>NC_138076.1:35201548-40201548 GCF_964212035.1 Myotis nattereri | reverse complement strand
TATGATTTTTTCCATTTTTTATTTCCATTGGTGTGAATTTTTATTTTGTATGTTATAATTTTGATAGTGACTAATTTAATTGC
The DNA here is from genome assembly GCF_964212035.1 of Myotis nattereri. NCBI lineage: Eukaryota > Metazoa > Chordata > Mammalia > Chiroptera > Vespertilionidae > Myotis > Myotis nattereri. Next base: position 40,201,465 of record NC_138076.1, on the reverse strand, counting down.
ATTATGGTCAGACAATATGGTCTGATATTTTATTTATTTTTTTATTGATTTCAGAGAGGAAGGGAGAGGGAGAGAGAGATAAAAAACATCAATGATGAGGGAGAATCATTGATAGGCCGTCTCCTGCATTCCCCACACTGGAAATTGAGCCCGTAAACCAGCATATGCCCTGACTGGGAATTGAACCTTGACCTCCTGGTTCAGAGGTCAACATTCAACCATTGAGCCACACCACCTCGCTACACAGTCACTTTTTATAAATATTTTTCATATAATGGGAAAGACTGTATAGTCTCTAAATATTGAGTGCAGGCTATATACATCTATTCAGAAAATACTTATTCTTTATTATCTATATTATTATTTTGTCTGCTTGATCTATCAAGATATGCTAAAAATTAAAAATATGTCTGGATTTTTTTATTCTCTTGTAGTTCTCTTAATTTTTGCTTTGTATATTTTGATGCTGTTGTATTTTAAATTTTAAAAAATCAATGTATTCTATTGATTTTATCCCTAAAAAATGCCTTTTTTTGTCCATGAGGTCTTACTTATTTGGCATGAATATAGCAACATCAGCTTGCTTTGGTTAGTACCTTCCTGATATTCCTTTATCCATGTCTTTACACCAACTTGCCTGTGTCTTTATATTTTAATTTGTCTGTTGTTGGGAATGGGGATAGGATAGGAGAGATTTCAAAACAGAATCTCAGTCTTTGAGTTGGTGAGTTTGGCCATGTATATTTTTGTGATCACTAATATATTTGAATTTAATTCTGCAAGTATTTCTCCAGAAATTTTTTGTATAATATATTTATTTTTAATTTCCTTATTTTCTTTCAAAAAAAATTTATAATGAATTTTTTAAGTCTTCCTCTGTATCTTAGTCACTTTTAAACTTCTGATTTCATAGTTGTTTTAAGATTGTTCTAAATTTAGGTTCTTGGGGATCTAACCCTCTTACTTATTGTACACACTACTCTTGCTTGTGATGGGTTTGGATTCTGAATCTTTCCCCATTGGAGTTACATCTGCTAAGCACATGTCGTCCTGGGGTAGGAGGGTCTCTCTCCAGAGTAATCTTATATTTGCTTCTACTTGGCTCCTTACTTATATTCGTCTCCATCCCAGGACCAGTTTTATGGGTTCTTAGAGCATGTGTAGTGCAACTGGTGCCCCAGATTCCTCATTTCTAAAGTCTCAGGCAGGCCACGATTCCTGCTCTCTCGCTGCGGAAGGTCGGCCTTTGGTTAGTTTTTCTTGTCCTCTCATTCACTGAGGGTGCTGCCGTTTGAGGGTTGTGCCTGTAAGTAGGTAGCTCAAAATGACTAACTCTTTCAGACCCAAATAGGTGGTACAACCCAAGAGGTTCTGGGTTGGCAGGAGGTGCTCACTCTTACACCCCTGTCCTTGGTAGCTTGCTTGCCTGCTGCTGCCGCTTCCCAGAGCTTGTTTCTAGCACCTCGGGCCTCCATTGCTTCATTTTGCAGCCAGCAACACAGTGGAAATATTTTTTATTTTACTTATTCTTGTTGTAAAATTTCAGGTTGTCTCAGTCTATAATTTTTCCTAAATCTAGAAATAGATATTTAATTCAGTACATTAAAATATTGGCATTTAGCTAAAAATGTGGGTGCTTTTTTTTAAGCATCATATAATGCTTTCCTTCACATGGTGGTTTCCTTTTCATTGATAACGTAGAATAAGCAAGAAGTGACATTGCCATCCATCTTAAATTATCCATGGAGCCACTCAGGAGGACAGCTCTGATCCTGCATCTGAGCCTCTTGTCCCTGTGTGAGGGCTGCCTTCACATTCCCTAGCCTGTCCCTCAACCTGGGTTTTATCTCCACCTGCAGTCTCCCTCCACTGAGCATGCACATACTTTACTTGAATAAGAGGAAGAGGAGCATTTTAAAGAGCTGCTGAAGGAAGCCGTTTCTGGTTGCCTGCAGTGAATTCACCTGCTCTCCATGCCTTCTTTTCCATCACACCCAGAAAGCCCCTGAGCTCCTCAGAGTCAGTGGAGGTGGGACGCAGTGGGGCTGAAGTTGGGAACGTCTCTGCCTTCTGGAGCCAAATGCACAACTAACTTTGGCAGGACTCATTACCTTCTTTTCTCTCTGTGTTCCTGCATTCTATTGATTTTACCCTATTGATTGAAGGATGGTGCGATACTTTAGGATGTAGATTGCTTGCAGACAGCAGATCAGTGTGACATTTTATTTCTCAGTCTATTTATGTGACAGCATTGCAAGAGAAAGCTCTCCCAAGCATTATGACAGTTCTGCCCCTCTGTGTCTGACCATTGTGTATTGATCTCTTTTTAGGGAGGAATGATCAATTGGAATCGACTTTTCCCTCCTTTACGTCAGCGACGAAATATAAACTATCAGGAAGGTCGGCGGGCTGAACAACAAGCATCCCCTCCTCTAGAAGTTTCTGAGGAACAGGTAATCAGTAACACCTGGGACTTACCAATGCTTCAGACTTCAAGCAGTTTAAGTGAACTAAGCTTGAAAGAAATCCAGCATATAAATACAGAGATTTTTTGATAGCAGTTAACATGCCACCTGTAGCAGTGATAGATACTTTGGGCTTTTATTGGCTACTGTGGGTCTTATGAGTTTGAGGAAGGCATGATTTAAAAACAAATACATTGTGATCATTTATCTTAAGATCTGTAATACTTCATATATACAAGAAACTGTTGAAGTTGGTTCCCTGCAAGGGGAGGGAGGGAGCGAAGAAGGCAGATGGATGGGGAGGGAGTGGTGCTTTTCTGAGTACCCCTTTTGTGTGGTTTTGGAGTCAGGTGAATGTATTACCTATTCAAAGAGCAAATTGATTGGGACAACAGTAAAACTAAAAAGAAACAGAAATGAATGATACAACTGTATTTTAAATGAATAACATAATCATAGGGGAGGGGGGAATTAATTTCAGTAACTTTTGAACATAGTATGCCTTCTGTCTAAAGAAAAAGAGAATTGCCCTTTTTGGTGTGGCTCAGTGGTTGGAGCGTCAGCTTGTGGACCAAAGAGTCACAGGTTCAGTTCCCTGTCAAGGGCACATGCCTGCGTTATAGATTCAGTCCTCAGCCCTGGTCAGGGTGTGTGAGGGAGGCAATTAATCGATGTCTCTCTCTCACATTGATGTCTCTCTCTCTCTCTCTCTCTCTCTCTCTCTCTCTCTCTCTCTCTCCCCACCTCCCCTCCCCCCCACCCACACACACACACTCTAAAAAAAAAAATCAATGGAAAAATAGCTTTGGGTGAGGATTTTTTAAAATAATAATAATAAATAGAAAAGAAAAAAAGAACTGCAAAGAAATCTTAAAGTCTTTGTAGGTTTATTTTTCATAGTGGTACATGTACAGCAATTCTGAAATTATGTTGTATATTTGAGCAAATGAGGAAATAGCTTGATCTTACTCTTGAAGAAGGAAAATAAAACTATAGTACAGGGGGAAGACAAGGAAGAACTCTGGGGGGTTGGATTGGAATTAGAGTTATCAGCATAAACGTATGATTTAATAAGCATGTGTGTATGTGCATGTATCTTAGCTCTGTCAACTGAAAGGAATCGGAAGCAGTGGCATCCCAGGAACACTGAGCACACTCACTGCCCAGATCTGGTTTCTAAATACTTTTGCTCACAAATGGGGCCCAGCCTCTTTAGAGAAATGGTGGGTCCCAGGTGCAGGGAAAGGCAGTGCAAGATGACCTGGACCACCTTATGCAAAGAATAAAGGGGGTGCTCTGTAATGGAGGGGCATGCCACGGCGACACTGGAGCCAGCTTGAGGGGGTCCCCTGGCCAAACCTGAGACATCAGATTTGAGCACCAAATTAAATAAGGACAGCATGTAATAGAATCCATTCATGGGGGAGATGGGGAAAATCTATGAGTTCATAGTGATATTAACAAGATAACTACATATATATAGATATATACACATATACATATATATATACATATATATATATATATATACACACACACACACACATACCTACCTACAAAGGCTAGGGAAATGCTTTTCCTTTCAGTAAAACGTAAAGTAATAAATAGAAAAAATAATGGTATAGGAAAATCACAGTGTGGAATAATCAGAATTAAACTCTATTCAGGGAAGAACCCTCAGTATATGAAGAACAGGCTATTTATATCATCTCAAATCTCTCCCCACACGTTACTCATTATTTACAAAAGAAAATAGTAACTATACAGTGGAGAAATTGGACCCTAGCTTAACCACCTTATCAGAATTAACATTACCAGTAATGGAACAAAGAGCATTGTGGGCATAGCCTGGAAAGGACACATCCGTCGTGTGTTACAAAACTACATCACCTTGCTCATAAAGGAAAAGCAGACAACCCCCGTCTAAGAGACGTTCCATTAATACCGGCCTGAGTTCTTCCGCAATGCTGACGTCACAAACTGCCCATGTTGAAGGAGACCAGGGAGGCATGGGAACTAAATGCATACGTGATCCATCCTGGAATGGACTCTGTGCTGGAAAATCGGGGGTCGGCTCATGAAATTGGACTGTGGATTAGTTAATAGTTGTCTATTAGTGTTGAGTTTCTAGGATTTGGTATCTATACTACTGTGGTCAGGAAAAATAATATCCTTGTTCTTAGAAAGTGAAATACACACTCAGGTACTAAGGGGTCGAGGGACATGATGTGTGCAACTTAGTCTCAAAGGGCTCAGAAAACTGTGACCATGTGTGTGTGTAGACAGAGAGGGCACCTGTGGCAAATAGCAGTGGCTAAGTCCGGATGAAAAGTCATCAGAGGTTTTCGCTCCTATCATGGAAAAATTTCTGTGAGTTTGAAATTATTTCAAATTAGAGTTTTTAAAAATCTATAAAAATTTAAGTTTTCAGTATTACAATAATAATACTTTCACATTTCCTTCTGCATACGATGCTTTCTTATGAAAGCAAATCGAGGTCAGCATTTCATAACTGGTCACACCCCCAGGGCAACGTCTCCTCCATCCCTGCCCCAAAGTAAAACACCAGTCAGACCCAAGTCACCCAGTCTCGGTGGCAAAGCTGTGTCCGGACTTTCTCTGGAGCCCAGAAGGGGCCCCTGGGCAGGGCTCCCACTGCCACCCTGGACGAGGCCACGACAAATGCTTCTGAAAGAAACCAGTTGGCTGTGCCTGATGAATTGCTCCAGCCTTCCCTTGCCCTGGCAGCTTCTCCGTTCAGACTGATACCTGTAGCAACTCTCTAAGATTGAGAGGTGGATTAATTCATCGTCCTATTTCACCGCCATTAGACAGTTTCTGGAAAGATGATATCCACATATGTTAAAAACAAGCTTTCATGTAGTTACAGCTTTTCACAGCAGAGCAAGGAAGAAGTAAATGCTGTTTTAAACGGATATTCACATGTTAACCTCAGTGTTGTCATTCTGGGGGGATCAAGGAAAATGATTCATTAAAGAACGTTAAAGACTTCAATTCCACACAGTTTGTTATCACTTTTTGACACTTTTTTTTTTTGTCACTATCTCACCTTTAAATGCCTCATATCGTTAACGTTAACGGCTGCTCTGTGAAGCATGGGAGTTGAGGTGATCCACACATTAAGAAAATAAAACCCAATAACACAGCATTTGTAAGATATTTATGGTGATATTGAAAAGAAAGCTAAGCCCTGGCTGATGTGGCTTAGTTGGTTGAGCTTCGTCCCATGCACCAAAAGAGTGCAGGTTCGATTGCACATGCCCAGGTTGCGGGATGTGCAGGAGGCAGCTGATGGATGTTTCTCTCTCTCCCTTTCCCTCTTTCTCTAAAAATCAATAAAAACTTTAAAAAAACAACAGAAAGTAAGCTGATGCTCTCAAATTCAGGTAAAAGGAAATAGAGGTCTGCTCTAGTACTGTTTGCTTCATGAACCTCAAATCCCATTCTTCACAGAGCAGCCATTAACGAGTCATTTAAAGGTGAGATAGTTCTTAGTTTTGTCACTTTGTAAAAAAAAAGTGTCAAAAGGTGATAACACAAGGCTGTGAAATTGAAGTCTTTAAGGGTCTTTAATGAATCATTTTCCTTGATCCCCCCAGAATGATAACAGTGAGGTTAACATGTTGTGAATATCCGTTTAAAACAGCATTTACTTCTTCCTTGCTCTGCTGTGAAAAGCTGTAACTACATGAAAGCTTGTTTTTAACATATGCTTCCTTATCATTTGACTTTCTAAATTGTTTGTTAGGCTAGACATTATCTAAAATAATATTTGTTGGTAACATTAAGATAGCTCGAATTAGCAAAACATTTTTATACTTAATTTTTTAATTAAATGTATTACATATTCTGTATTTAATATAACATAATTTTACTACATTAAGAAATTTGGTAATTTTCTAAACCAAGAAAAATATAAATGATTTTTTTCTGATGTAAATGAGCACTTCAGGAATTTCAAGATATGTTTTGAAAACAAACAAAAAAATATTCTAAGAAAGAATGTGCATCCCTTATTAAATCTAGTAATAGCCACAAAAATTTTTTGTCATTTTTGTACTTTTGCTGTTGTTCAGTTTCTGGATTTTTAGTTCTTCACTGTCCAGTCCTACTGTTTTTCAGCAGACCCCAGCCCCTTTGCCTGCTCAGCACCCCTTGTAGATGCTATTCCAGCCCCTTTTAAGAATATGCCAAACTCAAGTGCCATGCAATAAAAAATGTTTAATAAAATGTCATATTTCTATTATCTTGAAAATAAATATTTATGTGTATATATATATGTGTGTATACACATATGTTTATTTATTCTATTTTCCCCTCTTGTTGTCTTTTTTCTTTTCAATGAGGGAATTTTATATACCCATACTCAAAATTAACAAATAATGAAATTTTGTCATACGGGCTTTACTTTTTATTTTTTAATCAAAGTGGGGGGGGGGGAAACTTACCAAGTTGATCTCTCTCAACTCCTCCCCAAGCTTAGAAAGTGACCTTTTAGTTTATGCTTAATGGGACACAGAGGTAAAACTGAACAAGGAAGTTAAACAAGATTAAACCAAAGCTGAGACTTCACGAAAGGAAGGTACATGGGCTGTTACAAATGTTGACTTCCTCTCTTCCATTCACATCTGCCCTGCCTTTTGATTAGCCAACAATTATCTGCTATCTGCTTGTCACGGGCTAACCACTGGGCTAGGTTTCTGAAATACAGAGATAAATAGCCTTTGGGTGGTACAGAGCCCAGTGCAGGGAGCCAGGCAAGGGGACAGTGCTCGTCGACTGCATGGAAGTGCTCCCGTGCTGGAGGGCTGGGGGCAGAGGCATATGTAAAGATGTGGCGTGCTGAAAAGTGCATCCAATTTGGGGCAGCACAGGTGGGTGAGGGTGTAATGGAGGGTGACGAGGGGGACAGAGGAACCGCCTGGGGAGGGGGCAGGACAGGCTCCCCTGAGGCCCTAGGTGGTGTGTGACTTCTGCTTTATGCCATAGGCCTGGCAGGGTTTTAAACAGGGAATTACATCACCAAGTTTCCCTGGGGGATGAACTAGACATAGAGGAAGGGACATATTCTAAGCATAACCACGTATGTAACTTTCCCATCCCTGCCCAGGTTATAGTGCGGGTGCTTACGAGACTCTTGCCCAGAGGAGACTTGTTACCTCTGAGTAGGTTTATAATACAGGAGACCCGTCGTGTGGACACCAGTAGTGTCCTCTGTGGTATCCATTGGCCCAAGTGAGAGAGAATAACTGCAGAGCACACAAGACACTTCACATCGTAGCTGATGAGCAGCAGAACATATTTAGTGTAAGGGAATCTAACCCTCAGCAAGGTTCCCTTCCCACGGCCTCTGAAGAACCCATAAACTCCAGGAGACCTTGTAAAGCAGCCTCCTTGCTGACCTGTGTGTGTGAGGTCTGCTATGCTCCTGCTCTGAGTACTTCTAACTGCAGTCCGCTGGGTTCTGGTCTGGTGTCTGGCACATTGTGTGTTTTCCCCGATAAACAGTGAGCTCCATGAGGCCTGACACCCTTTCTCCTGCCCCACCCAGCCCAGAGCCCGACGCAGAGACGGTGCCCGGCAGCTGGTAGAGAAGGGGTGGCCACAGAGCAGTACCATGTCAGGCCTCTCCATCTCTAATGCTTGTAGACTAGAAGTGTTTTCTAAGAAAATACCAACGTTTAAATGTTTTAGAAGGGAACATTGGGTGGCAACCAACTTTTGGGGGTGCTTTGTTCTGCTGGGCACTGTGAAAGATGTAAGCAAAGGCACTCATCTGCCTGCAGCCAGGCCTTCTCAGTACCAAACCCTGAGCCAGGCCGGAGAGTGCAGAGGGAAAGGGCAGCTGTGGCCGGGCAGGGCCATAACCAGAAACAGTTGGCTCGGCTGATGCAATCGCGGGGGCACAGCAGTCTGAGGAGGAGAGCGGTCAGGTGATGGGGAAGAGCGCTCTGACCCGCAGAGATCTGACAGTGAGCTTGCGTCAGCAGTGGGTAGGAGAGGAGGTGAGCCCTGATGGGTAACACATAACAGTTAACCAAAGGGGAGGGAAGGGTGAGCTCATGTGTCCCCGATGGCCACCCAGTGTGGGGGTGGATTGGGCCACCTTCCAGGTGGGCATCACTTAGTTGCAAGAGTCAAAATTTGGGAAGGAAGAACCAAAAAAAAAATACACTTGTTTTTGACACCCTTAGCTAAAGGGAAGTTAAAACCACAGTCTTGTTTGAACAAAACAGGCCGAGGAGTATCACTAAGAGGAATCGCTGTAAATCTCACTGGAATGGCTCCTCTTGCACTTGTCTCAAAGGGCAGTTGATGTGCAAGTAGAGTGCCAAAGTGCGGATTATCTTGAGAGAGTAGGGAACACATGTCCGAATCACAGAGGATGTTCTCTTTTTTATTAAAAAAAAAAAATAGAATGAAAACTAATACAGACTTATCTCCATCTCTATAGGTTTCTTTTCTCACTCAGCGTGACCTCTTTGAAAAGCATAGTATCTTTGGAGCACTGTCAGAGGCAGCGGCAGTGCTCTCCGTGGTGCAACTTCTGTCCAAGGGCCGATGTCTCTGCCTCAGGCTGGCCGCCTAGGGGCTGTGGCACGGGGGCCTCAGGGAGGCAGCGAATAGACCTGCAGGTCATGAGGAGGGACCGCCACAGCTGTCTCCATCCCAGTGATAAGGCGGAGCTGGAATCTCTGTACCCAGCTGTCCTTCACTATCCCTTCAGTCCGATTCCCTGGGATCCTTGCCTCCAGGAACTCACGTGCTCAGGGAGAGCAAGCAGGCATTGGAGAGGGTACATTCGGGGGAGTAAGTGAATGTGGAAGACAGGAAAAGCATTAACACGTTTTGGCTATTAACCCAACTACACCTGGTTTCTAAAGCAATTAGAGAAAAGGGTGGTTTAGGTTTTTAGACCAGAAACCAGGGTGAACTCTATTCTGCTGTTCTGTGGGGAGAATGTTTTAGACAGATTTTCTGGATACATCAGCAAAGGAGGAAGGTACTTGCTGTGTTTGAAACAGTAGGAATGTGGACGGAAATGCTTTTCAGAAAATTCCTATGGGGTATTTTTAAAGTTTTCTAAACAGACTTGTTCTGTGCTGGTCTCGGCTCGGCAATAATCATTAGGAAACTTTGAAAAAATAGAAGTTTATTACTTTCAAGACCTGGGATTACACAGCACACCTGGGCCCACAAAGAGAGCAAGAGAGGGAGAGGTGGGGGTGGGGTTGGAGGAGAGAAGGGCTCGAGCTTGGGCCTGGGGTTCATTTTTATGGAGGTCAAGGGTGGGGGTCTGGGTCTTACAGTCTCCCTCTTTATTGGTGAATTTAAAACATAAGAGTGGGAATTTAAAGCGTGGGGGAAGAAAACACATGGCCCAAATTGTCAATTATTGAAATCAGCCAAGATCTGAGTCTAAGACAAAGGGGCTTCGGTTGGGGAAACTCAGCTGGCTCTTTATCTAGTCGTGTGGCCGGCAATGCGATTATTCCAGATAGCCATCACTGGGGTGGACGCCTGGGCACTTGAGTCAGGCCCTTGCATGATAGAAAGGAAAAAACAGCTGCCAGCTTAGCATACAAGACCTCTGCAAACCCTGCCTGTCAGGGCTGATGGAGATGTGTGCTTGCCTTGCTCTTAACTTCCTTAAGTCAGACAGTGTCTCTATCTTAGCATCTTCTCCAGAGACCTCAGAGTTTTACTAGCTTTCTCATTTTGTCCCCAAGGTGTTTATTGGTCAACAACTGTCAGTTCCTTAAAGAACTTACATCGCTGAACTTACACACCGTCTCTGACCGATGCCCAAGCACCTTCTCTGTGCCACGCTCTGTTGGGTGGGAAACCAGGCACACGTGGTACCAGCCCTCACGGAGCTCACGTCTGCCAGGGAAAATAACCCACAAGTCACAAAACCCAGCCGACTGTGGTTCCTTAGGGCAGGACTTAGAGCAGTGGAGACAGTCTGTGAGTAGTCATTGAATCAATGACGTTCCTGTACTTCCGCAACTTTATTTAAACCCATCAGGACGTATTTTTATCTTCTGGTCAAATAATGCCAAGAGATTTTACACTGAAACTCTCTCTTCCCTTGGACGTTAGATCTGATGAGGTCGGTAGCAGATGGTTCTCATGACAACAGATGAACTAAAATGACAGGAAACCGCCTGCAGAGAAAACAGATTAGGTTTTCAGTGTGAATTAACATATTTAATAATACATATGCTTTGGATGGGGAGGGTGGTAAACTGGATATCTATAAATACCATTATTTATATGATCATTCAAATGGAATATTTCCTAGACTTTATACCGATGTAAAGTAAGGTGTTCCTAAGAGTCACTAACATAATCTGGGCTTTTTGTTTAGGGTGTTACGCTCACCCTTTACAGAGATTGTTCCTATCCTCTGACGTCGTTCGTTCCCGTCACATTCGGTTCTTAGGCCAATTCTTGTGTGCTATTAGCCCTAGAAATAGGTTGCAGAATTCACTTGCATTTGTATTTAAGCGTGGCTGCATTAGCCGAGGCTGTGGGTGCTCATGTGGCGCCCTTGGCGGTGCAGCCATGTCTACGCAGGTCCTTGTCACCTGGGGGAGCGTGGGCGCTCCCTCCATGGCAGTGACCCAAGCCCAGAAGGGGCGGCTTTCTGTTCTGAGCCTCCTCCCAGCCATCCACGCCAGCCACGCCCTCTCCAAGAACAGCCTGTGTTTGATCCTTTGTAAAAGACACGTCAGTTCTTTGACTAACAAAGGATATAAAACTAGTGAAGTGGAAGCAGTTAAAGTGAATGCCGAAAACAAAACCCAAAGGTGGTTTTGTCAGTCTCTGAACTGAGGCCTGAGAGGCTGGGAGGGCAGGCTCTTCACGCGGCCCCGTCGCGGCCCCATCGCGGCCCCATCGCTGTCCAGTAGGATAATAATTATCGGAAGAGGTCCTGCTCCCTGAGCACCTGCTACGCCAGCCACTGTTCTAGGCCTCTCACACACGTGAGGAAGCTGGGAGCTGAGGTGTTGGTCCCCTAGCTGGGGTCACACTGTGAACATGAGGCCACCTGGAGCCCCGCCCCTGATCGACCGCATCTCCACCTTCCAACCGCGGTGGCCGGGATGAGCCTCTTGCCCTCGGGTCAGATCCAACCTGCTGCCAGTCTACCCTGTGTTTTTATTTTAAGGAATTGTAAGCTCCTGGAATCTTGTCTGTATTTTGCCTGCCTGACCTGTACAGGGTCTTGATTTTCCTCTTTTGCTGTTTGAGCACAGAAACTCGTGTAAGCATTTCAGAGACGGTAATGAATTGCACTTGGCTTGGGCAGGAAGGGCCTCTCAGCGCAGATAACAGTAAGGTGCGAGCAGTAATTGTTATCATCCGGCCAGGAGAGCTGCTCTCGGTGCTGTGGGTTATGCCCCGTCCTTGTCATCTGCCCCGTGAACCACTGAACCACCTCGGAGGGTGGTGCCCTGCCTTGTGGGCTGGGGCAGTCGGAAAACACTACTCATTCTTTACTTCTCCTCTGCTCTGGCTAATGGGTATCCACACACCCCAGCCCATACGTGCAGTTTCATTTTTCCATGATGTTCACAGCATTGGACACCAGGGGAAACTCACAGACACCCTTTCTTAGTGTCATTACTCAGTGTTTGAAAAGAAACACTGTGCTAACGCGGTTTCTACTTCGTAAGTTTCTTCATCTGGTCCAAGTACCAGCAATACAATTTTCTAATCGCGCTTGTCTTCTCAGCCCTAAAAGGCTCGGCAGGCCCCGAGGCCAGCTGTGGCTAATGGGGCCAGATCGCCAGCTTCGAACCAGCAGCCAGGCTTCGGGCTTCTAACTGCACAGACTCTAAGAAAGTGTCTGCGAGACCTGGGAAGAGCCAGCGACCTGCACATGTGGTTGTTTGTGTGAGAGGGAGGGGGAGCTCCGGAGAAACCTCACACGTAGAGAAAGCTTTTCTCCCCACCCGCACATCACTCCCCGACCTGGGACACGCCCAGACCCGAGGCCTGCCGCTGCCCTGCCTTGGGGGACGTGGGGCCGGCCAGTCATCCACATCTGGATTAGCTGCCGATTTTAAATGATTTTAAATCGTGATTTACCAAAAAAGTAGATTTGGTCCTGCTGGCAAGGTGCCAAAGAGGCAGCCTGTCCCTCTAAGACGGCAAAGAGGTGAGAATGTAGTGTTTGCCACGCTGGTCGGTGGCATCTGTGGGTAACAGAGGGAGGCCAGGTGGAGCTGCCCACCTCCTCACCGGGCTCATCAACTCCACTAAGGGCAGTTCTTAACTGGAGGAACCAGAACAAGCATCACGCAGGGTTATTTCTGTCCAGGAGCGGAAATAACTAGTCCGAGTACTTGGACCAGTGAGGTGGTTTCTCCCCGGTGACATGTGTTCAGCACAAGTCCTGATCGGGGTGGAGAAAGCAAGGTAACGCTCCATTTGAAATGCCCCAAGGAAAGGGGAAAGTGTGGATTCTGGGAATTGACTGACAAAAGGGATGTTTCATGTCTGGCAGAAGTCTCAAGTAGATTATCAAGCAGATAGCCTGTGAGCGTTAAAGAGAGCAGAGCCTTGTGATCTGAAGGCACCAAACTGATCCTGTTGACACAGGATGTCACCAAGACATTTGACAGTATCTCCTCACCCTAAGAGATAAGTCGGTGACCTGCGCACTGGGTAAGCATACGAAATGGGTGTGAAACATGAAAAATCTCTAACAAGATGTTGATTGGCCCCTTGACTGGAAAGGGAGGTCTCTGGTGAGCTCTGGGCCTGTCTTTGACTGACCTGCTTGGCATTTTCATCAGCGATCACTTGAGTGCAATGGCAGAGATTTGCTAATCCAATCTGGGGAAGCTCCAGCTGGAGGGGCAGACTCACATGGTAGGCACAGAATTTAAACTGGAGGTAGCTTGAGTTGGCTCCTCATTGATCAGAGGAAATTTAACAGCGTTGTATGCTCCTGAACCCAGAAGATCAAGTATAAACTCACAGGTGGGGTGTGAGAGGCCTGACTTGAGAGCATTTTATGTGAAAATACCAGAGGGTTTTTAGCAGGCCCCACCTTAACTGGCCACCACAGTATGATGTAGCTACATACAAAAGGGCATGAGTACACTCAACTATACATATGTACGCATGCTACTGAAGCAAGGGCTGTGGTCACAGGAAGACAGCAGTCTGTCTAGCTGCCCTTGGCCCCGTCAGGTCATGCTGGGTCCTGTACTCGGGTTGGGCGCTGTGTTCTGAGGCGGCAGAAACGGGCAGCATGTACGGGGAGGCTGGGCTGGAGGGTGCTGGACACTGAGGCACAGGTGGACAAACACAGCCAGGGCTCTTCTCAGCAGGCCTGGAGCACAGTGTGGGGAGAGGCAGTCGACCCTGTAAATACAGGGGACAGTCACAGTCATGAGAGAGGACAGGTCAGTGGGGCCACGAGACTTCTACTTGGGTTCCTCCCCGTCTGGAGACATGGAAAAGGGCCAAGCACCCCGAGATCCTGTGGATGAGGAGGAGGCAACCAGGCCAGGGGCGCAGGGAAGAGCCTTCCAGCAGGAAACACCCCCAGTGACTGTGGGAGACGGTGCCGCGTGCCTGGGACACCCCGGGAGTGGGGTGCTGGCCTAGCGACGCCAGGGGGTTCAGGGGAGGAGGCGGGCAGCCCTCAGACTCTCAAAGTGCTTCACGCAGAAAAGGGAATAGGGATGCTTTCTGTTCCTCCAAAGGGCAATACTGTTGCTGTCCCCATGAGTGACACTAGTGAGCGGCAGGTGCAGCCCCGTTGAGGAACTCACATCTGGCCAATGAGGGAAGAGTGTGCCTGACCCTCTGGGAAGGCGCTTCTTTCCTGGAGTGGAAATGAAACTCGAAGATCCCGGCCATTCTGTTCCGTCCGCACTGTCCATCGCCCTGGGCAGCTGAGCTGGACATGCCTGCAGGCCAACCGCTCCTTTAGAAGACAGCTGTCCAAGGCTTCTGACCACACCCCCCGTGGGACCCGCACACGCTGCTCACCTGTGTGAATAAGGGGCTGAAGTGAAGCTATGGAAGCCCCTCACTGCGTGCAGCCTTTAACCCTAGTCCAGTGATAGCGAACCTGTGACACGCGTGTCAGAGGTGACACGGGAACTCATTTTTTTGGTTGATTTTTCTTTGTTAAATGGCATTTAAATATCTACACTAATAAAAGAGAAAAATGGTAATTGGCGTATGATGCTACCCTTTTCATTGGCTAATCAGGGCTATATGCAAATTAACTGCCAACTAAGATTAGCAGTTAACTGCCAACAAGATGGCGGTTAATTTGCATCTGTAGGCACAATGCAGGGAGGCGAAAGGGACAGCAGGAAGAAGCCCCCTGCCACTGACAGTGATCGGAAACCCAGGGGGGAGCTAAGAGCTGGGGGCCAGGGCAAAGGCGGCCATGGGGCCGCCTTTGCCCTGCCCCCCAGCCATGATCAGAGAATCAGGTGCCTTTGCCGCCCTGGCCAGTGATAGCAGGAAGTAGGGGTGGAGCCAGCGATGGGAGCTGGGCACGGTCGAAGCAGGCAGTCCCAGGAGCTAGGGGTCCCTTGCCAGGGCCTAAAGCGAAGCCCACGATCGCGGGGCCGCTGCCACTGCGGGTCCCCACTGCCCAGGCTGGATGCCTAGGCCAGAGGCGTTAGGCCTGGGCAGGGGCGGAGCCTGCAACCGCGGGGAGCTGGGGATCCCCTGACCAGGCCTGACACCTCTGCCGGAGGCCTCAGGCCTGGTCAAGGGGCCGATCCGGTGATGGGTGATCGGAGGGTGATGAAGGTCAACTCCTCTGGCCTTGGCATCAGGCCTGGGCGGGGGGCTGAGCCGGGGATTGGGGGGATATGATGGTCCCCTTGCCCAGGCCTGAAGCCTGGGTCAGAGGCGTCAGGCTTGGGCGGGGGGTGGAGCAAGCGATCAGAGGGAAATGGGGGTCCCCTGCCCAGGCATGATTCCTGGGCCAGAGGCCTCAGGCCTGGGCGGGGGCCAGAGCCAGTGATCGGGGGGAGATGGGGGTTCCCTGTCCAGGCCTGACACCTCTGGCGGAGGCGTCAGGCCTGGGCAAGGGGCCAATCAGGTGATCGGAGGGTGATGGGGGTCTACGCCTCTGGCCGAGGCATCAGGCCTGGGCAAGGGGCAGAGCCAGCAATCGGAGGGGCCTGGGGATCCCCTGCCCAGGCCTGATGCCTGGGACAGAGACATCAGGCCTGGGCTGGGGGCAGAACCAGTGATGGGGGGAAATGAGGGTCCCCTGCCCAGGCCTGACGCCTCTGTCAGAGGCATCAGGCCTGGGCAAGGGGCCGATCCTGCAATTGGAGGGTGATGGGGGTCAGCTCCTGAGGGCTCCCAGTATGTGAGAGGGGGCAGGCTGGGGTGAGGGACACTCCCCCCCCCACACACACACACACACCCAGTGCACGAATTTCGTGTACTGGGCCCCTAGTATAAAATAAATATCAAAAATACAAGTCTTTTACTATGGTTATCAAAAAAAATATCAAATATCAAAAAATTTCTATATGTGACACGGCACCAGAGTTAAGTTAGGGTTTTTCAAAATGTTGACACGCCGAGCTCAAAAGGTTCACCATCACTGCCCTAGTCTTAACCGACTAGCTGTTCATGACCCACTCACAAGGGCTCACAGTCTCATTTTGAAAAACACTGGCCAGACTCCCACTGAGGAGGAACTCACATCCCCTGTGTGCCCTCCCAAGGCTCCTGAGGAAGTGCACCCACTTCACCCCTACTCCCTCCCCCTCTCCCATCCTCCCCCTGCCAGCTGCCCACTGCACCCTGCACTTGGCACCTTCTCCCTCTCCTCCCATCACTCAGGCCTCCCACACCCTGCTCTCTCCCCCATCACCCAGCCCACCCCATGCTCCCACACACACCGACTCCCCTCAGCAGGGAAGGAGGGAAAGAGCAGGGTCGGAGTTCCTTTCCCCCGGGCAGCGCCCAGCACCCAGTTTTCTACAGGAAAGAGGACCGCAGTGGTGACTAATCACTCGGCCACAGAAGCCTCTCTAATGAGCACATTGAAAATCTCAGCATTCGTAGGAGTATCATTTCGACTACATATTATTGCAGATGTGGTATATGTTCATATAAGTACAAAAAAGTAGATGTTCGTGGCTCTCCAGCATCACAGACATTTTTATCATACATTTTTAAATGGGAAACTCCATTACGAATAAACTTTATTATCTCTGCCAGTTTTGACATTGGAGACTGCCTGTAGGTCAAAGAACAGGAAACCCCTTTTTTCACAGATTCAGGATTTGTGGTTTAAAAAATGCAAGCCTTGTCCTCCCTACCCCTGTGGCTTTACCTACCGCCTCCGCGCACAGGGCTGCTGCCACCTGCGGAGCCCGGCCAGACGCAGCGAAACCTGTGACTAATGTGAAATGCTGGCACCGTGTGGGCATGCACAGGACGTGCTCCACAGGGTGACCCCGAGAACGGGAAGGCATTTTCATGGTCGGTGTCCGCCAGCATCGGGAATAAGCCTCCAGCTAAACAGTTGTTCACCTGCGTAAGGACGTGCAGCTGAGCCGTCATTCCTCCCGAGTCAGATCTGACACTGAGGAGTGTGGTGAACTGTGGCTGCTTCCACAGACCTGCTCTCCAGCCCCGGGCCCAGCCGCCCTCTGCTCATGCTGGCAGGTCGCTGGGCCCGTGGGTGCGCCATCCCTCATCTCTAAAAGGAGGACTCCATGGGCGAATGCATATCTATCGGCTCTATGTACTAAGCACTTTAAAATGTGCCTGTGAGGATTTGTTGAACCTCAGATTTCACACTGAAACGAAAATTCGTTTTTTGGGTTGTTTTTTTTTCCTGGGTGTGGGGGTCAGCCAGTCCTTCACGTGAAGAGCACTTGGGGCTGGTGGACCAGGGACAGTGCCGTCAGCCTCACCCGATCTCTGGTCTTGTTTCTGTTCAGGTGGCCCGGCTCATGGAGATGGGATTTTCCAGAGGCGATGCTTTGGAAGCCCTGAGAGCTTCGAATAATGACCTTAATGTGGCCACCAACTTCCTGCTGCAGCACTGACCATCCCCGCAGACAACACTGGGACTGGCCGAGCCGCTGACCACAGCGGGCACCATCCCTGCTCCCGCGTCAGCCAGAGGCTCCTGCGTCCAGTGATGTTCTGAGGATCTTCTCCGGCGAAGGGCGGGTCCCGCTGCTCCCTCCCTAATTCAAGGTCGTTACTGTTCGGGTATGGAAAATCAGTTTCAGTACTCTAAAGTAAGTTTGCCATTAAATTAGCATGTATTTTCTGTCTTTACTTTTTTATTGGGTGTTTTCCTTAGTTTGGAGCATCATCACTCATTCCTAATGTGTTTAAAATGCATTAAAATTGCAGCTGTCTGCAAGCAGTTGAATAGCACTCCAGATGGGAAATTACTGCTATTGTAATATTATCCTTTTTCTTGTAAGGTATCATCCTACGTTATATCTCATCATAAATGCTGTAAAAGGAGAAAGGGGAATGCTATTCAGAAAGGACATGTCAGGTTATCCCTTAGGGACTTTTTTCATTGCTGTTTTTTTCCCCTCAAATTTGTTTTCAAGCCCTAGTGGCTATTCATTGGCCACACTTCCTAGGGGTACCTGTCTGCTGCCCGCAGTATTGGCCAGGCCTAGGTGATGAGGGAGACACGGAGAACTAACTCCTACCCTGGCCCAGCCCTTTCCTGTCCAGGGAATTTTTCCCAACTCCTTCTCCCCACCTCCTGATAGTCAGTTATTGACTCTAGGTTCTGGAATACTCCATGACACTTACCTGGAGTGAACTTTGCTTAGAGTCTCCACAGTTATCCACCCAGGTTAGGGGGGAGTGGGTCAGAGAGGAAACAGAACGGTGGGCAGGCTGGGCCAATAGGGCAGGCGCTCCTGGCCCAGGGCAGACTGGGACCTGGGCTCCAGGCAGTCACCTGAGGGGTATGTCATCGCCGTGGAGATGGTGGGAGGCCGGAGGGGGCGAGGCTGAAGAGACCTAACACAGGTGGCTCAAGGTTTAAGGAAATTGCACAATTGTGTTCT
Organism: Myotis nattereri; assembly: GCF_964212035.1. Lineage (NCBI taxonomy): Eukaryota > Metazoa > Chordata > Mammalia > Chiroptera > Vespertilionidae > Myotis > Myotis nattereri. The sequence continues at coordinate 40,182,918 of NC_138076.1, read as the reverse complement.
GCAAAATGAGCAGAAATGTATCAAATTGATGTAAATTTGGACATGTATGATACTTACAATAAAGTTTTTAACGTGCATTACTTTGGGGTATTTTTTATTAGACCTACCTAAATAAAACTTTGTTCTAGGCTATACTACATGCCACCTCACTCCCCTAAAAAAATTGCCCGACTGCTCATCTTTCTTCAGAAGGTCTGGGTGCTGCTCTGCAGTGAGAAGCCCTTTGTTCCTGCCGGGAGGACTGCCCGAGAGGCCCCGTGCTTAGGCCTGTCGGGGCGTCGGCTGCTCGGAGGGGGCTGAGGTGACGGACCCCCACGCGTCCCAGGCACAGGCTGTAGGGACAGTCGGCAGGAGTGGGGTGTCCTCCACTGCACGCCCTGACCAAGGGCAGGAACTGGACAGCCTGAGGGTGTGCGACGTGTGCTCCTGTGGCCTGTGAGGCGTTTCCGGGGCAGAAGATCTCAGGGTTCCTTCTCGCCTCGAGCAGCACCCAGCACGGCACAGCCAAAACAGTGCAAAATGCTCGCTGACCGCGCGCTTCACTGCTCCCCCAGAGGAAGGGCGCGCGGAGAGCCCACTGCAGGGAGCACAGAGTGAGCCCTGCATTGAAAGGACTGCTTTCTGGGCAGGATTCCCTCCTCAGCGTGGTTACCTTTCAGAGATCCTCGTCCTGCCAAAGAGCCTTGGTGAGCCTCCACTTCAGCCTCTGACGTAGAGAGTAGGAGCGGAGGTCAGCAGGGGCGCGGCCTCAGGGCATGCCCCCGGCAGTGGCAGGGCACCCTCAGGCGCTCCCTGGTGTCTTTCAGCCTCCTGTTCAGTTCCCTACAGCTGCCAGATCCCACCTTCCAGTGGGGAGCCCTGCTTTCCTTCATTCTCCCCCTTCATCAGTCACACCCTCTAACACAGCGGCCGCCAACCTTTCGGACCTCAGACCATCCGTGGTCCGCAGACCACCAGTTAGAACCGCTGCTCTAGAACATCCTTACTGCCCCACACACTCGCCACGTGTCGGGCGTCTCACTCCCGGGCACGTTTCGTTGCCTTGCTGGAGTTCCCAGCCCTGGTCCAATTTTTTTTGTGTTTTTTTTTGTTAATCCTCATCTGAGGATATTTTTCCATTGATTTTCTTTTAGAGAGAGTGGAAGGGAGGGAGGGAAGGCAGAGAGAGAGAGAGAGAAACATCGATGTGAGAGAGACACATCGATTGGTCGCCTCCTGCACACACCCTTACTGGGGCTGGGGATCAAATCCAAAACCCAGGTATGTGCCCTTGACTGGGAATCGAACCCACAACCCTTTAGTCTGCAGGCCGGTGCTCTAACCATTGAGCACACCAGCCAGGGCCTGATCCACTCTTGCCTCCTGCAGATTTTGAGGCACACTGCAGCCACCCACTGCAGGCGTGTGAATGCCCAAGAACACCCACACCTCTTGTCAAGACACCCAGAAACCTTTCGGGCTGACGGGACCCCTAAAGGAGGCCTTTGTATTCCACGCCTCGTGACGCATGCCGGAGGGGAGCCTCGCGAGCCATTTCGTCCGGCTTCCTAAGGTCTGGAAAAGATTATTCAGGCTTTTGATTTTGTGCAAATGGTAACAGGTTGGGCCTAATTTTCAAGCGAGCACATTCCAAATTGTGAAATAGAAAGAGGAAGAAGGAAAACGCTGTCTATAGTGACACCCCGCCTCCGCAAATAAAGGAAAACCTGACTCTGAAGTCCTGAGTCATAACCTAGACCAAGTTTGGGGTTAGAAAGGAAAAAACTTTAGAGAAATGAACACAAAATTGTGAACACATTCCAGTGTCACGTAGAACGTTTTCTGAATCCCTGGGTTTATGTTCCGACAACAGTTGTTCTCAATAGAAATGGAAGTGTATAAACCCTAAACTTCAGTGTTTTCTTTTAATCGGGGAGCTTACATGATATTTAATTTGTGAGAATCAGAAGGTTATTTTCTTCGAAGTCCCCTAGTCCCGTGGTCGGCAAACTGCAGCTCACGAGCCACATGCGGCTCTTTGGCCCCTTGAGTGTGGCTCTTCCTAAGCCTTAGGAGTACCCTAATTAAGTTAATAACAATGTACCTACCTATATAGTTTAAGTTTAAAAAATTTGGCTCTCAAAAGAAATTTCAACCGTTGTACTGTTGATATTTGGCTCTGTTGATATTTGACTAATGAGTTTGACAGCCACTGGGCTAGTCCAAATAAAGGGATGGACCAAAAATGTCGAAACCAGCCTTCTGGCTCAGACTAAAACTTGAGTTCTGAAGCTGCAGTCTGTGTGTAGGAGCATTTGACAAAATCATGTGAATACATGAGCCTGCTGGATACAGTAGTATCTGATGGAGAACCCCGTGAGCTACATGCTGGGGCCTCTAGTAGAGCTGGGAGTTCAGGCAAAGAGGTTTGTGTGGGGAAAGGGGGTCCCAACTCCTGGCATCACTTGGTCTCTTCTGGCCCCCCTCCCCCCTTCAGAGAAGGGGAAGCGCAGTCCAGAAGCCCAGGTGGCTGACTTTTCTGTCTTAAGATTTCCATTACATTCCTTTTCAGTCAGTTTTTTTAAAAGAGCTACCATTTCTTTTTTTTAATATATTTTATTGATTTTTTTACCAAGAGGAAGAGAGAGGGATAGAGAACCAGAAACATCGGTGAGAGAAACATCGATCAGCCGCCTCCTGCACACTGCCTACTGGGAATGTGCCCGCAACCAAGGTACATGCCCTTGACCGGAATCGAATCTGGGACCTTTCAGTCCGCAGGCCGACGCTCTATCCACTGAGCCAAACCGGTTAGGGCAGCGGTTCTCAACCTGTGGGTCGCGACCCCTTTGGCGGTCAAATGACCCTTTCACAAGGGTCGCCTAAGACCATCCTGCATCTCAAATACTTACACGACGATTCATAACAGTAGCAACATTACAGTTATGAAGTAGCAACGAAAATAATTTTATGGTTGGGTCACAACACGAGGAACTGTATTAAAGGGCCAGAAGGTTGAGAACCACTGAGTTAGGGCTTCAGAGTCAGTTTTGCTCTTCTGCTGTCCTGGCTGTTTTGTGCATGGAGTTTACCTTATAAGATAACGTCATGATGTACAACAGCAGTACTGCATTGTATCTGAAAATGGCTCAGCCTAGCATATTATGCAGATGTTGTAACATTCTTATTTCTAACCTGTGACTGACCCCCGCCTCTCACTTGCTCAAAGCTGCCAGGGTCACAGAGGTCTGTAAACTCGGCAGAGTCTGCACCTCGGGGAGAGCAGGTGTCCGGGGTAAGTGTGGCAGCCTCAGCTGGCAGGGCCATGTGGTGGTAAAACCTGCACAGAGACAAATGTGATGTCAGCAGCTGCTGTTGCCTGAGGGGCCTGTGTAAATGGGGGGATGTGCACTCACTTTGTTTCACTAACTGAGTGAGTCAAGCACATCGTTGGAAAAGCCAGTCCCCTCCCTAAAGCAGCGACCCTCTGCCTGAGATGTGAGCAGAATGGAGGGAAGGCCAAGTCCCACCCCTGCCCAGCCTTCTCCTTGCTGATGCCGGTGAAAGGGACCATTTCAGAATATTTATGAAATCTCTAAGTTGAGAGCTCAAACCCACTCCAAAATGATAAACACAAGTATGGGGATATGATTGCTTTGGGGCAGAAGAAGGAAGTGAATAGGATGGGGGAGGACATGGGCGTATTGAGTGTCTGATTTACTGCCGTTTTTAATATCTTACATAGATGCCATATGCACCCTTTTGTAGTACATAAATATTCAATAAAAAGTTTTGAAACCTTTCAAAGAAATCTCACCTCCCCTCTTAAGGGCTTGCAGGCATCTTCTGGAGGTTCAGACCGGAGTGCCCTTGTGCACCCCATGTTGGGAGCACCCCATGCCCCAGGCCAGCTGAACGTGACTGCAGCCCAGGGGTGCTGGAACCAGGGTAGACGTGCCTCGGGAACTTTTCACTACCCTAGTTCCACAGGGAAGACACTTCTGGCGGAGCCCTGCTGGGGCTGCCGGAGAGCACTGCATTGCTTAGGATGTGCCATGGATGAGGCATTTCATCGCCCAAAGAGCAGCAGACCTGGGCCACCCCTGGACTGTGCTGTCTTGCCTGGGGTTTGTGATGTGGATGGGAATTAATCCACTTTTGTCCCCACGTCTGATGCTGCCAGCTTAGCCACGATGGGGGTCAAGAACCACCTCAGGTGGGTGCAGGGTACAGATCGGCTGGGGCTGAGGGAGAGGCTGGTCCCTGGGGCTAGGGCCTGATGGGCAGGAGGTAGCATTTCAGAACCAGCCCCAGCCCTCCAGGGACCCTCCAGAACCGAGCTGAGTGATGCTCATGGTGAACCTGACCGGGTAAGCAGCAATTCGGCCAATGCCAGTGATTCCCTGCTGGCTGCCTCCGTACACCAGGCGGAATAACCATCGGCCCATGTGGGCAAGTGTTGCACCACCAACTCCACCCCCGTTTCCCTCATGTACCAGTCCCTGCAGCTGAAGAGAGAGTGAGTGAGTGGGTGAGGGAGGGAGTGAGTGGGTGAGTGAGTGGGTGAGGGAGGGAGTGAGTGGGTGAGTGAGTGGGTGAGGGAATGTGTGAGTGGGTGGGTGGGTGAGTGAGTGAATGGGTGGGTGGGTAGGTGCAGGAGTGGGTGAGGGAATAGGTAAGTGGGTGGGTGGGTGAATGGGTGGGTGAGTGGGTGGGTGGGTGAGTGAGGGAGTGAGTTAGTGGGTGAGTGAGTGGGTGAGTGGGTGGATGAGTGGATGAGTGGGTGGGTGAGGGAATGTGTGAGTGGGTGGGTGAATGGGTGGGTGAGTGGGTGGGTGAGTAGGTGGGTGAGTGAGTGAGTTAGTGGGTGAGTGAGTGGGTAAGTGGGTGGGTGAGGGAATGTGTGAGTGGGTGGGTAGGTGCAGGAGTGGGTGAGGGAACAGGTAAGTGGGTGGGTGGGTGAATGGGTGGGTGAGTGGGTGGGTGAGTGGGTGGGTGGGTGAGTGAGTTAGTGGGTGAGTGAGTGGGTGAGTGGGTGGATGAGTGGGTAAGTGGGTGGGTGAGGGAATGTGTGAGTGGGTGAGTGGATGAGAGTGAGTGGGTGGGTGGGTGGGTGGGTGCAGGAGTGGGTGAGGGAGTAAGTAATGGGTGGGTGGGTGAATGGGTGGGTGAGTGGGTGGGTGAGTGGGTGGGTGGGTGAGTGAGTTAGTGGGTGAGTGAGTGGGTGAGTGGGTGGATGAGTGGGTAAGTGGGTGGGTGAGGGAATGTGTGAGTGGGTGAGTGGATGAGAGTGAGTGAGTGGGTGGGTGGGTGGGTGCAGGAGTGGGTGAGGGAGTAGGTAATGGGTGGGTGGGTGAATGGGTGGGTGAGGGAGTAGGTGTGGGAGTGGGTGAGTACACAATACTAACAAAATCTGATCCCTGCCTCTGGGGAATGGCCATGATCTTTGACACAAATGGCACAGGCCTGAAGCCTCTTTTTCTGAGGTTGGGGACTGGTCATTAGTCAATTCATATTAAAAACTGGATAAAGAGCAGAATATATTTAGTAAATATATTGTTAACTGTATCAATTATATTAAATATTAATATATTATTAAATATATTAAATATTTGAAGTTAAAACATGACAGTGTAATTAATTCACCAATCTGCTGGTATCACTGTAGCCAAGGTCTTTTTAAAAAATCATAGCTGTCCTGATTAGAATTTTGTGTCTTTCATCATCCACACCCTTATTAGGAGCTCCAGTTTGGATTTCTTTGTTAAGGTTAGCGGAGAACGCATGCCATCCTGGATTTTTTATGTTTTTCCTCAGTGTCCTGTAACCATGACACTCACGCCCATTTTAACAGCAGGTTCGCTTTCGTTAGCAATTTACCTTTATTGAATTTTCCAAAGCGTTCAACCGTAGCTTTTATTAAAACAACTCTTTCTTTTCAAACTGATGCTTTACTGGTCTACATAACAAACGGTTAAATTACTTCATCTGGACAACAATGGGCAGGGAAGCTTTGGGAACAAACACAGCTGTCTGTGGGTGAGCCCGCACTTCCTGGTGGGGACAGAAGGACAGGGCGGGCCGGGAGCCGCCAGCAGCTGCTTGCAGGCAGGCTGAGCGCTGGGGGTGACCTGGGACCCGCGGGTCCCCTGAGCTGGCTGAGCAGAGCCCCTCATTGAAGTGCTGTCATAACTACAGTCGTCAGAACCGGGGCGTCTTTCGGTGTGGGAGACTGGCCAAGGAGGTCGCCCAAGGGCAGCGTGAAGAACGTGGGTGGGGGGGCCTCTGCCCCTGACTTCGTCCACTCCCCAGAGAGCCCCCTAAACTCCCTGGGCAGCAACAAAGGAGTAGCAGTGCGCCACTGGCTCTGGTCCCAGGATCTCAGGACAGTGGTTCTTGCTCAGGAACCAAGTCTCTTCTCCCAGCTCCCAGCACTCCTGCCTCACACAGTGAGTGTCCATGCCCTGCCCTGGTGGCTCAGTGGATTGGAGCGCTGTGCCAGACACCAAAAAGGTTGTGGGTTCAATTCCCAGTCAGGGCACATACCTAGATTGCGGCTCCATCCGAGGTTGGAGTGCCTACGGCAGGCAACCAATCTGTTTCTCACATCCATGTTTCTCTCTCTCTGTCTCTCTCTTTCTCTCTTTCCCTTTCTCTCTTTAAAAAAAAAATCAATAAAACATCCTTGGGTGAGGATTTTTTTAAAAAGAAAGAACATGAATCCAGATGGACAGGACAGTTGACTGGGAGCCCCTGAGCCAGTATTCCTCATCTTGCTCTCCCCAGCTCTGACCTCCTTTCCTTCCCTTCTCTTACCTATCTATCTATCTATCTATCTATCTATCTATCTATCTATTTGTTTGTTTATTTTTAATTCTCACCTGGAGATATATTTTATATTGATTTTTAGAGAGAGTGAAAGGGAGGAGGAGAGACAGAGAGAAACATTGATGTGAGAGACACGCATCCATTGGTTACCTCCCGTATACGCTGAAGCCTGCAACCCAGGTACATTCCCTTGACTGGAATCAGACCCTTGACCCCTCAGTCCACGGGTCCAGGCTCTAGCCACTGAGCCAAACCGGCTAGGGCCTTCCCCCCCTTTTCGGGTTTCTGCCTCCAACAGTGTGTGGCTACCCACACCTGCCACTGCTTTACTGGATGGGAGAGTGAACGCCAGCCAGAGGCAAAACTGGAGATGGAAGTTAGGCCACCCACACTGAACACGAAAAGAAAGCCAGTAGAGATACAGGGCAGATAGTGCGGAAGCCCACGAACTCATGGAAAACCAGCTCCACTAACTGGCCTCACACGAAGAAATCACAGCTCTCAGAGCGGGGAGGGCGCCGGCAATCATCCTGACTAATGCTCTCCCTTCACACTCGAAGCCAGGTCTGGAACCACCAGTGACTCACCGCGGCCACTGGGCACCCCCAACCCCCTTCCCCACGCCCCCCCCCCTCGGCCTGGAGCCCACGTGCAGTGAGGTCCCCACCTGGAGGGAGTCCCCGTCGCCCCATTCTGCCGTGGGGGGCTGACTTCGTAAAACTGAGGGAAGAGGCAGCGCTCCCAGCCTCCCAGGAAGGTGCTTCCTGTCCCCGCATTCACTCGAATTGGCTGGAATTGGCTGGATTCACAGCTCTGCCTGAGCAGGGGCCTCAGGGAGGCAATGGAAAGCACGATGCTTATCGCTGGTCTTCTAAGCCGAACTCTGTGAATATAAAAGACGAGCATGTGGATAAACTAGAGATAAGATCAGCAGACTTCTGCAGAAGTACCTAACAGACCTAACAGGGCAGTCTGGGGAAAATCCTCTTTAGGTCTTAAGATAAGCGGGGGAACTGGGGGGGGGTGTGGTCTGGGCATGAAGCTGCTCCCTGAATCTGTCATCGCCTTGACCCCGGGGGGGGGGGGGGGGGGGGGAGGCAGAGCAGACCTGTACTGAGTGCGCAGTGAGGAGGCAGGAATGCACAGGCCCTGCGCTCCGCCTGCAGCCCCAGCCACCGCTCAGCCTTCCCGTCCGTGTTCCCTGACCGAGGAGACGTGACCGAGGGCTCACCCTCCAGCATCCACCCCACGCTCAGTCCAGAGGCGCCTAAGAAAACAAGGGGGAGTGACGACATTCGCTCTATCTGGCCTTCGGTCATTCTCTCAGCGGGTTGTGGGAAGTGTGATGTTTCAAAGGAGAGAGCAGGATCCATTTATTTTGCCCCAATGCGGGAGAGAGAGTAAGAATGCCGTACTAGTCTGCTGGGGCCGCCATCACTCAGCCCCATAGATGGGGGACTTACTCAACAGAAGTGTATCTCCTCCCAGTTCTGGGGGCTGGTGTCTGAGGCCAGGATGTCAGCAGGGCTGGCTTCTTGCGAGGCTTCTCCTTGGCTTGCAGGGGCTGCCTTCTCTCTGTCTCCACGTGGTCTTGCCTGTGTCCTTGTGTCCTAGAGTCCTCCTTTGACAGGGATACCAGCCCCACCCTAAGGACCTCATTTTAAAGTCCCTCTACGGTCACATTCAGACCTACTCAGGTTAGGACCAGATGAACTCTGGGGAGACACAACTCATCCCCTAACAAATTCTGTGGGGATGGAATTTAGGAAGTACTGCTGACAAAGTGACACACTGCTCCACCATGGTGACGGTGCTGGGGCAGGAAGGGGGCCGATGGCTAAGGCAGCCCCTGGGGAGGCAGCGAGTGTGAGACAACCTCCGTCTCTCTTAGCCTCCCGGCTTTAGGGGCAGCAGCCCTTCACGCGTATGGACTGAGCTGGTGAGTGTTTACTCGGACTAAACTTCTGCAACGTACCTACCTCAGCGCGTTACACCTCAGGCGCAACCTGCCAGAGGGAACAGATGTATCGGGCATTAGCCACCCCCCTGCCTGTGCCACTGCAGAGCTGCTAACGGCGACAGAGCCTACGCGGGCCAGGGCTCCTTGGAATCAAAGTGCCTGAGCCCTGTTGGCGTTAGAAAAAGATTCCAACCAGGAGGAAGCAGGGCACCTGAGCATGAGAGAGCCGTGTTGCCTACGTGCGATCTGGCCCGGGCACCCCAGGCCGGGTCCCACAGAGGCCAGAGGAACTTCTCAGCCTCTGTCCCCTACACAGTCACTGGGTGAAGTGAGAAAGAAAACTGCAGAGAAAGCTGGACAGTGGTTAGCTTGTGGTGTGCGGCGATGCGGGAGAAGTGGTGATTCTCGATGGAAACGGGCTTTCTGAAGAAAGCCGAGAGCCGTAGGAACATTTGGGTATCTACGAACTTGACTTATGAAACTCTCTGTTCTTCCCCCTTCAAATGTCAAGTGATTAAGATTCTTAGAAGTCATCATGAGACCCTCCACCCAATGGCAGAATCCCCCGGACGCCTCTGTGGGTGGGGCACCCTTTGTCCACCCCCAGGGTGGGACCCAGGCCCTCAGTACAGAGTCCTGACCACGGGGCTGCCCTGGGCCCTTGGACTTCCCTCTGGACAGGACTTCCCGCTGGACGGAGCCCCCACAGGGAGGGTGAGGACACCCTTTGGTGGTGTCTCCGTCGTGGCATGGGGTTATTTTGATAGGATCTGAAAAACAGACCGTGACATTTAAACTTTTTTTTGTTTTTATAACCAACTAGTGTTTAAAGCCGACCCCTCTCACTCCCTCTTCCAAGCCTCGCCTTCCGGGGAAGCAGGGCGGGGGGAGGGGGCACATACCTAGATTGTGGTTCCATCCGAGGTTGGAGTGCCTATGGCAGGCAACAAATCTGTTTCTCACATTCATGTTTCTCTCTCCCTGTCTCTCTCTTTCTCTCTCTCCCTTCCTCTCTTAAAAAAAAAAAAAAATCAATAAAACATCCTTGGGTGAGGATTTTTTAAAAAAGAAAGAACATGAATCCAGATGGACAGGACAGTTGACTGGGAGCCCCTGAGCCAGTATTCCTCATCTTGCTCTCCATGGCTCAGACCTCCTCACCTTCCGGGGGCGGGGTCTGAGGCAGGGTGAGGGCTAAGGCTGGGGAGGTCAGGGATGGGCTGAGACTCCAAGAAGAGTGTCTGGAAGGAGGGGTGCTCAGAAACGGGTCGGTGTTATGGGTTGAATTTTGTCCTCCCAAAATGTAGGATGAAGTCATAACCCCCAGTACCTGCACATATGCCCTGGATTGGAAATAGGGTGTTTGCGGGTATAATGAAGTTTAATGAAGTTAAGATGAGGGCATTGGGGTGGACCTATCCAAGATGGCTGGCGTCCTTGTAGAAAGACAGAAGTGCCCTGTGGAGCAGACACAGGGAGAACGCCGATGAAGATGAAGGCAGAGCCGGGTGATGCACCCAGGAGCCAAGGAACTCCAAGGATTGTCACAAAGCCCCGGACAGACGCTGGGAGAGGCCTGGGGCAGACACCCCCTCCCCCCCTCCCCCTCCCAGCCTCTGAGGGAGCCAGCCATGCTCACACTTTGATATTGGACTCTCAGCCTCTGGAACTGTGAGAGAATAAGTTTTTTGTTGTTTTGAGCCACACAGTTTATGGTATTTCATCACTGAAAGATCAGTTGGGAGCTGAAAACCAGGTATTACAGGCTTTATTAGGAAAAAGACCTGCCAGGCTGTCTCGCAAGGGGAGAGCAGCAACCCGTGCAGAGGTGAGCACTCCTTTTGAGGGGAGGAATAGGAAGGAATGGGGGCTTAGGGTACTCGGCGTGCGCTGATTGGTGGCTTAATGTATGGCCCATATAAGGTACATGGTTAGGCACTCAGGTACTTAGGAACAAGGGCTTAGGGTATTTGGCAGGTGCTGATTGGTGGCTTAATGTATAGTCCATATAAGGTACATGGTTAGGCACTCAGGTATTTCTGGGCTGCAGGTTACATCATGTTTACCGTTACTCCGCCCACCAGTTGGGGGAAGGGAGGATCTATCATTCCATGCTTTTGGTAATAGTAAAAAAAAAAATTGAGAGTCCCGGCAAGGTCAGGGGGCGAAGGTTTGTCTTCCACAGCTGCTTCCTGCTGAGAGGGGGCCTCGTCAGAGACATCTACCCGGGGTCTCAAAGATTCTGGTGACATAGGTATCTCTAGGTTCTGAATTCAAGGCCAGACAGATCTCTCCCACCTTCTGGTTGGCAAACGCCTGCATTCTGTTCTGCAAAAAACTAGTGAAACAGTGCATGAGACAGGGTCCAAAGAGCAAAAGTAAAAGAATAGATGCCAGTGGGCCTAATAATGGGAGGAGCCATGGGGCAAGTGAGCCAAAAATGACATACCCCTCTTCTTGCTGGTTACATCATCTTTGGTCAATCCTGTCTTGGAGGGATTTAATGTGATCTTTGACAATTCCTGATTCATTAACAAAGTAGCAGCATTCTTCCCCAAGAAAGACACAACTACCCCCTTTTTCTGCTGTCAAGAGATCTAAAGTGCGCCGGTTATGTAGGGCTACCGCTGCTAAGGAGCCTACCTGCCTTTGCAGGGATTCACGGGAATTGCTAATGATGGAGATATCTTCCGAAAATTCAACAGACAATTTGTGGTAGAAATGAACGGAGGAGGAAATGCCTCCTACGCCTGTCCCTACTGCAGTGAGGACTCCCGCACCCACTAAGAGGGGAACAAGGGCTGCCCTTTTGTGGCGAGGCCTGAGAAGACCAAGAGAGGATTCGAGTTCTCCCTCTGTTCTGATAGAAAGATTGGGGGTTAGGAAGACATAAAGGCAGAGCGAGTGTGACAGGTTCTGGGGAACGCAGGTGTAGGCTGTAGTCCCACAGAGGAGAGAAATACCCGGTGGAGGGTAGGCTAAGGGAGGGGGTAAAGTTATAGATTGTGCACAGTAGTTAGGTGTAGGAGTAGTTGAGGTAGTGGTTTGAGAGGTATTTGCTAAGCAGGTAGTGTTTTCCATATTAAAGAGAGAGACGTTGTATAGGGTGCATTGAGGTTTGCAAATACCTCACCTATATCTCCCCTACATTGTCACAGTCCCCCTTCTGGCGGTATTTCATACATAGATATTTGTGGTGATGAGTCATCAGGTCCTGGACTGTGCCACTGAGTCTTCTTCGGGGATGGTGGGGAGACATTGGTGAGCCTGAGAGAGGTGGGTCCTGTGGGGGTAGAAGTGTAGGAAGGTAGTGTTTTGTGTAGAGGTGTGTATGGCCTAATGTGTGAGAGGTGATACCAGTGGTGTATTCCTTGTACCTTTGCTGCCGTAGGGGTAGATAGTATGACTGGGAAAGGCCCCTCCCATGTGGGTGTTAAGGATGTTTTTCCCTTTTTCTTGGCATAGACCAAGTCCCCAGGGAGGACTGTGAGATGAGTAGAAGTTGTAGGAAAGGGGCGGGGAGAAGATTATCACGGTGTTGTTGTAAGAGTGGCCTCATATGGGCAAAAGCAGGGAAGTAGTCTCCCAGGGAAGGGGAATTGTCCTATAGGGTTTCGAAGACAAAAGGCCACCCATACATGATCTCGAAGGGGCTTAGAAGTAGTGGTTGTTGTGGCACGGACCCCAGTCTCATTAGTGCCGGGGGAGTAGTTCAGTCCAAGGCATATGGAGCTCGAAGGACAGCTTGGTTAGATGTGTTTTTAAGAGATGATCGGCCTTTTCTACTTTACCCGATGACTGAGGGTGGTAGGGGGTGTGGAGGTTCCATTTGATGGTTAGCATTTGAGAGACCAGCTGTGTTATCTGAGAGACGAAAGTGGGGCCATTATCAGATTGCAGAGACATCGGAAAGCCAAAGCGGGGGATGATGTCGTGGGTGAGAGATAGACGAGCGTACCGGTTCCGGTCCAGCTGATGGGGAGACAGATGTGTGTGTTTTCCCCACAGAGGAGGAAAAATCCCTGCTCATGGAGACAGGCTGAAAGGTGTAAGGAGAAGAGGTGGACTAAAGGGTATGAGATTCCTTTTCCCAGTTCCACGCTCCAAGCTGAGAGGGTAGTCCTCATGGCGATACCAATAAGGGGTGACAGAGGAGTGGTTGAGACGGTATTGCAGTGAAAGTGGGAGGGAACGTTAGAATGGGCTGTTATCCAAGGGAAAAGAGAAAGGCAAGGAAAGGAGCAGTGGAAGCCAGGGACCTGGATGGTTGGATAAGAAGTAAGACACTGCACTCAGAAAACATACATTCAACCAAGTACAAGAGACCTTCTGTAATAAAAACTAACAGCAGGCGAATTAAAACATGTCTAGCAGTCAGTGTTTCAGTGCTGTATGCTATTTTAAAATATTTAGATGCTTATCATTTAACCCAGCAATGCTCCAAAGTCTTTAAGTTAATAAAGACTTTGGAAAGTTATGTATAGGTATGTGAGGCTGGAGAAAAGGCAGAGGGAGGAGGGAGCAGGCCCCGCAGTCTGTTCCCAGGCCTCTAGAATCCTGCTTAGATTCAAAATTGCCGCATTTTTCCCTAGAGATAACATGCTAAGGCTGGGGAGATAATGAGCTCAGTTTCTGATAATAGCCAGACTGTTCAGTAAGCCTGTGCAGTCAAGAAAGTTGTTCTTTGGGAAGGGTGGTGGCGGGGGGGGGGGGGGGGGGCGGGGGGGTGGTGCGCGTTTGAGAAGGCGCTGAGGTCAGAGCAGTTTTCAGAGCATTAAAGGGGTAAGAATGTTGGCCTTGGGATCTGAAGACACAGTAAGGAGGCCCCTTTGCCATGTCATGTCATAGAGGAGCTTTGCAAGAAGACTACAGTTGTGAACCTGGAGGCGAGATACCCAGTGAGCCCGAGAAAGAAGAAAACCTCTTATTCAGAGGAGGGGACAGTCATGGAGGAGATAAGGAGATAAGGCTTTTACAGTCCCAGGAATGGCTCAGCCTTGTGGGGTGAGAGAGTGAAACTGAGGTAGCTGACTGTGGTTTGGGACGACTGGGCTTTATGAGGGGGTACATGGTAGCCCTGGCCGGGCACCGAGGTAGAATGAGAGAAGAGGGAATGGGGTATTTAGTAAGATGCAGTGTAGCTGTGAGGTGGTTAATGGCTGTGAGACTAATCCGTCAACCCCCATAATAGAGACTGAGGAGTGGACAAGGGTCCCAGCGAATTCGGAGAGGGCAGAATAAGTGGCCCAGTGTCAATTAAAAGGAGATCGGCTTACCTGCCACCACAGTCGTTACCCAAGGCTCTGTCCTGGTGGTGTAAGTCTGTGGGGCCCTGTCAGGGCCTGGGCAGATCTTTGGTGGGCAGTCCCAGGAGGTCTGGGAGATCCAAACCGGATCCAGAGGGCGGCCATGCTGGACTGGCTGAGGCCTGAACCGAAGGGGCAAGACTACATACAGTCTGATTTCCAGTGGCCTTCCCTTCCGCACCTTGGGCAGGGCCCAGGCAGGGGTCTCGGGTTTGAGCAGGACTTGGCTCAGTGTCTTTCCTTGCTGCACTTGAAGCATGGGCCCCGAGGAGACTTGGCCCCTGACTTACCTGCAGTTGGAGGACCAGCACTTTGTTTGGGGTTCATGGGAGGGGTGGCTAGGTGCTGGAAGTCCTCCTTCTGGGCCTTAGCCTGGCCTGATCTCACCATTGTTTTTGGATTTGCATCTCTATTATTAAAGACCTTGAAGATCAGGTTAACGAGGTCTTTTTGAAGGGTTTGAGGACCTGTATCTATTTCTTGAAGTTTACGGTGTATGTCGGGGGCTGATTGGAATATAAAATGGGTGTTTAGAAGAAGGGTTCCCTCTGGGGTGGTGGGGTCTAAGGTGGTAAATTTCTATAGAGGAGGACAAGGGGACATAGATGTCATGCCCAGTCAGGTCATAGGACTGGGGCAGGCTCCTTAGTAAAGGTGGTTGGGTTAGTGAAAAAAAACCTGAGATGCTTCTCAATCTGTGTGAGGCTGGGCATAGGGAATGGGCACGGACTCAGGCTATGCCCTCAGTTCCTGCTGCCTCCCTCAGGGGTAGAATGGATGCAGGAATAGAAGAGGCTGTTGAGGAAGGCAGCCTTTGGGTGGCCTGAGAGTGAGTGTTAGATGGGAAAGGCTGTTTTGGAGCTCACGTTCTCAGGATCTGGGCTCTCAGGGACTGGGGAGAAGGTGGTTGCTGGTTAAGAGGGTCTGGGTTTTGGGAATCTACTGCAGGTGAGGGAGAAGATGTATAAAGCAGGGTGGAGGTTGGTGGGAGAGGTGGAGAGGAATGATTGACTGGGTCGAAAGTGTCAGAAGACAGAGAAAGGGGCTGAGGATCGGTTTGAGGGGGCAAAGGGGACTTTGCGAGGAGGATCTGTTGAGTGGAACATGAGGAGTAAAGCGAGGGGCGAGAGCCGAGGAAAAAGAAAGCCTGTACGGAAGGGATCTCTGAGGCCTTCCCTGTCCAGTGGCAGAAATTATCTAGGTTCCTGAGGATGTTGAAATTGAAAGTGCCATTCTCGGGCCACTTAGAGCTATTATCGAGTTTATATTGTGGCCAGGCAGTTACAGAAAAATGAGCTTCTTTGGTTTGATGTAGCCAGAAAGACCAAGGGTCGAGAGATAGGCGAGGAGACACCCGAAGGGTGTGTTTTGAGGGGTTTGGATCGAGAGGTCCCCATGACTGGAGGGAAGGGCTATCGGAAGTTGGAGAAGGAACAGGAGCATCCTCCAGCTCCCTCACCCAACCTGTGGAGAGAGCGAGCAGAGAAAAGGTTCGGAGATCGTCACCCCGAGACACTTTTCCCGTGGAGTAGAAGAGTATTCCCGGCCAGGTACCTGGGCTTTCATAGTACGAATAGCCAAGTAGACAGCAAATTCTGAGACCCTAATGCCCCTCCAGGTCACAAGGAGCTAGAAAAAAAAAAGAGGGGGGTTAAGTTGAATCCGAAGGCCTAACAGAAGGCGGGAGGTGAAGAGATCCACACAGGTCCTGGTTCGGCAGGATTCGAGAGGGGCCCGGGACAGGCCAATCAACCCAGAACTGCACCATGGAGCAAAGTCAGGAAGTTAGCCCGGGTCGACGAGCTTCTGCTGTGCACTGCTTCCCTGAAATGCTCAGGATATGGTCCAGGAATCGTCCCCGTTCCGTTTGCCCCTTCCGGGTTTTGGCACCAGAATGAAAGATCAGTCGGGAGCTGAAAACCAGGTATTACAGGCTTTATTAGGAGAAAGACCTGCTGGGCTGTCTCGCAAGGGGAGAGCAGCAACCCGTGCAGAGGTGAGCACTCCTTTTGAGGGGAGAAATGGGAAGGAATGGGGGCTTAGGGTACTCGGCGTGCGCTGACTGGTGGCTTAATGTATAGTCCATATAAGGTACATGGTTAGGCACTCAGGTACTTAGGAACAAGGGCTTAGGGTACTTGGCAGGTGCTGATTGGTGGCTTAATGTATGGTCCATATAAGGTACATGGTTAGGCACTCAGGTATTTCCGGGCTGCAGGTTACATCATGTTTACTGTTACTCTGCCCACCAGTTGGGGGAAGAGAGGATCTATCCATCACAACAACCCTCGAAAACTTATACCATGGGCAAGAGATCAGATGCTGGCACGGGCATCCAAGGAGGGCCAGTGGTCCTCACACTGGAGGATGCGACCAGGTTACCCCAAAACCTTGTCGAAACACAGTGTTGGGCCACACCCCAAGGCCATTGCTTCAAAAGGTCTAGAGCAGCGGTTCTCAACCTGTGGGTCGCGACCCCTTTGGCGGTCGAACAACCCTTTCACAGGGGTCGCCTAAGACCATCCTACATATCAGATATTTACATTACAATTCATAACAGTAGCAACATTACAGTGATGAAGTAGCAACGAAAATAATTCTATGGTTGGGTCACAACATGAGGAACTGTATTTAAAGGGCCAGAAGGTTGAGAACCACTGGTCTAGAGTGTCGCCCAGGAATGTGCATTTCTAACAAGTCCCCTGGTGGTGCCGATGGTGCTGGCCAGAGGCCCACACTTTGATAGCCATGGCTTAAGGGGCACGTGTGGCCTGGGCTGGGACCTTCTGGCCCCAGGAGTAGATGTACATCCCCACTGACTCGAGTCGTGCAAGCCCATTTGGAAAACTTAGTGGCCGCAAGCAGCTGTCTTTTTAAATGATCTCTTCCATTTTAAATGATGTATACGTGTATTGGTTCATGGACTCCCACAATAACCCCATGTGGTAGATAGGATAGTCTCCATTTTTAAAAAATCGGTTTTTATTGATTTCAGAGAGAAAAAGGGAGAGGGAGAAAAATAGAAACATCCATGATGAGAAAGATCAATGATGAAAAACAACAATTAGCTGCCTCCTGCACACACAACACAGGGGATGGAGCCAGCAACCCAGGCATGTGCCACAACCAGGAATCCAACCATGACCTCCTGGTTCGTGGGTCAAGACTCAACCACGGAGCCACACCGGCCGGGCTCTAGTCCCCATTTTTATAGATGAGGAAAATGAAGCTCAAAGTGGGGCCGGTTGGGGGGCGGAGTGACTCCTCTGCAGGGCTCTCCCTCTGGTTCTCTGAGCTCAGATTCTGTACTCAGAGCCCAACCTGGAGAATTCCCGGCTAGCTTAATCCTCAGAACTCAGATTTCCCTGATCTTTGTAAATCGCACCCACCGTCACCTTGTCTGAAAAGAAAGCCATTCACATGCATCCACAACCAGCTGCAACCTGTGCATATGGGCTCCGCTCTCTCTCCCACCCACTGTGGCCACTTCCTGCTGGATCTCATGACCTGGGTCCTCTTTCCACATCCTCTTGTACCCAAATGCCATCGGATATGACTTCCTTCTTCCTGCTTCCCTATGTCTTAACAAACTGGCCCCCAGCTGCTGTGGAGCTAAGAAGCCCGGCATGCAGGGTGGGCAGGTGTGAGAAACGCCTGGGAGAACGGTCGGGAAGGATTTGTAAGGTCCGGAGTTGGACAGACCTGCTTGCCTGGCCCCTCTCCCAGGAGGGGCCTCCAGGTGATGAAGCCATCTCGTTGTCACACCCCCACCCTGGGCAGGCTGGGCAGGCCCCTTTTTGCCCCTTCCATGTCCTTTGACAAGTGCTGGGTTGGTGCAAACTGGGTTGGAGTGTGAGCTTTGAACCCCAGCCAGGTGGGCGCCTATGAGATTCACTCAGAGAAGCAGACATAGGGTACAGAGGCACCTTCCAGCTGAGTTCCACGTTCTCTGAGTCTCTCTCTGACTCCCGCAGGCCGGAAGTGCCTCCACGGTGGCGCTGACCAGCGCATCCCAGGACTGGTGTGCAATGCTGAGACCTGTCTGGCCCCGGACACCTACAGTCACGTGTCTGCAGGTAAACCTGAAGCCCAGCGTCCTGCCGGCTCCCAGCCCCGTGGAGCCAGAGCTAGGGACAGAGTAAAGGCATGCCCAGAACTTCAACATAAGCCCCAAGGACTTTTGATGGCGTGCAATGTATCACACTGCAGCAGAGGAATTACCCTCACCCACCCACACCCGTGAGCATGGGCTGAGCACTACCCTCAGCACAGGGCAGAGAGGAGGCCTCAGCAGACACGTTTCTCGGGAACTTCCAGTCTGGGTGCCACCTGAGACAGGCCCCTCGAGAGAGAGCATGGTGTAAAGCTCCAGGAGGAAGAGAGGCAAGTGCCCAAAACACAGTCAGAAATGACAAGATGCAAGAGTCAGGTCTCCAGGAACAGAGAAGGTCACGCTGGGACAGGGGCTGAGGGCACTTCACAGAGGGCCCCATCTGAAGTTTGAGGGTCCGGGATGGGAAGGAGAGCCGGGGGCTGGCCAGGGGGAAGAGCCCCCTGTGAGAAGGAGCAGGGCAGGCTGGGGCCCGCGCAAGGCAGACATCTCACTGGCCCTGGTGCTCCCCGCGCTTGGGCCGAGAGGTGCATGTTCTATTTTACTACTAAATGCAGAATCGCCCAAGTCAAACCGCTCTCTGTGCATTGCTTTAGACTCAGGAAGGTGCAACGGAAGCTTTGTCGTGTCTCATGTAAACATGACCTAAGCAGTGGTTCTCAACCTTCCTAATGCAGCGACCCTTTCATACAGTTCCTCATGTTGTGGTGACCCCCAACCATAAAATTATTTTCCTGGCTACTTCATCACTGTCATTTTGCTACTGTTATGAATCGTAATGTAAATATCTGATATGCAGGATGTATTTTCATTGTTCGCGACCCACAGGTTGGGAACCGCTGAAAGGGGATCGGACTTGCCGACCTGCACCGATGAAACCAAGGGCCTGTTCCTCCGACTTTCTTCCCCCCGCAACGCGGTTCCCGATTAATCACACCAGCCGTACGGACGCTTTCCCATGGCACACGCGTCCAACTTCTCAAGCCACAGTTAACAGAGTCCCTTCGCCCCCCGACCCCGAGCCATCCGGGCCAGTACCTTGGTGTGCATCCTCCCCCTGCTTTCCGAGCTTTTCAAGAAAACCTTGTCATTTTTGTAAATGTTAACTCTACGTTTTTACTAATTTTGGTTTGGAAGGAGGAGTATTTGTGCTCATTAGAACATTCTGCTTCCCTAGATTTGAAATGTCATCTAAATAATTGCTCAACCGACAGTTCTTTTGGTGGCGCCAACTATTACTGTGAAAATGCTCTCTTCCAGGAGAAGCAGCACAGACCCCCACCACCACCCCATCCCACCCCCCGCCCCAGGCCAGGAGCTGCACTGTTATTTATCACGATGCACTGCAGGTGGACGAAGTTCAAGCTCTAGGGCAGGGGTGGGCAAACTTTTTGACTCGAGGGCCACAATGGGTTCTTAAACTGGACCGGAGGGCCAGAACAAAAGCATGGATGGAGTGTTTGTGTGAACTAATATAAATTCAAAGTAAGCATCATTACATAAAAGGGTACAGTCTTTTATTTTTTTTAGTTTTATTCATTTCAAGCGGGCCGGATCCAGCCCGCGGGCCATAGTTTGCCCACGGCTGCTCTAGGGTAAAGTTCAAGCTCACTCACCACCCAAGACTCTGTATCTAGTTTTGTATTTACCATTTTGTATTTTTTTTCTTTTTTTAAATTATTAACTAGAGGCCCGGTGCACAAAAATTTGTGCACTCGAGGTGGGGGAGGAGGGGGTCCCTCAGCCTGGCCTGTGCCCTCTTGCAGTCTGGGACCCCTCGGGAGATAACGACCTGCTGGCTTAGGCCTGCTCCCGGGTGGCAGAGGGCAGGCCCAA
This sequence comes from Myotis nattereri, assembly GCF_964212035.1. Taxonomy (NCBI): domain Eukaryota; kingdom Metazoa; phylum Chordata; class Mammalia; order Chiroptera; family Vespertilionidae; genus Myotis; species Myotis nattereri. Next base: position 40,162,898 of record NC_138076.1, on the reverse strand, counting down.
TCCCTAGGTGCAGCCCCTGGTTGGGCTCAGAGCAGGGCAGATTGGGGAGTTGGGGCGCCACCCCCTGTCATGCACAGAGCAGGGCGGATTGGGAGGTTGCGATGCCACCCTCAGTCACGCTCAGGGTAGGGCCGATTGGGGGGTTGGGCCACCGCCCCCTGTCACACTCAAGGCAGGGTCGATGGGGAGGTTGTGGCGCCACCCCCTGTCACCCACAGAGCAGGGTGGATCAGGGGGTTGGGGGGCCACCCTCTATCACCCACAGAGCAGGGCCAATCAGGGGGTTGGGGCGCTGCCACTCTCACACTCAGGGCAGGGCCGATGGGGAGGTTATGGCTTTACCCCGTCACACACAGAGCAGGGCCCGTGAGGTGGGGGGGTTGGGGCACCGCACCCTGTCACACACAGAGCCACAGGGTGACCAGGGGGTTGGGGAGCTCCCCCCTATCAGGCACAGAGCAGGGCTGATCAGGGGGTTGGGGCGACTTCCCCTGTCATGAACAGAGCAGGGCGGATAGGGAGGTTGTGGCCCCGCCCCCTGTCACACACAGAGCCGCAGGGCGATCAGGGGGTTTGGACGCTGCCCCCTGTCACGCTGATCCCGGTGCTGGGAGGCCTCACAGCTCCGCTGATCCTGGTGCTGGGAGGCATATTACCCTTTTACTATATAGGATAGAGGCCTGGTGCATGGGTGGGGCTGACTGGTTTGCCCTGAAGGGTGTCCTGGATCAGGGTGGGGGACCCCACTGGGGTCCCTGGCCAGCCTGGGTGAGGGGATGATGGCTGTTTGCAGCTGGTCACATTTCCTTCAGGCTGGGGGTCCCCACTGGGGTGCCTGGCCAGTCTGGGTGAGGGGCTAAGGGCTGTTTTCAGGCTGGTAGGTGACAGAAGCTCCCAACCACTCCTTTTTTTCTTTTTTTTTCTTTTTTATTCTGGGCCAGCTTTAGCTCTGAGGCTCCAGCTCTTAGGCCTTCGCTGCTGAAAGAAGGTATCTGGTTTGTTTCAGTTCTATAATCAAAACTCTGTATCAACTCCAGCTCTGAGATCCCGGCTCGCTGAAAGCAGGTTTCTGGGGTTTTGTTTAGCTTCTATATTTGTAACTATGTTTCAAACTGCAGGCTCAGAGGCCTGCAGTGGCAGGCGGGGAACGTTGGAGTCCTCCGTCACTGAAGCAAGCAAGCCTCATGTTCAGTTTAAGCTGCCTGGCTGCCGGCCGCCATCTTGGCTGGCAGTTAATTTGCATATTGCTCTGATTAGCCAATGGGAAGGGTAGAAGTCGTATGCCAATTACCATGTTTCTCTTTTATTAGATAGGATTATTTTTTTAATCCTCATCCAAGGATATATTTTTCCATTAATTTTTAGAGAGAGTGGAAGGGAAGGGGGGGAGACACAGAGAGAGAAACATTGATGTGAGAGAGATGCATCAATTGGTTGCAACCCAAGTACATGCCCTAGACCAGAATCAAACCCAAGACCCCAGGTTGTCCACAGGCCAACACTCCAACTTCTGAACCAAAACAGCCAGGGCTATTTTTTTTCCTTAAAGAACCCTCCCATTCCCCCTGCCACCCCCCCCCCCCACACACACACACAAATTATATACACGCCAGGCCCCCAACCCCGAATTGCTCCCTGGATGCAGTTTTAGAGCCATTAGACTTCATTCTCCTCTAAGGGCGGAGCCTCCAGCCTGGTGGTGCTTTGTGTTTCTGAGGAAGTTCTCGTCGGGGAAGAAGAGGATGCTGACACTCTGAGTTTTAAAATGCCGAGGAGCCATTCCCTGTAACGTGTAGATGCAAAGAAGTAAATGAGGGGGTCGATGGCGCAGTTCATGTTCATGAGGGACACGGTGAGCTGCAGGGACACTTTGAAGGCACTCTGCTCGGGGCAGGACGGCAGATAGAGCATCTGCCTCACCATGAACTGGGCGATGTTGAGGTGGTAGGGGCTGAAGCACAGCACCACAGCGACCAGCACCACCAGCGTGAGCAGGCAGGCCCGCCGGTGGTGCCCTTTCTCGCTTGTCAGAGGGTTGTCCCGGGCCGTCCTGCACAGTTTCACTGTGATCTTCACGTAACAAAATAGCATGACCCCCAGTGGCCCCCAGAAGCTCACGACACAAGCCCCCAGAATGATGAGGGACAGCCTGAAGACCTTCTCAACGCTGGCATACTCCATGCAGGTGACCTTGCCTGCCACAGGCCCGGTCATGGTTATCAAGAGCAGGGGCACCGTCTGCAGGCCCGCCAGGGTCCAGACGGCCATGCAGACCAGCCTTGCTCGGCTGGCACTGCGGAGCCGGGGGCGCCGGTGGGCGCGGACCACAGCCAGGTAGCGGTCCACGCTCACGCACGTCATGAGGTAGATCCCCCCGTAGGTGTTCATGTAGAATATGAACGCCGTCAGCCTGCAGAGCCCTTCCCCGAAAGGCCAGCTAAAGTCCAGCGCGTAGTAGGTGATCTTCCCAGGCAGAGCCAGTGTGAACAGAAGGTCGGACACTGCCAGGTGGACCAAGTAGACTCCAGTTGAGTTGATCTTCTTGTCCTTTTGACAGGCAAGGAAGAGGGCAAGTGTATTTCCCAGGGTGCTGAAGACTAGGAGGACTGTGTAGAACAGACAGAGTATCACACTGGCTTCCCGGGGTAGGTGATGAGGAAGGCAGAAGCTGGTATTGTGGGAGATGCTGCTTGGGGTGTCTGTGCTGGAAGCCATGTCAGAGAGGTCCTCAGGGAGACAAAAATAAGTAAACTGTGATACTGAATCTGTGGGGTGACAGCTCTATATGGCAATAATTAATAGTTTGCCAAGGCAACATGCACACAAAAAACGTGTCTTTTTAAGTAAACTTTTTCTTGAAGTGTAACACACTGTTCCAGTTACTATTGCTGCATAACAAATTACCCCTGAAATGTAGCTGCTTAAAACAAACGTATTATGCTCACAGCAGATTTTGATCAGGACACTGTGAGAATGGCTTTCCTCTGCTCCTCAACATTGGGAGCCTCAGCTGGGAAGAGTCAAGGGCAGAGGCTGGGGCCATCTAGAGGGGACTTCATTCAGGAGGTGGCAGGTAATGCTGGCTTTGGCCTGGAGCCTCAGCTGGGGCCGTCAACGAAGGCACCTGTGCGTGGGCTCCTGGGCCAGGCTTCCTCTCAGCATGGCAGCCTGAAAGGAATTAGATTCTCACACAGCAGCTGGAGGCTCCAAAAGAAAGCAACCCAGTGGCTGGGTAGACGCTCCATGTATTAACCACATCTTTTATTTTCTGTGTTCTGATGCAGTGACCGCGTGCTGCCTTGCTGACTCTGCAGGGACTGCCCCTCCCTGGGTTAGCCAGTTCCTTGAGTGTGTCTTTCAAATCCCAACAAACCAGTCCAGAGCCACACCTCAGCCAGCTCTTTGTTGGACTCTTACACTCTAGGCCACTATCCAATACCCCCCGGCCCCCTGCCCCATCCTAATCACCCCAGGGCCAAGGTGCCAGGTGCCCAGGAGCAGCCTGTGTGTCCCAGAGCCTATGAAATTATTCAAACTAGCCAATCCTACACCTGCCTGCCCCGCCTTGCCTGTTCCTTTCCACAGAAACCACAATAAAGGCCCTCGCCCTCACTTCTGCCCCTCTCCCTCTGCCTCCCGGCCGACCCAGAGCTTCCTGTGGGGCCCCCTGTGATGTGGTGTGCCCCTTCTTCTTGGAATCTCTAAAACAAACCCTCTTTTTCAACGGCAATTGCCTCCTGATCTGCTGGCCTTATGGAACCTCAAATTTTCCATCGGCGCACCGCGCCGCCTCCTCTCACCTAGCCCGCATCATCTCTCCCACCTCCGGCTGTGGGTTACAAGGGAGTCACAAGCCCACCCTGAATCGGGAGAAGGGACAGAGCTGCCACTTCTCATAGCAGGAACGTGAAAGAATTTGCAGCCGTTTAAAATCCAACACATACACGCAAACACGTATGCAAATCGCAACAGTGCAGCTTGACGATTTTCACACAGTGAACACGCCCTGTGATTAGCACCCCGACAGGACACTTACCTCATCAGCCCCCAGAAGCTCTCCTGCACCAGCCCCGCCCCACTCGAGGGTGACCACTCTCCTCACTTCTGAAATCACTACTCAGGTCTGAGGCTCTTCCTCCTCCCCTCCTTCCCTGGACAATCCGGCCCTCAGGCACCTGAGCTTCCAGGGCACCGTGTTGAGGTGGGGACTGTGGGGAGGGGGGTTCTTGCAGGAGCCCGCGTCCCAGCAGGGCAAGGAGCATCGTCTCATGGGCAAATTGAGCTCAGGAGGGTCCCAGCCACAGTTCAACTCACCTTCTAGAGCAGTGGTTCTCAACCTTGGCTGCACATGAGAATCACCTGGGAATCTTTTTAAAATCCTGATTTCCGGGCCTCATCCTCCAGAAATTCTGTTTCTTTGTTACTGATGTTGTGGCCCCACCCCAGAACAAAGAAACAGAATTTCCGGAGGATGAGGCCCGGAAATCAGGATGTTAAAAAGATTCCCAGGTGATTCTAATGTGCAGCCAAGACTGAGAACCACTGGTCTAGAATCAACTTCCCCAGTCACGGAGCGGCTATGAGACCCCTGGTTAGAAGTAGTGTGTCCCTTTCCCTATTTGTCCACAAGCATGGACTGGCTCCCGAGGTGGCCCTGGCCCTTGGCCATTGTCCCCGCTTCCTGACTTTCCCGGCCTCCTTCCAGGACACAGCACCGGGCAGCCTGGCTCGGCCTGGCCCTCAGCCCAAGGTTCTGGGGGCTCAGCGCAGTCACTTCCTCAGCCGAGGGTGCCTGAACCCTCCCTTCGCTGCCTGGCACAGCTCACAACCCCTTGGACCTGCTAAGGGCCACCTCCTCTCTGAAGCCTCTGAAAACGTGAGCCCCTCCACGCTTGGAGGCACTTGATGGCAACTCTCAGGTGAGCCTCTCCCAGCGACCCCTCCGCAGTGAACCTCTGCAGCATCAGCACCCAGGATGCTGCGGCCGGGCCTGGGCCTCCTTTTTTGGTCTTTGGCACAAAGCAAGTGCTCTGGACCTTGGGTCCTGCTGGCAGCCCATGCCCCCCCTTCCCAGAGACACCCACAGAGAAGTCACCTCCACACCCCGGGGAGTGGGCAGGTGCTGTCGCACTGTGAGTCTAGTTGTGACTGTTTCCTTCTGTCCTATCTCTGTGTCCTCCATGGGCTGGGATTTAGACCATAAATGTGACTATCAAGCCCCCAGAGTCAGTCTGGGCAGATCAGACCCCAACTCGGAGCCCGAGAGAGAGGGACACACTCTCGGGCCCTAACACCTCTCATCTGCACTGCTTCCAGAAGGTTCTAAAGGTCACCCTGGCATCGGACTCAAGGGAGCCAGCCTGGGCCTATCAGCAGTTTTCCCTTGAGGCTGACGCTGGCCTTCAATCCCTCTGGCCTGGCCTGGCCTTCTGCCCAGACAGGAGTGGCAGGGACCCCTGGCCGGGGAGCTGGGGCCGGCAGGGATGTTCCACCCCCTGACAACAGATGCAGGGAGAGGGCCTGTGAAGAGCAGCTACAACCTGAGCCTTTCTCTCCGAGCCCCAGCACCTGTCTCCTGCCCTGAGGACACTCACCTGTGGTCCACGTTCCTGGCTCACCAAAGGCATGCGCAGCGAGCCCGCAGAGCCGTGGCCGGTGGCCAGCTGCCTTCCTCGGGGATGGTGCCTGCACCCTCCGCTCTGCAGGAATGGAATCAGTTCACCACACTGGAATCCGCACTCTTGGGGCTTCACCCACCCCTGCTGAAAAAAAAAAGGAAACAAAACAGGGTATAATCTTCCTGCCACAGGACGTGCACAATCAGCCACAAGACCTCCCAACCAGGCCTGGCCCCCGTGGCTCCCAAGAACGAGGGAGGGAGGGGAGTCGCTCTGGGAAGCCGCTTTCTGTTCTCTTTCTGTGCCCCACACACAAAGGCTGGGGTTTAGACCATAGACATGACTACCAAGCAGCCACCATTCTCCCCTCTCACCCCCCAAGCCCCGCGCCTGGAGTGAGGGCCAGGGAAGCGAGAGGTGCCCTGTGGGGACTGTGATAAGCTCAGCTCCTGTAGGAAAGTGGAGGGGAGACAGCCTGGCTCAGGGTCTCCTGGATTTGGGGCCTTAATGGAGCCACATCTGCGGTTCTGGTGGACGGCAGTCCGAGGGCTGCCCTAGGCGGGGCTGGGCAGCTGGATGGTCCCAGCTCTTCTCTCCCTCTCATTTCCCAGAGAACGGTTTTCTCCACCACACCTGGCTAATCAATGAGGCATCGCGCCCATCCTGTGATTGGGACTGAGCCTCGCTCCTGATAGTCCCCCCTGGCTTTCTCTGATCACCTGGTGAGGCCCGCTCCCGTCAGCAGCCAGCTCTCCAGCCCGGCCTGAACCACTCCCCGCACCCTGTGCTCCAGCATGGCATCCCACGGGCCTTGGTTCCCCCCAGGCCACCGTGTGGCTCAGCACGCTCCCCTCCTCGGCCTCCCATTGACGAAGGCCACAGGACCCAACGTTCCCCAAGTATACATCGGGTCCTGAAAGATGCCCCCCAAAGCTCCTGATCTATTGGAGAGAAGTTTTGTAAAGAAGCCCTTTCTCACCAGAAACTTATCATTCACTTCCCTCCCAGCACCCTCTGAAGGAAGAGCTAATGCAGCTTCCAGAGCTGCCTGACATGCACGCTTCCCAAACCCGAGGGGAACCTTCCTCCTATCCCCAGGACATGTAGGGTTCACCTAGCGAAAGGTGAGACCCAGAGGCTGCTCCTCCTGGGATGGGTGGAGCCCCTGCGGCTGCAGCTGCTTCTGAGCTTGGTGACGACCCTGGGTGTTGCCCTGGGAGCAGCTTCGCAGGGCACTGATTTCTGACACCAGCTGTGTCTGCCAGAGAAAGCAGAGGTGACACCCTATCTCATCTCTGTGGCTTGCACGCCTGCGTTCCGGGAGCATCTTCAGCCCCGAGCGTAAGCCGTGTAGCCTGGTGTGGTTTCGTTCAGGGTACAGCCGTCCGGGGCTCTGTAAAGATAATGCATCCCTCCCACACACACACACCTTTTTTTAAAAATGAGGAAGAAAAGGATTGAGAAAGGGTACAGATGTATTTGTTTCCTTTTTCAAAACAATTTTTGAATCATTACTAGGACTTCTGGACACTTGACTAAAACATATTTATTCGCTCACCCCTAGTGAATGTCCACATTACCCTGAACTTCCAGAACTAGCGAGGGACACCACAGTGACAAACCCTTCCTTCTGACAAGCAGACGGGGGAGACCTCTGTGGAGAGACAGACGCGCAGAGAGAGTGGGTTCAGGGCCTTAAGGGAACACCCGGGAGGAGGCTCTTCCGAGTCCTGAGTGCGGCAGTCAGGGAGGCTTCCCAGTGATGAAGACGTAGGATGGGGAACAATTTGCCAAACAGATCCCGCCACTGACGCAAAGGGAAAGAGCGGGAACCGTGCCCTTGATCCTTGTGTCACTTTCACTCACATTTCATTGACCCACACAAGTCACATGGCCACGTCGAACTTCAAGAAGACAAGGAAGTGAAATCCTGCTATGTGCTGGGGAGAAACACTGGCAAACCAAAGACACCACTAAATGCGTTGGTCTCTCCCTCCCAGGACTCATGTGTCCAGCTATCCACTGGTGACCGCCTCGGCACACAGGATCAGGCCAATGTGCTTAACTCCTCAGACCCATTCCACCTCCTGGATTGGCCCATATCTACAAATACTGCCCCCCCCCCCAGGCCATCCTGCAAGCCACCCTTGCTCTTCCTCAATGTGCCATCCACCCCCAAGTCTCCTCTACAACATGCTTGAGGCAGTGGCCATAGAGTAGGCTTTGCCATCTCTCTCCAGCAAGCCAACCACAGCTTCTCGTCCCCAGTCCTGGCTCTCGACCTTAACACTCCAATCCACTCTACATTCTCCATCCCATGGTGAGAATGAGTTTGCTAAAATATACAGTGGCCCTACATTTCTCTAGAGCATGAACCTAATTCCATGACCTGGCATTTGCTACTCTCTTTGCCTGAAACGTGTTTCCCCCCTCCCACCTGTCCCATGTCAAGTCGGTTTAAATTATCCTCAGTCAAGACAGCTCTGGCACCTCTCCTCCAGGCAGCCTACCTTGACTGCTCCCATCCCCCCCATTTCATATACATAGTTGCTCATCGTCTGACCTTCCCAGTACCCTACACATCTCTATATTAGTGTCCACTATAAATGATACCATTTGTTGGATTGTGAGCCATTGCGAGACATGATGAGCTTTCGTAAATTTTAGTCTCTCTAGGGCAGCGGTTCTCAACCTGTGGGTCACGACCTCTTTGGGGGTCGAACAACCCTTTCACAGGGGTCGCCTAAGACCATCAGAAAACACATATATAATTACATATTGTTTTTGTGATTAATCACTATGCTTTAATTATGTTCAGTTTGTAACAATGAAAATACATCCTGCATATCAGATATTTACATTACGATTCATAACAGTAGCAAAATTACAGTTACAAAGTAGCAACGAAAATAATTTTATGGTTGGGGGTCACCACAACATGAGGAACTGTATTAAAGGGTCGCGGCATTAGGAAGGTTGAGAACCGCTGCTCTAGGGGCTGACACAGGCCTTGGCATGGAAGAGGTGCTCAGTAAGCGATCTTTGAACACAGGAGCAGTGGCGAGGTGCTGCTATTCTAAGCCTGCCTACCACAGCTCCTATTGCAGTGATGGCGAACCTTTTGAGCTCAGCGTGTCAGCATTTTGAAAAACCCTAACTTAACTCTGGTGCCGTGTCACATATAGACATTTTTTGGTATTTGCAACTATAGTAAAACAAAGACTTATATTTTTGATATTTATTTTCTATATTTAAATGCCACTTAACAAAGAAAAATAAAAAAAAATGAGTTTGCGTGTCACCTCTGGCACGCGTGTCATAGGTTCGCCATCACTGTCCTATTGGCTCATCTCATCAGAAGCATTCCCTGTATTACCCATGGGGGAAGTGATGCAACATAGTCTAAGACAGTGGTCAGGAAACTCATTAGTCAACAGAGCCACATATCAACAGTACAACGATTGAAATTTCTTTTGAGAGCCAGATTTTTTAAACTTAAACTACATAGGTAGTTTGCTTCTTCTTTGTAGCCATGTCAAACAGGGCACCTAAAAAAAATGTTTCAGTTTATAATAATAAAGCCACCAACACAAAAGAATTACAATTCTTAAATTGATGACAAAAATACCTGTGGGATTTGCAACTGGTTGGAAAAATACAGGTAACTTTATGCTTCGAGTAGGTACTTTTGTCACCCGCGCGCGCGATTTGCAGACTCGACTAGCACTAACCACTGCACATGAGACTGCTGACTGACTGGCTCACTCAACTCCTGCATGAATCGCACGCCTCCCCCGTGCTGCGCTGCGTATCCCGCAGCCGCCCTGCGCTGAGTCTCCCCTCACCCCACCGACCGACACCCCCCACTTCTTCTAACGCCACTTCTTCAAAATAGACTCGCCCAGGCCGAAAAACCGACTTCTGCGCATGGGCCACGAAGTTTCAATGGCACTGTACATGCGCGCCCGCACGTGGTATTTTGTGGAAGAGCCACACTCAATGGGCCAAAGAGACGCATGTGGCTCGAGAGCCGCGGTTTGCCGGCCCCTGGTCTAAGACATTCACAGGACATTTTTGTTTGAGTTGGGAGTTGGGGTGTCTGCAGGTCACTGAGAGCCACATGACGCTGAATGTGAAGACGACAGCTAGGGTTGAAAAGCCATCCCTTCTATTTTCCCATGACCTCATCCAGTCACCAAACAGAGGAGCCCAATAGAAGCCCCTGCCCAGCCTTCCCACATTGCAGACGAGGAAGCTGAGGCCCCGAGAGGTGAGTGAAGTGAGTCATCCCAAGTCATACAGGCAGCCTGAGATGGTCCCAAAGCCTGGACCAGCCTACAGCCTCCCACGCAAATGCTCTTCAAGAAAAAGAAGGTGTGGGTGCCTCCCACTCCATCTCATGAACAATGAGAACGTAAGCAAAACCTCAGTTAGCTAGAACCAACCGTATTTTCCTTTGTCTATGATCTTCCTTCAAGAGGAAGTTGAAATTTGATTAAATTACTTCTTTCTCTCTTTCAGTCAATAACTCTTATTTAAGCACTTTCATGCTCAAGGCACTGTGCTGGGCACAGCTGATGATCCAAGAGAAAAACACACCCTCTTTTCAGATTGTGGGAGCAGGACATATATGCCTGCACATTAACCAAGAATGCAAGGGAAATGCCAAATGGGTAGTTCAGGCATGAAGATAGTTTGCAAAAATTTCACAAGAAAATGCCCCCGGGAGAGATTTAGTCAGAAAAGCAACTCCTAGGGAGATTCCCTGGGCGCCACTCAATCCCCAACCCTGGTCAATGCCCACCTGTGACCCTACTGTGCAGTCTGACTACATCGATGAGCCTACAGCTGAAGAAGCACAGAATCAACAAAATGAGATGACTTTGTAATCAACTGTGTTCAACTTTCTCCTAGACCCAAATTCCTCCCCTGCACAGCACCTGGCTCAGTCACCATGAACCGATGTGTGTTTGGAATGAATGCGTGCATTCTTCTTTCTAAAGGTTACTTATTGCAGAGGTTGAACCCAAAACGAGTATCTCCTGAACTCTTAGTTGTTCTGTTAGTAAGCTTTCTTTTTTTATTGAAATACAAGGTACTTACAGAAAAGCGTCCAGATCATAAACTCAATGCATTTTCATACAGTAAACACACCCATGGAATTAGCACCCAGATCAAAAACCAGAAGCCCCTTCTGTGCCCCCCCAGAAGCCCCTTCCTGTCACCACCTCCCAAAGTTCTATCACGTAGATTACTTTTGCCTGGTTTTGAACTTTATATAAATGAAATCACATGGTATATGTCCTTTTAGCTCTGACTTCTTTTGTTCAACATTATTTTGGTGAGACTCACTAATATAGTTACAGTTACAGTTAATAGTGACAGTTCTTTCATTCTCATTGCTGTACACATTCCTTTGTGTGGATGGACCAGCCCTTATTTATTCATTTTCCTGCTGATTAACATCTGAGTTGTATCCCATCTGAGGCTATAGTGCTGCTATGAACATTGCTGAGCACATCATTTGGTGAATATACTAATATGTATTCATTTCCATTGAGATATGCCCAGGGCAGAATTATTGGACTTCAAGGTATGTACGTGTTCAGCTTCAGTTGATACTATAATTAGTTGATATTTCAATGAGAAAAGAAGGGCAACGGAGAAAAAAATTGTAATATCTGAGAAAAAATGTAATCTTAACATTTTTATCAATGAGACACTTGTCTTCAGTGATTGCAACAATTAAATTTTTAAAATAATATTGGAGTATACTAGATATTGGGTAGTCCAGTATTTTTCAATCATTGGATTGAAATTTACAGTAGTTTTTAAAATTTTGTATTATGGTGGAACATACATACATTTCAAGCATGTATAGTAGATTTTGAAAGTATTTTAGTAGGTCATGATCAGAATATTTTTTAAAAAGTGAAATAGAATAGAAAATGAAACAATAAAAAAGAAAATGCATCAGTAAGCATAAATATGATTTTGTGGAACTTTTGTTGCAGTGTATGTACTTTGAGTCAAAAAAAAAGTTTGTAAAACATCGGTCTAGTCCAACTCTTTCAATTTACAGAGTGGAAAATATACTAAAAAATGTAAAGTGATGTTTCCAGACGTAGCTTTAACTAGACCATGACATCCTAGCTTCCAATTCAGAGTATTTTCCGACTCCCATCTCATTATCTTTGCTGCCAATCTTTTCAAACTTATAGGCTAGATTCTGGGGCCATATCTTTGTGGCCCCACATTTTATCGGTGAGAAAGGATCTCAGGGTCCCTGCCCAGAAGGCTGCAGAAGGGGCCAGAACCCAATAATTGGCACCTTCTGTACCTATCAAACGCTGGGCACCCCATTTGACCCTATTTACTTCAGGGTCAACCAGGAATAGTACAAACCTAGAAATTTAAAAGAAGAGCAGGGAAAGGACCTGTGGTTTGACATTTTTCAGAATTATTTTTTCTCTTTGGTGTGTTTTAAGCACTTTTCAAGTGCAGAGATCAGGAAAGGAAGCACTATAAATAGAAGGGGACACAGTGGGGAGGGAGGGCTGGGGGAGGAGGAAGTATGTTCTGAACACCTGCTTGCCTCTAAATCTAGGGCCTTGATGGGGCTTTTCAGATGGCCCTTCCCTACACCAACAGTGCCTCACCCCCAGCCTCTTATGTAGCCCCTCAAAACTAGGGCTAAAGTCTAGTGTCTGGCCTAGGACACCAAGATCCAGCTCCAGCCTGGCACCACCCTCCACTGAGAGTCCCTGGAAGGAGGGGACTAAGTTCAACGCAGGAACCTAAGTTCAACGCAGGGCAACTGATGGGCCCCCGAGGCATTAGCTTCTCACCAGCCAATGGTGTTTCACATCAATTAGGTTGTGTCTCACCCAAGTGCAAAACTCAACAATGTCTTCCCAACATCTTAGCATAAAACCCACCCACAGCCTATGAGCTAGCACTTTGACCAGGTAGACACAGCAGGAGGGAAGGGAAATGAAAATATGCATCTTGAGGCTGCACCTGCATAGCAATGTTTTTACAGTGTGTAACTTTCCTTGGGGGCTGACTTTGGTGGAAAGGGCCAAAAGGTCAGGCCATGGAGAGTATTGCGGGGGCAGACTTCCCCCTCTCTGCTTCCCCACTTCACTCGCTGACCACCTTTCAGTCCTCCCAGCTGCAGCTCTGCCACCCAGAGCCTGCTCTCTACTCCTCACCTGAAGCTACTCTCACCCTTCAAGCCCCCCCCCTCAGTATCACCTGGGTTGGCGAAGTGCACTTCAAGGACCCCTCTAAATTAGAACTCCCTGTTGCATGATGGGCCCTTCAAACACCTGATGTGTTGTAAGTCAGCTTTAATTTGTGTGATCTGGTTAATATCATGCTCCCCCAACAAACTGTGAACTCTGAAGACAAGTCCATCCAGGTTGGTTTTGCTCATCCTTGAATGTCTACCTTCTGACACAGTGTCTGCACTGGAAATGGTGCCCTATTCATTATGTGGGAAAGGAGAGGTGGGAGGGGAGGAGGAAAGTGGAGAGGAGGAAGAAGAGAGAAGAGGGGGTGCAAGGGTAAAGGGAGAGGGTGAAAGGGAGAAGGAAGGGAAGCAGAAAGGGGAGGTTGAGAAAGGAAGGAGGGAGGGGAGATGGGGAAGGGAAAGGAAGGGAAGAGGGGATGCTGGGGAGAAAGGAGAGAATCTAAGGGAGGGAGAGGGGGGTGAGGGAGCCAGTTATCAGCAAGAACCAAGCAGTTCTGAAACACCCAAAGCCCCACAGGAGAGGGTCCTCTCCCAGGAGGAGGCCTCTACCAAGGTGACTGGGCACAGAGGGAGAGCTCGAACCCAGTGTAAAGAGAGGGTGGGTACGGTTGCCATAGGGCTTTGCTTCAGCTGATTGAGGAGCTAAAGCTGAGCTGTTTGAGACCATAAACTTCACCATCCACTCAAAGGGTTCAACCCTCACTCGTCTAACGTTCTCAGAGAACATCCATTCTAAGGAGGACTCAAGACTAGTCTGGCTGCTCTACTCCATGGAGGGATGATTTACACTCGCTGGAATGCAAGCTATCTGCGTGTGGTTCAGTGATTTTTAGAGCTGTGCAACCATCCGCACAATCCAATTCTAGAATATATCCCCATCATCCCCAAAAGACCCTGTGTTCATTGGCAGTCACCTCTCATTCCACCCAGATCCAGCGGGCCCGAAATCTGCTCCTTCTACGTAGATTTGCCTTTTCTGGGTGTTTCATAGAAATTGAATCATACAATGTGTGCCTTTGACATCAGGCTGCTTTCACTGAGCGTCATGTTTTTGAGGTTCATGTTGTAACATGCATGTTTGTCTCCTTCTATTGCTGAATGGTGTTCCTCTCTTGGTTTCTTATCCAGAGAGGAAAAAGGTATTTTCAATCATGTAGAAACCACTCCTTCCTTCAAGGACTCAGCTGAAAGGGAAGTTGGCCCAAGAGAGACTTCGTGCCTGGAAAGCGGAGAGAGCATCCCGCCATGACGATAGTGAGCTGGAAAGCGTACACTGGGTGGGAAAGGCTCAATAAGATCGCAGTGGGATAGAGCAATGAGCAGAAACCAGTTGGGTGAAATGTCAAAAAACCTCTCCTCTGTTTCAAATATCAGGTGCATAAGTTGGTAGTGCCAGACTAGATAGCATCTTGGTTGGGGAGGGGGGAGGGCTGTAATAGAAGAACAGAAGAACCCTGAATTTGGAGAGGCAGCCTTAGGGCTACATATCAACAAACCCCCTCTCCCCCCTGGACCAAATATGAGAATCCCCAGTGCAGATTAGGCACCAGGAGCTTTCCAGTCCTCCAGATAATTCCAAAGTTCATCCAAGATCGAAGTCAGGGGTGACTGCACACTACCGTCACTGGGCACCCAAAGTAATGACCTGACTGCACAAGGATGGAGGGTTCCGTGTCTTCCTTCCCAGAAGTGGAATCCTGGTCCTCCGCCAACAGCCCCGTGCAGACCTCCTCTCCTCTCTTGAGGACAATAGCTGCCAGGAGGGTGTAGCTACTGTCCTCACATCCTCCACCAGTGCCCTGATGCTGACCCCACAGAGAAGGCCTAATGGAGACACAGATAAGGCCAGCTTGTCACAGGACTGAGAAGGCCAAATTCTCCTATTTTATTAAAGAAAAAAAATTCGCCCGCCATCCAGCTCCAGAACTTTTTTCATCTTGCCAAACAGAAACCATGTCCCCATTTAGCAATAACTCCCCTTCCCCGCCTGCCCTCAGCCCCTGGCAACCAGCATGCTACTACGAGTCTTTATGAGCTGGACTACCTGAGGAACCTCATGCAATATTTGTGCTCTTGTGACTGGTTTCTTCCAGTTAGCGTAATGTCTTCCAAGTTCACCCATGTTATAGCGTGTATCAGTACTTCATTCTTTCTGTGGCGAATCACATAGACAATGTGTACATAGACAATGAACCTGCGCTGCTGGGATGGGCAGGACGGAGGCAGAGCTGAGTCTGTGGAATGAAAAGGACGGAGAAAAGGAAGAAGAGGAAAACAGAGAGACCAGGAAGTGCTTGGGAGAAAGGAGAAAAAGAAAAGAAAGCAAACCTTGGCTTCGGGGCACCCGAGGCCAGCCACGGGGAGAGGCAGTCTTGAAGGATGTTTGCCGTCCTTACAGGCTATTGATGCTTTTGTGAAACTGGAACCCACTGGCGAGCAGGCAAAGGGGCCACATCTGTCTGCAGCTGGAGGACACCATGCAGGTGCAGGGTAGGAGCTGAGGGCACCTGGCTCCAAGCCACCGCAAGGTTAAGGAGGTGGCAGAACCTTGCACCCGAGCCGGTTGGGAATTGCACGATGACAGGGTTAAGTAGTACAGCCTGGGAGACAAAAGGACTAGTCTGGTGTTTCTTAATTGAGTGTGTGTAGATCCTTCAAATAGCCTGTAAATAGAACTCTGGGGTTCAGGAACTCAAATGGGAGATTTTTTACATCTTTCTGTTTTCACTGGGGCAGAGGAGAGGAGTTACGAAATGTCCCCTTGGGTATGCCCCACCAGGGAAATGTCCATTCTAATCATCCTGGGATCCTTTTTCTTGGAGAAATTTACATCTCTATTTTCACAAACCTCTAACTGAAATTGAGCATTTCCTTCTATTGGGAACACAGGCAACAACCACTTCGGTTTAGCCATATACTGAGAAAAATGACGGAAATTTTTATATCACACTTTAGTTGTTTCTAATAATAAAACAGTGTTTAAACTCATTGCTACTTTAATCCTGTGGTCAGGGACCTGTGGGTATTAGAAAGAGAGTGGTAGTGCAGGACCCTAGCACCAGGTGGAGGTGTGCCCTGGGCCTTTGGCGTTGTCATTCAGTCCGGCACATCTGTAAGCCACAGGTGGCCCCCAGGGCATAGGCAGGCAGGGCAGAGCCCTGCCCAGGGAACTTGGGGGCCTGAAAGCACACAAACAACTGCGATGCGGTGTACTGCGATAAGAGAGCACAAAATACCGGTGGGTGTGATCAGACTGGGTTTCTCACGGGAACTGACATTTGAGCTGTCTTTCCCAGGATATATTAAGAAGAGTGCACAAGGACATCAAACTTTCCTTTCACCAGAAAAGTCCCTCACCAAGCGTGTGTGCACCTCAGCTTAGAGTTCAGAGGGGCAAAAAGGAATTTCCCCTGGCTGTGGGGCTGAAACAGGAAACCACCCAGAAGCCCTCGGCTGGAGGAGGCCGGGAGTCCCCGGTTCCCCAGGACCAAGCGGATATTTTCACAGGAAGCACCTCTGGGGGCAGCACATCTCTCCTCCCTCCTCCACATGGACATGGAGGCTCCGCGAGCTCACAGGTGTTGTCTGCTCTGTTTGCTGATGGGTCCCAGGCACCTGTACCGGCTCAGATCTGGCCCCTGCATGTGTTTGTTGAATGGTGAGTGGATCCAGCCACATCCTTCCACAGCCGATGGGGCGGCTAGACAGGCAGTCCTGCCTCTGCCTGCCTGCCTGGCGTGTGTGTCTCCAGCTCGTCATTTTTCCCTGCATTCGATTCGACCTGGGAAAACCCCCACCGAAACCCCAGCGGGTATGGGACTGCTTCACAGCACCGAGCAGGTGAAGTGCCCACACCTGGCTGCTCAGGTGTGCGCCATCCCTGCTCTCCTGCAGGGTTGCGGTGCTGCCGCAGGAGCTGGAGGGTCATAGCAGGTGTCTCAGCTGCCTGGATTAGGGATACCTTTCCTCCGAGTGTGGTCCAAGCTGGAGGAAGGAGTCCCAGGTTAGTGGGGACAGAGGGCTGGGAGCATCCCCACTGGAACCCCCAGCTTTGGGCTCACAGTGGGTGGGAAGGCTGCCTCCTCACGGGGCCTGACCTAGGCTGGCGGCTCATGGGTAACAGAGAACACGCCATCTCTGTTCCCTCTAAGGATGCTGTGGGCTGCATTGTGTCTCCCCCTCGCCTGCCACACTCATCTGTTGACGCTCTAATCCCCAGAGCCTCAGAATGTGACTGTATTTGGAGATGGGGGGGGGGTGTCTTTAAAGCGGTTATTAAATTGAGGTCCTTGGGGTGGGTCCTAATCCAATCCAATTGGTGTCTTTATAAGGAGAGATTAGGACACAGACACTCACAGAGGGAAGACCATCTACCAGCCAGGAGAGTCGCCACAGGAGAAACCAACCCTGCTGATGCCTTGGTTTGGGGCTTCTAATCTCCAGAACGGTGAGGAAATAAATCTCTACCATGTAAGCCCCCCAATCGGTGGTGCTTTGTTGTGATCGCCCCAGAAAAGGATCTCACTCCATGGATTTTGCAGTGGGCTTTCAGAGGCAGCACCCTCTCTTTCTGTCCCCACAAAGCAGACATCAGCAGAAATGCCCTGGGGAGGCTCGGAGGCCTCCTGACCCCGGGAGGGGTTACTGGTTACTTGGTGACCTCATTGCTTGCTCAATAAGAAGAGCAAGGCCCGGAGCTAGGATTTCCCAGAAGCACCAGCTGCTCCCTGCTGATGCCAGAGGACCCACACCTGCAGTCAGCTGTTTGCTCACGTAGAATCACGCATGCGCAGGAGAGCCACAGGTGAGTCAGGCCGAAGGGCTAACGTCTAGAAGGAGGTTAGTGGTTTCAATGTTTAAAAAGTTATCACATGCCATGCCTTAGTCCTTTTCCAAGTTCACTAGAAATGTGCTGACTATTATTCTCAGCACCAAGAGAATAATAAAAATAAGTCCGACGGTGAAGTTTTCATACCGCATTCAGCAGCCAGTGTTTACATTTTAAACACCTTTCCCTGGTTCCCAGGAGAGGCCGCAGAGGACTCTGGGAGCACCGCCCATCCCACATCTCACCCAGCCTCTCCAGCTCCCCGTGCAGATAACGGTCTCCAGCTGGGCGCCGCTTTAACCCACGGAACCCCCGCTTCCTCCGGAGAAGGCCCAGGAGATCCTGTCTGTTTCCAAAAGAAGCTTGAATGATGCCCACCCTCCTGCCCGGGACCCTGGCCGTGTGGCCCCGCGTCCCGCCATCCGCGCGGCCCCAGGTGAGTGAACTCCTCTCCGGGCGGCTGGCAGGACCCGAGGCGCAGGCTGTGTTGTTATCTGGCCCAGTTGCCGCACTTTCTGGGCCTCGGTTTCTCCTTGTCAAGTGAGAATAAAACGAACAGTCCCCTCAGAGGGCCTTGGTGAGGATTAAGGGAGTAATATACACATGAACTTGTCTGGGATCGAGTAAATCTGTGTCTGTCCCTTTTCTTCCCTGGCCCTCCCTTGATGGCAGGACTTCGCTCTCCTCGGCACCCCCATGTCACCCAGCGTAACGCTGGACACACACTGAGGTCAGAACGACTCCCCGGTCTGAGTCTCACTCCACATGTCACTCACCTGTATCCAGCTCAGCTGGGACTGCCTTGGAAGAACGTGAACTTTAAACTATTCTTCTGATAAAAGAAATGCATGCTGCCCTGTGGGTGTGGCTCAGCAGTTGAGCTTCAACCCATGAACCAGGAGGTCATGGTTTGATACCCATTGAGGCACATGCCTGGGTTTAGGGCTCGATTCCCAGTAGAGGGCATGCAGGAGGCAGCTGATCAATGATTCTCTCTCATTGATGTTTCTATCTCTCCCTCTCCCTTCCTCTTCGAAATATATATATATATTTAGTAATTATATATATATATATATACATATATATATAGTAATTATATATATATATATATATATATATATATATATATATATATAGTAATTCATGCTCCCTATATTCAGTTTGGACTATGTATAAAAATATAAAGAAGAAAATAAATATTATGGCAAACTCTAACATCTAGAGAGAATCATTGGTTAACATTTGAAGCAGTATTTCCTTCCAGTCTTTTTCCTATGCACATGTGTCCCCAATCTGTTTTACTCAACTGCCTGAGCCTTCTGTGGTGTTTGCTCTAGAGCAGTGGTTCTCAACCTTCTGGCCCTTTAAATACAGTTCCTCATGTTGTGACCCAACCATAAAATTATTTTCGTTGCTACTTCATAACTGTAATGTTGCTACTGTTATGAATCATAATGTCAATATCTGATATGCAGGATGGTCTTAGGCGACCCCTGTGAAAGGGTCGTTTGACCGCCAAAGGGGTCGCGACCCACAGGTTGAGAACCGCTGCTCTAGAGCATCTCGGAGTAACTGCTCAGCTTCTAGGGTCTCCAAGAAAGGACCTACAGCAGAGCTGCGTCTGATAGCTCTTCCTCTCTCAGCAAGTGAGGTGTTTGCATTGTACACAATCCCTGTATGAGCTCACATGTCTGCCTTGCAGAGAGTAAAATCTGCTCCCCTACCAAAAACACACCTGAGAAGGCTGCCAGGATATTTCCTACCTCTGGGCTTGTAAGGAGTGCCTATTTAAGCTGGGTAAATAATTCAGAGGAAGAAATTTATCTGGGTTTCTTGGCATTCTATTCTGTGCTGTTATTTAGATGAAGAAATACAGTGATGGTTTTATTCTGGTTAAGGACACACTAGCCACAGGGCCCCCGAGCTGGATCCTTTCCCCAGATCAAGGTGTCACAAAGGCCATCTGAGGGCCTGCACCCCTGCACCTCTCAACTGTCTAATGGCTACTCATTCCTTATCGTACCAAAGTCAACCAATGTGCCTGGTTAGGCTAAGTGGGTCTGCAAGGCTGGGTAAGTCCATCTGATCCAAAGCCTTTTAGGCAGTGGCAATGCAGAGACCCTTTTGCTGTGTTATAAGACAAGTATGGAGTCCAGCAGGGTTGTCGCAAGCCTCTCTTGATTTGGGTCAGTGTCCACAATTTCACACAGAAGTAACAGCAGAGCCACAGTTTTGGTGAGTGATTCTCGTATCATTGCAGTTTGGCTTCACATGATTTGAGCCCTGAAATCTTCCCTTGATATCTGTGCCCCTCCACCTCTGTGTGGAGGAGCCCAACAGCCCTTCAGATGCAGTTAGAGGTGTGCAGGTGTATGTTTATATATGTGTGCAATGAGTGTGATTTTGTGTGCATGCATGTGTGCATGTGTTTATAAAGGGATGGAAAGGGAGAAACACTCCAAGTTCAACCTTACACAATTTCTTCTTCGCTAGGTCTAACTTTTTAAAAATATTTCTATTGATTTCAGAGAGGAAGGGAGAAGGAGAGAGAGAAAGAAACATCAATGATGAGAGAGAATCATTGATTGGCTGCTTCCTGCATGCCCACACTGGGAATGGAGCCCACAACTCAGGCATGTGCCCTGGCTGGGAATTGAACTGTGACCTCCTGGTTCATAGGTCAGGGCTCAACCATTGAGCCACGCCGGCCTGGCAACTAGGTCTAACTTTTTTAACTATTTTGATCATGAAAATATCTGCTTCTCCATACAATTTTTCTTCACCTGAAATATACTAAACAATGGGCACGAAACTATACAAATTTGCTCACCAGTGGGGTTCCTTGGCCTGGCCTGTGGGATTGGGCCAAAATTGGCTCTCTGACATCCCCCAAGGGGTTCCGGATTGCAAGAGGGTGCAGGCCAGGCCAAGAGACTCCACCGGTGCATGATTAGGGCCAGAGAGAGTCGTGGAAGGTTGGCAGCTGGGGAGGGACTGAAGGAGGGCTCCAGGGCATGTCTGGCCCATCTCACTCAGTCTGATTGGCCCAACCCCAGCAGCAAGCTAACCTACTGGTCCGAGTGTCTGCCCCCTGGTGGTCAGTGCATGTCATAATGACTGGTCCACCAGTCGATAGTCTGCCCCCTGGTGGTCAGTGCATGTCATAGCGAGCGATTGAGTTGCCTTAGCATATCATTAGCATATTACACTTTGATTGGTTGAACGGCCAACCAGACAGCTGGACACTTAGCATATTAGGCCTTTATTATATAGGATTTCTATGTTTTATTTATATGTGTATGTATCTATGCGTGTCTTTTCTCACACACACACACACACACACACCCTCACTGGTAACTTGAGGGAAGGCTCAGAGTGGCCTTTCTTATTAAATAGTTTGAGTTGACGCTTTTGCCCCCTGGTGGTTGAAAGACAGCAAGACAGAGTGACTGGTCCGTGGTACTGAAAATGTTTTCTCTGGGTGAATGGGAGTTATTTCTATTTTTTAAGTATTATTACCATTATTGTTGTTACCACCACTTTCTAGCAGCTGTTATTATTCATGAGGACACTATTAGCCACATAGCCTCGAGCTGCGCTAAGTAAGCACTTCACACACCTTATTTCAGGAAAGACTTGTAACAACCCTCTGGTGTAACTCTTGTGGGCACTGGTGTTGATGGGACAGGAAGCTACAGCTCAGAGAGGTTGCATAATTTGCTCAGAGTCACACACTCGTGGGAATGGGGCTAGGACTTGACCCCAGACCTGACCCCTGCTCTTAACCACTGCCAATTAGAGCAGCGTTTCTCACATGTGAGCTGCATAGGGGTCTCTTCCAAAGACAATACTTTCTTACGAGCCAAATAACATTGACTCTCCTTTGAGAAACTGCATTAGAAGTCAAACCCTGTAACTGTGGGTGATCCCAGAGCTTCATCACAGCCACCCATATGGCAAAGGACTCACCTGCAAGGGGCTTCCCTCAAGGGCATCCTCTGAAATGAAAGCAGAACTAAATGCAATTCCCAAGGGACATGGGGAAGGCACTGACTTCCTCCATCAATTCTGCCAACCGTTTTTAGCAGAGCCCAGTATGAGAAATATACTGTAGAATATGGGAAAAGAATAAAGTGGTTGGTGTCACATTGTCCATTTAATAGAGCATATAGGTGTTCCTCATTGGCTGGCCCTTTAATCATATATATTTTTATTTTCCATAAGTGTTTTCTTGGACTTCATTTGAAAGTCCTGAGTCGTGGAGCTGCGGAGAGTCCCTCCCCCACCCCCCACCCCACCCTGCACCCCCGCCAGGCAGAGAGAAGACACAGGCTACAATAAATCTGGTTGATTAGGAATTGGGAGTGATCCCAGGGGCCAGGATGAAGAGCAGAAGAAGAGAAGCAAGAAGGAAAACCGTAGGGGACGGGCTCTTGAGTTGCCCACCAGAACCCTCCGCAGAGTGTAGAGTGGCCTCAGGGCTGTCACCCTCCCTGAGGGAGGAGTGGGTCATCCCTCCCTTGCTCGGCTCATTATCCCACTCCCCACGGTGCAGGGTCCCAGGCACGCCCCGTGGGGCTGCCTGCGGAGCACGGGCTCCCGACAAGCCCTGCGAGGTCTTCTCCTTTCCTGTAGCCCCTGTGACAAATCACCACAAACCGGGCGCCTTCAAACAACAGATGTTTATTCTCCCACACTTCTGGAAGCCAGAAGTCCAACATGGGTTTCACTGGGCCGAGATCAAGATGACCTAGAGCCTTGCTCCCACTGTTACCGGATGGGGTCTGGGCCTGGCGTGGGTCTGCCTCAGGCCGGCGGTGGTGTGTGGGTGTTTGTCTTGCGCAGGAAGGATTTCACAGTTCGGGTCCAGATGATGTTGAGAGCACGTCTATTAAAGCTGGGGGCCGGGAGACAAACGAACGGCTTCAGGTAGAAGAAGCACCTGGAGAGAGCCTAGGCAGGGCTGCTTTAGCTCACTGGGAAGTCAGAGGAAAAGGGGGCCCAGGAGACAGGTCCAGGGGGTTAGCCCAGGACAAACTGCTATTGCCCATTGCTCCCCCGATTGCAAGTCTCAGAGTTTAGGAGAAAGAGAGCAGAGATGGAAGATGTGGGCATGCTCTAGCTAGCGAGTCCTACGGGAGGTCTCAGGGGAGGGTCTTCACAGACATGCATTAGCTCTCCAGGTGTGTCCCTCAGTATGCTGATTCGTAAAATGTGTGTAGAGAGGGGTCGGGGTTATTTTCTGGTTAGTTTTATTTTTAAAGAATGTCATCAAAGAGGGACCGAGGCCAGTCTGCCCCAGGAAGGTCTGCAATGTGTCAACCATTTGCTCCTAAGCGTCCTTGGTTAGGGAAGACAAAACCGGTGACTCCTTGACTGGCTGTAAATTGCTCAAATTGTTTGGCCATGTTTAATCATTTTGTCTCAGTTTCCCTTATTCCACTTGCCAAGGCATGTCCCTAGCTTCTCACTATCCTGTCTCACCTCTCAGGCTCTGGGGAGAATCCCTCCGGGTCCCTTCCAGCTTCTGGTGGCTTCTACGCTCCTGGGCTTGGGGCCCATCACCACATTGCCCTCTCCTCGGTATGCGTCACACCTGCTTCTTTCTTCATCATGGTGATGGCATTTAGGGCCCACCTGAGAAATCAGGAAAATCTGGTCTCATGATCCGTAGTCACATCTGCAAAGAATAAGATGACATCTACACGTTCCAGGGATGGCGATGTATATATGTCACTGGGGAGCCGTTTTCAGCCTACCACCGGTGGGAAGCAGACTAGCCTTGCTCGCTGCAGGTGAGACCTGTCAGTCACCGCAGATGGAGGCTCCTTGGAGCTGGAGATCCTTCCTGGGCCTGGGAGCACCGGGACCAGAGATGCCAAAGAGGCGGGCACTGCACACCTTCTCCTGACAGACCAGCGATGTTCTGGGTCGAAGGAAACCTGTGCTCGCAATTTTGAAAAATATTGCCAAATTGATCTTGCAAAAGAAGGGATACCTATTTACACTTCCCCCAAATGTCTCGGAATGTCTATTTCCCCACATTGTTTTTACACAGTGTATTATCAAATGTTTTTATCTGAGCCAATCTCAAAGATGAAAGTGGCATCTCAGTATCATTTTAATTTGCATTTTTCTTATTAAAGTGAAATTGAACATCTTTTTTTTTAAAATCTGTGGACAGCTTGTTCTTCTTTCTTTGACCATTTTTCTGGTTCTTTTTTTCTTATTCGTTTGTAAAGCTCTTTGCGTATTAGGAAAATTAAGCCCTTGCATGGGGTATGCCTGTGCTGAAATAGAAACTTCATGTCATTGAAGCAACATTTGTCTTTAATTTTGTAAATTGTAAGAGTATAACTGATTACACAAGGCAATTTTCTTATTCTGAGAATCATATGAATATATTTGATTAAGATGGTAAGCTTTTATCATTGGTAAGCTTCCCAAACTTAATTTTTAGGTTGGTTAAATATTAAATCTCTTTGTGGAGCCTACCTTTCTATCTCAAGGTTTTATTTTAGTTCACGCTGTTTCTATCATCCGTCATATGTCCTGATGGTTTGCATCCTGCCATCATCCTCAGCCCATCAAGTCCCACACCCTCAAAAACATGTGCCCAGCTGTTCCCATCCATAAGACCTCTCCCTTTTCTCGGTTTCTGTCGCACAGAAAGTATGACATCCGTCCCACAGTGTTCCACACAGCCCAATATTGTTTCCTGGGTGTTCCGCAGATGTAAGACTTGCCCTCCTAAAAAGCAAGGACATCTTTCATGGTCTTCACACACTTAAAACTCTCCCAGAAGGCAAGTCCGAACACAAAAATCCTTATTACCTGAAAATAATCTTCAGAGGTTCTTAGCCTATGTTCCAAGAATAGAATTCAGGGTGTCTGAATTACAGCTGGAAGGGACGAGGAAGGAGCCCCTCCTAAAGATCTCGGAGGGGGTATGGCCCTTCCCACACCTTGATTTTGGGCTTCTGGCCTCCAGAACTGTGAGACAATAAATGGCCATTGTTTTAAGCCTCCGAGTTTGTGGTACGTCTTTATGGCAGCCTAGGAAACTAGTACACACTGTCTATAACTTTGTCACCAGTAGAAGTCATATTTTCATGCAAGATTATTCTTGCTGCAGACATCTCAAAATATTAAGTTCATTTCCACTTTGAAATTACAATAATTAGCCCCAAAGATAGATTTTTTAATTTAACTAATAACAAATTTATTTTAAACTATTTGGATATTCTCATAAAATGATTTCCTTTCTTATTTTCTTTATTATATTTTATGCATTTTAAAACATTATTCTGAGGAGTCCCTAGGCTTCAACTAGAATGCCCGGTGACTCCATGGCCCTAGGGAGTTGCGCCTTAGCTGCAGTATTCAGATATATCCAGGAGAGGGCGCTAGAGCACCAATGCAAAACTTCGTATAATTAATACTGCATATTTTACTGTGTTTTCTCCCATTGCAGCAAAGAAATGTCCTTTAAATTCATATATTATTTTTAGAGTACTAATAATATAGTCAGTGTAATCAGAATATGGAAATACTTGCAGGTCTGCTATCCTATTCATTTGTTAACTTAAAATTTCCATACCATTTTTTAAAAATATATCTTTATTGATTTCAGAGAGGAAGAGAGAGGGAGAGTTAGAAACATCAATGATGGCCCTGACCAGTTTGGCTCAGTGGCTAGAGCGTCGGCCTGTGGACTGAAGAGTCCCAGGTTCAATTCCGGTCAAGGGCATGTACCTTGGTTGCGGGCACATCCCCAGTAGGGGGTGTGCAGGAGGCAGCTGATGGATGTTTCTCTCATGGATGTTTCTAACTATCCCTCTCCTTTCCTCTCTGTAGAAAATCAAAATATATTAAAAAAAAAAAGAAAAAGAAAAAAGAAACATCAATGATGAAAGAGAATCATTGACTGGCTGCCTCCTGCATGTCCCCTACTGGGGATCGAGCTCACAGCCCAGGCATGTGCCGTTGGCAGGAATAGAACCTGAAAGATGTGGGAAATGTATAGCTAATGAAGGACATTACTTTGAATAAAGCACTTTTGATGTTTCTCTTGAAATTATCATGTTCTCTTTGATTACAAAATCTGCATTTTTAACCGGTTAATGGTTAATCCACATTATTAACCGGTTAATAATGTGGATTGTTAACCGGTTAATAATTTGAATTAAACATTAACCAGTTAATAATGCGGATTTTGTGCATTTGGAATTCTCAAAATAAATCCACTTTTCATTGCCAGTCACAATTGCATGCAAAAAAAGACTATCTTTTGTGCCGTTGAAGCAACATTTTACTGATGACTTTTTGGTTTTCCATTTGTCTTGTTCAGTTGACGTGGCACCCATTTTCCTTCCTTTAAAATCTTTCCCATTGCTTGTAAACGATCGGAAATTGTTTGCTGAGCAACGTTTAATCTTTCTGCGGGTTGTTTTTGAGCTTGACACGCATCTTCTTCCAATAATGCTTGTCATTGTTGGTCTTCAAACTTTTTGGGTTGACCTGGATATTCTTTGTCTTTCACATCGAAATCATCACTTTTAAAGCGTGTAAACCAGCGCTCACAAGCATCTTGCGATGGAGCATGTTCACCATAAGCTTCCCGAAGTATACGGTAACTTTCAGCAGCACTTTTCTTCAAAATAAAGTAACGAATTAAAACTTCCCGCAAATGCTCTTTTTTGGCATGAAATTCGACATTTTTAAGCGTAAAAATATCTATGATATCTATGACCTTCAGAAAATTTGACATATGAAGTTTTGAAACTTGTTGTCAATACAACAAAATAGCATACATATCAAATCACATATATATCAACATATGTGTAACTCCATCTATTAAAAGAATCCACATTAAGCGGTACACCTGGTACATTAGGCTCAATGTTTATTTAGCACATGGCAAGAGTGCCTGGATTTGAATTTCCTCAGAATCAGACACTGAGACAAGGATTCCAGTGCAAGTGCTTTATTTTGGAGAATATGAAAACACCAGAAAGGAAGAAAGGAAGTGAGACCAGGGCCCTGGCCAGTGTGGCTCAGTTGGTTGGCATGCACTGAAAGGTTGCTGGTTTGATTCCCAGTCAGGGCACATGCTCAGGTTTCCAGCCTGACCCCCAGTTAGGAGTGTGCAAGAGGCAGCTGATCAATGTTTCTCTCTCCTTCTCCTTTCCTCTCTCTCTAAAAATCAATTTTAAAAATCTTGAAGGAGGAGGAGGAGGAGGAGGAGGAGGAGGAGGAGGAGGAGGAGGAGAAGAGGAAGAAAAAGAAGAGGAAGAAGAGACCAGGAAGGCCAGGCAGTCAATGAGTGGTCAGCAGTCAAGCTAGGAGGTACTGTGGACATAGAGCTTGGTCCTTCTAGTGCAGTGATGGCGAACCTTTTGAGCTCGGCGTGTCAGCATTTTGAAAAACCCTAACTTAACTCTGGTGCCGTGTCACATATAGAAATTTTTTGATATTTGCAACCATAGTAAAACAAAGACATATTTTTGATATTTATTTTATATATTTAAATGCCATTTAACAAAGAAAAATCAACCAAAAAAAAAAATTAGTTCGCATGTCACCTCTGACACGCGTGTCATAGGTTCGCCATCACTGTTCTAGGGGAACTGAAAGTGGGCACGGAGGTCTCAGGGAGGGGATGGAGCTGGGGTATTTATACACTAGCTCCTGTCAGCCACTGGTTGAGGCTGCTCCTGGGGGGCATTAATTCCCTGTCCCCAGCATAAAGATAACCAGAGACAGTCCTCCAAAAAGGAAAATAAAAAAGGAGCTCCTGGCCGTTTGGCGTTATTCTGGTGTGCACTGAGGTGGTTTGAACAAGGAGATACAGGCAGGGCACTGAGAGAGTGCATACGGGGTACAAAATGGTGCCCATCTGTTCACAAGGGGCCAATTCTCATCAAGGCAAGATGTGAACACGCGGCAGAAATAGAGAGCAATCCACAGGATGCACTGACGTGACAGAGGATCTGAACTATGTGCCTTCAGAAAGACAAAACTGGCGACCACATGTTGTAAGAGTCCATTCATGTAAGATGTCCAAAAAGGCAGATCTATAGACTGTTTGAGTAAGAAACATCCGAATGTATCAATACATTGGTTTGTCAATTGTAACAAGTACATCACATTAATGCAACATGATAATTATAGGTGTTGGGAGGGGGGGGGGTGCTAACTATTTTCTGAACAATATTTTTTAACCTAAAACTTTTCTAAAAAGTAGTCTATTCAATTTTTAAAGCTTTTTGAGGATCTGATACCTAATGATGTAAATTAAAGGTGAAGAAATAACTTATAAAAAAGAAAAAATATCTAAACCAGGAGAGAATTTTTATGAGTTTATTTGAGCCTAACTGATGACATTCCAAGGAAGCAAGATAGCAAATGCTCCAGAGAATGACAGTTTTGCGCCTTCTCTTATCCATTTGGAATTGAGGACAGAAAGTAAGGAAGATTACATGAATGGGAGACAGACCAAGGCAAGGAAAGCTCTGTGATTGGGTTATATGATAGTTAACAGGACTGGGTGCTCTTTTGGGGGTGGTTAAGCTTCTGGGGGATCTAAAAAAGAGCCATTTCACACGTGTGTTAACCTAGATGCACAAGAACCATGTACAGAGCTTTCTTAAGGCAAAGATAACCTGTTAGCAGGGAAGTTATAGGCCGAGGGAGTGAACACCTTCCATGACGTGCCCAGTTAGGAATTTGTGATCAGATCACCCTGTGAGGTTACTTACCCTGCGATTTATTACAGGGCCCTTTTCTGTCTAACGACCAAAAGGCAGATCCATGGTTGCCTGGAGCTGGGGGTGGGACCAGGGAGTGGCTGACTGAATAGGCTGGAGGGCTTTTCTGCAGGTGATGAAAATGTTACCAACTTGGGTTGTAGTGATGTCTGCACAACTCTGTAAATGTGGTAAAACATCATTCGATCCTACACTTAAAATGAGTGAATGTAAGGTATGCGAATGATACCTCAATAAAGCTGTTCTTAGAAAACGGTGCCTGCAGGCATGGGGATTCAGGGCCAGCCTTGCTCCTCTGTCTACCTGCGTACCTGCTCACTGCGCTGCTCCGGACAGCTTTGCTGTTGGAAATCCATCAGATGTTGCCTGCGGTGAGCTGGACAGTTACCTGATCTCTCTAGTTTTCACTTTCTTCATCTGGACAGAGGACAGCATTGGGGGTGTTTTCTGAAGATCACAGGAGTACCTAGAACCTCAAAATCTGATAATACCGCATTGTTACAAGGTGCCATTAGAGATGATTTCTTGGCAGGATGAAGCACAAATTCCATAAGGGGGTAGTCAGCCAAACAAAAGTGGATTGGGAAAAGCATCCTAGCCCCAGGACACTTTATAAAATGAAGGGACTTTAACAATGAATAATGTAACGCTGCCATAAGGAAAAGTGCGTCAGGGAAGAAACCGGCCGTGAGTAGCTTCCTGGATGTGAGGCTTTCAATGATTTATGTGGTTGGTAGACAATCTGGCTTCCGGAAACCTCTAACTGAGCTTGGGGAGGAATGAAAGGAATTTCCATTAGTTACTCCGGCTCTTATTCAGTCCTTCTGATAACAAAAGAAAATGGAAACCGCTGAAGCGTGCTCCATTTAACCAAGATTACTGACTTGATTTGAGCAGGTTATAAACTGGGGGGGGGGGGGGGGGGGGGGGGCGCACCAGGCCTCAGATGATTGGTTGAATTAGGCCACACAGTCCTCAGTTTTAGTCAGCTCATTTCTAAACGCCAGTCCAGAAGTTTCTCTCGCATTAGACACCTCTGAGTAGCTCAGTTTTCTATCCCGATTTTTCCTCGGTGTCAGTGTTTTGAGATTGAAGTTTATTAACTGCTAACAAAATCAAGTCAACCGATTCAAGTTATTTGGAGGTGGGTTTCATGAAATATTACCTGATGGGTGTCTAATTTTCAGGATAAAGTTTATCAAAACAAGAGAATCCTGTATCTGACCAATCATTCAAATGACTTTGCTTATAGAAAATAATGATCCTACTGGTGATTTGTATTATCTTCTTTATTTTTCTGAATTTTACAAATATTTTAAAATATACTGGTGTTGTTTTACTTTAATTGTAGGCATCTTAATTTATCTAATTATACCAAATAATGCATGAATAGTTTCTACTCATAAAAGAATCTACTCATAAAAAGTGAAGCCCAACCCCAACTCTTTGCTGCACTGTGACTACTGTAACAGTTTAATGCGCATTCTATTCGTGCTTTATCATACTCATTTGTAGTTTCCATGGTATTATATGTTTTGATTATATGATATGTCTGGATGATCTTTAAAAATATATGTACATAATATATATGTATACGTAAAATTACAAATATCATATTTAGAATTTATTTGTAATGGCTGCATAGTATCCCAATAATGTAGCTTGTTTTACAGTTCTCACATTGATGACATTCAATTCACTTGGTTTTCCAGTTCACCAAGCATCCATTTTTATAGGAGAGATTCCTAGAAGTGGAATTGGTGGACCAAAGAGTATCTGCATTTTTAGTTTCGATAGATACTGCCATAGTGCTTGCTGTTCACACAACCTAAACCATATCCATTTCTACCAGCAGTTTATGAGTGACTGGTTCTTTTACAAATACTGATTATCAATTTTTTTTAAATTTGCCAATCTAATTGGCAAAATATTTCCATTTCTTGAGTGATAATAATGTTGAGGTTAGGCATATTTTCATATATTGATCATAAGTGTTCCTCCTTCTGTCTTTTGTCCATTTTACATGTTGCAAATATATTCTTCCAGTCTCTCTCCTAACTTTTAGAGATTTTTTTATTTTCTAGCTTTTAAATCTGTCAACTTTTTCTTTATGGCCTTTATGTGTTGATTAATTTAGTAAGGCCTGTTCCATGACAAGATTATAAATTATTCTCTTGCATGTACTTGTAAATTTTTTTTAATATATTTTTTATTAAGACATTACATCTGTGTCATTATCCCCTACCCCTCCGCCCCCCGCTCATGCCCTCACCCCCCCCCCCCAGCCCCGTTGTCCATGTCCATTGGTTAGGCCTATATGCTTGCATATAAGTCCTTTGGTTGATCTCTCCCCCTTACCCCCACCCTCCCCTACCTTCCCTCCAGGGCCCGACAGTCCAATCAATGCCTCTCTGTCTCTGGATCAGTCCTTGTTCATCAGTTTATGTTGTTCATTATATTCCATAAATGAGTGAGATCATGTGGTATTTATCCCTTAAAGAATATCCTTCAGCATTTCATATAATCCTGGTTTGGTGGTGATGAACTCCTTTAGCTTTTCCTTATCTGTGAAGCTCTTTATCTGACCTTCAATTCTGAATGATAGCTTTGCTGGATAAAGTAATCTTGGTTGTAGGTTCTTGCTATTCATCTCTTTGAATATTTCTTGCCACTCCCTCTGGCCTGCATGGTTTGTTGAGAAATCAGCTGACAGTCGTATGGGCACTCCCATGTAGGTAACTGACTTTCTTTCTCTTGCTGCTTTTAAGATTCTCTCTTTGTCTTTTGCTCTTGGCATTTTAATTATGATGTGTCTTGGTGTGGTCCTCTTTGGGTTCCTTTTGTTTGGGGTTCTCTGCGCTTCCTGGACTTGTAAGTCTATTTCTTTCACCAGGTAGGGGAAGTTTTTTGTCATTATTTCTTCAAATAGGCTTTCAGTATCTTGCTCTCTCTCTTCTTCTAGCACCCCGATAATTCGGATGTTGGTACGTTTGAAGTTGTCCCAGAAGCTCCTTACACTATCTTCATATTTTTGGATTCTTTATTCGTTTTGCTTTCCCGGATAGGTGTTTTTTGCTTCTTTGTATTTCAGATCTTTGACTTGATTCTTGGGATCCTCTCATCTGCTGTTGGATCTCTGTATATTATTCTTTATTTCAGTCAGTGTATGTTTAATTTCTGACTGGTCCTTTTCCATTTTTTTGGCATTCTCATTAAGATCCTTGAAGGTCTCACTAAGTTCCTCGGAGGTTTGTAGAAGATTCTTGAGTAACCTTATAACTGTGGTTCTGAACTCTATGTCCTCCATTAGTTTGCTTTCCTCCATTTCTTTCATTTGTGACATGTTTCTTTGTCTTCGCATTTTTGGCTGACTCCGAGGAGCCACTGTCTGTGCTGAAGACACCCTTATGTGTGTGGGTCCACCCAGCAGGGGCTACAGCAATATCAACAGATTTCTCCTCTTTGTTTGGAAGTTTTGGAAATCTGATTCACTGCAGTTAGGCTGCAAAAGCGCAGGTGCCTCCCTTGTGCCGCTGAGCACAGCTTGGGAGGGGCTGTAGTAGGGCGAGGTCTCAGAGAGTTCCCAGGGAGGCAAACAGCAATGGTGTCGTCAGCAACCCCACGACTCTGACTCCACGATTCCCTGAGTGCCGCGTGCCCCCACAGCCCTGTGAGCAGCTGTGAGAAAGTCACTTTTGCTTTCCGACCCGCTGCAAGACAGTCCCGTTTCTCCCCATAGGAGACTGGGACTCCAGCGTCTCACCATAAATGAGTTCAGTGCGTTGGAGAGCTTGTCCCCTTGCGATTGAAAAACATCACGCACCCAGGTGCAGCAGCCTCGCGCCCTCGTACCTCTGTTCTTGGCGCCTCTCCCCTCCTACTCAGTCTCAATGCGCTTTTTTCTTTCCTTCTAGTTGTAGAACTTCCACTCGGTCAGCTTTCCCGTGGTTCTGGATGATAGCTGTTTTGTCTTATAGTTGTGGTTTTAATGTTGTTGTGGGGGGCAGCACGCACAGGTTTGTACCTTATGCCGCCATCTTGGTTCTCCTGTACTTGTAAATGTTTAACACTTTTATAAAATTAAAACTTTATTCCATTGAGAATTTTTGTTTTATTTTGTTTGAGGTATAATGTGAGGGAGGGCTTCAACTTTATTTTTTTCCAGCTAGGTAGTCAACTGCCTCATTATGGAATGATAAATTCTTCCCCCCACTGATTTGATACTCCACTGGGAAGTTAGCAATTCCTACAAAGCAGTTAGAAAGCTCCACGCTGTGCAGACACCATTGTGTCCGGGAATTCTGTCCATGTGCCTACTGAGGCTAGAGACCTTTAGGGAGCCTGAAGGGAGGATGCCGTGTTATGGCCTTTAGTGGAATATTACAAAAAAGAGGCAAGCTTCGAAGTAAAGGAGAGAGAGGCCTAGAAGGCTCGAAAAATGGGGACCTATTGCTCGAAGACTAAATCCATCAGGTCTATGTCAAGATTTCAGGACCAAGACTATGACTGGCCACAACGACAGAATGTTAAGGACTCAGTGATCACTAAATGCGGGCTCCTTGGGATGGGGACTTTGTCTTTTTCACTGTCAACCGTTAGAACAGTGGCAGGCACGTGGTAAGTTGAATGAACGATTAAGCATTCATTTCAAGCATTACTAGTCTAAGTATTTGATTAAATGCAAATTGGATGAAAGGAAACCCGAGTTTTGTTTGTTTGTTTGTTTTTGTTTTTTAAATATATTTTATTGATTTTTTTACAGAGAGGAAGGGAGAGGAAGAGGGATAGAGAGTTAGAAACATCGATGAGAAACTTCGATTCAGCTGCTTCTTGCACGCCCCCTACTGGGGATGTGTCTGCAACCCAGTTACATGCCCTTGGCCAGAATCAAACCTGGGACCCTTCAATCCCCAGGCCCACGCTCTATCTGCTGAGCCAAACCGGTTAGGGCAGGATACCCAAGTTTTATGGGACTTGTATAGACAGAGAAACTCAAAGCCTTTCCAACAATGTAATTTGGGTGGAGTTGACCCCTCATCCTCAGCTCCAGGGTTGGGCACAGGGCCCAGTTATGGCCAGTTGAAGCTGTCTCCAGGTGCAGTGATTGTAGACATAGAGACATGACCCACACCAAGTCCATTTCATCTCTGAATCAGCTGTGACTGCTTCTGGATCTTTTCAGATACTTAGATGATGAATGCCCTTTCTCTGCTTTAGAGGGCGAGACTTGATTTCTACCACTCATAACTAACAGGAAACTGATTGATTCATACATACACCTAGTCTACAGGTTTATTTATCCAGGAATTCAGAACAGGATGTCAAATCAAGATACAAACTTTTCCAGACTTTCCTCACTGATTTAGTTAACGTGGTGGGAGCTACGAAACTGCAGGCAAGCATGCGCCTGTCTATCTTTAGTTCACTTGCAGTTTAACCTCTGACGTAGGCTGAGCTGCAGTGTGAATCAGTCACAGTGCCAACAGTACTTGGGAACTTGGAGAAATGAACTTTATTCCATTGCTCCCTATTCACGTGTCAAGTTGCTCACGTGAATAGGGAGCAGAAAGTCTCCATGACCTTGCAGGCTCCTGACCTCTAGTATTACTCTTTGCCTTTTTTTTTTTTTTGCTAGAGAATTTCCTTAGGTCCTGTCCTTGACCTTCAGCTCATTCTTTAAGATCATTCTCTCTTTTTTTCTCTCTCATCCACTGCCATCTCTCCATTCCCTTCCTTTAGTTAACACTCATCTTTCAGGAAGGAGGTAACTTGGCTTTAAAAGATGAGTAGGGGTTGTTTTGGCGGGTGAGGGGTAGAATGGGGGGCACCATGCCAGCACATTCCAGACAGAAGTAACAGCATGTGTGAACGCAGGGAGAAATGGATATATAGAAATATCATTGTAATAGTAGAGTTTAACTCCCCTTTATTAATGTGCAGCAAATCAAATGAAAGCAAATGACTGAAGAAGCAAAGGATCTAAGTAATACAGTTAACAGGGTAACTTAATCATATAGGAACTGTATGTCACAAGGAGAAATTATGTCCTTTTCTTCTCCCAGACTTTTATTTGGAAAATGTTTAAACTTAGAGAAGAGTGAGATGAGTGGTATTTCTCCACCGGGATGCTCGGTCTGGTGCCAGCAAGGATATAAAATCAGACACAGGCGCGGCTGAACACGTGCTGTTTCCTGGATGCCAATTTTCTTTGAGGATTTTCAGGGAAGAAAAACACTATTTTTAAAAGAAAGCCAACTTCAATATTCCTGAAGCAAAATGCAAACATCTCGTTATTTCTTAAGATAATGCTCAATTCTTCAAAGGTGATTTTCAAAATTTCAGAGAAATACATTAGTTCTCCTCAGCCATTAGGAAGACTTGGGTGGAAATGTTTGAGAAGCACAAAGTCCACAATTTCTAATGTGGCCTCACCACACATCTCCAGCCTCACCATCACTTCACTCCACATGACCTGGGCTCCAGCCTTTTGGCCTGCCTCATCTTTTCCCCATATTCCTGCCTTAGCATCTGCTTCACCCCTGCCTTGAATCATCCTTGAAAACTCAAGTTAAGTTTTACTTTCTCTTTGAAACTTTTCTAAACAGAATGGAGTGTTAAGGGTATATCTCTGGAGACTCTGATAAGCAGTATGAAGAATACCGTTTCCAGTCTGTCCCTCCCTTTACCAGTAAGAGTCCCTTACCAGTTGTCCTGGGACATGCAGGGACCTCTGGGCGTAAACTTTCCCTGGCCTGAGGGTCAGAAGTGACAAATCCCACAATCAAAGGGAAGTTCTCAGAGACATTGTGAGGTTCCACCACTTCTGTTTTCCTTCAGCCACAGCAAAATAGGGGCTGCTCTTTCAGAATGGACCCTGGAATGGAGAACACACATGGAGAAACGCTGTCACCAATATGCAGCTTACATGTAATGGGACTGAGAAATAAACCTTCGTTGTTGTGAGCTACTGAGATTTGCAGGTATGGGAACAACTTGGAGTCCAGTTTGTTTAAAGTGAAGATCTTTGAGATTCAACAGATGAAGGGGGTGGGGGAGGAAAGTCTTCGTAGAGCTTCTCTAAGCTTATTGTTTCTTCTTGTGAAGAACTAATAGGATAACCATTGCACATTGGCATTAAGTCACAGTAATGCATCTTCTTTTTCAGAAGATAAATTATACATATTGCAGTGATAAAAGAGGTGGGGATAATATTTGCTAAATCCCTGTGAGAAACCTCTCTATCTAAAATGTATGATCCCTTACTGTTTTGATGTTTCCATTACAGAATAAATAAGGAAGTGTCCATTCAATGTGTTTGAAGTCCTCATTTAGAATTAGGAGTGGTTGTCACATGGCCCATGGTTGCTGCCCCAGGAGAGGTCATCAAAGGGAGGTGAGTCCCTCCCCTTCTTGAGGCCGGCACCTGGCCCTCCCTGAGAGGTTGGTGTGGGTCACAAGCTACATGTCTGTATCTGCCACTAAGATCAAGTAATCAGAGTCTCCAAAATGCTCAGATATTTGGAAAATTCATCTAAGAGCATGGGGCTGTAAAATTTATAGATACTTGTAGATTTTGTTGAGCAAATTGATTGAGATAGAAAATAAAAGACATGATGCAACAGCCATTTAACTGGTTGTTACTTATCATTGTGCAGAAACCTCCATCTCATTGAGTGTTAAAAAGAATCACGGTTGAAACAAGAGATACCATAAGTGTGTGACTGTTGTAGCTGGGTTATGGGCACATGGAACTTTCTTCCAATTTACATATGATTTGAATTTTTCCATAATTAAGGGTTCAGAAAAAGAGAGAATCAAAGTAGGCTTATTCTGGAGAAGAGGGAAGTCACCCGACTTTAGCTAGTGTTTAAACAACTGAGGGAATTACTTAACTTCCTGAGCCTCAGTTTCTTCATCTGTGATATGGAATTAATAATAGTTTATTAATAAGGGGCTTCAAGGACAGTACTCTTTTGTCTGCCAAACAAATACCTGTTTGTAATGAGAACTTCCTCTCTGGTTACTAAAGGAACCCTCAAAATACTTGAAGTCTCTAGGTAGGAAGTTTGCAGCCTCGTTACAATGCATTTGGATTTTGCAGCAATGCTGTTTTAAACATAAATATGCGATTGGCTGTTAGGGAAATGTTGTGGGGTTTTTTTAAATTTTTTTTTTTAGGGAAATGTTTTAAAGGGCCGGGAGGAGAATTTTGTCTGGCAGCCCCTAAAGCAGTGGTGGGCAAACTTTTTGACTCGAGGGCCACAATGGGTTCTTAAACTGGACCGGAGGGCCGGAACAAAAGCATGGATGGAGTGTTTGTGTGAACTAATATAAATTCAAAGTAAACATCATTACATAAAAGGGTACGGTCTTTTATTTTTTTAGTTTTATTCATTTCAAATGGGCCGAATCCGGCCCGCGGGCCGTAGTTTGCCCACGGCTGCCCTAAAGGCTTGTCTGCTCTCTGGATTTGTGACTCCAGCCTGGCTGCCTTATGGACCACTTCTCAGAAGACTCCAGGCTCCTCGGGTGACCCATAGGAGGGGGCCCCCAAAGCCATCTCAGCAGGAAGCAGGACAGCCTGAGAATCTGCATGGCTACACTGAACCTGCTGAAGTTCACGGTTGACTACAGTGTTCCTCCACTAACCAGAAGAGGTTCCCCGAGGAAGGCAGTCCCCTGAGCACCCCTCCATCTCCTCCACCAGCAGCAGGCACGGACACTTCTGCCCCTGATGGTTACAGGTTGCAATCTTTAATTGCCTTCTTTGGCTAGAGATGAATTCTCCCCATTCTTTCCCACCGAATCTTGGGAGGATGACAGGGAATTAAGAGGGAAAGAACCTGCGTCTCTTTCACTTTGAAACCAAACATTTCTTCCTTAACTCAGACCGATGCAGATAAACTACTAAAGAACTCATCGCTGCTCTCAATCAATATTAGTCTTCTTTCTCCCTGAGTCCCCACAGGTCTGTGTTTAAGCATTTGGAATGTTCTGTTTGTTACAGCATTTAGAACATGTACTGTATCATTTCTTTTCCCTCTTAGACAGTGAGTTCGAATATAAGATAGATGCTCAATGAATGTTTAGTAATGGAGGGATGGATGCACGGATAGATGCATGGGTGATGGGAGGACGGGCATTTGGGTGAATTAGTGACTGTACAGGTCAATGGATAGAAGGCTCTCTGCATGCCAGAAAAGAGCCCTGACAGACCCGACTTTTCTAGTCCTATGATTATGGACTTTCCAGCCTCCAGAACTGTGAGAACTAAATGTCTGCTGTTTAAGTCACCCAGTGTAGGGCATTTTGTTAAAGCAGCCCCCCTCCCCCCCCAAAAAAAGACAGTTTATTTCTGCTTACGAGTATATTTTTGCGTTCAGCTCTAAATGCATGCGAGCTTGCTTATGTCTTTGTGCAGGTATTTAAGTGTTTCTCCTTCTGGATGTGGTTTAATTGAAAGAACCAGTAATGGCATTTCTGTAAAACAGATAATAGCATGTATCTCATAAGATTGTTATAAGTGTTGGGTATGAATATTATTTCACGGTGATCACTATTCCTAGATTTGAAGTAAAGTTTAATTTTATCTTATGTTACATCATCATTTTTAAAGGAAGGTTTTTTTGTTTGTTTTTAATCCTCACCCAAAGAGGATTTTTTTCATTGATTTTTAGAGAGTAGAAGGGAGAGGGAAGAGGAGGGAGAGAGTGAGGTGAGAGAGATACATCGTTTGGTTGCCTCCCACAGGTGCCCTGACCGGGGGTGGGGACCAAATCGGCAACCCAGGTGAGTGCCCTTGACTGGGAATTGAACACTCCAGTGTGCAGGAGGGTGCTCTAACCACTGAACCACTGGCCAGGGCTGTAAAGGTGATTTTAATGGTTAAGACTGACTTTGGATCTCAGCTTTACCCACTGTCTATTCCTCCAGCCAGCCAACCACCTATCCATCCATCCCCTCAGTTTCCCCATCTGCAAAATGGACATAATAAGAGTATATTCCTAAAGGGTAGGATGAAGTAACCCATGTAAACTACTCAGTACAATGCCCAGCATAGAGTAAACACATGCTAAATGTCAACCAATAGGAAGAGCACTGTGCTCTGTTGGAAATGATGGTGCTCACAGGGAGCGAATTCACAGATTCAGGTGATGGAGGCGGCAATGCAGATGGCCCCCTGGGCGTCTTCACAGGCTCCTTCCTCTTCCTGGGAAGAAAGGGAAGATCAGCCACATTGGGGCTGTGATGAAAACACAACCCCCACACACTCACACACCCATGGGTGAGAGAGATGAATGGGCATGGCGGACAGTGTTGGCTTTCTCCACTGAGGAAGAATTCGGGCTTATCGTAGCTGGAGGATGAGCCTATGTTGACAGTTTCCCTCTACAACTGGGTTGAACAGGAATTCTTTCTGTGTGTGTGGGATGACAGACCTTTGTTGATCCTTTATTGTGCTTTTCAACTGAGTTTCTTAACACATTTTTAACACCCGTGTTTATAAAATAAGATGAACTAGACACACACAAAAAATATATTTACTCTCCCCCCCAAAGTAACTTATCTAGGTGAGAAAGTTTCTTATTTTCTTGGAGCCTAAATTTTCTCATGTATAAAATGAGAAGGTTAGATTAGCTGTAACTCTGTGTCTGGTTTTCTGGGTGTACCTGGCACTCCCAATGGGGTTCCCTAATTCCTGGACCCTGTCCCAATTGTGTATGAAATATTTTTCTGAAATGTTGTTTGGAAGAAAAATACTGATATTAAATGGCACTCGGGGACCATCTCCCAGGTTCAAGTGCCCTGCTATCTCCATCGGCACACCAAAGACCAGAGGCTGCTGAGTAAGGCAATACCTGATTGGCAGATGCCGGGAAAAGGATCGGGGAAACTAAGTGATTATAAACCTCTACCTGCACCAAATCTTTCCCCTGCTGGGACTGTTGGCCATCCCCTACTTCCATCATTTCTTCAAGGAATGTCCAGGCCGTGTGCTTATTAATAAGAAGAAAAGTGTAAGCAGGGGTGCTACACTGTTACGGCAGCCAGCATTCACCACGTGCTGGGCATTATCAGTAAGACCGTTAAAGCTTATCTCATTCCCTCTCTTTCAGATTGTTCTTAATCAGGACTCCTGTCAGCTTGGGGCCCTGTTCCAGCTTTACCAGCTGATAGAATATGGAAATACTACAGTATTGGTTGGTAGCTAGGTGATGTCCAAGCCCACCGAGTACCTCCCATCTACCCACCACTCTGGCCCAGGTAAGGCACCTGAGGGGCTGGCCCTGGTGTCTACCCATTAGCAACCTGCTGGGGCTGCAACAGCTCCCACCCCAATTGTTACCCCACACCCATGGGAAATTCTCAGTGCCCGCCTGGCTTTGCCAGGCTGTGTTTACCTGCCGACATCTGGCTCTCTCTGTAACTATGGTAGCTGATTGTTGGAGTGGCCTCCATGGTATATAATTCAGGTTATTCAAGATTTTGAACGCCACCCCTGCCTCTTTTTTGGGGCGGGGGGGTGGGGGGGGAGATACCAACTACAACAGATTGAAACAAACCCAAATAGAAGATCTTTATAGCCTAACTGGTTTGGCTCAGTGAATAGAGCGTCAGCCTGTGGACTGAAAGGTCCCGGGTTCGATTCCAGTCAAGGGCATGTACCTTGGTTGCGGGCACATCCCCAGTGAGGGGTGTGCAGGAGGCAGCTGATTGATGTTTCTCTCTCATCGATGTTTCTAACTCTCTATTCCTCTCTGTAAAAAAATCAATAAAATATATATTTTTAAAAAAGATCTTTATAAATCTTCCCAGAAATCAGATGGTTTTCATTTTTACCTGCTGTCTTAAAGACCATGTTTGTATACATCCATAATTATTACAGTTGTAATCATAGCAAAGTTCATTTTTGTGTCTTCCTTCTTATACGTAACATTGTCACAAGCATTTTTCCCCAAGTAATTTATATCGTTTACAAATTATTATTCTAATGATTTAATAGGTGCCACTTTGATTTAAGCCAATTTTCTGTGCTCTAAAACTTACGTGTGGTGGGCGTGGAAGAGAGAGAGAAAAGAAAGACAAAACAATGTTCTCTCTCCCCATTTACTGAGACCTCCCACAACTCTGTAGATTTCCCCAACAGTGTCACATAGCTAGACAAAATAGAAAGTACGAAGTTCTCCTGCTGGGCTAAAGAAGAAGTTCCAGTGCAACTTCGCAAATGGCTGAAATTGCAACTTCACCAAGAAGCCTCGTTCTCTGGTTCTGCATTACCTGTTTTAAGGCCATTTTCCTGGGGGAGCGCAATCCCCTTGATACTATAAAGCTTTTCGCAGAGGAATTAAGACTACAATTAAAGTAGGGCAACTAGAACAAATGATTAGTTCTTAAAACATAACCTGAACATTAAATTCTAGAGAAAGATCGCAGACTTCTCAGAAACATCACTTGATCTCAGAGTGACTAATTTGTTTAGTTATGAGAACATTTTTAAAAATTGGGTCATCCTTTTCTATGCCCTATATCAATTGTCTCTATGCTTCCCCATGTCATCTTTCAAGTTCAAAAAGTAATAAAGAAAAATGAGAGAGGACTTGATAACTGGAGACATTCGGCACACTTTTCAGTTATGAAAGCTTTAGAATTATTTTCTTTGTAGAACACAGTATTATCCCCTGCTTAGCTTACTGTAAGCAATTTAGCAACAGGCCTCACCTAGCAGAGCAGTTTCCGCTTAATCTAATTTTAAGTAATCACCTCTCTTTCACACTTGTTTCTCTAGTACTCCTATTGGTCCTGGTTTGTCACACACAACATTTACCCCAGGATCCCTGCTCCTAAGGCAAGAGAAAGAACAGCTCAATTTCCTTCACTGAATATCAAGCATGAAATATAAGTAAATGGGTAAAATAAGGAATTCCACATGAGTCATAAAAAGCTACCCATAAACAGGTGGAGACTGAAAAACAAAACCTGAACCAGAATGCCTAAGTCAGTGAAAGGCTTCATGAAACCAAGCCAACGCGAACGTTACTGACAGCTGGATCTCTCATCTGAGTCATTACCCAAATAGGACGTCCTACTCTACATGCGTCAGATACTGGGGATTTTCATTCAAAAGGCTATGCTTTCCTGGAACTGGGCTTGCTAATGCCTTAATAAAGTTAGTCCCTGGAAATAAAGAAGGAAAAAACAACACCCTTTTTACTTATAGGGCTTCAATCTTTTTGTTTGAGCACATTAAAAATGGCTTTACTTCAAATACAGGGGTACATTTCTAAATATTCATTA
Source organism: Myotis nattereri (assembly GCF_964212035.1). NCBI lineage: Eukaryota > Metazoa > Chordata > Mammalia > Chiroptera > Vespertilionidae > Myotis > Myotis nattereri. The sequence goes on along the minus strand of NC_138076.1, from coordinate 40,121,132 downwards.
CATGGGAGAGACCGAAAATATAATTTCTTCAGGACCTCCTCTGCACCAGCCTGAATAGGCACCCCTTGGGTATTTTCTCATGGAAACTCAGCCAAACCACATGCTGAAAACCGTCCCCAGAGGCTCATGGCCCTGACTCTCTGAGCAGGCATGGTAATAGCTTCCCTGCCGGCACCACAAAGTTTCTGTGAGGACCAAATTAATGAGGCGGTTGGGGGCAGGGAAGACATCAAACTCCTAAGAGCCATTATCTGTGTGGGGTAGGGGAGATACCTTTTACATCATTAACATTATGCATTACATTTGAAGCAATCAACTTTTCCTTTACCAACAGTCTGCTAAAGATGTCTTAAAGTCTATAACATATTATATTAAATACTAGAGGCCCAGTGCACGAATTCGTGCACAGGTGGGGTTCCTCAGCCTGGCTGGCAATCGGGGCCAACTGGGGCCATCTCACCCAGTCCTGATTGGGGCTAGCAGCCGGAGGGATCGCAGGAGGTTAGCTGACCATGGGAAGTTGGCTGTGGGAGCACACTCCTGCGTTGAGTGGCTGCCCCCTGGTGGTCAGGGCACATTATAGCTATCGGCTGGTCATCCAGTTGTAACAGTCGCTTAGGCTTTTATATATATAGATAACAATTAGTATTATTTATTTAATATTTAACCATTCCCCTCAAACCTAATGAAAATAAAAAAAATACCATCTGAAATTTTCCTTTTTTAATCAATAGACTTTATTTTTAGAGCAGTTTTAGGTTTACAGGAAAAAGAAATAAGCAGTAAATACACTGTGTCCTCATATACCTCCCTCTTCTCCATACATCCTTTTCCTATTATTAACATGCTGCATTAGTGTAGTACTTTTGCTATAATGGATGAGCCAAAGTTGGTACATTATTAACTAAAATCCAAACTTCACATTAAGGTGCACTCTGGGTGGTATACATTCTGTGGGTTTTGACAAATGTATAATGACACATATCCACCATGACAGTATCATACGGAATACTGAATGACCTAAAAATCTCCGGTGCTCCCCGTATTCATCCTTCCCTCCCCTGGCCCCCTGGCAGCCACTGACAATGATTCTCTTCAAACTCTAGCCAGGCTCCTTTGAGTCCTCTTCTTGACTAGGCCTTTACCTTGGTCTATACACTTGAACAAACACTAACCTAGTTTCTAACGTCTCAAGGCAGCATTCCTAGGATGACCCTAGCCCCACTTAAAGCGCCTGCCTGAAGAAAGTCAAAGCTGCCAAAAGAATCGACTGTTTGTTCCAGCTGACACCTGAAGACAGGGCCCCTGTCTCCCAGCCTCTGTGGGAGGGTGGGAGCCTAACTTTGGCAAGTGCCCGTTAGCAAATCCTGACCGTTTCACATGGACCAATGCCCCCTTCCTCTTTTGTAATTTTTCTTTCCCTAACTCTCTAAGCCTCCTCCATTCCCCCTCCCTACTCCTCCCTTCTCCCTTTAAAACATCCAGTCTTCTTTGTGTAGATCAAAGTTGAGTTCAGTTTAGGTTGGATTCTTTTCCCTGTTGCAGCTGATTAAAATCTGTCCTTACCACTTTAACTAACAGCTTTGTTATCTTTGACACCACTCATCTCTGTGCTGTCTCCAGAGTTTTGTCTTTTCCAGAATGTCACATCATTGTTATCATATCATATTTAGTATTCTCAGCTTGGCTTCTTTTTTAAAAATATATATATTTTATTGATTTTTACAGAGAGGAAGGGAGAGGGATAGAGAATTAGAAACATCAATGAGAGAGAAACATCGATCAGCTGCCTCCTGCACACCCCCCACTGGGGATGTGCCTGCAACCAAGGTACATGCTCTTGACCGGAATCGAACCAGGGACCCCTCAGTCCGCAGGCTGACACTCTATCCACTGAGCCAAACCAGCCAGGGCCCAGCATGGCTTCTTTCACTTAGCAATTTACATGTGAGGTTCCTCTATGTCTTTTCATGGTTTGACACTTCATTTCTTTTGTAATATTCCATTGTCTTGATTTACCACAGTTTATGTATCCATTTACCCATTGTATAATATTTTGTCTGTTTCCAAGTTTTGGCAACTATGAATAAAGCTGCTAAAAACATTTGTGTGCAGGTTTTTGTGCAGACCTAAGTTTTCTGGAAATGTAGTGCTCAGTTTGCTTTTTCTACCTGACACAAGTCACCTGAACACTTTGAGAATAAGTAAGATATAAAATGGCAAAACTTTAATGAGTCAGAGCAGCAGTCGCCAACCATTCGGACCTCACAGACCCCCAGTGGTCCGCAGACCACTGGTTGGCAACCACTGAGTCAGAGAATGTAACATGTGCAATGTGCAATTAACCAGCATATTTTCCTCTGTATTTGACTTTTTTATTTTTTTAATCCGCACCTGAGGACATTGATTTGAGAAAGAGAAACATCGATGTGAGAGAGAAACATCTATCAGTTGCCAGATCTAAATTTCTAGTTCTATTGGTCTTGGTTCTCCTACTGGTCCTTGTTCTCCTACTCAAGCTGTATTCTCTGTGCCCACAGTCACATGTATCCTTCACCCACTCGCCCTATCACCAAGTCCTCTAAAAAACGTAGCCAGATAATTTTGTCACAGCCTCCTCTCTGCTTCCTTCTCACTTATTTACGGAATTTGTCATTCTGAATTACCATTCTTTTGTTTGGCTTCCTCACCAAACATTGAGTGAGCTTTTCAAGAACCGGAACCTTTTAAATCCCCCCCATCAGTGAAAGCCTGTTGATATCCTCTCTTTTTCACTTTCTACCCAGTAAAATGCTGCCACTGTTAGGGGTTCACTCAGCGAGATAGACCACCGACTCAGAATTTAAATTTAAGAGCCTTTATTAAGCTGGCCAGCTGACTACAGTCACAGCACCCTGCCGAAGCAGAGACTAAACTGCAGCGATGACTGCAGGAGTTACATTTTATTATTAAATTCTGTGGAGGCCCAGAGAAAAATGTGTCTTTCAAATTCTGGGCCCCCAGTATGGAGGAAACTCTCTTTATTTATACTTTTTCCAGTCCTTTGTCTCCCAAACTTGGAATGAGACTTCCAGGCCTTCTGAGAAAGAAGGCCTGCGTGCTGGGAAGGGGCCAAGAGACCATATCTCAAGGCCTGGCCTGATGTCAGTACCTTCCTATACATGTGTTTTAGGAACAGACAGCACAGCATGACCCGTCTGGCCAAAGCGCCAGATATGCAGACCAGCACACCACCTTCCTCTAGAGCTGACATAGATTCAATGAGGTTCTTTCTCAAAAGGCCTCACCTCACCTCCATGGTCCTTTACAGTCTAGACCAGAGATGGCGAACCTTTTGAGCTCGGCGTGTCAGCATTTTGAAAAACCCTAACTTAACTCTGGTGCCCTGTCACATAGAGAAATTTTTTGATATTTGCAACCATAGTAAAACAAAGATTTATATTTTTGATATTTATTTTATATATTTAAATGCCATTTAACAAAGAAAAATCAACCAAAAAAATGAGTTCGTGTGTCACCTCTGACATGCGTGTCATAGGTTCGCCATCACTGGTCTAGACACTCATATGGCTGTGGATGGTTCTTAATGTGTCTCTCCTACCCCTCATTCCCAGCTTGCTTTTCTGTCTCCATAAACTGTCCAGCATATGCTCCTTTCCAGGCCTCATTTCTCTTCTTCTGTCATGTGGTCACTCTTTCAGGATATTCTTCCACCTCACATTCACTCAGCAGTGAGAACAGAAATAATTCCATCTGAGAGCTGTTTGAGTATTCTAGACCATCAAATCCTATTGAGTAATTTCTCCAAGTTTCTTTTGCCCAACTATAAAACTACCTTTCCTACCCAGTGCTATTCACATGATAATTCCTTCTTTAGGTGCTGTGTACCCTTCCACACTTCCATAATTAGGAAAGAATGGAAGACACTCATTCCTCTCACATTTATCTGTCCTAACTCCTTAAGAGCACCTGCTTTTATAAAATAACAATTTTTATAAAATGGTGAATTTATCCATCTTTCTTCTTCCCCCAAAGAAAGATCTTAAGACTTAAATCATTTTAAGTTAATTTGAACTTACACAGATAATATAAGATATAAAAACTCCAATAGTTATAGATAGATGTAAAGTCCCCCCACTTCCAATCTTCACTATTGTCACCAGGCTGGTGTGTGCCCTTCCAAAACACTTCCTATGCATGCACATATCTATTTGAATAGCCATAGAAATATACAGAATGTTTGGTTTTACTTTGAGTTGCAGAACTATTAATGGGAGTCAAGACCAAAACCCTAAAAAATTATAATACACCAGTCCTAGCCTTTTGTAATATTCTTGCCCTGGGTGGTATGGCTCCCAAGGCAGCCAAATGCTCGCTCTCCAACTGCCAAACTGAACCATAATGTCTGGTAATAGTTATGGATTTTTTGGAAATAACTGGGCCTATAGGATGCCTGTGGCATCACTTCCTGCTGGCAGCATGGCAGGAATAGATGCAGGGAAGCTGGGATCCCCCAAGGAGCGGCGAGAAGGATGGATTGCCATAGTCCAGGAGGGGTCTGCTTCTCGGTGCCGATTCTGCTGTCAGAAGCTCAGGCTTTGGTGGGCAAAGAGGCTTCATTGCATGACTGAAAAAATATCTTTTAGATAAAATGTTTCACTTATAAAATAATGACCACGGAGGCTAAATGCACTTGATGTAAGTTCTAGCCTCTAGATTTTTGGATAAAACCATTAAAAGATTTCATCTAGCATAAGTTTGGTTACTTACGTAAAGCAAAATCAAATAAGCCAACTGCTATTGGAACTCCTGGCAGCTTCCTAATGCTTAATACTTGATGAGAATTCTGATCCATTTATACGACAAGCTAAAATGGATGAGAAATAAAAAAAATACTTAGTCTATGAGTGCATCATCGCTTCTACATTTTTCCATTTCAGAAGGAATTCTGGCTGCATACTCCGAAGTGGAAGTTGTTGGTTAATGGATGCTAATGGGAAGCCTAATGGCGCAGCAAAAGGAAAGGGCACTTCGTGCTGAAGCCCATGGCAAAGCACAGGATTTACTGAGCGATGGCAGCACTGCCAGCTCTTTTATAAGTTAGAGAAACAGCTTATCCAAAAGATATTTTTTCATAATGTAGTGAAGCTTCTTTGTCCACCAAAGGCTGAACCAATGTGAAATAACGGCAGGCATCACTCAAATTTTCCCACAAAATGATATCTTTACACATATACATATATGTATATATTATCCTATCTATACAAAATCTCATTACAAATGAAACACATGTTCACTATTTTTTTAAATGAAAATATTACATAATTGTGGAGGCTAAAAATATTACTTTTCCTCCCACTTTCTAAATTCTTCTAGCTGGGCTAATCAACAAATTAACAGAGACAGATTAACAGGAGAAAATCAAATTTTAATACATGCACATGAGGAATTCACATATGCATGAAAATTCCAAAGACAGGGAGGCAACATTGGGTATAAACGACATTTTGGGCAAAGGAGAAAGGAAGGGGAATAGGGTATTAGATTTCAGAAGTAAGCTTGGGCGATTTACAGGCAGTTGAGGAAGAACTTAACCCACATGGGCAGGCAAATGCTTGCTAGGTGACTCAAACAATAGGACACACGGGGTATTTAGAGGCCCCTGCCTGAATATCAAATTTAATTCAAATTAGGCTAAAGCAAACATCCTAAGATTCCCTTCCTGGAGTGGCCCTATCCAATTGAATCTCTTAGGCAAGAAGGGGGATAAAGGTTATTTCTGAATCTTATGTCTCAATAAAAAGCTTAAAATCAATTTCCTAAAAAGTCAGCTTCAGGGTGGCAAAACTTTGGTTCCCTTCAAAACTGAGAGAGGAGGAGAACCAAGATGGCGGCATAGGTTAACGCCGGAGTTTGCTGCTTTGAACAACTACTTCAAAAGTGAAACCAGAAAACGGAAGGGACATCACCCAGAACCACAGGAACGCTGGCTGAGTGGAGGTCCTACAACTAGGAGGAAAGAGAAACGCATACGGACACTCAGAGGAGGCACAGTGCTGAAGTCAAATTCTGAGGTGCGGAGTGCGAGGAGCGGGCTGGCGGCGGAGGGCGCGGTTGGCGTTTTCAATCGGGAGGGAGTCACAGACTCTGAACTCCAGATACGGGCGAGTCTTTAGGGACCCAGACTCAAACGGGAGAAGCGGGACTGTCTGGCTTCGGTCAGAGCGAGTGCAGCTTTCTCTCCGAGGTTTGCAGCCGTTGCTGGGACTCAGAGAGGCAGAGCCCCTGGGGACAGGACTGAGAGCTGCCATAACTGCTCTCTCCGGCCCACCCTGTTGATCCTGTGTGACCCACCCCGCCCAAGCCCTGCACAGAGGCATTTGCCGGATAGCCTCAGGCAAACGCCAGATTAGCACCTCCGTAGAGGACAGAAGTTCTCTCACTGCAGACACAGCTGATTCTCATAGCCACTTGGCCTGGAGGTCAAACCCTCCCTGGTATTAGCTATAGCAATCAAGGTTTAACTATAAGACTGCGCACAAAGACCACTAGGGGGTGCACCAAGGAAGCATAACAAAATGCGGAGACAAAGAAACAGGACAAAATTGTCCATGGAAGATATAGAGTTCAGAACCACACTTTTAAGGTCTCTCAAGAACTGTTTAGAAGCCGCCGATAAACTTAATGAGATCTACAAGAAAACTAATGAGACCCTCGATCTTATATTGGGGAACCACCTAGAAATTAAGCATACACGGACTGAAATAACGAATATTATACAGACTCCCGACAGCAGACCAGAGGAGCGCAAGAATCAAGTCAATGATTTGAAATGCGAGGAAGCAAAAAACACCCAACCGGAAAAGCAAAATGAAAAAAGAATCCAAAAATGCGAGGATAGTGTAAGGAGCCTCTGGGACAGCTTCAAGCGTACCAACATCAGAATTATAGGGGTGCCAGAAGATGAGAGAGAGCAAGATATTGAAAACCTATTTGAAGAAATAATGACAGAAAACTTCCCCCACTTGGTGAAAGAAATGGACTTACAGGTCCAAGAAGCACGGAGAACCCCAAACAAAAGGAATCCAAAGAGGACCACACCAAGACACATCATAATTAAAATGCCAAGAGCAAAAGATAAAGAGAGAATCTTAAAAACAGTAAGAGAAAGAAACTCAGTTACCTACAAGGGAATACCCATACGACTGTCAGCTGATTTCTCAACAGAAACCATGCAGGCCAGAAGGGAGTGGCAAGAAATATTCAAAGTGATGAATACCAAGAACCTACAATCAAGATTACTTTATCCAGCAAAGCTATCATTCAGAATTGAAGGTCAGATAAAGTGCTTCACAGATAAGGAAAAGCTAAAGGAGTTCATCACCACCAAACCAGGATTATATGAAATGCTGAAAGGTATCCTTTAAGAAGAGGAAGAGGAAGAAAAAGGTAAAGATACAAATTATGAACAACAAATATGCATCTATCAACAAGTGAATCTAAGAATCAAGTGAATAAATAATCTGATGAACAGAATGAACTGGTGATTATAATAGAATCAGGGACATAGAAAGGGAATGGACTGACTATTCTTCGGGGGGAAAGAGGTGAGGGGGATGCGGGAAGAGACTGGACAAAAATCGTGCACCTATGGATGAGGACAGTGGGTGGGGAGTGAGGGCGGAGGGTGGAGCGGGAACTGGGAGGAGGGGAGTTATGGGGGGGAAAAAAAGAGGAACAAATGTAATAATCTGAACAATAAAGATTTAAAAAAAAACTGAGAGAGAAGAAAGTCAGCCTATTTTTTACTGCATACTAGTAGAAATAGCCCACTGTCAGAGTTTTCACGTGTGTCCTTCCATTCTTTATGCTGTGAGGATGAGGCAGGATAGAAAGAAGGCAGGGAGCTCCTACAAGTGGGCTGAGGAAGTAGGAATAGACATCACAGGCTGATAAGCCTAGGTCCTCTCATCAGAGCCCCCACCTCCGTGCATGATCGCAGAGAAACAGTTTATGGCAGGAAATTCCTGCGGTGGTCACACAAGTCAACAACAATAGATGTGGCTACCAAGCTCAATCCAAGATGCAGGAAAAATTGATCACAGAATGACCCCAAGGCTCATTATACCATCATCAGGGGACAGAGGGGAACAAAAACTATCACACCTTCCAGAACAGACCATATTAGGAACAAGACCTCTCCCAACCAGAAGACAGGCAGAATTTGGTGCCACAAAGTTTAGGAAGAACCCACCCTTGAAAACATAAAGTCCCAAGAACTGACTGATCTTAGCACATAACTCACTCTCAAGTTTCCTCAAGTCCATTTGGACGTGTTCTTTCGAGTCTCTCACAGTGGCGCCCTGTGAGACTAGCAACCAGGGGAGCAGAAGGCAGCAGCAGCCAGTTCCAGTCTTAACCTCTGATCCTGTCTCCAGGAACCCAAGTCCTGGCCTCTTTCTTTCTCTCAACCTAAATAAAACTTGCTTGTGAATTCACTCAGACTTGCTCTTGAATTCTTTCCTGTGAGAACACAAGAACCTGCAGGTCACAGAGTGCATCGGGCCCCCCAGGTCTGCCTCTGGTGACAATTATATATATTTTCCACTTTAAACACTTCTTTCTAAGCGTTTTAATACACATATAGATTTTTGTTAACTCCACCAAAATCAAGATACATAAACAGTTCTTTCATCCCCCAAAATTCCTATCGCTATTCCTTTATAATCATACCTTCCATCACCCCTAATCCCTGATACTAGCAAACACTTCTGTCACTAAAGTTTTTGGGTTTTGAAAATGTCATAGCATGTCATGTAAATAGAATTATAGAATCTGTAACCTTTTGAGATTGGCTTTTTCACTCAGTGTGTATGAGATTCATCCAAGATGTAGTATATCAATAGCTCATTACTTTTTATTCCTGAGTAGTATTTCATTGTATGAATGTAACATGATTTGTTTATGTATTTATGGGTTGAAAGACATTAGGTTGTTTCATAATTCTGGTGGTTATGAATAGAGCTATGATTATGAGGCAGGATAGAAAGAAGTTAGGGAGCTCCTACAAGTGGGATGAGGAAGTAGGAATGGACATCACAGGCTGATAAGCCTAGGTCCTCTCATCAGCGCCCCCACCTCCATGAAGCTGCCTTTTTGGGACAGTGACTTTAAGCTGGTTATTAAGAAACAAAAGACTCAGAAAGAACCTTTAACCCTCTTCCTTTCCCTACCCAAGAGATTCAGAGAAAAGAACCTGCTTCAGAAAGGGAGTTTAAGGATGTTTGCTTTAGCCTAATTTGAATTAACTACAGTATATAAAAGGGCTTCAGACAGGGAACCCACTGTTTCTGAGTTGCCTAGCAAGAATTTGCCTGCCATGTGTGTTCAGTTCTTCCTCAACTACCTGTAAATCGCCCATTCTCACTTCTGAAATCTAATATCCCACTCCCCTTGTCTCCTTTGTTCAAAATGTCATATATACCGAATGTTGCCTCACTGTCTTTGAAATTTTCATGCTTATGTGAATTCCCTATGCACAGGAAATTTGAATTTCTCCTGTTAACCTGTCTCTGCTAGAAAAACTTAGAAAGTGGGGGGAAATGCCCGGCTGGTGTGGTTCAGTGGTTGAGCACTGACTGGTGAACCAGGAGGTCATGGTTTGACTCCTGGTCAGGGCACATACTCAGGTTGTGGGCTCGATCCCCTGCAGGAGGCAGCCAATCAATGATTCTCTCTCATCATTGATGTTTCTATCTCTCTCTCTCTCTCCTTTCCTCTCTGAAATCAATAAAAATGTATTTAAAAATATATATATTACATTGGTAAACATACTCAGAGCTAATCTTTTTTATACATTCCAAATATTCCCTTAAGAAAGATCCCGAGAAGTGTAATTGTTCTTTCAGATTATATACATTTAAAAGGATTTTGAACAAAGTACATAATGCCAAATCACCCTTCAAACTTTTTAATTCTCATCATCTATAATAATAAAAGTGTAATATGCTAATTAGACCGGACAGCCAAACGACCTTCCGGACATCATTCCAGACATCTTTCCAGACAAAGCTGCTGTGGCAGGGGTTGGGCAGAGGCAGTTAGGGGCAAGCAGGCAGGCAGGTAGAGTGGTTAGGGGCAATCAGGCAGGCAGGCAGGTGAGTGGTTAGGAGCCAGCGGTCCCGGATTGCAAGAGGGTGCAGGCCGGGCTGAGGGACCCACATCCCTGTGCAGGAATTTTGTGCACCAGGCCTCTAGTCAGAGTATAAAATAACATCAAACACTATTATTGCTTTTCAACCTTGCTTCCTTGGTAGATTTATAAAAAAGTATGTCATTGTTTTTTTTTTAAATGCATTCTTTCATTACAAATAAGGCTGAATATTTATATAACTGCTATTTGCCATCTGTACATCTTTTTGTGTATGCGTGAATTGTCTCTTCATGTCCTTTATGCATTTTTATATAGGGTAGCTCATCTTTTTCTTATTTTTCTATAATAACTTCATTTTATTGCAAATGTTTTCCCCCCACCCAGAGTTTTATTTTAATGAACCTTAATTGTGCAGGCACCTTTTGAGTCTTTGTTTGCATCCTTGTAAACCAAAAATCTTCCAGTGTTAAGGCTGCCAGGTTTAGCAAACAAAAATAAGTAACAAATGATGTTTAAATAATTATGCCCCAAATAGACATGGGCCATATGTATATTAGAAAAATAGGCATTATTTCTCTGAAATGTACATGTAACTGGGTATCCTGTGTCTTACCTGGCAACAGGTAACCCTAGCTAAGAGTCACACCTTCAGTGGAGTGTGGCTGAATTGGGTATTAGTTTCTAAAATCAGCACATTTGGCAAAATTGTATGTGGTCAAAAGTACCATTAAAGTAGCTTTCAAAGTTGAGTATGCATGGACTTCTGCCTTCTAGTCTATATGGTAAATTCTCTTCTCAATGAAGTTAAGAACCTCTCAGGGGTAGAAGGAAAGTCGCTGGGCAGATGCCTGGTCATTCAAACCATTTCACTCTTGTGTGTAAAGTGTTTCTGTTTGTCTACAGGCTTTTTCTATTTTTTATCAGTTTTCTAAAACGTTTAAACATGTATTTATTGGTAGTTGTGGTGGTTTAACAAAATACAGTAGCTAAATTCATTTCACATGGGTATTATGTTCTAAAGTTAGCTCTCAAGAAAAACAGAACCACGGAATTATTTTTATACAGTTAACCTTCAATCCATGCTCCTCAACTCCCTCAGTCCAAATTTTATTCTCAATAAACATTCTACCCCAAAATTACTCAAGTATTTTTCTTCTGGGGGAACTTCTATATTTTGGCTCACTCAATAGCTACTGAAGAGAGATCACGGTGATGGGCCTCATATCATTTGTTGTGCAATCGTTTCCTGTTTTGTGCACCCTTTGTCTTCGTTTCTTTTTATAAATGCTTTTCTATAAACTTTGACCAACATTTATTTTAGCGAAACAAACCTAGCAATACTCAGCAGTTCCAAATCAATCATTAGCCAGGATTACAAAGCAAAATGTATAGAATGATGTACTCTTTCTCTCAAACACAATTCGTGAATGACATCAAATCTCATTTATTTCTAGCACATTCAAAACACTCTCAGGGGGAAAAAATTATAATCTTGCTAAAGTTCATTTTAATAAGATTTGGCCTGTAGTAAAAGACAATGTCATATTGTCTGAATTTTCTCAATATATTTATATCAACAGTATACATATTCAATATATTGATATTAATACATATGTAAAAATGTTTACTCAGGTTGTTTTAAATATTACATATATTTTATTGATTAATATTATCTCAATTCACTGACCTTTGCTAAGTTAATTTTCAAATCCAACATGGTAGAAAAGAAGCACATGGCTCTAGTCATGGTGCTATGTCTCTAGAAAATCTTGTTCACTTTTGAAGAGACTGGCAGATCAAGGAGAAACTCAAACACAAATAATTATGTATACATATATATGCATGCATAGATACATGTACAGACACATACATACACACAAACATGTATACATATATTTCATCTTTTTATGAAAGAAAGTTACAAATGCAGAAAAGTAGAGAAAATGGTTATAATCCTCCTGTACCCAATACCCAACTTCAATAATTGACCTTTTCACAATAATGATATGTATTTTAATACAGTTTTTAAAAAGCATAACATATAGAAATGTGAACTGATCATAAGTGTACTGAATTACTCGATGAATTACTACAAAGTGACAGCAGTCACATTAACTACCACCCAGGTCAAGATTCAGAACACGGCCAGCACTGCAGCGGCCCCACTCCTGCCCTCCTCATCATTACCTCTTGATAGCTCCCCAAAGCTACTCACTAGCCTGATTTTAAACATGACAGGTTAGTGTTGCCTGTTTTTGAACTTTATTTAAATGGAAGTATACAAGTTATTTCCATTAATTATCTTTTCTTTTACTTAAGATCATGTTTGTGAGTTTAATACATGTTGTTATATTTAATAGTAATTTTTTCATTGCTGTGTAATATTCTACAGTTGGACTATACTGTACTTATCCATTCTAATATAGATAGATATTAGAGTTATATTTTGGTGAACACACCTTTCAGTGAAAACAAGTAGGCATTTTGATTTAGAAATGAAACTCCTGGGTTATAGATTATGTGTGCCAAACCATTTTCCACCTGGCAATGAATGAGCATTCCAGTTGTTGCACATCATTGTCAATACTTGGTATTGTCAGTCTTTTAAATTTTAGCTCTTCTGCTGTGTGTTTAGCTGTATCTTACTGAGGTTTTAATTTGCAGTTTCCTCATAATTAATGAGGTTGAACATGTGTTATGCCCAGATTTCAAGATCCCCAACAGACCACGCAGAGGGAGCCAGCCATGTCCGATGCAAAAGCAAAGAGTCCTTTATTTCAAACCCGGGTCTGGCTCCCCTACCCTCCTTACTGACACAGCAGCAGGTGGCAGAGAGAGACCTAGCCCGATGGGAAGAGGAGTTTTATAGGGGGGTGGAGTAAGGGCAGGAGAGGGGACTGTGGGCCCTGCCGATTGGCCAGGTGCAAGTCGGTGTCTCGTTACACAGGATGTGTTCATATTGATGGCGTGCACTTCCCTTGATTATCATTGGTTAGTCCAGAGAAATCCTGGGTGTGGCTAGCAGAGGCTTGGGCTTCCGGGAAGAAGCCTTGCCGAGCACATGGCTCTGCCCAAAAATGGAGGACCCAGGGTAAGATGGAGGGCGTAGTTCTCGCCCTTTCACATGTTTTCATTTTTCTTGACTATTAGCTACCTACTCTTGTAATGTATCTGTTCTATCTCTTGCCCACTTTTCTACTTAGTTGTCTTTTTAAAAATATTGATGAGAGAGAGAGAGAGAGAGAGAGAGAGAGAGAGAGAGAGAGAGAGAGATTTGTTGTTCCACTTATTTATGCATTCATTGGTTGATTCTTGTATGTGCCCTGACTGGAGATCGAACCCCATAACCTTGGTGTATTGGGACAACACTATAACCAACTGAGCACCCCGACCAGAGCTGTTAGATTTTTAAAAAATGTATTCATAAGAGTTCTTGGAACCTGGATAGGAACACTTTGGTGGTTATATGCACAGCAAATGTTGCTAAACAGCATTTAAAAGTTGCAAAGTTGTGAAAGAAAGTCTCACTTATAAAAGGAAGGGTGAATCATCGAACCATCCATAAAAATGATCACAATCTCAGTTTGGGGGTTTGAACTTACCCAGTGGCCTAATATTTTTCCTGAAGCTTCAAGAAAAGGGGAAATATATCTAGTGATAACAGAGGAATGAGTGGCTGGCTAGTTACCCGAAGTGCCCGCTAAGTAACATTATCTTGGTGCGGAGTTGGCCTGGTACTCATATCTAGGCCTTGTTGAATATAAACAATTTCACAGAACATGAATATCAGACAAGGCCACCCTGACCATGCCAAAACACGACCCCTCTATAATTATATCTAAACAACAGAAAAAAACCTGAACATTGTCCAAAGACCAAAATGACCAAACATCTCCCTACTCTGGCTAAGAATAGTGACAGCTCTTTTGTTTTGTTTTTACCAATTACAGCTTTAGCCTCAGTCTAGCCTACCCCCCTTCTAGATGAGACTTACATATTATGATATCCAGTCTTAAGAATTATCCCTCCTTCCTGGCGGCATCCAACCCAAAGCAAAACTCCCGTTTCTTCTACTCCTCCTTCTTCTTCTAAATCCTCACCTCAGGACATGTTTATTGATTTTAGAAAGAGAAGGGGAAGGGGGAGAGAGAGAGCAACATTGATCAGCTGCCTCTCACACATGCCAAAACTGGGGATCAAACTGGCAACCCAAGAATGAGCCCTGACTGGGAAGGGAACCCATAACCTTTTGGTGCATGGGATGATGCTCCAACCAACTGAGCCACACCAGCCAGGGCTCTTCTTTAAACACTCCCGAAATCATCAAACACAAGTTTGAATCCTATGAGTGCCTTTCTAATACCCACTTGCTGAGATGCCCCATGGTTCTCCATGGTATGCATTCTCCCTCACTGCAACAAGTAATAAATGCAATGAGTAATAAACCCAACCACTGATGTATTCCTGGTGGTCTCTGGTTAGAGGGCATTGACATTGGGGAAACCAGGACAATCTAGCAGCCTGAGACAACTTACTTGTCAGAACAGAGAAAATGAGATGACCTTTATCTAGGGTAAATTTACATTAGCCACAGACACGGACACTGATGGATGAATAAAATTATTAATTTATTTTTTAAAAATAAACCCCGAATTGTCAGAAAAGGCAAATTAAGAGAGACAGAAAGTACATTAGTGGTTGCCTGGAGTTGTGTATAGAAAGGGGATTAAACATTATAGATCATCATATAGAGGTGATACTCTAAACCTGTATTATGACAATGGCATTGTCACTCAGTAAACTTGATAAAAACCACTGCATTTTATACAGTGAGCAAAGTGCATGGCATATAAATGATAGCTCAATAAAGTCGTTAAAACAATAATCCTAGAGACCAGCTGCGTGAATCCAGCAAACATTCTCTCTATGTCAGCAAACCACATGGCAAGCTATATTGTAAAAAGAAAACTGGTTGAGGGGCATAAATTCAGAGCAACCCGAATTAGCTACAGGCATAATTTGTTTTATTGCACTTAGCTTCATTGTGCGTCACAGATGTTGCATTTTTTACAAATTGAAAGCAAGACCCTTCACCAGCAAAACGATTACAACTTGCTGTATTGCAATACTCACCTTATCCTGGTGGTCTGGAACCAAACCCTCGATATCTCCAAGGTATATGATTAGAATATGTCCATCTACCTCAGAGTTACACCAACCATGCTGGAGTCTTTGGGCCAGGCCATTGTCTCCTCTGAGTAACACTTTGGTATTTGCCTCTGTGGCTCTTTTTCCAGGTTCTGCTGCATGAATAAATCCCTCTTCTGGTTTTACTTTACTTATAAATTAAATCTTGTTGTCCTGGGAAACATTCTTTTATCTTAAAACTTATGAAGATCTGCCGAAACCAGTTTGGCTCAGTGGATAGAGCGTCGGTCTGTGGACTGAAGGGTCCCAGGTTCGATTCCGGTCAAGGGCATGTACCTGGGTTGCGGGCACATCCCCAGTAGGAGATGTGCAGGAGGCAGCTGATCGATGTTTCTCTCTCGTCGATGTTTCTAACTCTCTATCTCTCTCCCTTCCTCTCTGTAAGGAATCAATAAAATATATTTGAAAAAAAAAAAAAAACTTATGAAGAGCTCTCATACCTTGCCTCTAAACTACCATGACTTGCATTTAGAGCCAGTTATTATTCGGGGCCAGTTTTATTTGCAAGTTGCAGTGAGAAGGGGATTATGGACGGCTGACTCACTTTATGTCCTTTGGATTGTCACAATTTTATATCAGAAATTGAAGATCAATGAGGTGATTTCTATCTTCTAGAAAATCTTGAAAGCCCCTTCATTTACAGGGCATAAAACTAACAGTATAGCTGCCCTTCTGTGCAACTTGACACAGAAGTGGGTTGCCAGGTAAAATACACGCATGGCCCATGGAGTATTTGGGACATACAGATACTAAAGAATTATTCATTGTTAACCTGAAATTAAAATTTAACTGCGCATCCTGAATTTTTTATTTGCGAATAAATACAAAGAAGCTGTGGGTAACGCAGAAAAACAGGCTGTCCAAATTACTTTGGCAAAGAGGAGTGGAAGAAACACCAAATTATTAAGAGTCTTAAATAGGCAAATGTTATCTGTAGCAGACAAAGGAAATTGGGGGGAAAAATCCTATCCCTCGAGTTTTAAAATTGAATCAGAAGCATTAGTACTTTTGGAAAGGGAGCATCAGTCTCAGGGAGGATGGAAGGAAAACTTCATTTATACAGTGGGGCCTTGACTTACGAGTGTCCCGACTAACGAGTTTTTTGAGATACCAGCTGTCTCTCTGCTGATTTTTTGCACTGAGTTGATAGAGTAATTTGAGTTAACGAGCTCCTTGATGAGCTCAGTCTAGGAAAGAATTAAACTAGTAAGTCAAGGCCCCACTGTACTAGTTTGCAACCAGAATCCCTACCCAGCCCTTCTACTTGAAGGCGCCCAGGAGGAAGCACCTACAAGGCAAAGGGATTGTGTTCTGCGCCCCGGAGGCGGCTCGGAGCGACCGCCCCACGCCACGACTTGGGCTACGCTCCGACGCCGGCGCCAGGTAACCCGGGGAAATACCGGAGTAGGCGTCGCCCTGGAAAGGCCGGATCCGGAAATAAGGGGTCCGCTCCGCGCCCGCGGTCCCGCCCCGTCCCCCGCCCCGCCCCGCCCCGCCCCGCCCACCAGGCCGGCAGCACGGGTGACGTGTCTGAACTCAGGAGGCGGAAGCCGGGAAGAGGTCGCGGGAGGGACGGACCAGCCTTGCGCATGCGCGTTCGGCGCACTAATAGGCCCAGAATGTGTCCGGAAACCATGTCTGTTTAGGAAGACTCCACTTCTCCGGGTTTTTGCTAATGCCGAGCTCGGAAGATTGAGGCGGCGGTGGGGTTTGGAGGGAAGGAGGTTTGAGGACGCCTTTGGACTCCCAGGCCGCTGCCGGCTGGGCTTCCATGGACAGCCGAGGGGCTGCGAACCGTCACGTGCCTTTCCTCTGTAAAAGGAGGAGAGATGAACCTTGTCTCCAATTCTGACCTGGAATTTCCGTGGCCTGGCCCGTCCCGGTCCGGTAGTGCTGTCCGGTTACTCGCTCCAGGTTCAGGGGATGCAGAGATACAGGATGGAGGGATGAGGCCCTCACTTCATGGAGCTTACATCCATACGGGGCAGTGAGACAATAAACAAATAACCACACTAATTCCAAGCGGGGGTCCGGGGTGTGGGGTGCCAGGGATTAAGCAGAAGAGTGGTACTGAGGGTATTAAAAACTTTTGCCACGGAAAGCTCTTCTGGAAGAAAGGGTGCATTGAGCAATGCGCTAGCCAGATAAAGGACCAGGGCCTGGGGCATGCAGCCTAGACCCCCAGCAGCCCTGCTAGATGGAGAAAACAAATACGTCTGCTGGTCTGGGGCTGGGAAAGAAAGGTGTAAGTTGTTGTGAAGGGATCTGCATCGGTATGGGTGAAGGGTGTGGGAGGGTGAAGGGTGTGGGAGGGTGCAGGGTGTGGGAGGGTGCAGGGTGTGGGAGGGTGCAGGGTGTGGGAGGGTGCAGGGTGTGGGAGGGTGCAGGGTGTGGGAGGGTGCAGGGTGTGGGAGGGTGCAGGGTGTGGGAGGGTGAAGGGTGTGGGAGGGTGAAGGGTGTGGGAGGGTGAAGGGTGTGGGAGGATGTGGAGTGGTGCTGGTTCTGGGACAGGCCATAAGAAGTGTTTGCTCTTTGGGGTTGGTTGTGGGCAACAGTCTGCAAGATGCCGTGGCACCTGGCTGTAGGCTGTTTCCGTTAATTGTGGAAAAAGCCGCCTGGAAGTTCATTCAGCGTTTCAACGTACATTCAGGAATGTATCCGTCGTTTGTTGGGTTCTGCCTGTAGTTTTTAACTGATTAACCTCTCTGGTCTCTTCCACCCTGCAGACACCTGTCATTTAATTTTGGACATCTGGGAATTTTCCCTTTGCCGAGGGATTTAAAGATTGTTTTTTTAAGGTCGCTCTTGGTAAAGAGTGGAAGCCGAGGAGCTATTGCAGTAAGTAGTCCAGGTCAACTAAGATTTGGACTTGGACTGGGGTGTAGCTGGAAAGTATTTAGTTTAGTTTAGCGATTCAAGGAATATAAATCACTCACTGAAGGGCTGTATGTAGAGAGTGAGAGAACCAGAAATTTAGGTTGTCTTCCAGGTTGGGGGCCTGAGTAGTAGGGAGGCAGCGGGGCCATTTTCTGAGATGGGAGAAATGGGGAGGAGCAGGCTGGGGTGAGTGAGGGCAGGGAGATAGTGAACTAATGGTACTGAATAAATCGATGATAGTGAATCAAAATGGTGGTTTTCTTCCCCTTTCTAAATGAAGAGAACACCCTCTTTCTCTTATTCTGGAAATCTTCATGGCATCAAATACAGAATATTATAAATTCTTTCCCTTAGCCCAAGTAGATATTCAACCAATATGTTAATTTATTTGCTCATGTGAGAGAGAGAGATGGGGAAGTGACAATCCCATTGCTATATTGGCTTTTGTAGCAATGTTTGCTATTGCCCTAACCGGTGTGCTCAGTGGGTAGAGCGTCAGCCTGCGGACTGAGGGTCCCAGGTTCGATTCCGGTCAAGGGCATGTACCTTGGTTGCGGGCACATCTCCAGGAGGAGGTGTGCAGGAGGCAGCTGATCGATGTTTCTCTCTCATCGATGTTTCTATCCCTCTCCCTCCTCTCTGTAAAAAAATCAATAAAATATATTTTTAAAAAAATGTTTGCTATTCCTTTGTGCCTAGCAATGTGCTCAGTA
Source organism: Myotis nattereri (assembly GCF_964212035.1). Classification (NCBI taxonomy): domain Eukaryota; kingdom Metazoa; phylum Chordata; class Mammalia; order Chiroptera; family Vespertilionidae; genus Myotis; species Myotis nattereri. The sequence continues at coordinate 40,102,181 of NC_138076.1, read as the reverse complement.
ATTAACCCACATTTTTTTTTCCATTTAATTTTCACAAGGACTTTAAGAAGATGGACAGTTTTTTCTCTCTCTCTGCTTCTTAGTTTTACTACTTGGGACTTGATCAATTAACTTGCTCAAGGTCATATGACTAGATACTAACGTTCCAAAGCCGGAGCTCTCAGCGCGCAAACTACCTTTACAAGCAAGAATTTTATCTTTGTTCCGGTTCTTAGCCTCTTTTGCAGGGTCATAAATCCCTTTGAACATTTAATGAATGTTAGCAACTCTCCAGGGGGGGAGTTTAGAGAGAACTGCACGGGGCTCCGCACTTTTCAGACTGTGCGTTTGGCAGGGTACCCCATCCGTGAATTCCGAGCTGGAGGCAGTCGGGCGGACCCCTTACTTCACCGTGGTCAAGTCGACGCGTTCTTCCGACGTATCCTATCCGATTGAACTCTAAGGCTTAACTGAATTGACTTCATGTCAGCAAAAGCACATTTATCCTTGGAAAATACTCAGAAAATGCACCACACACACGCACACAGAAACCCGGACATCACGTCATTGTAATAGGAAGAGAGGCAGAAACTTCCACAGGGATAATCAGAGCGCATTTCCGTTTCGCGAGGAGTACTTTCTACACGGCTCTGCCAGGTCTTCCTTTGCAAAGTGTCCGCACCGGCTGCTTCTGTTCGCGACGCCCGGTTTTCTCCCCACTCTCAGCACTCCCTCCAAAGACAGCCGGGTCTCGTCTGTTCCGTGCAGCCGCTGTCCCACACGGGAACGCGCCGACGGGTCCAGGGCTCGGCGCCCGTCCGCGCCGACACCTGAGCCGCTAGCTATGGGAGCGAGGGTTTATGGCTACTTCTTCCTTGTTTCCTGCTCCTGCTCCTAACCAGGTGTTCCCGGCCTCCTCCCCGCCTCCGTGAGCAAGGACTCTCATTAGCACCGACTCTGTGCTGCGGGCAGCGCGGTGAGAACATTTCAAGATGTTCTAAGGAGACAGAGCAGCAAGCCAGGGGCGCCCTGCAAGCCCGGCTGCTCCACGGGGCTCCGGGGAGCTCCAGATCGGAATTTGGAACGGGAACGTGAGCGCCGGAACTTCTCGCCCGGCAACTACCCGGCGGGCCCCGCCGAAAACCCGGAAAGTGGATTTCGTCCCGGAAACTCTCCCGCGGGCTGGCGGCGGCTCTCACTGAGCATGTGCGGGCGGCGCTGCGCATGCTCCGTCGAGGTCCGGTTCGGTTTCTGTTGCGGGATCCGCGGTGTCTCCTAGCGTAACCGGAACTGTCCGTCGCGGGGCTGGCCTCCCTCTGCTCGGGCGGCTTTGGCACAGTCTCCGAGCCTCCCCGTCCCTCATTCCCTCTTCACCCCTTCGGCGCGCCTGCCCTTTTCCCGAAACAGCCGTCATGAGCGCGAGGCGGTCGGCGGCGTCTCCACCGCGGTGGCCGCGGCTGTGGCTGTTGTGGCTGCTCCTGCTGGGGGCGGCCCCCGGCCCGCGTCCGGGCGCCGCTTTCTACTTGCCTGGCCTGGCACCCGTCAACTTCTGCGAAGAAGATAAAAAGAGCGACGAGTGCAAGGTGGGTGAGGCCCGGTGGACCTCGAGGTGCCGTGTCGGCCGGGGAAGCCGCCCTCTGCCGGGGAGGCTGGGGTCCGAGGGGAAGGGGGCGTAGCCGTGGGTGGGGTCCGGCGTCTCCTGCAGCCCCGGGCGCGGTCCGCTGGGGGTTGGAGGCGCCGGCATGGCCCTGCACGGGGTTAGATGCTGGAGGACTCGGCCTCAGGCTCGCTTCCCGTCCGGCGGGCCAGGTCGCTCCGGCCGCTGGCTTCAGTTTTCCTGGAATCGGACGCGCGCATGTCAGCAGCGAGCGTCCCCGAGCGAAGGTGGCCGCTCACCGCACGGTGCCACGCACTCCGAGCGAGTGCTTCCTCCCACCGGGGCTTCTCGTCACTTTTTATTTCGTTGCTTCCTGTTTCCTTCTCCTTCACTGGAACCCTTGCTTGGTCATGAGAGCTTGGTCTTCCTAGGACTTCGATAATTTAACTTCCCGATGAACAGTTGGTTCCTTAGTTATGGAATATAATACCGTGAACCGCGTAAACTGCATGCAATGAAGAGTTGCTTGTAATGGTTGGAACAGTTCATTTCTACCTTTTCAGTGTAAAAAAAAAGATTAATATACACAATTCCACTATTTAGTGTCGCTGAGATTGTTTTAAACACTTAAAAAGAGCAGACGGCAGGAGAAACGGGTGTTTCTTCCTAGAGCAAGTCTTGAAAACGTTGATCTTACAGCGGTTCTCAACCTGTGGGTCGCGACCCCTTTGGGGGTCGAACAACCCTTTCACAGAGGTCGCCTGAGACCATCGGAAAACACATATATAATTACATATTGTTTTTGTGATTAATCACTATGCTTTAATGATGTTCCATTTGTAACAATGAAATTGGGGGTCACCACAACATGAGGAACTGTATTAAAGGGTCGCGCGGCATTAGGAAGGTTGAGAACCATTGTAAGACCTTCACACTCAAGGTTTTCAGTTTAACTGCTAGCAAAAGAGACATAAGAAAAAGTAAACTTTTAGATTATTTGGCATAGGGCATAATGATATACATACACATTTATTTTAAGTTGGTAAAACTTAACGTTTTGGGTTTCAGGATCTCTTTGAAACCATTAATTTTAACAATTCAAATAATCGTTTGGCAAACTTTTACAATCAATAAATAGGTTTATTTACTACGTTTGATTTTTTTTAATCTGGTGTTTATTTTATTACTGCAGGCTTTACAGTAGCTGTTAATATTGAGCTTATTGTAGGGCATTAAAGAAGCTATTAAATTTTTCATAGCATTTTACAGTTTCTGTTTAAAAATTTGGATCTCTGAAAATGTCAAATGATCTTTAAGGTTTACTCAAGTCAATATTAGCACTTGAAACTAACTCTCATACTTTGTAATGCAAGAAGCTTTCACTCTGAGTGTCTGACTGAAAGAATATAGTGCTTCCAAGTGGAAGGAAAAGCTAGTCTCACAAGCACACTGTTTTTTTTCCACTAAATATTTTAGTAACCAGCCTTTAAAAGTTAGTATGTGATATTTAAATTTAACAGCAATTGTGTATTGTATTCCTAGTGCCTCAGAGACAAAAAGTATATCTCTGTCTTCTAGGAACCTCAAAGTAAAGGGCATAAGATGATGAACAGATTATTGAAATCTGATATGTTATTGAAGATGTATGTCCAAAGTGCCTTAAACAGAAAAGAGGAAACATCTGTGGATTGGAGTCTTCAGGGAAAGCTACAGAGAGGAATTGACATTTGAAATGGACTTCAGAAAGTGATTATGAGTGAAATTTACAGGTGGTCTGCCAGTTAGATGATTTTTGTTTTTTCAAGAGGTCCTACTTTAAGTAGCTACTTTTTAGTTGACTTTTGGCTAATTTCAGAGACCTTTGGGATTTTTAATTTTCAAAGGTATAGGAATAAAACAGGCAAGGCATATTTTTCTGAAATGTTTGGATAGCATCTTTGTTGCCAGCTGCTTTCACATATTGGTCAATGGAAACAACTCTTTGACAAAAAGAAAGATGTACTTATAGCAGTTTTTGTTTTTTCCTACAAATTGACTAACTGGTATAGGGAGTTTGAAGTAAACTTCAATATTTCTTCTCTGCCACTCAAAGAAGAAAAACAGTAAACAGTTTAACATTTCATTGCTTCATTAAGGGTATTAATTTTTTTTTTCTCATGTATTCTATATTTGTTAAGGACAGTCTTGTGTATACTATTCAAAAAAGCTGAGGGGACTTATTTTAAATAGTAGAAATGGGAATTGTGAAATGAGAATAATTATTTCCAGAAGATGCTATTAGAGTAGAGAATCAAGAAAGAGTTCGATAAATAGGGCAGATCATTGATAGTTTCCATCAGTTTTTCCATATGTAACGGGATAATCATAGTTGCTTAATATATACTTCCCTTGAAAGATGTGCATTTCTTAGAGGCCAAGTACAATATTTGTCATCATTGTGATATTATAAAATATTCATAAGTGTAGAGATGGAACAAGTATGGATATCTTCAGCATAAATATAACTTATGTAGTATAGTCTTTTTTTAAATTAAATTTAGAGAGAGAGAAATATCGATTTGTTGTTCCACTTATTTATGTATTCATTGGTTGATTTTTGTATGCCCTGACTGGGGATCAAACCACCGACCTTGGCCTATCGGGATGAAAGTCTAACTAACTCAGTTTCTGGGCCAGGGCCTATGTAGCATCCTCTTAATATATAAAAAGCCAGGGGCCGTCACGACCGAAACAACCGGATGGACAACCGAGCAGCAGGCTGCGTGGGGCGACCAGACCGGCAGTGGGGTTAGTGAGGGACGACCAAACGACTGAACAGGAGGCTGCGTGGGGCGACCAGGCTGGCAGGGTGGTTAGTGAGGGACGACCAAACAACTGAACAGCGGGCTGTGTGGGGCGACCAGGCCAGCAGGGGGAGGGGGCAGTTGGGGGCAACCAGTCTGACAAGGGGGGCAGTAAGGGGTGACCAGGCCAGTGGGGGGACAGTTGGGGGTATCGGGCCAGCAGAGGGGGACAGTTGGGGGCGACCAGGCCAGCAGGGGGGGAAGTAAGGGGTGAGCAGGCTGGTGGTGGGCCAGTTAGGGGGAACCAGGCTGGCAGAGGTGGGGGGCAGTTGGAGGCAACCAGACCGGCAGAGGGGGGCAGTTGGGGGTGACCAGGCCTGCTGTGGGGGCAGTAATGGGCGATCAGGCCGGCAGGGGGGGCATCTCGGGGTGATCAGGCTGCAGGCAGAGGTGGTTAGGGGTGATCAGGCTGGCAGGGGCGGGCAGTTAGGGACGATCAGGCAGGCAGATGAGCAGTTAGGAGCCAGTGGTCCCAGATTGTGAGAGGGATGTCCGACTGCCAGTTTAGGCTCGATCTCTGGGATTGGGCCTAAACCAGCAGTCAGACATCCCCTGAGGGGGTCCCAGATTGGAGAGGGTGCAGGCTGGGCTGAGGGGACCCCCCACCCCTGCATGAATTTCATGCACCGGGCCTCTAGTAGTCTTTATATGTACTGTAAAGTTCATACCCTTAATTTAGCTCACTGTATATAGAGAGACCGTCAAAAGAACCCTGAGGATTTGGTCATTTTCTCCTTGCAAAATATTTTATGTTCAGTTTAGTGGCAGAGGAACAAAAGTTCAGTGAACATGAAATTCTACTTATATTGCTCTGACTTTTGATTTATAATCTTTATTAGCATTCATAAATGCTGTGACTATTCTGTGGCTTACTTTGTTTAGCTTACTGTTGTTACATGTACATATATTTGAATAGTGCACATTCTTATTGGTTTTTATTAACTACTAGAGGCCCGGTGCACAAAAATTTGTGTCGGGGGGGCGGGGGGCGGTCCCTCAGCCCGGCCTGCGCCCATTCACAGTCCAGGACCCCTTGGGGGATGTCCACCTGTTGACTTAGGCCCGCTCCCCGGGGGAGCAGGCCTAAGCTTGCAGTCAGACATCCTTCTGGCAGCCAGGGAGCCCTTGGGGGATGTCCGACTAAAGGCTTAGGTCCCCAAGGGATCGGGTCTAAACTGTTAGTTGGACATTCTTAGTGCTGCCACGGAGGTGGGAGAGGCTCCTACCACCACCACTGCGCTGGCCAGCCATGAGCCAGCTTCTGGCTGAGTGGCACTCCCCATATGGAAGTGCACTGACCACCAGGGGGCAGCTCCTGCATTGAGCGTCTGCCCCCTGATGGCCAGTGCACATCATAGCAACTGGTCATTCTGCCATTCAGTCAATGTGCGTATTAGCCTTCTATTATTATTATTATATAGGATGTCCCTATTTCCCCCTTTTTGCCTCCTCTACCCAGCTCTTGCCCCCCACTTCTCTCTGGCCATCACCATACTGTTGTCTGTGTCCATGAGTTGTGCATATATTTTCTTTGGCTAATCCCTTCTTTAAAATCACTTCTTTAAATTTGTATTTTCAGATAAGTGCTTATAACTGCACTATTATATATTTTCTATTATATCATTTAGAATTAAGATATTTTTTAATTGAACTCTTGTAAATTTTAGCACAATTTAATAAATTATGCTAGAAGCAATTAGGAGATTTTTCATGTAATGCATACACATTTCAATTAGTATTTTATTAATTTTTAATTTTTTAATATTTTAATTTGAAATAATCTCATACATGTAAAAAAAACTATAAAATACTACAGCATATTATATGTACCATTCGCCCAATTTCTTAGGTGTTAATAATTTAAACATAACCATTATACAACTAACAAAATTTGGAATATAGTTTTCTTATAATCTCTTTAATGTTACTTAATCCATTTACTTTGTTTTTGTTAATCTTCACCCAGGGATATTTTTCCATTGAATTTTAGAGAGAGTGAAGGGAAAGGGAGAGACACATTGGTTGCCTCCTGCACATGCTTTGATAGGGACTGGGGATCAAGCCAGCAACTGAGGTACATGCCCTTGACTGGAATCGAACCTGGGACCCTTCAGTCCACGGGCTAATGCTCTATCCACTGAGAAAAACAGGCTGCAGCTTAATTCATTTACTTTTAATCTATATGTGTCTTTATATTTAAAGTGGGTTTTGTTTTTGATTCATCCTCATAATCTGTCTTTTAATTGGTGCATTTATGCCACTGACTTTCAGAGTGCTTACTGATAGAGTTACTGCCATATCAGGCGGCTTCTGGGGCTTCTGGGGCGGGCCTGCCTTGCCACCCGGGACCGCCAATGGAGTCCCGGGCAACCGGCCTGCCCTGGATGGCAGCACTCTGGCGGTTCATGCTGTCCCGCCCTGCCTGCAGTATGCAAGTTAGCCGCCATCTTTGTTGGCGGTTAATGTGCATATTGTGCTGATTAGCCAGTGGGAGGCATAGCGAAGGTGCAGTCAGTTACCATGTTTATCTATTATTAGATAGGACTAGAGGCCTGATGCATGAAAATTCATGCAAGAGTAGGCCTTCCTTCCCCTGGCTGCTGGAACCGGCTTCCCTCCGGCACCTGGGACCCGGGCTTCCCTCCTCCAGCCACCAGCAGACACCTGGGACCTGAGCTGGCTTCCCCCGGTGGCCTGCAGGCACCCAGGATCCAGGCTGGCTTCTCCCTAGCCCCAGCTTTGTCAGGAATGACGTCTGGGATGACGTCCGGAAGACATCCAGTCTAATTAGCATATTACCCTTATTATAGATACTAGAGGACTGATGCATGAAATTCGTGCAAGGTTAGGCCTTCCTTCCCCCGGCTGCCAGCACTGGCTTCCCTCTAGCACCCGGGACCTGGGCTTCCCTCGCAGCCCTGGCTTTGTCTGGAAGGTTGAAGGTCGTCTGGTGTACTTAGCATATTTCACTTTTATTATTATAGATAGTATTTCATTCTATTACTATACTATGGTTTGCTTAACAATTTCTTGCTTGCAGGGCATTTAGATTTAAGTAGCTTTGCTAGAGCCCTAACTGGTTTGGCTCAGTGGATAGAGCGTCGGCCTGTGGACTGAAAGGTCCCAGGTTCGATTCCAGTCAAGGGCATGTACCTTGGTTGCAGGCACATCCTCAGTAGGGGGTATGCAGGAGGCAGCTGATCAATGTTTCTCTCTCATCGATGTTTCTAATTCTATCCCTCTCCCTTCCTCTCTGTAAAAAAAAAAATCAATAAAAAATAATAAAAAATAATAATAAAAAATAACTAAATAGCTTTGCTAGAATGTATTTAGCAGGAATTACTTGCATATTCCCAAATATAAAATTACTAGTTCAAAGCTAGAAGCAATTTTATAGCTCTGTTTAATATTACCAAGGTTCTTTCAAGAGAGATGAGTTTGCTTTACCAATGCCATTAGCTAAATGATTTCATGTCTCCACAATATTTAAAATTTTTATTTATCAACTTAGTATCTATGTGATGGTGTTTAAAACATTTAAAAAATAAATCAACTGTCCTAACCAGTTTGGCTCAGCAGATAGAGCGTTGGCCTGCGGACTCAAGGGTCCCAGGTTCGATTCCGGTCAAGGTCATGTACCTTGGTTGCGGGCACATCCCCAGTGGGGAGTGTGCAGGAGGCAACTGATCGATGTTTCTCTCTCATCGATGTTTCTGACTCTCTATCCCTCTCCCTTCCTCTCTGTAAAAAATCAATAAAATATATTTAAAAAAATAAAAATAAATACATCAACTATTTATTGTATTGTGTGTTCACCACCCCAAGCCAAGTCTCCTTTCATCACTATTTATACTCCCTTATACCCTCTTCTCCTTCCTCCCACCCCCTTTACCCTCTGGTAATCACCATGTTGATGTCTGTGTCTATGAGTGTGTGTGTATGTATGTGGTAAGTTTGATTTAAAAGAGAGACCATAGAACTCTAAATTAAACTATTTCCATTAAAAAGTTTTTATGGTTGATTATGTAATCAGTCTTTCTAAGTATTTCTTTAGAATTTACAGTCTTGATTTAGGGTTTATCTGTAACTTCCTTAAAATGTTTAATGTAACAACATTTTATGCTTGTAATAACTCCTTTGGGGACATTTTGAAAGCAGGAATGAAGTAATTAAGTACCCTGTAAGGCTCTTTTAAGTTATGTCAGTAATATTTTGGAGTTGGCCCTCTCTATTTAAGGCAAATTTCTAGAAGGAGAGGCACTTAATTAACTTTTGGATGAGGAATAAAGAAGTTTAGAGAGGAAAGTGACCTTAAAATTAATCAAATATTGTCCTCTCATAGTACATTGCTATTTTAATGATAAGAAAATTAAATCCTGTAGAGATTCCATGAGTGCCCCTAAGAACATATAAATAACTTTGTCACTTTTACTTTCTTGAGTGTATGCCTTGTTTCTCCATCTGGATTATAAATTCTTCGAAGGCCACGTCCCTGGGGCCAGGGGACCTGAGGCTGTGCCTCCCGGCCGGGACTGGGTCTTGCGTAATTTCAAGGCACGCGTGGGTGGGCAGGGACTTGACTCTGGGTCCCGTGGCGCATCCCAGACTCTGACAGGAGGGAGATTTTCATATACATTTTACTAACTTTCTTTCATCTCTGACACTTCTATTACAGAGAAAGGGCAAATAGCAATATTAAAATATTTTCTCTAATTAATTCCCTTTTAACGTGCACGAATTTCATGCACCGGGCCACTAGTTGCTTGATAATAAGACGTAAAAGTCTGCTTTCAACTTTAAAGCCTTTTCTTTTTCCAACTCTTAATTGTGACAATTTTCAAAATTAAAAAATGTTGAAAGGATAGTATAATGACCTGTATATCCACCAAGGCCCCTAGAGTTAACAGCTGTTTATATTTTTCCCTATTTGTTTTATCTGTGTGTGCATTTATATTTTAATCCTCATTTGAGGATGTGTTTTCTTTTTTATTGATTTCTAGAGAGAGAGGAAAGTAGGGAGGGAGGAGAGAGAGACAGACATTGATGTGAGAGAGAAACATCGATTGGTTGCCTCTCATAAATGCCCTGTCCAGGAATTGAACCTGCAGCCATGTGGTGTTTGGGAAGATGCTCCAACCAGCTGACCCACCTGGCCAAGGCTGTATTTATATTTTTTAGGGATGAATGTCATGATGTCTGTAGCATACTTTTGCCCTTCATCGAAACCACATAAACTCATTAGTGTCTCATTTTCTTTCTCCTTCCTGTCAGTTTTTAACATTTGCTCTATTGCCATATTACAAGGATCACATTCTTACTACTTTTCAAATTTTCTTGTTTCACTATAAGGATCAGTATTTAAAACAGTATTGTAGATGTAGTATATTTACAAATGTTGCAAATTGCTCTATTTTATGTTAAAGATATTATTATTATTATTATTTTATTTTTTATTTTTTTGATCAAGCCTCAAATTTTATTCTTACCGTGGCAGGATATATACTGTTTTAAGGGACGGGGGGGGGGGGGGGGGGGGGAGGGGGGGGGGAGAAGCCTATTAGCTTATCAGCAAGGTTGTAGCAGGCTCCGATGTGGCGGTAGTTGCTTCAGGGAATAGGATGGTTATCTTTAGCTACTGGCCAAATCGCAGGACACACGTAGTTTCTGGTAATTAGGAGTTTCTGGAGGAACCAGAATCTTATAATTCTTAAGATGGCTTTGTCTAAGCCAATATCTCTAATGGCTCCCTTTTTCCTTATTCCTCCCTTTTTCCTTATTAAGGGGCGGGCTTTAACCGACTGGGGGAGTAGGGACCTGGTTCCTCCCGTGGGATGGTGGGGTCCCACCGCCAGTGGCTCTTGGTATCTTTTGGGGAGGAGAGGCAGAGCTGATAGTTATGTATGTGTGCTCACAGGGAAATCCAGAGGCGGTCAAAAATTTTTGTGACCTTCCCTTGCAGTGCTTTGCCATGCACCCAGGTCGGTGCCCATGCCTTTCTCCTTCTATGGGGAGTAGGCAAGCATCCCTCTGGCATCATGCTGTCCCCGCAGGGAGGGAGTTTTAGCAGTCATTATAATCACATTCACGGTCTAACATGGCTAGACGATGGTAGTGTACCTGAATGGGTTTGGCCAGGACGCTGTCAACCTGCTGTAAAGATATTATTTTAATTTACATTTCTTCGCATGTTTTAAAGGAGATGATAATCCTTAAATTTTCAGATTTTTTACAATTTAAAAAAAGAATGAATGAAAATGCTATAAAAATAGTCACGATAAACTGAATATCCAAGGTGTGTTTTGATTAGTTCACTGAACAACAGAAAAAGGGTCCATAATATGTGTGTGTGTGTGTGTGTGTGTGTGTGTGTATACGAGCATTTGGATTCTGATGTATCTTCATAGCAGTGAAAATTATAATTAGTGAACATTATTTTTTCAGAGTAAGCCATCAACTGGAATTTGGCCTTCACAACAGTTAATATATTTGTGTATTCATGCATGTTGTAATGCTTATCTTTTTAGCTAAAATGACCAATGATAAGGTCTTGACTGTTTTATGCAGAGACATATTTTCTTTGTGTGTTTGAGATGGTGTTGCCATTGAATTGTAATTTCATTTGAGTAGAAATTTAGGAGTTGCTTATGACACTATTTTCAGTACTATATAAAGACTAATGTCTTCCATCTTACAACATGAATATTGAATGAACATTTTAGTGGATAAGCAGTGTAGTTTAGATATTCCCGATTCTGAATATCATAATTATTTTATTTATTTGTTTTGTACTTTATAAATGTTAACTCATCAATACCCCATATGAGGTAAATACTGTTATCCCCATTTTGCAAATAAGGAAACTGAAGCACCCATGAGGAAACACATTGTTAAATAACTTGACCGAAGTTGCACAAGTAGAATTTGAATCCAGGCAAAACTGGCCCCAGAGTCTGTACTCTTGCCTCTTATGTTTTGTTGCTTTTCCCATGGCAATGTATTATTTGTTTGTTGTACATCAAACATCTTGTCTTGCTTTAGGATGTTAACAAGTATAGAGGATAGGCTGACAACACTAGTGAATGAGATTAAAATGACAAATGTGGCTTTATGCCATTGCAGGGAGCTTCATGATCACGGACTCCATAGGCAGCCGTAGCGGGCTAACTATAAAAATAGCTTGTCCCAAGTAAATAACTCCTTATTTAGTTGTTTTTGGTTAGCACACCAATTGCTTACTTGCTTTTTCAACTAAAGAATTCTGTCATGCATAGCAATGAATTCATGCTAAGAGAGTGGGTATGTGTTTTGGGTTCTGTGGGAAAAAGAACCTGAAATATACCTTGGAGAAATTTTGGGAGCTTTGGTAAGAAGATGTAGCTCTAAATTAGCCTATATTTCCTAGGAAACTGATACAGCTTTTCTTTCCCTCCCCCATTGTTGAACTTGATCTCATCTTGTAATTTTCTTTGCTGTTATTACCACATAGTTCAGCATTCTCAAAGTGATCGAAGCAGCCCTCCAAAGTTAGCCCATGTTGTCATTGTCCATCTTCTGTTTGTTTACGATTACACAAGTGCATGGGATTCTATTTCTGGTATAGCTGATCTAGAAATTTCTTACCAACTTGATAGCATGTCTTGATTGCAATGAGAATGTTTAAAAACAATTAAAAAATATTTTTTGTGCTGCAGAATGAAATACTGAGTTTGCAAATCAGGTTTTTAAAAAACTATATTGATGTGGTGAATGATTTAGTTAAAATATTTATTTTTAAAAAAATTTTAGAACTTAAAAGGCATTTGGAAAATATTGGCTACATTTGCACCTCTAAGAATTATTTTGGTGTAATTTAAATGTATATAAGTCCCACTTAGTGAATGGTTTTATAAGAGAATTGTTACAGTGGGTTGGATATAATGAAATTTCACATTTTATATATGTCAAATTAATTTTAAATTCTAAGCATGACTTAAGTTTTGATTTCCAGTTGTTTATATTCTAATTCTGTGTTTCCTTATATTCAGGCTGACATAGAGCTATTCGTGAACAGGCTTGACTCGGTGGAATCCGTTCTTCCTTATGAATATACGGCGTAAGTTTTCAGCTTGGTTGTTATATAAAATTTTATGTGACCCATCAGAATTTTGTGCATTTAGAATTTTATTTTCTCCACAGATATAGGAAACACATTGTTAAATAAACAGATATATATAAATTTACATGATTTGAAAAATGTATAGGGCCTGAAAACATTTTTAAATGGGTAGTCTTTATTATTAAAATGTAAAATGTGTTTTTTATGTCACTGCAATACAATAGAAGGAGAAACCTAAACAAGGGATTTCCTTTTTCATCTGACTGGGCAAAGAGCCATTTTGTTCTCTTTTAAGTTTTTTAATAATGCCCCCCCCCTCCCATTTTTAAACAAAATCATATATGCCACATAATCAGTCCCCAGAAATACTTACTTTAATGTCTGCTCCTCCACATTTTTTCCTCTGCATATTCTAACTTATATAACCACATTTATACATTTTAAACAAAATAGGTTCATACTATTATACCTGTTTGCACCTTGGTTTTCTCACTGAATCTTTTTGGGCATCTTTTCATGTTAATACGCAACTACCTCAGTATTTTTTTTTAAATATATTTTATTGATTTTTTTACAGAGAGGAAGGGAGAGGGATAGAGAGTTAGAAACATTGATGACAGAGAAACATCGATCAGCTGCCTCCTGCATACCCCCTACTGGGGATGTGTCTGCAACCAAGGTACATACCCTTGATCGGAATCGAACCTGGGACCCTTCAGTCCGCAGACCGACACTCTATCCACTGAACGAAACCGGTTAGGCTTACCTCAGTATTTTTAGTAGGTGTTCGTTATTCCTTTGTGGAGATTTGTGTCCATGTATGATTTGTTTCACTAATTTTCTGTTTCTGAACATTTGGTTATTTCCATTTTTTAATATTATTAAAATGCTGCATAATACCCTTTATGCATTTGACCACTTTATACCCCATTTGGTGTAGAACATAGTTCTTAAATTTTAGTTGGCTTCTAAACTTCTCTGGTATCTAAGAGTTTTTGGGGGGAAAAATGCGTTTAGGAAAAAATACACACACAAAAAAGTAAGAGTATCCTATAAGAATTCATGTTCTTAAATATGTATGAGAAGAGAGTACAAAATTCATGCATAGATGAACCATAATTTATAGTAAACTATTGGACACTTGAATGCTTTTTCTATTGTTTATTATATAAACAAACATCTCTCGTTAAATCTTTGTGAATATTCTTGGGAAAACTCAATGGATCTCTTAATCTAGTAGAGGGAGAGTCTTCATTTTGGGCTTTCCCAGTCCCAGTTTTTTTATCACCTGAGATTCATTTTCCTCTTAGGAATCTAACTGATTTGTAGCCATCGCTGTGCTAGTCTTAAGTACTTCCATATCATTCCAGTGTGAACACAGAATTGTCTCTTAGTTGGTTTTTTTGTTGTTGTTTTCTGTTTGTTTGGTTTTTTGTTAATCCTCACCTGAGGATATTTTTCCATTGATTTTTTAGAGAGAGTGGAAGGAAAGTGGAGAGACAGAGAGTAACATCAATGTAAGAGAGACACATCAATTGGTTGCCTCCTACACACAGCCCGACGGGGGCCTGGGATGGAGCCTGCAATCGAGGTACATACCCTTGACTGGAATCGAACTGGTCAGGGCTGTCTCTTAGTTTTTTAATAGCAAAGCTGAAAGTAGGCTGTAATGTTTAAATAAAACTTTATTAAAATCTGGTTAGTAATACAAAGGAATTACAACACAGAGAGAAGCTTACAGCTGACTCCATTCCCAGAGGGTCTCTCCAGCCATGCTTCTCAGATTTGGAATATGTTGGCCAGTATATCAGGATGAGGCAGAAACCCAAGGAAAATTGACTCATCTTCCCGAAATGTCATTATTAAGTAAAGATTTGGATTAGAAAGTTAAAACAAAAGGAGATAAATTATGTAAAATTCACTTGAAGAATAAGGATATAAATCACTTTATCATTGGAATGAAAAAAATACAATGTGTTATAAAAATTTTATAATTTACATCTCAGTGTAAATATTTAAAAATCAAAGCATTCTAAGGTATAATTTTTAGGTGTTGGGCTTTTTTTGTTTTGGGGTGATGTGGTACATGGAACTTGGAGTATGAATATATTTCTTACTCATCTATTAGAAGTGCTATAATGATCAGCAACTAATCTTTATTTCACTGTTTCCTTTTGTATTTAAAAACTTAAATATTCTTTCCCCCAGGTTTGATTTTTGTCAAGCATCTGAAGGAAAACGCCCATCTGAAAATCTTGGTCAGGTGTTATTTGGGGAAAGAATTGAACCTTCACCATATAAGGTTTGTATTTAGTGTTATATGTTATTTAATTGAAATTTTTCCCTTACAGAAAATGTTGAGATAACTTGGCTCTCATAGCTAAAGAGGAATTAATTTCTCTTTTGCATACAGAAATAGTTTCTTGTGTTTTTTTAAAAAAGTATTTTTTTATTGATTTCAGAGAGGAAGGGAGAGGGAGAGGGAGAGAGATAGAAACATCAATGATGAGAGATAGTAATTGATTGGCTGTCTCCTGCATGCCCCCCACTAGAGGTTGAGCCTGCAACCTGGGCATGTGCCCTGACAGGAAATTGAACCATGACCTCCTGGTTCATAGGCTGACGCTCAACAACAACCTCTGCCAGCCGGACAGAAGTACGTAGTTTCTTAAAGTTACAGTTTAGAAGGATCCCTACCCTTCTCACGATATGTCATGGATAAGTTCGTCTTAACAAACACTCATACAACCAGTATTATAATGATAAAGTGGCAGCCTGAAGCACAGTGCTCAGACCCCTGCCTCACCTTACAGGGGGACCTGGAACCCAGCCATCAGTCATGAAAAGTAGCCCTCAGCTGTTCCCTATCTCCTTCCCCTCTTTGGGCTCAGTGTCCATAGACTTTCTCTATTAGCAAATATAGCAGGGCTTTGACTCCTTCATTGGGTTTTGGGGGAGCTAGCCTTTCTGTTTTGACCATTGAAAGTATATTTGGAACATCTTTGATATATTTTTAGGACATCAGTTAAAACAATCTATGCACAATAAGATATTCTCTTCAAGATATGTACCCATCATCACCCAGAATTATTCTGTCCTTTAAATCTAGTATCTTTTAAGTCTATTATCCTTCTATATTGCTCAGTCCTGTGTTCATTTTACATCTGCTCTCTTGCTGCACAAAAAATAATGGTCTCTCTTTTTTAGAAAAATTAAGCTAGTCTAATCTAATAAATGGGTAATATGCAAATTAACTGTCACTTCAACACAATGATGGCGGCACCCATAGCAGGCTGGGCAGGACGCCAGCGTCCTGTGTCCCGGCTGCAGAGGGAGGGAGGGCTACGGACACAATGAGGAGCTGCTGGGCTGGGGGTGTGCTCCCTGCGGCTGCCACGCAGCTCGGGGCACGCCCCCAGCCCAGCGGACACAACGCAGGGGGGCCTCTGCACATGAGCTGCAGAGGAAACACCTTTTCTGACTGCTCATTGGCTAAGCTCCCTGTACACCACCACTCGCAGTGTTCTTGGTAACTTGGGTAATAAGAATCCAAGAAGGTGATCTAGGGTTTTTCCACCACACTCCTGGAGGAAAAAACGAAGGTCCGCTGCTGGAGGGGCTAAGAAATGTCATATCCTGCCCTAGTCGGTTTGGCTCAGTGGATAGAGCCTCGGCCTGCAGACCGCAGGGTCTGGGTTTGATTCTGATCAAGGGCATGTACCTAGGTTGCAGGCTCCTCCCTGGCCAGGGCCCAGGTCATGGCTCATGCAGGAGGCAACCGATCAAAGTGTACCTCACGTTGATGTTTCTCTCTGTCTTTCCCTCTCTCTCGAAAACACCTTGGCGGCTGCAGCAGTTGCAGCAGCAGCGGGGTGATGGGGCTGGCGCCTTCCCCTCATCAGCCTGGTCACCTCCTGCAGAGGGAGGCCAGGCTGTGGCTAAGGCCCGCTCCCCATGGGGAGCGGGTGTAAGCCATCAGTAGGACATCCCCTGAGGGCTCCCAATCTGTGAGAGGGGGAAGCTGGGCTGAGGCCCACCCCACCCCCGCTTCCCAGTGCACGAATTTCGTGCACCGGGCCTCTAGTTTGTAATAATAATGTATCACTATATAAGAACAATAGTACAGAAGAATATAAAATGAAGACTAAGTCTCTTCCTTCTAGTTTCACATCAGTTTCTTGGTTAATCTTTCCTGACATTTTCCACACACTTACAAGCATATATAAATAAAGTTAGATATGTTTTAACATATTCTGCACAGTGCATTTTTCCTTTAACTCTCTATCTTGGTCTTCTGTTCACATAGAGCACTCCTTTTATTTTTATTTTTTATTTAACTAGTGACCCAGTTCACGTATTCATGTACATTGAAAAATTAATTAGAAGAAATATTTTAATATCGCTATTCGCCCTTTCTCTATAGTAGAAGTGTCAACCAAATTCATGATCGACAATGACAGATTGAAACACATGTGTGCAATTGGCACCATGTATTGCACATGAGTGAGTCAACTTAGCCTTTTGTAGATATAGAACAAACTTGCTTAATTAGACCTGCTTTCTGATTTAGCTAAGCTTTTTTCAGCCCAATGAAGCACCCCAACTTCTGTTTAAGGTAATCGTCAGCAACACAGCAGTAAATATCAACATGAAGCAGATTATTACTGTCGATCACACAGGGAGAACAAAGGATAAAATATTTAACTGTAGCAGTGTTTGACTATATTGTGCGCAGTGAGAAAACCTGAAGTCATTTTTAAGTTCCACCATTTCTTCTTTTCAGTCGGGTCAAGTTTCTAAACTTTCTAAATCTTCGTTTTCTGGTTAATGAAAAGAAAATAGGATTCTACCGAGTCTCCTATCTACCTACTCCAGGATTTCTGTGAAGATCAAATGAGATGAGGCACGGGAAAACACTTCACAGACATTTGGTTACAGTGTGAAATGTTTGCACCTGGCTATAAAGCAAGCCGTGTTCCTGGGCTGAAGAAACTGCAAGGAGGCCAGTTGCTAGGGAGAGGAAGTTGGGCATTGCTACGTGACATCATTACCCGACGCCCACAGCCACCGTTTCTGGGCTGGGCTGGGCTCTGGGACGCATTTTGCACCATGGGGGTCTTGGCAGTGTTGGCTGCAATTTGGTGGGCTGTTGCTCCGGGATGGTGGCGGGGCCTGTGTCCCACTTGGGGGAAGCCAAGTGCTTCTTTGTGGACTCCAGGTCCGCGGTGCTGTTTCACTGTAAATGGCCAGTGCGTGTCATGGCAGCTCCTGCATTGAGCGTCTGCCCCCTGGTGGTCAGTGCGTGTCACAGTGAAACAGGAATTTTGGGGGGTGAAAAAGACAGGTTTAGGAAATTTTAGAAATTAAGGGAACCATGGAAAAAGCACAGGGCTGCAGAGCGGCAGAAGGTATATTTCCATAGAATAGGGAAGCTAAAAAGCTGCAACAGGTGCATTTCCATAGAATGAGGGAGCTGGGAATAGCAGGTCTATATTTACAAAATAAAGGGAAGGAAGCCCCTCATCCAAAAGGAGAAGAAAGCCCGAAAGGAATAAGAAAACAATAAGGAAGGAGGGGAGGAAAACCTCATATGTCCCATGTGAAGTACACCTTTGAGCTCGGAGTTCTATAGTAACCAGTCTAAGGGAAGAGTGACCAATCAGAGGGGATATCAAGGCACAAAGATCGACAGCCTTTATAAGCTGTAGGAAAAAGGAACTCTGGAACTCTTTCCCTCTCCCCACGTGGGAGTCTGTGCTCTGAGATTCTTTCACTTTCTCCACGTGGGAGTCTGTACTTGTTCTTCAATTAATTTCCACATTTGCTATACCACCTTCAGTCCATGGATTCATTCTTTGACTCCATCGGACAAAGCCCAGGAACCAGTCTGCCCAGGAGAACACCATGTGTTCCAGTCCAAAAATTCCGTTTCATTAGCAGCTGGTCGGATGGTTCGACACTTAGCATATTAGCCTTTTATGTAGATAGATTTAAAAATATATATATGTTCTCATTGATTTTTAGAGAGAGGAGAAGGGAGAGGGAGATAGAAACATCAATGAGAGAGAAACTGACCAGCTGCCTCCTACATGCCCCCTGCCTGGGACCAAGCCTGCAACCCAGGCAGGTGATCTGATCAGGAATCAAACTAGTGACTGACTGGTTCATGGGTCAACACTCAACCACTGAGTCACACCCAATCAGGCTGAGCACTCATTTTAATGGCTCGACCCCAAGTTTTATTCTCCTGACAGCTCCATCTCTTGGCTTCATATTCGTCTCTTCTATGGCTTATACCCAGTGGTTAGCTGCCTTCCCTACTTTCTCACTAAGCACCCTCATCTATCTCCCTTGGCACTTCATGACCTGAGCATCTCTCTGTCCAGCAAATCCCCAAGCCTTGATTAGTCCCACTAGCCCTCTCACTCCCTTTAAGCTCTCTACCTATACCTGAAGCTCTGGGAGAAAAAACACATAATTGTGCACGCTTAATTCACAAGTTTTTTATAGTTTCAACCATTAGTCTATCCTCTTAAAATAATCTAATTGGAGATTTTTCTACCCTAAAGATGCCAGTAATTTAAAAAATTTTAAAAACACAATAGATTTGAAGGTCTAATGGGATGAAGTCATTGGGAAAGGAGGAGCTCAAAGTGCGTGGACATGAGTTGTGTTGAGTAAGGCAAGCATCTTAATTGTGTAATATCTCCCCAAGGTGATATTTTAAAAGGTTACTTTAGGAGTTATTACATTCCTTTTTGTAGCATAGGTAATTTTCAGGCATATTTATTAAATTGTGCAATGAGCCCTGGCAGGTTTGGCTTAGTAGATAGAGTGTCAGCCCAAGGACTGAAGTGTCTCAGGTTCAATTCTGGTCAAGGGCATGTGCCTCTGTTGCAGGCTTTATCCCCGGCCCTGGTCGAGGTATATTCAAGAGGCAGCCGCACATCAGTGCTTCTCTCTGTGTCTCTCCCCCTCCCGCTCTCTCTAAAAATCAATGAAAAAATATCCTTGGGTGTGGATTAACAAAACAAAACAAAATTGTGCAGTGAACTTAAAATGCTCCTATGTACTCCTATGGTCTCTCAGACCTAGCTTTCTGTTTATCTCTTGGCCTTCAGAAATGATGGGAAGGGGAAAGAACACTAGTAACACCTTCAGTGAACTTAGGTGACAGCAAGAGTCTCTAGTAGTAAAGAGCCCTTAACAGCAGTAAACAGGGAAGAGCAGCAAAATATTCAAACCCATGGAGAAGTTTTATCCCTTTGGGGAAGACTCTCCCTTCTCATTTCACCCCCCCCCCCCCCCATTACTTCCGTAGTAGGATTCCCCTCAGGGCATATTTATTTATGTGAAAAGACCATGCCTTGCTCATGCAAAAGACCCTTCTTTTAGGCCTAGTGCTAAGAGGTCAGATTTTTTTTTAAGTTTAGTTTTTTTTAAAAATATATTTTTATTGATTTCAGAGAGGAAGGGAGAAAGAGATAGAAACATCAATGATGAGATTGAATCATTGATCGGCTATCTCCTGCATGACCCTTACTGGGGATTGAGACCTCAACCCAGGCATGTGCCCTGACCAGGAATCAAACCGGGAACCTCTTGGTTCATGGGTTAATGCTCAACCACTGAGCCACACCAGCCAGGCAAGAGATCAGTTTTTTTCAAGCCAGCCATAAATGTATTGAACTATATTTTTCAGTATTGATTTTAATATTGATTCTTTGTCCTTTATTTTCCAAGAATTTAGCTTTACATTAAATCTACAGTAAAAGAAATGTTAACGAACAGCAACAAAATAAAACCCCAAATCTGTTTGCCATTTTTTTACCTGTGATTTCAGTGGAGGTCAGAAAAATAGCAGTGTATGACATTGTGTATGTTATATGAAGCTGGAGCCACACTTCATAGGATCATAAACTCACAAGTCTCACCATTCATATTCACTTATTCACTAGTTAATACACCTGTTGAATGCCTTTCATGTGCCAGGCACTGTGGTAGGTGTGGGGTATTGCAATGAACAAGACGAAAATCTCTGTCCTGGTGGATCTTATATTTTGATGGTGAAAAGGAGCAAACAAAATGATTACTAAAATATATAATAACATATAGAGTATAAATTGTTCATGTATAAGCTATTGAAAACAAATCAGAGAAGATAGTTCGAGAATTTGTAATTTTAAACAGGAAGGGAAAGTCTCACTAAGAAGGTGACATTTGAGCAAAAGACCTGAGGCAAGTAGGGGAGTGAGCCATGTGAATATCTGACGGGAATATGTTTTTGGTAAAGAGAGGAGCAAATGAAATGGTCCCAAGATGTGTGCTTGCCTGGTGTATTCAAGGTACAGAAAAAAGTTGGTGCAACTCGAGCAGGTGAGCAAGATAGAGAATAGGATATGACAGCAAAGAAGTAACAGGACCACATTATATAGTGACTGATAGGCCACTGTAAAGACTTTGGCTCTACATCTGAGTGAGCTGGTTAGCATTGGAGAGTTTTGAGTCAGCTTAGATTCAACGGGATCGCTAGGGTTGCTGTGCTGAGAATGGACCGTGGGAGGGGAGAGAAGAAGCCAAGAGGCCCCTTAGAACTCTTGCAGTCATTAAGATATATATGACCTGATAATGGCTCAGACTATGGAGGTACAGGGAAACGGGTTACATGGTGATCAGAATCTCAGAAACTGGCTATATTTTGAAGGTTAGGCCCTCAGAATTTGCTGAGGGATGTGATGTGGGGTATGGATGGGAATGTCTGTGGAAAGAGCAGGTTTGGGGGGAATGAGGAAGAGTTATTTTTGGACATGGTAAGTAGGGATGTTGACAGTTGAATATATGTGTCTGGATTTTGGAGGAGGGGGTTCAGGCTAGTACATATATTTGAAAATCATCAGTGTATAGATGGTATTTAAAACCAGGACTTGATAAAATTTCTAAGAGAGTAGGTAGATAGTGAAGAGAAGAATCCCAATGACTGAGCTTTAGGGCACATCCTGATGGATCAGGATGATGAGGATTCAGTAAGGAGACTTCATTTTAGAATTGTTGGATTACATGAGGTAATAAGTGTTTATTATTACGATTAAATGTCATTTTCAGGTGTGCTGTTTTCTTTCACAATTGAACACACAATTGACTTGCCTAAATCCAGTGAGCATTGGATTGAGGTGTAAGATTTGCCACTTTTCATGTAACATGTCTATTTCTGCTTAATTTAAGTATGATACGTATATCTCTAATCCTTTAGTTGTTTTTAAACCTCCACCCTTTAAAAAGAAACTAAAGGTTTATATAATGTTAAAAATATTAAATAATTGCATAAATATTGCTGTACTTACAGAAATGGCAATGCCTCCAGAGCGAAACTCTTGGCTGACAGGTGGCAGCAGTGGGCCACATTTGGAACATTTATTTGTCAGCGGATGCACAGAAACTGGTTTAGGCATTTTAATAAATGATGTACAAAAGGATGGACTACTTAGAAGTGAAACATGTGCAGGTGTTTTTGAAGTCAAATTTATTAAAAGGTACACAATTAGGGGCTATATATATGTAATTTAGTAAATTACAGCCTTAGAATACCAGGAAGTATTTTTTTTTAAATTAAGACATAAATAATGTCTTGATAAAATAAACCTACATTTTATAATGTGTTGTGAGTGTCATTATTTTTACACACATGAAATAAATTCTAGACCCCCAAATTGGAGGAATCTTTGGTTTTTAAACTTTGGTTTAAAAAATTATCGATTTTTCAACCTTACTATTTGTTTCAGTTTTATTATTATCCTGAAAGTTGACCATTTCAAATGTGAGTAAAAAAATCATGTTTACCCTGATTTTAGACATCCAAATGTAACTTGTAACATCACAGTCCATGTTATCCACTGCTGAATCTCCATTACCTAGCTACAAGGGGGGTAACAAACATCCATTAAATGAATATAGGGACATAAACACTTGTCTGCTTGTTACTAGAAAGCCTTCAAATCCGTAATTTCCAAAACATTGTCAGGAGACATTACTCTGGAGAGACTGATGTTCATTTTCTTCTACATGTAGTTTTTTTGTTTGTTTCATTTTGTTTGTTTTTTGCCTTCTAGGACTTGTTTATATTTAAAAGGTGGATTGATTGAAGTGATCAAAAATAAAAATAAAAACTGTTACTTATCAAAATAAAGAGGAAAAGAGTGGGAGAGAGAGAGAAACATCAATGATGAGAGAATCATTGATTGGTTGCCTCTTGCACGTCCCACACTGGAGATTGAGCCTACAACTAGGCATGGGAATCGAACCATGACCTCCTGGTTCATAGGTCGACATTCAACCATTGAGCCACGCCTGCTGGGCTTATTTTTTCTAATTTTTAAAAAATGTTAATTGAATTTATTGGAGTGAAATTGGTTAGATGATAAGTTTTGGAAAAACAGTAAGAGTGACTTTAAATCTGAGTGAGCTATGACAAATTTTAAAATGTTCGTTATCAATATATTAATGCACTTAACTAATGAGACTAGTACTTTATTATATAGGTGTGAAGGATCTGGCTATTTTTACTTAATTTGCTTTCCATTTTATTTTAATACAGTTTACATTTAATAAGAAGGAGACCTGTAAGCTTGTTTGTACAAAAACATACCATACAGAGAAAGCTGAAGACAAACAAAAATTAGAATTCTTGAAAAAAAGCATGCTACTGAATTATCAACATCACTGGTAAGACATGGAGATTTTGGACTTTTGACTTTTTCCTTTTCAAGATGAATTTGTTCCACTCAATGTGTAAATTACTTTATTGACTCTATAAAATACAGCAAAATTAATTTATTTCCTTTTTTTATTATTAGTATTAACATGAAGTAGTGACTTTTTCTTGCAAGAGGATTGCTGAGGTTGACAGCTTAGTGTATTACCTTTTGTGCTTAGATCACTTTTATATCTAGTACTTGTTTTGGTACATAGAGCACTTCTTTTATTCATGTACTAGAGGCCTGATGCACGAAATTCATGCAAGAGTAGGCCTTCCCCCGGCTGCAGGCACCAGCTTCCCTCCGGCACCCGGGACCTGGGCTTCCCTCCAGCACCCGGGACCCAGGCATCCCTTGCAGC
Organism: Myotis nattereri; assembly: GCF_964212035.1. Taxonomy (NCBI): domain Eukaryota; kingdom Metazoa; phylum Chordata; class Mammalia; order Chiroptera; family Vespertilionidae; genus Myotis; species Myotis nattereri. The sequence continues at coordinate 40,078,555 of NC_138076.1, read as the reverse complement.
CCCGGCTTCATCTGAAAGGTCATCCAGAAGGTTGTCTGGAAGGACATCTGGTCTAATTAGTACATTATGCTTTTATTATTATAGACTAGAGGCCTGGTGCATAAAAATCGTGCACGGTGTAGAGGGGACCCTCAGCCCGGCCTACATCCTCTCACAATCTGGGACCCTTGGGGGATGTCTGACTACTGGTTTAGGCTTGATCCCGCATCGGGTCTAAACCTGCAGTCGGACATCCCTCTCACAATCCGGGAGCACTGGCTCCTAAGTGCCTGCCTGCCTGCCTGATTGCCCCTAACCACTCACCTACCTGCCTGATCGCCCCTAACTGCTCACCTGCCTGCCTGATCTCCCCTAACCCCTCTGCCTGTCTGACCGCCCCTAACCACTCGCCTGATTGCCCCTAACCACTTGCCTGCCTGCCTGATCGTCCCTAACTACTCGCCTGCCTGCCCTATCGCCCCTGACCACTTGCCTGCCTGCCTGATCGCCCCTAACCCCTCTGCCTGCCTGCCTGATCGCCCCTAACCACTCGCCTGCCTGCCTGATCACCCCTAACCACTCTGCCTGCCTGCCTGATCGCCCCTAACCACCTCTGCCTTGGCCCTGCTGCAGCTTCGTCCAGAATGGCGTTGGAAGGTCGTTCGGTTGTCCAGTCCAATTAGCATATTATGCTTTTATTATGATAGATAGTTAATAGGAACATCTTTATGCTTTGGGGAAAGTACTCTGGTCAGTCTTCTAGGAAAATACTGTTATTTTATGCTTGTACAGCATGAAAAAGACCATTGAAAAACAAAATTTAACTTTTGTTTGATGTTTGATAAATAACATCTACTTCAAATAAAATACTTCTATTTTATGTAACCTGTTTTTTATTTTATAAACATTAACAAGGTTTTTACCAGTTTGTTTTGTAATAAAAAAGCATTTAAAAAGCTTTTCTGCTTCTAAAGTAGTATTTACTTATCAAACTATCAAAATCCAATTTTAAGTATAACTGTTGTTATTCTTCTAGATCAGGATTGGGGAACCATTTTTCTGCCAACCGTTTGAATATTTATAACATCATTCTCGGCCCATACAAAATTAACAACTTAAAAATTAGCCTGCTTATATTTGGTCAAGCATTTAATTAACTCACCCCTAATGCCTTGGCAGGGCCAGACCAAATGATTTTGCAGGCCTTATATGGCCAGAGTGTCGGACATTCCCCACCCCTGTTCTAGTTTGCCAACAGATGTCTATATTATTATATGTGTGTTCATGGTTTACATGTTTTGCCTCTTCTAAAAAGGATAGCCCAGCCAGCGTGGCTCAGTGGTTGAGCATCGACCTATGAACCAGTAGGTTGCAGTTCGATTCCTGGTCAGGGCACATGCCTAGGTTGTGGGCTCAATCCCCAGTGTGGGGCCTGCTGGAGGCAGCTGATCAATGATTCTCTCTCATCACTGATGTTTCTATCTCTCTCTCCCTCTCCCTTCCTCTCTGAAATCAATAAAAACATGTATTTTTTTAAAGTATAATGTGGTAGAGGTGGTGAACACGATGACTATCTTCATGCACTTCCTCTTGAATGTTTGTCCTATCAGTATCTCAGATTGACCCATTTGTCTACACCAGTGATGGCGAACCTTTTGAGCTCGGCGTGTCAGCATTTTGAAAAACCCTAACTTAACTCTGGTGCCGTGTCACATAAATAAATTTTTTTGATATTTGCAACCATAGTAAAACAAAGACTTATATTTTTGATATTTATTTTATATATTTAAATGCCATTTAACAAAGAAAAATCAACCCAAAAAATGAGTTCGCGTGTCACCTCTGACACACGTGTCATAGGTTCGCCATCACTGGTCTACACCCAGGGAGGTTAGGAACCATTGACCTCAGTTTGGACATGACCAGATCCTGTGGCCCAAATAATATCGTTGGAGCCACTCAATCCCTCTTGCCCTCCCAGTTCTTTTCCATCTTCCCTTTCATATACATAGAACAAAAAAGTCATAGGGAGGGGCAACCTTGGGTCACATGTCTATTCATGTACTAGTCTGTGATTAGGGGGATTCCGTTAGAAGGAAGGAAATTTGTACATTGTACTTGTGTCAGATTCATTTTCATCTGAACCTTAGTGTAAACAGGAACTTGAAAGTCTCCTCTGTCTCCTCATTTCTTTTGTCTCTGGTAAGCCAAGAGCTTTTTTCCTCTAAGGTAAGGTGAGACTATTACTTAATTGCTGAATTAATGAAACTTGGAGTACATTTGTTTATTCGTTCATAAGTAATTGAAATTTCCCTAGTGTTTTCTCTTTGCTTCAAATTTTTCTTTACAACATTCAAAATCCTATTTAAGGCTCAGTTCTTAACATTTATGTGTTAGCCCCATTCACCTCTATTTTCTCCAAAGCTGCTCATTTATTGATCAAATGAAAGAATGACTCTTAAGGTGATTTTTAGCTATTTCTTCTATCCTCTGTTCTTAGAATACTGTCTAGATAGAGTCTTGCTCCTAAAAGTAATAGAAGCAGCTCTTCAGTAACTTCCTCAGTAATGTACTTAGAAATATTTTTAACTAATTTATGATGCAGTTAACATAGGTACTATTTTGATGCCAGGATGCTTAATAACAAGAAGAATAAATAACTTAAAATAATTTACAAAGTTATAAAACATTTGTAGTACAGTTTATTAAACAATTTGTGATAGATGTATCAGTTGCAAAGTTAAACTATTCTGCCTGGAAAAAATAACCACCGGAAAAGTGCTGATGAATAATGATTTTGTAGCTGTATCTGAAAAGTTTATGATTTCAAGTCTGAATCCATTAACAAAAAAATCTAATCCATATCACAATAATAATTTAGGCAGTGGGTTTTAGTCCTTAAATCAGTTCATTACATACTTGGAAATGTTAATTCACTTTGATGAATTTATTTGAACTATAGGTTGAGTATATTTCTGTCCTTGACTTACCTCAGAAAGTTTGTAATTTGATTTTGAGCATAGATTACAGACTTGAAAGAGATAAAAAAGCATGAGCCTTTAAAATCTGAAAGACTTAAAAAAGTACAGTGTTCTGTTATGGAATTTTATTGTGAATGCAGCGCATCTTGTTGACCTTTGCACTGAGACATTTTGGGAAGAGCATAATCATTTTCTAAATTATAAAGCTATAAATACATGTTTATAAACAGTACAGAAAAATCCTATGTAATAAAAGGCTAATATGTAAATCAACTGAAGTGGAACGACCGGTCGTTATGATGCACACTGACCACCAGGGGACAGACGCTTAACGCAGGAGCTGCCCCCTGATGGTCAGTGCGCTCCCACAGTGGGAGTGCTGCTCAGCCAGAATCTGGGCTCATGCTGGCGAGCATAGCGGCGGTGGTGGGAGCCTCTCTCACCTCCGTGGCAGCACTAAGGAACCCTTGGGGTCCCAGACTGTGAGAGGGCACAGGCTGGGCTGAGGGGACCCCCCCCCCATTACCCAAATGTCATGCACCAGGCCTCTAGTCCTATCTAATAATAGACAAAGATAGTAATTGACCGTACCTTCGCTACGCCTCCCATGGGCTAATTAGCACGATATGCAAATTAGCCACCAACAAAGATGACAGCTAATTTGCATACCGCAGGCAGGACGGGGCAGCGCGAGCCGCCATCCGGGCCCTGTGTGCAGCCCGCCCCCAGCCAGACCCCGTGTGCCGCCTAAGCCCTGCGCCGCCTAAGCCCCACCCCCAGCCGGGACACCATGGCGATTAGAGAACAGGAAAGTGGCGTCCATAGAGAGCACCCAGCAGGGCCTGACCCCGGGTGCCCTGGCGATCCAGCGATCGGTGAGCAGGAAAGTGTGGCCTGTAGGCAGCACCCAGCAAGACCTGTTCCTGGGTCACCATGGCGATCCCAGAGCAGGAAAGCACGGCCTGCAGGAAGCACCCCATCCTGGCCATAGCTCAAGGGAGAGTACAACACGCAGTGGAGGCCAGGAGCCTGAGAGATCAACAGAGAGGGGCGCCTGCTCCAAGCCTCCACGGTGTGGCTGGGGGCAGGCCCCCAGCAGACACACACACACACACACACAGCCTACTCTGAGCCTCCAATGTGGCTGGGGGCAGACCCCCAGCGGAGACGGACACACACACACACACACACACACACACACACACACACACGGCAACTGCTCTGAGCCTATGTGGCGCGGCTGGGGTCAAGCCCCAGCAGACACACACACACACACACACACACACACACACACACACACACACGGGACGCTGCTCTGAGCCTCTGCTGCCAGACTGTGGCCGTCAATAGGACATCCACTGAGGGCTCCCGGACTGAGGGGCAGGCTGGGCTGAGGGAACCCCAGTCCCCAGTGCACGAATTTTGTGCACCGGGCCTCTGGTATTAAATAAAAAGTAAGAGTCTTTTATCACTCTCAGCTTCTTTAATTATGTTCTCCAGCGGTAGCACTATTATTTCTTATGTATGCTTCCAGGTTTTCTATACATATGCAGATATATGAAAGGGTGTGTACATCTTAAAAATAACACAACCAAAATATTGTACACATTATTTTGCAATTTGCTCATTTCATTTAAGAAAATATGGGCATTTTTCCATGTAAAACACATCTGTGGATCTGTATCTACCTCATTCTTGTCATAGTTGTATAGCATTCCATGACATGAGTGAACCATTCTTTTCTCCCACAACATTTTAACCATATTGTCTTGTTTGTTTGTTTGTTTTTGTTAATCCTCACCTGAGGATATTTTTTCCATTGATTTTTATTTATTTATTTTTTTTTAAAAAAATATATTTTATTGATTTTTTACAGAGAGGAAGGGAGAGGGATAGAGAGTTAGAAACATCGATGAGAGAGACACATGGATCAGCTGCCTCCTGCACACTCCCCACTGGGTATGTGCCCACAACCAAGGTACATGCCCGTGACCGGAATCGAACCTGGGACCTTTCATTCCACAGGACGGCGCTCTATCCACTGAGCCAAACCAGTTAGGGCTCCATTGATTTTTAGACAGAGTGGAAGGGAGGAGGAGAGACAGAAATAGTGTTTTGATACTAGTACAAGACACTTGAACTCCTTTCAGCTATATTCTACTTGGTTTGTAATTATACTTCTTGCCTAAGTTTCCAACACTTTGTGACATCTACATTAATAAAAGAGAAACATGGTAATTGGTGTACGACCGCTACCCTTCCCATTGGCTAATCAGCGTGATATGCAAATTAACTGTCAGCCAAGATGGCGGCCGGCAGCCAGGCAGCTTGAAACTAACATGAGGCTTGCTTGCTTCAGTGACGGAGGACTCCAACGTTCCCCGCCTGACTTGCCAGCCTCTCAGCTGCAACTCTAAGCAACTATGTTGCAAATGTAGAAGCTAAAAAAAAAACCAGAAACCTGCTTTACTCAGCGGGGCTTCAGCCAGCCAGACCGCAACATTGTATCAAATACAGACGGTAAACAAAGGCCAGAAACCTGTTTTCAGCAGCTGAGGCCTCAGAGCTAAAGCTGGCCCAGAATAAAAAAAAAAGAAAAAAGAAAAAAAGGAGCAGTTGGGAGCTTCAGTCACCCATCAGCCTGAAAACGGCCCTCAGCCCCTCAGCCAGACTGGCCAGGCACCCCAGTAGGAACCCCCACCCTGATCCAGGACACCCTTCAGGGCAAACCAGCCAGCCCCCAACCGTGCACCAGGCCTCTATTCTATATAGTAAAAGGGTAATATGCCTCCTGGCACCAGGATCAGCGGAGCCGCGAGGCCTCCCGGCACCGGGATCAGCATGACGGGGCAGCACCCAAACCCTCTGATCGCCCTGTGGCTCTGTGTGTGACAGGGTGCAGCGCCCTAACCCCCTGATTGGCCCTCTTCTGTGTGTGACAGGGGGCAGCGCTCCAACCCCCTGATCTGCCCTGCTCTGTGGGTGATAGAGGGCGGCGCCCCAACCCCCCACCCCCCACGGGCCCTGCTCTGTGTGTGACGGGGTAGAGCCATAACCTCCCCATCGGCCCTGCCCTGAGTGTGACAGTGGCGGCGCCCCAACCCACTGATCCGGCCTGCTGTGTGTGACGGGGGGTGGTGCCCCAACCCTCCTGATGGGCCCTGCTCTGTGAGTGACAGTGGGGAGCTCCTCAACCCCCTGATCGGCCCTGCTCTGTGTGTGACAGGGTACGGAGCCCCAACCCCCCTGATGGGCCCTGCTCTGTGCATGACAGGGGGCAGCACCCCAACCCCCTGATCCACCCTGCTCTGTGTGTGACAGGGGGCGGTGCCCCAACTCCCCTATTGGCCCTACTCTGTGCATGACAGGGGGGAGCTCCTCAACCCCCTGATCGACCCTGCTCTGTGTGTGACAAGGTACGGAGCCCCAACCCCCCTGATGGGCCCTGCTCTGTGCATGACAGGGGGCAGCGCCCAAACCCCCTGATCGCCCTGCGGCTCTGTGTGTGACAGAGGGCAGGGCCACAACCTCCCTATCGGCCCTGCTTTGTTCATGACAGGGGAAGGCACCCTCAACCTCCTGATCGCCCTGCGGCTCTGTGTGTGACAGGGTGTGGCAACCCAGCTGCCTGATCGGCCCTGCTCTGTGCCTGATGGGGGGAGCTCCCCAACCCCCTGATCGCCCTGCGGCTCTGTGTGTTACAGGGGGCGGGGCCACAACCCCCCTATCCTACCTGCTCTGTTCGTGACAGGGGAAGGCGCCCCAACCCCCTGGTCAGCCCTGCTCTGTGCCTGATAGGGGGGAGCTCCCCAACCCCCTGATGGGCTCTGCTCTGTGTGTGACGGGGTAGAGCCATAACCTCCCCATCAGCCCTGCCCTGAGTGTGACAGTGGCGGCGCCCCAACCCCCCTGATGGGCCCTGCTCTGTGCGTGACAGGGGGCAGCGCCCCAACCCCCCAATCGACCCTACCCTGAGCGTGACTGAGGGTGGCATCACCACCTCCCAATCCACCCTGCTCTGTGCATGACGGGGCGGCGCCCCAACTCCCCAATCGGCCCTGCTCTGAGCCCGACCAGGGGCTGCACCTAGGGATTGGGCCTGCCCTCTGCCACCCGGAGCAGGCCTAAGCCAGCAGGTCGTTATCTCTCGAGAGGTCCCAGACTGCGAGAGGGCACAGGCCGGGCTGAGGGACTCCCCCTCCCCCCCGAGTGCACAAATTTTTGTGCACCGAGCCTCGAGTATATAAATAAAAGCCTAAGCGACCGAATGACCGGTCTACTGGTCGCTATGATGTGCACTGACCACCAGGGGGCAGATGCTTAACACAGGAGCTGCCCCCGGTGGTCAGTGTGCTCCCCCAGCCAACCTCCTGCGGCCCCTCCCCCTGGCCAGCCAACCTCCCACAGCCCCTCCCTCCCGGCCAGCCAACTTCCCACAGCCCCTCCCCCTGGCCAACCTTCTGCCTCCCCGATTGGCCCCGATCACCGGCCAGGCCAAGGGACCCCACCCGTGCACAAATTCGTGCACTGCACTTCTAGTATTTAATATGCTGGTAGTATATGTTCATTGATTGAACTTCATCCTCTAAAAAATTAAGGCAATTAACTGGTTGTTTAGGCCTTCAGAAAAATCTGAGTTATTTATGTTATAAGCATTGTTTTTATGCTTCTAATATTTTATAGTGTTTTTTTTTTGTTTCGTTTTTTTCATAGAAACCACTAGCCTGCTGGTTATAATAATAAGTAACTTAATAGTATAGGTGATTCTAAAACTTGGTACATTGGGTACTATTAAATAGCATTTAAATGTGGCCAGACATGTTTTATTAGATCATTAATGTTCACCTTGGGGGAAATATAAAATCATAATTTTACTTCCTAAGGCATACATTAATTAACAAATAAAACATGCCCTGGCGTGTTGTTTTATGACTGTAATGCAGCTAGTATATTTTCAGTAATTTTTTTATTTGTATCCTGCTGTGTGCTTTGGGCATAGGGGACCACATACTCGGACTTTAATGTAGTTAGTTACACAGTGCTACAGAACTTTATTCTTTATTTTTATCCTTTTTTGTTTAAAAAGTTCTTTTTCATTATAGAACTTGAAAGATCTATTTCTGTAGCTTTATCACAGCATTTCTTCTAGACATAAGTTGGATTTACACAGTTTTAGAAATACTATATTTATTACTTTTCCACCTGGCCCTTAAGTTAAATATTTTCCCATATCTTGCAGTTATAGTCTTTTCCTTTTTATTGAATTGCCTGAGTAATAAAAGATATTCGCTTCTATTCTGTTCCATAAATTTTTCCTGAGGAACTAGATATATTGCTTTGCTTCTATTTAGTAAGCTTTTAAGTGTTCTGCTAAAAGACCATTATACTTAGGTGTCTAAATAAGGATATTGTTAAATTAGCAATTGCAATAAATTAATCAATTAAACTTTCTTTCCTACCTACATTTATAGTTTCAGCTATAAAGTTTTTTTTCTTCACTATAGTATATCAAATATTGGCATAATGCTGTTACTTATGAAATGCCACATTTCATTAACTTTTATGAAGTGATGACATATTTGGGCAGTAATTCTTAGTTATTTTTAGTTATTACTAACTTGACTTTTATTTCTGTGTGTAGGATTGTGGATAATATGCCTGTAACATGGTGTTATGATGTTGAAGATGGTCAGAAGTTCTGTAATCCTGGATTTCCTATTGGCTGTTACATTACAGATAAAGGCCGTGCTAAAGATGCCTGTGTTATTAGTGTAAGTTTGTGATAAACACTATGCTTCTTTTTAAAATATGTTTTTATTAATTTCAGAGAAAGGAAGGGAGAGAGAGAGAGACACACACACACACACACACACATCAGTGAGAGAGAAACATTGATGCACTGCCTCCTGCACACCCCTTACTGGGGATCGAGCCCAAAACCCAGGCATATGCCCTGACCACAAATCGAACCAGTGACCTCCTGGTGCATGGGACAAAGCTCAACCAACTGAGCCACACCAGCTGGGCTCTATACTTCTTATTAAAATATGGCTTTTGGTAGAAAGATTCATTCTTTACCCAGACATAATTGTTATACTCATCGAATGAGTGCAGCTCAGATGTTCTGAAATACAACTACTTAGATATTAAACCTAAGTCAGATTAACAGTGTACAAATTTAGCCCTAGAACAAAAATAATTCAGATTTAGTTCAACATTTACTGAGTGTTACGTGCTAAGGGCTAGGACTTTGTCCGTTCTGATTCTGTTAAAAGTTAGTTTCATAAATCTTATGTATAAAAATCTATAGAGAATGTAGTGCCAAAAAGACCTCAGTGTAAATCCATGAAATTTGTAGTGCAGATTAAGTCCATGTGTTGTAAAAGTTTGGTTTTACACCTTTTTTTAAAAGGCATGTCTTTGAGTTCACACTTTGAGGTCATAATAGAGTGAAGACATTAATTTACAAAGTAATTAAAATTATTGTGGATGTATATTAAATTTTGTGTAATCAGGTCACCCTGATTTAGGTTATTAGTTTAGACTGAAGTTATACACTTCCATGGAGGAAAAGTATTAAAATGTTTAAGTTTTAGCACACTTAAAATGTAATATTTTAAAATTTATTTTGTAAGTTATATTGTGGTGAAAACCTAGAAAATATAGATGTATTCTTTATAACAAGCACTTAATAAGTTTTATGTAAGAATTAAAACATTAAAGAAATGTAATTTGTACCTTTGCCAATTAGTTTGGCTTATAAAGAGTTTAAGCTTAAAACTGAAATATTTTTATGGGGAAGGATTAAAATCCTGTCTAAGCTTAAATTTTCCTAGTTGTTGTGACTAATTTTGAAGTTTTTTATGTTTTAACTCTTGTATAGCCAGTTTCTACCTTTAACTTTAAGTTCTGTTCCACAGTCAGACTATCATGAAAGAGATACATTTTACATCTTCAACCACGTTGACATAAAAATACACTACCATGTTGTTGAAACTGGGTCCATGGGAGCAAGATTAGTGGCTGCTAAACTTGAACCAAAAAGGTAACTATACAAATATAAAAAGTAAAAATATAAGTGAAATTTAGACCCAAAGAATAAATATTTCAGGCCTAATTAACTTTTTCCTTAATCAGTATTCTAGCATATAATCTGGCATTTCAGGATTGATTTTACTAAAACTCCCGTTGGCATGATTTGTTGCTGAGTTCCGGGGGTTTTTTTTCTGTCAGTGGTCAAGTGGTCAAGCCAAGGTGCCTTTTTGTTTTGTTTTTCAGTCAGGAAGTTTTGACAGCTTTTTCATGTCAGGTTGGAATGGAGAATGTGAGGTGTTTGGGACAGAGTTCCCTTTACAATGGAAAAGCATTGCTTCAGATATTTGCAGCTTGACCTCTCATCAGAGGCCTAGATGAGCTGATTAGTGCTGTCATTTTGAAAGTCTCCATGCAGTGTTAGATGCCAGTATATGACAAGTCATTAAAAGGACATCTCTTTAGCTTGTCAAGCTTTTAGTGTTAGAGTACCTATTAGTTACTTGTGAAGTCTTTTTGATTTGAGCATTCCATTTTTTCCATGAACATCCACACCACCACCAATTGAATTAGCCATTTTCACTGCTGGTAAAGAAATGCACCCCATAAAAAGATGGCAGTTAATTTAAACTCCCTCAGTGTGTGTGTGTGTGTGTGTGTGTGTGTGTGTGTGTGTGTGTGCGCGCGCGTTTGTTTGTTTAAGATTATTTAATGCTTTTCAAGTCTAGTGTTTTCAGAAGTTTGTTTCTAATTTTGAGTAATAATTTGTATCCATTCTTATAACTAAGCCCATTATTTGAGTGAAGTAAATGTTTTATACTATTAAATGTGACATGAATAATTTCATGTTTGATTTTCAGCATTGTGAAATATTTAAAAAATCTCTAACCTTTACCTCATTTTTTGAAACTGTACTTCATTAGCATCTTTCCAAAATGTTTCTTCCCACAGTTACAAACATACCCATATAGATAAACCAGACTGCTCTGGAGCCCCCATGGATATAAGTAACAAGGCCTCTGGGGAGATCAAAATTGCCTATACTTACTCTGTTAGCTTCGAGGTGAGTTTCTTATTTTTTTTAATGTAACTCAGAAATTGATTTTAAATTCATACTACTTAAACTAATTAAAATATTAATGATTAAGCTTGTCAGATAGATAAGCTTTCAATGAATTGATTTTTGGAATAGTTTATCAGTGCACCAGGCAGTATAATCACACTCAAAACTAAGTCTTCATTTAAATGAGAAGCATAGCAACTTGGAGAATTGAGTCTGATTAATTAAGCCATAAGAGATACATATGACAAAAGGTAGAAAATAGGCATAGAAGTTGTGAAATTGTCAAAGATATATGCCACAAGTATTTGGGAAAAATACCATTTTTAAATCTGGGTTTGAGTATGAACTTAAATGAAACATTTCCTGATGGTAGATGATTTATATAGGTTCTTAGGGAATTCAAGGGGGAGTGTTTTAATTAATGGAGAAGTTTTTTAGGAGGAAAGTAAAAGTTTATTTTATGAGGATCTTAGGCAATATTCCACCTCTATTTTTAATAAACTATTTTGGCAATCCAGTGTAGTTGTGACATTTACTATCCCCATATAGTGTGTAATTTTGTAAGCCTAGTACAATAAACAATATATATTTCTTTCTAGGTATTAAGAGCTCTGTGTGAGTGACACCTGCCAGATGTTCAGTGTGCCTAGGTTATGACTTTGGTCTAGTTAAGTGTCTTATAGGCATAGATAGATGGTGTCAAAGCAAATAAGTTATTCCACTCAATTTTCTGAAAAAAATAAATATAGCCCTAAATTTTAACATCTAAAATACACCCTTACTATTTAAAATTTAAAGCAAGATTTTGAAAAAGTACAAGTAAGTAGGTGCCTGTAGGAACTCCTATTATTTTTTATTTACTATTTAATCTCATTCTGATTTTTCAGAGACTTGAGTAAATTGAAACTCCCTGAATCTCATGACTAACCCAAATTATGATAACAAGAAATTGCATTTGTTGTTTGAATGGAAGGTCAAGCTGAGAATGGAAATTTTTGGATTCTTAATATATTTTGTCAGCAAATGATTATTTAAAGAGTTTTGTTTTGTTTTTAATCCCTGTAGGAAGATCCAAAGATCAGGTGGGCATCTAGATGGGACTATATTCTGGAATCTATGCCTCATACCCACATTCAGTGGTTTAGGTAAGACTATAATTAATCTGCTTTCTGCTCTGTAATTATTCTACTCTTTGTCCCTTTAAACATCTGATTCACTCTAATTCTCCTCAGTTATTCAAAAGTGCTGACCTTTTAAATCAGAGATGGATTCAATTCTGGATTTAAGTTACTGGTTATGAGTCAGACCAGGCTATTCCATTTTTCAGAGTCCATTTCTTTATCTAGAAATATCTGCCTCATGGGACTGTTCTAAGGAGTAAAGGAAATAACGAAACAGCATTTGAGCACCTTACCTAGAAAGGAAGAGTGCTCAATAAACAAGCTACTGCTATTGTTATGACTATTTATTCTCTCTTAAAAGAGTGACTCAAAACTTTTATCTAGAAAACTATTCATGGTGCCAACTATCCTTTGACACTCATTAATTTACTGAGTAAATTTGTTCTTCACTAAATTTCTTGAGGAACAGATCAGTCCTTTGTTGATTCTTACAGCTTGTGTTGCACTGATTTGGGCACTCTAGTTATTTAATAATGCTGACCATGAAAAAAAAAATTCTAGTTCTTAGCAGACCACAGAACTATATTATAAGTGTACAAAGTTATGTATATACTGGAAAGTCACATAGCAGAACACAGTTCATTAAATTTGTTGAATTTTAAGTAAAATTTTTATTTTGAAAAATACTGTCTTAATATTATTTAGTAAACAACTTAAAAAGGAGTTTCACTGTTGCAGAGATTAAGATACAGATTAATCCTGACGTGTATTTCTACAGCATTATGAATTCCCTGGTCATTGTCCTCTTCTTGTCTGGAATGGTCGCTATGATTATGCTACGGACACTGCATAAAGATATTGCCAGATATAATCAGATGGATTCTACGGTGAGTGAAACATTTGAACCGTTCTTCTGTTCCAAAAAATGTCTTTATATTTTCTTTGGAAAGGTTTGATTTTTTTAAAATTTTCAGTTACAGTTTATATTCAGTATTATTTTGTACTAGTTTCAGGTGTACAGAATAGTGGTTCAACAATTACATATTTTGCAAAATGGTTCCCCCAATATGGAAAGGTTCTAAATAATAACTTTAGACAGAATGTGCTTTTAAAACATTCTTCTCAAAAGTTATCTTGCATTCAGGTTTTCAAATAAGAAAATGATTGTTAAGAATTTGGCATTCTTTAGAAAGTCAGTCACTACAGCATAGAGAATTGAACTGTTCACAGCCTCATCTGTGTCAGTATTTTGGTGCAGAATGGATGTAGGTGCACAGCTGGTTCTGTCCTCCTTTTCACTTATGTGCTGTCAGCTCTGTCAGATTCTCCATTCCCAGCATACACTCAGTGTATGAAACAGCAAAGTTGGAATAACTCCCAAGAAATTTTTATTTGTGTGTATATTTAACTTTCAAAATTTTATTTTAATTGACTCTTTATCATTTCTACGTTTAGGTATATTCAAAGTAACTTACTGTCCCGACCTCATTTATTCTCAAACATTTTAAGTTGCATAATGTTATACATTTTATAGCTTTTCATTTATAACAGCTGTTTAACAAAATTTCCATAAGAACCACAGTGACTTGTCATAAATACAAAAAACTCAGATTTTTATTGTTTTCTCTTCCCCAGCCTCTTAGCCTTCCCCCTTAACCTTTCTGTCCTCTTCTAATTAGAAAAGAACACGTTAATGTTTGTAAGCTTTTTAGCACCTCTATTCTATAATCCTTTTTCATGATTTTTTATTGTTTTATTACATATTTTATTAAAATAATTTCAAGATACTCTGTTCATAATTGGCATTTCCAAATAATCACTGAGTTAGTGGCATTTTCTTAATTTAATTAGAGGTGTGCCATGGGATACAGGGTCAGGGCAACCCTCCTTCCATTCTTCCATTCTTTTCCTACCTCCAGTTTCCTGCTGTAGCAGTCAGAGCAAATCTGTTCAAACATGAATCTGATCATTTCACTCCTGATCACAACCTTCTACTGGCTTTCCATTTTACTTAGAGTGAAAGCCAAAGTCTTTACAATGATCCAGAAGGATCATTGCTTTTCTCTACCTCGAATGTTTATCCCTCAAATATTTACATGTCTGGCTCCCCTACTTCCTTCAAGTCTTTACTGAAACATCTTCCCATGTTCTCCACCCCACATAAATATCCATACTTCCTAATTTTTTTTCTATAGCACTTACACCATCTAATGTACTATATATTTTATTTACTTATTTTATTGTCTGCCTTCCCAATGAGAACACACACTCATGAAAACAGGGATTTTTCTGTTACACTCACTGTAGTATCACTGGTGTTTTGAACAGTTCTGAGCATATAATTGGTGCTGAATAAGTATTTGTTGAATAAATGAATCAAGTAGTCAATCCTTTATGTACCAGATTTGTTGGCACATTGCTGAGCTCGAGGTAGGTAAGAAACATATCCAAGGACTGCCCCCAGTGCGCTACCCTCCCTCCAGAAAAGTGAACTGAGGCCAGAGCAGGAAGCATGGGAGGTCAAAGCTCTCCTTTAAAGCAATGCTTATATGAAGTCTTTAATCAATTGGGAAACTAAATCTTAGGTCATTAGTGAGGGAGCTGAACCTCAATCTTCTCCTACATCAGGCCTGGCTTCTTGACGGGGAATAGGGAGGGCAAGATGATGCTAGCTTTGTAAGTGCTTTTTGATTCTTGGCAGATTCAAGTAGAAATTCTTTGAAGGAAAGTTTTCCAAATTTAGCTATAGGATTCTCACAATTTAAGATCAACAAAATATAATCTATTAGTAGAAATTCACAAAAACTTAAAATTAACAACAGATTTAGACACCCCCCCCCCCCCAAGATTTCAGATACTAGAACTATTAGATACAGAGTATAAAATATATTGGAAAATAATAGGTAGGAGTTTTACAGAACAGATGAAAGATTAGTATCCATAGATAAAGGAAACAATATGTCCCAAACAGATTAAATACAAATAAATCCACACCTAGATTAACTGTGACAAAAATCAGGCAGAGGAAAAGAATAAACAAACTAGCAGTAGGAGCTCAGAGACAGAATATCTTTAAATTGGTGAGAGGAATTATTTACATAGCATCAAGTATCCAGAGAAGCTATCTTTCAGAAATAAAGATGAAATACAGATGACCATAAGGACCTTTACTGCAGGAATTTCTATAAAATTACTTTAGCAGAAAACACATCATCTATAATAATAAAAGGGTAATATGCTAATTAGACCAGACGTCCTTCCAGACGACCTTCCTGACAAAGTCAGGGCTGCGAGGGAAGCCTGGGTCCAGGGTGCCAGAGGGAAGCCGGTGCCGGCAGCTGGGGCAAGAAAGGCCTACTCTTGCACGAATTTCATGCATCGGGCCTCTAGTAAATTAATAAAAACCAATGCTAAAGAGATATAGAAGGATTGGTAAACCAAAAAATTCCAAGAAAACATTTTCTGTATCTAGTAATAATGAGTCTAAAATTGGAGATTAACAAAAGTATATTTTAAAAAACAGATTGGATACATAATACTGAGTAAAGTGAGTGGCTGTCTAGGGAGATAAATAAGGTAAAGACCAACTTTATTCCTTACATTTAAAGAATTAATGATTTAAATGAAAATGTGAAACAATAAAATAGTAGTACACATGTGAAGTTATTTTTATAAGTATGACAGAGAGCCAGAAGCCATAAAATAATTGCTACAATTAAAAATCTGAATAGCAAAAAATATGTAAGTAGAAAGATAAATATTAAATGGGAAAATATTTTAACACCTGTTAAAAACACAAATTGTTTAATTCCTCAGTAAAGAAATCCTAAAATCACCAAGAAAACAATCAACCATCCAGTAAGAAACTGGGCAAGGCACATTAAAAGTCTATAGAAAAGAAATACAAATGGTTCTGAAACATACAAAAAGATACAACATCACTTATAAGAGAACTACAAATTAAAACTGCAGTGCAAGATTTTTCACCTGATACATTAGCAGAAGTTAAAATGTTTGATATGATAATGTGTTGAGGATTGTGGACATGAGCACTTTGATGCATAGTTTATGAGAATGCAAATTGGTATAAGTTATAGAAGGCAGTTTGGCAATGTTAGATTATAATGTAATTTGACTCAACAGTTCCATTTCTAGAAACTAATCAGGATGCAAAGGATTTTACTATTGTTATTTTTATCTTAAAACAATGAATATATGTTGTTTATAATAGTAGATTTCAATTATGAAATATTCATTCAGTGGAATATACTTTGTAAGCATTAAAAAGACCTAGGCAGCGCTGTATATACAAATGTGGAACAGCACCGCCATGATATTATTAGACTAAAAAGATAAGGTATGAAATATGGTATATAATATGCTACCATTTGTGGGGGCGGGTGGGAAAGAAAGTATTCATGCATTTGTTTATACATAGGTAGAATATCTCTACAACGATAATAAAAACTAGTCACATTTGTTTACTCTAAGAAAGGGGACCTGGCTCTCTGTTGAAAACTTAGCTTTCACTTCCATTGTTTGAGTGTTTCAGTATACTTGTTCAACAAAAAAGTAATCAGAAATGGTTCCTTGTCTAGCTAATATATTGCATCACCTAAAAGAAGGGATGCATATAATTTCCCCCCGTACTTTTAACAGACATTCATACTGGCAAGGAGATTAGTAGACCCATCACCCTGGGCCAACAGTTACCAACTCATGTTCAGTTTTGTTTTATCTGTAGAATCCCACCTACTCGCCCCTCCCTCCCCCCCAATTATTTTGAAGCCAATATCAAATATAATTTTATTTAATCCACTTAGAGCCCTTGTACTTTCTTTTTTTTTTTTTTAGTTAAGGTATTACAAATGTGTCCTATTCCCCCCATTAACCCCCAACCTCCCCCCCTGCACACTCATGCTCCATCCCCCTGTTAATAACCTTGTACTTTTAATAAAACTTCAATTTGTATGTTCCTCATAAATGACAAGGTAAAGTCTAATTCCCAGTGTGTGTGTAAGTGTTGTGTACCAGCAAAGTAGGTATGAGATCTAGTTTATTTTGGAGATTAATGAATGTAGGTTGAAAAGGATAGAGTGTGATTAAAAATTAAGATGTTAAGTTGGATCATAAAGCTTAGACTAGAACTAGGTAGGCATCACATTATCTTTGTATTTCTTTTTAAAATTTCTCTGTAACTATAGTATTAGTAGACTGTAATACACAGCATTCCTTTAAAACAATTCAGGAAAACTATAAAGCTCCATAATTCAAGCTTTATACTTCAAAATTAAAATAAATATTAACCTTTGTAAGTTTTTAAAAATTTTTCTGTATCAGTCTATTCAACAGTGAATAAACTGTCTAGTTGTCTTGGTGATATCACATGACAAACAATTTCATTTTCTTTTTAGGAGGATGCCCAGGAAGAATTTGGCTGGAAACTAGTTCATGGTGATATATTCCGTCCTCCAAGAAAAGGGATGCTGCTATCAGTCTTTCTAGGATCGGGAACACAGATTTTAATTATGACATTTGTGACTCTCTGTAAGTGTTAATTGCAAATTAAATAGAAAGTACTTTTTCTAAATAACTAGAGGCCTGATCCATGAAATTCATGCAAGGGCCTTGGCCCCTGCCCGCTGCAGCTTCGCCCGGAAGGAAGGACGCCCGGTCTAATTAGCATATTATGCTTTTATTATTATAGATTATTTGAAAACCAGTTTTTCTAAGTGAGGTAGCTAGGCTAGCTGTCTCTAAGAGTCCTCTTGGCATTTAAATCTGTGTTTTGGCTGTACGTGACTTGGGGTGGGATTAGCTGCTCCCAAAAGCTGACCATTCATATCTCTATTCAGGTGCATAGAGACCGGCCTCTGTCATAGCAGCACTGCAGCTGGAGATGACTAGGTCCTGAAACACCATCTGGGTCTGAGTCTGGGTAGCCTGGAAGCAGGGTCATGCAGGCTGACTGTCCCACCCCACTGGGAGCAGTATGATTAGATCCCAAGACATTCAGTGAGAAAGACCAAAAAAAGAAGAGTGAGTAGGGCAGGAAGGTTTTTGTATACCTTTCTCATCTTGGAAGAATTTTAGAAAAAAAGACCTCTATCTTTCCCTAGCAGTGTTCAGGAAAGATCTTCCTGCGGGGTCGGGGAGGGGTGGATCTACTCCTGTGCCACCTGAAAATCTTCAGGAATTTTACTTAATTTTTGTTGATTAGATCAATCAGTTTTTAAAAATAGACTTAATTTAGAGGTATTGATTGGCCACAGGAGTGGTTCTGATACTCTTATTTCCAAGATCTTCCAGTTTTTCTAATTTTAAGAGAAAAAAGTTCGAATATAATTTCCTAAATTTTGAATTTTTTTTTTTTTATGTTTCCTTCATTGTTGCCTGTTAATGATGAACAGTAACAAATAAATGTTACTGGAAGAATTCAGGGACCACTGACCTTTTAATAATTTTTTCAGTGAACCTTTATTCTTATGTTCAGTGCATATAAATATTTAATACTAAAGTCATTTTCTGTTAGTAAAATTCTAAATTTTCATGATTTATTTATTCCGTTTTATTCTTTGATTAAATTCTGTTTTGTCTCTCATGTTTGATTGTTACAAGGCTTTTTCACCCCAGAGGGCCTTTTAAAAGGAACAAAAAATAAATTTTAATTGCATAAGTGCTTTACAAAGAGGATTTCCACTTTGAAATGTGTGGCACATGAACATGTTTGGGAACTACTGACTTACATCTCCAGGTTCAGTTTGAAGACTAATTTGAAGATTAACTAGAATATATGTATTTATTTAGTAAAGAGATGCAGCTGCTATGGGTAGGGCTACAGTTAGTAAGTATATTACACTGAAGAGGGTAGGATGGGAGAAGTCATGAAATACCTGGAACCAGCCAAGGTAGTATGAAAGCACTAGACTACCAGAGAACCAGGGTGGAGTTAGAGCAGAATAGATGCTTGAGGGTAAAATTCTTCTTTAAAATTTTATTTGGAGCTGCCTTTTGCCCCTGTCTGGTCTTTGTTGGGGAAGTGAACTTGTGAGGAAGGAAAGTTTCAGAGAACCTAGGATAGAAAACAATAGGGATCATTTCCCTTAACAGCTTGAATATGAACTTTTCGGCTTCAGAACAGTCCATTTCTTAGTCCTGAGGAGGGGCAGGGCAGTGCATATAGCTGAAATTCTTATAGATCTGACCTTATCCTATTTTCCTGCTGATCATGAATTTCTCCTCTTGCCCCCTCCGTGCTGATCAGAAGGTGTGAATGGACATGTACTTGGTTATGTGCACCTCAGAGGAAATACCAGGAACTTTCCTTGTTCCTGGGATCAGAAAGCTACTTGACTTTCTGTACAAGTCATAACTTCTGAGTTCCAGCTTAAAGTTAGAAGTCTTTTATTCGTAGAGAGGGTTATATAGAGAAGAACAAATAAAACTAACCAACTGAATAAGGGTAGGAGCCAGAATTTTCCCAAGTGATTGATCAAGTCTTTTAAAAGGATAGAGTGTGATTAAAAATTAAGATGTTAAGTTGGATCATAAAGCTTAGACTAGAACTAGATTCTACCAATCTATGAACACAGTATATTCTTCCATTTGTTTATATCTTCTTCTATCTCTTTTTTCCATGTCCTGTAGTTTTCTGAGTACAGGTCTTTTACCTCCTTGGTTAAGTTTATTCCTAGGTATCTTAATTTTTTTGGTGCAGTGGTAAATGGGATTGTTTGTTTAGTTTCTCTTTCTGTGAATTCATTATTGGTGTATAAAAAAGCCATAGATTTCTGGGTGTTAATTTTGTATCCTACTACATTGCTGTATTCATTTATTAAGTCTAGTAGTTTTTTAATGGAGTTTTTAGGGTTTTCTATGTACAATATCATGTCATCTGAGAATAATGACAGTTTTACTTCTTCTTTTCCAATTTGAATGCTTTTATTTATTCTTCTTGTCTGATCGCTATGGGTAGCACTTCTAGTACTATGTCAAACAGGAGTGGTGAAAGTGGGCATCTCTGTCTTGTTCCTGTTCTTAGGGGAAATGGTTTTAGTTTTTGCTGTAGGTTTGTCATATAGGGCTTTTATTATGTTGAGGTATGATCCCTCTGTTCCCACTTTGCTGAGAGTTTTTATGAAGAAAGGTTGTTGGGAGGGCACAAGTGGGGGGTAGGGGGACACATATGTTATACCTTAATCAATAAAGAAAAATAATATAAAAAAGAAAGGGTGTTGGATTTTATCAAAGGCTTTTTCTGCATCAATTGATATGATTGTGATTTTTGTCTCTCAATTTGTTTATCTGATGTATCACATTTATTGATTTACATATATTGTACCAGCCTTGCATCCCCAGAATAAATCCCACTTGGTCATGGTGTATGATCTTTCTAATATAATATATTTATGTTATTTTAAAAAGCTGTATTTGAATTTTAGAAGAGCTGAAAGTACTAATGAGCATTCGGTTAGCCTCCTCTGAGAAGAGGAGAGATGAGGTCTTACATGTAGACCCTTCCAAAATGGAGCTTGCCTTATGTAAGATGTATTGATGCAGTCCCTTAAATATTACTAAGATTTAGTGTTGGCTGCATGGTAAGATAGTGTACTTTCATGAAGTTGTGTCTAGTTTATTATTTTTAAAGTGTGTTTTTCTTTTTTTAATTTGTTGATTGGTTTGAAAGAGAGAGAGAAAGAGAGACAAACATTGATTTGTTGTTCCACTTATTTATGCATTCATTGGTTGATTCTTGTATGTGCCTTGATTGGGGATCAAACCTCCAACCTTGGTTTATTGGGACTATGCTCTAACCAACAGAGCTACCCAGACAGGGTCAAAAAGTGGGGCCTTATATCACTTCACAACAAAGAAAACATTACTAAATTGTGTAACTTTAAATTACTTGTTTTTTAGTTTTTGCTTGCCTGGGATTTTTGTCACCTGCCAACAGAGGAGCACTGATGACTTGTGCTGTGGTCCTATGGGTGCTGTTAGGCACTCCTGCAGGCTATGTCACTGCCAGATTCTATAAGTGTAAGTAAAAGCCATCCTGACTAGGTGTCAGATGGCAAATCTAATATGCTATATCATTGTGTGTGAGACTTGATGCCTGCTTGTTGATGCTTTAAACCAGTGGTCACCAACCTTTCAGACCTCATTGACCACCAGTGATCCGTGGACTACCGGTTGGTGACCACTGCTTTAAACAATATGTATTATAGGTGTGCATCCTTATTTAAAAGAAGCTTGTGAAGTGGATGACTCTCCCTAGATTTATTTGTTAAAAGATGCTTATACAGTGAAATAGGCAAATTTAGGTGCTGCTTATCCACCATCCCATCTTTTCTTTTCCTTTTAATTTTGACTTAACAAGTTCAGCTGAACAATTTAATTTGCTACATTTATGGAAACATATGTGGACTAATGAAGAAAGTCTACAAATAGTTATCACCAATTTAATCACTAAAACAAGTAATAGATACAGGGATACCTTTTCTTACATGAGAGAAATCATACTTATAATTAATGTAATATTTATAAAAATAAACTGTATTTAAAGTAAACTAAGATCTCACTTTTTAAAAGAGCCTTGAAGTAAGTTACTTTTGTAATATAGTTGGTTGCAATTTCTTATATTCTTGCTTTCCAAAAATAAAGTTCAGTGGATAAAAGGATTAGGGCCACAGAGTAAAGATGGGTTGGAATTAGATGGCTTAGAAAGCTCCTTCACCAGGGGTAGTGATTGCCAGAGTTTGCCTGATTTAGGAATCCTGAAATCCACTAAGATGGTTTCATAGGTAATCTGTGAATTAAAGTGCCAGGGAGATGGGACCAAGCTAGGGTTGATAACGATTTTAAGGCTTGAGCTAAAACATTAGGGTTACATAGCTGGCCTTAATGTGTGGTGGGCTAATATTTCAACCCCAAGTAGAAATATTAGTTAGACTTTGCCAGATAGAATTTTCTCAGGAGTATGAAGTCTGTATGTATGTATGCATAAGTGTGTTTAATTTCTGTGAATTTTGTCAAGTTTTTTTCTTACATCCTTTACTAAAGGACACAGAATTAAGGTGGTCATATGTATTTTAATACATGTCAAATATAGTTGGACCACTGCTTACACATAAGCGCCCCACCCCCTTTTTTCTAATACATTTTTATTAATTTCAGAGAGAAAGGGAGCAGGAGAGAGATAAAAACATCAATGATGAGAGAGAATCGTTGATCAGCTGTCTCCTGTACACCCCTCACTGGGGATTGAGCCAGCATCCCGAGCATGTGCCCTGACAGGAATTGAATCAGAAACTCTGGTTCATAGGTTGATGCTCAACCACTGAGCCATGTCAGCTGGGTCCCCATTCTTACTGTTTTAGCTATGCTGACTTTCTTTCAGTTCTTCAATCATGTAGTGGACCCTTACACCTGCCCTAAGGACCTTTCCACATGCTGTTTTCTCTGCTTGAAGTTCCAGTCCATACTCCCTCATCCCATACAAATCCCCCTTAACTCCTCTTCATTCTTAAGATCTCTCAGTTACAGATGAAGTAGCATATTAATCAGGCAGAACGTTCTGAAAGGTGTTGTTCCTTGGCCTCAGTCACAAAGTACTTCATTATGTAGAGTCATTTCTGATGTTTAAAAAATATCATTTGAATTTTGATTGGAATTGTATTAAACCCAAAATTAATAATTTCACAATAGTCTCTTGAGAATAGTCCTCTGACTTCAAATCATATATATAATTGTCATTTTCTTTTGGGCAGGTGGTACTTGATTATAAATTGTGTTATCACTTTTAAACAATCAAAGTTGTTCTCAGATCTCAGCCAGTTTCATCCCCCACTTTTAAACTGGGAGCAGAGGAGTACTTTCACTTTTTTTCTATGTACTTGAGTTTTTTATTTTTATTTTTTAAGTGGGGGAAAAAAATTGAAGAGGGAAGGAGCAAAGGAGAGTAAAATGTTTGTAAGCAAATCTGTTCTGTCAAGTGGTCATAACCCTTCTATTCATAATCACCTGATTTGACACTGATCTCCCACCTCCACCCTCCTTCTAACAGTAACTACAGTGCTAAAGGAATCTTTACAATTCAGACTTAGTATGGAAGTTTAAATGTGTTGCATGTCAGGCTTTATAGTTCTTGGTTTTATAACAAACTAGAGGTCCAGTGCACGGATTCGTGTACCGGTGGGGTCCCTCGGCCTGGCCTGCACCCTCTTGCAATCTGGGACCCCTCGGGGGATGTCAGGTAGCCAATTCCGTCCTGATCCCCACAGGCCCAATCCAGACAGGAGGGAGCCTGATCCTGTGCATTGAGCATCTGTCCTCTGGTGGTCAGTGCACATCATAGCAACTGGTCGACTGGTCAACTGGTCATTCGGTCATTTAGGCTTTTATATATATAGATTCTGAGACTGACCTCAAGATAAACAAGAACCTCTAGAGTGCCCTTTTTCTACTCAATCCCATTATTGAAACTGGCGTAGAAGATAGGTTTGTTTTATTTTGAAGTAGAAAAAAGAATGGGAAAGAAAAATTGATATGGATGACTTTCCTTTGATACTAGATTTATTTTATGCTGAAGCAAAAATCATTAGAGTAGGACTTACCTAGGGCAGTCTTGTGATGTGCATCTCTGATTTGAATCACTTGGGTAACGAATAGCAAATCATTTCTTAATGCCATTTTCTATGGAAAGGCACCCAGGACTCTGACAGTTTGTCCAATACCAGACTTGGAGTATAGCTTTGAAGAAAAGTCTTTATGTTATGCCATTTTTGTTTTCTTCGACAGCCTTTGGAGGTGAGAAGTGGAAAACAAATGTTTTATTGACAGCATTTCTTTGTCCTGGGTAAGTGAATTTTTCCATAATAATTTTCTTAACATAGTCATATTGTGGTTCTCAAATTTTTAATCTATGTAATCTTTTCTGTCTCTAAACTATGTACTTAAGATAATGAATTGAATTTTTCAAAAGGGGTAAAATGAATATTTAATAAACATTTGCAGAATGATTAAATCTTTCTCTTAGTCTGTGGAAGTTAGTATGGCATGTCGTTGTGTATGCTGTGTTTTAAAGCTTTATGGCATGATCATAGAAAGGAATCCTCACCTGGTATAATTCAGGCAGGGATACATTTTCAGGTTTTTATCGAAAAAGCCTTGCTGCTTTTTAGAGTTAATTCCATTATATAGAGTAACATATACCAAAATTTCTTTGAAAAACTTTAGAAACCACCTCATATAAAAACAAAACAAAAATATCCCTTTGGGGACAGCTTCCGATAGCAAGTATCTGATATACATGTAACCCTAGAAATAGAACCTATTTCTTCCCAACTCTCCAAACTCTCCCCTTCTGGTGGGCAAAAACTAGCCTCTGAATAGTCAGCAGCAATAAAGCAAGCCAAAGGTTAACTCTAGAAGCCAGGACTGTTTCATTTGCAGGCCAGAAGTGAAAGAGTAACAATAGCCAGAATTTTAATAAACATTTGGGATAAATATTCTCAGGTTTTCATCTCTATTGAAGATTCCCATGCCTTTCAGCCATTCATGTTCTGTTCAAATTTGTATGCTTTTCTCAAGCTGTATCTTTTGTCTGCTGTTCAGCTTAGGAAGTGTCCCTCCTTACCAGGACTCAGCCATAATTTCCTTCAAAATCTTGCCTTTCAAATGTCCCCCGATCTCTAACAGCTTCTAGTTTCTCCTTTTCTCTATGTTCTGTTCATGTATTTCACATCTTATTCCTACAAATATGCTTAGGTGTCCCAAATCCTAAAAAGAGCTTCCATACGCACCTTCTGTCTACTATCTTATTTAATTTCCATTCCCAACAAAATACCTTGAAAAAAATAGTCTACACTTCCTTTCTCTCATTTTCTCAACATACATTTACAGAATAAAGCCATGCCATCTGTTTTTTTTTCCCTCCTGTCATTTTAGTGAACTTCTCTCTAAAGTTACCAGTGATATCATTTTCAAATCTAAAAATGTTTTTCTCTGTCTTTACCTCTCAACATTGTCTAACATTGGGATACCTTCTCTTTGAAACTCCTTCCTTTTTTGGCTTCATAGAAATTATCCCTTCCCTGTTCCTTTATGTCTCTGAAAAACCCTTCTCTGATCTTCTTCATTCCACTTTTAAAAGTAGATGTTCACCAGTAGGATGGTGAGGTAAACAGAGAGAGATAGAGACAGAGACACAGCCAAGAACCCAAGTTCCCACCTGGAGCAAGAGAAATTGGTGTTCACCTAGGAAAGGAAGCATCATTTAATAGTATTAAATTCATATAATTTTATATAAATAAACACCTGCATATAATTATTACAGTAGATACAACAAAATGTAATTTGATAATATTAAGCATTATTTCCAGATTTAAAAAGAATTTAATAGAGAAATGCTTTCTTATATTAACAAAAATCTCATCTCTAATTCAAAACCAACATTTAATGATGAAACACTAGACACATTTTTATTAAATCACTTTTGTATTTAAGTTCTATTCACAGCATGAGACAAATAATACATTTCCAAAAGTGGAGATCATATTATTATTTATTGGTGACAGTTTGTACATAAAGAACATTAACAAATTTCAGATATATAAAACTTGTAGAATTAAGAGTTTAGCAGAATGGCTAGATATCAGCTAATACTCAAAGATCATGAATAACACCAATAGCAAATTAAATATTTTAATCATAGTGGTATTTTTGTGGGAAGAGAAATCTATTTACAGGAATATTAGCAACAGAAAACATTTACAATACCTGAAGTAACTTCTGAAAATAGGCACGATCCATATGACAAGTCTACAATGCTTATTAACTAGTAAAAGATACAAATTCACCATGTTACTTGATGAGAAGACTTACGTATTCTGAAGGAGTTTGGAGATGCCCCATGGTTAGCAAGACAGAGAACACAAAAATAGACCATGTGTACATGGAATTATGCTAGATGTGGCATCAAAAACCAGAGGAACTGTAAAATGATGCTGGAACAATTGATTATATGAAGGGAGAAAAATTCTGTTTTTACTGCACACATGAAATCAGTTCTAGGTGGATTAAAATCTAAATGTAACAGGCATAACAATTAGATGAAAATATAGAAGGTTAGGAAAAGCTTTCTTTTCTTAAACAGGTTACCCAAAGGATAAAGGGAAAAAAGTGATGACTTTGATGAATAAAAAACTCTGTGGGTTATATAGAAGTGATTGTAGTATGATTATAGTCGTGTTTTCTAAAATGTACTCATAGAAAAAAGACTGAAAGGAAATTAAGTACACATATTCAAATGTTTGAGTTAATCAAAAGCCATAAACTGGAGAACAAGATATTTAACAAGGAGTTCGTTGCTAGAGTGTATAAAAGCTGACATATGTTACTTTGTAAAAGCCATGCAACCCAAATGAAAAATGAGTAGTAGATGTAATCAGCAAGTCACAAAAGGTAAGGCCTCAGAAGCCAACAAACACAGGATGATCAGCTACAATTGTCAACAGGAAATGCAAATTAAACAACAAATCTGTATGCTAAGTGAAATAAGCCAGTCAATGAAGGAAAAATACCACATGATGTCACTCATTTCTGGATAATAAAGACCATTATAAACTTATGAACAAAAATAGATACAGAGGCAGAGCTGCCTCGAACAGACTGTCAAACTACAGCAGGAAGGCGTGGGAGGGAAGGAGGGAAGGAGGGGGGTGGGTAAGAGATCAACCAAAGGACTTGTATGCATGCATATAAGCATAACCAATAGACATAAGACACTGGGGGGTAGGGGAGGCCAGGGGATTGTCAAGGGCGGGGGGGAGGGGGGGGGGGACATATGCAATACTTTTTGTAATACTTTAAGCAATAAAAAAAAAAAAAATCTGACAATCCCAAATATAATGAAAATATGTAAAGAGGGAACTTTCAGCCCTAACCGGTTTGGCTCAGTGGATAGAGCGTCAACCTGCAGACTGAAAGGTTCCAGGTTCGATTCTGGTCAAGGGCATGTACCTTGGTTGCAGGCACATCCCCAGTTGGGGGTGTGCAGGAGGCAGCTGATCGATGTTTCTCTCACATCGATGTTTCTAACTCTCTATCCCTCTCCCTTTCTCTCTGTAAAATATATTTTTTTTTAAAAAGAGGTAACTTTCAGAAGCTGCTGATAGGAATTTAAATTAGGCACAACCAATCTAAAGAGCAATTTGACATTTTCTACGAAGATTTAAATTCACATAGCCTATGACTTAGCAATTTTTCTTTGTATATAACAGAAATTGTGATATTATTATATATGATAGCTACCATGTATTTCATTTTGTTTCTAACTCAAGTTTTACCTAAAAGCCTCTTTTATCTTTCAGGATTGTATTTGCTGACTTCTTTATAATGAATCTGATTCTCTGGGGAGAAGGATCTTCAGCAGCTATTCCTTTTGGAACACTGGTTGCCATATTGGCCCTTTGGTTCTGCATATCTGTGCCTCTAACGTTTATTGGTGCATACTTTGGTTTTAAGAAAAATGTAAGTTTATAGGTGTTAACTTATTCAAATGAATTTCAACTGTGGGAACTAATTTATGCCACCTTAAAAGATAGTTGTCTAAAAGATATAGACTTGTCCTGTGGGATCTGGATTTCACAGAAAATTGATGACTTCAAAGTTTGATTGCAGTCATTTAAAAAAGTCGTATATACTCAGGAGTGTGGTAGAGAGATTACAGATATAAACTTAGATTTCAAAGTTTTTTAAGTAAATGGAAACTAATACAAATTGATAGGAAATGAAAAGCTAATTTAAACTAATTAAAACTCTGAATTTTTGACATTAAAATAAATTATTTTACTTTTTTTTTAACCTAAAAAGTATGTGCATTTTGTCCTTAACAATAAGTGTTTCTAGTTTGCATTATTTAAGTAAACCAAGAGTATGGGTTAGGAAGTGAAGTAAAAAAGTGACCATAAAATAAGACTAGCAGTTTTTAAAATATGTAGCTTTGAAATTTCATATGCTTACCTGCTAATACTTGATTTTAAGGAAGACTATAATCAGTTCAGCCCTTCCCTTTCTTCTTTCTATCTTTCTCTACCTCTTTTTATCCTCAGGCTAAGAAGAAAATTAGAATTTTTTTCTTCAGTGTCATTCTCTAACTTACTATCCTTGCTCTTCTCTGAAAATATTCAGTCCACAAGTTAAAAGAAATAATGTATCACAGTATACTTTGTGAGGCAACCTGGAACCTTTGGAAGAAACTCGAAGTGCTTCATAGTCTCCACTGCATTTACCATGCCAGTCTACTAAAAGATTTTTCAATTTTTTGACATTTTGTTTAAGTTATGGTTTAAAATCTAAATAGCATAAATAGTAAACTGACTGTTTGAAATTTTTTAAAATTATAGATTAAGTACTGAAAATTATAAAATATAAAAATTGAAGAAAGATATGTAATGATTCTATGCACATATATACATATATCTACATGTATAATAATCTAGTCCATGGAAGTAAAATCTCAATGAGACTGACAAGTTTTAAATTTTTATGTATCATCACAAAAATTTTAGAAGTATGCTTTGAACTTTCTTGCAAGAAAATGAACTTGTACATACCTGTCCTTTTCCCCTCTCGTAACTATGTTTAGGTACTTTCGTTTCTAGTGTTTTTATACTATCATGTAATGTGTTATCAAAGAGAGAATAATTGAGAACATCTCCCATACCATATAGTCATAAAGCTTCATATATTCATTGTCTTCTTCATGTTCTTAAGTCTTAGTAAAATTGAGCTATTTTAATAAAGATGACATCGCCCATCTCTAAATAAAAATACATTGACAGAATTTAAGAATCAGATGATTTCTTACAGGGGGTATATATATAAAAGGAGGAAAAAAAACCCTTTTTTATTTTCCAAGTATTATATTATCTCCTGTGTATTTCATACTTTATGTAAAGCCATTAGCCAGTGGATAACTGCTGGAAACAGTGGTGGCTTGTTCCAGTAGACAGACTGTTGCACTGGATAGTATCTGGCTTGTGGCTTCTAAATAAAGATTTCTGTGGGATGACTTAGGTAGATTTGTATTGCCATTAGTGTCACCATGGAAGCTGAGAAAAAAACAGGCAAATAATCTAATACAGAGAAGAATTTTAGAAGTATATATGTAATTATGAACCCTTTCTTTCATTCTTTCTTTACTGAAGGCCATTGAACACCCAGTTCGAACCAATCAGATTCCACGTCAGATTCCTGATCAGTCCTTCTACACAAAGCCATTGCCTGGTATTATCATGGGAGGAATTTTGCCCTTTGGGTGCATCTTTATACAGCTTTTCTTCATTCTGAATAGTATTTGGTAAGCTAAAGACTAAGTCCTCTTATTGCCATTACCATTATATGTATTACTAGCTTTCTCTTTTTGTTTATGTGGATTACTGTTTATATCTTACAAATTTAAGCTGTTCTCTCCAATCAGAAATCTTAAGAGCAAAAAAGTAATTTTTTTTTCATGTGGGAAAAAGATAATAGTAATAGCTATGATTAATTGAGGCTTATTAATTCTTACTCTAACTTAATTCTCAGATCTCTATGAGGTATTTATTATCCACATTTTACAGAGATAAAAATGATGCTTTAGAAGTTAAGTAATTTAATTTGCCTGTGTCACATAGTTACCATGTGACAAAAAAATTAATCCAAATCTCCAAACCTATGTTCTTAAATAAGTCATCTGTACTGCTTCAGAGAAGATACTCTGAGCCTCCTGATCGAGAGGTTTCGAGCAGGCTTTGGAGGAAGGGTTGAGCTAGCTAACCTTTCAAAGTCCTTTATTATCCCAAGAGTCCTTTATTCTCTGACTTCTTATTTTCATTGAAAAACTCATAGCGTTAATTTTGAACCACTCCATTAGGGTGTATACAGACAGTCTTTGGGATACGTAGGACTCAACATCATTTCGTGGTTACGTTGCCATCTCCCATTTATTTATTAAAAAAAAGTTCTGTCATTTTGACGTATGTACATATGTGCTTTATGTTTTTTATTATTTATTTACTACAAGTAAAGGTCAGGAATTGTTATCTTTTAAATTTTTTTTTTTACTGTTTCACTTCATTACTGCTGTGTATGTGCTCCATGTGAGTGACGTAGATGCTTAAGTAGATGGGTTCCGACTTATAGTGAAAATCGCATCATGTTGTGCCGTAGGAACAGATCTCTGACGTAACCCGAGGACCTACTGGATTAGGATAGTTATTTGATCACATTGACATATGTTACAGAAAGTATCGAGGTTTGAGGTAGCATAAAGTGAGAACTAAATTTGAGCTTTTTAGTGATTAGAACCTCTTTCTTTCAGGTTTATTATAATATTTTCCAAATTCAACTGCTTTTATAATATATATACTAAATGTGGCCATTTCTTAGTTTGGCTATGACTTTCCGTTAATTTTTTATCAAATTTGTGAGACTCACCAGTAGACAGTTAGACTAAGCATATTTGAATAAATAAGAGTTTTAGGTTCTACCTGAGCAGGAAGTCAAAGTCCATGACATTGCCATATCCTTCCTCCCCTGCCCCACTCCTACCCTATCATTGTCTAAATCTGTAAGAATTTGTCTTCTCTGATTAGTTGGAAGAAGACAACTAATCAGGGTCTGGCAGGGTAGCTCAGTTGGTTAGAGCAGCAGCCCAAAAAAGCCAAGGTTGCAGGTTTGATCCCTGGTTAGGGCACATAACAATCAACCAATGAATGCGTAAATAAGTGGAACAACAAATTGATGTTTCTCTCTCCCTCTCTTTCTCCCTTCTGCTCTCTCTCAAATCAAAATTTGAAGAAAAAAAAGGTGGTCCTGGTTGGTGTGTTTCAGTTGGTCCAGTGCACCAAAAGGTCCCTGGTTCAGTTCCCCGTCAGGGCACATACCCAGATTGCAGGTTGGATCCCAGCTCAGGGTGCATGCGGGAGGCAGCCAATCAATGTTTCTCTCTCCTCCCTCCCTCCCTCTAAAATCAGTAAAAACATATGTTAAAAAATATATTTTACCAAAAAAAAAAAAGGTGTATCTTAATTAGTTGGGAGAAACAGCAAACATTTTCAGTTCAAGAAAAATGAAAAGATTGTGTTATTTACTATGTCAAAGAGAAAATATAATTTCATTTTGACATGTTTGATTATAGGTCACACCAGATGTACTACATGTTTGGCTTCCTGTTTCTGGTGTTTATCATTTTGGTTATTACATGTTCTGAAGCAACTATACTTCTTTGCTATTTCCACCTATGTGCTGAGGTATGTATTAGCAGTATTCACTTACATTAATTTGTACACGGTATAATTTTGGCATAAGACTGAAACTATTAATTGAAATAATTTTTGCAGATATGTGTCATTAAGGTAGAAATTGACCTGTATTCCTAAGTTAAATGTAGTCCTTTTTAGGATTGAATTAAGATTGTATCCCAGTTCAGTAATAGTATTTACTTTGAGCCTAACTTTAAAATGTTAATTTCCTAAGAATAGCACATCATGCTAAATTTTTATTTTTTTAAATGTCTGACTTGATTAATATTCTTTTTGTAACAGATATTTCTAGACTGAAAATTTAGGAAACATAAACATATTTTAGTGAAAAAAATTATTAAAACATTACATTGTAATGTGATATTCATGGCAACCTGGCAAAATGATGGTACCCTATATAATAGGTTAGAGTTGATGTCTAAAGATTTAGGTTGTGTTAAATCATTTTGTTATAGTTACTTTCTTTATAGGAGATAAAATCTAACTTTGTTAAAATTGAGATGCTTTTTTAAAAAAATTAAGGTTAACAGAACAGTCATGGAGATGTAAAGTACAGCATAAGGAATATAGTCAATAATCTATACTAACAAAAGAGTAATATGCTAATTAGACCGGACTGACCAGACATCCTCTGGATGTCCAACTTCCTTCCAGACAAAGCCACAGTGGCGGGGGCCGAGGCAGAGATGGTTAGGGGTGATCAGGCTGGCTGGGGAGCAAGTAGTTAAAGGCGATCAGGTCAGCAGGGGAGCAAGCAGTTATGGGCGAGATCAGGCCGGCGGGGGAGGGCAGTTGGGGGTGATCAGGCCGACGGGGGAGGGCAGTTGGGGGCGATCAGGCTGGCAGGGGAGTGGTTAGGTAGTGATCAAGCTGGCAAGGGAGCGGTTAGGGGGTGATCAGGCAGGCAGGCAGGCAGGTGAGCGGTTAGAAGCCAGCAGTCCCAGATTGTGAGAGGGATGTCCGAGAGGTCCCAGATTGGAGAGGATGCAGGCTGGGCTGAGGGACACCCTACCCCCATGCACAAATTTCATGCACCGGGCCTCTAGTATTCTAATAACTACGTATGGTGTCAGATGAGTATGAGATTTATTGGGATGATCACTTAGTAAGTTACATAATGTCTAATCACTGGTGTACACCCAAAATTAATATAATATTGTATGTCAACTGTAATTGAAAAATTAAAAAAAAATAATTTCCCAGAAGAAAAAAAAAATCAAGGTTAAATTCATATAACATAAAATCAATAATTTTAAAGTGAACATTTCATTGGCACTTACTACATTTACAGTATTGTATAACCACCACTTCCATCTTGTTTCAAAATATTTTCATCATCCCCCCCCTAAATAAAATCCCATACCCATTAACAGTAACTTCCCATCCCCCCTCCCCAGCACCAATCTGCTTTGTCTCTACAGATATTTCATATAATATGTGTAGCCGTTTGGGTCTGGCTTCTTTCACTTAGCAGACTGTTTTCAAGGTTCAGCATATTGTAAGGTATTAGTACTTCATTTCATTTTATAGCTGAATAATATTCCATTGTATAGATACACCCCAATTTGTTCACCTAATGGTGGACATTAGGTTTGTTTCCACCTTTTGGCTATTAGAAATAGTATTGCTATGAACTTTGATGTGTAGATATTTGAGTATCTGTTTTCTATTTTGAGAGGTATGTATGTGGAAGTGGAATTGCTGAGTCATGTGGTAATTGTTTCGCTTTTTGAGGAACCACCAAATTGTTTTCTACAGTGATTGCACCATTTTACATTCCTACCAACAGTTGCACGAGGGTTCCAATTTTTCCACATTCTTGCCAACACTGTTATTTTTTTATTTTGTTTTTTTAAATAATAGCCATCGTAGTATGTGTGAAGTAGGTCTCATTGTGGTTTTTCATTTCTCCAATGACTAATGATGTTCACCGTCTTTTCTTGTGTTTGTTGACCATCTCTATATCTTATTTGCAGAAATGTCTGTTCTGTTTGTTTGCTCATTTTTAAATTGGGTTGTTTATCTTTTTGTTGAGTTGTAAGAGTTCTTTATATATTCTGAATACTAGATCTTTATTAGATCTATGATTTTCAAATATTTTTCCCATTCTGTAAGTTGTCTTTTCACTTTCTGGATAATATCCTTTATATGAAAGTTTTTAATTTTGATGAGTTTGATTTGTATCTATTTTTTCTCTTGTTGCCATATCTAAGAATTTATTCCTAAATCTAAGGTTACCTTTATGTTTTCTTCTAATGTATAATTTTAGCTCATATATTCAGGTCATTGATTCATTTTTAGTTAATTTTTGTGTATGGTATTAGTTAGGGGTCTGACTTCATTCTTTTGCATTTGAATATCCAGTTTTCCCAGCACCATTTGTTGAAGAGACTCTTCTTTCCTCATTGAATAATCTTGGCATCCTTGTTGGCCATTGGCCATAAATGTATAGGTTTATTTCTGGATTCTCAATTTTATTCCAGTGGTATATATGCTATCCTTGTGCCAGTACCACACTGTTTTGGTTAGCATAGCTTTGTAGTAAGTTTGAAATCAGGAAGGCTAAGTCCTTCAACTTTGTCCTTGTTTTTGAAGATTATTTTGGCTATTTAGGGCCCCTTGCAATTTCATATGAATTTGAGGATCAGCTTTTCCATTTCTGGAATAAAAGAGGGGGACATTAGAATTTTGATAAGGATTGCATTGAATCTGTAGATCACATTGGAGAGAATGGCCATCTTAACAATATTAAGTCTTCTAATCCATAAACATGGGATGTCTCTCCATTTAAGTCTTCTTTAATTTCTTTTAGTTTTGTAGTTTTCAGTGTACAAATCTTTCTGCTCCTTAGTTAAATTTATTCCTAAGTATTTTATTCTTTTGGATGCTGCTGTAAATGGTTTTTGAAAATGTTTGTTTTTTGGATTGTTCATTGCTGGTGTAAAAAACACAAATGATTTTCATGTTGATTTTGTATCCTGTAACATTGCTAATTTGTTTATTAGCTTTGTTAGTTTTTGTGTGGATTTTTTTGGATTTTTTAAATGTTGGTATGCTTCTCAAATATATTATTTTTCACATATTCAAAAGGGTAGAAGAGATAGTGAAGTATTTCTTTCTCAGATCTCCTGCTAAGATATAAGCCACTTTATTTAAAAATGAGAACTGTTTTAGCCCTGGCTCAGTTGGCTCAGTTGGTTGGAGCATTGTCCTGTACACCAGAAGGTTGCAGGTTTGATTCCCATTCAGGGCACATGTACGTATGTTGTGGGGCAACTGATCAATGTTTCTCTCTGTGTCCCTTCCTCTCTCTAAAAATAATCAATAAACATATCCTCGCATGAGGAGCTAAAAAAAAAGTTAAATAAGTAAATGAAAGAAAGAACTGTTTTAAAAACTTACCTTGTTTAAATTATCTATATACATAAAAGCCTAAGTAACCGGCTGACCAGTAGCTTTGACGCACACTGACCACGAGGGCCAGATGCTTAACACAGGAGCTGCCAAGCTGCAGTGATTTGGCAGCTGCAATTCTCGGGTGACGCACCCAGAACCAGAGAGGAAGGAGCCCAATTCTGGGGTGCGTCACCCGAGAACTATACTCTTGCAATCCAGGACCCCTCAGGGGATGTCAGAGAGCCGGTTTCTGCCTGATCTCCACAGGCCTGGCCGAGGGACTCCACCAGTGCACGAATCTGTGTACCGGGCCGCTAGCCCATTGGCTCCCCACTTTGGGTCTGGCTCCCCACCAGGCCTCTAACCCATTGCAGAGGTCGTGGGTCTGGCCCTTACAGAAACTTGTTGACTCGATGAGCTAAATGATGAGACGTGCAGTACCTACTGGCTGCAGCCCCGACGTCTGGTGCCCACGCCAGCTCATCCGCTTAACACATTGCAGACGGATCATGAGAATTCTCATTTTTTCTGTTCTAAGGCTTGTCGCCAATCACAAGAATTCTTTAAAAAGATATTAGCTTGTAAGAACATGTAATAAATAACTTCAAAATGCAATGGGTATTTAATTTTAAAGCGTGCTTTTAACATTTATGTAAAATGTTTTTTGTACTCATTCAATAGAAATTTATCTGGCCACTGGGTAAAGCTAGCAATAAAACTACTGGTTTGCAATGTGTTAATATTGATTTCCAGTGGAGGCAGCGAATTTTCCTGCTACCACTCTCGACTGGGAAACCAGCCGGGGCTTCCCTCCTTCTGGGCAGACTAGCGCCAGCGGGCAACCTCCAGGGAGCGAAGGAAGTGGAGGAGCAGCTCAGGTGGGAGGAAGTATGGTCCCGCCACAGGACTCCGCCTGGGCAGAACAAGAGCCTGACATTGAGCAGGGTCCTGCCCTAGGCCGACTAGATTCCAGGCTAAGTAAATCCTGTTTGCTAAATAATTGCATTTTGCAGCTAAATGCCCACAAATTGTCAGTTACCGCCAAACTTTTAGGGTACAGTGAGATGAAAGAAGCGAGACAGATACAGAGAGAAAGTGACATAATATTGGGAGAAGAGAGGAGGAAGCCCAGTTCCAGGGTGCGTCACCTGAAAACCGCCCTCTCGCAATCCAGGACCCCTCGGGGGATGTTGGAGAGCCGGTTTTGGCCCGATCCTCGCAGGCCAGGCTGAGGGACCCCACCAGTGCACGAATCCATGCACTGGGCCTCTAGTGTTAGTAATACCTGAAAATGGATTTCAACCAGGACTTAATAGACTAATCTTCTTCCTAATATAGTTGACTAGACTATAAGATAAGTGATGTTAATTTTGAACTATGTAAATGTAAATAAGCCTTGTAAGTAAATTTTCTAAGTAAAAAGTATATTGCTTTTCTTTGGGAAGCATACATTTTAAAATATAGTTTAATGCTTCATTGTTCATAAACTGTTTAAGATTTTCCACATGTTTTTAGCCGGTGCTGAGTATCTCCACCAAAGATAGGAAGTGCTTTTTAGTCTCTTTAGTGAGGAGGGAAATTGACAAAGTTCAGTAGGAGAAAAAGACTGGAACCAATATAAAACATCAGGTTTATGGGCTATTTCACTTAGCTATCTTTGATTTGTAACTTTATTCTGCTACATGTTATCTATTAATTTGAAATTAATTCTTGTTCTTTGATTTTTTTCTTTTCTACCTAGGATTATCATTGGCAGTGGCGTTCGTTCCTTACTAGTGGCTTTACTGCAGTTTATTTCTTAATATATGCCATACACTACTTCTTTTCAAAACTTCAGATCACGGGAACAGCAAGTACAATTCTGTACTTTGGTTATACCATGATAATGGTTTTGATCTTTTTTCTTTTTACAGGTAAGAATTTAAATGATTATTTTTAATTAATAAATTTTTAGGCTAGTTATTCAAATTATTTATGAATATTTTCCCTATAAAACCCAGAAGGCTTCTACTACTCAGCACTCCAATATTTAGTCCTCAGTGCAACTAAGCATAGTCTGGTCTGCCCCTCTGTGCAGTGAATATCAGTAAACCAAGGTGAGGAAGCAGAAACTAAGGGGAGAAGTCTAAACAGGGTCATTGTTGTGCTAAAAGTACTAGAGTACCTTGACCAGTACATCTCAATGTTTTCTCCTGTTAAGCTCTTTTTTTTTTTTATGTCCTCTTCCTTTCCCCATTGACCCCTTGTAGCCTGCTCCTGCACCCTGCCCCTGTCCCCACCACACTACCATCCATGTCCATGGATTATGCACACAAGTTCCCTGGTTGATCTCTTCCCATCTACATACCCATCCCTGCCTTCCCTCTGATATTCAACAGTCTGTTCCATGCTTCTATGTCTCTGTATCTATTTTGTTCATCAGTTTATTTTGCCTATTTCAAAAAATACAGTGGGGCCTTGACTTACGAGTTTAATTCGTTCCGAGACCGAGCTCATTAAGGAGCTCCTTAACTCAAATTACTCTATCAACTCAATGCAAAAAATCTGCGAGAGACAGCTGGTATCTCAAAAAACTCGTTAGTTGGGACACTCGTAAGTCAAGGCCCCACTGTAGAGTAAAAATCTCTAGTTACTTAATTTTAGGAGTAAAGTAGAAATTGGAGAGGTGAAGTCAAGATGAGATTGAGAATAAATGATATCAAGAAAAGATAATCATAGGACTTCCCTTATTCTATAAGTTTTAAACTACAAGTTTAAAATTCAATAAAATAAAATATATTAATAAATAAATAAATAAATAAATAAATAAATAAATAAATAAAATTCAAGTACCTAATGGTGTACAGTGTATATAATAGTGGCATTTATGTATGTATTTTTTTCTCTGCCCATTTGAGTAAGTTTCCTATATCTTAGAGCCCTATGGGTGCTTGTAAGCATGTGTGGAATTAATGAACTAAAAAAAGAAAATTGAGGGACCTTTCTTTGTCACAAAAAATGTATATCTAAAATTTTATCTAAGGTTGTGTTGCATGCTATGTGAGGACATATAGGAGCCCAAAAGAAAAATATATTTAAATTAGAAATGTTCTACTTTTTACTCATCTGTTACCATTTAGGAGAACTAAGTAGGTTTATTAAGTGCCTCTGTTGCTATATCGGTATATGACAAGCTTCAGGCACTTACATCAATTCTGTATTCCAGGTCATTGGTCAGACATAATGAAGTTGGTGTTTTCTAAAGTGGGATATACCCATAGTTACTTCAGGACTCCAGACCCTTATCTTAGTCAGTCTGTTTTACAAAACAAAATAATATTCATTCATTTAACGAAAGATGCTTTAAGTATGTATATTATATCTATTCCATATTAAGAAAAAGATAAAATACTAAAAGTATTTTGTTAAGAACAAAGTAAACATTCTTAGGGTTATCAGTATGGTGATAAAATGTTTTTTTCTCGTCTCAACATACCTTCTCTTAAACAAGGTTGTTTAAATAGATTTATGTTTTCATCATTACTTTTCTGAAATTAACTCTAACTTCATCCCTAGCTAAGCTTACTAATGATCCTTTGAATAATCAAAAGGTATATTCAGATACCTTCAGTATATCCTCCCAAACAGTGACTTGTGCATAGTAGGTACTCAGTACATGTATGTTGTGAGAATGAGTATAACAACATTTATAGCTTTACATAGTAATGCTCCACTTGACTTAGAAAATCTCCTTTAATACCTCTTCTTTATATTACATTTAAAACAATGTTGAAAACTAGACTTACACAAGGAGTATGTATGTCCCCTTTCTGTATTCTTCTGCACCCCCACCTGTTGGCTCTTTTCTCAGGGGTAATCCTGGAAAAAATAGTATGCCTCTCAGTTTTTAAAAATATGTAAGGCAGTTTCATAATTTAGTATATATCCTTTTGCAAAACAGAGTCTCTAAATTTATGTTTAATAAATCTAAGCATGGTATAGTTTTTAAAAGTACTACACTTGAAGTCAGAAAAAGGGGATTTGAGTTCTGGTCCTGCTTACCAGCCATGGGGCCAATAGACAATCCCTCAGAGCCTCATTTTTGTCACCTGTCTAGCATTCAGTTTTTTGGAAGGCATATATTTTTTCATGAATCATCTCATGTACTCTGCCTGACAGTCTATGGAGGCAGCCAGGGCATATAAAATTATCTCTGTTTAAAACAAGATAAAGAAATGGGCTTGTAAATTCAGTGGCCTACTCCAAAGATG
This sequence comes from Myotis nattereri, assembly GCF_964212035.1. Lineage (NCBI taxonomy): Eukaryota > Metazoa > Chordata > Mammalia > Chiroptera > Vespertilionidae > Myotis > Myotis nattereri. The sequence goes on along the minus strand of NC_138076.1, from coordinate 40,039,429 downwards.
TTATACACAGCTCATGACAAAGCTGCTCTGTCCTCTGGTACCACACCACCTCTCATTCTCAGTGGGGGTGCATCTTTATTATTATCCTAATTATATTGCTTTTAAACAATTTGTAAAGCCTTCCTGCATTATTTTATTATAGTTCTCTGAAAACCGATAATTCTCAATAGCTATACTTAGAAATTATCCCCATTTAATTCTATGAATCTGATGCTCTGTCATATCAGACCTTGAATTAATTGTAATAGTATCTTTCCATTTTATGGTAAATCATTCTTTAAAAGGAAAGAAAAATTGTCATCCTTTTCATCTTAATTTTAGTCTTTTGCATGTAATAAGAAAAATGTATTCTAGAAAGCTCAGGTAATCTTATAGTATAAAAAGTCCTTTCTGTCAATTTCTGTAGGAAATTTGATTTCAGGTGGTTGTATATTTTTCAAAAAAGCTCATGGATCTATGTTATATTCCTGGAAGGTAACAGTTTTTAGTTTTGTGGCTTTTTTTAAGGAAACAGTCATTTTAAATCAGTATGATGTGTGAATTATTAGGCTTTCTTTGAAAAAGCATTTATTTTTCTTTTTTCTCTTATAGGAACAATTGGCTTCTTTGCATGCTTTTGGTTTGTTACCAAAATTTACAGTGTGGTGAAAGTTGACTGAAGAAGCCCAGTGTGTCCAGTTAAAACAGAAATAAATTAAATTCTTCATCAACAAACATCTGTTTTGTGACTACCTTGAGTTTTATCAGACTTATTGGCCTAGTAATCCTTCAGAAACAGTATAATTCTAAGTACACCTCTTCCCATACATTTTTCCCCACAAAATGTGTTTTCAACACTAAAGCATTTGTATTGTGATTTGATCAAGTATATATTCAGTTGTTCTCAATGAAGAGCAAATTTAAATATGTGCATTTGTAAATACAATAGCTATAACATTTTCAGTACTTCTAATGATAGTAATAGAGGAGGCCGTATTAAACAATACCGATGAAATACCGGACAGTTCATTGTAAATAGAATTTTCTAGGCTCGGTAGGTGGAAAGAATTATTTTTCTTTGAAGGAAATAACTTTTTATCATGGTAATTTTGAAGGATGATTCGTATGATGTGTTTATTGAGGGGATGTGGCTTTTTAAAAAAAATCCTGTATTGGTTGTAATTGTTCATACTTTCTTTTCTGTGTTGACTTCACTATTCCCATGGTATTGGCCTTTTAAACTATGTGCCTCTGAGTCTTTCACTTTATAAATTTGTTATCTTAATAAATATTGTAAAAACGTCTTCATTGCATCATTACCTGTTGTATATTCAAAGAGAATCTGTAAATAATGGTGTTTTAAAATGAGTTACATGATTTTATCAGATTTTACTGTTTTTGTTATTGTAACACTTTCTGAGTTTTGATTTAAATGAAATTCCAGTGTCCTGGGCTTTGTGACAGATCTAAATTTTTTACCACTAGGCAGTAATGGAAATTTTAATCATGCATGTCTAGCCAGGTAATTGATGTAAGTCTAGTAGTTGATATGGGCCTTACTACATTGTCATTAAGGACTTTGTTTCTGACCAATTTTTTCAAAATACAGCATTTTTTATGGGTGTTTTTTTTTTTAATCTTCACCTGAGGATATGCCCATTGATTTTTAGAGAGAGAGAGAGAGATCAATGTGAGAGAGAACATTGATTGATTGCCTTCCATCTGCGTCCCAACCGGGGATTGAACCCACAACCTAGGTATGTGCCCTAAATGGGAATCGAACCCAAAACCTTACTGTATATGGGATGATGCTCCAACAAACTGAGCCACACCAGCCAAGACTGCATTTTTTATGTTTTAAAAGTCGATTTTTATTATTAGCAATGACTGGGAAGTCTTCCTCTTTATTATTACATTGTCTTAATTTGGATTCCACAGTTTTCTTAGAGTTAAATAACTATTTCTCTTTCACATACTTCTGATTAATTGCAGTTCATGTGGAATATAGAAGTTTGGGATTTCAGAAACATTAATCTGCTTTTATCTATGAGAATATTCATCTTGCATTTTAGGGGCTCAGGGCTTGCTGCTTATGAAAGCAAGTCAGATACTGTCATTAAACTTATAACTAAAATTACTTGCTTTTGTTCACATGATGTTGGTGGGTTCCTGCTCAATAATTTTATGTTGATATCCTTTTTAAAAACTGGCCTATTAGTTTTAAAGAGCGAAGGAGCTTTAGTTATTTTTAATCTCTGACATAGTAGATTTAAGATAGAAAAGTTCCTTTCAAATTTATATATCTCTTGCAGAATACTTAGGTTTTTATACATAATACTCTTAAGGTACCATTGCAATAGTCTGGTTGACTAAATAGAGGTTTTATAAAATCTTCAGATTCAGACCCTAGGCTTAGTTTTGTTGGTCAAAGTTAAGTTTCTTCAATTTTATTTTTCCTTCAGGAACAATTAGCTTAGTGATTAAAATAGTCAACTTACCATTTTGATGTAACTTTTTTTCTCTTTTTCTTTACACTTTGAAGTAGCCATATTCACACTTAGGCAATGAAGAGGCAATTGGAAAATAAAAGTATTAAAGGAAAAGACTTCGAGGGAGGATGAGGAAGGAGACTGAAAAGGCAAGACCAGTGGCAAGGAAGGCAGTGGAAGAAAGGCCAGTTCTCCATGCTTTTGTCATGACTTCGTAAGTCAGCTGCTGTGTTTTGTTTAGGAAGTTCTCTGGGATAAGAGCACACTGGTTAGGCATGTGAGGTGGTTGGTAGAATCTTCGGAGCCTTGTCCTTAGCTTGAGTGTACCCCAGGAAGAGAACAGTTGGGTTGCATTGTGCTCTGAGCACAGCGACTGGGCTTCTTGGGATTGTGGAGAATGACCGCCCAAAGGATAAAGAGCTTCTGGCTGGGACCTTTATCCTGCTTCTGATAGGACCAGAATTGCTCGGATAACCAGTGAACCTCAGCTGCTTGGAAAGGTTTTTTTAAAACCCTCATTAATAAAGACCTCTTCCTTCATAGTTTATAATGTAATTATTTATCAGATGTCTGTCTACCCTCCACTAAGATTACAAGTAAGCTCATTGGAACATGGTCTCCAGCTTATCTTGGTTGTCATGGTGCCATGAACACGAAAGGCAGTCACGTGCTTCTGGTTTATTTTTCCTCTTGTCACTTCAGAATTTGTGTCTTTTTTTTTAAGTGTCCCAACTCTTGGCTAATTTGATAATCTTAATGTCAACACATAATTTAAAAAAATTTTTTTTAATGTATTGATTTCAGAGAGAGATGGAAGGAGAGAATGAGAAATATTGACTCATTGTTCCACTTATTAAGCATTTATTGGTTGATTCCTGCATGTGCCCTGACTGGGGGTTGAACCTGCAACCTTGGCACATCAGGTCAACACTCCAACCAACTGAGCCACCCAGCCAGGGCCAAAGTAATCTTAATGATGCTATTTAACATTTGCACTTTAAGTTTTGTGGCATATGATCAGTACTTTAATTGGAGTGACTGGAAAGTGCTATTTAGGTAATGAGACAGTTTGGGGGAAGTAGGTGAGTGTAGACCTTTCTGTGCCTATCACACCATATAGGGACACATAGCTTGTACGTAGTACAGCCCAGAAGTTGTTCTGTGGTCATAAATGGCATCTTGTTCCTTTATTCTAACTTGAAAATACCTGAAATCTGTGCTATCAATTCCTTATACTTTCGTATATACTAGCTAAGATTATGTAAGGCCACAAGTCACAAAACACTAAAAATTATAAGGCATTACAGGTCTTAAAAGATTTTAAATCGTTAACTTTAGGCTTTATCAAGGCCTGTTTTTTAATGAACAAAATAAATAACTTCTGTTAATAGAATGCATTCCTCAGCTTCTGCTAATGGATGGACATTCTGGTGTGTCATCAACATGTAAATTTGTATCATGAAGAAATATAATTCCATATCTGTATTTTTCTCCTACAGCCAGAATAGATGGTGGCTATATCGTGCCTACAATGAGATCTGTTTGTAGAAAATAATACTTTGCTTTCTTGGGTATATTTACTTCGATAGAACCAAACCTGTTTCCTTCTACTGATTTGTTTTCTCCTTCAATGTGACTTAAGTTGTAACACTAAAAATCATTGTTTCTGCACATTTTCTCTAGCTTTAGAAATTCTATTGGATTTCTTCAGCCTGCTCATTTGAACTTCATCTCTTTATTTTCCCATTTAATTATCTTCTTTCCTTTTCATTCGTTGACCTGTAGATATATTTGACGTTATCATTAATAAAGAATTACGTATTTTGTAAAGAAGGAAACACAAGCTCCAAAAGGTCCTATTATTTCCTTTGGATATTTTTAGCAAGAAAGCAGTCTGGGCCACATGAATGGTATTGACCATGATAAATAAACAGGTCATTTCTCTGAAAAGAATTACAAATATGATAGATATAAGTCAAGAATGACACTGCATTCACTTTTCAAAGCTAGTTTTGATACCTTGCAATCAATGACATTGTTTACATAGAATTCAAGTTTGATTTTCTTCCTAAATATACCCTAAAGATTTTTGGTTATCATTATTAGCAAAGAAAACCATAGGTGGGTGGGTCAGAGTGAACAAGGCTGCTCTGGCTAAAGCTACAGTCAGACATTCATGTTGTAGCATGTTGACTGGGACTATCTTGTGTACAGCAGTAAACTAGGGTGGTAGGGCTAGAGTTACCTTTTCAAGATACCTTTTCAATATTTTCTTTAGCTCTCAGGTTCCAGAACATGCTATTTTGAGTCCATAAAATTACGCATCTTAATGTGCATCCAGCCACATTGTCTTGTACACTTGTTCTATGTTCGCTGGCAATTGCTAAACAAATCAGCACTGGCAGAACTTGGCCAGCTCTTCTCTACACTTAGTTTGAACTGTTACCCATGGAAGCAGCTCAAACATAAAGCTACAAAGAGGCTAATTGAAATCAGAATGCTGGGTCATTTCTCATTCAAACAAAACAGATGGCCCTCCTCGCCACACTTCTGTCGGACCTGGGGGGAGGGATGATTAAATGCATGTTTAACTCCCACACATGCTTACTGCTCCTTAAAGGAATGACACACAGCTATTGAAATGCCGGGGTGGAGGAGGTGGGCTTTTTTTAAACAGCAGAGCTTGTTTCCCTTTATTATAAAGGTTTAAGAAAAAGGCACCTTAATGGGGATATTCAGTATTTACAGTTTCAACTCAGATTCAGAATATCTATTTTAATTTTCACTTATTTTAATTCATGTTTTCCTTTGAAATAGGTAATCCATGCACATGGTAAACAATTCAAAATGTACAAAAGGATATAGAGAAAAGCAAGTCTCCCTTCATCCTTCAGTCACTTGAGTTCTCGCCCCTGCAGACACCACTGTTAATGGTTTCCTGTGAATCGTTCCAGAAATTCCACCTTAATATTTAACTTACTCATTGAAACCTGTGTTTGGATACCTATTTAACTGGCAATGTTAATAGTATTTGGTTTCAAAATGGGTGTGAGGGTTTTATGAAAGCAACTTTGGAGGTTGTGTTTTTAGTGTACAGTGTGTTCAGCTTATTAGCACAAAGCAATACTTAAAAGTGACACCTCATTGATATTTAATATGTAAAGTGGTATAAACCACCTCTTAGGAGCTATATGGGGAAGGAAATTTAAAGGAGAAACTCTTGCTCCAAAGCTCAACTATGCACAGTCAGTACATGATGACAAAAACTACGCAAAGCATTGTCAGACCCCAGCTAATGATGCGTCACATGTATAGAAATGTGGCCCCGATTACTGATCTTTGAAAAATAACTTAAAACAACTTGATGCCTGGCTAAAATGTGCACTTGGCAGTTTGGATCCTAGAACCTCCCAGTTTGCCTCAGGAGCCCAAGACATAGTCTCCCAGCTTCCTCTCCACTCCCCACCACCACCCACCAGTCTTACCAAACCTTAACTTCCCAAGAAGTCATGCTATCCTTTATGTCTACATCAAGTGTGAATTTTTTTTTTCCATCTGTAAGGGTGGTTACATTTTTTAGCTATATGAGTAACCATGGAGTGAGCTTTGTATGGGGGAGAGGGGATTAAAAATGTGTGTTAACAGATTGAGGAGGGACACGACCTTCTCAGCACCCTTGACCTTCCTCCACTGGGGTCACTTAACTTCATGTCTCTGGAGGACCAATTTCCTGGGCAGAGACATAACTCTACCCCTAACCCTAACCCTACTCTAACCCTAACCCTAACCCTAACACTATCCTGGGCAGAGCCATAACCCTAAAACTAACCCTAACATTAACCTGGGCAGAGCCATAACCCTAACCCTAACCCTACCCCTAACCCTAACCCTACACCTAAGCCTAACCCTAACACTAACCCTAACCCTAACACTAACACTATCCTGGGCAGAGCCATAACCCTAAAACTAACCCTAACATTAACCTGGGCAGAGCCATAACCGTAACCCTAACCCTAACTCTAACCCTAACACTAACACTATCCTGGGCAGAGCCATAAAGTTCTTACATGTGAACGATTTTATTTAACTCATAAATTAATGAAAGAACCCGTAAGATGTTCAAACCAGGTCAAATGAGATTTAGACTTAGCGTTATATTCTCTACCAGACTAAATTCTTTTGCATTGCTATGAACAGGACTCATTGATGTTGCTAGAGACAGGAAATGTTTGTATGACTGTCCATTTTCTACAATTCACTTCTTTCTTTACTTCTATGTAAACTAGTCCAATCAAACACAATCAAAGGTGCACATACCCTTACAGGATCTTATACTCCAGACATACAACTTTGCAGGCCAGGGATGAATGGGAAGGAACCTGTCACTAATCCATAACTGTACCTGAACTCAAATCCCTGTGGGTCTGGTCCGGTCTGTCTTTCCTGGGCTGAGCTGAAGGCATCTTATTAGCTGGCCTCCTCCCAAGGCCATGTGGGCCACACTTGATCCGCATCTACATCCCTCGGACCCTTTATTATTTGGTGCCTTTACCAATAGTCCAGCACTTTGCCACTTGGTCTTATTTAATCTACTGTGGCCAAAACTCTGAACATAGTCCCAGCTTCACCACCCACAGCTGTCCCTTAAGGTCTGCATCTACTTTCTCAATTCCAAGTTGCGAAGCCAAAAATCTCCTCCTTTAGTACCGTCCTTCCTCAACCCTCCTTATTTTAGCGATCATTCTATGGAATAGGCAGATTACAGCTCACAATGAGGCAGAAAAAGGAGTTAGCAAAATAAACATTTTTAACAATATTTCAAACATTTATTCAATTTGAGTCCTGATTATATGTTATGCTTTATGGTAAGAGCTAAGGTAGATTTTTTTTTAAAGGCCAGCCTTTACAATCTAATGGGAATAATAGCCAGGAAAGCAGATAATTACCAAACTAATGATCTGTGGAGTGTCATTACTATACATGGCTTTCTGATGTCCCCATCTTTTTCTTTTTTAATCCTCACTCAAGGATATGTTTTGCTATTGATGAGAGAGAGAGAGAGAGAGAGAGAGAGAGAGAGAGAGAGACATCAATTGGTTGTCTCCTTTACGTGTCCCAACCAAGGATTGAACCCACAACCTAGGTATGTGTCCTGACCAGAAATTGAATGCACAGCCTTTTGGTGTACCGGACGACACTCCAATCAACCCGGCCAGGGTTGATGTCCCTATCTGTTAAAGGCTTCATGCTTTGCCTGGATTCCCCATAGCTCTTGAAGAGCATATCCTTTAAGTTACCCCAAGTACCTCTTGTGCACAGAAGATGACTTATTGGGACAAGCCATGGCCACATGGGCAGGTTTTCCAAATCTCAGGTTGGATATTTTTTCCCATAGATGTATTAGTTAATATGCTTTTGGCTCTTCCCTTCTTCAGCCAGTGTAGAAGTGCCAGTGGTCAAAGTAAAGTTCAATATCTTTGTGACTTCTGACCGGAGCAAGAACCATAAAAAGCATTTCAATGCACCTTCCCGCATTCGCAGGAAGAGTATGTCTCCTCCTTTTTCCAAAGAGTTGAGACAGAGTAGTGTTTGACCCATGCCCATTCGAAAGGGTGATGATGTTCAGGTTGTGCAAGGACATTACAGAGGGCATCAAACTGGCAATGCTAATCCAGGTTTACAGGAAGACATAGGTCATCTCCATTGAACAAGTACAACAGGAGAACGCTAATGGTGCAACTGTTTATGTGGGCATTCACCCTAGCAAGGTGGTTGTCACTAGACTAGAGGGAGACAAAGACCGCAAAAAGTTCCTTGGATATAAAGCCAAATCTCACCAAGTAGGAAAGGAAATAGGTAAATACAAGGAAGTAACAATTGAGAAGAAGCAGGAATAAAGTAATCTTATATACAACTTTCATTAAAAACTTAAAAAAATAAATATGCTTTTGGAAAAATCTGGGTTTGGTTAGGAAAGAGAAAGGGATAAAGAGTCCTGAGTAGATGCCACAGGTTAATTGTGTGCTCCCCACAAAAGGTACATTGAAGTCCTAACCCCCAGCACCTCTAGGATGTGACCTTATTTGAAAACTAGAGGCCTGGTGCATGAAATTTGTGCACGGGGATTGAGGGGTGTCCCGCAGCCCAGCCTGCACCCTCCCCAATCTGGGACCCCTCGAGGGATGTCTGACTGCCCATTTAGTCAGACATCCCTCTCATAATCTGGGAATGCTGCCTCCCAAATGCTCGCTTGCCTGCCTGCCTGACTGCCCCTAACTGCTTCTGCCTGACAGCCTGATCACCCCCTAACCACTCTCCTGCAGCCTGATCGATGCCTAACTGCTCCCCTGCTGGCCCGATTGCCCCTAACTGCCCTCCCCTGCCAGCCTGATCACCCCAACTGCCCTGCCCTGATGACCCAATCACCCCTAACTTCCCTCCCTTGCCAGTCTGATTGCTCACAACCGCCCTCCCCTGCCAGCCATCTTGTGTCCACATGGGGGCGGCCATCTTGTGTGTTGGAGTGATGGTCAGTCTGCATATTACCTCTTTATTATATAGGATAGCATTGTTACAGATGTAATGAGTTAAGATGAGTGTAGAGTGGCCCCTAATTCAATGGCTGGTGTCTTATAAGAAGAGATGAACAGCATATGAAGATGGAGACAGGCATGTGATGAATAAAGCAGAGATTTGAGTGGTGCAGCTGTAAGCCAGGAATGCCAAGGATGGGGAGAAAACCATGAGAAGCTAGGGAGAGGCAAGGAAGGACCTCCTCTACAGGTTTCAGAGGGAGCAGGGCCCCTGGACCCTTGATTTTAGACATCTAGCCTCCAAAACTATGAGAGAACAAACTTCTATTGTTTTAAGCCACCTGACTTGTGGTAGTTTGTTATGGCAGCCCCAGGAACCGCACAGCAGGCAACCAATAATGGCCCATATTCAGTAAATAGTGGATACAGAATTGAAATAAAAATATCCACCTGAGGGAGCTCTGGAGCCTTCACTTCCTCAGCCCTAATAGCCTCTAAACTAGATGATGGACAAATAATAGCTGTTTTAAGGAGGTGACTCTCTTAACCACCTTTCAAAGTGACTTTGATTATGTTTGGTTTCCGTTCTACTAAAATGTGGATTCAGACCATGAATGCCCTTATTGTACTGAATGCCTTTGACCTGAGGTGGGTTTTGGCTGAAAGTGCAGGATTCTGAGGGAGACGGGTGCCGACTGTCCTAGTCAGGGCTGGGCACTGGGCAGTGCGAAGGCAGCTGTAATGAGGGGAACTCACCCACGCTACATGCAACTTTGACAATGGGGTATTCCCAGGGGACAGGAATAATTTTCTTTTTCCTTTATTATTATTATTTTTTTGGTAATTGTTCAAGGGATAAGAAGCAGCAAAATCTGCTATTCTCTGGAAATTGCTCTCTGGGTTGACAACATAGACAATTTCTCAATCTGTTCACTACTTTGTGCCAAGCCTCTGAGGTATTTGATTTTCTTAGCCACCAACTCCTTTTTGAAAATCTGGTGGTGCTCAGTGTGGCTCCCAGACCAGCAGTGCCAGCATCACCTGAGAACATATTTAAAATGCAGATCCTTAATCCCCCCCCCCCCCCCCCCGTTGCCCTCACAGACCTGCTGGGTCAGAAACTCCTCGGTGGGCCCAGCTACCTGCCTTCTAACAAGCCAGCTAAGGTGATTCTGATGCCCACAGATGTTTGAGAAGCAAAGTCTGAATGTATTGCCATGTGTGGCCATGCACTGTCTTACAGCACTTACTTGCCTTGCCAGCCGCTGCTTCTGTGTCCCATCCTGGCTCATTGCTCATTTCCCTGCTCTGTGTGTGTGTGTGTGTGCATTCAGCAGACATCCAGAAAGGGTAGCCTATAGTCAGTTTGGTAGATGGATCTAGATGGGTCTGCAGCTCTGATGAGATGTTGGTTAAGCTCCTTCAGTTGTAGGAGCAAAGACCATTTCAGATTTCTTCAGGTAACAGCAGTTGTTGTAAAGAAACAATGAGGGCAAGCATCTCTTACTGCAATCGGGAAGAAACAGTATAAACGAGTATGTGGCAGAGAAGCTGGTCTGTGTGTGTGTGTGTGGGGGGGGTGCGGAGAAAGGAGAGGAGAGGAGAGCGGGGAGGGGAGGGGAGGGGAAGGGAGAGAACAAGAGCAAGGAGGAGGAGGAGGAGGAGGAGGAAGAGGAGGGGGAGGAGGAGGAAGAGGAGGAGGAGGAAGAGGAGGAGGAGGAGGAGGAAGTGGAGGGGGAGGAGGAGGAGAGCAGAGAAGAATGAAAGAAATAATGAGAATGAGAGAAGAGAGGTAATGAGAAGTAAGAAGGAAAGGAAGTCATCTCAACATCCAGGCTCCATGGAGTCTTGGAACATCCTTCACAACAAGCAGTAACCCCAGCCACTCCAGCAGCCCAACCTTGGTGTCCTTCGCTATGGGCTCCAGGAACTCCTCTCACCTGTGACAGAGCTTTGCTGCATCTCTGCTTCTTCTATAGCTATTTCTGCTTCTCCTCAATGCCACTGCTTACCCCTGGGTCTGATTGCCTTGAGGGATCTGCATATTGGCTTCCCTTGTCGTTTTATTTCAGTAATGGCTGCCAATATCAAGTTCCTCTTTGTCTCACATTGAAAAGAGCCCACAGAGGTCCGATTGTGTCTCCATTGGACTGTGTCAGTACAGAGCTCCCTCTATGGGTGGAGCCTTGCCATGGCCAGTCCCTGGTTGGTCAGCGCTGTAGTAAACACCTGCAGAATTAGGGCTCTTGGATTCCTGAGCCAAAAACCCAACTCAAGCTATAATGGATGGCTCTGTTTGCTCTAGAGCAGTGGTTCTCAACCTTCTTAATGCCGTGACCCTTTAATACAGTTCCTCATGTTGTGGTGACCCCCAATTTCATTGTTACAAATGGAACATAATTAAAGTATAGTGATTAATCACAAAAACAATATGTAATTATATATGTGTTTTCCAATGGTCTTAGGTGACCCCTATGAAAGGGTCGTTCGACACCCAAAGGGATCGCGACCCACAGGTTGAGAACCGCTGCTCTGGGGGGGTCAAAACATCATTAGGATTCTCTCTCCCTTTCTCTTTCTACATCTCTCATCTCTGCTTTTCTCTGTTACCTGTATCCTCAGGCTATCTCTCTCCCCAAAGCTGCCTATCAGGTTTATAGTGTGCTTAATGCTTTTGACATAAGATGAGACCCTTTGTCACCAGTCATATTGATCCCCCCAAAATGGACTCTTATTGTCGGATTGGCCCACAGGCCTTGCCTAGATCAATCATGTGGCAGAGAAGGTGGTCATATGACTGACAGCTCCACCAACTCCCAGAAGGGCATTTCCCCCGGGAAAATTGCTGGGCAGACCAAATACCCACATGTCCACCACACCTGCCATATGTTACCACAATCCTCACAACCCTGAGAGCTGGTGCAGGACAAGACACTAAGGCTCAGAGAGTTTAAATCACTTGGAAACGCCCCACAATCTGCAATAGCCACGTCAGGATTAGCAACTGGATCTGTCTGTGTGAGAGCCAGAGCTCTCTCCACTCTGCCACACACGCGGCGCCACCACACTGCCATTTGATTATACTGCTGCATCTTCAAACCCGCCATCGTGCAAAGGAAGCTCATCATTTTTCCTAAAATCATGTCTAAGGTCCGAAGTCTCTAAACGTTATTGCCATTTCTTGGGTTTCCCTGGTGGGAAAGCTTGCATCCTCTTCCATTGATTCGGCATTTTCTTTCATCCTCATGGTCAAGCCTTTGTCAATCTCTTCCCTCTTCTTCCTGTTCCTTTTGTACCTACTATCTGCTCACCTGTTGAACACCTGACATCTGGACTACTATACTATCTGTTCCCGCCTTAGTCCACCCTGTACTCATCCACACATTAAACTCCCTAAAGTACAGGATTCCTTTTTTAAAGTATTAAATTTATAGGGTTACATTGGTTAATAACATTATATAAATTTCAGGTGTACAACTTAAAATACAACATCTGTATATTCCATTGTGTGGCCACCACCCAAAGTCCAGTCTCCTTTTGTCACCATATATTTGACCCCCTTTACTCTCTTCATCCTCCCCTCACCTTTTCCCCTCTGATAGCCATTCTGTTGTCTCTATCTATGAGTTTGTTTGTTACATTTTTTTTAATACAGGATTTCTTTTTCTTTTTTTAGTCATGATCCTTTCTGCTTAAATGTGCGTATCAATTTGTATTACCACATAATGCAGCATAGCAAAGCACTCCAAAATTCAGGGGCTTAAAACATGGCTATTTATTATTGGCCAATGTGTGTGGACCTGCTTGGGTTCAGCTGATCTGGGCTGGCTAGGGCAGTTTTGTTTCTCACTGCAGGTCTGCAGGGCAGCTCTGCTCCACAGGTCTCTCCTCTTCCTCACTGAGGTGGGCTTTGCTTGTCTCATGGTGATGACAGAAACACATGAGGCCTCTTAAGGCCTAGAGCTGGAACTGACACATAGTCATTGGCCAAGCTCCAAATCTAGGGACAAGGAAATGTATTCTATCACACTTAGCCTATGGAAGGGTGAGACTAAAGAGGAAGGGAAAGAACTGGAGTCATCAACATAATCTACCACAAATCATCAAGTCTATCTTCACTGCCTGGATTTCAAAGTCTTCCATGATCTGGTCTCCATTCATCCAACCCAAGCCCCTACTTTGGGCTATTCATCTGGGATATAGTTCATGAACCTTGGGAACCTTATAGAAACTGGACAAGACTGGGTCATTTTAGACAGTTCTCTACAGTCTAACTGCAGACCACACTCAGCCTGTCTCCTGCTTTCCCACCACACAAAAGAAGAGAAAAAATGTTTATGGCCCCGCTTGTTATTGGTAGTTTTTACAAAATAAACAAATGTTAAACAAAATTTCCTCTAGGAAATACACTAACCCAGAGACCTCCTTATGATTTTTTTAAAACAGTTTCTTGGGGGCGCGGGGGTGGGGGGTGGGAGGGAAATCTGAAGGAATTATTTTCTCAGTAAACAATGGCAACAGTTTATTTTTGTTGGATGGACTTGAATCCTCTCCCACTCTCTTTTTGTGGATTGAGAGGTTGACTACAGAAATAAGAAGAGATCGTTCTTTTATTCTTTCTGTGTGTGTGGCTGGAAAATAAAAGCTCTGCATTTTTTTCTGTATTCAGTGCACTTCAAAGTTATAAAAATTTAGATAAAGTACATCAGGTTGTTCTAGATTTCAGTCTATTTATAACTTCCTCATATTTCACATTTGTTTGACCTCAGGTTAAAGGAATGCTTTTGAAAAATATAATGATTTGATCCTAGCAGTGGATGTAGCAAAAATACTTGGGTCAATAAGTTAAATTAAAAGGCTTCAAAAAAGAAGAAGAAAAAGAAGCAGCAAAAACTAGATTTTGCAAACTTTCAGCTTAGGACTGCATGACAATAGCAGAATTTTCCAGCTGTATTTTTATAAAAAGTTTGTGTGAAAAAGACATTTCAAAGTTTACCAGAGTGAAAATGTCTGAATTAGAAGTAACTAATTTCCTAATACTCTGAACTCATTTTCACAGCTTACATCGGAAACCTCCTTGGATTTGTCTTTACTATTTTTACATATGTATTTTGTTTCTTTTCCTGTCCACCAAAGTCTGAATATATCCACGTGTATTGTAGTTTTATAATACAGTATTATGTAAAATAAATGTGTCAATGATTTACTTGAAAAGAAAAAGCAAGTGGCAAAACTGTATGTATATGTGATATTATTTTTATTGAAATACACACACACACACACACACACACACACACACACACACTAGAGGCCCGGTGCATGAAATTTGTGCACGGGGGGTGGCTCCCTCAGCCCAGCCTGCCCCCTCTCACAGACTGGGAGCCCTCAGGGGATGTCCTACTGACAGCTTAGGCCCTCTCCCTGAGTGGGCCTAAGTCGCAGTCTGGCTTCCCTCTGCGGGAGGTGACTGGCTGATCAGGGGAAGGCACCAGCCCCATCACCCCGCTGCTGCTACCACTGCTGCAGCTGCCAAGGTGTTTTCATCAACACGGACTCCAGTCCCTTCACCACAAAAAAACGACAACTTTCTTTAGGAATTTTCAGGATGTGTCTTTCATAGGATATGGCATTTCTTTCTTTCTTCTTTTTTTTTTAATCCTCACCTGAGGATATGTTTCCATTGATTTTTAGAGAGCTTGGAAGAGAGAGGGAAAGACAGAGAGAAACATCAATGTGAGAGGGACACTGTGATTGGTTGCCTCCTGCATGAGCCCTGACCTGGGCACAGGCCAGGGAAGAGCCTGCAACCTAGGTACATGCCCTTGGTCAGAATTGAACCCAGACCCTGCAGTCCACAGGCTGAGGCTCTATCCACTGAGCCAAACCAGCTAGGGCAGGATATGACATTTCTTAGTTCCTCCAGCAGCGGACCTTCGTTTTTTCCTCCAGGAGTGAGGTGGAAAAACCCTAGATCACCTTCTTGGATTCTTATTACCCAAGTTACCAAGAACACTGCGAATGGTGGTGTACAGGGAGCTTAGCCAATGAGCGGTCAGAAAAGGTGTTTCCTCTGCAGCTCATGTGCAGAGCCCCCCTGCGTTGTGTCCGCTGGGGTGGGGGTGTGCTCCAAACCCTGTGGCGGCCTCCAAGAGCACGCCCCCAGCCCTGCATTGTGTCCACTAGGCTGGGGCCGTGCTGCCTGCCCAGACGCCCTCCCTCCCTCCTCAGCTGGGGCGCGGGACGCTATAAGCACCGCCATCTTTGTGATGGAGTGATGGTTAATTTGCATATTACCCTTTTATTGGATTAGATGACTGTGAGATATATATATATATATATATATATATATATATATATATATATATATCAGGAGAGAGAGAGAGAGAGAAATACATACACACGCCAGAAAAATAGATACCTATACACCAGAAAAAAAGCATAAGAAGATATCTATAAGGAAGATATCAGAATATTAACAATTACCTTTGAGTGTTAACTCTCCCCCATGCTTCTATTGATTATTCATATACTTTAATTTGTCTGTAATGAACACATATTGTTACCTATATAATACTAAATGGGATTTTAAAAAAGACGTAGAGAGATTTAACAGTTTGGCCTTTGTATATGAGGAATTCTAAAACTCCTCTAATTTTCAGAAACTAACAACAAAACCTTCAGTAGGGGCCTTTTTAAACACTCAAAATTACATGGCTAGTTGCATTGTTTCACTAGGCAGAAAATTTGAAAGAAGAGAATTAGAGTTGGGAAGGGATGAGTTTGGACTCCAGAGATTGCCTTCTTCCCCTGGCTGGTCCCAAGTGATCCCTCCAGTAGCACCCAGTGCAGAGGTGCCCAGAGTTCCCTCTGAGTCTGGGCTTGTGTATCAGAATTCCATCTGCAGCTTACAGAGGGAAGTGGTCAGAAGACCCAGGGTAAGGCAGATCTTGCTAAGGAAGATACTAGCTTACGCTTAGAAATTTTTTCTTGTGCAGTGATACTGAAAAAAATAATCATATTCATTACAATATTATGGGTAAGATTCAATACTAACAATATGCATAGTTTTGGAATTTGGCAGATTGCATTTTGATTCTTATAAATAAAAAGGAATGATAGGTCTAATGTAAATTAATCTTTGTGCTTCCAAATGTAGTCTACTAAAATTTAGATATCTGAGAGCATTTTACCAGAGAAATTATGATAGTTTATGAACAAGGCAATCCCACAACTGGTTTAAGAATTTACTGTGTATTAGCTACTAAACCTGTGGCTGGGAATACAAAGATGAATGAAAAAATGGAGTTTGCATTCAGGGAGTTAGGCTTAGCACAGCAACAAATTCAAGATGTGCTCTGCCCTTTTATTTCAACAATTCTTAGAGCAACAAATAAAAAGGAGGAAAAGTAACTAGAGAATCTCAGCCACATAAACCATAATGAGGTCCTTTTGTAGATGGACCGTTTTGGCATCCTGGATCAAGGCTGTGACGCCATTATGGGCAGGGGTGCAAAGGTTTAACAAACAAGGATTAAGTAACAGCTCAGAGCAATCAGATCACATAGTCCCAAAGGCCTACTTTATCAGGATGGATCCACGTTTGGCTCCTGTTGCTAAAGAAAAAATGAAAAGCGATGCACATGTTACGTACAAGCAAACCTGAGGGCATGCCATCTATTATCAGTCATAAACAGATTTGATTCTTTTGTAAATGAGATTGTCAGGGCCCAGGGGATTTGTCAGTGCCTGGATAATCCTCAAATCATGTCTGTCCTACCATGGTAATAGGAAATTGTCAGCAATAAGGCTGGTTAACAATTTTCTTGTCTGGTGCATTAGAGATTATTCCACAAAACCCAGAGGGTCTTAACCAACCAGCCTCATTATATGGTTCAACATCACATATCTTATCAAGTCTCATGTCCATAGAGGCTGTGAAGACTGTCAACTGTGCAAGTCACTGGGACTTTAGGAGATTTTAATCCAATATGGGATATGGCACAGGTAGAGAGCTCAGCAGCCACAAAGATGCCAACATGCATATGGTATCCCACTCCCCACACATAAAGATGGTGCAGGGGTATTCTGGGTCAGACTGAGTTCAGGACCCACAGCTTTATGAAGGTGAAATGCGGTTTCTCTTTTCTTCGCCTTACTGATCATGTGATTTTTCTTTTTTTTTTTTTTGTTCTTTCTGTTTTTTTTTCTTGTTCCTATAATTTAAATTTAGTTTTGAATAAGTAATACATATACGTACTTCAAAAAATTTTAAATTGCAAAAGGGATACAGTAAACATTTTTCCCATCCCTTTCTCCACTTGCTGGGTTCCTACCTCCCCAGCAGGTAACCCCTGTCATCAGCAGTATTATTTTATCCTTTCAGGGTTTTTAAATATTTGAGTACTGGGATATATAAAACACATATTTTTATTTTACTCTTTTTTACACAAAATATAGAATATAATACAACTTTTTGTGCCTTGCTTTTTCCCTGCCAAAGTGTCTTCTATTATACATAACAGATAGCTTCTACAGGGTGTCCCCCCAAAACGTATACACACTTTGACCGCTGACAGCTCAATTTTGAAAATGAAATATATTTTAATAAACTGCCTTTATAATTATTCAAAGTGTATGTATATATTCTGGGAAGGCACCTATATATTTGTCCATGGAAATTGTCTTTATTCTTCTGACAGTTGTATACTTTTCTGTTGTTTCATGTTTTATACTTTAAAAATTGCCCCTCGTCGATGGACATTTAGATTTTTTTCCAATGTTTTGCAATAACAAACACTGATGCAGTGCATAACCTTGCACATTAGTTCTTTCACGTGTCATTACTATTGGCTTTTCATAGGCTACCTGGTGGTGGCCAGGACAGGGCCTCTCACCTGCCTCTGTAAGTTAATAACCAAAATTCCTAATAGGTTATTACAGTAGGCAAACATCCTCTTTCATTTTCCCAATACGTGAGTAGCCAAGGGGTCATCTCTGAAGCCCGGCTATCCCTCCTGTGCCTCCTTC
Source organism: Myotis nattereri (assembly GCF_964212035.1). Lineage (NCBI taxonomy): Eukaryota > Metazoa > Chordata > Mammalia > Chiroptera > Vespertilionidae > Myotis > Myotis nattereri. The sequence continues at coordinate 40,021,401 of NC_138076.1, read as the reverse complement.
ACACTCACCCTTATCCTTATATGTCACCTTACTTTCCTACTATCACAACTAACATCCTGGGGCTGCTTGCCTTTTTTTTTTTTTTAATATCATCATTTGAAACTGCAGTTGGATTGCTATAATGTATTCCTTCTGAGATACCTCAAATATTTATTAGCATTTGCTCTGTCTCCAGCATCATTTTAGGCATTGATAATATAGTAGGAAACAAAGTACGTTTAGTTCTCACCCTCATGGGGCTTATATTCAAATGGAAAGTAACATATTGTAAATGAATAAAATGACCGTAATGGCAAGCAATAAACAAATCAATGCTTGATATAATGTCAGGACTGGTCAGTGCTCTGTGTCTCTATTTAATTGGTTCAGAGGTGAAGAGTCCTTTTCAAATGAAATAAAGAGAAAGGGATCCCATTCTCTCTTGAAAAATTACGGAAGCTGCTCTCTTTAGAGCAGCTTCATATTGAAGGAGGCTCTGACCAGAGCAAAAGCTTGTCAGTTCTCTCTGACACTGACAGAGACGTCTATGGCCATTTGAGCCAGGCAGTGTCACTTTGGGCTGACCAATGGCTTTAAAGGAACTCTTCAGAAGTGGTTTGTACCTGGAGGTGCTCTGGGGAAAGTTTCTTATCGCCACTACAATAAATTACTACAACCTTGGTGGCTTAAAACCGCACAGCTTTATTATCTTACAGTTCTGGAGGCCAGAAATTTGAAATCGCTTTCCTGAGGATAAAATCAAGGTGTCTGCAGGGCTGCGTTCATTCTGGAGGTCGGAGGGGAAAAGCTGTTTCTTCTCCTTTTCCAGCTTCTAGAGGCTGCCCGTATTCCTTGGCTCTTGGCCCCTCCTCACTCTAGCCTCCATTCCATCACTCTCGCCTCCATTCGAATTCTTCTGACTCTCACCCTTCTGTTTCCCTCACCTAAGAACTCCGTGTCTGCATTGGGCCCACCCCAATAATCCAGGATAATCTCCTATCTCAAGATTTAATCAGACCTGCAAGTACCATAGTCACAAATTCCGGGATTAGCATGTGGACATCTTGGGGACTGTTACATAAGTGGTTAAGAAGCAGCAGCCAGGGAGCAAGGTAATTATTAACACACAAGTGGATTAAAATAACAGGGGAAATTATGTAAAGAATAATCTTGGCAAAGAACCCTTCAAGATTCAACACTTTTGAATTTAACAAATATGTTTTGAGCATCTTTGCTGTGCTAGGTGCTCTTACAGGTGTTTGGGATACATCAGTGAGCAAAACAGGCAAAAATCCCTACTCTCATGGGGCTTATATTCAACAAAGACATCACAAATAACAGCGTTATCTAGTAATTTAGAAGGGGGTACCTGATATGGGCCTGGCTGTGGTGGCTCAGTGGTTGAGCATTTACCTATGAAACAGGAGGTCACTGATCGATTCCCAGTCAGGGCACATTCCCCGGGTTACAGACTTGGTCCCCAGTTGGGGGCGTGCAGGAGGCAACCAATCAATGATTCTCTCTCATCATTGATGTTTCTATCTCTCCCTCTCCCTTCCTCTCTCTGAAATCAACAAAAGTATATTTTTTTAAAAAAGAGAAGCATGTGCATTCTGTATTCTGATCATTAAAACATGATCCACTTTTATAAAACATCCACTTTTATAAAAAAAAAATAGGAAGAGTGGATCAGGGGAAGGGTCTGAAGAGCAGCGAGGGGGTGTGAGGGAACCCTCCACCTGCTGACACTAGGGGGAGCTGAAGCGCAGTTTTTGCAGTAAAGGTTAAAGAAAAATTCTATCTAATAAAAGAGTAATATGCAAATTAACCATCACTCTGTCACAAAGATGTCAATGCCCATAGCCACAAGATGGCAGCACCCAGTCCCCTCAGCCCCACCAGAGACCCCCAGTCCTGGGTGCATGGCCGCTGAGAATGGGCAGCATGAGCAGCCTGGCTGAATGCTTGCTTCGTCGCCGTGGCAATGAGGCAAGCACCCCACCACAGCTGTGGAGGGCCTCTGGGCAGCGCACATAGCAGGAACAGCCAGGGCAGGATGCTTGCGTTGTTGCCACGGCGATGAGGCAAGCATCCTGCCCCAGCTGCGGAAGCCTCTGGGCCATGGAGAGCCTCTGGGCAGTGGGTGCAGAGCAGCCAGGCCCTGCAGAGAGCAGAGAACCATGGGGAGTGGGCCTAAGCCGTCAGGGGTCCCAGATTGGAGAGGGTGCAGGTTGGGCTGAGGGACCCCCCCCCCCCCGCATAAATTTCGTGCACCAGGCCTCTAGTCCTATATAATAAAAGCCTAATATGCAAATTGTTTGACCACTCGCTATGATGTTTGCTGACTACCAGGGGGTGGCACGGAACATGGGGGACGTCGGCAATGCAGCGCTGGCAGCGGGCAGCAGTGGAGGCACTGCCAGCCCCAGTGGGCCCCAATGAGAGTGGGACTGCAGAGGGATGGTGGAGCAGGTGAGTGGGCGGCGCCAGGCCATGGCAGAGTGCCAGGCGGGGCTGCAGGGCTGCGAGGCTGGGGGGATGAGCTGGGACCCGATCCCCGCAGGCCACCCTGAAGGACCCCATCTGTGCACAAATTCATGCACCGGGCCTCTAGTCTTAGTTATAAAATCAGTATTTGGAAGCCTGAAGGAATTTTCACGTCAGCTGGTCTAACTTCTTCAGAGAAATGCTAAGGCTAAGGTCCATAACGTGGCTGCTAGTTATTCTGCATTTGGCCTAAATTTGAGAGACAGTCTCCTCCTCTCCCCCCAAGAAGGCCAGACATAGTCCTCACGTTATCAAAGCCAGCTCCTGCCAGGAGGTGAGGCTGGGAGGGTTTTGTATGGGAGCAGCAGGAGGGATGGATGATTTCAGAGTGTAGTTCTATCTGTGCCACTGTTGAAAAATCATTCCATAGAACTTCTAATATGCCTCTTTCTCAGTGGAACATTCTGAAGTCTTAAATCTGTGACTCTGGCCCGTCAGCCTTTGAGACTCAACTTTTGGTGAAAATAACCTACATCAGCCAGACACCAAAAGGAAGGAAAAAATAGATTATGATAAAGAGCCTTTGGTGTTCATAACAAAAGAATAATGCAGCTTTATTTTCCTCATCGTTGCTGCTTTAAATGGTTATTTAAGTTATTTAAGCTGTAAATTATCTAAGTTATTTAAGCTTTAAAAGGTTATAGTAAACCATGCGTGATTAGATATTTTTATCCAATATTTCCTTGGGTGTGGCTCCTTCCCAAAAGTGTAGCTGAGCCAATACAGAAATGCAATACTGTATTTCTAAGATGAACAGTGAGAGTGATAACAACATAACACGTTTCTGTTCAGACCTGTATTTTTTAGGGTAACCATGGTTGAGACCTTGAGCACTCCGGTGGTTTTCAGTCTGGGCCCAGGTAGTCCCTTCAGCTGCTGTGTTCTGTCTGCTTGCCCCTAACCCATTCAGACTCACTCTCCATCTCCTGGTGTCTGTCCCCTTCTCTGTCCCTGGTTCCTCTGCCCCTCTCCCACAGGCGGGATGGGAGGCAGCATCCTTTCTGCTTCCATATCCCCTTGCCCCATGTCACCAGTAGATCTCAGAACCCACCCATTTTTCCTATTAACCTATCTGCCTCTTTCACTAGACTGATGGCTTCTGTTTAAAATCCTTTTTCTTGGAAGGCAGCTATGCTCACCACTATACCACCAACGCCAACATAAAATCCTTTTTCTTATGTGATAAAATATATATGACATCAAATTTACTATTTTAACCATGTGAAGTGTGTAGTTCAATTGCATGAAGTATATTCACATTGTTGTGCAACCATCACAGCATCCATCTCCAGAACTTCTTCTTGGAACTGAAACTCTGCACCCATTAAACAATAACTCCCTATTTCAGGCCCTGCCTACCCCCATTCTCCTCCTCAGGCCCTGGCTACCCCCATTTTCCTCCTGTCTCTATGAATTTGACTACTCCAGGAAACTCAAATAAGTGGAATCATATAATATTTGTGTGTGTGTGTGTGTGTGTGTGTGTGTGTGTGTGTGCCTGGCTTATTTAACTTAGCATAATGTCTTCAAGGTTGTTCATCCATGTTGTAGCATGTGTCAGACTTTGATTTAGATCGCTTCTTGAGGTCAGGAATCATGTCAATAAGTGTGTAAGTCTGTTTGAATTTTTTTAAAAATCGAGTAGGTATGGATGTAAAGTAACAAGATCTGCAAAACAATCTCAAAAGAAAGCTAACGCTGACTGCCCCTTGCCAGTAGGGTGAGCCCACAGGTCAAGAGGCATACATGTGCAACGGGCTGCAGTGCCTGGTTCCCCATGACCTGCTGCTTCCCCTCCACCTTTCTGATTGTATGCAAATGTCTCTTGTGAACAACTCCAATCTGGGCCCAAAGAGGCAAGGGAATTCTGGAAGAAGTGGTTCTCCAATGTGAAAGCCACCACAATGCTATTAGAGCAGTGGTTCTCAACCTTGGCTGCACATCAGAATCGCCTGGGAATCTTTTTAAAATCCTGATTTCTGGGCCTCATCCTCCAGAAATTCTGTTTCTTTGTTACTAATGTTGTAGCCTCACCCCATAACAAAGAAACAGAATTTCCGGAGGATGAGGCCCAGAAATCAGGATTTTAAAAAGATTCCCAGGTGATTCTAATGTGCAGCCAAGGTTGAAAACCACTGTATTAGAGTGTATTCCAGACAGGGGAGAGCTTCTATGTTGATCAGACCTAGACAAGAATGAAACTGTGTTTGCAACTTTACATATCAGGTGACTAGAAGACTTTTCCACAGATGGTCTCAGGCTCCATGCATTTCAAACTTTGCTTCTCTTCTACTACCCACATACTTCTGGTGCTAGGGGCTCTAAGGGCACATTGTTACTGGACTATGACCTCTGAACTTGAATACCTTTCCGCAGGTGAGTCAGCACAGTGGGTAGCAGTATTCCTGGAAGCCATTTCTCAACCAGGACTGCTAATAATAACTGCAAATCACATAAGCATATTCTACTAAACCGAAACCAACTCTATCCCAGTTTAATGTCTTCGTACTGGACTCCCAAAATACTGCAGCCACCCCAGTGCCATCCAACACAAAAGAAATCTGAGAGGGTAGTCGGAGTAGGCAGAGGAAGTATCTTAACCATTGGTGGTTAAAATATCTTACTTTGTACAGTTTACGAAAACAAATGACCCTTTGAACACATTGGTGGGCGCTTGGAAGGGGCCAGTGCAAGTCAGGGGCCCGAGGCTCAACCGCCATTGGCTCTGGGAAAATTTGCCTGGGGCTCTTTCTATGCAGAGCATTAGTTGAATCGATTTTTGTTTTCAACTTTTTTATTAAGAATATTTTCCAACATTCACAAAATTGAGGAACTGCCCCTCATAATAAACCCCACTCCACCTCATGCACTCATCACCCAGCTTCAACAACGATCAGTGTTGGTTGATTTTTCTAGTGCCCACCATCATCATCCCAAACTCATTATGCAATAGAGGTGTGATATTTCTGGCTCCTATTCTTTTTTCTCAGCTCTCTGCCAGGTTCTTACCCCACCAGATTGCTGAACTCAACAGGGTAATGGGACTCATCGAATTATTCACCCTGATACATTTCATATGTTTTCTTTTAATGCCCTGGGGGCAAACATACTTTATTTTCCTTTCAGTTTTGGGGACTGTGAGTAAAGACAGATTTGATTAGCCTCAAAGGAGAAACTCTGAATCCTTTTCTCTATTAGATCTGGAAATACATCCTCCAGAATTCCACACTCATGTAGATAAAGTGTTATGAAGCATTATTTAAAATATACCAACATTAGAAAACAGTTCTTAAGACCTACCAGTTGGTAATTTCATGAAGAACCTCAATAAAACCACAACATCCCTGGTGACACTGGGCATAGCTATACTTTTTTCAAGCAGAATCTGAAAGAAATTGCATCAGCAAATTAGCCTTAAGGTTCAGGACATTCTTTTTATTTTTTATTGATTTTAGAGAGAGAGGAAGGGGCGGGGGGAGAGAAACATCGATTTGTTGTTCCACTTATTTGTGCACTGACTGGTTGATTCTTGTATGTGTTCTGACAGGGGATCAAACCCAAAACCTAGGCATATCAGGATGATGCTCTAACCAACTGAGCTATCCAGCCAGGGCTGGGCCAGGGCATTCTTAATAAGGATAACTAATATGGCAGTTGTCAGAATTATAATGAGGCTAGTGGAACATTTTCATTTTATATTTATCAAATACCTATCACTGAGCCAGGAGCATATAGCAATAACAAGATATGCCAGGTCCCTGTTCTCAAAGAGTTAACCGTCTATTCCTATGGATGGAGTAGTAGCAGCCTCTTTAAGTGGGACTGCCCACACAGCCCTAGCCCTGCCTCCTAAATGACAAGAACGCGCCCCAAAAGCCCACCTGATTACAGTTCCCTTCCATATTGAAAACTACCATTTCTCCCACTGTAGGGAAAGCAACGATAAGAAAATAAATTCATGCCCAGTCGGCATGGCTCAGTGGTTGAGCGTCAACCCAGGAACGAAGAGGTCATGGGTTCGATTCCGGATCAGGGCACATGCCAAGTTGTGGGCTCAATCCCCAGTGTGGGGTGTGGAGGAAACAGCCTATGAATGATGTTTCTCTTTCATAGATGTTTCTATTTCTCAATCCCTCTCCCTCTAAAAATCAATTTAAAAAAAAGAAAAACAAAGTAATAAAAATCAATAAAAACATATTTAAAAAAAAGGAAGTGAATTCACAAATACTCAAATAAACATTGTGATGGGGTCTGTGATGGAAATGATCAGGTTACTGTGAAAGGAAATCAATTTATTTCTCTAGTTTGGGGCATCTGCACAGGTCTTTTTGCACAGGTGGCAGGTCGGGCAAGTGTCCTGGAAGATGATAATTTGTAGCCATGAGTGTTCTGGAGATAGGGATCCACAAGTTCCAAGGCCCTGAAGTGGGAGGGGGTTTAGTGAACTTAATGAAGACGGGGAGAGCGAGACAAGACTGGAAAGACAGGCAGGTGTCAGATCAGGGTTGCAGTGAAGAATTTAGGTTTTACTCTAAATGCTTCCCATTGGAAGCCACTAAAAGTTTTAAGAAGGGAATTGATTTGATGACAATAATGAGAGGTAACTGACACTATTGATCACTTGTTCTGGGCCAAGCAAGGTTTTAAGCTTATTAATTAACTCAATATACATATACTTATAACAACCCTAAGAGGTGAGTACTATTTATAGTCCCATCTTTTAGAAGAGGAAACTAAAGCACTGAAAGCTTAAGTAACTTTCCCAGTCACACAAGTAGTAAACTCTGTTTTAGTACCTTAGCAGTTTCCTGACTATGAAGCCGGAGGAGCTGTATTTGCTGAAAGACTGGCCAGAGTTGCAGGGGAAGGTTCTGTTTCTGGCTCAGACAGCTGCCTATTATAGGCATACTAGAGGCCCGGTGCACGAAATTCATGCGGGGGTGGGGGTGGGGTTCTCTCAGCCTGGCCTGCACCCTCTCCAATCTGGGACCCCTCGGGGGATGTTTGACTGCTGACAGTTGGACATCCCTCTCACAACCTGGAACCGTTGGCTCCTAACTGCTCACCTGCCTGCAGGGCCTGATTGCCCCTAACTGCCCTCTCCTGCCGGCCTGGTCACCCCTAACCACCACTGCCTCTGCCCCCGCCACCGTGGCTTTGTGCAGAAGGACATCTGGATGGATGTCCGGAAAATGTCTGGTCTAATTAGCATATTACCCTTTTATTAGTATTCAGTGGTTCTCAACCTTCTGGCCCTTTAAATACAGTTCCTCATGTTGTGACCCAACCATAAAATTATTTTCGTTGCTACTTCATAACTGTAATGTTGCTACTGTTATGAATCGTAATGCAAATATCTGATATGCAGGATGGTCTTAGGCAACCCCTGTGAAAGGGTTGTTCGACCGTCAAAGGGGGCGAGACCTACAGGTTGAGAACCGCTGGAGTTACTTCCCATAATGTATTGTTAGCCAAGGCATGCATATGGTGACGCTCACAAACTTTTTAAGGCAGTATTTTTTAACAACAAAAACAACACCTTCCGCCCTAACAGGTTTGGCTCAGTGGGTAAAGAGTTAGCCTGCGGACTGAAAGGTCCCAGGTTCGATTCCGGCCAAGGGCATGTACCTGGGTTGCGGGCACATCCCCAGTAGGAGATGTGCAGGAGGCAGCTGATCGATGTTTCTAACTCTCTATCCCTCTCTCTTCCTCTGATTTTTATTGTAAAAAATCAATAAAATATATTTAACACAAACAAACAAAAAACAACACCACCTTCCTAGAAAACGTGTCCTATTTTGGCTAGAAAATGCAAGGTGTGTCAATAGCCGCCTTGAAAACCCCACAAGCAGGGGGAGAGCTGGATTCAGTCAGCAGAAAACCTGCTCCAGAAGGAGCCACCCGCAGCTCTGCCGGGAAGGTCTGATCTGGGCAGGTGCGGGGAGCAGGTGCGCAGCAGGGAGGGCGCGGCTGGCAGGGCTGGGCGGGGCGTGCGGAGAGGCCGGAGAGGCAGGGAGGTCGGGGGCAGCCTGAGCCCGCGAGGGAAGTGGCGCTGAGGGGCGTGGCCACGCCGGGGAGGGTAAGGGGCGTGGCCTCGGGGCGGGGCGCCGGGGGACGGGCAGGCGGGGCGCGGCGCGTGCGCGGGGAAGATGGCGCTACGTCTGCTGCGGAGGGCGGCGCGCGGAGCGGCGGCGGCGCTGCCGAGGCTGTGAGTGCAGGTTCCCTTTTCCCGCCGCTCTGCCGGGCTCAGCCCGCGGCCCGACGGGTTTTCCCGAGCCCTGGTGGGCGCCCCGGCGGGGCTGGAGCGCTGGGCGCCGCCGTGCGCCGACCGACCTCTGTCTGCCAAGGTCGCCCCTGCTCGCCCTCCCTGTGGGACGTGGGTGCAGACCCGGAACGTGGGTGCAGACGTTCGGTCTGTCAGCCCCGGAAAACTAACCAGCCTCCCCACTAATGCGGGCGGTGAACGCGCGGAGGTTCCGTAAACGGTCCCGGCGTCACCCCAGCTGCTCACCTCGGGAACTGGAGCACCTTCCCCGGTGTGCGCCGCAGGCGGTTCCCGAACTGCTCGGTCTAAGGACCCCTCTACACGTGAAAAATTATTGAGGACCCTTAAGAGCTTTTGCTCGTATCTTGATTTTTAGTATATGAGGAATTAAAACACTTTAAAAGTATTTATTTAAAAATAACAAACCCATTAGTATTAACGTATAAATAACTATAACTACACACACACACACACACACACACACACGCACGCACGCACGCACACAAATCTTTAAGAAGAGTGGCATGGTTTTATATTTTTGAAAACCTCTTTGGTTTAATAAAGGACAATTCTCATATCAGCTGTTCTGGGGGAAATTTGCAAGGAAATTACAATCTCACATAAATGCAGATACTTGTTGGAAAAGGGAAGCCCTCCTAGACCCTTTCAGAGGGTAGAGTCTCGGGGACCCCTCAGGTGTCCTCGGACCACACTTTGGGAACCGTTGGTCTACCACGTGCCTGGATACACCTTATCTCATTTGCTTCCTTGGCCACCATGTGAAGCCCAGTGACTTGTTTATAAAGATGGGGAAACTGAGGCTCAGAGTTTGGTGCTTGCATTTGCTTGCTCCCTGCTTCCTGACTCAGCAGGGTCCCATGCCAAGACCGACCAGGTGAATGCATCCCCCCTTCCCATTTCCTACACCCAGGCCTGGGACATGGCCCCGGGGTCAGGATCCCGCCCAGGAACCAGAGGAGTCATTGAGGTGTATATGCAGACCCTTCCAGGAAGTCTTTTTTCTGGCCTATTCAGGGGCCTGTTCAACAGTGGGTCCAGTGACCACACGCAGCCACCTACTTCTAAGGTGCTGGGTGCTCAGCAAACAGTGCTCTTCACCTCCATTAGCACCGGCTCCTTCTCAACAGACCTGCACACCCCACCACGGCCCTGGCCGCAGGCCTCCACGCAGGCTGCTTTCCAGAGGCTACACCCTGAGCTAAACCCTCCCGTCCTGGTGTCTTCAGAACACATGGGGATGGGAGAAGTGAAGGCGCGAAACGTCAACTTAGGAAAGCCTGCTTAGAGAAGTCTTCATTTCTACCCAAGTTCGGTCGCATGAGCCAGTGCTCATGGAGGTGAAGAGCACTGTATGCTTCTGCTGGCTTTTCCCTCCGGTTCTTAGAGCATCAGCACCATTGCTGACGGGCCGGGCCCCTTCCTGACTCCTCTTCCCAACCCCCCAACATTGTCCCTGTGGCAGTGCTGTCTGATGCTTCCCTGCCCAGCCTGTCTCCAGCCCTGCTGCTCTCTGTGGCCACTGCTCAGTTTATGTACTCTGCCCTCAAGTTGGGGAAGCATAGCTTTTCACTCCTAGGTGTGCTATAATATTAGGGTACCTTTTCCATCAACCCCCCTTACCTGATAGAGGGGGTTAATGACATGTGTGTGAGTAGCAGCCCATGCAGATTCACGCATCTACAAATATTTCTATATGTAACCATCTGTACCTACATTAGGCTAAGCATGAATTCATATATAGGCTGCCCCCCCCCAAATATATATATATACACACACACTTTGAATAATTATAAAGGCAGTGTTTATTAAAATGCATTTCATTTTCAAAATTGAGCTATCAGGTGTTAAAGTGTGTAGACATTTTATTTGGACACCCTGTAGCCTCCAGTTCTAATCCGTTACTACTTGGCTCATTCTAGCCTTCTCCCTTGCTTATTTGTAAAATTTCACTCCAAACAGTGAGAAACCTGGATCCCACCATAGCCATCTAGTTACTTAATTGTTTAATTTCAGCATACAGTGGGGCCTTGACTTACGAGTTTAATTCGTTCTGAGACCGAGCTTGTTAAGGAGCTCATTAACTCAAATTACTCTATCAACTCAATGCAAAAAATCAGCGGAGAGACAGCTGGTATCTCAAAACACTTGTTAGTCGGGACACTCGTAAGTTAAGGCCCCACTGTGCTCTCATAGCCGTATCTGAATTGTTAGACCATACTTCATCGGGGCGGGGGGACTTTACCAACTAGATTACAGTGCTTACGTGCGGTTCCTTTCCCTTTAGTCTTACAGACTCTACTCATTTCCAAAGTCAGTTAGGTTAGCACCTTTTTCTCCCATTCCCTTCAATGAGGTCGTTCCATATATTTGTACTACAGTTAGATTCTCTTGTCACAGTCTGCATTCTTTCCTGGGATCCCCCTACCTCCCAAATGATTTTTTTAATTGCATGCATTAAGGCTCACTCTTTTTGCTATAAAGTTCTTTGGGTTATGGCAAATGCATAATTTCATGTATCTACCATAACAGTATCATACAGAATAGTTTTACTTCCCTAAAAATTCGCCTGTGCTTCACTTATTCATCCACCCCCACCCCCCCTCAAACTCCTGGCAAGCACTGATCATTTTACTGTTTCTATACAGGGGTTGGCAAAAGTAGGTACAGTTTGTGAGTATACAAAACACAGTTTATTCTTGTATTTATTGTTTATTGTATTACTTACTTGTATTACGACTGTACACCTACTTTTGCCCACCCTGTAGTTTTGCCTTTTTAGATTGCATTCCTTCACTTAGCTATATGTATTAAGGAGTCTCCATGTCTCTTTTTGTGGCATGATAACTCATTTTCTTTTATTGCTGAACTAGAGGACCGGTGCACGAATTCGTGCATGGGTGGGGACCCTCAGCCTGGCCGGCTGCGGGGAGGGACCGTGGGAGGTTGGCTGGTCAAGGGAGGTTGGCTGGGGGAGCGCACTGACCACCAGGGGGCAGTTCCTGCATTGAGCATCTGCCCCCTGGTCATCAGTGTGTCATCATAGTCAACAGTTGACCGGTTGTTTGGTCAGCCGGTCGCTTAGGCTTTTAGATATATAGATAATATTCCATGGTATAGATGTACCTATTAAAGGACATTTTGGTTACCTCTAGTTTTTATTGATTATGAATAAAGCTGCTATAAACATTCGTGTGCAGGTTTTGGATATAAGTTTCAAATCAATTGCCTAAATACCTAGAAGTATGATTGTATGATAAGACTATATGTAGCTTTGTAAGAAAGTAGCAAGCTGTCTTCCAAAGTGGCTATTCCATTTTGCATTCCAACTATGATGGCCGTGTTTCTGTTACTCCGTATCCTTGTCAGCAATTAGTGTTGTCAGTTAAAATTTTTTTTAGCCATTCTAATAGATATGTTACTGTTTTAATATGTTAATTTGTTTTAACTTGAAATTGCCTGATGTTGAGCATCATCTGTGTATCTTTGGTGAGGTATCTATTCAGCTCTTCCTATTTCTTAATTGGGTTCTTTTCTTATTGTTGAGTTTTAAGCATTGTTTTCATGTTGTAGATATGAGTCCTTTATCAGATATATATTTGCAAATATTTTCTTCCAGTCTGTAGTTTATCTTTTCATTCTCTTAATGGTGCTTTTCATAGAGCAGAAGTTTTTCTTTTTTTAACCGTCAGGCATATCAGTTTTTTTCTTTCATGGATCATGCTTTTGGTGTTATATTTAAAAACTCATTTCCAATCCAAGGTTACATAGATTTTTTCCTACATCCCCTTTTAGAAGTCTTACAGTATTGTGTTTTATACTTAGGTCTGTGGTCCATTTAGAGTTAATTTTTATAATAGGTGTAAGGTTCGTCTAATTCACTTTTTTGCATATTGATCCAATTGTTCCAGCCAATTTGTTGAAAAAACTATCCTTTCTCCACTAAATTGCCTTTGTCCCTTTGTCAAAGATCAGTTGACTATATTTGTGTGGGTCTATTTCTTGCCTCTCTATTCGGTTATATTGACCTATATGCCTATTGCCAGTATCATGCTGTTTTTATGACTGTAGCTTTATATTAAGTCTTGACGTTCGGTGGTGTCAGACTGCCAACTTAAGTCCTCTTTTGTATTGCGTTGGCTATTCTGATTCTTTTGCCTTTCTACATAAACTTTATAATCAGTTTGTTGACATCCACAAAATAGCCTGCTGAGATATGTTTGGGATTGCATTGAATCTATAGATTAAGGTGGGAATAATTGCCAACCTAACAGACTGAGTCTTCCAATCCTTGAACATGGACTGTCTCTCCATTTATTGAAATGTTAATTTCTTTCATCAGAGTTGAATAGCTCTCTGCACATATATTTTGTATATGTTTTGTTAGATTTATGCCTAAGTATTTCATATTTGAGGGTGCTATAGTAAATTATATTGTGTGTTAAATTTCAAATTTCAGTTGTTCATTGCTGGTTTATAGGAAAGCAATAGACTTTTTAAATATTAATTTTGTGTCCTGCAAGTTTGCCATAACCACTTATTAATTTCATGAATTATTTTTTGTTAATTCTACATAGAGAGTCATGTCATTTGCAAACAAAGACAGGTTTTTTTTTCTTCCCAATGTGTATGCCTTGTATTTCTTTTCTTATTGCACTAGACTAGTAGCCCGGTGCATGGATTCATGCACATTGAAAGGAAATTAATTAGACGGTGGCTGGCGGGGTGGGACTGGGCGAGACAGGCTGGACACGCCCTGGAGCCAACCTTCTGTGGTCCTTCCCCGGCTGGTTGCACCTGGGATGACAGCACCTTGGCTCGAAGGGCATCTGCAGAGTGGGGGGGGAGGGGTGTCCCTCTGACAGCTGGGGTCCCTTGGCCTGGCCTGCGGGGATTGGGTCGAAACTGGCTCTCTGACATCCCCCAAGGGGTCCCAGAGTGCAAGAGGGCACTCTGCAAAGTTGGTGTCGTACAGGGTGTGGAATGCAAACACAAGTGTGCAGTAAACCAGATTTGGGGCCTGACAATGTCCCAGCAACAACATAAACCACGGCAGAAGGTGGAATCACACGGCCCTGTGAAGAATTGGGCTCCCTTCTGTCTGGTTCCCGGATGCATCACCCGAGAACTGCCACTGCCAAGTCACCGCAGCTCGGCATCTCCTGCATTGAGCATCTGCCCCCTGGTGGTCACTGCACGTTATATCTCCTGGACAGTCGGACGGTTGCTTATCCTTTTATATATATACTAGGGGCCCGGTGCACGAAATTCGTGCATTGGGTGTGTGGGGGGGGAGAGTGTCCCTCAGCCCAGCCTGCCCCCTCTCACATACTGGGAGCCCTCAGGCGTTGACCCCCATCACCCTCCAATCGCCTGATTGGCCCCTTGCCCAGGCCTGACGCCTCCGCCAGAGGTGTTAGGCTTGGACAGGGGACCCCCATCTCCCCTGATCACTGGCTCTGGCCCCCGCCCAGGCCTGAGGCCTCTGGCCCAGGAATCATGCCTGGGCAGGGGACCCCCATCTCCCTCTGATCGCTTGCTCCACCCCCCGCCCAAGCCTGACGCCTCTGACCCAGGCTTCAGGCCTGGGCAAGGGGACCATCATATCCCCCCAATCCCCGGCTCCGCCCCCCACCCAGGCCTGATGCCTCAGCCAGAGGAGTTGACCCTCATCACCCTCCGATCACCAATCACCGGATCGGCCCCTTGACCAGGCCTGAGGCCTCCGGCAGAGGTGTCAGGCCTGGGCAGGGGACCCCCAGCTCCCCGCGGTTGCAGGCTCTGCCCCTGCCCAGGCCTAACGCCTCTGGCCCCGGCGTCCGGCCCGGGCAGCGGGGACCTGCAGTGGCAGCCGGGGGCGCCGCAATCATGGGCTTCGCTTTAGGCCCAGGCAAGGGACCCCTAGGTCCTGGGACTGCCAGCTTCGACCGTGCCCAGCTCCCATCGCTGGCTCCACCCCTACTTCCTGCTATCACTGGCCAGGGCGGCAAAGGCACCTGATTCTCCGATCATGGCTGGGGGGCAGGGCAAAGGCGGCCCCGGGGCTGCCTTTGCCCTGCCCCCCAGCTCTTAGCTCCCCCCTGGGTTTCCGATCACTGTCAGTGGCAGGGGGCTTCTTCCTGCTTTCCCTTTCGCCTCCCTGCATTGTGCCTACATATGCAAATTAGCCGCCATCTTGTTGGCAGTTAATTTGCATATAGCCCTTATTAGCCAATGAAAACGGTATCGCCGTACGCCAATTACCATTTTTCTCTTTTATTAGTGTAGACTAGAGGCCCGGTGCGCAAAAATTTGTGCACTCGGGGGGGGGGAAGGGGGGTCCCTCAGCCTGGCCTGTGCTGTCTTGCAGTCTGGGACCCCTTGGGAGATAACGCCCTGCTGGCTTAGGCCTGCTCCTGGGTGGCAGAGGGCAGGCCCAATCCCTAGGTGCAGCCCCTGGTCGGGCTCAGAGCAGGGCCGATTGGGGTGTTGGGGCGCCGCCCCCTGTCATGCACAGAGCAGGGCGGATCGGGAGGTTGCAATTCCACCCTCAGTCACGCTCAGGGTAGGGCCGATTGGGGGGTTGGGGCACCGCCCCCTGTCACACTCAAGGCAGGGTCGATGGGGAGTTTGCGGTGCCACCCCCTGTCACGCACAGAGCAGGGCCAATCCAGGGGGGTTGGGGTTCCTTACCCTGTCACGCACGGAGCAGGGTCAATCAGGGGGTTGGGGAGCTCCCCCGTGTCACGCACAGAGCAGGGCCCATCAGGGGGTTGAGGAGCTCCCCCGTGTCATGCACAGAGCAGGGCCCATCAGGGGGTTGAGGAGCTCCCCCCTGTCACTCAGAGAGTAGGGCTGATAGGGGAGTTGGGGCGCCGCCCCCTGTCACACACAGAGCAGGGCAGATCAGGGGGTTGGGACGCCGCCACTGTCACACTCAGGGCAGGGCCGATGGGGAGGTTATGGCTCTACCCCATCACACACAGAGCAGGGCCCATGGGGGGTGGGGGGGTTGTGGCGCCGCCCTCTATCACCCACAGAGCAGGGCCGATCAGTGGGTTGGGGCGCCGCCACTGTCACACTCAGGGCAGGGCTGATGGGGAGGTTATGGCTCTACCCCGTCACACACAGAGCAGGGCCCATGGCGGGGGGGTGGGGGGGGGCGCGGGTTGGGGCGCCGCACCCTGTCACACACAGAGCAGGGCTGATCAGGGGGTTGGGGTGCCGCACCCTGTCATACACAGAGCCGCAGGGCGATCAGAGGTTGGGGAGCTCCCCCGTATCAGGCACAGAGCAGGGCTGATCAGGAGGTTGGGGCGCCTTCCCCCGTCACAAACAGAGCAGGGCGGATAGGGAGGTTGTGGCCCTGCCCCCTGTTACACACAGAGCCGCAGGGTGATCAGGGGGTTTGGGCGCTGCCCCCTGTCACGCTGATCCTGGTTCTGGGAGGCATATTACCCTTTTACTATATAGGATAGAGGCCTGGTGCACGGGTGGGGGCCGGCTGGTTTGCCCTGAAGGGTGTCCTGGATCAGGGTGGGGGTCCCCACTGGGGTGCCTGGCCAGCCTGGGTGAGGGGATGATGGCTGTTTGCAGCTGGTCACACACTCTTCAGGGTGGGGGTCCCCACTTGGGTGCCTGGCCAGTCTGGGTGAGGGGCTGAGGGCTGTTTTCAGGCTGGCGGGTGACGGAAGCTCCCAACCGCTCCTTTTTTTCTTTTTAATTCTGGGCCAGCTTTAGCTCTGAGGCTCCAGCTCTTAGGCCTCCACTGCTGAAAGTAGGTATCTGGTTTGTTTCAGTTCGAAACAATGTATAACTCCAACTCTGACTCCAGCTCTGAGATCCCAGCTCGCTGAAAGCTGGTTTCTGGGGTTTTTTTTAGCTTCATTATTTGTTAAAATGTTTCAAACTGCAGGCTCAGAGGCCTCAAGGCAGACGGGGAACGTTGGTCTCCTCCGTCACTGAAGCAAGCACGCCTCATGTTAGTTTCAAGCTGCCTGGCTGCCGGCTGCCATCTTGGCTGACAGTTAATTTGCATATCTTGCTGATTAGCCAATGGGAAGGGTAGCGGTCGTACGCCAATTACCATGTTTCTCTTTTATTAGATAGGATAGATAGTGGTTCCAGTATGATGCTAAATACAAGTGATGAGAGGGGACATTACTCCTTCATTCCCAATCTTAGGGAAAGCATCCTGTTTCCCACCAATAAGTCTGACTTAGCTGTGATGTAGATTTTTTTAATCTACAGTTTGCTGACAGTTGTTTGTTTTGTGTGTGTGTGTGTGTGTGTGTGTGTGTGTGTTTTGTCATGAATGGGTGTTGGATTTTGTTAAGTTCCTTTTCTGCATCAATTGATATGATCATATAATTTTTGTTTTTTAGCTTGTTGATGTGGCAGATTACACTAATGACTTTTGAATGTTGAACCAGCCTTGTATACCTGGAATAAATCCCCTTGGTCATGTGTATAACTCTTTTTATTTTTTAAATTTTTTTAGTCATTTCAGAGAGGAAGGGGGGAGAGAGAGAGAGAGAGAGAGAGAGAGAGAGAGAGAGAGAGAGAGAGAGAGATAAAACATCAATGATGAGAGAGAATCATTGATCGGCTGCCTCCTGCACACCCCTCACTGGTGATCGAGCCCGCAACCCAGGCATATGCCCTTGACCAGAATCGAACCCATGACCCTTCAGTCTGCAGGCTGACGCTCTATCCACCAAGCCAAGCCAGCTGGGGCTATAACTGTTTTTATACATTGCTGGATTTTATTTGCTAATATTTTTGTTGAGAGTTTTATATCTATGTTCATGGCAGATATTGGTCTGTAGTTTTCCTTTTTTGTAATGTGTTTATTTGGTATTGGTTTCTCATACATGTATAGAGGGTGGGGCAAAAGTAGGTTTACAGTTGTGAGTATGCAAAACACAGTTTATTCTTGTATTGTTATTTATTAATTATTGTATCATTTTCCATACAAACAATGTAAACCTACTTTTGCCCCACCCTGTACATATGTCTCATGTCCTTTTTGTTTCTTTATTCCCTCTTTGCTGCTTTCTTTTGTTTTAAGTTAATATTTTCTAATGTAATATTTTCAATTTTTTCAATGATATTTTAACTGTTTTTAAAGTTTGGTGGGGTTTTTTTTTAGTGGTTACCATATACATTTTTGGGGGGCTTACCATATACATTTTTTAAAATTGTGGTAAAATAGACATAGCCTTGCCATTTTAACCATTTTCAGTGTACCACTTAGTGGCATTATTAAATTCATACTCTTGTGTAACCATCACCACTCTCTATTTCCAATTTTTTTTTTTGTCACTCCAAACAAATTCTGTACCCATGAAACAATAACTCCTCCTTCTTCAGTACCTGGTAATCTCTAGTCTATTCCCATCTCTCTGACTTTGTCTTTTCTAGATATTTCATTTAAGTGGAATTATATAATATTTGTCCTTTCATTTCTGGCTTAGTTCACTTAGCATAATGTTTTCAAGATTCATCCATGTTGTAGCATGTATCAGAACTTAAGCACTTTTTATGACTGGATAATATTTCATTGCTTGTACATTACCATATATATCTTAGTTTATTGGAACCTGCTTTTGATTTATACTTACTTCTAGAAGATAGAGAAATGTTACTTCTATATAGTTTTGTCCCCCTTTCTTTTTTTGTGGCATTATTGCTATGCACATTATATTTATATATGTTTGTAAACTTGGTAATATATTGTTGTAGTTATTACTTACATAATTTTATCTCTTTTAAAGAAACATAGGAAAGGAGATGGAAGTACACATACACACATACTATATATAAACATATATATATATATAAACATATATATATATAAACATATATATATACTAGAGGCCCGGTACACAAAAATTTGTGCACTCGGGGAGGAAGGGGGGGTCCCTCAGCCAGGCCTTTGCCCTCTCGCAGTCTGGGACCCCTCGGGAGATAACCTGCTGGCTTAGGCCTGCTCCTGGGTGGCAGAGGGCAGGCCCAATCCCTAGGTGCAGCCCCAGAGCAGGGCCGATTGGGGAGTTGGGGTGCCACAGAGCAGGGCGGATCGGGAGGTTGAGGTGCCACCCTCAGTCATGTTCAGGGTAGGGCTGATTAGGGGGTTGGGGCACCGCCCCCGTCACACTCAAGGCAGGGTCGATGGGGAGTTTGCGGCGCCACCCCCTGTCACGCACAGAGCAGGGCCAATCAGGGGGTTGAGGAGCTCCCCCCTGTTATGCACAGAGCAGGGCCGATCAGGGGGTTGGGGCACCGTCCCCTGTCACACTCAAGGCAGGGTCGATGGGGAGATTGTGGCGCCACCCCCTGTCACGCACAGAGCAGGGCCAATCAGGGGGTTGGGGCGCTGCCACCTGTCACGCACAGAGCAGGGCCCATCAGGGGGGTTGGGGCACCACCACTGTCACACTCAGGGCAGGGCCAATGGGGAGGTTATGGTTCTAACCCGTCACACACAGAGCAGGGCCCGTGGGGTGGGGGGCGCGGGTTGGGGCGCCGCACCCTGTCACACACAGAGCAGGGCCGATCAGGGGGTTGGGGCGCCGCGCCTTGTCACACACAGAGTCGCAGGGTGATCAGGGGTTGGGGAGCTCCCCCCTATCAGGCACAGAGCAGGGCTGATCAGGGGGTTGGAGCGCCTTCCCCTGTCACAAACAGAGCAGGGTGGATAGGGAGGTTATGGCCCTGCCCCCGTCACACACAGAGCCGCAGGGTGATCAGGGGGTTTGGGCGCTGCCCCCGTCACGCTGATCCCGGTTCTGGGAGGCATATTACCCTTTTACTATATAGGATAGAGGCCTGGTGCACGGGTAGGGGCCGGCTGGTTTGCCCTGAAGGGTGTCCTGGATCAGGGTGGGGGTCCCCACTGGGGTGCCTGGCCAGTCTGGGTGAGGGGCTGAGGGCTGTTTTCAGGCTGGCGGGTGA
Organism: Myotis nattereri; assembly: GCF_964212035.1. Taxonomy (NCBI): domain Eukaryota; kingdom Metazoa; phylum Chordata; class Mammalia; order Chiroptera; family Vespertilionidae; genus Myotis; species Myotis nattereri. Next base: position 40,001,657 of record NC_138076.1, on the reverse strand, counting down.
CGGAAGCTCCCATCTGCTCCTTTTTTTTTTTTTTTAATTCTGGGCCAGCTTTAGCTCTGGCTCCAGCTCTGAGGCCTGTGCTGCTGAAAGCAGGTATCTGGTTTGTTTGTGTTCTATAATCGAAACACTGTATCAACTCCAGCTCTGAGATCCCGATGGGCTGAAAGCAGGTTTCTGGGGTTTTGTTTAGCTTCTATATTTGTAACAATGTTTCAAACTGCAAGCTCAGAGGCCGGCAAGGCAGGTGGGGAATGTTGGTTTCCTCCGTCACTGAAGCAAGCAAGCCTCATGTTCACTTCAAGCTGCCTGGCTGCTGGCCGCCATCTTGGCTGGCAGTTAACTTGCATATCTCGCTTATTAGCCAATGGGAAGGGTAGTGGACGTACGCTAATTACCATGTTTCTCTTTTATTAGATAGGATACTTTATAGTGTATTTGTTATAATAATCTATTTCTGTTTCTCTTCATTTGTTCTTGTGGATTTGAGTTGCCATCTGGTGCCATTTCTGTAGCCCAGTACATCTTTGCTCCCACCCACCTCTTTTGTGTTATTATTGGGAAATATATTACATTTCTGTATGTTAAAGGCCTAACAATACATATTATACAGTATTCTTTTATACCTTTGTTTTTTAAATTAGGTAAGAGAGGAAAGCAAAAATATGTTTTTATACTGTGTCTTATAATTACATATTGCTGTGTGTGTGTGTCTGAGAATTTGAATTTGAATTTGAATTATGGGCTCACTTATTTTCAGCCTGAAGAACTTTCCTTAGTATTTCTTTTAAAGTGAATCTGCTAGCAGCAGCCCTATAATTGTGCATGTCATTTTAGATTTACTATGGATATCTCATTCTCCAGATTTTCCTACTAAGCTTCTTGGTTAGTCTGTTTTTGCACCAATTGTTAACCACCATCTCAGGTAGCTGTGATGTTAGATAATTGCTTCTGATTGTTCTCAACAAACGCCCTCAGAGAAAATGCTGTTTTCACTTTTTGAGCTCCAACTCAGGTCAATTTTGCAAGTGGGGTCTTCCAGGGAACCACCAGACAGCTCAAATACTGACAGTTCTCTGGAAATGGGGCTTCGAAAGAGCTCTAATCCTGCCCTGCCTCCTCCAGTGGCTGCCAGGCTGCCGGTTTTCAGGTGATTGTGGCTGTTGATTTTCAAGGCTACCATCAAATTGGGGAGAGGAGGCATAGGGTAAGTTAAAAAAACTCACATAGTTTGCTGTTCATCCATGTTCAGTAAATGCTTCCAGATTGCTGTAAGACTGGTTAATTTCTAGAGTTCTGAAAAAAGTTGATTCTGACAATGCTGGTAAATATTTTATTATTTTTATGGAGGGTAGGATTTTTGAAGGTCCTTTCTCTGCAATTTTGCTGAAGTCATCTCAGCTTAGAGTTTTGATTAAGAATAGGTTTGAAGGTGAAGGGATTAAGCAACACACACACACACACACACACACAAACATGGACAACAGTGTGGTGTTAGCCAGAGGAAAAGGGGGTGGGGAGTAGGTGGAGGTGGGCAAAGGTGGGAGGGGGCAGGGAATGGGGCAGGAAAGAGACTTTGCTTTGGGCACATGTTGCAGTGTGCAGATGATGTTTTATTGAGTTGTACACTTGAACACTGTATGGTTTTGCAAACCAATGTCACCCCAGTAAATTCAATTTAAAAACAAAGAATGGGTTTGAGTTTATAAAATGATTTTTTGGTATTGTGATTTTTTAATATATATTTTTTTACTGATTTCAGAGAGGAGGGGATGGAGAGAGAGATAGAAACATCAATGATGAGTGAGAATCATTGATCGGCTGCCTCCTGCATGCCCCACACTGGGGATCGAGCCCGAAACCCGGGCAGAGAATTGAACTGTGACCTCCTGGTTCGTAGGTTGACTGACGCTCTACCACTGAGTCATGCTGGCTGGGCAGTTGCTTGGCTTTTATGTTTTGGTTAAAGTTTAGAATGTTAACTTGGATCACTGATGTTCACTATTATTCCACAACTCTCATACATACTTGTATTTGTATGTGTATAACCACAGTTGTTCATTTGGTCTATTTCCTATTTTTTCTTAGAAGTACAGAGATAAGTGTCCCTATACCCAAATTTGGCTACCCTTACTTGTGTCCTTGGAGGTAAATTTCTGCATATGAACTTGCTAGATCAGTGGGTATGGACATTTGAAGCCTTTTGGTGCTTGTTGTCAAATCACCCTCCAGAAATTCAGGAGATAGATACCTGGATTCCAGTATGTTTTGTGGAGGCTTACTTGCCCATTTTCCTTGGCATCAGCAGGCCTATCCACAGTACAGGAAGCAGACTGTCTTGTTGGTTACACAGCAGGAAGCTCCAGGCCTGGAAAGAACCCCTCCCCCGGCTGTCAGCCCCTGGTGGCTTTTCCCTCTGAGGCCTCGGCTGTCACACTGACTAGCTACAAGGTGTTTCTGTAAACAGCCATGAAGTTTTACCTTTCCTGCAAGTTCTCTTCAGAGCTACACCACATGTAGCATCTTCCTCTTAGCTAGGCTTTTGTATTAACAAAGGCGCCAGATTTCATAACAAAGGAACAAAGCCAATTTCCGTGAGCAGCAAGGATTCTATTTCACCAGGACGCTTGGTATGGGCAAGACTGTCTTAACAGTTCCTCTGCCCTATATTCTGACTGAGAAGGTAGTCACTCTAGTGCTGTGTTAAGTGCAAGTGCAGGATATTTAAAATTTTAAAAGACAGCACCTTTTTTTTTTTTTACTTTATTATTCTACTTGCCACCCCCAGTAAAATTAGGGTCACAGTTTAGTGGTAGATGGTGTTTGCTGTTTAACTGAAAGTTCTACAATGCTGAAAAATTGTATATTATTAAAATAAGGGCCTCTCTTTGAACCTTTTTAAAGTTGATATGGTCATTTAAAAACATCATTGCGCATATATACATTGTATCACTTTACAAGTAGTGCAGGCTTATTTTAAAGCACTCACACTTGAATTGTATCCTTAATTAGTCTCAGTATTTTTTGTGAGAGGGAGGATATGCCCTCTTTATTTTTTGGCCAAATACAAAAAAAAAAATTAAGGGGGGAAAAAATTCAAGCCAAGTGCTATTTTCATACAGAGACACTAGAGGGCGCTCTAGCAATGGAAGATGTAAATTAGTAGCAATGGGAGATGTAAATTGTCTCCTTACAAACATGCCTATTAGCGTAAGGTATAGGAGCTGGTTTTCCTGATCATTTTTACCACAAATGAAAGACACATAGATGGTAGAGGAAATACTTCTGTACTAACCGACTGTCCTTTGAAAAGTTTATAAGAAACAAGAAGTGGCTCTGTGTTCCGGGCCTCCTATCACCTGCTCCATCCCATTACCCCTTCCTTTACAGAGCTGGGTCCCCTGCCTGCAGCACTCTGCCCCTTCAAGTCTTTGCTCAGATGTTACTCATGGGAGGATTCTTTCCCAGCCACCCTGTAATCACAGCACCCCTCCCCCCATCAGCCTCTGCACTCTCTTCTCCCTCACTCTGCCAAATGATTTTTCCATTGCACTCACTTCCACCTAACATTGTACATTTATCTGTTAGTCTGTCTGCATCCTACCCCCACCCCCCAAAATGTTCACGAGAGCAGGGACTTGGCCAGTTTATCCCAACCTTTATTCCTTTATACCATACTGTCTGGTACATAGTAAGTGTCAAGTGTAGATTTGCTGAATGAAAAAAAAACAACAAACCTAACAAATGTAGGAAATGAAGTATTTAAGATAGTTTTTTGGAGGATTGGTACCCTTTTTATTGTAGTAAAATATATATAACATACTTTCATCAGTTTAACCATTTTTAAGTCTACAGTTCAGTGGCATTAAGTTGTTTTAATTGTTGTACAACCATCACCACCATCCACCTCCAGAACTTTTTCATCATCGTAAACAAACTCTGTACCCATTGAACAATAGCTCCCCATTGTCTCCTCCCCTCAGCCCCAGCAACTACTGTTCTCCTTTCTGTCTCTATGAATTCGACTATTCTGTATTCTCATATAACTGGAATCATGCAATATTTGTCTTTTATTTCACTTAGCATAATGTCCTCAAGGTTTATTCATGTTGTTGTATGTATCCGAATTTCCTTACTCTTAAAGGCTGAATAATATTTTATTCTGTGTATGTACCTCATTCCCCCTCCCCCCCCCCTTTCATCCATCAGTGGACATTTGGATTGTTTCCACCCTATGGCTCCGAAACCTGATGCTAAGGTTTAGAATCGAAAATGGATGTTTTTGAAATGGTGATAACATCTCTATACCAATGAGTATGATTTCTGTCTTCAGGAAAATGCTTTTAGTACAGATTTAAGTAGAAACTTATTCAAGATCCTAAAAATCAGAATTGGTTTAATATCCCTGTTGGCGCTATTCAGGTTTTTCTTACAAATTTCAAAAGGAGTAACCATTCACAAAATCAAGTTACTAGTTCTCTGGCATAAGCAGGAAGATCCGGGGTGAATACTGTGAGGTGCTAGTCCAGTGCTGATCCTGCATTTGGTCCTTGACCTTGTTCAAGGGCCTCGTCTAAATTGAGCTTTATTTTTCTCACAGTTAAAACAAGGAGGCTGGACTAGATGCCTCCTTCCAGTTTGCATTCCATAATCTGAAAGGAATTTGGAGAATTCAGAAACACCAAACATGGCTTTTTGAGCTTTGAATTATTTTGGTCCCTTTCAGCTCTGTTTGACCAGAGAGTGAAGATAATAGCTCTGCCTCCCCCAAACTTAAGGGTGCAGTTTGCACTCAGGTAATTTGAACTCCTCCTGCCGCCGTGGGAGGTGTTTTTGTCTGTGCGTTATTCTTCCTCATCCTTTAGGTCCTCCAGGTCAGAGGTGCCTCCGTCACTGCTCTCCCTGCATCAGGGGCTGCTGCCAGGTGCTCTGTCCAAGCTCCCAGTTCAGGTGGCAGCCTGTGTTTCTCCTGCCCTCCTAGTGGCCTCATGCTGACCCACAGATGCCCCAGTGCTTGGAGCACAGTGCTCTGAGGGCCCGTGGTCAGCAGTCCACCTAGTGAGCCAGTGAATGTGAGGAACCCAGCATGTGTTAATGTCATGTGTATACCCACTCAAATATAGTACATTTTAACGAATGCTTTCTGTACATGCCTTACCTGCAGAGGAGTCGGGCCAGTAAAGAGAATTTCTCCTCTACCAGGGAAGCAACTGTGGACATAGAGACGCTCGTGGTGTTCCTCCACCCCCAACCTCTGGACAAAGGCCCAGGCTGTGAATGTGGAGCATCAGTGTCTTCCTGGTGCTGTAGAGCAGTCAGGGTTTACCAGGTGACCTGGTGACATGCCTGAGACTGGAGAGAAGTATTACCTTAGAACAGCCGTGGGCAAACTACGGTCTGCGGGCCGGATCCGGCCCGTTGGGCTGTTCTATCCGGCCTGCGGAGCCGAAAGAGCCAAGGGTTCTCTTGCTCTCCCCTCCGCTCCTTCACCAGCAGCAGTGTTAACATGGCAACGTCGGGAAACACGGCCGCAGCTCCTTCTTCTGAGTCCAGTTTAAGAACCCATTGTGGCCCTGGAGTCAAAAAGTTTGCCCACCCCTGCCTTAGAACCTACCCCCACCCCACTGCCACCCACACACTCCTCACTTCTCACTGACTCTAAGCTTGCTAAAGTGGACTCCAATCATGTTATCAGACCCTTACCCAGTGTAAATTCCCTGCTGTCCTCCAGCTGTCTGCTGCATGAAGTCTTGATCCCTCAGGGTATTATGCACAGGCCTTCTCACCCATCGCCCACCTTTTCAACATCTCTCCCAGTGCTGCTCACCTTGCGCCATTCAACCAGAACGCTCACTGTTCCTTGTACCCTCTCAGCCCTCTCCCCCTCTAATTTGCTCACACGCTTTCTCCCACCTTATTCTTCAGGTTCTGCCCATTCATCCGGGCTCCTTGCAAATGCCACTTCCTCCTGGAAGCCATCCTTCCCTGGTCCTCGCAGGAGCCCTGTCTCCCTTTTCCTCTGAAGCCCCAAACCTCCTAATGGCTCTTGCCACCTTTTCTTCATTAAGGTGATCTAGGATCAGAAGTCCGCGTTGACTTTGATGCCTTCATCTCCTTCCCACCCACACCCCATCTGTTGCCAGGTCTGTTGAGTTTCCCCTTCAGTTGTCAACGCTTCCCTATGGTATTAGTTTTCTCTTGCTGCTGTAACAGATTGCCACAAACGAGAGGCTTAAAACAACACCAATTTATTATCTGACACTTCTGGAAGTTAGGAGTCTGAAGCAGGTCTCTACGGGCTGTGTTCCTTTTTGGAGGCTCCACAGGAGAATCCATTTCCTTGCCTTTTCCGGCTCTGGAGGCTGTCCACATTCTTGGCTCATGGCCTTTTCTCTGCCTCCAAAGCCAGCAAAGCCAGTTGAATTCTTTTCTTGCTGCCATCTTCGTGGTTCTCTGTCTTCTGCCTCCCTCTCTCACTTCTAAGAACATTTGTGTTTATATTGAGCCTACCTAAATCATCCAGGCTGATCTCCCATCCCAAGGGCAGCTGATTAGCAATCCTAATTTGATCTGCAAGTCTAATTCCACTTTGCCATGTAACCTAACGTATTCACAGGCTCTGGGAGTTAGGGCATGGACTTCTCTGGGGAGCCATTATTCTACTTACCACACCCACTCTCCTAGATTCAGGTTTGAGCTTTTGGAGTGCCTGTCCAATTGGCTGCCTCCTGCCTGCCTCACCTCCCTTATCGCCTCCCATGTTACATGCGGCCTGCATAAATATCCTATTTAATAAAACCCTAATATGCAAATCGACCGAATGGCGGAACGGCCGGTTGCTATGACACGCACTGACCTGCCTCTGGTGGTCAGTGCGCTCCTATAGGGGGAGCGTCGCTCAGCCAGAAGCCAGGCTCACAGCAGCGCTAAGGACCCCTTGGAGGATGTCCACCTGCTGTCTTAGGCACGCTCCTCAGCAGGCGGACATCCCCGAGGGGTCCTGCACTACGAGAGAGTGCAGGCTGGGCTGAGGGACCCCCCCCCAATGTATGAATTGTCATGCACCGGGCCTCTAATTACCATATATATTCTGTTTTCAAGATTTGTTGAGTCTGCCTCCAAATATACCTCCTGGATCTGACCCTTTCACTTGGTCTCCACTGCCACCACCCTAATGGTCACCTCTCATCTGGATCATTGTGGAAAAGGTTCTTTTATATCTACTGTACCCCTCCTAAGTAATTTTTTAAAAATTGAGGTAAAATGCACATAACTTAACCATTTTAAAGTGTAAAATTTAGTACATTTACAATGTTGTACAACTGTAATCCTTATCTAGTTCCAAGACGTTTTCCTCACTCCAAAGGAAAATCCTGTACCTGCTAGCGGTCACTCCCCATTCCCTCCTCCCCCCCACCCCTGGCAACCACTAGTCAGTCTGCTTTGTGTCTCTATGCATGTACCTATTCTGGATATTTCATCTAATGGAATCATACAGTATGTGGCCTTCTGTGACTGGCTTCTTTTACTTAGCATAATGTTTTCAAGGCTCTTCCATGTTGTAGAATCTATTAGTATTTCATTCCCTTTTATGGCTGAGTAGTATTCCATTGTAGACATAGAATATATTCTCTTTATCTGTTCGTCATTTGATGAACATTTGGGTTGTTTCCACCTTGTGACAGTTGTGAATGGTCCCATTATGAACATTCAAGTGTTTGAGTACCTGCTTCCAGTTTTTTTGGGTATATACCTAGGAATGGAATTGTTGGGTCATATGGCAATTTTATGTTTAACTTTCCGAGCAACCAACAAACTGTTTTCCACAGTGGCTTCACCCATTTACATTACATTGACAATGCACAAGCGTTCCAATTTCTCGGCTCCTTGCCAAAATTAGTTATTTTCCATTAGTTTTGACTATAGACATCCTAGAAGGCATGAAGTGGTATCTCATTGTGTTTTCTCGAAACTATTTTTAAATATACAAATTGGTTCATTTCCCTTCTCAGCTTAGCATCTTTAAAGTACCTTCCCAGGAATGTCTGGTCTTGCCCCTTCTACTTAGCATCTTGTTTCCTCAAGCAAAGAAAGCAATGTTGAGGCACTTCCCCAGGGTCACACAGACCTGAGCCAGAGCCCTGGCCATGCCATTTACTAGCCAGCTCCTTTTACTTTGCTATCTGTAAAAGGGGCTCATGATACTTACCACAGAGAGTGGTTAGAATTAAGATGATGTACTGAATGCTGGACATGGTGCTTGGCTCATAAGAACGTCAATAAATAGTGCATGTCAAAAGGGAAATATAGTAGTTCACCATTATCCATGGGGGATATGTTCCAAGACACCCCCATAGATGCCTGAAACCACAGATAGTACCAAACCCTATATATACTATGTTTTTTTTTCTACATATACATACTTGTGATAAAGTTTAATTTATAAATTAGGCATAATAAGAGATTAACAACAGTAGATAATCAGAACAATTATAGCAATATACTATAGTAAAAATTATGTGAATGTGGTCTCTCTTTCTCAAAATATCTTTTTTTTTTTTTTTATATTTTATTGATTTTTTACAGAGAGGAAGGGAGAGGGATAGAGAGTTAGAAACATCGATGAGAGAGAAACATCGATCAGCTGCCTCCTGCACATCTCCCACTGGGGATGTGCCTGCAACCCAGGTACATGCCCTCGACCGGAATCGAACCCGGGACCTTTCAGTCCGCAGGCCAATGCTCTATCCACTGAGCCAAACCGGTTTCGGCCTCAAAATATCTTTAGTACCGCACTCGCCCTTCTTGTGGTGATGGGTGAGGATGCAGTACCTATGTAATGGGATGATGGAGGTGAATGGTGTAGACATTGGGACGTAGCATTAGGCCACTATAAGGGTGACTTGAACACAAGCACCAGGGTACCACAGCAGTCGATCCTATAACCAAGATGGCTATTAAGTGGCTAATGGGTGGGCAGCCAGCCTATACAGCCTGGATACCCTGGACGAAGGGGTGATTCCTGTCCTGGGTGGGATGGAGTGGGATGATGGCAAATTGCATCATGCTGCTCAGAACAGTTTAAAACTTATGAATTGTTTATTTCTGGAATTTTCTTTCCATTTTATATTTTTGGACCACAGTTGACCATGGGTAACTGAAACCATGGAAACAAAATAAGGATAAGGGGGGACTACTGTAAAACACATAAAAGCCACCTCCTCAGGGAGGGAGCATGTCCTCCCTCCCAGGCTCGTGGTCCTCCCTCAGCGCAGCCTGTTCTTCATCACACTTAGTTTCACGATGCAACATGAATGGGTGCGTTGCCCCCTTTTGTTTGACCCCACCCCCTAGCCTGGGAACTCCATGCTCACCATGCCAGCTTGGCATGGTGTCTGACACATAGTAGGCACTTATTAAAAATTCTTGAAGGAAAATATCATCATATAGGCACAAGACACAGAATTCATTTCCAGTTATTCACTTGACATGAGAGGATGGGAAGGCAAACTTTTCATGTGTGAGTGTGGGCGTATGTATGTTTTCTTAGATTATAGATTTGTCTAAACATTCCTGCTAATTTACGATGTCAAATATGAAGGTCCTTTTTTGGCTTGAGTTTTTGAACACAGTCCAGGGCTGTTTTCATATTCTTTATTATTCTCCTTTTTGTGAGAATTTTCAAAAGCACAAAGCAATGCCTTCTGCACATCTTTGTATTCATTTCTGTAAACGAGTCGTGGGCAGAGGGGATATCTGAATGGCCGAACATGGTGTCACCAGAGAGCCTAACTGGTCTGAGTCCATGGGGCCAACAGTCCGTCTCCCACCCCCCCCCTCCCCCCCCAGCCCAGCTAGTGTTTCTGTCCCAGGGACATTCTGTTTCTTTCGGAATTTCTCACCTGTGGAACACACTTCCTTCCCTCAACTCAGGATTGACTTGGCATCTGGAAGGTGTGTTCAAAAAAGGGTAACTGTCTTTCAGTTCCGTGGAGGAATCTTAGCAGGATCTGAGACAATATCCACTTTCATTCTGAAATTTTCTGTTTTTGTTTTCTCCCCACCCTTCTTTACCCAAGGCGCCCTGGTCATTACTAGAATGAGGCGTCATGGAAGGCGTGGACTCCGCCTTTGACTGTGAGCTCCTGTGGCCAAATGGGATCCTGAGCTGCCGTTGGAGAAGATCCGGTGCCCTCTACTGCCTGCCTTCTCCCTCGGCATTAGTCATGAACCCTCACACCAGTTTGGGGCAGAGTTCGGCTGTTGGTCTCATGCCCGCTGGGCGCTCCTTCCTGGACGACAAGGCCCATTGTTTCCGCATTCCTGTCTGTGCAGGGCCCGGGTGGAGCTGCTAGCCAGCGGGCTTCTGAAACCAGCTGGAAGGCTCCACACATTCTGTTACATGTGGGGACCTCAAAGCATTAGCAGCTAGCCAGTGACCAGCAGCCACGAGCAGTTTTTAGGCTCCACAAACATTTAATGTGCTAAATGAGGACCCCAGGCATCAGCTGAAGAAACAGCTTTTAAAGATAGAAACAGGACTGTTGACACAGGTGCATTTTACTAATTAGTATAAGGTTTTTGAGGAATTAGTAAAAATGGCAATATTTCCAGGATTATTGTTAATGAGGGATAAGAAACTTATCTACATAACCATATGGTTTACTGCTTGTTATAGTTTCTCTCTCTCTCTCTCTTTTTAAATGCTTTTAAATTTGTGGGTTTTTTTTTTTTAAATTTTAGTAAGAAGAAAACCTTTTTCTTGCAGGACTCATTATTGAATTTATTATGAAGTAAATGGGAAAAGTATTTCATATAATATTTTTTTACAACAAAAAATTCTAGAACATATCAATGGCATTCTTTTTAAGAGTACCTACAACACATTTCTTTTTATTATTCAGTCATTCATTTATACATTCTCCTGGAAAGAATGAGAATTATGCCCCTGCTAAGTCCTTGGCAGCTCCTAGGAAGTGGGAAGGTGAAAAAGTTTCCCGAGGGCCTTTTCTGTGTGTCTCATGTGAGATTAGTGTGCAGTTTAGGGTAGCTGGAGAAGAGAGCCTGAAAGGAGTAATCCTACCACTATTGTTTCTTATTCTTGAGTGGTCACCACAGTGCAGCGGTTCTCAACCTGTGGGTCGTGACCCCTTTGGCGGTCGAATGACCCTTCCACAGGGGTCGCCTAAGACCATCCTGCATATCAGATGTTTACATTACGATTCATAACAGTAGCAACATTACAGTTATGAAGTAGCACCGAAAATAATTTTATGGTTGGGTCACAACATGAGGAACTGTATTTAAAGGGCCAGAAGGTTGAGAACCACTGCCATAGTGCCTTGGCCCATGGTAGGTTCTTAGGAAATGCTGATTAAATGGAATTATCATGGAAAGCGGTAAAGCAGCGGCCAGAGTGCCTTTCCAAAAACATGGACTACTCATAGGGAAGTGTATCTCTGAGCAGATTTGAAAAGATGATCCGAGAGGGAAAGGCATTCCTGGCCAAGGGAACTGCAGGTGCAAAGGATGGCAAGGGAATTATGAGTGGGCCATTGCAGAGTGTGGGGTGCCTAGAGGCAGTGGGGATGGACATGAAGCTGAACTGGTGGGTTGGCACCAGGCTGTGAAGGGCCTCCAAGGCCAGGCCACATTCTGAATTTATAGTCTACTAGAGGCCCGGTGCATGAATTCGTGCACCAGTGGGATCCCTTGGCCTTGCTTGTGGGATCGGGCCAAAAACCGGCTCTCCGACATCCCCCGAGGGGTCCCGGATTGCAAGAGCGCCCAGGCCAGGCCAAGGGACCCCACCAGTGCACGATCGGGGCTGGGGAGGGATGTGGGAGGTTGGCCATTTGGGGAGGGACCAAAGGAGGGCTCCAGGGTATGTCTGGCCCGTCTTGTTCAGTCCCAATCAACCAGACCCCAGCAGCAAGCTAACCTACAAGTCGAGCGTCTGCCCCCTGGTGGTCAGTGCACGTCATAGCGACTGGTCAACCAGTTGACTCTCTGCCTCCTGGTGGTCAGTGCACGTCATAGCGAGTGGTTAAGTGTCCTAAGCCTATCATTAGCATATTACGCTTTGATTGGTTGAACGGCTGACCAGACGACCAAACACTTAGAATATTAGGCTTTTATTATATAGGATTGGCAACAGGGAAACAGTGGATATGTTTAATCTCTCTCAGCCTCCATCAGGTTGGTTCTCCACTCTATACTCTGGTCTAAGTGGTAGGCCCATGTCATTTCAACCTCTTGCCTTTCTCTTTTCTTTTAATTGCATTCAAAATGTGCTGGGAAACCTAATTGGAATAGAGAAAAAGTGATGAAATTGAAGCCTCTGGGGCAGGCTAGTTCATCCTTTCCTTCTAATGCACTCACTACATTTAAATACTTCTAGTTATTTGGAGCCTTCAGGTGACTTCATTTCTCTGAGTACTATACACTTAGTTTCCTACATCTGCAGTTAATTTCTTAAGAGACCTTAATGAGAAACTTCAAACAGTTTAAATGTCAATTACCAAAAAAGTGAGGTTTTCAAGTTCCAGTAATCTGCCCATATTGGTCATTGGAACATAATCCCAGGTGGATGTAATTTAAGACAGATGACATTCCAGAGCTTCAGTTACAAAGAATTTATACTGTATTTTTTTCAGGACTAACAAACCAGGCTCTGTTGTTGCTATACTTGCAGGATTGTCTACATTTTTGGCTTATCTAACAGGGCTCAAAGCTTCAGTTTACTACATTTACGTGGGCTCTGTGTTTTGGCTGGCACTTTTGAATCGGAAAAGATCCAAAAGATACTATGTACATAAAAATATGTTGAACATATAGTAAATATAATAATTCCAATTTTAATCCTACACTTTTGAGAGGAAAAAAGTATTTGTGATGTATTTTGTCATAGATTTATTCTTAATGAATGGGTTACTTTTTAATTTCTAACCAAGAAATCCTGACTTGTTTGTTTCTTGTCACTCCCACTGGTTTTTACCCCTGTGTTCCTTTCTTTACCTCTATTTTTTATTAAGATAAAATGCATGAAGTAAGAGTCGAATATGGTGATGAGTATTATTTTAACAGAGAGCAAAACCGAAAACATGCAGAATAAATTAACCTTGCATTTTCTCTGCAGGCCACTTAGTGGGTGTTACATCCTTAGTCGTTTGTGCTACAAAGTAAATAATTTTTGGCAGCTGGTTTAGTTTTCACCACTTCTAAGCCTATGACAAATGATCGTAGGATATCCTTAGTCTTAAAAGGAAAACTTTTATGTGTGAGTTTTAAGTTCAGTTTTGTTGTTTTTGAAGGCTTTTTTTTTTATGTAAGCCACTTATGTGGACTTTTGTTTTATTTGAATTTGAAATTAAAAAAAAATCTTTTTAAAGTAGAGTCTGCCATATTGAACTGTTTTTCATGTTTGACATTTAGAAGTTAATTTGCCTGTTTTAAAAGACACTGAGAAACATCCCCCCACTAAGCATTCATTATTTAGTAGTCAACTGCTTTTGAAAATTGAGAAATTATTTTTAGTTTGTATGGTTCTAGGTTGTCCCTCCCAACCCCCAGGAGAAAGAATGTTACTAAATACACTTAGACCCACTGTCTGTCCATTTATCTCTTTGGTCTGCCGAAGTCACTTTCAAGATAAGAAAATAGTCATACCAAGTTAGATATACCTATAGAATGTGTGGATTTTATGTACTTTCTGGTAATCGGTCCTCCTTTAAAGGTTTCTAGGAGTTCTTGCAAGAGCAGTTCATTGGTGCTGTATTTGGTGTGTTGTGTGTTACTAAAACTTCATATAAATGTTACTAAAACTTCACATAAGCCCTAGCTAGTTTGGCTCAGTGGATAGAGTGTCGGCCTGCGGACTGGAGAGTTCCCCATTCGATTCCAGTCAAGGGCACATGCTTGGGGTTGTGGGCTCAATCCCCAGTGGGGGGCTTGCAGGTGGCAGCCAATCGATGATTCTCTCTCATCATCGATGTTTCTATCTCTGTCCCTCTCACTTCCTCTCTGAAATCAATAAAAATATATATTTTTTAAAAACTTCATATAAATTCATTCAGATGTACTGAATGAATTGGGCAGTTTTCAGAACCTATCAGGACACTTTCAGTTGCATGTGATCATGATCACTTTTCCAAGTTTGGTAATCTTTGTGTTGTGAGATACATGTGTCATATCTCATGCATACAAAAATCATGTCTGGCTTATCTGATTGGAATGTGAAATTTAACATTTTCCTGTAGTTACTGATCAGCATGCGAATCGACTGATACCCACTAAATGTATACGTCACTCAAACTGTAAAGGATCAGTTGCTGAATCAGCTTCACAGGTGTAAAGTCAGGATGCGATTTCATGTCCCTTCTCTCTCCAGAGGGATAAACTTGATGACTTACTCCTGCTTTCCCTGAGTACCATGGTAGAGCCCATCTGGCTTAATCAGCAGCCTTGGGAGTTGGAGCAATCATTTGAAATATTGAATGGAAAAGTCCCTTGTACTTGGAAAAGTCAAGAGGCCAGGAGTGAGAGGCATATCCTCATCCTTTCCCTGGTGGCCCCTCACCTGCAAATTCGCACCAGGGTGGTAATAAAATTGTAGGAGCTCATTTTATGTGAACCATTAGCAGCCCGAGAATTTGGGGCTAGCTACCTCTCCTACTTTAAGACACTGGAAGGCGTCATTTATAAGCATGGAGGGCCTGCAGGGAGGCAGAACAGGCTTGTAAACCATAGCTTTAGGCTCTGGACGGTAATCAGTTTGTAATATAGTTTAAAGTCTTCAGTTATCAGCATCACAAATGTGCTGTTATGTGTTGCGGGCAAATCCCATGAAACATCTGACTGTAAAAGGCGGAAACAATGGCCGCTCACTTCCTCCTCTTTATTGTGATATTATTTTTTATTCTGCCTTCGTAAATGAGGATGGAGGGGAAGGGGACCATGCTGCAAGCGGAATAAGTACAGCGGAGTATTTTTGTTAGTTAAAAAAACAATGTGGCCATGACGATGGCTGAAAGTATCACAGCCACCCCTCTTCTTTGGGCTTATATGTGCCACTGAGTCTGTCCCACGTCCGGGCAGCCCTGTGAATGCGTGATGTCCACAGTGTCCTGTCCTCAGCAGCCGTGCTCAGCTCCTGGAGACTAGCACCTGCGGCTTCTTTTATGGAGTCAATCCTTGTCATATTTGGTCTTCCTCTTTTCCTGCTGCCTTTGATTTCCCCCCAGCAGTATTGTCTTTTCTAAAGAACGCTGCCTTCTGCCTGGCCGGAGTGGCTCAGTGGCTGAGCATCCACCTATGAACCAGGAGATCTGTGTGATTCCCGGGCAGGGCACATGCCGGGGTTGTGGGCTCAGTCGCCATCTGGTCAGAGCTGTCCTTGTCGCTCAGTGGTCCTCCTGCTGCAGGGTTCTGTAGTGGCGTGGGACACGTGTTTACACCCCCCTCACTTGTCTCTCTGGCCACTAGGAAACACCCTTTTTGACTTCACAGGCAAACTCAGAGGGGCTCCAGGCTATTGTAGACATTCGGTGATATTTCCATCCTTCATATCAAGCCATTTCTTTCCAGAGGATACAGATGGACTGGAGAGAGGAGGCTTCACACCAAGAAATCAGTATTATCTGGGAGAAACCATTGCTCCTTCTGGGCCCCAGGTTCCTGTCTTAAGCCCAGTTCCTTTTAAAGATTTCTTCCTTTTCCAAGGAGAATCCATGCTGATCCTCTCTTTAAAAAATATATATTTTTATTGATTTCAGAGAGGGAGAAAGAGCTAGAAACATCAATGATAATAGAGAATCATTGATTGGCTGCCTCCTGCGTGCCCCACACTGGGATTGAGCTCACAATCTGGGCATGTGCCCCGTCCGGGATTGAACCATAACCTCCTGGTTCATAGGTCTATGCTCAACCACTGAGCCATGCAAAGCCATCCTGTTATTTTATGCCTCTTCCCTTCTTTACTCCGGCGTCCCCTGTAGTACAAGCATTAATGTGTTGGTGAGGATGGTCTTCCTGGGGTTGAGGGAAGCTTTAGGAGGACTGCTGGTTAGTACATTCCTGAAAAAGTTCCTGCTTATAACTCGGGCCCCAGGCTGGTCGGAGCTCAGAAGGCTCAGGGAAGTGCTCAAACTCAAGGGCTATGCGCAGGGGCTTTGCCTGTTTCTTGTGTTGACCAAAGTAGTTCTGAACAAGAAGAGCGTTTGATGGAATCTTGCCTCAATCAAAGACAATATTTTTGGCCTCTCTTTTTTCTTCTCTCCTCTTTTCTTTCACCGTTTCCTTGTGACCTTCCATTTCAGCCCAGCTCTCTTGTCCCCAGTTGCCCTACACTATTCATCTTAACCCAGCTCTGCCTTCTCCTGGGTCCTGTTCTTATTCTTGGGGAGGAGTACACTCTGTTGAGCTCTTTCTGTGTATCAAGAACTGTGCTTTATATACACTATATATATATTATCACGAGGAAAGTGTTCTTTTGCCTATTTTACAGATGAAATAAGTGAGATTCAGGGAAGTTAGGTGAGTTACCTAAATTTTCATACCCACAAAGGACTGGAGCAGGAGCTAAACACCATTTCTGGAGCCTATTTGCTGAACACATCATTTTAGCCAACCAGACTGGACACCTTTGGAAATGAAGATTCTTTTACTATTACCAGATGAGATACTAATATAAAGTGTCCATTAATTTAGGATTTTAAAAATAAATTATGGCCCTTTGGCTCAGTGGATAGAGTGTCGGCCTGCATACTGACAGGTCCCGGTTTGATTCCTGTCAAGGGCACATACCCAGGTTGCAAGCTCGATCCCCAGTGGGGGGCATGCAGGAGGCTGCCAATCAATGATTCTCATCATTGACATTTCTATTTCTCTCTCCCTCTCCCTTCCTCTCTGAAATCAATAAAAATATATTTTTAAAATACTATAGTCATACCATAGTAATGATGTAGCTATTGAAAAGTATAAGGTAGTCCGTCTCCTTGTGAATGGTGAAGTAGTGCGATTGCACCAATCCCCCTGTAGTTAATATTTATAAAATCCTTTTTAGCCCTGGCTGGTGTGGCTCAATTGGTTGGAGTGTCATCCCATACACCAAAAGGTCACGGATTCGATTACTGGTCAGGGCACATACCCAGGTTGCTGGTTTGATCCCTGGATGGGGTGCATACATGAGGCAACTTGATCGATCTTTCTCTCTCTCTCTCTTCTCTCTTCTCTCTCTCTCTTTCTCTCTAAAGTCCATGAAATAAAATAACCAAAAACCCATATTCTCAGGTGAGGATTTTTAAACATCTTTTTTAAAACCAACTATTTTAAGGCACTGGAGAGCAAGCAGAATCAGGCAGAATCTGGAGCAGACTGTACCTTTGAAAGACAACTAAAATGGGTAAATTTGCAAGTTTGTGCCGTTTTACCTACAGACACTCTCAAATCCACCTAACCTAAGTGGCAAGCTATAGCCTTACTGTATTGAGGTGTTAGAAGGCATAGGTGGTGACTGGCATAGCAGCAAGGAAGTTAGGAGGGAAATCCCAGAGGAGAGGGAGCTACAGAGGGGATAAACCCTGCAGTTTATATACAAAGTGGCAAAACTCCTTGGCTAGCCACTAAACTACTAGTATATGCATGTAGGGAAGATCCTAAGAGGACTGGTGAAAAGCATCTGCTGGAAGCTGAAAGAACTGAGCAGAGATCTTAGCTGCTGCCCACCACAGGGGAAACAGGGGTTAGTGTTCTGCTCAGCTGAATTAACTGTCTACTAGAACAAAGATCACTCTACACAATTCAGAGTCTCTGTAACATGTTCATCATAATGCTCAATGTCCTAACAAAAATCACTGCGTAACATATGTCAAATCATCGTGTGCATACCTTTAACTAATACAATGTTATACATCAAGTATATCAATAAAACAGAAAAAGTCACTATACAGATGAAGAAACAGGGGCAAAAAAGCAGTTAATTGAAACCAAACTCAAGATGATCCAGATGTTGCAATTAACAAAGATTTGAAAGTATCATATGTTCCAGAACTTAATGCAAAATATATGCACAATGAATGAAAGAGAGATTGAGAGCTTAGAGCAGCCGTGGGCAAACTATGGCCCGCGGGCCGGATCCGGCCTGTTTGAAATGAATAAAACAAACAAACAAAAAAGACCGTACCCTTTTATGTAATGATGTTTACTTGAATTTTTATTAGTTCACACAAACACTCCATCCATGCTTTTGTCCCGGCCCTCCGGTCCAGTTTAAGAACCCATTGTGGCCCTCGAGTCAAAAAGTTTGCCCACCCCTGGCTTAGAGTATGGAAAGGGAGATAGAGTTTTGTTTTGAATATATTTTCATGCATGCATATAACTGATATGTATTTTTTAAATAAAAATTTAAATGTCATGAAATAGCTGTGAAAAATAGAGGTACTTGGTATGAAGTGGGAAAATATTCTGTCTCTACCTTATAAGGAATTTGACAGAAAGGAAAAAATGTGAACTGGGAGTTGGGGTTCTGGGTTTCTTTTCTGTTCCATCAATAAGACACTGTATCGTTTTAAAAGAAAAGTTTTAATATGTCTTTATTGATTTTTGTGAGAGAAGAAGGGAGAGGGAGAGAGAGACAGCGAAATATCATGTGAGAGAGAAACATCAATTTGTTGACTCCCATATGCACCATAACAGGGGACCAAACCCACAACCTGGGCATGTGCCCTGACTGGGAATCAAATCAGCAACCTTTTGGTGCATTGGACAATGCTCCACCGACTGAGCCACACTGGCCAGGGCAAGACGGTGTATCATGAACCATTGGTGTGGTTCAGTGGTTGAGCACCAGTCTATGAACCAGGAGGTCATGGTTGGATTCCCAGATGCTGGGACTTTAGGAATCAGCCAGGACCGTCCAGGCAAGCGAGAGCTTGTGGTTACTCTATACACACAGCATTTTACTTACTGCCTACACATTTGTATAGTTATATAAATTTTACTAAATACACAAAAATAATTCTGTGCTTTAATCTTACATTGTTTCGTTAATATTGGTACCCATAGCAATCCTTGGCCAAATCCAGTTCTAGAACATAAGCATTTGTAGTCATTTTTTTTTTTTGCAGTCATTCTTAAAGGAGTGCTTCAGTGGTTTAGTAGTCATTATATATATATAACAAAATGAAAGCCAAAACTTTTTTTAAAATATGTAAAACCCACCCTATTTGCCTATACAAGGTGATGCCACAAATTGGTGTACACAGTCTGAGCACATGATTTGAGTTCACTTATGGAAGTGGATAATGAGAAAAATATTTGAAAATGAAATTATCTTGGAAAATTCCAGGCATATGATTACTACATATGGAGTTGAAAATTTATATTCTCCATGTAATGTTGAGTTTAATTAAACAGAATGATCTGATTTTAGTCTGACTTTTGATATTATAAAAGTAAGTTTTGAATTTATTTTTTCTTTATTTTGGGTGTTTTTTTAAAAACATACGCTCAAAGCACCTATTAACTTAAAGCAATTATTTTATTTATCTTTCACACATGGCAATTTAATAGACTGGACAATTGCATATTTACCTTTTTGACATTTTTGCTCATCTTGTTATGGGTTTTAAAAGTCATTTAGTTTGGATCCAAATATATTTCCCTTTGATTTTTATATGTTAATAGACATGAAATGTCATTTTTAATATTTCACTAGCTTCACCATGTTAGACTTAAGGTATTTTTTGTTGTATCAAATACCCTTTTATATTTTATTTAAATCCATATCTACTTGCTTTAAATAGTTTGAATTATTGCTAATGCTAGTGAAAAATATTTTAAGTGTGAAAATGTGTGTTTTTATACAGTGTTTTTTTTTTGCATAATTGTTAGATGAACATTTAGCAGGGTTCCTCCCTTTCTACCCTCTATTAAGCTGTGCTCCTGAAGACATCTTCATAGCAGAACATGCTGCAGTATGTCAGAAACACTGCTGTATTACACACGCAGGATTGTCTAAAAGGAAAAAGTGAGTGTGGGTTTGAAGTTGACAGGTGCTGAAAGTGGCCCTGAAGTCGTCAATTAGAAAGTGAGGGCCTGGGACTGATGACTTAGTGGGCAGTGCCCCCCTACTACTTTGTCTGAAGGACTTAACAACAACAAGGAAAAAAACAGTGCCTGGTTTTACTTTGTTTCACATTTATTGTTTCTCTAACGTGGAATTTTCATCAGTTGGTTTTATGACCTGTATTGCCAGGTAGCAAATGTGAAAAATATGTAATTTTTGTCTGTGGGGTTTTCTCTGAAAGTTCTTGCTTTCAGTCCTGCTGGGAGTCTTTTCTCAGATCACCGATGCAGGCCTGAGGCCACCGGTGTGCCTAGTTTGCAGCTGATGCAATCCCAATGGACATAGCATACATTTTGCTGATTTTAAAGGATCAGTAATTAATCATTTGTAACCTGTAGGTTAAAGTGAAATTGTAAGAGGATAAAGGTAGGAACCCTTTATGCATCTTTCCATTCTTTATTATACAAAATAATATTTCTTTAAAATGGTCCTATAACAGAAGAAGGAAAGAGGAAGTACAAAAATAAATAGTTCAACATGAACTCAATTGGAGTGAGATATTTCTGAGATTGGTGCATTAATTTTTTTGAAATGTCAAGTCAGATTAAACCTTTTAAAATTGAAATTGAAAATAATGCTCCCCAGTCCTTTGAATGGAATTTTAAAATAAAATGTGACAGAATGCAAAAAATGTATACCTATGATAATGAAAACCCAAAGGACACATCTCAAGGCGGACCCCCTGCCCCTGGAAGGAAAGCCTATAAGGGTTCCAAGTTCTCAGACACACGCAAGAGGATTCTGAGCGATTGTAAGGAAGATTCTCTTTTTATGATCTCCAACTGTGGATAGGTTTGGCTGGGAGGAGCAAACTGCTGCGGGCCACTGGGAGTATTCAGTCACTGTCAGACAAAGCCAGGTGTGGGAGGGCGGGAGGCAGTCCTGACAGGTTGCTTGAATCCACCACCAGGTGAAATCTACACTATTATTCCTTTCTAATTTGAACTCAGGTGCTCGCTCGGCATGACCTTCATGAAGGCTTTGCCCTGGGCTAATGGGTTCTTCCTCTCTGGAACTTACTTGTATCTGGAGTCACCAGAGTCATCTCTTTACACTGAATCTTTGACTTTGGAGAGAAAACTCAGTGAGTCTGGTTGAGGGGCTAGCCGCTAGCTAGAACTAGGCTTGGGATACTGTGCTTCTCTCTGCTTCCCGAGACCACCCCTAGTGGAGAGGAATGACTGGTTCCGACTCCCAGCCGCAGTTTGCATGTTGCTCTGGTGGTAAAAGCCCAAACACTGATTGCATTATACCCATGTATTCTGAGTAACCAAAAAGACTTAAGTTTACGGATCTTCAGGCTTTTCATCAGCATGATTTGTAATTTCTGTCTTTGTTATCTAGAAGCTATAATTATCTGAATCCTCAGGTTTTCTGCCAACACTTGCATCTTTAAAAAGAGAAAAGGAGGAGAAAGGAATTGCTTAAACAGGTGGGAGCCTGAACCAAGGGATAGGTGGATTTCTGACACATTTGCAGAAAATTATCTCGTTTATCTTTTTTTCTCCATAATGACATTAAAATTTAGGAAGTTGAGGGAATGCACATCAGCAGCCACCTTTCTCTATCCTTTGCTCCTCAGTTTGGGTCATTCAGGGCAGCGGTGTTTTACACTGGGGCTCCAAACCCATTAGTGAGCTGAAAATTAATTTATTGAGTCAGTTTGAGTGTTTACAAATGAACTATAATAGCCCTGGCTGGTGTGACTCAGCAGATAGAGCGTCGGCTCACAGACCAAAGAGTTGGGAGTTGGATTCCTGATCAAGGGCAAGCACCTGGGTTGCAGGTCCGATCCCTGGCTCCATTCAGGGTGCGGGAGGTAACCAATTGATCTCTCTCTGATGCTGATGTTTCTCTCTCTCTTTCTCTCTCTCCGCCTCTCCTTTCCATTCTCTCTGAAAATGAATGGAAAATATCCTTGGGTGAGGATTAATAAAACAAACAAAAAAGAACTATGATAGAATAGAAACTATTCAGAGAATTATTCTATTCAGAGCACATCACATATTATTCGTTTTATGAAACGTTATTTCTTTTAATTTATGGGGTATCTGTATATGTGTGTGCTTATGGGCTCTGAATATAAATTATGTTTCTTCCTGTGGATTGCAGTAAAAAAAAAAAATTAGAAAAATGATGCCTTGGAGGAATTTCTGCTCTCAATAGCTGGCTTTCTTTAGGAAGGTTTGGGGCATTTATAAGCTCCTGGGCTATGAGCCCCCTAGTTTAAACACAGGATTCTCTTCCCGAGAATATGCTGTTATAGGGCGGCTGGGTGTAGTCCAACTAGCAATCTGGGACATTATGGGGTTAAATGGCCTTTCGTGAGCTCTCCTGAGGCCCTAATCATCATTTGTAACATCCTTTCCACTGGGGAAAATTCATTTGCAAAGAAGCAACTTCTTGGTGAATTTTTTTGAGCAGAACCCTTTTATACCTTAAGCGCTGCTTTTATGCATTTTTGGCATTATCTAATAGAAACATCTATTTGTGCCTTTAGTTGTCTGTCACGCTCCGTTACCCTTTTCCCATTTCTGATGAAGAGTGATGTGTCCTAGGAGCTCAGGGTGGCCTGGGTTAAGGGGTGGTGCTGACAGACAGTGCTTCTAACGAGGGAGCCTGGCAAGTGCAAAGGTCAGACGTGTGTCTGCGCCCCTAACAAATCTCAGGAGGGTGTCTTCTTGCACTTGCAGTGATTTATAATTACCTAATCAGGTTCCTTTTACCAATGAAGCCAAGGGGTCTTACAGTGTGGCGCGCTCTGTATAACGGCCGTGCACACAGAGCCTGCTCACTGTTTTTCAGGAGGCGTGTACCAGCACCCTTTCTGTGCAAGGCCCTGGGTGGGGACCAAGCCGGGCAGGGGCCTCCCCAGGAGCTTCTGTGCCAGTGAGCCTGCTCTTGGGCCATCTCAGACTCTGGCCGTTTGATCCATTGGTCTTGTTGGGACTGCTCTGTGCAATAGATTTACCTTCTAAAGGGACTGCTGGGCTCAAGCAAGGACCACCCTCTCCCCATCTAGATGGAGCGAGGTGTTGAGCATGTGAAAGGCCTGTAAGAGAAAAGTTATTTTCTTCTTGGGAAATGCTACAGATTCTTTTAAAAAAATATGTTTTTATTGATATTAGAGAGGAAGGGAGAGGGAGAGAGAGAAACATCAATGAGAGAGAAACATCATTGATTGGCTGCCTCCTGCACGCCCCCACTGGGGATGGAGCCCACAACCCAGCATGTGCCCTGACCAGGAATCAAACTGGCAACCTCTTGGTCCCTGTGTCAATGTGCAACTACTGAGCAACACTGGCCAGGCTGCAGATTCTTTTAATAATTAAAACCTTAGTAAGACTTTGAGAGCCCCAGCTCAACAAAACCATAGTTGAGGCACAGACTTGTTCATAGACAGCAGTCAGAGAGGACAACGTGCATCAGATCAAGATTTATTGCTCCAGTCTCTGAAAAACAATCTAGGGAAGCACCCCATTCTCACCTATCACTCCCCAATTCCATAGTCTCTAAACCTTTGTGGATCTGTCCAAGCTCAACACAATATTAGGAAGAACTCATTTCACTGCCTATTTTTCCCCCGAGGTTAAAACGAAATGTGTGCGGGGAATATATGTTGATTCTCTCGGGACTAATTAAACAAACAGATTCAGGGAAAGAAAGAGAAGATTTAGGATAGTTAAGATGTAAAAAACGTAATTTGGGGATAACAGCCGTCAGTTTTTCCACTCCAGTGTTTTTCCGAAGGGCAGAGGGCAAGAAGCATCTTACATCCTCTCAAAGCGGAGACACATTTCAACATGGAGATATTAGAAGCAAATTTGGTGCCCAAGACAGGTGCCAGATTTTAATTGCAGTTGGCATTTCTGAGTATGCTTTTGGCAGAGGTGGCCATCTTGTTGGAAAAGCCATAGATTTTGACACTAGCAGTATGGGCGCCCCGTCGAAAATGATTGAAGATAATTTCCCTCCTATTTTCATCATGTTGGTTATGAGAGAAAACTTCAGTGGTTAATATTTAAACAAGATAATCCCTGTTCAGAGAAACCAGTTGCTCATTGGTGGTTTGGTGTGTTAGCTCTGGGGGTAATAATATCTATCGTAGAGCCTTTGAAAACCCCCAGTTAAGACAATAAAATAGGATGTTTCATTACCAGAAATGAAGTTGGCATCCACCAGGTTTTCCATTAAGTTCCAGGTCACCGACAAATAAAGAAAGTATGTTAGGGGGAAAAAAATCCTTTTTAAAAATAATTAGGGAGCTGTCTGTTTTGTTCACCAGATGGAAAATCCGTCGTTGTGGGTGGTCTGTGTTGGAGAGGGCATCTCACAATTGGCAGGACCGCGTCTTTAACTTTTCAAGTCCTAGGACAAAAATCTGAAGGCCCTCGACTGTTCAGAAGTCCCCGAATATATGCAGCTCCTCTCACTCTGCTTCCTGAATTTTGAGTTTTCTAAAAGAGTGTGTAGGTAAAATGATCGTGCCACGCCAAAATAAGAAGTCCGTTGTTCTCTGAATTCTGAAACAGTGTTCCCGTCAGTCCTTGTTTGCTGTGACTTCTCTCGAAGCCCATGCATTATGATGATAATCTGATTAGAGCGACTGCCTGGGCTACTATTTGGAAGCCCCTTTTTATTACGCTAATGTATTCCAGCGCCAACAGGGTGCCCAGGGTGACTGGCTTCAGAGACCGTCCCAAGGTGGTTATTTGTGGAAGAAGGATATTGCACTGTCCTCGGGGGTGAGGGTTGTTTATAGACTTGCTTTGATATTCTGATAAAATTAATTTGGTTAAAAGGTAATCTTTTCTTACCAGTACTGCTTTCTTCGATGGATAATAAAAAGTTAGTTCTCTAGCTTCACTAGTAGTGTTTTAAAACCAGTAGTTTTTTTTTTTTACATGCATCAAAGTATCATTTATCTCCAGCCCAGTCTTATGGTTTTACACTTTGAGATGTGTGTGTTTTATATTTGAACATAAGGATGTATATATGTTTATATTAATATTTTGTTCATATCTTTAACCCCCAAATGAAAAAAAAACTGTTAATGATTACAGGAGAGTTAAATTAATAAAATCATTTCAGATGCCTAAATGCATAAAATTTCAAATGGAGTGAAAAAAAAAAAAAAAAAAGCCCTGGAACGTAAATCATTTTTCTCGGACAGCAAATGTTTGGCTTTGGCTGTACGATGATATTCTGCCTGTGCATAGTAAAAATGGCAATGATTTACTAGTTCTGTATCCCCCCAGCACAGATGCTGCACAGTCTGTCCCTTTTTGGGCACTAAACAGTGGGTTTTAAAAAAACATTATTTCACTCAAGTTTCCCGCTTGCATTCTGTGTTGTACTATTAATAGCAACCCTTTGTTATTCATGCCAGCTCACTCCTAGCATAGACAATGGTATGCGGGAACCGGTTTTAACTAACGTACTTCTAATAGGCACCCATTTTTCAGAGGCTAGTCCAGAAGAATATGAACACCCTTAAACATTGTGTCATGAAGGTGCAGAAGCTAAACCAGTGTAGCAGTTAATAGCCATTAGTGAGAGGCTAATGCAACATCCTGATGCCCTTGGCAAACCTTACTTATCTGCTATTCAAGGTTGAGGAGGGGTGGGCGGAATTTGAAATAGTGATGAAGGACTTAATGTGTTAAGTATTCTGTGATTCTTCGTGAAAAGAATTCTTTTCCAAGAGGGGAAAGGAGAAACCTCAGGTGTGTGTCCAATTTTGCCCTCACTGCCCCGGAGACAGAAGCTATATCTCTGAATTGTCATTCACAGTGGGATTGACTCTTGACGTGGCTGAAGGTAAGTGTGCTCTCATAAGGAGTGGCCTCTGAGTTAGGTGTGTTGTTCTGGTCAGCACACCACGCCAGGCCATGGCTCTGAAACTTCACGTCTTGTGGCTGAAATCTTGGCTCCATCCAGTCCCTCTGCCTCTGCACATCTGCATCATGGCTCCCGCCTCCCTGCCTCACTGCTGTCCTGGTCCATCGCTGTCTCCTCTTGCTGGCCTCTCATTGCCGAGCCCTCTAAAAGTTTCCATAGCTCCCAACCCTGAAGAATGAAGACATTGCACGGCATTGCATGTCCTTACTACCAGGCCTCAGGTTGCCTTCCCAGGTCATCTTCCCACTCCTGGCACCTGACCTCCAGTCTCATGGAAATTCTTAATGTGATGAGACACCCCCCAACCACTCCCTGGCCCCCACTCTTCCCATCTCTTCACTGTTGCTCATGCTGTTCCTTCTGCCTGGAGTGCCCTCCCCATTTTCCACCAGGTGAAACCCTGCTAACCAGATAGCACCTTCCTCTTATAACCTCTTACCAATCACCCCCACTCACCCTGGCTAGCAGACCTTCCTGTGCACCCCTATAGCTCTGCTTGTGTGTGACTGCTGTGCTTTGCATCCTGTTCTTTCTCGTATGTCAGACTAAACCTCCTGGAGGGTAGCACTAGTCCTGTGCCTGTTGGTGGGCCAAGCACCTGTCTTGGTGCCAAGTGCATGACAAGAATTTAATACATTGTCTTTGTTTTTTGTTGTTGTTTTTTCTATTATAATCACCAGTTTATTCTGTTCATTAGATTATTTATTCACTTGATTTTTAGATTCACTTGTTGATAAATGTGTATTTGTTGTTCATAATTTGTATCTTTACCTTCTTCTTCCTCTTCCTCTTCTTAAAGGATACCTTTCAGCATTTCATGTAATACTGGGTTGGTGGTGATGAACTCCTTTACCTTTTCCTTATCTGTGAAGCTCTTTATCTGACCTTCAATTCTGAATGATAGCTTTGCTGGATAAAGTAATCTTGGTTGTAGGTTCTTGGTATTCATCACTTTGAATATTTTTTGCCACTCCCTTCTGGCCTGCAAAGTTTCTGTTGAGAAATCAGCTGACAGTCGTATTGGTACTCCCTTGTAGGTAACTGACTTTCTTTTGCTGCTTTTAAGATTCTCTCTTTGTCTTTTGCTCTTGGCATTTTAAGTATGATGTGTCTTGGTGTGGTCCTCTTTGGATTCCTTTTGTTTGGGGTTCTCTGCGCTTCCTGGACTTGTAAGTCTATTTCTTTCACCAGGTAGGGGACGTTTTCTGTCATTATTTCTTCAAATAGGTTTTCAATATCTTGCTCTCTCTCTTCTTCTGGCACCCCTATAATTTGGATGTTGGTGTGCTTGAAGCTGTCCCAGAGGCTCCTTACTCTATCTTCATATTTTGGATTTTGCTTTTCCGGTTGGGTGTTTTTTGTCTTCGTATTTCAAATCTTTGATTTGATTCTTGTGATCCTCTAGTCTGCTGCTGGAACTCTGCATAATACTTTTTATTTCAGTCAGTGTATGCTTAATTTCTAGTTGGTCCTTTTTCATAACCTCGAGGGTCTCACTAGATTTCTTGAGGGTCTCACTACATTTATCGGTGGTCTCACTACACTTTTTGAGAGTCTTACTAAATTTATCGGCGGTTTCTAGAAAGTTCTTGAAAAACCTTAAAAGTGTGGTTTTGAACTCTATATCCAGTCGTTTGCTTTCCTCCATTTCTGTGATTTGTGACCTGTTTTTTTGTCTCCGCATTTTTTATGCTTCCCTGTGTTGGTAGAGTGGCTTTGTGTGCTAGGTGTCCTATAGGGCCCAGTGGCTCAGCCTCCCTAATTACCTGAGGTGGACACTCTTGGTGCACCCCTTTGTGGGCTTTGTGCACAGTCTTGTTGTAGTTAAGCCTTGATTGTTGTAGGTATCACTGGGAGGAATTGACCTCCAGGCCAATTGGCAGTGAGAATCAGCTGTGTCTACGGTGGGAGAACTTCTGTGCTGAAGACACCCTTCTGGGGCAAGACTTGCTTCAGTGGGGCTTTGGTACTCACTGAGTCTGCCCCCTGAGTGTGTCCCTTATGGATCTGAGGAGTTGTAATTGGATGGTCCCACTCTGACCACCGGCTCTTGGATCTAAAGAGGTGCTAATTTAGCCTCTGCCTGAGGCTACCCAGCAGGAGCTACGAAGAGATCTGCAGATTCCCCTTCCTTTTTTGGGGTTTTGAGGTGCCCAAATGAGGTCCAGCTGTGAAACAATGCAAGCTGCTATGGGGCCTTGGGCCTTCTCTTGGAAGTTCTGGGTCTGTTTGGCCCAGCTCAGTTTGTTAGGTAATTTTCAGGTTGCAAAGGGCCAGGGCATTCATATGCAAAAGCCTCTGCTGCAGCTTGGGTGGGGCGGGGTCTCAGGGAATCAACAGGGTGGAGCAAGCAGCTATGGCTGATCCTCAGCCCTGCCCTAAGGGGCCGCACATCTCAGTGTCCCTGTAATCGCTGCAAGCACCTCTGAGAGAAAGCCACCCTCGAGTTCCGAGTTCTGCCTGCTGCCAGACAGTCCAGTTTCTCCCCGTATGAGTCTAGGTCCCCAGAGACTTGCCCGGAACTGGAGTTCAGAACAGTCGGGGGCTTGTGACTCCCTCCTGATTCAAAAAGACAGCCGCGTCCTCAGTTGCCAGCCCTTGCCGTGTGCACCTTCGTGCCTCTGCACTTCTGCCCCTCCTCTGAGTCTCAGTGTGCTTTTCTCTTTCCTTCTAGTTGTAGAATTTCCACTCAGCCAGCCTTCCTGTGGTTCTGGATGATCTCTGTTTTGTCTTTTAGTTGTATTTTTGAATTTGTTGTGGGAGGCATCAATTTCCGGTGTTTACCTATGCCGCCCTCTTGGTTTCTCCTCAATATATTGTCTTTGAATGAAATGGAATTCTGGTCTGTGGCCTTCTATCAGTTAAGATTCTTGGTTTTCAGCCTGAGACTGAATCTGGCTTTTTTTTAGGCAAAAGGGGGATTTATTGGAAAGATACAGGCACACTCACAAAATCCCCGAGAAGGCAGCTCTAGGCATCTTGGCATCAGCCCTGCTCCTCCATCTAGTCCCAGCTCAGCTGCCAGCATGTTCAGCCTCTAACTCTAACTCAGCCTCTAACTGAGCATGTTCAGATGCCAACTCCAGGAATGGTCGAAATGGGCCCGCCCTTTGGCTCTGGGAGAGCTGGGCACCTTGGTGATAGTTCCAGCAGCAGACTGAGCTATGGGTCGGATGAGGCCATTCCTCAAGAGGTGGAGTGGCCCTTGTGGCGTGAATAACCAAGAAGAGTGCGCAGGGACCGAGCCTTTCGTTTTTAGTAGGCGAGCATCCGACTGGCCTGTCTAGGGGTTCTGAGTGAGACTTTCTACTCCAAAGGGAAGGAAGTTCTTGAAAACGCAGTTATCTCTGGAAGGGGTGATAGCAGCCCCTGCTAGTCAGCATCAGTTTGCCCAAAGTAGAACCTGTGGGTGCAGGGTGCAGAGTAGGCATGAGAGCAGCAGTGAATGTGCCCGCAGTACCACGCACTCAGTGGTGCCACAGCCTCCTTCACCTCCGTACTCATGGGCAGAGCCGCTCGGAGCCAGCCACCGTTGGAGAACAGTCAGGTTCTGGGCTGGGCCCTGGAGGCGAGGATGCCCCCTGAAGCTTGTTTCTCCTTAGACATCCATCACATCACAACAATGGATCCCGCTGTAGCAAGTGGAAAGGGCTTTGCCAGCTACCTGGAGTGGCTGATACAGAGGTGGGAGGAGTTGCAGTCACGAGCTGGAGGAGACACAGTCTAAAAGGTGACGATGAATAACAGGTGGCAATGAATAACATGCCCGTGATGAGTAAGCTTTGATCACGGCAGTAGAAGGGGGATGACACTGGGAGGTGGAATTAGGCGAGCAGAATCGCTGGGGGCAGGAAGGGCTGCAGTGTGCTGGGATAAGACAAATAAGCCAGTGAAGGCAAAGGTTTGTGTGGGGACTGGTGGGAAATGAGGCTGGAAGGTCACGCTTGGGTCAGGTGGGGAGAGCCTGGACCCCTGGGCTAAGGATTTTAGATGTCATTTTGTAGGCAACTGGGACCCTGTGGGTTCCAGAAAGGGAGTGTCGTGATGCATCTGCTGTTTTTGAAAGGGCAGGATTAAGTAGCGGGCCACTGAGGAGTCTCTGCCAGGAGGTCGATGACCTGGGAACAACGATGGCTAAGACAGTGAAATCCTCTATGGGAGGGAGCAGCTGGACTTAAAGCTGCCACCAACTCCTGGGCAGTGTCTGTGCCCGAGTTCACGCACCGGAAAGGTCATGGTGCGTATTCACTGGTATTGTTATGATCAAATGAAATAATGGCGTTTCACTTAAAAATGTCTACTTAGTCACCTACATCTATTGGGAAAATTTTAAATACCACTCGAGAAGCTGCTATGATTATTTTCTCCTTTCCTTAGCTTTCCATTTGTCCTCCAGTTTTTTTCTTTTCTATTTCCCCCTCCTTGCTAGTTTTTAGTAAACTTCCTTTATACTTCTGAATCCCCCAAAGGTCCAGATGTCCTAGCAGACCAACAGTATAGCTTTGGTTTATTTGTTTCTCCTGCTCAAAATTAGATGGATTCGGGTGATCATACAGTAGGCAAAGGGCAAGGGCCCACTTCATTCAAACACAGCCAGTAACTAGTATGTAAGTCAGGATACAGGTGTAGGGGTTGCAATCAGTAAGACCCCCAAATACAGTGCCTTTATTGGAGACTAGCGGCCTGGTGCATGGGATTCATGCACTGGTGAGGGGCGTGGCCTGCGGGGATTAGCCGCTGTGGGAGCAGCCACTCATCCTGGTCAGCTGAGCGGTCCTCCCACTGTGGGAGCGCACTGACCACCAGGGGGCAGCTCTTGCATTGAGTGTCTGCCTCCTAGTGGTCAGAGTGCATCATAGCAACTGGTTGACCAGTTGTTCTGCTGTTTGGCCGCTGGGCTTTTATTATATAGGACAGTGATGGCGAATCTTTTGAGCTCAGCGTGTCAGCATTTTGAAAAACCCTAACTTAACTCTGGTGCCGTGTCACATATAGAAATTTTTTGATATTTGCAACCATAGTAAAACAAAGATTTATATTTTTGATATTTATTGCCATTGATATTTAAATGCCATTTAACAAAGAAAAATCAACCAAAAAAATGAGTTCGCGTGTCACCTCTGACACACGTGTCATAGGTTCACCATCACCGATATAGGATTATTTCTCTCTCACTTTAACTAAAGGTAGATGATGGAGGGCTGATATCATGGCTCAGTGAGGACCCAGGTTCCTTTTACCTGTGGCTCTTTCATCTGCAGCATCTTACCTAAGAAGGCTACTCAGACCTGGGCCAGAACACAGGGAATGGAGCGACATGCCCCTTCCTTTCATGGGACTTCCTTATCTGTGCTCACCCTGACCACATCCCACCAACCAGAACTTTGTCCCATGAATGCACCCAAATGCAGGAAAGGCTAAGAAATGTCCTCGTTAGCTGGGCATCCACGAGCCTTTCCCTGTGTCCATCCGAGTGAGCAGACAGTGCCAGTGGCAGCATTTGCACCCCAGAACAGGGGTAGTTGAGAGTGGGTGAGCTGGGGAGTGAGGCCCAGAGCTTGGATGAGCAGGCTGGCCTGTCCATACATGTGCAGGACTGAGCCAGGGGAGGGGCTGGCTGGGACTCCGAGGATCCTCTGTACCTCGGAGTGGCTGGTACTCCCTGTGGTAAGGTGGGTCTGTCCCACCCAAATCTTCTGGTCTCTAGTCTTCTCTTTCCCATGGTAGTATGCTGCTTTCATGTCACTATGGTCTTGCTCACCATCAAGGTGTCCAAAGCAGTCCCGTCAGAGCAATGAGTGAAAGTAGAAGTGGGCAGAGCACGGAGCCTCCAGCCTCAAAGCCACCTGGAGACAAGTTACAATTTTAGAACTCAGTAGTATTTTTAAAATATATTTTTATTGATTTCAGAGAGGGAGAGAGAGATAGAGACATCAATGATGGGAGAGAATCATTGATCGGCTGCCTCCTCCATGCCCCCTACTGGGGACTGAGCCCGCAACCTGGGCATGTGTCCTTGACGGGAATCGAACTCGGGACCCTTCAGTCCACAGGCAGACGCTCTATCCACTGAAAATTTAGTAGTATTTTAACAAAATGAAAAGGTCCAAGAGTCCTTACTGCCAGCACACAAAGGCAAAAGTGGAATGCAGGAAGCTTGTCTTATTAATGATAAGGAGAAACAACAGTGCTGATAGTAATCTTACAGGGTCCAACCCAGTGGTTCATATCTCAAATCTCATGCTTCCACACGTGTTCTAAACTGTATTCAGTATGTCCTACTTCTGTGCCTCAGGCAGTCCTGTAGGCTTGGTCCTTTTATCCTCCCCCTTTTGTTCATTAGCTAACACATTCACTGCAGTTAAAAGACTTGCAAGGCTACTGAGGGGATAGGTAGAGAAGCTGGACCTGCGTACCTGGGTCTGCCTGACTTTAGAACCTATGTTCTCAAGCATTAAGCCAGCGGTTCTCAACCTGTGGGTCGCGACCCCTTTGGGGGTCAAACAACCCTTTCACAGGGGTCACCTAAGACCATCGGAAAACACGTATATAATTACATATTGTTTTTGTGATTAATCACTATGCTTTAATTATGTTCAATTTGTAACAATGAAAATACATCCTGCATATCAGGTATTTACATTACGATTCATAACCGTAGCAAAATTACAGTTATGAAGTAGCAATGAAAATAATTTTATGGTTGGGGGTCACCGCAACATGAGGAACTGTATTAAAGGGCCGCGGCATTAGGAAGGTTGAGAACCACTGCATTAAGCTATGCTCCCCTGGCCCGTTTAGCATGGGCAACGAGATGCGGGGAATGCTATTATGCTATAGTCCTCATGGTGTCATTCCCATGGCCATGCATATCACCATCATCCCTTGGTGATCCCCTCCCTCCTGTCAGTCAATGAATATGCATTTAGCCCATTCCTCTGTTGGTTCTGAGCTTCCTGAGTACATCATCTCATTTACCTCTGGTGCCAGCCCTATAGGACAGGGGTTGTGATCTTGTTTCATATTGAATGAGCATGAGACCTGGAGAATTAAGGGTCTTGCCAGGATCCCATGCTGATGTGGCAGAACCAGGATTCTGGCCAAACCCATTCCAAAGCCCATTCTTTCTGTACAATCACCGACCTGTCTCAAGAACCACCCCCTCTACCAAGACAAGTCGATAGATCATAAATGTTCTCACTACACACACAAAAATGGTAATTATGTGAGGTGATGGATGTGTTACTAACACTATTGTGGTAATCATTTTTCAATATATGTGTACAGATACACTCCCGAGATATTGAGGGTTTGGTTCCAGACCACCACAGCAAAGCAAATATCACAATAAAGTGAGTCACACTGATTCTTTTGTTTTCTAGTGCATATAAAAGTTAGATATGCACTTTATTGTAGTCTATTAAGTATGCAATAGCACCATATCTAAAATATGCAATGTACATTCCTTAATTAAGAATATTTTATTGCTGAACATATTTTATTGATGAAAACCATCATCCGAACCTTCAGCAAGTCAATCTTTTTTTGCTGGTGGAAAGTCTTACTTTCAATTTGTAAAAAAAAAAAAAATCTGCAATGTCTGTGAAGCGCACTAAAACGAGATATGCCTGTGTATCGTATCATTACGTTGTACACTTTAAACTTACACAACATTATATGTAAGTTATATCTCAAAAAAACAGTGGGGTAAAGAACCCATAGGAGTGTGGTGAGTGCTACAATATTGCATTTTGTTACTGTCAGTGTGTCTGCCCGCAGAGTATGACTCACAGAATGAAGCCAGGACAGCGGCCTCTAGTGGCCAGGACAGGTGTTGGAGCCAGTCAGCCCCGAACCCCTCCTCTCCCTCCCGGGTCCGCAGTGCACACAGGGAAAGGTTCCCAAGGTACCCACTGAACGCTGCAACCTCAGGTGGCCCAAGGGGTGCTGTGAGGAGTCGTGCTTGAGATGTTAACTACTGTGTTTTTCCCAGTAGGATTAATATCACCACTATTATTTCTCATTATTATTCATTAAACCAGCTTCCTAATTCCAGTTTTGCCTGTTGGGCCCTAGCATGACTGGGGTGGCATCCCCTCTCATTCCAGAAAACAGCACATTGCAGGTTGATCCTCCATGTAACTTACAATGTAAGAAAGTATCTGAAGTATGGAGACTGCTGGCCCTGCTTGCTCTGCTGGATGTCACAGCTGATGGCCTCACACAATAGTAAAAACGAATACCACTTCCCATATTCAGCAACCGTCTCTGAGCTGTTCGGGCAGAGATCACATGCCCATTCTATAGATGGACAAGCTGGTGCTCTGACATTGCATGGCTTGGCCAAAGCCACATGGCCAGGGACCGCTCGCTACGTGGCAGCCCGCGCCCTGCAGGCCTGAGGGCCGGCCTGTTAGTCCCTAAGCACCTCTTAACTCTCAGATGCTGTAGGTGTCCACGTTTGTGCACAGAGGGAAGGGATGCACCTGCGTAGGCAGCACAGGCTGGAGCGAGACCCAGCGCTCACTCCCAGCACTGCCGCAGGCCGGTTCCAGCTGGCACCACGGCACCTCTAGTCCAGCCTCCACATCTGTAACCCGGAAAGGATAGAAATAGTGCCTACTCCAGAGAGTTTTTGTGACGATTCGGTGAGATAAGATTGGAAGAGCTTAGAAGGCAGGTAAAGTAACTGTTTACTATTATTATTAAAGTGGCAAAGGAGGGGAGAAGGGGTGAGTTGGTAACTAAGGAAAGTCAGTTTAAGTTTACCTCCTCCAGTGGCCCCGGTGTGCCTGAGCTGGTTGAGCTAAGCCCTGGGAGTCCCATGTACCCTGGCGGGGGTTCATGCCAGCACTCTGCACAGGTGCCCACTCTTACCTGAGCCACTGTCCACCCTTCTCTCAGCCACCCCTTCTCGGAGCAGGAGGGGATGCTGAGAAGAGGCCTTGCTCCCCTGAGTCACCTGGGGAGGCCTTTACCTTTCTGAGTCCCTGGGGCTGGAAAGCAAGAGTTGGGATAGGTACTGTCCAGCTGTAGCAGACTGCCTCGCTTTCTCCACCCTCAGGACCTATGGAGCAGTGTTGATGCCCAGTCACAGAGCTAATGACTTCCCCCCAGAAAGACTGACAACAGAGAGTGGGCAGGTACAGACAGCGGGGTTCCCCACTTATGTAGTCTGGTCCTTCAGGTCTGGTCACGATGATTCTTTATGTAGAAACATCCCCTTTCAGCTTCCCCACTGGCTCGAGCAGTCTTCAGGGGGGACACCTGTGACACCACACGGCCTCTGGCAGGCCCACCCCAACCTTTGGGAGCATCCTTCTTATTGTTTTGTTTTCTGAAGCTTTTTGTTTTCTCGGTTTATTTTGTAATTAGGACAGGAAAACGACCATTATTGGGCAGGAGGGTTGGGAGGACTGGAATGAGCTAAAATGAAGGGGGGGAAATAGGGGCAGAGAGCTGCAGATCCCAGGGTTTCTGGTTTCAGATAGAGTGCAGTTCTAGGAAGACCACTAGATGGCAATCACACACTAGTGTTAGGGCTGGCCCATGGTTCCTTTCCACTTGGGGCTTTGGTAAAATCTCTCTAGGGACTAGCCAAAGCATTGTATCTGCCACCCCCATCCATCCATCCGTCCACCCGTCCGCCCATCCATCCCTCATCCTTCTAACCTCTCTTGATCTTCTACAGATAGGTAGATGTGCCTCTCCCTCCCTTCCACACCCCCCTCTCTCTTCTTCTCCGTAGTGACCTTAAAAACCCGCCAAAAATACCCTCAACGCCTCCCACCTTTTAACTGCAGTGCTGTATTTTTACTATTCTCCTAAGCAAATGTTTGTGGGAGTGCATCCATTTTTAGAGTAGGTAACAGGGAAACTTGTTTCTCTCTCCAGTTATTCTGAGAGAATGTTCAATAAAAGGGATGAGAAAGGAGTTATTTATAAAGGTAATAGATAACAGCAATGTTTAAAAATAGTTTCATTCAAAATGATGGACTAGTAACTTGTAATGAAGTAAAAAAAAATCACTTAAGATGAGTGAGTCATTTTATCAAACAATTGTCCATTGTCAGAGAATTTTCCATAAGCCGAGATTCAAATGCAGAACATCTTGTTGCAAACTGCTGGGGGTGGGAGGGAGAAAGGGTAGCAGGCAATCACAGTTGACATCATCATCTTTATTAGAGTGCAGGTTGTGGAAAAGCAAAACTCCTCTGATATTTTAATGATCTGTTTCTGATATTTCCAAGAAAGTAAAAATAACAAAAAACAATTTCTATGTACCATCTAAAATGGTCTCGGCTCTCGCCTCGTTCATTTCTCTCGGCCGCGTGGACATCTTGGGGAGTTGTTTGGAGCGTCCACGCAGCCCTGCTTCATCTGTGCGCCTTCTTAGCTGCGTTCCGGTGCCCTGAGCCCCACTGCTAAGGTTAACCTGTGCGCTCAGAAGGACAACAGATGGAAATTCGGGTTTGCAGCCACTGCAGAAAAATAAAAACATGTTCCAAAGGGAAAAGGATCTTGTATTTCTGCGTTTGAACCTTTGATCTGCGTTCACATCTGAAGGGGAGGCTAGACCTTTTGGTGGAGACACATGGCTTTGCATCTGTGAAAACACAGCTGTATAGAGCCAAACAAAACCAGTGGAAAATACAATGGTTTTGCTGTGTCAGGCTAGCTGCTAATGCTCAACTTCTACACAAATATTGTCTTTCGATAGCCCTCACAAAATCCTTCTTGACTTTCCGCGTAATTGTTTAGGGATGTGTTCTTTCAAATTCGGATTTTGAGCTTTTCATTGGTGAAGGCACATGGATCTCTTTCGTGTCTTTTCTTTTTAAAAGGCAGTCAAATAAATGGCTTGTAGTTACATCATAATGACATTAAATTCCAACCTAATTGGGAGTGATGGGGGCGGGGGATCAAACCTTTTTTTTTTTTTTTTTAAAAAAAAGGTACAGTGCTGTCTTGGTCCTGAAAATCTTCTATTTTTAAAGATGATATTGCCTGGGCTTTGTGCTGGGAGGTACTCTCTGAAAGGCCTCTCCAGCATGCTGGAGACTTAGCGGCTCTGTTTTGAGCAATTAGGGTGCATTATGGAGTGAATTAGCGGCTCGGCGTTCCTTCATCTTTAAAGAGTCGTCCCCAGCTCGTTTCTTTATCAGCGTTTCCCTGGAACGTAAGCCAAGTCTGTTTCATTAGGAGGCCTTTGCCTTGAACCTCCATGTTTCCTCCCGGCCCCAGACACAGACCCAGGCCTGTGCGCCTGCCCCATCCTGCCCGGTGCGGTGGGTTTCCTACTATTGAATCGGCCACCTTTCCCGTCCCTCCCTCCCCTTTCCGTCGGAGCGCTGGCCCCTCGCGGCCCTCCCCACTCCCTGCCGCAGGAGTGGGGTGCCCGAGGTGATGGACAAAAGATGAGGCTGAGTTTGCTGTGCGCGCAGGAAGCCCCTGGCGCCCCCTCTGCAGGGGTGTCCCTGGCATTTCTCCGGAAGGGGCCAAGCGAAGGGAAGCGATTGTGCCGCGCTCCTCCCCACCCTCCCTGGCACCCACAGCCTCCTCAGCGATTCGGAAGATGGACCGTGGGTTTCTTTACGAGGGATCATTTTAGTTGTATCGATGACAATAACCACCTTTACTATTGACCACGCGGCCGGGGGGGGGGAGCCCGAGCTTGATAACAAGTCCTTCCCGGCACCGAGAAAGTTTCCCCTTTGAAGTGCCGGGTCCCTCCTCGCCCTTCCAGGAGGGAAGCGGGGAAAGAAAACAAGTGTGAAGATCTGAAGCGGCTGAGGAATGCTGAATTGATGTCTTTCCTCGGCGTCCCTGCCCCTCTCACGGTCCTCCCCTCCTTTCAACTCCCTGCCCTTTGAAACGGCGGGGCTGGGGTGGCCAGCCTTCCAGCCAGGCCAGGCCGCGGGCGGCGAAGACCAGGGAGGAGAGGGAGCAGGAGCGGGAGGAAGGTGGCCGCGCATCGTGCGGGTCCTCCGCAGGCTTATGGCTGAAGGCGTTATCCATCGTGATGACGGAAAAACCAACACACAAAACCCCCAAAACAAACAAAAAGCCCTCCCCCAACCCAAACCCTGCTTCCCAGCTGCAGTTTGTCCCCGGGACTGAGGGTGTCACTAAGCCTCTGGTTTTGCTCTTCCAGAAGCTACTTCCAGAGCCTATTCATTGTTCAGGCCGAGCAGCTCCTGCCTGCTCTTCACAAGGCTGCTTCCCTACTTAGCATTCAAAGGTAAAGAATCCCACCTTCCCCTCGCGCTTTGCATAATTAAAGAAGGCTGTCTCTTCTCCCCCAGTGGCAAAGAACTAGTCACGTATTTTTTGAAGTAAAAGGTCTAAGTTTTTTATATAACATCTGTTCTCATGCTCTTTCCTAAATATACCAATATTTACTTTTTGCTGGTACTTAGTTGTATGCCATTCGCCCTGCATTTTCATTTCCAACAGATGGACTTAAAAACAGTGGTTCACCCCCCCCCCCACACACACACACCCATACACACCCCCTGCAGCGCATTCCCTTAAGTTTCAATATGTATATGTAGGAAACCTCTCCCAATCGTTGATTAGTTTTATTTTACACTAGAGCATTCTCAAGTTCACTCATGTGGACTTTCACTCTTCCCTCTGCTGAGTTTCATAACAAATTGTGACCCTCGCAACCACTTCAGGGCCTTTTGTGTTCTTATCTGTGCATTTCAATACCTTCTGGGGAAGTGCCTTTGGTTTCACTACATATGCAAAGAGCCCGGCTGGAATTTTAACACCCCCTCTCCATTTGTTGGTGGAGTCCTGTTTTCTATTGTCTGTCTGGTTGTTGATGTTGGCAAAAATCATTTGTTTAAGGATGCCTGCCTGGGATACTGTGCCTCATTCTTTATTGGAACGAAATACGAAAATATCCTGAAGAGTTTTAAAAATTAATGCGTGCTGTAGAAACTGTTACATATGTGCATAGTTTTATTTTCCCATCATAAGGTGGATAATGTTTTGAAGGTATTAGGTAATAATAGTCACCAGAAGCCAATTAAAACCACCAGGAAAAAATATATATATACATACACACATACACACACACACAGACACACACACACAGTTTGACGGTGTAAATAATTGATATCTGGAAATGAAGCCGCCGCTCTGTGCAGGGCCCTGTGGTACGCGGCCGGCAGCATCGGCCATCCCTGTACTTCCACAAACCAGGGACGATTCCCGGGCATCATGTCGCCTAGTTTTCAAACTTGATAATAAGGCCACATGCAAACAGAGTAAAACACACACACACACACACACACACACACACACACACACACACATCTCCTTTGTCTGTAGATAAGAGGAATAGTTGACATTATTTTCAGGTGTTTGAATTCTTAGAGAAAAGGAACAAATATCCAGCCTCCTCATGAGGTAGGTGTGAGCAGAATAAATTGAGGCACTGTCCTGACCCATCCAGCTTTTTAAAAATGATGTGATTAAAAGAGGACATCTGAGAACAAATTTATGAAGTTGTTATGGCAACTGAAACACTTGGATTGAAATGTGTGTATCTGAAACATGAAAGGTTGTAGAAAGCCTAGAAATAAGTGCGGCATTGTATTTGGGAGAGGCGATTGAACAGTGGTTGCCAAATATTATTCCTCTGTCGGTCATCATTCAGGGTTACTGCCTTGATTTCCACTTTTTAAAACGTGTGGTGATTGATGCTTCCCCAGACTGTGGCGCCCGAAGTCGCCGGGCCTTGTACCAGCATTTGCTCATTGGTCGTTTGACCTGTTGAGAATACACTCTCCGTCGTATTGTGTTCAACGTGGAGATTGTGTTTAGAGTTGCCTCAGCATTTGCCCATAAGTTTACACTTCTGTGTTCTTATAATTATGTCCTTGTTTGTGAATAATCTCTGTGGTTTTTTCATTCACTATCACCCCCAACCCAAGCCCACCAACACACAGCTGCACTCAAACGAGTCAAAATATTTAAATATTCCCTAGACTTCACTCTCTTTTAAAAGCTGTTTAGCCCGTCTATGTAACTTGTTCTTCTCTTAATTTCTCATGCTTTTTTATTTTCCTCTCCAGTACCGGCAAGGATTTAAAAAAATTAACACCTACAAATTTGTATTACAGTGTTTTGGGAAATCAGAACTTTAAGCCACATCTAGAATGCTTCAGATTTTTCAGGCATTGGATTTCAGATTTATACAGTGTCCAGAATATTGTTTTTAAACAGCTTCCTTGCAATATATTTGGATTTTTTTCTTTAAATAAAAAGGTAGCTAAATGTCAATTATAATAATTTTAGTAGACTTTCCCCACAAGAAATATGTTATTTTAATTAAAAAAAAGCTTGGCACTGAAAAATACATTTACATTGAAAAACTCAAATGAAATTTCTTCTTTACAAACATTGATGGTTAAGCATTGATTACTAGTTATTTGGTCTCCTTGATTTTTGACATAATACGTTTTACTTTGATTAATCTTAATTCCTAAAATTAAGCTAATTGAAGCAAAAGAGAAAAAAGTAAAATAATTTTAGAAAAGTTATTTTCCTTAAGTCATGAAGTGGAACTTTTTACTCTTATTGAAATTACTCAACAATTTTCAGTTGGATAAAAACTGCCCTTATGTAATTGGAGTGTTTTCCTAATCTTTAAAGGCTGAGATCAAAACATTTTTCTATTCGATTGCAAAATTAACTGCTGTTAATCTGTCAGACTAATTGTTCATTTTAAATATTTGATTAAACCTGTGCATTTGTGTATTAAAATCCTTTTTTGCATATGCACATGAAAGTGATTCTGTTTTGACATACTTCCTTGTTTGAAAATCCATAGATCAAAAATGGTATCAAAATTTTAAAAAAAAATTCAAGAGGATTAAACAAGAATTTGGAGTCTGCATATATTTTACAGTAATAAATTTTCTTTCTTTTTTTCTTTAGTCTCCATTTTAAGTTTGTTTGTTTTTTAATATGATTTTGGTGCTTCCAAGGTGGATACTATTTTATTTCAGGTGGGTCATTTAATAGTTTGTTGATGTTTTTGAGGTCTCTAAACAAAGTCTGATGTGTTAACAGTCTTATTAACGATGTTAAAATAGAATTAACAGCTTGTGGATGCCTCCAGAGCACAATAGCCTGTCAACCTCTCCTGCCCCCTTATAAATTGTACCCCTGCTGTCTTCCCTTTGTTTCATGCCCAATCAGCAAACTAAACTTTTGTGGAGGGAGAAGGCAGTTCAAGTGTTTCTGCGGCAACTGAAGGGAGGAGCTAATGTGGAATTTACTGGGAGACCAATCAGTGCTGGAGGGAAGAATGGCCCCAAATTGGGAAGAAGGACTGTGTTGACCTGCGTGGCTTGCTGACCTTTCCTTGCTATTCTGTCGCTATAAAGAGGTTCACTCTGGTTGCCCCGCATTTTATGATGCTTTTATTAAAGCCAAAGAAGTTTTAGAAGTTTGGGATTATTTAAGATCCATCTCAGCACAGATTTAATTGTGCTTTGTGATCTTCAGTCATTTGACTAGATGTTAGCACTCACACTCATTTTTTAAAAATTTGACACAGCAAGTAATAGTGGTGTGTTTTTTTTAAAGTGGAATACAATTTCACCAATTATCTTGAGCCAAAATTGATTCTAAATCTTTTGTAGTGTCTCTTCCCTGTAGCTACTGTCATGGAGAGAGAATAAGATAACCTACTGATGTTAAACAACTGGTCTTATTTTGTTGAATTTATGCTTTGAAAAAATAGATTTATATCTTCTAAGTCTTTAAAACATTGCCTTTGTCAGGCAATGGTTATAATGAGTTGAAAATAAAGATTATTAGGAGGTCTATTTTTCATTGGTTTTGCTAATTTGACAAATTGTCTTACTTAAAACTACAGATTTATGGGCTAACCTGACAAATCAGTTAAACTGTCTTCTTTTTTGCCACCATCTGATTTAATAGCTTAAAAAGTATATCACATTTATAAAGTATTTCCCAATTCTTATTGAGTGTTACTCCAGTTTTGGTAAGAGATGAGACATTATTGAGACTTAAGTAGTTTTAGATTGCACAACCACTTTCCTTGTCATTTATTGGCATTGTTTTCTCTTGTAATGTGTTTTTTTGATTTGTATTTACTTTTCAACAGGCCACTGTCCAGTGGCTCAGCATAGAGCACGGAGATGCGAGATGGTCACAGTCAGTATAAAGAAAAATATCTCACCTTGGATGCAGGATACTGAACATTTTCTTTAAACCGA
This sequence comes from Myotis nattereri, assembly GCF_964212035.1. Lineage (NCBI taxonomy): Eukaryota > Metazoa > Chordata > Mammalia > Chiroptera > Vespertilionidae > Myotis > Myotis nattereri. The sequence goes on along the minus strand of NC_138076.1, from coordinate 39,959,372 downwards.
GTACAAGTGAAATGACTCCAGTGCATCCAGACACAGGGAATGAGATACAGTTAAATGAACTATGGTTACAAAATACTATTATTTTGTCAAGGAATATGCTAGAATGAAGACGGGGCAGTGCCAGCTTATCACTTGTCGTAGCTCGTGTTGTGCTACTAGGTGAGCCCCAAAGGGGATAGTTTCTTGTACTTGATCAGCTCTACAGATGTGCATCTATTGATTGAGTAGTGTATGAAACTGGAGCACACAGGGTCTGGTCTGATGTTAGCCACATGCACCAGTGTAAGCAGTAACATGTTCGGGCTGGATTTTTGAATGTGTGCTGCTTAATTTGGGTCATTTTACCTGGCCGAGGAAGAATATCTCTGCTGTTTTCCCACGACTATAACTGCTGATCATTTTTACCCAAAGCCATCCTTGCTGCCCACCCCTGTCCCATGGGCAGCAAAATCATCTTGCTACCCGGTGTAGCTGACATCATTTTTGCATGCTTGCTCAATGAGCACTCCAGGCCGTTGGTGTTGGGGATATGCCTGGGGGTGTGGGCACCACTCTATCATGGAGACCAAACATCTGTACCGTGGCCGCCTGATGGAAGTGTCCAGTGTATGGCTACGTAACTAGGGGATGCCAAGAAAGCCAAAGGGATTAACGACAAACAAAGAAAGCTTGTCACCTTTGTGCAGAAGCCAGCTGGCATCTCCCAGGGACAACCTGAGCTGCTCCATTGTCACCTAAGCTGGGTTCCTATGGATCCTGCTTGCTTCTGTTATTCCAGGAGCATCTGCAGGCTTGGCCATGGTAAGGGAGGGAGCCCAAAGCTGTGACCCACTTCTTTGTTGATGATGCAGGGAGGGATAAGACTGCAAAATTAATGAAATTTTAATAATCTGTACCATTTTCTCCTTAAAGACTTTGTGAATACCATTTATTCTTCAAAAGTTCTCTCTTTCTCACTCTGTGATTGATTTTATGGATTTGAAGGATAAAGAGGAAGAGTCGGTGGTCCCAGCATTTGCCTTGGTCGGTGACCTAAGTGGATTATGACACTTGACCACTGACATTTACCAAGATAATCAGGGCCAGAGACACAGAGCTGATCCGGCTCTGTGGCCAGTCCCCTCCGACAAGTTTTCCTGTGCTCTCAGAATTCCGAATTGGTCACAGCAACATTTAGGAAAGTAAAGGATGAAAATAAAGTTTCTGACAATTTAACTGTTTGCTTCTGCATTTTAAGTGTAGAAATAATCTTTCTCTGAAACTTTTTAATATCCTGAAGGTGGATACTTTAAAGCCAATTGTGAAATGCTGCCTTAGAAATGTGCTTCTTTCTTTAATCATAGGGGAGATTTGGAGAAAGGATGTTTTATTTTCAGTAGTGTTTTTTTCCATAAGAATATGAAATTATTGTTATAATAATTACTAATGAGACCTTATATTTGCACAGCACTTCATAATTTTAATGTACTTTTACAAACATTATTAAATATAATCCTTAAAAGAGTTCTATAGGGCAATATTATTATCCTGGTTTTATGGATGAAGAAACAATAAATGCCACATAGTGCCAGCTTGTATTTCCAGGGAATCCTTTATTTTAGGAAATATATTTGGAGTGAAAATGGCTGGAAAAACACAAATCTAAGACTGAAGTTATTTTGATTCTTCATATAGCTATAAAAGATGACCAAAAACAGAAATGAAACTGTGGTAATATTCAATCCCCCTTATAATGCACAACTGCATGAATTTTGGCTTTTTTATTGCTACGTTTTCCTGTGTTTCATGTGTAAAATACCATGATATGCTACATAATTACAGCATAGTAAAATAAAAAATTTCCCTCATATTTGTAAAGATATAAATTATAATCATAAGATCATAGCACAAGAATGTTTTCCAGTGAAAGGATAGTCTGGTTTGTAGTTTAAAATATGATTATTTTTCTTATGAAATCACAGAATGGATAAAATATATTACTCTTAAAAATGATATTTTTTTTTCTGCTTATTAAAGGCTAGGTAGCCAGCGTATTTGTTTTGGAGCAACTTAACTACTATGGTTCAGAAAGAGAACTATATTACTGAGTGCAGAGAAATGTGATTAGTGTTTCTAAGAATTATTATAGCACAGCAAGACAGGGAAGCAGTCCAAGTGCTAAAGGTTAGAATCAATTTCTAAAAACTAGGAAAAAGCTTTACTTGTTAAGGAAAAAAAAGATACGTGTTTCTTAAGGGTAATTAAAATTGTCTAAGAAATATTTTGGACTACACTTAATTATAATACTTCCATATTATTTTCATTTAAAAAATCTTGGTTTTGATGAGGGGAGTAGAGGAGGGAGAACTGAAATGAGAAAAAGGACAAAAAAATGTTTACTATTTTACAAGTTCAAATTCTTACCAATATAGTTTTCAGTAAAAAAAATATTAAAGTAAACTTTCATATGATAACCCTAAGAAAAGTCTCCACATATGGTCCCAAAGATTTTTTTAAAATAAGTAAAACTCTGGGGCAGTAATCACTTATGAAAAAAAAGTCTATTTAGAATTTCACTGCTCTTAGAATCAAATCAAGCTTCATTTTCATCTTTAATTGTGATGATCAAGCATACATTATACATTCTAGAAGTTTAGAGAAGGAAAAAACTATTGTTATTATATGTCCGGGATTTCTTTAAACAACTCTAACATCAAAATGGCCAAACTGTTGGACTGCTTCGTGTTAGATAAAACAGATGGGATTCCCAGATCGTGCACCGTTCAGCCGTTTGATGGAATTCGCGCCACCCTGACCAGCGAGCCCAGATGGCGCTTAAATCTGTCACTCTTTAACGACCCTACTGTTTTTTAAAAAATATTTTTATATTTGAGCCCATTCAGTTGATCTGAGAGATTAATCATTTCCAAGGTATGTCTGGGGAGGGATTTACTGTGGGTTTCCTTTGGAGGAGCTGAGGATGAGAAGAATGAAGAGCCCTCCTAAATACAGGTCTACCTGCAGGGAACCTGGGGCAGCAGACCTGGTGGGTCTCGGCTTTGGAACATTTTCTAGGCAACAAGGCCAAGAGGCTGCATGGAGAGTAGTAGCAATGGGGGGTAAGGGAAGAGAAGGTGGACATTTGGGATGGGTCGGGGGTGGGTGGAGGTGAATAGATTTCTCCCAGAGAAACTACTGCATTGCCAGCCTTAGCCCCCAGCCCTGTGCTGAGTGCTGATCGGCCACCCCAGGGGGCTGTGAGCAGTCTGACCCTCCCCGCATCGGGATGACTCCGGTGGGTGTGCCACCAGGAGCAGACCCCAGAGATCGGGTCCAACATGATAAGACTCTGAGATGGTTCTAGAAAGAATCTGTCCTGCATCAGAACTTTCACACATCTCACAGGGTTTTTCCCTGCAGGTGTTTTTTTTTTCTTCTTCTTTCTTAAATTATTATTTTGAGTCAGTCTACTGAAATGCTTCAGTGATTTGGGGCATGAGATACTGGCCAGCTCCTCCTTCCAAAAATCTCTAACCTTGGGTACATTTTCAGAATGTCTGTTTTGGAATTGCTTTCTATTCCTGCTGGGACAGGAAAGGGAAAAATGAATGGTTTTTCATTATGCAGATTTTTTTTATTTTTTTTGTGTGCCTTTGAATCAGATGTAGCAGGTGTCAAAATATGGTGCAAAATTTATACCATTAATTCGAAAATTTCCACTGACCCACGAAGCCACCAGGGACAGGCAAACCCACCTACATTAACAAAAGTTAAAATGCCTTGCTGACTTTAAGGATGTTCTTTGGTATTGGGACTGCTCAGGGGTAGTTTTTCTTTTTGTCAGTGACGCTGCCTGTACTTGAGGGCCCTCGGAAGGCTCGCTGATGCGTCTCACCCTTACGTGTGGCTGAGCACACGGGGATGTCGTCCCAAGGCCCCACCTGAGTGCCTGCACACTAAAGACGTGAGAATTCTGCTTCAGAGGGTTTCCAACCTAAATTAAAAGACCTTCATGTAGACTCGAAAGTGAGGAGAGAAGCAAGTTGTTTTGGGAGGTTCTTTTGGAAGCTTGAGAGTTCTGGGACCCGGATCTATCAGAAGTCACTGCTCTACCAGAATGCGGTGGGAGCTGACACTTGTAGATAACGTCCCATGTGTAACCATCCCATAAGGGATAAAGCTAGGTAAAGTCTGAACAGAGTGGAATAACGGTGAAAACATGTTTCCATTGTAACTCTACTGTAAACATGTAACTCTCACTATTTCTCTCCCCCCACCCCCCCTTCTCTCTTTTACACATAGAGCCAGATTATGGAAAGGATTGCAGTGTAATCCTGATTAAAGGAAATGGCTTTTTATGGACATTAAATGGCCACTGGAAGTGTGGAGGGGCCACCTTGCATCTAATTCTGTAGCAGGTTCAGGGGTTGATAGTAATCAGTAAGACACAATTTTCTGTGTATGCATGTTGTGTCTTGGCCTCAATTTCCTAGTCTTGGGTGTTTACATAGTAAAACTGAACATTTTAGTGGAAGCAGCTAACGTTCACTTTAAAAATTATTTTATGAAGCCATATAATATAATTGGTATGATCTAAGAAACTAATTTCTTACCTTTCTGATGAGAGTAGTTATTTCTAATAGTAAAATTAAACATTCTCTCTTAAATTTTACCAATTAACTCACTCCATGCTCACCTGATTGTCTCTAAAGACTAAAATCTCCCCGAGATTCCAGTTGGCAAAAAACAGTCTGTTTTTGAATAAAAGGTACATGTATGGCTGCCAAAGAAACAAGGCCTGCCCACCATTTTCCATTAATGCTTGGCAAATAAGTATGAGAAGATGAAGGGCAAAAAAAATAAAACTTCACCATTCGTGAACTATTGGCTGTTTGGACTAGATAAATGTGTTTTGGTAGAGAGGTGAAAGAGGAACACTCACACTGTCTGTTGCCTGTGTCTCAACTGCCCCGCTGGGCATGTTGCTGTCCCCGCGACCCTGGCAGGGCCTTGGGTTTCTGGCTTCCGGAGCTGAGGATTTTCCTGGCCAGGTTCAAGGTGCTGGGCCCAATCCAGGAGATAGGATTAAGGGATAAAGCCAGAGCCAAACCCAAAGGCCATGGTACAGTCGGTGGAATCAAGATACGAATCTAGATGAAGAATTGGAGAGACCAGAGCCAAGTTCAAAGCAACCGAGGAGCTGGACAAGCTGTTTCACGGCAGAAGGCAGGAGATAGAGCCCCAAGACCAGTCCTCAGCTGTGAGGCAGAACCCCCAAAGCTTTTATAGGGTCTGAGCTTTGAACAGGGAGTGAGGCATTAAGGACCCTAAGATACTTGATGAACATGTGGGTTGTCCTCTTTTCTTTTGAGAGCCTGCTCTAGCCATTTGCAAAAATCCCACAGTATCCTTTAAGAGTCAGGGTGAAAGTCAGAAGCCTTAAAAATGTTGGGTATCCCCAGGAACCCCAGTTTTCCAAATAAGAAATGTAAAGTTGGGTGGGGATTTCAAATTAATTGTTTCATTTTCTTCACCTCCAAAGGATTTCCCAGTTCACTGAGAACCTGCCTTCAGCTGCATGGATATTATAAAGTTTCTTTTCATCCCCCATAAAGATCCCTATTTTTAGCTTTTAAGAGCTGTTACAATTGTGATAGGAATGAAATTCTACACAGCACACAGCGCACATCTCAGGATTAGAGAGAGAGTTCCTGGAACTGCAAGACAAATTTGGTGTTAGTCAATCTGTTAGGTTTCCTTGTAGGCATATTTTCTCATTCTGTTATTTAATTTTTGTGAAAGGTCTGTTAGAAATTTCCATGTGTATAAATGATGCTTAAAAAGATCTCACTATCCAAATTATTTTATGTGGGATTTACCAATGTAGTCCATCATTTCCTGAATCATAACTTGTTTGCAATTTCTAAACACATGATCTATAAACAGGCAGCCATGAACCCCATCCTTAATAGGACGCAACCTGCACCTTCTTTCAACTATTCAAATTAAACATAAGGGGGTTTGAACATTTAACGTATGTGAAAATATCCTCTATTACTGACTTTCTGGAATTGTATGGTTTGTTTATGTTTTGTTTTGTTTTTGGCCGAAACAACAGCAACAAAAAAAAAATTTTGTTCATTGCAAAATTAACACATTCTCATCTAGACTGTGGTCCCTTTCTAGCATTCAGCCCTACAGTCCACCCCTTCCCTCACCGGGGAAGTCTCAATACTTTCAGTGTTTTTCACCTTGTTCTTGTTTCAGCATTCGTGGAAGGATGGATTGAGGGGTCTGTTCTTTAAACAGCAAGCCAGAGAATCAGATCATGCCAGTTCTTCTTATGCTCTTCCCTGTTGAACTTAGAATGAAATGCACAATCTTCACCATGGTGCAAGGCCCTGCATTTCCGGCCCCTGCCGGCCTCTCCAACTTCATCTTATACCACCTCTCCCTCGCTCACTCTTTTTAAGCCACACTGCTCCTTTGGCCACCTCTAATATTTGGCAAGCTATTTCCTACCTCAGCACTAGCTGGTTCCTCCCCCTGCATCTGTCTCCTTTTCATTCTAAGGTCCTGAAAGCCCTCCCTACCATCCTTTTTTAACGTTCTTCCTCCCTCCACCCTATGGATGAGTCTCTATCACAGCATCCTGCTTTTTTCCTTCATAGCATTTATTACGAACTGTAAAAGTGGGGTGTGTGTGTGTGTGTGTGTGTGTGTGTGTGTGTGTGTGTTTTAAGTCCTCGCCAGAGGATATGTTTTTCATTGATTCTAGAGAGAGGGAGAGAGAGAAACATCAATTGGTTGCCTTCCGTACGTGCCTTAACTAGGGATCGAACCCACAACCTGGATATGTGCCCTAACTGGAAATCGAATCCAAGACCCTTCAGTGCACTGGATGGCGCTCCAGCCAACTGAGCCACATGGACCAGGGCAAAATGTTTTTATTGATTCATTTGTTTTCTCGTATAATGTTTGTCTTCCCCACTGCAACATAAACTTCTGGAGGCCAGGGATTATGTCTGTTTTGTTCATTCTGAGTATCCCTGGAGTTAGTAGAGTACCCAGCACATCGTAGGTGCTCAGTAAATAGTTAGAACTGAATGAATAAATGAAACGGCTCACAGTGTTCCTTGCTGCCTCCTGTATTAATCCCTGTGCTCTATAGTGCCCACCTCGACCTGGGCAACTGGGAACCATATGGGGGAGTGATTCTCAGAGCTCATCTTGTTCCACTGTTGCTGGAACTCAAGATGGCACTAGGTGGTCCAAGAACAAAGATCTTTTTACATATGTGTTTAATGTTCATTAGAGAAAAGTGTAATTAGTGCTTCAAGTCCAGAATTTCTTGCAGAATATTGCTAAAGCAAGGCTAAAGAATACATGTCTATTTTTAAAAGTGAATTAATTGAGCCTGACCAGGTAGCTCAGTTGGTTATAGTATCATCCTGATATGCCAAGGTTGCGGGTTCGATCCCGGGCCAGGACACATACAAGAATCAACCATTAAATGACTAAGGAAGTGGAACAATAAATCGACGTTTCTCTCTCTTCTCTCAAATCAATAAATGGAAAAAAAATTTAAAGTGAGTTGCTTGAAAAAAATGAAATAATAGCACAAGTGGTACAGGGGGGCCTTGACTTACGAGTGTCTCGACTAACGAGTTTTTCGAGATACAAGCCGTCTCTCGGCCGATTTTTTGCTTTGAGTTGTGAGCTAAAATTCGGGTTACGAGCCAGCTTCAGATACCCCACCGCTAGTTGGCGCAGCGAACGTCACAGTGAACGCCACAACATCAGCCCAGCATCACGTGTCTCACTCGTTCACTTTTTGATTTGACATACGAGTAATTTGAGCTCCTTCACGGAACAAATTAAACTCGTAAGTCAAGGCCCCACTGTATATGGATATGGTAGATGTTGCCAAGTGTGCCAAACCCTGATGGGTAGAGGAAGTGTGGAAGACAGGTAGGAGCCAGGTTCTGGAAGACTTTGGCCTTCCAGGCTGCGGAGTTAGATCTGAGTCTCGGGGAGCCTCTGAAAGTTTTCAGTTGGGAAGGGACATGATTGCATTTAAGGAAGATAAATACATAGCAGTGGCAAGATGAATTTAAGGTCTTGGTGGAGGCCAGGGGAAGACTGGAAGTAAAAAAGCTAAAATTAGGAAATTATGGTGGAAGTCCTATTAGGAGGTGATAGGGACCCAAACTTTTAGGAGGAAGCAATGTGTGAGAGACTCCCTTCTTGCCTGGATTCATTGTCTCTATTTGCACTCTTCCCTCCCTCCCCCCACTGTGGACCCCACCACCAAGCACACGCTCCTAACCTCCCCTTCTCTCCACCTTTAGCTCATGTGCTTCCTTTGGGAGGCTCCCCCACAGAGCTGCAGCATCAACGCCAAGGACTGTGACTTACTATATTATTATTTTTAGTCTCTAGTAGACTAGATGGCACATAGTCGGTGCTCAACAAATACTTCTGAATAAGTAAATCAAACCTGAAAACAACTAACTATGCAAACTTTCAGTAATTTATATTATGACTTTGGAGCAGTTAGTGTACATTCCTTCACTTTCTGGTTTTAATTTGGTGGCAGGAGAGCATAATGGTTAAGAGTACAGGCCCCCAAGTTTAGAATCCTGTCTCCATGTTTGTTGTCCTGTGACCCAAGCCAGTTAATTCGGTTTCTCTAAGTCTCAGTTCTATCATTTGAGAAATGAGGATATCATTACAATGATCAAATGGCATGAGACCAAGTATCTAAACTTATAAGATCATTGCCTAGCACAATGCTAGAGCTTTGGATATAACGTTTACTGATAGTAAGAGATACATTGGGACTTGAGATGATAAGCATTATTGTTTTATTCAATCCTTCATAATCTATGGGGCTACTCATCTTTTAAAATATTTGAGTATAAAGTGAAACCTCTGGATAACCATTAAAGTTTGCCCAAGAGTGTATTACGAAGATCGTTTCGAATATATTTAGAGCTTTATAATGAGGTAGTATACAACTCAGGAATGTCTGTGTGTGGGCCAGTTTTACCCAGCACAAATTACAGTGGTTCCTGCATAGTGTGGGCCAGCTCCAGCTCTCCTGACCTAGTACTGGGACATGACATGGACTTTTTATAATTAAAAAAAGATGCTCAGATGCAAGCCAGGCTGAAGGTCCAGGGGTATAGATTGTAATCAGTCTCTAACATTTTTATTTTCAATTTTAACTCCAAGCACCACCTGTGTGAGCTACCGTTGTGAACACGGGGATGCTTCTTATTGGAATTGTCACCTCTGAAGCAGATGTCCATGGCTTCCTGGGTGCTGCTTGAGCGTTGCCTCTGTCTCATGTCTTTTAGGAGACAATATAGCCCTTTCTCTAGTAAAACCAAATGCACTGTTACTACTTTAGATCTTTTTCATTGGGAACTTCTTTAGTCTTAATCAGAAAACACCATACAGTAAAGTTTTTTAATAATAAAATTTTGACTGAGTATATGGCAGTCCTTCCACCGACTCATAGGAAAATTTCATATACCATCTCTAAAGTGGCATTGTGAATAGGATCCACGTCTTCTCATTTCTAAACTCAGCAATGCACTGTGCTCACAAGAAGACCCATCTTATTCACAACCCACTAACTTTTCTCCTTTTGTAGCACGGACTATTTCCTCTCCTGTTTAAAGACCATTTGCACATGTCATTGCAGAGAGGAGCAGCACTACAGAGCCCTGAACATCTCGAACATCCCTTGAGTCTGACAGACCCCTCTCTACTCTTCTATTTCCTTTCTGCTCCAAATGTTGGGACTTAACCTCTTGGGAAATCTAGAGCACATTCTCTTCCTTTCCCTGCAAATGTTCACTTGCTAGAAGAGTGTAAATATCTCAATACCCACAATTTTATTGTGAGACTCATGGAGTGGAGAGAATCTCCTCTGTGTCACCTAGCATGTTTCAGGACTATCATAATATTAAACAGCAGCCATAACTCTTTACCTCAAGTTTCCCCGCTGTTCATTTTGTTTAAAAATCTGTGTAGCAAAATTTTATGCCCTTACCTCATAAAGTCGCCGTTAAACACATGTTGGCAGGTAATGGGTCCGGTGGGATTTCAGCAGTCACTCATTCATCCAGCAACTCTGTATTCAGGAACTACCATGTTTCTAGACAATTGAGATTCTTCTGTGAAGAGAACAAAGATCCGCCGGCTGAGACCTTCCATTTTAGCAGCCTGACAGTAAGCCTGACAGCAGAGAGAATAAATAAGTAGGGCATGCATAATTTTAGAACATGGTGAAAGAAAAGGTACAGCAAGGCAAAGGAAATGGGCGAGGGCCGGGACTCGGGCTACAATTTGAAATAGGGTGCTAAAGATTAAGTCCTATTGAGAAGGTAACATTTGAGCAAAGGCTTAAAGGAGGGGAGGGACTTATGTATGTTATATATATGCACATGTCTTACACATGCCTATGTCTCGGAGAAGAGCACTGTAGGCAGAGGGCCCAGCCCTGGTGTCCAGGGACATCAAGGAGGCTGTGGGCTGGTGTGGAGGGAGAGAGGGTACAAAACAGTAGGAAATGAGGTGAGATAAGAGGTAACGGGAGAAGGGGGCCAAATCACTGTAAGAATTTTGATCTTTACTACAAGTGAAGTAGAGAAACATTGCAGGGTTTTGAGTAAAGGAGAAAGACTGATCCCTCTGGAACCTGTGTTAAGAATAGATTGCAGGGGGCAAGGATAGAAGCAGGGAGGCCCGTCAGGAGGGGGTTGCCTTGAGCCAGGTGAGAGCAGACAGCGGCTCAAATCAGAGTGGGAATTGGTGAGTTGTATTTTAGATATATTCTGAAGCAGACAGAGCCCACACACTTTCCTGGTGGATTGAATGTTTTGCAGTTGGAAATGGGAGAGAAGTGAAGGATGACTGTCAAGGAATTTGGTTTGAATCGCTGGGAGGAGAGAGATGGCCTCAAATGATATATGAGAGGCTATAGCTGGAACATGGTTTTCTTGGATAGTGGGGGAGGGGAGGGCAGGGAGAGGAGGAGGGGAAAGGATCCAGAGTTAAACTTGGACTTGCTGAAGTTGAGATTGTCAACTAGAAACCTAAGTGGAGATGCCAAGTCAGCAGTTGGACATTGAAGGCTGGACTTTGAGAGGTCTGGACTGGAGAGCCACCTGTGGAAATTGCTGGCATCGAGATGGTGTTCAAAGCAGTGAGTCTGGTGTTTAAAGCGGTGAGAAAGTGTGTGTAAGGTTACGGACATGATCTGGCTGTGGTCTACCCCCACATTAAGGGGCAGGGTGATGGTGGGTTGGGGAGAGCTAGCCAAAGAGATGGAGAATAGGGGACAGAAAGATAGGACGATAACCAAGGAGTATGTGTCCTGGAAATCAAGTGATAATGTGATGGGGTGGTGATGGGGTGGTGATGGTGTCAGATGCTGCTGCTGGATCAAGTAATTTGGGAACTGAGAATTGGCTACTGGATTTGGCAACCGGAAGGGAATGGGTCACTGGTTGTCTCAACAAGAGGTGGTATGGGTTTTCCCTAATTTTCTTCCTCTTCAGGGGAGGTCAAAATTTAAATAAAACTATATTTGGAGCACTCATTAATCTTTATGATTGTTCCAGCAGCTTACACTGGAATACACATTAAAGGAACCAAACATGTAAGTGAAATATATATAATATATATATGTATATCACAGTTTTATTAAAATATAATTTACATATCATATAATCTACCCACTTAAAGTATATGCAATTCAGTGATTTTTTAGTCTATTCATAAGTTATATAACAAACAATCAATTTTAAAACATGTCATCACCCAAAAGAAACCTCATGCCCATTAGCAGTCATTGCCCGCCAAACTCTATAGCCCTAGGCGTCTGTTAACCTACTTTTTGTTTCTATAGATGTGCCTATTCTGGGTATTTCATATAAATGGAATCATATAATATGGTCTTTTGTGCCTGGCTTCTTTCTCTTAGTGCAGTGTTTCATCCATGTTCCAGAATATATCAGTACTTTATTTTTTATTTTATTTTTTACAGCTGAATAATGTTCCACTGTATGGGGATACCACATTTTATTTATCTGTTGGTCAGGTGTTGGGTTGATGGATATTTGGGTTGTTTCTGTTTTTTAGCTATTATGAGTATTACTGCTATGAACATTTGTACATAGTTGTGTGGACATATATCTTCTGGGGTATATGCTTACTTAGGAGTGGAATTGGATATCTCCTTTTTTGCTTATATTATCAAATAGCCTATATCAGTATTGCCAAAATTTCAGGGCAAGAAATAAAAAATGAGACAAAGTTGAAGGGTAGAACCTGGAGCACACAGTATCTTCTGTTTTACCCCAGCTCTCTCGGTTCCTAGAGCTATTTCAACCATAGTTACTGTTGCGTTCCTGCAGTGCTAAATGAATGGGTATTTTCTTTGTTCAGTTTTGAAGCACAGTGCCAGAGCAAGCTGCATCAGAGAGGTCAGAGAGTGCGGGAGAGAACCCACCTGCATTGGCGTATGGAAAAATAAGGTTATTTAAAAATGCAAGCCATTGTTTACCTTTAGCTGCATAAAAATTAAGTAGATTTTCCACAATAGCCAGGAAAGGCAGTTAAATACATTGCCAGCATCTCCACAATAGCCAGGAAAGGCAGTTAAATACATTGCCTTCAAAAGAAAAAAGACTGGTAATTGCTTATCAGTCCTTGGATTCACTTCTGGGGAGTACCAATTTAAAATCTCAAATGTGGCTCCCCCCCCCAGTGGAATTATATTAATACAAAAGAGATTTATCAAATATGATCATATGTGTGCATGTACATGTGTGCGTGTGTGTCCGTGTGTGTGGTTTTAAACATTTCCATAATGAGTTCCCAAGTGCTTTTTTGGCCGCGGTTATTAAAGCTTGTGTGTTTGCGATTTATTTGGCAAAATGCCTTTGGTGAAGAAAGAATATAGTGTTCTCTTGGTCTTTTGCCCAAAGTAATTTTGGAGAAGTCTGTGACTGTGTTTAGTTCATGTCATTCATTGGAGACAAGTCATTGTAATTACATTTGATCGCAATCAGTTTACAGTTGTTTTATCATGTTTTCATGCTGAATATCTACTCAGACATCATAGCAAAACTTAATGGCTACTGTTTTATTTGTATATAAAATGTTTTATAGCCTTTTTTTGCAGTACACATCAGGTTTCAATCATCACTACTACATAGTGAGAGGAAAGTGATGGATAAAAAACTATCAAAAATCCTTAACTACATAAAATTTTATTTCAGGTCACCTTGCCATAAAAGATATTGAATATATTTTGTGGCTTCCCCCCCTGACACGTTAACCATTGTGGAAGGCTTACAATATATGAAAGAAACCAAATGAAATGTGGAACTTATTCACCTAAGATGGTTTACATTTGTGTTCATTTTCCATTGGAAATGGGTCTACCAGTATTTTGAATCGCTCCTAGGTAATAGAGTCAAAGGCAACCTATTGTTATTTTAGGGATTTAAAAGCGGGTTATCTTCTTAACTGTAAAGCTAAACAGTTTGTCGTTGTTTCCAAAAGTCTGTGGCTAACATCTGCACTGTGAGGCAGAGCTACATTTCGGGGTGTTATTCACAGCTACCAAATGCTGGGGCTCTCAAGGATCAGCCAGCCTTGCTTCACCAGTGAATTTGGGTAAATTCACTCATTATCTTCCAAGTGTCAGTTCTCACCATTCCTTATTTCCCCCAAAAGGTCTAGCCCTTCTGAAAACTGCTGTTGGTCTATATGTTTGAGTCTGTGTGGTTGGAGAAGCTCCTGTAAGAAAAGTGTAATTAATGGGAAACTTTGACATCCAGCTGAGAAAATTAGTTTGCATCAAAAAAGGCAAGATAGAGGATTAAAGAAATTTTAGTCCTAATCTAATTAACACCAATTAAAAGATGCAGATGAATTTGCACCAACAAATTGTTAATTATGCACCAATTTGCCTTTTCTATAACCAAACTAAAATTAGGGAAGTATTATTATCTTTTTTGTTTTAGCGGGCTTTGGAGTGGATTTGTTACAATCATCTTTTGTATAATTAAAGAAAAGGTAGGAGGTAAGAGTTAGTGTGAAGTATTTCACTCTCCTAATGCTTTCATGTAGGGCTAGCTCTTTAAAAACAGATAGTGCAGGATAATTCTTCTAGCATTCATTCACTTACCAGACATTTAATGAGGACCTACTGTGTGCTGCATTGTTGCTCCATGCAGTGAAAAACTGAGCATGGATGCAGCGGTTGGTTTTTCTCTGATTCAGAATATTTTAACTTTAAAGAAAAAATTAAACAATTTTTTAGAAATTGCATTTGACATTCAATATTATATTAGTTTCAGGTGTACAACATAGTGGTTAGATATTTATATAACTTACAAAGTGATCCCCCAACAAATCTTGTACCTACCTGATACCATTATAGTTATTACAGTATTATTGACTAGCTGCATTTCCTATGCTGTACTTTACATACCTGTGACTATTTTATAACTATCAATTTGTAAAAAAAATTTTTCTAACAGTTTGTATTATTGATATACTGTTCCTTGTGAACTTGTGAACTAAATTGCACAGCTAATTAAACTCAGCCCTGGATACATATTATAAAGGGAGAATTGAACTTCTAGGCCTCAAGAAATGCTCTTTAATGTCCCAGAACTCCCATTAAACCACACGGCCTTTTGGGGTATTATGCTTGTCTTCCTCACTTGGCAGATCTGTGTTTCTGTTTACCAGAGTGTTACTCAGATGTCCACTGTGCGGGGACTGTCTTTTTACCTTTTGAATCACTCTTACAGCTCCTCAGATGGTGATCTGAGTAATTGTGTGGGGGGTGGTAAGGCACAGACCTGTTATATCTGCAAATGACACATCTGTCCAAGTGTCGTGTAATGAGTAACCACAACCCACTTTATAGAAACCATATTTCTTCTGTTTCTAAAACGGAGCGGGAGGGGAGGATGTCTGCTGGAAATGGGAAGAAAAGCATATCTATGGATTCCTCTAGCCATTAATTATATACAGAATTCAACAGTTGCCCTCAGATTTCCAGGTACCTATTGTTAAATTTCATTTAAAGAAAATGTTGGCCAACTATGTCCTGGTGTCAGAAACAGCATTTTAAATGTCTGTGTACTATATTACTGTCTAGTGCATATACTTAGAATTTAGATAACAATACCTAAATGCCCATGTTTTATTTTTGGGGCAATAGTTAATATAAACATTTAGGACGCTTGGTTTGCATTTTTTTATCCTCACCTGAGGATATGTTTATTGATTTTGAGCAAGAGAGAGAGAAACATCAGTGTGAGAGAGAAACATTGATCGGCTTCCTCCTTTACCTGCCCTGACTGGGGATCGGACCAGCAACCAACGTACGTGCCCTGAACGTATGTTGGAGCAACGTATGTGCTCCAACCAACTAGGCCACCCGGCCAGGGCTTGGCTTGCTTTTTAAAATATTTGTATTGGAAACTTTTGCATTCATGACTTTGACTGAAAGCAAACTGCCATAAAACAGCTTTTACTGGCTGGTGTTTTCATGGGTAATGGTATGAGAAAGTTGGCCACTAATGGGAGAATTTCAAAATGGCAATGCCTGGGACTACAAGTGCAAGGCATTCTTTAAAAACAATGATTTCCTCCACACATTTCACAACAAAATATCTGATACTGTCTTTGACTTCTGGAGCACTTACTATCCTTCTCTGCACTCATGCCTACAGGCCTCTAGGAGCAGAGTGCACCCTTCCATAGAAAACATATTCCCATGTCATAGATTCCACATGAAACATTTTGTGGATCAAGTTAGGAGGTGAGTAACATGGCCCGATGAAATGGCATTAGTAGGGTTAGGATAACAGTTGCCTGACTCATGTTCCTGTTGTGTTAAAATGAAAGGATGATACCTAAATTGACCAAGTCTTATAAAAGACACATTATGTATGAGGCCTCCAAAAATAATTGGCAAGGGCTGGTCAGCTATAGACCAAAACTCTCACCCCCCAACCCAAAGCCTAGAGTTTGTCACTATGAGTAGGAAAGCTTGTTTGTTTTTACCTAAGAAGATCTTGAGTTTCCCCATGTGCTTGCATCATTGAGTGGTGATTGTTTTTGGAATTCTTTATTGCTGCTACTGCGTGCACATGCAATACCTGTGCTCCACATGCAGCACCACTTAGGCCAGCAGCACAGATGTGGGAGCCACTGGGATTAAGGGTCCAGTCTCTGACCACTGTGTTGGTCTCACTAGTCATTGCATCAGGCTTGAACCAAATAGACAGCCTAGTTATGAAAGTGCATCACATTTCTCATGATGTTTTACTGTGGCCTATTCTACATACTCTTATCCCATTAAAGGAAGAAAAAATAATTACATTTTTTCCTATACACTTTAATGTTCCCCATGTGATTATTTTAAACCAGAGCCATAACATCAGAAGATTATGAGGGATCATTTGTGAACAGTCTTTTAGAAGGATGTTTGCAATTTAGAGTCTAAAGAGGCATGCAAACTAAATGCAATGAGTGATTCCGGATTGGATCATGGACCAGGAAAGAAAACACACAACATAAATCACATTATTTGGGACAGTTGATGAAATTTGAATAAGGTCTATATAATAATGTATCCATGTTATAGTTCCCGAATTTGATCTTGTAGTATGGTTATGGAGGACAGTGTCCTTTGTCTAGGGAAGCATTTTTAGGGGTTAAGGGGTGCAACTCTCGAATGGTTCAGGAGAAAAAAAAATAAACATGTACATAATATAGGAACATCAATCAGTCAATCAACAGAGAGAGGACAGCAATGATAGAGGAAATGTGATAAAATGTTAACAGTTGGTGAATTTGCAAAAGGGTATTTAGGAGGGGTGTGTGTGTGTGTGTGTGTGTGTGTGTGTGTGTGTGCGCGCGCGCGTGCACTTTCCTTGCAGATATTCTGTTTCAAATTATTTTTTTAATTTAAAAATTCAAGTAGAAATACTGTGTTCTTCCCCCACATCAATAAACTGTCCTGTGCATGATTCTAGATACAGGGGCGGGCAAACTTTTTTACTTGAGGGCCACAATGGGTTCTTAAACTGGACCGGAGGGCCGGAACAAAAGCATGGATGGAGTGTTTGTGTGAACTAATATAAATTCAAAGTAAACATCATTACATAAAAGGGTACGGTCTTTTTTTTGAATAGTTTTATTCATTTCAAACGGGCCGGATCCGGCCCGCGGGCCGTAGTTTGCTCACGCCTGTTCTAGAAAGTCAGAGGCTTTACTACAACAGGGGTTCTCAGACAACCGCTGCCACTGCGTCCCACACAGAGGATCAGTCGTACCAACTCAGCCAGTTAAAACGGATTCTTAGGATGAACGTTTACCAGGGCGATTGATTATTTTCAATGGTTTAATGTATTTCTTCAAAATATGCCAGCCTGATGGAACAGCGAACTAAACGATCCCCTTCGAGTGTACAAATAAGAGGAAATGTTCCCAAGTCCATTTATTCCTCACTCTCACCTCCCCTGTAAGAGGGAGCCATGGATTAAGTGAACATAAGGACTGAAGTTCCTTATGTATTGTATGTTCCCTTTCAGACAGGACTTCACAAAGACCTTTAATAAAGAGAACAACCAGCCAATAAAATGGTATTAGAGCCCTAGCCGGTTTGGCTCAGTGTATAGAGCGTTAGCCTGCAGACTCAAGGGTCCCAGGTTCAATTCTGGGTTGCGGGCTTGGTCCCACTGGGCATGCAGGAGGCAGCCAATCAATGATTCCCTTTCATCATTGATGTTTCTATCTCTCTTCCTCTCCCTCTCTGAAATCAATAAAAAAATTTTTTTAAAAATGGTATTAGAGTACATTATATATGTGACCAATCATTTTTATAAAATCTGATGTAAGCCTTCGGGCATAATTGAAGTTCTTAGCAAAAATACTTTGGTTTTTAATATTTCTATGACCCTCTAAGGGGGACTTAGCAATTACTCTTAAATTTTCAAAATGGTACATGGAGTTTTAGCTGTGTGATTTCCATTAAAGCCTGTAGGAGTCTTGTTGCTAAAACATCACACAACTCATGAAAATGTGCTCCTTCTTATGAAATTGTTAGAAGTAATGGGTATGGAGGGGTAGCCCGGTATTCCTGGTACATTTACAAGCTTTCTGCACTTGTTTCACATTTTATCCTTTTGTAAAAACTCAACAGTTCTATAGGAATTGGAGAGAAAAAAGCCTATTATGAGTATTCCATAAGTGAAGGGTAGAAAAATATAGTAGAAATGATAAAAAAAACCAAGTTCTAAAATAATTCAAGAAAATCTAAATGTTTAAAAATATTTATCTTTTTATTTCAAAATTAATATATCAAATTCCAGATTTTTAAAGTATGCCTCAAAGTAACAACAATTTAAAAATGACACTTAATGACAAACTTTCAGTAAAATCATGCACTAGGTTTTGGGTTTTCAACCGCCTCTTCTATGAAAGCCTTCATAGTTTAAGCGTCAGCTGAGCAAAACTTCACTCCTTCAGATGGGAGGTCTTCCCAGGGGATAAGCCTTTAGGTTTGGTGAGTCTCTGCCAGGAACCTCACAACCTCACACACATCTCAGCTCAGCATCCTGGCCCAGCATCAGCCTGGCTGGTGGCTCAGCTGAGGACTCTAAGCAGCGGGGGGCGGGGGAATGGCGGGCACCCCCTTCCCTCTGGAGTTCCTTTCCTCGGCCCTTTGGGGGACACGGGAGACCAGGACCTGGCCTCAGACATAGATGTATTTGTTTCAGTACATTCAGAGAGAAAGAGAAGAGGGGTGTGAGAGAGGAAGAGAGGGAAGTCGATGACTACTTCTTGAGTTAATTGCTGTTGGCTCCGTTTCAGTGATTCTGTTTTGCTGTAGATTTTTTTTTTCACTAAGCAGTATTGAATTATCATTTTTATTCCTTATTGAATCTCAGGAAGACCCTATAGGCATTGTTTTCTCCTGAAATCTCTAGTAATGTCTGGATAGTCCATTTTAGCATAGGTTTAAAAAATAGAGGACCAATTTATTTTTTTTTAACATAGCATTGAATGAAAAGCACCAGGCGTGAGCTACAACCGCGGATTTGAAGTGTCCCAGCTGGGGTCAGAATTAGAGACCATCTCAATAAGGGAATTTCAGAAAGGCAGGGGAGAATATCAAGGTACAGATGGGAGGAAATAAGCCATTGTTCCTTTAAAAAGCATGGTAACCTCGATAATGAGAGGCTATGAAATCATTCTTTTTATAACAGTGACTTCTTAACTTCACAGCCCTAGGAGCTCCTAGGGTCACTAGTGGAGAGCCCCGGGGCTACACCTGCCTTGCCTGGATTAGGGCCTGCTGCAGCTGGCTTCATTTGCAAGACTGAGGGGTAGCCCGATGGGGTGGTGGGCCTCAGCAGGGTGCGCTCCTTTCGATCTCCATGGGGCTGGCATTTCAGATTAAGATGGCCATTGCAAGCCAGGCCCAGAAATTGCAAGATGAGGCAGGTAGCCGTTTCCTGAGTTTTATGTATTAGGCCTTATGAGGTAGGAAGCAGGCACCCTTATAGTCCGCTGCCCGAATTCACCACGCCTTTCCCAATCAGCTCTGCCTATAGTATCTGGCATAGCCATGGGCCGAGCTTGCCTTTGGCACACAAACATGTTTGTAAAGAGTGTGTGAATGTAGAGAATGACCTATTGATGAGGACTGGAAGGAATGCTCCTTGGAACCTCTACCGGTTTGCACCGGTCTGTGGATTGGATTCGCTTTCTCTGTAATGTGTGTTCGTTTCACAGAAAATACAATTAGGATAATTCTTGTGTGTTCTCTACAGGAAGGAAGTAGTATACTGCTTGTGAATGGTAGGCTAAATGAGGGAATCATTAAAGGGTTTTTAATAGACTTTTGAACCAAAAGACATAAGGGACTAGAGTTATGTTGCCTTAGTTGAGAAATATTTTGCAGTATGAGAAGACTTAATCAGATTTCCATTACATACCTGGGCAGGGACTAAGCTGAATGTTTCTTTAAGCGACTTGATAAAATGCACAGGGAAGACTTATTAGTTATGTGAGAATCTGTATGAAGTGCTTATCATCATCTCTCCTGTGGGTGCCTGAGTTGCACATACTTGGTTTACTGTGCTGGGTTGAATGCTTCTGTTCTAATTTCTAATGAACTTTACCACCGGACTACTTGATCATGACTAAACCCAGGAACAATGCAAATGGAATTGCCCCCTGATGGGGAGGAATGGGCCCAGATGGCCCTTAAAAGGTGATAATTAGGAAATATAGCATATCTGAGTAGCTAGAAAGAGAAAAACTTGTTAAAGACAGTCAATCTGTTTGAAGCAATGGTCTTTCCCTTAATTATATGCATTTTTACTTAGAGTTGCTTTAATGTAAAAATTTCCCAGGGAAAAAAATTTATTAGTACCTAAAACCTAGAAACTACAACCTTTTTTTTCTCACTACTTTGTTTGAGGTTATTTTGAAAATTCCTTTTTTCGTACATTTTTGTGTTTGTTTTGTAGATCTGTGTGACAGACTTGCTGTGTGTGTTTTAGGGGGGTGGTTCAGGTTATTTTAGCTCTTATGCTAAAACAGTGGGGGAGTGATTAAAAGTGAGAAAAATATTGGTATATATTTGTAAACTGAGCTTTTAAAATTAAAATAGTTGCAGGATCTTACAGTCTGTGATTTCATATACTTTGTAAGATCGCCTTAAATGTATTTGCCTTCTTGGCAGCATAATCTCCAGATTCTTCTTGAATATGTCATTAAAGTAATTTTACATATGACAAGCTGGATTTTTAAGCATTACATTTTATCTTAATTAGCATATTTGCATTTGCTAATGATATTCCTTTGGCTTTCTTTAGTCAGAGTTTTTTTTTTTTTAGTGTACAAACTTGGCATTACAAGAAGAATAACAAGTGAACTGAGAATGAGAAAGTGGTGACATAGAGAGAATGTGCTCAGTTTATCTCTTCCAGCTTCTACATGGAATGGAGGGTGGAGAAATGAGCTGCTCCTGGGAATTGAAGCACAGAGCAAAAGCTGTACTGGCCAGAAGGCAACTTTTTCCTTATTTGTAAAGTCAGAAAGTAAAATTACATTGAAATGCTAAATTACATTATTCCAAATATCTTGGCAGTCATGTTCTGGCAGATGAGTTGCTTTCCTGAAATTACTCAACACCATCCTTCATTCTGACAAAAGCCAGTGGTACAGGTGCCCCTTTGGGACTGTGGCCAAAGTAAGACCAGCATCAGGTCTGCCCACTCAGGTTTCAAAGAACTCTCCGTAAAATAAGCCTCACCCTCCAAGGGTTGCCCTTCCCATCCTGAGCTAGTACACTCTGGATGAAGTGGAGGGGTTTCAAGAGCTAGCCCTTGGGGCTTCATACAAATTCAGAAAGTATCTTCTTCCAGTCAAAAACCTCTTGTAGAGTCTTTGACATTTTAAGCCAAGTTATTGAAAAAGGGATACAGTTCATTCTCAAGTTCAAGATTGCAGAAACACTTATACCAAGACGGGATGAAGGAGCATCATGCTTTCCTTCACAAGCTTCAGGGTTAGGGATGAGCCATAAATATGTTTTGAAATGTATCCTTATAGTCACTGACAGGTTGTCACAAAAGAAATAATCTGTCTCAAACTTCTTGTTATCAATGAAAACCAAAAATTATTTCGTGCAGGGATGCTTAAGGGAAGAAAAAGTCAAGAGGAAAATTGGAGATGAAAAGCAACGCTATCTCTCCCCCTGCCTGGGTAGCTTAATAGGTGTACATCCCATGTCCTAAATGAGAGATATAGTTACTTTCTAGCTACTGTCTAAATTGAAACCTGTATAGTTGTTGAAATGTTTACCACCACAGTACAGGCTCTGAGGAGAAAAGCAGCTTCAATTTTTCAAATGTTTTTTTGAAAGAGACTTAAATTTGATGAAAACCCAATTTGCCTTTTCTTAACTAAAACATGATTGCTATAACAATATTTGGAATTTTGCTTAACAGCAAGTATAAAGAACCAAGTTGAAATAGCTCAGGAGATGGGTTGCAATGAACTCTGCATTCTTTTTCAGACTGTTTTATTAATTAGCTCTTTAGACTGAAATCGGTTTTATCCTCTAAGTAGTAAATTGCATTCCCTTTGTAAGCTCTGTGGATGAGATTTGCATGTAGCCTAAATGCCATCTACATTGTTGTGTTAAGTAGCATTTTCTCTCTCTGGACCCTCTCCCCACCCCAGTGGAAAGTTTTATCCATTTTTCCTGCAGAAAGAGAAGGTCCCAGGTAGCTTGGCGCCATCTTCTTTTTTTATTGTTAAATCCACTAAAGCCGGTCATGCCTGGCGGTACCAACCATGCAAGCTCTTTCCGGTGTTCTGGTCTGCTAAGCCTTCCGAGCTCTTTGCTGTTTATTTACATGGAATGCTTTCAGCTTCTGTCTTTGCTTTAAGAGCTGATTAAAAGGAACCTTTAAAAAAATTAAAAGAAAGTAGTTGTTGGTGTAGGCTTTTTCTTTCTGGAATCTTCCCTTGTCTTCCTGGCCACCCCCCATCACTTCCTTCGCCCTACCCCCCAAAGCATGTAATTTTTTAAATGTTAAAAGTAGTTTTAGGAAGCTCATTACTATTGCACAGCGTGGAGGGTAGGAGACCTGGATTACTCCCCCTGCCCAAGTTGTTCCAGTCCTACTTGCGATGATGTGAGAATGTTCCTGAACAGCCCCTCCAGAGGATGTTGGTACTAAGACAAACCCTCCTGTCATTGATCTGACTCCCAAGCACGACTCTTTTAAGAGAATAAATATCAAACTTACTTATGTAGGAGAATCTACCATTTAATGTGCGGATTGCTTTTCAATACCTACTTTTCAGTTCATTGGAGGGTGGGGGGGGACCCTATTCTAACTTAAAAAAATAATTAATCACATACTTCTGACATTTTCCCTTTGTATTTCCTCAGGGGCAAAGCTATTTGAATAACAAACAAATAAACAAAAAAACCCTCATCACAAATAGCTGTCAACCTCCTACTTTCAACAAAAGCTTTGTGTCTTCCTGAGACCTCCAGTGTCCTGTTTGGTTGGAGGCGGAAGGGTGGTGTGGACACTACCAGAAAGGCATAGGCTGATAGCACTTTCTGGATTTGGTGTCTCTGCGAATTAACTCTTGAATTGCTGCTTTGACTTCCTAGCCCACCATCACTGCCCCATGCAGAATGTCCAACATGGTAACCTCTTATGTAGATGCCTCTTCCTAGCTGCCCTGAGGGTAAGCAGCATGAAAATTTGTAAGCACTCTGGTTTCCAAATGAACAGAACGCAAAAAGCTTAAGCAGTACTTCTTGTTTCCTTGACTTAAGGACCATTTTCTTAATGAATGTATAAGTGGAGTTACAGCTGTAAATAAGCTGTACCAATGAATTTTAAGACACACATCTTGAGGTCTTTAGTTTGAGCCAATTCTTATGTAAAAACTCTGATTCCTGTTTTGCAGGAGGTAGTCATGGATCAGAGGTCCCCCCTTGCCTCTCAATTGATATTCCCTGAAGGAGCTTTCAAAGCCCCAAGTTTAAGGCACATTTTGTGTAATGAAATAGGACCGTTTCTATCAAAGTAATAGTAGTTTCAGAAAGTGGAAACTTAGTGTCTATTCCTCATGCCAGGAGGTATCAAAGTGAGCAATGAATCCAGTGACTTATCCGTTTTTTCATTCATTCATTCATTCGTTCATCATTTGAGGAAAGTACTTAGGATCCTTACTATGTTCTTTTTAAAAAATATATATTTTTATTGATTTTAGAGAGGAAGGGAAAGGGGGAGAGAGAGAGAGAGAGAAACATCAATGATGAGAATTAATCATCGATCAGCTGCCTCCTATACTCCCCCGACTAGGGATCAAGCACATAACCCAGGCATGTACCCTTGACCAGAATCGAACCTGGGACCCTTCAGTTCGCAGGCTGATGCTCTATCCACTGAGCCAAACCAGCTAGGGCCTTACTATGTTCTTAATCCAAACAGCCCTATTCATTAGTCACAATTACTCCCAACTCTGAGCTTCCATAACATTTAAAAATAATAGTTTTGTTGAGATATCATTAAATACTATGAAATTCACCCTCTTAAAGTATACAATTCAGTGTTTTTTGTCTCTTCACCCAGTTGTGCCATAATCTCTACTATCTAATTTCAGAACATTTTCTTCACCCCCAAGTGCAACCATGCTGCCACTGACAGTCCCTCTCATGTCCACTCTTCCCTTCTCCTGACGCCTTTTAACCTATAGATTTACCCATTTGGGCATTTCATGCACATGTAATTGTATAATTGTGCCCTTTTGTGTCTGGTTTCTTTCACTTAGTATAATGTTTTCAAGGTTCATTCCTGTTTCAGCAGGGATCAGTATTTCATTCCTTTTTGTGACCAAAATGATGTTCCATTGTAAAATATACCACATTTTATTTATCTATCCGTACATTACAGACATTTGGGTTGTTTCCAGTTTGGGGCTATTATGAATAACTAGAGGCCCGGTGCACGAATTTGTGCATGGGTGGGGTCCCTAGGCTTGGCCAATCAGGGCCTATAAGGGTCTGCCAGCCAGGGGGAGAGATAGGGGGAGGGACTATGGGCCCAATTGGGGCCTGCCAGCTGGAGGGAGGGACAGGGGCAGGAGGTTGCCTGCCAGCCCCAAGGAGGGAGCCAGCCTTTGGCCCGCCCTGGGAAAGGGATCCACCCCCAGTTCCCCGTCCCAGCCCAAGGCCGAAGGTGATGGTCACTGGCCAGACGCGGAAAGAACAGACACTGGCCGCCAATGCTGCCAGCTGGCCATGGGAGGTTGGCTGTGGAAGTTCACTGACCACCAGGGGCAGTTCCTGTGTTGAGCATCTGTCCCCTGATGGTCAGTGTGCATCATAGTGAACTGGTCGACCAGTCGTTCTAGTCATTCGGTCCTAACCGTTGCATATATATATATATATATATATATATATATATATATATATATGGCTGCTATGAACATTACATTAGTGTACATTGTGGACATATGTTTCCAGTTCTCTTGGGTATATCTCAGAGTAGAATTGCTGGGTCATATGATAACTGTGTTTCAATTTTTGTTGTTGTTTGTTAATCCTCACCCAAGGATATTTTTCCATTGATTTTTTAGAGAGAGTGGAAGGGAGGAGGAGACAGAGAGAGAGAAACATCAATGTAAGAGAGACACATTGATTGGTTGTCTCCTGCATGCACCTGACCTGGACTAGGTTGGAGCCTGCAGCCCAGGTACATGCCCTTGACTGGAATCAAACCTGGGACCCTTCAGTCCGCCGGCCGGCGCTCTATCCACTAAGCCAGACCGGCTAGGGCTCTGTGTTTCACATTTTGAGGAACTGAGATGCATCATGTTTTGTGCCTATGTTATGAAACTAATTATGAAGCAACTGTAGTCAGTTATCATTAGGCTTGTCTCTTCCACTAGGTGTTAAGTTTCTTGAGACAGGGATCATTCTTGTTCATCTTTGAACCCCCTCCCCAGTCCAGCACCCACCAAGTGACTCACAGGTTCTCAGAAAGCTGTTGAGGATGGAGCTGAGCAGTGCAGTGCCCATTGCCTATGACATCACCAACACTCCTGGTTCTCAGATCTGAGCCCCCCTGCCCTGTAACAAGTGACAGCTTGTCAGGAATACAAGCTCTGTGTTGCCCAAGGAGCTTTCCAACTGGTCGCTGACCCTCCTTATCTGCTGTGGGGCCTTCATTTGAATCTCGGGATTTCTCCAGGCTGCTCATGCTCACAGCAGCATCAGAACCCATTCCAGTTTGTGCAGATGCTTTAAGAGAGATTATTTTAAGTACCACGGAAACCCCGCAGAGGCAGGACTGGCGGAAACCCGGCATTTGGGTCCATGGCTCCTGTTTGACATGGTTCACACATCTGCTTTGGGGGGATTTGGACAAGGAGGCCCTAAAATGCCTCTCCAGGCTTTGACTTGGAGCATCATGTCAGAGGTTTAAGAAAGATTCTTTTAAGACTTTCTCAGAAGACTAGAGCAGCATCTTTATGATTTATTCTCTACCTTTTACTTAGAGCCTGTGATTTGTAATAACATCTATTTCAGGTTGGATTTAAGAGACAGAGCCAGCCTCTACTGAATCAGCCACCTTTGATGTTACAGTTCCAAGGAAGGGAGGGAAAGATGGAACAAAAGTCGTAATTGCCCAAATTTACAATAGCTTTCCAGCAGCAGCCGGCACAAAAGAAATGTTAATGCAATAAACTGTAAATGGAAGGAAGCTAAGCGGGATTTATGGCTGGTGCAAACCTGCACCCAATCACTGGACCTTCCTCCATTGGGCAGGCATTTCAATAGTCATCAGAGAACTGAGCTCATTTGAAAGTCAGTGACCACTCTGCATCCCTCCTTCTGTATATGTCTATGTCTCTCTCCCCTTCAACAAACAGACTCCTGCCGAAACTTGGGAAATCTGATAGAACAGTTTGGGGGGAAAGATCAGTCACCGGCGGCTGAAACCTGAAATCCTGGCTGTGCCACGGAGCACACATCAGCTGTGAGCATATGCATTGCAGCTGCAACCAAAGGCGTTCTCCTCTTCCCCTCCCCCACCCCTCCCTTCCTCCTCCCCTCCCCTCCCCTCCCCCTCCCCCTCCCCTCTTCCTCCCTCTCCTCCTTCCCTCCCCCTCCCCCCTCCCTCCTCCTCCTCCTAGGTGGGGGTTTCTACAGATACAACAGATGGCTGGAGTGTTTCCGTGTACCAGCCACGAAGTGAGAGGGCAGCCTGTCACTCGCCAGTCAGGCACTTACCCATCCGTCAGGGCCACTGCTGTAAGTGGCTGTTTGTCACCTTTGGGTTCCCACAGTTTCTGTTCCCGTTTAGGCTCACACATACCTTTACCTGGGTTGTAACGTGTGGCTTTTCGATGTCTCCTTGTCCAGACTGCTGTCCTGTTTTTGTTTTTTGTTTTTTTAATTAGCCAAGATGCACAGTCTAGATGGGAATTGCTTTCTGAGATCACTGTTCTCTGATTCCATGCTGGGAGGGGCTCCCTGTAATTAAACACGTTTTAAGAGTCGCTCTCTTGCGAATGTGCTGCGAATGTCAGTGCTTTCCCACTAGCTGCAGAGTTCTGTTTCGGGCCTGAGACTTAAATATTAATATTGATACTAGGTGTAATTAGAAAGAAAACGCGTATATCAATCAATTAAATATGGGGGATTTCTCCCTCTTTTGGTATTTGGTAGAAAGCAATGTTTATCCCTCTGAGGGCTAGGAAAATGACTAAGCATCGTGAGGCACTGAGAGGAAGCTGGATAGGGGGTCAGCAGATCAGGAGCACAGATGTCAGCAAATTTGAAAAGTCTTTAGTCTTGGGTTGCTGGTCCCCACAGTGAGGAGAACAAGTCCCCTTGCAGATCTAGAATTCTGACTTTCAAAATACAGCATCCATATTTCAGATTCCTGCTACAGTTTCAAATGCTGCACAAGCAGCTCCACAAGCTTGCGCACAGAGTGACACATCATCAGGGCCCCTTCCTAGTGGGGGATCAGAAGGATGAAGGAAGCCTTTATGAAGTTTCAATTTAGAGGTTCAAAATATAAATTTAGAGCCATAGTCTGTAAGGCAGCCGTTAGAAAAAGCCTGACATTCTATGTTGAATGGCAAGCTCTCCTCTGCAAATCTCTTCTGAAAAAGACTTTGCAGGCATTTCTAATAAACACATGGACAAAGTTATGGGGCATATGGAAGTCTATCACCAGAACCAGGGTGCCACACTCACAGCTCAGGGGTTCCTCAAATCCTGATCAGAATCCCATGTGTTTTCTACTGTCACGTTCCTTGAACATCAACTAAGACTCAAAAATAAGAAAGCAGCTTTTAATTCCAAGTTATTCAGGTCCCAATATATGACACAGGCACCTGGTAAAAACCAATTTGATCGCTTCCTAGAAGGCCCAGATTTGGGCAAGAAAGAAAAAGAAAAAGGATGAAAAGAAAGAAGAGAGTATACACCTACTCAACCTCTATTTTTTCCACAGAGGTGCACATCTATATTTCATGACCCATGCCGTCTTCTGATCCTATCTTCTCTGTGCGTTATAGCAGAGCTCACGTTTTTCTGTGGATTTCTGCTGCTGGTGTCTTCCCAAACCCGTGCCCAGTGAACTCTAATGTCCGGCCTAACCCACTGGGTCAAGCTCTTTGAGCTGCTTTCTTATTTTTGAGTCTTCGTTGATGTTTAAGGCACGTGACAGTAGAGAACCTGGGATTCTGATAAGGCTTTGGGGAACCCCTGAGTTGTGCGTGTGGCACTCTGGTTTCCTTATCTGTAAAAGGAGTCCAGTCAGAGTCCTGGAAGGCTGGTCGCACAGCAGTGTGCCGGCCGACAGTGGTGTTGTTATCTTCCTATCTCATTTCATTTACAAATGTCACAAGCTTGTGATTTTTAGTCTCACTTGGGTCCTCTTTTGTGCCAATGGTGCCCCTGCTTTACTGCTTTACCCCACAGCTTTTTTTTTCTTCTAAAAAAAAAAAAAAAAGAGGAACTCGCCCAAATCTCTTTTTAATGTTTTTATTGATTTGAGATAGAGAGAGAGAGGAAGGGAGAGGGAACAAGAGAAAGAAACATCCATGAGAGAGGACCATCAATTGGCTGCCTCCTGCACAGCCGCTACTGGGGATCAAGCCTGCAACCAGGCATGGGCCCTGACTGGGAATCAAACTGTTAGGATGCTCAACCAACTGAGCCACACAGGCCAGGGCTACCCCACAGCTTTTTAAATCTCAGGGTTAGTGGGCCACTGGGTCTGCAGGTGTATTTGGCAACATGCATTTGGTTTAATATTAATAGGAAAGAGATTAATTAAGGATATTAATGTAGTTTAACATGAAATTTTATGAAGCCTCACCGAACACATGAAACACCAATCCATACAGCATTTACATATTCATATGCTTCTAAACATTTTGAAGACTATTTGCCTGGCTATATTTTTTTCAGTTGTAGGTATCAGATGGGCTCGGGATGGTCACGCTTTGATGGAGTTTCCAGTAGAGGGATTAGTGTCATTTCTGGACCCCCACCAGAATTCTGTTCAGGCTATACGTAGTCATGCGAAGTCATAGGTTAAATGATTTGGGAATAAAATGTCATTTGACGTGACAGAAATGAACCCTCAGAGGCCCACAGCTCCTCTGGGATTTGCTCTCACAGTTCTCGTGTTAAGTAATTTTATTAACCGAGGCAAGGGGGGGCATGCGGTGACAAGAGAAATATTTTTTTGCTAACATTTTAATCCTTATCACAAAATTTATTGTGTGTGGCTTTCTATGTATTTGTAGCTATAAAGGCCTGGAAGACGATGAAAGTAGAAATTAGAATGCGTTGTTTTTCTTCCCAGGTGTTATTTCCAGCATTGTATGAATTGTCAAAAAGATTAATTGTTGTTGCTTGCAGCTAAACAGATGATAAATTTTAAAATTATATTATTACTGTGTGTCAGCATAAAAGCTCTGTGTCCCCAGTGCGTCACCTTCCTCTGTTGCTGTTGACAAGGTTCACATTTTATAGCACAGCGCCAGAAGGTGTTGACATTTATTCAGATCACTGATTAAATGTTTTAAAAACGTGCCACTCACAAACTAACCCCGATGTTCTATGAAAGAGTCATTTTTTAGGAGTAATGTTTTTTTCCTTCGTCTTTGACACACAAGAGGTTTTAAACATTGCCATTTTTTTTTTTTTTTTCAGGAAAAACCTAAAGTGATTACATTTTCTTATTTCAAATTGTGGCAAGGAAGAGAAAATGTTTTTCAGCCTTCTTGTTTCTTCTCCTTCCCAGGAAAGGCAACAACACAGTGTAAAAATATCTCAAGGAAGGTGCTAAATGGCTACTTGTAAACCCCCCTTGGTGGGCACAGGACCCAGGATGTGGGAGCGCGAGGATGGTTCTGAGGTTGTGTCGGTGCGGGACAGTCTGGTATTGCGACTCCTTCACAGTTCAATGCTCTGACAGCCCTCGTGCTACAAAGTCTAGCAACAGACAACTTCCACCTTCGTATTCCTTTCCACACTGCGACTCTTGAATATGTTGCTGGTCATGGGTTTTTGTATTTTGTGGATGAAATAATCCACTTACACCTCCTCCTTTGGTTGTAATTTATAAAACAAGGTGAAAAAAACTGCCGTTATCCAGAGCATTTTTTCAATACGTTGAGATTCTGCTTTCTGGAAATTGTCGACAGTTTGACTCAAATAAACTCACAAAAATTCTTACAAAAAAAGGAAGGAAGGGAGGAAGGAAGGAAGGAAGGAAGGAAGGAAGGAAGGAAGGAAGGAAGGGAGCCTGGCCTTTACCCCAAGG
Source organism: Myotis nattereri (assembly GCF_964212035.1). Lineage (NCBI taxonomy): Eukaryota > Metazoa > Chordata > Mammalia > Chiroptera > Vespertilionidae > Myotis > Myotis nattereri. The sequence continues at coordinate 39,928,947 of NC_138076.1, read as the reverse complement.
CCTCACTAAAGCCAGGTGTGTATTTGCTGCAGTGATAAACATAAAGCCTCAAAAATCAACATTTGAATGCTTTTCTTTTCTATGTATTTGTGGGGCATAGTCAATATATTCTCTTGTTCCTCTGAGCACAGCATGAAAGAACTTTAAAGCAAATAATTTCTTATTCATGATGGAAAAGTTGGATTTTCCCCTCCCTGATTGTCAGGATTGCTTTGTGGGTGTCAGTCTGGGCTGTGGATTCCCCCTCTCTGTACAGAGGAAGTTGACATGACCTCAGTGATGTTGCCGAGGATGATGTCAGACAGCCGTGAGCCCGTGTCGATTGTCACTTCACCCCAGCATGGGGCAAACGTAGAGATGTTTCCGTGACAGCCTGTGTGCCCTCGGGGACCAAGTCTCCAAATGATCTCTGTGACCAAAAGTCTGTGGAGGTTACGGATCGCTCATGGCAGCAGTAATGACAGCTGTCAGTTACACCGCACGTGATGCGTGTCAGGACCTCTGCTCACGTCACACACACTGTCTCACGGAGTCCCAGCAACGTAGCAGCAGCAGTGTGCGGGGGTGTGTTTCCCCACTTCTACCCCATGAGTGAAGCAGGACTCAGGCGCCCCCATAAGTGGCAGCCAACATGTGAACCCGGGTATGTCAGATTTTAGAGCCACATCCCATTTGTTCAACAACTCCTTATTATGTGTTAGGCACTGCTTTTCATCACGTGTCTTTTAAAAATTTAGTTTACTTATTATTTATTATTATTTTTAGATATATTTTTATTAATCTCAGAGAGGAATGGAGATGGGGAGAGAGACAGGAACATCAATGATGAAAGAGGGCCATTGATCAGCTGCCTTTTTCATGCCCCACACACTGGGAATGAAGCCTGCAACCCTGGCATGTGCCCCCACCCAGAATCTAACCATGACTTCCTGGTTCATAGGCCGACGCTCAACCACTGAGCCACACTGGCTGGGCTATTTGGGGCTTTTTAAAAAAATATATTTTATTGATTTTTTGCAGAGAGGGAGAGGGATAGAGAGGTAGAAACATCGATGAGAGAGAAACATCGATCAGCTGCCTCCTGCACATCTCCTACTGGGGATGTGCCCGCAACCCAGGTACATGCCCTTGACCGGAATTGAACCTGGGACCTTTCAGTCCGCAGGCCGATGCTCTATCCACTGAGCCAAACCAGTTAGGGCTAGTTGGGGCTTTTAAAGAATTGGCTCAGGGAGGCGGGGGTGGGCTAGAAGGGGTCAATGAGGCGGGGAAGGGGACATATGTGATACTTTCAGCAATAAAGATTTAATTACAAAAAAAAAAGAATTGGCTCAGCATTGAAAAAGGAAGCCGCATGTAGAATTCCCTGCAAGTTCAGGATTAAACACTGGAAGCCTTGAGGTTTCCTGCCTTAGAGCAGGTGTGCAGGGAAAGGTTAAGATGCTCCCTGGAAAATGCCCCCTCATGGCTCCAGGTCATATACTTGGACATCGGGAGGTGCCTTTAGAGTGTCTGAACTTCTGTCTAAGTACTTAGCTCAGTTACACAAGGAGCTGGTACCATCAGTGGGCTTCACGGAGGTGAACTGGGGACAGGGCGGTGAGGTGAGTGAGGGGAGTACTGTTCACTAGGAACTCTGGTAGCTTTCTGGAACCATGTGCATATACCTTTTCAACAGAAAATGATACTTTCTCATAAAAGTGTAATCTAGTGGAAATGGGAATTTCCCTGGATCCAGGCTATCATACCAATGTCAGTAGTTCTAAGCTTATCTTTATTTTGTAGGTTGCTCTGCCACCCAGTTTGTGTTTCCGTTCACCCCTTCACCCTTTATTTCCTGGGCCACCAACTCCACAGTGCTTCCTCCATTTGATTGACCATAGCCTCTTATATGAAGTCAGGTGATTTTTTTTTTTATTTCTTCCTGCCTTGCAACTCTTGTTTTTTTAATGTGTAGATCTCTTTGAATGGCATTTGTTTCATAAATATATTCTTTTCTCTATAGGAAATTTATTCAGAAAAATCTTCATATAAATTTTTGTTGTTGTTAATCCTCACCTGAGGATACTTTTTCCATTGATTTTTAGAGAGTGGAAGGGAGGGCGAGGGAGAGAGAGAAAGAAAGAAACATCGATGTGAGAGAGACACATCGATTGGTTGCCTCCCATACGTGCCCCAACAAGGGCCAGGTATAGAACTGCAACCCAGGTACGTGCCCTTGACCTGGATTCGAACCCAAGACCCTTTGGTGCAGGGGCTGACACTCTACCACTGAGCAACACTGGCCAGGGCTAAAAATTTGCTTTCATAAAAAGAATTTGTTTTTTTCCTCAAAAACTCATCTTCTGTGTTTAGAGTAGAATAGAAAATTTGACTTTAGTCTTCTCCTATTCACTGATTGGGAAATTTTCTTTAATATGTCAGTAGGCATGAAAAAACTTGTACATCTATAAAAATAAAAGCATAATATGCTAATTAGACCAGACAGCCAAACGACAACTTTCCGACGTCATTCTGGATGTCCTTCCAGATGAAGCCACGGTGGCGGGGGTCAAGGCAGAGGCAATTAGGGGTGATCAGGAAGGCAGGCAAGCAGTTAGGGGTGATTAGGCATGCAGGCAGAGTGGTTAGAGGCAATCAGGCAGGCAGGTGAGTGGTTAGGGGCAATGAGGCAGGCAGGCCAGTGGTTAGGAGCCAGCAGTCCCAGATTGTGAGAGGGATGTCCGACTGCCGGTTTAGGTCCCCCTGCAGGATCGGGCCTAAACCGGCAGTCGGACATCCCCCAATGGGTCCCGGATTGCAAGAGGGTGCAGGCTGGGCTGAGGGATCCTCTCACCCCCATGCACAAATTTCATGCATACTTTACCAGTATAATAATGTATAGCATTCATAAACACATGTAGAACGCCTATATGTTCCATAAATTTTATATTTATAAAACAAAACCAAAGCTTATGTGAAGAGAAATACTTCTGTGTCTGCAGTGGTCACTGACTTCTGGAGAAGCCAGTGCTGTGCAGGAGGGAAGCCCTGATGGCCGTACCCAGCCCTGAGGAAGCGCTAAGCCATCTTCACGCATTAATGATGTGCAGATCTTCCCTCTCCTCCTCTGTGAGCGCGCCATTCATTTCCTCCAGTCCTTTAGGTGTCTTTTTTCTTTTTCTGACACATTATAGCGGAGAGTAAAGGAGAGATTTATTCAGATTACTTTGATGGTGTCATTCTCTTTTGGGGAGTTCAGTGGTTTAGTTATAGAGATGTCTTGAACCATTTAAAGCCCAGGTCTGAATTTTAAAATAGCCCAGTGGGAATAGGTTGATTTCCTCTAAATCTAAATTATGATTATAAACTAATTTGGATGCTAATTAGGACTTAAATACTGATCATGTCATTAAATTGTTTGTCTAATGCACGAGCAGGAAACATCCGGCCCGCGGGTCATATAAGGCCTGAGAAATCATTTGGTCTGGCCCTGCCAAGGCATTAGGGGGAGTTAATTAAATGTTTGACCAAATATAGCAGGCTAATTTTTAAGCTGATAATTTTGTATGGCCCATCAATGATGTCATAAATATCCAAATGGCCCCTGGCAGAAAAAAGGCTCCCTGATCTAATGCAATGCATTTCTTTCTTTGATAGGCTCTGTGTTCACATTATGACCTGTGAACAGGGAAACCAACCAATGGGTTGAATACTTTCTGTGCACCAGGGACCCAGCAATGTACAGACAATTCCAAAAAAGATAGATCCACAGCCCAAGATTGGAGGCTGTTGGACAGTCAGCACTCAATAAATATGAAATTAATCCAGTAGACCATTTGATTGTCCCAGATTTTTTTTTTTGTTTTTGAAGGAGGAGTTAGGGCTGGGGCTTGAGGATGGGAGGGCCCTTGATTGAGTAAGGTACTTCCTTATCCAGCCTCAGTTTCCCCACCCACGGATATTAGAAAAGCAAAATGTGGAATGCTTCACGAATTTGCATGTCAGTGTTGGTTTTCAGCCTAGGGGCCATGCTAATCTTCTCTGTATCATTCCAATTTTAGTACATGTGCTGCCAAAGTGAGCACTGTTCCAGATCATTAAGAACTTGGTTAACAGACTGACTTCCTTCATCTGCACAGGTCATCCCTAGCTCTTAGCTTTTTATCTCACTTAGCATTGTGCACACAAATTTTGAAAACGTTGAGGTGACTCTCAGTTATCTAAAGCAGTGGTCGCCAACCGTTTGGACCTCACGGACCACCTGTTGGTGACCACTGATCTAAAGCATTTAAAACCTCAGCTGCCTTCACCCAACCAAACAGATTGCAAGGATGCATTTGTTTACAACATTTACAATGTTTACAACATTACATGTAAGCAAAATACAATGAAGGCATTAAATATGGAATTACCACATGATCAGCTATTCCACTTCTGGGTATAAACACCCAAAAGAATGGAAAGAAGGAGTCTTAACAGACACCTGCACACCCATATTCATAGCAGCATTAGTCACAGTAGCCAAAAGGTAGAAGCAACTCAGGTGTCAATTGATGGATGAATGGATAAACAAACTGTGGTATATCCATACAATGGACTATTATTCAGCCTTAAAAAGGAAGGAAGTTCTGGCAAAAGCTACAGCACTGGTGAATATTGACAGTATTATCCTAAATCAGCGGTTCTCAACCTGTGGGGAGAACCTGTGGGTCGAGACCCCTTTGGGGGTCGAACGACCCTTTCACAGGGGTCGCCTAAGACCATCAGAAAACACATATATAATTACATATTGTTTTTGTGATTAATCACTATGCTTTAATTATGTTCAATTTGTAACAATGAAATTGGGGGTCACCACAACATGAGGAACTGTATTAAAGGGATGTGGCATTAGGAAGGTTGAGAACCACTGTGCTAAATTAGATAAATCAGATGGAAAAGGACAAATACAGTATGATTTTACTTACTTGAGGTACCAAGAGTAGTCAAACCCATAGAAATAGAACATACAATAATGGTTAGCAGGGGCTGGAGGATGGGAAGTTAGTTTTGAACAAGTATAGAGTTTCAGTTTGGGATGGTGATGAAAGTTCTGGAGATGGATAACAGTGATGGCTGCACAGTAATGTGAATGTATGCAGTGCCACAGAACGGTATCCTTAGAAACGGTTAAAGTGGTAAATTTTGTATTATATATATTTTACCGCAATTGAACAAACACACAAGATGGCAAAGCTACTGGAAAAGGTACAATGTAAACCTGAACGAAATATACCCAGAAGAGCAAAAATATAAAAAATGTTTCAAAACTTGGTGTAAATTGTCTACCACCTTCTAGATCTCTTGCCTGGTCTGCAGCCTGAGGGGCCCCGCATTGAATGGTTGTTGTATGGTTTTCTTGTCAGGGAAGCACAGGGCCTGGCTTTTGGATTCTCGGTAATTTTGGATTATCTGCGCCATATATTTCTGAGACAAAAACTTATCAATAGAGGGTCATGTGTGGAAGGTGATATGGAGTAACTGCATCTTTCTTGGGCATAAAGACAGTTGGTAAAGGGAAAGTCGCGTCTAGTCAAGCTCAAATCTGTCCTGATGTTCTGTTAGACCAGCATGTCACTAAATGGGTCACAGAGTTGTTTTCCTGGAGCAGATCTCCATTTCTTCTGCTAAGTGTCAGAAGGAGAAGTCTGAAATTAAGGCTGGGCTGGTTAATATGCACAGTAGTATGCATTTAGAGTCAGAGATGCATATTTTAATATTTTATTTTAAACTCAGGCGTCACATTTAGTCCCCAAGACAGGATGGGAGACTCAGAGGATTTGGGAGACTTTCACAGACTGACTTACATCTTTTCTTTCTTCTTAGTGAGTTAAGTGGCAGAGCCAGGCATACTGTTCAAAGTATTTCCTCTTTCTCTTTCCACGCCCCCGCCCCCCCCCCCCCCCCCCCGCCCAAAGCACATTTAGTTTAATTTGAGTACTTTAAGTCCTATATGACATGATTTTTTTATAGGGTGAGGGTTGGCCTTGATTTTCAGATTAATGATTTTGAACGATCATTTACAATGGTATGTTTTATAACAAAAACACATTTTAGAGTTTAAAATACTAGTTACTGAAAAAAGTTCTCTTTGCAATGGCAGTTAATCGTATTGCTGCTGAAATGACAGCTGTCCTTGTGTTAGGCAGTTGATAAAGCCTGGTGGTTTGTATAGTTGCCCAAAATGTATGTTTTTCCAGGCTAGTTTCCCAAATATCATCATTTCAGAATTGTTTCATTAGAGTTGGGGCACACACAAATCATTAATGCTGTGTCTCCTGCCACCAAACATTCTGTTGGACTTTCGAGGCTCTGCTAGATGCCCTTAGCATTCACCCTGGACTTGAGGATGCTACTGGTAACCTGCTGGGTGCTTTGGACAATGTCCCTACCTCACTGTACAGAAATTCTGAACCACCCATCCAGTTTGCTCCTTCTGCATTCAGGTACTTCACTCATTCATTCACTTGGGCATTCATTTATTGATTCTATTACAAAGATATCTGAATGGGTGGAATACTGTCTTATTATATACAGTGCAGAGGGTAGTGGTTAGCACTTTAGACCCATAGGGACCAGGTTCTGAAATCTTAGCTCCATTAATTACCAGCTGTTTGATCTTGGGCAAATGACTTAACCTCTCTGTGCCTCATCTTTCTCATTTACAGAGTAGGGATAATAGGTTAAGAGGATTATATGGAACGTGCATTGCACAGTGTCTGGCACCCAGTAAGAGCCAACGAATATTAGCTGTTGTTATGGGATGAATTGTGTCTCTCCCCAAAACTCATATGTTGAAATCCTAACTCCCAGTATGCAGAATGTGCTTATTTGGAAATAGAGTTGTTGCAGATGTAAATAATAAGACGATGTCATTAGGGTGGGACCTCATCCAATATGGCTGGTGTCCTTCAACAAAAGGTAAATTTGGCCACAGAGATAGACCTGCTTAGAGGGAAGACTGTGTGAAGAGACACGAGGGGAAGAGGCCATCTACAAGCCAAGGAGAGAGGCCCAGAACATATCCTGCCCTCCGCCCTCAGAAGGAACCAGCTCTGCCTTGATTTCAGACTTCTAGCCCCAGAACTGCAAGATAACGCACTTCTGTTGCTTAAACCACTCGGTTTGTAGTACTTGCTACAGCTGACATTGTCATCCTCCGTATTCTGTGTTTCTCGTTGACCTGAGAACCTCGCTCTGCCTATTTCCTGGCCAATGGGAAGTATATCTGCTCCTTTTCAGCTTGTACCCCTTCCTCCCTCCCTCCCTCCCTCCCTCCCTCCCTTCCTCCCTCCCTCCCTTCCCCCCTTCCTCCCTCCCTTCCTTCCTTCCTTCCTTCCTTCCTTCCTTCCTTCCTTCCTTCCTTCCTTCCTTCCTTCCTTCTTTCCTCATGAAATAGCATGCAAAAAAATGTTCCTAGCAAGAACAGGTGTTCAAAATAATTCCCATGCTCTTTCTTTCCTGTGTCTTCCTATAAAGCTGTAGTTGAACGTTTGTTTTCTCTCTTACCAAATTTTTCTCGCCTTCTCAGCTTGATTTCTCTTTCTTTGAAAGATTATAACCTTTTATAAATATTTAACTCCCAGAGATTGCCCACCCTCTCCCAAATTCTTGAGGAGAGGTGGGAATTCATTTTATAGACTTTGATGTGTGAATTCTTTCAGTAAAAAGAAATGCCGGTGAGCAGCTGTATGAAATGAAGTGATAGGAAAGATGTGGTCGAGAGGAGAGGAGAGCCCTCCTCCTGCATTTCAGTGGGTGGTGCCGCTCCTACCTATCTTTAAATTGGTGGTTTGGGTTTTTCTTTGTTTGCGTTGAAAGAAACTTGAGATTGGACAGTGTTTCTCCTTCCCCTCCGGAGGCCCAGAGCAATGTGCCGGTTGCATTCTGGACTGAACAGCACTAACATTTGTTCTTTCCGAGGACCGTCTGCTACTTTTCTCCGCCCCAGTGAAGCTGGGGGAATAATAAAGCTGTTATTATTTATACTGCACAGCATTTTTGTCAGTGGTCTTTGTCATTGAGACTTCTGAGGTCAATGTAGGACCCTAGGACATGTGTGAGTTTTTATCTAGCAGGGAGAGGCAGAGGGGGGCTATTTTTCCAGGGATGTTGCTTTTCCAAACCCCATCAGTTTTCTCAGTCCTTTTCTTTGCCCTTTCCCTTTGCTATTCTTTCACCAGCTTCATAGTGACCACTGACCTCACCACCCTTGTCCAGCCTTTGTCTCCTTGCTGCTACCATCACCCTACTGATCTGCCTCTTCTCATCTGTACTATTCCCATAGCTCCCAACCAGTTTCCTGCCGCTGGGGAATGTATAAGATCAGCCTCCTTAATCATCAAGTTTCTCTATGGTTGTCTCTAAGTTCCCTCTCATTTAAATATCCTTTTCTTCAAGGCAAAAGGAGTAATCCTTGGTCTCCGAAAGGGCAGGCGTAGGCTCATTCTCCTACCCCTCCACTCTGAAAGCAACCTGCTTCCTGCCTCCTAGTTTCCTCAGGGAGAAGAGCCATTCTTCCTCTCCAGTGTTACCCCCTCCTCACTTCCTCCTTCTCCTTGGGGAATCTTGTGGCCAATTTAGCCCCTCTTTCTTTTAAAAAAAAAAAAATTTTTTTATTGATTTCAGAGAGAGAGAGAGAGAGAGAGAGAGAGAGAGAGAGAGAGAGAGAGAACATCAATGATGAGAGAGAATCGTTGATCAGCTGCATGCCCCCTACTGGGGATCAAGCCCACAACGCATGCATATGCGCTGACCTGGAATCGAACCCTGACCTACTGGTTCATAGGTTGACACTCAACCACTGTGCCACGCTGGCTGGGCTCTCTTCTGGTTTTTTACTCCTTGCCCCTCTGTGGAAATCTTCTCCACAGCCTACAAGATATTCTACACACATGCCTGTCAAAAATGAAATAAAACATAAACTTTCCTAAGCTGTTCCAACTTCTCTTGATGCCTAACTTCTAGTACAGTAGTCTGCATCCACCTTCCCTATCTTCCATCCAAGTCCCATTGAATTCTTAGCCCCTTAGGGCCTTGTTCATCCCTCTTACTCTGAAACTGACCCCTAAGGTCTCAGATGCCGTCAGTATTGCCAAATCCAAGCCCCTGGTTTTTTTGTTTATTTGTTTTTTAAATATGTTTTTATTGATTTTTAGAGAGAGAGGAAGGGAGAAGAATACAGAGATAGAAACATCCAATGAGAGACCAGCATCATTGATCGGCTGCCTCCTGCACACACCCCCACTGGGGATTGAGTCTGCAATCCAGGCATGTGCTTTGACTAGGAATCAAACCAGTAACCTCTTGGTTCCTGGGTCAAGGCTCAACCACTGAGCCATACCAGCTGGGCTCCAAGCCCCTGTTTTTCATCCTCATGCTAGTTGACTCTTTCCAGCTCTGTGGTGCTGTATATCATGTTCTATTTTTCAAAACTCTCTTCCCTCTCCCCCAGTATCAATGACCCTAATCTCCCTGGATTTCATCCTTCTGTAGGAACATCCTTTTCTGTTTCCCTAAAAGGGGTTTTCATCCTTCAGTGGACCCTAAAATCCCGATGCTGCCCAGGGTGCCTTTTCCTCCAAGTCTTTTCCCTCGAAGATAATATCTTTTTTATTTATGATGGTCTCAGAATCTTATTTTATCATGGATATTTGTATGGCTGCTCAAACTTTGTGTATACCAAACTGAGTTTATTAGATTTCTCAAAAAACATTTTCCTAATTAGCAGTTACAATGTTGTGTTGCAATTTATCTCTTTGCCTATTTCCAGTGCAACTAAAATCTTAAAGCCACAAAGGCAAGACTTGTGTCCTTCTTACAAAATCTGTGCTTGATTGTTGCTGGTATATGGAAATGCTGCTTGATTTTAAAAAAGAAAAAAGGATATTTAAATTTTTATGAACTAATACAAGATACAGAGTTTTAAAAGTCAAATAATTCTGGCCCTAGCCAGTGTGGTTCAGTGGATGGAGCGTCAGCCTGCGGGCTGAAGGGTCCCGGGTTCGATTCCGGTCAAGGGTGTATGCCTGGGTTGCGGGCTCAATCCCCAGTAGGGGGTATGCAGGAGGCAGTTGATCAATGATTCTCTCTCATGATTGATGTTTCTCTCTTCTCCTTCCTTCCTCTCTGAAATTAATATAAATAAATAAATAAATAAATAAATAAATAAAAAGTATGGAAGCCCTCCTCCCCTTCATTCCCCCTCCCCTCCGCCCCAGACCCCATGTCTGACTCCTAGCTTCCCAAGCAACTACTTTGAATTCTTTTGGTGTTTCACCTCCATGCTTTTAAATAATATACTGTTACTGTTGATTTTTACTTCAATTTTAGACATTATCCCTTGACTTCTTCCTATAAAAATAAGATAGTACATCTGAAAAACAAGATGTCCTATCATCTCCTTTGTCATACCATACCCCTGTATAAACACACTACACACTTTTGTGTGTATCCTATGCCAATGAAAATACTGTTCACAGCTGAGCCACATACTACACTATCCTTGTTTCTATTCTTTTTTTTTTTTTAATATATTTTTATTGACTTTTTACAGAGAGGAAGGGAGAGGGATAGAGAGTGAGAAACATTGATCAGATGCCTTCTGTTTGCCCCCTACTGGGGATCGAGCCTGTAGCCAAAGTACATGCCCTCTACCGGAATCGAACCCGGGACCTTTCAGTCCACGGCCCAACGCTCTATCCACTGAGCCAAACCGGTCAGGGCTGTTTCTATTCTTGTACAACTTCTTCCTTTCTCATACAACTTTTGTTCCCCTAGAGTTCATCACTGATTCTATATTTTATTGACCTTATTTTCTACTTAGTTAAAACTAATTTTTTCTCCAAACTCTCTGATAAAGTCCATATTTAAAGCAATGTATCTTTTTCTTTTTTAAAAACTGTTTAAGAATCCTTTCTGTAGCCTTCTATCCTGAACTTGTTACTTTCTAGGCCAGCTGCATTTTTATGTTTCTAGGACTTTTCTTATCTATAATCCTGATTTTTGTCACTGACTCTCCAAACCAAGCCTTCTTTCTTGGCTTATTTCTTCATTTGGGGTTGCATATCCTCTAGTAGTTATGTGAAAAAGGATATTTGACAGGAAAAACTTTTTGTGTGACTTTATACATCTGAAAATATCTTCAATGTTCTGTAGACTTCATTGAGAACGTTTTCTTTGGAAAAATTTTTCTCAGAGAATGTTTAAAGGCATTCATCCCGTGTCTTCTCCATCCCTTTTTATATGAAATTTTTCTCCCCTCTTGAATATTCTAAGATCTTTATCCTTGGTCTTCTCAAACTTTGCAATGATATACTTTAGTGGGAGTCATTTTTAATAATTATGTAGGTTTCAATAGGCCTGTCAGCCTGGGAACTTGGCTTTCAGTTCTGGGAGCTTTCCTTGTATTTCTCTTATAAATTTATTTTCCCCACTTTTTTCTAGCTCCTCTCTCTCAAACGCTCATTGCTTGAATGTTGGACCTGTTTTATTCTCTCATTTTTTATCTTTTCTATTTTCCATTTTTAGTTCAACTTTTTGGAAGCTTTCAACTTTATCTTCCACTACTTTCAAAGAAAAAGTATTTTGCTTTCCTACTTTTATTTCTGATAGCTTTTCCACATTCTCTAATGTTTTTTTAAGTAATATTTTTGTTCTTCAGATATACTATCTTATTTCTTTTAAAATATTAATAGAAAGTGTTTTGTTCGTTTTCCCCTGCTCTCTGCACTGTCTGTTTCTCTTGAATGCTCTGTCTGGTTGTTGTGGTCTCTCTTTCCCATTAGTGCCTTCCATCGGATGTCTGGTTTGTAGCTATCAGTCTGTGTTTGAGAATGAGGAACTTAAAAACCAATAGAGAGTTCTTTGTGTGTGCTCATTGATGGGCCTCACTGTAGGCCAGTGGTCGGCAAACTGCGGCTCGCGAGCCACATGCGGCTCTTTGGCCCCTTGAGTGTGGCTCTTCCACAAAATACCGACTTGTGCGCATGGGCCACGAAGTTTCAATCGCACTGTATGCGTGCCCGCACGTGGTATTTTGTGGAAGAGCCACACTCAAGGGGCCCAAAAGCCACATGTGGCTCGTGAGCCGCAGTTTGCCAACCACAGCCTTAGGCCCTTTGTTGTTACTCAGAGAGGAATCTTCCACCCTTCTGGCTTCTGGGGATAAAACCAGGCTGGCAGTATTCTGGAAGCCAAGGGGAAGGGGCCTGGGGAATCCCCAGCTTTCCAAATGCAGACTTTCACTTCCTCCTAATTTTCACCTCCTTGACTAACTCCTCCCCATTGCTTGGCATCCACAAATTGGAAGCTGTTTTGGTTCAGTTTCTTCTGTTACTTCTTTTGCTCTACTGGAATGGAGAAGTTAATAGGGGGAGGGTCCACGTGCTCTTTATACAGATTTTCAAACAATCCTTTTGTTTAAACCCACAACCTTGCCTTCAGAGGTACCTGGACCCTCCGTTCTTAAGCTTCCCCAGAATTCTCTTATGGAAACAAGCTTGATTCCTTTTGGCCGGTCACACACACCTCTTTGTCCCCAATGCTGCTGGCGGTTGGTTAGTACTTGGCGTTTCCTCTGTTGATTCACTTTCCTTTTTCCAAATTTGTGGACATCTGTTCTAAGGGGTTTCCTCCTCCATTATATCTGCTCCTATGGGTTTATACTCCTCTCCCCATTAATGTGGGTTTTTGAAAGGAAGTGGAGAGAAACACTTAGTGATCAGCCATGTTTCTGCTTTTGATTTTAGTATTTTGATCTAATATTCAGCCAACCTTATGAACTTTTATAAGTATTTTATATTATGACTAGAGGCCCAGCACATGATTAAACTGTGAGTGTGTAGGGTCCCCTAGACCTAGTCTGCCATCAGGGGCATGTCCGCTGCCCCCCCCCCGCCCCCCCCCCCCCCCCCCCCCCGCAATGCCTCGCATGCTCCTGGATGCTGCTGGTGTCCCGGTAGGGCCTGAGAGGTGCTCCATGCAGCTCTTGGTGACCGGTTGTTTGGTCGTTACAGCATTACAGCCACTGGCCTTTTATAATATAGATTATTGACTTTATTTTTTAAATTTTGTTTTATTGAGGTAAAATACACATAACAAAATGTATCACTTTAACAACTTTTAAGTGTACAATTTGTTGTCATCTAAGTACATTTACATTGTTACAACCATAATTATCATCCATCTCCGGAACTTTATTTTGTCAAACGCCATACCCATTACATAACAATTCCCCACTCCGTCCTCCTCTCAGCCCGGAGGACAACCACGCTACTGTCTGTTTCCATGACTGACTACTCTAAGTACCTCACGCAGGTAAGTGGAACCATACAGTATTTGTTTTTTTGTGACTGGCTTATTCACTTAGCCTAATGTCCTGAAGGTCATCCACGTTGTGTGTGTGTCAGAGTTTCCTTCCTCTTTAAATCTGAATAACCTTCCATTGCATGTACACTACATTTTGCTTATCCGTTCCTCTGGGATGAACACTTGGGTTGCTTTCACATTTTAGCTGTTGTGGAATGCTGCTTGTAGACACATGTACTGATCTCTCTTGAAGATCCCACTTTCAGTGCTTTCCATTATATCCAGAAGTGGTTTGGCTGACTCATACAATGGGCTTTATTTATTTTCTCAGAGCCCAAGCCAGACCTCAAGCTGCCTTGCTGTTTCGTTGGTGGACATCATTCTTCTCGTTCCATATTCGTGGACTAGATAACTCTTTAAGGGGTCCGTGGTCCAGTTCCCTCACCTTGCACAGGCCCACCGGTGTGGAACTCCACCTCCAGTCTTGGTCCAGGGCTGATACCCCTCTGCAGACAGCATCGCAGCCCTGAGTCCCTGCTTTGTTTCAGCACTTGAAGAGTTCATTTCCTTTTTGTTTCAAACTCAGCCATATATTAAACCCTTTTTAAAAGAATTTCTTTGTCTCAGATTATCCAATATTTCTATGTATTTTAAGCAGGAGTGGGGTCTATATTAACTCAGTCTGCTATGAACCTTATTCGTCTTTGTACTGCCCAGAAACTGATGACTGACTGACTGACTGACTGACTGCAGGAACGGAAATGGATGAATGTTTCACTTGCACAAGCAGATGGAAGCCGTGTTCCAGTGAGGGGCGCCTCTTATCTGTTCAGGGGCACTGGGGCAAGCAGGATTTGCTTTCCCAGGAGGACGTAAGTGAAGAAAGTTCCCAGTAAACAAAATGAAGAGAGACTAGCACTTCTTATGTGCTTTTTCTTTAAGTCCTGGGACAACGGGAACGTTTACTGGCTCGTACTGCTTGCTGTCCAAAGGTGGACTGACAGTGGACCGAGGAGTGCGTTCCTAGACCGTTTGCTGGTAGCTCCTCGCAGCATCCTGACCAAAAGGAAAGATTAAAGCGTCGCAGAGAACAGGGCGCTAGGCCTGTTTATTTCCCTCCTCTCCCCTGTTTTAAGAAAAGCGTGCCTTTGATGAGATATAGCCCCAAGCTCTTGTTTTACATTTTCCGTCAACCACCTTTGTTAGAAGCTGGTTATTGATGCCGTGCCCTGTTTTAATTCACACTTCTTGGCTAATCAATTACAGCGTTTATCCATTAATCAGGCGTTCTGACAGGGTCAGTCACTGCTTTTGGGGGTTTTTGTGAGGGGCTGCACGTTATCAAGCAAGGAAGAATGCCCAGGAGCTCACTTTAAAACAGTGTGACTTTCCCAGGCTGGTGGACTTCCGGAGCAATAAACATCTAGTGGGGATTTCATATGGTGACTTTTTTTTAATATATTCGGTTGATGGGATTTTCTCACTGAACACTTCATTAGCAGGGCACAACATTAGTAAAGTGTGGACAGGTGTGCCTCTGTTTAAGAAAAACAGAAACATCAAAAGGTAATTATTCCCATCACATACAAATGACTGCATTTACCTAACAAAGTAGCATTGAATCATGAGCTTCCTTCCTTCATATTAAGTGTTTACAAACAATCTCTTCTTGGCAGTGGAGTTCGAGAGCAAGGAAACTTAAAGCCAAAATGATTCGAGCTGCTACTCAATGAAAACCAATCCAAAATGTCAGGCCACTATCTCCGTAATTATAATGTGAGTCAAGCAGAAAATATTTTATAAACAAAAGCCGAGTTTATACACAAATTTCTAAAGCCCATCTTTTACACAGAGTGTTGTAAACCTTTGTATCCACATCCCCACACATGTGTACACACACATTTTTCAGGACTCCTCACGCCTTTACAATTTTTTACAACATAAGCAGATGTAAAGTGTCAGAAATAAAAACGAGTCATTTCAGCAAGGGTAAGAAACAGAGGTGGCAGCATTCAGTTGCAGAGTTACAGTTTGGGCGTATAAGTTTACCATACATAATGATGCTAACAGGTTTCAGCCCCCCCCTTTTTTTTTTATGACAGATGTACCAACATTTAATTGTTTTTTTATCAAGGGTGGAAAGAAAAGACACTTCTGTAGATTTTTCAATTCTCCTACATGTCACTTAGCTGTCCTCACCATTGTCTGAGCTCCTTTCTCTCATCCTTTCTGCTGCAATGAGTTGTGTCATTCCCTCATGATCAGCACTTTTGTTGTCTTTGTTTTTTGCTGTACCTCAGAAGTCCATCTTTTCTTTCATCTCCTTCCCATTCATGCATGAGGGAACAGTTGTGCCCTGTTGTGGGGATGTTCCGCTGGGTTTCAAACAGTAGGGTTTCTTTTTATTCTCTTCTAAATAGTACAATGGGGCTGAATGTCTGTTGCAGAATGCACACACTAATATGCTAGGTTATTTGGTTTCTAAGAAGTCAATAAAAATACTGCGTTTAGGCCCTAGTCCTTGGCTTGCTTTTTCCCCTGTTTGCCTTTCAAGGCTTCTGTTAGAAATCTGTCTGTTTGTTTCTCGTCATAAAATACAATCTTCCATATTAAATCGAAGCGTGGCATCAACAAACACTTAGGGAAAAACGTTTCAGCGGAGTACTGTCACGCCAGCAGGTTTGGCAGTCTGCAGCCTCCCTCGACAAGAGCTAGAAACGCCCGCCAGAGCTAATTCATGGCAGCTACAGCTCGGAGAGGACGCGAGAAAGAGTGGATCCCAAGTTGGTCTTGGCAAAACTTTGCCGTGTGGGGAACTAGCCCGTCTCCGCATTGAGAGGTGTGCAGCTCTGACCTTGCCTGGTTCTCGTTTTGGGGGCAGGTGAGTGTGAGTACGAATGCACCTCGTCACAAGCACAGACCCTAAAGGCCATCGCAGCAGTAAAAGGCTAAAGACATAAGAAGCTAGAGATGTCTTAAGACACTTTGTTCTCATATTCAGGGACAATATTCAAAATCCTCCTTAATGAGGTCGTAAGAGAAAAAAAAGGAACAAGTGTGCCTTGTGTATCTCACCAGGGCACACCATCAGGGTCACTCACCACCAGGATCCTATTTAAAACGGGATTGGGGTGGTTCAATCAAGCATCGCATTAAGAGAGAGACTTTGATTAATTCCTTCTCTTCTCTTTTGTGCCACAGATAATTCCAGTAAATTTGTGATACTTTCTGCTTAGCCAGGGCTGAGGCTTAGAGTTCTTGATGCATCATGCTGAGTATTAGCATTTACTGGGCCTACTTGGCTATGAGGAAGGAGAGCGTAGGCTGCAGACAGCTCTCTAATCTTTGACGAGCAGGGCCAGTCTCAAACCTGACCGTTATCTGAGAGCTTGGCTCCGGGAAGACCCACTTTCAGGTTGGTGGCAGAAGGGAATCTGGTGTAAAAGACGGAAAGACCTAACAGTAAGTAAGATGGTGATTTATGATCTTATTAGCCAGTGACACCCTAATAAATTCAATTTTTTAAAAAAGGTAGTGATTTGCCATGATTAACTTTTTTTAAAGGTACTGGATCTGTCTCTTATTCAGAAACTCGAAGGTTGGGGAAGTTTCAGGAATGGCTCTCAAAGGAAACAAAAGCGAGAAAGGGACGAGTGAGGGCTACCAATTTGTGCTGTCACTCAGACTGGGGGGGAGAGTTGCGGAGTCATTGGCCCCAGGATGGTCAGGGACAGGTTGGAAACTGGATTCTGTTGTCTTTTTTTTTTTTTTTTTTCTAACCAACTTCATTGAGAAACCATCAGAGACATGGAGAAATAGTTTAGTACTATGCTATAGAAACCCCGTGGCAAATGTTAATTCTTTTGGTTGTTGTGTTCTCTAAACAGGTTAGGATGTGTTTTAAACTGTTTTAAAAAAAACACACCACAAATTGAGTCACATATCTATTGTATTTTATGAGCTGATTTTGGAAAGGTACATAATGTTTACTTTATTGCAAATGCAAGGCCTATTAGGTATCCATACATTTAGGTGTTATTGAAAAGTTGGATTTGGGTTCTGATGGACCAGGACAGTTTGAAAAGGCCGTTGTGGTGGTGTGTGTTTACTGCCCTCTTGCTTGTGGTTTACTCACTATGTCCATGGGGTAGATGTTTAGGGCTGCTGTTTTCTGCCCTGGTAACTCAGCCCCTGCACATGGGTATGAAGGCAACAGGCTAGTCGTCCTGACGTGAGGAAGATCGTTTTCGGTATGGATAGATAGAATCCCATCTTTTCAGTGGAAGGCCTTGTTTTTCTGTTGAAAGAGGGGTAGTTGGGCTTATTTTAATGAAATTATGCATCAGATATATTTATGTAAACAAGTTGAGGCAAAATGTCAGAATTAATTTTAGAGTACATTTCATGATTATTACTACTATCTTGCTAAAGGCTTAATAGCCAATCATAAGGGTTTATAAAATTATCATTTTAAAATAAGATGTGAGACTTCTTATTAATTTTTTTTTTTTGGTACTGTTCCCAAATTAAGCAAACACCCATTTTCTGCCAGGCTCCTGGTTATAATTCTCAATGTAACTGGTTTTTAATTCATATTTGCAGTGATTATTGTAAGTTGTGAAAACCCCTAAGTATCCTATTTTTTTAAAACATAGTTTTATTGATTTCAGAGAGGAAAGGAGAAGGAGAGAGAGACAAAAACATCAATGATGAGAAGAAATCATTGATCGACTGCCTCCTGCACGCCTCCTACCAGGGATGGAGCCCACAACCTGAGCATGTGCCCTAACTGGGAATCGAACTGTGACCTCCTGGTTCATAGGTCAATGCTCAACCATTGAGCCACGCCAGTCGGGCAGTATCCTAGTTTTGATCATCAGCTTTGACTGTGGGGTGATGATATTGTCTCTGAAGCACATCTGTGAATAGATTACTCAGGCCTGGCCCTAGTTCTGGAAATGCTAACTGACGTGGTGTGAGTGATAGGGTTTTCAGACTTGAAACTGGAGAGAGTCATCGTGGCAGAGTGGTGCCATGGGAAGGACACAGCTACTTGTCCTCACCTGAAAGGGAAGAGCTACTGCTCAGGTCGTGGTGTGAGAATCAAACCAGCATGGGGCTTGGTCCACGTGATGCCTCCTCCCCCACCCCCTCATTCCTAAGACAGGTATCTACAGGACATCATCGAGCATTTACATTCTGATTCCCATCATGCACGTGGAGCGCACCAGGGAAGTTCCCTGGTCATTACTTCGTGCCGCCAAAAAGGGTGCAAGAAAGTATATTCAGAACCTCTTTTCCTCATTTGAGGAAAATACCTCAAAGACTTTTTATGTCTGGGCAATACCTGCCTCACTTGCTTATTTGAAGCATAATTACAGATATTTAAAGTATTTCCTACAGTGGAAATCTTCCAAATTTTGCTTTTTCACAGTCAGCATGGTGATTGCTGAGAAGAGGCCACAGCCTGAACTTCCTCAATAAAATCAAGACTGTCTGCATTTCTTCCATGGTTGCAGGTCCTTTTTCAGATCCGGGTTTCAGAGGGAGGCAGGGCAGAAGGTCTTCTCATAAAACAGGAGTGTGATCCTCATCTTCTGAAACCAAGTGGAAAAAGTGGATGAACAGAAGCACATCATCCTCCCCCAAACCTCCTCAGGTCAGATCTAGGATCCAGAAAGTAGCAAAAGTAGGCCACCTAGCAAATGAGCCAGTTCCTTTGAAGCAGGCAGGTAAGAGATCTGGACTTAAAAATACATCTAGCACTCTCTCCCACAGCCAACATGTAATAAATGCAAGCTAAAGAAATTGTCCTTTTAAATCTTACAATAGACCTCACAGGAACTTTTGGCCTTCCTTTACAGAGAAGATTAGTATTAATATTGACAGATCTCAATGCTGCTTTTAATGTGTTTTGTGATGACTATTTCTCAAAACCCATTCAGTATAAACTGGGTCCATCTCAATACTTAAAACTCAGCAGTTTTTTTAAACATCCAAGATAGCTGTTCAGCTTTAGAATGCTGAAAACTTCTTTCTGCCCAGTTATGTTCTAGAGGTTCTACAGGGCCTTGCTCTTTGCACCAGAGAAAGCAGAACGCAAGGACCATCCAGTTGTCTTCGTCCTGTAGATCAGGATGAAGAACCGCATTAAAAGTTCTTTCTCATTGTCTGACCGGCGTGGCTCAGTGGTTAAGTACCAACCTATGAGCTAGGAGGTCACGGTTTGATTCCCAGTCGGGGCACATGCCTAGATTACAGGCTCCATCCCCAGTAGGGCATGCAGAAGGCAGCCGATCAATGATTTTCTCTCATCATTAATGTTTCTATTTCTCTCTCCCTATCCTTTCGTCTCTGAAATTGATAAAAAAATTATTTAAAAAGGGTCATTTCTCATTTTAAGCTCGAAACAACCAGCACTGAAAAGAATGATCTGGACTAACTTCTCTCATCTTTAAGAAATGTGAGACCTAAAGCTGGGAGAGAGTGTCTTCTCAGGCTGTGGTGTGCCTTACACATTATTGGTGACCAACAAAGGTACTCAGCCATTTATATAGAGACGATGCACATGTGATCTTAGCCCAGAGACCCTCCACCTGGAGGTCATCTACTCAGCCTTTCTTCCTGGCCTTACGTGGGACTCCTTTGTCAGCCATCTGCTTGAGTATCAGTTGTGTTTCAGGAAAGGACACAGACAGTGGTGGTCAGTGGCACGTGCCCTAAATGTTTCTCTGAGGCATAGTATCCTCTGTGTGCATTAGATACATGGGTCTGCTTGGGGCTGAATATCTTCCAAGTTTGATGGGCTTTGGAAATGTACATAAATGGGAGGAGGGGAAAGATAAGCCATAAGATACATCCTCACTCTTCTCCTCCCCTCCAGTGGGGGCCAAAGAAAGTGCAGATGGGCATTGGCCCATTGGTGAGTCATTGGCCCATTGGTGAATCTTTTTCTTTCTCTGTCAGTTAGCACAGCATGATGTTCATCTATTGATAAATGTTAGGGAGAAGGGAGAAAGGGGGGCACTGCATCCTGGCCCACTTTCAGCCTGTACTTGAGTGTCTTGTAGGTATGACTGCCCTGAGTCCAAGTGACACCATCACTCCAACCCACCCCCCATCAGTGCTGTGTTAATATTGTTAGTGTTGTTGCCAGACCAGGCGCTGGCTAGAGGATGGCAGGCTTTCCAAGGCCTTGTCACCATAGCTGTGGATCTCAAGATGTGCCTGTGGGCACTCAGGAAACCGGTCGCTAGGTTGGTAGTTAAGGCCTCAGGTTGCTGGGTTGACATCCATTCAGTAAATGGACTAGCAGGTGTGTAGAACCAGCACCACTACGGTCTGCAGGTGTGTGGACAGTGTGGCGGCCTGGTGGCAGGTGGGAATGAATGGCCTTCCTGAGCAGCCGTGGCACTGGCCATGCTGCGCAGAAAACATTCGGCTGCATTGCTGACCTCTTTGTTAGTGAGAACCTGGGACTTGAAGCACTTTCCCTTCATCTTTCTCAGGACGGGCCATACTAGGCCCAAGAGGAGGGGCAAGATGGCTCCTTCTGCGCGTGGGTAGGACTGGGGGACAGGGCGCCTCTGAGCAGGAGACCCAGAGGCCTGGGGGCAGCAATGCAGCCCATGCAGCCAGAGATGCTTCTTCAGGGAAGCCAGGGGCAGGTGCCACCGCCTGGAGCCTCAGTGGGAGGACCAGGAAACCACAACCGGGAGGATGGGAGTGCAGCACCCACCTGCAAGAGACCCGGAGCCCCAGAGTGAGCGTCCCCCAGAGGGGCTTGGGGAGGAGGGTGTGATTGCAGCCTGACATTGGCAGGTTGTATTATATAAAGAAAAGTGAACATGGACTGTGAAGTTATATGGATTGGTATAGTCAAAATAGGCTAGCACAGCGGTTCTCAACCTGTGGGTCGCGACCCCTTTGGCAATTGAATGACCCTTTCACAGGGGTCGCCTAAGACCATTTTGCATATCAGATATTTACAGTACGATTCGTAACAGTAGCAACATTACAGTTATGAAGTAGCAACGAAAATAATTTTATGGTTGGCTCACAACATGAGGAACTGTACTTAAAGGGCCAGAGGTTGAGAACCACTGGGCTAGCAAATCCTTGCTCAAAAGCTGAAGATGACTTTAGTTTCTTCACTTAAATAAAGAGCCTAGCCACAGAATAAATGACTCTCTAGCTTGCTTTGAAGAAGAAAAGAAGATTTATCTCAGAACATTGAGATAAATCTTACTACAGTTCCATGGAAAGACCAGAAACATTTGCAATTGGTTAGGCTGCAATAGGAGATGAGGCCCATTCACTTGCTCTTCTAATTTTAAAAATGCTTTACAATAATTATTGTCAATATCATGTAAGTAAGGAAGGGAAATTTATTTAAAGCTAAGTTAATGTATTTGGCTTTTGCATTCATTTATTTATTCATGTCTATATTTAATTAGCATCTGTTATATGCCAGGTATAATGCCGGAGTCAGCAAAAAAGAACATGAAAATCGCCCAACTGGTGTGGCTCAGTGGTTGAGCATCAACCCATGAACCAAGGTTGCTGGTTCAATTCCTGGTCAGGGCACATGCGCTGGTTGTAGGCCCGATCCCCAGTAGGGGACTTGCAGGAGGCAGCCAATCGGTGATATTTCTCTCACTGATGTTTCTATCTCTCTAGCATTCTTCCTTCCTCTCTCTAAAATCAATAAAAACATATTTAATTTTTTAAAAGTACACAAAAATTATGACTCCCTGAAATCATGCCTCTTAAAACCCTTTGTCTCTATCCGCCCCAACTATATTACCTCATGTTCTGCCTTATCGTGATTAGAGAGTTAGATTAATTTTTAAAATCTTGTAATTCCAATAGTGTAATATGCAACAGGGATGGATAGAGAAGAGAAAATCTTTAAGAAATTTTAATTACTGGGCAGTTGGCTCTATCAGGGAAATTAACAGACTTGTCCGTGTAGACATGGAGGGCTGCTCAGGCTGAACTGAACCCCTGTTGTAATTTGAATGCTTGAAAATGCTTTCCATTTTATTGTCAAAATTACTGCCTTGACTTCCTCCCTCTCTTCATTTGCCCGTTTCCCTTGCTTTTTATCCTGTGCACCGCCAGTGTACAGCACAGTGTGTTTAACTACTTCCTGGAGGCATTGTTAGGCCTCCGGAGCACTAGTTCGTTATGGATGCAGATACATGGGGGTTCAGCCCATCAGCTACAAGTGGGGCTAATTTGGAAAACCTGGTTCCTCTCGTAAGAAACGGCTCACGCGCCTCCTATAAAACAGCTGTGTGTGTGTGCATTTCGTACTCATTCAGAACAACTAGGATTGAGGGTCCCTGCTCGATGCTAGAACCGGAATTTGCTTGGCAATGGCAAGGCCGCTTTGCCTAGCAGGTCTGCCCCGGGGAAGGCGGGGACACGCTGGACAAGTCCCGTCTCCCTTGCCGCCTGTGGTGTGCGTGCCTTTGACTTTCCTTCTCCATGATTATCACTGAGTGGAATGCAACCCCGAACCTTTCACCAGATGTTGTCTCGCCATCTCCAAGGGAAGAAGAAAATTAAAATGGATGTTTTGAATGTGCCCCACTTTTATTTTGTTCAGGCCCCAAACTGAATGAGGCAAAGAGGTTAAAATCTTTTCTTGTTCCACCTGAGTAAGCATGAAAACCTACAATCCTTAATCTTTTAAAAGAAAAACAACCGTCCTCTGTTTGTGGGATTTCTGATTCATTTCTTCCACCCTGCTCCCCTGCTCGGCGTTTTTTTAGTCAAATACTGTCTGGACTTTTGTGAGCCAATAACCTCCCTCCTCACCTCTCCCCCTTCAATTCCCCCACCCCTTCCCTGTGGTCACACAAAGCAAGGAGCCCACAAAAGACAGAGTTTTTGGGTTTGTGTTTAAAAGGAGGATGAATTGCTGGATATATTTAGGAATACAGAATGGATCTGTTAAAACTTTATCAAAAAAGTAATTATTGGTGTCAAGATAGGGGGACTAAGGAACGTGAAATTGAGATTAAAAATAAATAAATAAATAAATAAATAAATAAATAAATAAGTAAGTAAAGAATAGAGAATATAGCATTGCTTTTTGTGATTCACACCAAACCAACTTTTCTTTCGTGCAGCACAACCCGGTAGGTGTGGCAGCGACTTCAAACCTCCTAAGTTAACAAGTGATATTTTAAAAAGTGAGACTCCCACAGGAGGTAGGGGAATGGGAGTGGGAGCTGGAAGCTTTCTCCTTATTGATGTCCCTGAATAATAAGCAGGGCTGGGACACCACCTGCGATTAAAAGCCGAGGGCCCGAGTCCTGGCCACTTCCCGTTGCCACGATCGTGGTGAGGGCACTTCTGTGTCTGCGAAGCGCTGCGTCTCCAGGGCATATGAGTGTGTCTGCAGCTAAACCCTCAGAGAAGAGTTCTCAACCAGGGTCCCCGGGCCAGAGCCTGCTCTCCACCTGTTTTTGTTTGGCTCTGATGCTAAGAATGTTTTCTTCAGATGAATGATTTGATGATAGGGAACATTATCTTTGAACTCCAACGAAGCAAAATGTTATCCTTTCCTAAAAGAATGCCCCCCCCCCCTCAGGAATAATACTGTATTATCAAAAAATTGTACTCAATTTAATTTTTAATTTTGTCGATAAAAAAACTGTGGGAATTTGCGTTCTGCCTTACATAATATGTCTGCATTTGTCTCTCAGCTTACAGGGTCTGAAATATTTCCTATCTGGCCCTTTCAGACAAAGCTTGCTGAGCCATGTCCTAAAGTTCTAAACTGTAGTACAAAGCGACAGATTCTTTGCCTGAATCTCTGGATTTTCTTTTTTTTAAGAGCAAAGCTTTTCTGGCCAATGTGGATGTGAGTTAATATGCTTCTGCTTGGGCCACACCCTGAGAAAACAGGTATCAGATGTGAAATGTGGCAAAATGTGGTCAGTAGCTATGTGTTTGAACATTTAAAGTTACAGAATAAAATAAACTGTGCTTCCCTGTATAAAATAGCAGGCAATAATAGTAGGTGTTCCATAGGATTGTTGAAAGGGTTTGGTGAGATAGTGCAAATAAAGGACTCGATGGATGTTAGAAAAAAAGAACAAAGTCTACCACTGAGACTTCAGTTTATTCACCCTCGTGTGGCTCCTGGTACCTTTTATTTTAACATTTTGTGTCTGTGTATAGACACACTGTTCCTTGTACACTGGGTAAAGGGTTCAGGTAATGGAAAATATACTCTGGTTGTGTCTCTATTCAATATGATTCTGATGTTAAAGGAAGACCCTATCTGTTTAAAATAGAGTTATTACTTAAGTCCTATCCATTTCTATGGTGATTTTTAAAGCATAAATAAATCTTAACAAAGAGCAAAAAGGGGAGGTTTTGGTTCAGAAAATTTTAGGATGTTGGGTGTCACTGTTTTAGTCACCGATTAGACTTACAGGATCAGAAAAAGGACACTGTCTTGGTATTTCAGATAGCTAGCTAACTGCGAGTTTCCCCCATCCACGTAGAGGGGGCCATGGCTTTTGCAAGGAAAGCAAACTTGCTAATGATAAGGAGGAGAGGAAATTGGTGAGCTGCCTGTGCTCTTCCTCATTCTGCTCGCTCACAATGAACTTTCTGCCTCTGGAGTGTGTCCTCCCCCCTCCAAGGCCCTGTCGGTGTCACCACTTCCAAGAAGCCTTCTTCGAATCCCCCCTCTCACCCCTGAGTTCTGGGCCACTGCTTTCCAACCAGTGTTAGCATTTGCCCTCTTGCCCTAAGACAGAGCTCAACCCCCACAAGGCTGATTCCTCCTTATTTGCAAATCCTCCCCCACCCTCATACTCCCACCCCTGCCGGCTTTAGGTGTCTAATATCTGTTTGTTGAATCAATGAAATACTGAATAAAAATTTGTCTAACATTAAAATAAAATGAGTGGCAAAATCCTTTTGATTTTCCTCTTTTCAGATGTAGATTAATGTACATAGTAATCATGAAACATTATTGTACAGCTGATTACAATTTCACTGATAGTCAGAATTTATATATATATAGCTTACCAAGCTATTAAGTTCTGAAGACCTGGGACCATCAGAGAGGAGATAGAAATCTGACTTCTTTATTTTCTGCCGTGCTGACCCGTAGCATTGAAGACCTGGGACCATCAGAGAGGAGATAGAAATCTGACTTCTTTATTTTCTGCCGTGCTGACCCGTAGCATGGAGGCAGGCTCCCCGGTCCCCTTGGTAGGTGTGCTCCCTAGGTGTGGCAGAGTGCCTGCCACCGTGTGTGTGTGTGTGTGTGTGTGTGTATGAGAGAGAGAGAGAGAGAGAGAGAGAGAGAGAGAGAGAGAGAGAGAGAGAGAGAGAGAGAACAGCATGCCTGAGTAGAGTCCTGGGTGACGCACTGCTCCAGACCCATGTGTCTAGCTCACGGAGGTCAGGAAAGTGGAGCGAAAGTGTCTCCTTCATAGCAGCTGTTATTGATTGGACTTCCTGTGTGTGAGGCACTTTATTGGGTGTATCTGCACCACAATCCAACTCATCACCTGAGATCTAGAGAGGTTGACCTCATGGGGTCATCAGGTCTGCTGGATTCCAGAGCTCATGCCCGTAACTGCTGCTCTTTCCTCACCGGTCACCTCCTTTCCAGGGAAGTGGAAGGGTCTCCTGAGCTAGCTAGTTTGGGACTCGGTCATTGTTTTCTCCTCAAAACGTGGACTAGAGCAAGTATATTATTAATCGCTGTCTTTCCTCCTCTCTGAGTTGAAGAATAACTGATCTCAGAGTCAGGAATTGTGTCCTGGTCACCAGGTCCCCTGCTCCCCTCCTGACTCAGGGGAGTCATCACACATCTGCAGACACGCGAGGCTGCAAGTCAAAGGTGACAGGTGTGGCAAACGGCAACACATGTTAGAACTCCAACCCTTAGGGAGGGCTAGCTCCTGTATACTTCAGTTTCTTCTAACCTTTTTTGGTGGATTATATGGAATCACATGCAAGTTAAATCCTTGAGCACCACGTGTTGGAAATTCCAGGCGATGAGAAATGAGCTTCCCGGTAATTGAGAATGAAGCTAAGGAAGAAAATTTTATTGTTAATCAAAGGCTTAATTGCCTCTGGGACATTTTAAATAAATGCCACGCCGTAGTTAAGGAGCAATGTTCTGTAAGTGAAATGCAAAAATTCTTTAATTAAACCATCTTGGGTATTCCCTGATTGAAATATCGGCTTTTATTTTCATAGTTAAACCTTCATGATTCATGTAACAACTCAATCAGGGATTGAGTAAATTAAAGGCTCCTTGAAAGAACAAATCAATTGTATAAAATTGATTGAAATTATTTCGGGGACAATCTTCATTATACTTATTTGAATTGGTCAGAGCATATTTTTGGTGCATTTTCTCTTTAGTGGTCTTGTAGACTAAGCTGTTTTTCAGCCTGCAGGGCCAGATTGTGACTCTGGTATAGTATAGAGCTGACAGTTCTTAGAATTTGTCTTAGAAACGGAACAAAAGTATGGGTTTCTTGCCATTGAGAAACGCAGTGATGACGACTTGGGTGGTTCCTACATTTAAGCAGGAAAGAAGTGGGTAAGCAAATCGGTCAACAAGCATAAGGGTGGCCACATACCAGGCCTGTGCTAGATGCTGATAAACTCGTATCAGTGTCCATGAGCCCAAAGGCCCAGTTCTTATTGCCAACTAAACAGCCCCAGAGGCTCAGATTCAGAAATAGACTAGGAGACTTGCTGGCTCTCTCATCATACTTGGACAAAAAACAAAACCAAAAAATGAAAACTTAGGTACTCAAGTTTTGACTTAATAGATTGTTCGCTTTGAGTGGCAAAGGAGCCTGACATGGGAATCTGTGAATTTTTTAAAAGCAGGAATGGCTTATTTTGCCCAGCTAATGCTGTGATTTCATTTAATTCTTCAAAAAAGAAAAATTACTATCTGAAGTTACCAAACCTTAAAACATACAATCACAAATTTTTAACAGTTTATTTAGAGTGAGTAATCAGCAAATAAAGAAGTCATCAAATAATGGTGTTTTATAGAATGAGTTTATACTGAAACTTTTACCTTCTATCTTCAGGGTTCTTGACTTAAAACAACTGAGCCCTGTACCAGTAAAAGTGGTTGCATATTCAAATAAACACACTTACAGACACACCTTGTGAATTGAGTACTTGGAAAAAGGAAATGGAGGAAAGAAAAATATTTGAAGTCATATTATTATAAAGACTCTGGTCTTCAACACATGTTGACCGATTCAGGCCAGCCTCAGAATGACAGGTCAGGTTTTGCCTACTGTCTCAGAACCACACTCACCCGTGTGCCCTCTAAAAAGTCTCCCGTCCTCCAAAGCCCGTGTATGGGCACAGAGAAGGCTGCAGAAGGATCCCTGTGATGGGTGAGATGTGAAATCACACTCCTCAGTTCTAGGGCAGTGTCTGGAAGCCTGGCATTGTGATGTCACAGTGAGAATAGAAATTCCTTTAGAATTCTGCATGATGATTCGGAGCAATTACTTCTGTTCTAATTCCCTGGCCCAGGACTTGGACAGGGACAAGCACATCTTCACAGTCCGTGAAAAAAGGAAAATGCACCGTGCACTCCAGAGCAAGACTAGCCGCCTTGCTCCTTAACCGGTTTCCAAATGATTCAGACTTGTTGGAAGCGATGCTTATGAGCCCATGAAAATGAAACATCTTAGTGTTCCCTCCCATCAATATTCTTTTAATTCTTTGTTGTCACGTGAGATATGTATGGCGTCCCTTTTGCTGACTCCAGTGCAGCGGTTCTCAACCTTCTGGCCCTTTAAATACAGTTCCTCATGTTGTGACCCAACCATAAAATGATTTTCGTTGCTACTTCATAACTGTAATGTTGCTACTGTTACGAATCGTCATGCAAATATCTGATATGCAGGATGGTCTTAGGCGACCCCTGTGAAAGGGTCGTTCGACCGCCAAAGGGGTCGCGACCCACAGGTTGAGAACCGCTGCTCTAGTGCATCTGCCTTTCCAGAGCTCAGTGGTCAGTACACAACTCACATGGATACTAGGAGGTGCGAGGTTCTCAGAACCAATTCGTCCCTGCTCTTTGCAGAGCAGTAATGCCTATGAGTATGTCTCAAGTGCCCCCTTGCTCCCTGGTTTGGGTTCCGAGGTCACCTCAGGTCACCTCAAGAAAATCGCCCTCTGGGCATCACGTTGCAGGGCCTTGGTGTTTGCAATTGTTGTGGCTACTTGGGTTCTGTTTGAACCTCTTTTCTCTCTGTCTGACAGGTACATCCTGTGTGCTGGGCTTATGCTAGTTCCATGTTTCGGGAGAAGGTATCCAATTGACGCCCATATTACGACTTAACGAGTTGGAAAGTCTGGGTGTATAGATTCTGCATCTCTCAAACTGCGATTTTTGATTCAGAGACAGGTTGCCTGGAGACACTTTCCGGAGGCCTTGGCTGCTTGAGACACAGATTGTAATCACAGTAATTAGGCTGCATTTTCAAGTCCTGCTCTCAGCTTATCTGGCAGTGTTTAGCCAGTGTGCACACCGCTGGATCAAGGGCAGGGATCGAAGGGCCGGTTGTGGAGCTGCTCCTGGCAGCCGGCAGTGGGCTCCATCCCTGGGGAGTTCCAGGGGAGCTGCAGGGACTAGGGCGCGCAGTGTGAGGCCTGGGGCGAGAGAGGAAAGAAATCTGATATTGATAAAACACCTGTTCGTGGGAATTGTTACAGAAGACAGATTGTAGTCCAGACTTTTGCCAGAAATTCATTATCAATTAATTCATTTTCTCTTGTTTAGTCCATTTTTGAGTATTCCTAAAATGTCCCCTGTTAAGAGAAAGTACCTGCCTATCTTGATCCAAGCTAGTGAAAAATATTGTAAGAGATGAAACAGATATTTTGATGGATCAAAAATGCGGGTTTGGATGTGTTTTTTTTTTAGTGCCCTACTTTCAACTAGCTTAACTTGAGCAGCACAGTTGTGGCAAAGAAGCACTGATGCCCGATCATGAAATCAATTGGGAATTTGGTGGTGATGGTGCAGAGACAGGGAATCAAGCTCAGGGGTGCTTTTGTCATCCACTTGCTCTTCTCAGTCCCACAGAGTAAGTCACTTCACCAGGGCAGCTGGAAGGCAAGGGTGACAAGAATATGGTGATGGGGTTATCAGCCCCACAACCCCTACTAACTGAGGGCTATTGATTTTGAATGACTACTTGAAAACAAACTGAACACTGAATAATAATAAATAGGATTTTTTTTGTTGTTAATCCTCACTGGAGGATTTTTCCCCATTGATTTTAGAGAGAGTGGGAAGGAGGGAGGAAGGGGAGAGAGGAGAGAGAGAGAACATCAATGTGAGAGAGCCACATCAATTGGTTGTCTCCCCCTTGTTCCCCAATCAGGGTGGGGAACCTGCAACCCAGCTACATGCCCTTGACTGGAATCGAACCTGTGACCCTTCGGTTCAAGGGCCGATGCTCTAACCACTGAGTCATGCCGGCCAGGGCAATAGGTTTGAACTTATATAAAACACTTAATTTCACAACATAAAACCATTTGAGCATCTACAGTATTTCTAACACTAGCATCAATATAGTTGAAAAGCATGGACAGCAGATTTTTTAAAGAATAAGTTTTTTTTAAAAGTTTGATTTTACTAGAGACAGAAACACAATTTGTGCTATTTTGCATTGGTAGTTCATATAAGACAGTGGTTCTCAACCTGTGGGTTGCAACCCCTTTGGCGGTCAAACGACCCTTTCACAGGGGTCGCCTAAGACCATCCTGCATATCAGATATTTGCATGACGATTCATAACAGTAGCAACATTACAGTTATGAAGTAGCAACGAAAATAATTTTATGGTTGGGTCACAACATGAGGAACTCTATTTAAAGGGCCAGAAGGTTGAGAACCACTGATATAAGGTTACTCCTTTTTTAAAAAAATTGATTTGAGAGAGAGAAGAAGGAGAGGTGGGGAGAGAGGTGAGAGAGAGAAATACTACTTCGTTGCTTTGTTGTTCCACTTATTTATGCATTCATTGTTGCTTCACCCACAACCTTGGATGTGTATCCGGATGACACTCTAACCAACTGAGCTACCCATCCAGGACTAAGGTTAAACTTTTGCATTTTCAGGTGTAGGTTTTTGCACTCACTTAAATTGCTAGAATATTTGTGTGGGAAATGAACTGTTCTGTGTTTAAATGAACTGTTGTTGGCTATCTCACTTGACAATTATTTTATGATTTGAATGACATGTCATATGACCCTCACATACTCACATATAGTAGTTTTCAGGCCAAAATTACATTTGCCACTAATTTGCATCTTAGAAAGTATTTATAGGTGCAGCTGTGTTCTAGTGACAAGGAGTCAGCTGCTTCCAGAATGCACCGTATCCTGGGAGTAACCTGGCGTCTTTCCTGAAAAGCTCCTTAACATCCAGTAGGCCATTCAGGCACGCGCTTAGCATTTTTTCCTGAAATTCTTTCGTAAATTAGCAGGAAGCCTTCCTTCCCGTTTTTATTATAAAGGGGGAAATGATGGTAAAACTTAAACACACATTGTTATTTTAACATTTAGTTTTACATCTGTTGGGGAGTTGTGTTTTTACTTAAAAATACTTTAGCCAAGAATCAAAACCAGAGAATCACCCCTGTTCCCAACCTTCTGTCATTGGCGGCTCTTTGTTAAATGCAAACAGCAGAAAACACCGTGTTAAACTCATGTTGGCTCAGAAAGCCAAGTCTGAATGAAGCCAACCATCTCAGCACCCGGTTTCTTTTTAGTGATTTAAGTAAATTGCTTTGGAAATCTTGGCCAAACTTTTAAAGAGTCCTTCTCACACCTTGCCTTTATAAGTAACTGTGGAATTCGACACACCACACATTCATTTTGTATTTTTCTTAATGAGTTTAAGTGTTCAGATAGCCTCTACTTTTATGTTATAGATCGTACAAGGCTGTTTCATTTCATGTTGAAGAGAACCAACCAACCCCCTCCCCCGCTTAAGTGCAAAGGTTGGATTAGGACAGGAACTGGTGAATTTGGAAAGCATCCGTTTTCTTTTTCCTCCTTCCTTTCCTTCTATGTTTGTTTCACTTTGTAGCAGAGAACTGTGGGTTGTTGGTTTTTTGTTTTGTTTTTTCACTTCAGACTTTCCTTCTTTCTTTTGCTGGACAGTTCACACGCGGAGAGGGTGGTAAGCTTTTCGTTGTTGTTTGGTAGCGGTTTTTTCATGTCTCCTTTTCCTCCAGATAGTGTTGCTGACCAAATTTAAAACAGCACAGTGCTTAGGATCGCTGCCGGGCCATTTTAAGGGTGTGGACCCGTAAAGGGCCCCAAGCAGTAACTGCCTGAATCGCGTTTAATTACACTAGGTAGCAGCATCATTTTACTTTAGGTTCTTTCTGATAGATGCTGCAAGGCAATTGGAACCGCGGATGATGGGATTAAGTGCCTCTTGAAGTGACTTTAGCTTCTTGTGGGAACAAAGGGAAAGAGGAGAACCCTTGGTCCCTTTTTGCCTGAGCTGCCTTTTTCTTCACTTGGTATAAGGAAATACAATTAACAAACATTATCCCCAGAGGTAAATTGAAATGTACATGCGGGCAAGCACCGCTCTTGACTGCAATTAGACATATATGATCCGAGGTATTCTGACCATTCATTAGTGCTAATTGTTTGAGAAACAAGCCCAGAACAAATGATTAAAATGTAGGCGACATAACTGGGATTATTAGCATGTGTGATAAAATGTGCGCTCTGCAGCTGCACCAATAAAACGCTTTGGAAAGTGGCTCTGATTAGACAAATGCTTGGTTTGGCTCTGTGGTGTTTGCTTAAGACCTGGTGGTGTTTATAACAAACAACTTATATCTTTCTTTCTTAATTAGTGGGAATTACTATGCAAATGTTGCTGTTTTGTAATTTAATATCCTATCAGTTTCCCTGCCTTTGGATTGTTTTTGCACTCTACTGGTCTTGCTGGGATGGGATAAACTGAGTTCTTGGGTTTTGTTTCTTTGCTCTGCTTTCCTTAAAATGCTATGGAGACCCTAACTGGTTTGGCTCAGTGGATAGGGCGTTGGCCTATGGACTAAAGGGTCCTGGGTTGGTTCTGGTCAAGGGCACATGCCCATGTTGTGGGTTCAATCCCCAGTTGTGGGCGTGCAGGAGGCAGCCGATCAATGATTATCTCTTATCACTGATGTTTCTATCTCTCTCTCTCTCCCTCCTGAAATCAATAAAAATATATTTTAAAATAAATAAATAAAATGCCATGGAGAATTATGTGAAGTTTTGTGGGGTTTTTTTGTTGTTTTTTGTGTGAATAGTCATCACATCTAGATGTGATGAGTTCTGCTAGATCCTCTTGTATTTGGAACTGTTAAGGTCACAGAGATCCGGCAAGAGTAACCTAGTGAAACATTTACTGGGAGCTAGTTGGCCCATATAGGTAGTCAACATTCTGCTAAGTCCTCCAGCCCAACCCAAGCAAGTGAGTGGACCCATGGGGAAGGCAGAAGGGACCAGAGTAATAAGGACCAATTCAGAGAGTTGGAGAGCAATTGGATTCCCCTTGGAAATGTATCTAAGAGTTTGGGGTTTAGCAAAGAAATGTGAGCTCAGCTAAATGTGGAATCAGCAAGAGATTTTGGAGGTACAATTGGGAATGGAAAGTAGATATGAGACGGAAGAATGGAACCAGGGTGCCAAAGAGGACTTGGGAAATGTGCCAGGCAGACAGAAGCTGAAATCTGAGGTCAGTGTGTCTAAGAACAAATGTTTGGGGCCTCCTACCTTATAGCTCAGTGCTCCTTTGTCCCCTGCTTGCATTTCCGAAACCAGAGGCAAAGGAAGAACCATTTGGAGATTGTCTGTTGGATGCCATGAAAACCTGCAACAACTTTTCAATCTCAAGTGGTCTGTCCTTTGTCACCCAACAGATTTCTGAGCCACCTACCTCTTAGCATATCATTAGCACTTTCCAAAGGAAGACAAATATCAGTGTTAGCCTACATAAAATATAAGATTAAATTAGTTTTAAAATTAGTTCATGCATTCCACAAATACAAAAAAAAAGTCTGATTATTTTGGTCTCTGGATAACTTGTTTCCTCTCTCTTACCATCATCATAGAAATTATGACTCAAGTCATAAATAAACCATAACATAGGTTATTATGGACATTTTGCTTGGGGAAGGTTTCATCTCTCAATTTTTAATTTTATTCTCTTTGAATTTATAATAAAAGTATTACTCTCTGAGTTTTATCAGTTCATTCCACACTACATATTCAGTAGGAGGAGATTTTGAGGGGAACTAAAAGTAAAGGGAAAAGGTGCTATTTTGCATTTTGAACTAGTGCATTGCTAAGTGTAGCGCTGAATTAAGAAAAAACATTAAGCTCCCCTAAAATTAGAGCAAGTTCTAGGAAGTCCTGCCTTAAATAGATATTTAAAGGAATTAGTGCCTGTAGCACATTAACAATACTTTAAAAAAAAAAACTATTAGAAAAACCCTTTCTAATCATATCCATATGTTTAGTTTTAATTTTCATCACACTTAGCGCTGAATAATTAAGGAAGAAAAAAACAATCTTAATCTTATTGTGGACCCCACACAATCAAAGGCACAGGCACGTGATTTGTGATCGCAGCTTGTATTCACAGCTTTCATGTATGTAGAATGGGTCTGGCAATTAGGCTCAGACTGGGTGTTTTTTCTAAAAATTATTCAGCGTTAGAGAGCAGTCAATATTAAATCCTCCCCAAATCTGCAGATCAGGATAATCAAGGGACAGTGGTTAATAAAACATCAGAATTCTAAGCTATGTAACATTTGGGCCTCATTTGATTGAGATTGACACTTGAAAGGTATTTTTGAGAGAATCTAGGAAGAAGAAGAAAATGGAGATTCCATTAATCTGATTATTTTCATGACAGTTACAAAGAATAGTGAAGATGCAGAGAGACCTATTTTCTCAAGATTGCAGAACCACTTTGTGGAAGGAAAAAAATATGTCCCCTCCATGATTAGTTTCATATCAAAGAACCTGGTCATGGGCAGATGCATTAATCTGACACTTTAGCAGCCTTTGAGCTGCTGGAGAACTCTGTGAAAGAATCCATGGTTACCTCTGTCAGGTGGACAGTCTTCCGTCATGACCTTTAAAAAAAAGTTAAGGAAGAATTCGATCTTTCTAGTTCACATTTGCTCAGTTACCGCCTGTGCCTGAGCCAGGAAATAATCATCTCGGCTTTATATGTATTATTTTTTTGAGATAGAATAACTCAGCACTCACGGAATCTGTAAATGAAGAAACTGTGTGAATGGCCTTCTTTGTAAAACTCTCTGGCAGTGCTATGGTAATCATGTTTCCTACACCCTCCACTGGCTATTTCAATACATCAACTACTAAATACTATCTTTTCTGCGACTGGTTTTAGAATCAACCTTCTCAGGCGGCAATGCCAACAATGAGCAATCTAAACAGAAGACTGTGCTCTGAATGTTAACCCTTGGCCAGGACTGGAACAAGTATGCTCTATTCCTGACACTCAGCATTTCATGATCAAAAATGCCAAATCAGGATGTGAGGGCGATCTGGCTGCGACATCTGTCACCCCATTGATCGCCAGGGTTGATTCGGCTGATCTGGCTGGCTAGGCGGGTGTCCCCCTCCTCCCTCACTGATCCATGTGTGTCCCTCCCAAAGCTGCGCGCTCGGTCGTAGAGGACGAACTCCCCCCCCCCCCGCCCCCCCCCCTCCCCGCACCCAGGCCTAGACGATTTGGCTCAATCGATAGAGCATCTGTCTGTGGACCAGAGGGTCACGGGTTTGATTCCGGTCAAGGGCACATAACTTGGGTGCAGGCTCCTCCCGGCTCGGGCCCTGGTCGGGACTCGTGCAGGAGACAACCAATCTAGGTGTTTCTCTCACATCAATGTTTCTCTCTGTCCTTCCCTCTCTTCCATTCTCCCTAAAAAAATCAATGGAAAAATATCATTGGGTGAGGATTAACAAAAAAACAAACAAAACAACAACAAAAACACCCAGATCCTCTCTACAGAGGCAAAGGGAAGTCAGAGGGCATGTTCTTTAGGTTTTAGTTACAATGTATGAAAGCGCCACACTCTGTGCTTGACAGGTGCTCTCTCTCGAAGTCCCCGACACTGGGATTGCAGTTGGAAATCCATCTCTCAGATCTCTCTGGGTAGAGGGTCTTGCGCGTCATTCCTGGACCAATTTCTCAGCGGCTTCAACAGTTAACTATTAATGAACAACATCCCTGGACTCCTTTGTGTTTCCAGAGGGCAGGGTTGCAGCAGCCCGGAAACAGAAGAGATGCTAATCGCATTGTGTGCTTCCCCGTGTTCAGTGACGGAGGGCCGCTTTCCCTCTTGACCTCAGTGTCACGCCAAGGGGAAACCCCTCCAGTGTTCCGTTTAGATAAACCCTCTGCTCCTCCTTCTCTCACCAAAAGTGGAGTGAGAAAGTGGGATTACGGCGAATACCCACCAACAGGCACAAGCCCCATTGTTATCCTCTCTTCAGTACTAAACAGGGGGCTTTGTTTTTAGCTCTTCGGAAAAACAAAGCTCCTCTCCCCCTCCCTTCCTTTTCTCCCTTCTTTGCCCTCACCTCCATCTTCCTCTCTTCCCTCCCACTTTCTTATCCACCCCAACTTTACCTCCAGGACCCATCCCTTTCCCCTCCCTCCTTTCCTTTTCCTCATTCTCTCTCTCGCCCTCACCTCCTCTCAGATGCCCCCTTCCCGCCCTCCCCTCCGTATTATCTGCTGGGCTGACATAGTCTTAGCTCGTGGAGAACTCTTCCCTTCCCTTCATCTTCCTTTCAGAGAAGGAAGTGTTTGCTGTCAGAGAAGCTACCAGACACCCAGGTGCCAAAGTGACCCTGATTGGTGACACGGCCACATTTATTAATAAAGTCTAGCTCTGGCTGGTGTGGCTCAGTGACATCCTGTGCACCACAAAGTTGCCAGTTTGATTCATGGCTGGGGCACTTGCCCAGGGTGTGGGCTCAGTCCCCCGTGGCGGGGCATGCAGGAGGTGGCCAATCACATTGGTGTTTTTTTCTCTCTCTCCCTCCCTCTCTCTTCCTTTCTCTTTAAAAATCAACAAACTGTTCTTTAAAAAAACCCAAAACTTCAAAGCCAGCGGTTCTCAACCTGTGGGTCGCGACCCCTTTGGCGGTCGAACGACCCTTTCACGGGGGTCGCCTATGACCATCCTGCATATCAGATATTTGCATGACGATTCATAACAGTAGCAACATTACAGTTATGAAGTAGCAACGAAAATAATTTTATGGTTGGGTCACAACATGAGGAACTGTATTTAAAGGGCCAGAAGACTGAGAACCACTGGAGCCATGTGGATCTCTATTTTCATGGAAAACTTGCCTTCTTTTCTGGGATCCATTAATGGTCACACAGTTGTATGAGGGTTTCCCTGTTCCTGGGATGTACCCCACTCACACGCTGTGTGCCTGCCTGGAGAATTAGACTTCTGTGGCCATACTCAGCGGGCTGAATCCTGGGTGGCAGTGAGGGTCTGGTGGTCCCATAGCTTTCCGTCCATGTTTACACACCCATGGCCCTTACCGAGCAAGGGTCAGCTTGTGGTAAATTCAGTATTAATTGGCTGCTGATTGATACTGAATTTGATCAATACCCAGCATGGATATGACAAAGGAAAGTGATTTCATAATTTTAATTTTTTCATTGTAGTAAAATATACATGATACACAATTTACCATTGTAACTCTGTTGTTTTATTGTTGTTGTTAATCCTCACCATTGATTTTTAGAGAGAGTGGAAGGGAGGGGGAGAGACAGAAAGAGGGGAACATTGGTGTGGGAGACACATGGGCTGGGTGCCTCCCGCCTACAACTGAGGTATGTGCCCTTGACAGAATCGAACCCAAGACCGCAGGCCAATGCTCCATCCACTGAGCCAAACAGGCGGGGGCCCATTTTAACTGTTTTAAAGTGTACCGTTCAGTGGCATTAAGTACATTCTCATTGTTGTGCAACTTTTACCACCATCTCGAGAACTTTCATCTTCCCAAACGGAAACTGTCCCCATTAAATAATACCTCCTATTCCCCCACCCTGTTCTCTTGAAATTCTTGTCTTTTGAAATTGACTGCTCTAGGTACCTCCTATAGGTGGAATCATACAGTATTTGCCCTTTGTGCCTGGCTTATTTCACTGAGCATAATGAGTGACTTTAAATTTTGACAAGATGTGTGTTTGCTTTCTTTCACATTCTGTGTGAAGGAAGACCTCTCTTCACTGGGGTCACTGGCTTTGTCCCTGGTGTTCTGAATGTCTGAGGAGGCAGAGATCTGCACTGAAACAGTGAGAAACAAACTTTACCAAACGGCTTTTTTCTCTACTCCTGCCAAATCTGTCCCTTAGATGACACCCAACCCTTTTCCTGGAATTCCCTCGCCAATGCACCTCCATGTACCTGGCACCCCACAGTGGCCGAAAGGCTGGCCACGGTTGTGGGTTACCCCATCCTGTGCCTGGGTCCTTCCATTGCAGCAAACCCACAGTGGACCACAACTGCTATTCTGTGTGTGTCCACTCTAGACACTAAAGACGATTTCTTCATTTCAGTACAAAAGAGAGCACTTGGTTAAGGTGTGATGTAATTGCTTCCTGAGAGAGTTTGCCCTGAGAAGATCTTTTCGGCTTTCCTGAAGTGGGATGCACGCTTATTTGCA
Source organism: Myotis nattereri (assembly GCF_964212035.1). Lineage (NCBI taxonomy): Eukaryota > Metazoa > Chordata > Mammalia > Chiroptera > Vespertilionidae > Myotis > Myotis nattereri. Next base: position 39,890,839 of record NC_138076.1, on the reverse strand, counting down.
TTTGTGCCACATGTTAATCTCCGGAGGGCCCTGTTCTGCCAATGAGAGGACAGGTTGCCGTTGTTTTGCCCTCATGCCGAAGGAAAGCTCCCCATTTCTCTGTGCACTGTTGCCATAGTAACAGAAACAGTTTTTTTGAAACAGGGAAGGAATCTCTCTGGGCACTTGGGAACTTAGTAAAGTGAGAACATAAGTAAGCCTCAATTATTCTAGATGCTGGCATGAATACTGAGTTATTAATAGTCATAGCATGGTTGAAATTTGTAGGTGAAGTTTACTGTCTCAGGGAGGAGTGGGGGGAGGGGGGAGGGAGAGGGCAGGACCAGTGAATGGGCTCTATTCTTCACTCCAGTTGCACAGGGTCTTCCATAAACATCAGATTGTCCTGCGAGCTCAGAACTCAGTTTCCCCCACTGTATGACCTTAGAAGAGGCTACGCTCCTCCAACCCCCTCAAAGGATTGAAAAGACAGACCCAGTAGAGGAGCCTGCCAGGAATCTGTCACACAGCTGTGGATCTGTACAAAAATTTTTGTAAAAAAGTTTTGCTTTCAACCTTTATCCGATCTTAGAGTCAATCTTAAAATAATTTAAAGGGCCATATCATTTCTGTATGGTATCTTAAATGGAAATGTATTGATGTATATTTTAAAATGATGCTCTATATGTTTTCTTATGTTTGTAGACAAATGAGAATTTATCAAAATTTATTAGAATTTGTGGAGGCAATTTCTAAAGGTCAAGGTCACCTAAGAGATTATTCTTTTTTCTGGTCCCAAAACATCAATTTCGTCATAACTGAACTTGAATGCAGCATAATGTGTTTTATAATAATACACTTTGGGTAGAAATGTAAAATGATCTGGCCACTGTGGAAAGCAGTATGATGGCTCTTCAAAAATTTAATATAGAGTTACCATATAATCAATCAAATAGAATTACCAATTCCACTTCTGGGGATATATCTAAGGCATTGAAAGCAGAGACTCAAACAGATATTTGTACATCAGTGTTCATGACAGCATTATTCCTACAAGTTTGACTATTCAAATGACTGTTTCTTCTGGTTTAGAGTTTCTTTCTTTAAAAGAAAATTTTTTTATTGGTTTCAGAGAGGAAGGGAAAGGGAGAGAGAGATAGAAACATCAGTGATGAGAGAGAATCATTGATTAGCTGTCTCCTGCACTCCCCACACTGGGAACTGAACCCTTAACCCAGGCATGTGCCCTGACTGGGAATCGAACCCTGAACTCCTGGTTCATAGGTCAACGCTCAACCACTGAACCCCGACAGCCGGGCTAGAGTTTCTTTCTCATAAACACGGTCAATATTCAGTTTCAGGACTTCTTTCTGGGTGGCAGGGGGTCCAAGGGAGCCTATGTAATGCCTTCTGGCAGCCTTCTCTTCCTACTTTGATGAAGAGTAAGTCACCTCTCATGGCCCTTGGCCTCTGTTCTCTGGCGCAATTCTAATGGTTGTTGGACTCATGTGGTCTGTCCCTGGGTGTCCCCTGAGTGTAGATGAGGCACAAGGTTTGTCTGCAGGCTTTGCTGGAGGCCCTGCTCTCACAGGTGCTGCTTAGGATGGAGACTCTCAGTGCCCCCGTCCTGGCTGTCCACCTGCATCCTCTGATACGGCGTCTCACTCCTGCAGCACAGGCAAAGGGTCAGCAGAAACTTCCGGATTTCTCACACATCCTGGGGGAGTAGGAACCTCCTGCTCTAGCCCTTTGTGTTGCTGTGTCTACTCTCCTCCACTGCCCCATGACGTTTCCTTCCCACGTTTGAAATGGGAAGTTGGCACAGTTGGTTTTTTTGCTTTCAGCTCTGCCCTCAGCTTACCTTGGGTTTTTGTCACCTCTCTACCCACCTTTGCTACCTGCAGGTTCCTGGGATGGGAATGGGCCTGACAGAATCCTCCCCCAGTCTCATCACACCCACGGTCCCCCTCAGAGCTTCTCTCAACGTCTGAAGGGCCTGGGCCCTGACCATGGCAGAGACTTCCTTTACTTCTAGTCCCCCACCTTGCTCACTTTGCTCCTGGGAGCTCTAGGTTAAGGCCATCAAACTGTTGGAAATGAGACTTCCTTCTCTGTTAAAAAGGCACGTTTATGATCTCACTGTGGAATTGATATAAAAATCTAGTTTGAGATTCTAAGCTCAGCATGGACTTCTTGGTGTTTACTACCCAAATTCTTTGCAGTGATGGCTACTGATTCAATGGGTGAGGGAAAAAGAGCACCTTGATTTCCAAGTGAGGAAACTACCGCTCCTCTTAAAATATCTTTCCCCAGTCTCTGATTAGCACCCAACTCCCCTGCTTAAATCTGGTAGGATTACATTCAGCAACTGTTAATGACCCCCCCCCCCCCACAAGTCCTGTCTAGGGTTAATAAAACACTTACTGTACTTGCAGACCCTGGTCGGAGCTTCTCATCCCTGGAGCTTTAGAGAAACACCAAGGCCTGGGATCACCACAAGGCTCAGGTTTAATTGGTTTGGGTGTGGCCTGGGTTGTTTTTCTTTTCTCAGTTCCCCCAGTGATTGTAATGTGCAGCCAAAGTAGAGACCCCTGTACTACCTCTCAGCTAAGTAAATAAACCGCTAACTTGAGTGTAGAAGTCACATCTAAGTTGTAGATGCTCAAATGGACACTAGCGTAGTTGCTTATTACTGCTATTTCTAATATTGTTAGTAGTTTGAGTGTTAATTTTTTTCATCAGAAAGACTTTTCTTTATACATGGATATTTTTCAGGTTTGCTGCATTTTTCAGTTATGATCTTACTACTGTCACAGCCTTCTGTGTGTATAATATGGGTAACACATGACTCACTTCAGAGTCTTTTTGTGGGAGCAGACTTTCCTGCATTAGGGCAGTGGCTCCACACTGGAATCACCTAAGGTGGTCCTCCAACTTGGCCACGCATCAGAATCAGCAGGGGGATTTTAGAAGTCCCGGAGCCTCGGCCTCGCCCCTGACTAATGCCATCACACTTCCTGAGGTGGGGGCTTTCGGGCCAGCATATTAGAAAACTCCCCAAGTGATTGCAGTTTGCCCCCAAATTAGAGTTTCTCAAACTTTCATGTGTTAAGCATCCCCTGGGGAGTTGTTAATGTGCAGATTCTGACTCAGTGGGGCTGGGGCGGGGCCTCAGATTCTGCATTTCTGACAGGCACTCACGGGAGAGGAACTGCTCCTGTGAGAGATGGGGGATGCTCACAGGAGAACGGATAAGAGACCAGTGATGCTACTGGTCTGCAGCGGCACCTCTCTTGAGTGGCAGGGACCTAGAGAGCTTCAGAACAAACAAAACATAAGCACAGAGCCTGGGCCCTCTTACCAGTGGATGGAATTTGATTGCAGTGGGCGGGGTCCAGAATTGAACCCCAGTTTTTAAAAGCTCCCCAGGTGATGGTTATGTAGATTCCCAGGTAGGGAGCCCCTGCAGCACTGCGGACGAGCTCTGCCTCTAGTTACATAAATGGTTAATAAGTGGCATCAGAGAGAGGAAGAAGGGGCCCGCCCCTCCAGCCAGAAGAACCTCCTGGGCCTGCTGAGGGATGTCTTGTCTAAAAAAGGCCCCCTCTGTGGAGAGAACTCACCATAAGGTGACCAGATTTTTTTCAACTCATCTTAAGCTCCTGTTTTGCATATTGTTTGAATACATTTACATGTTGACTCAAAATATGTAAGATAACAAAAAATAAGTTAGATCTTGTCGCCTACTCCCTTGTGTTCATACACAGTAGTCAGTGCTGAACACACTCAAGTAGGGAACAGATTTTAAGGCAGCCGGGCGTGGGGGAAGGAGAAGGCTCACCAGCAGCACATGGAGGAGGGGTTACCCGGTGACAGCCCCTCCTGGACCTCAGAGTCTGCAACAGAACCTGAAGCCTGACCCTCTCTACACCTTTCTTCTTGTTATTATTCCAGTTTTGCCGCCTTTGGTCTCTTTTCCCCTCACGCTTCATCGTGTATGGTCTTTAGCCTTCCTGACCTGGCTTGCAGGCCATCCTTTGCATGTTCCTCCCTGGACCTTCTGGGCATGTCCTGTTTCTTTTGTGCTGCTTCCCCACGGTGCTCAGCACAGTGTGGGTCAGGGCCACTGTGTACAATTGTGTGGGGTGTGCCCTGATTGGGGCACCTACAAAGGGACATGAGTAGGGGCTGAGTTTCAGCTCACCTCCACTCACCAAAGCATGCTGCCTCAAGAGCAGCATGCTACCTGCTGGAAGGCACAAGGGGGCACCTTTTCCTAATTTGTATAAAGGAACCTGCCACATGTGCTAGTGCAGGTCGCTCAGTGGATGCTTACTGAGTAAGTGCTCACTGAATGAATGGATGACTGAATGAATGAATGAGTGAATGAACATATGTAATAACAAAGTGGAGGCAGTGAGGATAAAAAAGAGGCTTCCGTAGTCATCTAGGTGAAGGTTAGTGAGATCCTAAATGGGATGTAAACTGTAGGCAAGGAGGGGATAAATATAGGAGAAGCAGCAACAGGCTACGGGTTGGGTTAAAGGTTCCATGATGGCAAAGGCGAGAGGGAATGAAGATTGCCTTCTACCTGTAATCACCATTAAAATTTGACTGTTGCACAAGAAGAATAAGGACAGTGTGGTTGCGGATCAGTCGTATGCACCCAGTTCTGAGGAGAGCTGGTCTTGGTTAGGTAGCAAGGTGACAGGAATTGTATGCCTCTCATATGTGGAACCCTGTGCTGAGCCGTGTCGGGAAGATGTAAGACCACCCTTCCCTCAGAGAGCTTATGATCTTGTTAAGGTGCTGGAGACAGGATTCCTGACGCAGGGCTATACTGACTAGCATTGGGCATGGGTGACAGGTGTCAGATAATCATAGCAACTATGTGTGCATGCTGCTTTACTGCTGTGCCGAGCTCTCCCCTGTATGAGGTAGCTGTTTTGTTGCTTCTCACTGAAGAGGACATTGACACTGAGAGTGGCTTGCTTCTCCTCCCATCTTCTGACTGCCAATCACAATATTGGGTTGAACTATATAAAGTTACCATTTTTTGCAGGTCAAAAAGTGTTAGACATCAGCAATGTCATATAATTCATCCAAACACTTTCCACTACATTATGCTGCCATTTGAGACCTTTTTGCTATGTCCTCACACGGTGTAAGGGGTGAGGAAACAATCTGTGGTCTCCTCTAAAAGGGCCCTAATCCCACTTATGAGGGCTTCACCCTCATGACTTAATCACCTCCCAAAGGCCCCATATCCTAATACCATCCCATTGGGGATTAGGTTTCAATATATGAATTGGGGGCGGGGGAGGGGTACAAACATTCAGTCTATAGAAATTCACAAAAGAAATTATGTCAAATTATTTGAAATTACTGTGTCAAGGAGCGGAACCTTTTAAAATCTCTTTCTCTTTTTTAAAGTCTCTTCATTGGTGTCATCAGTTGGCTCTCCGGAAAGCTTGTGCTACCTTGATTAACTTCAGTCTTGATAGCAGAACCAATCCTTTGCTGGTTCTGCTTTGGTTATGACAAGTGAGTTTAAAGATAAGAGAGTTTAAAGATGAATGGTCAGGAAAGGCTTAGGGATCATGGGGACCTTGAACTGAGCTTAAAGGATCCATAAGGTTCAAATAAACTGAGAGGGAAAACTTTTCCATCAGAACCAAAGGTACAGTGGAAACAATGAACATGTCATATTGTGGAGACATCCCTTATTTTCCTTGGGTGGATAGTTACTTCATGGGAATAGTGGTATATAAACTGAGGAAAGGAATATCAACTGAGACTGAACTTAATTGGGTAGGTAATGGGGAGTTGTTGACAGGTTTTGAGCAGGGGAAGAGATGAGCAAAACATTTTTATGATTTCAGAAGACTTTGGGAAACCAGAAACATTTTGTTGTTGTTGTATTTTTGTTGTTGTTTTTAATTTTTTAAAATATATTTTTATTGATTTCAGAGAGGAAAGGGGAAGGAGAGAGTTACAGAAACATCGATGATGAGAGAATCACTGATCGGCTGCCTCCTGCACGCCCCCCACCAGGGACTGAGCCCACAACCCAGGCATATGCCCTTGACGGGAATCAAACCCAGGACCCTTCAGTCCACAGGCCAATGCTCCATCCACTGAGCCAAACTAGCTAGGGCTGTTCTTAAACCAGAAACATTTTTAACAGTGGCAGAATATTTGTTTTAATGGTCATCTGTTTTAAAAATTTTACATTATATAAATGTCTTAGGAATGATTTGCTCTAGTGCTTAGCATGCGACAGTGGTCTGACTTGTTATACCAGAGATGACTTGTCAGCCATGTCTGGGTGCCCAGGATCTGAGATTCAGTGAGTTTGGAGATCATAGTGGCTGGATCCAAAATGGTGCTGAGCAGCTGTTTCACACGGAGGAAATCTCAGTGTTCTCGAAGTGAAGGTCAGTTACAGCTGGGACAGAGATGTCTGGGCATTCAAGCTGTCAGACATGTGGAAAGGAAAGGTGAAGAAGGACCCTCTTTAGACTACAGCTGCTCTGATCCTCACTTTGGTTGTTTGCTGGAGCTGACCAGCAGCCCCTGAACAACTGATGAACAGATTACTCCGATGCAGTTTCACTGTGAAAGAGAGGGCTAAGGGGTTGCCTGGCTCAAGGGACCAAGCAGCCTCGATTGCCTGCCTCGTTAGCCTTTTATTGTAATAGCAGTTTGAGATACTAGTAAGGTTTATCTTTTAGATACAATCAGTAGGGTAAGTAATATTGGGAGGACACATGTGTTTGTAATGTCCTTTAAGCCAGGACACCCAGAAGATTAAGCATAAGGATTCCAGTAAACACCCGGGGGTCTACACATGCACAGACTTGTTTGGAAAGGTCAGGGAATAATTAGGGGTGCCGCCTTTGACACTCTCCTGTCTCCCCTAAGTCGGAATTCTGATGAACAGGGCAGGTGGCCTTCCACATACTTCGCTTTTCTCAGAATGTTCTCCTTACAAACTTTCCAGCCAAGTCTCGTGTGCTCCCCAGCAGTTGTTACACATGTCACACAATTTTTACCACAAATCCTGATGAGAAGTAACTTTGAACCAAGCATTTCCTGGAAATAAAACTTTCATTTCTTTTAATAGCATTTTTGCTATTTTTAAGGAAATGTATATTGAAAATTCTGCTTTCCAGTGTGAATGATAAGTGAAATGTGATTGTTGCTGCTAAATCATTTTATTTCCTCCCTTTTTAAAAAGATAAACCAGATATTTTCAATCAGTGCAAAATGATGACAGATATTTCAGGCATTCTTCAATTAGCAGACCAATATTTTATATTAATTAAAATGTCTTCTAAAACATGTACACTTTAAAAATCCATCTATATCTCACTGAACCTCTTATAACACAATGCTTATTTGTGAAAAAAGAAGACACAGACTCCAATTTCAGAGTTTATGAGGCTTGGCAGCAAGGAGAAATGAGGGGCCTACACAGAATCGGTAGGCCTTAGAGAGATAGGGTTTTTCTTGAGACACATCATCAGAAGCACACTAATCATGGCAAAATGTTACAACCAGTCAAAGTAGTTGATGGCATTAACTTAGGGTAACTCCAAATAGAGCTTTGGTGAATAGTCAAGCTGACCTGGTTTTGGATAGGATGGGGTTGGTTACCCAAGAGAGTAAACAGGGCATTACCAGTTCGCTGGGGCTTTACCCTCTCCCTACCTTGAGTCTTCATGGCATCAGCTCTGTCTGTGTGGGCAAGGCCGGCTTCCTGTGTGTGACTGGGCTTAGAAGAGTCCGGTGCTTAGTTTGATGTTCTTCTATCACCATCTTGAAATTCCTAATAGATTTTGAACAAGGGGCTCCACATTTTGATTTTACACTGGGCACTTCAAATTATGTAACTGGTCCTATCCTGATTCTGAAAGCTGATTTCACCTTCCTTTATCATATACTAGAGGCCTGGTGTACAAAATTTGTGTCCTGGGGGCTGGGAGGGTGTCCCTCAGCTCGGCCTGCGCCCTCTCACAGTCCGGACCCTTGCTCCTTACCGCCCACCTGCTCACTGCTCCTTACCACTCGGCTTGCTGCTCCTTAGTGCTGCCACTGCCGTGGAGGCAAGAGAGGCTCCCACCACCACCGCTATGCTTGCCAGCTGTGAACTTGGCTTCTGGCTGAGCAATGCTCCCCCTGTGGGAGTGCACTGACCACCCGGGGGCAGCTCCTGTATTGAGCGTCTGCCCCCTGGTGGTCAGCGCACGTTATAGCGACCGGTCATTCCACTGGTTGTTCCACCAGTTGTTCCGCCGGTCAGTCGATTTGCATATTAGACTTTTATTATATAGTATTATGGCCTAAAAACTTGGTTTTCCCAGGATCAAGCTATGGACCAGGGGAGTGTGAGGGGTAAGGGCTACGGTGAGCCATCGGAGCTTCTGGCCAACTCCTCTTATTTCCTCAGGAGGCCAGACTGAGCACAGTAGGAAAAGGAAGGAGAGCGCAGTGTCTAGGAGCAGGCGGGGGCTACTGACAGCTAGAGTTTCTCCATTAAGAACACAGCAGCTGCTACTACTCTTACTACGCCCACCACACATCAAGGAGCTAATATCTGCCAGGCTCTCGCTAAGTGCTTCATGTGCATTAGTTCCTCTTTCTTAATCCTCTTCACATCCTGCAAAATGAGTATTTTTATAAAGGAAGACTGAAGTTTCCAGTAATTAAATTGCCCGCAATTACAGAGCTAGTAATGGTCTTTTCTCATTAACTGTCCTTTCTACTCAAGAAGTAGCCAAGTATCCTTTGTTGTTAAAATTGAACTTGAATCATTTATTTGTCTATTGGAAAAGACTCAGGCTTATATAGTTTATATTCTATTTTTTATTTTTATATAATTGTAGATAGTGTTGTTATTTAGGGACTTTTGTATATAAATATGTCTTTCCTTTTTCTCCACGGATATCTGGACAGCATACTAATACTGGAAGTGTTTTCCCAAGAAGAAATAAGTACACTCTCCTTTTCTCAGAAAATTGTGCCACTAAACGATGTTATATAAACCTCAGCCCAAATGACATTTTGTGTCTTGGTTATTTCTGTTATTATTGTTTTCCTACTTGTTATGTGTGATTGTGTCCTGCCATAATTAAAACAGGGTATCCATGTTTTCTATTTTAATTTTGAGTTAAAGTGAGGTTTTTCAAAAATTTGTAAATAAACTCTATTCTGGACTAATCCCAATCATGTCTCCGGCAGGAAAGCTCCTCTGGCGGCCGATGTGCTCAGGCTTGGCTATAGTTCCTCATCCAATCACAAGTACATTCCCCGGAGGGCAGTGCTCTACGTACCTGGAAATGATGAAAAGAAAATAAAGAAGATTCCGTCCCTGAATGTAGATTGTGCGGTGCTCGACTGTGAGGATGGTGTGGCCATGAACAAAAAGGTAATGGCGTAATTTTTTTTGCTAAGGATGGGAAAAACAAATGGATTGAAATGTGGTGCTTTCCTGGGATCATTGGCTCGCTTATTTGGAAAGATTCGACTGCTCTCTCCTTTTGCTGATGACTAATCTATCCTTGACTCAGCCCTTGTATGGGTTCTGAATGTGTGTGTGTCTCTTTTCTCCAGGAGAAAGGAAGAATCATGTCCTTCAGAACATGCAGCTATATGTGTGTAAAAAGAAATAGTCACAATCCTTTTTGCCCCTGATATTTGCTAGTTTGGATAAGTGACTTGTTCTTAGAACTGTAGCATAAATTTTTCAGGCCCGTAAGAAGCAATTGGGAATTTATTTCATTTATTTATTTTTTTTTACTGCCAGGTATATTAAGTAGTGGTCTTATCTCTTATGGGAAAAGTGCCAAGAAAATAAAAGAGAGTTTCTACAGATAAGTCACCATTTTCTCTACTTAATTAAAGGGAAACTGTGCATAGAACTTAGGGTTGCAGCTTTTGGCTGATTTCCACATGGCCTGACCAGAGAAATGAGCCTTAGAAAACATCCAATTGTAAACAGGTACAAAAGATTCTTGCTGGATGGTGGCATTGTGGGGGCTTTTGACTCATTTTGGTTTGCTTAACTTCATTTTCCAGGTTTTTATAATGAATATGGATTTTTTTCAATAATTAGATGAGATATGTAAATCATTAGAACAATAACTAATGTTTGCATTGGACTTTCTTTGTTAAAAGCATGCTTTCACTTGACTTTTATCTAATCCCTAGACCAGTGATGGCAAACCTTTTGAGCTCAGCGTGTCAGCATTTTGAAAACCCCTAAATTAACTCTGGTGCCGTGTCACATATAGAAATTTTTTGATATTTGCAACCATAGTAAAACAAAGATTTATATATATATATTTTTAAATATATTTTATTGATTTTCCACAGAGAGGAAGGGAGAGAGATAGAGAGTTAGAAACATCGATGAGAGAGAAACATCGATCAGCTGCCTCCTGCACATCTCCCACTGGGGATGTGCCCGCAACCCAGGTACATGCCCTTGACCGGAATCGAACCTGGGACCTTTCAGTCCGCAAGCCGACGCTCCATCCACTGAGCCAAACCGGTTTCGGCAAGATTTATATTTTTGATATTTATTTTATATATTTAAATGCCATTTAACAAAGAAAAATCAACTAAAAAAATGAGTTCACGTGTCAGAGGTTCGCCATCACTGCCCTAGACAGTGAGGTTGGGCTGGGAATGGGTTGTGGGCCCGGGGACAGAGGAGCTGACCATCTCAATATGTGCCTATTGGGATCGTTTCTTGCCTTAGGTGAATAGCATGGCTGTACTATACAACTTTCTTGATTGATTGCTTTTCTTAGAGATTCTAGCAAACAAATATTTGCTTTAATTTTTTAAGAAAGTTAATTTCTAGCATCTTCCTAATGGTCAATCCAAGGCTTTCCAAGTATTTGGGAAAGGCTTAGAATAAGCATGTGGAATTTACTAGTGAAATGTCTACTCAAGGTCTCTGACATGCACTAAGGAAAATACAATTAATCTTCTTTCTGCCAGAGATTAAGGTAAATCGGCCTTTTCTCGAAGGACATAATGTGACTCCAGCATGCTCCCTTCCAAAACTCATGTGTGCACACTAAGACGAGATACTAAACTGTCATTCCAGTTCTTTGTGGCCCAGGGCAATTCCTTTACTTCTTTGCCTCAATTTCTTATCTATACTGTGGGATAACAAAATCTTCTTTGTCAGGGACAGGGATTATTAGGAGAAAAAAAATGTGATAAAATGCCTCTGAGTAGCTTGATTTCCTATAGGAAATAGATTAGATAAATCCTGCAGTAATCATGATTAGAGGGGAATTTATTTGGCATACAGCACAGTGAGGCATTCAGTGCCCTCATAAACTTCTAATGACATTTCTTCACATGTCTTAAGGCCATCTTCTCATACCCACCTGCGGATGTGTCCTGCCATCCAGATGAGTTGGAAATAGGATTTGTTATTGCCTCTCATTTCTTTTCTGTCCATCTGTGTTCCTAAGCTCATTCTTGTACCCAGAGCTCATTCTTTTTTTTATACATATATTTTTTTTATTGATTTTAGAGAGGAAGGGAGAGAGAGAGAAACATCAATGATGAGAGAGAATCATTGACTGGCTGCCTCCTGCATGCCCCACACTGGGGATTGAGCCTTCAACCCGGGTATGTGCCCTTGACCGGAATCGAACCTGGGACCCTTCAGTCCGCAGGCCGACACTCTATCCACTGAGCCAAACCAGCTAGGGCCAGAGCTCATTCTTGTACTTGGAAACTAGGAGAGGAAGGGGAGAAAAGAGTTTATGATAGACAAGCTGTGCCTGCCATCTTGGCATCTGTGTCTCCATCAGGACACTCCGGTTCTCCTAATACACTTAAACTTCACATTAATTAATAGACACACTGTTTTATGCACGCTGAGCTTTTTTTTTTAAGAAGTTCTTTTTTAAAAAAATATGTTTTTATTGATTTCAGAAAGGAAGGGAGAGGGAGAGATAGGAAAATCAATGATGAAAGAGAATCATTGATCGGCTGCCTCCTGCACGCCCCACACTGGGGATCGAGCCTGCAACCCGGGTATGTGCCCTCGACCAGAATTGAACCTGGGACCCTTCATTCCACAAGCCAACGCTCTATCCACTGAGCTAAACCGGCTAGGGCTGCACGCTGAGCTTTTAATCAACTAAATTTCCCTTTCTTATCCCCAGAAAATTCTGCCAAGCCAGACTAATACTTGTAAAAAAAAATTTTTTTTTTTTCTTAAAATCTCTATCCAGGATTTAATTTTATCTCATGTATTTCATTTCATAGCCCTAGCCTGAAATATAGTTAAGTTCTTTGTGGATTTTTATTTCATCATCCAACATTTATATTATGTGAGTATTTGACCAGTATACTGTATGAAATTTTAGCAACTTTCTGATGAAAACGTTGAAGAGGTTAGAGCCAGGTCCTGCACAAACATGCCACTAGGAAATTCTGTCCCAGTTTATTTACCAAACATCTACATAGTGCTGACTAAATGCCGGGCACTTTTTAAAGGGCTTTTTGCATAACAACCCAGTGAGGTCGTAGTATATTCCTTCTACAGATAAGGAAACTGAGGCATGGAGAGGTCAACACAACTCTCCTAAAATTCAGTCTTTTCATAAGGATATTATAAGAGATTTTTATCTAGTGTCATTTCAAAATGAAGACCTTCCCTACACACCTTTTAGGAATACTTTCTCCCCACACACCTTTGTGTCGCCAGAAAAATGAGGTTAGCTAAATGAGACTCGACCTTGAAAAACCCACGTCAGTACCTAGTGGTTGCCACCTTCTTTTTGAAATGTAGAGACACAAAACTGGTAATAGGTACCATTTACTGAGTGTTTTCTGTGTATATTAAATGCTTTATATTTTATTTCATTGAATCTTTACAGAAAAGTTTTGAAATATGCCCAAGGTCATAGTGCCAGTAAGTGGCAGAATTGTATCTCCTAGAATTTTTACCAATAATCAGCCTCGAGTTTATCTGTCGGCATATTCCATAAATAACCTTTTTCCCCTTTCTTGGAAAGCTCTTTCTTTTTTGTCATCTTTGGGTGTTCCTTGGTTTTTCAAAGATTATGACAGTAATTTCGTGTTCATATTTGCAAAGTCCTTCAGCGTCCTGGGACTATAATTCATTTAGACCTGGGATTTCAATTCATTTGAAATGTCTAGATAAGTCTGACGCTTCTCACATATCTCACATTATTTTTTCTGTCTTGAAGTCACCTCTTAATCATCTTTCTTGTTTAAATATTATTTTTTAAAATATTTTTTTGATCGGTTGCCTCCAGCACGCACTCCAACTAGGAACCAAACCTGAAATGCCGGGCGTGTGCCCTGACCAATAATGGAACTGGCGACTTTTCAGTGCACCAGGCAACACTCAACCAACTGAGCCACACTGGCCAGATGGAGGAGATAGAATATAGACCACTTTCAGTGTTCTTATTTCTTATGAAACACATGTTAAACCTGTCATTTCAGATGATCTAGTTATACATATAGTTTTGCTAAACTGAACTATTATTGCCTAGTTCAACTTTCTTGGTATTATTAAAACATAGTCACTTCATTTGATATCTCATTTTATTTTTTTAATTTTATTTATTGATTTTTAGAGAGAGATTGCAAGGGAGAGAGAAACATCAGGATGTTGCTCCACTTATTTTTGCACTCATTGGTTGCTTCTTGTATGTGCCCTGACTGGGGGTCAAACCCACAACCTTGCTTTATCAGGGATCGAACACACAACCTTGGCACATTGAGACAATGCTCTAACCGAGCCACTAGGCCAGGGCTGTATCTCATTTTATTAATAGACTAACCCAGTATTTCATTTGACTGACTCTGTGGAGTGTGAGCTTGTAATGAAAACAATAGGAGTTTTCAGAGCAGTTTCTAAGTATATAATACCTTCCAGCGGGCTCTAATCCTGGTCTGCTAATCCAATTTGTGTTTAAGCAGCTCCTTCATGTCCAGGAAGGCACTACCACTCACCTTCCCAAGCATGGGTGATGAGAAGGCTGTCCCCACTTCCCACTTATCTCCTCCTCCTCGTTGTTAAATGCATGAGAAGATGAGGCCTGTCTAAGCCCTTGCTTGCTGGGACACAGTGAAAATAAGCCAAGTAATCACGGATTCCTGGTGAATCTCCATGACACTTGGGGGAGGCCAACACGGCAGAAATGGAGTAACTAGAAGCAGGATTCCAGGGCTGCTATTTTTATTTATTTACTTAAGTATTCAATATTTAAGTTTAAATATGTAAATGTAAACACTCAATATTTAAATAAGTATCGAGTACTTACTCAGCCAGGCATCATGACAAGCAGGAGGGTAACAAAGATGGCTGCATGGCCCCTAGCCTGGAGGGGTCAAAGGCAGGTGGTGAGACAGGAAAAATAGTAAACAATTGTAAACTCACAAGATAGGTCTATAAAGATGCATACTTTTTATTATCATTTGATTCTAAGTATTTTTAAATTTCCATTTTGATCTCTTGGTTGAGCCATGAGATGCATAAGCATGCTTCACAAACTCTCTGTGGTGAAGAACTAGTTTGGTTATTTTTATTTGTTGTTGTTACTTTGCTTTATTTTTAAAGCATTTCCAGTCTATTGTCGAATTACACTTTTGCAACCCCCCCCCCCCCAAAAAAAAAAGAATTGCTAGAGAATTAAATGCTGCTTGAGTGTCATAGCAATGCCACTTGCTATGGCAGTTTCTAAATTCACATTCCCATTTCATTCTGACCCTGCAGTGGTGTGGTCATGTCAGAGTTTGTGGGCCAAGAGTGGTCCCAGACCAGTGGTTGGCAAACTCATTAGTCAACAGAGCCAAATATCAACAGTACAACAATTGAAATTTCTTTTGAGAGCCAAATTTTTTAAACTTAAACTGTATAGGTAGGTACATGGTTATTAACTTAATTAGGGTACTCCTAAGCCAGCCTTTGCTAAAAACGTCCTCAATCTGATTGAGGAACATTCGCTGAAGTCAACCCCTTCCAACTCTCCCATCCACATTCGTCTTGTGTACTTGTTTCGTCTATCTCCTTTCTGAAAACCGACTTCTGCGCATGGGCCACGAAGTTTCAATCGCACTGTATGTGCGCGCCCGCACGTGGTATTTTGTGGAAGAGCCACACTCATGGGGCCAAAGAGCTGCATGTGGCTCGCGAGCCGCGGTTTGCCGACCACTGTCCCAGACTATAGTTTGAGCAGGAGGGACTTAGAATTTCAAAACTTCCAAGTGTATGGCTGATATTTTAATTAATTATTTTGTTTCTGACTGCTAGTTAGTGCATGATGGTTACCGAATGTGATCTGAATGATGCGGTTTTTGGAAATGTCCTGCTGTATGGCCTATCACATGAGCCATTTTTGTAAATGTTTCATGAGTGCTTAAGGAGAATGTGTATTTTCTGTTTACTAAAAGCAGAGTTCTCTATGTTTTCCAGTAGACCAAGCTTGATAATTATGTTGTTAAAATATCCAAATCTTTACTGATTTTCATCTGCTTGATATATATCAATTATTGGGGCTAGTTGAAATTTACTCTCCAATGGAAAATGCCAATTTGGCTCTGTTGTTCTATCAGTTTTTGTTGCTTATAGTTTGAGCCTATATTGTTAGGTGTATACAAATTTGGAATTATTATATCTTCCTGGTATATTGAATCATTTATTATTATGCACTGACACTCTTTATCTCCCAACATGCTTTTTGTTTTAAAGTTTGTCTATGTGGTCTGATATGACTACACCAGCTTTCTTTCGGTTAGTGTTTGCCTAGTACATTGTTTTCAGCCTTTTGCTTTTAACTTTTCTATATATTTGTTTTAAATATGCCTCCTATTGTTTTTAAATTTTTTATATCCATGTGGACAATCTCTCTTTTCTAACTGAAACAGTAATCCACTTAGTTTAATGTAATTACTGATAAATTTAAATATACCATATTTTTGTCCTGTTTTCCTCACCTGTTCTGCTTCTTTTTCTCATATTTTTTGCCTTTTAAGATTATTTGACTTTTTTGGTTTATTTTCATCGGTCCATTTTTCCTCTCTTTAGAGTTAGAAGTTATGACTATATTTCTAACTTTTATTGATTACCCTTGAAATTTTACCAAATATACTTAACAAAGCCTAAAATTAACCTGTATTTTCTTCCTGGATAACACAAGAATTACAGAAAATTTTAAATCCAATAATCTTCCTTGTAGTTTATGTTATTTTTGCCCAGTATTGTAGTTATCCTCTTTTAAACCTATGAATTTTGCATTATTAATATCAATATTTTATATATATAGTAATTATTTATATTAGCCTCCATATTCTACCACTTTCTCTGCTTATTATTCCTCCCTGCATTTTCAGGTAATCTTTCTCTCTCCTGATGTGCATCTTTCAGAATTTCCTTGTAGCTAAGGTTTATTGATAGAAACCTCTCACAGTTTTTGTTTATTTGAAAACATCTTTACTGTCTGCATACACAACCCTAGTTTGACAATTATTTTCTCTCAGAACTTGGAAGATATTATTTCATTATCTTCTGGTTAGTATTACTGCTATTGAGAACTTTGTGTCATCTGAAAACTAGGTTACTTGTCTTTTCTTCCTTGGCTGGTTTTTAAGACCTTTGTCTTTGGTGTACTGAAGGTTTACTAAAATATTGACTACAGTTAATTTACTCCTTCTTCTCTCCCTTCTCTTTTTCCTTCTTTCACATAGTATAAGTTACTTTTCCTATATTTGTGGGTTTGTGTCTTTTATCAGTTCTTTAAATTTCCACCCTTAGTACTTTACATGCTGCTTCTAGTCCATCCTTTCTATATTTTCCTTCAGAGATGCCAAATAGACATATTTAGGAACTTTTTAGTCTATCTTCTTTGTCTTTTAATATATTTTCATATTTTCTGTCTCCTTTTATCTCTGTGCTATATTCTGTATTAATTCTTCATATCTAAGCAACACTTTTCTAATTCTTTTTTCAGTTGTGTCTAATCTGTTTAACCCATCCTCTGGTTATATTTTTCATATATGGAAGTTCTGTTTTATTATTTTTCATATCTGTTGAATGTGGAAATTTCAAGATTTTTGCATCTAAATTGCTTTGTTGTTCACTGATTCATACTCATTGTATGAACCCATATTGATTGGAATTAATTCTTGGGAATTATAAGGGTCTAGAATGGGCAGGTTTTCCTCCAAAGAGAATATGTGTCTGCCTGTCATAGGGTAATATATTGGCACAGATAGGAGTCTGCCAAGTTTGCTGTTGTTTTAACCTTCGCCCTAAACTATTGTAAACAAACAAGAAACTCTAGAGACAGCAAATCTGCCTGCGAGGGCCTGGGCCCCGTGAGAACAGTTCAGAGCAAGAGAGAGCTGGGCTGAGGCCTGGGTCCTGAGCAAGACCCATTCACAGTGACTTTATCTGTATGGGCGACAGGCAGCAGGACTGCCATGGGGTGGGGGATGGCCTCTCTGAGGAGAGCTGCCTTAGCAGTGTCCAGGGAAGCCCCTGGCCCATAGGGGTAAGAGCAGGGACTCCCTTCCCCGCTACCTGCTCTGCCTGGCACAGGGCAATAGCTGCCAGGAGGCCGTCTTGTCCAAGCTGCCCTCCACTATGCAAAGCAAGAGGAAGCCATTTGCTCTCTGGCACCAGTCAGTTTTTCAGAAGTTCCATAGCATCACACACACCCCTCCCTGAGCAGTATTCTTTGAATGCTCCTGCCCGCTCCATCCGTCTTGGATATCAGGACACACGTGAGACCTTAAGGAAGGTCAGTGGTTGTATAGGCCAGGGGAGTGTGATGGTGTCCCCCACAGTAAGCCACTCTCAAGGTGCCTCTTCCTGAACAAATAATTCATACAAGGACTCCTGTCAGACTCTCAGTCATTGCATTTGCGAATGAGTTGCTTATTAAGAAACACCAACTATCAATGAAGGTTATTGGCTCATTATTAATCTTTGAGTAATATGAATGATTTCCTCACATTCCTTGTTTTAAACCAGTTAACTCTTGAATTACTCTCTACTACCTTTATGTGCCATCCACATGGAAGATCCTTTTCTACCCTGTGAACATATGTATTCTCTTTAATTTGTGCTCTCTTGTTTGATTTCATTTTGAGCATGTGCACACACACACACACACATACATGGACACTAACGTGCCATTTGTACTTACCATATGCACACACAAATCCATTTGGCTAAATGTTAAATACCTCAGTGCTGTCACTTTGAAATAAATTAGTAGACTAGCGAGGTGTACTCTCCCCACAGGGAGAAAGCTAACTGACGGGCAATGAATGATTAAATGTATACAGGGGCGTGAGGAGCTAACTCTTCTTCAATAGGGGTGTGAAATTAGGATGGGAGGGCTCCTCTCCCAGGGGCCTTGCCTTTATTAAAAGACTTGAGAGCTTGGGAGATTTCTTCAATAGGAATTGGGGTATCTGTGAGTCTTTTTGGAACAGTATGGAAAGCTGAACTGTGCTTAGCAACTCTGCAAGGTCTTTTTGATCCTTAAAGGTTTGGATATAAAAACCTATCCAGGTTCTCATAAAAGTAGTAAAGTATTTTCAGTCTTTTGTCAATCTCTTCATATCCTTAAATAACCTGTCCTCTTTTGTGGAGTAATTGTTTTTAAAACCCAGAAAACAAAATACCCTCCACCTACCCTAATTGTTTTATTCCTTAAAACAAGCATCTTCTTAATGCAAGAATTAAAATATCTCTATTAGGGTCACAATAGTCAGCAATTTCCCTTTAATGAGCTCAACAAAATCTCTTTACAAAGAGATGCAGGCTTCAACTTGTCAGTTATTTCTTTTCCTGCAATTCCTAGGAATCCAATTAAGTAAGACTGAGTATGATCTCAAATATGAAATACCTGACTATGGAACGCCCAGGCATAGGCAATGACAATGAAACAGATCTTTGAGCTCCATCCAGCTCAAAATTAGGATTGAAAGAAAGGAACCCAGCTTAAATGAACTGCAACTTTATAAAAGTGGAAACGGCAGCCATTTCCTCTGAAATGAAGTAAGAAATAGGTTGGAGACTATAGTGAAAATCATTCAACTTACTTATTCCAAGTTTAGCCACCAATTAAAACCTCTTTTTTTTTTTTTTTAACCAGGAGACTACAGATGATTTTCACAAAATGAGCCCAAGAGGTTGCAGTTTGCTAAATCTCTGTGACCAAAGAACTTATTCTTATTCCACCAAAATAAAGGGATAACAGCAGGAAATCTTGCAGAGTAACATACTTGAAACCAAAAAATAGTGTTTTATTTCAAGTTTTTTTATTTTAGAGGCCACACTTCAAAATAAAGAATTAAATACCACCATGTTTTCAATAATAAATAGATGGAAATATTTTAAGGCACAATTCAACATTTTTATTTAGAGAGATAACCAAAAAATAATAATATTACACTTTTACCATGTATTTTAACTATACCAGAGCTTCTCAGGTTGGTGATGGAGGTGGTGGTATTGGTTTAATTTCTCCTATAGATATGCTGTCTATTTCAAATATACTTTTACAATTTTTCCCATGTGGTGCAATTGTGCTAACCATTGGTTAGAAATTAACCTCCAAAATTTAGCAGTTGGGCCCTGCTGACATAGTCTAAGAAGCAGTGTGTTCTTTGGCAAAGTATTGATTAGCTCCAGATAACTCGACCAAAAATACCTTCCCAGACATCTGTCTGAGAGCAAAAGCTTAGTGAGAAAGAGGACCCAGTGAGCTGGCCTGAGGTGAAAGTGGGTTTCCCACAGACTTCCCAAGTTTTTTCAAGTGAGAGTTGGGCCCCAAAGGGCTATTTCCCTAAGCCTATCATCCATATTGTCTAATCTCCCTTCCCTAGTAGCAGGAGAAGGTTGATGGTATGGCTCAACTGGTGCAGGTTTGCAGGGCACAGGGAGTGTCAAGAGCTTCTCTTTCCTGAAGCTGTGATGGATAGATGCATGTGGGAAGGCAAAGTAGACAGAGCCAATAAATGGGAAAAGCTGTTCCAAATAGGCTTTCAGAGCAGAGGGAGCCTGAAGTCGGTATGTAAAACCCAACTTTGGAGTCAAGCCGTGAGAGAGTAAGAGGAAACCAGATCAAGCACTCCCACTGATCGGGGCAGTCATGGCTCTCTGGCCTGGGAGACACAACTGGGCTTTCTCTGTGTTTCCCCCACAGACAGATTACACATATGAGCCTTCAACTTTGAGGGTCAGAGTGGGGACATGCATTATCACACTTCCCTCCCGGGTTGTCTGGAGGATGACAGCCTCCTTGAATTTTGGCTCATTTCTGGGCTGAAGGCAGTTTCCCACAATCATTTTTTCCACCGGCTGCACTTCCTACCAGGACAGGGACTTAGAGCTGACCATGGTGCTGAAAGGTGCAAGCCTTAGAGACCATTTAGTGAGTACTTCGGATGTGGCAGCACTATCTGCAGTTTAGCTTTCTGCAATTTCAGTTACCTGGGATCAACCACAGTCCAAAACTATTACGTGGAAAATTCCAGAAATTAACAGTTCACAAGATAATTGTTAAATGACTGGTCCACTTACTCCATCATGACAGGATCACACCTTAATGTAATGACTTGTTCCACATCTGCTTCCCTGTTAGACTGTTAGCTTTGTGAAAAGGGTACACTGTATCTCCCGCACCTTACCATAGTGCACGCTACGTACCATAGTGCATGCTAGGTACTTAGCAAACATTTGATGAATAAATGAGTTACACGTGATCAATATAGCTTATGTTACATGTGTTATTTTAATATTAATAGAAGCACCATAAATCAGGTAAAATCGGGGGGAAATAGAAGCATGTGTTGTGGAAATTATAGTTCTTTAGTATTTCATATTTGTAATGCCCCATCTCAGGATTTATATGAAGTTCAGAGTGCACCTTAATCTTTCACAGATGCATCTGTACAGACAAAATGGAACAACGAACTAAGGTCATAATTTGGACAATATGAATGCCTAAACATGTGTAGGAGTGAATTATTGTTAACATATGAGGTTTTAAATCTTGTCCTGTATTTTAGATTCGGGTCTTATGTCAGGAAGGTAGTTCCATTGACATGAAAACAACTCTGAGCATCTCTTTTAGAGGGTGTACAGCATTCTGTGGTCATAGAGCTTGTCATGGCAATTATTACACATTCCAATCAAACTTCCCATTTTGGAGATGAGATTTCTGCCTATTTGTTGTTTGATTTTAGTCAAGCCCTGTTTTTGTTATGTTGTGTTGACATGTAGAAGATTTCCATAGCTGCCATGTTAACTCTTCCAGCGTGTATGTGTTTTGAAACAACACTCCCCAGCTGAGATCTTGGAGGACCGGCCTATTTTGACAGGTCCCCTTAGTCCATGTATCACCAAGCTCGTTCCCTGCCAATATGTTTCACATGATTCTGTGGACATGTGTAGCGCGCCTGTGCAACTTGCAAACACCCATACATTATTACAATAATAATTGGGTTTTGATGCAACTGGAACTCAGTACTACCAAGCTGCCAGCATTTCCTTTTGGCTACCAGTCCTAGGCAGGAAAATTATAGGCTAACTGTCTTCCTGTTTATTGATAAACAAAATGGCCAGCCCAGCAATGGAGCCTGATTAGCAGTTTGCACCCTTGGTGAAAGGATAAACAGAACCCTACTGTTTTCTGTGTTTGACTGCAATTTGCATCTTTAAAGAAGTTGGACTGCCCCGAGATTCATGTTCAACTTCCTAGTGCTTGGAGATTCTTTGATATGTTACATGTCAGCCTCCTTGTTTTCCCCTCCTTCATCTTGAAACAGTACTTGCCAGCATATCTCTGCTCCCATCTGGACTACCATAAGCTTCCCGATAGTCACCTGTCTGAAGGAGGAAGGGTGGGAGGGGCGGGAGAAGAAATATGTCTGTTTCACGGTGCTCGAATTTTACATTCCCAGAAGGCCCTTTAATGCTGATTCAACTCCATTTTTGAAAAAAGCGTGCTGCAGGAATGAGGAGCCAGAGACAAAACAGAATCAGCTTACCACTCTCCTGGCTCATGGGATCTTTTTGGGCTCCTTCCCTTATCTTTACCCACCTTCCAAAAAATGCCCTCCCCCTTGCAAAGTGAAATATGATATCAGCCTCCTACCTTGAGTTTGGCATAGTGTTTGTTCTATTCTGAAATGTATTCTAACCTAATTAGGTTCTTAAACTAAATGGTAACAGACCAAGTAGTTGACTCCCCCTATAATTATTTTCAAATGACAGAAATGAAGATCATTTTTAACTTGAATTTGCATGATGGAAAAGGGAACATCAATACATGTAAACATGAATTAATCTGTTTAAATAAACTTTTCCCATAATCCTTCCCGTATGTAAACAACATTTGTTCTGCCTTAGAGATATTGTATGATTGGACCCATGAGACTCTGGTTATCCCACTGAACAGTTTCCTTTTATAACTTCAAAAGAAATGTTATGTATTTATTGGAGGTTGTAGGGTGTTAAGTGTAGTTAGACGTAAATTGTACCTCAGCTATTTTGTTAATGCCAATAGGGATTAAATTAGATTTTATAGCTGTTGTGGAAGTCTATTTGCTAGCTAACAAGTGGGGTTTTGAAATCCTGGAAAACATAATCCTATTATAAAACAGGCAGCTGAATTAACATTACCCAGGAAGGTTTTCTTCATGGATTAGCATTTTTTGACAATAACAAAGAAAATAATCAAATTCTATGGGGGGATATTACATGCTTTTCTCAAAAGTCAGAACAGTGAATTGGGGAAAAGGAGCAAGATAAGTGACTAAACATTCTATTACTTAGACTGTTTCTTTTTAAGAAGAGCATGGAGGCCAGGAAGTGAAGCGGAGTGTGGCCTTGTCTGTAATACGGCACGTGCTCTGGAGTTGGAAATGTGGCCCTGCTGGTGCACATGTCAGCACCCCACCTTCGGTTGTACATAGTTATTTGCATCAGTAATTCCCTTCTCCTGGTTTTTTAATATATTCCCAGTGGGCCAAAAATAGTCACTAGAAACCAAAGTCTATGAACTGAAACAAAAACTGATGCTACTTTTTGTGACATCATAAAAACATTTTCCTCGTTATTGTTAGACCCTAGAATCTGAGAATTTTAGAGCTGGAAGGAGCCTTGACATTTCTCCCCACTCTTATATTCCAATTCCAAATTTTACTTTAAATGCTACAAAAAGATGGATTTCTCTCTCACACACACTTACACTTATACACACTTGTATAGATATAGATTTACACTTAACAATTTATGAGTGGCCTTTGTATTTTTAAAGAAGAAACTTCCTTACAGCTTAACCATTGGTTTTGGCTTGCTGGTGAGGGTTATTATTAGAGCTTACAGGACTTGCCAATTTTCATTTGCATGGGTATCATCTTAGCAGATAATCACATGGTTATCAATCACTGGCATATCATTGTGCTAGATAATTGCATGGGCATCTATCACATGTGTATCTGGAGCAAGTCACCACGTGAGTGTCAATTCTGTCTACATGGAGGAAGGTAAACGCATTAGAATCAGGGAAGGGCATGTCTTCATGGCAGATAATCACATGGGTATTAATCAGGTTAGGTATCGAGGTAGATAATCCTGTGCATATCCGTCCCATGTACTAATAGGGATAATTATGTGGATATCAGTCACATCAACACCCTGGTTTTCTGGTAGAGGCTTACATGTGAAGCGATCATGCCATGTCATGTCATGTCATATCATGTGTTTGCTTATGCTGGAGAAGAGCTGCGTGTCTCTGTGCACACACCAGGTCTGGTGGCGGCTGGATGCCTTAGGGGCTGAGGGATCAGTGCCTTCCTGAGCAGAGCACTGGGATCTCCATGATCCAAGAGCCATTGAGACTTTTTTTTTAAATCTTTGTCTCCTGAAAGAGTGAAAATACTCCTGGGAACAATGTGAATGGGTCTAGAAGACATTTGTGGTTTGCCACCAAGCATGCATTTTTCCTTCCTCAGTGGTCAGTTGGTGATTTCCATTCCTGTCCATGTGGTCTGAGTGTGGCTTCAGCCCCCAGGGAGTCTGGGGTTCAGGGCTAACCCATAAGTGAATTGCACTCAACTGGCCACAGTAACTGGCTCAGTCCAATCAGAGTGAACCTCAGTCCTGTTGTGGGACGAAAGGATATGTGTGTTTTTTCTCAAAGGATCTCACCTGAGAGGAGGTGAGCCTGGGGCTGCTGCAGCCATGGTGCCTGTGGAGCCAGGTATGTCCAGGGTTCACCACATGGAGCCGAAAATGAAGCCTTCCCAGAGAAGATGGGAATGAGGGATAGAGAGGAACCGTGCCCTGAGAATGTTGGCTGGGGCTGATTCTAGCAGAACCTACAGTGAAAACACTCCTGACCTGAAAACACTCACCTGAGCCCCTGAAGCCACTTTGGGCGTAAGCCAATTGGAGGTGCTTTTCTGTCCCTGCTTTAGAAAGAACCTTAACAGATATAATCACTTTTTCAGATCCTTTCCTGAGAACAAGCTTTCGTGGGAGCAGGCCCTGTGGGAGCAGACCCTGCTTCAGGGAGGAAGTGAGGGCAGAGGGGAGGCTGGGCTTCGTTAAAGAATAATCACCTTGGACCTCAGCCTGGCCCTGAGCTGCACTTGGCCCTGTGGGAGTGCCCCGGCCTCCTGGCCTCTCCACATCTGAGCTCAAGCTGTGAGTGAGGAACATTTATTAAAGACCTTTAAATGCAGCCCGAATGTTTTCCCCTTTCCCCTGCCTGTTCTTATTACTTGATATTTGTCAATATTTATCAAGTACTTACAATGTGTGAGTTATACATCCAAGTGCAATTTCAACCACCAAAATAAATGAAAAAATAGAGACATCCTCATGGCAAGAATGGTACTGTTGTAAGGCATTCTTTTATTGACATTTCAGAGGACAGATTTCTTTTTTAAAAACAGACTGAATGCAACATCAGATGATGTTTTGATTGGTTTGGAAAAAGCCTAACGCTTTATTTTTTTAAAATACATTTTATTGATTTTTTACAGAGAGGAAGGGAGAGGGATAGAGAGCTGGAAACATTGATGAGAGAGAAACATCGATCAGCCACCTCCTGCACACCTCCTACTGGGGATGTGCCCGCAACCAAAGTACATGCCCTTGACCAGAATCGAACCTTGGACCTTTCAGTCCGCAGGCTGACGCTCTATCCACTGAGCCAAACCAGTCAGGGAAGCCTAACGTTTTAGAAAATAAGAAATAGAAAGAAATAATTCTCTATGAAGTAGAATATGCTGCTACCTTAAATAGAATGTTTCTCAGAAAAGCTAAGGAAAATTTATATGCTTTGTTTACCGAATTCTGTGTGAGTCAAGCAGCTTGTTCCTTTCCCCCTTCAGTTTGTATTTTTATTGAAACTGCCACTTTTTGCATATGCTAAAGTTTGAAATCCAAAGCTAATGGGCCTATCCATAGAAACTCCCAATAAAGGAACACAAGTTATTGAAATCTACACTAATAAAAGAGAAACATGCAAATTGGTGTCACTCCGCTACACGCACGAGCCAATCAGGATGAGTATGCAAATCAACCCAACAAAGATGGCGGTTAATTTGCATATGCAGGAGACTGAAGACGACTGAAGACTGAAGATGACTGAAGACTGAAAAGGCTTGGCTTCTCCACTGCAGCTGGAGCGGAGAAGCCAAGCCTCGCTGCTGCAGCTGGACCAAAGGCCTGGGTCCCGGGTGCCGGAGGAAAACTGGTGCGGCAGCCAGGGGAAGCAAGGCCTATTGCGCGAATCTTCGTGCAACAGTCCTCTAGTTTACTTATAATTTTAAAACCTCATTTTAACTTAGTAATTCCAAATTCTCTTCCTTGCAAACTGAACTCAAACTTTAGAGATAGCAAAATTTACCACTTGTGGTTTGAAACTCAGCACTTTGGTGTGGGAGGAGGGCAGAATCCTGTGGAAGTTCAAATAAACAATAGAACAAAAGTGAGAAAGAGGGGGAAAGGATAAGGCTTGGCTCATTCACAGACTAATCATCAGTTATCATCTGTTAAGTAAGTTCCTCTTGCCAGGGGTGTACATGAGTTCTCACCTGCTGCAAGGAGATATTTGTGAAATGAATGCAAGCATGTATGAGTGACTGAGCAAGTGATTTGTCTTTGGCTGGGAGGTATCCCAAGGGATTTAAGGTCAAGGGTGAGAGTTGTGCTCTTCCCTCTGCCATCCTCCTTCCAGTCTCACCAGGAGCACCATCCCTAGGCGGCCTCCCAGAACCACTGAGATTCAGTGATCTCCCCAGTGCTGAGTTCTGCGTGTGCTACATGTACTTTCCCTTCTGTAACATGCATTGTACCTGTCAGACTTAGACAGCGTTTGGCTTTCATGTGACCTGGAAGCCCCATGAGGACGGGGGTTGGGTCTGTATCCCTGTACTCAGCACTCTGCCTGCCTGTGCTTCTTTGCTGCTCTCAGTAGAGGTTGGGTGGCACAGCTGTGGTAGACTCCCCTTTCCCCAACATTGAGCAATGGATATTAAGTTCAGGGAACCTATCCTGATTCAAAGGCTAAGTCTGACTCAGCCAGAGGAGGGTGTTTTAATCCTCCTTACCAGCAATCACTTTTTATAGCCACTGGGTTATCTGGAGTAGCTTGCAGAAGGTTTCTACTAACGTGGTTTTTCCTCTTAAAAGAGAACCATGG
Organism: Myotis nattereri; assembly: GCF_964212035.1. Taxonomy (NCBI): domain Eukaryota; kingdom Metazoa; phylum Chordata; class Mammalia; order Chiroptera; family Vespertilionidae; genus Myotis; species Myotis nattereri. The sequence continues at coordinate 39,864,119 of NC_138076.1, read as the reverse complement.
CGACTCAGTCTTTCTTTCCTGCTAGCAGTGACAAAGAGGCATATCACCACGGTTACTGCTAACGACAGCCTGCCTTAGAACAAAGACAACATTATGGGTGGCAAAGTGGGTACAGAAGCAATGGACATGACATTGTTGAACTGCTGGCTTTGCCAACCCAGAAGCTCCCCCCCTCCCCCCACTGGATACTGTCACATAACTATCCCTAGTGTTCAATTGAGTCTGAATTGGATTTTACATTCTCTGCATCCTAACGTATCCAAACTGAAATATAGAAAGCAAATGGGCTTTGATGTCAGATATGTTCATTTTGATTCTTATTGGTGTGGACTCGGGCCTGACTTTCTTTTATTTATACATTCACTTAAAAAAATACTCGAGGATATATTTTTATTGATTTTTAGAGAGAGATGAATGGGGGAGGGGGGGAGAGAGAAATATTGATGTGTGTGAGAGAGAGAAACATTGATCAGTTGCCTCCCATACGTGCCCTAACCAGGATCAAACCTGAAACCTAGGTATGTGCCCTGACCAGAATCAAACCAGCAACCTTTGGGTGCATGGGATGATGCTCAACCAACTGAGCCACTCTGGCCAGGGCCTGACTTTCTTAATATATAGAGTGAAGGAAGTAGTACTTCTACATAGGTTGATGTATGGGTTAAATTATATATTAAAACATCTACCAGCCCTGACTGGTTTGGCTCAGTGGATAGAGGATCGGCCTGCAGACTGAAGGGTCCCAAGTTCGATTCCTGTCAAGGGCATGTGCCTTGGTTGCAGGCACATCCCCAGTGGGGGTGTGCAGGAGGCAGCTGATCAATGTTTCTCATTGATGTTTCTGACTCTCTGTCTCTCTCTCTTTCTCTCTGTAAGAAATCAATAAAATATATTTTTAAAAATAAATAAATAAAAAATAAAACATCTACCCGAATGCCTAAAACAGATTAGGTACTGGACCATTGTTATTTCTTTTTCATTTAGGAGATGTTTTCTGTATTGGATCTTGGGGATCCAATCAGTTGAATTAATGAACAAGGAAATGGTTAAATCCCTACATCTTTTGCAAATGAACTGTCAGTTGGTTTACAGTCCAGCCTGGGAGTCAGACAGTTGTAGTAACGATTACAGTGGGTTTCACAGCAGCCCCAATTGGAGAACAAATCTGCTAAAGGAAGGTAGGAGGATGGTCAGGTCACATCTAAAGGCCAGAGTTCAGGTCGACCTTTGAAGCCATAGACAATAGGGCAAGGAGTAATTGGAAGTGCTGCTGATGTTAATTCTGAAGAAAAGAAGAGTTGAAACCAGAAAAGATTTCAAATAGAAGAGGGAGTGGAATTATTCTATGCTGCTTCAGAGGGCCGAATGGGGACAGAGTCCATCAGCGAATGCTGCCCAAGTCTGACGGGTACGATGCATGTCACAGAAGGGAAAGTAGGATATAGATTTGCACTCAACAGGAGAAAGAACTGTTGAAGAATGAGCAGTGCATGAATGGGAGAGAGCCCATCACCCAAGCAGAGCAGCCTGAGTGCCCTGTCATCTGGCTCCCAAGGGCTCTTGCAAAGATCTGGATTTGATGTTGAACTGTGCAACTAGACACTTGTTTGGACTGTGACAGGTGGATTCAGAGGGCTTCTCTGTTGGTTTTGCTATCGCTGTTGTTTTTCTGAGTTCCTCCTCTGTTGTCACCATGACCACCACCACCACCCTATCCCCCAAACTGACCTCTCACCTCTGACTGTTTTTCCACACTCCTTTGATGACCAGAGTGATCTTAAACAGGCAGATAGAGTAACGGCATTTGTGCAGCTGCAGTGCCCTATAGTTTTCTGTCTCACCTGCCACAAAAACTAGAATTTTCCCATTTTCTCCTCTTTCACCTAGGCATGGCCTCTAGAAAGTACTTGGTGAGATGCCAATATAATGCTTAGTAAGCTGTTAATGCCCAGGTAAGTTGTTACTGTGATGGATGCTAATACCATATACTTTTTTTGAATTGTGATAACATTTACCATTTTAACCATTTTTAAGTGTACCTTCAGGGACATTATGTACGTTCATGTTGTTACATAACATCACCATCATCCATCTCCAGAATGCTGTCATCATCCCAAACTGAGACTCTATACCAGTGGTTCTCAACCTTCCTAATGCCGCGACCCTTTAATACAGTTCCTCATGTTGTGGTGACCCCCAATTTCATTGTTACAAATTGAACATACTTAAAGCATAGTGATTAATCACAAAAACAGTATGTAATTATATATGTGTTTTCCGATGGTCTTAGGTGAACCCTGTGAAAGGGTCGTTCAACCCCCAGAGGGGTTGCGACCCACAGGTTGAGAACTGCTGCTCTATACCCAGCCTATATAATAAAGAGGTAATATGCAAATTAAACCTCACACCCTCACAGGATGGCTGCCTACAAGCAGGCCAGCAGGGGGTTGGTGAGGGACGACCAAATGACTGAACAAGCAGGCTGTGTGGGGCAACCAGACCGGTGGGGGGGGCCATAAGGGGCAACCAGGCCAGCGGGGGGGGGAGTTGGGGGTGACCAGGCCAGCGGGGGGGGGCAGTGAGGGGCGACCAGGCCAGCAGGGGGGGGGGCAGTTGGGGGTGACCAGGCTGGCGGGGGAGGCAGTAGGGGGCAACCAAGGCGGCCGGGGGGGCAGGCAGTTAGGGGCAACCAGGCAGGCAGGCAGATGAGCGATTAGGAGCCAGTGGTCCAGGATTGTGAGAGGGATGTCCGACTGCGGGTTTAGGCCTGATCCCCTAAACTGGCAGTCAGACATCCCCCAAGGGGTCCTGGATCGGAAAGGGTGCAGGCTGGGCTGAGGGGACACCCCCCCCCCCATCTGTGCACGAATTTCATGCACCGGGCATCTAGTTAAATAATAACTCCCTATTCTCCTCTCCCCCAGCCCTTCAGCCCTTGTTATCTACTAGCCTCCTTTCTGTGTTTGTGAATTTGGCTGCTTTAGGAACTTCATGTAAGTGGAATCATGTAGTATCTGTCCTTTTGTGACTGGCTATCTCACTTAGCATAATGTCCTCAAGTTCATACATGTTGTAACATGTATCATAATTTCCTTTCTTTTTAAGAGTGAATTAATATTCCAGTATATGTACATAACACATTTTGTTTATTGATTCATCTGTTGGTGGACATCTGTGCTGTTTCCACCTTTTGGCTATTGTGAATAATGCTGCTATGAGCGTTGGTGCACAAGTATCGGTTCGAATCCCTGCTTTCACCTCTTTGGGATATATTCCCAGAAGTATAATTGCTAGATCATAGTAACCCTATGTTTAGTTTGGGGAAACTGCCATGCTGTTAATACTTTATGCTTTTTAAAAACTGTATATTAACCAAGGAGAAACGAACAAATTCATTTTGATGAGAGTCAGAAAGTATGTGTCTAGATCCTATTTAACTCTAGAAGTCATAGATTAAAAAAAAAAGTGAAAGCAACACTCGCTGAGAAAGAGAGAGGTGCAGAAGTACAGTGTGCTCAGTGTTGTTCCTGCAGCTTCAGGCCAGTGGAGCTGGAAGGAAGGAAAGGAGAGGGGCACAGGGTGACCCTGATGGGTGCTTGTAGGAACTATTTCTAGGTGTTTTTGCATCCATTAACTTATTTAACCATCAAAATAGCCCAGCAGGTGCCCTTATTTTTATGGACAAGTCTTGTCAGCCACTTTAAAATTTTTATTTTTATTGCTTTAAACTGCAGCAATAAGGAATATTTTTACAATAGAAGAAATCATTCTTAATCTACAGCCCCACAATATGTCATTTCAATACTTCCCTGTTCTTTTCCAGTCTTTGTCCCTTTGCAGCAATAATCTTAATATGATTACAGTTTGATAAATTTATATTCTGCTTTTTTATTGCTACAAAATATTTTATTTTAATAGATATAAATATGTATCAAGTGGCTTCATTTCAATGCAGTTAACCATTCTACTGCTGACTATTTAGATGGGCTCCAGTTTTTTACTATAATTTAATAGTTTAGCTATTATATAACTTTATTATAAAATTATTATATAACTTAAAATTGTTTAATTTTAACAATAAAGAGTTTCATATATATAGCTTTTTCCTTTTTGGACTTGTTTATTGAGGTATAATTGATATACAACATTATATTAGTTTTATTATGTAATGATTTGATATTTGTATATATTACAAAATGATTACTATACTAAGTCTAGTTAATACCCATCATCTTACATAGTTCCAGAATTTTTTTCTTTTAATAAGAACTTTTAAGATCTACTCTCTTAGCAGCTTTCAAATATGCAGTACAGTATAATTAACTGTAGTCACCATGTTTATGTTACATCCCATAACTCACCTGGGCCTAATACGTGACATTTATTTTAAAATTGGATGTTTGTGCCTTTTGACCTCTTCACCCATTTTGCTGACCTCCTCAACCCAGTCTGTGGCAACCAGACCATGCATGACTCAGCCACAAATATTTGATTTGGTGCAGAATCTGGTTGGGTCGCTTTAAAGTATATGTAAGAATTGGGACCCAGCATACCTAAGTTCGTAGCAGCAGTATTCACAACAGCCAAAAGGTAGAAGCAACTCAAGTGTCCACGATGGACGACTGGACAAACAAAATGAAGTATATCTGGAATATTATTCAGCCTTTGAAAGGAAGGAAATTTTGACACAAACAATAACATGTATGAATCTTAAGACATTATGCTAAGTGAAATGGACCACTCACAAAAGGACAAATATTGTATGATTCTATTTATATGAGGTACCTAGGAAAGTCAGCTTCATAGAAACAGGAAGTAGAATGATGGTTGCTGGGTACTGGGGGAAGTGTGGGATGTGGAGTTCATAGTTAATGGGTATAGAGTTTCAGTTTGGAAAGATAAAAAAGTTCTGGAGATGGGTGGTAATTGCACAACAATGTAAATGCACTTAATGCCACTAAATCGTACACTTAAAAATAGTAAATTTTATGTTAGGTAACTTTTACCAGGATAAAGTAATTTTAAAAAGGAAAAAAATTGGAACCCAACCAAGAATATGAATAATATGAAAAGAGATTAGTTGAAAAAAGTTAGCAGCATCTTGAGTGGAAAGATTACAGCTCAAAGCAGAGCAAAGAATTAGGTTAGATTATAGTTTAGATTCAAGAAAACCAACTCTATCTGAATGGGCTTGAGGTTTTTTGTTGTTGTGGCAACAATAAGAGGGCTCACTATTCTTGGAGAAGAAGACTCACCTGGGCCTAGTAGGTGTCCTGGGCAGAGATCTGTGGCCTATCAGGAACCTCAGTCCCAGTAATTTATAGACTTGCAAACATTGGGTAAGGTTTGGCTTGTTAGGTCAAGCATTTGAACCACTTAAAAAGAAAATGAATGTATTAAGTTTATAAATACAGATTTTAAAACTTAAGGGAATTTAATAAAGTTGTAAATGGCGCCTACTGAGATGTGAACTTACTTAAATCTATTGAACTTGAATTAATCTATTTTATTTATAAACTAGTTCCCTGGTGCGCAGATTCGTGCACATTGAAACGAAATTAATTAGAAGGTGGCCGGTAGGGCAACTGGGTGAGACAGGACTGGACACACCCTGGAGCCAACCTCCTGCCATCTCTCCCGGGCTGCTGCACCTGGGGGGGCGCTGTGGCTTTTAAGGGCATCTGTGGAGTGAGCAGGGTCCCTCCCGCAGGTGGTTTCCTCGGGCTGGCCTGCAGGGATTGGGCCAAAACTGGCTCTCCGACATCCCCCAAGAGGTCCCAGATTGCAAAAGGGTGGTTCTTGGGTGATGAACCCCAGAATCGGGCTCCCTCCTCTCTGGTTCCGGGGCGCATCACCCGAGAACTGCCACTGCCAAGTCACCACAGCTCTGCAGCTCCTGTGTTGAGCATCTGCCCCCTGGTGGTCAGTGCGCATCATACCTACCGGACGGTCAGATGGTCGCTTAGGCTTTTATACATAATAAATAATAAGATTGTAGGCTAAATGCAAAGGCCTAAAGAAGATGGATATTTTTTAGTTGGTAATTTTAAAACCAAAGTAGCCTATTTGGTCTTTTCTGTGTGCAAAAGCTGTCCTCAGACGTTAAGAAAAACCTCATGTTGGCAATTCTAATCCTAGTACTTTCTGCCCCATTGCATAGTTGTTGATTTATTTATGGATTTCTTCCACTAGAACATAAGTTCCTTGAGGCCACAACCACATTTGTATCTTAAGCACTTACTACAGCTCCAGACATGCAAAAGGCGTCAGCAGATGGTTTAGAGAAATGGCTTAAGGAGAAAAGGTATGCTGAATTTATCCAGGTGCTATGCTTGTTAATTCTGTACATACACATACCTCCCAGAGACCTGCTACAACTTCTGTTTTGATATCTATGTGAACATTTGCTAGATGAAATCATCTACTTATTTTGATGGATTATCATAATAAATAAATATAATTGAACAAAAAAATTAGGAACCTTATGTGGTAGTGTGTACAGGATGGGTGCCCAATCCTTATTTGTCCGGATACTCTCCCCAAAGCAAAATGTTAATGTCCTTCTGTGAATGGTGACGTCACACAGAAGACCATCCTCTGCCACACTGGGCCCACAGTCACACCTCTGACATCCAGAGGCACTGCATTAGGAGAAAGGCATCAAGATTTCGAGCTTGATAGCAAACAAAGAGAGGGCATCCAGAGCATCTCTGATACAGGAGCGAGTCTTCATGCCTGGCTTCCTCTCCTGGCACCTTTTCCCCTGGTGGTGGGGGTGGGGGCAGGTCTGCAGTGTAGAAAGGGACGGCTTAGGTCCTTGGCTGTCATGCTGCTGGTGATTAGCTGTTTTCAGCAATTATGCCCTTTCATCCAGGGTGTGACGGCTGGCGCCTCTGGTAATGAGATGCTTTCTGGGGCTCACATGTTTAAGGCTCTGCTGGCTTCCACTTGGCCTTCGCTCACTGTTCTCCTTGGCAACTTCCAAGTTTACTGACATTATTACCAATGTGACATGTTCCTCTTGGCCAACACAAAGACTCAGGGAACATATGCCAGTATGCCATCAGAGAGGGCCCTGGGAACTTCCAGAGAGAAACATGAAGCGGGATATAGGCCGCAGGAAGTGTAGGCACTGGCGCATTCATCCGGATTCTCAAGAATAACCCACGCCCGAGTTTTGCCAGCCAATGGAAATCTCCATTCTACACTGAAGTACATAGGAGTTGTTTTCTTACATAGGAGTAGCCTTGTTGGTGAGGTTGTCATACTAGCAAGATAAATGATTCACTCAGTAACTCATCAAAAGATGATTGAGGGCCCTAGCTGGTTTGGCTTAGTGAATAAAGCATCAGCCTGAGGACTGAAGGGTCCTGGGTTCGATTCTAGTCAAGGGCACATGCTCGGGTTGTGGGCTCAATCCCCAGTGGGGGGCATGCAGGAGGCAGCCAATCAATGATTCTCTCTTACCATTGGTGTTTCTCTCTCTCTCTCTCTCTCTCTCTCTCTCTCTCACCCTCTCTCCCCCTTCCTCACTAAAATCAATAAAAATATTTTAAAAATAAATAAAAAAGATGTTTGAGGAACTATTGTCTGGCAGCACAAGGCTAACATGGAGGTGATAATGGTGAGCAAAGAAAATGCAGTCCCTCCTCTCACAGAGCTTATGGGCTGATAAGACAGTCAGACATCAGTCCAATGGTCACTAAAATAAATGTGTGGTTGTGAATTGTGGTAGGTGATGGGAAGGCAAAGTACAGGGTGCCATGAGAGTATAAAACAGGACTCTGGGCTGGAGAGAAGGAGTCTCTGTGGAAATGACATTTGAACCAGGATGTGAAAAGATAACCAGGAGATAACTGGACTAAGGGTGGGGTGCAGGGGGCAGATGAACAGAAGAAGAGCCTTTGGGCAGGAGGAGAAGCTTGGGCAAAGGCCAGGAGCAGCAAGAAGCCTGTGGGAAGGCCATTGAGACCAGAGTGCCCAGAACGTGGGGGTCATGCAGGATGAAGCTAGAGAGGTGGGCAGGGGCCAGGTGCTGCAGGACTAGGGACCATGGTAAGGACTGTACATATATTCTTAGGATAATGGAAGGCCACTAAGGGTTTTAAACAGCAGGTGTGTGTATCTTACAAAATATCATTCTGGATGCAGCAGAACGAAGTGAATCTGGGCAAGGGTGGATGAGGCCATTCACATGCTGTCACAGTGGCCAGTGAGAGGGAATGAGGGTGATGGGGACACAGAATGATGTGGGAGACAGGCCTTCCCTTCCTCTCCACACCTAGCCCACCTTGTCTGCTCCAAAAGACAGAAGTGGGTTCTTTTTCTTCAAAGACCTTTCTCTTTATAGTTTTCTAAGTAAAATCGCATCCTCCTGTCTCTGTGGGGAAATATCTCAAAGGAACAGGATGAAAACTTTTAGGAAAGCCATGTTCCAGTTCTGAAGAAACGAAGGGGCTCCTCACAAACGTAGACCCTACTGTGCCACCCCACACCCTTCATCCAAACCCATGAGAACCCCCAAAGTGATCCAATTTCCATCAATCCCAGAGCCAGCCAAGCAAGGCATGTTTATGGGACTCCCTCCCGGCAGCAGTCCAGAAAACAATAAAAACAGATGCAAGCGCCACTGTGGTACCGAAGCCCGCTTTGGCAACCGGGGGGTCAAGTGCCCATTATCCAGGTAAGCAGGCTCTCCCTGGGAGACCAGAAGTGCACGATGACATGCCAAGCGGAGAGGGGCTGGAAATCACAGGGACCGCCTGGGAAAGGAGGCCTCAGCCAGGCAGTACTAATAAAACCAGACAGTGCCATGGAGCTGGCGTGGCTAAGCCAGGAGCAGGGGAGGATGGGCTGGGGGAGGACGGGCCTCCCTTCCTCCAAAATCAATGTCCCTGTTAACTTGGGCAGAAGAAAATCTGACAGCTCTGGAAACCTGCCCATCTGCTGAGAAGGAGGAAGCTGGGAAGCGGTGGGAGCCCCAGAAAGCGCAGAGATGCAGGCGTGATCAGTTGCCCATTGGGGACCTGGTGGCAAGCCCACTCTGCTCTGCTTTTACCAAACCCAGGAGGACAGGTGGTGCTGCCAGTCCCCAACACCACCTCCCCAGCTGCCTTATAACGTGCCTGCCCGCTGGTGAACCCAGCTGGATCTGTTTTAGAAAAAATCCAAGTAACAAACAGGGCAGTCAGCGTCTGAACTCAAGCTCCCTGAGGTCTGTGCGGTTTGGAACCATTTCGTTTTGTTATCTGGGTTAGAACTGAGAGGCAAGTGCAATAACTGAAATTTACAGAGAAACAGAAGTCTTGCCAAGAAAACTCTAATGAAAAGCCACCCATTTCTTGATAAAGTGATGCAGTCTGACTGGCTCAGGATACTTATTTAAGGCCACTTGTGTAAAGACAGTAGTATGAATCCACAGTCTATGTTTTCAAAACCCAAAGAGCTCTGAAAACCAACAGTTTTATCATAAGCTTTCAGCAGACTCATTCGGCAGCAAAGTTGGACCTAAACCAACGTGAGACGGTTTCGAGACTCCTATTTCCTTAGCACAATTAGTCCTATACTTTGCCCCAAGTTTCTAGGGGGAGGTCATATAAAATAGACTGTATAGGTACCGTGTTACTTTTCTAGAGTCCAAAACACGCTTCATGTCTGATAAAGGATTGTAAACTTCTATTGTTATGGATTTGAGGACTTGTAGTCCAGTAGACAAATAGGAAGTTCCAGGGCAGACTGAATAGAGCCCTTGACACTATAAATATTTCATTGACACATAGATGTGTGGGGTTGATGGAATTGCAGAAGTCTGAGTTCAAATTTCAGTGGAGACAGCATGTGATGAAAAAAGCATGAGTTTGGGAGTCAAAGGTGCCTGGACAAGATTTTTTTCTCCTCCCTGGATCTCATCCATAAAATGAAAGATTTGGACGAGATGATCCCTAAGGACACCTCCTGTTTTCAGAATCAATAATCCTATGAACTGCTTACCGGAGGAATAAGGGACCGGGTACCCAGAAGCTTAGAAAAGTCCTCAATGTGGAAAAAGCAAGAACATAGCTGCATGTTTTGTCCGTTAGTAGCCATGAAAATAACGCAAGCTGGTCAACTAGGATTTGGCAAATTATGCCACCATTTATGGAGCTATTCCGGGATCCTCCGCGGCTGGATGATCAATCTGCCCAGGACCCTGATGGAAACAGCCCTGGCAGTGAGCGAGGCTGAGGAGGATCCCTGTCGTGCCGAGGCTGTGACATTGCATTCTGCTGAAATCAATTTGGCTCCGTTTCATGCGTACCTAGCAGATTTACCAGATTGTGAAAATGAATGTTTTCTGTGCGCGTGGCTGATTTTTGCATGCATCTGTTCACTCATCTAAACCTTAGTTACATGCTGCTAGGAGAATGAAAGGGTATAATTTTTTCTTTTTGAAGCAGGAGTGGTAGAGGCACCATGATTTCTGCTTTACAATTCTGCACCAAAATGGTGAACCACTTTCCTTCTTATTGTCTGAGGGGAAAAAAAAAGAAGAAGAAGGAGCATACGGCCGTATTTTCTTTTGGATTTGCAAATGGCCCTGCCCTTAATGGGAGTCCAGTGCCCTAGAATATGGTTGTCAGAATATAAATATCCAGTGGAATGTGAACATGAGTATTTAACTATATCATTTTCATGTGACATTAATAAGCCCTTGCTAGCTTGTCACATTTTCATTTTAGATGACAGTGCTCCCTTCCGATGTCAGTGGTCAAGTGCAAGAACAGTAATACTAGTATTTACTTAGTACTTTGCATGTCTGGGATGCTTTTATTACCGTTAATTAGTAACCCTCAAATAATTTCTGCTCCATAGCTGCAACAGTCCTCAGTGTCCGTGACGCACTATGCTCTAGTGACTATTAGATGGGATGGACTTTGGAATCAGTCAAGCGCAATTTGTGCTCTGACTTACTGTGTATCTAGTCCATTCAAGCCTCTGAGTCCTCATCTGCAAAAGGCGGGGGGAGAGAGCGAGCGGGTGTGAGGATTCAATCAGAATGTGCACTTACCAACATAACCTAGTGCCTGCCATGGGGCAGGTGCTCACTCTGTCTTACCTGTAAACTGACGGCCACTTTGCGTTCTCCAAGTCCTCCGGCCCCTGGGCATGACAGCACAGACAATAAACTACTTAAAATAGAAAAATTGTCCACCACCTCTCCAAATTCCCTCTCCCCTTCTTTCTCAAACTGCTGGAACCTCTGCATTCCTGACTTCATTTTGCAGAGAAATCTGGCGTTCTTTGTCCATTCCCTCCTCACCCTGAGGGCTATCTTCCCACTAGGCAAATGGCCCAACCAGTTTCTTTTTTTAATAAAACAGAAATCATTCTTTCTACCCTTAGCCTAACTACATTAAAGGTGATTAAATTTATATTTTTCAAAAGGGTTTTCTGAACAAAACAAAACAAGCAAAAAAGTCATTAGTACAGTGTTTGCCAGAGAGAAAGGGGGGTATAGGTGCAATTCTCCCTACTTCCATAGTTTCTGAATTACAGTCAAGCAACATGACATAATTATGTCCATAATGATTACCTCAGTATTTACTAAGTACCTAAATGTTCAAGGCATTGCACTGGTTTGTCTTGGCAAGGGAGAGAGAGAAATATAAAATAGCAATTTTACTTTTCTCATTGTCCAATTCAAGCTCTGGCTGCATCTTAGATATTTGACATAAACAACACTCACCTCACTCCACCAAGGACCCATGAGATTTGCTGACTGATTCTGACTTGGACGGATTTGTTCACTAAATGAGAACATTTGACATAAAAAATGCCAAACTTGGGACAGATATCTGTTTTCCAGAATGCTGGAGCCTTCCCCAAAGTAATATCTTATATGTGTTTAAGATGTTTTTGCTTGAAAATGCCTCTCTATTACTGTGTCCTTACTTTTGTTGGTCACCACCACAGTGGAATGGACCTGAAAAGTTGGTCAAGGGCCTAGTAAAACATGCCTCAAAGAATACAAATATACCAACCCTTTTTAGTACCTTCTGGCTGGGATTCATGGGCAGTGGTAGGGGGTCTTAATATGTGCTACACGTAGGATTTGATTTTCTTCTTACCCATCAATAATGGGATAATGCCTAAACAAAGATGTGCATGACACCAGAAATATAAGGGTCATGTAATGATGTCAGTATTTGCTCATTCTTTCTCAGCCAAGTCAGCTTTTAGCCAGATTCTCTTGTTTTAGAACCTTGGATTTATCCCTGGTAACTATTTTCCTCACAGAGATGATTTTCATTGAGAACATAACGTGTTTCCTAAAAGGAATCAGATTATGTATTGGGAGTCCTTAGATGTAGAACAGTTGTTTTCTGTTTAGATTTCATAACATAGAGATAAAAATAAGTTCTTATCTTTAATGTATGTGTATGTGTACATGCGTATGTGTAGGTGTACATGCGTATGTGTGTGTGAGAGAATGAGAGTTGAAAATGTAAGTAAGCACTGATCTAAAAGAGGAAGGCCTGGGATTCAGTTCTTGCCCTACCTCTGATTAGATGTGAGAATTTGTGTGGAAGGGATCAGCCAGCTCTTCACCAAAACCCACTTCCACTTCTTCCTGGCACACAGCTGATATTTCCCAGCCTCCTTTGCAGTTATGTATTGCCTTGAGATTAAGTTTTGACCCACAGAATGTGGGTGGAAGTGACTCATGCTACTTCCAGACCTCACCCATAAAAACTCTTCATTCACCTCCATGTTCTCCCTCCTTGTTGATTGTTCATAGCCAGAGAGAGACCTTGGAAGTTGTGAGTTAAAGATGATAGAGCCACTGGCTGCCTGGGTCCATGAAGACTGCATGGAGTAAAAGGCACAGCCCCTGCCATTCCACCTACCACAGAGTAGATCCAACACGAACAAGAAAGGAGCTGCTATTGTGTGAAGCCTCTATGATTGTGGTGTCTGTTATGGCAGCCCACATCGCTGTAGCTAAAAAGTGAAGTCCTTCCTCGGTTTCTATAACTGTGCAGTAGGATTTGCTTTTTGCAGAGCTCCACTTAAACCCCTTGAGATTGAAATGCGATGTGTGTAAAATGCTTTCCTTACCCCCATGGTTCAGTCTAGCCCTTTCCCATGCATTTTTACTTGTAGTTTAAATATAATTTTATATTTAGCTCTCTCCACTTGACACCACAAGCATTTTTTCACATTGCCACAGTCTTCATAATTATAAATGTTAATGACTGCTTAATATTCCATCAAGCTGATATACCGTAATTGTCTAAAACAAGTGTGAAGAGGCTGCTGTTACACCATGCTTTGAGAAAAGTCAACTTATCAAGCCTGTTAAATCCAGGGTAGGGGGGTTTACTATTCCTGAAGTTAAAGGAATTTTTCTCATCCAAAGAATTCTCCACAAGGGACTTTTAAATACTAAGCTCTCCTTGTGTTTCTTTGGCATAATTTAAATTATAAAAATGTAATACTCCCTCAGCTACCTACTATATAAAGCAAAGCATTGTAATATATATGTATACTTTGATGTTTGCCTTCGGTGGCCACTGGCTGCAGAGAATCCCAGCTTCTCTAAAGCAGGTCTGACCCAGGTGATGTTTTCTGAGTACCTTCTCCACTTGCAATAGTCTAACCAGCAGAGGATCATGCAGAGGCAGGTTTGAAGGTATTGCGTTTATGTGTGCTCACACTTATATTTGCACCCATTGTTTTTGCACATGCCCATATTTTTAAAATTTTGTCTTAACTGCAAAATCAACACTGTAACATGACAGGAGAATAATAGAAACGGAAAACATCACCCCGAAACATATCACAGTAAGAGATCTGCAGGATCATTGTCACCTTACTTTATACTCTCAGTATTAGAACAAAAGTCCCCACTATCTAAACTCTCATCATGGAGTAATCACTATAACAACTTATAGAAACTTTTAACCCAGATTTCACCATCTGGATCAAAATTCCAACATGGGTTTGCAAGTGTGTGCTGGCAAAAACATTGAGGTTTCACATAGATTGGGATTAGTGAATTGGAGGGTGTTCAATCTTCTGGGGGGATTGCAATGCGTGCCACTTAAATGTGTGCATTATTACTAATGTCCACCTCATGCTATTAAGTCTTGTAAGAAAGGTTCCTTAGCATACTGTTTCATTATTTATGGACATTACCACACATGTTTAATATGGCATAGAATGAAAACATAAGTTGTACCCACTATTATACAGTTTCTTATACTACAAAAAACGCACTGTAAAAAAACACATGTACTATATAAAACACTACAGTATCATGTACTGTAAAAAAAACATATTCATGTCTTTTTGTAGCTTGATAGCTCTTCTTTTTATCTCTGAATAACATTCCATTTTATGAATGTACCAGTTAGTTTATCCACTCACCTATTGAATGTGCTTTATTTTCTATATATTGCTATTGCTCTATAATTGAGTCCCAAACTCTCTAATAGAGCTGTAAAGTGTCTTTAAATATATCAAGTAACCATAAGTTTTTTCTTCTTTTTTTCTAAAGTCACCATCTACACTGTTCTAGTCTGTGCTGGCTGCCCACTAAACTGTTATCTGGTAGCTTTCCTCCCTATTATATTGGGAAGTCCTTTGGCCTGATTTCTGAGTTGGATATTCATTTTTCTGAACCTTGTATATTTTTATTTCTTGCTTTATTCCCTTGTTGTAATGGAGTACGTCTTCTAGTAACTTCCTCAGAAAGGATACCAGGGAGATAATTTTTAAAAAGATTTAGAATGTCTGCAAGTCTTTATTGTATCCTCATAGTTCAGACTTTTCTAGACTTGAATTCCAAGAGGAAAACTAGTTGGCTTGCTGGTGGCTTAGTAAGAGAATGCTATTAAGAGATTCCTGAATGGTTAGCATTCTATTAATTCTTATATCTTTGTCTAATTTTTCTTTTCTACTAGCTTGAAAGCCTTCTGACTAACAGCCCTCCCCACCTAATCTTTTTGTAAAATAGCTTGAATTGGCCACACTTCATTAACTAAGCATTAGTAACAATCTCGGTGCAGAAATCTATATGACAGCATAAGAATGGTTGTGTTCATTTATTAATATTTCCTTCTCCACTTTTAAGTTGAAGCAAGTACAGAATAATTAGACAGGGACCATTGCTGCCAAATAAAACAGTTAATAGTTGGAAAGGTATGTTTTAATGAAGATTGTTTATAAACACACCTCTTGCTGCCAAGATCTGAAAGTCTAATTAATTAGCATCACCCCAGCTTCCCCCTTCCTCTTCTATAACCTGCTTTCATCTTCCTTCATTTATACACATCCACATGAGCATGCGCCTTACTCTCTTTTCCTCTTTAACTCAGTCTGCACAAGTTTGCACACAAAATCGGCTCCCCTTCTAGCTGTTTTGTCTCTGTACTCCATCAAAAAATATCTTCTGCATCTCTAATTTCATCAAGATATGCCTCAATGAGAATGTCAGAACCACTGAGCAGAAGTGTTTAATCCAAAGTTGGCTCTGCCAGTGAGGATCAGCTGAGAACATGACCTCAACTTTTTTCTTAATTATTTGTTAGGACGTGAGGCTTCACTTTGTGGACGAGATTCACATCCTGCTTCTCATCCCGGGCTCTTTATTGTGCACAGACGCCCACTGACTTCCAATAGTGCTCCCTGCACCAGGAAGGACAGATGGAGAGGGAAAGATACCTGGCCATAGTGGGAACACTGCCTTCAGTGAAGGTTTTTCATAAGCAGAGAGTAATTTCATGATTTATTAAAACAGTCAGATTCTGGCCACGCTTACAGATCTCTGTAAACTAGGGGTTGAGAGTTGAACTGGTCACCAACAACAAGGCCTGGAGAAGTCTAGGCAGCTCTAGGTAGAGCTAAAGAGAGCAGGTCGCTGTCCCAGTCCCTGCTCAGCAATTGGATGGCTGTGTGATATCAGGAAAGTCTGTTAACCTCTCTGAGCCTTTGCGCCATCATCTGTAAAATGGGGAGAAACCATTGACCTCCCAAGGTTTCTGCAAGGAGAAAAATAAAATAAACATATGTGAAAACACTTTATAAATGATAAAGTACCATGTAAATGTTATTTTTATCTGACCTTAGAGATAAGAACCCAAATGGTACATTTTTATTCCAAAGGTGTGGTTCCCCCCACCCCCCGCCCGTTGATGTAGAGTCTTAAAATATAGGCTGTTTTGTCATTTAAAGTATTCTAGAACTACAAAAATTATGAAAAATTATGAAAGGAAAGACTCAGAGTATAATTAGCAGGGAAGGAAGCTTGTTTGTCTCTGGGATGATAACACCCGTGACTTGCTGGCCCAAGACAATACATTCATTATCTCATTTCGTATCTCAATATGCCCACATGTTGAGAGCATATGCTGCTCTAAGAGCACAGTGAGTGGCTGAGAAGGATGGGGATGGAGAGCAAGTGTCAGGATCTGGTCAGGTGGGCAGCACAGGCAACTATTCACGTACTGACTGTAGTTGGAGCGCCTGCGTCAGGCACAGGTGGAACCAGAACGAATACCATACAGCAGGTGGGTTTCCTCCCCTTCACTTCAGCCCGTTTGCCAGTCCCCTTTGCTGCTGCACCTCTGCACGGGCTCAGGGTCTGCAACCCGCTTCCAAGAAATATCTCGGAAAAGGCTATAGAGCTACCGATCACGAGTGTATCATGTCTCATTTGATGGGGTGTGGCTTCTCCCTTCCAAAAGGGAGAAGGCTGAATCTTCATGGACAGAAGACATTTCTTACTTTTTCAGTTTGGAAAAAAGCTACTGTGATGAACTACTTTATGGGTCAACTTGGCTAAGGTATAGTACCCAGTTATATAGTACCCAGTTAATCAAACACTAACCTAGATGTTGCTGGGAAAATATTTTGTAGATGTGGTTAATATCTACATAAAGTTGACTTTATGTAAATTAGATTACCCTGGATAATGTAGGTGGGCCTCATCCAATCAGTTGCAGGCCTTAAGAGCAAAAACTGACATTTCCTGGAAAAGAAATTCTGCCTCAGGACTACATCGACTCCAGCTCACCAGCTTGGCTTGTAGATTTTGAATTCCTTAAAGTAAACCTATCTATCCTTCCTTCCTTCCTTCCTTTCTTTCTTCCTTCCTTCCTTCCTTCCTTCCTTCCTTCCTTCCTTCCTTCCTTTCTTTCTTTCTTTCTTTCTTTCTTTCTTTCTTTCTTTCTCTTATCTATCTATCTATCTATCTATCTATCTATCTATCTATCCATCTATCTATCTTTTGGTCCTGTTTCTCTGGAGAGCCCTGACCAATACAGCTTTTCTCTGTTCATGGTTTACCTTTTTCTTTGGCTGTATTATAACCCAATTTTCAGCAGTCCAGGCTACAATTTTTTTTTTTACAAGAAAAATCAACTAATCATGTAAATTAATTCCAAATTATAATCCAATTCTGATCTTCTTAAAATCTACTAAACATTGCCCTTGCTGGTGTGGCTCAGTTGATTGAACATCATCCCATACACTGAAAGGTCTCTGGTTCACCTCCTAAAAGGGCACATGCCCGAGTTGCAGGCTTGATCCCTGGTCCCAGGGTGTGCAGAAAGCAGTAGATTGATGTTTCTCTCTTGTATTTCTCTCTCTCTTTCTCTCTCTCAAAACAAAAACAAAAACACAAATAAAAACATAAAAAATCTACTAAACTTTGATATAAGTGACATACATTTTTTAAAGTCCTTGTCAATTTTACCTCATCGAAAGTTTAAAACATCTGCATTCTAATCCACCTGTCTTGGTTGTTAGAACTCTGCAGTCTCTAATTATCCCCCTAGATGGTCTCCTTATGTGAACACATGTCAAATAATAGGGAACCTCAGTATACCAAGAAGGCAGCAGCTGTCCCAGGGTGCTGAGGCAGAGGACCTCAAGTTATAAGTTTTATATTTAAATGAATTAATTATTCCTTTGACACTAAGCTTGAAAGGTGGTGATCTCATAATCCAAGGTTTCAGGATCACCTAGGAGTGAGAAACTCATCCCTGTTTAAGTAGTTACTTTTATTTGCAAGACGAGTCCTGTATTTACATACATTCTAGTCACTTGAACTCCCAGAATCACAAATGTTAGGAGCCTCCCCTCTGGCCATTTCTGGGGAGACTGGTCAGGGTGTGGGTTCCATGAGTCATTTATTACAGACTTCATTTTTAACCAGTTCCCAGGGGGTTATGTGTGAGCCTTTGCCGTTTGTCCGTGACTGCGTCATATATACACATATCGATCGCCCTCTCTAATTCCCAGACCTGGTGCCCTGCCCTTCTATCTGACTGGGGTGAAGCAGCATGGAGGCCCCATGCTGGCCCCTGAAGGGGGGGGGGGAGGGAGAACCTGGCGCCATTGAGCAGATCTCGCCTAATGGTAACCCTCCAGTGAGTCAGTGGCCTCCAAGAGACCATGAGTGTGGCCTTGTTGATGAGGAATGTAGTCATAGTCACACAAAAAAGTCCCCAGTCTCTGTCTTAGGACCCCATACATGGCCCATTATCCCTGCTACAGAAAAAAAAAACTGGACAGGACCTCCCGTTAGGCGCCTGTCAGCCCTCATCACTAATCAGCCCAGGGGCAACTCGGAATGACTGGAGGCACTCACTTCCACCCCCCACCAGCCACACTGCCCGCTCTCAGCCCCTGCCACCTGCGGAGCCCCACACCAGGCCAGAGCAATCAAACTTGGCTTCTGCATGGTTGTGCAGAGCTTGCCATCAGCCAAGCTCCTAAAATATTTATACAGGCAGGGCTCAGCCTCTTTTTCTACCAACAGAAGCCACAGCAGGTAAGGACCAGATGTTTTGGGGGGGTTGTTTATCCCAGATAGCAAACCTACCAGCGGTGGCTCACCTGGCAGGGATCTCACTTACCAAAAGAGCCAAAAAGCTGGCCATGGTCACATCAGAAAATCACATAGTTTCTCTCCCTTTTATTCAGAGATTGGATTCATGTGTGCACAGGGAAAGGCCAAAATGCCGGACCTGGTGGGCGCCTGTCTCAGGACTCTGTGCCAGCACGTTGCAGGGTGGGGGAGCACAGTATATATACCTATTTCCAAAGATAGTATGACATGTCACCATAGAGCTTTTGTGGATACCTATTCTGTTTGGAACTGTTAGAAAACTAGATGACAAGAAAATCGATAAAAGGGAGGGAGGTGGGAAGATCCAGTTTCAGCAAAGATGGATGGGGTACTTGAGCCTCAATTAGCAGTTGTTCCCCATTATGTTAGCAGACACACCTTAGACACAAGTTTTCTGAGAGAAGACAATGATAAAAGCCTGAGGGTTAGGTGAATATTTCCATGATAGTGACAGCTATCTCCACAGAAGCACCTCAATTTATCTCAAAACTGAAGGTTTCACTAGCTTGTACCTCTCATCAAGTTGGTTTTATAAGGATGGGAATTATTTTAAGTACTCTAAAATGGTATCATTTCCTATGGCAAATTATTTGGGTGTATTTTGAAGCTAATTAAAAAGGAAATGTCCTGTTTTGTAAAGAGCAGCATTTCTACATTTTAAAAATCAGATGTTCTCAGTGGGGAGCAGGGTTTTATCTTTGTCAGTGTTGGCTGTTGCTAAGTGCATCCCAGATTGAAAATCTAAATGAAGTAACTACAACGAAAGGCGTGGGGGAAGTTTATGTTGGAAAAGCAGGAGGGAAACACATATACATATATAATACAGAGACAATTTGTGAATTTAGAAAGCCTTTTCATGTCATGTTTTTCTTTCTATCTTGCTAGTTCCTCATTATTTCACTGTGAGCATTGCAAACATGGAGGGCTGCAGAGGTGCCAAGCTCCATGATGGTGTCCAAAAATTGGCTTTGTACATATGCTAAATTAGAGATTGGCTGGCAGAATCAGTTCACAGATCCTGGATTGGCAAGGATTTCTCATGAAAGAAGACAGGGCTGCAAGCCCGCGGGACTCACACTCCAGCCAGCAGCAGTGCAACATGCTCCATCCAACAAGCCAAAACCCATCTTAAAATAAATTCTGAATCTGCATCAGGCATCGGGTCCAGCCCAGGTAAAATACTACCCAGAAGTCTAGTCCCCTTTCCTGTTTCATGAGGAAGGATTGTGTTGAATCTTGTGTGGGCCAGAGCTTTGAGATTGTTTTACCAAAAGATCCAGGCCATTTCATCAAAAGACCCAGGTCACTGGCATCCTGCATGGACTGGGCTGCTCTAGTGTTGAAGGAGGAAGGGAAGGGAAGAATCCTACAGACAAAAACCTTTCTGTTTTTATCTTCCTGGGAAGTAAGCAAATTGTGCGATGGTTCTGATATAAGAAGAATTAATGCAGTGAAGAAACATATTAGACAGCCGGAGCAGAGAAGTCTATGCCAAAAGGACCCGCCATATGGGTCTTTTTCACTCACTGTATCAACTAGAAAATGCCTCTCATTTACAAGTAGCTAGTTGATGGCTTTACTGTCCCTGAGAGGTATACTTTATTCTGTGGAGTTTAAGGACGAGTGTAATAATTTTAAAAAACAGCTTTTTGTGTTGTTATGGTTGGCCTTGGGTTCCTGATTCTCTAGTTAAGCACTAGGAAGAAGTAAGGGGGCTTATTTTCTAGGCCAAGAAGTGCTTTTGACTCAAATGATGACATCTGACAAGATAAGGAATACTTCTAAGTGGAGATGGTAACGCCAGTTGCTTTAGCTTTCCTCTGAGGCAGTGATTTTCACCTTTTTCATCTCATGGCACAGATAAACTAGTTACTAAACATTTGCGGCACACCAAAAAATATTTTTTTGCCAGTCTGACAAAAAAAAGAGTATAATTTTGATTCATTTACATCAGATGGCTATTGTTGTGTTGACTGTTGTCATTTTTTACTTGAGAATCTAAGGGAAAAGAGGTCAGTGCTCCTGACTACATGGAGTCTTGCATCTTTCAGGTACTGTCATCATTCACCTACCTGAATGTGTAAGCTCTGTGAGAGCAGCGGCCGTACTTGCCCACAGCACACTAAATAGCATGGAATATTCCATTGGGTTGTGTGTTTTTTAGTTATGGCTGCTATAACGAATACCATAGACTGGGTGGCTTAAACAGCAAACATTTATTTCTCACAGTTCTGGGGGCTGAGAAATCCACGACCGAGGTGCAGGATGGTGTGGTTCCTGGTAAGAACCCATTTCTTGGATCATTGATGGCTACCTTCATGCTCTGCCCTCATATGGCAGAGAGAAAGATCATCTCTCTTGTATCTGTTCTCATAAGGGCCCTAATCCCACTCAAGGGCTCCAACCTTATGACCTGATTACCTTCTAAAGGCTTCACCCCTATATACCATCACCTTGAGGGTTAGAGCTTCAACATATGAGTTTTGGGGAGACACAAACATTCAGTCCATAGAAGGTTGGTTATCTCACTGGATGACACCAATGAGGCCAATATCTTAAGAGTAATTCATGTAGGAGCAAGCTCTGCAACACATTCTGCATTATGTGTGATAGTGTGAAAAGTGCTTAAATAGGTGTCAGGAGACTTGAGTTCTAGTCTATTCACTATTATGTTCAGTGACCTTCAGTAATTTGGTGATCTCTCTGGGAATTTTATCTCCTTGTTTCTATAATGACTAAGTAATTGCTGAGCTTTCTTCAGCCCTAAAATTGCATGATTTTATGATTCCAAACCTTAGCCAACCATCTAAAAATGCATTCTCTGGATGATGAAAAGTATTGAGTAGGCCTACATGGAAAAGCCAGATTTCTTGGTAGAAAGAATTACTCCAGGCACACGGCCTAAAGACAATGACTCAGAAGCACCACCTTCCTCTTTTCCTTAACAGTTGCTCTTGTGGTGGAGGTGAGAGGCAAAAAGGGAGAGAGTAGGCGCTGATGCATGGAATGAATGTGGAGACAGAATATGGCTCTAAACCACACTGCGGTCTATCATGTAGTATTTAGAGAGGGAAGAATGGAAAAGGGAGAACTCACCTTTATTAAAACTATATTCGATTAGTTCTTTTAAGGAACCATTCAATTCTCTAGTCATGGAATATGCTTCCTGTATTGGATTGAATGGTGGCTTTTCAAAAGATATGACCACGTCCCAATCCCTGGAACCTGTACTAGTAAATGCAGCCTTATTTAGAAAAGGGGTCTTACAGGTGTAGCGAGGATGTCAAGATGAGATCCTCCTGGATCCTCCAGGTGGGCCCTAAGTCCAATGACAAGTGTCCTCATAAGAGATGCTCAGAGGTGAAGCCACATGGAGACAGAGTCAGAGGGTAGAGTAATGGAGCCACAGGGAATGCTGGCAGCCAGCAGAAGCTGGGGGAGGCAAGGAAAGATTCTCTAGGGAGGGAGTACAGCCCTGCAGACAACTTGATATTAAATTTCTGGTCTTCAGAGCTGTGAGAGAATAAATCACTATTGCTTTAAGCAGCCAAGTTTGTGGTAATTGTTTATGGCAGCCCTAGAAAACTAAACTTCAGATGAGTAAATTTAAAAAGATGGACATCATTCATCAAGAACCCCAGTATCTTTTTTCCTATTAACATCACGGAACACTTGACATTGAACATTAATAATATTATTAAATAGCAATCTTAGATCTCTTCTGAAATAAACATGTTTTTGCCTGCACAATAGCTGTCTGTAAATACCATCTCCTGAATGAACCACTGTTTTCTTAAGACTGGTTTGTAGAAGGAAACACCCCACTGCCAGAGAAAGGGGCTTCATTTTTATATTTCTCCTTCCCTGACTCTGTTTTGGTAACTTTGTTTCTGTACCAGATCCACACTGTTCATTAACTTCTCCATTTTAGGGTATTTCAGCTTCATACAGCAATAGTAGCCATAATATTCTGCTGTTTTATTACACGTTTATCCATCGACTATCTGTTCTTTTGGCCAGACTTTGTTGGCCTTATCTCAGAGCTCTGTCTTAGTACATCTTTTAGTGACTGTTTTCCCACATATCAAATTAAGAATTTGTTAATCAATTTACTAGTTCACATTTGAAGGTGAACAGCTTATAATGTTTGTGACAATATTGGATTTCTTTATTTCCTAATGAGTGATTTTTATTATTTTTAATTTTTTAATTAATATACTTTTATTGAAGCCCTGGCTGGTTTTGCTCAGTGGATAGAGCGTCAGCCTGGAGACTGAAGAGTCCCCGGTTGGACTCCAGTCAAGGGCATGTGCACAGGTTGTGGGCTCGATCTCCAGTAGGGGGTGTGCAGAAGGCAGCCAATCAATGATTCTCTCATCATTGATGTTTCAATCTCTCCCTCTCCCTTCTTCTCTAAAATCAATAAAATATATATTTTTAAAATATATATTTTAAGCAGAAAACAAAATACTTTATCATAAGCTACTGGGTAACTCACAGACCCAGATGGAATGAGGGTTTCACAGACAGAGCACCACCTTGGGCGCCAACACGTGAGTTCTGCCTCACCTCAACTGCTGACTAGCTGTTCCATCTCTGGATACGTTACATATTATAACCTGCATGTTCTTCAGGCAAACATGGTGAATAAAACCTGCCTTGTCTAGCCCTAACCAGTTTGGCTCAGTGGCTAGAGCTTCGGCCTGTGGACTGAAGGGTCCCAGGTTCTATTTCGGTCAAGGGCATGTACTGTGGTTGCAGGCACATCCCCAGTAGGGAGTGTGCAGGAGGCAGCTGATCGATGTTTCTCTCTCATCGATGTTTCTAACTCTCTATCCCTCTCCCTTCCTCTCTGTAAAAAAATCAATAAAATATGTTTAAAAAAACTGCCTTGTCTACATCTCAGAACTACTGTGAGAGCAAATGAGAGCAAGCCCTTTAAAAAGTTTAAAAAAGAACTGTATACATGTGTATCATCATTATCAAGTGATTTAGGATATTTGAGCACATATACTTCACTCCAAAGCCATATTACTCAGCATTGGGATGCCATTGGGACCCCATCGGTCCTCTCCATTACCTGACTGTGCATCACGAACATTAAATTGCCCATGGCAATGTTCTGAACGGAAAGCCTGGTAACTCCAGCAGTTGTGTTTGCTAAGCTTGTCCTAAAACCACCTTCCATGTGACTTCAGCCTCTCTCCTGTGGGTGACCTGTCCTCTTCTCGGGGCTCACTCAGCTTGTCGACAGGGTAGCTTGTTCTCATCTCTGGGGTCTACACTGCGCTGGCCTCAGAGCTTGGCTTCTTCCCGGAGAGTCTTCCCTAAGCAGCATCCCAAGGGCTGACACCTGGAGCCTTGTGTTCAGAGTCACCGTCCACCAAGGCTCCATGCATGGTTTAGGCATTGATTAGGTACATCATCAATGAGCTTTAAAATGCAGTGAGCTTTACATTTTCCTTATACAGTTGATCCTCCAACAGCACAGATGTGAACTGTGCAGGTACACTTATTTTTTTTTTCAGTGAATACTGTAAATGTATTTTTTTATGATTTTCTTAGTATTTCCTTTTCTATAGCTTACTTTATTGTAAGAATGCATATACAAAATATGTGTTAATCAACTGTTTATGTTACAATAAGGTTCTTAGTCAACAGTAGGCTATTAGTAAATTTTTAAGGAGTCAACAGTTATACTTGGATTTTCAACTGCATGAAGGTTGTCCCCCCTAACCCCCACATTGTTTAAGGTCAACTGTAATTCCATTTTTTGCATATATATATATAATCTTTTCTTCTCACTGCCTACCATTAGAAGAACACAGCATTGTGATATGAGGAGGCCTTTAACGGGGTCCTGATCTCGTTAAGAAGAATTTTAATGTCCCTGGAACCAGGTGTGTGATGCCAGGTGGAGTGATTTTTCCCATTTCCAGTTTGTCCAGAGGCCTTTCCTGGCAGAACCTCTAGCCCATGAGACTTCCTCTTCGTCTTGCACGAAGGGTACAGTTTGGTTCTGACGCATGGATTCTCGAAGCCGCTGTGCGTCCCCACAATCTGTTATGCTAAATCACACCTGGTGTCTGCACAGAGAAGGCGCTGGCAAGCATCCTGGCCGCTGGGACCCAGGCCTCTGACTCTGACGCCAGAACACGGCAGTGTTGCAGAGAGCCTTCCGAGAGCCTGGCTCACCGGCACGGGAAATTAACCTGCTTGTTCTCACGTTAAATGGTTTATGAAAATTTACTGGGCGCAGAAAGAGGGAAGAAAACCCAAGTGGTTCCGCAGTGAGCCTGCCTGGCACCAGTGAAGGCATGAAGCCGCCGAGAAAGTCAACCTGAAGAGCTGGCAAGAGGAAGAGGTGTAAAACGCAATGAAAATCAAGTGTGGTGCAGCCATTGCATTGTTTTATTAGCATTTTGTTGAGGGAGACATTTAATTATAGAAGATCCGTGTTCTTGAGCTAGGTCAGATGACACTGGGCGCTGCCACCTTCTCCACGGTACCCGAATCCAGAGGATTGTGGCTTGCTCCAATCGACCACAAAGAGAAACCTCCTTCTGTGTGGCTGGGACTCTTCCCTGTAACCAAACCATAAAAGGGCAGAATCCGCCATATGTACATAATACTCTGATGGCCATCATCACCCTCCATGCTTTTCCACATTATATTTTTCTTCTTTTTCCTTGTTGATTTTAGAATAAAATAAAATAGGTAAAGAAGACAGTGCAGAAGTTCTACTTTTTAAAATACCTGTAAATTTGCCATCTAAAAGAACTTTTTTTAAGTACCACTTTCCTTAGGAAATAATTAGGAAGCAAGACAAACAACAAACCATGAAAAACAAATGATTAGCTCCTATAAAATGAGGTTGTGAATATATATATATATATATATATATATATATATATATATATATGTAAAAGAAATCTGTGGGCGACGCTGCCCTGCCCCCAGTACAGCTTCCTCTCCAGAATGAGAGGACAAGGCTTGGCCCTGCAGCCAGCACAAACTCCGGTTTAACTGCAAGGCTATCTGTGCCTCAGCACTAGACATTTCTACTTCTCTCTGTAAGCTTTTACAGCCTCCTACTTACGGAGACAAGATTCTTTGTGTCAGCACCTTGGAGAAGTGTTGCTGAAGCAATTGGCACGCAGACAGGAGCCCCGCGCACGCCAGCCCCTTCAGAACCTACCTGAGTGTGGCCTCGGACGGAAGAGGCCCAACTCGCCTCCAAAATTTGGTGATGGCCAGGGAGACAAATATTTTCCTCCATAGAAGTGAAGAGGCTTTGGCTTAAAAACAAAACAGACAAAAAAACACACCTGATTCTTGATATTTACATTAAGGGGACAAATTTGGATCATTGCTAGCAATGTTCCTCAAGCCAGCTTGAGAACTAAAGAAAGTCACAAACTGCTCCGGCCAGGACAGGTGATGCGGATCTGGAACCATGGCAAGGCTGCCTCATTAAATTATGAGCCGATCATTCTTGATTTATTGTTTAAAAAAAGCATGAAAGGCCAGTGGACGCAGCCCTGCGTGGGTAATCCGTGGCACCTGTGGCCAACAGCAGTGCTTTCACCCTCAGAAGGAAGAAAGGTAGGTTCCGAGTCCTTTGATGACACTGTTCCCTTTCGCGCTTGTTTATTTTTATTCTCCCACGCAGACTGCAACCCAGCAGGGGGCTTTTAAACCAAAACAGTTAATTACCTCCTCTAACCCAGAGAAGCTGCACAACACACTATAGCTAGTTGCAAGGGAGAGGGCAGCTTTTCTTGAGGCTGTGCTTTGCACCAGGTGAGAAGGGAGGGCAGAGGGAGACCAATTAGAAGGCCCCCGGGAGGGAGGGGGACCAGCATGTACTTGCACGTCTTTCTCATAGCACTGCACTTCGAACCCCCAGACTCAGAGACCCCTGTGCAAACACCTGTTCCAAAGACAGAGTTGAGTAGCGTTAGGACTAGAGCCCTCTCCTGATAACAGCGCGTGCTTCGCACTCCAGGGATGCCCATGGGCAGGGCAGTTTCAAGCAGCGAGGAGCTTCTCCACTTAGTGCTCAAGGGACTGCAAGGGACAGACCTGCCAATAAAAAAGGGACTTTCTCCACTGAACTGCAGTGCGTGGCCCACCTCTCCCGTCACCCCTGCCTTCCCCAGGTGAACAGGGCCTGAGCCCTTTGTTCCTAAATTGTGGGCTCACCCCTGCCTGCTTTGGAATCTCCCATCTTTCTGTCCATTTCCTGGCACCAGCACCTTCCCCAGCTAACCTCATATGTCCTGACCATCTGCCATTGCATTCACTCTCTCTTCCTGCCTCAGCTCGGTGCCCATTTCTGGCCCCCCGCTGGGTCCTACCCCTTCTCCTCACCTACTGAAATCTTCAACTCCCCTGTCCCCCCATCTCAGCCTGAAGTGCTCCCTCCCACTTCTAACCCCGGGGCCTTATTGTCTGTTATTTATTTCACTTTCGATTCTGTGGGCCTTTCATCACCACAACTAGAGGACACATTCCTCTACTGATGTATATAGCAACATAAAGTGATCTCGATATCGCCCCACCACTCGCAGCCCCAGCACCTGGGTAGTGATGATTCTGCACTTGATTCCTCTCCTACTGGTTAACATTTTTTAAATGCACCAGACCAGGGACATCAGGCAAAATCTGGAGATGGTGGTCAGGAAATTTTCTTTTCAGAATCACAATCTTAAAGAAAAGAACAAATCCTGTTAGTTATCGAAATGTTTCCAAGTATCTGACGTTTGGCCTTAACTACGTAAAACACCTACTGAGTGACGGCGTTGTTCGTTGATCCTCTGAATCCTGCCCAGCACCTGGACGTGCTAGTAGGCCCTCCGGGAGAGCACGTCCCAGGAACAAATCTCCTGCTCCTTGTGCCTCTGCTGCCCTGCCAGAAAACAAAAATTATAACATTGCCCCACTGAGGCTGTGAGAACAAGCAATGAGTGAGAACAAAGAAAATAGTACGAGTGGAAAGAACCATGAACTTGCAGACTCCAGAGCTCCACAGACAAATCTGAGCATGGCGGTTATTACTGGCATTGAAAAAATCCTACACAGCTGGCCAGTGTGTCTCAGTGGTTAAGCGTTGACCTCTGAACCAGGAGGTCATGGTTTGATTCCCTGTCAGGGCACATGCCTGGATTGTAGGGCACAGGGGATCATGCAGGAGGCAGCTGATCAATGGTTCTCTCTCATCATTGGTGTTTCTATCTCTCCCTCTCCCTTCTTCTCTGAAATGAATAAAAACATATTTTAAAAAGAAAGAAAAAAGAAAAAGTCACCACAAGCCTTTACTTTTTAAAAAGTTGCACGCAAAGTGGACCTCAAAGCCGCACTGCTACTTCACAAAGTTAACAAGAAATGTAAAAGGTATAGGCAGCTGTGCTGTGAGGAACATCTTCTCAGCCCTAGCTCAACGCTTCTCTGTGAACTTGGATTTGAGGCCCCTCAGAGGCCATGAGGATGCCTGGCAAGGTTCTCACAAAAACACAAGGCCTGTCCCACACAGCTGAGGACAATCCATCAGGACCAGGTAGGGAAAGGGCAAAAGAAACGAGATGGAGAGTGGGGGAAGGGTAATAGAAAGGGCCATGGCAGCAAGAAATCCAAACGCCAGCCCCTTGCCAGTCAAGGACTGGCAAACCCCAGTGAAGAGGCTGAAAGTAAGCCCCTTCTTCCCACTTGAGTTTTCTCTTCCCAGAGAATTTTCATTGTATTTTGTTGAATGGTAAAGACTGAAAACACAACATAAAAATATCATAAGCCTCCCTATCTCACAACATATTCAAAAATATATACCCAGAATATACATGGGCCTAAATGCTAGAACTAGAAATAGAGCACTTAAACAAAAACGTAGCTACCCATCTTCATGACCTTGGATTAGGCAGTGGTCTCAAAAAGTGGTTACAAAAGTGTTGGAGGCACCTCTCACTGATGTCAGAGAGGTGTTACAGACAGCTCCCTGAGTCAGTGGGGGAGGGCTGTTCCCAACCTGGAGCCTCGTCTTCTCATATAAATGAATTTATACAGGAGACCTTGACTGAGTTGTGAAAAGCCAACTTATTAAAGCAATTGAAGTGTGCACCTTTATTGAAAAAGCAAACCTATATATCTGGCTTAAGAAGCGCAGACGGGCTCTCTGCTAATCTGAAGAGTGAATTGGGTGGGGGTCCGAGGTGTTACATACCCTCCTGTCTGTAGGCTTCAAAATTTGTTTGCTGAATATTTTGGTGCAGATTAATTCTCCAGGTCCCTTCTTTTTACTTTGTTGTGGCCTTCCCAGAATTCATGAGAAGCACCTGGCAACTTGATCTTGCCAAGCCTTGAGACTATTGGCTTTTCTCTTTAGGGAGTAAAACTGCCTTTTTTTTTTTTTCTTTCTCCTTTCTCCCTCCCTTTCTGTATTCTCTCCTTAGAGAGGTGGATTTTTTTTTTTTATTTTTTTTTAACCATTGGCTGGGGAAGATAATGGCTTGTTAGTTACAAGCTGGCTACACATTGCTCACACTGTTTTAAACTTTACTGTCTCAGTTTCCCTATTCCTCCTGCCCTGGAATCCTGTAACAAAAGCACAAGCAACAAAAGAAAAAAATGGGTAAATTGGACTTAAGCAAAATTATAACTTTAGTGCTTCATAGGCCACCATCAGGAAAGTGAAATAACAACCTACAGAATGGGAGGAAATATTTGGGAACCATATATCTGATATCCAGAATATATAAAAGGCACTCCTAACTCAACAACAAAAAAACAACCCAATTTTTTTAAATGGGCAAAGGACTAGAATAGACATTTCTCCAAAGAAGGTGTACTGCTGGCCAATAAGCAAACAAAAATGTGCTCAGCATCATCAGTCGTTAGAGAAGGGCAAATCAAAACCACAATAACATACATGTCACGCCCACGAGGATGGCTGTTATCTTTGATAACTAGCAAAGAAATAAAATAGAAAATAACAAGGGTTATTAAGGATGTGAAGAAATTGGAAATCTGATGGAAACGTAAAATTATGCAACCGAATTGTGGAAAACAATATGGCAATTCCTCAAAAGGTTGAACATAGAATTACTATATGGCCCAACAACTCTACTCCTAGATATATTTCCAAAAGAATTGAAAGCAGAGATTCCAAAAGCCACTTGTACGCTGACATGCATAGCATCATTATTCACAATAACTAAAAGGTAGAAACAAGCCAAATGTCCATTAACGGATGAATGGGTTTTAAAAATGTAATATAATATATATATGAATATTATTAACCATAAAAAGGAATGAAATTTGGATACATGATACAACTTGAATGGACCTTAAAATACTATGATACAAAGTGAAACAAACAAACAAATATTGTATGATTTTACTTATATGAAATACCTGGAGTAGATAAATGCATAGATACAGAAAGTAGGTTAGAGGCTACCAGGGCTAACGGGCAAGAGGAATGAGGAATTTTTGCAAAAATGGTTATAGAATTTTGGTTTGGGGTGATGAAAAACTTTTGAAATTAGATAGTGGTGATGGCTGCACCATGCTGTGAATGTAATTAAGACCACTAAAAGGTACACTCAAAAATGGTTACAGTGGAATATGTTATATGTATTTCATCACAATGTTTTTTACATAGAAATTTTTCCAAAGAAGATATATAAAAATGACACATGAAAAGAGACTCAACATCATTAGTCATCAGGGAAATAAAACCCATAGTGAGCACAGTGAGAGACACTTCACACCCACTAGGATGGCTATAGTCAAAAAGATCATAACACATGTCGGTGAGGCTGTAGAGCAATTGGAACCCGCATGCACTGCTGGTAGAAATGAAAATTGGCACAGCCACTTTGTTAACAGTTCCTCAAAAAATTAAAGAGTTACCATATAACCCAGCAATTCCAGTTTCTCCTAGGTATGTGTCCAAGAGAAATGAAAACAGATGTCCACACAAGAACTTGTACATGCTCGT
This sequence comes from Myotis nattereri, assembly GCF_964212035.1. NCBI lineage: Eukaryota > Metazoa > Chordata > Mammalia > Chiroptera > Vespertilionidae > Myotis > Myotis nattereri. The sequence continues at coordinate 39,833,229 of NC_138076.1, read as the reverse complement.
TCATAGCAGCATTTTTCCTGATAGCCAAAAATGGAAACAAACCATATGTCCATTAACTGATAATAGACAAGCAAAAGTGGTATATCCATACAGTGGAATATTATTTCACAATAAAAAAGGGAGGAAATAACTGATACATGCTACGACATGACGAACCTTGAAACATTGTACTCAGTAAAAGAAACCAGTCACAAAAGATCACATATTGCATTTCGTGCCTATGAAATGTCCAAAATAAGCAAATCTGTAGAGACACAAAGTAGATTAGTGGCTACCCAGAGCAGAGGGAAATGGGAGTGACTGCTAAAGAGTATAGGGTTTCTATTTGGGATGACACAAATATTTTAAAATTGGATGTGGCAGTGGTTGCTCAACTCTGTGAATACACGAACAGCCATTGAATTTTACACTTTCAATAGGTGCATTATGCCATTTGAATTTTATTTCAATGAAGCTATTAGAAAAAGATCACAAGCCTAAAAATAATCTCCCCAAAAATTATTTCCCACAAATAACAAGTAAAATGAAGTTCAAATCATTAACCAATTTTTAACATTTTGTATTGGAAATATTCAAATATATGCAAATGTAAAGAGAATAGTGTAAAGAGCCCCCATCTACTACTCAACAACCAGCTCTAGAAATTATGTATCAATATTTTAGACAGATTTTTTTAAATTTCCCATGTTTTATTGCAAAAATTTCAAACATCAGAATTTGAAAGATTGAACAGGGAATACCCATATACTCACCTCCTATACGCTCCATTAATGTTTGACTCTGCCTGCTTTAATACACACTGAGTGGCCTGATTATTATGACCACCTGACGTTGGTAGGCAAATTAGCTATAATTTCATGCTGAAGTTGCTAGAGGGCCAGACCATTATAAATAGGGAAGCAAGTTGTTTAGCACGACAGTAGAAGTTATTTTTTTCTGAAGATATGGGTAAACAACGCAATTTAACAGCCTTTGAACGTGGGGGATATATATAGATCTCCATGTATCTGTACCTCTACTCATCCATCAATTCACTTACTTTTTTAAAAATTACAGTTGATATTCAATAGCATTTTATATTTGTTTCAAGTGTATTCATTTCCTTTTTAAGTTCATTTCAAAGTTAGTTATGAAAGAAGCAGTACATTTCCCCTTAAATACAATGTGTGCTTGTCATTGACAAGAGTCCAACATTTGTTCACCATTCTCTGTCCTTTGAGGTAAAATTTATATACAATGAAATGCACAAATTTTAAGTGTGCATTCTATTAAATTTTTCAAAAGCATAGGCCTAACAAGTTAAAGCCATTCTTTTAATGTCTTTTAAAAACATTTTAATTGCTCATAGACCTTCAAAATGATTTTTTATAGATTTATTATATTTTAGTGGGTTTTTTGGTAGAAATTTTTCTTTTTCATTAAATATCTGAGGGGCAGAAAAGGCAATTACATATTTGAGCCACCCATCCATATATATCCTGTGCCTTCTTAGTTTTTTTAATGAAAACTGATTGGGCATTTTACTATAAACTTACGTATTAATGTATCTTTCATAATTAACACAATAGAAACTTTGCTCTACCAAAATCTATGTTTTCAAAGTAATCATGTAATACAACATGGAATGTAATAATTTTTGAGATGAATCAATAAGTGCATTTTTCACCTGTTTTAATTGTTGTAAAATACATATAACAAAAGTTACCATCTTAACCATTTTTAAGTACGTTGTTCAGTGGTTATTAAATACGCCCATATTGCTGTGCAACCATCACCACTATCTATCTCCATAACTCTTTTCATCTTGTAAAACTGAAACACTATACCCATCTACATATATAAAAGCCTAAGCGACTGGCCGACCAGTCTGTAGCTATGACGCTAACTGACCACCAGGGGGCAGATGCTCAACGCAGGAGCGGAAACCACAAGCATGGAAATATGGAATAGACTGATGAATCTCAGAGGGAAGGGGGGAGGGCAGGAAGAGATTAACCAAAGATCTTATATGCATGCTAGAGCCCCAGTATTCATGCACTGGCGGGGTCCATCAGCCTGGCCTGTGGGAATTGGGCCGAAACCGACTCTCCAACATCCCCTGAGGGGTCCCAGATTGTGAGAGGGCACAGGCCAGGCCAAGGGAGCTCATCAGTGCACAAATCTGTGCACCGGGCCTCTAGTCTATCCTATATAATAAAAAGCTAATATGCAAATTGTCCCCTCGACCAGGAGTTCAACAGGGAGTTCAACCAGGGGGCAGGGGCAGCTAGCCAACTGCCCACAGCCTCTCCCTCTGGCAAGCCCCGCCCCCAACCGGCCCCCCCACCCTGATCGAGGCGGGCTGGCTGGATCCCACCCATGCACAAATTTGTGCACCGGGCCTCTAGTATATATATAAAAGCCTAAGTGACCACTGACCAGCCAGTAGCTATGATGCGCACTGACCACCAGGGGGCAGACGCTCAATGCAGGAGCTGCCAAGCTGTGGTCACTTGGCAGTGGCGGTTCTTGGGTCATGCACCTGGAAACAGAGAGGAGGGAGCCCGATTCTGGGGTATGTCACCCAAGAACCACCCTTTCACAATCCGGGACCCCTCGGGGGATGTCAGGGAGCCAGTTTCAGCCTGATCCCTGCAGGCCAGGCCAAGGGACCCCACCAGTGCACGAATTCATGCACTGGGTCTCCAGTTAAACAATAACTCCCTATTCTTTCCCCACCCCCCAGCCCCTGGCAATCACCATTCTACTTTCTGTTTTTATGATTTCGACTAAGTACCTCATATAAGTGGAATCATATAGTATTTGTCTTTCTGTGACTGGCTTATTTCACTTAGCATAATGCCTGGAATGTTTATCCATGTTGTAGCATGTGTCAGAATTTCCTTCCTTTATAAAGCTGAATAATATTCCAATTATAAAATAAAACACATTTTGCTTATCCATTTTTCTATGAATGGATACTTTGGTTTCTTCCACATTTTAGTCGTTGTGAATAATGCTGCTATAAACATGGGTGTACAAATCCTTTTGAGACCCTGTCTTTAATTCTTTTGCTTATGTATCCAAAAGTGAAACTGCTGTATGATATGGTAATTCTATTTTTAAGTTTTTGAGGAGCCACCATCTTATTTTCTATAGTGGCTTGTACCATTTTACATTTCCACCAATAGAGCACAAGAGTTCCAATTTCTCTACATCCTCACCAACCCTTGTTATTTTCTGTTTCTGTGGTTGTTTTTTTTAATAGTAGCCATCTTGATGGGTGTGGTGGTATCTCATTGTAGTTTGGATTTTTGTCTCCCTAATGATGAGTGATATTGAGCATCTTTTCATGTGGGTACTGGCCATTTGTATATCTATCTTATTTGAAGAAATATCTACGTATTCAAGTCCTTTGCCCAATTCTTAATTATATTGGTTTTTTTATTGTTGACTTTTAGGAGTTATGTATATGTACTAGATATTAATTATTTATGAGATATATGATTTGCAAATATTTTCTCCCATTCTGTGGGTTGCCTTTTATAATTTTTTTAAATTTTTAATGTTTCATAAAGTCCAATTTATTTATTTTTTTCTTCTGTTGACTGTGCCTGCAGTGTACTAATGAATGAAATTTCAAACCAGTTAACTCATGGTATATTCAATAGTGTTGTAGATTTTTTGTTTTCAAAAACAGGCAACCTAAGATTTGTTTTTCATGTGAAAAATTCAGTGGGATAAAACACACAGCACTGCCCTAACCGGCTTGGCTCAGTGGATAGAGCGTCAGCCTGCGGACTCAAGGGTCCTGGGTTCGGTTCCAGCCAAGGGCATGTACCTTGGTTGCGGGCACATATCCAGTAGGGAGTATGCAGGAGGCAGCTGATCGATGTTTCTCTCTCTTCGATGTTTCTAACTCTCTATCCCTCTCCCTTCCTCTCTATAAAAAATCAATAAAATATATTTTTTTAAAAAACAAAAACACAAAAACACAGCACTATCATCTTGCCTAAAGAAACACTAGCAGGTTGTAATAATTAATGAGAATTTATTTGCCTTTAGTTTTCAAGCAGTCACTACAAGTCTCTGTGATTATAATAAATTTTATACATTTATAAGAAAAATACAAAAATATAAATTACTTAGTTATGACATGTTTTATGTTATAAGCACTTCTGTTTTTTAATATAAATGTATAAAAAGAAGTTATATAAAGGAGACCTTAAATGGAACGATTCACTCAGAATTTATTTCAAACATTCTCACATTTTTCAAAAAAAAATTCATATTGATTCTGATATCCAGCCCTTCTGCCAAAAATTTGTTCCACTCCATGCCTGTGACATCATTTTAGGGATTAGATAAAATGGAAATGACATGAGCTGGACCGATGCAGAAAAGATAGAATTCACTATCATTTTGGATTCACATATCATTTTGGATATGCAGCGTGGCAGCGTGCCTTTTGCAGGATGAAAATATTAATTACACATTTTTAAAAATCACAAATGTTATGCATCTCCCTGGAGTCTAGAAAGTCTTTGGTATTTCTTAATTACCAAATCTCAGTCCGGCTGCACAGCTTTCTTCCTCATTGCTCCTGTTGCATCCGGGTAGTCTTTGCGATTTCTTCGGAAAATGACTATACATTAACATGCAAGGTTTCAGTGTGTGCGTTTGTGTTTGGGAGATGGGCGGGGGGGGGAGGGATGAAGGGAAAGGTGTTAATTCAGATGTTATGAAACTGTGATAATGCTATTATTTAAGGCACTTATTTGGGTCTGTTTATACTTTGTAGTTTTATAAATAAGCCCAAGGGGCTCCTCCTGGTTGTCACAATCCTCCTTGAATCTGAATCCGGTCTGTCTCTTCCTATCCGACAGTAGAATTGATGTGGCTCTAATCCCTGGAAGTTTGGAACTAATGAACTGACTGCTGAGCTGCCGCCACGGAGCTTGGTCCCAAACTATACTGTACTTCACACTCGATTTATTCTCCAGATGGCGAGACTGTGCCACCCCGCCGCGAGGGACCACCTCTTCCACTGGAGTGTAAAAGTGGACGGATGTTGTTTTCTTTGCAGATTTGATCATTCTGAGCTAGAAACTTGCGAGGATGATTAGTTATTAGCTTTAATGGGTGCCAATTGAACCAACTGCACGCATATTTTCTCCTTTAATTTCGGAGTCTGCAGGTCTCGGTGATGGTTGATTTATCCGCTTTCTTACGTCACCGGAGCGTGTCCCTTCCCCAGGTGACAAGGACCCAGGCTCTGAAATCATAGCACGCCTTGGTTCCTGGCCCAGACACAGTCGCATAATACGGTGGCTTATGTAGAAGGACAAGTTTATTAGCCACCGGTCCACTGCACTGAGCAGCCCTTGGCACGGAATATCGATTGAATGCGGGACCTTCGCTAGCACCCCCTTTTAGACCCGGGCCCTGGGAAGACTCCGACCCGGGCCAGCTTTCTCCGTGACCTCCGCGGGGCCCACCTGGAATCAGACCTGCTCCCAAGCACACGGTGCTGACTAGTCTCTGCAAAGACCTGATGTAACTGTTGCCAAAGGCCTTCGCTCCATGATTCCGACCTTTCCAGGTTGTCAGTTCTTAGGGGAACAAGTTCATCCTGCACCAGAAGCGCTCACCAAAGCCGCCCTGTCGTGTTAGCGCGTTTAGAATGCGGTTCCATCTAAACCTCATTTTGAACAACCCGTTTTGCTACCAGAATATGACACTCTCTTACCCCCGCGCCCCAAAAAGATCTTTTTTGAGTGGCCTCTTTTTGCTTTCGTTTTCATTTGCTTCTTTCTCCAGGGAGCACTCGCTCCCAATAATCTCAGCAGATCACCTAGCCAGCCCTTCTGAGGAGATGTGGCTGCCGGGCTGTATTTGCTAATCCCCTAACAAGATAGAAGGATGGTCAGGGCCAAACAGGAGTGGAGAAAAGGAGAGAAATGTGAAAGGGGGTGAGGAGATGGAGATGAGAGAGAGAGGGTAGCAAGAAGTTAGCCGGGAGGAGGAGAGAGAGGGAAAGGCAGAGAATGGAGTGAACCCCATTTCTTCCTTTTCACAACTGGGTGGACTGTGGCTCTCTCTAGCTGAACACCCCGAACTAAACTTAATTGTTCTTAGAAACTGCCTTCCTCTCACCCGACAGATGGCATGGGTATGTTTGCTAGCACAGTAACATATTTCACCATTAAAATACCAAAAAGAAAAAAAAATCACCATGCTTGTTGGTTGGTGTGAATTCCGTGGTTGGATATTTTGGGATACATGGCAGAGGGATGCACACTTAGTTTATGTAAATTGCAGCAAGCAACAGCCTGTTAATAAGGGTGTTGTGTGGCAATATATCTCCAAAGCCATCTTTTTATTTTTTTGGAAAGGTACAGAATGATGAAGTGGAAAGAGCTCGGTTTTAATTCTGAGCCAGAAGTGGGGGTGGGGGGGTGGGGGGGAATTGGGGGGGGGAGAGAAAAAGTCTAATAAAATGCTGATTATTTGCTGCTCATTATTGTAACAGGAAAAGTACTAATCAGATTATGCCTAAAGTTGGAATTAGGTTCTTCGTTTGCAGCCAATTTCTCAAGGGCTGAATTTTACTAAGTAAACCGGAATGTGCGGAAACCATGGCAATCTGACTTGAGATAAAAATCACCAGCGGGTTTAGAACATGAGCTTTGAACAAACAGTCCCCTTTCAAATCCAAGTGAAACAGCAAAACAACCTAAAGGTTACATCTTGTTTGACACCAACATTAACAATGTAGGAAGTCGATGTTGCCAGTGATCCTGTGTCCTTGCGCACACAGGCAGATGAAAGCAGACAAGAATCGAATAGCTCTAGTTTTAAAATGCATTTCAACCTAGATGATCTAGCGAGTTCCCTTCCATTCTCCATTCACTGTCCCAACAGACCCTTCACAAGCTCGACCTGCTACTGAAAGAAATCCTGCCAGTTGAAATGTTTACGAACTGCAGCAATCCTGAGTTTGTGGTGGTGCAGGCTGCACGGAGCACAACACATTTCAGGTTCTCCGAGGCCAGGGAACTAAGTACACGCACTGCCCAAGAGCTGGACGCATTTCTCTCGCCAGCTCTAGACAGCCTTGGAACCAGGACATTGAGTTAACGTCTGCTTTTCACCTCCGGGATTTTCCTATTTGGTGGATGTAACAAGAGGGCACGGTAAAGGAGCGGATGCGTCTTAGAGCTGTGGGATGGCCAACAGCATGGCGTGGAACCAGGCCATTGTGGCTGTGTCACCCTCCCGTTAGCTCGTGTGAGCACTCTCTTCCTTGTGCCTAAGCTTGGTCTAATTATTGGCAATCGGAGCTCTGTAAATCAGGCCTCCACGGAGCCGTCTTAAACTGTCCTACGTCCTCTGTTTCCATCTGACCTGACAACTCTAAGCTACCGTTTCCTCACACTGTTTAACTCGGACCACATTTGGACGCCTTCCCTGCTTCCATGGGGTCGTAGGCTCACTTCCGTCTGGCTTAAATCTACTGTCCTGGCTTGTCTTGTTGTTTAGACTTAGATTCAACATCAGCTCAAATCATTCTTTTTTGTCACCGTTTCGGTTTGCTATTTTCCTAGATAATTATTGCTGTGCAAACGGCTGCATATTGTTAAAACTTTTCTTTTTAAACCACATTCATCCGCCGTGAGAAGCTTTAAAGTTTTATTAGTATCATAAAATCTCTTCCCACATGAAACTACTTTTGATACGTGTTCATTCTGACAATGAGAATTAGTTGAGGGCTGTTGGCAAGTTGAAGGAATTTGTTTTTGAAACTGAAATAGCCAGGAAGTAATGACCTCAAAGTACTTTTCTTTCAACTCCAACCCCCACCCCCTCAATCACTCCTTTCCCGGCCCCCTCACCTTCATCACCCCCAACTCAAAGCCAATCAATAACATGTTTGGATTCATACAGTTTTGCTGAGGACAATTCAGATACTGAAGCAGGCTTTCAACCTTTCAGTTTTCCTTAACTGGAGCAAAGACTGTCAAATCAAAGGAAAAACATGTATATTTCCTTCCACTTCATGAAGGGGTTTCTTGGTGATATTACTGCCTTCCTTCTGAATAAGTTGGAGCTTTTTTGTAGCGTGGAGTGTCAGTTTCCTATGCGTGCCTTCCTAATTAAGTGTCAAGATTCAACTCCATTGCAAAAAAAATTTTTTTTTAAAAAGTGAGTAAAAAGCATGAAGCATATGGAAAAAGAAAAACAAATGTTTATTTTTTTCCCCTAATGTGACTACGCTGACAGATGAGATTGCCATTATCCATATTATCTAGCTTCTCATATTTATTAAATGAGAAATAGCAGATAGAAGACGTAGAACCATGCCTTGTACCAAGTAAATGCTACCTATCAATTAATTTACTTTTGCAATTGAGAAGTAATGTTAATGAGCAAAATGATACTACTGTTTAGAAGTATGCTAGTATACATTACAGTGACCATCACCTCTGTTCCACGTCACCTTGAATGAAGTCTGGAAATCAGTCTATCAGATCGGATGACTTATTTCAAATACCATTTACTAGTATTTGGTAGACAGGAAAGTTGTAGATATAGTAATGGTGCTCGGGCTTGAATCCACATAACAGTTTCACAGACAGTTGTATTGTTTCCTCTCAATGATAAATATACTCAGGAGATTCATTTTCTCAACACTTACAGAATGAAGCTCGATTAAGAATAGTAAAAACTCTTGAAGACTTTGATCTGGGCCCAACCGAAAAGTGTGTGAGAATCAACTCAGTGTCCAGTGGTCTGGCCGAAGAAGACCTGGAGACCCTCCTGCAGTCCCAGGTCCTTCCTTCCAGCCTGATGCTACCCAAGGTGGAAGGGCCTGAGGAAATCCAGTGGGTGAGTAGCTAATGCTCTGCTTTAATTAAAGACTCAAGACTGGCGAAGAAGGAGTAGCAGAAAGGAAGCATTTGGGTGCTGCCAGTTTTGAAAATACATACACTGAGCAGAAAGGGGATTCAGAAAAAGGAGTGAGCCCAAGAGACCATATTCTTCACCCACAGAGAACCTGGCTTTGCCCAACGTGTTCTAACGGGAGAGCTCTACTCTTGAAATGATGCCTCTACTCCCTCATCAGATTTGTGGACTGGACAGCACAGGGTCCTCAGTAGCCCTCACAGAGCAGTCCTTGAAAACTAGCTTCCCTGAGATTGGATAGCTTCTTACACCCTGCCAGGCCCCAACCCTCCACCTGGGAGAGCAGTGCTGTAAGTGGGCCTTACCCAGCCAGCTTCTTTGGAAGACAGCATAGACCAGGAGAGGGCCACAATGGGTTCTTAAACTGGACCGGAGGGCCGGAACAAAAGCATGGATGGAGTGTTTGTGTGAGCTAATATAAATTCAAAGTAAACATCATTACATAAAAGGGTACGGTCATTTTTTTTTTTTTAGTTTTATTCATTTCAAACCGGCCCGTGGGCTGTAGTTTGCCCACGGCTGGCATAGACCCAGAAAGCACATTAGCCACAAATGAAAAAATGAACCTGGAAGAGGAGAGGTAAAGGTCACTCCTTAGGGCAAACAGAGGAATAAACAGGAAGCTTTTAACCAGTGGTTTTAATTAGCACAGATATTATTTCCTGAACAGTTCTCTAGTTCCTCCTTTTTAAATTGCTGACAGGTGTGTTTGTGTTTCATGACAGACTTTTCGGCCAATAAAAACCTGGCATGTCAAATTACTTAAGAAAACTTTGAAATGGGCCTAATTATACTATGATTGTTTTCATTGTTAAAATGGGGCAGGGGGGAGGGGGAAGGCGAGATTTTACTTAAGGGGTGCTATGATTCTGCAGATCTCTGCTGAATAAAATAACATTCCATTGTGCCACTCCAGGGCAGAGGGCCTGTGACACGTAAATGCTGGAAGCGTGGTAAGGGCGTGTGGACGGTGGTGATTTTGATGCCACATCTGGGGTTACTCGAAGGCTGTGGCTGCAACTGTAGCAATACACTGAGTGGTTGTAACACCTGAGGAAACTGCTCACCTTTTTAACGCACATAGATACGTTGGGCCTGTGCTTTCCAGTGCCGTGGCTGCCTGCCACATGTGGTACCCAGCGCTTGAAATGTGGCAAGTCCAAATTGAGATGTCCTGGAAGTGTAAAATACACATGGGATTTTGAAGATTTTGTAGTCCCCCGACCTCTCACACGTTGAAATGATAATATTTAGGCTGCATTGGTTTTTAATAATGTTAATTGCTTCATTTTACTCTTTTAATGCAGCTACTAGAGAACTTAGACTTGCACAGGTAGCTGCCATTATTCTTCAGCTGGACAGCTCCGTGTTGGTACCTTCTGAGCCCGGTGTTCAAGGACTCATATTTACTCTCTACACTGGAGCGCTCCTCTCCGAGGTCAACTCTCAGAGGCCGGGAGATACTGGTTATACTAGGTTAATATCTTCAAGGGCTTCTAGCCTTGAATGTGTCTTAAATTGATTGAAATGGAATCCGAAGCCACTGTTCCCTTTTGGTTTCCTAGTTAATGTCTATTTATCACCGTTATTACCCTCATTGGAGAGGAGAAGACCCACCCCAGCCTTCAGCTCCAGCTTCTGTTCCCTGTTTTAAATCCCTGGATGTGAGGAACATACCGAAATCTAAATGGGATTTCTAGTTAACAGAAGTCTTTTGGGCTGTTTATTTTTTCCTCTCCGTTTGTATTTATGTGAAGCATAAAATCCAGAGCCTGATGCACAACTGAAAGATGGGCTTCCTTGTTTTCTTTTGTGTGAGAATCTCTTGCTGGCCTTTTGTCGCTAGTGTGGGTTCTTGTTTGACTGGCACGGCTTATTGGACTATAACAAGCGTGACTCTGCCTCCTTTGTCGTGGGACAATTCTCCCACAAATCCCGAACAGTGTGCATTCTTCCAACACACTATTGGGTGTGCACTGGAATTGAAAGAATTGCTGAGCCCTGCTACTTCATCTCCTCCCCAATCTCTTTGTGATTTTCCCCCCTTCTTTTCCTCCCCCCACCTCCCCCCAGTCCCTCCACCTCGCTGAAATGAACACTTTACCAGGCCGGAAACATTTAATCGTCTCCTTTTGAAAAAATTAATTGAAACTTCTCCACTAGTTACCTTTTGTGTGCGTACTTAATGCAATTTTTTAAGAAAGAAGGGGAGGAGGGGAAGGAGGATGGGCTGGAATATTTAATTTTTAAATGCCCCTATTGGCTTAAAAAACAAAAGGGGTTGGAGATTTTTCTCACTGAGAACAGGGAATATATTGTAGAGTGTTTACCTAGTTTTAAACTTGATGATTTTTGTAATTATAACTATTATCACAAACCATGGAGCAAGTAACATTGCACGATTTTTTTTTTAATGAGAAAAAAGAATCCCTCCATTGGATATGTAACACCAAAACCACCAATATGTCACTACCTACTTTCTAGCTTAAATGTGACATAAATTATGTTTTATTTTCATTTACATGGAGTACTATACATTTTGTCCCATTAAATTGTAGCCCTCTCTTCTTTCTTGCTATTTTGGTTGAGTTATTCCTTCCCTTGCAAAGTTACTAAGGAGGTGATGATGATGGTGACGGAGGAAGGGAGGGGGCAGTGGGAGCAACTGGGAATAATTCTTCATTACTGAAAGCTGTGATTTATTTTAGCCTAATTGTAAAGTTACTGCAAATTGCTCAAAAGCTTTTTAAAGATCCCAGTGATTAGATTTTTTAGGGGAGGGGGTGCACAGGCAAGGAGGGGGCAGCTAAAAGGGGAAATAACACCTCTAATCCTGCTTCTGGTAAATAGGCTGCCAGCTTTTAAAATGAGTTTCCTTTCTATTAGTCAGAATATTATGCTAAGCCTTAAGCATTAGTTTTTTTATGTTGCCATAGCAGCCCTATTCCTGCAGGGTGGTGACCTGCGATGATTACAGTACAAAGCTTATAGGGTCTTGAAACCCCCTTTGAAGATGAAAAGTCTTTGATGGTTTATATTTATGCAAATCTCTTAGATATGATTTACCCAACTGAGACTGAATGGAGAGATGATTAAAATTCCCTTTTCCTTTGATATCCATTAATGGATGAATATTCCTTAAATTTAAAATGGATATATATGTTTTCATCTTTATTTACAAAAATATCTTTGTCATACCTGTGTGTTTTTTTTAATCTTCCCACATCTGATTAGATCTAGATAGACATAATAGATTTACAATTTAGAGTGTGGTGAGGTTTTTTTTTTTCCTTTTGAAAGGGGGGGGGGTGGTGTCTGTGCAAGAGCTTTTGTATGTTTCCAGATGATAGATTTTGGAATTTGGGCTACCCCACTGGCAGCACAGAGCTAGCTGTGAACTGGTCTCATGGAAAAAATTGGCGAGCTTTGGTCTTCAAAGAATTAAACTTCCTTTTTAAGGTCTTCCTAGGTAAGCTAAAAAATTATGAAGAAAACCCTCTTGAACAAAGGGTAATGGTACGATAATGAATAATACGGATTCCACGTAGAAGGTTGAGCAGTTACACTGATGTCAGTGCTGGGTATGAAACAAAAACAGAAGGGCAGGTAGGGCAAGGCGGCATTGTTTTAGGGGCCCACCACTTGCATTTAAAAAGTGAGGGTGAGAGGTCTTAAATAAATATGTTTTTAAGGGAAGCATTTAAACTCGAGTATCTCTCCTTCCAGTTCTAAGTCCTAGGCCTCAAATTGCTCCTTTAGGAAAAAAAAAAAAAAAAAAAAAGTATAATGCTTGGGGTTTTACTATTTAGTTTGGTGGGAACTTTGTTACCTTTTTTCCTTTGGTCTTTCCTCTTTTTTCTTTTCTTTTTTTAAATTCTTTTGTGTGGACCAAAGAGGCTGGGATATTACTTCCTCAGGTCAAAGACTTAAATACTACTTCTGTGTCTACATTCCAGTGGTTGTACGTTTTCCCTCACTAATCACCTATGACAATTTCGATTTTAGTTTTCAGACAAATTTTCATTCTACTTAAAAGGCCGAAAACTTGAACAACCTATGAATTTAATCCCTTTTGTGGAAACTGCAATGGGTTTGCTCAATTTTAAGGTAAGAAAACCCTAATGTGGCTTAGAAGTTAGTATTTTATTACCTAAAGACAACTCTTCTTTTCAATATTAACTTAAAATATTTTTCTGAAAAAATTTATAAGCAAAGTAAATCTTGATCACAATTTATTATTTGTAATTATCCAAAACCAGGTTGTGAGCATCTTAGAAAAGAAATTGGCTAAGTAGCAAGGAAAAACTTCCCAGTCCTAAATATTTAAATTGTAGATTCCTAGCAATAATTTTAATTTAATAATCTCTATGTAAGATATGTGCTTTGAATTATTACATTTATAGATTAAGTGTGCATGAAAATTTATTTTGTCACCCTTATGAATTAACTTTCAATTATTCTTTTGTAGCAATTGTCTTTTATTGGGAAACTTTCTGGTCTCTGTAGCAACATCATCCATAAAGTCCAGTTGATAACATTACTATTTGCTAGTTAGTATATGCCAGTAATTTGTGGTATATTATTTCAGTTTACCACATTAGAACATAAACTATTTCTTAATATATATCAGGAAGATTATTTTACCCAAGTGTTTTCCAGCATTTCTTGTTTACAGCAAACTGTTTGCCTTGACAAATTAATAGCTAGCTAGTAAAAAAAAAAAATTCCTTTATCAGTTGTCATTTAAATTGTTTTCCAAAATATGCCTCACATTACACCTGACCTGTGAACATCAGTGTAGCACCCTATCCCGGAGGGCAGGAGAGAAGAAACTCCTAAAAACAAAACAAAATAAAACGATAGTTGAGCTATACTGGAGAGGTAATACGTGAGCAGACGCTCTGAGAGGAAACTCTGAGACCCACTGGACCATGCAGGAGGGGCAGAGAGCAAATGTTTGGGGAGCTGCTTCAAGCGTGTTTACACCACTAGCCACAGATTCTTCCAAGCCCACCCTAGAATTCTAGAAATATAATCAAAGCATATCTCTTAGAGGCAGCTAGATTCACATAACGATTTAATTTTTAGCACTGTTTTGCCATTTTATTCCATAACGTACTGAGAAGCACTTATCACCCCTGAAATTAATCAGGAGGGTCCTCACGGGTTTCTCATGTCATCCCCACCCACGTATATTAGCATGAACCTTTGTAGGTTCACAGTTATGTCTGCGACGAATGTCATTTATCTTTATTTCACATAGAAATATCAAAGTTGCTTATTAATACGTCTTGGGTGACTTGTTGCATTTTTATTTTCCCCTCTGGCATTGTAGATTTTTGTCTTGTGTGTCTTTAATCCCAAAACCACTTACTAAGAAATCTTGATCCTAATGCAAATAATTCAATTAGTTTGATTTAAAAATTCTTTCCTTCTTTCCTGTGGCTTTATGTGTATGGTTTGAGTCTCTTAAAGCAAAAACAAATTTTGGAAAAATATAAATTACTTATAGTACAATCAAACTGAGTTAACTCAAAGTCTTTCTAGAAATTGGATGAACTACAATTCAAACATTCTAACTATATTAATATATGTTAATGGCTATATTAATACAATCCATTAAAGCAAGCCAATGTATACAGCATACTTATCTTGAACAATGTTAAATGCCTTTGGAAAGGGGTGATTGGGGCTGCATTTTTAGGACTGCTTTCAGACAAACTGCCTTGTATTCAGAGCTGGATCTTTCTGGTGCTGAATCTATACCATGCGGCTTCTCTCTCTTCGTGTGTTTCTGTGAGATGTTCTGCTCTGCTCTTTTACAGGCAGTGTGCAAAGAAGCAGTAAAGGCCGGGCCTCCAGTGGGCCTTTTCCTAGATGCTGTCGTTTTCGGAGGAGAAGACTTTCGAGCCAGCATAGGTGTCAAAGACTCATTTTTCTCTCTCTCTCCTCTCTCTCTCTCTCTCTCTCTCATCCTTTCTGTGTATACGTGTATACTTTTCTTCTTGGGCCCCTTCACGAACGGACATTTACATGACAATATATTTGCCAACCATGACAATGGTTTTCAGCTGAATGGACAACACTTCCTGATAATTTAGGACATCTCACCGGTGTCCTGCTTTCAGAACACAACACCATTACCTCTGTTCATTTATAAAATAACTAATAAAAAGGCCGTTGCAGCCTCAGACGTGTTCGGGGAGAGACAGCATCTACTTTGTTCATAATAAGTATTATGTGAACATCCTCTCTGTTGCTTAAATATTTTGTTTTCACGTCAGTGTAAAGGGGATTGAGGCCCCTAACACAAATTTAAAGCAGCTTCACATATATTCTACTGAATAATTTTCTATATTAAATGTAGTATGTAAATATTATTTAAAATAGATTTTAAATACCTCCTCAAATCTGTCTCAGAACCCTTATAATTAAATATTCATTGAGATCGTATGCATGCCTGTTCTCACTGCTCTTCCCCATCGCTTGGGCACATGCCCCTGGTCTGAGACGGTGCATCTGGAAAAGAAGCCAGGGTCACAGGTGTTTCAGAGCCACAGTCCCAGTGACCTGAGACGGGAGCTTTCCCTGAGCAAATGTAAACACACTCCCTCCCACCCCCAGGGTGAAAATAAAAGGAACTTATATTAATACCAATCTTTCCAGGGGACTTAGTATCACCAATAGTTTAGTGGAGACTTTCTGCCTCTCTCAAAATGAGTGCCCTTCCATTTCTCTAAGTTCTCCATCCAAACCCCGAAGTATCTGGCTCAGAACCTCAGTGATAACAGAGCAATGCAACCCCAGCATGTGAAATTCTGGGCTCAGTGAGCGAACTTAACCATTTCCTTACACAGCCACTTGGCTACCTTCTGCGGTGCTACCTTTGGACCGACAATTTCCAAGTGATGGCAAAAGGGAAAAATACATATCAGAAGTCATTCATCACCCACCTGCCAAGTCATTCATGAGTCTGGCTCCTGAGAGGGGGGAGGGGCCTTTTCTTAGTGCACACGGTCATTATCCTGGAAGATGCCTTGCACGAGGGACATGAGGTCTAACTCTGCCTCCACAGATCCCTCTTCGTTTATATTGAATCATCACCTCGCTGGGAGCAATTCCAGGGAGGACTTAGCCATCCTTACATACTGAGTTTCTGCAAGAGATGTATGGTTTCAGTTTCCAAAGTTAACCTCTCTCCTTTTTCTGCCAACATCCCACTTTCAGGTGCAACAAGTAGTAAAGAAACCCAAGATATTCTCTACGCCCGACAAAAGATTATTGTTGTGGCGAAGGCCTTTGGTCTACAGGCCATAGACCTGGTGTACATCGACTTTCGAGACGAAGAGGGGCTTCTCAGGCAAGCGAGAGAAGGAGCTGCGATGGGATTTACGGGTATGGTCCTCGACGGTATCGTGAACAGCAGTGTCTAGATTTGCGAACATTCCAGAAATCAGTGTTCCTTAAGGTAGCCAGGTAGTGCACATACCTACCTGTTCTACTATCTGAAACATGAAAAAGCCATCCAGGGCAAGAACCCGCCCAACAAATGGTCAGGGTTTTTTTTGGGCTCTGCCAGTCAACAAGCAAATCACTTATTTCATTTTCTCTTTAGATTAGTGACTATTTTTTTTTTCTGTCCTCTTAAGTATTTTGTTGCACTTTTTGCTGACACGAGGGGAGGGATGAGACTGTCGTAGAAGTATTTTGGGGTGAACTGCCTTACGAGTTTGTGTTGATGGGTTAAAGAAAAATTTCCTCCAGTAGTCCAAATATTAATGAATTTCTAGAAAAAAAAATTTGGTGATATCTTTTTTATTTTTTTCACTCATAACTCGGTTTTTATTCATCTGCCACTCCAAGCTCCTTCTTTCTCTTCCACCTCCCGATATGTGTCTATGCACCTGGCAACACCTACGGGCATTGGCTGGCACTGCGATCAGCGGGTCCCTCACAATCCGGTCCTGGAGCGCAGGCGGATATCTGTTGATTGGTGTGCCTGATCACTCAGGCCCCGGGAGCCCAGGGAGCAACCGAAAATTGTGTTTTTGCAACAGAAATCTATTTTTTGAGAAACCACAATAGAATTCTATACCCAAACACATGTCTGCAATTGCATACACACATGTGCAACCATGGATTAAAAAAACACTCTAAAATCTTTTATTCTTATTTGTCCTTCTGCTGCACGTTCTAGAAATATCATGCTCAGAATTGTATCCAGATAATAAGGAAAAAAGACAAGCATCCATGCTATCCCTTTAGTAAATATTTTTGAAATGTGGCCAGTTAGGGGTTACTTAAAGAAATATGTCTTAAGGTGACTTTAAATGCACAAGATATCTAAATGGATGATGACTTAACCCAAAGTAAAATCGAAGGCTTAAGAAACCATCTTAAGTGGTTTATTAGAATTAAATCAAGCTTTGATATTTGATTTTGTGTTTTTAACATAAAGAGTTAAAATGGGACCCCCGCAAATTTGTAAATAAATAAATAAATAAATGCAGTCTCTTACAGGGAAATATTTTCAATCATCTGAGCTATTAACAGATCCCCCCTACATTTAATAGTGACTGAGAAAGAAAGAGGGCCTCTGCCCTGGTCCTGGGGCTGTCCTTGTCCCTCTGGCCTGTACACCAGCCTTTTCCTAACGACTGGTTAGGACGTGGCCCAAATGGAAAAGTTGGAGAAAAACTCCATGAAATCTATCTAATAGACCCCGATGTTGTTGGTCTAAAATGTGCGGCATTGGCTGCCAAGCAACCAGATGTTGCTCTGAAATGGGCACTAATGCAATAAGAAACAGAAAACGCTGAATTTGACGCGGGCCTCTGTCACCATCACTCAGTATAACCTGGGTGTCCTCAGTCTCCTCTGGGGTAAATGTTTGCTCCGGAACTTACAAAGGAGTTTGAGGGTTTCTCCAAGATACAGGACCACATTAAATTGGTCCCTAATTCAATCGCAGAAGACAAGTTATTTCAAATCAGATTTAAATTTCTAGACTGTGCCCAACTCAGCATGAGGAGCTTATGGGCTTGGCACTATTGTTTCTCAACAACAGGGAGTATTAAATCACACAAAAAATGGGAGGGGGGGATGGGGAGACACAGAGGGTACAGTGCCCATTATATATTCAAGCGAACAAGTCAGTAAAGTAGGGAGCTACACTTTATGGCCATTTTGCAATTTTTAGAAAGAAGGTCTTTGTTGTCCCAATTATATTTCTACATGCCAATAAAAGGTAATTAGTCTGATAAGATAGGAGATTATTTGTAGTATTTTAAAACAATAAATGATTTAATAAGTATTTTAGGCCACTCATGATCTGTTTGTCCTAATTATTTATCATTTAATTCCATACCTTGGGCTTTGCACAAGAAGGGAGGAGAGGAAGGAAGGAAGGAAGGACGGACACACGTCCTGTCTGAAGCAGGTGGTTGAAAATTTAAAATTCAGTGAAAGTATTGTGTTATCCATAACACTGAAAGAAACACGCAGTCTGTGTTATCCGGATTTTCTATACTTTAAAAAATTACATATATTTTTAATGAGTTGTAGTTTTTTAAAGTGGACCATGCATGAAACAGTGGGTTGTAGTTTCTTTTCTGTGGTCATTGTTTCACAGAGCCACAGCCCATGTAGGCAGATTTTAAGTCAATGCATTGGCTGTATAAAATAGCTGTTAACTTTAGGTATTATTTCTATGAAAATAACCCAAAAATAAACCTTAGAATAAAGCTCTAAGAGCTGACTCCAGTACTACATGCTGAGAAGAAAGATTATAAATATGAAACTCTATAGGTTTTCCTCTTTTTTGCAGTCTTTTATAGAAGACAAAAATGACAGCATCATACAGTTACCTAAAAGACTTGACAGGTATTGATTTAAAGCATGATATATCAAGTGGTACTGTAAAAAGGATTTCATGGTCATAAATTTTAATGTCTTCCAATTTTGCACCCTCTCAGTAACTTGTCAATAACAACTCTTCTGTATAAAATATTTGCTTTGCTCCCACATGGCATTAAAGTCCGATATTCAGTTGTTGGGGTATACAAAATTCAACAAAAGATAACTTCACAAATGAATGCTCATAAATTTCTAAAACCTAACACGTATCTTAAAGTTAGCCTCATTACCAACATATGGGTACTTGCAAGCCATCAATAGTTTTACTGTATTTTAAATAGTTTGTGTTTTGCTCCTCAAATTATCATGTCTATACTATGAAGTTCCCATGAAATTTGGCTTTTTACACATCAGTGTAAATTATGTACATAAATTATAAAATTCAGGACCAACAATTAGTACAAAATGACTACCAGAACTGACATCCTTTATTAATAATATTGTAACAACTATTAGATTATTTAAATATAATTTCAGTACCTACTATTGAAAAAAGCTCTCATTTGTCATCATTGATGTTATTTGTTCCCAGAAATTATTCCTCAAATAATTTAAAGCAGCTTTATTTATATAATGTTTTATTAATATGCTGACAGATTAAAAATGAAATAGCAATGTGAGGATGTTTTAATTATGCCACTGTAAGGAAAGATATTACTATATTTATTCATGGAGACTCTTTTTCATAAATACAAAAAATATTTTTTTACAAAATATTTTTCTATTGGATAGAATAATGGCAATAACTGGAATTGATCTTTTTTAAAACATCAGTGATATAATTTCTAATGATTAAATGTTAAAACACTATTTCAAAAGCAAAGCAAATTGATATACCAACAGATATACTTAGCAGAGTAAGTTATCATTAAGTGTACATTCATTTTAAAGAACCAAATATTTCCATAATTTTATTACGTAATAAAATATAACCTCAACATTATTATAACATTAAATTATGTTTCATTTTATTAATGACCTGATTAGATTTCATTCTTCCCTGATTGTTAAACTGTTTCTTTTTAATGACTGCATGATTTCCTAGAATCCTGTGACTCTTATCTTTGTATAATGTTTTTATTTAAGATCTTTAAACTTCAAAAAGAAGATATTACTACAAAGATAAGATTTCATCTGGGTGTCTAAGTATATAGAAGGGAAATATAAAATCTTCATTCTATAAGAAAAAAAGGAAAAATCTGGTTATGTTTTTAGGTCGAGAAACTTTCTGTAATTTTTATTTAAACATTTTTAAATGGAGTAATTTAGGGACCACACTGTTTAAATCTGCCTTCTAGTTTACTGTACTGAATAAAATGTTCTCATTGAAATCTGAATTTCTACTAGTGGTTAGAAAAGACATATTATATCTAAGAGGATAAAATAAATTATTATTATGAGACACTATTTGGTATTAATATAGTTGTAATACCTGCTTCTGTAAGCTTTATGAGAACCAACAGACAACTTCTAAAAAAAATTGTGGAAGGCAGGGTAATGGTGCCAAATAAGCCAAAGACAACTTATAAAAATTAGAAAGAGTTAACATAAAATTTCTCTTCTTTACTTCAAAATAATCACTCTCATTTGCAGACATTATCCTTTAAAGTTCCAGCCAAAGCAGTTATTCAACGAGCTGCTTAGTCAGTCCACCTGTAGCTAAAACTGAGAGATTATCTGCACCAAGGTGGCATTTCTATAGGATCGGAAACACAATTACTCCCATTGTTGTGTTTGTTCTTATGTGGTGTTCTGGAGAAGCCTGCCCAATTGCTGTTATTTTCTTTTTAAATGTGCTAAAATAATGAGTTATTTTACATGCAGTCTGTGAGGCACTCAGGAGCCTCTCGTGGTTCAGACGTTCGGTTTGAACATCTACTTGTTTTGTGTTGCCGGTGTTGTTAATCCCATGTAGGTAAGCAGGTGATACACCCTAACCAAATTGCAGCCGTCCAGGAGCAGTTTTCTCCCTCCCCTGAAAAAATCCAGTGGGCTGAAGAACTGATCGCCGCCTTTGAAGAGCATCAACAATTAGGAAAGGTAAATGTTTTATTAACGACGTGGATGAAACCGGGGTTTAAAGTACTGTGGGGAGGAATGAAAAAAAATCATTGTTTGGATGATTTTGGTGGAGAGGGTTTGAATCGGGGCGGGGGGGGGGGGGGGGGACAATATTCATCAGTGAGAAATTCGCCTAAGGTAAATTTGCCCTGCCATGTTCCTAAATATTTCACCAACTGGCTCTCACATCTCTCTCTCTCTCTTTTTTTTTTCTTTTCATAAACTATGTTGGCAGCCTTTGAGAAAAGAGAGGAAGTCTGTTTAGTTTTTCTCTATAGACTCTGATACAGCTGTCATATGAAAATAATTTTAGATCAAAGTGAGAGCAAGTTGTAATGAAATAAACAGTTTGATCAAATGGTTCTTGTGGAGAGAAATAAATGTCAAGTTACTTTAATAATGGGGCAGAAAAGTACAAAAATCTCCTCCGGTTTAGTCATACAAGAGTGGGAGGTTGTGTATGTGCTTGTACCAGTTCCTGGACCTGAGATTTGGATAGAATGGAAAGCAAATTAACACTGGAGCACGGTTGTTCCTAATTTAGTGCATCATTGAGCCTCACGGTTCCTGCGCTGTGGGTTTCTGCTATGTAAATATTGCAGTGGTGATGCGCAATCTGTCTCCACTTTGTGCCAGTAACACTTAAATTAGGTGTCGCCTGAAGGAAGATTTTATGCTAGTTGCAGCATTGTCAGTTAATTATCTTAAAGGTTATTTGCAATAATACCGTGTGCCTCCCTTTAAGAGGGTGGGGGGGAAAGTTGCATTTGCAAAACTGTCCTAGAGGTAATATCTAAATTCGCCCTTGTTACTTACATAAAGAGTGAGGTTTTGATACCTCCAAGGCAGAAGTACTTAGGAGAGGATGTAGAAACATTATTAGGTTCTAAAGGTTAAATAGTCCCTGTTACAAAAAAAAAAAAAAACACAACAGAAAGCACAAACTAACTGATGACATCAGAGTGAGCACTCGCACTTTCCACTGGCAATAAGAACACCTGAAAAATCCCAGGACTTGGGAAAGTAAGTAACAATATTAAATGGGTCACTCCCTCCCTCTCCCTACGGACACCTGCCTTCAATTCCAACCAGGCACGCATGCTCACCCTCACCCACAAGATCATCTTTGTACAAATTTGCACAAAAGACAGAATCTGTGATATCGGAAATATCCCACCTGGTCATATACCACTTTCAGGATAAATAGCATCCTCTCATTTTAAATCAGTAGTGACCATTGGAAAAACATGGCAATTCATAGAAAAATATTATTGACATTGTGTTTTATGTTCACTTCTCTATCTTGGCCCCAAAATCCATATCCTGAAACACAGATATTTATCTAGAGAGAAGAGCCATGTACTTTTTCATTCATACATGCAAATAACTCCATCCGCTCTCCTCCGCTTTCCCATGCTTGCCTGCACACACACTCCCTAAATATTCTACACCTCTGTGTGCAGCTTATGTCAGCTGAGGACATGCATGTGATGAATACCTCCAACTGAAATAGTCAACTGAGGCAGGATATGGGCCCTCAAAACAGCAGACCAGGCAGAGTTCCAGTCTGGGTTTCATGTTGGATAACATCAAAGGATGCCACTTGGCATTGTAAGCAGCTAGGGGATGGGAGAAGTTACCCTAAATTTCAGGTAGCCAGCAAACAACATTCCAACTAGAAACACACTCTGTTACTGGCATTTAAGTTCTTGGATGAAGAAAAACACAACACTTTTCCATTGTTATCTTGAAAGTGTTGTTCCCAGGGAAAATCGTCCCCAGGTGTCCTTGCCTTTTGATGATGGCAACTTAAATGTTACATTCTGAACTTTAAAAAAAAAAAAAAATAAGCAATGCCCTCTTGTTGGGGCAAAAGCTTTCACAATAGTGTGGCAGCTTTTGCTAACACAGAACTGTAGAGAGTGGAGCAGAAGGGAGACTATTAGGTCATTTCTTCCGTGCCCCATTCGTGTAGGTTTGTTTCCGACAGCAAATTCTCGTGGTGCTTTGTCCAGCAAGGTTGAAGTGATTCAAGTAATGGGGCTTCCAGTGGGGACACACGGTTGTTTTATCCAGTTCTCATGTTTCTTTCACTTTGCCTACAAATTGGCTGGTCACAAAAATAGGGTCTGCAGGTAGGTGACTCCGGGTCTTGAGAGGTCTTGGGGTTTAAATCATGTGGGTTCTGTTTGTAGAGATTTAGTATAAATAGGTTGCTCAGTTGTAGGAAGGATTGCTTCCAACAAACATCTAATCTGTTGTATTTCAAATGTGAATCACTGATGAAAACATACACCCTCGGTTACTTTGTCCAAAGCACAGGTGACTCTGTCAATGAGGGGAAGCTGATGGTTGGGTCCCAGTGAGACACTTAAAAATTTCTGGTAGACCTTTTTACACCCCCCGCCCCGCCCCCTCGGATGAAAAACTTTATTCAAGAAGTGTTTGTAAGTAGAAATGACCCAAGAAGGCAAAATTACATGTCTTTGCTTTTCTCTACTTCCTGCTCCCATCTTAAATTATATTTTTCCCTAAGAACAAAGGTATAGCTGAAGTTTACAGTTAATGCTGGGTAATTGTGTCTTCTATAGTAATAATAATAATTATTATTACATAGCTATCATTATTATTCAAAAATAAAAGTTCTTCCTTTTTTTCCTTTCCTCTCCCAATAACAAAATTCATGGGAATACTTAGATCATGAGTAGATAAATTATTGGGGTTCAATCTCTGGTATCACATGAATTTTCTTGTTTTATTTTAATTAGAAGTTCAAGGGAAAGCAAGTTTGAGGCCCTTCGTCTAATGTCAGGTGAAAATACTTTACATTAAAAAATAATAATCTGTCACTGTTTGGCAGGTAATGATACTTGTGACTACTTTAAGAATTTGCCTGGTACACTAGTCCCCACTAATAAGAATTAGGCTACCAATTGACTTTACGGACCAAGGTCATCTTCTTCTATTAAATCTGTTGTTAAATGTCTAAACATTCCACATACTCTATGCCCCTATTTTAATTCCCATAAGCTAAATTATTTCTAATTTAGCTGATATCAGTTGTGAGGTGTATAGCCATAATGTTAATCAAACTTGATTCTTTCTTTCATCCTTCCAGAAAAATATATTCTGAGATGCAAGCTGCATGTCATTAATTATTTTAGCTTTGAATTACTCAATAAAATATTTTAGCCAGGATAAGTCACTTCCATGTGATTTGTTTTAAATTTATAAAGGGTTTTTGAAAGTTAATTTCATTTTTATGTCATTTTTCATAATAATGTTGTTCCATAACGTTTAAAAATTATCTATCAACTAAATTTAGTATTGCCTATTTAAAAATATGATTTTAACAGGGTTTTTTTATTGACTAAGAATTGTATGTAGTATGAAAAGTAGATCATTGAAATGAAAATATCTGAAGTAAATAATTAGTTAATATTAATTATTAACTAATTAATATTAGTTAATATTAATTAGTGGAAACTATAATTTGTTTACAAATAAATATATGTAACGTATTTATACTACATATACATGCATGTATGTATGATACTATGTATTATTTAATGTCTATATGATAAATTCAGTGATAATTTTTTTCTGTTTCTATATTCATCTCTTCTTGGACAAAAATGACAGCTAAAGGAAGTAGTTGCTTTTTAAAAATGATTGATAATTCCAAGAAATCTTAATATAAGAATTTACCGTTTATTTCCAAATGGAGGCTCTAACAGAAAAATGTGAAAGAATAGCAAAATGTAGACCAATTTTCAAAGATACTTTGCTAGAGTATTCATATTTCCGCAGTATCTCCCTATAAATATGGCTCTGCTTCGTTTCCAGTTTTCCAAGCTCCCTGGTTTATTGCTATCATTGCCATAAATGCTTTATTTTATTTTGGAAGGATTTCATTTAACTTTTTCAAGATTTTTCGTTTGTTACAGCTTTGCAAACTGGCTAAAAACAAGGAAGGTTCATCTTTAAAATCTAGGTTCAACGAACAACTTAAAGGTCACAAACAAGGTCACTGCCTGACATAATGACTGTAAATAACACACATAACTGAAACATTCTAATTTCACTAGAGCAAGCAGTAATGCAAATCAATAAGTTTGTGTTCAGAAGCAAATCCTCTACTGGAATATAAATGAGGAACTTATATCTTAATTTAAAAAAACGGGTTTTTTTCCTCATGTAAGCTCTTCACCTAGAAAATTACAAGGAATACCCTCCCACACACACACCAACACTGAAAGCAAATTATTTTCTTGGGTATCTGATTGCAGCCCGCACACCTTTCATTTGTGTTTCCAAATGCAGAGCTTTACAAAAGAAATACTGTTTGGTCCAGATGGCCTTCTAGAAGGCTCCCTGAGAGAACTCAAAAGTCTCTCTAGCCAAAAATATTGTTTCCGCTTATTCAAGTGCCAGAAATCCCACTGCCACTCTTTCACGCAGATCAAATAAACCATCTACAGATTTGGTTGTTGTCTTTGTCAACTGAAAGGGTTGATTCCACTAATAGACAACAGTGTACCCTCCCACACCCCTGCTTCCCACCACCCACAGCCTTCTCCTCTTTATTTGGAAGCAGGAATACTAAAATCCAAATGGAGTGATTTCCTGTGAAAATGAAAGGTGAAGGGACATAACTCCATCTTTGAGATTCTTACTCATGCGAGTCTCCCTTTATCTCTTATTCATTTAATAGTTTTAGAGCTGTATGCCATAATTTGGACTTGAAAAATTCAAATTCTTAGACAAGCTGAGAGCCTGCCCATGGTGACTTTAAGGTTAATTTGATTAACAACAAATTTTGCAGGTTTGTAAACATTTAAAGCAATGTGACACAATTCCCGTGCTGAGCATATCCTATTTCACATACTTTTAGTGACAAACGGCTGTTTCTGTATTAGAGGATAAGATATTTTGTGTGTAGGTTAAATCTGATAACTTTTAAAGTTGTTTGCTTCATCCTTAATTCTGAACACATTCTTAAGTATATTTTAATCAAAATAATTTTATTCTTGTTTATACTTTTTAGGATTTTTTTTCCCCACTCAGCTTCAATTAGAAAGAGTAATTCTTTTAGTTGGATAAAATCTCAGAAATTTTCTAGTCAAATCCCTTCTGTTTGCAGTTTAATACTTCAAGACCCAACAAGGGTTTGGAAGTTGCCCCAGGTCACTCACAGCCAAGGTGATGGTAAGCGCCCCAACCAGAATTCTGGGCTCACTTTGTAGATAAAGATATGAACATAGTTAGTATAAATGCCGTTTCACTTGGGTCACAGTGAGTCCCCATGTTAATGACCAAAACTAGATAGAACCTTAAAAATATTTGGTCACAAAAACAAAATGTGAATTCAGTTAGTTCAGATTAGCATGATTTTCTTAGTCATGTACTTTTTGGGTGTGTGTGTTGGGGGCGGCGGGGGCATGAGCAGGAATTCTGATGAGGCGAGAAAGAACACAGTGTCTGTGCCTTCCCAGCCATGATTTCCCATATCGCTCCCTCCCTCCCAATTCTGTCCTGTACTGGCCCACCCGCCGGACCCCGGAAAGATTTCTCAGCTCTGATCACTGCAAACCTCGTTCTGTTTCATTAGTCATCAGTTGTTCAGTCTCCCAAGGTAGACGGCGAGCCTCAGGCAGTGAGGCCATAGCTAGTCCGGCCTTTGTTTCATCTCCCTCAAAGGGCAGGTTCCCCAAGTCAGTTCTCAGTTACACCTGTGGTTGCACAGACACACCATGGCTTTCAGGGTCTTTAATAGCAAGACCTAAATGAGGACCACAGAAGGATGGCTTTATTCCTTGGACATCTTTCTGTCTCTTTTCCTTTTGCAGTATTGCTCCCTCTTAGTATGTATGACTCCACTAGTATATGTGTGTTTCTGTGTGTGTCTCCTGTTCCTCCCTTGTCTTCCTCTCCAAGAATTCTTTTTTGTTTCCTCCTTTTCTTTATGTTGT
Source organism: Myotis nattereri (assembly GCF_964212035.1). Taxonomy (NCBI): domain Eukaryota; kingdom Metazoa; phylum Chordata; class Mammalia; order Chiroptera; family Vespertilionidae; genus Myotis; species Myotis nattereri. Next base: position 39,806,335 of record NC_138076.1, on the reverse strand, counting down.
TCTTTCTCATGACATCACGCTATACCCCCACCACCATCCCTTACCTCCTCTCCTTTAACTAATTTTAATAGAGGAGTTTAGAGCATTCTTTTAATTTTTGTTGCATTTATTTAAAATTTTAAAATTCTTTTTAATATTAAAAGCAGGTAAATGAAATTTTATTAAAATATATAAATCAAGATTTTCTAGAATTCTTTTTTCCCCTGTTTAGGTTAGTGGACCCCAATGAAGAAAAGGGAGAGGGGATTCTCACCACGTCCCTAAAGAGTAAAGAATTCTCTCTTCTGTATCAATTACCTTCCTGCAGCATTTTGGACAGAAATAGGTACACAGTATATATTTAGTAAATACTAGTTAGATAACTGGTTTCAAAATGTCTGACAGTGCTAAAAAGAATTATTCATTGTACTTATAGAATATATGATACTGACTTTTTGTTTCCTTCTAGAAAAACCCAAAGGAAAAAAATTGTCACCATGTATTCCATCCATTATTGTTATCAGTTAGTTGTATATTAGTAAACCCTTTAAAGTGCCTTAAAGTTAATATTTGTTCATTTAGATGTGTTTTCCCAAGAAAGAATAGTCTAAGGTGTATAAAATAGAAGTTTAACATTAATGGTCTTAGCAGCAAGCTGCTATAAAATGGCCTTCATTCTCTGCTTTTCTCATAGGCAATACCAGCTTAAATTTGACATGAAATATTCTTTACATACTATTTGCTAAATAAAAATCTTTCCAGACAAAATTTCTAATTTAAAAAAAAAATCTGGGAGGGAAGTGATAGTTGTAGAACTCTAGATAATTACTAAAAATTCAATGAATTATACACACTTAACAATGGTGAATCTTATGGTATGCAAATTATACCTCAATAAACCAATTTAAAAACTGAGAAAATTAAGCACGATGTATACTTTGCTAGAAAATGTGGAAGCTCCTTTAGATTTTGCAATATGTTTATAAATCCAATTGTTTCACTTCAGTAGGTAGCTTTCCACAGGATAAACTTGGCTTGATTTTTCCAGATTTAAAGATATTTAAAACAAAGACTTGTCTATTTCTGTCTGATCATTCTGCCTAAAAATTTTTAAAGATAAACCTTGCTGCCTACATTTTGTGAGCTCTGAAAAGAATTTTAAAAACAGAAGCACCTTTGGTCTTCCCTATCTATTTGTGAAGTAAGGATGGCTCTGGTCCACTGAGACCCTCCATCTGGGCAGTAGAGGACTCTGGACTGGTCAAATCCTATATCATAAAAGGGCAATATGCAAATTGACCCTAATGACAAAATGACCAGAACGCTGCTAAACCAGTTACTATGGGGTGCACTGACCACCTCTCGGTCCCTTTCCCCAGCCAGCAGGTTCCAGTTGCCCAATGGTGAATGGGGACCCAGGAGTGGGTGGCGGGGGACTCAGGTGGTACCAGGCCAAGGCCCCCGCCCCACCAGTTGCCCCACACACAGTAGGCAACCTGTGGCAGGGCAGGCTGGCGAGTGGGCCGAATGGCCGACCTCTTGGTTCCTTCCCCCAGACAGCAGGCTCCAATCACCCAATGGCAAGTGGGGAACTGGGGGTGGGTGGTGGTAGGGGCCAGGCCTAGGGACTGTACCTGCACATGAATTTCATGCATCAGGTCACTAGAATTAAGATAATTGACCCAGACATTCACCTCATCTCTCCTCCCTATGGTTCAGCCATCTCCACCTGCCCTGGCAAATTCATTTTCCAAATCTTCTGCTTTTTTCCTCCTCCAACTTCCTAAAGCTGTTGGTAAGGTCCCAAATCAACCTCACTAATGCACATACTGTTTCCATTTTTTATGTAGAGTTAAAGCTAAATCATTCCTTTCTAAAAAGCAAAATGTTAATGATGTCTCTTCATTTTACATCTACCCACTAGCCCAGCCGTGGGCAAACTACGGCCCGCCGGCCCGTTTGAAATGAATAAAACTAAAAAAAAAAAGACTGTACCCTTTTATGTAATGATGTTTACTTTGAATTTATATTAGTTCACACAAACACTCCATCCATGCTTTTGTTCCGGCCCTCCCGTCCAGTTTAAGAACCCATTGTGGCCCTCGAGTCAAAAAGTTTGCCCACCCCTGCTCTAGCCACATTCCAGGAATTTCCTCCTTTTTTACAAACCCACCAGGCGGGCACTTGTCTTTGCTAGGACTTCCTTGTCCTGTTCACCCTCCACTGAAAATTCTGTCCTTCCTTCCCCGTTGTTCCACTCCCTCCTGCAGCTGATAGTCTGAGTTTTTAAATTCGACTAAGTATATTTGCTTTCAAATACTGATGCTGTGTCAAATTGAAGAAACGGAGGCTCAGAGATGTAGCATTATTTGCTGTGGATCACACACAGCAAAAGAAAGAGCCTGGATTCCATTTCAGGTGTAGCTGACCCAGAAGCCCATATTCCTAACCTCTGCATCAAGGTGCCTCAAACGGGAGAACCCAGAAGAGCAAGTCCCTTTCTCTCCAGGTTTCGGGGTGTCCTCCTTGTCTCAGCAGCAGTCACTGAATACCACCTCAGACTGTGCTCATCCTGCAGTTCCTATTTCTGTTTGGTGGGAAGTCACAGAGGGGCTGCTTGGCCAGGTGGCCCCTGGTGCCCCGAGGCCAGCACTGACCGGGCAGGAGGGCTGCCGGGAGCTGACTCGGCCATCCATCCATTCAGGTCTCCATTGCTGGTTTGTGCGCTTTTTTACAGCCGGAGAGGCACAGGGGAAAGGATGGGAGGGATGAAAGGGAGATTCTCCAGGCTTTTCCACCTTTCAGAACTTGGAAAATAAATTCCATAGGCTGCCCAGGATGCATGATTCCCCCGCACCTCACACCCCCTGAGGCTGCGCTCCTAGGCAGGGGCAGAAAGCCCCATCCCAAGCAGTTCAACAGGCCTGAATTGCCACTGCATCTCCCAATCAGGTACGAAACTAGCCCCTTCAGATATTCCAACTGTTTTATTCTCATGAATCATTTGAAAGGCTTCCCCTTCAAAAGCCACGGAAAGTCATCTGTCAGGATTGCCCTGCCAGCAGTAAGGAGAGATCAGCCCAATGTGGGTTATTGTCCATGTTGAATGGCTTCAGTAGAACCTTTAGAAATTCCATGCAGAGCTACATTAGCATCTACAAATTCTCTGACCATAGATGTAAATAGTATTGAATTTTCATTCTGAACAGTATTAAAATACCTATCAAATTATCACTAAAATTTAAAGTGTTAAAAAATGTTCTCTATTTCCCAAGTCTTCAATAATATCCTTTTACTCTCGTCCTGGCAATTTTAAAAGATGTTTATTCTGATATTCAGAAGCATATAGAAGGATGAAATGTCACTGTCTTTAATCCTCCTCATAAATGTTTTGGGTTTCTTTTCAGGAAGATGTCATTCACATATTTATAATTACGTTTTTTCCCACTGAAAATATCCTTTGGTATTTCTCATATCAAAATAATTATAGTAAGAGCTTTCAAATGGAAACTCAGGGTGGAAGCATGTTATATTTTAGTAGTTCCCAATTCAGTTATTAAAACTGTATTTTCACATATTTACTTATCTGTACCTTACCTATATATCATTATTTTTTTCAGTTTCATCCTAAGTAATAGCTCTGAAATAGTCATTTACATATGCTGGTTATTTTTAATAAATCACATCAAAATAAAATTTTAAAGTATATAGTATACTTTATATGATTATATATAAAAAATGTGTTTATAACCACAGGTACCACCATTTAAAGCTATACTTTGAGATATATATATTAGTGGGAAGAGTTTGAGATTTTGGATGAAAAGCCTTAGATTCTAGTCCTCTCCTTCTCACACGTTCTTCTTAAAAAATTAATACTGCACCTCAGTTTTGGCATCTATTAATCAGAAACAAGCATGCCTTCCCTACTACAAGTGAGAGAATGTCTTTGAAAATATTTTGTAAAAGTGTAAAGTACAATCAGATGAACCCTCTTTTTTTGGTAATGGGTCTTCTAATAAGATTGCAACCGTCCCGTTTTAATCTTGGAAAGGAATATTCTAGGGCTTACTGGGGGTATAGCTTGTAGTGTATAAACCACAGTTGCTGAATCTTGATATGTCCTCCTCAAGTGAGAATAAACATCCTCCACCCACTCCCAACTCCTCTCCTGGAACCAGAGAGCCATCTGTGTTTGTGGGGTGGGCTGGGAGGGGGTGGGCGGTCAGTCCATCCATGATGGTCTCACTCAGCAGCAAGGCTGAGCTGTGGGCAGCGCCAGCTCTTAGCTTTCCCATTGTTGGGTACCCAGACCATCCCTGGACAGAGGGCAAGTGCCCAGAATAAAGGAAAGGGAACAGGTGGTTCAACTTCCTCTCCTTAGGGTCCAGGAAGGAGCCAGTCTGGGCCCACTGGGGGTGCAGCAGGAGCAAAGGGAACCAGGGGGTCCCCAGTCCTGCTTCATCCAGCAGAGACCGCCTTACGTGCTATGCTTTGTCATATAGTCAAGCAGCTGATGAGAAGCAAAACCAATATTTTAAAATGTTGTCTGTGTTCAGATTGCTTTAATTTAAGCTAGTTTGGGCTCCCTTTCCTCAGGCCCTAGAGAAAACCCTTCACCCACAGACAGAGCCATAGAAAGGTCCTGCATCTCACACTGTGGTCCTTCATTTTGCTTGCTCTGTTGAGTCACTGGCAACCAGAAGCGCATGGGACTCTTGAGGGACACAGACAAAGCCAACCCCACTCTCGGTCTCCTCCACCCCTCTCTTGACCTTCATTTGGCATCCCTGACCCTCTACACCTGACTTTAAAAGTACCTGTTCCTCGAAGCCCTTCTCTGGCCAAACCATCCCTGTTTCGATGGCTCCTTCTCTCTGTGGCTCCTCTGTCTTTGCACCATGAATATAACATACTCACTTGCATTTTAACTTTTAAGTCATTTGCATGAGCTAACCTGACCCCACCCCAGCATCACATTTGTTGAGGTTAGACACTGTGTCTCCTGGAGGCTCAGCAAATATGAGCCAACTGATGAGTGAGTATTATGAGACCAGGGAAAGATTGAGTGGTACCGAAAGGTGCCAGCAGATAAGGAAAAGAGAAACAGGATAAATTCCATCTTCCCAGGCCATGGCCCACCCAGTCACCCCACTCCGGCCCCACTAAAGAGCCAGGCTCCACTCTGAACCATGTTTTGAACACTAGGTTCTGTAAATTCAAAGAAATATGAGACTTGACTCCTGCCCTCAAGAGAAAGTGAGAAAGATAACAATGTAAACAGGTAATTACAAAGGAGTGTGACAGGGGCTATACAGGGAGGCTGCCTAAGGAAAGGGAGGCAAGGGATTAGCCCTACAGGGAAGTCTAGAAATGCTGGTGATATTTCTGTGCCTTGAAGCACAAGAAATTTGCCATATAGACATGGAAAGGGCCTTCAGAGCAGAGGACAGTGTGTGGGAGAGATACCAAGGGTGTGTGTGTGTGTGTGTGTGTGTGTGTGTGTGTGTGTTGCTGGTTGCTGGACTGGCAGGAGACAAGGCCGAGAGCAGAGGCAGGGCCTGCCCTGGTCAGGGGAGCATTGATTTGATTCTGTAAGTCCAAAGGGAGCCAAAACAAGGTTTAAGCAAATGGAGATCCGACCTGATGTTTTATAAAAATTACAGCATGATCCCAGTTAGGAAGGGGCGGCTCCCCTGTTAAGCGTCCAACACTCTCCCAGCAAGATCTCTCACCAGCCTGGGAGCCGGGCAGCTTAGCCACTGAGCTTGGAGTAACAGGCAACCAAACTCACATCCTTAAAAGGAGCGTCATAACCAAATTGTGAGGGGACCAGGCCATACTAGGACCTGTCCACAGACTCTGCAAGTTGATAAGTTGCAAAAATTGGAAAGAAAGAAGAGTGAGAATGAAACAGCGGCCGCCAGCGCATCAGCCCCACCCGCTGTGAGGAGCGTCACGGAGCAGGTGGCTCTGTGCCTATGGGAGCCGTATTGCAGGAGGTCATGGCTGGGCTGAGAGGATTTAGCAGGTAGAGACACAACCAAGATCTTGTAGAGAAATTTGATAATGGCTGACGCTGACGGATAGTTTTAGGAATTCCCTGGGACCTGTTGTGAGGTAAATGATTAATTTGCAGGGTGTAAGACAATGTCACAGAGGAAGAGTGTCACCCCCAAAAAGACGGACTATAACAGCTGTGCTCAAATGCTCTCAGTAAAGCCGGCAGAGAAATCCCCCTCACAGTGACGTGCAGCAACTCTGTCATTGGAAAGTGCCAGAGAGAACTCCCGGAATGCCCCAAAAAGTTATTTGAAAGCATTAGATCAAATTATGGTTTCTAAAAAATTATTCTTTGAGTACTCTAAGGAAAAATATCTCAGGTACTAAGTGCCAGAAATGCAAAATATGAATATTTCCCGTAGATATGTTTCCTATTGTCATCAACACCACCATCATCAATACTTTTTGCCATCAAATTATAAGTCGGATTCTCCCTGCCATGAAAAACTTCAGGGTCTGATAATGTTGACGTGATTTTGATGCCTAAGGTGCCACCAGGCTCATTCTAAGGCAGTGGTTCTCAACCTTCTGGCCCTTTAAATACAGTTCCTCATGTTGTGACCCAACCATAAAATGATTTTCGTTGCTACTTCATAACTGTAATGTTGCTACTGTTATGAATTGTCATGTAAATATCTGATATGCAGGATGGTCTTAGGCGACCCCTGTGAAAGGGTCGTTCAGCCGCCAAAGGGGTCGCGACCCCCAGGTTGAGAACCGCTGTCTAAGGCGCTACCGCCCTTCACATCGGGGAGACGGAAAGCACAGGCTTGTGTGTAGTAAAATGTGCCAAAGCAGTGGGTCAGTCATTTTTCACAAGAAACTCAATAGGTAACTGTGGAATAAAAGCCCATTGCGCACGGAGCTCCGTGGCAACTCTGACGGGGAAGGCCTGCCTGCTGTAGGTACGCGGCATCCTATCTAAGGGAACTGTGCAACCGGCCGCACGATCCTGATTGGGAAGGGCAGCCGTTTCAGTCGCTCTGGGCTCATCACATTGGCTCTTCCTCTCATTCTATTGCATTATACTGTACCTGCTTCTTTCTCCCCTGTCTCCTCCAGCAAACTGTAAGCAACTTGAGGGCAGGGATGGGCTGTATCCATTTCAAAGCCGGCCTAACCATTTCTACCCGGGGACCTAACACACAGAACTTCTCAAACTCAAACGTGCATTAGAATCAGCAGAGAATTCCTGCCAACCCACAGGCCTTCTGCATCAAACCAGATGGGGTCCAGCCTGAGGATCTGCATTTTAACCAGCGGCCCTCCCCCTTTGGTGATTCTGCCTCAGGTGGTCAGGGAACACTTCTCAGTCGACAAGCCCAGGGTGTAAGCCAGGGACACCTGCTTCGCATCAGAGAGGGCCAGGATTACCCCACTTCTGCATCCACTAGCTAGAGGGCAGACAGGTACAAGTTCCTTCAATTCTTAGTGCCTCAGTTTCCTCAGCAATAAAATGGGGATGAATAGAAATTCAAAGAAACAGAAAGCAAAATGGTGATTGCTAGCGGCTAGGGAAGGAGACCTGGGGAGTGGTTGTTTAATGGGAACTGACCAAGTGTTACTTTGGCAAGATGAAAAAGTTCTGGAAATCGGTTACACAGCAATGTGAATATGCTTAATACTACTGAACTGTACACTTAAAAACGGTTGAAATGGTGAATTTTAGGTTATGTTTTTACCACAATTAAAAAGAAATAGAAAAAAATATTGTTAATGGGGATGGGTAATAGTATCTGACTCACACTGTTGTTACGAGCATTATATGAAATATGTCCAGTGCTAGGCTAGCAACTGCTCAGAAAATTATTATTATTGTTCTAGTCATGGTTCTTAAGGTCTTTAACCATGAGTGAGTTACTGTTTAAACCAAATGACAGTCTGAATCTTCATGCTGATGGAAGTCCCTTTACTTTGCAAATGGTATGTGTGCCACTTTCTCAGGAATGCACGGGGCTATGAAACTGAAATTACCTGTAACCGTTTATTAAGGAATGTTTCCAACCCTCCCTACAAATCCAAGCAGCTTTTGACAAACTGTTTTTCTAAATCCTGACCAACAGCCCAGTCACATTTCTCAGGTAGATCCATATGTTAAAAAAAAAACCCAACCCATATTTTGGTTGATATGTGAAAGCAGGGGAATATTCATGGTGGGCGTCTAATTCTTAACCCTAAAATCCTCAGTTTGCTGAGGTGAAGGAAACAAAGAACAAATAGGTTGAATTTTGTTTTCCAGCTTGAGCTTCATAAAGGAAGTTAAGCAAAATCTACCACCGTAGAAGCAAGAAATGGTGTCTTCTGTCTTAAAACACTCCATGGGATATTCTGCCTCTTTGATATGCCCGCGGAACCCGGAGCAGATTCAGGGAGCGAGGCATAGACCCAACGCCGTCATTTTGATTCTCTGGGCATTGTTTTGATTTCATGTGCATCTATGCTCATGTCATCTCGCCAGCCCGTTATTTCAGCCGTGGCAGGACAGAGCTGCTGTTTTACAGGGCCGCAATCCGCTCGGGGGGCCGGTAACCAGGAGGCCTTTGGTCTTCAACATTTACTCCAAGAAGGAGACTAGACTATTGCCTTGTAAAACAGCATGAGACTCACACCCTGATTTCACGTCTCCTGCTAACGCACGGAACATCCTTGGAACTTCTACCAAATTCATAAAATTCATCATAGGCCCAGAGCTGACCAAAATTAGTTCTAGGCTGAATGAAATTAGTCACAGGCCAACCTGGGGGTATAAGTGGTAAAAATAAGAGGGTAAGAGATGACGGATTTTAGTCCATCAGGTGTTCATATGAATCAGATTTATCATTTCAGGGCTGGGAGGGTTAAGCAGTACAACCATGCTGTCACTTAACTATTAGGATACCTTCTGAGAAATACGTCATTCGGCTCTTTCATTGTTGTGCGAATACCGTAGAGAGCACTTAGAGGGTATAGCCTACGACACCCCTAGGCTATGAGGTAGAGCCTACAAACCTGTCCGGCATATTACTGTGCTGGATACTGTAGGCAACTGTCATGTGTTGCACTATGGTATTACAATGGCTATGACATCACTAGGCGATAGGAATGTTTCAGCTTCATTATAATCTTAGGGCACCGCTGTCATATATGTGGTCTTGGTCATTGACTGAAACATTGTTTGTGGCTCATGACAGTCCTGGTGAACATTCTAATCCTAGTGGCTTTTAAGCCTCCCTGTTGATTGAAAGATAAATTCTGAAGTCACTGCTAAGGATTCCCTGCCAATTTTATGTTACCTCCATCCTATGTAGAACTTGGTGTAATTGTGGGACATGAGGGTTTCTAGAGAGCCCAGGAGGCCCATCCAGGAAGCCCTGAATAAGGACAGCGTTGACCGTTGACAGGTAGTACTTGTGAAATCCAGAAGTAGATGGCAATATATGCAATCAATCAGCTAGGATTGATTTTCTAGTCCACTTCCAAGTCTCAAAAGATCTCTGCTTTCCACTCACACCAGCATCCTTGCCGTGAATTAGGATGAAGAGTTGTGATTGCATACAGCAAAAAGAAGTGATTAAAAGAACATAAATAGCCAGACATTAACTTATATTCTGGGCATACTACCTTCTGCCCATTAAGTTTTTCTTTTTCTGATGCACTAAGAACTACCTTGTTAATGGGGGGGGTCTGTGATGAAGGCTTGAAGTTCTGAGATCCAAGTATTAGCCCCTGCTCTAACATTTCCTAATCACCTTGACCTGTTTCGTCCTCTAGAACAGGAACTAGATCACATGATGCATTCAATAAGTATTTTCAGAAGGTTTTCAAAAATGAATCTGTAAAATGAGGATAAATCGGATCTCAGAGATTCCTTTCAGTCTTGCCATTCAACCGACCTGTGATTCTTTGGTTACAGGCTCATATCCCTTGTCATTGTAACCTGTCCTGCAAATGTATACCAACAGAGGAATCGCTTTTTACTCAGTACAATCCTACCTTACATTTTCTCATCCCCTGATAGTGTTACCCTTCAATTATGTTATAGCAAGAAGCAAGTTAACCTGATCATACATTTATTTTTCAAATAATGATCAGTTATCACTGCGCTTTACTGTTTTTAAGGTTCTATACAATATTTCAAAACCTATAAGGAAGTATTTGCCTTTTCCTTCCACAGTTGTTTCCTGCTTGATTTCAAGAGTTAAATGAACAGTTTCCAATACCCTGTGTCTGATGTTTTTCCACTCCATTAAAATGCTAAAAGATTTTTTTTTTCCTCTTTAGAAGGAAAAAAAAATCTTTCCCCTGTAATTTACTTTGGCTTTCTCAAAAGTTGGGTTGGAAAGTCAGTATAATTCAGGTGGAATCTGAAATGTTCTTGTGCCTAAAGGAAGCCTATAATTTCCGAGCTTTCTTTCAGGAAGTTTGTATGCTCTGTTTTCCAGGGAGCCTTTACTTTCCGAGGGAGTATGATCGACATGCCATTACTGAAGCAGGCCCAGAACATTGTTACGCTTGCCACATCCATCAAGGAAAAATGATCTGCTAAATCAAGCTCTCATCAGGTGGGCGGAACATATACAGTAGGTTTCTTAAAGACAGACCATAATACTCAAGGCAACTTGTTAGTATGCCAGATTGGAACCTTTCTCCACTTACAGTTCATGTTAATCACAATTTCTCGTGGTTGTCGTAATCTCACTGGCCAGTTATTCCTCTAAAAATGAACCTTCTTCTTTTTGGTTCCAAGCTTATGATTTTATTGTTCATTAATGTGATATAGCTATCGACTCATTATTTCACAAGGAGGTAAAATAGTAGGGAAAGGTGGGCTGGGAGGGGAAGTTAGATCTTTAATGAAACAGGTCTTGCCCAAATAGGTGTCTCCCTTCACCACTCTCACCTTAGATGTTCCCCACAGTGTTCATTTGTTCACTTGACCCCATAAGTAATTTTAAGAAGGGCCAGGCTTTTCAATAATAATAACAACAGGAAGGGGTTGTGTTCATTTCACTAGAAATCTGATAAAAACAACAGAGATAGCATAGAAAAGCTGATTATCATCTTGGTTTATATCAATATCTCTAAAAATACATCTTCAAAACCGATGACTGTTAAGCTCCACCCTCCCAAAATGAAACATCCATAATCCTTGAACCACTAAGTGATAACTGAAAAAGCCCGCATCCCAGGTCAACAGTTACCAGCAATTAAAAAATAAATGCGCAGAAACACAAGCCCATCCATCTATCCCCTTTATCTCCCATTTAACTGTTTGCCATTGAGGCCATTTCCCCTGTAAATGTATGGCTGGGACAGGCCCCTCAGCAATAAACTTGTAGCCTCTGCGAAGACACAATGCTCGGAGCTGGTGCACATGGTGCCCGGCGAGATTTGCATCACATTAGAGATGCGGCTGCGGGTCAGATGGGTGGTGTGGTTAACGGGCTTAGTAAAGCTGTTTTGAAGAGGTTAACCCAGCTTGTAGGAAGGGTAAATAAACATAACAACCGGCCATTCTTCCCTATTCAGCATGTGCTCTTATATTGAAGGCTAAAGGGTATTGAAGCTGCGGAGGATCAACTTGTGTTTGCCAGAGGACGCCAATGAAATTTGAAACACCAACAATCAGAGATTTTGTTTCTGCTCCTCATTAAATCATGAGCTTTTGTGCCGAGACTCTGGCGACTGTTCTTTAAGAAATTAACAGAATGGGAAGTTTTAAACTCTACACCAACCTTTTCATGACCTACACAGCAGCAAGGCGGCTACTCTTAGACAAACACCGCGGGGAAGGCTGTTCTGTTTATTTAAATTTGTAAATAGAAAACAGTTTGTTTTTTATTTTCACTTTTCACCTCCTCCTCTGTCCTTTCTGTTTATTTCCTATGTGGCCCCTGCTGCGTACCCCAACCAGGGGTCTACTTTTCCTCTACCTCTTCCATTCCAACAGGAAGCCCAGAGGGGAGGAGAATTGAAGGTTATACACAAGGAAAGGCACTATGGAACCAAAGCAGAGCGGGGAGGCCCACATGTTATCCTGCAACACCCACCCACCAGGGCTCAGCAGGGAGGGACAAACAGCTTTGCCGGGGACACCAGAGGAACCTGAGCCAGCAGGACGGTTCTGTGGAAACACGTTCTTGAGAAACCAGCTAATATCCCCAAGCCTAGGATCCTTGGAGGCAGCTCTTAAACTGAGGAGGTGTGTGCCCGGCAGCCCGGGCCCGCCTTGGGCAGGGCATCTCCCCTCCTTGATGCTCCCCCTCCACCCACTCATGAGAGCACTGTCACCTTCGCCTTGGTCCTCTGTGATGCTTCAGAGTTAGCAGGGAAGGAAGGTGGGAGATAGCCCTCTCCTCATGCACGGGGGCTACAAGGAGAAAGATGGCCTCCAGCCACACTGGGCTTCCGACTGCGGACAGGAGCCATGGGCGGCAGTTACAGGAGGAGCAGCCCCCAGCCCACCTTGTTGTTGCAATTGTGCCCTCCTAGGCTGGCAGCCACATGTGCACAAGGGTAATCCAGTCAGACCCCTCTCTCAGAACACAGACACAGGACTGACTGCTCAGAAGGCAAAGGCCTCCTCTCATTCTGACCTGTCGTATGTACACACACACACCCCTCTCTCAGATGCTAACACCGTAGGCAGGACTGGTCTTAAGCAAAAGAGGAAAATAAAAACTTTCCTTCGTACTTCCCCCATAGGCAACCCTCTACTTCAACCCAACTGCCCTTCCCATCCTCTGTGCTGGTCCGGACGACCCCTCCAGGCTCTGACAGGATGGAAGCGCAAGATGTTGTAGTCTCCACTCCAGTTACACAGACAACCCCCAAACCCTACCGGGGGCCTCCTCAAGCCAGGAGCTCACTGAGAGCCAAGCCCTCCCCGTGAGGAGCCTCAGATGCGGGGGTGAAGGCATTTGGATCTTGGGAAAAGCAGTCCCCTCAGCAAGGCCTCCACACCCATCACCAACAGGCCCATGGGTTCCTAGGTCCCCAACCATGTTGGAACAGTCACCACGCCCTTAATCTCAAGCTGCACTTTGTTCAAACAAAGCCACCTTGCCGTGTAAATCTCCCCAAGTGTCAAATTTATCATCTTCCTTATAACCCCCTGGTCCTGATTATGGTAGGGTCATGAGACAAGAACCCACTAGAGCAGCCGTGGGCAAACTACGGCCCGCGGGCCGGATCCGGCCCGTTTGAAATGAATAAAACTAAAAAAAAAAAAAAAAAAGACCATACCCTTTTATGTAATGATGTTTACTTTGAATTTATATTAGTTCACACAAACACTCCATCCATGCTTTTGTTCCGGCCCTCCGGTCCAGTTTAAGAACCCATTGTGGCCCTCGAGTCAAAAAGTTTACCCACCCCTGCACTAGAGCCAAAAAATCTGGGCCAGGTGCCCACTCTGAGCAGAGACTAATGAGGGCTCTGGAAAGGTTTGGTGGACGTCACACCTGTTGTGCCTCATTCCTTGGAAAATAAAACTTCAGGACAAGGAGATGCTGGGAGATAAGCTATCTCCTGTTTTCTCACCTGCATCTCTTTGGGGGGTGGGGCACAGGTATCACAGGGAGTGAGGAACTGGGTGAACTGATCCCACTTAACGTGATGGCAATGGCCAACCTGGCGAATTCCTCTGTGCTGGGAATGGACCACAAAAAGAGGACTTTGCAGTAAATCTGATTAATTAAAAAACATACCTGTTTATATTTTGTGTAGCTCATCACAAACCGCTTTGCCATATCACCCCCCTGTTATTAATTCGTGGGGCCTAAATTATGGGCAACACTATTAAAACATTATCAGAACTAATGAGAAACAATTACTTAGAAAATGAGCCAGGACAAGATTGAGTTGAGAACATCAGTGGTGATCACTGTAGATTAGTTTAATAAATCATCAGGTGCAAAGCAAGACTGACTGTATGTGTGCAAAGCCCTGTCACGGGAAAATGAAATTGAGACCTTTTTTTGCATAATTTTTTCATTAATCTCAATAGGACCCGTGTGGTGTAGATTGTTTTATTCCCCTAATACCTTGCCTGAGGGGGGTGCCCAATAATGTCTTCATTGTTTTACTGAGGTCTTAATGACACTCTGTGACAACCTCATTTTAATGTATAGAGGATTATATCAATACAATCATGTTTTATTGAAACGGTGAGGGACACTCCGGTGGAGTCAGGCACTGTCCCGAAGCACAAGTTGGGAAGTTTCTGGGCATCTGGGAGCTGGTCCCTTCAGATTTGCAAGTGTTCAACCGCTGGCTGCCCTTCTGGCTTGTCCTCCGGGACCGGCTGGGGAAAGTGTCCTCCAGAAGGAAAGACTTCCCACCTCCGATTTGAATTTCAAAGGGACTCGTTTTCTGGCGTATTTTGCCAGGCAAATGGAAAAGACCCTGTTGTTTTCCCCTTTTCTAAAACACACGTGCAATTATTATCATGAACACCTTTGCCCCCAATAGTTTTGCCTGCCGGAAAAACTGATTTTCTTTGGGGACGTTGAATTGCTAACGATATCTTAAAAAGTGAAACAAAAGAATACACACCTTTTTTTTTTTTTTAACTTGAAGAACATTCTACTTGTATGGTTTCCATTTCTCTTGGAAAGCTAAATGTCTTGCGTTTTTATTTTACCTCTAGTTCTTGGAAGACAATCGATCTACGGTACAAAAGAGGCTCTGAGATTGTCAGCAGCATCTCATGCACATGAAATTAATCCTGGCGAGGGTCCCCGCGCCCGTCGGTCACCGCAGAGCTTGGGCCCCAGGCTCGGGGCCCTGTCCTCCCAGCCAGAGCCCCTCCCCCCCCCCCCCCGCGAGGCTTGCACAAGCAGTTTAGGGGGGACGTAATTAGTTGACCGCAACATTTAAATGTTAAAACCTTAGTTATTCTTTCTGGGCTTTATTTTACATCGGGGTGGGCGCGGGGGAGTGTAAGAGGACGAACAAAATGGAAAGTAAATTACTTTCAAATACCTAACTTGGTGCCTGAAATACTGCGCGGCGGGATCGGGCAGCTTTTTGCTGTTCTGTGACGGGTGATTTTTGTTGTTGGAAGTTTGTTTACATTCCAGCAATTATTTGGCAGCATATTTCCTCCCGAATCAGTGAGAACTGCCAACGACATGAAGAAAGGGCGGTGATGGAAGGAACCGAAATCATCGTGAGCGCCTTTTGTGGTCGCGGTTTGCAGCCGATCAAACCCAGTTTCAGCTCAAAGGGGCTGGCGTCCACAGATTTTTGTTTTTAATTTTACAAAATAAATTTTTTAATTTGTTGCTCGCGCCCTTACTCTCCTTTGTTTTAGTTTCTCTCTCTCTCTTTTTTTTTTTTTCTTTTCTTATTGAAAGTTCTGTTGCTGCTTCCGACGGGAAGGGCCCGGCGAGCCCGGGCTAAGGTCCTGCGCCCGCGGGGCCGGGACCCACCGAGTCCGCGGCCACCGCCGCCAGCGCTCCGAGCCCCGAGGCCGGGGCGCACGGACACGGAGAGCAGGGGGCCCGCAGGCACCGCCCTCGGTGGTCGCTCCGGGCGCAGCGGCCGTCGAGGCGGAGAGCGGGGCGGGCCGGGGAGCCCGGTGGCCGGGACCGTGCCCAGCGCGGGCCGCCCGGAGCCTGCGAGCCTGGCGCGCAGCCCCGCGGTAATGGTGGCAGATCAAAGGCTGCCCCGTGTCCCCGCGGAGCCCGGGACAATCCCGCGCCTTTGTGCGCTGTTGCTAGGCGCCCAAGAAACTAAGAGAAAGTGTCAGGAGCATGTTAATCAGACTCGTTACAGTGTAACAATACGTCCCTCTCGGGTCTTCCAGGCCCCAGCACCCCGGGCACACAGGCCGGACACCTGCGCGGGGCCCTCGCGCCTGCCCGGGGGACCGGCCGATCCTTGAGTCCCTCCGTCCCGAGGTCGGCGCCTGGGCCAGACGCAAGGACCAGGACCTACGGTCCTGCAAGCGGCAGGCGCATGTCCCGAGCCCGGCCTCTGGGACCGGAGCCCTGCGCCCTGAACCTGTCCAGCTCAGAGCGGGATCCGTGGGACCCGTGGCCCGGGGGACTCGCGGAAGACCCGGGTGCCCTTGCTTTTCAGTCACTAAGCTGAAATGCACGTTAGTCAGACACGGTATCGGGATGAACTGAAAAATGAACATTCCATTTCAGAGAGCTTTTGGTTCAGAATTTCTTCAAAAAACTCTAAAATCAACTTTGCAGAGTTTCCTTTCAAATGCACAGAGTATTTAGTAATAATCGGGGGGGGGGGGTGATGTTTTCTTTCTTAAACCACCTTGCTGAAAGTCAAGATTTCGCTGACCTTTTTCGAGAGAATCACTTCATTCGTTTATTCACTCAACAAACATCTGTTGAGCCCGTCTGGGTGCCAGGCAGCTAGCCTGGAAGTCTAGGAACTGGTTCCAGATGTGCTTTTGTTTATTGTATTTATTTTATTTTCTGTCAACAATTACTTTATTTTTTTCAAGTCTATGTTTATTGTTGGCACTATTCGGATGCACTTTTAAAATTGAGATGGTCCTGTGCGGAGTCACGGGAGGAGGAAAGGCGTAAAATACCGTCAGGTGCCAACACGGAAAGAAGCGCCCCCGGCTACAGTCGTGATAATAACAAAGAGGTGCGAATTAACGATTTAAAACGTTGGGCAACTACACACCGTGGGCTTTAAACACCAGCCACTCTTTTCACCTATTTCATCTCCTTCTCTTCTTCTGGCCCCTGGGAGCTCAGCCAGGCTGCAGTCCTGAAGCCAGCGTCCTGCCTGGGGTCTGAGGAGTGGAGTCAGCCCTGGGTGTTTGTCAACAGCCTGTCAGCCTTGCTGAGGGAACACACTTTCTGGGTCCTGGCCCCTTCTCCCCTTGGCCTCACAAAGGGAGCTGCAAAGCTGTGCTCCGGCTCAGGGCAGAATGTGGTCAATTGGAGATGCTTTTCTCCGATGTGAGCTCTTGTTCAGGCATCAACCCATTCAGAAAGGTCAGAGGGAGCCACACTTACCCGAGTATAACTGCTGAACCTTAAATCAAAGACAGAGCTTTCTATTACCATATAGAGTAGAAAATCCACTCCCCAGTCACCTGTGCCTGCCTAATGGGAGGGGGGGTGGGGGGGTGGGGGACGGGAATCCTGTAGCTATATTAGACTTCTCCACTGATCAAATCAATTTCTCTCTCATACTGTGTGTGCAACATGTAAACATATAGAAAGCTGGACCTGGTCCCAGGGATTAGTCCAAACCCTGGGAGGAACTTTAGAGATCGCCTTCATTACGTAAATGAGAGAGTTGATATATTGAAAACTCCAGCTTATGAAAAACAAGGGGGCCTAAACACCGACCATCCTGCGATGTTAACATGTGTAGCTGAAGGAGAGAGACTCAATGAAAAGGAACCAGATGTTTTTGTCCCCATAACGCCAAAGAGCTGGTTTGTCTGGGTTTGGTTTTGTTGTGAAATAATGAATCAAATTGCCTTAGTTATTCAGACACAGCAAAAGAGCCAAGAGGAAAATGAACATTCCATCTCCGATAGCTCTGTGGTGTGGGGTTCCTTCAGAAGACTATGCACTCAAGGATCTAGCTTAACTTTATTTTTTTAACGGGCTCTTTTGAGTTCCATGGAAGGAAGAACATAAAAAACCAACATGAACTTCTGGCTTAGATTCCCTGGGAAAACTGTGTTAATACCTAAACTCCCAGATGAGGAAAGGAGCACGTCTGTTTCCTCCACTGGGTTTCCAGGAACGGCATTTCTGCAGCAGTTTCCAGGGGAGCTCTGTGCAAACTCCTCGTCTCCTGTGAAGGCGCTCTGGCCACCAGGAGCCCACCGGCGTCTCCACACCAGCAACATGTTGCCTCTCTCAAGGGGACCGGGCCACCAAGCAGCCAGACTGTGCCTGGCTGCAGGGCCTGTCGCTCCTTCGTACAAACCGTAAGCAACCCCTCCGTCTCCAACCTACCCAGCAAACTCCTAACCATCCTTTAAGACACAACTTGAAGGCCACTTCTGGGAGGCCTCCCCAACTCCCCAGAGACAACTTACTGGTCCTCCCCGAGTCCTCCTGTTGCATTGGATCAGATTTCTGTGGTAGCACTTTTTCTGTGTGCCCCTCCACCCCCGCCAAAAAGAGTGTGAGTGCCCTGAATATTGGGCACTGCCATGCATCTCTGATCCCTCCTCCTGCTCATCTCCACCCCCAGCAAGAGCTCGATCCAAGTGTTCATTAAAATCAGGGACCAAGGCTCTCCTCTGTCAGACACGTCGGTTTGGATCCTGGCTGTACAATTAACGAGTTGTGTTACATTCAGACAAGTGATGTATTCTCTCTGAGCATCAGTTTCTTCAACTATAAGAAGAAAATTGCCTCACAAAGAGTTGCAATGTTAAGGAGGTGGGCACAGAAATTTACCCAGTCCCCCTCCTACCCCGGGAGAGCCCCACTTTCTGGCTGGGGCCACGCATCTGCCTGGGCCACAGACAACTGCCATGTCCAAGGTCTCGCCCTTCCCAGGGCAGCCTGCGTCTGGTGAATTTTATGTGATGTATGTTTTATCCGTTTTAAAAAGAATCTTTAAAAAAAGAATTGATGTCAAAGAAAGATAGATTAAAAACTATAAATAAATAAGTATATTGCTTTGTAAAAAGCGCCTAACAAAAAATAAAATAAAAGGCGCCTAGCATTCATTAATGCTTGGTGCATAGCAGGCACTCGGTGACTTCCATCCAGGAGCTAAACGGTGCTGCAGTCCAGGGTGGGAATCCCACGGCCGCAAAGCTGGCTGGGAAGTGCGTTTCTGTGAGGTGAACCCCCTTTTCTCATTCACTGCTATTGGCAGGTACAGGATATGTTCCCACAGGAAAACGCATTGGCGGGGCCGGTCCCCGGACATGCTGGCTGTGGCAGCACACTCCGGCAGCTGTACGTGTGCCAGGGGAGTTTTGTGGCTCCTTTGTTGTTGCTCAGAATCTCCTGGTCCCACTCCTGGACTTTCACTACGAAGCCGTTATCATTTTGTCCAACAGCCTGCTTTTGTAAGAGGACACTGCAGCCCTGGCGGATTAGGCAGTGCCCATTGCTGACTGAAGGGGGCTCCATTCACAGAGAAAAATACAATGTAAGTGTGCCTCCTGGAGTTGTGGGACTACGGGCCCTTTCAGTGGACTTGCTCAAGGTCACACAGCTGTCAAAACCAAGTCTACAGCTACAGTCTCGACACTCCAGCACTAAACCACACAGCTCCACCCCCGAGAACGCCTTACTCTTACGGTTTCACATTAAGTTCCCCACTAAGGTAGTTCTGAAAGAGGTCTTTAAAGCAATAAGAAAGTAGCTGAAGTCTATTTTTCAACAACTGGCTCCCTCAGAGACAGTGCCTGACCAGGGCGAAGATATCTGAGCTCATCACAAGTCAAACAACTCGGCCTCAAACGCATTGCACGGCGCCTGGGCCCCTATTGACTCCCAGACCGAACAGCCCCTCACACGGGCTGCTCACAGGCGCTGCAGGCTGTCCACTGGAGGCTGGTCTCCATGCTGGAGGATGCCATGGGTGGTCTAAGGAAAGGAGTCCCAGTGGAAGGACGAAGGACCTAGATCTCAAGGGCCGAGGGTGCGCTCGCCAAGCTGGGCCTCCTCTCAGCGCTGGCCTCACTCCTGTGGCCCCATCCTCCATGGCCTTCATCATTCTATGTGTTGTCATTCATTCGCTCTCCTCCCTCTGTCTCTGTGGTCTGCTCCACTTCCCTTCTCCTGTTTCTTGTTATTTTACCTTCCTCTCTCTCCTCACAATTCCAAAAGCAAAATTAACAAATATAGGAAAGAAAGCAAACTTTTCCTTAAATTCTGTAGTTTTTTTTTCCTGATTATATATATATATTTCCCCCCCTAATTCCGTGTCCATGTTTTGGAAATAAATCTAGTGTCTCCAGCTGTTTTCAGGATGTTCTGTAGTCCATTTACTGTGAACTTGGCACGGGAAGTTTATCAGCCCATTTCACTGCCCAGAGCCCGAGTGCAGAGGGCGGCTCATGTTGTACTTTGGGGATCAAAGTAGAAATGTCAATGAGGCTGCTAATTATTCAGAAAATTAAATACTGCTGCCAAAGCTGCTATTCTTAATGTCCTGCATTTGATCATGCTGTTTTAATGTGGAGCCAGAATTCAGATTCTGTGTAAGTGATAAAGAAGTTGAGGATCTTTAAATTGGTATTGGTTCTTTATGTTTTAGTACAAATTATTTGAGTCTGCAGCCTGAAACTCACATGGGAACCTAGAATGATGCTTATAAGTACAAAGTTTAAGGATATAAAATTTTATTTCTATCCTGTTTTAATCTTATTCTTGGGGGTGGGGGTGGGGGGGATAATACCAGAAAGGTAATAATAAATGATTACTTACAAAACCAGATCTTTTCAAATTGTGACAAAGATTCCATTTCAGATTACGGAGGGTGTGATACCCCCACCCCCACCCCCACCCCCCTGCCAAAAAAATCATTTTTTACAACCTCGCTTCATAGATAAAAATAATGATAATAACAATAAACTTTTAAAAAGACGGATAGTCTCTGTGTCATCTAAGGAATTTTAAATTGTGAAATATATTTATGAGAATATTTAAGGTAAATAATTTCAAAATAAGTAGCAAATGAGTGGGTCACGAGTTTGCGTGCACTACCTCTGAAAATGAGAACATTTAAAAAGGTTTGTTCAAATGGCGCCATTGGTCTTTTTCCTTCCTTCTCTGAGAGCATGTGTGTTAGATTAGGACTCAGAAAAGAAAGCATGTTTTCATAGCCTCCGGTGCTGCATTTATAGAAATCACGATGATTTTAGGACTGCACCTTCATTTTTTTTAATTTTCAAAACTTGTTCCCTTTTACTCTTTTATTTTCTTTCAACAAAACAAAGGCCGAGGAACCCCTTTAAGAAATTTTATACATTCCCACTGAGTCCCAGTTTGCTGACCTCCAGGCCACGGAGTAAAACCTTTCTTTTAAGTCAAGCATTCCCCATTGGGAAGCGCTCCAGCTTGTTCTTTTTATGAGGAATTTTAACTGCTGGGCTTAATTTAATTATTGTATTTTGTACATAACTCCCAGAAGCCCCAGGGCAGGAGCTTGACTTTTTCAAAACTTTCAAATGAATATCTTTAGGATTGCACATTTCTGATGATAATGTGACTTCTTTCTCTTGTATTTCTATCTAAACACCAAACATGGGTCTTTCTGTTTCCCAGTGTATTCATAGAGAAGTTAAAACCTCAGCATCTCTTTGCCACAGAGAATCTTACTGGGTAGACACAGGATACAGTCGTTTGAGTCCTTAGCGCAGATGCCTAGGTTTCATAACAACAAAATAAAAACCATCTCCAGTTTAATTACATTTTTAAAAGTGGATGGTGACACAGTCTTCAAGAAATAGTGTTCCTAGGTAGACATGGCCTTGAAATCCGCAGCGTGCTGCCCCATGGCTGCATCTGCCACCATCTCTCCCTATCGTTTCTATGAGGTATACCCCCCACATCAGCTGCTCCTCCAGGACCCCGTAGAGGCGCACACACACACACACACACACACACACACACACACAGTTGTCATCCCAAGTTAACAGCAGAGATTCAATATCTTCATTGCTCATCTATCTTTATCCATAAACATTTTTATTTGATTCTTTTTTATTTCCACATGGAAATCAAAAACTTTGACCACATCTTGACTCTCAAAGGTGAAAAATATTTGTTTCGGTAATTGACTTAAAACGCCTTTTAGAAATAATGAAATGTGGGGGCAAACATAAACTTGCCAAATTCATAAGATCTGCCCAAAATACTTCATGGGGGTTGGGTCACTTATGAAGTAAGTTTCACTTTAGGACTTCTGAGATCTCTGAATTTAGAAAGATGTTTTAGAGCAAAATTATCTGAGGTGGATCTGATTTTCTTAGGTACTTTCATTTAAATTTTAAAAGAATAGAATTCACCATTTTGGTGCCCAAGAAGGACTTGAGAGGTCACCTAGGCCAAAGGCTCTGGACCTTGGCTGCATGCTAGAATTACCTGTGCGTCAAATAAATACCAATGTCTGGGCCCCACCGAGACTCGAAACATAAGGCTTTAGTCTGAGCCATCGTCTTGCAGTTAAAAAGTGAAACAGCCAAACAAAACTCTGAAAGATAACGTGTGGCTTTTCCATTAGCAGTCTGAGGTACGAAACTATAACATGATTTGGGAACTCCTGGCCATGCTAAACTTTAAGAAGCAAACTTAAACAAGTAAGTTTCCATGATTATGTTTTGTGCCACATGAATTGTAAGACAGCTGATTGATTCCTCCCAGGTGACATGCTTTCTAATTTTGTACACATTCACATCCCCGACTGACCACAGAAGAGTGGAATGGCCCTAGTCTTGAAATGTTTCACAATTAATTTTTAAAATAAGGTACATGTGCATGGATGGCAGCCTTCCTATAAATTTCACTTAAAAATTTGACCAGCATGTGTCATGACCAATATTCTGCGAATTTATTTTTCCTACATATCTTTAAACTATATAGGCAGAAGGTAATATTTGCCCCAGTGTCATCTAAAGAACTCAAAAACACTTGGACCACAAAGCTTCACACTGTACAGTTTTTATTTAAAAAGGAGGCAAGGGCCCTAGCTGGTTTTGCTCAGTGGTTAGAGTGTTGGCCTGGGGACTGAAGGGTCCCAGGTTCGATTCCGGTCAAGGGCACATGCCCAGGTTTCGGGTTCAATCCCCAGTAAAGGGCGTGCAGGAGGCAGCCGATCAATGATTCCCTCTCATCATATCTCTCTCCCCGCTCTTCCTTCCTCTCTGAAATCAATAAAAAATATATTTATTTTATTTTATTTTTAAATATATTTTATTGATTTTTTACAGAGAGGAAGGCAGAGAGATAGAGAGTTAGAAACATCGATGAGAGAAACATCAATCAGCTGCCTCCTGCACATCTCCCACTGGGAATGTGCCCGCAACCCAGGTACATGCCCTTGACTGGAATCGAACCTGGGACCTTTCAGTCCGCAAGCCGACGCTCCATCCACTGAGCCAAACCGGTTTCGGCAAAAATATATATTTTTTTAAAAAGATCAACTATATGGTGATGGAAGATTTGACTTCAGTGACTTTCTATGATACCTCATCTGTATATTGGGTGACAATGAGGAGGTATCGTAGAATTGTACAGTTGAAACCTACAGAATCTTATTAACAATTCACCCCAATAAACTTAATTTTTAAGTAACGGAAGCAAAGGGACGTCAGTCAGATAACAACTCATCCGCGTGAGTCCCCCGGTCCCAGGAGGCAGAGTGAGCTTAGCCTCATCTCCAATGGCTTCAAGAGAGGCCGCGCTGAGCAAGGGCTCCTTCGGGTGAGAAACCTCTGCTGGGGGCGCAGCAGGCCTTTGAGCCATTTTTGTAAACACACCCTCACTCTGCCTCAGCAAGGACAGCGCCTCCCGCACCTTCCCTGCTCCCCCTAATCTGCCTACTTCTCCCCTCTCCCCATTAGGGATGGCTGCTTGCAGGTCACCCTGGGAAAGAGAGCTCCAGTCCTTGTGACGTGAGGACCTGGTCCTCTCCGGCCAGAACCTCCTGAGAGATCCGGGAAGCTTTGATCTCGGTGATCTGCCTTGGGCTAAAAGACCTCGGGTTGGCCACTCCTAGGGGATCCTAAGAAGGCCAGGACCTGAGATCACAGATGCAATTTTTTTTCTTCTCTTTAACCAAGGGACTAAGATGCAATGATTAAAGCTATAGTTGCTATCAGATGGTAGGTTACCCCATATGTTGGACCTACATAGAATACATTCACTCATTTGCTCCTCCAGCAGATACTTACTGAGTTTCTATTAAGTGCCTGTAGTAAGTGATGTCGCTGTGAGTTTTTATCTCTCTATCCTCCCCTTCCTCTCTCTCTAAGAGGGTAACCCTGGAGGTGCCCCAAGACCCCAATTCCAGTAGCTCCAGCAAAAGTGAAAGCAGGATGGACAGTTAAGGACTTTCTTATTCTGGCTCTCCCTCTCCCCCAATTCTTTTCTAATTATTCATCATTAACTTTTACAATAAACATGCAAATTAACCAAGAATCTAGCTCCATGTCTGAGACCAAAAAAAGGAACAAAAAGGAAGAAATCTAAAAGTAGTTTAGAGCTTGATTCTCATGCAGCCATAAACGTTTACAAAAAGTTTTTAAAACATTTTAATGGCGCCCTAGCTATTTTGGCTCAGAGGATAGAGCATCAGCCTGCAGAATCAAGGGTCCCGGGTTCGATTCCAGTCAAGGGCACATGCCCGGGTTGTGGGCTCGATCCCCAGTGTGGGGTGTGCCGGGGGCAGCGGATTAATGATTCTCTCTCATCTCCCTGCCTCTCTGAAATCAATAAAAATATATATTAAAAAAATTTTTAATGGCAAGGAGAACTGCTAAAACGAGTAATGCAAGCTTTTTGGCCATCAAATTTATTAATCATTTTTTGACAGCAAGTGGCAGTGTGACCAGTGCAATCTCAAAAAATATTTGACAAAGTGTATCAACAGATTTAGTGTCATTTTCTTGTACCTTTTAAAAAATATAGAGGTTTTTATTGATTTTTTAGAGAGAGGGGGGAGGGAGAGGCATGGAGAAAGAGAAATGTCGATGATCTCTGCTGGTGATCGAGCCGACAGTCCCCGCTGGTGACCTCTTGGTTTCTGGGTTGACACTCAACCACTGGGCCACACCAGCCGGGCTGCTTTCCTTGTACCTTTTAAATCTAGATCTAGGCATTTATTCTAAGGAAATTCTGTGATCCTAAATATAGAAAAAGCCTCATTCACAAACGCTACTTAATTGGCAGTTGCATCAATTAAATTAGAGAGGTAGATTTAGTAAACCATGGGAAATTTACTTGATGGAACATTAGGCAGTCATTAAAGTTGGTGTTTCTTAAGAAATTACATTTAATATAAAATTAAGTTCAAAAACAGTCAGCAAACTGCATTTGCAGAGTCTGGAGCAAGGCTGCCTTATCTGCTGAGTAACCTTGGGTGAGTTACTAGCCTCCCTGTGCCTCAGTTCTATTATCTGTGAAATGAGGTCATAAGAGTACCTATCTCATAAAACTGTTGAGAATTGAATGAGTTAATATGTATAAAGAACAGTCCCTGACACAGAGTAGGCCCCTGACAAAATGTTAGTTGCTATTATTATTATAATGTGATTACAAAGATGTTTAAAAGAATAACAGCCCGGCCAGGGTGGATCAGTAGTTGAACACCAACCCAGGAACCAAGAGGTTGCTGGTTCAGTTCCCAGTCAGGGCACATGCCCAGGTTCCAGGCTCAATCTCCAGTAGGGGGGAAGCAGGAAGCAGTTGATTGATGATGTTCCTCTCTCATTGATATTTCTATCTCTCCTTCTCCCTTTCTCTCTCTAAAAATCAATAAAATTTTTTTCTTTTTTTAAATATATTTTATTGATTTTTTACAGAGCGGAAGGGAGAGGGATAGAGAGTCAGAAACATCGATGAGAGAGAAACATGATCAGCTGCCTCTTGCACACCTCCCACTGGGGATGTGCCTGCAACCAAGGCACATGCCCTTGACCGGAATTGAAACCAAGACCCTTGAGTCCGCAGGCTGACGCTCTATCCACTGAGCCAAACCGGTCAGGGCCTTTTACCTTTTTAAGAAATAACATCAGCCTGGCTGATGGCTCAGTTACTTAGAGCATCATCTGGTGCACTGAAGGGTCAAAGGTTCAATTCTCGGTTGGGGCACTTCCCCAGATTGCAGGTTTGATCCTGGTCAGTGCATGTACTAGAGGTAACTTATCCATGTTTCTCTCACATTGATGTCTCTCTCTCTCTCTCTCTCTCTCTCTCTCTCTCTCTCTCTCTCTCCCCCCCCCCCTTCATTAGGACAAAAACAGAAGAAGGGAGGGAGAGAGGGAGAGAGGGAGAGAGGGAGGGAGGGAGGGAGGGAGAGAGGGAGGGAGGGAGAGAGGGAGGGAGGGAGAGAGGAAGAAAGGAAGGAAGGAAGGAAGGAAGGAAGGAAGGAAGGAAGGAAGGAAGGAAGGAAGGGCTCTAGCTGGCTTGGCTGAGTGGATAGAGCGTAAGCCTGCGAACTGAAGGGTCCCAGGTTCGATTCCAGCCAAGGGCACATGCCTGGGTTGCAGGCTTTATCCCCGGGGGGAGGGGGGGGATATGCTGGCGGCAGCCAATCAATGATTCTCTCTCATCATTGATGTTTCTATCTCTCTTTTCCTCTCTGAAATCGATATATTTTTTTAAAAAAGAAAAGAAAAAGAAAGAAAGAAAGCACCAGACGAAAATATGTCAAAAAGATAGCAATCACTGTGTTTGGATGACAAGACTACAAGTGATTTTTTTTCCTTTTACATGTTTGTATTTCCAAAATTTTCATTAAATATATGTCAAATTTTAAAAAAAATCAGGATGGAGCTAATTACAAATAGAAATCTGTTAAAACTCTGCTTCTGATCATTCTATGATTAATTATACCTAGAAGACCTGACTAGAGGGGCCCCAGCAGGTAGTTTCCATATGAGCTCACACTTCCTGCTGCCAGGACTGGGCACAGGCTGCCCGGGGCTCCTTCTGACATGGGCCAGGTCACTTCTCCTCACGGGGTGCGGGGGCGGGCACTGGCTCAGCTGTGCTGGGCAGTGGACAACACCCAGGATGCACCAGAAAGTGACCTGAGTTCCGGTCCCACTCTGCCACCCGCTCCCTGTGGGTTGTAGGTTCTTGAAAAGAGCCGTTTCCCTCTCTGTAAGGAGGGCTCTCGGATGTTAGCAGCCTCAGGGAATCAGAAAAGCAGTCGAGGGGAATTTTGAGATACTGCCTCAGTGGTCAGGGAAAAATTCTTGAAAAATACTCCACTCCAGCTGTCCAATCTCAGAATTCCTTCTTCCAGGGAGGAGGGCCCGGCTGCTCTGTTTACACACCTGGGCCTGGTGCGAAGGGCGGCTGGGGGGAGGGTGGCTCCCTGGCCATTTGTGGAATCATTCCTGCTCTACAGGCAAGGCTTCAAAGAAATACCAGAAGCCAAGTGTACGCTCTGTCACCACTTAATAATGCTTGACGCTTTTCATATCACAAAAGAGGATGGAACCGCCCTACCTCGCATGGGGAGCCCGATTCTCTCCCATCAGCTCTGTACCGAAAGCGCTTTCTCTTAACTTTAGATAGGCGATTTGACTAATATGGGCAACCAATGCCTTTGGTAAGTAAAATAGGAATAAGATAGGTGTTTGCATCTTTATTTCATCATACAGTATGATAAGGAGGGAATGAATAGTCTGGTATTATTTTTGTACAATAGACATGTGAAATTTAAAGAATGTCAGCATCGTTTTTCTGTATCTATTTTTGTGAGGTTGGAATTCAACCACAGAGGCTGAGAGTTTATTTACTCTGTTCATTCCTGACATCTAGCGTGGTGCTTGCCCTTGAAAAATGTTCGTTGAATGAGTCAGTTAATGAATTAATGAACACATGAGAGATGCTCTTCTCTGTGTTGTGTTAAATGCCGGGGATTCAGGAACATGTGATTCAGCGTCCACTCCGAGAAGCTCACTCAAGTGGTGGAGCCAGACACACACCTAGAAAAATGACTCAAATACAAACGCGATTGATTCCTAAAATCGTGCCATTAACAGTCGGTATTCATGTTTCAGCTCTTCCTATGTCAGAGCAAAGCATCATCCTTTCCTTCAGAGCTCACCGTCTGGCCTGGGAAACAAACATGAAGCATGGACAGCACCAAACCCATGAAAAGCAGCACAGAACGATGGACACGACGGAGAGGAAGCTCATGTGACTTAATCCTGTGGGTTCCAGCATCCGGCTGCTCAAGTTCCCAAAGCTGTCTGGCCTTGGACAAGTTGCCTACCCTCTCTGGGTTTCACTGTTCCACTTGTAAACTAGGGTTTCTATGAAGAGCAAATGAGTCCATATCCCATAAAGCACTCAGGATAGTGCCAAACCCATACTCAGTCCCAAACACAAATCTCCGTGAAGTAAAGAAATCTTCCCTCTGCTCTCTGGATTTTTAGATCTCGTTAAGCACTCCCTGGCTTTCCCTTTGTGCACGCCTGATTCTTCTTCCCAGATAGGACTTGTGACTAAATGCAACTCCAAAGCTGTGGACTCGGGTTAATAAGGGAGAAAGAGGTTAGATTCCTATCTGTTTGTGGAACATAATGAGCAACTGGCCAGAAGAAAAAAATTCTCAAAGCCTAGAGGCACCTAAACGAGGATGGCAATTCCATTCTAACAGCCACTGCTTCCCCACCTGGTTCAGGCCAGACATTGCTAATCATCTTCAGTATCTTTTCTAACTGCGTCTAAATTAAGACTCAGAACGACGTTCCAAACAGGGCCAGGCAGTGACTGCTAACCAGCGCCTGTGGGTGTCTCTGGCCTAAACCTTACCTTCTGGCCCTCAGGTTTGATTTTCCCAGGCCCCTGCTGCCAGAGCTGCCTGTGACTGCCCTCCTCCCAGGACTGGAGCCCAGCTCCCCAAATGCCCTCCAGCCCCCACTCCTGGGAGAACATGGTGGAGCAGCTTTTACTAGTACTTTGCCCTCCTGTGTGGGTCCATGGCCACTGGCTAACTCTGTGACCTCAGCTATGCAAGTCACTGAACACTCTCTGAGCCTCCAATTCCTCCTAGGTAGACGGGGCCCCCTTCTTGGATTGTTGTGGGTTAAATGGGACATGTGACTGGACCCGGTGGAGTAGGCCCTCCATAAATGGGAGATGGCATTGTTACTAAGCCCAGCTCTGCCTTCCCCCTAGCCAGGCACAGTGCCCCCATGACTGCTCCCCCGGGGGCCTGCCATAACATACAACAGGGCTGGGTTGCTCCTGTTTACGTCACTGCTGCCCCCCTCAATATTAACTGTCCATATTAATTCAAGGTCACCTGAGCTCAGACACCTGGGAAGAGGTGAAGGCCAGCAGGGGTGGGAAGGTGAGGAGTGGGGAGTGAAGGGGTCCCCAGGTGCATGTGGGGGCTCCACCACAGATCCTATTGGGAAACCAGGGGAATGGACATTGGAGGGGGCGTTTTACTCCCGTAGCAGAGAGATGCCTTCGGGCATGGCCCAGGGGTGAGACCAGGCGGGCAGGGCCCTCCTGACTGCCTCCCTCAGCTCCTCTTAGCTCAGGGCAGACTTACCTCTCTTTCAGGAGCCACTCTCATTACCTCCTCCCAGCTGGACCTCCGCATGCACATCTCAAATATGAGTTCCTGTCCACGCTTCAACTGGAAGGTTGTTCCCTGAGGTTAGCCTTGGGGCCTTCTCCCTCTGCCTCAGCATACCCCCTCCTCCCTGTCCACGCCCCCCTGACTCTACCTCTCCTCTCTGTCTCTGGCCCTGTGACTCAGTCTCCTCCCTCTGACCCGGTCTCGGCCTGCTCTTACCAAGTACAGTATGTGCATGATATCCCCTTACCATCACACAGAGGAGTAAGTCCTACTTCCCCCACCCAGAGAAAGCAGCCTTGCCCCCTCTGGACCCAGCCCACACCCATTAGTCAGGGGCTGGCACCTCTCGGTTGTCCATGGGACGGCCCGGGACCCTCCTCTCCTCCCGGTACCCCCCACTCTTTCTGGGCCCAGTCTGCGAGTCGGTTCCTCCGAACCCAGGGTTCTTCAATGTCAACGGCGCCACTGTAGGCTTCTGTCCCAGAGTTTCCAATGAGCCCAGGCGGAAAGCTGCCTCACCAGGGAGCAGGTCTGGGCGGAGAGCACGGCAGCCCGCTCTCAGCATTCAAATCTCGGCCAATTTAACGTCTACATTAAAAATGGATCTGTGTGCAATGCAGCCGCTTCCTTTAATTGCTCCAAATAAATATCCTGCGTAATTTTAAGCCATATTTTACCAGGAAGTGCTTAGGGGCATTGTTTGCTGAGCAAGGCGTTACAGAAATTGAAACTCCTTTTGCTTAGAGCCGAGTCCAGAAAGTTCATGCAGTGAGAAATATTTCTCACTGCGCACAACTGTGAATTGTATATAAAATTAAATTTTCTGCTTGAAATCTGCATTGTTGGACCTCCCGCTGGTTGCCACCATTTTGCTGAAATAAGATACTATTTGTGGTAATGGCAGCGAGGGAAACCTGTTATCATTGATTGTAAACTGGCTTCGCTCCTACGGCTTAAAAATCTGGAGAGCTTTATTGTGCAAACATTGCATTTTCCGTACAAATATTACCGAGCAAAGCTTCACTACTGATTCATCAGCCAGGGTGCAAGCGGGTTTATAAAGCGACCCCAACAGCCCTGAGTCTCCTGCACACCCACCACTGGGCAGCAGTTAGGGGCACCAAGAGGTGGATGGTGGCAGCAGGAGAATGCGACAAGGGCAGACACAATCGGCTGCTGTTTTTTAATTTTAAAAATCTTTTTCTTCACTAGGGCGTTATTATTTGAAAGAGAAAGGAAAAGATGAGGCCTAGGAAGGGTTCAAATTTCAGGGCCCTCCTGCCCCAGGAAGCCGGCAGCTTTGCCTTTTAAGGATTTACACCATCCCCACCCCCAGTCCCTCTCCCACACCACCGTCCTCCAAGCCCCAGCCCTGACAATCAGCCTTGTGAAAACCTGCAACAACTCGAGACAGCATTACTGATAGAGGGTTCCGAGTTAATAACTTCGGTTGACAAACGCAGAATCTGAAACCCAAAAAATATGAAGATTTATTTTTTCCTAAGAAGATGCGTACTCAGAATTAGAACCCCAGGACTGGCTTTTCATCTTTCATTTCCCCCAGCTTTCAGTTTACAGGTGAACACTCTCCGAAAGTCAGCATCAGCCAGGCGCACATAAATATTGTTTATTGCCTTCTAACCATTAGAATAGATTGTCCCTGTCTTTTATTTTGTAAATCATTTTGTTGCTTGGGTAATACAAAATAGCTTTGACTTACAAAGAAAGGTGGGGAGGGGAAAAGGAAGATTTAGCAAAATGATTGACCCATAGCAGTATAGCTCATGTTTTGACAAATAACAATGAAGCCAAAATGAACCAATTTCTTAAGGAACAAGCTAGTCTGATTACAGTGAATCTCACCAAATCTTTGCTAGAAAAGAGCACGAAGGTTACAGCAAAGCCAGTGCTGGAGTAGAGAGTAAACTCAGCCACGTCCTCTGAGGCAGCAAACGCAGAGGAAGTGGGTTGAAGTGGATGAGCACTCAAAGACCGGAAGTTCAAAGGCAGGGACCACCTGGAAGGCACCGAGGGAAATGGGTGCGATCTCACACACCACTGGCGTTCAGAGTGTCCGTTAGCAGCTTCTTTGTTCAAAAAGCCACTCCTAGGTATTCATATGCATTCACCTAAGCTGGGCTCACCTGTGGAGAAAATACCGAGGGATACAAACAGGAAGTGCCCGGTGGGGTTCCTCACACAATCCCCAATGTATTACCTTGCCTGAAGAATAGAGTTTGGAGGAACTACTGTTTCCATTGCATAACTATTAAATGAATTAAAATCTATGAATTAGCTGTCTTGGAAAATTACTCTACTGGCTTTCCTTTCTCTCTCTTAACTTCTCTTATATTTTCTAGTCTTCCATAGTCTTCACAAATCTAACCAGCCCTAACCTGAGCTTCTACATGGCCATAGGGTGGGTGAACAAAAACAACCTGTTTTCCTGCTGTTTTTTTCTTACTTACCATCCATCTATACGCCCTCTATTTGAAAACCAATGATGAAATCAACTGCAATGTTTCACTCATTCATTCAATAATACCTCTTGACTTTACTAGGTGCTAAGAGCTGGGCTATTAATCCTCTTTCATTCAGGAGTTCTGCCAGCCCTTGGAATACTTCAGAAGTCTCAGCTTTGAACTAACATGTGAAGACCCCGGAAGAACCTACAAAAGGAACTTGCAACTGATGGTGCCTCCTTCTCTCAACTTCACTTTCCTCCTTTGTCTCACTTCCCGCCTCCTTCCAGGTAACCAAGCAACCCCGTTCCCCATGGGGCTCTGCTGCACAAGGGTTTCCTTCCCATGGCTCCATTAGCTCCTCTAGTCTTGACCAGAGATGGAATGCTTGACCTTCCCATGCCTCTGCCCAAACCTTGCCCACATTCTTTTTTATTTATTTACTTATTTTTATTGACTTTTTAGAGAGAGAGGAAGGGAGAAGGGAGAGAGAGAAACATCGACATCTATCAGCTGCCTCAATGCCCAATCAAGTGAGCCATACCGGTCACAGCCTTTGTCCACGTTTTTGCTCTAGGCTTCCATTGATTTCTTTAAATAGGCACCAATTATTTGTTTCTATATGAAAAAATCCTCAGCAATATTTCACTGACTTACCACAGCTTGCATCAAGAAGACATGATGCCTGTCCCTGTATAGGGCACAAAAAGGCAGTGACAGGAAGACACATCTAAAAATGACTCAAGATTGAATAAGCTGTCTGAACCAACCACACCCTGCTTATGAACCCTGGCAAGCACAGCCAGGGAGTGGGCAAAGTCTGACAATAGGGCAAGAGGGGAAGAGCTGGGGTAAGGAGGAGCTCCAGGGGGCAGAGGTATTGTCACCACCTACCAACACCACCAAGGCCCTCATGCCCAGGCATATACTGAAGAACTAGACAGTAAGGCCCTGCCCCTCTTTGGGGGTACTGGTGGACGCCCCTAAAAGGGATGAGGATCTCAGGCTCCATCTCAAGAAAGAGTTAGGAATCTGCAATGCCGATGGTTGGCCATCGCATAGTTCTCTTCCCAATTGGTTCCCCGAAGAGAAAGGCCTACCCACATCTCTCTCTCCATGAGCTTACTCTTCCCCATCACCAATCACAGAGGCTCCCGGTTCATCGGGCAGATAGCCCTGGGGGTATCACTCTCCTCCTCAGCCAGATGGGGAGGTGAAATCCCACCATTTGCCAATGAGAAGAGGAGCCAATGGGTCTAGCATGGCAGGCCCATCTCCCTTCTTCCCTCTCCATTCCCTTCCCTCTCCATCTCCACCTTCAGGTATGGAGTGTCATCTTTCTACTTCCTTCTACTTCTTATCCCCTTCCTGAGTTCTAGCTATTTCTTTTTCTTTTTTTAAATATATATTTTATAGATTTTTTTTTTTTTTACAGAGAGGAAGGGAGAGGGATAGAGAGTTAGAAACATCGATGAGAGAGAAACATCGATGTGCAGCTGCCTCCTGCACACCCTCTACTGGGGATGTGCCCGCAACCCAGGTACATGCCCTTGGCCGAATTGAACCTGGGACCCTTCAGTCCGCAGGCCGACGCTCCATCCACTGAGCCAAACCGGTTAGGGCGAGTTCTAAGTCTTTCTTCTGGGTTGGCTGACACCAGAGGGCAACATAATCTCACCTACCTGTCAGTTCTTTCCTTTCATCGACCAGTAGAGGGAAGAGCTTGAGAGAACCTATAAGAACTAGGAGGTATGTGGAAATTATTTTGAAATATGGAATAAGCTAGTGCAATAGAACAGCTCTCTCTAAAGCATCCCTTGCCAAGGCATTCTGTTCCCGTTGGTAAATAATCTGTTACAAAACTGTTTAAATGCATATTAACTCACCAGAGCACGACACTGGCAAAATTTCCCTCCAGGCTGTGTTTTGCAAAGACACAACTTTCACGTGATGTGAGACCTGAGATTAAACTAACAGAAGTCAAACATTATTCAAGGTAACACTGATGCTCCATCCCTTTACTCGCCTTTTAGTCTCTTTCATATCTGGTTTTTATTTTGTTTCAGAAGTTGTTGGTAAGGCATTTACTCGGAGCCGTGAATGTGTTGTTTTTGAGCACCTGGCATCGTAGCACTCAGGTGCTTGAGGAGTACACGTGGGCTTAGTTGGGCAAGTGAAGCCGAGTCTATCAGAATAAAAGACTGGGAACCAAGGAGCCGCGCCCGGGGGGGCAAAATGCCCAAGCAGCCCCGGGTCAAACTTGGAAGTCCACGTGAGGGCATCCCTCACACTCCCTTCCCATTCCTCCATGCCTACTGAGAAAATTAAAGAAGGTTCCATTTGAAAAGACTTTGAAAGAAATGGATTCAGAAATTAAAATTGTGCCACTGATCTAACTGACCATTTACCAGTTAACCACCCCGGCCACGTTAACATTACTACCTTTTAAAAGTAGACAACGTGGAGCTGAGCAATCTGTTCAACCACTGCAAAGTTCTCAACTGTTCGAATCCAATTACCTGGCCTGGGTATTTTCTGCTTAGTGTCCCCAGCTTTCAAGCCACTTCCAAAGCCAGAACTTTATGGAAAGGTCTTTAAAACCCCAAAGAGTCCGTAATTCTATCCTTTAGATGAATTTTTTAAATCTGCTTTGCTGAATTCATCCATATGACTTTGCCTTTATTTATTCATCAATGCCTTTTCCTTGATGAATTATCTAAACTTCTAAAGCAAGACTTGAGCATTCCCATGAATCCCTTGAAATTGTGAGCAAAATCCTATGTGTATTACATAACGGCCTTTCTGGGGAGAGGGGCCCATAACTTTCATCAGAGGCTAAAAGGGCTCCGTGACCTCCACCTTGTGGCTGTGTAGTCATGATGTTCACTAGACAGAGTTCCCCCGATCCCTGCAAAAGAACAGGTTATCCGTGTGCCTGAGCCACTGATCTGCTCAGCTCTTGGGTGGCTGAGCAGGGCCAAGAATGGCTGCAGCTTCCAAGCTGGTCATCTCCTGCCAAGAGCTGCCCAGTTGCCATGAAAATATTATTATTTTCTCTGTGCCACGGTGGAGAAAAGGTTGGAGGCACTGCAGTAAGCTGTTCACTTTTATCCCACCCCCATCTTTGCTCTCTCCATCTCTTCCCTCACCTCCACAGCCTTCATTCTCCAGAGAGAAGCAGGGCATTGATTTGGCCACCTATGCACTGCGTGTACTTGGCCAGGAAAGAAAGTGGTGTGGTTGTCGCCCCTTCCTAAGAATGTTCCCTGGACCCACAGCCTTGGAGTTTGCCTTGGTGGCGACAAGACTGGTAATGAGAGAGCTCATTTCCCCGCTTCCTGGGCTATTCCTTTGGCTAATCCCACACACCTGCCCCCTTCCCTCTAGTAGCTCTCCCCTCTCTGTGTGTCTAGAAGACTCTCTATGCCAGTTCCCTAAATGGCTCCCAGCTTCATTGCAAATGTTCTTCAAAAGCACTTTTATGCAAAGATTCTTCCCAACAAAGAAAGACATTAAAATCTGCCACAGAACCCACGTATAACCAAATTCAAACTCAGACATAACCAACGGGCAGGCAAATTCCATGACTCCTGGCTAACAGGAGCACCCCAGAAATAGTGTGAGCTTCCAAGTCCTTCCCTGCCTGACCCCCCAAACACAAGAAAAGTCACAAGTCCCCAAAGAAGTCTTTTAAAAACAACCTGCCGCCACCTCTAGCTCTAAAGTAAATAAGTAGTTCTTGGGCTATTTCTGAGTGCAGCTTCCCTCTCTGGGTGCTCCTCGCCAGCAAGCGCCGCAGGCAGCTGCACAGAGCCTCGTGGAAGGACATTTATGCCAAGAAGAGCTACTGCCTTCTTAATGAAACTGACAGCCAGACTCAGCTCAGGATTACTGTACTTGAAGGGGATAATCCCTGGAAAATCCCTTAAGAAAGCAGGCATATCACTTTTCTATGTGTTTTAGAAATAGGGGGAAATATTTGGATAAATGCCTGAAAATCACTAGCTGTCATTTTAAAACCTTTTTTTTTTTTTCAGCCAATATCTAGAGTTCCAAAAAATTATGTGGTGGAGTCCCCAAAATAAAAAATAGAGAGAGAATATTACATTTTCTTTTTACAGTAAAATAACCTGTAAGATTCATAACATGCAAACAAATTTAAATCTTGTTTTTAAAATATTTGCTGAATTGGCAGACATTGAAATGCTACACTCCCATCTGAGGCCATTCTAACAGTGGACTCCTTAGTTATTTGAATGGGGAGGTGAGTGTATTTGGGGGCTGAATACATACAGTAGAGATTTGCAGAATTATTATAAATCAATGAAACATTAAGCACCGCCCTAAACCAATCTCCTATTCAAAACACATACAGTGGAGGTCATGCTGTTTGATCTTGGTTTGAATATCCAGATCTCAGTTCTCAAGGGCCTGAAAAAAATTCTGTAATTCTAATGATTAACAATATTTCTTATTTTGTCTTATTTTGAATTTATTTATTTAATTTTTATTTATTGATTTTTTTTTTTTTTTAGAGACAGGGAGACATGTTGTTTATGTTTTCTATTCATTTTAATGACCAAAGTTTGAACCATAGTGCAAGTTTCCCTCTCCTTTTGCATTTCTTGTGTACTCAGGTTTAAAGTATAATGTTTTAAAATCTTTTCACTTGCCTTCTGATCAATTGAATAGCTAAAGCTGCTTTGATATATACACTGAGTGGCCAGATTATTATGACCACCTGACGTTTGTAGGCAAATTAGCTACAATTTTGCCCTGAAGTTGCTAGAGGGCCAGACCATTATAAATAGGGAAGCAGGTTGTTTACCACGACAGTAGAAGTGATTTTTTTCTGAAGATATGGGTAAACAACGTGATTTAACAGCCTTTGAACGTGGGATGGATGGATATATATATATATATATACATATATATATATATATATGTATGTATATATAGTGAGTGGCCAGATTATGACCATCTGACATTTGTAGGCAAATTAGCCGCACACTGCATCGTATGAGATATGGAAGCCGAAGGCCTGTTCGAAAACCTTTGCTGTTTGCAGTTACCAAGATAAAACGTCTTCAATTCGCACAGGAACACAAGGATTGGACAATCGAGCATTGGAAAAAAGTCATGTGGTCCGATGAATCAAGTTTCCAGTTGCATCATGCAGATGGCAGAGTGAGAATTTGGCAGACACAGCATGAAAGCATGCACCCCACATGCATGAGTGCAACACTTCAAGCTGGTGGGGGCAGTGTTATGGTTTGGGGCATGTTTTCCTGGCATGATTTGGGCCCTTTAATTCGTGTGGAACAACGTCTGAATAGCACAACATACCTAAGTATCGTTGCTGATCAAGTTCATCCTATCATGTTGATGGCGTATCCCAATGGAGATGGCTTCTTCCAACAAGACAATGCGCCATGCCACGGTGCTTGTATTGTGCAGGAGTGGTTTCAAGAACATGAGGGAGACTTTACCTTGCTTAGGTGGCCCCAAAATCACCAGATCTCAATCCAATTGAGCATTTGTGGGATGAAGTGAAAAGAGCCATCAGGCAGCTGGTTCCACAACCATCAAATCTCACAGAACTGGGCAGTGCTATTCATCAGTCATGGTCTCAGATTCCTCGCATCACCTTTCAACATCTCGTGGAGTCAATGCCAAGAAGAATCGCCGCAGTATTAAAGGCAAAAGGTGGCCCAACGCAGTACTGATGGGGTGGTCATAATAATCTGGCCACTCAGTATATATATATATATATATATATATATATATATATATATATATCCATCCCACGTTCAAAAGCTGTTAATTCTCGTTGTTTACCCATATCTTCAGAAAAAAATCACTTCTACTGTCATGGTAAACAACCTGCTTCCCTATTTATAGTGGTCTGGCCCTCTAGCAGCTTCAGTGTGAAATTATAGCTAATTTGCCTACAAATGTGAGGTGGTCATAATAATCTGGCCACTCAGTTTACTTCTGTTGTTTGACCATCTCTAAGTAAACAAGAAGTGCTTTTTACTTGATGTTAACCTAATATGGTTTTCACAGGGTTTTCAAAGCCTCATGAGCATCAATTTGCAAATCCCCGAACAGTCCGGTGAGGAAGAAGCCATAAACTGTGAGTAACAAACTGGGGCAGCAGAGAGGGAGCAGCAGTGAGGCAAGCCATAAAAAGTGAGTAAAGCAACTGTTATAGCACGAGATCCAGCATAATGTTCTGCCTGAACCCCAGCTGATGGCCTTTCATTTTCCAATACTGTCTCTCTCACAACATAAATGCACAATAGGAAAATGGAATAATTCCATATGTAATGGAAATTGAGTAATTCCATCTATAGAATAGCACGGTGTGTTCCTGGATTCTGGCAGGTTCCAAATGCAATTATGTCATGCTGTACCTGAACTGAGTGAGCTTTCCTGACCCACCAAGACCCAACTGCTCCTTCGTGCCCCCGTTGGTCCCTGCATGACCTGCATTTCAGTACCCATCACACTGAAACTGTCCACGTCATTGGCTTCCACATTTTTGTCCCTGGCCACACAACAGACTGGAGTGCTGCCTCTGCCACCTGTATCGCCATCAACTGCCATAGCCCCTCTGCTCATAAATGTGGAAAGAACAATCACTTGGATTCTCCAGAACCCTTGTTTTATTCTTTCAGTCCCACCCAGCACATTTAGCCTGCAGCTAGCTACCTTGTCAACCTTCTGGCCCTTTAAATACATTTCCTCATGTTGTGACCCAACCATAATATTATTTTTGTTGCTACTTCATAACTGTCATGTTGCTACTGTTATGAATCGTAATGTAAATATCTGATATGCAGGATGGTCTTAGGCGACCCCTGTGAAAGGGTTGTTTGACCGTCAAAGGGATCGCAACCCACAGGTTGAGAACCGCTGATCTAGAACAAGCATGTCAAACTCGCGGCCCGCGGGCTGCATGCCTTGTTTATTTGGCCCGTGTTAGTCTTTGAGTTTGACATGCTTGATAACAAGGATGAATCAAGCCTCTCAGATTTTCTAGTAGAGACCTCGGATTTCCTACTAAAACCCAAGGAAGTGAGAGGAAGCTAGGAAGTAGAGACCTACGGGTGGGGTGCACACAGGATAGGCTAGAAAGAAGGTGAACGGGAGACAGAGACTCCAAAGATGTTATGGAGCAAGTGGGAATTGGGCAAAGGAATGAAGAAGCCACAGAGGAATTCTGGCACGAGTGGGGACATTTCCCCTGTTGCAGCCTGTGACCCAGGAACAGAAGCACTGCCCTAAACGATGCACCTCCCTTGGGCTGTCTGAGGCCTTCCCGTCCATCCCAGGCTGCTGACCAAGGTCTCCAGCTTCACATCTTCTCCCTGCCTTTCCCAAACATGCACTCCCAGACGGCCTTCCCAGGACTCTGGTCCAGGTGACCAGCCCACTGCACTCACTCTGACGTGCTGGACTCCTCCTCCCAGGAACTCGGTTCCATGGTACAGGTAACCTTCCTGCTGGGATGTCAGGCACCATGCCAACCTGGCAGAGAGCACCTTTAGGAGCAGATGGACATGTTGATGCCCACAACATATTACTGCCAATGTTGCCACCTGTCTCCAAAAAGCCCTACCTCAGAGAGAGCTAAGAACCCAGTGAGTTAAACTGCTTGGTCCTACACACTCAAACTGCTAGTTCCTTAAAGGAGGGACAGTTATTAAAATATTCAGCATGTGCAGATCGTGTATCAACAGGTGAATGGGTAAAAAAAACATGGTACATCCATACCGTGGAGTATTATTCAGCCTTAAAAAGGAAGAAAACTGACACCTGCTACAACATGGACAACCTTGAAGACATGCACAGTGAAGTAAGCCAGTGACAAAAAGACAAATATTGTATGATTCTATTTACACGAGCTTCCTGGAGTAGGCAAATTCATACAGACAGAAAATAGAATAGTGGCTGTCAGGGGCTGAGGAAGGAGAAGAAGGAGTGACTTTTTATCAGGTACAGCGTTTTGGTTTGAGAAGATGAAAAAGTTCTGGAAATGGGTGGTTGTGGTGGTTACACAACAATGTCAATGTTCTTCGTGACACCAAGCTGAACTCTTTTTTAAAAAATATATTTTATTGATTTTTTACAGAGAGAAAGGGAGAGGGATAGAGAGTTAGAAACATCGATGAGAGAGAAACATTGATCAGCTGCCTCCTGCACAACCCCTACTGGGGATGTGCCTGCAATCAAGGTACATGCCCTTGACCAGAATCGAACCTGGGACCCTTCAGTCCACAGGCCGATGCTCTATCCACTGAGCCAAACTGGTCAGGGCCAAGCTGCACTCTTACAAATGGTCAAAACTGTACATTTTATGTTCTGTGCCAGGTACTGTGCTAAGCATTTTGTTAATCAACTCATTTGAATTCACACAACAATCTAATAAGTTAGCTCTCATCACCATTATGCCCATCCTATATAATAAAAGGCTAATATGCAAATTGACCGGATGGCCAAACGACCAGTCGCTATGATGCATACTGATCACCAGGGGGCAGATGCTCAACGCAGGAGCTTCCCCCTGGTGGTCAGCGCACTCCTTCCATGAGAGTGCTAAGGATGCCATAAGCCAGTGGTTGGCAAATTCATTAGTCAACAGAGCCAAATATCAACAGTACAACAATTGAAATTTCTTTTGAGAGCCAAACTTTTTAAACTTAAACTATATAGGTAGGTACATTGTTATTAACTTAATTAAGGTACTCCTAAGGCTTAGGAAGAGCCACACTCAAGGGGCCAAAGAGCCGCATGTGGCTCACGAGCCGCAGTTTGCTGACCATAGCCCTAAGCCATCAGTGGGACATTCCCTGAGGGCTCCCAGACTGCGAGAGGGCACAGGCCGGGCTGAGAGACTGCCCCCCCCCCCACGAGTGCATGAATTTCATGCACTGGGCCTCTAGTTGTATAGAAAAAAAGCCGAGGCTTAAGGATGCTTAGTCATTTGCCCAAGGCCCCAAAGCCAGGGAGGCACAGGGCTGGGATATGAAGCCAGCACGCTGACCCACAGACCATGTTCATGAGAACCCATTTATAAACCTCCATCCTGAATGACACATCTTCATTCTTTCCCTCACTGATTTAAAATTAATATTTAGGGGAAAGGAGAAAATGTTAGCTACAATCTGACCAGTGCTTCCTTCTGAAAAAGGAGTCATAAAAGGAGCCAGTTGGAAGCGAAAGGGCCCATTGTGTATAACAATGGTAAAAAACAAAAAGAAAACAACAAAAACTCCACATGATTGCATCATAATAACCCACTGAGGCCAGAGGTTCAAAGCTGACTATTTTCTGAGCTCCATCGGCCCGTTAGCTTTAAACCCCAGCATTTAATTCATGATGTTGGGGAAGCCTGTTAGGAGGGTTTCCATAAAAAGCAGCAGGTACAGTCAAATTCTGGTCTTTTCCAAGCACAGACCCACGTGACCGGCTGCCTCTCCAGCACACTGCAGCACCGAGGTGTTTAATTTAGAATCTGATAGCTCCTACATTTTGAGATCTCCGGTATTTGCTGCACACGGAGAATGCTCAGTGGCCACTGGCAGAAATTCTTAGAAAAACAGTCCTCAGGCTTGTTGAAATCACAACTACCACTTTCACTCCCCGCCTCCCTGTCACTGAGGAGGCTGTTTTGACTCGAATTACAGGGGCCCACGAGGACTACCTGCGGTCCAAATGCGCATGTGACAATGGACACTCCTTCACCGGCCGTCCAGTGTTATTCCAGACCCTGTTGGACATATGGGCTCTGTTCCGAGTGGGGGAGATCCACGCTTGAGAGAGAAAATTTTTGTAGAGAGTCTCCTCACCACGCACAAAATGTCCTCATCGCTTTGTCAGGGTGGGGCCTGAGTGGGGGCAGATCGCCGCTGAATATCAGAATGACCTTTTCTCCTCTGGCGTGTTCTCTCCAGTCTGGGGGCCTGGATGTAATTGCGGGGATCCTGGTTGTTTGCTGCTCCCACCCCGCGCCCAGCTCCTATTTCTGCCATGTGTGGGGCAAGTGCTTGGAGCTCCGCAGCTGTTGGAAGCACAGTAAATCCATTCACATACTGACAGAGCCCAGTGACTAATACGGGCTTAGTAAGGAAACAGAAACATTGGGCAAGCAGAAACAGCTGAATTACTTTTGGAGGGGTGAGGAAATGACACCCCCAAGGGGCTTGATCTCACCATTTGGTTTGGGCTGGGGAGCTCACCGTGGAAGCCACCTGGATGCCATCCCGGTCACCCACTACCATTCATTCTCAGCAGAAGAGGCACCCAGCCAGGCTTGGGGAGCAGGAGGAAGAGCTATAAGGAGCTGGTTGTGTTGAGACTATGAAGAAAATAAATCACTCGAACCCAAGTACTTGAAGTTGAGGTGGTCTGATTTGCAGTTGGGAGTGTGGGCTTTGGAACCAGACAGAGCTGACTTCAAACCCTGTCCCTGCCCTGTAGTCTCTGGCCAACCCATGTCACCTCTAAGCCTGTTTCTTCCTTTGTAGAATGAACATCATGATCGGGTTCCTGCCCCATGGGGCTGTTTCAGGAATGAATGAGACTATTGTATAAAGCACTTAGCATGTGTGTATAAAGCCTGATATGCTCCAGAGGGTGTGGCTCAGTAGCTGAGTGTCAATTTATGAACTAGGAGGTCATGATTCCATTCCCAGTCAGGGCATATGCCTGGGCTGTGGGCTCGATCCCCAGTGGGGAGCGTGCAGGGGACAACCCATCAATGGTGCTCTCTCATCATTAATGTTTCTTTCTCTTACTTTCCCTTACTCTCTATATATATGTATATATATATATATATATATATATATATATATATATATATATATATATGAGAGAGAGAGAGAGAGACTGATATTCAATAAGCACTTAACAATAGGTAGTAATCATAATAGTACATTTTATTTTTTAATATATAAAATATATTTTTAAAGCCTGATATTCAATAAGCACTTAGCAATAGGTATTAATCATAATAGTACATTTTATTTTTAAAAAATATGTTTCTATTGATTTCAGAAAGGAAGGGAGAGGGAGAGAGAGATAGAAACATCAATGATGAGAGGGAATCATTGATGAGCTGCCCCCTGCACACCACCCACTGTGGATGGAGTCAGCAACCCGGGCATGTGACCTGACTGGGAATCGAACTGTGACCTCCTGGTTCATAGGTCAATGCTCAACCACTGAGCCACTCCAGCCAGGCTAATAGTACATTTTAAATAGAAGGCAATGAACTTTGTATTTGTCCACCCAGGCAGACAGGTAACACAGAAATCAAAAGGATGCTTGACACTTAACTGCTTCAAAACACACTTTCTCACCAAGATCCCCAGGACCACCGGCCTCAGAACCTGCGCCACGAGGTGAGCTGGAGAAAGAACCTCTGAGGCTTGAAGGTGTCAGGGCTCCACCGGACTTTGTGCTCGGAATTAGACCTCCACAAACACTCTGCTGCCTACCGTGGAGCACCATTCAGAACATGTGCCTACAGCATCCCCATCAGCTACAGGGCAGCAAGATGCATGGATCTTAGCCGTGGTGTGCGGGGCGTTTCATCCCCCAGAACCTCCTGGACTGGATAGTAACAAGTATTATGCAAATACAGTATTTGATTCCCATCAACAGCAATTGCCATAATCTCCACTTAAGCGTACCTACTGATGATGAGCCCTTCCTTTTGGACATTGCAAGTCCACCAATCAGAACCCACCAGAGCCCCTCCTCAAGCCAGCGGAGTCGGGGAGAAGGGCTTGTCCGCACCTGCTCTGTGACCCGCAGTGTCAGCCAGGAAGGCCATGGATTCGGCATGTTGACAGTCAGCACTGATCAAATGAAAAGGTGAATTGCCCGTGACTAGTAGCTGGTCATAAGCTGGATAGAGAACAAGGAGGGAAACTTGCATCCCACATGCAAAACGTGAACGTGGAAAGCTTGGGAAGAATTCGCCCCTTCCAGGAAGGCTTTCTCCTGCAGCCTCCTCCTGTTGGCCAGACCAGGGCAGGGCTGTGCCAAGCGGTTCACACGTCCTCCCCCGCTCCCCTTCAGCCCTGCGACCCTTCTCGTCCTTGTCTGGCTTCCCCTCGGACCTGTGGTCAGGACATGAATGTTGTTTTCGTTCTTCCTGTGAAGTTCCTCACTAAAGAGGCTTCTCATTTTCTGTGCCATGTGCAGCCCATAATTTTTTAAAAGTATGTTTTATTGATTTCAGAGAGAGGAAGGGAGGGGGAGAGGGAGAAACCTCAATGATGAGAGAGAATCATTGATCGGCTGCCTTCTGCATGCCCCCGCTGGGGATCAAGCCTGCAACCCGGGCATGTGCCCTGATTGGAAATTGAACTGTGGC
The DNA here is from genome assembly GCF_964212035.1 of Myotis nattereri. Lineage (NCBI taxonomy): Eukaryota > Metazoa > Chordata > Mammalia > Chiroptera > Vespertilionidae > Myotis > Myotis nattereri. The sequence goes on along the minus strand of NC_138076.1, from coordinate 39,762,223 downwards.
CTCCTGGTTCATAGGGTGACACTCAACCACTGAGCAACACCGGCCGGGCATGTTTTTCTTCTTAATGGCAAAAACTATGAAAACTGATGTGCTTCAGGGTCCTCTCTGTGTATGCCTTAGTGCCCCAGCAAACACCGATGCCTGCTCTCTCCACAGGGCCCTTGTCTCCACCTTCTCAGCCCCCGCACCGGATTCCTTATTTGCTGAGGCAACTGTGTACCCAGGGAGCATCTGGGTCTTGCACTGAACCAGGGTGACTGAGTATATGCTGAGCCTAGGGTCTCCAGATTTCCTTTACGCCTTCGCCCTCCATTAGTTCCAACCCCATTGACTATTTATAGACACTGATCAAGCCAAACTGTTTGAAGATACAGGGCAGAAGAAGTTCTGAGGGCTGCCATTTCCTTAGACCTCCCTGAGAGCTGTCTCCAAGAATTTAAAGAGAATTATTGAAACACATTTCACTGATTTATTATTAATTGAAGAGTGGTCACTGAAAAACTTTCCAGTGTTTGCCCAGGTCCCGAGTTTATGCCATAGACAGGGGAGCCAAAATGAGACACAAAGGTCCTGGAGATTAGGGGTGAGGTGAAGGGGTAGGTTAGGGGAGGAAGGAGGTGTAGGGGGCAGGAGCTTGATGAGGAACGGGAGCAGAAACCGGGGAGCTGAGGGAGGTGGGAGGTGGGGCAGGAGGAGGCTTTCATGGGAACGAAGCCAAAGTCTACTGCCAAGCTGTGGGGTCCAGGAAAATCTCACTGGTCGACAGGAATAAGAGCCACCGGCAGAGAGACAAACACTGCTTCCGTCCCAAGACACAGTGGCACGGATGGCCAAGGAAAGCAGATGCTTGTCATCTGGGCAAGGGCTCAGCAACACCAATTCTGAAACATGTTACCAAGAAAGGGACATAGGGGCAGCTAGAAGTGGTTACCGGCCCTGGCTGGCGTGGCTCAGTGGATAGAGCGTCAGCCTGCAGACTGAAGGGTCCCAGGTTCGATTCCAGTCAAGGGCACATGCCTGGGGTTGTGGGCTCGATCCCCAGTGAGGGGTGAGCAGGAGGCAGCCAATCAAGGATTATCTCTCATCAGTGATGCTTCTCTCTCTTCCTTCCTCTCTGAAATCAATAAAAATATATATTTAAAAAAAAAAGTGGTTACCGCAGCAAAGTGTCTAGGAACCCACCCTCTGTGGAAGAAAACAAGACATTTGGGGATGGGAAACCAGCACGCACACACAAGCACACACGCACACGTACACATGCACACGCACTCACACTTGCTGTCTGACAACACCTGAATAAGGCAGAGAGAGTGACTACCCCAAACAGACAGGCAAGGCCTCTTCCCGGCTCACTTGTTGCAGACTGATTTCTATTTCCTGGTGCGATTTTTGGGGGGAAAATGGGCCTTCCTTGTTGATATGCTATGAATTGGCCAGACCCCCACAAATAATGAGCAATACAAGCCTGATTTTGCAGATCTGAACTCCCCTTGGCTGTCACTCCTGAGTAGTTTCCTTTCTGTTCACCCAGAGTTCTGTCTTTGATGAGCATGAACCCCTTCTCAGAGCAAGGGATGAAATCCAATAAGAGATGCCACCTTGTTTTCATTCCCCCACGACTTCACAGGTCGGGTTGGGAGTGAATCCCTCCACGGTGCACTGGGGAGGGGTGTGTAATTGTTTCAATGGCAGAAAACAGTCCAGATGCAGCTCTCACACTTTGATGGTGAACTCGTCTGTCACTTACTCACACTTTGCCTGATCTGATTATCAAAGTCAGTAACACACCTTTTAGGGAACTTGTAAGACGGACAGTACTTTCAGACCACTGGACGAACATGGGATAAATCAACTATTAGGAAATAAAAATACTGAAGAAAAAAATTAAATGAAATGGATCCGTAAAAACAAGTGTGGAGAAAGTAGAAACTGTTGTAGGATGGTTTTGCTTGTTTGTTTTCGTGCACAGTTTTGACACGTATGAACTCCTGCCAACAAAACTCAGGACGACTTTTTCACAAGAAAAGAGTTCTAAAGAAAGGGTAATGTCACTAGCAATGTTCCCATACGTAAAGATACTAGTAAGTGGTTTTGGTGATAGATGGCTATTGCCTGGCTCTCCCCAGACCAGTGCCCTCCTGCATGGCATTCCCAGTAAGAAAATCCAGAGTGGAGGGAGGAGAGGAGGAGAGAGAGGCTAACAGTTATGCAGGGGCAGTGCCAGCTGCTTTACATAAATTCCTACATTTAACACAAGTCAATGAAGTGCTATTTATTAGCACCTTTTTATCCATAAAGAAACTGAGGCTCACCCTGGCTGGTTACCGTGTTGCCCGGAAATGCCGATATTGCAGGGTCCATCCCTGGGCAGGGCACATACAAGAATCAACCAATGAATGCATAAGTAAGTGGAGCAACAAATCTTTTTTTTCCCCTCTCTCAAATCAATTGAAAAAGGGGGAAAAAAAAGAAACTGAGGCTCAGAGCTATCAAATACCTTGGCCACGGTCACAGGACAAAGACCTAATCTGTCTATCTCCAGAGCCCATGCTTTCTCCACAACCATCTTGCCCTTGACCTACTACAAAACTGAGAGCCAACTATCCAGAGACCTAACGTAAATAAGATTCCCCCCTCCCCCGAGCCCCATTTGAGAGCTTAATCACAATATAAGCGGAATTTGGTTGGAAAGGTAAACTCAAGTATGTTTCATAGAACTGAGATCCACCTGCTGCCTGGGGGGGTCACAGGTGAGGCAAGACTCCGGGAAACCCCTCAGTTGTAAGGGGGACCAAGGTGCAGCCTTTGTTACCGGGTGGGGGTGGGGGTTATGCCTTGTAAGGTATTTAGCAGCATCCCTGGCCTCTACACATGAGATGCCAGTAGCACCCTCACCCATAGTTGTGACAACCAAAAGTGTCACCAGAAGACAGTGAAAAGAGTAGTGGCCACTAGGCGTTAGCGGGGAGGGAGGGATGAAAAGGCAGAACACAGAATTTCTAGAGCAGTAAAGCTGTTCTGGATACCGTAATGGGGGACACCTGTCATTGTATAATTGTCAAAATCCATAGACTGTGCACACCACGAGAATGAGGCACAATGTAAACCATGGACTCGGGGGGATGGCAATGTGTCAGTGTTGGCCCATCAATTACAACCAAGGTACCACTGTGGTGGGGGATGTTGATAATGAGGCAGGTTGGGATGGGGGCAGGCAGTAAAAGGGAACCTCTGTACTTTTTCCTCTCAACTATGGTGTGAACCTAAAATTTCTCTAAAAAATAAAAATTTTTTTAAATGGTGATGGAAGAAGACTTGACTTGGGGTGACGAACACACAATACAATATACAGATGACGTGTTATAGAATTGTACATTTGAGAACTATATAATTTCATTAACCAATGCCACCTCAATAAATTCAATGAAAAAGAAAAGTTGTTTTAATTTTTAAGTGAAAAAAAAAATGTTTCCAGCAATTGCCAAATGTCCCTGGGAGACAAATTATGTTTTATCCTGTTATGGGCACTATTCTGCTCACAGCAATACTTTTTAAAAATTTGTAGTAAAATACACATAACATGAAATTTACCATTTCAACCACAATTCAGTGGTATTAAGTACATTCACATGCTATGCTATTATCATCACTATCCATTTCTAGAACTTTCTCATCATCCTGAAGAGAAACTCTGTACCCATTAAACGCTATCTCCTCATACCCCTTTCCTACCAACCCCCGATAATCTCCGTTCTACTTTGTCTCTATGAACTTAACTACTCTAGGCCCCTTATATAAATGGAATCATATAGTATTTGTCCTTTTGATGTATCTCATTCCCTATAATGGTTCATCTACGTTGTAGCATGTATGAGGATTGCCTTCCTTTTTATGGCTGAATAATTTGTCCACTCATCTGTTGATGGTTATTTGGCTACGTGTCAAATGCTGCTAGGAACTTGGGTGTGCAAATATCTGATCAAGTCCCTACTTTAAATTCTTGTGGGTATATACCAAGCAGTGGAATGCTAAATACATTTAAATGTGACCGTTTTCAGATCACGTTTTACAAGAGAACAGGTGATGTCAGTGAATGATTGGGCTGGTGGTGGCCAGAACGCAGTGCCTGTGGGGCTTGACTTCTGATTCCAGCGGCAGACCAAGGATTCACCTCTGTCCTCTGCCACTCACTGCCTTGGCCAAGCTACCTCATCGCCTGACATTCGCTTCTCCACTGCACAGGAAGAAGATGATAAAAATGGCCCCTCCCTACTAGACTAAGAAGTGAAAATGAGACAGAAAGTCCCTGTGCAGCCACCAGGCCGCTGGATGCAGTGGGTGTTTAATCGGAGCTGGCCCTCCTCAGACCTGAAGCGTGGCCGTTGCCGGTGGGGGCGATATTCCCCAGCCCGTGGAGTAGCTATGGTAGACCCTGCGTGGTGCTGCCCAATGTCTCGTCCACTCCCCGGCTTCCTCTTTTACCGAGTCCAGATTGGGTTTGAAGGAGTCACCTGCTCAGTAAAATACTCACCTCCCACACACCCTGGAAGTAGGGTGTGGCCATTTGACCCAATTCTAGCCAAAGAACTGAAAAAATATGTCTAAATGAGGCTTCTTTATCTTACAGAGCTGTTTAGTTTTAGTTTGATATGGGATATGAAAACATTTGCATGAGTTGAAAGCCAACAGTATGGAATAAGGTGCATTTCCCGTTGTCTCACCCCCATCCCTGCCTCCCACACCTTGTTCCCTTCTCCTCCTCTAGACATTTCTTCCCTTTTTTCTTTGTTTCCCTTGCAAATATAAGCAAGTACACATGTTTGTGTACTTCTTTCCTTCCTTTTGTACATAAAAGGATGTATCAATATTGTTCTTATATCTATGCTGTTCTTTTTTATTTCATATTCTCGAATCTTGGAGGCCACTCCATCACTATTTCTGTACTGCTTCCTCGTCTCTTTTTTGTTACATGGTCTTTGATCGTGTGGTTATATTATGGATTATCCAAACGGTCCCTTATTGACGAACGTTTGGGTTGTTTCCAGGTTTGTTTTGAATCATCATCAGTGCCACAGCGAATATGCATGAGTCACTTTGCATTTATGCCTGATGCCATTTGGGCTGGTTCCTGGCAGTGGGATTGTTGGGGTCACAGGTGATGATGTATCCCCCTGTGCTCAAGCTTGCGGGTTTCTCGGTTGTTGGAGTTGGGCCATGCTGTCTTGCAAAGCTTTCTGTTTGCCCTCTGCTCTTCTTCTGTCTCCTTTCTTCCTGCCTAGGACACGGCAGCTGGTTCTGGAAAGTGCAGCAGCCTTCTCACCGCCGTGTGGGGGAAGCCGCACCCTAAGGATGCAGAGCTGGAAGCCAAAAGGGCCCCAGAAGGCTCTGTGACCTCTCAGCCCGTCCTCCGCCTCCCACCACCGCCTCCCTTCATGCTGTGGGAGAAATGCAGACCCCTCGCCGGGATAGCCCTCGTCATTCAAGTTCCATTACTCACAGCCCAAGACAATCATCATCATTTACATACTGAATAAGTCTAATTCAAATTATGTTACATCCATTGATATGCTTGTAACTCATTAATAAATTGGTACCTACTACAAGCTCTACTGTCCAATATGGCAGCTACTAGTCACACGTGGCCATTTAAATTAAAATTAAAATGCAAGTATCAGTGGCCCTAGCCATACTTTAAGAGTTCCACAGGCACAAACAGCCACCATCACAGAAAGTTCCACACAACTCAAGTGTCACTGAGGGGTCATTCTGTTATAATCATTCCGATGAACTCTTAAGTATTGTTGTAAACATAATTCCATGTGAGACTAGGTTTATCCATCAATCGTTTAGTCCAGTGTTACAATAAACAAGGTGCCCTGCATCCGCTTCTTCCGCTACGGAAAAGCGCACTGCCTGTGGCTTCCTGCCTCCCCATCAAGGACATCTGTGCCGTGGGCAATGGCCGGGCCCAAAGTTCCCTTCCCTTGCAGCCTTATACACAATGCAAGTGTATCTTCCAGGAATTGAATGTATACATTTTCTCTCCTCCCCCAAGAAAATGTATAGACAAAAATCAAAAAGCACAGTCACCAGAGAGGATAATCAGGAAAGAAGGCATGGTTTCCTCAATCACGCAGAAAACAGCCCAGTGACGGGAGAAGCATCTGAGAGGCGAGCTCCGAGGAAATTTCAGGGGAGAGAGCCTATGGGAGAAGCAAGGGCTGAGGCGCAGAAAGCAAGGAGGACGTTTGCAAGTTCCTGAAGCTTTGGGGGTTTTCACACAGTGTGGAGGCCCATATTGTGTGATCAGATAGAGGGTATCATCTGTCAGCCTGTCTGTTCACATAGCTATGCTATTCATAGAAAATGTCCCTCTTCCCCCAAATAAACACCATATGCCTCTTCTCTTACCTAACGGGGTGCGTGCATCCGGGGGAGCTGTGGCAGGTAGGGGGAGGAAGCGATGCCAGGTGACTCAAGGGGCCATTCTGGGCTCTTCCGTAGAACATTCTTCAGGGATGTCACAAGCAATAGGGAACCATATTAAGCAATAAATTTGAAATGTGGTTTGATTCCTGCCTCCTACAGCATCATGAGAAAGGAAAGGAAAGAAGACGCCACCATCTTTTAGACTCCAAATTCCGTCAGCTTTTTGTACACACACACACACACACACACCACACACACACACACACACACACACACACACCATTCTCCTGCCATTTCTCCAGCCCATGTTTCATGATCACCCCCTGTCGCAAACTCCTTTACTCTCTTTCTCCCCATCCCTCTCCCTAGCCCACCCTGTGAAACTCAACTGTCCACCCACTCCGTGTCTGCACCGGGACATTGCTGGGGGAGAAACACTCCACCTGTGGTTTCAGGGGCTGGGGCAGGGAGAGTGGGGAGCTACTCTTCGGTTTGGGAGGATGAAAAGTTCTGGAGATGGTAGTGATGATGACTGCACAATACTGTGAATGGACTTTTGATCTCAAGTGCACAAATAGCAAGTGAACATTCGACACTGGCCGTCAACCCTGATATACTTCCCCAGTTTTTTCATTTTCCCACTCCAAATGGTTATTTCATCCTTTCTCCTGACCCTCCCACACTCATCCCTTTCCTCATTCTCTTGCTTCAATGAGAAAACTCAAGAAATCTGATCGAAGCCCCTTTACCTACCCTTCGACAAAACTACCAGCCCACCCCTACCTCAGCCAAATTCTGTACCTCCCTTTCTGTTATTGGGGATGAAGTGTCCTGCTCTTATCACAAATTCTTCTCTGGGAGGGAGAAGGAATAGGATATTCTTGCTTAATGGTTCAAGTTTCAGTTTGAGTGATGGAAAACTTTTGGAAATAGTATAATCTGGTAGAACAATGTTATTAATGCCACCAAATTGTACCCTTAAAAATAACTAACATGGCCCTAGCCAGGTGGCTCCATTGGTTGGAGCATTGTCCCATGCATTAAAGGGTTTCGGGTTCAATTACCTGTCAGGGCACATACCTAGGTTGTGGGTCCTGGAAGGTTTCTAGGTCACTCTCTTTCCTCGCCTCACCCGCTCAAGCAGCTTTCCTCTCGCACCTGTTCATAGAGGCTGTCCCTATAGAAAGCCATCGACCAGCTCTATGTCACCCAATCAACTGAACACTCAGCTTTCTTGATACACTTTTCACTTCCATGGCACCATCCTTTACTGCCTCAGAGAGCTCCATCTGGACCTTTCTCTGGTTCCTCCTCTATCTTTCCCATTCTGGGCTCCCTTCTCTTGTGCACTCACACACTACTTCTAGGTGATTCTGTCACATGGTTTTAAATACCAATAAAGATCAGTATGTCCCAAACTTCCAAACCCTCTCCCTGAGTCTCCAGAATTGAATATACTTTTATCTACCTGGCATCTCCACAGCAATGACCTTCTGTCCTAAACCAGCTAAGGCCTTTCTAACGGCACTGCTGGACTCAAATCGTTGGTCATTTCCTTCATCCTTCCCTCCCTCACCTGTCAGTGTTGATTCAACAAGTGCTGTCAGCTAGTCATCTACAATGTACCTTGAATCTGTCCGCTTTACTCCTTCTCCCTTTCCCCACTCATCTGGAACACTGCAATAGCTTGCTCCTAGGACCTCCTGCTCCCTTCCTGCCCCCCACTTAAGAACCAGTCTCTCCCTCTGCCCAAAAAAGTAAATTACATCACCCCATGCCCCAGCTTCACCCGCTCCATGGCTTTCATTGCTTCTCCAATTACATCTAAACTCCTTGCATGATCTGAGCACGGCCTACCTCTCTCCAACCTCATCTTGCACCCATCCGTCTCGTTCACTATGCTCTTGCTGTGCTAGCCATCTTCCTGGCGCACTCATGCAGTGGTTCTCAACCAGGGGTGGGTGATTTTGCTCTCAGGGAACATTCGACAACATCAGGAAACATTTGTATTGTCACAGTTTAGAGGCGAGCAGGTTACCACTGTTATCTAACGTGTAGAGGTCAGGGGGTGGGGTGGGAGGAATACTGCTAAACACCCTACAAGGCACAAGAAAGACCCTACAACTAATCATTATCTGGCCCAAAATGTTTATTGTGCTGCTATGGATTGAATATTTGTGCACCCCCCCTCCCAACTCATATGTTGAAGCCCCAATCCCCGATGCGATGGTATTTGAAGCTAGGACTTTAGGAAGTAATTAAGTTTAAATGAGGTCATGAAGGTGGGGCTCCCATGACAGAATTAGTGCCCACATAAGAAAAGGAAGAGACTCTTGGTCATGAGAAGATACAGCAAGAAGGCAGCCATCTGCAAATCAGGAACAGGCCCTCATCAGGCCCCTGCCTGCACCTTGGACTTTGCAGTTTCCAGAACTGTGATAAGTAAATGTTTAAGCCACACAGTGTATGGTCTTCTGTTATAGTAGCCTGAGCTAAGACCAGTGCTAACGTTGAGAAATCCTGCAAACTGCTCAAGTAACTGGGCACTGACCCCCTTCCTGCCTCAGGGCCTTTGCACAAGCTAGTCCCTTGGCCTAGAATGCTTTCCTCTACCCTTTGCATGGCTCACTCCTTCTCAATCTTATTTTTCCAAAGAACCCCTTTGTGATCACCCATTCTGATTTTTCAAATATACTACTTGATACTGTTTTATTTTATCTGCTTATCATCTGTTTCAACTAAAATTAACTTTCTTTTTTATTTCATTTCATTTTTATTATTTTTTATTTTTTAAAATTTATCTTTATTGTTCCCCCTTTTTTTCCCATTGACCCTCTCCACCCCGCACCCACCCTTCCCAGGCCTTCACCACACTATTGTTGGTGTCCATGGGCTATGCATATAAGTTCCCTTGTTAGCCCCAGACTTTTTAGTTTTTCTATTGTGTTTTTTTTTCACCCATTTTATTTATTTATTATTATTATTATTATTATTATTATTTATATATGTTTTTCTTTCTTGATTAAGGCATTGCACATGTGTCTTTACCTTCCCATTGCCCCCCACCCAAATTAAGTTTTTTAACAGCAGAAATCTTATCTGACTTGCTCACCAGGGCCTAATAGTGCTTGTTGCATCGTTAGTACTCAATGAATACTTGGGGAACAAGTGATTTTCCAGGTAATTTAGCTTTATTCCAAAAATAAGTATAACAAGTATGTACATGGAGTAGGTAACGGGTATTACAGGACATTTAAAACAGATCAATATAGTCACCACTCTCGAGGAGCTTACAATTACCTAAGAAGGATAAAATGTGCTTTTATACACCTAAGGCAAAATAAGATACACCTACAGCTAGGGAGACAGCACGGCGTCATGTGGTGAGGGGCACTCACTGAGTTGTGAGATCATTCAAACAAGATGCCTCACAGTCCTGCCCTATGAAAGGCAGCATCACATGAGGGTCAGAAACATGGACTCTGGAGCCCAGATTAGAGAGGTTCGGTTCCTAGTTCTATCCTTCTAACTGTGTGACCTTGAACTAGCTTTTTAATCTCTCTGTGCTTCAGTTTCCTCATCTGTTACATGGAGATAATGAAAGCATCTGCTTCATAGCCTTGCTGTAGATTTAAATGAGCTACGGAGGACACTGTCGGTCTGGCTGTTAGTGTTCAAAGAAAGGAGTGATCACACAGGACTAGAGACAGGGATGATGCAAGGGCTGACTTTTGAGATAAGGCGAATCTGAATGGAAAGATGATGAGGGTCTTCTCCGTGTAAATATTATATTGCACATGAAAGAAGATGTATCACAGCCTGGAGTGTTGCTTAGCAATGGGGTCGGGCAATTTTGAAAGAGAGCAACTCATAGAACCATGATCTTCCCCTGATCTTATTATGTCAGAAAACCCGAGAGATCTGGTCACCAAATTACACTATCACTTTCTATTTTTTTTATTGTTACGTAGTATGCTTTGGTTTTAAAAAAACAAAACAGACTTGAACCAATTTGGTTCCACACTTACTACTGTGTAAGCTTAACTTTCTGATTCAGTTTCCAGTGAAACCAACCCACCCCACTTTAGAGAAGTAGAATGTGAATTAATAGTTAATACATGTGCAAGGCTCAGATATAATATAGATGTAAGATACTTTCTACAAACACCACCCAGGGTTTTACTCAGAAATATGATATGCATTGCATTTTAATGTAGATGAAAGGAATTAAAGAACTTTAAAACACTTTTTTTTCCCCTCCCTTCATGTGTCAGAGAAGAAAAGAGAAGGCAGGACTGCAGCTAAGAGGCCTGGGTTCCTGGACTTGGGCACAGCCAGTCACACAAATGTTTCTGCAGCAGATCAGGGAAGGCCAGACACTGCTTCTATCACATGCTACTTTGGTGCCATCCATGTCTACCCTGTTAAAAGGCAAAGCCAGACACAGGATCCATCCCCAAAAGGAAAGGCCAACAAAAACAGCCCCTCCTTATTTCTTGAAAAGAAGAAATGATGTTCTTTTACTGTTTAGTCTAATAAGCAGGTATCTGGGGATCTCTGGCTCCATCCTATGCATTGTGATGTTGGGCAAAATTCTGCAGGACTTTCAAACCTTCAAAATCCTAAAATAATATCAGAAAGGCAAGCTTGGGGCGAGGATGTCTTTAGTGTGTAGATGTCTCAAGACATGTCAATCCATATTTTATAGCCTCCCCGTAGCTTTCTTTCCGTCCTACCCCCCACCCCCAATGATAGGACTAAACAACAAGAATGATACTCTCCTAAAAGAATTACTACAGGGCCCTGGCTGGTGTTGCTACGTGGTTAGAGCATCAGCCCGTGCATTTAAGGGTTCCTAGTTGGATTCTCAGGCAAGGGCATGGACTACCTGGGTTGCAGGTTCAATCCCGGCCAGATCAAGGCGCCGGCAGGGAGGCAACCAATCAATGTGTCTCTCTCTCATCAATGTTTCTCTTTCTCTCCCTCCCACTCTCTCTAAAAATCAATGGGGGCGGGGGGGGGGGGGGGAGCCTCGGGTGAGGATTAACAACAAAAAAGAATTACTACAGGGATAAGGAAGGAACTCAGCCACTACCATGGGAAGAACTCCGGCCCAGCTGTCCCCGAGAAAAGCGGGCCAGCTGATCAGGGCGGGAGGCCGGGCTCCTGGCGGGGCTAAGCCAGCTTCTTCCGCCCTCGTGGTCGGGAGCACCCTAGACTTTCGGAGTTTTACTCCCCAGCAGGTGCCTCTCGATGTGGCAACGGCCACATCTGGCCCAGAGCAAAGGCCAGAGCAGGGCTCCCAGGGTGATTCGGGGACCACACCCCGTGGAGGGAGGTGGTGCTCCGGCTGGGCAGAGCGGAATGTGGGACCCAGGGCGAAATCACTGAAGGAGGCCAGAGCTTTTGATGATAAAAGCCAGAGAGAAAAAGAAGGTCCCACTCTTCAAGCTCTGGGAGGCTGAGGGGAATGGAAGGTGGCGTGGGCTGTTGTTTCAGAAAGCTCCCCCGGAAAGAGGTGGGGGGGGGGGGCTGGAGAAAGTAGGGCCCCACTCCCCCCACCCCCAAGAAAAAGCAGCCGGGAGGGGACAAAGGAGCGAGTCTGGGATGGGCTGTGCATTGGCCCTGAAAGGCCCTGTGGGGGAGGGTGGGGGAGGGGAGGGGAGGGGGAGGGGAGGGGGAGGGGCCCGCAGCTCCGGGCTGGGCTGGAGCTGGAGGCCGCCGCCGGCAGGAAGGGAGGGCGGCCTGCATGCTTGGCTGGCCGCGGCCCAGAAAACTTCAACTCAAAGGAGTCGTTCGAATTTAATCCTCCCCCAGGACCGTGCAAGAGAAAAAAAGGAAGGGGGAAACAAGTCAGAAGTCTCAAGAGGAAGGAGCTTTTTGTTTTAAAGGGCTACCTCTTGGGCCTGTCCCCAATTTTCTGGGTTTTGTTCCTGCTTTAAAAGGAGAAGTTTTATGTCACCCGTGAGAGTCTGCATTTTTGTGGGATTCAAGTATTCCTTAATTAGGTGTTGTCTCTTTACAGAAAGAAAAGACGCCTTTTATTTCATTTTACGTTGCCGTTTTAATTTACTCCCTTTCGTGTTTAATAACTAGGTAGGGAAATGTTAAACAGCGGCTGTAAAATATTACAAACCCTGCTCCCTGGGAACTGGTGAGAAGGAACTTTTTAGTGCTATCTCCCGTCTCAGGGAGGGGCGGTGGGAGGCACCCAGCTTTGGGGTGGGGGCTGGAAGGAGGAGGGATGTGTTTCCCCTCCATCCCACTGGGTCCCACCCCACCCTGTCCACCTACACATCAGTCTTCTTTTGGGGTTGACGCTGGGGGTGGAGCGCAGGGCTGAGTGGAGGTGGTGGAGGTCTGAATGAAGAGGGAGGGTTTCGGGGCAGCTGAGAAACATACATCCACCTCCTCCAAGGGACCAACTGGTCCCTTTTCTTTGGCACCGCCGTCCTCATGAGGGCTCAGCCGTGTCCGGAACTAGAGAATGTGTCCCAGAAAGCAGAAGTGGCCAGGAAAGTGTTTGGCTTTGGTCTACTGGAGACAGGCTTCCTTATTGTGTCCTAAGAAATAAGGCACATTTTTTTTTTTTTTGAGGAAAATGACAGAGAGGGAAGGGGCTATAGTTTTTCAACGGCTAAAAAGGTAAGTGGGGGGGGGGGGCATACTCCCGATGAAGCACTGGGCCGACCCTTTAGCAAAGGGTTAGCAGTTGTCTGCACATTGCAGAAGCTTCCCAAGGGATCTGGAACACCAGTTTGTGGGGCAGCACAGGGCACCAGTTTCCGTCTACTGAGCTGTGTATGATGCTTATTCGCTCATTTTGCTGGCAAAAGAGCCTGTCATAAAATGTAATACTGACTATAAAACAAATCAGCGCTTTGAAACGACTTGCTTCAGATGTTTTCATAAATCCCTAATGGCTCAGGCACTGCCTGCTATTGATAATATTAATGTGTTAATAGTTCCTCTGCAGCAGCAGCACTGGGTAGGGCTGGACACACACACACACACACACACACACACACACACACACACATACACACACCCCACATTCACACACACGGATGAGAATACCATGAAGCTGGAAGCAATGCTTTGGCTCTCTGGCGAATTCCATCTGCACTTCGTTGACCTCAGAAAGCCAGATCCAAGTGAGATATCTGATATCATTTTAAATTCTTGGCTGGAGCACCCCTTTAGTTTAAAGTGTTTTACATTGGTTCATAAAAGAGTCTATTATATAGGTACATATGTACATGTAAAAGCGTGGAGCACACCCATGTTCCTAGGAGCACTATTCACAATAGCCAAAAGGTGGAAACAACCCAAATGCCCACTGATAGGTGAGCGGATAAACAAAACCATATCTATCCATGCACTGGAATATCATTCAGGCATAAAAAGAAATGGAGTTCTGATGCATACTATACTGTGGTGAACCTTGAGAACATAATGCTCAGTGAAATAAGCTAGACACCAGAGGCCCGATAGTCTATGATTGCATTTACATGAAGTACCTAGAGTAGTCAAATTCATAGAAATAGAAAGTAGAATGAAAGTGATCAGTTTGGAAAGATGACAAAGTTCTGGAGAGGGATGAAGTGATTGTTACACAACAATGTGACTGTACTTAATGCCACAAAACTGTATACTTAAAAATGACTCAAATGGGAGGTGTTATGTTATGCATATATTTTACCAGAATTCTTAAAGGGGTCAGAAAACATGTGAGTAATGGATATTAGGCTTCTCTACAACCGCCCATGTCCGCTCCTGTTGAATTCCCTGCCCAGACCCACAGCTCTGTCCCTGGGGGCTCAGAGTGCCCAGCTCCAAGAGAGGCTGCCCCTGGCTCCCCCAGCACCCAGCTGGGCTTTCTTTGCCCTTAAGGAAATGAGCAGCTTTGTGTCTACAATTCCCCAGACACCCACCTGGCCCAGAGAAAACTTCCCATTAAAACCCAGTTCCAGTCTCAAGAAGGAACTTAGGGAACCAAGAAGGATACTTTTTATGGTGCAGTTTCTCTGCTGCCTCCCGAACAGGCACCATCCCCATTGGAGGAGGGTCAGAAAATAGCCGCTTCAATCTCCTTGCCAAGGGGCCAAAGACACTCATGTTCTTTCAGGGCACATTTCTCTCCCTGGACCACCCGGCCCTCTGATTTCTGGGATGGATAGAAAGATTCTAGAGCGTCAACGTTAGAAATAACAGGTGGAGTGGGTGGGGAGCGGTGGCATTGGTTAGATTGCCGAGTTTTCCCTGGACTTGACCCCATCTTTTGGGGTTCTTCCTTCCTGAAAAGTACTTGCCTAGAATCACTTCATGGTTTTACTCCTCCCTGTTATAAGCAGCAGAACCTGAAAACCACCGAAGCTGTTGAGTCTGAAGGCAGACAGGGAAGGCCCAGGCTGAGGCCGATGCCTACCCGGAAGTTTCTCTCTGTAACACACGGACACTCGACCCAAGCCAACGGTTTTTCTGAGGCTTCCTCTTTGGGGCGAGTTTAAGAAATGGTCAGAGCCGTCAAACCGCTGCCCTGTGCCCTAAAGGGAGACAAACATTGGCTTAATGCAAGTTTCCCCCTGGGCACTCCGCTAAATTTCCCTTACACATCATTACCCAAAGCCAGGCTGCCAAGAGCCCCTGGTCCCCTCACAAGGCGTTGGCCCAGCTTCGCATCTACGATATAGCAATGCCAGGCCTTCTTCTCCCTGCCAGCCCAGGAAGATACACCTGCCGCCAGTGATGAGAGAAGCCTGTTTAGAGCCCTACGTAGAGATGACAGGATGCGAGCAAGATGCCTATTAGTTTTGGGCCGTGCCCCATGGCATGGACCCCAGACAATGAGAGCATGCCAGTAAGGAAGGGAAGCCCCGCTGGAAGGAAGTGGGGAGTGACGGGAGGACAGGGCTCCCACTATGCAGCTAGGGTGCCAGTCATGTGCACAGCCCAGTCAAGTGGGAATCAGAATAGAATCTGAGATGTGAGCCGGCTAATGGGTTAAAGGCTATTAGGACCCGGAGCAGGGGGAGAGACGGCAGAATCGGAATATCACTAAGAAAACTTTGCAGCCAGATTTTCTACATCAACCGCTTCACCAAATTCCCTGCCAGCTCATAAAATGCTTGCCTGACTTGCCTTCTTTTCTCCAACTGATGGCTATTTTATTAAACGGTGTTGGGGGTGGGAGGAAGAGGGAAAAGTGAAGAGAAAAGTCAGGAGTGAATTACATTTTAATTTTTCTTTAAATAAAAATTAAATTTGTTTAGGTTCAGGATGTATAGACCCTGATCATTTGCAGGTTGGATTTAAATATGCTATAACCGTGTGCATGTGTGTGCGTGTGTATCGACTTGTCTGGTCAAATATACATGCAACATGCACAGGTATTCACTATACCAGAGCATAACCATGTGCAACAGACTCTAAAAGTCGTCTGTGTTTACAGTGTTTGGAGATCTACTCAAGAAAATCATATTTTGCTTTATATGTATGCATTGATTTTGTTCTTTGTAATTCTTCTGGAAAGCTGGCCGTTTTGTTTTACCTACTTTGGGGGGCAGTATGCAAAGTGCTTTTATATTTTAAAAGAGTGCCAACTTGCTAGTTGATGGACCTTTTCTCCATCCATTTCCTGTTTTTCAGGCTGACCCAAGCTCTCTGGCCATGCCAGTGGGGTGGGGCAGTAGCAGCTGGGAATCTCAGTGGGATGTCTGCCATTCAAGCAGGCCTATTTGGAAACAGGATCTGAGTTGCTGCCTGCCTCTTTCTCATCCTGTGTCCACCAGGCACAAGGATGTACCAGACCCTGGGGTAGAGGGCCAAGGGACCTGTGAGTCAACTGTGCAAAAAGGAAGATATAAAAATTAAAAAAAAAAAAGGGCACAGAACGAGTGTAGGATGATGAGACCTGAGGAAAGGGAGAACAGAAGACTGGGGGACTGAGGATGCGGGAGATTTAAGACCCCCTCCTGTGAGCCCAGTGGGCTGGTCATGAGTTTGGGCTCACCAGACTAGAGGCCTCAGGAGAACCCAGGTCCCCCGGCAGTCCGAGAAGTACACCCACACCCGGATGGATCAAGAGGCCTTCGGGCCACACTTCAACTCTGTCCTCCCCACTCCCATCCAGGTCAGACCCTGTCCCCATGCAGCCACTCTCTGAGGCACCAAGCTCTCTTTGGGCCCAGGAGAGGACAAACACTCCAAACACTGGTGCGGTCTGTATGGAATCACTAACAAAGCAACCACCACTTGCACCCATTCACAGCCTCCAAATAACTATTCGGAATCAAACAGGCTTGGCCACGAAAACCAGTGGGGAAATTCAAGGCCCTCTCGTCAGAAACTTAGATACACCGGGTCCACCTAAGAGACTAACGTCTGGGGCCCCCTCTGGGACCCCAGTTTCTTCTGGAAGCCCACTCGTTTATGTCCCATGGACCTTTTCCTAACCTCACAGTTGTTCACACTCGCCCGCCCCTAAGTGAACCGGAGACGGAGCACCCGTGACCCTTTGCCTCCCCCAGCCCTTCTGGGGTCCCCTCCGTTCCCTAAGGGGAATCGCCGGCAGAAGTTGAAAGTTTTCTGTGCTGGAGGGACTTCTCCAACCTGCGGCAGAAATCGGATCGGGGCAGGGGCAGGGGCAGGGACGCGCGGCCCACGTTGCTGGCCCTGGGAGCCCAGACTGCTCCTCTCGTACAGAATTTGGCCGGCGCGGCAGCATGTGGGGAAACATGATTGCACTCCAACGGAATCACGACTCCTCGCGGAGCCGTTATTCGCGTCGCTCCGCACGCGCAAGTTCTGGCCCGGCTTTCAGCAACTCCCCCTCCTCGCCAACCCCTCGCTCGTAATTTGTGGGCCGCCTTGGAGCTGCGCCCGGGGCTGCAGTCCCCAAATTAAAGCCCTTTTGCAGCCGGGACGCCTAGCGAGCTGCCTCCGAGCACGCAAGGCCGGCACGACTGCTGGCGCTCGCCTCTCTCCGCCCAGACGCCCGGCATCTGAAATGGATGTGAGTTCACGCACATCCTGCGCGCACACACACGTGCACGCACACGCATGCCCCCTCTCGCGCCGTCCGCACACACGCACGAGCCTGGACGTCTGCCTTTTGTGCTCGCTTTGCAGGACGTGCCTTCCTTTTCCTGATCCCGATTTCCTCTTTTCGCTCTTTCATCTCCTCTTCCTTCGCCCCTGCCTTCTGGGCGCCCCTGGCCTGGCTCCTTCCCCTCCAGCCCCTCTGCCCCGGCGAGCCCCTCCGCCTCTCCGCCCGGGAGGAGAGGGGGCCGCGGAGGCGCGCCCTGCGCGTGGAGCGAGGGCCCTGTTCTGCGGGCGGCTGGGCCCGCAGGGCTGGCCTCTGGCCTGCGCCCTGTTTGTTTTCCCTTCGCCCCTTGAATGCTAGATTAAGACGTAAAGATTACCCGGGCCGCATAATGCCGGGAGTCAACACGCCAGCAGACAAAAGTGCTTGCGCAACTCCGCCAACCCCGCTGGGACCCGGGCCGCGGGCTGGGGGAAGAGAACGCGCTCCTCGCTGCTAATTACGAATAAATGATGATGTGCTCACTAAGTAATTGATTTAATGAAGTTCCTATGAAACTATTAAACCCGGGTGGAGGTCAGGCGGGAGGCGCCCCAGAGCGCCCATTGTGGGCTGTTTAACTCCACCAGGCTCCTCGGAAAGACATCGGGGCTAATAGGTGAAGTCACAGCTGCTCGCGCTGACTTCTCCCGAGCGTCCCGCCGGCCGCGGGCACCCTCGCGCCCTGCAACTGCCGCGCCCTCGTGCCCCGCCGCCCGCGCCCCGCGCCGGCCAGCTTACCCACGCCACTCCCAGCCCCGCCGCCAGCTCCCGAGGGCCTCTCCAAAGGGATCCCCGCTCTCGTTAAGAGCGGGAAGTTGAACACTGAACTTGTGCACACCGCCAGCAGTCGGCAGCGTCCACCGCCACCCACCCCTCCCTCCTCACCCCACCCCCGCCACTTCGTGCAGGAACTTAAGCCAGTGTGCCACGCAGGGTGCTCGCGCGCTCTTGGCAAGGTGCCTGGAGCCCGAGCATGTGCCCAGTGCACTGGCTGGGGCGGAGGCGGGGGGTTTAGTTCTCCGTGAGTGTGTGTGTGTGTGTGTGTGTGTGTGTGTGTGTAGGGGCGCGCGCCCGTGCGTTCCGGGACAAAATTTTTTGCATCTCTTACCCTGGCCTAGGGCCTGTTCATGCAAAAAAAAGTAAAAGTAGGGAGATGGGAACCAAAGGAAGATGCAAAAAACATCACCCAGGTTTGCTACTGGGCCTTGGAAGATCCAGACTTAGGTTTTGTAAACCTGTTGCGGGGTGGGGGTGGGGTGGAGGTGGGGGTGGGGCTGCGGAGGGTCTGGCAGACCTCTCTCCTCCTCTCCACCGCCCATCTCCAGTAACTTCCAGAGTTGGCTAGGCGGTTCCCGCCCTAGAGCAACGCCTCCAGCTCCCAATGGGGCGGAGGGTGTGTAGGCTGAAGGCCCCAGTCCTGGGACTGACAGATCCCAGCTTCGCCCCCCTCCCGCTTCTAACAAAGCCCAGCCTTGCAGGATGGTAGAAACTGCTTCCCCTGCAGGATGGTTCTGGGTGGGATAGGTGACCCTCCTAACCTAGGAGGTTGGAGGGAGCCCTAAGGGCGTATATCCCGAGATGGAGAAGCAGGCATTGCAAATGAATCTAGAGTCAAGGGTGCTAAAACCCTGTACCTGGCCGCAAGGACCCAAATCATAGTCATGCAGGAGAGAGCATTTGACCGAGTCTCCCCCCACCTCCATAGGATCATGTGGTAAACGATAAGGCTCGCGTACATCTGGAACTCCATACCAGGAGACTGACTCCTATGGGGGTTTTGGATGCAAAAATCAATCTGCCAGGGTACCCTGCACCCCTCCACTCTGGCAAGTCTTGTCTCTTCTCATCAAGAGCTAATAGTTAACATAGTTACTAAAGACATGCATTTCATTTATGCCACAGTTAGTTTTAATGTTAGGAATTTCCAGCTGCTGAAACCAACATCCACTTGACTTTGAATCAAACGCTTGGTATTGGGTTGGTATTGGGTTGGTATTAGGGCAGAGGGGATACTTTGTCCTTAAATAGAACTGCACTCCTGGCCGGGCCTTTTGACTCCATTAGAGTTTCAACTTTGGACTCCTTAGGGCAGTGGTTCTCAACCTTCCTAATGCCGCGACCCTTTAATACAGCGCCTCATGTTGTGGTGACCCCCCCCCCCCCACCATAAAATTATTTTTGTTGCTACTTCATAACTGTAATTTTGCTACTGTTATGAATCGTAATGTAAATATCTGATATGCAGGATGTATTTTCATTATTACGAATTGAACATAATTAAAGCATAGTGATTAATCACAAAAACAATATGTAATTATATATTCAATACGTGTTTTCCGATGGTCTTAGGCGACCCCTGTGAAAGGGTCGTTGGATCCCCAGAGGGGTCGCGACCCACAGGTTGAGAACCGCTGCCTTAGGGGAATAGTGACAAAAGTCTCCTCTGAGTCTTGCCGGGGTCTCAGTTTCACCATCTGTAAAATTGGATCGCAGGTCCCTGGCTGAGGCCCTTGGGGCTTGCTTTATTTGTGTTCTGTGAAGGGGACCTTGGGGGGAGAAGGAAATCAGTAAAAAGGCCTGTTTGCCTCAAGCCTTTGTCTGTCTTGGTAGAAGCTGGTCTCTTTGTAAAATAGTGCCCCGCCCAGCTGCCTGATGGATTTTTGCAGGGCTAGGGTTTTCATTTCTCCACGCAGGAGCAGACCAGAGAGTGGATGTCCCAACCCAGCGAGTCCCGCGTGGCCCTTGTTTGCTAAACGGCACTCTCCAAACTGTGCCAAAAGCAGTTCACGCTGGCGCACTCTCCTCCCCAGCCCAGGGCAGATGTTCCTATTTTGTTCCTGCCTCCCCTGCCCTCCTCTCACCCCAGCCCCTCATATTCCTTTAACGCCTGCTGATGACTACATGCCTGCTGCCCTTCATGCAGGACGGGCCCTTCTCTTCAGCCTCCAAATGAGAAGTGACATTTGCACTGGGCTCAGCCAACGCGGGAGCCGAGCGCGGGGACACAGGCCCATTGACCGAGCGCGGCCGAGCGGCCGACGGGCGCGGCGGCATCCGAAGCCGCCTTAATTAATACCATCTTAAACAGTCCAGCAGCCACTGCAGACAGAGTGGAAGAAAGACTTTCAGGCTGAGTGCCCCTCGACAAGCTCTTTTTCCCCCGTGTCACTCAATATTTAATGCGCCCGCTTCTAATGCTACTACTGGTGTTCCTTTCTCAGCAAGGACATTATGTCTTCACGGTGCCCATAGCCAGGGAAAGCCCTTTAGGCAAAGAAAATCAAAATGTTTGTTGTTTTGGATGACTTATAACTCTTGTTGAACACAAGCACTTTCAGGAAAGTATAACAGGCGCAGCCTCCAAAGCAAACAACACAGTCCTTGTGACAGAGTGGGACACAAAAAGCACATTGTCTTGCGGACTACCCCTTTTCTCTGGTGCTAGATGGGGGCCTGTCTCCGAGCGAACACCACGATGCCATTTCACTTTTGAACTATTGTTTTTGAGTTATGCCATGTGGTCAAAGGGAGCGAGAAGGGGGTTGTTTCCAGGCGCCTAAGACAAACGAGTTGCCTTTTCATGGAAATCCCCCTGCGATCCTTGAAAACGGAGTTTAAATGTCACCTCCGCCTTTCTAATGGGCACAGGGCTGGAGGCGACCCTTCAAAGCGCCTGAGTGATAAACGACCCTTATTAAATATGGCCGGGGCTGCTGGGAAAGTCCTGCGCCGGGCCAGCGCGCAGGAGAGCGCCCCTAGCTGGAGGGCCCGGGCGTAGCCGGAGCCTCCTCTACAACTGGGCTAGGCCCAGGCGGCGGGGGGGGGGGGGGGGGGGGGGGGCGGGCAACCCAGACTAGGGGGTCGGGGTAGTAGGTGGTGGAGAGCCCGGGTTGGGGCGGGGGTGGGTGGGGAGAGTTGTAATACAACTTCTTATCTGCCGCCCTACACGCCCGTGCGCCCCCATCCCCAGAGATTCGGCGTGAAAGGTTAGTGCGTTTCCCCCTGACTTCTTTTTGTCCGTTGCCGAGTGGCGTCTGCAAGTCTGAGCTGCAAAGTTACTGATTTGCAGGCTGCATGTTAAGGCAGCCCATGTAAGTAATTTCTGCGGGCACCCCGGCAAAGGAGAACAAATCGCTGACAAAGGCGAGCGCTTTCGATTCAGCGGCGTCGTTAAGGCAACCCCAAAGTATTCCTCCTATAATAAGTTCCACTTCAAAGGGTTTCTCATTCAGCGGTGACTGCTTCGCACTTTTATTAAGTCCGGGCTTTTTCACTCGGAGGAATCATCTGTTTGGTTATTTTTCATCGTGTTTATTTTTCGCCATTCACACAGTACTTGTATTAAATAAACAAAGAACAATCGCTTTCCAAATAAAAGTACTTAGGTGGGAAGAGAAGGAAGAGGAACTGGGGCTGGGGGCTCCCGCTCTCTCCTCCCCTTTTCCAACATCACCCACCCCCACCCTCACTCGGCTTTCTCTCCTCTGTCTGCTCATTCTTTCTCTTTTCTCTCCAGCTAGGGGGTCCTGGGGAAAGGGGGGGCGGGATTCCCAGCAAAAAAGTAAAGGAAACACATAGATTATATGTCACACACATTATATTCTGGGTGTAATATTATATGTAAAATATGTATTTCTGATGAGGTGAAAATTGACGGTGCTAACTTGGCATGAAAGTAAAGGTCACAGCAACTGTATCTTAATAGAGTGTCTCCAATCGCTGTGGACCCTCTGCCAGCGACTGCCCTGGCCCTGTCCATTGCCATAGCAATCCTGATGCTCTGTGGATGTACCATAAAAGCAGTAGTTTGAATTTCAAAGAACATGCCTTTGAACTTCTCCCTGCCTGATTAGGCACTGGCTTCATGTGTGAATGCGTGTACTCCTGAGTGTCTGTGCGTGGGCGTGTGTGTAAGTTTCTGTGAGTTTTTGTTCCAGGAGGGGAAGTGTGCTGGAACCCCAGGGCTGCAGGTTTCACGGTGGGCCTCTTTAGTTAGCCAGCCCTCCAGCCCTGGAAGTGTGGGTTTCGGTGGCCATGTGTCTGTTTTAGTAGAGAAGGGATGGATGGGCAAGCCAGTAGCGTGATGCGACAGGCTGGGAGTATTCATAAGTGCCAGGATGGTGTTATTTCTCTTGTGTTGTTTTCCTTTCCTCTGACTTAAGGTGATCACTGAAGAAGCCAGACTGGCTCCCCTTCCCTCTTTCCCAAATTGTATTCCCTAGCCAAACTGGGATTAAAAAAAAAATACTTCAGGTGAACATCTCTTGTACCATTTTATAAAGAGATAATAGGTGGTAGGTCGTACGTGGGTAAGTAGATAGAGAGATAAAACCACTATCTCAAAAAGCTTCCACAAAATGCAGGATATAAATGACAAGACTGCAAGCGATACAAATATTTGACATCTACCATAGTTGGGCCTAGCTTTCAAGAAGTTTCAGCCTCCTCTTTTCCTATCCCTCCTGTGTAGCCATCTCCAACTCCTTAAAAGATTATAATTCCCACCCCCAGCTCTTTCTCAGTACTTTTGATGTAGTAGCATTCACTTTACCAAAGAACATCCCGAATGGGGGAAATATATACATAAACTACAAATAGTATGTGTTTGAAGATTCTTCTAGCCTGGAAAACAAAGGTAGATGATTTAAACAGTGTTTGCAAGGGCCACATTTTGCCGAGGAAAGATGAAGTCTTTGATGATAGCCAACTTAGTGTCAATAAGTGGCTTTCTTTGAGACATATTCAGATGGGAACGTCTTGCTTGCCAATTGCCATAGAAATCTTAACACACCATGAAGATTGTCCAAGCGCCAAGCCTTCCGTTCTGGACTAAATTACTTTGAAGTGGCGCAGGACGAGCAGTGGTCAATTTTAACTCTATAGACTGGACAGAGAACGCTGGGAGTGGGAGAGTGTGCGTTTTAAAGCAGAAAATAAGAAGGGGAAACTTGTTTTAGACACTCTATACAAGGTTCTGCTCATTGTCAGATCTTTTATCTTTTATATTTCCCATGAATGATTCATGTCTTGGTGGCTTTGTGTCACCCCTCTTTTCACAAGAAACTTCATTAGAGAGCTATAAGTTTTCCCATTGATTGGGGCCCTCATTTATGGGTTTTTCTCCCCCGTGCACTGGTTATTGTTATCTGGCTTAAAACAACTCTTTGCAACCTGTTTCACCTTTACTACATTTAATAAACCTGACTTTTCAAAATCACTATAACCTCTTGGAGAACTGCTTATTGACATTATTACCAATTGTTTTTAATTATTTGCCTTTTATTGGTTTTGTATCAGCTAACATTAACAGGCTTTGCTCATGTAGCTCACCAATTGCATTAGTTTAAGCCACTTGGATATTTTGTTAACATAAATGTAATTTCTCCTTAATACCTGCCTCAACATGCTGTAACTTATATCCCCTCAACTTCCAAATAAACCACAATATAATTGGATTCTGCTTCCCCCGCCCCCATTACCTGATGCCCACTACTCAACTTCTTTCAAGATCCATCTCAGCTCCTGATTTTGCTGTGTATCTGGAAGCCTCTGCCCCTCCCTCAACCTTTTCCTCATTCCTTTTGACATTTACTGTAGAGGCTAGGCACCAAAAAAGAAAAAAGTTAAAATTCACCTTTTACTGATTAGGATCACTGAGGATATTAATTTTAACAAATGAATGCAATAACCCCTAAGATTTATGCTAGTGTTAGGTGCAACCTGCCGGGTTTAGTCTTCATGGACGTATTGCATTTTCTAGATTGGATTGTAAATTAAACAAAGCTGTAAAAATATTTTATTGCTTGGGGAGAGGCTATGAAATAAAGAGGTCAAGGAAAGAGAACCTAATGTTCATTATGTCAGCAACCTGTTCTATTTGGAAGAGAATGGCATTATGTAAAACAAACAATACATAGGAAGAATACCTTTATTAAATTTTTACTCCATAATCATCCTTGCTTTCTATTGAAGGTACACATTTTAAGTTTCTCATTTTAGGTGTATCAGGAACCAATAAATCTGTGACAGGGTTAACCTATGCATGGCAAAATACATAAAATACATATTCTTTTGTTTCATAATAAATAAACCTGTAGCATAATAAAGAATAGTGCAAACTACCATTGAAAAAGTTGTATAAATAAAACAACTCATTACAAATCAGAAATATTTTGTTCTAATAAGTTTACAATACATAAATTATCCCCCCAAAGTTCATACCTTTTTTGTCTATTTGAAAGAGATTTGAAAGTGAATAGGAAAATCAAATAAACTTTTAAATGTAGACTCATTTTATATCAAGTTTTATGATCTTTTTTCTTTATAAAGGAGGGTCTGCATGTTTAATATTCACCATAACAATTTGAAGACAACATTGAAAGGCTTTCAAAGTGACAGCACCATGCACTGTACTAGGAATATAATATATCTATAAACTATATATAATCTCAACACAATGCAAAAAAGACATGCAGGAAGAGTCCTGGTTTCACATTACGTTGTTCATTCAAGTAAGTTTAAAAATATATGTTTCCATTTTCTCTCCTTTTTCTTTTTTTAAATAAACCATGGATCATAAACAACAATCTTTCACCAAAATGTATAATATAATTCTTTGGTGTGCTTTGAACTCTTCCAGGAAAGAAAAAAGGATGTCTGAAAATAAATTAATTCAGCTGTACAAATAGTGTTCCCATACAGGTTATTAACAATAACACTACAACCACTCACAGTACACGAAACAAGTTTCTACAAACCCTGGGGAGGGGCGTCTTCAGGGTCTCCGAGGATAAATTAGTGCTCTTTAGTGTATTTGTATGATGTTTATGATGGACTACATTTTGCACACAAGATGTGTTGTACCAACCGAAAATAAATTGACTAAGAGTTATTGTCCTAGGTCCTTGACCTTTTTTATCCTAGCTTGACAGCTCTGGCAAAGGTCACACATTCATCAATGTTCGGTGGTAACTATAAACCTTTTAAAAATTTTAATATGTATAGCAACTCCCTCCCCTCTTTTAATGTAAATCATACACTTCACACACTGTCATTTTCAAATGGGACAGAGTTCCGTGTGCTCAGTGCTCAGGTGGAAGAAAATGCATTAACATGCACTTTCGGGCATCGAAAAATAAAGGCTTTTTAAAAGGTTACTACAAGAGTATAAAAGAGGAGTTGGCCTATTTTAAAAACAACAGCTTTCAAAAAAATAGGCATGCCGCCAACTTCACACCTCCCTAGCCTTGCCTGTTAATTCTGGCATCCCCAAGAACTTGGAATCTAAAACATAATTTCCTTATTACACAAGAAGTTTGAACATAGTAAAGAGGCAGCATCGGAGATTTCAGTTTTAAAAAAATCAGGAAAAAGAAAGCACTTGAATTTCTTCCATTTTATAAAACAGCAGTTTCACAGTTGTCTTTTGCAGCAGCTTTTTCTCTTATCTCCACTTTTGCTTGAACAATCCCAGTAGCACAATATATGGAAATGTAGTAAGGTTGCTGCATTTTTTTTTTTAATCATACAAGCAGGGTACTGAATATCCTGTGTAAAAATACAGTGTTTAGGTGGGATCAGTAATAAAAAGTGGAAATGGAAAATGACAATAGAACTTAAAAGGTTTTTACAAATATTTTTGGACACAGGTACAGTCTAAGAGTCCCAAGATCTGTTGGCAATGCAGCAAGTGTGTGGTTTACAATCAAGAGGACTTTGCAGAATTAGGGCCCAAGGAGGAGGCTAAGAGGCTCCAAAGAAGCCCATGTTATGGTATCAAAGGCATTTGCAAGGCACTCTAGGAAATGCAGAGGGCCTTGTTGCTCTGTTGAGTTCTGACTTATTGTTCTCTCTCTCCATATATATATATTATGAGCAGTGTGTATCTTGATCAACTACTCTCCATTCATTTTTCTTGGTACAATTTGCTCCCAGCCCTGTCCCCCTGCAATGTGTAAAGTCCAGCTTGGTTTTTTGTTTGTTTTCTAGGGGGGGGGGGGGCGGGGAAGCCCAAATATCTTAATTAAATTAATTAAATGTACAAACACCATAGGGTTTCATACCAAATAAATAGGGCTAATTAGACCCGGTGGCAAGTCTGAGTCACAGATTTTCCCAGGCTCAGCATTGTCTCAGGTTAGGATATGGTCCAAGGACTCCCATTTACTATTTTATTTGCTATTATTTTTAATAAATTCTAATGTATCGTCCGCACAACTTCAGAGTTCCCATACATCTCCTCATCTTCAGACTCAGAAGTGGTTCCGTTGCTGGAAGGTGTGTGGAGGTGGCTGGGGGCCCCACTGGCCTGGCAAACGTACCACTCATTGAGGTTGGTCACCTGAGGGGAGAGAGTGGTAGAGCGACTCCTTGTTGGGTCCAGCACAGGGGACAAGGGGGCACCCAGGGGAGTCCCCACTGATGAGTAGCCAATGGCTCCTGGAGAAGGCGGTGGAGACTTGCAATGAATCTTCATGTGCTTCCTCAGGGAGCTCGGGTGAGTGTAAGATTTGTCACAGCCTCGAATCTTGCAGTAGTAGGGCTTGTCGCTGGTGTGGACATGGGAGTGTTTCTTTCTATCACTGCTGTTGGCAAACTTCCTGTCACAGCCATCAAATTCACATTTGAAAGGCTTTTCCCCTGCAACAAAACATACGAAAGGTTAACAATTGCTTGTCATAGATCTCCCAGGCTTAAGAGAGAAATCTTGGAGCAGAAATAAGGATGCGTTTTCCCATTCTCTAGAAGACCAACTCCCGGTCTAATACCTATCTTCCAGGACGCAACAGGGAAGGAATACTTCAGGGAATGGGTGCTGACCACTGGTCTGGAGGCTCTCCTTGGACTGGACTTGTGAGATGCTAGATGTCAGCCCTGTGGCACCATAAGGGCCAGGGAGAGAATGACTAGAACATGGTCCAAGATGTGACACCGAAACCCAACCAGGACCTGAATACCCACATCCTCATTCCCCTCAGGGTCTATACATGCAAAAATACAAGCAGCCTGTCAAGAGAAATGCTGATAAAATGATACATTTAATACAAGAAAAAGGAGTACATACACTAAATTTAAAGTGCCTGGGGGTGATGTAATACAATTATTATGGCATTTTGTTTCAGAGTGCTCCCCAAGATTTCACTTATGGGAAAGGAGATAAAACAAAACCCTGTTCCCTTCAGAAATAAGGGCACCTGTGAAGCACACTCCCCGACCACGAGATGTTTTTACAAGCCTGGCACAGAAATGGCCATTGGCCTCTTCCTTCTACCAGCTTTCCTCACAACTTGCAGGGCAATTAAGAGCCTAGTGGAATAGAGCCTTAACACACATTAATAAGGAGCACGCGCCTCCACCCTGTGTTTCCCGGCTGCCCTAAGTGAAATATTCCAACAGCTTTCTACATTGTTGGATAGTTTTTTAAAATGGGCTATTTACCAGGCTTTTGGCCCATCACCCCTTGAAGCTGCTCTAACCTCCCAGGAACACAATACTTTTAAACACAAGGCCACTCATCATGGAAGTGGAAATGCTCAATAAGACAACAAGAAATTCAGCCACATCACACCGTGGTATTAGAAAGCAAAAAAAAAGACAGCAGGTAATAGTATGAATTTTCCTTCTCACCTTAGTATGTGTGAACTTGATGTATCTGAGTCCATAATTGAACAAATCACTTCATATATACTACCATATTAATATTTGCCTCATATTTAAAAAGTGAAGTTGGGTTTCTCCACATTTCAGCAGCTACTCTGATGATGCACAGGTATGTCCTTTCCTTAGTTTTGATCAATTTCTTTTTCTTCTTAAAAACAACTAAGACAGTTTAGTGTGTATAAGTTATTATGGGGAATTTTATTATCTTAATACAAATATTTCAGTGTAGTGTTTATTTTTACTAATTTCACCAATACCAGTGTAGGTTAGCACCGCTGAAAGTATTCAGATGCCTGGAATATAACTAATCCTACTTGGAAATAATGTTTAAGAATAAAATTAGATAGTATTCAAATACACCTCCTACACTGACCCCCATAACAAGAGGAAAACAACATAACACAATGATAATCCCAACCTTTAAAAATTCTCTGTAGATGAGCTGCAACAAAAAAATTAATCCATTTTTTAAAAAAAATCAAAACATTGGTTATTTGCCCTGATTTCTATATTCTACTCTAAGCTGGAGATAATAATATAGCATTATTTAAAAAAAATTAATCAGCCTTTCTTCAATATGGAACTTTAGGTGAGTTTTATTCACTGTATGCAAATGTGCAACATCGGTTTTAGAATTCTCATGTTTCTGGACAAGCTACACCTTCCAGATCATGAAGGATAAATGGCTTGAACATTGCTGACGCCAGCACTGCACCTGAAAGAGAAGCAGTTTGACCCAGTAGAGGGGAGATGTGGGGTGGAAAGGTGGAAGATCAAGGATGAAGAAATGGAGGAAACACGAAGGGGGGAAAAATGGTGACAGAATTGCCTATTTTATTCCGGGGAATTAAGGGGACAGTGAGCAGATTCTACCCAGCCAGGAAGGGGGAGACCACAGTGTTTACATTTCAGACTCTGACACAGGTCACGTCAGACCTCAACGACTTACAGAGCTTCAGAGAGTAATGGAAGCTGCGTGTGGGTCCCTCTCCAGAGAGAACCCCAGTCTGGCCCAGTGGAAGGTTATAAATGCAACTGGGGGCACGTGGGTCAGGAAATGGGCCTTCAGGAGTGGTCAGGGGATTATTCCTTTTGATCAATATGTTCCAGGATCACGGGTAACCCCCAAAAGGGAGAGTGGCATAGCAGGGAGGGAGCCCCGATGGCCCCTCCCTGGACACAACGTTCAATGACTAGGCGGCCCCGAGACCGCCAACACCACCCCCGCACCCAACGCGCGCGGGTTTGAGTATGAATGTGTGGTGTGCGCATCCCTCCCCGGGGACCCGGCGAGGCCTATGCAGCCCCTGGAGCCCGGCATCCATGCAACCACGCAACGTGGAACCAGAAAACAAAACGGCCACAGGGACCCGCACACGCCCCCTCCTGGGCAGAGGGCGGGGGGCGGGGGGCGGGGAGGTGGTCCGGAAGGGCCGGAGAGCAGGAACCGAGGCCAGCTGCCCAGCCATCAATTTCCAGGGGCCTCTGCTCCCCCGGCTTCTGGTCCCGCGAAGGGTAGCTCCACTCCCCCTCTGAGGCCTGGAAAGGAGGGAAGGGCCGAGGCCGCAGGCTCTCCTTTTAGGGGTTCCTCTGGGGACCGCCCCCATCGGGACCCCAGGCCCCTACCCCGCCCGGGAGTGCTGCGCACAGGGGCAAGCAGCAGGCCGTAGTTTTTACGATGAGCCTCGTGGGACGTTTCCTTTTGGAGAAATCACTATGGCGGACGGGTCCGATTAGAAAGGAGGCCGGCGGCCCAAGGGGGTCCGGTCCGTCCTCTGCGGACCCACGCGAGGCCTGCCAGGTGCTGGCCCGCAGAAGCGAGGCCCGGCTCCCCCGCCCCCACCCCCCGCGGACCCCGGGATGCCCTGGCCCCCGCCGCTGGCCCGGCGGTGAGGCCAACGCCCTGCGGCTGCCTCCGCGCCGCCGCCGATAAATCAGCCGAGTAATTACGGAGAGTAAACTCCAGTTACTCAAGTGTCCTCCGAGGGGTGATATTGTCTGTCCCCATAAATCCCGACTGCGCCCGCACTCGTCAGCGCGCCCTCGCAACGCGCTGGTCTGTTCAAACGGAGCATGCGACCCGCAAGGCGCCCCCTCCCTCCATCACCATCACCCTCACCATCACCCTCACCCTCACCCTCACCCAGGGCCTCGGCGCACCCAGTCAGGGCCTGGGGAGGGTTAGGAGGGGTCTCCACGGTGCCCGGGCTTCCCCTAAATTCTAAGGCAGCAGAGGCTTTGCAGCCGGCCTTGCACTCCTCCAACTAGACGCCGACTTGTCCAGTAGCCTCTAGGTTCTGTGTGATAATGTGTGTGGGAGCATGGGTGTGCATGGAGGTGTGTGTGAGCATGGGAGTGCATGGAGGTGTGTAAGCGAGAGTGTTCCCTAGAAGGTGAGTGTGTCCGGTCACAGGAGGGGGGGTGGGCGCAGGAGGGCATACAGGTGTGTGAAGTCCTTTGTGTGCTGTGTGTGCACGTGAAGGTGTGTGTGGAGAGAGTGTAAAAGTGGGGCGAGTGTGTGTGTAGGGGGGTCTCCAGGGGCCTCATTCCGTTAGCATTTTGCACTCCACCCCGCAAGGGAAGGACCACACCGAACTGGCCTGGTGGCCCCAATACCGCAGCAAATACCACACGCCCCTTTCACACGCGGGGCCCGCCACCGGGTGGGGAGGAAAGAGCCTCCGGGGCGGCTCCGGCTCCAGCCCGCCCCCCCGCGTCCCCCCGCTTTCCCCATTGCCCTCCCCGAGATCCCGGGGCCGGACGGGTGGGGGCCGCCGACTGTCCTGGGCGCCTTCCTGCTCCGGGCTGCTGCAGCTTCTGTCCGGGCGGCGGCGGCGGCTGGAGCGCGGTGCCCGTCCCGGCGGAGAGGCGGCAGGAGCGCTGGAAACTCCGCCATGTGGGAACCCAGCGCGGGGCCTGTGTGTGCTATCGAATTACTTATTCATAGAAAAAAGGGGGGAGAGAGAAAAAAAAGAAGTCACATGTCCGGGTTATACGTATGCGAAGAGAAGCAGCAGAAGGAGGGAAAAATGAAGGCGAGCAGAAGGAGGAGGAGGAGGAGGAGGTGGAGGAGGAGGAGGAGGAGGAAGAGAAGCGGCGGCGGAAGCGGCGGCGGTGCCGGAGGCGGCGGCGGCGGCGCGGCCGGGGACAGACACCCACCTGTATGAGTGCGCTTGTGGATCTTGAGGTTCTCGGAGCGCGCGAACACCTTGCCGCAGCCCGGAAAGGGGCAGGGGAAGGGCTTCTCGCCCGTGTGCACGCGGATGTGGTTGATGAGCTTGTATTTGGCCTTGAAGGGCTTGCCCTCGCGCGGACAGTCCTCCCAGAAGCAGACGTGGCTGCTCTGCTCGGGGCCGCCCACGTGCTCCACCGTGACGTGGTTCACCAGCTCGTGCATGGTGCCGAAAGTTTTGGAGCAGGGCTTGGCGCCGCCGGCCGGGGGCGGTGGCGGCGGCGGCGGCGGCCGGGCCAGCTCCTCCGGGTCGATCCACTTGCAGATGAGCTCCTGCTTGATTGGCTGCCGCATGTAGCGCAGGAAAGCCCCGGCCGCCCCTGGAAGGTGGGGGTGGTGCGGGTGCGGGTGCGGCGCGGGCGCGGACGGCGGCGGCGGCGGGGGCGGCGCGTGGTGCTGCAGGTGGGGTCCCGGCCCGGCCGCCGCGGCGGCAGCCGCCGCCGCCGCCAAATTCAGGTTTAAGTTCACGGCTCCGTAGCCGTGCAGGGCGGCGGCTGCAGCGGCCGCCACGGCCCCGTAGTGCGCGTCGCCGGAGCGAGGCGCGAAGGGCGGCTCGGCGCGGCCGTACAGCTCCGCCGCCGCCGCCGCCGCGGCTGCTGCCAAGCCCAGGCGCATCTGGCCGTTGAGCGGGTGCGGGTGGCCGCTGGGAGCTCCCGGCATGTCGTGCAGAGCGGGGAAGAGCGCCGGACCCCCGCCGCCGCCGCCGCCGCCGTCCGGGCCCGCGTAGGTGCCGCTGGCAGAGATGAACATGCCGGCCGAGTGGGGAGGCGGGGCCGGGTGCTGGGGGGAGCCGGTGCCGGACCGCTGCTCCCCTCCGAGCGGGGCCCCGTGCATGGCCGCCGCGGGGGCCGTGGCGGAAAGGTCCCTCCGGAGGACGAAGTCCCTGCTGCGGCCTTTGCCGCTGCTGCCGCCGCCGCCACTGTTGGTGGTGGTGTAGCCCGAGAGGGCAGGAGGAGGAGGGGGAGGGGAAGGGGGTGAAGGGGAGGGAGGAAGAGGAGGGGCCGGGGGCGGTGGCGCGGAGGGCAGCACGCTGCTGCTGCCCCCACCGCCGGGATAGGTGCCGGCTCCGGGCTGTGCCACCGAGGCCGCAGCGCGGGCGGCGGCCGCGGGAGCCTCAGGCTGTGCCGGGAGTGCCTGGGAGGGAGGACTGAGGCGGAGGGCGCTCGCCTGGGCCATGTGCTCGGGTCCGAGCGGAGTGATGGCCACGCCGAGGTCAGCGCCCAGGTCCCGAGGGCGGAGGTGCGTGGCTATGGCGCGAAGTTGGGAGTGGGCGGGCGGGCTGGCCAGCGCTGGGAAGCCTGTCATATTCTGAAGAGGCCTGGCCTGAGCCGTTGCCAAGTCCGCTAATCTCAACGCTGGCGGGTGCCTCTTGCGCAAAGGGGGCTCCATCAGAACCGCACAATCAAACCCATAGACCCTCACGGGGGTGACTTTCCCCCCCTCTGCCCTCCTCCAAAAACATGTATATATGAGTGGCTCTTTAACTTCTTTGTCCTGGTCTCCTAACTCTGCTCATTCCCGTCCCCACTCTGTCCTCCAGCGATTGGCAGCGTGCACACCACATTTGAGCTGCACAGTGGGACCAAGATTTTGGAAATGGCACGGGTGGGATTGGAGCGAGCCGCGTGATTGGCAGCAGCCGCGGCTGCCCGATTGGCTCCCTTTCAGACCCTCGGCCCAGCGGGAAGCCGCCCCGCTGCTCGCGGCCGCCTTAGCTCTCGCTTCGCGCCCCCTCCTCCCCTGGAGCCCTGCACCCCCCACCTCCCCGGGGATGTCCAAGTTGCACTCGCAGAAAGTTTGCGCTGGGCCTGCGCGCGCAACGCTCGGCGTTTCCCAGACGCTCCTGGCGGAGAGCGTGCGCCGGCACGCGGCCGAAGGGCGAGTGGTGGCTGAGGGCTGGGGACCCCCATGGGGGGACAAAAGGCGGAAGGGGGGGCAACTTCAACCCCCCCCCCGCCTCATTGCACGCAGAGCCCCTTCCCACATCCACACACTAGGCTACGCCGAAGAAAGGGTGATTAGATGTTCGCCCGTCATCGTACTTGTGGAGATGATGCTAGAACCTTGGTTGGGAAGGACACCAATCTGCCAGACGCTCACGTAGGGCTCACAGGAGACGGAATTGAGGAAGGGTATTAAAATCCTATTGGTTGTAAAACAATCTGAGCAGTTTGGCTCCGCCAAACACCAAGTGAAGTCAAAATACATATTTCCCAAAAGGAAACGTTTTACGTCGACTTTTTAGCTCATGGAGTCCTTTTCAATATGCTTCAAAGGAGTTGGCTCGAAATGTAATCTCACTGCTCATCGGTTCTGGATCTGCCACTTCCAATTAGATCTGGGGGGCGGAGGAGGCGGGACTTTGGGCAGCGATTCTAACTTTTGCCTCTGGGAGATACAGTGGCAGACCAGGCCAAACAGCATCTCTCCAGAAGGAAGCAACCAAGTACATAATATCCTTTAAGCAGAATCTCTCCTTCCAGTCCAGAATGTACTCCACCTGTGTGCCTCAGTTTCTTTGAAAGGACCATGAATTAGAATTGATCCAAGAAAATATTTTTTAAGTCAAGCAGTGTCTTCGTTATATATTTACTAATTGAATTGACTTTTACCTTACTATCAATTGTCTAATAAGCTGAACTAACAAGAGAGATGTTTTATTTAAAAACCATAAACACTGGCTTTTTAAAACAGTGAAACCCATGTAGTTCAAATGATTTGCCATCAAAGTAGTTTAAAGGGGTTTCTGCATCACTTTTCGGGGGGGGGGGGGGAGAATTGTTGCATCCCCCAAACTTTAGGGTTCTTACTGCCCAGTGTGTCACTCAGCTTTTAAAAATAAAGCTATTAAAATTGTGTGATGTTCCAAGATGCTCAAAATTTAAAGTCAGAGGTTTTAATTTTCATTTTGTTGCCCTGCATAAAATTATTTGAAAAAAATTGACAAATGATTTTTCCTTTTGGGATACAATGAAACATTATTAGTGTAATTCATTTTCAGTCCACACAAAAATAGACAGCACAAAGCCATCCTCTGGGAGATGGACCTGGAAAGAGGTAAGACATATTTTCAAAAGCCCTGATTCCATAGCCCCATTTACATTGATGTGAACAGTGTTTAACAGGAAACTTCCCTGTGAGCCCAGGAAATGTCATTTCTCTTATAAAACTTACAGCCAAACAAATAAAATACAATCAAATTTCAAATGTTTTGCTTTTCTTTAATTTTCGGTGAAATTCAAATATGGGGGAATAAAAAAGGCATGAGTGCAAACACAACAAAAATTTTTAAAAAATAAACAACAGTGACAAAATCCACATCCGTACCTGGAGAGGACAAGATCTTTAACAATTTCGTTTTAAAGACTCAAAACCATCTCAAGCCAGCCAGGCAAAGGTGGAGCAAGGACTGTGCCATCTCTATGGATGGTTTATAGGGAAAGCAGCATATTTGGGGTTGTCGCCACTGTCTTCATTACCTCTCAGAACATTTCAAGTGAGTTCCCTTTATTTGAATTCCTTGGCAGTGAGCGTCAATACTTCCATAATGGCAGCTTTACGTTCAATTCTGCAGGTTATAAGTAAAAACAAAACAAAAAGAATGAATAAAGAAGAAAATAACCACAACATAACCTTTAATATGGACTGTTGAGCATTTTTATGGTGCAATAAAACGAGTACCTCCACCCCCATTCAAAATAGCTTTTCCTCAAAATTATAACTGCTTTGTTTTATTGAATTGCTGAAATTTAATGGTTTAATGAGTGAAGGCATGAAGGAAAGGCTGTAAAAATGTGAATAATGGTGCAGCAGAGCCCTGCGGAATCTGGAACCCGCCTCCTTGTACAACTCTTGTTAAACACAGCGTGATGTGTATCTGTCATCGATTTAATATGTCTTAATTCAAATATAGTCCCCTGATCAATTTCTTTTTATGGAAGCCTTAAAAAAGGAAAGACTTTCTTAGGAAATAATCGAGGTTTGGGTGGCGATTGGAAAGAGGGATATTTACACAGTGCGTTTAATGAATATTTGCAAATTTATGACTCAACCCAGACCCTAAAAAGATAATTGACTCAGGTAAATCGACTTGAAATGCTAATTCTTAAAAGGAAGAACTGGGAACAAAATTCAGTCAACACCAATAAGGCGCCAATAAACTGCCTGCCAATTAAACCTGAGAATAGGCCTAGCTAGACGGTTCTCAGGAAGGCTCCCAGTGAATTTCCGGGATTGCCTTTCTTTATAAAAGAGCTTTTTATTTTGTAGACGCGCTTTTTGTTATTATGATGACCCGCCTAACCCCAGGTGCGCTGTTTCTTTTTAAAGCCTTTTGGGAGCCAAATCCACCCCCTTTAACATCCCAGTAACTGTGTCGTACTTCCTAAATAAACCATTTCCAGGGCGTTGGAGAAAATAATACTAGTTGAAAGGGTTGGGGTGGTAGAGAAGTCTTTATGGCAGTTCTGTGGGTTTAGCCCCAGATTTCCTCAGTGGTGCCGGCAGTCAGGGCCCATCCTCAAAACTCGTGCCCTGGTCTGCGCTTTTGCAGCGGACGGAGGTGCTTGGGTGGGAGCAGCTACGTGGAAAGACATGGAAATGCCCTTTCTGGGGTCAACAGGTCCTCCTGGCGAGTACTGATTTCCAGACTTCACTGCTGCACCCCGAACCCCACCCTCCTCCCAGCCCCAAACAAAGGCGCGAGGAGGCTGAGAGGTAAAAGTGAAACACCGAGCTGGCTCGGAACCACCCTGCGCTCAGCGGCCTGGAGGCGGCGGGACCGGGTCTCCGGAGGTGCCCAGGCGGGCGCTGAGGCTCCCCGCTGCGCGGAGTGGGGTCTGCGGCTCCCCGTGCCCTCCGTTCGTCGCTGAACGCAGAGTGTATTAATTGTGTGGGCAATGAATAAACTCGAAGGGAAGTGGACTGGACATTTCCTGGCTTTGGAGCCTTTGTGTGATGGCTTGTGCAGGCGGGCGAGGGGGTACGCCAGGGACGGTGAGGGAGACCCGGAAGGAGCAGCAGGACCCACCTTGCTGCCTTTTATTGCCCTTGCAATTGCTTTACTGCTCGCCAGTCCGCAGTGGTTTTCGCGAGAGCTGCCTCCTTGCAGAAGGGCTGGGTGCCTGGCGAAATTGGAGCGCCTACCCTAGTGCCATTTGGGTTGCGCCAGAGGCGGGTTCAAGGGCGAACACGGTATCCCGAGTTACCCCAGGGATTAAGGGAAGGACTTGGAGGCGCAGCCCAAAGGCGGCCGTGGGTGCTCCGCTGGGAGGAGAGTTACTAGCAGACACTGAGAACACGGGAGATACACTCGAGAACCCTTTAAGCCGAGGTGAGATGGGCAAAGGGACCCACGAAGCTGCATCTTACTGAGCTGTATCAGGGCCGGAAGTGACAAAGACTTTGGCTTCAAGGGCTTTTTCCAAACGAGGCTCGCTAGGCATTTAGGCAGTGAGTTTCCCGCTGCCCGCCCCACCTGCACTCGGCAGGGACCAGACCCCTACCCTCCCACCCGCCCTCACACGAGCGTTCTGACCCGGGGGCACCGAGACCCGCCCCAGGGGCCTGAGTGCTCTGAGCTCCGCAGCCCTCG
This sequence comes from Myotis nattereri, assembly GCF_964212035.1. NCBI lineage: Eukaryota > Metazoa > Chordata > Mammalia > Chiroptera > Vespertilionidae > Myotis > Myotis nattereri. The sequence continues at coordinate 39,725,224 of NC_138076.1, read as the reverse complement.
GAGCTCCTCTACGAGTGTTGCCTCTCTTTTCCTCCCCTTTGAGCTCTCGCCGAGTCCTCCGGCTTCACGGATACTGTGGAGCTAAGAATAACCAAAATGTGCTTTTTGCTAAAGTTTATGATCCCTGTCACTTTTACATGGGCTTAACGAGGATTTTTTTCTTTTTAAGCAGAAGATTGGAACTGTACAGCTGTGATTGGGATTTGTCTGTTGTTTTGGGCAGTCAAGAATTGGACACACCCCATGTCCACCTGACTTTAGTGGTTAAAAGCCCTTGAAAATGATGGCTCTCTATACTTCCCCACGATTAAAACAAAAATAAACAGAGTAAAATTGGCCTGTCGTCAAATATTCTCATTTGGTTATCAATCACTTTTACCCTCAAAGATGGAAGTAGTTGGAGATTGGCCTTTGACCCACATTTCACCCATTAGAATTGGTAAATTCTTGGGAAATGCCTAATTGTTGTGTTTTAAAATATGCTTATAAGGTCAAAACAGGAACCACAAAACTCCCTTATGTGTTCACAGTTCATATAACTACCCAGTATTATTATTTGTATTGGCTTCAAGATGTGTTCTTCTCCCCCTTCGTTCTTTATCCTGAAGGATGTTTTTGGATGGGGGACAAAGGAGGAGCAGAGGTGGTGTGGTATGTATTTTTAAGTCTCAAATTTTGTGGGGAGCCTCCACACACACATTGCACACCGCTTCCAATATCTGTACTTCAATATTTGAAGAAGCTGTTGAGAAAAATCAAATAGTGACACGTTGACGGATTTACTTGTGTAAGCAATATGGTTGACATATGGCATCGTTATTTATGAATGACAGCATAAATTGTATTACAAAGTCTATTGCAATAATACTGCAGTTTATTGGAAAGCTGCTTGCCTGTCACCAGTATTCAACCTCCCTGGATGTAGTCCGCCCGGGAGCCCAAAAGATAGTGGTCCTCAAAATAATTAAACACATTCGTGTAAGCTAATGCCTCCTGTTTTTAGGTTTGTTTTTGTTTTGTTTTGCAGCAGTAGAAACACTCCCATCAGGAAAGAGGAGACAAAGTAAGGACAACCAGTTTTCTTCCTTTTGCAAAACCACAACCACTGTGACATAGAAATGTTGCTATTATTCTCTGAGTCCCTAATGACAAATACGCAAACATTTGCACCCCAATCACTAAACTGCTGGTGAGCATATATTTTATAGAGAGACTTTTTATAAGCCCAGTTACAGAATAGTAAATTTTAACTGTAGGAAGAAGTTCTTTCAGCAGACAGGAGAGGGCCTTATCCTAGGGTACCTCCCCATCTCTACTCAACCTCTCCCTTCTCAAAAATGGCATTTAAAAGTTACAACATTGGCTGAGATTTTCACGATTTCCCTTTCTTTTATATTACATGTCTCTAAAGCTCTGACAAAGAACTTTTGTTCTATGTGGGTTTTACTGAGGGGGCTCCCCCCACCACACATGTGGTCCTTCATGGGTCAGGGGTCGCCCAGCCCAGGAGTGGCTGAGAGGGCTGAATCAAAGGTGACCTGCAACTTAATATCCTGTTGATGATCTTGTTGAATTTATGAGTCTGTGATACAGAGGATGGTGCTGAAATCCTTTTTGGGGGTGGGGGGGGCCTGTATATAGACAGCTGATTCTACATTTGTTCCTCCCATCTCTTCCCCCATATGCATCCTTTTCCTTAGGAGAAAATTTAAAACTTTGAATGATATAGCCACCAAGTATTTCTGCTTTCCAGCTTAAGGGTTGCTTGTTTTGTTTGTTGTTGTTGGGTTTGTTTGTTTGTGAGGTCTTTCTTTTCTTTCTTTCTTTCTTTCTTTCTTTCTTTCTTTCTTTCTTTCTTTCGGCCAGCGAGATATACCTGTGTGTGTACATATTGTGTGTATATATGTATTGTTTTTATGTATATGTACACCCAAAATACTCATCATATACAAAAGAACGCAGTCAACCATTCACAGAGGCCCACAACCGCAATGAGGTGCTCAGCGAAGGAGGCCCGGGTGTTGGATGGGATTTTCTGATTTTTTAAGACACCCGGAATTCTCTGTCGCACTGCCATTCCCTCCATTTGCCATGACATGTAAGCCAGCCGGGGCGCCCAGGGGCCCCACCAGGCGGGGTCATCCACAGACAGCAAACCCCCCACTCGCGCCAGCTTGGCGCGGGGCTGCGTGAGATCTTCAAAGAGCAATTTTGGAAAACTTACAAAAAAGGGACTTGTTTATCCGATGGAGACAGTGGTGGGTCTCGCGGCTCTGCCTCCGCCACAGAGGGTCCTTCCAGAAACCTGTTGAAAAAACGAAATCACGCACACGGTGCAGAACGCAGCCTGGCCGCCTTTTCCCCTTCAGCCAAGGAATCCAAATCCACTTTTGAGGCAATGGCTGAAAAGCCTTCACAGTCCCCCCCCCCCCACCCCCGGCTTTTGCTTTCTTGAGCGCGCTCTCTCTCTTTCCTTCCTGGAAAAAAAAAAAAGAAAGAAAGAAAGAAAGAAAAGAAATACTGTGTCATGAGGGAAAGGGCTTTGCGGTTTGTAGAGAAATAAAACACTTCTAAGAGGGGACGGCGACGTGACTTTGAACTTGGCTCAGCTCCTCTGTGTCCTGCGGAGCGAGGAGAGCTGGAGCGGAGAAAGAATAGCCAGGAGGGCCCAGCCTGCGGGGTCTCCGGCGGGAATTCAGGCGCCTGCCCCACCACCCCGCCGCGCGCGGCCCGCGGAATCCGGCGCAAAAGGGGGCCCAGCCGCGCCCGCCCCAAGTGCGGGCTGCGAAAGAGGAATCAAAAACGGAAGGGGAGCATGGGGCAAGGCAGAGAGGGACAGAGCCACGGGGAGGGGGCGAGAACGTGGGAAAGGAGGAAAACTTGAAATCTGGTGGCTCGAAAGAAATAAAGGAAGCGAGGTTTTGGATGTGCAAAACGGCTATTCTCACGACGAACCTCTAATAAAACGTTTCTTTTGGCAATATTGTTGGAGCGAGCTTTTCCAGTTATTCTCTCCCTCACCCCATAGACATTGATGAGTAGAGTAAACAAGTGTGAAAGGCTGTGCAGTGGGCGGTTTTTTGACTTCATGTAGCAGGGGCAGCTTTTCTGACTGGAGGTTTCTCTCTCTCTTCTCTCCATCTCAATCTCAGGTTCCTCTGTTTAGGGGAGCAGTTCGGCATGTGCCTTCCCCCATCCCTCTTTGTGCAGAGTGTGGTGTGTGGGAAAGAAGAGCATTTCCGCCTGGTAGGGAAGGCGAGCATCTCCAGCTACCAGGCGGACTCCTGGCTTTCAGACTAGCTGCTCCGGCCTGGCCTCCTTCGGACTCCTCCAGCGCTCGGTGGGCGTGGGGATGGGGACAGAGGGCGAGCACAGCTCCCCTAATGACAGGGGCTGCGGGGAGCTCCGGAAGCCAGGACAGGCTGCCTGGGCCGGTGCTGGAGACCCTGGGCTCTGCTAGCAATAGCGAGCGAGAGTGGACTTCCCGCGTTTTTGCCGGATTCATTTCAACATGAAAAATTTGAAGTGCGTGTTGATTGTTTTCTCTTACTGGAATTTTATTTCAACTCCCAGCAATTTGTAAATAAAAGCAGTTCTCCCCAGACCTTGCATTCACACCTTCGCCGCCTCGGGGCCCGCGGTTCCCTCTCCCGTTCCCTCGGAAGTGCAAGGCTTCCCTCGCGGGACAGGAAATGTTTGCAGCGGTCAACCTGGGCCCGAGGTGGAGGGGGGTGGGGGTGCGGGGGCGGCCAGAGTCCCCTGGGCCGGCCAGGGCGGGCACCGCAAGGGGAGGAGCCTCGCGGCCCCACCACCATGGGGGTAGGGGGAGTCGCCCACTCCTGGAGGAGTTATAAAGATCTTCTCGAAGCCCCACCAGCCTGCAGCCTGGAGATTTCTTCTCCGGAGGCCCTGAGCCTGACCCGCGGCCGAATTCCAACCTGAGCCTTGCTGGGCCTCGCGCCTCCTGCGTCCCCACACTTCCCACCCCACCGTGCCATCGGCCTGGGCTTCTGGGCATCTACACCGAGATGTGACATTGTCTATAAACGAATTCCAAACGCTGATGCCCAGTGTTTACTGCTGTGATCGGAGCAGGGCGCAGGGCGCAGGGCACAGGCCGGGGAGCAGCGGGTGGGGGCCACGGCCCAGGAGGGGGGCGGTGTCTGGGTGAACGGGCGTGCCTGGCTTTATCCAGGCCCACCATCCAGCACCTGTGTTTTCGAGACCCCAGAGCAAGTTTACAAAATGGGGAGAAAAGGGGTTGGGAGAGTGCCCACCGACCAAGACCTCGGCGCGAGTGCAGGGTGCCGTCCCCTCCCGGCCTGGCCGCGCGCTATGCCGGTCGCCAGGCACCAGGAGCGCCGCAGCCGGCGGGGGCCGGAGGCGCAGCGCCGAGAGCACGGGCTCGGCGAGGGAGGCTGGCAGGCCCGGGCGGCCGCTCCTCTCCGCCGCGGCGGGAGCACGAAGGCACGAGGGAGGGGCGGCGGACCCTCCGCGGGGCGGGGGCGCAGGATTGACGGGGCCGCGGCGGCCAATGGCGGCGCCGGGAGAGCGGGCGGGGCGGGAGCCGCGGTGAAAGGGGCGGTGTGACCTGGAGGCCCGGCCTGGAGCTGGTGGGAGGGAGGCCGGGAAGGGAGAAGCGAGGGCTAGGGAGGAGGGGGGAGGAAAAGGAGGAGACAAAAAAGTAAAATAAATAAATAAATAAATAAAAGGCTTCGGCGTCGGTGGCGCCCACTGAAATAAACAGGCGGAGGCGATGGCGGACGGACCCCACCTCGGCTAAAAGAGGGGGACCTGCTTTGGCCTTTTCTTGTTTGCTTGGGCCGCGGATTCCGCCCCGTCCTCGCGGTTGCAGCTGGCCGCTTCTGGTCCGGTGCCCCAGGCCAACTGGAGAGAGGGAGCGAACAAGCTAGAGAGCACTTTTTTTTTTTATTGTTATCGTTTTACAGCCCCGACTCCCCCTCCTCCTCTCCCTCTGCCTGCCTTCTCCCCTCCCACAGCCCCCATCTCCTCTCCTCCTCCCCTCCTCCCGCACAACTTAAAGAAAGAGGGAGCCGCGCGGCCGCTGCCTTCATCGGGGGGAATCCGTGGCTGCCGCAAGTTTGCTACACCCGGCGCAGCCAATGCCAAGCGCGGAGGACGAGGAGGGCTAAACGCTGCGGCCGCGGCGCCGAACAATACCGGCCGCGCGCAGGAGGAAGCGGCCGACCGAGCGCGCCGCGGGGAAGGTGCCTGGCCTCCGCCCGCCGCCCCAGCGCCCGGCCGGCGGTCAGGTGGAGCCGCGGGCGCGCGGGGCCCCGGCGGGCAGCTCGGAGCTCGCCTGCGTCCTTTGCTAGCCGGTCTGCCTGGCCCGCGCACAGCGTCCGCTCTCGGGCACCGCGGCCCCGCCGCCGCTGTGATTTCATTTTGCTGGTGCCTTTTTGCGTGGCCGGCCCCGGGGTTCCGCGCGGCGAAAGGGAGAGAGTGAGTGTGTGCGTGCGCGCGCGGGTGCGCGCAGAGGTGGGGGCCGCGGCGCTGCGCTCACCCCCCATCGGCCCCCCTCTCCGTTCAGCTCCCCGCACCTCCCTACTGCTCCCTCCTCCTGCCCGCCCTCCCCTGCCCTGCCCGCCCGCCCCCGTCGCAGCTCCTTTAATATACTTTGGTTCTCCGCCTGGCTTTGGACTCTTCTCCTCCTCCACCTCCTCCTCCTCCCGCGCCTCCTCTGTGGCTGCCTCCTCCTCCTCTTCGCGCCTTCGCTCGGCTCCGGGCCGCCCGAAGCAGATCCCGGCGGCGGCGGCTGGAGCAGGAACGCGGCTCCCAGGGCTGAAGTCGCCACCGCCACAGCCGCCTCCGCTCGGAGCCGGGCGGCCGCTGGACTCGCTGCGCGCCGAGCGGGAGTGGGAGCCTAGAAGGCGAGGGTCTCGCCGGGGTCGGCGAGGCGGGTGGGCGCGCTGGCCATGCTTCTGGACGCGGGGCCGCAGTTCCCGGCCATCGGGGTGGGCAGCTTCGCGCGCCACCATCACCACTCGGCTGCAGCGGCGGCGGCGGCCGCCGCCGAAATGCAAGACCGCGAGCTGAGCCTGGCGGCGGCGCAGAACGGGTTCGTGGACTCGGCAGCCGCACACATGGGCGCCTTCAAGCTAAACCCCGGCGCCCACGAGCTGTCCCCGGGCCAAAGCTCGGCGTTCACGTCTCAGGGCCCCGGAGCCTACCCGGGCTCCGCTGCAGCTGCCGCCGCCGCCGCGGCACTCGGGCCCCACGCCGCGCACGTCGGCTCCTACTCCGGGCCGCCCTTCAACTCCACCCGGGACTTCCTGTTTCGCAGCCGCGGCTTCGGGGACTCGGCGCCGGGCGGCGGGCAGCACGGGCTGTTCGGGCCAGGAGCAGGCGGCCTGCACCACGCGCACTCGGACGCGCAGGGCCACCTCCTGTTCCCCGGCCTCCCTGAGCAGCACGGGCCGCATGGTTCACAGAATGTGCTCAACGGGCAGATGCGCCTCGGGCTGCCGGGCGAAGTGTTCGGGCGATCAGACCAGTACCGCCAGGTGGCCAGCCCGCGGACTGACCCCTACTCGGCGGCACAGCTCCACAACCAGTACGGCCCCATGAATATGAACATGGGTATGAACATGGCAGCGGCCGCGGCCCACCACCACCACCACCACCATCACCCCGGTGCCTTTTTCCGCTACATGCGGCAGCAGTGCATCAAGCAGGAGCTCATCTGCAAGTGGATCGACCCCGAGCAGCTGAGCAACCCCAAGAAGAGCTGCAACAAAACTTTCAGCACCATGCACGAGCTGGTGACCCACGTCTCGGTGGAGCACGTCGGCGGCCCGGAGCAGAGCAACCACGTCTGCTTCTGGGAGGAGTGTCCGCGCGAGGGCAAGCCCTTCAAGGCGAAATACAAACTGGTCAACCACATCCGCGTGCACACGGGCGAGAAGCCCTTCCCCTGCCCTTTCCCGGGCTGCGGCAAGGTCTTCGCGCGCTCCGAGAACCTCAAGATCCACAAAAGGACCCACACAGGTAACTGCGGTCCGGAACAGGGACGGGACGCGGAGGGGAGAGAGGCTGTGGTTGATTTGCTAGCTAAGAGAAACGCACCGACCGCCAGCCTTTACTCGGGGACGGGAGATGTGTTTTTGTGTGTGCAGAGAGAGCCGGCGGCTTGTTTTTGTTGGAAAATGAAAGCATATCCCTGGGCTGGGTTTTTCCATGTGTGGAAATTGAGTTTTAAATAACCGGTGTCACATCAAATGTATGCTTTGGGTGATGCAATTGCTTCACCCGGCTCATAATTGCTCGGCCCGGTTAATAATTTCCGTTCTAAATAGAGCGCACAAAATAAAACTGCTCTCCAACTCCGTGCCTGGGAAGGGAGCCGAGAGCGGATTTGCCAGCTTGCCTGAATGTGCTTTTCTGCTTCGGGTGGGTCTGCTTGAGTGGCTTGTGTGTTTTGCACTTATTTTCCTCGCGGTCCAAAACGTCTTTACAGGACTGTTTCGCATTAAAATGAGTCTGGTGTGAGCCCAAGCGGTAAAGCATTCCTTATTTTTAAAGCCCATCTCAGGCTTGGTCTCGAGGCTGTACGGCGAGATCGCAGTAGTTTGGGGCATTCTCTAATGGGTACCAGAGGGTTTGAGATTCCAAACTTGCACCTACAACCCCGTTAGCGAGCGCCCGCGGCAGCGCGGCCCGAGGAGCAATCGCGTGACATGAGAGAGCCGCAAAAGAACGCGCCTCTCGCCTCGTAGATAATTCATCCATGACCAGCCAAGATCGTGCCAGACGATTTCCTAAAAGAAAGCCAAATGTTTTAGCAACTTCCCCCGTCAATATTTACTCCGAAGTGGGGATGCGCCAGCGGCCTATTGTTCTCTTCCGGGAAGGGAGGGAGGCGAGGTGCGAGACAAGCGCTTAACAAGGTTTAAAATTTGAGAAATTTATTTGCATGAAATGCTTGCTTTCGAGTCCCGGGTCTGAGCGGATGTCTTTAAAAAACAATTTAGGTGCTAATGGAATTTAACGTTAAATGGTCCCGTTTCCAAGTGGAACAATGTCAGTTCTCACACCTCTAAATGACTCCAAGCGTTTGGAATTCTGGCAACAGGATGCAGGGGCCGCCAGAAAATTAACAGGAAGATTTTTGAAAGCCTTTGCTAATGCCCCCACCCCGACTGCCCAGCCGGTGCCTCTGCAATCTCGGGATGCTGCCTTATCTCTAATATTTACATTTTCCTCAAGCTTATTTTTAAAAAAATAAAAATAAAAAACCTGGGACCGAGTCTAGAATTATGGTTAATGTAATTTGCAGAATTTTGGATGAAGAATACTGGCTCAGTCACTATGCACAGCCCGTCCCCAAACAACACACAGCAACTCCAAATCTAATTGCCTACTGGCCCCCGAGAGAAACCGACAGCAGCCCTGCAGTCTGTGTGATCTTCATAATGCCCCAAATATTTTGTCATAACAACAGCTTCTCCATGGCCAGACTAACTGGCTGGAAGCTTACAAATCCAAGAAGCTCGGTGGAAAGGCGGTGCTACCCCAGATTAAACATTTGAGGAAATGGGAGCCCATCTGAAAGGAAGTAAGATATGAAATAAGTGCGCAGGACCGTTAGGTGGAAAGGGTTAATTTCTTCTTAGTTCTGCCACGGAGGGGACCCATCTGTTGAAGGGACCCAGGCCCTCCTCGCTCTTCTTCCCTCCTCGCGGAGGCCTTGCCCCCTCCACGGTGGGTGGGAGTCCCCCAGGGGGCCTGGGTGTCCACGGAAAGTGCCCATGTTTGCCTTCCACAGGCGAGAAGCCGTTCCAGTGTGAGTTTGAGGGCTGCGACCGGCGCTTCGCCAACAGCAGTGACAGGAAGAAGCACATGCACGTCCACACCTCCGATAAGCCCTATCTGTGCAAGATGTGCGACAAGTCCTACACGCACCCCAGCTCTCTGCGGAAGCACATGAAGGTACCACCGGGGAGGCGGGCAGAAGGGCACCTCGGCCGGCCGCCTCGCCGGCTCCCAGCCAGCCCGAACCACCTCGGCCGGCCTCGGAAGGCCTGGGCTCCCCAGGGCCAGGGCGACACGGGGTATTTCTGGGGTGCGCCTCCGGGGTATTTCTGGGGTGCGCCTCCGGGGGCCTGGCCCCACAGCAGCTGCACTCACACCCAGTCCCCTTTGGTCTCCCCTCCCGGCTTTTGTCTTGCAGGTCCATGAGTCCTCCCCGCAGGGCTCCGAGTCCTCCCCGGCCGCCAGCTCGGGCTATGAGTCGTCCACGCCCCCAGGGCTGGTGTCCCCCAGCGCCGAGCCCCAGAGCAGCTCCAACCTCTCCCCCGCGGCGGCTGCGGCTGCTGCGGCGGCGGCGGCGGCGGCGGCGGCGGTGTCCGCGGTGCATCGGAGCGGAGGCTCCGGCGGCGGCGGCGCAGGCGGCGGCGGCTCTGGCGGCGGCAGCAGCGGGGGCGGCGGCGCGGGCGGTGGGGGCGGCGGCGGCTCTGGCGGGGGCAGCGGGACGGCCGGGGGCCACAGTGGCCTGTCCTCCAACTTCAATGAATGGTACGTGTGAGGGGCCGGGGCGCTCTCCCTCTCCCCGCCCCGCCCTGGCGCGGCAGCCCGCCACCACCCAGGGCATCCTGTGCTTGTGATGTTAAAATTACGAATCTGGTTTTTATGATGACAAAAAATGATTTTACCAGCAGGAGGATTTTTCAAAGTTGTTGTTTGTTGTTGTTGTGTTTTTTTAAAAAATAATCTAGGCATGGAAAAGCAAAAATATCCCTAATGGAGTCTCTGAAGCTGAAAATATAAAATAAGGAATAAAAAATTAAAAAAATAAATAAAAACCCATAAAAATATCGAACCAAACCCCCTCTCCTTCCCTCACGCCCGCTTGCCTTCTCACCGCACTCCCAGTCTCTGGCAAACTGTACATAGCCGACTCCTTCCTTCTCCGAGGTGGTTTTAATGGCTTCTTGGTGTATAGAAGTTTGTCCATTTGTAATGCTCCGGATTGCGTTCCTCGCTGCCTCTTCCTCCCTTCCCCAGCGTGATGGGCTTTTTCTTTTCTCTTTTTAGTTTACTCGGTTTCTTTTTTAAGTAACGTGGAAGAAAATGGTTTCTTTTGTATTGTGGTATTGAATATTGTGTTCCTTTCATGAGGCGACTTGATTGTAAACTTCATGCAACTATAGACTGGAAAAAAACGAGCCGTGCCAAAGCCTCCCTTCTTGTCTCTTCAGCATACTGACCCACACAGCACACACATACACACCACCACCACCACCAACGCTTGTGAATGTATTTTTCTGTTAGCTGGGTTTACCTGTGATGTTTTAGTGCTTTTGCGAGTTCAATTTGTTAGTTCCTGTATGAAAGATTGTGGGGGCGGGGGGGAAATAAACGTCGTGCCGTTAGCTTTTTCCTTAATAACACCCTTCCTTCTGTAAATACCCGTTACCATATTTATCCATTTGTAATTAAATTATGGTATTAACTTGCTACAGAGGAAACAATATTTATAAAGAATGTTTCTTAACTATAAATATGTACAATTGTGGGCATAAACTGTTTCAGATTTTTTATTTGAAGGTTTTAAGTGGTTTGATCCTTTCTTGTGATATGTTTTGAAAGTCATGCATACAGAAATATAATAAAACGTGTTGAAACTGCATGAACATACTGGTTTTTTTCTAGCGAAGTTATTGAAGAAAATGGGAACAGACAGCTGAGGGTCCACATGGGTATGGATCAGCTGCCTGGATGAATGGGAGCACCACCTCACAGGCTGGAGAGGAAGGTGTATGTATGCATAGAAACGGGGCCAAGCTCCCCTTTGGCAGAAAGTCTCAAAATTCCTTTCTGTGTCCTTTGTTTCATAGCTGAGAGTGAATTAAATTTTTGGAAAGCCCCTGTGAGGAAGGGCGGCAGGAACCTTCAGAGTTTCTAATGGCTCCATTATCTGGGGGAATGCCTTTCTTTCAGCTATTTGGACTGGATTTAAGAGCACTAAATATTTCCTTATTCTTTGTTTTCCCTCATCCCTGCCCCCTTCCCTCTCCCTCTGAAAAGCCGAGGTACAGTTATTTTTAATTGCACATTTAAAACTGAGCTGAGTACTTTGTTTTTGAACTTGGCCCAATGATTACAGTCTAAGGGACCATTTCTACCAAAAGTGTGGGGTTTTTTTCCTTGAAAATTTTAACAGCTTGCTCAAGAAATCCTGCTTATCTGCACAGCCACTGCACGCCAGTAAACAGAATGTTCGAGAGAAGAAGGTGATAAATTAACTACTTTTAAATTTAGGAAAGCCACAAAGCCGTTGGCCCAAAATGAAAGAGACCCTCTTCAAGAATTCAGTGAAAGAAAATTAAAAAAGACGAAAACGGCCAGGTGGGAGTAAGGCAGAACTCTGACCACCAGTGTTCTCTGTTTGCAGCTTCACTCCCCCTCCTCTGCAAGAGTTTATCAAAATTTCCAAACAAGTGGCTCCAAGGAGGAAGGCAGTTTTAATTATTGAAGGGAAGGGATGGGGAAAATTCTTTTTAGATCCCATGGAGACATCTTCATTTTCCTCAGTACCCTTGTATCCCTGAGAGGCCCTGCCAGTGCCCCAGGCACACCCCCGCACCCAGCGGTGACAAGATTTGGGTAGTGGCAGGGACACCTCCAAAGGATCCCCCAGCATGCGCAGGACTCTGCTGGCGAACAAGGAACACCGGTGGCTGCTGCAGAGACCCTGTATCTCTCTCCCCTTCGGCCCTTCACTGGGCCGCAGGGCCAGGCAGGCTCGGCCTAAGGGCCGCTGGAGGAGAGAAAGGCAACCCTGACCTCTTAGGAGGCCATGACACCTATTCAAAGGGGAGGGAAAGACTCCAGCCCCGGGGCTGTGTGTGTGTGAGTGTGTGTGTATGTCCCAGAGGATGACAGATGCCGGCCTAGCCCTCCCCAGCAGCCTTGCGAACTGCCCAAGCGCCAACTCCTGAAGCAATCAACCCTATTAAAATCAAATTTATAACCCCTAATAATATTAAGGAAAATTATTAAAATAATTGGCATATGTTACTGATCCTTGGGAGATTTCACTGAGCACATTATAAGCTGCGAGGAAAATCCTTTAGGGGTTTCCAACACCCTCCCATTTGGGAGGGGGCAAAGGAATCATAAAAAATTAGAACTTGTGCAAAAATGAGATGGTCTATTCTAAATATTGTAAACTGTGTGTGTGTGTGTGTGTGTGTGTGTGTGTGTGTGTGTGTGTAACTTACTGGCTTTGAGACATCTCTCAAATCTAAGAAGGATGAAACGGGGGAGGTGGAACTTTAGTATCAACTCAAGGCCTTAGGGGTTTGCTTCTCATTTGGGGGAAGAAGGAACCCAGCAAGAATTGAAAACATCTCACAGCCTTGGCTGGACCGCTTTCCAGCTTTCCAGATCTGAACAGCGGAGAGCTGCCGGACGGACAACCCGGCGCTCTCCTAGTTATCAGCAGGATATAAAGATGGGAAGGGGGTGGCGTGAGAAGGAAGGCGACAGCCTGGGAGCGGTTTCCCAGTCCACCCGAGATGGGAGCGGCTTTCCTGCAGAATGGCTCCTGGTGCTCCGGCCCCTGCATCCCACCGCTCGCTTTGTCCAAACAAGTCACGGACCCGACATCGCTGCCCAACCTCCGCCTTTCTTTAGGGCCCCTCGAATCCCCGGGGCAGGAGGGGGGCGGGGGTGGTGGGGAGATGGCAAACGTGTAAGAATATCCGTGGTGTCAGAAGTGCTCCTCTGGGGACGCGCGCGGGTGCCGGCGGCCCAAGGTCCTGCACCGCAATGAGGCGCCCGGGCCTTGGGGTGGAAGGTGCCAGCGTCTAACCCGCCCCCAACCCCCCCTCCCCCAAAGGACCCGAATTCTAGCCTGCCCTGGCCTTGACTTCAGAACCAAAAAACTGAAGGCCGTCTTCGCCTCCCTCGGGGAACCAGAGCGGTGCCATGGTTCGCTGCTCGCAGGGAGACAGAGCGCCGCGGCCGAAGGACGGTTTCCGCTCGTCAACTTGAACTTCAGAGCGCCCAAGCTCGCTCCCTGCGCACTCCGCTCCATAAACTGCCCTCCGCACAGGAGTCGCTTCATCCGGAGGCAGCTGGAGCCCCCCCGGGAGGCCATCATTATTATTATTAATTATCGCGATCCTCGCTGCATTATTAATGACTACAATGATAACTGGCATCGGTATCAGCGTCTCCGGGCTCCCTGATGTCCCCTGAAGTCGCGGGCGGCGAGGAGGTCACTCCCAGGGTAGAGGCCGGTGCGCTCTGCTCCGGGCGCGCGCCAGGGCGGGCTGCTGGGGGCGCGAGGGAAGGGAACAGGTCCCCGGCCCCGCACAGCCCGGCCCACGCCGGCCCAGCCTTTTCCTCCTGCGGGCCCCTTCTCTCTTCCTCCCACTCCCTACCCCCGGGCCCCTTTGTCTCTTTTGCAGACGGATGTTTTCCGTCTCAAGTGGTGTGTGTTTTTTCCGCACAAAACTCGGAGATCAAGGGCAGACCACTGGCTGGTCCGGAGGTTTGGGTTTCCCTGTTCTCCCGCATCGTGGGGGGACCTAGGAAGGCCTGGGCTTTTCAGGCGACCCGTGGCCTGCCCGGGTCCGCAGGACGTGTGGGAGATGGGTTCTAGTAGGTCCCTGATGGGTGCACCAGTGACATAGCGGACACCCAGGGACCCTCCAAGGGCGCACTAGGGTCTCGGCCCTCCCCTCCCCCACATCACTCCACCGAAAAAAACCCGAAGGGCCCCGCCAGGCCTGCATCCAAGAGCTAAGAACCAAAGGTCTGGAAATAACACCCCACCAAGACTAAGTTGAACCTCTGATGCGTTTTTACTTAAATGGACACGGAAAGCTACCCTCGGGATCCAAAGCAGGGCATTCAATAAACGCTGGTGAATTGATTGATTATAGCCTGATAATATCGCTCGGGTTCTGCAGAAACGGAGCTGCTCGGCCCACTGCTACCCCCAGCAGTCCGAAATGAACGGTTTCTATGTTTACCCAGCGGCTCAGAACAGGCCTGGAGAAATGTCTCCCTCCTCTCTAACCCCACCACCCTCCAGCCCCCAACAGATTATTACTGGTTTTGTTTGTTTGCTTGCTTGCTTGCTTGCTTTGTTTTAATGTTAGGGAAGACTCTCTAGATACTTCATTCTGGACCGGGTGATCGGGCGGACGATCGCGCATAAACCCTCAGGCCCGTCCCGCTGGGCCGTAGCAGTCTGAACAGGGTGTTACGAATGACAACTTCTATCAACCTTCCTTAACCAAGGCAGCCCGAGGGCTCGAGTTCATGGTCAAGTCTGTAGGGCTGCTGGGGCCGCACTGTCCACGCCCCGCCCCGCCCCTGAGCCGCCGCGGTCCCGAGGTCGGGCTGGGTCCGGGGCCAGGGTCTTCCCGCCCCGCCCCGCAGGGCCCAGTGTGGGAACTGTCCGTGCTGCGGCCGCCTGGTCCGCTCCCAAGTTCCCGGTTCATTCCCTAGGGCGGACGCGCTTTTGAAGATATGACACCTCCATGGGTCTACAGCCCTGCGTTCTGTCCTCGTCCCGCATCGGTCATCCTGCCTGCCCCGCCATTCGAGAAAGGTTCAGCGAAGCTACCAGACCAGAGCTAGGGGTACCCCTTGGCTTGCGTGCGTGCACACAGGCAGGCAGACACACACACGCGCACACGCACACACACGTCTCTTTCCATCTCTCTCCATGCCCCAGCATACACACGCATGCACTCGCACATGCTTACACGCTTAGCCCCTTCTGTAAACCCCAGCCACGGGCTCCCGTGAGAGGGATGGACCTGAGTCGCAGAGATTGGGGGCAGATGGCCGGAGGACCCATCAGGAGATGCTCCCCTCCCCCCTCCGCTCTTCCCCAGCCTCCCCGCCTCCGAGGGTGCCAAGTGCTCTGTGCTCTGCACCCAACTTGGCTTTTGAGAGTCCACAGCCCAGGCCGCACTCCGGGGCTCACACCTCGAGCCGCCAGTGAGACTGAGATGCGTGGGACTTGGGTCCCTCGGGCTCATTTACCCGAGGAATGTCATGGGCCAGATTGTCCGGCCTGTCCTCACGCCCTCCAACCCTGTGTGTGCATTGGGGGGAGGGAAGAAGGAGCTGACTACCCCCCCATACCACCCCCTACACACACACACACACACACACACACACACACACACACACACACACTTCACCTTCCAAGCCCTGCTTCAGCCTCTTCCTTTCCTAACCTCCTGAAGCCAGGGTTTTTTCTGTCCCTGAGGCCAAGGCGGGGGTCCGAGGGAGCGAGCCCAAGCGCCGCGCCCCTGGAGTGGGTGGGGGGTGGAAATAATAGTAATGTTCATGTCAAAGGTAACGAGCGCGGCTAACGCTCCGCGCCCGGGTGCTCCCTAGAGGCCGGCGGAGGCCTGGGGAGGCTCCGGCCTCGCCGAGCTGGGGCTGAGCAGGGGGGGAAGGGGGGTGCCCATCGGGCCGGGGCGCGGAGGAGGCTCTTAGGCTGCCTCGCTCCCAACCCAAATCTCGGGTGTGGAACCCGGCGGAGCCCGCGAGGGCCTGGCCGGGAGCCGCGCCGGGCCTCTGGCTGCAGTCGCGGCTCGTTCCTGGTCTTTTCTTTCTCCTGGCCCACCGAGCCCGCAGTGGTTGGTGTGGCCGAGTGTGGTTTCTCAAAACTCTAGGAGTCGGTTGGGTCCGCTTGCCGCCGCACCGCTCCCCTCCCCGCCGGCCCCCCTCCCTCTCCCGCCGGCAGATGAATGGTGGCTTTAATGAGCCTGGGCGCGGCGTTGGCCCGGCGGTTCTGAAGATGCTCTGACCTGTAGGGAGGGCGCGAAAGGTCAGGCGCACGCAGGGGCCTGGCTTGGGCTCCTCCCCGGCCCACGCTGCTCCGATATTGATCCTGGGAGGAAGATAAACAGAAAAGCTGGCCACTCAGTCATGAATACTAATGAGCCAGGGTCGGAGTTTTAGTTGCTACGAACTTCCTTTTTCCAGTTCATCTTTATGACGGACTTCGCCGGAGTCCGTCTTTTCGAGCTGGGTTTTGTCCCCTTCTCTCCCCGCCCTCCTTCTTATATTTTCACTGGAAATGCCCAGGCGAAGGAGAACCGTGTCAACTTGACTTTCTCCCTCTCGCAGAGCCCGTGTGAGCGCGAGAGCCCACAGCCCCCGTTCCCAGCGTGGCGCTTCTTCTGCTCACTAATTCTGGAAATGTAGGGGATCTTATAAAATAAATTGTTTCAATGTGGCTTTGGGGAGCCTGCTTCTTGACTTCTTCACCCTTATTGTTTCAAAGACTTCATGTGTCCTTGGCCTTTACACTTCCTCTTGACAACTGAATCTTTTCCCCAGGCACTGAAACTCCTTTCTACTCCAAACCGGTGCATTCCACCCCCCAAACAGTCCCGTTTTTCTCTCCACGATTTGGCAATGCCTTTGCCAACCGCAGGGTCTAAGTGTTTCAATCTAGCAGTGAATTCTTAGGCAAGCAACTTCACCAGTTTACATAAATGTCGTGTTTTCTTTGGTACCTATAAGCAAGAGTGAAATCGGAGACAGAAACCCAAGGGAATTTCTAGAAAAATTTCTGCCTCCATTCTTGCCATGCATTTGATAACTTAGTTATACTATTTTTTCTTAAAATAAAGCCATTCTTGAATTAAGTCTTCTCTTGAAGCTGTATACATTGACTATAAATCCCATAAAGCCGTTTTCGGCTGTGTGATCAGGAGAAAAAAAAATAAGCCTATTTCTACAACAGACTATATAGACGTGTGTTGAAATCCAAGACAAAATAAAATAAAATAAAATAAAATCAGCTGCATCAGAATAATTTGCAGTATTATTCTGATCCTTAAAGTTTTGGACAAAATAAGCCCATATTTCACATCATTGCCAATAGGTCCCAGCATTGGAGTCTCCTGGGGATTCTGCTTCACTTACACTTTTCAGCCCAAACTTTTTTTTTTTCTTCACACAATGATTTATTATGTAGGTAATTTTAGGGGATACAGTTTACAGCTTGAATTATTAGACTGAACACCTCTGGCTGACACCACGACGCCTTTTTTTTTCTGCCCGCAGCTGTGAGTCACAACCCCATTTTCATACCCAGCCGCTGCACATTCCTTCACAATGTATATTTCCTTCTTGCAAAGATCAAACAAGCTTTGGTCAAAGTGTTTATTTTAAAATACAGGAAAATTAAAACTAAACACAGCTCTACTGAAAAATCCCCAAATGTATCATATTTTCCTCCTCCTGTGCCCACAAAAAAAATGTAACAAATTGCACCACTTTCTGGAATAAAATTTCAAATGGAAAGAGAACACACAGGCACATGCAGACACAATTTTTTATTTTATTATTGAAACACATCAGGCAAACCCCACTTCTCTTCAAATTTGAATTCCTGTTTGGATGTCTTTGGTTTTTACCGCATACATACCACAAGCAAAACAGCAATAACAACACCTTATCTTTAAGAAAATGCTGACAGGCATCTACTTTATTCACCAACCTACCCACTCCTCATTTCTAGCTAACTTTTCCATTTTAATATTTTTCTCTTAATTGTATCTTCCAAAATATAACTTCAAAGAGAGACTATTTTTTATGTATTTGCCAAAAGGAAGAAGAAGAAAAAAGGAACTCGGAGACAAGTTAACATTTCCCAAGCATCTCAGGAGGTCTTTGCTCTGTACGTTTCCCTTTCCCCTTCAAATTAAGGTGAAAAAGTGATAAGGTAGAATCGCTCTTTCTCAGCACTTCAACCATGTGCTGTGATTTTAGCTGAGCCTTTTGGGGGACAACTTGTCCTTCTGCAGCCCAGGATGGACTGCTTCTTTGGAGCTCTCTTGACTCCCATATGAAAAGGATAGAGTCCTCAGCCGCTTTTCTCACAGGCAGTTTGCTCAGCTTCTAGAGCCACACCGTTCTTCTACGGGGCAGACACTGTTAGGCTGTTTTTAATCAAGTTGGGCAGTGGAGTCTTTTCCCTGGGACGACCGTGCCAGGGTGGGTCCAGCTGAATGTCTGGCGCTGCGAGCAGTGACTCGGCCATCCGTTTTTGTTTTTTTTTTTTCTTTCAGGCAAACACCAGAGAATGGCACTGAAATAATCGCATGCCGCAGAAATGTTTCAAACTATTAACCCCTCTTACTTCACATTCGTCTGAACTAAACATTTAGCAAAAGAAACCAAAAGGAAATTCAAAATGATATTAACTTCCTACCTAAGGAAGACCAAGAAACTGAAAAGAAACTTGATGCTTTGAAAGTGTACTCTACAGAATCTTTCAAATTAGATGCTACTTAGAATGGATGGCAGTAAAGATTTTTTTTTTATGATCCAATTGGTTAAAACTTTTTTAGATATTAATGACAATGCATTAACAGACTAGAAGTATCTTTCTAGGAAGAATTTGGGAGGCATGTAGAAAATAATCTATATGGCATCCTCTTCTTCCATTTCTAGGGGAAGTAAATTATAAGTACATACTGTTTGGATTTTATTTTAGAGAAATAAATAAAATATTTAGTCTTCATATATCACTGACAATTCTTTGCAAAGTGAAGAATCAGGGATTTTCAAGATGAACAAACAAGGAATCAGATTACAATCTTCCTCTAAAATACATTTCTTCCTCTGCTGGGTTTCCAAATGACCTTTTTGGTGACTTTTTTGTTTTGTTTTGTTTATTTGAACAATCTCTTCAAATTAAAATGCATTGAATATTTGTCCCTGGATAGCTTGACTTCTGACAAACAAACATTCCTAAACATTTTAAATGAAAATCAAAGATTAAAAAAATACATATAGCCTAAGTAACAACATTTCATGTCACAGCAAACCAATTTATTTGAACTTCCTTTCCCTTTTAGTAGATTATCTGATACATAAAAAAAAAAACACCTCACCTTAAAAAATGTGAACTCTTTTGTCAATCTTATGAGAAACTAATTTCACAATATGCAATTTGGCTTTATGATTTCATTTCCATTTTTTTAACCCAAGGGAATTAATTCAAAAATTGATTTGGACTAGAGAGGAGACATTATCAGGTAAATGTTTTACAGTATCAATCAAACACATCATCCATTCTTCCCAGTACATACACACACACACACTTTTCTTGAGAAAAAAAGAAAAGGTTTAAACTGAAGAGGTCAGTCATATCAGACAGCTGGCTTCAAATATCTTCTAGAAAAGTCTAACACCAATATGGCAAAACTATCACCTGAAGTTTCCCAGTGACATCTTTCTAAATCTTCACATGATCATTTAACAATTCAGAAATGTACAAGACGTTTTAATTGACTTTATCGGGCAAAATCCTGCTTTATCTAGTTGTTAACATACATATTATGCAGAGGGTGCTAATGTAAGTTGTGTAAGTTCGCTTTTTGGGGAGACAATTGAGTTCACTTGTAGGCAGAGTATTATTCTCTCCTGCCCCCAACACCTTTGCACTTGAAAGCTCAATGTTGGGCACTCAGGTTGGAAACCAAAGTGATTGCCTTTCCTGGGAGCAATAGATGTCTCCCTCTGACAGATGCTACTCTGGGCGTCTTTTCTGCTAAGCGATTCTCAGAACTGAATTAGCTTCATCATTTGCCCCTCTGTTTGTCTAAGGGTTGTGGTCCAAGTGGTAGCTCTCTCTGGAATGTACCATAGGCTCTGTTTCGTAATGGCAAGGTTGGTTATGTCTTTGCTTAAACTTTTGTTTTGTGTTTAAAGTACAATAAAATAAGTTTAAACTCATTTTTAAGAAAGCACTTTCAAGAAGCACTTCCTTTCCTACTGCCAGATAGCGCTGCTCCCCAACCTCTTGGCTGGAACCCTTGCTTTCGATTTGTTTGTTTCACGCATTTCCCTTAATAAAAAAAAAATCTCTCCGTGCTGTTTAATTCTGCTTTAAAAATGCATCGCTTCTGCCTGGAATCCTCTGAAACAAATTGCTATCAAAAGTGTATCAGATTCGTTCCCAATATGGGATTTGAATCAATATTCCCATACTAGAAGTATTTTTAAAATGGTTTTTGTCATGAGTCCACACTTTTGCAATATATTTTCAATTGAAGTAGGGTTGCCTGTAGTTCTCATGATAAACAAACAAAAAGTAGCGATTACCGTCTGCTCAGACCCTCCTTCATGATTATTTTTAGCCCGTGTATCATTACCTAACCGGTATGTGTTCTTCTGCCCAGCTCTTGATGATCTAGTTGAATTCTAGACATTGTGCCAAGAAGTGTATTTGAAGCAGATAAGTGCGTATAATACAAATGCGTTTTGTTAGACCTGATGGATGCTATTTTTCTTTTAATAGGTTTGTAGCAAACTAACACAATAACACAATGTATTCCTTTTCAAGGTACATTGTTGAAACAGGTCTATTAAGAGCCCGTTGAGCTACTTCTCGCTTCTATTGAACAGTCTGTTGCGCAAACACAACAGCCAACAAACGCCAGCTGCCTCAACAAAAGTAGAAACCTAACCCTTTTATGTCCTGTTTTAACAGAAAGGGTAGCTCTGTTTAATTAAAAACATTGATGATTCCGTGAAACAATGGAAACTCAAGTTCAAGTGGTGCTCTATTGATTTAAGGTGATTTTTACTAGCAATGGGTATAATTCATTTTCCCCCAGCTCTCTCTTGTGTAAAGGGGTTCCTTCTTCGGGCATTATTTGGGTGAATAGGAAAAGACGGAGATGGCCATTGCCTTAGAAACCTGATTAACACACGTTGCATGGAGGGTGAGGTGTTTAATTTATAAGTGCACCCCATATTTTTTGTCAGTGTATTCGCGGTGGGGGAGCTTTGAAAGTAGCTCCTCTCAGCAGGTTAAAAAGTGAAGTCTGCGTCCTGGCATTTAAATGTCTTTGTTATTGTGTCAAGCGAGTTGTTGAAAACCGCATGCCCGGAATACTAAGGCTGGGCAGTTAGATGAGGGGTGTGTGTGTGTGTGCGTGTGTGTGCGTGTGTGTGTGCGTGTGTGTGTGTGTGCACGCGCCCCTGGGCGCAGGGCTGTGTGTGCGTGTGTGTGTGTGCGTGTGTGCGTGTGTGTGCGTGTGTGCGTGTGTGTGCGTGTGCGTGTGTGTGTGTGCGCGTGTGTGCACGCGCCCCTGGGCGCAGGGCTGTGTGTGCGTGTGTGTGTGTGTGCGTGTGTGCGTGTGTGTGCGTGCGTGCGTGTGTGTGCGTGTGCGTGTGTGTGTGTGCGTGTGTGTGCACGCGCCCCTGGGCGCAGGGCTGTGTGTGCGTGTGTGTGCGTGTGCGTGTGTGCGTGTGTGTGCGTGTGTGCGTGTGTGTGCGTGTGTGTGCACGCGCCCCTGGGCGCAGGGCTGTGTGTGCGCGCGCGTGTGTGTGTGCGTGTGTGCGTGTGTGCGTGTGTGCGCGCGCGTGTGTGTGCGTGTGTGTGTGTGCGTGTGTGCTCGCGCCCCTGGGCGCAGGGCTGTGTGTGCGTGTGTGTGCGTGCGTGTGTGTGCACGCGCCCCTGTGCGCAGGGCTGTGTGTGCGTGTGTGTGTGTGCGTGTGTGTGCACGCGCCCCTGTGCGCAGGGCTGTGTGTGCGTGTGCGTGTGTGCGTGTGTGTGCACGCGCCCCTGGGCGCAGGGCTGTGTGTGCAGGGACAATTATCTTCATCAGCTGCTGGCGTGCCCATGCCCAACTGCTCCTCTTTGCAGATCCGACGGCCTCGGGCTGTGGACTCTGGACGGGAAGCAGGAATTCCTCCATGGAGGCTCCCTCCTTGGGGGCGTCGAACTCTGCCCGGGGAAGCCCTCGAGGCTGCCAGCTCCCCGGTCCCGCGACCTCGGCCAGGCGGGCCCCCGAGGGGCGCCAGGAGCCCCGCGCCGGGCGGGAGGGAGGCGGTGTCGGGGTCAAGGTGGGCGGAGGCAGGTGCTTCCTGCAGCCCCGCAGCCCCGCAGCCCGGGCTTCCCAGCTCCCCGACCCCCGGGAGCGAGAGAGCGCGGCTCCTGCCGACCTCCCTCCGGCACCAAGGCCGGGCGTCCGCCCGGTCGACCTGCGGGCCCGCCCGGGGGACCTGCGCGAGGCCCTTCTGCGGCGGGAGGGAGGGGCGCGGCTCGAGGGCAGTGGCCTCCGGGGCTCCAGGTCCGTCCAGCGGCCGAGCTGGCCGCCGAGGTAGGGGCGGCGACCCCACGCCGCGGGCATCGCTTGTTTCCCACGCCCGAGGCCTCGGAGCCGCCTCCTCCAGGCCGCCGGCCGGGGCCGCTCCCGTGGCCCCGCGAGCCCAGGGTCAAAGGGCCACCTTCCCGCCCTCGGGCTCCCGGGGGCTGGGGGGGCCGCGGGCACCCCGAGGCCGGCCGGCGGCGCGGAGGCCTGAGCGCACGTGGCCGCCGCCACCCCCACGCCCGCCGTGCCCGTCGGATGACACTCGGGTAGAACACGTCCAGGAGGGACCCGTCCACAGGGGCCCCGCGGGCCTAACGCGAGCTATTTAAGCCGCTCCCGGTGTTTAAAGAGGTTTTTCAGTTTTAAAAGAATGTTGTAAAAAAATATCAGCCCTTGTTAACTCCCTCATTATATGCTTTCTTCCCCTCAGCTGAACAAGCCATGTTTCCTGAAACCGAGGAGCGATGCAAGTGTTTAAACATGTGTCAAGTGTCTTATAAATAATACAAATTCATAAAGAAGAGGGGGGAGTTTAGCCGATACCTGAAGTGCTTGGCATGGCTACATTTCGCCGCTGGGTTGTTTTTGGCGGAAAATTACAGCCAGGAAACCGCTGGGGTGCGAGGCACCTCCTGCAGCCCTTCCCCGGCCTCGGCCCCTCGCTGGAGCCGGCACTCACCCGTGTCTAGAAAGGCCTCCCTGCGCCGCGGGGGAAGGTCCAGGGGCCTGTCTGCAGGGCCCCGAGGGGACAGGGTTGCTGCTCCGCTCGGGATTCTGGCTTCTGGCGTCCCTGGTCTTTCTTTTCCTCGCAGCCCCTTCTTCCTCACAGTGTCTGCGGCGCTGACACTGCTGACTTCCCCCAACCCCCACGTGAGGGTCAGGGTTAGCGGTGCTTCTGCAAAAATGACAGGAGGAGAGACGAGGTCTAGGCTTTAATTGGGGACTTAGGCTCGCAAATCACTTACGTTTATGTGTTCATTCTCTGACGGAGAAAAGATGTTGCCCTGACACAATTTGAAAACCTCCGAGGAAGGTAAGCGCAAAGTATTATTTTATGCTAAAATGACATGTTTTGTTTTGAAGTCAGATTAAACGTTAGGGTTATCCCTATACCTTGGATGACATTTTATCGTCTTGGTTGTCATTCTGTGGAAGATATCAGCGGGCATTCTATTCATAGCTGTTAAAATGTCTTAAACTAGAGGAAAATGTAGGAGTCTTTCAGTTGTTAAAATATCAAATGTTTTCATAAAGTCAAAGTATCTTAATTTGAAAACAACACATTCATATTGAGTGTAATTATCTTCAACGTAGCTGATTAACAAAATTGACTGCATTGAAGACTTGAGGAATACGTTACGCATTCACCTAAGAAGTACTTCCCCACCATTCTTAATTTGAGACTTTGTTCCTCTCTCTCATACCTTGACCATATGGTTAAATTAGCCCTGATCCTAGTACTGTGTGCTTCCCTGGCCCTGTCTCTGTTAAACTCCCTCCAAATATTTCTAGGGTGCTCAAGAGATGTCTTATTAGTAGACAATAGTATATCACATCTTAAATCCATTCTTCAGTGATTTACTTTCTGTCGGTTTTTTCATACCCTTTGGTTGCCTCACTGCACCCATTGTTGCTTGTTTTACTGGGTGTTGCCCCTTTTGTCAGGCAGCTCTTCTGTGTGCATTGTTGCTGCTGTTTCTGCATATAGCAGGTGATGAATGTACAGGTAATATGGAGATGGCAAAGTTCATTGTCCATTAGCTGTGATATACTCTGTCAGAGGGTTAAAATGGTCTGCAGTGTATTCTGTCAGTGGTTTTAAAATAAACAGGTGCTTTCATTTTTTAAGACATTTTTATTTATTTCAGAGAGAGAGAGAGAGAGATAAAAACATAAATGATGAGAGAGAATCATTGATCGGCTGCCTCCCGCACAACCCACACTGGGGATTGAGCCCACCACCCAGAATTAAACCATGACCTCCTGGTTCAGAGGTCGACTCTCTCAACCACTGAGCCATGCTAACTGGGCGGTGCTTTCATTTTTATTAACAGCCTTCTCTCTCCTTAGAACCCAGATGAGAATCCGTGGTGATCTGAGCTAGGGATAATTCCCAGTCTCAGGAATTGTGGTGCATTCAAAATTACTCATCTCTTCTAAGCACCAAGATTTTGTTTCAAGATCAAGCTACCTCATCTTCTCTTGTCTAAACGTGGACAATAAGTTTATTCACGGGAGGCTCCACGTCTTTCCATGTAAATAGATTTCAGATGGTTGTTGTCCTATTTTTTTCAGAGTTGCTCAGATATGCCTGAACCCTGATGATGGAAACAGCTTAGACTATATACTTGGGGAATAATGAGAGAGTACCCTTCCCAATAAATTCACGCAGTCAGATATGTATATGCACTAGTAAATTCCCATGTTGGCGGATGAAAACTTTGCTGAGCTTAGCAAATACCTTTTTGATATTTAAGTAGTCCATAGTATAAATGCCAACCATCTGTTGAAAGCCAAACAATAAACTGTGAATAGAACAGTCAATGCACAGACAATTTTCTCACTTGTTGTTTGTACTTAAATATTAGCCAGTTATCAAAAGTTGATACATAAGCACTCTTTGAGATGAGCCTCTGTTGCTAAACTCAGATAACGGCATTTTTATTTTTATTTTAATGTGCCACTCCCCATTCCATAAGAGAACATGGTGCCTCCTTATAGGAAAAGATGTACAACATTTAGTCCATTGTCAGGTAGCTTGTTCTCTAACGGTAGAGTTAGGGCAATTATATAAAATGACTAAATAATACAAGGAAAGTCAACTAAAGTAAGGAGAATGACTAAATAATATAAAGTATAATAAGTGACTTAAAAGAAATGTCAATAAATTGCTTTAGGATGTTCAGAGATGGACAAGATAACATCACAAACTGTAAAAGATCATATCAAAAGAAACAACATTTATGCTAACAGCACACTTCTCAACATGAACAAGAGACATCTGAAGACACAGCAATAATATTTTGAAAGGGCTGAAAGAAAATACCTGTAACCCAGAATGCCATGCCCATCTAAGTTATTATTTAAAAGTGAGGGCTATGCCCTAACTGGTTTGGCTCAGTGGATAGAGCATCAGCCTGCGGACTCAAGGGTCCCAGATTCGATTCCGGTCAAGGGCATGTACCTTGGTTGCGGGCACATCCCCAGAAGGAAGTGTGCAGGAGGCAGCTGATCGATGTGTCTAACTCTCTATCCCTCTCCCTTCCTCTCTGTAAAAAAATCAATAAAATATATATATATATATTTTTTTAAAGTGAGGACTAAATAAAAACATTTTTAGAAACAGAAGTGGGGCCCTAGCCATTTTGGCTCAGTGGATAGAGCGTTGTTTGGCCTGAAGACCAAAGGGTCCCGGGTTTGATTCTGGTCAAAGGCACATACCTCAGTTGCAGGCTCCTCCCCAGTCCAGGCCCAGGCCCTGGTCAGGGCGCATGCAGGAAGCAACCAATTGATGTGTTTCTCTCTGTCTTTCCCTCTTTCTTCCACTCTCTAAAAATCAATGAGAAAATATCCTTGGGTGAGGAAAGGAAAGGAAGGAAGGAAGGAAGGAAGGAAGGAAGGAAGGAAGGAAGGAAGGAAGGAAGGGGAAAGGAAGGAAAGGAAAGGAAAGGAAAGGAAAGGAAAGGAAAGGAAAGGAAAGGAAGAAAGGAAGAAAGAAAGAAAGAAAGGAAGAAAGAAAGAAAGAAAGAAAGAAAGAAAGAAAGAAAGAAAGAAAGAAAGGAAGGAAGGAAGGAAGAAAGAAAGAAAGAAAGAAAGAAAGAAAGAAAGAAAGAAAGAAAGAAGAAAGAAAGAGAAAGAAAGAAAGAGAGAGAGAGAGAGCGAGAGAGAGAGAGAGAGAGAGAGATGGGAATTTATCACCTCTCTTTGATCATTATTATAGAAAGTTACAGGAGAAACAGTAGGAGTAAGTCTGTTAAACCCAGGACAGAGTAGACTGCAGGAAGAAATGGTGCATACAGAAGCTGATCATCAACATATGGCAATATTGAAACAATTATTGCATATATAAAGTAGTAATGGTGCTGACTCATTAGGGTGTTTAAAACATGATGGGAACACAATAAAAACTGAGAGAATATTACCCTGGCTTCTGTGGCTCAGTTGGTTGAGGGTTGCCCCATGCACCAAAAGTCAAAGGTTTGATTCTGGTCATGCCCAGGTTGTGGGTTCGGTTCCTGGTCAGGGTACATGTGGGAGGCAGTGGATCAATATTTCTCTCTCTCTCAAATAAATAAAAACATATAAAAAGAAACAGAATATGATATAGAAAGTAAATATGAGTAGTTCATGATAAAAACTCTCAGTAAACTAAGAATAGAAGGCATCTTCCTCAACTAAATAAAGAGTATCTATCTACAAAAAAGCCACAGCTAACATAATACTCAAATGAAAAGACTGAATATTTTCCTCCTAAGATTGGGAACAAGATAAGGGTGTCAGCTCTCACCAGTTCTATTCAACATTGTACTGCAGCCTAACATATTCTTTATCTGATACATTGCTTTACGAAGAAATGGAAAACCTATATGAACATACAACCATTAAACAAATGGAACAACTTGTTTTAAAATGTTCATTGATAAAACACACCAGGCCCATAATGCTTTTAAACATTTAAGGCTCATGACTATTAACTGTCAAGGAACACATCACTTCTATTTTATACGAATAGTTTAATAAAATTTTTAGAAAAAGAAGGAAAACTTCCCGACTATGAAGGTGGTAAAATTTAATAAGGATAGTAAGAGAAAGAAAAAGTATAGGCCAGTCTTACTTATAAACTTTATGTACATAATGCGAAATCCTAAGTGAAACATGAGCAGATCAAATGTGGCAGGTGTATAAAAACACAAGCTTAGATAAGGAGGATTTATCTTAGGGATTCAAGGATGGCCTAATAGTAGAAAACGTACTGATATAATCTAACACATTTACAAATTAAAGGAAGAAGATATGATCATCTTAAAGACTCAGAAAAATGTTTTGGTAAAATTTAAAACATTTCTAATATAAGCTTACCTAACTAGGAGGGATAAAAGAACTCTGTTAACGTGATAAAGAGTATCCTATAAACCTCAGCGTAAATTGAAGAAAATGTTCCCCTGCACAGCCAGGGTGGCTCAGTGGTTGAGCATCAACCTATGAACCAGGAGGTTACAGTTCAATCCTGGTCAAGGCAGATGCCTAGGTTGAGGGCTTGATCCCCAGGAGGCAGCCAACCAGTGATTCTCTCTCATCAATGATGTTTCTATCTCTCTCTCCCTCTTCCTTCCTCTCTGAAATCAATAAGAACATATTTTTAAAAAATAAGAAAATGTCCCCCTTTAAATCAGAAACAAGACCAAGATGCCAATCTCATAACTAGTGCTCCACATTTTATTGAAGATTCTATCCAGGCCAAAAGGAAAAGAAAAAGAATGAAAAACATGATGACTAGAAAGGAAATCAAACTTGTTATTGATTGCTTATATAGAAAATGTAAGAATTCCAAACAATAAAACTTACTAAGAGAATTCAGCAAAATTATAGATTACAGGATTAGTATACAAAAGACTAATAACATTCCTATATGCTAAAATAAACAAGTTTGAAATGCAATTTTTGAAAAGTATCATAGATGCTGAAGATCTTTATGGAGAAAATTATTAAAAATGTATTTAAGTACGTAATATAGAGACATATGCCCATGAGTGGGAAGACTCAATTTTGTAAAGATGTAATCCAATGCTGTTCCACTATAAATCCTAGCAGTTGTTTATGTGCATGTGTGCATTTGATAGGTGAATGTTAAAATTTAAATGGAAGAGTAAAATGTTAAAAATTGCCAAGATAATTTTGAAAAATAATGAGGGTTTTGTCATGCTAAATATCAAGAATTAGTATACTGGGGAGGGGCGGGTGAGAGCATGTTGTGGGGGGCTAGGGTAGGCTGGGGGAAGGTCAATGGGGGAAAAAGGAGACATATGTACTACTATTTGTAATACTTTAAACAATAAAATAAAATTTAAAAAAAGAATTAGTATAAAGTTGTAGTAATTCCAATAGACCATTGGGAGAGAAGACAAGAATACTTTGCTAAATGACAGAGGTGGCATTATAAGTCAATGGGATGGAATATTTATTTATTTATTTATTTATTTATTTTAAATATATTTTATTGATTTTTTACAGAGAGGAAGGGAGAGGGATAGAGAGTTAGAAACACTGATGAGAGAGAAACATCGATCAGCTGCCTCCTGCACACCTCCTACTGGGGATGTGCCCGCAACCCAGGTACATGCCCTTGACCGGAATCGAACCTGGGACCTTTCAGTCTGCAGGCCGATGCTCCATCCACTGAGCCAAACCGGTTTCGGCGGGATGGAATATTTAATAAATAGTGCTGCAACAATTGGCTAACTGCATATGAAAACTATACATCCTAACCTCAACTATGAGGGAAGGCGGGGCAGGTGAAGGGGACTGGATAAAGGAAGGTGAAAGGATTAGCTAAAGAGCTTATATGCAAAGACAATAGTGTAGTGAAGGCCAGATGAGTTAATAGGTTTGTAGGGAGAGGGTGGGGTGGGGGCTGGCTGGAGGTGGGCAAAAGCAGGGGAAATGGGGGAAATCTGCAATAGTGTCAACAATAAAAATAAAATAAAATAAAAAAGACAACCAAATAGAAGAGTGATTAGTCATTCTAAAGAAGAGAAAACTAGAATGGTTAATAATGCTTATATTTGTTAGTAAGTAGGGAAATGCAAATTAAAACAGGGAGGTACTATTTTGAACCTACCATATTTTTAAAGATTAATATATTTGATAGCCCGAGTTATTAGAGAACATGTGGGAAATTGTGGCTCTTATTCACTAATGGGACTATAAATTGAAATAACCTCTTTGAAGTTTTCAGACATTTGAAAATACTTAAAATACTTAAAACGGCAGCAATACCAGTATCTATTCTTCCCTTCCTTAGAAATGGAAACCCTTATTTTTAGTTGAGTATATGGCCATTTAGAATAAAGAGCACTTCTTATCCTCTCTTACAGGTAGGAGTGGCCATGTAATTAAGTTCTAGCCAAGTTCCGGTACAAAAATTTCTGCTCTAAGCAGCTACACCACGAGACATGTTCAAGGACTCATTACATCACAATTTTTAATAGCAAACAGTGTAAGTAATCTGTCACTCAACAAGGAAATGAGTACATAAAATTGTGGTTTAATCATATAATAGAATACCATCCAACACTAAAATTAATGAACTGGATCTGTATCAACAGCATGGATCTCAACCATAATATATGGGAAAAAAAGTAGATTTCAGGATGATACATGCTGTATATTATTAATGTGAAATTTAAAAACATAAAACAATTGTGTACAAAATCAGGGATGAGAATAATACATACCAACTTCAGAATAGTGGTTATGTCTGTGGAGGTAAAGAGAGTACAGATAAGGTAAAGCTTTAGTTGCATCTGTAAGATTCTTCCCCTCCCTCCCCCTTATTTTTTTTTTTTAAAAGGTGATGTAAATTAAATATAGCAAAATGTTAAAATCTTGGGGTATTGTTTAATTTTCTGATATTTTCTGTTTGAAATAATTCAAATAAAAAGATTTCAAAATATTATAGAAGTCCCATAATTGTTAAATTGTTAAGCTCTTGAAATGTATTTCATAGAATGATTTAAAAATGAGTGGTTAACAACTAAGTTAGTATATGGCATGACAAAGCAGGACAGGTAAGATTACAACTGATAAGACAAAATAGGGAAGAATGGTCACATTGAAATAGAGAATTCAGAATGAGCTGTGGGTTTTGGAGGAGAAGATGATACATTCGGCTTAGGGTTATGAAAATTCATACTTCAGTTCTTTTGGGTTATCCTAATGGAGATATCAAGAAAGCAACTGGAAGTGCACATCTGCTAAGGAGGCAGGTCACAGACTTCAAAGTCACCGTTATGGCCAGTGGTGTCCCAGGGCTGGATGAGATGCTCACTACAGCTTGTTGTGCTCTGGATCCGGCCCCCCTCTTCTGGTCTCAGTGCCTGGTAGCTAACACTCCGTAGAATCTAAGTAGTAAAACTAGGCCCCAATGCAAAGGCTAACGTAGGCTTAGAACAACAAAAAGAGTCTGTCCCCACTCCCCCCACCATACATAGGATGTAACTTTATCTTTTTAAAAAAATATATATATATTATTGATTTTTTACAGAGAGGAAGGGAGAGGGATAGAGAGTCAGAAACATCGATGAGAGAGAAACATCGATCAGCTGCCTCCTGCACACCTCCTACTGGGGATGTGCCCGCAACCAAGGTACATGCCCTTGACCAGAATCGAACCTGGGACCTTTCAGTCCGCAGGCCGACGCTCTATCCACTGAGCCAAACCGGTTACGGTTGTAACTTTATCTTCAAGTAGTATTTTTTTTTTCTTGATAGCTTAGGTACAGTTTATTGGTTTTCTTGCAGAACATATTTTTTTTAAATTTAAAAATCCCAACAACTATAAACATTCTTTGGAAAACTTACGCATAATATAAAAAATAAATGCAATATTTTTTTGCTTCTAACAATGTTTATTTTATTTTTTATTACATATATTTAATATTTTTATTGATTTCAGAGAGGAAGGGAGAGGGAGAGAGAGATAGAAACATCAATGATGAGAGAGGATCTTTGATTGGCTGCCTCCTGCACGCACCACACCGGGGACTGAGCCTGCAACCTGAGCATGTGCCCTGACTGGAATCGAACCGTGACCTCCTGGTTCATAGGCTGACGCTCAACCACTGAGCCACGCCAGCTGCGCTAACAATGTTTAAATTGTAAACAAACTTAAAGTAGTTTTTGTAAAAAATGATGTAGTTACCCAGCTCTCATTTTTGAGTTGCTTAAATTTCTATCCTAATATGTAGTTAACTCAGTTCATTGTTATTGCCTCACTGTAAACCAGAAATTGTTCTTAATTAATTTTAATTGAGAGATCAGGGATGGATTTCTCAAAAATAAAATTCAAAAGAATACACTTGGATGCCTGGCTGGTGGCTCAGTGGTTGAGCATTGACCCATGAACCAAGAGGTCACTGGTTCGATTCCAGTAAGGGTACACGTCCAGGTTGTGGGCTCAATACCCAGTAGGGGGTGTGCAGGAGGCAGCCAATGGATGTTTCCATCTCTCTATCCTTCTCCCTTCCTCTCTCTCTAAAATCAACAAAAACATATTTTTTAAAAATAAAATACACGGGGTAAAAAAAATGTACTCATGTAGTAATACTTTATAATTAATTCTCTTAGCAAATTTATAGATTTAAAATTTTTTTATTTTAATGAATTTAAAGCAGTAATGGCATTGCTAAAAATTGTGTTAGATTACTTGAAATTTTATTTTGCCATCTTCTGTGTATTTCTCACACTAGAATTTTTCTCCATTTGAAGTATTGATGCAGAAAAAAAAAAAAAGCAAAACATGTCAACCACTACACTTGGCTCTTGATTAGGGAACAATCTTTTTTTTTTTTTTTTAATATTTTTACTGATTTCAGATAGGAAGGGAGAGGGAAATGGTAAACCATTTCTCACCTATCATATGGGCAAACATTCAAAAGTTGAACATAGGTACATTGCTGATAGAAGTACAAAAAACAAACTTTATGGATGGCAATTGGCAATATATACAAAATTTACATTTGTATTTACCCTGTGTATTAATTTCTTATGGCTGCTATAACAATTTACCAAAAACTTAGTGGCTTAAAACAACACAAGTTTATCTTAGAGTTTGGAGGTCAGATGTCTAAAATTGTTCTATTAGGGCTGCATTCCTTCTGGAGGTATCTGCTTCCTTGTCCTTTCCCATTTACATTCCTTGCCTCATGGCCTCTTCTATCTTCAAAGGCAGTAGTATAGGATCTTCGTTCCTGTCTGACCTGATTCCCTCTTATAAGGACACCTGTGATTACATCCAACTCACCCAGATATCCCAGGGTGGAAATAAGAAGGTCCTTAACTTAATCAGATTGTACATAAATGGCAACATATTCACAGGTTCCAGGGATTAGAATGTCCATATCTTTGAAGGGCCTTATGTCTACCAAACCTTTTGATCTAGCTTTTCTACTTCTAGGAATCTATCCTCCAGATACATCTGCATATATAAGGATATCATTGCTTATAATAGCCAACGATTGGAAACAATGTGCCTGGTAATAGGTGACTGGTTTAATAAAAATGGTATATCCACAAAATACAATAGAATGCAGCTGTAAAAGAGAATGAAGAAGATATTGATATACTGACATGTAGAGAGATCTCTAGGATATATTAAAAGTGAAAGAAGCAAAGAGCTGAAAAGTTTATATGTTATGCTACCTCTAAGTATAAGTGGAGAAATGTATTTTGCTTGTGTTGCATAAAGAAATTCTGGATTGATGAAAAAATGAATAAAAATGGTTAATTGTACTGATAAGAGGGACTGAAGAGGTAGCTAGGCCCTCTCACTGAATACATTTTTGTATTATTTTAATTTTTGAGTCATGAAAATGTATTACCACATTTTTCCATGTATAAGACCCAAAATTAAGAAATCAATATTTTAAACATAAAACAGAACACATCTGTATTTAGTAATTACCTCAGGTAATGTTACACACCAGTACTATGATATTATGCAGCACATCACTTTATTCAGCCTCTGTTGCATCACTGCTCTCTTCTTCATCACTATTAGTTCCAGACATATCAATTTCTTCAACTTCTATTGTATCACTGCTGTCTTCTGAGTCACTGTCTTTATATAAGATCATCCTCATAAACTGGTGGCATTTTCTGAGCTAACTTTGTTCATGTTCTCATGGCCAACCCTTTTCTCCTCATGAAATTGAAGCACCATTTTGCCTTTCCTGTAACATCAACAATGTTCATTTCACTTGCAAACATTCTTGCCTGACTTGAATAAGCTTGGCTGACATACATAAGCCACTCTGGTGCTGCTCCATAATCCAAGTCTTAAGCCTCTGCTCCAAGTTTGCCCATTTTGCTGGTTTTCCTCTTAAGGCCTTCTTTTTAGCATCTTAAGGAGTTGTTCTTCCTGTTTTCTCCACTGTCTGCTCATACCCTCAGTGGGAGGAGGTCCAAATGGTCTCTCTGCCGCTCTATTTCCATGCTCTTTTGCATAGCTGATTACATTCAGTTTGAATTTTGCAGAGTAAGATGATCGCTTACTGGCATTTATCTTTTTATTTTTTGACATCTTTACGGGCTCAGAACGCTCTGTTCCCTGTTACATCTGCGCACTGTCCACCTCCATGTCCACCTCCAATTATGGCATCAGCTGATGTCAGTAACAATAAGGCTTGTGATTGGAGGAAGCTTGTTTGACAAGGTATGGGCAGCTACACACCTGCGGGGCTCCCTCCTCAGCTGACTTCCGTGTGTAAGACGCTCCTCGATTTTCGGTCTAATGAGTTTAGAAAAAAATAGCATCATATACATGGAAAAATACGGTACATCATAAAAATAAAACCTCATGAAGCAGACAGCTTCCCCGACCCTGACAGGTTTTTATAAGGCTTAACTTTAAGGATTCTGTGAGCCAGTGGCCTGCCACCAACATGCCTGAAGTTTCTAATTTGAGTCCTTGACTTGAATTAAGGGGCTATGTTCATTGAGGTCCCAGTTAGCATGCAAATGTATAACATACTAACCCAGATAAACATCCATTTATAATTTAATATGCTTTAGAATCGACAGTTTAGTTGATTTAGTTTCATGGAATACTCAGGAAAGTACTGATGGAAGTCAGGGGGTTGGGAAATATAATCATGGGCCAGAGTGTGTTCTAGGGCGGGCCCCTGAGCAACTAAGGAGCCATGTGAAGGCACTTGGGTGCCTGGGGCTTGGTATTGGGGGAAGGATCTCAAATGCAAACTTCATCTAAAAGATGGTTTTGCTTTAGTTTAGTTTTTAGGTTAGCCCTGTCTGGAAAACCATGCTTTCTTGCCCCTTGCCACATATCTTTCGTTTCTCCTTCATAAGTAGTTCATCTCAATAAAACTAAAGAAGACTTGGGTTTATGTCCTAGCCCTGATGTTTACTAGTGAGCTGAAATTGGACAAGTTACTAAATCTCTCTTTGCCTCAGTTTTCTCATCTATGAAATGGGGCTAAACATACGAAGGCCATTGTGAATGCCCAAATTAAAGTGAAATACATGACAATATGAGCTAAGCCTTGGACAATGAAAGTTGTTACTGTCTTTTTGAAGAGATGAACCATAGGCAGGTAGGCCCTGGAAACCTTGGGCCCTATTTTCCTGATTTCCTAGGCAGTTCTCAAGGAAGTTTCACAAAGGAGGCGTGAGTCATTCTAAACGGTGTTGGAGCGAAGAGAGCAGTCATGAACATAGAGGTGAAATGGAAGATCGGAGGTCATAGGAGCAGTTAAACCAAGATGGAGAGAAGCTGAAGCAAAAACAAAGCAGAGATGAGTACCACATTTGCAAATAGGGTGAGGCATAGTTACAGGATAAGACCCAAGTTCAGGATGAAACTTGAGAACTCATGGCCCAGTCTAGTGGGTTGTTCGACCAGGACAACACATAGACCTGACAGATGATAAAAAGTTGTCAACTGTTTTCTCAATAATTTGTATATATACAGATTGAATTCCAAACAAATTGGAAGAAATTCTAATTTAGTTATTATGCTTTTCATAATCCTCTTTCCTTTTTTAGTTTTGATGAAGGAATTAATGTATATT
Organism: Myotis nattereri; assembly: GCF_964212035.1. NCBI lineage: Eukaryota > Metazoa > Chordata > Mammalia > Chiroptera > Vespertilionidae > Myotis > Myotis nattereri. Next base: position 39,690,303 of record NC_138076.1, on the reverse strand, counting down.
CCTTCAAGGTCAGGGATTATATATTTGAATCACTCATAGTACATTACACTCAATAAATACTGATTATTGATGATAATATAAATAGTAGTATTCCTTGCCAAGGCTGACCAGCAGCCCCTGAATGACGGATGAACAGATCACTCCGACACAGGTTGTGGGCTCGATCCTCAGTAGGGGGCATGCAGTGGGCAGCCAATCAATGATTCTCTCTCATCATTGATGTTTCTCTCTCCCTCTCTGAAATCAATAATAATAAAAAAAGATATAGTCAAAGTTTCTACATTGTTATGTCTTTTTAGTTTGTTTAAACTAGAATAGTATCTTACTTTTATTTTCTCTTTATTACATTAAATTTTGAAAGGTCCAGGCTACTTTTCTTGTAGTATTCTGTGTTTGTCTGATTGTTTCCTAATGATGTCACTTTACCTGCTCTATACCCTTCCTTTTGTTTTTCTCTATAAACTTGATGTAAGTCTAGAGCAGGAGTCCTCAAACTACGGCCTGCGGACCACATGCAGCCCGCCGAAAACATTTACCCGGCCCGCTGGGTGTTTTTGCCGCTGCTGCCTGTCCTGCTTAGCAGCCGACTCATCCCGGGCCCGCAGTGTGCATGTGTGGAATGTCTGAGGGACAGTGAACTGGCCCCTGTTTAAAAAGTTTGAGGACCTCTGGTCTAGAGCAAACTTTTTCATCTCATGGCACACATAAACTAGTTACTAAAATTCTGTGGCACACCAAAAAATATATTTTTTGCTGATCCCACAAAAAATAGGTATAATTTTGATTCATTCACACCAGATGGCTATTGTGTTGGCTATTGTCATTTTTTATTTGACAACCTAAGAGAAAAGAGGTCATACCCTAACTAAATAGTCAGATATTGCATGTTTTAAATATTCTTGCAGCACACCAGTGTGCCTCGGCATACCAGTTGAAAATTGCTGGTCTAGAGGCTTGATTAGATTCATGTTAAATATATAATGTCAGTTTGTCCCATTACTAGTGATATTACATGGAGTCACTTGGTTAAGGTGGTGACTGCCAGTTCTATAGTTTTTCTCCTTTGTAGTTAGAATCTACGCAGTGATACTTTAGCACTGTGCCCGTATCCCTTCACCCAACGAGTAAACATACATCTAACTGTCTTATTTGGCTTGCCCTGATGTGGCCTTGATTCATATTCATAGGCTCCGAATCAGAAAACTCCTTCATCTAGTTCAGTGGTTCTCAACTAGGGGTGATTTTGCTCCTCAGAGGACATCTGGCAATGTCTGGAGACATTTTTGGTTGTCACAACTGGGGTGTTATGTGTGTGTGCATGTTACCTGCATGTAGTGGGTAGAGGCCAAGGATGCTGCTATGTACCCTATTATGCACAGGAAAATCCCCTACAGCAAAGCATTATCCAGACCAGAATATAAATAGTTCCACTGTTGAGAAACTCTGATCTAGAGGTATAATTAACCTTCTCTCTCACACATAGTTCATTGGCCTTTTTGGAGAAAGTAGTAAAATTGTGCAGCCTATCTTCAGCAATAGTAGAAACCAAGCAGATTTTAGGAGTCCATCAGATTTTTCTCATGTTTCAAGCCAGGCAGGAGATTCATGCACGACGGTGGGGGAGTGGTCCCTCAGCCCGACCTGCACCCTCTCCAATCTGGGAGCCCTCAGGGGAGCCCTCTCCAATCCGGGAGTTTCTGTCTGTCTTTGCAATCATATGAACGAATTGTCTGAGGCCCCAACTCAGTTTGGTTTGTTGCTCACAGAACAATAGAGGCTTTTTTTTTTCTTTGCTCCATTGGTGGAGATTTCCTGGAAGTTTTAGGATATCTTCCCTTTAATTTTTCCTAGACACTCTGATTTTACTTATGTCTCTCACCTTTGCTTTCCCTCCATCCCCCACTGCAACAGTAACTTGCTCCAAGCTCACTTTGTTCTAGTCTAGTGTCTAGGACAGTGGTTTTCAACCTTGGCTGCACATCAGAATCACCTGGGAATCTTTTTAAAATCCTGATTTCTGAGCCTCATCTTCCAGAAATTCTGTTTCTTTGTTATGGGGTGGGGCTACAACATTAGTAACAAAGAAACAGAATTTCTGGAGGATGAGGCCCAGAAATCAGGATTTTAGAAAGATTCCCAGGTGATTCTAATGTGCAGCCGAGGTTGAGAACCACTGGTCTAGGACCATGGTTGGCTAACTGCGGCTCGCAAGCCACATGCGGCTCTTTGGCCCCTTCAGTGTGGCCACGAAGTTTCAATCGCACTGTACATGCGTGCTGGCACGTGGTATTTTGTGGAAGAGCCACACTCAAGGGGCCGCAGTTTGCCGAGCACTGGTCTAGGAGATCAGTCTGCCACCAAAACTACGATTCCCAGCATTCCTGGTACTCCCCGCCCTCTGGGCTTCCGCTTCTGGTCCTGGGGCTGCGATCAGAACTACTATTCCCAGAATTTCTGGTGCTCCTCGTGCTGGGAGTGACCAAGGGAGCCACGGCCCCCCAAGCCTCTGGCTTTCCTGCTCTGCTCTCTGCCTGGCGACTGAGGGAGCCAAGTCCCCCCAAGGGAGCAACCAAGGGAGCCACGTCCCCCCAAGCTGCCGGCTCTCCCGCTTCTGCTCTCCGCCTGGCGCCTGTGCATGCAAATTAACCCACCATCTTTGTCAGGTTAATTTGCATATTCACCCTGATTGGCTGGTGAGTGTAGCAAAGGGATGGTCAATTTACATGTTACTCTTTTATTATATAAGACTAGAGGCCCGGTGCACAAAAATTTGTGCACTCGGGGGGTAAGGGGGTGTCTCTCAGCCCGGCCTGTGCCCTCTCGCAGTCTGGGACCCCTCAGGAGATAATGACCTGCTGGCTTAGGCCTGCTCCCGGGTGGCAGAGGGCAGGCCCAATCCCTAGGGGCAGCCCCTGGTCGGGCTCAGAGCAGGGCCGATTGGGGAGTTGGGGCACCGCCCCCTGTCATGCACAGAGCAGGGTGGATCGGGAGGTTGTGATGCCACCCTCAGTCACGCTCAGGGTAGGGCCAATTGGGGAGTTGGGGCACCGCCCCCTGTCACACTCAAGGCAGGGTCGATGGAGAGGTTGTGGCGCCATCCCCTGTCACGCACAGAGCAGGGCCCATCAGGGGGTTGGGGAGCTCCCCCCTGTTACTCACAGAGTAGGGTCAATAGGGGAGTTGGGGCACCACCCCGTCACACACAGAGCAGGGCGGATCAGGGGGTTGGGGTGCCGCACCCTGTCACACTCAGGGCAGGGCCAATGGGGAGGTTATGGCTCTACCCCATCACACACAGAGCAGGGCCTGTGGGGGGTGGGTTGGGGCACCGCACCCTGTCACACACAGAGCCACAGGGTGATCAGGGTTGGGGAGCTACCCCCTATCAGGCACAGAGCAGGGCTGATCAGGGGGTTGGGGTGCCTTCCCCTGTCACGAACAGAGCAGGGCGGATAGGGAGGTTGTGGCCCCACCCCCTGTCACACACAGAGCCACAGGGCGATCAGGGGGTTTGGGCGCTGCCCCCTGTCATGCTGATCCCGGTGCCGGGAGGCCTCTTGGCTCTGCTGATCCCGGTGCTGGGAGGCATATTACCCTTTTACTATGTAGGATAGAGGCCTGGTGCACGTGTGGGGGCCGGCTGGTTTGCCCTGAAGGGTGTCCTGGATCAGGGTGAGGGTCCCCACTGGGGTGCCTGGCCAGTCTGGGTGAGGGGCTGAGGGCTGTTTTCAGGCTGGCGGGTGATGGAAGCTCCCAACAGCTCCTTTTTTTCTTTTTTTTTTTTTTATTCTGGGCCAGCTTTAGCTCTGAGGCTCCAGCTCTTAGGCCTCCGCTGCTGAAAGCAGGTATCTGGTTTGTTTCAGTTCGAAACAATGTATAACTCCAGCTCTGAGATCCCGGCTCGCTGAAAGCAGGTTTCTGGGGTTTTGTTTAGCTTCTATATTTGTTACAATGTTTCAAACTGCAGGCTCAGAGGCCGGCAAGGCAGGCGGGGAATGTTGGTTTCCTCCGTCACTGAAGCAAGCAAGCCTCATGTTAGTTTCAAGCTGCCCAGCTGCCGGCCGCCATCTTGGCTGGCAGTTAATTTGCATATCGCCCTGATTAGCCAATGGGAAGGGTAGTGGTCGTACGCTAATTACCATGTTTCTCTTTTATTAGATAGGATTCTCAAGAGTGATTTAAATTGCTGTCCTCTATAATAACATAAGGACAAACAAGAAAAGAAAAAGACTCCCTAGAATTAACACACTGAAGCATTTTTATTTTCTGTTTTCGGGTTTCCTAGAAAATTTTGAAATGTCATCTTAAAAGCCCTATAGCCAGCATAGGAAAAATGGATAAAGAGAAATATCAAGTTAAGAATTCACTGTTACAAAAATGGCCCAGAGAGAGTAACCAGAGTTCAGGAAGGGCCAGGGGAGTGCAGAGGTCATTTCCACTCTAACACCTGTAAGTTATTAATGACCTTTGAAGTAATTGTTGATGGAAGCATTTGTACATTTGAGCTGTTTCATATGTATACTTAGTGTATTCAGAGAACTGCCTAGCTTCTGGACCACTGAAATATCTTCAAACTGCATCAGAGATCAAACGGCAAAATCCATGACTTGGGAATATCATGTAGCCATGTGACATGTGGAAGGATCCAGTGTATGAGAACTGATGCCTCAATAACTACACTGTATATTTTTAACTCTGAGAGAATTAGCATTGCTTTCATAAATTTTAAAATGGCAATTTCAGAAAATAATGTCCCACAGTTTTAAAATAAGGTAATAAGAGGTAAATTATTTATACATTTATTTTGGGTTCCTATTCTCAAAGATTAGAAGACATTATCCTCTTTTCATTCCAATTGTCAGTATTTAGCTTGTACAACATTTGCTTGTTTTAGGTTTTGAACTCCTAGGAGAAGAACATTGCCTTTCCCTGTTGAGAACTAAGTCAACAATTTTGTGTGCACTTAACAAACACAGAATTAGTTGAAATCTAACTTTTCTCTCCTGTACTGTGGAGCTAGTACATGAATGCATTCAGCAGCTATAGTTACAGTTTTTTGGAGAAAGCAGCAAAATACCCAGGTCTGTACCTTTATTTTAAATTTTTCCTTGTCAATATTTCTTAAAGTTATTTTTCATCAACGTATCTTTCTAACTAGGATAATAGGAACTTTTGGCATGACATGATATTAAGAGCCAATCCTAAAAAATTCATTGGAAAATATTAGGATAATTATTTATTTCCAAAGTATATTTCTTTTCTTTTTTAAAAAAATATATTTTATTGATTTTTTACAGAGAGGAAGGGAGAGAGATAGAGAGCTAGAAACATCGATGAGAGAGAAACATCGATCAGCTGCCTCCTGCACATCTCCCACTGGGGATGTTCCCGCAACCCAGGTACATGCCCTTGACCGGAATCGAACCTGGGACGCCTCAGTCTGCAAGCCGACGCTCTATCCACTGAGCCAAACCGGTTTTGGCCCAAAGTATATTTCTTTTTTTTTTTTTTAATATATTTTATTGATTTTTTACAGAGAGGAAGGGAGAGAGATAGAGAGCTAGAAACATCGATGAGAGAGAAACATCGATCAGCTGCCTCCTGCACATCTCCTACTGGGGATGTGCCCACAACCAAGGTACATGCCCCTGACCGGAATCGAACCTGGGACCTTTCAGTCCGCAGGCCGACGCTCTATCCACTGAGCCAAACCGGTTTCGGCCAAAGTATATTTCTTGAATTCCAATTAGTAGGCAAGTGTTTCAGGTGAGTAGTTTGATTAAAAATTAGGAGTTAGAACTTAATAACTTAATTCTATTGATCATGATTTACATTTTCCCTGTATTTGCTCAATTTCTATAAAATAAGAAAAATTGAAGAAAAAGATGTGACATAATGTATATCATCATTCTTTTATCTTATTCTCTAAAATGATAAGAGGTCATGAGAAAGGAGGAATAGGGAGATGGTGAGAGTCATTATTCTATTATCTGGGATCTTATTGTAGCTTTATTTTATCCTTGAAATTTTAATTATTATTTATGAAAGAGATAATTTAGAGCAATACCAAATGCTAACAAGGATAGTATAAGAAAAGAAATTTATAGGCCCATCTCTCTCATAAATCTTAAGTAAAATCTAAGTAAACTGAATCCAATAATGAATAAAAATGACAAATACATCATGACTAAATTGGATTTATCCCAGAAATGCAAGTTAGTTTAACATTTAAAATTCAAATTTATTACAATTAATATATATAATTTACTATATTAAGAGAATAAAGGATTAAAAACATGATCATGTAAGTAAATGCAGAAAAATAAAAAGAGGTTATTCTAAACAAGCAAGGAATGTAAAGGAACTCCCATAACCTGATAAAGCCCATCTCCAAAAACCAAACCAAACTAAAACAAAAAAACCCACAGCAAATATATACTTAATTTTGAAATGCTAATAACATTTCTTTTATATTAGGAACAATATAAAGATGCCCCAAACCATAATTTCTACTCAAATTATTGAGTATTATGCCCAAGTAATGCTAGAAGAAAAAAAAGGCGTAACATCTGCAAAGAAAAAAAAAATCCAACATTTTTACAAATGATGACTGTCAATGTAGAAAAGCTAATACTAACCATATGCGTTATTAGGATAAATAAGAATGTTTAGCCGAAACCGGTTTGGCTCAGTGGATAGAGCGTCGGCCTGCGGACTGAGAGGTCCCAGGTTCGATTTCGGTCAAGGGCATGTACCTGGGTTGCGGGCATATCCCCAGTAGGAGATGTGCAGGAGGCAGCTGATCGATGATTCTCTCTCATCGATGTTTCTAACTCTCTATCTCTCTCCCTTCCTCTCTGTAAAAAAGCAATAAAATATATTTAAAAAAAAAAAAGAATGTTTAGCAAAAACACTATTAAAAACTCAATTACATTTAAACAGCAGAAAAACTATGTTAGAAATATAATTTTTAAAAAATTTTATTATAGCACCCCAATTATAAAGTACTTTAGAAAAATGTAATAAAAATAATTTATTCAAAAGATCTAAATAGAGCTTTTTTGTGTGTATTGCCAAGACTTCAGTATTGTAAGAATGCCAGTTCTGCCCAAAGAATCACTGAAATTCCATTGTCCCCAACAGAGTTTTTCTTTGAATTTAAGAAGCTAAATCTATAATTGATATGAAGGAGCAAAGGTCCAAGAATATCCAAGACACTCCTGAAGAAATTAAACTTGCTACAAGACCTTAAGATTTCTTCTGTGTATAGTAATTGAGACAGTGTTGAACTGACATGAATAGGGATAGACCAGCTGAATGGAATGCAGAATCAGATCCCCACATATATATGAACATTAAGGGCACTGAAGGTCAGCGGGTGGGAAAGATGGTTATTAAAAAAAAATAGAGGCCTGGTGCACGAATTTGTGCACCAGTGGGGTCCCTCGGCCTGGCCTGCGGGATCGGGCCAAAACCAGCTCTCCGGCATCCCCCGAAGGGTCCCGGATTGCAAGAGGGTGCAGGCCGGGCTGAGGAACTCCACCAGTTCACAATTAGGGCCAGGGAGGGACTGCAGGAGGTTGGCTCCAGGGTGTGTCCAGCCCATGTAGCTCAGTCCCGATCAGCCGGATCCCAGCAGCAAGCTAACCTACCAGTCAGAGGATCTGCCCCCTGGTGGTCAGTGCATGTCATAGTGAGCGGTTGAGCAGCCTTAGCATATCATTAGCATATTACGCTTTGATTGGTTGAACTATCAATGACCAGACACTTAGCATATTAGGCTTTTATTATATAGGATGGTCCCAGTGCAATTCAATTGGAAGAAAGAGTTGGGTGCCTACCTAAAGACATGTACAAAGACAAATTCCCATTAAGTTAGAGATTTTAATATGAAAGGCAATGCTATAAAACTTTTAAATGACAGTAACTTTATGCCCACAGGATAAGGAAGGATTCTGTTAATAAAACACAAAGAATTCAAACCAAAAATGAGAGGTTAATACATTTGATTACATTCAAAATGAAAATGTTTTGTTTAAAAAAGAGATGAAAATATAAACTAAAATCTGGGAGAATATAATTGTAATATGTAAATGAAAAAGATTTTAATATCCAGAATGTATAAAAAGCCTTATATATTGATAAGAAAAAGAAAACCCAATAGAAAAAAGAGCAAAAGATATGAACAGGCATTTTATAGAAGAGAAACACAACTCATAAGTATATCTGAAGAGGTCAAACACATTTGAAGTGAGGAAAATGCAAATTAAACCATAAAGATACAATTTATATTAACCAGAATGAAAAAATTTTAGGGTTGGATAAAACCAAAAGTTGATAAAGGTTTAGGAACAAAATAATCTCTCATACACAGCTGGTGGGAATTTAAATTGCTACAATAACTTTGGAAAACATTTACCAGGACTTTTGGTCAAGATAGCAGTATCGGTTAGCCTGGCCGGCGTGGCTCAGTGGTTGAGTCATCAACCTATGAACCAGGAGGTCACGGTTTGATTCCCAGTCAGGGGCACATGCCCAGGTTGTGGGCTCAAGGCAGCCGATTGGTGATTCTCTTTCATCATTGATGTTTCTATTTCTCTCTCCTTCTCCCCTTCTTCTCTGAAATCAATAAAAAATATAAATTAAAAAACAAAAGATGGCAGCATAAGTAAACATGATACTTGCCTCCTCCCACAACCACATCAAAATTACAACTAAACTATAGAACAACCATCATTCAGAATTAGCAGAATAGAAGTCCTACAAGTAGGAAATGAAAGAAGAAGCCACATTGAGACTGGTAGGAGAGGCGGAGACAGAACCAGCTGGTCCCACTCCCTCTTGTGGTGGATAAAAAATCAAGAGGGATATCTTGGCTGCGGAAGTACCCCCTGAGGAGTGAGGGGTCACTGCCCACGCCGGGCCCCCAAACCCAGGGTTGCAGTGCCAGGAAGAGAAATCACCATAATTTCTGGCTATAAAAACCGGTGGAGATGAAGACTTAGGGAGACAGAGCTACTGGCCCCAGGCAGTTGCTCTTAAACTGGCTCACACACAGACTTACTTGGACTCACTCCCACTGAGTGAGTCCAAGCACGGGGCCAGCAGCTTGAAAGGTGCCGCAGGCATACATGGAGGAACTGAATTGTCTGGCATCAGGGGAAGAGCTGGGCAGGGGCAGTTTTATCCAAGACAAAAGTGTTGCTAAAGGCCATTGTGCCTTTGATGAGCACTCCACACAGAGCCAGCAGAGAGGCACCTTATCTGAGACTCCATCAACCTGGCTCACACTGTTTGGCCCATGCTGGTGATTACCTGAGGCCCAGCCCCACCCAACTTTCAGGCTCACCCAAGCTGTTCACAGTGGCTTTTCCATATGAATGGATGTTGCTTGGTGGTCAGTGGTCACAACCAATTATTGTAGCTGATCATCCTGGGAGTAAACCCCTCCTATTGACATATAAATAGCAGTCAAGACTCAACTACAAGAGGAGGATGCACATAGTCCACTCAAGGGGTGCACCTCTAGTGCCAAGCTTGGGTGATTGCGGAGGCTGTGCCGTTGGACCCTATAGAACACCTACTACATTAGGCTATTCTACCAAGCCTGGGGACATGACAGCTCTACTTAACACATATAAACAAACACAGGAAGGCTGCCAAAATGAGGGGACAAAGAAACATGTCCCCAATGAAAGAATAGAACAAAATGCAAGAAAAATAACTAAAAAAATGGAGACAAGCAATCGAATAGATGCAGAGTTCAAAACACTGTTTATAAGTATGCTCATTGAAATTAGTGAGAACTTTCTAACAGCATAAAAAAGGACATGGAAACCATAAAAAAGAACCAGTCAGAAATGAAGAATACACTAAGTGAAATGAAGAATAATTTAGAGCCCTGGCCAATGTTGCTCAGTTGGTTGGAGCATTGTCCTTTATACCAAAAAGTGGTGGGTTCAGTTCCCGTTCAGGGCATGTACCCAGGTTATGGGTTCAGTCCTAGTTAGGGTGCATACAGGAGGCAACCAATCAATGTTTCTCTCTTTCTCTCTCTCTTTCAAAAAATAACTAACTAAATAAAAAAATAAAAAAACTACAGGGAATTAATAGTAGAGTAAATGAAGCCTACAATCAAATCAGCGATTTGGAATATAAGGAAGCTAAAAACACGTAATCAGAACAGCAAAAAGAAAAATGAATTTTAAAAAATGAAGCAAGTGTAAGGAACTTCTGGGACAACTTCAAGCATACAACATTCACATCATGGGGATGCTGGAAGGAGAAGACAGAGAGTAAGAAATTGAAAACCTATTTGAAAAAATAATGACAGAAAACTTCCCTTACCTGGTGAAGGAAATAGACAAACAAGTCCAGGAAGAGCAGACAGTCCCAAACAAGATGAACCCAAAGAGGTCCACACCAAGACACATCATAATTAAAATGCAAAAGGTTTAAGACAAAGAGATAATCTTAAAAGCACCAAACCAGTATTATATGAAATGTTAAAAGGGTCTTCTAGAAGAAGAAGGAGAAAGAGAAGAAGAAAAGTTAAAAAGTTGAACAATAAAATGGCAGTAAATACATATCTACCAACAATTGAATCTAAAAAACAAAATAAATGAACAAACAGAACATAGATACAGAAAGTGTTTTGACAGTTGCCTAACGGGAGGGATATTGGAGGGAGAATAGGTGAAAAAGGTGTAGCGATTAAGAAGTACAAATTGATTGTTACAGAGTAGTCATGGGACTATAAATACAGCATAGAGCATATGGTCAATAATATTCTAATAACCCTGTATGGCATCAGATGGGTGTGAGATTAATCACGACAGTACTAGTCTACAGTAAAGTTGAATACTGGTGTATACCAGCATTACCACTCCTAGGAGTGTATCCTAGAGAAAGCTCATGCATGTCTTTATTGAGAGACAAATGCAAGAATGTTAACAACAACATTATTTAATGACAGAAATATAGAAGCAACACAAATCATCCACCGATACTAAGCTGGAGAAACCAATCATACACTGATCTATTTTATAGCAATGAAAATTATTAAACTTTACCTATACTTATTAGTGTGAATGAATCTCAAAAATGTAGTATTGAGTGAAAAAAAAGTGAATATTATATCATTCTGTCTTAATTCAGCTGCTGTAACAAAATATCCTAGACTGGGGTGGCTTAGAAACAGCAGAAATTTGTTGCTCACAGTTCTGGAGGCTGGAACTTCAAGATCAGGGTGCCTGCACGGTCCATTGAGAGCCCTCTCCTGGGTTGCAGACTTTGCTTTGTGTCCTCACAGGGCAGAAGGGGCTTGAGAGCTCTCCGAGGCCTCTTTTATAAGAGCACTTATTCCGATTTACGGGGGCTCCACTCTCATGGACCTGATCACCTCCCAAAGGCCTCACTTCCTAATACCATCACCTTTGGTGTTAGGTTTCAACATACGAATTTTGGGGGAGCACAAACATTCAGACCATAGCACATTCTATTTGTTTAAAATGTAAAAGAGATACCTTTAAATTACACCTTGTTAAGCTCTACATATATATGTGATAAGAACATGAAGAGAAGGATTGAACGATTATCACAAAATTCAGGACAGTGATTACCTGGGGTGAAATGAGGGGAGCATGATTGGAAAGAGGCACAGCATGGGTAAGGGGGCTTCTAAAATTTTGAGTGTTCCGTTTTATAAGCCACAGCCTAGTTACACATGTGGAGAGTGGCTACAGCGTTTGGACAGGTTCAAGCCTGGGACTAATGAGAGGGCACGATCCGCTCGTGGCAAAGCCACGTGCAAGTCCCAGCACAATTATAGCCAAAGGCTACAGTTGTAAGCTTGACCTATGGTCCGAACCTGTGATCCCACATGGCTGAGTGATATGGGCTTCAGGAGGTGTAGCAAGTAAACAAAGCTTTATTAGGTGCACGTAATTGAGTAGATTCGAAACCCGTGAGAACATTGTAAACATCTTGACCACGCCCTTACTTTGCCTCGTGGAATCTGGCTATAAAATAAAGACTCGGCTTGCAGGCTGTGTGCTGTCTCTCCATCAGAGAAGCAGTGTCCCACCTAGCCCCAGCTTTATTCTATTGTCTGTCTTTTCTAATCCTTCACCACCCCTCTCCCTCAGGTTCACCCATGTCTGGGCTGGCACGGCACATACACAGGTGTTCATGTTACTGTTTTTCAACCCGTGTGTTCATAATATTCACTTTTCTATTTGTGTGCTATTTTCATATTAAAGTGATAAAAAAGATGAAGGATTTGTTAAAAAAAACACACAAATGTATGACTCTTGGTTCCTTTTCCTTTAATAGAGATACAAATGAGTCATGATCTTGGAGATTTTTAAGAGGGAGAGAGATTTTTTTTTCCCCCCCAAATAAAACCTTTTTTATTTGGAAATAATTTCAAACTTACAAAAAAGTTGTAAGATTGGTTAAAAAACACCTGTTTATTGCCCTACCAGTGGTCGGCAAACTCATTAGTCAACAGAGCCAAAAATCAACAGTACAATGACTGAAATTTCTTTTGAGAGTCAAATTTTTTAAACTTAAACTACATAGGTAGGTACATTGTTATTAACTTAATTAGGGTACTCCTAAGGCTAATAAGAGCCACACTCAAGGGGCCAAAGAGCCGCATGTGGCTCTCGAGCTGCAGTTTGCTGAGCACAGGACTTTAGCTGATTTGGCTCAGTGGATAGAGCATCGGCCTGCAGACTAAAGCGTCTCAGGTTCAATTCTGGTCAAGGGCACATGCCCAGGTTGCCTGGATGTGCAGGAGGCAGCTGATCAATGGTTCTTTCTCATCGCTGATGTTTCTATCTCTCCCTCTTTTTTCCCCTCTGAAAGCAATAATAATAATTAAAAAAAAGAATCACTTAAAAAAGAAAAGCAACAAAAAAACATCTGTTTATCTGTTATCCAAATTCACTTATTGTTAACATTTTATCTTACTTGTTTTTTGTTAGAGACTTACCATGCCATTGTACATATTTTTTGTAAATCATTTGAGAAAAAGCTCTATACATCATGCCCCTTCTCTTTCCAGATACTTCATTGTATGTTTCCTCAGAAAAAGGACATTCTGGCCCTAGCCCAGCCGTGGGCAAACTACGGCCCGCGGGCTGGATTCAGCCCGTTTGAAATGAATAAAACTATTGAAAAAAAAAGACCATACCCTTTTATTTAATGATGTTTACTTTGAATTTATATTAGTTCACACAAACACTCCATCCATGCTTTTGTTCCGGCCCTCCGGTCCAGTTTAAGAACCCATTGTGGCCCTCGAGTAAAAAAGTTTGCCCACCCCTGCGCCAGTTTGGCTCAGTGGATAGAGCGTCAGCCTGTGGACTGAAGGCTTTAATTCCTGTCAAGGGCACATGCCCAGTTGCTGGCTCAATCCCCGTAGGGGGCGTGCAGGAGGCAGCCGGTCAATGATTCTCTATCATCATTGATATTCCTATCTCTTTCTCCTCCCTTCCTCTCTGAAATAAAAAAAAATATGCTTAAAAAAAAGAAAAAGGACATTCTGTTATATAACCACAGTACATTTATTAACTTCAAAAAAGTTTAAGATCAAAACAACACTTTTAAATTATTTATCATCCACATTCCAATTTGCCAACTGAATGATGCCCTTTACAGCATTTGTGTTTTCCTCCACTAGAGGTTGCAGTATACGTATCTTATTTAGTTGTTTCTTTCATCTCTTTCATGTGCAACAGTTCCTGAGCCTTTCTTTGTTTTTCATAACAATGATAGTTTTGAAGAATTCTGAAAAAAAAAATTTAAGAGAAAAATTCTTGAGTTTGTTTGCTGTTTTCTCATGATCATATTCAGTTTATGATCCCTAGTCACAATAAATGATGTCTTTTTCTCAGAGTATATTCCATCTTCAGGTGCAGAATACCTATCTGCCTTTCATTGGTTATATTAAATTCGATATGTCAGCCAAGGTGTTGCAACTTCTCCACTATGAGGAAGAGGCTTTTTATTTTTATTTTATTTTTTTTAATTAAATCTTTATTGTTCAGATTATTCCATTTGTTCCTCTTCCCCACCCCCCATAACTCCCCGCCTCCCAGTTCCCGCCCCACCCTCCGCCCTCACTCCCCACCCACTGTCCTCATCCATAGGTGCACGATTTTTGTCCAGTCTCTTCCCGCATCTCCCACACCCCTTTCCCCCACAAGAATAGTCAGTCCATTCCCTTTCTATGTCCCTGATTCTATTATAATCACCAGTTCATTCTGTTCATCAGATTATTTATTCACTTGACTCTTAGATTCACTTGTTGATAGATGCATATTTGTTGTTCATAATTTGTATCTTTACCTTTTTCTTCTTCTTCCTCTTCTTAAAGGATACCTTTCAGCATTTCATATAATCCTGGTTTGGTGGTGATGAACTCCTTTAGCTTTTCCTTATCTGTGAAGCTCTTTATCTGACCTTCAATTCTGAATGATAGCTTTGCTGGATAAAGTAATCTTGGTTGTAGGTTCTTGGTATTCATCACTTTGAATATTTCTTGCCACTCCCTTCTGGCCTGCAAAGTTTCTGTTGAGAAATCAGCTGACAGTCGTATGGGTATTCCCTTGTAGGTAACTGAGTTTCTTTCTCTTGCTGTTTTTAAGATTCTCTCTTTGTCTTTTGCTCTTGGCATTTTAATTATGATGTGTCTTGGTGTGGTCCTCTTTGGATTCCTTTTGTTTGGAATTCTCCGCGCTTCTTGGACCTGTAAGTCCATTTCTTTCACCAGGTGGGGGAAGTTTTCTGTCATTATTTCTTCAAATAGGTTTTCAATATCTTGCTCTCTCTCATCTTCTGGCACCCCTATAATTCTGATGTTGGTACGCTTGAAGCTGTCCCAGAGGCTCCTTACACTATCCTCACATTTTTGGTTTCTTTTTTCATTTTGCTTTTCCAGTTGTGTGTTTTTTGCTTCCTCGCATTTCAAATCATTGACTTGATTCTTGCGCTCCTCTGGTCTGCTGTCGGGAGTCTGTATAATATTCATTATTTCAGTCCATGTATGCTTAATTTCTAGTTGGTTCCCCAATATAAGATCGAGGGTCTCATTAGTTTTCTTGTAGATCTCATTAAGTTTATCGGCGGCTTCTAAACAGTTCTTGAGAGACCTTAAAAGTGTGGTTCTGAACTCTATATCTTCCATTGACAATGTTGTCCTGTTTCTTTGTCTCCGCATTTTGTTATGCTTCCTTGGTGCACCCCCTAGTGGTCTTTGTGCGCAGTCTTATAGTTAAATCTTGATTGTTGTAGCTAATTCCAGGGAGGGTTTGACCTCCAGGCCGAGTGGCTATGAGAATCAGCTGTGTCAGCTGTGAGAGAACTTCTGTCCTCTAGGGAGGTGCTAATCTAGCCTTTGCCTGAGGCTATCCGGCAAATGCCTCTGTGCAGGGCTTGGGCGGGGCAGGTCGCACAGGATCAATAGGGTGGGCCGGAGAGAGCAGTTATGGCGGCTCTCAGTCCTGTCCCCAGGGGCTCTGCCTGTCTGAGTCCCAGCACCCGCTGCAAACCTTGGAGAGAAAGCTGCATTTGCTCTGACCGAAGCCAGATAGTCCCGCTTCTCCCGTTTGAGTCTGGGTCCCTAAAGACTCGCCTGTATCTGGAGCTCAGAGTCTGCGACTCCCTCCCGATTGAAAACGCCAACCGGGCCCTCCGCCGCCAGCTTGCTCCGTGCACTCCGCACCTCAGAATTTGACTTCAGCACTGCGCCTCCTCTGAGTGTCCGTATGCGTTTCTCTTTCCTCCTAGTTGTAGGACTTCCACTCAGCCAGCGTTCCTGTGGTTCTGGGTGATGTCCCTTCCGTTTTTTGGTTTCACTTTTGAAGTAGTTGTTCAAAGCAGCAAACTCTGGCGTTAACCTATGCCGCCATCTTGGTTCTCCGGAGAGGCTTTTTAAAAAGATTTCTTTGGAGAGAGCTGTTGGGCTTTGAGCCCTGCTCCCCTCTCAATGGAGAGATGCAGGCATGTGATTTCCCCCTCACTTCAAGTCAAAAGAGAGAGAGGCTTCATTGAGACCCTTGGAAAGCTTAGTATGTGTCCTCCGAATTTACCAGGTCACAGGTCACTGATGTCTGAATCCTTGTCAGGAAATCTAGAGATCAAGAGGAAGGCTGGCTTGCTGCTTGGAGGTGAAGCGAAGGAGAGTTCCTCGTGGATTGGAATCAGCCTGTCCTACCCGAGTTTGTTAGGTAGTCAGTGTGCCAGGTGCTTCCCATGAGCCCGATGTGAAAGAGAACTTGTTTGCAGTCATTGCATGATCTGACTCAAAGGTTCTGTAATGGGTGAGCAGGCTCATAGAGTAGAAACTGGCAGAGTCCCATTGCATTCCTCATGGTTAGGGGTGAATAAAATACTAGGAATAGAGTAGAAACCACAGATGAAATTCCAACAGTGATTTGTGGGGGATAATTTTCTAAGAACCCATGAAAAACCCCAAAAGAGAAAGAATCAGCTTTAAATATCTGCAAGTATAGAAAGCATGAAACCATTTTATGACCTTCCCTGTAAATAACACCATTTTTCTCTCTCCTCTTCTCAGTGGAGTGGGGTAGGTTAGAAAGGAAAGTTAGTATAGTTCCAATGAGGAAGGTAGAAGCTTGCAGAGGGGAAAGAGAGCCTTACTCCCCTCTGCCACGGGAAGGGGTTACCCACTGCTGAGCCCATCCTATATAATAAAAGCCTAATATGCAAATCGACCAAACAGCAGAACACGGTGGAACAACCAGTTGCTATGATGTGCACTGACCACCAGGGGGCAGATGCTCAATGCAGGCGTTGCCCCCAGCCCGCAGGCCCCGAGCAGTGGCTGCAGCAGGGGGTAGGGCTGGTGAGCCGGGGGGTGGCGGGGGGGAGGCAGGCCAACCAATGAGGGTGCCAGC
This sequence comes from Myotis nattereri, assembly GCF_964212035.1. NCBI lineage: Eukaryota > Metazoa > Chordata > Mammalia > Chiroptera > Vespertilionidae > Myotis > Myotis nattereri. Next base: position 39,673,378 of record NC_138076.1, on the reverse strand, counting down.
AGGGGGCCCCAATCACCCTGCCAGTCGTCCCACAGATTGGCCCTGATTATCGGCCAGGACTAGGGAACCTACCCATGCATGAATTTCGTGCACCAGGCCTCTAGTCTGTAGGATAGGACATGATTAACATTAAATTAACTTTGAAGTTCTCACTATTTTATGGGATCAAACATTTTTATTTAAAATGGAATTGAAACTATGTTTGCGATTTAAATGAACTATAGGACTTTTAATTACCTAAGGATAATTTAAAACTTTTATTATTAAAAATTTTTTTAGTTTTTTCATTGAGGAACAGGGAAGAACATGTCTGAATAAATTTGATTATTTACCTGTCTGAAAAACCTATTCATTTTTGGATACGTAATACATTGCATGATTTAAAATAAAAATATGAATAGTGTATACTCTTCTCAACCTTCAAAACTGAAACTCTGTATCCATTGAAGGGGGGGGCCTTTTCTTCTGCCAGGGGCCATTTGGATATTCATAACATCATTCACGGGCCATACAAAATTATCAACTTAAAAATTAGCCTGCTATATATGATCAAACATTTAATTAACTCACCCCTAATGCCTTGGCAAGGCCAGTCCAAATGATTTCTCAGGCCTTATATGGCCTGTGGGCCGGATGTTTCCTACCCTGAAACAATAACTCACTATTTTCTCCTTCCCTAGTCCCTGGCAACCATCATTCTACTTTCTGTCTCTATGAATTTAACCACCTATAGGAGGTATTATACTATATTTGTTCTTTTGTGACTGGCTTTTTTCACTTAGCATCCTATCTAATAATAGAGAAACATAGTAATTAACCGTAACTTCGCTACCCTTCCCATTGGCTAATATGCAAGATATGCAAATTAACTGCCAATCAAGATGGCGGCTGGCAGCCAGGCAGCTGAAGCGAACAGGAGGCTTGCTTGCTCCAGTGAAGGAGGAAGCCAAGGTTCCCCGCCTGCCGCTGCTGGCCTCTGAGCTGCAACTCTAAGAAACAATGTTGCAATTATAGAAGCTAAACCATCCCCAGAAACCTGCTTTCAGCCAGCCGGGATCTCAGAGCTGGAGCTGCAACAGTGTTACAATTATAGAACCCAAACAAACCCTGATCAGCAGCCGAGGTCTCAGAGCTGGAGCCGAGCCTCAGAGCTACAGCCGGCTCTCAGTTCCAGTGACAGCCATAGAAGGTAAATAAATCCCAGAAGAAAAAGAAAAAGAAAAAAGGAGAGGTTGGGAGCTTCAGTCACCCGCCAGCCTGAAAAAGGCCATCAGCCCCTCACCCAGACTGGCCAGGCACCCCAGTGGGGACCCCCACCCTGAAGGGTGTGTGACCAGCTGCAAACAGCCATCATCCCCTCACCCAGGCTGGCCAGGCACCCCAGTGGGGACCCCCACCCTGATCCAGGACACCCTTCAGGGCAAACCAGCCAGCCTCCACCCATGCACCAGGCCTCTATCCTATATAGTAAAAGGGTAATATGCCTCCTGAACCCGGATCAGCGGAGCCAGGAGGCGTCCCGGCACCGGGATCAGCATGACAGGGGGCAGCGCCCAACACCCCTGATCGCCCTGCGGCTCTGTGTGTGACAGGGGGTGGGGCCACAACCCCCTGACCTGCCCTGCTCTGTGTGTGACAGGGGGTGGTGCCCCAACTCCCCTATCGGCCCTACTCTGTGCATGACAGGGGGGAGTTCCCCAACCCCCTGATCGGCCCTGCTCTGTGCGTGACAGGGGGCAGCACCTCAACCCCCTGATCGGCCCTGCTCTGTGCGTGACAGGGGGTGGCGCCACAACCTCCCCATCGACCCTGCCTTGAGTGTGACAGGGGATGGTGCCCCAACCCCCCAATCGGCCCTACCCTGAGTGTGACTGAGGGTGGCATCGCAACCTCCCGATCCGCCCTGCTCTGTGCATGATAGGGGGTGATGCCCCAACTCCCCAATCGGCCCTGCTCTGAGCCCAACCAGGGGCTGTACCTAGGGATTGGGCCTGCCCTCTGCCACCTGGGAGCAGGCCTAAGCCAGCAGGTCATTATCTCCCGAGGGGTCCCAGACTGTGAGAGGGCACAAGTGGGGCTGAGTGACATCCCCCCCCCCTCCAGTGCACAACTTTTTGTGCACCGGGCCTCTAGTCCTATATAATAAAGAGCTAATATGCTAATTAGACTGATGGTGGAACACATGACCGGTGGGGGGGGGGGGGCGGGGTTGCAAGGCAACCGGGGCTGCTGCAAGGGCCAAGCCCCTTGCACCAATTTTATGCATTGGGCCTCTAGTAATAATAATAACAAGGTCATACATGTTATAGCATGAATATATCACCCTTTGTCCACTATTGCTGGACATTTGGGTCTTCTGCCTTTTGTCCGTTGTGAATAATGCTGCCATGAACAAATATCTGTTTTAGTCCCTATTTTCATTTCTTTGGGGTGTATAGCTAGCAGTGGAATGGCTGGATTATACAGTAATTCTATATTTACCTTTTTGAGTAATTGCCAAACTGTTTTTTCACAGTGGTACTATTTTACATTTCAACCAGCAATGCAGGAGACTTCTAATATCTCCACATCCAACACTGATTTTCTGTTTGTTTTTGGTATTAGCCTTCCTAATGTGTGTGAAGTGGTATATTATTATGGTTTTGATTTGCATTTCCCTAATGACTGATGGTGTACCTTTTCATGTACCTATTGGCCAATTGTATGTCTTCTCAGTGAAACGCCTGCTCAAGTTCTTTGTTCATTTAAAAAATATATTTTTATTGATTTCAGAGAGGAATGGAGAGGGAGACAGAAATATCAATGATGAGAGAGAATCATTGATCAGCTGCCTCCTGCACGCCTGTCACTGGGGATCGAGCCTGCCACCTGGGCTTGTGCCCTGACCGGGAATAGAATTAGCAATCTCTTAGTGCACGGGATGACACCAATCAGACTCCCTCTCTCGATTTTACAGAGGCCCACCTCATTCCCTTAGTTTCTTGTTGTAATCGACTTTAACTAGGTTGATTTGGTGTTCAGCACAAAGGGCCTCCTTTTCTCTTGCTACTTTTAAGATTCTCCCTTTGTCTTTAACCTCTGGCATTTTAATCTTGGTGTGGGCCTCTTGGATTCACCTCGTTTGGGATTCTCTGAGCTTCCTGGGCTTGTATGTCTATTTGTTTCACTAGGTAGGGCAAGTTTTCTGTCACTATTTTTTCAAATAGGTTTTCAATTTCTTGCTCTCTCTCTTCTCCTTCCAGTACCCCCATGATGTGAATGTTAGTATGCTTAAAGTTGTCCCAGCGGCTCCTTACACTATCTTCCTATTTTTGGATTCTTTTTTCTTTTTGCTCTACTGATTGGGTGTGTTTTGCTTCCTCATATTCCAAACCACTGATTTGATTCTTGGTGTCCTCTACTCTACTATTGATTCCCTACAAATTATTCTTCATTTTAGTTAGTGTATCCTTCATTTCTGACATGTCCTTCGTTATGTTGTTGAGGTTCTCACTAAGTTCTTTGTGCATCCTTATAATCAGCGTTTTGAATTCTGCATATATCAGACTGCCTATCTCCATTTTGTTTAGTTCTTTTTCTGGATTTTTTTTTATGTTATTTCATTTGGAACATGTTTCTTTGTCTCCTTATTTTGGCAGCCTCCCTGTGTTTGTTTCTGTGTTTTAGGTAGAGCCACTATGTCTCCTAGGCTCGGTAGATTGGCCTAATGTATAGGTGTTCTGTAGGGTCCAGTGGCACAGCCTCCCCAATCACCCAAGCTGGGCATATGAGGTGCACTCCCTGTGTGGGCTGTGTATACCCTTCTGTTGTAGTTGCGCCCTGATTGCTGTTGGGCTGATTGCTGATTGCCAATGGGAGAGATTTACTGCCAGGCTGATCAGCTGCAAGGACTGGCTGTGACCACTGACTCTGACCTCTGACCACCGGGGAGGAACAGCTTTGCAGGGACCTACCCCACAGAGCAGACGTACTGCAGCAGAACTCTGAGGCCTGCTGAGATCAATCACTGCTTGTGTGTGCCTCTTGTGGCGGTGATTGGGTGGTGGAGCTTTCACGTGGTATGAAGCTGTCCCCTGGGGGTGGTGGCTCTGGGGCCTCCTGGGAGGTGCACGTCAAGGTCAGCTGCTGTCTGTGTTCTGCTTGGGGCCACCCAGCATGAGCTACAAAGTGAGTTGCAGGTGGTTGCTCCTTGTGCTATGCTTGGAGGTACCCAGGTGAGGCCAAGCTGTGAATCAATGCTGGATGTTGCTAGTGCCAGGCCCTGGGTCACTTAGTGAGAAGTACAGGGCATGCTGAGACCAGGTGCTGCTTGTTTGAAAGATTTTAGGAAAGTCTGAATCATGAGCCAAGTTAGGTCATTCGTATAGAAAAGACACCAGAAAAGAGCTTGAGTGGGCCTGAAAGTTGGGTGCAGCAGGGCCTAAAGAATCACTAGGGTGGGGCAAACAGTGTGAGCCAGGTTGCTGCAATCTCATGTGCTGCCAGCCTGTGGGATCAGTGGAAGGAGGCTCGTCAAAGGCACAATGGCCTCTGGTAACACTTCTGTCTGGGAAAAAGCTGCCCCCCCCATCTCTTGCCCTGATACCAGACAGTTTAGTTCCCCCCTTTTGTCCCTAAAGCCTTTTGAGCTACCACCCCAGCGGAGGAGCTCAGAGGGAGTGAGTCCTTTAAGAAGAACCTGGGAGTCCTACAGCCTCCATCTTCCTCAGCCTCAATCCCTGCTGGTTTTTACAGCCAGAAGTTATGGGGACTTCTCTTCCTGGCACTGGAACCCTGTGCTGGAGGTGCCTGGTGTGGGGCTGGGACCCTTTGCTCCTTTGGGGGGACCTCTACAGCTGAGATAGCCCTCCCATTCTGCATCTTCACCTCTCCTGCCAATCTCAATGTGGCTTATTTTTTCATTCCCTTGTTGTAGGATTTCCATTTAGCTCCATTTCAGGCAATTCTGAATGATGGCAGTTCTGTAGTTTAGTTGTAATTTTGATGTCTCAGCATTCTTTACTATAAAAGAAACTTAAAATATGTTGAAATACTATTCTTCACTTGTCAGATTGGCAGTTGGGAGATAATCTCCATGATGTTTCTACACGTCCTGTGACAGCTCAGCTTTGTATAGCAGAGAGACCAGAAGATTTGTTTCCTCACCAGGGTAATAAAGATAAATAACAGATTCTCTTTTCTCATCTAAAAGTCTAATATCTTTTGGCAGCACCCACAAAACTGTGCCAGTCTAACTTGTTAGCCAAGGAGGGTAAAATCTCATACTCTTCCCAGTTCTTGACCAGCAGAAATCCCAAAGCTTGACAGCACACTGTTGGCAAGCCAGAGGAGAAACATGCGTTCTTATGTTTGGGGTGGGATTGCAGAACAGCAAAACCCCTCTTGAGTGAAAATTTAATAAAATTTTGTGTGCATTTACCCTTTGAGACAGTAACCCTTCTAGGAACCTAGCTGAATATATACTTCCAAAATGCAAAATGTTCTATGCTCTGCATTGCAAAATTATTATTATTATTATTATTATTATTAATTTTTGTTAATCCTCACCTGAGGATATTGTTTTCATTGATTTTTAGAGAGAGCATAAGGGAGGGAAGGGGGAGACCGAGAAAGAGAGAGAGGGAGAGAGAGAAACATAGATGTGAGAAAGACATATCCATTGGTTGCCTCCACAAGTGCCCCGAACGGGCCTCAGGATTGAACCTGTAACACAGGTAGGTGCCCCCAATCAGGAATTGAAGCTGTGAGCCTCTGGAGTGCAGGCTGACACTCTGACCATTGAGAACATCAGCCAGGCCTGCATGGCGAAATTATTTGTAATGGGAAAAGGTTCAAGATGAATCCAAGTATTCATCGATAGAGAGGCTGGTTGAATAAACTAGGGTATATCAAAACCTATATACACACATATCTATATATATGTATATACACTTATTCCTGTGAAAGAAAAAACAAATTTTTGAAAAATGGAAATGGTTACTTACAGAGGATGAGTAGAATGGGTACAGGGAATAGGGGTGGGAGCAAGAATTCTCTGAGTATCCCTTTTTATAATTTTGATTTCTGAGTCCTGATTTATATATTTAAAAAATAAAATGAAGTCAAAGAAGAAAAAAACAAAACCTAACATTGAACACAACAGAAACAAATGAACAGAATTGAGTAGAATCACACCGAGAAAATAATTACGTAAAAGTAACCTTGGAACGTAGAATACTGTAACATTTTCCACATAAACTCTGAGGATGAAACTGCAAACATATTTTGAACTGCATTCACTAAGTTTATTATTAGTAATATTATTGTTCTTATACTTTTGTAGATCATAAAATATTACAAAATAAATATATATATAATAATAAAAGTATAAAATGCTAATTAGACTGGATGTCCTTCCGGACGACCTTCTGGACGAAGCTGGGGCTGTGAGGGAAGCCTGGGTCCTGGGTGCTAGAGGGAAGCTGGTGCCAGAAGCTGGGGGAAGGAAGGCCTACTCTTGCACGAATTTGGTGCATTGGGCCTCTAGTCTATAATAATAATAAAAGTGTAATATGCTAATTAGACCAGACAGCTGAATGACCTTCCAGACGACCTCATGGACAAAGCTGGGGCTGCGAGGGCTGAGGCAAGCAGCCATGACTGGGAGGGCCAAGCCCCTTGAATGAATTTCATGCACCGGGCCTCTAGTTTTTAGCTATTAAAATAAAACAAGTAAAACAAATAAGTAAATATTAATGTTATTAGGAATCAAGATTTCCAAGTTAAAAAAGATTAGAAGAACTATAATGCTAAACTTTGAACTGAACTACCAATATAAACTCATGAAATACATATATTTTTAATTCAGTAAAGTCTTATTGTGTGGCAGCCACAGGAGATACAGTAGTGAATAAGAAAGGGAGAGTCCCTACGCTGATATTTATATTAGACACATATAAGAAAGAAATGTACAAATAATTACAATGGAGTTAAGTCTAGCATTTTGCCAAGAGTTTATACCATTATCATTCAACATTTGAAGTTCCCCACCCTGAAAATCAGCCTAGCCTGAAATTCAGCCTATTGTTAAGCCAGAATACATAGTGCCCACTTCAAGAAAGAATAAGTGCTCAGAGTGAGCGCAACTTGTTGTTGTTTTTTTTTTGTTTCTGTAAAAATATATTTTTATTGATTTCAGAGAGAAAGGGAGAGGGAGGGAGGGAGAGAGAGAGAGAGAGAGAGAGAGAGAGAGAGAGAGAGACATTAATGATGAGAGGGAATCACCGATTGACTGCCTCCCGCAGGCTCCACACGGGATTGAGCCTGCAATCTGGGCACGCGCCCTGACAGTGAATTGAACCATGACCTCCTGATTCATAGGTCAACGCTCAACCACTGTGCCATGCCTGCAGGGCAGAGTGAGGGCCACTTGTGCCTAGCAGCAAACAACTGGGATCCCGCCAGGTGTGTGGGAGTGTTAGTTTTCTGAGGACAGAATTAAATGGACAGGCTGTTGCCAAATTCCCCAGGTTTGCACTGTCTGCCTGCCTTTCCAAGACACGTTGAGAAATGTTCTTTGTTTTCCCATCTCCTTCTAACGAGGAACACCCTGCTTTGGAGCCAAGCAAGGTTATAAAAGGAACTGGAAGCGAGTTTTCAGACCAGAATTTTGGAGGAAAAGAAATGTCCAGCGGGACCTTGAGTGATGGTGTCACTTATGGAGATTGGTCCAGTGCCAGTGACTGAATTCATAGTAGAGAAGTTATGAGCTGCATCTAAAGCAAAAGAGCTCGGGGTTGAGCTTAAGTAGATGCCAGTCTTGTGACGTCTGTAAAGGCGAGATAACCTCTAAATCAGCGGTTCTCAACCTGTGGGTCGAGACCCCTTTGGGGGTCGAACGACCCTTTCACAGGAGCCGCCTAAGACCATCGGAAAACACATATATAATTACATATTGTTTTTGTGATTAATCACTATGCTTTAATTATGTTCAATTTGTAACAATGAAACTACATCCTGCATATCAGATATTTACATTACGATTCATAACAGTAGCAAAATTACAGTTATGAAGTAGTAATGAAAATAATTTTACGGTTGGGGGTCACCACAACATGAGGAACTGTATTAAAGGGTCATGGCATTAGGAAGGTTGAGAACCACTGCTCTAAATAGATGCCATCTGTTTCCGATTTCTTGGTAAAGCTCTGTTACTGTGAAATTCTAGTTACAAAGACTAGGACCCATGGAAAGTCCACAGGTGGAGATAGGAATCTCCCTTTCCAGTATAGTGTGGTACGTTTCAAATTTCTGGTTGTCTGGCGTATTGAGGTGTTTGCCATCTAAAAAGTAGTCACTTAGTGGTTGAGTCCAATTATGTGGGGGAACCAATTGATACCTAGAAACTAACTGGTACCAAGTGAAACTGGGTGGACCCCAAAAGACAGTGAATACAAACTCAAGCGTTGGTTTAATTGTACATGTTAGCCATGTCATAAGCAAACTGTATTGTTGGACATATGCCTAGATGTGACTGAGGGCAACATTAAGGATAGGTACCTTCCAGGCAGTGGTGTGCTGACAAATTAACAACAGTTTCTTTGGGAGAATGGGAGTTGAGGAGTCCCTAATTGGTAATGTTTCCTGATTTCCATCGTGTAAATATTTCCATAGGCTGACTTCAAGCTACAGGATTTAACAACCATCTGGCAAGATTCCTGACAATTTAGCAATTGATTATCAAAAGCTGGTTCTGATGGACAGATATCAGAGGGAAGGGGGAGGGGGAGTGGGAAGAGATTAACCAAAAAACTTATATGCATATATGCATAGCCCATGGACATACAATAGTGTGGTGAAGGCCTGGGGTGGGGCTGGAGCCAGGTAGAGGGGGACAAAGGGAGAAAAATGGGGGACATCTCAACAATAAAAATAAAATTTTTATGAGAGAGATAGAGAGGAGAGAGAGAGAGAGAGATATCAAGCCGCCTTGGCTGGTGTGGCTCAGTTGATTGTCATCTCATGCACCAGAAGGTGGAAGGTTTGATTCCGGGTCAGGGCACATGCCAGGGTTGTGGGCTTGATCCCTGGTAGGGGTGCTGATCCGTGTTTCTCCTTCACATCGGTGTTTCTTTCTCTCCTTCTTCTTTCCACTCTCTCTAAAAATCAATAAAAACAGATTTTTAAAAAAGGAGATAACAAGCCATTTGTCAATAATTTGGAACCTTCAACCAAAAACGTGAAAGACACTATCTAGGAAAAATCAAGAAAACATACATACAGATTAAAATGTGATAATGCATTATTGCAGTTCATGTTCCATTCTAATAACAAACCCAATTACCAAAACACATTCATATCCCATTATTGGGGGAATTTTATACAATCCATTTGGAGGTGCTCAAAGAAGCTTTGGTTCTATTCTCTTTCTATCTTTACAGTTTTGCCAGGATTTAGTTGCAGGCATATGGGATATGCACTAGAAACATCCTTGAGTATACTTTAGTGCAGGGGTGGGCAAACTTTTTGGCTCGAGGGCCACAATGGGTTCTTAAACTGGACCGGAGGGCCGGAACAAAAGCATGGATGGAGTGTTTGTGTGAACTAATATAAATTCAAAGTAAACATCATTACATAAAAGGGTACGGTCTTTTTTTTTTTTTTAGTTTTATTCATTTCAAAGGGGCCGAATCCGGCCCGCGGGCCGTAGTTTGCCCACAGCTGCTTTAGTGTCTTCACCCCCATTGCTGGAGTAGGATGGTAACCACGCTATATTTGCTATGGTAATAAGATTGAAGAGCTTGCCTACTATGTTAATCAGCACTCTGGGGAGGGGAAAAGGTGGGGTTCTCTCTTGAAGTATGATACATAATTAATTTAGAAGGATATTATCACTGATTACTTTGGGAAAGAATATATGATGACCAAAAAGCATGTTGACGAATCTCCAGATCCTTTTAAGTCATAAATGTGCTATGATTGTCCTTGATTGACAATAATATTGAAATCAGGAGACAAAATAATTTGTAGACAATAATTGTCTCAGTTTTAGTGCTTAGCAATTGGGATCTCAGTAATTTTTATCGAGGAGATGGAGCAATAAAGCAGAGCTGGGGAGGTCATTGTTAAGTATGTCGAAGAAAGTCTGAAGTGATTATCTTTAGAAGAGCCTGCTTGCATGGTCCACCCTTGGCTGGCTTTCTGAAGTGTTCCCACGATTCCCCACTAATAAGGGTGCCCCACTGTGCTCAGACTGTGCAAATAATGTGGTTTATGCTGAACACTGGCTTTTTTTTCTGGGAATCTTACATGCGAGGTGGAGGGTGCCTACATGACTAGCCCCCAAGAAAAATGCTGGTCAGAGTCTCTAATAATAGCCCTCCCTGGGCAGAAACATTGCACATTTGCATTTTCATTGCTGGGGGAAGAGTGTGCTCTGTGTGACCCCTCATGGGAAGGTGTTATGGGCTGAATCTGTCCTTCCAAAGTCATATGCTGAAACCCTAACCCTGACTGACACTATATTTGGAGATAGGGCCTTTATGGAAGTTATTAAAGGTTGACTAGAGTTATGCAGGTGGGACACTGAACCAGTAGGATCAGTCACTTTATAAGAAGAGATAACAGTGCTCTCGCTCCCTCTCCTTGCACACATGTGCATGGAGGGAAGGTTACGTGAAGACATGAAGAAGGTTACAGGAAGACAGCTCTTGCCAGAAGCTGAATTGGCCAGGACATTGATCTTGGACTTCTAACCTCCAGAACTGTGAGGAGAAAAAAATCTCTGTTGTTGAAGCTACCCGGTGTATGGCATTTTGTTATGGCAGCCCAAGGAAACCAAGACAGCTTCCTTTAGGAGGGGCAGCACGTCTCTCAAATTTATGGATTAGCATTCCTATACATTATTATATATCTTTATTACTTATGTATGTGTTTGTCAATAACATGAGGTTTCACATATTTTAAAGCTTTGATAAAAAATGGTATCAAACTGTGTATATTCCTCAGAAGCTTGTTTTTCTTTTACTTATAATTCTAGCTTTAGAATGATGTAAAATACTTTCTAAAATGCAAATACAATATCACTTCCTGGATTAAGATGCTTCAGGTTTCCCACCTAAAGAATAGGGATAAAAGCCCTAGCTGGTTTGGCCCAGTGGATAGAGCGTTGGTGCGTGGACTGAAGGGTCCTGGGTCCGATTCCAGTTAAGGCCATGTACCTCAGTTGCAGGTTCCTCTGCCCTGGTCAGGGTGTGTGCAGGAGGCAGCCAATTGATGTGCCCCTCTCTCACATCAGTGTTTATCTCTGTCTCTCCCTCTTTAAAAATCAATGGAAAAATGTCCTCAACTGAGGAGTAACAACAACAAAAGAATTGAATAGGGATAAAAAGCACAAGCATCTAAAGAGGATAGTAAAGGACTGGGTGTGGCAAAGGAAGATGATTTAGAATGTTTTGGGGTGGGAACCCTTGAACTGTTAAATCTTTTGACATCTCAAGAGAAGTAGAAAACTTGGAATTCTATGTGAAAGCTATCATTTAAAAAAATTTTATTTTTCAATTTTGGTTGACATTTAATACTATTTTATATTAGTTTCTGGTGTACATCATAGTGGTTACCCAACCATATAATTTACAGTGATCCCTTGATATTTAAAGTACCCACCTGGCACCATACATAGTTATTACAGTATTATTTATCACATCCTCTATGCTGTACAATATTACTTATAACATTCCCTATGCTGTACCTTACATCCCTGTGAATATTGTACTTCTTTTTTTTAAAAAAAATATATTTTATTGATTTTTTACAGAGAGGGAGGGAGAGAGATAGAGAGTTAGAAACATCGATGAGAGAGAAACATCGATCAGCTGCCTCCTGCACATCTCCTTCTGGGGATGTGCCCGCAACCCAGGTACATGCCCTTGACCAGAATCGAACCTGGGACCTTTCAGTCCACAGACCGACGCTCCATCCACTGAGCCAAACAGGTTTTGGCAATATTGTACTTCTTAATCCCTTTACCTTTTTCACGCAGTCCCTCAACTGCCCTCCTCTCTGGCCACCATCAGTTTGTTCTCTGTATTTGAGTCTGTTTCTGTTTTGTTTGTTCATTTATTTTGTTCTTTAGATTCTGCATATAAGTGAAATCTTATGGTATTTGTCTTTTCCTATTTATTTCACTTAGCATAATACTGTCTAGGTCTATCCGTACTGTCACAAATGGGAAGATTTCATTCTTTTCCATGGCTGACTAATATTGCACTGTATATATATATTGCCACTTTTTTTAAACATATATTTTATTGATTTTTTTTTTTTTGAGAGAGAGGAAGGGAGAGGGACAGAGAGCCAGAAACATTAATGAGAGAGAAACATTGATCAGCTGCTTCCTGCAAGCCCCCACTCGGGATATGCCCGCAAGCAAGGTACATGCCCTTGACCGGAATCAAACCTGGGACCCTTGAGTCCGCAGAATGACGCTCTATTCACTGAGCCAAACCGGTTCTTGCTCCACTTGTCTATTAATGGGCACTTAGGTTGCTTCTGTATCTTGGCTATTGTAAATAACTATGCAATGCACATAGGGGTGCGTGTATCTTGTCAAATTAGTGTTTTAGGTTTCTTCAGATATGTACCCAGAAGTGGAATTGCTGGGTCATAAAGCAGTTCCATTTTTAATTTTTTTGAGGAACCTCCATACTGTTTCCTCTAATGGCTACATCATTATAATCCCACCAATAGAACACAAGGGTTTCCTTTTTCCACATGCTCACCAACACTTGTTGTTTGTAGATTTATTTGCCGGGAGCTGGTCCATCCTTACTGTTTCAAGGGACCTGGCATATATGGCATACTGTTCTTAATATGTTTGCTCACCTTCTTGGCACTATGTGTTTTAACCAAGGTCACCTCTCTGAGAAAGGTTGTTTCCCCAGGTAGGGATTTTCCCCTGAAGTTAGGGAGGGAATAAAACCCCTTAAGTGCCAGGCGGGTAATTAATCACTTTAACTACGAACAATCATGCTTAAACTACATAATCTTTACTCCCTGGAATGGAGATAAGAAACGCCCTAACCTTTGGAATAGAGATTGATAGGATTGGAATCAACTGGTATAAATACAGATGTAACAAGACAACAGGACACAGAACCTAGACACAGAACCTACACAGAACCTAGACAGAACCTACACAGAACCTAGAGACAGAAGAACTTCGCTGGAGAGAACATGGCAAAAGATCCTGGACAGAAACTGGAGACAGAACCTAGAGACAGAACCTAGCGAGAGAACATGGCAAAAGATCCTGGACAGAAACTGGAGACAGAACCTAGAGACAGAACCTAGCGAGAGAACATGGCAAAAGATCCTGGACAGAAACTGGCCACAGAACCTAGAGACAGAACCTAGCGAGAGAACCTGGCTGAAGATCCTAGAGACAGAACCTGGCTACAGAACCTGGCTGGAGAACCTACAGAACCTGGCAATAGAACCAGGCAAGAGAACCCAACCATGCTGATCAACTGAACGCTGCCTCTGTGTCATTCCTTCTTCGCCGACTCTGTCCACACCTTTGGGGACCCCTGGACCTGCTGGGGTTGGACCCCAGCATTTATTGATAACCATTTTGACAGGTGTGAGGTGATATTCTGACAAATTTTTTAAAGCAGTGGTCTAATTTATTCATAGTAATAGTGAAAAAATACATATATATGTATATACTAGTATGCATTTTGTTAATCCTTACCTGAGGATATTTTTCCATTGATTTTTAGGGAGAGTGGAAGAGAGAGGGAAAGACAGAGAAACATCAATGTGAGAGAAACACATCGATTGGTTGCCTTTTGCCTGTGCCCCAACCAGGGCCCAGGCCAGGGAGGAGCCTGCAATCAAGGTATGTGCCCTTGACCGGAATCAAAACCAGGACCCTTTGGTCCGCAGGCCTACATTCTATCCACTGAACCAAACCGGCATGAAAAATATTTTAACACTTTGATTTTGAAGAGGTCTTCATTGTCAAAATTTATGAATTATGTAATTTAGTGTTAAATATTCTTTCCATTTTCATAAAAAGAATCTATTTTAATCTTTTAAAATGTTTTTATTGATTTTAGAGAGAGAGGAAGGGAGAGGGAAAGAGAGAAACACTGATGTGTGAGAGAAACATCAACTGGCTGCCTCCTGCATGCCCCCTGACCGGGAATTGAACATGCAACCTTTTGATGCATGGGATGATGCTCAACCAACTGAGTCACAATGGCAAATCTCTTTTACTGTTAAATATTACCTTTTGTCATCTGATACATACAAAAGTCCTTTTTACTCCATTTAATTTTTCCTCTATTGATATGGTATTAGGCTGCGTAGACTAACTACTCTAGCAATCCCCAAATCTTGATGGCCTAGGAAAATAAGAAGTTTATTTCTTGCTCATTCCACAGTTCAGTGTGGTAAGGCAAAAAGGATCTGTTTTCTAAGGATGGAGGTATATTACCACATCCAACCATAGAGGAAGCTAGGAAATGTTGCTTAGCAGTGTGCTCAGAAGGAAGAGTTAACATGTTTGGAGAGTTTGAGTCCTTCATGTCCTCAGGTATCTTAGCTATTTTCCTTAGAACCTATACCTTTAAATGGAGAGGACTAAGATACATAGTCGTGTTCTATTAGTTAGGGCACATATTTGGCTACTGTAGCAAAGACAAGCAAAACAAACCACAGTAACTTCCAAAGGGTAAAAATGGGAGGGAGAAAAAGAAAGAGAAAAGCAAAGCAGGTTTTCTGGGTAGGAAATGAGTCCAGCATAGATCCCAAAGTGAGAAATCTTGTGGAACTGATATTTCTTTTTATTTTGCCTGTCATGAAAGTTCCTACTTACACTTTAAAGTCCCACTAAATGTCACTGCTTTGATATCCCCAAACATTTTGTTTGTATCTCCTTTGGCATTTGCCATACTGTATCAAATTCAAGGTCATCCCTCCTACCTTTGTAACTCATTCAAGGTGATTCTGTAGTAGTAGCAAAACAGTTGAGAGCAGAGCTCCTGATTCTGCCCTATTTAATGTTTGAGATTGGCTTTAAAATACAACAACAAAAAAAGGGGGACTAGATGAAACAAGGTTGACAAAATATTGACTTATTGAAGCTGTGTGATGGGTGCCTGGGTGATAATTATATGGTTTTTCTCTCTTTGGTATATGTTACAAAACTTCCATAAAAAAACAAACAAAAGCCTAGTCCTTGAAGACAGCCAGACAGGGGTTCGAATCCCAGTTTCACCATCTACTAGATGAGTGACTTTTAAGTTCAGTTTCTCAGAGTGGGAATAATGTATGGGCCATTAGGGTGTATTTTATTTTATTTTTGGCATTAGGGTTCTTATAAAGATTAAATGAGACAGAATTTGAGATATCTAGCATAGGTCTGGCCCTTAGCAGTTGAACTAATAAGGGTGCCCGCTGGCAAGCAACATAAACTGACTACTTACGGCTAATTCCCCTGATTTGCAAGTTTTACGAGGCAGAGGTAGGAGAGCTCAGATCCCCTATTCCCGGACCCAGAGCGTTCTCTACATTACCGCACGTGTCCAAAACCTTCCCTCAGTTTCGTACTTTTCCCTTTATGCTGTCACACACACAGGAACACAGTTTGAGCACAGGTCTGCAGTGTAGAACCCTCAGGACTGCAGGGTGGCCATGGGCGGAGGTGACCGGGCATGAAGTGGCCTGGCTGCACGTGGGTTGCTAAGTGGATGCTGGTCCAGCACGGGGTGACCTCAAGAAGAGTGGACTGAACCCCTGGGCCTTCCCCGCCTCGCTCCCTCCCGGGGTTCAGTCGGGAGGACAGACCGACGCCGGGTGCCCGCGGGCCGCGCCCCAGCCCTCCCACCTCCCTCCAGGTCCCAGCGCGCATCCCGCCCGAGTCCCGCTCCAGGCTCCCGTGGTTGGTCCAGCGCTGCTCCCGCCCCTCCCGCGCGACGGGGGCGGGGCCTCGGATCCCCGGCCGCTGATTGGCCGAAGCGTAGGCGCTCCCCTCTTCCGCCCCCTTCGGCGAGGTGAGAGGTCAGCCGAGCGCCGGTCGGCGGGGGCGACAATGGCGGGGCTCTGGGTGAGCTTGGGCTCGCTGGTCGCGGCGGGACGGCGTGCGCGGCGGTCGCCGCAGCAGCTGATGCAGAGCGCCGCGCTGTGGACCCTGAAGGTGAGGCGCGACGGCGGGGCTCCCGCGGGTCTGGGCTTCCCCGGGCTCCCAGCCCCGCTCCGCCCGGCGGTGGTCCGTGCGGCGGCCAGCGCCCCGGGGGCTCCCGCGACCCCCGCGGCCCCGATCCCGCGGCGGCCGGGCGGGGTGCTGATTCCCTCCCCCTGCAGATTGCGCGTGGGGGCGGGGCAGAGCCGGCGTCCTCGTCCTGCTGCGGCGGGCGCTCCGGGGTCGCGGAGGGCGGCGGGGCCGGGGAGCCGGCAGGCTGCGTTCTGCTCGCTCCCGGCGGCTGACAGATCTCTGGCCGTGTGTACCTGCATTTCCTCTGCACCCCCTCTTTGGCCCTAAGGTTTTGGCTTTCCTTGAGCTTTCCAGGGTGTGTTTTTAATGGTCCCTACAGTTTCCCTGTTCTCGTGGCTCTTTCCTGCTGGAAGGGACACGGGGGATGGCTGTTGAAGGAGAGTTAGGGCTGCAAGTTTCTCTCAACTTTTAAAGTGTCACACGATGTCAAGATGACCACCTTTTACGTCTGAGTTGAAGGCCTGTTTTAATTGTAGTACATCACCGTATACAGCAGATGCATCCTGTGAACTTGTTTTTCTTTTCCCTGTAGTAGTGGTCAGCCTGTCTTTTGTACTTTTCTGAAACACATTTTAAACAATTTTTTTTTCCGCCACCGTTCTGTGTGTCCTAGGGTTTCATGGTGGCAGCCTTGACTCAGATGTCGGAGTGTGTGTGTGTGGCTGTCAACACTTTTCTCCACATGGAGTCTCATAATTTCTAAGCACAGACTTCCCAACTTAACTTTAATAGGGTTTATTAAGTCCCTTGAAACAAATTCTTGAAAACGCAGGTCTTCCTGACAACCACCTGCCACCTGGTTCAGTCTGCTTGCTAAACTTCTTCTAAAAATTATTTTAAAAATTGACACATACCTTGATTTATGGTCACTGACCTTTAGGATGGGAAGGCAGTTTGGGGATGACCCGGGCCATCCGGCTCCCTCATTGCTCAACCTGGGAGGAAATCCTCGGGAGCCGTGTGAGAGTTGGAGCTGTTCTCCGCAATGGAAGTAAGCCTGCACCTGTGTCAGCTTTGTGTCAACTTCAGAATGCTATCTCAAAGAACACAATGTTCTTTGTGTTGGTGCAATCTATTGTTTGGTAATTTTGTTTTTAATCTTTTAATCTTCCTTGGCCCCATCCAGCAGTTACAAGACTGTTACATTTACATAGGAGGCAGCCTGGTGTAGTGGAAAAGTCTGGGCATTGGAGTCACATAAGGTCAAGTTTTGTACTGTATGGTGTTAATGAGACAAGTCACTTCGTTGGGCCTTAGCTTCTTCCTTTTAGTTACTCCCCCCCCCCACCCCCAATAAATCTTTATTGAATACTATTTTGTTCTATCTCTAGGGGAAAAAATACAGTGTTATGCCCAGATTTCAAGATTCCCAAGAGCCCACCAGGGAGCCAGCGAGTCCGATGCAAAAGCAAAGAGTCTTTTATTCAAACCCGGGTCTGGGTCCCCTACCCTCCTTACTGACACAGCAGCAGGTGGCAGAGAGAGACCTAGCCCGATGGGAAGAGGAGTTTTATAGGGGGGTGGAGAGGTGACTGTGGCTCCTGCCGATTGGCCAGGCGCAAGTCGGTGTCTTGTAAAGAAATCCTGGGCGTGGCTAGCAGAGGCTTGGGCTTCCGGGAAGAAGCCTTGCCAAGCACATGGCTCTGCCCAAAAATGGAGGACCCAGGGTAAGATGGAGGGCACAGCCCTCGCCTTTTCAACAGTTTCTGCTTTATTAGAAATTTTAGTCCATTAGGGAGAGACAAGTATAAAATGGTAGGGGAGAAGTCAGGGTAATATAAGAAAATAGAACAGAGGGATTTGACCAAGTCAAGATATTGAGGTGTATATCCTCGATACTGTTACGATGTTTTACTTGAATTAATTTATTCAGTCCTCACAACAGCCATATAACCTCATATACAGATGAAGAAATTGAGGCACACAGTGTTATGCAACTTGCTCAAAACGACAGCACTAGTAAGTGTCAGAGCTAGAACTCCAGAACCTGTGCTCTTAATCATACTATACTGCCTAAGGTAAGGGAGTGTTTTCCTTTGGAAGTGAAAAGTTAAACAAATTTTGAAGGACCAAGTGACTTTTCTAGGCAAAGATAGAAGACATGAGTGTTATATGTGCGAGAACAGCATGTGCAAAGATCCTGTGGCCAGAGGGAATGACAAGGTAGAACTGGGGGAAAAACTCTGCGGCTCAGGTACAGAGAGTGGTTGGTGCTGGAGAGGTAGGAAGGAGCCAGACCATGTTGGGCCTTGTAGACCATGTTGTTAGGTTTGGTCTTTATTTTATAGCATTCATGTAGGAGGTGGGCGGGATTACACTGCCATATTTTCGATTGGAGAGGCTAAGAGGAAAGTTGTTACTGTGTTTACTGCTCTATACTTGTTATATATTAACTGTATGATATCTAAGATTTGATTTTTCTTACCCTGTTTCTTCCTTTCAATGTGTTGGCAGAGACTGCATCTTGTCTATTTCTGTGTTGTTAGCACAGTACTTGACACAATAGGTGCTGCTGAATGTGTGACAATACTGACTGGAATAGAGAGTTACTTTTTCGAGTAAAGAGTTCCTCCTGGAGGTGGGAAGAACTCTGAAGTTCGCTCTCCCTTTAAGGCAGGGGTGAAGGATGTCCGAGGGCCCTATAAGGCCTGCCTGAAATCATTTGGCCTGGCCCTGCCAAAGCATTAGGGGTGAGTTAATTAAATGTTTGACCAAATAGAGCAGGCTAGTTGTTAAGTTGATAATTTTGTATGGCCTGCAGATGTTGTTATAAATATCCAAATGGCCCCTGGAAGAAAAAAGGTTCCCACCCCTGCTCTAGGGGTAGTTGAGCTGTTTCTTAGTTTCACTCCATGTTTCTCTTAGGTGAACTTGAAATGTGCTCCACTGAATCTATATTTGAAGCAGAACTTTCTGAAGATTTTGTTCTCCCATTTCTCCCTCTACCTCTGCAAGCCATTTGGTTGGTTGGAAAATAGACTGCTAACTCTACACTTAGTCTAGAGAATTCTAACTATTCTTTTGGCCAGTTGGCAGAATTTGCTTGCTTCTAGGGCAGGGGTGGGCAAACTTTTTGACTCGAGGGCCACAATGGGTTCTTAAACTGGACCGGAGGGCCGGAACAAAAGCATGGATGGAGTGTTTGTGTGAACTAATATAAATTCAAAGTAAACATCATTACATAAAAGGGTCCGGTCTTTTTTTTTTTTTAGTTTTATTCATTTCAAACAGGCCGGCCCGCGGGCCATACTTTGCCCACGGCTGTTCTAGGGTATATGTAGAGTTCACCTTTTAGTTTTATTTGTTTTGTGTATCAGCTTTTTAAACACATTCTGTTTAAGTACCCAATGTTCCCTTCTGTCTACATTTTTTTTCTTCTAGTGGCTCCAGGATGTTAGGTTTTGATAATTGCTACAGTTTATTGAACTTTCATATGCCTTATATGGTTTTCATATATTACCTCTTATCCATGTAACACTAGGCAAAACGTCCCAATTTTACAGAAGAGGAAACAAAACTCGGCAGTTAAGTAAGTTGCTCATGGACACAGTTGGCTGAGGTAGAATTTGAACCTTGGAGGTGTAATTCCAAAACCTGGCTTTTGTCTCATATGAATGATGGTCTTATTATATGGTGAATTTTCAAAGCTTGAATGCTTAGCCAGAGGTCCTCAAACTTTTTAAACAGGGGGCCTGTTCACTGCCCCTCAGACATTCCACACATGCGCACTGCAGGCCCTGGACGAGTCGGCTGCTAAGCAGGACAGGCAGCGGCGGCAAAAACACCCGGCGTGCCAGCGGGCTGCATGTGGCCCGCGGGCTGTAGTTTGAGGACCCCTGACTTAGGCTTTATGTTTCCTTAAAATCCATGATTCCGCACCCCCCCCCCCCCCCCGTCATGTTTAAGCATATCTAAATGTTTTAGAATTGCCTGGAGGCAAATCTGTCCTACATGCTTATAGATTTCTGCTAATCATTTGGGAAAAAAATTTAAGACTATTATAGAAACTAGTTTCTGGCATGATAAAATTCTTATGGACATTTGTGTATTTATATATCAACTTTTGGATTTTATTCTGTTCTTAAGAGGTTCAGAATAGAGGAGTTACTTAAAAAAAAAAATTACCTTTAGCCTGGCCAGAGTGGCTTAGTGATTGAACATGGATCTATGAACCAGGAAGTCGTGCATGGTTCGATTCCCATCAGGGCACATGCCTGGGTTGTGGGTTCGATCCCCAGTGTGGGGCGTGCAGAAGGCAGCCGATGAGAGAGAATCATTGATTGGCTGCCTTCTGCATGCCCCACACTGGGGATCGAACCCGCAACCCAGGCATGTGCCCTTGGCAGGAATTGAACCCAGGACCCTTCAATCCACCATTCTATCTACTGAGCCAAAATGGGTAGGGCTCATCATTGATGTTCTTATCTATCCCTTCCTCTCCCTTCCTCTCTGAAATCAATACAAAAAATATTTTTAAGAAATAAAAAAATAAAAATTTATCTTTATTGTTGATAATGTTACAGATGTCCCCTTTGTTTTTTCCCCCATTGTCCCCCTCCATCTGGCACCCTCCCCTCCAGGCCTTCACCACACTAGTCTGTGTCCATGGGCTATGCATATATGCATATAAGTTTCTGGGTTAATGCTCCCTTTCTTCCTCTCCTGCTCTCTGCCTTCCCAAGGAGTGACTTTTAAAACTCTTCTGAATAAGGAGAAAAGATGGTGATGTTATTTAATGAAGATAATGAAGGAAAAGAAGTTGTTTAAATTATTCCAATTAAAAAAAAAAAGTGGTTAAATGAGAGAATAGGGATGACAAAGGAAATTTGGGAAGAATCTTTTTTGGTAGAAACATAGTATTTCATCTTTGATACCAGGAGTCAGATGACTGCAGAATCATATTGAGTTGCTGGGAAGGTAGAGGGAAACCAGTGGCTGGTTTTTGGGTCAGTGATATGAGATACAAGTTGGAGTTGGAGTAAGTGAACTTTGAAGAATATAGTGGGTAAGTTAATAGAATCAGCACTCCTCTATCTGCAGGTTTTGCCACACATTCTGCCACAGAATTAACCAACTATGGATTGAAAATATTTTGGGGGGAAAATTACAGAAAGTTTCAAAAAGCAAAATTTGAATTTCCACCCTCTGAGCACTATTATATGCTGAATCCACATGAAGTGATGCATAGGTATACTCTGCTGTAGCCTATTTGCAAATACAAATTATATACATACACTATGCCATCCTATCTAATAAAAGAGAAACATGGTAATTAGCGTATGACTGCTACCTTTCCCATTGGCTAATCAGGGCGATATGCAAATTAACTGCCAGCCAAGATGGCGGCCGGCAGCCAGGCAGCTTGAAATTAACATGAGGCTTGCTTGCTTCAGTGACGGAGGAAACCAGCGTTCCCGCCTGCCTTACCGGCCTCTGAGCCTGCAGTTT
The DNA here is from genome assembly GCF_964212035.1 of Myotis nattereri. Lineage (NCBI taxonomy): Eukaryota > Metazoa > Chordata > Mammalia > Chiroptera > Vespertilionidae > Myotis > Myotis nattereri. The sequence goes on along the minus strand of NC_138076.1, from coordinate 39,651,675 downwards.
GAAACATTGTAACAAATATAGAAGCTAAACAAAACCCCAGAAACCTGCTTTCAGCGAGCCGGGATCTCAGAGCTGGAGTTATACATTGTTTCGATTATAGAACCCAAACAAACCAGATACCTGCTTTCAGCAGCAGAGGCCTCAGAGCTGGAGCCAGAGCTAAAGCTGGCCCAGAATAAAAAAAGAAAAAAAGGAGCAGGTGGGAGCTTCAGCCCTCAGCCCCTCACCCAGACTGGCCAGGCACCCCAGTGGGGACCCCCACCCTGAAGGGTGTGTGACCAGCTGCAAACAGCCATCAGCCCCTCACCCAGACTGGCCAGGCACCCCAGTGGGGACCCCCACCCTGATCCAGGACACCCTTCAGGGCAAACCAGCCAGCCCCACTCATGCACCAGGCCTCTATCCTATATAGTAAAAGGGTAATATGCCTCCCAGCACCAGGATCAGCGAGGCCGAGAGGCCTCCCGGCAGTGGGATCAGCGTGACGGGGCAGCGTCCAAATCCCCTGATCGCCCTGCGGCTCTGTGTGTGACAGGGGGCGGGGCCACAACCTCCTTATCGGCCCTGCTCTGTTCGTGACAGGAAAAGGCACCCCCAACCCCCTGATCAGCCCTGCTCTGTGCCTGATAGGTGGGAGCTCCCCAACCCCCTGATCGCCCTGCGGCTCTGTGTGTGACAGGCTGCGGTGCCCCAACCCCCTGATTGGCCCTGCTCTGTGAGTGATAGAGGGCGATGCCCCAACCACCCCCCACAGGCCCTGCTCTGTGTGTGATGAGGTAGAGCCATAACCTCTCCATCAACCCTGCCCTGAGTGTGACAGGGTGCGTCGCCCCAACCTCCTGATCCGCCCTGTTCTGTGTGTGCCGGGGGTGGTGCCCCAACTCCCCTATTGGCCCTACTCTGTGAGTGACGGGGGGAGCTCCCCAACCCCCTGATCGGCCCTGCTCTGTGCATGACAGGGTACGGAGCCCCAACCCCCCTGATGGGCCCTGCTCTGTGAGTGACGGGGGCAGCGCCCCAACCCCCTGATTGGCCCTGCTCTGTGCGTGACGGGGTGGCCCTGCAACCTGCCCATCGACCCTGCCTTGAGTGTGACTTGGGGTGGTGCCCCAACCCCCCAATCAGCCCTACCCTGAGCGTGACTAAGGGTGGCATCGCAACCTCCCGATTCGCCCTGCTCTGTGCATGACAGGAGCAGCGCCCCAACTCCCTAATCAGCCCTGCTCTGAGCCCGACTAGGGGCTGCACCTAGGGATTGGGCCTGCCCTCTGCCACCTGGGAGCAGGCCTAAGCCAGCTGGTCGTTATCTCCCGAGGGGTCCCAGACTGCGAAAGTGCACAGGCCGGGCTGAGGGACCCCCCTTTCCCCCCCGAGTGCACAAATTTTTGTGCACTGGGCCTCTAGTCCTATATAATAAAGAGGTAATATGCAAATTGACCCTCACTCCGTCACACTGTCACAAGATGGCTGCGCTCACAGTGGAGGCAGGGTTCCCGTAACACAAGATGGCTGCACCCACAGCGGAGATGGGGTTCCTGTAAAAAGCTGTAATGAGCGATCAGCAGGGACCTAAGCCTGCGTGGCACCAGGCCGGGGCGGGGGACTTGAGGCTGTGCCCCCTGCCCGGTGGGGCTTGACGGGGAACTCAGGCTGCACCCCAACCTGGTGGGGCTTGACGGAGGACCTCAGGCCGTGCCCCCCCACCCCGGGGTGCTGAGGCTGTGTCCCCCCACCCCGGTGCCAGGCTGGGGGACCTCAGGCCACACCCCCGCCCCGGTGCCTGGCTGGGGGACCTGAGGCTGTGCTCCCCCACCCCGGGGGACCTGCGGCTGTGCCCCCCGCCCCAGTGCCAGGCTGGGGGACCTCAGGCTTTGTCCCCTGCCCTGGCGCTGGGTGGGGGGACCTGAGGGTGCGCTGGGAGACCTGAGGCTGCGCCCCCTGCCCAGCACCAGGCCGGGGGACCTGAGGCTACACCTCACGTCCAGCGGGGCTTGAGGGGGGACCTGAGGCTGCGCCCCCTGCCTGGCGGGGCTTGACGGGTGGGGCCGGCCAGGCATGGATCTTGCCCAATGGGTGCACGCGAGTGGACGGGGAGTTGACTCTGGGTTCCGCAGCATGCCCCAGACTCTGACAGGAGGAAGATTTTCATATTCATTTTACTAATTTTCTTTCATCTCTGATACTTCTGTTATAGAGAAAGGGCAAATAGCCATATTAAAATATTTCCTCTAATTCCCTTTTAATGTGCATGAATTTCATGCACTGGGCCACTAGTTTTATATAAGGGACTTGAGCATCTGTGGTTTTTGGTATCAGCAGGGAATCCTGGAACCAATATCCCATGGATTCCAAGGGGTGACTATTTTATTGACTAAATAACTGTATTACTCTACATTAGTATTTGAAAGAAGGTAGAAGAAACAATAGGATTTAGAGGACTGGTTTCAGAGAGGCAATATAGTATTCATTCATTCACTCATCTATCTAGATATGCAGTTTTCTATCCATTCAAAAAGTGTTTTTGGAGCATCTACTAAGTGACTGGCACTAAGGTACACACTGATAATATCAGGAGAAACTGAAACATACTGCTTCACTATGTCCCTGGTATAGAGAGGTCAAGGAATAAAAATAAAGATTGAAGGAAGATGATAAGCTCTTTAATGAACATGGAGGAATGTCATATGCAGAAATATTGTTTTACTTTGAAGATACTTTGAAGATATTCCAATAGTTGAAGCAAATATATACTTTTTGAGAAAATTAGGCTATTGTATGATTTTTAAAGAGTAGTTTATTTACGCCCTAACTGGATTGGCTCAGTGGATAGAGCGTCGGCCTGCGGACTCAAGGGTCCCGGGTTCGATTCTGGTCAACGGCATGTACCTTGGTTGCGGACACATCCCCAGTGGGGAATGTGCAGGAGGCAGCTGATCGATGTTTCTCTCTCATCGATGTTTCTAACTCTATCCCTCTCCCTTCCTCTCTGTAAAAAAAAAATCAATAAAATATATTTTAAAAAAAGAGTAGTTTATTTTGAATGTCTATTATTTTTTTTTTAATTTGGAAAAAAAAAAGACCATAAACTATGAGGGGTTCAATATAAAATGAAAATAAAAGTGAATTTCAAAAATGTTGGAAGATACAGACTTATAATTTTAGCCAGGAAAAGAAATACAGAATACATGGGACAGAATACATGTGGTAGCTTAAAACAACGCAAATTTATTCTTTCACAGTTGTGGAGGCTAAACGTCTGAGATCAAGGTGTCCACAAGGCCACACTCACTCTGAAGGCTCTAGTGAGGAATCCTTCTTTGCCTCTTTGAGCTTCTGTTGACACCAGACATTCCTTGGCTGAGACCATATCACTGTAATCTGTGTTTCTGTCCTCACATGACCTTCTCTTCCTTTTCCCTCTGTGTTATCTCTTCTTTCTTTTATAAGGGCACTCATCATTGGATTCAGGGCCAGGACAAGATCCAGGATGATCTTATCTCATGATCCCTAGCTTAAATATATTTGCAAAGATCCTCCCCCCCCCCCAAAAAAAGGTCAAATTTACAAGTTTTAGGACATGGACACATTATTCTGGGGGGGGCCACCATTCAATCCCTACTCCTAGTATGTGCCAGATACTGTTTAGTGCTGGGAATATAACAATGAATGTTTTTTTGCCCTCATTGTGGTTATATTTTAGTAGCGAAGACTGACAATATTCACATAAATAGATAAATTCAAAGAGTAGTAAATATTCTGAAAGGAAAAAAAAATAAAAGGATAATGGGATAAAGAGTGGTGTTGGAGGTGGTTACCTAAGGAAATAGTACAGACATTTCTGAGCATATGGGCAGAAAATTGACCCACCTTGCCGTGTGATTATCTGGGGAACTAACATTCCAAGGGAAAGGCCAAGGCAAAAGCTCTGAGGTGGGATTACGTTTGGTATGTATATATGTAAAAGGCTAAGTGAACGACCGTCTGTCCAACCGTCTGACCAACCGGTGCACATATGACACGCACTGGCAATTTAAAAATAAACGTTGACTCACGCATGCGCGCTATTTGTCCCTGTCTGACACTGGCCTCCCATTTAAATTAGTTCGAAGACAGCATTTGTGATGACTATTAATAAATCACAAGGACAAACTCTAGCAGAGTAGGAATATTCCTGCCTGAACCCATTTTCAGACATGGTCAGTTATATGTTGCTTTCTCTCGAGTTTGAAGATCGTGTGATGTTAAAGTTGTAAATACTTCATCACAAGGGAAATTAGTCAAGCACTTTAAAAGCGTTTTCACTCTTAATGTGGTATACAGGGAGATAATAGAATAAGTCTAATCACTTTATCAGTCATTGTTTGCATTAATATTGTTTTTATATCATGTTATTGTTGTTTTTATATCTTGTTTTTTTAATGTCATGTCTTTGTTGTTGTTATATCATGTTATTGTTTGTTTATTAATCAATTTATATATTACCAGAGGCCTGGTGCATGAATGTGTGCATGGGTGGGGTCCGGCTGGCCTGCCCCGATGGGAGCCCATCAGGGGCCAGGTGGGCCAGGGGGAGGGGCCGCAGGCGGTTGGCCAGCCAGCCCCATCCTTGATTGGGGTGTTGGGGGCCAATTGGGGGTGGGGCTGGGCAGGACGAGGGACTGTGGGAGGGCTCCAGGGCGTGTCTGGCCTGTCTAGCTCAGTCTCGATTGGCCAGACCCCAGCAGCAAGCTAACCTACTGGTCAGAGTGTCTGCCCCTTGGTGGTCAGTGCATGTCATAGCAACTGGTCGACCGGTCAACTGTCTGCCCCCTCATGGTCAGTGCACCTTATAGTGAGCGGTTGAGTAGCCTTAGCATATCATTAGCGTATTACGCTTTGATTGGTTGAATGGATGACCAGACCGGACACTTAGAATATTAGGCTTTTATTATATAGGATTTTCATATAGATTTTACTAATTTTCTTTCATCTCTGACACTTCTATTATAGAGAAAGGGCAAATAGTGATATTAAAATATTTCTTCTAATTAATTTCCTTTCAGTGTGCACAAATTCATCACTGGGCCACTAGTAATTGCATAAAAGGATGAATATAGCCAGTACTAGTATGGTTGGAGTGAAGTGAAGGAGGGGGGATATGCTAGGAGATGGGGTAAGTGGAACAGTCATGTAGGGGCTTGTAGTAGAAATGTATCCTAATGGAATCCATTGGAGGGTGTTAAACAAATTGGATTTACATTTTGGAAAGACTACTCTGGTTGAGGGAGATGGAGGTTTGAGGAGTGGAAGCAGTGAGCCAGTCCGGAGGCTATTGTAGAAGTTTAAATTAGAGATGATGGCAGTTTGCATGAGGGTGGTCTGGTAGCACCGGAGTTGGTGAAGACTGGTCAGATTTGGTATATATTTTGGAACTACAGTCACTATTTGCTGTTGGATTGGAAGGGAGATACAACGAAAGAGAGGAACCAAGGACTCTTGAAAAGAAGGACAAAAGGCCACATATTTTAGGAATCCATTTATTCGAAATGTCCAGAATAGACAGATCTATAGAGACAGAAAATAGATTAGTGGTTGCCAGGGGCTGTGGGGTAGGGTGATGGGAGAGACTGATAACAACTAAGGGGTTTCTTTTTGGGGTGATGAAAAATGTTCTGCAATTAGAAAGTGGTGATGGTTCCACAACCTTGTGAATATATGAAAAACCACTGAACTGTATATTTACAAAAAAAACGAGTTTTATGGTATGTGCATTATATCTTAATTAACAAAAAAGATTGATTCTTAATCATTGATCAATATCTTTGAATATGGTAGTGTTTTAGAGATCTAGATGGCTGACGCTTAGGAGGGAAGATCAAGATAACAGTTACATTACAATACTTTGATTGAATTTACAAAATACGGAGGGGTGGGTTCACCTTATTTGTCTTTTGAGGGATGTGGGAAAAGAGAAGGAGCCAGGAACCTTCTTGAAATGGCAAAGGGGAAGGGAAGCTGAGTTCACATTTTATCATTAAATCACCATTAGGTGCTTCTCATTTTTCCAGCTGAGTGAGGTTAAGTAACTTGCCCAAGGTCACACCACAATTTAAGTGGTAATGCAGGATTTAAACTAAGATCTGACTTCAACACCTTCATTATACCATGTTAGCAAACTTAGTAAAAAAGAGAAAGTGCAAATTTACATGTTTTGGGTACAAAAACTAGTTTGAGATTCATAGTAGTAATGGAAAAGAGGGAAGCAGTAGGCTATAAAGCTGTCCCAGACTTATAGTTAAGAACATTTGTTCATTAGGATAAACAAATCATGTCCTATCAATCCAATAAATACCTTCTCAGTTACTCATTTACAAAAATGCAGTGATATTTCCCATCTCATTAATTGCTATTAATTTGGAACTTTGTGAAAGCTATAGTTATATATAAATAGTTCTATGGAGGTGGGATGGGTAGGTTTCCTAGAAGCAGAGCCTGAAAAGGGATTTTGTGCAGGTGGTGTTTGAGAGAAGAGTGAAGACAGCAGGATAGAGCAGGGGAAAATATGCTAAGCAAGGAAGGGGCCCAGCTGGAAACTAGCTTCCCTCTCATGTCTCATTCGCAGGGGAACTCTGGAGCAGTAGTTCTCCAAGCACAGGACTTCTGCCAACTGTAGCAGCATTACCTGGAAACTAATCAGAAATGCTGATTTTCCAGCAGGAACCCAAGCCTGCCAGTTAGAAGCTGGGAGTGGACCCCAGCAATCTGTTTTATAAGCCCTCCAGGTGATGCTGATCACTAGTAAAGTTTGAGAAGCACTATTCTAGCTCAGTGTGTCCAACAGAATTCATGCACAGGTGGGGTCCCTCGGCCTGGCTGGTGATCTGGGCCGATCAAGGGGGCCATGGGAGGTTGGCCCCAGCAGCAAGCTAACCAGCAGCCAGTTCCACGAGGAATTGGGCTCCGTCCTCCCTCCTGTCTGGGAGCGGGACCAGATTTGGGGCTGTTAGAGCCCCAGCAGCAAGGTTTGGGGCAGTACGCATCATAGCTACCAGCTGGTTGTTCTGGTTGTTCGGTCATAACAGTCGCTTAGGCATATATATATATATATATATTAGAGGCCTGGTACACAAAAATTTGTGCACTCGGGGAAGGGGTCCTTCAGCCCGGCCTGTGCCCTCTTGCAGTCTGGGACCCCTTGGGGGATGACCACTTGCTGGCTTAGACCTGCTCCCCGGGGGGATTGGGCCTAAGATGGCAATCAGACATCCCTCTGGCAGCCCAGTAGCCCTCGGGGGATGTCCACTTGCCACCGGGGAGCAGACCTAAGCTGCAGTCGGACATCCTTAGTGCTGCTGAGAAGGAGGGAGAGGCTCCCACCACCACCACTGTACTGGCAGCCATCAGCCTGGCTTGTGGCTGAGCAGAGCTCCCCCATGTGGGAGCGCACTGACCACCAGGGGACAGCTCCTGCATTGAGCATCTGCCCCCTGGTGGTCAGTGTGTGTCATAGTGACCAGTCATGCCCAGTTGTTCTGCTGTTAGGATCAATTTGCATATTACCCTTTTACTATATAGGATAGAAGCCTGGTGCACGGGTGGGGGCCTGCTGATTTGCCCTGAAGGGTGTCCCGGATCAGGGTGGGGGTCCCGCTGGGGTGCCTGGTCAGCCTGGGTGAGGGAATGATGGCTGTTTGCAGCTGGTCACACACCCTTCAGGGTGGGGGTCCCCACTGGGGTGCCTGGCCAGTCTGAGTGAGGGGCTGAGGGCCGTTTTCAGGCTGGCCAAGCCCCCTGGCGACCCAAGCTCCCAGCCTCTCCTTTTTTTCTTTTCTATTTTTATTCTGGGATTTATTTACCTTCTATAATTGAAACTTTGTAGCCTTGAGAGGAGCTCAGAGCCAGCCAGGGCAAGCGGGAAGCTTGGCTTCCTCCATCACTGGGCAACCAAGCCTCCTCCTTGCTCCAGCTCTGTGGCTGCTGGCTGCCATCTTGGTTGGGTTAATTTGCATATAGTCGCTCTGATTGGCTGGTGGGGATGGCTTAAGGCATAGCAAACAATTTGCATGTTTGTCTTTTATTAGTGTGTGTGTATGTGTGTGTGTGTGTGTGTGTGTGTGTGTATATATATATATATATATATATATGATTATTTCACCCAATGTATTACAAATATTTCAACATGGAAATAAAAAAAACTCAGTAGGTCTTTTACTTTTTTTGGTGTTAAGTTTTCAAATCTGATGTGTATTTTACACTGAAGCACCTCATTTTGGGACTGGCACATTTCAAGTGCTCTGTAGCCACATGTGCCTAGTGTCTGCCACATAGGACAGCCAGCTGTGAAGCACAGATTTTATTACCCAATTGGCCCTATGTTGTGGTGAGGGTGGTTGGCCTTTGGAATTTAGTGTTAATCAGTCATTGGCTGTGAGAGTGGGGGCTTGATGAGAACTCCTGTTTGGTTGAGGCATATAGGCCAGATTTGGGAGAAGGTGTGAGCCATGAGTAGTTCATTACCCACCCGATGGGGCCCCTGTGCTGAGTGGTAAAGAGGCTCTGGATGGGCACCAATGACATCCACTGTAGGCGGGTGGGAGGAATGGTCTGGTGGAGCCATGGAGGGATGGTGAAGTTATGGAGTTGTGTATAGTTACTTGGTGCTTTAGCTTACTATGGAGGCATAGCCCAAGAATCTTGAGATTGGATCCCCTCTCTCAAATATCAGGTGTTCAGCCTTGCTTTTAACAGGTCTTTGGCAGACAGTTGAAGACTGGAATGGCCAGTGAGGTCCCGAAGACTAAATATGTAATCAATGTCTGTTTGAAAGAAAAAGCTGTGCTTAAGTGAAAAAGCCTGATTTCCATTAGTGTTTTCAGAGGGAGTTCCCTTAAATTTTAAGGCTTAAAAGGTCATTCCAGGTCTGTTAATGCTGAAATACCCAGCTTCCCAGCTCTGTGTCATGAAACTTGGTAGAGATGACCTTCTTCTGGAAATGTTGAGGTTGATACACAAACCAGTGTGTACTTTTACCTTGGTAAGATCTGTTGTTCACATTTTTGAGGAGAGTTTCTTTTTTGAAGCAGAATGCATTCTGATAAAGAATTCTCAGAATTGTTTTAGTATTCACTTGAATGCCACTGTAGGTATGTTAAGAACAACAGTAGTTTTGTACAGAACTAGTGTTTAAATTGTTCTTTAAGATAATTGCTACTGAACTTACCAGTTTGAACTGTCACATGAGGTCATGTCTACAGTGTGAAAGTAGGTACTGTCTTAGTTTAGAAAAGGTTATTTTCATTTCCTTGTTTGTAATGGCTGGAAGACATGCATCCAGTTTGTCTAAAAGCTGTACATTCTCCCTCCCCTTTTGGGGGCAACAGTTATTGTGTGCTTACTGTAATATATGCAGAACTGCTAGACAGTTTACACATTCTCATTTAATTCTTAAAGTAGCCTATATCCTAGGTAAGTACTGTTATTATGCCCAGTTTATATACGAGGACATTTCCTTTATATTTAACAAATGTCAGAATCTGTCATAGGCTAGACAAGAGCTCTTACTTACTGTATTCTTATTTTAATGCTAACTCCCAAATGGTCTGGTATAATTTAAGAAGGAAGGACATTTTTCCTACATAATCAGATTTATTTTTTGTGTAATACCTTACATTTTCTTAGTGCTTTATAGTTTATCAAGTCTCCTTTGATCCTTTTAACAACTCCATAGAAAAGCAGGGGCGGTGTCATCACCTACGTTTTATAAGTGGAGTCTAGAGAAATGATTTGCTCGATGTTGCATAGCTATAAAGCAGTGGAGCAAAGAGTTGACCCAGGTCTTGTGACTTTGAAGGTCATGCTGACTTCCCATGTGTGAGTAGGCATTTCCTTTCTAAGTGTCAAAATATAGGAAATCTTTATTCTCGCAGAAGAGAACCAATGCATTATGCTATGAGGAAGTAATTTTGCACATGCTGACCTTTTCCTTTTGGCTATGATAAGCTAAATAGTCTTTATAAATAAATGAAGTTCATTAAAGTTTTTCCTCGGACTCCTGTTACTAGGAAGTTTTTTAAAAGAATTTTGGACTGGGCCTGTAGTCAGTTTATTCTATGCTTAACAAAAACAATAAACATTAAAATTCTGTGTATAAGTCCAAATTATCAGATTTCTGCTAACTTGTTCCATGTATTAAAAAATTATTGTAGTTGTACAAAATTGTGTGATTTTTAACTTATGTTCTTTAAAACCTTGAATTTCCATGAAATTCCACCAAGAGTAAACAAGGACAAAGAGAACTTTTATGGGGCTGCCTACAAACCAGTTCAGACTCACTATGGGAAAGGCCCAAACCCTTTTTTCTCCATAGTAGTTGTTTTGTTATAGTTTTGTCTGCTTGTACCATTTCTACTTCTAGTTACTTGGCTAATGAGGGGCATCCATGTTTTTTAAAATTTGGAGATACTTTATCACAAATTCACATGTGTACAGTTATATGTCTTCTTTTTGATAATGGTGGTAAAATATAGTCTTAGATTTTCAGGACTGAGTATTTTTAAATACTAATAAAAAGATGACAAAAGACCAGTTTTGAGCACTTAGGTATAATGCTACGTCGTCTACATTTTTGGACAGGTGTAGTGTATAATAGAGTTGATTTAGTTTTAAGAGTTTTGTGGTACAGATGTTTTATGTTATTGGTAGTTTCCTGAAAGTAAAGATAATATACATTGAGTCAGCCAACCCAAACATTTTTCAGAGCTTGGCCACTTAGACATTTCTGGGTTGTTCTGGGATAGAAACTGTCTCCAGTTAGGCCAAATTTAGCTTAGTCCATTCTTCATGAGTCTAATGAGACAGAGTCCTGAGGTTTTTATCCTAGAGATTTAATGTGTAATGCATATTTATTAGAGTCTATGTACAGTTGGCCCTGGAACAACACAAACTGTGTGGGTTCACTTATGAGCAGATTGTTTTCAATAAACATAGTCAGCCCTTTGTATGGGGGTTTCAAATCCTCAGATTCAACCAAATGCAGATTGGATTCAGTAATTTTTTTTAAATCCTCACCCGAGGATATTTTTCCATTGATTTTTAGGGAGAGTGGAAAAGAGAGGGAAAGACAGAGAGAAACATCGATGTGAGAGGAGAAACACATTGATTGGTTGCCTCTTGCACGCCCCCCCCCCTCCCCGCCCCCTTCACCCCCACCAGGGCCTGGGCCTGGCCCGGGCCAGGGAGGAGCCTGCAACCAAGGTAAGTGCCCTTGACCAGAATTAAACCCGGGACCTTTGGTCCACAGGCCAGTGCTCTATCTACTGTGCCAAACCGGCTAGGGCTTGGGTTCAGTGTTTTTGCATTCCCAACTACAGATGGAAAACATCCGAGGTTGGTTGAATTCATCGATGTGAAGCACCGACTGTAGAATCAAAAGTTAAATGTATATTTCGACTGCACAGGGAGTGGGCATCCCTGTACCCTGCCCCCAGTTGTTCAAGGATCACCTGTAATTAGCATTATTTCTACCAAGTAGCTCTGCATGTTTGTTTTTCTCAAGGTAGTTGAGCAGTGAGTGATAGATATCTGCATCAACATTTTCTTGGCCCAAATGTTGAGTTTGGAGTAACTGCATATCCTTCAATTGTCAAAAGCTTGTTCATGTTAGATACCTCTGTACTAAGTTTCATTTTTTGAATAAGAGTGGCTTAGGTTAGTAAGTGACCTTCAAGAAAAGTAACCTAATCTTGCATTTCTTAAAGAGCAGAGGGGTTAAAAAAGTGGTTTGCTCAAATTGTAGAGCTAGGATGAGAACTGAGGTTCCTTCACTTCCTCTCCCGGAGTTCTTTCCCAGGTGATACACTGCTTTTCCAGGTGTTCCCTTCCCAGAGGTAAAAACATCACTGTTTATTCTCACTCTCCAAAGCTAATTAAAATACCCAAATTTTCTATCCCAGATTGCGTTTTGTCTCTGGAAGACTCACATTTGATTTTTGCTACCACGAATCAGTTATATCCTTTATTTGGTAGAGATTAAAGACACATATGATTTTTGCCTTTTGTAAAAGGATATAGTGACATGTTCCTGCAACAGATCATTATAGACCTTACAGTATTAGGGAGTTCCATTTTATAAAATTGATAGAAAGCTGGTATGCTATTTACTTTCTTGTGCAAATATCCTAGTGCTACCGTGCGGCAGAATAAATATGAGAAATTCCCAGGTAGTTTTTGCTTCTCATTCTTCAATTTGTTTTTTGCATTGGCTGAGGTTATAAGCATAGGACATGATTTTTAGGAGAAGGGATATCCTTTATCCTATTAAATTTAATGTAAGAGAAAAGTTACTATGTTATAGCTTTTCTGCTGAAGGCAGTGGGAGACTGAATTTTTATTTGAACACAGGGAGTGGTGAGACCCTCTTGGCAAATTGGTTTTTTTTTTCACCCCAAATCATGTCTTTGCATAGACATTAGTGTTATGATGGGAGGTGCCACTTTTTTTATTATCTCAAAATAAAAAACTTCAGTGTTTTTAACAGGCCTATGCTTAAATCCTATAACCATTATAGCCTAGCCCTGTGACTTTGGAAAAATTAAAATTTGCCTCCCCACTTCTCTCCCCCTCCTCCTCCCCCTCTAAAAAATAAATATTTTTTGAAGCCCATTCAAATTGCTGTAATTTATTTCACTTTTTTTTTTTTTTTGTAGAATGTTTCACACCATTCAAGACAGCACTTAATGGTGACCCGTAGTCTCTGTTCAGCAGGATATGATTCTAATGAAAAAGTAAGTATTCAAAAAAATATTTTCAACAGGTAAGTTGTAATGGTTTTACTTTCTTGTTTCCACACTGTGTTCAGTGGACTGATTAAATTTTATTAATGCTGTGTAATGATTTCTTGCTCTAACATCATAGGTTTTATCGGTGTTCAATCTTTGTTTCTTTTTACATTGTGAATCACAGCCTGAGTCTTTAATTTTGTATTTGTATGTATGTATGCCAAAAATTGAGTAAAGTTACAATGTGTTTATCTTGTTTTCAGTAGAATAACTAATATAATGTGAGGTTTTTTTTTTCCTCTTAAAAACTGGGCAGTTGAGAGATTTTAAACTATTGATTTTTAAAAATTTATATGTAAGATTTGTTTCGATTGAAGGAAATTACATATATTGTAAATTTTTGGACGTAGTAATTCAAGTTAAAATCCTGATATAATGTTTGAGTTGGGTAATAGAAGAGATAAAGGGACTGGAAGTGGTGATTAGAGGTAAAACATGATTTAGTGTGACAATAAAGGCATCAAAGAGGGCAGAAGAAGAGTTTTGGTTAAGAAGAGATGGTTCAAGTTGAATGTCATGAAAGAACTGATACGAATGGTTATTTGACAGTGAAATAGCCTTGATGTCTTCTAAATCATCTGTTGAAGCATAGAAAACTACTGAGGAGGTCTAGAGGCTTGGGGAGAGTAAGAGTCTACATTATTACAGTTCAATAGAAATATAATATGGACAAAGTTGCAGGGCATATGCAGTTTTAAATTTTCTAATAGCCAAGTTAAGAAAATAAACGTAAACAGATGAGATTAATGTATTTTCACTCAGTGTCTAAAATGTTATTTGACATATGATCGATAAAAAAAGTGTCAATGAGATACTTTGCTTTTTTTTTTTTTTTTTTTTTGTACCAAGACTTCTAAAGCCAGTGTATAATCTACACTTCTGGCACATCTCAATTTGATTAGCCATGTTTGAAGTGCTTAGTAGCCTCATGTGGCTAGTGGTTACTTTATTGAATGGCATAGGTCCAGAAGAATTAGCTATGATAAGCTCCCTATTATGAAATCTATATGTTAGTAGAAAAAAAAAAGCCCCACTTCAGCATAGATGGTATGCCTTGGGTGCATATATGTATGTACATTTCTGCACACCTGTTGCATTCCCATCTAGAGGTAATGGCTGTCCTAATTAGGAACACTGTAGGAGTGCTTAGCTAGCATTTATTCAAGAGGCCACATTTCGCCCTAACCAGTTTGGCTCAGTGGCTAGAGCGTCGGACTGCAGACTCAAGGGTCCCAGGTTCAATTCTGGTCAAGGGCATGTACCTTGGTTGTGGGCACATACCCAGTAGGGAGTGTGCAGGAGGCAGCTGATCAATGTTTCTCCTCATTGATGTTTCTAACTGTCTATCCCTCTCCCTTCCTTTCTGTAAAAAAATCAATAAAATATATTGAAAAAAAAGAGGCCACATTCCAAAGGGGAGGGAAATATAAGTGATTCAACCATCTTTCTCCCTATAGCCTTCCTCATTAGGTAATCATGTTAGAAATGGGCCCACATTGATGAAATTAGTGGTATAATATAATAAGTTATTATATTATAGAAATTCTGAGCCCTTGAATTGGAAGAGTAACCATCTAGCTGGCCTTTCATTTTTACCTTTCAGGCTAGAACCTGTGCTTGATGAAATGGTCCTGTGTTCAGTCATTGGGCTGGAGAATTTTTGATGGCTCTGAGTCTGACAATATGTTTAGCCAAGTTAGAATATTGATGCATTTGCCTCATGTGAAGTTTTCATGCAGGTTGTTGGAGCATTATAAAGTGCAGGAACTTGAGACTTCCCTGAGCTTATCCAGGAAATGTGCTCATTCCCAGAGCACATTTTAAGATTGTTTATATGTCTGTTAGTAAGTGTCTATATGTGTGGCAGACTTTGGTTTGAGACTTAGTTTTGCTGAGGGTTACAAGAATAGCTAAATTGCCTACCATATTGGTGACCATTGATAATTACTAAAAATAAATAAATATCCTATCTAATAAAAGAGAAACATGCAAATTGACCATAATTCCGACACCCTTCCCATTGGCTAATCAGCAGGATATGAAAATTAACTGCCAACCAAGATGGCTGCTGGCTGCCAGGCAGCTGAAGCGATTAGGAGGCTTGCTTGCTCCAGTGACGGAGGAAGCCAAGGTCCCTGGCCTGCGGCAGCCCAGCTCTGAGTTCCGGATGCAACAAAGTTGCAATTATAGAACCTAAACAAGCTCCAGAAACCTGCTTTCTGCTGGCAGGGGGCTCAGAGCTTAGAGCGGCAGTGATGGCAACAGTGTTTCAATTATAGAACCTAAACAAAGCCCAGATATCTGCTTTCAGCAGCTGAGGCCTCAAGCTGGAGCCGGCCTCAGAGCTAAAGCCGGCTCTCAGATCCAGTGACAGCCATAGAAAGTAAATAAATCCCAGAATAATAAAAAAAGAAAAAAAAAAGGAGAGGCTGGGAGCTTCAGTCACCCACCAGCCTGAAAACAGCCCTCAGCCCCTAACCCAGACTGGCCAGGCACCCCAGTGGGACCCCCACCCTGATCCGGGACACCCTTCAGGACAAACTAACTGGCCCCCACCCGTGCACCAGGCCTCTATCCTATACTACAGGCAGGGTGGGACTGCACAAGATGCCATCCGGGCCCCATGTGCAGCCCTGGGCAGCGGGGCATAAGCCCTGCCCCCAGCTGGGACCCCTGTGTGCCACCTGAGCCCCGCACTGCTAAGTCCCGCCCCCAGCCGGGACCCTATGACTATTGGAGAGCAGGGAAGTGCCGCTGGGCCCTGGGTCACTGTGGTGATCCGGCCATCGGTATGTAGAAAAGTGCGGCCTGTTGGCAGCCCCCAGCTGCGCCTGATCCGGGAGCAGGAAAGCAAGCCTGGCCTGCGGGCAGCCCCAAACTTTGCCTGCTCCCCAGTTGCCATCATGATCTGGGAGCAGGAAAGCAAGCCTGGCCTGAGGGCAGCCCCCAGCTGGGCCTGATCAGGGAGCAGGAAAGCCCAGCCTGCGGGCAGCCCCAAGCTGGGCCTGATCCAGGAACAGGAAAGCTCGGCTTGTGGGCAGCTCCCAGCTGGGCCTGCTCCCCGGTTGCCATGGGGATTCGGGAGCAGGAGAGCAAGTCGGGCCTGCAGGCAGCTCCAAGCTGGGCCTGCTCCCCAGTTGCCATGGAGACCTGGAAGCGGGAAAGCCTGGCCTATGGGCAGCCCCCAGCTGGGTCTGCTTCCCCGTCACCATGGCGGTCCTGGAGCAGGAAAGCCCGGCTTGCAAGCAGCACCCCCATCCTGGCCATAGCTCAAGGGAGAGTACAACATGCAGTGGAGGCCAGGAGCCTGAGAGATCAACACAGAGGGGCTCCTGCTCCAAGCCTCCATGGTGTGGCTAGGGGCAGGCCCCCAGCAGACACACACACACACACAGTGCCTGCTCTGAGCCTCCAATATGGCTGGGGGCAGACCCCCAGTGGGAAAACACACACACACACCCACCCACATGGCAACTGTTTCGAGCCTGCATGGCGCGGCTTGGGGGCAGGCCCCAGTAGACACACACACACACACACACACACACACACACATACAGGACGCCTGCTTCGAGCCTCTGCTGCCAGACTGTTGCCGTCAGTAGGACATCCACTGAGGGCTTCCGGACTGTGAGAGGGGCAGGCTGGGCTGAGGGAACCCCACCCCCCAGTGCACGAATTTCGTGCACTGGGCCTCTAGTATTTGTATAGTGATCTTGGTTTAGAACATTTAAAGAGACCCCCCCCCCCTTCCCCTTCTCTTGGGATCCACTTAGCAGGTACCTATTTTGTTGTAAATGTCTGAAATCAGATCTGCTGTCTGCTATCTTTGCCTTCTCCTTTGCTGTGCCTTTGCCTAAGGTACTTATGGAGAAACTGTGGCATCCTCAGTCACAATAAAATCTATGATTTTTTTTGCACTTGTTGGTAGTACAGGTGTGTATTCAGAGCAAGTTGATAGACTTGCCCTTCATTTGAGGGCTGCATTTAATTAGATCTTTCTACATCCAGGGATTCTTGCGGTCTTTGTAACCATTCCTTAAATATTGTACTGGTTTGTTTATTGTTAATGTCTTAAGTGCATGTAGACCTGATCTTTGGTAATATATATATTTTTAAATCCTCACCTGAGTGTGGGGAGCCGATATAGGATTAAGACTCGGACTGACCTGTTAGCAAAATCACAAACAAGTCTTCTTCCGAGTCTTAAATAATCCAATCCAAGAGGTGGCCACTGATTTATACTCTCTGTCATTTAAAAAATAAAAATGGGGGAATTTGCCGGAAGCTGGTCCACCCTTGCTGCTTGACACAGTTGCTGCAGGAAAGAAACATTTGGAATAGAATGGATAGGATTAAAATCAACTGGTATAAATACAGATGTAACAAGAGAATAAAGACAGAACCTGGCTGGAGAACCTGGCTATGCTGATCAACTGAATGCTGCCTACGTGTCATTCCTTCTTCGCCGACTCCTTCCACACCTTTGGGAACCCTTGGACCTGATGGGGCAGGACCCCAACACCTGAGGACATGCTTAGAGAGAAGGACAGGGAAAAAGGGAGAGGGGAGAAGGGAGAGGAAAAAGGGGAGAGGGAAACATTGATATGAGAGGGAAATTTCGATCTCTTGCCTTTTGTACATGCCCTGACTGGGGATTGAACTGACAACCCTTCGATGTTCAACCAACTGAGCCACTCTGGCCAGGCTGGTAATACATAATTGTTAAATAAACTGATTCTCACTTGAACTTGCCATTGTTTATTTTCTTACTCTACATTTTATTTTATTTTAATTTTTTTTTAATATATTTTATTGATTTTTTACAGAGAGGAAGGGAGAGAGATAGAGAGTTAGAAACATCGATGAGAGAGAAACATCGATCAGCTGCCTCCTGCACATCTCCCACTGGGGATGCGCCCGCAACCCAGGTACATGCCCCTGACCGGAATCGAACCCGGGACCCTTGAGTCCGCAGGCCGACGCTCTATCCACTGAGCCAAACCGGTTCGGCTTCTTACTCTACATTTTATCAGAGACTCACATCAAGTCAAAATTAAACCAGGTGAAATTTAATCATTACTAAAGAGATTATTTTTTGACTTGAGTTTTAACAGTCAGTTTGTCTCATGTATATTCATGAGAATAGGGAATGTGAATATCCCATGTCCTGACTGGTTCAGGGTTCAGGCTCTGGAAGAGGGGCCACACACACATGAAAGAGAAGAGACAAGAAATCATAATTTGGAAATTGGGGGGCCACGCGGGAGCCCATCCCAAGAGGACTCCACCTCTGCTCAGGCCTTGCCATCCTTTTATTCTGTTTGGGATACACCTATAGCCCTTAGGCAGGCAAGTTCCAGTAACAGACAATCTTATCAGTAAGGATTTACATGACTATCTGGTGGGGAAGTTGCTTCAGCTACCATTGTCTGGACTACACAATGGGTGCATAGCCCTGACCTTTGCCTGGGTTTCAAGGTCACCAGCATTCCAGGCTCCTTGTCCACACCTCTCTGCTACAGAAGACAATAGACGGTTTTCAACATCTCCCCCTTTTCTTTCCCTTAAACAATCTTGAAAAGTGAATGCTGCCTAACAGGGTTCTAGTCCTTTAAAGACTCTTCATTCCGCATCTGCAGACTAGAAATAAACATGAGAACAAAAATGAGACAAGCAATAGTGGTTATGCTGAGAGGCAGAAGTCATGTCCTTTTTAAATTTATCAGCGGTTTCCATAAAATTCTTGAAAAACCTTATAAACGTGGTTTTGAACTCTATATCCAGTCGTTTTCTTTCCTCCATTTCTGTCATTTGTGACCTGTTTCTTTGTCTCCGCATTTTCTATGCTTCCCTGTGTTGGTAGAGTGGTTTTGTGTGCTAGGTGTCCTGTAGGGCCCAGTGGCTCAGCCTCCCCAGTTACCTGGGGCTTTGGTGCTCACTGAGTCTGCCCCTTGAGTGTGTCCCTTATGGATCTGAGGAGTTGTAATCTGGATGGTCCCACTCTGACCACTGGGTACACTGGCTCTTGGATCTAAGGAGGTTCTAATTTAGTCTCTGCCTGAGGTTACCCAGCAGGAGCTACGAAAAGATCTGCAGATTCCCCTTCCTTTTTTGGAGTTTGGAGGTGCCCAGATGAGGCCCAGCTGTGAAGCAATGCAAGCTGCTGTGGGGCCTTGGGCCTTCTCTTGGAAGTTCTGGGTCTGTGTGGCCCAGCTGTAATTTGTTAGGTAATTTTCAGGTTGCAAAGGGCCAGGGCATTCATATGCAAAAGCCTCTGCCGAAGCCTGGGTGGGGCGGGGTCTCAAGGAATCAACAGGGCGGAGCAAGCAGCTATGGCAGATCCTCAGCCCTGCCCTAAGGGGCCCCCGCGTCTCAGTGTCCCGGTAATTTAATTGCTGCAAGCACCTCTGAGGGAAAGCCGCCCTTGAGTTCCGAGTTCTGCCCACTGCCAGACAGTCCAGTTTCTCCCCTTATGAGTCCTGGGTCCCCAGAGACTCACCCGGGACTGGAGTTCAGAGCAGTCAGGAGCTTGTGACTCCCTCCCGATTCAAAAAGACAGCCGCATCCTCAGGTACCAGCCCCTTTCCGCACGCGCTCGAGCCTCCGTACCTTTGCACTTTACTTCCGCAGCTCCTGACTCTCAGTGTGCTTTTCTCTTTCCTTCTAGTTGTAGAATTTCCACTCAGCCAGCCTTCCTGTAGTTCTGGATGATGTCCGTTTTGTCTTTTTGTTGTATTTGTGAAGTTGTTGTAGGAGGCAGCAAGTTTGGTGTTTACCTATGCCGCCATCTTGGTTTCTCTCCAGATTTAGTATTTCAACAACAATCTTTAGTTTACCCTGTAAATATTAGCAATTATATTTTTCAAGATTATCCCCTTTGACTTATTTGCATATACAGAGGGATTATGGGAGGTTTCAGTAATTTTCCTAGACTTTACTTGGATTCAGTTATAATTTCAGCATATAAAGAATAATATGTAAGATTTTAAAATGAGGCACATGGCTTATTGCAAGCAGTGTATTGAGCATTGAAAATAATTCATAAACTCCCAATCTGTAAACGCAAATATCCAGAGCATCACTGGCAGACGCCCCCACAGGGGATCCTGACTCTTGGCTGCCCAGTCCCTGAGGGGACACATGCTACCCCATGAGAGTTTCCTGTTTGAACTTGGCTCTGAATCTCTGCAAGTTCCTTTCTGAAGCAGATGCCTTAACCCATGTGACCTGTTCCTTGCTCTTGATTGGATCTCAGGCACATGGTCTCTCCTGATTGGCTAATTCAGAGGGAGGGTTTGGCCTTTGCTGTTTCAAGATGGTGACCCCCAGGGGAGTGGCAAGCCATGTAGCCAACATGGTGGCTGCCAAGTCAGGCAGCCCAACATGGCGACTGTCTAAAACCACAGGAAAGGTTCGGCCAGGCAGACCAAGCCTTATGGTGGCCCCCTAGATTAGCCATTTAGTTAATTATAGTTGCGTTGGGACTTCCCTATGGGGCTCCTGATTTGACACCCCCACAAAGATTCTTAGTCACCTAAGAATACCCCGGAATCAGACTATTCTAAAAGAAAATATTGCCCCTTTATCTTTGGAGCTGAATGAGTTCAGCTCATTTCAACGGCGAAGGTTATTTTTCTCAGACTCTCAGCAATTCCAGTTGAAAAGCCAAAATCAAAACCAGCCACCCATTTTTTTCTCTAGTCCCACCTTAGCCTGTGTTCTGTCAACCCTTAACCTGGGGTTCTATCGACCCTGGTTCCACCTCGAGGATTTTAAAACAGTTCAAATAAAGTCCGACCCTCTACCGAAGCAAGGGAAGGTCCTGGATCCAAGAGACAACTCACCCACATTCACCCAATGGCGGAGAACCGGCGGGCTCAATGGGCCCTTTGCTGGATCTTAGCACCGAGTCCAAGTCCAAGGGATGGTCCTGGGTGAGTTTCTTTGGAATCCTGTAGACTACGCCAAGTAATGTTAAAAAAACAACAACATTGAAACCTGTAAAGAATTTTTGTGAGTTTATTTGAGCCAAACTGTTGACATATGCCGGGAAGCAGAACCTTAAGGAATCGAGATAATGCTCCAAAGTTATCCCTGGGTAAAGACTTGAAATTTAACTTGGAAAGATCATCAAATATATATATATGAAATAAATTTTTATACTTTAAACATTTAGTTACCACAACTACATTATTTCTCCCAATTTAATTTGAACCTTGAACTTTTAGAGCTGGCAAGTCAAATATTTAGCGTTTCTTCGATTAAGCTGCTAGAGTTCGGTAGCCATACAAATGCAAATTAGTTACATTCTTTTTTGCTGGAAATATGACCAGTCCCAAGGAGGGGAAGCCTGGAAGCAACCTTGTCTTTAGAAGTTGCTACCAGCGGGGAACTTATGTTTTTGTCTGGCGAGGGCCTAGCCGCTTGATTTTTAAAACGATCATATTTTTCTGTTGGGGCAAGGGCGACTAGCCCCTTCCTCCATTAGAGAGGTGCAGCTAACTCCCCCCCCCCCCCCCCCCCGTGTGATTGGACCTTTATAATTAATATATTATTTATCTATGTTTCAACAATTTTTTGAGATTTAAATCCAATTGTAATTATCTTAAGGCATTTTCTTTGGCAAATTTTTGTAACAGACAATTTTACTGATTTTCTTGGCAGCCTTAAAGTTAACTTTTGAACGCGGTTCATTAGCATTTTAAAAACTCTTTATTATGGAAATACCAATCTTGTTGCTAGAACCAGCCTGGATTTTTCTTTTTGGTTTCTTTCCGCCATCTTTCTGAGGATAAAAACAGTCTTGGTCTTTCTATACCATCCGTAAAGAGAGTTAAGCTTAGTTCAAGACTTTATTAAAATCCAAAATCGGACTGTGTGCACATTTTGTCTTAAGCCAGCTTTCTCTTTTTTTAAAAAAAATATATTTTATTGATTTTTTACAGAGAGGATGGGAGAGAGACAGAGTCAGAAACATCGGTGAGAGAGGAACATAGATTAGCTGCATCCTGCACACCCCCTACTAGGGATGCACCCGCAACCAAGGTATATGCCCTTGACCGGAATCGAACCCAGGACCCTTCAGTCCCTAGGCCAGCCGTGGGCAAACTACAGCCCGTGGGCCGGATCTGGCCTGGATCCGGCCCGTTTGAAATGAATAAAACTAAAAAAAAAAAAAAAAAAGACCGTACCCTTTTATGTAATGATGTTTACTTTGAATTTATATTAGTTCACACAAACACTCCATGCATGCTTTTGTTCCGGCCCTCCGGTCCAGTTTAAGAACCCATTGTGGCCCTCGAGTCAAAAAGTTTGCCCACCCCTGCCCTAGGCGATGCTCTATTCACTTAGCCAAACCTATCAGGGCAGCTAGCTTTCTCTTTATACATGCACAGAAATCCCAGACACATTTCTAACTTTTGTAAAAGTTTTCATGGCGAGGAGACTTTTCCTAGCTCACTCGGGAGGGGGACAGGGTCACCATGTGTCTCCCTTCCCCCACCTCCTGCTTGCTTTTCATAAGTTATTTGAGCATTCAGCCCGCAGTTTGGGTTTGCGTGGGCTTGTTCCTGACATTTCTCCAAAAATTCTCCCTTCCATAATAAATAATATCCTCCATCCAGAGTTGCACGAGCCAGAGAATACCAATAATAAGGAGCTAAGAATGCTTCAGAAATATTAATCATAATTTCTCCTGTAATCCCTCTTGGATAGCTCTTTGCACATGTGATTCTATTAACGGTGAATTAAACATTTCAGGATTAGGACATGGGGGTGGAGGGGGCCATGAAGGCCATTCCTCCAATTTTTCTTTTCTTTTTGCTCTTCTTTAGGAGTGGAGGGTGCAAGGGGAGGAGATTTATCCTCCCTAGCCTCTTTAAAAGGCTCTAGCAAATGAAATACCGTGTTTCACAAGGGGAAACAGTTTGGAGGCAAGTTTTTTCCCTGCTGCCGAGCTTTTTCAAATTTTGACCCAATCTTTGCCAAACATTCAAGATCTAATGTACCTTCTTCAGGAAACCAAGGGTTATGTTCTATAGCATCAAGCAAAAACTGTAAGAGAATACCTTCTGAAACTTTAATTCCTTAAGCATGCAAATCAAAAGTCTACAATAAAGTTTCTTACTTTTTAACCGAATTCTGCCCCACTAGCCTGCCTAAGAAGACACGTTCCCACCCTACTTACAGATTGCGATTTCTGCAGCTGACGGTGGGCTTTGCGTGTGGTAAATATCCTCACCTATCTGGTGTCCCCACCTATCCGGTGAATTCTTCATTTTTTCGCTCTAGGCGAAGTCTTCTCCAGATGCCCCACATTGGGCGCCAGATATGAATGTCCCCCCACGCCCCATGTGGTTCAGGGTTCGGGCTCTGGAAGAGGGGCCGCACACAAATGAAAGAGAAGAGACAAGAAATCATAATTTGGAAATTGGGGGGCCAGGTGGGATCCCATCCCAAGAAGAAGGACTCCACCTCTGCTCAGGCCTTGCCATCCTTTTATTCTGTTTGGGATACACCTATAGCCCTTAGGCAGGCAAGTTCCAGTAATAGACAATCTTATCAGTAAGGATTTACATGACTATCTGGTGGGGAAGTTGCTTCAGCTACCATTGTCTGGACTATACAGTGGGTGCATAGCCCTGTCCTTTGCCAGGGTTTCAAGGGTCACCAGCATTCCAGGCTCCTTGTCCACACCTTTCTGCTAGAGAAGACAATAGGCGGTTTCCCACAAGGGAAGATTTAATTTAATAGCAATTTACTAGAAAAAGACCAGGAGGTTTCAGTAGGCCTTAAATTAGTGGAGCCAGTATTGCACTATGGTGTGCCTGCCATAACAAATGCAATCTTTGGCATTAATAATACAATGTTTAAAGCTTGTGCCATAATACTCTGATCATATCACATCATGGTGTGTTTTGACACGAATATCTGGAGATGAACTCTGGCTTTACTACTAGTTATACTGTGATTTAGGCAAGTGCTTTGGCCAAATCAAGTATCAGGGTTTTTTTTTGTTGTTGGTTTTTTTTTCATTTGTAAAACGGGGATTTTATCAGAACTGACCTTCTAGGACTATTATGAGGATTAAATGAGATAGTGCACAAAAGGGTTTTGTCATAGTACCTGGCATATAGAGTGCATGTGCCCTAAATGTCAGCTGCTTAATATTATTTTTAACAACTTAATTTTGTATATTTGGAAACTGAGGCTCAAAATTCACAAATAGTAAGTGTAAGCTTGGTGTAAACTCAATCCTGTTCTTCTCCTGAGCTGGTGAATTTACCCTCTGTGCTATACCCCTTCTCAGAAGTGTTTGGTGAGCAACTCCATGTCTGGAGTTCTGCAATCATTCCTCCAAAAAGTACCCAGTGGAAGGGGTCAGCTCAGCCCATCTCTTGGTGTCTGAATGCAGCAATGGAAATCTAAACATAGAGAAGGGAAAGAAGGAAGGAGGGATAAAGAGAACAGATTAAAAGAAAATAACTTTAAAAAATCCTCAGGAAATTTCCAATGTGTTTCTTTCCCAAATGACATTAATTAGCACAGTTATGGAACAGACTTATCTGTCTCTCATGGTATATGAAAACCCTTCCATCTTCAAGGATTTAGGTTCCTGATTTAAATGGCTTCCCTCCTCCCCCAACCCCTTGGAATATCCTCAGAGTGCCTTATATGCAGCTCTCCACATATAGGATGAAGTCCCAGTTCCTTAAGTGGCATATAAGTTCCTTCATGTTCTGGCCTTTTTACCTTAGCTTTATATTTTGAGCTTGAGCAATACCAAAAATTACTTGTAATTTTTCAGTGCTACCTTAGGCTTTCTACAGTATATCCTCTTTTTTTTAACTTTGCAATTCTGAACCATATACATCTGTTATTTATTTAAAAGATTGATTGATATGGTTATCTTTATTGAATTTGTGTGCTAATTGGTAAAACATTTGGAGTCCTGGATTGGTAAGGTCTCTTCAGAGAAACAGAACCAGCAGGAGATATGGATGGAGATTTATTGGCTCACACTATTAGGAAGGTTGGAGATCTGGGGCAGCTGGCAGTGAAATTCTAGTTCATGTTCAAAGGTCTGAGAACCAGGGGAGCCGATGGTGTGAGTCCCCGCCTGGTAGGAGAAGACCAATGTTCCAGCTCAATCAGGTAGGCAGAATGAATTTTCCTTCCTCTACTTTGTATTCTATCAGGCCCTCAGCGGATTGGCTGATGACCACACACATTGGAGAAGGCAATGACTTTACTGAGTCCACTGGTTGACATGTTAGTCTTATCTGGAAACACCCTCACAGACACAACCAGAAATAATGTTTAATCTGGGCACCCTGGGGCCCAGTTAAGTTGCCTGGGGCCCAGAAAAATAATCATCATTGCCCTGAAAAATACATCACATGCAAATATTTGTGTTTTGTTTTCTAAATATTTTATTGATTTTTTTACAGAGAGGAAGGAAGAGGGATAGAGAATTAGAAACAGAAACATCGATGAGAGAGAAACATCGATCAGCTGCCCCCTGCACACCCCCTACTGGGGATGTGCCCGCAACCAAGGTACATGCCCTTGACCGGAATTGAACCTGGGACCCTTCAGTCCGCAGGCCGACACTCTATCCAGCGAAAGTGGTTAGGGCCAAATATTTGTTTTGATGTTGATTTTTTCCTGTTAGATAGGGTCACACTTCTGGATTCCTAAGAGTCTGGTGTGTGGCCCAAAGGGGTAATAATAATATAGCTAGCACCTATTGAGTATATATTGTGCTAGGCACTATTCCAAACACTTTGAGGGTGTCAATTCATATTCTTTTTTAAAAATTATTATTTATTGTTGAAAGTATTACATATGTACCCTTTTCCCCCCCCATTGACCCCCTCCATGTACTCCTCTCCCTCTTCCCCCCAGGTCCTCAGTACCTTATTGTCTGTGTCCATGGGTTATGCATATATGCATACAAGGTCTTTGGTTGATTACCTCCCACCCTCCCACCCACTGTCCCCCGCCTTCTCTCTTGAGATTCCACACTCTGTTCCATGCTTCGAGTCTCTGGATCCACTCAGTTCATTAGTTTATTTTGTTACTTATATTCCAACATATGAGTGCGATCATGTGATATTTGTCTTTCTCTGACTGACTTATATTCATAAAACCTCCAGATGCTGTCGTTTGTTTTACATACCAGGAAATAGGGCTCAAGAATTCTCACGGAAGAATACACACAGGAAGATCATGGGGTAGTGTTGAGATGCCAACCTGGGCAGTTAAGCTCCAGACTGGCTCTTAACCATTACTCTGCCTCTTGGATACAACTTAAAATGGAATTCTTACTTAATACCTGTAATGTTTTAATAATTTGTTGTATTTACTTTAACAGTTGCTTACTGTGTAACTTCCAGTGTTTGTGCTGCTTTTATCAGCTATAGTATATTTAATACTTAATAAACATTCACATTATTTAAAATGCAGTTCAAGGAATATAAACAGTTTTTTTCTTAGCATATGTTTACTGTTTACAGGGATTTACCCATCACCATTTGGGTATAGAAAAGTAGGTGATTTTACAGCCTCAAGCCTGAGGTGAGATTAAGATATTTGAAGGGCCTACTGCTCAAGGCTTTCAAAGACTCAGGCTTCTATCAGGTGAGAGTTCACTTACCTATCTTTAAGGCAGAGGCTTGTCTCAGTTTTGGTGGAATGAGCTACATGTGACATAATGTTTAACCAAGACTTTGAAGGCCTTTTCCAATTTTGAAATTGTCACTCCCTATTGGGTTAAAATAGTGCTTTAAAGTTACATAAGAGTACTTTTAAGATTACATATAACTTCATATTTTCTTTTAGAAATATAACTAAAACTTTTGTGTAGTTCCATTTAACTTTTAATAATCACTCAGAAATGATTGTGTGATAAAATGTATTGCATTCAAATTACTTGTGATTGCAATTCTTTAAAAGGATTAGCTTGTACAATTTTAGAGTAAGAAGAGAACTTTATTAAATAGTATCCTATTAGAATGCTATCAGTTTATATATGTGGAAATCAAGACCTGCAGATATTTTCTTAAAGTCAAATAGGTCATTTGTCAAAACTGGGCTTAGAATTTAGAAATGGAAGTACAGAATGGATCTATTTTTTTTTTCCTGTTTTAGAAAAATATATTTTTATTGATTTTAGGGAGGAAGGAAGAGGGAGAGATAGAAACATCAATGATGAGAGAGAATCATTGATTGGCTGCCTCCTGCACACCCCACTCTGGGGAACGAGCCTGCAACCCGGGCATGTGCCCTGATTAGGAATTGAATCGTGACTTCCTGGTTCATAGGTCGATGCTTAACCACTGACCCATGCTGGCTGGGCTCTACTCTTTCTGTTATGTGGCCTCAGCTGCTTCAAAATTTGATGGCTATTGAAACTTAACATTGTATTCAAATAGCATAACCTGCTTGGAATCTTTGGATATAAGGATAATTTGTATCTGTTCTGAGTTATTAAAAATATTGTTTAATTCTCCGCCTCAAACCAATAGAGATGGCATATGAATATCTGACTTTCCTTTGATAAACAATTCATGACACTTAGAATTGCCCTGAATTTAGAAAATAAATTGAGTTGTCAAATAATTTTGTCTAAAGGTTTTTAGTATTCTGAAATATCATTTAAAGGTTATCTTTTGGCAAGAGAATTTATAAATGTCCCCTTGATCCCTTTCTGAATTACTGAACCTAGTCAACTGATTTTTTAACAAAATAATTATACAGCCAGATCCTACAGATGAGTTCAGTAGCAACCTGGTTGTTTTTAATGAACATGTATATAGTATTTAGTACTACTCTACGAAGTAATGTTTATTAAGATCATATCCAATTGTGGAAAAACTTGTTTTCTGGTCCCAAAGTGAGAGTAACAATATCTTATGTGTGTTTTCTCTCTTCAGACTTTTGATAAAATTCTTGTTGCTAATAGAGGAGAAATTGCGTGTAGGGTAAGTAGAATTTTAATTTTACTTATCATTTTACTTGGTGAATTTTATTATTACTAAATCCCTTTAAATGTGAATCACTGTTAATAGATAACATTGATATATTTTAAAATAGGTTATTAAAACTTGCAAGAAGATGGGCATTAAGACGGTCGCCATCCACAGTGATGTTGATACTAGTTCTGTAAGTATATTTATGCTTTATTTGAATCAGAACCTTATTTTGGGTCAAATAGAAAAAAGGTGAAAGATGTAGTTTTCCCCTCTGTGACCTGAAAAGGGAACATGTACACACACATACACACACACACACTTTATTTAAGTACTCACTCTCCTTTTAAGCAAAAGGGGAGTGTCATAATGTAGGTCTTAACTGTTTTTATCAAGGCTTTAAAAACCTAATAGGGGGGAGAACCAAGATGGTGGCATAGGTTAACGCCGGAGTTTGCTGCCTTGAACAACTACTTCAAAAGTGAAACTAAAAAACGGAACGGACATCACCCAGAACCACAGGAACGCTGGCTGAGTGGAAGTCCTACAACTAGGAGGAAAGAGAAACGCATATGGACACTCAGAGGAGGCGCAGTGCTGAAGTCAAATTCTGAGGTGCGGAGTGCACGGAGCGGGCTGGCGGCGGAGGGCGCGGTTGGCGTTTTCAATCGGGAGGGAGTCGCAGACTCTGAGCTCCAGATACAGGCGAGTCTTTAGGGACCCAGACTCAATCGGGAGAAGCGAGACTGTCTGGCTTCGGTCAGAGCGAGTGCAGCTTTCTCTCTGAGGTTTGCAGCGGGTGCTGGGACTCAGAGAGGCAGAGCCCCTGGGGACAGGACTGAGAGCCGCCATAACTGCTCTCTCCTGCCCACCCTGTTGATCCTGTGGGACCCGCCCCGCCCAAGCCCTGCATAGAGGCATTTGCCGGATAGCCTCAGGCAAACGCCAGATTAGCACCTCCCTAGAGGACAGAAGTTCTCTCACTGCAGACATAGCTGATTCTCATAGCCACTTGGCCTGGAGGTCAAACCCTCCCTGGTATTAGCTACAACAATCAAGGTTTAACTATAAGACTGCGCACAAAGACCACTAGGGGGTGCACCAAGAAAAGATAAAAAAAATGCGGAGACAAAGAAACAGGACAAAATTGTCAATGGAAGATATAGAGTTCAGAACCACACTTTTAAGGTCTCTCAAGAACTGTTTAGAAGCCGCCGATAAACTTAATGAGATCTACAAGAAAACTAATGAGACCCTCGATCGTATATTGGGGAACCAACTAGAAATTAAGCATACACGGACTGAAATAACGAATATTATACAGACACCCAACAGCAGACCAGAGGAGCGCAAGAATCAAGTCAATGATTTGAAATGCGAGGAAGCAAAAAACACCCAACCGGAAAAGCAAAATGAAAAAAGAATCCAAAAATGCGAGGATAGTGTAAGGAGCCTCTGGGACAGCTTCAAGCGTACCAACATCAGAATTATAGGGGTGCCAGAAGATGAGAGAGAGCAAGATATTGAAAACCTATTTGAAGAAATAATGACAGAAAACTTCCCCCACCTGGTGAAAGAAATGGACTTACAGGTCCAAGAAGCGCGGAGAACCCCAAACAAAAGGAATCCAAAGAGGACCACACCAACACACATCATAATTAAAATGCCAAGAGCAAAAGATAAAGAGAGAATCTTAAAAGCAGCAAGAGAAAGAAACTCAGTTACCTACAAGGGAATACCCATACGACTGTCAGCTGATTTCTCAACAGAAACTTTGCAGGCCAGAAGGGAATGCCAAGAAATATTCAAAGTGATGAATACCAAGAACCTACAACTAAGATTACTTTATCCAGCAAAGCTATCATTCAGAACTGAAGGTCAGATAAAGAGCTTCACAGATAAGGAAAAGCTAAAGGAGTTCATCACCACCAAACCAGGATTATATGAAATGCTGAAAGGTATCCTTTAAGAAGAGGAAGAAGAAGAAAAAGGTAAAGATACAAATTATGAACAACAAATATGCATCTATCAACAAGTGAATCTAAGAATCAAGTGAATACATAATCTGATGAACAGAATGAACTGGTGATTATAATAGAATCAGGGACATAGAAAGGGAATGGACTGACTATTCTTGGGGGGGAGAGGGGTGTGGGAGATGCGGGAAGAGACTGGACAAAAATCGTGCACCTATGGATGAGGACAGTGGGTGGCGAGTGAGGGTGGAGGGTGGGGCGGGAACTGGGAGGAGGGGAGTTATGGGGGGGAAAAAAGAGGAACAAATGGAATAATCTGAACCATAAAGATTTAATTAAAAAAAAAAAAGAACCTAATAGAATGAAATTGCTAGACTGATTGCTGGTCACCTAGTAGGCTTAAGTAAAGCATGAGGAAGTTAGATTCAAAGATTAATGAAATGTCAGTGCAGTGCTGCCTTACGAGAGCACATTTCCCCACAGCCTGACTCCAGTATCACTAGGGGACTCCTGTCATTGTTTAACCTTCCTGAGTGCTTTCCTGTGTTCAGCTGAAAGTTTGATAAAGGAAACGTAGGCTAATCCTAATTGGACATGAACAAAAGAAAGTATAGCATAAAGCAGTGAATGATAGATAATTTTATTGAGGATTTTTAGCAAGCAGGCATTTTTTTTTTTTTTTAAGCAATGATGAACTATGAATGAGTAGGAAAAAAATCCCATGGGAAATGAGTGTAGATTATTAGAACTTTATGGAGTGAAATATAAGTAATTGTACTTTAATGTAAGTTACTGTTTTTCATTTTTGTATACTACTTTTGATGATGAAACTTACTGGTAATGTTTAATTGTATAGTAATTTAACACAAAGAATTACTAATTTTTGTAGTTATTTTATCTGAAAGTATGGTCATTTTGCCTTATTGTGACTTTTTTTTCTAAAAACAAAATGGAAACAATTACAAGCTACTCTAATTTTCTAAAAAAGGTTAAGTATTTATCAAGTTTATTTGAAAGGAGCTTTAAAAATATTCAGCTTTTAAAAGAAATTAAATAAACTTGATTTGCATATATATGGTTTGGTTTTTTTTTTAATATTGGTTTCCAGCTTCTTTACTAATTTGTTTTGACTGTAATAGTTTCATTAGTAGCTTATATTCTTCAGAGAATATTTATGAAATAATGAGAAAATTGTTACTCTTTAATCTGTTTTTTTTGACTGTGAACTAAGACATTTATTAATATTAAAATCCTCCAGAAAAAAAGTTTATGTCACCACCAACCTAGTTAATAGATTTAAAATTCATTCTTCTTATCTTGGGTTTATTTTCAGAGTATTAGCTCAGGAGGCATTTTTATTCACGGATAAAGTGAGAGAGAAAAATGTTCGAAGTGTGCACAATTTCTGTTTTTCAAGTCTGACAATAACCTTTTCCTTATTTTTTTATACCACAATATAACTAATTCTCTAGGTTGTATTCTCATGGAGGTTACTGCTGGGATGGATAACAACATATATATAAAATACATTCTTTGACCCATTTGTTGTTTAGGAGTGTATTGTTTAATTCCACATATTTGTGAGTTTCCAAAATTTCTTTCTGTTACTGATTTCTAATTTTCTTCTGCTTTGGTTGGAGAACATGTTCTCTATTATTTCTGTCCTTTAAACTTTTTTGATGTTTGCTTTATGGCCTTTTTTTATGTTTTATGGTTTATCCTGGAGAATGCGCCATGTGAAGGAGAATGTATACTCTATTCTGCCTTTGTTGGGTGGAGTGTTCTATAGATGTCTTTTAGGTCTGATTGGTTCATTGGAATATTCAAGTCTTCTATTTCCTGTTGATCTTTGGTTGTTCTGTCCATTCTTACAGTGGAGTTTAACATGCTTTTAATCCTTTAAAAATGTTAAGCAGTTATTTTGTTTGACTCAATTTACAAAATTGTTGCCAAGTAATTATGTATGGGCCTGTAACTGTGCATGAAGGAGCCTGACTAAGATAAGAAATCATTAACCAAAGGACTCTTAAGTTATTATATAAGGAATGGAGTAGAATGTCCAGGCCAAGAGATTCTCATAAGAATTCTTTGCAATTTTCAGGAAGGAGGACATTTTGAAACTGTTTAAATTGTTCTAGACTTAGAGAAAGAAAAACAGATTTTCATTTTTATGAAGCCAGTATAATAATTGAGGATTCAAATTCTGGGCAAAGATAGTAAGCAAAAAATAAAATTATAATGACTATTATATATTGATAGAAGAATATTAATTAATATGGAGTAGAATAAAATAATTTACTTAAATAGTGTGTTGCCATCATACAGAGTATATTCAGGACATTTCAATATGATTCAATATTAGAGACTATAAGTTGAATATTCTAATGGGTTAGTGGAGCAAAACTATATGACCATCTTGATAGAAACATAAAATGTCATTTAAAGGGAATTCACTTCTTATCCTTGTAAAATCCTTTGTAAAACAGAATTAGATGAATACTACCTTATCACAATGAGGTTATACCTCATAGGAATCATTCTCATGAAAGTCAGGATGAAGACTGATACACGTACTATCACTGTTATTTACCAGCATTCTGCAAGTGTTCAGTAATGCAGTTAGGCAGTGCAGTTACAAAATGGTGGACAGGAAAGGCATAAATATTAAGAATGTATTGATTTCTAATTAGTCAATTGAATAACTTTAGAAACAGTAAGAAATATCTCTGTGGTAGTTAAATATAAAAAAATCTATAGCTTTCTTGTATATGTTAACACGGTAGAAAATGTAACTTTAAATAAAAGTAACTTCATAGAATGAATGGAAAAGAATTAATGGAAAAGAAAAACATTTTATGATATGAATTTAGAATGAAATTTGTAGGGCTTATATAAGGATTTATTGATTGGTATAGGGCAGTGGTCGGCAAACTGCGGCTCGCGAGCCACATGCGGCTCTTTGGCCCCTTGAGTGTGGCTCTTCCACAAAATACCGACTTCTGCGCATGGGCCACGAAATTTCAATTGCACTGTACGTGCGCGACTGCATGTGGTATTTTGTGGAAGAGCCACACTCAAGGGGCCAGAGAGCCGTATGTGGCTCGCCAGCTGCAGTTTACCGACCACTGGTATAGGGAAACTGAACATTTTAAGTGCTAGTTATTTCTAAATCTACATTTAAGTAAAGCTAAATGTAGCTTTACTTAAATCCTAATATTTCTACTAAATCCTAATATTATGTAATTTTTGTGGGGGGAATTGATAAATAAATGTGCAAGAGTGGCCTCGAAAATTCTGAGGAAAATTTAACAGTTATTAAAATATGATACCTTATAAAAGTAGAAATAATTGGAACCACTCCATAAAATTTTGCAGCAGGAAGAGTCAGGTCTATGGAATAAATTCATTAGATATTAGGGGCTGATTTGGGAGAATTTCTTAATTTGTTGAAGAGGTTCTTGTTAATATTGACTTAGAAGGCGGGAGAGATGGATTGAATTCTAGGATTGTAACCCACTAATCTATTGTGATTGGGATAGTTCCAGAAAAGTTAAGAAATAAAAGGAATGAGTGTTTGCTTTTAGTGACTAGAACTTTCTAAATGGGAAGGAGTCTAAGGCCATACCACCCTGAACGCACCCGATCTCGTCTGAATGGGAAGGTGAGTTCTACTTTAGTTTAGTGAATAGCAGAAGCAAAGAATAGGAGAATTTAGAGCTAGCTGTACTCCTCATAGTGCATGTTAGGTAACTTTAATTTTACGATAGCTATCTATCTACATTAAAAAAAAAAAAAGACTAGTATATGTCTTTCCACAAGAAATAGCAAAATATTGTTATATCTGTGTCAGACCTATAAGGTAGGGTTTTGATTATTTTTAAAATATATTTTTATTGATTTCTGATAGGAAGGGAGAGGTAGAGAGAGGTAGAAACGTCAATGATGAGAGAGAATCATTGATTGGCTGCCTTCTGGACACCCCATTGATCGAGCCTGCAACCCAGGCATGTGCCTTGATGGGGAATCAAACAGTGACCTCCTGGTTCATACGTTGACGCTCAGCCATTGCGCCATACCGGCTTGGGCAGGGTTTTGATTTTTTAAAAAAATGGAATAAATTGATTCTGTATTTTAACTTTTCATTATTGAACTTATAATATTTTGTTGCTTAAATTGAACTTAATAATATTTTGTTGCTTTGTCGGTATATAATAACATTGGATTTAAATGAGAAATACCTGATATTTATTACATTAAAACCAAAACCCTAAGTCAGGGAAGTAGTCATTGTGACTCACATCTTAGCCAGGCAGCCTGCTGTTTGAAGTATGATTCCTAGTGAGTATTGTAGTCTTAGCCTTAGGATTCAGTAATGAGATTGAGTGGGGTTTCCTGTGAGCACTCTGGGATGACAGACAGTAAGGTGAGGGGAATCATCACTTAGCATGCCTACCCTTGATAATATTTCCCTGCTGTCTGGGGAGATACTGAGGGCAAATAGGACTTGGTGATGTCTATGTAATTAGTGTATGTTGGTTCCAGCTGAACAAACTGGAGGGTAATGATCAGGTAAATGGAGATGGAATACATTAATGTAGGTTGAGGTATAAAAGACCTTAGGGAAAAACCTATCAACATTTTATGGGGTTGTTAGAATGTCTTTATATCTTTTTGTATTTATATATACATCTTTATATATATTTATCTAGATATGTCTTTGTTAGAATATCTTCAGTTTTATTCTAGATATGTGTAGAGATTAAACCAATTTAAAAGTAAAACTTTTTGCATCTATTTTCTCATTTACATGATTGATTTTCAGTATTTTTTTTGATTTGGAAAGGAGTTCAAGTTCTTAATTTTTAAAAAATTATTTCACAAAATCTGTTAATGGACTCATTTGCAGCTAATGTACTCATTGCTCCTCATGGGAATAAATAAGTAGGGTTGGCTTTGTAAAACTTTTTTTGGGATGATAACTGAAAAATCAGACCTTTTATTGCACCTGTGTGTGAATATTTAAGGAACATTTTCTTAACGGCTTTTGCTTGTACAGAATATTTTAAGATAGCCATCATGGTCCATGTTCCCCAGCTGTTTTTTAATTACGTCAGAAACATTTCCAGTCATTTAGATTGTAATAGGAAATCTATAGGATTCTTCACTCATTCTTGAAAAAAATCCTAAGAGCTGTCATTGTTCAATATGAAGTTTCCTTACCAGCAACATAAAGCTCCATGGCAAAGCCTCTGAGAGTGACTGTAACACTGCATATAATGGGGAGAAAGGAATTGGTTTCATTAATGTGATTTTGGACCTTGGAGTTCCGGTAATTAGGTAATTACAGGGGTTTTAAGTGGTGTACTTGCTGTAAAACTTGCTGTTGCTTACTTTTCTCATAAAACTTAGCTTTTAATAACCTTTTTTGGATTAAGAATACTGTGTACCTACCTACCTATCAAATTTAAAACACGAAACTTTCCATTAAAGAGAAGAAAGCATTTAAGATGTTTAGAGATTTCTTTTTCTTCTATTCTTTTTTGTTTTTATCTTTGGAAAAACATTTTGCAGAAACATTATACTATATCAATTTAAAATGTTTTGATTATCTTTGGCTTGGCTAAATTACTATCTACATTTTTGGGTAAAATGGAATAGGATAGGGTTCCTGGTAGGAATTTGTTCACATTAATATGGCTCATCAGGGACATTATATTTAATTGGAGATCCTGCAGAATAGTAGCAGGAGGCTGAAGAGAATTATTTAGCATTAGCAATGGCTCGTCTGGGAGTTGTGCACTAATCAAGGAACTTGAGTGTTAGCAGTGGGGATGATGGGAATTATGGCGATTATGACATGTAAGCATGTCTGTGTGCGAACTGGACAGGCAATGAGTTAATCAAGAAGTATATTAAATGGCTCCCATGCTGATTCATTATTATCTACCATAGTGCCTGTCAGGTTTTGTATTTAAAAAAAATACAATTATTGCTGAATTCACTATGTATAAATTCAGTTACTATTTTTTGCTTTTCAATAAAGTAACCTCAAATTACTAACACATATAAAAACAAAAATGTATAAATCCTGCTATGATGTGAGTGTTAAAGTATAGTTTCTTTTTTTTAGACACTTTACAGTGAAACTTTACTTTTCAGTTCATTTAAAAATGTTGCTTTTCCCTTTTATATATTTGCTGGAAATACTCTTCGGCTTATTTTGTACTATGTGAAAGAGTTTGGGTTAAAACCAAAATATATATATTTATTTTCCCCGCTAAAATATAATTACAATATTTCAGAAAGACATTAATATTTAACACATGAAGCTACAGACAAATCAAAACATTAATCTTTTCCCCTATCAAAATGCTCCAAAATCGGGGTGTGTGTGTGTGGTGATGGTGGAAATCTCCTTTGCTCTAGTGGGTGGTCTCTTTGTGCCAGGTAAACCCATTCTGTGCCCAGCATGGTTAGAGCCGTCTGTCATGAAACTATCAGTTTGGATTGCTAGAAATGGACATATTTTTGGGAAATGGAACTAATAAATTGAATTTCTTTTTAGAAAATAAATTGAAATGCAGCATAAATCCATGAGCAAACTGGATTATATCTATAGGCAAATTTATAGAGTTACTGTACAGATGAATACACACAGTTTCTTTTTTATTTATTATTGTAAGCACTGCCAAATTTAATAAAACTTTTTACCAAACTGTGACCTTCATGTATTAACTTAATTAAAGCAATGTTATGGGTACTACTCAAAGTGTTAACCTGTGGGTGGTTGTTATTGAAATCCATTATCTATGGAGTCAGTATTAGTGGTCAGCCACATCACAAATAAAACTTGCAACCAAGACCTTCCCTTGGGTGCTGTGAGCTCAGCAGGTTAAATTGTCAAAACCCCTTAAAGCTTCTTAAAAGACTGATGGTTTAAGCCCCCTGGAGTTAAAGGTAAACCAGTCATTCCTGTCAGGAAGGACTCTGACTTTACTTAGCAGCAAGGCAAAAATTACATTTGGACAGGAAAAAAAGGATTTATAATAGTATCTTCATGTATGAGTTAATTTGTTCACATAGGTGTTCATGTACCTTCCTATTTAACTTTAATAAAAACATTCCAACTTCTTTTAATCTATGGAAAGTGACTTGTGAAAAATTTCCTTCATAAAATCCCAATACCTTCTTAGTATTTTTAAATAATAAGAACTTGTGTTTTTTTTTTGTTGTTTTAAGAATATTTTTATTGATTTCAGAGAGGAAGGGAGAGGGAAAAAGAGAAATATCAATGATGAGAAAGAATCATCAATCGGCTGCCTTCTGCATGCCCTCTCTAGGGATTGAGCCTGCATCCCGGGCATGTGCCCTTGACCAGAATTGAACCTGGGACCCTTCAGTCCACAGGCCGATACTCTATCTACTGAGCCAAACCAGCAAGGACAGAACTTGTGTTTTTACTTATACTAAACATTTAATTTAAAAACAAAATAGTGAAATATTATGAATATATCATTTTGTTTTTGTATATTTAAATTTCCTGGTGAATTTAAACAGTATTGTTTGTGAAAAAACATTGTGTTTTAACATAATTAGTACCTGATGGCATGAAAAAGTACCTACATGTATCTGTTACAGTCTCACTTAAGACTTCTCAGTGGAGGGAAAGACAGTATTCTAAGTAATTACTATCACTTATTGAGTATTTACTGTCTACTAGACAATCAGAATAATTGTGTAAGGGGAGTATTATTGCCATCATTTTTAAATGGAGAAAATTGAGACTTCGAGATGTAAAGTAGGTTGTTAAAGCTCATTTAGCTAGGTAAGCAATGGAGCTGAGATTTGAATTTTGCGACTCCCAAGTTGTACTCTTTCCATTGTAGCATATTGCTTCCCATGTTAAGTGTATGGAAAAGCCCCTTTCTCCCCAAAGAAAGTGAAGTTCATTACTTTGAAGTCTGAGTGTTTATTCGTGACTGTTGTGGGCCAGATTCTATGCCAGTTGATGGTAGTGATCATGAGCGACATGATTCCTGTTCTCATGGCATTTACAGTCTAGTGGTAGAGACAGATATAAGAAAACATATAAATAAGTAATTATAGTTGTGATGTTATGCAGGAAATAAACTAGTTGCTGAGAGACAATAATGGGTGATTCTCCCTTAATAACTCCCTTAATAAGGTGCTCAGGGAAATTCTCTGAGGTGGCAAAATGTAAGCTGAGACCTGATAGATGAGAATTAGCTCTTAGCTATGTAGTAAGCTCGGCAGATGGGACAGCATGTGCAAAGGCCCTGAGCCAGTCCAGGGATTGGTACCTAATCTGTGAATTAGCACTGCTTAGTTTGCCTAGTCACTCATTTGCTAGCTCTCGATCTCTAGCTCTAGCCAATGCATCAACCATACCTGGACAACTTTTGCTGCTGTTACTTCTCAGTGGTTATAGTAGCAACTACTAAGTAGGACTAGCAAAGGGAGGAATCCAGTAGGCATCTTTAGGAAGATAAAAAGCTGCCTGAAGAAGGAAGGTGGCAGAAGTGGATTTATATCTGATATATTCATTTTAGTTGGAGCCTATCCTAAGGAAGAGAGACTCCAATTCAGATAAATACATCAGCTATAAGTCTATTATTGAAATCTTCAGTTATGCATATATTCAATATGTTTATTAAAAAGCACAGTCTAGAGCAGCCGTGGGCAAACTACGGCCCGCGGGCCGGATCCAGCCTGTTTGAAATGAATAAAACTAAAAAAAAAAAAAAAGACCGTACCCTTTTATGTAATGATGTTTACTTTGAATTTATATTAGTTCACACAAACACTCCATCCATGCTTTTGTTCCGGCCCTCCGGTCCAGTTTAAGAACCCATTGTGGCCTTCGAGTCAAAAAGTTTGCCCACCCCTGGTCTAGAGAGAGGGGTGTGGTCTGTCCAGTCGAGAATATGTAGGCTTGGGACAAAGGGCAGGGACCTTGTCTTTCTATGTGAGAAACTGTGAAGTCCAGATAAAATAGCAAATTAATAATTTTAAAATGTTTATTTTTGTAAACAATTGCTTGGTGGCTTTCAAGTCTTCCTGTGAATTAATCATATATTAGTTTAGTTTCCAAGTCTATAGTGTATTCCCTAAATGGATATTAGATATTTTAGTACAAAGGAATTTATAATTAAATATAGCAAAGTAATTTCAGTGAACTATTCCAATTAAGTGTTATAGATCCCTAGGCTTCATGATTGAAACTCAGCTGGGATGTTCTACATAGGGGAGGGCTGTTTAAAAACTATGGAAACCTATTTGTGAAGAGTTTCATGTAATTTTCCTTAATAGAAAATGTCTCCACATATCCTTTTTTTTTTTAGTTTATTTTTCCTGAATACTTTTTTTGGGGGCAGCTTTAGGATCACAGCAAAATTGAGAGGAAGCTACAGAGATTTTTTAATATACCTTCTGCCTCCACACATGCATAGATTCCCCATTATCAGCATCCACTATCATGGTACATTTGTTGCAATTGATGAACCTATATTGACACATATTACCCAAAGTCCATAGTTTACATTAGGGTTCACTCTTGGTGTTGTACATTCTGTAGGTTTGGATAAAAATATAATGACACAGTTATCCCATTCACCTACTGAAGGACATCTTGGTTGCTTCCCAGTTTCAGCAATGATAAATAAGGCTGTTTTAAATAGCATTGTGCAGGCTTCTATGTGGACATGCATTTTCAACTACTTCGGGTAAATACCAAAGAGTGTGATTGCTGGATCATAGGGTAAGAGTATGTTTAGTTTTGTAAGAAACCACCAAACTGTCTTGAAAAGTGGCTGTACTGTTTTGTACTACCAGCACTGAATGAGAGTTTCTGTTGTTTCATCCTTGCTAGTGTTGTCAATGTTCTAGATTTTGTCCTTTCTAATAGAAGTGTAATGTTATCTCACTTAAATTTGCATTGCCCTGATCACATGCGATGTGTGGGGCATCATTTCGTATGCTTCTGTGCCACTTACATGTCTTCATTGGTGATGCATCTGTTAAGGGCTTTGGCCTATTTTTTCTTACTGAGTTGTTTTCTGTTTGGTGAATTTTAAGAGTTCTTTGTATATTTTGGAAAATAGTCCTTTATCAGATGTGTCTTTTGCATATATTTTCTCCTAGGCTATGGTTTGTCTTTTGAATCTCTTGATGTTGTCATTCCCAGAGCAGTTTTTAATTTGAATAAAGTCCAGTTTTTCAATGATTTCTGTCATGGATTGTGCCTTTGGTATTGTATCTAAAAAGTCCTTTCCATACCCAAGGTCATCTAGGTTTTCTCCTATGTTATCTTCTTCTTCTGGGAGTTTAATAGTTTTGTGTATCTATTTATCTGTCTATCTATCTGTCTATCTATCTATCTATTTATGTTTATTGATTTAGAGAGAGAGGAAAGGAGAAAGAGGGAGAGAGAGGGAGAGGGGGGGGGAGAGAGAGAGAGAGAGAAAGAGAGAGAGAGAGAGAAAGAGAGAAACATCGATGTGAGAGAGATACATCAATCCCTTGCCTCGCATACTTGCTTCGACTGGGGATCAAACCTGCAACAACCTAGGTATGTGTCCTGACTGGGAATTGAACTGTTTGATCAATGGGGTGACACTCCAACCAACTGAGCCACACTGGCCAGGGCTATAGTTTTGTGTTTTATAATTAGGTCTTCAACCCATTGTAAACTAATTTTTTAAAGGGTATAAAGTTTGTCCAGATTCATGTTATTTTGCATGAGGTTCTCCAGTTTTTTTTTTAGCATTGTTGAAAAGGTTATCTTTGAGTCAATTGTATTGCCTTTGCTTATTAGTAAAAGATCAGTTGATTACATTTATGGGGCTCTATTTCTTGGCCCTTAATTTTATTTCATTGATCTGTTTGTTCTTTCACCAATACCATGGTATCTTGATCATTGTAGCTTTATAGTAAGTCTTGATGTCGAGTAGTATTGAAAGGAATTTTTAGGGGTGAAATAGGCAGGTTTAGGAAATTTTAGAAATTAAGGGGTCCATGGAAAAAACACAGGGCTACAGAGTTGCTAAAGAGTACATTTCCATAAAACAAGGGAGCTGGGAGCAGCAAAAGGTACATTTCCATAAGATAAGAGAACTGAGAGTAGCAAAAGGTACATATTTACAGAATAAAGGGAAGGAAACTTCTCACTCAAAGAAAGAGGAAGAAAAGTCCAGAGGGAATAGGAGAACAATAAAGGAAAAGAAGGAGGGAACTTCACGTGAGACTTGAGCTCAGGAGTTGTTATGGTGACCAAATCAAAGGGGAATAGTGGACCAATCAGAGGGGATATCGAGACACCAGAAACTGCAGTCTTTATAAGCTGTAGGAAAAAGGGACTCAGTGGGGACTCTTTCCCCCCTCCCACGTGGGAGTCTGTGCTTGTTTCTCAATAAATTTCCACCTTTGCTATACCACCTTCCCCAGGGGAACACTGCGCATTTCCGGTCCAAATTCCCCGTTTCAGTGTCAATCCTCCAGCTTTGTTCTCCTTTAATATTGTAGGTCTTTTGTCTCTCTATATAAACTTTACAATTAGTTTGTTGATATTCACAAAATAATTTGCTGGGACTTTGCATTGTTTTATAGATCAAGTTGGGAAGATATTCCATGTTCAAGCTTATCCCTTGAACATGGAATATCTCTCCATTTATTTAGTTGACCCTTGATTTGATATATCAGAGTTTAGTAATTTTTCTCATATAGATCTTGTATATATTCTGTTCTGTTTTATTTTTAGGTATACTAATGTAAATGATATTATGTTTTAAATTTCAAATTTCACTTGTTTATTGTTGGTATTTAGGAAAACAATTCACATTTTAAAATATTATCTTGTATCCTGAAACTTTGCCATTAGATCCAGGAGTTTTTGTTTTGTTTTCTTTTTGTCTATTGTTTAAAATTTTCTGCATAGACAATCATGTCATCTGCAAACAAAGTTGCCTTATATCTTCCTTCCTGATTTGTATACCTTTCATTTTATATATATATTTTAAATTGATTTCAGAGAGGAAGGGAGAGGGAGAGACCGAAGCATCAATGATGAGAGAGAATCATTGATTGGCTGCCTCCACACACCCCCTACCTAGGGATCAAGCCTGTAACCTAAGCATGTGCCCTTGACCGGAATCGAACCCGGGACCCTTCAGACCGCAGGCCAATGCTTTATCCACTGAGTCAAACAAGTTAGGGCATGATTTGTATACCTTTTAGTCCCTTTTCTTTTCTTATTGAATTGGCTGGAACTTCCAGTATGATGTTGAAAAGCAGTAATGAGAGGGAACATCTTTGCCTTCTTCCTAACCTTTATGGGAAATGTTTGAGTTTTTCACCAGTAAATATGATGTAGCTACAGTTTTTTTGTAGATAGTCTCTGTCAAGTTGAGAAAGTCCCCTCTATTTCTAGTTACTGAGAGTTTTTGTCCTGACGGGTATTGGATTTTGTCAAATTCTTTTTCTGCGTATTTTGATAGGATCATGTGATTTTTCTTTTTTAGTCTGTTGATGTGGTAGATTACATTGATTTTCAAATGTCTAACCAGCCTTGCATGCCTGGAATAAATTCCACTTGTTTATGGTGTATAATTCTTTTAATACATTGTTGTAGTCAAGTTGCTGGTATCTTTGAGGGTTTTTGCAGGAATGTTCATAAAAGATATTGGTTGGTAGTTTTCTTGTAATGTCTTTGTCTGGTTTTGGTATTAGAGAAATGATGGCTTTATAAAATGAGTTAGCAAGTATTCCTTCTGCTTCTGTCTTCTGAAAGAGACTGTAGAGAATTGGTATAATTTCTTAGTTAAATGTTTGGTAGAATTCACCAATGAAACAATGTGGCCCTGGTCCTTTCTGTGTTAGAAGGTTATTGATTTAATTTCTCAGGTAGATATAGGTCTATTTCTCTTGGTGTGAATTTTGGCAACTTAGAGTTTTCAAGAATTTGGTTCTTTTCATCTAGGTTATTAAATTTGTGGGTATAGAGTTGTTTCTAATATTCCATTATTTTCCTTTTAATTCCATGAGATCTGTAGTGATATCCCATCTTTCATTTCTGATATTAGTCATTCGTGTCTGCTCTCTCTTTTTCTTAGTTAGCCTTGCTGGAGGCTTATACATTTTATTGATTTTTTTTCAAGGAACCAGTTTTTGGTTTCATTGACTTTCTCTATTGATTTCCTACTTTCAATGTCATTGATTTCTGCTTAAATTCTTACTATTTCTTTGCTTACTTAGTGTTTGTGCTCTTTTTTTTCTAGTTTCTTAAGGCAGAAACTTAGATTTTTAGATCTTCTTTTCTAATATATTCACTCAGTGCTATAAAATTTCCTTTAAGCATTGTTTTCACTGTATTCCACAAATTTGTTGTGTTTTCATTTGCATTTAGTTAAAAATATTTTACAATTTCTCTTGAGATTTTTTCTTTGACCCATCTGTTATTTGGAAGTCTGTTGTTTACACTTTAATCTTTCTGTCTTTTGGTTTTTTAGTTATCTTTGTTACTGAGTTCTTTAATTCTACTATGCAGACATTGTATGATTTCTATTCTTTTAAATTTATTAAGGTATATTTTATGGCCCAAAATGTGGTCTACCTTGGTGAATGTTCAGTGTAGAAGAAAGTGTATATTGCTGTTGGGTGAAGTAGTGCATAGAAATCAATTATATCCAGTTGATTGATGGTATTGTTGAATTTAACTATGTGTTCCTGATTTCTGCCTGCTGGATCCATCCATTTCTGATAGAGAGGTGTTGAGGTCCGGGTATGACCATGGATCACTATGTGTTTCCTTGCAATTTTATCAGTTTTTGCCTCATGTAGTTTTATGCTCTATTGTTAGGCACACACACATTATGGATTGTTATGTCTTCTGGAAGAATTGACTCCTTTATCATCATGTAATGCCATTCTTTATCAAATATAACTTTCCTTGCTTTACAGTCTGCTCTGTCAGAAATTAATATAGCTACTCCTGCTTTATTTTTATTAGTGTTAGCATGGTATGTTTTTCTCCATCTATTTACTTTTAATCTATATGTATCTTTATATTTAAAGTGGCATTCATATAGGCAACATGTAGTTGGGTCTTGTTTTTTGATCCACTGTGACAATCTCCGCCTTTTCATTGGTGCATTTAGACTATTGACATTCGAAGTGATTATTGATATGGTTGGATTAATATTAACTGTATTTATAACTGTTTTCTATTTGTTGCCCTTGTTCTTTGTTCTTATTTTAGTCTTCCACTCTTTTATTGGCTTTTGTGGTTTTGATTGAGCATATCATAAGATTCCATTTCTCTTCTTTCTTAGTTTTATTAGTTCCAACTCTCTAATCAAGCCTTCTTTCTGGAGACCAGCCCCCATCCTATGCTATCTAAGGGCCACCAGTCATTTTACTGCCAGACAGAAAGACATCTTATCACTCCTGAGATTCCAAGGGTGTTAGCAGCTCTTGTGGCAAGAACTGGGTCAAAGATCAAATGTTAGAACAAAAGATGCTCCCAGTACACCTATCTATTAGGAAATTACAAGGATTTTAGGAGCTCTGTGTCAGAAACTGGGGGCAGAGACCAAATGTATATTTCTTCTTATATCGCAAATAAACAAAAACAATGGGGATATTTACCCTCCCTCTTGGGACTGCAGCTTCATTAATGGAGAAGAATGTTCTCTCTCTGAATGTTTTGGGTCCTACAGGCTTCCATTTCTGCCACCTGTTGCTGTAGTC
Organism: Myotis nattereri; assembly: GCF_964212035.1. Lineage (NCBI taxonomy): Eukaryota > Metazoa > Chordata > Mammalia > Chiroptera > Vespertilionidae > Myotis > Myotis nattereri. The sequence continues at coordinate 39,607,149 of NC_138076.1, read as the reverse complement.
ATAGAATTACTTCAGGGCTGGGGCACAAAGTAATTGAGCTTAAACACAAAACATAACAGCCTGGCTGGTGTGGCTCAGTGGTTGAGAGTCAACTCATGCACCTGGAGGTCACCAGTTTGATTACTGGTCAGGGCACATGCCTGGGTTGAACTCCAATAGGAGACATGCAGGAGGCAGTTGATCAATGTTTCTATCTCTCTCTCCCTTTCCCTTCCTCTCTATGAAATCAATAAAAACATAAGCAAACAAAAACAAAACCAAAATAGAACACTCCTCCCGCTTCCAAAACCCAATAACCCTGGGGGATTCTGCAGTGTTGTGTAAGGAGCTCCCTTTTCTTCTTGAGTCAGAAGTATAGGGTTTCTCCTGGAGTTCTCTCTGTCAGCACCCCAATGCCTACTCTGGATATTACATTTTATTGATTGGGCAGGGGGATCATGGAGGAAAGGAAAATGTTAAAACTCACTTCTGGTTTACAGTGACTTGAATTTTGTTCTCCCTTGATCTGCCTATTACTTTCTTTTCAGAGTTTGCAAATAGTTGATTCATGTATTCTCAGTTCAGATTTCATAGTTGCATTCAGTGGGACAGATGGGGTGAAATATGCTTATTCCATCTTACCTGGAATTAAAGTGGCCAGTGTGTTTCTTAAAACAACTATGGGAAGGAATTTGATGTAGCTGAATGGGTGTTTGTATCGTATATATTATGCTATATATCCAATAATCACAGGAAAAATTTGGTTAGGTAACATTTGAGGAAAAGAAAGAAGTTTTCATTGTTTAGAGAACTACTTATTAAGCTTCCTCTGAGATTAGTGGGAGAGAAAGTTGAGTGTTTACAGCTAATTGCTTGAAATGGCTTAAATGCAGCAGCCTGCTCTTAATGAAGGAGTATATAACATTCCTCCTATGAACATTATTTTCTTTTCATAGAAGATAAACATTGAGAACCACTGACTTCCTGGTTAAAGTCCCAACTCTTTACTAAGGCATTCAAGATTCCTTTCAACCTGGTTCCTTCTACTCTTTCATTCTCTTTCACCATTTTCTCTCATCAGTGCCTTCTTACCCACCTTAATATCAAGCCATTTCACAGATTTTTTAATAGGCTAGGGCCTTTCACAGTTCTACATAAAAAAAAAAAAAATTATTGATTTTTAAAGGAATGGACAGAGAGAAAGAAACAGACCTGAGAGTGTAACATTGATCAGCTGCCTCCTGCACTCCCCCTACTGGAGATTGATCTGGCAATTCAGGAATGTGCCCTGACCAGGAATTGAACCAGCAACCTTTTGGTTCATGGGATGATGCCCAACCAACTGAGCCACAATGGCCAGGGTGCTGGGAGCCGGTCCATCCTTGCTGTTTCAAGGGACCTGGCATATATGGCATACTGTTCTTTTTTTTTTTTTATTAAATCTTTATTGTTCAGATTATTACATTTGTTCCTCTTTTTCCCCCCATAACTCCCCTCCTCCCAGTTCCCGCCCCACCCTCCGCCCTCACTCCCCACCCACTGTCCTCATCCATAGGTGCACGATTTTTGTCCAGTCTCTTCCCACATCTCCCACACCCCTTTCCCCCACAAGAATAGTCGGTCCATTCCCTTTCTATGTCCCTGATTCTATTATGATCACCAGATTATTTGTTCACTTGATTCTTAGATTCACTTGTTGATAGATGCATATTTGTTGTTCATAATTTGTATCTTTACCTTTTTCTTCTTCTTCCTCTTCTTAAAGGATACCTTTCAGCATTTCATATAATCCTGGTTTGGTGGTGATGAACTCCTTTAGCTTTTCCTTATCTGTGAAGCTCTTTATCTGACCTTCAGTTCTGAATGATAGCTTTGCTGGATAAAGTAATCTTGGTTGTAGGTTCTTGGTATTCATCACTTTGAATATTTCTTGCCACTCCCTTCTGGCCTGCAAAGTTTCTGTTGAGAAATCAGCTGACAGTCGTATGGGTATTCCCTTGTAGGTAACTGAGTTTCTTTCTCTTGCTGCTTTTAAGATTCTCTCTTTGTCTTTTGCTCTTGGCATTTTAATTATGATGTGTGTTGGTGTGGTCCTCTTTGGATTCCTTTTGTTTGGGGTTCTCTGCGCTTCTTGGACCTGTAAGTCTATTTCTTTCACCAGGTGGGGTAAGTTTTCTGTCATTATTTCTTCAAATAGGTTTTCAATATCTTGGTCTCTCTCATCTTCTGGCACCCCTATAATTCTGATGTTGGTACGCTTGAAGCTGTCCCAGAGGCTCCTTACACTATCTTCGTATTTTCGGATTCTTTTTTCATTTTGCTTTTCCAGTTGGGTGTTTTTTGCTTCTTCGCATTTCGAATCTTTGACTTGATTCTTGTGCTCCTCTGGTCTGCTGTTGGGTGTCTGTATAATATTCTTTATTTCAGTCAGTGTATGCTTAATTTCCAGTTGGTTCTTTATCACAACATCGAGGGTCTCATTAGATTTCTTGAGGATCTCACTACATTTATCGGCGGTCTCACCAGTCTTTTCGAGGGCCTTACTAAGTTTATTGGCAGCTTCTAGACAGTTCTTGAGAGACCTTAAAAGTGTGGTTTTGAGCTCTATAGCTTCCATTTCTGACATTTGCGTCCTGTTTCTTTGTCTCCGCATTTTTTTTATCTTTTCTTGGTGCACCCCCTAGTGTTCTTTGTTCGCAGTCTTGTTGTAGTTAAGCCTTGATTGTTGTCGGCAATACCGGGGGTGATTTGACCTCCAGGCCAACTGGCTATGAGAGTCAGCTGTGTCTGCAGTGGGAGAGCTTCTGTGCTGGATCTCTAGGGCGGTGCTAATCTAGCGTTTGCCTGAGGCTATCTGGCAAATGGCTCTATGCAGGGCTTGGGCGGGGCGGGTCCCGGGGATCTACAGGGTGGGTGAAGAGAGCAGTTATGGCTGCTCTCAGTTCCGTCCCTAGGGGCTCTGCCTCACAGAGTCCCAGCAACCACTGGAAACCTCGGAGAGAAAGCTGCCTTCAAGTTCCGACCAAAGCCAGACAGTCCCGCTTCTCTGGTTTGATTCTGGGTCCCTAGAGACTTGCCCGGATCTGGAGCTCAGAGTCTGAAACTCCCTCCCGATTGAAAACAACAACGGCGCCCTCCACTGCCAGCCCGCTCCGCGCGCACTCCGCACCTTAGTATTTCACTTCAGCACTGCGCCTCCTCTGAGTCTGGGTATGATATTCTCTTTCCTCCTAATTGTAGAATTTCCACTCAGCCAGCCTTCCTGTGGTTCTGGAGGATGTCTGTTCCGTCTTTTAGTTGTATTTTTGATTGGTTGTTCGAGGCAGCAATCTCCGGCGTTAACCTATGCCGCCATCTTGGTTTCTCCTCGCAAACCAATATTCTGATGGAAAATGGAGATGAGATTATGGTCCTAGAAACTGAGGAATTTCTGAAAGATAGATAGCCGATGGGATCATTCAATAGAAAACCCCAGTCTAAAACATGGTTGCAAAAGGTGGGAGCCCCTCCAGGAGAGAAAGATCCAGAGCAGGAAGGGGCCCTGGGGCAATTGACAGGATGTCTGGTTAGGAAACCTCATTTTGATCATCTAGTCAAGTGATTCCTCCCTGAAAAGTGTCCATCAGCAGGGGGAATGAATGTTTGGGAAACTGGTAGAGCTATATCTGGGCATTCTTTGATAGTTATAAAGAATGAGGTAGGCCCTAACTGGTTTGGCTCAGTGGATAGAGCGTCGACCTGTGGACTGAAGGGTCCCAGGTTCGATTCCAGTCAAGGGCATGTACCTTGGTTGCAGGCACATCCCCACTGGGGGTCGTGCAGGAAGCAGCTGAATCAATGTTTCTTTCTCATTGATGTTTGTAACTCTCTATTCCTCTCCCTTCCTCTCTGTAATAAAATCAATAAAATTTATTTAAAAATAAAGAAGAACGAGGTAGATCTCTACATATTGACAGAGAACATTTCTAAGACATATACAAGATTGAAGAAGACCATGTAGAATGACACATATAGCATAATAATACTATTAATGGTTTAAAAATACCACACTAAAATATTTTATATGGTTGTAACCATATTTTTTATGGTTCATACATTATATAAAAGTGTAGACCAGGAGTTCTCAAAAGTGCCACTCTTGACCCCCCCCCCCCACGCCCCCCCAATTCTGTCATACAAAAATAATCATGAATAAATGTGTCATGGCGCTACACATTTAGTTTTACAAAATGAAATCAGAGCAAATGTAATATTTACTGACATAAAAAAGTTCATTTTCTAGGGATCAAATTGCTCTTGAGACTTTAGACACTTATATAAAGTAGAGAGAAGGATTCTTTTCTGTTTCTTCTTAGAAGTAGGATTTTATCTGGTTGTTTGTAAATTAATTCCTTCCAGTTCTTCAAATCAAGATTGATGCACTTGGCATTCCTTTCTTTAACTTTTCAGTCTGTAAGGATAATTTGTGTTTCTTGGTAAAGCTAGAGAATTTGGTTAGATTTGCTGCATACTGAAGTCTGATCAGATTGTGTGAGTCACTGCTGTTCTCAGGCAAGCATACATTTAATCTTTATTTTGTCATCCTCCAGTGTTTGCATTGAAGGATATCACAAGGAAAACTCAAATATTCATGGTCATGGTAAATAATGGCTACGCAGTTACAGATCTTGTTGAAGTGATAGATTTCAAGAAATCTCCCAGCATGAAAACAACTTCAAAGTTGCTTGTGTTCCCTATCTTTCTCAGTTTGTACTAGTTTAGAAGGTATTTAAAAACTTTGACTCAGATCTGGTCTAACCTACTTTTTAACACTAAGATCCAATTTATTTCATAAGGATAGGGACCAAGCACAGTATCTTTTCAGCATATCTTAGGCATCTAATGGACTAATAGAAAATTTTCCACAAATTCAGAGTTTTAAAATTCTGGTACAATTTTTAATCTATCTATAGCCAAGCATTTAAATTCATTTTTAAGATGTCAATAAGGATGACTTTTTTTTGTCCTGTAGGTTGAAAAACACCATGATACAGGTAATGCTCTTCTCTTTATTTAAAGAATAAAAGTGTTCAAAATATAAAATTAAATGCTTGAGGAAGAAACTAATAATTTTTAAAAACTTCTTTTGGAAACTTTCCTATTGGACAAGTTTATGAAGACTGCTTTACTTGAATCTTAGTATTTAAATTGTTTTTCTCTTTGAAAATATATCCAGCAATATTTTAGTCAATTGATCAGTTTACCTTAGTTTAAACTGTTCATGATTGTTATATATATTTGAACTATATAAAAAGGAATTTATATTTTTCAAGGTGTTGAACTTTTTGAAACATAAGTACATCTAGTCAGCTTAGTCAAGTAAGTCATCCTTCAGAAAAGCATTTGTAGTGCTTGAATAGCTTGTTTTGTATTATTAAGATAAAGACAAAACCTCACACATTTAGTACAATAACAGCAAAATTGAAATTGAGTTTTAAAAGTTTTTAAACTGTCCTTTCATAGTTGACTTATTCATAGCTCCTTGGGAGCTGAAGCGCAGAGGATTCTAGTTTTTCATATCAAATGGCTTTGCCCAGCATTTTGCTAATACTGACCCTGGACTAGACTGTGGGATTGTTGAGCTTCTAATATACTTTTCTCCCATAAAGTAAGGTTTGTTTCTGAGACATAGAAGGAAGGAAATCAACCAACCTTTACAAAGAAAGGCATGTGTTTTGCCTTTCTTTGTAAAGTCCATAGGCAGTGTTGACCTGCTTTTGATGTTTAATTTATTTGAATGTTTATTCAACCAGTATAATCATCTCCTAAAATGTTAGGCTTTGAGCTACATTCTCAGTATGATTACAAAGAATTTGTGATAATGGAGGAAAAAATGTCTAATATGATGTTAAAAAACAAGAGGATGCAAAATTACATATGCAGTATGGTTACAAAAGTATATTTAGAGAAAAGACTGGGAGTATATAAGTCAAAATGCAATTAGGATTCTCTTCCTTTCTACTTTTTGATGCATATTGATTGTAGAAATTTTGGACATATAAATATACACATATATGTGTGTATATATCTTTTCATTTCTTTCCCCCCCATACAACCCTCAGTTCCCATATGTATTGCTAAGAGGAGAAGGTTTAATTTTGTGCAGTTAGACTTCTAGCACGCGGACAATGGCTAAACAATGAAAGTTATTAAATAAATTTCCATTCACATGTACATGAGTTAAGCTTTTAGTACATACACTATGCTGGAGGAGATTAAAAGAAAAGAATTTTAAGACACAACTTCTGTCTAGCAGGACCTTATGATATCAAGGAGAAGAATGTGTAAATTATAACAGACATAAAATCTATAAAGCAGTCTAAATAACATTGCTGGACAGGATACAATTAAATGGCCAAAATTTGTGCTAAGTTCTATTGGAGTTCAAATTAATGGAGATGAAGCTGAAGTACTTGGGAAAGACCTAGTAGTAGCAATGAAGCTTTAAGTGCATCTTTAATAATAGGTAATATTGGAGGGAAATAAAATATATATAGAATAAGTATGGATTTAATCTTAAATACTTTATCCCCACCTGGTTAATGCAGTCTTTTTAAAAATATTTTTTTATTGAACTTGTTGGGGTGGCATTGGTGAGTAAAATTATATAGGTTTCAGGTGTACTATTCTATAATACATCATCTGTATCTTGTACTGTGTGTTCATCACCCAAAGTTAAGTCTCCTTCCATCACCATTTATCCCTCCTTTACCCTTTTCTATCTCCCAGCACCCCTTGTCCCTTTATTAATCACCATACTGTTGTCTGTGTCTATGAGGGTTTTTGTTTGTTTGTTTGTTTTTTCCTCAATTCCTTCATCTTTTTCACTCAATCCCCCCAAACTCCCTCCCCTCTGAGAGTGGTCAGCCTGTTCTCTGCATCTATGAATCTGTTTCTATTTGGTTTGTTAGTTTATTTTGTTCATTAGATCCCATATATGAGTGAAATAATATGGTACTTGTCTTTCTCTGACTGGGTTATTTCACTTAGCATAATACTGTCCAGGTCTATCCATATGGTCACAAAGGGTAAGATTTCCTTCCATTTTTTTTAAATTAAATCTTTATTGTTCAGATTATTACAGTTGTTCCTCTTTTTTCCCCCCATAGCTCCCCTCCACCCGGTTCCCAGCCCATCCTCTGCCCTTATCCCCTCCACGGTCCTCATCCATAGGTGTACGATTTTTGTCCAGTCTCTTCCCGCACCCCCCACACCCCTTTCCCCCCGAGAATTGTCAGTCCGCTCCCTTTCTATGCCCCTGATTCTATTATATTCACCAGTTTATTCTGTTCATCAGTTTATTTATTCACTTGATTTTTAAATTCACTTGTTGTTAAATATGTATTTGTTGTTCATAATTTATATCTTTACCTTTTTCTTCTTCCTCTTCTTAAAGGATACCTTTCAGCATTTCATATAATACTGGTTTGGTGGTGATGAACTCCTTTAGCTTTTCCTTATCTGTGAAGCTCTTTATCTGACCTTCAATTCTGAATGATAGCTTTGCTGGGTAAAGTAATTTTGGTTGTAGGTTCTTGCTATTCATCATTTTGATTATTTCTAGCCACTCCCTTCTGGCCTGCATAGTTTCTATTGAGAAATCAGCTGACAGTCTTATGGGTACTCCCTTGTAGGTAACTAACTGTTTTTCTCTTGCTACTTTTAAGATTCTCTCTTTGTCTTTTGCTCTTGGCATTTTAATTATGATGTGTCTTGGTGTGGTCCTCTTTGGATTCCTTTTGTTTGGGGTTCTCTGCGCTTCCTGGACTTGTAAGTCTATTACTTTCACCAGGTGGGGGAAGTTTTCCGTCATTATTTCTTCAAATAGGTTTTCAATATCTTGCTTTCTCTCTTCTTCTGGCACCCCCATAATTCGGATGTTGGTTCACTTGAAGTTGTCCCAGAGGCTCCTTACACTATCTTCATCTTTTTGGATTCTTTTTTCTTTTTGTTTTTCTGGTTGGGTGTTTTTTGTTTCTTAGTATTTCAAATCATTGACTTGATTCTTGTGATCCTCTAGTCTGCTGTTGGATCTCTTTATAATATTCTTTATTTCAGCCAGTGTATGCTTAATTTCTAGGTGGTCCTTTTTCATATCCTAGAGGGTCTCACTAGATTTATCGAGGGTCTCACTAAATTTATCGGCGGTTTCTAGAAAATTCTTGAAAAACCTTATAACTGTGGTTTTGAACTCTATATCCAGTAGTTTGCTTTCCTCCATTTCTGTCATTTGTGACCTGTTTCTTTGTCTCTGCATTTTGGCTGCTTCCCTGTGTTGATAGAGTGGCTTTCTGTGCTAGGTGTCCTATAGGGCCCAGTGGCTCAGCCTCCCCAATTACCTGAGGTGGACACTCTTGGTGCACCCCTTTGTGGGCTTTGTGCACAGTCTTGTTGTAGTTAAGCCTTGATTGTTATTGGTCTCACTGGGAGGAATTGACCTCTAGGCCAATTGGCTGTGAGAATCAGCTGTGTTTACAGTGGGGGAACTTCTGTGCTAGAGAAACCCTTATGGGGCAAGACTTGCTTCAATGGGGCTTTGGTGCTCACTGTGTCTGCCCCCTGAGTGTGCCCCTTATGGATCTGAGGAGTTGTAATCCAGATGGTCCCACTCTGACCACTGGGTACACTGGTTCTTGGATCTCTAAGGAGGTGCTAATTTAGCCTCTGCCTGAGGCTACCCAGCAGGAGCTATGGAGAGATCTACAGATTCTTCTCCTTTGTTTGGGGTTTGGAGTTGCCCAGATGAGGCCCAGCTGTGAAGCAATGCAAGCTGCTGTGGGCCCTTGGGCCTTCTTTTGGATGTTCTGGGTCTCTCTGACCCAGCTGCAGTTTGTTAGGTAATTTTCAGGTTGCAAAGGGCCAGGCCATTCATATGCAAAAGCCTCTGCACACAGCTTGGGTGGGGCGGGGTCTCAGGGAATCAACAGGGTGGAGCAAACAGTCCTGCCCTAAGAGGCCCCAGGTCTCAGGGTCCCGTGGTAATCGCTGCAAGCACCTCTGAGAGAAAGCCGCCCTCAAATCCCACCTGCCTCCAGACAGTCCAGTTTCTCCCTGTATGAGTCTGGGTCCCCAGATTCGCCTGGAACTGGAGTTCAGAGCAGTCGGGAGCTTGTGTCTCCCTCCTGATTGAAAAAGACAACTGAGTCCTCAGTTGCCAGCCCTTTCCGCATGCACCTCCGTACCTCTGCACTTTACTTCCGCACCTCCTCTGAGTCTCAGTGTGCTTTCCTCTTTCCTGCTAGTTGTAGAATTTCCACTCAGCCAGCCTTCCTGTGGATCTGGATGATGCCTGTTTTGTCTTTTAGTTGTATTTCTGAAGTGGTTGTGCGAGGCAGCAATTTCTGGTGTTTACCTATGCCGCCATCTTGGTTTTCTTCCTTTTTTTTTTATTTTTTTAGCCAAGTAGTATTTCATTGTGTAAATATACCACAGCTTTTTTTACTCACTCATCTACTGATGGGCATTTGGGCTGCTTTCAAATCTTGGCTATTGTAAATAATGCTGCAGTGAACAAAGGAGTGCATATATTCTTTCAAATCAGTGTTTTGGGTTTCTTCAGATAAATTCCCAGAAGTGGAATCACTGTGTTCTTAGGCAGTTCCATTTTTTATTATTTGAGGTAACTTCATACTTCTTTCCATAGTGGCTGCACCAGTTATAATTGACCATAAAGGCGTGAGTTTTTTTTCTGGGTGCTCTGTTCTAGTCCGTTGATCTATGTGTTTGTTTTTATGCCAGTACCATTCTGTTTTGATTACTATGACCTTGTAGTATAGTTTGATATCGGTTGGTGTGAGTCCTTCAACTTTGTTCTTCTTTCTCAAGATTGCTGTGGCTATTCAGGTTCTTTTGTGGTTCCATATAAATTTTTGGGATATTTTCTTCTAGTTCTATGAAATATGCCATTGTTATCTTGATAGGAATTCCATTGAATCTTTAGATTGCTTTTAATGATGTTAATTTTTTCTGTCTATGAACATGTTATATGCTTACACTTATTCGTGTCTCCTTTAATACATCTTTGGTTAAATTTATTCCAAGGTTTTTTTATGCAGTTATAAATGGGATTGTTTTCTGAGTTTCCTTTTCTAATTGTTCATTATTGGTGTATAAAAATGCAAGTGGTTTCTGGATATTTATTTTGTATCCTGCTACTTTACCAAATTCATTTATTAGTTCTAGTAGTTTTTTTGGTGGGATCTTTATTTTTATTTATTTTTGTTTTTGGTGGGATCTTTAGAGTTCTCTATTTATACAGTATCATGTGTTATTTATTTAAAGGATTATTTAGTATTCAATTTCTTTCTTATAGAAAAAAACACAATAGTTATAGCAAAAAAAATTGCTACTAATAGGATCTGAACTGGGCACAGGGTAATAGGGGAGGGGGCATTCTGGTCTGAGGGAAGAGGAGCAATTTGAGTTTGGGAGTAAACAGGGCAAAAACAACCACAAGGAGAGCCTTGCTTTGAACAAGGAAATATTTAGGATCCCTGAGCATGGCTGTCTTTCCTTGAAGCAGATGTTTTTAAAGAGATTGCAGAATATATATATATATATATATATATATATATATATATACACATACATATACATATATATATATGTTATATTAAGATATTGATCTGTAAATCCTTCAGACATATCTTTTACCATTTAATGCATAATCTAGTTTTTTCATTGGAAAATATGTTGAATTGATAAAGAAAAATCTGAGCTTTCTAAAAGACGATTTTCTTGGTTTACTTTTTTTGTAGATCTCATTTAAAACAAAGTGCTTCTTTAAAAATTTTTTCACAGCTGAAGCAATAAGCAAAAGTATGGGCCACCTTAGTCTTTTGGTGGGGTAGCAGGGTGGATCACAACTGTCTAGGTATATGAATGTATTCCAATTTTTATATCTGCCTTATAAAATAAATTGAAACTGATCGGAAGTTCCTTAAACTGGAAAACTGTTAGGAAAAGCCATTTCAAAAATATGAGCGGCTTCATCATTTTAAAAGAGTAATTTCTTTTAGAAGTAAGCCGCTTACTCTTTTTGGTATTGAATGCCTAGCCTGTATTAAGCAAAAATAGATTTAAAACATTGTAAAGTGAATAGTATTCAAATGGAGCATATATTCCTTAGATTTTAGTAGATTTAGGACTTAATGCACATATCATTTTTTTTTCAGGAATAAAGGTAAAGTAGACAAGGATTAAATGTGAGAGTATTTAAATGATTCTCAAAATTTTCTGATTCATGTGTGATGATATTGAACTCTTTAGTCCTGGGCTTTAATTTGTGCATGGTGCTGACCCGATGCTGTGCAGGGACATTCACTGCATCGCTTCATGCAGTCCCTCTCATTCTCCCCACTTCCTGGGGAGCTTGCTTAGAACTGGGCATGAGCTCTTGTTATTCAAATCTTGGGCGACCCTGCTTACATGTAGCACGGAAGTTTTGATACAAGATTTATGTATAGCAGAACCAAATCGGAGGCTCTAGTTATTTGCTGTGATTTTACTTATTCAAATTGGTAGGGAATATTATGGAAATTATTTGGTTACACAGTGGATCAGGCTTGTAATAAATGAACTTATGGTTAATATAGTTCCTGAGCTTATTGGTTCCATTGTAATTTTTTAGTGCATATCCAAAAAGAAATTCGACTCCATAAGTGATAACGTGAAACAATCATTGCAGTGTTGTGTGTATTTGTAGGTGGGGTAGTGCTTTTTCTGGGAGCATCTGCTAACGCGGAGGTTGGTCTCTTCAGGTTCACGTGAAGATGGCGGATGAGGCTGTGTGTGTTGGCCCCGCGCCCACCAGTAAAAGCTACCTCAACATGGAGGCCATCCTGGAAGCCATCAGGGAAACCAAGGCCCAGGCTGTGAGTCTGAACGAATCTCTCCTGCAGCTGTTCCGTATGTAGTGAGCAGAAAGCTAGAGTTTGTAGCTTAAAAAGAAAAGAAGAAAGAATGACTGAAAACACTGCTGCAGTTGGTTCATGTCACCTGAGTTACATGTGGCTGAGTTTGCTACTGGAAATCAGGCTTTGTGGCACCGGGCAGTGTTGGTCGCTGGTCCTGCAGGTGGCTGCTGGATTCAGCTTTCACGCCAGGGAGCAGTTTCAGTTCATTTCCAAATTTGCTAGGGGGAAAAAAAGAAATCGCAATTAGTTTGAGTATTAACCCTTTCTATGTAATAAGAACATTAAAAAAAAATTCTGTATTATAAACAGGATCCAAAAGGCCCCAGTTTAAATTCTATTTTAATCACTTAAAAACTGTACACCTAGATATACTTCAAGAAATATAAACAATGTAATCGGTAATGATTTTACTTGGATTATGTCAATAGGTTACATATAACTTGCTTGGAGGAATCAGTAATTCTGCCCACCCCCATTCTGTTTGAATGAAGTGGAATCCAAGGAAAGATGGGTTTCTGACATCAGAAATAGTGTTTTGTTGTTGTTGTGTGCGTTTTTATGTCAGAACTAATTATATATAAGGTTAAAACTAAGCAGTTATCTCTAAAATTGAATGGAAGCAGCTGACACCAGCAATTAACCTGAAGTGCTTCAATTAGTTTTCACATTTTTTTTGAAAGAAATGTATGTTTAAATGAGAAGCTGAATTTGTGAACCCATATTATGGATGTTTACAGTTTATTAGTTGAGTTAATGAAAGTAAAACTGTAGCTTGTCAGAATGCGATGTTTATATAAAATGAGATTGGTGGGGTGAAGCTTTTATCCTGTGCTGCAGTAGTTTAAATTATTCTGTTGCATGTTTATAAATAAACCTTGGTTCAGAATTTAAAAATCTTGGATGTGTAGCTTCTTCTAGATTATAATACCAGCCTCTTCAGGAATTTGACTTTCCTTATAGCAGAATTGTTTTACTGGAAACATATTCAATACTGACTGATAACAGAGTGGCTAAATTTATGTTTGGCCAATGTGGTAGAGGCAAAAATCACTTGATTAGAACAGGATGGTAGAATTTAGACTGTAACAGTGTGGCTTGCATAGCATAAAGAGGTTGTGGATGGCCAAGTGGGGTGAGGAGGAAAAGAAGAATAGATGTTAAAAGAAAAAAGCATTCAGAGTAAAAAGAAATAGTATAAACCAAACTTCCATTTTGGTTACATTTTTCAGAAACTGCTCATTGTTAAAGGCTGAGTACATTAATGTCAGGAATAAAATATGTTACTTGGCTTGTAACCAGGGTTTTGGAAAGTAGCAGTTCCTGGTACTGTAAAGGGAATGAAAAGTTTTTCAAATCTATCTTGCAAAAGATTTTCTTCAACATAATTCTTTGATTCACCAGTTATTAGAAAAATTTTTAGGCTTGTGGCCAAGGTTAGCTTCAGAAAACAGGGAGAGTGTGAGTTGTGTTGAATAGGTAGTCAAATGCAGGTGGACAGGTAGACATGTAGGTAGATGGCCCTCATTGTGGTTAGGAAAAAGGTAGTGTGCATGAAGTGATTGTGAAACAGGCCATGTCTTGGAATCTGAGTCTGTACTCAGGAATGTGAGTGGGAGCTGATCACTATGTGAGAGAAGTAACCTTACTCAAGGGCCCTTGAACAGCAAACCCATAACTACACTCTATATTTTGCTGACTGTATTCTCTGATAAAATTTAAAGTGCCTTTTGTTTTCATTTCTAAGGTGCATCCAGGGTATGGATTCCTTTCAGAAAACAAAGAATTTGCCAAATGTTTGGTAAGTTTGTAATGAACCAAAAACTGTTAATTTACATTTCAGAAAGCAGTGTAATGGAGTTACTTTTGTAAATATGGGTAGTGGTGAATGAGAGAATTTTAACTGACAAAACAGTTCTTTGAAAATAGTTTGTGAAAAGTAAAGAGTTTTTATTTTGTAACCTGTCTTGATTTGAAGAGTAAACGTGGAAAAGTTATAAAATCACCATACACCTAATGAGTGACACTAGTTTATTATATATTGCCTTCGACTTTTAACTTTAAAAAACCCAGTTTTCACTAAATATGTCAGGGTGTTCAGTGATTCATTATTTTACCATGTGATTGGAATGTGAAGCCAGAATAAGATTCTGTTTTTTTTCCATTTTACTGTATATTGTGGCATTTAAGATCATATCTTACTACCTTCTCTATTTTGGGAAAAGTTTTATTACAATCTGAATATCCTCCTGATATCACCATCCTGGTTAGGTGAATTAACCTGTATTTGCTATTAAACTGATTTTCCTGGTGTATTTATAACTACATTCAAGATGTTACTGAAACCTTAGTTTTCCGATACTAAAATATGATTATGAATAATGTTTCAAAAAGCTCATTAGATCAGTTATTATTCTAGGTATTAGATTATCTTAGTTTATTATCCTAATATGTTATACTTTGTTTCTGTGGTATACTTGGTATTTTGTTCTGCCATGGATTAAAATTATTTATGAATGTAATCATTTTCTAGATAAAATTTTCACTTAAAATCTATAAATTTAATTTGGAACAATTCTAAAGGTCATGGAGTTCTATCTTAGAATTATCTATTTTAACCAATTTACTTTCTTTACTGATTAAAAATTAAGGCCTGAAGAATATAGTCAGTAATATTGTAATAACTATGTATGGTGTCAGGTTAGTATTGGAGATATTGGGAGAACACTTTGTTAAGTATATGATAGACTAACCACTAGGCTGTTCGTCTGAAACTAATACAAAATAATATTGAATGTAATCTGTAATTTAAGAATAAAAATAAAATAGAAAAAAAATTTAAGGCCTAAAGAGATTGTGAGTTAAGGTCACACAGATGGTAATGGTAATAAGTGTCGGGAGAGGGCAAATTTGGTGGAACTATCCAAAGGTCCAGATTCACCAGGTTTTATGCAGTGTATTTACATTTTCCTATTTATACCTCCTTTTTTTTTTTATCTCCTTGTTTGAAATTTTGGCTGAGGTTCTGTCATTACATAAGAAAATAATTTCTATATAATACTGACATTTAAAATGTACTTGTACAATATCATGCGTTAAATTTAAGTTTGTATAAGTGAGTGTCTCTAAACTGTGGTTCATGGGCCAAGTGGGGCCTGCTGCCTGTGTTTGTAAATTAAGTTTTATTGGCACACAGCCATGCTTGTTCATTTACGTGTGGTCTGGGCTTCTTTTGCTCTACAACAGCAGAATTGCCTGGCTGTAACAGATCAAATAGCCTGTGAAGCCTAAAATGTTGATTGTATGGCCCTTTATAGAAAAAGTTTTCAAACTCCTGGTAAAAAGGAGTATCTGAGTCCCACAGAAGTTAAATGACATGGCCAATATATTTATTCATGCATTATCTAATCATTTTAAAAAATGCATATTTGGTATCTATCAGTATGTTCAAGGCATAAAAATGAACCAAATGTGGGTCCTGCTCATGAGGAGCTCATCGTCATCTTGTGGAAAATAAGACAAGTACACAAATGACTTCAATTCAGGGAAGAAAATATTACGAGGTGTTTAAATTCTCCATAAATAAAGATAAGAAAGATTATTTCTATCAGGGGATTCATGTTAGAGAAAATAGTGTAGAATTTATGACTCATGCTTTCTCACTAATTTTCTTTCTAACCTTCTCCATTTTCCTTAACAGGGCTATGCCTCAGCCAAGCCAGACTTTATGCTATTCCCAAACATGGCTGGCTCTTTCCTATTCCTTACCTTTCATCATCATCACTCTTTCTCCAGTGTCCTCTCCTCCCACATTTCCACTTACTATCGATCCTTAGAGGCACAATTCACATGGGTACCCCTACCAAGACAGTTTTCCATATCCTTCTGGTGAGAACTAATCTCTTTCCTCTGTCTTCTACAACATTTATTTATTTATTTATTTTAAATATATATACATATATATATATATATATATATATATATATATATATATATTTATTTCAAAGAGGAAGGGAGAGGGAGAGAGAGAGAGAAACATCAGTGATGAGAAAGAATCTTGCCCGGCTGCCTCCTGCATACCCCACACTGGGGATTGAGCCCTGATCAGGAATTGAACCTCGACTTCCTGGTTCATAGGTCGATGCTTAACCACTGAGCCATGCAGGCCAGAACATTTTTTTTTTTAAATTTCTTCTTTTGTCTACCACTTTCCATATTATGTTAAAATTATGACTTTTTTTTTTGTATTTTATTGTCCTCTTGAGACAAGAAATTTGGTCTCATCAGTCTTTGTTTCCCTTTTGTTATCTGTCCTAACGATTTCTACATAGTAAATTCAGTGAATGTTTTGGAAGGATTAAATACATATTATTACATTAAGAATTATAAAACAATAACCTGCAAGAAAACTTTTCAACTATCATGAAAAGGACGGTTTGTAAATAGAAGGCAGTATTACTCTATATTTTTGTTCATTATAAAAATAGGCGGCTAGTGATAACTAACCTTCTTTTTGTGTGCATCATGGTAAGATTCTTACTTGGGATATAATTTTCCTACCATTAAAATCCACCCTCCCCCAAAAGAAAAACACTTTTCCCATTGTAGTATGCCATTTAAGATGCTCCTTTTGGAATATCTGGTTATAGTTGGTAAATTCACAATAAAATGAAATTGTTTACAGATTTTTTTTATGCCATATAAATATTGTTTGTGTGATTGGTGACCAACCATTGAAATTTGACAGTTATTATTCCAAACTGGGTATATTATTAGAATTCTGATTTCCAACATAGTGGCGATAGATTATCATGTTAGTGGAAACTTTTGTCTAGAAGACTGGTAGAAGTTGGGGGGAATTTTTTTTTTCTTCAACTGAGGATATGTTGATATATTTACTAGAGAAAGAGAGAGAGAGAGAGAGAGAGAGAGAGAGAGAGAGAGAGAAAGAAAGAGAAAGAAAGAAAGAAAGAAAGAAAGAAAGAAAGAAAGAAAGAAAGAAAAGAAAGAAAGAAAGAAAGAAAGAAAGAAAGAAACATCCATTGGTTGCTTCCCTTACATGCCCGACAGGGATCTAACCCGAAACTTAGGTATATACCCTGACCAGGAATCGAACCTGAAACCATTTGGTGTATGGGATGAGGCTTCAACCAACCAACTGAATCACCCAGCCAGGGTACAAAGTTTTTTATGTTTAATACTAATCTTGTGTTTGGAATTTAATCAAATATGGAGCTTTACTCCCCATTAATTTCTGGTTCTGTTGTTTTTATTGCTCTTCAAAAACCAAGTGTAATGTGTAGCCACTGTGGAAACCTGAATGGAGTTTCCTCAAAAAATTAAAAATGGAACTCCCGGGAAAAAGGAGACATATGTAATACTTTAAAGTCCAGTGGTTCTCAACCTTCTGGCCCTTTAAAACAGTTCCTCATGTTGTGACCCCCAACCATAAAATTATTTTCGTTGCTACTTCATAATTGTAATGTTGCTACTGTTATGAATCATAATGTAAATATCTGATATGCAGGATGGTCTTAGGCGACCCTTGTGAAAGGGTCGTTCGACCGCCAGAGGGGTCACAATCCACAGGTTGAGAACCGCTGCTTTAAACAAGAAAGAATTAAAAAACAACAACAACGTAATGTTTAGTTTGCTTATAGAAAAATTATTTGTGCTTTATTTGATATATTGTTGTTTTTAATTAATAGCAATAAATAAAAATGATTTATTGAAAAATATCCTGAATTTATGGTATATATTTGCTTTAGAAAGTATACAGTGAGCCAAATGTAAAAGTGTACTAAGTTTTTTATAAATTTCATGTAGGGGACATTATTACTTAAGCTTAATTTACACGAAGTTGGATCAGATGACATACAATCTCTGTCGTACAAGATTTAAGTAAAACCATGTCTTATTTGTTTTGCCTAAATAATTCATGGAAAAAACAAAGCTACAAGTAACTCTCATAAGTAGCAATTTTCAGTAATTTTAATGTGCCGAGCAAGCAGATTTTATTTTCGAACTGTTTTTCATTCTCTGTTTTTCCTCTGGACTCCTAATATTCTGAGCCATAAAGGAATACTGATGAGCAGCTGTGAGGCATGTTAGGATTAAGAAAAGAAATTCTTGTCCTAGCTGGTTTGGCTCAGTGGATAGAGCGTCAGCCTGCAGACTGAAGGGTCTCAGGTTCAATTCCGGTCAAGGACACATGCCCAGGTTGTGGGCTCGATCCCTAGTGGGGGTTGTGCAGGAGGCAGCGATCAATTATTCTCTTTCATCATTAATGTTTCTCTCTTTCCCTCTCCCTTCCTCTCTGAAATTATTAAAAGGAAAAAATTAAAAAAAGAAAGAAAAAGAAAAGAAATTCTTAGAGTTTAAAAGAGAGCTTTGAAAAGTAAAACTACCTGCTCCTGGAAAAGAGGGATAGTAGTTTAAAGGGATAGTGTTCTAGCTATCTTTCTGTTTTTTAAAATATATTTCCCCCATGTTATCATATAATTTTGGTGCAGCATAGCATTATAATTTATAGTAACTCACTTTTTGAGAAATTTTTCTGTTAGATTTAATAATTTGTGTTTTGTGTTTGAGGCTTACCCATGTATTTAAGAGATGGGGATATATATACAGGTAGATAGTGAGTTCTATCAGAATGCTGAGCATTCAGGGAACAGAAGGGAACTATGCCAAGCATTCGAGATTTGATGAATGTATTCTTTTACCTCTTTTCGTTGGAGACTTAGCAAGATAAGAAATACAACTACTGTGAAAACAATAGTGAGATGTAACTTTTTAATCCATTGGACTAAGCAGAAATTTTAAAAATAGATATAACATTCAGTGTAGGCAATTGTACAAGTGAATTGTCTTGTTCTTAGGAGTGTAAATTAATTTCAGCTTTTTTTTTTTTTTGCCAGAAATTTGCTTGTATCTATACAGATTTAAAATGCATATTCTTTGACGTCATAGTTCCACTCTTAAGAATTTCATCTATAAAGATACACTTTATTTTTTTTTTTATTAAATATATTGGGGTGCCATTGGTCAACATGAACATAGAGGTTTCAGGTGTGGGTCTCTATGTTACAAGATCTGTATATTGTATCCACCACCCAAAGTCAAATCTTCTGTCACCATATATTAGTATTAGGACCTCTTCTTCACCACCCCCTTCCTTCTGGCAGCCACCACACTGCTGTTTGTAAAGATAAACTTTTTAAAATGTTAATTGTGAACTTGTTCATAGTAGCAAAATGTGAAAATAGCTCAAAAAATTTTCAAAGGTAAAAATGAAGAGAATGATTCATACTGTGCCGGGTTTTTGTAAAACTAGAAACAACATATATAGAAAACTTAGTACAAAGTCTGGCATTGCCAGGCAAATCACCTTAGTCATTATAGGTGTTAATAATCATTACTTCAGTGGATAGCAAATGTTATTGAAGAGTTTTTAGGAAAATGAGATAGTTAAAATTAGTGTTTTGGGGAAATTAATCTGATAGTTTTTTTTAAAATTAAATCTTTATTGATCAGATTATAACATTGGTTCCTCTTTTTCCCCCCCATAACTCCACTCCTCCCAGTTCCCGCCCCACCCTCCGCCCTCACTCCCCACCCACTGTCCTCATCCATAGGTGCACGATTTTTGTCCAGTCTCTTCCCGCATCTCCCACACCCCTTTCCCCCCCAAGAATAGTCAGTCCATTCCCTTTCTATGTCCCTGATTCTATTATGATCACCAGATTATTTGTTCACTTGATTCTTAGATTCACTTGTTGATAGATGCATGTTTGTTGTTCATAATTTGTATCTTTACCTTTTTCTTCTTCTTCCTCTTCTTAAAGGATACCTTTCAGCATTTCATATAATCCTGGTTTGGTGGTGATGAACTCCTTTAGCTTTTCCTTATCTGTGAAGCTCTTTATCTGACCTTCAGTTCTGAATGATAGCTTTGCTGGATAAAGTAATCTTGGTTGTAGGTTCTTGGTATTCATCACTTTGAATATTTCTTGCCACTCCCTTCTGGCCTGCAAAGTTTCTGTTGAGAAATCAGCTGACAGTCGTATGGGTATTCCCTTGTAGGTAACTGAATTTCTTTCTCTTGCTGCTTTTAGGATTTTCTCTTTGTCTTTTGCTCTTGGCATTTTAATTATGATGTGTGTTGGTGTGGTCCTCTTTGGATTCCTTTTGTTTGGGGTTCTCTGTGCTTCTTGGACCTGTAAGTCTATTTCTTTCACCAGGTGGGGTAAGTTTTCTGTCATTATTTCTTCAAATAGGTTTTCAGTATCTTGCTCTCTCTCATCTTCTGGCACCCCTATAATTCTGATGTTGGTACGCTTGAAGCTGTCCCAGAGGCTCCTTACACTATCTTCGTATTTTCGGATTCTTTTTTCATTTTGCTTTTCCAGTTGGGTGTTTTTTGCTTCTTCGCATTTCAAATCTTTGACTTGATTCTTGCGCTCCTCTGGTCTGCTGTTGGGAGTCTGTATAGTATTCTTTATTTCAGTCAGTGTATGCTTAATTTCTAGTTGGTTCTTTATCATAACATCGAGGGTCTCATTAGATTTCTTGTAGATCTCATTAAGTTCATCGGCAGCTTCTAGACAGTTCTTGAGAGACCTTAAAAGTGTGGTTCTGAACTCTATATCTTCCATTGACAATTTTGTCCTGTTTCTTTGTCTCCGCATTTTTTTTTTATGCTTTCTTGGTGCACCCCTAGTGGTCTTTGTGCGCAGTCTTGTTGTAGTTAAGCCTTGATTGTTGTAGTTAATACTGGGGGTATTTGACCTCCTGGCCAACTGGCTGTGAGAGTCAGCTGTATCTGCAGTGGAAAAACTTCTGTCCTCTGGGGAGGTGCTAATCTAGCCTTTGCTGAGGCTATCTGGCAAATGGCTCTGTGCAGGGCTTGGGCGGGGCGGGTCGCATGGGATCAAACAGGGCGGGCGGAGTGAGCAGTTATGGCTGCTCTCAGTTCCGTCCCTAGGGGCTCTGCCTCACAGAGTCCCAGCAACCGCTGCAAACCTCGGAGAGAAAGCTGC
The DNA here is from genome assembly GCF_964212035.1 of Myotis nattereri. Lineage (NCBI taxonomy): Eukaryota > Metazoa > Chordata > Mammalia > Chiroptera > Vespertilionidae > Myotis > Myotis nattereri. Next base: position 39,586,181 of record NC_138076.1, on the reverse strand, counting down.
CTTCGAGTTCCGACCGAAGCCAGACAGTCCCGCTTCTCCCGTTTGAGTCTGGGTCCCTAGAGACTCGCCCGGATCTGGAGCTCAGAGTCTGAAACTCCCTCCTGATTAAAAACAACAACCGTGCCCTCCGCCGCCAGCCTGCTCTGCGCGCACTCCGCACCTTAGTATTTCACTTCAGCACTGCGCCTCCTCTGAGTCTGGGTATGATATTCTCTTTCCTCCTAGTTGTAGAATTTCCACTCAGCCAGCCTTCCTGTGGTTCTGGATGATGTCCGTTCCATCTTTTTATTTTTTTTATTTTTATAAATTTATTGCTTAAAGTATTACATAGGGTATTACATATGTGTCCATTTTATCCCCCCGCCCTAGACAGTCCCCTAGCCTCCCCTATCCCCCAATGTCTTATGTCCACTGGTTATGCTTATATGCATGCATACAAGTCGTTTAGTTGATCTCTTACCCACTACCTCCTGCCCCCCAACCCTCCCCGGCCTTCTCGCTGCAGTTTGACAATCTGTTTGAGGCAGCTCTGCCTCTGTATCTATTATTGTTCAAAAGTTTATAATGGTCTCTATTATCCATGAATGAGTGAGATCATGTGGTATTTTTCCTTCATTGACTGGCTTATTTCACTTAGCATAATGCTCTCCAGTTCCATCCATGACATTCCAAATGGTAAGAGTTCCTTCCTTTTTAGAGCAGCATAGTATTCCATCGTGTAGATGTACCACAGTTTTCTAATCCATTCATCTACTGATGGGCACTTAGGCTGTTTCCAGATCTTAGCTATGGTGAATTGTGCTGCTATGAACATAGGGGTGCATATATCCTTTCTGATTGGTGTTTCTAGTTTCTTGGGATATATTCCTAGAAGTGGGATCACAGGGTCAAATGGGAGTTCCATTTTCAGTTTTTTAAGGAAACTCCATACTGTCTTCCATAGTGGCTGCACCAGTCTGCATTCCCACCAGCAGTGCACAAGTGTTCCTTTTTGTCCACATCCTCTCCAGCACTTGTCGTTTGTTGATTTGTTGATGATAGCCAGTCTGACAGGTGTGAGATGTTACCTCATTGTTGTTTTGATTTGCATCTCTCGGATGATTAGTGACTTTGAGCATGTTTTCATATGTCTCTTGGCTTTCTGAATGTCCTCTTTTGAAAGGTGTCTATTTAGGTCCTTTGCCCATTTTTTGATTGGATTGTTTATCTTCCTTTTGTTGAGTTGTATGAGTTCCCTATAAATTTTGGAGATTAGGCCCTTATCAGATATGACATTGGCAAATATGTTTTCCCACACAGTGGGTTTTCTCGTTGTTTTGTTGATGGTTTCTTTTGCTGTGCAGAAGCTTTTTATTTTGATGTAGTCCCATTTGTTCATTTTCTCTTTAGTTTCAAGTGCCCTAGGAGCTATATCAGTGAAGAAATTGCTTCGGCATATGTCTGAGATTTTGTTGCCTTTGAATTCTTCTAGAATTTTTATGGTTTCCTGTCGTACATTTAAGTCCTTTATCCATTTTGAGTTTATTTTTGTGTATGGTGTAAGTTGGTGGTCTAGTTTCATTTACTTGCATATATCTGTCCAATTTTCCCAACACCATTTATTGAAGAGACTATCTTGACTCCATTGTATGTTCTTGCCTCCTTTGTCAAATATTAATTGAGCATATTGGTTCGGGCCGATTTCTGGGCTCTCTATTCTATTCCGTTCCATCTTTTAGGTGTACCCTTGAATTGGTTGTTCGAGGCAGCAATCTCCGGCGTTAACCTATGCCACCATCTTGGTTGCCTCTAATCTGATAGTTTTATGTATATTTTCGGGGTTTAGGTTTTTTCCCGTTAAGGAAATTAATAACTCAATATAATTATACTGCTATATACATATTCATGATACAGTAGTTTACAAATACTTTGACATATGTGATTTAATTTAATTCATGCAACCATTGAAGTTGGATATTAACTCTGTTGAACAAAAAGAAAACTGAGACTCCTGTGCAGTGACTTGCCAACAGTCACACTATGCTAGTAAGTAACAGAATTAGGACTTGACTTAGGTTGGCTCATCATAAGCACAGAGCAGTTTTAAAAAATACTATACCCTAGTTGGCTCAGTTGGAAAGAGTGAGAGCATTCAAATAGTAGCCAAATAATGAAGACACATAACTGTAGGGAACTGAGCCAAAGCCTATAGAAATCTATCCCCCCACTTTATAGCAATATAGGCAACACATGATCAAGTTGTAGGAAAATGACTGTTGTGTGGATAGAAACTTAAAGACAGCCCTTTGTTGCGTCATTGGTCTTTAGTTATGAGGTTGTAATCCATGGTGTGATGTTATAGCTGCGAAGTGTGTTGTAAGTACTTTGTAACTAATACTAAAATTCTGAAGTTAGCAAGTTTGCCAGTGATTTTATTTAACAATATTTTTGTTTTTTAAATGGTATAGAGAGGCCCTAGCTGGTTTGGCTCAGTGGATAGAGTGTTGGCCTGCGGACTGAAAGGTCCCAGGTTCAGTTCCAGTCAATAGCACATGCCTGGGTTGCGGGCTTGATCCCTAGGTGTGCTGGAGGCAGCCAATCAATGATTCTCTCTCATCATTGATGTTTTTTTTCCTCTCTCTCTCCTTTCTTCTCTGAAGTCAATAAAAATAATATTTTAATAAAAAAATAGTTTAGAGAGAACGTAAAGTGATTCAGGTGATAATCTGCTCATATTTGAAAAAATATTTTTTTTGTTAAGTAGGAGAAAAAAGGACCTTGTAAGTCCAGAGTTGTATATAGTTCGTATTTTACCTATATAGTCTGTAATCTGGGTAGTTCATGAAAGTATGTTTTGTGTGTGACTTTTATTTTTAAATGTCGTGGTTTAATAAAGGTTGAGAACTGTTACTACAGTATATTTTGTAGGTATCTAGTTTTAAGTACATGAAATTTCTTATTATTAACATTATTAGAATTTCCATTTTGGACACAAATCTTTGATTTTATTATATTAAAAATTTTAATTTTTGAGAACCTAAAATTTTAAGAAATTTAAGTTACAAGTATACATTGAAAAATAAGGTTTTTTCCATCTCTGAATCTCTGACCCTAACTCCCAGTTTAATCCCTAGAGGCTACCACTGCTACCATTCTTCTGGAGCTTGTGTGCCCCTGTGTTACAATTTGTCTATCAATTTGTTATATAGGGTATTCTTATTTGCTGAACTTAGGTTTTGTTTGTTTACAAGAAAAGAATGTTTCTTCCCTTCCCCAGACTCTTAAAATACAGGTATGAAATTTCTACCTACATATGACTTGTATCATTCTCATTTAATCTTCATGACAGTCTGTGAAATATTATTACTTTTATTCTTGGTTTTGTAGGACAGAGAATAGTCTTAGAAATAAATGCCTTCCCAATATCACATAGCTAGTAAATGAGAATATAGATTTCATCAAAATGACTATATATATAAAAGCCTAAGCGACCATTTGACCGTTCTACTGTCCAACCGGTAGCTATGACATGCACTGGCCACCAGGGGGCAGACGCTCAATGCACAGGCATGGAAACATGGAACACACTGATGAATCTCAAAGGAAAGGGGGGAGTGGGGAGGGCAGGAAGAGATTAACCAAAAATCTTAAATGCATACTAGAGGCCCGGTGCACGGATTCATGCACCAGTGGGATCCCTCTGCCTGGCCTACGGGGATCGGGCTGAAACCACCCAGTGCATGAATTCCTGCACCGGTGTGGTCCCTCAGCCTGGCCTGCGGGGATCAGGTCGAAACCAGCTCTCCGACATCCCCCAAGGGGTCCTGGATTTCCAGAGGATGCAGGCCAGGCTGAGGGACCCCACCAGTGCATGAATCCGTGCACTGGGCCTCTAGTATGACTATAAATCCCATGCCCAGTAAATGTTCCAAACTCTTTCTGAGATGAATTAGAACTATAAGTCCTGGACAGGTAGCTCATTTGGTTAGAACATCATCCTGATACGCCATGGTTGCAGGGCACATATAAAAAGCAAAGAATGAATGCATAAATAAGAACAGTAAATTGATCTCTCTCTTAAGTCAAGTCAATAAATAAAAAAAATGGTGGTGCCGAGGCCGGTTTGGCTCAGTGGATAGAGCGTCGGCCTGCGGACTGAAGGGTCCCAGGTTCGATTCCGGTCAAGGGCATGTGCCTGGGTTGCGGGCACATCCCCAGTGGGAGATGTGCAGGAGGCAGCTGATCAATGTTTCTCTCTCATCGATGTTTCTAACTCTCTATCTCTCTCCCTTCCTCTCTGTAAAAAGTCAATAAAAAATATATTTAGGAAAAAAAAAATGGTGGCTAAAAAAATGAATTCCAGGTAGAATGGGTTGTTAGTGTTGTTTTTTAGATCAGTACCTTTGCGTTGTACCTATTTATGCTATTGACGGAGGCTATTTGCTTTCTGCCCCCTCTCCCTTTTTTTAAATCCTCAATTCGTGTACCATTGTTAAGGTTTAAAAACAGAATTATTTCTTTTGTTTTTATGATCTCTTGATCTTGGATGCCAGTGAAAGTAACTATCTTCATGTGGATTTGCTGACTTTATAAGTAAAATGCTTGAGTGAGCTGGTAGAGCTATAGAATACAGTCACTGATACCTTTTATTTCTTATAGTTTTATATTGAACTAATCAAGTCTCCCTGGATTTAGAGGAGAAAGTTTGATGACTCCTTTCCTTTTGACAATACTTTTGTGATATATTTTTAAAAAATATATTTTTATTGATTTCAGAGAGGAGGGGAGAGGGAGAGAATGATAGAAACATCAATGATGAGAGAGAATCATCGATTGACTGCCTTTTGCATGCCCCCTACTGGGCATCCAGCCAGCAAGCCAGGTATGTGCCCTGACTGGGAATCAAACTCTGACCTCCTGGTTTATAGGTAGATGCTCAACCACTGAACCATGCCGGCAGAACTGATATATTTTTAATTGTGACTCTTCAATATGTTATGTACAAAAGAATTTGTGAAAACCTATGGAAGAACATTCATTAAACTCTTATCATAACAGAATGTCCTTTGAAATGTTTGAGGACATGTTTCTTTTCCTGCATTTTTGGATTAGAGTTCAGCTTCTAGAATATTTGTTGAAGAATTTGAAGATGATACTGAGTAGAAATGCTCTAAAGTGAATACCTGAAAGGGAAAAATCTTTAGTTTTAGGGAGTCTTTTAAGGATGTAGATATAGCAAATACATTTACGGTTGTGAGGTTTGGGAAGTGGTTTCAATAGGAAGGTTAAGAATGTGGGATTTGATAGTGCTGGGATTTTCTTTCCTTTGCTGGGGTTAATACAATTTGAATGTTAAATGCTAGCTTTCCTCCTCTCTCTCCTTACTGTCTCCTTGCAGTGATGAGCAGAATCTGGAGTAGAGTTAAAATTCTTTCCTACTCCATAGTTTATGTAATCTTGGACAAATTGCTTAGCGTTTGACTCTAAAGACTCAAGTGTCTTATGTTAACTGATTGCATGATTTATCCTCTTCATCTGACTCTATATTGAAAACATGTCTCTTGTAGCCAGCATGTAGTTGGGTCATACTTTTTAAATCTGCTCATCTGTATCTTTTAATTGTAGTGTTTAGTCTATTAAGCTTTTGTTTGTCTTATTTTCTCTAATAACAGGTTTATTGAGATAGAATTCATATACCATAACACTCAACTTTTTGAATATATATATAAATCAGTGATTTTATATAGTTACGGAGTTGTGTAACTGTCAGTACTATGAAATTTCAGTTAAATCTATTAATAGTTAATAAATTACTGATGTGGATGGATTTATGTCTACCCTTTCATTGTTTGTTTTTTTGTTATGTTCTCTGTTTACCTTCTGTTTTCCTTTCCTGCCTTTTTAGATAATTTTAATGTTTGGAATTCCATTTAAAAGTATCTATTGGATCTATCTTTCACATTTTTTGATGCTTTTTCTAGGTATTAAAATATACATCCTTAACTTTATATGGTCTACCTAGAGTTAGTATTATAGCATTTGAGGTATAAATGTTGAAATTTTGAAATAGTCCCATCATCATGCTCTATGTTATAGTTATCATATTTCACATGCATATACAGGGCTGGGCAAAAGTAGGTTTACAGTTATTAATGTGGAAAATAATACAGTAATTAATAAATAATAATACAAGAATAAACTCTGCATTTCACATACTTACAACTGTAAGCCTACTTTTGCCAAACCCTCTATTATAAATTTCATGTGAAAATGTCATAATTTTTGCTTTAAACATGTTTGAAGAGAGTCAGGACATTTCTTTCATTAATTGAAATTAAGAATGATTTTTATTTTGGTCAATTTTTAGGATACACAGAAGAATTATGTTTTATTTTTACTTTTTAATTATATGCTTTTAATTATAAATAATATGCAACAAAATTTACCCCTTTCATGACTTTTTTAATTTTAGCTTTTTCAATATATTTTCATTGATTTCAGAGAGGAAGGGAAAAGGGAGAGAGAGACAGAAACATCAGTGATGAGAGAGAATGATTGATCGGCTGCCTCCTGCACACCGCACACTGGGAATCGAGCCCACAGCCCAGGCATGTACCCTGACTGGGAATCGAACCATGATCTCTTGACACTCAACCACTGAGCCATGCCAGCCGGGCCCTTTCACCATTTTTAAGTGTACCATTCAGTAACATTAAGTGCATTTACAATGTGCAACAATCACTACTATTCATCTCCAGAACTTTTTCATCATCTTAAACCAAACTCATTAAACATGAACTCCCTAGTTCCTTCACCCCTACCCTTGGTAACCTCTGCTCTGCTTTCTGTCTCTATAAATTTGCATATTCTAGGTAACTCATATTGTTGGAATCATACAATATATATCCTTTTGTGACTGGCTTTTTGCATCAAGGTTCATCTATTTCATTGCTTTTTAAGTCTGAATAACAGTGTATTGCATGGATGTATTTATCCACCATATGTTGATAGTTACTCAACTTGTACACAAGTAGATCTTGCTTCTTAATTCTTGTGCATCACTGAAGAAGCTATCAGTACATACTTGTTAAGTATTTGTTAGATGAGGAAAATTGCTGAATTAAAATTTGGAATTCTGAAAATATTTGTAAAAGGGCATTTTGAAAAGCTCCCTGCATTTTTATGTTTTAATACTATTTTTACTTACAGTAACTTTGTGATCTCTTAAAATTTATTTTCATCCATTTATTTTTATGTAACCCTAAACTTGGAATTCAGTAGGAAAGACTATTATTTTTGTTCTAGTGAAGGTAATAGAGGACTTTGTTGGATTAGATGAAGTAACATTAATTATCACTGTTACATATAGTTAAAGATTCTTATTGCCCCAAATACATTCTAAAATTAAACTTTTAAGTGCATGCTTTCTAAAGTGGGTGAAGATGCAGAAATAATGAGATGATTGCTGGGGCTTTGTTTTTAGACTGGACCTTACCTTATCTAAAAATACTGCTACGAGTTCCTCAAGCACCATATTGAAGCACAGTATGTGATATGCTAATTTGCTAAGGAGAGTATTTTTTTCTTGAATGTGCTCACTTCCCAACAAACTTAGGACATATTTGTCTGCACCCGAGTGTATACACATGTGTATTTTCTTAACGTTTTATTCAGTCTTTCACATGCTAATCAGTTGTTGAATATAATAGGTGTTAAGAGAAATAAGAACATATCACTTGATAAAAATTGTGTTGCATTTCTTAACCATTATGTTTTATTTATAAGGAAATGTTTTGATTAATAACTAGAGGCCTGGTGCACGAAATTTGTGCACTGGGGGGGGGGGCATCCCTCAGCCCAGCCTGCACCCTCTCCAATCTGGGACCCCACAGAGATCAGGCCTAAACCAGCAGTCGGACATCCCTCTCACAATCCGGTTCTGCTGGCTCCCAACCGCTTGCCTGCCTGCCTGATTGCCCCTAACCTCTTCTGCCTGCCAGCCTGATCACCCCCTAACCACTCCTCTGCCAGCTTGATCGACTCCTAACTGCTCCCCTGCCAGCCTGATTGCCCCCAACTGCCCTCCCCTGCTGGCCCAGTCACCCCTAAATGCCCTCCCCTGCCGGCTCGGTCACCCCTAAATGCCCTCCCCTGCCAGCTTGGTCACCCCTAAATGCCCTCCCCTGCCGGCTTGGTCCCCCCCAACTGCCCTCCCTCCCCTGCAGGTCTGGTTGCCCCCAACTGCCCTCCCCTGCCGACCTGGTTGCCCCCAACTGTCCTCCCCTGCTGGCCTGGTCACCCACAACTGCCCTTCCCTGCCAGCCATCTTGTGGCCACATGGGGGCAGCCATCTTGTGTGAGGATGTGATGGCCAATTTGCACATTACCTCTTTATTATATAGGATGACTACTTTAAAGATGCTGTTGCTGAGTAGAATGCCACATAAAATATATTGGATGTAAAAACAGAGTTGGTTATATACAGGCTAGAGCAAAAATAGCTTTACAGTTATGAGTATGCAAAACACAAGCGTTTGTACTTGTATTATTAGTTATTAGTTATTAATTATTGTATTATTTTTCGTATGAACAGCTGTAAATCTACTTTTGCCCCATCCTATATTTGTATATTAGATATAAAATGTCAGTATATTTCATTAGGGTAACACACCTTAGCTCAGTGTTTGCTATTATTGTATAATAGCATATTTAGGAGGCTTACTTGTTTACACTACTGCTGAAAATATAAATTTAAAATCATTTGAAAAATAATTATTGAATCAGGATGATGAGTAACTGGGGATTTTATTATACTTTTGATTATGCTTGAAACGTTTTATTAAAAAAACATAAAAGGAAATACATTAAGTCCAGAAGAATTATGTTTTTCTATCCCATGTTATTCTGGGAGGCCAGATTATCATAGAGTATGTAATGAATTCAGGATTAATTTGGTTGTCTTGGAGAATACGTGTATTAAACTTGGGAGATTTTATATCATTTTTTTAAGAATATATATTTTTATTGATTTCAGAGAGGAAGGGAGAGGGAGAGAGATAAAAACATCAATGATGAGAGAGTATCATTGATCAGCTGCCTCCTGCATACCCCCTGCTGGGGATTGAGTCCGCAACCCGGGCATGTGCTCTTGACTGGAATCAAACTTGGGACCCTTCAGTTTGCAGGCCGATGCTCTATCCACTGAGCCAAATCAGCTTGGGCAAACCTGGGAGATTTTAAAGCCCTCTTTCACATCCAGTATGAGGGAATTTTAGCCATTGTCTTTGAAATGTTTTCCTGCTATCAAAATGCCTGGTTTTATTCTTTTTCAGTTACGCTTGATAGATTCATGACAAGGAGAAAGAAAACAACATTTTGTCTTTATCCTTCAGTTATAGAACAGGCACCAAATTAAAATCAAAGTATACTATCTAAAAACATTACCTTTTTCCAGGTTACCTTGGTTTTTCACATCCTGACTCAAGCATGTCCACAGGAAGAATTAGTCAAGATGCTCTCTTGTCGTGTATATAAACTTAATCTAGAGGAAGATATAAAAGGAAGCTCCCTCCTGGGTGATGTCAGTTAAAACAATAATCCATTTGTTGGAGTAGTGAGGAGTAGCTTTCATTATCCCGGGGATCACATTAAAATTTTTATGCTTTATATCCCATGATGGTAAGCTATTTCTGCTAGGTTTATTACATAGGACTGCATTTCTCAAAGAGCTTTAACCATGCTATGTTGTTATGATGTTTTGATGCATCAAAGTAGACAGAATTATATCCAGGACATATTAATTACAACAAGAAAGAATCATGTTTTGATTCACTTGTGTTTTGTTTATAAGATAATAATAATTTGAGAAATTAAGTTCTTCCTTTTTCATATTCCTGTGTTTGACCATTAATTCCCTGCCCTTGCAGAATATCCACTAACGGATGGCACAGTTTGGAAAAATGATGTAGTTCAGTAGGAAAAGCCGCTACTACTGCTGGTATTTATATATTTTTTGAGTTCAAGGAACCAAACCTAGCAAAGGGAGAAAATCAATGTGGATTAATTTCAAATGGATTACAAAAATGGAAAAGAGACCATTATTTCAGTTACAAGAGACGCTTACCTTCTGGCAAGAGTAGGAAGTTCCCAGACTAGTTGTGAACTAGACACTGTTCTAGTTGTGAACAAGACAAAAACCCGAGTTTCCATGCAGTTATTTTCTAGTATGTACAAGAAGATAGATGAGTTAACCAAGCCAGATCATGATGAGTGCTATAAAGAAAACACAGAGTGGATGATGCAGGGGAGCATTGGTTCCCAGGGTGTTGGGGGGTGGGGGGGTACTTGGGTATATTTTAGACCTTTCCAGACACTCTGCCAAGTGAAAACTATTTCCCCCCATCTTATTCTCCCATGATTGTGCAGTAGAGTTTTCCAGCGGCTACCTGGTGTATGTTATCATAACTGATTGAATGCAGACCAGATATGAGAATCCAGCTGTCTTCCATTAAGCTGGCTGTTAGAGATTTGCAAAAATGTAAAACATTTCCCCTTTTACTGATTTATTTTTGTCATAAAAATATTAATTCTAATTGTTTATTTTAAATAGGTTTATTCTTTTAAAATTAAACAGTTTTTAAAGTTTTCAATTAAACCTGTAAATATTGATAGATACAACACACATAAGCAAAAAGCTCTTTGAGATGATCAATTTTTTTCAAACTCTAAGGAGGTTCTGAGCCCTGAAAGTTTGAGAAACACTGCCAAAAGTGAATGGGTGGCCTTTTTAAATAAGATGGCACCAAAAACCTCTCTGAGAAGGTGACCTTTAAGCTGAGATTTCATAGGGAAAGAGCATTCTGGGTATAAAGAGCAAGATTGCTCAGACTACCCCTTTTTCAGAAATCTTACACATTGTTTTCTGGCCTTATTATGATTATTTTCATGCCAAGGGAAGAGCTGTTACTTTTTTCATCTCTGAATTCCTGTGATTTACCATCTTACTAGTCATTAATAATTCTTTGCCAATTTTAATGGACTTGCTTATATATGTTTACATGAGACAAACTTTTGGAGGGAAGCTTAAAAATCTTTGCTAGTCATATCAACCTAATTTGAAATATATTTTTATTACTTAAAACTTAACAAATATTTGTTAGGATTTATTTTCTATCCTTTTGCATAAAAACTGTATATCAGATTTCTATATATGACTTTTATTTATTTATTTATTTTTTAAAATATATTTTATTGATTTTTTACAGAGAGGAAGGAAGAGGGATAGAGAGTTAGAAACATCGATCAGCTGCCTCCTGCACACCCCCTACTCGGGATGTGCCCGCAACCAAGGTACATGCCCTTGACCAGAATCGAACCTGGGACCTTTCAGTCCTCAGGCGGACGCTCTATCCACTGAGCCGTACCGGTTAGGGCTATATATGACTTTTAGTATAAAATGGCTTTTATACACATTAAGAGTAAATTTGTTTTGCAATCTTTATGTTTTGTAGTTTTAATTTGGGCCTATATGTATTAGTGTTGGATATGAAGACTCTCTGATTTTTATTATCATTCCTGCTATTACCACCTTTATAATAGCATTTAAAAAAAATGTTTTTAGCCCTAGCTTGTTTGGCTCAGTGGATAGAGCGTTGGCCTGCGGACTGAAGGGTCCTGGGTTCAATTCCCAGTCAAGGGCACATGCCTGGTTGCAGGCTTGAACCCCAGTTGGGGGTGTGCAGGAGGCAGCCAATCAATTATTCTCTCTCATCATTGATGTTTCTATCTCTCTCTCCCTCTCCTTTCCTTTCTGGAAAAATAAAAAAATTTTTAAAAATGTTTTTATTTATTTTAGAGAGAGAGAGGGGAAGGGAGAGGGATAAAAACATTGATGTGAGAGAAACATCGATTGGCTGCCTCCTGCATGACCCCCATGGGGATCCAGCCCACAACCCAGGCACATGCCCTGATTGGGAATTGAATCTGTGACCTCTGTCGATGCTCAACTATTGCGCAACACTGACCAGACTGTAATAGTGTTTAAGAGAAAATTTTTATAAAAAAATGAATAGTAGAGAAAGATAAAAAGAAAATAATGAGCTTAGATAAAATAGGAGTATAGCAACAAGGTTGATTGTATCCATGATACCAATGAATGAAATTCTAATACTTAGCAAATTGTTAACTTTTTTTGAGTGCTTACTCTGTGCTAGTCACTTTCCAAACACTCTGTGTGTACTAAATCATTTGTTTTTTATAATAACTCTATAGGTGGATAGTGCTATCTTCACTTTACAGGTATAATAAAGCAAAGCAAGGTGAATTTAAGCAAGTTGCTCAAGATCACATAGCTGTTAGTGCCAGGGCAAGGATTCAAACCTTGGCGTTGCCTATACTCTTAACTTCTGGGCAGTACTACTTCTGAAGAAGAGATTGTACAACATGTTGTGGAGCAAGACAAAATAAAACCTTAAAATGTTTTCAACTCTCTTTTTTTTTTTGTCACCCATCATTATTTTTCCCCTGTAAGACTATCTACACTAATAAAAGACAAACATGCAAATTGACTGTACCCTCACCATGCCTTAAGCCACACCCACCAGCCAATCAGAGCGACTATATGCAAATTAACCCAACCAATATGGCGGCCGGCAGCCATGGATCTGGAGCAAGCAACAGTCTTTGTTGCCCAATGATGGAGGAAGCCAGGCTTCCCGCTTTCCAAGCTGGGCTCTGAGCTCCACTCAGAGAAACAAAGTTTCAATTATAGAAGGTAAATAAACCCCAGATACCTACTTTCAGCCGGCTGTGGCCATGGAGCTGGAGCGAGCAGGAGGCTTCCCTCCCACCTGCACTGGCTAGCTCTGAGCTCCTCTCAAGGCTACAAAGTTTCAATTATAGAAGGTAAATAAATCCCAGAATTTAAAAAAAAGAAAAAAAAGGAGAGGCTGGGAGCTTCCGTCGCCCGGGGACTTGGTCAGCCTGAAAACGGCCCTCAGCCCCTCACCCAGACTGGCCAGGCACCCCAGTGGGGACCCCCTACCCTAAAGGGGGTGTGGCCAGCCTGAAAACAGCCATCAGCCCCTCACCCAGGCTGGCCAAACCTCCATGGGGTGAGGATCCCCACTGGGTGGGGGGGGTGCTTGACCACCCTGCGAACAGCCATCAGCTCCTCACCCAGGCTGGCCAGGCACCCCAGTGGGGACCCCCACCCTGAAGGGGGTGTGACCAGCTGCAAACAGCCATCAGCCCCTCACCCAGGCTGGCCAGGCACCCCAGCGGGACCCCCACCCTGATCTGGGACACCCTTCAGGGCAAACCAGCCAGCCCCACCCATGCACCAGGCCTCTATCCTATATAATAAAAGGGTAATACGCAAACTGACCCTAACAGCAGAATGACTGGGAATGACTGGTCACTGTGATACACACTGACCACCAGGGGGCAGACGCTCAATGCAGGAGCTGCCCACTGGTGGTCAGTGCGCTCCCACAGGGGGAGCTCTGCTCAGCCACAAGCCAGGCTGATGGCTGCCAGTACAGCGGTGGTGGTGGGAGCCTCTCCCGCCTCCTCAGCAGCACTGAGGATGTCCGACTGCAGCTAGGCCTGTTCCCTGCTGGCAAGTGGGGCATCCCGGGCTGCTAGAGGGATGTCTGACTGCCAGCTTGGGCCCGATCCCCCAAGGAGCGGGCCTAAGCCAGCAGGTGGACATCCTCCGAGGAGTCCCAGACTGTAAGAGAGTATAGGCTGTGCTGAGGGACCCCCCTGAGTGCACAAATTTTTGTGCACTGGGCCTCTAGTGTGTGTATATGTGTGTGTGTGTGTGTGTGTGTGTGTGTGTGTGTGTGTATATATATATATATATATATATATATATATATGTATAAAAATTAGGCCGGTATGCTGTAATGGGTCACAACTGGACAGGAGGAGGTTGTGTGCGCAGGTGAGGCCTGGAATGGAGATGGAGACAGAGATAGGGGGGCCTGCCTGAGCTGGCACACCCTGGAGTGGACACAGGCAGGGGGGCCGGGGGATGTTGCAAGTCAGCCGTGGGTCCCGGCTCCCCGCGGGGTTCCTCCTCGCAAGACGGAAGGCAGGGCACCTCCTCGCCCAATTTCAGTCACGTGCTGGGCCTCTAGTACTTTTATAATTTGTTATAATTTTATAATTTGTTAAGCCTTTTGGTATCTCTAGCTTGTAGAACCAAAGGGATTATATAAAGAGTTGTCTGTAAAAGTTCAGCTTTTCCCCTAAAAGCTAGAAGTGGGAATAAGAAGCAGATAAAATAATAGGAAAAGTACATAGAAGAAGAAAGAGAACACTGGAATGCAGTAATGTGGTTTGTAGTAGAGTCTGTAGTGTGGTGGTTCTGGTGAGTCAGTATGTGGCAGCCATATCAGCATCCACACATGTTGGAAGACTTGCTTTTTAGGTGCTTTGGCCAGTATAATTTTAGCGATTGGGGTATGGGGATCTTAGCAGTAACAGTATTTGGTAGAGATTAAAACCAGCAATGAGGATAATTAACTACAGATATTGAAAACTGTCAAATAAGGAATAAGAAGAGATAGAAGATAAAAACGGTTCTCTTTGAGGTGCCAAAAGTAACCAATAATGTAGAAATATATATCCTATAGAAGTTAGACAAATGTTTCTATAATTTTGGGGATATTACCTGGATTAAGTACAGTTTATTCAAGGTAAAAGTCTTAAGTTCTGGCTTTGTACTGGCAGGTGTACTTTTGAATGAGAAGACTTTGTTAAATGGATGGGTCTCTGATAGTGGAAGGATGCGGACTTGGTTTTCTAGTGAACAAATGATTCTCTTATTTGGGGGGTTATCAAATATTACATAAAGTGGTTTTACACGTGTTTTTTTCCCTTTTAATCTGTTGTATCCTGTGATATCTCTAATTTAGGGATTAAGAAACTTAATCAGATATATAATGATTTTCTTAATCACGTGCTCATAGTAATCAGTTCTTTTGAAGTCTGTTGTTTCTTCAAGGTCTGAAGGTTCTAAAATCAAGAGTTTAATTGCACATCACTATATGAAAAAATTAAGTTTAGCCAAAAACCACAAAGGGAAAATCATAACCAGATTTTAAATATTTTAATACTTGTGATAAATTTTTTTGGGCTTTAAGAATCTGGTATGTTTTTAGATCATCAGAGAAAGATTAAATTATATTCAAACATTCTAATATTACAAGTGCTTGCTTGTATTATGTTTTTTTTTTTTTTTTTGGGAAAAAAAGTCACATTTCATTTTATATTTTTCCACTATAAATTGCAGCTTGGATTATGGTGAATAGGCTAATATTTTGTGCTCTAATGAATGAGCCCCTGTTCATATAAACCAAATGTCTTGTTTATTTGAGATCTAAATCATTAGTTGATATGATTTATAATTTTTTTTCTTGACAGGCTTCTAAACTTTTCAGGGTATTGCCAGGTCCCTGGTGAGCTTTAGATCACTAAGTCTAGAATTTGTTGACTGAATTAGTGAATAAACTAATAGATTAGTACCTTGTTGATTTTTTTTTTTTTACATCCAGAAATTTTATTTTCACTTTCTGCAAATTGTTTGAAATAACGGCAGCTTTTAGATAAGTTTCACAAATGTTTAACCAAAGCTGACATGTTTACAGTAATGTTTTGCACAGTATTTTTAGTTGATGAAATGTAAAAATTTCCAGTTATTCTTAGGTTTTCATTCTATGGGGTATTAAAAGTGGTGACAGGGCTGCTCTGTTACTGTTTTGCAACTAGCTCTTTAATTGATGTTGAATTGTGGCTTTCCGTGCACATAGGGTTAAGTAAAAGGTTGCAGTCATCTAGTGAGCATTTTTCCTTTAATGTGCTCATTAGTGGTGGCAAGTCCAGGTTTCAGCACATGTCAGTAATTTACATTTCATTGCTGAGTGGCTGCCCTTGTTCAAGAGCTGTTTCTAAGCCTGATGAATATATATTGGGAATAAACAGAGTAGAAGAATTGAAAGCCAAATACCCTGCCAGGCCTTTCAGTTGGTTCTGAAGCTTCCAGTGGATCTCTGATTAGCAATGCATGAAGCTGGATGCAAATGCAAAGATGAGGCCTACAAAAGTTGAGACAGGTAGGCTATTTTCTTAAATCCCCTTTTTGTGACCACCTTTCCATTTAATTTTTTTCCAACTTTCAGGGCAGAC
Organism: Myotis nattereri; assembly: GCF_964212035.1. Taxonomy (NCBI): domain Eukaryota; kingdom Metazoa; phylum Chordata; class Mammalia; order Chiroptera; family Vespertilionidae; genus Myotis; species Myotis nattereri. The sequence goes on along the minus strand of NC_138076.1, from coordinate 39,570,011 downwards.
TTTCTGTTAAAGTGCAAATACTCTGTTAGACCTAGGAAATGAACAATAGAGGATCCACCTGGCTCCCTTACCCCTTCTAGCTATTAAGCCATGTCTGATTGTTATGCACTGAGTCCACCTAAGTAAAGGGCTTGATAGGCCTTACAGCTCCTAGGGACCTCATTACTGTGATTGGGATCTCTGTGGTGATTCCTTCTGGGATTCAGTTTTCCCTCTTTGCCTGATTGGTACCAGCTTGTTCTGGCCTTTGAAAGCTTGCGTAGATCATTAAAGGGCAATCTGTGGAGGCTGCGGTCGGTGTTTCTGGACATGGGGACAAGACTCATGTTAATGTTGTCTTTGAAATTGAGGGTTTGGGAAAATCTAGAAGTTTTTCTTTCTGTAGAAAAACTTGATATAATGAAGTATTTTTAGAACTGAGGATTTTATCCTGAGTTACTTTACGCATAGGTGGGATAGTATTAGGAAATACTACTACTGTCTTTAGAAGATTAAAAATGTTATAATTCTTTATACATCTTAAGTGTATTTTCATATTTTTGGAGATTTGAGTTTAATGCAAGGAAATAGGTACTAATATTGCCAGTTGTGTCTGCTTGTCTACTTATTTATTTTTATGGTGTATATCAAAACATTAAATTCAAGAAGTTTTTCTCAGAATTCATGGTTAGAATAAAAAGTGAGTGAATTTATGAGAACAATACAGTATTGAAAGACATTGGAAAACATCAATACTCAAGTTAGATTATTATTCTATAGTAAATTCAGTTGGTTGTGATTTAGCTCTTGGATCATCTAAAACATGAAGGCATGTTGAGCATAGTGTATTACATCTGTGTATTAATTTTTGTCATCTAGAGTTTTAATAGAGCAATATGGAGCGGTGTCATTTTGGAATTTTTTTATGGGTATGAAGTTATAGATACGAATCTTGAGAATATTAGTTTAGTAATGTTCTGATCAACATATGTAGCCTTTGCAAAATGTAACAATAAATTTACAACTACTTGAAACTATTCCTTTTGGATGCTTGCCAGATAAAAGCCTCATGGGATTAAGTTCTGGAAAGTCAATTGCAAATTTGTGGGGAATATCAGTGACTTTGAATATTTAACTGTCCAAACTGTCATCTACATGCATTCTGTCTCCGCATTCGGTAAAAAATTTAGAAGTTTGTCAGCCAGTTAGAATTAAAGGTGACATCTGCTTTTAATTGGTGTTTTATTTTCTTCCACGTCAGTAAAAATTCAGTAAGACATGAATTATCAAATTTTGCAATGCTAAGCAACTTGTCAAGTGACAGTAAGCACTACCTTGAGCACTCGTACAGATGGGAAGTGTTAAAAAGTTGATTAATCGTCAGGAGTTCTGATTATGGTTTGAGAAAGCTAAAGCTTCTATAACCATTGCCAGCTTTCTAGTGTCAGGTAGTATTCATTTGTTAATTTTGTAGGCTTTTTTTCAGTTACTGGCAAATTGCCTCTCGTATAATGAGCATTTAACTAGTTTTAGTGATACTTGGTCTAGTAGACTTAGGTCAGATAAGGCAATGTAGAATTCTTGTTTCTCAAGTCTATTATTTTTTGTAAACATATTAAAGTTTTTTAGTAAAACAAAATTAAAAAAATCTGAATATGAGCTTTAAATGGTCTTCTTTAATACATACTCAGGACGTGTTGAGAAGTATCTGTTTGAATCTTGGCAAAGGAAGCCTTGCTTGGGCCCCCTGTTGAAAAAGAAAATTGATTTTTTTCTGTTTTTACCATTTCCAAACCATTTTTAAATATAAAACATAAGGTTAAAAAAATAAGTTCTTTCTAGAAGAGCATGTAAAAATAACTCAAGACTTCAAACATTCTCAGAACTAAAAAAGACCCTTCCAAAAACATTCCCGTGGTACTGACTACATTTTACTTTCCTAGTTACTGAAGGTTTCTGCATGCTACTAAGTAGTCTTTTTATACAAAATGTGTCTTTAAAAATTCAGCTATGGAGGAAGGGTTCTTTCCCCCCTCCTAATCATTAATGTGAAAGTGAATTTTCTCCTTCTACTGTTTGACTAGATCTGTATATTAGAGGTAGAATTCTGTTTTAAAAGTGTTTAGGACTTGTTGCAATATTTTTCAGGTTAGTTTCTTAATATGACTAGACCTTAATTCCGGTTTTCTTTTTTGTTGTCTACTTATGAATATCTGATAAATGTTTTATGCGGTAATGTCACTTTGTTACCAGAAAATCATTGGGTTATTTAATTTGATTCAGAAACTCTGTCCTGTTCCGTTACTTGCATATTGTGAGATTTTATTTCAACTTAAAAACTAGAGAAGATGCTTAAGTAACTTCACCTAATAGTTTTACATACAGTGGAAAAGGAGCACCTTAAGGGCAAGTTTAGCAGTTCTTATACATTAAAAAAAAAATAGTTGAAAAGTAGAAAACTTAGATCTACCCAAACTAGACCTAACACATTTATAGTCATTTTGATGCCTGATAACTTCAGGGTTCATTGCCCCTGTACATTTTTCAAATTATTTGCTTCTCAATACATAAGGCTTTAATTTACCTCCTACTGACAACCCCCAAATGGGTTTTAAAGAATTTTGAAAGTGGACTATTATAGTTGTGCATCAGCACTGGCTTTGATTGCTGACCCAGAATTTCCTAAGACACCCCAAATTTAGATGGATGGGGGTTCAGGCAGCATCTTCTGGGCAAATGCTAAGTGTTGGTCTTTTTTTCAGATACAGAATTACTGTTTTCTGTAATAATTTTCTTTCTGTGAATCCTGTTTTATTGCCTATTTTAAAAATAATTTAGAGATCAGAGTTAACCACATTTTATTCATTGTCAACTTATATTTTTGTTTGTATGGTCTTTTTAAAAATTTTACAGAATAATAATGCTTAAATATTTATACCTTAAAGTACCCTAGAGCAATAATTATTGCTTTTGTAAATAACTGATATTATTAGTAAGTATACTTTATATACTGATGAAAAATTAGTAATATCTGAAGAGTAATATCTCAAGGCTACATTCTCTTAGAGGTGCTAAAAGTGACTTTAATGTCATTCGTTTATGCTTGATGTGTTTTTAAGAAATAAGGAAAACAGTTGATACCTGTATTTTACAGAAAGAAGATGAAAACCTACAACTAACATTTGTATTGGGGTAATAATTTACTTTTTTTTTTGGCTCTTAAGTACTTTCATGATCTTTTAGGAAACTGAGATTGTGGTAGATTTGCCTTGTTAATCATTTCTGTTTTCAGCTCAGTTTGTCACTAATACTTGACTTTTTACTTAGATTCTTGCTTCTCTTTGCCTCATTGCATGCAGTTCCTATTGTTTAAATTACCAAGCTTTCTTTATCATGTGATCCTGTCACTATTGATAATTGATTGGATCAAGAATTAGTGTCCGACGCAAAGGCAATCATCTATAGTAGAGTCATGGTCCGTGGTATGTATGTGTCTGAGTGGGGTGGGTGTGGATATGTGTGGTGGGGGATCATAGTGATGATGGGGTGCAGAGAAGGTTGTGACATTTGAACTGTAATAACTGAAATATGAGAAGGAGCAGCTAGCACATGCAGCTCTGGGTAAGCCCTCTCCAGGCAGAGGGAATAGCAGGTGTAAATGTTCTGAGGCAGAGGTGAGATTAGCACATTGGCTCCAGAGAAGGAAGCTGGTGAGGCAGGAGAATAATGAATGAAGAGGCAAGTGTTAGAGCAACCTGTGGGTCGCGACCCCTTTGGGGGTCGAATGACCCTTTCACAGGGGTCACCTAAGACCATCGGAAAACACATATATAATTAATTACATATTGTTTTTGTGATTAATCACTATGCTTTAATTATGTTCAATTTGTAACAATGAAAATACATCCTGCATATCAGATATTTACATTACAATTCATAACAGTAGCAACATTACAGTTATGAAGTAGCAACGAAAATAATTTTATGGTTGGGGGTCACCACAATATGAGGAACTATATTAAAGGGTCGTGGCATTAGGAAGGTTGAGAACCACTGTGTTAGAGAATGAGGTTGGCCGAAACCAGTTTGGCTCGGTGGATAGAGCGTAGGCTTGCGGACTGAAGGGTCCCAGGTTCGATTCCGGTCAAGGGCGTGTACCTGGGTTGCGGGCACATCCCCAGTAGGAGATGTGCAGGAGGCAGCTGATCGATGTTTCTCTCTCATCGATGTTTCTAACTCTCTATCTCTCTCCCTTCCTCTCTGTAAAAAATCAATAAAATATATTGAAAAAAAAAAAAAAAAAGAGAATGAGGTTGGAAAGATCAACTCAGGACAGAACAGTTAGGGCCACTGTAAGAAGCTGGGTTTTTTGTTTTGTTTGTTTGTTTTGTTTTTTAAATATATTTTTATTGATTTCAGAGAGGAAGCGAGAGGGGAGAGAGAGATAGGAACATCAATGATGAGAGAGAATTATTGATTGGCTGCCTCCTGCACACCTCCTACTGGGGATCACGCCTGCAACCTGGGCATGTATGTGCCCTAGACCGGAATCGAACCCGGGACCTTTTAGTCCGCAGGCCGACCCTCTATCTGCTGAGCCAAAACAGCTAGGTCAGAAGCTGGGTTTTAATCTAAGCAGTTAGGGAAGCCTGGTGTGGGGGAGATTTTAAGGGTGTACACATAGTATTATGTACTTCTTCATTACTATAACGATAATGTGTATCAGACTGAAGAACTACGATGCCCTATCTGGGTGGCTCAGTTGGTTGCAGCATTGTCTTGTACACCAAAAGGTTGCAGGTTCCATTCCTTGTCAGGGCGTTGTACAGGAGGCAGCCAGTCTTTGTTTCTCTCTCACACCCGTGTTTCTGTTTCCCTCCCTCCCTGTCTCCCTCCCCCGCTTCTTCTTCCATTCTTCCCTTCCTCCCATCCTCTCTTTCTAAAAAAACAAAAACAAAAACAACAAAAACACACACAATAAAAACATATCTTCGGGTGAGAATTTTAAAAAAAGTAGTTATGATAGTAGGAGTAGAAAAATTTAAACTATATACTAAATATGTCAAGAAACTGTGCCCTAGAATAAGTTAGAGTCTTTTGCTGCTCCATCTATAGAAATCCTCACTCCTTAATTTTGTTCTAGTGTTATTAGCATACATTTCTCTGTGAAAACAAAGCTATTTAATTTATGCTTTGCAAATCATCTACTTTTCAGTCAACCCTACCCTTATCTTTAGAGGTTAATACCAAGAATCATTCCTCTTCCAACAATGATTTATTTTCCTAAGTCTGGATTATTCAGTTTTGTAGTAAGACAGCCGTTGGGAACCTTTGATTCTTTAAGTCCTAAGAGCTGTTAGGAGGTAGGTGTGGCTACAAAGGGAATAAATGGTATTTCAGTTTAAGGTGGCCACTTTAAATTGTCTCTGGTATCTTCCCACCAGTGTTAATTACTGATGTACTTTTTAAACTTTCTGTCTGGCTAGCAGGTATTAGTAACACCACATAAATAAACTATGGTAGGGTAGGCATGCATGTGTGCACACATACACTCACATTCCAAGGCACAGTTTGCCTCTCCAACATTTTTTCCGCCATAGATGATTTATTTGTATGGTTTATGATCATCATATCTTCCCGGACAATTGATTCGGGGTTGAATCAGTGAAGGTTTAAGCCAGCGTGGGCCAATGAAACATGAGGAGAAGCTTTTTTTGGGACTCCATTTTTGGTATACGAGAGAGAGAGAGAGAGAGAGAGAGAGAGAGAGAGAGAGAGAGAGACAGACAGGCATTGGTACTCAAGCTTTCTCTTTCCCCTCCTCCACCAGGTCTTTGGTGAATGTGAAGGCTTGGTGCTGCTGGCAGTCATGTTGGGACAATGAGGATAGCTAGCTTAAGGACAGAGCTGACTCACAGAATGAGGCAGATATGAGAGAATTGCAGAGAGATTCAGAATTGGGAGATACACTTTTAGAAAACTTTCTGCCTAAAAGTGTTGGTGGAGTATGTGTTGGGGTGAGAGGAGAGTAGAGATGTTTAATACGTAACCACATTTTGTACTTGAAAAGTGTTTCTATCACATTGTGCTAGACACAGAGGAACTTAGTTAAAAATAAAGTAGGACACGGAATTTGCTTTTCCAGGGACTTATATATGGATATTGGATTTTGATTCCTTCTTTGACTGTCCCTTGTATTGGATTTTGGGACTGAAAGAACGGTTTTTAATATTCAGTTGAAAAGTTTAGAAACCCAGGGCTTAAAGTATTAACTCTTACTGATCAGGGATTCAATATCAGCGCTGTGAGCTGCTTTAATGATGTTGTTGGGCGGCTAGAACTACCTTCATATTATACAGGGGTGCTTTGAGGAATCCAGGGGTAAGGAGATTGGTAGGCTTGAGGAAAGTATTGGAAGTAGAGAATAAGCAGCTGTCAGGTCTTACGTGTTTTTGTGTTGATGCTTGCTTCTTTGAAATCTTTCTGTAAGCACTTCATCCTCTGCTTCTCTGCTCGCCTGGCCCTGTGGGACGTGCTGACTGAATCCATAGCTCCCAAGCTTACAGACTGTAGGTCTGACACCCCAAGAAGAGGAAAGTGTCTTTTTTCTTTCTGTCCCCATTCTTAGGAAAGGAATTGCCATAGATCTAGTTTGGGGTAGCTGCTTTTTACTATAGTCATCAGTGTTCAGGGGTCAAGATCACATCATTCAAATGAACTACAGTTGAGGGGTCTTTTGCTGTGGTTTGGAAAAAGGAAGTCTAGGAAAGTTGTGAGCCGACTAACTTCCACAAAAATGTCCTTTATACTACATAATTTTATAGGGCAGTGTGATAATTGCAACAATCTAGTGTAGGTGTTGCATGAAGGTAGTGGTTAATTCTGATAAGTTGGGGGTTCGATACAGCTGGAAAGAAAAAAATTTCAAACTTTGAATAAGAGGGGTGTGTATATGAAAGGATTGGTAAAGACGAGTATTTTGTATTTGTATAGCTATTGGTTTCCTCCCTAGAATTGCTCTATCATAGAAACTCTGTGCCCTTGTAAATCTGAGTTTCATAATGGTGGCATCATTAGAGTTATAAAATGCACATATAGGAGAAAAGCATGGACTTCTTAAGCCAGGAGGAACATAGAATTTATCTAACTTGATTGTTTGGCATGCATCTTTTGATGTGGTAGACACTAGTGAATACAAAGATGAAGTAGGTTCACTACCCCAAAGAAGTTTATAGGGAGGAGATACAACAGGGAGTAGTTTAACTCATAAGAGAGTCATAAATAATCTTTTGGAGAAGTCATATGGTGAAGTTATTACTTTTGATGGAGGAGGAGTGTCTAGAAAACTCTCGAGAAGAAGGTGGCATTTGAACTAGGCCTTGAAGGTGGAGAAGAATGGAAATACAGAAGGGGAAAGGGCATTTCAGGAAGGGGGTTAGTTTTTTTGGCTCTACCTTCAAAATAAATTTAGAATTTGACCACTTCTCACCACTACCAGTGCTACCATTTATCCTAATCACTAGCGTCTCTCATTTGTATCATTATGTTAGCTCCCTATTTGATCTCCAAGCTTCCATTTCTATCTCCCCTTGGATATTCTCAAAACTCAGTAAAATGTTCTGTTAACCTGGAAGTCAGGTATCAGCATTTCTCTGGTAAAAACCAGATAACAAAATACCTTTGTGATGAAAAAATTGGAGAAAGAAGGAATCAGAATTATGTCTTTTTGTATTGAGACTAATATGGGAGGAAGGAATTCTTAGAAATAAAAGTCAAATGAAATATGCAAAATAAATGCTGGAAGAGGTTTTTAGGCAGACACAGAGATTATTTTTAGTCTGTTCATTTTCATGAAGCTGACCATAAGATGGGGAGAATATATTTTATGTAACCTTTAGACGATCTGTGACATCATCCAGAGTTGTTTCAGTAGAGAATTATTTTAAACGACTTTTCCTCTATTTATTTAGAAATTTACAGATTAATAAGTTTAAAACAATCATTTTGCACATATATCTTGACCATTTAGTATTACCAACAATGATAATAATGTTTTATTGTTTCTCATTACTGTAAGGCTTAAGTCCATAAAATTATTCCATTTTAGCCCAAGATCACTTCCGTGCTATCCTCTCATAAAAAACAAAACAAAACACAAAACCCTGAAATCCATTTACACGCTGTTAATTTGAAAATTCTTTGCTAGATTGGACAACCATATTGAAAAAGGACTGACTCTCCAGGGCTCTATTGCAGGTAACCTAAGGAAGACAGAGGATGTATTTCTAACTAGTTGCATTTCATGAGGTGTTGGCCTTTATTTCTTGGTAGATCTTCACTAGAGTCCAGCTCCTCTTATGATCGTTAAAAATTGCTCATGGCTGCTCCAGCCAGCTTGGCTCAGTGGACAAAGCGTCAACCTGCGGACTGAAGAGTTCCAGGTTTGATGCTGGCCAAGGGCACATGCCTGGTATTTTTCTATAAATTTAAATGTTTATTTTCCCATGCTACTTTTCCAAATCCTAGTTGTCTTTCTCTCAGCTGCTGCCCGCCACCCCCCTTTTTAAGTCTTTTTTGATTCCCCCTTTGGACTCTACATAGTAAGTGCCTGATTTTTTACCTCTTTTAATGTATTTACGGTTTAATGTTTTTCCTGTTTGGTGTGTGTTGTTTGTTCTACTAGACTATAAATTCCTTGTGTGCAGAGACCAGATCTGTCCAAAGCAGCGTGCTTCTGAGAGTGAAAAGGGGATGATGTCAGGTGGGATACTGGGGTAGTAGGTATGTCCTGTGACTGTGCCAGGCACACCTGTTGTATGATCACTTCCTGGTAGTCAGTGCATGGCCTTTGACTTGTTGAAAAAGCACTGGCCACCTAAACTTGTTCACAGCATGTGAGATGGGCATGAGAAGGCATCAGAGTCTCAGATAGAAACACCGGTTTAGATATTGGTCTTGTTTCTATCACTCTACCCGGTTAGTGACTGTAGGTGATTGATTTAATCTCTCAGATTCTGATTTTACTGACATACGAAGTAGAGATGATTATTTATGTCCTGCTGTTTTTTAGTCCTATTTTAAAAATTGATTTTAGTGGGGGGGGGGGGGGAGAGAAAGAGAGAGAGAGAGAGAGAGAGAGATCCCCCGATTGGGGATCAAACCTGCAACCTGGGAATGTGTCCTGATTAGGAATTTAACTTGCGACCTTTGCTGTACAGCAGGATGCCCAACTAAATGAGCCACATGGGCAATGGTTAGCCCTAATTTTTTGAGAAAATAATACTAAGGAAACCTTTTAACTGTGAAAGGTTATACAAAGGAAGATGTTACTGTATAATTCCAGAATAAATTGAAGATTTTCTAATTTTGTAAAAAACTAGAATCTAATGGCTAAAATGTTTACAAAATGAGTTTTAGGATAAAATAAGCCTTAATACAATGCCTTGAAAACAGTGCTAAAAAGTAAGTGAATACTGTTTTTATTGTTAGTATTATTGCATTCCTTGTTCTTTTACTCCTGTCAAACTTAAGAAATTTTTTTTCCCCACTTAGAGATAAATTAACTTTACTTGGGTCAGTCTACTGCACCTTATTGTCACTTTTACTTCATTGCATCCTTATTGATAACAGAAATAAAGGTGAAAGTAGCAGGGTGGCAGCTTAAACTAGTACTGAGTAGTTGGGAAATTAATTGCTCAATGCAGTGAATTGGAAATCATGATCTTTGCTTTTTAGCATTCCATTCAGTATTCAACATAAGCTTTATAATGTAGGCTGTATTGGAGCAGAGCAATTAAATGTGGTAACAAAAAAGAGTATCCCAACTGTAGGTAGAGCCTGCTTTATTCAAACCATATGACTCTTAATTCCATCCAATGGTGGTATCGAAAACTTGATGTGTTCCAGAAAGCAGTAAATTAAGCAAGGAGTGTGGAAGGACTTCTACTTGTAGTAAATTTTAAAAGAAATTCATAAATATTTTCAAAAGAAATAGAGGAAATACATAATTCAGAGAATATCCCAGATCAATTAAAATTATTTTAAAAATTAAATTTAATATCCAGTGTTTTGACTAAACAAAAGCTCTCTAACCTTTCTCACTAGTTTACCAGCTTACTATTCTTATTCACTACCAGCAGTAAATGTTAATGGACTGTGAGGAATGAGCAGGAAGGTGAGTCATCTATATTAATATCCCCTCATGCTAATTTAAGGATTATTAAATCTTAATTTTTTTTACTTGTAAAATTGTTCATTTAATTTCATAGTTGTTATAAGGTATATTTCAAAATCAATCGGAAAAATTAGCTTTCAATACAAAAGTAGTACCCATTAATTTCCATATTCATGAAACAATAAAAAAAATTGGATCAGGGAGAAATGAAAGCAACTCATTTTAAATTGTAAGAATATAAAATATTTTATATAAAATATAAAGGAAATTGTAATCTTATCACTAAATAATTCCTATGACTAGTTTACATAAGATGAGTTTTAGCAATACATAACCAAGTTTAAATTTGAAGCTTCTTAACTCATCCTCTTAAAAGATACTTCTAAAAGAACTTTAAAATTTGTACCCACTTCTCTAATGAAATCATTATTACTGTTATAATACAAAGCAAAAATAAACTCAACTTCTTGAAAATGCCAGGTAGCTGAGTGATAAATGTAACAACTTCACCTAAGGAATTTTACTGTTGTTGAACTGATTATCAGTATTTTGCTAAGGTATTTTTTAAAATGTTCTAATTCTAAAACTAGAATTTCTTTAGAGGAGAGAGGCCCAAATTCATCCCAAAGACTGACTTTTTAGTTAGCTCAGATTTTCTCAGATTTTACTGAATTCATTTTCTCTGGGTATCCTCTATATTGCTTTTCTTTGATTCTTGCCAGTACAACCAGTCTAAGATTTTACATGATAGAGGAAATCTGTGGAACTGATCATAGAAACTTATCTCTGTTTTCTTACATTACACCTCCAGGCATAGAGAAAACAGAATACTTCATTTGCATTCTTAAACACTAGGAACTTAGTGTTTTAAGTCTTTCTGCCGGAAATGTTATTGCATCTGCATTTTCCAAAGGGAAAAAACAAAAATGGTTAACAGCCCACACATATTTCTGTTAACTCATCTCTTTTTGGTATCTGGATCTGCACAGAGAGTATAGAATGTTGAAGCTTAACTGCCCAACCTCTTTCTTCTTTACAGTCAATTAGAAATTGAAGTAGATATGGAAATAGGTGTCAGTGTTGATTACAGGGAAATAAAAGAAATCAGGTATGCACTAGAAAAATGGCAAAAACTAACAAAACTTAACATTCTAAAATAGAATATTTCCCAAATTAATATAGAATATAGTAATAGAATTTTAAACAATAAAATATTTTCCCCATAAGCATTAATGCTTATCTAAAAATTCCAAAGATACTTAGAGTTTTATGTTTTGTTTATTTAAATGTTTATTAATATGTACCCTGAACCTCTTCTTTGCCCTAAATATCTCAGAAACCCAAAACATTTAATAAAAGAAATTAACAATTTTCTGACTTAATAATAGCTAGAAAATAGAAATGGAAATCATTCTACTGCCAAATATTAAAAATAGAAAGTATTCTGTTGCTGTACTGTTTACTTCCTATGCATGAAAACAAGGTTTTATATCTTCTAATCTAATAAAAGAGAAACATGCAAATTGACCATACCTCCACCACACTCACCAGCCACACCCACAAGCCAATCAGGAGCGAGTATGCAAATAAACCCAACCAAGATGGTGGCAGCCATGGAGCTGCAGCGAACAGGCTTGGGTTGCCCCTGGCGATGGAGGAAGCCAAGCTTCCTGCCTGCCCTGGCCAGCTGTGGCCTCTGCTCAAGACTACAAAGTTCCAATTATAGAAGATAAATAAATCCCAGATACCTGCTTCCAGCGGCGTGGCCTCCGCTCGAGGAGGGTCTGGGAGCCTGGGTTGCCTGGGGCCATGGCCAGCCTGCAAACAGCCATCAGCCACTCACCCAGGCTGGCCAGGCACCCCAGCGGGGACCCTTCCCCCTGAAGGGGGTGTGGACAGCCTGCAAACAGCCCTCAGCCCCTCACTCAGGCTGGCCATGCCCCCCTAAGCCAGCAGGTGGACATCCCCCGAGGGATCCCAGACTGCGAGAGGGTACAGGCTGGGCTGCGGGACCCCCCCCCCCCCCCAAGTGCACAATTTTTTGTGCACCGGGCCTCTAGTATATATATATAAAAGGCTAAGTTGACTTGTGCATGCGCGATACATATAAAGCTCTTGCTGGTGCCAATCACACGTGTGTGTTTCCATCTGTCATTGTCGATCGTGAATTTGGTTGACACTTCTATTATGGAGAAAGGGCGAATAGCGATATTAAAATATTTCTTCTAATTAATTTCCTTTCAATGTGCACGAATTTGTGCACCGGACCTCTAGTTTAACTATAGTCCTTAACTAGAAAATTTGACTTCTGCCAATTGTTACAACAGGCAATGTTACCACTACTCTAATTCCCTAAATATTATATATGGCTATCATCTGGAACTAATAATATTACTTGAGTGTATTGTGCCAAGTAGACACTTAATACAAAATATACATTAGACTGAATGAAGTCCAGATATTGGTAATATTGAATGAGAAAGACATAGATACCTTTGGTTAAACTAATTAACAACATATGCAATGTACCATAATTAAAAATACAGTGGGGCCTTGACTTACAAGTTTAATTCGTTCCAAGACCGAGCTCGTTAAGGAGCTTGTTAACTCAAATTACTCTGTCAACTCAATGCAAAAAATTGACCGAGAGACAGCTGGTATCTCAAAAAACTCATTAGTAAGTCAAGGCCCCACTGTAGTTTATATGTCATTAAAATTTCAATTGATCTTGCAATTAGCATTCCAAACAAATGAAAATAACTTTTATAAATTTATATTTATAATTTAAAAATAGAACCGATACTGTTATAATTAATTAATTATTAATAATAGGAAAAGAAACAAAAGGAGGGCCAGTCATTATAGGCAAGTTTCCCGCAAAATACTGGGGGAGGAATTCAATAAAGAGAAGATAGACGCATGCCCAGTAACGTTGGGGTGACATAGGGAAGGTGCTTACTGTCAATCAGACCTGGGGGCAGAGATGGTTGACCAGAATGGTCATGGCCACTGCAGTACGTGGTCATGGACATTTGGGAATATATAATCCCCTAAACAAAGGAATTTGCTTTCTTTTCTTTTGAAAATATATTTTTATTGACTTCAGAGAGGAAGGGAGAGGGAGAGAGAGGTAGAAACATCAATGATGAGAATCATAGATTAGCTGCCTCCAGCATGCCCCCTACCGGGGATTGAGCCTGCAACCTGGGCATGTACCCTGACTGGGAATTGAACTGTGACCTCCTGGTTCATAGGTCGACACTCAACCACTGAACCACACTGGGCAGGAGTTTGCTCCCTTGGCTCCTCTTGGCATGCTTGGCTCATGACTCATACTTGGTTTGCTGGTATTCTCTTATGTGCCTCATGGCTATGTGGACCCCCACACACAATGGACTAATGGACTACAACTAGCCTGATGCTTACAGGACTCTGCTTCAATATGGAAAGGAAACTCTGGACACTGGTTTTGATTTTAGCTTTACTGAAACTCTAGGTATACTTCTACTAGTGGCCCGGTGCACGAATTCGTGCACATTGAAAGGAAATTAATTTGAAGAAATAGTTTAATATTGCTGTTCACCCTTTCTCTATAATAGAAGTATCAACCAAATTCACAAACAATGACAGATGGCAACACACGTATGCAATTAGCGCCATCGAGAGCTTTATATGTATCGCGCATGCACGAGTCAACTTAGCCTTTTATATATATACTGGGGGCCCGGTGCACGAAATTCGTGCACTGGGTGTGTGTGTGTGGGGAGAGTGTCCCTCAGCCCAGCCTGCCCCTCTCACATACTGGGAGCCCTCAGGCGTTGACCCCCATCACCCTCCGATCGCCTGATCAGCCCCTTGCCCAGACCTGACGCCTCCGCCAGAGGTGTCAGGCTTGGACAGGGGACCCCCATCTCCCCCCGATCACTGGCTCTGGCCCCCGCCCAGGCCTGAGGCCTCTGGCCCAGGAATCATGCCTGGGCAGGGGACCCCCATCTCCCTCTGATTGCTTGCTCCACCCCCCGCCCAAGCCTGACGCCTCTGACCCAGGCTTCAGGCCTGGGCAAGGGGACCATCATATCCCCCCAATCCCCGGCTCCGCCCCCCCACCCAGGCCTGATGCCTCGGCCAGAGGAGTTGACCCTCATCACCCTCTGATCACCAATCACCGGATCGGCCCCTTGACCAGGCCTGAGGCCTCCGGCAGAGGTGTCAGGCCTGGGCAGGGGACCCCCAGCTCCCCGCGGTTGCAGGCTCCACTCCTGCCCAGGCCTAACGCCTCTGGCCTAGGCGTCCGGCCCAGGCAGCGGGGATCTGCAGTGGCAGCGGGGGGGGGTGCCATGATCGTGGGCTTCTCTTTAGGCCCAGGCAAGGGACCCCTAGGTCCTGGGACTGCCAGCTTTGACCGTGCCCAGCTCCCATCGCTGGCTCCACCCCTACTTCCTGCTGTCACTGGCCAGGGTGGCAAAGGCGCCTGATTCTCTGATCATGGCTGGGGGGCAGGGCTAAGGTGGCCCCAGGGCCGCCTTTGCCCTGCCCCCCAGCTCTTAGCTCCCCCCTGGGTTTCCGATCACTGTCAGTGGCAGGGGGCTTCTTCCTGCTTTCCCTTTCGCCTCCCTGCATTGTGCCTACATATGCAAATTAGCCGCCATCTTGGTGGCAGTTAACTCCCAATCTTAGTTGGCAGTTAACTGCCAATCTTAGTTGGCAGTTAATTTGCATATAGCCCTGATTAGCCAATGAAAAAGGTATCGCCGTACGCCAATTACCATTTTTCTCTTTTATTAGTGTAGATTAGAGGCCTGATGCACAGAATTTGTGCAAGGGGCTCGACCCTTGCAGCCCCAGATGCCTTGGCCGGCCCTCACAGCTCTTCACAGCCCTGACTTCATCCAGAAGGTTGTCTGGAAGGACATCCGGAAGGCCGTTTGACTGTTCGGTCTAATTAGCATATTAGCTCTTTATTATATAGGATAGAATAAACTTGTTTAATTAGACTTGCTTTCTGCTGTAGCTAAACTTTTTCTAGCTCAGTGAAGCAGCCCACTTCTCTTTCTGGTAATTGTCAGCAAGACAGTAAATATCAACATGAAGCAGATTATTATTATAGATCATGCAGGGAGAACAAAGGGTAAAATATTTAACTGCAGCAGTGTTTGACTATATTATATGCAGTGAGAAAACTTGAAGTCATTTTCAACCTCCACAATTTCTTACTTCTTTTCAGTTGGGTCAAGTTTCTAAGCTTTCTAAATCTCCATTTTCTGGCTAATGAAGAAAATAGGATTCCACTGAGTCTCCATTTTCTGGCTAATGAAGAAAACGGGACTCCACCGAGTCTCTTATCTACCTACTCCAGGACTTCTGTGCAGATCAAACGAGATGAGGCATGAGAAAACGCTTCACAGACATTTGGTTAAAGTGTGAAATGTTTGCACCTGGCTATAAAGCAAGTCGTGTTCCTGGGCTGAAGAAACTGCAAGGAGGCTAGTTGCTAGGGAGAGGAAGCCGAGCGCTGCTACGTGATGTAACTACCTGGATGGACGTTTAGCATATTAGCCTTTTATATATATAGATGACTGGACTAAGGGAAATGGGACTTTGGAAACCCAGGGTGTAATTCCATGGAAATAAAACTTTCTACTATATTGCATCCTCATGTGTGAGTCTCAAAAAATTCATATTCTTGGGATATCGCAAGAACCCCACCCCCAACAGCAACCAGGGAATACAAGGCATGTTTTTCTCTGGAAACAGAACCTTTGTCCTCCCTCCACTACCCATCCCTTATAATAGTCAAATTCCTTAATGTTCTTATTCTCACATAAATTGGGTTCTTAATTTACAAAGAGCTGACTTGCGCTTAAAGAAATGACTCCTGTCCCGGCTGGTGTGGCTCAGTGTTTGAGCTTTGACCATGCACTGGGAGGTCACTGGTTCATTCGATTCCTGGTTAGGGCACTTGCTTGGGTTGCGGGCTCGATCCCCAGCATGGGGCATGCAGGAGGCAGCCACTCGATGTTGATGTTTCTCTCTCACTGATGTTTCTGTCTCCTTGTAAAATCAATAAGAACATATTTTAAAAAAAGAAGAAGAAAAAAGAAATGTAATTGTGTGTGGTTGGATCCTGATGATACCATCTTCTTGGGTTATTCTGCACCTCCCTTTATTGATGCCCCACAGTCAGTGTTGGGGAAAATGAATCAGGATTTGTACTCCAGTCTTCTCTGATCACGCACTATCACTCTGCATAGCCTATGTCCTCCAGTAGAATGTTGAACAGTAGTGGTAGATGTGCTCACCCATACCTGTACCTAATCTGGCGTAGTGACCCAGCTAACTGGTGTTTACTGATTACCAAAAAAACCACACTAGGAATGTTTCTTTCATCTGTATGTTCTAATTTGCATACATAATGTTATATTTTTTAAAATATAAATGTCCTACTTTTCATTTTAAAATCATTTATTTTTAAATTACAGTTGACATACATTATTATATTAGTTTTAGGTATACACCCCAGTGATTAGACATTACATGGCTTACTAGGTGATCATCTCAATAAATCTTGCACCCATCTGATACCTTACATCATTTATTAGAATATTATTGACTATATTCCCTCTTCTGTATTTATGCCATACGACTATTTTGTGACAACCAATTTGTTCTTAATCCCTTCACTTTTTTCACCCATCTCCCCAACCTCCCTCCCATCTGGCAACCTTCAAAATGTTTTCTATATTAATGAGTCTGTTTCAGTTGTTGATAGATATGTACTTACTGACATTTTATTGTTTATATTTTTTATCTTTTTTTTCTTCTTGAAAAATACCTTTTAACATTTCATATAATACTGGTTTGGTGATGATGAACTCTTTTAGCTTTTCTTGTCTGAGAAGGTCTTTCTCTGTCTTTTGATTGTAAATGATACCTTTGCTGGGTAAAGTAATTTTGGTTGTAGGTCCTTGCTTTTCATTACTTTGAATATTTTTTCCCAATCCTTTCTGGCCTGCAAAGTTTCTCTTGAGAAATTAGCTGACAGTCTTATGCAAGCTCCTTTGTAGGTAACTAATTGCTTTTCTCTTGCTGCTTTTAGGATTCTCCTTTTGTCTTTAACCTTTGGCATTTTAATCATGATGTGTCTTGGTGTGGGCCTCTTGGGTTCATCTTGTTTGGGACTCTCTGAGCTTTCTGGACTTGAATGTCTATTTCTTTCACTAGGTAGGAGAAGTATTCTGTCATTTTTTTCAAATACATTTTCAGCTTCTTGCTCTGTCTCTCTCCTCCTTCCAGCACCCCTATGATGTGAATATTTGTATCTTTTTTTTTTTTTTGGAAAGGCTTTTATTTTTTATTTTATTTTATTTTTATTTTATTGATTTTTTATAGACAGGAGGGAGAGAGATAGAGAGTCAGAAATATCGATCAGCTGCCTCCCACACATCTCCCACTGGGGATGTGCCCACAATCCAGGTACATGCCCCTGACCGGAATCGAACCCGGAACCTTTCAATCTGCAGGCCGACGCTCTATCCACTGAGCCAAACTGGTTTCGGCAATATTTGTACCTTTGATGTTATCCCAGAGGCTCCTTACACTATCCTCATATTTTTGGATTCATTTTTGCTGTTCTGATTGGGTATCTTTTGATTCCCTATATTCCCATTTGCTGATTTGATTCTGGACTTCACTTTCTCTATTGTTGATTCCCTGTAAATTATTCTTCATTTCAGTTAGTGTGTCCTTCATTTCTGACTGGTCCTTTTTTTTCTTTTAAATATATTTTATTGATTTTTTACAGAGAGGAAGGGAGAGAGATAGAGAGTTAGAAACATCGATGTGAGAGAAACATCGATCAGCTGCCTCCTGCACATCTCGTACTGGGGATATGCCCGCAACCCAGGTACATGCCCTTGACTGGAATCGAACCTGGGACCTTTCAGTCCGCAGGCCGATGCTCTATCCACTGAGCCAAACCGGTTTCGGCCTGACTGGTCCTTTTTTATGGTGTTGAGATTCTCATTAAGTTCATTGAGCATCCTTTTAATCATTGTTTTGAACTCTGCATCTAGTAGGTTGCTTATCTTCATTTTATTTAGTTCTTTTTCTGGAATTTTGTTCTGTTCTTTCATTTGGGACATTTTGTCTCCTCATTTTGACAGCCTCTCTGTTTTTGTTTCTGTGTACTAGGTAGAGCTGTTATGTCTCCCAGGCTTAGTAGAGGGGCCTATTGTATTAGGTGTTCTGTAGGGTACAGTAGCACAGCTTCCCTGATCCTCCAAGATGGGCACTCAAAGTGTGTGTCCCGCCCCCCCCCCCCCCCCATGTGGGCTGTGTACACGCTCTTCTTGTAGCTGAGCCTTGCTTGCTATTGGCACATAAATGGGAGGGGTTTACCCCAGGCTGATCAGCTGCAAGGACTGACTGTGACCGCGGACCTCTTACCACTGTGAAGTACCATCTGTGCAGGCTCCCACCCCACAGAACAGGCCTTACTTCAGCAGGGCACTGGAGCCCGCTGAGTCCACCCCTTGAGTGTTTCACTTGTGGAGGTGGTGGGTGGTGATGCTTTGGCGTGGTCTGAATCTGTCCACTGGGTGCATTGACTCTGGGCCTCCCAGGAAGTGTAGGCCATTGTCAGCTGCCACCTGTGCCCTGCCTGGGGCCACCTGGCATGAGCTACAAAGCTATCGGCAGATGGCTACTACTTGTGCTGTACTTGGAGGTGCCAAGGTTAGGCCAGGCTGTGAAGCAACGCTGCTGCTGCTGCTAGTGTCAGGCCAGGGACCGCTTAGTGAGAAGCACAGGCCTTGCCACTTGTTTGAGAGATTTTAGGAAAGTCTGAAGCATGAGCCAAGATAGGCCACTGATATGGAAAAGCCACTGGAAACAGCCTGGGTGGGCCTCAGGGAATCACCAGGGTGGGGCAAACAATGTGAGCAGGTTGATGGAGTTTCAGATATGGTGTCCCCTGCCTGATCTCTTGGGGGAGGGCTCTTCAAAGGAACAGCGGCCTCTTCTAGCACTTTTATCTGGGAGAAAGCTGCCCCTAGCTCTTGCCCTGATGCTGGACAGTTTAGTTCCTCCCTGTATGTCTGTGGTGCCTTTCAAGCTGCAGCCCATGCGGGAGCTCAAGGTAGTGAATCTGAGTAAGTCCATGCACTGGCCTTTTAAGAGGAATTGCCTGGCCAGCAGCCCTCCATCTCTCTCAGCCTCAATCCTTGCTGGATTTTACAGGCAGAAGTTAAGGAGACTTCTCTTCCTGGTGCTGGAACCCTGAGCTGGGGAACCTAATGTGGGGATGGGACCCCTTAGTACTCAGGGGGACCTCTGTAGCCCAGATATCCCATCCAATTTTTATCTGCCACATGTGGGTGTGGGGCCAGTCTGTTACACATATCTGCCCCTCCTACCACTTTCTATGTGGCTTCCTTAGTTTTTTACTTGTAGGACTTCCATTCAGCCAGATTTCAGGCAGCTCTGAATGACGATTGTTCTGTAGTTTAGTTGTAATTTTGATGTGTTTATGGGAGGAGGCAGTCGCAGTACCGTGTTTGCCTCTGCTGCCACCTTGCCCGGAAGCCCAGATGTTCTTTATCTTTTATTTTTAGTGATTATTTTGACAAGTACTGAGTGCAGATTAAAACTAACCCCTAAAATAGTTTTCACAAGTATTTCAGAATATGAGAGAAGGAGGGTTTCCTCTTTTATACAATAAGTCTTTGGAGCGTAGGTGCCAACTTGCCTAAAATTCCTTCCTTGTACTAAACTGAGTTGTTTATTTGTTTTTAACTTAAAAAAAAGAAAAGGTGACTAACATTGTATAGGAGTACCAGAAGTGGCTTTTTAGAAACAACACTGTTTACATTAAATAAGAAATCTGTTCGCAGGTTGGGTCTGCCACATTTACAAACATAGGGTTATACCCTGTGACCAGAAGCTTAGTGAGCACAGTTTGCCGTAGGTGAGGTAAGTGGAGGTGGTGAAAGGGAGAGAAGGAAGGTAGGAGGAGGATGAATTCTCTACATTGATTTCTGGTTTCATTCTGGATTGGCCAGCAAGCCAGTCAGTCCTTCAACAGTGCTCACGGCATTGGGAAGATCCTTTTTCTTTTCAAAAATTAGTAAGACAGGAATCCCTTACTATGTGTACATCAGCCATCCCTTCTGCCTCCATCCTCATGAGCTCTTCTTGGGCCTCATAAAAAGAACAAACTTTGAGTGTTTTGCAAGTTGTGATCCTATGGAGGCTGTGATCCTGACTGTCCAAGCCAGTGAAGCTGACGTTTTGGTACTTCCACCTTAACCTATAGCAGCAGTAGTCGTTACCATTTCACTTTGTACAAAATAATGGTCTACTGTAGCATCCCAGCCAAACATGAAAATGCACTATTCTCTATTCATTTAATAAGTAAAAAAAAGCCCTTTACCTTTATTTTCTAGTTTTTGATGTGATTAATTGACTCCTTATTCTTCAAAGTTAACTAGTTCTTTTAAAAAGTATCACTATGCAGGCATATATTTAAACCTATTTTGTAGGCTTAAATCTGTTGGAATTATTAGTGAAATTCAAGTTGTCCCACTTTGGTCAGTAGAGCCTACATTGGCTTATAGTCTTTTTGACTTGACCCTCATAATCTTTTATAGCTTCCGTGCTCTCTGTTCTGACAAGTTATTCTAGGCTCATGTTTTACGTTTCCTGCTCTGGGCCTTTAATCAGCCATCTTTTCAAGATACATTTGTTTATTTTAATGGTATTTAGAGACCACAGTTGGGTCATGCTACCGATGGCCATTGTTTCTAGGCCTTTTTCGTTTGTGGGGCTAGGAAAAAGAAATGTATATTAATAGATTTTTAAAAATGTTTTATGTTACATATGTTTATTACATACTAGAGGCCCGGTGCACCACATTCGTGCACTCGGGGTGTGTGTGTGGGGGGTCCCCTTAGCCCGGCCTGCACCCTTTCACAGTCCGGGAGCCCTCGGGGGATGTCCGACTGATGGGAGCGGGCCTATGCCGGCAGTCGGCCATCCTTAGTGCTGCCACAGAGGCAGAAGAAGCTTCCACTGCCGCCCCTGCACTAGCCAGCAAAGAGCAGCGTTCCCCTTGTGGGAGTGCACTGACCACTAGGGGGCAGCTTCTGGTGGTCACTGTGCATCATAGCGACTGGTTGTTCTACCATTAGGTTTATTTACATATTACCCTTTTATTATATAGGACTAGAGGCCCGGTGCACAAAAATTTGTGCACTCGGGGGAGAGGGGGGGGGTCCCTCAGCCCGGCCTGTGCCCTCTCACAGTCTGGGACCCCTCGGGAGATAATGACCTGCTGGCTTAGGCCTGCTTCCGGGTGGCAGAGAGCAGGCCCAATCCCTAGGTGCAGCCCCTGGTCGGGCTCAGAGCAGGGCCGATTGGGGAGTTGGGGCGCCGCCCCCTGTCATGCACAGAGCAGGGCAGATTGGGAGGTTGCGATGCCACCCTCAGTCACGCTCAGGGTAGGGCCGATTGGGGGGTTGGGGCACCACCCCCTGTCACACTCAAGGCAGGGTCGATGGGGAGGTTGCGGCGCCACCCCCTGTCATGCACAGAGCAGGGCCCATCAGGGGGGTTGGGGCTCCGTACCCTGTCACGCACAGAGCAGGGCCCATCAGGGGGGTTGGGGCTCCGTACCCTGTCACGCACAGAGCAGGGTCAGTCAGGGGGTTGGGGAGCTCCCCCCTGTCATGCACGGAGCAGGGCCGATCAGGGGGTTGAGGAGCTCCCCCCTGTCACTCACAGAGTAGGGCCGATAGGGGAGTTGGGGCACCGCCCCTGTCACACTCAGGGCAGGGCGGATCAGGGGGTTGGGGCGTCGCCTTCTATCACCCACAGAGGAGGGCTGATCAGGTGTTTGGGGCGCTGCCACTGTCACACTCAGGGCAGGGCCGATGGGGAGGTTATGGCTCTACCCCGTCACATACAGAGCAGGGCTCGTGGCGGGGCGGGGGATGGGGCGCCGCACCTTGTCACACACAGAGCAGGGCAGATCAGGGGGTTGGGGCGCCATACCCTGTCATACACAGAGCCGCAGGGCGATCAGGGGGTGGGGAGCTCCCCCTATCAGGCACAGAGCAGGGCTGATCAGAGGGTTGGGGCACCTATCCCTGTCATGAACAGAGCAGGGCAGATAGGGAGGTTGTGGTCCCGCCCCCTGTCACACACAAAGCCGCAGGGCGATCAGGGGGTATGGGCGCTGCCCCCTGTCATGCTGATCCCGGTGCCGGGAGGCCTCTCGGCTCCGCTGATCCTGGTGCTGGGAGGCATATTACCCTTTTACTATATAGGATAGAGGCCTGGTGCATGGGTGGGGCTGGCTGGTTTGCCCTGAAGGGTGTCCTGGATCAGGGTGGGGGTCCCCACTGGGGTGCCTGGCCAGCCTGGGTGAGGGGCTGAGGGCTGTTTTCAGGCTGACTGAAGCTCCCAACTGCTCCTTTTTTTCTTTTTTTAATTTTTTTTTATTCTGGGCCAGCTTTAGCTCTGGCTCCAGCTCTGAGGCCTCTGCTGCTGAAAGAAGGTATCTGGTTTGTTTGCGTTCTATAATCGAAACTCTGTATCAACTCCAGCTCTGAGATCCCGGGCTAGCTGAAAGCAGGTTTCTGCGGTTTTGTTTAGCTTCTATATTTGTTACAATGTTTCTTAAACTGCAAGCTCAGAGGCCGGCAAGGCAGGCGGGGAACGTTGGAGTCCTCCGTCACTGAAGCAAGCAAGCCCCATGTTAGTTTCAAGCTGCCTGGCTGCCAGCCGCCATCTTGGCTGGCAGTTAATTTGCATATCTTGCTGATTAGCCAATGGGAAGGGTAGCGGTTGTACGCCTATTACCATGTTTCTCTTTTATTAGATAGGATAGCACGTGTTGTGTTAACTATGTGTTACCTTAACAGAATATGTAATGTCAATATATTCAATATATGTAATATAATAATGCTCACCCCAACCCCAAATTATGTAACACAAGTTTAATATATAATAAACATGTTATATCAATAAAATAAAAGATTTTTTCTAGCATGTAATAAAAGTATGATTAAATATAGTCTATATTTTTTAATGAGGCACAAATAACTCATTAGTGATACTTTTAATAAAAATTCAAGATTGCAGAACTTTTACTTAAATTCTTTTTTGTTACCTCTGTATCTTCATTATTCCTTATTTAGAATTCTGATTCATAACTACTTATCTAGTCTGAAGTGCACACATAGCAATTTCACAATGACAATATAAATACTAATATTACTGAAAATATTAAAGTTTTACACCTCATCTTTTTTCCTCATTTAAAAATAGTTGTACTATATGTATATTGTCAGAAAATATAGCTATTATATAGTGTATTCTTTCCTTAGACTTCATTAATTTTTGTTTTACAAATAACCACAGGCCCTTTCTGTTGATGTCTTTAGTCATTTTGGTTTCCTGAAGCTTATCCTGTAGTATAGGAGTGGACAAACTTTTTCTGTAAAGGGCCAGACAGCAGATATTTTTGTCTTTGTAGGCCATACGATCTCTTGTAAAGTACTCAGTCTTATCCTGGTAGTGAGAAAGTAGTAATACAAAATGTAAACTAATGAGCCCGATGGTCTTAAATAAAACTGTTTTTCAGTTTTATATAATTGTCACATATCATTATATAGTATTTATAAAAATTGTTTTTTTAAAACAACAAAAAGTGTAAAATTTATTCTTCGATCGTGGACTGTACAAAAACAGGTAGCAGGCCAGATTTGTCCCACAGACCGTGTCCCGCAAACCTGTCCTATTAGGTTCCTCAGAAAGAAGTCATGAGTTCTTGCTTGTTATAGTTTCTCTGACCTTTATACTTGTTTTTATTGGATTTAAAATCTTCGTTTCATACTTCCTTTTCTTGAATATCTTATTCAGTGGAGTACATTCAGTTTTCTTTAGGCATGAATTATTGCTGTCAAAGTTGGGTGATAATTTAAAAAGTATACACAATAACATGTCATATTTCTTCATCCCTTTTTCTTAAATAACATTACTAGAATATATCATGGTCATTCTGGGTTGAATTTCTCAGGTATGCTATAGTATACTCTTTAGATAGGTATTTTCAGTTTTAAGAAAGTTCTTGAATTATAGTTTTTGTATTTTAATTTGCTTTAGTTTTCTTCAAAGACTCCTTTGATCTATATGAAGGGTGCCTTTTGTTTATCTTTAGTGTTTGCCATTTTCTCTTGAATGTTTTAAAAATTTCTTCATTTTTTTAATATCTAAATTTGTACATAGTTTTCTCCTTTCACTTTCTATTTCTTGTTTAGGCATTATTTATTTTCTCTATTGACTCTTATATTCCCTCTAATTTAGTCATCATTTCTGAAATGATTTTTTTTTTCATTTTTTATTCTATCCTGAGGTCTGTCACCTCACTTTTAAGCATTTCCAATTCTGATTTATGTTATTTCATGTTTTATATAATTTTTTTTAAAATATATTTTATTGATTTTCTACAGAGAGGAAGGGAGAGGGATAGAGAGTTAGAAACATCAATGAGAGAGAAACACCAATCAGCTGCCTCCTGCACACCTCCTACTGGGGATGTGCCCGCAACTAAGGTACATGCCCTTGACCGGAATTGAACCCGGGACCCTTCAGTCCGCAGACTGATCCTCTATCCACTCAGCCAAACCAGTTAGGGCATTATATAATTTTAAAGTGTCTTTTAGTTGTTTTAAAATAGGTAAAAATCTTGATATTGTGTAGGCATGTCTTTCTTTTGTGCTTTTTTTCTCCATGGGTTTTATTCTAGTCTTTTTTTTTTTCCTTATAAAAACATTGAATGGGATTTTACCTTGATATTTTGCTTAGTCTTACATGTGAAATTAGTTTTACTCTGTTGCTTTTAAAAGAGGTGCATATGTTTTAAAATTAGTGATACATGCCAAGAAGTTCAATTGAGATAGCAATAGCAGGAAAAGATTTATTCCGAGGTCCTAAAAAAATGAATTAACCTTGTAATGTCTTTATTATTCTTTTTGATGCTCATATTGTTATCACCATATTCCGTGGGTAGCCCTTTCTATCTGCAACTATGTACTTTTGAGAACTATTTTGAAAGCTTTCTGATTCAGTGTTTTTATGTCACGTGCTGCACCAATTCTTGAACTAACCTTTTCTACCAGAAACCCTTTTTTCTTTTAGCAGGAAATACATTCAAGTTCAGAGTCGGGGTCCTTTGGGCAGTTCAGCAGGTTTTCCATGGCTTTCTCTCTCATTTTTACACTGATTTTACAGTTATTCAAGTATTAATTCTTGGTGAGTCTAAAAAGTGTATGCTTTTAATAACAAAATCTGAATTCATAATATAGCAATTTACTGTTTTGGTATTTTTAAGGATGAATTATGTGTCACACATTTAATTTTTACAGATGAAGATTATTTGTCTTTCATTTATAACATAAAGACAATTGTAAATTAAATCTCATTATTTCCCTAACATAATTCTCAAAAACCAACCCTTTTTCCCATTTTTCTTTCAAAATTAGAGCAGAACCATAAAATCACAGAATTTAGAAAATAAAGGAAATCTTACAGTAATGATTTCAGCTTTTCATAATTTCTTAAATTGTTTTCCAATGATGATGAAAAAATGCCCATTTTTTTCATGACTGAAAGACATGTATCTATATTTAGATATTATATTTATAATTTATGGTAAAGTTACAAAGATTCTTAAAAAGTATATTTTTAGAAGTAAATTTTATTGCTAAGCCATGTTAAAAAGACTCACTAGTACTTAAGGTAAATGGATAATTAGATGGATGACAAAAGATACAGTATTAACAGAAGTGTATCAAAAAGTTACTAGTGGGTAAATTCTGGCCTTAAGTTCTAAATCACACAAATGAATTTGGTAAAGAACTCAGGATTTTTGAAACATGCTCCATCACTTTGCAATTACCATACTGTCTTATTGTGACCTCATCCTTGCTTTTTTGGTCAAAGAATTATGGGAGTCAGCTAGGATACTGCTTTTTTTAAAAAAAATTATTGATTTTGGACAGAGAGAGGAACATTGATTTGTTGTTTCACTTACTTATGTGTTCATTGATTGCTTCTTGTATGTGCCTTGACTGGGGATTGAACCAGCAACCATGGCTCAACTAACCAACTGAGCTACCTGGCCAGGGCAGGATACTGCTTTTTAATTTTGCTTTAATTCCATTTAAAGGCTAACCCAGGGAGTACTACCAAAATATATAGATATATAGGAAGTTAGTTCATTGAAACATCAATTCAAGTAGTTACCCACCTTACTACTGGCTATTTTTTATTGTGTTGAATAGACAAAGAATAGTCACTAAATACTTGATGTGAGCCTTTTTTCCTGGTAATTTTGCATTTGGGGGTAATTTTCTTCCAATTAAAATGCTTGAGAAAAATCTGGTAAATCAGTGGTTCCTAGTCCTTGGGCTCTTGTTAATCAGAAGTTTTACTGTATAATCATAATGTATTTTAGGTGTTCTCATTTATGTTCTTCAACTCTTTGTCAATGTAGGCATTCTGATTACTTGATTACATCTGCCTGGCAAGTGGTATTTAAAACAGCATTTATAATAAAAATTCCTTCATTTTAGATTGTCAAATGAGAATATGTAAAGACAATTGATAGTTGAAACATGATTATTTTCTCCTGACTTAGTGTTTAGTGGATTGTAGATTTGGGATAAAAAGAAATGAATATGATTATTGCTGTGGTCTAAAATGACTAGCTTATCCAGGTGGAGATATAGAGTATGTGGAGATGTAGGCCTACCACCACTTCCCCTCTTACAGAGCAGCTCCGCTTTTCATTGTGTTTTATATTTTGTTTAGTTTTTTGGTAATTTTTTTTAAAAAAATCTTTCAATCAGACTTGTAAGACAAGGTTCTACTATTAAAATTACACAAACATTTGATGTAGCATCCTCTATGGCTGAAAGTTTTCTTATCTAGCATTCTGCCATTTGTGACACTGGTAATTGTAGGTATTTTGGGTTCCTGTAGTGTATTTTGGGATCCGGAGAACCTCACTGTCTGATTCTAGTGCTCTCTTTTTATCAGGACTTCTGGACCGGGAACAAGAACTAAGTGTGGCACTCAGCTTGGTATTTTTACATTATTATTTTATACAGTCCTTCAATCAAACTTGCAAGTGGTTATTATCCTCATTGTCACACAAAGAAAAGGATGCCTTAAACTCAGAATCTAAAAATGCCTTTTTCTTGTGTCTTGCTTTTGGATGGGGGGTGGGAGAGACTACGTCCTGATTTAAAGGCATTAGCTTTCGTACACATTTTATCTGAATGATTTCAGGTACAACTTCTAATTGCCTCCTTACATTGGATGCCTTTAAAAATCCATATGTCAGCCTGGACTTATAACCTCTAGACTTCTCTCCCTGCCTCCTGAATATGGCCACCTGACTACCTCACAGGCATCTGCACTCAGCGTGTGCAAAGTTGAAGTCGTCATCTCATTTACCACACATTTGTCTCCTCATATATTCCTTTTGTTGCTTCTCTATTCTACTTTCACCTCCTCCTAAGGGTGGATTTAATCTGCTTGGACCATAATGGCTGAGAGAGCGATCTAAGTAACACACTGCATTGCAGTAGGTTTTCTGGGTAATATTCTCATCAGGAGAATGAAGCTCCTGTCCTAAGCCAAGAGTCCTTTCAGGCAGCAATGCCAATAGATAGAATATGACATGTAAAATGCACTATTTATCCTTTATGCTGACTGAAGGTCATGGGAAAATCAGCAGTTAGGCACCTTACTCTGATGATGCCCAGCATACAATCTAGTCTTCTTCATATTTAACCTCAATTCTTTACCTAATGACCTCATTTTTGTACCTCAGCAAAACCCTCTTTTACTTCTCTAAACTATGCCCTATAATAGCATTAATTACATACTCCCTCTGTCCCATAATAATAGTAGCAAGTGAATATTTAAACGGGAATTATTGGCAAATGCAGCTATAAGTTACGTTGTAGCACAAAATTGCAAAGCCTTCAATCAAGATCAATGTTTCATGACACCTGTCATTGTTTTAACACATCTTTCAATTTTTAGGTTAATCTAATTATTATGAATTATAACTATTTTTCTAATTTCATCTGCTGATCGAAATCAATTGTTTTATTTCAGTTGAATATCAACCCATTGTAAAAGTAAGAGGAAAAAAAGAGAGTTTTCAAGCAAAAATCGAGTTGCGATAGTCCAACTCTTGATGCATCAAAAGAAAAAGGAAAAGTTGCAGAAAGGTGCAATTACGTTAGCTGCAAAACAATTTAAGTGCAACAGAGTGACCATATCAACAATTTGCAAACGTGCTTCCGAAAATAATTGTCATGGAGAATCTTATGCTAATGTTGATTCTTTGAAAAAAGGAAACTGTGGATGTAAATGCAAAGATTATGGAGGAAAACTTGAAAAACGTAGACATTTTCCTCTCAGCAGAAGAGGCGCCGTGTTAGCCTTTGATGATATTTCTCCCGAAATACTGGATACTACGTTTCTGTCACTTCAACAAGTTACGCTGGAAGCAATGAAGAACAATGGCTCCAATAACTTTAAGCTCACGCCTATAGGGAAAGCAAAGCTTCTCAGCCAAGGGATCCTACCTACAAGCTTAAAATGCAGTAACAAAATTATTGAAAAATCCAGAAACTATCTGAACACTCAAAATAAAAATTAGGAGTACTATTTTTTAATTTATTGTTTAATTTAATCTAGTTTTTTGATAATGTATTCTATATTTATTTTCGTTCACTACTATTATTATGGGACAAATTACATTCATCAACTGCTACTATTATTATGGGACAGAGGGAGTAGTATTTTTTGTTCCCTAATTAGTATTTTCTTTATTAGCATTTTGTTCGTTATAATACTAGAGGCCCGGTGCATGAAATTCATGCACTCAGGGTGGGGGTCCCTCAGCCCGGCCTGTGTCCTCTCACAGTCTGGGAGCCCCGTGATCCATCACCCCAAAGATGTAGGCCCCTCCCATCCACTTGGGGCTCCTCAATGGATCACCCCCGCAGAGAGAGGCTCCTCCCACCCACCACAGCCCGCCGGTCGGTGGCCTGGGCCTCCCTCTGCAGGGCAATCCTGGGGCGATGGCCGGGCCCCCAACCAATCGCATCGCACCTGCCTTGGCTGGCCTGGCACCAGTGGGTGTCATAGTATGGTTGTCCAGAAGTTTGTCCAGATGGTCGTTCTGCTGTTTGGTCGTTCAGTCAATTTGCATACTATGCTTTTATTATATAAACACAGAGATGTGGATCCATTTCTGGATTTATGCAGAGAAATTTTTATTGAAACCATAACTCCATCTGGTAAATTCCCACTGTATTCTTGACTTATTTATCGTAGTCACAAGGATATAAACATTCTGTATTTTGTCTGTTTCTCTGAGGTATTAGTGATCTGTTCACATTCCCTTGAATTAGCTGATATCCTGTGATTTTCATTTATATTATCCCCTACATTTAGCACAGAGCCTGGCCCAGAGTTGGTATTCAATAAAAATGGATATTTGTGTTGAACTATGCATTGTGCTGTATTGAGAATACAAAGATTTATTAGTCATTTAAAAAGTAAACTTACTGTTTAGATTGGGTCGTAGGGTACTATATATAAACTAGAGGCCCGAGGCACGAAATTCATGCAAGAGTAGGCCTTCCTTCCCCCGGCTGCCGGCACCAGCTTCCCTCTGGCACCCGGGACCTGGGCTTCCCTCGCAGCTCCGGCTTCATCCAGAAGGACATCTGGTCTAATTAGCATATTATACTTTTATTATTATAGATATAATGCCATTGAAGTTGCTTTCCCAAAGAATACTGTTAATATCAAGCAAGAGTTCTTATTGCTTTTATTTTTCCTTGATCTAAATTTTGTTTCATAAATCTTTGTGCAAATTTACTATATACGATGCAATATTATATATTTTAATGTGTTGGCTGAAATGCTTACTTTCAAGTTGTTCTTGATATGTAAATAATTAGTAAGTTTATATATAGGTCTTTCTTTTTAAAAATTGTGACTCCATATCAAGCACCATAATGTTTTTGTTACAAATTTCTACTTTATTTCTCCACAGGCAGCAGAAAATGTCATTTTCATTGGACCTGACACACATGCTATTCAAGCTATGGGTGACAAGATTGAAAGCAAATTACTAGCTAAGAAAGCAAAGGTTAACACAATTCCTGGCTTTGATGGAGTAGTCAAGGTGAGAAACTATTTTACTTTAGTCTTTATAGCACATGTTCTCAGTGTAAGATAAAATGCAGTTCTTGCTTTTATAAATATACATGTGTGGATAAAAAATGTCAATGCTGTTTACACTTGAATTATATTAAATGGCATAAGTTAAAAAGAGGAAGAAGCCACTTAAGCATTGTATTTAATGATCGATATTGGCTCATACTTTCACAGGAAAAAACTTAGTGATTTAAAAATGTGCTGTCAGACCTCTGGATGTTATTTAATGGTGGTATATATTTAATATTTGAAACCCTATGATGTTCTGTATATCTTTATAGTGAGCTTCTGTTCATATGCATAAAATGTGCAATGTAAATATGCTCTGGTGGAAAGTGGTATAACTGTGAATGACTATAGATCCCAATCATAACTCCTTAACTAGCAAGCAGCTTCTGTAGGCAAAGGCTTCTAAGGCAGAATGCAGACATTGGAGTGTGTCCATTTCCTTGTCCCCACCCCCAACCCTATATAGACTTTAACCTTGTGATTGGAGTTAGTCTGCAAGAACGGTGTTTCTTATTGTTCCTTCTTGTACTGGGGAATTCTTTGTGCAAGATCATTTCATGCATTGCAGGATAGCTAGCAAACTTAGTCCCTGGTTAATAAAATTTTTAGCTTCCTTCTAACCACTATACTTACACCTGAAACTAATATGAAATAATATTGAATGTAAACTGTAATTGAAAAAAATTAAAGAAGAAAAATATTTTCAGCTTCTTGTTCATATTTACCTAAATCTTTATTCATCCATTCCCACCCCCCACCCCCACCCCCCCCTTCATAACCTTTATAGCCTTTAGGAACTACAGTCTTCACTGATTAACTTTTCTCTGTTCCGTATCTTAAAGCTCTCCTTGTCTTTTAGCTCCTTTCCTTTACAATTGAGATAAAAAATGCTCAGTCACTCAAGAAATGTACTGATACCTGGCTAAGTGGTAAGGATGTGGTGATAAATGAAATACCCATGATCCCTCACATGATTGTGTTTCCAGTTTAATGGAAAGAAATATGTGTTCTTCTCTTCATAGAACACTATAACTCTTGTCTCTCTTCAGTTGTTATCTTAGTTCTTTCTTCCATTTCATAGCCAACATGTCTTAGAAGAATTCTTCTCACACTCATTTCTATACTTCTTACTTAATCTTTTAAAAAATTATTTATTTTTAAAATACAGTTGACATACAATATTATATTAATTTCAGGTGTACAACATGATTAGGCATTATGTAATTTATGAAGTGATCACCCCTATATCTCTAGTACCCATCTGATATTATATAGAGTTATTATAATACTAGAGGCCCGGTGCACGAATTCGTGCACCAGTGGGGTCCCTCAGCCTGGCCTGCAGGATCGGGCTGAAACCGGCTCTCTGATATCCCTTGAGGGGTCCTGGATTGCGAGAGGGTGCACACCAGGCCAAGCGACTCCACGGTGCACGATTGGGGCCAGGGAGGGACGCAGGAGGTTGGCCAGCCTGGAAGGGACTGCTGGAGGGCTCCAGGGTGTATCTGGCTTGTCTCACTCAATTCAGATTGGCCGGACCCCAGCAGCAAGCTAACTTACTGGTCAGAGCAGCCGTGGGCAAACTATGGCCTGCGGACCGGATCTGGCCCGTTTGAAATGAATAAAACTAAAAAAAAAGAAGACCGTACCCTTTTATGTAATGATGTTTACTTTGAATTTATATTAGTTCACACAAACACTCCATCCATGCTTTTGTTCCGGCCCTCCGGTCCAGTTTAAGAACCCATTGTGGCCCTCGAGTCAAAAAGTTTGCCCACCCCTGGGTCAGAGTGTCAGTGTACGTCATAGCAACTGGTTGACCGGTCGACTGTCTGCCCCCTGGTGGTCAGTGCATGTCATAGTGAGCGGTTGAGCTGCCTTAGCATATCATTAGCATATTACACTTTGATTGGTTGGATGGACGACTGGACACTTAACATATTAGGCTTTTGTTATATAGGACTAGAGGCCCAGTGCGTGAAATTCATGGAAGGGGGGGGTCCTCAGCCCGGCCTGCGCCCTCTCGCAATCCAGGACCCTTCGGGGGATGTCCAACTGCTGATTTAGGCCCAATCCCTACAGTTGAACATCTGGCAGTCAGACATCCCTCTTGCAATCCGGGACTGCT
Organism: Myotis nattereri; assembly: GCF_964212035.1. Taxonomy (NCBI): domain Eukaryota; kingdom Metazoa; phylum Chordata; class Mammalia; order Chiroptera; family Vespertilionidae; genus Myotis; species Myotis nattereri. Next base: position 39,537,411 of record NC_138076.1, on the reverse strand, counting down.
CACCTCTAACCACTCACCTGCCTGCTCGCCCCTTACTACTCACCTGTCTGCCTGCCTGCTCACCCCTAACCGCTCGCCTGCCTGCCCACCTGCTCGCCCCTAACTGCTTGCCTGCCTGACTGCTTAGTGCACGTCATAGCGACCAGCCATTCGGGTCATTCTGGTCGTTCTGCCATAATGGTCATTTAAGCTTTTATATATATAGACTAGAGGCCCAGTGCATGAAAAATTGTGCAAGAGTAGGCCTTCCTTCCTCCAACTGCTGGCAGGCTTCCCTCCTCCAGCTGCCAGCAGGCACCGGGGACCCTGGCTGGCTTCCCCCAGGCCACCCACAGACCCCTGGGACCCCAGCTGGCTTCACCCACGCCGCCCACAAGTACCCGGGACCCCGGCTGGCTTCCCCAGGGCCGCGGCTTTGTAAGGAAGGATGTCTGGAATGATGTCCGGAAGACGTCTGGTCTAATTAGCATATTACCCTTTTATTATTATAGATTATTGACTATATCACCTCTGCTGTACTTTACATTGCATTGACTTTTTATAATTGTCATTTGTACTTCTTAGTCTGTTCACCCTCCCCCCAAACACACACACTTAATCTTTACTGGTCTGGCTTCTTTCTTCATTCCCACTTATATTTCTCTTGCAAAGGCTACCAGCAACCTCTCCCTCTCACTAAATCCAGTATATTTTGTTAATTTTTTAAAAAATTTATTAATTTGAGAGAGAGAGAGAAACATCAATCTGTTGTTCCACTTATTTATGCAATCATTGGTTGCTCCTTGTATGTGCCCTGACTGGGGATCAAACCTAAAATCTTGGTGTATTGGGATGATGCTCTAACCAACTGAGTTACCTGGCCAGGGCCTCAGTATATCATTTTTAATTCTATTATTATCTCCATCTCTTTGAAGCATTTGAGTCTCTTGGTCACTCCTTTCTTCTTGAAATATTCAACTTCTGGCACTTTCCTCAATTCTAGTTTTGTTTTTGTATTTTTAGGCTTGCTTTGAATGTTCCTTCTTAGTTTTCATGCTGATCATTCTTCCTAACTTTATTACTTAAATGCTGGTTTTATTCTGGGTTCTGGTAGGACAATTTTTAAATCCTCACCTGAGAATATTTTTTCATTGATTTTTAGAGAGAGTGGAAGGGAGGGGGAGAGACAGAGAGAGAGAAACATCGATATGAAAGAGACACATCGATTGGTTGCCTCATGCACACATCCTGACTGGGGCTGGGGATCAAGCCTGCAACCGAGGTATGTGTCCTTGACTCAGAATTGAATCCTCGACCATTCAGTCTGCGGGCCGATGCTCTATCCACTGAGCCAAATGGACTAGGGCAGGACATTTTCTTTTATTGTACAAACTCACTCTGAGCAATCCGAAGTATTTTTTCTTCATTCATTCATTTATTAATTCTTTATTGTTGAAAGTATTACATATATCTCCTTTTTCCCCTATTGACCTCTCCCAACCCACTCCCGCCCCCCAATCTCAAACCTATAAATCTCTTCAAGATCTCTCTTCTGAACTTCAGAACTGCATATTCAGTTGATGCCCGTGAGGCACCTTGCAAGTAACAAGTTAAAAGCTGACCTCATCATTTCTCTCTAACCAGGCGTTGGCAAACCATGGCTCCATGCACACCTGTTTTTGTAAATAAAGCTTTACTGGAACACAGCCATGCTCATGGAATAATTGTGGCAGAGACTGTAGGCCCAGAAAGCCTGACATATTTAATATCTGGCCCATTCAGAAAGTTTGCTGACTCTTGCTGTAAACTTCTCATTCTTCATTTTTTTCATGCCTGTGAAAGTGGTGGCATTTTTCACTTTGTTTCTCAAGCTAAGAACTGGGAGTCAATTCTAGATAAATACAGCTACAGAGAAGTTACTTAAACATCTTTCTGATACATTTACTTCTTTCTTTCTTACCTCATGCTAACACCAAGTTCCAGTTACCATCGTCTATTCTGGATTACTTCATCAACCTTCTAATTGAACTCCATAGAGCCAGTCTTTGTTCTGTCCAATTAATTTTGGACACTACAGCTTGAGTGATCTTTCAAAAGTACAGGTGTGATCATATGCTGTGTTTAAATGCTCTTGAATGGCTACTCATTTAAATCTTTTAAATAGCTGGACTTTGTTTCTCTCTTAAAAGCTTATCTTTTGCACTGTATGCACCCATCACATGTGACATCTTTTAGATTCTTATATCTTCTGTACTTAATTCTGTCATATGTGTGTTGATTCTGGTTCTGCCTTCGTTCCTGATTATCTCCTACTTCTTATTTAGGTCTTGGCTTAACCATACATTCTTCACAGAGGCATTCCTTTATTGTCTAGGTTAGATTAAGCCCTTTGCTGTATTTTCCCTTAGTACCCTGCAATTCACCCATCACTTTTAAAATCAATCAATCTTTCATTAATCTATTCAGGAAATATTTAATAAATGCATACTATTTGTCCAACATTGTTTTTTGAAGTGCTGAGGATATAGAAATGAACAAAACATAAAAAAAAATGCCTGCCCTCATGGAGCTTACACTGCAGAAGAAGGAGACAGATAATAAACAAAGAATAAAATATATAGTACATGCTATGGTGAAACATAAGACAAGGAATGGGGAAAGGGAATGCTGGAGGGTACCATCTAAAGAAATGACAGGGCAAGTCATGGGGCTATCAGGGAGAAGAGCAAAGTATACTAGGCAGAAAAAATAACAGGTGCAACGGTGTTGAGGTTGAAGTGTACCTGATGTTGAATAAATAATGAGGAATCATGTGACTGGAGTGATCAAGGGAGAGGAAATCAGAGATGAGGTAATAGAGATAAGATTTATAGAGGTAAGAGGTAAGTTGGGAGCTCAGATTTTAAGGGGCCTTTTGGCTATTTTAATGATAGGTAAAATGTCTACTTCCTGCAGTGGATTGTAAGCTCCTTGCTGGCAGTCATTGATTGTGCTGTGTTTATTACTGTGCCACTTGCACACGGTGCCTGGTACATAGTCAGTGCTCTAAATCCTTGTTAGATGAATAATGTTCTAGGAGATACATTTTACACAAATCACCATTGTATGCACATTATTTGTCATTCAGTACACATTTATGGGACACACCTAAAGAAAGGGAACACAACTGAAAACTAAGAGAAAAAGTAAAACAGATAATAGAAATAGATCCACATATGCTGTAGATTCTGGAGTTGGCTGATAAGGAATATAAAATAACTTTAATATATAAAGAAATTGGAGGAAAATGTGGAGAAAATAGATAAGCATATAAAGAATTTCTCCAGAGAATTTGAATCTAGAAAGAAGAAATTCAAAAAGAAATTCTGTAACTACAAATATATGAAAATAAGGACTTGGGGTAAAAGTAAGCAAATAAGAATATAGGATTTCTCTGGCTGGTGTGGCTCAGTTGGCTGGAGCATTGTCCCGTGCGCTGAAGGGTTGTGGGTTTGACTCATGGTCAGGGCCCATACCCAGGTGGTGGGTTTGATCCTTAGTTGGGGCATGTAAGAGGGGGAGGGGGTGGGCAACCGATTGATATTTCTCTCTCATATTGATGTTTCTCTTTCTCCCCCTCTCTCTCCCTCTTTCCCTTCCTCTTTCTAAAATCAATAAAAACATATTCTCAGGTGAAGATTTTAAAAAATAGGATCTATTTTGTAGCATGTATTAGTCTTTTATTTCTTTTGATGGCTAAATAATATTCCATAGTATGACTATATCACCTTTTAAAAAATGCATTCAGTAGTTGATAGACATTTGAGTTGTTTCCATTTTTAGTGATTGTGAATAGTGCTGCTATGGACATTTGTGGGCAAGTATTTGTTTGAATACCTATTTTAAGTTCTTCTGGTTATGTACAGGCATACCTCAGAGATATTGTGAATTTGGTTCCAGACCACTGAAATAAAGCAAATATCGCAATAAAGAGTCGTGATATTTTTGCTAGTGGAGGGTTTTGCCTTCAGTTTTTGAAAAAACAACCACCACAACATCTGTGAAGCACAGTAAAGCAAAGCACAGTAAAATGAGGTATACTTATATGTGGGAGTAGAATCGTTTGGTCATGTGATAATTCTATGTTTAACTTTCTAGGAGCTGCCAGGCATCCAACACTTTGTGTAATTGCCTCTTTAGTTTGGGTAGAACCTGTGATATACTTCTCTAACTAATAGCATATGGCAAAAGATGATAGTATATAACTCTTTTAATTATCTTACATTATATGAAAAGGTGATGGGATATAACATTATAGGGCAAAGTAATTGGGTTTCATGCCTGTGACTGTTTCATCATATAAGACTCCATCGTAGGAGACTAGAGAACAGGTTGTAATTACTGGCTTGATGAAGTAAGCAGCCATATTGAGGAATCCCACATGGCAACAAACTGCTGACAGTTTTTAAGGATCTAAGTGCCCAAAGGATCCCAGCATCTGATCACCATCCAAGAGCCAGTAGGAAGATGGGGCCCCACTGTCCTATAGCCACAAGGAAATAAATTTGTCAACCACGGGAACGAGCTTAAAATTGTCCCAGTTTAGCCTCCAATTGAAAATGCAGGATGGCCTACACTTTGATTGCAGCCCTGAAAGACACTGAGCAATATATGACAAATCTTTGCTTCATTAGGCTGTCTGTCAATTTCTGGATTTTAGTACTTCTTTACCTTCTCATTTTAGAGAGTTGTGCAGTTTGTGTAGTGGTTTGAATAGATCATTATGAACCTTGCGCTTGTCAACCCCAATATTTCTGCCAATATAATTGTTTTGTTTTGTTTTTCTAACAAGAAATTTGGATTTCTTGAAATCTTCAATTTGGGCTTGATTTAGTCACAAGGGTAGTAATGAATCTGAGTCTAAATTCTCTCTTGATGAAGAATATCAGAGTCCTCAGGATGTTTAAGGAAGAGGTCATTAGTAGAGGATTTGATCTGGAATTTCTATTTGTACTGTAGATTCTTTCTTATGAAGTCAGTGAATGTAATGTCTCATAGGAAGAAGGAATGTTCCTTGAATAAAAGTGCAAAGGTTTCTGTTGTGGGCTAGGACATGGAAAATGTGAAGAGTGTGAGAGATACACATTATGTGAGCACTTTGTTGACTCAGAGAGAGAAAGCTTGTGTAACAATGGCAGGGTTTAAGGTTAATAGTGTACTACTTGTATTAATAATTAATAATAATTAGTGAAATTTCTTCTTTTGAGTTGATGGGTAAAATGGGAAATGGGTACTTGATTTGAAAATCTGACAATGTGGGTAGTTCCATCCAGGTTTTATGATATTTTCTATTTCTGGCTTAGGGCTGCTTATAAAATGTGAGGAGAGAGCCAGGGTCACAAATACTTCAGGGTCTACTCCTAAGTGCTGTCTAAAGGTATTAAAGAGCCCATCTCTGAAGTTCCCAATGGACTTATCCTTTCTTTGCTAGCATAACCTATTTCCAGAGGAAAGATTTTTGTAGTAGCCTGCCAGGGTAACCTTGTCTGTCATTTACAGTTTTTCTCAGTCTCTCTGATTTCCATTGTAATTAGAAGTCTCAAGTCACTCTCATGGTCTTCCTATTCTCTTGTTTAATCTAATATTTTATGTGAGGTTCTTACTAGAAATATGAATCAATTGATATAAATCTAGGGACCCCAATTTATACTTTCCTTGAGCATTTTCAACTTCTCTGTAAATTTCTGTTTGGTGTAGGCTTTGGAAAGTTTTTGGTAATGCCTCTCAGTTCAGAATGAGACCAAGGGGTTAGTTCAGCTATAGAGGCTTGCCCTGTTCTAACAGGGCTTAATTTAAAAAGGAAATGATGCTTGGAGGGTTGCTGGCCAGCCAGAAGAAAAAGGGAGCAGGACAGAGGAAAATGGAGGAGCATAGGATAGAAAGGAATAGCAGGATAAAACCATCAGGTTTAAGAAAGTTTGAATTTTTCACTGGGCTTTTCCTATGTCTTTCCTCTTCCTTATGAACTTGTCTTCCCTATAAACAATTTTGGAATCTGAATTATTTTTTGAAGCTTCCTCATTTTAATAATGAAAAAAAGCAGAACACTAGGTATTTGAGATATTGCTTTTTTTTTTTTTTCTGTAAGGTGCCTCTCAAATGAACCATTCATATCAAAGGTTTACACAGAAGAGTCTACTAGGAGGAGGTGGGTAAAGGGGGGAAAATTTGGAAAATCTGTAATACTGTCAACAATAAAATTAAAAGAAAAAGGAGTTTGCTATAATTCTGAATGATCCCTAGTGAAATTATGTCATTTAGAAAGATAAGAACATGAATTTGAGTAACCTAATAATTAGCCATCTCTAATTGCAGACCTGGCAGTGGGTAGTGCCTTGGTGATTTGGAGAGGAGATCTCTCCCAGAACCAGACTCCCTTGGACAAAACAAGTCAAGACAGAGAAGAAAGTTCTGAACGTTTTAATAAGGGTTTCAAGGCAAATTTTGCCCTATTTGGATACCCATTTGATGAAACCTGAATTCAGTAGCTCCTGTAGCTAGCGTTAAGATGAATGTATAGGTCATGTGCCTATCTTCTTCCATATGAACTTTGGCATATGTACTTAGAACAAAAAATATTGAGGATATTTTGTTACAAGGAAAGTTTTGCTAATAATCAGTAAGGTTTCTTCTACTACTAAACATTTTCAAATCTGATCAGAAAATCAAAGGGTTCCCTTGTTCAGGTAGGTCAGTTGGTTAAAGTGTCTTCCTAATATGCTAAGGTTGCTGGTTCCATCCCCGGTCAGGGCAAATACAAGCATCAACCAATGAATGCATAAATAAGCGGAACAACAAGTCAATGTTTCTAGCCCAAACAATAAATAAAATTATATATATTACAAGCATATATTTAAAAAAATGTCCTAGCCAGTGTGGTTCAGTGGTTGAGTATCAACCGATGAACCAGGAGGTCACGGTTTAGTTTCCAGAAAGGGCACATGCCTGGGTTGTGGCTTAATCCCCAGTAGTGGGCATAGAGGAGGCAGCAGATCAATGATTCTCGCTCATCATTGATGTTTCTATCTCTTTCTCCCTCTCCCTTCCTCTCTGAAATCAATAAAAATGTATTTACAAAAAAGGGAAATCAAAGTGTTTCTCATTCCTAAAATTCCTGAAAAGGAAATTGGAGTTCTACTCAATGTGAGATTTTTCTGATCATTGTGGTTGGGGAGGCCCCTGAATGGGGGGCCCAGGTGGGCATCAGAGAAATGCTACATTTAAAAAAATATTATCTTTAAATTGCAATTTACATTCACTATTGTATTGTATTAGTTTCAGGTGTACAAGCACATACTTCACAAAGTGTTTCCCCCGATATATCCAGAACCCTCCTGGCACCATACGCAGTTATTATAATATTATTGATTATATTCCCTATTCTGTGCTTTGCATCTCCAGAGCAATGCAGTTTTTGCATACAGGACCTTGAGCTGTAACTATTAGCAGATTTCTGTGGAAGCTCAAAGAGATGGTAACCTTTACTGTAGTAGGTAATTCACTTGGTTTGCCTGTTCAACAAGTTATTTTGCTTGTTTTTTCAGGAAGGTTGCATTTGACAGTCTATATTTATTTGCAGCCACTGTTAATTTGAAAAATAGGGAAAAGTAGAAAGTAGAAAAAAATAGTTATCTTCAATTTTATCTCTGTGTGTGTTATAGGTGATTTTTAAGATCCTATTATATTCTCAAATAATGATAGGTTTTCACTATTTGTGTTAACTATGGTTTACAGTGCTTAACACTTATTGTCTGGTTTAATTTAAGCCACAATTGAACCTGCAGGTTATAGTTTTCAGATAAGTATTTAGAAGTGTTTTTAAGGAATGCCCTTTGTTTCTCTAAGTTTGAATATTAGTTTTATTTCCAGTTTGCTATTTCCGATATGAGGCTATGGGTATTTTTTTCTTTCAGATGTGATTATTAATTGGGATTTCTTGGTTAGTAATTACATATTCATTTGGAATGACACCACTTTTCACATTTTGTAACTTAGATTTGTTAGGTAAAAGATTACCTTTGAGGATATCTATGCAGATAGAGTTTTGCTGATGCAGATATGTAGTGTACATTTTTGGAAAACCTTATGGTTTTGGCAATTACATTAGCAGTACTTTTGCATTGGAAGAATGTATGTGCTACTTATAGACATTTCTGTTTTAAATCCTTAGGGTTTAAAAATATTAGCCTGTGGTATACTTAAGCATAAATTCTTTTTCTTGGCAACTATATTATATTCTACTTTTTTTCACCAAGTAATTTTCACCTCTGACTTGAGCAAATTAATGTGGCTTCATTTTGTTACATTTGTCGTTAAATTTTTTTCTCATTTGAATATTTAGAATGTTTTATGGAGGCTACATGGAGATGGTTTACCACACTCTTTTAAAAATTGTGTGCAATAATCTATAATAATAAAAGTGTAATATGCTAATTAGACCGGATGAAGCCAGGGCTGAGAGGGAAGCCTGAGTCCCGGGTGCCTGCCAGCAGCTGGAGGGAAGCCCGAGTCCCGGGTGCCAGAGGGAAGCCGGTGCCAGCAGCCAGGGGAAGAAAGGCCTACTGTTGCATGAATTTCGTGCATCGGGCCTGTAGTCCTATATAATAAAAGGCCAATATGCAAATCAACCGAATGGCAAAACCACCAGTCGCTATGATGCGCATTGACCACCAGAGGGCAGATGCTCAATGCACTCCCAGAAGCCCTGAGCCAGGCTCACTGCTGGTGAGCAAAGCGGTGGTGGCTGGAGCCTCTCCCGCCTCTGCGGCAGTGCTAAGGAGCAGCAAGCCAAGTGGTAAGGACCCAGCAGACGGGCAGTAAGGATTGAGGGGTCTCGGATTACGAGAGGGCACAGGCTGGGCTGAGGGCCCCGCTCCCCAAGTGCATAAATTTCATGCACCAGGCCTCTAATATTGAAATAAGTAGGTATGGTGCCAGGTTGGTACTAGACTTAACAGGGGGATCACTTTGTAAGTTATATAAATGTCTAACCACTATGCTGTATACCTGAAACAAATAAAATATTGAATGTCAACTGTAATTGAAATATTAAAAAAACTCAAACATTGTGTGCAGTACTTAAGGAGTCTTCTGGAATGGTTTTCCTTATGCTTTGTTCTTGAATCATCCTTTTCATTAGGGAGAAACTAATGTTGTTTTAAAGTGTATTTCTCAAGTAGTCATCTGGTATCAGGTATTTGCCTTTATCAAGTTTTATTTTATTCAACATCTTGCTAACTCCATCTATTGAATATGAGAGCAGAGTGAAAAGTGTGCATCTGAAGCTATTGGAAGACAGGTTTGGGAATCCCATCCCACTTGTATGGCAAAGAATAACACGCTGTAGACCCCAAGTTCAAAGAATTTCAAGTCTCCACTGGGAGACCTACCTACAAATAGACAGACAATTTAATACATTTTAATAATGCTAAGCTCAGAATGCATGGGGCCCATGTAAAAGGGGCATTCAGGGTATCATGGCAGATCTTCCAATGGAAGTGATATCTAAGTGATACTTGAAGTCTGAGGAGTAATGAGTTAGCTAGAAAGTGAGGATGATGATGGAGACACAGCTCTACGGTCAGTGAAAATAATCTTATTGTGAAAGCTTGGAGTTGAGGGACCGTGGGGGCTTTAAAAAACTGCTGGGATGCAGTGTGAGGGTCTGTAGTAAATGAGCTGGAGATAGATTTAGGATCCAGATATGTATGACTTGAATGTTGTGCAACTGGGTTTGGAGGTTTATTCTTGTGGCTTTGGGGCCTCTGAATGGAGAAAAGGTAAATGATAGAAACATTAACATGATACAATTGTGGAATTAGAAAACTTACTTTGGTTTGTGATACAGGAAATGTACAGGGGCAGGTTGGTAGATGAATTAGAGTGAGCCTCCTTTAATCCAGGCAAGAAACGATAAGGGACCTAAAATAACATATCAGAATGGAGCAAAGTAGATGGTGTGGAGATAGATGGGGGAAGTTGAATCTATAGGATTATGTGATCTGTTAGACGGCAGGTGCAAAGCAGAGGGAGGAATTATTAATGATTAAATTGCTGTACTGTATTTGATTATAATCCTTATCAGCATATTATCTTGGGGGAAATACATTAAACTTGTCTTGAGTTCCTGTTGTCCTGAGAGAGAAAGTAATACCCATTTACATCTCAGATCAGAGTATAATAATGTATTTGAATGAGGTTCGTAAAGTATAGTTTTAACGTAGTAATTGTTTTTATCACTCAGTTTGCCAGATTTTAAGTTACTTTACTTATTTAATACTCACCCAAGGATATTTTTCCATTGTTTTTAGATAGAGTGGAAGAGAGGGGGTGGAGAAAGAAGGAGAAAGGAAAAGAGAAACATTGATGTGAGAGAGACACATCTATTGATTACCTCCTGTACATCCCCTTCCAGAGCCAGAGATTGAGCTTTTAGCTGAGATACATGTCCTTGACTGGGAATTGAACCTGAGACCCTTTGGTGCGAGAGCTGATGCTCTAACCATTGACCCAAATTGACCAAGACAGCTAATTACCCAGATTTTAAAAATGGTGCTCTTGCTTTAGCCGAAACAGTGGAATAACAAGAACAGAAACTAGTGTGAAGTAAATCATTAAAAAAAAAAACACCAACAACAAAAATTGAAAAGCTGTGTCCTAGTAATTACAAAGTACAGTATCCCTTTTCTCTACTACCAAGAATAACTTTACTGATGATGCCACAAAGACTTTATAGTTTTGAAAAAAAATCAGTTATATTTACTGTGTTGTTTTGCAATTGTAGAAATATATAGTAAATTTTAGAAGGATTAAAAAATATATTAAAACAAAGTCTTCTGCTTGACTTGCAGTTAGCTGGAAAACACAATCAGCTGAAACCTATTTCCTGAACCTGGGATTGTTGAAAGTTTTACTTTATATATGAATGCAGAATAGTTTGAAGGTGCTTTTTGTGTACAGGTAGAGTTACCGATAGTGTTTTGAAACAGTAATTTGATTTGATTTTGCAAAAACAGTTGCGGATATGTTCTAGAGCCAGCAGAGGAAAGTAAACTCCTAAGTAGCTTCCCATTAGAATGAGTAGCAGGACTCCCACCCAGTAAGTAATAGAATTCAGGGTTGGTAAGTAGGCTGTACACAGTGAGAAAGAATTATGGTCTGAATTGTGGACAGCAGAGTCAGTATTTGATACTAACATTACTGTGGAAATAAATTGGTTGTTTAGCATCAAGGAGATGTATTTGAATTTGCCTGTCTTTGTTAGAGCTTTTGCTTCCCTGCCCACCAGCAATAATGAGGACCCAGATCATCTGGACCAGTGAAGTGCACTGGAGATGCATGCACAATTTTTTTTTTTTGTAGTATTGTAGTGCTAGTATTAGTTCTATGTTATACAGGTTCAGAAGATGAATGATGACCACAGGATACACAACGAAGATCAGGCAGGCCATCACCCCAAACTACCAAGATTAGAAAGGAACAATCTTGGTAGTTTGGGATGGTGGCCTGCCCAATTTAAGATGGCCAATCTTAATTGAGTGTTCTAGTGTGTTTCAGCCTTAACTAATTTCATCTTTTCAGTAACACTGTGAGATAGATACTGTTATTATCTCCATCTTACAGATAAGGAAACCAAATCCCAGAGTGGCACATGGGTAGGTAACTCGTTCACTGTCACAGAGCCAGTGTTGGGGCCCAGTTTTTCTACTCCAACACTTTTACTCTTAGCTGCGGGGCTTTGCTGCCTCCCAGGCGGGTTAACAAATATATTTGGCTTGCAGAAAATGCACCCAATTTTTGTGAGCTCCTTTTTGTATTGTTTTGTGCTCTACTTATTTGGTTTTAGCAACATCACCCATCCCTCTCACCATGTCTCTATAAAACAGAAATTTTTACTATTTGTTTGTGGGTTGGATGATAGAACTCACTCAATGTAAAGTATGCTGAAATCTATACTAATAAAAGGGTAATATGCTAATTAGACCACATCGTCCGGACATCCAACTTCTTTCCGGACAATGCCATGGTGGTGGGGGCTGAGGCAGAGGCAGTTAGGGGCAATCAGGCTGGCAGGGTGTTAGGGTCAATCAGGCTGGCAGGGGAGGGCAGTTGTGGGTGAGATCAGGCCAGCAGGGGAGGGGAGTTGGGGGCGAGATCAGGCCAGCAGGGGAGGGCAGTTAGGGGTGATCAGGCAGGCAGAAGCAGTTAGGGGTGAGATCAGGCTGGCAGGGCAGGGCAATTAGGGGCAATCAGGCAGGCAGGCAGGTGAGTGGTTAGGAGCCAGCAGTTCCAGATTGCAAGAGGGCAGTTGGACATCCCCCAAGGAGTCCCGATCGGAGAGGGTGTGGAATTGTATAGCTTATTACTTTCCTAAAACCCTTTCCTCGCCAGTGTTTTGAAGTGTTCCACGTTAGATCCTAAGTGTGTCTTCCCTCAAAACAAAGTGGGATTACAGAATGAACCACAGGGATTTTTATCATTTAGAACGGTGACTTTTAATTTTTTTCATCTCATGGCACTCATAAACTAATTACTAAAATTTTGTGGCACACCAAAAGTGTGTTTTGTGCTGATCTGGACAAAAACATTTTTTTAAAATTCATTCACACTAGATCACTATTGTTGTGTTGGCTGTTGTCATTTTTCTTTTTGGCAATCTAAGGCTGCTGTTCTCAACCTGTGGGTTGAGGCCCCTTTGGGGGTCGAACGACCCTTTCACAGGGGTCATCTAAGACAATTGGAAAACACATATATAATTACATATTGTTTTTGTGATTAATCACTATGCTTTAATTATGTTCAATTTGTAACAATGAAAATACATCCTGAATATAAGATATTTACATTACGATTCATAACAGTAGCAAAATTACAGTTATGAAGTAGCAATGAAAATAATTTTATGATTGGGGGTCACCACAACATGAGGGACTGTATAAAAGGTTCCCGGCATTAGGAAGGTTGAGAACCACTGATCTAAGGGAAAAGAGTTCAGTACCCCTGACTAAATAGTCAGGTATTGCATGTTTTAAAAATTCTTGTGGAATAGCGGTTGAAAATTGTTGGTTTAGAACAGCCGTGGGCAAACTACGGCCCGTGGGCCGGATCCGGCCCATTTGAAATGAATAAAACTAAAAATAAAAAAGACCGTACCCTTTTATGTAATGATGTTTACTTTGAATTTATATTAGTTCACACAAACACTCCATCCATGCTTTTGTTCCGGCCCTCCGGTCCAGTTTAAGAACCCATTGTGACCCTCGAGTCAAAAAGTTTGCCCACCCCTGGTTTAGAAGAATAGAGTCATCTGATATTGTTGGACTGTTCCTTTTTTCGACCTCCCTATTTGAAGCCATCTTATCGCTAATAGATTTTTCATTTTTTTTGTAATTTCTCAAATATATTACTTTTGATATGAATCCAAAACTACTCTAAATACTTCGATTGAAAATTATGTAAGGGAATCAATAGCATCAAATTTGTTTTATTATATTAAAATTTTTGTATTATGATTTTCTTCTATTTTTAAGGGGATTATTGCACCTGTTAGAAAAAATTTTAAGTAAATTATAGAATGTAATTCAGTAATACTTGAACAGAACCTGCTTTTTAAATCCCTTTAGTATTTTCATATATTGATGGTATATCATGTAATTATAAGCTCTGGGAACTGTCTTAAGAATGCTCTAAAGAAAAGAGTGTTAAACAGAATCAGTTTTGCTTTATCTTCATACTAGAGGCCCGATTGGGTGACGCGGGGGGGGGGGGGGGGAATCCCTCAGCCCAGCCTGCTTCCTCTCACAGTCCGGGAACCATCAGGGGATGTTCTACTGACGGCTTAGGCCCACTCCCCATGAGATGCAACCAGGCTGATCAGGGAAAGGCACCACCCCCATCACCTCGCTGCTGCTGCCACTGCCAGCTGCTGCAGCCGCCAAGGTGTTTTCATCAATACAGACTCCAGTCCCTTCACCACAAAAAAATGACAACTTTCTTTAGGCATTTTCAAGATGTCTCTTTCATAGGATATGACATTTCTTTCTTTTTTTTATACTCACCTGAGGATATTTTTCCATTGATTTTTAGAGAGCGTGGAAGAGAGAGGGAAAGACAGAGAGAAACATCAATGTGAGAGGCACACTTAGATTGGTTGCCTCTTGCATGAGCCCTGACCTGGGCCCCAGCCAGGGAGGAGCCTGCAACCTAGGTATATGCCCTTGATCAGAATCGAACCCGGACCCTGCGGTCTGCAGGCTGAGGCTCTATTCACTGAGCCAAACTGGCTAGGGCAGGACATGACATTTCTTAGCCCCTCCATTAGCAGACCTTTGTTTTTTCCTCCAGGAATGAGGTGGAAAAACCCTAGATCACCTTGTTGGATTCTTATTACCCAAGCAAGTGGCATACCGCAAGCTTAGCCAATGAGCGATCAGAGAAGGTGTTTTCTCTGCAGCTCCCAAGCAGAGGCAGGACTGCTGGTGCGCCGCGGCCATGGGGCTGCTGGGGACTGGGCCCCACTGTGGGTTTGTGTCTCCACTCCGGCCCCCTGCGTGTTGTTCGTTCCGGGGCCAGGTGTTGGCCGCCCTGTCTGTTCTCTCAGGCTCCGTGCCACACCTGGCCCCTCCTCCTGAGCTGGTCGTGACCATTACAGTGTCCCAGTCTAATTTGCATGTTACCTCTTTATTATATATAGAAGATATTGCCAAGTTGGATTTGTGAAGAAGGAAAGATGCTTTGCTTTGAGGAAATGTGTTTTATATAAATAAAGATCAAGTGTATTTGATAACGTAAAGTTTAATACTTATTTCATATTTTTATTAAATCAATAAAGAAATTTAAAAATAAAAAAAATCATAGATGCAAATAAAAAAATAAAGTTTAGTATCTGTAAATTGAAATGAATCTGCTTTGTATTACTTTTTAGTATAACTTAAACTTGTAGCCCTTCTATTTGAACATTTATTGCCATGTAAAATTTGATTGTTTAAATTAGTGCAATATTTATTTTAAAATGGCAGGGTATCGCTATCTATATAATTTTTAAGAATAGGTTCTTTGAAACAGAACTTTCCAATTGTTGAAGTTGCATGATGCAAGGAAGAAAGTGCTTGATTGAGAATTAAAAGGCCAGGGTAAATATTGGGCTTGGTCTTTTGCCCAGTGTCAACAATATTTTATGGAAAGTACTTTGTTTTAAACTGAGGCCAAAACCCAAGCCTGTCTGGTTCTTGAGCCCCTGCCCTGAACTACTGTGTGGTATTTCCTTGCTCTATATCATTAGATATGTGAATTTGAACAAGCCACTACATCTCCTTGGTATAAGTTGACTCACTTATAACATTGATGCTCTGGAGATGAGTAGTTGTAACATTGGCATTGGAGTAGAACATTTAAGAGATTGCCTTATCATAGCAGACTTATTTCTGTGGTAGCTGATGGATAGTTGTTTATTCATTCAACAAATAATGTGTTGATTGTGTTGATTTGCTAAGCTATGGGGATTCAATAAAGAGCGAGACAGAGCTAGTCATTGCTCTCATGGAGATTAAGAGTAACAAGGGGCTGTAATAATTGAAGGACAGAGTGTAATGTGGTCATACAGCAATGGCATCCAACTGGATGGCGAAGGACTGGAAAGGCTTTCTAAAGAAAGTGACATTAGGTGAATCCTGAAGCATGCACCCTGAGTTTAAGAGAAAAATTGTAATTTTTCTCTCACTTAGACTACTGCTTCCTACCTGGGATACTCACATTCTCCTACCTCTGTCTAAACTATTCATTTGTTCATTCCTTCATTTCATCCCTCATTCAACAACAGTTTATTGAGTCACTGCTGTATGCACTGTTCTAGGCATTTGAAATATATCACTGAACTAACTAGATGGAGATTTCTGCCTTCATGGAGCTTACATTTTAATGGGATAGGGAGGTAAGAAATACACATAGTAATAATATTATATGCTAAACTTTTTCAAAATGCAGACAGAATGAGGCTTCATTTCCTTGCTTTTAGATTGAAGTTCAGTCTTTCTAATGTGGCCTGTGAGGCCTGCTTAACTCTACTGTAGGCTCATTCTTCAGGCCCATCCATGCTGACTTCCATCGTACTTTTATTCCTTAGGCCTCCTTTCAGAGTCACTATGTCTGAGAGGTGTCCTGGAACTCTGATTTTGAATTAGAGATCCCTGCTGTCATAAGCCCTCTCTACTTCTCTGTAACATGCATCTCAATAATGATTTTTTTTTAGTTGCTGTGCAGTCATAGTTAAACTCTGTCTTTTCCACTAGACTGTAAATTACAGGAAGGCTGGGAGGGTGCCTTTCTTTTTCCCTCCCATGTCTTCAGGTCCTAGTATATGGTATATAGTAATAGAGTTGGTTTGGTGAAAGGAGGTGGAAGAGAAGGGAGTTTCTGACAGAGCCTAGTAGGATGTGTAAAAGCTGGGGAGAAGGCCTGGGCCCTGCCTTAGGGAGTAAAGTGCAAAGTTGATATTGACGGGATGAAACTGGTGGCCCAGCAGGATCAAGTATTTAAACCAGGGTAAGAAGTTTAAATTTGGTCTTAAGGCAGTGGGGAGCTATGGAAAATGTAAGCAGATTTTTGGAATACTAGTTTGTTTTGACAACATTTGTTGCCGTGAAAATCATTAATTAGATAATTTTGACAACACCTTTAAGTGTGATTGATTTAGTTTTTTTTTTTTAAATATATTTTATTGATTTTTTACAGAGAAGAAGGTAGAGAGATAGAGAGTTAGAAACATCGATGAGAGAGAAACATCGATCAGCTGCCTCCTGCACATCTCCCACTGGGGATATGCCCGCAACCCAGGCACATGCCCTTGACCGGAATCGAACCTGGGACCTTTCAGTCCACAGGCCGACGCTCTATCCACTGAGCCAAACCGGTTTTGGCGATTGATTTAGTTTTTAAATTATGAAAGTAGTATGAAATTTTGATCTTTATGCTGTAAGTTTTTAATGTGTATCTGAGGTTATACAAGGATAAGTAAAACTTCCTTTCTTTCCTCAACTGCTTTCAAGTAGTAACTAAAGCTGAGTTTTTTTGTTTGTGCCCATATGCAAGTTTTTATGAGCATCCAAATGTGTTTTTCTCTGTCTTAATGTAGATATGGTCATACTGTATCTATTACAGATAACTTTCTTTCCATTCTACAATACATATTAAATTTTGCATATATTTAGAATTTTCTTTTTTCCTTGAATAACAAAACTTATTCCTTATTTATGCATCTTCAGGTTGACTAAAATGTATTCTGTTTAATTTAAAAAATTTTAATTTTCAGTTACAGTTTTCATTCAATATTATTTTGTATTCGTTTCAGGTACATGGCATAGTGGTTAGACAAGCATATATGTTACAAAGAGATTCCCCCAATAAATCTAGTACCCACCTGGCACCAGACATAGTGATTATAATATTGACTGTATTTCCTAAACTGTGAGATACTTTACATCCTTGTGAGTATTTTGTAACTACCAATTTATATTTCTTAATCCCTTATAGAATTATCTTCTTATAATATTGACTGTATTTCCTATACTGTGAGATACTTTACATCCCTGTATTTTGTAACTACCAATTTATACTTCTTAATCCCTTGTAGAATTATCTTCTTAAAACTTAAACCTGAGTCATCATTCCTCTGTATAGAGCCAAGGCGTTTGGAACTCTACCAAATTCCCTAAGTGCCTGCCAGAACAGGCCAGGAGTTCTACCTCTGTTTTATACTGCCACTTCCTTACTGTGCTTCAGTTTCACCTCTTGGGTCTTTTTTTCTTTCTAGAACCTGTTACGTGCCTGGATAATTTAGGGTTTTTGTACATATTGTTCCTTTTGTCTAGGTTCTTTTCTTCCAAATCTTCCCATGGTGTGGTGGCTGGCTGTTGTTTTTGTAGGAGTGCAGAATTTATTATCGCCAGGCTTTAATTTGAATTTTACTTAGGAAGGACCCTTTCTGAGCAGTTTATATCGAAGTCCCTCCCGCTCACTCTCTCCCTTAGTACTGTTTGTTTCCATGTAATATTTATTTCAATTCTCAATTAATTTGTTTACTCTTTTCCTCTCATTAGGCTTTAAGTTTCACAAGGGCAACAACTATTTCATATGGTATTTGGGCAGTAAATATTTACTAAATCAATGAGTAAATAAATAAATAAGAATGCATGGATCAATCTCATTCTTTTAAAGGCTGTGTAATATTCCATTTTATATATGTACCAAATAAGGTACCAGTTCCTTATTGAAGGCCTTGTTTTTCTGATTTTATTTTTTTAAAATTTTTATCTTTATTGTTGAAAGTATTACAGATCTACCCTTTGTTTCTTTTGTTTTCCCATTGACCCCCTCCCTACCCTCCCTGCCCCCCCAGGCCTTCACCAGACTATTGTCGGCGTCCCTGTGCTTTGCATATAAGTTCCCTGGTTAATCTCTTCCCCATTTTCTTTTCTAATCAGAACACCACCAATAAAATGAAAATAATGAATGTTTGCATACCTCTTTCCTGTGTGTGTGTGTGTGTGTGTGTGTGTGTGCGTGTGCGCGCGCGCAGGGTAACTTATAAAAAAGAAATTGCTGGGATGAAAGACGTGTGTCCTCAAGTTTTTGATAGATACTAACAATTTCTTTTGAAAAAGATCGCCCCATTTTATACCATATCAGTAGTGAGTGTGATGCTTGTTTACCTTCAGGTCATCACTGCTTGCTCTTACCAAACTTTGACAGATGAAAAGTGCCTCTTGTTGCTTCAATTTGTATCTCTCTCTATAACTATAACAAAAGTTGAACATATTTTATATATTATCCTTTTAGATTTTATTTTATGTAAACTTAATATTTAATTATTTGTTCATATTTCCTGATGATTTTTGGTCTTTTTTTTAATTGATTCTAAGTTTTTATTAAAATTTTTTTCTGCCTAGAGCCATATAAGGAAGTTATACTGTATGATATTTCAGTTAGTGTCATTGAGTTGAGAGCTACATGGTGCTTTTTGTCTCTTTAAAATTAGTTTTATATAGCCCAATAATAAAACCAAATGTGCTGAAGAATGTATTGAAGCTGAGTGTATTTAATAGTTTATTGTTGAAACTGATAATAGATATTTAATGTCCAGTCTATAATATGTCCTCAATAAAACATTTTTGGATGAATGAATGACAAGTGAAAAGTCGATTTTTAAGGTAGTTTGATTTCACTTGCAAGTTCACTTATTAGAAATTGCTTTTCATAGTAAGAAAACGTAAGCAATAGTGATTAGTTGAAAGATAAGATTTTTTTGTGACAGTGTATAGAAGTGTTGGATTTGTGGCAGTTAAAGAATTTTTAGAAGATTTGCTATGTATAAACATATCTTTTTATATACACACATTCATAATATGTATATACTATATACTCAATGCTAAAATATAACTAATGAATTCTAGGAATTATCTTTTAGCATCTGCCTTATCTCTCAAGGTAACGAACTTTTTAGACAGCAGTTGATTTTCTCTCAGAATATCTTTTGCAAATATACTATTACACTTCTGAAAGAAAAGACTTGTTTAAAGTTTCCTTCTTGGCTTCTTACAATCCAGTCTCCATCAGCCAGCACTCTTCCTGTATTTTGTTCGCGAGGCACTAATTGTCCGCATTTGGCAGGTTTAACACTTCCTGACAGAGAGGCTATTAAGGGGAAGTATTCTCCAATAACTGTCACTGGCTCCAACAAAGAACCTTCCAACTCAATGTGTGGAAACCAGTAACATTCTTAAATGACCCTTTTCATGATTTTTATACCTTTAACCTAAAATTTGGAGAATGTAGGGTCAGCAAAAACAGCAAGGTGTAATAAAGCAGTAAACCTTGATTTTTTCTGGGAAAGGGCATAGAATGGGAGGTATAGATTTATCTCTGACTTGAAAACAATTGTTATTTGGAAAATCTCATTAGCAGATGTGACTGCTTGGAGTAAAAAAAAAAAAAAAAAAAAAAGACTTAAAACTGATGTCGCTTTCAGGACTGCTTTGAACTTAACAAGCACCTATTTGTGGAGCAGACTGGCTAATGAAAGGAAATTAAATTTTTCTGACAACTTCCCCTGCCAACCTCCTTATTCAGGGGGATGTTATTAGGTACTGAAGACTTTTAAAGAAGATTTTTTTTATTAGACATAAATGAACCAGTTATAAACATCCCCTGCTCCCACTTTTGGGGAAGGATTCTGATTTGGTTACTCTACATTTTTCAAGTATTTGCTTAAAAGCTTAAAAAATGCCTTCCCTTTAATACTTTAAAGTTATTTTCTAAAAAATTCAGGCATGCTTACCAGTTAGTGGTTTCAAAAAATTATTGTCATTCCTTGTGATAGTTTATGCCACTGATTTATAAAAAATGTTAAATTTACTAGGAGGATGTATTTAACACCTTCTTTTCAGCTTTCTCTTTGTTGTTATATGGGGAAATGTTTCAAGAATGTCCTAAGTGAGGCATGTTAGGTGAGAGTTAATGATCAATGAAATGGTTTAGATTCAAGGGAAGGTTTTGTCTTTTCAGTGGTATTAGTTGATTAGCAGTAACTAATCCTTACATTCATAAGCTTTTACCTTGTACTGTTTTGGAATGCATGTTCTTTTTTTGGCTTTTTGGAAGTTTCCCCCCCAGTGGTTGGTTTGTTGAATTTCTGTTTTTTAAAGATAAAATAGTGAAAAGGTATGAAATAAAAAAGAAGAAAGAAAAAGTAATGGATATTTCTAAAGGTTTTTTTTTTTTTTTTTTTTTTTGGTGGTGGTGGTTATGGGGACGATGATGATGACGATTGGTAATTTCTATAGATACTGGGAATTTACTTTTTTATTTCTGGAAAATCTATTGAACTTCTTCCTAACAATAGAGAATCAACTCCCCCTGCTGACAGAATCTAGGAAAACATGACATATAAAAGAGAGACAAAAACAAGCTGGCTGTGGACAAGCTTTAATGATCTGATTTATGATTTAGTATTGATTGTAAACATCTAAATTCTGCTGTTAAACTTCAGCAACTGCACCAAATCATTTGGCAATTCTGGTAGTGCTTCCTGCCAGCTCCTTTCAAACTGCTTTGAGTTTCTTAATATAATAATGATGAGGTAAAATTTACATTCCACTTATGGTATTAATTTTACATTTCTCTGAATGAAAAGAGTTAGAAGGTTGTAAAATAGAACATTAAATGAATCAGAGGAGACAGTGGTGCAATATATGACTGCCCTAAAGACATTGTGCAATGGCTGATGGGATTAATGTTGGGTCTCATTTCCTGCTTTTACAGGATGCAGATGAAGCTGTCAGAATTGCAAGGGAAATTGGTAAGTTCTTAAATTAACTTTGGTAGAGTTTCTCTGTCTTTTAGCAGATATGGCTGAGTAAATATGTAATAAGAAATTCCCATAGAGCAAATAATATTTTAATAGTTTAGGTTTCTGATTAGTTGTCACTCTGGAAGAATTTTTCTGCCAAATTACCATATTCTGTTATTAAAGTGAACTTAAAGAGTAATTTGACCTTAATTATAGCTCTTTTAATAGGTGAAATCACTGACTAATTAAAAGAAGGAATTATCTTAAGAATTCTTGAGCTTGAATGTAATGTAAATTTATATGTATGGAATTGAATGAAACTTATTTAAAGTTAAGGACATATATGGTTAAAACAAAGATATCATGTTTAACAAGGCTCTTCAATTTTTTGTTTTTCTTAAGATATTAAATATCACCAATTTTGCTAGGAAAGAGAAAATAGAATGTGAGAAGTTAGAACTGAGTATTCTAAATTGGAGTAAAAGGTAAACTGAAGGACATTTTAATGACTATTTTACTTGGCTGTTTTAGGCATAATTGTACCAGGGCAGTGTTTCTCAACTCTGTATTTTCAAAAATATTCTTGGAGCTCATGACTATTTTATTTTTTAAGTGCTAGCTAATTAAGGAAATGTATGAGGGTACATTGCTATCGAGGATTAGCAAGGCAACAAAATAACTACAGTTTTATTAATCAAATTACTATTTTGTACTTGATAGATATTTGCAGATATGAGAGAAATTAGACAATACTTGCTAGTCAGGAATTCACAGCATCTTATTAGCATTCCTACACCGATAGGGCCAAGTTTTGTAGCCTCCCACATGAAGATTTCTTTAGTTCTGTTTTCTCATCAAGATTGATCATTTAGACTTATTTTATTCATTTGGAGAGCATTTGATTTGGCAAAGTTTACATAGTTGTGATTTGCAGAAATATATTCTTGGTTTGAAAGTGACCACTTTTATTGGTAAACTAGAGGCCTGGTGCCTGAAATTCCTGCATGGGTGTGGTTCCTAGGCCTGGCCTGTGATTGAAGTGCCAGCGTCTGGCTTGGAAGGGCAGGTCCTAGTTGACCTCTGGGCCCTGGGCAGCACCTGGGCCTCTGGGCCCCCATTTGCCCCCCCTCTGCCTGAGTCACGGTGCCCGAGTCCCCCCCTCCCCCCCCCCCCTCCCGGTGGAGATGCAATGAGCACAGCTGGATGCTGCGGGCCAGGGTGCAGCGTGGGCCTCTGGGCCGCCCGGTGGGTAGCATGCTCTCTCCCGGCCAGCCTCGCAGACCAGCTCCTGCATGAACCCACGGGGAGCCCGACCGACCCCTGCGGTCCAAGCGGCTGTGGCCCAGTTCACCCAGAAGAGGCCACATGGGTGTGGGGCAGGCTCCTCTTGGTCGCCTGGCACCTGAGCATTGGGGCTTCCCTGGAGCACGAGCCCTGGTGTCTTGGGGGAGGGTAGCAAGGGGAGTGAGAGCGAGCTCAGCGGACACCCCGCATTCTCACCGCACCTTCATCCCCATCACCCCTGCCTCCAGGTAACCAGAGAGAGGTTGCAGTCCCCTGCCCAGGTGCCGCGGGAGGTTGGTCGCCACCACCCATCCCCAGTTTCCTGTCCCAGCTTGGGGCCTGACCCCGATCTGCTGATTACTGTCTGCGGGGTGATTGGTGGGGTGATCAGGCTCCCGCTTGCACCTGCCTTGGCCTGGCGCCGCCTGCTTACCTGCTCCACCATCCCACTGCAGTCCTGCTCTCCTAGGGGCCCATTGGGGCCGGCAGTGCCTCCACTGCCGCCTGCTGCCAGCACTGCCTTGCCGACGCCCGCCATGTTCCAAGACACCCCCTGGTGGTCAGCACACGTCATAGCGAGCGGTCAAACTCCTGGTGGAACAATTTGCATATCAGGCTTTTATTATATAGGATATATTCTTTACAATAGGGACAGGTAAGCTTATCAGTTCTTCAATGATCTAAAAAAATATTTGGCTTATTGCATCTTGTTTCTGGTTGGGTTTGGCTAAATTATTTGGCGTTGGCTCATAGTTACATGTGCTTTGTTGTTAGTTTGTTTTGAAAACATTTACCTTAATAATACAGGTCCTGGATTTAAGAGTAGGCCCTAAAAAATCATATTATATCTGAGTACAACGTCTCGTCACCAGTCATTTCTTCAGGCTCATCAACATTTTCAAAAAGCATTTCAGTTCTTCATAGGAAGATCTGCTAGATTGCTGAAGAAGTTGGACTGCATGGAACTGATTTGTGGGTTGTTTTTTTTTTGTTATTTTTTGAGGAAATCAAAAGCTTCTCTCTGGTTTGAAATCACTGCCATTCCTCAGAGCCTAAGAGGCATGCAGCATACCTGTTGGCTTTTGAGGAGACTTTCCTAAAACAACTTCATTTTATTGTATACTTTTCGATTTCAAAATTCATCTTTCTAATTCTAGTTTAGAAACTGTTGTTACTATCTACATAATGGATAGAATATACAATTATCACAATAGTATCTGATAGATCCTCCCTTCCCCCAACTGGTGGGCGGGGTATGATGTAACCTGCAGCCCAGAAATACCTGAGTGACTAACCAGGTACCTTAGATGGACTATACAGTGGACCACCAATCCACACCTGCCAAATACCCTAAGCCCTTGTCCTATATGGACAATGCAGTAAGCCACCAATCAGTGTGCGCCGAGTACACTAAGCCCCCCACCCCTTCCCATTCTGCCCCTCAAAAGGCGTGCCCACCCCTGCACATGCTGCTGTCCTCCCCTTGTGAGGCAGCCCGGCAGGTGCTTCTCCTCTAATAAAGCCTGTAGTCCTGGTTTTAGGCCTCCGTCTGATCTTTCATTTTGGTGCCGAAGACCCGGGAGAGGTGAACAGGAGCGTGGACGATCCTCGAACCTAGGCCCGAGCTTCTGATTCCTGCTCTGGCTCTGCTCGGTGGTATGGTTCTGAGTTGATTGGCCCGCTCCAGACACCTCTCGAACCCTGCTGCACCAGGACACGTGGGGATCTCGTCGCTTCCCTTCTCCGGTAGGCTTCAGGAACCCCCCGCCCCCCCCCGCCACTTTTTTTTGCTAGCTCCCTGTGACCTGGAGGGGCATTAGGGCCTACAGAGTTTCCCGTCTACTCTGCTACACGTTTCGTGCGTTCTACGAAAGCCCAGGTACCTGGCCGGGAATTCTCTTCTACTCCGCGGGAAAGGTCTCGGGGTGACGACCTTGGAACCTTTTCTCGTCTCTCTCGCTACAGGTTGGCTGAGGGAACAGGAGGACGCTCCTTGTTCCTTCCCCAACTTCCAATCGCCCTTCCCTCCGGTCATGGGGACCTCTCAGTCCAAACCCCCTCGAAACACACCCTTAGGGTGTCTCCTCGCCAATCTCTCGACCCTTGGTCTTTCTGGCTATATCAAACCAAAGAAGCTCGTTTTTTTTCTGTAACACTGCCTGGCCACGATATAAACTCGACAGTGGTTCTCAGTGGCCCAAAAACGGCACTTTCGATTCCAATATCCTCCGAGATCTAGATAATTTTGCCACCGGACAGGGAAAGGCTTTCGAAATCCCTACAAACAGGCTTCTTTTTCCCTCTGCTCTCGCTCCTCGCTTTACTTCTCATGTTCTACTCATCAGATCCTCCTCGCAAAGTCCTCTTTGCCTCTCAAACTGATTCTCAGCTCCTTTCTCTGTCTTCTGACTCTTACAACCCTGGCGTAGAAACCTGCATCCTCTACCTTCTGAGATCTCTAACCGCCAGCCTTCCCCTGTGCGCTCTCTGCCGAATCTCCGCCCACTGACCGCCAGCAACCGAATTCAGGTGGCTGGCAAGTTCCCTTTGCTGGAAAGTCGCAGGGGGGAGGGTATTACCCGGGTAGCCATTCCCCTCTCACTCTCTGATCTTTCTCAAATTGATATTTCTCAAAATATCTTGACTCTTTCTCTTCAGACCTTTTAACCAGCAGCCACCTTCTCCCCAGTCCCTGAGAGCCCAAATCCTGGGAACGTGAGCTCTAAAACGGCTTTTCCCACTAACACTCATTCTCAGGCCACCCACAGACTGCCTTCCTCAACAGCCTCTTTTATTCCTGCATCCATTCTACCCCTGAGGGAGGCAGCAGGAACTGAGGACATAGTCTGAGTCCATGCCCCACTCTCTGTATCCAGCCTCACAGATTGAGAGGCATCTCAGGTTTCTTTTTCCACTGACCTGACCACCTTTACTCCCCCCGACACGCGCAGCAAACTTCCACAAACCCCTCAAGAAGACCTCGTTAACCTTTAAGGTCTTTAATAATAGAGATGAGGAAGCCCATATCCAAAATCAAAAGACGAGATCAGGCCAAGGCTGAGGCCCATTAGGAGCCTTCCAGCTCCTAGCCACCGCTTTCAAACCCCAAACGAAGTGCCGGTCCTCCAACTGCGGGTAAGTCAGGGGCTAAGCCTCCTCCGGGCCCATGCCTCAAAAGCAGCAAGGAAAGACACTGAGCCAAGTCCTGCTCAAACCCGAGACCCCCGCCTGGGCCCTGCCCAAGGTGCGGAAGGGAAAGGCCACTGGAAATCAGACTGTAGTCTGGCCCTCGGGGTCAGGCCTCAGCTAGTCCAGCATGGCCACCCTCTGGATCCGGTTTGGAGCTCCCAGACCTCCTGGGACTGGCCACCGAAGAAGCTGCCCAGGCCCCCACAGACTTACACCACCAGGACAGAGCCTCGGGTAACAAATGTGGCGACAGGTAAGCCGATCTCCTTTTTAATTGACACTGGGCCACTTATTCTGCCCTCTCCAAATTCGCTGGGACCCTTGTCCACTCCTCAGACTCTATTATGGGGCTTGATGGATTAGTCTCACAGCCATTAGCCACCTCATGTCCACACTGCATCTTACTAAATTCCCCCATCCACTCTTTTCTTATTCTACCTCGGTGCCCAGCCAAGGCTACCATGTATCCCCTCATAAAGCCCAGTTGTCCCAAACCACAGTCACCTACCTCAGTTTCACTGTCTCACCCCACAAGGCTGCGCCATTCCTGGGACTGTAAATGCCTTGTCTTATCTCCTCTGTGACTGTCCCCTCCTCTGAAAAAGAAATCTTCTTTCTCAGGCTCACTGGGTACTCTCGCCTCTGGGTTCACAACTGAGGTCTTCTTGCAAAGCTCCTCCATGACATGACATGGCGAAGGGACCCCCCTCACTGAGCCTTTAGATCCCAAGGCCACCATTCTCACCCCTTTAATGCTCTGAAAACTCCTCTGACCTCAGCGCCTTCTCACCCCACCCCTCTCCCCCACTCCACCCTTTCCAAAGGACTCAACAGTCCAGCTACTATCAGAAACTGAGATCGTTATCTCTAGGAAAAATGTGGCAGTTTTAAAATCCAAGCGGCTAGAGGCCTGAGAACAGATTGCAGGGCCTGCTCCCTCCTCCCCCTGCATTTTCTCCAGCCTCATATACCTATACATAATTTTCCAAAGTCTTTATTAACTTAAAGACTTTGGAGCATTGCTGGGTTAAATGAATTCACCTGCTCTTAGAATGTATACTTTATTGAAAGTAATGGAAGGTCTGAGGCATGGTTATGCATTTTTGAAGGACATAGAAAGAAGGTTTGAAGGCTAATTTGAAAGTGTGAAATTTATGAAGGTTGTGTATGTGATGAGAAGGAAAAGAGAAATGTTGAAAGAAAGAAAGAAAGAAAGAGAAGTTCTAAGTTAACTATTTATAAGAATTATAAAAGGGCCATTTTACTCTGAGCAAGAAAGTGAGGTTTCGGTCTCCAAGCCTGGCAGGACAAGGTAGCTGGACACTTCTCAAGCTAAACCAGAATATTCAGAAAAACAGCAAGGATTAAGGTTCAGTAAAAATTAGAAGTTAAGCCAGCACAGTGTCTTACTTCTTATCCAACCATCCAGGTCCCCGGCTTCCACTGCTCCTTTCCTTCCTATTTTCTTTTCCCTTGGATACAGCCCATTCTAACATTCCCTCCCACTTTCACTGCAATACCTTCCTCTCTCAGGCTCACCAAATGCCTCCCACCATCCCCGAAGAAGACTCGGTGACACCATCCAGGACCTGATGACTCCTCACTCTTCACAGGCTCTTACCTGGCAAGGGACCCTCCGACTGTTTACTCTGGAAGAAGCTCAGGTTTTTAATATTTTCAGATGAAACGAACTTGGGATGTTGAGGGAGTCATCAATTCTACTATAATTGTCTTTATTAATCCCAACCTATCCCTCCCTCACTAAAGGACATTCTCTCTCGCCCTGCAAACCCTGGACCTACTCCTTTGCCCACCCTCCTCAACACAACTTTCTATCTATTCTCTAACATCAATCCCTCCTTCTCTACATCCTGCTGGATTTGTCTGTCACTGGCTCGAACCCTCATCATAGCCACTCCAATCCCAACCTATTGGACCACTAACTTAACTCTTACCTATACCAGACTTCAATGCACCCTATACAACATCTCTCTCTTTAATATGGAAAACACTACCTGTTTAACAAATACGTCTCAAACCACTACCTCAACTACTCCAGCACCTTACTACTGTACACAATCTATAAATTTACCCCCTCCCTTAGCCTGCCCTCCACTGGGTATTTTTTCTCCTTTGTGGGACTACAGCCTACACCTGTGTCCCCCGGGACCTGTCACACTCGCTCTGCCTTTATGTCTTCCTAACTCCCAACCTTTCTATCAGAACAGAGGGAGAACTCGAATCTTCTCTTGGTCTTCTCAGGTCTCGCCACAAAAGGGGGGCCCTTGTTCCCCTCTTAGTGGGTACGGGAGTTCTCACTGCAGCAGGGACAGGCGTAGGAGGCATTTCCTCCTCTGTTCATTTCTACCACAAATTGTCTGCTGAATTTTCAGAAGATATCTCCATCATTAGCAATTCCCTGGAATCCCTTCAAAGGCAGGTAGACTCCTTAGCAGCAGTAGCCCTACAGAACCGGCGTGCTTTAGATCTCTTGACAGCTGAAAAAGGAGGTACCTGTGTCTTTCTTGGGGAAGAATGCTGCTACTTTGTAAATGAATCAGGAATTGTCAAAGATCACATTAAATCCCTCCGGGACAGGATTGACCAAAGACGACGTAACCAGCTAAAAGGGGGATATGACATCTTTGGCTCACTTATACCATGGCTCCTCCCACTATTAGGCCCACTGGTATTTATTCTTTTAATCATGCTCTTTGGCCCCTGTCTCATGCGCTGTTTCACTAGTTTTTTGCAGAACAGAATGCAGGCATTCGCCAACCAGAAGGTGGGAGAAATCTATCTGGCCTTGAATTCATAACCTAGAGACACCTATGTCACCGGAATCTTTGAGACCCCAGGCAGATGCCCCTGACGACGTCCCCTCTCAGCAGGAAGTAGCTATGGAAGACAGACCTTCACCCCCTGACCTTGCCCGGACTCTCAATTTTTTTTTTTACTATTACCAAAAGCCTGGAATGATAGATCCTCCCTTCCCCCAACTGGTGGGCGGGGTATGATGTAACCTGCAGCCCAGAAATACCTGAGTGACTAACCAGGTACCTTAGATGGACTATACAGTGGACCACCAATCCACACCTGCCAAATACCCTAAGCCCTTGTCCTATATGGACAATGCAGTAAGCCACCAATCAGTGTGCGCCGAGTACACTAAGCCCCCCACCCCTTCCCATTCTGCCCCTCAAAAGGCGTGCCCACCCCTGCACATGCTGCTGTCCTCCCCTTGTGAGGCAGCCCGGCAGGTGCTTCTCCTCTAATAAAGCCTGTAGTCCTGGTTTTAGGCCTCCGTCTGATCTTTCAGTATCTACATAAAATGGGCAATAGTTGGAGGAATTTGGAGAAATAAAAATGGAGAAGAAAATCTTGAATTACATTGGCATGCCACATTTTAAATTATGAATCTTCAATTCTTGAGCATTTCCTTTGTGTAAATGGCAGGCTCCAGATTGGTTTGCTTGTTTTCATGTCTTGTCTTCCACTTTTTCAAAGTAATCAGTGACCTTTAAAATAACCAGTGAGTCATGATGGGACTCTGACCAATTCTCATCGCTTGGTCTTCCTCCCTTAATATTTAATGCTGCGCTTTACTCACCTTTCAGATTTTCACTACTGATTCAATCTAAGGCTCTTTTCTTTATATTTGGGCACATACTTGATGACTCCTTTTTTCCTATCTTCTAATTCTTCCCTAGCTACTCCTTCCCATTTGTAAAATAAATGGTTGCAATCTTGGTTATTAAGTATATGAGTGCTAATGTTTTGCTTATGCTGAAAGAAAGGGAAGCCATACAGTTTGAAGTGAAATAAGACATAATAAAGAACCAGGGTCATCAGCTTTATAAATCTTTTGGAATTTCCCTGAATTACCACCGAAACCTCCCATAAAACCTTTTTTCTCAAGTGCCAGCTTCCAACAGAAATGAATTACTTATTATTAAAGTCTCTTGGTTTTCTGAATTGTTTTGGTGATTCATCAGTTTTGTTTTCTACTAATTTCATTGAGATATATCACATTTTAACTACACATGATTTCGATGAGCCTTTGTGAGTTCATCTTAACAGATGAACTGATCATTGCTTCCATGGGAAATACTAGTATATTCCTAGTTCTAAACAAGTTGTGGATTGTCCATATGTCAGAGCTACTTGTAAATTTCTCTGTTTTACTTCTTTCTGTGTTACATGGTAAAATGAAATTGATCATCTTTTACATGGCCCCTTCGCTCTGATGTCTTTACTTCTTTTTTGGAAACAAGAGGAGAAGTGAATCTATTCTGCCAAAGGGGGAAACTAACTGCATTGAGCATTGATGAATTAGGTGTCTTTTACATAATAGTAGCTCTTGTTTATGGAGCATTCTTTCCCGGTGGAAGGCACTTTGTGAATGTTATTTCTAATGCTAATTCTTGGGTTAATTATTTTCATTTACATTTAAGTAACTAAGGATTAGAAATGGTAAGTAATTTGCTCAAGGTCACTGGACTACTGAGTGGTGGGCCTGCTTGAAATTTAGGTTCATTTAGCTCTAAAAACCATGGATTTTTCATTATACTTTGGCTAAACTAATGGGATTAAAGGATGATAGCTAAAACTTTGTTTAAAATACTGTAAAGCAGTTAAGCATGTTATATGTGGAATTCAAGAAACAGTCTCTTATCACTGACAGAGTGTGAGACAGTTAAGACTTAATATGTTACTTCCAAGTACTTGTTCTTTGGCCTTTCTTGTCTTTCTCATTCTCTTTCCTGATTTTTTCTTTGACCTCTCTAAGTTTAAAGATAAAGGACTCTTGATCCTCAGTTTATCTTTAACCCCAGAGATAGACAACAGAAATCAGTGAGCTTGATTTGCATTTTTACTGGATCAAAGGCCCTTAATACAATTTAGCCAAAATTGATTCTTAAAAGGAAAAGAAATTCTAAATCTAAAACCTGCCCTTTAACAATTTCCAGATTATTCTCATTCTTTTCTTTTGCCTAAAAGCAAAAATCATGCCTAATTTAATTTTTTTTGATCCTCAGGTCCACTGGCTTCTTCTATAGCTTCTACATCTCTTTAAATGTCACTTCGTTCACTCAGTAACTAAAACCCAAGTTCTATCCTAGTGCCTTTCTTCCTGTCATTCTATTGTCAATCCGTCAATAGATACTGCCATTCTTCATTCAAAATATCTCTCATACTCACTGCTCACTATCTTTACTACCAACACTCTCTTCCAAACTACCATTGTCCTTGAAGGGACTGTACTTTTTCTTAAACACTTCAAAGTCATTCTTCACATAGCAGTTAGTGTGATATTTTAAAACTGTAAATAATAGGGACACATTTATCTCATTTCACCCCATCCCTTCTTTAAAACCTCTAATGGCTTTTCATTGCACTAAGATAAAATAAAAACTCCTTACCCTGACTATAAATCTTTAATTTGCGCCCTAACCGGTTTGGCTCAGTGGATAGAGCATCGGCCTGCAGACTGAAGGGTCCCAGGTTCGATTCCGGTCAAGGGCATGTACCTTGGTTGCAGGCACATCCCCAGTAGGGGGTGTGCAGGAGGCGGCTGATCGATGTTTCTCTCTCATGGATGTTTCTAACTCTCTATCCCCTCTCCCTTCCTCTCTGTAAAAAATCAATAAAATATATATATAAAAAATCTTTAATTTGGCACCTCCCTTCTCTCCAATCTACCTTCCTTCTACTGTACTTTAGTCACACTGGCTTTCTTGAACACACCCAATTTCAGGGCCATAGAAAAAGATTTTTTTTTTTTTTTGTAGGAGGGGAGCCTGGAATACTCTTGCTGATGTCCTCACATGAATGGCTCCTTGTTACCTCTTGGCTTAAATGTTAATGTCTTTGAGAGAAGATATTCTAATATTGCCACATGATCATTCTATCATACCTATATTATAAACTACTGCATAGTATTTATGACTTTTATGTATATATTTTTCTTGTTCGTTAACTTTTTCCTCAATATATTATTTTGAAAAATTTCAACCGTAAGACATTTTGAAAGAAGTTTACATTGTGTACCTGTATACCCAACACCAAGATTCCACTATTTATCTTTTGCTAGATTTGCTTTATCACTTAATCTATCCATTGGTAATTCATCTTAATATTGGTGCATTTCAAAGTACATTGCAGTTATTAGTGTGCATCCCAATAAATACTTCAACATAAATATCATGAACTGGATTCAATATTTACATCAAATTTTGTTATCTCAAGGAGAAGTTTGTATATAGTAACATGAACAAATTTTAAGTCTGTATGTTTGTTTTGATAGATGTATCATCTGTATAGTCCAAAGCCCCACCAGCATGTTGAACATTACTGCCACTCCAGAGAGTCCCCTCATCCTCCTTACAAGTTAATCCTCATACTCTTCCCTCACCCTCCTCCCATGTCTAGAGGCATTTCTAAATACTTTTATTATCCCCCAAAGAAACTCTGTATCCATTAGTATTCACTACTTATCTCCCTTGTCCCTGGAAACCACTAATTTACTTTTTGTCTCTATGGATTTATCTATTCTGGTTATTTCATATAAATGGAATCATACATGTGATCTATGTCTAGTTTTTTTCACATAGAGTTCATCATGTTTTATCATGTATCAGTACTTCATTCCTTTTTATGATTGAATAATAATCCATGTATGTGTATATATAGAATTTTGTTTTTTCATTCACCTATGGAATGGCATTTGGGCCATTGCCACTTCTAGACTATTGGAAATAGTGCAGCTCTGAACATGAGTGTACATACATTTGTTTTTAATTTTTTTTCTGGTCTTTGTAGAAGTGCTGGGTTATATGGTAATTTTATGTTTAACTTTTTGAGGGACCATCAAAGTTTTTTGTTTTTGTTTTTTTTAATAGCAGATGAACCATTTTACATTACTACCCGCAATGTAAGAGGGTTTCAGTTTTTTCAAATCCTTGCCAATAGTTTTCCTTCCTTCCTTCCTTCCTTCCTTCCTTCCTTCCTTCCTTCCTTCCTTCCTTCCTTCCTTCTTTAATTTTGTGGTCATCCAGGTATGTGTGAAATGATATCTCACTGTGGCAGATAGCATGATAAAAAAACATCATCCAACTATAGTATACTGTCAATAGGAAACTCACTATAGATTCAGAGACAGAAATAAATTAAAAGTGAAAGGATGGAAAGAAATACCCCATGCAAGTAGTAACTAAAAGAGAGCTGGAGTGGCTATATGAATATCAGACAAAATAGACTTTTAAGTTTAAAACTGTTGAAAGAGACAAAGACATTACATACTGATTATTATGAACATACTATTATAAACATATAAACAGCAAAGACCAAAAATCTATGAAGTAAACATTGACAGAATTGAAAGGAGGAATAGACAGTGCTACAAAACAGTTGGAAAGTTCAATTTCACACTTTAAATAATGGAGAGAACATCCACAGAGCAGATCAATAAGGAAATAGAGATCTTGAACAACACGAAAAACCAATTAGACCTTACAGATATGTATATAGAACATCCAACAAGAGAATACACATTTTTTTTCTCAAGTAACTATTTATTAAAAGGAAAAGTGAAAGAGTGAATGATTCAGAAGTTTTAGAGGAAAGGAGAAAAATAACATCAAACTGGAGAAGCATCTCATAAAGTATGTTCCTTATATTGCAGTGTTATTGGGTCTTAGTTTGATTGGGAAATAACTCCTTTTCCCTTTTGTTGAATTATCTTAATGAATTGCTTTTCTCTTAAAATAGTGTGGGGTTACTTGCATTAAATAAATTATTTTTTCTTTGCAAGTGATTGTTTTATATTTATTTAGTTAATATTTTATAGTAAAATTGCTCATGTGTTGGTTTCCTTTATATTTCTATTACTTAAGGCAATGATCATCACATAGTATATATTCAGCAAGTGGTTATTCAATGAATGAATTCAGATAGAAATGTACGTGTAAGTTTATAAGTTAAGTATAATCACACATTTTAAAGATTTTTTTTCACAACATTTGTTGATAATAATTTGACAATAATTTTTTAAAGCCTTCCTCCCCCCTTAATCTCTAGTTTTGTAATGGAGATACCTGGGAAGAGTGCCGGGAGCCGGTCCATCCTTGCTGTTTCAAAGGACCTGGCATATATGGCATACTGTTCTTAAAATGTTCGCTCACCTTCTTGGCACTATGTGTTTTAACCAAGGTCTCCTCTCTGAGGAAGATTGTTTCCCCAGGTAGGGATTTTCCCCTGAAGTTAGGGAGGGAATAAAACCCTCAACTAAGTGCCCGGCGGGTAATTAATCACTTTAACTATGAACAATCATGCTTAAGCTACATAATCTTTACTCCCTGGAATGGAGATAAGAAACGCCCTAACCTTTGTAATAGAGATTGATAGGATTGAATCAACTGGTATAAATACAGATGTAAGAAGACAGAGAGACAGAACCTAGGCACAGAACCTACACAGAACGTTCTCTAGAGACAGAAGAACTTCGCTGGAAAGAACATGGCAAAAGATCCTGGACAGAAACTGGCCTCAGAACCTAGAGACAGAACCTAGCGAGAGAACATGGCAAAAGATCCTGGACTGAACCTGACTACAGAAATTGGCAAGAGAACCTGACTAGAACCTGGTGACTGAACCTGGCTGGAGAACCTGGACAGAACCTGGCTGGAGAACCTAGTGAGGGAACATGGCTACAGAACCTGGCTGGAGAACCTGGAGAACCTGGCTGGACAACCTAGCAAGAGACCATGGACCCAGAACCTGGCAAGAGATCCTAACCAGAATTTCACTGGAGATCCTGACCAGAACCTGGCTGGAGATCCTGGCTAGGCTGCTGATCAACTGAACGCTGTCTCTGTATCATTCCTTCTTCGCCGACTCTGTCCACACCTTTGGGGACCCCTGGACCTGCTGGGGTTGGACCCCGGCACCCAACTGCCCACCCCTGCTGGCCTGGTCACCCCAAGTGTCCTCCTCTGCTGGCCTGGCTGCCCCCTAACTGCCCCCCCCCCTCCCGCCAGCCTGGTCACCCCTTACTGCCCTGTCCCCCCCGCTGGCTTGGTCGCCCCCAACTGCCCCCTCCACCAGCCTGATCGCCCCCAACTGCACAACCCTGCTGGCCTGGTCGCCCCATGCAGCCTGCTTGTTCAGTCATTTGGTCGTCCCTCACTAACCCCCCTGCTGGCCTGCTCTTCAGTCATTTGGTCGTCTCTCACTAACCCCCCTGCTGGCCTAGTCGCCCCAATGCAGCCTGCTGTACAGTCCTTACTGTTACTGTGATGGTGCCTCGGACAATTTGCATATTTCTCTATTATTAGTATAGACTAGAGGCCCGGTGCACACAAATTTGTGCACTCCGGGAGGGGGGGGGGGTCCTCAGCCCGGCCTGTGCCCTCTCACAGTCTAGGACCCCTCGGGATGACCACCTGCTGGCTTAGGCCCGCTCCCCGGGGGATTGGGCCTAAGACGGCAATCAGACATCCCTCTGGCAGCCCGGCAGCCCTCGGGGGATGTCCACTTGCCAGTGGGGAGCAGGCCTAAACTGCAGTCGGACATCCTTAGTGCTGCTGAGGAGGCAGGAGAGGCTCCCACCACCACCGCTGTACTGGCAGCCATCAGCCTGGCTTGTGGCTGAGCAGAGCTCCTCCCATGTGAGACGCCATGACCACCAGAGGGCAGCTCCTGCATTGAGCGTCTGCCCCCTGGTGGTCAGTGTGTGTCATAGTGACCAGTCATTCCCAGTTGTTCTGCTGTTAGAGTCAGTTTGCATATTACCCTGTTACTATATAGGATAGAGGCCTGGAGCACGGGTGGGGGCCGGCTGGTTTTCCCTGAATGGTGTCCTGGATCAGGGTGGGGGTCCCGCTTGGGTGCCTGGCCAGCCTGGATGAGGGGATGATGGCTGTTTGCAGCTGGTCACACCCCCTTCAGGGTGGGGGTCCCCACTGGGGTGCCTGGCCAGTCTGGGTGAGGGGCTGAGGGCCGTTTTCAGGCTGGCAGGTGACTGAAACTCCCAACCTCTCCCTTTTTTCTTTCTTTTTTTTAATTCTGGGATTTATTTACCTTCTATGGCCGTCACTGTAGCTGAGAGCCGGCTTTAGCTCTGAGGCTCAGCTCCAGCTCTGAGACCTCGGCTGGGCTTTGTTTAGCTTCTATAATTGAAACACTGTTGCAACTTCAGCTCTGAGGCCTGGCTGGCTGAAAGCAGGTTTCTGGGGATTGTTTAGCTTCTATAATTGCAACATAGTTGCTTAGAGTGCAGCTCAGAGCTTGGTGGCAGCAGGCGGGGAACCTTGGCTTCCTCCATCACTGGAGCAAGCAAGCCTCCTGTTCGCTTCAGCTGCCTGGCTGTCGGCCGCCATCTCGGTTGGCAGTTAATTTGCACATCGCCCTGATTAGCCAATGGGAAGCGTGTCGGAGGTACAGTTAATTACCATGTTTGTCTATTATTAGATAGGATGTGGTCATTGGAGGTCAGAATGATAGTCCCTGGGAGATGGGAACATGTGCTCTGTGTCCCCTTTCTCTTTCTTTATCACTGTCATTTGGCTGTTTAGATTTTCTTTTATTTATTACTCCAGCATACACATTTTGGGTTTAAGCATAATTTCACAACTTCTCTCTCTGTATTACACCATATTATATTTGTTCCCACTATTTTTTTTGTTCTTTTTAGTCTGTCATCTTTCTCTAGTTTTATTGTATTTTTGTATTATTCTTACATACCTTTCTTTATAACTCTGTTGCAAAAGGCTCTTTTTTATTTTCCAATGGAAAAACTGAGTGATGATAAGGATCACCTACAGGTACCTTTTTTTAGAGATTGTATATATCTTTCGTAGTAGAGATATAAATAATTCATAGTTGGAGTACAACACATACATTTACATTCTACTTACTGGATAATTTAAGCCCAGATAATATGAATGTAAATGTACATCACCTTAGTGTTAAGTCTGCTAATCCAAAGGGTACACCAAAACTAAATTGATAATGATAAAACTAACATAACTAATTTTAATTAAAAGAGAACAATAAAATCAGTAGAAAATTATGACCAAATAAACACAGCATGTGTAATGCATTGGTAATGGAATTCATTTCCCCATAGTGCATGAATTTAAACTATCTCCTTATTTGTAGTCTCTAAAGGAACTTTTGAATGTGTCAAAGTCTTGCACAGCAGCCAAATTTCCCAGTAGATTGTGAATTATATTTCTTTGGAATTCTCTTAGTAATGTGCTAATTTTTATTTGAATCTATTATCATTAGTTCATCAGAGCTCTAGTATTCCACCCTGTTGACCTCAAACAACAAAAATTTATTTTTTTTCATCCTAAGTCAGTAGTTCTCAACCTGTGGGACGTGACCCCCTTTGGGGGTCGAACGACCCTTTCACAGGGGTCGCCCTAAGACCATTGGAAAACACATATATAATTACTTATTGTTTTTGTGATTAATCACTATGCTTTAATTATGTTCAATTTGGAACCATGAAAATATATCCTGCATATCAGGTATTTACATTACGATTCATAACAGTAGCAAAATTACAGTTATGAAGTAGCAACGAAAATAATTTTATGGTTGAGGGTCACCACAACATGAGGGACTGTATTAAAGGGTTGCGGCATTAGGAAGGTTGAGAACCACTGTCCTAAGTGTTTATTCTTCATTGGTCAGGTAGTGGGGTGAGAAGAAGTTCTGTTCTGTTGGAGCCTTATTCATGAAATAAGGCTGATGGAGGTTTTAGCATCTGCAATAGTCACAGATCACAGAGGCAGAAGTAGAGAGGTCTCAATTTTGATATTAGCAGTGAGGCTTTTTCCATGTTTCAGTGTTCAGTGTTATATTTCATTATGTGGTTTGCAATTTTTGCACCATTATCATCACTTAAATCCTGAATTCATCAACTCTGCATTTCTATTGCTTC
Organism: Myotis nattereri; assembly: GCF_964212035.1. Taxonomy (NCBI): domain Eukaryota; kingdom Metazoa; phylum Chordata; class Mammalia; order Chiroptera; family Vespertilionidae; genus Myotis; species Myotis nattereri. Next base: position 39,499,630 of record NC_138076.1, on the reverse strand, counting down.
TCTCTTTGTTTAAACTAGTTTCTTGCTTAGAACACTATAATGATATCCTACCATATAACTCCTCTGCTATTCTTTGGATTCTCTTGTAAGCAGACTCGGAAAGTTTATTGGGAGAATACCCTTGGGACCAACAGTGTGAGGGAGTGAAGGAAACTGGATTAAAGGAGAAGTTTAATTGGGTTGAGATGCATACTCAACAAAGGATTTAGCTAATCCTATAGAAAGCTCTGAATGTTTGTTGGTCTTTTATGGTAGTCTCAAATTGGCCAGTTGTATCAACTAACCATTGGGTGTAGGCTCCCCTTAGGAAGGGGCAAGACCTTAGGCAGAAAGTTGAGAGAAGATGTCAACTATCCATTACCAATGTAAGAAAAGGGGAATGACCTAAATTGGTGATCTGGACAGAGAACCTTGTTTTATAAGATGACTAGGGGCCCAGTGCACAAATTCATGCACCTTGAAAGGACCTGTGGGCCACGAGGCTGTGGTGGGCACAGGGGCGGGTCTTGGCCCATCCTCTCGCCCCCGCCCAGTCCCTCCTGCCACAGCCACCCCCGGTCCTGTCTCCTGGCAGCCCCGCTCCTGGGAATTTACTCTTTAGAAATTTCTACCGGTAGTTAACTTGGTTTTTGTTTACATGATAGTGTATTTTGCATTCTTTCTTGAAAGATAGTTTTGCTGTATAGGCAAATCCAGGTTGATAGTAGCTTTCTATCAGCATAGCCCTGAAATCTTTGTTCTGTGTTCTGTAGCTATTGAAGACATAGCTCTCCATCTAGTTTTTGTTAGTTTATAGACAATTTGTTCATTTTGTTTGATTGCTTTATAAAAATAATTCTTTGTGAAGAATATAATACATCAATTTTAAGTGCATAACAATGAATTTTAATAAATGTAACCACAATTAATATATAGAACATTTTTATCCCTTTTGAAAATGTCCATTCCCTCATTTTACATTTCCAGTAGCAGTGTTTGAGAGTTCCAGTTACTCCATCCTTGGAAAACACTTCATATTGCTTTTCTCTTTAAATTAAGTAATTCTAATGGATGTGTAGTTTTATTTCCTTGTGATTTTAAATTCTATTTCCTTAATACCTAATACTGTTGAGCATATTTCCACATGCTTAATGACCATTTATTAATCTTTTATGAACTGTTTTTTTCAAATGTGTGCTCCCCTCCTCCCCCCCTACACACATTTTAAATGATTAGGATTCTTGATTTTTTTAAGCACAGTTTTATATTTATAGAATAATTGAACAGATAGTATGTGGCGTTCCATATATACCCCCAACCCCAGCCTTTTACAAAGTTTCTCCAATTATTAACATCTTGCATTCATGTGGTACATTTGTTAAGATTAATGAACCAACATTGATACATTATTATTAACTATAGTCCTTAGTTTAAATTAAGGTTCACTCTGTTGTATAGTTATGAGTTTTGACAAATACATAATACATGTATCCGCCATTACAGTTTCATACAAAATAGTTTCCCTTGAGCTTCACCTATTCAACACCCCCAATCCCTGGCACACACTGCTCTTTTATTATATCTACTAGAGGCCCGGTGCACAAAAATTTGTGCACTCGGGGGAGGGGGGGAGGGGGGGTCCCTCAGCCCAGCCTGTGCCCTCACGAAGTCTGGGACCCCTCAGGAGATAACGAACTGCTGGCTTAGGCCTGCTCCCGGGTGGCAGAGGGCAGGCCCAATCCCTAGGTTCAGCCCTGGGTCGGGCTCAGAGCAGGGCCGACTGGGGAGTTGGGGCGCCGCCCCCTGTCATGCACAGAGCAGGGCGGATCGGGAGGTTGTGATGCCACCCTCAGTCACGCTCAGGGTAGGGCCTATTGGGATTTGGGGCACCGCCCCCTGTCACACTCAAGGCAGGGTCGATGGGGAGGTTGCGGCGCCACCCCCTGTCATGCACAGAGCAGGGCCAATCAGGGGTTTGGGGCGCTGCCCCCTGTCATGCACAGAGCAGAGCCCATCAGGGGGGGTTGGGGCTCCGTACCATGTCACGCACAGAGCAGGGCCAATCAGGGGGTTGGGGCGCTGTCCCCTGTCACGCACAGAGCAGGGCCCATCAGGGAATTGGGGAGCTCCCCCTTGTCACGCACAGAGCAGGGCCGATCAGGGGGTTGAGGAGCTCCCCCCTGTCACTCACAGAGTAGGGCCGATAGGGGAGTTGGGGCACCGCCCTCTATAACCCACAGAGCAGGGCCGATCAGGGAGTTGGGGCGCCGCCACTGTCACACTCAGGGCAGAGCCGATGGGGAGGTTATGGCTCTACCCCATCACACACAGAGCAGGGCCTGTGGGGGGTGGGTTGGGGCGCCACACCTTGTCACACACAGAGCCGCAGGGCGATCAGGGGGTTGGGGAGCTCCCCCCTATCAGGCACAGAGCAGGGCTGATCAGGGGGTTGGGGCGCCTTCCCCTGTCACGAACAGAGCAGGGCGGATAGGGAGGTTGTGGCCCCGCCTCCTGTCACACACACAGAGCCACAGGGTGATCAGGGGGTTTGGGCGCTGCCCCCGTCACGCTGATCCCGGTGCCGGGAAGCCTCTCGGTTCCGCTGATCCCGGTGCTGGGAGGCCTCGCGGCTCCGCTGATCCAAGTGCTGGGAGGCATATTACCCTTTTACTATATAGGATAGAGGCCTGGTGCATGGGTGGGGGCCGGCTGGTTTGCCCTGAAGAGTGTCCTGGATCAGGGTGAGGGTCCCTGGCCAGCCTGGATGAGGGGATGATGGCTGTTTGCAGCTGGTCACACACCCTTCAGGGTGGGGGTCCCCACTGGGGTGCCTGGCCAGTCTGGGTGAGGGACTGAGGGCTGTTTTCAGGCTGGCGGGTGACTGAAGCTCCCAACTGCTCCTTTTTTTCTTTTAAATTCTGGGCCAGCTTTAGCTCTGTCTCCGGCTCTGAGGCCTCTGCTGCTGAAAACAGGTATCAAGTTTGTTTGGGTTCTGTAATCGAAACAATGTACCAACTCCAGCTCTGAGATCCCGGCTGGCTGAAAGCAGGTTTCTGGGGTTTTGTTTAGCTTCTATATTTGTAGCAATTTTTCAAACTGCAAGCTCAGAGGCCGGCAAGGCAGGCGGAGAACCTTGGAGTCCTCCGTCACTGAAGCAAGCAAGCCTCATGTTAGCTTCAAGCTGCCTGGCTGCTGGCCGCCATCTTGGCTGGCAGTTAATTTGCATATCGCCCTGATTAGCCAATGGGAAGGGTAGCGGATGTATGGCTAATTACCATGTTTCTCTTTTATTAGATAGGATAGTCTTACCCTTTCCAGAAAGTCATATAGTTAAAATCCTACACTTTGACTTCTTAAACTTAGCAAGATGCATTTAAAGGTTTCTCCATGTCTTTTCACAGGTTTATAGCTCATATTTTTTTTTTTTCAGTTGAGCAACATCCCACTATATGGTTATACAACAGTGTGTTTATCCTTTCACCTTTTGAAAGATATCCTGGTTATTTCTAGTTTTTGGTGATTGTGAATAAAGATGTTGTGAACATTTGTGTGCAGGTTTCTATATGGACATAAATTTTTAACTCAATTGAGTATATACCTACCTCTGGGTCATATGGTAAAATTATATTTATTTAGCTTTAGGTAAAGTCATTTTGCATTCCTACCAGCAGTGAATAGCATTTGATGTTGTCAGTGTTCTGGATACTAGGGATTCTAATAAGGTGTGTAGTAGTATGTTGTTTTAATTTTCATTTCCCTGATGACAAATCATGTTGAACATCTTTTCATATGCTCATTTGCCATCTTATATCTTCAAATCTTTTTGTTGTCTATTCAAATCTTTTACTTATTTTTAAATTGTGTTTTTAGTTTTCTTTTTGTTGAGTTTTAAGAGCTCTGTATATTTTAGATACAAGTTCTTTACCAGATATATTTTTGAAAATAAAGTTCAGTTTATCAATGTTTTTCTCTCATCGATTTCACTTTTGGTGTTATATGTAAAAGTTTATTGCTAAATCCAAGATCACCTAGATTTTTCTCCTACTTATCATCTAGAAAGTCTATTATTTAGTATTGTATATTTAGGTCTACAGTCCACTTTGAGTTAACTTTTGTGAAAGGTATAAGGACTGTGTCTAGATTCATTTTTTTTTTAACATATGGCTGCTTGTTGTTCTAGTACCATTTGTTGAAGAGACTTTCTTTTCTTCATTGAATTACTTTTGCTGCTTTGTCAAATTTCAGTTGACTATATTTGTGTGAGTCTATTTCTGGGCTCTCTGTTCTATTCCATTGATTAATTTGTTCTTTTACCAATATCATGCTAACTTGATTACTGTAGCTTTATAATAAGTCTCATGTAGATACTTATATTTATGCCTAAGTATTCTGTTTTGTTTTTTTTTTTTTTGCTGCTAATGTAAATGATATTGTGTTTTTAGTTTTAAATTCCAAGTTTTCATTACTGGTGTATAGGAATGCAATGCCTTTTGTATCCTGCAGCTTTGCTATAATCACATTGTAGTTTTAGAAGTTTGCTTTTGGTGGTGGTTGTTGATTTTTAGAGATTTTTTTCATAGACAATCATATTACCTGCTAATGAAGAGTTTTATTTATTTCTTACCAGTTTGTTTAGCTTTCTCTTGTCTTAATGGTTAAGCTAGGAACTATAGTAGCATGTTTAATAGGACTGGTAAAAGGGAGCCTCCTTACCTTGTTCCTGATTTTAGAGGGAAAGCATCGATCCTCAACATTAAGTCTGAGGTTAGCTGTAGGTATTTTGTAGATGTTCTTTATGAAGTCTAAGTAATTTCCTTCTATCCCTAGTTTGCTGAACTCATTGGGTGTTGGAGTATCTGCTTATGTGGTCTTCTTTTCTTCTTTAGTGATAGATTACATTAAATGGTTTTTGAATGTTGAACTAGCCTTGCGTAACTGAAATATATCCCACTTGGTCATGGTGCATATAATTCTTTTTATACATTGTTGAATTTTTTTCCTTTCAGCCATTTTATTTTTATACCTAGAAATTGTATTTTAATTTTTTATATTTTCTACTTCTTTCCTCATCATGATTATTTTTCCATTAAATCATACAGACAGTATTTATAATATCTGTAATTTGTAATAGTATTTGTAATAACTGTTTTAAGGCTTTTTATTTCTGAGTTTGTTTTTGTTGACTATTTTCCTTCTGATGTGGATCACATTTTGCCTTTTCACATGTCTCTTAATTTTTTATTGGATTGTAGACATTGTGAATGTTTAGATTTTGTTACTTTTATTTAAAGGATGTTAAAGTTTATTTTGTTTGATAGGTAAATTAATTGATGTTCAGATTAATATCTTTTAAGCTTTTTTCTTTCTTTCTTTTTTTTTTTTCCAGCTTTCTTAGGGCAAGTGTAGCATAGCCTTTTCTGGCATTCTGATTCAACAAGTATATCTTTGTCCATTTTTCTCTACCTTTTATGATTCTATCCTTGAGTTCATAATTTCTTTCTTTATACAACTGTGATTTTTTTTTTTTTTTTTTTAGTACATTGTAAACACCTAATGTTTTAGGCAGGAGAGAGAGGTGAAGCTAAATATATTGTTAAAGAATTTCACTGACCACTGTGTAGTTTACTGGGACCACCTCTAGTGATGGGGAGTTCTGTTAGGGGGCTATTACAGGAGTCCTAGGAAGAGATGATGGCAGTTTGCATACTGGTAATTGTGATAATGGAGATAAAAGTGTGATCATTTTCTAATTACAAACAAAAATGACATTTCATGAGGAAGTTTAATGAACACCATCTTAACCAAATATAACTTCATCAGGGAAAGTACAAATGGACTTTCTTTTCTTTTTATGGCTCTCTAATGTGATGTAAGAATGAAAGTATGTTAATTTTTTTTGGCTTTCTAGAATATGCTTTTCCTAATTCTTTTCCTCTTACCTTCCTGTGATTCTTTTCTCTTCTGAATTCCTAATGATAGAATTATTTGGGTACTTTTCCTCATCCTAGAATATAAAGCTCCCAATGTGAAAACTATATGTTAATCTTTCTTCTTCTCACTACACTTATCATTGCTTTTAAAATGCTACTCCCGCATAAAGGTATCCTACGCAGACATAACCAACATCAGAATTTTAAAAATTGAATTAATTATGAAACACTTAGGAAGCAAGTGCCTTTTTAACTAAGTTGAAGTTAAGAGTGCTATTTTATGGTTTAGAGGTCAAAGGTCTATGACCTTTGGCCTTCTCTTCCCTTTCCCTCGAAGATCCTATAGAGAGAGTTCAGTGCTTTTAGACTCTAAGAGCATCACAGGCCAGGAAGAGTCCTTTAAAGGCTCACTACTGACCTCTTCTTTTTTCAGAAACAATCCTAAACAAGTGGCCTCAGACATGTGTATCTCCACCTTGTTTTTCAGAAAACCTCTAAACAAGACTTTACAACTTCTCTTGATAAATTGTTATAGATGACTCATGCTGTCAAAAATTTTACTTTGTAATAACTAGTCTAAATATTAAATCTTGCTAACAATAATTTTATGATTTTATTTTCTCTTATAAAACTATACCTGGAAATATCCTTTGTTTGGGACCTTATGTTGTATTTTAGTAATTCCCACTAGTCTAGGCATTCCCTGTTGAATGAATGGATTTAGGGCAATAGCTTCTCCATTGATGTCAGCAAGATCTGGAACTTTTGTAATATAATAGTCAGGGCTTGATTTTCCCCAAAACCATCATGTCAGTTCTTGCTGGTAAAAGCTGCAGGGGATTCCTGTGACTTTTCAGATAAAAATACCTCAAGCACTATAAATCATTACTTTTAAAACAAGGGAATTTAGTTTGTTATGCATCCAAGCAGCAGTTTGGGGGGATCATATGAGTGTGTGTGTGTATATTTGTGTGTTTCCTTAATGCTATGTAAGTTGCTTCACGCATCTTTAGTTGGTTAATACTATATTTTGGAATTCATTGTCAAATAATTTATGTTTTCTTAGCTTTTGGTTTCATTATTGGTGAAAATGTTACATTTATTGATAGTCTCTCTTTTTTTTTAAATGAACACACTCTCATTAAAAATATATGCAAGATCATTATACTGGTGTTATCTTCCTGACTCTAAAGAAAGGAACTTTTTAAATAAATTAGTTATTGTCTCCTGCGTTATTGAACATGTGGTCAGTTGTCATGTTCCTGCATCCAAATGATCAAAGTCTGAACTTCTGTCTAATTCTTCCCTGCTGTTAGGCTACCCTGTCATGATCAAGGCCTCAGCAGGTGGTGGTGGGAAAGGCATGCGAATCGCTTGGGATGATGAAGAGACCAGGTGAGATGCTGTCCAAAATATACTTTTGATGAAAATTACAGTTTCTAGAGTTTTATTAATCTGACAAGTAGACAAATATCAAAAACATAATGAAATAATTACAATCACCATCTAATTTTTGCTTTTTCCCCAATTTTAGATGGGAAAAATTGGAATTATGCAGAAACTTCCTTACTTATATTTTCATGATGATTACCGTATTATAGGCAGGTTTTTACTTTATTAAACATTAAGAAAGGATAATCTCTTCATTTTTACAGTCTACTTTTAAAATTTACAGTTATGATTCCATTTTCTAGGCAAAAGTTACTAACATTTGATCGTGTAATTCTAAGTGCAGCCAAAGATTTAAACCACATATTTAAAAGGTGTCATTATTTCATTTGTTTATTACTCAGTATGTACTTGCTTTCATTTCCTTGTTTATAAAAGTAGTGAAATACTTTGATACTTTTATAGCGTAAAATATATATTTTTTTGAATTTGAAATTACTGTATGTCCATTTTATAGTGCACTCCATTGTAAATTTAGAACATTTTTTATTAGTAGTTCAGAAATTAAAAGTATATTTTAAAACAGTAATTAAAAAACCCAAAGCATTGATTATACAAAATAATTTTTTGAAAAACTGTCTAATATGAGCAGGTTTTAGGGGACTCTTCAGATTTGTAGTCTTATTTATTTTCAGGATTGGTAGTAAGAGAGATTTATGTCATTTTTTGGAGAGGGGTAAAAAAAAAAATCACTGAATAATTATTGTTGCATTTTCTACCCTTTACCCAGAAGTAAATTGGTCTTCTAAGCTGTTAATTTTGCTGTCTCCCTTTCTTTCTCTTTTCCTTCCCACTCCTCAAAATCTCTATATGACAGCAATCTGGAGTAGTTGGTATGAAAGTCATCCAGTACAATATTAAGTCAGAAATTAGGTTCTAAAGTGAATAAGGAGGTAAAAAGCTCCTAAAGGCAATATACTAGCCATTAAAATATTTTGGGAAGACACCACATTGTGGACTTACACAGATAGTTTTAACGCTAACAAGAAAATTGTCTCAGAACACCATTATGTCTTTTGTTAAGTGTCAGAAAGTAATTGGCTTATGATGTGGAGTGATGATATATGACAAATGCAGGTCTTTAAACCTCAGTCTCACTCTCAGAGTGTCACTGATACCTGATATTGACTGAGGTAATATCAGATTCTCTCCCATCTTAAGCTTACCCTACAAGAATAAACTCATTGCATGGATGGCAATATTTATTGAGAGCCTACTATGTTTTAATAACATTCCAGGAATACAGCAATGAACAGAAACAAACAAAATAATTAATTCCTCCATACAGTTTACACACTAGCTCAGGAGTTCTTAACCTTTGAATTCAAAGACCCGTAGAATTCAGGGACTGTTCATGCAGCTGGATGAGTTTTAAAAAGTACATATTTCTTTCATTATCATCTAGTGGCAGTTTAGTGTTTCCTCCAATATAGGCAACAAACTGTATTAGTGGTAGTAGTATCTCTGGAGATTTTCACCACTTAGGAAATCACATACAGTATTATCTTATCACATTACAGTTATAGATATCTCTAGGTTATACTGATTATTAGACTTGGAGTTTTTTGATGAATAAAGAACCATATACATTATATCCCCAAATTGTTTTAAAAATATTTTGATACCTGTATTTTAATGTAATGTATTTCCTATGCAATTCTGTATATTTTCTATGTGTTTTAAATCACTTTAAGCCTTATTTTGACAGAAAGTTCATATGCTGCATGTTTCTGCAAAAGGGATCCTGGCATAACCAAGGTCCAGAAAGCCTATACTGATAGAAAGAGATAAACAAAATCAAAGTAAATCATATATTATGGTGGAAGGTGATAAGGAGTATAAAAAATAAAGGAGGAACTCAAGAGGTCTGGAGAAGGTTGGAGGAAATTCCCATTCTAAACAAGATGTAGGTTTGTCCCCACTGAGAATTCACATTGTAGTAAGGAGGAAAGGACCCGGGCAAGGGCAGAGGCCTCGACCCTGGAACATGTCTTGAGAGATCCAGGAGCAGCAAGGTGGCCAGGTGGTGGAGGGAGGGAGGAGTAGAAGGAGATGGGTCAAGGGGTTTTGGGTGGAATTGGGGCAGATTATGTAGGACGTTGTAGAGCATTCTTAGTGAGATGACAGAGCATTGGAGGATTTTGAGTAGAGAAGTCACTTTAATGGAACTTCAACAAATTCCTGATATTTACTTTTTTAAAATTATAAAACATTTCAAACATATAAAAAAGTAGAATATAATGAACTTATATATGTATCAACCAGGTTAATCAGTTATCAAGATTTTGTGGCTTAAGTTTTAAAGCAGGGGTCCTCAAACTTTTTAAACAGGGGGCCAGTTCACTGTCCCTTAGACCGTTGGAGGGCCGGACTATAGTTTAAAAAAAAACTATGAACAAATTCCTATGCACACTGTGCATATCTTATTTTGAAGTAAAAGAACAAAATGGGAACAAATACAATATTTGTATTTGCATGTGGCCCGTGGGCCATAGTTTGAGGAACCCTGTTTTAAAGGATCACTGGTTGCTATCTTGAAACAGACTTAATGGACAGTAGAATCATGAACTCTGAAATCAGGGAGGCTTTAGCAATAATCCATGCAAGAAAAATGGTGGTGGTGGCTTTCCTCAGTGTAATGGTGGAGGTGATAAGAAAAGAGTTTAATCCTCAAAGTAGAGGCAACAGGATTTGCTGAGTGATTTGATACAGAGGATGAGTGTACTCAAGGATTACTTGCAGTCACTATTTACCTTATTTTTTTGCTCTTACTCTCTCCTTGGTCTGAGTGTTGATTTATATGCATTAAATGCATATGCTACTACACTGTTTTATTGAAAATTTCTTGGGAAAGACTGAGAGATTAAGGCCAGAGTGAGGGCTTTTATCTTCAAAATAGTAAAGCTTAATTGAAGAAGGGTCTGGTTCTTAGCCTCTCTGGAATTCTGTCTGGCTTGATTCCTTTTGATAGTGGGGACTTACCTTTATATTACTGAGCATTGGTTAACTACGTGAAATGTTTGAAGTCAGGCTGACTGGTTGCTGTGTTTGGGTGGAAGCAAGTATAAGGGGAGGAGGCATGTTTAATTTCATTTTTACCACAGAATCCATTTTATTTGTCTTTTGAAGTTCAGATGTTGAAGTTATCTTTTATGCTTTAAATGTAACACCTGTTTGCCAAGTAGACTTCATGGGTGGCTTGGGCTTCCTTGGGCTTCCAAAAAGTCCGGTAGCCGTGGACTTTTTACTTAGGGACCCAGTGATCCAAGGGCAGTTGTTTCAGATACAAATGGAAGCTCTTTCACTGTTTGTAATCCAGTCTCAGAAGTCACATAGGTTCCCTTCCACCATATTTCTGCCCAAATCCTGTAGGAAGGGAATTAGATTCCACTTCATCAAGAGGCAATAGCAAGATTCTTAGAAGAGCACATGGAATGGGAGTGGCCACTGTGACCATCTTTGGGAAAGACAATCTGCTACAGCGTCTTTGTAGGAAAGACTGATGTAATGAAGATATTAAACACAGCATAATGGTTTTATAAGAAATGTGGATTTTATGAACTTTAGTGTTTTTTTTTCCTCCTTGTTTCCCCTTTTGTATGTATGGCACTTAACTTATATAGCAATTTTACTGAAAGCGTTAGCATTTACTTTTCATAGGATCTCAGATTTCTTATCAGTCATTTCTCCAGGGCTGATGTTAGTAACATATTCTTTTATGCTGAGGATTGCTCTAGTTTCTTGGCAGTGAGGTTTGCTGTGCTGCTGTTGCCTATGGATCTTAATTTAGAATTCAGTGATCACTGTATTCATTCATATATTAGGCATCATTTGATAAATAATTTAACCATTTTTTGGCCGGTAAATGGCATATTGATTTTAAATATGCTCATCAATTCACAAAAGTACACACACAAATTTTCTACCTAAAATATTATTTTCTTCAACTTGATAAATAAGTCATCTCTGAAACTTTGTTGAGATTAATGAAAGCATGAGACTATTTGATTTAATGATATATGCTCTTTTTGTTGGTTTTTTTGTTGTTGTTGTTAAACCTCACCTGAGGATATTTTTTCACTGACTTTTAGAGAGAGTGTAAAGGTGGGGGAGAGGCAGAGAGAGAAACATTGATATGAGAGAGACACATCAATTGGTTACTTCCTGCATGTGCCCCTACCAGGGCAAGGGATCGAGCCTGCAACCAAGGTACATGCCCTTGGCCAGAATCAGACTTGGGATGCTTCAGTCTGAGGGCCAACACTCCATCCACTGAGTCAGAGCGGCTAGGGCCATGCTCTTCATTTTTAAAAAATTGCTCTATGTCCTGGAAAAATAAAACCTATGCAAAATTTGAGAGAATAGTCCAAAAAATCCCATGTATTTATCTTCTACAATCACCAGCTATTAATATCATGCTGCATTGCATCTATTCCCTGTCTATATGGTTGTGAAGGAGGCAATTTAAAGGAATATTTAAAATATCAGGAAATGTTCTTGAGGATTCTCCTGTTGGCTGTAGTTCTGCCCCAGCTGTGCAGTTGGCCAGGTCATTTACATTTCTGTGTGCATCTGACTATTGAGTCTAATGGATATGTACTTTTATATATTTTTTATTAGCGGAATTATGATATACTAGAGGCCTTGTGTACAAACTTGTGCACGGATGGGGTCTGACTGGCCTGGAGGACCGGCTGGGGGAGGGGCCACGGGTGGTTGGCCAGCCGGCCCTGCCTCATGGTCGAACTCCCGGGTGAACCTCCTGGTTGAGGGGACGATTTGCATATTAGCCTTTTACTATACAGGATTAGGGTTGAAGAAATGGAACTTTATATGATTGATATGGTTTATTAAAATCTCAGGTTTAACAGTCTACAAAATGAGTACCAATATTCCTGTTTAGATATAAAATCTAAGATCAGGGAAGTTAAATCACTCACCCGAGGTCATAGAGCTAATAAGAGGAAGAGCTATAGTTCAACCAAAGTTAACTTAGTTATTTGTTCACTAAGTGAGTTTTCCTCTGCATTTGTTCAGAAGTAAGCCAAAATAAATATTTAATTAGTTTTCTTTTATATTAAGGGCTCTACTTTTTTGTTTGTTTGCTTGACTGTTCTTCTGTTTCCCTTTACAGGGATGGTTTTAGGTTTTCATCTCAAGAAGCTGCTTCTAGTTTTGGTGATGATAGGCTACTAATAGAAAAATTTATTGATAACCCTCGTCATATAGAAATTCAGGTTGGTACATTTTAAGATAACTTCTAATTATTATGACTTTAAATATGTCATTTTTTCCTATCAGAAACATATCCTTTCTTCAGTTAGAATGATTGTGAATTGTTCTGATATGTTGGAATAATTATAAAATAGAGAAAGTACATAAATTGATAATCTACCTACCTTTGGAATCTGGTATGCTTTTGTCAAAGTGCCAGAATGTCAGGATGCAGAATGATATAAAAGCCCAGCTCCAGAAAGAAGCTGTCCCAAGATCTCTGTGCAGGATAAATATATTATACGTAGAGACTCGTTTGGTCTTCTGAGATTGGGCCATTTTAGGGTATTTTAAAAAGAAAAGTGCCTGACCTGGACTCGTGTCATTTCAGTTAACCAGATGTCTGTGTGGCTCACTGTTATATTCATTCTACTAGGAGCTAGTTGTATAGAGATGAAGGAATCAAATTTGCTACTCAAATTAAGATTTTAATGAAACTGTTAAAGTTTGTAGGGGTTGGTTGCAAAAACAAAATGGGTTTTTTGAAATAAAACATAGAAGAAAAAGAATACAATCCCTCTCCTGATTGCCAAAAGCAACAGTATTCTGACATCTCATACCATAGATTATTTTTGTTTGTTCTTAAACTTTATATAAATGGAATCAGGCAATATGTACTTGGTTGTGTCTGGCTTCTTTTGCACATCATCATTCTTTGAGATTCTTTCATGAGGCTATTTTATCATTCATTAAAAAAAAAAATTGCTCTGTGCTGTACTATTGTTTGAATAACCTGTATTTTACCCATTTTCTTGTTGGTGTATCATGTTTTTTTCTAGTTTTTTTTCTGTATTATGAATAAAATGATATGTCTTTTTATGGACATATATATTCTTTTTTGGATATACTGAGGAGAGGTATGTTTGGATTACATGGTAAGGTTATGCTTAGTTCTAGTAGATACTGTGGTTGTCCTAATGTATACTCCACAAGCAATATATGAAAGTTTCCATTGCTGCCATTCTTTCCAACACTTGGTATTCTCAAATTTTTAGACATTTAGCCATTTTGGCAAACATGTAGCAGTATCTCTGTTTTAATTTGCATTTCCCTGATGACTACTGATATTGAGCACCTGTTGTAAGTGTATGACCAGGTGGATATCTTTCAGTACACAGGCCGACGCTCTATCCACTGAGCCAAACCGGTTAGGGCTCGACCAGGTGGATATCTTATTTTGTGAAGTTACTGCTCAAGTCTCATACTTGCCTCTCTCCCCTTTAAATTAGATTTTTAAAAATTACCGAGTGGTTGTAGCTATTTTTATTTGAGTCCTTTGCCAGTTATATGTATTGTATATATCTTCTGCACAGAATCATTTTTGTGACACTTTTCAAGTTAGTTGTCTGCTTAGAACATTGCCATATGGGATTGTGCAGGATGTGAATACTGTGATTTGGGTTGTGTTGTGGGCCATCTTTGGATATTAGCTACCACAACTTATCCCTTTATACCCAACGATCATGTCCTTTCCATAAACAGAATATACCCACTTTCCTTCCAAGACCAGGATCTTGTCTACAGACTTGGTCCAGGTCTGGTTGAGACTTCTTGTACATAGTCCCGTAAGGGCAGTTCTTCTGATGGGAGAACCTCTGAATTTAAAGACACTCTGTGACACCTTCTCCTCCAACATACAATGATGAGAAAAGGATACACACTGCAATAAAATACCACCATTCAACAAGATAGTAAGAGGGATGCACACAGTATTCACTGGTTCTTCACAATTGAGAACCAGCAATTGAAGCTGAGAGATTTCTTAAGAGGTTCTTGTGGTAATTTTAGACGTACTTATTGCAGCTATCTTTAAGAGCCATAGAAATAAAATTCCACCTTATTGGTATTTTATTACTACAGTGTTTTCCTTTTGTTTGAAATCATTCTTGAGGTTTTGATAGATTAATTTTTATTTCTAAAAATTAACTTTGCAGTCATATTAACTCTATTTTATAGTTTACTATATCTGTTCTAAAGATGATCTCCTTTTTGGTTTTATTTTTCAGTACCCATATGAAATATTAAGATTATATTAGCTGCTATTTATAATGCATGAGGAAACTGAATGACTTATTCAGGGAGATTGCATAGAGCTGTTTAGAACTAAAATTAGTGCCTAGTTTTTTGGTTTGTAGAATAGCTTTTACTTCTGTTTAATATATGCATTCAGTAATAAGCATTTCCTCTTTAATTCCGAAAAGAGATTATCCCAATTATGAAAATCAAACATTCCATGCAAAAACATTAACAAAGAGTCTGTTTTAGGGTTTTGCCAGATTTAGCTGATAAGATCCATGTTAAATTTGAATGTCTGTTAAACAGATATATATATGTATGTGTGTATGTGTGTGTGTGTATATATATTTAAGTATGACTATGTCCTTTGCAGTATTTGGGGCACATTTTTATTAATTTTTTTATTGTTTGTCAGGAATTAAAATTTCCCTGGGTGTACTGTTTTATTTGGTATCCAAGCTTATTTCCCATTATTACAAACTAGAGGCCCAGTGCATGGAATTTGTGCACTGGTAGGGTCCCTAGTGGCAGGCGGTGGCTGGCTGGGTACTCCCTCCCTTCCCCTGGCCATCTGCCACCAGCCAGGGACTCCGTCCCTTCCCCTATCTGGCCCTGCCCCCTGGTTGAACTCCCTGAACTCCTGGTCGAGGGGACAATTTGCATACTACCCCTTTATTATATAGTATGGGAAAATCATTGTATGCTATATATTAACTCCAGACCATTTACTAGTTTCCTATGCCAAAAATAAAGCAAAATAAAAGTATCCATATATAAGTAATGGACTTGTATTGTGTATAAATAGAAAAGTATTTCCTGATTAACAGTTAATCATGTTAACAACAGATGTTTGTAATAACAGTCATGGCTCTCCTAAGCACAAGGACATTTAGAATATGTATCCCCTTATTGACACTCAGTGTCCTTCACAAAATTTGTACAATTGATGCTAATAGTTTACCCACTGCTTTCAAAATATAATATGAGAATTTTTGTCTCAAGTGTTTTTGATAAAAATGTTTTGAGTGTTTGGGTTTTAAATATTAAGTTTTTTTCTATTAACATCAACTAAAAGAGGAATGAATATGTTCTCTGCAGTTTGAGTATTAAAAACCAAGGGGTGTTGCATGGACAAAACATTAGCTGGACGGACACATGCTCTATGGGTATGGCTATATATTTTCTCAGATGGTATTTCTTTTTCAGGTTTTAGGTGATAAACATGGGAATGCTTTGTGGCTCAATGAAAGAGAGTGCTCAATTCAGCGAAGGAATCAGAAAGTGGTGGAGGAAGCACCAAGGTAGGTCTCTACATGAGTATTCATAATTGTCTGCTTTTATATATTTCCTTTCATTTTATTGGCTAAACTTGCTTTAATAGTCATGGTAAAACCTATCTAATCTAATAAAAGAGAAACATGCAAATTGACCGCACCTCTGCTACGCCCCAAGCCATGCCCACCAGCCAATCAGAGCGACCGTATGCAAATTGACCCAACCAAGATGGCGGCTGACAGCCACGGAGCTGGGGCAAGCAGGAGGCTTGGTTGCCCTGGAGATGGAGGAAGTCAAGCTTCCTGCCTGCCCTGGCTGGCTGTGGCCTCTGCTCAAGGCAACAAAATTTCAATTACAGAAGATAAATAAATCCCAGATACCTGCTTCCAGTCAGCCTCCACTGGGAGCTTGGGTGGCTGGGGGCCGTTGCGAGCCTGCAAACAGCCATCAGCCCCTCACCCAGGGTGGCCACACCCTCATGGGGTGAGGATCCCTGCTGGGGGGCTTGGCTAGCCTGCAACAGCCATCAGCCACTCACCCAGACTGGCCAGGCACCCCAACAGGACCCCCCACCCTGAAGGAGCTGTGGACAGCCTGCAAACAGCCACCAGCCCCTCACCCAGGCTGGCCACACCCTCATGGGGTGAGGGTCCCCGGTGGGGGGCTTGGCCAGCCTGTAAACAGCCATCAGCCCCTCACCCAGGCTGGCCAGGCACCCCAGCGGGGAACCCCACCCTGAAGGGGCTGTGGCCAGCCTGCAAACAGCCATCAGCCACTCATCCAGGCTGGCCAGGCACCCCAGCAGGACCCCCTCCCAGAAGGGGGTGTGGCCAGCCTGCAAACAGCCCTCAGCCCCTCACCCAGGCTGGCTAGGCACTCCAGCGGGGACCCCCACCCTGAAGAGGGTGTGGCCAGTCTGAAAATGACCCTTGGCCCCTCACCCAGGCTGGCCAAGCACCCCAGGAGGACCCCCACCCTGATCTGGGATACCCTTCAGGGCAAACCAGCCGGGCCCCACCCATGCACCAGGCCTCTATCCTATATAATAATCCTATATAATAAAAGGGTAATATGCAAATTGACCCTAACAGCAGAACGACTGGGAATCACTGGTCACTATGATACACATTGACCACCATGGGGCAGACGCTCAATGCTGGTGGTCAGTGTGCTCCCACAGGGGGAACTCTGCTCAGCCACAAGCCAGGCTGCCAGCTGCCAGTACAGCGGTGGTGGTGGGAGCCTCTCCCACCTCCTCAGCAGCACTAAGGATGTCCAACTGCAGTTTAGGCCTGCTCCCTGCTGGCAAGTGGACATCCCCTGAGGGCTCCTGGGCTGCCAGAGGGATGTCTGACTGCCAGCTTAGGCCCAGTCCCCCCAGGGAGCAGGCCTAAGCCAGCAGGTGGACATCCCCTGAGGGGTTCCAGACTGCGAGAGGGCACAGGCCGGGCTGAAGGACGCGTGCCCCCCCCCCCCCGAGTGCACAAATTTTTGTGCACCAGGCCTCTAGTCCTATATAATAAAAGCCTAACTTGCAAATCAACAAAACGATGGCATGACCGGTGGAACGATCAGTCGCTATGATGCACACTGACCACCAGGGGGCAGATGCTCAACACAGGAGCTGCCCCCAACCTGCAGGCCCCAGGCCAGCCAAGGTGGGTGCCAGTTGGGGGCGGGGGGGGGGGCCGATTGCCTCACCGGTCGCCCCACAGATCAGCCCTGATCACGGGCCAGGCCTAAAGACCCTACCCATGCACGAATTTAGTGCATCGGGCCTCTAGTATTTTTGTAATTAAGATTTTGCCACCTGATCTTTCTCAGTACTTCAGTGCATGAAAATAAGAGACTTGAAATATAAGTGGGGCTTTATTAGAGATGGAAGTTGGTTGGATAACCAGCTGTGATGCCCACAGGCTTGTAGGTAATATAGACCCTGTGGGTGTTCATGGGCATATGGGATTTCTGGGGCACATGCCTTGCAGGCTCTCCTGTTGATGATTTCACAAAGTTGATGTTTTATTGAGTTGTACACTTGAAACCTATATAGTTTTGCAAAGCAGTGTCACCCCAATAAATTTAATTAAAAGACAAACAAATCACCAAAGAATTGTATCCATCAAAGGGATAAAAAAAATTAGGTTGATCCAGAATTTCTTGAATTTATCCTACCATGAAAAGGCTCCTGGGCATGGTTCTTAGAAATTCCATAATTTATCAGACCTACTTTGGACACTTTTCCAAGCCACCTTTCATGGAACTTCATTTTTCATTTGATGCCAGGTTGGTATGTGTATATATTCTGGTGTTATTTTAGTTCTTAAAAACCCTCAGTTAGTGTGCGTTGCTGTTTTTAGTAACCAGGCTCTAAGGAATATAGCCAATTGTGGCTTTCACCAGCCTAGCCAGTGTGACTTAATATAAAGGGTATATAGTTTCTGAAAAGAAAAGGTGTGAATTGAATGAGTTTTTAATCACAGAGTAATGGTAAAAATCAAATTCCACTTTAATTATATTAGTTGTTAAAATATGGTTGGTGTAGTATTTTAAAATAGAGTCCCAAATCCTTTGTTACTTCTCTTGTTGAGGAGTTGGGGGCATCAGTGTTCCCTCCCCTTGATTCTGTGCTCTGTGACTACTTGACCAATAGACTACATAAAAGTGAGGCTGTACCCAGGCCTGAAACTGCCAGCTTCTACTTCCTGTTTCTTGGGACACCACACTTAGAAACCAGCTACTGTCCACTGCAGCCTACATGGGGCTGGCTCTTCGCTGATGGACCAGGACCAGATTGTAAGAGGGAAGTGGGGAGAAAAGGCAAAAGGAATGCTCTGTTGTGTCTTTAGGAAGGCTCCTAGAACCTGCCTGTGTTGATTACTTGGCAGTGATCTGAAGTTAGGCACTTTGCTGGGGAGGCTGGGAAATACATTTTTTTCTTGAGTAATCATGTGCTTAGCTAAAATTCTAGTCATATGGAAGAAGGGGACAATGGATACTGGTCAAATAACAGTAGTCTCTGATTCTCCTTTTTTTGCAACTTTGTGTTTTCTGTTATCTTACTTCCAATATAATTAACTTTCTCTTTTTATTTAAAACTCACTCAAGTCTTACCTGGGATAAAAATCTTTCACAAACTTGAAACCTTGAATCATAATTTTATCTATCTGTCTATCTGTCCTTTCAAATGAGCATCTAATCTATGTAGAGAAAAAATAGAGGAAAATTTAAAGCAGTAGGATTCAAATAAAAAACACTAGAACTGATCATTAATAGTGACTTGATATGTATTTGTGTACTGTGAAATACTAGCATAATTGGAATATATAGTTTCAGTTCCTAGAGTGAGAATTTAGCACTGTGCTTTGAGTGTAGTGATGAGGTTGCTTATAACTCTGTGTATCAGTAGCAGAGTTTATGATTAGGGAAAAGACAAGACCAGACAGGACAAAAATAGTTTTACTCAACTGCACTAGAGATTCTTCAAATGCTTTGATATTCATCTTTAGTTGGGTTTCTTTCTTTTGGTTGCATTAATTTTACTGCTAAAATGTCTTTTATGCCTATATCTGTTAGGGTAGTGGAGAATTATCTATAATAATAAAAGCATAACATGCTAATTAGACTGGACGTCCTTCCAGATGTCCTTCTTCCAGATGAAGCTTTAGCGTAGCAGCGGGGGCCAAGCCCTTTGCATGAATTTCATATCTGTTTCTATGAAATAAATTATTTTTTGTAACATAATCATACTTTAAAAATTAGTAAAAGCCCGTTACTAGCATTTAATATCAACTTAATATTCAATTCCCCCTGATCATCTCATCAATATCTTTTTACAGTTGATTTTTAGAATCAGGATCCAGATAAAGCCCATCCCTTGCATCTGATTGTTTTTTTACATCTTTAAGATTCCCTTAACTTGTAACGCCCTCTTTCTTTTTAGCTAAGATCTGGTCATTTTCCTGCCCCATTCTTCACATTCTGGTTTCAGCTGCATGCAACTCCACAGTGTATTTTACCAAACATTCATGTTATATTTCTATTTCTTAAAAACTGCTAGTTAGAGCTAGAACCTAGAATAGAGTCAGGCTGGATTGGTGGGATGGGGGAGGTAGAGCAAGAATACTTCACAGGTGAGAAGTGTAATTCTTACTTTTCCCCTTTTAGTGATGCTAGAATTAATCATTGGATTCAGGTGTTATGAATCTTATGTACCACTTATAAATAACTAGAGGCCTGATGCATGAAATTCGTGCAAGAGTAGGCCTTCCTTCCTCCGGCTACCAGTGCCGGCTTCCCTCTGGCACCCACCCTTCACAGCCCAGCTTTGTCCGGAAGGTCGTCTGGAGGGATGTCCAGTCTAATTAGCATATTATGCTTTTATTATAGACTAGAGGCCCAATGCACAAAATTCATGCAAGGGGTTCGGCCCTGCCACCACGGCAGCTGCCTCGGACCCCACCCTCCACAGTTTGTCTGGAAGGAAGGACGTCTGGTAGGACGTCCAGTCTATTTAGCATATTATACTTTTATTATTATAGATAATACCTAATTTGGGATTTGCTAAAAATAAATACATTGGCTGGTAGAAAAGTGGACATGTAGCTTAGGTAAAACAAGAGTGGCTATTATTACAGACGAAAAATAGGTACATGCAAATACATTATACTATTCCGTAATAAAAATTTTATAAAATGTCATCTTAATCTTACTCATTTGAGAACAGTTAAAAATTTTTTTAAAATTTTTATTGAATTTATTGGGGTGGCATTGATTAATAAAATTATATAGGTTTCGGTTGTATAATTCCATAGTGCAGCATCTGTATATTGTATTGTGTGTTCACCACCCCAAGTTGAGAACAGTTTTAATCCACAAATAGAAAAGCATTCATGTTTTGTTTCTCAGAGCCTATCTTGTATAGAAGCAAGATTTATGCAAATGCAGAAATTATTCAATAGTATTCTTTTCAGGGTTTATTGCAAACATTTCTGCTTTCCTTTCCTGGTGGAATGTGATTTTGATATTGCAAAACAAAAGTTTTGAGGTTTTATCAGATATACAGTTAAATTTTATTTGTGGTGGTCATATTCCATAAAGTCACTGCAAACATGAATCTGTAAATGTTGTAGCATTGCTCCTAGGAGAAATACAGGGTTAGGTGCCTTTGAGCCTCTAGTTAGAACATTTCCACCACCAGATTAATACATAATACTGTTTTATTTGTGTTTCTGTTGAAAGACACCTTGTTTAATGTATATTGTTGACTCATTGTCGTTGAACTCACAGTCCTGCCCCCCAGCTCTGTAACGCATGCCTGAAGGAAGCTCATTTATCAAACATGTTTTCTCTGTAAGGCACATCACAGCCTTCTTGGACTTAGGAACACCAGAGTGCACTTAAGCCCAAAACTCGGGGGCCATTTTAAACAGTGAAATCATCCTAGGCCTCCCCCCTCCCCCCCAAAAAAATAAAGAGAATGTGGCACTAAAGAAACTGTGAAAAGGATAGTTGTTTACAGTATGAGAGCTGAAACAAGAGGGCAGAGTGTCACCTTGTTTGATTTCAGCTGGGACACATGTTGGGAATATCAAATTTTTTTTTGCTGCTCTGAGCTTGTTTGTGAATGACCACAGAAGTGCTGAGTATTAATTTTTGGGTTAGAAGTAACTTTTAGCAAATAGGAAAGTTTGTAAATATGGAGCCTATGAATAACAAGGATCAATTGTATATGTTAGTTTCCAAGAATTTATTTTTTTTCCAATCTTAGGTTGAAATGATTCTGAATATATATGTTAAATTTTACTAATTGAAAATTATTGAGCTGAAGTAGTTGTATATTTTATAAACTGATTGAAGTTGCAGTATAATGTGGGACGTTCAAATGCTTTATAAAAATCTCAAGTTGATTTATTTAAACATGTGCTTAATACAATAAGCATATAAGTATATGTGAAGCATATAATATGAAATCCTAAATTGATACAGATGATCAGATCTGAGTAAATTTTTTTTTAAAATATATTTTATTGATTTTTTACAGAGAGAAAGGGAGAGAGATAGAGAGTTAGAAACATCGATGAGAGAGAAACATCGATCAGCTGCCTCCTGCACATCTCCTACTGGGGATGTGCCCGCAACCCAGGTACATGCCCTTGACCGGAATCGAACCTGGGACCTTTCAGTCCGCAGGCCGACGCTCTATCCACTGAGCCAAACCGGTTTCGGCAGATCTGAGTAAATTTTAAGAACTTTTTTTATATAATGTACACAAAAGATAACTTGATTTTTGTTCAAAATGTTCCACTCTTTCTGTACTTGCAGCATTTTTCTGGATTCTGAGACTCGGAGAGCAATGGGAGAGCAAGCTGTCGCTCTTGCCAAAGCAGTCAAGTATTCTTCTGCTGGAACTGTAGAGTTCCTTGTGGACTCAAAGAAGAATTTTTATTTCTTGGAAATGAATACCAGACTCCAGGTAACAAAAACTCAGTTTCTTATTCCACTCCATGCCTCTATACTTAACCCTTCCTCGCTTACCCCTTTCTGTGTTTTATAAAAGTTAAAAATCAACTTCAGAAAATGTTAAATAAAGACTTAGTTTTTATGCTTTGCTAAGGCATCTTAGGAATGGGGCATAGTGTCAAGTTAATTTGGTGGCAGGATCTAGCCTTCTGTTTTGTTACTGTTAATACTTCATATGGGAAATTCTAATTTTTTTTATTGAACCTCTCTCGATGAACTACTCTAGATATGATAAATAGAAAGGGATTAAGTGCTTACACATCTTTGAAAGGGATTAATGAGAGAAGGGCACCTAGAGTGAGCTTCCAGGAGTGACTCTGAGAACTATACCACCAACCGGGCTTCCAGAACAGCCATTTTTGCCAATTACAAGGTTGAGAAATTGAGTGGCTGCCCCTGCAGCTGTTGACTTTAGGGATATACTTCCTTCTGGTTTGATTTTCTCCCCACTTTCCTTTTTCTTTTATTTAAATTGTGAACTATAAATAAACATAGAGAAAGGTACCTAAAACACAAACAGTTACGCAAATTATCCTATATGATAGAGGTAATATGCAAATTGACTGTCACACCCTCGCACAAATGGCCGCCCCCATGTGGTCACAAGATGGCCAGCAGGGGAGGGCAGTTGTGGGTGATCCGGCCAGCAAGGGAGGGCAGTTAGGGGCAACCATGTCAGCAGGGGAGGGCAGTTGGGGGCAACCAGGGTGGCAGGAGAGGGCAGTTGGGGTGACCGGGCTGGCAGAGAAGGGCAGTTAGGGGTGACCAGGCTGGCAGGGGAGGGCAGTTGGGGGCAACTGGGCCAGCAGGAGAGGGCAGTTGGGGCAACCAGGCCTGCAGGGGATGGCAGTTGGGGGTGATCCGGCCGGCAGGGGAGCAGTTAGGCATCGACCAGGCTGGCAGGAGAGTGGTTAGGGGTGATCAGGCTGGTAGGCAGAGTGGTTAGGGGCAATCAGGCAGGCAGGCCAGCAAGTGGTTGGAAGCCAGCAATCCCGGATTGTGAGAGGGATGTCCGACTGCCTGAAGGATCGGGCCTAAACCGGCAGTCGGACATTCCCCCTAGGGGTCCCCTATTGGAGAGGGTGCAGGCTGGGCTGAGGGATCTCCCCCTCCCCCGGCCCGGCCCCAGTGCATGAATTTCGTGCACTGGGCCTCTAGTTAGAAATAAAAAATCCATGTAAGCATAATCTGGGTCTAGAAGTACAAAACTGCCAGCACTTTGGCCTTGCTCCCATTGCCTCCTCCCCCTTCTCCTTTCTCAGCTCTTCCTCCTTCTCCTTTCGTAGAGCTGTGAACTATTCTGACCTTATTCTAAACACCTCCCGGCATTTCTCTGTAGCTCTTCCTTTGAAATGTACACACCTAAGCAGTATAAATAATTTTGCCTGTTTCTTATTTTTTTTTTTAACTTTAAATCAGTGGGATCATATAAATTTTTTTATGTAATTTTTTTGTACCTGGCTTTTTTTCTCAATATTATGCTTAGGAGAATCAACCTTGTTGTTTTATGTAACTCCCAAATGATACTCCTTTGGAGAAAATGCCACTGTTTATCTTTTTTACTTCTTTTACTTGTGGATATTTAGTTTGTTTCCACTTTTTTGCAGTTTGTATTTGGAAGAGTCCCAAGCACAAAGCTCTGTCCCCATGAAATTGGAGTGTGCCACACTCTAGCTATGGATGCATTCCCAAACCCAGAATTTTTATGGAGGCTTCATCACCTAGGCATTATTGATTATGAACTCATTGTCCAACCCATCTCCTTTTCTCTGGAGGATGGATGTAGGATGGAAAATTCTAAGCTTTTAATTTTGGCTTAGTGTTTTTAGAGACCAACCTCCATCCAGGAGCCCTGAAGAATTATCTCATTAGCACTAAAGGTACTCTGCTCACTCAAGAAATTATAAGAAACTCTGTGTCAGGAACCAGGATCAAAGACTAAATATTAGCAGGAACTAGGGGCAGAGACCAATATATTCCTTATTTCACAAGTTTGCTTGTAGTAAACTCTTTGTTGACAGCCAGTGACTTTAATTTATCTTCATTCATGAAAGCTGTTTTTACTCTGGGAATAGTTTTTCAGTATTTTTTATCAACTCACTGAAGATATTCTTCTTCTGTCTTTGGTTATATCTGGTGAGACTTCAGCTCTCATTCTACCAACTGCTTCTTTGGAGATAATCCTATGTAATAAAAGCCTAATATGCAAATCAACCGAATGGTGGAATGACTGGTGGAATGACCGGTCACTATGACATGCACTGACCATTAGGGGGCAGACAGTCAATGCAGGAGCTGCCCACAGGCCCCAGGCCAGCCAAGTTGGGTGCCAGCAGGGGCCCCCTGATCGCCCTGCCGGTCGCCCCACAGATCGACCCTGATCGCCATCCAGGCCTAGGGACCCTACCTGTAAACAGATTTTGTGAATGGATTTTGTGCACTTTTATATTTTAATAGCATTTATGAATTTCTCTTTCATCTTAAGATTTTCTTAAGGTTTTCTTTGATAAATGCACATAAGTATTTGCAACTCATTGACTTTCTTGAGTCTATGGATTAATGCTTTTCAATATTTTTGGAAAATTCTCCACCATTATCACTTTTGACATAATCTCTTTCCCTTCCTTATGAATTTCCAGTCATTTATATATAGAAAACTTTCATGTTAGACCTTAATATATCTTTTGTGTTTCCTACTCTTTCTCTGATATCTTTCATCTTTTTTTTGGACATTTTCTTCTGACCTTTCTTCCTATCTCTTGAACTGTACTTAACTACTCATTTAGTTTCTAATTTTATTTGTTCATATTTCAGTTCTAGAATTTTTATTTGGTTCTTTAAAAATGACTCAAACTTATCTCTTTTCATCTTCTAACCAAATTTTTAAATTTGGCTTTTATTTCTTTGAATATAATTAACTTATTTGTTTTGTAGTGTGTGTCTGTTCATTTCAGTATCTGAAGCCTAATGACTTTTGTGGGATCTGTTGTCCGTGCTGCTTCTTGGTTGTGATGTCTGGTTCCTTGTGTGCCTTCTCATCTTTAACTGTATATTGATTATTTAAAAATCGTCCGTATTAACAAATTGAAAACTAGAATGATAGATTCTTTCGTGTAGAGATTTTTCAATTTTTCTGCCACATGCCTGTGAACAGTAGTAATTTGTGGCTGCAGTATTCTAAGTGTGAAGTTCCTTGGACTCCTGAGGGCACATAAAGGCCAGCTGCACTCCTAGAGAATGGTTTGTTTTATTCCAGTTCACTCACCTTGAGGTTGCATTCCTTCATGGCCTCACCTTCAGGTGAGGATGGTTTATCAGTGTCCTCTCCCTGGTCTTTGTGGTTTAGTTGTACATTTAATTTCTCGATGCTACCAGAAATATAGCTTAGATATGTAGTTGTATTTTCTTGGAATGTTAAATGCCTATCGGTCAAAATGGTGTTGAGTGTTGGATTTATGTCTCCTTGTTGAATTTTGGCTGATAATTTCTTCCTATATTCTTAGTGTTTTGATAATATTTTTTTTAAAAAAACCCACCCCTAAATGCTACCTAGGCCTAAGAATTGTGACCACAAGTCCCAAGAGGATGGATTTATAGGTATATTATACCTGTGGATTAGATAAATATGTGCTCCGAGTCTTATTAACACCTCTCACCCAAACCAACAAAAATAAAACAACAAACACTAGTAATTACATATTGGAATACTGTTTCAGAAAACTCCTAAACTCACACTCATTCTTGCCAGTGGTAAACCCACAGAATGATGGCCTGTGCCTCAATGCTGCCTTACTCTTCCCCTCCAAATCTCATGCATCTGAGTTTGATTGACACATCCAAAGTCTTTTCCAGTTGCACTGAGAACCTCAGCTGCAAGGGAGTCTGGGAATAGAGTTTTTATCCTATTATCTTCTGTAGAATAAGGGAGTAAGTACCCTAGAAGGATTTTGGAGTGAAGGGTGAGTACCAGTCCACCATTTTCATATGAATATTTCAAGCATTTTAATCTATGTTATGTGTACAAAATTAAAAAACATTACCCTCTTGTAATTATAAAGTATAACTATCAAATAATGGAACTGATTTTTTTAATTCACAGTGGTAGAAATTATCTAAATGCATTTTGAGAGTAATATAAATTATTTATAGAGTTTGTGTAGGTATTAACTCAGTAGTGGTTGCTAAAAACTTACGATACTTCCTTTTGGAATTCCTTATTTAGCCTATATTCTGTTGTAAATGTCATTAGAAGTTACAGAATTTTGCCCTTTATGAAATTAATTTTGATTAAAAGTATTTCTTTATAACTAAATTATCTAATTAGATAATTAGCTGGGAAATCATGTTTTTGATTAAAATGGATACTTTATTATTCCATGATGAGGATAATAGCTTGTAATATGAATCTGAAGGCAGTTTGAAGTGACTGCAAAACATTTGTATTTTATTCCAGACAAAAGAGGTACTAAATTGTTTAGTTTGGGTACTGTATCAGAATTTATTGAATTAATAACTAGTGTCCTTCTTTAGGGCACTTTGTTACTATGTTCTTGTGACTTTTCTTTTTTAAAAAAAAATTTGTTTCTGGCTTATTTACCTCAGGCTATAAGTTTTTTCAAGTTTGCCTCATGGTTGTTTTGATATAGGACCCCAAAAGTTGATCTTTATAACAAATAATTCTATGCATTCAGTCAATTTCATTTAGGTATTGTATCTTGGATGGCTTGGTAGGAAATTATGTTGTATATCATCAAAAAAGATTACAAATAAATTTCAGGAAAAAATTTAAATTGAAGAATTTCATCATATGAAATCTGCCAGTACTAAATTCTGTTGTATTTATATCACACTTTGATATATTTGTGTCTCCAGGTTAATGTTTAATGATATTTCTTTTCTTTTTTGTATTTACTTTTAGTGACAGTAATCCTTTCAGTTACCAGACATGAATTTTGGCATTTTTAGAATGTATTTGTGTGCTGGGGGATATTTGGTGGCAGAGGCTAAAACTGAATGGAGGCATGAGAGAAGAATCTAGGATTTCATAGTGTTTAGAAAGCCATCCTATATAGTAAAAGGCTAATATGCAAATTGACTGAACTGTGGAACAACCGGTCACTATGATGCGCACTGACCACCAGGGGGCAGACGCTCAACCCAGGAGCTGCCCCCTGGTGGTCAGTGCACTCCCCCAGGGGGAGCACAGCTCATCCAGAAGTCGGGCTCATGGCTGGCGAGTGCAGCAGCAGTGGCAGGAGCCTCTTCCGCCTCTGCTGCAGCGCTAAAGATGTCTGACTGATGGCTTGCCTAAGGGACAAGTTGGGCTGAGGGACCTGCCCTCCGAGTGCATGAATTTCGTGTACTGGGCCTCTAGTTCTTACATGTTTCAAAGACTTCTTTCTGATATCATTTAAATATTTGAAAATTTCTTTTACCAGATCATCTTTCAAATTTCACTACTAACTTTAAATTATAATGCGATGCTGGGGTCCCACCCCAGCAGGTCCAGGGGTCCCCGAAGGTGTGGATGGAGTTGGCAAAAAAGGAATGGCACAGAGGCAGCATTCAGTTGATCAGCATGGTTGGGTTCTCTTGCCTGGTTCTATTGCCAGGTTCTGTAGGTTCTCCTGCCAGGTTCTCCAGCCAGGTTCTGTAGCCATGTTCCCTCGCTAGGTTCTCCAGCCAGGTTCAGTCACTAGGTTCTAGTCAGGTTCTCTTGCCAATTTCTGTAGTCAGGTTCAGTCTAGGATCTTTTGCCATGTTCTCTCGCTAGGTTCTGTCTCTAGGTTCTGTTGCCAGTTTCTGTCCAGGATCTTTTGCCATGTTCTCTCCAGCGAAGTTCTTCTGTCTCTAGGTTTTGTGTAGGTTCTGTCTTCTAAGTTCTGTCTTGTTACATCTATATTTATACCAGTTGATTCCAATCCTATCAATCTTTATTCCAAAGGTTAGGGCGTTTCTTATCTCCATTCCAGGGAGTAAAGATTATATAGCTTAAGCATGATTGTTCGTAGTTAAAGTGATTAATTAACCCACCTGGCACTTAGTTAAGAGGTTTTATTCCCTCCCTAACTCCAGGGGAAAATCCCTACCTGGGGAAACAACCTTTCTCAGAGAGGTGACCTTGGTTAAAACACATAGTGCCAAGAAGGTGAGCAAACATATCAAGAACAGTATGCCATATATGCCAGGTCCCTTGAAACAGCAAGGATGGACCGGCTCCCGGCAATGCTTAAGGCACATTCACCAAGTTCTTTATCTTCTAAGATATATGTTATCTCTCATTAGTGTTTCAGTTTGAGACTGGAGGGCTATAATTTCCCCCCCTCACCCTCCCAAAATTTCCTGTTTGAACTGTCACTTTTTCTAGATTCAGAACTAAAACTTTCTTTTCCTGGTAACAGAAATGTGAGAAGCATGTTTTGCTAGATTTCCTTACGAGCAAAATTGTTAGAGAACAGAAAGAGCTCATCTACTGGACACTAGCAGAGGCAAACACTACCAGGGGTGGGCAAACTTTTTCACTCGAGGGCCACAATTTTGGGTTCTTACACTGGACCGGAGGGCCGGAACAAAAGCATGGATGGAGTGTTTATGTGAACTAATATAAATTCAAAGTAAACATCATTACATAAAAGGGTACGGTCTTTTTTTTTTTTTTTTTTTTTTTTTTAGTTTTATTCATTTCAAATAGGCCGGATCCGGCCCGCGGGCCGTAGTTTGCCCACGGCTGCACTAGACGCTGAGAATTGGAGTAGAGAAAGATTGGCTATTTTATTGATGAATGGTGCAATCCAGGAGAGCAGGAAGCTAATGCTCAGAAGCCTCAACTCCCCAGTGGCGTATAGTTTGCAGGTTGTACAGGGCAAAATCACAAGATACTGTGGGTTAGTGGTTGGGGTATGCTGGAAGCTGATTGGTGGAGGTACAGTAAGGGTAATGAATCATTTCTCAGGTCTAGAGGACAGCTCTGAGGCCTGTGCTGATGTCCCTCTGTCTGGTTTCATGAGACAGTAATGAGGAGGTCATTTCACCTTAGGGCTTAGGAACTGAAACTTTACTTATAACTTAGGTCAAGATGTCATCTTGAGCTTGCCAGCGATATGCACTGTGTGGGCCTTAGTCAGGTCCAGGCTACTGTCTTCTGCTACCTTGAGGATTGTTTCTTATGCAAGGGAAAGGCTGGGTCTCCGAGGGTGGTATTGGTGGGTATGCAGAGAGAGGTGGTGGTGGTGGTGTGTGGTGGGAGGAGAGGGGGAAAGGTGATTTCTAGAGCTAGGATTTAAAACTAAATTTAATCAATGTCATAAGGACCCTTAGTTTCAAAATTTGATATAATAGAGTTTCTCTTTTAAAAATATGTATGACTGAGAAAGTCACCAGGTTTGGTGTATAAGTACTTGGTTCAATTGACAGGTTATTTTTCTCCGTCTGATCAGAATTTATGTATAGCCTATATGCTTGTTGTCAGTTTTTAAAGTCACTGGTTTTTTGGTTGCTTAAAGATAACATTTAAATACTTTATCATCCATAGTCCCTTTTCCCTGTGGCCTTAATCTCCCCTGGGAGATTCCTATTAAAGCCTTACTGGTTAGGAGAGGCCCCTTTACCTGAATGCACCATTCAGTTTGACCTCTGTGTACCTTTACCATGTGATTTTCTTTTTTCTTGGAATGGTCTGTATTCACTTACTGTTGTAGAAGCTCACATATATATCCACCCACACACATCTCACCTGTTTCCTTTTTTCTGCATATGACAGATGGTTAGCTAGAAGGTGAGATACTTTACTCAAAATATGATTTTGTTCAAATGCTATTTTAATGAACTAAATTAAATATAATTTTGCATAAATAACTTTGTTTCTTATTGTATTGCATGATAATACTAAGAATTAGTAATACTTGATAAAAGAAAAAATACTTGAAAAAAATAGTGATACATTGGAAAAGGAACTCTCCATACCACATTTTTATCACCTACATTTATTTGATTTCTTTCTGAAGCTTTTGTTTCCTGATAGGATTAACAAATAAATCCATACATATAAAGCCTAAGTGACCAGCCAAGCAGTCGGCTGGTAGCTATGACGTTCACTGACCACCAGGGGGGCAGGCGCTCAATGTAGGAGTGGAAACCACAGGCATGGAAACATGGAATAGACTGATGAATCTCAGAGGGAAGGGGAGGGAAGAGGCGGGGAAGAGATTAACTGAAGATCTTATATGCATACTAGAGTCATATATCTAGTATGGCCTGCGAGGACCAGGGGCTCTCTGACATCTCTCAAGGGGTCCCGGATTGCAAGAGGGTGCAGGGTAGGCTGAAGGACCCCACCGGTGCATGAATATGTGCACTGGGCCTCTAGTATAGATATAAAAACATAACAGATATGATTTGTAGCTGTTATTCTCTTATCTGTTGTCTATATTTTTGTTCTTATATATTGTTTTTTTTCTTCCTATGCTGAAAATTTTTATTTTTACTCTTGTAGTTGAATTTTTAAATCTCTGTTCATTTTTGGTATTGTGATGTACTTAAGCTTCTTCTACCCTATGATAAATTAAATATTTTTCTTCCATGTTTTCTTCTAGTACTTATTTTATTTTTTCTGGTGAAATTTTCACTTCGTGTGGTATTTATTTTTTAAATGGCTACCTAATTGACACAACCATTACTGAATAATCATTTTTTTTCTGCACTAATTACAGGTCACATTTATTATATACTGAATTATCATATGTATACATACTTGACTGTTTTCTTTCTTTCCTTTTTTCCCCCATTCATGTGCTAGTACCACACTGTTTTAGACATCTATATACTAGGGCCCAGTGCACGAATTCATGCACCTTGAAAAGAACTGTGGGCCGCGAAGCTGCAGTGGGCACAGGGGCAGGTCTTGGCCTATCCTCCACGCCCCCGCCTGGCCCCTCCTCCCGCAGCCTCCAGTCCCCTGTTTGCCGGCAGCGGGTGCAAGCAGGGCCAGCACCAGCAGTGGGTGCGAGCACCTGGCGGGACCGTGGCACCCGGGAGCAAAGAATTTTCAGTAACCACCAGAGGCTCACCTCGATGACAGTGACCGGCACCCCACCTTGGTCTGGCGCCCCTGCTCACCTGCTCCACCATCCTGCCATGGCTGATGCCCGCCATGTTCTGTGCACGTGCCCCCGGTGGCCAGCTCACATCAT
The DNA here is from genome assembly GCF_964212035.1 of Myotis nattereri. Taxonomy (NCBI): domain Eukaryota; kingdom Metazoa; phylum Chordata; class Mammalia; order Chiroptera; family Vespertilionidae; genus Myotis; species Myotis nattereri. Next base: position 39,468,000 of record NC_138076.1, on the reverse strand, counting down.
AACAACTGGTTGTTCTGCCGTTGGTCTATTTGCATATTAGGGTTATATATATATATATATATATATATATATATATATATATATATTATAATATAGCATTGAAGAGGATGATTCCTTCCTTTCTCATTACTCTTTATTTTCTCATAAGATGTTTTCAAATTAGCTTATTTTATTTACATTTAACAAAAGAAATTAAAATGATGAATTTACTGGACTATTAGATAAATGTTTCTAATTTTTCACAGAGATATTAATTTCTAAAGGATGTTCTTAATAAGAAAAATGATTATAAAAACCATTTGTCATGGTATTTCTTCATATCCCGGTGGGAAAGAATGTATTGTTTCTCTTTTGCAAAAATGAATGGAAATTGGCATTATTTATATTTAAGCCTGCTATCTTTCCTTCTTATGTCTTCCATTGTTGCTGTTTTTATTATTAGTTTTACATTATTGTAACATTACTTTTCTGTAAGCATGAGTCTCCCAGTGTTTTCATGTTACTTTTGTATTTTAACTTGTTTTCATGGTCATCAGTGCTATAGCTTCTAGGTTAATCAGTTCTTCATTTTGATTCACCTCATGGTTAGGTTTTGTGTTTTATTATTATTTTTTAATCAAGGACTTATTTTTGAAAGATATCCATGGGTAATGTATTCTTTGAATTCTTAGATGTTTGATCAGGTTATTCTTATATTTCAAGAACTTTCACTCGAGTATAAAATTATGGTGTTTGAAACAGCTGAATTAACATGTTACAGGTTTTTTGACCCAATACCAACTATTGAGTAACTACCAAAACTCACAGAAAAAAAAAAAAAAGACAGAAAGCAAAGAAATAAAGGAGAAATGAGAAATCATTTGGAAGAGAGAGGCTCTTTGAATTGATGTGGGGAACTTCAGTTTTGTGCAGGAGCAGCCAGCGCTGCTGCTGGAGGAAAAGGCTGGAGAAAGCTCGTCTCTGCCTTTATGCAGGGACGGTGATGGCCGCCTCTCACAGGGGAGCTGTTTCCATGGCTATGACCAATTTTAAGAACGTTAGTTGATTCTTTTAATATTTTTTATATCTTTTTACTAGGAACATTTATATTGGTCCTGGATTTTCTTTTCTTTTTTTTTTTTATCAGCCCTCCCTTTGTGAAAGTGGACGTATGTCATTGCCCGCCTGCCACACTCTGCACAGATGCACACTTTCTGTTCTCTTATCACTTTGTTGTCATGCTTGGGGTTAGCTCAATGTTTGTATTTTATTATGACCACAGTGTGAATGCTGTTCACAGTGGTCCATGTTGTCACCTAAGATTACTTTCATTTCCTATACCATTTTGTTTTCTCTGTAGCTAGAAGTTGTCTGTTTTATTTAGTTTTATGAGGTGGTGGGGCTTAATTTTCCATATGTTTATCACTGCTTTATTTACAGACTTGCCCTGTATTTCATTATATCTGAACACATTGAGTTTTCTGTCACTCACCATTCTGTAGAAATCCTAGCTCTCTTTGACCTGCTATGCTAGTAGTCTAGCCTGGTTGCTGTCTCCATTTGCATCTTGGCTTTCTAGCTGAGATGTACTCTTCTTGTCTGAGGATTTCCTTTAGTTTTCTTGTTTGGATTTCTTTTCTCCTGGATTTATTTCCTTCCTTCCTTCCTTCCTTTTTTTTTTTTTTTTTAAAAATTCTTTATTCTTTTTTTTTTTAATATACTTTATTGATTTTTTACAGAGAGGAAGGGAGAGAGATAGAGAGCTAGAAACATCGATGAGAGAGAAACATCGATCAGCCGCCTCCTGCACACTCCCACTGGGGATGTGCCCGCAACCCAGGTACATGCCCCTGACCGGAATCGAACCCGGGACCTCTCAGTCTGCAGGCTGACACTCTATCCACTGAGCCAAACCGGTTTCAGCTAAAATTCTTTATTCTTGAAAGTACTTATTACAGGTCTCCTTTTCCCCCCATTGACCTCTCCCCAACCACTCCAACCCTCCAGCACATGCCCTCAAGTCTGTGTCCATGGGTTATGCTTGTATGCATGCATACATATTATTGAGGTGACATTGGTTAATATTTTTTTCTTTTTTTTGACCTGGATTTTTTTCTTAAACACAGTTGGTTTATTCCCTTTTTTACCCCTGGAGTATATCTTTCAGTAGCTTACTGAGAACCAATGAGTACATAGGAGCTAAATTTCACGAGAATTTGAATAAATGGAAATAACTCTGTATTAACATATTGAAAAAAAACTTTTATTGTGGTGTAATTTGGATTTCATAACATTCACCTATTTTAAATATACAAATACAGTAAACTGAATGTTTGTATCCCTTCCCTCCAAAATTCATATGTTAAAACATATCTCCCCCAATAATCCCCCCCCCACCCCATGTGATGTTATTTAGGGGTGGGGACTTTGGGTGGTGATGAGGTTATGAAGTTATGGCCCGCATGAATGGGATTTGTGCCCTTATAAAAGAGGCCCCAGAGAACAACCATCCCTCTGCTACCAGGTGAGGACACAGGAAGAGGACTGATGTCTATGAACTAGGAAGTGGCTCCCAACAGACACTGAATCGGCTGGCACCTTGATTTTGGACTTCCCAGAGCTATAAGAGAAAAATTTCTGTTACTTGTTAGCCACTCAATTTATATGATTCTGTTATAGCAGCCCTTACAGACTAAGGCAACAAGTCACTCAGGGAGTTTTCATAAATGTATAGGGCTGTGCTACTAACAGCAGAATACAATTGTAGATCATTTCCAGCACCCCATGAAGATCCCTCTGCACATTTATAGTCACTCTCTTTTTTTATCCCCATCCCAGGCAACCATTAATTTACTTTCTGTTTCTAAAGATTTGCCTTGTCTAGACATTTTATGTAAATTAAATCATAATGTGTGGTATTTTGTGAATGACTTCTTTTTCTTAGCATGTTTTTTAGGTTTATTTATACTGTAGTGTGTTTCAGTAGTTCATTCTTTTTTATTGCTGAATACTATTTCATTGCATGGATATCATGTTTTACTTATCCACTCACATGTTGGACATTATAGATCTGGGCTGAATTTGACCTTTTTTTTTTATTATATTTAAAGTCACAGAGGCCAGGGTTCTTAGACTGGCTGGATTTAAGTAGATCTAGGATAATCTGGAATATTTGGCATAAAACTCCTAGGAAACTGAGAATATACAGAAGGGTATGTTATACTTTCCGTAATATTTATTGAATCTTATTAGAAAGTTGAAGGAAAGAAGTTGATTATTTTCATTTAACACAATGAGAATATTTTGATTGAAGACCAAAGAGTGTTGATTAAGTCAGTTTTCTTTATTTTAAAATGTTTTATAATATAAAAACAAAAACTCTAAAGGCATTGCTTTAATTTTTATGAATTTTTATTTTGCAGTTATTTCAGATGTACAGAATTGTGCATTTCAGCAAATTTCAAAATATTGCAAAGAATGTTTGAACACGTTTCAGTAGCATTTACCTTTGCTTTATCCTTATATCTATATCTGTATCTATATATCTACGTCTGTCTTCTTTACCTGAAGCATTTTGGAGTAAATTTTAAGCCTAGTGCTCCTGTCTCCTAAATAGGTCTTTATTTCCTAAAATCAAGAAAATTCTTTCACATTATCAAAGGCGTAGGTAAACTTGTCAGGCAATTTCAGTTAGGTTTTTGCTTTAAAGCATATTGTAGTCCTGGCTGGGTGGCTCCGTTGGTTGGGGCATTGTCCTGAATACCAAAAGTTTGTGGGATTCCATTCCTGGTCAGGGCTCATACCTAGATTGAGGGTTTGATTCTCGGTTGGGGCGCGTATGGGAGGCAACTGATCAATGTTTCTCTTCCTTTCTCCTTTCTGCTCTCCCTAAAATCAATAAACATATCTTTGGGTGAGGATAAAAGAAAAAGCATATTGTAAACTATTTTGGTGTCTTTGAGTTCTGGACTCTTACCTAGTTTTAGTTTTTCAAATTTGTTCCTGTGTTAGTTTCCTAGGGCTGCTGTAAGACATACCATAGACTGGATGGATTAAACGACAGATATTTTTTTTCTCACAGTTGTGGAGGCTAGAAGTCTAAAATTAAAGTGTTGGCAGGATTGATTTCTACTGGAGGCCTCTGTTTTTGGCTTGCAGATGGCTGTCTTTTTGTGTTTTCACATAGTCTTTTATCTGTACTGTCTGTGTCCTGATGTTTTCTAAGGATACCAGTCATATTGGATTAGGACCCACCCTATTTGCTTCATTTTAATTTAATTGCCTCTTTAAAGACCCTATCTCCAAATATTAGTTATATTCTGAAGTACTAGGGTTAGGACTTCAATATGTGAATGGCGGGGGAGGGGTGCGGTGGTGGCGGAGCACACATTTCAGCCCATAATAGTTCTCTTCTCTTCAGTTTATTATTTGTTTTGGGGTCAACAGGGAAACTTCATAATAATAAAAGGCCAAGAGGCATCACGACCAAAATGACCAAATGACTGGTCACCATGAGGTGCATGGAGCACCTCTTGGGCTCTCCCCTGCGGCCCACAGACTCTGATCGCAGCAAGGCTGGCGGCTGTCAGGCGGGTGGGCAGGACGAGACAGCGTGGCTGTGAGCATGGCTGCGAGCATAGGTGTGAGCGCAGCGGGCATGTTGGGGGGCTGCAAGTCAGTGGAGCGGTGGGGGGGGGCGGGGCACGCAATATCGCGCGCTGGGCCTCTAGTTATAGTAGAATTAATTCTGTTGCATAGCCACTCTTTAATATAGCCATTATTTTCAAGGTGAGTTGGGGCCAGTTTCCCAACATGCTTTTTATCTTTGAATTCTGTGGATCAAAATCTAATAACTTTAGATCTTTATTTTGAAGCCCTGTATTCTCAGGAGGTAAAGCTTTAGAATTTTAATAGGCACATGTTAGATTCTATTCTGGACAAAGAATCTCTCTGAACCAAAAAAGCAGAACCAAAAATAATGGCATCAGTTATCCTTTTGGGCTGAAATAACAAACTAAAAAGCTAGCTGTTATGCCAAATGCCATATGAAACTCAATTTTGGGTAACGGGGCAATTTCCTCATATTTCAACAGATAATTACACCTATTGTGTAATTACCTCAGCTGCTTTGCTGAGTTGAATCAAATAAGTTCTGCTTACAAAAGATAGCTTTTACCAACTAACTCTTTGTACTATGTCAGTTTAGACTTGATGTATTTAATAAAGATGTTACCTAAAATTTTATTAACTTAAAAAATAACATTTAAATATTAGTACTGCTTAATATTTACTCACTTTATGCCTCCTGTATCTTTGTAAAGTCACAATGGAGTGTTGAGAAACAAGTTTGCACATATGGAGGGATTTGTAAATTTTAGTGCCGTGCAGAGATGTTGGTTATGGTATGCACAATGAGACTCCACTTTTGGAGACAGCTTCTGTTTTGACTAAGCAATTGGCCCACTGCTCACCATTTGAAAAATAATTACAACCAAATATCTCTCCATTTAAGGAACTTTGAATATTTTTATCACACCCCCACCGCCCCCCCCCCCGTAATGTCCACGTTAACACATATTTCATCAATATGACTTCTCTCCACACTCTTTGTAACTTTCCTCTTTTAAACTGCTCTCAATGTTAATTTTCATTTGAAGTTAAGTATGCAATTAAATACTGCTTCGTTTGAGGAGTACTTGTCTGTTACCAAGTCACCTATTAAAATTGTAGGAATTACTAGGTAAGTAACACAATAAAATATTTAAAAATTTAAGTCAGAGGTAATATATTGAACAAATTATCTGCTTGATTATCTGCTGATTATTTTCATTTAACACAATGGGTATATTTTGATTGAAAAGTAAAGAATGTTGATCAAGTCAGTTTTCTTTATTTAAAAAATTTTTATAAAATGAAAACAAAAACTAATGGCATTGCTTTAATTTTTATGAACTTTTATTTTGAAGTTATTTCAGATGTACAGAATGCGCATTTCAGCAAACTGCAAATTTCAAAATATCACAAAGAATGTTTGAACACCTTTCAGTAGCATTTACATTTGCTTTATCCTTATATCTGTATCTGTTTCTATATATCTACGTCTGTCTTCTTTACCTGAAGCATTTCGGAGTAAATTTTAAGCCTGGTGCTCCTGTCTCCTAAATAGGTCTTTATTTCCTAAAATCAAGAAAATCCTTTTTTTTTTTTTTAAATATATTTTATTGATTTTTTACAGAGAGGAAGGGAGAGAGATAGAGAGTTAGAAACATCAATGAGAGAGAAACATCGATCAGCTGCCTCCTGCACATCTCCCACTGGGGATGTGCCCGCAACCCAGGTACATGCCCTTGACCGGAATCGAACCTGGGACCTTTCAGTCCGCAGGCCGACGCTCCATCCACTGAGCCAAACCGGCTTCGGCAAGAAAATCCTTTTACATTAGCAAAATTAAGATGTTAACAGTGATATATTACTGCCATTTAATCTGTGGATCATATTCAGATTTCACCAATTATCTCATTAGTTTTTTATAGTAAAAGAAAATTTGTTTCAGGTTCCTGCATTCCATTTACTTGTCCTAACTATTTTCTCTCCATCTGGAACATTACTTAGTCATTTTTTGTCCCTTCTTATTAGCACAGGAAATTTATTTTAAAGAAAGTCCTTCATTTTACATTTATCTCTTTTCTCATGATTATATTCAGGTTATGCATTTTTGGCAAGAATCCCTCAGAAATGTTATTGTCTACCTATGGGCATCACATAGGAGACAGGTGATGTCTATCCCATTACAGGTGGCGTTGGCTTGGTTAGGATTTCTCCACTGCAGTTACTATTTTTCCCTTTGTCATTAATAAGGTATTTTATATGGATATACTTTGAGATTCTGGAAATATCTATACTTTCACTCACTAGTTTTAGATACTTCCTAGTTTCTACTTAATGAGGATTAAGGCTGAAGTTTACAGTAGCAGTGGCAGAATTTATGAGTATATTTATTTAATCATGGAGGTAGATAAATGACAACACAGTGCCAGAAAGATTATTCATTACTATTGAAATTTGATACAGTAAGAACTCAGAGGCGAGCCCTGGCCAGGTGGCTCAGATGTTTGGAGTATCGTCCCATACGCCAAAACAGTTGTGGGTTCCATTCCCTGTCAAGGCACATAACTATGTAGTGGGTTTGATCCCTGGTTGGTTTGTGTTCAGAAGGCAACTGAGCAATGTTTCTCTTTCATAGATGTTTCTCCCTCCCTCAAATTAATAAACATATCCTTGGATGTGGATTAAAAAAAACTCAGAGGTGAAGCAAAACCTAATTTACCTCATTGCATTTGATAAGCTCAGTTATTTATTTTTTGGGAAATACATTTGAAACAGCAGGTTAGTAAGAAGGGATGACAAACCGTCTAGACACAAACACTGACAATAGCGACTACTTGATGGTGATGAAAAAGATAAATTAAAATAGCAAATAGACTTATAAACAGCTAGCTGATTGTGACCATCTAATGTGGCATGTAGAGTGCTTACTCATTCTAGCCCAGGGGTGGGCAAACTTTTTGACTCGAAGGCCACAATGGGTTCTTAAACTGGACCGGAGGGCCGGAACAAAAGCATGGATGGAGTGTTTGTGTGAACTAATATAAATTCAAAGTAAACATCATTACATAAAAGGGTACGGTCTTTTTTTTTTTTTAGTTTTATTCATTTCAAAGGGGCCGGATCCGACCCGCGGGCCGTAGTTTGCCCACGGCAGTTCTAGTCCTTTAGTATGATTACGTCCCATAACATGGCATTTGGTGATTGTAGTTTGAACAAAAGATTCATGGTGAGATGGGGCATTGCCAGTACACATTGACTTATCAGCTAATAATAGACCCTGCAGGATGGCATACCTCGATGAATGTATCCCAATCAGTAATTTGCCTTTGAGGATTCAGAAATTCTAATTTTGTAAGGCTTACTCCTTCGTATTTTCTTCTCACGTGTCCTCCCCCCTATCTCACTTCATCTCTTCCTCCCTCCTTCCCTTCCTCTCCTACCTCTCTATCCTACCTTTCTCCCTCCCTCCCTCCTTTACCTCTCTACCCTACCCTTCACCCTCCCTCCTCTCCTTTGTTTTCTTCTTCTCTCTCACATTAATGGTGTGGTTTTTTTCTCTCTCATCTTTTGCTGACTAAATCACAAGATTTATATACTAGAATGTCAATATATTAACCTTTGATGTATAATCATACTATCTAGTGGATCCCTTTATTCATATGTTTCTTGGAAATAGAACACATTTCTGTTGGGTAATAAAACTATGTATGAACCAGGTTCTCAAAAATGTGTTTGGCACGGCCGGCGTGGCTCAGTGGTTTGATTGTCAACCTATGAACTAGGAGGTCACATGTTTGGTTCCTGGTCAGGGCACATACCTGGGTTGTGGGCTTAGTCCCCCATGTAGGGCATGCAGGAGGCAGCCAATCAATGATTCTCTCTTATCAATGATGTTTCTAGCTCCCTCTCCCTTCCTCTCTGATATCAATAAAATATTTTTTTAAAAATGTGTTTGGTGAGGATAGGTTCACAATAAGGAAATTCAGTTTTATATTTTGAATGTTTAAGGCATTTTATTTTCTGAAAGTGTGTTCTATATAATTCTCAACCCATAAAGATGCTCTGCAAAAGAAGGAGGTGTGTGGTTAAATAAGTACTATACAATATTTTTTCTTGTTGAGTTCCAGGGCAGATTGAATTTGAGGAATCTTTCTTAAAAAGAAAGCCTGTTTAACTTAGGTTAACTCAATGTTGCCCAGGCAGAAGTGACACAGGAACCCACCCAGCCCCAACATACACACATAAGAGCTTTCAGAATAAATGTTTATTAGCATCATATTTTTATAGTTAGATTTTTTTCTTCTTCTCGGTAGGACAGGGTGAATTTACTGGCTTACTAGACACCCGTCTTTGACTCTGTTTCCTTTTTATATAACCTTTTGTCCCAGTTAGCCACTTTCACTTTCTATTGATTTTCCCTTCTTCCTCCCTTCTTTTGGAAAGATATTTTAAAAACTATTATTGAATATTTTGGCCTGGGAGCCATTTGTTTTTTCATGTCACTCTATTGTGATGTCTAAAGTGTTGAGTTCAACTTGCAGAGGGAAACTATTTCTAAGTTCTCAGGGATGGGAAGTCTAAATTGTTTATCTAAGCAATGTTGCACTTATAAGATCCCTGAAAATAATAATACAGGGTGTACAGAAAATATTTCATATCTCCTGTTTAATAACTTTGGAATTGTATTAAAATGTATTTAGAAAAATTTCTTTTAAAAAAGGTTTAACATTGTGTTACTTTAAAAAGATATTTTTCTGTTACCTGAAAAATTTAGACATGTTAGAATGTTTTGTAGACTTTAACAATATTTGAACCTAAGTGGATATTTAAAAAAAATTCTGTAGGTAATCCAGTTATTATTTGTTATCTACTTAACTTTATTTTGAAATACTTGCAGCTCACTAATTTAGATTGTAAAATGTTGTTATGTTTCTGTTATATAACTCTGTTGGGTTAAAGTGGATCCATTTTTGTATTCCATTCATGGGTCCAATGTACTTTTTTTCTACACAGTTATTAAGAGGCCTTCTAAGGTAAAACAGAGCTTTATAATTAATTTTGTTCTTTAAACGTTTATAATAATATGCTTTATAAAGGATAACAGCACATAATTATCTAGCTGATTATATTTATTACATGCTTTCACATACATTTTTCCATGAGGAAGATCAGGAAGGTCAGAACATGCTGGGAGGGACAAAAATTCTGGCCCTACCTCCACCATTTGTAATAGGCATGTCTCTCCATTTGCTGTCCATTCACTCATTCATTTTATATTTAACTAGAGGCCTGGAGCATGAAAATTCATGCACTGGAGGGGGCGCCCCTCAGCCCGGCCTGCCTCCTCTCACAGTCCGGGAGCTCTCAGGGGCGGGAGGTGACCCGGCGATCAAGGGAAGGCGATGCCCCATCACACTTCTGCTGCTGCCACTGCAGGCAGCACAAGCCTCGGCCGGCCCTGATTATCTGAGCCTTGGACCTGCCCTGGGCGGCTGGGGGGCTGAGGGGACTGGGGGTCTCCGGAGGCAGGCACGTGGAGCAGCCGCATGCCTGCCACCCCGGTAAGACTGAGGGGACTGGGCACTGGCATCTTGTGGCTGTGGGCGCCACCATCTTTGAGGGCGTGGCAGCAATGAGCATATTCCCTCCTTATTGGCTGTGGGTGCCACCATCTTTGCGATGGCCTGAGGGTCAATTAGCATATTCCCTCTTTATTAGATAGGATTGCCTAGTGTATAGTATGTACTTTCTGGGCAATAGGCGTAGAAAGATGAAATTAAGTCATTCACTTAGCTCTTAAAATTATTTTCTCACTTAACAGAGATGTGTCAATAGGATTAATATAAAGCCCTTGGTACATAGTAGGTTCACCTCTTGAATACTTAGAGTGGAGTGTTGCTTTCTCACATGAAATTTGTTTCTACCAATAATAGAGAGGCTTTACATTTTTTCTTATTTATACTATAGAATCTTATTTCTCACAAAACCATAATTTGCTTTCAAAAATATATTTTTATACTATCTAAAAAGATCTTTATTTAGTGCTGCATTTATTTTACAAAGGTTAGATGCTTATTTTAGTGATGATTTGTCATTAAAATTATGTCAAAATGTCTTAAAATGTTGTTGAAACTGTAAACAAACTCATAACACACACAGAGCTAATTATGGATGCCATCTGTTTATTTTTACAAAGCTTTTTTTTTTTTTTTGAAGACCATGGCATTGTTTGCTTATGATAAGCTTCAGGATTATTATAATGACTAAATCCTGTCCTTCAGTTAGTGTAGTTGAAGATGGGAAGGCAATTCGTTTGTTCACTGACCTTTTCCCGTGTCAGAGTGTATGAAATACAACATCATGGAAAAGAAACTATTGTGAAGTGCGTTTAGAACATACTTAATTTTTATGAGAAAAGAAATTGATACCAAAGCAGCAGATATTTAAAATTTTCAAACTTATTCAAGGCTTTAGGTGAGAGACAGATGATCTGTTCTTTAACGGTGCCATAAGTGGCTTTATTTTAGCCCAGTTCCGTTTAGGAACTTGTAAGCTATTGATCAGATTTACAATGGTGTGTATCCCTGTTAGTATCCCTCTCTGTCAGTGCATGTTTTTGTACATGTGTATCCCATGTGTTAGTGTGGAAGGCCAGGGATCCCCATGACAGCATCATCCAAGGTAGTTACCAGCAATTTGCTGAGAGAGCAGAGTGATTTCACTGGCTCAGTTTTGCTGTTGTGCATGCTAAGCACTCCCCACGTAGGTCTGGAGGGAAAACAACCTGCAGGATCCATCTGCTGCTTTCTGCTACACTGCATTGATGTAAGAGTACGCTAATCGGGTTGCCTGTCAGGACAGGTTAGTGAAAGCATGCAAGTGGGTGAGACTTAGGCTGGACTAGTGCTTTGGAAAATCATAATCTGCCTCTGTAGATGCCATGCTAAATGTAGCAGAATAGGTTGATTATCAGCCACATTGAGGACTGCAGTTAAATATGTTATTTTCGGTTATGAATTAACCGAAATTTAAAGCGTTAAACATTGCTGGACCACTTCTAGTTAAAAACTGGGAAAAGTGATACAGATAGTTTACAAATACTTTCTAGTTGTTAGTTTTTCTTATCATACTTTTGCATGCTATTGTGTTTATTATTTAATTTCAATCTCTCAGTTTTTAGTCAAATATGATTAAATGTAATTAACATTATTTTACCCAGAAATTATTGGGCTTGTTCTTGCTTATTTCTATTTATTTACCTTTTCCTACACCTATTGACTGGCAGATCTTGGCCTTGCAGGTTGAGCATCCTGTCACAGAATGCATTACTGGCCTGGACCTAGTCCAAGAAATGATCCGTGTTGCCAAGGGTTACCCTCTCAGGCACAAACAAGCTGATATTCCCATCAACGGCTGGGCAGTTGAATGTCGGGTGTATGCTGAGGTAAATGAATGATGTTGGGAGGAAGGAGGGTGGTTGTATCTGAGTTATGAGACCCTAGGTATAGTTAAATAACAAAGTAAAGTTAGGATTTTATAATCCGTGTCAAGTATTTGATTATGTAATCCAGAATTGAACCAGAAAATAAGGTTAGATAATTGTGACATAATTCAAAATATTTTAAAAGGATTGAGTTTAATTAATGTTCATGTATTTTTTCTAGATGGAAAAATAGCTACCAATCAGTTTAAGGGGCAACAAAGCATTTAATATTCTTATGCTTCAGTGGACCTTGGGTTTGTTTATTTGTTTGCTTGTTTCAAACCATATTCAAAATAAACTGCAGTATTTATTTCCATATTTGTAAGAGCTTACCCTGAGCACACATTAGTTGTTAATTCAATATTTACTTAAATTTTTTCAACAGTTTTTTTTTCTAAAAAGTTCATCCCTTATGATTACATGAAAGTAATAATTGCAATTTAAGTTGCAAAGCTTTTGATAAAACTTTTCCTTCATAATTTTAATTTTACTCATAAACACTCAGTTCAGTACTTTCATGTTATTTTATAAAGATAACTATAAATCAGATAAAGCAATCAATGTCTGAAAATGCTGTTTTCAAATTATTAAAGCTGGAATGTAAGAAAACATACTGCCTTTTACTTTTAGACATGAAGCCTGTCTGTTGAAATAAAAAATAAATCAGCAGTATCGGAGTTTAAGAATACAGAAGTTGTTTGGAAGTGTTGTTTAAGGATCTTGAGAAATACGTTGTGGCTTGGTTATTGTTCATGCTTTTTTATTATATTTTAAGTGTTATTCTTCCTTCTTGTTATGACACTGAATTTATGTAATTTTTATCCTGATGATCTAAGTTATTTATAGTTGTGCACATATCTACTACCATGTACAAAGCTGCTTTTCAGGTCTTTATTTAAAGAACAAAATTATCAGATTTTACCATATGTGAGCTGTTCTGAGAGTGAGAAAAACAAATATCTTTAGTCTACTACTTTTGTTGTTCTGAACTTGAGTGTGTTTTGATGTAGCGCCTAAGTTATTTTATTTTTGCCCTAGGCCTTCTAAGAAGATTTATTAAAAAGTTGGAATTTTACCAATTTCAATAAAATATAATCAAGGTTAGGCTAAATTCTGCTTACAGTTCTGTTTGATTTTTATACTTCTAACTTGTCTAGAGTGAGTATAAGACAGTAATATTCTGAAATCTGTGACTTGATAAGTACTGTGTATGGAAAAATAGACCTATAAATGCTTCTTCATTGTGTAAATATTTAACCTTGTGCTCATCTGTATTTCAAAGACTGTGCTTCCTTTCCTTTGAACTTTCAGGACCCCTACAAGTCTTTTGGTTTACCGTCTATTGGGAGATTGTCTCAGTACCAAGAACCAATACATCTACCTGGTGTAAGTCATTAAACTGTAATACCAAGTGAAGGCTTAAAAATCTTGATTTATGTCATACTTTTATGTTAAAGCATGTCAACACCAATGGGTGTAAATTGAAGGAAAAGTGAAATTCATGGGGAATTACAATTTTTTTTATTTTTTATATTTTGTACTTTATAATGTGCAGGAAGTCAGAATCCATTTGACAGGGGAAGTCTGGAAACATCTGACTTCTAATCTAAATAAATAATAGTTTACAATGTTCGTAATTCTTTCAAAAATTGTAATTAATAGAGCATGGAATCCTAAGAATGGGAAATGACTTTTCTGTTACAATTTAACCTTTTCAATAAGTCTAATCCAGCTTCCCTATATAGTCAGATGTCAGGAAATTCAAGCCCAAAATCAGCTTGTTAATTGAAATGGATTAAGGAAAACAAGCTACCTCATTTTGGATGTCACTGACTTTAAATACATATTATTTACACCAGTGAAAGAAAAATGATCACTGTCTACTTTATTCCCTTGTTCTTCTATATTTAATAGTTCTTTAAATAGTTTTTATTGCATAAAAAGAACAAGGACATACCCTTCTTTTAATCAAGGTAATAAGTGCACATATATATGACATGGTGTTAGCTGGTGTGTGACAAGGCTGTACCATCTGTGAATATGATTATTCAGTTTGATTACTGGCATGAAGATGGTGAAAGATTACAGGAAGAATTCTAAATTTGAAGATGTTACTGGATATATGATTTATTTCACTTTTAAAATTGTTTTTGCCCATGTGCTTTCTAAAGGGACTTGACCCTTTCTAGGGTCGAAGACTCCATGCTGTGTTCAAAGCCTGAAGGCAGAAAAAAAATTGTAAAGATTTAACAGGCATTATGTGATGTTAAATAGCAGATGAGAAAACAAGTATTATGGGGACACATCTAAACATTTTTTTTAATCAAACAAAAAGTATTAAGTAAGAATTCGTAATGATAACTCTAGTTGTTAGAAGTTTTCACCATGTTGTAATAGCTAGCAGGATGTCAAACATTTTGCCCTCGCAAGTTTTTGCAATTTGCAATTTTCGAACGTGAGACCTGTTGAAAGTATAAGTGATAATGGACAAACTATACCCCCTACGGTCTTTGTCCCTCCAAATCTTTCTTCAATTAATGCTGCAGCAGGAGTTTTATGTAATAACATTTGTGGTTGTGAGCCATCCATAGAAAGAAAAAACAATTAAAATGCCTTAAATGTTCTGCTTACTGCTGTTATTTGCTTGCGTGAATGTTGCATGTCAGCTAAATGGACCAAGGAATAGATAAAGTGATTGGGTGCGGGAGAGTGCACACTAAGCTTTGTCTATCATTATTGCTGGGAGCAATCAAATTGATGTCAGCAGGACAGTAGATGCGTTGACAGCTGTAATTATGTATCTCCATGGTGATCACTTTTGGCCTGTCATGGAGGCCCACGATTCCCCTTCCTTGGAAGCATTTAATCAGCTTGGGCTGTCACTTGTCAGGTAGACATGGTGGGCTGGGAGTTGTGTTGAGGGGGAGAGGTGAATCGGGAGTGAAGGGTGGGAGACGGGGCCACTGTTGGTACGGAGGAGAGACATTTAAATGATGCCAGAGGTTTCTGAGCAGTGGTTTGAGGCTCTCCTATATGGGTGCTTGGGTGTTCCCCTTCTTGCCTTCTTAAAGTAGATCAGTCATTTTTAACATAGGAAATCCTTTGTGTCTCTTACAATTTTGGTCAAAAGAATATAAACTTCAGAGTTAAAGTACGGTTTGTACTTTTCACATGCTTCTTTAGGCCTAAAATTTATTTATATGGCAAATATGAAGACTTTCTTTTTGTCTTTGGCCACCGTATTTTATAAATTTGTTCTTTTCAGACTGCAATTTTGTTCTGCTCAGAAATTTGTGAATAATTTTATCTGACTTTGTTCTTAAAGCTTTTAGTGTAAAAGCTAAATATATTCTTTTGTATAGCCTTTGTTTCACTTGGAGGAATGGAGACTTGATTTGACTTTTAATTCATTGTTAGGCATTTTAGAAAGCTGGTTATTATTTGAAAAAATATGCAAAAGCAGTAAATTATAAGTGGGAGTTTTCTTTTTTGGTAATGTTGATTTGCTTATACAAAGATACGTGTTGATTATATATAATACATTTTGATACTACTCTACTTATTTTTAAAGGAAAATGATATAACCTTCTGTAATTATAATTTTAATAAATAACAAAGACAAAATTATATTTGGGGACCCTACGTGACCTAACTCTTGGGATGCTATTATTCAAGGCAACTAAACTTTTAAGTTATGAACTATAGGAGAATGTAATAAATATTCTTTATTGCCTTTTATTTTTCAGTGGGTTGAACATCAAAGTTCCACACTGGCTTTATAGCACTTTATGTAGCAAATAATAGAATATGTTTAAAGTAAAAAAAGTTTTAGAATTTGTACCAATTTCAATTTTAAATACAGCTTTAGCAAGTGTGCTAAGGTTTTAAATAATACATGGTGGTAAAATTAACTCTTCAACTTTTTGCCACTCAAATTAAGAAATTGCCAGTTCAGAGATGTCTTTTCTGATATATAATTTGATTACCAGTTGCCATTTTGGGGCTATTTAAATGTGGGGAGAAGGTAGATTATGATTTTATTGCTTTCACAGCTGCCCCGTTAATTCTTTTCTAGTTTTAATAAACACTGCTTGTGAATTTCATAAAACTTCAGTTTATGTCCTGAAGTATGTTTTCAGAAAATAGAAAGCCAAGTATATTTTTTAAGTGCCCCAGTTGACTTTCATTTAACATTAAGGTTTTCCTATATGAATGTGAATGCAAAGAAAATTTTTGTGTTTTACAAATACAGGAATAAAAGTACTCTGGGTTAGTTATAATATTATCTTCTAAAACCTTACAAAGAGAATAATAACAGTGTGACTTTTTTAAGGGGATGAAACCATGCTTTCTCTTTTGATGTCACTATATAATAAAGCCATCATCATACCCTCATGTGGATATCCTAGACAAGAGGTTCTACATGTGGTCCCTTGATAATTGCCTAAATTAAAATATTAAAGGCCGAACAGCCGCTGAGTTGACCTTTTTCTGTCTTGCTGCAGACAGATGAGCTGCTGTTTATTAGGAAGGCTTCTTCCCACAGGTGAGGAGCTTCCGCTTCTCTCTTCCCACCCCTTTACAATGTTGGGCATCAAAGTCCTGCTGTTCTTGCAGCTTCGATTAAATTCTTCCATCCTCAAGACCCCTAGGACATGCTTGACAGTCTTAAGTATTTTGATTAGCTTTTAAATACTTCAGATTCCTAAACTTAGGTACCATAATTTAATAACTATTTCATCCTCAGCAACTGCTCATTTAAAAAGTTTTACATGGCTAACCTCTATGCCTTATTGCTGATATCAAACTGGGAGATGAAAACAAGAATCAGCGATGTACTAACTTGTTGGCTGGTTAACAGCAATCAGGCTCTTCAAAAGAATTTTTTGAACTTGTACTATTCCTCCCCGCCCCCCATGAAAATCACAAAATCAGAACTCTAATTGGGGCTGTGTCCTTACAAAGCAAAGCCATGAAAAAAGCTGTGTAAACAGTGAAGTCTCAGGGGACTAACAGTAAGAGAAAAAAAGTGTTTTACAGTTGAGAGGGTGAGGCAAAAAAGGAAAGTGTTGCAGACATGAAAGGCTCAGAACCAGCTTTCCTGTGGGGCTGATGAGCTGAGCCCCCAAGTCCTGCTGCATGGCTTGAGTGGGGTCCTCACTGGAACTCTCAGACGCTGCAGTGAGGGCATCATTCATGCTATGCTTCAGTTGGAGACACCATCAAATAGCTACAAACGCATAGCAGGATAGTGATGTAGAAATGCTTCTCTCCCCAACCCCTTTTTTCTTAGTTTCTTCATTTAGTGGGAAAACAAAAATATGTATGACTGAATATTGACAGACCAAGATAATTTGGTTTCTATATATTTTTATATTGTTGTTCTATTTTCCAGAAACTAAATGTCGAGATTGAAATTACCCATCTGTTCCATGGAAATTAAATTTGTTGTTAGAAACATATGTGTACAATATGAAGTTACTTTCATTTTTTTCTGTCTTCCAGGTCCGAGTTGACAGCGGTATCCAACCAGGAAGTGATATTAGCATTTACTATGATCCAATGATTTCCAAAGTTAGTTCAATTTTTAATGGCTTCTTTGAATTTTATTCTGAAGGGCAATAGACCTATTTAATTAAGAAGTTTGAAATTGGTTCTTTATCTGAATCAGTTCTGCTATAATTAAACAAGGACTTGTGTACTGATGGAAAAGTAAAAGCAGAACAGATTTTCTTTGGAGAAATTCAATATCATGTTAGTTTCCAACACCCCTTCTTCCCCCATCAACTCAAATCAAACTACTACCAGCCAATAACAAACTTATCTAACCAGTGACACCAACCCAGCCTATTGCAGTGAGAAGGAGTTAGGGTGTTTTCTGGCCATTCCTGAAAATTGCCTTCTATAAAACTAAGGATGGCAGGTGATGTCAAAGAGTTTGGGTGATAGGCTGTTTTTTTCAGAGTACTTTTTACCTTTTCTCTTCAATTTTTATAAATCACAAATTTTGTAGGTTTCACATTATTAAATTGTATGTAAAGTATAGGATTTCTTTTTTGCCTAACTGTCTTTTAAATTGGACTTTCCGAAATAAATTAGCTCTACTTAAATCTTTAAATTTTTAAAATCTTCAGAATTTTAGGATCTTATAAAATGTAAAATTTTGACCGCTGTTGTTAAAATTGTGGGTTTTATTGAGGAAATTCTATTTTTTCTAAACTTTTAGACTTGTATTAAAGAATGACTTCTTTATTATAAATCTTTCTCAAGATGTTTTTTCTCCGTATTTTGGGGGACTTTTAATGTAGTTGCAGTAAACAAACCATTTTTTCCTTTTTTTTCACTTGTTTAAATGAACTTTAGGTATTTTGTTTGTTAGAGAAACACTATTTAATAAAACATACATTAAAATATTATAGATCAACTTATACGAATATAGTTTCATTTTAGATGAATGCATATCTGTTCAGAAAAGTGGCCTGCAAATGAATTTTCATACTGGCTATTGAAAATACTAAAAGCTACTAAATGTATTACATAAACGTGTTGAATGTACTAAAATGCAAACTACAAATTGACTAATGTAATAACCAGAAAACTCTTTCATGAATAAAGTGCTAATTTACTGCTAATTTGTATAAGGTACATGTAAATAAGCACAAAATCATATAGGACAGTAAATTTTTTAGTACAAGAACCCATTGCTTCTATATTATGTTATTTGTAAATATTAGCTATTCAAGGTTTCAAACTTGGAACCCACAGAAAAATAGGGAAAACCTCTTTCCTAATCTCCCACTATCCCAGATGTTTCCTTTTGATTTCTTTCCTTTAAAAAAGTTTATGCTTATTTTTGTTTATCTCAAATAACTCTTTACTGTGATAGTGAACTGTAGGAGAAAAGTCTGAAGTAGCTTGATTCAAAGATTCATTTATTTAGAAAAATCTTGATATACTTAATTTATATAGAACCACTGTGAAGTTTTGAAAGATAATATGGGATATTATGGGAAGTGAATTGTTCGATGGATTGGTCTATATATCTATATAAATCTTTTTGTTTGCTTGCTTTTAGCTAATCACATATGGTTCTGATAGAACTGAAGCACTGAAGAGAATGGAAGATGCACTGGATAATTATGTTATTCGAGGTAAAAGCAAACATTTTAGGTTCTGTTATCCCTGGAATTCTAGAAAAATAGCTTGAAGATTTACTAATTAGCAAATTTGATACAATATTTGTTTAAGTGGAATAAAAAAAAGCTTGAATTAATTAAACTGACATACTAATTAAGAATAAGTATTTCATTTTCTTTAGCAGTCCTATACCTTACATATATATCTTAAATCATAAGTTTCGTTAGATAGCTTAATTTATGACCTTTCCTAGATGAACATAAGGTTTTTTATATGTAAAATGGTTCTTTATACTGAAGACTTCTGGTGGGTGCAGTTTGACAGCAGATTTGTTATATTATTATTGTCTTTGGTTTTTTGAAGTATGAAACTTGAAAATGTGTGGAGATAGAAAATATTGTGGTCTACATTTGACTAACTTGAGAGTAGAAAGAAGAGCTCTTTGTTTCTATGAACTAGAGAAAATTATAGAATATTTTCTAGGAAATACAATTTTGTTACCTCATGTGCATACAGGATAGTTCTAATATCTAACAAAGTGAGAGTCTATAAGCCTTTAGGGTATGTAGTGATAACTGAATTAGGACCAGCCATTACACTTAAAGAATTAAAATA
The DNA here is from genome assembly GCF_964212035.1 of Myotis nattereri. NCBI lineage: Eukaryota > Metazoa > Chordata > Mammalia > Chiroptera > Vespertilionidae > Myotis > Myotis nattereri. The sequence continues at coordinate 39,448,178 of NC_138076.1, read as the reverse complement.
GAGTTACACTTACTCCCCTTAAGGAGTAAATTGCATTCTAAATGTTATTAGCAACTTTTCATTCATAATCAAAAGATCATTTTACATTAGCTCAACATAAATTATCATCAGCTTCAGGATAATGGACTTCAACATCAAATTTAAAGTGTAAAATATAAGTTCACTTAGAATTATGACTGAATCATGTAGGAAAGACCATATGTAAACAATATTGAAAGCCCATTGTAGGTCCTTCTCAGTACTGTGTGTAGCATTATAAGCTTTCATTGCACTTTGTCCTATTGCTTCTCCAAAGCATTTATCATAACTAATTGAAGAATCAATTGTGTAATTAATTGCTAAGTTTTGGATTATCCCATAAGAATATTAGGTACATGAGGGCAGTGATGGTGTTTATCTTGTTTACTTATATATTATGGTACAAGTGCTTAGCAGTGTCTGACACATGATAACTGATGAATTCATATTTGTTGAATGAATTCATGAAAGACTGAGTGATAACTGTACCTATTTCAAGGAATTTCTAATAAACTTGGTGTGAAAAATACATAACGATGAATATAATATAAATTGGTAAATGTCTTAATAGTGGAGTGAAAAAGTAGAGTGGGAATTCAAAGGTGCGAGGTTATCTCTTTTCTCACCACCCCCTTTTGGTCCTTTGAAAGTCATGTGAGTACTGCGTTAGGGCTCATAGGTGACTGTTGAGAGTACCTCACTATGTGATTCCTTCAAACAACACCCTAGAGTAGCAGCATTTTTTAATGGACTGGTAACTTACTGGCTAGGGGAAATAAAAGGCACACGCAGGCATCTTTGGATTGTGACTTGCTATTGTCTTGTGGAAAAACAACCCGGCGTTAGATGTTGAAATAAAAGTACATACCCTTTGACCTACTTGTTCAGTTTTTGGGAATCTTTCCTAGAGAGTTAAAAGACTGACTTGTGAGATGATGTTTACGGGGACATTTGCAACAGCATTGTTTGTAGTAGCCTAAATTCCGATTCACCAGTGTTGACTAAATGGATGAAGGATTGAGTAACTTACTGTGCACCTTCACTGTAAAATACTAAGTAACTATGATTTGAAGGCATGTCCATATGTGTTGTTAAAGTAAAAAAGCAATTTGAAGAGTAATGTTAGTGCAATCTCATATTAGTTAAACCACCTTCCCATCCTAAAATAGGTTTCATTGTGTTTGGATGAGCATAAAGATGTGGTTGTGTACACATTACGACCTCTTCTAATCCTTGAGGAAACAGGTTTTCTGGATGCAGAGTGCTTAGGCTAAGAAGGTATTCCGAGGGGGCTGTACCCTTTACCAAAATGAACTCCTAATTCTCTTTCCTTGTCATTGGCCCTGATGTCCTATGCTACCACTATCTATATCATGGACTGGCGCATAGCTTCCTGAATGGGTTCTCTATACCTGCTCTTTACCTGCACCAATCCATTCTTCAGTATGGACCAAATAAACTTTTTAAAATGAAAACCCAATTATTTATCACTTCCCTACTAAAAACTGTTTAGTGTCTTCCTGTTCCTTTCGTGTGGATGCCACAGTTTCATTTTTATCACTTTCTCTCATGCCCTCCTTCTTCCTGCTTCACTATTTTCATTTCCTAGGATGTGCTGTTTTCTTTCCACCTGAGGATCTTCAAAATTAGGTTATTGTTAAAACAGCTATAGCAAAGAGAATAAAAAACAGTGACTTGAGAAAGATACAGCTTAATTACTTTCCCCTGTAATAATCTAGGAAGGATGTTGTCAGGGGCTGTTCAGGTGATTCTTATATTCACAGCAAATGGTTTTCCTTTTGGGGTCCAAAGTGACTGTGTTTGTGCCCATCATCAGGCCTCAGCAGGAAGGTGGCAGGGGCAGTGGAGGTTATGTGCTCCCCTCCTTTTGGTGCTGAATCATAAGGTCATACATGGCTGCTAGGAAGGTGAGAAATGTGGTTGATATCAAGTGGCCATATATTAAGCTAAAAAGTAGCATTTCTTTTATTAGGGGAAGGAAGGGAGAATAGATATCGGTGCATGACTAGGGAAATAAATACATCTGCTCATTTGTGGAAACACATACACACAAGACCAGAACTAGTAAGATGGTGTACCTACAGGAGATGGAGGGAGGATCTGCTGGAAATGATTGGGAAGCGTGAAACAAAATACATGGCATGAAGGGAGAGACTTCTTTGATTATACATTTTTGTATAATTCTGACTTTTAGATCTATAGTAATATTCAAAATAAGTAAAATCATTAATGTTCTAGGGAAAAAACTCAAGTGGAATACAAAGAGAAGCAAATGGACAGGAGTCTATGAATCATATACTTATGCTGAAGGAGAGAGAAAACAGCTAACCTAAAGAGCTTTTAGCAGTATTTTGATTGATAAACTAAAGACAAAATATATGTGAATAAATTTGAAATTCTAGTTAGGAGATTTTTTTTCCCTAGTTCATGGGTTAGTAGTTCTGAAACCAGTTTATGTCTATTCTGGGATTGAGGAAATAAAAACATTTTGGATAAGAAATGAAAAAGAATTCTTAGTTTTTGCCATAGATTGAAAAATAAGTATATAAATATATGTTATTGTATATGTTTATGTTTGTGAACATGCATGTGTGTATGCCCATATATAAATATATTCTCTAGCTCAGGGTTTCTCCATGTTAGCACTATTGACATCTTGGGGTAGACAATTCTTTGTTGTGGGGGCCTATCCTGTGCATCATAGGATATTTATCAACATTGTTGGCCGCTACTCACTAAATAGCAGTAGCGTCTCCTCAGTTATGACAACTAACATTTCCAGTCATTGCTATATGTGCCCTGGGGAACAAATTGCCCTTGATTGAGCACACCAGGCATCTAGATCTTGTTATCTAAATACCATCCTCTCATGAATGGAATCAGTACTCATTGATAACACGGCTGATTTCAGTAAGAGTATAAGATGAGCCTAAAATACCTTGTATAAGAAAGTAATTAAGTGTTCAAAAATGATACGGCAAAGATATAGGAGCCAGCTTTAAGAGGCTCCCACTGACCAATCAGGGAAATTTCAGCAAGAAGATAAATAATGCTAGCAATTTATTAAAGTCCATGGAATAAAATAAGAGTCTAGGAGTTCTTATAGTTATAAATAGTTGAGTATGATAATTGAGGGAGAAGGCACACTTCTTCCCTTACAGTAGAATTTTAACTAATAAGTGTAGAAAAACACTTGGCAAACACCACATTGTTTAGGTAAAAATCATTAGTGATGGATGCTAAAGTTAATGGGTGAAAATTAGTTAAGTATAATAGGAAAATAGTACCTTTAAAAATGGAAAAACCTAGCAACTTAGAAGATCAAAATTAACATCATTGGTAATGAGACAGATCAACATCATGTGCCTCTTGATATGATGCACTGAAAAGAGCACATCATTTCTGCGACATTCTTTTAAAAAATGTATAACGTGAGTATAATCAGGAGAAAACATCAGACAAACCAAATTGAAAGACAGAGTACAAAATAAATGGCTTGTACTCTTCAAAAGTGTCAAGGTCAAGGAACACAAAAGTGGATCAACTTATCTAGATCAAAGGAAACGAAGGACGCATGACAGCCAAATGCAATGTGTCCTCCTGGATTAGTTTCTGGACCAGAAAAAATTGTTTTTTCTTTTGTAGTAAAGGTCATAAATGGGACAATTGGTGGAATTTGAATAAGGCCTTTAGATTAGGTAACGATGCTGTTATCAATGTTAATTTTCAGATTTGGTTATTGTACTGTGATTGCATAAGAGATTTACTTTGGTTTTAGGAAATATACACTAAAGTATTTAGAGATTAAATCCATATTGTCTGCAACCTGCCCTAAATGTTTCAGAATAAAACAAAAACAAAAAACAAAATACCAAAAAAAAAAAAAAAAAGACTGTGTAGAGAAAAAGAGGGAAGGAGGAAAAATGAATGACAAAACAAATAAATGTGATAAGATGTTGTTAACATTTGGAGAATCTGGGAAAAGGATATAAGTAATTCTTTGTATCCTATTTTTGTGGAGGTTCTATAATTTTGAAATTATTCAAAATAAAAAGTTTTAAAAATAGGCAAAGAGGAGTATACACCCTCCTCTCTCCAAAGTTAACATGTAAGGAATAAAAACAGATGCATTTGCAATTTGTAATTATGTATCATTCATCTGACTAATTCTAAAGGAGAGAGGGGTTTAAAAAATGTTATGAAGGACAGAAAAGGAAGGGCAATTTACTGTCTAGTTTGATAACTGTTTAGTTGTTTAATTATGTTCCCCCCACCCCAAGTTGATGGTGAGTTTTTGTTAAAATAAAGAATCTTTACAGCAAAAATAAATTAGGGAAAGTTAACTTCTGTGTCCCCATGCAATAAGCAGTGGCTTTGGCCTCTGTTTGATCCTGGCAGTGTGTGGAGCTAATGTCTGGCCAGTGTTTTGGAAGCAGCAGGTAGTCAGGAGAAGGCTGCTCCTAGGGGTCCTCCTCTGTGGCTGGTCATGATTTCCCATACAGATGGGACCTCGTGAACTTTGGCAGAGGTCATCCTCAATTCCCAGTCCAAAACTCAGAGTCATAATTTTTATGAGTATGTGATTAATAATATTGTTAAAATTATAGACTAAGTCTCAGAGAGTATCTCTACTGTCTGCTTATTGTTTGAACAATGATCAGTTTAAGCGGGATTGTCTTTCCTGGGACATGGAAAAAAAGTAAATTAAGTATAAAATGGTAACTTTCAAATATGTGGGATATCTTTGAACAGTTCAATGATTTTTTTCCACTTACCTGATCCTTTGAGCTTTTAGGTATAAAATAATTTTGTTTTCATTCCCATTTGGTTTTAGAATTAATATGTAGTAGTTTGGGGAGTAGTAAGGCATCTGGATTTTGGTCGTCCCTCGTTAGCCAGTGTTTTACCTTATAGTTGTTAGGAAAGAAAAACACATAATGGTTTGATTTTGTATGGTAAGATGTAATATTTAATTTTTTAAAATTTATTGATTGATTTTAGAGAGGAAGAGGCAGGATGGGTGAGGGAGGGAGAGAGAGAGAGAGAAGAGAGAGAGGAACATTGATTTGTTCCACTTATTTATGTATTCATTGGTTGATTCTGGTTGATTCTTGTATGTACCCTGACCAGAGATCAAACCTACACTCTTGCGTATTTGGACGACACTCTAACTGAGCTAACCAGCCAGGGCAGTAATATGTAATATTTTATTCAGAGAATATTAAAGAGAAAATGTTTTTGCATGTTAATTGTATTCCTGAAACATCATTTATCAAAAGAAAAGTATATATTTTCATGCTGTATTACCTATTCAAGTAGAAAGATTTTTTAGAAGTCCATCCTTCACTTTGTGTGCTTGAGTGGCTCTGTTCTTTGATATCCAAAATGTAAATTAATATTTGCTTTTAATTATATTGAGTTATGTTCTCTAAAACAAGCACTTTTTAAACTTTAAATCTGGAATAAAAATACAACATATCATTTATCCTATAAAATTTCATACGTTTTAATTTTTTGGGTGTCATCAGTCACAAATTGATCACTAGACATCAGAAAATAATCTTATTTTTGTTCACATTATTATTAACTATTTCTGAAAGCTATGTTGTATTTTACTGAAGACAGAGTCTGATGTAATTTATTTTGGCATTGGGCACCCAGAAAGCAAGAAAATTTATACCAGTATTAGGCTGTAACAAGAAAGCCAGTAAAATTAAATATGAAGTGTATCAAGTGAGTAGTATTATTTTTATTTAACTGGATGAGGTAAGGATTAAAATCCCGAGTTAGATTGCCTTTCTAAGTTGTTCATTACTTATGCAAAAAAGCTTATAAATAAAAACATTCTGAATTCTGTGCATGAGAACACCTTTTTTTTTCCTTCTGTTAATCCTCACTTGATTTTTAGGGAGAGTGGAAGAGAGAGGGAAAGACAGAGAGAAACATCAATGTGAGAGAAATACATCGATTGGTTGCCTCTTGCATGAGCCCTGACCAGGGCCTGGTCTGGGAGGAGTCTGCAACCAAGGTACATGCCCTTGACCGAAATCGAACCCAGGACTCTGGTCTGTAGGCCAGTGCTCTATCCACTGAGCCAAACCAGCTAGGGCAGAACACCATTTCTTAGAAATAAAATTAAAACTATACCTTGATCTAACTTTCATCCTTTCCTGTAAATTATACATGAATAATTTTTTCTTTTTATTTCTTTTTTGCTTTTCTCTGTTTCTCACTTTGTTTTGGATACATTTCCATGCATGTCTACCTCCATGACATCTGTATCCTTCTGTATGTACATTCTAATCTGCCCACTCTTCTGAACTCATCATTTAGACATCATCAATCTTATCTCATGGGCATCTCAAATTTAACTTGCCCAAACTTTTCCTCTCAACCTGTCCCTTTTTTGTAAATGACATCTTCTATCATGTAGAGCCAGAAGTTTGGGTGCTGTGCTTAACTCATCTCCCCCACTCTTGACAGCCGCTAAGTCACCAAGCTCTGTCTGCATCCTGAATGTCTCTTAAATCTGGCCACTTTTCTTCATCTGTGTTGTCCACCTTCCAGCTGTGGGCTGAGGCTTTGCCATTTTTCAACCTGTCTCCTGCAATTGTCAGTTAATGGTTTCCCCCCATCTTTACTCTTGCCCCTCCCCAATCCCTTTTCCAGCAGCAACTTGAGTGATTCATGGAATGTATAACTAGTCATATCTGCCCCATTCTGGTCACTCTCAAGGTCAAGTGCAATCCTTGTATTTTGTATGGCTATCAGACCCAGAATGCCCCTCTCTGACTTTTCAGGCACACGGTTCTTTCACTTTGCTCAGACGCTTTGGCCATGGGTCCTTTCAGCCTCTACTTAGAAATAGCTGTGGTATCCATTTGCTTTACAGCAATGAAAAGTCCTCCCTAATATTACCCTGTTTGTGGCCTTCTACATCTTTTTCTATTTTCTTTCCCAGCCAGGAAAATTAGTGTAAGTCAGAAATACTTTCCTTTTCCTGGAACTCCTGTCATTTCCTATGCATGTAAATCTCTCTGGCAAATTCTTCATCAAAAGGGTTTTAGTTTGTCTGTAAAATATACAATGAAGGGGTTCATTTCCCTTTGATAGCCTGATCTCTTTCAAGGAATCTTTTATTTTTAAATTCTTGCTGCCTTTTTGTCTTTCTAAGCATCCTAACATATGGCCTTTAGTTGCTCTTCATTTTTCTCTATCTAAATATCACCTATAAGAGATAGGAAGATGTCACGTTTTGCAATGATTTCTTAGGTTTATTGGTTTCACCAGAACTTTCTTATACCTTCTGATACTTTCCCAATAGATAAATAATTACAAAGGCCTTAGAAACATTAGTGATTGAATGTGGACTCAGTCATTGTCCACAGAACAAGGTCAGGATAACTGCATTTCTCCTGGGCGTGTGTTATAAAGATATTTATTAAATCATTGTCTGTATGTAGCCGAAACCGGTTTGGCTCTGTGGATAGAGCGTCGGCTTGCGGACTGAAAGGTCCCAGGTTCGATTCCGGTCAAGGGCATGTACCTTAGTTGCGGGCACATCCCCAGTGGGGAGTGTGCAGGAGGCAGCTGGTCGATGTTTTTCTCTCATCGATGTTTCTAACTCTCTATCTCTCTCCTTTCCTCTCTGTAAAAACTCAATAAAATATATTTTTAAAAAAAATCATTGTCTGTATGTAATAACTTCTTCCATGGAGTATTTGTGTAGCTAAAAGGAATGATATTAATATTTGAATTGTGGGACTTCCTCTAAGTATTTTAAAGAAGTTTGAAGAGATTAAAAATTGGATTTTATAAAATTTTATGCACATAGTATCTTCTGAGAACAGAGATGCTCAGAACTTTTCATATGATTGTTGGTATGGTTTATTATAAAGAGATGCATAGAGAAATGCCTAGAAGTGTGTATTAGGTTGTTGACATTGATTGCCTTAGAGATAAGAAGTCATATTGTAGAGATATATCCTTCTTCCTAATGCATACACATTAGGGTATGGGGTAACCTTCTGTAACAAAGTTTCCTAAATACAGTGGTATGAAAGGGCAGGAATTTATTTACTTCCCATGTAACACTCTGGCTAGTTTATGCTGATGGGGCCAGTTAGTGTTCTGTGGTCATTCCGGGAGACACTGATCCTCACATGCACATTCCCATTCCCATCTTGCTTGCTCCGCTTTATCTACATCGGCAAATCTGAGTTTGAGCAATATCAGGAGCTCACAGGAAGAGAGAAATAAAGCAAGTCCAAGCAAGCAATTCTTTTTTCAAGGAAGTGAGGCCAGATTTGGATACATCACTTTAACTTACAGTCCCTTATGTAGAAATTAGTTTGTCACGTCTAGGTATAAGGTAGACAGGTAAATTCCATCTGTGTCTGGGTGGTCTTTTGTTCAGCTAAGACTATTACTGTCAAAAACATGAAAAGCAGATTTTAGGGGAAACCAGCAGTTTGTCACAATATACTTACATATTTAAAATTTTTTAATGTATTATTATTTTAATTTATATTATACTAAACTTTAGATAATTATCCAGTCTCTCTGGATCACAATTTTCTTTTTTTAATCCTCACCTAAGGATATTTTTCCCTTTTTAGATAGAGTAGAAGGGAGAAAGGGAGAGAGGGAGAGAGAAACAGTGATGTGAGAGAGAGACATTGATTGGTTGCCTCCTGCACATGCTCCAATCAAGGCTTGGGATTGAACCTGCAATCCAAATATGTACCCTTGACCAAGACTCTTCATTGCACTAACCACTGAGCACTGGCCAGGGCATCTTTTCTTTTTTTTTTAAATCCTCACCCAAGGATATATTTTTATTGATTTTAGAGTGAGAGGAAGGAAAAGGGAGGGGGACGGCATTTATGTGAGGGAAAAACGTTGATCATTTGCCTCCCGTACACATCCTGACTGGGGATTGAACCCACAGCCTTTTGGTGCATGGGACAATGCTCCAACCAACTGAACCATCTGTCCGGGGCACAGTTTTCTTATTGTTTTTTTTTAATATATTTTATTGATTCTTTACAGAGAGGAAGGGAGAGAGACAGAGAGCCAGAAACATTGATGAGAGAGAAACATTGATCAGCTGCCTCCTGCACACCTCCCACTGGGGATGTGCCCGCAACCCAGGTACATGCCCCTGACCGGAATCAAACCTGGGACCTCTCAGTCCGCAGGCTGACGCTCCATCTACTGAGCCAAACCGGTTTTGGCCAGTTTTCTTATTTTTAAGTCTCCTTTTTCCTTGTAATTTTTAAAAATTCTATCCCTGGTTACTGAAAGTTCACTAAAAACAGGTTCTGTTAATAGCTTCCTCATTTTTCTTACTGTGATATCTTATTGTGACATGAGTAGTAGGGGTAGAATAAATGTTGATAGATATACATGTTGATAGATGTAGATTAATTTGCTCAGAATATCAACATTGTTAAAACCTAATAGCAGATATTGGCAAACTTTTTTGGTAGAGAGCCAGAGATGCAATATCTAGACTTTGTGGAGTACATGGTCTGTGTTGCAACTACTTGACTCCATTGTTGTAGCATGACAACAACCATATGTAAACACTGCTGTATTCCAATAAAATTTTATTTACAAAAATAGGTGGTAGGAGATTTGACCTGCAGGGAATAGTTTCTTTAGACCCTTCATTTTATGATCGCTATGTCCTCAAGATAGAAATAGGTACCAATTTAGATCTGTGGAACTTCATTCTTACAGAGTATAAAATTGGAAAGTAGGTAGGTAGATCACTGCTGGGGCTTAGGATGCAGTACTTCTATCTGATGTTTATTATATACTAGAGGCCTGGTGCACAAAAATTTGTGCAATGGGGGGGAGGGGGGGATCCCTCAGCCCGGCCTGTGCCCTCTCACAGTCTGGGACCCTTCAGGGGATGACCACCTGCTGGCTTAGGCCTGCTCCCTGGGGGATTGGGCCTAAGATGGCAATCAGACATCCCTCTGGCAGCCCAGCAGCCCTCGGGGGATGTCAACTTGCCAGCGGGGAGTAGGCCTAAACTGCAGTCGGACTTCCTTAGCGCTGCTGAGGAGGCAGGAGAGGCTCCCACCACCACCACTGTACTGACAGCCATCAGCCTGGCTTGTGTCTGAGCAGAGCTCCCCCATGTGGGAGCGCACTGACCACCAGAGGGCAGCTCCTGCATTGAGCGTCTGCCCCCTGGTGGTCAGTGTGTGTCATAGTGACCAGTCATTCCCAGTCTTTCTACTGTTAGGGTCAGTTTGCATATTACCCTTTTACTATATAGGATAGAGGCCTGGTGCATGGGTGGGGGCTGGTTTGCCCTGAAGGGTGTCCCAGATCGGGGTGGGGGTCCCGCTTTGGTGCCTGGCCAGCCTAGGTGAGGGGCTGATGGCTGTTTTCAGGCTGGCCACACCCCCTTTAGGGTAGGGATCCCCACTGGGGTGCCTGGCCAGTCTGGGTGAGGGACTGAGGGCCGTTTTCAGGCTGGCCGGCAACTGGAGCTCCCAACTGGCTCTCCCAACTGGAGAGCCTTTTTTTCTTTTTTCTTTAATTCTGGCATTTATTTACCTTCTATAATTGAAACTTTGTTGCCGTCACTGGAGCTGAGAGCCGAGAGGCTCCTGCTTTCTCCATCTCTGAGGCCACGGCCTGCTGAAAGCAGGTATCTGGGGTTTGTTTACCTTCTATAATTGAAACATTTTTGCTTGCGGAGCTCAGAGCCAGGCTGTAGCAGGCGGGGAACCTTGGCATCTTCCATCACTGGAGCAAGCAAGCCTCCTGCTCGCTTCAGCTGCGTGGCTGCCAGCCGCCATCTTGGTTGGGTTAATTTGCATATCTCGCTGATTAGCCAATGGGAGGCGTAGCGAAGGTATGGTCAATTACCATGTTTGTCTATTATTAGATAGGATTGCCTTCTGCTCTACATTCTCATATCAAAGGATAATAATGAGCACTAAGATAATAATATACCTTCTTGAGTGGCAGACATTGCATTCAGCACTATCCTATTTGTAGTTCAATTATTATCACCATTTTACAAATGAGGAAACTGAAACTTTTGAGAGCTTACATAGCTTACCCAGAGGTGGACTTGGTACTTGAACTGGGGAGATTCTTTGCTTACTTGATCATTGTAAAAGTGAAGGCTCAAGAAGACTTGAATAGCAGGATAAGATTCAGTCTTCCTAGGTTTGTTTCACAGCATAATGGTACAGGTTAGAACTATACAGAAGCTGGAGGGAATGAACAAATCCCAGATTTGCTTCAACTTCAGCTTTATTATGTTTCAATTGCCCTGCTCTTCTTATGGAAGCCTGTTTTCCCTGGATTTGAAATGCCTCTTTTCAGTACCTTTCATTCCTACTTAACATCGTTGTAATCTATGTGACCAAGATCAAGTACTCTTTTCATAAAGTCTTTCTATGTCATAAAACTCTCCCGATGCCATTCATGTCCCTCTTATAGCAGTTGATATTTGAACTTTACTTTGTAGTAGACATTGTGTATTAGGCTTAGTTTTTCCTACTAAATCATTTTTTCCTACTAGATCAGAAGCTTTTCTCCTCTTCTTCCTCCTCCTTTATTCTCCTTCTCTTCTTCCCTTGATATATAATAAACTTCTCATGTATATATCTGTGAAATCATCACAATTAAGATAGTGAACATTTCTTTCACCTCCAAAAGTTTTCTTTTGGTTTTTAAATGCCCATAGGAGTTACTTCATTTATTTTTTTCTTGCATAACTCAACAAGCTGATTTTATTTCATGTATTTACTTGAGGCCCGATGCATGAAATTCATGCAAGAGTAGGCCTTCCTTCCCCCGGCTGCCGGCACCAGCTTCCCTCTGGCCGCTGGCAGGTACCCGGGACCCGGGGTTCCCTTGCAGCCCCAGCTTCATCTGGAAGGTCATCCAGAAGGACGTCTGGTCTAATGAGCATATTACACTTTTATTATTATTATAGATTTTTAACGTTAAATTTATTGGGGTGACATTGGTCGACATGATCATGTAGGTTTCAGGTATGAGTTTCTGTGTTACAAGGTCTGTGTATTGCACTGTGTGCCCAACACCCAAAGTCAGATCTTCTCCTGTGACCATATATTAGGACCTCCTTCTCCCCCAACCCCCTTTCCTCTGGCAACCACCACACTGTTGTGTTCATGGGTTTTAGTTTTATACCTCACATATGAGTGAAGTCATATTATGGTTCTTAGCTTTTCCTGACTGACTTATTCCACTTAGCATAATATTCTCAAAGGTACATCCATGTTGCTGCAAATGGCAATATTTCATCCTTCCTTATGGCTGAGTAGTATTCCATTGTGCATATGTACCACAGTTTTTTAATCCAGTCCTCTATTGCTGGATGTCTTGGTTACTGTGAGTAATGCTGCAATGAACATAGGGGTGCAGGTATCTTTGCAAATACATGATTTGGAGTTTTTTAGGTATATACCCAGGAGAGGGATTGCTGGGTCATATGGTAGCTCTATTCATAATTTTTTGAGGAACCGCCAGATTGCTTTCCATAGTGGTTTTAGCAGTCTGTATTCCCACCAGCAGTGAATGATGTTTCCCTTTATTCCACAACCTCTTCAACACTTGTTATTGCTTGTCTTGTATGGCCACTCACAGGTATGAGGAGGTATCTCGTAGTTTTGATTTGCATTTCCCTAATTGCTAGTGAGATTGAACATCTTTTCATATTGATTGTTCATATATCATCTTGAGAGAGGTGTAGATTCAAAGCAATCCTGAGGAAAAAAGAGAACAAAGCTGGAGGTATCACGCTGCCTGACTTCAAATTATAATGCATAGCTACAGTAATCAAAACAACATGGTATTGGCAGAGAAACAGACTGTATATCAATGGAACAGAATAAAGAGTCCAGCTATAATACCACATGTATATGGACAGATAATTTTTGTCATAGGAGCCAGAAACACAATGGAGTAAAGATAGTCTCTTCAATAAATGGTGCTGGGAAAATTGGAAAGCCACACGCAAAGGAATGAAACTAGATTACAGTTTGTCCTCATGTACAAAAGTCAATTCAAAATGAATCAAAGACCTAAATATAAGATCTGAAACAAGAAGTTACATAGAAGAAAATATAGGTACCAAACTTATGGACCTTGGTCATAGAGAACATTTAATGAACTTGACCCCAAAGGCAAAGGAAGTAAAGGCAAAAATAAATGAATGGGACTAGATCAAACTAAAAAGCTTCTGCACAGCAAAAGAAACTGACAACAAAACAGAGAGGCAGCCAATCAGATGGGAGATGATATTTGCAAACAGTAGTTCCAGCAAAGCTTTAATATACAAAATATACAAAAGCTTTCATAGAACCTTTGCAATCCATCTTCTCTCCAGTCCTGCCCCAGTGTAGCCGCATGATCTGATTTCTGTCACTGTAAGCTGTTTTACATTTTCTGTAATTTTATATTAATACTAGAGGCCTGACCAGTGGGGATTGGGCCAGACCCGGCTCTCCGACATCTTCTGAGGGGTCCTGGATTGCCAGAGGGCGGTTTTCGGGTGACGCACCCCGGAATCGGGCTCCCTCCTCTCTGGTTCCAGGTGCATCACTCGAGAACTGCAGCTGACAAGTCACCACAGCTTGGCAGCTCCTGTGTTGAATGTCTGCTCCCTGGTGGTCATTGCACATCATAGCTACCAGTCAGATGGTCAGACGGGTGCTTAGGCTTTTATATATATAAACTAGAGGCCCGGTGCACAAAAATTTTTGCACTCGGGGCGGGACGGGGAAGGAAGCCCCTCAGCCCGGCCTGTGCCATCTCGCAGTCTGGGACCCCTCGGGAGATAACGACCTGCTGGCTTAGGCCTGCTCCCAGGTGGCAGAGGGCAGGCCCAATCCCTAGGTGCAGCCCCTGGTCGGGCTCAGAGCAGGGCCGATTGGGGAGTTGGGGCGCCGCCCCCTGTCATGCACAGAGCAGGGCGGATTGGGAGGTTGTGATGCCACCCTCAGTCACATTCAGGGTAGGGCCGATTGGGGGGTTGGGGCACCGCCCCCTATCACACTCAAGGCAGGGTCGATGGGGAGGTTGTGGCGCCACCCCCTGTCACGCACAGAGCAGGGCCAACCGGGGATGGGGCGCCACCCTCTATCACCCACAGAGCAGGGCCGATCAGGGGGTTGGGGCGCCGCCACTCTCACACTCAGGGCAGGGCCGATGGGGAGGTTATGGCTCTACCCCGTCACACACAGAGCAGGGCCCGTGGGTGGGTTTGGGGCGCTGCACCCTGTCACACACAGAGCAGGGCCGATCAGGGGGTTGGGGCGCCACACCCTGTCACACACAGAGCTGCAGGATGATCAGGGGGTTGGGGAGGTCCTCCCTATCAGGCACAGAGCAGGGCTGATCAGGGGGTTGGGGCGCCTTCCCCTGTCACAAACAGAGCAGGGCGGATAGGGAGGTTGTGGCCCCGCCCCCTGTCACACACAGAGCCGCAGGGCGATCAGGGGGTTTGGGCGCTGCCCCCTGTCACACTAATCCCGGTGCCGGGAGGCCTCTCGGCTCCGCTGATCCCGGTGCTGGAAGGCATATTACCCTTTTACTATATAGGATAGAGGCCTGATGCATGGGTGGGGGCCGGCTGGTTTGCCCTGAAGGGTGTCCTGGATCAGGGTGGGGGTCCCCACTGGGGTGCCTGGCCAGCCTGGGTGAGGGGATGATGGCTGTTTGCAGCTGGTCACACATCCTTCAGGGTGGGGGTCCCCACTGGGGTGCTTGGCCAGCCTGGGTGAGGGGATGATGGCTGTTTGCAGCTGGTCACACATCCTTCAGGGTGGGGGTCCCCACTGGGGTGCCTGGCCAGCCTGGGTGAGGGGATGATGGCTGTTTGCAGCTGGTCACACATCCTTCAGGGTGGGGGTCCCCACTGGGGTTCCTGGCCAGTCTGGGTGAGGAGCTGAGGCCTGTTTTCAAGCTGGGGGTGACTGAAACTCCCAACCGCTCCTTTTTTTCTTATTTTTTTTTTTTTAATTCTGGGCCAGCTTTAGCTTTGAGGCTTGGCTCCAGCTCTTAGGCCTCCGCTGCTGAAAGTAGGTTTCTGGCCTTTGCTTACAATGTTGCGATCCTGCTGGCTGAAGCCTGGCAGGTTTCTGGGGTTTTGTTTAGCTTCTATGTTTGCTACATAGTTGCTTGCAGCTCAGAGGCCTGCAGCGGCAGGCGGGGAACGTTGGAATCCTCCGTCACTGAAGCAAGCAAGCCTCATGTTAGTTTCAAGCTGCCTGGCTGCCAGCCGCCATCTTGGCTGACAGTTAATTTGCATATTGCCCTGATTAGCCAATGGGAAGGGTAGCGGTCATACGCCAATTACCATGTTTCTCTTTTATTAGATAGGATGCTCATATGGTATGCATTTTTTTTGGTTTGTTGAATTCATAATAATTCTGAGATTTATCTTTGTACATATTAGTGATTCATTTCTTTTTATTGCTGTGTAGAATTCCATTGTATGGACAAACCACATTTTAAAAATTCATTTACCTATTGATGGACATTTAGATAATTTCCAGTTTTTGACTATTGTAAATCAAACTGTTAACCTTTGTGCATAAGTGTTTGTACAGGCATATGGTTTTATTTTAAGTTGGGTAAATACTTGAGAGTGAATATTTAACTTTTTAAGAAACTGCCAAATAGTTTCAAAGTGGATGTGTCAACTTATATTCCCCACCCAAGGGTATGACAGATCATTTTTTTTTTCACATCTTCACCATCACTTGCTATTATCTTTCTCTCAACCTTTAGCCACTTAAATTAGTGTTTGGTGATATCTTGTTGTGTTTCTTTTGCAATAGAGATGCTGAACTTTTTTTTTTCTTTTTGTGCTTACTGGCCTTTTGTATGTTTTGTGAAATGTCTGTTCAGATCTTTGCTTTTATTTTCATTTTGGTTTGTTTGTTAAGTTATTGTATTGTTAGCATTCTTTATATATTCCAGTTACAAGATTTTATCTGATATATATCTTGCGAATATTTTATCTCTGTCTGTTGCTTGACATTTCATTTTCTTAACTATATCCTTTGAAGAATAGACTTTTAAATTTTGACGAAATACAATTTGTTGATTATTTTCATAATTTATAGTTTTTGTGTACTAAGAATCTGTTGCCTATCACATGCTAAGAGATTTTCTCCTATATTTTCTTCTATGTTTTGCACTTTTAGGTTTTATTTTTAAGTTTGTGATTCAACTTGAGTTAATTTTTGTGTATGGTGTGAGTTAGAGTTGAGGCTATTTTCTTTTTTCCTAAATGGATATCTCATTGTTCCACCCCTTATTGAAAAGACATTTATTTCCCCATTGAATTGACTTAGCAATTACCAGCTTCTTAAATTTACATTTAGAGTTTTATTGCTACCTCAAGTTCAGATATTTTTTTGTTGTTACTTGAAGTGAATGAGATGATTAAATTTCCATTGTTCTTGCTAGATCATAGGAAAGTGGTGATAAATTTCTCCTGATAATAAGAATTAGATTTTTAACTGACTTATTGTTCTCCAGTTCAATCTGATCTTTTATTTTTAGGTGTTATACATAATATTGCATTACTTCGAGAGGTAATAATCAACTCACGCTTTATAAAAGGAGACATCAACACTAAATTTCTTTCTGATGTATATCCTGATGGCTTTAAAGGTTTGTATGCATTGAAGTATTTTAATATTAAAGTTATTATTTTTTACTTATTGTAATGTATACTTTTTTCTATTTTGAAATTAAGGCCTTTGGCCTATATTATTAACATACTTAGAATATCCTAGACTATTGACAGTATGATTTTGAGTATTCATGAGTAATTCACAAATGTGTAATCTATAATTTCGCTGAGTAAAGAATTAAACTATGTGGAATGTGCACTAGTCCAGTTTTGAAGCAAACATATAGCCAGAGAATTAGCTTACCTGATTTTCTGATTTCTGCAAGTCAGAAGAGTTCTGCAGGAACTGTTCTTTAATAATTAAACACTATATGTGTATGAAAATTAGCGCTGAAAATTTCAGAATACCAGTTGCTATTCCTCTTAATAAAAATGAAGATGTCTACGAAGATGATGGTTTGTATTCTGAAAAAATTGGTTTTGAGTAAAATAATGAGTGGAATGTGAAATTTAGTACTGCAAAGTTATCAGTGAGTGTTTCCAAGTAGTAGGAAAATTGCTCATCAAGTTAGAGACAGAGAAAACCATTTAGTGAGCATTGAAAACATAGTTAAATGATATTAAGAAAGGACATGACTTACATGAGACTTAATAGAAATGTTATTCATGTGAAAGCAAGAAGCCTCTACATGTATTTCTAATGAACTTAGGGATATATGAAAATTAGATATCCTCTCACAAATATCGTGTTCTTTATATCCATTTAAAGTCTTTTACTAGATAAAATTTCTCAATCATTTTAGAAAATGTATTTAGATTGAAGTCAACTTCATGTAGTTGAACTATTGAATACATTTACAAAGCAATTTCTTACCTCAGAATTTACAGTACAGTATTTTCGTAAGACTAAATGGAGATTATTGTTTTGATTGTTCTCTCCAAAACTTTAATGCTACAGGGTTTTATCATTAGTACCAAGAGAAATGGGGAATGTTTTTTATTTGGGAACTGAAATAAGACTAATGAATCATCAGTCGTTTTCCTGAACTTTTAAATTTTTGTAAATATAAAATACAATCTTAATATATTACAGTTTTATATTTGCATGATTATTTCATGCTATCATGAAGTTAGGAACCACTTATGTTATTGCTTTTTATTGTATCCCTAGCAACTACACAAATTCTAGGTTCAATCAGGATTTTCAGATGCTTTTGTGTCTGCCTGGTGAATGCATCTGTGGAGGTGATATGACATGAAACAGTAGGCAGAAGAAACAGCAGGACAATACTTCAGGGAACCTTTCAAACAGGCATATTGTATGTGTGTATGGGTTCTTATAAATGCACACATTTACATATGTGTCTCTATATATATGCATGTATGACATAGAGAAGAAAATGGGGAATTAAAATTTCTAATTGGAGTTTACTCTGTGCTGTACATGTAACAGTAATGTTCCAAATTCTAAAGGGAACTCAGATATTTACCTAGAACCTAATATTAAAATTTTTTGTGATAAACTTAATATATTACATTGTTTTTTTGGTAGGAAATTATCAGCATTGTCACAATAATTGTGTTTATTATGCTTATGCAGAATTTTAAAATTCTTATAAGTCATTAGAATGGCCTTTAGCAATTTTTAACCTCAGCTTTCATTTTACATCTGAGGAAGCCAAAGCACAGAGAGATTAGGGCTAAAAAACCAGTAATATGATAAAACCAGAAATTGAATTTAGAGCTTTCAACTTTTCTTTTAGTACTCATTCAACTTTGGAAGGATTCAAAGTCATAAATCACAGAAGTTTCAGAGTATGCTGTATGTTGTCATATTGCCTGTAAGGACTTTGAAGTACATACCTATATTTACCATTCTTCATGTCTACCTCTTATTTTCTCATGTGATTTTCATGTCAGTTCTTTCTTCTCTGAATGGCTACTATCTCTTGTTCTTTATCTTCAGATTACTCTGTCCCCCCCCCCCCAACCCCACCCCCATTTTTCTCTAGAGCAGGTCTTAAATGTATTAAACTGTGTCATTTTGATTGTTTGATATATGCGCCTGAAAGAGCAGCAGGAAGTGGCAACTGAAGTTAATCCAGGATCTTCTCCATATGTTTGAGGCAGGGTCACTTTGCCCCTTTGGGATTACCCATCTGCTTTCCATCTGTCCAGCTATCATAGGCCTATGCATAGGCAAGTGCCTATTTTTATAACTGCATAGAAATTTTTTATGATAGGTGTTTACTATCCCAAGTTTATTTGTAGACTAGGACAGTGTTCCTAAAGGTTCCTAGATTGAACTTTGAAATGATTGTAAGTTTTAAAAATAGGATACACAAGAATTTGTTCTTCATGTCAACTTATTTTATTCTATTGTTGCAAAGCTATTTTCCTTTGATTAAAAAAAATAAATGGAAATGGGGATGAAGGTATTTTGATTCTGAAATAAAGAAAAAATGAGAAAGTATTTTAAGACCTATAATTTCTGTTGTCCTGTAGTGAACATTTTGGATTTATTTCTCGGCTGCATTACTACACTGAAATCGCCAGCCTCATCAAAAGAAATGATCAAAATCACCTGAAAAGTTGCAAAATTTTTATAGACATTTGATTCAATATAAGAAAAATACCTTTAATTATACTTATTCTCCTCCCCCCGCCCCCCAACTGAATTTAGTCAAGGATTTCTTTACCTTTAAGAGTGGTACTATGATATATGGACTGAAGTGTGGCCTTTAAACATCCAGTCATTAAAATTATTTCAACAAATAATAGATGTAAGCTCTAGAAGAAATTCAAAGACAAATAATACATTTTTCGTGCTCTTGAGCTTATATCACAAGAGAAATAAACAATAAACATGTAAAGAACTAATTACAGGATAGACTAAAATAAGTGCTAAGTAAAGATATAAGCAAAGTACCTTAGTAGAGGCAAAAGAAACCAATTCTGATTTAGGGAATCAAAGCTGGCTTCAAGGACAAGGTAGCATTTAGACTGTTGAAACACCTTTCCAAGGACTCTATTCCATAGGCTCCAGGGCTGCCAAACGCCTTGAGAGAACTACTGTGCACATCTCCTCCTAATCCATCCTTTTTGATGTAATGTTGATAGTTTGAAATTAGCCCAGGAGAAAGCATTTACAATGAGGATGCTGCATGCTGGGGCTTTCCCCGCCCTTCAGTTTCATGAAGCTCCTCCCCATAGAAAATTGTGCTGCAGATCTGGAAAGTATCTGCCTTCTAATGGTGAATACTTTTAGTCATTGCTATTTTAAATGATTTTTTTAAACATAATGTTTGAATTGCCTCATTTCTTTCAAATGAATTTAAATAACTATCCGAGTGTTTTTTCTTTTATGAATTTTACAAGTAGCATCTTGTTGATGATTCAGCATTCAAATTGCCTACACTGTACCATTTAATACTCTACTATCTGTGTATAGTACTATGGCAAATAATAGTGTTAGAAATAGTGGTGAAATGAAACTTGGAAGGGACATTTTAACCTGCATTCCCTGGAATATAGAATCCTGCCTTGATAGACACTTTTTGAGGAATTGTGCAAATAGAGCAGATTTCCCTGCTGCACAAGACTCAGCCAGACCAGGGAGCCTTCCTAAGCCTTGTTAGGCTAGACCACTGTCCCCAGGTCCACTCTATTATGCTAGGACCTAAAGAGGGGAAGGAGAGAGATTGGTGGGCTGGTTGGTTGGGATTCAAACCCTGACTGCATGCAAGAGTATCACACCTTTATTTTCCGTTAATCCTTCACACTACAAAACATGCCCTTCCCAGTGTCCTGACCAGCCACACTCCTTTTCTACTTTCCTTTATCCTCTACTTAGACGTTAAATTTGGGATGAGGAGTGATAAGGAGAAGCAGATGTGAAGAGCCTTAAGTATGGTTTTCCTAGAGATCTGAGTATGGTTTTTTATTTGTAATTGTTTTGTTCTGTACCTGCTTAATATTCCTTTTTTCTTTCTTTTAGAAATTAGACTATAAACTTCTAGTTAGCAGGATTTTTTGTCTCATTTGAATAATATTGCTCCCTCCCATTTCCCCTGCAGGCTCCAATGTCTGGAATAATACTAGCTCCATAAGAGATGCTGGATAGTATACTTGTTTGAATGATTCATAATTCTAAAAGATAGAAGCATAGATGTTGACATTATGTATTTGATTGATTGCTTGATTGATTTCCCTCAGGACACAAGTTAACAGAGAGTGAGAGAAACCAGTTATTGGCAATAGCATCATCATTGTTTGTGGCATCCCAATTAAGAGCACAACATTTTCAAGAACATGAAAATTCAAGGTACGTTAGATCATTTAAAACAGAAGACATGAACAGAAAAATATTAATTATCTAAAGGACAGGAAATTACTAATAAAAGATCTAACTAATCTCAATTCTAGACGTTCTTATGAGTGTTTGAAGTATAATAAAGTTATAGTGCTTAAAAATTGCTTCAATTCAGTTCAAATGAATTTTTTAAATTCAAAAAGAAAAAGGATGGTTGGCCCTTTTAATTTGGACTTTATTAGAGGTAAGAAAATACTCTGAAAAGTTACAGGAAGACTGTTCAAGTAATTTGTATTTATTATTTCTGTTTTATTACTTCGTTAATCTTTTCTGTTTGTTTTGTTAATCCTCACCCGAAGATATTTTTCCATTGATTTTTAGAGCAAGTGGAAGGGAGGGGTAGAGACACAGAGAGAGAAACATTGATGTGAGAGAGACACATCGATTGGTTGCCTCCTGCACTCACGGGATCAAATCTGCAACTCAGGTATATACCCTTGACCAGGTGAGAGCTGACGCTCTATCCACTGAGTCAAACTGGCTAAGGCATCTTTGTTAATCTTGATAAAAGTTTTGAGAAGTGTTATAGTAATAAAATTTAGGGTAAATCTTAGTAATTTCAAAAATATAAATATGAGCCCAGCCAGTGTTCTCAGTGGTTCAGCTCAACCTATGAACCAGGAGGTCACGGTTCAATTCCTGGTCAGGGCACATGCCTGGATTGCTGGCTTCATCCCCAGTATGGGGTGTGCAGGAGGCAGCCGATCAATGATTCTCTCTCATCATTGATGTTTCTATCTCTCTCTTTGCCCTTCAGAAGACACCACCAAGAAAATTATAAAACAAGATAGCAAATGGCAGAATGTATTCAGTTATCTAATAAAGGACTTGACTATATAATATGTAAATAATTGTTACGATTCAATGGTAAGCCAAACAACCCAATTAAAAGATTTTGGCCTAGATTCTTTATTAAAGAATTTATATCAATGGCAAGTAAGTTCATGAAAAGATGTCCAACATCATCAATCATTAGATGAATCCCAGTTAGAACCCCAATACTATACTACCACACACCATTGGAATAATTTACATTAAGTGAGTGGTTAAATAAATGTATAACCATGCAATAGAATACTGGTTAACAATAAAAAAGAATGAAGTATGTTATACATGCATCAACATACATAAATCTAAAATCATGCTAAGAAAAAGAAATCAGCTAAAGAAGATTACATGTGATTTCATTTATTTGAAATTTCTAGGAAAGGCAAAAGTGTAAAGACAAAGATCAGTGGTTGCCTGGGTGTGGATGTTGATGTCACAGAATTACATCTGTATACAGTCAGTGCCCCAAACCATAATCCAATAGTCATTCCTATTTCACCATCATCCCAGAATCCTCCTCCCCTGCTATTACTGATGAACTCATTACACGTTAGAAGTTCCAAGAAATTATACCAATAAAATACATAGGCTAGAGCTTAGTTATGTAGATACTTGTGCACATGTTACCTGTATAACAAGCAATTATTTTATTTTTGGTTAGTTTATTTTTCTACTGAACTTATCATTTATTTAGTATGCCAGTTTATTATAAAATTGGTACCCATAACAACAGAGACCTATAACATCTAGATAAATATACTGGCTTTTTTGTTGTTGTTGTTGTTAATCCCCACCCAAAGATATTTTTTCATATTTTTTTGGGGGGCCCAGAGTGAATGGGAGAGAAGAGAGGGGTGGGGGGTGGGGGAGGGAAAGAAAGGAGAGGGAGAGAAACATCAATATGAGAAAGACACATTGATTAGTTGCCTCATTCACTCTTGGGATCAAATCTGCAACCCAGGTACGTACTCTTGAGACTGGAAATCGAACCCATGTGCAGGCCAACACTCTGATCACTGAGCCATGCCAGCCAGGGCTATATTGATCTTTTGACAAAGTATAATCTTGTGTAGATAAAGTGACTTTATTTTTGCTTGTTCACAGAAGAGGTCCCTGATAGCAAAGCTGATGTAAGGTGGTTGTATCCTCACATTTTGGCTTCAGAATCATGTTTTCATTATTGGCTTGGGAATCGAGTCTAGTGTTAGCCTCCAGGTGTGGCTACATATTGCTCTGTCATGGGTGTGCTCATGTAATGTTTATGCTTCCAAACCCAGTGGCCTGCAGCCCTTCCTTTGTGTTGCTTGTTTTGGCTGCTGATTTTATTTTCCCAATTTCTCTATGGGTTTCACTCTTTCATCATTTATGACTTGGAAAAAGACATTAATAGTATGTACCCACAGTATTTGGATAGTAAAAAGATAGCAGTGCATTTTAGAAAAAAAGGTTAATGTGAGAAACAATAGCAATTTTTCTTATGATGACTGTAAATAAATTTGGTGAGCATAATTAAGGTTTTACATAAATATATGCTGACTTACCATGGTATTATTTTTCTTTTTAACTATCCTGTTCTTAAATACTTTTGACAGAAATGCATCATTAAAAGTTGTGTTAAGCAATCATTTCATGTTACTTGAAGCTAAAATTATTTTGTTGGCACTGTGGTTTGGCATAATAATTTGTTTCACTAACAGTTAATGATTGCAGGAAAAAATAGTAAGGAAAACAATTTTGCCCCTTTCAGTAATCTTTTATTTAGTTTTGCTTAAAAAAGCCTATTTCCCTGAGGGCCAAATACTGCTCACAAGTCAGGATTCACTTTTCTAAGCTAGGCCCTGCCTTTGCTTTACACCTCTGCTTTACTCTAGCCAGTGGTTCTCAACCTGTGGGTCGCGACCCCTAAGACCATTGGAAAACACATATATAATTACATATTGTTTTTGTGATTAATCACTATGCTTTAATTATGTTCAATTTGTAACAATGAAATTGGGAGTCACCACAACATGAGGAACTGTATTAAAGGGTCGCGGCATTAGGAAGGTTGAGAACCACTGCGTCTAGTCCGCCTCTGCCATCCCAAGCTTCTCAGGTACAGTGAGTGCCACTCTGCCCTCGGTAGGTGTCTCTGCTTCCTCCTTCCCCATTAGTATTTCTGCATCTGTTGCTTTCTTTCCTTAAGTTGTGTAACTATGCATATTGCCCTGCAGCCTTTCTTATGATTTGGCAGTTAAACTTTCTAATTCCATGATTTAATCTTCCTGTTAAACTATCTGACTCGTTTATCACTTCTAGGGAGAGCCAGGGCCACTTTCCTGGTGGTAGATTGTCTGGTGGCCAAATCTCTCTTCCCTAGTAGAGGCTGTTTTGCATTACTTTGTATGGTGTGAGAATTTGGCAGGAGTTGTGGCTCAGACTAAGGCCTTTACTCCCTTTTAGATGTCAGTCCTGAGGGTTAAAGCCATGCTCAGGTTCATGTGGGCAGTTTATGTTTTCATCTATTTTAAAGTATTTGAAAGTAAATGTTGATGCAGGTATATAGTATATAATTAGATTTTGTTGGCTTCTTTTTACTTGTTTGCTTCCTTTTCTTCCTTTACCTTTTACGCCATTCCCCAGAGGATGTATTCAAAACCCTAAACATCTTAATCATCAATATTTAACTCTTTAATCCATTTTGAATTAATTTATGTGTATGTTATGAAACGAGTTTCATTTTTGTGATTTGGAAGTTTATTTATAAAATATTTCAACCTTACCCCTCCTACCCAAAGTAGTATTTCTTTATAATTCTAAGGATGGCAAGAAAGAAATTTTTGTCTTAGGCCATTTGTCGGCAAACCGCGGCTCGCGAGCCACATGCGGCTCTTTGGCCCCTTGAGTGTGGCTCTTCCACAAAATACCATGTGCGGGCGCACACATACAGTGCGACTGAAACTCCGCGGCCCATGCGCAGAAGTTGGTATTTTGTAGAAGAGCCGGCATTTTGCGAAAGAGCCACACTGAAGGGGCCAAAGAGCCGCATGTGGCTCGCGAGTCGTGGTTTGCCGAGCCACAGTTTGCCGACCACTGTTTAGGCAGTTTGGGCCATATAACAAATTACCATAGACTGGGTGGCTTAAATAACAGATATTTACTTTTCACAGCTCTGGAGGCTGGAGTTCAAGATCAGGTGTCAGCAGGGTCAGGTTTTGGTGAGGGCTCTGTTGGAAGCTGCAAAAACCCTACTTACATCTTCACATGGCGAAAGAGGGCAAGCTAACTCTCTGGCCTCTTAGAGGGGCACCACTCATGAGTGCTCCAACCTTGTGACCTAATTATTCCCTAAACTCCCTTTTCCAAATACTGTAACCTTGGGCATTATATTTCAACATAGGAATTTGGGGGGACACAAGCATTCAGTAGCAGTGAGTGTGTGCTCTCAGAGGACGTGAACCTCCTCTCCCCCTCCATCTCTTCCCTTTCCTCCCTCTCTCACCACCCATTCTCTTCTCTCTTTCTGCTTGCCTCCCTTCCTTTACCCTCTCCTCTTCTTTTCCCTCTCTTTCCCAATTGTGTAACTTGCATGCACACACACAACACATAGAAATGAGTAGATGTGTGTATGTTAAATAAATACATTCTGTGGTTCTTTTGGCTCCTTCACCTGAAATTTCACAATGGTTGACGTGTTGCAGTGGAACCAGCATTGAGATGTCAAGAGTCAGGATTTTGGTCCCAGTGCCACTACCAAGTATTAAGGTGGAACAAGCCTTTGTGCAAATGTTTCAACTTCTGACTCCAGTTTCCACCTCTGAGAAATGGCACTGTTGGATTGGACAATTCCTGAAATTTTTTTCAGCTCAGCTCCTATTTGAATTGCATGAGGCAGACACTTTTACTTTCTGGTTTCTACTTTAGTCTTCTATTTCTCTCTTGGTATTTGAGCAGAGGTTAAAGACTCAAGAAAAGGAACACTTCACTATGGGCTACGGTTATGCTGATGAAAATATTTCCGCCTGAAAGGTTTAAAAATGCAGCATTCACTTTGTGGAGGATTACTCTGGGTGTATGGAGTCTGTGTGTAATCACCACTTTGAGCTCATACTTTGTAGAACATATCAAGTATCTTGACTGGCTACAGAGCCTGTCATCAGTTTAACTCTTTTAGTCACAGTAGCATAATGGGAAATTATATTCACTTGAATAGCAGTCGTTGTGTCTACATTTATATTGCATTTTCTTTCCTCATCTGGCTTCCTGATAAAATGGAGAATCAATATTTTAGTGACTTTTACCTGACAGATGCAATTATCTGTGTGTTGGGTTTTGTTTTTTTTCTGTTAAAAAAGTGTCCTTTCCTGGTTTTAGATTTATAATTCATTTACCCATTCTTAAGTTTTCAATTAGAAGAAAAAGTTTAAGGTTTTAAAATATGACTTTAATCATTGAAAGATATAATTGGAAAAGAAACAAAAAATAGCTATATGAAAACAATTCCCAAGTAAAGGCAAGTATTTTTATAGTTACATATTGGCTCTTTTACTTAAATGTCTCTGAATTTAAAAGGATATGTCACATTATTAACACATTTTCACCGTCTGTGACACTAAAACGCAACTTTTATATTATACTTGTTTCATATTTGTTCTCA
This sequence comes from Myotis nattereri, assembly GCF_964212035.1. Classification (NCBI taxonomy): domain Eukaryota; kingdom Metazoa; phylum Chordata; class Mammalia; order Chiroptera; family Vespertilionidae; genus Myotis; species Myotis nattereri. Next base: position 39,421,658 of record NC_138076.1, on the reverse strand, counting down.
AGTTAGCTGCTTCATTATAACAATTAGGTTGATGTTTTAATAACGGATTATATAATGAAAAATAGTACTTAGGACATATATTCACAAACATACATAGTCATACTATGCCTCTGGAAGTATCTACTTTCACTTGAGCAATAAATTCACTAAAAGTAGCAAAAGGGGAGAAAACATCAATTTAGTTAATTTCCTTTATGCTTGCCTTACTTTTAGTATCTCTGTTATGATATTTTCATTTATTTAATTAGACCATCCTGGATGATTTAGAAATTTATGTGAGATTAAGCAGAAAATATTGATTAAGTGGATGAAATGTCATATTTATAATTTTTTGCTAAATATTACATTTTAAAATATATCTCTTTAATTCTACGATAAGAGCTGAATGGAAGACAAAATAGCCTCATTATTGCAAGAGAATTTCTCTGTTCCCTGCAATGACTCCAAAAGCTCTTGCACACTTCATCAGTATTATTGTAATTCTTTGGCTGCAGGATATTTGGCAGCTGTTGCACCCCACTGGCAAATCCTATTCATACTTCTTTCCCATTCACCATTGCCATTGGAGAATTGATTTCTCTCTCCTCTACTCTAACCTTTCCCAATTCATTTTGGATTGTTCAATGTGAAACATTTTAATTTCATATCATACAGCTATTCAGCTCACAATCCCTTTTTTAACCTGTCACCAGGGTAACAGCATAGCATGCTTTCTTTAGGCAATCAAGTTTTTATTTCACATGCTTAATGTTGCATTAAATGTTTGCATTTTGTTTAACCCCCTTAAATACTTTGAACTCTGGATATGTTTTGCAGGATAATGAAATTCTTGATTTTTGAATCAAAACTAAATCGACACTATCAACACATTCAGAATAAAATGTCAAATGATTAATATATATAATTCAAAGATTAGTATTAAAATCCAAGTTAGCTGATCTGTGTAAGGAAATCTTCTGTAGACAGTGGAAGAATATTTGTATATGTAGCCCTGTTCCAAAAAAGGACTTAAAGGCGTTTTAAAGAGATTTGTCAGTGAGATAAGTAAAAATTTAAAAGAGTAATGGAATTAGCAAGTGGAAAAATTATATCTTTTAAAGACATTGCTTGATTTTTCAGTGTAATGCTTTTTTCTCTATTTGTGTGTTTGCCATAATGATTTATGTCTTTGATTTAAGATGAAGTAATGTACTATTGTGTGGTTGAGAGTCTCTTCTAGGAGATGGATTTGGGCATTGTGTTTATCTATTTAGTACTACCTTTTCCTTAAAATAAGTAATTAAATTAAAATGATAGATTATACTAGATGAAATGCATATATTTAGATCTTGATTCTTTTAACTGAGTATATTTAAATTTCTATTTATACCAGTACTTTTTCATCTTTATCCCAAATAATAGTTTCAGTGAAATTTGTTCTGTGAATAAATTTTAAGAATTTAGGATATTCTAAGAAATATAAAAAATGCATAAGAAAAGGAACAACAGAGACTAGTAACCTATGTTATTTGAAAGCATTATCATTTTAGAAGATATTAGCATAGTAGTCGTTTAAATATCCTAATATACTATTATACAATCCCACATTAATGTATAGGATAAACTCTGAATTAAGCTGCCCATTTTTATAAAACCATCTTTTTATTTTACCTTTTTTTGGAACTTTAAAATATAGATATAGATTAGATATAGATATAGATATAGATATATAGATATATATAGATATAGATATATATAGATATATAGATATATCAATTCTCTGATTCTTGATTTAGTGTTCTTTGTAATTTCTGGTTTTCTACAGTGTGTTGGACTAATTCTTATTTCCAGTGCTCATATGAAACTAATAGTCCTGGATCTAGATAGCATTGGTCTACATGACTAATGTTCTTACTATCTATTTTACAAAGGTCACTTTCTTTCAGTAGAGTAAATTCCTGAATATACAGTTTAATGATGATGGTTTTTTACCTACAGAGTTAGTTATTAGATCACTCCAAAAATAACAAATAGCACTCCGTATTGTAAGATGCTTGGGCTTAGAATAATGGCAAAACAGTTCCTGTCCTTTAGGAGGCTTAGGGTAGAATGGTGTAAGAAGACATACAAAGATAATTATCAACTCTGAAGATTGTTAGAGGAAAAGGCAAAGTTGTCCTGGTGAGGAAAAGGAATATTATTTGCAGGTTTGTCACATTATTAAAATGTCCAGTTTTTTAATAACAAGTTACAAGACATGCAAAGAAATATTAAATGTATGGCCCATTCACAAGATAAAAAGTAAATAGAAACTGTCCAGGAGGAGCCCCAAATGTTTTGCACCTTATTCAGTGACGTTGGCCTCTTAAAAACATGTGCAAAGGGCTAAAGGAAACCAGATATGAAGAATTAAAGGACAGCATGGGAATCATGTATTGTAAAATAAAAAAATAGCAATAAAAAGGTAGAAATGACTGAAAAAAAGCAAATAGAAATTCCAGAGATGAAAATACAGTGCCTGTAATGAAAAGTATACTACAGGGACTCATCAGCAGATTTGAGCTGGCAGCAAAAATAATCAGCAAATTTGAAGGTATGTCAGTTGATTTATTCAGAAAGAAAAATGTACAGAGCCTCAGAGACCTGTAGGAAACAATCAATGCATCAACTATACATGCTGTGAGTCCCAGAAGGAGAATAGAAGACAAAGGAACAGAAAGAATAGTTAAAGAAATCATGGCTGAAAATTCCAAATTTATGAAAAACATTCATTTGCACAGTGAAGAAGCTTGGAAAACTCCAAGTAGGATAAGTCCAAAGAAATCCACACCTACATACATCAGAGTTAAACTGTCAAAAACAAGAATCTTAAAAGCAAGAGAAAAATAGCTCATCATGTAAAAGAGACCCTCAATAAGATTTTCACATTTTACCAGATAGCATATAGCCCAGAAGAGAATGGGTTACATATATAAAGTACTGGGGGCAGAGGTTGGGGGCAGGGAATGTCAATCAAAAATTCTATATCCAGCAAAAATATCTCTTCAAAATGGAGTAGATCAGCAGTTCTCAACCTGTGGGTCACGACCCCTTTGGGGGTCGAACGACCCTTTCACAGGGGTCACCTAAGACCATCGGAAAACACATATATAATTACATATTGTTTTTGTGATTAATCACTATGCTTTAATTATGTTCAATTTGTAACAATGAAATTGGGAGTCACCACAACATAAGGAACTGTATTAAAGGGTCGCAGCATTAGGAAGGTTGAGAACCACTGCAGTAGACATTAAGAAGTACCCAGGTAAACAAAACCTGAGTAAATTTGTTGCTAGCCATTCTACTGCTCAAGAAATATGATAGGGCCCTTCCTCATTTTGTTGGAGTGTCATCATGTACACCAAAAGATGGCTGGTTTGATTTCAGGTCAGGGCACATACCCAGGTTGCTGGTTTGATCCCTTGTCAGGGCGTGTGTGGGAGGCAACCAATGGATGTTTCTTCTCACGTTGATGTTTCTCTCTTTCTCCCTTCTTCTCTCTAAAATCAATTAAAAAAATATGAAAGAAAGTACTTCAGGGTGAAATGAAAGGACATTAAACAGAAGCATCGGTAATAAAGAGCACTGGTAAAGATTACTACATTAGTAAATATAAAATATAGTATAAATATATTTTGTTTTGTAGCATATTTTTTCTGATATAATTTAAAGACAATGATTCAATAATTATAAATCTAAAGCATATAATATATACAGTTATTCCTTGTATGACAATACAAAGATAAAGGCAGAGGAAATGGAGCTATTCTGAAGCAATTAAACTAGCATTAATTCAAACTAGAGTGTTTAAAGATAAGGTGCTAATTGTAATCCTTAGGTTAACCACTAAGAAGGTTGCTTTACAAAATAATAAATGAAACACTAAGTGAATTAAAATGGTACACTAGAAAATATCTATTTAAGAAAAGAAGGCATTAATAGAGGGAGTTGAAGAACAAAAAGATAATGACATATAGAAAGAAAAATAAAAACAGCAAATGTAAATCCAATCTGAAGAGTAATTATATTAAGTGTAAATAGATTAAGCACTCTAATCTAGGACAGATATGGTAGAACGGATAAAAAACAAGATCAAAGTACATACTTTCTACAGTATATACAGTTTAGATTTAAAGACATTATAGGTTAAAAGGAAAATTATAGAAATATTTACCAGACAAATATTGTATTTATACTAATATTACTAATACTACTGTCAGACAAAATTTTTTTATGACAAAATTGTTACTAGAGACAAGTAGGTATATTTAATAATGATAAAAGTGTCAACCCATCAGAAAGCTGTAACAGTTATGAACATACAGTAAATCCTCACTTAATGTCTTGGTAGATTCTTGAAATGACATAACAAAACCAGTTTTCCTTAGACTGATTTAAACAAGAGTTAAATTCCTATGACATATTTCTGGTCACAGTAACATTAGCACATTTCTAAGTAAATACCCAATATACTTTTAATATTAAACTTTGAAATAAATGTGAGGTATACATATATTTTGGAAAGATTAAGAAACAAGATAATTATTTTTCAACTGGCTTATTACAGCTCAGGGTTGTGGGTGGCAAGTCTATATGGGCAGCTCAGTTTTCAAGACGATAATCAACCATGAACAGGATCCTATCCTTTGTAGGGTGCACTCATATATACTCACACTCACTCTGATTAGGACAATTTAGACACACCAATTCACCTCATGTCCACATCTTTGGGATGTGGGAGGAAACTGGAATCCTTTGAGAAAACTCACACAGACATGGGGAAAATGTGCAGACTTCACACAGACAGTGGCCCCAGCTGGGAATCATTTATTTTCATCAACATTATAACAAAATGACCTTAAATGAAATATTATTCAAGAACCTGCTGTATATGTACCCAATTACAGTTTTCAAATATATGATCCAAAACTGAAATTTCAAAAAGGAGAAATTGACACTTTGATAATAGATGAAAATTTGATTTTATTTTTTAAATTAAATCATTGAAAGTATTTATTTTTTAAATTAAATCATTATTGTTTTATTTTTCAAATTAAATCATTATTGTTGAAAGTATTGACCTCTTTTAGCCTGCCCCTGCCCCCCGCCCGCACTACCCTATTGTCTGTGCCCATGAGTTATGCATATATATATATGTGTGTGTGTGTATATATATATATATGTGTGTGTGTGTGTGTGTGTATATATATATGTGTGTGTGTATATATATATATACATGTGTGTGTGTATATAGGTATACACACACACAAGTTCTTTGGTTTCTCTCTTCCCCACCCACCTACCCATCCACCTCCGTCTTCCCTCTGAGATTCCACAATCTGTTCCATGCTTTTATGTTTCTGTATATACTTTGTTCATCAGTTTATTTTGTTCATTAGATTCCACATATGAGTGCGGTCATGTTATATTTGTCTTTCTCTAACTGGCTTATTTTACTTAGCATAATACTCTCTAGGTCCCTCCATGCCATCTCAAAGGGTAAGAGATCCTTCTTTTTTACTGCTGCATAGTATTCCATGGTGTAAATGTGCCACAGCATTTTTATCCGCTCATCTACTGATTGGCACAATTAGCTATTGTTAATTATGCTGCTATGAACATAGGGGTGCATACATTCTTTCTGATTGCCATTTCAGGTTTCTTAGGATATATTCCTAGAAGTGGAATCACTGGGTCAAAAGGCAGTTCCATTTTTAATTTTTTGAGGAAACTCCATACTATTGAAACCAAAATCTCAGACATCTCTTGTAGCAATATGTTTGCCGATACATCTCGTAGAGCAAGGGAAACTAAGGAGAAAATAAACAAATAGGACTATGTCAAAATAAAAAGCTTCTGCACATGTTTACAATGGGGGAAAAAGGTAACACCTATAATGCTTTCAACAATAAAGATAAAAGATAATATCAGGAATGTAAAAAGGCAACCTACAGAAAAGGAGAAAATACTTGCAAATCATATATTTGATAGACTTTTTGTCTAGAATATATAAAGAACTCATAAGTCAATAATAAAGACATCCAATTAAAAAAATGGGCAAAATATATGACTAGAAAAGTTTCCAAATAAGATATACAAATAGCCAATAAGTCCATGAAAAGATGCTCAACATCACTAGTCATTAGGAAAATGAAAATTCAAAACCATGGTGAGATACCACTTCACACCCACCAGGATGGCTATAATAAAAAAGATAGAAAATAACAGTGTTGGTAAGAATATACAGAAATTGGAGTCCTCAGACATTCCTGGAGGGATTTTTATGAGTAAAGTACTGCAAACCTGTAAGTAACTTGACAATTCCTCAAAATGTAAGACATTACAACATGACCCAGCTATTCCACTCCTAGGTATATACCTAAAAGAAGTGAAATCTTATGTCCACACAAATGTTGCATACAAATATTCATAGTGGCATTTTTCATAATAAGCCAAAAGTGGTAACAGTGCTAAGGTCTATGAAATGCTCAATGGATATGTATAATATTAAATAAAACTTGGTATCTTTATAGAATGGAATATTTACTCATTAATAAAAAATAAATGTAGCCATAGCCAGTTTGGCTCAGTAGATAGAGCATCGGCCCTTAGACTGAAGGGCCCTGGGTTCGATTCTGGTCAAGGGCACATAACTTGGTTGCAGGCTTAATCCCCTAGCCAGTCCTCCATGAAAAGTTAAGGTGGGCTCAGACTTGGAATCAAGTCAGTTCATGACTTCACCTGAACAATGTCTTTTCCCCAAATCTTCTCTTTAGAAGTTTCTCCAGATTGACAAATCCTCCTCCCTAAGGTAGGCAGACACCGGGCTGAGTAAAGAAGGCAAGTACACATGGGCCAGCAGAGGACATAACCCCTATTCTTCCTCAAGTGTGTGTGGGAGGCAACCAATCTGAATGTGTCTCTCTCACATCGCTGTTTCTCTCTGTCTCTCCCCCTTCCTTCCACTCTCTCTAAAATCAATGGGCCCTAGCCGGTTTGGCTCAGTGGAAAGAGCTTCAGCCTGCGAACTGAAAGGTCCCAGGTTCAATTCCGGTCAAGGGCACATGCCCAGGTTGTGGGCTCGATCCTCAGTGGGGGACTTGCAGGAGGCAGCCATTCCATGATTCTCTGTCATCATGGATGTTTCTGTCTCTCTTTCTACCTCTTCCTTCCTCTCTGAAATCAATAAAAACATATTTTAAAAAAATCAATGGAAAAATATTCTCTAGTGAGGATTAATAATAAGTATTGATACTTTATAGAACATGGATGAAATTTGAAAACATTATGCTAAGTGAAGTGGACAGTCACAATAGACCAGAAATTTTATGATTCAATATATATGAAATGTCTAGAAATAAGCAATTCTATAGAAATAGAAAATGCATTAGTGGTTGTGCAGAGCTACAGAAATTGGAGGGGGAATGTGGAGTGACTGCTAATTGGTCCAAAGTTTCCTTTTTTAGGATTATGAATATATTTTTGAAACGCTTGCAGTGATAGGTACAAAATCCTGTGAATATACTAAAATCCATTGAATTGTACCCTGGGTTAAATTTGTGACATATGAATTTAATGTCAATGGGCTGTTTACAATTTTTTAAAGTTTGTATATGTTGTATATCTTCTCCAGAGTATATATTTGGAGGAGGGTTAGTTGGGAATAACTAACCCTCCTAAACTGCCATTTTTACAGGAACTGGGACTTCTCTGTGCTATTTTAACTTTATGTTATATTCAAAGGCAGAGAAGAAAAGAGGAAAGAATACTGGTTCCCACATGTGTACTACTTCTACCTGCCAGAAGCTCTTTACAGCTCTACTTGCAAGGGTTATTTATGTCACTAAATTGAGAACAGTCATATAAATATAGTTTATAATTATGAGAAGAAATATTCTTAAATAAGACTCTATCATGCTAGAAGACATAATGATGTCTAATTTTAATTTCTAAAATTTGGACTTTAGTTATACCATTAAGGAAATAAATATACTCCATAATGATAAGTGAAAGAAGCCAGTCTGGAAAGGCTATATATTTTATTATTCTAGCTGTGACATTCTTGAAAAGGCAAAACTATGGAAACAGTAAAGATCGGTGTTTGCAGTGGATTTGGGAGTGGGGGGAGGGAGGACAAGTTGAGTAGGTGGAGCATGGGATTTTTAGGGCAGTGAACTTACTCTATATGATATCTTAATGGTGGATACATGTCATTATACGTTTGTTCAAACTTGTAGAATGTACAGCACAGAGTGAACCCTATATAAACTGTGGACTTTAGTTAATAATATTGTTATATACTAGTATATATATATATATGAGCTATCTGTACTTCTTGCTCAATTTTTCTGAAAACCTAAAACTTCTCTAAAAAATTAAGTCCATTAATTTAGAAAAAAACTGCTGAAGGTAAGACATTTTAAAGTAAATTAACAGTAAGACATTTAAAAGAAAATACGCCACAGAATAAATAATTCTGACAAAGGCTTTCTATCCAAAATAAATAACTCACCCAAATAAATAATAATAATAAGGCCAACATCCTAATGAAAAATGGGCAAAAACTTGAAAAAAAATGGACAATAAACACTAATGTTGAGGTGCTTAACATTATTAGTCATAAGAAAAATGCACAGTAAACTATGATGAGATATGGTTTCTCAGCCACTAGCCTGGCTAGAAGTAGAAAGACTAACACCAAATGGTGGCAAGGATATGGAGCAAATTCCATTGCTAGTGGAAGTACAGATTTTTTTACTGTTTTCTTTCTAGATTATTTTTTTACCCACGAGAAAATATATGTCCCCAAAAAAGACTTGTACAAAGAATGTTCATAAGAGCCCATAACTGGGAACAACCTAAATGCCTTCAACAGAAGGATGAACTGATGTGTGTTTGTACAGTAGAGTACCACTCAGCAATAAAAACAGAATGGACTATTCAATATGAATGAGCCTCAGAAACATTATAATGGGCCCAGCCAGTGTTGTTCAGTGGTTTAGCATTGACCTATAAACCAGGAGGTCACAGTTCGATTCCCAGTCAGGGCACATGCCCGGCTTGTGGGCTTGGTCCCCAGCATGGGACGTGCAGGAGGGAGCTGATCAGTGATTCTCATCATTGATGTTTCTATCACTCTCTCCCTCTCCCTTCCTCTCTGAAATAAATAAAAATATATTTATATAAAAAAAAAACAACAAAAAGCCATTATATTGGGCAAAAAAACACAAAAATCAAAACACCACTCATAAGAGTCACATAGTTTTGGAGCCTGTTTATATGAAGCTTTAGTCTAATTCAGCGATTTTCAACCTTTTTCATCTCATGGTACATATAAACTAATTACTAAAATTCTGTGGCACACCAAAAAATATATTTTTTGCCGATCTGACAAAAAATGTATATAATTTTGATTCATTGCCCTAACTGGTTTGGCTCAGTGGATAGAGCATCAGCCTGCAGACTGAAGGGTCCCAGGTTCGATTCCAGTCAAGGACATGTACCTTGGTTGCGGGCACATCCCCAGCAGGCAATGTGCAGGAAGCAGCTAATTGATGTTTCTCTCTCATCGATGTTTCTAACTCTCTATCCCTCTCCCTTCCTCTCTGTAAAAATATCAATAAAATATATATTTAAAAAAAAATGATTCATTCACACCAGACAGCTATAGTTGTATTGGCTATTGTCATTTTTTTATTTGACAGTGTAAAGGTAAAGAGGTCAGTGCCCCTGCCTAAATAGTTATAGCATGCTTTAAAATTTATTGCAGTACACCATATATTGCTGCACACTGGTTGAAAATTGCTGGTCTAATTGATAGTTGAACTGTTTGGGGGAGGGGGAATTTCCACTGGAAAGGTAAGTGGTGGAACTTAAGATTTTGTGGGTTTCTCTGTGTGTAAATTGTATATTCATATTAAAAAACAGGGTGGTTGAAATAATAGAATATTTCAGATAGTGCACCAAATTATAACAATGGTAAGTCTTTTTTTAGCATTTTTGTGTCAAGCACTAGTCTGCGCATTACATTCCTTTATCTCATTTAATCAACATGTTAGGTATTTTTTATTATCTTTGTCTTACTGATAAGGAAACTGAGACACAGGGAGGATAGTCACATAGCTTTTGTGGTCAGTGATCAGTCAGACACTAAGGACTGCGGGGGTGACGGCTGTACAACATTGCCTTTCCTGACCAGTTGTGTCCAAAGTTTAAACTGAGATCCTTAAATTCTAATTGGTGGAAGAAGGGAATAGGGTGTGCATAATAGGAACATATATACAGTTATGAGAACATCATTATTCATTTCTAGATTCAGTTGCTATTTGCATAAAATTTGTAACGCTAATGACACCAACCTGGGTGTGTTCCCTATTTCTAGACACTATTTTGTGATATATGCTGTTCTACAAGGATATATATATTTGAATGTACACATTTTAAATTGTGTGCAGACAGAATTCCATTCCTCCACTGTGACAATTTCTAGCTTTGAAGAGGTTTTCTGGAAATACTGCTTTTATCTTTCTTCTGCAGTGATAAACTTTAATGTTAGAGTGTTGTAAGTTCTCACATAATAAGGCTTAGATTTTTGTTTGGTTTGGCAGTGGACTTATGTTTAAAATTCCTTTAATCTGTTCATTCCGTGCTTTTTATATTCATTTTGATAGCTGATGGCTCTGTGAAGAATTGTGTATGAATTTATTGCACTAATAAAACTTGTATCTGTGACTCTCCATCCCAACTTGCTTAAAAGTGGGTTTTTCAGTGAATTGCTGAATTTTTGTCTTCTTTATTTTTTTTTTCCTGGAGGAAATAAGAAACAATTCATATGCTACATCTAAAGTTTCATTAAAATTGCTTATGCCCTGTCTCAGGCATTTAAAGTGGGCCATCTGTCTAAACATCTCTCTCTTTTTTTTTCTGATCATTTCCTCGACTTATTCATGAGCCATGGGAGGGCTCCTTTGTAGTCTCCATGGAGCTGGTTCTGTCTACCCCCACTGAATACATCTATGTGCTTGCATAACATAGCTTTTCACCGTGCTGGAAATTCTCTGAACTTCGTTCAGATGAATGGCCCACTTTTCTGAAGGCCTTTTTCTTCCTGCAAAGATTTGTATGCAGAAGCTGACCTCTGTGGCTATGGAATGCAGCATATTATTCTTGATCATTTTACAGACCACCCACTGTGAAAGTTATGATGAAGGATTGCTTAATGATTCTTTGACCACTAACATTGTTTTAACTCAGTATTTCACTCCTAAATAGGTAACAGCATAGTTGAAACCAGCTTTTCTGAGTGTCTGATAATATGGTTTTGAGATGGTTATAATCCCGGCTAACTAAAGATCCTGATAGTTTTGTTTACATAAAATCTGCTTTAAAAAAATGACATGTTATAACAGTGTATTTGCATTAGTACTTTTTTGATTAAAATATTTCAATAAGCTAAATGCATTAGCATTAACATTTATGACAATCAACTCACAGTTTTTGTCATAAAATGTAGAAAAATTTGGTTTTATTGAGCATATTCTTTCTGGCTGGTTGATGATAATCAAAGTAGACAGGTCTGGGTGAGAGCTATTATTTGATTTGCTTTGTGAGTAGTTGTTTATGTGAATTCCTTCTCCCTTCTTTTTTTGGGGGAAGGTTATGTTTTGAAGTAGGAGCTTAAATTATATCAGCTTTGCAAGTAACTAATAAGTTGTACAGATGAAATTTTTGATCAGTTGGTAGCTGTTTTCTCTTAGATACATACTTCAGGAAAGGTAGCTGGTTTCTGTGTGTTATTGCCATGAAGAGCTGCATGAAACTCCATGAGTTTTTCCCCTTCTTTTCAGAGTCATTTATAAAAATCTTCTCTGAGACTAGTTTGGATTTATTAGATAAATGTAATTCTTTTTTGAAATTTGAAATATAACTTTACATAATAATTATCATAAACAGTAGAATTGCTATCAATCGTTGTTAGTATAGTTTCAATAATTTTGCAGAAATAGAGCATATACTGTCTGAGGAACAGCAGCTGTCTGTGAAGCCTCCCCCCACCAGCCAGAGGAGCCACCACAACTGTGAACAGCACCCACCAGAGGAGCTGCTACCAACTGAGGAGCAGCTGCTACCACGACCGCCCAAGGAGCAACTGCAGCCCAAGGAGCCACTGCCACCCAAGGAGCAGCCACTGAATGACTCAACATCTAGATATGGCGGTACGATCAAACATGGGTAGACAAAGAAACCCCCAAAGGAAAGAAAAAGAGGACTCGCCAAAAAAGCAGCTAAGTGATACAGAAGCATGCAACATGACAGAAAAAGAATTCAGATTAAGGGTCCTAGAGTGCATAAACCGGATGGAGGAAAAAATCAACAACTTATGCAAGAAGCAAGAAGAAACAGATGAAAAAATCAATAAATTATGTAAGAACCAAGAAGAAATGAAGAGTGATATAGCTGCAATAAAAAACACCATTGAAAGTTTCAACAGTAGACTAGGAGAAGCGGAGGACCGAATTAGTGAATTAGAAGACAAGGAAGCAAAACACACCCAAACTGTACTGCAATTGGAGAAAAAAATTAAAAGACAGGAGGAGAGCCTAAGGGAGCTATGGGACAACATGAAACGAAACAACAAACGAATAATAGGGGTGCCAGAACAACTGAAAGAGGAACAAGGGTTAGAAAACCTATTTGAAGAAATAATATCAGAAAACTTCCCAGAGGTGGGGAAGAAAAAAATCACACAAGCACAGAGAGTTCCAAACAAGGTGAACCCGAAAAGACCCACACCAAGACACATCATAATTACCATGGCAAATGTTAGGACAAAGAGAGAATCTGAAAGGCTGCAAGAGAGAGACGGAAAGTTACATTCAAGGGATCTCCCATTAGATTATCAAATGATTTCTCAACAGAAACACATCAGGCCAGAAAAGAATGGACAGAAATTTTCAAAGTGATGCAAAGCAAAGGACTGAATGCAAGAATACTCTATCCAGCAAGGCTATCATTCAAAATTGAAGGGGAAATAAGAAGCTTCACAGACAAAAAAAGGCTAAGGGAGTTTATCACAACCAAGCCAGCAATGCAAGAAATGCTAAAGGGACTGGTGTAAAAAGAAGAAATAAAAAGCTCAGAAAGAAAACAGCCACAAAAAATAGAAATGGTTACAAACAAGTACCTTTCAATAATAACTTTAAACGTAAACACACTAAATGCTCCAACCAAAAGACATCGAGTGGCTGAATGGATAAAAAAACATGACCCATACATTTGCTGTTTACAAGAGACCCACCTCATTAGAAGGGACTCACACAGACTGAAAGTGAAGGGTTGGAAAAATAGCTTTCTGGCGAATGGAAATGAAAAAAAAGTGGGGGTAGCAATACTTATATCGGACAAAATAGACCTCAAAGTGAAGGCCATAACAAGAGATAAGGAAGGCCACTTCATAATACTAATGGGATCAATACCACAAGAAGATATAACCCTGATAAACATATATGCACCCAATGCAGGAGCACCCAAATACATAAAAAAAAACTCCTGGAAGATATCAAAGAGATCGACAACAATACAATCATAGTAGGGGACTTTAATACACCACTGACATCACTGAATAAATTCTCTAGACAAGCAATCAGCAAAGAAACAGCAATCCTAAATGACTCACTATATCAGATGGACTTAATTGACATCTTCAGAACACTTCACCCCAGAGCCACAGAATATACATTCTTGTCAAGGGCTCATGGGACATATTCAAAAATAGACCACATATTGGATCACAAACAAAGTCTCCCCAAATTCAAGAAGATTGAAATCATACCAAGCATCTTCTTAGACCACGATGGCATAATATTAGAAATAAACTACAATAAAAACAACCCAAAATACTCAAACACTTGGAAGCTGAATAGCATGTTATTAAATATTGATTGGGTTACCAATGAGATCAAAGAAGAAATTAAAAACATCCTGGAAACTAATGACAATGAAAACACAACAATCCAAAACCTATGGGATACAATGAAAGCAATCCTGAGAGGGAAGTTTATAGCTCTACAGGCCTATCTCAAAAAAACAAGAAAAATGAAGTAAGTCATCTAACTCTACAACTCAAAGAATTAGAAAGAGAGCAACAAGAAAAGCCCAGAGTGAGCAGAAGGAAGGAGATAATAAAGATTAGAGCAGAAATAAATGACATAGAGACCAAAAAAACTACATAAAATCAATGAAACCAAGAGCTGGTTCTTTGAAAGGATAAACAAGATTGATGAAGCTCTAGCCAGGCTCACAAAGAGGCAAAGAGAGAGGACCCAAGTAGCTTGTTTTTTCACTTTGTTAATGGTTTCCTTTGCTGTGCGAAAACTCTTCAGTTTGATATAGTCTCATTTGTTTATACCTCCTTTTGTTTTCCTTGCCTGGGGAGATATATCAGAAAAAAATATTGTTATGAGAAATGTCAGAGATTTTACTGCCTATATTTGCTTCTAGGCTTTTTATGGTTTCAAGTCTAACATTTAAGTCTTTGATCTATTTTGAGTTTATTCTTTTGTGTGGTGCAAGAAGGTGGTTTAGTTTCATTATTTTGCACATGTTTGTCCAATTTAACAGAACCATTTATAATAGACTATCTTTAGTCCATTGTATGTTTTTGTCTCCTTTGTCAAATATTAATTGACTATAAAGGCATAGTTTTATAAGAAAAAAAAAGAAAGCAAAGGACAATTCAATGAAATCAGTAAAACAATACATTTAAAAATGAGTAATTTATGGACATTTCTATTCAGTTTCTTCTTAAGGTGAAGAAAAATCTAAAAAAATTGAGTAGTTTAATAAAGATAGAAATCATAAAAAAGAATCAAAGAAAAATTCTGGAGCCTAAGAACTCTATGAATAAATAAAAAAATTAAAAAAGGTGGCAATAGAGAGCATTAACAACAAAATGGATCCAGCAGAAAAAAGCATCTGTGAGTTAGAAGACAGAAATTTTGAAATATTCCAGTTGGAAGAGAACAAAAAAAGAAGAAAGCCTATGTGATCTATGGAATACTAACAGAAAGAACAATTTGCAAATTGTTGCAGGTTCAGAAGGAGAAGAGAGAAAGAAAGAGGCAGACACTTATTTAAATACATATTAACTGGGAACTCCCCAAGTCAGGTGAGAGATTTGGACATCCAAGTTCATGAGGCTCATAAGAACCAAACAGTCAACTTAAAGTGATCCTCTAAAACACACATAACAATAAAGATAAAGTAAGAGAGCCCTAGCAAGTTTGGGTGCGCTCCCAGCCGACCTCCAGCTCGCACCCGGCGCAGGCTCACTGGGCTCACTCAGCTCGCAGGCTCACTCGCGTGGTATCGATTAAATACTCGTGAGTTGATTGATTACTCTTGGGGTGTGATTAAGTAATTAAGCTGAGGAGCCACTTGGAGCCGCCAGGTGCCCACCCTTGAGGTTTTCGCAGAACCAGCTGGGCCAGAGCCTCCGCTTCTCCCCAGGGATGAAGCTGGCAGCCTGGGCTCCTCGCAGGTCCCCCACGGCCAGCCCCACTCCCCTCCGTGCCGCCAGGCTGCCGTGGCTTCCATGACCCGGGCACAGCACTGGCCCTGACTCGCCTGTGCTCAATCCCTGTTGGTTGTGACGCCGTTGCCCCATTTTGCTTCCATTATAAATGTCTGTATTTCCAGAAAAAAAAAACACAAACATATAGGGGAGGGAATAAAAAAAAAAAAAGAAATAGAGCATATGTCCTTTTAGGTTGGTATGTGTTATTATTTTTATTTATAGTGTATTATAGTTTATTGGTATTTATATGGGACATACATGCCCAATCCCATCCATTCTATTTAAAAACATAAGTACTTTGAAATGAATGTAAAGCCAGAAGGACTCTTAGCAAATTTTGTTTGTGGAAGATCAAATTCATAAAGAGATTCCACATTGATGATCTTTACTTGGTAGCTCAAGGTTTTGCATTCACAATGGAACCTCTTTCTTGTATTTTACTAACATGTCACCTTAAAAGAAATTTTAGAAAAGTGCCACTTCAGGGCTTTTGTGCTGAGAAGAAACAACAGTTTTCCTCTGTTATCACCCTCCCCCCACTCAACTTTGCTCTGATCCATATTTTACAATTGTGGAAATTTGGGTTCAAAAGGATTGACTGAGTTCCTGGGGACATTGCTGAGAATGGGCTGAGATGAGACCTCAGCATTTTAACTCAAGAGCCTGTGCTGCAAGTTCCCTCTTGGGGAGGTTATAACATATACGAAACAGATGTGGGTCAAAATAAAAGAATGGGAAAATAAATAGTAGTTAGGTTCCGAAGAGAGGCAACTCCATCTCCCCACCAGCTGTAAGATCACTTTCTGTGGGAAAATGCTTTCTGGGTTCCAACAGGATGTCAAGATCAACAACTTCCTTACTCCTCTGGAAACAGGCTTGTTGCATCATAACTAAAAAGTGTCTCCACATTTACTTGAAAGAATTACCTCCATTAGGCCACTAAATTATGAAAATATCAAGCATATAATATAGGTTAAGTGCAAGGAAGATGACTGAAGTGTGTACTATAATTAGGGAACAGTTTATGAGAGAAATTCTTTTTGAAAATCTGTTTGAGAAGCAGAGAGAGGAATTCAGTTTCCTTAAAGCAGCGGTTCTCAACCTGTGGGTCGTGACCCCTTTGGCGGTTGAACGACCCTTTCACAGGGATCACCTAAGAGCATCCTGCATATCAGATATTTACATTACGATTCATAACAGTAGCAACACTACAATTATGAAGTAGCAACGAAAATAATTTTATGGTTCACAACATGAGGAACCGTATTTAAAGGGCCCGAAGGTTGAGAACCACTGCCTTAAAGGGATTTCAGTTATGGGGTAAAATAAGAGTATAGGCCTAGAGTTGGGACTAATTATAACAATAAAAGTTAACATTTACACGCATTATTTAATCCTCAATACATCATTTTGATGCATACAATATGATTATCTTTATTTTATACATAAGGAAACTGAGACTTGAATAGTTTGCTCCAGGTCAAACTGATTAATGGCAAGCTGGAAGTCACCAGAGTGAGTTTGTCACCTCTGTGCTTATTTCTCTTGCTCCTCTTAACTTGGCTTGGTTTGGTTTGCGAAGCAATTTAAGCACTTGACTCAATCAAATCAGAGAGTAATCAGAAAGAGATACAAAGAGTGGGGTCTTATTTTAAGGAACTTGAATGGCAGGTAAGTTAAGATTTAACCTGAGCTGAAGTAGGAAGTCTTGGAACAATCTGGAGCAGGAGAGTAACCTAATTATCAGGACTGCAAAGATTTCAGAAAGCCATGTTGCCCAGTATTTCTGTCCTGCAATGCCCCTGAGAGGTCAGGGTGGTAACCCCAGTTGAAGGTTAACTAAGGGAAGTCTAGTGAGGTCATCTCCGCAGTACACATGCAGCCAGGTTGTAATCTGGGAGCTCAAGGTGAGATCAGACAATAAATGGGTCCGGGTTGCCTGTCACTAGTTGAGTCAATTAAGCAGAGACAGGGTTGAATCATGCATGAGCATTTATTCCAATAATGCCAAAAGTATGGGAGAACATTAGGTCATCCATGAATGTCTGCTTTGCACCCCCCTCCCCTCTTTAAGCCAACTGCTTATATTGGGTAGAAGGACAAAGATTATATTCGGAAGGAAGAAGGCAAAAGGAGTAAGAATGGGTATGCAAAAGGAATAAAACTGGGTAAAATGGTTACAGATTATAGGCAATGCAGGCTGGGGGATTGCTAAGGGTAGGCAACCCTTAGCAATTGTTTCAGCAACAAGGTTGTTAATCTTTCCATGTTGATAGGCAATTCTCAGATAAGGACCTTATTTCCAGGTTAATACCCAGGTCACGGACGTACAACTCCCAGCCAGGTTAGAATATGCTTTCTTCAATCAGAACAAAACAATCATGGTTATCAGAGCATGGTTAATATTTCTTACAACTCTTCTCCACTGTTCTGTTTCTCCCTCCTGCCCCTAACGAAGGTTCACTCTCCTTCAGTAGTTCATGCTGTGTCCCTTGAGTGACAGGGCTTATCCTCTGCATGCTTTGGGATAAGTAAAAATAAGGCATGATCTTGGTCTTTGAGAATCTCACAGGCCAATAGGGGCGACAGACATAAACAAAAAAATGCCCCGTGGAATTGGAGCACAGAAGGCCTGTCCTCCCTTTCCTTCTCTCTGGGCCATGCCCTTCTCTCTCCCCTTCTCTCCCTCTTGTATGCTCCCCTGTTCTTTCCAGCTCTCAAGTGTGATGCTCTGTTCTGAAACAGTCCTCTTCAAAGTGCCCAAAAGACTCTTCCAGGCCTTCATATGCATTATTACTGGTTTTTTATGCATATTTCACTTTAATTTTCACTCTTACAGTATTTAAAACACTTTTTCATCTTTAGGAAATAAGTAGTGGGCCAAATATTTACCTTAATGATTAATTATTCTCCATTAAACATATATCTAGAAATGATTTGATTATATTCAAAGTTTTTGTGACTATAACATTTTTAAAAAATCAGTTACACAGAAAATACTTTTGAAATTGGTTGGAATAGGGGGTTAAATTAAAACATAGCCTGCAACACTTTTTCAGAACTATGACTTAAGCCAGAGTCTGGGTACTACGTATTTAGTATTTAGTACATATTACTTCACAACTATAAATAATGTAAACATACAATATTTAAATTAGTTTAACTTAGAAATCATTAAAATGTTGTAACTTTTAAAAAAAATGCATGGGCCCTGGCTGTTGCTCTCAGTGGTTAGAGCAGAGACCCTTGCACTGAACCTGGGTTTCAGGTTTGATCTCGGGCCCTGGTCTGGGCTCATGCGGGAGGCAACAAGTCAATGTGTCTCTCACACATTGTTCTTTTTCTCTCTCTCTCTCCTCCTCCCTTCCACTCTCTCTAAAAATATCCTCCGGTGAGGATTAACAAAAAATAAAATAAATGTGCCGAATATTTGTATTCTAAAAATGTTTTTTTCTCTGGTTGCTTCTCCCAGTTTTTCTGTACTATGTAATATTGATCATGCACAAGAAAAAAAATCTGTGTGTTACAACAAGCATTAGTGATACTGTATTCTTATCAAAACAAACAAATGAAAAACAAAACAAAAGGAAGGTTTTGGAGGTGATGGGAATGTTTATTACCTTGATTGTGGTGACGGTAACATAAGCGAATAAATATGTCCCAACTCACCAAGGAGTATATGCTAATTATCTACAGTTTTGGGGTTTTTTTGCAAACTCAGTAAAAAAAAAAAAAGAAAGAACTAGCATTGTAGTATTTTAAAAACAGTTTGGGCAGTAACCAAATATTGACAAGAAATGAATATTGTTTAAGGAAGGTTAATCTTTGAAGGACTGTCACAAATAAAGTGACTCAAATTCATAGACTAGATGGGTACTTCAAATAGATGATGGTACCACAATTATCCCAGAATGACTGCTGTTGTCCTTGGAGTGTCTGTGGATGGGTTTATTGTTGTTGTGGTTTTTTTTTTTTTTTTTAATCTCTCTAGTTTTTTTCCAAGGATAGAACCTTTAAAATAAAATGTTCTGAAATACAGTCTTTGGCAGTTTTACTCTGTATACTTAATCTCAAAAGAAAATCAGTTTACTGAGAGATAAAAATATGAAATTATTAACTGTTTTTCTTTTCTTTCTACTTCAGAGTGCCTATTGTTAAACCACAAGTGGCGAACTGGGAGCTTTCAATAAAACTGAATGATGAAGTTCATACTGCTGTAGCATCAAACAATGGGAAAACGTTCTCTGTAAGTTTTCTTTCTTTTTCTTTGGGGGTGGTGTAATTTTGAAATTATCTATGAATATTTGAAATAATTTTTAACGTCTGCAGTGACTTACATCTTTTGAATATATACCATAGCTTTGTATTTGTTTCATCATCTTTAGGAAGCTGAATGTAAATGGAATTTTTTTTCTCTGATGGTAATTAGGAAATGACATTCCTAGATTTAGTCACGTTCTAAACCTACCTCCTGACACCTGATTCATTTTTTCTTTTGTTATTGAGATACTTTTGGCTTTGCAATAGAGAAGAGTATCTTTAATTATAATTCCAAATGCATGATAGCTGTGGTAGGTCACCATTCTTTTAAAATCATAATCTGAAGCCTCATATAACATTTTCTTGAGATTTCATGTTGTGAGACATTCTTGAGGCTAAATTTACCTTATGATGACATTCCTTTTGTTTTGAAGAACTTAAAACCCTAGGATGATACCCACGGCAAAACTGCTTTAGTTTAATTCTTGTCTGTACTGAGCAATGTTACAATAAGATTTAGTGTTTGTACTGTGGTATAAGTAATATGCTTAAATTCTGTTGTTTGAGATTTCCAGAAAAAGCCAGGAAGTTTCTATTTTAACTTGTGTCCTTTTTTAGTTTCAGCATGAACCCAGAAACTACCATACAGTTAGCACAATAAATATTATATTAATTTACATTCCTTTTCTCATGGCTAAGCTGCATTGAAATGTCATTTTGTTTTGGGGGAAAATGACTTTTTGTCAAAAGATTTAAACAGGATATGAAAATCATAATAATACAATTTCACTGGAATAAGACCTGCTGAGGTTTTCGGTGCATGGCAGTTTCTTGATCCCAGCTAGAAAATGCCGGAAGTCAAGAATTAATGAGAATTCATTTATTCAACAAATACTTAGGCAAGACTGTGCCGGCTGTGTGCTAGATAAGTGCTAAGCTGCTACACTGGAGAAGCTGATTTCCTTATGTGGTGTCATCACAAGTAAATGAGATTACTTCATGATTAAGGACAGTCTCCTTGATTTTGTTTAAATTCTGTGATTCATTCTATATGCCAAAACTGCTAAAGTATTTGTTGCTAAAAGATGTTTCACTCAGCTCTCTTAAAATGAAAGCTGTGATGGAATTAAAACAGTTGTCTTATAATATATTTTGTGAGGAACTTTACATTCCTCCTTTCCATGTGATTGTTTTAAAGAATAGCTTTTTAAGTGGACAGTTAACCATGCATCAGGTTGAGTGGCAAATTATGTTGTGTAGTGGAGACTATTAATATTATTATGTAGCATTTTCCTTTGGGAAGGTTAACTTTACAAAAAGGTAGACTTTAGCATAATTTGTGAGTCACCACTGTAGTGGTAATCTGATACCCCAACATGCTATTTTTCTAAGCCGTGCCTTGGCTTAATAAGAAAACCGCCCTGGTTACTTCTTAGAACTGTTATTTCTCTGTGCTTGTTTAGATTCCATGTTGGAAAACTAGAGGCCATTGGCCTGACAGTTCAAGTGGTGTCTTTGAATTGTTACCTCCTGTTTCACTTTTTAGCTCATGAAGAAAGTAGAGCTGTTTTAAAAACATCAAAATTAATGCATGAAAAATTGCCCCAGAAAATATCCACCTTGTTATATAGTATCAAAATCTATTTCCCATATTTATTGCCTTAGCTATTATCAGAAACATCAAACCTAATGAAAAGAGAGTACTCTTGATAGTGTATTTCTTATTTCTAAAGCATATTTATGTTGAATTTCATTTGACATCAGTATTATGAAAGGAGTCAAATTCAATTGTGTGGAGCAAGTAAAGACTCATTGGTATGAAGATTTTAACAGTGTAGAACCGCTGCTTTTAGGGCCTTAGAGGGGAGAACTGTGATTGTTTGCTTGGTTTTCTAGATTACCTAGTGCCACGCCAAGAGAAAATGAATTAGCCTAGAGGTGACAGTCTAGGTAGTCCAGGCAAAGTCATATTTGCTTATTAGCCCACAGTAATGCTTCAGATACCACATGTTTTCACACTTCTTTTATCTAATTAAAACATTTAGTTGTAAGATATATCAAATTAGGAAAGCACAGGAAATATACAAATCTTCTTACTATGATTTCCTATTAAAAAAGAAAAAAATTATAGATAACAGCTAAATTCCTTCTGTACATCATCCCATTTCCGCCTTCTTCCTCCCTAGAGGTGAGAGCTATCCTGAAGTTGCTGTCTGTTGTTCTGTTACATGTCGTTACACTTTTAGTATGTATATATGCACTATAATAATAGAGAAAAAGAAAATTGTGAAAACATAAGTACTGGATGATACCATTTATATAAGACTTAGAAAATACAAAAAACAATTCAATTTACAATAGCGTAAAAAAAGAATAAGATGGTTAGAAATAAACTTAATTATGGAGGAGAAAAACTTGTACACTGGAAACTACATTACACTAGGAACTACAAAATTTTGCTGAAAGAAATGAAAGAAGACATATATAAATGGAAAGCCATTTTATGTTCATAGATTGGAAGACTTTTAATGTTGTTATGATATTAATACTACCTAAAGTTATCTACAGATTCAGTACAATCCTTATCAAAATCCCTTGGAGTTTTGCAGAAATAGAAAAATCCATCCTACGATTCATATGGAATCTCAAGGGACCCCAAATAGCCAAAACAAGTTTGAAAAAGAACAAACTTGGAGAGCTCATACTTCCTGATTTCAAAACTTAAAACAAAACTACAGTAATGAAAACAGTGTTGTACTGGCATAAGACAGTTGCATAGACCAATGGAGTAGACTTGAAAGCCCAGAAATAAACCCTTCATTATATGGTCAAATGATTTTGATAGGAATGCCAAAGCCATTCAATCGGAAAGGAGTCTTTTAAACAGATAATACTACGGGAGGGGGTGTGCTGGGCTGGGTGGAAAAGGAGAAAGGATTAAGTATGTATAAATCAATCAGTCAATAAAAATAAAACAAAGGAAAAATGAAGTTGGACCCTACCTTAAAGCAAATATAAAATTAACTAAACATGTTATAAAGACCTAAATGTACCTGGGAGGATGTGGGAGCAGGGTGGAGGGGGTCAATGGGGAAAATATGGGACATTTGTAATACTTTCAACAATAAAGATAATTTTTTTTAAAACATATCCTCAGGTGAGGATTTTTTATTGACATTTTTACAGAGAGGAAGGAAGAGGGATAGAGAGTTAGAAACATCGATGAGAGAGAAACATCGATCAGCTGCCTCCTGCACACCCCCTATTGGGGATGTGCCTGCAACCAAGGTACATGCGCTTGACCGGAATCGAACCTGGGACCCTTGAGTTCACAGGCCGATGCTCTATCCACTGAGCCAAACCAGTTACGGCTAAAGATAATTTTTTAATAAAAGAGACTTAAATGTAAAAGCTTAAGCTATAAAACTTTTAGAAGGAAGCATGAGAAAAGCCTTATGACATTGGATTTGATGATCATTTATTGAATATGACATTAAAAGCACAGTCAACAAAAGAAAAAAAGATAAATTAAGACTACGTCAAAATGTAAAACTTTTGTGCATCAAAGAACACAATCAACAGAGTGAAAATGCAATCCATGGAGTAGGAGAAAATATCCTATATAATAAAAGCCTAATATGCCAAGTGTCCAATCGTCTGGTGACTGGTCGACTGTTCAACCAATCTAAGTGTAATATGCTAAGGCCACTCAACCGTTTGCTATGACGTGCACTGACCACCATGGGGCAGACACTCCGACCAGTAGGTTAGCTTGCTGCTGAGGTCTGGCCGATGGGGACTGAGCATGATGGGCCAGATATGCCCTGGAGCCCTCCCACGGTCCCTCCGCGATCATGCACTGGTAGGGTCCCTTAGTCTGGCCTGCGCCCTCTCACAATCTCCGACTCCTCAGGGGATGTTGGAGAGCTGGTTCCAGCCTGGTCCCACAGGCCACTCCCTTCAGGAGGGCACCAGATTCAGGGTTCACGGCTGGCAAGCACTGCCTTGGCAGCACGAGCCTCTCTGGATCGGGACTGATTGGGTGTGAGCCTGTGGCAGGTGCAGTGGGGCCGGGATGAGCAGGAGTGGCAGGTAGGAGCTGCAGGCGGTGTTAGATTCAGGTTTCTGCCCGATCCCCGCAGGCCACGCAGAGGGGCCCCACCCATGCACAAATTCATGCACTGAGCCTCTAGTTTGTATATATCTGACAAGGAATATTATCCAGAATATATAAAGGATTCCAACAACTCAATAGCAAAACAAATAAACACACAACCTGTTTTAAAAGGACTTGAATAGACCTTTCTCCAAAGAAGATACACAAATGGCCAATAAGCATAAGAAAAGGTGCCTGCATTTCCAGCCGTCTCTCCGGGCAAACAGCAGCCCTGCTGCTTTTCACAGGCACCTTTCTCAGTTCTGATGCTCTGGGCTGGGAAGCCCAGTTTGGGGGTTAGAGCCCAGAATTCTCCGCGGGGATCACCCACAGCTGAGATATCCCTCTGGAACTTCAGCTGCTGTCTGTGGGAGCCCAGCCAGCCCTTTCATGCCTCTGCCTTCCTACCAGTCTTTGTAAGGTCTCCACTTTCCACCCTTGATTATCAGGGTTCTGTCTGGCTAGTCTTCAGTTGATTTTTCAGGGTGGTTTTTTTATATTTTAGTTGTATTTCCAGTTTGGTCCTGGGAGAGTGTCAGTGTAGCTTCCACTTACTCCACCACCATTTTGGAATCTCCAAAAAACTAACTTTTTAATAAGTTGTAAAACTTTCTTGCAGTTTTAAATTACAGAGTCTTTTCATTTTCCAATTTTAAGTAAGTTATGTGTTGATAATATTTATATTAAAAGTTAAATGGCAGAGATCCACTTCTTCAAAGGCAGTTCTGTGCAGCAAACCAACTATAATTAGTAAAAATTATGAAAATCACTTCACAAGTCACATGTTATATGTAGAAAATCTTAAGAAATCCACTGAGAAGTTATTACAAGTATAAATAGGTTTAGCAAGGGTACAGAATACTAGATTAATTCTATTTTTATTTACGTTCAGTGAACAATCCAAAAATAAGATTATTAAAATTCCATAAACAAGAGCATCAAAAGAATAAAATACTTAGAATAAATTTAACAAAAGAAGGGCAAAACTTATACTGTGAAAACTACAGACTCTTAAAAGAGAAATTAAATAAAATCTGAATAAAGAGAAAGCAGCTTACATTTATAAATTGAAAAATTTAATACTGTTACGCTGTTATTACTTCCCAAATTGGTGTACAGATTCAGTGCAGTTCTTATCAGAATCCAAACTGTATTTTTGTCAGAAATTGACAAGCTGGTACTAAAATTCACATGAAACTTAAGGAACCCAGAACAGCCAAAACAATCCTGAAAAAAAGAACAAATTTGGAGAACTTACCCTTAACCCTTTCAAAACTTACTAGAAAACTATCATGTAATTAAGTCAGTATAATACTTGCATAAAGATTAAGTGATTTTTAAAAAATATATATTTTATTGATTTTTTACAGAGAGGAAGGGAGAGGGATAGAGAGTTAGAAACATCGATGAGAGAGAAACATCGATCAGCTGCCTCCTGCTCACCCCCCACTGGGGATGTGCCCACAACCAAGGTACATGTCCTTGGCCGGAATCGAACCTGGGACCTTTCAGTCCACAGGCTGACACTCTATCCACTGAGCCAAACTGGTTAGGGCAAGATTAAGTGATTTTTCATAAAGGTGCCAAGATAAATCAATGAGGGAAGAATAGTGTTTTCAACAACTGTTGGTGGAACAACTGGGTAGCTACATATAAAAAAATAAGGTTGGATCCCTATCTCACACTGAATTTATATACCAAAATTAACCGCAAATGGATAAAAGATTTAAATTTAAGAGGTCGCCCTAGCTAGTTTGGCTCAGTGGATAGAGCATCAGCCTGTGGACTGAAGGGTCCCAGGTTCGATTCTGGTCAAGGGTATGTACCTTGGTTGCAAGTTTGATCCCAGGAGGGGCCGTGCAGGAGGCAGTGATCAATGATGTTCTTCTCTCATCGACTTTTCTATCTCTTTATCCCTCTCCCTTCTTCTCTCTCTCTCAAAATCAATAAAAAACATTAAAAAGTAAGAGGTAAAACAGTAAAACTCTTATAAGAAAACATAGTTTGTTGAAAAATCAGAGATATTTTCTATAGATAATAATTTCTTCTTATTTTTAATCCTCACCTGATATGTTTTTTCGGTTTTTAGGGAGAGAGAGAGAGAAACATTGATGTGAGAGAAATACATCAATCAGTTGCCTCCTGTATGGGCCCCAACCAGAGATCCAACCTGCAAACTAGGTATGTGTCTTGACCGGAAATTGAACCCACAATCTTTTGGTATATGGGCCTGCACTCCAACCAACTGAGCCACCTGGCCAGGGTTCATCCTTAATTTTATTTTTAATTGTTTTAAACAGTAGAGTGAGAAGAGGATTCCCCTGTCTTGTTTTAGTTGCATTGTTGCTTTTGATACTTTTATTAGCTTACTCAAAATTATTTTCACAAAGCAACAGGTTACTTTGGTCCGTTTTATTAAATATGTGCCTTGCCCAGGAACTGTGGTAAGGAATTCATAAACATTATGTCCCAGTTTACAGATGAGTTTGGAAATTGATGTTAAAAAAGACTAAGTAAGAGAGCTGAAGTCACATAGCTTGTGAGTATCTATATATATAAAACCCTAATGTGCAAATAGACCAAACAGTGGAACAGACGAACAGCCGGTTGCTGTGATGTGCACTGACCACCAGGACGCGTGCATGAGACATGGCGGGCGTCAGTAGCAGGCAGCAGAGTGCGGAACGTAATGGGCGTTGGCAGCAGCGGGATGGTGGAGCAGATGAGCAGGGGCACCAGACCAAGGCAGGGCGCCAGTCGCTGTCATCAGGGCAAGCCTCTGGTGGTAACTGAAAATTCTTTGCTCCCACATGCCATGGTACCACCTGGCACTTGCACCTGCTGCCAGTGCTGGACCCACTCGCACCCGCTGCTGGCACCCGGTGTCCGACCTGATAGCTTGGCACCATCAGCGGGTGCGAGCAGTGGCTGCCGGCCCTGATGCCCTTCAGGGCTTCTCCACTTCCCCCTGCTCCTGAGGGGCAATTGGGGCCGGCAGCCTCCTCTTGCATCCACTGCCAGTGACGGCCTTGCTCGCACCCACTGCCAGCGCTGGCCCTGCTCACATCCACAACCGGCGTCGGTCCCAATCGCTAGGTGCCGTCAGTGGGTGTGAGTGGCGGCTGCTGGCCCTGATTGCCCCTGAGGGCTTCTCCACCTCCCCTGCTCCGAAGGAGCAATCGGGGCAGCAGATGCTGCTCGCACCCGCCGCTGGCACCAGCCCCAAGCGCTCTGCGCTGTCAGTGGGTGCGAGCGGGGCGGGCACCGTCAGTGCATGGGAGCAGTGGCAGCGGGAATGGGGCTGCTGGCAGACAGGATACCGGGGGCCATGGTGGGAGGTGCCGGGGTGGGGGGGCACGGAGGATGGGCCAAGACCGGCCCCTTTGCCCATCACAGCCTTGCGACCCACAGTTACTTTCAAGGTGTATGAATTTGTGCACTAGGCCCCTAGTAGAATATAAAATAAAACCCAGGTCAGTGTGATTCGAAGGCCCATAACTAGTTAGTACCTCTTTGTATCTAACTTTACAAAATAGTTTTGCTAGACAAAATTCTGAGAAATTTGTAGCACTGTCGTGGGAAATTAGCTCTGCCATTCTGTGGTTAAATCATTGTTATTACAAGGAATAATACATTTATTTTAACCAGAATACTTTGTTACATGATAAAAAGAATTTTCTTTGTGATATGTTGAAAGTCATACTGTTTAGTGGAATCATGGAAAGCAATGCAAGAACATGAGTAAATCACAAAAAATGTACACAATATTATGTACACAATGTGCCCATTTTAAAAAATATATTTTTATTGATTTCAGAGAGGAAGAGAGAAGGAGAGCGCGATAGAAACATCAATGATGAGAGAGAATCATTGATTGGCTGCCTTCTGCATGGCCCTTACTGGGGATCGAGCCCGCAACCCGGGCATGTGCCCTTGACCGGAATCGAATCTGGGGCCCTTCAGTCCGCAGGCCAATGCTCTATCCACTGAGCCAAACCAGCTAGGGCTGTACCCACTTTTTAAAAGTACACAATTAGAATAGATGTTAGAAAGCATTTTTAGTATCTTACTATCTGTGTAGATATTAATCTATTTTTCAAATTAGTGTTAAAATTCAAAATATTGACTTTTAGCAGTGATGTTACAGTTTTACACAAGTAATTTTTAGAGCAATACAAGGTTTGAGATAGATAAGATTTTGCATCTAAAAGAGTTTGTGCTTTCATTTTGTTTTCTTAATAATGTTCAATTTAGTTGAGGTAAAACTGTCTCATCTTTAGATGCCTGTGGTGAAGGGAAGGGAATGTTTTGTAGTATTCATATCATTGAAATTACCGCCCTATATTTTTCTTCTTAAAGAAAGAATATGGTGATGAACATAGAATGAAAAATAATAATTACATATGGGTGCATAATAAAAAATAATTATATATGCATTATTTGAGGTTTTCTTTCTCAAATATAGCCAACCCTTTCTCATGTATTTTGTTCTAGATTTCTTGAATAAGGAAACATTCCAGCAATTTGTTTTCATGTTTCAATAGCACTTGAAAAATGTGGTTTTAAGTAGAGCTATGTAAGTATTTTTATATAACATTGCATAAAGATTAAGAATTAAATGAACTCAGCATATATCAGTAAATAATCTCATGTACCAAATAGCATTTTCTTTGTTTTCAAATATTCATGTAAACAGTCTTAAATGTATTTTAATATTAGTTCATACCTGCATTTTACATCATAATCTCTGTTCTTTTTGTCCCATTTGTAGTGACTGGACTTTTTATAGAGACTAAGAGTTTTGGTTCTTTTAAGGAAATAATTTTCAAATGCCTAGAAAAAAATACAATATTATCACATCTATCTTTTGCCTCTCTGGTTAGTTTTTAGAATACACTCTTATTCTTGAACATGAAAAGGAGTTTAGCAAACAAAGCCAGCTCACTATTACATTTATAATGTAGGCTTTTTGTTAAAATGTATGGCTAAATAGTAGGCTGACAGGTAAAGAAAAGAATATTTTTGCCCTAGCTGATTTGGCTCAGTGGATAGAGTGTCGGCCTGTGGATCAAAGGGTCCCAGGTTCGATTCTGATCAAGGGCAGGTGCCTTGGTTGCAGGCACCTCCCAGGCCTGGGCCCTGGTCATGGTACATACAAGAGGCAACCAATTGAGGTGTTTATCTCACATCAATGTTTATCTCTGTCTTTCCCTTTTTTTCCACTCTCTCTAAAAGATCATTGGAAAAAATATCCTCAGGTGAGGATTAACAAAAGAAAAGAAAAGAAAAATAGCCTTTAAAAATGAATACCATAGACCTGGCCGGTGTGGCTCAGTTGGTTGAGCATGGTCCCATGCACTGAAAGTTTGCAAGTTCCATTCCCAGTCAAGGCCTAGAATCCCAAGTAGGGGGAATGTGGGAGGCAGCCAATTTGTGTTTCACTCTCTCTCTCTCCCTTCCTTTCTTTCTTTCTCTATCTCTAAAAATCAATAAAAACATATTTTAAAAATGAATACTATATGCACCAGGATCAGACAACCAAGATGGCAGCATAAGGTATATACCTGTACATGCCGCCCCCCACAACCACATTGAAACTACAACTAATAGACAAAACAGCGATCATCCAGAACCACGGGAAAGCTGGCTGAGTGTAAGTTCTATAACTAGAAGGAAAGAAAAAAGCGCATTGAGGCTGGGTAGGAGGTGCGGAGGTGCCAAGAGCAGAGGGAAGCGGCCAAGATGTGGAGATGAAGGAACATGTCACAAATGGAAGAAATGGAGGAAAGCAGATTACTGGATTTGGAGTTCAAAACCACAGTTATAAGGTTATTCAAGATTCTCCTACAAACCTCTGAGGAACTTAGGGAGACCTTCAAGGATCTTAATGAGAATGCCAAAAAAATGGAAAAGGACAAGTCAGAAATTAAGCATACACTGACTGAAATAAAGAATAATATACAGAGATCCAACAGAAAACTAGAGGATCCCAAGAATCAAGTCAAAGATTTGAAATATGAGGAAGCAAAAAACACCCATCCTGAGAAGCAAAAAGCAAAAAGAATCCAAAAATATGAAGATAGTGTAAGGAGCCTCTGGGACAACTTCAAACGTACCAATATCCAAATTATGGGGGTGCCAGAAGAAGAGAGAGAGCAAGATATTGAAAGCCTAATAGAAGAAATAATGACAGAAAACTTCCCCTACCTGGTGAAAGAAATAGACTTACAAGTCCAGGAAGCACAGAGAACCCCAAATAAGAAGAATCCAAAGAGGACCACACCAAGACACATCATAATTAAAATACCAAGGGCAAAAGACAAAAAGAGAATCTTAAAAGCAGCAAGAGAAATACAGTTAGTTACCTACAAGGGAGTGCCCATACGACTGTCAGCTGATTTATCAACAGAAACCATGCAGGCCAGGAGGGAGTGGGAAGAAATATTCAAAGTGATGAATAGCAAGAACCTCCAACCAAGATTACTTTACCCAGCAAAGCTATCATTCAGAATTGAAGGTCAGATAAAGAGCTTCACAGATAAGAAAAGCTAAAGGAGTTCACCACCACCAAACCAGCATTATATGAAATGCTGTAAGGTATTCTTTAAGAAGAGGAAGAAGAAGAAAAAGGTAAAGATAAAAATTATGAACAACAAATACATAGCTGTCAACAAGTGAATCTAAAAATTAAGTCAATAAAAAAACCTGATGAACAGAGTAAACTGGTGAATATAATAGAAGTGGGGGCATAGAAAGGGAGTGGACTGACAATTTTCAGGGGGAAGTGGGTGTGAAGGGTTCGGGAAAAAGAGATTGGACAAAAATCTTACACCTTTGGATGAGGACAGCGGCGGGGATAAGGGCATGGGGTGGGGTGGGAACCGGGTGGAGGGGAGCTATGGGGGGGAAAAAAGAGAAACATCTGAAATAATCTGAACAATAAAGATTTATTTTTAAAAAATGAATACCAAAATACTATTAGGGGCTTATAATAAAGGACTGCAATTGTATTTAGAAAATGGCCTTATAGTATGTGAAAACAGTAGAAAATTGAAGTTTTTAAGACATGCAAAATATTTTTTACTTAAAACCTTTTTTCCTTTTGACAGCTACTAACTGTTATGATCATGTAAACTACTTTCTTAAAAGATTCTTTATTGTTTAAAATATTACATGTCTCCTTTTCCCATCATTAACCTGTTCCCAGTCATTCCCACCCTCCTAGCATAAACTGCTTTTCTGTTTGGTTAATTTTTTTTACTTAAACTCTTCACCAATCCCACCATTTTAAAAAAGTTTACTAAACAAAGCAACAGAAATGTTATCCTATTTGAGGAAAGTATTTTCTGTTGATGATTTTTTTAACAGAAAAACATAACATTGTATTAACATGAAATATTTTCCCGTTGGCTGAAACATTTGTTTCCTTGGTTAAATTATTTTTCCATTTGAGAAAAAATTACTCAGAAAATAAGTCCAGGTAATTGCTTTTAAAAAGTTAATTTTTCTTCAAGAAACATAAAACTGTTGTAAGTAAAGCCAACAGGCCAGAGGGAAAATTTGCAGCTGATTTTAGTGGGAAAAGAGGGGAATGTTCTTAGTATATAAAGAACTCTTACAAATCAATATGTACAAGACCAACTACCCAGGTGAAAGAATGTTCAAAGACGCTTTACAGCAAAGGACTTATAAATGGCTTCTGCACATATGCAAAGTCGTGATAAAGCACACAGAGAAATTCAAGTTAATGTACCATTTTCCACCTATGTGTTGGCAACGATAAAAGATTTGGTAATTTCCTAGCTTTATAAGGTTGTAGAAAAATAGGCCCTTATATATTATTGATGGGAGTATAAATTATACAGCCTTCATGTTGAGCAATTTGACAAAATGGAATTATACTATCAGATATGTTCACATGTAGGAGATGTACAAGAATGTTCATGGCGGTATTGCTTATAATTGCAGAAGATTGGAAACAGCTGACATGCCCATCACAATGGGAGAATTAAATAAATGTGGTGCATCCATACCATCGAACCTCTGTGCAGTCATTAAAAAGGATCTGAGCATTCTCTATGCTGATTTATGAAGTGACAAAAGAAATGTACGTTCACCTGTGTAAAAAAGAATGCATGTATTTATGCTTGGAAGGAGCCACAAGGAACAACCATACTGCTTTTGAATTGGGCAACTGGATGGATGACAAGAATGAGAGAGAAAGACACAGATCTTATACTAGAAGTCACTTTAGTACTTTTTGAATCTTGAATTCTATATATGTATTCTGTTCTTTTAAAAAATCTGCAAAAAAGAGACTTCAAAACTGCAGCAGAAGGGTCTGGAAGACATGGGACTGCTGAAATATGGGATTTTAATCACCTACCAAGAAACTCCTGCAAGGCCTACGCGATCTAGGGAAGTAGTCAGATGAACAGCTGGCTCATTAATAAAGAGCTCGGGCATTACACATACAGGGTGGGCAAAAGTAGGCTTGCAATTGTTCGTATGGAAAATAACACAATAATTAATAAGTACTAATGCAAGAATAAACTTTGTGCTTTGTGTACTCACAACTGTAAACCTACTTTTGCCTCACCCTGTATAAGGGCAGTTACTGAAACTCCTTTAATTAGCGCTCTGAACTTGGAGGTAGTTGTTGGCAATCACTTAGTTATCCATGTTTAGACATTTATCTAAATTAAGAAACTAGAAAAAGCAAAAAAAGAACTATACAGTGAGTGAATGAGAAAAAGAAAATTGGGTAAGAACAGATTTGGAGAGCCCCTCCCACAGCCTCTCATTTTCCCTTCCTTAGGTATATGAAGTACCAGAGAGATTACTATATAGAGGAGGTAGAGAGGGGTATGTCTTACTAATAGCAAAGGTAATGAGAGCTTCCTCCAAAAGTATTGCTTGGGGTCTCAGAATTCATAGTGATTTTCATGGCTCCTAAGTCATCACTGTGGGATGGAATTATTCTCCCCTACACTTGATTTTTGATTTAAGGAAGGTACAAAAGTAACTTACTTTCCAATGTGATGACATCACTTCAAGCTAAAGAATATCCTTCAAAGCAAGCTCAGTCAAATCAGCTTGATGTCTGATAGGAGGGGGTTAGTTAAGTGAGGTTGTAGAAAAATCAAGTCTGAAGAGTAATGTTGCACAGCTTGATTTGTTTATTTTAAAAATGTAGCCCTCTTCAGTGGGCATGGTACTGCACTTTTGAACCCTAGGACTGAGTTTTCCTAAAAAGGTGAGGGTCCTGGCCATATAATCTGGAAAATTGCTTGTCTAATTGGGTGCACAGTTGCACCTGTATGCTCTTGAATGACTCAGTCATGTTGTGTTCAAGAGTCAAGTAAGTTGTTTCGAGACTAAATGTAGAAAAAAATAGGTTGTAAAATAAAGTTACTTCAGAAATGAAACACACTAAATGGTATTGTTTGTTACTATATTAGAATTGGCAAAAACTATAATTAAGCCTTCAAGTGATTTTAGTAATCCCTTCGTTTCAGCCACCTTCTGAAGAATTTTATTAAGAATAAAGCTTTAAATATTGACACCAGAACCCTGGGCGGTTTCGCTCAGTGGATAGAGCATCAGCCTATGGACTGAAGGGTCCCAGGTTTGATTCTGGTCAAGGGCACATGACCAGGTCGCAGGCTCGATCCCCAGTGGGGGGCATGCAGGAAGCAGCCAATCAATGATTGTCTCTCATCATTGATGTTTCTGTGTTTCTCTCCCTTCCTCTCTGAAATTAATAAAAGTATTTAAAAAAAATATTGACACCAGATATTAAGGTTGAATCAGTTTAATCTTATAAACCGTTATAAAATATCCAGAGTAGTATAGTACCCTGTTATGGGCACTGGTAAAATTTCTACCATAAATTTTATTTAAAAAACATTTTATTGATTTGGCACGCTATTTATTGGCTCCTGAAACTTATTTATGAATAAAAAGAACAGCAAAGCAAACTGTTGAAGTGCCTTTGCTGAGTTATTCAACCATTAGATCAGAGGTCCTCAAACTTTTTAAACAGGGGGCCAGTTCACTGTCCCTCAGACATTCCACACATGCGCACTGCGGGCCGGGAATGAGTCGGCCGCTAAGCAGGACAGGCAGCGGCGGCAAAAACACCCGGCGGGCCGGATAAATGTTTTCGGCGGGCCGCATGTGGCCCACGGGCCGTAGTTTGAGGACCCCTGCATTAGATGAATTTTGATAGATTTATAGCCATTACACAGTTATCATTTCAGTTGTATTATAGTTTAACTAGAGGCCTGGTGCATGAAATTCGTGCGGGGGTGGGGGGTGGGGGGAGGTGGGTCCCTCAGCCCGGCCTGCAAAGATGCCAGCGTTTCTCGCCCAGGCCTCTGACCAGAGGCCCCTCCCCTCCCTCCGTGCAGCCTCCGGGAAGATGCTTGTCCTGGGGCCTCCTCAGGGCCCTGGCCCGTGATGTCCGGCAGCTCGGGTACTCGGGGACTCGGGCTCCCAGGTGCCAGTTCCCTGCCGGCACGGTGCGCATCAGCTGCCGCGGGAGCCGCGCCTCAGGAGCCACCCCCTCAGACCTTACTACTTTTGCGCAGGGAGGCGGCCGTGGTGGCAGTGCTTTAATGTCTGTAGTGTGCCTGCCGGACCCCCCCACCATGGTGCCACACTGGTCCCGTCCACACTGTGGGCAGGGGGCTGCCGGGCTGCAACTGGGGGCAGCAGGCAGAGGACCCTGGCACCCATAAGCCCTGTCAGTGTCAGGAACTGGGAAGATCCATTCTTCTGGCTCCATCAGCATCAGGAACTGGGAAGATCCATTTTTCTGGGTCCTCCCTTCCCTCTGCACGGCTGGGATGGGGAAGCTAGGCTCACGCCACTGCAAGCCCATCATCCTTAGCCCTGGCCTCTGGCCAGAGGCCCCTCCCCTCCCTCAGCAGCTGAGGAGCGGACGCTTGGCTCGCATTGCTAGGGCAATGCCAACAGCGTCCGCCCCGGCCACTATGGGCACCGCCATCTTTGTCACGAAGTGATGGTTAATTTGCATATTACCCTTTTATTAGATAGGATAGCTGTTTATTGAGTACATCCTATAACATAGTTCCTGGAGAACCAATGGTAATCAAGAGAGATAATGTTTGACTCCTCATAGAATTTGTCATCTCTTGAGGGTGACAAGGACAAAAGCCGTGTCAGTTAAGTACAGTAGGTGAGTGGTGACAGGGAGAAACAGTCACTGCAGAAAACAGCGTGGGGAGCCCTAACCTGGACATGGAGGTGGAAGGCCTTAGGGTGGAAATAATGGCCAACCTGAGACCTAAAGAAGGCAGGTGGAGGGTGAGATTTCAGAGATGCATAATATCTCATACAATTTCTTACTGTTCAGGAAATCATTGTGACTGTTCTTAAAGTTTAGAGACTTGTAATAAACTAGCATGCCTGTCCTCAGTGTGCATATACTGAGATGCAGTGACAATCAGGACATGGTTTGGCTTATATACCTCAGGCTGGTGTAAAGGGCCATGTTGCTCAGCAGGCCAGCTCTGCCTCTGCCGGCCGGTCACTGTTCAGTGACTGCTTTCCTCCCTATTCCCATGGACAATACTCTTCTTTTCTCTCTGCATACCTTCACTCCTTAACTTTAAATAATTCTGAATTGAGTATACATTTTGTTTTGTTTTATTTAAATCTTAATTGAGGTATAAGTGACATATAACATATTAGTTTCAGGTATACAATATGATGATTCAATATTTGTACATCTTAAAGTGATCACCATAAGTCTAGTTAACATTCGTTACCACAGTTACAACTTTTTTTCTTGTGATGAGAACTTTTAGGATTACTCTCTTAGCAACTTACACATATACAGTATAATATTATTAACTATAGTCACCATGCTGTACATTATATCCCCATAGTTTGTTTATTTTATAACTGGAAGTTATACCTTTTGAGACTCCCCTTCTCTCATTTACCCACCTCCACCCTCACTAGAACTAGATTGGGTAATCTGTTCTCTGTATCTATGAACTTGTTTTTATATATTTATCCATTCATTTATTTATATTCCACATATAAGTGAGATTATATATGGTATTTATCTTTCTCTCTCTGACTTATTTTACTTAGCATAATGCCCTCAGGTTCCATCCATGCAACATTTCCTTTTTTTATGCCTGAATAATAATTCCATTCAATTCCATTCTCTCTCATTCTCTCTCTCTCTCTCTCTCTCTCTCTCTCTCTCTCTCTCTCTCTCTCTCTCTCTGACATTTTCTTTATCCATTCATGCATTAATGGATACTTAGATTGCTTTTATATTTTGGCTATTGTAAATATGCTGCAATGAACATGGGGGGGGGTGTGCATGTATCTTGTCAAGTTAATGTTTTCATTTCCTTCAGATAAATACCCAGAAGTGAAATTCTGGATCATATGTTAGTTCTATTTTTAATTTTTGAAGGAACTTTTTCCAGGAGTTATAAGAATTTGGCTCCTTAAGCCAACTCCTCATTGAGCAGTAGAGCACATGAGGCCCGAGAGATTGAGTGACTCATCCAAGGTTGCTTGGTAAATAAGAGAGCAAAACTAGAAGTCCCGGGCCTCCAGATGGCTAGTCCTCTTTTTATTGAGCTCTCTGCAATGGGGAGAAACTCTAAATTTAGCAACAGTGTGGATGGTATTAGTTTTCCCTCTGTACATTGCAAAAAAAAAGTTGAAGTATTGGATTTCCCCTATTTAGGAAGCTTGTCGCCTACTGTCATATCTAATGGTGTTCCTTAAACCCGGGCCAGTTTGACTTAGTTGGTTGGGCATCGTCCCGTGCACTGAAAGTTTGCTGATTCAATTCCTGGTCAGGGCACATGCTCAGTTGTAGGCTCCATCCCCAGTAGGGGGTGTGCAGTAGACAGCTGATCAGTGTTTCTCTCTCTAAAAATTCAATTAAAAAATCTTTAAAGAAAAAAAAAGGAAAAGTGTGATTGCTCAATCCTATATAATAAAAGCCTAATATGCTAAGTGTCCGGTCGTCCGGTTGTTCATTCAACCAATCAAAGCGTAATATGCTAATTATATGCTAAGGCTGCTCAACCGCTTTTATGATGTGCATTGACCACCAGGGGGCAGATAGCCAACCAGTCAACCAGTTGCTATGATGTGCACTGACCACCAGGGGGCAGATGCTCCGACGGTAGGTTTGCTGCTGTGGTCTGGCTGATTGGGACTGAACAAGATGGGCTTAACACACCCTGGAGCCCTCCCACGGTCCCTCCCTGGCTGGCCAACCTCCTGCATCCCTCCCTGGCCCCGATTGTGCACCAGTGGGGTCCCTCGGCCTGGCCTGCGCCCTCTTGCAATTTGGACCCTTTGGGGGATGTCAGAGAGCCAATTTCAGCCCAATCCCGCAGGCCAGGCTGAGGGACCCCACTGGTGCACGAATTCGTGCACTGGGCCTCTAGTATGATTATACGAGCTCACCAGAACCAATTACAGGAAGTTAGAAAGGCTTGGTAGATAGCTACCAAGACTACTTTATTCTGTTGGGATGATATTCCAAATCCTTAATATAACTTTCCTTTATCACTTCATTGTCTAAATAATGACTGTTCAATGGAATATTTTTGTCAAATCAGTATGTTCAAAGTTTTGAACTCCTGCTGGTTTTTATTAACTACTCAAGAATCCTAACTAAATATCAAAATCCTGGCTTTATGTATCAGGAAAAAGTTAACTGTGCAACCATGGCTAATTATTTAATTATTTTTAAAAATCACTTCCACTCAACAAATATATGAAACACTTTAAATAGTGACACATCTCCTGCTTTTTCTTTCTTTTTTTTAAGGTCTTGTAGATCTATATTAAACTGGAGTTGAAGCCGGAAAGAAATTTTAGATAGTGAGAAGTAAAAATGCTCTGCCTGAACCCTGACTTTTCACTAATGAAATAGTGTAAACTCTTCACATTACTTTTATGGAGCTTCGTAGTCCATAAAAATAACATCGCTGTTGAGCCTCCATGTACGGCATTTGTGACTGAAGGTTTTGATGTCTTCGCAAAAGGCAGACCAGTGCTTTCCTTTGAAATGTGTGAGGCAGTTTTAGATGCAGCTTCTCAGATGGATTTAATTAGTCCTTCATATGACTGGATGTCCGTTTGTTGCGGCTGAATTCTCATTTCATTCACCCATAACTAGAAACACCTCGCTTCAAACAGGTTTCTTCAAAGAAAGAGGGGTTTAAGGTTCTATGTTTTACTGCTTTTTGATGTTGGTTTCCCTTTAACTGAGAAGGCCTTATGTTTACACAACTGTTATTATTAAGAAAACATCGCTTTCTTCACTGAGGTTCCTTTTGTATCAGTGTTGGTCATTGGTAGAAGTCAGAGGTCTGTGCAATAGATCTCACTCGGTCAGACATCAGAGCAGCTGTGTGTTTGCATATTTTGTTTATGAGATGCGTGAACCAAAAAATGGCATAAACTTGTGGAATACTTCTCCATACCCGAAATTGGAATGCTAGTATATGGTGGAAACCGGTAACTGACTGTTAATAGGGTTGCTGCAGAGCTTATAATATTAACCACTGAAACTAGAGAAAATCAACTAACAAGGTTGCCATAAATCAACTAATATTGTGTTTTGCTTTCCTCTGCCTCCAGTGCATGACTTGTGGTATGCCTTCAATAAATATGTTGAAAAAATGAAAATATATTCTCTATAGTAAAATTATATATTTTTTAAATATATCCTACTAATATTTGGGTTTTTTTAAAAAAATTACCTCTCAACCTTCCCATTTCATTAGAATAGCTACTTGAACTTACCCTGAATATAGTGCTCTTCTCTTTGCCAGTCATTGTGTCTGGAGTCTGGCATGCTTTATCATCAAGGCAGCTTTTATCTTCTGTGCTCACAATTCTAATTACATTTCAGGGGGTTGTGATCCCTTCCAGAATCCTAGTCATTCATTGTATTTAAAGATGAAATGCTTCAGGGGGTTTGGGGTTGTTCACTCTTGGGCACAGGTTTGCATCTTTAAAAGTTTCTCTTGCTCTAACATCCTGATTTGTGTAAAAATCCTGTACTCTTTAACTGCTTATTACACTTTCCCTTTTTTTGGAAAGACAAAGTTAATTTAGACTCTTCAAGCTTAAAATTGTCCCAAAGCCACAGGTCAGAATGAAAAATGCATAATAATATGTCTCACAAATTCTTCTGGTGTCTTATTTCAGTATTCCATCCAAGAATCTGTAGCATCTCAGACTTGTATTTCTGCCTGTTGCTTAGCCACAACTGATCTTTTTCATCTTACTCACCAGACCCTGTTCTACATAACTGTGCCAGTTTCTAAAATGCAGTAGTCAGAGTTATATTACCATTGAAGATATGAAAAAAGGATCAAGGAAAGCTTAATAAAAACAGATTTTTAAAAATATTTTTGAGCAATGTTAACACTAAGTCAGATAGGGATTCAATTGAAAGGGCCAATATATTGTTGAAAATTGATCTCTGAGGTCTTGATTATATTGTTTTGGAACTGGTGGCTATTTTGTGGAAATCCTAGTGTTAGGAGAATTACGGACACGTGACTAATGAATATTTTATTAAATTTAAGTAAATTTAGTAATTTAAAAAATCTGATTTATTTAAAGTATTCTTTAATGATGTTGCCTTTTAGTAAAATTCTGTGGAATTGGGAATTTTAATTCTTGCAAGCACTCTAAAAATCTTGATAAAATATGAAATCTCAAAAACAAAGGACAGAACATTCCTGATTTTTCTTTTATGTTAATTTTCAAGACAACTTGTTAGGGAACCCTATATCTAACATTTCAAGTAATTATATAACACTAGAGGCCTGGTGCATGGGTGGGGTCCTTGGGGCCGTCTTGCCCAGTCCCAATTGGGGCTGATCAGGGACGGCCCAGGTGGAGGGACTGTAGGAGGTTGGCCGGCCAGGGAGGTTGGCTGTGGGAGTGCACTGACCACCAGCAGGCAGCTCCTGTGTTGAGCGTCTGCCCTTTGGTGGTCAGTGCATGTCATAGCGACCGGTCGTTTAGTAAAGCAGTTGTAACGGTCGCTTAGGCTTTTATATATAGTATAGACTGGAGACTTTTATATATATAGACTAGGTGTCCCTCAGCTCAGCCTGCACCCTCTCCAGTCTGGGACCCCTTGGAGGATGTCCGACTGCCGGTTTAGATCCCATCCCACAGGGATCGGGCCTAAACCGGCAGTGGGACATCCCTCTCACAACCCGGGACTGCTGCCTCCTAACCGCTCACCTGCCTGCTTGCCTGATTGCCCCTAACTGCTTCTGCCTGCCAACCTGATTGCCCCCTAACCCTCCCCTACCGGCCTGATCACTTCCAACTGCCCTCCCCTGCCGGCCCAATCATTCCCAACTGCCCTGCCGGCCTTGTCGCCCCCCAACTGTCCTCCCCTGCTGGTCTGGTCACCCCCAACTGCCCTCCCCTGCTGGTCTGGTCACCCCCAACTGCCCTCCCCTGCTGGCCTGATCGCCCATAACTTCCCTCCCCTGCTGGCCTGTTTGCCCCCAACTGCCCTCCCCTGCCAGCCTGATTGCCCACAACTGCCCTCCCCTGCTGGCCATCTTGTGGCAGCCATATTGTGATGATGTCACGACAGCCATCTTGTGACGATGTTGTGCGACACCACCTAGGCTTTTATTAGATAGGATAGTAGAGCCCCAGAACATGTATTTGTGTACTGGTGGGGTCCCTTAGCCTGGCCTGTGCCCTCTCACAATCCAGGACCCCTCGGGGGATGTCGGAGAGCCTGTTTCTGCCCAATCCCCGCAGGCCAGGCTCAGGGACCCCACCGGTGCACGATCAGGGCCGGGGAGGGATTGCAGGAGGTTGGTTGCCAGGGAGGTACCTCAGGAGGGCTCCAGGGTGTGTCCGGCCTGTCTTGGTCAATCCTGATCAGCCAGACCCCAGCAGCAACCTAACCTACAGGTCAGAGCATCTGCCCCCTGGTGGTCAGTGGTCATCACGGTGACTGGTTGAACTAACAGTCAGACACTTAACATATTAGGCTTTTATTATATAGGATTACATCTATCACATTTTTTTTTTGTTCTGCAAACTGGGCAGTCTTATTAAAAAGAAGCACCAATTACATTGACTGCAGGGACATAGGCAATCATATTCTTTCTCCATTATGTTTAGTTGTAAAAATTAACTCTCAGGCTCTGGCCAGTGTGGTTCAGTTGCTTGAGTGTTGTCCCATGCATTGAGAGGTTGCTGGTTCAATTCCTGGTCAGGGCATATGCCCAGTTTCGGGTTTGGGGTGCATATGGGAGGAATCTGATCAATGTTTTTCTCTCACATCAATGTTTCTCTCTCTCTCTCTCTCTCTCTCTCTCTCTCTCTCTCTCTCTCTCTCTCTCTCTCTTTTCCTCCCTCCCTCCCTCCCTCCTCCTTCCTAGAGTCTAAAATCAATAAAAACATTTAAAAAAATTAACTGTCAGCATTTACTAACAGCTTTAGTTTGGGACTAGGTAAGGAGTAGTAGAGAAACAATAATGTCACATTGTATTTTTTTGTCTTTAACCCTCACCTGAGGAATTTTTTTAGAGGGGAGGAGGGAGGAGAGAGAGAGAGAGAGAGAGAGAGAGAGAGAGAGAGAGAGAGAGAGAGAGAGAATGTGAGAGAGACATATTGATTGGCACGTGCCCAGATCCAAGGTTGGGGTGGGAATGGAGGGATTGAGCCTGCAACCCAGGTACATGCCTATGGAACCCGTGACCCCTTTGGTCCATGGGCAGGTCCTCTAACCACTGAGCAGCCGACTAAGAACATCACATTGTATTTTAAACAACAGTTTTGAACGGAGATAACCCTTACCAGTCACTTACCAGTTATGTAACTGGAAATTTACTTAATCTCTCTCAGCCACTGCAGCAGTAGTATTTTATATAAATACTGGTATATAGGAAAAGGCTGTCAATCAGATGGACTTGAGTTTAATACCAGCTCTGCAACTACTGACTGTGAAACCAGTGGACGTTTGCTGTTTCTTCTGCGCCTTTGTTTTCCTCATCTGTAAATAGGGTTAATATTCTCCAGGGCTTTTGTAACAATCAAATGAGCTTTCGTATAGAGGGGGGCATGTAGTAGGCACTTGAGAAACAATGTCTCTTCCCTCTTAAATATAGCCATTTTGCTTTTTAAAAGAATCTAAATTAGCTTTTACTTTGCAAACAGTTTCCCATTTTATGAAAAATTCATGGAAAGTTTTAAAATTAAGACAAAATAAAATGTACACAAATACATGGGCAAGACTTGTCAGCGATTAGTATTTTAAGATTCTAATACTCTGGTTAAAATGTATTATTCATTTCTTTGTTGAAGCCTTATTTGAGGCTACGACAGTGTTTGCAGAGCAGTTCTGGAGTAATCTTTACCTCTTGGTGATTCACTTTGGGAAATATTGTCAAGTGACTAATAACTGCTGTCCCCTTCCCCTCTCCCTTCCCCCCTCAGACCCCTGCTGTGGTTTGAGAGCCCATGAACCTGCAGTTCCTCCTTACCCCACCGTAGGGTGTGCCTACACTGTTATGGTGCAGGGCTGAAGGGATCCAGTGTTTTGGGGCATCTGACCCTTCTCCATTTAGAGCAGCGGTTCTCAACCTGTGGGCCGCAAGCCCTTTGGGGGTCGAACGACCCTTTCACAGGGGTCGCCTGAGACCATCGAAAAACACATAAATAATTACATATTGTTTTTGTGATTAATCACTATGCTTTAATGATGTTCAATTTGTAACAATGAAATTGGGGTCACCACAACATGAGGAACTATATTAAAGGGTCGCAGCATTAGGAAGGTTGAGAACCACTGATTTAGAGCCTTTCTCTTATTGATAGACACTCTGTTAACTACTGTTAATTCTACTGTTAAAAACTCCAGGCATTATGGAATCACCACACAATTATTACAATGACTGTTCTTTGCAATAAAATATTGACCCTCCAAATGAACTTAACAAATACCTAAACTGGTTCAGCTGAGGTTATTAGACCAACCTGGGTTTGGCTATGCTACTTTGCTAGCTGTGGAACCTTGAGAAGTTATTTTAACTTCTCTGAGTCTCAGATTTGTCATCCATAAAATATAGTTAACATCTCTATATTGGATTGCTCTGAGGATGCAGTAAATTTAACGTTTATTAAAATACCTGATTGATGTTAGGCCCTCAGTGCATGTTCCCTTTCACTGATTTAGATTCATTTTTCTGAACAAGTGGCAAAAAGACAACTGAAAACAGAAGGGCATCCATAATCTGGATATTACTACTCCTGTAGTTTCTATTCTGATTCAATGTTGTTTTCTTTTTTTCAAGATATTTTGTTTCTAAGTGGGAAATTATAAAATAAACCATGCCATTTGTTTCTAACTCAGTGTTTAAATCTCAAAAAAAAAGTATATATTGCTTCAAAATTTAAAATTTAGTGCAAATGACTGGGCATGGCCCTGCATGGATGTATTGACTCTTAGTCATATTTATCATTCTTGCATGATGGTGGGCATATGTTACTAATTGCCCCATTTTGTTACTTGGCTTTTTAT
Organism: Myotis nattereri; assembly: GCF_964212035.1. Lineage (NCBI taxonomy): Eukaryota > Metazoa > Chordata > Mammalia > Chiroptera > Vespertilionidae > Myotis > Myotis nattereri. Next base: position 39,378,059 of record NC_138076.1, on the reverse strand, counting down.
TAAAACTGCTGACAATGTTTATGTATGGTTATCATATGGAACAAGAGCGAGGAAACCAGCTGGAGACTAAATTTAGCACAATCCACCAGGCCGGTGTGTCTCAGTGGTTGAGGGTCCCCCTATGAGCCAGGAGGTCCCAGTTCAATTCCCGGTCAGGGTACATGTGGGCTCAATCTTCCCTGTGGGGAGCATGCAGGAAGCAGCCAATCAATGATTCTCATCATCGGTGTTTCTATCTCTCTCTACTTCTTCTTCTCTAAAATCAATCCTATGTAATAAAAGTGGTGTAATATGCAAATTGACTGAACAGCAGAACAACTGGTTTCTATGACGCGCACTGACCACCAGGGGGCAGACGCTCAACACAGGAGCTGTCCCCTGGTGGTCAGTGCGCTCCCACAGGGGGAGTGCTGCTCAGCCAGAAGCCGGGCTCACAGCTGGCGGCGCAGTGGTGGTGGCGGGAGCCTCTCCTGCCTTCAAGACAGCGCTAAGGAGCAAACAGCTGGGCTCGTGGCTGGCGAGTGCAGTGGCAGGAGCCTCTCCCACCTCTGCTGCAGGCAGGTGGTAAGGAGCGAGGAGTCTGAGGGGTCCTGGACTGAGAGGGCACAGGCAGGACTGAAAGGATTGTCCCGTCCTCCCCCCTCCTCCCCTTGCAACCCCCAGTGCATGAATTTCATGTACCGGGCCTTTAGTAAAAATGTATTTTAAATTTAGCACAATCCTTTGTTGTAAATAACCATAGAAAATCTTGTGAGTGGTTACCAAGTTCACCCAATTGGATCCCTTCCCCCAAAAGAAAATGCATATGTTTAGCTTTAAAAATCTAGTAATGATTACTTAGAAATGGTTTAAATGTATCCCTTTCATCATACAGGTACAGTGGGATTAATAGAAGAGTTGTTGCTTAATGTTTTTGTGATCAAATTTGAAACAGGGTTTCGAAGAATTTATGATTTTCTTTATGGCCAGATACTAAAAACACTGAGGAAATGTGAGAGCAGTGGTGACGAGCAAGTTTGCTGGTCGGGGTGTTGTTTTCCATTAGTTTAACGTATCAGAGATTGAAGAAAGATTTGTTTTGAGTCATTCCATACTAGTGGTTTAGGTGCATTAATGGATTTTAACCAGAAGTTTAATCCAAATCAAGTCTTTTAGAATTAGTCTATTCCATTGAGTTTTAAGTGAGCATATATTCATACCACACTGAACTACATGCACATCAAGAACTTTACTTCAGTGGTGAGGTGCATCCTTTTTGTTGAGCTTTGAATTGAGCTACAGTAGAAGAAATATACTGATTTACAGGAAGGATGTTCTTGCTAGCATTCTGTATATATTATTTGCTTATTCAAGCATGTAAAACTTCAACAAGAGGAGGTAATTTTGCTTAGATTTCTTGATTTGAATTGTTCTATTTGGCATTGAGTGGAAAAGAAAAAAATGATATTGAAAGCATTATTCTGTTAATGAAGTTGCTTGTCCTCTTTTGTGCCAAATTTGGCAGGTAAAATTACCATTTATTCTACTTGCTAGAGCCAGAGAATAGATTGTTGAGGAAAAGTAGCAATTTAAATAATGGCACTAGATAGAAGGTACTACATTATATACATCTTCCATACTTTTAGATATTGACATGCAATTTTTATTTCTCTTTAGTAATGCACTGTTTTTAACCACTATATTACTTCCAGTAGCTTTTATGTACATGCAATTTGCTTCATTGTGAAATTCAAAAAAACCACTATGTTACTAATTATAATAAGCCAAAATGAAGCATTTTCATCTGAGGATAAATTAGTGATTATATTTTTTCTGGATATTTCATCAGTAGTGCATGTTTTTAATTATGAATAATTATTTAAACTTTAAAAAGTAAAAATGATATACTTTAATTAGTATATATATATATATATATACATAGTTAATATCAAGTTCTCAGATGTCCATGATTTCTTCCATGTTAAATATACTTTGTTCTTTTACGTGTACTTTAATTTTTGGTTTGCAAATTCTAAGAGAAATTTTAATCAAAAATCTTATTGTCAGTGAGGAAATATCTTTTTTTGAAAATATATATTTTATTGATTTTTTACAGAGAGGAAGAGAGAGGGATAGAGAGTTAGAAACATCAATGAGAGAGAAACATCGATCAGCTGCCTCCTGCACATCCCCCACTGGGGATGTGCCCGCAACCAAGGTACATGCCCTTGACCGGAATCGAACCTGGGACCCTTCAGTCTGCAGGCCGACGCTCTACCCATTGAGCCAAATCGGTTAAGGCAGTGAGGAAATATCTTATTCAAAAAATGAATAGGTGGCTTTTTAAAAAGTTAATCATGTGTTTAAATGAATGCATAAATTTAGCATTTGTGAAACTTTGAAGTAAGTATATAATTCATTAAATTTCTTATATATTATCCCTAGTTATAAAACTTGTTTTTATAAGCTTTAAAAAATATTATGTGCTGCTCTAGTTTACAATAACTCAACCTGCTCTCCTCACCCCCCAAAAAGAAGAAATTATCTATAGAAAATAATTTGCAGAATGTGTGTGTGTTGTTGTTGTTTTTAACAACCAGTTGGTAAATTTGTTGACTTGGAAAATGTTAACACAAAAACAGGGTTTAGTATGGCTGAAACTTGTAACCATCAGTCACTTTTTTTCTGCCCACTACACTAACTGGTAGGCAGGTGCAGATGTTAGGAAATCTAACATTGCAATTGACACTAATTGGCATAGTTGTTGGCAGTCTTATCAGAAAGCAAAGGGCTGAATGGTTGAATGGGTTTGAGAACTTGAATGATAATAAGCATTTTTATATGCATCTTGAATTACTTTTGTGACCCAGACTAACAGGAACACTTCATTCTGACCTCATCCTTCAATGAATAGAAATTATGGAAAGCATAATATGCTTTATTCTACCTGATTGTTTTTCAGGTAACCTTTCACAGTTATCTGCTCCATTGCCCACTTTCCACCTCCCCCAACACCTCCCAGGACTCAAAGAAACCAAAGTATATGTGTAGAATAAAAAGAAGACAACTATTACTGATAATTCAATTATTATTTTTATTGAACTTTGTTACCAAAAGCTTGATCCATGTTGTAGTACTTTAGGCTAAACTGAAGAAAAAGTATTCACTGAATTTGTGGATGAAACAATAAGTCTAGGATTTGCTTCCAGGTAGTCATGGAGCATATGGGTAAATCAGTAGGAATATAGATAAAACAAGATTGGCTTAAGTGGATAAGGTTTGAAAGTGGGGGATGGATATGTAGAGGTTTATTAAGCTGTTCTTGCTGTTTCTGTGTTTGAAATTTTCCATTACAGAGGGGTTATTGTTTTGTTTGTTTAATAGGCTTTGTCCTCACCCACTACTGATATAAGAGCTTTTTTTTTCATACCTGTCATTTCCTTCTTAGTACCTGCTTTTTTTAAAAAAAAAAATTAGTTCCTTTTATCAAAAATGACTCATCTAAAGTGAGAGCTGCATAAGCTAGTAAACTAATCTTTGTGCTTTGTACACATGAGCTAATTTCTAATGTGGATTTTAATAGGAGCTTTCTAAAGACACCTTCTTAATTGGAAGAAATGACTCTACGGGTGGGATTTTTAGTCACTAGATGGATCATTGTGCCTGTTTTAACTATATGCAGACCACCCCTCACAAAAGTGTTAACAGTTTTAGGTGTTGTGTCATAACTGATCTTAGCTTTTTTGTGCTAGAGGTAATGATGTATTTTTCTTCATTAGAAATACTTCCCATAAAGAAAATGTTTTGGTAAGTTAGGAGAGGGCATGACTGTATTGCTTTGCTTATGTTTGCTCAAGTAAGTATTTCTGTGTATTTTTGGTAACATCTCTACCCCCAAATAATGTACAGTTATCTGTGTTAAAAAATGGAGTTGAGTCTTGTTTCATTCAATGAGAGGTTCCTTTTGCAAAGGAGCATCTAGGTGCTTGCTAGAGGCTTTTGCTTGAAAAGTAGGGGCTGAAAACAGTTACTGTAACCCATCTGTCTATAGGTTTTTACATAGATGAGTAGTTCATGTAAATTTTGTACTCCACTATTGATCCAAGCCCCTTGATATTTATTACAATCAAGTAATAGTAAGCATTTTACAAGGTGTTTATAAATCCTTGGCTAGTAAGAGGTTGAGAAACCAAGGTAATTTTTCAGACTATTGTTTCTTTTACCATGCTTTTAGTCTGTCCTGAGAATTGATTTGAGTTGATCCTTATTTCAAAGGAGCATTGCTTGACATTTTTTAGATTTTTAAAATAGCTTTCTAAGAAATCCTATATAATAGAAGTCTAACATGCAAAGTATCTGTTCATCTGTTCGTCCATTCAACCAATCAAAGCATGATATGCTAAGGCTGCTCAACTGCTCGCTAAGACATGCACTGACTAACAGGGGGCAGACAGTCAACAAATTGCTATGACATGCACTGACCACCAGGGGGCAGATGCTGCAATCTCTAAGTTAGCTTGCTGCTGGGGTCTGGCCGATCAGGACTGAGCGAGACAGGCCGGACCCTGGCTGGCCAACCTCCTGTGCCCCCCCCCACCCCCCCCCCCCCCCCCGGGCCACAATCGTGCACCAGTGGGGTCCCTCGGCCTGGCCTGCACTCTCTCACAATCTGGGACCCCTCAGGGGATGTTGGAGAGCCAATTTTGGCCTGATCCCGCAGGCCAGGCCAAGGGACCCCACTGGTGCACAAATTCGTGCATCGGGCCTCTAGTTAAAATATAAAAACAATTTCACTATTTCTTTTTTTAAATATATTTTATTGATTTTTTACAGAGAGGAAGGGAGAGAGATAGAGAGTTAGAAACGTCTATGAGAGAGAAACATCAATCAGCTGCCTCCTGCACATCTCCTACTGGGGATGTGCCCGCAACCCAGGTACATGCCCTTGACCGGAATCGAACCTGGGACCTTTCAGTCCGCAAGCCGACGCTCTATCCACTGAGCCAAACCGGTTTTGGCTTCACTATTTCTTTTTCAGTTTGTATCTCTGAAGGTCTTTAGGAATGAATGTAGTTTGCTTATTAGTTTTTTGTACTATTCCCAGTCATTTTCCACTCATCCCTTTCTTTGTCAGCTATCAGTTTGGTAACAAACTGGTAGGTGTATTATTTCTAGTAACTGCTACCAAAACTGATATATTGGTCAAACCCTTTTTCCAGGCTTCTGGGAAAATGCCAGCCTTATTCTTCAATTTGGGAGCATACTTTTATAAATAATAGAATACTTTATTCAAAGTCATCAGAATTAAAAGAATTTATCTAACAATTTAAATAGATATTTTTGTATGTGTGTAGAAATAAAAATGATACCCTAGAAATGGAATGTAATTTTAATTTCTTTTGAAATTCTTTTTCTTTAAATATTCTATGTTAGATATGCTTGTGCGAGTGGGTGTCCATGTCTAATATACCAGAGCATGTGTAAAATTTGTATCAAAAAAGTGCTTAATGGAGTTTTTTATATAGTTAAAATAACTTTAATCTTCCATTATAAACACATATGGATTTTTAAATACAAATATTATCAACAATTTATGGGATATTAAGACTAAAATATTTTTGCTTAATAATTAATTTATTAGTCTTATCAAAATCTGTTTTGGGGAATTCTGAATTAGAACTATGTTGTCAGTGGTCAACAATCCTATATAATAAAAGCCTAATATGCTAAGTGTCCAGTCGTCTGGTTGTCCATTCAACCCATCAAAGCATAATATGCTAATGATATGCTAAGGTCATTCAGCTGCTCGCTATGATGTGCGCTGACCACCAGGGGTCAGACAGTCCAACTAGTCGACCAGTCATGATGTGCACTGACCACCAGGGGGCAGACACTCCGACTGGTAGGTTTGCTTGCTGATGGGGCCCGGCCAATCAGGACTGAGTAAGATGGGCTGGATATGACCTGGAGCCCTGGAGTCCTCCCGTCCGGCCAACCTCCCATGTCCCTCCCTGGCCCTGATCGTGCACTGGTGGGGCCCCTCGGCCTGGCCTGTGCCCTTTTGCAATCCGGACCCCTCAGGGGATGTTGGAAAGCCGGTTTCAGCCCGATCCCGTAGGCCAGGCTGAGGGACCCCACTGGTGCATGAATTCATGCATCGGGCCTCTAGTCTAAAATAAAAGCCACTTATCTGAATAATGTGCATTAAGATATGACAGTGAGTTATCATACTTTTGTCTGCTTTACATTATATTTAGTTAAAAATACAGCTTTGATAGCTTTCTAGCTATTAAATAAATAAGTTAGATTTTTTTTCTCATTTAATTACTTTATTTCATGCACCTGAGCTTCTTTAATTATATTTTTATTGATTTCAGAGAGGAAAGCAGAGGGAGAGAGATAGAAACATCAATGATGAGAAAGAATCATTGATTGGCTGCCACCTATATGCCCCCTTCTGGGGATCAAGCCTGCAACCTGGCATATGCCCTGATCAGGAATTGAGCCTTGACCTCCTGGTTCATAGGTGGATGCTTAACCATGAGCCATGCCAGCCAGGCTGGGCTTTATTTTTTAATATAATAGTTATTTACCAAAGATCCACCAATCTTCGACATCAAAGCACTGTGTTAAGTTCTTCATGAGGGATGTAAAGGAATAGGGCACCAATCTGCCCTTATGAGCTTCTGGTTTAGTTGGGAGGTGTTACGCTGATCAGAATATAAGGCATAATTTAATTAATGCATACATATACAAAATTTTATAGAAAGTCAAAGACAGAAAAGACACTATCCAACATAGCAAAGGACTGGGGGTGGTTTAGGCGGGTATGGAGGACAAAAGGCAGATGAAGCAGAATGTTGAGTAAACTTCACAAAGTAAATAGGACCTGTAGGAGGTGATGAGGAATAGATGGTAATAGTCAGCTAGACTGAGTTGACTATTCCAAGTTTAGAAAATAGTAAGAGTAAAGTTCAGGGAATAGGGCCTATGCATATTTGTTGAATGTAAGAGAAAAAGGGAAGAAAAATTGGAATGATAGGGTGTTAGATAGAGGCCATTAGTGCCAAAGACCTTGAGGGCCACATGAGAAGTTTTATTTATTAAGCAACTAGAAGCCAAGAAAGATTTTGAGCTGAGAAAGCTTGAAAGGCGTGATAAAGCCACATTTTTAAGTGATCAGTGAAAGAAAATAGAATTGTAGCTGATTGGCAGTAGGGCTTCAGGAAGTTTTTCCATTTGAATGGGTTGCTAAGTAGGAAAAGAAAGAGAAAAGAGTTGGTATTTGGCTTAGTAGTTGATAACAGAACTTGGGGATATAGATTTCAGCAATAGTGGGAGGAGAAAGGGCCAAGCAAGCAACAGTTAGTGAATGTAGTATCTTTTAGAATGAACCAGCTTTGATTAGCTCTACTTGTGGTATGACTCAGTCTGTAGCCCATCCCTCACTGTGGCCACATTGACTTGATGATTAACTGACAATATGGACTGGAATTCTTCAGTACCAAATATGACTGCCCAAATAGTAGGCCTGACCTGATGATCTATATTCTTTAATTTTTCACTATGAAAAATTTCAAGTATATATCAAATTTAGAGAATAGTACAATGAGTATCATGTGCTGTTTTTGTTTAATATATCCTTGCTTACCTTTTTAAAAATGTCTGGAGTGCTTTAAGGCACATACCACACATCTTATAAATTGGTGCTCTTTTTAAAATTTTTTAAATTGATTTCAGAGAGGAAGGGATAGAGAAAGAAAGATAGAAACATGAATGATGAGAGAGAATCATTGATTGGCTGCCTCCTACACGCCCCACACTGGGGATCCAGCCCATCAACCCAGTATGTGCCTTGACTGGGAATCGAACCATGACCTCGTGGTTCATAGGTCGACACTCAACTACTGAGCCATGCCAGCCAGACAAATTGGTGCTCTTTTAAAAAAATTTGTTGAGTTGTTGAAGATCTTTCATTGTCCTAAGTCAGTGGTCGGCAAACTGCGGCTCGGCAAACCGCGGCTTGCGAGCCACATGCGGCTCTTTGGCCCCTTCAGTTTGGCTCTTCCACAAAATACCAGGTCTTCTACAAAGTACCGACTTCTGCGCATGGGCCACGAAGTTTCAATCGCACTGTACATGCGTGCCCGCACGTGGTATTTTGTAGAAGAGCCACACTGAAGGGGCCAAAGAGCTTCATGTGGCTCGCAAGCTGTGGTTTGCCGACCACGATCCTAAGTTCTCCGACCTGTGTCACCGTACATCTGGTATACTGTTCCTTTTTTCTCTAAAGAGAAACCTTTATTTTATTTTTTTTTATTTCACATAGTGTCAAATCAGTTGACCTTTTTTAGGTAAAACACTCTCATATTCTTTTTCTAATATATATTCTTTGAAGTATTGTGGAATAATTAGGGAAGATGACATATACATATCTATAGATCTATTGGACAAACTCTATATTGGACAAACTGAAAAAGAAAGAAGCAGCAAACTTGTTAGGTTGTATAATGGAAGGTGGTTTCTCAGTGTCAAAAAAAAAGAGATACAAATATAGAATGGGGAAAGGCTAAACAGTACTTTGTGGTGTTGGATTGAAATTGGAGGGATTAGTGTGAACTCATGTTTTTATAGGTAGATATAGAAACAGATTTAGATGTGTTAGTGCTGAAGTTACAGTGGGCAGATTGGCAGAAATCATCTTAGCCATGATAAAGCCACTTCACTGGGAACATCGTGTGCCACCTGGTATGATGCTTAAAAAGCACAGAATCACTGCTTTGGTATTCCCGGTAAAAATGCATAATCATGGGGAAGCATTCTCCCAAAAGGAGGGACTCTCTATGAGATAATGGTGTATACTCATTAAAAATGTCAAGGTCTTGAAAGACAAGGCCAAATTAACGCACTGTTGTAGAGGGACAGAAACCAGAGAGATGCAACGACTAAATGCTGGAGTAAAAATTAGACCCTGGATGTGCCATAAAGGGCGTTACTGGGGCAATTGGCGATATTTTAATAGGGCTTGTGGATTCGATGATAATATTGAATCGGTATTAACTTCCTAATTTGCTGGTTGTACAGTACAGAGTGTCCTTGTACTCAGGCATACATGCTGAAATATTAAGGAGCATTGAGACATAACACTTATTCTTTACTGGCCAAAATTGCTAACAACTTGCAAATCTGAGCTTGATTTACTATTGCTGTAATTTTTGTGTATATTTGAAGTTATTTCACAGAAAAGGAACAAAATAAAAATACTTTCCATGACCATTCATTCAAATAATAGAAACTAATTGCACCATTTTTCTATTTTCTGTTAGGAGCAGTGAAAAAATACTGGTAACTCAGTTAACCTTACTTATTTTTAGTAGTAAGATTATGCTCCTAGTTTGTAGAGCTAATAAGCTGTCCCATTGATTCTTTCCAAGTACATTGTTTATTATGATCAACTTAATGGGTAATTAGATTTTACCAGGGTCTTCCTTCAGATATGATTGATACTTACAATAGGATGTTTGCTAGTTTATTCACGGGATGGATTTGATGAGTAGTTTTGGGCATCAATTTTCACATCTCACCTTTATCTATCAAAGAAACTGGGCTAAACCATAATAGCAAAACAAAACAAACAAACAAAAAAAACCCCACCAAAACCATGAAACTTTTATTGTTCATGCTTAAAAACATTCTGCTATTGGATTTATAATTCATGAGAGGATTTAAGGGGAGTAAATTTGCCACCACAAGTTTACAATATAATTATAAAATTATCAAATATGTTATTGGTATTGCAATGTAGAAAAAAAGATAATACATATCTTAGTATGTGCATTGGAAATAATGCCAATGATGGCCACAGAGGCTGAGGAAAGAGTTCAGACCTGCTAGATAATCCTTGGGTGGCAGGAGAAATGGGCTTTTGGGGCAAATTTTCTGTGTCTAAGGATAGTACTAGAATGCTAAACAGTCATAAAGGAGGTGGGATTAGGAAATACCATGTTACAATTGCAGGATATGGGAATTTAGGATATGGGAATTTACAATGGACATCATTGTAAATGACCTATAGCCTGATCATGTGTGGGTTCTGTGGTGGTGAGCCCCCAGCTTAGGTAAAATAGGATTTTAATGGGGGGCATATGTGGTAGCCAAATATATATGAAAAGCAAAAAGAGGTGCTAATAGGAATCAGATGGAATTAAAAGGATAAATAATGGAGGAAGTTTTAATGGAGCACAAGAAAATGGAAGAGCAAACACAAGTAGGTATGTTTGAAAAAGGAGAAAAGTAGATAGAGAATAGTCGTTACTGTGGGAGGAGTGCATATCACTAAGTTGAACTACCAACAGTAAGCATTTATTGAGGACTTATTATGTGCCAGGTAATAGTTAGTCTAAGTTTTTAATTTATTCCTCACTACTATTCTGTGAGCGTATATTTTACATATGAGGAATCTGAGACATGAATGGTTAGCTAATTTGTGGGGCTGAGGTTCAAATACAATCATTCTATTGATGACAATACTACATAGAATGCACAGGATTACACCATGATTTGCCTGGTTTGGTAGACGTAAAGCCAGCTTAAGTTGCTCATTATGCTAAACTCATCTATGTTGAGTTATTCATTAAACTGATATAATTTACAGTATTATCTGCAGAGAATGACCTTATCACACCAGTCCAAAAGAAACTACTACTATAATTAAACTGTTGGCAACATAATGTAAGATTTAAGAAAAACCACATACAACTGAAATTAATGTTGTTTCTGATCAATTAATGAGGTGATAATTAAACAGAAACTAGTTAGCCTGGCTGATTGTAGATCAGTACCTAAAATTTGTTTTTGCAATTCACATCCTTTGAGATAAATTTAATTACATTTATAGCACGTGCATATTTAATATAATCTTTTTTGACAGATTAACAGGTCATCATTATTATGTATAATTTTTCTTGATGTTTTTGTTATTATTATATGTTTGGGAGAAAAATAAAAGATTTGCTTTCCAAGGAGATAGCGATAAAGAAGAAACTTAGGAAAAATGGTTGTCTCTTTGTTTTCAGAGAACAAGCATCTCATTTCCCTCTGAAAGGGTATTAGAGGTACATAACTATATTTTGGAATTATAAATTATTTTAGCAAATATAAGAGCAGGATGAAGAATACCTGTACTTTTTATGTTATATTAAGATATAAGACAGTTCTAGTTCATATTAAAATGTTAAGAATCATTAATTATCATCACAGAATAAAAAAATGTTTGTGTTAATTTTGTAGTATTTTACCTGAGAAGCAAATGCTGGAAGCAAGTAACTTAGCAAAGTCTTTAAATCTAAACAGTAAGAAAATTATAAGCTTCTTATTCTCAACCTCTTATAGAATTAAAAATATATGTATTTGTGTTTCACATATCTAGCAGCAGTTTATGTAGCAGTCAGTGAACTATAATAATGTTAAACAGTGGCAATATCCCAGTTTAATTAACTGCATTTTGTTATTGGGGAATGTGGATATACCTCATATATTTGATATACTATTTAATAATCATTTTTTGTTGTCAGTAGTTAAGAGATAAGATCCAAAAAGAAACAATAAACATCTTTATCTCTAGGAAAATATTTTCTTTCAAGGTATAAATATGCAGTGTGTCTACTGTATAGTAGTACAAGTACTGTGTCTTATTATTTAGATTACATTTGTTACTTCTGCTTTTGACACCTGGACTTAGGGGAAATGCTTTGAGGAGAATTGCAAGATAATTGCTTCTATAACTTACATCATTTGCATGGTTCTTTCATTTTCTTATATCTGAAATAGGAGGAGGAGAGGTTTGGGTCAGAGTATATTATTTCTAGGATCCTTTCCAGCCTAATAGTCAAATGAGAAAATTGCAGATTTTTTCCACTTTTTGTGCTGAGTGATGAAAGCCTATTAAAGGAGCAGGAACTAGTTATTCCCTTCTGAGAATTAGTTATAGTTTAATTAACAAACCTCTCTTCCCTTCACATTGTTTTCAGAACATGATCAAAGTCTTTTTCAAATAGTGAATACCTTGATTTTTATCTTAGATTTAATTCTGCACAATGCTAATCTTCTTAACATTTGATGACAAAAAAAATTTAAATTTTCAGTACGACAAAAAAGACAACTTCTATGGTGACTCAGAAACATCTCTTGCTGCCTGAATCTTCCCAAATTGATATTATTTTTGGAAATGCTTTTTTGGCAAATATTTTGTTTTCTAAGTTTTATATTCCTAATCTTGAAAAAAAACACAACGTTTAGCAGGTGCCTATTGCAATAGAAGCTGTAATATTTTAATGCTCATGAGGTATTGCTGAGGAAGTGCTTTTTTTTGTTTTTAATGGTGAAGGATGTAAGTAATCTCTCTCAAATGTCAAGTTAATTTAGGGTGTGCACTTTCTCTTTCCCTTATGATGACGTAGATAGGAAAATTGAATGTTCCAAACAACTCATGGAAAATGTTCCACATCAACATTATTTGTACCACAAATGCAGTTAAATGCTTTTAATGGAATGCAAAGTTATAGGTAGATTATTAAATGTGAGAAAATGATTTTTAAATGAGGACGAAATCATATCTTTGAAGTGTCATTTTAAGCATCATAAATAATAGTATTATGAATAATTTTCAATAAAACCCATCTCTTTGATTAAGCTGGGGGAAAGTTGTTAGAAAATAGAGCATGTTGAGATGAATTTCATGAATTCTACCTATTACTGCCTTGTTCTAATTAATTCAAACATATAATAGCAATACTTTAAATAAAATACAATCTTTAAATGATTACAGGATGTTGAGACACATGATGTCCTGATACTAAAGGTTGCAGTATACACATCTTTTTGAAGTTTACATTTTTTAAAAGCAGGCAGGACCTCCATTGGTAATACTCCTATTTTCTTTATTTCCCTTTATCCCTGAGTTTATAAATGATAAGCATTGTGGTTCCAGAAGTTTACTCTGCCTGTAGTGAGGAAAACCCTTTGGAGACATGGAAGACTATATGTGGGGAGACTAGTCTGTTGTAGTAGTCCAGGCGAGTTGATGGCAGGTTTGGGCTAAGGTGGTAGTGGTGATGATGGAGAGAGAGAGTTGGGCTTTTGAAAGCCTTTCCGGTCATCCATTACTCCTAAATCGATTTCCTATGATTTGATATAATTTCTTTATTTCCTCTCAACCCTTTCCACTGTGCCCTCTGTATCTCTCTTGCTTTTTCATCAACAGACTAGAAGGGAGATGGGATCGTTTTTCTCCTAGTGTCATTCTAGACCACTTCCTCTTGTAAAACCCTCGTACTTTGAAGTTCACACCATTGGTCTACATCACTACCTCCCCTTCCTCTTGGCAACCTTTAGGGTCCCTCTCCTGCCTCTGAAGACTAGTTCATGGTTTGTCTCTGGCTCCATGAACAAGTCCTTCTATTTTCTCTCCATCCGCAGACCCCCACTCCTGTTTTCCTCCTTTATCCATCTTAGGTTCCCTGCACTCACTTACAAATAATCTTAACTTTCTCAACCCCTTCCATTCTTCCATCAAACCCAAAGTCAGATGAACTCAGCCTCCCCATCTCTTTATGGCTACATCACACAAAGTAGCTGAGCATTTGTGGGGAAGTCACATACCAGGGGTGGGTTTATATCATTACATGGGCCCGATGTCCCACTGCCGCTGGGACTCAGCATTGTGTCGCAGTTTGGATGTGTTTCTGATAAGCTCGCTTTTCTCTGTTTTCGTTGGCGACTATTTCATATCGTAACTGCTGGATTCTCACTTCCCACTTCGCTTCCTTAGGTCATGTTACTCCTGAATGTCCCACTTCTCTCCAGTACTCTAGACCTGGTCACCATAATTTTTATTTCATCTAACTCCTTTTCTAAACTGTAGCTAGAGTTATCATTTAAAAATAGAAAGCTGATTTTGTCACCTCTAATTCGTACTCACTCTACATCTTAGCGTAAAGCTCACTGCCTCAGACATTTTCCTTCCTGCTGAGAAGTAAAGAATAATGAGAGTTAAGAGGAGAATATAAAAATTCCTGAAATAGACTTGTGACCTCTTAGAATATACTTTTAGCAGCTAGATTGTAGAAGGTTATAGAAGGGGAAAGATATGTGGTAAGAACATAGGTACAGCGCATTTGTTCTAGAACCTGTCAGAGAAAAGGAGAGAAATGGCTTGGTAGTTTCAGAGCATAGTGGTTCAAGTGCACATGCAGTGAAAATACGAGGTTCTGTCCATGCTTGCAAACAGAGGGGGAGTAGTCAGTGTGAGAGAGAAGCCAAGGGAGGAAGATGGTCCATGCAAGGAAATAAGAGGACTGATGGCTTCAATTGCAGGAAAGAGGAGGTCGTTTGCCAACATTGTGGGTCAGTGGTAGGTGACAAATCACGGAAACTTGGTGTACTGTGAATCCTAGGTCAATTTAAATTAAAGAAATAAAATCTTTATGTTACTTTCTAAACAGAGATGTTGTATCTTTTTACCGTTTTTAAAAAATAGAGTTTAAAATAACCTAAAATATTCTAGTGTTTTCATAGTGCTGGAACATTTCTACAACATTATCTGCCTTGAAAGGTGTGAAATTTTATTTGAGCCCAGAGTAATTTGTCATTTGTTGCTTCACTCTTGGTCTATTTTTCTCTTTATTCTCACATTGAATTTTATTTATTTTGTTAGCTTTTATTGTTAAAGGAAAGATCTTGAAAACTTTCAACCCTGAACGGGTGTTTGAGCAAAACAAAATATCCCTTTCTAATATTGGAATATGACATATTCAAAATTAACTGTTTACATATAGCTTAAATAAAAGGGCTTTGTAACCATAAAAACCAAAGAATGTTAGATATAGAAGAGGTTTTCATTCAGCATTGCTGGTTCAGGTTCCCCATTTTCAGATGAAAAAGAGGGTTGAGAAAGAGAGATGATCTGAAATAAATTGTAAAAATGGGTGCCATAGGTGAAATCAGTAAATCAGTGACCAGACAAATTGAAATGAATATTGTATTGTTCTATTAGCCAAAAGGAAATTTTGAAAGAATAGCAACTGTTTATTGTGTGCCTATTACTGAAAGGTCTAAAGTAGGTATTGGTCGCATGCTACCATGAGAAAAGAAATGAGCACTTATACTTATCCTTACTAAAAAATATTTATTGTATGTATGTATATATGTGCGTATTTATTTTAATCATCACCCAAGGATATTTTTTTCCATTGATTTCTAGAGAAAGTGAAAGGCAGGGAGGAGGGACACACGCACACACACACACACACACAGACACACACACACACACACGCGCGCACGTCAATTGGTTGCCTCCCACATGTGTCCCTACAGGGAACACATATATATGCCTGAAGCCAAAATATATGCCCTTGACCAGGAATCGAACTCTCAACCTTTGATCTGCAGGCTGACGCTCTAACCACTGAGACAAACTGGCCAGGGCTAAAATTTTTAAATATATAATATGGTATGTGGGTAGGGCAAAATTAAAAAAATATAAATGAGTTTGCATTGAAAAGCAAGTCTCCCTTTCATCACTTTCCCTCAGTCCCTCTGCTCCTCTTATATGTTAGTTCAGATAGTTGGTGCCTTTTAAAACACCAACTTTAAAAACATGCAGGTTTTTTGTTTTTTGTTTTTGCTTTCTTCCTTAAGTGATAGCGTACTGTAAACACTATCCTTTTGAATAGTTTCATGTTAGTATGTATAGAGATGCCTCATTTTTAAAGAAGGGGCACTAAGTTCTTATCTGCTACGAGATACGTTTATATTCTGTGTACTCTAAAGACATGTTGACTGGGTATAAAATTGAGGGGCAACATTCTTTATTTTTAGTTTTGAGACCACATGGCTTTGTGATCTTCTGTGATCATGTTGCTCTTGAGAAATTAGGTTGACCTGAGGTTTGTTTCTTGCTTGTGCATGAATTTTTATCTTTGCCTAAACACCCACATAATTTTTCTTTATTCTTAAAGTTCCATAAACATCATTCTACACCTTCAAACTTTTATTTATTTTGAAAAGTTTTACCTTTCATATCTTTGAACTTATATCCATTTTTAAAGCCTTTTTGAATAAGACTTTTGCATTTTCTTTGGATCCCGTTTCTCCCTTCTTCATAACTGTTGTCTTCTCTATAAATTTCTTTTATATTGTTGGTCTTTTCTGTTTTGTTTTATATGATTTCTCCATGTGCTCGTCTTTTTAGTAACATTCTATTTTTGGTTGTTTCTTAACATGACTTTTATCTTTATAATGTTTGGGTTTTTTTTCTGGGTTCTACCAGCTTGATTTTCATTTCCTTCTGTTGTTGTATAATCTCTTCTTTGAACCTTTGTTTTTCTTCTTTGAGCTCACTTTTTAAAAGAGGGGTCACATTTCCTATGGTTGTCTTTGAGACTTTGTAGAATTATTTATCTGAACACTTCCTGTGTTTCTTTGAGTAGTTTTTGTGTTATATGCTCTTAGTTTACCATTTTCTCTTTATAAGAATATTTTTTTGCAATTAGTGTGCAAAGATCCAATATTGGTTATTCTGATTATTATTTATGTTGCATTAGGGCAGATGGTTGGGTGTAAGCATGGGTAACCTGCAGCTTTTCCTTGTTAAGCTTGTTACCTGAGTGCCCTCTCACTAAGTCCGTTATTTTCTTTGTCCTAGGTTTCATTTCCCATTTGCTTTTGGCATTGAAAAGATAGAGTGGCATGTTCTGTGTCAGAATAAGGAAATGCCACTTTACTTCTACTGCTTCAGTCACTTTTGGGTCAAAAATTAGGTGTGAACAATTATATGAGGCATAGTAACAAGAATTCTTCAGTTCATTTTGCTCCTACCTTTCTATGGTATTAAAATGTGGCTCAAAGAAACATTTCCTACCTCTAATATGGCTTTTACTTACATCTAGATTTCTCACATTGAATGACAGATTCAATAGAATAATTGCATCTGCTGTTTAAAATTATGTTTTTTTGAGAAATCTGTTTACTGCTTGAGGCCTGAGAAGGCATATGATGGCTTCCAGCATATTCTCTTTCCTCATTATAATTTGCATATATATTTCATAGTTTATGATTTGGAACTATAATAGCTTCCTTTCTTCAATTATATATTGAAGTTGCAAAATTATACCCATTACTTACTGAGTGTACAAGGAAATGTTTATTTCCTATCACATATAATCTTCTCATAAGCCCTCTACCTGTAGTAGGGGGCAGGGGGTAAAACTTGGCAATAAACAGGATCTTGGACTCTTGGTTTAAACAGTCTCAGGTGCCACAGTGCTTCAGGCCTCTTCCCCTTCCTCCAGCTTCCACTAAGCTGTGGCCTCTGGGTGCATGTAAAAGGGGCCTTTGGGAAGGTGGTCAGACTCCCCTCATAACTATGGAGGTAAAGACAGCTTAGACCCACACTGTCCTTACAAGGAGAACCTGGACTGGTGACTGCTGAGTCATGATTCATCCTCTTTGTCATTGAAGAGGCTTCTGCTACCCATAGTCCTGCTCACAGTCATGGAGTCCCCTGTGTAATACACAGTCTTTGTCCTGACTTGGACCTTCTCTAGTCATCCTACTAGGACAGGTAGGATGGGTTCCCACCATGATATCTGGCCTCTCCCTCTCTCCATGGTGCACTCTTGCTATGACACCAGACGCCACATTAGGAATGCCATGAAACCTAGTAATGGGCTTTACTAGAAGCCCAGAGCCTTTCCTACATTGTTCTCCAGAAGAAGTCCTCCAGCCTAGATGTTTTTAGAGTATGTACTTGTTACCTATCAGAATATTTTCACCCACCTCTCTATACTGCCCTGTCTGTTCCCAAGGTCCATGCAGAAGAGGAAAAAGGAAGGATTTTGAACTCCGATATCTTCCTCTTTCCTGCTGTCTTTCCTTCATGTAATACATGGGCACCTGAAAAGGGCCTCTTTTAATTTTCACATTTCTGTCTGGAAGGAACTTTCCTTGTGTCCTACTTGCCAAGTTAACATTTACATCTACCCATTCAATAGCAGAGGATGCAGGGAGAGAACTCAGTTTTTCAGGAAGGGAAGATATATCAAATGTAGTTCAAAGTACTATTTTCAGTTTTTAAAGAGGTAGATTTTTCCTCCCTGTTTTTCCATTTTTAGTCATATTTGATGTATGATTTATATAAAATTTACTCTTTTTAATTGATGGTTTGATTGAGTTTTGACAAAAATATATCGCTGTGTGATCACCACCAAAATCAAGATTTGAACACTTTCATCACCCCACGGTCTTCTCTCATAGCCCTTTTTAGTCAAAGTTATTCTCCTACCCTAACTCCTAGAAACCACTAATCTGTCACTTAGTGTCACATTAAAGGAATCATACAGCATATACTCCTTTTGTGTCAGGATATACTCTTTTGTGTCAGCTTTCTTTCACTTAGTGTAATGCCTTTGAGATGATTATTGCTAATTACTTTTTCATTGTATGGATATACTTTATTTGGTTACCCATTAATCAGTTTATTGGGCTTTTTTTTTTCCAGTTTGTGGCTAATGTAACATTCTGATATACATTCTGCTATCATAAATGAACCTCGATGCATTCACGAGTAGTTCTTTGTATGTACATATCTTTTCACTTTTCTGGAGTTTTCTGAAGTGGGTCTACTATTTTTCATTCTTCCAACAATAAATGAAAATTCTAATTGTCCCACATCTTTATCAGCTCTTAGCATTTTATCACTCTTTTTCTTTTAGCCATTCTGATGGCTATGTAGTACAATTTCATTACAGTTTTAATTTGCCTTTTCTTAATGATCAATCAGTGATGTGCTTGTCATTTATTTTTCTCCTTTGATGAAGTCTCTGACCAAATTTTTTGCCCATTAACAAAAATGTAGTTGTTTTTCTTACTGAGTTATAAGTGAGAGTTACTTGTGTATTTTGGATATAAGTCCTTTATCAGAAATGTATTCTGTACATATTTTCTCCCAATTTGTGGCTTGATTTTCCTTTTCTTATGTGTTTTTCAAACAGAAATTTATAATTTTGATAAAGTCCAATTCACCTACTTTTTCTTGTTAGATTTTTATTTTTTGTGTCCTAAGAAATCTTTGCCTGGTGCTAGGTCATTCATAAAGATTTTCTCTCATGTTTTCTTTCTGAAGTTTTAGGTTTTACACTTAATTTTAATAGTTTTGAATTTTTTTGATGGTGTGGGGTTTATTTTTTTTACTATAGATGTTCAATTTGTTGACAAACTATATTTCCACATTTACTAACTTGGCACTTTATGGGAAAATCAACTAGCCATTTATGTATGGGTTTCTGAACTCTGTTTTGTTCTATTAATAAATATGTCTATTCTTACACCAGTGTCTTGATTACTGTACTTTTGCTTGTTTTTCAAAATTCTTCAATATTCTATATATCAATTAGAATCAATTTATCAATATCTACTGAAAAAACAAAGCCTGCTAGATTTTAAAAATTGGGATTACACTGAATATAGATCAGTTTAGGAGATAACATTTAATAATACTAAAACTCTTCTAATTTATGAACATTTTATATGCATATATATCCATTTTTAGGTTGTCTTTATCACAAAAGTTCTGCTTTTAATTTTTGAAAGAATAGCATTCCCTCCTCTATTTTTTTGTTACTTACTTCTTAAATAGCTTTATTAAAATATAATTCACATGCCTTACCATTTGTCCATTAAATTGTACAATTGATTGGCTTGTAGTATATTCAAAGTTGTGTAACCCTCACCACAGTCCATTTTAGAACATTTTTATAATGCCCAATAAGGCCCATTACCCATAGTTGCCACCCTCAACCTCCCATCCATTTCCACCACTCTTCCCCATCCTTGCTCAAGGCAACTACTAATTTACTTTCTATGGATTTTCTCTTCTGGACATTTCATGTAAATGGAACTATATAACTGTGGTCCTCTGTGACTGGCTTCTTTCAGTATCATGTTTTCAGGTTCATTCATGTTGTAGCATGTATCAATATTTCATTTCATTTTATTGCCAAATAATATTCTCTTGTATGGATATAGCACATTTTGTTTGAACATTCATAAAAATGTTTTATTTCAGGTTGTATTAAATTTGTTTTTCCTCTAATATGTTTTCAGTAGATTAGTGTTTTTCCCCCCTCTGCTTCATATGCCCTAAAGATGGCAATTGCAGTTTCATTCTATTAACCCTTTGGATTTGAAATTAGTGTCAAATACAAATTTTTAATAATTATTCAAAATTCTTTTTTATGCATCTAGCTTCTTTTTTTGACAAATAAAACTTTGTAATTGATTATTGAGCTTTTTTTTAACCTTTTACATTTAGAAGCCATTTCAAAGCAAATATTTTCAGTTTTATAAGGTATTTTTAGCACTTACTGTTTCTAACCTGTCTGTTGAGACTTTCTTTTGGAAATCTTTCATTATAAGGAGATATTTAATTTGGGGAGAGGGGCTAAATAGGATCATTTAAAATGTATTAGTGCTGCTTTAATCAAAACTACAAGTCTTTCTACTTCTCAGATCTTTATCATGTGATTTAATAATAATAATGTATGAGATAGTATGATTATCTGACCTTATTTTTGAAACTTACTTAAGGGTAGGGTAGTAAAGCCATTAGAGACAGGGGAAGGGAGAAAATATTTAGGAACTACCATGACCAGTATATTGGTAGAGACTTTCATATGTTAACTTACTTAATTTTTATAGTTAGACAGATATTTTTACTATATTATAGTTTGGAAACTAAAGCTCAGGCTGGTTATACTCCAGCTTTAGTAAACAACTCTAACTTAGTAAAACATCTATCAAGTGAGACTCAATGTACAGCAGAGTGATTAGACACTCACATACTTTACAAAGTGGTCCCCCCATATTTCAAGTACCCACCTAGCACCATACATAGTTATTAATACAAAATAATATTGAATATGAACTGTAATTCAAGAATAAAATTAAAAAATATATCAAGTGAGACTCAGGCCAGTCTAATTCCAAAGCCATTATTTTCTTTGTGTATTTTTTGTTTGTTTGTTTCTCCTCCCCACCCCCAGTTACTAAATGATACTGTATATACAGGGAGACCACTAAATCTGAAAACACAAGTGAGTAGATAATACAGGAGTGGGCAAAAGTAGGTTTACAGTTGTGAGTACATGAAAGTTTATTCTTGTATTATTATTTAATAACTACTAGAGGCCCGGTGCACGA
This sequence comes from Myotis nattereri, assembly GCF_964212035.1. Lineage (NCBI taxonomy): Eukaryota > Metazoa > Chordata > Mammalia > Chiroptera > Vespertilionidae > Myotis > Myotis nattereri. The sequence continues at coordinate 39,356,825 of NC_138076.1, read as the reverse complement.
AATCCCTAGGCCTTGTCAGCAAACAGGGCCTATCAGGGCCATCTCGCCCAGTCCCAATCGGGGCTGGGCCAGTTGGGGCCTGCTGGCTGCCAGCCAGGGCTTGCCGGATGGGGAGAGGGACTGCGGGAGGTTTGCTGGCTCGGGGGAGGAACTGGGGGAGGTTGGCTGGCCGTGGGAGGTTGGCTATGGGAGCGCACTGAGCATCTGTCCCCTGGTGGTCAGTTCGCATCATAGCAACTGGTTGACCAGTCGTTCCGGTCATTCAGTAATGGTCGCTTAGGCTTTTATATAGATTGTGTGTTTTTTCCATATGAACAACTGTAAACCTATTTTTGCCCACCCCATATATGTCCTATTGATATTTCATTACACAGCCAGTAGCATATCTTTGATCTATACTTTATGACCACATTACAGAGAAAATATACATAAATAAGTACTTATTCAAACAAATACAGTATAAAGTCTGTATTTTCTTTAATCAGTGTCTTTCAAGAGAATTAAGTGAGTGTGGGAATTTTTAGGGATCATATATCTTGGCTCTGCTAAAGGTTTATTTTGAAACTTCAACAAACTTAAATATCTCTTTGTTAGGTAGTTTACTGTAGACTTAAAATAATAGTATTATGTTTATTAAAAATCTCATTTTTAGCTCATTAAAGAGTTAGGGAATGAATGAGTAAAAAGAAAGAAATAACTAATAGTACTTTTATTTTTAAATTAGCTTTTATTTATTTTTTCAGTTGCTTTTATGTTATTTATTTGAAAGTTAAAATTTTTCTCTTAAAAATATCTGTTTTAAAAAGTCATAGTTTTTTTTTATCTTCATGACTGATAAGTTGACGATCAGCAAAAATATGACAGAACTTGCAAAGTTCAAATGGACTTTTAATTCTCAGTACCAAATAATTTTACCTCATTAAAGCTTCTGTTTAATTAAGATAACAATACATAGTCCTTCATTAAAACTAGCACAGAAAAGTTTTTTCTTGGTCCTTAGAGAGGATATTATATTCAGGCCTGTTGTGTGGGTTGCAAAATGTCACTGGAATTTATATGCATTACTTGTCTAATTGCAGTAAATGTAGCATGTCCGGATAGGTTTAGAGTTAGAAGGCTGTTTGTTACTTACTGGAAATTACTTGAAACCTCAGTACCCACAGGCAGCTGTGCTCAGGCCCTTCACCTCTCCCCAGAGATGGCTGAGAAGACGCTGTTGGACCCTGTCTTTCATGGTGGGAGCAGTAAACATGACAGGTTGTTTGGGAGCCATCTGTTTAAAATGGCTGCTGCTTTGCATGTAGCAATGAACTTGAGATCAGTTTTCTGTCTTTCTTCCTGGTAACAGTCTTATTTGGTGTCACAACAGGTGGAAGTTGATGGGTCGAAACTAAATGTGACCAGCACGTGGAACCTGGCTTCCCCCTTATTATCTGTCAACGTTGATGGCACGCAGAGGACGATACAGGTAAGTGTTGGGAGGGTTTACCTAGAGGACTGCATTAAGTCAGAGGTCCTTCTCAGGGTCTGTGTGGTTCATACTCACAGACATGCTAGGGGAAAGCTGCATTTTATTACCGTGTACATTGGATGGTTGGAAACGGTTTTTCTTATTTTAGAGAATCTTTAGTTAATTCTTATTCAGAGAAAACATTGTTTTCCTTTTTCAGGCAACTCAGGAAGGGTAGTGTATTATATTTTGTTATAGATAACGCATTCTGCATGCTTTTCTAAAACTATTAGATTAGTAGTTTTCCTTGCCATTGTGGATTTTCAGTTGTAAAAGATGACTGATTTTATTACCTTCCTTTTCTGTGTAATTGAAATGTGTAGTATCAGATCATCAGAAATATGAGCTATTCATTTTGGCTTGCCATAGCATGTTGATACCTTTTAAAAATTGAGTAATCTTCATTTGTTAACCTTTCTTTTACCCCCAATATAAAATTTATTGCATTGAGGAGATGCCTTGAAAACCAGGGTTGATTAAATGTTCTTTGTATTCTGTGACCTCCATTTTAAAGTAGGAAGCTGTGAAAGAGATTCTGCCAAAATTCCTCCAGCTCACCTCATAGTTGAGGTTTAAGGTTCCAAGAAAAAACAAAACCAAACACAATAGAACGTGTGGCTGTCACATGCAACTAAAAATCATAGGCCCTCCATAGCATTAAAGTCTCACTCTTTTTTTATGAAAGTGTTTTGACATATTCTTAACTTGATTTTACACAGGAAATAGATCTTTAAAACCTAAAGAAATCAAGAGAATCACAGATAGAGACTGCTCTTCACCAGGCTCATATGTCCCTCTATCTCTATTAGAGACTAGACTGTGCAGCAGAGGATTCCAGAACCCCTGCTAAATGGTTGATGACTAAACTAATTTCCAAGCCCGGTTCAACCTGTATGTTTCTAAGGAACAGTAAATTCTCAGTAATGAGCCCCATATTTAAAATTTGGTTTTATGACTTGTCCCAGTATATTTTTCTCTCATATTTTCTTTCATATTCTAAGTATGATGTTAAATGTTTTGAGCCCTTGAAAAAAAATCACTGTATAGTTTCGTATCACTTAGATGTAGTTAGTGTGTCTTCTGAATGCATGGTTTTGTTATGCTTGTTTATGTTCCGTAGAACATTCTCTGCACTGAAGGTGCTGTGGCTCAGGCATCCATGTGATTTGGCCGGGGGACATAGTCTGACCTCTCTGTAGTGAGTAGAGAGACACACAAAGTTCTCTTGTCCAGATCTTTGTATCATGATATTTTCAGCATCCTTCTCAATGACTATGTGGATATGTGTCTTAATGTCACTTCTACAAGTAGAGCTCCCAGCTAAATTAACACTGGATAAATATTTACAATAATCCCCAGAAGTATTTTTTTGGACCATAGGAATATGGTTCAGTAAATTCATTTTTATTCTTTAAGATTTTGTTTAAGAAAAAAGTTAATGTGAAATAAATGACACTTCAAGGCAGACTCCTTGATTCTTTGGAGAGGTCATTGCTTCCAATTCAGCGCTCTCCATTGGAAGGAAATCACCTGGGGAAGTGAATGCTATACTGGAAAAAAAAAAAAGTCATTTACCTAAAAAATAAAGTAAGGATAATTGTTCCTTATCAGAACAGGTAAATTTTATATACTTTGTGTGGGCATTAGTGTTGACTCTTTTTATCTCCCCAAAATAATAAGGCCCCTATGAAATTACTGTTATCATCAGAATAATAACACACAGTGCCTACTGTGTATCAGGTTCAGTTCTAAGCACAGTACTATATGAACTCTTTTCATCATCACAGAAATTGCATGAAGTAGGTACTATTATTTGTACTTTTTTGTTAAGTGAAGTAACTGAGGCTCAGAGGAAGTCAAGTGACTTGTTCAAGGACCCACAGGTAATGAGGGTAGAGCCAGGATTTCAATCCAAGCAGTCTTACTGAGGACCTGTGCTGTTACACATCACCCGGTGCTGAGGCTAGCTAAGTAACTGCCCTGTGATTACAAAGCAGGATGAAGCTGAGCAGAAGTTTGAATCCTGGTAGTGTGACCCCAGACTCTGTGCTCCTAGCCAATATGCCAAGAGTACTTTCCAATTTTCCGATAGAGTTCTTGAAATGATAATTTACCTTTCATTCATGCTTTAAGCCAATGATGCTCAAACTTTAGTGTGCTTCAAAACCAACTAGAAGATTTGTGAAAACTTAAACGATTAGACTGACCCACAGAGTTATTCTGATTTAGTAGGTCTGGCCTAGGTGTGCATTTCTAATCATTTCCTAGGGAGTTTTGACCCTGCTGATTCAGGGTCCACAATTTGAGAACCACCACTTTAAAACTTTGCAATCAGAGAATCAGCTGACAAATGATGAGCAAAAGTGCGGTGAGCAGGAGGCCAAGTCATTTGAAGCCTTGTTAGTTACAGAGTGTCCACTCTGTTTATCCTTAGCCAGTGGGACTCATGGCAGAATGATGGGCCTTGGGACCCCACCCATGCACAAATTTCGTGCACCAGGCCTTTAGTAAATTTATAAGAACCAGAGGAGAAAGAACTGGTGGCTTCAAAATGTTTTTTATTTCTCTTCCACCTGCCCTTAAGCATAGGCAGATCTTCAAGGTTCATTCCTAACTCCATTTTTCCTCTATGCTGACCTCCTGGGCCCAGTACCTCTAAGCAGTTTAGCTACAAAACTACTACTACAGTGTGTTTGGATTTCTCTTGTACTTGTTGATGGTAAATTCGGAGAACAATAGGATGGATATTACCACAGGTATTTCAAGTGATTTTACAGTAAGAACTGCGGGGGGTTTTTTCCCTGGATTTTTGCACATACATTTAAACTTTTTATTATTAAATGCTTTATCTACACAAAGCAATATGTATTAATCTTGTAAAAGCTAAAGACTAATGCAATGAACCTGTTTTCCTACCATCTAGATTAAAAAAGGAGCCCTAGCTGGTTTAGCTCAGTGGATAGAGTGTCAGCCTGCAGACTGTAGGGTCCCGGGTTCGATTCTGGTCAAGGGCACAATGTAGTGATGATGATATTAATAATAATATATGTGCTGGTGTTTTTCCTCATTTTGTAGTTGGGGACACTGAGAATTGTAGGGGATAAATTGCTTGCCCATGGCATTCTGTGATAAATGAAAAAGCCAGAATTTGAACCCAGAAATCTGTGCCCTTAACAATTGCGCTTCATATCCTAGGGAGCCTTGGTATCTGGACTTACCTAAGTTTTTCCTGACTGGTGGATTTAAATGGCATCTCTTTGTGGTTTTAACATGTATTTCCCTGACTGTTAAAGACAGTGAGCGTTTAAAATATGTTTATTGACAGACCTATTTTGTCTTCTGCAAGATGCCTGTTCATGGTTTTTGCTCATTTTTAAATATTGAATTGTTTGTCTTTGATTCATAAAAGTTCTTTATATTGTGTGAATTGTGATCCTTTGTTATTTATATGTGTTTCAAAAAACTTTCCCAGTTTGTAGTTTGTGTTTTTACCTTTTTAAATTACCCAAGTGAAGTTTTAAATCACAGATTTAATATCAGAATTTTCACTCTTTTCCTTTATGGTTTGTGTATTGGATTAAAAACCCTCTTCTACTCCCAAGCTCTTAAAGATGTTGCCTATATTTTCTTATAAATCTTGTAAATTGTGTTTTTTTTCCACATCTAAATCCTTAATCTCCCTGGGATTGATTTTGTTTATGCTATAAGATCCAGTTTTACTTTTTAAAATGGATAACCAGTTGTGCCAGCACTACTTAGTCATATTTTTCTACCTTTCCAACCCCAACATTCTTTAAAAGGCTATTGTTTTCTATGAAGTGTTTCTCATTTAAATATAAGCAAAATGCTGATTTTCCCCTTAATATGAAACTCTGCTTTCACAAATTCTTTGCCAATCACTCTCTTTCATTTTTCGTTTATCTTTAGGGAATCCTTAGCTACTTAAAAAGTTTGTGTTTTGCAGAACAAGGGTATCAGATGATAGTTGAGATACAATAAAGCATGTTCATGAAATGGGAGGTGGATTGGGACGCATGCAGGTAGGGAAGTAATGTGAGCTAATTAGCATGGGAAATAGATTGGAGGAGCCCAGTTATGAATGAAAGGTTAGAGTCTGTGCTTTTCAATTATCAGTGGAGATACCATTGAAACTTTGTGCAGAGTAAAGTAATGATAAACAAGTACCTTCTATCCCTTACCCACCCTAGCCCCTGGCAACCACCATTCTACTTCTGTCTCTATGAACCTGACTACTCTAGGAACCTCATATAAGTGAAACCATGTAGTATTTGTCCCTTTCTGACTGGCTTATTTCTCGTAGCATAATGTCTTTAAGGATTATCCATTTGCAGCACCTATCAGAACTTTCTTCCTTTTTAAGGCTGCATAATATTCCATTGCATGTATATACCATAATTATTTTATCCATTTATCTGCCAATGGACATTTGGGTTGTTTCAACTTTTTGGCTATTGTGAATAATACTGTTATGAACATGGATGTACAAATATGAGTCCCTAGTTTTCTTCTGGGTATATACCCAGAAGTGGAATTGCCAGTTCATATGGTAATTCTAGTTTAATTTTTTAAAGAACCACCATACTGTTTTCCATAGCAGCTGCACCATTTTACATTCCCACCAGCAATGCACAAGAATTTCAGTTTCTCCACATTTTCACCAGCACTTGTAATTTTCTGGTTGTTGTTGTTTTTTATAATAGCTATTTTAATGGGCGTGGAGTGGTATCTGATTCTGGAATGGGATTTATTTAGTTATTGAAAAAGCATTCAGAGTACTTCCCAATATTTGCCCTTCCCCATCTGTTTATAGAGTAGCCAATTCATTGCATAAATGGAACTTCTTAGTACAAATAGAAGCAACTTTCTTATAATTGTTCTTTCAAACCCATTGTCTCAACTTATTTTTTTCCTCCCCTGTATAATATTATGCAAAATTCTCAGTGTGTAAAGTTGCTACCAGGTCATAAGCAACCAATAGTCTGTTTGGGAGCAAGTGTGTTTAAAAGTCTAGTTCATTATAATGTCAAAACTGGTAAAGCTTCTAGACCAGTGATGGCGAACCTTTTGAGCTCGGCATGTCAGCATTTTGAAAAACCCTAACTTAACTCTGGTGCCGTGTCACATATAGAAATTTTTTGGTATTTGCAACCATAGTAAAACACTTATATTTTTGATATTTATTTTATATATTTAAGTGCCATTTAACAAAGAAAAATCGACCAAAAAAATGAGTTTGCGTGTCACCTCTGACACGCGTGTCATAGGTTTGCCATCACTGTTGTAGACTAAGAAGTTTTTATAGGAAAAATGAGAGTTGCTTTCTTCTTTCTTTCTTTACATCCTCTCCCCTGTCTTACCTCTATCTGGGGTCACTCCAAAGTTGCAGTATGGGGTAAAGATGAGAGGTGCACAGCAGGAAGAACTGTGTTGACCCTGGGAGATGTAATGTTATTCATTTTTGGGGGGCTTGACAAATGTCCCAAGCTGGCTAGGGGACACTTATGTAGATTTGGGGGAATGCCTCACCTGCAGAACCCTAATGCCTGCTCTGTCTTTTCCCGCTGCCCCAGCATCCTGCTTTTTATCCTTCCAGGTGTTCCTGTTAGGCAGGGTCTGTCATTGTGCCCCAGCCTGGGTCTCTTCTGCAGGACCAACATGTGAGCCATTGAAGTAGTTATAGGTTCTTGCCTCACCAAATCTACTCTTCTTGTTCTGTCACCAAAAGGATTGCTTATCTTCTCTGTGTGTCCCTCAAAATCCAGGCGATACCTGGAAAGCCACGTGATTCTCACGAAACCCCTCTCACATAGCTTAAAGTGTTCATCCATGAATTCTTAGCTTAAGAATTCAACTCCTCCCTCCCTCCCTCCCTCCCTTTCTTTCTTCCTTTCTTTTTATTGAATTTATTGGGGTGACATTGGTTAATAAAATTATATCGATTTCAGGTGTACAATTCTGCAGTACATTATCTGTATGTCGTTTTGTACTAAGGGTATGTTCACCACCCCAAATCAAGTCTCCTTCCATCACCATTTAACCCCTCTTTACCTTCTTCTACCTCCCACCTCCTTTCCCTGTGGTAATCACCATATTGTCTGTGTTTGAGTTTGTGTGTGTGTGTGTTTATTTGTTTGTTTTTGCTTAATCCCTTCACCTTTTTCACCCAGCCCTGCAACACCTCTCCCCTCTGACAGCTGCCAGTCTGTTCTCTATCTATGAGTCTGTTTCTATTTTGTTTGTTAGTTTATTTTTCATTAGATTCCACATATGAGTGAAACTTATTTTTCTTTGATTGGATTATCTCCCTTTTGAAATTCTTGCATAATCTCTTCAGGTGAAAGATGGGTGATTCCTGGTTTTACAGTTTCTTAGTATGTTTTACCAGGGAGCCTAGTCTAGCATCATTCTTAAGAATAAGTAAACATTTCGTTTTATTGCTGAATTCTTGTGACTTCATAAGTAGTAACACTTATTATCTTTATCTGATTAGATAATGGAATACTTGGGGAATACCTTTGCTTTAGGAATTTGCTGTCTATTCATTCAATCAGATCCCATTGTCTACTTATTTTCCTATTTTTTTATTATTAAATTTTATATTACCCATTAATTTCTTTAAAAAAAATTGTATTTGGGCATGTACCATCATTTGGATAATTAATTTTATAGGTTACTAACTCATTTTAATTGTTTTAAACCACCTATTTAAGTTTTGATTTGACCTTGAATTCTCACTGCCTGGTAGAGTTCTTGGCACATGTAGAGACTCCATAACTGTGGATGACAGGATGAATGGGTAGTCATCCTGTATTTTGTAATTTCACAAATAAATCTGTGTTATCCATACCTTAATTTTAAGATTTAGATTTCATTTCTTCTAAGTCTTCACCGAATTAAGCCAGATTCATAAGATGGCCTTCTTGGCCATTTTATCAGTTCTTTCTAATTCCTGATCTTTCAACATTTGCATATACTCTACTAGATAACGTGGCTGTTTGATCTCTGCAGATGCAGAATCACTGTAGTTTCTGTGACAGCAAAGAAAAACAAGAGGTCTCCCAAGGATCTGCCCACTGAAGGATCTTATCAAAGTATGTTCCTTTCCAGTTGAGTTAATGTCTTTCCTTCTTGCCTTCATTAGGTTATAGGTGTAAAGAAAGGCCCACCTCAGGCTATTTCTGATTTCTCTTACTCAGAGGCTCGTGCACACACTGTTCATACTCCCTCTCACCCAGGGTCACTAATCATTGTTAGTGACTTCAAGTATAGAGGCAGTGAAGCATCTATTTGAAAGGAGGGTCATATATTTTGAAATAAAGTAATCCTATGTAATAAAAGCCTGATATGCTAAGTGTCCAGTCGTCCCGTCGGCCATTCAACCAATCAAAGCGTAATATGCAAATGATATGCTAAGGCCGCTTAACTGCTTGCTATAATGTGCTCTGACCACCAGGGGGCAGACAGTTGACCAGTGGCTATGGCATGCATGCACTCACCATCAGGGGGCAGACACACCGATCAGTAGGTTAGCTTGCTGCTGGGTCCAGCCAATCAGGACTGAGTGAGATGGGCTGGACATGCCCTGGAGCCCTCCTGCAGTCCCTCTCTGGCTGGCCAACCTCCTGTGTCCCTCCCTGGCCCCGACTGTGCACTGGTGGGATCCCTCTGCCTGGCCTGCACCCTCTCGCAATCTGGGACCCCTCGGGGGATGTCGGAGAGCTGGTTTCGGCCCAATACCACAGGCCAGGCTGAGGGACCCCACTGGTGCACAAATTCGTGCACTGGGGCTCTAGTCTATAATAATCCTATCTAATAAAAGACATAAAGGGTAATTGACCATACCTTCGCTATGCCTCCCATTGGCTAATCAGCAAGATATGCAAATTAACCGCCAACCAAGATGGTGGCCGGCAGCCATGCAGCTGAAGTGAGCAGGAGGCTTGCTTGCTCCATTGATGAAGGAAGCCAAGGTTCCCCACCTGCTGCGGCCCTGCTCTGAGCTCTGAAAGCAACTAAGTTTCAATTATAGAAGCTAAGCAAACCCCAGATACCTGCTTTCAGCCGGCCGTGGCCACGGAGCTGGAGCGAGCAGGATGGCAACAAAGTTTCAATTACAGAAGGTAAATAAATCCCAGAATAAAAAAAAAAAAGAAAAAGAAAAAAAGGAGAGGCTGGGAGCTTCAGTCGCCGGCCAGGCTGAAAACAGCCCTCAGCCCCTCACCCAGACTGGCCAGGCACCCCAGTGGGGACCCCCACTCTAAAGGGGGTGTGGCCAGCCTGAAAACAGCCATTAGCCCCTCATCCAGGCTGACCAGGCACCCCAGTGGGGACCCCCCACCCTGAAGGGGGTGTGACCAGCTCCAAACAGCCATCAGCCCCTCACCCAGGCTGGCCAGGCACCCAAGCGGGACTCCCACCCTGATCCGGGACACCCTTCAGGGCAAACCAGCCGGCCCCCACCCATGCACCAGGCCTCTATCCTATATAGTAAAAGGGTAATATGCAAACTGACCCTAACAGCAGAAAGACTGGGAATGACTGGTCACTATGACACACACTGACCACCAGGGGGCAGACGCCCAATGCAGGAGCTGCCCTCTGGTGGTCAGTGTGCTCCCACATGGGGGAGCTCTGCTCAGCCACAAGCCAGGCTGACGGCTGCCAGTACAGCGGTGGTGGTGGGAGCCTCTCCTGCCTCCTCAGCAGTGCTAAGGATGTCCGACTGCAGCTTAGGTCTGCTCCCTGCTGGCAAGTGGACATCTCCCGAGGGCTGCCAGGCTGCCAGAGGGATGTCTGATTGCCAGCTTAGGCCCAATTCCCCGGGGAGCAGGCCTAAGCCAGCAGGTGGTCATCCCCGAGGGGTCCCAGACTGCGAGAGGGCACAGGCTGGGCTGAGGCCCCCCCCCCCCCCAGTGCACAAATTTTTGTGCACCGGGCCTCTAGTAAAAATATAATATGCTAATTAGACCAGACAGCCAAATGACCTTCTGGACGTCATTCCAGATGTCCTTCCGGATGAAGCCACGTGGCAGGGGCTGAGGCAGAGGTGGTTAGGGGTGATCAGGGAGGCAGTTGAGCAGTTAGGGGCAATCAGGCAGGCAGGCAATCAGTTGGGGTGATCAGGCAGGTCAGGTGAGTTTTTAGGGGCCATCAGGCAGGCAGGCAGGTGACCGGTTAGGACCCAGCGATCCTGGATTACAAGAGGGTCCAGGCCGAGCTGAGGGACACCTTCCCCCTGTGCACGAATTTTGTGAACCAGGGCTCTAGTTGATAATAAAGAACTGGGGATAGAAACATTGAAACATCTTAAAGATACTTAGCTCCTCTTCAGAATTTTTATAACTTTTTGTCTAGTTCTTTATCTAATAATTAAAACAAGTTTTCCTCAAATATCATCATTCAAATAAAATAAAATGATAGGATTTCACATTCTTTTTTACCCATTACAATCACTTTTTAATCATTTTCGTTACAAATGTAGAGTCCATTAGTAATTATGCTTATTAGATAGATCTTAATGGGATAGGCTGAGAAATAAAAATAATCTGTCATTCTTTTGTGGAAAAATATATTCTGATTTCCAAATTAGCAATTTAAAAAGTTGTGGAATAAAATAGCATTTCTAATAGAAATCTAATATGAGCCAAATATGCAATTTTTAAGTTTCTTAGTAGCCAATTTAAGAAAGTAAGAACAGCCCTGGCTGGTTTCTCAGTGGTTAGAGCATCAACCCATGGACCAAAGGGTTGAGGGTTCAATTTGGGGCAAGGAGGCAACCAGTCGATGTGTTTCTCTCATGTAGATATAACCCTCTCCCTCTCCCTCTCCTTCTCCCTCTCTCCTCCCCCACTCCCTCTCACCTCCCCCTCCTCCCTTCCTTCCACTCTAAAAATCAATGGAAAAATAATATCCTTGGGTGAGGATTAAAAAAAAAGTAAGAACAAGTGAAATTAATTTTACTAATCCATTTTATTTAACTCAACTTATTGATGAAACAGTATAAAAATGATTACTGTGATACCAGAATTGACACATGTGCCTGACATGTATACAACAGTAACTTACATAATGGAACAATTAAAGGTAAAATGTAGTCCTACCAAAAAATGAAGTTGTGTTTCACAGAAAAATGTATTACACTGCTTCTGTATTTAAATTAACTAAAATTAAATAAAATAGAAAATCTAGTTTAGTAATAGTTTCACACAACAAATCTTTTTTATTTCCTTCTCAACATTTTAATTATATTATACAGGCAGGAAATCATTCTATTTTTTAAAACTAGAACTAATTTTTGTTAAGCTTCTAAATGAAAATTTTGAAAGGTTGTCAACTAGATGAGAAATTCTAAGGGGGTTTTTTAGTGCTCCCACATGTGTTAATTACAGTTTTGGTTTTTATCTTTTAAAATTAGAAGTAGATGAGTTACACTTATTTTTTAACAGAAGAGGGATTTTCTGTGTTCTGTACATGTTGAACTCGCTGTTTTCTTCATACACCCTAGCACCTTCTTAGTGTGGAGTATGCTGAATGAATAGAACTTTTTTTTTAATTACTGTGACTATTCCTGTGAAGTATTTTTTTTTTTTTTTTACACTTGAAAGAGGCTCTTCAATTTTACTTTGAATAACTCAAATAGTTTTCATTTCTTACAACGTAATTTGTCTGCTTGGGTTTAATATATTGCTTCTTGTTAGCATTTTACACACTAGATTTTCACTTTGCACAGTCATGTTGTTTGAACATTTGCAAGCAGAGCCGACTAACTGCTATTGGCCTGTTTCTTTGTGTGGAATGATTTCTTCCATCCACCTGCTCACAGCAGGTTGTCCACAGGCCTGAAGAGTAGCTAACTACTTTTGAAAATATCTTGAGATCCTGCTAAGGTCTAACAATTTCTGCATTTGTGTGCTGTGAAGCTATTCATGGTGTACCTTTGAAGCCTGTTTTCTTTTTATTTCTCATATTCCTGTTTAAATATTTTCAAGAGAAGATAATTTTATTATAAATAACAGTACAAAGCTGATTACAGCACGATTGCATTCTACACTGAATAGGTCATTGATATTCAACTAAGTGGAACTAATTTTCTATGTTCAAGCAGACAAATTTGGAATAGTGTCCCAGGAACCTCATGTTATTTACTACAGAATACCAGATTAAATGGGTTACTTGTGAATTGGTTGCAGTGTTATATAGATTTTATAACATGATAACTTAAAATGTTCAGTAGACCCATAAGGAATATTATGTAAGAACATGAATATGATAGAAGAGATGTTACTGTGCTTGCAGACTGCATAACTATCTGTTATATATTTGCAAATGCTTGTCCACACAGAATTTGAATAAAGTTTTAAAATTTAATCATAATTTCTGTGTTTGAAGAAAATGAATTGATTTTCACATCCCTTGAAAGAAAAAGTGAAATTAAAAATAAGCTATTTCCTTTTTTTTTCAGCTTTTAAAATAACTCCCACAATCTCTGAGAACTAGTTTTAATCCCAGTAAATATGTATAGAAGTTAAAATAAGTATTTTAATTAGAATATTAAAGTAGCTTATGCTTTTGATTTGAAAGTAATCATCTTATGCTTTTAGTTCCAAAAGAAATGTTTTCCATGTTTTTTAGATACTTCTCCCTACCTCCACCCCTTTAGAATTAGCTGTTATTTTGTGCTATATGGATGTGATTACTCTGAAGACATCAATGCAATATGAAACCCATCCATTTAGGATGTATAGGATACATAAATATATAACTTAGAATAAGTAGGGGTTGGTATTTTTTCTAAAGAAGTAGGAAATGAAAGAGTAATTATTAACCATCTTTTCATGTTCCTGAAAACATCAATTACAGTTACACATCTTAGAAACAAGCCCACCAGCAGAACAGAAATAACTCCTTTCACTAGGCTTCAAAAACTTTCATCACAATTTAACAGCTGGGATGTAAGTACAACTATAATTTAAAATTTAATTTTGATGCAAATCTACCTGCTTTTGTAATATAGTCCTAGCAGTTTTCTTGTCTCTGGTGGCATTTCTTTTATGATTTGGCATTGCTTTTAAATTTTTAATATAATAGGAAAATGTCTTTCTGAATCCCTCCCCACCCCACACATCTATCTGTTAACTAGAGAATGATCTTTAGTAGCTGCCAGAAGAAGAGAATTTTGAATAGTGTAAACACTGATTGTAGTAAACACGGAAAATAATACCAGCAGCTGCACTGGAGACCGATAAGACAAATCCCACAGTAATGGCCTTTAAAACGTATTATCAGGTTGGAAATCAGTGAGGGGAAAAAGAAAACTATTACTATTTCTTCCTCTGACTGTTCAGTGAGATTACTCTTTAAAAGGTGAAATTGCCTCTGATTTTATTATCTTAGGGAGAATTTTTAGAACATTTGATTTTTGTGTGTGAATGCTTTTGCTTTTTTTTTTTTCAGTGAGTGATTTTGCTAATTTTATATGAATTGATTTAACATTTGTTAAATTATATGAATAATTTAACAAATGTTAAAATTATTATCTTAAAGTCTTCTAAAAAATTATTTTCTTTAAAGAAAAGAGGCAGTATATTTTGTAGCTGTTGGAGCAGACTATCAAAATAAGAAAAGAAGGAAATGTTTATCTAGCTATGAAGTGCCACTTAAAATAGAAAAAGGGGTAAAATATTTGGAGGAAATATTTTAGTAAGGATGAAATATATTTCATGAAAATAAAAGCCTTAATTTTTACATTATTTTACTTTTTGCTATTAGCTTATCAAATGGTCCGTTCATATTTGTCTTGGTGTGCTTCAGATTTATTGTAGGCATTTGAGTATTTTGTTCTTGGTGGATCCAAAACCTAATTGTCTTAATCCTAGACTACGGAAAAAGTGTATGTTCCTGTTTCCTATATAACAGCACATTCCAGTTTTGAGTGAAATTTTGCTTTCCTATTTTCTATTACATCAATCCTGTTGCTGAGATATGTTAGGTTTTGGGATCTCTCCTTCTCTCCCTCTCTCCCTCTCTCCCTCACCCCTTTTCTCCCTCTCTCCCTGGTCAAGTATATAGATTCCAGTAGTGTGGTGTGTGGGGGGCAGAGAAGCTGATAGCTATTATGTATATAATTGTAGCCTGCTTTAAACTGAATTTAAGGGCAACTTATTTGGTACTTATATCTATGGTTTGCATATTCATTGATAAAATTTAATTGTGTTTTTAATGTTAAAATATAAGTTTTAAAACCTATTATTTTATGTATTATAAAATTTTATTTGCCTGGGTATCAGTCTAATCCTGTAGGGTAAGGAAAAGGAACTATTTATATTTTTAGTGTCCCTTACATAGAAAGTAATGTCAAGTATAACCTATACAGTATTCCAGATCAGAAATTTTTAACCTTTTTAATCTCATGGCACACATAATTACTAAAATTCTGCGGCACACCAAAAAATATATTTTTTCCCTTTGATTTTAGAGAGAGAGGAGGGGGAGAGAGAAACATCAGTTGGTTGCCTCCCCCACATGCCCTGACTGGGGATCCAACCCACAACCTGGGTATGTGCCTTGACTGATAATCAAACCCGCTACCTTTTAGTGTATGGACAATGCTCCAACCAACCAAGCTACACCAGCCAAACAAAAAAAAGTAGGTAAAATTTGGTTCATTCACACCAGACAGCTATTGTTGTGTTGTCTGTTGTCAATTTTTTTTGTCAATCTAGGGAAAAGAGGTCAGTGCCCTGACTAATTCCATGTCTTAAAAATTCTTGTGACATGGCAGTTCGAAATCGCTGCTCTTGATTCTGGAGATACAACAGTGACCAAGACTTATGTGGGGACAGGGGGGTGTAGATACCAAACATTTAAATACATAAAAAAAGGTAATATGAGTATTGAGAAGGTTGATGAAGACTATAAAATAGGATAATTCCTAGAAAATGACTAGAGGAGATAGGGTGGGTAGGAAGTCCTATCTGAATATTGATTTGAGACCTATAAGGAGAAGAAGGAAGCTATGCAAAAATCTAGGGGACGGGGAGAGTCCCACGTAGAAGGAATGGCAAGTGCAAAAGCCCTGGGACAGGAAAATACTTGGTTTGTGTGCAGGTCAGAAGGAAGGCCAATGTCTTGAGTATAGTTAGGGGAGTGGAAAAAGATAGGCAGGGACCAGGTGACATAGCATCTTGGTAGGCCAAAGAATTTTGTGTGTTTTTATTCCAGTTCCTATGTGAAGCTTTTGAAGAGTTTGAATAGAAGAATAATATGATGTGATTTAAAATTACTGCTGTGAGGAGGATGAATCACAGGGGATGAGTGGTGGAGACAGAGAAATTGTTTATGTGACCATTGCAGTCTTCCAGGGAGAAGTCCAGCTCACTGTCTGTTGTTGTAAGGCTCAAAAGTTGAGTGGTTATTACCTTTTCAGTGGTTGGAAAAAGTTAAAAGAAAAATAATGTTTTATGACACATGAAAAGCATATGAGATTCAAATTTCAGTCTGTAAATACAGATTTACCAGAACATGGCCACGTCCATTCGTGTTTATCTTGTCTATGGCTGCTTTTGCAATTTTTGTTGGAAATAGAACCTTACTGCCCAGCAGTTCAGTGGCATAGCAGTGGGAAAGTATATTATGATATTTTTTCTGTGCTCAGGACCAACATTGAAATTTTTCTGTTGGTCCCTCAACCACCACAGTTCCAGCAGCATCTTTTAAACCTCAATGCAAAAGCAGGGGAAATGTCCATATTTAAAAATCCATTTAACTGTTCCTAACCTTTCATTGGAAGTGATTAAACTGCACCATAATGTTATGCTAAAGGCAAATATCAAGAGAAGAATTTAACAAAATTCTGTAAATGCCTTTCCAAGTGCCAAATAGGTTCAAGTGAAATCACATGCCTGTGGATCGATGTTGGTATTTGGCAGTAATGTCTGTGGAAAAAGACATTTTCAAAGATGAAATATGTAAAATCTCATTAAAAGTGACATTGAAGTATTACAGAAAAATTGTGCTTAGTTATATTTTGAATGTTACCAAAAATTGTGAAAATTTGTTTTCTCTCTTGTTATCTAAGTAGCTACATAATATCCTCAATTTTGCCGTTGGGCTTAAAAAGCCTAAAATGTTTAGTATATGGCTCTTTGCAGAGAGTTTTCCAACCCTTCACTTAGATGAAGGTGGTAGCAGTGGGGATGGTAAAAGTGAACTGATTTGACATATTTAGGCGAGAAGGCACAGAAGATTGACAGTTGGATTAGATACTGGTTGTAAAGAAAGTTAAAGAATTAAGGGTGAACAACAGAATGAATGAATAGTAATATTTACGGAGATGGGAAACCTCAGGGAGGTGCAGCTTGGGAAGACAAATCAAGAATTCTGTGTGGACCTTGTAGATTTAATATGTGCATTAGCTATCCAGGTATTGATGTTCAGTTAACAGTTAACTGAGTCTTTAACTCAAAGGACCGATGGTAGTTGGAAACAAATGTGATACACATAAGCTAGGTTTTTTCTTCTAAAAACCATAGATCTGCCACGTACAAAAGGATAAAATTGGACACATCGTACACTATATATAAAAATGAACTCAAAGTGGATTAAAGGTCTAAATATAAGATCTAAAACTATAAAACTCATGCCCTAACCGGTTTGGCTCAGTGGATAGAGCGTCGGCCTGCGGACCCAAGGGTCCCAGGTTCGATTCCAGTCAAGGGCATGTACCTTGGTTGCAGGCACATCCCCAGTAGGGAGTGTGCAGGAGGCAGCTGATCGATGCTTCTCTCTCATTGATGTTTCTAACTCTCTATCCCTCTCCCTTCCTCTCTGTAAAAAAATCAATAAAATATAAAATAAATAAATGAATAACCTATAAAACTCCTAGAAGAGAATGTAAGCAGAAAGCTTCTTGACATTGACTTAAGAATGATTCTTTGGATCAAAGTCATAGGCAACAAAAACAAATAGAGACAGATGGGATGACAACAAACTTAAAAAGTTTGTGCATCGAAGGATATAATTAACAGTGAAAAGGCATCCTATTGAATGGGAGAAAATATTACAAATTATATATCTGATAAGGAGTTAATATCCAGAATATATAAGGAATTCCTAAACTTAACAAAAACAAAACAACAACAACAAAAACATAACCTAATTAAAAAATGGCCAAAGGACTTGAATGGGCATTTCTCCAGTGATCTTGTACAAATGGACAACAAGCATGTAAGTAGATGCTTAGCATGCTAATCATCTGAGAAGTGCAAGTCAAAACTACAATGAGATACCACCTCACACCCATTAGGATGGCTACTAACAAGTGTTTGTGAGAACACAGAGAAATTAGAACCTTTGTACAACTGGTATGGAAAACAGTATGGGGGTGGTCCTCAAAGAAGTTGTGCAGCCATATGATCCAGTAATCCCATTTCTAGGTATACACTGAGTGGCCAGATTATTATGACCACCTGACGTTTGTAGGCAAATTAGCTATAATTTTGCGCTGAAGTTGCTAGAGGGTCAGACCATTATAAATAGGGAAGCAGGTTGTTTACCACGACAGTAGAAGTGATTTTTTTCTGACAGGGAAAGACAAATACTGTATGAACCCACTTATATAAGGTATCTAAAGTCATCCAATTCACAGAAACACAAAGTATAATGGTAGTTGCCAGAATCCTTGATTCAGTGTGGGCTTGTTTCTCGAGTTTTGGTCTGACAAAATGTTTCACATGGAATATTGCAAAGAATTCCTATTGTATCTGTTAATTAGGCACCAAGGTAATGTCCACTTCTTGAAATTTTGTCAGATGCTTCCTCCAAAGATGTCTCATAAAAGGAAGCACCAGATCTGGCTTTTGCTTGAGCAGGTCCAAGCAGCCTGAGGATAGCTTCCCTTTCCTGGACAACCTTATCTAATGCGCCCTGGAATCCACTACTTTTTCTAACCACTCCACTTGGCATCGGCGATCTTTGCCACTTGGCCTCCTGCTCTAGAGCTGGAAGCATGGTTTTGTTTTTGTTTTTATAATAGGACATACCGAAGTTTATGTACATATTCATTGCTTTTGTTCTTAAGTGCCAACAAGTTTATGAAGCTCCAATTTTCACTTTTTTCCCCTCTAATTCTTGGGTCATCAAAAATTTATTCTAGTACTTTTCTTGACAAAGTGGTATAAAATAATTTGCTCTCGTGAAAAGATGTGATATTTGGTATATTCTTAGGCAACAAACTAAGAGAAAACCTGCAACCTGTGCTAGCTGGGGCCAGAGTTATTGACAGCCCAGAAGTCTTTGGGGCGACTGAGAGTCTTCTGCAAAGAATGCCCAAAATGCACCAATATATTTCCTGTCTCTATAGATTTGCCTATTCTGGACATTTCATGTCAACTGGAATCATATCATATGTGGTCCTTTGTGTCTGGCTTCTGTTGTAGCATGTACCAGCACTTCACTCCTTTTTATGGCCAAATAATATTCCATTGCTGTTTTGTTTATCAGTCTCTGGACACGAGTTATTCGGCTATTAGGAATAATGCTGCTATGAGCATGAGTTATTTAGCTATTAGGAATAATGCTGTTATGAGCATTCAGGTACACATTTTTGTGAGTTCATTTTATACCTCTTTTTCTCCCCCTAGTGTCTTTCACGAGAAGCAGGTGGAAACATGAGCATTCAATTTCTCGGCACAGTAGTAAGTATGAAAGAATTATTACATTGTGTATTCTCCTGATCTTCAGAGGGGAAAAATGTGTTCAATTAGTTTTAGCCCATGTATTTGAACTTGGCTTCATCATGATTTTATTTTGCTATTAAATGAGATGTCTTTGTATAAGAAATGGGTTCTTTAATGTGTTAGAGAAATTTCCATGATAGACTACTTTTAGCAATTTCTTATTAAAGAGAAAATAGTTTTTTAAAAATATTTCAGTTTGTTAAGTATTTCAAGTGCTTTATTTTTCTACTGGGTATTTTCATCATAAAAAGAAGAACACTTATTATATAAAGATGCTTTAGAAAATAGTGACATTGGTGGGATTTTTTGCTTACTTTTCCATCTGCCTTTCTACATTAGGCCATTTCAGGTCCACTTTTCTAATGAGATTGAACCATAGTATTTGTATCTTAATTTTTTTCACTTGTGATCCTATTAATAATTTTTCATATTGCTATAAAATATCAGCATTGTTTTACTAGTAATGAAGCTGTAGTTAACATTCTGATAAGTAGATGTGACATATTTTATTTTCCATGAATCCCATTGCTTAGTATTTTAGTTACCCCTCATTTTTGCTATTATGATTGGTGTTCTAATGCACAACTTCATGTGTTTGCTTTTTTTGACATTTTGAATTATTTTCAAATATTTATAAAATATTTTCAAAAATGTATAAGATACATTTTTTTCTAAATTGACTCAAAACCATGAATAATTTTATGGGTTAGTGATTTCATATCTCTTCTAAAAGGCACCCATCATATTTATAATATCACTTTGCACTCTCACTAGTATTAGTTATAATTTTCAAAAGCATTTAACTCTATCAGGTGAAAAGAATTTACTTTATAGTTATTACTTTTTACTTTAACTTCATATGTTAGTAGTATTAGATATAATTTTCAAAATAATTTTATTGTTAAAAAAGGTACCCTATTATAATTAGCATATCTCTGTTTATGGCTGTTGTATTTTAATATTTCTCCATGTATTCATTTACTAGGTATCATTTATAACCTTTAAAATGTCTGTTCATGTGCTTTGGGTACTTTGTTCAGGTTCTAAATTCACTTTGGAGTGTTTCCATTAGCTCTGTGAGTTTATTGAGGACATCAGAGGAGAGGCCTGTGGCTTGGATTAAAAAAAAAAGTAGTGATTTTGCAGCCATGGAAGTAGGAAGGATGTTAGTAATAACGTGAATTTATAGTTTTTATATGTGTAGAGGTGTAGTGAAGTTTATGTATAACAGTATATGTATATATACTTGCTCTATGTAATGTAAATTTGAAGTCTTGCACCTAAGATTTGTGGTTTCTTGTTTTTCTTATTAAGAAAGTAATGCATACTTTTTCATCTTTCATATATTGTTTATATATTATTTTTTTCCTTTTAATTGAATTTAATGGGGTGACACTAGTTAACAAAATTATACAGGTTTCAGGTGCACAATTCTACAACAGATCATCTATACACTGTATTGTGTGTTCACTGCCCCAAGGCAAGTCTCTGTCCATCACCATTTACCCCTACTATACCCTTCTCCACCTCCCTCCTAGAGGTATTTGTTATTAACAATAGATATATTCTTCCAGAAATATAGTTACACATTTTTAAATACAACAATAAATTGTGTATGCCCTTCCAGGTCATTACATAAAGATCTATGTCATTCTTTTGAATGGTTACCTAGAATTACATTATGTGGCAGTTTTCCTGTTCCCAGCTAAGTGCCCATGCGGAGCTATCTCTGCTACTTGATCTCCCTCATTGGATTCTAGTAGGTTACTACTCCAAGTTCATGTATTGAAAACTAAGTTCTTGCTCCGTACAGCCTGCAAAATAACAGTTTCTCCTGCAATATTTTTCTCTCAGAAAATGTCCACTTGAGGTAAAACCTTGCATTTGTCTTGATTTGTGTTTTTCTTCCACTGCCTTCATCATATCTTATGTGAATTACTGCAGCAGCCAAAGCCTTCCCTCCGTAACCACCGGTCAGTCTGTTATTACTACAGCGTTAATGTGATCCTTCTAGCGTTAATGTGATCCTTCTAAAATACGAAGCAAGTCAGTTGGCCTTGCTGCTGTCCTTCAGGCCTGCTGGGCACGTGCCTCAGGGTCTCCTCATTTGCCTTTCCTCTGCCAGGACTATCTGCCCCTGATATCTGCATAGAGGTTCCCTCCCTTTCTTCAGGCCTGCTGGGCACATGCCTCAGGGTCTCCTCATTTGCCTTTTCTCTGCCAGGACTATCTGCCCCTGATATCTGCATAGAGGTTCCCTCCCTTTCTTCAGGCCTGCTGGGCACGTGCCTCAGGGTCTCCTCATTTGCCTTTTCTCTGCCAGGACTATCTGCCCCCTGATATCTGCATAGAGGTTCCCTCCCTTTCTTCAGGCCTGCTGGGCACATGCCTCAGGGTCTCCTCATTTGCCTTTTCTCTGCCAGGACTATCTGCCCCCTGATATCTGCATAGAGGTTCCCTCCCTTTCTTCAGGCCTGCTGGGCACATGCCTCAGGGTCTCCTCATTTGCCTTTTCTCTGCCAGGACTATCTGCCCCCTGATATCTGCATAGAGGTTCCCTCCCTTTCTTCAGGCCTGCTGGGCACGTGCCTCAGGGTCTCCTCATTTGCCTTTTCTCTGCCAGGACTATCTGCCCCCTGATATCTGCATAGAGGTTCCCTCCCTTTCTTCAAGCCTGCTGGGCGCATGCCTCAGGGTCTCCCCATTTGCCTTTTCTCTGCCAGGACTATCTGCCCCCTGATATCTGCATAGAGGTTCCCTCCCTTTCTTCAGGCCTGCTGGGCACATGCCTCAGGGTCTCCCCATTTGCCTTTTCTCTGCCAGGACTATCTGCCCCCTGATATCTGCATAGAGGTTCCCTCCCTTTCTTCAAGCCTGCTGGGCGCATGCCTCAGGGTCTCCCCATTTGCCTTTTCTCTGCCAGGACTATCTGCCCCCTGATATCTGCATAGAGGTTCCCTCCCTTTCTTCAAGCCTTTACACATGAGCCACCTCTTCCTAGTGACACTCTTTAAACTTATGACCACTCTTTCCCACATTTTATTTCTCCTTTCCTCCACTTTATTCTTTTTTAGCATTATGACTATTTGACATATTTTACTTTTAAAAACTTATTTATTATCTGTCTCCCCCACTTGGATGAAATAAGCTCCATGAGCATAGGGCTTTTTGTCTGTTTTATTAATCACTCTATACCTAATGCTCAGAACAGGGCTTTAGTGTATAGCAAGCATTCAGCACATACTCGTATTTGTCAAATGAATAAATGAAACTGACAAGCATGGGGCCAAAATATTGGATGTGAGAAGGAAATGTGAAGGAAGCAAATATAGAAACAAATGAAGAAAAAGAAAAAAGTAGGGGAGGTTTGGGACCTTAGAGATTAATCCTCTTCCTCAGATAAGGAAACTATGCATCAGAAAAGGTCCTTGTGGGGGTTTGATGTGGAAAAAAGGGAAAAAAAGTAACTTGTTTGACTTAAGGTTGCACATCTATAGTGGGTGGTGGTAGAGCAAAGAAGGGTACTTACATTTCTCAGCTCTCAGATCAGTGCTCATCCCATCAGCAGATGTGTTTTACCTTTATTCCTTTTATGCACTTCAGGCACCAAAAACAAAAAATACACACACACACACACACACACACACACACACACTGGTATATACCACCTTACTTCAGTCACCTGAAACATACTACAAAAAAATCACACACACATATATTAGTATAGACCACCTAAACAGCCAACAAAAAGTCACCTGAACGTAAAGGAAAAGAGGAAAGGAGATTTTATGTGTTTAACACTACCCTCCTCCTCTAGTAAATGACAGATCACTTGTTAACAAATCCCAAAGTGTCTGTGTCCACTTTGTTTATATAGTTTACATTGAGAAGGAATGTCAGTTTCTAGAGTAATTATTCTAAAATTCCACAACATAGATTTTGGAGGGCTAGTGTAGTTTGTTATGATGTATTTTTCTATGTGTATTATTAGAAATATTAGATCAGTCTGGAAGAGGGAAAGGAAGGGTGGGACTGTTACAACAAATATAAAGTGAATTCTAGCCAGCATGTGCTGCTTCAGTTCAAATTATCTATCTACCAATAGATACAATTTCCAGGACTCACGGGTCAGGAATAGCAATAGCACGTCACGTGGTAAAGGCAAGACTCCCCAGTACACATTTGTCTTCGTGAGAAACCTTGTAGAATTTTCTATATAAGTTGAGTTGTTTTGAATATTGAAAACACCCTTTGGTGATCAAAGAAAAGTTTAATTTTAACCTAAAGTTCAGAAATATTACTGTTTCTTTTTTAAAAAAAAATAAATTTTATTGATTTTTTACAGAGAGGAAGGGAGAGGGATAGTTAGAAACATCGATGAGAGAGAAACATGGATCAGCTGCCTCCTGCACACCCCCCACTGGGGATGTGCCTGCAACCAAGGTACATGTCCTTGACCGGAATCGAACCTGGAACCCTTGAGTCCGCAGGCCGACGCTCTATCCACTGAGCCAAACCAGTCAGGGCAGAAATATTACTGTTTCAACTTAGAGATGTTACAGTCTTAATAATTTCAGTGATTTTTACTCACACTGAATTTTTTAAAATGCCAATTTGTTATTTTCATTTCCAGTAAAACAAATCTCATTACATTTTCAAATTTTGGTTTCTCCTTTCTGTTATGCTCTTTGAACTTTATTTAAAACTAGAGGCCCGGCAGGGGGGTCCCTCAGCCCAGCCTGCACCCTCTCCAATCTGGGACCCCTCGGGGGATGTCCAACTGCCGGTTTAGGCCCAATCCCTCTCACAATGCAGGACCGTTGGCTCCTAACCTCTCATCTGCTTGCCTGCCTGATCACACCTAACCACTCTGCCTGCCTGCCTGATGCCCCTAACTGCTCCCCTGACTGCCTGATCGCCCCTAACTGCCTCTGCCTGCCTGCCTGATCTCCCCTAACCTCTCTGCCTGCCTGCCTGCCTGATTACACCTAACTGCTTCCCTGCCTGCCTGATCTCCCCTAACCGCCTCTGCCTGCTGGCCTGATCGCCCTTAACTGCCCCCCCCCCCGCCAGCCTTGTTGCCCCTAACTGCCCTCCCCTGCCGGCCTGGTCCCCCCTAACCACCTCTGCCTAGGCCCCCAACCGTGGCTTTGTCCAGAAGGATGTCCAGATAGATGTCTGGAGGACATCCAGTTAATTAGCATATTACCCTTTTATTAGTGTAGATTATCAGGTAGTATTAACTAATTACATCTGTGAAGACAGTATTTCCAAATAAGGTCACATTCTAAAATTCTGGGTGGACATGAATTTTTGAATGACACTGTTTAATCAGGTACACAATCTATATAAGCATATTTGACATTTATGAAAAGTTAAAAAGTACTCAGGCAATTTACTTAAAATATATTTGATAAACAGGATACTCTTCCATAAGTCTGTACCTTAATATGTAATATACCTGATTTGAGTACTTCCATTTATTTTTCAAAGCATTTTTATACTTGTTATCATCACCTATCTGATTGGTGTTATGAAGTCCAAACTCAAAACATGCTGAAACACCCATGAAGCTATGCCTAAATTTTGGAGCACAATAGTGAGCGTATGACTCAGCTATGTTAATAGCTGGTAGAATCAGAATGCAAAACCAGGTCTCTCTGACTTTAAGTCAAGCTATTAACCATCAGAGGGCCTTAAAAACACACTGCTTTACTGTATAATTCAGGAGCTCTTTGTAGTAACTGCTGAGAACAACTGTCTTTTCAGCTCAGGATGCTCTGACAAAATACCATAGACTGGGTGGTTTAAACAACAGGCATTTATTTTCCATAGTTCTGAAGGCTAAGTTCAAGATCAAAGTGGCAGCAGATTCCTGGTGAGGGCTCTCTTACTGGCCTGCAGTTGGCCACCTTGTAGCCGTTATCCTCACAAACAGTTTCATCTTCCTTCCTCTTTTACAAGGGCAATAATCCCACTATGAGGGCCCACTCTCATGTCCTCCTGTAACCCTCACCACCCCCCAAAGCCCCCACCTCCAAACGCCATCACACAGGGGCTCAGGGCTTCAGCATATGCATTTTGTGGGGCACAGGCGTTTAGTCCATAATACACACTTTCTTGGTAAACAGCTATATATCAGAGTTTTTCTAGAACCTACGTCTATTTCACTGTAAGTTGTCTGGGTTCTGTTTGTTTTGTTTTGTTTCCATGTTTTTGGTGAAGTTGTGAGCTTGTGTACATCAGATAGTATAATATAAACTTACACACACACGACAAATGGAAGCAGTCCAGTGTTTTACTTAACCAGAATTCCTTATCTGAACTGTGCTTCACAAAAAGGATGCATATTTTGTTATTATTTAAAGAATGCAAAAGTTAACATTTTATTCCATTGTTTATATTTAATTTGTATAATACCATTATTTTTAAAGCACAGTACTATTACACCAAACATATCTCAGTAAGACTTTTTTTTCTTGTAGAAACAATGCATATTGCCTGAAAAAGAAAATAAGCTTAGACTACATTGAACAGCTTCTTCAGAGCTGTGCTGTTGGCACTTACCCAAGGACTCTTGAGGAACTATCAAATTATATGTCTCTGAAGCTTAGCCAGAGATCTTAATAAAACCAAATCATGCTGAATTTCTTAAAGCTAATTTAAATCTCAAATTATACATTTTAAATTAAGTTTTTATTGATAATAAATATACTTGTTATTAGCCTAGAAAGCTTGAGTGATAATATCAGTAGAATAAACATGTTTTACGAAGATTTACCATTAAGAATGTTATTAATATGACCCTTGATACACTAGCACAATTAGATTTCAAAGTAAGCATTTACGAAGTAACAGCGATTAATGACAACCATCGAAAACAATTTTGAACTCCATCAGTTTAACTCAGGAGGGTAAACTTAATATGATAATTCATCTAGTTGAATTGTATCAACTTAGCAGGAAAGTATGTAAATATGTGACCCTTACCTAGATTCTAAGTGGATGCTGTGCTGATAGATTTATCAGTTCCATTAGAGAACTTTGGGGAACTTTGGAATTTCAGCAGTTGTTCCCTTGGAGGCTGAAAACCCAACCTGATCTCATACTGGGACCATTCTGGTCTGCATATTTCCATAATTTGCCTTTGCTACTAATATGACAGCAAGACACAAATAACTGTTTCTAATAATATCAGATGGAGTTGTGGAGGACAGCATTTTAATGTAGTAAAAGACCTCCCTGTGGAGTTGTTATTGCTACTATAGAACAGCAGCTACACAGTTGCAACTGCAGTCTCTTAATTGATTCGTTTAATTAGCAAGAGCTGAAGTTTGGGCTGCATCTTGTCATCTGATATCATAGGACTCAAATTTTGCATCATTCATATTTATAGATATATAAACATCATCAAAAGCTTCTGCTTCTTCCAAAAACTCACTTTTGGATATTGAATTTTAATAGTGTAAACTCCCGTTTGTTTGAAATCCAAATAATTGGGAAATGAAAAGAACTGGGTTTGTTATTATTGTTTTTCTTTATCAATACTCTTTTGGGCAGTAAATGATATCATGCATTTTTTGTTAGTATGTCTTTCAAACACAAACTTCAGAGAACTTCAGTATTCTGTACTTCAAAATCCATGAGCATTCCGTCTGTTTCCATGTCTGACTCATCTCTAACGTTTCTTTGCCTTTCCTCCCATCGCTGTCCTATCCCTTTCTCTGTATTGGTGGTGTTGCAGGAGTGACACGATGGCTATTGGAATTTCTTGCCTTTGCAGCTGCACTGAGTCCTGCTGGCTTAGGCTTTCCACATGTGCCTACCCCTTGGCAGAGCATCTGGCTGGCTGAATTCCCCTTGGGACTTGCCCACCACACCCAACCTGCACTGGCTCTGATTTCTTTGGATGAGGAAAAGAGAGGGGGATGGGAAGTGTCTGACATAGGGCCCCAGAGTCTTCATCAGATGGCCACTTCCATCCCATATGCCCAGGGCTCCCCCGCTATTGGGTCAACCTCTCCTCATTCCGGACCTTTCCCATCCAGACACACAAAGCAGGTGGTGGCCACAGGCTAGAGTTTGCCCAGGGTAGATGAAGTCTCTCTGTTCTTTTGACACATTTTCTAATGCTAAGAAAAAAGTCAGTCGATAGTATCCCATCCTGCATTTTTCCCACATATGCACAATTTCTGCCAAAATGTGGGCAAAATAAGATTTTATGAAATGGGCTTTAAAAAGAAATCTTAATCTTGAACGTTATTTTTATGGAAACATGCTCTGTGTACCATGTAACCAACATAAGAACAGACTTCTGGAATATAACTAACTGCTTTCTAGTCTTTTGAAATTAGCATGCTGTATATACCATGAAAGTGCAGTTATTAATATCCCAGGTGTAATGCATCTTGAACAGAAATTTAAAAAGAAGTCATGACTGCTGGCTCCACTATGTGCTGTAAGTGTGCTAGATGAACGTAACTTGGTCTCTACCCTTAAATAACACACCGGCTGTGGGTCAACACCAACAAACCAGTATCATGAGTACATGGGTTAGTGCCCAGGTGGGTTATGCACAGGCTGATGTGGCAGCAGAGAACATTGCAGATCTATTAGCTTTACTCTTTTTCATTTTCTGATACAAAAACTGTTATCAGTAGGTAAAGTATAGACCATTAGGGCATAGAACTCTGATTGAGATTCTGCATTCCATATCTTACTGGACATTATAATTCCTTAATGAGCATAAAGCCTAACATTTATTTGTAGTCATGGTAGTCATCTTACATTACATCTTATCTTACCTGTACATTACATCTTACTACATGTAAGATGGTAGTGTTACTTCTTACAATAGATTGAGCATCTATTATGCGCTAGTCATTGAGTTCTGGCAGTTCAAAAGAAAATGATATCCCTGTTAGCTAAGGATATAAAAATATTAGTGTGGTAAGAGTGATAATAGAGGTATTCTGGGCTTGGAGAAAGGAAGTGGGGGACTGTGAAAAGCCCCCTAGTGAATGAGTGGAACAAAGGAAGGAAAGGAAGGAAGGAAGGAAGGAAGGAAGGGAGGGAGGGAGGGAGGGAGGGAGGGAGGGAGGGAGGGAGGGAGGGAGGGAGGGAGGAAGGAAATATAGATCACACTAAGACTTTAAAGATGAAGAGAGTTTGCAACAGGAACAGGAACTTCGGATAGAGGGGAATAGCAAAGGCCCTGAGATAGCATTTTTAGGTAGAGATGGTAGAGAAAGTGAAGGGAATAAAATAAATGAAGATACAGAGGCATGGTTGCCCAGATGTTCAAGGAAAGGCAGGTTGATTGGTGAGGATGGCAGGTAGGTAGCCAGGATTGACATGAGAGATAAAACTAGAACGGCAGGAGCTAGATGTTGCAGGACCAGGCTAGGGAGACGGGCCTTTATTCCCCGGACACTGCAGGATTTGAAGAGTGTCAGCATCACCCGAGGTTTGTTTTGTTTGATTTTAAAGAGAACATGTGGGAACAGGCCAATAAAGAAAAGCTACATTTGAGAGCCTCCTCTTGAGGATCCAGAGTTTAGCTGTATGTATTAGGCATACTTGAAGATGATTCTGAGGTTTCTACATGTGATAACACAATGACCTGAGGAAAAAAACTGATGCAATGACCTGAGGAACTACACCAGAAAAAAGGTGGAATAGATAATGAGTTGGATTTTTTACTATTTTAAGTGTGAAATGTCAAAGGAACATTTATGATGTAAAGGAAATTTTTAGTCTGAAGATCAGGAATAAGACTAATATTTAGAATGTAAGTTGATGCTTTATCAACATGTAGAGGTGAGGTCTGAAGTCCTTCAATAGATGAGATTGCTCAAGTGACAGTGAAGGAGAGGACAGGTCCAGAATGGACCCCTGGGAAATGGCCACATCAAGGGGGAGGCTCCTCGCCTCTCTATAATCAGTTACATGCATTATCTATTGTCCAAATAATTTATATTATATGTGGCTATTGGTAGCCAATTTAGTGTAACCTCAGTCATGGTTTCACAGTATCCTAGGGTATCACTAATTATTTCAAAGTATCTGAAAATCCTGCTGCCATCTGCCAGAGATCCTCCAAATCAAATTAATTTTAATGAATAACAGAATGCCTTACGTTTGTCTGACGCTTTAGGGTTTTAGAAAGCTTATTTGAGGCCATTCAATTTCCTTTTCTTTTAATATATTTTTATTGATTTCAGGGAGGAAGGGAGAGGGAGAAAGAGATAGAAACATCAATGGTGAGAAAGAATCATTGATTGGCTGCCTCCTGCATGCCCCCCACTGGGTATTGAGCCTGCAGCCCGGGCATGTGCTCTTGACCAGAATCAAAACCGGGACCCTTCAGTCTGCAGGCCGACGTTCTAACCACTGAGCAAACCAGCTAGGGCAGTCCATTTAATTTCTAAGATAAATAAGCCATACAGCACCTTAGATTTAGTTGTAAAAATTAGACACACGGCACTCATTGAAATGTCCATTTCAAATATTTGTGATTAGTGAGTGATATGTTCACCAACCACTACCAGGATGTTCGTGAATATTGGGTGGGTGGGGATAAGGGAAGGAATTCTAACTAAAGCTTGCTTCCCTGCGTTTGAATCTCAGATCTCCCACTTTTACTAGTTTTGTGAACTGGAACAAGTTACTTAACTTCTCTGGTCATAGTTTTCACGTCAGCAAAATAGCAAATTTTATGGAAGTGGTGTGGGTTAAATAAGAAAATATTTGTAAAATGCCTGAAAATGGTAGCTCAACTGTTATTATAGTACCCTGAAAATACACTCTTCTTTTGCTTTATTTGCCCTGTTTTTTTCCTCCCCTTTCTGCTTGGAGACATGCTCTCACCTGAAATTGCAGTCTGCATTGAGATCCCACAAAGTGCTCAGTCTACAGAGAAATTCGGAGGGAAAATATTTCTCTTTTATTTGGAAAGTCTAATTTTTGTTCATTCTACAGTTATGGACCCCCCGTCCGCCCCCCCCCCCCCCCAACACACACACACATACACTTAATGTGTTATTTGTCATTGAATGTTAAATATAAAACACACGTTCAAGTCTGCATTGTGTGGCAGCAAAAAATATCTGATTCCTTGAAGAAGAAGGAAGTTCACCAAGAGCAATCTTGAGTGGGAAGACAGGTGTGTTGCGTTTGAAAAGCAAAATACTTGTGATGGAGGACATTCTTTGAGGGCTGTAATGGGCCTTCTTTGCTCTCCCAGCCTCACTTTGAAGTGATATTAGTTCGGCAGGCCATGTCTGGCCACGGCGGGGCAGGGCACACACTGCTGATCCAGGACCTATGGATTATTTGATTGTTGCTATTTAATTTATGGAGAGTATGATGTGGAAATGGCAGCTCTTTTCTCCTAGAAGCAAAAAAAAAAAAGTCTGTCAGTGGTTCTCAAACCTGAGCATGTATGGGATTCACCTGGAAAGCCCATGAAAATGCCAATTCCCAGGCTCCATTCTCAGTGAGGCTGATTCCCAGAGTCTGAGGTGAGGCCTGGGATCTGCATTAATAAGAAATCAGTTTAAAATACAACAAGGACTATGTTTTGGAATATATTTTGGCACTTAACATAGAATTGGTATCTGGTGTAAGAAATGGATACCAAAATACATTACATTACTGATGTTATGAGCCAAGTCAAGGACCAGTGTTCTGGATGTTTCTTCTTATAATGAGAGGATGGAGCAAGCATTTGATTATTTGAACTAATTAATTGATTAGTGTAAATATGCATAATACATTATTTTTTAAAATTGACTTCAGAGGGGATTGAGCCAGCAACCCAGGCATGTATGCTTGACCAGAATCGAACCTGGGACCCTTCAGTCCTCAGGCTGACGCTCTACCCACTGAGCAAAACCAGCTAGGGCACATAATTATTTTAACCAGGGAGAGATATGATAGGACCTAAAGTATAATTAAATCCATATTTTGTAACATCAACTGTATCTTTTTGTTGTTGTTAATCTTCACCTGAGAATATTTTTTCCATTGATTTTTAGAGAGAGAGGGAGAGACAGACAGACAGACAGACATCGATATGAGAGACACATATCCATCTATTGGTTGCCTCCTGCATGCACCCCAACCAGGGTCAGGGATTGAACCTGCAACCCAGATAGATGCAGACCAGGAATCGAACCCTCGACCCTTTGGTGTGCAGGTTGATGCTCTAATGACTGAGCCATACCGGCCAGGGCTCAATTGTATATTTAAAGCTTACTTAACAACTGCACAGCATTTTAAACTTAGTCTCAATTATTTCAAGTCTTCCATCACAAGACAGGGATAATATTTATTGTTGGCTTACAGTGAGATTTCTCAACCTAGGCAATAATGACATTTTGAACTGGATAATTCTCTGTCATAGGAGACTGCTCTGTGCACTGTGGGATGTTTAGCAGCATCCCTGGCCTCTACCCACAAGATGCCAGAGCATCTCTCCAGGTGTGACAACCAGTGTGGTTCCCAGACATTTCAAATGGCCACAAAGGTGGGGAGTAATAGTTGGGGTTTCAGAGTTTTACTTCCCATGACACTAATAGGTATAAGGTTCTAGAGATGAAATATCTTTATCAGATGTGATTCTTCACAGTGGCCTGAAGCTTACAAAGCCATACCACCCTTACATACTCAAATGCCTTGTGCAGAGAAAGTGACAACAAACCTGAGCTGGCCTCACGTGCCATTTGCTTTAGGAACGTTGGCTCTGTGGGAGTGTGTACGGGTCACTCTTTCTTACTCTTCCTCATATTGGAGCAGAAATCGACTCTGTCATGGATGGCCCTTCATGAAATTTAGGACAATCGGTACCGTTCATTGGGATCCCTTTTACCATTGGAATAGCTGTGCCGGTTACCAAAGACCGTCACATCCTGAGTCAGCAGCTAGAGTGTCCAATTACGACCTTATCTCAGAAGCTGCTGCTTTCCATTTGTTCCTCAAATTTGTAAAAGCCCTGTCTCTGGTGAGATGTATCAAATAGAGTGTGTTACAGGCATCAAGTCACAGTGGCATCAGCAAAGAAATACTTTCCTATTTTTTCCCAGCTAGCATTTGATTGCATAGCTTCTCAATATTATGTGGCACTTCCCCCCTTTGCATGGGAAGTATATGGCAGGATGCCTGGCAAGGCCTGCGAGAGTCAAATAGTCAGTATCCCAGGTATGCATTTGGAGAGAGAGCTTTCCCAAGCCAGCATGTTTTGTATGGGGTGAGCTCTCAGGCCTGTGGGGACAGCTAAGGTAATTCCTGAGGTGTCAGTGTCAATTCCCCTAGGTAATTACCAAGCATCCGGGACAAAGAAACTGCTAAGTGCCCCTGTGTGAAATAGAACCGCTGCCTAATGTAAGGGCAGGGAAATAGTGTGCAAGTTCTGTCCCCCTTCGATCCCTCCACGTCCTGTCTCCGGTTCCCAGTAAACAGCCTTTAATAAGACAGTGTTCTCTGAGTCCCTACAGTGTGCCCAACGCTTTATGCTTGTCACCTCATTTAGTCCTCACAACCCCTTGACAACATCAGCAGAACCCCCATTTTAGAGATGAGTTAATGCCTCCATTGTAAACTGACAGCAATGGAGAGCTTTGTCAAAGCAGCTCATCCACTGAGAGCAGCCACAGGATTCATGCCCAGATCTCAGGACAAACCTTGGCTCCTTCACACCAGCGTCTGGGTGGCTGGATTTAGCTTTTCCCTTGGCCCTCTGCACATCCTCATTAGCACTGACTGCCGGGCAGAGGGCAGCTGGCAGGGAGAGGGTTAAGCTTCCCCTGGTGTGCTCCAACTCAGAGCCAGCCACCTAGCAGGCAGATGCTGAAGATTTGGTTCCTCCGCTTCCCCACGTGCATTTTGCAGTGCACAAGTCTAGACTAGTGGTTCTCGCCTGGGCGATTTTGCTTCCCAGGGAATATTTGGCAACGTCGGGAGACATTTTGGTTGTTACAAGCAGTGGGCTGCTACTGAAATCTAGTGGGTAGATTTCCTTAAGTGTATGGCAAGCATCACCAGGAATGCTTCTGAATATTCTACAATAAACAAGACAGCTCCTACAAAAGTATTATCCAACCTAAAATGTCAAGAGTGCCGAATATTGAGAGTTGTGCTCTAGATAATAATTATGGGAGGGCATAGAAATATCTGTGAGCATCTCCCAACCCTTCACACTGCTCTCTAAAACTCTCAAACTTACATGTCCTGTGGATAAGCAGTCCACAGCTATTGCCCCCTGTTCATTCTAGATGACCTCACCCAGCCTTAATTTGTAAATTGAAAGAACTACAGGCATCTTGATCATTTTAGAGAAAGAACTGGGCCCCATGTGCATATATGTCGAGTATGTTGTTTTACTATTTCATCCTAATATTGATAACTCTCTTTGGGTGCATTTGGGTCTTCACATAATTTTGACCAACTTATCATTCCTATAAATAAAGTTTTCCCTTAATCATTGTTTGCAGTTATGATCCAAAGGACTTCCTTTATGCTGTTTTTTTTTAAAATATTCTTGATTATATTTAAATTTCTGTTTTGAAAAAGGGACACTTTTTGCAGTTCAAGCTTGCCCATCAGAAGGGTTTTCTTTTTTCTATTTTTTATATATTTTTATTGATTTTTTTACAGAGAGGACGGGAGCGGGATAGAGAGTTAGAAACATCGATGAGAGAGAAACATCAGTCAGCTGCCTCCTGCACACCCCCTACTGGGGATGTGCCCGCAACCAAGGTACATGCCCTTGACCTGAATCGAACCCGGGACCCTTGAGTCCACAGGCCAACGCTCCATCCACTGAGCCAAACCAGTTAGGGCCAGAAGGGTTTTCTTGTTGGATCATCTCTGTTAATTCCACAGCCACTCAGAATATAATCATCAATTAGCTATTACTATATCAGTTTATCAGTGTGTTGACAAGAAGCCTGTATAAATACGTCTGTATGCCCCAGGTGCACACACGGCGTGTCTGAGCCTTTGATAAAGCCTGTGTCTTCCAGCTGCTCTTGTGGTTTGAAGGCAGGGTTCTGAGGCGGTAAGACCAGTGCCCAGGCAGCAGCTTCCTGGCTTCACTCTCAGCGATCCCCACTGTGTGGTCTGCAGATGTGGTCTTAACTTTGCAGGGGTTCTGAAGTGCCCCCGAAGGGTTTTAATTTATGGAGATGAGCGAGTGCCAACCGAAAGACTTGCTTACATTTCCCAAGAAAAGGGGGCACCCCGTGCCATGCAGGGCCACTGGGAAAGCACCAGGGCTGATCAGGAGGCAAAAAGGAGCAAGACAAAAGCATAGGCAGCAGTTTTATTTGGAGTTTCCAAGGAAAGGCAAGGTATGGCAGGGTAGACCATTTAGGACTGTCAAGCTTGATTAATGTCAGTGGGCTTTGGACTGGAGGGAAGGCCTCTAGGTGTCCGGTGCCTGGCCCTGAGAAGGTTAGGGCAAGGGAAGTCGTGGCGTGGTGTGCGAGCCCGGTAAAGGGGGTGTTTAGCTTGCCTACTAAAGCTGTGCTCCCGAGTAAGCTCTTCCCTGTCTTCACAAGCCCTGGCGGTCTTTTCCCAGGTCTGTAAGGGCCAAGGATGTCAAAACAGTATAAGATACAGAAAATTTAAAAAGAGAGAGAGAGACGATTAATACACAAAGAACCTGGAAATAATCAGATCCAAGGGAACCAATGGACAGTAACTGAACTCACGGACTGTCGTCTAAGCCAGAGCTTGGCTTTATTAACTTGGAGTGAGGCATATGCTTCCAGTGACCAAGTCTTTAAGCCTCCTCTCCAGAACATCGGCTGAATGGTGGCATCAGAATAATTAGGAAGCTAGTTGGTCAAAACACTTTCAAAACTGGCCTGGTTTGCGTGGTGATCTGCGCCCAGGGAAGCCTAGTTGTGCCTGTGCTGGTGAATCTCTGACCTTCGGCAGGAGCACCTCCCGTGTCACCTTGCCTCCCTCTTCTGTGCCTCAGCCCATCGTCCCTCCGCAGGACCCCTGCAGCTGATCAGCTGCACCCACCTAAGCTACAGGTCCAGACCTCAACTAGAGAGAACTCTGGCCCTGCCTCCCTTAGGCTGGCACGCAGGGCATTCGATTGGAACTGCCAGTGTCCCCAAACTCTCTGGTCATGAACTTTCACAGATGGTTAGTGACGGCACGTCTGTGTGGCGTTTTACAAGCGGAGCTCTCAGAAGTTCCTAAGGATTTTCCATTTCTTAGGTAACTCCCTCTGAAGTGCATATACCCAGACAGGAAAAATATTTCGTGCCAAGAGCCCTGGAAGATCTCATTTCTAGTCCCAGTAATGCTTTAAGCTGGTTGTGTGACCTTCCTAAACCTCCCTTTTCTTTGTTGTAGAATGAAAGGTTGGGGTCAGTGACCCCTGAGGTCTTTCCCAGCACCATCCTGCTCTGAGAATGATTACATTTGTCACAATGTACAGTTTGCTTCGCAACAGTAGCAAAACATCACACATGCAACTTATTATCATTGTCGATCTTTTGATTTCCCTGAGTTTTTTCAGTCTCGTTTGGGGCGACATCACTGGCTTATCGCACAGTGATATTGTGTCCTGTCACTGAATTTCTGGGGGCAGCACATTGTGCTGCCACAGGCTCAGTGCTAATAATCAAGATTATATGTTCTGCTTACTGTGACTTTTCTGTGGTTTCTGGGGGGCAGGAAGGGGGGGGATGCAGATGCTTTCCAATTATTCTAAGGGAATTTTGATTAACCCCCTGGGTAGAGTTCTCTGTACCACCTGCCACGAAGAAGCGAGTTTTATTGAACAGAAGGTATAGAATTGAATTGCTCATATTTGTTTTCTTTCTGGTGTCTATAGTATTATTTCAAGCCAAAGCATTTTAATAAATATTTAATAAATATCTGTCTAAAATAGGTCAAAACTGTTAGAAAGGAAACCTCTTTTGTTCTTCAATTTCAAATGCAAATAAGTTAATTTGATTTTTAAGTAGAATTTCTAAGTTAAAAACTCACATTTTTCTTTTATGTACAAAAAAGTAGTTATTTTTGACTGGAATAATCAGCATCCTGCCTACTATATAATGCTGAGTATTGGCCCATGGAAATAATTTCTTTAAATTTATCGCGACATTGTTATTTTTGTTGTTGGTCTTATAGGTATTTTTGCATGTTTATACTTCCCATTTTTGCCTTTTGCTGGTGGCCAGAGTACTTTAACTGCTTGATTCATAGAGAATTTTCAAAAGGCTGCCTCTACAGTCTTTTCAAAAAGCAGCTTTATTGGGATAAACTTCACATTTCACACAAGTCACAATTCACACAGTGTACAATTCAGTGGTGTTCCATCCAGAGCTGTGCAGCCATTAACACAGTTAGTTTTAGAGCATTTTCATCACACATACCCTCAGAGAAGCCTTGTACCCATTAGTGGTCACTCCCCATTTTCCTTCAAACCTGCCAGGCACTAATCTATTTTCTATCTTTATATATATTCTGAACATTCCATAGAAACAAAAACACAACATGTGATCTTTTGTGACTGGCTTCTTTCACTTAGCATAATGTTTTCAAAGTTTCCTCCATCTTGTAGCATCAGTACTTCATTCATTTTTTTTTTTTTTGCCAAATATTATTCCATTGTATGGATATACCACAGTTTGTTTATCCTTTCTTCACTATGAACATTTGAATTGTTTCCATTTTTTTAGCTATTATAAATAATGCTGCCATTGAACATTGTTGTATATATTTTTGTGGACATATATTTTCTCTTTTCCTTACCTACATGTAGGATTTCTGAGTCCTGTGGCAGTTCTTTGTTTAACTTTGTCGAAAACTTCCAGATTGCTTTCGAAAGCAGTACACCATTGTACATTCCCACTCAGCAATGTGTGAGTGGTTTAATTTTTCTACATTTTTATCAACACTTTATTATCCCTTTTTTAAATGGGAGTGTAATTGACGTATAACATTATATTAATTTCAGGTGTACAACATAGTAATTCAATATCTGTACGTATTGCAAAGCGATCCCCGCAATAAATCTAGTTAACATCTGGTGTCGATCTTTTAAATTCTGGCCATCTAGTGGGTGTAAAGAAGGGCTCATTTTAAATGCTCTCTGTTAGGAGTCCTCTTCTCTAGAGCCCAGAACTAATGCAAAATTAGCCAAAACTACGTATTAGTTGTATGTTTTTTTTAAGTAAATATAGCCTTAATGAAAAAAACAAAGCACATCATTTTAATTATTGCATGTTTTCTATTACATTGTTGTCTCCTCCTTTCTCAAATCAAATGTTTTTGATATTAAGCAACCAGTTCCTTTCATTTCCCTAGGCTTTTTATTTTTTTATGCCAGCACATACTGTGCAGGAAGGTCATTACCTAAAGAGAGGAAAAGAAATAATCAGCATCGAGAAAGTTAATGTTATTTGTTTAATTTTTTAATGGGCATCTTATAGCATTTTGAGATTTAAAGCCAAATAATAATTTGCATATTATTGGGCAGTTTCCTCTTGTTGCTTATGAACTGACATTTTGCTTTGGAAACTCAGGTAGTGAAAAAGCTTGTCAAAGCTTCAAATACTAGTGCTTTAATTCCGTAGTCATTTAGTATTAATCCTGTTCCGTAGACCACCTGCGTGTGTTTGTAAGGGATATAATAACTGACACTGTATTTAATTAGCACTAATATTGTGTAGAAGGAAAAACATGTTCAGCATCTTTTCGAGTCATTAGTTCAAAATTAGCAGAAGCCGGGAAGGAAAAGCCCTTGTTTATGCACCATTATTATTTTGCATAGACATGGAAGTTGTGATCCATTTACTCATTCATTTATGCATTCCTTCTTTCATTCATTCAACAAGTATCTGTTGGGAGCATACAATGTTCCAAACAATGTTCTAGGTGCTGGGAAAATGGACCAAGTTCAGTCGGACAAAAGTGTAAGTCACAAATAAGTACCCAATGGCAAGCAGCTGGTGTATGCAGTGTAGTGAGCACAAATTCATGTGTCCACAGAATAACCTTGCTTAGCTCCTCATAGCAAACTGAGGACGCCGAGTGCCTGGTGGGAGGGCGAGTGCAAGGGAGGATGCAGACTGTGGATTCTGAAGTTTGTCACTTTATTCTCCCTTTTAAAAAATAGGAGCCCCCCCTTTTTTGGTCTTAAGCCTCTTTCCACAAATGTAAAGATCTTGCTTCCTTTATTGAATTTCTTTTTGGGTTTTATAGTTATTACTTCAGTGATTTATATAAAAGGAGTAATTTACCTGTTGAAAATGGGGGAGGTTATGTATGTGTGGAGGCAAGGGGTGTATAGAAAATTTTGTATCTTCCACTTAATTTTGCTTAAATACAAAAACAATTATAAAAGTAAAGGCTATTTTTAAGAGCCTTTTATAGGGCAATGACTAAGGGCACATGCTTTAAAGTGAGTCAGACATTTATTGTCTATTTGATCTTAGTCTCACTTAACTCTCTCTAAGCCTAGTTTCCTGGCCTGTCACATGAGAGTAATAATACCACCTACGTGAGTGGCTGTTGTGAGAATTAAATGAGAGAATGCATACATGGCACTTAGTACAGTTCCTGGCACAGAGTAACCTCTCAATAAATTTAGTGTTACACCAGGAGTAAAGTTAGTTTACCTCATGGGACATGATCCTGGGAGCGTTCTAGTTTAGATCTCGAGTGTCTGACTCACTCTGTGTGACTTGTTCTCTTTCTTCATTCCAATAGAAACCTTTCTGAAACAGTCCTTTTCCCTGAGATGGCTAACATGTGGATGCCGCAGGTAGTTTGCCGGCTGGGTACAGTGGTGGGGAGGACAGCTGCCCTGCAGCAGGCTTGGTGGGCACAGAGTGTGGTCATGGGGACCAAGGATTGGGCGGCGGGAGGGAAGGCAGGAACCAGAAGGGATGTGGAGTCGAGGGAGAACTGGTTTTCTCACTGGGAATGACTCACGCCTGTTTTCAGGCTGAAGCGAAGGCGCTAATGGAAAGGAGAAAAAGATGAAGCAGGGTCCGGGAGAACCGGTCCAGGGTTCCTGGCGGCCAGGAAGAAAGCTACCTCTCTAGGCTGGAGGGCCGGTCTGGGCAAGGTCGAGTGCAGATGTAGGAAGGCGTGTAGGGTGCTAGTCTGCTTAAGGAGCCCAATGGACTCCTTTTTCCTTTGTGAACGTGTTCATCGATGTAGTAATAGTTATTCTGTTGACATAGCAAGCTTTTTTCTATTTTAAAATACCAGTTTTCGCATAAGTTTTTTTTACCTTTCACTTTTTGGAGTGAAGTTTCCTATTTTTAAAGTTACATACATTAGGTGCTATTCTATATTTATTATCTAATGTTTCTAATGCTGGAATTAACAAAAAGTGACTACGTTATCCAAATTTGACTTTGTACTAACATCATACTTGGCTTACTCAATATCCCTGAAGGTCAGCAAGAGATGAATTTGGCCTAGACTTGTCTTTTCCTGCATTCATCACTTAAAAAAAAAAGAAAGAAAGAAAGAAAAGAATGGTAAGAACAAGCCATTTTTCACTTTTATAATTTTTAATCCATCATTAAAAGTACAACTTGCTTTATGATCTAAAGAAATACCATCTAAGTCTTTATATTAGGAACAAGAGTGAGCCTTTTAGAAAAAAAGGAGCAGAGCTTAATCTGCATTAGCCCTTTGATGTATTTCTAGATTTTTAAAAAGCTTCCTGCCGTTCCCAGCCACACGGAGACAGACCAAGTCCTATGTCCAGCAATGCCGCTGTCCTCTCTCCTCTCTGCACACACTGAGCCTGGCACCTTTTGTGAGCTGGCCAGGGGCTGCCATATCATCGGGGACGTTATCCAGGTGCTGGCCCACTGCGAGTTCCTCCCACTGCTCCGGCTCCAGGTTGAAGACTCTCACTTTAATGATTGCTTTAGAGAAGCACACTATATTGCCCTTTTGCTCTTCTCTGGAACATTTCGTTAAGATGTGACTGTTAATTGGAGCATCTAGGGCAGCCGTGGGCAAACTACGGCCCGCGGGCCAGATGCAGCCCGTTTGAAATGAATAAAACTAAAAAAAGAAAAGACCGGACCCTTTTATGGAATGATGTTTACTTTGAATTTATATTAGTTCACACAAACACTCCATCCATGCTTTTGTTCCGGCCCTCCGGTCCAGTTTAAGAACCCATTGTGGCCCTCAAGTCAAAAACTTTGCCCACCCCTGGTCTAGGGGCTTTATGAATTGGTAAGTAGAAGAATGCTGGCTGAAACAAGGCATGCATCCTGTTGTTTCAGTTCTTGCCATTACTAGTTCTTTTATTTCATCATTTCCTGTAATCTAGTATTTGAAGAAGTTGTTGAACTTACTATTTATATAGCGACTTTTAATAGCTCATTTTCTTACGTAATGATGATGAGAAAGCGACAGATTGGTGTATGTAATGCTCTTTCCATTGATCACCATGATTGCCAGAAGTAGAGCTTTGTGCCAGCTGGTTTCATAGATGGAGGAAAACAATCCAGGTTTCAGTTTCACAAATGAAAAAACAAAACCTAAGAGGAAAAGGAAGCAACTCGTTAGCAGTGGGCCACTGTGCAGAGTAGGATAAGTGCCTTCAAAGATTTTTGTTTCGGGCACTGTAATATAATGTTTAATAAATAGTTTACTTCAAAGGACCTCACTACAAGAAAATAGGCAGCTTTCCTGCTATTCTTGTCTCTGGCTTAGTTTTACTATAAGTAGCTCATATCCGGTCCTCTGTGGTCTCAGGTGGTCGTTTGTGTTTATGATCCTAATGCTGAAACTGTAAGACCCGTGGCCCTATTTTAAGTCATTAGCAACTACACAGTGGTCTGCAGGGCTGATGGACGCCCTCCCGAACCCCCGGCGCTTTGACCCGTCCTAAGGAAAGTACTCAGATGCTTTTTGGGATGATGTCCTCCCAAAATAGAAAACTCCTAAGGAAGGAACAGAATAGCTCACCAACATACACCTAACGGTTTGATGTATTGTGATCACTCCTGCACTCCCATCTTCTAAACATTCTGTTTAATATCCTAGGGATAAAAGCCTGAGGTTATTGAGATCAGTGGAGATGTTTGCATTTTTCTTTTTCTTCCTATAGATATATAGGCATACGCAGACTTTGAGTAGAAGTGGGTGATGTCACCCAAAAGGAAGTGGGGCACAGAGAACTACAGGCAGAGGGAAAGGATGGGTGGTTTTCTGTGTCCGAGGTGACTCAGATGATAATAATACCGTAAAATTATGAGAAAAAAAAAAAAAAAAATATATATATATATATATATATATATATATATGTCTCACTTAATATGTGTGAAGCATGTTAGATTATCTTCTCATTTAAGCTTCTCATGAAGTAAATATTGTTACTGTTTGTATTTTTGAGATGAAGGACTAGAGATATACAGATATGAAGTAATCTTCCCAGGTCACATAGCCAGTCCCAGAAACAGGACTTACCCTCAGGGCTCTCTGATGGTGGAGCTGTGACCTGGAGGCCCATAGAAAGCATCTCCTGGATGCTCACTCTGGCCACCCACCACCACTGACAGGACTGGGCGCCTCCATTCTCCCCTGGCTTTTACTTCCTCTTCAGGCTGCAGTCTGCCCTATACCTGAGGACTTCCCATTGACACCTATCAGCCATTCTCCAAGTCATGTTCTTTCGGGAAATTGCCTCATTCCCGAGAGAGGGAAGCTTGACTGGCTCATTTTTTCTTTTTTTTTCTTTATTGTCTAAAGTTTTACATATGTCTCCTTTTTCCCCGATTGACTGGCCCATTTTATCTAGTTGTTTAGTGGTCACTGGATAATCCACGGTTTGCTGCCCTCTAGTTCCCTCAGCCAGCTCCAGGGATAGAGGTGAGGCTTATAGGAGGCTATATATACTGCTACCTGGGATGACTTCAGTGGGAAAGGCCTGAGACAAGTCCACCATGGGAATTAATTGGATGAGTTCCCAAAGATATATGTCCGTGATATTTACCACAGTGTTGTTTATATTAGCAAAATAATTAAAAACTGCCAGACTGTCCATCAACAGGGGCTTGATTAAAGAAATTATGGTATTCCATATGGTAGAATATTAATATAAAGCCATTAAAATTATGACTAGGTCAATGTTTATTAACATGGAAAAATGCAATATGAACTGTATTGACATGAAAAAAGGTTAAAATGATATGTATTAGCATACTAATTTGTTTTAGAAACAAACTTAGAAGGTTGAGTCAGAACTTCTTAGTCTTTACTAATTAAAAAAACAACAGAAAACTATGATTTTATAGGAAATATAGGTCCAGGTTACTTATGAGGACCTGTTTCAACTAGAATAAGCTAAATCATGTCTTTTATGAATTTTATAATACATTTTAGAAAGGTGATCACCAAGATGTTTCAAATATGTAGGTACTTTTAAAATATAGTTAATATTTTTTTAAAAAACATGTTGGTTAACTAATTCTGTCAAGTAAAAAATACTTTTAAGAAACAGTAACTCTCTGATTTGAGTTTTTGAAAAATATTGCAAGGGTTATCATTTGGAGATTTACAGTGCATATTAGCATTTTAAAATTGCTGAGAAGGGCTGTAGTGAGGAAACCTGTTTCCCAGTTTTCCCAAATCTGGCTTACCATGGGACACCTTTTTATCCCCCATCTTCTTGTTTTTATATGACCTATTAATAAGCCCTAAAAGTAGTGTTCTTTGGAATACTTCTGAGAGACAATGCTCTAGATCATGGCTAAACAACAGTCCAGCACTTGCTTTGTAAATAAAGTTTTATTGGAACACAATCACACCCATTCATTTATGTTTTCTCTGTGGCTGCTTTCACACTACTGTGGCAGAGCTGAGTAGTGACAGACATCATAGGACATGCAAAACCGAAAATATTTACTATTTATCTGGCCCTTTATAGAAAACAGAGTGTCCACCTCTGCCCTACATATCAGTTGTAGGTAGTTGTACATGCGAATTAATTTTACCCCTTATTTTTGTACTCTAGGAGTAATACCTGCAATTTAAAGTAACATTGTTAACTAAGAGCGGATAGAAAGGCCAGCCAGACTTGTTCATTATATTTATTGTGTCAAAAACAAAATGCCCTGGGCAGTTGAGGAGATTATTTTATCCCGGCCATTGCAAGAAGGAGAACAGTTATTAATGAGGAAGGGCTCAAAAGGAGGGGCTTGGGTTTTATAGAGGCAGGTACGCAGGAGTGATCATGAGTCTTGTGGAATTCATAAGGAAGAGTGGACAGGATTGTCTAAGTCAGTGGTCGGCAAACTGCGGCTCGCAAGCCACATGCAGCTCTTTGGCCCCTTGAGTGTGGCTCTTCCACAAAATACCACGTGCGGGCATGCACGTACAGTGTGATTGAAACTTCATGGCCCATGCACAGAAGTTGGTATTTTGTGGGAGAGCCACACTCAAGAGCCGCATGTGGCTCGCGAGCCGCAGTTTGCCGACGGCTGGTCTAAGTCATAACAGGCGAGTGGCTTTCTGCCTTTAGCCATTTACCAGACACAGAAGAGCAAAGGATTCTGCAATCATTTCTGTTTTCCTGAAGCACAGGGCTCAGGGAAAGTTCAACATTGTCAATTGTCAACAAAATCAATATATTTTATTAAATACCTATCCTATCTAATAAAAGACAAAAAGGGTAATTAACCGTACCTCCGCTACGCTTCCCATTGGCTAATCAGCGA
Organism: Myotis nattereri; assembly: GCF_964212035.1. Taxonomy (NCBI): domain Eukaryota; kingdom Metazoa; phylum Chordata; class Mammalia; order Chiroptera; family Vespertilionidae; genus Myotis; species Myotis nattereri. The sequence continues at coordinate 39,312,837 of NC_138076.1, read as the reverse complement.
GATATGCAAATTAACTGCCAACAAAGATGGTGGCCGGCAGCCATGCAGTTGAAGCGAACAGGAGGCTTCCTTGCTCCAGTGATGGAGGAAGCCAAGGTTCCCCGCCTGCCGCCATGGCCCAGCTCTGAGCTCTGAAAGCAACTAAGTTTCAATTATAGAAGCTAAACAAACCCCAGATACCTGCTTTCAGCCGGCCGCAGCCTCAGAGCTGGGAGCGCCAGTGACGGCAACAATGTTTCAATTATAGAAGGTAAATAAATCCCAGAATTAAAAAAAAAGAGAGAGAGAAAAAAGAGAGGCTGGGAGCTTCAGTCACCGGCCAGGCTGAAAACAGCCCTCAGCCCCTTACCCAGACTGGCCGGGCACCCCAGTGGGGACCCCCACTCTAAAGGGGGTGTGGCCAGCTGCAAACAGCCATCAACCCCTCACCCAGGCTGGCCAGGCACCCAAGCGGGACCCCCATCCTGATCCGGGACACCCTTCAAGGCAAACCAGCCGGCCCCCACCCATGCACCAGGCCTCTATCTTATATAGTAAAAGGGTAATATGCAAACTGACCCTAACAGCAGAAAGACTGGGAATGACTGGTCACTATGACACACACTGACCACCAGGGGTCAGACGCCCAATGCAGGAGCTGCCCTCTGGTGGTCAGTCGCTCCCACATGGGGAGCTCTGCTCAGTCACAAGCCAGGCTGATGGCTGCCAGTACAGCAATGGTGGTGGGAGCTTCTCCTGCCTCCTCAGCAGCGCTAAGGATATCTGACTGCAGCTTAGGTCTGCTCCCCGCTGGCAAGTGGACATCCCCCGAGGGCTGCCAGAGGAATGTCTGACTGCCATCTTAGGCCCAATCCCCCAGGGAGCAGGCCTAAGCCAGCAGGTGGTCATCCCCCAAGGGGTTCACGACTGCGGGAGGGCACGGGCCGGGCTGAGGGACCCCCCCGAGTGCACAAATTTTTGTGCACTGGGCCTCTAGTGTATATATAAAATCTGGCAGTAAAATATGGTTTTCAAGGCCACCTCTATCTTTTTCTGTATTTTGCCTTGCATCGCTTTTCTTGCCAGTATCATAGTCAACGCAGTTTATGATGCCTCATTGCTTATTGAAATGGAGATGGCACTAATGAAGCCTGCTATTATGAATGAGAGCAAATACACACATCCGACATTTTCTAAAAGGAAAGTTAAATCTAGGGAGTGATGTAACTGGATTGGTTACATATCTTTTTGCCATTGATGTATTACTGTTCTCTATGGGATATCATTTTCCATCTGTAGAATCTTCATAATAATGATTGCCATAGGCCTAATTTATTTTTGAGTTAGTAACAGCACAGATTCCACTCAAGACATCAAAGGAGACTAATACCCTCACACTTAGGAGATTAGTTTCGATTTGATACCTGTTTGAATGGCATAACTGATAAGAGTGGGTTAACTGATTAGGCACTCTTCTACACCTTTGTATGTTTTATTGAAGAATACTTTATAGACAATAACATTTGCCCCTTGTAAATTATAGTTCTATTATTTTTAGTACATTTATAGTCATGCAACCATCACTACAATTCAGTTTTAGAACATTTCCATCACTCCAAAGTTCCTTTCCACCTGCTTGCAGTCAACCACTGCTCCCACCACCAGCCCCAGGCAACCACTATAAACATGTTTATTAACAATGTTCCTCCTCACAGCCATTCTATAAGATTAGTTACCATAATTTCTCAGTTTTCCTGGGGAAGAAAGCAAGATGAAGGGAGCACACAGGAAGTGGATTCAAACACCTAGCCCCAGAGCCTTCTGAGCCACTACAAACCTGAGCGTCAGAATCCCCCAAAGGGCTTCTTAGGACAAGGACACCTGGCCCTCTCTCAGAATCCTGACTCCTTGAATCTGGGGTAGGGCTCGAAAATCTGCATTTCTAACAGGTTCCCCCTGATGCTGCTCAGTCCAGGGACCCTGCTTTGACAACCATACAATCGCAAGTATGTGAGAAATACTCTTGGGATGGGTCTAATTTGTAGCATGGCGCAGATTATACCAAGATTTCTCTCCCTTTTTATTGAATTTATCAGGGTGACACTGGTTAACAAAATTATACAAGTTTCAGGTGCACAAATCTACAACCCATCATCTCTACTCTGTATTGTGTATTCGCTACCCCAAGTCAAGAGTACTAAGTATCTTTGACAAATACTGCTAATTCTAGGGGAAAGAATTATATGCTATGAGACTAAGTGTAAACATAACCACTAAATACCCTCTGAAAAGTGTTCTCAATCACCTCGAAGTAGCATTGCTGCTTATTTTGTGTATGCCTTATCTGTCGATCATCTGGTAACTTTCATTTCAATGAATTAACATTACGACTGCTGTTTTCATTTTTGCCTTTTAAAAGGCAGACTCAAACTTTGTTCTTATGCCTCTAGTCACAAGCAAAAATGTAAAGGGTAATTTACCCAAATAGAAGAGAAAAAGAATTTAAAAGGCAGGGAATGAAAAGAAAGTACTGACTCACTGCAAACAGCTGCAAAATGTTGCCCTTGGGATAGAGGGTAACTCAATTGTGAAATAATAGCCAAAGCTCACGCTCTTAATAACTTTCTCTTAGCCCCCAGAAAGCTTCTCCACTTAATGTGAGATGCTCGGCAGAAGGTGCTGCCGGTTTGTGGCTGGCTCAGCAGGAAGCCTGGATTGAAAGCTCTTCATTTGTACAAACTCATTTGCATTTGTAATGCTTTTATTTTAAATCTCCTCTAAATGTAAATATTTTGGTCTCTTTTTCCCCATTTTTAAAAATAAAAATATTTTATTTTGAATGTGAGCCTAAATTTTGTTTGTTTGTTTGTTTGTTTGTTTGTTCGTCCATCCTGTGTCACTGTGGAGTGTTCCATGGGGTGAATGTGCCAGTGCATTCATGCTACTCCCATAGCCCAGGTAGAGGGGCTGATGGCTGGGTCTCACTCCTTCCTCTGCCTACCCGCCCCTGCAGGGACATCATGAGGGACATGTGTTATTAAGGGGACCTGCAGTGTCTTGGCCTATTTGAGTGCCTACTGTTGGAATCTCAGGCACCTTGTGAGCCTAAATTTTAAAAGTGAATGGCGTGGCTTCGCATCCTCCCTGAAAGATAAAGTGGCAACAGTAGATGATTCTAGATACTAATGGGGATGATTCTAATGGGGATTATACCCCATAAAGAGCCAGGCTGAGGTCGATGGGAGGTACCATTGTAGATGGCTTTTGGAATGCAGGGGAAGAATTAGTTAGAAAAGGTTCATTTGCTTGGGGAGGAAGTGGTTCGGTATGTTTCTTACAGAAAGCCTGCAGTTTCCTGTTCCTCAGTAACTGCTCAAATAGATTGTTATTTTTCTAAACAGCAAGAGAGTGGAATCAGCAGAAAGGCGTTTGCTTTTTCATGCAGTTGAGTGCGCACAAACGAAGGGGCCAGCCAACCTCAGCTTCTAACCATGGGGGTAGTCCCTGGCATTCTCAGACGTCCGGAGCCTCTTGGATGGACATAGGGTGTGAATTGGCCTCCTCGCTGCACCGCCAGGCCAGCCAATGCCTGACCACTGGACGTGCTCTAGAAGTGTCCTTGGTAGAGCCTTCAAGAGTCCAACAGACCCTCTGAGCCCGAGTCCTTCCAGAGCTTTTCTAGGTACATCTGAGCCCCACACCGAGAGGAGAATCAAACCTCTAAAACTAGCTTGGTTCTTAAGGCCAACACTAGCCCTGACCAAACTCTGCCACCACCATGCTGCACCCAGTTCTCTTATACTCAAGCGTGACTTGAGAAAACCCTCCTGTGGTCCGGATTTGGATGCATAGAACCAAAAATGATCAAGGCTGAAGTATTGGTCATCCACACGCTTGCAAATTCCCACCTTCTTCGCATGTGTGTATTGTTTGACTATTGAAGAATGTTAACATTCTACCATTTTTCAGGAATTAGTATGATGCATTTCAGTTCAGTGCTTGGAAGTACTATACCCCCGGCCCCTACACAGATGCTTGCTTTCAGCCTCTCTTTAAAGTAGACTTTAAAATAAGAGTCAGATGTGTCATTCAGGTTGAAAGAACAATGGCAGATAAGAAAGCAAACTTTCATTTCTGAAAATGGAGGAGTAGGTACTATGGTATATTGCCTAACTCTCCAGCACCCCACCATTCTCTCAGAACATTGTATCTTTCATGTTTGCATTCAACATTAACTTTCCTATGGCTTGGATAGGTTGAGATGCCAACCTAAGCAACTTTTACTTTGATTGGAAAATCCTTCAACACATTGCAACTTTACAAATACTTCTAGCCATATCTACTACTGAACCCTTCTGCTTAGCCAACTGGCCTCCCCACTGATCTCACTATAGCCTGTTCTTTCCCACCTCCTCCACACCTGGACTTATACCATCCCTACACAAAGAAAGCGTACTATTTCTTCTACCCTTCTTCAGACTTGTTTTACTCCAAGACTTATCTCAAATCTTACCTTCTCCAAAAGTCCTTCTCTGACTACCTAGGCGCTCTGAAATACGGTAGTATTTCATTTACTCAACACATAGACTCAGAGGAATTTGCTGGTAGGAGTGCCTCAGCTGGAGCAAAACTGGAGACATTTTTGCTGCCAAAACTGGGAGGAGGGAGTGCTATGATATCTAGTGGGTAGAGTCCAGGGATGCTGCCATTGAGAAAATGGACTTTCATTGTTTCTAGATTGAACCTAGATGAGGTAAGAAACTTGCATCCTTGTAGTACTTGGAGAGTATATCTTAGGTGTGCTTAAACATATTCAGGTAAGAGGCTCACTACCTCACAAGGCCACCTGTTCCGTTGGTGGAGAGCTCTGTTAGAAATGGTTTTCTGTGTTGGGTTGAAATCTGCTTTCCTGTAAGTGTTTTCTGTGGGCCATTAAGTTAATTCCTTTCATGCCATGGAGCCTTTATAGAGAGCTCCCTTGTGATCCCTTGCAGTTCCACATCCCTCACTAGTCTCCACGGAATGCCTGGTCCCATGACTTACCTCTATGTGTGCATGTTCCCCAAATATCGTGCTCAACTTCCTGATGATGGACAGGCACAAGTCTTATTCTTCTAACACAGTTAATCTAATCTTGTCATAGAGATGCCATCTCTCTGTAATGACCAGCCCCACAGAGATGATACCACTGCTGGCAGAGAGCATCAACAGACTGCAAATTATAATCCTAGTACAATACATTGTCCCTTATGTTTTGTGTAGGGTACTTGTAGGATGATTGCCTTTAAGGTGGAGGTGGGTCTTTTAGTTTGTAAAGCCTGTGTGAAAATTATTTATTTGTAAAGCAGGTAGGTAGCTTGGAATTATATGCAGTGTTCTTGCTTCTCATTTATGACAACACAATGAAGAAAATACCTCCTACTGCTCTGCTGACCAGTTTGTTGGGTTAATTTGGGAGATAGTGTCGGTAACCTGGAATTGTGCCAAATTCCAATTAGCACTCTGTGTAACCACTGATTTCACTTTAGAAGTAATTACTGTAGATTTTCTCATCTACCCTGAACATAGTGGACACGTTTCAAATCCCATATTGTATTATTCTTATCTAAAAGGAATTTTTTTTAGGTTTTATAGTTAAAAATTTTAAACTTACCTTGATGTAACTTAAGACTTACTGAAAAGTTGTAAAAATAGTATGAAAAATGCCCATATAATTTCACCAATTCCCCAAATGTTAACATTTTATTATGGTTAGTTTATTGTGTTTGTTCTCTCTGTTTTTACTCTCTAATTATTTTTCTGTGAACCATTGCAGAAAGTTGCTAATAGTATTTAAGCATGTATTTCCTAAGGACAACACTACAACATTCTTTTATGCAACCACAGTGCAGGGAATTCACAGTGATATAGTACTATTGACTAATCTACAAACCTTTCCAATTTTTCTAATTTTCCTACTAATATCTTTTATAGCAAAAGAAAAAAATTGTTTTTCCAGTCCAGAATCTAATTCAGAATTACATATTCCCTTTGGTTTACATGTCCTTGCAGTCTCCTGTGGTCTAGAACAGTTTTTCAGTCTTTCTTTGTTGATCACAACCTTCATATTTTTAAGACAGTCCACTTATTTTGCCAATTGTCCTTCAACTTAGGTTTGTCTGGCGTTTCCTCATAATCGAATTAGGATATACACGTAGGCAGGTGTCCCACAGAAGTGCTGTTGTGTCCTTCTCACTAGATCGCAGGAGGCATGTGTTTCTGTTCGTCCCGTTACTGGTGACACTACTTTGCATACTTGGTGAAAGTGTCATTTGTCAGGGTTTTCCACTGTAAACTTGCTATTTTTCTTTTTCTATTTGTCTGGTAAAGGAAATAGGTACTTAAGCTGTTAATTTCAACATAAGATGGTAGATGTTAAAACATTCAGATAGCCACAGTGCCATGAGAGCCAGTAACCTGGGAGCTGGGGGAAGGCCTCTGACACGATGACACTGCCCCTATGACGTAAGGAATGATAGGAGTCAGCCAAGGAAAGGGAGTGGGAGGGCGTGCCAGAAGGACACAACGCTAGGCACACAGCCATGGAGCCATGGAACTGCATGGTGTGTTCAGAAAACAACATTTGGAGTTCTAGGCTTGAGCTCTCAGACCCTGGGATCCCACCTGGAAACTTGAGTGCATGAGATCTCACAGGATGCTGGGAGAACGTCTTGTCTCTCAGGATGTGCTGGGTCTCCTGTTTCTCATCCCACAGGCCTTTCTCTCCAGATTAACACAGAGCCAAAAATAGCATAAAAGTGCGGCATTCTTGGGAAAAGTCACAGTAATCGATAGTCACAGAAGTTTTGTCATCAGGATGTACAATTTATTTTATTGCAGTTTAATTAATTTCCTTCTCATACAAGACAAAACCATCTTTGCAAAAAATTATGTCACTTCTTATTGTGGAGTATAAAATTTATGAAAATAAATATGTGAAAAATGTACAAAGGAAGTGAAAAATTAACCTGAATTTGGCTTTGAAGTACACAATCGAGAAGCCTGCCATTCATGGCTTGAATAAGAAGTGAAAATTGTAGAACGGTAAAGCACTGTCGCCTGTCTTTCCCCTTTGATACTTAAACTTTTTATTTTCGTTTCCACGCGTGCTGACTTACCCAGTCATGGGGTAGCAGATACGATCAGAGTGGCCAAGACTTGTCCAGGCTCTTGTCAAGAAACCTGTAATTCTCCAAGAATCTTCAAATTGCCTGCCTGCCAAGTCATTTCCTTTGTTCTTCCATCTATAAGACCATTTTTAAAAATATATTTTATTGATTTTTTACAGAGAGGAAGGGAGAGGTATAGAATCAGAAACATCGATGAGAGAGAAACATCGATCAGCTGCCCCCTGCACACCCCCCACTGGTGATGTGCCCGCAATCCAGGTACATGCCCTTGACCGGAATCGAACCTGGGACCTTTCAGTCCACAGGCCGACGCTCTATCCACTGAGCCAAACCGGTTAGGGCTATGAGGCCATTTTTGCAAGGTCAACATGAGTGATAATGTCAGCAAGAAAAGGATTATGAACCTCTGTCTGAATTTCAATGATGTCCAGGTAAGAAGAAAATTTTGAAAGAATTCTTTGAGATTTCCAAGACCACGTAAATTTTCCCCTAAGAGAAATTGCCGGGTTTGAGGGCTCCGCATACCAGCTCACTGAATCTCAGTCTTGAGCAGTGGCACCTTCATATTTATCTGCTTTTGCCTCTTCTTGCTGGGGTGGCGACATGCGTCTCTTGTCAGGATGATAGGCGAGCCTGTAGTATGCCACAGGACAGATTTCCTTGTTAGGACAGTATCATCCCTCTCAGGAGAAAGAGCCTGGTTGTCAGCATTTCTAAGATAGTCTGGTGCTCACTGCCACCTCTGCTGCAGAGTATTTGGCCACAAAGAGATATATTTGTCCATTGTGTTGAGTCACAGAAACAAGATCAAAGCCCATGGGAACTTTGTTGTACTTCCGGATGTAAACAAATCTTAGCTATATTTAACATTAACAAAACAGTATTTTTCTTTTACAGACGACAATTTTCCAAACAACACAGAAGAAACAAAGAAACAAATATTTTGTGTGTTTCTGATTCATAGGTTGCTTAGACTAGGATTTTGTCCCTAATTTAAGAATCTCTAATATAGAGTTTTGAAGACGTATTCAATTAAATCCTGTTTCTGTCATTTGGGGGAGGGAATAACAGATTCTTTTCTTTTTTAGAGATAAGATAGATAAATATTTGAGACCCCCTTCTCAGATCACTCTAGCTCTAAACTTAATAGAAGTTAAGACATTTGGCAAGAATGGGGTCCCCCTATCCAGGAGAGGAGATGAATAGTCTTGGTTCAGTACATTTTCTTCTAGGACCTTCTTCAGATTGGGGCGATTCATTTTAAAATGAATGCAGTTATCAGACCCTCCATATTCAAATAAGATTGTAGAAAAGTTTAAAGTCAAATAAAACTCAAACTTCTTCAGTGTATAATTTCCTCTTGCAGATGCCAGACCAAAGGTCAAAGTGATCTAGCATTTATATTTGTTATCATTTGTTGAGAGTAGAATTCTCCTTGGGATATATTTATAATTGTTTTAATATTAAAGTGTCTTTACAGGAGATTTGTGCTTAATCAATTTGTATAATAGCATATGCATTCCCCTTGAAGTTACCTTGCCAACTTTTCTGCGACTTTTGAGCTCCCCCATGCTTTTTAATAAGCCAAGAGATCAAATGAATACTCCCCCAGTTGCCCAGATATTGGGCAGTTATGGCTGGTTTTAGGTCACCTAAACTCTGTAAACATTTAAAGAGAACCCTTGTATCAGATGGTTACTTATGGGACAGGAGAGGCCTTTCATCTGTGTTCCCTAATCTCACCCTACTGTACGTGATCTGATTCAGGGACAGCAACTTTGGGGTCAAAAAGAATTAATGCCAGAGTAACCATAGATGCCAAAACACTCCCAAAACTTTGAAACGTGAAATGCACAAGACTGAATATATGCAAAAGGTACATTAAAGATGATCCTTTCGGCCCAGCCAGCATGGCTCAGTGGTTGATCGTCGACCCACGAACCAGTAGGTGATAGTTCGATTCCCGGTCGGGGCACATGCCCGGGTTGCAGACTTGATCCCCATTGTGGGGCGTACAGAAGACAGCCGATCAGTGGTTCTCTCTCCTCATTGATGTTTCTATCTCCCTCTCTCTCTCCCTTCCTCTCTGAAATCAATAAAAAAAGTGTTGTTTTTTTTTAAAAAAAGATGATCCTTCTGTAAACAGGGCTCTACCACAGCCTGAGTGGTTCAAACCATAGAGATTTATTCCTCACACTTCTCAAGTCTGGAGGTCCACTATCAAGATGTTGGCAGGTTTGGTTTCTTCCAAAGGCCTCTTTTTTGTTGTTGTTGTTGTTGTTACTCCTCACCTGAGGATATTTTTTCCAGTTATTTTTAGAGAGAGTGGAAGGGAGGAGGAGATTCACCGAGAGAACCATTGATGTGAGAGAGACACATTGATTAGTTGCCTCCCGCACATGCCCAGACCAGGCCCAGGGATCAAGCCTGCAACTGAGGTATGTGCCCTTGACCAGAATCAAACCTGGGACCCTTCAGTCCGCAGGCCGATGCTCTATCCACTGAATAAACCGGCTAGGGCAGCCGTGGGCAAACTACGGCCCGCGGGCCGGATCCGGCCCGTTTGAAATGAATAAAACTAAAAAAAAAAAAAAAGACCGTACCCTTTTATGTAATGATGTTTACTTTGAATTTATATTAGTTCACACAAACACTCCATCCATGCTTTTGTTCCGGCCCTCTGGTCCAGTTTAAGAACCTATTGTGGCCCTCGAGTCAAAAAGTTTGCCCACCCCTGGGCTAGCGCGAGGTCTCTCTCTTTTGGCGTGTAGATGGCTTGCCTTTTTCTGTGTCCTCAGATGGCCTTTCCTCCTGGTGTCTCTTTCTCTCCTTATAAGGATATTAGGGCCCTTATGACCTCATTTAACCTTATTCACCTCATTAAAGGCCCTATCTCCAAGTATAGTGATACTGGGGATTAGGTCTCTAACGTGTATTTTGGGGTAACACAATTCAGTCGTAACAACAGTTGTGATAACAGTTACCATTTACTGGGCACCTTGTGTGCTGGCAGTTGTGCCAGACAGTTCACATCTATTATCTAATTCAAATCTTAACAGAGGTAGACTGGGAGGGGGGTTGTTTTTGTTTTTAACCACAATTTTTTAAAAAGTTCTACAAAATAATCTATATTCTCTCACTTAACAGATGAGGAACTGAGACTAGAAAGTGAGGTAACATACCAAAAGCCATGCAAAGTTAGGATCTGAATCCAAGTTGTACTCGTATAGAGTACCAGCCTATACTAATAACTTCTTAGGTTGATCAGTTATTATCATATATGAAGAAAGAATGTCACTTAGATCTTTCTACCTAGCAAGGGTCAAAGGAGCATTTTTAACAGTGTATGTTCAGCTGAGTATAGGGGGAAAAGGCTTCTCAATGGACATGAGCTAAAGCACAGACTTGAATGTTCGTCCTTCCCCCCTCCCCAAATTCATGTTAAAGACTTAACCCACAATGTGACGGTATTTGGAGATGGGCCTTTGAGAGGTGATTCAGTCATGAATGGGATTAGTGCCTTATAAAAGGAATCCCAGAGAGATCCCTTGTCCCTTGCATCATATAAGGACATTGCAAAAAGATAGCTATCTGTGAGCCAGGAAGCCATCCTGACCAAGCACCGAATCTTCCAGTGCCTTGATGGATTTTCCAGCCTCCAGAACTATAAGAAACTAGAGGCCCGGTGCACAAAAATGTGTGCACTCAGGGGGGAGGGGGTCCCTCAGCCCAGCCTGTGCCCTCTCGCAGTCTGGGACCCCTCAGGAGATAACGACCTGCTGGCTTAGGCCTGCTCCCGGATGGCAGAGGGCAGGCCCAATCCCTAGGTGCAGCCCCTGGTCGGGCTCAGTGCAGGGCCGATGGGGGGTTAGGGCGCCACCCCCTCTCATGCACAGAGCAGGGCGATCGGGAGGTTGTGATTCCACCCTCAGTCACGCTCAGGGTAGAGCCAATTGGGGGGTTGGGGCACCGTCCCGTCACACTCAAGGCAGGGTCGATGGGGAGGTTGCGGCACCACCCCCTGTCACGCACAGAGCAGGGCCAATCAGGGTGTTGGGGCATTTCCCCCTGTCACTCACAGAGCAGGGCCCATCAGGGGGGTTGGAGCTCTGTACCCTGTCACACACAGAGCAGGGCCCATCAGGGGGTTGGGGCGCCGCCCTCTATCACCCACAGAGCAGGGCCAATCAGGGGGTTGGGGTGCCGCCACTCTCACACTCAGGGCAGGGCCGATGGGGAGGTTATGGCTCTACCCTGTCACACACAGAGCAGGGCCCGTGTGTGTGTGTGGGGGGGGGGGATTGGGGCGCCGTACCCTGTCACACACAGAGCAGGGCCGATCAGGGGGTTGGGGCGCCGCACCCTGTCGCACACAGAGCAAGGCGATCAGGGGGTTTGGGCACTGCCCCCTGTCACGCTGATCCCGGTGCCTGGAGGCATATTACCCTTTTACTATATAGGGTAGAGGCCTGGTGCATGGGTGGGTGCCGGCTGGTTTGCCCTGAAAGGTGTCCTGGATCAGGGTGGGGGTCCCCACTGGGGTGCCTGGCCAGTCTGGGTGAGGGGATGTTTGCAGCTGGTGCCCCAACCCCCCAATTGGCTCTACCCTGAGTGTGACTGAGGGTGGAATCACAACCTCCCGATCTCCCTAGCACATCCTTCAGGGTGGGTGTCCCCACTGGGGTGCCTGGCCAGTCTGGGTGAGGAGCTGAGGGCTGTTTTCAGGCTGGGGGTGACTGAAGCTCCCAACCGCTCCTTTTTTTCTTTTTCTTTTTTATTCTGGGCCAGCTTTAGCTTTGAGGCTTGGCTCCAGCTCTTAGGCCTCTGCTGCTGAAAGTAGGTTTCTGGCCTTTGCTTACAATGTTGCAATCCTACTGGCTGAAGCCCGGCAGGTTTCTGGGGTTTTGTTTAGCTTCTATGTTTGTTACGTAGTTGCTTGCAGCTCAGAGGCCTGCAGCGGCAGGCGGGGAACATTGGAGTCAGTCCTCTGTCACTGAAGCAAGCAAGCCTCATGTTAGTTTCAAGCTGCCTGGCTGCCGGTTGGCTGACAGTTAATTTGCATATTGCCCTGATTAGCCAATGGGAAGGGTAGCAGTCATACGCCAATTACCATGTTTCTCTTTTATTAGATAGGATAAGTTTCTGCTGCCTAAAAGCCGCCCAGTCTGTGGTATCTTGTTATAATAAGCCAGTGGTGTGAGACAACCCCTTGGAAAGGCTGTTCTAATAGTGGAAAGGGTGCCCGTACTCCTCCAAGTTGGTCCCCCACCAGCAGCTTCAGCATTTCCTGGGAACTTGTTAGAAATGCCAGTACCAACCCAGTTCTGAATCAGAAACTCTGGAGGTGGGGCCCAACGATCTGTGTTGTAGCAAGCCCTCCAGTGGAGTTTTAATGCTTCTAATTTGAAAACCACTGCTCATGCTATCTTGAGCACTGCTTAAGATCAGCCGATGCCTCTTCTGCTGATTCCATATTTATGAAATAACTGACTATAATTTATGTACCCACACTGAAGTTGGGGGATGTGCTAGTTCCTTTTATAAGTCTATTTCTGATTATAAATTCATAAGATAGTTTATAATCAATTACTTATGAGCTTGACAAGTGAATCCATGAAAACAATCCAGTCTAAGCTTGTAGAGAAGTCTAGTTTAAGCCTGTGAAACAGGTGCCAACACTGATCCAGAGTGGAGGTTGCTTAGCAACAACCCTTCCACCCCACTACTCCCGGGCTCTCCCTTCCATGTAGGACTTGCAACCCAGAGGAAGAACTACAGGTCACCAAAAAGTAGCTGATAATCAGTATTCCTGGCCTCTGGATTATAGATACAAGTGAAATGTTTCTTAGTTTTATTTCATGGACTAATTAATGTGTATCATTTTTTAATTGTAATGGTAAGTGGGGTTAGGCCTTTTTCAATTTGTTTAGGTAGCTATCTTATTTAGAAATTAGTTGATGGGCAAATTATCCTAACTTCTATGACTAAAGCTTTTGACTATTGCTTTTGGCATTTCTGGCCCTCGAAAATTACTGAGTAGTGAGTGACAATTATGAAAGTTAAGAGAGCTTTATGTTCATTGGTATGAATATTAGTATTTGAGATAAATATACACTCTTATGAGAGTGAAGGACAGAGGTTTCTGAGACATAAAGTCATTGCAATTAGTCAGAGGTATCTGTTATATACAAATAACAAGTCAGGCTGTTGGGGGTAATTAGAAAAAACAGGAACAAAGTTGAGAAAAGGAGAGGGAGGTAGAACAGATGGAGAGTACAGGATTTGTCAGTGCAGCTATGGGAGGGTTTAGAGAGCTGAAGGGAAGCATACCCAGGATCTAGGAGTTATATTTACAGTGGGGCCTGATTCTCTGGGAGAAGGGAGCTGAACCCTGGCTAAGACAGGCTGACAGGGTCTGCTTGGGCTATTTGGCTACTTTCTGGAACTATCGTGGGCAGAGCCTATGTGTTATTGAGAGGGATTGGGAACACCACCAGGGTATGTGGAGATTTTTTCTCTGCTTCAGATGAGCTAAGCATGCAAAAAGAAAAAAGTTGCCCAAAGTTCTATCTTAAACATCCCTCTGTTTAAAAGTTTATACGGAGTCAAGGATATTGAACGGCAAAATAGCATGGATTTCTCCCTTTTTAAATAAGCTGATTTTATAGTTATATTTATCTAGTGTAAAAGCATTTGTAAAAACAGATATGTATTTTTTATAGATTTGTGTGAGTAGATTTACAATACCTATTATTAATATGACTTCAGGAGACTGGGATTGAAGTGGGGCAGGGGCTGTTAGCTTGTTCTATGCATCTCTTTACTGTAGGACTTGTACAGCAAGCCTATAACTCTCGTTAACTTTATAAAATACATATTAAATTTTATAAGAGCTTTCCAGGTTTACTAAAAAAATCAGTCCCCAGTTCTCTTTTTTATGATATCTTAAATTCCTCAAATATGAATTTGTTACCAGCATTTTCGGCTCTCGGTTATTCAGTTCTGCAAAGAATTCAGAGCCAAGAACTCTAGCACTAGATGAAATTTATGTAGCATGCAAAGTGAAAGCACACTCAAAGGGAAGATCTGAATGGACGACTCCAAGAGCTGCTTTGGCCTTTTAGAACAGCGGTCGCCAACCTTTCGGACCTCGCGGACCACCAGTTGGCGACCACTGTTTTAGAAAGAAAGTCACAGAGGCAGAAGAAGTGAGCTAGCTGGGCTGCATGGACTCAGGAAACAAGTTACAGAGGCAAAAGAAGATACGTTGGAAATGTATGATAAATAAGGGATATTTAGTAATAAGGTTCATTATGCAAGCTAACAGTGGTCTCTAGAGTAGTTCTCTTCTTGGCACTGGGATGGCTCTCCTCCTGGTCAGGTAGAGGGAGCTAACTTTACAAAGGACATGGATGCCCTGCTTTTAGACAGGAGGTTTATGCCCCACTATTAGAGTACTAATTGCTTTCAACTGAAACAATCCTTACGGCAAAAGTGGCATATTTTGAAGTGGCCTACTATGATTCTCTTTAGTTGTTTTCCCCTTTGATCTTCTCAACCAACAGTTTACTGCACAATTCTACTTTTGTCTCCTTTGTCTTTATATATTATAGTTTCTGAGTTTCGGAGCAACGCAAGCCAACATCTTGACATACTAGATTCTGAATTTCTTTAGTGAATTCATAATAGCAAAAATATTTTATTGAAAAACCATATAATGTCAAAGGTGTTGTTGGTGAGTCCCTGACATTGGCACACTTCCCAGCCTGGTGTTCCACCTCAAGACAAAAGGACTGACAGGGCAGGGCCAACCTCCCATCATTTTCTCAGTGCTCACTTGTTCTGCACCCTATAGACAGCATCACTTTAACTTGAGATGAGTAAAGAACAATTCAAATAGGAAAAAAGTGGGATGGAGACCATAGCAAAAGAGTACACTTCCCTACCTATGTGCTTATTTACATAATTGTGTTTTTATAACATTTTCTGTACTTTTCCGTAAGCTGATACTGCCCTAATTATAGATTTTGGAAAGAACACTTCATTGTACCCCCAAATTACATAGTGCTTTAAAAAGGTACCTTCTTACCAAGTACCTTATAAACTCCTAATTACATAAAACAATTCAGGATACAGAAGAGAAACAGCCTGTACCGTTAACAGATGTTGGTATTGTTATGTACTTGAATACAAGGCTTTTAAAGATCTATAATATTTTTATGGTGTAAAAAGGAAAGAAATGACTCATTATTGTCATGTGTCACGGAGACTCCTGATCAAACAGAACACACATGGTCTATTTTGTGAGTTCCGTACAGTGCATTGTCAATGGGCTTGCCTTTGTGTGTGCAAAAGTGCCACTTATTCCAGCAAATTACCTTTGTGGCATTTGTACCTGCTTCTTAGACAGCTTGTGGGCACCTGGGCAAAGCAGAGGCTGGGTCCCTTTATCATGGCACACCTGCACAGGGCATCCCCACAGCGCCAAGCACTGGGGAAGTGGCCCCATTTACAGGTCGCTCCTCCAGACCCCCACCGAGGGCTTGCCCTCAGCGCACTCCTTCCCGCAGGTGGAGTGGAGCTGGCTTCCTGTACCATAGCTCTTTTTGTTCCATCGCTCTTTTTGTTCCATCATTTTTGGTTCTGTCTTAAGATACAGTGATGCAAATAACAAGGAAAGTAACCTTAGCGGAGCACAACTGAGGAAATTAATCCTATTAAGTATTGGACTTAATGTTTAATTTGAAGTTTTCAGCGCTATTGTTAAAAAAGAAAAGCTTCTTAGGATATTAGACTTGGAAATACCCTGTGTTTCTGATTAAAGAACAAAACTTTTAAAAATTGGGTTTGATTTTTGTATTATTGACAAACATTCCCATATGTTTTTCTCCAGGGAAAATTGTCTTCTGGGAACAAGCCAGACATACACACAAATTTACTCATTCCTTCACAGGTTTTGATATTAGCTTTAAGGTAGTTCTTCTTTTCTCTAAGAAAACCTTCCCTTTTGTAGCAAGCATTTTGAAAGTTGAGTTGCTGAAATGGGTTTCATGTATTTTTGCTTTTTGATTTGTTTGTTTTGTTTTTTTGTAATTTTCTTCCCACCCTGATTTTTGTGATTCTTTCCTTGGAAAACTGTCCTTAATGAGATTGTTGTTCCTTGTGGTACATTGACTGGTCCAGCAAGACTGAAGTTCAAGAACCAACTCAGCAGTAAAACAGTAAAACCTTGAGTATAGATTGATTCATAAATGTAAGCGAGCGAGTGTTGAAAGTGATGCATTATGTCACTGCAACATATTGACATTATCAATTATATGTCATTAAACAGCTAAGCTAACTGAATGATTTACTTTGTGTTTAACTGCCTTTCAATTAAAGGGAGCAAATGCTGAGGAACTGGGATGCAATATCAGTAACCATATATTTTCTCCTGTTAACACCAGCATCGCTGACCCGCACATGAGGGGCGTTTGAGCATTTTGCTGCCGGCTGTGCTGCCCTAGTTTAAATGGTCTAAATAAGCGATTAATGATTGGGAGCAGGCCCGAACACTGCTTCCAGATCTGTTCCTTCATGCATTTCCATGATGTCACCTCGCTGCCTGCTTGGGAGGCGTTATTTCAGGGTAGTTCACACTATTTTCCTGGCATTTGTTTCCATTGCAAGAGTCCTTGATGTTTCTTCATAGTTGTTTTTTAAAAAAATATTTTTTTAGCATAATGACTTAAACCTTAGATTGTTGGTTTTCCAGTAGCAATACAGGTGTTCTCAGTTTTGCAGTCAGACATATGAGGGCTACTCTGTATCGTGAAAGGTAGACTGTTGCCCTCATCAAAGGAGCTCTAGGCTTTTCCCCACGTTTCAGTGGTGATAACTTGAACCAGACATCTAGTTTCTTGGGACATTGTTTTATTGTCTTGCAAGTTAATACGGTATTTGGGTTTCACAAGGTTAAACTATACAAAGGGTTTCTCAAATGTGCATGTGCGGTAGATGGGTATATTAACTGTTACTCTGAAGTTGAGAATGTGAACTATTAACTGACCCACTGCATTTGTTCTCTGTGTAAAATTTTGTTATAACAGTGCTAATTACTAAGCAGCTGAATTTGTGAAAAAATGCACAGCAGTAATTTGCACCTTACTGTTGCTTTGCCATTAAAGAAGTTGTGAACACATACATTGGGCGCATGCAATTGATTTATGAAATTCTGAAGAACACGTTTCTTTATGGATCTTTAACAGTTGGACTTTGTAGCATTTGGTTTCTATATTTGTGCCTTTGAGACCTCATATTACCCCAATAAGAGCTGTGGAGTGCTGCATAGAACGTTTTAAACAGGAAGAAGAGCATTTTGCAGTAAGACCGAAACTTTTAAGTTATTACATAGGCTTTTGTTTTTGTTTTTTGTTTTTTTGCTAGTTTAAGAAAAAGAAGAAAAGATCTCCTGTCTAGTTCCTTCCTATCGATGTGAAATCATGAACTGCAGTAGTCAGATTTGAGTGTTCTGGTGACTGTTAAAATCGCTATTTCAGTGGCAAGTTAAATGGTTCTGTTCTGTTGGATCCACAGCCTGAATAGATGCTTCTCCATAATTAAGAGTCCATAACAGACCTAAACCAGCCGAGTTCTGGCCTTTGTTTTGTTGTGCTTTGGCCTATGAGAACCACT
Organism: Myotis nattereri; assembly: GCF_964212035.1. NCBI lineage: Eukaryota > Metazoa > Chordata > Mammalia > Chiroptera > Vespertilionidae > Myotis > Myotis nattereri. The sequence goes on along the minus strand of NC_138076.1, from coordinate 39,295,015 downwards.
TCGAGTCTTAGGACATCATTTTTTTTTTCTCTCCTGTGGGTGGGTCAGAAACGTCCGCTTCGGGTAGTTTACAAATGTTATGGAGTTCTGACCATTTGAAAACTGCACATTCCACATTTTCATACGTGCACATTTAGATTAATTCCACATACCTCTTATTTGGAATTCTGACAGCCAGCAACTTTTAAAAGAAATTTGTGTTTTTAAAGGAATGTGAAAAATTAAAATTTCTTTCCCACTACCAAGAGTTGTTCTGTACTTTTCAGAAGCCCTGCTCACGGGCAGAAAGGAACGGTTTCAAAGGAACCTCATCTCCATATGGTTTTACTCGATAATCCTTTATCCACCATCTTCAACCCTCATTCCTTTGCTTTCTTGCCTGTGGCTACATTTCTATCTCTGCATCAATTAACACAGTGATTTATACAACAAGCAAGCAGTTTAGAGGTAATGGTACACAATTAACATCTCATTCCACCATAAAGGGTATGCTAAATACCCCAGTCATTGCTTTCTCTGCCTGGAATTGAAATAAGTGTTTGTCCTAATTCATATGCTATCTGATGTGAAGTGGGCCTGCTTTGTACTGCAGTACACCATTAATCTAATTATAGATAGCTGCAAATGAAGTGCTGTCTGAGCGAGGAGATTGAAGAAAATAGCCTTTTGTCATTTAGCATGACTCTGTGAAGCAAGATCACACTTTACAGGGCAATACTGCAAAATGGAAATCTCAATAATATTGCTGCCTGTTGCATCTTTTCTAATTACAACAGCATTGTAAACACAACTGGGCGCTGGTATAAATAGAGCTGTAGATACGCTGTCATGTGGGTTGTCGGAGAAAGTCCTCCGAGTGCTGTTGGATTAAATGATGCATCCTGATTGACAGCTACCTTGAGACTGTGCCGATGGAGTTGTCACGGCTTTATGCTAACAGGCTGCTCCAGTGCCTGCAGCTGTAGGAGGCGCCTTCACCTGGGTTGTACCTCCATAAGGACCCCTCAGGCTTTAATTCTGTGTTTTTAGTATTGCTTCATGGAGATTTGGGTGGGTTGGGTTGGGTAGGGTCTAATACTGAAGTGGAGGGGAATGTGTTTCACATGGCTTTGAACCCGGGCTATGGTTTTCCTCAAGTGTTCATTGTGTATCTCACAGGGAACGTAGGCAAGAAAAACAAAACAAGTTTGGAATACCTTTCTGATTCCACCTAAGTGTTTTAATTTGCATTAGTGTTTTTCTCTTTTTCTGACATGCTGTTGTTTTAAAAGATATATCATTTTTGCAGCATTTTTGGTTGCTGGCAGTTTTTCTGTAGCTCAAGTTAGGAAAGTAAACTTTTAGGGGCATATTTGAGTGCTGGCTCTCAGTGCCCCACTCTGAAAATGAAGACACAGCTTAATGTTGGAGACCCTTGGGGCCAGAAGGTATAGAACTTTGAATAAGAAGAGGTCCTTGTATTGGAAGAAATGGACTTGCCACCTCACTAAATAAGTGAGGGCCGATGAACAGTAGGTATATGGCTGATGCTTCAGGATGTTAGGATAACTGATGTAAAATAATCCACAGTAAAGGTTCATTCACTTAAGGTTCATCGTTTACTCTGGCACAGTGTGACTGAGATGGCCCCCAGTTGACATGAAAAAGCATTACTGTTCATTCACATATCCTCACTGTTGGGAGAATGGCGTAGAAATGGAAACTGGAGCTGGGTTACTTTAAGAGCAATGAAGCTAAAGGCTTGGAAATCACAACTGAAAAAAATATGTAAAGCAAACCAACACTCATCTTGCCAGGAGCCCACAGACCCCTAAATCATACAGACACTTGAGAGCGAGGAATATATAAACTCGCTGGTAAAGCTGGAGGCCTTTGAGAGAAGCACATGGATTTAAACTCCATAAGGAGATACACACACTAAACTAATGCAGACACCAGCAAGATGGTGTTTTGTGTGACATCTGAGTGGGGTGCATCCACAGTGAGGGCTGCTTGTGGCCCAGACTGTGTGAATGGCAGAGGTGGGCGTGCCCACTTGCAGGATGTTTCTGTTAACCCAAACCACGATTGGCTCCCTCCTCCCCCAACAACCACAGCTCTGGGCTCCCTCTTTTCCCTTTTTATCAGGTTTCATGTTAAGAGCTGTATGTTAAGTTTTAAAACAATTCTATTATGTTCCTTTTAATTGTCCGTCTCTTATAGTTTTCTTCCTGATCCTTTCATGTCTGGTGTGATCCCTTTTTCTTTCTTTCATTTGAACTTTTTGAGAGAAATTTTCTTGTTAGACATGGTTTACCATTGTAGACACCATAAAATTAATTTGCTTAGAGACCTGGGCTTGGGTTATTTTACCATAATTAGATCATGAGATAAGACCTTGGTCCCCCCCCCCCCCCTTATTGTGTATGTGGACTGAGGAGTCTGGCAAGCTAAGCTGGGGAGCACCTGTTCTTACCCGGTGAGGTGTGTTTTTCAAGGACGTATTAATTTGACTGTGGTTTGGAGAGCACCTCCCAAAACCCACAGAGTGAGGTTCCGTCTACTAATGACCCGCAGCTATTGAACCGGCAAGCAGCTCCTAATCCCTCAGGCAGACGATCCTCGTGACCTTGCAGGGTGAGCACCTCTGCTGCTACTAGGGTTGCGCTTCTAGGTTGCTGCTACTAGGCTATCCACTAGCCTTTTACAATCAGGGACTTTTACTCCCAAAGCATCAAGTTCATGGCTTTGCTGCTTGAAAACAATAACAACAGCTTAAAATCAATACTCTCCAGGGACATTTCGCAGAACCCATTAGGAATATTTAAATGCCTAGCGTACAGCCAGACTGCACTGCACGTGTCATAGGGCATTTTCCTGAAATCTCTCAACTACTTGGCTGCTCTGCCCGTGCCCCCTAAGAATTCAGGGAAACCAATAAATAGCAGTTTTGATCATAAACTTTGAAAGCCCTAGTGTACATTCTTAAATGACTTCTTTTCTGGGGCATCAAAAACCTTTTACGGTTCTCACCCGGCAATTCATTCTGATGGGCCCATATGCTGCACTCCACTTAGATCCCATCCTGGCAAGCACCCCATGCAGGCTGCACGGGCGAGCCAAGAGGTTGTTTTAAGAAGGCGTGTTTGCATGGGCATGCTCAGGGGTCAGGACAACATCAAAGGTAATCTTAAAAAGAGAACCTCCCCGATGCCTCCTCCTTTTATATTCCGAGAGGTCATTTCTAAGCCAACTATTTGCAGCAAGGCCTCTCCTGAGGCATTTACCCCCTTGTTTTTTTTGTGTGTTTTTTTTTTTTTTGCCTGTGATTACAATAAGTCACTTATCCCCAAACAGATTTTAAGAACAATAAACAAATACAAAAGGAAAAGGAACATCTCATCAATAACAAAGACCGCATCTAAAGGCCCTGAGTTTTGTGGCTCTTTTACATCTCTTTCCAAGCAAAGCAGGAGTCCTACAGAGAAAGGAATCCGAAAGATAGGAAAATTATAAAAATAGTAAGAGGATCCAGTTTTAGTCAGGATCTTGTCATTTCTGGGGAGAAATGGAGCTTAGGACAGTCTTAGCACTTGATTTCTATTCAGGCTTGTTTGTGATGTAGCTAAAAGTAGTTTTTAAGGGTATCCACTGTTGTGAAATGTGATACATTCTTTATTCTCAGTGCAGAAAGATGCTTTCCCTGAATTTAGTGCTCACATTTTGAAGCCAAGTTGTGTACCAAAACCCACCAAAAAACAGATCTGTATGCTGCACTGGAAACCAGACAACTAGGCCCAGTGCTGGTCAGTCCCTGGGGAGGAGCGGCCAGGGTGCAGCCACCTAAGAAGAGGAACTTTTTGTTGATGGTGCTTCTAATGTTGGACTTCCCTTCGAAGGCAGACAGCACAGACACTAAAGCTGTGCAATTTGGTACAATTATATTCTCCCCTCTCTTTCTCTCCTGTAATGAAGGACTTTGAGGTACAATTCCTCGTTGATAAATAGTCCCTCTCTGCCTGGAATGTTTATTAGACTGACAGCAGAGCGCACTCTTCTCGCTTGTTCTCTTGCCACTTATGATTCAGATGAATTTTAATAGGAGCAAAAAAGCTTTTATTTGCCCTGTAATTTCACTTAAGGATCATATCCTTCAGAAACTGGCAGACACTTGTATGTCTTGATTGCAAAACACACACTCAGGAGTAAAGAAACATGCAAAAGATGTTATTCTTCAACCTGTCACAGCGCCGTTCATCTGCTCTGACTTAGGCCATCAAAGCGCTTCCTCGGGGCCCTCCCCCACCCCTCCCTCCTCTTTAAATAGGCCCGCAAAGAGCACACTTAAAGATTTCCGCCAACCCTGCACCGAATTAAAGGGTGAATTCTATTTTGCTTTTGCATCCCTGCCATCATGATGCCCACAGGAGGCTTTAGGTTACAGCAGCTTTTTTTGAACAAAATGGGGCCGCCTGGATGCTGCAATCTGCCTCCCCAGGGGAAATGCGATCTGGTAGGGATCCAAGAATCTTCAGGTGGCCGTTCCCACTTCACCGGCTAACACGTCCTCCCACCATTTTATCTTGTTTCTGTTTACGTAGACCAAACTGAGGCTCACCTGTTTATTCACAGAGATCCAGGATTTTTCCTGCTGGGCAGAAATTCTCTTCGCCAGAAATGTCCTGTTCGAACTACCTTTGGTGTGCCCTTAATTGTTTGTGAGCCACCTACAAACGGTGCCATTAAAATACTTGGCTGTGCATATTGTTTTCTTTCAGTGGTTTTAAACTCTTGTTATATTGTCCCTTAATACAGAAGACATTCTCATCATATTTCATCTGTATCTATCCTAACCACCTTGTTACAGAAAGACTACGTAACGCTGTGCCTGAAAAGAAAGGCTAACATTTTCAGTCGTGAATATAACATTTTATGTCACTAGAAAAAATGGAATTTTAAGTATTGTTTTGCCCAAAATGAACAATGAAACCCTTTGTCTTAAGTTATTGATACGTAGAACAGCAGTCCCCTTGAGGGAGTGGGGCGTTAGAGACAGCAGTCTGCTGCCATCTACTGGTGCGTGCTCACACTCACCCCTTTCCCCTTCGGCTGACCCAGCTCACGGAATTGGTGTTAATTGGGATAAGTTTTGTAAGCGGTGAAGGGAAAACAAAAAAATGCTCAGTTTTCTTTATAAAATTTTCAGATGTTTTCTTCATGTAACAAAAATGATGGCTATTTATCACTAATTAATTACAGAGGAGTTCTTATTTCAAGAAATCTCTTCAGTAAGTGGCTCATAACATGTGCCAGAAACAGATGAATTTATTTTGTTTTTATGTACAATAATTAAAAAGCCTGTGACTTCGAAGGCATTATCATTTAAATTTAAAAGGTAAAAGCTGATTTTGAATGAATGCTACTTTTGAGAAAGGCGTTCATCATTTAAACTCACTTATGTTGTTTTTCCTTAAGTACAAGGTGCATATCTTAACCAAACTCGCCGCAGAATTGAACAGATTTATGCTGGAAAAAGTGGCTGAGGATACGAGCAGCACCCTTCGCTCCCCGATGCCTGGCCTGGTGGTGGCCGTCTCTGTCAAGCCTGGGGACATGGTAAGGAGCATGCCTGCCTGTGGGGTGGGGGCAGACTGAAGCGTGGCTACTTCCTGAGCAGGTCTTTCTCCAGTCGTACTACCCCCCACAAAACAGCAAAGTAGCTTTTGTACATATTTTGTCCAACTGTTCACCTTTGAATCAGATTAGTGACAATATCTGAGTGCCCCTCCCCTCAAATCATCTGGAACTGGAACCGAAATAAGGCCTAATTCATTCAGTTATTTGGCAAATTTGGAGTTCCAGGAAGTATCCTATTTAAAATTTCTGTTTACTCTCTTAGCTCTCTGTGCGTTAAGCATCCTTGAAGAAAACTCCTAGCAAAAAATAATCCTCCGATGGGGAATTTTGGCCATGGTTTTTGGAGTAAAAGGGAAGGGAACTAAGGAAAGTTAACTCTGTAATCGTGTAGCACCAGAGCACTTCCCTGCCTTGATAAATAAAACCTAGGATCACTTAGGAAGGTTTTCATTTCGACGTTGTGACATGAAGGCATGAATCAAAGCTCTATTAATAACCAAAGTTCTGTTAACATGTTCAGTCTCACAATGGCGTGCTGTGGACAGATTGGTGGGATCCATGCATTTTCTGAAAGCATGGTTAGAAATTACTTATTAACAGCAAAAGTAAAAAGGAAACAAAGATTTAACCAGAAGATTTCTAGGGGGCATGTAAATACTTGCATTTTTGTTTATGTGCCGCCATAAATAAGGGCCAAACATGATCGTCTTTCATGAATGACATGGTAATTCCATTTTGTGACTCAGTTAAGTTACAGGGGTTTATATATTTTCCTGTAAAAATTACATTAAAACTGCTTCTATATTTCTTTATTAACATAAATAAATTAACATTGAGGAAAAACTGACATAGTTGTCTGTGGATTCTAGAAAAGTATTTATAATGAGTGAATATTAAGAAAAATAATCAGTTTCAGTTATTGAAATGATTAGCCCTGATGCTTTAAAAATTACATGTATGTGATGAATATGGGGAGGGGCTTGCCTTGTATTTCTTCATTCTAAAGCAGTGGTTCTCAACCTTCCATATGCCGCGACCCTTTAATACAGTTCCTCATGTTGTGGTGACCCCCCAACCATAAAATTATTTTCATTGCTACTTCATAACTGTAATTTTGCTACTGTTATGAATCGTAATGTAAATATCTGATATGCAGGATGTATTTTCATTGTTACAAATTGAACATAATTAAAGCATAGTGATTAATCACAAAAACAATATGTAATTATATATGTGTTTTCCGATGGTCTTAGGCGACCCCTGTGCAAGGGTCGTTCGACCCCCAAAGGGGTCGCGACCCACAGGTTGAGAACCGCTGTCCTAAAGGGTTAGATTCTAAGGAGATAGCCCCTTGGCCTTGGCAGTGAGCTGTGTGCACTCACGCTAATGGGCAGCACAGTTAGTGGAATCTTCCATAGGATGGTAAACAATGTGAGGGGTGGTTGTTGTTTTTCATCTTCCTTCTTAAGCTTTTTCTGGAAGCCACATGGGCTGTATACTGAGCTTGTCAGTCCTAATTGTGTGTTTTTAATCATAAAATCACATTTGTGCTTTTAAAAAAATGAGTGTTTAATGGCAATCCTTACTTTTCCAACACCTGAGTCAAACCCTGAGAGGCGGGAGGCGGCTCCTGCTGAGCGTGGAGGGGCCGTTCCTGGCGGCCCTGCTCCTCCGTGTGCTCCAGCCTCCTGGCTGTGGCTGTGCTGGGGCAGAGAACAGGCAGCTTGCAGCCTTCTTGCTTCCAACAACTGCTCCCTCCTCCTCTGGCTTCTCCAGATACCAGGAGGGTTTAGCCTTCATGCTTTCCGTTTCCTGGTTAATAATTTAATGTGGGAAAGCAGGGCATTTAGTAAAATGGAACAATGTGTATTAATTTTTGGTTCATTGGGGTAGCTCAGATATTGAAAACCACCACCAGTAATTACATGTGGGTATTCAAGAATGGCTTAATTTGAGAACTGACTGGAGTCTCTATTTCACATATTCCTTTAAAGTCAGAGGACATGGCTGGGGGGTATATCCTCAGTCCTTCGCCTTCCATATAAATGCTCTTTGTGCGCATGTGCCTAGGCTGGGCTGGGAGACCAAATGCTTTCTTTTTATTTCTCTTCACCTCCCAGCACTACTTCTAGTCCCGGCAGAACTTCCTTTTATATTTTGTGGCATTATGTTTTAATAAAATAGTGTTCGCTCTTGAGTTATTATTTGTGAAAAATGTCCCAAACCGCTAATACCTAAGCCAAATGCAGGGCGAGACGTTTACAGGTCAGCTCTTACTACTCATATAGTTAAATCTGCTTCGTGTAATTAAAACACAAGAAACTTTCCTTGGACCAAGGGCAGGGCACTTGCTCAAGGCCACAGTAAGAAAATAATACTTGTACCTTTTAAGTGTTGAGGTTTAAAATTATTGTAACACTGCAGGGCATGTTGTACTGTTCTCAGCAATAACAATAGCTGAGCCAAGGTCCCACTTTTATCAATAGGAAGAGAATGGAATCAATCATCTGTGTATTTTCAAGGAAAACAAGGATCTAAAAAAACAACTCAGGGCCGACAAGTATTCTCTTTTCTTTGAAATGTTGTTTTGTGTAGGCTGAATTCCAGTTATCTGTAATTTTTACATTTAGCTGAAATAAAACTTCACAAATCTTAGACTGGTTGAGCCTGGCAATAATGTGTCCCACAAGTAACAAATAACAAATCTTGGTTGTGAAGTACGCAATTTTAACAAAGTTAAGAAAAACATCTCAGGACAGAGTGTGCTGGGTGGCAGTTGGGAAGTAGAGATGGTGTGAGGAAGCCAGCTCCGCTCTGCATGCTGCCATCAGGTGCAGACAGCAGAAGTTCCTAGGACTTTCACTGTTTAGCATTAAGTGTGGCAGAGGAATCTTTTTAAATGTTTATAGAATAGCCTTTTTGAACATGCAGGGCGGGGATTCTAGTTAATAAACAGTAAAATACATATATACAAACAAACCAATTAGAAACTAAGCAGAACTGGATCATAAAAGTCTAGAATCACACATTTAATCCAGAAAACAAATCACCAGATGACTTTTATACGCCTGTCTTATATGCTTTTTTTATAAGAGTTCTGAAAATATTTTTAAGGACTGATTTTAGTTTCATTTTGAAAAATAGCCATTTTTCTGTACATTTAACACTTTCATAACCTGGGGGCACTTCTATAATCAAAGTTAGCATTTTTAATAACTTGTTTTCACTGTTTTCATTTCTATCTTTATGATATTCTTGAACAAAAATATTGAATATATATTCTTTCAGAATGATAGCTGAACACAATTTTTTTCAGCATTAGACTTACAGCTGTTGAAATTTCTGCACAATTTTCATTTGACTTTGAAGTATAAAAATAAAGTCATCATGAGCACATTTGTTTTGTTAGCCTTTTGATATCAGAAAGAAAACAAAAAATAAAAATAACAATGAGGCAGCCCAATGGGATATTTTAATATTGCATTTAATTAAGATTTGTTCTAGTCATGTTTAGATTTTGAAATATTTATCTTATTTAATACATCCACAGTTTAGTGAGACATGACCCAGAAGCAAGCTGTATACCATTTATGTTTCTTTCTTTCTTAATTATTACTTTTGATTTATTAGTTTGTGAGACCAGGTAAAATGATAGCTTGATCAAGTACCTGTTGCTGGTTTTTCCTGCCACTTAGCCCATCCAGTATTAGTAAGACAGATGGAGTATTTGGGGGCCAAGATGAGGAGGATGTGCTTTGTAGCAGGACTGATATTCAGTAGCAGGTAATTAGGTGTTTGGGATTGTTGTTCTCATAAACAGTGACTTAGGCAAAAAACAACATTGGTGTCGTATAAAGTGTACCAGTGAAAACATAAAGTTTAGGATCATTAGTGGGAGTATCACCCAGATTTCACCCTGATTTTTTTTTCCTCCTTTGCATGTGCTCCTTCAGGGGGAGAGCACCCAAGCAGATGGATGGGTGAGCATGATAGTCTCACCTCCTCTTTGTCCCTAAACCATCTGCAGTTGAGCTTACAGCTGATCTTGGAGAAATCGCTAGTAAACTTGGTGCGAGACCTTTATTTTTCATGTCTTGAATAAGCAGGATTTGAACCCTCCTCTGCGCTTAAGTATTGCCGAGGAGAAGGGTTGGCTTGGGCTCTCCTGATGTGTGTTCGCCTGGCAGTGACTTGTGTACCCCATGCAGCCCAGTGTCAATAATCACATCTTTCCCTGGCAGAGGACCTGACCTGGCTGTTTGATAGATTTTCCAGTTTTTGGATACCTTGATTTACAATCAGGAAATAATTGTAATAATTAAATTTACATATTTTATAGCAGTAGTTATTCAAGCAGTTTATTTGATAAGGTGCCAATTTTTCATCCAAACCTCAGATTGTATTCCAAAGCACGTGGAAATTCATAATTCATTATTTAACACTTTTTATACTTTAAGTTATGAAATGGTCCGAACATACAGAAAGTTATAAAGAATAGTATGCTCTCTGCTTGTCTAATTTACCACATTTGCTTTCCATTTTATTTAAGACTAAGACACTGCTTATGCAGTGAATTTGCCCTGTGTTCTTTCCAGTCGAATTCAGGTAACCACTGTCCTGAATTTGGCCCTTTAATCTTTTCCAGGTAGCATTTACTTTTAAACATTAGGGACAATTTTTGTTGGAGTAAAAGTTGGGGAATTTTTACAACTTAATGATAATTATCAATATAAGAAAATATTTTTATAGATTAATCAACAAATTAAATATTATAGGAGAGTCTTCTACAAATCTGGCATTTGATTTAATTTTTCTAGGAATGACCTGTTTGGGATTATAGGGGATGTTTGTTAGCTTTGCTTTAAACATTTTTGAAGATAACGGTTCTCAACTTGGCCAAATTTCAAAATATCCTTTCTCACCCTTTTGCAAAAAATAAAATAAAATTTCTCCGAATCCTTTAAAACAGTACACTTCCCAGAGATAGTGGATCCAGACCGATTTCTTAAAGATATTGTAAATGACATCAATTTTAACTAGTTTTCTTGGTTACTAGAGGCTTTGGCTCTAGTTTTGAGCTAACTTAAAGAGCAGTAGGGTGTAATATTTTTCTTCATTTTAAGAAATTTTAAGAAAAACTGGACATGTTTAACACTGGCCACAACTCTGTATTCTTTCCTCAAGGCTTTCAGCTCCCTGCTTTGAGACCCACTGCACAATTCCAGAGGGGCTGCCCCAGTGGGGAACTGGGGGAGCCTGGGCAGAGGTGGGGGCCTGCAGTCCCTCCGAGCCATCTGCCTTGGTGGAGTATGTTACTTCTCCTGCTCGTGCCCTCCTGAGTCAGGTGACTGGTGCACAAACCCGTTAAAGGAGACCTTAGCCTGGGGAGAGATAAGGGGTTTGGCGGCATTGCTGTCACCTGCCTTCTCTTTCTTTGTAATTTGATGATGGTTCATTCCGTTATTGCTTAACTACTGCACAACCTCCCGGGGTGTCTTCTCCCTCCCTCTTTACATGAAGATGTTGGGATGTGAATGCACATTTCTTCGTCAGGGAATATCAGGGGATATTTACCAGCCTATCTTACCAGCTCAGAAAGAGGAAGTCATTACAATCAGATTCTAGCAGTGCCTTTTAACCAAATCTGAGATGCCTTTTTCCTGTGGCTAACTGCGTCTTTCTTCAGATCTAAGGGCTTTAAAATGCATTGCATTCAGGCACCTGTGTTCTAAGTAGAACTGCCTTTAAAAATGTAATTGAAGGATTTTCACTTTTGTGGAGTCGTCAGCAGGGTTGATATTGATCCGTGCTTTCGGGGGCCCAGTGCAGCAGAAGGGGAGACTGCAGCGGGCCGGTAAGCCCTCCGAGCCTTCTGTCTAATTTGGCAGAAAAACACAGAATGTAGGACAACAAAAGAAGGCTCCTTTTCCCATAAAAATTCTTCCTCCCACCCACCCTCTTCCCCAAAAAGGGGACTTAATTTTTCAGCTGCACGCAGTGATTTGGTGCTCACTCTTGCATTGAAACAGTTGCTGTCTGAACAGGCAGGAAGCAGTTTTCTTTTAATTGCTGAAATCATTCGGAAGTGCTTCGTGCCCTGCTTCTATGCAGCAGATGCTGTGCATTAATTGGCCTGCGTAGAAATGACCCAGGGTTCCTTGCAGCGGGCCCAATTTTAGGCAGAGGGTTTAAATAGCTTATTTATTATTTTGTATAATCTGGCGTACATTATGTGCTCCTGCATGTGTCGTATTTCATGGTCTGCAGTTTCTAATGTCATGTGGGTTTCAAAACCTGTGTTTCTCTGGTAATGTACTAGCAGCAGGTAAGCTCAAAATACCATCCATCAGGAGCTAATTTTTTATCCAGATACTCCAATGACTGATGAACCTGTCTTTTGTATGAATGTTTAGCACAGTAGAAAGCCATATGCCACTGGCACAGTTTCCTATGCATTCTTTACAGTTGCTAGAGAGTGGGCTTGCAGGGGAAAACCCCTCCACCGTTTCTGACCTCATGCCTATATTTAAAGGATAACACTTTTAACATCGGCCCCGGTTCTGGACCACAAAAGAGGGGAGGGGCCATCTTAAAGGAAATCCGACCCTGGGCCATAATCATTTTCTTTATCAGAAATATGACGGCACACTCCTAATAGGGAACCTTGTTTTGTTGCTCCCCGTCTGTTCTAAACAGACCTCAGCCCATTAGAAGGGCCTCCCTCGTGTGGGAAGACCACAGCTGTTACTGTAAACCTCATCCCGTCACTGTGTCGCCCCCATTTTGTGGCTCTGAAGGATGAAATTGAGAAATGGAATACTGTGCAGTCATCCTTCACATCTCCAATTTTAGGCCTTTGCCATCATTTTCATGCCTTTATTCCAAATCAAATAACATTAGTGAGCTACACCACCTTGTGATGAATATCTGGTATTGAGCACAGCTTTCAAGTCTGTACTTTTGGGGGCTTCCTTTTATGTTTGGTGCAGGCCTTTCACCCTTTCTCTTCCCTTCCTCTCCCTGCACTTCTTTTGAGCTTTCTTCCTGCACTTGCAGTCTGAATAACACAAGTTGCCGAGCGTGTCCCAGTCTTAACATGTTTTCCAAGAGCGACATGTGCAGCAGAAGGTTGTGTGTCTTTTAATCTTTGGGGAAGAAGTGAAAGGAACTTGGTAGAAGGCTATTGGGAGCTTTAATTGAAGATAAAAGTCTCTGGGGAAAGAGTCCTCTGAAAATAAATGGAACTTGATAGATTTCCATATCATTTATAACTTCCCTTAATTACACTTGGAAGACTTGCCAGTAAAACTGGAAAATTGGCAGCCTATATCCATTAGAGTCATTTTGCCGACCATGGCAAGCAGCTGGCTTTACTGGATTTTATTTCCCATCACTCACAATTAATCATCAGCTGGAGATGTCTGAAGCGCTTCAGCACAGAGCAGGCCGGCGACATCCAGGGCTCCTGAACGGGCTGAAATCTGCCCAGTACATGGGCCGAGTCCTCTCTCCAGCTCGCTCACTCATGTTGGAGCAAGGCCGGCTCCTGCCTAATGAGTGCGCTCCCATAATCGGATGCGAATGTGAACCTTGACCCCATGTCAAAGGAGAGGACGCAATAAGCCGGGTGAAAGATATAGGATTCAGGCCTCCAGACTTTACAGCAATTAGACAGGGAGCGGAGAAGTACATCAGGCTGACGAGGTTGATCAAAAAGACTTGCGGGGCTTGTGACCATTTTGTAAGCCCAACGCTGGAGACATCCTGTCATAATCATTAAGTCTTTATCAGAAGATTCACAGAAGTGTTAGAGAAGTGTGCGCACACTGCTCCTTCAGGAGCCGGGCCCTCACATGTGATCTGTGGGGTAGAAACTGACTTTACGCAGCCCCTGTGCTCATGCAATTAATGCCCGGTGTTCTGAGCAGCAGGGAAATCCACAAGGTACACCAGCCTTCCCCAGTAATGTGGGCGGGGGGTGCGGGGGGCACCTCTGCACAAGGAGGCTTCCAGGTTGCTGAGGTGAGAGGCCTGGGCACGCCCTCTCGGCGTTGTTGGACTGGAACCCCTACTCACAGCCCCGTCTGCATTCTTTGCTATATGGTTTATACCATGTTTCTTACCCAACTTGGATTTTTGAGGAATGAAATAATGAATTGAGATCATGTTCACATGTGCAGGTATAAAGTGATTCTATTGATCGAAACATATCTCACTATTCTGAGGGGTGAAGAAACAGCTTCCAAGAGTTCTTTCTCTTTTCGGGACAAATGAGTGAACACAGACTACACAGCAGATTAAGTGAACAGAGAGAGAGATGAATTACTTAAATTTCTATCTACAGCTCAGTAATATAGGTGGAGACCAGCAGACACTAGGGCAGCGGTTCTCAACCTGTGGGTCGCGACCCCTTTGGGGGTCGAACGACCCTTTCACAGGGATCGCCTAAGACCATCCTGCATATCAGATATTTACATTACGATTCATAACAGTAGCAACATTACAGTTATGAAGTAGCAACGAAAATAATTTTATGGTTGGGGGTCACCACAACATGAGGAACTGTATTAAGGGGTCGCGGCATTAGGAAGGTTGAGAACCACTGCACTAGGGCGAGAAACCGGGAAGGAAGAGGAAGCTGTGGGGTTGAATTTTGTCGGCCAGGACAGCGCTGGCTGTGGGAGGGCAGAAGGCAGTCGCGGCAGAGTCGGCGCTCTCCGTGAAGTCCTGGTAATCAAACTGCCAGAGCCAGACCATCAGAGCGAAGGGGGTGTTGCAGATTTGGGACTTTCCCACCTGTCCTGATTACCGCTGGCTACATCAGAGGTTTTGTTTTTCTGGTAAACAGTTGGGGACCTATCACTTGTAGCTACTTGTACACACCACCCATGCTGCAAGCATCAGGGCCAGCTAAGAAAGACTGTCAGTGGGCCCCCAGGCTCCAGCAGGCCCTGATCTAACCTCAGTGTGGCTGGGGTGGGGCTGTGGCCCAGGCCCAGCTGTCCTTCCACAAGTTTCCCAGGGCATTGCTGTCAGATTGGCCGAGGCTGGCCTACCCTTGGGGTAACTTTTGGAAATCTCCTGGTTCGTTTCTTTTTCATATTTGCATTAACTGTGAATTCACTTACTTGAGGTTCTCTAAGAAGCAGTGAGGGGCACTCTGGCCAGCAGATGCCAAGCAGTGGGTGAGCCACTGCAGAGGAGCAAGGCTGTGTCTGCCTAAGAGAAGCCCACGGGGCCCGGGATGGGGAGGAGGGGGTTCTGATGGGGAGAAGGGGGCTCTGAGCAAGCCAGTCGAGGAAGCCTGGCTGGGAGGGTGTGGCGGGGGCCAGGCTCCATGGAGTGCGGGCACTCCATCTGTGGAGGAAAGAGCTACTGGAGCCCCAAGGGGGGGAGCTGACTGCTAATTTTTGAGTGGAATTCCCATTGTTGAATTTCAGATCCATTTCCCAAAAGCCCCCTGAGCCTGTGGGAATGCCCCGTGCTTGGGTTGGAGTACTGTCTCCTGAGGTCAGCTCTGACGCTCAGCCTCGGTCTCAGAAGCCTGGGTCTGGGTCCACCAGGGCTCTCTGTGCGGAGCTAAGTGGCAGGGGAACTTGCCCTTCCCCCATCTTGCCTGGTCCCAAGGCTCTGAAATGACAACTTGAGGGGAAGCTGTTGACACCCTGCCTGGGCATCCGCCTTGTCTTTGAGCTGCCCTCACTGCTCTTCCTCTGCGTTTTGAAGAACAGTAAGTTTGAAAGAACAGCCCTCTCGAGTTGGTTCTTCCTCTCCCTGGAATGCAGATAGATGCCAGGTGAAAATGCATCAAAAAGGGCAGCGAGCGCAGTGCTTCATGCCCAGCTCTGCAGCACAGTCTCTCCTCCGTGCCAGCACCGAAGCTTGGCATCCCCTCTCTTCCTACGTTTCTGTGCCAGGAAAAAGCAGCCCACCACCTGATCAGCGGAGGAAAGGAATGCGAGCACAGGGCTCAGGCAGTGCCGCCTGCCAGCGAGACAGCTTGTGCCCCACGGGGGGCCGGACAGGGTTTGGAGATCATCTGGGGATTTCAGGAAAGAACATTCTCCAGGCACTTCTGCGACGCTGGGCAAGCACAGCTGCAGTGGTGTGAGAGCCCAGGAGCCCCCCACCAGATGCCCACCAGCCCCCACGTAGCCGGTTGCCCTAGGAAATTGGACTCTCCCATTTCAAAGACTGGGAGGCTGTTTTTCACAAAGATAGGAGAAAACCCAGCCCTGCCTTGCCCATCGAGGGCAGAGAAAAAACACAGAATGGCTGTTAGTTACAGCTGAATCCTGAGGGGAAGACCCAGGTTAAACCCAGGGAGTTTATACCCAGCTCGGCCTGGATTTCCCGCATAACAGCAGGCAGACTTCACCATACCAAGCGTGAGCCCCGGAGCCCAGGCCAGTGGGAGCTCCTGGTGTCCTGGCAAGGAATGGGCACAGCTCTAGAAACCATTCCCTGCCCTGTGCGGTTGGGGTCCGAGGTCCCCGGGGCCTGGATGTTTGGCTGTTGTTCCCAGCTCCCCAGGCCTGTAGAGAGAAACTCCATTTTTTGATACCAGCTTTACTGAGGTAAAATTCACATATAATTCTTTCCTTCAAAAGTATGCACTTGAGTGGTTTTGGTTTATTCACCGAGTTGTGTAACCATCACCACAGTCAATCCGAGAACATTTTCACCCACCTCCCGAAGGAAGCTCTGTACCCATCCATCAGCAGCCATTCCCCTTTTCCTCAGCCTCTGGGACCACAAATCTTTCTCTCCGTAGATTTACCAATTCATTGCGTGTGAGTGGGAAGCATGCCTGTTTGCCATATCTCTGGTTCCTAGGCATGGCTTTTCTCTGCTGTCCCCCAAAGAGGGATTTGGGATTTGAAGTATTTATCAGAGCTTGTTGCTACGGTTTGGATAAAATTTTAGCACGCTAGACGAAGAATTTCTTAATGGCTTCACTCTTGAACACTGCTGCTAAAACTTCTGTCCATTTTTATTCATTTTCCAGGTATCAGAAGGTCAGGAAATATGTGTGATTGAAGCCATGAAAATGCAGAACAGCATGACAGCTGGGAAAACTGGCAAGGTATGTCCCCAAGTTCCTGCCAGCTCATGTCAGCTCTGTGACAGGAAGCAGAACTTCCACCTTTGAATCTTGGACGATTAGGCCTGAAAGGGACCACAGGCATGATCTCTTCCCACGCATCCCTCCCGCAGATGAGAGACCTTAGATCGGAGCTCTTCCCTCCCTGGGTCGGTGTGTCCTGGCCTTGTGGAGAGCAGGCCTTCCGAGAGCGTCTGTATAGTGTTCAGATAGTCAAGGAACAATTGTTCTTCACCTTAATGTCTTTCAAATTAAGGGGTCTTTAATTTTTAATGTTTACATCTGTCTTGGAGGCAGTTAGTTATCTGAGACTTAGGCGACACAGCAGGAAATGGTTTTAGAGATTGCAAAAATTAATGTAACTCTTCAAGATAATTTCTCCACAAAGAGAACAATTCAATTTTAGATCAAGAGGAGCTGAAAGCCCCATGTACACATGTGGGACGTAATGATTTAGGGAGAGAAAGGAGATGATGTATTAGTACTGAAATTTATTAAGAATAAAAACTTCTTAAATGTATTTTCTCCTTGAAGACAATAGAAAAGGCCTTTAAAGCAATAACTTCATTATCCTTTCTGTGACTATAAAGACACCATTTGTAGCAGAATGACCCTTTTCTGAAGGACAATTTGGGCAGAGGTCTGGAGCGAGGCGGGCAGGGGGGTGATGACGGCAGCGCAGGCGGCCACACCCTGCAGTGTGGCCACACCTGGACAGTGAGGCTGGACCTGGGGACCATGTTGCCCTGGGAGAGAGGTGCTGTCAGCTCACAGTGAAATCTGCATCAGGGAGACACAGCCTCCATTTGTCACCCAAAGAGAAATGAACTGATGCTCAGAGAACGTGCTGAGGACTCCAGTCCATCCCGACGGGAAGGTGAGGCCAGGCTGGAGGGGGCTGCATACAGCTGTCCCATCTCCATGGGTTTGAAAGAGAAGAAAGGCTTGATTTGTGGGTTTTTTAAGGAATCCTGCTTTCTACATGATTACTTTAAAATATATATATATATACTTTTTTTTTTTTTATTGACTTCAGAGAGGGAGAAGGGAGAGATAGAAACATCAATGATGAAAGAGAATCATTGATTGGCCGCCTCCTCCTGCACACCCCATACTGGGGATTGAGCCCGAAACCTGGGCATGTGCCCTTGATGGGAATCGAACCTGGGACCCTTCAGTCCCAGGCCAGTGCTCTATCCACTGAGCTAGACCAGCTAAGGCTACATGATTTTTATAAGGTGAACAAGAAAATATTGGTTTCTGCTCTTGTGAAACTGTTACGTTTGTTCCTTGAGATTAACACTGACACTGCATTAGCACCATGAGATTTCCATCTGTGACGAGAACCTGCCCTCATTTGGGGGGAAGCAGAATATGTCAGATGCATGTCAAGGGCCTGTATTGATGGACTGAGGTACTAATGCAGAAATGAACTTGGTCATGGCTCCCTGAAGGAGCAAGGGATCGTGTCTGTCAGTGTGTTTTACGTCCTCGTGGCCTGGGGGTCATGGTGAAGGCTCGGCTGCTCCCTGGTCAGCAGCCCAGAGCTGCTTTCAGGGTGTCAGTGGGCTCTGGGCGAATTTGTCTGTGGCCTGACTCCTATTAGCTGCTTCCTGCTCATCCTGTTTCCCTCCAGCCCGCAGCAGGGCACCAGGATTGACCAGAGCCCCAGCCCAGAGGACCAGGCCCTGGAGAGCCGAGGGCTGGTGGTTCCTACCTGGGGGCCAATTTTCCTCCCAGAGAAAAGGTTCACAAAGAAGCAAGTTCTTGACTCTAGTAATCGCAGCCTCATGAAAAATACTGCCTATATTTCAGATCATAAAAGCAGCCACTCGGTGCAAATAGCGCCTGTTGAGCAAGGTCTTTGAAGTAGTCATTGCACAGGTTCAGGTCGGCCTGAAAGAGCCTGGGCTACAGGTCAGGGGAAGAAGGCCCTTCTAGCCCACTGCACGGAGCCTGCTGTCGCTGGCACTGTTCCTGTGTGCCACTCGTTAGTTCCAACCCTTTGTTCATTTTCTCACCCAAGGAAGAAACTCCCAAGAAGTCAAACCACTATCTCTTGCTCAGTTCAACCCCTTATCCTCTTTTTTGAAATCTGAACACAATTTGGGAAAGCGAACCTGATTAAAGTTGGGAGAGATGAGAATGAAAGGGCACACTAGCAGCATCAGGCAGCTCAGTGCTTGCTCCACATCACACCTCCAAGTGCTGTCAGTGCAGCCCACGACTTCCGAGAGTTTCATTTCCCTTCAGGAGGAAGTTTCTGATCAGGCTATGTATGGAGTTTCTCCTGTGAATTAGTACCTGTTTGGACTCTTGTATCATTGCCTTTGGTTTGGGCTTGTTGTTGCAGTTGTTACACTAAGCTAAGTAGACCATTAACTCTCAGAGAACATTTCTGCAACCTGAAACAGCAGAGACTGTGGAGGGCTGGTGTTGAGAGCTTATCCAGGTCAACACTAGTGGCTCTTAGGGTGCTGCCTAGACCCCTGTGTGCACCCAGGGCAAGGGCCAGCCAGCAGAAATTGCCTTGCACCAGCGACTTAAGGACAAGGACAGGAGCACCAGGGCAGGGGAAGGTGGTGAGTCACAGCCCTGCACGAGGCTGTCCCTCAGCACGGGGTCCCTTCTGACTGTGTGAGTCCAGAGTCCTACCTGTGCTCCCAGCCTATCAGGCCGTTTCTCCACTTCCAGAAACGATGACGACATTGCTCCCTCCTGATGTAGTTAATCATTCTTACCCCCCTCTTTTTTTTTTTATTCAAGGTGAAATCGGTGCATTGTAAAGCTGGGGACACGGTTGGAGAAGGAGATCTGCTTGTGGAACTGCAATGAAGTATTTATAGCCTTTCAGCCGTTGCCCAATTTAATTAGCCATTTGTATTATTATTTTTCACTCAATTTATCCAAGCATTTTGCAGCAGATTTTACATGGCCATATTTATTCCACATATAGTCAAAACCAACATTCTGCCAAAAAATCACCAATGGAAATTTTTACTGATATAAATACTTGTACATATGATTTGTACTTCTGCTATGAGATTTCCTAGTGTCAAAGTTAAATCAATAAAATTGAGCGCTTGTCTAAATATTAGTTTGCCCTTTTTTTGAATGAAGACAATGTACATAACAGGCCACGGTCTGTGCCTGTGGACTTTAAATACTAGCATTTCATTGTGATCCTTTAAAATATTTATATAAATCCCAGCTCTGTCTTCAGTTTTTGTAAATTAGCATTTGCCACCCTATAATCCGAATGCCTGCTCATCCTGGTTGAGGACTCCTGTTTGTGGTTATTCGTAACTCCCTCAGCCCATACAGCACAGATGACGATCATGGACATCCCCCTGCGGGGCTCTAATGGGTAAGTACTGGATCTGCTGGATCCCTGGACGTCCCCTTAAGGAGAGATGACTCACAGGGCCCCTCTTCCCCCCAGGTCCCCCTCACCCCAACTGCAGTGGGTGGGGCTGATACCCGTCCTTGCCTTTTTGTGTCTTTGTGAAGCAAGTTTCCAATTAGGAAAAAGGGGCTAAAAATAATGATCATGTTTGTGTGCCAGATGCAGTTAGTGATCACAGTCTACCATTAAGTTGAAGAGTAAGCGAGCTCTCCCAGAGGAGACGAGGTTTCTGAGATCAGCAGCTGCATTTTCATTCGGTTCTGAAGTTCTTGGAATACATTTCACACTTTGCTGGTAAGCAAGCAGAGGCAGCCGCGCACTGATCTGAATCTACGCTGACAGATCACGAGGTGGAGGTGGGTAGTAATTGCTACTTCGTGCCTCACTAAAATTATTTTAAGTGCTGTTTGTATTTGGAAGCTAAGCTTTCTGTCAGGCCTGAAGAACAAATTGCTAATGTGTTGGTTCTTCTCCAAAGGCCCACCCCCAAATGCGCTCCCTCAGAAGCAGGGACAGTGCTCGCCGCTGGGCACTGGGCTTGGGGGAGCTTCCATCTGAAATCAGGGTGTTCAGCTGTGTCTGCCAGCAAGTGGGTGCTCATTATTTTGCTAGATTAGAATAAAAAGAATCTTCTACCAAATAAGGGCCAAGAAAAGGGCCAAAAATGACACCAATACTTTTATATTTGATTTTCTAAAACATTTAATTTTAAATGATCTTTAATAGTCTCTTTAATAAGCTTGGTCTGAAAATTGTGAAGAAAAATGTTGTATGTCCTCCAAAACTACTCTAAAATGCAGCATGCTTTTCTTGAGTTTCTTTTATTATTTATTACACTGAGACATCCAAGATCAGCTTAGCTTTTTTTTTTTCTTGGTGCTATACAGGTCAAAATCAATAGAGTAGGGCTGCTAAAATCTAGCTGCAACACAAAGTCTCCACATTCATTTTAAATGTCATCTTCAGATTAAAGCAAAGCAGACAGAGAAGCAAGAAAAGTATGATAACATATGAGTTCCTGAAATGCCATTTAGGGGAATTAAAATCCTAAATTTGTCTTACCCAGGACATTCAAAAACCTAGTGCTCTTTAAGCAGCAAGCAATAAAGCCGTATGAGATGGATAGATTTAAGGGCACAATCTTGTTATTGGTATGTCAACATTATCTAGGAAATTGGCTGACAGTAAAAGAAAGAGAGTCTTTCTTTTTCCACAGAGGGAGTTTTACAAATATTTGTTTCCAAGGACATCATTAGGCTTCTGCATTCAGTGCGTGCAGATCACGCCGAGGGGATCCTATGCGCAGGGCTCTGTGTGTCCCCTGGCCAGGGAGCCTTCCTTGGGCTTTTATCTGTTTTCCCGTGGATGGTAGGGGAGCCCGTGCGCCCCTTCGAGTCGTAATTGTCGAGGTACGGGAGCTGGGCCCACTCGGGCGGGTAGGTGGTCGCGATGTACACGAAGCACTGCAGGCACCTTTCGGCGGCGGGGGGCTCCTTGGAGGCGCCCTCCCCCTCCAGCACCTCGACGCTCACCCGCACGCGCTGGTACAGGTCTGGTACAGGTCGGGGCATTCTTCGAACTCATCGAGGACGCGCAGCATCTGCTCGTCCACAGCCTAGATCTCCCCAAACACGCGGCGGCCGCGCCCCGGCAGGTTCAGCAGCCGCGGAATGTTACGCTCCCCGGCGATCACCATGGGGTACGGCCCCGCCGTGCGGCCCCGGCATCGGAAGGTGGCGCAGCCGTTGGTGGCGTCCAGCAGGACCTTGTGGTCGGGCTGGCCTCGCATCAGGGTCCCGTACACGAACACGTCGGCCATCGCGCAGGCCTGCGGCGGAGAAAGGAAGCAGGCTGTCGGCACACGTGTCAGACGGGCAAGGGCTTGGTCTCAGTCGGGGTTGGAAGCTGGCCTGGAAGGGCCACAGAGTAAATATTTCGGTTCCTGCTGGAGCAGCTGTTCCCAACCCCACCACAGCCCAGAGCCCACTGCTCTTGACCACCCCGTGGTGGCTTGAGGTTCCAGAAGACCCCTCCAACCCTTTACATCATTATCTGAGGACAGGCACTCATCGTGAGAACATACTTGCCAGATGGAGACAGTCTGTCCTGGGATCGAGCCCTGAGAACTGCTGTTTTCCAGAGCAGTTCATTTCTAGTCATTTTATTTACTTATTTATTGAAATATATTTTTATTGATTTCAGAGAGGAAGGGTGAGGGAGAGAGAGAGAGAGAGAGAAACATCAATGATGAGAATCATTGATCAGCTGCCTTCTGCATACCCCACACTGGGGATCAAGCCTGCAACCCCCGGCACGTGCCCTTGACCAAATTCGAACCCAGGACCTTTCAGTCCACAGGCCAACGCTCTATCCACTGAGCCAAGCCAGCTAGGGTCATTTTTAATCATTTTAAAAGGACTTTAAAAAGCACACAAATATTACAGAAAAAAAAGAAAACGTGATGATAAATAAAAGTGCGTGTGTGTGTATGAAATAGTCACCTGTGATGGGCTATAAGAGAGAATTCAGGTGGCAGTCCTGCCAGCATGACCCAGCAGCCCTGTAACAAGCAGCTTCCTGTTCCTTTTTCAAGGTCTGGAGGGCAATGATGCTTCCCTGTGACTCACCGTGACTCACTGCAGCGACCTTGGCTCGGTGTGAAGGTAAGTACTGACTGCTGGCCTGGGCCTGGGCCCGGGCCACAGACTCTTATGTAATCGGCAAAGTAATTTGTGTAAAAATGACTCAGACAGAAACGGAAATAAATCAGAGTTGAGCCAGGTGGGCCCCTCGTCAAAGCCTGGCATTTCCCTGCCCTACTTGCCCAGCGCTGTGCAGTGACAGAGGCCTTTACGGCAGGCTTCGGAATGGAGGCACCCTGTGCAGGAAAACAAAAGCTGTGTCCATCTGCCAGTGGCAGCCTACAACCAGCCAGAAACACCTGGAGGGTGACACCCCCGGACACGCACCGCATGGCAAGTGGCCCGTGGAGAAGTCACGCTTAGTTCATCGGTCTTGTGCTTTCTTCTCGGCCAACAAGGCCTGGTCTGGGTCTCATCCCAGCCTGCCTGCCTCTTCAGGGAGAAAGGATGTTCCCAACGGGACTTTTGCCCACCCACTCACCGCCCCCTCTACTGCCTTGTTCTCAGTCACCAGCTGTTGGAGTGTCGGGAGTTCCATGGGGTTCAGGAAATTGAACTTGGAAAGGTTGGCCGTGGGAAAACACAAGGCTGGCAGGCGCATGCAGTCCAGGCATTGGACAACATTGGGACACCTCGAGCAGGACCGGGACCTGATGGGAGCTCTGGGCTGGTTACTCCAACAAGGCGGAAGGACCGGGTAGGCTTGTGGCACTTGAGGGGGAGACCTGCCTCCAGCATGGAAAGTCAAGAAGTGAGTCAAGCACAGCCTGGAATTGAAGTGCAGAGAGGAGGGAGGCACAGGCGCACAGAAGCTCTGGAGCTGCAGGCGGCAGGACTGCTGCGTGGAGAATGGTGGGAGGACGGGAGATGGGAGAGAAAGGCGCACAGGGTGGCAGGGGCTGTTTACGGGGAGAGGGCCTGAGGAGTGACCCGGAAAGGAGGCTGGGTTTGGATCAGACCGTGAAGGAGCCGTCCCTGACTCTGTCCCCCACACTTGCGTCCCGTCTTGTAGCTCAATCTGTTTACTCCTCCAGGACACACCCAGGAGCAGCCGTTTCTCACCCCCTTCACCACTGTCCCCAGTTCCCTAATGGGCCCACTTCTCTGTTCCCTCCAGCCTGTACCCATCGCAGTCACGGTCAGTCTCGCTGCAAACTCCACGACCCTGTTGGTGCAGCTGCCTTGTTGCCCCTCATCTCCCTCCAGCCACCCTTGGAATGACGCCTGCCCACCCTGGGGCCTTTGTAGTCACTACTCGCCCCCTCGGTCCTAGCCCCTTTAGACGCCTCCCTGAACAGCTGACCTGAAGCAGCACCTGTCCAAGCCTTCAGTGCTAGCACATCAGCCTCATTGGCTCTCTTTATGGTAGGTGTTCTCCAAATCACTGCTCGTCTTGTTCACCGCCAGAATGTGAGGAGCTGGAGGAGAACCCGGAAACCGTCTAGTCCTACGGAGCTGAGTCTCAGGTTGGTGAGGACAACTCAGGCTGCATCCGGGGCAAACCAGTCAGAACTGGAGACCCACCCTCCCCATCGCTGGTGCCCTAGCTTTCCCCCCTTTCAATAACATTTTATTACTATCATCATATATTTTTAGTCATCACCCGAGGACATGTTTGTTTGTTTTTTAATTTTGGAGAGAGAGGAAGGGAGAGGAGGAGAGAGAACTGTCAATGTGAGAGAGAATTATGAATTGGTTGCCTCCTGTACACACCCCAATGGGAATCAAACCCACAACTTGGGTATGTGATGATGGGGAACTGAACCCATGACCTTGCAGTGCATAGGACTTAGCTCCAACCAACTGAGCCATGCTAGCCAGGGCTCCTTAAATTCTTAAAAGTACCATATGTCCATAGTGCAAAAGTCAAATAACTTCTCACAAAAACTGAAATTCCCTACCATTTACTACCTTGAGACAACACTTTTAAGCCTTTTAACTGCTGCATTTGATATTTATCTCCATACTAGAGGCCCAGTGCATGACATTTGTGCACTCAGGGGGGGTGGTGTGGGGTCCCTCAGCCCGGCCTGCGCCCTCTCACAGTCCAGGAGCCCTTTGGGGATGTCTGACTGCCACAGAGGCGGGAGAGGCTCCCGCCACCACCACTGCACTTGTCAACCATGAGGCCGGCTTCTGGCTGAGCAGTGCTCCCCCTGTGGGAGCGCACTGACCACCAGGGGGCAGCTCCTGCATTGAGCATCTGCCCCCTGGTGGTCAGTGCGCCTCATAGCAACCGGTTATTGCACTGTTTGGTCAATTTGCATATTAGCCTTTTATTATATTGGATTGTAAGTTATTTATACTGTTACTTCTTGATGTTTTAAATCATATCTTGCCTTTGTACCCCAAAGCAGGTGAGCAAAGCAGTTTAAAGTACAGGCTTTAGAACCAACCTGCCTGGGTTGAAATCCTGGCTCTTCCAGTTTTAAACTGTGACTTTAGGCGAACCACTCTACTGCTCTGTGCTGGGCTTCCTGGGTTCTAAGAGGAATACTGTCTGCCTGCTTTGGAGGACTGCTGTGGTTCCTGCGCGTTTGGTAAGCCTGCGTTCCACTTGCAGGGCTATTATTGCTATAGAAGCGCTCTCTACCCACGCCCCAAACCCACGTGGTCTCTGCCCCACATTCCTCCAATAGACACATCTCAATTTTGGTCAAATCCGTGTTCAGCATTAGAACTATGTAAACACTGTTCTCAGATAAAGCACATAGTGTACTATGATTAATTTCCTTCCTTGGACAACTTTTTGTTTTTCTTGGAAAAATAGCTTTAGCTCTTGTCTCTCCCCGCAAACCCCCACCCCCACTTCGCCCAAGTTTCTCTGGCAGTAATTTGGCCTCACATTTTCTGAAAGCCTTGACCACCCATTGTTCGTTTGTCCCTGCAGCCTGGGCTCCCGGAAGCTGTGCTGCTCCAGCCGGGGTACTGCTACCATCGGGCATCCCTCATGCCACCCTGGGTTTCCCTGGGCCTCAGGGCCCCTTCTTGGTTTGCTTTCTCACTTCACTGAGGCTTATTATTGCACACCCTCGACTAACAGTGTGACTGTGCAGAGAACTCTAGAAATAAGTAACTTCAGAACTGTGAAGGCATTTCCTCTGTTTCTGATCGTTCAAGTTCTTTCTGAGAAGTCCTGTGACACTGGGATCCACAGTCCTTTGTACAGGACTTGAGCTTCTCTCTGGAGGTTTTCAGGTCTTCCTCTATCCCTGGGACTCAGATTCTATAAGGATGTGTCTTCATATATTGTGTTTTGTTCCATTCATTGTGCCAGGAATTTCCACCTGAAAACTCATTATCTTGGATCATGGGGAATTTTCTTCCCTAGCCTTCCTTATTTATTCATTTTTTAATATATTTTTATTGATTTCAGAAAGGAAAGGAGAGGGGGAGAGAGAGAAGAAAACATTGATCAGCTGCCTCCTGCACACCCCACACTGGGGATTGAGACTGCAACCTGGGCATGTGCCCTGACCTCCCAGTCAAACCATGACCTCCTGGTTCATAGGTCGATGCTCAACCACGGAGCCATGCAGGCCAGGCCCTGGTCTTCCTTCTTGTTCTTTTTCTGAATCTCTAGTACTCAGATTTCGCATATCCTAGATTAATTTTCCAATGTGCTCTTTATATTCTACTTTATCTCCTAATTCTCAATTTTTAAGTATTTTTGTCATATTTATTTCTAAAATCTTTTTCTTGTTCTCTCATTTTGTTAGCACCCTGTTCATTCACAGCATAATACCATCTCTCATCATCTTTGGGAAGATCTTGTGAGTTTTTGTTTAAGTTTTCATCTTTCCCTCCAATGTCTCTCTTTCTCTTAAATTCCTCTTTTCTTTGTTTTGATATGTTTCTTGAAAAGGTTTACTTCAAAGGTCTCGTAATCCTTGCCTAGCCTTTCATATTGAAAAGTGAGACACCAGTCCCAGCTGGGTGGCTCACTTGGTTGGAGCATCTCCCTGTACTCCAGAAAGGCTGCAGGTTTGATTGCCAGTCAGACACGTCCGGGGAGGCAATTGATCGATGTTTCTTTCTCACATGGATGATTCTCTCTCTCTCTGCCCCCTCACTACCCCCTCACCCCCAACCTTCCTCTCTCTATAAAAATCAATAAACATATCCTTGGGTGATTAAAAAAGAAAAAGAAAATTGACACTATATAGGAAACTGAAGCTCTGTGTGGGGGGAGGGAGCCTGATGGTTGGCAGGCCTGTGTGAGGGTTCTGGAGACAGGTTTTGAGGGGCCCCCAGATAACAATCTGTAGCTATGCAGACTTTTCCTTGATCCCCATATTCAAGGTGGCCCTTCACCCCCACCATCAGCTGGGCTTGGAGTTCCCAATACCAAGCCTTTTGCTCAGCCTCTCTGGACAGTAACCCGCCCCCCCACCCCCGCCCCCCGGCCCCACCCTGTCCTCTGCTGGGCAGAGGGGAGATGGACCTCTGATCCCTGTACAGACGCAGCCTCTCTGCCTTTCCTGCCACTGGTTCTCAACCTTCCTAATGCTGCGACCCTTTAATGCAGTTCCTCATGTTGCGGTGACCCCCAACCATAAAATTATTTTCGTTGCTACTTCACAACTGTAATTTTGCTACTGTTATGAATCGTAATGTAAATATCTGATATGCAGGATGTATTTTCATTGTTACAAATTGAACATAATTAAAGCATAGTGATTAATCACAAAAACAATATGTAATTATATATGTGTTTTCCAATGGTCTTAGGCGACCCCTGTGCAAGGGTCATTCGACCCCCAAAGGGGTCGCGACCCACAGGTTGAGAACCGCTGCTTTCCTGCCCTTATGTTTCCCACACGCATGGCTCACGAGTCATGTTTCTCTGCACTCCCGGCATCAGCTGGCTAGCTTCTGACCATTTAGGGATGTAGGTTTCTGGTTTCTCCAAGCTGCAAAGTCAATAACCACTTAGTTCTGTTTTATACTCAAATTTTGTTGCCCTCTCCTATCTTTTGTCTTTCCGAGTCATTGGAGTAGCATTTAGGGCATTAGCAGGGATAAAGGAACCTGTTCCTCCAGAACCTATTCCTTGGGGAGCCCTCCACTGTAGCACCCACCCTCCCATAGGGCTCCATACTGGTTTCCACAGTGGTTACAACAACGTACAATCCCACCAACAGTGCACAAGGGCAGCCTTTTCGTCACATCTTTACCAACACTTGTTTTTGTTGATCTGTTGATGACAGCCATTCTGGAAGGTGTGAGGTGATGTCTTGTGGTTTTAATTTGCATTTCCCTGATGATTAGTGATGTTGAGTGTCTTTTCATGTCTATTGATCATCTGTATGTCCTCTTTGGAGAAATGTTTATTCAGGTCCTTTGCCCATTTTTTAATTGGATTATTCTTTGATATTAAGTTGTATGAGTTCCTTATATATTTTGGATAATAACCCCTTACTGTATGTATCACTGGCAAATACATTCTCCATTTCATTTTGTTGATGGTTTTCTTTGTTGTACAAAAACTTTTTAGTTTGATGTAGTTCCATTTATTTTTTCTTTTGTTTCCCTTGCCCAAGGAAATACATAAAAAAATATTGCTAAGAGAAATGTCAGAGATTTTATTTACTGTCCATGTTTTCTTCTAGGAATTTTGTGGTTTCAAGTCTTATATTTACATCACTAATCCACTTCGAGTTTATTCTTGTATCTGGCGTGAGAAGGTGGTCTAATTTCATTCTAGTATCTGTCCCATTTTCCCAACACCATTATGGAATAGACTGTCTTTACCCCATTGTATGTTCTTGCTCATTTGTCATAGATTAATTGATCATATAGGCATTGGTTTAATTTGGGGTTCTCTATTCCGTTTCATTGTTCTGTATGTCTGCTTTTATGCCAGTGCCGTGCTGTTTTGATACCAGAGCCGTGTAGTACCGTAATCTGATATCAGATAGTGTGACACCTCCAAGTTTGTTCTTCTTTCTCAAGATTTCTGTGGCTATTCAGGATCTTTGGTGGTGATGTAAATTTTACAATCATTTATTCTAGTTCTGGAAAAATGCCATTGGTATTTTCATAGGAATTGCATTGAAACTGTAGATTCCTTTGGGTAGTATGAATATTTTAATGACGTTAATTCTTCCTATCCAGGATTACGGTTTTTGCTTCCATTTATTTGTATCTTCTTCAATTTCTTACTTCAATATCATATAGTTTTCTGGGTTAACCTTCTTGGTTAAATTTATTCTAGGTTTTTTTGTGGAGTTTTAGATGCAATTGTAAATGGGATTGTTTTTCTTTTTTTTTCTTTTTTAGTTTTTTTTTTTTAATTAAATCTTTATTGTTCAGATTATTACATTTGTTCCTCTTTTTTCCCCCCCCCCATAACTCCCCTCCTCCCAGTTCCCGCCCCACCCTCCGCCCTCACTCCCCACCCACTGTCCTCATCCATAGGTTCACGATTTTTGTCCAGTCTCTTCCCGCATCTCCCACACCCCTTTCCCCCCCAAGAATAGTCAGTCCATTCCCTTTCTATGTCCCTGATTCTATTATAATCAACAGTTCATTCTGTTCATCGGATTATTTATTCACTTGATTCTTAGATTCACTTGTTGATAGATGCATATTTGTTGTTCATAATTTGTATCTTTACCTTTTTCTTCCTCTTCCTCTTCTTAAAGGATACCTTTCAGCATTTCATATAATCCTGGTTTGGTGGTGATGAACTCCTTTAGCTTTTCCTTATCTGTGAAGCTCTTTATCTGACCTTCAATTCTGAATGATAGCTTTGCTGGATAAAGTAATCTTGGTTGTAGATTCTTGGTGTTCATCACTTTGAATATTTCTTGCCACTCCCTTCTGGCCTGCAAAGTTTCTGTTGAGAAATCAGCTGACAGTCGTATGGGTATTCCCTTGTAGGTAACTGAGTTTCTTTCTCTTGCTGTTTTTAAGATTCTCTCTTTATCTTTTGCTCTTGGCATTTTAATTATGATGTGTCTTGGTGTGGTCCTCTTTGGATTCCTTTTGTTTGGGGTTCTCCGCGCTTCTTGGACCTGTAAGTCCATTTCTTTCACCAGGTGGGGGAAGTTTTCTGTCAGTATTTCTTCAAATAGGTTTTCAATATCTTGCTCTCTCTCATCTTCTGGCACCCCTATAATTCTGATGTTGGTACGCTTGAAGCTGTCCCAGAGGCTCCTTACACTATCCTCGCATTTTTGGATTCTTTTTTCATTTTGCTTTTCCGGTTGGGTGTTTTTTGCTTCCTCGCATTTCAAATCATTGACTTGATTCTTGCGCTCCTCTGTTCTGCTATCGGGAGTCTGTATAATATTCTTTATTTCAGTCAGTGTATGCTTAATTTCTAGTTGGTTCCCCAATATAACATCGAGGGTCTCATTAGTTTTCTTGTAGATCTCATTAAGTTTATCGGCGGCTTCTAAACAGTTCTTGAGAGACCTTAAAAGTGTGGTTCTGAACTCTATATCTTCCATTGACAATTTTGTCCTGTTTCTTTGTCTCCACATTTTGTTATGCTTCCTTGATGCACCCCCTAGTGGTCTTTGTTCGTGGTTTTATAGTTAAATTTTGATTGTTGTAGCTAATTCCAGGGAGGGTTTGACCTCCAGGCCAAGTGGCTATGAGAATCAGCTGTGTCAGCAGTGAGAGAACTTCTGTCCTCTAGGGAGGTGCTAATCTGGCGTTTGCCTGAGGCTATCTGGCAAATGCCTCTGTGCAGGGCTTGGGCGGGGCGGGTCGCACAGGATCAACAGGGTGGGCTGGAGAGAGCAGTTATGGCCGCTCTCAGTCCTGTCCCCAGGGGCTCTGCCTCTCTGAGTCCCAGCACCCGCTGCAAAGCTCGGAGAGAAAGCTGCACTCGCTCTGACCGAAGCCAGAAAGTCCCGCTTCTCCCGTTTGAGTCTGGGTCCCTAAAGACTCGCCCGGATCTGGAGCTCAGAGTCTGCGACTCCCTCCCGATTGAAAACGCCAACCGCGCCCTCCGCCGCCAGCCAGCTCCGCGCACTCCGCACCTCAGAATTTGACTTCAGCACTGCGCCTCCTCTGAGTGTCCGTATGCGTTTCTCTTTCCTCCTAGTTGTAGGACTTCCACTCAGCCAGCGTTCCAGTGGTTCTGGGTGATGTCCCTCCGTCTTTTAGTTTCACTTTTGAAGTAGTTGTTCAAAGCAGCAAACTCCGGCGTTAACCTATGCCGCCATCTTGGTTCTCGGGATTGTTTTTCTTAATTTCACTTTCTGAACGTTTGTTATTGGTGTATAAAAATACAACAAATTTCTGAATATTAACTTTGTATACTGATACTTTACTGAATTCATTTATTCTAATAGTCTTTTTGTGTATTCTTTAGGGTTCTCTCTATATAGTATCATTATCATCAAATAATGACAGTATTACTTCTTTCTAATTTGGATGCTTTTTATATCTTTTTCTTATATGATTGATATGGAAAGGACTTCCAGTACTATGCTTAATAAAAGTGGTGAAAGTTTCTTATTCCTGATCCTAAAGAAAAAGCTTTCAGCTTTTCACTGTTGAATATGATGTTAGCTGTGGGTTTGTCATACATGACCTTTATTATGTTGAGGTATGGTCTCTCTATCCCCACTTTGTTGAGAGTTTTATCATAAATGGATGTTGGATTTTGTAAAAAAAAAAAAATTTTTTTGCATCTGTTGATATGATCATATGGTTTTTATCCTTTGTGTGGTATATCACTTTCATTGATTTGCAGATATTGAACCAGGCTTGCATCCAGGAATAAGTTCCACTTGATCATGGTGTATGACCTTTTTAATGTATTGCTGGATCCAGTTTGCTAATATTTTGTTGAGGATTTTAGCATCTACATTCATTGGCCTATAATTTCCTTTCTTTGTAGTGTCTTTATTTGGTTTTGGAATTAGGGTAATGCTGGCTTTGTAAAATGAGGTTGGGAGTCTTCCCTCCTCTTGAATTTTTTTCAATAGTTTGAGAATAGGTGTTAATTCTTTAAATATTTGGTAAAATTCAAACCATTTTATCTAGGACTTTTGTTTGTTAGGAGGTTTTTGATAACTTTTAATGGAATAGAAACCAGTAATCTGTCTGTTTAAATTTACTGTTTCTTCTTGATTCAGTCTTGGGAGATTGTACGTTTCTAGGAATTTATCCATTACTTCCAGGCTGTCCAATTTGTTGGCATGTAATTGTTTGTAGTATTTCTTTATAATCCTTTGTATCTGTGATGTCCATTGTCATTTCTCCTTCATTTATCCTTTTATTTATTTGGGCGCCCTTTTTTTTCTTGATGAGTCTGGCTAAAGTTTTATCAATTTTGTTTCTTTTCAAAGAACCAGTTCTTTGTTTCATTGATCTTTCCTGTTGATTTTTTTAAGACTCTCCTTTATTCTTATGCTCTGATCTTTCCTTCCTTCTATTCACTTCCAGCTTTGTTTTTTCTCTTTCAAGTTTCATATATATATGTATTAGATGTATATAGATGTATATAGATGTATATATATATATATATATATATATATAGAGAGAGAGAGAGAGAGAGAGAGAGAGAGAGAGAGATTGGAAGGGAGAGGGAGAAAGAGACAGAAACATCAATGAGAGAGAATCACTGGCCAGCTGCCTCCCGCATGCTCCCCAATGGGGATGGAGCCACAACCAGGCATATCCCCTTGACTGGAATCGAACCTAGGACTCTTCAGTCCACAGGCTGAAGCTCTATCCACTGAGCCAAACCAGCTAGAGCTCTTTCTAGTTTCTTTAGGTGTAAGGTTAGATTGAGATTTTTGTTTCTTGGAGGCCTATATTGCTATACATTTCCCTCTTATAAATGTTTTGTCTGTGTCCCATAGATTTTGGATATTGTGTTTTCATTTTCATTTGTCTCAAGGTATCTTTTGGCTTCCTCCTTGGTCTCACTGTTAACTCATTCATTATTGAATAGCATGTTATTTAGCCTCCACGTGTTTTTATGTTTTTCAGTTTTCTTCTTGCAACTTATTTCTAGTTTCCTGCCATTGTGTTTGAAGAAGATGCTTGATATTATTTTAGTCTTAAGTTTATTAAGACCTGTTTTGTAGCCTTACATGTAGTCTATCTTGCAAAATGTTCTATGTGCACTTGAAAACAATGTATAATCTGTTGCTTTGGGATAAAGTGCTCTAAAAAGATCAATTAAGTCCTTCTGGTCTAATGTGTCATTTAAGGCTTCTCTTTCCTTACAGATTTTGTCTGGATGATCTATCCTTTAATTTACTGAGTACACATGAACTTCCTACTTTTGACTTTTAATTTTTGAACTAGCTTGATTGTTGATTGACTCCCTCTTTTTATTAATTGCCTTGTTAGAATTTTTTCTTTCCTATATTTTCTTGTATTTCTGATATTTTCTAAAGAAGTCCTTTTAATATTTTGTGTTATGCTGGTTTACTGGTCATGAACTCCTTTAGCTTTTTCTTGTCTGGGAAAGTCTTCTCTGTCCTTTGATTCTTTAATGATAGCCTGGTAGGTTAGAGTAATCTTGGTTGTAGGTCTTTGCTCTTCATCACTTTACATGTTTCATGCCACTCCCTTCCAGCCTGCAAAATTTGTGCTAAGAAACCAACTGATTATGTTATGGGGTCTCTCTTGTACAAAACTAACTGCTTTTTCTCTTGCTATTTTTAAGATTCTATTCTCTGTCTTTAACCTTTGGCGTTTTAATTATGATCTGTCTTGGTGTGGGCCTCTTTGGGTTCATCTTGTTTGGGACTGTCTGCCTTTTTCCTTCACCAGGTTAGGGAAGTTTTTAACCATTATTTCTTTAAATTGGTTTTCAATCCCTTACTGTCTATCCCTTCCTTCCATTACTCCTATGGTGAGAATGTTGCTGCACTTGTTGTCCCAGACGTCTCTTAAACTATCTCATTTTTTAAATATCTGTTTTCTTTTTGCTCTTCCAATTATGTTTTCCACTACCTTGTTTTCCAACAAGTCCACGGATTTAGTCCTCAGTTTCATCTACTCTGTTGTTGATTCCCTCTAATGTATTCTTCATTTCAGTTCTTGTATTCTTAATTTCTGACTGGTTTCTATCTCTTTGTATAAGTTCTGAGTTAATCTAATCTTCCCTAAGTTCATTGAGCATCCTTATAACCAATGTTTTGAACTCTGTATTTGGTAGATTGCTTGTCACCATTTCGTTTAGTTCTTTTTCTGGAGTTTTGTCCTGTTCTTTCATTTGGGACATGTTTCTTTGTCTCATTTTTACTGACTCCCTGTTTGTTTCTGCGATTTAGGTACATTTGCTACTTCTCCCAGTCTTTGCAGAATGACCTTATGTAGTAGTCCTGTGAGTCCCAATGGTACAGTTTCCTTTCTCACCTGAGCCAGGTGCTCCAGGAATGTCCGTTTGGTGGGTTGTGTGTGCCATCTTGTTGTAGTTGAGCTTTGATTATTGACACATCAGTGGGTGGGATTGACATTCAGCCTGACTGTGAGGGTTGGCTGTGACTACAGTGGGTAAACTGTTGTGTTGGGGCTGATCCTATGAATAGGGAGTCACTTTTGAGGAGTTCTGGTACTAACCAAGTCTGCCCTTTGGGTGTATCATTTGTGGATTTGGTTGGGTGGTGCTCTGGTGTGGTTTAGATCTGGCCATCAGGTGTGTTGTTTTGGAGGCTCTTGGGAGGGGATCTGTTGCAAGCCAAAGTCAGCCTCCCTTTGTGCCCTGCTGGAGGCTGCCTGGTGGGAGCTACAATATGATCTTCTATGGCAGTGGTTCTCAACCTTCTGGCCCTTTAAATACAGTTCCTCATGTTGTGATCCAATCATAAAATTATTTTCATTGCTACTTCATAACTGTAATGTTGCTGTTATGAATCATAATGTAAATATCTGATATACAGGATGGTCTTAGGTGACCCCTGTGAAAGGGTTGTTCGACCTCCAAAGGGGTCACGACCCACAGGTTGAGAACCGCTGTTCTATGGGTTGCCACTTGTGCTAGGCTTAGAGGCACTTGGTAGAAGCTATCCTATGAACCAAGGCCAGCTGCTACTAGTGCCAGGCTTGGGACCCTTTGGTGGGCATGGCAATGTGAGTCAAGGCCAGACACAACTTGTGCCGCTGGACTTGTGGCTGCTTAGTTGAAGTTACATTCCAAACCAACACTGGCTGCAGTTTATCACGGGCTTGGGGCCATCTGATGGGCAACTGTCAGTCTTTGGGAAAACTATTTCAACTCTGAGCTTCTATTCCTGCTATTTAAAGTGGGTTCCCCCTATCTCTATACCAGCTACTCCCTACTGACTGCCGACTACAGGCCAGGCTGCAGCACCCAGTGAATAACAGCCTCTTCCCCTTGACCCTGTCCCCTCCTAAGTTCTCTACCCCAGCTTCTTCCTTTATCAAAATCGTAGGAAAACATGTGTTAGCTTGTATTTTTCTTATAAAGCCCCTTAAAAATTAAAACAAAAAGGAATATTCTACATAATAAATGGAAGTGGGGATGAAGCCATATCAAGTATTGGCTGTGGCTTTAATTATTTTTCAGAGCCAAAAATACCTAGGGAGGTGATATTACATAGAAATGATTATGGTTGGGCCCTAGGATGGTAATTGTGACTCTGCAGAAAATCAGTTCAGGACTTTCTTCTTGAAGAAGATGACAGCTTATTTTCATAAATGAAAACCTGGCAATAAAAATTAAACTTCTTTTCTAGGAAATAATTTAGCCTACTAGAATGACCAAAATATAATTTTCTACTTTTTATCTGTTGAATTGAATCCTTTACATTAGTTTGAGAATAGTTACTTATGTAATAAAAAAAAATAAAATAAATATTCTGCATTTCTGGCTCTTTTCACAAGGAAAACATCATTACCTTTCTGATTGTGTTTAGAACAACAAACACAGATCCTTCAGGAAGAAACTTATCCCGTGGGGATTGAGAAAGGATCAGAGTTAAGCACTGAAACAAGCAATTAATTCCCATTAGAGGATTAAGGCAGTCATGTTCACTTTGAATCAGAAAAACGAATTGTGAATAAAATCATGTACAACCAAGAGGTTACTTGTCAAAGTTAATAAATTAGAGAATTGAAGGGCAAACTGGAATGCACAGAAGCTGAGCAACCACGTGAAGCCCTGGCGAAGAAACTGGTGGGTTCTGTATTCAGGGGATGAGACCCCCCCATTCTCAGGGTGCTTCAGGAACGTGGGGGGTGGGGACAGTTACCGCCATATGGTGCTGTCTAAAAGCAGTGCCCACCCTGTTATGTCACCATCCCCCATGCACGATTTCCCTATAGTACCTCATCATTAAGACGTGAGACATTAATTAACATTCTATTTAGCCATCTTACTTTGGGGTTTTAGAGTTGATTCTAAAGGAATTCAAGCAGCATCTCTATAAACAACTTTACCAACCTATAAAGTATTGAGGGGGAGGCCACTTGGGAATCAAAAAGCCCAACCCAGCTGGTCTGGAATAACGTGGCCATCCAGGAGTCAGCGCGGAGGTGGAACAGGCTCAGAGTCTGAAAGAGTTTCACTTCAGCAAAATTTGGCTAGTTTAACATGGTCAATATTTAAGAAAACAAAAACACTCATGAAAATGTCCATCTGGCCTGGCACTGCTTGAAATGCCTGTCACTTATTCAGCAGTTTTCTTTCTTGAAACACAGTCCACCTACAGTTTCATATTTCATCACTTAAGCAGAAATTGAAAGTGATTACAAGTCCTTCGCATAATTGTTAGGGAAAAAAAAAATCGAGCAGGAAAAATCTAAGCCACCTGGTGGTAAGAGTGTAAAAGGCAGGATGATTTAGAAGTTCATTATGCTAGTTTACAGATGACGACTGCATATGCCTAGAACACATTTAGAAACACACACATACCAAGTGAACCAAACAAGAGAAGAGCTAGTATTTAACTCTTCTTCAACCAACCGGCAAAAGGATTTGCATGGACACCAGCTTCTACTAGGAAAACCACCTTTAAAAAAAGGTGTCTCCATAAAATATTCATCCTGTCTGTATTAAAACTTAATGACACGAAGAAATGTTAGTAAAAGCTGTGTGTCATCACTTCACACTGTTTTCTCCAAGCGATAAAACATCGAACCACGAACAATGCTTCCTGCCTGTTGTCAAGCTAGGACTGACGGGCTGGATTGGGGTCGCACGGAGCTGAGGCCTCCGAGGAGCCTGCTGGGCACTCCCCGCTGGCGGACGATGGACTGTCCCAGAGCAGAAGCACCTGCCCAAGACCTGCCAGAAGCTCCCTCTCATCGTTCAACGTCTTACGTGAACGTCGGCTCCAGCGGAGCCCTGTCCCCACCGAATTTGTGGGGGGCCCCCTGTCACAGATGAGGACCAGTTTCCGTGGAGCCAGCGGCTGCCCTGGTCCTCCCGAGGCCACAGCAGACGTCGCTGAGTGTGGCTGACCCTCCGGGAAAGCACAGATGACGCCGGGCATGACGGCTCTGAAGAGGGTTTTTATGGTACAGAAACCTCCTCACCTCTCAGTCAAGTAGCCGCTGCGCTCCCTTCTGCTGTAACATTATTTTCCCCTGAGAAAACGCCTGCGTGTCTGATATAGTTACACATGAATGCTTCAGCAGTCCCTTAGAACTGTAGGAAACAGGTGAAAAAACAAAACGCTTTGAACTTTAAACTGGAGCTCGGCCTGCGAGCAGGAGGCGCTCCAAGGTCACTCACTCCCCGCTCGGAGGGCCGGAGGGCCGGGGGCTCGGCGCATCCTGTGGGCGCTGTGATGCGTTCATTCTCTGGCTTGCTGTTCCTTTACAGCAACGACCAGCGCTTCCTGCCCGGCCAGCCCCGCTGAATGCCCCGGAAATGTTCCCGGCAGACACCCTTCTCGCATTGCCCGAGCAGCTCCGGGGAAATGGCGGCACCTTTGCAATCAAGAAGCGAGGGCCTCCTCTGCCATCACTCCCTAACTCTCCTTCATGGGACCCTCAAACACACAGGCCCGCAGGGCCCCCAGCCACACCTGGCCCTCTGCGTGCTGCCTCGCGACCATTCTGTGGGGTTCCACTCTTGGGCCATGCCAGAAATTTTTAAAACAAGAAATTCTACCGCCACCCCACTTTAATGGTCATTGTGTTGCCATTTTAAAAACACAGTGACCGACAAGGGAGATGACCAGCCCCCAGGCCCTCTCTGATCATCTGGAAAGGACCAGCAGGAAAATTCCCAAACACTGAGTCAGGGAACGGGTCCTATGGAAGCGGAGGATGGTGACCTGGCCAGGCCTGCCAGGGCCACGGCTCCAAACACCAGGCACAGCTGGGAGTGGAGGTGCTGCCAGCTCCCATGGCGCCCAGCAGGCGGCGCAGGAAGTGCTGGGGCCTGGAACCACCAGCCAGAGTGGAATGCTGGGGAGACGGCACGGGGCCTGACAGCGAGTCTGAGGCCCAGAGGGAGGGTGCGAGAGTCATCATCATGAAGAGCCTGCCTGCCCTGTGGGTGAGGCTTCAGGAACAAGACCTTACCTGCTGGCCCACCTGTGGCTCAGAGGGGGAATATAAATAATGCTGGCCACCACGACTGAGAGCATTTACTGTGTGCCTGGCCCATGCCATATGTTCCACTTATATTTTCAAGTTAACACACTTCGGAGATCTCCTCACTCCCTAGCTTCTCCCCACTTCACAGGTGGGGACCTGAGACAGAGGTGAGGTGACTTCCACGGGTGCTCCAGGGAAAGGCAGCAGAGCAGGTGTGTCTGCCCTCACACCTCCTTCCTGCCCCACAAAGATGCGCCCTCAGCTCTAGGGGGAGGACGCTCCTGATGACCTCCCACCCAAAACTCAGGCCGGGCACAACTGCCAGCCCCGGAGGGCAACAGGAAGTTGGCTTGGGCCACTGCCCACACCGGGTTCCATTTGCATCTTCCTCTAGAAGGCATCTCGGGTACTTACTGAGCACCAAACACCAGGGCAGTGGGCTGGGGACTCAGCAGTCCTAAGCGGCCACAGTGCTGGAATTCCTAATGACTGTATGTGAACTTGTGTAAGCGGAGCCTGATGACACTAGAGCAGTGATGGCGAACCTATGACGCGCGTGTCAGAGGTGACACGTGAACTCATTTTTTTGGTTGATTTTTCTTTGTTAAATGGCATTTAAATACATAAGATAAATATAAAAATATAAGTCTTTGTTTTACTATGGTTGCAAATATCAAAAAATTTCTGTATGTGACACGGCACCAGAGTTAAGTTAGGGTTTTTCAAAATGCTGACACGCCGAGCTCCAAAGGTTCGCCATCACTGCCCTAGAGCGTACTCCAGTGAGCAGGGGAGGTCCGGCAGCCCTACAGGCACACCCATTCTCGATGCCCAGAGCATGGAACCCTGGGGACCCACCATGGATGGGATTCAGTGAGGACAAGGTAACGTCTCCCGTCTATGACTGGGTCCGCCGGAGAGGCCACACTTTCCATTCCAACCAGAACTTGCTCTGAACCCAGGAGAAAGCGATGGAGTTCTAAGAAACAGAAACAACCACAAAGCCCTATCCGATCTTCCTTATGTACCAGACAGCCACAGACAGTGAGGACGATGACACAGAGGGAAGGGACTCAGGCACCTCGAGTTTCTCTTCCTCTCAGTCTTGCTCTATCGTCAGGAGCTGAGGGTGGACAGTGTTGGTAGAAGGTACATATGTCAAGAGGTGAAATAAATACAGTTGAGAGAGTTCTGAGCAGAGTTTCCAGTTCTAGTAAGAATAAAAGACATATGCATGCACAAGTTACGAAATATCATTTCTGTGATTCCACAGGAGTCAAATATTCCTATGTTTGCATTTAAATTTAAAATGGTCATTGTACAAATATGAATGATAAGCTCAATGCTAAGAATTTAATATAATAAATAATGGTAAAATAACAAAATATAAATAATAATGATAATAGCCCTAGCTGGTTTAGTTCAGTGGATGGAGCGTCAGCCTGTGGACTGAAGGGTCCTGGGTTTGATTCCGGTTAAGGGCACATGCCTGGGTTGTGGGCTTGATCCCCAGTAGGGGGTATATAGGAGGCAGCCAATCAATGATTTTCTCTCTCTCCCTCCCTCTGCTTTCCTCTCTCAGAAATCAATAAAAGTACCAGTATATTCAAAACAAAACAAAAAAACAAAAAACAGGTGCCTGACACCATTCTTCTTTTTTAAAAATAATAATAAGATAGCAACTAAAAAAAAAACAAAACACCATGACAAGTCAAGAGAGAGAGACCACAGAAGAAAGGGGAAAAAACTTACTTTCGTGCCTTATAACTGCACTCTTTCTGCTTTCTGAACAAGGGACCTTGCATTTCTCTAAACTGTTTCTCAAACCACGAGCTCAGGAGTGGGGGTTGAACCTTCTCTTCACTTCACATCTTCCATGTCTAGCACAGCTCCGTGCGTGCAGTAGGCACCTAATACCTGCTACAGTAAAGCAAGTGGTTCTTCCTCTCAGTCCAAATTCCCAAAGAGACCCTGCAGGCCTTCAGTCTGGAATTTCTCAATTTCTCTTTGACACAAAGAAAACACAAGTTCAAATACTGCTCTGGGTATGAAGCTACGGGAATCAAGCTCAGTCCTGTGGCTCTGCCCCCATTTGCTTCAGACGCCCAGTCACCTCGGCAAGGTGGAGGGAGAGAGAGCCCAGTGCTCCCGACCCTTAGGCTCCCCAGGGCCAGTTATCCCCCGCCCTGGCCCCAGCCTCCCTGGGAGCAGGGGCAGTGGCCAGCATCCATCTACCCTTACAGAGATGAAAGGCCATCCAGAACCTGCAAAACGAATCTCTAGGGACAGACCCAGATCAGTGGGGGCGGCAAGATGGAAATGATGTTCTCTTTTGTCAAAATCACTAACCTGTGCACTTCATGGGGAATTTTCTTGCATGTAAACTATATCTCAAAGAAAGTTAATCTAAAAAAAATTAAATAAGATCATGGGAGGAAGGCAATTTGCAGGCCACTCAGTCTATAATTATTACCAGTTCATATTCTTATCTGAGTTCAACATACTTCACAGTCCATAATCAAGAGCAAACACGTACTTTTATTCAGCATTTTCCCAAGCATCCAAGTAGTTCCAAATATTTCTGACGCAGATTTGTGGTGGCCTCCCTTAAACTCACTTTCTGGAACCCAACATGCAGTGAAACAAGCGGACAGACCTGTCTGTAACCGCTGCCTGGGTCCTGGGAGGAGGCAGCAGAAAGGGAGAGCAGTCCCGGTGTGATCGAGGGGCAAGGACTGGGAAGAGGACTAGGGCCTCGCCAGCTGTCAGCACCCACCCAGGGCCCGTCTGCACCAGCTGCTGACCAAGCAGAGGCTTCCGAGGC
Organism: Myotis nattereri; assembly: GCF_964212035.1. NCBI lineage: Eukaryota > Metazoa > Chordata > Mammalia > Chiroptera > Vespertilionidae > Myotis > Myotis nattereri. The sequence goes on along the minus strand of NC_138076.1, from coordinate 39,253,934 downwards.
TGGCTACTAAGGAATGCAGCAAACGACTTGCCTTTAAGAGTATTTTTGCAAGCCTGCTAGAGGAGAGTGCAGCTTTTAACTCGCTTGCTGGCAGTTGTTCAAAATATACTTGTTCTATTTGGAGTAAGACCCAGTCAAAGGAGAGAGAGCTAAGAATCTGCGTGTTGTCAGAAACCGCAGTCCATTCTGATGGGCATGGGAAGGGCCATCGGGTTTGGTTGAAGGCAGGTAACTCCCACTCTATCTGTGTGCCCCCAAATGGTAATTTTTTTTCTCTCGGTGACAACTCAGGGAGTAAGCAATGGAGGGGAAGGTAATGACTATCCGCATGTATTATTTATATACTAGAGGCCCAGTGCATGAATTCGTACAGGGGTAGGGTCCCTAGGCCTGGCCAGTGATCAGGGCCGATCGGGGCCTTCCTTCCTCTGGCTGCTGGACGGGGTCTTCCTTCACTCCGCACTGCCCCCTGGTGGTCAGCGCACATCATAGCGAGCAGTCAAACTCCCGGTTGGTCAAACCCCCAGGGGACAATTTGCATATTAACCTTTTATTATATAGGAGGATTTTTATTGGTTTCAGAGAGGACGAGAGAGTGACAGAAACATCAATGACGAGAGAATCATTGATTGGCTGCCTCCTGCACACCCCACTCTGGGGATCAAGCCCATAACCCAGGCATGGGCCCTGACCAGGAATCAAACCTCAACTTCCTGGTTCATAGGTCGATGCTCAACCACTGAGCCATGCCTGGGTATAGTATATTATTTAAAAGGTTTTGTTTTTCAAGAACATTTTAAGGTTATATTAACTTAAAATGGCTTTTATTTAACTGTTTTGTTTACTTGGGGGAGAAATAAGGAGTTTGGGAACACAACTTAAATTTAAGCTAAAAGCATCATAGAATAATAATTACAAAATATCACACTGAGCCATTCCCTTCTAGGTAGTTTGCTAACCAAATATTTTAGAAAGAAGAGAACATACACCTGTTTAAATAGCTCTTAGATAACCATTTCAGAAGTCAGGCCTACCCCAAAGTGATAAATGAAATAGCTATACATGCAGGAGAAGGCCCTAGCCAGGCCTGGGGCCAGGCCCTCTATCTCTAATACAGTATTTCATAGCTTTGGAGGAACAAGTCTCCCAGAGGGAGTACTGGACAGGGAGCCAAGGGGTCAGAGGTCAAAACCAAGCCACTGCTGACCTCAGGCTGCCTTGCCCAGGCCAAGTGAGGCAAGGGCACAGCAGGTGGCAGGAGATGAAGGTGTGGTGGGCTCCAGGTCCACAGGAGAGCCAACCAAGGGCCTCCCCCAGTGACTGGGGACAGAATGAATCAGTCAGCAAAGAGACTGAGAGAACGGCCACCAAATCCAGCTGCTCGATGTCCTGGAACACCTCCTGCACTACAAAAGGAACCCCGAGCACTCAGAAACCACCAGCCCAGAAGCCTCGCCTGCTGGTCCAAGGCCCCTCCCCCAGTTCCCCTGCCTGCCCAGGCCCAGTAACATGGAATTATCCAAACCCATTTCCAGTGGGCTCTCTCATTCAGGACCCAATTCTTATGGCAGCAATAACAGATGTACCTTCAGAATTTCCTTTTGCCAAAAATATTATTAAACAGCAAAAATGTTGGTGACTTGGAGAATGTCAGGTAGGCAGGAGGAGTGCAAACCTAGAAAGGTTAATTATCTCCACTAGTGCCAGCAAAGAATCACCCCAACACACACATACATGTGCACACACCCATTTTAAAACATTTTTTTTAAAGGAAACTTAAAAAACAAACAAACACCCAAAACACAGAACACAAAATAAGCCCGATGGGTTTTTTGATTAAATACCTGTCCCCAAAGCATCCAAATCCGTTTAGTGCTTTTCTAATTATCCCCACGGAAAACTCAATAAAAATAGCTGAGAGATTAGTGAAAACTCTGAATTAGAAGAGGGGAGTAGGAGAAGAAATTAAGAGCATGTTCTTGAACATACTTTAAACACTTCAGTGAATCCATTTACTCACATTCCTATGAGTACTAAACACAGCTGGTCACTGTTTGCTGACAGCAGTCAGAATTCTTTGATGCCAAAACTTCTAGAAAAAGTTGCTGTGTGGGAGTCAAAGGGGCTTCGAGGGGAACTGGAATCACTGAACTAAGTGACTCCAACCCTTATATACACTATATCCTCCTCCACCTCCCCACCCCCTAATCCTGCTTTAAATGTATTACACTGAGAGCCGGCCGGGGCCCTGGAGGCCAAGCACACCGATCCTCAGGTTCTCTAGGGTTCTCCAGTTCTGGAGACTCAGACTCTCTCCAGTTCTGGGACAGTCTCTGCGGACCCAGACTCATACGGGGAGAAACTGGACTGTCTGGCATCGGGCGGAACTCGAGGGCGGCTTTCTCTCAGAGGTGCTTGCAGCGATTACTGGGATACTGAGACCTGGGGCCCCTTAGGGCAGGGTTGAAGATCAGCCATAGCTGTTTGCTCCACCCTGTTGATTCCCTGAGACCCCGCCCCACCCAAACTGTGCGCAGAGGCTTTTGCATATGAATGCCCTGGCCCTTTGCAATCTAAAATTACATAACAAACTGCAGCTGGGTCAGAGAGACCCAGATCATCCAAGAGAAGGCCCAAGGCCCTACAGCATCTTGCATTGCTTCACAGCTGGGCCTCATCTGGGCACCTCCAAATCCCAAACAAAGAAGAGGAATCTGCAGATCTCTCTGTAGCTCCTGCTGGGTAGCCTTAGGCAGAGGCTAAATTAGCACCTCCTTAGAGAGCCAGAGCCTGTGTACCCAGTGGTCAGATTGGGACCATCCAGATTACAACTCCTCAGATCCATAAAGGACACACTCAGGAGGCAGACTCAGTGAGCACCAAAGCTCCACTGAAGCAAGTCTTGCCCCAGAAGGGTGTCTCCAGCACAGAAGTTCTCCCACTGCAGACACAGCTGATTCTCACAGCCAATTGGCCTGGAGGTCAATTCCTCCCAGTGATACCAACAACAATCAAGGCTTAACTACAACAAGACTGTGCACAGAGCCCACAAAGGAGTGCACCAAGAGTGTCCACCTCAGGTAATTGGGGAGGCTGAGCCACTGGGCCCTATAGGACACCTGGCACAGAAAGCCACTCTATCAACACAGGGAAGCATAAAAAATGGGGAGACAAAGAAACAGATCACAAAAAACAGAAATGGAGGAAAGCAAACTACTGGATATAGAGTTCGAAATTTAATAAAGATACATTTAAAAATTAAATTTAAAAATATGTCAAGGTGCCGATACCGGTTTGGCTCAGTGGATAGAGCGTCGGCCTGCGGACTGAAAGGTCCCAGGTTCGATTCCGGTCAAGGGCATGTACCTGGGTTGCGGGCATATCCCCAGCGGGGGATGTGCAGGAGGCAGCTGATCGATGTTTATCTCTCATCGATGTTTCTAACTCTCTATCTCTCTCCCTTCCTCTCTGTAAAAAATCAATAAAATATATTTAAAAAAAAATATGTCAAGGCTTAATCCAAAATCCACACACTTAAACCCCAACACACTCTGTGGCCAACTAGGAGAAAAACACAGGAGATTCTAGGTGGTAGAAAACAATGCCGCCCTCACAGGTTTTCATAGCAAATGGCCAGGGTACAATGTAAAAGTACTGTTACTACCCACCTGTCACATAGCAGGGGCTGTGCTTTTAAGATCTTCTCTTTGCAACTTTAAAGACCCAAGCCAGCTTATACTTTGGTAAATGTACATTAAAATTTAAAAACATCCAGTAACAGAGTAGACAACACCTTTGTGAGAAAAAGGCTTATAAGCATGAAACTACAGTGAGCAAGAGGAAGACACATAATTCAGGGCTCCCTAAAACTTAACGGAATGTGTAGGTGAGGGAGATCAAAGGCTTCACAGGAGTGGCCTGGCCTGAGCTGGACAGAGAAGCGGGATATTCAGGTGGCTTGGGAAGGGAAGTGGCCACCCACCCTCGCTCCCCCGCCCTTCACTCCCCCAGGGCATGGAGTGCAGGCAGATTCCCCTGGGCTACAGAAGGCTCCAAGTCATAACAGTCATTCTCAGATGGAAGAACCTCCAATCACAGGAAACAGAGTTAAATGAAACCAACTGGAAGCAAAAAGGGCATTCCATGGGAGAATTAAAAAAAAAAAAAAAAAGGAAGTGATGGTGATTTCCCTTAGCTGAAGAGACCTAAGATACATAACAGCCCTGGTAATGTGTAGACCTTCTGTGGATTCTGACTTGAATATATCAACTGTAAAATGACATCTCTGAGGCAGTCAGGAAAATCGTATAGGTATGTCTAGGTAAGAGATGATACCAGAAAACCTTAAATATTTTTAGGTATGAATAATAGCATTATGATTCCATAAGAAAATACCCTTATTTTTTAGAGATGCATATGGATGTATCTCTAGGGTTTATGAAATATCATAGCATCTGAGACTTTAAAATACTTTAGTAAATAAAAAAATGAGGTACATGTGGCAAAATCTTGGTAATTATTGAATCTGGGTGATAGATGGGAATGATTGAACTATTCTCACTACTTTTATAGATCTTCCCACTCCCACCAAAAGAGAGAGAGAAAGAGAGAGAGAGAGAGAGAGAGAGAGAGAGAGAGAGAGGAGAGAGAGAGAGAGAGAGAGAGAGAGAGAGAGAGAGAGAGAGAAAATATTAACAATATAAGAAATCCAAGAGGGAACACCACTATATATATTACAGACATTAGAAGGCTACTAAGGGGATACAGTGAACAATTTTATAGCAAAAAATTTTAGAACTTAGATGAAATGGAAAAATTTCTTAAAATGCACAAACTACCAAAGCTCACTATAGAAAAAAAATAGTAACCAAATAGCTGTATATCTAGTTATGAACGTTTACTCATAATTAAAACCCTTGCATAGAGGAAGATGGCTTTGTTGGTGAATTGTACCAAACATTTGTGGAAGAAAAAGTACAATTATTAAATAAAATTTTCCAGACAAAAGAGGAAGGAACACTTCTCAACTCCTTCTATGGGCTAATAGTACTGATAACAAAACTAAATAGACATTCATAGAAAAGAAACCTACTGGCTAACACCTCTTATGAACATATAAATGCAAAAGTCTGAAACAAATATCAGCAAATCAAGTCCAGCAATATAAAAAAGACAACACAGCATTGCCAAGGAATGCTTCATCCCTGCAATGCAAGGTTAGTTTAATATTTGAAAGTCAACCAATGAACCATTATATAAACGGGTTAAAATAGAAAAACCTTATGATGATCTAAATAGGTGCAGAGCAAGTATTTGGCAAAATTCAACAAAATTATGATCAAAATTCTCATCAAACTGGGAATGAAAGAGAACTTCCTCAATCTGACAAAGGACATCTATGAACGACATATAGCTAACATCCTTTTTTAAAATTAAATTTGTTGAAGTGACATTGATTAATAAAATTATATAGGTCTCAAGTGTATAATTCTATAATATATCCTCTGTATATGGCAGTGATGGTGAACATATGACACGCGTGTCAGAGGTGACACACAAACTCATTTTTTTGTGGTGATTTTTCTGTGTTAAATGGCATTTAAATATATAAAATAAATATCAAAAATATAAGTCTTTGTTTTACTATGGTTGCAAATATCAAAAAATTTCTCTATATGTGACATGGCACCAGAGTTAAGTTAGGGTTTTTCAAAATGCTGACACGCCGAGCTCAAAAAGTTCGCCATCACTGGTATATGACATTGTGTGTTTACCACCCTAAATCAGATCTTCTGTCACCACATATTTGACCCTCTTTACCAGGCTAACATCCTTTATAATGGTGAATAATCCAACACTTTCCCCTTAAGATTGGACACAAGGCAGGGATGTCCACTCTCCCACATCTACTCAATGTTGGAAACTGAAGTTTAGCCAGATAGTAAAAGAAAAAGAATAAATGGAATGTACTTTAAGAAGAAATAAAATTAGCCTGGCCGGCATGGCTCAGTGGTTGAGCATCCACCTATGAACCAGGAGGTCATGGTTTGATTTCCAGTCAGGGCACAGGCCTAGGTTGTGGGCTTAATCCCCAATAGGGGTCTGCAGGAGGCAGCAGATCCATGATTCTCTTTCATCATGAATGTTTCTCTCTCTCCCTCTCCCTTCCTCTCTGAAATCAATAAAAATATATATTAAAAAAAAGAAGAAATAAAATTATCTTTGTTTGTAGTTGACATGATTGCATAGAAAATCTTAAAGAATCGACAAAAAAACTATGTAACCAATAAATGAATTTAGCAAGGCCTGAGGATATAAAGTCAATATATAAGAATCAATTACATTTTTATATACCAGCAGAGAAAAACTAGATCTTGAAATTTAAAAAAAAATCTCATTTACAACAGTACCAAAAACTCTGAAATATGGACAGACTTAACAAAATAATGCAACACCTGTACACTGAGAATTCAAAACACCCTGAGCACCCTGACTTGAACTCACTCATGGAGAAGAACTCTGTGGGACTGCACTGTGGACTCCATCAGGAAGCCAGCCCAAACGCCACTGGCGAAGCGTCCCCTGAGGATCCTCAAAGGGCCTGCAGCACTCCCAGCACCCCGTGTGTTTCACTCACACCTCGCCCACTCCGTGGTTTGCTACCTGTGTGTGCTCCTGAGAGCAGGATTTGGTGGAAGGTTGGGAAGCACACGCAGGATGCAGGCCAGGGAGAAATCACAAACTTGAGCTATAGCACCACCTTCTTGAAAACAAGAGAGAGGCTATCATTGGCCTGCCAGGTGCATTGTAAGCCGAGAGAAAACATACTGAGCTTAAGAACTCTGCCCCAAGAGGAAGTAAAGCATGGAGCAGGTGTATTCATACAAGGGTGAGAAGGCTTCAGACTCTCTAGCAGGACTGCTGGCAGGTACTTCTCTCCTGAAGGCAGTTAAAGTTTGGAGGAAGTGACTGCTACTTCAAATGTAAAAACTGCAATGCCAAATCCAAGGATCATGAAAAATCAAGGAAACATGACATCACCAAAGGATCACAATACTCTCCCCGTAACCAAACTCAAACACACAGAGATCTAAGGTCCACCCAATAAAGAATCAAAAATAGCTGTTATGAGGAAACTCGATGAGTTAAAAGAAAGTACAGAAAGGCAATTCACTGAAATCAGGAAAACAATCACATACAAAAAAAAAATGAGAACTCTAAGTAACAGAAATCATAAAAAAGAACTAAATTCTGGAGCTAAAGAAGTCAATGAATGAAATGGAAAAAAAATGCAATAGAGAAAACCTTCTGTTTGATTTATTCTGCTATTGATGCTCAGTGAAACAGAGTTAAAAGATAGGAACTTTGAAATAACCCAGTCATAAGAAGAAAAACAAATTGAAAAGAGTGAAGAAAGCCTATATGAATTATGGGACACCATCAAAAGAACCAATATATGAAGTGTACAGAAAACTTATTTAAAGAAATAATGGCTGAGAAACTCCTAAACCTGGGAAGGAAGTTGGACATCCAAGTTCATGAAGCTAATAGATCACTCTATTATTTCAATCCCCAAGATTTTCCTCAAGACATATTACAACAAAACTGTCAAAAAATCAAAGACAAAGAGAGAATCCTAAAAGCATCAAGAAAGAACAAAACTGTAATCTACAAAGGGATGCCCATTAGGCTATCAGTGGATTTCTCAGCAGAAACCTTATAGGTCAGAGTTGACTGGAATAACAGTCCAAGTGCTAAAAGAGAAAAAAATAAAAACCTTCCAAAGAAGAATACCTCATCCCCCCAAATTATTCTTCAGAAAAGAAGGAAAAATAATGACTTTCCCAAACAAAGCTGAGAGAATTCACCACTAGACCGGCCTTGTAAGAAATGAGGAAAGTTCTGCAAGCTGCAATGTCCAGAAGGAAGCCAGAGCATGTGCTCGAGACTCTATGGTGGACACGTGTACAGGTGGAGCTGTAAACAAGGCATCCGAGCCGTAAAGAGCTGAACTGTGGCCCCTCTAAAGTTCACATGGTAAAGCCCCAGCCTTAAGAATCCTATATAATAAAGAGGTAATATGCAAATTAACCCTTATGCCTTCACAAGATGGCTGCCTACGACCAGGTCGGCAGGGGGGTTAGTTAGGGACGACCAAACAACAGCAGGCTGCGAGGGGCGACCAGGCCGGTGGGGAGGCTGTGAGGGGCAACCAGGCTGGTGGGGGGGGGCAGTTTGGGGCAACCACGCCAGCGGGGGTGGCAGTTGGGGGTGACCAGGCCAGCAGGGGGGGCAGTTGGAAGTGACCAGGCCAGCAGGGGGGGCAGTTGGGGGTGACCAGGCCAGCAGGGGGGGCAGTTAGGGGAGACCAGGCTGGCAGAGGGGGGCAGTTGGGGCAAACAGGCTAGCAGGGGGGGCAGTAAGAGGCAACCAGGCCAGTGTGGGGGGCAGTAAGGGGTGACCAGTCCGGCAGGGGTGGGGGGGCAGCTAGGAGCAACCAGGCCGGTAGGGAGGGGGTAGTTGGGGGTGACCTGGCTGGCAGCGGTGGGTAGTTAGGGGCGATCAGCGGCGGGGGGGGGGGGGGGGCGGGGCAGTTAGGGGCGACCAGGCAGGCAGGCAGGTGAGCGATTAGGAGCCAGCTCTCCAGGACTGTGAGAGGATTGGGCCCTAAACCGGCAGTCGGACATCCCCCAAGGAGTCCCAGATTGGAGAGAGTGCAGGCTGGCTGAGGGGACCCTCCTCCCCCCCGCCCGTGCACAAATTTCGTGCACCGGGTCTCTAATGTGACTATATTTGGAGACAGAGTCTTTAAAAGGGTCATTAAGTTAAAATGAAGTCTTCAGCCCTAGCCAGTTGCTCAATGGTTAGAACTTCAGCCTGCGGACTGAAGGGTCTCAGGGTTAATTCCAGTCAAGGGCACATACCTCGGTTGCAGGCTCAATCTCTCTCTAGCTCCAGTTGCCCTAGTCGGAGCATATGCAGGAGGCAACCAATCGATGTCTCTCTCTCACACTGATTTTGTCTCTCTCTCTGTTTTACCCCCACCCTTCCACTCTCCCTAAAAATAAATGGGGAAAAAAAAATCCTCTCACATGATCTCATTTGTGGAATATGATCAACAACATAAACTGATGAACAAAAATAGATCCAGAGATAGAGAAGCATCAAACAGACCATCAAACCTCAGAAGGAAGGCAGGGGAGGGTGGTGGTAGGGGATAAGAGATCAACCAAAGGACTTGTATGCATGCATATAAGCATAACGAATGCACACAGACACCAGGGGGTGAGAGCATGTGCTAGGGGGTGGGGTTGGCCTGGGAGAGGTCAATGGGGGAAAAAGGAGACATATGTAATGCAATAAAAATTTCTTTTAAAAAATCCTCAGTGAGGATTAACAACAATAAATAAAATCAAATCAACTCTTCGGGGTGAGCCTTAATTCCATCTGCCGGGTGTCAGGGGAAATCTGGACACACGGAGACACCATGGGTGCATAAGCACTGACAGGCCATGTGAGGACACAGCGAGGAGGTGGCCATCTGCAAGCCAAGGGGAGAGGCCTCAGAAGCAGCTAAACCCGCCCCCACCTTGATCAGGACTTCCTGCCTCCAGAACTGTGAGAAGATACACTTCTGTTGTTTCAGCCCCAGTCTGTGGTACCTTGTTATGGCAGCCCTGGAAAACCACAGCTAATGTGATGATATGATCTATGATACAACATGACGAGCCTGGAGAGCACCCCAGTGAAAAAAGCCAGACACAAAAGGTCACATGTTTGATTCCATTGATATAAAATACCTCATACAGGTACATCCATAGAAATGGACAGCGGACTGGTGGCTGCCAGGGCTGTGGGGAGTGTGGATGGGGGAGTGACTGCTTAATGTGTTTGGTGTTTTCTTTGGGGATGATAAAATGTTCTGGGACTAGATGGAGGTGGTGGTTGTACAACATTATGTGTTATGGGAATGTCACCTCAATAAAAAAAAACTCTAAAGTAAAAAAATCTTTTTAAAAAGATACGGATAAAATATACTATTTGCATATGTTGTGCTGGTTGACCAAGTGAAGGTGCTTGTACAGTGTCATGAAGAGATGAATTCTGCTTGTGTGTGATTTGGGCCCTGAACTGACCCTGAAGAGTAGGTAAAGGCCATCCTGGAGAGAAGAGGGCAGGGGTGGAAGAGATGGCATTCCAGGCAGGAACTGGTGGGAGCTGGGGCACAGGTAGAAAGGGCAGGGGACTGGGTGGATGGGGGAGCCCCTGGGAGCCAGAACATGGCCTGCAGGGGTGAGGAGGGATAGTGGGGAGGCTGGGCCAGCAGGGGGGTGCTGCTGTCAGCTCAGGCCAGGGAGTGGACTGGATCTTGCAGCTGGGGCTTCCAAACCCAGCTGAGCTCCCGAAACACAGGAGGAATGTGAACATTTTTATTCCTGAGCCTCCCCTTCCTTGGCAGGGCGGGGGAGGATTTAGTAAGTCTGAAGTCAGGGGACAGAAACCTCCACTTGTACTAAAACACAACCTTTTAAAAAGCTCTCAGGTGATGCAGGTGACCTACCTCTTGGGAAAGCACTGACTTCCCAGCGAGTGTTTCCCATTCAGGGAAGGCTTTCAGTTTTTCTTCCCCAGCTTTACTGAGGTATAATTCACAAAAACTGCATATATTTAAAGTGTACAATGTGATGATTTGATGTGTATATACATGGTGAAATTACCACAATCAAGTTAACACATCCATCACCTCACCTTGTTACCTTCTGTGTATATTTGCTTAAGATGTATTCTCAGAAAATTTTAAGAATACAGTATTATTAACTACTAGAGGCTTTCATGCATGGGGAATGGGTGGGGGGAGGGGTCCCTCAGCCCAGCCTGCACCCTCTCCAATCCGGGACATCCCTCTTGAAATCCAGGACCATTGGCTCCTAACTACTCACCTGCCTGCCTGATCACTCCCTAACTGCTCCCCTGCCGGCCTGATTGCCCCCTAACTGCTCCCCTCTCCTCTGATTGCCCTTAACTGCCTCTGCCTTGGCCCCCACCACCGTGGCTTTGTCTTGAAGGATGTCCAGAAGATGTTGGTCTAATTAGAATATTACCCTTTTATTAGTATAGACTAGAAGCCCGGTGCACAAATTCAAGCACATGTGGGATCTGGCCGGCCTTCCCCAGTTGGGCCTATCAGACTGGGCAGGTGGAGGGGAGGGGACACAGGAGTTTGGCCAGCCGGCCCCACCCCCTACCAGGGTGTGTCAGGCCAATTGGGGGCAGAGCCGGCTGCGGGGAGGGGCCCTAGGCGGTTGGCGGGCGAGGCCCACCCCTCATCAAACTTGGATAGAACTCCCAGTCAACGGGACAATTTGCATATTACCCTTTTATTATATAAGATTGTCACCATCTATCTGTACTTTAGATCCCCAGAATTTACTCATCTTGTAACTGAAATTTTATGCCCTTCCACCAACATTTACCATTGCCCTGCCCTGGCCATCACTATTCTACTTCTGCTTCTGTGACTCCCACTTTCTGGAGCCCGCCCATTAAGCGACATTATACAGTACAGTAGGCCCTCACTTAGCATCATTGACAGGCTCTTGGAAACTGCAACTTTAAACTAAATGACGTGTAGTGAAACCAATTTTACCACAGGCCCGCGATTTTCAACCTTTCTCAACTCATGGCACAAACTGATTACTAAAATTCTGCAGCACACCAAAAATATATATTTTTTGCCAACCTGACAAAAGATAGGTATAATTTTGATTCATTCACACCAAACAGCTATTGTGTTGGCTGTTATCATTTTTTAAATTTGACAAGCTAAGGAAAAAGAGGTCAGTACATGTGACTAAATAGTCAGGCACTGCATGTGCTTAAAATTCTTGCAAAACACCACAAAAACATTACCAAACTTCTAAGTAAAGACCCAAAACACTTCTAATATTAAACAATGACATTAATTTGAGTTATTCATCATTTAAGATTAATTAAAACAAGTAAGAGAGTTCTTTTTCAGCCCACTTACTCCAGGTCAGGGTCAGGGCCATGGTGGGTGGAGCCTATCCCAGCAGCTCAGGGCACAAGGCAGGTACCCACCCTGGACAGGATGCTCTTCTATTGCAGGGCATACTCACCACCCCCCACTCCTTCAGGCTGGATCAATGCAGATATGCCAGTCCACCTCATGTGCATATCTCTGGCATGTGGGAGGAACTGGAGTACCCGTAGAAACCCACACAGACATGGGGAACATGAAACTCCACACAGACAGTGGCCCCGGTTGGGAATCAATTTTTTTCTCATAGTGATTATAATGAACTGACGTTATCCAAGGTCCTGCTCTACTTGTCTTTCTGTGTCTTGCTTATTTCACTTAGACTAACATCCTCCAGGTTCATCCATGTTGTTGTAAATGGCATGCTTTCCTCCTTTTTATGGCTGGATAATAGTTATGTATATTCCCATTATATATGTTCATTATGTTATATATATATATATATATATATATATATATATATATATATATATATGTCATCACTTGTGAATTTTATATATAGAGAAAAAGCATAATATATAAGTAGATAAACATAATGGGATATTATATATATATGTATGTACACACACATTTTCTTTATCTATTCATCTCTTGACAGACACTGAAGTTGTTTCCATGTCTTGCCTATTGTGAATAAGGTCTTTCATTTCCACACTGATGCTACTGAAAGTTATTAACTTTTGGATTACAGAAGATTCATTATAATCTGTATACTGTAAAAATAGGGAAGGTGGAGAGAAACTAAGATGGCGGCATAGATAAACAACGGGAAATTGCTGCCTCCCACAACAATTGAAAAATCTTCTAGGAACACAAAACAGACATCATCCAGAACTACAGGAAGGCTGGCTGAGTGTAAATTCTACAACTAGAAGGAAAGAAAAGCACACTGAGAGCCAGAGGAGCTGTGGAAGTAAAGTGCAGAGGTAGGGGGCTCGCGCGCGCGGAAAGGGGCTGGCACCTGAGGACGCGGCTGTCTTTTTGAATTGGGAGGGAGTCACAAGCTCCCGACGGCTCTGAACTCCGGTTCTGGGAAGTCTCTGGGGACCCAGGACTCATACGGGGAGAAACTGGACTGTCTGGCAGTGGGCGAACTTGAGGGCGGCTTTCCCTCAGAGGTGCTTGCAGCCATTACCGGGACACTGAGACGTGTGACTCCTTAGGGCAGGGCTAAGGATCCGCCATAGCTTCTTGCTCCGCCCTTTGATTCCTTGAGCCCCCGCCCCACCCAGGCTGCGGCAGAGGCTTTTGCATATGAATGCCCCGGCCCTTTGTAACCTGTAAATAACTAACTGCAGCCTGGCCAGACAGACCCAGAACTTCCAAGAGAAGGCCCAAGGCCCCACAGTGGCTTGCATTGCTTCACAGCTGAGCCTCATGAGGGCACCTCCAAACTCCAAAAAAGGAAGGGGAATCTGCAGTTCTCTTCGTAGCTCCTGCTGTGTAACCTCAGGCAGAGGCTAAATTAGCACCTCCTTAGAGATCCAGAGCCTGTGTACCCAGTGGTCAGATTGGGACCATACAGATTACAACTCCTCAGATCCATAAAGGACACACTCAGGAGGCAGACTCAGTGAGCACCAAAGCTCCACTGAAGCAAGTCTTGCCCCAGAAGGGTGTCTCCAGCACAGAAGTTCTCTCACTGCAGACACAGCTGATTCTCACTGCCAATTGGCCTGGAGGTCAATTCCTCCCAGTGATCCTACAACAACCAAGGCATAACTATAACAAGACTGTGCACAAAGCCCACAAGGGGGTACACCAAGAGTGTCCACCTCAGGTAACTGGGGAGGCTGAGACACTGGGCCCTACAGGACACCTAGCACACAAAGCCACTCTATCAACACAGGGAAGCAGCCAAAATGCAGAGACAAAGAAACAGGTCACAAATGGCAGAAATGGAGGAAAGCAAACGACTGGATATAGCGTTCAAGGCCACGTTTATAAGGTTTTTCAAGAATTTTAAGGAAACCGCCGATAAATTTAGTGAGTCCCTCAATAAGTATAGTGAGACCCTGGAGGACATGAAAAAGGACCAACTAGAAATTAAGCATACACTGACTGAAATAAAGAATAATTTACAGAGATCCAACAGCAGACAAGAGGATCCCAAGAATCAAGTCAAAGATTTGAAATACAAAGAAACAAAAAATACCCAACCGAAAAAGAAAAAAGAAAAGAGATTCCAAAAATATGAAGATAGTGTAAGGAGCCTCTGGGACAACTTTAAGCATACCAACATCAGAATTATAGGGGTACCAGAAGAAGAGAGAGGGCAAGATATTGAAAACCTATTTGAAGAAATAATGACAGAAAACTTCCCCTACCTGGTGAAAGAAATAGACTTACAAGTCCAGGAAGCACAGAGAACCCCAAACAAAAGGAATCCAAAGAGGACCACACCAAGACACATCATAATTAAAATGCCAAGAGCAAAAGACAAAGAGAGAATCTTAAAAGCAGCAAGAGAAAGACAGTCAGTTACCTACAAGGGAGTACCCATACGACTGTCAGCTGATTTCTCAACAGAAACCATGCAGGCCAGAAGAGAGTGGCAAGAAATATTCAAAGTGATGAATAGCAAGAACCTGCAACCAAGATTACTTTATCCAGCAAAGTTATCATTCAGAATAGAAGGTCACAATAAAGAGCTTCACGGATAAGAAAAAGCTAAAGGAGTTCATCACCACCAAACCAGCATTATATGAAATGCTGAAAGGTATTCTTTAAGAAGAGGAAGAAGAAAAAGGAACTCTTACCATTTGCCACAGCATGGATGGAACTGGAGAGCAGATAAATACCACATGATCTCACTCATTTGTGGAATATAATGAACAACATAAACTGATGAACAAGGACTGATCCAGAGATGGAGAGGCATTGATTGGACTGTCGGGCCTTGGAGGGAAGGTAGGGGAGGGTGGGGGCAAGGGGGAAAGATCAACCAAAGGACTTACATGCAAGCATATAGGCCTAACCAATGGACACGGACGACGGGGGGGTGAGGGCATGAGGGGGTGGGGGTAGAGGGTAACGTGGGGACAAGGACACATATGTAATATCTTAATAAAAAAAATATATTAAAAAAAATAGGGAAGGTGCACTAATTCATGTCCACATGATTTTCTAGAAAGTATTTTTGCTTAATCTTCATTTATACATTAAGTTCAATTAACCAGAAAAGCAAATTTTCCAAATATTAAAGGTTTAACATGTGTACAAACCTATATCTTGTGGGGTTTTTTTAAAAAAAAAAAATACTTCCAGTATCCAAGTTATACAGAAAGGAAAACAAAACACCTAAAAACAAAGATAGTACCAAAAAAAAATCTTAGAATAACTAATGGTGGCCCTTTCTGAGTTTTGTTCATATTAGCCCTTGAAATTTTGCCATTATTGTATGCAACTATGAGACTGTTCCCTAAACAGTGTCACTGAATACAGTTTTCTTGAGAGCATTACATGGTTACTCTCTTATGATTCAAGGTCTAGCTTAAGCGTAAGTATTGAGCAACAAGAATAACCATTTGGAACATGTGGAATAAATTACATTTTTTACTTTCAACACCTGGTGTCGCCAGCATAACACAGCACAGGGCTCCAGATGCTCCTGCTGTGCCCCGATGGAGTGGGAGCTGGGTCTTCATGGGGAGAGGAGCCCAGAGAACTGGCCACACCGTCCAGAAGCATGACTTACCCACACCCCCAGGCGGGTGCCAGTCTCGGGAATCACACAGGTTTAAAAGATGCTTTTTATGTCTGTTTTTAATTTTGAACATAATGATGCACGGGAAAGAGGGAAGTGACGTAAATCTGGAATACTTTTTTGTTACATGGCTGTTCACTTCCACCAAAAGTATCCCCAATCCTTTGACCCTCTGCCCATTGCATGTGTATGTCCACTCCCCCAAATCACAGTTACTCTTGTTTAGATTGACTTGTTAACGACATGCCTGAAATTAAAAATCCAAAAATCTCTGTGAAAACATCATTCTTTAAAGTAACTGTGTTCATGTTGGACTTCCAAAAAAGGGGAGATTTCAGGAAGGAAATCGAGTCTCCTCTAGACGTCATGACCAAAGATCACAGCACTGACCTGCAAGAGGATGAGTTAGAGCTGTGAGGCTTGGTCTGCCTCGGCACGCCTGACAATGCGAACAGCTTCCATTTGCACATGTAACTACTGACAGGCTAGCTGGGGAAAGACTTGTTAGATAAAACTGAAAAAAAAAAAAATTACAGCCCCAATATTTCACAACTTGAGAAGCTGTTTTAAAACAAGATAACAGCCTAATAGCTCTCAGTTGTTTTCAGGCAGCAAACCCTGCAAAACCCTCTGGCAGTATAATTTCTTGATATTATTTCAATATCCTTCAGATTGCAGGTGTGTAGTGTTATGCCTGGAGGCAGGGGAAAGCATGGTGTAGACTGAAGAACCTCTATGTCTGAAGTAGACATACAGTTCATGATTCTCAGGTAAAACCTGGCCACCTTTTAGCTGGGTGACTGTGTTCGAGGTATGTCATCCCCCTGAGCCTTAGTTACATGACCTGAGGATAATAATGCCACGCCAGTGGTTGCTATATTATAATGTATATAAAAATCCTGGCACACAGTGATTTTAATAAATATTAATCCCCCTTTGAAAGAAGGGGAAATCATGGAATTATTGTAAGGAAAAAAACAACAGAATGTACTACAGATAGATAAGTGCTTGGCATATAGCTTGTGTCCAATAAATGTTAGTTCCTTTTTAAACTAACTCATCCATAGAAAAAGCCATATCCTATCTAGAATAATTAAATGGTATTCTTTGTAATGAAGTTTAATCTCTTGTGCATAGAAAAAGTTGTATAACCCTCTCTGCATTACTAAACACTGCACACTAGGGATGATGTAGCACACCCACAGTCGATTGCAGCATTATTCACAGTAACCAAGAGGTGGAAGCAAGCCGCGTGTTGGATAAACAAAATGTGGTATCTATCTACAATATTCAGTCAAACGGGAAGGAAA
Source organism: Myotis nattereri (assembly GCF_964212035.1). Taxonomy (NCBI): domain Eukaryota; kingdom Metazoa; phylum Chordata; class Mammalia; order Chiroptera; family Vespertilionidae; genus Myotis; species Myotis nattereri. Next base: position 39,236,860 of record NC_138076.1, on the reverse strand, counting down.
TTCTGACACATGCTACAATGTGGGTGAGCCTTGGGGATATTAATTATGCTGAGTGAAATAAGCCAGTCACAAAAGAAAATACTGTATGATCCCACTTGTTTGAGGTACTTAGAGTAGTCACATTCACAGAGACAGAAGTAGAATGGTGGGCGCCAGGAGCTGGGGAGGAGAAATGGGGAGTTGCTGTGTAGCAATGGGTAAAGAGTTTCAGTTTTGCAAGATGAAATCGTTTCCGAGTTCTGTTGTACAAAAATGTGAATATATTTAACACCACTGAACTGCACACTTAAATAGTTAAGATGTGCCCTAACTTGTTTGGCTCAGTGGATAGAGCGTCGGCCTGTGGACTGAAGGGTCCCAGGTTCGATTCCGGTCAAGGGCATGTACCTGGGTTGCGGGCACATCCCCAGTAGGGGGCGTGCAGGAGGCAGCTGATCCATGTTTCTCTCTCACCGATGTTTCTAACTCTCTATCCCTCTCCCTTCCTCTGTGTAAAAAATCAATAAAATATATTTTTTTAAAAAATAGTTAAGATGGTAAATTTTATGTTATGATTTATCACAGTTAAACGTAAGAAAATTATCTGTTAAATGATGTAACTGGTAAGCTGTCGTAATAATGCAGGGTCCTCAAGCTGATCAGTTGTGGGCTGTGTTACAGATAGAGCCGAATCCATGTCAAGCTTCAGGAGTTACGCCTGCTTCTTGAATAATTACCTGGGACTTATAATAGCAGGATTCACCTGCTAAAAGAAAGCGTGGAACTTGACATCTTTCCCTATATAATATTTGCTATTATCATTGGAAAATTATAAGATGCTAAAGCTGGAAGGAACTTTACAAATTACACTTTACAGTTGAAGAAAGTGAAATATAGACTTTAACCAAATGAAACGATTTGCATCTTAAGTAATTATGAGACGAACTGGAAAGAGAGACCATCTCTGGCTCCCTCTATGATCCCCTTAATGAATGGACCGCCTTATCTCCCTAGAATTCCTTAACCTCTGAACTGCACTGTTTAATATGCTGCCACCAGGGGGCAGCAGGTGTATTAGTCTGGTATTCTAAACCCCTGGATTTAAGGTCCCAATACATTTCTATTATTCCTTCCTCCAACCCAGCCCCCCAAAATATACATGCATATTTATAAAACTTTATTAATATTAACAAGCATAACGTTTAAAGGACATCCATAACTTCGTTGTTGTTGTTAATCCTCACCTGAAGATTTTTTTCCATTGATTTTTAGAGAGTGGAAGGGAGGGAAGAAGGGGGAGGGGAGGGGAGGGAGAGCGAGCGAGCAAGCAACACTGATGTGAAAGACAAACATTGATTGGTTGCCTCCTGCATGCACCCCAACCTGAGCGGGGATACGTGCGTGCCTTTGACCAGGAATCGAACCCATGACCCTTCGGTGCATGGGCCGACACTCTAACCATTGAGCCACCGGCCAGGGCATAGTACACCCATAACTTTTTAAACAAACAATACTTGGGTCCAATGGAAGTAACATCCTTTCTAACCCTTCACTATTTTTTATTTATTCCAACCCTAATTGATGTAAAGGTCAATTAATATGTTAGTTTTAAATAAAAAATGACTTAACCACAGAAACCTATCCTATTTCTTTACATTTGGAAACAGATTTTCCTAGTACTTGGTCTGTGAGGCTTCAGACCACAACCTCAAGCCCATGGGAGAATCTGTCCTCTATCTTCCTTTCTTTGTCAAGCTCAGTATTTCTTTCTAAGGGTCCTGTGTTACAAAGGAAGGTCTCTCGACAGGTTTAACCCTTCAGCAACTGTTCACAAGCAAAAAACAGAGAGATTCTAGTGACAAAGTGAACCCTATATGCACATCATCCTCCAATGACATGACAGTAATTTCCACTCTGATTTTAAACGTAATACTACCAACCAGAAGCTCATACCATAGCAGTCAGTGGGTGGGGCTTGAATTTAAAGACAGGCCCTCCCGCAGTAATGACCTCGTGCACCCTGAGACTCTCAGAGTCCCATCCAACGCTAGGCATAAGGGACAACATTAGCAGTGACGTTTTGGTAATGAAGCCAGCAGTCAACCTCACACTTTCAAGCAATACTGACCAGGGACCATGGTCCCTAAATTATTCAAAGGCGAGCTTTTACTACTGCCTCAGACACATGGGAGCAGTCCATTTTAACATTACAACAGTGCACACTAGAGTTAAAAGGCATTCAAAAAAATTATTCTCTGCTTAGATCATTTATTCTCCTGTAACTAATGAGTCACCAGTTAATCTAACCTAGCATGAAGCAATTAACTCTTGGTTACTAATGGCAAAATAGGAATGGGACATGCATAAGATGCTTATAATGAATGAGTTATTGCAAAATGCATCATGTATTCAGATACTATTCTGGAATCCTTTGCCATATATTATGTATCAATGATGAGATTTAAGAAAGAGTCCTAAGTACATATTCTGGTTTTAACTTTTTCCCCAATATAGAATATTTACTATTTTTAAATGTAGACTATCCCCCCCAAAAAAGAAATAGTTATTTTTATAACAAGTATATAAAATAAGCTTAATTCAGTAATTTATTAAAGAATTATTAGAAATTATTTTTATAATACTTAAAAAACTGAAATAAGATAATGAAAAATAAAAACAACATACCTATAAGGATGGCTCAAATTAAAAAAAAAAACACAACACAACAATATCAAGTGCTAACAAGGATATGGAGCAACTAGAACTCTCATACATTCCTGGTAGATACACAAATGACAGGGTACAGCCACCCTGGAAAACAGTTTGGTAGTTTCTTATAAAGTTAAACAGACATTTACCATATGGCCCAGCCATCCCACTCCTGAGATCTGCCCCAGAAAGATGAAAACTTTTGACCAAATAAAAACCTATAGAAAAATGTTTAGAGCAGCTCTATTCATAATCCCCCCAAACTGTAAAGAATCCAAATGTCTTTCAACAGTGACTGGATACACGAATTGTGGTACGTCTGTAAGCTGGAATACCATTTGGGAATACGAAAGGATACACACGTCTGAGTGAAAAAGCCGTCTCAAAGGTTTCATACTATGTCATTTCATTTATGTGACTTTCTGGAAACGGCAAAACTTATACTAATCCCCCCTCATGGTTTTCATTATGTTTCTATAATCTGCATCTAACTTTACAGAAAACCAAATCAAGAGAGAAAGAGTAATGCAAAGCAGGCAAATGTGATTCTACTAAAAAATAAGGGACTTAAAGAATGCTTTTCAGACCTCATTCAATGCTCATAAATTATTAAAACCATCATGAGATGTAGAAATATTAATCATTTTCATTAACTTTGCTGCATGCTCCTAAGTAGAGGTGACAACAGGATGAGATAAACACTCAAGAAGTGAAAAGGCAGATGTAGTAATCTGAACGTATGGACCAGGGTGCAGCGTAATGTGCGAAGTACCTCTCCTATTTACTCCGGCATAACTCAAAACGTCAGGGTTCTATAAAGACACCCCACTCTGACCAGAAGTGAGCTCTTTCTGACTGGCTGCCTATTTTATTACGTGGAAGGCACTACTGGGGAGTCAAAATGAGGAAGTCCTGGATCTCATCTAATCAGCATTAATAGATGAGAAAATGCTAAACATTTTAGTATGAATTTCGTTGCAGAGACAGGGTGACCCGTGGGGAGGACAGGGGCACAGGAGAGAATCAAAGAAGGTTTCTGACAGCCCGTCAGTTGAGCTCTGAAGAATGGGTGACATTTCACAGGGGGAGCCAATGACTCCTGTCCCTCGGAAGTGTTACTAATGTTGAGGAAGGAGGGGCCCAAAGAGTCTGGAGCAGAGCCACCGCCTCAGCGTGGAAGAGCAGCGGGAACAGACTCCGAGAGCAATGAGCACCTGGTAGTAATGCAGCTGACGGCCCCAAATGTCAGGAAAGCTGTCCTGATCCTGCAGCAACTATTGCATCACGAGGCGGGTGAAGGAATAAAGCCCCCTCCCTCCCTAGAGATGTCCACGTCCTAATCCCCAAAACTTGTGAACATGTTACGGTGCATGGCAGATGTGCTTAAAGCTAATGGCCCTGGGATGCAGAAATGATCCTGGATTATCCTCATGGGCCCAACCTGACCACACACGTCCTTAAGAGCAGAGAAGCTTTCCTGGCTCGGAGCAGAGAGCGAGCGGTGACCGCCTTGGAGGGGTCAGAGGGATGCAATATGTCTGTCTTTCAAGGTGGAGGGCAATGAACCAAGGAGTGCGGGCAGAAAACTCCAGAAAACAGATTCTCCTCTGGGGCCTCCAGGTGGGACTCAGCCCCGCTGACGCCTCCATTCCAGGCAGTGAGACCCAGCAGCACTGGGAACCCAATACAAAATCAGATGCGCTTCTCCCAGTCCTTAGGCCTGTGCGTGTGCCCTTTCCCTGCTGCCCCCACGGAGGGCACTTTCATTCCATTAAAATATGTGGCCTTCCAAATCTCTTATCTCCAGACCCCACTTAACCAACCCATGTGAGGTCAATGACCCCTACTGCATATAGTCACTTAGCACCAGCACCTCTCCACCTTAGTCCTTGCTATTTGCAATTCTTCCCTTTCTCAGAGTTTACATGGACTGAGTATGTACTAAATGCCAAGTACCATGTACAGAATTTCTCGTGGGTTTTCTTATTCAATTCTCCCAACAACCTTATCAGGTAGACATGACCGTTATGCCCATTTTTTTTTTAAATAAAAAAGTTGAAAATCACCCCACTAATAAATGACAGAACCAGGATTAAAACCAGGAGTATGACCAAAGAGTTGGTCCCCTTAACCATGACAATATCTGTCTCCTAATTGAGAAATATAAGTCCTAAGATCTTGTGCATTTATTAACACAATATCCTTTAGCATACAACTAATAGTTGCTGAATATGAACCAATGGGGCAAAGATAGTTTTCCCCCCACTATTCTTTTTTTTTTTTAAAGAAAACTTTATTATGAGAAGTCAAATAGATATAAAAGTAAAGTAATGATATAATGATCCTCCAAATACCCATCCCCCAACTTCAATACTTACCAATGTAAGGTCTATCTTAATGTTAATATTTAATCAACTTAATATGATATTATCTGGTAGAAAAGCCCCCTTTAATGTTATTCTTTTTCAGAATCACATGTTCTTAGCTCTCATTACATGTTCATGTATCTGTGTTAAAGCAAATTTTTTTTTAAAATAACCTTGAAATGGTTATTATCTTTCTAAGCAAAACACAAAGCAAGTAAACTGTAAAGAGATTCTATTTTTTTCCCTATATAAAATTAAAATTTTCTACAGAGCGTAAGTACAATAAACAAAGTTTAAAAAAATGGGGAAAACAGTTGTAACATATTATATGACAAAAATTAGCATTCTCAGTATATAAAGAATTCTTACAAACCAATAAGAAAAAGACCACGACCCAATGGCGGGTTGTCTGGAAAAATGGGTACAGAGATGAACAGTTTCCCCTGTTGTTCTTAAGTGACAAAAAGACAAGGACTCCCACCTCACAGTATTTGTCAACATACTTTCTCTGGTGCTCTAGAATTTAAGAGCAATAAATACTATAGAACAGAGGAAAAACAATTCTCACCTATAAGCTTGTTTCTTCAAAACCGTGTGACCCTGGAATCGAGCATCATATTAAGTCTGAGAGTCTGAAAAGCTTTTGACTGCGGAATCCTTCCAAACAGGACCCCAGGATACATACAGCCACCTTAGGGAATAACCAGAAACCAGGTATCCAGTTCTCAGTCCTGCTGGGGGTGAGATGAAGAGGAGGGTGGGCGAGGAAAGTTGCTTAAGTGATAAGGGGCTTAAAAACAAAATCAAATCACCCAGCGCCCACTGGAAGGCATTTTAGGCCTTGGATGTGGGCCCAAGCAAGGAAGTTACTTCCACTCCATGACAAAATGTGGTTTGGCTGCGCCAGAGGCCACAGGATGCCCTGAAGAAGAAAAGTTCCCACTGATCTCAAAGTTCTCTCAGCCTCCTTGAGAAATGGCAGCTGCATCCTCTCCTTCAGGTAAGGAAAATAAGAAGAGCAAGGAAGAAGTGTATTCCCAGTCACCAAAGACTATTGCAGGAGAAATGCGCCTCCTGGATGAGTGTTTCCAACTCTTTTAAGGTTATCTACACTAAAAAAAGACAAAGATGCTAATTGACCGTACCTTCGCAATGCCCATCGGCCAATCAGAAGAGTATGCAAATTAACCCAACAAAGATGGCCGTTAAATTTGCATACTGCAGGTGGGGCGGGCAGCGTGAGATGCTGCCCGCGGGATCCGGGCCTCTGATCCGTGACCCGGGGAGGTGGGGCAGGCAGCGCCAGATGCCGCCCGTGGGGTCCAGGCCCCAGATTGGGATGAGGGAGGCGGGGCAGGCAGTGCCAGATGCTGCCCGCGGGATCTGGGCCTCTGATCTGTGACCCGGGGAGACTGCAAGAGGGCACAGGCCAAGCTGAGGGACCGCCCCCCCCCCCTTGCAGGTGCACAAATTTTAGTGCACCAGGCCTCTAGTAAATGTATATTTTAAAAAATTCAAACTACATCTACCAAAAATGATGAACCTGATCTTAATTAAGCCTTTCCACCTCACTTCCAGCTAACAGAATATATAAATTAGGAGCTAGAGGAGCAAGCTAAGCCATACTATACAAAAAGGTGAGTACATCCAGAATGTGAGGCATCTATAGACGACCAGGTGACACCAATAAACCACTGGCGTTAAAGAAACTCACAGGCACTGCATTAGGCCAGCGATTTTCAACCTTTTGCATCTCATAGTACACACAAACTCTTACTAAAATTCTGCAGCACATCAAAAAATATATTTTTACCAATCTGACCAAAAATAGGTATAATTTTGATTCATTCATACCAGACAGTTATTGTTGTACTGGCTGTGGTCATTTTCTTATTTGACAATCTAAGGGAAAAGAGGTCAGTACCCCTGACTAAACAGTCGGGTATTGTGTCTTTTAAAAATTCTTGTGGTACACTGGTTGAAAATCTCTGCTTTAGACAATGGTTGGCAATCTATGGCCCAGACTACCAGTGGAATTTAAAACAAAAAACTTTGAAAACAAAACTGCATTGGAACACAGCCAAATTGACTCATGTGCATCATCTATGGCCACCTTTGCAGGACAAGACTTTGAGTAGTTAGTGGCAACAGAGACCGCATGGTCTGCAAAACCTAAGAGAGTCAGCATCTGGCCCTTGTAAGAAAACATTTGCCAAAACCCTGATCCTAGATTTAAAAAGACAACAGATACTCAACAAAATACCAGACTTGGCCCATGTTTGGACTCCAGTTCACACAAACTAACAGTAAGAATAAGTGCATTTCTGAGGCAATCATGGAAATTTGACTGGGGACTAGGTTTTCGAAAACAACAAGGAATTATTGTCAATTTGATTAAGAGGTGACAATGGTATCTATATATATAAAGAACTAGGGGCCGTCACATCCAAAACAACCGAATGGAGGACTGAACAGGCTGAGGGGGGCGACCAGGCCGGCAGGGGGGGTTAGTGAGGGACGACCAAACGACTGAGCAGCAGGCTGCGTGGGGCGACCAGGCCAGCAGGGTGGGGCAGTTAGGGGCGACCAGGCCGGCGGGGGGCGGGGCAGTTGGGGGCAACCAGGCAGGCAGAGGGGGGCAGGGAGGGGTGACCAGGCTGGCGAGGGGGGGGGGTAGTTGGGGGCGATCAGATCGACAGGCAGAGGCGGTTAGGGGTGATCAGGCTGGCAGGAAAGTGAGCAGTTAGGAGCCAGCGGTCCTGGATTGTGAGAGGGATGTCCCAGATTGGAGAGGGTGCAGGCTGGGCTGAGGGGACCCCCCTCCCTGGGCATAAATTTCGTGCACCAGGCTTCTAGTAGTAATATTAAAAATTGCCCTGGTTTTGGGGGGTGCGTACTGCACTATCTAGGGGTGAAATATTGTGTTGTCTGGAATTTAAACTGCTGCAACAACAGCAAAAAGCCAATAAAGAAATTGTTTTAACAAACTGTTAAATCTATTTGATGGATATATTAAAGTTCATTATATCATTCCTTCTGCTTTTATGTTTACTTTAATTAAAAAAAAAATAAACCAGAACCTTGCCCTAACCGGTTTGGCTCAGTGGATAGAGCGTCGGCCTGCGGACTGAAAGGTCCCAGGTTCAATTCCGGTCGGGGGCATGTACCTTGGTTGTGGTCACATCCCCAGTAGGGGGTGTGCAGGAGGCAGCTGGTCGATGTTTCTCTCTTATCGATGTTTCTGACTCTCTATCCCTCTCCCTTCCTCTCTGTAAAAAATCAATAAAATATATTAAGAAAATAAAAAATAAATAAACCAGAACCTTGATTAAAAAAAAAAAGTTTGTCGCCACACAACCTTTCTCTCCAGGCACACCTCTCACCTGACCCCACCCCTCCTTACACTGGGTCCAACCTCAGCATATCACTTGCTCCCATATCTCTGAAGACAGTTACATTTTAAACTTCTTATCTTTGCTCATGGTGTCTACCATCAGGAATGCAACATTACACTCCTCTGCCTATAAAAATTCTACTCTCTGCTCAAGGTCCAGATGTGACCTTCCCCAAGTCCTCCGGCGAGAATTCATCGTTGTGCTCCAACAGCAACCTGCCTCTTTGGCGTGCATTCCACCCTTCTCTGCACTTTAGCTATTTACCATGTCTGTTACCTCACAATGCCATACAAACCCAGAGACTTCCAGTAACCAGCTCTCTTCTGTAAACCCACTGGAGGGCCACAATAATAACATCTTACACACCTCTCAGGCCCAACCTGAACAAGGCTTTCTTGCCCTGAGCAGTTTCATTGACAAGAGAGAGACCTTCCATTAAAGAATGGGTCCCTGTTAAGCAAGATGCTGGTCACGTGTAACCAATGCTCACTTAATGAAATCTCTAATAACTAAGGTTTGCACCAGGCAAAGATCATTTGATTTTGTCCTCCTTCTGCAGCGGTTCTCAACCTGTGGGTCGCGACCCCTTTGGCGGTCAAACGACCCTTTCACAGGGGTCGCCTAAGACCATCCTGCATATCAGATATTTACATGACGATTCATAACAGTAGCAACGTTACAGTTATGAAGTAGCAACGGAAATAATTTTATGGTTGGGTCACAACATGAGGAACTGTACTTAAAGGGCCAGAAGGTTGAGAACCACTGTCCTACTGTCACCTTTGCTTGAGACCACTCCGTCTGCAAACACTGCTGCCTGCACCATGCCAGCCTGCAGGGCTCCCTGCCCGCTTCGAAAGGCCCTGGCTGATGTGGGTGCAAAGCCTTTCGATGACTCCACTTGGAACAGCTGACGCAGGGGAGGACTTCTGAGAGATCTGACTAGATCAAATAAAGGGAAAAGTGAGCAGGTAATTTAAAAACATAAATTTTCTGTCAGTTTCGATGTCAGTTTCTGTGTTCCATGCTACTTCCTGCTGCCCTTTACCCAAGGCCAGCATGGATAACCACCCTCTCTAGGACCAGTGTGGATAGTTAGGGCCCTTGTTAGCAAGGTCGGCTGGTCCAAAATATGTCCGAACAAAAACCCACCAATTAGACATTTTAACTTCGCAAACTCCACTTCTGAAATACAGTGCTCTCCGCCAGGTAGTGTGCTTCGGAGTTTCTCGTTTCTCCGGGGAGTCAGTTCAAGCATTTGGGGAAGATGAGGGCAAACCACAGGAGCTCTTCATATTAGCATTTCAGTCAACTGTGTGAGACTGGGGAGAACAGTCTTCAACTGAAGGAAAAAGTGCATACGTACATGCGTGATGAAGACCTACACTTTACATGGGTCAATCCAACTGACTTAGAGATACCCCTTAGTTTTTAATAGATGATTTCTCTCTGGGACATGAAGCAAACTTAATAACCTGCTTTTTAAAAGGGGCAACCATGAATTTTCTTATCAGTTCAATATTAACAAAGTAAGCTTGGCGTCAAGAAGGCATGTTCCAATAACCGTGCCCCTATTTAGGGTTTCCAGGGCGACTGTGTTATCTTTGGTCAACAGAGTGAACCAGCAATACAGTGGGGCCTTGACTTACGAGTTTAATTCGTTCGGAGACCGAGCTCGTTAAGGAGCTCATTAACTCAGATTACTCTGTCAACTCAATGCAAAAAATCGGTGGAGAGACAGCTGGTATCTCAAAAAACTCGTTAGTCAGGACACTGGTAAGTCAAGGCCCCACTGTAACCATGTTTTGTAATCATGGCGGTGAGAAAAACAAACGGCTCCAAAATTTCCTAAGGGTCGCCAACGGCTCCAAAGGAACCTAAGCTCAAAAACTGGCAAATGCCAGAAGTTTTTATATTTCTTTTGTAGTTTTTGGTCTCCTTACAAACAGGAATCTCTAAAATTAAACACAATTCCAGCCCAGCCAGCATGGCTCAGTGGTTGAGCAGCGACTTAGGGGCCAGGGGGTCACTGGTTTGATTCCTGGTCAAGGGCACAAGCCTGGATTGTGGGCTCGGTCCCCAGTAGGGGGCGTGCAGGAGGCAGCTGATCAATGTTTCTCATTGATGTTTCTTTCTCTCTCTCTCTCCCTTCCTCTCCGAAGTCAATAAAAATATATTTAAAGATAAATAGAAGAACATCAAAACAAACCCCGAAAAGTGTTAAGCCTTATTCAACGGAGAAATCCTTCCGTAACCACCTTCTGAGGTCCGCCCTTTTCCCTTATAGCAACAGCAGTCCACACCTGGAGGCAGGGCGTTCCGGCAGTGGCGCCGCTTCCGCCGAATGAGCCGATCTGGGAACTCGGTTAGCCCCCCGTCCCAGCCCGCCCCCCCTACGCTCCCCCCCTACCCCCCCCGCCCCCCCGTCCTCCTGTCCCCACCGCCCCGCACCCCGCGGGGCGGGCCGGGCCGCAGCCCCGGAGCAGCGCGCCGCGCAGGGACGGACGGCCCGAGTCCCCGGGTCCCCAGGGCAGCCGCAAGGACCGGCGGGGCAGCCCCGGGTCCGCGGCTCGGCCCCAGCCCGACCTCACCTGCTGCAGAGCGCGGGCCCCCGGGAGCGCGGGCCGGCAGCCGAGGGGAAATCTCCGGCGGAGACTGACCCGCCGCCCGCGAGGCCGCCCCTGGCACTGCCCCGGGAGGCGGGACGCGGTACCTGCCTGCCCCGGCCATGCAGCTGTCTGCCCTGTGCCCGGGCGGCGCACTGGTGAGGCGCTGGGGCAGGCAGGTAAGTTCTCGCACGCCCACCTGCCTCACGTGAGGCGCCCCCCGGGGCAGACAGGTAAGTTCTCACACACCCAGCTGCCTCACCTGAGGCGCCGGGGCAGGCAGGTAAGTTCTCACAAACCCACCTGCCTCACGTGAGACTCCGCCTGGACAGACAGGTAAGTTCTCACACGCCCACCTGCCACACGTGAGGCGCCCCCCGGGGCAGACAGGTAAGTTCTCACACGCCCACCTGCCTCACGTGAGACTCTGCCTGGGCAGACAGGTAAGTTCTCACACGCCCACCTGCCACACGTGAGGCGCCCCCCGGGCAGACGGTAAGTTCTAACATGCCCCACCTGGGCGCTCAAGGCCGGCCTTGACTCCAGGTGGGACCTAGAGCACCTGGGGGCGGGGGAGGGAGGAAGGGTGCGGGGAGGAGGGCATGCACCATATCAGCTACACACAAACACACACATAAATTAGCTTCTGTGGAATGAAGTCATCAGTTAACTGTCAAAACAAACAAACACCAAAACAAAAACACCCTCATAGCCAAATAGTTCAAAGTAGTGGTTTTCAAAATGTGGTCCCAGAATAGTAGCTTCAGCTACTGAACAAAGAAATACAAAGTCTCAGGCTACACCCCAGACCTTCTGAACCAGCAGCTCTGATGGGGGGCTAGGGTGGGGGTGGGGGCAGATGTGCGCATTTTAATGAGTGCTTCAGGTGTATGCTCAAGTTGGAGAACCATGGTTTATTGAAGATTTGCTCCAGTTACTCTCAAGCCGTATTGTCTATGTGAATCAACTGTACATCTTGTTTAAAAATGCAGATTCTAAATGCAAAATAATATTGAATATAAGCTGTGATTGAAAAATAAAATTTAGTTCTGAGGAACAGCAGCTGTGTGTGAAGCCTCCCCCCACCAGCCAGAGGAGCCACCACAACTGTGAACAGCACCCACCAGAGGAGCTGCTACCAACTGAGGAGCAGCTGCTACCACAACCGCCCGAGGAGCAACCACAGCCTGAGGAGCCACTGCCACCCAAGGAGCAGCCACTGAACAACGCAACATCTAGATATGGCTGTACGATCAAACATGGGTAGACAAAGAAACCCCCAAAGGAAAGAAAAAGAGGACTCACCAGAAAAGCAGCTAAGTGATACAGAGGCATGCAACATGACAGAAAAAGAATTCAGATTAAGGGTCCTAGAATGCATAAACTGGATGGAGGAAAAAATCAACAACTTATGCAAGAAGCAAGAAGAAACAGATGAAAAAAATCAATAAATTATGTAAGAACCAAGAAGAAATAAAGAGTGATATAGCTGCAATAAAAAACACCATTGAAAGTTTCAACAGTAGACTAGGAGAAGCAGAGGACCAAATTAGCGAATTAGAAGACAGGGAAACAAAACACCCAAACTGAACAGCGATTGGAGAAAAAAATTAAAAGACAGGAGGAGAGCCTAAGGGAGCTATGGGACAACATGAAACGAAACAACATACGAGTAATAGGGGTACCAGAACAACAGAAAAAGGAACAAGGGTTAGAAAACCTATTTGAAGAAATAATATCAGAAAACTTCCCAGAGGTGGGGAAGAAAAAAATCACACAAGCACAGAGTTCCAAACAAGGTGAACCCAAAAAGACCCACACCAAGACACATCATAATTACCATGGCAAATGTTCAGGACAAAGAGAGAATCTTAAGGGCTGCAAGAGAGAGATGGAAAGTTAGATTCAAGGGATTTCCCATTAGATTATCAAATGATTTCTCAACAGAAACACATCAGGCTAGAAAAGAATGGACAGAAATTTACAAAGTGATGCAAAGCAAAGGACTGAATCCAAGAATACTCTATCCAGCAAGGCTATCATTCAGAATTGAAGGGGAAATAAGAAGCTTCACAGACAAAAAAAGGCTAAGGGAGTTTATCACCACCAAGCCAGCAATGCAAGAAATGCTAAAGGGACTGGTGTAAAAAAAAGAAATAAAAAGCTCAGAAAGAAAACAGTCACACAAAAATAGCTACAAACAAGTACCTTTCAATAATAACAATAAATGTAAATGGACTAAATGATCCAACCAAAAGACATTGAGTGGCTGAATGGATAAAAAAACATGACCCATACATTTGCTGTCTACAAGAGACCCACCTCAGAAGAAGGGACTCACACAGACTGAAAGTGAAGGGATGGAAAAATATCTTTCAGGCAAATGGAAATGAAAAAAAAGCTGGAGTAGCAATACTTATATCAGACAAAATAGACCTCAAAGTGAAGGCCATAACAAGAGATAAGGATGGCCACTTCATAATACTAAAGGGATCAATTTAACAAGAAGATATAACCCTGATAAACATATAGGCACCCAATGCAGGAGCACCCAAATACATAAAAAAAACTCCTGGAAGATATCAAAGGAGAGATCGACAACAATACAATCATAGTAGGGGACTTTAATACACCTCTAGACCAGGGGTGGGCAAACTTTTTGACTCGAGGGCCACAGTGGGGTCTTAAACTGGACCTGAGGGCTGGAACAAAAGCATGGATGGAGTGTTTGTGTGAACTAATATAAATTCAAAGTAAACATCATTACATAAAAGGGTACGGTCTTTTTTATTTTTAGTTTTATTCATTTCAAACGGGCCGATCCGGCCCGTGGGCCATAGTTTGCCCACGGCTGCTCTAGACAAACAATCAGCAAAGAGACAGCAATCCTAAATGACTCACTAGATCAGATGGACTTAATTGACATCTTCAGAACACTTCACCCCAAAGCCACACAATATGCATTCTTCTCAAGGGCTCATGGGACATATTCAAAAATAGACCACATATTGGGTCACAAACAAAGTCTCCCCAAATTCAAGAACATTGAAATCATACCATACCAAGCATCTTCTCAGACCACGATGGCATAATATTAGAAATAAACTACAATAAAAACAACCCAAAATACTCAAACACTTGGAAGCTGAATAGCATGTTATTAAATATTGATTGGGTTACCAATGAGATCAAAGAAGAAATTAAAAACATCCTGGAAACTAATGACAATGAAAACACAACAATCCAAAACCTATGGGACGCAATGAAAGCAATCCTGAGAGGGAAGTTTATAGCTCTACAGGCCTATCTCAAAAAAACAAGAAAAAATGATAGTAAATCATCTAACTCTACAACTCAAAGAATTAGAAAGAGAGCAACAAGAAAAGCCCAGAGTGAGCAGAAGGAAGGAGATAATAAAGATTAGAGCAGAAATAAATGACATAGAGACCAAAAAAAAAATACATAAAATCAATGAAACCAAGAGCTGGTTCTTTGAAAGGATAAACAAGATTGATGAACCTCTAGCCAGGCTCACCAAGAAGCAAAGAGAGAGGCCCCAGGTAGCTTGTCCTTTCACTTTGTTAACGGTTTCCTTTGCTGAGCAAAAACTCTTCAGTTTGATATAGTCTCATTTGTTTATACTTCCTTTTGTTTTCCTTGCCTGGGGAGATATATCAGAAAAAAATATTGTTATGGGAAATGTCAGAGATTTTACTGCCTGTATTTGCTTCTAGGCTTTTTATGGTTTCAAGTCTAACATTTAAGTCTTTGATCTATTTTGAGTTTATTCTTTTGTGTGGTGCAAGAAGGTGGTCTAGTTTCATTATTTTGCACATGTCTGTCCAATTTAACAGAACCATTTATAATAGACTATCTTTAGTCCATTGTATGTTTTTTGTCTCCTTTGTCAAATATTAATTGACTATAAAGGCATAGATTTATAAAAAAAAAAAAAGCGAAGGACAATTCAATGAAATCAGTAAAACAATACATTTAAAAATGAGTAGTTTATGGACATTTACTTTTATTCAGTTTCTTCTTAAGGTGAAGAAAACAAAAAAAAATGAGTAGTTTAACAAAGATAGAAATAATAAAAAAGAAAGAAAAATTCTGGAGGCTAAGAACACTATGAATAAATTAAAAAAAAAAGTGGCAATAGAGAGCATTAACAACAAAATGGATCCAGCAGAAAAAAGCATCTGTGAGTTAGAAGACAGAAATTTTGAAATATTCCAGTTGGAAGAGAACAAAGAAAAAAGAAAGCCTATGTGATCTATGGAATACTAACAAAAAGAACAATTTGCAAATTGTTGCAGGTTCAGAAGGAGAAGAGAGAAAGAAAGGGGCAGACACTTATTTAAATAAATATTAACTGGGAACTCCCCAAGTCAGGGGAGAGATTTGGACATCCAAGTTCATAAGGCTCATAAGAACCAAACAGTCAACTTAAAGTGATCCTCTAAAACACACATAACAATAAAGATAAAGTAAGAGAGCCCTAGCAAGTTTGGGTGCGCTCCCACCCGGCCTACCGCAGGCTCACTCGGCTCGCAGGCTCACTCGGCTCGCAGGCTCACTCGGCTCGCAGGCTCACTCGGCTCGCAGGCTCACTCGGCTCGCAGGCTCACTTGAGTGGTATGATTAAATACTCGTGGGTTGATTATTCTCGGGGTGTGATTAAGTAATTAAGGTGAGGAGCCACTTGGAGCCTCCAGGTGCCCACCCTTGAGGTTTTCGCAGAACCAGCTGGGCCAGAGCCTCTGCTCCACCCCCGGGATGAAGCTGGCAGCCTGGGCTCCTCACAGGTCCCCCACAGCCAGCCGTGCCTCCCCCCCCCCACGTGCTGCCAGGCTGCTGTGGCTTCCATGACCCTGGCACAGCATGGGCCCTGCTTCGCCTGAGCTCAATCCCTGTTGGCTGTGACGCCGTTGCCCCATTTTGCTTCCATTAAAAATGTCTGTGTATTTCCAGAAAAAAAAAAAAAAACAACAACATAAAGGGAAGGGAATAAAAGGGAAGTTATTGTATACAATCAAAGTTGTAGTCAGTGTAAAATGGACTTTTATACCTAGATGAAGTTTTATATAAGCTCCAGTAACCACACAGCAAAAAACCTACAATAGATTCACAAGAGAGGAGAAGGAAGATGCAAGGAAGAAAGAATTCTACCCAGAGTCTCAGAGGGTGTTGTCCCTTCTGATACCTTGATATAGGACTGTGATGCAATAAATTTCTGTTCTCTTAAAAACAAAAACAAGGAGAAACCAAGATGGCGGCATAGGTTAACGCCGGAGATTGCTGCCTCGAACAACCACTTCAGAGATATAACTAAAGGACAGAACGGACATCATCCAGAACCACAGGAAGGCTGGCTGAGTGGAAATTCTACAACTAGGAGGAAAGAGAATATCATACCTAGACTCAGAGGAGGCGCAGTGCTGAAGTGAAATACTCAGGTGAGGAGTGCGCGCGGAGCGGGCTGGCGGCAAGGGCGCGGTTGTTGTTTTCAATCGGGAGGGAGTTTCAGGCTCTGAGCTCCAGATCTGGGCGAGTCTCTGGGGACCCATACTCAAACGGGAGAAGCAGGACTGTCTGGCTTCAGTCGGAACTCGAAGGCAGCTTTCTCTCTGAGGTTTGCAGCGGTTGCTGGGACTCTGAGAGGCAGAGCCCCTAGGGACGGAACTGAGAGCAGCCATAACTGCTTGCTCCTGTAGATCCCCGGGGACCCGCCCCGCCCAAGCCCTGCACAGAGCCATTTGCCGGATAGCCTCAGGCAAACGCTGGATTAGCACCGCCCTAGAGATCCAGCACAGAAGCTCTCCCACTGCAGACACAGCTGACTCTCATAGCCAGTTAGCCTGGAGGTCAAATCACCCCCGGTATTGCCGACAATCAAGGCTTAACTACAACAAGACTGTGCACAAAGACCACTAGGGGGTGCACCAAGAAAAGATAAAAAAATGCGGAGACAAAGAAACAGGACGCAAATGTCAGAAATTGAAGATATAGAGCTCAAAACCACACTTTTAAGGTCTCTCAAGAACTGACTAGAAGCTGCCGATAAACTTAGTAAGGCCCTCGAAAAGACTGGTGAGACCGCTGATAAATGCAGTGAGATCCTCAAGAAATCTAATGAGACCCTCTACGTTGTGATAAAGAACCAACTAGAAATTAAGCATACACTGACTGAAATAAAGAATATTATACAGACACCCAACAGCAGACCAGAGGAGCGCAAGAATCAAGTCAAAAATTTGAAATGCGAAGAAGCAAAAAACACCCAACTGGAAAAGTGAAATGAAAAAAGAAAATACGAAGATAGTGTAAGGAGCCTCTGGGACAGCTTCAAGCGTACCAACATCAGAATTATAGGGGTGCCAGAAGATGAGAGAGGGCAAGATATTGAAAACCTATTTGAAGAAATAATGACAGAAAACTTCCCCCACCTGGTGAAAGAAATAGACTTACAGGTCCAGGAAGCGCAGAGAACCCCAAACAAAAGGAATCCAAAGAGGACCACACCAAGACACATCATAATTGAAATGCCAAGAGCAAAAGACAAAGAGAGAATCTTAAAAGCAGCAAGAGAAAGAAACTCAGTTACCTACAAGGGAATACCCATACGACTGTCAGCTGATTTCTCAACAGAAACTTTGCAGGCCAGGAGGGAGTGGCAAGAAATATTCAGAGTGATGAATACCAAGAACCTACAACCAAGATTACTTTATCCAGCAAAGCTATCATTCAGAAACAAGGTCAGATAAAGAGCTTCACAGATAAGGAAAAGCTAAAGGAGTTCATCACCACCAAACCAGTATTAGATGAAATGCTGAAAGGTATCCTTTAAGAAGAGGAAGAAGAAGAAAAAGGTAAAGATACAAATTATGAACAACAAATATGCATCTATCAACAAGTGAATCTAAGAATCAAGTGAATAAATAATCTAGTGATCATAATAGAATCAGGGACATAGAAAGGGAATGGACTGACTATTCTTGCGGGGGAAAGGGGTGTGGGAGATGCGGGAAGAGACTGGACAAAAATCGTGCACCTATGGATGAGGACAGTGGGTGGGGAGTGAGGGTGGAGGGTGGGGCGGGAACTGGGAGGAGGGGAGTTATGGGGGGAAAAAAGAAGAACAAATGTAATAATCTGAACAATAAAGATTTAATTTAAAAAAAAACCAAAAAAACCCCAAAAAACAAAAACAAAAAAAGAAAAATAAAATTTAAAAAGTGCAGATTCTAGCTCGGGTAGTCTGGAACAGGATCTAGATTCCACAGGATTTACGCGTGTATGGCATGGGCACATGCAAGGGCACGGCCACAGCACACATGGCTGCCCAGCAAACGCAGGGCTGGGGAAACTCTTCAGAGTTTCCCAAGAAGAGTTATCAGTCAGTTTGGAAGAGGCCCTGGCTTGCCAGTTTAGGGTTGCTGGGTTACACCGGAGCCCTCCTGAGCCAACTGCTCTGGAGGGCTTAGTTACTGAGGTGATTCATCAGGTGGTCAGATTGCATCCAAATGGTACAGGTGAGTCACTGCCTGATAAGGATTTCGCCCACCGCCAGCTCCTTCCTGCTCACGGTGGTCCATTGCTCTGCCAGCTACAATCTCCCACATCCTCCAGGCTCAGGGTTCTGCAGCTGGTAAATGATACACCTGTTTTCAAAACTCAACAAACATTTCCTTTACCAACTGAAATAACTGAAGCTAGCAAATGATCTTTAACCGGAATCATCCTGTTTGGCCATTTTTATTATCTAAGTCTCAGCAGGAAACTGCCAAATTCTGTTTTCCACACCTCGGTGTCAGAAGGTAGATGCCTAATTTGTATTTGACTAAATACAGTACACTGCCCTTCCCACCATGGTGCACAGAATAGGTATTCAGTAATATTTATTTAATTGGTTTACTTTTTGATCATTTACCCTATGTAAATCAATACAAACTTAACAGAAAGGCTTTCCAGTTAAACATGGGATCCATTAAATTGGCTAATTTAGAAAATATGTGCAAAAAATAAATTATGCAAATAATTAGTTATGCAAAAAGTATAAAAAATAAATTATGCAAATAATTGGATTGCTTGCTTCCATTTCAAAACCTAGTTCTAAAAAATTGTTCAATTTGAAAGCAGCAGGGTTACTTTTTATTACCTTGTCAAGTTATTTTACTTAATACAACATATCTTACTGCTAAACAATTTCCATGGCAAAGAA
Source organism: Myotis nattereri (assembly GCF_964212035.1). Classification (NCBI taxonomy): domain Eukaryota; kingdom Metazoa; phylum Chordata; class Mammalia; order Chiroptera; family Vespertilionidae; genus Myotis; species Myotis nattereri. Next base: position 39,217,584 of record NC_138076.1, on the reverse strand, counting down.
ATTAATGGTCTTAGACAAGACCAACCTCATGAAGCTAAGTTCATTCACATTCAATTCAGTCTAGTATCTCTGGGATTAATGTTTTAAAGATTATGTGAACTGCTCTCAGATATTTAAAATTAAGGCATTGCCCTTTTCTCCACAAAAGATATTCAGCATCTCTTCTAAAAAGCCTATGAAACTTTCCAAGCAACTACAGATGAGATGGTCTACGCTATTCTTGCCCATCTTCTGTAAATTTAGGAATAACAACGAAAGATTCAAGTGAAGTGCTAGATAAGATTGTTTTATTAGTTTTGGTGACTAAATCCTTAATCATGAATAGGAGCACAATTGTAAGAACTCCCAGAAAAAGTAATCTGACTCACCAAATATGCCCTCCACCATGAACAAAGCTAATTACATCACAAAAAGGCAAATCCAAACTCTAAGCCTGTAACATTGCTGCTACTATTCTTCTTAACACTAGGATCAAGTTATTTGGGCCTGCTCTCCAAACAGTAACTTTTTAAAGGGAAATATTGCTTACTTGGTGCCTAGAAATGTAGACCGACAGTGAAATGTAGCTTGATTCCTGTGAACTGTCAGTGTAGGAAATTAATACATATGAAATATTCTTATATGCCTTTGCACTATACATTTTCATTCTGCCCTTTGAACAACAGTATGAAGCAGATATTATCCCTCCCATTCTACATATCATATGGCTCCAAGGGGCTCAATAACCCATTCAAGGGCACACTGCCATCATCATGATTGTCAGTATTTGAATGCATATCCAGGTGAACCTGAAACCTGAGCACTTCAACCTGAGGGTTAAAACAGGGACGCTGGGTAGTACATGCTGAAATGTATGTCATCTGGGCTAATAATTTCTCTTATATTTGAACCTCTTTGTTAAGTGCTAGTTCCGATGACGTTCTGTCCATGAAGAGCATTTGTATACATGATCACATGATCCTTACTCCCACGTTGTAAAGGCCAGGTAGAGAATTTTCTTCACTTTCCAGATGAGGTAGAGGTTAGATGGCTTGACCAAGGTCCTATGACTGGCATGTGGCCTGTCTTGGCCCAATCTGAGACCTCTAGCACACAGCCGTCATTGGACAAAGTCAGTCTTATTGGCCTGTTACAGTGGGGGAGACTGGGCATCAGAGGAACCCTGAGATGCCTCACCAAACAGATAGTTCAGAGACTGGGGTGGCGGGGGGAGGGGTGGGGCAGGTTCAGTGGAATTTAAAGGAAAGAGTTTCAAAGGCTTGAGGCGAAAGAGGGCAGAGGGTCAACATCAGGTCTGCACTGCAGGATGGACCCAGGGCCCTGTGTCCTGTCCTTGGAGACTAAAAGTTGAGAATGTAGACAGGTATGTCCAGAAACCCTTTATATGGAGCTCTGTATTTGGCCTGGGTACCTAGCCTGCTTGTCTGTGTCAGTGACTTGGACCCTCCAGGTAGAGTGGATGTCGCCTGCTTACTGACGGTTCCAAACAGCAAGGCTTCTGACAGTCAATGCTTTTCCAGAATAGGGTTTCTCAGTAAGAAAGCAGAGGGGATTCTTTGACACATTATGACATCAGTGGGTCTGTGGGAGAAATGTGGTTTCCTATTCGCCTCCTATTCTCTGCCGTTTCACCCTGAGGAATGGCAGAGCAGAATTTACATTTCCAGCCAAAACTGGTTTGGCTCAGTGGATAGAGCGTCGGCCTGAGGACTGAAAGGTCCCAGGTTCGATTCCGGTCAAGGGCATGTACCTGGGTTGCGGGCACATCCCCAGTAGATGTGCAGGAGGCAGCTGATTGATGTTTCTCTCTCATCGACGTTTCTAACTCTCTATCTCTCTCCCTTCCTCTCTGTAAAAAATCAATAAAAAATACATAAAAAAAAAAAGAATTTACATTTCCAGTCGGAGGTACTTTACCTTAATAGGCCCCATTACGATTAGAGACATTCAACGTATTTTCTTATTTACACCAAAGTCAGAATTTCAAACATTCTTACATTTCACAGCAGATTTTTATTGTTGTTGTTAATCCTCACCCGAGGATATTTTTCCATTGATTTTTCAGAGTGTGGAAGGGAGGGGGGGGAAACGAGAAAGAAACATTGATGTGAGAGAGACACATCAGAGTGGCTGCCTCCCAGAAAGCACCCTGACCAGGGCAGAGGATCAAGCCTGCAACCGAGGTACGTGCTCTTGACTGGAGTCAAACCCTGGACCTTTTAGTCTGCGAGCCAACACTCTATCCATTGAGCAAAACTGGCTAGGGCACATAACAGATTTTTTAATGAGTATTTACATAAGCATCTCACTTTTATACATTTTAAAGTGTACTTCTGTATAAGATTTAGTTTTTTCAGAAAATAAAGGTTAAGAACCTAATGATGTTTAAAGACCTCTGGTTTAGTCCAACCCCCACATTTCATAGAGAAGAAATTAACAACAAAAACAACAACCATTACCATTATTTTTATTAGAAGCAACTGAGGCATTGAGTGATTGACTCATCTCAGGTTCCTGGTAACTAAAGACAGGATTGGAAATGTTTGTATTTAATTGAATTGTTGAAGCTTGAAAAAAATGACCTATGCCTGTGAAGCTGGCCCCAGGATAGATCTCTCCCTCCTGATCTCTGCTCTGTCCTCCTTATCACCTTGTTTGCTGATGTCAGCAGATTCAGTATACCAGGACTGTAAAAGCATAAACGCTGTCATCCACATACTTTATCAGAAAGCTCTAGAAATGAGCATTTTGATATTCCTCAAGACAAATCTCTAGTCTATTCATCAAAATTAATGCTATCAAAATGTAACTGCTGAGACAAAACTAATGAGTTAAATAATGAGTAAAAGTTCCAGTTAAATCTACAGGGAAAACATTTTCTCAAACATTTATCACAAGCAGGAAGCAGAAAGCTTTATTGGTCCTTAAAAAATGCCACATATTTAAAAATAAAATGACTGGAAATGCAGGATGTTCAAGCCAGTTTTGATGAACAGTGTAACAGTTTTAAAGTACTTCCTGAACTAATCAGACTCAGAACATAAGTGATCACAATTTAAATCTGAGGTTGTTTCTAGGTTACTTACAGGATAAAAACCTCATGAAACGTGAGCGTTATCATTTTTTACTGAATATTATGTGCCAAGCACGGGTCTAGGGCTTTATATAACTGGTCTCATTTAAACTTCCCAGTCATCTTGGGCAAAAGGTCATATTCCACCCCGTTTTATGGATGAGGAAGCTGAGTTGCTGTGTAAGTTTCCTAGGTCTGCCATAAAATACCACAAACTGGGTGGCTTCACGTAGAAATGTTGTTCTGGAGGCCAGAGTCCAAAGTCAAGGTGAGAGCAAGACCCAGCTCCCTCTCAAGGCTCCAGCAGAGGATCCTTCCTTGTCTCTTTCAATTCTCGGTGGCTCCCTGGTGTTCTCTGGCTTGTGGCAGCATTAGTCCAATCTTTGCCTCCATCTGCCATGGCCTTCTCTTTTTATATGATACCAGTCATTGGATTTAGGGCCCACCCTAAATCCAGTATGATTCCCTCTCTACCTCCTTAACTAATTATATCTGTAAAGACCCTATTTCCAAATACAGTCCCATCCTGAAGTCCCAGGTAGACATGAATTTTGGAGGACATTATTCAACCCACTACACCAGTGGTTCTCAACCTTCTGGCCCTTTAAATACAGTTCCTCATGTTGTGACCCAACCATAAAATTATTTTCATTGCTACTTCATCACTGTAATGTTGCCACTGTTATGAATCGTAATGTAAATATCTGATATCCAGGATGGTCTTAGGCGACCCCTGTGAAAGGGTCGTTCGACCGCCGAAGGGGTCGCGACCCACAAGTTGAGAACCGCTGCACTACACTTGCCTAAGTTCATACAACTAGTAAATGGAAGAATGGGATTCAAAGCCAGTTGTAACATGCTTTCATCGCACATTCAAGCTTTGCGTACCCAAATGCCAGCTATTTCCAGACACCCACCAAGAGGGAGTCACAGCGCACACAGAATTCACTGACGATTTAAAGACACGCTTCAGAGAGGAGTCTGTATTGCACTCCAGTAGTTCAGCCAATAATCTGAAAAATGCTGCCTCCCCAATTCTTTCCACTCAGCATTGCTCTGGGGCCAGAGTCTCCTCAGCGTCTCTTGTCTGTTGGGCAAAGCAATTTAGCAAACACCTGGGTTACCTGAGTTTCCCTTATGGTGTTTCTTTCCCAGCAGGAACCTTATCACAGCTTTATTACAAACGCATCCATGGCTCTTGTGAATAAAGATTTCTCTGTGCTGTCACACATGTTCCTTTATTTAGAAAGAAAACTTACTTCAAATAATGCAGAAATTTGCAAAGGAGAAGTCTCTCTCCACTCCAATTCTATTCCTCTCAAAAAGCCAATGTAAATATACACTGCGATTCCCCTAAGTTTGAAGAAAAGAACACGTGAAGACCTGTAATATCTGTTAGCATCCCCTGGGCTCCTGTCTCCACCATTCTTTCCTTGTCTGCTTCATTGCAACCAAACTGTCCCAGAGAGGACCTCTGCTCCTTCTGCTTTGAACTAGAGGTCAGCTCTGATCAGCATTTTGTGAGGAACATCATCCTGAAAGAGCCATCACCAAAATTAATTATCTTCTTGGTACAATTTAGAGCTGAGAGAGACCACTTAAGACTGTGTGGGGTTTTAAAATGAGACTGTGATAACAAACATATTTGGTATTTATGGATGAATCAAGTAATATTAAATGTCTCACTTTACTGAAAATCAGGGTTACTCAACTCTTGTCTCAGCAGAACTCTGTTTTCCCTGGCATTTGGATGCCTGGCAAAGTTTTTACATCAATATGAGGTCAAAGGAAGAAGGCAAAGGCAGCTGAACCAATATCTGTTCTTAGGAAGCAGATATTGACCAAGAAAATTTGAGATGATTTTCTGTTTCATTGCCTCCGGGGAAAAAAAAAACAAACAGATTTACAAACTGAGGGAGAATTTTCAACACAGAAAGAAAGAAATGCCCTGACAACCTGCAACACTTGGACAGGTAGCAGCAAGTGGAAACGTGAATGAGCGACTCCCCAAGAAGTCCCCGGAGAGGGGGCTGTTAACAATAGCTTAGTCCCAGATGTCTACACCAGCATGCATCATCAGGTATACAAGAAGGTTGAGGTAACCTAAATTGTGAGCTCCCCAAGGGCAGGAATCCCATCTGTTTTATTACTGTTTATTTTTTTAAAATATATTTTTATTGATTTCAGAGAGGAAGGGAGAGGGAGAGATGGAAACATCAATGATGAGAGAGAACCATTGATTGGCTGGCTGCCTCCTGCATGCCCGCACTGGGGATCAAGCCCACAACCCAGGCATGTGCTCTGACCTGGAACCGAATCATACCCTCCTGGTTCGTAGGTCAATGCTCAATCACTGAGCCATTCCTGGCTGGGCGGCCCATCTGTTTTCGTTTTCCATTGTATCCACAGCAGCTAGCGCACTGTTAGCACACTGTCAGTGCTCAAGAAAATATTTTGAAAAAAGTAATAACATGAGAGTAGCTCAAGAGATCCTTTGTAATGGAACTGTTCTCTATCTTCACTATGGTGACAACACAAATCTATACGTGTGATAAAAACTGCATAGAGCAAATCATGCAAATGAGTTCATTTAAGACTGGTGACATCTAAATGAGGCTGGTGGGTGCATCAATGTCAATATCCTGGCTGTGGTAATGTACTACAGTCATGCAAGATGTTACCATTGGGGGACACTGGGTGCAGGGTGTATGAGATCTCTTTATTATTTCTTACAACTGCATGTGAATCTATAATTACTTTCAAATAAAAAGTGATAGAAGAGGAGAAACAATCTCAGATTGCTGATATTAATCTAAAATCTAGTAGGATGGAGGTCAAAATGGACTGTGGCTTTGAAAAGCTGTACTTTTTAAAAGAGAGAGGCCACTGAGAGAGCAGGCACACTAATCAAAGACACAGACACTTGTGTGGACATTCAGGGGTGGAGCTCACCCGAGGGGGATAAAAAGAGGAATGAAGGCTGTGGAATTACTGCCACAGTTCAGTACTGTCTACTTGGGCAGGCAGGGAATGAATAATGGGTCTCAAGATCCAAAATACATCTATATATATAAAAGCCTAAGTGACCATTACAACCGGCCGACTGAACGACCAATCGACTGGTCACTATGATGCACACTGACTACCAGGTGGCAGATGCTCAATGCAGGAGATGCCCCCTGGTGGTCAGTGCACTCCCATAGCCAACCTCCCGCATTCTCTACCCCCGGGTTTGACCCCCAACCTCCCACAGTCCCTCCCCCTGGACTGGGCGAGATGGCTCCAATCACCCTGATGACCAGCCAGCCCGAGGGACCCCACCCATGCACGAATTCATGCACCAGTCCTCTAGTTAAGAAATATAAAACTGGAGACGGAAGATGGCGGCGATATAGGCAGACGCGTCCCAGGTCGTGTCCCGGAGCAAATGGAGTCAGCAGCTGAAACTAGTAACACCCACACCGAATTGGCGAAATTGCTCAGCTGGTGAGACGGTTTGCAGCCGAGAAGAGCAGAACTCCCCAGGAAAGCAGGTCCAAGCAACAGCAACCTCCTGAGCAACACACCCTCTGCCGAGGAACAGCAGCTGTACGTGAAACCTCGCCCACCAGCCAGAAGAGCCACCACAGCTGTGAACAGAACCCACCAGAGGAGCTGCTGCCAACTGAAGAGCAGCTGCTACCGCAACCGCCCGAAGAGCAACCACAGATCAAGGAGTCACTGCTACCAAGGGAGCAACCACTGAACGACTCAACGTCTAGATATGTCAGTGAGATCAAACATGGGTAGACAAAGAAACCCCCAAAGGAAAGAGAAGGAGGACTCTCCAGAAAAGCAGCTAAGTAATACAGAGGCATGCAACATGACAGAAAAAGAATTCAGAATAAGGGTCCTAGAGTGCATAAACCGGATGGAGGAAAAAATCGACAACCTCTGCAAGAAGCAAGACGAAACAGATGAAAAAATCGATAACATATGGAAGAAGCTAGAAGAAACAGATGAAAAAATCAACAACTTAAGTAAGACCCAAGAAGAAATTAAGAGTGATATAGCTGCAATGAAAAACTCCATTGAAAGTATCAACAGTAGACTAGGAGAAGCGGAGGACCGAATTAGTGAATTAGAAGACAAGGAAGCAAAACACACCCAAAATGTACTGCAATTGGAGAAAAAAATTAAAAGACAGGAGGAGAGCCTAAGGGAGCTTTGGGACAACATGAAACGAAACAACATACGAATAATAGGAGTACCAGAACAACAAAAGGATGAACAAGGATTAGAAAACCTATTAGAAGAAATAATATCAGAAAACTTCCCTGAGGTGGGGAAGAAAAAAGTCACACATGCCCAGAGAGTCCCAAACAAGGTGAACCCGAAAAGACCCACACCAAGACACATCATAATTACCATGGCAAATGTTCAGGACAAAGAGAGAATCTTACAGGCTGCAAGAGAGAGACGGAAAGTTACATACAAGGGCTCTCCCATTAGATTGTCAAATGATTTCTCAACAGAAACACATCAGGCCAGAAAAGAATGGACTGAAATTTACAAAGTGATGCAAAGCAAAGGACTGAATCCAAGAATACTCTATCCAGCAAGGCTATCATTCAAACTTGAAGGGGAAATAAGAAGCTTCACAGACAAAAAAAGGCTAAGGGAGTTTATCACCACCAAGCCAGCAATGCAAGGAATGCTAAAGGGACTGGTATAAAAATAAGAAATAAAAAGCTCAGAAAGAAAACAGCCACACAAAAACAGAAATGGCTACAAACAAGTACCTTTCAATAATAACTTTAAACGTAAACGGACTAAATGCTCCAAACAAAAGACATCGAGTGGCTGAATGGATAAAAAAACATGACCCATACATCTGCTGTCTACAAGAAACCCACCTCATTAGAAGGGACTCACACAGACTGAAAGTGAAAGGATGGAAAAATATCTTTCAGGCAAATGGAAAGGAAAAGAAAGCTGGGGTAGCAATACTTATATCGGACAAAATAGACCTCAAAGTGAAGGCCATAACAAGAGATAAGGAAGGCCACTTCATAATACTAAAGGGATCAATACAACAAGAAGATATAACTCTGGTAAACATATATGCACCCAATGCAGGAGCACCCAAATTCATAAAAAAACTCCTGGAAGATATCAAAGGAGAGATCGACAACAATACAATCATAGTAGGGGACTTTAATACACCACTGACAGCACTGGATAAGCCCTCTAGACAAACAATCAGCAAAGATACAGCAATCCTAAATGACTCACTAGATCAGATGGACTTAATAGACATCTTCAGAACACTCCACCCCAAAGCCAGGGAATATACATTCTACTCAAATGCTCATAAGACATATTCAAAAATAGACCATATATTGGGTCACAAGCAAAGTATCCCCAAATTCAAGAAGATTGAAATCATAAAAAGCATCTTCACAGACCACGATGGCATAATATTAGAAATAAACTACAATAAAAACAACCAAAAATACTCAAACACCTGGAAGCTGAATAGCATGCTATTAAATATTGATTGGGTTACCAATGAGATCAAAGAAGAAATTAAAAACATTCTGGAAACTAATGACAATGAAAACACAACAATCCAAAACCTATGGGACACAATGAAAGCAGTCTTGAGAGGGAAGTTTATAGCTCTACAGGCCTATCTCAAAAAACAAGAAAACATGGTAGTAAATCATCTAACTCTACAACTCAAAGAATTAGAAAGAGAGCAACAAGAAAACCCCAGAGTGAGCAGAAGGAAGGAAATAATAAAGATTAGAGCAGAAATAAATGACATAGAGACCAAAAAAACAATACAGAAAATCAATGAAACCAAGAGCTGGTTCTTTGAAAGGATAAACAAGATTGACAAACCTCTAGCCAGACTCACCAAGAAGCAAAGAGGACCCAAATAAACAAAATCAGAAACGATAGAGGCGAAATAACAACAGACCCCACAGAAATACAAATGATCATTAAAAAATACTATGGACTGCTCTACTCCAACAAACTAGACAACCTGGAGGAAATGGACAAATTCCTAAAAAAATACAACATTCCAAAACTCAATCAGGAAGAATCTAAAAATCTCAACAGGCCAATAACTATGGAAGAAATTGAAGCAGTCATCAAAAAGCTTCCAGCAAACAAAAGCCCAGGACCAGACGGCTTCACAGGGGAGTTTTACCAAACATTCAAGGAAGAACTAAAACCTATCCTCCACAGACTACTACAAAAAATTCAAGAGGAAGGAACACTTCCAAGCTCATTCTATGAAGCCAGCATCACCCTAATACCAAAACCAGGTAAAGACAACACAATGAAAGAGAACTACAGGCCAATATCCCTCATGAACATAGATGCCAAAATCCTCAACAAAATCTTAGCAAATCGGATCCAGCAGTACATCAGAAAGATCATACACCATGACCAAGTAGGATTTATCCCAGGGATGCAAGGATGGTACAATATCCGCAAATCAATAAACGTGATACATCACATAAACAAACTGAAAGAAAAAAACCACATGGTCATATCAATTGATGCAGAAAAAGCATTTGACAAAATTCAACACCCATTTTTGATAAAAACTCTCAGCAAGGTGGGAGTAGAAGGATCATACCTCAACATAATAAAAGCCATATATGACAGGCCCACAGCCAACATCATACTCAATGGGCAAAAACTAACACCATTTCCCCTAAGAACAGGAACAAGACAGGGATGCCCCCTCTCACCACTCCTGTTCAACATAGTACTGGAAGTGTTAGCCATTGCAATTCGGCAAGAAGAAGAAATAAAAGGCATCCAAATTGGAAAAGAGGAAGTAAAACTGTCCTTATTTGCAGACGACATGATATTATACATACAAAACCCCAGAGACTCCATCCAAAAGCTACTAGACTTAATACATGAATTTGGCAATGTAGCAGGATACAAAATTAACCCCAAGAAATCTGAGGCATTTCTATACACCAGTAGTGAACTTTCAGAAAGAGAGATTATAAAAGCAATCCCGTTTACCATTGCACCAAAAAAATTAAGCTACCTAGGAATCAACTTAACTAAAGAGGTAAAAGACCTCTACTCAGAAAACTACAGGACGTTGAAAAAAGATATAGAGGAAGACATAAACAGATGGAAGAACATACCGTGTTCCTGGATTGGTAGAATCAACATCATTAAAATGTCCATACTACCCAAAGCAATCTATAAATTCAACGCACTTCCCATTAAAATACCAACGGCATACTTCAGAGATCTAGAACGAACTCTCCAAAAATTCATCTGGAATAAAAAAAGACCCCGAATAGCTGCAGCAATCCTGAAAAAGAACAAAGTAGGTGGGATCTCAATACCAGATATCAAGTTGTATTACAAAGCCACTGTTCTCAAAACTGCCTGGTACTGGCACAAGAATAGGCATATAGATCAATGGAATAGAATAGAGAGCCCAGAAATCAGCCCGAACCAATATGCTCAATTAATATTTGACAAAGGAGGCAAGAACATACAATGGAGCCAAGATAGTCTCTTCAATAAATGGTGTTGGGAAAATTGGACAGATATATGCAAGAAAATGAAACTAGACCACCAACTTACACCATACACAAAAATAAACTCAAAATGGATAAAGGACTTAAATGTACGACAGGAAACCATAAAAATTCTAGAAGAATCCAAAGGCAACAAAATCTCAGACATATGCCGAAGCAATTTCTTCACTGACACAGCTCCTAGGGCACTTGAAACTAAAGAGAAAATAAACAAATGGGACTTCATCAAAATAAAAAGCTTCTGCACAGCAAAAGAAACCATCAACAAAACAACAAGAAAACCCACTGTGTGGGAAAACATATTTGCCAATGTCATAACTGATAAGGGCCTAATCTCCAAAATTTATAGGGAACTCATACAACTCAACAAAAGGAAGATAAACAATCCAATCAAAAAGTGGGCAAAGGACCTAAATAGACACCTTTCAAAAGAGGACATTCAGAAAGCCAAGAGACATATGAAAACATGCTCAAAGTCACTAATCATCCGAGAGATGCAAATCAAAACAACAATGAGGTATCATCTCACACCTGTCAGACTGGCTATCATCAACAAATCAACAAATGACAAGTGCTGGAGAGGATGTGGAGAAAAAGGATCACTTGTGCACTGCTGGTGGGAATGCAGACTGGTACAGCCACTATGGAAGACAGTATGGAGTTTCCTTAAAAAACTGAAAATGGAACTCCCATTTGACCCTGTGATCCCACTTCTAGGAATATATCCCAAGAAACCAGAAACACCAATCAGAAAGGATATATGCACCCCTATGTTCATAGCAGCACAATTCACCATAGCTAAGATCTGGAAACAGCCTAAGTGCCCATCAGTAGATGAATGGATTAGAAAACTGTGGTACATCTACACGATGGAATACTATGCTGCTGTAAAAAGGAAGGAACTCTTACCATTTGCAACGTCATGGATGGAACTGGAGAGCATTATGCTAAGTGAAATAAGCCAGTCAATGAAGGAAAAATACCACATGATCTCACTCATTCATGGATAATAGAGACCATTATAAACTTTTGAACAATAATAGATACAGAGGCAGAGCAGCCTCAAACAGATTGTCAAACTGCAGCAGGAAGGCAGGAGAGGGTTGGGGGGCAGGAGGTAGGGGGGTAAGAGATCAACTAAAGGACTTGTATGCATGCATATAAGCATAACCAATGGACATAAGACACTGGGGGATAGGGGAGGCTAGGGGACTGTCTAGGGCGGGGTGATAAAATGGACACATATGTAATACCCTTTGTAATACTTTAAGCAATAAAAAATATATATATATAAAAAAAAAAAAAAAAAAAAAAAAAAAAAGAAATATAAAACTGCATTAAAACAGGGAAGAGTTGGAGCAGTAACACATGTTAAACAAACTAAGAACAACCCCAGATTGCCATCTGGGTTTCATGATGCTCACTATTAGGGAGGTGAAGGATGACGATTAGGAATCTCAGATTTCCCCAAGTGGCAACCCTTCCCTCGCCCATGTCTGTTTTTTTTAAAACATATTTTTATTGATTTCAGAGGGGAAGGGAGAGATAGAAACATCAATGATGAGAGAGAATCATCGATTGGCTGCTTCCTGCATGCCCCCACTGGGATCTCACCCGCAACCCGGGCACGTGCCCCGGCGGGGAATCGAATCTTGACCTCCTGGTTCATAGGTCGAAGCTCAACCTCTGAGCCACGCCGGCCCAGACCCCCATGTTTGTTTTGAAATTCCCTTACCCAACCTCGACGATGACTAGCAATAAAAACATTACAATTTAATAAGATGCCAAATAAGAGGGGGACTGGGATACAGTTTCCCACTTCAGTTTCCTTAGGAAGGAAACCAAGGAATGAAGAGGGTGCTGCTTTGAAGTTTAAAAAGAAGGAGGAAAAAGAGAGGCAGCACGTTGCACTGCCATACTCTGCAGAGCTAAAGACTTCCTGAAATATCGATCAGACTCAGGACTGTTTTCTCTGGAAAGAAGGCAGACAGCTGCAATGCAACCCCAGGAGACAGTGGGGAAAGCGAAGGGGGTTTGTTCCATAGGCTGGAGTCCTAGATTTGCACGTCTCGATTTGACACTAAAGTTTTAGTATCAGAGGGGAAACAAAGAATCCTAGAGGGGCTTTTACAAGACATATTTTTTTTTTCTTTACCCTCAAAAGAGAAGTACTGTTTTAAAGAAATTTGCTTTAAGAAAAAATCAACAACCATATAGTGCAGGGGTCCTCAAACTACGGCCCGCGGGCCACATGCAAATACAAATATTGTATTTGTTCCCGCTTTGTTTTTTTTTACTTCAAAATAAGATATGTGCAGTGTGCATAGGAATTTGTTCATAGTTTTTTTTTAAACTATAGTCCGGCCCTCCAACGGTCTGAGGGACAGTGAACTGGCCCCCTGTTTAAAAAGTTTGAGGACCCCTGATATAGTGTATCTGTTATCTGCCATGTTAAGCACTACAAGAACCTAAATAAGAATAGACAGCTCCTGCCCCAAACAGATCTATAAATTGTTACTGGTATTTTGGGACCATTTAAGAACTGTTTGGAACACAGCACTTTCTTTTCTGATGTATGTCAACCACCAGCACGTTGGTTTCTGATGTAACTGAACCATCTGACCAGCAAGTTACACTTACTGATATAGAAACTATGTGGATGTGCACCCCGAAAGAGTGTAGAGAATCAAATTCATTTATCTCAACGTGGGATCTATTCACCCAGTCCTCTCAACCTGGGTAAAAAAACACACCAAAAACCGATTCTGTTAAATGGTCCCTAACACCAAATAGAAGCCACATACTAGACAGGATTTGTGCAATAATTTTACTGTGTAAGAAATCACAGAGATTGCGTAAATCATTAGGTCAACAGTATATATAGAAGAATGAAACAAGACAAACATGATTATTCTGAGCAAATAAAATAGAAAAATAATCCAATTCTTAAAAATACCACAAACTCCCCAAATGTGGCTTCTTTTGAGAGAAAATACACATCTTGCGTTTTCTGAATATAGTGATGACTGGGATTCCCTTAAGCCAGATGGTAAACTGCTTTACAGCTAAAAACAGTAAAAAAGCAACTTACAGAGATGTGTAGCCCTCTTAATACTGGATATAACAAATAAAGACATCAGGCTGCCTGCTTTTGCCTATAGCATAGCTTGGATTTTCTATTAATAGCAACAATTCATGTAGAATGCTACACAATTTTTTGTGTTATGAAACTATAGGAGTTGGAGAATCCAAAAAGCATTGCAGGAATGAACTTCCTCCTATGAAGGAAAAAGTATATAAATGTACTAGATGTTAACATTTCCATTCTTCACTCAATTATTTGCCCTGTTCAGAGCATAAAAATACACATAAATATATTTCCTTACACATGAAGTTCATACTATATTTAAAAAAAAGATTAAAAAACCCAAAAATCTTAATTTACCCTTTGTTGTCATTAAATAAAATGCCTAATATACAGACACATTTGATATTTATATAAATTGTAGGAATCAGCTTGTCATTTCCTGTTCACAGCCGATGTTTAATAAGTGCTAGTCTACACAACACGGTTCACATCCCAAAGGCAGGGTTAATTGTAATGTAAGTTGCTGAGATAATATTTTTCTCTTTTTCTTTTTAATTAAGAAAGACTTCATTCTGGAAATTTTGGGATTTATATTTGAATGGTCTGAAAAAATACAACTTCAATGCAAAAATCACATCACGTATTCAAGAGTATACTGCTGGTGCTGTCATCTTTTTGCATGTCTTTGTTTTCATAGAAAAAAACAGAATAAAAAGAACACATAAGATTTTTAAATGTTTAAACGTAGCTACATAATATTAGTGATATGCCTCATGCATTCAAACACACACCAAATGGAAGAAAAAGGATCAGACATCTTTCTTTTGCATTTGTTCCAGCTTTCGTCGTAGGAGACCGTAATTCTCTTTAGTTCCTGGTGCCGTGGGGTCAAGCTGCAGAGAGATTTCATAGTGTTTTTTGGCCAAGTCTAGATGCCCCCAACGATGATAGAGCACAGCTGAAATAGCAAGAGATGCGTTTCACTGGGAATGCTCTGAATAACTCACAGTGTTCCCAACCACTTCTACAAAGAAATATTGAAGAGCCTCTGGAACTGTTTTCAAAAATGATTGTTTAAAATAATATTGCTTGTACCACAAACTTTATTTACTGTAATCACACTCCCCGTGACTGTCTGTTGAAACACCCCCAGTTAGTCTTGGGGGTCTTTGTATCACTAGGCATGAGCCGTCTCCCTACAGCAACATTATTACATAAAGAATGAAAGGAAGAGTACATTACGTTTCTCAATCCTGCCATGAAATTTCCAGGAAGCCAGGCTGAATAGCTAGGGCAGGCTCCCTCATTGCTCAGAGCCCCGACTATTTACATAAAGATCCCCCCAAAATAAGATCTTGTTTGTCGCCAGCTGAAAATAAGGGCGCTCACATCAAGGTCTGACCCTAGAGTGATAGTTAAAGTAAATCTAATTATTAGGATGGCAAGCTTCTGAAGATTATAATGATTTTGTAGGTAAAACCAACTTGCTAAACGGGCAGAAGAGCAACTATGCATGGGTCATGACTACAGAGTCTGTAGGGAACAGATTTGGTGAAAAAACAGTCACATGATTGAACATTCTAAGCATCAACCCACTGTGCTCCCAAAATCTTAGTTATTGAGATGCATAATGGAAGAAAGGAATCCTAGGGAACAAATCTTTGCAAATGCATTTCTAGCTGAGGCACTGGAGTACATAAGGAAGTGGAGAAGGACAGGCTAGAATGGAAGGTCCACGATGCAAGACGGGAAAAGGCTGTAAGTCAGACAGCAAATTTCCACAGTACGCCTGTTTAACATTCCTAAAATCCTTCGCAAGAAGAAAGAAAATTCGAGTTTTATCATCAGAGTGGATGATTTTGGAGGCTGTTCTAGTCTCATAATTAAGATCTGTAAATATGACTGTTATTTACCTCCCATTTTAGTATAATGATTTCTTTAAAAAACAAAAACAAAGCCCACACACATTATGAAAGGATGATACAGGCTATGTTTGAAAAAAACTACTCTCCCAATATCAGTTTTACAGAAATACACCCATTTCATCAAAATTACATAGACTTTCACTATGATTCAAATTGAAAAATTTCCTTACCCAAATTGCCATGGTAACTTGCGGTATTTGGATGAGCTTTAATTGCTTTGAGGAATAATGCTTCAGATTCCTAAAAAATGAAATACATAAAAAGGTCATGCACACAATACAAAACCAATGCATGGTTTCATTGCCTGTGGTTTTCGAACCCTGAATGTGCTGTTTTGGTACCACTTCATCCCTCTTCCAGAGACACCGGGAAGCCCAGCACAGCCACCCCCTGTTGAGAAGAGGCTCGGAAGGGCCATCGGGGAAGCGTGTGACAGGGCAGAGGGGACAGGGCCATCGTTAGTGGAGTGGGAGCAATGGAAAGCGATGGTGGCTGAAGAGAGAAAATGAATATGCTAATGACCTCTGCCACCTGCCTTAATGAAGTGGCTGGAATTCTGTGACTTCAGGCAGGTGGCGGCTCAGGGTGCAGTGGAGGGCGAGGGAAGGTCAAAAGACTGAAAAGGGCTGGACTGTTGAAGTCACCTATGAAAGTGTCATTTTCTTTTTTTAAAGTGTCATTTTCAGTCAGCATCAAGGAACTCATTTCCAGGGTATTCAAGGTAGGAGTTGGGGCTCTTTTATCTCCCCCAACAGCTCACAACCCAGAAGCAGCCTCTTCAGCTGGAAAAAATGAGCAGAGAGAATGAGGGAGAGTCAGCCGCCTGTCACCTAAGCCATTGCCTATTGAACATGACCATGACCAAATGCCCCTGATGTGCGTGAACTGATTTTTCTACCGATTTGCATTTCCCTCATGTAGAACTCACTTCCAATGGGGTCATAAGCAGCACGGCCGCGTGTTTGCTTCCCTGATCATCACTGGCCATGGCTGGCCGGTCCCTTTCTACCCAAATGTGGAGAAATAAAGATGCCTGATGGTTCCCACTGATGCCTGCCGGGGACAGCTATTCCCGCCACCTACCTCCTGTTCCCAAAGGGCCCAGCGCTCTCATCAGTGCCAAACACTGGGCTTCAATGAAGTTGTGTTTTGGGGACAGGTCTGCTCCTTCTATCTGCGCCCTGGGCGGGTTTTCCCAGGTGGGCTTCCCACTGCAGGTCCTAGCACTTCATAAAGTGTAAGAAGCCTAGTGCCCTTGCTCCATGATGGCCTGTGGCACTCCTGAGGAACAGGCTGGGAAGCTGGGCAAACATCTCTGAAACCACCATCTTTTCGACAGAAGTGGCAGAAGAACGCGTGTACTTTAGAAATGTCGTCCAAGGGGGACAAATAAAGACTCAACATAACAGCACACGGATGCCAGCAAACATCACTCTCAGAGCTCAGCTCAGACACAGCGCCCACATTCCAGGGTTTAAAAGCTGAAACTCCTTCAAGGAAGCCTAAGATTTTCCCGCTCTTTATGAACACAGACAAAAAAAAAAAAAAAAAAAAAAAATCAAATGAATTGTATAGATTTGTAGTAGTTTCTAAGTAGCAGTGCTGTTTCTGTTGATTTTCAAATATTTCCATTTAAAACCTAAAACCTGAGAAATAAGAAAGTCAGGGAATCTAAATCTACTTTAAAATGCTCCTCGACATGCCCAATGTGCTAACGAGAGAAAGCTGACAGAGATAAAAGTCAAGTCAGGAGTTCTCAGAGGGTGCCGGATCCATTGCTTGATTAACTAATTTCTCAAATGCCCGTCAGTGTGGGCATCATTCAAGATGGCGTGGAGTGAAGTCAGGTCTGGGGATGTTCAGGGTGCTGTGCACAGGGAGGGTCTCACGGCTTACGCCCCATTAGGGGCTGCTGCTCTTGGCTAGGCAGGGCCTGAACCCTGGGGGGTGATGAGGAGGCTGGGTGGGAAGGAATGGGAAAATAGGAAAACGAGGGAGGTGTTGGGAGGAAGAGCAGGTTTGGGGGGCACGGTGAGTGTGGGCTAGGCACCCTCCCTCTCAGAGAGCACTGGGGCAACCTTAAAAGGAGGCTTCACTGGCCTCTGGGACTGTATGTGCGCCCTGGGAGGCAGGGTTGGGCCGGAGGCCTCTTTAGATTACAGAAGTCTGTGGGCATTCAAAGCCCATGAAATGCTCATCTTTTAGATCAGGCCTTTTAATGCCCTGTTCCGGAGAGCAAGGAACTGTTTATAAAATGATATTCTGTGGAAGTGTGTGGATGCTTAGAGACCCAGGTAACATGCTGATTTATGCCAAGGAATAAATAAACTCACATTTTAAATCAGGGATATTTTTTCATCCACAGAAGGGAAAAGAATATTATTTTCTGAAGTGCATTAGACAAGATGTACTTAACAAAGGTTCAGTGCAACATGTGAGACAGAGAAAGGCCTTACGAAGGGACAAGCGAGGGTCTTTATGTCTCGGTGGAGAGGACGGGGCAGTCAGAGGTCAGCTCGGCCACACTGGCTGGCAGGGCAGCATCCTTAAACCACGGACAGAGTTTCACAAGGGACATCCTGGAGCCTGCTCCAACCAGGGCCGTGATGTAGGCAGTCCAGAGTTAAGTTGAAACCACAAGTCACATAGGAAGTGAGCAGTTCCCTCTAATTTGCCTTCCTTTCTTCCCGTTCATCCCACACAAAAGTCTCTGTTTTGTGGTGATTTGGGGGCCATAGCCTCAATGTCAGCTATTCTCCCTTTGAAGCTAAAAGAAGGCCAACCTCAGGATCAGAGCCTTGGCCAGCAATAGTAGCTACCTGAGATTTAGAAAAATTATTTTATTTCCAGTTACCTTATATTTACAGCAATACTATGTTTCCACTTTAATACATTTATCTGTGTTAAAAATTTAAATAGAACTAATTAAGTAAATAATGAAACAAGTAATAGGTAGATGTGGCCAAAGAAATTCATGAAGATGCGGCATAAACGTCTGGAATTGAGGAAACTGCTCTATAAACATAATCTGCTTTTAAACTCCAACGTCAGTGGAACAGGCAATATAGAAAGAGGAATTAGATCGAGAGTCCGTATTTTAAGCACTAAAACATTATTCTTATATTTTTGCTGTACCACATTAGCCATAAATTGGAAATGAAATGGCAATAAGTAATATCAATTCTAATTGGCTTTAATTATCCTTAGAATTTCATTTAATAATCATTGAACTAAAATTATTATATATATATGCAATATATAAATTATATATATATATATATATACGTATATATATATATATATACCATTCAATAGTTATAAATTACCTTCTTGTGCATTTTTTCCTATCACCATTTTTCCGATCACAGATGAGTAAACTACGGATTGGTGAAGTGACTGCTGTTAGGTAAAAAGGGCTGCTTGCATAAACAGATGTCCCGTAATCACAGGGGTATAATAATGAGAACACTCGCTCTGCACATCGAAGTCTCAAAAGAGATTCTGGGAGCTTAAATGTTTCAGAGCCAAATGTGAGATGCATTCAGCCATTTCACAATTACTACGGGGGCACTTAATAAATGCCCCATAGCACACTGGACAGCAAAGGAGATGGGAAAATAGGACTGACGGCTCTGACCTCAAAAAGGCTCCAGGCTCACTACAGAGTCATCAAAAGTTCATGAGAATCTAAAACAGCAAATGCTTAGTGGAAAGGGAGCTGCATGAGCAGCAGACATCTGTCCTGGCGGGGACCGTGCGGAGCTGGAGGCCAGGCTCAGGGTACTCCACGAGCCCCCCCTCGGCCTCCTCTCCAGGGCCGCCCGCCCGGGCTCTGCAGGAACAGGCCACAATGGCTGACCAATAGCCACAGGTGTCACTGCTATGGGAGAAAACCCTAAACAGTGGTTTAAAATTCCAAATCTTGAATTTAAAAAATATATGAAGCCAGGGCGTGGTGGCTGACCCACGGCTCATAGTGTGCCACCGCATCCCTCCTCTGGGCAGCTCCTAAAGAGTTCGTAGGAAGCCCCTTAGTTCAGATTTCATCTTCTGTTTCCTCACCTTAGGTTCAGTGCCCTGGCCTAGCCAATTAGGGTGCAAAATGTGTAGAGAATGAGAAACGCATGTCTATTCCGCTTATACGGAGTATTTTCTACTTTATCTAGGAAAAAAGAACAAAGTGAACTGGAAGCGAAATGAACCCCGGGTTCTGTCACCTGAATATAAATTCTAGTTCATAGGCTATGGGATGATAGAAAAATCAATACAATGATTACATAAGCTGAATCATGAAGACTCGCTGCAGGTGGTCCCTGGACACCCCCAACATGCCCCAGGCTAACCGGATGGCTGGAAAGGTCGTTAGAAGGGAAACCCACACACCTCACCTCCTTTCTGCACCCCCACCCCTACACAAGTAGATCCGTAAAAA
This sequence comes from Myotis nattereri, assembly GCF_964212035.1. Taxonomy (NCBI): domain Eukaryota; kingdom Metazoa; phylum Chordata; class Mammalia; order Chiroptera; family Vespertilionidae; genus Myotis; species Myotis nattereri. The sequence continues at coordinate 39,197,498 of NC_138076.1, read as the reverse complement.
ATAAAACTTAACCCTTCAAAAAGTCATCTCTGGAGTAAAATCTAGACATGCTAAAATGTATACTGAAGCTATTAAACCACCTGATATTCAAAAATGAGAGAAATGCAAGAAATACATTACTATTGTTATAGGAAATTATACTGGCAATGATACCTAATGAGCAGAACAGGAGAAGTAAATAACAGGACAAGTATGAATTAATCACTACCTTTATGCCTAGTGCGATTAGAATCAGATGTGGCCCACAATTTTAAAAGAAAAATTTTCCCTCATGAATGAACTAAAGCACTGCTTCTAAAAGTGTGTTCTGTAACATCTGTGTCAGATACTGAGGATGCCGGTTAACACTGCATATCCCCTGACCTTACGCAACCGACAAAGTCTTTCTCGTGGAGAGGACGGTGGACATCTGCATTGTAACACTCTCCCTTGGTGATTCTGGTAGAATTAAAGCTTGAGATCACCAGTATTAGCAACACTGAGTCCTCTTCAACACACCTTTTCGGATTCACAGTCTACTCCTGGCCGACCCAGTTAGAGCCCGGATAAAATATCTTGGGTTTTTCCATTGGTCAGGAATTTCTAGGGCCTTGCAGATTACCTATAACTTAACTCTCGATGAGGAAACAATTGGAAGCATCAAGAACTAGTCCTGCATGCTCCATGGGCCGTTATTCCTTTAGTGTGGAAGACGTCACCCACATCTAAACCCAGAGCTCCAGCCCCACTGCAAGCGGCTGACTCATAGCTTCTCGCCAGGGCGGGGCTGGGGCATCTGCTAGGATGCACCTCTTCTTGGGGGCTTCTCCTCCCCACCCACATTTGAGCAATGGTAGTGAATTCTGATGACAAAGAACACAGAGTTTGGCCCTGCAAATCCTTTTTTTGGGCAACTTCTCCAAGAAGCAAATTGACCAAGCCACACTGGTGTACTGCTACCCCTGTTTTGGTCTAATTCCGAATTTAACTGGGCAGAAGTAACATTTATGGTTTCTTTCAGATGCTGGCATTAATTGCAAGAAATCACGGCCTGCAGTTTACACACCTTGTATTTCTGGGACTTTCCCAGCACGTTTGCCAACGAGAACATCAGAGAGTGATCGTTAGGTATTAATTCCAGCGCCTCTCTTCCAACTGCTTCAGCTTGGGCTAAATTACCTGAGAGTGAAAAAGGAAAAACACGTACTAGTATGTTGGTCTCTCTCTAACAGGGTTTATGTACATTAGGCACAATGATTATGAATAAACTACTTAAAGCAATGTAAATGTGTAATACACACACACACACACACACACACACACACACACACACACGATCCTATCAGTTGCAAAGCCAATGCAGCCCAGTGCCATTCTGACATAATACAGAAACAGCTTTTTAAAAAAATATATATATTTGATTTTTTTACAGAGAGGAAGGGAGAGGGATAGAGAGTTAGAAACATCGATGAGAGAGAAACTCGATCAGCTGCCTTCTGCACACCCCCTACTGGGGATGTGCCCGCAACCAAGGTACATGCCTTTGACCGGAATCGAACCTGGGACCCTTCAGTCCGCAGGCCGACGCTCTATCCACTGATCCAAACCGGTTAGGGCCAGAAACAGCTTTTGATTAAATTTTGTATGAAACCTAATTTTAATTTTCTCCCGGATACCAATTATACCCAAATCAGAGAAAACAAGTCTGCGAATAAAAACATCACAGGAACACTTCAATAACGGAATAGGTATCATACTGAAGGACATGTTCTATGCCTTCATTAGAAACAAGTGAGTATCTCTTATCCACATGGATTAGATGGCCTACTCACTGGCTTTAGTTTCTGCCAAATGAAAACTACCATTTCTTACGAGATGCTTGAATTTTTAAAACTAGAGGAGCAGAGTGTCTCCTAGTGGATCAAGTCTGCCAAGGGCTAAGGAACTAGATCACCAAGGCTGTTATTAGCATTATATCTAAAATAAGAATCTCTGAGTGTAGGTTTGAGGGCATCTGCTTTGAGAAGAGCCCATGAGCTCTAGAGCATGGACCAGCACCGCCCATTGCACAGGCCCAGAGCATTCCCGCTCACTCTGGTTACCGCCAGCGTCCTAGCTGCTGGGCGCTGCTAGAGAACAGGCTTCAGAGAAATGAGAGGTTAGCACACATTTTCCTTCATGACTCAACACCAATTTTAAGCGAAGTATCATTTCCCCAGACATTTATATTCTAATATATCAAAGGAAGCTCCATTTTCTAGAAGAATAGACATTTTGTAATGCAAAATATTAAATCCCATCATAATTTTTAAAAACAACAACTCTAGCACACACTAGCAAAACCCTCCGCAATAATCTACATTTCCTAATTACTCAGTGGTACTGCCCCATGAAACGACTCGCCTGACTTATGTAATTCACCTTTCTGTACCTGTGTTATCAAGAAGTATGATCATGTTGTTCCAAGCCAGGCTGTGCTCTGGCTTCAGTACAGTGGCATTTCTCCATGCGTTCAACGCATCCACATGACGATTCAGATCTGCATACTGAAAATAAAGCATGAGTTGGAAAAACAAACTTTCCAGTATTTTTCTTCATCTCTCTAAGACATAACTAAAACTAAACCCCAAATCAAATAAAAGCTAACCTGGACTGATTGAGTTCCTCTAATTTTCCATATCAATTTATTTAATACTCAAAAAAATCCCAATGAAGGAGATATCTGTGGCCATTTTACATATGAAGCAACCGAGGCACAGAGTCAGTAACATACCCAAAGTTATAGATCTAGAAATAGTAGGGCCGGGTTAGAACCAGGTGGTCTAGCTCCCAAGCCTACAACATCTTAACTGGAACCCATAACTTAGTGACTCCAGGTGTCAAATCATATTGCAGGCTAGGGATGAGAGAGAAGTTAAACACCTAATCCTTAGTCCTTTTCTAGGAAGACTTCACATAGTCCATCTTTGGTAAGTTGTTAGTTAAGGGTAAACAAAATACTTAATGTGAGTACAAGCTAAATTTGTCACATTCACCGTGTGCCTCTTCCGGCCTACATCTAAGCTTCATCAGAAACTACGAGTAGATCAGACCTATAAACTCCCTGGGAAATCGTAAGTGGTGGTGTAGAACTCCTGGGCCTTTGAAGCCTGCTGGCCTCCTTTGGAAAGGAGAGGATTACCTCTTGCTTTCTGTTGACAGGCAGTGCTGTCTAACATTGGTAACAGAAGGCAAAATGGCTGGCTCTCAATTTGCATAGTTACCAAAAGGGCGCCAAGGGAGAAAGTGATGGCTTTTTTAGCAGGTGACCCTCTTGCCCTCTTGAACTCAGTTCAAATGCACATCTCATCTGAATGAACATGGTTCCTTTAACTCTGCAAAGAGTACGAATGATTACAGTTTATCAAGGTTTAAGGCTATTTTCTTACTGACTGTCAGGTCTGTCTTTTCCTTAGAAAACAGAAACATTTTGCCTTGCTCTGTGACCCAGACCACAAACAGGTGGCATATTATGCAAAAAAGATATAATAAATTATGAAAACATTTACAAATACCCATTTGCTAAAGATGTTGTCAGAATTTCTCATGAGACTTGGAAACTCAAGTTTCTGAATCTTATCCCTTAAATAAGGAAATGATATGAAAAGTTCAAAACCTTAAAATAATTTAGACTACTAATTATACCAACATATAATTGTTTCTCTATATTTGATGTTCCCATTGATTTCTCGGTCAATTCTCTCCAGCAAGTGACATGCATTTGGGCAGACAAAATCTGTGGGGACATTCTTTCTAACAAACCCAGGAAAACCAGTATAACTTCATTTAAGCAACAATACAATTCCTCACATATTGTGCTATTGATTACTATTACTAGAGGCCCGATGCACGAAGAGTCGTGTAAGAATGGACCTTTCTTCCCCTGGCTGCCAGCACCGCCTTCGCTCCAGCCCGGAGCCGCCTTCCTGCCTTCGTTCTGGCCTGGAGCTGCCTTTCCGCCTTCCCACACTGCCCAGAGGCCTGGAGTGGCTAGGGGCGGTGCAGAACGCCTGCGTCCCACCCTGCCCCTGGCTGCTCAGCACCAGTGTATGCAAATTAACCCATCTTTGTTGGGTTAATTTGCATACGCATGCCTAATTGGCTGGTGAGTGTCACGAAGTTATGGTCAATTTGCATCTTTCTCTTTTATTAGTGTAGATTATTACTATTTATTAAATAACAGACTGAAATTTACTTTTATTTTGTGTTGACCTTCATCCTTCTTATAGCTTCTATACAAAGTGAACAAGCGCTTTAAGGAAAGCAGAGACAAATGGTAATTTAGCAAGAACTATGCATCCAGAAAGTGGATATGTAATGCACATGTTATATACCTATTAGATCTATGCCTGTCCTTCTATACTCTCCATACTACATTTCCCAGGGTCCTTCGCTCCTTGGCAAGATTCTGCCAATAGGAGCCACAGGTGACCATCAGCTGGTTGGAAGAGGGGAGTTGACCTTTCCCTCTCCTCTCACTCCTTTCTATTTCTTGGCAGCATCTCTGAAGTGCTTATGTCCTTTTCTCCATAGTGCCAAGGCAGGAAGCAGTGGTTCTGCCTTAATGACCTCAGCTCTTGAGGCTGTGGTAGCTCCTGAGGTGGTGGCCCCTTCTCTGAGCTCTTATCTTCTGGTGGCACCACTTCCTTCCGTTTGTTTTCCTTGACTCTCTGAGTTAATATCACCTTTGCATTTTTGTTCTTCTGGCCTTTTAACAATTGTCTAACTCAGTGGTCGGCAAGTTACGGCTCACAAGCCACATGCGGCTCTTTGGCCCCTTGAGTGTGGCTCTTCCACAAAATACCACGTGCGGGCGCGCACGCACAGTGTGATTGAAACTTCATGGCCCATGTGCAGAAGTCGGTTTTCAGAAAGGAGAGAGACGAAACAAGTATACAAGACGAGTGTGGATGGGAGAGTTGGAAGGGGTCGACCTCAGCGAACATACCTCAATCAGATTGAGGACGTTTTTAGCAAAGGCCAGCTTAGGAGTACCCTAATTAAGTTAATAACAATGTACCTACCTATATAGTTTAAGATTAAAAAATTTGGCTCTCAAAAGAAATTTCAATCGATATTTGGCTCTGTTGACTAATGAGTTTGCTGACCACTGGTCTAACTGATTCCCTATATTAAATCTTCCCTAGTTAAATACTTGCAACGGTTTCTGTTTTCCTGAATGGATCCTGCGTGATACAATAGTCCCCGCATAATGACTTGTCTCTAGTAAATATCTTCAGTCACAATTGTTATAGTCTCCATTATCAGTAATATGTCCCAAATAATCCAGCTCTTGCCAAATTCTTTTCTTATCTGGATCCAGAATCAAAATACATTTCTGTCTCCTGTTACTAAACGGTGACTGAAAAGGATTTTTAAAATATCTATTTAAATTTATTGGGGTGACATTGGTCAACATGATCATATAGGTTTCAGGTGTGGGATTCTATGTTATAAGATCTGTATACTGCACCATGTGCCCGCTACCCAAAGTCAAATCTTCTCCTCTCATCATATATTAGGATTCCCTTCTCTCTCCGGCCCCTTCCCTCTGGCAATCACCACACTGCTATTTGTGTTCACAAGTTTCAGTTTTATATCCCACATACGAGTGAAATTATACAGTTCTTAGCTTTTTCTGACTGATTTATGTCACTTAGCATAATGTTCTCAAGGTCCATCCATGTTGTTGCAAATGGTGCTACTTCATCCTTTCTTATGGCTGAGTAGTATTCCATTGTATATATATTTACCAATTCTTCTTTATCCAGTCCTCTATTACAGGACACTTTGGTTGTTTCCATGTCTTGGCCACCATGAATAATGTTGCAATGAACACAGGGGTATATATAGCTTTGTGAGTACATGATTTTGAGGTTTTTGAGTAATCCCAGCAAAGGGATTACTGGGTTGTATAGTAGCTCTATTCTTAATTTTTTGAGGAATCGCCAGACTGCTTTCCATAGTGGTTGTACCAATCTACATTCCCACCAGCAGTGAATGAAGGTTCCTTTTTTCCCACAACCTCTCCAACGCTTGTAATTGCTTGTCTTGTTGATAATGGCTGCTCTAACGGGTGTGAGGTGGTATATCATTGTAGTTTTGATTTGCACTTCCCTAATTGCCATTGAGGTTGAACATCTTTTCATATATCTATTGGCTATTTGTGTGTCTCCTTGGAAAAGGTGTATTTCCAGGTTCTCTTCCCACTTTTTGATTGGGTTGTTTGTTACTTGGTGTTGAGTTTTATGAGTTCTTTATGGAGATTAAACCTTTGTCGAAGCTACTGCTTGCAAATATCATCTCCCATCTGGTTGGCTGTCTCTTTGTTTTGTCAGTTTCTTTTGCTGTGCAGAAGCTTTTTAGTTTGATATAGCCCCATTCCATTTTTTTTGCTTTTAAGGAGGATTTTTTAAAAAGAAACTTTTAAGTTATTTTGTTCATTTTATTTGCCAGTATATAAATGTGCTGGTTGAGCTGTTAAAGATTAAGCTCTTAATGCTCTTAAGCTGTCAAGCAGGCAAAGGCTGGATAATTAAACATGGAGAGCAAAACCTTTAAATAAGCAAGAACAGCTGGCAGAAGGAAGAGGAAGATCATTTCATGTAGCATAATTAGTAAGCAATATACTCAGAGAGCAATGAAGGTCTCAGTCTATTTAAATTATTTTATTACCACTGATTTTCAGAGAGGGAGGAAGGGAGAGAGAGCGAGAGGGAAACATTAATGTGAGAGAGATACATTGATTAGTTGCCTTGTGCACATGCCCTGACTGGGGATCTAACCCATAACTTAGGTATGTGCCCTCAACTGGAATCAAACCTGCTACCTCCTGGTGTATGGGACGATGCTCCAACCAGCTGAACCACACCAGCTAGGACAAGGTCTCAGCCTATTTAATCGTATACATGATCTTCTACACCAGTGGTCAGCAAACCGCGGCTCGCGAGCCACATGTGGCTCTTTGGCCTCTTGAGTGTGGCTTTTCCACCAAATACCGGCTCTTCCACAAAATACCGACTTCTACGCATGGGCCACAAAGTTTCAATCACACTGTATGTGCGCGCTCACATGTGGTATTTTGTGGAAGAGCCACACTCAAGGGGCCAAAGAGCCGCATGTGGCTCGTGAGCTGCGGTTTGCCGACCACGGTTCTACACGAATGTGGGAATGAAGTCCAAGCACTGGAGCACATGATAAAAACCTATGTTTTATATTCCAACTTCCTTTCTTGGGATGTAATTCTTACAGAAGGCAAATTTAGCATAAATCCTGTATTTTCCAAACCCAAGGAATTACAGTGACAGGCAGCTACTAGGGGTAAGGACTAAGACTATTTCAGTATTAAGGCTTTAAAGCATAACCTAGAAGGCTGTAGGTTTAGATCATTTGCATAAAATAAAATTAAAAAAGAGCCCCCCTCCCCCAAAAAATGAAAAAGGAATTCATATGGAATCAAGTATGATGTCATGCAAGTACTAGTTTAAAAGACACAGTACATAGAGACAGTAACCCCTGCAGTAACCATGAAAGCAAGGATTTAGATAACACCCAATTTGTGCCAGTCCCTCAGCTAGCCCTTATTCTCACTTAATTAACTGTGCAAGGGTCCACCTGCTTTGTATGTGATTGATTTTTTTGGTCTCTACTAACATCATTATGCTGAAGTTTTACTGTTTTTCAGCCCCTTTCCCCAGAGAGAACAACAGACATATGAAAAGATGCTCAACATCATTACTCATCAGAGAAATGCAAATTAAAACCACAGTGAGATATCACCTCACACCTATCAAGAATGGCTATCATCAATAAATCAACAAACAACCAGTATTGGCAAAGATGGGGAGAAAAGAGGACCCTCATGTACTGTTGGTGCAGCCCCTGTGGAAAGCAGTATGGAGTTTCCTCAAAAATTTAAAAATGAAACTGCCTCAAGACCCAGCAATTCCACTTCTGGGAATATATCCAAAGAAACCAGAAACACTAATTAGAAAGAATATATGAAAACTAGAGGCCCGGTGCACGGAATTGTGCACATTGAAAGTAAATTAATTAGAAGGTGTCTGGTGGGACTGGGCGAGACTGGCCGGACATGTCCTGGAGCCAACCTCCCACGGTTCCTCCCCAGCCAGCCTGGGGTGGCACCGGGGCTTGAAGGGTGTCTGCAGAGTGACCAGGGTCCCTTCAGCAGGTGGGGGTCCCTTGGCCTGGCCTGTGGGGATCAGGCCGAAACCGGCAGTCTGGCATCCCCCAAGGGGTTCCAAAGTGCGAGAGGGCACTCTGCAAAGTTGCTGTTGCTCAGCAGCTTCTGCGTTGAGTGTCTGCCCCCTGGTAGTCAGTGTGTGTCATAGCTATCAGCCAGTCGGCCAGTTGCTTAGAATTTTACATATATAGACTAGAGGCCCGGTGCACAAAAATTTGTGCACTTGGGGGCGGGGGGAAGAAGGGGGGGTCTCTCAGCCCGGCCTGTACCATCTTGCAGTCTGGGACCCCTCAGGGGATGACCACCTGCTGGCTTAGGCCCACTCCCCGGGGGATTGGGCCTAAGATGGCAATCAGACATCCTTCTGGCAGCCTGGCAGCCCTCGGGGGATGTCTACTTGCCAGTGGGGAGTAGGCCTAAGCTGCAGTCGGACATCCTTAGTGCTGCTGAGGAGGCGGGAAAGGCTCCCTCCACCACCACCGCTGTACTGGCAGCCATCAGCCTGGCTTGTGGCTGAGCAGAGCTCCTCCCATGTGAGAGCGCCCTGACCACCAGAGGGCAGCTCCTGCATTGAGCGTCTACCCCCTAGTGGTCAGTGTGTGTCATAGTGACCAGTCATTCCCAGTCGTTCTGCTGTTAGGGTCAGTTTGCACATTACCCTTTTACTATATAGGATAGAGGCCTGGTGCACGGGTGGGGGCCGGCTGGTTTGCCCTGAAGGGTGTCCCGGATCAGGGTGGGGGTCCCGCGTGGGTGCCTGGCCAGCCTGGATGAGGGGATAATGGCTGTTTGCAGCTGGTCACATCCCCTTCAGGGTGGGGGTCCCCATGGGTGCCTGGCCAGTCTGGGTGAGGGGCTGAGGGCCATTTTCAGGCTGGCAGGTGACTGAAATTCCCAACCTCTCCTTTTCTTCTTTTTTTTTTTATTCTGGGATTTATTTACCTTCTATGGCTGTCACTGGAACTGAGAGCTGGCTTTAGCTCTGAGGCTCAGCTCCAGCTCTGAGACCTCGGTTGCTGAAAGCAGGTATCTGGGTTTGTTTGGCTTCTATAATTGAAACACTGTTGCAGCTCCAGCTCTGAGGTCCAGCTGTCTGAAAGCAGGTCTCTGGGGTTTGTTTAGCTTCTATAATTGCAACATAGTTGCTTAGAGTGCAGCTCAGAGCTGGGCGGCCGCAGGCGGGGAATCTTGGCTTCCTCCATCACTGGAGCAAGAAAGCCTCCTGTTCGCTTCAGCTGCCTGGCTGCCGGCTGCCATCTTGGTTGGAAGTTAATTTGCATATTGTCCTGATTAGCCAATGGGAAGCGTGCCGGAAGTACAGTTAATTACCATGTTTGTCTATTATTAGATAGGATAAGGGTTCATTGCAACATTATTTACAATAGCCAAGATTTGGAAGCAGTGTAAGTGCCCCTGTAAATAAATGGATAAAAATGCTGTGGCACATGTACACAATGGTATACTACTCTGCCATAAAAAATAAAGAAGGAACTCTTACCTTTTGTGGCAGCATGGATGGACTTGGAGAGCATTACGCTAAGTGAAATAAGCCAGTCCAAGAAAGACAAATATCATGATTTCACTTATATGTGGAATCCAAGGAACAAAATAAACTAACAAAATAGAAACAGATTCATAGATACTGATAACAGACTGATAGCTGTCAGAGGGGAAGGGGGTTAGGGGGCTTGGTGGAAAAGGTGAAGGGATTAAGTAAAGAAAAAAAATCCCACAGACACAGACAACAATATGGTGATTACCAGAGGGTGAGGGGGGTGAGGGGGCTGTGGAGTAGGTATAAGAGGGTAAGGGGGGCATAAATGGGATGGAAGGAAACTTGATTTGGGGTGGTGAACACACAATATACACCTGAAACTTAAATAATTTTATTAATCAATATCACCCCAATAAATTAAATAAAAATAAAAAAATCAAAGAAATCACATTATAGGTTCATGTTTTTTAAAATCTCAGTATTTATTTGTGATTTTAAAACAGAGAAACTAATGTTTATCAGGAAGTTACCTTATCCCTAGGAGTGTAAGGCACAAGGGACTTTAAAAATTCTAATTTATTCTTTGGTTTGACCTATTGCCTCTGTGCTCTCTTAAGCTTGGCTAATCCAAGTTGGATTGTTCTCTAATTAGAGCTTTAGAAGTTAAATATAAGAAAATCAAATAGCTGCCTTCAAATGAGATAAAACTAAGTGAAAGAACTTTATGGAGAATGCTAGTAGGGGGATATTAGTATCCTCATTTTATTACAAATAAAGAAAAAAACAAACTTTTCTCCTGCAGTCACAGGCCACTTACCAAACGCCCGAGGTTGTAGTAACAGTCAGGGTACTTTCTTCTGTGTCTGATTGCTGTCCGATAGCTGTGCTCGGCAGCTTCGAACCGTTTCAGGCTGTTCTGCACGATGCCTAAGTTCATCCACGCCGCAGCAAAGTCTGGCCTGGAAGAGCAGTTTGAAAAGGAAAACAAGGAAAAGAAAGGCTCAGGCCCCAAAAGGCAGGAGCTCATTTCTTTGCCACTAGCAGAATTCTAAGAACAATGCTTACTGTATTTGTACAGCCAAAGACAGCAGCTCCTCCGCTTCCTGTAGCTCATTCCTTTCCTTTAAAATATTTCCAAGATTATTCATGGCATGAACATACTTGGGATTTAATCTGAAAGTGGAGAGAGAAAACAAGCCATCTGTTAATGTTCAGTTGTCTTCACTAAGCTCTCAGGAATTGGCAAGGGTATCTTAAAGTTGGTGTCTTTAAGGGGACAGGTGTTTTTTCAAAAATTTAATATATTTGTATTGATTTTAAAGAGGAAGGGAGAGGAAGAGAGAGAGAAACATCAATGATGAGAGAGAATCATTGATTGGCTGCCTCCTGCACAGCCCTCACTGGGGATCGAGCCCGCAACCCGGGCATGTGTCCTTGACTAGAATCGAACTTGGGACCCATCAGTCCACAGGCTGACACTCTATCCACTGAGCAAAACTGGCTAGGGCAAGGGGACAGAGTTTTAACTCTAAAAAGTTAAAACAATCTATAATAATAAAAGCATAATATACTAATTAGACCAGACATATGAAGTTGCTGCAGCAGGGGCCGAAGCAGAGGCAGTTAGGGGTGATCAGGTAGGCAGTCAGAGTTGGTTAGGGGCGATGAGACAGGCAGGAGAGCAGTTAGGGGTGATCAGGCAGGCAGGCAGAATGGTTAGGGGTGATCAGGCAGGCAGGCAGGCAAGTGGTTAGGGGCAATCAGGCAGGCAGGTTAGTGGTTAGGGGTGATCAGGCAGTCAGGCAGATGAGCGATTAGGAGCCAGTGGTCCCAGATGCGAGAGGGATGTCCGACTGCCCCTGCGGGATTGGGCCTAAACCGGCAGTCGGACATCCCCAAAGGGGTCCCAGAATGTGAGAGGGTGCAGACCGGGCTGAGGGATCCCCCCCCTTCCCCTGGTGCACAAATTTCGTGCACCATGCCTCTAGTACATATAAATATAAATGAAACAGGATGCATGCAGTACCTCACAGCTTCCCTATAATATCTGATGGCAGCTGTTTGATTGCCATTATCAGCCAGGTTTTTGCCAACATTGTAGTGAACCTGAAAACAGAGATAAAAACTTGGTCATTAGCTGATAGACTTCTTTCTTCAGAATAGGGCTAACTATCATATCTTCTAAATGAAAACAAAAGGTAATGGTATTTAAAACTAAAACAACCCCCCCCCCCCACCTCCCCACACCAGAACTTTAGCTAAAACTCTACAGACTTGGCCAGGGGCTTGCCCCATCTTGTAAGAAAAGAGTAGAAGAAAGAGAGATAATAAGCAGGTGATACCACTACATAACGATATTTAACTAAAGAACTCACTGGAGAAAATTGAAAAATTAGGGAGCTGGGCTGGTTTTACTGCTAAACAAACCCTCGACTCCCACTCCTCTCTCACATACTCATGCCCCATTAGTATGACCAACATTCTACTTCCTGTTTCTATGAATTTGACTTCTCTCAGTACCTCATATAAGTGGTATCACATAGTATTTGTCTTCTTGTGACTGGCTTATTTCACTGAGCAGAATGCCCTCAAGGTCCACCTATGTTGTAGCATCTGCCAGAATGCCCTTCCTTTTTAAGGCTGAATAAACATTCCATTGTATAGATACACCACATTCAACTGTTGGTGGACACTTAGGTTGCTTTCATCTTTTAGCTATTGTTAACTAATGCTATGAGGTCCTGCTCTCAATATTTTTGGATATGCTATCCTATATAATAAAGAGCTAATATGCTAATTAGATTGGACAGTGGAACAATCTTCTGGAACGACCAGTGGGCGGGGCTGCGAGGCAGCCGGGGCTGAGAGCGCCCAGCCCCTTGCATGAATTTCATGCATCAGGCCTCTAGTATGTATATAATACATATATGTATATGAATATATGTATATGCTGTATGTATACACATACTATGTGTGTATATATATGATGAGGCAAAAGTAGGTTTGCAGTTGTGAGTGCATGAAACACAGTTTATTCTTGTATTATTATTATTGTATTATTTTCCATATGAACCTACTTTTGACCAACCCTGTACATCTATCTAGCCATCTTTACATATTTCCTCAGAAGTGGACTTGCTGGACCATATGGTAATTTCTATTTTTAATTTCTGAAGAACTAAAATGGTTGATTTTATGTTATAAGAATTTAACCTCAAATTTTTTTATAAAAGAGAATTTTTGGTGATTTGGTTGTAAAGTGGACTAGAAGAAACAGGACTCACAACTGCAAACCTACCGGAAATTCTGAGGCATCTCAATGTGAGGGCACCAGGGTGGCTAACTTGTGGCATTTTCTTAAGAGCACATGGGCTCAGAATACATTACAAAGAAAGGAGTGGAAACCCGAACTCAGACCAAGGCAGCAGAAGTGCACAGAGTCATGAGGACAATTATCAAAAGTGCTTATTGATCATCAAAAGCTCCTTTTGGAGGCTTACAACATTGAGGGCCAAAAGAAATCTCAGAGGAGATGATGTGATCTAAAGGAATTTATTCCATTAGGGGTACTAAGTATGACTAATAACAGTAACAGAAACACCAGCAGGGGGAAGGTGCTGAAGGAGGTCGTGAGGCAAGGGAAGGGGTTGGCATCGCACACATATAGCCTCTCCTCTTCACAGCATCCCGGACAGGCAGCTGCTATCACCCTCCCTTCCGAGTTGAGGGACTGCGTCGAGGTTCTGGGCTGGATTTGAATCCAGGATCCAAAGCCTGTGTTTGTTCTTACTCTATCACACTCATTTATTAGGGTGCTCGATAAAGATGAGCCATTTCTAGACCCACTCATTCATACCATCTATTACTTTTCTTAAAGTAAAATAATGTTTATTTGTGTGTGTTAAGGGCTGAATTGTGTCCCACTTCTCCCTCCAAAGTCCTATGTTGAAGCCCTAAACCCCATGTGATTGTATTTGGGGATCGGGTCTTTTAAAAAAGTCACTGAGTTAAAATGAGGTTCTGCGGGTGGGCCTAACCCAACCTGACTGGTGTCCTTACAAGAAGGGAAAACTTGGGCACACAGAGAGACACCAGTGGGGCATGCACACAGAGGACAGGCCCTGGGAGGGCACAGCCAGGAGGTGGCTGTCTGCAAGCCCAAGAGAGAGGCCTCAGGAGAAATCAACCTGCTGATACCTTGATCTTGGGACTTGCAACTCCCAGAGAATGAGAAAAAATAAATTTCTGTTGTTTAAGCCACTTAATCTGTGGTATTTTGTTATGGCAGACTGATATACCATGAAATACAATAATGGTTTAGACACATTCAAGTAGCTCACATTCAAATACTTCTAAACCCTTCTGAAAATAGGAGCACATCCTGCCTCAGCAATCCTAACCTACAGTTAGAGCACGTTTTCATAACTACTGATTATTTCTGAAAGGGCGGGGAGCGGTGCACCGTCTTTACGCACATATGTAACAGATTTGTTTTTTAACTGTCAATATTAAAGTCCATTCATCTCTTTTCACCTCATCTAACAAGAGAAATCACAAGCAGGGATACCACGGGTGATAGAAATATGCACTACTGCACAGCACACTGCATAATTTAAACTTCCTGGTCCAAACTACTGCCCATCCGTAGGTATTATCATCTTCAAATCATAGCTTGGAGGCCAGTTAATGCCATGGTCGGTTGTTGAAAAGTATGCTCTAAATGGTTTGATTGTGTGCCTCTCCCAACCCCAGCCAAGATGTGTTATCCACCTCTGGTCCCACACACAAAAGAACCACATTCGGAGACTCCAACCTGGGAGGGAGGCGCCTGTGGTCCCCAGAATACAAAGAGGGCTCTGAGGCACGCTCCCTCCTCTCCCGCCCGAGCTCCCGCTGCTTTCCTTTGTTACGGGGAGATTCTGTTTTCTCAGTAAAAAGCTCAAACAGAGTTCAAGTGCCCTCTGCAGCATAAACAGTGTTCTGCCAGACACCCTCTGCTAGACACCTGCAAGGCCAGACAGGGGAAGATGAGGGAGGATGAGGGGCGCTCTGGGCATTCGGGCTGCAGTCATTTCAGTGTCACCACTTAAAAACCTGACATCGCTCTGCAAGTCAAGCCGTCCAGGAGGAAGAACTGGCACACAGGTTCGCCCAGAGGCCAGCCTCAGCCTCTGGGTTATGTGAAGGGAAGTATTGGAACAGAAAACAGCTGCCTAGATAACACACTATAAAAAGATAAAACAAAATAACCCCGACACCGTTTACTTAAAAGAGTGTCTAAAGAATGAGTGATTTCTGTTTCCAGGGAAGGTAAGAGATTGAAAAATCCTATTTAGTCTTGAGCTTTCCCTCCAGCCTTTGATTCCTGTGCTGAGGCAATGAACCAGCACAGAAGCTGCAGATAAAGCTACCTGCAACCCAAGGACACGTAAATTTAAAGGAGGTGAAGGCCACAGTAACAGAAGGCAGTTTTAACACCAGCAACAAAACCAGTTCGTGTCCAACATTCTGCCAAAGGTTGATGTTAAATTTAAAATCTTTTAAGGACCTAAAAGTCCTATAATCTATCCTGGGTCACTCCTTGAGGAAATCCCTCATTGTGGTATGTGATCCTTTCATTATGAAAAGAGTTTAGAATTGTATCCCAGAGTTGATACAAAGACACACACTTTAAAGCCTTAAAAACTAAAAATGACTGTCAACATAATTAGATACTTGGCATTTCACCATAGTAAGCTCTAGGAATTTAATTTCCATTTGGCTCAATTCAGTCACTAATACTGAGTGAGTACTATGTGCAAGGCACTGTGGGTCATTCAAATGCAGACCAGGCACTGGTATTACTTGCCTACATATTGCAATCTTTTGAGAAAGATGAGCCTGTTTGTAAATCTGGGTCTAATCTAGAGCCAGGTGTCAACTGCTGGCTTAATATTCAATGAACATAAAGTGGATACCAGTGCAAAAACTGTATCTCCTGTAATGGAGTTGAATGAAAGCAGTGTCTTCCTAATGGGATCTCCTCTACCCTGAAATCAACCTAGCTTTTTTTTTTTTTCCCCTAAACGAAGTAAAGACAATTTTATAACATTTCAAGTTATAGTGGCAAGTAAAATATAATCTCTCTTTGGCTCAGACTGAATGGCATTACTAAAAAAACTTCTTAGAAAGGACTATCAGCAGCGGGTTTATTTTGAAGAAGACATAGAATAACTGTGTGTGTGCCCATGTGTGCACACCCTGTGTTTTCTGGCCTACAACATAAGAAGTCATGCCACTAGGACACATAGATAGGCTCTAAATCACACATGTCCCATCTCTCCCCTCTCCCACTTACTTGAGTAATGCGGGCACTGTATCATATCAGGTCTCCAACTAGCCACCCAGATCATGAAGCTAGATAACACCAGTTTCCTTTTCCTATACCTCACTTTCCACCATTTGTAATAATAATAATAATAATAATAATAATAATAATATCCTCTCTCTAAATATTCTCTATAAGGGAATATAATGGAGATTAATGATAGAGCCACTACAAAAAGATTTGAGTTCCTTATAGGGAAGAACTACTAGTGTATAAATAGAAGGCATAATTTCTGCTATTCAAATGCCCAAGTAAAAAAAAAGCAAATCTATTAACATGCACAAAATTAAATCACAGGCAATTTGTTTTTAGTAATGGCGAGGCCAAAAAATCAAATTAGCGCTAAGTTTGAAGTAATTCACTTTTCTACCTAAGTCTCTTAACTATAAAACATGAACAAGGTTTTTTTAATCCAAGATTAAGACAAACAAGGAGTCAGTATCTTTTAAACTATTCTTCGCTTCGAGGTCACCACGTCAACTTTTCATTAGACTTGCTCATATACTTTTACCTGAAATCACCGCTTTTTCTTAGAGAATGTAAAAACAAGACAGCTGCAGAGAGCTCTGTTTCTACCTCCTGAGGATGCATTTGGAGCATCCAAGTCTGATGACCCAAGGCAGAACGAACCCGTATTTAGTAATAATAATGATCTCCATGAACAGAAATCCTTCTCATGGGTTAGGTTAGGAATCTAACCGAACCCCTTGGCATCCCACTTTGAGCAAGAAACATTCCCTTCTTGCCAGTGAATGTGACGACCAAAACTAAGATGAGCCTACGAAAGCCAGCGTTTCTTGAGCACCTGCTGGTTCTCACTACCCTGTGAGGCCACGTCAGATGCCAGGTTCCAGGAAGGCCTCACCACAAACCCAGGAGACAGGCATTGTCGGCCCCCTTTTCTAAGGGCACTAAAAGTTCAAAATTCCATCCAAGAAGGCAGAGCTGGTAAAGCAGAGAGCTTGGATTCATGAAGAATCCAAGTGAAAAAATTCCTTCCAGACGCTTCTACAAAAACACTGCCAGTTTTAAAGTCTACACATTTATTTTCCCCAACCTGACAAAAGGAAGGAGTCACGAGCAGGTAACGCAAATGTGTACTAGTGCTACCATATAGCATCACTTAAACTCCCTGAATCAAATTACTGTCCCTTGGTAGGTACTATCATCTTCAAATGATGGCTTGGAGGGTGGTGGATGCTGTGGCCAGAGCATGTATTCTGAAAAGTGTGCTCTGCATGTTTCAACTGTGGGCCTCCTCCAGCGCAGACTGGAGGTGTGGTGTTAGCTACCCTCCCTTCAGAGGGAGATGTGACCAACTGGAAGATGAGTACAACTTCCTTTAAGTAATCCCTTGCTTCACTGACACTGTCTTTTTTAATATATTTTTATTGATTTTTTTTAGAGAGAGAGGAAGGGAAAAGGGAGAGAGAAAAAAACATCGATGTGAGATCAAAACATCTATCGACTGTGTCATGCATTCCCCCTACTGGAGATCGAACCCGCAAGACTCCTAGGCATGTGCCCTGACTGGGAATCAAACCAGCAACCTTTCGGTGCACGGGATGAAGCCCAACCAAGTCGTACTGGCCGGGGCAGACATTGCTTGGTTTTAATAACTTCTTTTGAATTATATTGGCTCAGGAGAATTTTAATACATTTTATTAAAAGGACAAAAAAAAAAAAAAGAAAGAAAGAGAAACCCAGAATTATGCTAGATTCTGTACGAAGGCAAACATTCTTCTTATTGAGTTGTTGAATTGAAAACATTTCCTAGTAACGTCTTTCTGAAGACACAGGGCAGCCAACACACCTTAGCATTGAGAGGGCACACAGACAGGGCACTTCTAAAGAGCTGTTCTTCACTCCGCCACTCGCCGCTGCGAATTATGCACCTCAGCGTGTTTATGAATAGAATTCCCAGTACGAGAGCAGCGATTAGTTTCTTAAGAATAGAGAGACACGGTAAATGTCATGAGGAAAGTCCGTCCAACCATCCAACCATCTGGTTACGAAAGGCACCCTCCTGGCCAGTAAGTACCTTTCTCTGTGTATGTTTACCAAGAGCTCCGCAGCCAAGCGTCAGCAGCATGCAGTACCCAGCACTGGGCAGGTAGAGGACTCTCTCGGCCACCACAAAGCCCACGCGGAAGAACAGGTTACTGGCGGGGAGAAACGGGATAACGAGGAACCCCAGGCCCAGCGTGAGGATCCTGGAAAGTGAGAGGTGCGGGGATGGCTGTTTGTAGCTATCTCAAGAAAATGTGCTACTCAGCATTAAAATAATAATAAAGGCTGTTTTTTCAGGCCATCCATTGAGAAAAGGTATTCTTAGCAGCAAAACGCTGTCATCAGTAGAGAGGGTTTAGCCTGGCAATATTAAAAGATGTAAAAATCTTACAGAGGCACTTAGCATCAAGCACAAGGATAAAACTTATAAGTCACACGATTCATAACAATGAGGTTAGAATGACGATATTTGTGAGGCCTTATTCATTCATCTACTCCTAACACACCTCAAGCCATGTAGTTCCTATATAAACTATATATAAACAACTGGCCCCAATTAGTCTCATGTAGCTTATATAGGAACAAAAATCCCCCTACAAACTTAACAGGTATAACACTAATTAATTAGTTTAGACTTTATAAAATCTGAAATAAACTAATATCATTTTGGGGGGTCACAACTCCACAAATTTCAGTCAAGTAGGAGAAGGCTGGGTCTAGGCTATCATTTCTAATGTCCCATATGATACAAGAGGATGAATTGGGAAACTAGGTCAAATTTGCTGGCTCCTTCCTGGACCCTGTGCCTACAGTATGTTAGAAATAAAATCTAATTGCACATGTGCAAGTGAACTGGGGCAAAAGTTTGTCGACCTTTAGAATTACGAACCAATTTAAAACACAGGTAAACTTGAACCTTAATTTATTTTGAGAAATTACTAATCTAAATCCATACATACTTATATGTAAAGGAAATCATTTTAAATAGTTTTCCTTCTCACGAAACACATTTGTTTTTCCTCCAATTTTATTCCCAATAACCTTCCCCTCCCCACCCTTTTTTTGTGTGAGAAAGGAATAGTCTCTGGGGCAGCAGTTTATTTTGTACCAAACAACAACAGAAAGAATCACTATGGCATCCACCAGGGTTTTCTGAAGGAGAACTGTGAAATAACGGGCACAACACACATCAATTACACTCTCTGTTCTGGCCAATAAATTACTCTTTACCACCTACCGAGAAAAGGGTCTCAAAATGCTACGTACTTCAGGGGGAGGGGAGCAGTGGAGGAGGGGGAGATCAGGCAGTCATCCATACCCCCTCCTCCGAGTTCACTCGCCACCAGTTGAAGCCAGCGATGGATTCCGAATGGGTGAACTCCTCCTCGTCATAAATATGCATTGGAAATAAATGTCCTCAGACATGACTTCCACAAAATCGTTAAAATGATCGGTGATGGATTTAGCAAAATGCTTCTGACTTAACCCAGGGTGGAAGTTAAAACTCGGCGCTGTCTCTTACCTTCTCCTGTGACTGTCTGCGGAGCACAGGGCTTGGCATATCAGGCCAATTAGGCAGAACCAGAGTGCTGCCAGTGCAATTACCCTCCAGTCCCCGGCGGACTTAATGAGGGGGATGCAGCCCATTGACCAATCAAAACACAGCCACCAGGGGCACAGCAGCAGCCAGGCATTCAAGGAATAGTAGTAATTATAGTTTATGGCCTGTCAGTCAAAAGGAAAACAAACATTTACTTAATACTAAACTTGAAAATATACCTATGTACCCTAACTTCACTTCTGAGGCATTCATAGGCTTCTCTTCCAGGAGAGCAGTTATAGAAAATAAAATGCTGCCACTTTCGACAATGGGTGAGGGCACTAATTTGCAATGTATTAAATGCATTGAGATTTTGAGAGAAAAAGGCAGCGTAGCTGCCAGACTCTGCTATACAGTTCTTCCATTTCTGTTCAGTCTATGCCCCATTTATGTAGAGAGGCCCGAAGTCTGTGACCCAGGAAATCTGAGGCCCAGGGGTCACCTATGTGCCTAACAACGTAAGCACAGGACTCTATGCTGTTTCTCTTGATTCCGGTCTCTATGAAAGCACTGCTCAGCACTGACACCCTTGCCTTCAGATAAAGCCAACCTGTGCAATAAAGAGAGTCTTGACACCACTGGACTTTTAAAGATACCACTGATATTGCTGTATTTCATCTTAACCCCGCCAAGCCAATTTCCTTTATAACAAAAGTCTCGGGGTTAGGAGACACTAACGAGGCCGGCGAGAAACCTGACGTTAGAAGAAAGCACTCAATTTTGATTAGAGGGGAAATACAGGGGGCTTCCACCAGCTCAGTGCCCTGATCAAAGCCTGGTTTCATCCTGGAATGTCCTTCGTGATGGCAAACAAACACGAAGGGGTTCCATTTATTAGGGATTTTGTGGGTGTGTGGGGAGTGAGAGGCGGAGGAGGGGTGAAGGACCGGGAACTGGGTGGACACACTCAGAACTCACCCTGACCACCACGCTGTCGGCAAAGGACGCGGGGTTGTCCACCTCGGTGAAGGGTGGCGGGCCGGTGCCCATGATTTTCCAGCGCACGTAGAGCACCCCGGCTCCCCCCACGGCCAGGAGGGTCATTCTGAAGAGGAGACCCCCATTTCTGAGCACGCCAATGTACTGCAAAGACACCGCAAAGCCCCTGATGTCACAGATTTTCAAACAGAAGTGTGGCCCAGCCAGGTACAATTGTGCAGCAATTCTACCTGAACTGTGCTGACACTGTGCTTTAAAAGGCTGGCTATTTTAGAATTCAGACTCACAGGAAGAACTTTGAAAATGGCATTTTAAATCAGCTGGTACTTGACATTTTCCATGTCAGGGTTGGAGACAAAAAGTACATACCTCTAATGACTTGTCCTTGTGTAGTACCTTCTGGACAATTTCCAGAACATTTAATTTGCCTATCACCAAGATGTCAAAGACTGCATTCAAACCCTAAGGAGGCAAAACAAGGCAATCAATGATGTGGGCACCTAACTCTGA
Organism: Myotis nattereri; assembly: GCF_964212035.1. Lineage (NCBI taxonomy): Eukaryota > Metazoa > Chordata > Mammalia > Chiroptera > Vespertilionidae > Myotis > Myotis nattereri. The sequence continues at coordinate 39,176,356 of NC_138076.1, read as the reverse complement.
TTAGTAGCAATTATACTGCACGATTATATTGGTAAATCTAGGTAAGGAATATAGTGCATTAGGTAATTATGGCAGACTTCTTCAGCTCTTGGAAAAACCACCATTGTTCCTATGAAATTAGCTCATGGTAATATATTATATCAAGTTTATTAGCTAGTAAATTCCTGTCAGTCATAATTTCATAGTCGGCATGTTAGAATACCATAAGATTTGGGATAACTAGAAATTTGGACCTCCTCAAAGGTCGTTCCTTCCCCCTTTTTTTCCCTTTACACTAAGCGTCCCTTAACTGATATAACAGAGTGGTTATGTGGGCAGCTATTATGCATACAACGACAAAGGCAGCCATCAGCCTGAGAAACCCAGCCACATAAGTAAAGACACCTCAGGAACCCCAGGTGCTGACGGACTTCGGCAAGTGCAGCAGAAGCAGGAGCAGAGCATGTACAAGGATCTCTGATGGGCCGTTGGAGATCCCTCAGCTTCAGACTCCTAATTGTCCACCAGCTTGCTATTCTCCTTTTCTTTTTTGTAATCCTCACCCAAGGATATATTTTACTGATTTTTTTTAAAAATATATTTTATTGATTTTTTACAGAGAGGAAGGGAGAGAGACAGAGAGTTAGAAACATCGATGAGAGAGAAACATCGATCAGCTGCCTCCTGCACATCTCCTATTGGGGATATGCCCGCAACCCAGGTACATGCCCTTGACTGGAATCGAACCCGGGACCTTTCAGTCCGCAGGCCGACGCTCTATCCACTTAGCCAAACCGGTTTCGGCTATTTTACTGATTTTAGAGAGAGGGGAAGTGGGGGGCAAGGAGAAAGAGATAGATAGATCAGTTGCCTCCGATACACATCCCGACTGGGGATTGAACTCGCAACCTGGGTATGTGCCCTGACCAGGAATCGAACAGGCATCCTTTTAGTGCACAGGATGATGCACGCTCCAACCAACTGAGTCACATGGGTCAGGTGCAGCTTTCTGTCCTGCCCAGCACACAGCCAGACTGCATTTCCCAGCCTCCCCTCCAGCTACGTGCGGTCATGGGACTGAGTGTCAGCCTATGGAATGTGGGCAGAAGTGACAACGCCCCATCTTGGAGGTTTGGTTATAAACCTGGAACCCTCCACCACTCGGGTTCCCCTTCCCACTGGCTGTGATGGAGACGATGAGGATACTCACTGAAGATGGCAGAGGCTCCGCCAGCCTGGGCCACTGTACGGAGGACAGTCACCTCCGTCACGTGAAGCCCTGTCCACGATGGCCAGGTGAATGATAAAAACACCGATTCTGTGATGCCACTGGGTTTTGAGAGTGAGATACTGTAGCTCTACCTGCGCTAACAGCTTCCAATACCACCATGACAGTTTCTTTCTAGCAGGTGAGGGCTGCGTCTGCAGCTATTACACCTGTAGTTTGTTACAGGCTGAAGGCCAGATGAGCCTTGGATTCTATTGTCTGCGTTGCAATGGTCTTCCCACCATTGTCACTGCTGCAGGAAACATCATCTAGCACAGTGGTTCTCAACCTTGGCTGCACATTAGAATAACCTGGGAATCTTTTTTAAATCCTGATTTCTGGGCCTCATCCTCCGGAAATTCTGTTTCTTTGCTACTAATGTTGTGCCGCCCCCGCCCCGCCCCCCCCCCCCCCCATAACAAAGAAACAGAATTTCCGGAGGATGAGGCCCAGAAATCAGGATTTTAAAAAGATTCCCAGGTGATTCTAATGTGCAGCCAAGGTTGAGAACCACTGATATAGCAGAACTCTGCCCAATCTGGATAAAGTGGTCAGAATACACACGGCGTATTTGGATAACACTGCCCCTAAATGACTTGCATCTTTTTAATATGGGGCTTCGTGGCAAAGATCATAAATCATCAGAAGCCAGTGGTGATTCGTGGTTTTCAGAGCAAGGATGACATCCCTACTTAACCCTCTCCCAGAAATGCTGGGAGCCATTCATTAGCCAATACACGGGCCAGCGCTGGATTAATCATTTCAAGAATCCTGATTTCATTCACCCAAGCGACACATGATTTAGTGGGTCACAGGAGGCCATTTCTGCCGGGGCGTGAACTATTTTCTAGGAGGCAGGGCTCCCTGTTGAGCTGCTGTCGTCACTGTCTTTTCACACCGTTTGTGCTTCTGCCTGTGAGCTGTAGGACAGTCACCACGGGTGACGGGGCCCTGCCGTCAGGGGCACCGAGCCAAACACACGTTTGGCCCTCCCTCCTCCTTCCCACTTAAATGTATCATCAAAACGTCCACATCCTCAAAATGTCCACATTCTTATCAAATTTTTGAAAACAGCTAAATTTCACCATATCCTTTTTCACATAAATTCAAACTGTAATGGGAGTCACCGTGGGTCCTTGTTAAGTGGAGATTCGGATGCAGCAGTCCTGGTGTGGGGTCTGAAATCTAAATTTCTAGTACGTCCCAGGGGATGCTGATGCTACTGGGCGTCAAACCACACCCTGAGGAGCATGGGTTCAGAGCGGTGGTTCTCAAGAGGATGACTTTGCCCCTCGGGGATGCGTGACTATGTCGGAGACATTTTCGGTTGTTACAACTGAGGGGGTCCTACTGGAGTGAATGGAGGCCAAGGATGCTGCTAAACATCCTACAGAGCACAGGGCACCCCTCCATAAGACAAAAGATCTAGCCCTCGCTGGTTTGGGTCACTGGATAGAGTGTCAGCCCGCAGACTGAAGGGTCATGGGCTTGATTCTGGTTAAGAGTATATACCTCGGTTGCAGGCTCGATTCCCCGGCCCTGGTTGGGGTGCATGTGGGAGGCAAATAATCGATGTATCTCTCACATCAAGGTTTCTCTCTCTGTCTCTCCCTGCCCCTACCACTCTCTCTAAAAACTGATGGGAAAATATCCTTGGGTGAGGATTAACAAAATAATAGATCCAGCCCATGCCAGGCCAGCGTGGCTCAGTGGTTGAGCATCAACCTATGAACCAGGAGTCTAGGTTTGATTCCTGCTCAGGGCACATGCCCTGGTTGCAGGCTCGATCCCCAACAGGGGGTGTGCAGGAGGCAGCCGATCAATGATTATTTCTCATCATTGATATTTCTATCACTCTCTCCCTTTCCCTTCTTTTCTGAAATCAAACACACACACACACACACACACACACACACACACACACACACACACACTAGAGGCCCAATGCATGAAATTCGTGCAAGAGGCTTGGTCCTCGCAGCCCGGTTTCATCTGGAGGGTCGTTGGGCTGTCTGGTCTAATTAGCATATTATGCTTTTAGTATTATAGATATCAAACATACACACACACATACACACATACACACACACACACACACACATACATATACTAATAATAAAAAGACTTTTAAACAAAGGAAAGAAAAAGATCCAGCCCTAAATGTCAGTCAGTAATAGCAAAGCTGAGAAACACTGGCTTAGACCAAATTGTTACTTTTAAAAAGTAACTCCTGAAATCCAAGGATGTTGGCAGAGTATTCCCTTCTACACCATCTTGTACAGTAGATAGCTAACCTTAACATTATGGACCAAGTCCAGTAAAACCCCTGATCTTTGCCTGACTTGTGTCAAACCCCAAACAGCTCTGACTGCCTTTCTGCCCCAAGGTATTCCTACCTGGCCATTCACACCCTCACCTTTGTTTTCCATTTCTCTGCCTCTGCTCACATCTCTGACTTCTAGACTTCCCTCTAACAATGTGAGGGAATAGAGAGAAAAGGAAAGTGGATTTCAATGCCTCTCCCTTCCAGGGCTTCAACTCAGATTAGCCATCGGAGGTGCGTGCCTCTCCTCCTCAAAGGCCCTTTCACCTTTCCAATGGAAGCCAAATATAACATGATCTACACTCAGTACTTCTTTAACCAGGACCAGAAGCATGAGTGGGGTCAGCCCACTGTTGCATTTAGGACTGCCCAAATATGAGAGCACCCAAGAAAACCCAAACTGTTCCTTCACCTTTTTCTATGGGACCTCTCCAAGAGGCCCAATGGCCACTCTTTAAGAACCTCCCACTCTCCATTCCCACCAGTCGCTAATGATCGTCAGCTGAGACAGCTCCTTCCCTGATGCAACACCAGGACTGTGAGAGCACAAGTAATCGGTCCAGAAATGTCTACAACTGCAGGCTGGCAATGGGGTGCAACAGAGGAGGTCACACAGGCAGGGCCGGCTCGCTCTGTCTCTACAGGAGGGGGAAGGGTGCGTTCAGAGCAGGTCTTACCAGCACAGTGATCCCCTGCTCTTTGCACAGCATGGCCACAGCGCCCAGAAGGATGCTCAGCAACACCCAGAATGTAGAATGGGTCCCTTCCTTGTTACCTGCCAATTAAGAGAAATGACAAACATAAAAGTCATACAACCCAGCTCGGTTTTATTAGCGCTAGGAACAAAAATTTGAAGCATGCACCTCATGTTGTCACAATTTAAAACCAGAGTTTGGTCTCTGACAGCATTTCTCTGTAGTTGTGTTAAACCCCTGAATTCCTGATGAGGCAACACCCTCTAAACGTACACACGTCCCCTCTCAAGGTGAACCCTAGCAGGTGCCCAGAGCCTTTGGGAGGCATTCCAACAAAGTCCTGGCCACAAAGACTCTCATCTCACAGTGCCCAAGGGGTAAGTTCCTTCTCCCCAACCTGCCGATTACCTAATAGGCCATTCTGCCAAGTTATGTTGAGAACTCCCACTGAGAACGTAAGCACTGCACCTGGTTGCATAAGGGCCTCAGCAGTTACAGCTGCTGTCACAACGGCAGGAGTGATGGGAATGCCTGAGCAGCTGAGAGTCTCTGCTACTGCGATAGAACTCTGGGCTCTGAGCATCAGGGGGTGTGGAATGGCTCAGACCTGTGATGATGCAGGACCACTGACTGAGGGCTGGCACCCACCTAGCACCCGGGGCAGATAAGGGCTGCCATCCTGCATGGGAACTCAAGCATCACTAGGAAGACAAAACATCACCAGAAATGTGAAGGCCGCAGTAGGAAGCTGGAGTGGGGCTGAGCTTGAGTAATCACCCCTGGTCCCTAAATTGCCTTCTGAGGAGGGTGGGCCTGGCTAGACACTGTTTGGTGGGTGGTATCTGCAATCTGGGGGCCAGAGCTGAACTGCTTGGGAGGAGAGGAGAGGAAAAAGGTGGGGTGGTGTTCATCTCTATTCTTCCGTGCTGAGGCCCTCACCTCCTCATCCAGACAGATGGTGAACAAGCATCTAAGACAATGGTTCTCAACCTTGGCTGCACATTAGAATCACCTGGGAATCTTTTTAAAATCCTGATTTCTGGGCCCCATCCTCCGGAAATTCTGTTTCTTTGTTATGGGGTGGGGCCACAATATTAGTAACAAAGAAACAGAATTTCCGGAGGATGAGGCCCAGAAATCAGGATTTTAAAAAGATTCCCAGGTGATTCTAATGTGCAGCCAAGGTTGAGAACCACTGATCTAAGAAGACACAGCTTTGAGGTGGGGCAAATGAACCTGCGTGGAGGACGAGATCATTAGCTTGCCCGTGTGTCCATGAATCTTGGGTTAGTTTTGCTTAAAACCAGAGCTCCTGGTCTAAATTCCAGCTCTGCATCCACTATGTGACCCTGAGCAAGTTACTATACTCACCGTCTCAGTGACATCACGTATAAAACGGGGGCAACATTCACGATATATTCCTCATCTGAGAGGGAAATTTTAGATAGAAATATCTAGACATCCATGTTAAAAATTACATAAGTATGCTTGCAAATGCAAAACACATCTCTGGAAAACACACAAGAAACCAACTATATTGGTTTCTGAACAATTTTAAGTAGGAAAATTTGGGTAGGGAAGTCTTACTTTTCATAGTATAACCTTTTCTATCTTTAAAATTTTCTTAACTGTGTGCATGCATTAAAAACCATACATCTAAAAAAAACCACTTGGTATAGTGTGGGGCCACAAAAAGCATTCAATAATCATTTGCTGCACACGAATCAGCAAACCTGCCTCAGGTTCCAGGGAGGCAGATTTCCAGGGGGCCGTGAGGCAGTGGTTCAGGCCATAGCTGCTCAGAAAAATGTGCCCAGCTCATCAGGCAGTGAAAAGATACACTTTGGTTCTCATTAAATTGCTTGGTTGGGAAACCAACAATTAAGTGTGTGGGGAGAGAGAGAAGGGGGAAGGAGAGAGAGAAGATACTAAAACCAACCCAAGTGTATTTGGCATGGGTGTGTGCCATGATGTAGATCTTGAGTGAAGTGATATAAAATGTCCTGTGAATGTTTAAGACCCAATCAGCAAAGCCCCAGGATGGAAGTCCTAAAGGATACCCAGGCTTCCTATCCAGGAACAGCCACGGGCTCTGGAGTGGGAAGCCCTCCCAGCCGCACACATTCTGTGTCAAGACCAGCAGGGTCTCCACCCAGCTGGGCGAACTGTGAGCAGGACTAACCCTCGTGTGACTGACACCCACTCTGGCGTTGGCAGGCTGCCGGGGGCCCAGGCGACTCATTGGGAAATGTTCTCATTCACAAACAGGCTCCAGTAGCAGGAGACATTCGGGAATCAAGCAGAAAGGATGCATGGGCTAGCTAGTATTTTCTGAACTTTCCATCTTTTCTTCAGAATCTCTGTATATAGAATCTCCTGGTTGAATGTACAAAGAGGCAGAATAGATATAATACAAAACAATGTTATTTGACTTGTATAGTTGAGGCACTTTTAAGGCTCTCCACAAGGCCAACCGACTAGCAGCAGCGCCTCATCAACTTGGATTCCATTGTCGCATAAAGCACAATGAACCTTTATCCTACTGCCTACTGGATGAAGGTGACCCTCCGGAGAGTAATGGCATTTAAGGCTTTGTGACCTGGCCACATAAAACCTCTCTAGCTTTTCGGGGTCCCCCATGATCAGTTCTCCTTTGCTACAATGCCCCTGGCAAAACCCAAGCCACTTTATACAGCTGTTAAATATCACTGAAGCCGTGAAACCCCATCCATGCCCACCCAGGTAGCGTCCTTTCTCAATTCACCAGTTTTACTCCACAGTTAAAAAGCAAATGGGCCTACTGTGTGCATGTCTGGTGCCCCTGAGAGCAGCATCTGTCTTACCTACCTCTGTGCCCCTAGTTGACACCCTACATCAGCTGCAGCATCCTACACTGCCCTCATCACAACCTATCCCTACATTCTTCACACAGTTTGTTACAAATACTTGATTTTCTTCATTTTCCCCTAGACAGGGGTCTCCCAACTTCAGCACTACTACTTGGGCTGGTTAATTCCTTGTGCGGGCTGCTCTGTGCATTGCAGGATGTTTAGTAGGACCCCTAGCTTCTCCCCATTAGATGCCAGTAACATTCTCAGCCTTCAGTTGTGACAAGCAAAAACATCTCAGATTTTGACAAATGTCCCGGGGACAGAGGAAAAGAAAGGAGACCTCTGTCCTAAACCAGTGCTACTCACAATGTGTGGTCCATGGACCTGCCCTTGGATCCTGTTCGAAACAGACTCTCAGGCCCCACCCAGATCTGCAGAATCAGAAACTCGAGGGTGGAGCCCAGCAATTGGCCCTTTAACCAGGCCTCCAGGTGATCCTGATTTAGCTAAAGCTTGCCTGCCCCTGAAAAGGCAACAAGTAGTCAGCGAATGAAATAACTGTCCACTATCTACCAAAAGGGGCAATGAGCCCACAAATCACAGAACCACAATGTAGTAAAAGTTGGAGTAGTGCTTCTCTGAGGTTTTGCAATAACCTCTTTTGCAGTGATGGCAGAATAGATGTAATACAAAACGATGTTATTTGACTAGTATAGTTGAGGCCAGCAGGGGGCCACCTGGCCTTCCCTTCAGTACCTTGGAGATGGGTGGGTATTAACTTTGTATGGTAACAGCCCATTTCGTTTTTTAAACTGTTGGCTGTTAACATATTCTTTCTTAGAGTGAAAATATGCAAACAACTGTCTCTTTCTGGATGTTTCTTCAATTTCAGAGATTATTAAATATTAAGGTCACATCTCAACAGTGACAATATCAGATCAAAGACAGAATTTCAGGGTTCAGTTATACAGCAAGTGATGGCTTCACATTCAGAAAACCACTTAGACCACCGCTGCCCAGAAGCATGGGCATTAGTGTTAACAGGCGCCTAAAATTCACCCAGTTACTACTGACATGTTTTAACAGCAAAACACTCACCTGATACTGAAGAGTTCGGTATAAAAAAGACTGTAAAATATTTCATAAAACTTTTACACTGATTACATGTTGAAATCAGTCATTGGGCTAAATAGAATGTATTGTTAAAATTCATCTCACCTATTTCTTTTTATAATGTGGCCAGCACCAACTTTTAAATGACATGTATGGCTCATGCATTTCTACTGCACAGCACTGTCTACATCATGTGATCAAAGATCCAGCTCAGAAATGAAATGCCTGGCACAGGGCTATGTCTGTATTCCAAGTCTGCCTTTGAAAACAGGAAATGTGAAATGATTTTGCCTATTTGAATCCAACTCTTTCCCCCCAGATTAGCCATTTGATATTTTATCAGGAGTCATAAGACTAAGCATTCACATGCATTTCAGTTTTTCCAGAATCTGAACTGGAAACTTAAATAATATTTATCAACAATTTTATGTCAATCAAAAGGGTTTTTTGACGGGTGTGTGGCAGGTATGTGCATGATAACCATGGCAAGTGGTTCCAGTACAGGCGGTGAACAAGAAAGGACACACAGAGATTAAATGATCTACTGGGAAGCCGGTCCTGAGTTTGGGGACTGCCCAGCTTAATGGACTTCTGGTAATACAGCCTGCTGTGGTATAGTTTTACCCATGGATTTTCCCAAATTAAGATTTTGTTTGAGTCTCTATTTGTCAAAGTGACAAATGCTAATATACAAGGTGACTAATTGCCAATATACAGCATTATCTTGATGAATCTGGACTGTTTTTGTGACTATGTTCTTATTTAGTGACTAATGCAAACCAAACTTATTTCCAAACTTGAGCATTTTAATAAGACAATTGAAACAGATAGTGGTAGGCCACCTTGTGTATGGTTGGCACTCAATAAATATCTGTTCCATCAGTACTTTTACTTATTTCCATGTCTACCAGAATTCTTATTTAATTATCATATTTGTTAAGCAATTTAACTTTTTGGTAATTTAATACCAAAAAGTTAACAATTTGTTTAATGTAAACAAATATAGCCCAAAGTCAAGTCTTTCCACTTTTAATTTAGTCTTTGAAACTCCTCACAATGGAAAATTCTTCACTGTGTGATTCTTTGTTTAAAAATCAATTTTAAAAAATTATATAAGGGATATTAAAAAGGCATAAGAAAAATGCACTATTTTAATTTTAAATTTGGAAGTAACTGTAAAACCGGTAAGAATAAATCCTGAGAGGCAGATGTGGTCTCCAGTAGTTGCATTTATGTGTATTTTTATTAAAATAAATCTCCCCCAAATAGAGAATACTAACTGGTGCATTGCTCTACAGCATTCTCCATCTCACCTCCATTCAGTCTGCTACATTTTGAGTTCCCAGGAGAAGAGAAAAAAAAACCTCAAGCTCTTTTTACACCATGAGACATCTCCTATCACTTAAGAAGACAACTTGCTCTAAGATAATCATGCAGCATAGGAACATCAATAGTTTATGATCCATACTTTAATAGAGACAGGCCTAGAAAACATTGTCCTTGTTTCTGTAAATGTCTCTACCATCTAAGATAATTCAATCACTTAGGTAAATGGAGGCAAAGATTAATGGAGTACAGGGAGCATGGGGGGGGGGGGCGGAGGGGGAGAATACAAACATGCACTCACTAATGGAAAGATACTTGTCAGTGCTAACACCCACAAGTGCCAACAGATGTGATTCATTTAATGAAGCACGTGCCTCGGATTTGGCACTATTTTCCAGTGGGACGATCTTTCAGAAAAAGCACTGCATTATACCAGCTACCCTCTTCACCACTCAACGCCTGGCATCTCCGCCGCCTTGAAACTGGCACGTCGTGTTGCGTGTGGGAACCACGCCACCCTGACAGGTGGCCCCGACTCTCTTTGCCAGAGCGACACAATGAGCATCAGATTCTCTGTCCAAAAGTTGGAGCCAACTAAGCAGCGCTTCCCCCCAGAGAATGAAAGAAGTCAGGCGCTGCCGTTCTAAAATACAGGACCATTCTGGGGAAACCGAGACACGCAGAAACCAAAGGAACACGAAGGCCGAGAAAAGAGAACACACACGAATACTGCTGTCACAATTCAGTTGGCAAGGACCCCAAACCCCAAAACAAAAGGCCTACGCTGTGTGACTTACTCAACTGACCTATTATTTTTCAAAGCTAGCATGATTCTAAGTCAAAGAAAAAGAGATGTCTTAAATCAGAACCAAAATATGAGGAAATGATAGCTCAAGAGTAAGAGTTATTCTGTTTCGGCTGCCTGAACTATGATAAGGAGAGCAATATAGCAAATAAAGTTTAAGAATTTAAAACAACTGAGATTTAAGATCTGGTCTTTTACAGTGGATTAGAATTTAAAATGGTTGTTCTAGTTATGTAGCAAATTCATTGCCCCCACTAAGATTCTCTCCTCCCCACTATAAGTGAGACTAATTAAATTTCTCTTCATAGTTCTCACTTCCATGAAATAAGTATTTTAAGGTATCAATTTTGAAAAATTGTTTTGGCCATTCTAGCAAGTTTATTGTGCAGAGAGATTATGTTCACAATCCCAAGTATGAGTTATTAAGAGAGAGATAAATATTGAAAAGATGTCATATCGTAAGAAAAATACTTTTTGTTTTGGGCATTCAGAAATAATAACTAGTGCATCATCGACTTCATTTGACTTAGTGTTTTTCCTTTTTATGAGAAAATGTATGCTTCCTTTATAAGGAAACTTTTTTTTTTTTGAAAAAGGATTCTGTTTCAAAAGATCTTGCTTAGAGATACTCAAGTTAAGCACACACCCACAAAAGGTCAGACAAATGTTACGTGTGTAGATTTTTTTCATTTTATAAAAACCCCAGGATTCTGGAGGTTAGTACAGAATGGCTTGTTAATAAACTCAGGCAGTTAAAAATTGTCCCAAGGTTTATAATACAAGCATCGCATCTATAAAGAAAGCTAATGAGGTTATCAAAAAAATATATATCCTCTGAAAGAGCTTTTGAACTAGTTCCATCATTCATTTCAGAGTACTCAATATTTTGTTTCCTTATAAAAAATATTAACTCTGTTTCTCCGCAAAAACCTTTCTTGAACTTCAAATTTATATGCAACTAACATTAGGCCTTTCTTTGAATTTATGTTCAGATCCAAGAAGAACAAAGACCAGGTCACTTTAAACTAAGTTTAAATAATAAATAGCATTAGTATTTGTATTCAATAAACGCTGGGCTGAACTTCCACCAGAAGAGCTTTGAGTCCCAGTGGAACACTTGCAAACACTAAGATTCTGTCCACTAAACATGTGGACAACACGAGCAACTGGCCCAAAGACTCCTCATTGCCATGGCGTGTTTACGCCGCCCCCCCCCCCCCCCCCGCCCTGGTGTCTTTTACAGCCCATACTGACTCGAGGGGGAGAAATAAAAATGTGTGACTATTGTTTGCGATATCTCAAAGTCCAAATGAAAATATACACACCCAATGTCCATTAGTATCAAGGACTCTTCTCTGTTTGACTCAAAAAAATTTAAGAGTAGATGAAAAAAATTAGTAATATAAAACGAATCACCATATGATCCAGCAATTCGACTTCATGGTATTTACCCAAAAAAACCAAAATCACTATCTCGAGACGACACATGCACCATGTTCACCGCAGCATTATTTACAACAGCTGAGATGTGGAAATAATCTAAATGTCCACTGAGAGACCCATGCATACAGAAAATGTGGCACACATGCCAACGGAATATTATCTAGCCATAAAAAAGGAAATCTTGTCATTTGCGACACAACAGACCTTGAAGGCATTATGCTGACTGAAATAAGTCAGAGAAAAACAAATACTGTATGACCTCACTTTTATGAGGGGGTCTAAAAAACCCCCCACACACACCAAACTCAGAGAGAACAGAGTAGTAGTTGCCAGAGGTGGAGTGGGGGATGGGGTGGATGAAGGTGGTGAAAAGGTACAAACAGCCAGTTATAAAATAAGTCCTGGGGTGTAATGTATACCATGGTGACAGCAGTTAATACTGTAGTGTATATCTGAAAGTTGCTAAGAGAGTAAATCTTAAAAGTTCTTACAAGAAAAAGAAAGGTATAGCTATGTAGGGTGATGGATGTAAACTAGACTTATTATGGTGATCATTCTGTAATATATACATATATCAAAGCATTATGATGTACACCTAAAACTAATACAATGTTATATGTCAATTATCTCTCAATAAAATAATAAATTGTACATTCCAGGGCAAACAGACAAAGAAATTAGGAGTACAGAGGGCACAGTCACCAATTCTGCATAAACACACCATGAAAAGAAGGGGATACTTATTGAGTATCTGCTGTGAGGAGGCCACAGGGAGGAAAAAGTTGACAGGGTAGTATGGAAAACCAGAATATTCTGTTCCTTGAGCAATCTGAATAATGGAAGCTTTATTTTAGTCAAGCTGTACCAGGCTCTAAGTCCTTCAAGGGCATGGACTGTGTCCTTTTAGTTTTTGTGTCCCTGACACAGGGCCTGCTACAAAGGATGCCCTTCGTGTTTGATTAATTATTGGTGAAAGAATGAATGACCAACCCTGATAATCCTGTATGCCATTTTAGAACAGAATCAGAAGTGTCTCATCATGAATTCCTTAACCAGAATTATTTTTGCACAGAGCTCTCACTGCTTCTCCTCTGTAAAGTTATTATTAGTTTGTGAAAACTTTGCTCCTCTTAAACAAGACTCGGCCATCATATTTGTGAAGTTGGACATTAATATGATGTTTAAAAATTATTCCACGGAGGGAGGGGGGCGAATTATTCCAGAAAGTTATTCTCTATAAACAAAAAAGCTGTGTTTTTTTTTTTAAATCCTCACCTGAGAGTATTTTTCCCCATTGAGTTTTGGAGTGTGGAAAGGCGGGGGAAGGGGGCAAGAGAGAGAGAGAAAATTGATTGGTTGCCTCCCGAACACCAGGGCCAGAGATGGAACCTGCAACCCAGGTACATGCCCTTGACCGGAAATGGAACCCGAGACCCTCTGGTGTTCAGGCCAACGCTCTAACCACTGAACGACACTGGCCAGGGCAGAAGTAGTTTCTATTTTAGCATGTTGAAGAAGGAGTACGGAGCATCTGACACACAGAAGAGAGGCTGAACACACAGTGCCTGTGTCAACGGAGACTAGGAAAGGCTCCGCCCAAATTCATCAGCGCTGAGACAAAGCAGGATTTGGGAGTTGTGGACAGGAGAGGACAGGGCAGTGCCTGGCAGAGTGAAGGGACTGTTCCAATGGTGCTGGCTGAGCAGAGCAAGGGACAGGGCTGGGCATCTGGTCTGCTGGATCCTGAGGTTACAGCGGGTAGGGCTCAGGACTCCGAACCTTCTTGGGGAGGGGACAGAGAACTGCCTCGTGTGTAGGACACAGGACTTCCTCCAAATAAGCAGGTAACTGAGTGTAAGTCCCTCTCTTAAGAGTCCCCGTTGGTCTGCATCTCAGACCCGCAACAAGCTTGGGAGGCAGATTGGAATCATTCCAGCACCGTCTGTGAAAACAATGAGTGGGAACTGAAAGTGGCAGTGAAAACCACCTCACAACGACGGAGAGTGCAGCTGGAGGGGTGGGTGCTCCAGCCCACTTTAAACTTCCAAGAAGAAATCATTCTGATATAGTTTAACTCAAAGCCTGCGTGGGCAAGAGGCCACAGTCAGAGGACAGAAAGGAGACAAAAGTCCGTGGCCAAAAATAACTCTCAGGGTCAAGACCCCGAGGCCTGGATGCATGAAGAGGGGCGACCTCCTACAGCTTTCTATTTTCCAAAGACTGAACAAGCTGTCGGTGACTGCCAGGAACACACCCGTCTGGAGGTGGGTCCAAAGGCTCCATTTTAATCCACTCTTTCCTTTTCCTAAAGAGGGTGCAAGTGACCAGAGCACCAAAGCCCGGGAGGGTCAGGCCTTCCTGTAGACACAAGGCCGTCAGGAAGGCTTCAAAGGCTTCCTTACCCATCCATCTGCCTTCTAACTGTTCCCAGTCACTTCAACCAAATGAAAACCTATTCATATTCCTAAAAGGGTTTCCGCTAAAGCCACAACTACCACTGTTATCGGTGTGCAAACACTAAATATTTCCAGGTTAGCTTTCTCGAAACCATCTGCATCCTTAAAATGAAAGGCCTGTAACAATCTCTTTATAAAATCCCTTTCCAATTTTAAAGTAAAAATGTCGTAAATGTTAAAAGAATGCTCCTGGACTAAAAAAATAAAGGTTATGCCTAACCGGTTTGGCTCAGTGGATAAAGCATCGGCCTGCGGACTGAAGGGTCCCAGGTTCGATTCCGGTCAAGGGCATGTACCTTGGTTGTGGGCACATCCCCAGTAGGGAGTGTGCAGGAGGCAGCTGATCGATGTTTCTCTCTCATTGATGTTTCTAACTCTCTATCCCTCTCCCCTCCTCTCTGTAAAAAATCAATAAAATATATTTTAAAAAAATAAAAATAAAGATTATATTGCTGCTACTAGTTAAGACAGTTCCATTAATCCTGAAATATGCTTAACTAATGTTTCATGAATCAAAGTATTAATTGAAAATTCATCACACATTAAGCACTTTTACCTTTGGTATTAGTTTCCAAAGGTTTTATTTAAAAAAATCTCTCAAAACACAACAATCCAAAACCTATGGGACACAATGAAAGCAGTCCTGAGAGGGCAGTTTATAGCTCTACAGGCCTACCTCAAAAAACAAGAAAAAATGGTAGTAAAAAAATCTCTCTTTTGTCTGGATGGCTCTCAGATATAATTTTATAATTTACATATGAATTAAAAACAGACACATATATGAAAAAATGTATGCATATGAATTGGAACAGAGAAAAGATTAGCAAAAGGACCCAGGAAAACAATATACAATGTCTTTAGTTTTCCACCTTCTGTGAGAATATTCCATTAGAGGAGACTAATAAAATGTATCAATTCACTTGATAGAATTTTTAGTCTCCTGAAATTTTTCCATTATTTCATAAGAACAATCTTTAGAATTAAAGAGAGGTTTTATTATACCTCCTAAATAAATGTGCCCCACATATGTTAAAACTATCAACATTTAATACTTTCTTCAAAAAGCACTCCTGATGTCTTTGAAATCTACTCAGAATAGGAAGCAGTTACTTTAAAGGAAGATAAGTTAAAATTAATAAAATGGTACTTCCTGAAACTTTAGAGTTGTCTTTGAGAAAAGTCAACAGACTTTGTAAGTATTAATAATGCTCCAATAAAAAACAAGAACCTCACACTCCAGGTGCATAGCTATCCATTTCAGCGTTTTTCTATTTTTTTTTCCCCTCCATGAGGTTTTAATAAAAAAGAACCAAAAGCTGGAAATAAAATCACAAAAATCAATCACAACTGCTTCAGTGCCTAGGGCAGAAGCTCTTGGTCTCACCGCACAGCAGGCTGCTCCTGTGTGACTACTGATGCACAAACTCTGCGTTATTAAAAAAGCAATGGAGTGAAACAAGACACCTACAGCGGGCATACACCTTTTCCCCACATTCCCTCAAAGTGACGACTTTATATACGCACATAATTTCCCATTTCAAAATTAAGAAGACAAACATCACCCTTACTTTCTCTAAACGCTCTACAGTAGCCCAGGAAGGACAACAGGAAGAACAGGGCACCCAGGAGGTCTGCACGGCCCACAACACCAGCAACCTTAAAAGAAGGGGAAGAAAAAGAAATTTACATTAAAAAATATGTATTTTTAACAAATCCTAAACTTAGGAAATACAAACAAATTCCTTAGAAATAGGAAAAAAACCTTATTAGACGCTACCATCTCTATTAAAATAATCTGCGTACCTGCAACAGCCTGTGGTCTTATCTTAGAATCGGTTTTCTTATGCCTTTGGTCTAGGACTTGACTTAACTGTTTCTAAGAGCAAGTCGGATTGCTTAGAACCCACTGATGGCTACTGTGTGGGCTGGACAGCCAGCGATGCACGCACCGTATGCAGCAGAAGCCCTGTTACTTGGCACCCTGTCCCCAAGAGCGGCAGAGACCTGTGTTTCTGATGTCTCCAAAGTGGACTGTCAAGTGGAAAATGCTATCAGCTGAAAGGGAATGATATTTAAAAAAGAAAACTTGATTCGAAACATGAAGGGAAGGTGGGAAATAAGGGTTAAAAGTCATCAGGCAGATAAAAAAGACAGGAATAATGACTCAAAGCTGCCTCTGCCACCTTTTCCTCCCTTCAGAACAAAACCGATGAAGTGGGTTAATCTGGAAAGAATGCTTCAAAAGCTATCGGCAAGACAAAAACAGAATAACATTTCTACCATTCCTCCCCCCATTTTCTACACCTGATGACTGTCTTCCCTTCTTTATATTAGTGGCAATGAAGCCATATGCAATTCGCGTTTCATTTCTTCCAGGCTAATTACTCCAAATAGTGTTCTCCAAATGTTTCATGGCAAATGAAAGACGCAGAATTCCAGCCGTGAGTATTGGGCTAGTTTATGTGGCATTCTTTACTAACTAGCACCTGGATGTGACACATATCCAAGTGATACTTTAAGTATCACTTCAATGACTGGTAAGTACCTTTGCTTAAAGGGCATATATGATATATGAGATACAGAATAAAGACTATTCTATAAATGGAAATAAGATAACATACAATGAACATGAAATTACTATATTAACATATGAACCACGAGTGTGTGTATAAGCAATAGCTATAAAGAAAGCCTTTTGGGAGTTTCCCACCACACGAGTTAGATATGAAAGCTGAGGGCAATCACACATTCTGATCTTGAACTCCTGATGCAGGTGCACGTGGCAGCCCAAGGTGTCCCGCAGTCTCTGAGAAGCCTGAAAGGGTTGATGACTCCAGCCTGTGAATGCCACCCACATCCAAGAGGGAACTAAGGACAAAGGCTCAACAGGTCTGAATGACTATGCCAGCATGCCGGAGGGTTAAACAGTGCAATCACTTCACGAGTGAAGTAAATATGCAGTGAGAGTTCTTGAAGAGTCTGGCCTGTAACTCACTCAGGGAGGGATACAGTAAATCAGGAGTGCAATGAAACCGAGCAGAGCACACAGTAGGTGCTGGCTCACTGTTAGTTTCCCGTATGAATCCCAAATTGTGCTTCTATAAATGCGAAGGGCAGAAAGGAATGAAAACAGGACACAGCAGCTGAGGGTGAAGCAGGTAGGAGCTCCAGAGCACCTTGGTGAGTGAGGGATGGAGCAGCTGGTCCTGTGGGCCTGCCGCCAGGAGAGAGATGGGAGAGAAGGGATGGCATCTTCCAGCTGTGGCTGTCTACAGAGCCTGAGGATGGCCCGGAACCCAAATTCCTTAGGAAGAATAAAACAAGCAAAGTCAACCCAGAGAAGCTTATCCAAGGGGGTCCTCAGATCATGGAGGGATTGGGGAGAGGGTTCAGAGAAAAAAGGTTCCTTGAAATGAGTGAAGGGGAAGGAAGTGGTTTGGATAAATACAAGAATAGGGGCCAAAAGAGCCAACCACTTGTTACCTAGGGACAGTTAAAGACTAACCTTTTAGTAGGAGTTTCCCCCTACACTGATCAGATATGCAATGCTAAGGGCAATTATACATTCTGATCTTGAACTCTTGATGCAGGTTCACTAATGTGAACTTTAAACATCATCACTTGTTTTTAAAACAAATATTCTTCCTTTGGCTAGCTGGTGAAGACACTACCAAGTTTTAAGCAATATACATTACATTGCCTGACATAAAGAAAAACGGGGTTTAAAACACTATGGCAATTGTTTTAAAGTAAAAAGAGTATTCAGTCCTTACAATAAATTTTTCACATATTAAAGAGATTTCATAGACAAGATTGTAAAAGGCTATCCAAACAGACACCACATCTAACTGGGAAATGGGCATGAGTACAGAGAGACTTTATTCTTCCTTCCTGATTTTTGCATAATATATTTTCAGGCAAAGTTCTTTACAAAGGCTATTTTTTCTAACAAATAACCTGAAACATTCATATCAGGATTTTGAAGGGGTTCAGAACAAATTTCCCCACAATGCACCATTTTGGCATGCTATTTTGAGCTGAAGGCAGTTGAGACCCTATGGGCTCAGGAGAAATTTTTGCTCTTCCCTTAACTATCCAGAAATCTAAATTGGGGGCCTTGCCCTTAATGACTTATTACCAGAAATAACTTTTCATGAACTACCTATAGGGCAGGGCAAACTTCTAATTACTGAACATCTGCTCTTATCATCCTGTAAATTTCCCTCCCTGCCACCCCCACCCCAAGGCATCTCACATCATTCCTTACATACCTCATTTTCCCTTTTCTGTCTCTGAACCTTCATGTATGTGGGATCTCTGACTTTCTCATGGATATGGGGCTCCCGTACATACTTATGTAATTAAATTTGGTTATTTTCACTTATTAGTCTGTCTCATGTTGATTTAATTATTAGACCAGCTGAAAGAACCTAGAATAAAATTTCTTCCTCCCCTACGGTTCTCTAGAGGAATCACTGCCAACCTCCCCACACCCTCCCCCGAATCCTTAAAGTGGCTCACTTTTATTCCCACTAGGAACAATGTGCACACAGGGAGGAATTAGGAGAAGGTGACAGGGAGGATCTTTCCCCACCCAGCGCTTTCAGCATTAAGCTCTGGGTTTATTGAATGGGCAGATTAAGGAGGCTTGAGCATCCCTCTCTGATACCCAAATTCAGGCAACTTGACACCTTCAGCAATGCTCTGAAGAAAACGAAAACTTACAATTGCACTGTGTCCTCAGGGAACCCCCCAGGGACTGCTTCCTGGTCTCCAAAGAGACAAGGGACTAGGCCAG
Source organism: Myotis nattereri (assembly GCF_964212035.1). NCBI lineage: Eukaryota > Metazoa > Chordata > Mammalia > Chiroptera > Vespertilionidae > Myotis > Myotis nattereri. Next base: position 39,157,320 of record NC_138076.1, on the reverse strand, counting down.
TGATGGCGAACCTTTTGAGCTCGGCGTGTCAGCATTTTGAAAAACCCTAACTTAACTCTGGTGCCGTGTCACATATAGAAATTTTTTGATATTTGCAACCATAGTAAAACAAAGACATATTTTTGATATTTATTTTATATATTTAAATGCCATTTAACAAAGAAAAATCAACCAAAAAAATGAGTTCGCGTGTCACCTCTGACACCCGTGTCATAGGTTCGCCATCACTGGACTAGGCAACCCCCTCCCTTAGCTCCCCTCCCTCTTCTGGTGACTAGTGTGTTGGAGCCCTTCCCATCTACAAATACCTCAGAGTGATTTGGGGTGGCATAGCTGGAAATAAGAGACATTCATATGAACTGGAAAGCAAAATAAAACTGATTACATGTATGCATATATGCATAACCCATGGACACAGACAATAGGGTGGTGAAGGCCTGGGGCGGGGGTGGGCTAGAAGGGGTCAATGTGGGGAAAGAGGGGACATATGCAATACTTTCAACAATAAAAATTTAAAAAATAAAACAACAACAATAAAAAAGGATTACAATTATTTTACTACCAACTGGAGACCATGAGGTGTGACTGACCGATCGCAGTTTGCCTAGGGTTATCCCATAACCCCCTTAGTCTTAAGCAAAGGGGATGGCTGATCACCCCAAAGACTGGAAAATGTAGGCTCTTTTTTAAAAATCCTCAACCAAGGATTTGTTTTTTATTGGTTTTTATGGAGAGAGGAAGGGAGGGAGAGGGAAACATCAATCAGTCGTCACCTACATGCGCTCCAAGGATGGAACCCACAACTTAGGTATGTGCCCTGACTGGGAATCGAACACACAACCTTTTGGTGCATGGAACAATGTTCCAACCGAGTCACCCAGCCAGGGCACAGAAAATGTAGGTTCTTATTTTCAGGTTGCAAAAGCATTCTCATTATTAATGTCAAGACACAAAACACATAAATGTTAATATACGGAAATTTACAGTAACACTGGAGGGGCCTACACTGCCACTACCTTCCCTTAATAAATGTAAACAGAAGCAGCACAATTGCTCCCAAATCCTCAAGCCTCATCCCAGATCAATGTTCAGTGGGGGTGGGAGGTGGGGATGCTGTGCCCAGGGCCAGGCCCCAGCCCACGGCACAGGCGGCCTCCTCGGTCCTGGCCTGGAACACTCTGAGGAGCTCTCCCTCCATCTGATCCTCCGGGTCAACCTGCTTCATGCTCACTTTAAAGCTGGGTACCATGTAGAGTGGAAAATAACCGGGAGGTGTAGATCAGAGGAAACTGAATACCGACTATTTGTCAAAACAATGGAAGGTGAATATATAAATGATCTGTCTTAGGAATGCTAATTTCTAACAAGCCTAAACTGTTCCTTGCATTATGAGTTCGAATGACTTTCATAGAATGGAAGGGTGGGAGAGATTAAGAAATTTTTTCAGACACTCCCCTTTCTCCTGTTTTTAAATATCGCAAGTGTAGAATTTTGGTGGTAACATCCCCGGATTGCATTTATCTGGGGAGGTGTGTGCACATCTAGTTATACTTGTTGGCATTTCAAACTTGTTTACAAACTAACTTCTCAATATTTAAAATCAGAGTTTTAGAAAAACGTCTTTGGTTAATAATTCATATATTTGCTTTTGCTTTTAAGATCACACAAAATCAGATAAGTACCAAATCAGTACTTCTGCCAGAAATACCCTTATTTCTGATTAATGTGAACACTATTTCTGAATCCCAACAAACATTTAGACCATAAAGAGAACTAGGACAGAAACAAATTCTAATTTGAACACAAATACATAGCTTGCAGCAGTTCCCAGCGTGCCAATACCTGAAGTCCTCTGAATTTGCTGAAGTAAAAAATTATGAGAATTTTTTAAAGCTTTAAAGTAGATATTAGAAGAACATTGAAAGAACAATTCCACAACCCTCTTAATACCAAAGAATAGGTAGTTTAATAAAATTTATAAAATCAGACGCTAAAGGCAGGAATTCTGCTCAAACTTTTGACACTTAATTCCAAGATGCTCAAAGCACTTGGTTATCATGTAGGTATTTAAATAACACATGAAATGCAGAAATAAACTGAGGCGAAGTAATAAAGCATATGTAGTATTTTATCTGAGGTACTTCATGCTCACAGAATGAATGAGTACAACAAAATCTTTTACCTCAGCAAACATGACTTACATTTTCAAAGGGTTCCCATGGAGGTGGGGGTAGCATGGTTTCTGAAACCCCCATATGGTTTGTACCACATATACTCAGCAGCAGGCTCAGTGGAATAAAGGCATGGCCCACAGGACAGCGGGTCAGGCCCATCAGGAGCTACCAAACCACATGTCAAGGGGAGGAGAATAATGCAGGGGGCCAAGAAAAGGAGAAGGAAGGTGGGGAGAATTCGTAATTCCACAGCAGGACTTGGGGACCCACTTTCTAGTTCAACTCAGAGTATGGCGGCAGCGTCTCTGCACAGACCTGGGACAACCAGGTTTCAAGTTCTATTCCTATTTCCACCAGCCACATGACTGCCCTGGGATAAGTCCTTTACATGTCCTCCCAGGCCAGTTCCTCTTCTGTAAAGTGAAACTGTGATGCTGCCCCATCTGATCCCACAGAGTTTTTGTGACAATCACAACAGTGTGAGAAAATACTTTGCAAACTATAAACCTCTCAGCTAACACAGGAACATGGAGGAAGGTAGTGCTGGCCTCTGGCTTGGATACCCCAAAGCCAGGCAACATTCAACATGCATACCTTTACAGTGTGGGTATAGGAGGGAACCAGAGAGCATCACCAGCGAGCAAACCATGCTGCCATTCTAAAGTCTTGGTCAACTGGGGACTCTGCATTTTTCCATAAGAGAGACCTGCTGGACCTGCATACAACTGTCTCCAACGCCTGGCAGGGCACCACCACAGCTCCATGAGCATTTAAAGGAAGCCTGTTTTAGGAAACAAACCCACACAAGTGCAGATGCCGCGGGTGGGTGATACTCACACACTCAGTGTGCACCGGGTGCACAGCAAACAGCAGAGCGGCCAGCAAGGATGACCTGGGGGCCAGGTTTAACCTCCGGCCTTTGCTGGTGTACTGCAGGCCGCCAAACAGCACCGAGAAGACATCCACCATGAGGACGGAGATGCCAGCGTGCAGGAGGATGTTGACCACGTGGAAACTCACGGGGTGGAAGCCTCCCGACAAATAGTAGTTAATCCTGTAGCAGAAGAAGGGTGCTCACACCAGGCGCGCAGAAGCACATGAAATAAAATGCAAACCATCTAAAGGAAAAGGCTGGTGAGTAAAAATACTAAAAGGAGAAAAGAAAGACGTTGTGCAATGTTGGTTACAATAACACCCAGCTAAATAGTGCCGCTAAGCTAGGAAAATTGGAGAGAAGGAAAGAACAGTTAGCTGCAGAGGGGGAAACAGACGACAAGGGGATCTCAGAGGGGTGGGACAGACAATACGTGGAGAGGGAAAGCGAAAGGAAAGCCAGTCAAATTTTTAAGTGCAAAGAAGGCAAGACTGCAAAAAAATGTATCACACATTACTCATGGCTATCCCACAGGAACCTGGATATAAGGCAGTCATGTAACTTGCTTATTAAAAAAAAAAAAAAGGTACTTTACAGTTTTTCTACCAGCCTTCTGAACAATGAACCACTTTCTTATTGTCAGGGATTCTTATTTCTGACTGCTTTTCCATTACCAGTGGTTCCATTTCATCATCTCCATGCTTCTTTGAGAGATCTACAGACAAGTATTTAATGTGTCAAAGAAATAGCTATGCATAGAAACTCTGTGTGGCAAATAAATCTATTTCATGCAAACAGCTCCCTGATTAATGGGGAGAGTTAGATTGTTTTTAACTTTTTTTTTTGCCTATTGACTTGGTAACAGTAGGAAGATTGATGCCTTTTATTTGTAGTGAAAAAAATGACAATTTCATGTGATGCCACATGTTGCCTGTCTCACAGTTTCCTGGGTATTCGCCAGCAAAGGGTCCAACCTCCAAGAGCTGTGAAAAATGGACGCTTCACCCATGTGCATGTCATCCTTGAGAGGGCCATGCTAACTCTGTATTGTTGCCCCACTTTTAGCACCTTTCCTGCCAAAGCAAGCCCTGCAGTAACGTTTCCACATGCCGGTTCTCTCCGTCTTCCTGTGACCTAACTCCTAATAGTCAGAACTGTCACGTACTTCTTGGAAACCCATAAAGGTGAGTGGCTTATGCTTCCCCAGGAACTATTAACTTGACTCCTAGACTCTGGGAATCCTGTCACATGCAACCTGGTATATCATAATGCACAAGCTGTGGGTGACCCTCGCGTGCAGCCCACACCGTCATACCTCACCTGAAAGTCAGGACGGTGAGAGGTCGGTAGGACTTGTGGCTGGTATTGCTGCTCAGCCGACTGCCCCAGAAGTCATGATGCCACAGGTCCCCAAGGGGCGTTTCTGCTCGGAGGTCCTGCAGGAACACAACCAGAGGACATTCGGGACCAAGGAGTCATGACTCCTGGTGATAGCTAAGCCCTCACCAAGTCCCCTTCCTTAAAGTTCCTCATACCTCTATTCCCCAACCCTTCCACCACCTGGGCTGAGCCACCATCATCACTCACCTAGGACACAGGCAGGCCTGCTAGCGGGTCTCCTGGGCCCTCTGATATGTTCTCCACATTGCTCTTTCCGAAATGCAAATTGAGTCACTGTACCCACCTCAGCTTAAAACAATGCTACAGCTCCCCCTCTCTCCCCACTTTCTAGGACAAAGCCAATGTTTTAACATAGATGCCACAGTCGGGGGTGCTCTGGCTCCCACCAGCCTCTGCAGGCTCATTTCTTGGGCTCAGTGATCTGCTAATGGCCTTTGTCTGGTCCCCACACAGCTCCTGCTACCATCCACTCAAAGGCTTTGCATGTTCCGATTTCCATCCAGCTGGTCACTCCGCAACTCTTCACAACTCAGCTCCTCCTGCCATTCATCTCTCAGCCACTGAGCTATGACCTTTCTAAGCTGATGCAATTTCCCTTCTGTGGGTCTTGGGCATCTTGCACCCGTCCTCACAGTGCCGGGCACACTGGTGATTTATAGTCTAGTGACTATTATCTGTCTGCCCCACTGCCCTGGGGCTCTGAGAAGCGGGGACACATCTGTGTTTGCTGGTGGTATATGGAAGATGTTCATCTATACTGAATGAATGAATGGACCTTATAGCTAAATGAGATCACTATTACCCTCTCTCATGAGTGTGGATAAACATGTATTTAAGTTTCCCATTTTTAGTCATGAGCTAAGCAGACAGTAATATTAAAGGAAAAACAACTTCTACATAATTTTTAAAGATAAATATCACTATTTAAAAAATTATACCTATCTTACTACTAAGGTAATTTAATTTGGTACTGTACTACAGATGCTTAAAAACACATCTTTTTTTACATTTACATTTGAAACTGTGTCTAATAAGAAAAAAGGCAGACAGGCTACTGTGGAGTAACAAAACTGAATATTAATTTTCTCTTTAAAGCATAATTAAACAGGAATATTTTAGGGACTAGAAATTATGATGCTCTGAGCACCACATGATATATCAGTCAAGACTGTGCAGTAACCAAAATCAACTCCGATTAATGTGAGCAAAAAAGGGGCGCTTTAAAGTGAGTGCAAGGTTCCTGGACGCCCGGGTGGGCTGGAAAACCAGGTTAGGACGGTGCAGCCAGAAGCACACCCACAATTCCCACCGCTGGCACCTCCCTGAGGCTGCCTGGGCGCCTCCAGACCCCACCTCTTTGCATGAGTAGCTCCTCACTCCAACAGGTGGTACACCTGATAGGAGAGCCTACATCTGTGTCTATATCTAAACTGGACAGTCTGTGTAGCTTCTAACAACCAGAAGGCAGGGAATGCCCCAAACAGAGGAAGTGTGTCAAATCGTGGCTGGTCCAGAGAGCACCCCGTACCCACGGCACACAGTGGATTCAGTGAGTCCTGGCTACACAAGTGCTTGCTGGCTCAAAAGAACAGGCTTGAGAAGAGGCAAGAGATACAAGGTTGGTCACCTGATGCCTACTCTGAGGCGGCAGTTCTCTTCGACTGGGTATCAGCTTCAGAGGCCTTGAGTGTCCCAACACCGTCTTTGAGTAGGTTAGATATTTCTGGAAGGCCCTGTACCACCCACCCACCAACTGAGTCCACTCAGTTACAAAACGGGCAGTCTACCTTCTTCTGCATTGTCCCAGAAGCACCTGTTCAGTAGTTGTGAAAGGGTCGGGCAGAGGCTCTTTCCTTCCATTTGAGCAGTAAATAAACACCAAGTTCTAAATATTTGATTAGGTGTAGCCTACACAAGCAGGGAGTGCTACAGGAAGGCCAAGTTTTCCTGATAAGGATTTACGGAAGAGACGTGTAATGTCTGAAATTCCTGCTAACTTCACGTCTCAGAGAAAATCATCTCAATGAAAGAAGGCAACTCAACCCTGCAAGGACGCATCTGGAAAGCAGTCTTTAACACCAATAACACCCGGTCACAGCCTGCTCCACATTACTGTAGGCACGGTGCCAATGAATGGAGAAGTGCCTTTCATGAAACAGGAAAAAAAAGGGAGGGCTAGCAAGCTGACAAAGGGGCAGTGTGATGCTCTAGAAAACACTGCCAAGACAATGTGCCGTAGAGCCACGACTGGCTTCATCTGCCTTCCCCCACCCAGAAGGAAAGAGAACTACAGCCACCCCCCCAGGGCATCCCACATTCGACAGAGCTCAAGCTGTCCCGGCCTTGCTTATCGAAGTTCTCCCATATGTAAGCTAACACCTTATATATCTTCCACTTAACAAAAGTGGAAGAGTCAAGAAACTCCCAATAAAATGAAGAATAAAAATTTTAAAGTAAAGGCAGACCCTCGAATCCTTGTTAGGAATCCTATAGCTATTAAGCCACGAGTGTGACATACATAGTTGCTTAGGGCTACAAACTTCCTTCTTTTTCCTTTAAGCCTGGCTTTAAAAAGGACTGAAATAGAAACATCTGCAGGTAACGGCTGGGTGAATTGAGGAAAACTACAAATGAAGAACTTGAATTAAAAACAAGCATCAACAATGCTGTAGTTTGTGCCGTCAAAAATAGAGAAAATCAGTTGCAATCCATTAAAATAAAATAAATGCAAAACAGTCATTCCTCTCACCCCTCCTGGAAAAGAATGTTTGTCACATAGACAATTTTTTCCAATATTTTCAATGTGATAATAAATTTTCCCTCATTTGGTTGAATCCATGACTTCAAAAACTTAAGAGCATTAAAAAACAGTGTTACAAAGAGTTGCTACAATTGCATCTACCAGAGAGAAAAACTAGTATATTCCTTCAAACCCTCTTCATTGGTGAAGGCATACACATAAAATATCTGCTGAGTAACTAGATTGTCACAGGACTCTAACCTGTGCCATCTCCACGGTCTTTCCCCTCTCGGCCCCTGCCTGTCCCCGACTTTCTTATTCCGGTTTTCTTTAAGCTCGCTGAAATCTTTTTCTTCCCTTCCCACACTGTATGGCTTCTTCCCTATCCCTAGGTAGCAAGTGGAAGAGATAGGCTTTCCCTAAACCGATGTAGCACCCGCTGGTGAGCAGAAGTGCTGGGATTTTGCTGATTCTGCAAATGTGAGTCTCTGAACACGAAACGAGCAGGAACTGCACCGCTCCCCACCCTCCAGCAGCTGTCAGCAGCTGTCCTGATGCTATCATCCAAGGACAAAGAGGCCAGCTCGCTGCCTGCTGCTGAGGATGTACCTTTTGGTGAATGATCACTGCAGCATATGTGTGATTTTCTTTTTTCCTGGAACTGTTCTGCCCCAGAGTTCGGGAGATTTATCACAAACCCTGAAATACTCAGTCTGCAATGCCCTGCAACACGCTTACCTTGAAATCTTAGAATAACAGCCTCCCTGATACATGTGTGAGGCCTCTGGCCTCACATCACAGCAGGTACATGGGGAGGGTAGAGCCCGAGGTGAGGCAGGGATTGGAGACCCTGCTGCCAGCAATGAAAGGGGCCCTAAAAGAGATGGGGAATCCAGAGCACAAGTGGAGCCCAGGCAAAGGCTTAGCCCAAATTTAATAGAAAATAATTCAACACCAACTTAGATTACTACTGAGACATAGGCAAGTGGTTCACGTAAGTTTATCAGGAAGGAATTAAGATACGAACCTTATTGTTAACAATAGCTTCGGAGTCATCAAAGACAAACTCTCCATCATAGCTACGTGCGAAACACACGAGGGAAACCAATCCCACGACTAACTTTGCCCAGAAAGGAGGAACAGAGGATGGAATGACGTGCTCCAAATCGGCCTCCAGCTCGGCCATTTTGAAAACTGCAGGCTGTCAGTCTCTGCCTCCAGCATTATGCTGGTTAGAAATCTGCAAGAAAAATAACATAATTATTTATCAGTGCACTGTTCGGAATGCTTCCGCAGTGGGCATACCTTGAGTGAGGAAGAGTGAGACAGCCATTATGCTGCAATTTTAGAGCACACACTCATTAGGAAGTTTGAGTTGCAGTTTTCAAACTTCTGGTGGGCAGAAAAGTCACCTGGGACACATTCGGATTCTCCTAGGCCCAATTGCAGCCTACCAAACCGAAACCCCCGAGTGTCTGATGCTGGGTTATCTGTGAGAAACACTGATTTAATGGACTCCTACACTTATCAACCTCCTAATGGAAATAATGTTTTAGAGTCTTGTAATCAGTTTACAAAAATTTAAAAAAAAGTTACCATCTTACTGCATTCAATCAAGAAATATTCATTGTTCGGTCTTATCACATTGTATGTGGAGGAAGGGTGGGGGCATGAAACATGATTGGGATTCTGAGAACTCAGGCCAGTTAGATGAAAATCTGAGGGAGAGGAGTTTAATAGAGATAATGAGGCAGGGCACACAGATGGCCAGGTCAGTGGTTCACACACGGACGACAGGGGAAGGAGAGAATGCTGTAGACTGACTGGTTTGAGGTAATACCTCAAAGGGTTGAGCTGTATTGAAAAGAGGAGGGGAAGTGATTCTAGGTGAGGCTATGACCTTCAATATCTGTGAAGGGGTCAAGTTAAAAATATACATTTATTTTTACCTTTTCTTTCAAAGAGGCAAAATGTTAAAGCCCGACATTTCTGTCTCAGCCTTGCCACTTAGTCCTCTGGCCTGGTGGATGCCCCCTATCCTCTCAGGGTCCACTTCCTGTGGGACTCTGCAAAGCGTAGTGACTTCCCAGCAGCAAGAGCTTCCTGCCTTGGAATTCACCCAAACCAATATCAAACTACCTCCCCAAATCACGTCATCTGCCCCCATTCCCACCACACCCTGAAGAGGTCCTTTCTTTGCATTTACCAGAATCACGTTTGGGTCAGACTGCTTGGGTTCCAATCCTGAGTCACATTTTGGGCAAGTTCCTATCCTCTCTGGGCCTCGGTTTCCTCACCTCTAAAGTGAGGGCAATGCTGTGCTGACCTTACATGGTCGTCAAGAGGGTTAAGCAGGACATCCACCTACAGCTTAGAAACACTGGCTTTATAAATGCCCAGGGGTGGTTAGCGTTATTGCAAGTACCTTCTTCAAGGAGGGTGAAAGCATAGGCACACAACTATTTTCTTTTGAAAACGCCTGTTAGTATTTGGTTTATTGGTACGGAGGCTCTTGTCTTTCCTAGTTAAGGGACCTGCCCCCATTCCTTTCATGCTGAGACACAGGAGAATCCCAGGCCCCTTGACTGGGAAGGCAGTTTGACTGTACAGTGGGGCCTTGACTTACGAGTGTCCCGACTAACGAGTTTTTTGAGATACCAGCTGTCTCTCGGCCGATGTATTTGTTTCCAGGTCTCCAAGGGAATCGCCCAGATTATGGCATCAATAAGAAGTCAGCCAAAGAGGCCCTCTGAGGTCACAGACATCTTTTCGATAGGCTTCTGAATGAACGTGGAGACAGACCCAACAGTTGACAGGACTCATCATCCGATGGCCTTTCTCAGCTTTCCAATCCAGAGACGAAAGGCTCTGCAACTCCCACTGCTTGCTGGTCCCTGGAGCTTCCCCACCTGATGTAACTCATGCTCTCTGCAGGCACTGGGGGAATTCCAGTTGCTACCTGCTGCTGCCTTTTCTTTCTTTTCCAGGGAAAGGATAAACTATTGCTCAACTCCAAATTACAGCTGCAAACACAATACAGGTCATCATGCAGGCCCCAACCATTCATTTGTTGTCTACATGACAGCTAAACAAATTACGCCTACTACCTAAGATAAATACATAAACCAGACTGAACAGTTAGAAAGATCCCACGATTTAATACGGAGACAATGAAGCATTCTTTGATTTCAAAAGTTAACGTGGAGGAAAGCACATACGTTACACAGTTTTAAATGCACCACAGAGCTGTGACCATGGCAGATGGCTTTGATGGTATCTACTTTAGGCCCAAATATTTGAATATTCTTTCACAAAAGGTTGTCAGCCTCACGGGAAGTATACTGAATCAGAAAATAATTTGTGCTTCTTTAACTCATTGTCGGGCCTCACCTGTTACCTCAGATTGTAACGGACTCATCTTTTGGTGCGCAGGCAACAGAAGATTAAGGCATGATGTGGACCCTAACATCTGGGGGGCCCTGCTGAGCCAGGGCCGGGCTCTTGGGGGGTCAACAAGAAAGCTGAGTCTGACTCCCCCTCGCTTCTCCGGCAGGGCCCTCAGAGAACCTGGAATGCCCAGTTCCTGCGCACCTGTCTCCATTCTGCGTGCCTCCCCGCCTCTTAGCAGCTTCCCTCCCTTAGTATCCAAGGTTCCCACTTCTTTGCTGGGCCACCTGCTCGGCTTCCCCAAACTCCAAGCCTGCGCAAGGAGTGCCGGCTGGGTGGCCCCCGGCGGTGGCGCGCGGCTCCCTGTCGCTCAGCCCCGCTGCCAGCGCGGAGCAGTGGTCACTTGCTGCGCTGCAGGGGAGCCGCCTTTAACCCCGGGCAGACGGCCAAGCGCGCCCAGCCCTCGCCGGCGCCGCGGCCAGGCGCGGGGTGGCGCGGGTCCCCGAGGCCAGGTGCCGCAGGCGCCCGGTTCCCCCACCGCCCCCGCGCCGCTGGAGCAGGGGGGTGACCACGGCACCGGGTGTAGGGAACGCAGGAGCTGAAACGGGGCGTGGGCAGGGGGAGCGCGCACCCTCCGCGCCGAGCCCTTTGTCCCGCGTGCTGCTTACACCCGGGCGCATGGGGCCCGCAGCCCCGTGACCCCAGTCGCAATCGCGGTCCCGGAGCCAACTCCTCCAGCAGACCCGCCGCGGGGCCCGGGCCGGCCGGCGAAGCTTCGGGCGCGGCGGAGCGGGGACCCCGCGTCCACTCCGCACCCAACTCTGCTCGCCCCGCGGCGTGCTCCGCCCCACTCGGCCCTGCAGGAGCCGCCCCGCGCGTTACCTGCAAGGAGCCCGGGCGGCGGCCGCATCTCCCTCCCGGGCGCGGAAACTCCCGCCGCTTGAGTCGCCTGCCCAGAGCTGGGCAGGGGGAGGGGCCGCCCCGCCGCGCCCCCCTCCCGCGCCGCGCGCTGCCCGCCGCCCGCACCTCCCGCAGCTCCCCACGCGTGCGGGCGCTCACTCTCACACTCCTGCTCGGCCCGCCCCCTCCCTGCGGCCATTGGCTGCTTCTGCCGTCACTTTCACGCTGCAGCCGTCCCTCTTCAGCCCATTGGCTGATGCACCCGTGACGTTGAGCCCAAAGGGCTGTCGGCAGCGAAGGAAGCGCAGGGACTGGACAGCTGGGCGGGAAAGGAGGAAGCGAAGTTGTGGTAGTGGAGTCCCGGCGGGCCGGGGCGGGAAGGGGCGGTCCCACGCGGCGGGGTGCGGCGGGGTGCGGCGGGCTGCGGGAGGCGGGAGGCGCGTGCGGTTCCCTGTGGTCCGCCCGCGCCGCGTCCTTTCCTGTCTTCTCTTGAGCGTCTTGCGCTGCCGGTGGCGCTCCGAGGAGGCACTGCAGCCTCCCTGCAGCACAAGGAGTTGGATCGGAACCACCAGAACTCTGGACTTCTTACTGTCTGGGAGGAGTTCCTTCAAATGTGTGTGTCCACATTCTGCCTCTCAGAACAGACCTGAAACTGCGTCCTTCCTTTCGAGGCCTTGCCGCTTTTGTTGTTTATAGCGGGTTCTCATCCAAGGTCCAAGGGCCCTCTTTCTCCTGCTGACGCACGAACCCTGCGCTGGCGAGATCTGCCATCTCTCTTCATTCACTAAGCGTCACTTTGCCCTAAACTTCCAGTCCCAACAGGGTTGCCACTCTGCCCCCCCCCCCCCCCCCCACCATGACCCCTGTTCTCAGATTACTTTGTCTCCTGCTTCAAGAAAAAGGGAACTGTATCCACTTTCCACCTCCAAACCTACCAACCTACTCTTCACAGCGCAGATTCCAATCTACCCCGCGGTTTCCCCGGTATCGCTGAATCCATTCTAACATCAACCTCTACCTCTTGACTGAATCTGTATTGTCAACAGCATTTAATGAGTCCCGAGCCTTCCTGGACAACGCGCGAGCCTTCCCATGCCTCTCTCCTACGCTCAGCTGAAGTTGTTGAAAGAGCTGCCTGCCCACATTCTAGTCTCCCAACTCCCATTCACTTCTTGGTTCCACACTCCGCCCAAACTGCCTCCAGTAACACCAACAATGACCAAATCCAGAGAACACTCTCCTTCCTCATTTTACCTGATCTCTCAGCGAAATTCATTCTTCATCCTTAACACCTTTTGGTGATAGCGGTGCTCTGCCCTCCTGCTTCCCCGGGTCGTTGGTTTGCTTATCTGCTTCCCCATGACCTCCAGATGACATATTTTAAAGGTCTCGGCCCATTCCTTGCACGCCACACCTTTCCCCTGCATGACTTAATGCCAAGGTTTTAATCACTATGTCCCAAATTTATGATTCTGATCCTTCTCTGACCTCCAAACCCATGTATCTAGTTTCCTATTCAGCTTCTCCACGTGGTTGTGTCACACAACCATCTCAGATGGAACATAACCAAAAAGGAATTGCATGCTTTCACTGCTTGCTCCTCTTCCCCGTGATAGTGATGGGTTTACCCTTGGCACCTGACAAACTACCAAGATTCTACTTGCTAAATGTCTATCAAGTCTGTCCACTTCTTTCCACTTCCAGCACTACATACAATGCTGTGCTGCCTGTGCCTTCCTAACCCCCATTTGGTGATGTCCCATTGGTGGTTTGCAATGGGCCACCGTGGGATTATTACCCCACGGAAATTAACAAACATTATGAATCAGATTTGATTTGTTTTGCTCATTGTCTCCAGACTTAAGAAGGTGATAGAGAAAATGTTAATAATGTAGATCATACTTAACGTGTTATGCTTAGTGTTGAAACGAAGAGTTTAGTTTAATGGGTTTAATCTGTACAAGGTCGAGATCACATATATTGAATGACAATAAGTTTGTTCGGAAAAGAGCAGATGGAGATGCAATTCCATTTGTGAAATCAGGCCTGGTTGAATTACAAGCATCGGCTGGATACAGGTACAAGCCCTGGGCAAAAACCAACAAAAGCATTCCACGAGAATCCACCAACAATATGAGTTTGCAATAAAAGGTATTTGCACATTTTATCATCATGTGTAAATTGTGCCAAATATCCTTTATATCAGTAACCATATATATACCTTCATTTTCCCCAGAGAACCAATTCTTAAACATTTACTAGTACACTACTGATTAACATCATTAGAATTAGCAGTTCATGGTGAATACAAGTTCTACTTAGTTTTACTATTGTCTTTCAATTTTCTACAGATAATGCCCTCCTTATTTCCTGTCCCCAGGACGATTCACTCTCGCTGTGGCCCCTGCTGGCACACAGTGAGAGGTGTTCTGCTCACCATTGCTCTTAGATTGAAGGCCTAGGTGCTGCTCTGTGCCCTGGCCCCTTGCCTATTGCTCCGGAACCATCTCATGCCCCTATCAGCTTTGTTTCATAAGCTCAGCCACCTTGGCCTTTTATGGTCCCACAGTGTCCTGGGCTCCTTTCCATCCTGAGCTGTTCATATACACCTGCAGCATTCCCTCTTCTCTCCCCCACGACTCCTTGCTAACTCTAACTCATCCTTCAGGTCTTTGCTCAAAGATAAATTTCTCAGAAAAGGCTTCCCCTGGAAACATCTCTCCAAGCACCCGGAGGCCCCTCTTTCTATACTCATAGTTCTTACCACAATTGCAACTAACCATGTGCTAACCATTGTATAAAGTCTATCTCCATCATTAGAGTTCCACAGAAGCAAGGACCATGTCCGTCTTAACTGTACTCCCTGCAGTTGCCATGCCCTCCACGTAGCAGGCACTCAGAATGTCTTTCTGAGAATAGTCCATTTCTGAAAGTCACACTGCATGTCACTGGCAATGCTGGAGTTAGAATTAGAATCTCCTAACAATACAGTGGTATTCTGTTCTGTAACTGCTGAGCCAGCCAGGATCAAAACGATAACATACTACGTACCAAGCATAGGGACAGGCTCTATGGAAAATACAAAGGTAAACCTGGTGCTGATTCTGCCTTTCACAATCTCATGGTTTAATAAGTATAAGGTGTAGAGAATATCTCCTTGCTGCTGGTGGATGTACTAGCCCTCACGTCTTGGCTCCAGCCCTTTGGACAGGAGCCCTGGGGTCACCAGCACACAGAAAGCAGGCTGTTTGAGTACTGAGTATATGTCAGGCACTGTGCTAAACCATTTGCATATATTATTTTTAAAATTCTCACAAAAACTCTTTAAAGTGATTATCTTTATCCTCATTCTCAGAGGTCCAGGGTCAAGTGGTCAGGGCATTTCTTAGTGGAGCCAAGACTGGGTGTACAACTGAGGGATGTAGCTGGAGATTTAAAGAACCTGATGTTTTGTTTTGTAGATTTCACCTACAAGTGAAATCATATGGTGTTTATCTTTCTCTGTCTGACTTATTTCACTTAACATAATACCCTCTAGGAGGTCCATCCTTGTTGCTGTTGCTGCAAATGGCAAGGTTTCATTCTTTTTATGGCTGAATAAATATTTCATTTTATATAGCACCATATGTTCTCTATCGAAGGAAGCTTAGGTTGCTTCCATATCTTGGTTATTGTAAATGATGCTTCAATGAATAAACTCATAGATATAAATTGATAGTTGACAGTTGGGAGGGGGCTTGGGAGGATGGGTGAAAAAGGTGAAGGGATTAAGATGTACAA
Organism: Myotis nattereri; assembly: GCF_964212035.1. Lineage (NCBI taxonomy): Eukaryota > Metazoa > Chordata > Mammalia > Chiroptera > Vespertilionidae > Myotis > Myotis nattereri. The sequence goes on along the minus strand of NC_138076.1, from coordinate 39,142,064 downwards.
ATTGTTATAAAAATAGTCATGGGGATGTAAAGTACAGCATAGGGAATATAGTCTGTAATCCTATATAATAAAAGCCCAATATGCTAAGTGTCTGACTGTTTGACCAGTCGCTATGATGTGCACTGACCACCAGAGGGCAGACACTCTGACCAGTAGGTTAGCTTGCTGCTAGGGTCCGGCCCATCAGGACTGGGCAAGATGGGCCAGACACACCCTGGAGCCCTTCTGTGGTCCCTCCCTGGCCCTGATGGTGCACCAGTGGGGTCCCTAAGCCTGGCCTGTACCCTCTTGCAATCATGAACCCTCAGGGGATGTTGGAGAGCTGGTTTTGGCCCGATCCCTACAGGCAGGATGAAGGACCCCACCCGTGCACGAATCCATGCACCAGGCCTCTAGTCCTATATAATAAAAGCCTAGGTGGCATCATGCGACATTGTCACAAAATGTCCACCCTCACGTCGTCACAAGATGGCTGCCACAACATGGATGCCACAAGATGGCCTGCAGGGGGGGTCAGTTGGGGGCGACCAGGCCTGCAGGGGGGGGGGCAGTGGGGGTGACCGGGCCGGCAGGGGTGCAGTTGGGCATCAATCAGGCCTGCAGGGGAATGGTTAGGGGATAATCAGGCTGGCAGGCAGGCGAGTGTTTAGGAGCCAGCAGTACCGGATTGTGAGAGGGATGTCCGACAGCGGGATTGGGCCTAAACTGGCAGTTGGACATCCTCCAAGGGGTCCCAGATTGGAGAAGGTGCAGCCTGGGCTGAGGGACACCCCTGCGTGCATGAATTTCGTACACCGGGCCTCTAGTATTGTAATAACTATGTATGGTGCCAGATGGATACTAGACTCATTGGGATGTTCACTTTGTAAGTTATATAAATGTCTAATTTCTATGAATCTAATATAATATTGTATGTCAACTGTAATTGAAAAAATAATAAAGAACCCTAAAATGCTTAACAAGGTTGATATTTTGGGCTGGAGCGAAATGGAACCGAGAAGATAGTAAATATTGTCTTTTTCCCCTCATACCTTGTCCCTTTTCTCAGCAGCAGGTGTCAGAGTTGTTGGAGGGAGACGAGCCATTTGAGCCTTTTGGAGGGCAAGTACATAATTTTCTGAGGACAGCTTTTGTGGGTCCCTTGCCAAGCTGCCACTGTTTGGTCTCTGATTGGCATACCATGAGGGCTGTAGCTGCTCTCCACTGCACACACTGTTCCTGGGATGGAACTTCTTCCCAGGGTCAAGGGGATCACATCAATAGATGCATCAAGGGGTGCCGTGTACACCTGTGACAGCTGTGCCCTGCATAACTCCGGAGGACTCTAGTCACACAAGTTGCAGTGCACCCCATTGGCACACATTTTTAATTTATTTTTTATTTCTAAAGATACACATCTCTATTTCTCATTTAAAAAATATTTTTATTGATTTCAGAGAGGAAGAGATAGAAACATCAATGAGAGAGAATCATTGATCAGCTGCCTCCTCACACCTCCTACTGGGGACCGAGTCCAAAACCTGGGCATGTGCCCTGACTGGGAATCAAACTGTGACCTGGTTCATAGGTCAACACTCACCTACTAAGCCACATCGGCCAGGCTGTACACATTTTAGAGACTCAAGACTTCCCAGAAGCCAAAATATTTCAAGCACCCCACCAAAATCTGCAACCAGATGAAAGTAGTTACCCCCTTTCCCAAAGGCTCAAAATGTCTCACCTTCTTAGAACAACTTTTGACATCACAACTGAGATGGAAGAAAGACATTCATTCTTACCCACTCAGCCTGCCCTCCCTCCACCCGCCACCCCCCAAGTAACATACATGCACTTAACAATACCTGCCACAGCTAAAGCAGAGTACCACCAGTGGAGAGTTGTAAGGCAGAGAGTGGAGCCACCTGAGAAGTGAGTGGAGGAAGTATTTGTGGGCAGCTAATAGCCTTGTACCACATTGTACTACATCCTATAGGTAATCATATCTTATCTAATAAAGAGGGAATATGCAAATTGACCATCACACTGTAATGGTCAAGATGGCTGTGCCCACAGTGGAGGCAGGGATTCCATAACACAAGATGGCTGCGCCCACAGCAGAGGCTGAGTTCCTGTAATGAGCCTTAATGAGCAATCAGCAGTGACCTGAGGCTGCGTGGTGCTGGGCGGGGGCAGGGGACCTGAGGTTGTGCTCCCCGCCAGGTGAGGCTTGACAGGGGACCTCAGGCCATGCCCCCTGCCCTGGTGCCAGGCTGGGGGACCTCAGGCTGTGCCCCCTGGCCTGCAAGGCTTGACAGGGGACCTCAGGCCATGCCCCCTGCCCCAGTGCCAGGCCGGGGGACCTGAGGCTGCACCCCCCAATCCTGTGGGGCTTGACAAGGGTGGGGCCAGCCAGGCCTGGGTCTTGCACGATTTTGAGGCACCACAGGTGTGCGGGGGCTTGACTCTGGGTCTCACAGTGTGCCCCAGACTCTGACAGGAGGAAGATTTTTATATACATTTTACTAATTTTTTTCATCTCTGACACTTCTATTATAGAGAAAGGGCAAATAGCAATATTAAAATATTTCCTCAAATTAATCCCCTTTTAAAGTGCACAAATTTCATGCACTGGGCCACTAGTACTTTAATAATGGATTATCCACAGATTGGAACTTCCCAGATATTCAAATGTATTTACCTACTAACTCATTTGCAACAGTGCCACATTTTTTTTTACCTTGACCTTTCTATGCTCTTCAGTAAAATACAATAAACACAACATCTTTTCCTACAAATAAACTCTGCAATTTCTTTCAATGCCACTTATGGCAAATTGTATTTCCTCAACATTTAAGACGTGTTATTTAATGAATCACTTTTATTTTTAAATCTTAAGCTTGAATAAAAATGTCTACTTTGTTGATTCAACTCCAGTAATGCCCTTGTCTATATTAAATGGGATTTACTTAAATAGTGGGCTAATTATTTATTTACTTACCTCTTTATTCATTCAAATTTTTTTTTTTTTTTTTTTTTTTTTGCTGAAATGCCATCTATCTGCTGGTTACTCTCTTGGATACCGAGGTTTCAGAGCTCAACAGCTCATACCCCTAGGCATACAGGCCTAGAAGCATAGAGGAAATAGATTAATAAACCAACACAGTCAGGTTTAATGAGTATCTCATAGAGGAATGTTTAGGGATTTGTGAATGTGCCCAAGGCCCAGCAGGTAGGGGTGGAGAAAGGAGGAAAATAGGAGTGTGTTAGAGGAGTACTACTCAAAAGCACGGTTCCTGGGCCATGCCAATCCATGAAATGTTTCTTACTGGTCTGCCATCTGCAATGAGATCAGTGCACACATTGAGTCATTAGAAACTTTATAGCTATTTGATAATGCCTGGGGCATTGATTAATTATTTGGGCTTGTATATTTCTGTGTCTTTGTTTCAATTATGTTTCTTGTTATTTATTTTTACTGTACTTTAAAAAAGTATTGGTCCAGGATGGACTAGAAATAAAAACTTAGGTCTTCACCACAGATGGTTTGAGAAATTTTAGATGAAGGAATAGTTTTCTAAAGGAGAGCATACCTATGTTAGTTCTTGAAAGATTAGTAGTTATTGAAAAAATCAGGTAAATTCTAAGGGTTTCCTAAGCAAATGAATTGGACTGAACAAAAATATAGAGACATGAAAAGGTATAATACATTTTGGTTGGCCTGTTGTACAGCCCATGCATGAGGAATTGGAGATAGGTGAGTATGAATGGATAATGTACTGGTCATTAGTATTACTTGCCAAATTTTTCTAGCTCCCTTTTGTTTCCCAGACACTCGGAAGGATTACTTTTCTCCATCTTCTTTGCAATTAGGTATAGCCCATGTGACTTGTTTTGGCCAATGAAATGTGAGCAGAAGGGACATGTGTTATTTTTGGATGGAAGATGTAAGAGCCAGATTGAATTTAGCACATGTCATTCCTACAGCTGTGATGATCATGAAAGTGCCAAGGGGGGATTTTATTTTTAACACATGAAAGATTTTGTTTGTATGCTGAGAATTAAGAACTAGAAGAGAGAAAGTGGTTGAAGATAAAAGAGAAAAAAATATATATGTACGTCATATGGATCATGTTGTCTGAAGAACTAAGAAGAAAATGTAATCCACAGTACAGGTTGGAATAGATACTTTTTCCCCCCTTGTGCTAAAGTTAATGATACTAAAGAGCATAAACCTCCCATTCATGTATTGTTTACTTTTTTGGAAACATCTTACATTTCATTGATTCACCCAAGTTCAACAAGTTAGCTATCTACTCTACCCTTTAATTAGCTAATTACTTTCTTTTTTTTAAAAAAAAATGTTGATTTTTGAGAAGGAGAGGAAGGGAGAGAAAGAGATAGAAACATCTATTAGAGAGAATCATTGATTGGATGCCTCCTGCATGGCCCGCCCCCTACTGGGGATAGAACCTGCAATCCAGGCATATGCCCTGAACTGGAATCAAACAGGTTTGTGATCATCTCTATTTTTAGAATTCCCAGATTTCTCAAGAGCTGTTGAGAACTATTGTAGGCCAATCAATATTTGTCAATTGTAGATTTTTTTGTATAAATATAAAGATTTTGGAGAGAAATGCTAAATGGTTTTAGTTGCTTAATCTTAAAACACTATATTTTACATAGTATTTCTATAAATTTTCATTTTAATGTGCATTTTCAACACTAGGTGTTTTATAATAAATTAAGCAAACAAGCTTGTGGAGCCTATATTTGAATCTAAACTCTAAGTCCTGAAATAACTGGAGAAACCAGCATGATGTTAGAAGAGGAAGTAAAAGAGTAGTGCTTACTCTATGCTAGTAGTGTCCTGAGAACATTATGTACATCAGTTAATTTGGTCCATACAACACCTTACAAAGTAGATCTACTATTGTTGTCCCCTTCTATAGATGTGGACACTGAGGCACAGAGAGGTTAAGTCACATTTGTATGAGGCAGCCTGTTTGGGAAAGGGTCATGATTTAACCGGTTCTCCCTCTTGCCTCTACATGTCCTGGGATGGACATCAATCAAGAATTATATAAAATCCTTCCCCAAACCTGCATCTTTATCTCTGTAGCCTTTCTTCTTTCTCAATCATCCTTTGTCCTACCCCCAGCATCTTGCTCTTTTCTCCTTATGCCAGTTGTCTCACTTTAAATATCTATTTAAAATAAATATCATAATAATGCAATCTATAATAATAAAACGGTAATATGCTAATTAGACCAGACATCTTCCGGACATTATTCCAGACATCTTTCCTGACGAAGCCAGGGCCCGAGGGAAGCCGCCCAGATCCCGGGTGCCGGAGGAAAGCCAGTGCCAGCATCCAGGGGAAGGAAGGCCTACTCTTGCATGAATTTTCGTGCATCAGTCCACTAGTAGTTAATAATAAAAATAGTTCATCTTAACTGATAGCTTAGTATGTGTCAGGCATGTGATACATGCTTTCTTTCATGGATTATTTTATATGACCCTAATGACTCCTTGGGGTTTGCTATTACTATTGATTTTATAGATGAGGAAGTTGGATCTTAGAGATGTTAAGCAGCTTGCTCAAGGTCATGCATAAGTCAAGGGCAGAGCTGGAGTTGGCACTGGGCAACATGACACCAGAACCCAATGTTCTAAATCGTTACCCAAGGTAGCCTCCCATTTAATTACTGTTTTTTCAAACTTCTGTTTTTCTCCTTCAAAATACAAAATCTTCCTAATATTCTCCTTTCCCTTGGATTGACAAATTCTTGCTATTTAGCTCAAGTTTTATGATCTTCGTGCAGACCAATGCCCTCCTGCCTACGTTTTTACTAACAATCTGCTCTCTCATAATTATCTTTTTTTTAATGAATTTCACTTACATTGCTGAAATTCTCATGGAATTTGAAGGGCACGCTAGTACCTTGTGATTAAGAAATTTCCTTTGGCTTTTTTTCATACTTTTTCCTACCTTTTGCCTGGCTTTTTGTTCATATCTTCTTTCTTTCTGCTTTGACCTCCTGAATGCTTCCCACTTACCCTTAGAACCCAGTTCAGGGAACACTTTCTTTGTGAAGCCAGCCTTTCTCTAATCTCCAGGTAGAATTCTGAATGCCCGCCCTTGGGTCCTCAGTGGATCCCACAAAGCTGTGAGAATCGTTCCAACTTATTAATTTTCTTTCAGAGAATTGTTTATTTCGCTATGATATGGATGGTATCTGATTCCCTTTCTATGTCCCCGGGGCTTAATACAGTTGAAACTAAAAAAAAAAAAAAAAAAAAAAAAAAAAAAGGTGTTTGTTGAATTTAATTTGATTTCCAAATTCAATACCACTATCTATGAGGAATACTCTTCTCTAGTGTGCATAGGGATCTAAGTATGGTTAGCCTGGGGGAGAAAATACCAAGGCGGGTATGATCTTAAATATCCCAAGGGTGGTCACGCATCCTGTGCTCGATGAAGCACAATTAAAACTAATGGGTAAGAGTTGGAAGGAGATTTGTCTCAGTTTAAGAACTAACTTTCGAATAGTAAGTATCTAAAATGGAACAGGCCACCTTAAAAGCAACCATGAATTCCCCATCAAGTAAAGTCTTCAAGGACAGGCTGAACAAGCCAACGACAAGTGTACTGAGAAAGGAATTCTTTTCTGTATTCAGAGAGACACTGAATAAGGTAACCTCACAAGGGTGTCTTGACCCTGACAATTATGGTTGCCATTAAAGAATAATTTCCAAAAAGTTGAAAACATGATTCCCATAGATGTTAGCATAAAAAATATTCATCTAGAAAGATGATCAAACTAGTTCAATAAAATTAGAGGAATAGGTATTATCTCCAGAAAAGACATTCTGATATAGCTTTGCTGAGTTTGAAATAAAACTGGTTCATGTCCTGTGTGTGTGTTGCATGCCCCTGGGTCGGCTTTGACTCCTGGTGACCCTGTGAATGAGTGATTCCACAATGTCCACCCTGAGCAGCCCTCCTCTGCTCCTGGAGATCCATGCCTATGGCTTCCTTGATGGCGTCTATACATTTCATATTGGATCCTCCTCTTTTCCTGCTGCCTTCTATTTTTCCCAGCATTATTGCTTTTTCCAAAGAACCCTGCCTTCTCACATATGCCTGAAGTAGGACAGCTTCAGGTTTGTCATTTTTGCCTCTGGCAATGGATTAGGCTTAATTTGCTCTAGGGAACACTTGTTCATCTTTCTGGTGGCCCAGAGTATCCATAGACCTTTCCTCCAACCAAGGAGGCTGTCCTGCAAGGCAATGAAATTGTAGCCTTTAGGGTTATCCTTCTTACCATATAGACATTTTTCGCATCTCTGCTGGATAAGGCTTCAAGTTAACATGGAACTCTCCAGACACAGAGCTCTCACCTAAGCGTCAGTAGAGCAGGCAATGACAGCCTTCTGGAGGCTGAGAGGGCCATCTGCTCTGAGTCCCTCCCCTGGCTTCTGGTGGCGGCGGCAACGTTTGCTGTTGCTTGACTTGTAGGCACATCACTCCCATCTCTGCCTCAGTGTTCACATGGCATTTTTTTCCTGTGTGTCTGTCTGTTCTCTGTCTTTCCTTCAATACACGGACACCAGTCTGGTTGGATTTAGGGTGCACTGTTCTTCAGTATGGCCTCATCTGAGCTGATTACGTTTGCAAAGGCCCTATTTCCAAATTAGGTCCCATTTTGAGGTTCTGGGAAGGGCATACATTTGGGGGGGGGTGGTACTACTTAACCTAGTTCACCCAGTAAGACAGTAAAAGGACATGTCACCTACTTAACCTACTTTTTTTTTTTTTGGCCTTTTTTCAAGTTTTAAGGACTTTTTCTTAACAGTGGTAGACACGTGCCTTCCCCATCTCTCAACTGATGTCTCATGTATTTCAATGGTAGTCATCCAGCTGAGGCCAGCTCTCTATAGGCTGATATAATTAATAAAGAAGGAAGATACTAAGTATGTCTAATAAAAGAGTAAGGTGTAGATCACATAGGAATGCTTGACTGTAATGACAAGAAAGAAAAAAATTTAATTTCCAGAGCAGGTCTCAGGTCACTCCATTACTATTTTGGGAGAAATCATTTTCATGAGCTGTTTTGGTGCCTAACATGTTCCTAGAATTATTGAGGCCGATTCAAGGAGGTAGGTCTTGGCATATATTATGAACAGAGAATGGAATTTTAAATTATACAGGCAGCTTCAACTGCCCTCCTTTTTTGTTTAAATGGAAGCTTTTTAATACGATATCTAGTTAGGCAGAATTTAGGATTTCATAGCAGAGAAGTTGCTAGCACTTGTCTAGTTTAGCTGCGGTAGCAAGTCTCTCTAGAGTAGATATTTTGGGGGTGGGGTAGGGTCGGGAAGGGAGGCACTTTAACCACCCCCTTTAGTGATACAAAGGTTAGATGACTAGGGGACCATTACCCATGGTAATTTAACAGAAACTATTTGGGACAGGTTTTGCTCCAAAACCCTGAGTTAAGAGGTGGGTAGATTTGAGTGGAAAGGGTCTGAGATTCACCTTCCACCCTTTCACTACTGAGATTCCACTTTCTTGAGGCTTTTCTGATGAGTCAAGCTGGCCTTGACGCAGCTAAAGTCAGTGGATGGGAAAGGTCACCTAGGGCTCAAGTGGGAACTCATCTTTCTCTATTCATCTATCTATCTGTCTGTCTGTCTATTTAGGTGGGGAGGTATCCAGGCTGGTAAACTATGCTCACCACAAGCTTTAAATATTTGTTGCCTTCTTAAATCTAATTGGTCTGGCAGAATCTCATGCTGGAAAAAAAGAAAGCCTGAGCATGTGGTTGAACTAAAGGTGGTAAAACCTTAAGATCCAAGTGCAGGGTACACCTGTATCTGAAACCAAGAGCCATAACAACCAACTGGGCATCCATCGGCATGGTGGTAACTCAGAAAGGTGGTGCTGAGCTTGATCTGCAAAACTTAGAGTTCCTCTGCCTGGTCCTTTGGGGCTGAGTAATGAAACTTTGGTTTTTGGCAGGTATAAGGCAGCTTTCCAGAAGGAGATAAATGAAATTTCTGATAAATAGGGCAGGTGAGAGCTCAAGCAAGACATCAGCAAAATTAAAAGTGATAACGACCTCAGTCTTCTCCCAAGTTGATAAAATGGCTCAACCAATTTCAAGGCACCTGGTGACATTTTTTTGCCTGATTTTCTTCTTACTAGAAGTCACTCCCAGGTAAATGACTCTTTCCTTTTTCCTCTCTTTATACGAAAACTTTGGCTTGCTGCCTAGAATTGTGTTATTCTTACTTCTGGAAAAACATTCAAGAGAATTAGATAGAATAATTTGATTTAAAACAGATGATGACACACATTCTGTTTATTTTCTCTTGGCGTTTGCCAAAGTGCACTCTGGGTTATTCTTCATGGTATTCTAATTACAAAAATTCTGCAGCACACCAAAAATATTTTTTTTCTTTTTGCTGACTTGCCAAAAAAATAAGTATACTTTGAATTTATTCACATGGGATGGCTACTGTTGTGTTGGTTGTTATCATCTTTTTATTTGACAATCTAAGGGAAAAGAGGTCAGTGCCCCTCACTAAATAGTCAGGTATTGCATGTTTTAAAATTTCTTGGGTCTTGTGGGTACTACACACCAGTTGAAAATCGCTGCCCTTCAGTTGGTTAGAGCCTTGTCCTGATACACCAAGGTTATGGGTTCCATCCTCAGTCAGGGCACATACAAAAATCAACCAATGAATGCATAAATAATTGGAACAGCAAATCGATGTTTCTCTCTCTCTCTTTTTTCTCTTTAAAAGTCAGTGAAAAAAGAAAAAAGAAAATTGCTGCCCTAAAGGAAAGTGGCCTTGCCTGAAATAATCCACTCTTTTAACTGCCTTGTCCCACACTTCCTCTGCCTATAGAAGCCTTCCATTTTGTATAGCTCCTCAGAGTTCCTTTCTATTTGCTAGATGAGATGCTGCCCAATTCATGAATAATTTCGTAAAGTCAATAATAGCTTTACGTTTACTCTGCTGTATTTTTGTTCTCTAACAATATAAATATATATACTAAACATGTTCTGTAATCAACATCATTACTCAATAATTTGTCATGAACAGACACCTTTTCAGCTCCTTAAATCTAGATCTAGAAATCACTTATGTTCATTGGAGTTTATCACATTGTCTGTAACATAATTTAGGGCCATTAGGTGGCTTGATATTTCATCATTATGAACAATGCTAAACATCTTTGTGCCTATAATTTTCACATTTTGGTAATGATTATCTTAAGGTAAATTCCAAAAACATTTCTAGAAAGGTCATAGCCTTTTATGTTTTCTGCAACAGTTTGCAGAAGTCTATTTCTCAATACCTTTCCCAAATAGATTTTGTCAGTATATTTAATCTCTGCCAACCTTCTAGGCATAAAAGTTTAATTTTGTTTAAAAAATATTATCTGTAAAGTATTTAAAAGTTTAAAATTCATGGTTTCTGTACCACCTCTGTGTTCAGTTCTACTCTCTAAGATCCTCTATTTTAGATATTTCTATTTTTCTTATTCATAATGACTATTTCTGTAAAGATAATACTGCTTTATATATGTATTTATTTATAAGTGTTACAGATCATATTGATGTCCATTTGGACATGTGTTTTCATGGTCTTTTCTGCCTCTATTTTTCTGCATCTACTCCTGCTATATTTATTTTATCTCACATTAATCTAGAGCTAAAAGTCAATATTTGTTTGGATTTTTTAAAAAGTCCACTCACGCAAAGCTTTTACAAACAATGTACATTCCCCAAGGAGATTAGAGATAAGTTTATATTGAAGCAAAGCAAACACGGGCATGAAAGACATTCCCATTTTTTTCCAGCTCCATCAGCTGCCTGTGGTTAATTACACATGCCAACCAGTTGTTTGCCATTCTCCTCAGAGGAGATGTAGTTCATTTCCCCTCCCTTTGATTCTGGGCTGGCCCACGACAGTTCAACTAATAGAATGCAGTGGGAATTAACTGGAGTCAGTTTCTTTGAGGACTGGCAACTTCTGCTTCCTCTCTCTCAGAATGCTGGTCCTTGGGATATACCCTCTTGAACTTGGCCCCCATGATGTGAGAAGCTCCAGATGACATGTATTCACCCAAGCGCCCAGCCAACTGCCAGCATCCACTGCCAGCCATGCTGGTGAGCCATCTTGAACATTCTAGTCTAGTTGAGTACCCAGCTGTCTGCAGTTCCAGCTACCTGTGAAATATGGAAATGGAAAATATATCTAATGAATTTATGGATTTGGCCTAAGGAGATGTCCACTGAGCTCCCAGATGTCTTCTGACCCAGGTCACATCATGTGGGGCAAAATAAACGCCCAGGTGAGTCAAGACTTAGGATGGGCTGCTGGAGAGCAATACATACCTGAAGCAGCTGCCCCACCACTGTGTTGATCCTTCATCTCATCCCAGCATTACCTCTTACACTGGCTCCTCAGCCATTCTCTCCCCATCTCTAGTTCTCCCTGCTACCGTCATCACTTCTCTTTCTTTCAAGGGGAAAATTAGCCAAATTCCTCCTCTGGTTTCATTGAAAATATCTTCCCCCACCCTGAAAATTTTATGCCTGCTGAGCTAGGTTCTCAGCATTCTTCCAAATAAAGTCAGTTCTCTCTCAAAGGAGGACAGTGACGAGTGACATTTTCTCCACTGATGCACCATGCAGAACCTACACTCATCACTTCTCCTGTATCCACAGCTGAAAGAACTTCTCATTCTGCTCCTTTTCTGTCCTCTCCCCTTCTCTTTTTCTATCTTTTTTCTTTTTCTGTCTCCTGTTCTCCCCCTCAGTCCTTTGTTCACCAGGAGGAGATTAAAAAAATGAACTCAGTGATGAGATACCCTGTGTTCTGTCCAATCACTATTCCAAAAAACAAGTTACCTCACTGCAGAACTGCGCACCCAGAATCTCTAAATAAGTGTTAGATGATGGTGGAAATGAATTACTCAGTTAATCAACACATTAAGCACTTGTGTTTGGGAAGGCACTTAGCTAGCCAAGGGCGAAAGGATAAAAGATATATTATATTGGTTCCCCACTTTATTTCCTCTCTCACTGCTGCTCTCAGTACCATGTGTACATGGAAGTAACTCTCATTCTAGTCTATTAATTCAAACATATTTACTGAGCACCCCCAATGTATCAGGCATCATAGCAATCACCCCTTTTGGAGGCTTCCTTCTGCTCTTTACACTGTCCTTGTTTCCTAGAATTGCTGAAACAATGTGCCACAAACTGCATGGCTTAAAAAACGATAGATACGTATTCTCTTGTAGCTATGGAGGCCAGAACTCTGAAATCAAGGTGTTCACAAGAGCATTTTCCTCCTGCAGCCTCTAGTGGAGGACCCTTCTGTGCCTCTTCCAGCTTCTGGCGGTGCCAGGAGGTCCCTGGCTTTGGACAGCATCATTCCAATCTCTGCCTCTGTCTCCACATGACTGTCTTCTCTCTGCGACTGTATGTATCCAAAAGCTCCTCTTATAAGGACACCAGTTGGATTAGGGCCCACCCTGCTCCAGTGCAAATTCATCTTAAACTTGATTACATTGTCAAAGACCATATCTCCCCAAAAGGTCCTATCACAGGTACTGGGGTTAGGACTTCAATGTGTGTGTGTGTTTTGCTTTTGGTGGTGGTGGGGAGGACAGCACAGTTCAACCCACAACACTCTTATTTTCTCTTCCACTCTAAGCATCTCCTCTCCTTTATGCCCCATCCTAAATAATAAAAGGCTAATAAGCAAATTGTCCCCTTGACTGGGAGTTAGACTGGGAATTCACCAGGGAGTTCAGCCATGGGGTGGTGCCAGACAACCGCCAGAAGCCCCTCCCCTTGGTTGGCCCTCCCCTGAAGGCCCCCCACACCCTCTGGGGCAGGGCTGGCCCACCAACCGCCCGTGGCCCCTCTCCCCAGCCCCAATCGGGGCAGGCTGACTGGACACCACCAGTGCACAAATTCATGCACCGGGCCTCTAGTTTGCTATAACTTTCTCCCCTTGTCTTTCCACATCTGTACCCTCCATCCACATCCCTTCCACCTCAGACCAGTTCCACCTTGGTTTCCAGCTGCATAGCAAACCCTATGTCTCTCTCAGCGGTGATGCTGGGTGCCTTGGAGGTGGGTCATAGGGGCCAAGTGTACAAAGGAGGGAGAGGAGCTTAGGTAAATGTCTACAGGGTAACAAACGTCTTGGCAATTGCTTTCTCTCTCTTACTCTCCCAGTGTCCAGCAATCTTGAATGTCCCACCCACTGGTAAACACTGTGGAAGGAAAGAGCTGAGAAAAAAGAAGAGAGATAAGAGTGAAGAAGCTCTCTAGGTAATTATAGCAAGCAATTAATCTAATTAAGCAAATATTTTTCAACCACTTCATAATACCTGCCAGAATGTTATTGGATTTTCATAAAGTGCAGCAATATATTTCTAAATAAGCAGAAAAAGATTACAGCTCCTAACTTTGGCAATAAAACTGTTAATAAATCCTTCAACTCCATCTCACCCATTTTATATTTCCCCTGGTGGGTCCTGCCTTTACTGACATGGGGCTTGCTATTAAACAACACAGCATTAGTGCCTAATCATGAGTGGTTCCAATTAGAGCAACCATGAGAGCTGATTCATATAAGTTGGGGTGAGGGGGTAAGGGGACTTACACAAATTTGGTTTCCTAAGAACTCTCTTCTTGGCTTGCAGAGGGCTGCCTTCTCACAGCGTCCACAGGTGGTCTTTCTTCTGTGTGAACCTCTGGTGTCTCTTTGTGTGTCCAAAAGACTTTACACAGAAACCAGTATAATTGGGTTAGGGCTTTTCCCTCCCCTGGCTAGCTTCCCCATTAAGACACCTGCATAGGTACCTTCCTCTCAAGGCCCCTGGGGAGCTCCACCTTAGATAGTCGGAATGTGTCTGGGAACAGAAAGAGCTCACTTTAATGGCAGTGAAGAAAGGTAAGTCAGGGCAAAGGTGTAGAGGGCTTTAAATGCCAGGCAAGGCATCAGTGACCTACTCTCTGGGGAATGGAATGTCACTTATAGTTTTTCAACTGTGATTCAACCTATGGGTGATGGGGATTAATAAATGAATTACAGTGGAGGAAATCTGGAGGCAATAAGCCAACTAAAAGGTATTTTAATAATCCTGAGTTACCAAAGGCTGAACATAGGTTTGTAAGATGTGACAGCAGGAAGTGAGGGATGGGGACACAAGTGAGGGGAATTTGGGAGGCTGTATTGGCACAGCGTGGAAACTAACACTGAGGGTGAGGGAGAAGGCACGAGGCTGATGCCACGTGCTGAGTGTTGGTGTGTGGGGAGATGGGGTGCCACGGACAGAAATCAGAAACACAGAAAGAAGCAATGATGAATTTGATCTCCGTTTATGGTCTGCCACACTGAACTCACATATTTTAACCTGGAATTAATATTTCTTTCCCTTGCATGTTTCATGATTTATCTTTCAGGAGCAGACAAGCCTTTCCAAGTCATCATTTTGCATACTTCTTAGATCATTATGGCTTAGTTGGTGTTTGATCATTTTCAGCCTCAGCTTTTCAACACCAAGAGAGGATTTGGGGGTGGGAAGGAGAGGGAGGTGGTGGTGGGAGATCTCACTGTGATGACAGCAAGGTTCGCAGAGCTCTGTGTTGTTTCCTTTTACAGGTTCTTGAATGACATGCATTGCATTTAGATAACACCTAATGCCAACTGAGCAGCGAACTGTGAGAATTGAGCTGTTAAACAGTTACAATCAACAGTAGGGCTTATTTCACATAATAAGCCAGTCAGAGAAAGACAACTACCATATGATCTCATTATATGTGGAATCTAATGAACAAAATCGATGAACAAAATAGAAAGAGGCATGGATACATGGAACAGACTGACAGTCTTCAGGGGGGAGGGGGGTTAAAGGATTGAATGGAAGAAGGAGTAAGGATTAAGCAAACCCCTCCCCAAAACAAAACCCATATATGCACAACCTATAGACACAGACCACAGTGTGATGATCGCCAGAGGGAAAGGGGGCAGGGGAGATAGGTATCAGTAGGCAAAGGGGAGGGAAAGAGACTTTGCCTGGGGCAATGGGCGCATGATGCAGTGTGCAGATGATGTTTTGTTGAGTTGTACACTTGAAACCTGTATGGTTTTGTGAACCCATGTCACCCCAATAAATTAAATAAAACAACAAGAACAAATGCAAAAATGGTAGGACTGGGTTTACTGTACATTTTAAAAATTAATGATGTCCTTCTTCATGATCCTACAATGTACTAATCACTCTGTTTCTGAATTTTCAGGCTCGGAAATTCTGAACAATAAAGACAATATAACCAGTGTATCACTGAAACCATTTTTCTTATAGACACAATACTTAGCTTTATTGTCACTGTTATCTGAGATTGCATTTTGCTTGAGATAATGAGCCCTGTACTAAGAACTGGGAAATACTCAAAGGCACTCACTTTTAATGTAAACACAAGTTAAATGTACCATCCCAGAGTAGAGATATCGCCATTGTTGTTAGTGCATCCGGGGTTTATTGTTTTCCAAATTTTCATGTTCTTTGTGTTAGATGAGGGTGCTGTGCCATATCAGCAGCTCTCTGTGGGGATCCCAGGAAAAATCTTGTATTTGGAAAATGAAGACTAAATCACTGAGGGATGGTGCCTTAATTAGCTTAATTATTCATGAGTTGATTTAGACTCACCAACATTTTTTTTAAAATCCACACCGAGGATATCTTCATATTGAGTTTTTTAGAGAGAGTGAAGGGAGGAAGGGAGGGAGAGTGGAAGAGAGAGAGAAACGTCAACTGGTTGCCTCCCATACATGCCCTGACCAGGGATCAAACCTGCAACCTTTTGGTGTACAGGCCATTGCTCCAACCAACTGAGCCACCGGGCCAGGGCTAGACCCACCAACATTTTTGGGCACCGACTCTGTGTTAGGCATAATGCTACACACTAAACACTGGAGATCCACATATGAATAATGAGGCATGGCCCCTGTTATGGAAAGACTTACAGGCCAGTCGGGATTACAGACATCAGAAATGGATAATTGCAGCCTAGAGTGCTGTGGCACATGGAGTTCTCACGGGGCTGCTGAGAGGCGGGGATGTGGCTGGGGGTTAGGGAGTCTTCCCTTTCTCCACTTTAAAGCTCTCCCACTCCCCTGCCTGCCTTTGGGTCTCCCTGAAATGCAAGTGATAGTGGCTGCCTCCCTGCCACGGTAAGCTCTGAATAACTAACTAGCCTTCACCTATGCTCGCCTGTGTGGTCTTTGCTTATTTACACACAGAGAAGGCAGAATGAAGTAAGTGCTAACAATACCTACAAATTTCACAATGTGTGGAAATAAAAGAAAGTGCTGTAATTCATTCTGTTGGAGAAGAGTAAGAATGCGACCCTGCAGTGGCTAGCAGAAAAACACCCACCCCTCACTAATTTCTCTTTCACATTCCTGTCCACTGATGCTAAAATCACCTGTGGACTTTCCACAAGGGAGAGAGCCTGTATGGCTCCCAAAGGGCGGAGCAGTGCTGGCAGCTACTGCTTAGATTCCCCGAGTCTAGCTCAGGACTCGAGGAAAAACTTGAATCACTGAAGTTGGCAGGGGCTCACTCATCCGGACTTCAGGAATTCTTTAATTTTTATTTTTTCTTTTCTGTTGGATGTGAGCGTAAAGTGAAACACTACTGTTTGAGTGAGAAAGGCTGTATTTTCATTGATTCGCTAAATAACATTTTGAGGTATTTATGATTTTTCAGCCCAATCTTCTCCCGTTGTTTCCTTTATTCTAACAGATAATAACAGATGCTGGCATTCCTTATTCAGAGAAGGCCTGTGGCTGACCGACTTGCTTTCAGAGTAGAGATATCGCATTGGTGTTAGTGCATCCAGGGTTTATTGCTTTCCAAATGTGCATGTTCTTTGTGTTAGGTGAGGGTGCTGTGCCAGTAAGAAGGCCTTGATTAACTGCTTCCAATAAACATCTGAGGATGTTGAAGGACCCAAGGGGGAGGTGATTGTGGCTATACAGGTAATTTATTTTTATTAATTATTTTTTAAAAATATATTTTTATTGATTTCAGAGAAGAAGGGAGAGGGAGGGAGAGATAGAAACATCAATAAGGAGAGAGAATCATTGATCAGCTGCTTCCTGCATGCCCCACACTGGGGGTTGCACAACCCAGGCATATGCCCTGACCTGGAATCGAATTGTGACCTCCCAGTTCATAGGTAGATGCTCAACCACTGAACCACACTGGCTGGGCTACACAGATCATTTAGGCAGATGGGATCCCACTTGTGGATGGCAACAGCAGGGACTGATCACAGAATCACGGCGAACTTCCATAACCCTGTGATAGCTCCAGGGACCCGGCTAGAAACTCTGAAAGTGATAGAGGTTACATTTCTACCAGCCTTGCATAACTCACATTGGCATCTGAAATCAGATCAATGTATATAAAGAGAGGCGTTGTTTCTTGCACCTGAGTTTGTGGACTGATTCATGGATACTTATGTGAAGTTAAAGGGACCAGAGAATAAACACTTACAAATTATCTCACACTGTGTGTGTGTACAGGCTCGGGTTGGTCTGTATGTATGGAAACATGCATGGCTCGGGGGGATGGAAGACAAAGCAGGGGAGATAGATCAGTTATCTAGCCACCTACTAGATGGTGTCAAGGAGCATGTTTGGTTATGCGTGGTCAGATTTCTTTGCCCTCCTGTTCCTTTTTCTTATTACAGAGTTTGTGGCTCTTCTTTGCTTCAGGATTGTGTTTGTGAATTGGGTAAGAAGTTAGACTCCCTTAGGGAAATGCACTGAGTAGGAGTTGAGAGCAGAATAGAAATGAGGAGTTAGGTGGGAAATATGCAGTCTTTATTACATAAATTCTTGGTGCTGTTTATATTATCTGGGCTTAGAGAAAAGAGAACTAGAACATATTTCTTTTTTTGGGGGAGAAATGTTTCAAAATAAGAAAGATTTAGGAGAACATATAGCCTACACCTACAAATGACAAAAATCTGATTTCATTAAAAGTATTTGCTGGGCCCTAACCAGTTTGGCTCAGTGGATAGAGCATCGGCCTGTGGACTGAAGGGTCCTAGGTTCGATTCCAGTCAAAGGCATGCACCTTGGCAGCTGACTGATGTCCCTCTCATTGATGTTTCAAACACTCTACCCCTCTCCCTTTCCCTTGCTCTCTATAAAAAAATCAATATAATGTATTTAAAAAAATATTTGCTGGATTTTCTACAGAAAACCTGACTGATGCCTTACGTGGGTGACCTACAACTTTGCAGCCCCTTATCCTCATACTCTTCTATCCCTTGTATAGCCAGGGAGAGTCTCTTTGGGGGTCATAATGGGGAGAGAATGGAAGCTGAGGTATGATTCTGGCAACTGTTGGTACCAGTGATCCCGGGTGTAGGACAGGGCTTGGTGGAAACCAATTCACTACACAGAGGATATTTTTGGAGCAGTCAGCTTCTGGAGTGCTGTGCAATTGTAGCACACCAGCCTCTGGGCAAGCACCTGGGGAGGCCGCTATCAGCTATAGATCCAAGAATCAGTTTCCCAAATAGGTGTTTCTGTCTTAAGGAGATCTGAGCCCCTGATATGACAGTGGGTCCGATTAAGGAATCAAGGCGGGAGGTGAATTCCATATTTGGTCTGGCAGAAAAAGGCATTCTTGGGTACAAAGGGCTTGCCTTGGACACAATCGATTCTGGATCTGCTTGGCAGCAATGGAAACTTGGGTGGTGGTGGTAGACAGAATGGCCCCCCAAAGATTTCAACCCTCAGTCCTGGAGCCAGTAAATATATTACATTTCATGGCAAAAAGGCCATGAAATGCCTTTGCAGATATAATTAAGATTTGTAATTGATAATCAGTTGACTTGAAGATTGGGAGATTATTCTGGATCATGGAGGAAGGGAGTGGAGGAACCATTGGGGTCACATGAGCCCTTAAAGCAGAAAGCTCTCTGGCTGGAGTCTTAGAGGAAGGGTAGAAGGAAAGTCCATGCATAATTCCAGGGCATGTCAAGCTCTGACTTCCCTAAAATATGTCACCTTTGATGATCTCCAGCTTACTCTAAAACTTCTATTCTTTAAGATGTATATATGTATGTACATACACTAGCTACTTCCTAGATTCAAAATCTAAAATCCAAAAGTCTTTTTAAAAAATATTTTTCTTGATTTCAGAGAGGAAGGGAGAGGGAGAGAGATATAGAAACATCAATGATGAGAGAGAATCATTGATTGGCTGCCTCCTGCATGCCCTCTATTGGGGACTGAGCCTGCAACCTGGGCATGTGCCCTTGACCAGAATCAAACCCGGGACCCTTCAGTCTGCTGACCAACGCTCTATCCACTGAGCAAAACCAGGTAGGGCTAAAATCCAAAAGTCATAGTAGAAGAATAAAAAAGGGAAGCTTTTTTTTTTTTAATCAGAAAATTTTCACTGAAGAAAAATATGAAAGCCAAGAACAAAATGAACTCTTAGCTTTCTGGCAGAGGGAGGGCAGTCTCAGTGTAGGGTAGAATATACTGCAGATGTGGCAGCTGGGGGTAGGTATAGGTAGTCCTAAAGGGAACCCAATCCCTTGGGAAGTGTAAGAAGTGACACATTATTATTTTCTTCCTATTTTAATGTCCTCTTAACTCAAGAGCGGAATAGGTGTATGTTTTTATTTTTAAAAAATTATTTTTAATTATAGTTGGTATACAATATAATATTAGTCTCAGGTGTACAACATAGTGATTCAACATTTATATATCTTATATCAGGTGTATGTTTTTAAATTTTCAGGCAAAAATATTTTGGGGTTAAAATTATGTTGTAGGTATTGAATGGGAACAGTCTGATACTGATTTTTGAAAATGTATAGAGCTTTGGGTGGTTTGTTATAGAGCAAATTTAAAAAAATATTGGCTGTTTAAGAGAATGAACATCTACTTTGAGGATACATACAAAATAATTTTAAAAATCTTGTTAATTGTGAAAACATTAAACCCTTATGTATTCTTGCTTGCCTATTTTGTTTTATTTTTGGTCTGCTTGAACAATATACTTCAAAAGAAGTATGTTAGACACATATGTAATACCCTTTGTAATATTTTAAGCAATAAAAAAAAATAAAATAAAATAATGTTAAATAAAAAAAAAAAGAAGTATGTTAAGATTGTTATATTCAAAGGTTTTTGCTGTAAAAAAAACTTTTCAAAAAATTTGTCTTGCCGAAACCGGTTTGGCTCGGTGGATGGAGCGTCGGCTTGCGGACTGAAGGGTCCCAGGTTCGATTCCGGTCGAGGGCATGTACCTGGGTTGTGGGCACATCCCCAGTGGGAGATGTGCAGGAGGCAGCTGATCGATGTTCCTCTCTCATCGATGTTTCTAACTCTCTCTCTCCCTTCCTCTCTGTAAAAAATCAATAAAATATATTTAAAAAAAAATGTGTCTCTACCATTGCACATTTTAAAATTGGTATTTAAAAATATTCGCCATAAGTTTAAATAGTTTCAAAGAATGTAATTTCTGATTAACAGTAAATATAAGTGGCCCTCACTATCCAAATCTGAGTTTTGAATGTGAGTAGTGAGAGTTCTGAGAATGAGGGCTTTATCTAAAGTCTGAATCCCTTTGGTTCCTGAGTTCAGATGGTGTGAGTTTGGACAGGGAGTACCTATATTGACATTGCTAATAACCAGATTATTAAGTTATAACTGACATACAGAAAAGTGAACAAAGTGTCATTGTATAGTTCATGTGTTTCTACCAAGTGAACACATCTGTGTAATCAGCACCCAGATCAAGAAACAAACCATCATCAGACTCCAGAGGCCCCTGGACCCCTTCCAGTCATACCCTACTCCACCCCAGGAACTGCTGTCCTGACTTCTCACACCACTGGCTAGCTGGCTTCTGAACTTTATATAAATGGAATCATATAGTAGCCTCTAAAGTAACCAACATACATCACTCTCAGCCCTGTACTCTGAGTTTTTTCTTTTTAAGAGATTATATTATACTAGAGGCCCGGTGCACAAAAATTTGTGCACTCGGGGGGGAGGGGGGTTCCTCAGCCCGGCCTGTGCCCTCCTGCAGTCTGGGACCCCTCAGGAGATAACGACCTGCTGGCTTAGGCCTGCTCCCAGGTGGCAGAGGGCAGGCCCAATCCCTAGGTGCAGCCCCTGGTCGGGCTCAGAGCAGGGCCGATTGGGGAGTTGGGGCGCCGCCCCCTGTCATGCACAGAGCAGGGTGGATCAGGAAGTTGCGATGCCACCCTCAGTCACGCTCAGGGTAGGGCCGATTGGGGGGTTGGGGCACCATCCCCTGTCACACTCAAGGCAGGGTCGATGGGGAGGTTGCGGTGCCACCCCCTGTCACGCACAGAGCAGGGCCGATCAGGGGGTTGGGGTGCCGCCACTCTCACACTCAGGGCAGGGCCGATGGGGAGGTAATGGCTCTACCCCGTCACACACAGAGCAGGGCCCGTGGGGGCTGAGGGGTTGGGGCGCCGCACCCTGTCACACACAGAGCAGGGCCGATCAGGGGGTTGGGGCGCCTCGCGGCTTTGCTGATCCCGGTGCTGGGAGGCATATTACCCTTTTACTATATAGGGTAGAGGCCTGGTGCATGGATGGGTGCCAGTTGGTTTGCTCTGAAGGGTGTCCTGGATCAGGGTGGGGGTCCCCACTGGGGTGCCTGGCCAGCCTGGGTGAGGGGATGATGGCTGTTTGCAGCTGGTCACACACCCTTCAGGGTGGGGGTCCCCACTGGGGTGCCTGGCCAGTCTGGGTGAGGGGCTGAGGGCTGTTTTCAGGCTGGGAGTGACTGAAGCTCCTAACCGCTCCTTTTTTTCTTTCTTTCTTTTTTTTTTTATTCTGGGCCAGCTTTAGCTTTGAGGCTTGGCTCCAGCTCTTAGGCCTCTGCTGCTGAAAGTAGGTTTCTGGCCTTTGCTTACAATGTTGCAATCCGGCTGGCTGAAGCCCGGAAGGTTTCTGGGGTTTTGTTTAGCTTCTATGTTTGTTACATAGTTGCTTGCCGCTCAGAGGCCTACAGCAACAGGCGGGGAACGTTGGAGTCCTCCATCACTGAAGCAAACAAGCCTCATGTTAGTTTCAAGCTGCCTGGCTGCCAGCCGCCATCTTGGCTGGCAGTTCATTTGCATATTGCCCTGATTAGCCAATGGGAAGGGTAGCGGTCGTAAGCCAATTACCATGTTTCTCTTTTATTAGATAGGACTAGAGGCCCAGTACATGAATTTGTGCGAGGTGGGGTCTGGCCAGCCCGGCCCCAATCGGTGCAGATCGGGGGCCAGGCCTGTCAGGAGGAGGAGTCAGGCTGGCTGAAGAAGGGGCTGTGGGTGATTGGCCAGACAGCCCCAACCCCGATTGGTGTCGGGGAGCTGATCAGTGGTAGAGCTGGCTGATCAGTGGTGGAGCTGGTCAGGCACCAATGAGAGGCAACCAATGGATGTGTCTCTCTCATGTAGATGTTTCTCTTTCTCTCTCTCTTCTCCCTCCCTTCTACTCTCTCTAAAAATAAATGGAAAAAATATCCTTAGGTGAGGATTAACAAATTTTTTTTTTTTTACTTATAAAAACAGGTGACTGGTTTACTAGCCATATTTGCTGACCTCAGTTGTAAATGATAGCTTGTTTGGGTACAGGTTTTTGGGTTCAAAGTTAGTATTTTCCTTTGGATATTGAAAATAATTGTTCCTCTGGGTTGTATCCACTGCTGTTGCCAAGAAGATGGTGGCCAACCAGAGTCTTTTTCCTTTGTAGATAACCAGTTTATTTCCCTCTGGAAGGCTTTAGGGTTTATTTTATTTTATTTTAATGAAGTTTCTCCAAGGATTTTAAACTGCTAACTCCTCAAAATGTTTTTTGAAAGTAACTTTTGCTAAAGCAAAGCTAAGTTTATTAAACCTGCTGTAAAGGAGACCATAACCTTGCGAAACTCTTGGCAATGTTTCAGAAGGAGAAGGTCAGGGATATGTATAGGATTTGGGGTTAGGGCTCACGTGATTTAAGGCATGTCTTTGAAGGCCAGATACAGATTGGGATTGGGCACACTTCCTAAATACTAGTTTAGGATTGGCGGACACAGTGATGCTCTAAGCAAATATTGATATGTAAACTGTTGTTTGACAAATAAGCTGTTTGCTCATATGAAAACACTATTGTCCAGAGAGGACAATTGTTTGCTCAGATGGGTAAACTGTTTGCCCAGACAAATTGGTTTTCAGGAATTTCCTGAGATAAACAGCAAGTATTTACTGATTTACAGCTTTATCTTTCTGAGTAAGGATTTCCTGGAAAAATCAGGTCATGTTGAAATAGGTGGTTTTAATTTTTGGTCCCAATATTTAAGCTAGATGGACATAACTGTTCTCTACTTTTGTGTCTAAATCATTTTAAAAATTTACCTACTTGGCAATGAATTCAGAGACTTCACGTCTTACTTCAGTTCTGTACATTTCAAATCAATTATTTATTTTTAAAAATTTTTTTTTATTTATTTCAGAGAGGAAGGGAAAGGGACAGAAAAATAGACACTTCAATGATGAGAATCATTGATGGGCTGCTTCCTGCATGCCCCCTACTGGGGGTCGAGCCCACAACCCAGGCATGTGCCCTGACTTGAAATCGAACCGTGACCTCGTGACCTCCTGGTTCATAGGTCAACACTCAACCACAGAGCCATACCTGCCAACCTCAATTATTTCTTTAACTTTTATTTACTTTTTATTTTCTCTAGGTTCTTCTCATGTAATTCCTATTATATGAATGACTAGGGGCCCGGTGCACAAAATTCGTGCACTGGGTGTGTGTGTGGGGGCGGGGAGTGTCCCTCAGCCCAGCCTGCCCCCTCTCACATACTGGGAGCCCTCAGGCATTGACCCCCATCACCCTCCAATCGCAGGATCGGCCCCTTGCCCAGGCCTGACGCCTCTGACAGAGGCGTCAGGCCTGGGCAGGGGACCCTCATTTCCCCCCCATCACTGGTTCTGCCCCCCGCCCAGGCCTGATGCCTCCGCCAGAGGAGTTGACCCTCATCACCCTCCGATCACCAATCACCGGATCAGCCCCTTGACCAGGCCTGAGGCCTCCGGCAGAGGTGTCAGGCCTGGGCAGGGGACCCCCAGCTCCCCGCAGTTGCAGGCTCCACCCCTGCCCAGGCCTAACGCCTCTGGCTGAGGCGTCCGGCCCGGGCAGCGGGGACCTGCAGTGGCAGTGGGCTTCGCTTTAGGCACAGGCAAGGGACCCTTAGCTCCCGGGACTGCCAGCTTCGACTGTGCCCAGCTCCCATCGCTGACTCCACCCCTACTTCCTGCTATCACTGGCCAGGGCGGCAATGGCACCTGATTCTCCGATTATGGCTGGGGGGCAGGGCAAAGGCAGCCCCAGGGCCGCCTTTGCCCTGCCTCCCAGCTCTTAGCTCCCCCCTGGGTTTCCGATCACTGTCAGTGGCAGGGGGCTTCTTCCTGCTTTCCCTTTCACCTCCTTGCATTGTGCCTACATATGCAAATTAACCGCCATCTTGTTGGCAGTTAACTGCCAATCTTAGTTGGCAGTTAATTTGCATATAGCCCTGATTAGCCAATGAAAAGGGTAGCGTCGTACATCAATTACCATTTTTCTCTTTTATTAGTGTAGATGGAACTAGATTTATTCTATAAATCTCTTAATTTTGTCTTTTGGGCAAAATCCATGGCACCATTTTCTAATAAACTTGGTTTTCATCTGTGCCCATTCTGTTTTTTCTCCACCATATTAAGATTTCAATTCAACAATTATACTTTTAATGAACAATAGCTTTTATTGGTTCTTTCTATTCTTTTGACTGCCTGCATTATTTCCTTAAGTCTTTGATAAAGTTGTGTCTTCAAAAAACATAAAACATGTCTGCGATTGCACCATTCAATCTGCTTCTTTAGTCAGGAACTTTCTCCTTCCCACTTATTTTTCCTCCTCTGTCTTATGGTGTTGGCTCTCCTCAAATATTTGATTCTCGACTATGTGGTTGAATGTTAAGATTTCCTGTTACAAGAGCTGCTGTAACTGTTTATGTAGCCTGGTTGAGGAGGGGTGGGAATTGCCACTGAGGCTTGTCCCGACATTATCTTTATTGAGCATGGCAGAGGCGTCTGTGATGGCAGGACATCTCACAGCTGGTCTTCAAGGTCACGGGTTCAATTCCTGGTCAGGGCACATACCCAGGTCCCAGTTTGGATCCCCAGTCCGGGTGTGTGTAAGAGGCAACTGATGGATGTTTCACTGTCATATCGGTGTTTCTCTCTCTCGCCCTCTTCCTACCTCTCTCTCAAATTAATAAATGCATATCCTCAGATGGCAATTAAAAAAAAAAGATCTAGCCTCACAAAGGGTCACTTCCAGTTACTATTCTGGTGAAGGCAAGAGTCCTCAGGTAACAAAGAACACATGGGGTAGGACATACCATGATGGCAATGTTTGGAAAACACAATTTAGCAGAGACCATCCTTTGGCCACAACAATGCATCTTCCTTTTACATGTGAGATAGTCTCTCCATTCCCCAAGAACCCCTGTATTAGCTCTTCCACAGAATTGCCAAGAGGTGGCTTGTGTAGGGGAGCTTTTGCCTACCACATAAATCATCATCTCCCTCCCCAAATAAGCATGCCATCTAAGTAGAAACAGTGAGCCTCTCTAGTACCTGCAGATACTAGAAATGTCTTGAGGACAAAAAAGACAAAGCTTCTATCAACAGCCCCAGAAAAGCCCCCAAATAAACACACGATCTTATTGACACCAGTGTGCTGTAAGCAAGTGTGATGTCAAGGCCTGTCCCCAGCCTGCTGGTTCAGCCACATTGTGCCTCCTGGGGAGCCATTCTGGAGCTACTGATGCACAGCAGTGAAGACAAACCCAACTAATATATCAAATTATCTCGCCACACATTATACACTGGAAACAAGAAAGCTAACTTAGATATCTGTGGGTGGTGAGATTATTGGTATTAAAAAATAGTTGTTGTTTTCTTGCTTTTCAAATGTCCTGAACATTTTTCAGTTTTTTACAGTAAACGGTACAGAAACTACCTAAGACACCCTCTGTGTCAGACACCATGAATTTTTTTTCTTGATACCCATCCTCCTTGCTTCCTTTTCTTCTTCCTCTTCTCTTCTCCCGTCCTGGCCCTGGGGACTGACCCTGCACCATTGGTCCTCCGGCCATCTGGCTTCTGGATGGTTTTGGCCAATGGAAGAAACTGGCGGAAGATCAGTGGCTGAAGGAGAGAGTGGTTGTGGTATTCTTTCCTTGTCTTTCCAGCCATGTCTCAGTTCTGGGGTGACTGTGTCCTCTATGAGCACAGCTCCTGCTGGGGTCCACCTTCCAGGTCCTAGGTTCCATTGGGCTGAATCACATAATTTCCTCCCTGCCTCTTCAGGGGTAGTGTTTGCTTCTCACTGTTCTTCCTATCTCTGGTGGGTTCCCTTAATGATGCCCACACCTCTGTACGTAACTCCTACATTAAACTCTCTGCACAATTTCAACTAATGCTCACTATTTCCTGCTGAGCCCCTAGATGACTCACCATATCACACACATCTTTTACTTCTTAGGTTTCCATTTCTTCATTTGCAAAATAATGGATTTGTAGTAGACCATGTTTCTCAAACTCTGTTCTATGTTAAATGTTCTTTAAAAAGAGTTTCCACCCTTGCACATTGCTGATGGGAAAGTAAAATGGGAACGTAAAGTGGTGAAGCTGCTATGAGTCTGCACATTCATGCTCATTGTAGCATTATTCATAACTAGAGGCCCAGTGCACGGATTTGTGCACTGGTGGGGTCCCTTGGCCTGGCCTACAGGGATTGAGCCGAAATCAGAAGTCTGACATCCCCCCGAGGGGTCCTGGATTGAGAGAGGGTGCAGGTCAGGCCAAGGAACCCCACCAGTGCACAAATCCATGCACCGGGCCTCTAGTATGCATATAAGATATTTGGTTAATCTCTTCCCGCTCTCCACTCTACCCCCTTCCCTCTGAGATCAGTCTGTTTCATGTTACCTTGCCTGTGCGTTGAGTGTCTGCTCCCTGGTGGTCAGTGAGTGTCATAGCTACTGGTCGAATGGTTGAACGGTTGGATTCTTAGCATATTAGCCTCTTATTTATATAGACAGCCAAAGGTGGAAGCCACCCAAATGTCCATTGACAGATAAATGAATAAAGAAAATGTGGTATATACAAACCTTGATGATGTTATACTAAGTGAAATAAGTCAGTCACAAAAAGACAAATAGTGTGTGATTCCACTTCTATGAGGTACCTAGAGTAGTCAAATTCATAGACACGGAGCATAGAATGTGGTTACTAGGGGACCGAGGGGAGGGGATAATAAGGAAGGTGTATTTTTTTAACCCTCACTCGAGGATATTTTTCCATAGATTTTTAGAGAGAGTGGAAGTGAGGGGGAGAGACAGAGAGAGAGAGAGAAACATTGATGTGAGAGAGTCACATTTATTGGTTGCCTCACGATCTACAACTGAGGTACATGCCCTTGACTGGAATCTAACCTGGGATCCTTTAGTCCTAGAGCTGATGCTCTATTCACTGAGCCAAACCAGCCAGAGCAATAGGGAGTTTTTGATGAATGCATATAGAGTTTCAGTTTTGTCAGATGAAAAAGTTCTGAAGATCAGTTGTATAACACGGTAATAATACTTGACCCTACTGAACTTGACACTTAAAAGTTGTTAAAATGATAAAATTTCATGTTACATGTATTTTACCATAATTAAAATGAGAACATTTAAAAAAATGTGTTCCATTACAAAACAAAAGGGGAGGGTGTTCCGTGGTTACACTCTGTTTAAAAGCTGGATATTCTCGTTGTGGTGTTTTTGTTTTGAGATTTCACAGTACACAAGTTCCCTGAGAAGTCTATAGTTAAAAAAATACCCACCAATTTCATCTGTGTGAAACCATTTTCCAGAATAAACTGACCATGGAAAGCATGGTTTTGAACATAAGTGAAGAAGATACTCTCCAGGGTCTGTTGAAGTTTAAAGTCCTGTTATTCTTTTCTGAGTCTGAGAAGATTCAGCCCCAGACACTATTACTTCTGACACTTCATTTGCTGCCTCTTCCTGAACTCGGGGATTCTCTCTGCCACAGAAGTGTCTAGACAGTGACAGGTGGCAAAGAATCTTAAACTTCTTCAGTGACTAGAATCTGGGCTGAGAGTCTTGGGAGCCCAAAGTCAGCTGCGTTTATTTCCTGGGGCTCTCAGAGTATCAGGTGGAAGAGGCTCCTCAAAGTACGGGAGGGTTGTGTGGATACATTTTTGTGTGTGAATGGTTTTCAATTATTTTCTTTGTTAATATTAATGTGGATCCAAACCCAGGAACATATATATTTCTAAGAACCATTTATATTCCCTATGAAATTTTATTATATCTACTGTATTTCATTTGAATATTCTACAGGCTGGGGAATTTTTACAAAGGATTTTTTTGTAGTTATACCCATTATGCTAGGAATCTGATTTGTGATCATCTAATATAGACCTTATTTAGTCTAATTGTCATAAACACAACCTTTCTAGATTTTCTTCTAAAGGTAATTACTTCATAATCAGGAAGTATCATCATAGATTTTATTTTAAAACAAAACTTCAAGGAGTTCAGTAAGAACAGAATTCTAGAGAAATGCTTATACTTCATTCAGAAGAAGACACTTGAAATAAATATTTATACTAGTTGATTCTTAGCATTGAACTGGCCTTGTAGGCAACCAGGGCAATTATTTGACTGTCATAATGACACCCTTCCTTCATTTTCTTTACCCTTTTTTCATTACAAACCATGTTCTCTATGTACTTGATAAAACAGAAAAGCGTTCAAAGGGACACACCTCATAGCCTGGTTATTGCTGCTTCCCTCCTTCCACATTGTGCTGTGAGGGTGTGGTGTTTGGGGCTGTGGCGGCCACCTTGCCAGCCCTAAGGAAAAGGCCAAAACCTCACAATGTTGATCCAATCCCCCGGATCTGCCAGCTTTTGATAGGTCTGCGTCTAGATTACTCACTATGTGTGACATGACAACTAAATTGCAATAAATTCAATTCAACAGTGTTTACTGAGCCTCGTTAATGTTTTCAGCACGTTCCAGGCATTTTAAAGACATAAATAAACAAAGACCTATGCCCTCTTGGAGGTAGAGTCTAGCCACCTTTAATCAGACACTCTTACCTGCAGTCTGAAGCACCTCCAGACTCAGGTGTTGGAGTCTAATCTTTCGGGGGTTGGGTGTAGTGGTGTGCTGGGACTGGCTCCCACCAGCTTGCAAAAGCTGATTGTTAAATTTCCGAAACTTTTGAGAACTAGTGGTTAGATACAACCATTATTAAAAACGAAGTTGTAGACATTTGTAATTCAGTTATATTAAACTTATTCATCACTTCCTCCTTCTTTTCTCTCTAGCCTTTTGAGGTCACTTACATTTCTTATTGTATTTATATGACACAAATAGTATATAATGGTATGCTTCTGTGCGTCTCTTTCCAAGGCCACATTCAATGTCAAATTGGGAGCTTGAAATCTGCATGGTGGGAGTCTTTATGCCATGAAAGTTGACAACTGCTACAAATTTGGGCTTGATTTATTGGTTTAATGACCATCTAGACTTAAAAGTGGAGAAAATATTAATAATTCAGGTTAAACTTTTAACATTGTGATTTCTATAGGCATTACATTGTGAATAGCACAAAAATTTGAGGAAATATTCTTCCAGCATTAGAAAATTATCTGATTCAGCAAAAGAGTCGATCAGGCCATTGATAATCAAGTGAAATGTTGATACATATCTTCGCTGTTTCATCTTCACTTTACTGGTAAAAAAAAAAAAATCCCCAACATCTTGTCAAAGCTGTACTGATTTATCAGTTGCAACTCTGGGTTGACTATAGATATCAGCGTTTGGAAAATAATTAAGGAAAGCATTCTGTGATAATCAATTGTCTATATGGAATTTACAAAGACAAATATAGTATACTTTATTATCATTTGTAAATTGTAATACACATCTCTTAAAACCAAAATTGAAATATTGATAATGTATGTACCTATATATTTGCTTATTTATTTTTTTAATTTTTATTTTTTTTTAGAGAGCCAGTTTTGAATATTTACCAGAACACCAGGGATAAAGGGGAAAGTAAGGTAAGAAAATGAATAATGAGATTGCCTGACTGACCAGCCCAAACCATTTTGTGCTATTGCTCTAGAATCCCTGTTCTTAGAAGCCCATACATAAGCCAGGCTTGAAACTAACACTGAGCAATAAGTTGTACAACCTGATCAGAGAGGTTAATCCAATCCCACTGGTTACTGAATCCACCCAAATATTCCCTCACCAGAACTATACAAACTGTGCTATGTGTGAATTGGACTATAAAACTGTTCAGAATATATGGCCCCAACCATTCAGTGTTGAGAACATGCTACTAAGAGTTTGTTCTGGTGCTCAGGGTATAATGCATTTTCCTAACATACCCAATATGTGCTGTAGTGGGCTGTGCCCCATGAAACAACTAGCATGTTGCAAACACAAAGCACAAAATAAAAGCACATAGATATAAAAAGGTGTTCTGGGGCTTCCTTTGATCAGAGACTCCTTTATGAAACAAAGACTTCACTGACACATTCTATAGGTGTGATTCGGTTTTTTTCTTTTGGGGAAGAAAGATGGAATGAACAAATTCTAATTATTAAGTAAGTTACCACAAGGTTCTGTATGTTCGTCCTCAAAAGATAAATATCTCAGCAAGAGATGGACATGTACTATTTGCAAAATTCCTTTGACACATTTCTTCTTTGTCTTAACAGTTTTGGTGGTCGATGGTTAATGAAGCCATTGGAGAGATTGCTCATTAAACCTCATTAAAGGACGTAAGGGGGAGACGATTGGTTTCATCGTGGCCCTAGTTACCACCGTGGAGAAATAAAGAGGTCAGACGCCTTCTGTCTGTAAGCAGCTGTCTGATAGTGCCGGTGGAGCTGGGCTGTCACTTGTCTGAAAAGCTTCTTTGTCTATTATCAAGAGGAGCCCAGGCCTTGGATGTGTCCAAGAAAAACATCTCACCAGCAGAGGGCTGAAATCAGCGTGGATAATTTGTGAATGCTGTTCATCCCTGTCTTAGACTGAGAATTACAAAAAGAATAAACATTAACTCTTTTCAGTTTCTAGGTGTATTGAAACTTTCATCTCATAACCTTGCCCCCATCCCATTTAAAAAAGATTCCATGTCTTTATTATAACTATCATGAAAAAAATATGGACTCTTACATTCTTATCTATTAATGTAATATCTATTTAATTCGTAGGTACAAAATGAATTAAAACACTTTATTCCTTTCTGATTGATATTAGAAAACCCGAGATTAGACAATTTTTAGCTTGTACTATCAATAATAAGAGGATTTCCCTCAGGGAATGTGTATAACTGAGGGCACATGGAGAAATTTGCCCTGTTTACATAGCTGTTTTCTCTACCACTAAAGATAGGAGACTTTTAAAATACATCGCACAACTTCATTCAGGACCCATTACTTTGTTAAGCTTTTGGTAGGCAGAGTCTAACCCACGGATTGATCTCCCTTGATTTTAGCAAGGCCTAAAATAAAAAGCTAGCGAGTAAAGAAAGGGAGAAGAAAGTATCCATGGAGACAATGAAACCATTTAAATAATTACCTCTTCGAGATGAGCTCAGCCCACTCAGAAGTCTCGCTGGAATGAATGCTCCTCATTTACAGCACACTTACGTTTCATTTCCACCTTCATGAAGAAAGGAATCATAGTAAAGTGGAAAGAAGAGTTGGCAGAACCAGGTTGGCCTTTTCCTTCTGCCACTTACTGCGTAACCTTGGGCAAGCCCCTTGGTCTCTCAGAGCCCCTATTCCTCATCTATGATAGGGGCTGGTAATACTACATGAGGGAATGTTTTACGCCTAGGGCTAGGACTTACCAACAAACACTGAGCCAGACTCAAAGCTGAGTAAGAAGTAACCCTTGATGCCAAGTAATTTTAAGTCGATCAGGCATTTGAGGACAGGTTTACCATGATTTAGGCATATATGATTTCTTGTTTACTTCTGATGGATATTATTGCATTACTTTAGTGAGATACAGTATGGTTGGAGCTCTATAGAGAGAAAAATGGGGACAGATGTCCTCGGGACAGTGTACATGTGCTTAGACCTGATCAAATGAAACGTGTTAAAAAAACAGCACCACCTAGTAATAACCTTTCTCTCTCTCTTTTTAAAAAAATCCTCACTGAGGACATGTTTATTGACTTTAGAGAAAGAGGAAGAAAAAGAGAAAGAGAGAGAGAGAGAAAGAGAAACATCCATGTGAGAAAGAAATACCAATCAGTTGCCTCTTGTATGTGCCCTGACTAGGGATCAAACCTGCAAACTTTTTGGTGTACAGATCAATGCTCCAAGCAACTGAGCCACCGGTGAAGGTGCCCTTTCTCTCTCTTATTCTATTCTGACCTTCAACTCTCCAAAATAAAAACGGAAGAAAACTACATATTCAACATCAAAAATCATAGTGGGTACATCCCAATTTGAAAAAAAAATGGGCAAAGGATTTAAATAGACATTTGTTATGAGCAGAATTGTTTCCCTTCCAAATTAATATGTTTTTTTTTTCTAGTCCCCAAGCACAGAGCAGAACACTCCAGAGTTAGTGAAAATAAAATATTTCTTTAAAAATACATAATTTTCAAGAAATAACATAATAGCTTATTGTCATAAATTCATTTATTCACTGGCAAAACCTTTTTTGTATGTCTACAAAAGGAAGAAAACAGATTGACGCTAATAAGCTGTTTCTTGCTTTTCATTGTTGTTTATCTGAAATGAGAGCTCATGAATTGAATTGATAAGAAGTAAATTAACATATAAGGATATGAAGCAGAATGTATTTATACAAAAATTGACTGTTGGCAAAGTAAACTGCTAAAGTGAATAACAATCACAAGAACATTTTTAAAGACAAATTACTAGAAGGTAGTATATTGAATATACACTCATTATGTGTATGTAGTCTCTCTTATCACTAACCTTAAGTTTATCATAAATATAAGTGTGTAACCTTGATATCAGAGGTCCTAGCTGACATGGGAAAACCAGGTGGGAACTGTAAATGACTATAATAGCACAGGCTTATACTAGCTAATTCAAAAAATAAGCCCTGTCTCAAAATATCAAACTACTGGTTTCTGCTAACTTATACAAGATCCTACAGATTCACCCCGTCCAGGCTCTTCATCAGCCACTATGCACACTAGTCTTGCTGGGATGACTTCTCCCAGGGACAGGTGTTCTCTGCCAGTGGCAGTGGCTGCTTGCTGCTTCCACCATTCTGCCCTCAGGGAGGGGATGTGAGCTCATCTTAAATTCTTTTTTTTTTTAAATTAAATCTTTATTGTTCAGATTATTACATTTGTTCCTCTTCCCCCCCCCCCCGCCCATAACTCCCCTCCTCCCAGTTCCCTCCCCACCCTCGGCCCTCACTCCCCACCCACTGTCCTCATCCATAGGTGCACGATTTTTGTCCAGTCTCTTCCCGCATCTCCCACACCCCTTCCCCCCCCAAGAATAGTCAGTCCATTCCCTTTCTATGTCCCTGATTCTATTGTAATCACCAGTTCATTTTGTTCATCAGATTATTTATTCACTTGATTCTTAGATTCACTTGTTGATAGATGCATATTTGTTGTTCATAATTTGTATCTTTACCTTTTTCTTCCTCTTCCTCTTCTTAAAGGATACCTTTCAGCATTTCATATAATCCTGGTTTGGTGGTGATGAACTCCTTTAGCTTTTCCTTATCTGTGAAGCTCTTTATCTGACCTTCAATTCTGAATGATAGCTTTGCTGGATAAAGTAATCTTGGTTGTAGGTTCTTGGCATTCATCACTTTGAATATTTCTTTCCACTCCCTTCTGGCCTGCCAAGTTTCTGTTGAGAAATCAGCTGACAGTCGTATGGGTATTCCCTTGTAGGTAACTGAGTTTCTTTCTCTTGCTGCTTTTAAGATTCTCTCTTTGTCTTTTGCTCTTGGCATTTTAATTATGATGTGTCTTGGTGTGGTCCTCTTTGGATTCCTTCTGTTTGGGGTTCTCCGTGCTTCTTGGACCTGTAAGTCTATTTCTTTCACCAGGTGGGGGAAGTTTTCTGTCATTATTTCTTCAAATAGGTTTTCAATATCTTGCTCTCTCTCATCTTCTGGCACCCCTATAATTCTGATGTTGGTACGTTTGGAGCTGTCCCAGAGGCTCCTTACACTATCCTCGTA
This sequence comes from Myotis nattereri, assembly GCF_964212035.1. Taxonomy (NCBI): domain Eukaryota; kingdom Metazoa; phylum Chordata; class Mammalia; order Chiroptera; family Vespertilionidae; genus Myotis; species Myotis nattereri. Next base: position 39,107,665 of record NC_138076.1, on the reverse strand, counting down.
TTTTCGGATTCTTTTTTCATTTTGCTTTTCCAGTTGGGTGTTTTTTGCTTCTTCGCATTTCAAATCTTTGACTTGATTCTTGCGCTCCTTTGGTCTGCTGTTGGGAGTCTGTATAGTATTCTTTATTTCAGTCGGTGTATGCTTAATTTCTAGTTGGTTCTTTATCACAACATCGAGGGTCTCATTAGATTTCTCGAGGATCTCATTAAGTTTATTGACGGCTTCTAGACAGTTCTTGAGAGACCTTAAAAGTGTGGTTCTGAACTCTATATCTTCCATTGACAATTTTGTCCTGTTTCTTTGTCTCCGCATTTTGTTATGCTTTCTTGGTGCACCCCCTAGTGGTCTTTGTGCGCAGTCTTGTAGTTAAGCCTTGATTGTTGTAGCTAATACTAGGGGGGATTTGACCTCCAGGCCAAGTGGCTGTGACCAAATTAATATGTTGACATGCTAACCCCCAGTACCTCAGAATGTGACAGTATTTGTAGAGAGGGTCTTTAAAAGGATGATTAGGGTAAATTAGGTCAATGGGGTGGGTCCTAATGCAAATGGGGATGGTGTCCTTATGAGAAGAGATCAGGACACAAACAGGCACAGAAGAAAGACCAAGTGTAGACACAGGAAGAAGACAACCAGCTACAAGTCAAGGAGAGAGATCTCAGAAGAAACCAAACCTGCCAACACTTTGAACTCAGACTTTTCATTTCCAGAAGTGTGAGAAAATAAATTTCTGTCTAAGATACCCAGTCTGTAGTACTTTGCAATGGCAGTCCTAGCAAACTAATACAACATTTCTCTAAAGAAGATATGCACAAAAGGCCAATAAGCACATGAAAAGATGCTCAACATCACTAGTCAGCAGGGAAATGCAAGTCAAAACCATAATGAGCTATCACTTCACACTTAATAGGACAGATGAAATTTTTTTTAAAGAAGAAACTATGAAGTGTATTAGAACCTTCATACATTGCTGGTAGGGATGTGGAATGGTGCAGCTCCTATGGAGAGCAGTTTGCTGGTTTTTCACAAAGCTAAGTGAACCCAGCAATTCCCCTTTTATGTATGTGCCCAAAAGAATTGAAGAGGGACTCAGACACATATTTGCAGGCCAGTGTTCATAGCAGCATTAGTCTCAATAGCCAAAAGGTAGAAACCACTAAAGTATCCATCAACAGTGAATGATTTAGAAAATGTGGCACATGCATACCTGGAATATTATACAGCCACAAAAAGGAATTAAATTTTAATATACACTACAGCATGCATAAATCTTGAAGATGTTATGCAAAGTCAAGTCGATACAAAAAGGCAAATATTGTATGATTTTATTTACAAAAGAAAAAGAAAAAGAAATTTACAATAGGCAAATTCATAGAGATAGAAAATAGCTTTGAGGTTACCAGGAGTGAGGAGGAGAGGGCAGAATGGGGACTTATTGCTTAATGAGTAGAGAGTTTATATTTGGGGGGACTAAAAGTTCTGGAGATGGATGGTGACCCATTTGGGTTACAAGTTTCACCCTGAACCGCACGTGTAACTACAGCAATGCTCTTCCTCTTCCTTTTTCCTTTCTAGTCTCCCTTCCTTTTTGCACAGTTTGAATGTATTTAATGGAAACAAATTGTACACTGAAAATGGTTAATTAGTAAATTTTGTTAGGTAAAAAAAGTATTCTACCAAAAGTGGCAGATTTTGTTATATATAAAAAACAATTTAAAAATTAATAAACCCAAAACTCATTATACACTTTAAATGGTTGTGAATCATATCTCAATAAAACTATTTTTTAAAATATTTTTATTTATTTATTTTTTTAAAGGAGAGGGATAGAGAGATGGAAACATGAGAGAGAAACATCCCTTGGCTGCCTTTCGCACACCCACTACTGGGAATGGAGCCCACAACCCAGGCATGTGCCCTGACTGGGAATCAAACCTGGGACCTCTTGGTTCATGGGTCAATGCTCAACCATCGAGCCACACAGCCGGGCCTCAATAAAACTATTGGGGGAAAAACCACACATACCAAGCCTGCAGTGGTTGAGAAATGGAAAACAACAGGCTAAATTGAGGAGCCCACCTTTTCCCTCACTGTTCCTCTGATCCGCTCTAAGTCATGGGGAAGCTCTGTGGCCAAGAGATGAGCTGAAAGCCTCAAACAGGCTTTCCTTCCGTGGCGGCCCTTTTTCAGAGCCATCACCGGGCCTGCCGCCTTCCGGGGGCTGCCCCAGCTGCGGCACCGCTTCCTGTTCACGGCTGGGGCTCATCTCCTGTGTCTGAATCAGCATCACAGACAGTCGGGTGGCACCTGCTGTATGTCTCTGCCTTTCGGCTCCTTTAGACTCTATCAGTTTGGATTTAACATCAATAAAGCGCCCAGCTTTGGGGCCTCCACGCGGGATCATTATTTACTGTTATGTATTATGATTCTGTACCCTGTGCTCCCCCCAGGGCTGTACCATAGTATTTGCTTTGGGGGCCGGGTGGAAAGGCGGTTTTTCATGATCATAAAGACAAGTTGAAGCCATCTCCTGTGATCCAGCCTGCTGCTACCAGCTGCACGCTCCCTTTTACATTATGTATGACTCTGGACTGCTCCTACTGGCGGGAAAGATACACAGTTCCATTTAGCGCTTCCCAGCGCTATGCTGAGCATTTACAGGCTACCGCGGCTAATTCATGCTAATATAGAACTGCTTACATATTTATGTCTCAGTAAATGCATCATCCGGGTGGCACAATGGTCCTCTTATTTAGAACTGATAGAGCCAATTTGGAACTGATTGGAAAGCTACGAGATGTGACTTCGCTGTGGATGGCTTTGGCGATGCGGCTTTGCGTTATTAAACAGGAGAGAGCCCGTGTAGGGGCCTTTCTCTGCCAGGGCGGCTGCCTGGCGCACACACATGTGCCCAGGCTCTTTTGTGACCTTCCTCTTTCCTGCTCCTTGGGCCGCATTTACAGCGTTTGATGACCGGTGTGAGCCTGGTACCTGCGTTCATCTGTTCCGTGGTCTGTGGACCCATTTCGGTCCACAAGCTTCGCCCTGATTTACAAGTGTATCTGCAGCAATGCTCTCCCTCTTCCTGTTGTCTGCCTACTTTCCCTTCCTTTTTGCCTTCACTCGACTTTTCTTTCTGCTTAGAGTGCACTCTCTCCTCTCCATCTGCCTAAACGTGCTCATTTTTCAAAGTCAGAAAGAAGTGAGAGGCCAGGGGGAGTGAAAGAAGGAAGAAGAACAAGCCAGAAGGGAGGGCGATTGGACTGTTCACTGATCTGGGGGACTGGACTCAGGCCGTCCTGAAGCGCTGCAGCACAACTGTCCACCCCAGGGTGGTCTTGGAGAAGCATCTGCCCTGCGGCTCTGGTCCTGGGTTGCCCCAGGAGGCAGGGACTTCTCCTGTTAGGCATGGAGGTGGAAGGAATGGGCTCCTCCCCCCCCCCCCCAGGTCTCAGAGAGAGAGAGAGAGAGAGAGAGAGAGAGAGAGAGAGAGAGGTGCAGGATGAAGGTAAAGATCCTGGGCAGACAGTGAATAGAGTGACAGTGACTTGGAATTGCTGTCTGCAGCTGCACCAGGAATCCAAGCTGAGGTGGCACAAGGGGCACCTGCTGTAGCTGTCACTTAATAAACTGAAAGAAGTTCCATCTTGGGGGTTCCATCAAGCTGGGTGGTTGCATGGGGATTTGTGCCTGCTTTTCTCGTTTCCATCTTAAACCTCCTCCTGAGGTTATTACTTTTGGTGCTAAATGCCAGTTCAGTCATAGCTATTCATTCATTCATTCATTCATTCATTCAAGCATTTAAGTGCTTACAATGGACCAGACTCTTTGCTGGTGCTGGGGATAAAAAGAAAAAGAGGAAGGGACCATGTCTGTCTTAGAACCAAGAAATAAATACATGCTCCCTGAAACAGACCTCAGTTGGGAGGCAGTGTCCATGAGATGAAAATGGCTCACTCATGGGTCCCACAAATACTTACTGAGCACTCACTCTAGGCCAGGCAAACTTTAAGACACTAGGGATTCAGTCTTGTGCAAAACTCACATGTCTGCCTCTCTGGGCTTAAAAGAGGGAATGGACGATGGGCTGGAATCATGAATGCTACAATAATTTACGGAGGCAGGAGAGCATGTGGACTCGAGTGGTTCAGAGAGGCTTTCTTGGAAGAAGTAATGTTTAAGCTGGACAAAGCTAACTAGAGTGGCCAAGCAGAGATTAACTACTCTCCCTCCTCAGCCCCTGTTGGTATTCTGACAGGAGTGCTGTAGGTCTTAGGTATCATTTATCCATGCTGTTAAAGGGGTTACATATCCTCCCAAAGCTCTCTCTCCATCACTATGGGCTGTGGGTGGTTGTGGAAGGGCACCATTCATTGCATACGGCAACAAACTCATGAGCCCTAGGAAGCCAGAGAGAAATCTGGGACCTGAACTGAACGCAGAGAAGGATTTTTGACTCATGGTAAGGACAGCAAATACGTAGAACTTCAAAGCAAGAAGAAAACTCTGTTTTGTGGTTTCCCTAATACCTAGATTTCACAAGACATTTTCCTGGGAGATAGAATATTCTTGGTTGGCATGGGGTAAGGGATCTTGAGTGTTTTTTAAAATTCATCACTAAACCCTGGATTGGACATAATGGAAGTCCCTAGAATATTACCGTCAAGGATCAGAGTTTTAGAGCGCTTAGGGTCTTGCAGAGAATCTTCTGTGCAATCTCTTTACTATTCTCAGGAGGAAGCTGAGGCCAAGAGAAGGCTAGTGATCTGCTGAAGTTCACATGCTGGTAAGCTGCAGGGTGGTGAAGGAGCCTGGAGCCACACTATGGGCTCTGGCAAAAACATTAACTGCTAGTGAGAAAGATGAGTTACCAGGCAGAGCAGCCCACAGGGGGCCAGTGGTACTCACAGTGGAAATGAAGGCTAAGAGTTACAGAATCCCTACCCCAGGGCCAGCAGATGTCAAACCTGTAGGACATTGGAATCATTCAGGAGACTTTCTAATGCAAGATGACAGGTTCCTGGGCTCCTTGTGTTATCAACTGAATAGTGGTCCCCGCCCACCCCTCGCCCCCGCAACTCAAATGACTGTTTTTTGAGACAAGGCCTTTAAGGCAATGATTAAGGCTAAATGAAGACCTAGGGTGGGACCCTAATCTGTTAGGGCTGTTGCCATTATAAGAAGAGGAAGGGACAACAGAGTGTGCACACTCTTGGACTTTTCAGCCTCGGAACTGTGAGAAATACATAAACATCTGCTATTTAAGCCTCCCAGTATATGGTATTTGTATGGCAGCTGGAGCTGAATGAGACACCACCATTTATTCCTCTTGCAGATGGCATGAGGGAGTAGGACCAAGGGATCTGAATGTTTGAAGTACCCAGATGACTCCAATGCAGGTAGGTCATGAATGTGTCTTGGTAAATACAGATAGTTCAATATTCTCATTTACAGCTGAGAAAATAAGACCAGAGAGATGATGTCATTTGCTTAAACCTCCTGCCACCCTGACCACCAACCTGTGGTCCTGCTCCAACCCATCAAGACATCCTCTTGGTTAAAACCAATCAGGGGCTTCTCATTATTCCTAGGAGGAAATCTGAAATTTAAAAAAAATTTTTAATACATTTTTTTCAATTTATTTTTTAACTTTTTATTTTGAAATAATTTCAGACTTAGAAAATTTGTAAAAATAGTACAAATAATTCTTATATGTTTTCACCCTGCTTCCCCAAGTGGTAACATCTTACAAAACCATAGTCCAACCATCAAAATCAGAAAATTACCATCAATGAATTAGTATTCTAGAGTATGCAGACTGTAGCTGAATATCACCAGTTGTCCCACTAATGTCACTTCTAAGGGTTAGGATCACATGTTTAAGTGATCTTGTGTTTCCTTTCATCTGGAAGGTTTCCTCAGTCTTTCTTGGTCTTTCATGATCTTGACATTTGTGAAAATTATGGGCCACTTGTTTTGTAGAACGTCCCTTATTTTGAGGCTGTCTGGTGGCTTTTAGTGATTAATTCACATTAAGCATTTTTTTTGGCAAGAATACCAAAGAAATGATATTGAGTCCTGCTCAGTGCACCCGATCAGGAGGCATATGATAACTATTATGCCACTGTGTCCTCGTGTTAACTTTACTAAGTTAAGGTGGTGTCTGCCAGTATTATTATTTTTACTATAAAACTTTTTTCAAAATACAAAACTGGTACCATGACCAAAAGATCAATATAATCTGGCCTCTACTTACCTCTATGTCTCTATCTCCTTCCTCTTTTCCTCAAATATGTCAATCTCTTTCATGCTGTGCCCCCTGCCAGGATCTCCCTTCCCACATTCTTTGCCTGGCTGGCTTTTTCTCATCATTGAGACCTTAGCCAAAAAGGCCTTTAATTTATCTTGTTCCTCATATAATGCTTTCTCAAAGTGGTCTGCACTTTTTCGCCATAGCATTTATCCATATTTTAAATTATAAAAGATTTTTACAATTTCATTCTCCTCTACCAGACTGCAGGCTACAAGAGGAAAGGCCTCTCGTCACTTTTGTCTACAATTATATATCTAGAACCTGGCACAATGCCTGATGTAGAATGCTCAATCATTATTTTTACTGAAAGGCACATAGAACAATTTTTAGACCCATGCCTAAACTTCAGCAAATACACCCTATGTAAGGACTGGGAGTTTAGCTAATCACCACAATGTTCACAGCATTGTGTATTGGCCAACATTCCTTTTTAGGTTTTTTAAAGCTTCTTGCTCTTTTTTTATTTATTTTTTATTTTTTAAATATATTTTATTGATTTTTTACAGAGAGGAAGGGAGAGGGATAGAGAGTTAGAAACATCGATGAGAGAGAAACATCGATCAGCCGCCTCCTGCACACCACCCACTGGGGATGTGCCCGCAACCCAGGTACATGCCCTTGACCGGAATCGAACCTGGGACCTTTCAGTCCGCAGGCCGACGCTCTATCCACTGAGCCAAACCGGTTTCGGCTCTTGCTCTTTTTTTAAAAAAATAAATGTATTTTTATTGATTTCAGTGAGAAAGGGAGAGGGAGAGAGAGATAGCAACATCAGTGATAAGAGAGAATCATTGATTGGCTGCCTCCTACATTCCCCTCTGTCCCCAGCCTGGGCCTGTTCCCTGACTGGGAATTGAACTGTGACCTCCTGGTTCATAGTCAGCGCTCAGTCTCTGAGCCACACTGGCCGGGCAATGCTTGTTGCTCTTAACACAGTTTTGTCAGGAACTGTGTAGGTTGGGGTGGGAGGCGAGGGGGGCAGCAGCCCTCATAAGTCATGTCAGTGAGGCATGGGATCTGGGTAGGAAGCTGCTGGCACTTCATAATCATGAAAGCAAGAAAATCATCCAAATATGAAACAAAAATTCCCTTCTATCCCTGCAAAGCATATTTGAAAGTTATCTTATTTAACACAAATAACATCCTGCTCCCACTTACCTGTAGTCTCCTGCCTCACTCCCCCTAAACATGCACACACGCACATCCTCACACACAGCTGCCACAAAGATAGCAATTTCAGTCTTTCTTCTGTTTCCTTTTCAATTGCAAATAAATCGTCCAACTGAGTGTTGATGCAAAAAAGCAAGCATGAGCTTCCTGGATGCTACTTTCTTATCCTCCTTTCACTCCCATAATCCTGCACTACATTCCCTCCTGTACTTAGAAAGAAATGTGTGTACAGCCTCCCTAAAGGTCTAGCCCCTGCTCGGCGTCACTCCACTCTCCATTCATTCTCTCTTCTCACTCACTCCCTGGCGCTCTCATCCATGAACCTCCCTGTACCCCTGCCCCTCCACCGTGGGGCCTGGGCTGGAAGGAGAGAGAGACTTTGATGAACTTCGGAGCACACAGCGCACATTTGGGTTCTGCCAGAGCTTCCTCTGAAGGCTGGAAGCTTGGAACTTCTCCAAGACAGTGGACAGAGGGTTGGGCTAAGGGCAGTGAAACTTCGTTTTTCATTTTCCTTGGTGGTGCTTCCACATCAGCGCTCTGTCCTTTGCCTCCTCGCTAGGTGTTCATCTCGGCTGCCATTGCCAGGGAGCTCAAGCTGCAGAGGTCATAGAACCTTTCACTGGGTGGCATGGGGGCAACCAGATCTGCGTCCACTGCTACTGGGGGCTGCCAGGCATCCAGGCTGCTCCTGCTGCTGGACAGCAGCTGTTCAGAAGGCTGGCGGAGCTGTGTCAGGTGAAAGTACACGTGCTCCTCCGCACTGGAGGCTGAGGGGACCCCAAAGGTTGTCCGGCTTCCTCATTTAGCAGGATGACATGCCCTGAAGTGAAAGATGAGTATCTGCAGAATCCCATCATCTAAAATCCTGCTGAGAGGACCTCTCAAAGACCCTGCCACAGACAGACTGTCAGTTAGCCACGATGCTGGGGTAAATGGCACTTCCCCAAAGTTAGGGGCCTGTGGGACACGCCGTGTGCTGAGAACCTTGAGCTATTGGTGCATTCCTGCCAGTGGCTTTCTAGTACCTCAGGACCCCCTGCAACAGCAGACGGGAAGTTCAGGAGGAATTCAGAGTTGATTGCTAGGAAAAGAAGACAGCCTGTACATTGCCTGTGCATTTAAAGGTTTCGTTAGTTCACACATTACCGACTGGATGATATTGATATAGTCCAAATGGAATAGAGAATTGAGGAAATTACCCACATTAGTCAGCTCACAGAAAACACTTTCGCCCACTCAGCATGCTATTTCTTCATAGTGAAAGTAACTGGGAACCTTGAATTTGATGGCCAAACTCCTCAGTTTACTTGGAGTTTGGAGATAGGGCTCATACTTCCACAACAAAACTTTCCAGAGGCATTTGTCCTGGAAGATATGGCTCTAGCTTGTCCCCTACTACCTCGGTCCCTTTACACTTCTAGGTTCCAATATATCCTGTGCTAGAAATATGGATACATGCATATTCGTGCTCTATCAAAAATTAGACTGTGCTTCACGTCTGCTTTTTCTCGGTGAGAGTGGTGGAGGTGTGCCTTGGAAAGCTTGCTGCTGGCCTTGGGTATCTAGGTGTTGGCAGTGTAAGCACCGCCTTCAGTAGTCTCAGTGTCTCCAGGCTGCTATAGCAGAATCCCATAGACTGCTGGCTTATAAACAAAAACACTTATTTCTCTCAGCTCTGGAGGCTGAGAAGTGCAAGATCAAGGTGCTGGCATATTTGGTGTCCGGTGGGAGCCTGCTTTCTAGCAATCTTGCTATAACCTCACATGGTGGGAAAGGCAAGATAACTCTCTAGTCTCCCCATGAGAAAGAGTACTGGTTCCATTGTGAGGGCTCTGCCTTCGTGACCTAATCACCTCTCAAAGGCCCCACCTCCTAATATCCTCATCTTGAGGATTAGGATTTCAACATATGATTTTTTTTTGGGGGGGGGGGGAGGGAAACATAAACATTCAGTGAGAATTGCTATTTAAATAGAGCTTAGGATCATGTTGTTAGGTTGGAAATAGCTGCTTCAATTCTGCAGTCATATGCAAGAATGAGAGTCAGAATGATTGTGCCCATCCTCCCTCTTTCCTGGGAATAGGAGCCACAATCACAGACTTCCTTTCTTTCCTGTTTGGCAAGCCACTGAGGGTGAGATGGTGGTCCTGATACTACCACACATATCCTCAATCCACCTGCCTTTTTGGTGTGTATTTCACAATTTCATATCCACTGTTAGGACCAGAAATATGTTTTTCTTGCTAGTTTGAATTAGGCAGTCTGGGAGTACGATGGCAGGACACTTTCCTCTGTGGTAATATGCTAGAAACATTGTAAGGTCTCAATAAATGTGTTGGATTGCATTGAACACAAGCACACACCATGGGCACTTAGATTGGCACAGCGTGTTTATTTTCTAAGTGCTTTCCTAACCTGTCATTGTACACGTGCTAACTCATAGCACCTTTGAGTGACATGATCAAGGTGTCTCTTCTTCCAAGAATGGAGGACTTTATCTGAAGGAATTGATTGGTTTCACTGTGAAAGCCACTAACTGTGAGATTTCATGGAAGAGTGGGAAACTCCCTACACACAGTAGAAGGATGGCTGTAGCTTTACTCGCTGTATCTGGAAGTGACTAGAATGCATCACACATAATCAATTTGTGAGCAAAAGGTGATGCAGAACAATCAGGCTGGCTCTGTGTGGAGTAGCTCATGTGAAAGCAGACAATCCTTTTTTTCCGAGAGAGAGAGAGAGAAAGAGAGAGAGAGAGAGAGAGAGAGAGAGAGAGAGAGAGAGAGAGAGAGAGAGAGAGAGAGAGAGAGAGAGAGAGAGAGAGAGAGAGAGAGAGAGAGAGAGAGAGAGACTGAAGTGAACAAGATGTGTATTAAATACATTTGGGCTCCAGGAACCTTTCTACACAGCATTTTCATCAGGCTGGGGGGATTTGGGCTGAGTCATGTACTCCTAGATAAAGGGTGAGTTATTAATAATTCCATGTCAATCTGGAGAGAGGCACAATTGACTGGGACTTCTTGGAGGTCAACCCTACAGTTAATTTTGCACAATCATTACTGGGAGACAAGCCAAACCCAGTAACAATTCTCACTTCAAGACAGCCTCACACCACTCCTTTTTAGTGTCCCCCCTTGTGCTGGGTCACTCTTAGAATCGGTGAATCAGTGACCACCACCACCACGCTCTACAATGATCTTTTTGCTCTATTTACTGGATCATAGATGCATCTAATTACCCATCCCTCTGCCCATCCATCAGTTGAGTTTAGTTTTGGATGCATTTCAAATTAAGTTCAAACAAATTTAGATATATGTCTGATAAAAGAGTAGATAAAGGAATGTTTCTTAATTCTAATAAAGTAAGTTTTGGGATCATCTTGTCATTGCTCATTTTTTCATTTAATTAGAATATGAACCAAGAATATGGGTTATAAGATTTCTACTTGGGAGAGATTTTCTTTGTGACTGAGCATATGGTCAAGTTTTGTAATATAGATACAAAAGAAAAGTTGTATTCTCTGCTTGTAGAAAGCAGAGTTCTCTATACTTCTTAAACTGTTCTTGTTGATTATATTATTCAAATCCTCTATATTATTATTGATTTTTCTACTTGATTTGTCAAATTCTGAAAGATGTATGTTACATTCTCTTGTTATAATTTTTAAAAGTTGTTCCTGTATTTCCATTAAGTTTATCTTTTCTCTTTGAGATCTTCTAAACCATTCATATTATTGCTTTCTTGGCACTATCATTATCCACTTTAGGGTAGCTTTAGATGAAAGGAATCTTTGCTCTCCCCCTTATTTTTTCCTCTTTGGGGAAGTACGAAAACAATATGCTTTTGCCATAAGAGCTGAAGGATATAGTGGCCCAATGGCTTTTCTAAACCTTTTATCTTTTCCCTTGGGGTTTTCATCTCATTGCATTTTGTTTGGGTTATCTTTTGATCATTTGGACCATTCAGTTGGTTCTTAGACATGATTGTCTTTTTCAATTTATATAATGAATTTTAAAATAAAGATATCAAGTATGTTAGTCTAAATACCATAGACTAGGTAGCTTAAACAACAGGAATTTATTTTCTCACCGTTTCTGGAGGCCAGAAGTCCAGGATCAAAGTACCAGCATGGTTGGTTTCTGGTGAGAGCACTTTTCCTGGCTGCCTTCTCTCTTCATGGTAGGACTTCAACATATAAATTTTGGGGAAGGACACAATTCAGTTCATAACACTGAGGTATTTTCTCTCTTAATCTTCCAGAACCTGCTTTAAATGTTCTACTTAAATCTCCTTAGGGGTTCATATGAGTCATCTATTAAAAGTTATCTTTTTGCCCTTCCCTAGTTCTCCTCCAATGGGAGCCCCTCTATCCAGATGTTCCTCCACCTAACTTTCCTCCCTGCTTCTCTCTCTCCCTTTCTCAGGTTAAGGTCTTCTTAAATAGGCAAAAGCTTATATATTTTTTGAACTATTCACTGTGGTTGTTTCTTCAGCCCTTCACTGGTCAGGATGTTGAGGTGCTCTGGGTGACATCAAGCTGGTATGTCCACAAACTGCAACAACAAACTGCAACATGGCTAAGTCTCTCTGAGAGTGATGCCAGTGACAGTCCTCCCCAGCCAAGGACATGGCACAATTTAACTCAGCTCTCCTGAGGTCATCAGGAATGGGCAGGTCCTCTAGAACCCGTGCTACAAGTGGGCAGGTGGAGAACTTCCCTGAAATAATCCCAGGCTCTGACAGCTGAGGGATCACCTCTACTTCAAGTTGCTGCACACCCCTCTGTTTAGCCATGGCTTTCAGGCCTCCATGGACACTGAGGAGAAGAGAATCCACACCACTCTCTCTTTCAGAATGCTGGGAAAACCCTGGCCTCAATGCACCCCCCCAGACTCTTCCAGCTTGCCTGATGTTTTTGGCTCCTGGAGTGTTAAAGTAGAGAGGGGATCTGAGACATGCACTCAAATCACCATCTTCCTCCAATTTTCTCAAGCTCTTGCTCTCAGCATAATGAGCATTCTATCATGACAGGCTAATTTCTGGGTGAATGTGTTTTGCGTCATACTTCTATTAGGTGTGGAGAGGACACATTCTAACTTCTGTCAATAGAGTTAGGAGATGTATAATCTTGGGGTGAGGCAGATGTCCTGAAAGTTGTGTAAAGAATCACGGTCACCTGAATTATTAAACCTCAAGGCATTTGGGGGTACAGAGGGCCTCTGAACAAGGAGAAGAGTCTCTGCATAGTTGTAAGAATCACCAAGATGACTTTTAGGAACACCTGGGAAGCCAGGGACATTTTTGGACCAAGGTGGCCAGGGCTTGGCTCAGCCCGTCTGGATGTAGAGCCATCTGGGGGTAGAGTGGTCAAGGTACCATCAGTCCCCAGAGATACAAGATATGCAGGAAGTGGCTCCTGCTGGGTGAGGTGGGGCCAGTTCTGGACTAGCAGGTGACATTGAGAGGGAACCAGCATTCCTCTGTTGTGTAGATGGCACCTTCTCCAAGGAGCCTGTAGGAGGCAGGAGGGAGCTAAAATTCTGATAAAGGGGTCGCTTTTGTAGTTTAGTCTTTTGAGGGTGCCATTTTGTAATTCTCACAAATGTGACATATGCTAGCAATGACTCACTGCTGCAATCTTGGATAGAATTAGACCATAAAGCTAGTAAAAGTTATTTTTCTGCATCACCGGCAGTATCTCAGCAGAGTTCTATAATGCTATTTATTACCTGTTGGGTGGTCTTGGACAAAGAATGGTGATTGACTTTAAGAAAGCAGCCTCATACCTTTGCCACGCACCTAGGCTTCATTGGTACGCCCAGTTCTAGTCCATGTGAGATGACAGTGATCGTAGGTGCTCAGTCGATACTTACTGAGTGAACACAGGCACCAAGACATAAATGAGTGCTGAAAAAACACTGAACCCGTTCTCTTTGGAATATTAAGAGTGCTGATGCCTCTGTCTACCCTGCTCACCTAATCTCAGTGCCAAAGTAAAATGACAGTGTCCGAATAGTCCAGAAGGCAAAAGCTTTCACCGGAGGGCTATGTTACAGCAATGAGCATATGGTTTTCAAAGCTGGGGGCATTTTACAGATAGAAATGGAAAGTATAAAATTCCTAATTTTCTTTAGGAATTTATATCCTGGATTTTAGCTTAAATAAATAAATAATAAAGATAAATTTGTGGTTCAAATAATGCCTTGTCTATATCTCTGCAGTTTCCAAATGTGTTGTAATTGAATTGGAGGAATTACTGCGAACAGATGCTAACTCATACACTACATATACCCTACAGTGAGAAAAATGACAGACTTCCCTCCACTTGCCCAAAATTCATTTAAATTTTAAATTGCCTTAATTGTTGCATATTTTTCATGCAGCATAATGGAAGTTTACAGAAAGATTCAATGGAAAACAGTTGGTTTTGTAAAAAGGCTTCAGGGCCTTGGTGTGTGATAAACAGTAGCCACACCTATTGAAAGTGACTTTCCAACTGGCATGTGCTTTTCACCGCATTTCTCTTAATAGAAAAATGTTATCACCTACACATCTCACCATTATTTACATCCTAATCACCCTCTCGTGATGAAATTCAGATGGAAGCATGTTTCATTAGACAGTTTACCATGGAAACTCGAGTTGGATAAGGCCCGTGTGCAGGCTCTTTCCCTGGGCCTGTTAGTGGGCCGCTCTCTTCCTTAGCTATCATTGACCTCCTGCTAGGATATTCATCTTCTGATGTGCACTTGGTGGCAAATGAGACCAGAAAACCCCTACAAATTCTCATTTGGAAAGAAGAAAGACAGTTTGTCTCCAATCGTTGGAAGTGCAATTACATGTTGATAGACAAATCCAAGGCTCTAAAAGCAGACATTAATAAAAAGCTGTAAAATCTTGTTTCATCTAGTCTGAGAAAGCTAAGCGGGGATATATCACTTTTGACCCCAACTGAGCTCCCATTAGCATGGCAATTCTTAAATCGCAGCATCTTTTGATCTTTTGAAAAGGTTCCTGGGTTTTCAACTAGTTGTCAGGAATGACTGAAATTGTTGTTAATAAAATCTGGTTTTGGTAACTTTGTTGGCAGCTGCAAACAAAGGAGAGGAGGTTTTCCAGGAATGACTCAGGTCTGTCTAATTTACTACATTTTATATATGTTTCAGAGAAAACATTCAACTGCTGAAGAACAGATGAATATTGAGCATAGGTCCAAGGGCTAATGTGATTCATTCATTATTATGTCCATTCTTCCCTTATTCAACAGTGCCTGCCATGGCCTAGGTTCTAGGGAATATTAAACAAGACATCAATGTCTTCTGATTATACACAGTCTTGTGTATTATCTAATGTAAAAATCTACCTTAATCTTAAGGAGATTTTTCATATGAGGGAGAAGAGGGGACAATAACAGAAAAAAGGGGGAGGGGGAACATATCTATAAAAGCATAAATATATAGATATAAACAGTGGGTAAAATATCCAGCTATTAAAAACATCACAAAAGTGATGAGAGTGAGTAGAATGAAAAAAAAATAATCTGATTAAATTTCACAGAGGAAAGAGTCTTAGAATAATTGACTATTGTTTTTAAGATTACAGGTGTATAAATATATACGATGTTTAAATGTTACAGATAAAAGTGAAAGTCTTCCATATTACCACACTCCTGAAACTTTTTAATACATACCTGATTATATATTTTTTCAAAAAAATTTTTTATGAAAATGGGATCATAGTACACATAATGTCCTGTAACTTGCTACTTACTAAACAAAAACAGTATTGTGATGAACTAGGGCAGCCGTGGGCAAACTACGGCCCGCGGGCCGGATCCAGCCCGTTTGAAATGAATAAAACTAAAAAAAAAAAAGACCGTACCCTTTTATGTAATGATGTTTACTTTGAATTTATATTAGTTCACACAAACACTCCATCCATGCTTTTGTTCCGGCCCTCCAGTCCAAAAGAACCCATTGTGGCCCTCGAGTCAAAAAGTTTGCCCACCCCTGAACTAGGGGGATGACAGGAGTCATTTGGAAGGTAGAGATCAGATCAAATGAATGCAGGGCAAAGGGAGGCCAGGGAAGAGGCCTTATTGATAGGCCAGGAGTTTGTTTTGCTAGAGCCAGAGGAAAGGCAACAACTGAGAGGCCTGGACAGGCAGTACAGGACTGGTCACCAGCCAGTGCTTTATGTTCATTAATATGACAATATGTATTAATGGGAACTTTGAGTGGATTTGCATTTCAATTCAGTTAAAAAGGCAAACAGGAAGTTTTATAGTCTATGCAAAAGACAGCAGTGTTTGGGGAATATGGTTCTGTTTACAAATGGAATAAAGGAGGAACACCAGAAGGTAGGGATGCCTCAAGGTGCACCATAGCGTTCCAGGGTCGGCGCAAAAAAAGAGGGAAGCAATACCTAGTCTAAGCACATCAAAATCCAGTGAAATTCTTAAAGAAACCACAACACACATAACTATCTGCTTTTTGCTGTTTCTTTCTGTGTCTTTGTCAATTCCACTAAGGTGACCCTTGACACAGAGCAATGTTTCATCTCCCTCTGGCATTTCCCATTCCCCCTTTACTTTCATTCTGACACAGGCTTTGGAGAATGAGAGGTTAGTGGACAAAATAACAGTGCAAGTTCATGCATTCTTTGAAACGAATACTAGATTTCCCTTTGAATGTTTGTTGTTGGATTTGTGGTATGGAAATGGGATGGAAAAAAGTGGCTTCGTCATGTTGCTCATGCCATCGTCCAGAGCGGTGCAGAAACCTCCGTCTTTCTCTCAGAACCTGGTCCCGATTCAGTTTTTCATTTATCTTGATTGCAAATAAAAAAGCATATAGCAGAGGATTCTGCTCAACAGTTCCCAGGAAAACAACAAAAATCCTAGTTGCTTTTGATTTTCTTTGTAATTGAGTTAGTGAAAGAAGCATTTATTGAGCACATCTAGAATGAAATAGTCACTCATAGTAGCATGAGGAGAGGTAATGGAAAACACAGTTTGTACCAATTATTGTTGGGACAAATGACTGAATGTTCACCGAAACAGATATTCTGTTTATCAAATTTTATACAAGACTAATTTAAAGGTTTTTTTTTATGTTTTCAAAGCAAAAACTATAGAATACGAAAATACATCTATCTACTTAAAAGGCTAATATGCTAAGTCCCTCTGACTATCCGACCGTCGCTATGACATGCACTGACCACCAGGGGCAGACGCTCAATGCTGGAGCTGCCGTGATGCGCACTGGCCATTTACAAAGAAACGGCACTGCAAATCTGGTGTTGACAAAGTTACACTTGGTTTCCCCCAAGTGGGACACAGGCCCGCCTCGACCCCAGAGCGACAGCCCACCAAATCGCAGCCAATCCTGCCAAGACCCCATGGCACAAAATGCAGTCCACAGCCCAGCCCAACCTGGAAATGGTCGCTGTGGGTGCTGGGTAATGAGATCATGTAGCAATGCCCGGCTTCCCCTCCCTAGCGACTAGCCTCCTTGGAGTTTCTTCAGCCCAGGAACATGACTTGTTTTATAGCCAGGTGCAAACATTTTACACTTTAACCTAATGTCTGTGAAGCATTTTCCCGTGCCTCATCTCATTTGATCCTCACAGAAGTCCTGGAGTAGGTAGATAGGAGACTTGGTGGAATCCTATTTTCTTTTCATTAGCCGGAAAACGGAGATTTAGAAAGTTAGAAACTTGACCTGACTGAAAAGGAATAAGAAATGGTGGACCTTGAAAATGATTTCAGGTTTTCTCACTGTTCAGAATATAGTCAAACATTGCTGCAGTTAAATATTTACCCTTTGTTCTCTCTGCATGATCTACAATAATAGTCTGTTTCATGTTCATATTTACTGCTGTGTTGCTGACAATTACCTGAAAGAGAAGTTGGGTGCTTCAGTGGGCTGGAAAAAGTTTAGCTAAATCAGAAAGCAGGTCCAATTAAGCAAGTTTATTCTATATCTATAAAAGGCTAAGTTGACTTGTGCATGTGTGATACATGTAAAGCTCTCGCTAGCACCAATCGCATATGTGTGTTTTGATCTGTCATTGTTGATCGTGAATTTGGTTGACACTTCTATTATAGAGAAAGGGTGAATAGCGATATTAACATATTTCTTCTAATATTATGTGCAGGAATCCATGCACCGGGCCACTAGTATATATATAATACAAGATTTCTATTACATAAGCAAATACAATTAAAAACCCTGCATTGTTATATTTTTATTTTAAAACCTAATGAACCTAATATTAATGAATCTAATATTGGGAAAAGCAGTTTCAGTCATATTATGAATCTGGGAGAACCCGAAGAGAAAAATTATTATTGTCTGTCAACTGTGTTTGATTATACTGTAACTCATTAACTGGACAGTTGCTATGCCTCAGCCACCGAGCTAAGTGGTCGCTGTGTATCATCTCACTTAATCTTCCTATCAAACCTTTTAGGACTAACAGTGCTCTGATCCTCACTTTACGGTTTGTTTTATGTGAACCAATGGCCTCCACCAAAGACAAAAGAAAAATGGAGAACTGAAAGTCTCACAGGCAAATTGGGTTTTCATAGAGCATCTGTTTTCTCCCTGTACAACTTTTCTCTCATCATGGTTTCCTTGGAAACAAGATCCTTGTTCTATGCCCTCTGTCAGTCTTACTCTTCTTACTCCCAAGACAACCTCATTCATGCTCTTGGGTTCAGTTACGCTCTATGTGGATTTATATTCTGTTGGGGTCCAGCCCTAGCAGGTCCAGGGGTTCTTAAAGGTGTGGACAGAGTCGGCGAAGAAGGAATGACACTGAGACAGCGTTCAGTTGATCAGCAGCCTAGCCAGGTTCTCTAGCTAGGTTATAGCCAGGTTCTCCAGCCAGGTTCTCAAAATCCAAAACATTTTAACTTAAACATAACATTTTTAAAACTAGTAAGAATAATAAAACAATGGCAATGCAAAACAGCAATAAGAGAGTTTCTGCTAAAAGAAAGTTTCTTTTGTTGATTTACTCAGAGTCCTTGGACTTGGCTGAGAGAGTAGCTTCCACTTCTTGCTTTTCTACCATCTGCTGGGCCTCAGTTGTTTAACTTCTTCAGCTGACCCCATGTTGGCACCTCAGTCCCTTGCATAGTCTTCCTTTTCTTCTTTTTTCTGCTTTTCTGTCATCGGGCCAACTCTAAGTCTTTGGAACGATGGGAAAAGGAGCTTCTCTGGGTCCATTGTGGTGACGCACTTAATGTTCTGGTACCCAAATTGTCTAAACTGCTCCTTCTGGAAAGATATAAAACACAACCTCTTCCCCACATCATTACTAGATCTGTAAAACTCTTGTCTGGTTTGTGTATCCTTCTACCAGGCTGAGTCGGCAGAGGCTATTGCACAGGAGGCCCGATGCCTTTTGGCTCCTGTACAACCCTCTGCATTGTATTCTTTAAAAAATTTAACATATAACATTCTTCTCCACTTTTTTTGTTTTTATAGAAAAGGTTTATATTGATGGAATTGTCAGTTTTTTTCTTTTTGTGTCAAGAG
The DNA here is from genome assembly GCF_964212035.1 of Myotis nattereri. NCBI lineage: Eukaryota > Metazoa > Chordata > Mammalia > Chiroptera > Vespertilionidae > Myotis > Myotis nattereri. The sequence goes on along the minus strand of NC_138076.1, from coordinate 39,088,633 downwards.
CTAACTTTGATGTGTTAAAACTAAGTAAAATGCATTTACTCAATCCAAAGCAGGCATTAAAAAGAAAAACCCCAAATGCTCTCTTGTATCCATTTTAAGAGTAGGATTGGCACTTTCTGCTATTACCTGAGTCCTGATCTATCACCCCAGGGAGAGCTTGCCAATCCTGCACTTTCCCGGGGTGGAAAGGCTGCAGTGGGGTTAAGGATAAGGCTCCTTGGGCCTACCTTCTCCCATGCCTTTACATTTACCTTTCCTTCCTCAGAAAAGCAAGGACATACTTCCTGTATAAAACGTTCCGCCTGACTGGGAGTAACCTTAACTCCTCTGCTAGCAAGCATATGTGTTAAAAGATCAATGAGGAGTCTTTTTTCTTTAGACTCAGTATGACCCATCTTCTCAATCGAAGTTCTGTACTATCCACCCTCTTACCCTACTTATCCTCTACAGGGGGGTCTGCAACACCCTACGGTGCAGTCCTATCCATCCCGAGTGTGGTGGGGGGGGGGGAGGGGGGGCGTGGGGGGGGGCCTTACCTAGGGGTCCCTGTTCGGGTGCCAGAATGCCGGGGTCCAGCCCCAGCAATATTCTTAAAGTTAGAGCTAGCTGATCCCCCTCTTTTGAGTGCCAAACACACAGTCAACAGTTCATTAGCTTCCATTAGATGTCTAATGGGCATTGCCACACAGCTCAGCACTCTCCAAACTGAATTTCTGAGACTGTTTCCAGAGTCTGCTTTTTCAGTTGTCTTAGTTTGTCTGGGTTTCTATAACAAATACCATACTCTAAGACTTAGAGTCTAAGTGGTTTATAAACAACAGAGATTTATTTCTCACAGTTCTGGAGGATTGAAAGCCAAGATCGAAGTACCAGCAGTCTGGTGAGAGCCTGTTTCCTGGTTCATGGACACCGTCTTCTCACTGTGTCTTCACATGGTGGAAGGGGGGGCCAGGGAGCATTCTAGGGTCTGTTTTATCAGAGAACCAATCTCATTCGTGAGGGTTCTATTCTCATGACCTGATCACCTCCCAGAAGCCCACCCACTAATAGCATCATTTTAGGAATTAGGTTTCAACATGAATTTGAGGGGGACACAAACATTCAGCCTACAGCACTGGTACCTCTAGTATCAGTAAACATACCGCATTCTACCACATTTCTCTAGCAGAACCCAGTTAGTGAAGACTTCTCCTTTTTGCCACTTTCCACTTTTAATTAATTACCAAGTTCTATCAATTTGGTCTCCAAAATAAATTAAATCTTCCAACTTGTCCCTCTATTCCCACTGCCATCATATTAGACCAGACTTCCATCATCTTGTTCTGAATTATGGCCATGATTTCCCCTCAAAAATCTTTAAGGTTATGAGTTATACATATTTTAAAGTCTTTTGTTTGCTCTGTTACCACTTTCTTTAGAATCATATTTTCCCTTTAATGAGTGAAGGCCCTCTTTTTCACCGGCTTGGTTTTCCTTTGGAGACTCTGTTCTGCTGCCTTCTCTGTTTACCTTAGCTTCCTTAGTAATTGTAATGGCAGTGCAGATGCTATTTGGATGATTTGTCTTTTGCTTTTGGGGTGACTCCTATTCCCCCTTGGAGCTGGTAGCCACCTGAAAGCCTCTTCCTTCATTTCCAGTCTCATGCCCATTCATTCATAAATATTTGATGCCATATATACTTGGTGCCATCAATACTTGATACCAATACTATTGGCGAGATACTCTTCTTGACTTGAGGGATTTAGCAAGTGAACAAAACAAACTGTTGCTGTAGTTGCCCAAGGTTGGTGGGAGCAGGAGTGGCTGCCATTCTATAACTATTACCAGAAAGTAGCTTAGGGCCCTTCCCACTTTTCTGATCCTTGACTGAGAGCTTGAAATTTCTTTTACTCTCTCTCGGGCTCTGATTTTTCCTATAAAATTTATCCTATTTGCATTTTGTCTTTTAGGAATTTATTTTTAAATTGCTTCTGATAGTAGGTCAACCTTCTTGATCTAATGCTCTAAAATAGCCTTCATAAACCCACTCCTCCTTAAAACACTCTGAAAATTTCCCGATACCGTTAGAGCTAAGTCCAAAATTCTTTGCCTGGTCTACAAATCTTAGATGATCATGGCCTCCTCTAGTACTATTTTCCACCCCGATCTCTCCAGCTAAACTGCTTTTCTTTCTTTTTAAAAAAATATTTTTATTAAGAGGAAGGGGGGGGGCAGAGAGAGAGAGAGAGAGAGAGAGAGAGAGAGAGAGAGAGAGAGAGAACATCAATGATGAGAGAGAATCATTGATCGGCTGCCTCCTGCATGCCCCCTATTGGGTGGGGGTCAGTCCCGAAACTTGGGCATGTGCCCTGACATGGAATTGAACCATGACCTCCCAGTTCACAGGCTGACGCTCAACCACTTAGCCACACTAGCTGGAATAAACTGCTCTTCTGAAATATACTGTTATTTCTGTGACCATGAGTTCTATAATGTTTCTGCTGCCTGGAAAAGTCTTCTTTCCTTTTCTTTATCTAGTTAAAGTGTCAGTTTAATCATCTCTTATTCCAGGAGCTTTGCCAGACCCTCCAACCTAAATCAGGTCTTCTATTACATGTTGCCTATTGCTATGGTTCAAAGAAAACATGTTGGAAATAAGAAATTATTGTCATTAAAGAAAACTACCTCACACATAAGTATCTAGTGGACATAAATCTTCTTTTGCTCTGAATAGAGCCTGATCTCAGGCTGTGATCTCAGCAATTCTGAGCTGCCAACAAAGGCAGTGGAATGAGGCATTTGTCAATGTTCTGGCAACTGACGAGGAATGGAGGAAACTGGCACACACACAACTCCTATGACCCCCCAAGGCCACAACAAGCAACCCCTTTGATCTGGGAACAATCCCAGATCTGACTTCCTAGACCAGCTGAGGCAGAAGGAATTGTGGAGAGGAGACAGTTTCCTTCCAGAAAGCAGAGGGAGAGGGATGCACAGCACTTGAATGGCTATGGCTGTCTGCCATGCTGAAGAGGAAACGTAACTCAAGGATGCCTCCACAGGGCATTTGTGCAAGAGGAGCTCGGAGAGCGCTAGAAGTTGTGTGCGGGCTGTTGGGAAATACTCCCTTCAAATGTGGAATTGTTTTTGAAAGGACCTAAGGGATACGTCTTGCTAATTCTGATTTAGCCAATGAAAGCTGTTGTCCCTCTCTGGGTACCAGAATTTCAAGAACTGGAGTTGAGGTTTTATGTGTGTATAGACCTCCCATCAAATTTCTTTGTAGCCAGCTCCTGCACAGATCTGTACTTATTCCATTCAGGTGAGTGGATGAGTACCCAGTTTCAGTGTCAGGAACCAAGGTCTTGAGACAGCTGAGAGACTGCTGGAGTCTAATGGGGCAGAGGTCAGGGGAGGATGGAGATGCCCATCTAAAGAGCTCCCGGCGATGCCGGTAGTACCATGGGTGGCTGTCTAGGAGGACAGGCACATCTGGATTTCTATGTGTCCAATCAGGTTGATGAAGGGTGTTGTCCCTCTTGGGGTGTCAGCAAGCAACCGCCACCCTTGGCTCCCAGGAGATACCATGTGGTCTGTACAGAGAGGAGAGTGTGAATGCAATAACATCACTATTACATGAGAAGCAGGTGGCCCTAGGAGAAATGCCTGAAAACATAAAGGAACAAAAATATAGGGAACTCTCCCAGTACCGAGGCATCTGGTGAAGAGAACCATTCTCTGGAGAGCTGCTTGCTGAGCACAGAATCATGCTTTGAGGTGCAGAATTCTGTTGCCTGTGTGAGGCTTTCTTTCCCTACTTTATTGTAGAGTCATCTTCTTAATGTCCACCAGGCACAATGTTTGCCTTCATGGGACTGTGCAGCACAAATGCTGGCAAATTCTAAGTCCTAATACTACTCTTATTATGACAACATTTCTTATGAGTTAGAGACATTTGCTGTTTCAGGGTCCCTCACTCCCTATGTGTCATACTGAGGATGACAGCTTAATTTACTTTAGTTACATTCTATAATGGCTACTTCTGGATGCCCCAAGTCACCAGTAAATTTTCTAGCCCCCACACCACAGGATGGCTTGTTTCTGGGAATGTTCTGGGAGATGGCTAATTCTAGCCATCATTTGCTGCCTCTAGTAATTTATCCTGCCATGCTGGAATAACAATTTAGCTTCCCAGTTTGTAGCATCTAACAATGGCTTACAGACTTGCTTTTATTATTCATACATGGGGTGTGTTTGTGTATGCTTTTGTTCAGAGAAGAAGAAATGGCCAGACTCTTATTTGCAAGACATTTGTTATTTTTATTTCCTGTCTGGATTCTAAAGATTGAAAATACTTTTAATTTCAATGTTAATTCCATGCACATAGTATTTATGTCTTTAATATAAAATGTATTTATTATAGGCAATTGGCTTAAATATTGAACCTTTCAAAATAAGGAATTTCTTCCATTTTTAGCACTGGAGAAAATGTACTCTTTCTGGGGAATTATTTCTACAATAAATATGGTTCATTTTAATTTGTGTAATAAAACATGCCTGCAGTAGAGACCTCTGAGAGTAACAATAACAGCTAATTTATTTTTAGTTATTTGCAGAAGAGTGTCATTTATAAATCATACATGATCCTGATATTAACAAAAACCTAACAAGGCAAAATGTCTGTATTTTATTCATTCAACAAATGCACATAAATTGCTAGTGGGTGCTGGTACATTGGGAAGTGCTTTTGATACAATGGTGAACCAGGTGGATCTGGTCCCAACCTCATGGAATTTATAGTCAAGTCTGAGGAGGTATTATTAACATTCCTTTTTGTCTGTCAAACCAGAGTTCAGGTAGATTTGCATCCATCTGTAAGGCAGAGTCTCTGAGACCTCACTTACATACAATGGCCTGGTCTTGTGGAGGTGAGGTGGCTGAGGCAGACGTGTAACTCAAGGATGCCTCCACAGGACATCTGTGCAAGGAGGAGCTTGGAGAGCGCTAGAAGTTGTATGTGGGCTGTTGGGAAATATCCCTTTGAATGTGGAATTATTTTTTAAAATATATTTTATTGATTTTTTACAGAGAAGAAGGGAGAGGGATAGAGAGTTAGAAACATTGATGAGAGAGAAACATGGATCAGCTGCCTCCTGCACCGCCCCCCCCGCCCCCGCACTGGGGATGTGCCCAGTGACCGGAATCGAACCTGGGACCCTTCAGTCCACAGGCCGACGCTCTATCCACTGAGCCAAACTGGTCAGGGCTGGAATTATTTTTGAAAGGACCTAAGGGATAAGCCTTGATAATTCTGATTTAGTCAATTAAAGCTGTTGCCCCTCTCTGGGTGCCAGACTTTCAAGAGCCAGAGTTGAGGTTTCATGTATGTATAGACCCCCGACCAAATTTCTTTGTAGCCAGCCCTGCACAGAGGTTTGTACTTACTAATATTCCACTCAGATGAGTGGATGAGTAACCAGGTTCAATGTCGGGAATCAAGGTGGTCTTGTGACAGCTGAGAGACTGTTGGCGCAGAGGTCAGGGGAGGATGGAGGTGCCCATCTAAGGATTTCCCAGTGATGTTGGTGGTGCCATGGTTGGCTGGTTAAGAGGGCAGGCACATCTGGATTCCTAAATGCCCAATCAAGAGTGTAGAAGTTGCCATGGCTGAAATGACATGGTCAGGGCATCCACTATCTGGGTGCATAATCTTTTGGAGGGTGGACTTAGCAGGGAGGAGCCCTTTCCTCCTTTCCCCACTCTCAGGGAAAGCTCATGAGAAAGGCATGTAGATGTGGTCAATTTCCCTGGCTCTGATTTCCCGTGATGGTTCTGTTTTGAACATTATCCAGAGAGTGAAGTTTAAGAAAAGGTCCAATCCCCCCATATTAACATCCAAATAGCATATTTCTGATTATTTCCCTCTAGGTAACAAGAGTTACATGGATTTTACTAGTTGTGTGGCTTTGGGAAAATTGCTTGAATGTGCAGAATCTGGTTTTCCTCTGCAAAACGGGGAAAATAATAGCACCTTCTTCATGGGGATTTTGCACAGTGCTCTCCACTTAGTAAGGATTGAGCAGGTGCTCACATTTGCTCATTTCTTCCTCTTTGCTTTGTCTTCACCAAATTTTAGGCGGGCTTCTCTCTTTCCTGCAGTTCCCCTGCATTCTACCAACCCCCAAGCCAGAGCAGAGGATGTTGTTCCCCTTATCCGTTTTCCTGGGAATCAGGTGACCAGAGTCAGACCCTTCTTCAATCAGACCCCACTGGTCTTGCCCCTTGCCTGCCTCAGTTGCCCTCCAAAGATTCTGCCTGCCCCTTTACCCTGTGAAAGAAATCCCTCTTTCTGTTTGATTTGGAGATGCTTACAGACCTCATGGTCATAGGATTCTCTGTACTACAATCATCCCCCTTCACTTATTGCAATAGTCTGTTCCCCTCCCTTACACTCACCCTTTTGAATAAAGCCTCCCCTTACTAAGTTCTGGCTAGTTTTTCCTTTGATGGCACTTAATAAACATTCCCTAGTAGCTATCAAGAGTCTTTTTGATCAGCTTCCCAGTTTTAACCAGCATCCACACTGAATGAGGGGAAGACAGGCTGACCAGCCTTTACATAGGAAAGTCTTCACTGTGCTCAGAAAATGCTCATGATCTAAGACTTCCGGCCTGAGTACCTGCCAGGAGCCAGTCCATCCTTGCTGTTTCAAGGGACCTGGCATATATGGCATACTGTTCTTAATATGTTTGCTCACCTTCTTGGCACTATGTGTTTTAACCAAGGTCTCTGAGAAAGGTTGTTTCCCCAGGTAGGGATTTTCCCTTGAAGTTAGGGAGGGAATAAAACCTCTTAACTAAGTGCCAGGTGGGTAATTAATCACTTTAACTACGAACAATCATGCTTAAGCTACATAATCTTTACTCCCTGGAATGGAGATAAGAAACGCCCTAACCTTTGAAATAGAGATTGATAGGATTGGAATCAACTGGTATAAATACAGATGTAAGAAGACAGAACGAAGAGAGACAGAAATTGGCACAGAACCTACACAGAACGTTCTCTAGAGACAGAAGAACTTCGCTGGAGAGAACATGGCAAAAGATCCTGGACTGAACCTGACTATAGAACATGGCAAGAGAACCTGACTAGAACCTGGCTACAGAACCTGGCTGGAGAACCTGGAGAACCTAGCAAGAGAACATGGACACAGAACCTGGCTGGAGAACCTAGGGAGGGAACATGGCTACAGAACCTGGCTGGAGAACCTGGAGAACCTAGCAAGAGAACATGGACACAGAACCTGGCTGGAGATCCTAAGCAGAACCTCTCTGGAGATCAAGACCAGAACTTGGCTGGAGATCCTGGCTAGGCTGCTGATCAACTGAACACTGTCTCCGTGTCCTTCCTTCTTCGCCGACTCCGTCCTCACCTTTGGGGATCCCTGGACCTGCTGGGGTTGGACCCCGGCAAGTACCTTTCCACAACACCTGGTCTTCAGTTGCTCCATTTGGTTTTTCAAGCAGCAGAAAAGAGATGGTATGCAGTCCTCCAGTCTTTCATGTCTGAGCATTCAGGTCCTTGCGTAGTTCAGGAAGAAAATGAGTTTCTTTTGAGTTCTTATTTAGAGTCCTCGGGGCATGCACTGTCCCGGCTGCAGTCACTGCAGGTTCCAGGCGAACCCCCAACGCTTTGAGGAGCCAGGTAAGGACAAGCCACCCAGAATATCTGCCTTTTGGGAGGGCAAGGCAGCGCCATTCATTTCTGTGCTGCCCAGTCAACCCTCAAGGTCAAAATCAGGTCCGACAGAGGAGGCAGGAAGGCAGTCTGTAGTTTAACCCCTTGGGGTTATCCTTTTTCCTGAAACTGCTTTGCTGACTTAAGAGAAGGAGAATTCTGCCCTGCAGAAAAGCAGTCTTTCAGGTTTAAGGGTCGCTGAGCTCCATGTTAATAGCAGAGAGAGCAGCTAGGCAGACTTCTTCCATCCCTCCTGACGGTGTAGCTCCTGCATCAGTTTCTCCTGGCTGGCCCTCCCTGCTCAGCCTGGGAAACCCTTCCTGTAAATATCACCTTTCCTTGACTGAGTCTACCTGTCCACACTGCATATAGCCAAAGGGAGCCACAGACAATTACAGACATCTTTATGCCTTTCACGTTCAAGGCAGCAGAAATTCCCAAGTGGGGGGGATTTTGTTGTTAGGATAACTCTTGTCTAGACTATACAAGTCTTAAGCGCCTGGAAGTTCCTTTATGACTGACAAAGACTACTCTCTCCTTGACAAATTCCAGGCAGGATTCACTGAGCCTTTTTTTTTTTTCAATTATTAGGCCCCATACTTAGGCCTTGTCCTCTAGAACCAGTTGTAGCAAGAATCTGGTTAAGTCAGTTTAGTGAGAATCCCCCATCCTCCATCTATGCTCTCTGTGGATACCTAATTAGATTCCTCATCCTCTACCTGCCCTGGCCTGCCTTTGGCAAGAGTCCTGTTAGGTCAGCTTAACCCTCCTGTCCCTGAAGTTTCCTCTTGGGACTATCCCATCTGCTGACTCCCACCCTGCTCCTTGGCTATAAGTCCCTGCTTGCCAAAGCTGTATTCAGAACTGAGCTGGTTCTATACTGAAGTTATTTTTTCCCTTTTGTAATAATTTCTGAATAAGTCTGTTTTTCCTGCTTTACTGTCTAACTTTCCTTTCCTTTAACCACTACAATAGAGGCTCTACAAACCATGCTGTAGTTGTTGATGCTGTTGATCGGACTGTTGCCTTTCTTTTAATTGTTATTATTCCTCTCAACCCATTTTTTTATTGTTTCTTTTCTAAAGAAATCAATCATTCCTCTCCCCGATAAAAAACATTCCACTCAGACAGGTTTTGATTACCTGTTGAGTTTTGTATGCCTAAAGCAAGCTTTCAGAGCAATTGGGCTCCCCGCATAAAGAGAGAAGACTGCATTACAGTTTAAATTATTACATAGCAGTTGCCAGTTCTGTTTTGATTTAAAATCTTGTCTCTGATAATAGGAAATAGGATCACAGCTTATCTCTGGCTGTAAGGCTTTTGGAATGGCCCTGTAATTCAAGGCTTATCTCTGGGCATCATGGCTTTAAAAAATGTAAATCTTTACTGAGCTGTGGTAGGTTGCCATCTTCCTGTGTCAGCTAAGAATGAGAATGTCAGTTTTATTTTTTCAGGTCCTCTTATGAGCAAATTCTACACTGAAGACATGAATCTGACCAAATATGTCTGTTGTAGATTTTCTGATCTAGTATAATTAAGTTGATGTCCTGCTCTATTTGGATGGTTTATTGACATAGTCATCAAAAGAAGTGATGACAATTACATGAAGACTTCCTTATCCTAAGCTTAGTCATATGATATTAGAGTTAAGGCATGAACGTCTGTCTGTGACTGTGACTTCTTTACAAAGCCCTTGGAATCATATTTTTGATCACTTTTATTATGCCAGAAATATTCTGTATTGCCTTTATTGATTCATCTATTTCCAGTCCAGGAATTAAGAATGCTTTCTAGGTTTCCCCTTATAGTACTGTAATGTAAGAATTATCTTCTTTTTCTAATATCCTCACACATCCTAGACCAGTGATGGTGAACCTATGACATGCGTGTGAGAGGTGACACGCGAACTAATTTTTTTGGTTGATTTTTCTTTGTTAAATGGCATTTAAATATATAAACTAAATATCAAAAATATAAGTCTTTGTTTTACTATGGTTGCAAATATCAAAAAATTTCTCTATGTGACACAGCACCAGAGTTAAGTTAGGGTTTTTCAAAATGCTGACACGCCAGCTCAAAAGGTTCGCCATCACTGTCCTAGACTGTACCAGCTGCTACAGTAAATGCCATTATTTCTATACATGAAGTACAGCCCTTGTTCTTTAATAATGGGTTGGTCATAATTAAATGGGACTTAAATGAGATATTTTTGGAATGGTTGCACATTTTTTATCCAATTATATCATTACAAAGACAGATTCTTATTGAATCTATGCAAATAAGTGCATTGCCACGAAAAGTAAAAGGACTTAAGGCCCTAGCTGGGTAGCTTAGTTGCTTAAAGCATTGTCCCCAATATGCAAAGGTTGCTGTTTTGGTCCCATGTCAGGACAAATGTAAGAATCAACCAATGAATGCATAACTAAGTGAAATAACATCTCTCTCTCCTTTTCTCTCTCTCTCTCAAATCAATAGTAATAAGAAAAAAAAAGTAGCCCTAGCCAGTTTTGCTCAGTGGTTAAAGTGTTGACCTGTGGACTGAAGGGTCTCGGGTTTGATTCCGGTCAAAGGCACATACCTCAGTTGCAGGCTCAATCCCCAGCCTGGTAGGGGTGAGTGTGGACGGCAACCAATCCATGTGTCTCTCTCACATCGATATTCCTCTTTGTCTCTCCTCCTCTCTTCTACTCCCTCTAAAAAAATCAATAGGAGGAGGAGGAAGAAGAAGAGGAGGAGGAGGAGGAGGAGGAGGAGGAGAAGAAGAAGAAGAAGAAAAAGAAGAAGAAGAAGAAATAAAAATCAATGGAAGAAATATCTTTGAGTGAGGATTAACAACAAGAACAAAAATGAGTCATTTACAGACTGTGTTAAATATTAAAAATAAAATAAGAAGTAGTCCTGGCAAGTTATCTTAAAAAAGAAAAGAAGTAAAGAGACTCAGTGAAGGTGCTCTGATTGTTGGAATTAGTTTTGCAGGCAAAGCCAGTCAATATACAATATAGTGTTTCCTACAGAATTATCATCCTTAAATTCCCTTGTTGATTAATTAACTTTTAACATATTAATATTTCTCATAGGGTATTTCCTCTGAATTCTGAAGAGATATTTAAAGCAACATACCATTCAACGAGTGTTTTCTTGCAGTTTGCCCAAGATTAGCCTGATAAATTCTAGAAAGCAAAGATAGCTCAAGATTTAAGTTAAAAAAATTTTTTTTTTCCTAGAGCAGAACACTAATCAAAATTAAATTGTCCTTTGCAGTCCCATTTGGCCCCGCACAATTGATTCCAGTTTTGCTGCCTCTCAGGTCCACAGTCGGCTGTCAAAAGGTCTCCTGTTTCCAGGGTCCTGGAATCCGATCTCCCTGGGACAGTCTGACAGGGGTGATGTCAACTCGCAGGAGTATCATGAGTATCTGGAACTGGGCTGCCCTGAGGCTGTCCTTTTGATATTTCTTTCAAAAAGTTCAGTTCCTGATTTGTAGCTTGTAGCAGAGGCTTAAGGGAAAAGGGGGAGCCAGTTTTTGGTGATAAGACTGAATGATTCCAGTTAATTTATTACAGTAATGTAAAAAACAAAAACAGCCCCGGGCCCTTGATGATGATGGCAAGACAACTTTTATTCAGGTGACTGCAGTTGGGGAACGAGATTCCAGTATCCACTGAGCTCAGCTCCAGCTAAGACAAAGGTGGCTGAGGTTTTTAAGGGAGAACAGAGAGGGAATGAAAGGAGGCTGTGGAGAAGTAAAAAGGAGGGAACAAAAAAGACAGTAGGAGGAATATGGGGAAATGAGAAACAGGAAGACCAGAGGAGAATTACTGAAAATGGTTTGGTAATGTCAGTTGGGACAATGCACATTTTGAGCTTTGGTAGCATTTTCGTGTTTTCTTGGGCAAAAACTCAGCATTTGGGTAGAAAGAACCATCAATGGGAGAGAGAAACAGAGACCGGCTGCTTCCTGCATGAGCCCCAGTTGGGGATCCAACCAGCAACCTAGGTATGCGCCCTGACAGGGAACTGAACACATGATCTTCCGGTGCTCAGGATGATGCTCCAACTAACTGAGCCACCTGATCAGGGCTCAGAGCATTCCTAACTCAAGTGCTTGTTTTTGCCAATTTCTATTCAAATACTTATTAAAGCAGAGTTTTTCCATTTTACCCAGCACCACACAACAAAAGGCTCTTTATTTATATATATGATTCTCATTTAGGATTTACCTTAGTTTTTCACTCCCAGAAACCAATTTATCACTACTTTCTGAAACTTTCAATTCTATATTTTTTGCCATTCCTATTGGCCCTGAAAATGGAATCCAGTGGTCTTTCTCTCCTTCCTTCCTTCCTTCCTTCCTTCCTTCCTTCCTTCCTTCCTTCTTTCCTTCCTTCCTTCCTGCCTTCTTTCCCACACAGGGCTTTGTTTTGACTTATTAAAATGGTATATGTAGTAGAATAGTTCTACTGGAAAGATGAGAAAAGATAAAGTACACCAGGACTTATTTGCTTTCAATTTTATTGCGACTTATTTTGTCTTGGCTCCATATCATTTCTTGCTCTTGGTGAAAAATGGAGCTCATAATAAAAGTGGTCTCAAGTGGGAAATGATATAGCATTATCAAGCCCAAGGCAGTGGATGCAGCCAACTTCCAGGTTGCTATTTCACTTTTGGCTATTTCTGAAGGAGATGAAATACTCCATTCTAATTAGTGGACTGAGAAAGTTATATAACTAATACAATTATTTTATTTCTTGTAAGTATTTTAATGTATTTGTGTGGAACATAAAAATATAACAAACATAATTATAATTTTAGACATTTTCATGAATGCAGACATGAATGTAAGTTTAATAACTAGAATTTCAATAAGTAAACCTAAGACCATAAAGAAATGATAGGTTTTGTAACTGTCATTGTTCCTGTATCTGCTTTGGAGCTTTGCCATATTACTATACAGAGCCTACTTTTCTTTCAACCATTCTGGATTCATTATTATCCTGATAGAAGCTGTGGAGGGACAGACACAGTCACTCCTCTCTAATTTTTTGTTCAGACTAGACCCAGGCTGTCGTGAGTGGGGACTAGCTTAGGTGTAATGTTAGCCACTGTGTTTACAGGCCAACAAAATGATAATGATTTTTACTCTTGTTGATAAAAAAAAAAAAGAACATCTAGCCTAAGAGAAAATCATATAAGAATTTATATGATCCAAACTGATGACGATTGCCAGGAGGCAAGATCCTAATGGATTGAGAAAGTGCTCCAGAGAATGGTAGTTTTACAGCTTATTTTATACATTAAAATCAAAAGAGGAGACACACAGAGTTACATGAAGTTCATTGGTGGGGGATTAGAGAGGCAGGAGAAAGCAAAGCAGGGGAAATCTCTGAGATTGGATGCAAAGTAAAAGAGAGAGACACATACTCCTTTTACATTGGTGGGTACAGTATAGTTAACATATACAGCATGTAGAGCTGGTATGTGGGTAACAAGAAAATAATGAGGGATTCTGCTCTGGTGGAAGTTGTGCCCCGAGGGGTCTGGAAAAGGAGATTACTCTGACATTTGAAAGGTATGTTATCTTAGATGCCAAAAAAGACAATAGACAGGCTCACTTAAGGTAAAGATTGACCTTTGTTAAAAGGAAGCTACTGGACTAGCACATAACTACCCACCATGACTTGCTTTAGTTGAGAATTTTTATGTTCAGACCATCCTATGTGGTTACTTTAGATTTCTGAGTTTGTAAGGCTGCCATGAAGGCCTCCCCTGGGCTTGTCCAGTTTAGTATGTGGCCCCTTTTCTACCCACACTCTGATAATACCTAAAAAATTCTGTGTTAAGTTCCAGTAGCCTCAGTTCACTCTGGGATTTAGTACTCAGTTCACATGGGATATGAGATGTCATTGCATAGATTTTGTTAATGCTTTGAGCTGCAGCACTTAACCAGCACAGGCTGTTGGTGGTGTCAAATAAAAAAACAAATCTACAAGTAGTAAAGAGAGACTTTATTCCAAAGAATTATTGCAGGAGTGTGTATGTGTGTGTGTGTGTCCATGGGGGTTGGGGTGGGGTGTGTGTGGGGGGGAGAATGGTAACTAACCATTAGGTCTGTAAGTGTCTCAAGAGTTATGCAAAAAGGGGTTTTCTTTGTAGTACACAAGGCTAGAAGGACCGGGTGTGGGGAAGTAATGAGCTAATAGCTCAGAGTGTATTTGACCCTGAGACCAGCCAGTTCTCAGTCTGCTGCTCATATTGAGTGAAGATGGGCCAAAGCTCAGGGGCTTGGAGGCAGGAGAGAAGCTTAACTAAAGTTTGGCTTCAAAGACTTTTGTACTGATATATGACTGAGCACAGCAGTTCAGCGAACTTTTTATGAGGCCAAAAATGGGAACTGCAGGGTCTGTGTCTGACCTTATCATAGGCTAGTGGGGGGAGGGGGAGCATCTGTGAGTCATATCTAAGTCACACAAGGAAGGGGGTGCTTTGTAGTAAGCCACAAGGATGAAGGATTCCTCCACCTTCACTATTTTCTGGGATCACTGGGTTCAGTTAAAATCCAACATTGCCAGCGGTTATGCTTATAAATGAACTGGTATCCTTATAAGTGGGGGATGCCAAGTCATGCACTAACTTACCTGGGAGACATCATAAGGAAAGCCAACTACCAGTGTGATTGCACTCAGGAAGGCTTTTAGTTTAGGCGCAGTGGTCGGAAAACTGTGGCTTGTGAGCCTCATGTGGCTCTTTGGCCCCTTGAGTGTGGCTCTTCCATAACATACCTACTTCTGCGCATGGGCCATGAAGTTTCAATCGCACTGTATGTGCGCACCTGCACGTGGTATTTTGTGGAAGAGCCACACTCAAGGGGCCAAAGAGCCGCATGTGGCTCGCGAACTGCAGTTTGCCGACCACGGGTTTAGGGGAAAAGATTGCTTTGGGAAGAGAAAAAACTCTCCTGAAACCCAAGGAAGTCACAGACCAAAACCTCCTCTTAATTGCCAAAGAAGAGCAAAGTCATGCTAAATAAGGCAACTTCAATGCAGAATTGTAAGTGAGGCTTAGATGGGGAGTGGGCGGTAATTTAAAAGCTGAGAATGGGTGTCATGGAAGACAGTTGTGTTTTCACTTTAATTTGGTCGATGTTCAGCATTACTTATTTATGACGTTCATTTCTGGTCTGCATTTGTACAAGTGCTTGTAAATAAATACTCGCTATTTCATGTGTAGAGTAAATGGGGTAGTTCTGCATGTATTCTTCATTGTTAAACCTGCCCTGCCCTGGCTTCCATATAGAATTTATCTCACCGCTAATAAAATCAGAGCATAGCCCAGGAGAATACAAAATCCCCCTTTTGGGCTTGGCCCTCTCTACCCAGTAACAGGAACAGCAAACCAGGCCCAGGTCAGCTTCTATCAGCTATCTTAGAATTTGTGCCTCTGATGTCATAAACTTCAAGTGATACATACAAATGATAAAGACAACCTGATATACATCTCTTTAAATATTTGTGTATTACATAGACTTTTGTTTTATGCAATTAAATTAAATACTTATTTTATGAAGAGGATTTTAAAAACACCAATGTCTACGTTGATTACTAAGCTTTGGCTATGTGTACCTGGAAACAAATTAAAAAAATATATAACCTATTTTTTTATATTTACATGCATCATAGAGAGATTATTATATGGAATATTTTTGTAAAATTGGATAGGATCTTTATTTTGGAGTCTTTCTCTGTGCCACTATAAAGACATTTTCTCTGTTTTTCCTTTCTTTCTTTCTTTTCTTTTATTTTTGCACCAGATCAGTGTGTTTAATCTTTCATATCCCTTCGCTTCAGTATACATGAATTGATGATTGAATAAATTAAGGCTAAGCATACTGTTCTGTTCTTCTAAAACCTGTATTTATTGCTGTGATTTATCTGACAATTTACATAAAGTGCTAGTTAGTACAGCTGAAGTTATTAATTCTTCAGAGAATGAGATGTTCAACTGTTTCCACAGCTCCAGGCAGTTTTTCCACATTCGTATGCAGGCCATTACACAGACCACAACTTGGTGTTTGAATTAAAATTCATCACTGATGCTAATTTTAAGGAAGTCTCTATATTATACTCCTATTTAACCAAACATCACATTTCCTCATTAAAATATCAGCATCCCTAATGAAGTACTTTGCTTTATAATTTAAAATGTCCCACTATGTTGAATGCACATTTGAACATTTACATGTAATTCTGCTAATGTACTGATTAATTTATGTTATTCTCTTCCACTCACGTGGCAGATTTTAATTGCAATTAGTTAGCTGCCGTTGGGTCTCAGCATGCCGAAGGCTAGGGGAAAATCTGATCTTGGTGGAACAATTACCAGGACTTTTGAGCAGGGCTGGTATTAGAGGGAGCGAGAGGAACCATCAAAGTTGTGAATCTTAATTCTCCCGGTAATAGCTATGCTTGGGGGGCCAGCATTGGCTCTGAGGAAAAAAAGCCAAATAAATGGGAATTATCTGAACACTATCATACAATTAAGCTGTCACAACAACTTTGGGGACTGATCTTTTGTACCCTTTCCACGTCCGTCACGCCTGCTTGGGGGTGGGAGTTGCAGGGAACGTGCTCTCGCTAGTGTCCCGGGCTTTTGATGTGGGTGATGTACAGCTGTAACAAGGCATGGGGTACAACACCCGCCTTTCACTCCATGTTGTTGAGCTACAAATTCATGTAATTAATTTTAAAAAGCCATTGCTTTGATCTTCATAAATATGCCCGGGATTCAAATGGAAAACCTCGAGGGGCATTTTCTCAGGAGGATGATGACAGGGCCAAAATGCAGTTTCATGAGGGTCTACTACTTGTCCATAAATGAGGTTCCCCCCACCCAGCCTTTATTTTAGTGGCTGCTGTTACCAGCTGCACTGCTAGATTATGCGGAAAATCTGCTTGCTTACCCTGCAAAAACACTGCCTTGGTTCAATGAGCTATTTGTAATGCTATGCTAAGCTTTGCAATATATTGCTATAATTTGGCTTAAAGCACTTTTAGTTTTTACACTGGTGATATTATCTTCACTACAGGGCACTGGTGTTTGTAAATGAGATGGAAGCCCAGGCCCTGTGGTAGTCACTGTTAGTGAGGCGCAGAGGAGGGAGCTCGGGCCCCTTGGACGTGGGTGGGAGCCCTACCTCTGTCGCTTCCAGGTCTCTCTGGACTTCAGTGTTCTCAGCGCAGGGATGGGGATAACAAGGAATGATTCCTAGCTCAGGGTTGGTAAGTGGGGCACATGACAAGTGCAGGTAGAAGAGTTCTATAAACATGAGATTGCAACGTAGGTTTAAGCTTTACTGTTAGAGTAGTGCCCTGCCTTCACTTTTTGTTGTTGGATGATTTAAAACAGGGGTCCTCAAACTTTTTAAACAGGGGGCCAGTTCACTGTCCCTCAGACCATTGGAGGGCCAGACTATAGTTTAAAAAAAAACAACTATGAACAAATTCCTATGCACACTGCACATATCTTATTTTGAAGTAAAAACCCAAAACTTCAAAAAAAGGCTCTCCTAACTTCAAAAAAAAAAAGGCCCTACTAACTGCAAAATAAAAAAAAAATAGACCTCCTAACTTCAAGAAAAAAAAAATCCTAACTTGTTCTTACCTCAGTCCTCAGGCAGCAGGAGGCTCTGCACAGGCAAGCTCGTGACTCGTCTGATCACACCCGAGACTGAGAGGAGGAGTCAAGAGACAGAGAGAAGGAGGGGAGTTGGAGAGTGTGGCGCACATGCCACACATGCGCACTGTGGGCCCAGGTCGAGTCGGCTGCTAAGCAGCAGGCAGCAGCGGCAAAAACACCCGGCAGGCCTGAAAAATGTTTTCGGTGGGCCGCATGTGGCCTGCGGGCTGTAGTTTGAGGACCCCTGATTTAAAGGTTTAACAAAAATGCTATCAGAAAGAAATGAAATAAAAAAATGCCATTCGAATCATAGCTTACTAAACATTGGCAGAAACAGTAGATATAAATAACTAAAGCACGGGACAACATAAACATGCCAGCAAGGAAGGGAGTGATTGGAATGAAATTTTATGATTAGTATAAGACTTTTAAAAAATACATATGGCCAGGCCGGAACCAAGAAGTCACAGTATGATTCCTGGTCAGGGCACATGCTGGGGTTGCAGACTTGAAGCACCCAACGGACGATGTTTCTCTTTCATCAATGCTTCTAGCTCTCTATACCTCTCCCTTCCTCACTCTCTAAAAATCAATAAACACATATATTTTAAAAAACGACAAAAAACAGATATATGACAAAATCTCAAATGTTGGACAATGTAAACTACTGAAGAGAAAAAAAAAAGACAAGAAAAGTTTACAAACATGAGTCAAAAAAGAAAAGCCAAAAATGGTAGAAATGAATTTACTTATATAAATACACATGATAACTGTAAATAGACTAAACTGATTTTTTAAAAAATGTCATGTTGGATAATTAAATCGAATCTAGTTTGCTATTTATAAGATGCACTAAAATACAAGAATATAGAAAAGCTAAAGTATGAATAAACATATATCAGACAAATACTCACCAAAAGGCTAACATTAATAACTATCTAAATAAACTTTAATGAAAAATACAGTATTAGTTATGAAGAGGGTCACTAAATAATAATTTCCGTTCACTAGAAAGATAAAAAAAATGCTATTCACAGTCTTTAGTATGTTATTTCTAATAACCCAACAAATAGTAAAGAGTCAGACTTTTAAATGAAGAGTTTTCCAAAGGAATTACAGAAGCTAAATCTACCCTGTGTTCAAGAAAATGCAACAAGATTATAAACAACCCCCAAGTCTCAGTGGTTTAACACAGCAGAAGTGTATTTCTAGCTCGTACCACATGTCCAGGGAGCTTTGCTGATTGTGGTCACACAGGGACCCAGGCCAACAGAGGCCCTACCTTGTTTTGTCTTTAATTGTGGCAAAATACACATGAGATGAAATTTATCATCTTAACCATTTTTTAGTGTACAGTTCAGTGGCATTAAGACTGTTTAGACAATGCTGTTCAACTCAAAGACACTATCTCTACAGGTATTTCCAAAGCCACCAAGGCAGGGAAAAGGGATGTGGGACCCGTGCACAGGCTCTTGAACACTTCCTCCGGGAAACACGCAAGAAACCATGCTTACATGTCATTGGCTCCATCGAGTCACATGGTCATCCCTGACTTCAGAGGGGGCTGGAGGTACAGTCCTCCAAGTGCCCCGGAAGGGAGGAGATGTAGACTATTTGGTGAGCAGCACTAATGATGACTACACTTCTCCTGTTGAAATTTTAGAAAGTGTGTCAGACGCTCTTGGGAAGCGGGTTAGCTCCTGACTGCCTGGGAAGGGGCGTTAGAGCAGAGTGAAAAGCTAGAAGTAGTGAACATGGGTATTGGAGCCGGGCTGCCTGAATTTGAATTCTGGTTCTCCCTGTGTCAGTTTCCTCCTCTGTAACATGGGGGCACTAACATCAGTAACCTAGGGCTACTGTGAAGGCCAGGACATGTGGTAAGCATCTGCCATGGAGGGGGTGCCACACTTCCCCTGCCGAGCCCGAGCCTCGAGCCTGCTGTTTATTGCATTTTTCTCTCCCTTTTCTATAGGCATCTAGATCCTCAAGCCTCAGCCTCAGGTTTGGTTGCAGAGCAAAGAGTGGTTTTCAGGAAGACTGAGCTACAGGTGGAAATCTGCTACAAAGAGGAGGAAACATTAGACTCCGGAGATTCCTCCTGGTAGGAAAGGGGTGAAGGTCCCTGGACCCCTCATTCTCAGAGCACTCCCAGGGCTTGAGCAGTGGCCCGTCTGTGACCTCTCCCAATGCTTTCTTCTATCCAAGACCCTGGGGCTCAGCGGGTGAGAGTGTCCTAATCTCAACTGGGGTGAATTTACCATCAGCCTAATTGAAGAGGGCGCAGAGTCAGCCTTTACGTCATTTGGCACACTTCCTATACAAGGGGATCTGTGTGGTGGGCGTCATGCCCACCTTACCAGTTGGTGCCAGCAGCTCTTCACTTTGGAATCATTGTTCGCAGGCTGGTTGGCCACACAGATTGATTTACAGCAAGGGCTTTGGATGGGGAAAATAAAGTGGTGTCCCGAGCCAATGGTATATATTTCCTTCACAAACTTGTCCCTAAAATCTCAGAGGTCTGAAGTCAGAGAGCAGATATAGGGGCCTCTGTGTGGCTGTGCTTGTATGTGTGAACATGTGTGCAGTCTGCCAGGGAGGCCATAGCAAAGTGCCCCGCACCGGGGAGATTAAACCATAGGAAGTTATTGTCTCATGGTTCTTCAGGCTGGATGTCTGAGACCCTGGTGTTGCAGGGCTGGTTCCTTCCGAGGCTGTGAGGTAGAATCTACTCAGGCGTCTGTTCTTGACTTGTAGATGGTCATCTTTATGTTTGCATAGTGTCTCCCTGTGTGCGTGTCTTCAAATTTCCCCCCCTTTTAAGGACACCAGCCATATTGGACTACACTGCTCCAGTGACCTCATTGTCACATAAGTATTTCTGTAGAGACAAATAAGGTCACTCTGAGGCACAGGGATTAGGACTCCAAGGCATGAATTTTGGGGGACAGAATTCACGTGCTATGTGGGTGCATGCTGGAGGATGGGTTGGTGCTTTTACTGAACAGAAATCTCTTCTGGGGCCCTTCTAGTCTGGAGCAGAAGGGGAGGAGCTGGGCCAGCTCAGCCTCCTACAAGTAAACTGCGTCCTGCTTTTCCTGAAGGCCTTTACTGCCGCTCAGCCATGGACAGAGTGGAGATCTCTCCTGTACTCCTCACCTTTCCTATTTGTTTATTTTCAAGTCCATTTTAATAGAGATCATGGGGACAAGGAGGCAACACTGGTGGCTCCTGGCCACTCAGTGGGTGACTGGAACATCCCATGGCTGGGCTTTCGGCTTCTGTTGCCTGGCCACCCTCCACCACGTCCATGGCTTCCCCACATGTGTGGAGGCACGCAAGGTCCCGGTGGACCAGGTGGGCTGGGTGGGCACTGAGTGTGAAATCCCTCCCTACAAAGGGCAGCCCCTGCCTTCCAGCTTCTCTTGCTGTGTGGGAATGTGAGCCTGTGTTGAAAGCTTGTCTGGAGTTTTTCATGAAAACCTCCACTTTTTAACTTTGGCAACTAATTAAAAATAAAACATGCCCCGCACAGCGGCTGAACTAAATAGAGCCTATGGCCCATGGGCTGGCAGATTTGATGAAAGGCATTGTCTTCCTAATTGGAGGGATGTCGTCATCACCACAGACCTCTGCTGCTCCCTTTGTTTATTTCCGTTTCTCCTGCATCCTCAGCTACTCAACTTGAGCCTCACCTTAAGGCCAAGGAAGAGTCCCTGGCAACTCATTGATCAGGGGTTCATTCACGCTATCCCTCAACTCTTAGTGACCAAGCTGTCCACTGTGCTGGGTGTTGGGGATATAGGAGCAATATGATCTTAAGGGCTCTTCAGCCCTCAATTTTCCCCCCCAAACATCTTAGAGTCTTCCTTGAGTTGCCTTTTGTCCATAATCCCAAGCCTTGCTCTATCTTAATATTATTATTATTATTTTTTATAGATGCTTCCTCCTTCTGGTCTCAGGAGTGGAGAGATATTTCTTTTTTTCTTTAGGAGTAAAAGTTAATTTATTTTTTTCTCTCATTTTTATTTTGTATTGGTTTCAGTTGTACAGTGTACTGGTCGGACAATCATATACTTTACATAGTGTTCCCCTGGATATTTCCAGTACCCCAACTAGGGGGTATTTCTTATTGGCTCTAAGCTTTACTTCACATTTTCACATCCCAAGATAAGCTCCTTGTGGTTCTGGTTCAAGAATTCTGGGGTCTTAATGGAGCTAAGAATTGTGGTCTATTTTGATCTCCACATTATTTTTATAAACTCTGACATTCAGACTTGGTGTCAGAGGACTTTCCACAGACAGTAGTCAGCCATTTAGGGAGCATGCTGCTGAAAGAAGTTTAGAAGGTTGGTGCTGTAGGGCCACTGTGCATGGTTGTTAGGTCGTGTCCTGAATAACAATAAGGGTGACTTCTGCACCATAGTCTTTGTGATTGACCCCTGTCCCCTAGAGTTGGGCAGTGACAACCTGCTTGGCTGCACACTGGCTTTAGGGGACTTGTAGAGAGACAGAGAAAGAGGAGGTCAAAGACGATGGCTGAGAGGATCAGATGTGCCGGATAAGGCAGGGCCTTACGGCCATGTTAAATTTGTTGGAATTTCTCTGTAGAGCCAGCGAAGGGACTGATGCAGGAGAGGGCTGTACGAAGAGTGTCTTGGAGAGTGGCCACCTAGATGTGGGGATACCTGTTTGGAGAGATTATGTGACCCATATATTGTGTGATCATGGTCCTTAGTGACAGTGGGGATGGAGAGAAGCGGCAAGATTTGAAAGATATGTGGGAGGCAGCATCAGTAGGATGCAGTTAGCCCAGCCTTGCTTGGATACTTTCTCCTTCACTTTACAAATATTTTCTCTAGTTGCTTCAGAACACCCACGTTCCGCTTTGCTAATTCCATTTTGAACATTTGGAAGATAGGGATTGCATGTCTTTTTCTTGGACATACTTAAATAGTTTTCACTCACAAGATATTCAATAAATGTTAACTGACTCGTCATCAACTCCCTTGCCACCTGATCGGAGGTAGCGTGCCAGGACAGCAGTCTCCTGTGTGTGGATGGTGGGGACAACAGAAGAGAGGAACTGAACAGGCAGTTGCTTTCTCAAGAAACATTTCCCAGGTGCCTGATGCATTGGTAGAATTTCCCCAGGCCATGAGACTGACAGAACCAAGCGATGTTTCTAGAGCTTCCTAGAAATAGTCACTGGGGTTATTTATCTTAACCCATTTCACTCAGAAACCCAAAAAGTAAATTAATCAAAAGGAGAGAGACTAAGCTACTTGCCTAGAGCTCTTCCAAGGGAAAGGTTGCAGGGGATCTAGAATTGCAAGCCATAGTCCCTGCTCTGAAACAGCTTATAGTCCACCCAAGTATACTTCCTAAGAAGCAGGACAGAAGCACATGGAACAGCGGACTGCATAATACCCTTATTTACTGCATGCATTAGTTTTCTATTGCTGCTGTAACAAATTGCCGCAAGCATGTGCAATGCTTTGGATGCTGTGGTGGAACAAACACAGGATTTGGATTGTTCTGTGTTTTGTGAGACTGATTTGGTGTCAAATCCTGGTTCTTATCATGCAGCAGGCTCCCTGACGCTGGACTGTTTTCATTGGCTAATGAATATAAAGTCCCCTTTTATTCTGTTCATTCA
Source organism: Myotis nattereri (assembly GCF_964212035.1). Lineage (NCBI taxonomy): Eukaryota > Metazoa > Chordata > Mammalia > Chiroptera > Vespertilionidae > Myotis > Myotis nattereri. Next base: position 39,065,589 of record NC_138076.1, on the reverse strand, counting down.
TTAAGCACATATTCAGCAGCAAGATGGGCCCTGGCAGATAGGAAGATGAGCATGAATTTCATCTTCATTGTCCAAAGGATGAGATTCCTGTATTTCCTGCCAATCTGCACCCTCCACATTTTTTAAGGTTGGTACTATGGACTAGAAAAGGCTGCATTCCAGCGTCAATCATTTCCTTCTCATTGTTTCAGGAGCTTCTCCTGCTGCTTCCCATGCAAGATCGTTACTCTCACCTTGCTCTGAGCATCTGGCCCACTTCATTATATTCTATCGGGTCTTTCTCCTAAATGTCTATCCTCTACCCTCTTCATGCCCACTGTCTTACGGTAGGTCATCATCATTTCTCAATCAGGCATGAGTTTCTGCCTCCAAGCTTGTCCCTTGTACTTTGAAGACCTGCAGGCTCTCTTAATAAAATGACACCCCGTCCATCTCAAGGATACTAGAGGAGGTTCTTGGTAGGGAGGGAAGGGTTACCAGGACCTCATGCTCCCCTCTTTTGTCCTGGAGATTTAGCCTCTTCTTGGAGATGGTATCAGTCATGGCTGTTAGCTCTCCTCGCTTTCATAGCTCTATTCTCTCATTGTTATTTTGGGACATGGACCCTTTGTTTAGGTTTTGATCTCATAGCTGTGACTAGGACTGACATGTAAGCAGTTTTAAGCCTTTTCTCTCCATGAGAAAAACAAGAATGACACTACAAGGAGCCGCCATGTGCTTGTTATTAGAGATGCTCAGTAACCTCCTGAGACCTGTGATACTCCTTTTGGCTTCTGTGCACCTGAATTAGGACAGAGACCACGTTTTCCCTTCAGTCAGGGAGTTTCTCCAAGAACCTGTCTCTAGGGACCTATTTCCCTTTGATTGCACAACAAACCTAACTTCTCAATTTCTGTCCCTACAATTTCAGTCTTTCCAAAGAGGGCTGATATTGGGACTCCATCTCCTTTGGGGCAACTATACCCCTCACCTAGAAGGGTGTGGCCTAGGACTACCATATCAACATGAGAAACAGATAAAAAAATGAGTCTAACCTCATGGCAAGAGCAACATGAACAGTAACATTATTTCCTTACATCCTCCTAAAATGCAACTTCAAGCAAGTCAATTACTCTTCATGATGATCAATAGTTTTCCATTGTCTTACAAATAAAGTCTGAGCTCCTTTTTTATAAATCTTCACTGAGGATATTTTTTCCATTGATTTTCAGACAGAGTGTAAGGGAGGGCAGAGGAGAGAGAGAGAGAGAGAGAGAGAGAGAGAGAGAGAGAGAGAGAGAGAGAGAAACATTGACATGAGAGAGACACATTGATTGGTTTCCTCCCTCATGGACCTCAACAGGGGCTGGGGATCAAACCTACAACCCTCTGGTTGGCTGGCTGGTGCTCTAACCTCTGAGCAACCAGTCAGGGCAAGGCTGAGTTCTTCGATCATGACTTTCATATCTTTCTAAGAGGCTTTCTAACACATACCTCATTCCCTAGCCATATTGAAATGCTTGATGCTCCCTAGAGGCATTCTGCTCTCTCATGCTATTGTGCTTTGTACCTGCTGTTCCCTTTGCCTGAAATTCTTCCCATCTGGCCAAACTCCTTTTATCTTCAAGAACCTGCACAGGCATCCCCTTCCTCCTCTGTTGATCTATCCCTGACCTTTCTCCCCTCATTCCTTTATAGAGATAGTCACTCCCTTTTCTCTGTCACTAAATATATATACTGAGTGGCCAGATTATTATTACTGGCCAGATTATTATGACCACCCCATCAGTACAATGAAGTGAATTAGTTATGCAAATAATAATAATAATAAAACCGTGAGAGTATTTGCTTAGGAAGTTTTCAATATTCAGTATTTTTGTAAGTGTCAATGAAGTACTGATGGGGTGGTCATAATAATCTGGCAGGTCATAATAATCTGGCCACTCAGTATATATAGCTCTGTAGGAAAAGAAAAAAACTTTTCCTCTACATTTTCAAGTTCAGTGACTGGGGACTTGTGAATTAAACTGACAACAGAAAAACAGGGGGAAAAAGCATATGTTCCTTTGTTGGCATTAATATTTTTACATGCCTGAAGGCTCCACAGGAAAGAAATGACAGCCCCAAAAAGTGGTAAGACTCAGAAGCTTATATATCATTTTAACAAAGGGCAGTAAATGGTGGAGAAGTGACTGCCCAAAGGAAAAGGGAATTTAGGCTTCTAGAGGTGGTAAATTGTGGAAAGGTAAACATATAGGAAAACTGAAGCAGGAGAAGGGTTATTTTGGTAAGGTTGGTTTGTACAGACTTATCTTGGTGTCAACTTCCCATCTTCTTCATGGCCATAAACCTTCCCAGAGAGATGGGATTCATAACAGTCCTAATTTCTCAGAAATTTCTGCTTTTAGGCAGGTAAGGAAGTTCTGAAGAGGTTTCTTTCTGCATCTGTTTATTCTCAATTGACTTCAGCTCAAAATAATACAAAGTGGCCTATTTTGAGATGACATTTTCCCCCTTCAACTCTCTAATATGACCTATATCACCTTATTTTGATAGTCCGTTTATCTGTTTCTTCCTCTGGTCATCCAGAACTCATCCAGGACCTAGGTTGTGAATTATTTATTCTTGTATCCAAGTGCTTATGCTTGGGTCCCCTACCCATAATTTCATTGATTTGGGGTGCTGCCTAAGCACTGAGATAGTTAACAACTCCCTAAGTGATTCTAACCTGCATGCAGGTTGGGAACAACTGCTTCTGACGATACTTTAGATCCCAGCATTTTCCCAGCATTCTCCCAAGGTACAGAGAAACTTTCAAGGGATGTCAGTAATGAAGGGGAGGATGCTGAAACCAACCCTTAGCTTTAGTTTGGCTTTAAAGTCAGAGTTTATGTCGGGGAGAAAGTGGGTTTGCTAAGTAGAGACCTAAAATCCTACGGGTGCCATACTGGGACATCATTGCATTTTAGGCCTCACAATGATCCCTAGATAAGACTTCTGTTCTGGATGCATGGGGCTAAGATACTCTGGGGGCAGGGGGGTGGGAAGCCTCCTACTGAGAAACAATTAGATTGTAAGTAAAACCTCCTTTTTGATGACTTGCTTAGCTTGAAGGATGGAGGAGATTTTTCCTTCCTGCCTTCCCTAGGGAAGCAAGCTGTGACCCTAAACTAGCAGGATGAAAAGGGTTATCCTGGGAGCAAGTGCCAACAGTATCATCTTAATTTCTGATTGGGCATTCAACTGAGGGCCAGCATCTGGAGGGAATCTGGCCTAGAGACTTGGCATTGACTCATTAGAGCAGTGTTCACTGGGTAGAATATATAGATTTAAGGTAGCAGAGAGCCAGGCATCACAAGGAGGACCCTGACCTTGGGCTGGTGGGCTTGAACCTGCATGGTTTGGGGAGGTATGATAGCAATATGATGTGGCAGAACTCTGGCTCCATGACCATCTGTCAACTCAGTGTTCTTGGATGAGAAAGTACAGGCCATCCCCTGGCATGGTTAGAGAGGGCTGCAGGCCAAGCTTTGAGGTTGACTAGGATTGATTATCTTAAACATTGAGTTGTGGCTGGCTTCCATGGAGTTTTGCAGGCAGCCAAGTACTTTCCTAGGAGGCCAACCTTTAGGGAATCTGTCTTGGACAAGTTAACCCTTACCACTCATGGAGGATGGAGTCACAGAGGTAAATAAGCAATAGGAAGCACCAAGAAGATTCAGAAAATATTAAGATAGAACTTCTGAAAATGAAAGCTATAATTGTTGAAATAAAAAAAGAAAAACCTCATTGGGGTAAAAAAAAACCCCAGTAAATTAGTCATCCCTAAAGAGATAATTACTGGAAGATGTCGTTGAAGAAATTACTCAGAGTACACATAGATAAAGGAGATGGAAAATATGGCAGAAAATTTAAGAGAAAGCATAAAATAATAAGTTAGACAAAAATTCTAAGTGATTCTGCCCTGGCTGGTGTTGCTCATCTTAGTTGCTCATAGGTCTTTGAATAAGCAAAAGTACAAAAATAAATTCACAAACATTCAGGTTCTAAAGTCAATGCCCTGAAGCATGGATTAATAATAATATCGCCCCAAGGCAGTTCATGTTTTGTGTTTAGACAGCCAACACAGTTGGTCCTTTAATCTTTAAATTCCCAGGGAGAAAAGGAAAGTATAGGTCAGAGGAGCGTCCATTATTTGCAGGCTCAATAGCCGATGGGAGTGATATAATCATTAACAATAAAAGAGGAGAGTGTTGGCTCACTGACTGAAGGGTCTTGGGTTTGATTCTTGGTCAAGGGCACATACCTGGGTTGTGGGTTCGCTCCCTGGCCCTGGTCAGGGCACGTCCAGGAGGCAACCAATTGATGCAACTCTCTCACATCAATGTTTCTCTCTCTCTCTCTCTCTCTCTCTCTCTCTCTCTCTCTCTCTTCCCTCCCTTCCACTTTCTCTAAAGATATCCTCAGGTGAGGATTAACAACAAAAACAAAAAGTTCTAAGTGATTCTAGAGAGGATAGAGTAAACTGAGTGAAGAAGTATTTGAAGAGATAATTGCTGAGAATTTTCCAGAATGTTGAAAGACATGAATAGAGATTACAGGTTTAGACACAGCATAGTGAAACTTCAGAATACCAAAGCCAAAGAGAAGCTTTTAAAGTTGTCAGAGAAAAAGACAGATCACCAACGAAGAAAGACAATTAGAGGGTAGACTTCTCAGTAGCAACAATAAAAGATGAAAGACAGTAGAATAATATCTTCATGAGAGAAAATAAATGTTATCTTAGAATTCTGTACCTAGAAAAATTATTTTTTTTAAGTAAGAGAGAAGTAAAGACATTTTCAGATGAAAAATGGATAGGATTTACTACCACCAAATTATCATTAAATCACCCTCTAATGAGAGTACTGCAGGAAGAAGAAAAATGATCATAGAAGGAAGAGGCAAAAAGAAATGGTGAACCAATAAAATGGTAAAAATACAAAAAACAAAGAGATTCTAGATAAAAGAATAATAATTAATTTTAATTAAAAAAAACAGAATGAAGGCATTGTCAACTCTAATTGGGAAAGGATAGTAGCTATGTAAAAGTGCTCTGAAGTTCTTGTACTGTAGTGAAGAGGGTTAAGATATCATCTATTATTAGATTTTGTTAAGTTAAATATATGCATATACAATTTCAAAGGAATCACTAAAACTACAGGTTTTGGGTGCTTTAACTTTAAGCCAGTAAAGGGAATAAATGAAAAATTAGTATGAAAACAAACAAAATCCATAGTCAACTTGAAAAGAAGACCAAGAATGAAGAAATAAAAGGCATTGAAGGTTAAGAAAGGAGAATAAAGGAAAAGGAGACACAGAATGAACTAAAAAGTAGGATGGGAGAAGCAAGTTCAAATATATCATTAATCTCCAAAGCAATATAAAAACTAGACTTACACCTTAAAAGAGATGATCAGAAAAACAGTCAGCTAACAAAATAAATTCAGCATTATGATGTTTTCATGAAATACACTTATAAGAACAGAAAGGTTGAAAGAGGGTTGAAAAATATATACTTATCAAATACAATTAAAAAGAATGCTGGGACAGCCAGATTATTATTTTAAAAAAGTAGGCTTTAAGACAATAGGCATTATTAGGAAATGAGAGGGTCACTTCTCAATGAGAAATGTTCAATTCACCAGGAACAATTAATATTTCCAACATGCATGCACATAAGAAGATATCTTTAAAATAAAAATTAAAATAGGACTAAATTGAAGAGCTAATTGACAAACACATCATCATAGTGAGAGATTTCAACAGATCTCGCTATTATTAATATACTAAGCAGACTTAAAAATGGTAAAGAAGATTTACATAGCAATTACTATGCTTGATTTAGTGCACATATGTAGGATTCTGCTCCAGTGTGCATTCTTTGCAAGCACACATGGAACATTTACAAAAATTGATGGTATAGTAGGCTTTAGGCAAATATCAACTACTTTCAAAGAACTGGTAATATTCAGACCACATTCTCTTTCCACAATGCAATTGGATTAAAAATCAATAGTAAGAAGATTAAATTGAAAAAAGAATCTCAATATATTTAGAAGTTAAATCACATGTCTAAATAGCCTAACAGATCAAGGGAGAAATCATAATGCAAATGAAAAAGATGATCCATAGTTGGGAATCATTAGACCAGTCTTATATGCCCTTGACACAGGGAACCAGGTGAGAGGGGTAACTGGCCTGCCAATGACTCTGGGAAGCTGCCAAGAAGGACTGATACTGAAAAAATTAAGGCAAAAGCAATCAAATCCTTGACCTGTGGAGATTTCAGTTCTCTTCCCACCTCTCCCCCCTTTTTAAAAAATTAAATTTATTTGGGTAAATTGGTTAATAACATTATATAAATTTCAGGTGCATGGCATTAGAATATGACATCTATATACTCTATTGTGCCCACCATCTGAAATGTAGTCTGCTTCTATCACCATATATTTGACTCCCTTTGCCCTCTTCATCCTGCCCTCACACTTTCTTCCCCTCTGGTAAATAATATAAGACCTGAAACAATAAAATACATAGAAGAAAATATAGGCACTAAACTTACAGACCTTAGTCTCAGAAGTGTTTTTGTGAACTGGTTCCCAAAGTCCAGGGAAGTAAAAACAAAAGTAAATAAATGGGACTACATCTTCTGCTGAACAAAGAAATCACCACCAACAAGAAAGGCAACCAAACCTAATGGGAGAAGATAATTGAGAACAATACGTCCGATAAGGAAAGGATAATAAAATGTATAAAGAACTCATATAACTCAAAGACAACTAAAACAAACAAATTGAAGAATGGGCAGAAGACCTGAATGAGCATTTTTCCAAGGAAGGCATCCAGATAGCCAAAGAATGTATGAAAAGATGCTCAACATCACTAGTTTTAAGGGAAATGCAAATCAGTCCTCTGTTTTGATTGGTCAAATGGTTAAATTCCCTAGCTAGGGTTGCTTCTTCTCTCTCAAGGATAAGCGCATTTCTATGTTGTATTGCACAGTAGTGGGAAAATAGCCCATTAAGCAGACCTTACATTGGAAGACCATCTTGGTAGGATGCTCTTACCTGGCTTTGGAGATGCCTGCTGGATGCAAGCCAGGGCCTTATGGGCACCATAGGAAAGGGCATTTGGTGCCTGGAGGCAGCTGGCTCCAATTTAATTGCCAGGAAGATCATCCCCTACTCAAGTTTTCAGACTCACAGCCTTTTGAACTGGAAAGCTAAAGAAAGTAACTGTATCCTGGGCTTCTCTCTCCTTCCAAACTTCACTTTTATTTCTCCACTTTCAGCTCCTGGAGGAGGGCAGGGTAGGAGAAGCCCATATTCGTTCTCCCTTCTTCACAGATTACAAGGAATGAGGGGCATGTCTGTGCCAAGCACTGTGCAAACCTCTAAGTCCAGTGAGCACCTGTCATTCTAACCCTAATCTTTCAGTACATTGACCTAGAGAAACTCTATGCTGCTTTCTGCATTCTAAGGCTAATCATGCCAGGGTAGGACCCACCAATCTAAATTCTTTTTAAAAAAATATTTTTATTGATTTCAGAGAGGAATGGGGAGGGAGAGACAGAAACATCACTGATGAAAGAGAATCATTGATCGGTTGCCTCCTACACACCCCCCACAGGGGACCGAGCCCACTACCCGGGCATGTGCCCTTGACCGGAATCGAACCCGGGACCCCTTAGTCTGCAGGCTGACGCTCTATCCACTGAGCCAAACCAGGTAGAGCCAAATCCTTTTTCTACTTATTAAAATTAGAACACAAGTCTGTAAATGATCGAGAATCTTTCATCTATTCCTAATTCATTGAATCTAACTACTTCGTATTATAAATGAACCGATTAATCCTAGGTGATTAAGCCAGGCATTATAATGGAAACAAAGTCAAACTTCCCACATCCCAAACACAAATGCTTAAATGCAGCCAACTGCTGCCTGAGCCAAAATACTGATCATTTCAATCTTTTGTGGATGGTGCATAACTATGAAGCCTTAAACCGACTTTTGTGCAGATTGAATTAGACCTGCTCAAGGTGTCACCACTCAAAAGCCCTGCCTGGCTTTCTTATCTGACTTTTGAAGTACAGCTAAATTTCCTAGAAATTTAAACTCTGTTGTATTCCTTGTCCAGGTTGTTAGGAGCTGGTATTTATCTCTCAATATGGAATAAATTTATGAGCAAACAAATTACATCTCTAACCAAATCTTACAACTAAATATACTCTTGATATATATTTCATATTCAGTTCAAAATAGGCAGACAAAAGAGGCATCTTTCACCCTTAAAAGGCAAGTTTTAAAATGGATTGAGTTGAATGATATGTGTGAATAACAATATCAATTAAAAGCCACAGCACACCCCTGAAGCAAAGGAGACATGAGATTACTGTTTGTTATTCAATATCTAGGCCCTAGAATAGGAGGTGGGAAGACCCAGATGCATGACTTGAGGCAGGAAAATGCTATGAAAGGAGAGATGATGCTTTGTTGCCCCTGACAAAATTGATGCTATTTCCCTGTCTCTTTTCCTACTTGCTCCTGGCCAATGCTATAATTAAAAGCCTCTCTCCAAGGAGCTCAACGTGCTTGGAGACATGGTCTAATTAATCCTCCTCACTTGCCTGTAATGTCCACAGACTCCAGGCCCTTCTTGCTGGGAGAGCCAGGCAGCCCCGTGTAGGAGGCTCTTCTTGAGTAGCTTATGAAAAGTGACAGCGGCTGTCGAAACCAGCCTCTCTGTCCTAGAAGCTGTGAATACAGGCTCTCTTCAGTGCCAGGGCCAGTGTGTGTCAGCTGAAGGGCCCAAAAGCCGTCAGTCAGCCACTATATGCATAATCTGCCCATTCATTCTTCTGCATAATGCTCTGTTGCCTCAATTGTGGCTGGATCCAAGCCTGTGGCTGGGAAGGGGCATGTTTGACTTACAGCAAGTTTATCTTCCTAAATGAGTCTGTTTTGGCCTTAGACATTGCTCAGCTCTTATTATGACTTCCTTGCTTTTTTGTTTGTTTGTTTTTTTGCTTCCTTTCCAGTTTTATCTTTTGTGAGGTGGGAGACGCATTAATGTGTTGGCTGTGTTGATGGTTATTAAAGTGTTGTTTTCTGTGCAATTCTGCTCTTGATAGTGTTAAACATTTTCTTGGCCATTTCAAGAAATGGGCTAGTGGTTTCCAGCAGCACTGTCCATTGCAACTCTGCATTTGCTCTCTAGATGGGGTAATTGGAGTTCTTCTCAGAAACCCTAGAAAGTTGTCTGCCTGTAGTAAGTATGAACATCTAATAAGTGGATTTTGGAGGAATCTCATGAATAGTTTGATTAATTCACTCCTATATACTTTTAATTTTCAGTCATTTCCCCCCCTCACCTATATATTGAGATCTGTGAAGGTGATAAGACATTGGGATAGCCCTAGACAGTTTTGCTCAGTAGGTAGAGCATTGACCTGAGGACTGAAGGGTTCTGGGTTCGATTCTAGTTAAGGGCACATACCTCGGTTGCAGACCTGGTTGGGGCATGTGCTGGAGGTAACCAATCAATGTGTCTCTCCACATCAATGTTTCTCTCTCTGTGTCTCTCCTCCTCCCTTAGGCTCTCTCTAAAAGTCAGTGGAAAAATATACCCTCGGGTGAGGATTAACAACAACGAAAAGACACTGGGACAGGCTTCCAATGAAGGGTAACAGAGCCAGGGCTTCATTAAATCCTAAAGAATATTTAATTTTCTTATTTATTACACCATCTGATAGTCAGTACTTTGATATTCTCAATATGATCTTTAAAATAATAGTGTAAAGAAGATATGATGGTAAACATTAATCTCATGGCACATAATGAAATTAAGCTCAGAGAGATTAAGTACTGGTATCAAGATCACAGAGGTCAAATTCAGATATGCTTTTTATAATATCAATTTTCTTGCCACTCTCATCTGTCAGTATCCATTCTCTTTCTGTTACTACCTGTTATTCATTATGTCTCTTTTTTGGTGCCAGACACTGTGCTAGGGCCTAGATATTGTTTCTCATATATCTAGGCCCTAGCACAGTGTCCGGCAAAAGAAAAACAAAATATATTTTATATGGGAAAGGATCATGTGAAGGATTGGTGCAATACTGTGTGATTGAGGTTATAATCCTACTAGAGGTTCAATCAGGGCAGATTGGGGCGGGCCTGTTGGGAGGAGGAGACAATGGGAGGTTGGCCAGCCAGCCCACCCTGATTGGGCCCGATCAGGGCCAGGCCAGCTAAGGGGAGGGGCCAAAGGCGATTGGCCAGTGGGCCCTGCCCCCAATTGGGGTGGGGGCTAATTGGGGGTGGGGTCAGCCATGGGGAGGGACTGTGGGTGGTGGGCTGGCTGCCCCTTCCTTGAATGGGTGGGTGGGGGGGACCCATGGAGGGGGGTCAGCAGCTGGGGGAGGGGCTGCAGGAGGTTGGCCGGCTAGCCCCACCCCCTACTGGGGGGTGATCAGGGGTGGGACCAGCAAGGGCAAGGAGCTGCCGGCTGATGGGTTAGGGTGGGCTGATCGGGGGCGGGGCCGACTGGAGTAGGGTCTACGGGGGGGCGGGGTTGGCCAGCTGCCCTGCCCTCAATCAGGGTGGGAGAGGTCAATCAGGGGACAGGGCTGCCTGGGGGAGGGGCTGCAGGCTAATTGGGGTGGGGCGGGTTGACCGGGGGCGGGGTCAGCTAGGGGAGGGACCATGGGAAGTTGGCTGCTGGCCCCACCCCCCTTCAGCCTGGGTTTGCTGGCTGCAGTGGGCATCATAGTGACCCGTCGTTCCAGTCGTTCTGGAGTTATGGTCGCTGGCTTTTTATATATACAGGTATAGATGGTATTATGAGAGGGAATTCTTGAACTGGAAAAGAATGATAAACAGAGAGGGAAAAGTATAAAGACAGAAAGGTGAACCAAGATGCGCTCTGGGGAACTCTAAATAGTTGTTTGCTAGGAGTGGATTGAGAAGCAACAGAAAAGAAAGGTGGAGAGACCATTGGGATCACATCACCAAAGCCTTGTGAGCCATTTTAGGGAGTTTGGCTTTGGTCCTCAAGGCCTTGGGAAGTCATGGAAATCTTGTATGCAGGAAAATCACGTGATCAGATCTGCTAATTCAAACAATGTCTCTGTGTCTTCTTTGAGCCTATTTAATTGGCAAAGATGAAGGAAGATGAACATGCTCCATGTTGCAGAGAAGGCCTTGAAGTGGAAATTCTTTGGAAATGTTACCAAAAGCATGAAGTTATATATGCTTGCTGGAAAAAACTTTGGCAATATGTATTCAAAGCTTTAAAAATGCTCATTCTGTTTGTCAGCAAAAGTTCTGCTTCTGCAAATATATTTTAGGAAAATTATCTAAAAAAAGAGAGTATTTCCGGGCAAAGTTGTTTGGGTGGCTATTTTTTAATAGCAAGATACTGGAAATAACCTAAAATGTCCAACAATGGAATAATGGTTAAAAATATAATGTATTCTCGTCCATTCATGTTGAAGCTGATGAAATGCTTTAGCTATGATGACATAGTGAACAATTGCATGATATTTTTTGCTGCCTGACATGCATTCATACTTTTTGGTAAAAAAGCTTTGCTTTCTGTCTGGACCTAGGTCAAACTAATCAGCATATTCCATTGGCTCTGGTCTTAGAGACCAGTTCAAGGGAAATAATGAAACCTAAGCCAACTTAATCCTAGTGAATCTCAAGAATTATTCTGGAAATGCTGGGATAAAAACGCACCAATTTTCCTGCTGGATACGGACAAGTTTGTGGTAATTTGTTATGTTAACAATAGAAATGTAATACAAATAGAAAAGTTAAAGCAGTCTTTAACCAGATGCTAGGAATGGCAACATTTTATTATAAAGTTAAATAAAAAACACATTGAAAGATGAGGTGAGACTTGGGCTGCCTCTTTAAGAGTATTTGCCTTTTGAAGAAATGTCAACTCAGCACCTCATTTATAAACCAAATGAGTGATTAGAGAAAAGATAATTTATTTTGGGAAATTCTCCTTCCTTATAAAAAAATCCCAGTTTTACTGTGGTAGTATACAACATTGAGATGCTGAAACAAAATCTTAAAGAAGTGTGAAAAGATTCAAAATTAATCCTATTGTCACTCTCCAAAGTAATCTTTGTTAATTGAAATGGAAAAAAGTAACTTCCTTTAGACTTGCTGAACTTCAGTGACCAAAGCTTCAGGATTATGGAATATGAAATTTAGGCAGCAAAATGCAGCCTCAGAGGATGAAATTGCTGGTTTGACTTGTATGACCTTGAGCAAAATGACTGAAAGTTACTTCTCCTAAAAGCATAGGTAGATTTCCAAATCTTAATCACTTTAGGCTTACCATATCGTGAAGAACTGACAAAAATCTTGATATAATATGAAGTTACTATCATAGATTCCACCCCCCCCCCCCCCAGTATGGATTTTGGCCTCTATTTGCCTTGGGAATATTTCAAGACACATTTGGCTTTTGGGGATATATTAAGGTTGAAGGTGACTGGCACTCCTCAAGGTCAACGCTGTTCCTTGCAAAACACAATAAAAGCGCTTGCAGGAGGCTGAGGGCTGTGTGAGAAAATTAAGTATTGATTGGGGGAGTAGATATGATGTTCCGCAATGTAGTTATTAGGCTCAATTCAGTGCTGTTAATTTGAGGTCTCGCACTTGCCCAGAAGATTACACCAGTTAACAATACATTATTGAAGGCTGGGGTGCCTTGGTTCTCTGATTGCCGCGTTCTCTTTTCTCAGTCCTAGAAGACTACTTTGCTTCTATTGAACACAGGTTCATGTAAACACTCAGCTCAAATAGAATCACTCTCAGGAGTTTGTGACACTTGGCAAGGTCAACTTTCCTCCCACATCCTCTCTCCCTAGGAAGACATTGGGGATACCGCCCTTAATTGTCCCCATTTCTAGTTTCTATGAATTATAACGGAACCTCAGAAAAGAAGAAGATATTCATTCTTTTGCTTTCAGTGACCTTCCTTGCTCTGAAAGTATTCAGGGCAGTGCCATTTCCAGCGAAGTTAGAATGGATAGGATCCCTGAATGTGGGAGGGGGTTAGGAGAACAGCAGACAGAAAAAATCCTCCATAAAATTGTAGAACTAGAGTGAGTGTCAGAAATTGAGTGTCTTGACTCTGAACCCAGTTTTCTTTCCCCCACTGGGTTTTCTGCCTCCACAGTAACCTCAGAGTCAACAATCCCTTTATGAACATTTGCATTGATAAGAATCTAAATTTACATCAGACAACATTTCTCCAACCCTTAAATGTCATGCAGCTGATGCACAGGCATCTGAAAACCTTGCCTGTGGTTTTATGACATTCTCCAACAACTCTGTTTCATAGAGAGTGAAGTTTTTAATTGTCCCCACACCACCAATGACAAAACTGAGACCCAGAAAAGCGAAGTGGCTTGTCTCAAAATGGCAGTCATTTATGATAGACAGGTTATTACCCCGGTGCAGGTCTTTATGCTCTTAGTTCAGGGCTCCTGTTCTATGCAGCGTGCATTGCTCACTCTAAAACAGTAGTTCTCAACCTTCCTAATGCTGCGACCTTTTAATACAGTTCCTCATGTTGTGATGACCCCCAACCATAAAATTATCTCCGTTGCTACTTCATAACTGTAATTTTGCTACTGTTATGAATCGTAATGTAAATATCTGATATGCAGGATGTATTTTCATTGTTACAAATTGAACATCATTAAAGCATAGTGATTAATGACAAAAACAATATGTAATTATATGTGTGTTTTCCGATGGTCTTAGGCGACCCCGTGAAAGGGTCGTTCGACCCCAAAGGGGTCGCGACCCACAGGTTGAGAACCGATGCTCTAAAATGTGTCTTTCTATAAGACCGCAGGCACTTAACGCTTCTCTAGTTATTCTTCCCCTTCCCCAAGGCCACGTGCTCTGGGAGAGGATAAAGCAGGGGTGGGCAAACTTTTTGACTCGAGGGCCACAGTGGTTCTTAAACTGGACCGGAGGGCCGGAACAAAAGCATGGATGGAGTGTTTGTGTGAACTAATATAAATTCAAAGTAAACATCATTACATAAAAGGGTACGGTCTTTATTTTTTTAGTTTTATTCATTTCAAATGGGCCGTAGTTTGCCCATGGCTGGAAAGTGTGCTTAAAATTTTAGCATGTATTCTAACTTAATGCTCAAATTTAAAAATGCAGAGAGAACAGTAACATTATTTCTGTCATCTTTGGGCCTGGCAAATACTGTGCTGATCACTTTGCTCATTGTTTGCCATCTGTCTCCTTCTGGCTAAAATGGACATGACCTGCACTAGGGGAGTCATTCATGAGTCGCCCTAAATTTACATTTGGTCAGAGGTTCCTGGAAGCCTGCACAAGTGAATACACACAGGCTCACCTGTAATGGGAACGACAATACCTTAGAAACAGAGTTCCCTCCTCAGCCATCCTCGGTGGCCAGCTCTTTCTTTCCCAAGGAAAGTCTCTGTGGTTGACAAGGGCCTCCAATGTGGAGCTTCCTCCTGAAGCCATTGCAATTTATCTTTCCCAGTCAAAGTGGGAACAGTTTGTGCTTTTTTTTACGACTCCAGAGCTGCCACGAAGTGGGGTAATAGATTTTTCAATGCCTAGTAAGATAATTGCACTGGGGAGAAGCTTGAGGTGCAGGCGGGGAGCTTTGATGGCAGTGTCACTCCCCCCCCCCTCACCCCCCCCTCCCCGCCCGCCCGCCCCATCCCCCTGGTCCCTGTGCTTCCAGGGCGACCTAGAAAACAGGGCTGGAGGAAGACAGCTTGGCATGCCTCATGCTGGATTGGTTCTGAGAGGCTCCTGGGCAAAGGCTGCCAACTGAATTCTTGTTTTGAAAGTGGAAATATTTATAATGAAACATAACAAGGTAAAATGTAAGCCCCAAATTGCCCTAACATGGAAGCGCTAAAATTGCAATTCTGGTTATAGTGACACCTCCAATTACTGAAACGTGAAGTAGTTCTCGTTGGAAAATGACTTCACTTTGAGGAAATGAATGCTGGCTAAGGGTTATGACACACACCCTAGGGCTTCAAATCCGCTCTCTGGTGTTACTGCTGACCTCAGACAAGCAAATTAGACTCCCCATGTCTGTTTCTCCCTCTGGAGGCACCGATACCTACCAGCCAGCCCTGCTCTGGGGCTCATGCACTGGCTGTGAACATTGGCAGACAACTCTAAAAATGCAAGGTCTGAGTGCAGATTAGGAACTTTTTTGTGTGTGCTGCAGCAGCAGCAATTAATAGGAAGTAATTAAAAACGCCCCGTGCTGTTGCACTTATGTAGGTGACACTAAGTTGCTTCAAAACTAATTCTCGAGAGGGAGGGCAATTTCCGACACAAGCTGCTGGTTGTTTGGATCTTCGGTGAATAAATTCATTTTGTGTACTCTTTAATTCCACAAATACTTACTGCATCCTTACTGTATAGCAGATGTTGTGCTTGACACTGAGGAGACACAGGTGACCGTGACTGATGTGGTCCTTTCCAATCAGCTGGTAAAGAAGGACATAGTCAATTCTTGGTAGCCAGAGTAGTTTTGTTCTACAGTCACTGCCCAGGGAATGAGTGAATGCTGAACCATGTGCCTGCAGTGGTCGGCAAACTGCGGCTCGGCAAACCACGGCTCGCAAGCCACATGCGGTTCTTTGGCCCCTTGAGTGTGGCTCTTCCACAAAATGCCGGCTCTTCCACAAAATACTGACTTCTGCGCATGGGCCATGAAGTTTCAATCGCACCGTATGTGCGCCCGCACATGGTATTTTGTGGAAGAGCCACACTCAAGGGGCCAAAGAGCTGCATGTGGCTCGCGAGCCACGGTTTGCCAACCACGAGCCTAGGGGAAACACAGGGTTAGGCTCCTGTGAGCCTCTGCTCACAACACTTTTGTCGACTGATCAATACATACCCTTGTTTTATGTGTGTTTCTGTGTAAAGACTGCAACTCATGCCTGAACAAAGCTTACCAAACATTCATATTTTCTCTGTAGGCAGCACTTTAGTGTTGAGACATTTTAAATGGCGAGATCATCAAGGAAAAGCACAAAACTGTAAAAAATGTGACACTGAAGATATCATGAAAAGGAAACTTTCCAGATCGAGAGCTGAAACAAGAGAGAGAATGCCACCTTGTTCTGTCTTAGCTGGGAATGTGCATGTTGGCCGACTCTAATTTTGGCTGCGCTGAGCATGTACACAAATGCTCATGAACATACCTATCCCATGGGGAAATAAAATGCTCTCAGTGAAACTCAGATTAAGGTATATAGCTATTGATTAGTAAAATGCTGTGTCTTCCATGCCATTTAGCATTTCAGTAAAACGTTTTGAATTAATTACTTGGAAAAATCTATGATACCTTGCAAAGCAATTTATCATCAGTTTTATCAATCACTTTATATCCCTCTCCCTGACATTTAATAAAGTCAGCCTTAATAGCACAGTATTTTTAACACATATTATGGATAAGAAAATTATGTTAGGCAAGTTGACAAAATGAAATCCAACATTGTGGATTCCTGAAAAGGCAGGCAGCATCTGCCAAGAGGCCCTGCTTTTTATCTTTCTGTGTTTGTAAATTACGGAGGCCAAGGTTAGCCTTGTCCAACCCTCAAATGCCTTAGGAACATTGACATAACTTTGCAAAATTTTAGTATTGAATAGAATTTGTATTTATTTGTGAGATATATTTTAAAATATATTTTTATTGATTTCACAGAGAAGGAAGGAGAGGAGAGATAGAAACATTAATGATGAGAGAGAATCATTGATCGGCTGCCTCCTGCACGCCCCACACTGGGGATCAAGCCTGCAACATGGGCATGTGCCCTAACCTGGAATCGAACTGTGACCTCCTGGTTCATAGGTCAGTGCTCAGCTCAACCACTGAGCAATACTGGCCAGGCTACTTGTGTGGTATTTAAAGCAGCATTACTAGTAATTTTAAAAGCTACTGTATGACAATCGTTGTTCATGCATTGTCACCACAAATGTATTATAATCCTCCAGTTGGTCCTAGAAGGAGGAAATTCAGTCTCAGAGAGTAACTTGCCCTTGGTCACCCAGCTACTAAAATGTAGGCTGAGAATTCAAACCCAGGTCTGTCTGCCTCCGGACACTAACATCATCTCTTGCTGGGAACCACGGCCTCTGCTCCTTTGCACATTTCCTTGGTTTTGCCATCCATACATTTCAAGTTTCTTTACCAAGGCTTTCTTTCTCTGACATTAATAAAGCCATATTTGACTGTTGTCAAACTTGAAATAAATGTATGCATAGGCCTCAGACAGGAAAAGATGAAAAGCACAACTGTGCTATAGGACTGAAGCGACTATCTTCTGCTGTCACACAGCGCAATGGCTTAGCTATTTCTGTATTGGCAGAAATTCCCTCAGCTGCTTTGAAAATCTGAGGCATATCACTTACCAGGACATCTTGACTGGGTTGACAGGATGAACTTTTACTTAATCCCATTCAATATTGGATCTGCTCCAAAAGCTACATTTGATTATCTGAACTAAAGGAAGGCATTGCAAAATGCAAGATAAGGTAAAAATTAGATTTCCCTCCAGAATCTATTTCTGCACTTACATCCTGTCTAACACTGTGAAGCAGTGAGTCACAGGCTCCCCTACCTGAATCCTGTCTGGTTCTGCCATGTGCACCCCCACCAGCCTCTCCTGCTCGCCTCTCCCTGAGTCATAACTTAGACTAAGGACAGCTACTGAATGTCGTAGTCTTCCGCCAAGACACAGGGATGGGGTAAGCATTTGGTCTCCAGAAGGCTGCCCTATTAGGACACAGCTGGAAATGACAGTTTATATCTTTCAGGACTACAGATCAAGGTCTGCTGACAAGTTCAAGTGCCTCCAAGTGATGAATGAGCTATTACTCCTTGACTATCATTTAGTTACCAATAGAGACCATTCATCCCTTCTTTCCTTCAACCCCACTAGGCGCTGGGAGTACAGAGATACACTATACGGTGTGTCTATGTGTACATTATACAGTGTACAGTATCTCTGTCCTCCAGGGTTGTATAGCCTAGAAGAGAATTGGAACAAAAATAGAATGTAATATGCATGGATAAAAATAAATTTTGTATATACATGCAATGAAATATTTATTTGGCATTAAAAAAGAATGAAATTCTAATACGTACTATAACATGGATGAACCTTGAAAATATGGTAAATGAAATAAGCCAGACACGAAAGGATAAGTATGATATGACTCCACATACATGGGGTAATTAGAATAGTCAGATTTATAGAGATAGAAAGTAGAAAGGAGGAGGGGGCGGGGAATGGGAAGTTATTGGTTAGTGGGTATGGAGTTTCAGTTCAGGATAATGAAAAAGTTCTGGAAATGAATAGCGTGATGACTGCATAATATTGCGAATGTACTTAATGCCATTAAATTGTACACTTAAAATTATTAAATGGGTAAATTTTATGTTATTTTTTTTGCAGTAAAAGAAAACTCTCACCAATTGAAAAAATTTCCTCAAGGTAAGTAACCAGGAATCTTATAAGACAAATTGAAGGTTGATTTAAAACCCCCTGAATATATAAAACCAAGGTGGCTGCCTAATTTACTAAAAGCCCAGTATAATTTTTCTTTGCAACATTCAAAGTATAGGACAGAATATCTTCTTTTATCTGGGAATTAAATAGAATATAACGTAGCTACAAGCTTCTACAGTGGGATGGAAATCAAGTCTCAGTCATGTTGTGAGCGGTGGATGGAAGAGCTTTCTTGAGATGTTGCAAGAGCCTCAGGGAATTAGTAATGTCCCCTAAGGAAATCTGTCAGAGCTCACAGCTCAGCTGTTTTTCCCTAGGACCATGGTTGGCAAACTGCGGCTCGTGAGCCACGTGCGGCTCTTTGGCCCCTTGAGTGTGGCTCTTCCTAAGCCTTAGGAGTACCCTAATTAAGTTAATAACAATGTACCTACCTATATAGTTTAAGTTTAAAAAATTTGGCTCTCAAAAGAAATTTCAATCGTTGTACTGTTGATATTTGGCTCTGTTGACTAATGAGTTTGCCGACCACTGCCCTAGGACATATACTCCCTTCACACCTAACTTGGATCTAGTGTTCAATCCCCAGTAATCCACAGAGAGACTCCTCTCCCCAGCTCTTGTCATCATTGATAAGGGCTTTACCAAAAAAATTATGCATAATTCTATGGTATCATGATCTAGATATTTCTACATTGTACCATCTTAGAATGAATTGGCAAACAACATGTAGAACAGTAAACACAAAAGTGTAGTTTTCCTTGTGAAACTAGATAAGAAATATAAAAAGAACTCCAACTTGTTAGTTAATGCCAGTTGGATTTAGATTTTCACAATGTATTAAGCTGTAATGAAGGAATTTGCTTGTACAAGAGCATTCCCCGTTTACTGCATTGCTTCACACACCATATGCAAGATATAGGCTTATGCTAGCCATCATCAAAACAGAGTGCTCAGTTGTCAATACATGTGGAAACAATATTTACAAATGGTAATGAAAGGATTCCTTTCTTTAAATTTTTTTGAACATGTTATTAAAAATAGAAGTATAACTAAACTAAAATGCTGCTTTAGCTACCACACAAATAAATACAAATTCTACTCAATACTAAAATTTTGCAAAGCCAGGGCAATGTCCCTAGGACATTTGAGAGTTGGACTAGACCAGGGGTGGGCAAACTTTTTGACTCGAGGCCCACAATGGGTTCTTAAACTGGACTGGAGGGCCGGAACAAAAGCATGGATGGAGTGTTTGTGTGAACTAATATAAATTCAAAGTAAACATCATTACATAAAAGGGTACGGTCTTTTTTTTTTTTTAGTTTTATTCATTTCAAACGGGCTGGATCCGGCCCGCGGGCCGTAGTTTGCCCACGGCTGGACTAGACTAACCTTGGCCTCAGTAAATCCTATATAATAAAAGGGTAATATGCAAATCTACCGAACAGCGGAACAACTGGTCACTATGATGTGCACTGACCACCAGGGAGCAGACGTTCAACACAGGAGCTGCCCCCTGGTGGTCAGTGTGCTCCCACTGGTGGAGGGCTGCTCAGCCAGAAGCCCTGAGCTGGGCTCACTGCTGGTGAGCACAGTGGCAGTGGTGGGAGCCTCTTCTGCCTCTGCGGCAGTAGGACATCCCCTGAGGGCTCCCGGACTGTGAGACGGTGCAGGCTGGGCTGAGGGACCCCCCCCCAAGTGCACTAATTTCATGCATCAGGCCTCTAGTGTATATGTATATGTATATGTATATGTATATGTATATGTATCTATATATCTATGTATCTATATCTATAAAATATTAAAAGCAGTCATAATTTTGGCCTGGATAAAAAAAAAAAGAGAGCAGGTGTGGGCACTGAATCCAGATAGACCTGAGTCCTCATCTTGGTTTTATCTCTGACATGATATGGTATAGCTAGAAGCACAGCATCCTTATCTGTAAAATAGGGATAATAATTGAATTGACTAGGATTCAGTAAGAGAATTCATAAAAGCATTTAATGTGGAGTCTGAGACATAGTAGTGTTCTTATTGAATGGTATCACACAGGGCTGTAATATGTGATTTACTTGACTGTCTCCTTGGTCTAGAGCCCCTAGACTGTAAGCAACTTGGAGTCAGTAATCATGGCCTCTTGTGTTTGTATTTCCCAGTACCATGTACAGTGCCTGACTCAAGATTTGACAAATAAAGAATAGCTAACACTTACGGAGCACTTACCACATGCTACTGTTCTATGCACTTCACATATAATAATTTATTTTATCCTCTTGGTACATCTGAGAAATATTCCCAGTTTTCAGATAGGGACTCTCAGTTTCCTAGTCTTTTCTGCTATTTCCTCCATCTACATTTCCAGACATTTGTCAAGTTGTCTTTATCTTTCAGGGAGATCACACTTCTGCTACCAAATTTATAGAGAGAAATGTGGGGAGGTGACTGTTGAAGCAGAAGGGACCAATTACAAATGTTCCAGGGGGCTCATATGCAGGCAGATGGAGGCTTTTACTCATGTCTTGTTACTCAAAAAATGCCTGTTCAATGAATTAATAAATGAATAACGTATTTCCTGGGTAAAAACAAACCAAACCCATCAACTAAACAAATAAAAAAACATAAATAACCTGGTACAGCTTCCTTTAGCACTCTGGAAATAGCTCAGCCTTTAAAGTGGCCTCATTTGAAAATAGAGTATCAGTGTGACATCTCCTAGTGTTTCTCCTCCAAATTCCGGTTGTCCTTTCACGTACAGCAGACAGGTAATGACTACTAATTATTACTAGCTATTGATTTTTCAGGTTTTGCTTTCCCAGTGTGAGTAAATGAAAATCTCTGTGAGGCTGGGGAGGGTGATGCTTACTTTGATTTCCATAAGCTTTTTTTCAAGATCTTTCAGGATTCAACATTTTAATATTATAGGTGTGTTTAATTGGAAATTTCTTTCTTGCCACTACTTACAGTGTATGCAGGATTAGATATTTAACATGGAAATATTTTTATGAATACATGACACTTGAGGGGTGTCATGAACAGTTCCCAATAGAATCTGATAATTGTTCTTGCTACTGAATTTCCCATCAGACAAGCACCACAGTCACCCAAGTGAGCTAGATATTCGCATACTGTAGTTTGATATGGAAATTTGTTTTCAAATGAGCTCTGAGAGTTGGAAAGTATACAGAACCTTCAGTAGCTAGAGAGAGCGAGAGCTTTATTGTCTTGGAAATTGAAGAAAACTCCGAAAAGAAGCACTCTCTTTCCTAAGAATGAAACTTAGCTGATACCAGCTAAACTCCCTTGAGTTTCTTTTCGCTAAGATTTCTAAGTCTGCTATAGGAGGGGAGTTTTACTTCATCCTCATAGTAGGAAGAGTGGCTGTTCAAGCCGTTGGCCTTGGTTTCAGACGGGAAATACAGGGAAATAACCTTACCTTGAGCTTTCTACTTGGTTATGTTCAAGAACTGCCTGAGAGGGCTTACTATCAGCTGGGAATAGTTAATGTGACAGGAGCTATTTTAAAAACAACTGTCTGCAAACTTATGAGAGCATAGAGAGTAGTTGGACAGGGCTCAGTAAAGAATCACAAAATGGTTAGAATCTTGGAAAAAGGGTTTATTAGTGAAGATCTCTAATTATTCATAAGACCAGACTAAGGGGATAAAATAATGCTAGTAAAACATTTGGAGAGTCATTTTGCACACCGTAATAGTTAAATGGACAAAGGATAGGATTTTTCTCAAAAGAACTAATGGTTATGCTACCTTATTAAAAGGTAGTCAACAATATGAGCAATAGAAGATGAACATGAAAGAGAAAATGTGGGATTGTTTTTCTCGTGTCACTTTGATAAAGATTGAAAAGGTCTGCTCCCTCCCAGTAGGCTAGGGTGACGGAGAAGGGAACTCCCTCACTCCAATACCTTGCACAGGTTGATGAGAGTTTGTCTTAAACAGGAATTGTTTTTCTCATAGTTCTGGAGGCTGGCAAGTCCAAGATGAGGGTGCTGGACAATTGAGTTCTAGGTGTGAGAGCTCTTTTCCTGGCTTTCAGATGGTTACCTGAGTTTTCACATGGTAGTCTCTCTCTCTCTCTCTCTCTCTCTCTCTCCCCTCTTCTTCTAAGGGCATTGATCCCATCAGACCAGGGCCCTAAATTCATGGCCTAATCACCTCCCAAAAGCTGTACCTCCCAATTCCATAACTTTGGAAATTGAGGCTTCAACATATGAATTTTTGGGGAAACATGTAGTCCATAATAGAGCTTACATTGGATAACTTTTTGGAGGAAAATTACATAATATGTATCAAAACTTTAACAAAAAGGCTGCTTTGCTCCAGCTATTCCAGTAGTAGGAATTTATCCTAAGGGAAAACTTGGACCAGTGTTCAAAAGTATATCTGCAGGTTGTTCACTGCAGTGGTGCTCATCTTAGAGATGTTGGAAATGGTGAATGTACCCATCAATCTGGGATAAACTAAGAAAATTATGATATACCTATACCAAGGGTCAGCATTTTTTCTTAAAGGACCAGATAAAAATATTTCAGGTTTTAGAGTCAAAAGGCAAAATTGAGGATATTATGTCGGTGCTAAGATAGTAATTTAAAATGTAATAATTTTAAAATATAAAAATAATCGTTAGCTGTGGATCATACAAAAGCAACCAGTGAGCCCGGTTTGGCTTGCAGGCCTTAGTTTGTCAATCTCTGGTCTATACAGTGGAATATCATGCAACTACTGAAAATAATGACATAGATCTTTATTTACAGTTATGGAAAGATATCTATGATAAATTGTTCAGGGGGAAAAGGCATGTATGTCATGACTGTACACCATAGCAAGTGTGTATACAGACAAAGCAGCATGTACAGTGTGACTATATTTTTGTAAAAATCAATCAGTTTTTGTGTATGAATATATATGCATACAAAGTCTAAAAGGCTACAAACCAAATTATTAACTGTAGTTAACTCTGGGTTGAGGATTGGGTGATCCTTATTTTCTTCTTTAAAAATTCCTGTATTTATTTTTCCCCACTTTATTTATTTGATTCTTTATTGATTAAGGTATGACGTATGTTTCCTTTTCCCCCTATTCCCCCCCCCCCCATTCCTATATTTTCTGATTTGGGGAGAGCAATAAGCATCTATCATTTCTATAATTCTAAAATAATGTAAAAATACTAAAAACTTCATAAACACCCTCAAGAAACAAACATAAATAAATAAGAAAGCAAAGCATTATTATATAAAAGATTGTTAATTGCTACAGGGAAATAAAAGGAACTTACTTATTTTTCAGATGACACTGAAAGGTTTAGCAGAAGTCTTCCCCATCCTCCCCATATCTTAGGTATAAGTGCAAATTAGCAGGCAGGGAATGGTCTGATTAAATCCTCTATACCCCTTCCAAGCATCTAATCACTGCTATTGCTTATGTTAAATACAAATTTTAGAATCCACACTGTAATAAAAATCTTATAAAACAATCTCGGTAGAGATGGGAGATATGTTGATTTGTTCTGCCATGAAGAAAATGGAGCAAATTTAAGTTTAATCACAGCTTTTAGTTTTAATCTGAGAACATGGCAAAGCCGGTGAAAATATAATCATCTAGCCAGAATGAGAATGTGACCTGGGAACAAAAATTTCAGAACTATGTCACTAAGCTATTTAGCTAAAATCAATGCATAACTCATTTTTTCATTCTAAATGAATTAGTTACCCAGTGCTTGCAAAATATCCTTTCTGGATGGTTCTCTGAGATTAGCTTTTTATGTTTGTTTGTTTTTCCCCACCACCATTGGAATTTCTTCTTTGAGTGTATTCTTTGAATTGTCTATTTTCCCTAGTGGTGGCAGCTCATTTTCCTCTTTTCTATGGGAAATGCAGGTGTACATGTATGTCCAGTAAAAACACACTGAATGAGTAGTGGTCCCTGACTTTGAGGAAATTTTAGTCTGTCGGGGAAGTAGACATGTAAATGTTTTGAGCCATGTGGTTCTGTTATAGAGCAAAGCCAAACAATAATAACAAGGGTAATAATAAAAGCTTTGATTTATTAAGTCCTCACCAGGCCAGGCATAATACCAGATAACGTAGGCATTACTACACTCATTTTGAGATATGCAACTAAAGTGCAGAGAGGCAAAATAACTTTTAAAGTCACATAACTAGTAAATGGTAGCAATGAGACTCAAACATAGATGTGTTTTAATTTTGTGTACTTTCTGCTATGCCGAACTGACCACTGAACAGTACACATAGAAGCTATAATAGAAACTATCTGTTAGTCTGTGCTCATCAGTCATTAACACACATGATGTCTTAGTCAGTTTGGGCTCCTACAACAGAATACCATAGATTGGGTATTAATAGTATTAACAGACTGGGTATTAACTGGCTTAAAAACAAACATTTATTTCTCACAGTCTGGAGGCTTGAAGACTGAAATTGGGGTGCCAACATGATCAGATTCCTAATGAGGGCCCTCTTCCTGGTTACGTCCTTACATGGCCTCTCCTGGATGCATCCTTTTTTTTTTTTTTTAAAGGCATTAATTCCATGGAGGAGGCTCCACCCTCATGACTCCATCTAAACCTAATTACCTCCCAGAGGCATCTCCTCCAAATACCATCATAATTGGGGCTAGAGCTTCAACATAGAAATTTGGGGGCCACGAAAACTCAGTCCATAGCATGTAATAATGAGTTAACAGAACCATATCAGAGATGAATCCTGTGAATCTTATGAAATCACTAGTGGCCTGGTGCACGAAATTTGTGCACATCAAAAGTGAATTAATTAGAGGAAATATTTTAATATTGCTATATGCCCTTTTTCTATAATAGAGGTGTCAGAGATGAAAGAAAATTAGTAAAATGTATATGAAAATCACCCTCCTGTCAGTCTGGGGAGTGCCGCGGGACCTAGAGTCAAGTCCCCACCCATCTGCATGCTCTTCAAAATCAGCGACCCAGACCTGGCCCGCCCCACTCCCGTCAAGCCCTGCAGGAGTGGGAGAGCAGCCTCAGGTCCCACGTCAAGCCCCACCAGGCAGGGGTTGTGACTTCAAGTCCCCTGGCGAAGCCTCATGTTCCCCAGCCCAGCATCAGGGTGGGGCACGGCCTCAGGTCCCCAGGCCCCGGTGCAAGGGCGCAAGGGCATGAGGGCATGAGGGTGTGATGACCATTTGCAAAGTAGCTCTTTATTATATAGGATTATGAAACTTGAACTCACAAAGACTCAGTCTCAATTATTAAAAGACAGCAGCCATATGTATTGCTTGAGTGAGCATTCACTGTCATCCATTCCTTCTCCTTTCTCACAGAACTATGCTCTCAACATGGTGTATGAATGGTCTACGCTGAGCTTGGATGGGCTTGGCGTGTCTCATGCATCTCAGTCTCCTGGAGAAGAGGACTTGCTGGGGCATGTTTGTCTCACGGCAGACATCAGAAGCTTCCTGAGGGTGAGCAGGGACATGCAAAGCCTCCTAAGGCCTTGGCTTAGGACTTGCACACCATGACTTTCACCCACATTCCATTGGCCAAAACAGACTCCATAGCCAAACCTAACTTTACTGGAATGGGGAGTAAACCTGCCTCCCATAGAAGGCACTGCAGAGTCACAAGACAAAGTGTGAGAACACAGGGAGGGGTAAAGCGTTGGGAACAATAATGCGGTCCATCCCCACAGTGAAATGCATTAATTCAGTCTGGAGTTTTCTCCACCTGAAGTAAACGGAATACTTACTTTGCTTCTGAGTATTTAGCATTGAGTAGCTTTGTTCAGATTCTAAAATGTGTGACAGTATTCTTGTGCTATTTGGGCGATTTCAAAATTCTTCTCATAAACCACTATATTAGCAATCATATTAATTGAGTAAAAATGATCACAGCCTCATATCCAGTTGTTCACACAGTAGATAGAGCACCATCTACCTGGATAGAGAGCAATGAGGCAGATGTCCCAGAGCGGGTGTGCACAGACTGCTGTTCACAGCCATGGATTCTCTCAGAAGGTACTCCGTCTGATGTAGTGGGACCAGCGGACATTCCTTGTCATGACTGTGAAAACATTTCAAAGTGGCTGTCCCTGTGGAAGGGCCAGTCTATTGAGAACAACGTGATTAGCTGATAATGTGATGTTAAAGTCATTTAAATACCCTGTAAGCAGCCCAAGGGGAAGAAACACTGTGAAAAAAGGAAGTATCATTAATGCATTTGCAGAAAGAGAAAAATGGAATGGTGCCTCTTGTAGTTACCTAGTAGGTACCCTTGGCTTATTATACACCGCAGCTCGTACAGGTGGCGTGGGCTCCACCAGAGATAAAAAGAGAAGGATTTCTAGGTGGGAAATTAATATCTGTGGGATTTGCAATTAGACAAGAGAGAGAAGTAAAAAAGATTAGGCCACCTTAGGGAAGGAAAGGAAATGCATAAGAACTAAATAATTACAACAACTGAAGTAGACAAGAAAGAAAAAGAGCTGAGAAAGAAGGGTTAGATTAAAATCTTCCAGAATGGCATTTCTGGCTCTTGGAGCTTATGGTTACATTCTCCAGGGTTCATGAGTTTTATTAAACTTGATGATCTTTATATTTTCACTCCTCTTAATTTGATGGCAAGCTTGGTGACCTGCATGACTATTATTTAACTAAGCATTTGTCCAGAAATTTCAGGCCTGTAATTACTTTTCTATTTACCATCGTATTTGTGCTAAAACGTAAACCAAAAAAAATGTGCTAAGACACTGGAGGAAAAAATGATTCATAGTAGTTCAAATATAAAAATGTGGAGGTTAGATTAAGTAACCCATGACATGTAACTGCTAAACATGAAGGAACCAATAAATTATTGATTGATGCTGCCCTGATCCTGAATGTGTACATACTTCTTTGCAATAATTTATTAACAAAAATCATGGTATTAAATACAACATTTTTTTCCTTCAAATAACATCATAAAAGCTCCCAGTGTTTTGTTTTTAGATGTACTATGACTGACCCATCAATAAAATGGATCAGGGTTACATTTTAGTTTAGTGATAGGAAGGAAAAATAAAAATAGAGGTAATAGTGAAAGTTTCAACGATGATCCATCTTGCTCAAAGTCAAAGAATCAATCCAACAATAAATGTTTATTTTCATGTTTTAAAAACATTACAATAAAATTATTTAAATTAATACCAGTAATATTTGAGAATGTGATGATAGGAGATAAGCAATTAAATAAAGATTTTTCTAGAAGGAGGATAACGATAGTCAAAAGAGGATATATTCAATTCCAATTGCTGCTGTAAAAAAAAAATTACTGCAAACTTAGCCTGGCTGGTGTGGTTTGGTGGCTGAGTGTCGACCTATGAACCAGGAGGTCATAGTTCAATTCCCTGTTGGAGCACATGCGGTTTGCAGGCTCAATCCCCAGTGTGGGGCTTGAAGGAGGCAGCCGATCAATGATTTTCTCTCATTGATGTTTCTATCTCTCTTCCTCTCCCTTCCTCACTGAAAGAAAAAATACATATATTAAAAATTACTGCAAACTTAATGTTATAAAGAAACACAAAATATTCTCTTACAGTTCTGGAGGCCAGAAATCCAAAATCAGTCACACTGGGTGAAAGTCAAGGTCAGGCTCTGGAGGAGAATCTATTTCCTCACCTTTCCCAGCTTCTGGAGGCCAGTTGCAGCCCTTGCTGCATGACCCCTCCTCACACTGCTCCTCTGTTCTGTTGTCACATCTCCCCTTCCTCCTGTGACAGTCTTGCCTCCCTCTTAAAGGACCCTTCTGATTACAGTTAGGGTCCACCTGCATCATCCAGGATAACCCCCATCTCAGGATCCTTAATTTAATCACATTTGCACAGTCCCCTTTGCCATATGAGGTAATATTTAAAGTTTCCAGGGGTTAGTATGTTGACCTCTTTGGGGACTGTTATTCAGCTCATCACATAGGGACAGCTATATTAAGACCCACGTTAGAAGAGGGAATGTGAAGTAGGGTTGGGCAGGGGACGTGGATCCTTCATGGAATAATGTACCCAGTATTTAACTTAACCATTTGGTGGGTGAAGCAATATTTAGAGGTAGTCTCTTAAGAAAGAAACACTGAACACAGGGAAAGATTTGGAAAGTAAAATTTTTGGAGAAGAAAGTAAAAGGATATTGGAAAATATATATATTTTTGGACTATAGAAGGGGGTAGGAATGCTAGCAATCGGCCATTCTTATCAGCAGCTACAGGATGTTAATAAGCACTGATTGTTCTAAAAATAGCAGAATATGTCACTCCAAAATATGGCTCTCTGGCATAAGGATCATTTTAAGCTAATTATTTTTGAGAAAGAATAGATATAGGAGGAGCTCTTAAGAGAGGGTAGAAGTTACCCTTTAGCAAGAGAAGTTTTTGTTTCTAAAGGAAATCTTCTAGTGTAAGGCTGTATACCTCTTTGTCCCAGGAAGAGGAGGATGGCTCCAAATCTCACAGGAAAATATTATCCATGGAGAAGGCTTAGACGTAAATCTTTGTGAACAACCACACCTTTGTTTACTGTGCTTTTCTGGTGACCTCCTGTAACTCCATTCTCCACTCCCCTTTCTTTTGTCTTTAGCTGAAGATCGCATTTAAGGTGATGTCTTGGGCCATCTCCGGTAGTCAGTCAGTTCTCCTGAAGCATACATGTTAAGAAGCTTCTGTTTGTTTTTTCCTTGTTAACCTGTCTTTTATTATAGTGGGTTTCAGCCAGCAACTCAGAAGGATAAAGGGGAAGTCATTTTCCTCTACTCCAGTTCACATAAACAACAGCAATATTGGTTTAGATTCTAGGAAAGGAGGAGAGCCCCACTGGTTTTTTTGATTGAATGAAATTATTAGCTACTGGAATAGATTGCTAACAGATGCTTTGGAATCTTCTGGAAAATGTTAAGATGAAGATAGAACACTATACCGTGGAAGGCAGTGGGAGACTGTTAGAAGAGTCACAGTGTGAGAAAAATTTAGAAGTTTTTGAATGCAGCGAGTCAAAGCTGGCCCTTTGGTCATGCCCTCCAAAACATGAGCTTGTTCTCAAGCCTTTCTGGTTGTTCAGCTGACCTGGCAGAACTTTCTGGCCAACAGTGACTGGTTATGTGTTCCAGGGAGCCAAGTTACAAAACTTTGTTAACAGCCTCTTGAAGCTGTTCCGTCCATGCTTACAATGACATGATGAGGTGGAGTTGCTGAGGTTCCTCCTTTGTCATGCAACCTCCCGGGGTACAGGTCCCCATCAGGGATGCTGTGTGCACAGTGTAGGCTGTGTGCACAGAGGCAGGGCCAGCCTCATGTGGGTGCAGAATGATCACACAGGGCCCCCATGCTTAGAAGGGTCCTGCTGTTGGTGTCTCGAAAAATCTTCATCATTGTAACAAAGGGGCCTGCATTTTCATTTGGTACTGGGCCTTGCAGATTACGGAACTCGTCCTGCTTGCACAACCTCAACCAGTGTTTATGTCACTTACCTTTGCATGGTCAAGCCTGTCAAAATTAATAAACAAAACAAAACAAAAACATGCACCTGAAAATCATGTCATAAGAACAATAGAAATAGCAATTACAACAGTCACCATGTCCTAAGCTGTTACACCAGTCACTGTAGGCACTATTTCCCTTTTTCCCTCACCACAACCCAGCAAAGTCCATGCTATTACTCCCATTTTACAGAACAGGAAACTGAGTCTTGGCCCCAAGAAAACTTGCCCAGACTGTTTCAGAGCTGGTATGCAGCAGAGCCGAAAATCAGACAGGAATCGGTGACTCTGAAGCTCATGCTTCATCAAAATTAACTGTCTTCTCTGTCACTTCCCTGGCAGGCATTGCATTTTAGGAGGGAGAGCTGCCTTCTTGGCAGTTTTCATAAGGGAACTCACTTTACTTTTGGATGTCTCCAGCTACAAGACAGTTCTTATTCATTCTGACATGTAGGAAAAGCTTTGTACACAGAGATACTTCTTGCAGCATCACTTAAATATATAAAACATTTTGAAACAGTCTTAATAGCCAAAAGTATATGGCGGTGCAGCCACAAAGTGGACTGCTAAATATAGTGTTAAAAGATAATCTGGGGTATATTAAACTTTTTTAAAGTTTGTTTGATAAAAAATAGATTTCAATCGGACAGCACCAAATCAGAAGTGGTTAGGAGAGCTCTACCAACAATAGCTTGGGGAAAGGCTTTTATAGAGAAAAGGTGGAAGCAAAGCAAGGAAATTATTGACTGACCTAGTTGGCTATTGGTGACTGGTTACCCTGAGCATTTTGATTTTGAAACCTTGAAGCACTGATAGGCTGAGTTTTGCTTATATGGGTCACCCAGGCATTAGAGCTACTTCAGTCTAATGGTTTCCTTCCTTTATTAATTAGACAATAACTGTGTAAATGGAATTTATGATGATTTTAATGATAAAATATTTTATAATGGAAATAAATTATGATGCAAAATTGTTTATTTAGACCATGTGAAAAGTGCATAGGGAAAAGACTTGAAGGAAATATGCTGAAATATTAATAGAGATTATCTCAGGACTAAGGGAATTTAGATTTCTTTGTTGTGCTTTTCTGTGCCTTCTAAACTTTCTGCAATCAATGCAAATTCTATTTGTAATTTTAAGATGTAGTATATTGTGTTACTTATCCAATTAATATTTATTGAGCACCGACTATGTGCTTGGCACTGTTCTTAGCACTGGCAGTATATAAGACAAAGTCCTCCTCCTCATTTAGCTTATAGTCTATAATTCTTGTTTTAATGAAATCTGTTATCATTACTTAGGCATTCATGTCAAACTTATAGGCACTACTGGATTCTTCAGCAGCCAAACTCTAGTATTTTTTTAATGAGCTGTTGTCATTTTTGTCCCTGGAAAGTTAATTTTTTTTCATTGGATAGGCTCAGTCACTTACGATGTTTTTACTTCAGGAGTTTTAATTCTGACAAAGAGTGTATTAGTTGTCCCTTCTAGCACTGAAACATTTATATATTATTCAAGCATATTTTATCTGACTTTTGTAAAGGAGGAAAAATCTCTTGCTCTGTCTTAGGTTCTCCAGTTGGGACCCTTTAAATTAGACTGACATGTGATAGGTTAGCAAGAGAAAAAGGAACAGAGGGGTTTGTTAACATGTACACCCTGCACGTAACACATGGGAGCACCCAGGGATGGGTCACTCAGAGGCTCAAAGGTTTGATTAGAACTTGAGTTTGCATAGCATCTTAGCAGAGGAAAAACACATTTTTAGGGAAATGACAAGAATAAAGAAAAGGACCGTGTGTCCCCAGGGGCAGCAAATTGTGTGAAAGCAAATGCATGGGAAACAAATGGAGCAAGGCTAGTGGGAAGTTTGTGATGTGGTTTCCTCTGGTGCCACCTCCAGGCTGATGAAGGCTTAATGTTGTCTCTAGGGATTAATCTTTGTCCTTCCTGATAGAAAGGGCAGGGCGGATGCTTTTCCAGATTTATGTCCTGTTTTTAGCAAATGGGAGTAAGATAGGAAACTTTTTCTGCATTTGTTGTCTTCAGCTCAAAGTAATTCTATGTCAAAGAGGCACATATAGGGGTGACATATTCAGGTTTTGTTTACTTTATTCAGGCCACTAGAGATATTGGTGGAACAGTCCAAAGTATGGAATCAGAGTTTACCTACAGGTCATACCTTGGAGTCCCTGGTACTCTCATTAAACTTTGGGTGTGGTTGTTCAAACAGGTTGTTCATGTACTAGGAAGTCATGAGAGATTTCCCCAAAAGCTTAATGACAATGAGATATATTATATTTATGAAAATCTCCTTTTAAGCCAGTTTAGCAACTTTCTCAAAGAAGAAAATGAGGTCAGTTGGGCACATCTTGTTCTTAGAGAGCCCACATCACTTCTTAAGGTCTGCTGCCTGTGTGTAGAGTATTTTCTAACTACCTACAAGCCATCTGTCAAGAAATTCATTATAGAATCTCCCAGTGAATAATATTAGGTTCATCTGTCTATGGTTTGAGAATTTGCATATTTGTAAATCAGAACAATATTTTCCCATAATAAAGTTCTTGATGGGCTGGATGGAGAATCACAAATACCTTGATAGGTGGTCCTTCAGATGAGAAACTCGTCTCTAATCCTGATTAGCCAGAAGACCCTAGAGTGCCTTGGCCTCCTCTCTGTGGTCCAAAGGCCCTTAGAGAGAGGTGAGCTCTGTTAATTAAACACTCTTCATCTAAAACAAAGCTTGCCAGCACAGGGAGATTTCAGAAGAACCATAAATGTGCATTTTGTTTTGCATTTAAAAAGCCATGCTTTATGCAATTGACATGTTGGAGAAAAGATTGATAGGGGAACTTCTTAAGAACACGAGAGGAGCTGGCAATTTGCATATTAATTTATGTACCCCAAATGAATGCAGACAGCCATAAAATGCACTTGTAATAATTATATACTACTATTGAACTGTGGGCTTTTAATTAAATGGAATGTTTTTATCTGGTGTTTTTCACGTTAGCCATGTTGCTATGGGTGTCAAGCTGTTCTTGCAAATCAAAGCTTTGGAGATGCCTGATCCTGGGCTTTCTTCGCTCTGTGGCCCTGCAGTGGCTTGCATTCCAAGACTCTGCCAGCTGGGTACCATGCTCTGGGCAAGCTCTGGGCACCTCTGTTTTATGCACGCTTTAAAGGAGGGCACTGGAGACCCAGCTCAGTCCCAGTGGCACGGGACATGCACGACAAACCCTGGCTTTGGAAATGAGAAAGGAAAGCTGCTTGCAATCTGCGAGCCTTTTAAATAAATCAGAAATGAAACCCTGGGTGTTCTTGAGACACTTTGGCATTAATCGTTTGTCAGTGCTAGCTATTTCCATCTCCATTCTACAAGAATGCTCCTCCCCCTCCCCTCCCTTTTTTCCCTTTTCTTCTAAAAGGCTGTTAAGTGGAGCCACTTGTGACTGATGGAGACGGTTGGCATTGTGTTTTGATGATCTGGGCTGGGCACTCCTGGGCATCTTGTTTTTTTTGTGTGTGTTTTTTTTTGTTGTTGTTTTGTTTTTACCTGCTGCACTGTTCCAATCCATTATTTTAATGGCAACAGAAGACACTGGGCGCATCTGAGGCAGTGACAACCAGCCTCAGTCTCCAGGAGGCGCTCCAGGGCATTCGGGTTGGGGCTGGAGAATGTCTGTACATGAGTAGTAAGCATGCACTGTTCATACGTCCAAGGAAATTCACAGGGGGAGTGACATCACATGTACATCTGCAAGGTTTCATTGTTCATTATGACTTTTGCTGCAATTAAATCCCAGGGACCGTTTACAGCAGCTCTGCGTTATATCGGCCTCTTGGTTTCAAGGAACAAAACCAACTTAAGTTAAAAAGAAGGAATTAATTTTAAGAGCATGGTGTTAAGTTAATTAAACAAGGAGGTCATTAAGCTGAGGTGGCTGTAGTCCCTTAGTAGCTACTTAAGAAAATCAAGATTAAGCTTGAAATGCTTCAAGGTTACTAACCTGAAACCTAAGGACAGTTCATCACAGCCAACCAGGCTTTAAGCTCCCACCAGTCAATCATTTCTTGTTTGCTTTTGCCTTTTGCCTATAAAAGTCTCTTCCCAGCTCCTGTTGATGGAATGCTTCTACCCGCTTTTGGTTTGGCACTGCCTGATTCTAGTAGAGTTCTGCTAAAATAAACTCTTAAAATTTTAATATGCCTCAGTTTCTCTTTTAACAACAGGTAGGTGTGTTTCATAGAACCTAAGGGCAGTGCTGGGGCTGGGATTTGAAAACATTCATTACAGGAACTGGGAATTTGGCCAAAAGCCAGGGATATTCTGCCCATTTCTCGGTCTCTGTTTCTCAATGTTACTTGTTTTTTATTCTTTTCTTTTGGCAGACTGGCATCCCGGCTGCTCTGTCTGCAGGGCAAGCAGAGACCCTGAGACCTCCCAAGTACCGAGCCAGCCTCAAAACATGTCTCTATTTCTGTCACCTTTTGGTTCCCTCAATTCCAAATTGGGACCCTGACCCAACCTGGATCATTCGCCTACCCCAGTGGTCGGTAAACCGAGGCTCAAGAGCCACATGCGGCTCTTTGGCCCCTTGAGTGTGGCTCTTCCACAAAATACCACGTGCGGGCGCACATGTACAGTGCGATTGAAACTTCGTGGCCCACGCGCAGAAGTCGGTTTTCAGAAAGGAGACAGACGAAACAAGTATACAAGACAAGTGTGGCTGGGAGAGTTGGAAGGGGTCGACCTCAGCGAACGTACCTCAATCAGATTGAGGACGTTTTTAGCAAAGGCCAGCTTAGGAGTACCCTAATTAAGTCAATAACAATGTACCTACCTATATAGTTTAAGTTTAAAAAATTTGGTTCTTATGCCCTGACTGGTTTGTCTCAGTGGGTAGAGTGTCGGCCTGTGGACTGAAGGGTCCCAGGTTCGTTTCTGGTCAAGGGCATGTACCTTGGTTGCAGGCACATCTCCAGTATGGGGTGTGCAGGAGGCAGCTGACCGATATTTCTCTCTCATCGATGTTTCTAACTCTCTATTCCTCTCCCTTTCTCTCTGTAAAAAATCAATAAAATATATTTAAAAAAAAATGTGGCTCTCAAAAGAAATTTCAATCGTTGTACTGTTGATATTTGGCTCTGTTGACTAATGAGGTTGTCGACCACTGATCTACCCCAATCCATCAACTCTGGCCTGGGGGAGGGCCACCTGGTGTGAGCGTGTGTGCTTATTTGCCTGTGGAAGCAGGCCAGGCTGGCGAAGCTGACTGTGGGACTGGTGAGTACAGTTATTGACACCTACACCACATTCCCTCGTCTCTGCCTCTACCTCTTTTTAGTGCGACATGCTCATTGATTCCATCTAGGAATTTTCCGTAGAAGGTCATGAAAAGCAGGTCCATGATGGTGAGGCTTCAGTGATTCTTTTTTTTTTTTTTTAAACTAAGGGAGCTCTAAATACATTACACGAGTCACTAGGGATAATAACAATGTAACCACCATATGATGCTCAGAACTAACAAGCTAGGGGGGAGCAGGAAAGGGTTGTGACCTCTTAGATTGAGTCTGGGGTGCTTCTGAGAACTACAGCAGCACATTTCCCTTGATGAAAGAAGGATTTGGGCAGAGGGCGCTCTGGAATTATGCCCATCATGCACCGAGTGGTCCACCTAAAGGCAGTTCTTACTACAGCACTGATCAACGTTTTGAAGGAAGGGTCACGGATTTCACCTGTGACTCCCAGCAACCTCCTACATTTCAGTTTCTGCTTTGTCCATAGCTTTACGCTCTCTTCTCTCTCTTTCTCAGGGCCCCCGTTTGTTGACATGAAGTTGCATGTTTATGGCTTTTGCACCATATTTCCCTGCCATTCCCAAAAGCTGCAAATGTGTTTTTTAAGCTGTGAAATTAAAAGCTGATGAAGGAAAAAGCTGTAACTGTGAAGTTTTAATGATTACTATTATGACATGAATTATCAGGAAATAATCAAAACAAATTTCTGTCTAACCCAAGAAACAAGATAAAATAAGGTGATGCCAGGATTCATTCGGGAACTTGGAGTCATTCTCTCATCTCCATCCTTATAAACCTTGAGTGACACCACAAAAGGTGTCTAGGCCACCAAAAGTAGGCAGATAGTGTAACTTGCTTTCCATGTAAAGTTCATGTCTGGCTTTCTTTATTCAATTTGTCACTACAGTTGGCCCTTGAACAGCCTGGGGGTTAGGAACTGGGACTCTGCGTATAACTTAAAAAAAAAAAAGATTGATTGATTTTAGAGAGAAAGAGAGGGAGAGAGTGGGAGAGAGTGAAAGAGAGAGAGCAAGAGAGAAAGAAACATCAGTTTCTTGTCCCACTTATTTGTGCATTCATCAATTGCTTCTTGTATGTGCTCCGACCAGGGATTAAACATGCGAACTTGGCCTATCGGGAAGATGTTGTAACAAACTGAGCTACCCAGCCAGGACTACGCATATAACTTTTGACTCTATGGTCTGCCCTTTGCATCCAAAGATTCAACTCACCCCTGATGAAAAGCAGTATTTTCAATCCGCGGTTGGGAATCTGTGGTTGGGAATGGGAAAATACTGTTTTCCATGTGCAGTTGGTTTAATCTGCTGCTGTGAAGCCCCTCATCCAAAGGGCTGACTGTATTTTTTGAAAAAAAGAAAAATCAGCATATAAGTGGACTGGTGCCATTCAAACCTGTATTTTTCAAGGGTCAACTATATATAATTAGGTGTTGCTTTACTTATTCCTCCTGTAGTCTCCTCTATTACTAGTCTGTGGGTATCCTTGAGGGATCCTGGTATACCACACTCTCTTCTTTATCTACATCTCAGGTTGGTTGGAAAATAAGATAAAAAGAGTCAAGGAGGGGAAATGGAAGTATCATCCTATCACTGACAGAGGCCAGGGTGTAAGAATGGAAGGTGTAGGTTAATGTCTGAACGCAGATGGGTATGCACTTTTCTTTTCCCTGTTTAGCCTTTGGGAAGTCCTCTTGGGAGGAAGTCTTCACAGCATCCACACTTGACCAGATGGCTGGTGTAGGCGATGAAGAAAGAGAGCAGATACTACCATTCTCTGCCTGCACTGTTTGAAAACTTAGCTCCACACAATGGAGAATTTAGATCAAACCAACCAGGTAAGTCATTCCACCTATGTGAGGAGGGGTTAGTAGTGGGGCAGGAGACCAGGGTGTTTGTGGTAGCGTTTCCTCATAGAAATCAGAAGCAGGAAAGCCTCTTTCCCCCACAGGCTGTGAGCCCCACAAGTACAAAAGCCATGCCTTTGAATCCTCAAATTACATGCAGCACAGATCACGGTGCCTGGCACTGAGCGCTCCATAAATACTGCCAAAAGGATGAATGGGGAAACTTGCAAGTGCCAGTCCATGAAAAATAGCTGGTGTCCCATAAACTCTCATTGAATAAATAAATGCTTAAATGCTTTTTTTGGTCCTGGAGAGAATTATAAATAACTAGAGGCTTGGTGCACAAATTTGTGCACCACTGGAGTCGTCCCTCAGCCTGGCCTGCAGGATCTGGCTGAAACTGGCTCTCTGACATCCCCCAAGGGGTCCTGGATTGCGAGACGACACAGGCCAGTCTGAGGGACCCCACCGGTGCACGATCAGGGCCCTGGGAGGACACGGGGTTGGCCAGCCAGGGAGAGACCGTGGGAGGGCTCCAGGGCATGTCTGGCCCGTCTCACTCAGTCCCGGCAGGACCCCAGCAGCAAGCTAACCTACTGATTGGAGCGTCTTCCTCCTGGTGGTCAGTGCATATTATAGCGACTGGTTGACTGGTTGACTGTCTGTGCCCTGGTGGTCAGTGCACATCATATCAAGCAGTTGAGCTGCCTTAGCATATCATTAGCATATTATGCTTTGATTGGTTGAACAGACAACCGAATGACTGGACACTTAGCATATTAGACTTTTATTATATAGGATTATAATAATAATTTTATCATGATCATGTTCTAGATTCTTTGACAATTCCTGAGAAAGGACACTAGCAAAGCCATGCAGTCAGGACCAGAAACGTGGATTTTGGTCTCCCAGATTCTGATTTTTGTGACTGTGGGTCCTGTTGTTGGTATGTGGGGGTCATGAGGATGACCCATCAGGATCGGAAGCATTGCACACTGCTGAAATGGTGCAGCTTTTTGAGTCAGTCCCATTCAAGAAAAGAGTGGGCTCACTTTGCTTTTTTTCCTTCCCACCCCCAGTTCCTAACTAACCAACCACTTGCTATCCAAAGGCTGATGGCGTAGCTGCTGATGTTTGGGGATAATTAATCTTGGCTCCAAGTACCCAAAGTGGATTCTGACTTATCTTGACTAGGAGGGGAAGTTGATACAATTAATTGGCACTAATGTTGTGAACTGAAGATGTGATTGAAGACCATTTTAGTTGTTAGTGCAGCTTCTTACAAACAGGATGACTCTTCCTTAGTGCTTTTCCAGTATGTGTCTTCATTTCTAAATATGTATTTAGGGTTTCTATACAATATTTCTAGAAAATGTGCATTTTGGTCGGGCATACCATTTTACTCCCTCTGTCCCTGGATGGTACAATATGTTTGATACAGTTTATGAAAATATATTGATAAAGACAAGAAGAAGTGAATCTCTTATTCATTTGACTTTCTTTCATTCATTTACTCATGCATGAATGTAACACAGGGAAAGCCTACTTCTCTGCCAAATATGGTTTGGCACTATACGTCTAGAAGAGTTTTCCTTCTTTAAAGTTGTACACACTCTTCTCTTTACTTGGTTTCCTTTTCTGTCTAGAAGCAGGTGTTCATAAACTCTAAGTCAACACTTAACACTTTCCTGTGAATGAGATTCTAT
Source organism: Myotis nattereri (assembly GCF_964212035.1). Classification (NCBI taxonomy): domain Eukaryota; kingdom Metazoa; phylum Chordata; class Mammalia; order Chiroptera; family Vespertilionidae; genus Myotis; species Myotis nattereri. The sequence continues at coordinate 39,026,637 of NC_138076.1, read as the reverse complement.
GGGAGCTTATTACAAATGCAGAGATTCCGCAGATTCCTGAAATTCTGACTCAGTGGGTCTCGTGTGGGGCCTAGGATTCTGAATTTTTAACAAATCTATACAGGTGGTGCGTGGACCAATGTCCTCTGAGAAGCACTGCTCCAGGGTTGGAAGTATAGGTTGAGGGTACCGTCCTGACTTGAGCCACTTGCTCTCAACATTGAAGTCGCAGCTCATGGAAAAAAAGTGTGTTTGGGGATGGACCTGTAGGGTGTGCCTGGCAGGATGGAGTGTGTGTCTGTGAGTTGGAGAGAGGAGAGGGGTGGGGGAAACAAAAGGGGCCCCCTTCATCCTGGATTTACCTCCCCTGACTCTGTTCCCTCTGAGAAGTCTCTGGTTCCGATGGCCAGGCCTCACATCCCTTCCTTGGCGTTGCTTCACCCCATGCGGCTCACTAGAGTTCAAAATTAAATGGTTACAATGGAATTTGATTTTCAGCTTCTGAAAACATAATCAAGTTGTATGGCCCCTTGTCTTGGGCCTTAGAGCAGCTTCTTGTCGGTTTATACTGACTTGTCAGCGATAAGATTCGAGCTGCAGCTGGAATTCTCACAAAGAGTTTTCTTTGCTGCTCTGAGCGGCAATCGTTTCCACATCCATTCTTCCCACCTTAATTTAAAATGCTTGTTGTGCAGGGACGTGGCCTTCGCTCAGGATACTGGGAAGTCTTTAGTTGCGATCTGAGGCTCCTGTGCTAACAGAATGAGTATTCCAGCTCTGACAGACAGTCATTTTGGTCACCTTCCTATGTTGAAAACTAAATGGGAAATAAATCTATGATAACTAATAATGAACTGCACCACCGATGGCAACTCATTTCAGCACATAAATTTGTTTTCTTTTACCTTCAACAAAAAAATCCCTTGCAAGTCTCCCTTGGTAGTATCCAAAATTGCATGTCGGAAAATATCCCTGCAATTTCAATGCTATCTGGAGCAGTTACTGCCCATATTCTATGTAAAGGTCTAATGGAGGAAGAGAAATAAATATTATGGCAATTATTACTTTGAACTTCTATTTTAAGCAGCAAAGCTCAAGATTTCTATGGAGACACAAATATATCAAACTATATTTTTTATGGTCACATCTAAACTGGGCAATAATAGCATATCAATAAACTTCAATTACACTCAAGAAAATACTAAAAGTGAACCTCCAGTGATGCTCAATAAAATCTACAGGTGCATTAGAATTGCACAGAGCAGTGACATCCATCTGGTATTTTCGGTGACTTCTAGTCAATTACTACATTTCATCATTTTCATCATGTGTAATCCTCTTTTATCTCCAGTTCCTGCTGGTGCGGTAATTCTCACTCTGCTACATCTGTGGCTTTACTGTGAATTTTTATCGCCTCCGAGTCAGTGCGTCCCTCCCTGCCCCTGGATGTTGTTGAACTGTATCTGCTGAGGATTTAATTGCAAGGTGGTACAAACTATGGATTTAAAGGCACATGGAAAATATGTAAGGTGATTGGCAACCTATTCAAAGATAGGCATGCTTTGAAATAAAAGATTGCTTTTCAGGCAAAGTATCCACTCCATCAGAGCATTGGACCTGGCGTTCGCAGTTTTCAGAGGGGAAAATGTAAACAAAAGAAAACCAAAACAAAGAAGCAAAATGAATCCTGTCCAGTGGGGACCTTTTGCAAAGGAGGTTTTGTACCTGTTTTACATATATGTGTAAAATGTTTTGTGTGTACATGGAAACATACATTTGTACAAATGTTAAGTGTGTATGTTTATTTGTATAAATCTTATGAAACTTATATTTTATATTTGAAAAGGTGAGTGCATTTTTTTAATGGACTTTATTTTCTAGAGCAGTTTTAGATTCACAGAAAAATGGAGAGAAAAAATAGAGAGTTCCCATATACCCACCGTCCTCACACAGCACAGCCTTCCCCATTATCAACATCTCCCACTAGACTGGTATGTTTGTTATAGAAGAATGTATTGACACGTTGTTATCACTCAAAGTCTATAGTTCTATTAGGACTCTTGATGGTGATATTCTATATGTTTTGACTAATGTATAATAAGGTATATCTATCATTTTAGTATCTTACAGAGTATTTACAGTGCCCTGAAAGTCCTCTGTGAGTCTGATTTTCCTCATCCTGTGATCCTTGCTCTATCACCATGCATCTCCATCCTTTCTTCCTTCTCTCTCCTTCTCTTTTGCTTCCATTTTCCTCCATCATCCCTTCCAAAACAAAGGGATTTATTATTTGTAATATATTTTTATTGATTTTAGAGAGAGAGGGAAGGGGAGAGAAACATTGATCCACTGCCTCCTGTACAAACATTGAGCAGGGATTGAATCTGCAACACTGGCATGTGCCCTGAGTGGGAATTGAATTGGTGACCTCTCAGTGCACTGAATGGTGCTCAACCAACTGGGCCACACTGGCCAGGGCTCGAAAACTATTTATTGTGCATCAGCTATCTGCAAGATATTGGGAATGCCGTGGAGACCAATACAGACATGGTATCTGTCCTCATGAAGTTTAGTGTGGTCAGGAAAATAGACTTTAAAGAGTTTACCAAATAGAAACAGTGACATAATTAATGGCTGGGAATAATAAGAAAGATGCTAGGAGAAGTAACAAAGAGAGAACCCAGTTTAGGGATTAGGAACAGTATTGGGTAGGTCACATGTAAGCTGAGATCTGAAGGAGACTTAGAGTTCACCAGGGGTGTCTTCCCACACTTATTTCCCCCCTAGTGATGAATAAAATGTAAACACATTTTATAATTTATGGGGAGAGAAGAAATTACACGTCCCATGCAACAACCTGGTAAATATTTATGAATTTTCTGCTTCTTAATACGAGAGTGTGAAAAATAACTAAACTCCCGATTGCATGTTAACATTTGCTATAAGTCTAGAGACAAGAAAAACACGGTCCCAAATAAAGTCTCTGTGTCTGCACAGAAATGCTCCTGTTGCGTTGCCTCTCCTTTTGGACATGCTTGACTCCCTTCTGTTTCATTACTGTTCTAACAAACCCCAAAGCTGTGTTTCAACAGAACCAGTACGCTCTCTAATCAGAGACGACAGGACCCACGGTGAAATGGTTTCTACATTCTGCGTCGGCTGGACAACAAGCAAGAAAAACACCCCCCTCTTTCAATTTAATTAGAATTAGAAGGCTCCCCAGGCTGATTAGCTCAGTTGGAGAGTGCACCCCGCAGAGGCCACGCTCTGACCCTCCCACAGGCCAGTTAATTTTGCTTAGTTCAGTAGCCACAGTATGTGTCTCTGGCTCCACAGTTATCTAGAGAGCACGTCCCCTTAATCATTAAGGAAACAGAGTGTCTGGTTGTGAATGCATCCGCACTTCGGGCTAAATGACGTTCGGTGCCAGCCCTATGGATGTCTGGGCCACTAACATTACATCAATAGCCAAAAAGGAGAACATCATAAGGAGAGAATCCCATTTATTATTTGGGTGATAATGGCCTTCTAGAACCTCAGCTTGGACCATTCAGAACCCCAGCTTTCTTATCAACAGTTGGGCATCAGGGTTTAATAATATTCTGTGAAAACTCTCAAAATGCAAAGAGTGATACAAAGCCCAAACAGGACTAATAACTATGTTTCCTATTTTTGGACAATAATCTCTTGTCACGGCAATAGCTTTATATGGAAAAATATGCATTCTATTTATTTCAAGAAATAATATTTTGATCTCATTCCAACTCAATGCTATAGGCAAGTGGAGGTGTTCTAAAGCTCCCCTGAACAGGAATCCATGCTTACCTACTAATTCTCTGCCCCAGAGCAGTTCAGAACCAGGGACTCATAGCAACTATGGTGTGGCAGGAGAAGGTCTCCTGTGAGTGGAAATGTGTGGACTCTTCCAAACCCCTTAACTCCAATAGGAAAGTGGCACCTTCTCCTTTCTCTTTCTACTGACTGCCTTGATGAGTGCATCCCAGTTTGTGTCATCAAATTCTATCCTATTTAATCCCCAGGAACTCCTGAATCTTAATCTCTAGCACTACTGCCTCCCATGACTTGCAGACCCTTCTCTATGACTGCACACTTTCCATCTCACTGAGGTGTGGAATAGGTATCTCAAATTCAACATGTTCTGAACGTAGCTTATTTCCCAACCTGCTCTTCAATAACCAGTTATTCCTGCCATTAATGGCAAATGCTGCCATTCAGTTATTCAAATGAAACATCCTGGTGTTATTCTTGTTAAAGAAAAGACATTTCTGAGATATTCTCTCTTTGCCACATCTATCGCAAGGACGAAGACCATTTTCAGCAATCAGACTGTCGACATTCCAGAAAATGTCGACATCACTCTGAAGGGACAATTATTGTGAAGGGCCCCAGAGGTATCCTGCAGAGGGACTTAAATCATGTCAATGTAAAACTCAGTCTCTTTGGAAAGAAAAAGAAGAGGCTCCAGGTTGAAAAATGGTTGTGAAATAAAAAGGAATTGGCTACCGTTGGCACTACCTGCAGTTATGTACAGAGCCTGATCAAGGGTGTTACCCTGGGCTTCCGTTACAAAATGAGGTCTGAGTACGCTCACTTCCCCATCAGCGTTGTTGTTCAGGAGAATGGTTCCCTTGTTGAAATAAAAAATTTCTTGGGTGAAAAATAAATCCACAGGGTTTGAATGAGGTCGGGGGTTGTTTGTTCAATATCTCAAGCCCAGAAAGATGAGTTAATTCTTGAAGGAAATGACATTGAACTTGTATCAAACTCCACTGCTTTGTTCAGCAAGTAACAACAGTTAAAAACAAGGATATCAGAAAGTTTTTGGATGGTGTCTATGTTTCTGCAAAAGGAACAGTTCAGCAGGCTGATGAATCAGATCTAAGTTGTCCAGCTCCAGAAATAGCAAAATGCCAGACTTATTTGTGATATCTTAAAGATGCAACAAAAGCCATGTATTAAAAGACAAAATAGGCCCAGAGACATGGATTTATGGAACAGAACGACAGATTTCAGAGAGGGTGGGGGTGTTGGGGATGGAAAGAGATTAGCCAAAGAACAACAACAACAACAAAAAGCAAATAAATTATTCAGACATTTTTAAAAGGTGGTAAAGCAGACTTCATTCAGGGGGACTGCTGCAGTGGGGTATGCCATAGGGGAAACATCCTCGTGTGGCAAGAGAGGGTCTCATGTGAGTGGAAATGTTTGGGCTATACAAGTAGGAATTTATAGCCAAACGGCAGGGTGGGATGTCAGTGGATAGGAAATTACAAGAAGAAACATCCAGGCTAGGGGGATTCATGCTAGACTAACTCAACTGGATTCCTGCTCCAGTCAGGCCAGGGTGATAAGATGTTGTCTTAGTTCAGGCTACTATAGCAAAGTACCACACACTGGGTGGCTTACAAATAACTGAAATTTACTTCTGACAGTCCTGGAGGCTGGAAGTCTGGGATCGGGGTGGTATCATGGTCGGTTATTGTTGAGAACCCTCTTTGGGGTTGCAGATTGCCAACTTCTTGTATCCTCACATGGTGGAAAGAGGCAAGAGAGAGAGAGAGAAGAAACAAACTCATGATGTTTATAAAGTCATGAATCCTATTCATGAGGGTCCACCTTCACATCTTCATAATATACTAAAGGCCCCATCTCCTAATACCATCCCTTTGGGATTAGATTTCAACATATGAATATTGGGAGGAATACCAACATTTAGTCCATAACAGATATCAAGGATAGGGGATGAGGACTTTGGTCAGACCCAGCAGGTGTCTTGCTAGAACTTGACTAAATGGGCAAGGACCGAGCCCAAGGTTGGAGTCTTGAGGGCTTAGAGGAGCATGACTAGAGGTAGGTCACAGAGAGCATCTTTGTCATCTTTTCTTTTTTTAAAAAAATTATTTTTATTGATTTCATCTTTTCTTTTGTTCATACCACAATCTGGTTTTCCAGCAAACTTAGTTTTGACTCTGACTCCAAAATACATCCAGAATTTGACCCCTATTCACCAACCCCTGCCACTACACAGATCTAAGCCACCGTTATATTTCACTGGATTTTTGCAATAGCCCATTGCTTCTGTCTATGCTTTTCTTCACTTGAAAATAATCCCACTGAGCCAGAGTGATCCTGCTTAAACCCAAGTCAGAGTGCTTCTCTCCTCTGATCAAAACCCTCCACTGCTGAAACCCCGGTTTGGCTCAGTGGATAGAGCATCAGCCTGCGGACTGAAAGGTCCCAGGTTTGATTCTGGTCAAGGGCATGTACCTTGGTTGCGGGCACATCCCCAGTAGGAGATGTGCAGGAGGCGGCTGATCGATGTTTCTCTCCCATCGATGTTTCTAACTCTCTCTCTCTCTCCCTTCCTCTCTGTAAAAAATCAATAAAATATATTAAAAAAAAAAGATCAAATGGTTTTTTAAAAAACAAAACAAAACACACAAACAAACAAACAAAAAAAACCCTCCACTGGTTCCCAACTAGCTCAGTGTAATTGCCAAGTTTCTCACTCTGATCCATGCAGCCCTTTGTGACTTGACCCTATAACCTCCCTGACCTCATGTCCCACTGCCTTCCTTCTCTCCCACGCCACTCCAACCACACTGGCCTCTTTGCTGTCCTTTAAAAACCCATAGATAGCGTTTATTGTTTTTATTGTCTTTCTACTCCCACCAGAATAAAATTCCATGACATTACTGTCCATTTCTTATTCTGCAGAACCCCTGGACAGCGACTCACATAGGGCAGGCAGGCATTGCCTATTTCTTGAGTAAAAAAACATAAATTAATTTTTGGCTTAAATACGCTTAAAGATGCATTTTAAAATTTAAAGGTAGCTATTTAAAGAAGAGTAGCAATATATGTAATTTCCAAGTAATTAGAGGAGAAAGATGGAATAAAGAAAATTTTAGCAACAAGAGATCAGGGGGAAAAAAGATGCACATTAAACAGGGTAACAGAAAGGAAAAATATGTCAAGAATCACAATCTATGTGACTGACACAGAGTTTCAGAATTGAATTTAAAAATCCAGTTATGAGCTGTTTACAAGAGGCAAATATAAAACCAAATGATGCAGAACGTTTGAAAATAAAGCAAAGGAAAATTATATGCCAAGCAGATGTTAATAAAGCGAAAACAGGAGTAACAATGTTAAAATGACAAAGTATAATGCAAGGGTAAAAGCATGGCGAGGGAAGAGAAAAGATGCATTACATTAATAAAACACCTACCAAGAAGATAGAAGAATCATAAAACAATTTACAATTTTCATTAGAGCTTTGAAATATAAATAAAGCCAAAGAATACATTGAAAATCTACATTCATAGTGAAAGTTTTTAACATCGCTTTCTCAGAAACTGGCATATCAAGCAGACAAAAAATGAGGACAAAGTATTGGAATGCACCATTATAGGGTTTCTTGGGCACTGGGTGAAAATTATGCTCCAAATATATAGAGGATAATAAGGATTTAAAAAACAAGGACACCTATGTAGGGATGATAAAAACAATCTTATGCTGTATATGCACTGTCTAAATTGAGAATTCCAGCCCATTTTCTAATCTTTCAACACATCTGGATCCTGACATTGCATAGAAGAGTGGTAGCGGCTATCACAAGTCTGTTTCTTTCCTCTGTAGTGGAGAGAAATAAGACTTCCACTAGACAGGAAGCACAGCACCTTACCTAACCTAGCTACCCAACAACTTTTTTCAGTGGTTCTTTTATTTTTTAATTAAAAAAGAATCTTTATTGTTGAGATTATTACAGATGTCCCTCTTCCTCCCCCACCATAGCTCCCCTCCACCCAGTTCCTGCCCCACCCCAGACCTTTACCACTCATTGTCCGTGTCCATAGATAATGCATACATGCATATAAGATCTCTGTTTAATCTCTTCCTGCCCCTGCCCTTCCCTCTGAGAATCGCCAGTCTGTTCCATTTCCATGCCTCTGATTCTACTTTATTCACCAGTTTATTCTGTTCATTAGATTTCTTATTTGTTTGATTTTTAGATTCAATTGTTGATAGATATGTATTTGTTGCCATTTTATTGTTCATAGTTTCTCCTCCTCTTCCTCCTCTTCCTTCCCCCTCCTCCTCCTCCTCCTCCTCCTCCACCTCCTCCTCCTTCTCCTCCTCCACCTCCTCCTTCTTCTTCTTCTTCTTCTTCTTCTTCTTCTTCTTCTTCTTCTTCTTCTTCTTCTTCTCTTAGAATATCCTTCAGCATTTCATATAATACCGGTTTGGTGGTGATGAACTTCAGTTTTTTCTTTTCTATGAAGCTCTTTATCTGACCTTCAATTCTAAATGATAGCTTTGCTGGGTAGAGTAATCTTGGTTATAGGTTCTTGCTATTCATCACTTTGAATATTTCTTGCCACTCCCTTCTGGCCTGCATAGTTTCTGTTGAAAATCAGCAGACAGTCATGTGGGCACTCCCTTGTAGGTAACTATTTTTCTCTTGCTGATTTTAAGATTCTATCTTTGTCTTTAGCCCTTGGAATATTAATTATGATGTGTCTTGGTGTGGTCCTCTTTGGATTCCTCTTGTTTGGGATTCTCTGTGCTTCCTAGACTTGTAAGTCTATATCTTTCACCAGGTAGGAGAAGTTTTCTGTCATTATTTCTTCAAATAGGTTTTCAATATCTTGCTCTCTCTCTTTTTCTGGCACCCCCATAATTCGAATGCTGGTATGCTTGAAATTGTCCCAGAGGCTCCTTATACTATTTTCATATTTTTGGATTCTTTTTTCTTTTTGTTCTTCTGGTTGGATGTTTTTTGCTTCCTCATATTTCAAATCATTGATTTGCTTCTCAGGATCCTCTAGTCTACTGTTGAATCCCTGTATATTATTCTTTATTTCATTCAGTGTATGCTTAATTTCTGACTGGTCCTTTTCCATTTTTTGGCATTCTCACTAAGATCCTTGAAAGTCTTACTAAGTCCTTTGAGGGTTTCTAGAAGATTCTCAAGTAACCTTATAACTGTGGTTTTTAACTCTATATCCAGTAGTTTGCTTTCTTCTATTTATTTCATTTGTGACCTGTTTCTTTTTCTCTGCATTTTGGTTGCTTCCCTGTGTTTGTTTCAATGTACTGGATAGAGCTGCTAAGGCTCCTTGAGTTGATAGAGTGGCTCTGTGTAGCAGGTGTCCTATAGGGCCCAGTGTCTCAGCCTCCCCAATCACCTGAGGTAGACACTCTAGTTGCACCCCTTTGTGGGCTGTGTGTATAGTCTTGTTATAGTTGAGCCTTGATTGCTGTTAGTGTCACTGGGAGGAATTGACCTTCAGGACAATTGGCTGTGGGGACCAGCTGTGACTACAGTGGGAGAGCTACTGTGCAGGAGACACCCTTGTGGAGCAGGAATTGCTTCAGTGGGGCTTTGGTGCTCACTGAGTCTGCCCCTTGAGTGTGTCACTTATGGATGTGTAGAGTTGTAATCTGTTATGGCATGACCACTGGGTACACTGGCTCTTGGGTCTCCAGGGAGGTGTAAAGTTAGCTGCTTCCTGCCCCTCCTTCCCCCCTAAGCAGGAGCTACAGAGAGATCTGCAGATTCCTCCTCTTTGTATTGGGTTTGGCAGTGCCTAGCCGAGGCATAGCTGTGAAGCAAGGCAGGCTGGTGCTGGGTCTTGGGCCCTTTATTGATAGTTTTGGGGCTCCCTGACCCAGCTGCAGCTTGTTTGACAGGATTTAGCCTGAGAAAGGACAGGCCATTCATATGCAAAAGCCACTGTAAGCAGCTTGGTGGGGTTGTAAATTGTATGGGGCAGGGTCTCAGGGAATCTCCAGGGTGGAGCAAACAGAAATGATTGCCAGTCAGCCCTGGGACCAGGAAGGTCCCAGTGTAGGAACAATGATCCCTGTGAGCACCTCAGTTTGGGAGAAATCTGCTTTCTGAGTTCCTTCCCCGAAGCCAGGCAATCCAACTCCTCCTTGTATGTGTCTGGGTCCCCCAGAGTCCCGCACTGGAGCTCACAGGAAGCAGGAGCTTGTAAATTCAGTTCATGGTGCCAGCCTTTTAAGAGGAGCAGCTGGGTCTTCAGTAGCCTCTGTGTCACTGAGACCCAGTCTGCACTGGTTTTTACAGCCCATAGTTCGTACTGCCTGTAGGGACTTCTTTTCCCAGCTCTGGGGCGCTGGGCTGGGGCTCTGATGTGGGGCTTGGACCCCTTCCTCCTCCTGGAAGCCTCCACAGAGATGATCTCCCTCCTGATTAAAAAAGCAGCACATGCCCTAGCTGGATTGGCTCAGTGGATAAAGTTTCGGCCTGTGGACTGAAGGGTCCCAGGTTCGATTCCAGCAAGGGCACATGCCTGGGTTGTAGGCTCAATCTCCAGTAGGGTGCGTGCAGGAGGCAACCCATCAGTGAGTCTCTCTCATCATTAATGTTTCTATCTTTCCCTCCCTCTCTCTTCCTCTCTGAAATCAATGAAAAACAAAACAAAACAGTAGCACACATGGGTGCTGGTCAGCCCATTCTGCACCTCCTACCAGTCTCAGTGCGCTTTCTTCTTTATTTCTCTAGTTTAAGAACTTCCATTCGGCCAGTTTTCTGGCAGATCTGGATGATGGTTGTTCTATATTTTAGTTGTAATTCTGATGTGGCTGTGGGAGGCAGCGAGTACAGGCGTTTGGCTACATCACCATTTTGGTTCTCTTCAGTGGTTCTTAAAGTCATGGACTATGCTCTTTGTCTAACTCAGTTATGCAGCTGTGTGAAGAGTAAAATCTCCCCTTCTCTCTTTCCCTTCCCCCCTTGGCCTCCTCTGCTCCCCCTCTGTCCCAGCACACAGGCTTGCTCTGCTGTGCAGCACTTGGGATCTGTGCTTTCGGAACTGTTTAAAGGAAGCCAGACTAGCATCTCTCCCTACTCTGTGGTGTGACTATGGGTGTGTCCCTTAAATATTCTTTAAAAATGAAGAGTTTATTCTAGATAATCTCCTAGATCCAATCGCACTCTAACATTTTCCAAGTATGCATTTAAAGAATAGTACCCTCTATCAATCGCAAGCCTAAAAACCATTCTTTGAGCATAGCAATTAGTGTACATTACGAGCATGTCAAACTTGCAGCCCACAGGCTGCATGCGGCCCACAATGAATATTTTTGTGGCCCAGCCAATGTAATGGTATGTAAGAAACATTTTAATAAAAATTTCATAACTTAATTTGTACAATATCTTGTTATACATAATTATGAATAAGGAACTACAACGTTCATTAATGACTGATTACTATAATCATGTTGTATTCATTTCCCTTATGTGCCTTACACGCAGGTGCACCATTTCTCTCCACTAATACCAGCAGCGAATATTTTAGCAGCCGATTGCCACGTCATTAGTCTTGGACTGACTTGTTTGGTGTGCGCAAGAGGAAATATTTCACTTTCGGCAAATAAGAAAAATAGGCTTATTTGCATTACGCTTATTAATTTGTGCAGTTATTCAGTGTCTGGTAAGTTAATGTTCAAGAAAAAATATTAATTTTTATTAAAATGTTCTATTATTTTATGTTAATGATTAGTCATTTATTTCAGCCCTTTGTATTCAGCATATCTCTATTGAAATAAACCTACGTTTCTATGAAAATTGAAGCTTTTGTTTTTTTGCCGGTCCACATAAACTTAAACTTTTTTTATTTGGCCTGTGTTAGCCTTTGAGTTTGACATGCTTGGTGTACAACTTAGCTTGCTACTCAAAGTGTGGTATCATCGCTGTTCTCATCATCTGGGAACTGACTTAGAAATGCTGAATCTCAGGCCTTACCCAGGCCTCGTGGATCAGAATTTTAACAGCATTTTCAGGTGATGTATATACCATTAACAGTTGAGAAGTACTGATTTAGAGAAACACAACTCCTTTTATTTGGCCATATGAAATTCACTGCCTTGATCTCCAAAGTATGTCTTCAGAAACCACATCAAATCCCATAAAATTTCTGTGAGAAGGCTCACGCTTTGATCATTTTTATAAAGGGAAACTGAGTCAGAGAATAAAGGGGGCTTGGGGATGATGACTCCACATAGAGAATGCCATTGGACTGCCGGGGTGGTTTCCCAGCTTGTTATACTTAAGACTGGGATTCCTGGTGAAGCCTGGTCAGCCTTTTGACACCTGAGCTGGTCAAACAGTTAGAAAACAGTGTGTCACCTGCACAAAATGATGCCCTTGGGAGTTGTCGCAGTTTCTTTGAAATGAGAGGGATAAATTTGTATACTAGTGTTTTAAAGAGGTGATTAATGTTGTTCTATTTATTTCGGGCATTTCTGTTCTTTAATTATAAAATTAAACAGCATGGGATGAGGTTGTTGGCCCCACTTGTGCCAAGTTTAACTGACTATGATTCGCTCTGATCTCTTGTTGCGGTGAGGGCTTTAACATCAAGAACAAACTGCCTTGCTCTCGGACCCTTGAGCCTCCCTTCTGAAGTTGCTGTCATGACTTTTTGAAGACAAACCTTTATTGCTGCTGCTAGGGCCAGCTGCTTATGCACTCACTTTCAAATGGGCTGCCGAGGAGAAAACATTTGGCCACCAGGTGAGCAGATGAACCTGAGCCCCTTCCCCTTCTTCTTCCTGTGCTGTGCAGTCTTGCAAGCTCTCTTGTCATCACTTGGAGACTCGTATAGCTTATGATTTTAAAAAAGGAAGTGACCCTGTCCCATTTTGCATCCATCTCTGATTCTTAAAGAAACAAGCATGAGCTTTTGCGGTAGAAGCAATGGGCAGTAATACTTGGACAAATTCCCTTTCAAACACTTGTGGCCCAGATGGCAGTTTTGAATGATACATTTCCTAGACGCGACTATGTCAGATTTCTTTCCATTTACCTGTTCCCCCACCAATCATAATTTTTTGGGTAAATTTTAAATTATTGCATTTTAAACTTCAGTTTTCTAAGCTATTTTTGAAAAAAGATAATTGGAAGCCAATCCCGTAATTCTTATTGTATAGGTAGTATCAGTTTTCCATTCTTAAATCTTCTATATAAAATTTCAACATGCTTTTTAACACTTCATCTCTGGTGAAAATTAAGATGCTGCTTAAAATCACACAATGACAATTTTGTGCAGAATATGAAGATTTCACACTACTTGATGCTATTATAATCATTCACATGGAGTAAGTGTTAAAATGACTAGAATTTAGTAGCTTATGGAATAAAATGTTATTTTTTCATTCTTATCCAAAGAATTCTAGAGCAGTTTGTACATCTTGAGAGATGAGTTTAAATGTTCTGTGATGATAGAAATGTCCTATATTTGTGTTGCCCAGTGCGGCAGCCACTGACTGCCTGTGGTCATTGAACACTTGAATGGTGGCTAGTGCAACTGAGAAACTGATTTCTAAATTTTATTTCATTTTAATTCATGTAAATTTAAATATCCACATGTGGCTAGTGGCTACAATATTGATCTAGACCAGGGGTTGATAAATTATGATCCATGGGCCAAATACAGCCTCCAGCTTATTTTTGTAGAGAAAGTTGTCTTTTTTAAAAGATTTCTTATTGATTTTTAGAAAGAGAGGAAGGGAGAGAGAGAAGAACATTGATGTGAGAGTGAAACATCAATTAGCTGCCTCCTGCATGCCTTCTACCAGGGACTGAGCCCACCACATAGGTATGTGCCCTGAACAGGAATTGATTTGGCAACCTTTTGGTGCACAGGACAATGCCCAACCAACTGAACCACACTGGCCAGGACTGTAAAGAAAGTTTTATTGGAACATAACTATGCCCACTCATTTAAATGTTGTTTTTAGCTGATTTTGAACTACATCAGCAGAATTGTGTGGGTGCAAAAGAGATGAGTCCACGGAGTCTAAAGTATTTACAATCTAGCTCTTTATTGGAAAAAGTTTTTCTTTACTCTGGTCTAGAACAGTGTCCAATGGAGTACAATCCATACAGCATAAAAAAAGCAGTTATGCCAACCCAGAGATACCTAACCTTGTGCACAAAGATAAAACTGAGGTCTTGAAAATTATGAGACGGGTGATTTCTTAATTAGCATTTTTTTTCCTGTAAAATATAGTTCATAGTCAGGGGAAAATTTCAGACAAAACAGTGAAAAGTAAAAGTCATTTTCCATGCATCTATGTGTGTTTATGTTACAAAACAATTAATATCATTCCATATGTATTATCCTACAAATTTCATGTTACCTCCATTTAATGCCTTGTGTTGACATTTTAAAGATCTCCAACATTGAGGAAAAACCAAGATGGCGGCATAGGTTAACGCCGGAGATTGCTGCCTCGAACAACCACTTCAAAAAACAACTAAAGACGGAACGGACATCATCCAGAACCACAGGAAGGCTGGCTGAGTGGAAATTCTACAACTAGGAGGAAAGAGAATATCATACCCAGACTCAGAGGAGGCACAGTGCTGAAGTGAAATACTGAGGTGCAGAGTGCGCGCGGAGCGGGCTGGCGGCGGTGGGCGCAGTTGTTGTTTTCAATCAGGAGGGAGTTTCAGACTCTGAGCTCCAGATCCGGGCGAGTCTCCAGAGACCCAGACTCAAATGGGAGAAGCGGGACTGTCTGGCTTCGGTTGGAAATCGAAGGCAGCTTTCTCTCCGAGGTTTGCAGTGGTTGCTGGGACTCTGCGAGGCAGAGCCCCTAGAGACGGAACTGAGAGCAGCCATAACTGCTCACTCTGCCCGCCCTGTAGATCCCCGGGGACCCGCCCACCCAAGCCCTCCACAGAGCCATTTGCCGGATAGCCTCAGGCAAATACTAGATTAGCACCGCCCTAGAGATCCAGCACAGAAGCTCTCCCACTGCAGGCACAGCGGACTCTCACAGCCAGTTAGCCTGGAGGTCAAATCACCCCCACTATTGCCGACAACAATCAAGGCTTAACTACAACAAGACTGCACACAAAGACCACTAGGGGGTGCACCAAGAAAGCATAAAAAATGCGGAGACAAAGAAACAGGACAAAATTTTCCATGGAGGATATAGAGTTCAGAACCACACTTTTAAGGTCTCTCAAGAACTGTATAGAAGCCGCAGATAAATGTAGTGAGATCCTCAAGAAATCTAATGAGACCCTCGATGTTGTGATAAAGAACCAACTAGAAATTAAGCATACATGGACTGAAATAAAGACTATTATACAGACACCCAACAGCAGACCAGAGGAGTGCAAGAATCAAGTCAAAGATTCGAAATGCGAAGAAGCAAAAAACACCCAACTGGAAAAGCAAAATGAAAAGAGAATCTGAAAATATGAAGATAGTGTAAGGAGCCTCTGGGACAGCTTCAAGCGTACCAACATCAGAATTATAGGGGTGCCAGAAGATGAGAGAGAGCAAGATATTGAAAACCTATTTGAAGAAATAATGACAGAAAACTTCCCCCACCTGGTGAAAGAAATAGACTTACAGGTCCAGGAAGCGCAGAGAACTCCAAACAAAAGGAATCCAAAGAGGACCACACCAAGACACATCATAATTAAAATGCCAAGAGCAAAAGACAAAGAGAGAATCTTAAAAGCAGCAAGAGAAAGAAACTCAGTTACCTACAAGGGAATACCCATACGACTGTCAGCTGATTTCTCAACAGAAACTTTGCAGGCCAGAAGGGAGTGGCAAGAAATATTCAAAGTGATGAATAGCAAGAACCTACAACCAAGATTACTTTATCCAGCAAAGCTATCATTCAGAATTGAAGGTCAGATAAAGAGCTTCACAGATAAGGAAAAGCTAAAGGAGTTCATCACCACCAAACCAGGATTATATGAAATGCTGAAAGGTATCCTTTAAGAAAAGGAAGAAGAAGAAAAAGGTAAAGATACAAATTATGAACAACAAATATGCATCTATCAACAAGTGAATCTAAGAATCAAGTGAATAAATAATCTGATGAACAGAATGAACTGGTGATTACAATAGAATCAGGGACATAGAAAGGGAATGGAGTGACTATTCTTGGGGGGGAATGGGGTGTGGGAGATGCGGGAAGAGACTGAACAAAAATCGTGCACCTATGGATGAGGACAGTGAGTGGGGAGTGAGGGCGCAGGGTGGGGCGGGAACTGGGAGGAGGGGAGTTATGGGGGGAAAAAAGAGGAACAAATGTAATAATCTGAACAATAAAGATTTAATTAAAAAAAAAGATCTCCAACATTAATCTATATAACTTTCAAAGTTAAAACTCATTTCAATGATTTTTTTTTTACTTTCTTACTCACTGAATAATTTTTGCAGTATTTGTGCTCAAATTTAGAAATGAGAGTTTCAAACATTTGCCTAAGTTTGAAGTCTCTAGTAAAGTTTTAAATATATATATATATATATATATATATATATATATGAACTCCTAATTTCAAAGATAAGAATTTTGATAATATTTCTTATTAGTAATAGTTAAATGTGAGAGAAAATTTGAAGTTGCTATTGACTCCAGGACCTAGGGACAAGCAAAATTAGAAAATGGACATGTATGTGATAAGAGATTGTATTTAAAACTGAAAAAAATTATGCAGGTTCATTTTCTGTATACTGGGAACGTGGTGTATCAACTAAGAAAGACAGTGATTCAACCTAATTCTTTGGGCACTGACTTGGCGATGGTTAACAGGACTGTAACATAAATTGAAGGTAAGATAGTGTCTTGGTTTATGGTTTCTCTGGGCATCCAATCATACCTGGGTAAAAAGGTAAAATGCAAGGCAATGTGCAAGTAGAACTCACTCAACGTACATTAAAATTAGCATCTATTGTTGCTAATTTTAACCTGTGCTATGGTGTATAATCCTCAATGAGGCACTTGGTGTGAAGCTCCAGAACAAGAAATGAGTCCTGCCTTTCAGGATGGCAACATCAGTTTGGTGTATGGGAAAAATGAGACCTGGTGAGAACAGTGAGGATAATGTACAGGGTAAAGGAAGCTGTGCAAAAGCTGAATGATAGAAACTCCAGGGGGGAGGTTCAAATGATAATTATAAACTCAATATATAGAGACCATGCAATGATGGAAATACTGAAAAATTTTCTTTTTCCTCAAAGTCATCCTTGGCCAAAATGTAAAATATTAGCTTAAACTGTATTGGAAAGAGAACCCTCTGAAGTTGAATAAAATGCAACCTATTTGGGAGAGGCCAGAGAATAGATTATGACCAAGGTAGAGAGATGGCTAAACTTGAAGGAGGCAATTAACAGTCTATGTATATTTAATAGGCAATTAGCCTGGTACTTATTTTGTGCCAGAAGGAAGTCATTTTAGTTAACACAAAAGTTGGTTTGTGCAGATTGCTATAAATAACACTTTCCTTTGGCTGCAAAGGACTCAACAATGCCCTTCCCAAATCCCATTGTGTCATTAAGAAGTTGTGAGAGAAACTTATTCCAGGCTTCCTGAGGAACCAGGTGAGCAGGTAATGAGAATAATGAATGCTTTCTTTGCCAGTAGGAAGGCCCATGAACAAAATATGGGTTGGCAATGTGAATACATTAGTGTCCTGTGTTTCTGCCTTGGGAAGGTGCTGTGTGATTTTGAGGGACAACCAGAGAGCTTGTGGGAAAGCCCAGGCCCTGATGATGTAACCTTGAGCAAGCCATACAACCTTACTGTAGGTCAGTTTTCCGTAATTTCTCTGCCCCACCTACCTCACATTCAATAAGAGGTTATGACAATAAAGAATATTTTGAAAAGTTTTTAAAAAGTCAAAAACAACCAAAAACCATATAGGTAGTTAAGAAATCACCATTACTCTAGAGCAGTGATGGCAAACCTATGACACGTGTGTCAGAGGTGACACGTGAACTCATTTTTCTGGTTGATTTTTCTTTGTTAAATGGCATTTAAATATATAAAATAAATATTAAAAATATAAATCTTTGTTTTACTATGGTTGCAAATATCAAAAAATTTCTATATGTGACACGGCACCAGAGTTGAGTTAGGGTTTTACAAAATGCTGGCACGCCGAGCTCAAAAGGTTCGCCATCACTGCTTTAGAGTCAGGTCCAAAGGTGAAAATTAGAATTGGATATGACTTGAGGGGAAGGGAGGAAAGGAGTTGTTACTTAAGACATTCCCAGATCTGATTTAGATTCTGTCTGGGAACCATTTTGGGATAGGGATCTGTTCCATGGATAGCAGAGCCTAGTCATGGAGTGATCACAGAATTTGGTGAATGAATGAGTGAGTGAAGGGACATAGAGAAGAAGAACCATATTCCTCCAGAAAAATAGGGACCAGAAGAACAGGGGAAGTTTGGAACAACCAGCTAAGACCACCTTAAGCCAGAGATTTGGAGTGATTACAGACTGTGCTAGGGCTGGTGCTTTCCTCTCTGTTGGATGTAATCAAGCAATCCAAGATCAGAACAGCAGGCCACTGGACACTTACCACTGGTAGTCTCACTTGAAGAAAGTTTTTAAAAAAGGTCAAAAAACAAAAATGTGTCCTGACATTTTCTTTCCTTGTAACAACATTTACTCCTGTGTTTTGATTATCCCATTTGCTGCACTGCCCTGAATAAAGTGTACAATGAGAGCATCATCAGAAAATTCATAAGATAAAAAAAGGTCTTGGATAAGAACTTCTCTGGTGAGCAGAATAATTCCCAGTTTTTGGTAGAGGAAGTTAAAGAGAAATCTGATTTCATTCAATAAACCCTAAACCATAATCCAATAATGCACAATGACTGGATTAGGTTGTAGGGGCCCATGACCTAAATGGTTTTGCAATTAAGGGCTCACTATCTTTCAGTTATCAACATCTCTTGGGAAAGTTGTAAAAATTTATTGAGTCCATTGCATCCATTTATTTCTGGAAGTATCATATTTAACTTAGGAGACTGCCAGCAGAACCATTCATAATTCATCCAACATACGTTCAAGTCATGACGACTAGCATTCCCTTGACATTGAACTACTCATAAACTACAAAGATTGACATTTCTAGCATGCAGAGAGATTATTTTCTTAATGTCATTGTTGTTTATATATTTATGTTCTATCAAGTTCAAGACTTGTGAAGCCATCGATACGGAGACACTGTTATTGAGCACTTAGCATCTGCCCCAAATTTCATGTCCTTATCTCTTTTAATCCTCATAGCAGCTTTATGAGATAAGCATTATTATTCACATTTTACAGATGAAAAAACTGGTTTCAGAAAGGGGAAGCACCTTGCCTAATTTCACACCGTGAAGAAGTGATGGCATTACAATTCCAACAAAGCTTTATCTGACTCTCAACACATGCTCTATCCAGGGAACCATACTTCTCCCTAATGAGGAAATTGGCATTATATTAGTTTTCTAAGGCTACCATTACAAAATACCACTGACAAGGTGATTTAAACAACAGAAATTTATTGTCTCACAGCTCTGGAGGCCAGAAGCCCAAAATTAAGGTATTGGCGGGGTTGGTTCCTTCTGACTGTAAAGGAAGGGTCAGTTCCAGGACTCTCTTCTTGGCTTGTAGGTGGCCATCTTCTCCTTATGTCTTCACGTCATTTTCCCTTGGTACAATGTCTGTGTCCAAATTTTCTCTTCTCATAAGGACACCAGCCATATTTATTAGACCCTAAGAACCTCTATAAAGACCCTAACTCTAAACAGATCACATTCTAAGGTATGGAGGCTAGGAGTTCAATATATGAATTCCAGAGAGGACACAATTCAGCCCTTAAAGATATGCAGTCAATTTGTTTTGAGATTGCACTACTATTTACTTTAGGGATGTGGCCTCTGAGTCCTTCTGACTGGAATTTCAGTAGCTGAGTCAGAGTTTGAGCTGTGTCTGATTGTATTTATCCTTGTTAAGGCTGAACTTGGAAGTGCCACCTGACAGTGAAGGCTGTAGCATGGGACGAGGGCTGCCTTTTGCATTAGTGTGCAAAGGGATACACTGACTAAGTCTAAGATAGACTTAGGTAGTTTAGCTCATCGACTCTCTGACTCACTGCTCCTTCCTGCCTCAAAGACCTATTTAGAGATTCATTGAATAAAGACTGCAACATGATCGGGTAGTTTGGAATTGGAGGCAGTGACTCATATTCTTCCCAGTACCTGGTATAAATTGTAAATGGTGGCCAGTAAATTGATGCTTTTCATCTCTATGTGGAGGGAACATTTTATTTTGATTGGATTTGAATGAAAACAACGAAGGACCTGGAACAGGCTATGGTGTTTGTGCGTGAGTATGTGTGTTTGTGGCACAGGGAGAATGTGTTTGAGATGGGTACGTTGAGAACACAAAGGTAATGAGTGACAAAAGAGGGAGATCAAGCCTTGGTTGGGGTGGAGGATGTGGGAGAAAACCCACTGCAGTGGTTCTCAACCTTCCTAATGCCGCGGCCCTTTAATACAGTTCCTCATGGTGTGGTGACCCCCAATTTCATTGTTACAAATGGAACATCATTAAAGCATAGTGATTAATCACAAAAACAATATGTAATTATATATGTGTTTTCCGATGGTCTTAGGCGACCCCTGTGAAAGGGTCGTTCGACCCCCAAAGGGGTCGCGACCTACAGGTTGAGAACCGCTGCATTATAGGAACATCAAAGACCATCTTTGTTGGCCATACCGACGTTTTCAGACACAGAACTCTACATTTAAATATCTGAGAACAGTGACGGGCTCTCAGAGGATGGATGTTTTAACTTGGCTTCTCTCCTCATTTTCTTAAGGATAGACCTTTGGAGCATTCTAAGTCTCAATTCTATTTTGCCAATGCCTCTTTCCAGTCTCAGGTCTTGCAAAATATTGTGACGAAGGGTCCATCTATATCTGTTTTAGAAATGGACATACATCTCGATAGTGGCTGTCGCACCTTTGCCCTTCCCACAGGACTTGAGTTCTAGAGGAGTCAGCTGAGTATCATGCAACTCACTCAATCACCTATTAAATTCTCAAAACACAAGCAGATTGTGTCTGATAGTCAGATAATAACCACAGCTGTTTGTTGAGGACACAACTGTCTTAGTTATCCCATAGGGATACAGTGCCCAGGGAGGAAAATGCTGCTTTATCCTATTTTTAGAGTTTAAAACTTCTTGCTCTTGTGGATGGCTCACAATGGCTCTTGTGTGAGCCTTACATGGGATATGGAACCTGATAGGTATCTAGAATTGTTTATGATTGTTAGGTAAAATACATCCATATCCCTAAAGAAAATCTTATTCTGCCTCTGTGCAATTCTGCTCTTACCTAAGAGCATAAAAGCTACACTCTTATAAAGAGAAATCTCTATTGTCTGATTTCTATGTCAGCTGAGTTGAGGGTGAGATGAAATTTCAGCCTTTTCCTCTGTCATAGGCTTTTCAGAATGATGCACTAATGGATACAGAGACACTTTTACGTGGTTGGAGAATTGTTCTCACAAAAGGACAAGATGTAATGTTCCTTGTAGAAGTCTAGTCTTTAGTATGAAGCCTGCCAACACTAAGCTTCTCACAGTGTCCCCATGTACACCTTTCTAGCTTGCATTCTCCCTGAGGTGCTGTCTCTTTGCAGTTCACTGCTTTTTCCTGGTTATGTATTCCCTGGGGTTTATTTATTTATTTCTTTTTTAAAAGAACGGTAACTCCTGAATGGAAACAATGGTATCTTTCTAACATACTTGGGTTTGTATTTTTCGACAGTGTGGTAGCCATGTACAAGCATCTTGACTACTTATTAACCTTCAGGAAAAAGTATTTAAAAAGCTGCTGGAATTGAGTTTGAAACTCTGTGGATTGATTGTGCAAGATAATTAGCCATCCATCTGCCTTAGAAATGCTAAAAAGAACAGAGAAGACGAGATTAATATCCAGTTCTTTCTGAAAGAAAATTAGCAAAGAAAAGGACCCAAAGAGAGGTTTCCACCAGCCTTGGAGGCGGGACTGAGCCCAGGAACTGACACCAGAACCTTTGGTCTGCAGGAAACACGGAAGGGCTATGGTCACCAGCCTGCTGTGCGATGGAAGCTTCCTTTGCTCATCTTCACGCTTTTTGAAGGACAGAGGACAGAGTAGCACTGGGGCTGCCTATTTACTAGCCTGAGAGCTAGAATAAGGTCAGTGCTGGGATAGTGAGAAGCCTGTGTCTTTGATATAGGACAAGACAAGGACCGAGTATATTCATTGTCTATTGCTATGTAAAAAGCTATCTCAAAATTGAGTTTCTTAAATCAACAAACAGTTACTATTTCACAAGTTCTGTGCATCAGGAATCTTGGTGCAGCTTAGCTGGGTAACTGTGTCTCTAGGTCTCTCCTAAAGTTGCAATGTAGGTGTCGGCTGGGCCTGCAGTCTCATGGGAAGGCTTGACTGAAGAGGCATCTGCTTCCAAGCTCACTCATGGGATTGTTCGCACGGTTTCTCGGTTTCTCATTCGCTGTTGCACTGAGGTCTGTTTCTTGCTGGTTGCCGGCCAAAGATTTCCCTCAGTTTCTTGCCACATGAGCCTCTCCAGAGAGCAGGTGGCTTTCTCATGAGCAAATGAGAGAACAAGAGAGGGTGTCCAAGGTGGAAGCAAGTGTTTTTCTAACCTGATCGCACAAAATAATATTCTATCACTTCTACCATATTGTTTCTTTGTTTGCTTTTTAAAGTGAAGCTGTAAGTCTAGCCAAGATTCAAGGATCATGAGGGGGCACTTTAGAGGATTCTCACCATATCAAGGCAGAACAAGATGGGTATAGAAAAGACCAGGTCACATGAACAGAAAGGTGGAAAATCCAAAGCCTAATAATGAAAAACTAACTTATAGGAGTTTGAGCTTCAAAACAGACAGCTAGGAAGGAAAGACATGAGACAATGAGACATTATGAGCTAGAATAAATTATACTAAACTCAGACAAAGGGCAAAGGCATGGTCTTATACATCTTTAGATTTACAAGAAGGCTAAGTAAGCACTATGTCTTATAAATATTTGTTGAGTGCTCAAAACAGAGCATTTCATACGTTTTCTTAGTTATAGTGATTGATCTTTCTGGTTCTTATAATGGTTTAAAGAATTTGAATTCTTTTTATTTGTTTTTTATCACCATTTATCCTCTCTACACCCTTGCCACCTCTACCTGTCCATCCTCTCCTCCCCTGCACTCCCCCCCTTCCCGCCCTCCCACCACCCTCCTTTGCCCTGGCAATCCCCACACTATGGCTCATGTCCATGAGTTCTCTCTCTTTTTTTTTCTTTCTTTTTTTTGCTCACTCCCTCTACACAACAGCCCCGCCCTCCCCCCCCCCCCCCAAGCTGCCTGCCTGCTATCTATCTATGAGTCGGTCTCTATTTTGCTTGGTAGTTCAATTTGTTCATTAAATTTCACATATGAGTGAAATCATATGGTACTTGAAAGAATTTGAATTTCTTATACAGTAAAACCAGATAGAATCAGTGTTTATGTCATTGGAAGGGTGACTATATATGTTGTACATGGATTTTGCCAATATTTACTTTTGAAAGTGAAAGGGGGTGCTATTAATGGCAAGGTCAACAGGTGTACACTAAGGTCTTCCAGGAAACTTGGATATGTAGTCATCCTAGCTGTTTGCCAAATTCCCTCATGGTCCTTTACATAGCATCCAAAGACCTGGGACAGTGCTTTGGGGAAGACCTAGGAATCCTGGGCCAGAGAAGCTGCCGAGAGGATCCTCTTCCTGCCTTCTGGTCCAGTTACCTTATTTTTAGAGTCAGAAAGAGTGAGACAATCAATGTCCCTTTTTCACCTGGGAATTGACCATTACATTTTCCAGCGCTCTGGAGATCAATGTGATTTTTTGGGTCTCCTGGGTACAGTGGGTAACTGGAATATCAGTCAGTAAGTGATTGTGTGGGTGAGCAACTGTCCTAATCCAAACTCAAATTCTGACTTGGAAAACCACTTTACCAACTGACTCTCCTTTTTCTTTTCCCTGTAAAATTTGAAGGAAATCTCCTCTCTCTGCAAATGAAAGTAAAGAGCTCATCTTCTAGAGTGATGACAATCAAGATTCTAACTGGCTTTATATATTTTGTAAATAAAAGATATGGATTAAACTAGAAGCCCATTGCACAAAGATTCATGCAGTAGGCCTTCCTTCCCCTGGCTGCTGGCACTGGTTTTCCTCCGGCACCTGGGACCCAGGCCTTCGGTCTGGCCGTAGCGGAGAGGCCAAGCCTCTTCAGTCTTCTTCAGTCTTCAGTCTTCACTCCGGCTGGAGCCTTCAGTCTTTGCTCTGGCCTGCGTATGCAAAGTAACTGCCATCTCTGTTGGGTTAATTTGCATAGTTGCTCTGATTGGCTGGTGGATGTAGCAGAGTGACACCAATTTGCATGTTTTTCTTTTATTAGTGTAGATAATTATTCACCTTCAGCCTTTATCACAATATTTACAAAGAGACCAAGATTCTCCTCTCAATATCAATACCTTTTAATGATTAATCACTGAAAGCTGTGGGGTTGCTTTTCAGGCTAAGGGCCTTGTCTTATGCCAGAACTGCCCCTGAAAAGGCAAAAGCATCATGTGAGTAAACCATCATAACTAACTAGACAATAATAATATAGATTGTAGCATTGAGGAGAAACTACTCTCTGATGACATAAAGACCAGTTCTCTGAACCATTTTATTTTAATTGGTCAGTAGCTTCTAGAATTTTCTGGAGATCTCCGAGGTTGAATTTGGATATATATTTTGTAAATAAAAGATCTCTTTCCCTCATCCTGAGCCAGCATGCCTTAGTAAGGGGGAAAATACCCTCACATGCCCATCTTAACCTTTCTCCTTAGCCAAAGGTATGAAATTATATATTGCATGACTGATCTAACTCCATTGATATTTCTAGGAAAAGTCCATCTTGTTTGTAAAGTTGGAAGGAAAGATGGAAACTGTGGAGAAAACAATAGATTTTTTATGCTATGGACATGGCAAAATGACAAATTTTACAGTTTATCTCATATAATGGAAACAGACTTTTGGATAGAGATTCTTTAATAGAGTAATTTCTTTTATGCACAGATAGCTAAATGGTACTTATTTAATGAATTCAAAAAAGTAACTATTTCACCCATAATGCTGTGTGCAATGCAGTCATGGAGGGGAAAACAATGGGCTGAAATATGCAAAGCTTCCCTTGGAAAAAGTTCTGCTGGATTTGGCCAATTTCTTTTGACATGCATCAGGGGTCGAATTTCCATGGCAGGCTCAGAATTTCACAGCTTTTGTGCCTTGTGACATTCTGATTTATGTGGATATTAAAAAAGGATGACATATCAGACCTAGCATGGTCACAGAATGACTGTGCTACAATTGAAATTGAAAATGCTTCTTTCTTTCTGAGGCTCCATAGAAATCCCTATGGTGTAAACACATCATATTTGTGTCTTAACCATGCCATAGGCTTTGTCAGTTTTTTCTCAATGGACCTAAAAAAAATCCATCTTGGAGAGTAGGCTTGCAGTAGGCACAGAGCTTGTCCTCCATTTCTTTGCAGGAGGGATTCTTGAAGAGTGGATCTAACAGGGTATGGTTGAGAAGAGCAAGGCATAGCTATTGAGGCAGAGAATGGGATTTAGACCCAGCCTTGCTCTTTCTGTAAACAGAGAACAATAATTAAACCTACCCCATAGATGTAAAAACACAAAAACGCACAGGTGTGATGTTAGCAGTAGTTGTTATTAACAGAGCATTCAGGGGGCAACCTCCAGATGGCCTTTGGGTTGATCTTTTGAAGTATTAATATTTACAACATAACAATACTTGTTTTTTGTTCTTAGACTTAAAACTTTTATCACATCAAAAGGAGAAAAAGTATTTTCATTAATACTTCTATTTTTTTTTGGTGGGGGTAGAAAGTGGAGATGGGAAAGATTGAGGGAGTCAATAGAGACTTTCACTGTTATGGGCATTCCTATGGATTGGAAACCATTCAGAGAGCTGTTGCTTACTTTGGAATTGATGCAAAGTTTTCCCAATTTGCAGGCAGCTAGGGCTGATGTTGGAGGAGCCTTCATTACTTCCTGTACTTGGGAGGAAGGGGGAGTTAAACCCACTCCATTGTCTTCAAAAATGATTTTTTTAATGCACTGTTTCAAAAACTTCTCCTCCAAGATGGTAAACAATAAAATAATTGACCATCACCCAATGAAAGGCCAATTACTAGTCTTCCTTACCCTCCCAGTTCAACTCTCAGGTGTCCTTCATCTGTGACATTGGTCTTGCCTGCCTCCTGAGCCAGTTCTGACCAGCAGAAGTGAGCAGAAGTCTCACTTCACCAGTGGGAGCCAGACATCCGTTGAGAGCTTTAGGCTGGCCAGATCCAATCATAACACTAGGATCCTTCACTTTCTTTGCTAGTTCTCCCGTTTCTTGTTGGCACCACTGGGGGGTCGGCTCCTGACTTTCATGCCTCTCAACTTCTGGCTCCAGTCCTGAACTCCAGTGTTGCCATCTGATTTAAAGCCTTGTGATGCTAACTATACATAATGGCTCTTTGGGATTTCACATATTGATACCTTTCTGTTCTAATTTGAGTTTGGCCTTTCCCCTCACCCTCTTTGTAAGACACTGAGCACTAGATAAGAGTTAGTCTTCTTGGCACCTGGGCAGTTTGTTCACCTCTATCTAGCATGGCCCTGCTTTTCTCTTCATTTTAACTCTTACTTCAAAAGTCCTAGCATGCCTCATGCTTGAGAATGTCCTAATGACTGGTAAATATGAACAATGAGAATGAAGTCCTGTTCTTCATAGAGAAACAAAGGATTAGCTATAAGCTAATTAGCTGGAACATTAAAGTAGCAGCTTGAGCATAGTGGAAGGTGTGTGAACTTTGGGTCAGACAGGCTTTGGTTCAAATCCTGACTCAGTTTTGAGCAGGTCACCTCGTCTCTTTCAGCCATTTCCTTACCCTCAGATATTGATAGGATACTACATTTTCAGGATTGTCATAAGGATTAAATGAGACCATCCATGCAGATTTGTAAATTAACTGTCACATAGTAAATGCACAGCTAATATTAGGTATTCCCATTATCACTATTACCATAATAATAACTCATTACTGCTGAAAAGAACTTAGACACCTAACAACACCTTCTTAATAAGGTTTCTAAATAGGATTTCTAAATAATCCCAGCCAGGGAGCAGGGACCCATGGAAGGTTTTCATAAAGAATCACAATATTAAAATATTTAGTAAAATTTATTAAATCTTTCTTGAAGGAGAATAACTTTTTAATTTATGGGGCAAAAACTCATTGGAATTTTTTAGCTGAAACATGTCAACAAGTTTCAATGAATACATGAAGAAAGATTAGAGACTACACTATGGCATCAAATGATGAATTCTAACTAAAAGTCACCAGATGTTCAACAAATCAGTGATTCATTGAAAAGACTGTCCTATTATGTTGGCACTATTGTTCATCTAGACTTAATAAACTAGTCACAGAATAAAGGTTTAATGTGTGTAATTTATCTTTGAGACAACTTTGTGTCTAATAAGTACACAATGTCTGGGCCCTTAATGGTAGAGATATTTGCCCTCAAAAAGTAGACAGGTTGCTGTAATAACTACTAAAGGAATATGAGACATAAAGAGAAATGGGAACCCTATCAATCTGGCAGAAACATCTGGCAAGGACATGATGGAACAGGAGTGAGGTGGGGGTGGCCAAGTTTTCACAGCCTCATTACCAGCTCTATTGAGAAGAGAACTCAGTATTTGAAAATATTGGCATCCTTGCAGCTGAACTGAATGGCTTGACTTGGCCACTCATAGTCAGGCGATGTCAGCAAAGGAAGAGACATGACTCTTTGGGAGAGTCAGACATTCTGTGAAATGAGAATAAAATGTGAAATCATTCAAAGCTTTTGATATGTCACAGCATATTTGAATACCTACTTCAGAGACATGCTAATCTTCTCTCAGTAATTAAAGAAAACCTAGCATACTTACACAATCAATAGATCTCAATGTGGATGTTACCGAACATACATGTACAGATAATAATACATGTACATGTAGAATAATCATAATGTAAAAACATTTGTACTAGCACCTTAGAAGCCTCCCTGTGAGATCTGTAGTCTGACAAAATCTGTTTTGTTGGCCCACTGCAATGAGGGAAACCACAGACGAAATATCATTAGGTGTCCCACCAAACAAATAGAGGAATTATATCATTGGAGGGAAGGATGGAGGTTAGTGTCAAAGCAAACTCAGGCCTGTTAAGGAAACCCAAGGTTCTTGTTTCATTGGAACCTACACAGTTGAGATATACACAGAATACTGAGTTCAGAAGCTCCTTATATGAAACTCTCCATCAGTTGTGAATCAAAAATGCTTCTCTGTCAAAGTGACTTAGGATCTTAGGCAAGAGTTTCATTCCTATGGATAAAATGTCAAACAGCGAAGTCTCTGATAGTCTATGATTTTAGAATATAAAATTTCTCTAAATTATGTCGTAAGTTCATTGGTGATGCAGCAAAATTAAGCAGGGAGGAGGGATAGTAAATTATGGTGAGGAGGCTTCATTTAAAATAGTGTAGTCAGGTAAATCACCACATTTGAATAATGATGTGAAGGCAGCAAAGGAATGAGCCACATTGATGTCATGGGGAAGAGCATCCCAGAAAAGTGAGAGTGGTTAGTGGTTTGACAGAATCACTTGAGTGGCTGTCTTGAGAGTAGCCGCAAGAAGGACAAGAGTAGAAGCTCGAAGACCAGTAGGCGGCTGCTGCAGTGATCCAGGTGAGAGATTGAAATGCCTTGGACCTGAGTAGTAACAGGAGAGGTGATGAGAAATGGTCAGATTCTGGATAAATGTTGAAAAGCTGACAGGGTTATAATTCTGTCTATTCTTTTACCAGTATTCTCTTAATGCTCACAGTAGCTATTTTAACTTGTCTACTTAACTTATAAAATCTAAAGTTATCAACATACTTATTGTACTCTACAATTAAAGGTCTTATGATGCTTTAATTTTGTTAGTCTTCTAAATGTCTGTTATTGGTGTCTATTATTTCATATTTGGTACCTCATACATTCATACATATTAATTATTATTTTGTTATTATCTATATTTATAGATATTTACCTATATTTTTTATCATTATTTCTTCTATCTTAGATCTTTCATCTGGTATTACTTTTGTTTGCCTGGAGTGTATTCCTTATATTCTAAATAATTTTAGTTAGTTTTTTCAATTTCAATAAACTTAATTTTAAAATAGTTCTAGATTCACAAAAAGTTAAATTCCTACATATCTCACACAGTTTCCCCTATTATTAACATCTTACATTAGTATGGCACATTTATTACATTAACGAACTCATGTTGATACATTATCAACTAAAGTGCATCCTTTATTCAGATTTCTTTAACTTGTTCCTAATGGCCTTTCCCTGTCCCAGAATCCCATCCAGGATACCACATTACATTTAGTTGTGATGTCTCTCAGTCTCCTTTTGCCTGAGAGATTTTTATATTTTTCCTGTTTTCAGGAATTTCGATTAGATATTTTATGAAATATCCTTCAATTGGAATTGTCTAATATTTTTCTTATGATTTTACTTGGGTCCTGGGCTTCTAGGAGGAAGGTCACAGAGAATAAAAATGCCACTCTCATCATATCATATCAGGGTACAAATCAACATAAATTACCACTGTTGATGTTAGCTTTGATCACCTGGCTCAGGTAGTGTTTGTCAGGTTTCTCCACTGTAAAGTTTATCTTTTTTTCTCTTTTTTCCGCACAGTATCTTTTTTGGAAGGAAGTCACTATGTGTAGCTCATACTTAAGGAGTGAGTAGGCAGTCTCCACGTCCCATTTACTTATTTCCTCAATCATTTACATAAGTTTGGATTCATGGATATTTATTTTATACACTGGGCTTATAATCCAATACTACATTACTTAATTTGTTGCTCAAATTACTCCAGATTTGGCTATTGGGTGTTCTCTCATGTTGGGTCCTGTCTTCCTTTGGCATGACCTTTTCATCCTAGTATGTATGTATGTATGCATGTTTTTATGTATTTATTTATTTAAGCACTTCTTTATCTTTTAGCAATATAAGATGCTCTAGTCTTGTCCTGTGAGATTCTGTCCCTACCTTAGAATTAGCCATTTTCCCCAAGGAGCCCTTGTTTATTCAGAGTGGATTTGAAATTATTTCTTGCAGATATTGACAACCTGGATCTATCAACTTGAAAACTAACTAAAACTTATTTTTGTACTCTTAGTTAATATAGATTAGATCACAGACTTACTAGAGAGTATTTTTTGGTTATAAATTTTCAGGGGAAATTTTCCCCCTCTTCTGTCAAGCACCAATATCACGACATACAAATTTCCTTGATGTCTTCTTCTGATTAGCCGGTTTATTTCTCCTCACCTTTACCATCAAGGAATAGTTCTTGGGTATCTCAATTTATGTGGTGAGCCTCCTCTTGGCCTCTCCACTTTTTGGTGAGACTAAGGCTTCATCTCCTCTTCAATCTCGTAACACCTGCAATCATTAGAGTGCAAACTCTACAGATCAGGGTTCAGCAGAAACCCTTAGGTTATAAAAGCTAGCTTAACACTTTTTGACTGTCATGGTTTTTGCTTTCACTTTATTTTTATACATTGTGGATTATTTCCCTCGTGTCAACTAACTACAAAGATATGTCTCAAGTTTTATCCTTTTTTTTGTGTGTGATTTCATTAGGGAGAATTCAGTTTACCTACTTATCCATTCCATCAGACTTAATAGTCTAGGTTCATATTTTATTGATTAGAGGAGGGTCCTTATCATTGGTTTCCTAGAAGTCAACAGCTCACCTGGATCGGGAGTACCAAGACAGTACTAAAAATCTCCTTTTGTTGTGGTTATCAGCATATTATTAGTTTAGGCTGAGGGGATACTGAAAAAGAGTGGAAGATAAATGTTTAATAATCCCGACAAACCCAGGTTTTGCAGTTTCTGGTGATGGATATGTTATTGAGTTGGGGGCCACACAACAAAGGTTTTCAGCTAGTAGCTGTGTGGACTCCTTTCCTACACGTAGAAAGGTGAAATAAGCACTCTGACATGTTCTACTTAAACCATGTTCTCTATCCAGACACTGCACACACCAGGACAGTAGTGTGTGAAGATGGGCAGGGGCTAAAGAAGTTGCTTTTTCTTCCAGTGACTGTCCTATCACTCCACTGCCCTCGTTATCCATACTTGTTGGTTGACCAGTCTCTACTAATTCTCCACCCATTCATTTTTCAACCCAATTCCATCTGACTTCTATCCCATACCACTCTCCTGAAGCAGCTTTAACTTAGTTCATAAATAATCTCTTAGTCTATTCAAATTTACCTCTTTCCAATTCTCATCCTACTTGGCCTCTTATCATTGGGTGCTATTGAACAATTCATTCTCCTTGAAATTCTCATACACCTTAGCTTCCTGTTTTTCTCCTATCTCTATGGCCATCTTATCTCATGGAAGTCCTTCCATCCCTTCTGAATGGCTTTTTTTAATTCTCCCATTCCTGTCTCCATCTTTTAACCACATATAGATTGAGATATGCCAGGATGTTATTCTGCATTTAGAAGGGTTCAGGAATTTGGAGAAGGGGCTGCGATTAAATTAATAAACTAGACATAAAATATAAATTTGGAAGGCATTTTGGCAGGGAGCCAGATGGAGCTTAGCTTTAGTAACTAAGTTCTCTGAGTCTCTGGACCCCTAGCTTTTTATTAACACATTTTCTCCTACAACAAAGCAGATTTACATATCAAAGGCAAGGTTTGGTATCAGGTTGGGGGAACTGCCTTCTGCTGTCTGGCAGCAGGCAATAATATATGCAGATTTTCAGCCCTGCTGAAGCCTTAAGGTTCATCAACCTTTTGATGAACTTTTTGCATAATTATGACATGCTGGAATTAGCCTCCAGCAGAGATAGAATAGACAAGTGAATATTCTATAGTCACGTCCCCTGCTTCATGTTCCCTTGCTATCTAATGGGGTACAGACCATTATTAAAGTGATTTTTGGTAATTACATAACTAGAGACCCTAGTCAAGTCTGGGAGGTTGAGCTCGTATCTAAAGGGCCAGTGACAGTGAGTAGCCAGACATGGGAGTCAACATATTTGAAGGTCCAAGGACAAGAGAGTATGTTATATTTAAGCAGTTGAAAGTAGCCTGTTATGGCTTCCCCAGCCAAGGAGAAGAGCAGTGAGAGATGTGACTGGAGAGGTAGGCAGGGATCATGGAGTTTTGTGAGCAGAGTGTGGAAAACGAATTGGAATCTGGCCAGAAAGGAAGTGGTAGAATCATTTGGAGTCCATTATGGTATATCAGGAGAGAAAGAATGATGACTTGGCCAAGGGTGATGCAGTGTGCCAAATAAAACAAATCAAATTATGGAAGGAGAAATTTTATTGAAAAGCAGTATTGTAACCAGTGGCAAAAGGGAGCTATTGCAATAGGGAGAATTTTCTGGCCATGAGTTCTGTAAGCATCTCCAAGGTCAGACAGAAAAAGGCTTCTCTTTTACAGAAAAGAGTGAACAAGGCAGAAAAGAGCTGGGCTTGAGAAAGAAGACTGAACGAGGAGAGTGGTATGATAGGACAGTAGATTAGAGAACATTTTATGCTGATGTCAGCCTATCTCAGGGAGGAGCCTTTATGGAGGAGCTGTATGCTGACTGTGAGTCTAAGTTCAGGGACCCAGAGGAAGGAAAGAAGCTTAAAGAAAATGTGGTTAATCAGATTAATGAGCACTTTATTCTGATTGATCAGTGGGGACAAATAATTCATATAATTGTTTATGAGGCAAAAAATAATAATTTGGAGGATCTGTGCTTGGCCTTGTCATAGGTAAGCAAGGGGTCACCCGTGAATCTTGTTTATGCCATATGGGGAAGGGGATTCTTTGCAACCTGTTTCCAGGAACACAAGAGGATAGGGGATTTCTTCATTATCACTAATGTACATGAGCACAGGGCTCACGTAAAATTCAACATTGTCAAGTGGGTTGGAAGAAGTGAACATATTTAAGAAATAATCAGCCCTGACCAGTTTGGCTCAGTGGATAGAGCATCAGCCTGTGGACTGAAAGGTCCCGGGTTCGTTTCTGGCCAAGGGCATGTACCTTGCTTGCGGGCACATCCCCAGTAGGAGGTGTGCAAGAGGCAGCTGATCAATGTTTCTCTCTCATCGATGTTTCTAACTCTCTATCTCTTTCTCTTCCTCTCTGTAAAAAAATCAATAAAATATATTTTAAAAAAGAAAAAAGAAATAATCAGTAGCTGATTTCATAGGGTTTGCTGGTAGATTAAATGTCAGGAGAAGGAAAAAAGAAGAATTAAGAATGTCTCCCACATTTATGGGTTGGGAATTGGATGAGTGATAGTGTAGAAGGAAGATAGTGACAGAGAAAAAAGCAATTTGGTGTGATTGAAGGATGGAGGAGATGCACATGGGATATTTTCAATTTCTCTTTCAGCCATACCCTCCTGGTCATTGATTTATTTCCATTTTATGTCTACTCCTGTGCTCCTGACTTAGTTCACACTTTCATCATATGTTGCCTGCTCTATTAAATAAGGTTTCTACCAGGCTCCTTGCACTCAGGTTTGCTTCCATAGCCCCAGGTACATATTTCACATTCTACTGGAATAATATCTCTAAGAAAATTACTGTATGCCACTCATGCTTTCAAAAGTTTTCCAGTTGCGCATGTCTTTGGTCCTGGTATAAACTTTCTTTCTTTTTATTTTCTTTATATTTATTATTTTATTTATCTTTATTGTTGAAAATTACAGATGTCCCCCTCTACCCCCCCCCCATTGGCCCCTTCCACCCCTATATTCATAGGAGCACTATTTATGGTACAGTAGCTAAGATCTGGAAACAGCCCAAGTGCCCATAAGTAGATGTATAGATAAAAAAAAAATGTGGTGCATTTACATAATGAAATACTATGCAGCTGTAAAGAAGAAAAATCTTTTACCTTTTGAGACAGCATGGAGGGGCCTGGGGAGTATTATGCTAAGTGAAATAAGCCAGTCAGAGAAAGACAAGTATCACATGCTCTCATTTATATGTGGAATCTAATGAACAAAATAGATCCAGAGACATGGAAGCATGGAACAGACAGAGGAATCTCAGAGGGAATGGGGAAGGAGGCGGGAAGAAATTAAAGTTTTTTTCTTAGTCAGTGGGGAAAGTTTTGTTTATTATTAAAACTCTCTTTCAATAGTACTCTTTTGTGAAACCGTATCTCTCACTTTATCCCCTCCCCAACTGAGTTATTGTCTCTCTTTAAAAATGTCTTCACATTCTTTTCCCTTTAATTATTTGTTTGACTATTTATTTTATTAGGTTTTTAAATTCATATAAGGATGGGACCAGTGTCCTTAATCTCTGGCTCCCCAATGCTGATAGAAGTGCTTTGCAAATGCTTATTTAACTGTTATAGAAGTGCTTTGCAAATGCTTATTTAACTGTTACGGATTAAACTATAAATTCATGGAGAGCTACTTGAATGGAATCTCCCTGAGGCTGTTTCATACCAACTGCTTAAACTCTATTCAGAAAGTGAAGGAAGATTCTCCTCTAGGCTGTAATTTGTGGGAATTGTGCATTTCCTCATGTCCTGGTGTTTCAATATCCCTTTTGGTTCTTCATTTGTTTATTTTCAGATTTGTTCTCTTTACTCTGATCTCTGTAGAATTGTCATGAAAAGAGTGAACCACGATTTTCCTGTACCTTAGTGTGAGGAAGTTCCTCTGGTAGCTTTTCTCCTCAGTAGGAGATTATTTTGTTTTGGGGAGTAGACAAGGGGCACCGGCAGGGGTTGGAGAACACTGAAGGCTGACTTGATTTGAGTCATGATCTCTTTTGGATAGCCTTGTTTAGCAGTATTATTTCCTATTAGTAATTTCTTAAGCCCAAAATATCTTGTGTGGAGCCTTAGCCTTCTGTAGCGGTGCTCCTGGACTTCCACTTGTATTGGGTGGGGATGGACAGATGACCTGTGAATGAGGCCCAGACCTCTTAGTCCCACCTCCTTTCAACCAAGGTCCCTCCCTGAATTCAAACTTAGCCTCACCCCTGCCTCATCTAAAGCAGTAGTAATCCATCCATACCTATTTTATTTTATTTGTTTGTTTATTTATGTATATTTATTTTTACTGTTCACTTCCTTCCTGGGAAAGATGGGCTCTCCTTTTCCCTTCTACCATTTTTGCACACACAGCTCACAAACTTATTTCAGCGAAGATGTAATGGGAAATTTTTCATGTCAATTCCCTTTGCCTAATCTTCCCTCTGAGGGTCCTGTTTCTGAAGATGGACAGGAAGGTCCTTGATTCTATTACCCCAAATGTATAAGAAGTCACAAGAGGCTCAGAAATATCAAAAACAGACTAGAGAAATACTTTGTAAACCAGGCTTTTTTGAGATTCAGGGCATCGCAATGGCACTTAGGGCCTCCTGGGGGGCTGAGAGGTTAGCCTGCATCTGTGTTTTAGCCAAGCAGCACTACTTTATCTATTTAATTACTGGGGCTTTGCGGAATATTTCACTTGAAAACAGGGTTCTGCTGCTAAAGGGAGTTTGAATACCACTGGCCTAGAAAATGATTCAAGCCTGTTTCAGCGAAAATGTGTCCATGTTCTTATGAAGCCACCAGGAAGGGAAAGTTATTCTATTCTTTTCGTTGTATGCAGCATAAACTATGGCTCATGAAGCACAGAGGGATTGAACTCCGATGGCTTTGCCTCAGAACAGCAAATCTGAGTCTTTCCTGCATGAAAGACAAGACGGGATCTGAGTTGCTGGAAATGCACGATGCTCTCTAAGAGCATGCATTTAATGCCAGTGTCAGGGCAAACTCCCACCAGCTGTCTAAACATTTACCGAACCCAATAATAGCATGAGAGATATGTGGGCTTCAGATGCTTGCCATCTTAAAACAGCACTTAGTCATTAACTTAATCACAGCTGCTGTATGCCAGCCAGTGTATTCTGTTTGTAAACAGTGCATCTGCTCCAGGCAGCCCTCAGGAGTCTGCTGTGGTGGTGTATACAGCAGGCTGGTTAATGTAGAGATGGGCAATGTGAGCACTTGAGGCAAATGGGGCGCTCTCTCACGCTCAGCCTGTTGACTGTACTAGGGAAGCAGAAACTTGGGGTTTATTCCATCCAAAGTGCTGCTGCCATGGTTCCTATGGGTTACTCTTACATGGCCATGTTAGGAATTCTGGGGAATTAGGAATGATCCATTGGAAGAAAAAGTAATAAGAATTTCAGGACATTTAAAAATATCTATCCATTAAGCTATTCAACAAAAATTGCTTGATTATATACTATTAAAAGAAATCTATTGCATAGTTTTGAAAGCACAAGAGCTAAACAAAGAGTTTATTCATGCTATGGGTGATTGCAGGGCATAGTCCTAAATTTTGGAGATAATTTCATGCATAGTAACTATGCTTTTCTCTAAAATGTCTCTTAATGTGCTCTCAGAAACTGTCTGAGAATTGGTCCAGGCAAGCACTGCATTTCCTGGGTTTGTAAGGGCTCAGAAAATGAGATGTAACAAGTGTTGATGAGGATTTGGAACCCTATGCGTTGCTGATAGAAATGCAAAATGATACAGCTGCTGTGGAAAACAGTATGGCGGTTCCTCAAAAAGTTAATTATAGAATTCCCGAACAACACAGCAATTCCATTTCTAGGTATATACCAAAAGAATTGAAAGCAGGGCCTCAAACAGATACTTGTGCACCTGTGTTCATGACAATATTATTCACAATAGCCAATTGTTCATTAACAAATGACAGATAACTAAAATGTGGCATATTCATACAATGGAATATTATTCAGCCATAAAAATTAATGCATTTCTGATAAATACTGTAACATGGATGGACCTTGAAAACATTATGTTAAGTGAAATAAGCCAGACATAAAAGTACAAATACTGTATGATTCCACTTCTCTGAGATAGCTAGAACACTCACACTTACAGAAACAGGAAGTGGAATAGAGGTTACCAGGGGCTGGGAGGAGAGGGGAATTGCAAATTTTTTGTTTAGTAGATAAAGAGCTTCTGTTTGGAATAATGGGAAAGTTTTGGAAATGGATTGTGATGATGTTTATACAAAATGAAAAAGTAGTTAATGCACTGAACTGTGGGCTTAAAATCTTTAAAATGAAAAAATTTATGTTATGTATATCTTACCACAATAAAAATAATTCACCCACAAATGTAGCCAAACTGAAAGCAAGAAAGGAAAATATGCAGATGCCAAAATTAAAGACAGATTTAGGTGCCGGGGAGCAGATGCTGAGTGCAAATACCTAACAGGCAGTGAAAGCAGATACTGGCTGATACTGTTGTAA
Organism: Myotis nattereri; assembly: GCF_964212035.1. Lineage (NCBI taxonomy): Eukaryota > Metazoa > Chordata > Mammalia > Chiroptera > Vespertilionidae > Myotis > Myotis nattereri. The sequence continues at coordinate 38,989,309 of NC_138076.1, read as the reverse complement.
GCAGTGTTCAACCTTAGTTGCACATTGAAATCACCTGGAGACCTTAATATGGTACTGATTCCTGGACCTCACGCCCACAGATTATGATTTAATTGGTTTGGGACTAGGCTGAGCTGTCTTCCTAAGCTGGGGCTGGGTACTCCCATGGAAATGAATCCTCTATGAATATGAGTTTACAGTCAAAATTATGAATTGCATGAGGAAACGAGGGAGGGTGAGAAGACGCAAAATACAAGGAGTGTTTTCATGACCAACAACAACAAAAACAATATGAAAGAGAATTTAAAAATAAATGTGCTTTAAAGATCAAAGATTTAAAGGAAGAAGTAGAAATCAGAGAGCAGAAACTTGATATTGTAATAAAGAACAGGTAGATTTGAAAAAACAAAAACAAGTAAAAATTCTAGAAAATAAATGGAGAGAGACCAAGAGATTGGAAATTTGATAGAGACCTGAGAAGTAACAAGCTCCAACATATGCCTAATAGACACTTCTGAATGACAGAATAGAAAGACTAGAGAACATTCCATACTGAGAAAAGATAGATTATCAAACTGAAGGAACATACAAGTCCTAAAAGAATAACATTTTTTTTAAAAAAGTGACCCCAAGTGCGTCAAAATTACATTGTAAAAAAAATATCAAATATCAAAGACAAAGAGAACACCTTATACTCTACCTGAGAGGAAAGCTGATGACTTTAGAAGACATGGAACCTAGATTGACAGCTGTTTTCCCCCAGCAACAAGCGGTGCCTGAAACGGTCTTCAAGAGGCTGAGAACATACACATCCTGATCATTCAAAAGTCACAGCGAAATCTACACACATTTAGGTCTACTAGTACACACACACACAAAAGAAAATGTATAGACTCCAAGCCTCTATTGAAGGAACTAACAAGCTCTGTTGGTTGGAGCATTGTCCCTTCCTTCCATTCCCAGTCAGGGTACATATGTAGGTTGCAGGTTTGACCCCTGATCAGGATGCTTATGGAAGGCAACTGATTGATGTTTCTCTTTCACATTGAGATTTCTCTCTCTCTCTTTCTCTCTCTCTCTCTCTCTCTCTCTCTCTCTCTCTCTCTCTCCCTCTCTCTCTCTCCCTTTCTCTCTTTCTAAAATCAATAAACATATCCTTGGGTGAAGGATAAAAAAAAGAGATATAAGAACTTTCTTTTAAAAAAATTAAAGTCTATCAATACTTGCGGTATGAACTAAAGCATTTATTTAGGGAGAAATTTATAGCCTTCTATGCATGAATGAGATAATAAGAAAAATGGGGAAAAAAGTGTCCAAATCAGAAAAATGGACAAAGAAAAACAGAGTAAACAAAATAAAAGGGGATATATAATAAAGACTCAGAAATTAATGAACTGGAAAACAGAAATAATAGAAATTATTAACAAAGTAATCTGAAATTTATATAGCAGTCAAATGATCATGATACAGACGATCTATCTATATATCTATGTATGTATATATCTTATCTAGAAATTAATAAAAAAAAGCAGAACATAATATAAAAGAGTGCAAAGGTTATGGGCAAACATTTCATATGAAAAGAAACATATAAAAAAGGTTAATAAACATGACAAGATGCCCAGCCTTACTACTAATTAGGAAAACTGACACACCACTTCACACCCATCAGATTGTCAAAAATGAAATGAAAACCTGTCAGTGCACGTGAGGATGTGGGGAAGCAGGAACTGGATCCACTGCCGGAAGGAATATAAATCAGTTCAATGACTTCAGAGAGCAGTTTGGCACACAGCTTGCTGAAGATGCACACACCTAGCATTTCCACTGCAGGTGAATTCCCTCCACCCACGCCCCCGTGTTCACTGCAGCATTGCTTTGTTATTGCAAAAATTTGAAACTTAAATGTCCCCCAATGTCAGTTCCTTTCCTCCATTTCATGCTGAAGAAGCACACACTCTCCTAAGAAAGCATACGAAAATGCCATCTATAAAAACATTTTCAAGTTTACCTTATCCAACATTATTTGTTCATAAAATTCCTTGCTCAATGGAACATAGGCTTTTTTTTTTCAAGTTATCCATGAGAAAAGTGGATAAGAAATTTTCAGTGGACTAAGTCCTTCTTGCAGCAATTGAAACTTCTTTGATTTGAATGTCCCTGTTATTTCCATCATTTTCTGAATTCTTAAAAATTGTGGGCAAGCATAAGCTGGTAGAAAGGTTTCCTTAATATGCAATATATTTGCTGTAATTAATAACTTTTAATAATAAACTTTAGTTTATTATCTTTTTCACCTATTTGGGGATTTAGTGAATAACTAAATATTTGCCTTAATGACAGAATTTTAAAATAATAAATAAATGGGTAATGTTTAGATACTTACTAAATATGTACCTTTATAGTTTTGAATTAATGGTTACATTTTATTCAAATATTTAATTTTTATGTACCCTGTCCTTTAATAAAATCATCTTCATTTTTAAATTGTACTTCAATTGAGTGATGGATAAATTATTGTTTCTAATAAACTGGAATACTTCCTACACAATATTTAAGATGAATAACCTAGATCAGTATGTATCAATATGGGTTGACATAAAAAACAATGTTGATACTCCAAGTGAAATAAGCCAAACTAAAGAGTAAATATTGTATGATTCCACTTATGTATGCTACCTAGAACAGGGAAATTCATAGAGATGGGAATAGAGTGGTGGTTGTTAGGGGTTGGGTGGGTAGTGAGAAATGGGCAGTTAGTGCTTAACGGTTACAGAGTTTCTCTTTGGGATGAAAAATTCTGGAACTAGTAGCGGTAATGGTTATACAACATTGAGAATGTAATTAATGCCACTGAATTGTGTATTTAATATTGTTTAAATGGTAAACTGCATGCACATTTACAATAAAGAATTTTGAAATATGTAATGTTGAATGAAAACAACTTATAGAAGGATAGGTACATATACTATTTAAAGACATAAGTCATTTATGATGCATGCATATGTATTCAAAGTATGATAACATGAATGGAAAGGATGCGCACCAACTCCAAGTAATGTTTTCTCCAGAAAGGAAACAAAATTGGGGGCCTCAATGGTACCTGTGATCTTTCTCAAAAAAATAAATGTTCTGCAGGGAACATAACAAAATGTTGACCCTTCGTTCCTGGTGGTAATACATGAACATTTAGAGTATTTACATTTTTAAAAAATACCCAGAAGCACAGTTTTAGGGGATGCTCTGATTACCTAGTTGACAATATCCAAAATTTGTAAAATAGGATGGTGATGGGGTGGAGATGAGAAAGGGAGGGTCAGATGATGTCAGAGTCCTGGTATGGTACATCCCTGAAACTTCTGTTCACTCCTTTCTTATTCCAACGAATTTAATTACTAGACATTTTCATGCATTATGGTGGACCAAATGCAACGAGAGTAGTCCCTGTATTTCAATAAATGAAGGTGAGCCGGGCTTCTGTGGAAGTCTTTGCATGCAAGGTGCCCGAGTGAGGGACAGCACATGACGCCTTCTGGCTGGCTGAATTGTACATGGATTCTAGCTAACTGTAAATAACCATGAACAAAGAATATCTCAGTAGCCAATATTTTTCTCTGCTGGTATCAAATGAAATTCATTTGGTATCAGCTGGAGTTTTTATAGTGCTAATGGAAGTTATTTTCAGTTATCACGTCAGCCCGTAAGTATACAAAGGCAGCAATTTCACTGGTAATCTGGAGATCAGTTTGTATGTAGGGGGTATGCTTTAGACTGTTTCTGCAGTGTGAGCTTTTATCGGAAGAAATGTGGGGGAATCATAAATAAAAAGGGAATGATGAAACAGAACACCCAACAAGGGCTAAGGTTGGGCTTGGCAACATTTCGTAGTGTGAGCATCTGAACTCCAAGATGTGGTGGCGTCCAGGAAGCCCTGGGCACAATGGGGAGCTCGTGCACCTGAAAACTCATTCCACAAAATGTTAGTTTTCTCCCCTCCTCATTCCAGTGATAGCTTTTTATAGCCTGACAGTTCTTGCTTCTGTGCAGCTGATATTTGATCTCATTCCATGGGGGAGAGGTACAGTGTTGGAAACCATCCATTTTTTTTTTTTAATAAGCTCATATAATTTTGCCATACTCCCATCAGGTACAAGAACAACAATGGAGCCCTGAAAATAAAAACCTGCTCCCTGCAGGATTTTAATTATTTATATTCTTTCCACACACAGAACCCCCATTCATTGTGATGATAGCATGTGTGGAGATTGGAGGATCAAATGCAGTGCCAAGATTATTAGCCCAGATAAGGGCAATTGAATCCCCCTCCGCCCCCCGAACACACATATGCTAAATACCTGAGATATTTGTACCAAATATCATAACTGGTAGCATTTCAGAAAACTTGGTTTGTAGTAAAGCTCTGGAGCCTAAGGGATTCCCCTCCCTCCCCCCGCCCCCAGAGGTCAGAAGCAAGGTCATCTAACTACCTACCATTACCATGTTATGGGTCCAACTCTTGGTAGAAGAGAACACTGCTTTTAGATGGAATAAACAAGAATTGTACATCTATAATGGCAAAAATGGCAAACTTGATATTATGTATATTTTACATAATAATATAAATAAAAAACCACAGATACAAAATGAGGATGCAAGTATACAAGTGCTAATTAATGTTGATTAGGCATGAACACCATGCCAAGTATTGTAGGGGAATGGTAAGGTTCCTTGAGACAGGAATGCTGCCTTAATTCCATTTTATTTTTGCTTTTCCTTGTAATCATTTTCTGTCTCTGAGTAGAGATAACAGTGGGTAGACAAATGTTTATTGAATGAAGTAAACAATATGCTCCCTGTTCTCAAAGAGCAGGACAGAGTCTCATGTTTGCATTCTCAACCTTGAGCCAAGTGCATGGTGTGCAGTGGGTACCACTGGAACCCCGCCCAGATGCCTTTACCAAGCTGATGCACCTCCCCCCCAACCTCTCTCCCCACTGCTAGGAGCCTTGGTGCTTACAGATCACAGCTGTCCTTGGCCAATGGAGAGTCACCCCTTAACCCCTTCAGATGGCTGCTTAGCTCTACTCTTCTGTTCCATCCCACTATTCTCCTTCTCCAGTAATGGACCACATAGTGGGGCTTCTTGGTGGAGAGTTGAGGTGGTTTGTAGCAGTGGTCTCAACTGAAATGTGCTTTTCAAAGGGTATATGAGTATGGAAAGTTTTCAGGGAATCAGTGTTCAGATCTTTAGATTCTATAGGTTCTTCTTCTTACAACTCATTCCTAAAGAGCTTGCCTGAGTTCACAATAGTCCTTCTTCCAATTAATAAACCAAAAGCAGACGTCTAACCCACCCCACATCTTACTCATGGGTTGGAAGTGTGAAAACCTCTTGAGCTTTCAACAAAAGGAGGCTTCCTTTAAATATTAATGGTGTTTCAAAATAACCCATAGGGATTCCTGTATTTCTCTATCTTAATCACTATTCCATTGAGGGTGAAATTAAGTGTTTTGGACTTGGACTGGGATGTTCTGGTTCAGATATAGAACAGTGGAAAGTATGGCAATTATTGTTTAATGACTTAGTCTCTTCCATTTCCTTCCTTCTGTCAGAGAATGTAAGATTCTGTGAGAGCAAAGCAAGGTGCACTTTAAGAAATATGGAATGCTAAAAATGACCTTTTCATGTATTTAACTGTAAGCAATTCTTTTCAACTATTCTTAGAACTAACTCATCCTTAGTCTGTTTTATTAGCTGGAAAGAAGAGACCTTTGAACAGCCTGACAGTAGGTTAGCGTTGCAGAATCTTTTAAATGTAAGTGGAATGCTTGTAGAACTACTGAAATTCTTAGGATATATTACATAGAACCCTTGGGTAAAAGTTTTATGCAATTTCTTTTATATTCCAGATGTGCTGTTCAATTAGATAATTAAAATTATTTTATATTATATATTTTATATTATATTATAAAACATTTATTCTAGGTATCGTTTGTCTTAATCTTCACATTATAAAATGTTTAATATTTTCCACTTCTTGTTAATAGAAGATTATATATGGTAGCTTTTGAACACATTAATTTTTAACAGTATTTATTCATTTCCAAGAGAAGTTTTTAAATGATTGTGAAACATGTATTTAAAAAAGTCTGAGATTTTATTCTCCTTGTAAGCTTGCAAGTCAACCTGTCACAATTTCATGGATGCTGATAGAAGACATGAAGTTCCCATGTCAGAGACAAAAGACTTCATTATTTAGCCTATGGGCCCCCACGCCTGGCAAAGGTTATGCTGTGATGGCTTTGTAGTATGAACACTTGCCTGGACTGAACTACATCTCCCAGGATTCTCTTTCCTGTATGTTTCTGGTCAGGGTGGGAGACTTGCAGATCCAAGGGACATAGTAGCCATATTGGGGCTGACACACCTTTTCAGACCTGGTTTATCTTGGCGTGAGGCAGCAGCTGAGCCTGAATCCTCTGTTCGCTTCTCTGACACCTGGGCCAGGTTTGTGTGATCACCTATGTGATGAAGGGCCCAGTTTCTTCAGGATATCTTTGTCACAGGACCAGAAGCAAAGAGAATAGGCAACGGTCTCCCAATAGGTGTTTTTCAAACCATTGTGCAACTTAGGTTACATTGCAAATACTTAAAGGATGTTGTACCTTTTATTTTTAAATTTCAGCATTTACAATCTACTAGAAGTTATATTCTTTACAGCTTTACAGGCTTATGAAGAAAAGATTAAATGTCAAAAGTGTGTAAGGAGGTACATAATTAAAAATATAATTTTAGAGGTGTGTCAGTAATCAAGTTTGAGACTCTTGGTTTATAGGGTGGTCTTGGTTCATAAGACAGTCGAATATAAGCAGGTGAACCTCTAGTGTAGGGGTGGGGAACATCTAGCCCCAGGGCCATAGAAGGGCCACAAAATCATTTAGTCTAGCCCTGCCAACATATTAGGGGTGAGTTAATTAAATATTTTACCAAATATAGCTAATTTTTAAGTTGATAATTTTGTATGGCCCAAGAATCTATAATAATAAAAGTGTAATATGCTAATTAGACGGGACAGCCAAACGACCTTCTGGGCTTCCTTCCAGATGACCTTCCATATGAAACCGGGGCTGCGAGGGCTGAGCCCCTGGGCTGAGCTCCTTGCACAAATTTCGTACATCGGGCTTCTAGTGATGTTATAAATATCCAAATGGCACTTGGCAGAAAAAAGGTTCCCCACTCCTGCCAGTGTTTCTGGTGCCTCAAGTGACATCTGGCATCATGGTAGGACTGGGGCATAGAAAGCTCAATTCCCCTCTTGTAGAAACCGTTCTGTGAGATGACCTCTAGATCTTTGCTTTGAAAAGACATTAAATATAAAGCTTTCTCATTTGAGCAAGGTAAAACACTGTTAATGATGATGGTGATGAAAAAAGTTTCCTGCAAAGGACATGGTCAAAGGTGGTGTTACAGAGCTTCTGGGTTGGTGCACTTGTGGAGATCTGGGGAGCCTGGCACACCTGGAAAGGGCATGGGAGCTCTGCACCCCTCCCTACATAGCTTGGCCCATGCATCTCTTCCCTCTGGCAGTTCCTTAGTTATATCCTTTTATAATAAACTGGTGATGTAGTAAGTAAAAAAAAAGTGGCGTTACAGTAAGAGGACCATATAAACTTTTAAGAAGAGTAGGTGCTGATCACTTTGTTTGCCCAAACCACATTTATGCCTGCAGAGTCTGCTCCAGGCATCTTGACAAGGATGGGCACTTGGTTCACTGGGTCAATGACCATCTCTGACCTTGAATTTGTAGCAGAAGATGTGGAGTTAGAAGACCTCATGTGAGTTACACTTTCTGTGTAACCACGGGCAAGTCAATTAAGTTTTCTGACAATCTGCAGCTCTCAGTTAGTGAGATTAACAAAGCTGTTAGGAGAACGAAACCAAAAAAAATGTATGTAAAAATGCTTTGTCAAATATAAAGCGCTATAGAATTTAATCTATGATTCTTACCAACTTTTCTCAAGGCCCCTGTTTAACTGTATCCTTGTTTAGGGTTGTGCTGGAAATTGGACTTGTACATTCAGCCCCTCTGTGTACCCACAGCACTACATTTACTGTGAAGATATTGGAGCCTCAGAGGTGCTGATGGCCAGCGGTGTGATAGGCATGGTGACCTGTGTGTAGTAATCAAGTCAGTCATCTCCAGCGGTTCTGTTGGCTTTGTGTCCAGATCATGCTCTTCGTCTGCATGTTTCTGCATCAATGTCTGTGAACAGTTATTCATTGGAGCGATTTCATTTCTTTGTTTTCTTTGCCAATTCAATTTCCCCCAGACTTGGTGTGTGTGACTGAAAAGATGACCAGACACTTAGGTTCATTACTCCGTTGAGTGGCTGTGCCTTAGTTTCCTATGTGAAGGAGAGTAAACATAAGCTCCACTGCTGTCTCAACTACCGGGTCTTGGCTCCTGCGGTTCAAACCTAGAGACCTTCCAGGCAGGTACCTACCACCAGTGATGTTAGTTGTCCGTAGGAAAACTCTGCAGGGACAACATTTTCCTCTCACCTGATTCTTTGAAAACAAACAAACAAAAAAAGAAAGGTAACTTCTAAGGTTTCCAGACCCCAAGCCTCTCGCTTAAATTTATATAAAAGTAAAATATTAGTTAATACATCTTGTAGAATGTGTGTTCAAGTTGAGATTCTGGGAAGATACGCTTTCAAGTGTCATAGACATCTGTATTAGTTTCCTAGGGCTTTCTTAACCAAGTACCACAACTGGGCGGTTTAAAGCAACAGAAGTTTATTTTCTCGTAGTTCTGGAGGCCAGAATCAATGTGTCGACAGCCTTAGGTCCTATTGGAGGCTCTGAGGAAGAATCTGGTCTATGCTTCTTGCCCAGCTTGTGGTGGTGGCTGGCAACCCTGGTGTTTCTTGGACGGTAGACTCCTCACTCAAATACCTGCCTTCATCTTACATGGGCTCCTTCCTGTGTGCCTCTGTGTCCAAATTTCCCACTTCTGATAAAGGCACCTGCCCAGCCAGCTTGGCTCAGAGGTTGAGCATCAACCTATGAACCAGGAGGTTACGATTTGATTCCCAGTCAAGGCACATGCAGGGGTTGTGGGTTCGATCTCCAGTGTGGGGCGTGCAGGAGGCAGCTGATCGGTGATTCTTTCATCATTGATGTTTCTATCTCTCTCTGCCTCTCCCTTCTTCTCTGAAATCAATAAAAATATATTTAAAAAACGACCAGTCATATTGGATGAAAGGCTCATCTTACTCCAGTATGACTATATCTTGACATAGCTAATCATATTTTAGTTACCTTAGTTCCAAATCAGGTCAAATTCTTAAATTCCAGGAGTTAGAAGTTTTACGTATCACATTTGGGGGACACAATTCAACCCACAAGAATATCTAAGTGACTGTTTGTCAAAAAGATCTCCCACCTGAAATATCCCCAAACAGCCACACCTTGGGTCGGAATTCACATATTACTATTTTCAACATAAACTTTTATATTCAGCAGGGCTTTTTGTGGTTCTCTTATTGAAAAAAGTTATAAAAGGATTTTTCAGTAAAGATTTAATAATGGACATTTAATTTGGTCAGGGTTTTTGCATTCAGAAGGGAAAGCACATCTTGTAAAGCAAGAATTATTTTTTTTAATGGGAATATTTGGCTCAGTGACTACAGCCTGAGGAATGTGCTTGCCTCCTGTAATAGTAGACCTCCCTTATCTGTGGGGGATGTGTTCCAAGGTTGCCAGTGGATGCCTGAGCCCATGGTGGTAACAAGCCCTATAGTTACTATAGTTTTTCCTATACGCACAGCTTACGTTAAAGTTTCATTTATAAATGAGGTACCGTAAAAGAAATAAGGGTTACTTGAACACAAGCACTGGGATGATGCAACAGCTGATTTGATAACCAAGAAGGTTACTAAGTGACTAACATTAGGGAGCATATGTAGTGTGGATAACGCTTCACACAGGGCTGATTCACATCCTGGGCGGGGCAAGATTTCATTATGCTCCTCAGAACAGTGCACAATGTAAAACTTATCAACTGTTTATTTCTGAAATTTTCTATTAATATTGTTGGGTTGCAGTTGACTGTGGGTAACTGGAACTTCAGAAAGCAAAACTACTATAATTCCTTTAGGGTAGATAGAAATCTCCTATAAGACCTTAATTAGACCTCCTACAATTCATCTTATTTTCCTCCCTCTATAGATTATTTCTTAAAAGCAGTTTGCATTTGTGCTTTTGCAAGCATCCAGATTTTTGGATTTCTCACTTAAAGCTGTGACTATTGATCTCAAAGATATTTTATTTTCAAGACACATAGTTATTGAATATTTATATCTAGAGATTGAATTTCTGGTAAGAAACAATTTAAAGAACTGTTCTTTATAGGTTTTTTGTTTGTTTGTTTTGAGCATGAAATAGATGAACACAGCATAATCATTTGGCTGTACTTATAAAGACATCAGATGTGATACAGTTTTAATTATACCAGGCCAACTGAAAATGAAAAACATGAATATGTGATTTTAATTAAGATACACGCCTAATTACTAGGGTACTTCTCACAGGGAAGCTGATTTTCACTCCTCTCCCCCATCTTCCTTTAAATGCAATTCTTGTTCATTAAGCCCCCTCATGTCCTCGGAAATGTTCTGCTCTAGTTTTTCTTTATTGCTCACAGACACAAGGAATTAAAACCCAAAAGTCAGTGTGCGAGCCTGTCTGAAAGCTCCACCGTGTCTTAAGGAGAATGGCAAAGTGGCCCACACTGTTTCATTTGTGTTGTCACCAAGCAAAATCTCAACAAATGCAAACTTCTGACCCATCAACCCCTTATTGAAGATGCTTACATAAATACATAAATAGTAGGAACTATATTCCACTATAAGTTTATCAGAGCTTTACACTTGGTTTAAAGATTGAAGGCTGGTTTGGATATATATATATATATATATATATATATATATATATATATATATATCTTTGTTTGCATGAATCCCCATGTCTACACCCTCAAATAAATACATGAACTTCGCAGATAGGTCATGAAGAATACTAAGAGTCTATAAGTATATATAGCGTATACCTATACTATTTCACTCAGGGTCATCTTTATTCCCTTTGAATTGAGCATGATTGAATATCTGTGCACTTTGTTATTAAATAACACCAAGGATATGAGTTTCTCGTGGTCAGATATAACTATCAACTACACAAGTAGCCTTTGACATATATTTTTAAACTTACATACCAATGGCATGCCACCTCCTTCAATGTTCTCCTTGGAGTTGTAGGCCAATAATGAAGACATTTCTGAATCAGGAAGACCCAGCAGCTAGCGCTTTGGACCATGAATCCAGGTGCTGCTGTAGGCAGTTCAGAGTAAATTGTTTCTATGCTTTCGTTTTCTAGGCTGATCAGAGCTATACTTCTATCTGCAATGTTAACATGATGCCGAGGGCAGTCATCACCTGGGCTTTATATCCCTTTTATTTGCTTCCCATGCATTACAAAAATTATGCATATCATTAGATATTAGTGTTGGGGTAAGATTTATTTATTGCCACACACAATTCTTTTCCCATATGATCAATTCACAGATTTTGTTGTTCAAGCAAAAACTATGTTCTAGTAAAAAAAACAAAATAAATGAAGGGGGAACACTTTCATCCATCTGGCTAAAACCCAGTTTGGGTGATTCATGGAATTGCCTAGCAACAAAGCACTTTTATTTTACAATACTGTGTGCAATTTGACTATGAGGAGAAAATTTTCATTTGCCTGCTTGAAGATTTTCTACTGCTACTGCAAATGTTTAAGTGGTTTTCTCAGAAACATGTTGGAATTGAAAACAACAACAGCCTCCTTTTAAATTAGTGCCTTTAAAAAAAATCATTGAGAGCCTCTTTTTGGGGGGAGATTTTGTTATTCAACACCATTTTAAATTAAAAATTTACCAAAAGCCCTTATAAAAGCATTTTCCTGGATTAAAAAGGTCTGTTTTGTGGGACAGAAGTATTTTATTAAGGGGTACCTTAACAACACAAAAGCGTTTACGCAACCTCCCATGTTGCTTTCCCAGGAGTTTCGGGAAACATTTGGATGAGCAATCAGCAGGAACTGAGGCTGGTGAAAAGTGGTTCCTAGTTTAAGTACCACCACACTTGAGTTCCCAACATTACCATTACCATTCTACTTAATTACCAGCCACTAAGATGGTTATCCTTGGTCAGTTTGCCATACAGAAGTTTCCGTCCGTCTGATTGTGTGTGTGTATGTATCTAGTTCAGAGAAGGGTAAAAGGGAAAATTGTTGCAGTGCCCATAGAGGGGACAGGCCTTTGGGTCATGTGACAACCATGGTCTGCCATTGATGGCTTTGATTCAGAGGTGTTCCCAAAGCACCTTCTCTGAGAAATGCAAGTTTTTATCCCACAAGTAAATACATGCTTGTCTAAGTGGGGTGGATGGGGAACGATTGGTCTGTTTAAACCACTTTGTTCATTAAAAGAAAATTACTAAAATACTAATCTTGCCTTTCTGTTTTCAATCACTAATTTTCAAACAACTAGGACAATACATTTTATATTAAAATGAAGTGAACATAATTGGGATCTGATCTCAAATATCACCTCTGGAAAAAGTCTTCCTGACCATCCCATCGATAGTCACATCCCATCCCCATTCTAACCATTCTCTACTCCCAGTCTGGATTTTATTCTCCCCACCCCATAGCACTCAACACCACCTGGAATGATCAGGAGTATTTATTAGATTGTATCTTACTGTCTTTTTCCTGCTAGAATGTGAGTTCCATGAGGACAGGCGCTATGCTTGTCTTCTATGGTGTGGCATCCACAGCGCTAGACTATTTCCTGGCACATAGTTGAAGCTCAATGTATTGGTAGACTGACCGGGTAGATTTCAAAGTATCTTAAGGTCAGTAATGGTAAGGTTTCCCAAATTGTGTATCATGGAAGATTATTTCTATGGGATGTAAATAAATATTAAATGATAAAAGAGATCTGAGGACAAAAATACCTGAGAAATCATGGGGTAAACAAAGCTGAACAGATGTAAATGTAAAACTTCTCAGAATCTTTACAATGCTAATAATTTAATACAGACCCCTCTTTTTTTGAGGAGAATCTTGGCTGACCTTCAGAGCAACAGACTTTGGGAACTGTTGATGAATAGAAAATGAGATAATTGTGGTTGTTTGGGATTATTGGGGATTTGGATTCTATATAAATAGAAATATATTACAGGAGATTAGATTTGTCCCTATAAATGAAATAATCTTTATCAAATGGCCAATAATATTGTGAAGTGTGTGTGTGAAAAGGTGAAATTATGGTATGTGAGCCTTGAGTGTTGTTGAGTCTGAATATTACCACCTTACTTACCTCTTTAGCTTAATAATTTCCTGATAACAGCTCAGGGCCAGGCAACAAAGCATGAAGACAAGTCAGAGCAACAGATCAGTTTTTACATGACCTCTGTGACCTTCATGAGTCCACAGCGTATTCATTCAATAATAAAATGCATATTTTTCTATGATAGTCCCTTTTGCTTTGCCTTTTAATCACAAATGGTTTCTACTTAAGAACCAGTTTTTGATCTTAATCTTGGGTATACATTTTTCCCCTGGACTTTAGATACTGTTAGGTTAGGTGACTCAGGAGGTGGCATAGGAAATAAAGACAGTCCAGTGAATCAGAAAAAGAAAGAAAAGGAAAAGGTTTATTTCTGTGTCCCCAGGAGACCCATGTACCCCAAAGACAGGGCACGTGGATTCACGCCAACAGGGAGGGGGGCACTTTTTTTATACTGTGGTTGGGTGAGGTATTTAGCTGAGGAAGTTTCTGCTACAGGGGGTCAGCAGGGGTATTCAGGAAGGAGTCAGTATCTGTGTGGGGGTCGTGTTGATTCAGGGAGAAGCCAGTATCTGTGTCTGGCATGCTGATCTGTTAGAAATGCCAGGGAGAGCCCATTATCTCATCACACGTCTGCATGTGTCCAATCCTGGGCTCTCTCCAACCTAACAGATACATTTAAAAAAATGTTTTGACTTCTTATGGGATTTTTGTTTTTTACTTTTTTTAGCTATGCATTTGATGTTACTTCACTAATCAATGCTATTATTTTATAATAGTGTCTTTTCCCAAAAATTGAATGATCAAGTGTTTTTTTTCTTCCCCTGGTCATTGTTAGAGTCACTGAAGGAGATATATATGAGGCTGAAAGTGATAAAGAATTATAAATTTAATAGGCCATCTGGAAACCAGGTGGGCTGAGCCCCCAAATGGCTTTAGAACCCAGGGATTGGGAGTCAGAGATTTTAAAGGACTCTAGGCCGGCTTTTAACGCGGAGAATTCTCTGGGTGAGTCTGGATCCTGGGGAAGTCCAGAGGGGAAAGTTGTTAGGTCGCTGAAGGAGGAACACACGAGGCCAGAAAGGTGAGGGATTACAAATTTATTCGACCATCCACACACCAGGTGGCTGAGCCTGGATGCCTCCAGCACCCAGTGATGGGATTCAGTGGCTTTTAAAGGACTTTTGGTGGGCTTTTTTCTGGGTGGAGACTTCTTTATGCATACCCAGAAGGGAGATAATGGAATGTGGTCACCACAAGTGAAATGTGGTCTCAGCAAAGGGAATGTGCATAGTGAAATGACCTGAAGAACCAGTTCCCGCAACCTAACAAAAGTTACTGGTCTTTAGCAAATGGAATGTGTTCTAAGTGAAAGGGAATGTCAGTTGGGAAATAATCTAAAGGTCAGTTTCCCAGGGGAGGGGGTATATTGATTCAATTATTTATCAGACCTAACGGTCATGCTCTTCCAGATATATTTATGTGACGTTTAATCTTATGCATTGTTCTACCTCAGATATTCTTTTTATCACTTTTTATTGCTCAGAGCATGAATATATATACTGTAATTACTCTATGAAATAGTAACATTAAAAAACCAAAATTTTATTTGGTCCTGGTAAATTATTTTGCCACTATGTAATGTTAACGTAAAAACATTCATACTTGTAAAGAATTTTTGTGAGTTTATTTGAGCCAAACTGTTGACAATTGGTGGGAAACAGTATCTCAATGGATTGGGATAATGCTCTGGAGAATGGCAGTCTTTCATCTATTTTTATACATTGCAATCAAAGGAGAGGACATAGGTGGGTTACATAAAATCCATTGGTGATAGACGAGAGAGGTGGGAGAATGCAAAACAGCATAACCTCTGGGATTGGATAAAAAGCAAAATGATAGACACATATTTAGGTGGGTGCAGGATAGTTAACAGTCAACAATTAACATGATAAGAAAAACAATGAAGGAATTTGTGGTATCTGTCCTCGTGCCCAGGCACATTAAGTTGTGCTTCAAGGGGTCTGGAAAAAGGGAAGTTACAAGTTACCCAGACATTTCAAGGCTATGTTATTATAGATGCAAAGAGACAGTCTCAGTTAAGGTAAAGGTTGACCTTGTCAGTGAAGGTACTGGCCTAGGATGTAACTACCCATCATAACTGTTTTTAGTTAAAGTTTAATTTCAGACCATCCTTTGTAGTAACTTTAGCTCTCTGAGTTTGCAAGACTGCCATGCAGGCCTCCCCTGAGCTTGTCAGGTTAGTATGTGGCCCCTTTCATCCATAGTAGAAATCTAAAATGCTCCTTACCACTATTTCCATTTTTCCTCTTTCTCTTTTGAGTAAACATTTCTTTATATTCTTATTGCTGGGTAAGTGTCTATATCCAAAGTTTCTGATTTACAGACAATGAATTCCAGTGGGTCATTGAGTTACTTCCTGAGTCCACACACCCACTAAACATTGCTTGCAAACTGAACAAAAAAATGTCTTGCATATGTATGGATTAGTATTTTTCAAATGTAAGTGGACCCTTAAAATTAACAAAATTCAAATTATTTGAAAGTATTAACAAATTCATAAAAGTTTGTTTTTAAATGTATTTTCTTAGTACAAAGATTATAAAAGTTGCCCTGGCTGGTTTGGCTCAGTGGATAGAGCGTCGGCCTGCGGACTGAAGGGTCCCGGGTTTGATTCCGGTCAAGGGCATGTGCCTTGGTTGCAAGCACATCCCCAGTAGGAGTGTGCAGGAGGCAGCTGATCGATGTTTCTCTCTCATCGATGTTTCTAACTCTCTATCTCTCTCCCTTCCTCTCTGTAAAAAATCAATAAAATATATTTTAAAAAAAGATTATAAAAGTATAAATATTTTCTTGTAGTAGCCTACGAAATGTTTTGATGCTAAAAATGTTCTCATTTTTAACCTAAGAGATTCAATGTTACTTTCCTCTTCTGGTAAGATTTTTGTCCTATTATAGTATTACTAGAGGCCCGATGAACAAACATTGTGCAAGAGTAGGCCTTCGCAGCCTGGCTTCGTCCAGAAGGTCCTCCGGATGGTTGTTCTGCTGTTCGGCCGTTTGGTCAATTTGCATATTATGCTTTTATTATTATAGATGTACATACTGTAGTATATGTTGTTGTCTCTCACTTAATGCTGATCATACATTTCCTCCTGTTCTTCCCTTTACTTTAAAATTCATACCTAGCAGAGTATCAAATAATTTTAAAAAGTATGGTACCATTTGCTTTAATAATATTTGTTCATTCACTTTTTTATACATTGAAAATATGTAGAGAGCTCACACAGAGTGGTTTTCATCCCAGGCTATGTATAAGCATCACCTGTAGAGCTTGAAAAATGACAGCTATCTCCTCCCCCCCTCCACCCCCCCAACTGGATGAGCTTCTCCTGGGAGGATTGGGTGGTTGGACACCCCTGTTTTTAATGCGTTCCCTACCTAGGGGATTCAAATGCATAGCAAGTGGGGAGAAACAACTGCTGCTGTGGGCCAGCTATTGTGCTTGGTGTCCAGCCTCATAGGACTTGGGAATCATCCCCTAATAGAGCCAGGAATTGGGGGGAATCTCACAACTTCTCTTTGAGTCCAGTCAGCTTGTCACCAGTTGCATTGTATTTGGAGACCCTGCAATTATTGCATAACAATGGTTTACTTAATTAGAAAATGCCAGACATAAGTGTTTGATTCTTGGCCTTAAAAGCTCAGATACCAGACTGCTCTGGCTCTAAATTGCATGCCTGGCAGAGTGAATGCACAATGCCTGGCACACAGATAATAATCAATAAATATTTGTGCTGAATGAACAATTGAGTGAAAGAGCGATGCTTGGCATAAAGGACTTGTTTGCCAACACCAGAGTTTCAATTGTCTGGAGGAGGGGGAACGTGCCTGAGGCAAAATTCCTGATTCCCAGAAAATGGCCACTTGCAAGCAAGGCTGTTACATCTTCCAAGTCTATCAAATTTCAAGCATATGATAGTCCTTACTGCCAAACATTACAAATTGTCCTTAATTATGAGAAGAGTAAACGTAGACATCTTTCTGTTGAAGCACTTACTAGTTTTGTTTGTTTGTTTGTTTTTGTGGTTATCATTTTCCCCCACATAAAAAAAATTGTATTATTATTATTTTTTAGGAAGCGTAAGAAGACTTTCATTCTGTTACTTACATATGACTTTGGAAGCTTCGGAAAAGTTTTGTGCCCCATATTTCCTCATCTTTAAAATAACAACATTTACCACACTCTATTTTAGGACAATAGAGGACATACAGAAACACATTTGATGTCTTTATGTTGGAAGTGCTAAATAAGTGTAAATTATTTCTAAGTACACTGCTATATTCATGTTTTACAGATGAGGTAAATGAGACCTAGAGAGCTTCACCAACATGCTCAAGGACCCGCCACTACCTAGAACTGGACACACACTTGGAATGTTGTGGCAGAGGTAAAAGCCCTGGGGAGGGGTGTACCTTGATTATAGAAAACATCTCTAATCATAGAAAGGTGGCATAGGCGGTGCTATATATTAAACCTATAGAGATCTGTAACAAGATCGCTGAGGATAGAACTAAGAGTGCTGGTAAAAATAATAGTCATAAAGAGAGTGACTGTAGGTAGGAGGCTCATTAAGACCTTGGCCGCCTGGAAGGCAGGTGGAGGACTGGTATATTGGTCATTTATTATTTCACAACTATGCTGCACAGCAAACTACTCCAAAACTCAATGGCTTAAAAAAAGTAAGAATTGATTGCTCGTATGTTTTGGGTGATTGACTAGCTGTCAGCTGATGTGGAATGGATTCAGCTTGGATGACTGGGGCAGCTCTGATTTGCTCCATACATCTCTTACTTCCCATCAGGATGACCCAGGCATAGTCTCATAATGATGGCAGAGGGCAGGAGTGAGCAAGCACCAATGCTCTATTTGCAACATACGTGTTAATCCATTGGCCAAAGGAAGTCACAAGGCCAAACTCCCTTTGGGAATGGGGAGTATGCCTTTGGTAGAGCTAGATTCTACTTTCTATGATTGATTCCCAGTCCACCATTCTCCACAGCTCCTATCTCTGCCCTCTGAGATGTCTTTATTTTTCCAATGTGGCCACTTCTAAAGAGGGCTTGGGAGATGCAGCCTTTGAACAACTTTTTTGGCCTGCTTTTGTTCATAGAAAGTTGGGGATGCAGAGCCACTTTTCATTTTTGAACAGTCATGGTTCCTTTTAGTCCAGGGTAGTCTGTGTCAAAAACCAAACCCGCAATTCTTTGGAGAGATGCTTTTCTCTATATTTTTAATCCCTGATGTTTTGTACATTTTATATTGCTGTGGGACAATGTCCTTAAGAATCTTGAATGCCATTTTTTGGAACCTAGAGGGTCTACAAGTCGCCTCCTCAATGACCCTAGAAGTCTTAACAAAAGGTTTCACAAATATACCCTTAATTTTGTCTTTACCCATGGCCATATCTTAATTTGAGAATATTTTACTGACTTAAATGGTAGGAGATGAAAATTAACAGAGTATGGCACCTCTATGTTCTAAGTCCAACTTGCAAGTTGTCCAGTTATTTTCTGAGTTCAGCTTTTCCTTGTAATTCTTTATTATATACAGCTAGTTATAGAGTCAGATGACACTCCCAATATTCTGCCTTGAAATTTCTTTGCCGTAGTCCAGAATTTCATCAGTGACATTTTCTATCTTCCACTGCCCAATTTGCCACTACAGTAATGTGAATAACCAGTTTTCCATCCTCTTACAATAGTTTTCTCATCATGTTTTACAGGTTGCTACAAGTTTCATTTCCATTTCTGTAGGCACTCCTTACCACCTGGGTACAAAGCCAATGTCACATACTTTAGATTTTTGTTATAGCAATACCTCACTCTGTGTACTGATTTCTGAATCAGTTATTTATGCCACAGTAATGCTACATAATCATCCCCAAACTTGGTTACTTCCCTCTTAGGTAATGTTTATTTACTTATGCATTTAGTTTCTTGGATGGGCGTGTATATTTGAAGGTTGGTTGGCTGTCAGCTGTTTTAGGGCAGCTGTGGCTGAGGTCACTGGAGCAACTTGGCTCTGCCCCATGTGTCTCCTGTCTTACAGCAGGCTAGGCTAGTTAAGCTCTCATGGTCATGGTAGTGCCTGAGAGCAAGCAACATGTCCGTGCTTTTCAAGACTCTGTGATACACTGATGAACATCCCATTGGCCGACGTAAGTTGCATGGTCAAGTGCAGGGATGAGGAATTATACCTTGCCCACAAAAATGTGAGACTATAAAGACAGATAAAGAATTAGGGCCATTAGTGTTACTGATATAGAGATGGCAAGTGAAAAAAAAAAGACGTTACCTCTAATGCTGGCCCATGAAGGGACAGTGGGTGGTCCAAGATCCAGTGTTCAGCTGGGAATGAAGTACAACTTTCCAAATCTGAAGAGATAGTAGTTTTTAATATCAGAAGAGAAGGTGGGGGTCCAATGCAGCAGGAGGGCATCATGATTATAACAGAGACAGGCTAGACAGCAAAATGAAAGTAAGGAGAGTATGTGATATTATGATCTTAGGTAATTTGTCTTTTCATGGGAAAGGATTCCTCCAGTAGCAAAGGAATAATGGGAGCAGAATCCAGTCTTCTAGAGAAAGGATTTTTGAGATCTAGTAGGGTCTGAAGGGCCTAGTCATGCTAATTGATGTTCAATGTTAGGGTCTGTCTCAGATGGGGAAAAAACTAGAGTACTAGTCATGGAATTAAGTAGACTCTTGAAATGGGGAAGCAAAAGGGCAGGGCCTGTCACAGATGGGAAGCTCATTGCTGGCACACACACACCAGGTTTACCAGTGACAATTGACTTTCAATTTATTGTTTAATTATATCAAGATTTTTTCATTAACTGTTATGAGTTGGGTTCTATAGTCCTTTACATTTGTGAATCATTTGCATATACATCTTTTCATCTGATACTCACACTCTGTAAGGTAGGCAGAGCAAGCATGACTATCAAATTTTCATGTAAGGAAACGGGCTCAGAAATCTTGCATGACTTCTCAAGGTTACTGAGGTGGTAGGTGATGAAGTGGGATTCAGAGTCCATCCATTTTTATTCCGGGCACTCTCTGCATTTATGCAGAATGCCTTGTGAGGCATGCTGTTATTCTGGCAGGGTACTGTGAAAGACTTTCTAAAAGAAGGATACAGAGGGTTTTTTCCTCATGCGAATTGTAGAAATGGCACAGAGGAAAGGTCAGACATTGACAGGAGTCATCCATTTTTCAGACATCTCTGAGAAGTTCATCCAGTCAAAGCAGAGAATCTGGCACATTCTTGTTTTGCCTCACAAAGTAGAGGAATCAAGGAGAGGGGCTTGTTCTTCTGGAATAGCTCTTCTTATCAAAGAATGACTTAAGGGTGTGGAAATGATAGGACTCCATGTAAAAGTGCTAAGTCTGAAATGGAGAAGGTTGTGAGATCTCACCCTACTTTACAAGTTAACAGGTTAGTCTGCCATAACCATATATATATATATATATATATATATATATATATATATATATATACTGTATTTTTTTCAGATAGGAAAAAAACACGAAGTATCTGGATAAGAGATGGTTTATTACAAAATATTGTAGCACCTCTTCTTGAGCTCCAATATCAGAGCTGCATGGTGTTATCTGGGATATTGCATTAAACCATTACAGGTCAAGGAAAGTTATTCTTCCTTCTGAGTGTGGTCAAGGTGGCCCCACTGTTAGGAGTACGTGTGGGAGGGAAGATTGGTGTGAAGTGGGGAAAGCAAGGATGAGCCAGGAGCTATGGGTACCAGCTGGAATCCAGGAGGATGGACTTGGTCTCTCATAGGATTCTAAACTTCAACTTTGATGATGGGGTGTTGGCACCCTTTGTGAGTAAGCTGAGTAACCTCCTGGCCTTGGAGTCAGAGGCTGAAGGAGGGGATTCAGCAGGAGCCAGAGCTGCTGCAGCCAACCAGGTAAGCAGGCAGATCAACAACAATGTCAGGAGCTGCAACAGAGCTTCCTTCCAGCCCTGCTCTGGCCTTCAAAGACTGAAAGGCAGTATGACAGCTACTTCATGTCCTTCTTCTGTATCATCTGTGAAATGTTGTTTGCCTTTCCCCCTAGAATGATAAACACACACATACACATACACACACACACAGGAATTCTGGGAAATGCAGTTTCAGCTGAGCTAAATCCACACAGTCCTCATCTCCACACCCTGATCTTTTAACTTGTTCAACAGACTTGGGAGACACCTCTGATTACTCCCTTCATGAGGATCTTTCATACGGGCTTTCAGACTGTTCCTAGAACTTTTGGCCTTCTCTCTGCAGTAAGGCACCCTAAGACTTCTATCTTTCCTTATATTTTTGCCACCCTTGAATCCTGCTCTTTCTCTTATTTGTATTCTCTGAGACTCCCCATCACTCTGTAACTGATTGGCTAAGTGCTGGGCAATAGCTTGGCAAAGGCCCATTCAGCCTGGGCTTATGGGAATGAGAACCTCATGGTTCCCACATTATGTCCTATTTCCTTATGATTTTTAAGCTGTATTTATGCTGAGCTAGATGTGTATTGTGTTTCTGCAGTCGATTGTTCTTTGTTAGGAAGTCTATCTTGCATATATATTTACTGAACCTGGTGCTGACTGTGCCCTCTGATTTCGAGGAGGTCAGTGTTTTTCCAAACAAAGAAGAGCAGTGTGCTTTGGCACTGCTGCTTGGTATTTTTCCTAGAGTGCTAGCAGGAAGCAGACATTCATTTGGATTTTGCCAGTCTCTCTTTGTCTAAATTGTCCCATTTGGCTTGGCCTGTTGGCTTTAGTCTATTAGAATAGCGATGTAGGAAACCGTTCCTCTTGTTTTATGAGCTTGAACCCAAGTGCATCAACATGTGCCTTGGCAGGACAGAGATTTACATAAATATTTCTGGGCCATCAGATCTCTGTAAGAGCATTTCCACGTTCCAGATGTAGGGTAGGAATGTGCAAATCCCACATGGAGATCACAGTTCACTAACTGTGGATGGCCCTCCAGAGGAAAAAAGTGATTCCATTTAATGGCTGCAAACTGATGGCGAGAGACCCAGAAACCACCATTCTTTTGGTGCTGTTTAAAATTTGGGCAAGAAGCCACATTTCTGAGGCAAGGAGAACTGTATTTTTCTTTTCATAAGAATAAAAAAACATCTCTAGCGTTGCGGAATAAATAATATTCATCTCTCAATTAGTATTAACAGCTAATCAGGGTGCAGCAGGGTAGTGGCACGCTTGTCAAACAGCAGGCAGCTTGTTTTATTTTTCCAATGCCGCTTAAAGATTATTTGAAAAAAATCTCCTTTAGAGACCCGTGTGCGGGGAGCCACATACCCCCAGTCAGAATTTAAAGTGATCCAAAATACAATATTAATGATTGATGCAGAAGCTCACAGTTTGGCGCTGGGGTTTAATTAGATAAGCATTGCAGCTGTTTTGGGGTGGAGGCAACTTGATGGGATGCAAAGCTGTTTTGTGACTTCCCATCTACGGGGTATCTACTGAAGCGGAAACAGAAGCAAGCTACTAGGAATTGTGATGGCATGTTTTCAGTGCTGAAATGAGTAGAAATCTGATGGTGGGGGAGGGAGAAGTATTTTGTAATTAAAAAGGGGGCTTGGGCTTCTATTTCATAAAAACTCATAAAAACCAGTTAGTGCAGCCAAGCCAAGGTCATGTGTAAAGAGCTGACATGTGGGGCTCTCTTGGTCCATACCACTGTGCACATACAAAATCCTCTCATCTCAAATACATCCTTCACCTTGCAAACATCACAGTGTGTCAGACTAGGCAATGTCTTACTCATGCAGACAAATACCTATAAAAGCTGCGTTGTAATCACTTTCTCTCCCTGAAAACCCGAGAAGAATTTTAAACGGGGTCAGTAGCGTTTCATTTCGTGAGTTTGGAATCTTCTGTGTCCCAAGCTGAAATGACTAGAATGCACTGTATAGTGTTTGTCTACAGCTAAGCTTCAGAGTGTGTGTATGTGTGTGTGTGTGTTTGACCTCTATAACATGAGACCACTAAAAAGAACAATTTATTGAAGCTTGTTGTAAATTAAATGTGCAAGACTTGAAGAATGTCTCCCATCAGAATGAGGCTCTGAGCTCTGCACATTTATAGTAGTGTTGTTAAAATTGATCTTTAAAACATTTCCATCCAATAAAAAGGAAGCCTGCCTATGTGGTTTATGTTCTGGAATAATTATAATAGCCATTTAGGAAATAAATAAATGCTTAATTGTTTATTGTCAATATATACAAAATATGAAGCTACATGTGAATGCTAAGTATTATTATTTTTGTTGTATAGGTAAAGCTTCGTGCACCTTCTGATTCTTATAAATCAGTTTTTGAGAATTTCGAATAGACTTTACCCAGTGTAGGTTTGGGAGAAATGAACCCTTGTAGAGGTGCATTAACTCAGGTTATTAAATTGTCATTCCTTGCACCAAGAAAGAATTTATTTCATCTTGTTAAAGCTGTGGGAAGGTGTGCAAGTATAAATTAGAGAATCTGAAAAATTTATTTCTGGTGCTTATTTTCTAGCTGTGTAATTTTGGTCAGTTTGCTCAGCCTTGAGCCTCCTTTTTCTCATTTGCAAAATGGGAACAATAGTCCCTTCCCTCCTTATCTCCCTGGGCAATTTTGAGGATCTAATTGGGTGGAACATGTCTACAGATAGACCAGAAGCTAGATGTGTCTAATATTCTGCAAATACACTTGTAATAAATTAATGGTGGCTTCCACGAAGCCGTTCCCGCCATAAGGCTGCAGAGAACAGGTGACTCTCTTAAACTTTCCACTGAGCAAGGGCAATGGCTGTGTTTAGATTTCCAAAGCTTTCCCTAATAGTAATACTCTCACCACCTGCTTTTTTTTAGGGGAGGTGAGGTAGGATTGTAAGATTATTCACACAGATACAGAGATGAGAAAAATGAGGTTTGTGCATGATTGAATGAATTACAAGGCAAGGCTCCGACTCAGGCATTCTGGTCCCAAGATGAGTGTTACCACCCCCTTTAGAATGGATTCTCTGAAAAACAGTCTGAAAATAAAAGAAAATGGAAAGGTGGGCTATCAAGGAAATATGTAGTTAGATTTGGAATTGGAGAGTGCAGATGTCAACAAAACAGGTAATTCATTAGAGTGGATCAATAAGCTTAACAGCAGGGTTTCTGTGAAATACACTGTAGATAACTGCCTTGCAAATACATGAGTGTTGGCTAGATTGTGGATTTTCCAAAGTAGAACATACTCCTTTTAGTTGCATGTAATAATTATTGTTGATTGCTGGAAGTGATCTTCTGTAGTTGTTCCCTTGATAAAATAAATGATAAACATATGGTCCCTTTGTGTCTTTTCTAATAGATGTTGATGGAAAAGCTTACAACAATAAGTTGTAGAATTATTGCAATAATAATATTTGATGCAATACTCCATCAAAATCTCTGAGGATAAAGATGGCTTATAGTGCTTTCAACATCACCACACATCCTTGAGCAATCAATAAGAATTGCTGTTGATGGATTGAATTGATGAACCAAAGCCTGGTAGTATGCTTAGGGAAGAGTAGGCATGAGTGCTTTGAACAAAGGCAATGGGTGGAATGTAGGAAATGCTAATAAAAAGCTAATGCGTAGATAATAAATACAGGTCTTGAAATATACAGACAAAACTTGTAGAATAATGGTAATCATGATGAAAGATAACAGCAAGTACCTTTACTTACTGGTGCCTATTTATCTTCTAGTCCAGTGAAAAGTTTCCCCAGAGTTCTGTCTAGCTTAAATACTCTTTTCTCCCTCTACATATACTCTCCTTGGGCTTCATTATCCACTGTAAGGCCACATGTTCCACTTGGGTAGCAATGACCCAACTCAAGCAACCTCTCACATGCCTTAGTCATGTAGACCTCTGAACACTCCCATAGCATTTTTAACATGCCACCATTATATCAGACAGTTGAAATCTGAATGAGCTTGCCTACATAGGGGAGATAAAATGATAAGGGTAAAGGGCCTATAATCAAGGATTAAGCAACTCCCAAATTTTAAAGGCTAAGAAGAAGAGGATTTTAGAGACAGAGAAAATGAGTGGCTAAAGGGGTAGGAGCATAACCAAGAGAGGCAATGTCACTGTTGAATTAGAAAGGAAGAAAGTGTTTCTTGAAGAAGGGTTGGTCAGTAGGACTTAGATGTCAGATGAGGGCTGAAAAATGCCAGTTGGAACAAACAACATGGAGGCAGGCCACTAGTGAGCTTAGCCAGAGCTGTTTTGATGAAGTGAAATGGGTAGAAATCAGATCTCTGTGGATTGAGAAGTGTAAGTTGAGTAAAAGGAAACAGAAAGTACAGGCAACTATCTCACCTAGAGTTATTTTAAAATCAATGACACCGTTTTTGTTGTTGTTGTTGTTTTTTAATTCCCTTGGAGTCACAGTTAAGACAAGCTGTGAAGGCTGTCATCCAGAAAGGCTTTCCATCCATCTGGAGCTAATTTTACATCCAGCACTTGGTGAGGCTCCTGGGAACCAAACAATCCCATTGCCAACCTTCCCGATCTAGGATTCCCAGGAGCAGCTGGCTTGTTCCAGAGAGGTCCAGTCTTCAATTCGTCAGTGAACTCAATCCATCAGAGACTTCCAGGTCCAGTTCTGTGGAAATGTCTAGGCCAGTTATTGCCCCCATGACTCACCTATGTTTTTTCATCCAAACTGAAAAATACTTTTCCAGTCACCATCTTTTCCAACCCCTCGTGGCTCTGTGCTTCCTTCTCCCTGAAACAGATGGAATTGTCCCCCTCCCAACCTTTTCCACTATACTCTTCAGAGTCTCTAGTTAATTGCAAACAACTTCAGATATACCCTTAATCCAGACACAGATCCTTCCTCAATTTCCTGGCTCTCACTGAAACCTTCCCTCTCCAGTAGACACTCTCATTTGGGTTGTGGTCCTTCTTACTCTCAAAGTCACTTGCAGATCTTTACTCCTCCACGTACCTTCTGGTCGCTCCCCTCTTTCAGGGAGCCACTGGCTCGCTGTCAATCTTTTTATCTCAGGTGTGTAGAATCTATCCTTCATTCTAGGTTCTTAGCACCTTTTCTTCCTCAACAGACCAGAAACCTGGTAGGACCTATCACCCAAATATATCCCAAAGCAGACCACTTGCCCTGCTTGCACCTTTTCCAGGCCACCATAATCTTTTACCTGGACTGCTACTGTCTCAGAAGTCAGCTTTCTGTTTCTCCTCTTGCCCCCATAATCAATTTTCCATTCAGCTCCCAGGGGCATCTCCCTAAAATGTATGATAGCATGCTATGCTCCTTCTCAGAACCCTCTTGGGGCTTTTCATCACTCTGAGACTGAAATCCAAAACCTTCCGGCATCAGCCCCTGCTCATCTCCCTGCCTCATCGCCTACTAAGCCCCCTTGCTCAGCCTGCCTCCCGCCATACTGTAATCCTCTGAGCAAGCTCATTCCCTCCCCATGGCCTCTGCCTGAAGAGCTCCTCTTGTGGACATCGGCACAGCTTGCTTTCCCTTCCATTCACTCCCTGTTCAAATATCAACACCCCAGACAGCCCTCCCTGATCACTTCATCTAGAAGATTCCTGTTCTCTCCCTGCCTCAACATCACTCTTAGCCTGATGCTCTGCACACTTTGCAGCCACAATTGTAGCGTCTATAATTTGTTATAGTGTTTGTTTAGGCCTCTTTCCTCTTTTGGAGCCTTAGTGCCGTGAAGAAAGGAATGTATTTGTTTGTCTTGCTCACCTCTGTCTCCTTAGTACCTGGAGCTGGGTTCAACACATATACGTGTTAAGTAAATGTGTTGAATGAAGAGCTCACACACTTTTAGTTTCCTTAGTCTGACATCTTCTTCCTCATGAATTTCCCATTGAACTCACATTCCTTCAAGTCTCAGCTCAATTGCTACCTCCTCCCTGAAGCTCTTTCTGATATCTATACCAGCCAGCATCCTTAACGCCTTCTTGCTTAGTCACCCCAGCATGTGACTACTTGTTTTTTTAAACATCTGCAATTATTAGTTTATTAGTATCATCCAGGACTCAGATGTTCAGTATTCCTCCTGAAATTACATAAACAAATGCAAATGCAAATATCCAAGTCAAAGTTATATAACAAAACAGCACTCCATCACAAAAGCGTGTAAAATTACAAGAACGCTATTTTAAAACACTGGCACCATAAGAGAATGATAATGTCCAAAACCACAAAATTGTCAAATTGTTTCCTAAACAGCTAAGCGGATAAACATCTGACCCTAATGAGTTTTGAGTTTTATAAAAATCAAATTCAAAGAAATTGGACAATTCAATCTGTGATACAAAGTTTACTTCCCTCATGTCTATTTGATTTATAAAGGGGCAAACTATAATTTGGAAAATATACTCAATCTTAAATGTGGCATACAATTTTAAAAGTTGGCCCAATTAATTAAAAATATATATATTTATTTATTTTTTTTAAATATATTTTATTGATTTTTCACAGAGAAGAAGGGAGAGAGATAGAGAGTTAGAAACATCGATGAGAGAGAAACATCGATCAGCTGCCTCCTGCACATCTCCCACTGGGGATGTGCACGCAACCCAAGTACATGCCCTTGACCGGAATCGAACCCGGGACCTCTCAGTCCACAGGCCGACGCTCTACCCACTGAGCCAAACCGGTCTCGGCATAATTAAAAATATATTTAATGGAGTCTCAAGTTTCCTAAGCAATCCATATTTATTTATTTATTTATTTATTTATTTATTAAATATATTTTATTGATTTTTTTACAGAGAGGAAGGGAGAGGGATAGAGAGTTAGAAACATCGATGAGAGAGAAACATCGATCAGCTGCCTCCTGCACATCCCCCAATGGGGAAGTGCCCGCAACCCAGGTACATGCCCTTGACCGGAATCGAACCTGGGACCCTTCAGTCTGCAGGCCGACACTCTATCCACTGAGCCAAACCGGCTTCAGCCAGCAATCCATATTTAGATAAATAGAAGACATTTACAGTGAGCACTTTTTTTTTTTTCAGAGCCTTTGCCAGGACTAATGTCAACAAAAGACCATACGGCAGTCTTATATTTTAAGCTCACTCTTTTGGGAATACACTCTCAGGCCTTCGTTAACGTGGGAACTGCAAACATAACTGCCATTACATGGTAATGGGAGTTAAAAAAAATGTCAAGTCCTCATGTAACGATTAGAACATACTTTTCTATTAGTCCTTCAAGGGCAGACTTTCAAATGTTTGATTCTAATAATCCCATGCTGTGAGTAGTTACATTTACTTTTCACTTTGTAAATGTAACTGGGCTATGTGAAAATTATCAACTGACCAAGAATTTTGAGTTTGTTATGGATGAAAACTGTTTCAATTCAACTCTCATTAGCCTCATCACAAGTATGCAGGGTGTGTAGACAAAAGCTTTTTATCAGCTAACTATATGAAAAGATAAACGCTGTAATAATCGTATGATCCAAAATGGGCAAAAGCAAGACTAGCTTCCCCTCAAGAAGAAAAATGTCAGACCTATGAAAAGGACAACAATACTAATAAAAAGCATTGTATTTACTTAGAAGCATTCAGAATGTCAACAAAACAGCTGCAACTTTTTTTTTTGCAATTACAGAGTGCTATTCAGTTAACAGAACAATTCTTTCGTATAAGCTGCATCAGAGACAACTGGAAGATGAAAGAGCCACCATCCCCATATATTACTAATTTGTGCTGTGCATCAACAAAAACCTGCTTTAAATCCATGCCAATTCACAACCCCCATACTGTACCAGGCAAGGTTAGTGGGTATTGAAAATACCACCAGGAGAGGGCTATCTACAGACACATTCGGTAGTGTGTTAACTATACAAAAAAAGACACTGTACAGTTTAAAAACAAATCTTACACAGCCTTACATTTCAATTTTTTTTCTTTAAAAGGAGTTGTGTACAAGGGGGTTAAATGCTTCATAGACAAGGAAAAAAAAACTGTGCTGGAGCCAACTTATTTATCATCATCTTCTTCATCTTCCTCCTCTTCTTCCTCTTCCTTCTTTTTCTTGCTTTTTTTCAGCCTTGCCAGCTCCCCTTTTGGCAGCATCAGGCTTTCCTGTAGCTCGGTCTGCAGCAATGTCCTTTTCACATTTCTCCTTCAGCTTAGCAGCCACATTTCTCCTTCAGCTTAGCACTCTTCTTTCCATGAGGCTGCTTGCCATCTGCAGCAGTGTTATCCCACACCTCTCCCAGCTTCTTTGCAACGTCACCAATGGATAGGCCGGGATGCGCTCCTTTGATTTTTGGGCGATACTCAGAACAAAATAAGAAAAAGGCTGAAGGAGGCCTCTTGGGTGCATTGGGATCCTTGGATTTCTTTTTTGTTTCCCCTTTAGGAGGAATATAAGTTTTCATTTCTCCCTCATAACGGGGCTTGTCCGCCTTTGCCATGTCTTCAAATTTTCCTTTCTCCTTAGCAGACGTGGTCTCTCACCTCTGTGAGCACTTCTTAGAAAACTCTGAGAAGTTGACTGAAGCATCTGGGTGCTTCTTCTTATGTTCCTCCCAGCAGGTTTGCATACGATGACAGCATACGATGACAGTTTGCCTCTCGGCTTCTTAGGATCTCCTTTGCCCGTGTTTAATTATTTTTCCTCAGCGAACATACAGTCACCCAGTGCCTGGCCAGCTCACACATGCCCCGGTGCGGTCTCTATGGAGCTCAGTGTACTGCAATCAGCATGCTACTACTTTTATTGAGAAGGGACGTGATTCATTTAGAGAAAGAGCATGGGTTGTGGAGAGTCAAACAGACCTAGGCTTATGTATAATCGATGTTTTGCTCTGTGTGACGTTGGCCAAGTCACATAACCTCTCAGAGCCTCAGTTTCCCCACCTTTGGAAGGGTGATAGTATCTCATCAAAGGCTGTGGTGGGGATGAATGAAACGAAGACTATCAAGCTCCTGCTGTATATATTCAGTGCTCAGTAAGCGTGCCTCACCCCTTGCATCCTGCTAAGCATTAAAGTTACTTGTTTATCTCATTATATAGAAAGCTCTGTTAAGGATAACCTCATCAGTATAATATTCTTCTAGAGGGCCTAGTACAATGCTTATGTAGTAAGTGCTCAAAGAATGTTTGACAGACTAAGTCCAATTTTCTTAGCATGCTATCTCCTAAATTTGTTCACTCCTGCTGCTTATCGAAGATGATAATATCTGTATGGAATACTAGGTCATCTGAAAGGGATCTGGGGGCATCAACATGGTGCTTGGTGAAAATATTAAGTATATTTACTTTATCCTATATGATAAGGAAAATGAAATATGGAGAACTATATTAAATGTTTCACTTGTATAAAACTTTTTTTTTTTTTTTTTTTTTTTTTTTTAATTTTTTTATTGCTTAAAGTATTACAAAGGGTATTACATATGTGTCCATTTTATCCCCCCGCCCTAGACAGTCCCCCAGCCTCCCCTATCCCCCAGTGTCTTATGTCCATTGGTTATGCTTATACGCATGCATACAAGTCCTTTAGTTGATCTCTTACCCCCCTACCTCCTGCCCCCCAACCCTCCCCGGCCTTCCCACTGCAGTTTGACAATCTGTTTGAGGCAGCTCTGCCTCTGAATCTATTATTGTTCAAAAGTTTATAATGGTCTCTATTATCCATGAATGAGTGAGATCATGTGGTATTTTTCCTTCATTGACTGGCTTATTTCACTTAGCATAATGCTCTCCAGTTCCATCCATGATGTTGCAAATGGTAAGAGTTCCTTCCTTTTTAGAGCAGCATAGTATTCCATCGTGTAGATGTACCACAGTTTTCTAATCCATTCATCTACTGATGGGCACTTAGGCTGTTTCCAAATCTTAGCTATGGTGAATTGTGCTGCTATGAACATAGGGGTGCATATATCTTTTCTGATTGGTGTTTCTGGTTTCTTGGGATATATTCCTAGAAGTGGGATCACAGGGTCAAATGGGAGTTCCATTTTCAGTTTTTTAAGGAAACTCCATACTGTCTTCCATAGTGGCTGCACCAGTCTGCATTCCCACCAGCAGTGCACAAGTGTTCCTTTTTCTCCACATCCTCTCCAGCACTTGTCGTTTGCTGATTTGTTGATGATAGCCAGTCTGACAGGTGTGAGATGGTACCTCATTGTTGTTTTGATTTGCATCTCTCGGATGATTAGTGACTTTGAGCATGTTTTCATATGTCTCTTGGCTTTCTGAATGTCCTCTTTTGAAAGGTGTCTATTTAGGTCCTTTGCCCATTTTTTGATTGGATTGTTTATCTTCCTTTTGTTAAGTTGTATGAGTTCCCTATAGATTTTGGAGATTAGGCCCTTATCAGATATGACATTGGCAAATATGTTTTCCCACACAGTGGGTTTTCTCGTTGTTTTGTTGATGGTTTCTTTTGCTGTGCAGAAGCTTTTTATTTTGATGTAGTCCCATTTGTTCATTTTCTCTTTAGTTTCAAGTGCCCTAGGAGCTGTATCAGTGAAGAAATTGCTTCGGCATATGTCTGAGATTTTGTTGCCTTTGGATTCTTCTAGAATTTTTATGGTTTCCTGTCGTACATTTAAGTCCTTTATCCATTTTGAGTTTATTTTTGTGTATGGTGTAAGTTGGTGGTCTAGTTTCATTTTCTTGCATATATCTGTCCAATTTTCCCAACACCATTTATTGAAGAGACTATCTTGGCTCCATTGTATGTTCTTGCCTCCTTTGTCAAATATTAATTGAGCATATTGGTTTGGGCCGATTTCTGGGCTCTCTATTCTATTCCATTGATCTATATGCCTATTCTTGTGCCAGTACCAGGCAGTTTTGAGAACAGTGGCTTTGTAATACAACTTGATATCTGGTATTGAGATCCCACCTACTTTGTTCTTTTTCAGGATTGCTGCAGCTATTCGGGGTCTTTTTTTATTCCAGATGAATTTTTGGAGAGTTCGTTCTAGATCTCTGAAGTATGCCGTTGGTATTTTAATGGGAAGTGCATTGAATTTATAGATTGCTTTGGGTAGTATGGACATTTTAATGATGTTGATTCTACCAATCCATGAACACGGTATGTTCTTCCATCTGTTTATGTCTTCCTCTATATCTTTTTTCAACGTCCTGTAGTTTTCTGAGTAGAGGTCTTTTACCTCTTTAGTTAAGATTATTCCTAGGTAGCTTAGTTTTTTTGGTGCGATGGTAAACGGGATTGTTTTTATAATCTCTCTTTCTGAAAGTTCACTATTGGTGTATAGAAATGCCTCAGATTTCTTGGGGTTAATTTTGTATCCTGCTACATTGCCAAATTCATGTATTAAGTCTAGTAGCTTTTTGATGGAGTCTCTAGGGTTTTGTATGTATAATATCATGTCGTCTGCAAATAAGGACAGTTTTACTTCCTCTTTTCCAATTTGGATGCCTTTTATTTCTTCTTCTTGCCGAATTGCAATGGCTAACACTTCCAGTACTATGTTGAACAGGAGTGGTGAGAGGGGGCATCCCTGTCTTGTTCCTGTTCTTAGGGGAAATGGTGTAAGTTTTTGTCCATTGAGAATGATGTTGGCTGTGGGCCTGTCATATATGGCTTTTATTATGTTGAGGTATGATCCTCCTACTCCCACCTTGCTGAGAGTTTTTATCAAAAATGGGTGTTGAATTTTGTCAAATGCTTTTTCTGCATCAATTGATATGACCATGTGGTTTTTTTCTTTCAATTTGTTTATGTGATGTATCACGTTTATTGATTTGCGGATATTGTACCATCCTTGCATCCCTGGGATAAATCCTACTTGGTCATGGTGTATGATCTTTCTGATGTACTGCTGGATCCGATTTGCTAAGATTTTGTTGAGGATTTTGGCATCTATGTTCATGAGGGATATTGGCCTGTAATTCTCTTTCATTGTGTTGTCTTTACCTGGTTTTGGTATTAGGGTGATGCTGGCTTCATAGAATGAGCTTGGAAGTGTTCCTTCCTCTTGAATTTTTTGTAGTAGTCTGAGGAGGATAGGTTTTAGTTCTTCCTTGAATGTTTGGTAAAACTCCCCTGTGAAGCCGTCTGGTCCTGGGCTTTTGTTTGCTGGAAGCTTTTTGATGACTGCTTCAATTTCTTCCATAGTTATTGGCCTGTTGAGATTTTTAGATTCTTCCTGATTGAGTTTTGGAATGTTGTATTTTTCTAGGAATTTGTCCATTTCCTCCAGGTTGTCTAGTTTGTTGGAGTAGAGCTGTCCATAGTATTTTTTAACAATCATTTGTATTTCTGTGGGGTCTGTTGTTATTTCACCTCTTTCATTTCTGATTTTGTTTATTTGGGTCCTCTCTCTTTGCTTCTTGGTGAGTCTGGCTAGAGGTTTGTCAATCTTGTTTATCCTTTCGAAGAACCAGCTCTTGGTTTCATTGATTTTCTGTATTATTTTTTTGGTCTCTATGTTATTTATTTCTGCTCTAATCTTTATTATCTCCTTCCTTCTGCTCACTCTGGGGTTTTCTTGTTGCTCTCTTTCTAATTCTTTGAGTTGTAGAGTTAGCTGATTTACTACCATTTTTTCTTGTTTTTTGAGATAGGCCTGTAGAGCTATAAACTTCCCTCTCAGGACTGCTTTCATTGTGTCCCATAGGTTTTGGATTGTTGTGTTTTCATTGTCATTAGTTTCCAGGATGTTTTGAATTTCTTCTTTGATTTCATTGGTAACCCAATCAATATTTAATAGCATGCTATTCAGCTTCCAGGTGTTTGAGTATTTTGGGTTGTTTTTATTGTAGTTTATTTCTAATATTATGCCATCGTGGTCTGCGAAGACGCTTTTTATGATTTCAATCTTCTTGAATTTGGGGATACTTTGCTTGTGACCCAATATATGGTCTATTTTTGAATATGTGTCATGAGCACTTGAGTAGAATGTATATTCCGTGGCACTGGGGTGAAGTGTTCTGAAGATGTCTATTAAGTCCATCTGATCTAGCGAGTCATTTAGTATTGCTGTATCTTTGCTGATTGTTTGTCTAGAGGACTTATCCAGTGATGACAGTGGTGTATTAAAGTCCCCTACTATGATTGTATTGTTGTCGATCTCTCCTTTGATATCTTCCAGAAGATTTTTTATGTATTTGGGTGCTCCTGCATTGGGTGCATATATGTTTATCAGGGTTATATCTTCTTGTTGTATTGATCCTTTTAGTATTATGAAGTGGCCTTCCGTATCTCTTGTTATGGCCTTCACTTTGAGGTCTATTTTGTCCGATATAAGTATTGCTACCCCAGCTTTCTTTTCTTTTCCATTAGCCTGAAAGATATTTTTCCATCCCTTCACTTTCAGTCTGTGTGAGTCCTTTCTAATGAGGTGGGTCTCTTGTAGACAGCAAATGTATGGGTCATGATTTTTTATCCATTCAGCCACTCGATATCTTTTGGTTGGAGCATTTAGCCCGTTTACATTTAAAGTTATTATTGAAAGGTACTTGTTTGTAGCCATTTCTTTTTTTGTGTGTGTGGCTGTTTTCTTTCTGGGATTTTTATTTCTTCTTTTTACACCAGTCCCTTTAGCATTTCTTGCATTGCTGGCTTGGTGGTGATAAACTCCCTTAGCCTTTTTTTGTCTGTGAAGCTTCTTATTTCCCCTTCAATTTTGAATGATAGCCTTGCTGGATAGAGTATTCTTGGATTCAGTCCTTTGCTTTGCATCACTTTGTAAATTTCCGTCCATTCTTTTCTGGCCTGATGTGTTTCTGTTGAGAAATCATTTGATAATCTAATGGGAGATCCCTTGTATGTAACTTTCCGTCTCTCTCTTGCAGCCTGTAAGATTCTCTCTTTGTCCTGAACATTTGCCATGGTAATTATGATGTGTCTTGGTGTGGGTCTTTTCGGGTTCACCTTGCTTGGGACTCTCTGGGCTTGTGTGACTTTTTTCTTCCCCACCTCAGGGAAGTTTTCTGATATTATTTCTTCCAATAGGTTTTCTAATCCTTGTTCCTCTTTCTGTTGTTCTGGCACCCCTATTATTCGTATGTTGTTTCGTTTCATGTTGTCCCAAAGCTCCCTTAGGCTCTCCTCCTGTCTTTTAATTTTTTTCTCCAACTGAAGTACAGTTTGGGTGTGTTTTGCTTCCCTGTCTTCTAATTCACTAATTCGGTCTTCCGCTTCTCCTAGTCTACTGTTGATACTTTCAATGGTGTTCTTTATTGCAGCTATATCGCACTTCATTTCTTCTTGGGTCTTAGTTAAGTTGTCGATTTTTTCATCTGTTTCTTCTTGCTTCTTGGATAAGTTGTCGATTTTTTCCTCCATCCGGTGTATGCACTCTAGGACCCTTATTCTGAATTCTTTTTCTGTCATGTTGTATGCCTCTGTATCACTTAGCTGCTTTTCTGGTGAGTCCTCCTTTTCTTTCCTTTGGGGATTTCTTTGTCTACCCATGTTTGATCTCACTGACGTATATAGATATTGAGTCGTTCAGTGGCTGCTCCCTAGGTGGCAGTGGCTCCTCGGGCTGTGGTTGCTCCTTGGGCGGTTGTGGTAGCAGCTGCTCCTCTGTTGTTAGCGGGTCTTCTGATGGGTGCTGTTCACAGCTGTTGTGGCTCTTCTGGCTGGTGGAGGGAGGCTTCACCCACAGCAGCTGTTCCTCAGACAGAGCGTGTGGAGATCAGGAGGCCGCTGTTGCTTGGATCTGCTTTCTGTGGGGAGAAGCCGAGTTCCTCTGAGTTCACGTAGTCGCGCTGCTTGAGAGCCGTTGTTGCCGGGTTAGTAGCTGGTCTCTGGATGCCGGCGACAGTCACCCGAGATGGTATGGTCTCCGCGGCTGTGCCGGCGCACCTGGAGAGGTTTCAGCCTCAGCCTCTAACCGTTCCCTTTATCTAGGCTTTCTCTGTCTTTCCTGGCTGCAGACTGTCTCAGCTGAATCTCCTCTGCTTATTCGGGCTGTATGCTACCCGTTTCAGCTGCCCGCCCTTATCTGCTCCGGGACAAGGCACCGACACGTCTGTCTAAACCTCCGCCATTTTCTCTCACTTAGACTTTTATATATCCACTTGTATAAAACTTTGAAATATAATCTCTTTTAATGACTGGACTCAGGAAGTTTACAGAGGATGCTATCAAAATAGAATTCAAAAGGAAGCTTGAGTGATTTTGAAAACATTGGGTTTCACAGTTTTAAAATCACTATAAAATATTTACAAACATTAATAACTGGAGGGACACTGGTAGTCTGTTCTGGGAACACCTGCTATGAAGATCAGCTTTAGTCAATGTTTATCCAAAGTTCCGTATGCTTTTCTAACTGAGGAAACTGATCGGCCATAGGTGGTGCCCTAGTGGTGGGCAGGCAGCAGGAATTGGGACAGCATGGCCTGCTGTGCCCAGGCACGTGGCTGGCAATCAACAAATAACATTGCTTAAATATCTGCTAACTTTCATCTGAGTCTAGTTTCTTTTGTCTTTACTTTTAAAAGGGACATTGATCAACTAAATGTTCCTGCATTTGTTAAACTTAACACCCCAACAAGGTTACTGATATATTTTGGGCATGACTCATGCTTATTATCCTGTGTTTCTGACTCTCGGTAGCATGTGGGTGGGTTGGCCTTGATTGCTGTACCATGTTGGAATGACTTTGAAGGATACTGTTGATTCCAAGGGATCCACTGCCTGCCAAAACCAAGTTCCAGGAAAAGAGATGGAAGAGAAGGAGAGAGATACAACCTGAGGGATTGGAAAATTAGACAGTAGCCATCTGTTACTGCTCCCACCTAGCTCATGAGCGGCTGTGAATACAGGGCTATTTTTACAGGTGCATATTTGTGTTCGCTTGCCCTCCACTTGTCTTTCTGGGTTCATTTGAAAGTACTTGAGATGATGCAGGGAGCCCTTTGGCTCTGTAAAACAGCAGGATGGCTCAGAGCCCTGCCTGGTCTTGACATTCGGGTATATTCCACATCCAAGGATGGGAAAGGCATTTGGCGGCAGAGGTGAAAGAGAGGGCTCAATGGGGCACCAATCTGGCCGATGAAAGATGCTGAGCAGATATCTTGGGGCAGCTGCAAGATAACTAGAGTTCCTTCATATGTGACAAACTGAAGTACTTGGGGGCTATGCTAAGCCCAAGAAGACAGAATACAATCAGAACAAAGTGAACTCACATATATGTGGGCATATAAATATTTCTACTTCTATCATCTAACCCTGTAAGTGCTGGTACACAACGGGTCAAGTCACATGGGTCTCAAACAAAACTTCTTTCCAGGTTATGGCTCCATTTTGCTCTTGAAAGTTTCCATTTAGAGGGATGCTCAGGTTATAAGATCTTGAGAGTTCCAAGTGAACTTTTATATTATATTTTCTTTCTGTGTGACACAGATTTTTAAAAACAATTTGTTTATGTTTTTCTTATATTAAATGCAATGCAATTATTGACAATCTACCATGGAGCCAGAACTCTGATAGGTGCTGGAGACACAGGGCTGCATAAAATGGCCCAGGGGGGAAAAACAGACATCCAAGTCCTCAGTTTATACAGCATGATGTATGCTATAATGAAGGGAGTGGAGTGCACCATGGAGAGAACAAGAGGAGTCTTAAAATCAGCCTGAGGAGCTTCATAGAAGAGGTAATGTTTGTGCCTGGATTCCTGTCTCCAGGAATACGTAAATACTAAGTGGAGGAAGAACATGCAGGAAATAAAATGGTGGTCCAAGAAGATGGAACAACACATGCAAAGGTCCTGAGGTATAAAACAATCTGGCCCATTGAAGTTGAAACAGCATATGCAAAGACCCCGATGTCTGAAGCAGCCTGGAACAAGGGACAGCAGGTAGTTTGATAAAGCTAGAACAGAAGTTATTTAGAACAAGGAATGATAGGTGAGTACTAGATCATGTGACAAGCCAAGGACTTCCTTAGGAAAGCAACAGGGAGCTGATAAATTAGTGTAATAGGTGGTAACATGATTATATTTGAATCTGAGAGAAACCACTGCAATGCAGAGGATAAAATGAAGGCTACTAAATTTGAGGCAAAATGACCAAGTGATAGTGAAAGCCTGAATTATAGAGGTGCTGGCAGGGATGGAGAGGGGAGGATTTTGAGAAATAGTTAGAGAAGGCAGTATAGAGAAAACTTAGTGTGTGCATAGATATCAAGATCAGGAACAAGGAAAAGAGAAGGAAGACTTCCAAGTTCCTATGTAGGGTAATTGGTGGATAGTGGTATTATTAAGGGAGATATAAATTCAGCCGAAGACTTTATGAAATGGGGAGGGACAAGAAAAAGAATTCCACCGGGGTACCTCGAGTTGAAATTGCCAATGAATATTCCTCAAATTCCATTTTCTGTGTGATGATACTCAGCTCAAAAAAGAATCCACTGTCTACAGAGTGAGCCTGGCACTATGTAGCTTTGAGAACTGGCTCCTGACTTGTTTTTCTCCCCCAACTCCTCCACATAAACCCAAGTCTTCCTGTGGCTCCTCCATTTCTCTCCCTTGTCAGAGGACTTTTCTATTGAGGCTTACTTGAAGCCTCACATCCTTGTATGGTTTTCCTTGACAACCCACCTAATGTTAGTGTTCCCTGAGCAGTACCATGTGAAATACATGTTACTCTATGTCTATGTTCTAGCTTCCCTGATGGAACTGGGAATAGCTGACATAATGGGGGTGATCATGTAGTTGAAGGGCATGAACATTGTTGGCTGAATGGAAAATGGTCCATATCGGAGAACATGGGAGGTTGCTGAACATGTTTGCAATAGATCAAAGTAGTGATGTGGGCTGGCCTGTGAGGGTGTGGAGACTCATTCATTCTTCTCATTGAGCCTCTTGTTCTGGCAATAGCACCCTCAGTTCTTTGGATCTTTGCATTTGCTAGGATTCCCTGTGGGTTTGGATATGGATTATGCCTACAAAAGGGGAACTGGCAGATGTCTGTCCTTCCTGGGTCTACTGGCCACCCCTGACCTTGTCCAATGACAAAGTTCTTGTCGCTCCTCTTTCCCACTTTCTGAAGTATTATGACTGAGCAATTTGGGGGTGGCGGTGGGGGAGGTGGGGAAGAGGGCCATCTCTGACTCTGGTAATGTAAGCCTCCTACTTCCAGTAGGGGGTAGTGCTGCACTTCCACAGGCTGACCAGCACCTGGCCTGGGTGCTGTGGTGTGGTGGATGGTTACCAGGGTCCCCCCTTTGCCATCAACTGGGATTTTCACCTGTGTACTTGACCTTCTTGATATCAATAGATGAGGCTCTGGAAAGCAGAGACCCTGCCATATCCCTTTAGTACCTAGCATTTGGCAGATAATAGATGCTCAGTAAATGCATATTGTTGCAACGGTATGGGACAAGGTAAATTTGCTTAAAGCAATTACACACACACACACACACACACACACACACACACACACTCTACAATCCATTTTCATTATACTGTTAGTTTAGTCAGGACCTATTATGTGTCAGGCATTATTCCAGGCACTCTACATATATCATTTCTAATCCTCATAATCCTTTTACTAAGTGTGTTCATCCTGTTTTAGACATGCATTTATTGAAACGTCAAAACAGTGTTTGGAACTGGTGCTTAAATATAGGCTTAATTTTAGTCACATTCATGTTATTTTGTGAGCTCATTTTTGGCCAGCAGACATCTTTGACAATAAAGCCTACAGATAAGTCAGCACTGTCATTTCCTCCTTGGGTCTGTTTGGTTCTCTCCTATGTTTCCCACTGTATGCGCAGACATGTGCCCCCCCCCCCCCGCCCCCTCTCCACACTTTCCTTTTCCTTTAACTCACTCATACCCCACACTCCATAATATGGAAAAGGGACCCCTATTGTTCCATAAGATGTTTGGTACTTTCCTTCTTCTGTACTGTTCTGTGAATGCTACTCTGTCTAGTTAGAATTTTTGGTGATTTAAAAGCCTTAAGAAGAAATGCTCATCAATGCTATAAAAACTGCTTTTTGCTAGAGTTAAATAGCCCAGCTATTTTTTATTTGAAGAAAAGAATGCTAGTTCTCCAATACAAATCACTAGACTGATATGTTAGTCTTTATATTTCTCCTCCATTTTTCTCTCTTTTAAGGCTTTCTATTATATTTTCATTTTGCACCTGGGACTTGAATATTGGGGTTTCCTTGGAGACTTCTTACTGTAAAATACTGAGCCATTTTATTGTAGGACTGGGTAAATACGATCAATTTAATGGCAAGGAAATGCTTATTTTCCAAGACTAATAATCACAATCCATTCCTCACTGGCTTCCCTGCTTCTAGCATGGCTCCCCTGCAGTCATGCAGCTGCCAAATTCTCTTTTCTCACCTGCTGCTCTGACAGTGTCACCTCTCTCCTCAAACTCCCACGGTGGCTTTCTATCACCTTCATGTTCATCCATGCCCAAAGCCACCCCCCTAGCTTCCAGACCCCTGCTCTCTTCAGTTTCCCACCTTCTAGAAACCTTCCAAGAGTTCTGCTGTCAATGCTTTCCCATTATTCCTAGCGCCATTCCTCAATATATCAGGAATCCACTGGGAGCATGCCAATGGATTCTGATCAACTTCTGAATGCTGCTCCCTTTGCCTCTAAATCCCTTCCCAGGGCTTCCAGCTCCCAATTCCATTTGTTGTTGTTGTTGTCAAGGATTACCGGCTGAAATTTCACTTCTTTCCCAAAGTCATTTTCATCTAATAGAATAATAGCTTGTACTCTGTACATTTTTTATTCATTTTAATTGAGGTGAAATACACATAATATAAAATTACCATCTTAACCATTTTTAAGTATACAGTTACTAGTGCTTAAGTAGATTCACATTGTTCTGCAATGAATCTCCAGAACTTTTCATCTTGCAAAACTGAAATAATATACCCGTTAAACAATAATTCTCCATTCTCCCCTCCTCCTAGCTTTTGGCAGCTACCATCCTACTTTTTGTCTTTATGAATTTGACTACTATAGGCTCTTCATATAACTGGAATTAGGCAGTCTAGTCTCTTCATATAACTGGAATCACGCAGTATTTGACTTCTTTTGACTGGCTTATCTTACTTAACATAATGTCCTTGAAGTT
Source organism: Myotis nattereri (assembly GCF_964212035.1). NCBI lineage: Eukaryota > Metazoa > Chordata > Mammalia > Chiroptera > Vespertilionidae > Myotis > Myotis nattereri. The sequence goes on along the minus strand of NC_138076.1, from coordinate 38,947,762 downwards.
CATCCATGTTGTAGCATGTGTCAGAATTGCCTTCCTTTTTAAGGCTGAATAATATTCCATTGTATAGATATACATTTTGTTTGTGCAATCATCTGCTGTTGGAAATCGGGGTTGCTTCCACCTTTTGGCTATTGTGGATAGTGTTGCTATAAACATGGGTGTACAAATATCTCTTTGAGAACTTGCTTTGTATTCTTTGGGGATATCTACCCATTTTGTACATCTTTTAAAAATATATTTTATTAATTTTATAGAGATAGGAAGGGAGAAGGAGAGAGAGAAACATTGATGAGAAAGAATCATCAATCAGCTGCCTCTTGCATGCTCCACACTCTGGATGGAGCCCACAATGCAGGCATGTGCTCTGACTGGGAATTAAACCGGCTACCTCTTGGTGCATAGGATGATGCTCAACCAACTGAGCCACACCCACAGGGCCCATTTTATACATCTTTAAATAAAAAAAAAGATAGTTTTCATGAAGTGCTGAATGAAAACCAAACCAAACCAAATACTTGGTTCTTTCAACTGAGTCATAATTAAGAGATGTGCTAATATTAAAATAGGCTGCATCTGCTTCAGAATCCAATGGTAATAAACAAATATTTCACAATGAACTATGAGTGGCATTTATTTGTTGACTGGGTCAAACCTCAGAAGAAGAGGGAGAGATGATAATCTGAAAAATTGCAGAGTGCTTTAGCTCTTCTTCATTTTTATGGAATTGATTGTAGTTTTGTGATGTCAGAATAATATGTGGTAGAAATATGGGAAGCACAGAAAAGTATGTGTGCGGTCAGTTTGCTAAGTGAAAAGTACACATCACCTTTCTTGTTAAGATATATCCCCCCAAGTGATTCTGATCTCCTCTCCCACACCCGTCATGGGTTGTTCCAGGTGTAGAGAGAGCCTCCAGGAGCTGGGCTGGAGTACTTGTAAATTATAAGGGTTACTTTTGTCTCTCTGGTATGGGACCTCTACTAAATGTGGCTCCTCTTCTCACTATACATCTGATCTTACCTTTGACTCTCAATCTTCTTAAAACAAAAAGAGATGAGAAAAGAGGACCTCAAGAAAAGTGCACCACGGGCAAAAATTGTCCTTTAAGACTCATTCAGAGCGGGCCCACCCTTCCCTCTTCCAAGCAAGAGACTACTTGAAGCTGTTTCCAGAGGTGGAGGCCTTTCCACATGGAGACCAGGTTTTAAACATCTCTGATCCCAGTTAAGCTAAACCACTGGCACCATAGCTCCTCGTCCTTGACCTTGACTCTATTGCGTGACATTTCTCCCCAGATGTGCCTGCATGTGGCCTTCAGCTCTTCTCTACTCTCAGCATGTGCCATTGCACGTGGATATCCTTGTCCTGTAGAATTAGTCCCATCTACTCTAGGGAGGACCATCTTTTGTAGCTCAGAATAAAAAAACAAAAAACAAAAAACTTTTCACTTCAGTTTTCTTCATTCTCCAAATACAGATGCTATGTAAGTCTATTTCTTGAGATAATTTTGTTAGGCAAGGGAAGAGTAGGACAAAAAAAATTTGAAGAAAACTCATGCACATACTCTCTCCACACCCTCACTTGTTATTTTTTTATACCTTTACCTAGCTCTAATGGCAAATTCAATTAAAAATGAGCTGATCTATTTGCTTTTACTTTTAATAGAGCCATTGAATTTTTCACATTACAGCCATTCTAAAACACCCAATCAATATTTGCTTAAAGAGAAAATTAGAGGCACCATTCTTTTTTTTTTTTTTATTGATTAAGATATTACATATGTGTACCCTCTACGCCCCCCCCCCCACTCATCCCCTCACCCCCCCGTTGTCCATGTCCATTGGTTAGGCCTACATGCTTGCATATAAGTCCTTTGGTTGATCCTTCCCCCTTGCCCCCACCCTCCCCTACCTTCCCTCCAAGGCCCGACAGTCCAATCAAAGCCTCTCCGTCTCTGGATCAGTCCTTGTTCATCAGTTTATGTTGTTCATTATATTCCACAAATAAGTGAGATCTTGTGGTATTTATCCGCTCTCCAGTTCCATCCATGCTGTGGTAAATGGTAAGAGTTCCTTTTTCTTCTTCCTCTTCTTAAAGAATACCTTTCAGCATTTCATATAATGCTGGTTTGGTGGAGATGAACTCCTTTAGCTTTTTCTTATCCGTGAAGCTCTTTATCTGACCTTCCATTCTGAATGATAGCTTTGCTGGATAAAGTAATCTTGGGTGCAGGTTCTTGCTATTCATCTCTTTGAATATTTCTTGCCACTGTCTTCTGGCCTGCATGGTTTCTGTTGAGAAATCAGCTGACAGTCGGATGGGTACTCCCTTGTAGGTAACTGACTGTCTTTCTCTTGCTGCTTTTAAGATTCTCTCTTTATCTTTTGCTCTTGGCATTTTAATTATGATGTGTCTTGGTGTGGTCCTCTTTGGATTCCTTTTGTTTGGGGTTCTCTGTGCTTCCTGGACTTGTAAGTCCATTTCTTTCACCAGGTGGGGGAAGTTTTCTGTCATTATTTCTTCAAAAAGGTTTTCAATATCTTGCCCTCTCTCTCCTTCTGGTACCCCTATAATTCTGATGTTGGTACGCTTGAAGTTGTCCCAGAGGTTCCTTACACTATCTTCATATTTTTTGAATCTCTTTTCTTTTTTCTTTTTCGGTTGGGTATTTTTTGTTTCTTTGTATTTCAAATCTTTGACTTGATTCTTGGGATCCTCTTGTCTGCTGTTGGATCTCTGTAAATTATTCTTTATTTCAGTCAGTGTATGTTTAATTTCTAGTTGGTCCTTTTTCATGTCCTCCATGGTCTCACTATACTCCTTGAGGGATTCATTAAATTTATCGGCGGTTTCCATAAAATTCTTGACAAACCTTATAAACGTGGCCTTGAACTCTATATCCAGTCATCTGCCCTCCTCCGTTTCTGCCAATTGTGACCTGTTTCTTTGTCTCCGCATTTTGGCTGCTTCCCTGTGTTGATAGAGTGGCCCTGCGCACCAGGTGTCCTGTAGGGCCCAGTGGCTCAGCCTCCCCAGTTACCTGGGGTGGACACTCTTGGTGCACTCTTGGTGCCTTGGTTGTTGTAAGATCACTGGGAGGAATTGACCTCCAGGCCAATTGGCTGTGGGAAGCAGCTGTGTCTGAAGTGGGAGAATGGTCCCCCTCTGACCACTGGGTACAGTGGCTCCTGGTTCTAAGGAGGTGCTAATTCAGCCCCTGCCTGAGGCCACAGAGCAGGAACCACGAAGAGGCGCAGCTGTGAAGCAATGCAAGCCGCTGCGGGGCCTCGGGCCTTCTCTTGGAAGTTCCGGGTCTGCCTGGCTGGGCTGTAGTTAGGTACATTCATATGCAAAAGCCTCTGCCGCAGCCTGGGTGGGGCGGGGTCTCAGGGAGTCAAAAGGGCGGAGAAGGAAGCTATGGCTGATTCTCCGCGCCTGGAGTCGCGCGTCTCAGTGTCCCGGTAACGGCTGCAAGCACCTCTGAGGGAAATCCGCCCTCAAGTTCGCCCGCTGCTGCCTGACAGAGCAGCCTCTCCCCGTATGAGTCCTGGGTCCCCAGAGACTTCCCAGAACCAGAGTTCAGAGCAGTCGGGAGCTTGTGATTCAAAAAGACAGCCGTGTCCTCAGGTGCCACCCCCTTTCTGCGCACGCGAGCCGCCGCCGTACCTCTGCACTTCACCTCCGCAGCTCCTCTGGCTCTCAGCGTGCTTTTCTTTTCTTCTAGTTGTAGAAATTACACTCAGCCAGCCTTCCTGTTGTTCTGGGCGGTGTTTGCTCCGTCCTTTGGGATATTTCTCAATTGTTGTGGGAGGCGACTATTTCCCGGTGTTTATCTATGCCGCCATCTTAGTTTCTCAGAGGCACCATTCTTATTTAAAAGTTAAGGTCCCTGTGGGATCAAATTGGAAAACAAAGTTTTCTTCATTTCTGGTCCACCTCCTTTCTTCCTTTAGGGTTTTTATTCTAGTCGCCATCTCATCTTCTTGCTTAATCCCCAGCCTCCACACACTACCCATTTTTCTGGGCTTTTAGTTAGCAGTCCAGGATTTGGAATTGGCCCTCATCCTTACTGTTATTCACACCAGGTTGAAGAAAATGAAAGTAATAAAGGGATTCAAATTCCTATGGGCCTGCAGTTTGCAGAGCAGACCTCTTGTTTCCCATTAATATGGGGGCAAGATGGATATTGATAGAACAGTTGACAAATTCTTTAAAAGTTTCTTTATGCTCTCCAGTCCCTGAATAATGAAGATATGTTATCACTATTAAATCTTACTTTCTATCAGAATTTCTTGTGTTAGCTTTTAACCAACAAGGCCACGGCTTTTGACATAAAGTCATGAAAATGAATGAGGAGACCACAGGAGACAGTCCCAATGTGACTGATGTTGTAGAGTGGACAGAAGAGAGAAACTATGCTGGGTTCTATTTATCCTTTCAAGTCTCCAAGTTGTATGGCATCTTAGCAGAAATGACCCATGGTTGTTTTTTTTCTTGATTCTCTAAACTGCGGTTCATACCTTACCAAATGGCTCACATACTTCCCACCCGATACTGAAGTCTCCCTAATACAATATCTGTATTAGAGTGAATTGAGAGCTAAGTAAGGGTGAGTGTGTGTGTGTGTGTGTGTCTATGTGTGTGTATGTGTGTACACAAATAAAACCTAGTTAAATTCTCACAACTACTTAGAAAGTATCTATTGTTAGCCTCCTTTAGGGATGCAAATAAAAGGAGGTCAGAGGAGTGATATAATTTGTTTGACATCTTATAGTAAGCTGGGGTTTGCACTAGGATTCTTCACTTGGAAAGCTGATGTTCTTTTCAACTATATCATGTTATTCATTTGGTTGTAAAAACAATGATTATTAATCAATCCCTCACCCCAACATTTTCACTCAAACAACTTCTGGCTGACAATAGTTGTCCAAAAATTTTTAATTCCATTTTCCTTTTCCTCCCTCTCCTATCTGGCTAATTTTCTTTGCTGAAAGCATTCACAGACTATCAAAATTCCCTAAACAATTCAAATCAGTTCTGTGTATGAGCAGAATATAGAATCTGTCATAATGTTGACTACCCCCAAAATTATGTTTTTATACACTATGCTTTTCAAATTGGGACCAATCAACTTGTCATTCATTGAAATGTTTTTATCACAGATTATGCTGACACATGGGGATGCATATGTCACATTTAGAGGAAAAGTTTTAAAATATGATGATTTCATTGGCATTGATTCATTGTTAACCAAAGACAAGGTTATTTAGATGCATTGAGTGTGGTGCTTTTGCATTACTCAGCTACTTGTGATTTTCCCCAGGTTTTTAGAAAATTCTCTTACAAGGATATAAAAAACAAAATTGCATCCTTCTGATAAAGCAGAAAAAATGATTAATATACTATAAAGAAATGTTACCATATTCAATAGTACCAAAGTCAGTTTATAAAGTTTCATCTTACACTGTGTCTGAAGTTCTGTACTGGGTTTCTACCATGTGAAGTTGGGTAAGGAGATCCTTGATTGAGGGTCCCTTTATGTAAGATGCAGGGTAACTGGTTATTTTTATGGGAAATAAGACTCATGCAGATTGGAGGGCAGCAGGGGAGTACTGAAATTTTAACTTCACCACCATGTTTCTCATTCTGGAGAAGTCCAAGCTATGGCTGTAGGAAGTACATCAAGCTGGGAAGAGCACCATACCAGGGTATCATATCTCAGCCAATGAATGTCTGCTGAAGTCCAAACTTCAGCCAACAGCCTTCTCAACATTTCCTCCTAGGTGGACAGCTTACACTCCACTTGTCTGGAACGGACCCTCTGTTTCTCCTCCCACACCTGTCCACATAGTTTCATTTCCTTAGTGCTTGGCAATACCATGCTTCCAGTTGCTCAGGACAAGAACTTTAGGACTATCCCTAATTCTTTTTTCTTTTACTCCACATACCCCACCCCTCAGCATATTCTGTTGGCTTTGTCTCCACAATACACCCAGATTCTAGTCACTTCTCACCACCTCCATTGCCAACACCTTGGTCCTAGCCACCATTATCTCAAATCTAGATGACTACAGTAGCCTATTGGCTTCCCTGTTCCATCCTTGTTCTGGACAGACTGTTAACAATCTAGCAGCCTTGTGAAACCCAAGAGAAAATAATGTTTCTCCTCATTCAAAACTCTCTACTGGCTCCTCACCTCCCTGAGTAAAAGCCAGTCCTTCCGATGACCTGCCTGTTACAGTTATCTCTCTCATCCCTTCACTCTAATGCCTTCCTTATTCTTCATCTCAGCCACCAAACCTGTTCAACATTGGCCTGGGTCTGAACTTGTTACCAACGTTCCATCAAGTGTCCTCATCCAGTGTCTTCTGAGGTTCCAAAAATCATCTCCACACTGGAGAAAGCATAACCCACCCATTCAATTAATCAATGAGACAAACCACTTTTATTTCCAAAGTATGTGTCTAATGGGTTCTCTTTTCATCATTTTCACTGCCAATAATCTCCACTCCATGCCCACCACCAAAAAAAATATTTGTCTGGACTAATGCCTTCCCATTCTGTATTGTCTTTTCTCTCTGCCTGGGTGTGTCCCCCAGAGATATTCATATGGCTAATTCCTAAACCTCTTTCAAGTCTGCACTCAAATGTTTCCCTCTCAAGGAGAACTATCTTGACCGTCCTACTTAAAATTACAAAGCAAAATTTAAAAAATAAAATAAAATTACAACCTGTATATTGTTCTGCTAGAATGTAAACTCCATAAAAGCAGACATCATTGTCATTTAAAAAACAAACAACAAAAGAAACAAACAAAAATCCTGATGTATCTTAAGAACTTGGAACAGTGCCTGGCAATAGTAGGCACTCATTGTATAGTAGTTTAATTAGTGAATAAGCTGAAAAGTGCTAATTCCTGACCAGGATTTCACATTGTAAGACTTTGGGCAAGACATTTCAATGTCCTGAAGTCGGTTTTTTTGTTTTTTGTTTTCACACATATGGAGAGACTGGGGTCTGCAACTGCTCCTTCATGACTTTAAAGTGACTCTCACAAAAACATTCCAAAAAATAGACCTGACTATGATGTAATATGATTAAAGGGCAGATGCTGCAGAGGTCATGGGTGGCACAGTGGGCTCCTGCTCAGCCCAGGAGCTTCCCTGGCTGGCAGCCCACACACTCAGTATTGCTCCTCTGAAAAATTGTCACTGCAGTCTTGTTAAATTCTAACTTAGGGCCAATGTTTAGCTGTAGTCTGAATGAAGCAGAAAAACATGCACCATGGAAGGACTAGGCAGCTCTTGGGAAAAAGCCATTGCTATGGAAACTCCACGTTGCTTTACATGTGTAGCGTTATGAGAGTGACTAGCCAGAAGAATATATAACGAGATCCTTGAAATATTGAAAATCATACCTCATTTTATTAGGGATTTTGTGGTCCAACCTTGTGTTCATGATGTGATTGTGCTGTGAAGTTCAAAAATATTGTTACCTGGGGTTTAAAAATGTTAAATAAGCTCTTCATTAAAAATGCTAGCATCAGAACCACTTGCTATCTCCTCTGATGATTTGTAATTAGAACAGATTCACTGGTGCATAGAATTTTAAGAATCCTATTTTAAAGAGTTCTTCTTCATGCTAAATGAGTTTTCTACCTCTATGCATTGTGTTCCATGCCATTATTTGTCCCAATTAAAATTTCTAAGCAGCTTAAAGTATACAATAAAAAGCTACTTGCAAAGTAGTAGATATTCAGCCACAAATATAAGGCTTATCTTTTTTTTTTCTAGAGAGGAGAGAAATTATTTTTACTCATTCATTTTACTAATTCATTTAAACAACGATTTAGGAGACATCTACTATGTGCCAAATCCTATATTAAAGGGTGAAGACACAGTAGCCTGCAATTCCCTCTAGCCCCTACCCTTATGCATGGAGTGTGCAGTCAAGTGGGAGATACATAAATTAAACAAATAATGAAACACAGTTCAGCTATAATTGCACTGACTGTTACTAAGGAAGAACAGGACAGTGGACAGTAGAAGACTTAGGCTGGTGAGGAGAGGGTTGTAAAACCCTTCCAAGGTACGTGCCCCTTCACCTGGACCTGAAGGACTCCTCCAGGTCAGGACAGAGGTGGGGGCTTGCCGGAGTGATGAACATTCAGGCGAACGGGAGAGCATGTGTGAAGATCCTGGAGAGAAGAGGAATTAAAAGAGGAGCAACACCCATGGAGCATCACAGCAAGAAGCAGACGGGCAATAAACTGGAGAGTGCAGACCATGCAGGACCTTGTAAGCTGGGTGAAGAATTCTGGATTATTTCTGGAGTAAGAGAGAGGCATCAAGCAGGAGAATTACATGATTTTATTCATTTTGAAGAGATCACTCTGTGTGATGAGTGGAGACGGAGCTGGAGATACGGTGAGGATGGATGGATGAATGGATGCATCTGCACTAGTCTGCACATAAAGAATATTTTTAGTGGTGGTGGTTTGGGTCAGTGAAGATGGGGAAAAGAGAGCCCATTGGACACATATTTTGGAAGTAGAACTGAAGAGTCTGTCATTGGGTGGACTGGATGTGTGGTTTATGCTTTCTCCAGAAGGCCCTGCAGTTAGTTTTGGAGCAGGTTCAAAGGACACTAGATGAGGACACCTGATGGGGCTTCAGTAACATATCCACACTTGCCAGAAGCCAATTCCAGCATGTCAGCAAGGGCTGAATCATCTGGGAATGGCTAAAAGGCATTTCCACAAACCTGAAAAGAATGCAACCTGTGGGTCACGACCATCGGAAAACACATATAGCATATCAGATATTTACATTATGATTCATAACAGTAGCAAAATTACAGTTATGAAATAGCAATGAAAATAATTTTATGGTTGGGGGTCACCACAACATGAGGAACTGTATTAAAGGGTCGCGGCATTAGGAAGGTTGAGAATCACTGCATTAAATGATTGCTTGCTGCCAGACAGCTCAGGGCATCTTAATCTACATGTCATTGCCTCCTACTGGCCAAACTCCTGAACAGCCTTAGGCAAATTCTTCCAATCTGACAATGAATTCTGTACCTAACCCTACCTTTTGAAGTGTATATGTCTACCTCGCCTTAGGACAAATTGTGTTAATAAATAGCAAGGGGTCCTGAGACGAGGAAAACTTTGTTCGTTTTAGCTAAGCTCCTCTGCCCCCCAAATGCCTTTCAAAATTATGCTTCATCTCTGGACTCTGTATTAAGTTACACACAGCCCTTCTCCATATTGCTGAACCCTTCTAGATGCTGGAAATAGAACCCCGGCACACAATCAGACCAAAGATGATGGATTATTGTAGAACTGCTATTTCTCCCTTTAATTAGGTCAATGTTTGCTTCATATATGTTGGGGCTCTTTTGTTTGGTGTGTAGATACATATAATTGTTACATATTTTTGATGAGTTGACCCTTTCATCAATATATAATGTCCTTCTTTGTTTTTAACTTAAAATATATTTTATCTGATGTTCACATTGCCACCCCAAATCTTTTGGTTATTATTTGCATGGAATATCTTTCCTATCCTTATACTTTCAATGGATTTGTGTCTTTGGGTCTAAAAAAAAAAAATCTCTTGTAAGCAGCATGTAGTTGGGTCATTAAAAAAAAGTCCATCTTGTCATCTCTGACTTTTAACTGGTGAATTTAATTATAGGTTTTTAACAGCTATAAAATTTCTCTTTCACTACATATGGTTTGTTTTTATTTGTCTCAAGGTATTTTTCTAATTTTCTTAGTGATTTCCTTTTTGACCCATCGATTCAAACTGATGAGCAGGACTTGCTTCTGCCATTTTGCTATTTGTTTTATTTAGTTCTTATATCCTTTTTCCTCCCCATTTCCTCCAAAAGTGCGTTCTTTTTTTTTTTTTTTAATTCCTTGTGAAAAATGTTGGCTCTCTTCAAATTTTTCTGTATATTTTAAAATCTATTTTTAATGGTTACCATGGAAATGAAATTACAGTTACTATCTTAAATTAATGCCATCTAGTTTGAATTGATACCAACTTAGCATTAATAATATACACTAATTACTCCTATCCAGCTCTGTACCTCTCTTGATGTTGTTATTGTCGTAAATTTCATCTTAATACATTATGTGCCCCTTAACATAAGTTTATAATTACTAGTATTGTTTTGTACATTTGGGTTTTAAATCTTAATGAAAACAAAAGAGTAATAAACTAAAACTATAATAATGGTAGCTTTTACAGGTGTCATTTTTTATTAAAAAAAAATTTTTTTAATTGCCATGTTCAAGTTTTCCTTGAGATGTTGGGCATATTTGGGTCACATCAGCTGTCAGGCTTCAGTTCCTAGTGAGTACATATGGAGTCAGCAGTATATTGGGGTCAACATTCATACATTCATACAGAATGTGGAAAGCTCTGCTTTTAGGCACCTACACCCACAATTTTTGCCCTGGCTTTACCCAGATTCATTTTTTTTTGCTCTTTTTATATAGTATATATTTTATTAGTTTACACTAATACATTCTCATATTACAAAGGCAATTTAGTATATGAATCTTTCTTTTGATATTTGTATAATCTGAAATAACTTAGAACTGTACATTAAAAACCCTCATTTGGATAATAAAGACAAGGTAAAGAACAAAAAATTTTCCATCTTACAGGTGGACATTGAAGTGGACTTAATTTGTTGTTCTTTTTAAAAGCTTAATTAAAATGAATCAAAACTTTTTTTTTTTTACACCAAACTAATGTTCTCTGGCACCATTTTCTGCTGTTTTGGTGCAGGTTCTTCTTTTGTCTCTTTCTTTTCTTGCTCTTTTTCTGGTCTAGATGCACAATTTTCATCCCGCTATCAATTTAGTTTTCCCCCCTGAAACTGTACTTTTCCTTTAGCAGGCCCAGTCAGGGCAGCTTTATTTCCCATTCCTTTTCCCTTAAATCTGCAATTTTTTAAACTTACATTTGTTTAGGGATTCCTGATGATCTATGATTTTTTTTCAATGTTTCTTTTTTCATATCTTCATCTAGTACCTCCCATACCACTTGTTTGTTCCTTAATTAATAAGCTTACCATTTTTTCCATCATTGGCTTTATCCAGTGCTTTCTTAGCTTTTTCTTTAAATAGAATTATTTCCTCTTTTGCTCCTCTGAAAAAGTCTACCCATTTTATTTCACCATGATCTGAGGAAAAGATGTGCATCTGGGTACCCTGAAAATTTCAGCAAGCAGCTAATCTTTTCTTCTTCAGACTTCATTTCAGCATTTTCTGCTTACTTTTGTTTTTCTTCTTGCTCATTTAGCTCATAATTTAGCTTCCACTTTACTTTGCTTTCTTCATGTGTTTTTTTCTTTTCACAGTAATATTTCTTGAAAAATATTAGCAGATCTGTGTCTTTGTACTTTTGTCCAGGGATCTCCACAGCTTTTTAGCAGATTCAGTGCTATTAAGCACAGCAAATATTGATTCCTCAAATGTTTGTGCAGTGTTCGTCTCATCTGAATATTTAGTATTTGACCTTTATCTTCTAACTATTCTTTTTTGAAATCCTTTTTTTTAAATAAAATATTTTCTTTCTTTTTAAAAAATATTTTTTTTTATTGATTTCAGAGAGGAAGGGAGGGGGAGAGAGAGAGATAGAAACATCAATGAGGAGAGAGAATCATTGATAATTGACCTCCTGCATGCCCCCTACTGGGGATGAAGCCCACAACCTGGGTTGTGCCCTAATTGGAATCGAACCATGACCTCCTGATTCATAAGTTGATGCTTAACCACTGAGCCACTGTGGCTGCTCTAACTATTCTTTTATGCCATCAAGGGTTGCATCAGTAGGGAAGCCTTTAAAATAAACAGATATGTATTTTACACTATTTTTATTTATTTACTTTTTTTCCTTTGTTGTTGAATTTATTGGGGTGACACTGGTTAACAAAACTATACAGCTTTCAGGCACACAACTGTACAACACATCATCTGTACTCTGTTTTGTGTGTTCATCACTCCAAGTCAAGTTATGGGGAAATGCCATCATTTTTATACACAGTCACGTCAGGGAGGCATTTGTTTGGAGATTTTCTGATTTTAGTTTTATCTTCACTTATTTCTATGAGTTCTGCCTTTGATTTGCTCAATAATCCTACTATTACATTAAAGTGTGTTGTTAGAGGGTTTAACCTATTGAATTTTATCATTATTTTCAAAGATATCCAGCCTTCATCCATTTTGATTTGTTCCTTTAAAAACTTGTCCCATGGCAAAACTGAAGCCACCAAAGTAATACTCAATTTGATGAGAGATTTTGGCCTCCAGAGCAGCCATTTTTTCATCACTATTTTTGGCCATCATGGCTATCTTCTTTTTTTAAAAAAAAATATTTTTATTGATTTTGTTAGGGGCAAAAATAAAATATTGGAGCTAGCTATGGTTATGGTAAATATTAATCATGAGTGCCTTGTGTCGGTTAAAAAAAGGACATTCTGACCTGGCTGGCAGTAGTATGCCCCCAGGACCTGGGAGTCAACCTTGGACCTGGGAATCAACCTTGGAACCATTCTCATTCAATAATTGTCTATTATCATGGAAAGATTAACAACCTTGTTGCCTAAACAATGGAGTCCCACCCCAGCCTCCTACTTCCCCAGGCCAGTAATCCCTACTTCCCCATGTAATCCTGGTCCTACCCTATGTAAGCAGCAGGGGGCGCTGCAGAGCAGATTTTCACGGATGACCTGCTGCTCTCCCATACTGCCAGCAGTATTGGAATACATGCTCATATATGATTCAACCCTGTCTCTGCTTAATTGGCTTAAGTATTGACAGGCAGCAGAGACCCTTTGATTGTCCGCTTACAATTTCAGAGAGGAAGGGAGAGGAAGAGAGAGAAACATTAATGATGAGAGATAATCATTGATTGGCTGCCACCTTTACGCCCCACACTGGGGATTGAGCCTGCAACCCAGGCATGTGCCCTGACAGGGAATTGAACCATGAACTCCTGGTTCACAGGTTGATACTCAACCACTGAGCCATGCCGGCCAGGCAGTTGTGGCTGTCTTTAAGGTCTCGGTCCTGCAGAGCCAGGCCACAGGATCACTGAGAGCAACTGACTGCAGTGTCTCATCTTCCCCCAGATTCAATTGAAGAGAAAAGAGATTTGTGGTTTTATCTTTTATTCCTTCTCTTCTTTATTTCCATCCCATTTTCTTTTTCATTTTTGTTCCTCTCCCACTCTCTCCAGGGAGAGTAGACATGTAGTTCTGTACCTGTGAGGGAAGGAGGTATCTACGACTTTCCATTGAATTCTCCCCGTTCTGAGCCCGATGCCTCATCTCTGTATTTTGCTGTCCCAAGCATGTCTAAGTGAGGGGACTCTCCAGGGACTTAGTGGTTAGTCTGCAACTCCCCCACTTGTATTCTGAGCCATGGTTTTCTTCACTTTGGCCCATCAGTTACTGAGCCTACCTCTGCTTCCAGAGCACAAAAAGTATTGAAATCTCTTGTCAACTGACATCCTGTCTCATAATAATTTTATGTCAGTTCTTGTTTCAATAATTTTGTGTAATAAACAACCATTCTATTTCCCAGTGATGGAACACGACCAACTCCTCCCCCTGTCCTCCCCCCCCCCCTCCCCCATGGATCAACTGGTCAGTGGTGGAAGTTCCTAAAATTGTGTTCCAATTATTTTATTCCTTTAACATATTTTAAATTGTCCTCTTTCAAACGTTTCTTTTGCTTTTTTTCCTGTGATTGTTAGCCCTCCCAGGATTCTGCATTTTGGCAGGAATCAGGGCCTTAAGCTGAAGAAGTGAGAAAACATCATTATTGGGACCAGCCACGGTAGAAGAACAGATAAAGCAGAGACCTTTCCAAACACTATCATATTGTCAGTCTTTCTTGACTTTGTGTATTGATTTCACTTTTCAAGTTTTTAAAGTTGATTTTACCTTTTTTATAATTTCACTTCTTGATGTCTTAATGGAGCCTTACATGCTATTTTGGCTAGAAAGAGAGGTCCTGTATTGTTTTCCATAAATAATTCAATGGTGGCAGTGAACATTCGGCGTTTGGCTGAAAATTGTACCTATGGGTTGTATTTTCAAGTTACTGCTCTAGTTGTCGAGGTCTAGTTCATTGTTTGCCTAGCTTGCTTATTTTAGCTTTGATTTGTGGGCTTCAGATAATTTATGTACCTTGGAAATATTTATCTATAATCGATATTTTCCTACTTCCACTGAGTAGCATACAGTAAAAGATTAAATTATAATAACACTTTAAAAATAAAATTCAGAAATTGGAAGCTATGTGATAGGAGCAATATTATAAACAATAGGCTTTGAAGTCAGACAACCCTGGGAAAACTAACCTTTTTCAGTCTTGGTCTCTTTCATGTAAACTGGAAACAACAATCATATCTACATCTTGGGGTTATTGTACCAAAATATTTAGCTTGATGCTGGCACATTGGCACAAATTCATAAATAGAAGCTATCGTTATTATGTGGTTAGGAGAACAAATAAATGTACCAATATCTCAGGCTTCTCTAGTTCCTATGATTATACTTTTTAATTTACAGTTTCTTGGAAGGCCAGGCAAAAATATGGATGCATTAAGTAAGGTAATCCCTGAAGTTTCATGGAGTGTGACTTTTGTTGGCCAAACTTTTCTTGCTTGCCAAAGCATTCCCCAAGAATTTTTAATGTTCAAAAAGACATAGAATTTCTAAATAGAATTTTGATGAAGGGCAAGTGGAAGCTAGGGTGAGAGTAATGACTAAAATTTAATGAGTGCCCACTTTGTATTGATAATCTGTTTTAGGGAATGAACATATTTGATTTTCTTTAATGCTCTCATTAATTGTATCAAAGAAATACTATTTATGCCAATGTGTTAATGTGCTAGAATATTCTATTTATAAATGAATAAATTAAGAACTCTAACTAAGTTCAGATTCATTTAAACCCTTAGGTCTGGAATTTGAATCTAGGCCTGTCTGATGCCAAAGCTCATGGTCTTTCTATGCCAACATTCACCTACCTTGCCTACCCCAGAATATTGAGTGAACTGGAGAGAAGAGAGTCCACAAAATGTCTAGCTATGCCTAAGTCACCACTGAAAAAATGTTTTTGTCTTCACTGACATTGGCTGCAGATGTGGTGAGATTTCCTGGGCCCATTTCTCTCTGATCACTCTGTGTCTCAGTGACTTTCATCTTCCCCGCAGTCTTCATCTTGGACCTTTTCTCTAGGTTTTTCAGGATTTAAAAGAAGCATAATAGTCAGCTGTATATTCTAATGTCTAGAATATACTGAAATAGGACACACATAAATTTAGTAGGAAAAAAAAAGCAGCAGTTCATTTTTCCTTGTATTCTCACTCCTCTCTCTCTCTCTCTCTCTCTCTCTCTCTCTCTCTCTCTCTCTCTCTCTCTCTCTCTCTCTCCCTCGTATCTGGAAGCTTGATTCCTTCCGCCAATTGTGGTTCTTATCATTGCTGTTACTTTTGTTTTCTTTCTTTCTGGGAAAAGCTAAATTTCTAGTCGGTTTGCCTTTTGAAAACCCTCCCCTTCATAAACCCATCAACATACCTTCACCTTCCACCCATCTCTTCTTAGTGTCTCCTGAGAGTGACAACAGCTGTTAGAAACATCTGCTAGGGCTTTCGTTTCTACCCACACGTTCAATAGAGTAATCTTATCTCCATTATCTGATAGGAAAGGAGATATTATCCTAGCTGCATAGAAAATGT
Source organism: Myotis nattereri (assembly GCF_964212035.1). Classification (NCBI taxonomy): domain Eukaryota; kingdom Metazoa; phylum Chordata; class Mammalia; order Chiroptera; family Vespertilionidae; genus Myotis; species Myotis nattereri. The sequence goes on along the minus strand of NC_138076.1, from coordinate 38,931,992 downwards.
TCTTTTTAACAGCACGACTGAAGCTCTAGGATGTGTTCTTCATATGTTGAGCCATAAAAACACAACAAATGCTATTTTAACCTGCAGCCACCTGGAGCGCCTTCCCAGGCTCTCTTTGCATGATTCTAGTGATTGCTTTAAGTATTTGCCTGGTTGAATGACTTGAAAAAAATGGGGAAAAGATTTAGTGAGCCCAGTGGTAATGATGAAGCTACAGACTGGAAGAAAATATCCGCAATACATATATTAAACAAATGGCTTCTATCTAGAATACACAAAACAAAACTAAAAATCTATAACTACAAAGTAAGACAACAGCCCAGCAACAAACAGGCAAAAGATTTAAACAGATACTTTACAAAAAAAGATGAACAATAAGCACATAAAAAGATGTTCAACATTGTTAACCACCAGGGAAATCCAAATTAAAACCACAGGAAGTATTCCAATATACTCAAAGGGATATTATTAAAAATATTGACAATAGCCAGTGATGGTGAGGATGTGGAGCAATTGAAATGCTCCTGTATTGTTGATGGAAATATAAAATGGTACAGCCAAGTTGAAAATAGTTTGACAGTTTCTTAAAAAGTTAAACATACACTAATATATAACTCAACCCCATACCACTTTATATTTAGCCAAGAGAAATAAGAACTGTGTCTACACAAAGACTTTAACATAAATGTTCATAGCGGCTTCATTTGTGATAGCTCCAAACTGGAAACAACCTGTATGCCCATTGACAGGTGAATGAGTAAATAAAATGTGGTCTCTCCATAGTGCTGAGGGCATACCATTCAGCAATAAAAAGAATCAGACACCTAACTGGTTTGGCTCAGTGGATGGAGTGCCGGCCTGCAGACTGAAGGGTCCCAGGTTCGATTCCGGTCAAGGGCATGTACCTTGGTTGCAGGCACATTTCCAGTGGGGGGTGTGCGGGAGGCAGCTGATCGATGTTTCTCTCTCATCGATGTTTCTAACTCTCTATCCCTCTCCCTTCCTCTCTGTGAAAAATCAATGAAATATATTTTTTAAAAAAAGAATCAGACAACCAATTCATTCAACCACATGGGTAAATCTTAAAATCATTATGCTGAGTGCAAACTATGTATGAGTAACAAGTGCTGGATCACCTTTCATGTGAGAGAGGGAAGGAGCAGGAAAGGGCATCTTGAATACACAAAATTGGTGGACTCAGGGACAATAATTTCTATAGCAATTGGATACATCACTCCAATAGCCAGAATAAAAGAGGAGGTATAAGTTTTCTCTCTTGGCCGCGACCAGCATGGCTAGAGAGCAGACAAGTCCTGAGTAGGGGTGGCTGGGGATTGAGGGGAAAAAAAGAGAGAGAGAGAGAGAGAGAGAGAGAGAGAGAGAGAGAGAGAGAGAGAGAGACAAAGACTTTAAGTAAAGCTGGGGCCAGGTGGGATGCTGTTCTTAGATGGAGAGACAGTGACCCAGAGCTAGGGCAGTGTGTGTATTATATACAGCATGATATCAGGAAGTTTTACTAGGGTGTAAGACAAAGGAAATTATGTGAAATCATGGTTAAAGATCAAGCTGCAAGTCTTCATTCTTGTGGCTTCTTTGTAATTGTCACTCCTGGCTGAGCCTGGATAATTGCGTCAGTTCCTGGCACCTGGCTGAACTTAGATAATGAAACCCACCCCCTGGCGCCTGAGCTAAAGGTCAGGCTGACAACATACCTGCCTCTGGCAAGGTATGTTTCCAGGACATGGCTCTGCTAATGCCACTGGACTCAGCCGACAATTAGCTCATGCGCCTTCCCAGGCACTCTCTATAAGGAGGCAAATGGTGGCCATAGGTAGTGAGTACAACCAAAGTGAGTCTTAAGGACTCACTAGAACTGTGTGGGGACATGTTTTAGGGTGGCTGGAATTTCTGCAATTGTGGATACAGATGGAGGCAAAATTTTCTGTTCATATTGCCTCTCTAATTTCTTCCAGAATATTATACCTGGCAACATATATTTTCAAAATAAACAACAATAATCTTAAAGCACACCAACATGAAACCAGTCAGCAATAATGCATACATTAAGGAAATTATATCATGTTATAGGTTAAAAACAATGTATGTGATATTTTATAGAGTAATAAAGCATTATTCTTACTTTCATTAAAAGTCAGAAATGTTGTTATATCAATAGAGGGCTCTGTTCATTCTTACCTAAAATTTTGTTTAATGAGAATGCTATTAATATCCTTTCTTCTCTCTTTCTTGTGAGCTTTTAAAAATCATTTTATTTTGTGCATAATATAAAATTTACCATTTTATTAATTGTCAAGTGGCATTAAGTACATTCACAATGTTGTACAACCATCATCACTTTTCATTTTCACAACTTTTTTTAACATCCAAAACTGAATCTCTGTACTCATGAAACAATAACCCCCATTACTTTCTTTCTCTAGTCCCTGGTAACCAGTTCTACTTTCTGTCACCATGAGTTTGCCTATTTTAGCTATCTTATATAAATAAAATCCCACATATTTATCCTTTTATGTTTGACTTATTTCACTTAGGATAGTGTTTTTAAGATTCATCCATGTCATTATGTGCATCAGAATTGTAATCACTGAATAAAATTTCATTATATATTAATTCACTAGCGTCCCAGTGCATGGATTCATGCACATTGAAAAGAAATTAATTAGAAGAAATATTTTAATATCGCTATTTGCGTCTTGCTAATGAAAAGAAAATAGGATTCTACCGAGTTTCCTGTCTATCTACTCCAGGACTTCTGTGAGGATCAAATGAGATGAGGCATGGGAAAATGTTTGGTTAAGCTGTAAAATGTTTACATCTGGCGATAAAGCAAGTTGGGTTCCTGGGCTGAAGAAACTCCAAGGAGGCTAGTCGCTAGGGAGGGGAAGTTGGGTGTTGCTACATGACGTCATTACCCCGTGCCCACAGTGACCCATTTCCGGTCTGGGCTGGGCTGTGGGCCGCATTTTGCACCATGGGGTCTTGGCAGCATTGGCTGTGATTTGGTGGGGTGTCACTCTGGGGTGGTGACAGGGCCTGTGTCCCACTTGGGGGAAGCCAAATGTTAGTTTGTTGGCCCCAGGTCCGTGGTGCCATTTATTTTTAAATGGCCAGTGGGCGTCATGGCAGCTCCTGAGTCGAGCGCCTGCCCCCTGGTGGTCAGTGTGCATCATAGCGACCAGTTGGACGGACAGGCACTTAGACTTTTATATATATAGATATGTCGATAGACATTTCAGTTGCTTCCACCAAAATAGCTAACTCTAACCCCAACCCTAACCTTAACCCTAGTCCTGACTGGATGGTTTTGGCTATTGTAACTAATTCTGCTGCGAACATTGGTGCATGAATATCTGTATGAGAGCCTGCTTTATATTCCTTTGTATATATACCTACAAGTGACATTGCTAGAACGCATGAACATTCTGTCCTTCCTTTTTCTTTTTTCAGGAACTTCCATACTCTCACGAACTTTCAAATAAAATTTCACTGTTGCTGGTTTGCCTTCTCCTCATCCTCTGAGGAGTGCTTGACCTTCCCATTCCCAGGCATATTATGAAGTCGAAATAGGCGAATTATAAAGTAGAGAGAAGAATCAAATGAAGGGAAGAAACCGGGAAAGCTTCCTATTGGCCTGGTTAAGCTCCAGGTGTCCTTTGGTAATGGAGCATTCTGGTAATAGGCAAAGTAGAAATTAAGCCAAGAACTAAGACAGCATCCATGACAAAGAGCTAGGGTAGGACTGAAGGGGTGAATGTCAGCGGCTTGGCAAGGGAGAGGCACTGGAGCGGTTGCAGGATGCAAGGAGGCCTGGAGGAAGGAAGCTTGTTGGAAGTGTCACTGCTGTGGGCTGTGAATTGGAACTGCTAATTGTTTTTACATAAACCTGAGGCTTGGAATTCCTCCTAAACTTCTCTTGATTATTGGATTGGTTTCCTGGCATTTGGCAATCTGCTGAGACCTGGTTATATGAAGCCCCTAGATATATAAGAGTTGCGCCTGATTGGACAATGTAGCTAAAGTTTCTGCTCTGATAGTAACAAATCCCAAATACCTCAGTAAATGAAAACAAAAACAAAACAACAACAAAAAGAACATACACCCCACTCAATGTATGTTTCCAGGGAAAAATCGCAGGCTTATAATAAAACATTAATTCTTTTTTACTTAGTACTTTAGGCTACAACCAGTTAATTAAACAAATATAGCTGTTGGAAGATTATTTTGCTTGCCTGTAGCACAGAGCTTCAGTTCTGGCTTTAACTGGAGCTGTGCATTTGAATATTCATAAGTCTGAATTGCAAGATCACAAACTGGGACTTTTTCTGTATAAGATACCACCCAGAAAAAAATATCACCATTTATTTGGAAAAAACAATATGGTGTGTGGGATGGAATGAAGTTATGGTAACAAAATTTTCCTAACCCTAAATTGGGCTGTGTTCTGACACATGGTTTGATAAGGCAAAATATTTTAAATCAGCAGAGTCCGGAAAAAACCTAGGACATATGGCTGCCTTAGCTTTGATACTAAAACAGGATCTTTTACTCAGTTATAATCTTTTCAGTAAATTAAACAGCATTACCCTGGTACATTCATGGATTCCTTGATTTATTGATTTAGTCACTTCCTAGCAAGGTGTAGCATCTCCTCAACGTATGTTTCCAGCCTCATCTTTTGATTCTACTCTCTCTCACAGCCTGTCCTCAACCCTTTCTAAACTACTTAGTTTTGCTGGATATGCCATGCTCTCCATACTTTTGCATGTATAGGTTCTACTCTATGGAATACCCTTCCCTGCACTCTGTCTGGATAACCTCTGTTAATTGCCCTGTTTAGGCATCATCTCCTAAGGGAAGACATCTTATATCACTTCTTACCCTTATTGTTTTGTCCCAGTGCTTTCTCTGTGCCTCCAAGGTATCCCTGTAAAACTCGATCACAGTGTATTTCACATAGTACTATAATGTTGATTTACTTTGTATTGTCTTCCCAGGAGAGTAAACCATTCAAGGGTGTATAAGTTTGTTGGGATTGCCATAACAAAAAACATCTTAGTGGCTTAAAAAACAGAAATTTATTTTCTCAGAGTTCTGGAGGTTAGAAGTTCAAGATCAAGGTGCTGTGGATGGTGGATGGTGGCCTTGTGGATGGTGGCCTTCTGGCTCTGTCCTCACATGGCCTTTGTTTTATGCACAAAAGTGTCCGCAGTGTCTCTTTTCTTATAAGGAAAACAGTCATGTTGGATTAGGGTACCACTCTTATGAACTGATTTAACCTTAATTATTTGTTTATAGATCCTATCTTGAAATACAGTCACATTGGGGGTTATGGCTCTAAAATATTAATTTGGGAATGGGAGCACAATTCAGTCCACAACAGAGGGCAAGGACTATTTCTTACTAGAATTTATATCTCTACCTCCTATTAAAGTATTTTAAGCAATGAACAAAGGATTAAAGAATCCTGTCATTAAAGGATCAAATAACAAATGAATGAACAAATGACTAAAATGAAAGAAGACTGTTCTAATTGTCAAGGTTTGAAGGAATCAGGACTTAAGAGAAGATATTCACAGGGTTGAAAATTGAAACTGTAGTAAAGGATATGAAGAGAGAGAAAGAGGGAGAGAGAGGGAGAGAGGGAGAGACTGTAGGGAAAAAAGAAAAATGTTGCAAATTGGGAGGGATAAAAGAGGAATGGGACATGTCAGAAAAGATGATGAAGATTAGCATATACTAGTCCTGAAATGAGTGAGTTTGTGATGTAAGGCAGGGAAATCAACAATGTTAAATAGTGAAGGAAGTTAAGACTATTGGATTTAGTGCATTATAAATAATTGATGCACAACTACCAGAATGGTTAAAGTGAAGAAGAAAAAAATACCAATTGTTGGGGAGAATACGGAGCAACTAGAATTCTCATATATAATGCTAGTTGGATGTATCTGTTACAACCACTCTCGACATGGCTTAGCAGTATCTATAATATTAAAATTAAATATATAAATACTCCATGCCCCCCAAAATGCCACCTCTAAATGTATACTCAACAAAAATGTATACACATGTTTATTGAAAGAGATGTACCAGGATGTTCGTAGCAGCACTATTCATAAAATCCCCCAGACTGAAAGCTGCTCAAATGCCCCAAAGTGGAATAGATCACACATTGCAGTATATTCACATAATATAAACTTACAGAAAGGAGAATGAGTGAACTAAAATTAAACACACAAAAAAACATTGAAAAACATGCAATCACAATGTTAGATGAAAGAAGACACATGAAAAAAGAATACATACAGTATGTTTCCATTTATAGGAAGTTTACAAGTCAGTAGCACAAATGTATGGTGTCAGAAGTCAGAATAGTCAGTTAATTTGTTGGGGGAGGGGTCAGTATGTCATAGAGGACATGCCTAGGAAGTTAAGAATCCTGGTAATGTCTGTTGGTCTGGGTGCTGGTACATAGGTGTGTTCAGTTTGCACACATTAACTGAGCTTTTCACTTATGATTTATCCATATAAATGTTTGCTGTATATAAATGTTTCAAAAAGCAATAAAAATTCAGTGAGTAACAAAGTGATATAATATTGTGGTGATATTGCCTGCAGGAGAAAATGTGTGTGTGTGTTTGAGAAAGCAATTCTGCAGAGATGAAACTATAAGTTTTTGCTGGTGGGATGAGTAAAGAGATATGAAAGTCTTTGTCTAGCTCAAAGTATTTGGCAATAGAAGGAACAAAAAACAACAACTTATGTGTAGCTGGGTCAGAAAAAGATTTAATTTAATTTCACTTTGAAGAATGGTATCGTAGGAGATAAAAAAATAAACAACTTTCCCCTCTACCCTGTAACTTATCTGGGGCCCTGAAACAAAAGATAGATTAACAATAGAAAAACAAATACAAGTTTATTAACATGTACATAATACCCAGTGAAATGAATATTGGCATGGCTCAATGGGATGACATATCATGAGATATGTCTTTGGAAAAGACAATAATAATAATAATAATAATAATAATAATAATATATATATATATACACATATATATATATATATATATCTCAACAGGAAAATAGGAAGACCAAATATGAGATGAGTTGATTCCATAAAAGAAGCCATGGGTATGAATCTACAGGAACTGAGCAGGGCTGTCGAAGACAGGGCATTGTGAAGATCACTCATTCACAGAGTCACCAGGAGTTGGCACAGACTCAATGACACATAACACATACAAAGATATGGCTTAAAATTCAAGCTTCAATAACCATCTTCAACCAACTCAAAGACAAAAGGGTGTGGGGGAGGCCAGTTACGGGGAGGTGACCAAGAAAAGCACAGTAAACGCAGAGCTTCTGTTGTGTCTGCCATTTTTGCAGCATAATCCTTATGCCAAAGAAGCATATTTGGGGTGACATATTCTTGTCTCCTATGGTATCAAAGAGAGAGAAATTTGAGGTCTGGTTGAAGAGGAATGAGAAAACCAAGTCTCAGAGATGGTGTGAGGATGGGATTAGGGACTAAAGTAGAAACTGTGGGTCTTTAGAAGCGGACTAAGTCCTCTTCCTTAGAAATAGGAGGACCAAGAAGAGAGGAAATTGAGAACCTTATAGGTGTCTAAGTCCAGTCTAGAAGATTAAAATTGGAAGGTGGGTGTGGAGATGGGTCTTGAAAAGAGTGAAAAAACAAGCAATAATGTCAGTAGGTAACATACTTGTGAGACAAGAAAGGTATAAAAGTTTTGCATGAATTTATACGGAGACCCCAATGGCATGCTTCCATGGTTTTACGGTGCAATGCTTTGGCATTTAGGGTGAAAAAAAGAGAAAGTGGCCAGAAGGGTTGCCTAGACAATGTTGGGCATAGTAAATATAAAAATGGTAAGCAACTCCAGGGTTTTGTGAAGGGCCTTTACAAAATATCTCTATGTGCTCTCCAGAGTCATTTGGCAGGAATTAGTTGAAGTGGCATGAGAGATGTAAAATTGAAGACTCTAGTGCAGCGGTTCTCAACCTGTGGGTAGTGAACAATGAAAATACATCCTGCATATCAGATATTTACATTATGATTCAAAACAGTAGCAAAATTACAGTTATGAAGTAGCAATGAAAATAATTTTATGGTTGGGGGTCACCACAACATGAGGAACTGTATGAAAGGGTCAAAGCATTAGGAAGGTTGAGAACCACTGCTCTAGAGAGTCCAGGGAACTAAGGGTTAAGGTTAGTGGGGAGTGTGTTTGGTCCACACAGGGAATGGGAGAGATGCCAGGCCAAACTTTCTGTGATCTCTGCTGCAGATTTCAGGTCCTTCCTAAATTTCAACTCTCTCACTCCTCTCACCCCGGAGTGAGCATTTTATTGTGGCCATAATCTCTCTACATAGAGCTCCTTATAAAACGAAAACTTGGGGTAAATATTTTTTTTAAAAGGATGAGTTCTTCAGATGTTATAACAGTGGTCCTCATGGTTGTGTAGATATGAACTCACACCTGGTGATTCCATCAGCCCCAAGAGTCCTATGACTCTAGGGAACATTTGGCCCAATTCTCTAATGCAAAAGAGATTGCTGACTCCAAGTGAAAGATCTCCATGCCACTGGAGAGCGGCAGCTAGAATGGGTTTCTTAACCCAGAAGCCAAGTCCCTTGTTTCTTAACATATTGTCAGATATATTCTTTTTATTTTTAAAAGTAAGCTTAAAAACATAATCTTTTTACTAATGGAACCATTGAACCAAGACTCATTTTAGCTCTTGGATTATTAGCTTCTGACCAGCCTTTCCCACAGAGCTGGGTTTTTATCCACATATAATCCTCTGTCACCATCATCATCATCTGTTGCTTCTACCCCAATTTCTCATAGTATTCACTTTTAGCACCATTACCCCAAATTGGTGAATTTCAGGCAGAATCGTCTGTGAAAATATCGGAGGTAAAAATAAGCCATTGTAGGCTGTTAATGTCACCCCAAGGCCTTGTTTGCTACTTTTCTGCTCATTTTACTGCACTTAACCCACTACAAAGGAACTGAACTATAATCAAATGCAATTTACCAGAGCTAATGGAGGGGCCAAAAGGCATTGGAAACAAAGATAGCGAATAATAAGAGATAAATGTAGGAAAAAGACAACGTATGCATACATGCTTTTGAGATATCATACGCATTATACTAGTAAATACCTGCCCTAATAATTTTGCAGTTCAATTAAAGCAGTCTGTGGCCTGGGATGGGGAAGGTGGTGAAACGAGATTACCCAGCGATAGTGTGCATTCGAACATTGGCAGAGGCAGAGAGAGAGAGAACTGTGATAGAGAATACAACAAGTAGAAAATTGAGCATTGATTTGTGGCCAACTATAGTGGAAAACAGGCTGGTATATTTGAGCCAGGTTTGTATATCATGCTCATTTTCTCATTTAAAAAATTGCCAAGCTACTTTTATTCTGTGACTTATTTCTTCTCTGAACCACCTGAAAATCGACCTTATTTTTAGGTGAACTCCAGGGGGAAATTTTGAATTCAGTGTGGCTCTCAACTTTTACTCCTGCAGACCTGAACATGAGGCTTGGCACATGCCATTCTGATAAAATGGAACCAATCTTGACTGTCCTTGAAGGAGAAGGCTGGGAGACAGGCAGTGGCTGCCTCTGGATAAGACATTCTTTGCACCTTGACATCTCTTTTCTATAAAAAGGCACGGATCATTTTGCTAGACTCTGCAAATAAGTCAAAATAAATCAAGGTCTGCATTAGAACGGAAATCTCAACTTTTTTCATTGGATTTGCTTGGGTTGTACTTATAGCTGGGGCAAAAGGGCAAACACAAAATGTGAAGCAAAGAAACCATCTCCTTTTATGTATTTTAACTGTAACCGAAAAGTCAGCTATACAGAACCTATGGTTTGAATGCCTTCCAATGTGAGACAAACCTCAGCGTTCCTAGCTTTTCCCTTTTTACAATGTTCTTTCCTCCCTTGACCTTAACTGTCACATATGGTGTCATGTTGATCCATGACACATCCTTCCTCCTTGAAACCTCAATATCCCAGAGTCATGGTTTCTTAATATTTGGTTAAGTGCCACCTGCCAAGACCCAGTTATTTCTGTAGCCAATTAACTAGTTCACTGGTTCATGAAAGCTGTAATGCTTCTAGAAGCAATAAAATTAAAGCACAGTCTCTTTTTGAAAAGCAGGGCATTGGCTGTTGCTGTTGTCACTGTTAACTGTCCTTTGTGTCTGAGAAGCCCGAGGTATCAGGAGCTTTACCTTATCCTTTGATGTATGAAGAATCCAATTTAGAACTTAGCCTGTGCATGTTTTTGAGAGACTAAGCCAGGTATTTAGGATAAGGGAGTGCTATTTGCAAGGACGTTTTCATAGCAGAGAAGATTGTTTGCCCTAAATGTAGCAGAAACTGGGTAGCTCTTCACTAAACCCACTTTTTCTTCCCTCTGAGCCCAGAGTTAGCTCACATTTTCCAGCCCTGCTTGTGGTTGGGTGTGGCCACATGATTGAGATCTGACTGACAGAATGTGCTAGAAGTCATGTTCATACTTCTAGGTCTGGCTCCATGCATGGTCTTTCCCTTCTGGCTTGATGCTGGCAAGCATGGTAACATGGGGAACCTGGTATCCAAGGTCTATGATGGAGACATAGATAGAAACAGCCTGGGTGCCTGGATCACTGCTCAGAGAACATGTGCCCACTGATTGGAAATAAGCCTTGTGTGAGCGAAATAAACATCTATTCTCGAAAGCCACTAAGACTTAGGGTTTTATCTGTTACATCTTTAGATAGTTATTCCTTAACTAAAACTCTAAACCAGCATATGCACGAAATGAATGCATACTGACATTTTGACTCACTATGGCAAACCAGTTAGACTCACTTTTGTTAAAACAAACTTCTATACATTTGCAAGAGTCACACATTCCAAATCCCTGTTAAAACAAGTGTGGTTTTTTTTCTCCTAAAAGTGAGTTTATATTAGTGATCAGAAGGTCTCAGTGTGTAAATTACTCCTGAAAACATTGGGTAGGGATGATGATCACAGATTAAGATTAATGGGGTCTCTAATTGCATAAGAATACAATAATAAAGTAGCACACAAAACAAGGAAAAATAAAGTATACACACAGTGTAAGTTAATGATAAGAACTCAAAAAGCATTGTTACAGGAGGTGCGGGGAGTTTTGAGACTTGCGGAAGACATACGAAGAGCCAGGGGCTGAATCGAGGTGGGGAACCAGTGCTGGCACTCAGAGAGCTGCCTTAATTTCTGTTTCCTTCTGAGGCTGCCGCAGGCCTGGGGACACAGACAGAGACCTGAACTACAATTACAGTGAGAGTGACTGTGTTTTTCACCCAAGGTCTCACCCAGGAGTTCTCTTGCACTTGTTGGAGATCTCATTATTAGGCTCCCTAGATGGACCTTAGCCCTTTCAGGCTGTTTGTATGGAAATAAACAAAGACTAACCATATGAGAAAAGCAAAGGCAATTTATTCAGAGCTTGTTATAGCAAGAGAGTCAGCCACTGTTACTTGCATTTTGGCAAAGACTCAAAGGCCTGCAGAGGTGTGGGAGAGCTTCAGAGAGGAGAAAAGGGAAGGCTCCTGTGTGCCCTGATCTGAGGCTGTTGATCTGGGGATGGTGGAAGCGGCTAACTAGAAATAGGGTGCCTATGGCATTGGTTAGGGGTGCGTATTCTCTGCTTGGAAATGAAGTCAAAATTCAGGGAAGCTGTCAGTTATTAGTTAAGTCTTGACCATTTGAGGCTAATTGTAGGGAAGTTATTATTATTATTATTACTATTATTATTATTATTATTTTTATGTTGTTAATCCTCACTGGAGGATATTGTTTTACATTTTTTTTAAAAAGAAGAGAGGGAGGGAAATGAGGGTGGGAGAGAGGGAGAGAGAGGGAGAGAAAGAGAGAGATCTCATATTGGTTGCCTCCCGCACACACGCTGACTGGAGCTGGGGTTCGAACCTGCAACCCAGGTATGTGCCCTTGACCAGGAATCGAACCCATGACCCTTCAGTGCTCGGGCAGGCATTCTAACCACTGAGCACACCAGCCAGAGTGGGAAGTTATTGTTTAGCTTCCTGGATTGTCACTTTGACCCACTTCTGGGTGGCCAGGAAGACTATGTTACATTAAAAAAAGAAAAGAAAAAGGTGCATTAAGAAAAGCTCTGTAAACAATTGAGTGTGACTATTGGATATGTATAAATTTGAGCATATTTTACTTTTTGAACCTCTTGATTTAGCCTGTTTTTAAATCAGAATGGATCTGGCCAAAAGTAGAAATGAAAATATTTTACGTTTTCCTTCTCATATTCCTCTTTCAGCTATTGAAAGAAAACACACCAACCCATTTAGTATTCTGGACATTTAAAAGACCTTCAAGTATCAGCTCTTTGGAAGCCCAGTGTCTTTAAATTTGCAGAACAGGCAGGCAGGGCATGATTCCATGTTTCCAACTCCCTGGGGCTCATTTCAGGGGTTTGATTAACTCTTTGGTTTGGCTCAGCAAAGAGAAGCCGAGTGTCTGCTTAGAAGAAGAGGCAGGGGGCATTCAAATGAGGACTGCTGTCTGCCAAGATCAAAGCAGCATTGCACATGTTAAGGAGTCTAAATCGCAGACCCTCGGATGGTTGTAGCACCAACTTGAAGCCTATTTGGACAGAAGTGGCCACTTGAGCAGCCTTAGGGTTGGGCAAAGGCTTCTTTGTTTCAGAAAGTGCCTCACATTCGGAGTAGGGAATGTGAACTGAGGGAGCCCTCTTTTGGAGGAGGAAAGCTAAGGAGGAAAGTAAGGGAGAGTGGGAAAGATCACAGTCACGACTGGACAGAAGATGTAAGCCGAGGACTCTCAGTTTGCTTTCATTGGCAGAAGGTACTCAGGAGAGTGCCAGTCTGCATTTCTGAATTCAGATTGTGGGAAAACCAAATGTTTTTAAGATAAAAGGGTCGACTACCCACAGGGAGAAACTTTCCCCAAATTATCTAGATTATAAGGCTAAAATTTTTTCTCTTGTTTGTTTGGCTAAGGTCAAGAATTCTAAAGGTAGGGATGAGGTGGGTGGAGGTGGGTTTCACATGTGTTGGAGGAGCTGGGAGCAAGCACCACCTGCTGGTGAGGGCATGAACACAGGGAGTGTCATCCAAATGTACTCCAAGGTGGTCCTGGGTTCACTTCCTTCGCTTTTCACAAGACCGACAGCAAAGGTGATCCAAGTGAAATTAATCCATGGCTTTTCTGGAATACTAACTCTGTTGAGTATGGTGAGCAGCTGCTGATAGGGCTCCCAGTGATCCCTCTCCTGGTATTCATACCTTTGCTTAATATCCTCACCTTGAATGTGGGCTCTATTCAGTGACTCACTTCTAATGAGTGCTGGGATGTCCTGTTCCCACTCCTCTCTTGGCCTCTCACTTGTCTGCTTGATGGAACCCGCTGTCATGTTGTGAGCTGCCCTGTGGGCAAAGCAAGGCAGCCTCGGGCAAATAGCCAGTAAGGAGCTGAGGCTCTCAGCCCAACAACCTGCAAAAAACTGAACCGATTCCTGAAAATAACCATGTGAGGGAGCTTGGAAGTGGATCCTAGTTCTGACAAGCCTTCAGATAACTACAGTCTCTGTCCCCTTGATTTCATCCTGGGCAAGAACCTGAAGGAGAGGCCCAGCTAAACCATGCCCAGGTTCCTGGATTACAGGAAACGTAAGATGCTTCACTGCACCAATCTCCTTCTCCTTAACTCTGAACATCCACTTGGCTGCTGAGTCCTGTAGGGATTTCTCTTTCCATAAAGTTTTCACCTCTTCCTGCCTCTCTAGTCTTATAGCCATAACCTATTCCAAGGAAAGTTCTTGGGAAATTACAGGAAAATAGATTAAGAGGCCTGACATTTGCAGAATGTCCTCCAGCCACTTATCCTCATTACACCACCCTTGGTTCTTCCGGTTCATCAAATCTCATTTAGTTGTGCATCAGTTAGATTGCCTTTGGCTGCAAGTGACATAATATCCATGATAGTGGATTGTATAACCAAGGATTTATTTTTATCACACTATAAAGTCTAGAGTTAGGTGGTCAAGAATGTTATTCAAGCAGGCACTGGAAAACCTTGTAAAAGGCAAGAGAGTATTTTAGGCCTTGAGGGTCGTATAAACACATTGCCCTTGGAATGAGAAAGCATCCATAGAAAGTAGGCAAATAAATAATGAACAAATAAATAGCAGCCATGGACAATGTAAACAAATGAACATGGCTGTCTACCAATAAAACTTTATTTATGGACAATGAAATTTGAATTTGCACATCATTTGATTTGTTATAAAATATTCTTCTTCTTTTGATTTCCTCCCAGCCATTTACAAGTGTAAAAACCACTTCTCTTGCAGGCTGTATAAACGCATTCAGCAGGTCAGATTTGCTGGCTTTCATGTTAGTCTCCTTCTATCTTCCTCCACTCACATTCTTAGTGCCTGGTTTGGGCTTCATGCACACATCAGGACTGCTGCTGCTCCAGTCATTGGGTCAGCATTCCAGGCGAAAAGAAAGGAAGGGGAAGGAAGAGGAGTGTTGCCTAGATTAGATCATCAGAAGCCTTCCAGAATTCCTCAGCTTATGGCATTGCAGAACTGTGTCAAATTATTTTATCTGAGCATACTGCAAACCTGGTCAAATTTGGGATTCCGTTAGTAAGAAAGAAGAGAAAGAATGGGCATTAGAATGCAAATAGCAGAGTGTGCCAGAATTGAGTTCTTGCTTTATCCTTTGATATGTGACCCAGAGGCAATGTCCATATGCATATTGTCTATAATAGCATGGAACTCTTAAAGCCTGATTATGCAAAGTATTACTGCTCAGTTCTCCAGTGGTAATTCCTGTTATATCAGGACACATTGGTGAGCTCCAGAAATTTGATAAGCAACCATTCAGAAATCTGACTAATGATTTTTATTATTGCCCAACAAGTTGCCAATGCACAGATATATGTGAGCACATTTAAAGCACCACATGCAGCATTAGCTAGTATATGCAGAATGAGTCTTGCCTTGGACAGCTTGTTATGGCTAATTTTACAAAAGCAGTAACTACAATGCTTACTTCAGTAGTTTGCCGTTCTTTCCTACTTTGAATCCTTCACTTTAACAGGTTTCCTTGAGATGGATTGAAAATTAGGAATTAAGATAATTCTTCTTTTGCTGTTGTTTGTGTGCAAGTTCCATGGCAGTGCCCCCTTCAGTAAACCCTTGGAGATAGTGACGAACCCCACAAAAGAGGGGACAGTTAGCCTTGTCCTTACTGTGAATGGCTGGAGAGAAGTCACAGTGTCTCTTTGCCTGCCTGCATCGTCTGCATATGAACAGAATTCTAGGGTCAATGGTCCCACAACAATGATACTTTCTAGAAAGGAGAGACATGAGGTAGCTTATTAAAAGAGAGGGCCCTAGCACATTCACTGGAGTATGGGCACTTAGAAACAAAAATCTATGAAAAAAATAGCATGATCGAGGTGATAAATCATCAGAATACAACCATTGACTTCTGATCCTCTGATGAGTTATGGAACTCAAACAAGATATTAATTTCTCTAGATCTTGGGTTCCACTTCTCAAAAACTGCTTCCTTTCATTTTAAAGTGATATAAACTAGCATATAAGAGCATAAGCTTTGGCATCAGACAGATCTGGACTCAAGTTCTAGCTCTGCCACATTCAATTTGGGTGAGCTTGGACAAGTTGCTTGATCCTAATGAGACCAAAATCCTCCTACCATAAAAAGGGACTAAAATGGGACTATTTTGTTTTCAGGACAAAGTGAGAAAATATATGTAATACTCTTAGCATAGTATCTGGTAACTAGTAAGCACTCAAAAAAAAACACATCACCTATTATGATTCTCCATATGATTCTTTTACTTAATATTTGCTAAGCTCCTTTGTGTAATACACTCTGTACATAAAACTCTGTATTTAAATCTACACTCAGAGTCACTTCATCATTAGACAAGCCCAGTCAGCCTTGCATTGTACTTTGGAATTCTCTTTCCAAATAATACTGAGTGCTTATGATGCACCAGCCTCTGTTTTAAGCATGTATTAGTTTATTTTATATTATTTTTCATGTATTATTTTATTAAATCCTTATATACACCAGAAAGGAGTACTATTATTCAATGTAAGAAATGAGGAACTGAGGCACAGTGAGGTCATCTTGTCTGAATTCATTCAGCTGGTAAGTGGTGGAATGGGAATTTAAACCTCTAGGCTAGTGGTTCTCAACTTAGGGTGACCCCCTCCTCACCCCTTCCCCCACCAGGGGACATTTGGACACATTTTTAGTTGACACAACTCAGGGGAGTGTGCTACTGGTGCCTGTGGGTAGAGATGAGGGCTGCTGCTAAGCATCCTACAGTGTACAGGAGAGCTTCCGCAACAAGGAATTATGCAGCACAAATGTCAAGTGCTGAGGGTGAGAAACCTTTCCTGGCCTGTCTGTTTCCTGAGCTCATGTCCCAGCTATTTCTTTATACAGCGTCCATATATTTTCTACAGAGAGGACAGCGACAACTTAAAGACAAAGTGATATTTCTGTGGGTTTCCTCATGTCTGAACAAAAGTTAGGAATAAGTAAGGAATCTGAGAATGATTACTATTTTGTTTTTTGAAGAGGTTAATTGTGAAATAAATACCATTTAAAATCTGAATTTAATATAGTTCTAGAAAAAAAAAAGGTCTCCCCCTTCGAATCAAAAATAGCAAGTGTCTGTGAGTGCATGAAGGACTTGAAAAGGAATACTAGAGTGATGCTCCAGTGAAAGTTCGAAATGCTCAGCGGTGGCCTCTGTGGGTGAGTACAGCGCCAAGAAAGAGAGAAGACATGAAGCAGATGCCAGCTTCCTCCTAAAGGCCAAAAACCAAAGAACTAGCTCCTTGCTTTGTGTCATAACATCTGCTGTTTAAGACTGGGTATTGCAGGTGTGAAATTAAGATGGGAGATAACACATTACTCCAAGAAGGTGATAAAATAAATGTTCTAAAATCATTTGGAAAGCCACTCTAGTTGGCTTTTGTTAAAAGATAAACTGAGGCATATTAAACATTTTTTAAGAATGTATTTGAGCAAAAATTGATTCTTATTAGGTAGGCCCAAGCTGGAAGTGGTTAGGAGAGTTCCATCTGTAGGAGCCTCGGGAAAGGAAGAGGTGGAAGCAAAGTAAGGAAATTATTTGAATCACTAAAATGATCTAAGGCACCATAAAAATGACAATTGCAATAATAAATACCATTGTAATAAAAGTTATAAGAGACTTAGATTAGCAGATTAATAAGGAAACAAGTTATAAGGAATCTTTTGAAAGTAATTTTATTTTTTTTATTTTTAATAAATCTTTATTGTTCAGATTACATTTGTTCCTCTTTTTTCCCCCCATAACTCCCCTCCTCCCAGTTCCCACCCCACCCTCCGCCCTCACTCCCCACCCACTGTCCTCATCCATAGGTGCATGATTATTGTCCAGTCTCTTCCCGCATTCCCCACACCCCTTTCCCCCTCAAGAATAGTCAGTCCATTCCCTTTCTATGTCCCTGATTCTATTATAATCACCAGTTCATTCTGTTCATCAGATTATTTATTCACTTGATTCTTAGATTCACTTGTTGATAGATGTGTATTTGTTGTTCATAATTTGTATCTTTACCTTTTTCTTCTTCTTCTTAAAGGATACCTTTCAGCATTTCATATAATACTGGTTTGGTGGTGATGAACTCCTTTAGCTTTTCCTTATCTGCGAAGCTCTTTATCTGACCTTCAATTCTGAATGATAGCTTTGCTGGATAAAGTAATCTTGGTTGTAGGTTCTTGGTATTCATCACTTTGAATATTTCTTGCCACTCCCTTCTGGCCTGCAAAGTTTCTGTTGAGAAATCAGCTGACAGTCGTATGGGTATTCCCTTGTAGGTAACTGACTGTTTTTCTCTTGCTGCTTTTAAGATTCTCTCTTTGTCTTTTGCTCTTGGCATTTTAATTATGATGTGTCTTGGTGTGGTCCTCTTTGGATTCCTTTTGTTTGGGGTTCTCTGTGCTTCCTGGACTTGTAAGTCTATTTCTTTCACCAGGTAGGGGAAGTTTTCTGTCATTATTTCTTCAAATAGGTTTTCAATATCTTGCTCTCTCTCATCTTCTGGCACCCCTATAATTCTGATGTTGGTACTCTTGAAGCTGTCCCAGAGGCTCCGTACACTATCTTCGTATTTTTGGATTCTTTTTTCATTTTGCTTTTCCAATTGGGTGTTTTTTGCTTCTTTGCACTTCAAATCTTTGACTTGATTCTTGCGCTCCTCTGGTCTGCTGTTGGGAGTCTGTATAATATTCTTTATTTCAGTCAGTGTATGCTTAATTTCTAGTTGGTCCTTTATCACAACATCGAGGGTCTCATTAGATTTCTTGAGGATCTCACTATATTTATCGGCGGTCTCACCAGTCTTTTCAAGGGCCTTACTAAATTTATCTGCGGCTTCTAGACAGTTCTTGAGAGACCTTAAAAGTGTGGTTTTGAAGTCTATATCCAGCATTTTGCTTTCCTCCATTTCTGTCATTTGTGTCCTGTTTCTTTGTCTCCGCATTTTTTATGCTTTCTTGGTGCACATAGAAGTCCCATGCATGTGTCGGGCTGTGTGTTGGACCCTGCAGTACAGACATGGGCATCTCAGACAGCTCAGCATCTCACTGGCCTCACCAGAGCAGACCTCCTTGGCATGCTCATCTCCTATGCCACCCATGAGAGAGGAGTACAACCTCTACCAAAGATGATGCTTGCAGTGGCACCAAACTTAACAGGAAATATTTGAAAAGGCAAACTCAGAGCCACACAAATAGGTCTTTTTGGTTTGGTTTGGTTTTGAAATTCCACATTGCTACCATGGATCTGGTAATGGAAGATAGGAACTGAGCTCAACTCCATTGCTAATGTTTCTTATTTGGATGTGGCCTCCAGACAGCTCGCTTTGACTTACTCAGATGGCCCCATCCCAGATGTTTTAAATCTTCTTGAACCTGCTTCCAAGTTATAAGTGTGTCACCATTATCTACTATCTTTGCCCCTCTGTCAGTCTGGCCAATAACCTCTGATGGTCTCTGCTGTCTTATAGAGCTGATCCAAATACAGCTGAGTACATCCTACCAGAATTGTCCCTCAGTCACACACCATGTTGTACATCCTACATAGAGCTCACCTCTTAATCACCAGGGAGTACGTTATATGTATTTCTACTCATCTTGTTCCCACGGCCTTGTTTCAGTGAATCTGTTTCACTCCCATAACACTGAACAACAAGCCAGGAGTGGAGTAGGTATTTGTGTTTAATAAATCTACTAAAAACTTGAATTTTATGCTCTTTGGTAGTCTTACATTTTCCTCCCTGACAGTTTCACATTGCAAAAGGTATCAGATGTGTCATTTGACATCTGCATCTCCCTATTAAAGGAGAAATGGCAGGAAAGAAAAGTCACAGAGTGCATCTCTATGGTGACATGCAATTTTCCACAACTCATGCAGTTTCTAAGTAAATCTCTCTCTGAAATTTTTCTTAGCCTCCACCTGCATTTTCCTTGTTGACAACATCCTCCATACTTTATAAGAAAGTCATTATTTTTGCTCGAATGTCCTATTTTTTAAACAGTGACTTTTCTTAGTTATGATATCACAACTTCTATATTGTAAGGTGTCTAGTCCAAGCTATTTTTGGATAGATTTTGCATATGTTCTTATAGACCTTTCCAGTTTGAACAGCATTATGAAGGCTTTCATGACATTCTTGTAGCATGAACTAGAAGATCAGAATAATCGCTAGCTGCTTTTGCTACCTGCTATGTGCAAGATTCTCTAGATATGGAAACCTAATGTTCCTGACTCCTTCCATTTACTATGTGGCAGTCAATATGAGCTTTACTCTCACATGATTGGGAGGTCCCAGCCCTTACTACAGTATATTCCTCTGAGGGTCCTAGCTTGCATTCTGCTACCCACCAACATCCAAGTAGATCAGCTCTTATCAACTGCTGCTCCTGGTTCTCTCTAGTAACAGCAGCTTTCTCACCACCACATCCCCAATAGGGATGTGAGGATAGTGTAAAAAAAAATTAGAAAGCCCTAAACATCATATGTCACTGCATCTGAAGTCCATTCACCATATTCCTACATGCAGTTTCTTTCGTTAGTCTTGGCCTAAGGTCTTGCTGGGGCCACTCTTCCTGAGTGGATTCCTTTTTCTCATGCTCACCTTCTAGGAATATCTGAACACTCCAGCGATTATCCTCCCTGTCTTTTGTGAAGTGACTATTTGTCTTTTGTCTAATTTTGTATTAGTTATTTGTCTTTTTCTTTGTAAGAAAGAGAGGAGTGAGATTATGGGGTTCTCTTATCTCTAATCTAAGACAACCAACCTTTATCCTGCAATTAATAAAAAGAAAGAAATGTAGAGGAAAGTATAGCAGATATTAAAAGTAACTACGTTTGACTTCTGTTAGCAACGTAACAGACTCGACAGGCAAAAGGCAGGCTGGACCTTCACTTTCTCTGCTCTGAACACACCTCAGAAGGGCTGGGTGACTCATAGTGTTAACTTCTGGGGAGTCAGGATATTAAAGGAGTTTAGATTAATTGCACCATTTTGAATAAATTAAACTAATTTAATGTGTTTTATTAAAACTGACAAGTTTTTGTTTTATAATGCTGCTGTCTATAGTAGCAATTTCCAACCTTTTTCATCTCATGGCATGGGTAAGCTAATTACAAAAATTCTGTGGCACACCAAAAAATATGTATAATTTTGATTGACAAAAAAATCATAATTGTAATTACCTATCATTTTTGCTCCAAAGTGACTTTTAAAAAAATCAGGTGCCTACACTTATATACAGGGATTTCTGGTACCAAGAATTAACCAGTCAGCCTGCCCAGCATAGCTCAATGGTTGAGCATCGACCTATGAACCAGTAGGTCATGGTTCAATTTCCGGTCAGGGCACATGTCCAGGTTGCAGGCTTGCTCCCCAGTGGAGGGTGTGCAGGAGACAGCCGATCAATGATTCTCTCTCATCATTGATGTTTCTATCTCTCTCTCCCTTTCTCCTTTCATCTCTGAGGTATATATATTTTAAAGATGTCAGCAGGGTTAGTTTCTTCTGAGGCCTTCTCCTTGTTTCTTTGCATGGTCTTCCCACTGAGTGTGTCTATGTCCTAGCCTCCTCTTTTTATAAGAACACACATCTTAGTGGTTCAGGACCCTCCTCAGGAAGCTCATGGAAGAGTTAGGTTTTCAGATTATGGAAGTTCATGGCAATAAGAGCTATTTAAAATAAAGCGTCATAAGTCTCAGCTGTACCCAAGGAGGTTCCCAGGAGGTTGTCAGCCTCTCAGCCTGCCAACCGACTGGGGAAGAGGGTCTCACTGTATCTTAATTAAGTCTTTAAAGTTAATATTTCTAAATAAAGTCACATTCTGCCAACCGACTGGGGAAGAGGGTCTCACTGTATCTTAATTAAGTCTTTAAAGTTAATATTTCTAAATAAAGTCACATTCTGAGGTACTAGGGATTAGGACTTCAACATATGAGATATGAGTTTAGGGAGGAAGGTGCACAACTCAGTCTACAATGTGAGGCTAAAGACTAGAATGCAAATTTAAACCACATTGGAAAAACAGGTTCAAAACAAAAATGCGTCACCAGGACAGGGGAGAAGAAGGTGGGTAGTGGGCCCGAGGGAGGTGGCCAAGAGCTAGGGTGCCACATGAAGGGGTTTGACACACCTTAAATGTTTCCCTTGATTGTAGGGGATTAAGAACTATTTTTTTTTTCATGTTTAAATAATTTATTTGATGTTTGTTACTTGTGAATTCATTTCAATACTTAACACACGCATCTGTAAGACATGAAAAATAGTAGTCTATTTAAGAGGCTTTAATTATTGACAATATTTTTGCAATGCATTTTGTGAATATAAATATTTCCAAAGCAAAGAGAGAAAATAATTGAATAAATAGACACAATGAAATTCTGAGCATTTGATTTACAAAAGTATGACTAATTTTTGTTCTTCAATAAGTGAATATAGCCACTGTTTAAGAACTATTTGAATGATAGAAAAACTGAGGAGTCAAGCTAGATGGCTCAGGATTATGTTAAGGGAAAGGTACATTTAGGACTTCAGTTGGAGATTTCCAAGAAGCTGTTGGAGGTAAGAGGGTTTGAGTTGAGATGAGACATCTTCCAAAGAGCATAGACTTAGAAGTCAGCCACACTCAGTTGTTGCTCGATCCCACTCCCACCCTAATAGTGTGGGGAGTCTGTCTGACTTGCTCCATGGGCCCATATCAACTGCCATTAACATTATGTTTTATTGGGGTCCATTGTCTATCAACCAATATCACCCTGAAATATAACACACTGGACTTCCGGTGAGTCAGCCATAGTCACTTCACTCAGAGATGCTGCCTGAAGAGTCTAAATTTAGAAATGTTAATTAATTCCTTCTCAATGTCCTGGGCATGCGGAGCTCAAAACCTCCCATTTCCCCTCATGGCTGCTAGCTTGGGAATATCATGCAAGTTTCCCTTCTAATTTAACAATGTCTTACTTGACAAGCCTCTAGATCACCCTCACCCACCTTTGTTTTCACAAGCAGCAGAGAGAAAACAAGAGATCAAGACATTGATGCATCAGCCCTGCAGAAAAATGGCAAAGATTACAATATGCTATATTTAGGTCCACCATTTGCCTAAGGAAGATAATTGGGAAATTAAGTTGCCTGGTTGGGAAGTCAACAATCCTTCTGCTTTGTCTGGTTGTGCAGTCTCATAAATGTCCAGGGCTTTAATACCTTCAGGCACTTTCCATTGACCCCCAAAATTGGAAGATTTGGCTTACAAACCACCAGGTTTAATAAGATAAGTCAAAAGGGGAAATGAAGGGGGAGTTTTTTGCAGTAATTGGTTGTTACATTTTCTACATTGCCTTTGTAATCCATTCCACTGAAAGAGTTAGGTTTTCAGATTATGGAAGTTCATGGCAATAAGAGCTATTTAAAATAAAGCGTCATAAGTCTCAGCTGTACCCAAGGAGGTTCCCAGGAGGTTGTCAGCCTCTCAGCCTGCCAACCGACTGGGGAAGAGGGTCTCACTGTCAATGCTGCATAGGAGACAGGAGTTCCTAATAGCTCACCTGAAGTTGTGGAGTCACAGACTAGGATGAAGTTGTATTTGAAATTTTTTCAGTATTAGCTTCTCCTGGGACTCATTCAGCCAAGCCTTCAAGAGGGAAATAAATCCTTTCTGTTATGAACAAACTAGAGAAGAAATGTCTTCTCAGATAAGGTCATCTCTGAATTTGAGGTACCATAAGATAAAGTGTAGTATTAGTTTGTGTGGGCTGCCATAACAATATACCACAAACTAAGTGGCTTAAGCAACAGATATTTATTTTTCTCATAGCTCTGGAGGCTGAAGGTTCAAGACCAACTTGTTAGCAAGGCTGATTTCTTCTGAGGCTTCTCTCCTTGGCTTGTAGATGGCTGTCTTTTCCCCGTGTCATTCCATGTATGTGTGTTTGTGTCCTAATCATCTTTTTTTTTTTTTTTTTTTTTTAGAGAGATGAAAGAATAGAGAGAGGGGGGTAAATACTATTTGTTCTATTTATTTATGCATTCATTGGTTGCTTCTTATATGTGCCCTGACTGGAATCAAACCTGAAACCTTGGCTTATCGGTGCTCTAACCAACTGAGCTACCTAGCCAGGGTCCTAATCTCTTCTTATAATGATAGTCATATTGGATTAGGGCCCATGTTCATGACCTCACTTGACTTTAATTACCTCCTTAAAGACCCCGTCTCCAAATATAGTCACATTCTGAGGTACTTGGGGTTAGGCCTCAACATATGAATTTTGGGGGACACAATTCATCCCTTAAGAGATGTGTATCTTCTTTTCCAAAATAAAGTTACAGAGACTTTCCCTCATTCCTTTCTGTTTTTCACCATATTTTTATTTCCTGTGTCAGATTAGATAGCAATTCAAATCATAAGATATCTCTCTCCTCTTCCCAATTTCTTTCACCCCCACCTCCCACAGTCTTTCCTATCTCCAAACCATTTTATAGGTATTAAAGCAAAAATGCTTTCTTTTTTCACATACATCTTTCTAGCCATTACTCAATGGGCTCTGGGATCAAAGAAGGCCAACACAACCCATGCCCTAATAAAGCAAAATTCCTTAAGTTTCATGAAAGATCTCTTTTGCTACCTCCCATAGGACATTTTATAGGGGAAGACCTGAGGGGAGACTGTGGCCCCCATCAGTGGTAGAAATAGTCTGGTCACAATTTGCTGAAAGAGCCAAGGGACTATTCAATATAAGATGCTTCTCTTCCTCTTTCCTCTGGGGCTATATTAAACAGGGGCAAACATTCATTGGCTGATCAGTCTTTCTCGGTGTCAGTTCAAACCAATTCTTGCAGATACATACAGTTATGACTTCACTATGCTGTTGATGTAGAAGTGGAGATAATGAGCAGGGGCCTAATGGTCTGTCTGACAAATAGGGACATACGATTTAGCACTGCCTGTCCAGAGGAGGTAGTTAAAGCATGAACATACATATAAGTTTCCCCTGGAAGAACATTTGAAATGAGAAGGAAAGAGAGCCTAGGAAATATGTGTGGGGAACGTCCACATTTTAGACACAGAAAAGGAGCCTGCAAAACAGACAGTAAAGCAGAAGCCGGAGAGGTAAGAGAAAAATCAGGAATGAGAAGAGACTGAGAGGTCCAGGGTAGAATAAGAGTTTCAAGGAGGGAGCAGTCAACAGTGGCCAGGGCTGCTGAGAAGCCTATGATTCCTGAGTAGTTAGGACCAGGTGAGGATTTTTGGAATGCTTCCTCTAACTTTCTCTGGACTCATTTCCAAGAAATTTCCTAGGAGATCCCATGCGGGGAGGGAGATTTCCCTT
The DNA here is from genome assembly GCF_964212035.1 of Myotis nattereri. Classification (NCBI taxonomy): domain Eukaryota; kingdom Metazoa; phylum Chordata; class Mammalia; order Chiroptera; family Vespertilionidae; genus Myotis; species Myotis nattereri. The sequence goes on along the minus strand of NC_138076.1, from coordinate 38,906,948 downwards.
GCTTTTATCTGGTAGTTGGCTTGTGGGGAATGATGGAGTTGGGAGGGACATTGGTCATCTCTTGAGCACCAATTTGGTTCCTCTAGGTCTAGTCTTTGATTTTGGCTACTGACAGCATTCACCACAGGCCCCTGCATATGGCTCTCGTTTTGTGCCTTGGACTTCTCAGTTGTCCTGGCACATGGAGGAGCCTTGAGGACCTGTTCAACACTCCCTGAGTTAATTCAGAACACAGGAATTATCTTTACCCCCAGTCCTGTGGAAGCCAGTGATTAGAGCGGGACAGCAGCCAATGTTAAAGGCTTCCTCTTTCCTTCTCCTTGGACAAAAGTCCTGTAGAACTAAGCAACAGGTTGCCTACAGTGGGGGCCACCTCCAACTTCTATAAACACATCTTTATGTTAATTCACTCTTCTCTGCTTTGCTTGCTCTCCTCTGGCTCCTTGACCACCTCCCCAGCAAAGTTCTTGCAATCAGCTCTGAGGGAAACTGAGGCTGAGAGAATCAGTCTGGGAAGAGCTGGATTATTCAAGTCAGACAGCAATAAGGGCCCCATTGCTGGTGATAAGAGGAAAGATGATAAACCTCTGCAAGCAATAGCTTACCATTACTAAGGCTCTCACCTGTGCTAGCAGCCAGAGAAAACTCCCTGCTGTTAAAAAGCACATGTGATTAGATTAAGGTCACCTGCATAATCTCCATATATACCAACTCAATGTCAACATAGCTTTGCTATGGCTGTGATAGCCTATCACAGTTACAGCTCCAGGGTTTAGGGCTGATGATCTGGGTTCCATTTAAGATCTGCCATAACATGCCTACACCACACAGCTTATAAATCTTGTAGTGGTTCTCAACCTGTGGGTCATGACCCCTTTGGCGGTCAAATGACCCTTTCACAGGGGTCGTCTAAGACCATCCTGCATATCAGATATTTACATTACGATTCATAACAGTAGCAACATTACAGTTATGAAGTATCAACAAAAATAATTTTATGGTTGGGTCACAACATGAGGAACTGTATTTAAAGGACCAGAAGGTTGAGAACCACTGTTAGAGCAAGATTTTGAATCTAGGTTTGTCTGACCCCAAATCTCATAGTAACACTATTTTCTTACTTGTCTCTCAGGGGTGGGTGAAAACAAATGTGTTCTAGAGAACTTTATAGTTATCAACAACCTTTCCCATTTATTGGATCGTTTGGCCTTATAAGAAACTCCTTATGAGATACTATTTTCCTTTTAATGGGTGATGAGACTGGGGATTGGGAATGTTTAATTACTCATTCAAGATGCTACAGGCAAAAAATAGTAAATTAAGGACTGAAGAACAGCTGTCCTAATTCTAGATTCTATACTTTTCCCTTTACATCACCACAATTCCCTAATTTCTTATTTAGATCATTCTTATTATGTAATTGGGAAACAAATTTACTGGGCTAGAATAAAGAAGCTAGCAGAGTAATTACAGTTTATATGCAAATGTTTAAATGCTACAGAGGGCCCTGTGCAGAAAAACGGGCCCACCTGTTATGCTAATTAGAGATGAATTCTGCCCAAATGCAGATAAATACTCCATTCAAGTCTTAAAAATTATTGTTCTTAATGAAGATAGTAAAATTTTAAACCATCTAGAAAACAACCAATTCATGAAGTGAGAATTTTTTACATAAATTGCAGGTTAATCAAAATCCCCTTTTGCTATGGATATGATATCCTATCATAGTTCCAGTTCCAGGAATTAGGGCTGAAAATCTGGGTGCCATTTAAGAATTCTGCCATCACATGCCCACCCCACACAGCTTATAATAAATCTTAGAGCCAGTAATTATTTTTGAGAAATGGCATTATTTTGGCAAATGGTGTGGATATATCTCACCTTTGTGTTTAGGGAATTAGCCATCCACAGAAAAAGTTTAAAAAGTGATTATAGAAACATCCTACTGCCAATGACTATCTTTCCATGCATTCACTTGTTTCTAATGAAAAGCAAACAATTTGGCATGAAAGACTGTCCTTATAATATAAAAAGTTAGGATTTTTTTAGAGGTCAGAATAATGGCCACTGGTTAGGGTTTTCCTAGCATGGTGGACTAGGCTATTCCCATGTAGAGCATCTCTCACCTGAGTTCCCAAATGATTTAATCTTTTCCCCCCTCTATTCTTGTGACAGAAGTTGTATCTAGTGAGGAACTATCCTTACACTGCCAGTTCAGAAGTTATTTTATGTTTAAAGGATGGCCAATCAGTTCTTCAAATAAAAAAAGCTAGAAACTCAATAGTATCTTAGGTTTGTTTCCTTGTCATCATTCATAGGGGCAAAATCTGTTATAATCTGGGATGCAGTCTATGGAGATTATTATGCTAAACAAAAGAAGCTATACAGAGAAAGGCAAATATCATGTGATCTCTCTCTTTTATTATTTATTTTATTTTTTTATTGTTTAAAGTATTACATATTTCTCCTTTTTCCCTCATCGACCTCTCCCTGGCCACTCCCACCCCCAGGACAATCTCCCACTGCCTCAGTGTCCGTGTCCATTCGTTATGCTAATATGGATGTATACAAGTCCTTTCGCTGATCTCTTGCTCCCCACCTCTCCCCTGCCTTCCCTCTGAGGTGTCATTGACGGTCTATTCAGTGTTTCCCTGTCTCTGGATCTATTTTTGTTCATCAGTTTATGTTGATGATTATATTCCCCAAATGAGTGAGATCATGTGATATTTATCTTTCTCCAACTGGCTTATTTTGCTTAGCATAATGCTCTCCAGGTCCATCCATGCTGTTGCAAATGGTAAGAGTTCCTTCTTTTTCATAGCATGGTAGTACTAGTATATTCCATCGTGTAGATGTACCACTGTTTTTTAATCCACTGATCTGCTGATGGGCACTTAGGCTGTTTCCAAATCTTAGCTATTGTAAATTGTGCTGCTGTGTCCTTTCTGATTGGTGTTTCTGGTTTCTTGGGATATATTCTTAGAAGTGGGATTACTGGGTCAAATGGGAGTTACATTTTTAACTTTTTGAGGAAACTCTATACTGTTTTCCACAGTGGTTGCATCAGTCTGCATTCCCACTGGCAGTGCACGAGGGTTCCATTTTCTCCACATTCTCACCAGCACTTGTCTTTTGTTCATTTGTTGATGATAGCCATTCTGACAGGTGTGAGATGATACATCATTGTTGTTTTTTTTTGCATCTCTCAGATGATTAGAGACTTTGAGCATGATTTCATATGTTTCTTGGCCTTCTTTCTTATATGTGGGATCTAATGAACAAAATAAACCGATGAACAAAATAGAATCAGAGGCATGGATACATGGAACAGACTGGCAGAGGTCAGAGGGGGAAGAGAATGAGGGTAACTGGATGAAAGAAGGTGAAGATATTAGCCAAAGAACATTTATACATAGCCCATATATACAGTGCAGTGATGGCCAGATGGGGTGGGGGTAGGGAAGCCGTGTGAAGGTGGGTAGAGTGGGGGAAAACAGGAAACATCTGTAGTAGTGTCAACACTAAAAAAAGAAAAGAAAAGCTTCTGCACAGCAAAAGAAACCATCAACAAAACAACAAGAAAGCCCACTGCATGGGAGAAAATATTTGCCAATGTTATCACTGATAAGGGTTTAATCTCCAACATTTATAGGGAACTCATACAACTTAACAAAAGGAGGGCAAAGGACCTAAATAGACACTTTTCAAAAGAAGACATTCAGAAAGCCAAGAGACAAATGAAAACATGCTCAAAGTCACTAATCATCCAAGAGATGCAAATCAAAACAACAATGAGGTACCATCTCACACCCGTCAGAATGGTTATCATCAACAAATCAACAAATGACAAGTACTGGAGAGGATGCAGAGAAAAGGGAACACTCATGCGCTGCTGGTAGGAATGCAGACTGGTGCAACCACTATGGAAGACAGTATGGAGTTTCCTCAAAACGTTTTAAATGAAACTCCCATTTGACCCAGTGATCCCACTTCTAGGAATATATCCCAAGAAACCAGAAACACCAATCAGAAAGGATATATGCATCCCTATGTTCATAGCAGCACAATTTACCATAACGAAGATCTGGAAACAGCCTAAGTGCCCATCAGCAGATGAATGGATTAGAAAACTGTGGTACATCTACACGATGGAATACTATGCTGCTCTAAAAAGGAAGGAACTCTTACCATTTGCAACAGCATGGATGGAACTGGAGAGCATTATGCTAAGTGAAATAAGCCAGTCAATGAAAGAAAAATACCACATGATCTCACTCATTTATGGATAATAAAGACCATTATAAACTGATGAACAAAAATAGATACAGAGGCAGAGCAGCATTGAACAGACTATCAAACTACAGCAGGAAGGCTGGGGAGGGTTGGGGGGCAGGAGGAGGGGGGGTAAGAGATCAACCGAAGGACTTGTATGCATGCATATAAGCATAACCAATGGACATAAGACACTGGGGGATAGGGGAAGCCGGGGGAATGTCAAGAAGGGGGAAAAAAAAGGAGACATATATAATACTCTTTGTAATACTTTAAGCAATAAAACAAAATTAAAAAAAAAGAAAATAATTAGGCCTTTGTCAGGTTAATTTTATTAAAAGATTTCACATCTTGAAAAATCAATGAATGCAAGAGAAAGGGTTCCTAGTTGGTGAACAAACACATCATTCCCTTGTACAATTCTAATGCTGTTATACTGAATTGATTTAAAGAAATGTAAAATGATAAACATGAACGGTTTACAAATATGGAACTCTACACCCATTTAACCTAAAGCTTTATCTCTGTACTAGGAGCCCAGCGTGCGATTCGAAATCTCGCGGTGCCACCCACCCTCCAGTTGCCTGTCCAGCCCTGCCTCCCTCCCTGGGCTCCACAGCAGCTGTGGCTGCTGCCGGTCTGGCCCTGCCTCCCTCTCCAGCCCTTGAAGCAGCTGGGGCCAGTGATGATCAGGCCCTCCCCCAGCACAGGCGCGTGGAGGCCCCTGCTGCCCTGCCCCTGAAGCTGTCTGTGCACGCAACCTCCTCCTGTCCAGTCGACCCATTACGGCATCTCAGTTAATTAGTATATTTCTCTATTATATATATATATATATATATATATATATATATATATATACACACATATAGATTTCTCATGAGGTAGATTGTTTTAATAGTAAATGTTGGTAACAGTAGTCAACATAAAATACGTCATTTCCAATATAATCTTTCCAAAGAAGATATTCTAGCATATTCGACAGAAAGCACTGTCCATCATTTCAATATGTGAGTGTGGTCTCACCGGCACAAAAACATGGCGACTGCATGGAAGGGCCAGAAGACTAAGTAATTTTGTCCTTTTCAGATCGGTTTGAGAGCATCTAGACTTTTCCAACCCTGTCTTTAAGGGAGAACCAGTTACAAAAACAAGATAGATGTTGACAGAGAAATAGAGGGTGGGCCAGAATGGTCCGTAGTCAATGTGACAAATGGCACCGCTGATACCATGATCTGAAGATGAAAGTATCCAAGCTTAGTGGGAAAAAAATAATTAAAACACAGTTCCCTGCATCAATCACACAGTAACAGCGGATTAATGTTCTAGAATTAATATTCCATATTTGTTCATTTAGGGAAGGCCATCATAATTATTTAAACAAATACACAAAATGGATATCCTCTCTAGAATATTTTTGATGAAATTGCTTCTGGAGGTTGTAAGTTGGTGCTTAAAACAGTTTCTAGCATTTCCTCATGATGTCAAATGCAAAAATGGTCATATTCATGTGGGTTTTAATTACTGTAAGGAGAAGCATTAATAAATGGGCATAACATTTTTTTCAAATCTAAACTTGATGTCCCATTTTAGAAAATCGATGTCAGCTTTACTCGTATAAATCAGAAGAAAACAGAAGCAAACAGAAATCACTCCTGGACACCAGCAGCAGCCCAGGAACCAGTGGCCAGTCAATATGAGAATCAGCTGGCTCTTTCTCATTCAGTCTTCACCTTTCCAGCCAGAGGTTTTTAGGTTTCACTCTCTATCGAGTCAATTGCTTGAGGGGGGTGAGGGGGGGAATCTTCAAATTGCATTACATATCACTCATTTCCCTTCCCTATCGATTTTTCCCCTCTCTCACTTCCAGGGGCATCGATTTTCTTCCTTGGGTTTCTGAGAAAGCTTTGCTCCCCAGGCATCCCTACCTGGCTAGAAAGAAGCATTATTCACACTTCCCCTGCAGCCATGCAGATGTGACACCTGCTGCTCTAGGCAGTGGGCTGAATTTTGTTGGAAGCTACGGAAAACCTTTGAAGGAAAGTGACTTAAGAGCTCTGATCTCTGAGGATATAAAGGCTCTCATGGGTGTTTGCTTTATCTATCACTTTGTATTAGATGGTGCCTTACGATTCTTCATAATTCTCAGCAGACTGGGATGGGCTCAGATGGGAAATCGCACCCCATCTTGAGGTGTACTGCGGGGCCCTCAGGACACCCCACTACTGTCTCCCTTGCAGCCAACTCATTGCATCCGGCTGTGAAGATCAGAGATTTTATGAATGTAATGACAGAAAGGGTGATCCCTGAAACCCTTTGTGAACATAGAGCTGAATAGCCATTATCAGAGATAATAAAGCAGGCATTATTCACATGTGCTTTACAGGCTGTAAAATATGCTCACAAACACATCTTAGTGATCCTAACAGTCTCCATGAAAGGCAGGTGAAGCAGGTGTCATTCTAATTTCATTTGACAGAAAAGAGAAGCCCCGACAGGTGAAATGACCTGTGGTGATGTGCCCTGTGCTCCTGGAAGACAATGGTGGTCAAGAATTCCCCACCTTCCTGTGTTCTGCAAAAAAGCCCCTTTCCCCTATGACTTAGGTATGACTCACCCATGACCTCCTTGTTTCTCTATGTCAAGGCTAGACACAGACCTTCCAGTTACCATTCTTTGCCACACGAGCGATTAGCTCGATTAGCTGAAATGTTTGACCAATTGACAGAAAATACCTGCTAACTTGATTGAGTCAAACATTCCTCCTTTTCCCAGGACCCTGAACTCTAAGCCTGAGCCAGCTTCAAAATGTGGAATAACTGCTCCTTAAGGCCCTTCTGAAGAATTGGCTAATTCAGGGACAGACATTTCCTGCCAACTATCCTATCGTGTCATCCACCTCCACCCACTCACCCGTTTTGAGATAATCTTGCGTCCAAAGTATTCTTCCTATTGCCATAGCCTTTTCAAGTAAAGTCCCTCCTTACCTAAGTCAGGATTTGGTTTCTGTCTGACAGGTCACAGGTAAAGGGTCAAAAACGGTCTCCTGTCACCAGCGTTGGTCACGCACATGGTCTGACTATCACACCTGCCAAGGTGAGTGGTTGAGCTGTGGCCCTGGGCCCAGGCCCTGCTTATTTCAGACTTGGTTCCCCTGGCTTGCTTTCTGTGTTCTTGCAACACTGCATCCTATTGGGATGTCTGGAATAAAGCGTTTTCACAAGAACTAAAGAGCAATTCCAACTGACATCTGTGCTCCAGGGAAGATTTCTGTTGCTTTGTTTACACTGCTTTTATCTTAACCTGGGAACACATCACCTGTATCCCACAAAGGGAGGAAAGGAACTGGAATTCAGGCTGCAAAATGAGAAATCTTCCTACTGACTGACATTTTGTTTGGTATATCAGACAGTCTTATTTAGAGGTGAGTTAAAATAACCCAAAGCCATTTGATCCTGTTCAGCTTAGAGAGAACAGTGCAGTGCTGAGAACCACGCATGCGCCAGTATGTTGCTAAGAGATGCCGGAGGTACAGGGATGGACAGGCCAGACTTGCCCTCAAAGGCTTTACGGTCTTTTGGAGATTCAGACACATGACCTGGATTGGAGAAGCAGCGTCAAGATTACCTCTTAACTGGGCAATCAGCTCTTTGGCACTTGGGTCGTGGTCTCAGCAACTGTGTAGCTTATTGGCCCATTTCAGACATTTTTCTTTTCCACAATATCAGCTATAGTGGAAGGACTTCAGGTAGAATTTCTGAATTTTATTATCACGTTGCTTTACAGTAATGATAATCTATGACTTCTAAAGCGAATATTTCTGTAGCTTTCTGATTCATGGGTGTGACTCCAGGCCACCACCTATTAGATGCTCTCCAGTTTGCTCTGGAGGAGCCTCCTCAATGAGCTACCTGCAACATTGCCTGCTTTTGTGGCTGGATTCCTTAAAATCCAATATACTAGTATTCTGATGATCAATAAGCAGATGGCTCAAGCACATACATAGGCCAAGAAATGTGGCATCTAATTAACAGTTAGATCAGGACGTGAGGCAATTGCAGAAGGAGAGTGAAGACCTTGCCCGGATGGAGGACCCCTGGATAAGAGAATCAGGGCTGGTGGTGTGACATGTCCATGCGAGGTAGCTGTCAAAGTGAGAACACAGCAACCAGGACCCTCAGGCTGTGCTCATTAGTGCCTCACAGAATTCAATGATCAATTGACCTGGCCCTAAGCAAGGCACATATCCATTACTCTGAAAAAAAAAGGCAATGGATCAAAAAGAATGAGATTCATTTTTGGGTTTGAGAATCCAGTTTGAGATTCTCCATGGGTTTGGCTCTGAAGCTCAGTCAGTTGGTAGAGCACAGAAATGAGGCATTCTCCGCAGGAAGGAGAGGCAGGATGGAGACAAAGGCAGGTTTCTGGAATGGGGAAGTTTGGTGCCCTGCACAAAGGTCAGGAAGAGACGATTTGCTAGAAGAGGCCAACACACCCCTTGCATTGGATCCCTGAGGGATATTTCCATTAATCTTTGAGTCCCACCAAGGTTGCCAAGAGAGCAAGGACTCCTTCTTGTCTCATCGCTTAAACAGGAAGAGAAAGAAGCTTTTCTCCCCTCTGTACCTGGGAGAGCCCACCGCTGAGTGTCTCCTGGCACAGAGGAAAGAATTGAGTTCACTGAGACAGTTTTCCCTGGGGTATGTGGAACGTACTAGTGTTATCGACCTGTGGCCAGCTTAATGTTTCCTAGTTGACTGTTTTGTTGTTGAGCTTTCAATGTTTCACCAGGTAAGGCCTTCCGTGATGTTTCTAATATGAAATGCAAACTCTGAAAGAGAAGGCAATGCCTGGAGTCTGATAATCCTAAAACAACTGTTCTATTGCTCCTGGAACCAATTAAGACAGAGGAGGTCAAGCTGTACCTGTGGGAGGTGATGTGTCTCTGAAGTCTGTTGACTCAGCTTGTGAATTAGGATTAGTGCCTTGACATCAAGTAAACACATTAAAAACTAAGCTTGTTGTTTTTTGGAAAAAGGACAACTGGTTGGATTCTGTTGACAGATGAGTGACCATATCTCAGGTTGCACTAACCAACTACAGGGAATAAAATGATACTCATTGTGATGGTTAAATTTATGTGTCGACTTGGTCAGGCTGTGGTGCCAAGTTGTTTGTTCAAACACTAATTTAGATGTTGTTGTGAAGGTATTTTTTAGATACGATTAACACTTAAATCATGAGGCTTTGAGTAAAACCAATCACCCTCCATAATATGTGTCTCGTTCACTCAGTTGAAGGTCTTAAGAGCAAAAACTGAGGTTTGCAAAAAATGAAGGAATTCTCCCTCAAGATTATAAACAGAAATCCTGCCTCAGTTTCCAGCTTGCAGATTTTGATTTCAAAGCTGTAATGTTACTCTTGTTGAATTTTGAGCCTGTTGGCCTGCCATATAGATTTTGGAATCGTTATCAACCCACAATTGTATTATCCAATTCCTTAAAATAAATCTCTCTATAAATGTCCCATTAGTTCTGTTCTCTTGAGAACCCTGACCTATACTCATTCTGTGTATTCCAAATGAAGTGCTCTCCCTTACCAGACAGATTGGTCTCTAGCCTAGTTGTCTGCAAGCACGAGTGAGATAAGAATGATCTATTTCCAAGAATGAAGGGCTAGAGTAAAGACTATATTTCCCCCTCCATCTCCTTCCTTATCCTTTGTCCTTATCTGAATCTTTCCAATGCACTCTTATGCTTCAAGAGTGTTACCTACTTTAATACTTTTATGTCTCCACAAGTAGAAATTAAATAGAGTGCCTAAGAGGATGCAGGTAATTCAAATCAAAAGTTCCCTTTCTCTAACATAATTTATGGGTATAATTCTCTTCCTTGAGATCTTGGCTAAAGAAGAATTTTCTATATAATGTTACTCTGCTATTTCTGACTATCCTTGGTCAAATTACTAATTTATTATTTTAGACGGTTTTAACTTAGAATGCAAAGGTACCACCATGAATATGTATTTATTTACAGAGAGCCCATGGGCCCTAGCCCATTTCTGCACCTACAAGTGGGTTTGATCTCATTTAAAAGCTAAACATCTCAGTGGCTAGTCAGATATTAGGAACACTACTAGGAAGGATGCATCAAAACAAATGTTTCCACTTAGTGGTATTTTGGAATCACAGACCACATCTATACAAAATGGAGTGACAAATATCAATTTATGAAAGGAACACAATGAAGCTACATAATTCCTCTTTAGGTTGGTTGATTCTGTAACCAAGCCTTAAAAATTGACATTGGCATTGTACCACTGCCTGTGAAGAGAGAATGAGAAAGAACTTCAAATCTGTCTCTAAATAAACCATCCGTGGCTTAATTCAATGGAGAATGATGCCAGCCTCCTTATGATTCAAATGAGATTTAGATGTTTACTAGGCATGTTACAGGATAATTTTTAAGTTGAATGGGGGACATATAGCGTTGTGGCAAAAAATAATAAAATATTACATTTAAATCAGGTAAACCGCCATTTGTGACAACATGGATGGAGCCTGAGAGCATTTAAAGGAGACCAAACCCACCTGAAGGTGCAGAAATGGGCTAGGTCCCATGGGATCTCTGCAAATCTATCTATCTATCTATCTATCTATCTGTCTATCTATCTATCTATCTATCTATCTATCTATCTATCTGAAAGCCTAATATGCAAATTGTACCCACAGGAGTTTTACCGGGAGAATGATGGCTCACTATGACGTGGGCTGAAAACCAGAATGAAGGCAGTCCCTGGCCAGCAGCCGGAAGGCCCCAGTCAGCCCTGATCACAAATTTCGTGCACCAGGCCTCTAGTAAATATATATGAATGGTGGTACTTTTGCATTATAAGCCATGTCAAAAACCATCTAAAATAATAAATCAGTAATTTGACCAGGGACTATCAGAAATAGCAGAGTAACATTTTATAGAAAATTCTTCTTTAGCCAAGATCTCAAGTAAAATAAGTCAGGGAAAGACAAATATCATATGATCTCACATACATGTGGAATCTGAAAGCAAACAAACAAACAAACAAAAACCAAGCTCATAGATACAGAGAACAAATTGCTAGTTGCTAGAGGTAGGGGTGGACAAAATGGGTAAAGGGGGTCAAAAGATACAAACTTCCAGTTATAAAAGAAATAAGTCATAAGGATGTAATGTACAGCATGGTAGTTATAGTTAATATTTGAACTAGATATATTGCATATTTGAACATTGCTAAGTGAGTAAATCTTAAAAGTTCTCATTACAAGCAAAGGAAATTATAACTATGTATGGTGACAGATGTTACCTAGACATATTGTGGTGATCATTTCACAATATATACAAACATTGAACCATAGTTGTACACCTGAAACGAATATAATGTGATATTTCATTATACCTCAATTAAAAACAGTAACAACAACAACAAAAACAAACAAACAAAAAACCGGATGAACTGGTCCAATATAGAAAGCAAGCAGATATGAAAGAATAATTTAAGGGTAGTATTGGAATTGTTTTGCTATTTCAATTTAGCGACTTGCTTTTGGGATCAGGTGACAGGATGTATTTTAATGACTTGTTTCTTTTTCTCCGCATTTTGGCTGCTTCCCTGTGTTGATAGAATGGCTTTGTGTGCTAGGTGTCCTATAGGGCCCAGTGGCTCAGCCTCCCCAATTACCTGAGGTGGACACTCTTTGTGCACCCCTTTGTGGGCTGTGTGCATAGTCTTGTTGTAGTTAAGCCTTGATTGTTGTTGTTATCACTGGGAGGAATTGACCTCCAGGCCAATTGGCTGTGAGAATCAGCTGTGTCTACGGTGGGAGAACTTCTGTGCTGGAGAAACCCTTTTGGAGCAAAACTTGCTTCAGTGGGGCTTTGGTGTTCACTGAGTCTGCCCCCTTAGTGTGTCCCTTATGGATCTGAGGAGTTGTAATCTGGATGGTCCCAATCTGACCACTGGGTACACTGTCTCCTGGATCTCTAAGGAGGTGCTAATCTAGCCTCTGCCTGAGGCTACCCAGCAGGAGCTATGGAGAAATCTGCAGATTCCTCTTCCTTGTTTGGGTTTTGGAGGTGCCCAGATGAGGCCCAGCTGTGAAGCAATGCAAGCTGCTGTGGGGCCTTGGGCTTTCTTTTGGAAGTTCTGGGTCTCTCTGACCCAGCTGCAGTTTGTTAGGTAATTTTAGATTGCAAGGGGCCAGGCCATTCATATGCAAAAGCCTCTGCGCACAGCTTGGGTGGGGCGGGGTCTCAGGGAATCAACAGGGTGGAGCAAACAGCTATGGCTGATCCTCAGCCCTGCCCTAAGAGGCCTTGGGTCTTAGTGTCCAGGGTCTCACTGTTCCACGGTAATCACTGCAAGCACCTCTGAGAGAAAGCCACCCTCGAGTTCCACCTGATGCCAGACAGTCCAGTTTCTCCCCATATGAGTCTGGGTCCCCAGAGACTCGCCTGGAACTGGAGTTCAGAGCAGTCAGGAGCTTGTGACTCCCTCCCAATTGAAAAAGACAACCGTGTCCTCAGTTGCCAGCCCATTCTGCAGGAGCCTCCGTAACTCTGCACTTTACTTTCGCACCTCCTCTGAGTCTCAGTGTGCTTTTCTCTTTCCTTCTAGCTGTAGAATTTCCACTCAGCCAGCCTTCCTGTGGTTCTGGATGATGTCTGTTTTGTCTTTTAGTTGTAATTTTGAAGTGGTTGTGCGAGGCAGCAATTTCAGGTGTTTACCTATGCCGCCATCTTGGTTTCTCCCTGGGTTCTCATCTTTATCCCAATTTCAACTAGGGTTGCCTGCTTTTGCCCAGTTAGTATTTTGGAATCCTTGGAGGACTTTACTTGAAAAAGAGTGCCACTGCTAAGCAATGTATTGAAAACCACCTATTTATGCACAGTATGTCACTTCCTACAAAGAAACAGGTAAACATATCAAGCCCCTGGCTGCGGAAACGGCTCTTGCTTCACACTTTATAACTCTTGTTCTTCTTCTACGTGCCCTGTCTTATTCATCTTGGGCAGGGCATAAATGGTCATTCCCTGCTGGTGGGTGTTGCTCTCAAACCGTCACTGAGAATAGAGTGAATGGCATTGGTCTGGCCATTCTCTCCATCCTCGTTCCCTCTGAGTCCCCTTGAATTGCCATATGTGCTATGCATGTGTGGTCTGTTCCTCTTGAGGGTTCTGTGTCAAGTATTCTATTGCTTATGCTTCTGGTGCCCTTGGACACAACAGCATCCTTTAATTAAAGGCAGTAGGTAGCATGATGACAGGATTAGTATCAGTGTCTGGCCTCCCTAAGGGCCAGGGAGCATTGTGGCCAGTTTTCCCATCTGCATAACCAGACTGTTATATGTTTATGAAAAATCAAAGAGAGGGTGGCAGTTTTTTTTGTGTGTTTGTGTGTTTTTTCTCTCAGCTTGCAGTCTGCTTTACCGGCTTCAGGAAAATAGTGGAGATAAGTCCCACGGGAATTGTTTGGCTATTTCACTTCACTGAAAATGTAGGGTGCTGTGGCTTTAAATGCATTGCTATTCTGCCCCTTGCTTCACTGCAGAATGAACAACAGTGATGTTCTGCTGAACAAAAATTACAGACATTTTAGGAAGGGCTCAGCAGTTTTGTGAGAAGGAAGCTGTATTACTCGAATATAATGAGCCAAAAGAGAAAAAAATAAAGATCTGGTTTTCATGCATTAGTAAAGACCCAAGCCCTGGCCATGTCACATCCTTGTCTGCTTTGTTATGGGTTTGGAAGGTACTGGGTATTCACTTAGCCGGCGGGCACAAATGTGAAAGGAACTTAGAAGCTGAGCTGGGATGAATATCAGGGATAGAGCTTTTGTTAACTAATTATAGACAGAATATTCAGAAATAGAGAGTTTGCAAAGTGCCAGCAATCTGGTGGCCCTACCCACAAGCCCCCCACCCCACATATACAAAAAGGGTTTAGAAATCATCATCAATTCAGAGAAAATTCTTTTACAAATTCAATATTTATTTCATTTTATTATATACAAAAAGTAAATGCCAAATGAACATAAAATGAAATAAAATCCTTTCAGCTGCACTGACTTTAATTGCCCATTACCTGATAATCACAATTAATCATAGAAACAATAGACTGTCACCACAATGTTAAAAGTGTTATACAGAAAGATTGTGATATTTGGCTATTTTAAAAATGTTACACAGAGAAAAAGAAATCATAAAGCAGCTGGGATGGGGTGAATGTTCAGAGGATACTGAGATAATCACTCTGTTCAAAGAGATCATCTAAATAGCAAATCTTCAGTCAAGAATAATGTAGTCAAAGCTCAATCTCACATCTACTTGGTTGACTCAGCCTAAGTGGGCCAACAGTAATCACTTTGCATTTTAATTTTCCCACAGAACACAAGTACAGTTGGGGGTGTGGAATAAACTATGAGTTCAGAGAAGATTTGCAGAGTACCATTATTTCCATAGGAGAGTCTGCTAGCAGGGGAATCATTTGGAATTAAACACAGCGATGGTGTGTTGCAATCAACTCATGTCTTTGTTGATTTATGGCACAAAGGGCATATTTTGGGTAAAAAATAAAGCCAATGATGGCATCACACATGCAAAGATTTTTAAAAATAAGCTGAATTGTTTTTACACTTTTTTCTAAACTCAATTATTAAAATACTTTTTGAGGAATTCAACATCTTTCCATAAGTATGTCTGTCAAGTGACTTCTATAAGGCTTGTTTTAAATCATTTAGCAACATGTGTCAATTTCTTTGTCTGGTACCTGCACACACAATTCTCTTGGAAGAGGCAAAAATTTCACTGGGGTGACTGAGGACAGAAATTGACTTGTTCTGACCTCTAAATATCTTGTGTATATTTTTTAAAAATAACACAAGGAAAAGAATATACTTCTAAAAATTCAGAATCTGTCGTTTGTAAAATTATTATCATTTTTAGCATGAGCTCGGTGCTGACCTTTTCAGATCAATTATAAATAATCAATTCCCCCAAGAGAAATATTTCTAGTGGAAGTGGGAAAAACATGAACTAAAGATATAGCTCCTGTACCATATATATGAGCCGCTTTGGGCTTAGCACACTTTCAGGGGTGGTAATAATATATAAGAGCACATATGAATATATATCTCAGTTTACATAGACAGAATATGTAGAATTTTTGAACAATCTATATCTGGTGATATATATGGTCGAGCTATATCTTTAGTTTCATGTTTTTCCCTTCCACTAGAAAATATTTCTCTTGGGATTGATTATTTATAATTGATCTGAAAAGACAGATGCCTTTCTACGCAGGACAAATTGGAATTCAATGATGGACTGTTGACTGGACAATGGAGGAAAATATTAGAAAGTACTTTTCACCATTAGACTGCCATCTGCATTGATTTCCACCTAAATATCCAGAAGGTCATCTCCACTTTCGTCGCTCTCCACGGTCAGCTGCCGGGTCCACCACTTCTTAACTTCAGAACCACAGGAAGCTGTGTCAGTCATGGGGTTCATTTTGCACACCACAGATTTCATGGTTGTCCGCCCTCCAAACCGTAAGTTGACTGAAGACACTGAATGGCTTATTGGCTTTGGTGCTGTGGAATTAACCAAAGTCCTATGAGCAAAATGGCGTTTTACTGTGTTGTAAGTCATTCCTGAGAAACCATGATATTCCCATCTAATGCTTTTGATGAACAAGTCCTATCCTTTTGAGTATGAGAAGATGTTGAGTATGAAACCCTTTCAGCACTGGATTCTTTACATTCATAATGGGCTTTAAAATTATCTTCATGGACAACTAGTAATACCATTTGAAAAAAAAAGTGCTGCTTGTCTCTTGCAAAAATGAAAATTTTTTTTAAAAAGTTCCAATATGGACAAATATAAGTGTCATAGAAATATTTGTGACTCAGTGCTCATTAGTATTATTCATATTTAAAAAAAGGAAAAGAAGGACTGTAATGAATAGTAGTGGAGAGGAAGTAATGCAGAAGGTATGGAAAGAATAATGTGGGTAAATACTCTTTTTTTGGTAAAAATAAATTGAAGTATAGTTTCAGTGAAAAAGGAATGGTTTTGGAAATTATTTAAAATTTGCTCATGGCATTCATCCTTCCAATCCATGAATCTGACTGAAGCAGAGTGTCTGAAGACTTTGTTGACACACTCATGGCTTTGGGATTCCACAGTTATGGTTTTGGGTCCCATTCTGTGACCTGTGGGTGTAACTAAAGGCAAGTTCATGTCCTGAAACCCATTTCCTCAATTGTAAAATGAAGATAATGCAAGTTTTCTCACTGGACTATTATGAGAATTAAAATAGATTAAATGAGATGACCTACGAAAATGCATAGCAGAACTATCATATGATCCAGCATTCCCACTTCTGGGTATATATATTTGAAGAAAGTAAAATAATTATCTTGAAGAGACAGCTGCACTCTCTTGTTTATAGCAATGTTATTCACAATAGTCAAGATATGAAAATAACCTAAGTATCCTTCAATTGATAAATGGTTAAATAAATTGTGATATACAAATTGTGATAACCAAATATTATTCAACCTTAAGAAAGAAATCCTGCAATTTGCAACAATATATATAAATATACATGACATTATGCTGAGTAAAATAACCTAGATAGAGAAAGCAAAATACTCTGTGATCTCATTTATATATGGAATCCCAAAATGTCAAAATTCACAGAAGCAAAGAGAGCAAATATAGTAGAATTTTGGTTACCAGGGTTGGGAGATGGGGAAAATAGGGAGATGGTCAAAGGGTACAAAGTTGCAGTTATGTAAAATGAATAATTCTGGAGATCTAATGTGCAACATGGTGACCATCTACACTAATAAAAGAGAAAAATGGTAATTGGCGTACGGCAATACCGTTTTCATTGGCTAATTGGGGCTATATGCAAATTAACTGTCAACTAAGATTGGCAGTTAAATGCCAACTAAGATTGGCAGTTAACTGCCAACAAGATGGCGGCTAATTTGCATATGTAGGCACAATGCAGGGAGGCGAAAGGGAAAGTAGGAAGAAGCCCCCTGCCACTGACAGTGATCTGAAACCCAGGGGGGAGCTAAGAGCTGGGGAGCAGGACAAAGGCGGCCCTGGGGCTGCCTTTGCCCTGCCCCCCAGCCAGATCGGAGAATCAGGCGCCTTTGCCGCCCTGGCCAGTGATAGCAGGAAGTAGGGGTGGAGCCAGCGATGGGAGCTGGGCACGGTCGAAGCTGGCAGTCCCGGGAGCTAGGGGTCCCTTGCCTGGGCCTAAAGCGGAGCCCATGATCGCGGCGCCCCCCGCTGCCACTGCAGGTCCCCGCTGCCTGGGCCGGACGCCTAGGCCAGAGGAGTTAGGCCTGGGCAGGGGTGGAGCCTGCAACCGTGGGGAGCTGGGGGTCCCCTGCCCAGGCCTGACACCTCTGCCAGAGGCCTCAGGCCTGGTCAAGGGGCCGATCCGGTGATTGGTGATTGGAGGGTGATGAGGGTCAACTCCTCTGGCCGAGGCATCAGGCCTGGGTGGGGGGCGGAGCCGGGGATATGATGGTCCCCTTGCCCAGGCCTGAAGCCTGGGTCAGAGGCGTCAGGCTTGGGCGGGGGTGGAGCAAGTGATCAGAGGGAGATGGGGGTCCCCTGCCCAGGCATGATTCCTTGGCCAGAGGCCTCAGGCCTGGGCGGGGGCCAGAGCCAGTGATTGGGGGGAGATGGAGGTCCCCTGTCCAAGCCTGACACCTCTGGCGGAGGCGTCAGGCCTGGGCAAGGGGCCGATCAGGCGATCGGAGGGTGATGGGGGTCAACGCCTGAGGGCTCCCAGTATGTGAGAGGGGGCAGGCTGGGCTGAGGGACACTCTCTCCCGCCCCCCACACCCAGTGCACGAATTTCATGCACCGGGCCTCTAGTCTATATAATAAAAGCCCAGCGACCATTATGGTGGAATGACCAGAATGACTGGTCGCTATGATGTGCACTGACCACCAGGGGGCAGATGCTCAATGCAGAAGCTGCCCCCTGGTGGTCAGTGCACTCTCACAGCTGGAGTGCCACTCAGCCAGAAGCCGGGTTCATGGCTGGAAAGGGCAGCAGTGGTGGCAGGAGCCTCTCCCACCTCTGTGGCAGCACTAAGGAATGGCAAGCCAAGAGGTAAGGAGAGAGCAGGTGGGCAGTTAGGACCGAGGGGTCCAGATTGCAAGAGGGATATCCGACTGCCGGTTTAGGTCTGATTGTGCCTAAACTGGCAGTCGGACATCTCCTGAGAGGTCCCATATTGCGAGAGGGTGCAGGCCAGGCTGAGGGACCTCCTTCCCCTGCACGAATTCCATGCATCAGGCCTCTGGTAGTTAATAAGACTGTATTGTATACATGAAATCTGCTGAGAGAGTAGATATTAAGTGTTCTCACCACAGACAAAAATGGCAAGTATATGAGCTGATGAATATATGTTGGCTGCAGCAATCTTTTCACAATGTATAGGTTAATAGAAACATCACATTATACACTTTAAATATATGCTTTTCAATAACAAGTAAAATAAAAAGGGGGAAGGGGGAAAAAAAGAAGAAAACGCATAGCATGGTACCTAGTACATTGTTGGTGTCCCCTTAAAATGCCTTTTCCTGCCTTTGCCTCTTCAAACTCAGCCTGCCCCAATAGCATGCCTCTTTAGTTACCACCATTTCTGACACGGGGGCCACCTAAGCTTGGGCCATTAGAGGAACTTTTGACAACATCCTTTCTTTTATGCATTTCAGTGAACCCCAAGGACTGCACTTCCCCTAGGTCAGTGGTCGGCAAACTCATTAGTCAACAGAGCCAAATATCAACAGTACAACGACTGAAATTTCTTTTGAGAGCCAAATTTTTTAAACTTAAACTATATAGGTAGGTACATTGTTATTAACTTAATTAGGGTACTCCTAAGGCTTAGGAAGAGCCATACTCAAGGGGCCAAAGAGCCGCATGTGGCTCGCGAGCCGCAGTTTGCCGACCATGGGACTAGGTCATCTCTCCTACTTGTTGCTCCATGGTCTGGACCACTGCCACCAGCTTTGGCCATGTTGTCACCTCATGCCCAGATTAGGTATCATCCTCTGGCTCCTAACGCTGTCTCCAGGCTCACTCTCTATTCTACTGCCAAGTCACTCTCCCTAAAGCACAAATTCCAAATGCCATGTCTTGCTCAGGAACCTGTACTGGTTCCTAGTAGCTACAGGATGAAGTTGAAACCACTCAGCCTGTAACTTACAGCTTTTCATGGCCTGGCCCCACCACCTACTCAACCTCATTTCCCATCACTCCCAGCTTTGTTTTCCCAGGCAGAAGCTAGCTTCCCTCTGATCCCTAAATAATAAACTCCTGGATGTGAAAAAAAGATATTTTCCTTCTGATGTTAAGATCCACTGAACAACTTTTAGTCTCAAAATCTAGTTACACTGTCTTCTGCTTTGTGGAACAGACATGCTACAGAAGAGTTTGCAACATCATCCACCTTCTCATTGGATTGGGCCGAAGAAGGGGAACAATTAAGGAGCATTAGGAAGCCCCTATTTTATCGTGGATTCAATTATTTAAACAGAAAACCACATATGGGGGACAGTGGGCTGTGCAGATCATTGCTCCCCTCCACTTCTGAGTGCCCTTAATGGGATTGTCCTGGCTTTCCAAAACCCCATGTTCTCCTAGAAAAAAATTATCTCACTGAATGTGAAAAAGAATAGGATTGTGAGGATTAAGTGAGGGAACACACACAATGCACGTATAATACTGACTGGCACACAGTAACTAGTATAGCACTAATATACATCATATATCATATATATCATATATCATATCATATGTATTATACTATGCAAGTTTTGTTGTTCCTTCTTTGAGAACTGTGGCATTTTTTAAATGATCATATCTATTCACTTCCTCTTAGATTAAATAAATTTTGCTATGTTTGCGAACGCCTTAAATACTCAGGAAGCCCTTGGAAATCCTCTTTTTTAAAATGATCTTGGCTATGATGCCTCACTTTGTTAATAAGTATTGCCTTCTCAACCACAGTAACTGAAAACGAGGGCCAATCCAGTGCTATTTAGAGAAGTTATTTTGAGGGAAGTATCTTTGATAAGAAGATATATTTTCCATGTCTATAAATAACTTCAGATGCAGACCCTTATTTTGAAATCTAAGGTCCCAACACACAGAATGTCAACAACTTAAAATGCCTCAATCAATGGAGAAAGGACTTGGTGCACATACCGGAGGGCAGACGCCACTGCCCGAACTTCCTCTGGGGCTTCCCTGCGTCCCCTGCGTCTTGACGACTCCCCCCTCTGTCCGACAGGGTGGGGCTCAGAAGCTGCTGCTGGCTGCTAGTCTGCAGGGGGAAGAAGAGAGCAGTGACTTTCTGAACCCTATGCTCTCCTCCCTCTTTCTGCATCATGGGCCTGTCCCTCCTTTTGTTTTGAGAAAGTTAGAAAACGTGCTTATGGGTGGATGAGTGGGTGAAAAAGTTGTGGTACATATACTAGTGCACAATGGAATACTATCTGGCCACAAAAAAGAGTGCAGTTGAACCTTTTGCAACAGCAAAAGGATGGACTAGAGGGTATTATGCTACATGAAATAAGTCAGACAGAGAAAAACAAATACTATATAATTTTACTTGTATGTGGAATAGAAAGAACAAAATAAACAAACAAAATTGAAACAGACTCATAAATATAGAGAACAGATTGATGGTTGCCAGAGGGGAGTGGGGGAGGGGGCGCTGGGTGAAAAAGGTGAAGGGATTAAGAAGTACAAATTGGTAGTTACAAAATAGTCATGGGGATGTAAAGTACGGCATAAGGAATATAGCTAATAATCTATACTAATAAAAGGGCAATATGCTAATTAGACTGGGTAGACTGGACGTCTTCTGGTCATCCTTCTGGACAAAGCCACGGTGGCGGGGGCCGAGGCAGAGGCAGTTAGGGACAATCAGGCTGGCAGGGGAGAGAGGTTAGGGGCAATCAGGCAGGTAAGCAGAGGCGGTTAGGCCAGCAGGGGAGAGCAGCTAGTGGCAATCAAGCCAGTAGGGGAGAGCAGTTAGGGGTTATTAGGCCGGCAGGGGAGAGAGCAGTTAGGGGTGATCAGGCCAGCAGGGGAGCAGTTAGAGGCATCAGGCAGGCAGGCAGGCAGGCAGGCAGGCAGGCAGAGGCAGTTAGGGGTGATCAGGCAGGCAGGCAGAGGGGTTAGGGGTGAACAGGCAGGCAGGCAGAGGGGTTAGGGGCCATCAGGCAGGCAGGCAGGAGCCAGTGGTCCCGGATTAGAGAGGGTGCAGGCCGGGCTGAGGGGACCCCCCCACCCCCCGCACGAATTTCATGCACCGGGCCTCTAGTATAGTCAATAACTATGTATGGGGGTCAGTAGGTAGTTGGAATACCAGGTTGTGGGGGGGGGGGGGAAGGGGGACCACTCTGTAAAGTACATGATTTCTAACCACTATGCTAATCAGTTGAAACTAATACAGAATCATAATGAATGTAAACTATAATTGAAAAAAGAAAATGACAGGAAACTAGTGGGAAAAACAATATGGACCTATAATGTCCACAATGGGGAAAGGAAAAGTGAAATTGAGTAAAAAAGAGGCAAGGAAAGTGAGAGTCACCACTGCACACTGTGAGAAAAGGATCCCTACTCTTCAAGTAGTGTCTTTTCTTTGACTCCCCTCAAGGAACCCTCCACCCCCATGTCCACATTCCCTCCACACCTGGTAAACATCTACTAGAGTAGTGTACCCCCAATCAATTCAATAAAAGACTAAAGTCAAAGAGAAATGCTGAGACTCTCCACACATTCCAGGAAGGAAGTGGGGGGGTGAGGGGGCGGGGGGCGGCAGGCACTGCCTGGCTTGGGGGAAGCATGCTCTTGCCAACCTGAAGGTCAATGCCAAGAGCTTCAGAAAGAAAATTCTCCACAGACAAAGCTGGGATGGGCTTTGGAGGAGATCAAATCTTATATCAATGAAGACTGAAGTCTCTCACTTACATGTGGAATCTAATGAAAAAGTAAGCTAAGGAACAAAACTGAAACAGAGGCATGGATACAGGGGACAGACTGACAGCTGTCAGGGATGTTGGGGGACTGGATGAAAGACAACAGTGTGGTGATAGCCAGAGGGAAGTGGAAGGAGAATGGGGGGTAGGAGGAGGTGGGCAAAGGGGGGTGAAATGGAGTCGGAAAGACACTTTGCTTGGGGCAATGAATACACGACACAGTGTGCAGATGATGTTTTATTGAGTTGTACACGTGAAACCTGTACCCCCAATCAATTCAATAAAAGACTAAAGTCAAAGAGAAATGCTGAGACTCTCCACACATGTTACCCACCCTCTGGTTCACCCTCACCTTCCCCTTTCCTATCAGCACATTGGCCTTCACATTGCTTCAATATCCCCTTTGGATGTTTTGGGTACTTCTTGGGTGTTTTTGCTCTTTTAACCTAAAACCAGAGAGCTCTGCAATCATCACTTTCCCTGACTCATCATCCCCATCTGACTATCCTGACCTTATCTCAGCCCTACACCTCAGGCACTGCAGCCCGCCTCAGGGCACATAGGTGGCAGGGCCATTGTAGAAACCTCCATATCCCTCTTTGTTGACTGTCTCCTAAACAAGTGCCTGTAATTGGTGGCAGATGATTCCTACAGGCTGGGGCGCCAACAACATGAAATCCACTCAAATCTGGGCTATAAACAAGAGGGCTCTTTGGAGCATCCCACTGGGCCACCAAGCCTCAGGCGTCAGTGTTTATCGCTGGCCCCTGACTGTGTCACCATACAATCGTAAGTCTGATGCTGTCGGAGCGGGGAGGAGGGGGGTGGACTCTCAGAATGCTGGATCAACTCCACCCAGTCCATAACTGCATCCTCACAAAGGGCAGGGCCTCTGCCAGCTGTCTTGCCGCACAGGGCTCTCCAGGACACTGGGGACTCTGTGGTATTTTTATGGACATGTACATTGAGTTTGGAAATGAAACTATGCTGTGCCCTAGTAAATAGGAAGCCTTCAAGTTAATCATCCCCAAACTCTTCCCTATGCTCTTCTCATGCCCAACTGAGGAAGAACAAATCCTCAATTTAAGGAGGAGGAAGGTCAATTTCAAACCTTTTCATTGATTTTACTGCAAGTTTCTATGACTTGGTAGGAGAAAACATTTAGGGCAGAGCTTCAGGCAAACCCTGTTCTCCTAAATCAGGGGTGGGGAACCTTTTTATGCCAAAGGGCCATTTGGATATTTATAACATTATTCGAGGGCCATACAAAATTATCAACTTAAAAATTAGCCTGCTATATTTGGTCAAACATGTAATTAACTCATCCCTAATGCCTTGGCAGGGATGACCAAATGAATTCTTAGGCCTTATATGTATGGCCCATGGGCCAGACATTCTCCATCCCTGTCCTAAATCAAGTGATATTGCCAGACTTAAATTAAGCCCTTATAGAGGTGATATTAACTCTTTAGACAGACAGAGAGGGGGGTGGGGAGGAAGAGAGAGAGAGAGAGAGAGAGAGAGAGAGAGAGAGAGAGAGAGATCAACAGTATTTTAAAATCCAGGGCATTAACATTATTTTAGTATCCATACAAATCAGAATCTTTTCAAATAATCTCAATTAACTCAGGGACCACAAAGACATAAATATAATATTGGATCACCCTATTCCAATTGTTGTTTTTAAATCCTCACCCAAGGATATTTTTCCATTGATTTATAGAGAGAATGGAAGAGAGAGGGAATGCACAAGCCTGGGCTGGGATGGAGCCTGCAACCAAGGTATGTGCCCTTGACCAGAATCAAACCAGGGACCTTTCAGTCCATAGGCCAACGCTCTATCCACTGAGCCAAACTGGCCAGGGCCAATGGTTATTGTTTTTTAATGTAAAACCTTCCTATTAGATATATTGTCACCTTATTTGAAATGGCTGTGAACAGCACCAGTTTACCTTTTATTTTAAACATGCACAGAATATCCTTGAATGAAAGACACCTCATACTCATACCTCAGGTTGCATGTTATTATCCTGACTGTTGGCGTTCATGTCTTCACTGGGCTGGGTGGTCTCGATACTGGGGGGATTCAGAAACCGGCTCAGCTCCTGCTGCTGGCTCTCTCTCAGGCTGTGGATGATGCTGCACGACTGCTGCTGTTTCTATGGAAATATGATCATTCTTGCAGGAACGGAAAAATCAGCCCACCGTCCTTCTGCCCCACCAGTCAGTCATATTTTCTTCTCTCTGCTCCAAAGACCCTGTAGGCTTGGTGGCCTCTTAGGAACTTTCAACTAATTTCGGAACTTTCAAGGGCCATTAACTAATTTCTTTTCTAGACTCCCATAAAGAAAGGCTTAGAGGCTTAGAATTGTTTACCCGTTCTATGTTCATTTGCATAACCATTGGGAGTAATGTTCACTGGTACTAGCTTGTATTTTATTTAAATTAGAATTCTTAAATCACTAATGTTGTTGGTGATCTGATTTTCGCCCCTTCTTATTTAATTCTATGCTCGCTAAGCCTACGTGGATCGCCCTTTCCTCTAAGATGTAAGAGGCAGAGAGTCTTGGGTGCAGAAGTGAAATCCTCATTTTTGTCTTGGTTCTGGACTGGAGCGGGCCGGTCCAGTAGGCTGATCTGTCTTGGCACACACCGGGACCAGGGCAGCCTGATGGTGGGCCTGCACTCCCTGAGTCCTTGCAGGGCCGCTGGACTGCAGATTCTATCCCTGCATCTAGCAGAGCTATGGTGGACCAGCTGTGACAGGTGCCTGGCTATAGGAGATTGGGGTGTTGGGTTTTTCTGGGGCCCTTAATTCATCCAATAGAAAGATGTGTTTCTGCAGTTGATGTTCTGAAAAACAGGATTTTAAAAATCTATTATGTAGAAATGGTTAGTGATTAATTTGATTTTCCCCCTATGTGTAAAGCATAAGTCAAAAGCATTCATAAAATTAATTACCTAATAGAAATGCCCATTGTGAACACAGTGTATGCAAACACAGTTAATGCTCATGTTCATGGATTTAAGAGTTAGAGAATCTCATAGGCTTATAGGTCAGGAAGCAGCAAACAGATCGCTACACTCCCAGGAGAGGTGGTCTTTAATTAAAGATCACACAGAATTATCAACAATATGTTGGAGATTTTTAGGAACAAATGAAAAGTAGTTTTGTAAATTCAGTTGCCAGTCAATATGTAGAGACTGCTGGCAGTTTAAACAGCTGAGATTAATAAATGGACAGCATGAATATTGTAATATCAACGAACTGCTTCTGAAACAGTCACACTCTATTATAAAAATGTGATTTAATGGAAGCTTCTTATGGACTCTGCTCAAGAGGGTACCACTGGATTTGGACTAGAGTTAAGGTCTGAATCATCATCTGACCATGGTAAGTGGAAGAAGTTGACATAGTTGAAAGAATATAAGGCTAATCACAGAAAGATCTAATCCCCTTGTTCAGGAAGCTCTGGAGGAGGAAATAAAACCCCAGATGCTCCTGGGTCACTCACGGCTCTGATGCGCTTTAAGCACTTCTTCAGCCACATGCGGATGGTCTGCTTGGCCACTTCCTCCTCAATGGTGTACTCCAGCTGCTCCCTCGCAAGCAGTTCCTCCAACTGCAGACTCTTCCGGATGTCAACCGACCGGTAGGAGAGCATGCTGTTGGGGAAATACAACAGCAATTGCAGCTCTGATTTACCTGGGATTTAGACTCTTAGATATCTCAAAGTTCAGAGAGGTCATCACTCAGTCCTACCAGTGGAGCAGTCTGATGCCACCCTGACTAACTGGGTGGCTTGGGCTAGTTATGTCACCTCACTGCCTCTCTTCGCTCATCTGTAAAATGGGCATCGTCATGGTACCTACTTTGTTAAATGATGAAATATGTTGATTTAGTGAGGTGATTATAACAGTAAGTTTCTGTAAAACCAAAGATCCAGGCTATGCCCTAATAATCAGCTGCTTAAGATTCTGGAACTTTCCCTGTAGAAGGATAACTGCTCTGTCTATTCACATTCAGCTCCAATTGGTGGTGGTTAATATGCTTGGCTGCAGGCTATGCGTTCCCATCCCCCCATTTCCCTCTCAATTTATCTCATCTGTCCCCCTGGATCTTCCTCATTAATGTTGATGGTTGCAAAACCAGAGTGAAACATTCATTCCCATTCAGTCCTCGGTACAATAGACCCAGACGGCGGCAAATGAAACCAGCACAGCTAATGTGTTGCATGGGGGCTCCCGCGCAATAAGGCAACTCATGTGTTCAGGCTGAGGAGTCCACAGCCAAAGGAGGATGCAGCCCGTCTGGCAGCTTGGCGCTCCCTAGTGTGGCGGCAGGATCTCAGTTATTGCTCCATCCCCGCCTGGCCTGCGTGGGACCTCAGTCCCGTTTCCCTAGCCCAGATCACAGCCTGGTGGCACTTGAGAGGCCCATCCCCATGCAGCACGTGTACAGTGATCTCTTCTTTGCTAAGTCTTTTCCCACCATGGAGGGAAAAAGTGCATTTGCTCTTTCTTTCTCCCCTGCCTCACCAAGAAGCTCATCACTGCTGAACTGTTTTCATCATACACTGGGCTAGAAGGTAGGGAGAGACCAACCATGCTACCATGGACTTTGCCTGGGTTCATTTTATCAGATGCATCACTGTGTCCCAAAGAGGCTGAATACAATAGTAATGACAGTGGTATGCCTAGATGCCTCGTTTTCAGCCTAAAAATATTTGTCACTAGCAGAAAAGACTGACATTACGAAAGAGTTGTCATTCTTTGCTATTCATCTGTGTTTCCTGCCCCATCTTTTTCTGCCTTTTCACTTGCTCCTGGAAGAAGTGAATAGTGGGAGGTAAAATTGAGACCTTGAAAGAACACCTCCAGATCCTTCCTCTCCTAGCATTTTTTCAAATTCCAATCATAATCATATTTCTGTATACCTGATTGCTCCTGACATTTGTGACTCAATACCCACTGTTCAACTTGCCAGTTACATGCAACATGATGAAAATAGCTGGTGCTAGTAGAGGGTTCTTAACCTTTACTGTGGCATGAATCCCGTTGGCAGGGGAGTCCATGAGACATTTTTTAGAATCATGTTTTAGATGCATAAAATAAAATACACATTATTTCAAAGGAAACCAATTGTGTCAAAATAGAGTTCTCAAGCCCTAGCTGGTTTGCTCAGTGGATAGAGCATTGCCCTGCAGATCAAAGGGTCCCAGGTTCGATTCCAGTCAAGGGCACATGCCAGGGGTTGCGGGCTTGATCCTCAGCAGGAGGCAGCCAATCAGTGATTCTCTCTCATCACTGATGTTTCTATCTCTCCCTTTCTCTCTGAAATCAATAAAAATATATTAAAAAAAAAAGAGTTCTCAAATTATTTTCTTGGAAAGGAGTAATATAATAACATAAGTGCTTCTTTATTAATGCATCAAATAACAACATTTAGCTGAGGTCAAATGATTACCATAAGTTAGAAGTACTGGTGTGCATTAAAGATATTTTAAGATATCAGCCATAGCAGTAATGTGACCTGAAAAATACCTCTGATTTCTACTGATGACAAAGACATGGGTATTGCTAATATTAATATGGTTTGTTGACTGCATGCATCATAAAAAAGAATGCTGCATTTTAGTGAGTAAATAGTGAAAGTAAAGAAGTAATTGTTTTCCTCTCCAAGGAATTTTATCCATGGGCTCCTGTTTAAGAAAATTTCTGAGTTGATTGTTCTCCCCCTAATCTCCCCAAAATATTTTGGGGTCCTAACCCTTACTACCTCAGAATGTGATCTTATTCCAAAACAGGCCACTGCAGATAAAACTAGTTCACATTAGGTCATACTGGAATGGGGTGGGTCCCTCATCCAATATAACCGGTGTCCTTATAGACATGAAAATTTGGACACAGACCACACACATGCACAGTGAGAACACCATGTGAAGATGAAGGTAGAGATTGGGGTGATGCTTTTACAAGCCAAGGAAGACCAAAAGATGGCCGGCAAACCCCCAAAAGCTGAGGGAGGGTGGACAGATTCTCCCTCATGGCCTTAAATGGAACCAACTCTGCTGACACCTCCATCTCAGACTTCAGCCTCCAGAGCTCTGAAGACAGTAGGTGTGTTGTTTAAACCACTCAGTGTATGTATTCTATTACAGCAATCACAGCAAACTAACAGAGAAGCCTCTCCGGCCGTAGTGTGCCCTTGTCCTGTCAGGATCCTCACCACACGCCTGGAAACCGTGGTTGGTCAATCTGCCTGGGGCACCCATGACACAGCAGCCCAGGCAAATTCCTGCCCGACCCACAAGTGGGAAGATCTGAATTTTAGCTCCAGCTTGGCCTCAGGGGCTGAGCGACTGTCAGCAAGTCACTCATCTCTTCTGGGCCAGTTCCTTCCTTAAACCAGGAAGGGTGGGCTCGAGCTCCCGAGGTCCCTCCGCGTCCCTCCTTCAGGAGCTCCCATTCTGGAAGGGGCACTCCTTTTGCCCCCCCCCCCCCCCCCGCCCCCAGCCGCTCACCTGAACACGACCAGTAAAGTTCAGCGAGGAAGACCACATGGAGTCTTCTAACCACAGCAGCTGTGGCATTTTTAGGTTCAGAACGTACTTGTTAATTGCATTTCACGAGGCCTTTCATGGTCACAGCGTCAGTCTCGACTCTGTTCAGCTCTGGGGCACACAGCTGTGACCCCCCCCCCCCCCCCCCAGTACCTTAGGACATCGTGGAAGGTGACGTCGCCGCCGTTGTGCAGCCTCTCCATCTCGTAGCACATGTGCTTAAACAGAAGCTTGTCCTTGTCCAGGTCCACCTCCAGCCGCCCCCGCAGCAGCCGCAGCAGGAACTTCACGCGGAAGGTCGGGATCACCCCCTGGTGGCAGAGCACAGCAACTGGTATGTAAATCATCATTAGGCCACAGGGATTCTCTGGGGCTCTGTTTGCACACCTGGAGCCATTTCTCAAAAGATGGCAAATGAAGCACCGGAGGCAAGGACGCTGTTCATTTCCCCCCGAGGCTGGCTGGGAGGTAAAAGCTGAGCACTTCCTAGGGTATATAAATGTTTAATCACTATGTGGAACTAATATCACCTGAAACTAATATCATATTGTATGTCCACGGTAATTAAAAAATAAATTTAGCCCTGGCCGGTGTGGCTCAGTTGGCTGGCTGTCCTCCTGTGCATCAAAAAGCTGCCAGTTCCATTCCCCGTCAGGGCACATGCCCGGGTTGTGGGCTTGATCCTGGGTGGGGGTCATACAGGAGGCAGCTGATCCATGTTTTCCTCTCTCATTGATGTTTTTCTCTCTCCCTCTCCCTTCCTTTCTCTCTAAAAAGCAATAAAAATATTTTAAAAATATTAAAAAATGACAAAAAAGAAAGACCTGAGCACACAGAGTTTCTGCAGGTGCGCCTCTAGCTCTGTGGAGTTTCATAACCCCTCAGTGTTTGCAGCCAAGAAGGGAGGAAAGCTCTCCCTCTGCCTGTCCTGGACAGACACTAGCTTGACTAGGCTTTTCTTTCTTTCTTCTTCTTCTTTTTAATATATATTTTTATTGAATTCAGAGAGGTGGGGAGAGGGGGAGAGAGAGAGAGAGAGAGAGAGAGAGAGAGAGAGAGAGAGAGAGAGAGAGAGAGAGAGAAACATCAATGACGAGAGAGAATCATTGACTGGCTGCCTCTTGCACGCCCCCTACTGGGGATTGAGCCCATAGACTTTTCTTTCCATACCCGTGCCACTGACTCAGCCTCTGCCTGGGTGCTTCTCTAACACATGTGCTGAGTGGCTCAGGAATGCTTTTTTTTAGCACAAGACATGAAACATACACATGTATGTGATCCTCTTCTCACCGAGTTCAGATACTAGGAACTTGTAAACATTTATTATAAGTTGTTCTTCTATGGCAGTGGTTCTCAACCTTGGCTGCACCTTAGAATCACCTGGGAATCTTTTTAAAGTCCTGATTTCTGGGCCTCATCCTCCGGAAATTCTGTTTCTTTGTTACTAATGTTGTGGCCCCACCTCATAACAAGGAAACAGAATTTCCGGAGGATGGGGCCCAGAAATCAGGATTTTCAAAATATTCCCAGGTGATTCTAATGTGCAGCCAAGGTTGAGAACCACTGCTCTATGGAATGATCACTTCTTTTCAGTTCTCCTCCATTACTGGAACAATTACATACAAGAGAACTGGGTTCCCAGCTCTTCCCTCTTCTCGCTTGGAGCAGCTCCAGATTTTGAAAATCTTCCATGTGTCACTCTCTTCCAGGCAGCAGAACCTACCGTGCCAGCCCGGCTGTGTCTTTAAATCAGGTATTGGGTGAGAGGCAGGGACATTGATGGGCCATGAATTCCTGTCAGTTACTAACATCTTAACATGTGAGTGGTGGTGCCATCTTCCATGAGTATGTCAGAGGAAGGCATGTTCCTGTAGGCAGCAGTCATAGAGATCAATGGGGCCAGACACCTTTACATGCAGGTCACTGTCCTGGAAGAAAATCCCCAACACTGGTGCCTGGATGAAGTGGGGGGACCAAGGGAAGAACAAGCAAAGGGGGTGGAGAAAACCGTGCCTGGTTGTGCGGGCCCCAGCTCTAGACCAGGATACCCCGTTTACTCAGCCTGTTCTGGCCCCTTAGTCTTCATGCCTTCAGTCAACTCTTCCTGAAACTATCTTCAGATCGTCCCCAAGACCTTCCCATGGCTGATCTCTCCTCCTTTTTCGGATATTGGATCAAAGAGACAGGCCTTCATGACCATTCCTGCTAAAGTTGTCTGCTCCTGACTCCAATCGCTCTCTACCTTATTACCTTCTTCAGAGTGTTTATAGTTTTTGAAACTGTAATGATTATTTCACTTTAATTTTGTCTCCTGTATTAGAATAGGAGACCTGTCCATCTCGCTCATTGGTATATCTCCAGTGCCTAGAGCAACGCCTGAGTGTCTGCTGGATGAAGAATGGGAAAGAGGAGGAGGAGCAGGAAGCTGCTGCTGCTTTAGCTAATTCTAGTAAATCTTGGGTAAGCTTCATTATTAAAACTGACCAGCCGAAACCGGTTTGGCTCAGTGGATAGAGCGTCGGCCTGCGGACTGAAGGGTCCCAGGTTCGATTCCGGTCAAGGGCATGTACCTGGGTTGCGGGCACATCCCCAGTAGGAGATGTGCAGGAGGCAGCTGATCGATGTTTCTTTCTCATCGATGTTTCTGACTCTCTATCTCTCTCCCTTCCTCTCTGTAAAAAATCAATAAAAAACAAAACAAAAAACAAACAAACAAAACAACTGACCAATATTAAGTCCAAAATAATTAAAAGTAGTAACTTTAATAAATCACTGAAATAACTCATTTGCACTGGTAATCAGGATTACTCTTTTAGGTTGAGGTGATCATGAATTTGTACTATATTGTTACTTAGATCATTTGAACTTCATCCCTTCTCTTGCCCCGAGCCCAGGGCTGGTTTCTTCAGAGTTCCCTTGGTTTCCTTTCTTGCCAACATCTGAATGATGGAAGAAGAGGGCATTCTTAGTTGGAAAGGACACAAGAGGGATCTATTCTGTCCCTCTCCCCTCCTAGCATATTCTGCTGGATTGTCGATGACAGCCTTCTGCAACTCACCAATGGCTCTTCAAAATTCACTATCTGCCCATGCCAACAACAAACCCATGCCTGAGATAGGGTAGTAAGTCTCTTTTAAGTGGGGCGTGAAATGGCAATCCACTCTCCTACCTCTCGTTTATCATCCACCATATTCCATATGATCTGAAAGTGGCGAAGATCATTGTAACTTAAAAGCTGGTCCTCCTCAGTGGAATAAAACAAGGAGAAATTCTCCACAATTATGGCTAAAAGGAAAAAAATGGCGAATTTAGACAATTATCTAAATCGTCATCTGTCATTTTTTAGAAACTGTAAAACATCTATTATAAATAATGAATTGTATCAGCTACATGATAAGCCAAATTTTTAAAGTGCTTTTAGTATGGCTTCCAAGTTGGCATGTTTTACACTTGGACTAAGCTATTTCTCTAGCTCCTGGCTTTCCAAAACATGAGGGTCATGAGCATAAACACACATTCTGTGTGTATAGACATTCATGCCAGCTGGCTTTCGCTGGTAGCTGAGAGTTCCAGGACAGTTTTTAAAGGTCAAATTGAGTTCTGGGTGGCCTCACATCTGGGTGAACAACATGTGTCTTTCAAAAACATAAATGTGACATTTCGAGGCTATAAAGGTAACCCTCTCAACCCCCGATATTTGTTCACCTCAATCCATGAGCGCTCTTTTGAGATTAATAATCATAATAAATAGGACAACTCTTGAAATTGCAATCAACTGTCATTTACATGCCTTTCAAAAGTCTTTTCAGCTTTTGAATGGAGAGAAAACAATTTATAATTAATGCCATGAAACACCCACCCCAAGCAATCCAGGATAATTACTTGAAAATTATATCTAATTATCTAAGTACCTGAGTTTAAAGAGGTTTAAAAAAATATGCAGCGAACATCACTTACCTACAAGTAAATTTAGCATGATGTAGGCAATGATGACATAAAATGAACAGAAATACATAAGTGCCCCAGCATAATTCCCACAGTCTGTTGCCCAGTATGTAAATTCATCTGGAGTACAAAAGGGTGGCTGGACCTGTGGGGCAGTGGGAGGGAGAGAGAGGAAAGAATGACAGCAGAGAAGAATACAAATTTTTGTTAACTGACTGTAGTTAATGAACATAATCCTGACCCATGTAAAATATAATAATTAACTTCAAAGTAATCTCTGAAGCTGCATGTGTTAGATGCATCATCTGTGGCAAAAGTAAAAAGAATATTTCATTTATGCTATGCTTTTTGTCTCGCAGAATCCCAAGTTCATTGACATTTTAGAAGCCTAATGAAAATGAACCAGTTTCCTCTAAGACAGCGGTTCTCAAACTGTGGGTCGCAACCCGTTTGGGGGTCGAATAACCCTTTCACAGGGGTTGCCTATGACCATCGGAAAACACATATATAATTACATATTGTTTTTGTGATTAATCACTATGCTTTAATTATGTTCAATTTGTAACAATGAAAATACATCCTGCATATCAGATATTTACATTACGATTCATAACAGTAGCAAAATTACAGTTATGAAGTAGCAACGAAAATAATTTTATGGTTGGGGGTCACCACAACATGAGGAACTGTGTTAAAGGGTCGTGGCATTAGGAAGGTTGAGAGCCACTGCTCTAAGAGATGCTCTGTCTGCCACCTGCACTAGCCCCAAATGATAATTTGTCATTGTGATCAAACTGCAGAACGTCAAACAAAAGGGCATTTAATTTTTTTTTATCTGATTTAGGTAATGGGGTAAGATTTTAGGAGGATTTGTTATACACAACAATTTCACATTCACATTGTGTGAGGAGAAGCCAGTG
Source organism: Myotis nattereri (assembly GCF_964212035.1). Classification (NCBI taxonomy): domain Eukaryota; kingdom Metazoa; phylum Chordata; class Mammalia; order Chiroptera; family Vespertilionidae; genus Myotis; species Myotis nattereri. Next base: position 38,873,187 of record NC_138076.1, on the reverse strand, counting down.
ATCCTTATTCCAGCACCAGTAGGGGACGTTGGACATTCCTGGCTCAATAAAATGCCAACACCTCTGAGAAACCTCCTGGTGTCCTTCAGCCAGAGACGAGCTCTCTCTTCCACGTTTCCATGGCATTCTGCTGCTTCTTTACTTCGAGTTTATTTATTCTGCCTAGTATCATATCTTTCACTCATGCATACAGTTCTTGAGTTCCTACTATGTGCTAGGTTTCTGCTCAGTACTGGGGACAGACTGGTAAGCAAGACAAAGACCCTGACCCTTCTTCATGTTGCTGACAGTCTAGAGCTGTGCAGTCCAACACGGCAACCACTAACTACTTGTGGCCATTTAAATTTACATTCACTGACATTAAATACAATGAAATACGATTCAAAATTCTATCCCTTACTTTAACTGGTCACATTTCAAATGCTCAATAACCACATGTGGGTAGTGGCTACTGAATTGGACAGTGCCGATGGCCATCACTGCAGAAAATTTTTTTGGATAATATTGATCTGAAGGATGAGAAAGAGATGAAATAAACTAATTAAGCTAATAACTCACTATAGTTGTGAAACACGTGAAAAAAAGATAAATATAGAGTGCTGTAAAAACATATAACTTGCAGTCTTCACATAAGGCAGGATTCCTGAAGGAACTGATGTTTAAAGTGATACCTGAAGGATGATGAGAATTAGCCTAAAGAAGAGAGAGTATAGGTCAGAGCCCCCAGCTCCTTGAGGGTGCCTTGGAATCACTGAAGACTTGGCACCCAGTGTATGGCTCAGTATAAACCAGGGTATTGGTGAATATCTGTTGAATAATTTGAACTAAGGAAGCAGAATTCTCCTGTTTGTACTTAACTGCCAAAATGTTAAAGGTGGGAAGGAAAGAACAATGCCTACATAATGAATATTTATTGACTGGAACTATGATAGTTCAAGTTGAGTTTACTGGATACTCTTCCTGTATGTCCACACACTGTAATGTAAAAGACAGCAATTTTATGGACTAAAAGGCCAGAATATGTGTTTTGTACGCAAAGCCTTGATGCTAACAAGTAGGCTACAGCCAATGCTGCATAGCCAAAGATCTTCAAACGATTCTATGCTAAGGCACTGTTATTGACAAAGAGATATTTACCATACAGTCATGCATAATCTTGTTCCAGTCTTCGCCTGTGACAATTCGGAACAGTACGGTAATAGCTTTGCCAGCTGAAGAGAAGTTTGCATGCCTAAATTAAGGAAAAAGAAAGCAGAGGTTGAGTCACATAGTTGTCATGAAGTAGTAAGGTCAGCTACTACCAAAGCAGGTGGATTTTGGAGCAAATTTGATTGCCAAGTAATCATTTCCAAAGGTTACACTCTCTTATTTGTTTGTTATATATACTTGTCTCAAGTATAGCTGTCTTAATAACCCACCCCTTGCATGGTGCCGCCAATTTCTTCCCATTCATCTTGAATGACTGAGGGAGCAAGCTTTGACAATATAAAGTGATTGTTTCTTTCATGTGGATTATGCTATAAAAGGTGGAGCTGCCATGTGTCAAATCAGTCATTTCTGTAACAAGACACATCTGTATATAATTGGTTGTGTGAGGACTTTTCTATTTTAAATTATAAGATGCTTCCACAAAATTTAAGGCTATCTTTGAAAAATGCTTTTCATACATAACAACATTTTGGGGGGGGGGGCGCTTCTAACTTTCCATGCTTTGCTAAAAAAGAAAGAAACCCAATATCATCTCAAAATTATTTACTTAAAAATAATATATCATTTTTTGGCAGTGTGTGGTTAGAAAAAGTGCTGGAATTCACCAGGTTATCAGGAGTGGTTATTCCTGCATGGTAGGGAGTTATGGATTCTTTTATTCCTGAATTTTCTAAGGTTTCTATAGTAAACATGTATACTGCCTTCAGTTAGAAAAATGTCATTTAAAATTTGGCCTTTTCATTTTGTTGTAATTTCCAATGGATTGCTTATTCCTTTGCCTCCATCTTCATTTTTTTAAAAAATATATTTTATTGCTTTTTTTACAGAGAGGAAGGGAGAGGGATAGAGAGTTGGAAACATTGATGAGAGAGAAACACCAATCAGCTACCTCCTGCACACCTCCCACTGGGGATGTGCCCCCAACCAAGGTACATGCCCTTGACCAGAATAGAACCTGGGACCCTTCAGTCCACAAGCCGACACTCTATCCACTGAGCCAAACCGGTTAGGGCTCCATCTTTAATAGACAAAAATCATTCAGGTGCTTATTCACGATTTTATTACTAAAAAAGCTTGCTTGATAAATGAATAGAAAGATAAATACACACCGACCTGTTAATGTTCTCTCCGTATTTCACAGTACCAAATAAGACAACGCCAGCGAAAGCGTAACACAGCAGCAATAGGAACATGCCTACGATGATAAAGAAGCTTTTATACATGCTGACGACCACCGTCAGGAGGAGCATCTTCAGTGTTACCTGTATGGAGATGGAGATGGAGATGGAGAGAGATGGGCGGAGAGAGGATAGGAATATTCAATTCATTAAGCTGTGGAGAACGTGGGGAGTAAATAACATCTAAGCATGTTGAGGGGCATCAGAATGATCCTCAGGATATCGTTTGAAAATTGTTTCCTATTAGCTATTAAATCTGAATATTGTTCAGAGACTCTTAGACAGAGAGAAATCCTACTTGTATGTCAAACTGTTCAGCCTTTTCAGCCAAATCAATAAAAGTTCAACTCACAGGTTTTTAGCCCTCATTTTCTCTTCTCTTGCTCTCTAATTCACTATGGTAAGGGCTATACACTTTTTGGGCTGTAACAAGTAGACTCAGTATTCTTCTACCAACAGATGCTCATAAGAACAAACCTAAACAATGGTAAAATATTAAATACCATTAAGTATTAAGTGTTCATTATGTGCATTCCATATGATGTAATGTCAGAATCCAAAAAGGAAAAAGTACTTTAAAAAAATGAAAATATATGTGGAATGTATGTATGAATATTAATAAAGAAGATAAAGAAATATGGAATCATAGAATTATGAATGTTCATTAAGGATTATTTTTCTTTGAAGTAAAATAACTTTATTAAAAATAAAACTAAAAATAACGACATATTAAGAAAGACCACTGGTTTTTGCTTTCATGCCTGATATGCGATTTTTAGTTGATAATTGAATTTACTTAGAAAATATGAAGAATAAATAAAACATCATAAATATCAGGAAACATTACAAGATAACTAAGCTACTGATTCATTTTAATATTTAAAATCTACTCATTTGGACTTTAATGTCTAGCAATTTTTTAGCTACAGCATAGTGACCAGAAGGACAGCTGAAGTTAGTCAATGCTTTTTTCTTTATTGCATATGCAACCTTTGATGCTGTTCTTTACAGCATACTTACATGCTTTCCACAGATCGAGAAAAACCTAAAGACAATCACGCATGCGCCCATCATGTAGGTATATGCATTCTGAAATTTAAACAGAAAAGAGGCTCTCATAATTTGCACAAAAGATCTTATTACAATTCCCTTTTTCATTTCGGGTTTTTTGTGAAGTCTACTGAATAATTAGTTTAATAAAATGTAAAAAGTATCATAAGAAATTTATCTTAAAAATGTGCTGAAAAGGTCACTGCCAAAACTCATGAATAAATATTAACTATAAAATTAAATCTTAAATTAAATTTTGGTCTCTGTTTTGCTCAGCTGAATTCTGTATTTTAAAACTTATTTTTACATAAAATAATGGCTAGTTTCTTTGAGGAGCAAGAATAATCTAGGATAACAATACAACACAAGGGAGTCAAGTGAGACAGGAGATAAAGGAATCATGGCAGAGGGAGCTTGGGTGTTGGAAAAGATTGCTGGAGGTCAGATTCCTTCTCTCTGAAGGCTTCTGGAGACATCTGGAGACCAGCTGGCCACATGTCCATTAGTCTAAGATGATTTCAGAGATGTCCTCCTTACTCAAAAACACATTCAGTATGTGATCAAGAGATGACTTGGTGTGTTTTATGACTAAGAAAGCTTAATCTGAGAAACAAAGATCCCACTGACTGTAACTGCAATAATAACTGTGGCATTAAGCTGATGCCAAAACGTGATTTTTCTTGAGGTTCCTTGCCCAGGCAAATGACAAGTCACAGATGGGCACCTGGGAAGGGGGTCCAGTGAGATATCTGGTGTGGTGCAAGGAAATGAATGTGTCTGCACAGAATCCTCTTGGGATGGGAACAAGCACTGCGTCGTCCTTCACAGTGGTCCACTGCACAATAGAGTGGAGGGCGAGCATGCTTCCAGGACCAGAGGTTCTTGGAGAAGAACCAAAGCAGTGGGGCAGAATAGGCAAGTTGGTCTTTTGGTGTGAGAGCTCCTCTCTGGGGACATGTAAAATTAGGAAGCTTACTCTATTCTTTTGCTTGGACTGAGTAGCTTTTAGTTGCAATTTGGAGATATATAAAAACCTGGGTCTTGCCGAAACCGGTTTGGCTCAGTGGATAGAGCGTAGGCCTGCGAACTGAGGGGTCCCAGGTTTGATTCCAGTCAAGGGCATGTACCTGGGTTGCGGGCACATCCCCAGTGGGAGATGTGCAGGAGGCAGCTGATCGATGTTTCTCTCTCATCGATGTTTCTGGCTCTCTATCTCTCTTCCTTCCTCTCTGTAAAGAATCAATAAAAAATATATAAAAACAAACAAACAAACAAAAAACCCTGGGTCTTGCTGCCCCCCTCTCCACGTGAGCACCAAACCTACTGTAGATACCTACTTGCTTTACATTCTGGAAGTGATAACACCCAACAGCTTCTAGGATGATGACCCTAAACTTTCACTTGGATCCTGAGAGGTCTGACACCTTCTTACCCATGCAGATCTTGTACCTTGTTCCCTTTGCTCCTCCTCTAATAGTGCTGTCTATTCCACTGCACCCTTCCGTTCTAGAACATCCTAAAATATTCTCCTCCTCCTCCAGACTGATCCCAATTATCACTCCCTCAGGATGCCTGCCAGGACCTCCCTGATAAAGCCATCTACTATTATGTGTTGTCAGAGCAACTTGTGTCTCTCCTCCATCTCCTTTCCATAGCTGTAATTCTCATAGACTTGGGAGCATTCAGTGGATGCGTACCTAACTTCCCAGGCTGTGTGGCCCATGAAAGCAGTCACTGTCTTTGTTTTATTCATTACATTCTTCTCAATTCCTAGCACTGTGACTTGCACATATGTAGTACTCAAAACCATTTACTGTTTGAGGAAATGAATCAGGGTGACTGAGAGCCCACCTGGGCTTGGCACAGCCCCTGACTCTGAAGTTAATAGCTGCCTTAAAAAGGACACTCAACATCTTTCTGAGCACAGCAATTGCATACTCAAACTAGGCCTTTGTGATGTGTAAGTGGGCTCTGTGTGCTATGGATCTTCTCTAGAGGACGAGAGAATGAATAGAAGAAAATAGGGGGAAATGGATAATAGTATTTTTGGGTGGGATCAAGGAAAACTAAGAAAAAAAAGAAGATATTTATAATAATGTGTTATGGTTTCTTTAATCTTAACAATTAGAAAAACTTCACATTCTTTGATCTTCATAATGTTCATATGAAACCTGTAGATTATGAAATCATATTCCTAGTTCAGAGCAGGAAACAAAAGATCACTGAAGACAAATAACTTGATCAAGGCTGAAAAATGGTGGACCCTAGACTAGAACCTTGGAGTATCCAACATAACCACTACCTCATGCTATTATTGAGCACCTGAAATGTAGTGAATATAAATTAAGACATTCTATAAATGTAAAATACACATTCAATCAATGATTTAGTACAAAAGAAAGCATGTAACATCTCTCCTTCATAATTTTTTAACTTTTAAAAATATGACTTTATTGATTTTAGAGAGAGGAAGGGAGAGGGGCAGAGAGAGAGAAACATTGACCGCTGCCTTCTGCACACTTCCTCCCAGGGGCTGAACCCGCAACCCGGACATGTGCCCTGACTGAGAATCAAACTAGTGACCTCTTGGTTCATGGGTCATTGCTCAACCACTGAGCCACACCAGCCAGGCCATAATTTTTTTTTTATATATTGCTGACATGTTGAAATGATAATACAGGGTGGGACAAAAGTAGGTTTACAGTTGTGAGCACACAAAACACAGAATTTATTCTTGTACTATTACTTATTAATTATAGTATTATTTTCCACATGAACAACTGTAAACCTACTTTTGCCCCACCCTGTATTTTGGATATGGTAGGTTTAAATTAATGTTGTTTCTTTTCCATATTTTATTTTATTTTATTTTAAATATATTTTATTGATTTTTTACAGAGAGGAAGGGAGAGAGATAGTTAGAAACATCGATGAGAGAGAAACATTGATCAGCTGCCTCCTGCATATCCCCTACTGGGGATATGCCCACAACCCAGGTACATGCCCTTGACTGGAATTGAACCCGGGACCTTTCAGTCTGCAGGCCGACGCTCTATCCACTGAGCCAAACAGGTTTCGGCCTTTTCCATATTTTAAATGTGGCCCCTAGAAAATTTAAAATTATATTCATGGCCACATTTTACTTCTATTGTACAACTATGAAATTTTCAACTGAAATAAACAATTTACACCTACCAGGAGGGCAAAGTGAAGTACCACCCAGACAATGCCAAGTGAGGTCACTAGTAGGTCATATCGATTTCTTCTGCTTTGCCAGAAGCCTGCAGGTGACATTGCTATGATCTTCATTGTAACCTGAGAAAAACAGTGAAGAGAGTAAATCGAGACTGTTTAGTACATATTTAAATGTATTAACCTGAGTCACATTATTTTTTTTAAAAGGTAGCAACCAAAGAGACAAATTTATCACATATATAAAAAAGCTGAGTAGGTAACACATATATATTCTCCACACTCTTTTCTCCTTGTTTTATGACTGGTTTGATAGCAGGACATTTTTCTCCCCCAAGTAAAAGACCATAGATTTTGGGAAACATCAACCAGTTCAGGGTGAAATAAGAATCTGCTTGTATTTCAAAGAGCTTGTTGGAAGGAAAAGACTATCCCTGGAAAGTAATATGATATGAACCATATATTAAAATAACCTCTGGGTCAATTCCCTTTACCACCACATTGCAATTTGAGTCCCTGAATTACAGTGGTCTGTACAGTTTGCCCTAAATATTTGAACTCAGATAACTAGACAGGCCATCATTCTGATACAGAAATTAACGGCAGTGTGCAATTCCTGTGGTTAGAAAATTCCAAAATATAAAGTGAAGTCTTTGTTCAAGTTAAACTGAACAGACTCAAAAGGAAATACCCTAAGAGCACACTATCCCCCTCAAAAAAAAAAAAAAAGACTTCAAAAGCAATGGGGCACAGAGTTGAAATAAGGACCATCAAAGGAGGACACTATCTTACTTTAAAATGTGCACTGTCCGTCCCCCCCCCCCCCATCCCCCAAACCCACTGACTCATTACGGTACCTCGAGAACAAAGATGAAGGTGAAAACAACTGACATTGTTGCCAAAGGAACAGTCACTGGGTCCTCGACGTCCCACTGTATAGGAAACAGCACACACGTCTTTGCCTAAATCCATCGGGCGTTGGGCACAAAAAAGCCCTCCCCGCTCTTCCTCCCATTTGAACACAATTGTGAATTTAAAAATTTTATACTAAAGAGCGCAGGTCCTGGTAGATGTGGCCATTTGTGATATTCTTGGATGCAGCCACGAGGAAGAAATTCATTCCCAGAGTCTAAAGGTAAAACCCAGTACCTTGACAGAGAGCAGTACCGACTGGGCCAGGACGAGTAAAGCAATTGTCCTCTTAAAAAACGGGTGCTGGGTTATGTCATACATCTTGGCTCTAAAGCCATCATTATCTGGAAAAGAAAGGTTTAGGCCAGGGAACTTTAGACCGAAGTCACATTTACTTTCTTGCCTTTCATTTTCTTTAATGCTCATCATAAAACCCATCACATTTCCCCACCCCCACGGCTCAGTCTATTGTGTAGTGTTTTGCAGGAATGGCTGGCTCTGAATATTTAAAACCATGGTGCATGAAGCCATCCGTATCAGAAGGAGAACCACATCATTCAATTTCTGTCAGTTTAATACATTTCACTCATATGTTGAAAAGGCAAGCACAATATTTTATTTAAAAATTCATTTTTTCATTAAGGCTTATCCTGAGAGCGCTGAAGCACAGCCTTTGGGTGGTTGATTTTAATAGCCTTTGGAGAGATCTGTGGTTTGGAGACTGTTTCTATATTAACTTATGCACAACCACCTAGTGGCCTCACGATTATTATTTTAATTGAAATCTTAGACTCCTGGGGAATCATGAACACTAGTGCCCAACATGAATAAAATCAGAGCATCTTTGATACCCGGGCGAGGTGGGAGATGAAGAGGCTGTGCTATCTTCAGTCGGCTCTTCAGATCTTCCCATCTTCTCTGATCTACAGTCAGCAGAGCCGTCCCCTTAATAAACAAAGGAAAGCAGAAAAAGGCCTTTTGTCATGTACTCCACGCCAAGGACATTGCACATGGGGTGGTGATACAAACAGGACTAATTTGGGGGTTTTAAATAAATATATTCTTCAAATCCTATGATGGTTTGATAAACAGGGTCAGAATTCTCAAATTTGGTCTTGAGAGGGATGGCCAAAAGGGATGGCCACAGGCTTCGAAGCAGACCTTCAATGGGCATCTTTGAACATTTCCCGGGTTTGGGGAAATATAAAGAAGGTTTTCTGCATGATTAAATTTTCAAAAAAGGGGTCCTCACTCTAATAGTGATTAGTTTCCTTTCATTTCATAGCAGAAAACGCTGCAGCAAAATTATAGCTTGTCAATGCTACTGCTTCTGGATAAGTGTATTTTGCCTTAAACATGCTTTTGAAAATCATTCTGATAGGTGCACTTGCAAAATTATTTTTAAGTGGCATAAAGCCATAGAATTTGGATCTTTAAGAAATTACTATGACAACTGGCTAAATGAGACTAGATATGCTTTATTTTATCATAGAGTACTTCATTAAAATGCACATACATATGTTACATTTTATTACAATATAGTATTGGAAGTATAATTTAAGAAACCAGGAAAAAAAATACCCATTCTTCCTTTCTTTCTCCAGAGCTCAGGGACCATCCTTCAGAGATACATCCTCAATAAGTATGACTCAATACGTAAAAATGTATTTGTCTTGAGTTTTAAAATTTTATATAATTGGTATTCAGTATGTGCTTATCTGTGCAATTTGTTTTTACCTTCATTGAACAATGCTTGTCATACAACTAGATATTAGATCTAATTGGTTTACTTTAACTGCTCATAGAGTATGCCATTGTACAAATATATCAGAAGTTACTCATTTTCGGTTTATGGACTATAGACAATGCTGCAATAGACACAAATGTACTGGCTCATGATAAACATCTATGTGCCTTCCTCCATGGTAAATCTCTAGGAGAGGAATTGCTGGGGTCTAGAAATTTATACATCTTTACATTTACCAGATGTTGCCAAGTTCCTGACCAAAGAAGAATAAGCATGAACATTTGCCACTAGCAATTATATTCTTGCTAATGCTTGACATTATCAGACATTTTAGTTTGGTCATTTGATGTGTGTGTGTGAATGTATCTAGTTTGAACATTAAGGAGATGAAGCATTTTTTATTTGTATAAGTGGTGATTCCTGTTTCTTCCTTTGGAAATCGCCTGTTCGTATTCTTTGCTCATTTTTATATATTTACTTTTTGATGTTTTGTAAACATTCTCAATATATTCTGGGTACTTTTTGTAGTTATTTGAGTTGTAAATATTTTCTCTTAGTCTTTGCTCTTTTTTTTTTTTTTTTTAAATCCTCACCTGAGGATATTTTTCTGTTGAATTTTAGAGAGAGTGGAAGAGAGAGGGAAAGACAGAGATAAATATCGATGTGAAAGAAACATATAAATTGGTTGCCTCCCGCACATGCCCCGACCAGGGCCCGGGCCGGGGAGAAGCCTCAATTGAGGTACATGCCCTTGACTGGAATTGAACCTGGGACCTTTCAGTTTGCAGGCTCTATCCACTGAGCCAAACTGACTAGGGCTTAGCTCTTTTTTTTTTTTTTTTTGAAGTCTTGTTTTTATCATTTAGACAAAATGTGCCATTTATCATTCAACAACTTTTCATTTTAATGTAATCTAAGTTATAATTTTTTTCTTTATGAATTCCACTTTGTGGTAAATGTCAAGAAATCCAGGTCAAAAATAAATTCTACATGGTTTAAAAATGGTTTATATTCATAGTTAGGTCATTCATTCACCTGGAGCTCATTTTTGAGTAGGCTATGAGGTAGAGTTTATTTTCTTCTAGACCATTATTACAGTTTCACTTACTGATGCTCTCATCTCCTCTGATTTGTTGTGCTAATTCTGTTTTATATATACATGGGTATCTCCTGGGCTTTCTATTCTGTTCTGTAAGTCTAACTTTCTCTCCCTGTAACAATACTGGCATAGCTTTACTAACTATAAGTTTGTTTGCTTTCCTTTTCCACATTTTTGTTGATGCTGAACCTTGCAAAAGGTTTATCATTTAATTTTTTAAAAGAATCTGTTTTGTCATTCTTGAGCCTTTCTATAGTTGTTTTTCTATATCGTTATTACTTCCTTCCTCCTACATTCTTCAATTTTACTGTTATTTTTATTGTAACATTAATTTTAATATTGGCCATATTACTAATTAATAAATTATTTAGAATGTTGTCTTAATATTTCCAAATCCCGAGGGATTTTTTTTGCTATATTTTTTATTATGGTAGAGAACCTGTTTTATACATTATCATTTTTTTTTACAATTATTATTTTATGACTTTGTAGAGGATACATTTTGTACTTGAAAATTGTGGGGGTCAGGGTTCTTCATATGTTAGTAGATCACATAATTTTATTGTGTCAAATTTCATATAGTCTTTCTTTTTTCCTGCTGATTTATGAAATTATTAGAAAAATATGTTAATATAGTTCACCATAATTTTGGATTTTATAGCTTTTAAAAATAATTTGATTAATTTTATAAAATGTTTTTATTGATTTTAGAGAGAGAAGAAGGGAGTGGAAGAGAAAGAGGGAAATATCCATGTGGGAGAGAAACATCGGTTGGCTGTCTCCTGCATACCCGCTACTGGGGATCATGCCAGCAACCCAGACATGTGCCCTGATTGAGAATTGAACCAGTGACCTTTGGTTCATGGGATGATGCTCAACCAACTGAGCCACACCAGCCAAGGCTAATTAATTTTATTTTCATATATTTTAAGGAGTCCTTTATTTTTTCTGGGGATTTAACTTCTTTTGAAATTATTTAATTACACTGTTTATTCCTAATAATATTTGCTTTAAATTAAATTTCTCTGATATTATTTTTGCTAAACCATTTTTCTCAGTAACTGCAAATAAATATTTGTTTCGGGGATGCTATACGCATTCATATTATTTCTTTGTTATACAAAGCAAGATATTTTGGAAACCTGTACTCTAATCATTAATGTAATAACCTCTAAAAGTGCATTGTTATTAAATTAAGTGTATTAATCAAACTTATTGTCTTATACTAGGGAAATTAAAAAAATATATACATATATATTATTGTTAAAGATTTTGAACTTTTTAAACAGGGTTCCATTTTCTAGGGAAGCCATAATATTGCATGATTCTGAATTGTTAAAACTTTGCCCGCAAAACTTACCTTATTTCCAATATCATTTTTTTTTTCATCACCCAAGGGTATGTTTTTATTGATTTTAGAGAGAGAGGAAGGGAGATAGAGAGAGAGAAGTATTGGCTTGAGAGAGAAACATTGATCAGTTCCCTCCCTAACCCACAACCTAGGTACATAACCTGACTGGGAATCAAACCCACCACCTTTTGGTATATGGACCATCACTCCTGGCCAGAGCTCCCATATCTTTAGTTCTCTCTGTTGCCTATACATTTGGAATTCTGTTTATATACTTTCAGGTATAACCATTAGAATGTGAGCTCCATGAGGGCAGAAACCTTTATGTGATTAGTGTTCATGGATTAGCTTCTTATGCTCTCAGGCTCAAAAGCAGAGTGGGGCACCTAGTAAGTGCTCAAAGAAGTCTGTTGAATGATCTATAATAATAAAAGTGTAATATGCTAATTAGACCGGACAGCCAAACGACCATCTGGACATCCTTCTAGACGACCTTCCGGACAAAGACTGAGGCAAGCCACCTCAGCTGCGAGGGCCGAGCCCCTTGCATGAATTTCATGCATCGAGCCTCTGGTTGAATAATAAACGAATAAGTCCTGTTACATAGCAGCTGAACTGCTACCATGGACAAAACTTGCAGAAAAGAAATCTTTTCTAAAATGTTCACATAATTTAGAAATCTGTAATTGAGAAATGTGTATTTCCTATTAACTATTCAAGTTTATAATGTCTGGTGATATGATTTCTTCTCCTTTGCCTCTTTCTCTAAGCACACATTTGAGCTTCCATGCTCCCCTTTCTCAGGTAGAGACGTTCCTTTCCTCCTTCAGAATAGAAATACAACTGGTGTTGGAAGTAGGCCTGTTATTCTGCTTGCTTCAGACATTCTCTGAGTTGAGGAACTACACTGTCTCCGGTTAATTCAAAATTTTATGTCATTTCATTATGCTGCTGAATTGTGAGCTGCCATAGGACCTAATTCTTCTGAAATTAGGTGTCTGCTCAGAGGGCCTTGGATGGTGTTCTGAGCAAGCAGAGCTTCAACTGTCTTAATTGACTGATTAGCTTCTGCTCCTATTCCGGAATTCCCAGTGTCTGCTCCATCACATGCCTCAAAGGCATCTGAAAAGACCCATCTTCCTCTTTCTGCTTGGAATTAAATTGAACACAGGGTAGGGCTGAAAGAAACTCATTTGTGAATGTGTTAAATAGGGGGGCTGGGCGATATGTTCTCTATCCTTTCTTACTCTAAAATTCCAGGTTTCTGTGGGGTAGAGTAGTGTTGGGACCCAAAGGGGTGATTTTTAAGTTGCACTCTTTGAAAGTCTGAACAAAACGACATCCTCATTCGGCACACATCAAAGGCGCCAATTGGCTGACTAACTGGCATCTCACACGTGGAGTCTGGACGTGAGTGATACGGTCCCAGGCAGAGCTGCACACACCAGAGCTCTGATGTGAGTGCGTTGGAATCAGTCCTCGCTGTGAATGACATAGCGCAGCACGGAGCTGTTCAGTGACATCTAGCTTTTCATTCAGCGCAGAACGACAGTCGACATTTTCATGCACTTGAATTGGGAGCATCACAGACTCTTGCAGCAATAGGCACTACTTCTGAATTCTCGCCCCATTTTCTACTCCTTATTTTATGCTGTCTTCTCTTCAACTGTGCATTTCCGAGTTGGGGAATTGAGAATAGCATATCTAAACCTTAGTGAATAGGAAGTGAGTAGAAACTGTATGTGTCTCAATTATTAAGACATAAGAAGACTGACCTTGACACAACAGGGGGCATGCCAACCATGTCCAGAAGAACGACATAGAATGTGTCCCCTCAAACTCATGTGTTTTTTGGCAGGAAACTCCACTTGCTCTTTTCCCATTTGTGAGCTCTTTATTGATCATTTGAGCTGTTATGAACTCAGCTTCCCAAGTTCATAAAGCATGCAAAACTTTTATTTTAAATATATTTTTATGAATTTCAGAGAGGAAGGGAGAAGGGAGAGAGAGAGATAGAAACATCAATGATGAGAGAGAATCATGGATTGGCTGCCTCCTGCACACCCCCTACTGGGATCGAGCCTGCAACCTGGGCATGTGACTTGGACCGGAATCAAACTCAGTACCCTTCAGTCCTCAGGCCAACACTCTATCCACTGAGCCAAACCAGCTAGGGCAGCATGCAAAGATTTTAACATTAAATTAGAAAATCTTCTTTTTATCCTATGAACTAAGATTTTAAAACTTGTACCATGCCCTCCTCCCCATCCCATCAAAATACAACTGGTGTTAGAAGTAACTCACTTACTGAGTTACTAAGAAGCATCTAATTTACATTAGTGAGAGCAGTATTACCTGCAATCCCTGCATCAGCTTCAGCTATGGTACTTGAATAACTTTTTGCACATCCTTTCCATTTGAACAATAGGAGATGTGCCTGTCAGTTGTTATGAATGAATGACACTGTCACCAAAGGAGGGCATTTAGCCAGAGAGTTGTGCCCTTAAATAACGGGGCTGAAAGGCAGCAATGAGGTTGCTTGTGAAATAGTTACAGAGATTATTTACACCAGTCACATTACAGTTTAATGTGACATCATGCTGTGTGTGCAAAAAAAGAGAGCTTTATGAGTGGCCGGAAAAGAATAAACTCTGTGGTACTCACACCAAGAATTCTTACCTTGTTTTCATTGAAATTAGCAATAACTACTCCAACAAAAAGGGTCAGTCCAATCATGCAACCCAGGAATACAAAAACATGAATATAGATTCCATGCATCTGTATAAATGAAAAATATGGTTATTCATCAAAGCAAGTGAAAGCAGCTGCTGAAAGGCTTGTGTTCAAAGGATTCCATGGGCTTGCTTACCGGCCCCACACGATGAATAATAACATCCCTCACTTCCACCCAGCCTTTCAAGGAGAGAACTTCAAACAACGCCAGCATAGCGTTTCCAACATTGTCGAAATTAAAGTTCCGAGGATTCGCCCTGAAAATCAGAAAGAGGAATGTTCTGTGAAATTCCGATAAGAAGCACCCCAAGGCAAATACTTGTAGCTCTTTCCAATCTTGGGTGCAGAGGGGTGTTTAGCACTTGGAAGGTGGGCTATATGGGATTCTTTTGCTACATCATAATACTGTGTGTTGTAGATGATTAATTGTGTAAGTAATTATTAGGTAATGATGGGGTGCTCTCAGTTGAAGACAACAAAATGCTACACAACTTTGAGTTCTAGCTCGAGAGGATCTGCAAACGTTTCCGGCTTGTCCTGATTATACTGAGGACTGGAATACACGTTCTAGTTAGAAACTGTGTAGGAGATTCTCAAAGGGGCATTGGAATCTGGGTAGGAATTTTGAAATTGGTTTTTAATTGGAAATCTTTCTAATGGCATAAGTTACAATTCCCCGTGTTAGTACAGAAAATGTCAAAAGAGTAGAATTTGGCCACTTTAGTTCATTCTGTGTCCTCATGTGAACATCATCACACTGTGAAGTAGTGAGAGATCACTGAGAAGACAGATGTGTTTGCGCATGGCCGTTGTTTCCAGATCACTCTCTCCCAGTTGCATTTTTTTTTTTTCTCTCACAAACACTGATGTTCTCAATGGATACTTCCTGTGTTCTCAGTGCACAGTATGCTGCTACACCCACAGCACATTCCCTATTCTAAAACACTGTGGTCTCATTTTTCAGGGGGAGAGGATGTCTTATTTCTTATTTTTCGGACATTTTTTTCTTCACATTTACAAAAGTGATCTTTTCTACTCTGACATTTCCCTTAGTCATTACAGGTCTGAGCTACCATTTTTTTTTTTTTTTTGCTCATAGAAGAGTGAAGAGTTTTTTGTTTTTTTTTTCTATTTCCCCCTTACTAGAGGCTATTTTAAGTAGTTAAAAGATTTAGACAACCACACACTGAAAAATCAGGACTACCACTACGTTTCTTGAATTTGATGGAGAATTGAGCTCAGGATTATTAAAGAGAGTAGGCCCACTGAAGCTTATCTGAATTATATTTTGATATTTTTTCCCCTGCTAGTTCATTTATTAAAATGTAACCCTCACAAAAGGTAACTCACTTGGGGGCAATCAGGTTTAGCATTTTTGTACCACCATTTTTCTTTTTTAAAGCCACAGAACAATCATGGGATGTATCCTTATAAGTTCTTTTTAAAATACTAAATAGATGGGGATCTAGTAAGAAAATGTAAAACTGAAACTGACTTGCTCCTAAAGGTTTAAGGCTATTTGGTAGAAAATGTTTTCTACATAGTGCAAAAGCACTACTCACAAATTCATATTCTAGGATTCTGATTTATACTTTTTAGTATGAAGTTATAAGCATGTTCTCTTGGATTTTTCCAACAACTTTTCCTTTGGGAGTTTCCATGAAATGGAATATATTTTACAGAAGACAGAAACTACAAGGATTCTACAGGTACCACTGTTTTCTCAAAGATTTTTTTAAACCAACTGAGCCAGCTCTCAGATCTGATGTTAAACTTTCTGTCTCATCCATCCACCCCCCACAGTGATATATATACTTAATTGTTTGTTTGTTTGTTTATTTATTTATTTATTTATTTATTTATTAGTTGAATTTATTGGGCTGACATTGGTTAATGAAATTATACAGGTTTCAGGTACACAATTCTACAATCCATCATCTGTACACTGTATTGTGTGTTTATTCCCCAAGTCAAGTGTCCTCTATCACCATTTATCCATCCTTTACCTTCTTCTTCCTCCTCCACCCCCGTTCCTCTGTAAAGTTTTTTAATTTTTTTAGCTGAATTTGCAGCAATCAAAACTACTTTTAAAAGTAGAATATGTTAAAAATACACTTTCAGGCTAGACCAAGAAAAAGAAAACAGAAGATCATAGACTTAAATAGTCGGAAGAATAGATCACATTTAAAAGAAAAATAAGTCTTTTTCAGCTTTCGTCATATAAAATATTTGTATATGCTTTGTTCATGTATTTAAAATTGGAAAGATTAAACCTACAACCACAGAGGACTTCAATAAATCCCAGTCTTCATCCATTACTGTCATTTTACCTGTAGCTCTTCCCTGACTTGGAAGGCTGTTTAAATATCATCTTTTCTGGTTAACTTTTAAAGATTATAATCTTAGTATCTAATTCAGAAAACTAAGACATTGGTTCTGACCTCACAACTTTGTCAATCTTTTACCTTCCAATGAAAAGTGCGCCAACGTCCCCAAGATCATGATACAGAGAGTTTCCCTTCTCTGGGAAGACGGGGCACCACGGAGGAAGAAACTTAGCCTCTACCGTTGGGTGTGAAAATACAGGGAATGGCCTTATCCAAAATGGCCCCCTATGTCTTACAACTCTGCGATCTAGTCTAAAAAATCAGAACTTTTTGTACTTTCTAGAATACACTGCTTTATTTATTTATTTGTTTGCCTTGCACTTTGGCCATAGCAATTTGGGTTTCCTGAGTTTGCAACACGTTACCTCCGCCAAGCCCCTCCCACTCACCTGGCCATGACTCTTCCTCTTTTCAGTGGCCTAATGCCTATTTGTCCTTCAAAAGTTAACCAGTGTCTTCTCCTCTGGGTCCTTCGCCCTGGTCTGGTCATAGTTGGGTAAGGTGCCTCTCCTGTGTGTGCCACTGCACCCTTTGCCTACGGTATCCTATCCTGGCCAATATACCAGCACACTACAGAAACTTACACCTCTGGCCTTTCCCTGGACAGGTATCTTCCACAATTCTGGAAGGGGCCCAGCGGTGAGTTCACATGGCCCTATGTTTTTATTAAACTTACAAGAATAAGGTATTTTTATACTCTTTTTCTTAAAGGATGTCCCCAATTGTTTGTGCCATATGGATTCTACAAAAATTTGATCTTCTGACTGCCCTAGACTGTATGACAGTGTAACTTAAAATTACCTAGAGGTAAGCTTTCAGGTGAGCTTCAAGTGAGTTTAGGGGATTATTTATGTAGCACCAAACACCTTAGCATATTATAATAAATTACTTGTAATTTCCGTTTCTGTTCTCCACTAGACTTCAAGCTCCTGGGGATCAGGGGCCATAGCTTGTCCCCAGTGATAGCATAACACCTGGTGGTGAATAGTAATGACTCAATAAATGCACTTATTATGAAACTGAGTACTTTGTTGATTTTTCTCTCATAAATTACATTTTCCTATATTAAAGACTTCTGCTGAAAACAAAACACACAATAGTTACATGGTATGTTTAATCCTTTTTAGCAAGGTAATTTGTATCTCATTAAGTCTAAGTGGTTCCAAAGGAAATGCATGTATTCATCTGAAAAGAAAATACAGAAACCAGACTATCTCCTGAATTAGTGTATATTGATGTCCTAATTATAATTATCAAAGCATTCCTCTAGGCCAGCGGTTCTCAACCTGTGGGTCGCGACCCCCTTGGGGGTCAAATGACCCTTTCACAGGGGTCGCCTAAGACCAACGGAAAACACATATCTAATTACATATTGTTTTTGTGATTAATCACTATGCTTTAATTATGTTCAATTTGTAACAATGAAATTGGGGGTCACCACAACATGAAGAATTGTATTAAAGGGTTGTGGCATTAGGAAGGATGAGAACCACTGTTCTAGGCCGATTCCCAGATAAAAGTTATTTTCTTAATCATAAATTAGCCAATATAAAATTACAAAAATTTCAGCTGCTAATTCTTGGTGAGCTTACTAAGAAGAAAAATATAAAAATTATCTGGTGACAGCTAACATTTATTTGATGGAAGATTTACAGGTCCCTAAAATTAATCCAAGTCACAATTTTCTGAACAAATGGACAAAAGCTATTATGATGATGTTTAAATGATACCTCTTTATCCATTTAAGCTTTAAAAGTGTCATTGAATTTGAAACCCCTAATAAGTTACATAAGACATTACATTTCAATTAACTCTGACTTTAAAAATCATAAGTAGATGATTTTATGAAACAAAGCTGAATAACATAGGGTACAACTGGAAAAAAGCTTTTTACTTTTCTCCCAATACTGCTGTATAGTACGTCCTAGCTCCCTTCCTGACATCTTGGGGAGAGGTCAACGCTTTTTAGATCAGTCTCATTCTAAAAAGTCCACTCCGTTTTACATCCAACCTTGCCTGTCTTAACCCTGTGCAAGGATCCCATCCTCAGCAGCTCAGCCTGATCAGTGGTTTGAGGAGGGAAGAAGAGCGTTGGCTACTCTGATTCACTCCTCCTCTTCAGGATGCCATCTGGTTCTTATAAGACTGGAGTTACAGAAATAGAGTGAGAGGCTGTGCACTGTATGCTCTTGTACTCTGGCCATTGGTGCTCTTGTCACAGCAGCTGTTATTCTTTATGTTGTGCATTTGTGTGTTCCTCAGAAACTCTGTATATTAACCATGTTTCTAGCTTCTGTAAACTTGACACTTTACCATCTGCCCTACATACAAATGCAGGACACACTTTGTTTTGGACAACTTGATAAAACGCCCAGTCATCCTGCCTCCCTCATCACCCTCTTCCCAACCTTGGGAGGAGTCCTTTCTAGGGTGTGCTTTTCAAATACAAACTAGTCAGTCAAGAGTCCATACCCTCAACCTCCTCTGTTATTAGGCTTTCACACTCCGGACCACTATATACCAGCCCTAATCACACCAGGGCCCAGGTACCAGATCATGAAGGCAGTCCCTATGCCCCAGAGCCCATTGAAATGATCAAACTAGCCAATCCTAAGCCTGACTGCCCTGCCTCACCTTCCTTCTCAGGGAACCCAGAAAAAAGGCTCTTTCCCACAGCGTCTTTCCTTCTGCCTGTGACCAACCCTAGTGCTTCCCTGTGTGGCTCCGAGGTATGGCTTGGCCCTTCCTCTTGGGAGCTATGAGCAACTAGCTATCTTTTCAATGGTAATTGATTGTCTCTTGATCTGTTGGCCTTATTATACCTCAAGTTTTCTATTAGAACACTATACTTTTAAACACTCCCCATTGAGAATGCCCCACTGCACCATTCCTGCGAAGGTAGTCTATAGGTGATTTTCAGCTCCCACTCCTGGAAACACATGAACAGCCTCTTCAAATAGGGGACCTGCTCCCCAGCACTTAGCCCTTTGCAGTACATACAAAGGGTTCCATCAGGACAGCTCAGATTAGGCAGCCTAAGTAGTGATGACTCAGACCTCTGGGAACATCAGAAGAGTTGCTTGGCCACAAAGCCTTGCCAATCTGTGATATCAGCTAGCCCTCCTGGGTACTTGACTTGGCTGAGGTGGGAAGCACCTTATTCCATAATAAAGGGAAGAGAGATGCCATAACACTCCACTGAGTTCATTCACTTCATGAGGTCATCTATGAGTGCAGTGTTTTGTTTTGCATGACCTGGGTGATGGAGGTGGATAAATTTTAGTAAGTTCTGCTGAGATTGCCTAGTGGCTCTCTTTAGAATATAATAATAATTTATCTCCTGTTAACCTCAGCTTCAAGGCTTTAGCCAAAATTCCAAAACAGTAGGAAAAAAAATCCCATTTGATGTACTGATTTAAGTAAATTATTTATGGTATAATAATGAGTTTTCACCTCACAAAAAATAAATGTTTTATGCTTCCTTAATTTTTTATTTTAATGTAAATGAGACTGATTTTCTAGTTAGCACTGGGATAAGGATAGTCCTATGGAGATATATATATATATATATATACACACATACATATATAGCCACAAATCCAAAATTAATTTATTCTTAAATAAATCTTTGGTATTAAAAAAACAACCCAATATACATTGCATTGCTTATAAAAGTGAATTTCATTTTATAGAAATGCCAAAGCTGTAACTATAAGTCCTAGGGGTACAAATGGGTGAAATGCTATTCCTTTTAAAGAGTTTGACATTTAGTCGATTGTGACAAAAGCAAAGTAGTTGCTATTCTTCACTCATTATTCTAAAAGGTAAAATGAAAGAAAAAAAAAACACATAGGTAACAATTTAAAGGACAAATGCAGTTGATAGAACACTTAGTTCATCCATGAAGTGGACTGAGATATTTTATTCATGATCTTTAGTAAAATGGATGAGAAAGAGGGTACTAGGTTCTTCCATCTTTGATGTAAATGCTTTGAAAACTCATTTTCAAGAAAGACAAATTTTAAAGAGTTAGATATAATCAATTGTGTTATTGATTATTCCTATCTAGTGTTTCAATGATGAAAATTCTTCACTATCAATGGGCTTTGAAACTGATTAAGTAGGCTTCTTCACAACCACTATGAGGACATCAGATCTGCCCTTAAATATATACATTCAGGTGAGTTTAGTTTTAATTTGATTAAAATTTTTTAAAATTTAAATTAATTTTAAAAATTAAAATTTGACTAAAAATTTGATTGAAAAAAAATTAATCTCAAAAATTTGGAAGCCATGTGAATCCAGATACAAACTTTTAAAATATTGAAAAAATACTGCAGTGATATTTTACTAGTTTCATGAAGCAACGTGGGACTCAGGGTACCACTTGCTCTCATATTTACAGTAATTTTATATCCTGTTGTAATTCAGTGCTTTTCCTTTCAAGCACTTTCATATCTCTATCTGAGTTACTCTTATTTTCATACCATATTGTACTGATTTAAAATCTTATGTTGACAAATATAGCATTCTTAGGGATTTTTTTTTTCTAATATCTTACCAAACACGGGGCACCCAAAATCCAGGTTTTTTCTCTCCAGGTCTTAATTTTAAATTTAGGTTCTTGGACACACTTACATTAATTCTGAATATGCCATTGCAATCTTCCTAAAATAGAAAAAAAAGAGAGAGAGATGAAGGAGGAAACTTGGTCAGAAGAGGAACTCAGAAAAGATAAAAAATAAGAAATACATTTTACATAGAGTCACAAAGATCTTTATTTGACAAAAGTGATATGGACAGCTAACCACAAATAGTAACAAAGACTACAGAGATGAGTGGTGAAAGTTGATGCTGAAAAAATTAGTAAACAGACAAAAGATATGATTAAACATTCCTCCAACGAAGATGTACAAAGGGCAGTGAGCACATGGAAAGAATGCTCAGCATCATTAGCCATCAAGTAAATGAAAATCAAAACCACAGTGAGATATCACTAAGACCTGCTCAGAAGGCTATCATTAAAACAATTAACAACAAGCTTTGACAAAGATTTGCAGAATTGAAATCCTCATACTAGAACCTTCATATACTGCTGGTGGGAGTGCAAAATGGTGCAGCCACTTTAGAAAAGAGTGTGGCAGTTTCTCAAATGACCAAACAAAGGGTTACCTAAAAACTAGAAATTCTACTTCTAGGTATCTATCTATTTAAGAGAAATGAAAAAACAACAACAACAAAAAACATGCACAGCGAAATTGATAGATGAATGCTTATATCACTATTATTATAAACTAGAGGTCCAGTGCATGGATTCATGCACCAGTGGGGTCCCTTGGCCTGGCCTGTGCCCTCTCGCAATCTGGGACCCCTCAGGAGATATTGGAGAGCCGGTTTTGGCCCAATCCCCACAGGTCAGGCTGAGGGACCCCACCGGTGCACAAATCTGTGCACCAGGCCTCTAGTATGCATATAAGATCTTTGGTTAATCTCTCCCTGCCCTCCCCCCTGCCCCCTTCCCTCTAAGATTCATCAGTTTGTCCCATGTCTCCATGCCTGTGTTGAGCATCTGCCCCCTGGTCGTCATTGTGCGTTACATTTACTGGCTGGTTGACCGGTTGCTTAGGCTTTTATATATAGAGACTAGGGGCCCGATGGACGAAATTCGTGGACTGGGTGTGGGGGGGGGGGAGGGAGGGAGAGTGTCCCTCAGCCCAGCCTGCCCCCTCTCACATACTGGGAGCCCTCAGGCGTTGACCCCCATCACCCTCCGATTGCCTGATCGGCCCCTTGCCCAGGCCTGACGCCTCCGCCAGAGGTGTCAGGCTTGGACAGGGGACTCCCATCTCCCCCTGATCACTGGCTCTGGCCCCCGCCCAGGCCTGATGCCTCTGGCCAAGGAATCATGCCTGGGCAGGGGACCCCCAACTCCCTCTGATCGCTTGCTCCACCCCCTGCCCAAGCCTGACGCCTCTGACCCAGGCTTCAGGCCTGGGCAAGGGGACCATCATATCCCCCCAATCCCCGGCTCTGCCCCCCACCCAGGCCTGATGCCTCAGCCAGAGGAGTTGACCCTCATCACCCTCCGATCACCAATCACCGATCGGCCCCTTGACCAGGCCTGAGGCCTCCGGCAGAGGTGTCAGGCCTGGGCAGGGGACCCCCAGCTCCCCGCGGTTGCAGGCTCCGCCCCTGCCCAGGCCTAACGCCTCTGGCCTAGGTGTCCGGCCCGGGCAGCGGGGACCTGCAGTGGCAGTGGGGGGCGCCGCGATCGTGGGCTTCGCTTTAGGTCCAGGCAAGGGACCCCTAGCTCCTGGGACTGCCAGCTTCGACCTTGCCCAGCTCCCATCGCTGGCTCCACCCCTACTTCCTGCTATCACTGGCCAGGGCGGCAAAGGTGCCTGATTCTCCGATCATGGCTGGGGGGCAGGGCAAAGGCGGCCCCAGGGCCGCCTTTGCCCTGCCCCCCAGCTCTTAGCTCCCCCCTGGGTTTCAGATCACTGTCAGTGGCAGGGGGCTTCTTCCTGCTTTCCCTTTCGCCTCCCTGCATTGTGCCTACATATGCAAATTAGCCGCCATCTTGTTGGCAGTTAACTGCCAATCTTAGTTGGCAGTTAATTTGCATATAGCCCTGATTAGCCAATGAAAACGGTATCGCCGTACGCCAATTACCATTTTTCTCTTTTATTAGTGTAGATAGCATTATTTCTAACTAGAGGCCCGGTGCACAAAAATTTGTGCACTGGAGGGGTGGGGGTCCCTCAGCCCAGCTTGCCCCTTATCACATACTGGGAGCCCTCAGGGGATGTCCTACTCCCTGCTCCCTGCTCCTCTTGCACTTTGCAAGCACCAACAGTTGCCTGATTCCTCTGCCTATAAACCTTTGATGACTTCTCATTTTTCATCAAGGAAATTCTGACCCCCTTAGACCGGCATTCTAGGTCTCTGAGGATCTCTTCCTAAAGTACATTTCTGGCCTGTTTTTCAGTTCATTTTGGCATGGGAGGGAAGTGAATAGGTGGGTTAGGTTCTTTACATAAATTAACTAATTTAATCTTTATAATATCACTGTGTGTGAAGTGCTATATAGGAGCAAATAGGTTCAGAGGGGTTAAGTGATTAGAACAAGTCACCATACCTACTTTCTTCATTCTGCCTCCTCTGCTTGGAAGGCTCTTTCCTGCTAGAATGCTCTCTCCTCCTTAAAGCCTTCTCAGCACAGCACCCCCAGGTGGAAGTACTACTTACATTACTTTCACTTCTCATGTGCTCTTTTAAATTATGGCTTTATGTTACGTGGATTACACATGAAACATACATTCTCATTGGGCAAAAAATGCTGCAAAGCAGGGGCAGTGACTTACACATTTTTCCAGCCCTCATTTCACCAATCATGGTGCTTTGTACATAACTGATATTTAATAACTTAACCGTCAAAAGGTATTCTCAGAATTTGATTACAGGGCTTTGGTGACTTAAGTTCTGGGCTCCATAGCTCTACCTAAAGTGGTGTCAACATTTCAAGTTTTAAGAAAAAGGTACTGAGGGAGGAAGTGCTCAGGCAGGCATCAAGAAACTAACCCGTTCTCTCAACTGGAAAACACAGCACTAACAGCTCAAAGCTATGTTATCTTTAAACATTAGCTATGTGATCCAAATATTGGGGCATCTAGTTTCCCCTTTCCCTTCTTTTAGAAAGATAGACTGAAATTCCGAAGTAGACCTGCAGTTCCTTTCATCCACCTGGTCTCCTTGGCCTTGGCCTCCTATGTCAGGACTAGGAAAAATCCTGTCCCAATGTAAGGACACAGACCACATCTCACTACGCCAATTTCCTTTCTATCATTCTGCTCTCTATGATGGCTAAGTTTTCTTAGGCGTTCTTATGAGCCTACTGCTGAGGCCTCATTGCTCTGAGAAAGAGGATAAATGCACCATGATATCTGAGTGTTTGTCCATCCATTGTGAGCTCTCTGTCTCCTATCCATGTAAGCATCAATCCTCAGCTTGGACTGGGGAAGAGTAGATAACATAAAATCACACTGCACTTAGGCTGTTAGTAATATACTGAGTCATCAAGGTTCCCAGTAGGCTTCATCCTGAAATGCTGTTATTCTCTTCTTGGCCTCTATTCAGGGTGAATTTAAAATAATCCTACTTTCCTTATGCAAGCTTATGGACTAATGAATCAGTTCCGTATGATTTCCTTCATCAGCTAATTTGGTACACCATGACCTTTATAGCAGGTTCCTTGTTATTTCTTCTCAGGTTTATCCTCTGTGGAGGGCAGCTAGCTAAAGGAAGCAGTGACTTAGGTGTGCCTTGTGCAACAACATAAGGTCTGCCCAACTTAAGTATGTCTCTTCTGTCCTGCCGCTTCCTGAAATCCTCATTATGAATATACTCTGTAATGAATATTGACTGCACAAAGATGTTACCTGTGTTTTATTCCAATTAGACAGCTAATAATTTTCATAATTAGAGGACTTTTCAAAATGATAGAAACTCTATATTAGATAATCATAGTTGCTGGAAATACCTATTGTAATTCAACTCTATTAATCCTTTGGAAACATGCATTTTAATGGACATGGGCATTATTTTACTTGTATGAATGAGTACATACTTTTGCTAGTTTATACAGTAGCAGTACTTGGGTCACTTCCTTAGTTTACTCATAATTTTGGGAAGAATCCTAAAAGATTGAGGCACTGGGTGGTGTAGCAGAAACTGGCAATTATTAACCAAACTCTGTCCCATTTCCCCCAACAGAAAACACCACTAAGCTACATATCGCAGTCCTTCCAGTCTGGTGAGGCTGTGCTCTTCCCAGTGGAACATGGGTTGAAGTGAGGTGTGCTGCTTCTAAGCTCAGCCTTCTCAGGCAGAGATGGTTCTTTGTTCATATGAGCCAGCTAAATGGAGAAGACTTGAAAAAAGCAAAGGGTGGGGACACAAAACAGAAGGAACTTGAATGCCGGAAAGGTCATTTGGAGGAGAGCTGTCCAATTTATCCAAGATGCAATATATTCATTTCATTATTTTCAGCTGAAATATTGGGGTTGTTCCAGCAGTTAGCTTTCTCTTACTGATACTAACTAAAGGAACAGCATTAGCAAAATATTCAAGCTCAGGTCTTTGTTAGTTGTCTTAATTCTGGGCAAATAAGAGCTGGTGCAAGGCCTTGACTTCCTAATGGGGAGAATGCTGGAGTGGAGAAGTGCTATACAGGGGACGTGAAAGTCAGACTTTGCCTTTCATACTTTTGGGTGGGGAAGCTATTTGTTGACATGAGTGTCATGTGACAACAGAGGCAGGATTAAGTTCAGGAAGACTCAAAAGAAAAGTTTCTGAGATTCAACATCTGGAATCTTGGGTGACTATGCAGAAGATGACAACAGTAGATTGACACTGGAATAGGAGGGAAGAGTAGAATTCCCTGAAATGTGCTTTTAATCTTACAAAGCTTTGTTAGCCGGAAAAGACATACTACATGCTTTAAGCCAAAGGAGTTCATGGGAAGAGAATTCCTAAGAGTTTTGTCAGGGGGCTGTCAAAGTCGCCTCAGCACATGCTTACCAAGGGATGGTAAACTACCTTAATTTTTATTCCAAAAGATAGAAAGGAGTATCTTACCCTTCTAATAATGTTGGGGTCATTGCACTTTGCCAGTTTTCCAGCAAAAAGCTGAACTCCAAAGCTTGCAAAAACAAGCATTAATGTCAACAAAAGAATGGAGACCTGAAAGAAATTGGTGAGATGTCAAATCTCTCAGTTAAACCTTAAACAGTACATTTGGTTTGAACAGCAATATGAACGGGACTTTTCTGATAACATTGTATGAAATTCATGATCTTTTGATGATATTTTTTAACTTCTCTATCACAGGTCATTTAATTAGCCTTACTGGAATGTTAAAAGAAGAAAATTAACCAGAGGTTTTGAATTTTCAGAATAAAAACATACAACTTTCATGTAAGAATATGGGCTAAGGTATTGTTGATATGACTTAGACTTTTCTGATTTTAAAGTCAGCACTTTGATCTATTTTATTGAATGGAACAAAAGAAACATGTTTAAACAATTATATTTTCCCCATTTTCTCAAAATGGATTCATATCTCTATTAGCAGAACACAAATTAGGGGGGCAGTGGCTTTGCTTTCTTGTGAGCATGAGGGCATGTGAATGTGCTACTCACAGGATTCAAGTAATTCAGTCTAAAATAAACATACAAATCTGTTAACTGGCTCAGGCTCCCTCTGCTGGATGGCTACTTTGGTCTCCGCAGAGAAAAGTGGCAAAGGGTAAAATACTGAGCATACTATTGATCTGTACTTGTCGACTAACCTAAAATATACCTTAAGTATACTTAAATTGCACAGAAACATCACCAGAAGAAAGGCACATATAGATTCTCTTCTAAAATCTATTAAGGGTCAAAGATATGCCACATTAGCCATCAGGTGATATTCGGTTTTTCTTCAGATCTAGCGGTGCGAAAGCCAACATTTTATGGCTTTGTGACAAAGAAAATATGGAATTTTAAACACATATTTAAAAAGTGTTAGCAACTCCATGCCTATAGTAACAGTCCAACCTGTCTGTAAAATAGCTTAGGATCAAATGCAACTACAGCTGCTCTCTTACCATAGGTGTGTTTCTAGAAAGCAAGATATGAAATAGGCTTATGGGAATTCATTCACATTTTTCCATGCACAAGCAGAACTCATCAGTAATAACAAGAATCCTTTGATCACTCCTTCTGTAACAGATTGTGAGCAATGAGCATCTTACTCATCATTTTATCTGCAGCCCTGCTCTTAAAAGAACCCTAAATCAATGTTCACTCAAGCAAAAAGAATGTTTTTCCCCTCAATCACATTTGGAAGTATCCATTACTGTAAATTTAGGTTACTTAGAGTAGGGTATATTTGTATGTTTCTTTTTTTGTGTGTTGTTTAATGTTAACATTCTAGAGATCAGAGATAACTTCTATTGCTATATGCTTTAAGTGACATATTAAATGAGATTATGAACCCAAATGTGTTAATTCCTAATATCATTTTGTGAGGTAAATGGGAAAACTAAAACCCAGAGTAGAAATTAGGGCCAACAGTTAGGAATGGAAGTGTCAGCAAATACTGTCTTTGGATTCTCCTTTCATTGTCATTTCCAGAGAGCTTTTCTTTAGCTTAGGAAAAAAAAAATGTTTGTTGAATGAAATATATTAATAAGGCAGAAGCATTTGGGGGTAAAGTTTCTGAAGGTGTATTGTGCATTGTTAGCGCTTCTATAATCTTCTGACCAAAAACTAAAATTGCAGACTTCACCTTGACAAGCAAGACTTACTTTATCCTCTCATTAGCTACATTACAGAGGTGGACGCTGCACGGGAGCGAAGGTAGTGGTAACATACCAAAAAAATTTCCTTGAAGCCACTGAAAAGCTCTCGAACCACTTTCCTCATCTGTGGCACCAGTTTGAATATCCGCAGCGGCCTTAGGCACCGAAGCACCATGAGGAGCTGAGCTCCTGATTCAGCAGGCACATTTTGAGGCATCCAACAAAGAAATATCAAGCTCACCTAGAAGGAAAAAAATCATCTCTGAAATTTATACAATTTATCCGCCATTGTGTACATTTTCTGAGAGCCAACTGACTACAACTATCCCTTAGGAGAGACTCCATGTGTTATATGGGACACGCATTCACCCGGTGACTATGCAGTCTCTTCACTCTCAACTATGAACCCAATCTAGACCCAAGCAACCCTAAAGCAAAGTCATCAGGCACATGCAGGAATGGAACGGGGTGCCACCACGGGTGTGCACCAGTGCACTCTGGCCCTTCTCTTACTGACACACTGGAGGCTCTGCTCATGTCAGCAGAATTGAAATTCCTTTGATCAAAGAGACTAAACCGCATTCATGACCTAATACTATTTTATTAACTACCTATACATGTTGCACTTAAGGGTCACAGTTCTCCTTGCTGTGCTGAAAAGAAATTGATTTTA
Organism: Myotis nattereri; assembly: GCF_964212035.1. Taxonomy (NCBI): domain Eukaryota; kingdom Metazoa; phylum Chordata; class Mammalia; order Chiroptera; family Vespertilionidae; genus Myotis; species Myotis nattereri. The sequence goes on along the minus strand of NC_138076.1, from coordinate 38,844,311 downwards.
TACCTTCTTGAACATAAAGAGAAAAAAAAGAAAGAAATTTCTTTGAGTTGTTTCCTATGGTTTCTCAAATTAGTTTAACCAAACAGTTGAATGGTCTTTCCTAGCCAGGTATTTTGTGCCTTAGAATTGGGAGAAAGGTCCAACCATTCTCACTTTAGTTTGTTTTTAGTAGTAAGGCAGCTCATCAATCAATTATATGATGTAGATTTTTTTTTTTTTTAGTATTGGAGCCACTAGAATTGTGGGGGGCAAACTAGTTTTGCTATCATAGACCTCATTAATGCATGTCTTATGCATACATAAAAGTGGATGATGTATTTCCAACCTTCTCCATGAATCTTTTTAATGCTTTCCATTTAGAGTTTTATATGCATGCCTCTTATTCAGCTATAATGGACTTACTACTACTTTACTTAAGAACTCAGTTTTGGCATCTAAACTTTGGTGACTCACATATCTCACTCTTGTACCAAGAAAAGCAGGAGCTTTTACAAATCCATTATATTTTATATTTAGGAAATAATCAAAGACTTACAAGATATATAAATATGTCCATTACTCCACCAAAGTCTCTGATGACAGCAGTTGGAGTGAAAAATAAGCCATCTGCCATAATCTTCAGATTAAGCTCAATGCTCATGAATATCACAAATACATACTCAGCAATCTGAAATGAGCAAAAGGCAGTTTGATCACAGTGAATGGAAAAGATGCAGGTCAGTGTCTTTCCTCGGAGCTGTGGGTTAAGATTCAGCAGAGGTACCTGCAAAGTAGGTGCATGCATGACTCTTCGGAAGGGAGATTCGAACATCATGGAAATGCAGGAGCAGATGGTTACAATGATCATGACCCAGTCCAGGTAAGTCACCAATCCCAACAAGTCACTGCCAAAGACCAAACAGAACTGAGGAACATACACGATCCAGTAAAGGCAGCTAAAAGCCAGAGAAGTCACTGTTGTGATTCTAATAATGTGACTGGTACATTTTTATGAATCATCAATTGTCTATTTCATGGCACAACACAGCAGGAAAATAGAGGGCATTTTTAATATTTTTGTGCATCATAAAATAGTACACAGAAACTTCAAATGTGCATGGGAAACAGAAGTTGGAAAGCTTACTAAAGTTGATGGTACTTTGTATTTTTCACAGCTCCTGTGACAGGATCTGTTTTAGATCTGTAAGAGAGAATAATCGTATAAACTTCTGCAATATAGCAATGGTGTTATAACTTGGCAGCATAGAATTTAGAAACATCAAATCTACCTAAATCTCTTTTTACCCTTTATAAAATGTCCATTTAATATACTAGAGGCCCGATGCATGAAATTCGTGCAAGGGTAGGCCCTCGCAGCCCCGGCTGCCTCAGCCCTCGCAGCCACCCTGGCTTTGTCTGGAAGGTCATCCAGTCATTCTGCTGATCGGCTGTTCTGTCGATTTGCATATTTCACTTTTATTATTATAGATGTTAACTGTATGTGACTTTGGGAGACAGAGAACATTAGATGAAAAAAAATCAGAAGAGCTTGCAGTTAATACATATGAAAGTAAAATTTTATATTTCTCAAAATATTTAATTTTAGAGTTGATGATTCCATTCAACAATTTCTGATATGGATTTTACAGAATTAAATTTTGGCTTTTCTTTAAAAACACACAGTTAAAATCTTTGCCTTAGCAGTTTGAAGATGTTCCTCATAATTATTTAATTAAATATCTCTAAATTCAACAGAGTCCTTCACCCTGTATTTAACTGTGATCTTGTGGAGTAATGTATATAGAATTTCTCAGTAAGGGAATCTCTAACTTTTACTTTTTTTGGGAACCAATCTTCAGTGAAGCCCCTAATAGTGTTTGTATGTGTACTCCCAATCACAACAAAGTCATCTTTGGTCCATATCAGCTGCGTTGCTGACAAGGAGAATTACATCACACTAAATGGGGTGGAGAATTAATAATCAGGTGTTAACATGAAGGCAGCCAACAGGATAATTCCAGATTAAAAACCCACTTTGGAACTCATCAAATCAATTTTAAATTGCCAACTTTTTCCTTTACTTTGTGAAAACTCAGGGGAGTTTTTAATGATTATTACTCAGTTATTTGAAGCTGTGAAGATCTTTCTAGAAAAGCAGAAAGAACAATGGATTGTCTGTCAGAGAGGGCCATGCACTAGCTGGTGTCCTTGGCAAAGCTGTTAATCTCTGCTGACCTAAGAGTCATCCCCCGTTGGAGGAGAAGATACACAAACACCACCAAATGATTGCTGAGGTCTCCTCCAGTCCTGAATGTCATGACAGTGTATTAGTTTCAGATGGCTGCTATCACAAAGTACCACAGATGGAGTGGCTTAACCAACAGAAGCTCATTTTCTCCGCTCTGGAGGCTAGAAGTTCAAGGTGTCAGTAGGGCTGGTTCCTTAAGACAGCTGAGAGAAGGCTGTCTCAGTTCCCTCTCCCTGGCTTGTGGATGGCCATCTTCTCTTTGTGTCTCCATGTAGTCTCCCCTCTCTACGTGGCTGTGTTGTCCAAATGTCCTCCTCATGTAAGGATACTGGTCATTTTGGGTTAGAGCCCACTCTAATGACCTCATTTTAATTTAATGACTTCTTTAAAAGGTCCCTATCTTGGTTACATTCTGAGGGTACTGAGGGTTAGCACTTCAACACATGAATATTTTTTGGGGGTGGACACAGTTCAGCTCACAACAAATAGTGAATATCATATGCTACTGATTATCAACACAGGAGGTCAATTTACTTAAATGATAGCATCAGAGAAATTCCAGCTATCGATGGGAAGGTATTCGTACTTCCTCCACGACTTTTAATGTCCTCAGGATATTACTTAAAGTTATGCATGACAAAAATTCCATGTCACCCACTGGCTGCCTGCTAACAACGGCTTGAGTCATCACAAATGCAGCGGCCTCCAGGTTGACCGCACTGACAGCCTCTTGCCCATTTGTTCCATGTGGGTAGGAATGGAGACACTGGCCAGTGGGTTTTCTTCTTGAAACAGTTGATAATGGAAACACTAGTCAACTTTCTTTTTACTTTAAATTATTCTAGAAGAAATGGATTGGGGTATTTTGATCATAAAGAAATTACAAGTGGGAAAGAAGATGGACGCAATGCCTTCGCCTTGTCGCTCAGTCTCCCTTGGCGTCCGTGTTCAAAATGAATGTGGAGTTAATAACACCGATACAAACGTACTGGGCAGCAGTTAAAATGAACAGATAAAAATGGCTAAGTGCTTTCTAAACGTGAGTTTTATATAAATTTAAACTACTTGCAACCTTTGTTTGTTTTCCACCTGGTTGGCCGCTCAGCAAATAGGAGCAGCATGATTAATTAGCCCACAGTTTATTTTGTGACCCCATTAGGATTACACGTTCCTTCTCCCTGGTATGACAACCCCACCTGCTGTTTGTATGTCTCAGGCCAAACACCTGGCTGAAACTGAGTGTACTTACGCATTAAAGCGTGCCCGGACCACCACCCGGCAGAAGTTTCTGAACCTGTGCTCCCGTCCCACTATGAACAGTGGCTTATCGAAGTACGGGTGGTTCTCTCGCAGCTCTTCTTCTTGCACTTTCCTTGAAGGGGACATTTATGGGAGAGTAAGGTTAAGAGAACGTTTGCTGTTCCCAAGTGGGAGCCAAGAAACAGTGTAGCACCCTGTACCTTTTCATTTCTGCTTGCTCCTTTTTTTCTTGGATCATCTTTATTTCACTGTCTTCTCTTTGTGCATTTCTGTATCTTACTGTATTGGAATGCTAGAAAGAAATGAAAATGGGGCATATCAAAATGGATGATATTTTTGAACAACCACCCCAAAATGATCATTTTATACATATCTTTATTTTATATATACTTTAATGGCCATGGTCATCTTAGCAAAGGTGTTTTTTACCCCAAATGATTTTTTTAAATATATATTTTATTGATTTTTTACAGAGAGAAAGGGAGAGGGATAGAGAGTTAGAAACATCGATGAGAGAGAAACATCGGTCAGCTGCCTCTTGCACACCCCTGACTGGGGATGTGCCTGCAACCAAGGTACATGCCCCGACCGGAATCGAACCTGGGACCACTCAGTCTGCAGGTCGATGCTCCAAACTGGTTAGGGCCAAATGATTTTTTTTTTCAATAAAAACTTTTATTGAGAACCAATTATGTGCCAGATACTGTTCCAGTGCTGGGAATATGGCAAAATGGCAAAAACAAACAAACAAATAAAATCTAAATATGACAAATCAAACCCTAGTCTTGTGGGGCTAATGTTCTAATAATCAGGGAGACAAACCAAAATTAGATCAAAACAAGTAAGAATGTTAGAAAAGATGTAGCATTTTGGGAAAAAACAAAGGGGAATAAAGCATGCTAGAAGTCTACAAGTTTAAATAAACAGGTCAGAGCAGGCCTCAATAAGAAGTTGTTATTTGAGCAAAGACTAGAAGGATGCAGACCACTGGATTTTTGCAGAAATTAGTTTTTCCTGGGGAGTGAGTGGGTTTGCACAAGGAGAAGCCAGGATGCCAGTGTGGGTGGAAAGCAAGCAACAGAGTTGGAGATGAGGCCAGAGGGGTGTGTGTGTGGGGAGCAGATCATGAAGCACATTGACTCTGATTTTCACTCTGTGGGAGATGTAGAGCCATTGCTCAAATAACTTGATAACATTTTATAGATCGTAGTGCCTACATTGAATTGTTTTTCTCTTCTATTATTAGAACAAGTGAAAAAGATGAAACTATTTAAATTGCTTCTATTGTAGAGGAAAGATTTCTTATAATAAGCAGAATTCCCACGATCTTTTGCTATGGAGAAGACAGGGGGTGGGTTTTTGTTTTATATCTATGTAGAAAATATAACAAAGCATCTTTGAAGAAGAAATGAACTTCTGCAATTGAGATCATTCAAAGAGAGCCTTTTGTTGTATATTTTAAACATGTATTTTAAAAGCCATGTCCTAATTTGGTTTTGGAGTTTACTGTGCATTTCTATTGAAATCCATGAAAGGAAAGTCCTCGGAACTAGTGTTGCTTCTCTGAATTTTTACCTAGAAATTTTCTCCAAGCACTATGCTAGATCATAAATTTCAGTATACAGGTCTTGTGTTGGATCCAATCAGACTTCCATGTTGACAATACACTGGGTCATATCAGACAACATTCTGGCTTAAAAAATCGTGGCAGTAACAGATGTTTGTGCTAATCAGAATCATGTACCTTGGTAATGGCTATATCAGGTGTCTCATCTGGGGCTCTGGGCCCATGTGGAGGAGTGCACACTGACCATCCTCTAACATTACCTGCCCCCAAATCTCATTCCTTCACACTATGTTATTTTTCTTTATGCAAAGTCAATCTGTCACAGTAAGAAAAAAAGGAATAACAATGACCCAGGAATTATTATATATTTGTTTACGTGCTTATCATTCTTTCACTAGACTCTAAGCGCCTGCAAGGCAGAGATGATATCTTGCTTCCCCTCTAGTCCTTATCACTGAGAACAGAATCTGCATTCATATAATGAACACTTGATATATAATTGGGTCAGTGAATAAATAAATGAATGGCGTAGGGTCAAAAAGCAAATAAATTATTGGGAAATGTTGACATAAAATTCTTTTAGAAATCAAATTTTATTTCCCAGTAGGTAAAGCTCTGAAATGATGGGCTTGGGACCTCGAGTCTAGAGCAGTGATGGCGAACCTATGACACGCGTGTCAGAGGTGACACGCGAACTCATTTTTTTTGGGTTGATTTTTCTTTGTTAAATGGCATTTAAATATATAAAATAAATATCAAAAATATAAGTCTTTGTTTTACTATGGTTGCAAATATCAAAAAATTTCTATATGTGACGCGGCACCAGAGTTAAGTTAGGGTTTTTCAAAATGCTGACACACTGAGCTCAAAAGGTTTGCCATCACTGGTCTAGAGATTTGGAATTTAGTAAATACTCAAAGTTAGTAATGTGAATCATTCCTATAATGTGCTTTGAATGTCTTTAATTTCGGTGAAATGTAACTGGTATGTCATTTTTTGTGTTGCTGTCTTAACAACGGCATATAGTTTGTCGGATGTCTGGAATTTTCTATGGTTAATCATCTCTTTTCTGTCCCTGGCCATTTAATTTGTTTCCTGAGTCTCCTGATTTTCTCTGGTAGAAAATCTTATGGAGATGTGACAATGTGACAGAAAGACCCAGGCACTGGAATCGTCTGAGCTGTCATTTAAATACGTCTTAATAATCATGTTTAAAAATCCAAAGCTTTGCTTAGAACTTACATCTTGAGTCAGAGTTTCAAGAGATTTCCCCCTGCTGATCCTCTGGCTGTTTGATCCGTGTCTTAGTGACCTAAAACAACCACAACCAACTGGTCAATATATCTCAAGACCAACTTTGGACTTAAGCAATGATCATTGTTTAAAATAAATAAATAAAACAACTTTCCTTAAATAAAACAAGTATATTTCTTTTTTATAGCAAAAGCTTTTGTCTATCCAACTGTCTTTGATAACATCTAACTGAAATTCAGAATTTTCCTTTCGACATCACCAAGGTGAAGATTTTTGAAAGAACTTTTGAATCTTTGGATCTGATCATGACTATTTCGTTATTGTTACCACCAAGGAGTAGAATGCATGCTATCTGCTAACCAGGGCTGTGTGCAGCAAACACTTCCTGTAACACTCCTGTCCTTGGTTTCCCTGCAGCCTCCTCTCCTGCTGTATTTACCTGCGCTCCTGGCGGATGTGATGTTGCACACTGAGAATTGACCTTTCCTTTGCTGGCTGCCCCTCAAATGAGCCACTCAGCATGCGCTGTCGAGTGCAGGCTCTAGGGGAAAAAAAAAGGAGCCCATGATAAATGTGTGATCTGTACACTTGGAATGAATAATACATAACTGCTCATTACTCATTATTTTTAAGGAAACACCAATGATAAGGCAAAATACAGCAAATGACACACAATCCTAAAGGAAAAGGAGCTTTAGGCTTCCTGACAAGAATACTTTTACAAAACAGAACTGTCCTGGCTATGAAGAGGGGCTGGAAAATAAACAGAAAGCTCTCTCTACCCCGCCACCCCCAACATGTTTTCCCTCCCCATCACCCAAATAGGAGAGCTTCTATTGGGATTCTGTGAGTAGTAAGGCCAGCCTGACCACAGTTAATCATGATGTTGGTTTTGAATTTAGCGGTTTTCAAAGCCCTTAGGGAAAGGTTTGTCCACCCAGGCCCCTGGGATGACAGAATATACATTTCAAGATTTTGCAGAACTCTAAGAAAATTGGAAAGCATAAAGTTAGATAGGGGCACAAATCAGTACGAAAGAGATGTAACTAAAGCTGGAATTAATACCGAGAAAAACCTCAGCCTGGAGCTTGTGACTTACAGTCAGTCAGCCACCACTTTCTTTGTAACCACAAAATTCCAAAGATTTTTAAAAATATGCTATCTTTTTCACAATTGGGTGACTCAACACCTGTAGTGTGAATGATTTGGAGAGAGAACAAAATTTCTTCTCCAGAAAGCTCTCTCCAGCGGAAATGATAGAAATTCCCTTGATGTAGTCGTCAAGTGGAGAGAAATGCAGGGCTTAGGAGAGCTGCATGCCAAAGGCGACACTGTCACGAGTTTGCTGAGTGGCCCTTCAGCTCAGTTCCCTAATGGGGAACATTAGGAGAAGGCCTTCATCTCAAAGAAAACTCACAGGCTTACAATACGATGATGTTATGATATGAACATCTCATGACACTGTATTTGTTCAACACCTGAACACGTCTACTACTGTCATTGCTTTACATAAACACTTTCATACTTATGTTTCCTAACATGTTACCTAGACTAGCTTTGATTTACATTACTGTCTGTCTCAGAGTTATGACCTTTGAGAAAAGATCTGTGTCTGCTTGTGTGGCGCCAGCATGGCCAAGGGTGAACCTGAGGAGGGGAGGTGAAGGATTGAAGAAAAGACAGACAAGAGAATACAGCTGGGGCTTGGTGGATCTCCCATGCCTGGATGAGGACACAAAAGACCCAGCCTGCAAGCTGATGCTTTATTTTATAGTCGGATTAAAACAAGATTAACATGTATACAAATGTTCTTGTTTTGGCAACCCTTGCTGCACCTCCCACAGCCCATTAGCTACTTAGGAAGGAATCTGGGAGGGCTACAAGGTCAGGAAAAGGAGCTTTAGGCTTCCTGTCAAGAATACTTTTACAAAACAGAACTGCTAGGAGAGCTCTGCCCTCCAGGCTGGGACTTGTTTGTGGCTCTGTCACAGGTCAGCCCCAGGCTTGACCCTAGAGCAGCTCCCTACATCTGCTTAGTATACTTAAAACAGCAGTTTTTATGATATCATGTGTATATTTAAGTACTTAAAAATGCCTTTGATACCAATGAAAATAATTATGGAGAATACCTATGAAGAATCATACAAACTCAATGAATGCAAATGCATTACAGAAAAATAAAACTCAAATAATCACTTTTCTTAGTTTAATAAGCAGCAGGAAACATTAAAATCCAAATAAAATGTTATTAAAAAACAAGGATTTATGAGATGATATACAGAGACTGTGCATATTTCCAAGACTACAATGATGTTGCATAGGAAGATGCATTTGTAAGTTAGGCTGAGTTGACAAAGATGTAGCACGATCTTAGGTACACTACGGATTGTTTGTCCAACAAAGAACTGAAAATTATGAAGCCATCCTGAGAAAATCTATTTGGACAATGGTGTTGTTCTGACATATATATAGATCCCTGCCATTAGTGTAAAGTCAAGACTGAACCTGCGGCCACTGTCTTAGTAACTTTTATATTTTGTTACAAGACTCTCCCCTAAAGTGGTTGAGACCTATAGGACTTACATACAAAATACATACAACTGTGTTATAACATACCCATTTGAGTTGGTTGTCCAGCTAAGTTTGAAGTAGAAGAATGTAACTGGCTTTAAGCTGCCTGCTGGAGGGGCCTGTGTGCCTGTGCACAACAAAGCCTAATACCATGCAAACAGGAATTTGCAGCACAAAAAGTGAGGGTTTTTAGGAAGTGGCCCAAGCCTAGAGGCATAGGTGAGCTAATGCTCAAAACCTGGATCCCTGATTGGTTCCACGGAATGGGTTTTATAGGGGGGAAATCATCAATTATGGTGACTACGAAAGATAGGTTCATGGTCAGGGTTGTGGTCTCTACTGATTGGTCGGTGCTAAGGTCTGGTCCTGATGTATCACTTTGTCTGGTTTTGCTGATTTTGAGGTCCTGGAGCTGAAACACAAGTGAGGCCTAGAGGCCATCGCTACTTTGACCAGAACTCTGTCTCTGTGGTCAACAGACCCAAGGTGTTATTTCTAGGATTATTTGATGCTCATCAGAACCTCATTGTCCTGAGGGCTTAATGCTTAAGGGAGTGAACATGCAAGGGAGAAGGAGGCAGGTGAGTCAGGGTGCTGGATAAGGCCAGTTTGAATCAAAAAGAAAGGAGAAAAGGACATACTAAAGCAATCACATTTCTGCACAGTTACAGTTTTTGCCCAATAGTCAGTCTAAGGCTGTCTGGGCATTCGTATTGGAGGAAGAGTTAGCACTGCATCTACTGACTCCAGGGCCTGAATGATGTTCTGGCACCTGGGGCAGCATAACACACCCACACCTGCTGGGTGGCCTTTGTGGATCCTGGGGTCAGATCCTCTTCATCTGACCCCAAACAAGCAGGTCACAGTGGAGACCCTTGGCTATGGGAAGACTCTCCTGCCCCATCCCCCACTTGTGATATCTCTTCTTCTAACAGCTCGGTGAAATGGTGGTGAGAAAGCAAGTTCCTTTTCCTCTTTGGCTCAAGAACACTCCACTCTTTCCAACTGGGTCCGGAGAATTCAAAAAATAGTATTAAAACGGGTTGGAGTTTCAGCCATATAGTATGTGAGTTGTTGTTCTCTGTATGATTCAGTCATGGGGGAGGAGGATGCTTTTTAGCTCTACCCTGCAAATCAGAAAACCTGTGCTTAATCAGGGTGAGATGGCCACCTAAATGAGCATAATATGTAAAACCATTTGCTTTCATTTCCTTTTCCTACCACTTTCTTCTATGTTTATGTTTGCTAGTAAAATTTTAACCCAGATAAATGATGAAAAAAAAAAAAGCCCAGTAATTCTGGGTCCATTAAACCATGTAACAGGTGACTTCAGAGTTCTATTGGAGCCAAGCATAAGCTTTGGTGGTTTCCTTTGCTCACTGAGAGGGCCCTGCCAGGGTCTTCCTGTTCTCTGAGCAGAGGCGGTATACCCACCTCCTCATTTCCTGGGCTCCAAAAGTACCCATGTAATCTGAGAAAAGTGAAGACAGGCAGATAGGGCCAAATTGGCTTGGTGTTAAGAGGTCATCTTTGGTGCTTAGGCTCAACATGGTCCCCTGTGCCAGCCTCACACATCCCAGGACTCCACCTCCGAGTCTGGTGCCAAAGCAAAGGTAAACAGTCTCCATCTCCATTCAGTGGTGCTCTTGTTCAGACTCTTCTTGCATCACGTGCTCCCATGTCTCCCCCTTTCCCTTGAGTACCTCCAATGGCTTTCGAACGAGAAAACTCAGTAGGTGCTCAATAAATATTTGTTAAATGAATGAACTTTGAAAGTCTGTGAAGATCAAATATTTTAATTTCTTTTTTGATCACTTTATCCTTATCAAGCATGAAAACAATCAAAATAGCATGTGTTTGAAATATACTTTTTAAAGGGCATGCAAAATCATCTTCATTTTATCTCAAGTTGGAATACTATGCCATCAAAAAATGAGCTGCACACCTATGATAGATGGGACCCTTAGACAGAAATGAAAGAAAATCAGACATTGCTTCCTGCAAGTAGAAAATTTATAAACCTTTATCTACATTCTAGGTGAAAGCTATTAAGGGAAACCCTGTAAGCTGAAATGAGGCTGAGCTGCACCCATTTCAATATCGTAAAAGGGAGATCTGACCTGTCACTGGGGACATGGTCTCCATATATCTTGTCTTATAGCAATCTACCACCAAGCCAAAGTACCAATTAACAAAAGAATTTGAGATTTTTAATATTTTACCAATAAGTAACTTGAGGCTCTTAATATGTTACCGATATTTTAATAAAAGACCTACTCAGAAGAAGTACTGTAAAATTAAATTAAGTTACATTTTGCCACTTAAAAATTTTCATTTAAATTTAGATGCCTTTTGATCTCACATAAAGATTTTAAAAGTATGTTCTCAGGAAGGAAGTGTTCCTTTATTTGCTGCCTAGAGAAAAAGCAAAGATAACGGTACAGAAAAGAGCACAATGATCTTCAGGGAAGCTCTCACTTTTCTTAGGGGAAAGATCGATATCGTCTTGGAATTAACGTCTTCAACATCTTCTCTCTGTCTCTTCATCATGGCAAGGACTAGAAGGGCCAGTGCCTAGAAACTCCATCTAGTGGCTTCATATTAAAAAAAAAAAAAAAAAGTCTGCCTGCTTGGCTTCTGGAGCTGGGAGGCACAAGGCTTCAAGTGTCTGGTGAAAAATAATGAAGTCTTTTGTCTTGTCTGAGTGAGGAAATTCTCCATTATGCAGGCATATGTAATCCCTTTATCCCTGCTCCCTGGAGGAGAATTACAGTGAGGCATTTTCCTTTTCCCAGTTGGGGTTAATGTTATGCCCTCTCTACCTTTGAAAGTAAAACAAGACTAGGACCCCTGATGATGATTCAAATGTGGGAATATTCTTCAGCAAACACACATTCCCAGTTGCAAAAATATTACCCCTGGTTTCTTGCCAAGTCTTTGAAAAAAAACATATGAAAGATTGATTCTTTTTTCTTCTTCTTCTTTGCATTGCCTTTGTGCTGTGGAATTTCAATTGCCCCTTACATGACAGCCATATATATATATGATCTTTTATGGAGGCTGGGGGAAGAGAACCGCATCTTAAGAAATTGTCTCTATTTTTCTTGAAATTTCTCCATCTAAAATATTTTTAAATTGGCCCAAAGATTATGGTTATATGAGAGATCGTTGGAGCTTTATTAGCCTTTAAACACCACTAGTTGTTTATAGAAACAGTAGCAGGGGGTCCTCGGTTTCTTTCTTCGCTTTCTCCATGTCTTCTTTCTTAATGTTCCAGAACAAAGGTGTTGGCAAAGCCTGTATATGCTGTAATGAAAAAGAGAGACCTGTGAGTCTTCAGAGTATCTTCATCCATTATAGAAAAGTTAAATAACATGATACCATCTGGTATTAAATATAATTACTATCTAAAAAAACCTGCAATGTAACTTTGCAAAGCATTAAATTTGAGGAATTTTACTCTAATCTTGAACTCCACAAGGTAGCACACGGTAAAATATTATCTGATGTTTAATGTAATCACATTAACAGACAACAGGAAAATAGTCTTTCCAGGATAATTATGTAAAGCTATGGATGAACTGTGTAAGAAAATAGATGCGTCTTTCCTGGAATGGCTCTTACCTGATTCCAGTGAAGTGACAAGGTGTTGTCCAAAGTAGAGACAGCAGCAAATACTAATGGGTGAGTTCCTCTGTAATGGGCTCTTGCTGAGATGAGGAAAAAGCTGCATTTTTATTGTAGTTAGTACCCCACTCTTTTGTGAATCAGCCCAGTCCTGAGTAAATGAATATGGCTCCTGAATAGCAACAGCAGATTAGTTCTTTCCAATCTTGCATTATTAATAAAAATGTTTTCTTATATAGGCATGCAAATACATGTCTGGGCCAAACAAAACCCCATTGTGGATTGAAAAATAAAAAGAAGCCTTTAATTTCTTATCATCTGTAGGTACATTAATAAAAAAGAAAAAGTAACTCATAGAAAAACTATGCCTTTAGTGCATCTATTAAAATTCAGCAAATAAAATGTCTGAAACCTTACACCATTCATTGGAGTTCAATTTTTGTAACCCAACCGCTGACTCAGAAAACTGTAAATTACAACACAAAAACTAAACATTTTATCATGATAAAAGTGAAAATTTGTTAATGTTGCATAAACCATAATAACTAATTTTCCCACAGATACATATTTTTCTATATTACCTATTACTTTACTCTCCAATGATAAAATAGTAAAAGGAACACCTTGTTAAAATATCTTCCCACATTTGTTAGGTAAAATTTAACAGCAGGTCTCCCAAGCCAGAGCAATATTCCAATCACTTTGAAGCTTATCTATAAATAATCTACAAAGCAGACACTAGCTCAGAAAAATAACCTATCTTGATTACTACAAATCAGGTACTATATAGGAAAACATCTCAGAATATATTATTTTACTATATATGGTAATAGATGTTAACTAGACTTATTGTGGTGGTCACTTCATAATATATAAATATCAAATCATCATCTTGTGCACCTGAAACTAATGTAATGTTATGTCAATCATTTCTCAATAAATTTTTGGAAAGGTTGAATGGAATTTTGGTTGTTAAAAAAGCTATATATATGTGTGTGTGAATATATATTCTTCAATTAAGTTATAAATTGTAGTTGTCAATAAAAATGATTCTCTTAAAATGATAAGAAAGCCCTAGCTAGTTTGTCTCAGAGGATAGAGTGTTGGCCTGAGGACTGAAGGGTCCCAGGTTCCATTCCTGTCAAGGGCATGTGCCCAGGATTGGGGCGATCCCCAGGAGGGGGCATGAGAGAGGCAGTTGATCAATGATTCCCATCACTGATGTTTCTATCTCTCTCCCTCTCCCTCTCTGATATCAATAAAAATCTATTTATAGCCCTAGCTGGTTTGATTCAGTGGATAGGACATCAGTCTGCAGACTGAAGGGTCCCAGGTTCGATTCCAGTCAGTGACACATGCCTGGGTTGTGGGCTTGATCCCTAGTGGGGGACGTGCAGGGGGCAGCCAATCAATGATTCTCTCTTATCATTGATGTTTCTAGCTCTCTTTTCCTCTCCCTTCCTCTCTGAAATCAATAAAGATATATTTAAAAATATATATGTTTATAAAAAATGATGAGAAAAACTAACCCTACATATGCCATTAACTATAATTTATTTTTTTGTAATAAGTGGCAATCAACTAAAGGTTATTCTTTAGACTTTAAAAATGATTAACACAAGTGCAGGGCCAGGAAAATTCTGTCATAGATCCAAATATCAGAATGCAAATATCATATCAGACCGAGCATTCAAAACGATTATGAATCCCTGGCTGGTGTTGCACAGTGGGTTGATCATTGTCTGGTGCACCTTAGGGTCGTTGTTTTGATTCCCAGTCAGGGCACATGCCCAGGTTGCAGGCTCCATCCCTGGTTGGGGTGCATACAGGAGGCAGCCAATGGATGTTTCTCTATCACATCAGTGTTTCTCTCTCCACTACTCCCTTACTCTCTCTATAAATCAATAAAATAATATTTTTTAAAAGGTTATGAATATATTATTCTAATTAATGAGTACTGATGGCAAACCACAAAAGAAGGGAACTTTTAAAAATAATACAAAATGTTTATTTTATTTTGACATTTCTCTATGCATTCAGCCTAGTAGGAATGATAATAGATTTTTTTAAATCAATTTCAAGGCTTTGAACTAGAGCAATCTGAGTAGCAGCAGTAATGTGTTTTAAAGCACACTGCTATTTTTATTTCATCCACTGCCTTTTGAAGGAAGCTTTCTTTAGTGGAACTAAATGGTATAGTCAAAGTCAAAGCAACAGTGAATTTTTTAAAAAAAGTTTTTATTAAATTTATTGGGATAACATTGGTTAAAAAATTATTTAGTTTTCAGGTGTACAATTCTATTATATGTCATCTGTATATTGTATTGTGTGTTCATCACGATAAGTCAAGTCTCCTTCCATCATCATTTATCCCCCCCTTTACCTTCTCCTACCTCTCTTCACCTCCTTTCCCTCTGATAATCACCACAGCATTGTCTGTGTCTACGAGTTTTTTCTTTGCTTAATCCCTTCACCTTTTCCCCCTAGCCCTCCAATCCTCTTCCCTTCTAACAGCTGTCAGTCTGTTCTCAGTATCTAAGAATCTGTTTCTATTTTGTTTGTTAGTTTATTTTGTTCAAAAGATTCCACATATAAGTGAAAGCATAATAACAGTGAATTTAATAACAACCTTGAATTTTATATATTAGGTGGTAGGACATTCTATCTCCCACAATACTCTCCAGGTTAAGTTTGAAAAAAACAATACAGATGCCCATTTGTTCCAGGTGAATCACTGCATTTAAGCATGCAACTATAGTCTAGAGATCTGTAAAAGTATCCCACCTTTGTTTCTTATTAAAGAATTCTCAAATATATCCAGAAATTCATTTCTACTTCTCAGGCATCATTAATTAAAAAAATACGTATAAGAATACAAATTAAAGATGATTACATATAGAAAAGGTGTCTTCACCAATGATTCAAATACTTCAAACTCTGGAGCCCTTCTTCTCTGAAGGATGTCTGCCTTTGTGGGCTTTCCTGTTCATAGGAAATTCCACATACTGGAATCATGTGGATCCTCGTGTCAAATGGCAGATATTTGGAAATGTGAGTCCCCTGAGAACTGAGACCACTGGCAGCCCCGTAGCTTAATTATCAATATCAAGAAGTAAGCTCTCTACATCAATATGACTTTATTATCCATTCCAGGAAATGCCTGCCCAGGAATTTAAGGCCATTAACCAATAAGTAATTCCACTGTTAGCTTCAGGAACTTTCCAAAAATCCATTCATCTGAACTATAGACTAATGAGCCAGCCTCTCTAGACAACAGGTCACTCAACTGGTCAACCAGTCACCTATAAATAATTGTACTTATCAAGACTCAGGCCAAGACTCTATCCCACTAGAGCCACTAATCCTAACCATTTAAAAAAAAAATCTTTCTAAAAATTAGTTGAATTTATTTTTTAAAAGCAATACATGTATATGATTGAAAATTCAAAAGGCATAAAATAGATTCCGGGAGAAGAGATGGAAACATAAAGTCACCATTTATTCTTCCTCTTCCCAGAAATCACCCCAAGTCAAGAAGAAAAGTGAAAAACCGAAGTGTAAAGACCATCTGATAACTGATAACTGGAGTGTGGAGCCACACCGGTAGAAAGAGCATGGAAGATAGTAAAGAGGTGGATCAGGTGGGGGTCCCGCTAGGGTGCCTGGCCAGCCTGGGTGAGGGGCTGAGGGCCATTTTCAGGCTTGCCACACCCCCTTCAAAGTCGGGGTCCCTACTGGGGTGCCAGGCCAGCCTGGGTGAGGGACTGATGGATGTTTGCAGGCTGGTCAAGCCCCACAGTGGGGACCCTCATCCCATGGGAGTGTGGCCAGCCTGGGTGAGGGGCTGAGGGCTGTTTTCAGGCTGGCCACACCCCCTTTAAGGTGGGGGTCCCTATTGGGGTGCCTGACCAGCCTGGGTGAGGGGCTGATGGCCACAGCCACGGGCTGAAAGCAGGTATCTGGGATTTATTTAACTTCTATAATTGAAACTTTGTAGCCTTGGTCTGGCTCAAAGCCTGGGTTGCCCCTGGCAACCCATGTTCCCAGCCCCTCCTTGAGCAGAAGCCACACAGGCTGGTATCTGGGATTTATTTATCTTCTATAATTGAAACTTTGTAGCCTTGAGCAGAGCTCAGAGCCAGCCAGGGCAGGCGGGAAGCTTGGCTTCCTCCATCGCCGGGGGCAACCTAAGCCTCCTGCTTGCTCCAGCTCCATGGCCACCGCCATCTTTGTGACGAACTGACGGAGTGAGGGTGTGAGGGTGTGACAGTTAATTTGCATATTACTATTTCATTAGATAGGATTGCACATTCTGGGGAGTCCTTATCCTCCTTTTTTATTTATTGAGATATAATTGACATATAACATTATATCAGTTTAGGTGTACAACATCATTATTTGATATCTGTATGTATAGTGAAATGATCTAAACTCTTATCAAGAATTTTCTGCCCCATATCAATCAGATATCCCTGCCTAAAGGCACTTAAATTCAAATCCAAAACCTTAAAAATATCGATCCTAACTATCCCTTCTGAGACATTAGTAAGACTGCTGACGTGTTGGTTTCCTTCACTGTAATAACCATTAAATTTCACTTTGCTTGATCAACAGATTACTCAGACAACATTTTCGGGCAGTCTACATGGCAAAGGCAGATAGAAAACTGAGGATCAGATAAGTGAGCTGCTCAAGGTTATAGAAAAGCAGAAACAGACACCAGTCCAGGCCTTCTAATACCGTCCAGCACCCTGTGTTACCCAAGATCGGGGTGGTGGTGGGGGGTGGTGAGGGCTGTTCTAACAGCATCTCCTCCCATCTTTAAACTCCTAGAGTCTTGCCCTAGCTGGTTTGTCTCAGTGGATAGAACACTGGCCTGTGGACTGAAGGGTGTAGGGTTCGAATCTGGTCAAGGGCGCATGCCTAGGTTGCAAGCTCGATCCCCAGTAGGGAGTGTGCAGGAAGCAGCCGATCAATGGTTCTCTCTCATCATTGATATTTCTATCTCTCTCGCTCCCTCTCTGAAATCAATAAAAATATATTAATAAATAAATAATTTTCTAGAGCCTAGGGGAGGAGAGGCTCTGGAGAGAGTGAGAAGACACAGAGAGTGGTGGAAACTTTTCCTTCTTCCCCATTTTGTGTAGGGTTTTTACAATCATTTGTCCTGAGGTGACTGTAAAGGTTTTTTTAAAATTTCTTTTGAATTTCTCTCTTTTTCTTTTTAGTTGTTGTTTATTAAAAAATAAATAAACAGCACAGAAAAATGCCCATGAACTCATAGACATGGACTCAAACTATTCTGAACTTTCTAATTTATGGGTTGGTTACATTATAATGCAGGCATGATATTATTATTATTAATTCTACTATCATTATTAGTAAAAAAAACCCAACCAAACAGTACAACCAAAGAAGCTATCCTTTTAACATTTTGCACTTGTCCTTAATTACTGCACAGACTAGTGAGCAGAGATTAGGAAAACTTTTTATAGAAGAAAAGAGCTAAATGACTATTCTAAAGATTGAATATGTGTTCTTACAATAAATCTTAATTTTTTCCTAATTGTAGCCTCTTCTGTTCTGAGATTAACTGGATGAGAGGGCTAAAGCAGCCTCAAGTAGCTCCTTCTCATCTTGTAGTATGGTACGCTGTTGCCTCTGGGTGCCCCTCAAGCTATTGCACAAGTCTGAGGGTGCCCCTAATCCCTGATGGTCTTAACTATTTTGCTCAAGTACCCCATAAATTTTCTCTTTTTAAAACCACTTATGTACATTTACAAATCAGCGATTAAATCTTCCTTTCCTTGGAGAATCTCATCCATCCAATCCATTCAATTTTATGTCATTGGGCACCTATGAAGTCCTTTTCATTGCCAAACCAACCAGCTAAATCTCTCAGAAAAAGTCTGACTTTATTTTTCAATTCAAATAACAGCCCATTGTGACAACCAAGTCATTTCTAAGGCTTAACTTTAAGTAGCTAAATTCTTGGGAGGAAGTTTTCCAGAAATTTGTCACCTGGACAATAAGGTGCTGCCTGAAAGCCATGTGGGAATAGTCCCTGTGTTTGGCAACCCAGAGGAATTTACATTTCAGATCAATACACTACACAAAGTTTCACCTTTCTTTTAGATGGATGAGTGAGAGTTTCATCTTTCCTTTGTAAACTGGGAGAGAGGTGAATGAGGAAAGGGATCTGGAAAAGAAAAAGTGGAAGATCAAATTTAAGACTGAGTTCAGAGGAAAGTGGGGCTCTGGAAGAAACTGCTTCCTTCCAAGTGTCCCTGTCTACCCATACTCCGAAAGTCTCTGGAAACCCCTAGGGAAAATTCACATCAGTGGAAAGGCAGTTATTCTGGATAGGTGAATAAGGTTGTTTTGGTCCCTACATTTTGCAGGTAGATTCTGAATACTGGGAATTACAATCTCCTTGTAGGCCATTTCTGGTTGAAGCAGAATTCTCTTCCTCATGAGCACACTGACACACCCGCAGGGCTGGTCCAGCACATGATCTGTTTTGTGTGAGTTGGGGGTAGTCTTCAAGACCCTAGGAATTGGCCTGGCCATGAGCTTGTCTAGTTACAGCTTGATAAAAACCCTGTAGTACCACATAGTGTTCAAGGCTGGCCTCATGGTGTTGTTGATGGTAATGCCAGAATTGAGCCAGTTGGAAGCACATGGAAGTTGGGACACAGGTTGTTATAAATTTGCTCAGAAGCTTTCCTGTTCCTATTTCAAGAAGACCTTTTAGGTTCATCTCATCATATTCTGTGATGATAATACAGAAGCCCCAGAAATATTTATTCTCATTTCATAAAAGGTACTCCAATACATATTCAATCCTTTGCATGAATCGCCAGCTAACATAAAAAATAAATACATTGAATATTGTCTTGATTAGTTAGAATTGGTTTTGGCATATAAATTTCAGATACTGTTAAAAAGTTGAAATAGTTTGTCAAATCATATATTCATGTTATTTTTAAATTAAGTTATACAAGTTACAGTGAGCTACATTCTTGGGAAAATACTTTAATGATTGTTCCTATTAATGAAGGTAGAGTAGAAGGGACTCCTTTCCCTTCACACAAGCTTGAAGAGAGCTTCCTGGTATCTATTTACCCATTTACCTTGTCGGTCATTCTACCTTCAGCTCCCAATATTTAACTGTGTCATTATGTACCAATAACTTACAAGTGCTTATGAATTTTTATAATGATCACATTACTTTACATTATAAAATACTCTTGTAAAATACTCTTAAGAGTGTGGCTTAATTTTCCTTTCTAATATTTCACTTCAAGGTAGATTTTATATTTCAGCATTAATATTCTATGTTTTATAAGCATTCTAAAATGAATATACTTTTGATTCTTATAGATTTTAAATAAATTGATTCTTAAAAAATCAATAAATCAGAATTACTTTTAAAAAGTTTACCCTTTTACTATTTTCCCCTTAGATTATGATTAGTCCTTTGGCTATGAAAAAAGACATGACTTGTAGGAATAAAAGTAAATATTTTCACCTTTTTGTAAAAGTTTATAATTATAATTTGTGTTTAAGTACCTGAAAATAAAATTAATGGCCAACTGAGGTAATAAAACATTACTGTTTCAGGAAAAATGTTAATGAGGTATTTGACACTGTTTGTAAGTAAATAGTTAACCAAACCTACTTTCTAGCAAAAAGCATATATTGATACTCGGATATTTCATTCATTAGAAAAGCTCTTTTTCGCTTAATATAATCCCAGTGTTTTTAAACACATTGTTACCTTAAGATTTTAGTGACTGCGGTCTCCTTTTCTAGAAGATTCCTTGCCCTGATGCTGAAAACAGACTTGCGAAGCTGTAAAATTATGAGCATGACTTTAGTTTTGTAATAAAAAAGGACTAATATACTGACAAATCATTACATCCATTAAATAGATAACACTGTTAAAATATTAAACATGAATTTTTTCAAAAAGCATCATCATCCTTGGTCAGGTAGGTCAGTGGGTTAGAGCATCATCCTGATACACCAAGGTTGCAGGTTCCATCGCCGGTCAGGGCACATAGAAGAATCAACCAATGAATGCATCAATAAGTGGAACAACAGATCAGTGTTCTCTCTCTCTCTCTCTCTCTCTCTCTCTCTCTCTCTCTCTCTCTCTCTCTTTCTCTCCCTAACAAAAAAATCAATAAAAAGCATCATCATACAATTGGTTCTATCATTTAGTTTTATTTTCTACTTTTACTTTTTTTTTTTTTAAGGCAGAACTGCAAACAAGCTTGTCCAGGTATGGGAAAGATGCATTGGCTATGCTCACTAGTAATAATGTCACCTTGATAGACTATTCAGTTTCCAAAGAATTTAACACTGAAACGAATATAGGACTCCTTATTGCCATTGTTCAAAAAAATGTTCTCTCCTCTACATTGCATCTGTGTCAGGTTTTAGGCCTGAGGCTCAATACTAATCTGAATGATAAGGATGGGGAGAAATAAGAATAGTTTGTGAGGTTTCTTCCAAGTTGATGATGATGAAATTATTCCAGGGAAAAGGACTAAAAAGAAAAATACTAGAGGCTGACTAAAAACTAGAAGATGCATTCCCTGAGCTTGGGCCTGCTTGACAGCTGCAGAAGTCAGATGGTGACAGGTATATAGGGAGCCAGGCAGAGAAAAGAACAAAGAAACACACCACCCTGAGAGAGACTCACCACAGTAACTAGAAAGTGTAACTCCAGTAGTCAGACCAAAGATAATACCTGGACAAGCAGCTGGTCATTTTGTTTAGATTAGATTTCCTGGGTACTTATTGTGAGATAGACTATTGGAGATACAGGGTAACTAGGAATCAGAGTTTTTGCTTACTAGAATTAAAAAACCTAGTTACAAAGGTAAGGCTATCACATGTGAGGTAATCAGTAAAAAGTAGGATGCAGCAGACTGTGGGAAGTGCTCAGGAGATTTATCTCAGTGCAGTGGCGGATGCAATGGCGTGAGCGCACTCCGCCTATACAAGCTTCCTCGGCACACCGGGAAGTGGCAGCGCCCGCCTGAGTAAGCCCCCTAGAGCCCCTACATAGTACCCTGATCTTCCCTACCATTGGTTGCTCTAAGGATGGTGTAAACTTCTGATTGGTCTAGAATGTTATATATGTTGCTGCACTTACACAATAAACTCAGATCTGCATCACTGAACCTGGTCTCCGGAGTCGGGCATGCTTCATTAGGACTCCGTCGGCCTCACCCCCACGGGACCCCCGGCTTCAGAAGACAGTAAAGTGCTAGGCGATATGCACAGTAGAAAAAAGAGGGGTTGTAGGACTTTGGGTGGGGAAGAAATAGATGTGCCTGAAATAGTAGGCAAAAACTTACTTGGAGAAGTGGAAATTATGGTGGGCCTTGAAGGACAGTTATGATTTCTAGAGGCCAAGGATGCTGTGAGTAAAGGACTGAAGTTGGAAATGCATGCATAAGGCGAATTAATTCGGTGCACACTGTAAGTGCTGAGCTAGGTGAGTCTTTAAGTAAGGCAAGTGGAAGAAATACTACAAAACATACCGCGTTCCAAACAAAGTTTAGGGAAGGAAAGGAAAAGCAGGAGACAGAACAATTCTGGATTCAGTAAAAATAGACCATCTAGTTTCTTTCAAACAAGAGTTAAGTAATTTGAGGTGCAAAGTTACAGAGCTCCAATCTGCAAACACATCTATAAACAAATATTGTACTGTCAACCAATATGTCCATATAGCCACAGCTGGAGAAGAACTGGTGGTCATAAATTGGTCTTTTCAGCCACAACTGACAACCTAGATAACATCAAAACTAACAATATGGCCCTGACTGGTTTGGCCCAGTGGACAGAGCGTCGGTCTGCGGACTGAAGGGTTCCAGGGTCGATTCCAGTCAAGATGTACCTTGGTTGTGGGCATATCCCCAGTAGGGGGTGTGCAGGAGGAAGCTGATCAATGTTTCTCTCTCATCGAAGTTTCTAACTCTCTATCCCTCTCCCTTCCTCTCTGTAAAAAATCAATAAAAATATATTTAAAAAAACCTAACAATATGATTTTTATATTTCACAGAAAATCTCTAATAAAAGTAAGGATCATTGAACACATTGGCAAATTTTCTCACACAAGAAAAGATGGCACTCATTTCATTCAATAATGAAAAACTGAATTGGTTTCATTATTCACTAGAATGTTCAAGAGAATAAATTAATATGTAGACAAGAAGATAAGAGTAGATGTCAGATTTTTAGAAATTACATATTCAGGGTAGCACACAGAAGGCTGTTTACCATGATATATCATGAAACTTTCTTAAATCTCCTCCCATCCCCTGAAGATGTGACTTCTGGCATTGATTTAACTTCCTTGCATGGACAGCACATCTAAGGAATGCTGTTTAGAGTCGCTGTGGAAACTGAACACACAGCTGAAGAGTCCCATCCTGGTGGCACTTCTGCTCTTTCCATACCTAAGTGCACACAGACATAAGAAAGGCCTAGGCCACAGGGAGCCTGGGACAGCAAGTTTTAGACCTAGAGTCCCATGACTCTTATTTCATCTTCACAAGACAATGACATGCCTTTGTTATCTTTCCCTAGTGTAAGGTGATGGTCTGAACTCCATCACCTATCTACTGCCCTGCAATTGAGCAGCTGCTACTTAAAACAGTGTTCTTTATGTTTGGAAAAACCTTTGCAGAAACTGTGAATAATGTTTATTACATTGTTTCTAAAATTATTTCTGTTTTGAATATCCTTTGTCCTAAACTTGAACTGATTAAAACAAAATATACTCTAAATCTGTAAAAGGGAGTATTTGAGAACTGGTTTTACCACTAACAGCAGAAATAGTGAAAAAAAATAAATATTGTAATAGGAAATTCAGATTCAGCTTTGGGATGTTCTTGAAAGGAGATACCTATATCTACATCTCTCTCTCTCTATCCATTATCATCTATATATCTCCATTTGATAGCCTAGATATGTATTTAGTTAAATATTTTATCTGTTCTGTTTTGTAGTAAATAAAAAAGCCTATAGTGATTATCTAGTTATTCCTTCAGTTTTTCTTATTTCTGTAGTATAGCTTTGCACATTTCTTTTAGTAAAGGACATTTTCTGACTCTGTCACAAGTACTTAGAGCTACACTGCTCTGCAGTGCCCTCTCCTGGTTCCAAAAGACGCTAACAGGCAATAAATAAAACACTTAAGGAATACAGAAATGTATTTCATAATAGTAATTTTAGACCTGAAATTGTAAATTTACAGCTATGAAAGGTGTAAGTAGTTGCTCATTCTGTTTATAAACATATCAAAGATGTAGGACTTAAAATGAAGGGTATGGGTGACATGTTTACATAGAGTTGCATTGAAAAAAAAAGATTAGTTAAAAAGCTTCTCTTTTTTGGTAGTTTTATTCGTTTGTAAACTGAATACATTCAATTCCACAAGATAACCATTCTTTGGCTAAGCTAATTATCAAATATAAATTAAATTTAAATGTCCAAACATATAGCGATAACCTTTTTTGTCTTAAAATTTTAATTTAAAAGATGTTTCCAGAACTGTGCACTTTAACATGAAATTCAAGAGCCTGGAAGTTCAAATCAATTTGCATAGAGTTAGTGGTTAAATAATTTGGAGCTGAAGGACACAGCAATGAATAGATCTAGCTGTTTTGTTTGCAATGTCTTTTACATATTTAAATCCAGATTCTCCATTTACAGTTGAAGATTCTGAGCCATCTAACCTATAGTTTTTGGAAGTCTGGATTTTGCTAGGTGCACATTCATGGTATAGTTCACATATTCGTCTGTCTTCCTTTAGGTTGGCAGCTGAATTCAGAGTTTTATCAGACTCAGATTTGATCCCTTTGGCAAGGCCATAGGTGGAGTCATAGTATTCATGGGCAGACATGTAATGTCTGGTTGTCTCTCTTTTTGTGATGTTAGTAGTACTGATATTCACTGCTTAGATCAGTGATTCATGCAGTTCATAAAAGTATTCCTTTTTCACTTATTAGTTGGAATACTTTTATAATAAAGTACTTCTCCTCATGTATTATTGGTTACTCATTAGTATAATTCATATGGAAAAGGCAAGATAAATTTGTGTTTTTACCTTTACTTAATTTTATGTAATTAATTGGTTTCCTATCAACCTTTTAAGGTGACCAATTATTACTATAAAAATGTCATTATGAACTCAAAGATTTAAACAGACTTCATTGGTTTCAATCCATTACAATGATATGTTATGGTAGGTCAAATGATCTCAACTGTGCTAATGGGGAGCTTTGTCAAATTGGCCCACAGGTTCTTTTGATGAGACTCTAGTCATCTTTGGCAAAGCTCCCTTGTTCTCAGCTATGACAAGTTGTTCCAAACTCATCTTATACATGGTCTATTCCAAATCAACAACTTTCTCTGAAAAGCTCTGGTTTATTTGTTGAGAAATGGTGTTTCAAGTTCATAATCTAGACTCCAATGACAATCATTGATGCAGTTATTCATTGTTTTGAGGATTTTGCCTGAGATTATTCTACTATTTTCCATTTAAATTCAGGACATAAAGTTTTTACCTAATCTCTTCTATATGACATCAGTATCTCCTTCCTGCCCCATTAAGACTCTTGATTATCAAGGACATAGAGGATGACAGAATTAGATTATCTCATAATTACTCATTAGTTTTATTTCACATTTCATAGACAGTATCTCAGAATTACAATACCAATTCTAAAACAAAAATAAAATTAAGGAATATTTTTAAAGTGTTTTTATATATTCTTCCCGTTCTCCTCTTTTATTTGTATATAAGTACTGTGCTCATATTAGCAGAGCAGAGCAAATAGCTATTACATTTTTTATTCTTCATTTTAATTCTCATGTAGTCATTTAATTATATCTTGAATGCTTACCACTACTTCTTATGTCAATGTCTTAGGGTCATTTTTGGAGTTCATTTTGGTTGTCCAAAGCATGTTTTTTAGTAGTTTCCTCAGGAATGGTTTGTGAGAACAATATTACTGATATCTTACATTACTTACATTCTTACATCTTGTTAACATTCTTTTGCCACTTGTAAACTTAAGGCTTCTTAATTTTTTGTTGAATATGATGCAGATTTATAACTTGTATTAGTCTTTTCAAGGAACAAAATTTTAGTTTTATTGATATTATTTATTGCTTTTTTCCTCATTTGACTAATATCTGCTTTTATCTTTATTACTTCTTTCCTTCTGCTGTTTTCATGGTTGATATTATTCTAAATATTTGATTGAATACTTGGAATATTGTCAGCCTTTCTATGTTTACTAAATATACAAGGCTATATTTTCCCTCGAAAAAATGCCTTTAGCTAATTCTCACAAATTTGATACATATCACATTCATTATTTTTCAGTTCTAGATACTTTTTATTTCCATTGTGGTTTCTTCTATACTCCCTCAGTTATTTAGAAGTGGTTTTAAAATTTCCAAATGTGTGGGTATCTACTGTGGTTATTATTTGGTTTCTAATTTTATTACATCTTGGTTAAATAATTTCTTCTCTGGGATATTAATTTGGTTTATATTTAGAATTTCTTTGTGACACAGTAAGTGGTCATGTTTTGTAAATCATTCGTTTGTTCTTATATCAGAATGTGTAACCTCTGGTCATTGAATGAAGAACTGTATAAATGACGATTACATAAAACTGGTCAATTGTGTATTTCATATCCTATAAATCTTTATTAATTTATTTAGCTCTTTGATCATGTGTTGAGATGGTATATAAATAGTTTAAACTTATTCTTAAAATTAATCCTCATAGGTAGATATTATTATTTCTTTTACAAATAAGAAATTAGAGGCCCATAGAAATTAGGTTGTTTAAGGTTACCGAGATAATAACTGCAGAATTATGATGAGAGCTCTGGATTAGCTTCAATGTTCCTCTCTTTTCACTACATCATGGTGTCTATGTAAAATGTCACTAGGTTTGTCCTGGCTGGCGTTGTGCAATGGTTAGAGCACTGGCGTGTGCACCGAAGGGTTGTGGGTTTGATTCACAGTCAAGGGCATGTACCTGGGTTGCAGGTTTGATCCTTGGTTGCAAGAGGTAATCAATCGATGTGATGTTTCTCCCCCCCCCCCCCACCCTTTCACTCTAAAAAAAACAATGGAAAAGATGTCATTAGGTTTAACAGTATTAAAAAAGCATTTTCCATACAATACTGTAATATTGTCTGCTTGACTTGAAAGATTTGCTTTACTCACATGTAAGTTCTTCTTTATCTTATATCCTACTGTAGAATCTGTACTAGCCAATTTTTTCTTTATTCTATCTATATATGCCCAATTTATTTCCAGAATAACAATCCTGAAACACTAAAAGAGATCAATGAACTTTTCTAAGCCATTAAAGCCAGCATGGCTATAAGTATTTATATTATACATTTACTGATTCCTTAACATCAGGGCCCTATCAAGTCTTTCAATTAAGTAGGATATTAATTCAATTTATTCAAACACCCGGGAGTAACCACAGACCCATTAGGGAATATCAGATTCTTTTGGAGTGGTGCAGTGCTTAGACATAAAAAATAGTAGTTTCACTTTAAAATGAAGCCATTAATATTTATTTGAGAAAGAAAACAACAAATACTATACGTATTTGACTAACTTTTCTGATTTGGAGTTGCTAACAATACATTTCTGTTTCTAACTGGGAAAAGGTGTAAAGGCCCTATTTTTATTTTCTCACTTTTAAAAATATTAATGGATTGATAAGTACAGGAAAATGTTTATAAAAATATGATCATAGCCCTGGCCAGCGTGGCTAAGTTGGTTGGGCATCATCCTGTGTACTGAAGGGTTGCTGGTTCAATTCCCAGTTTGGGCACATGTCCAGGTTTCAAGCTCGATCCCAGGTGCCAGAAGCAGCCGATCAGCATTTCACTCTTGCATCGATATTTCTCTTTCTGCCTCCCTCTCCATTCCTCTCTCTCTAAAGAATCAATACAAAATCTTTTAAAAATATATGATGATAAAGCACAAAATCAAGGTTCAATGAGCAGGGCTTGATGCATGTCATTTCTGCTGGAAAGGTATTGTGTAATTATTGTTATGAGCCACTTTATTGAATAAGTCTCCCACATAAAATATAATAATTAAAAATAAGCAATTACTTAAATTACATAGGCTGATGCCTCATTTGTCTATATTTGAATTTTTCATGCACCTGTGAACTGAAAATTAGTATCAAGGTGCATATGACAGATCATGTGTATGGCAAGATCTTTCTATAAAGTAAAGTTTTTATAAAATTGACATTATGCTTGGAAAGAAAACATTTTAAAATTTGGTGTAGGTGGCAGCAAGATCAAAAGTCATATTATAATGTACATACAGGTGAATAGCATTATATCAAATATGTCTTAGAATGTGAATTTTGTAAAAAGAGATGATAGATTTCTGATCTTAAATTATTTCAACACTGTAAATTCTGAATCCTGAAAAAACACACCAGGAATAAAAATTAAAATATATAAATATAAATGTGTATGTGTGCGTGTGCATGCATACACACACACACACACACACACACACACATCTTCACTCCTTCTTTGGGCTCCTGGGAACCCCATACATGTCAATCCCTACTCTATATATGACACACCTTTTTATCTTTCTGTTAATTTCACTAGGTCATATGTTCCATATGGTAAGGATTGTATATTTCTTGTCCATTATATTTCCCTTCACTGCACATAGTTTGTTTTTGAAATATATTTCAAGAATGAATAAACTTCTTAATATTAAAAGATGACTTGCCCTAGAGGTTTTGGCTCAGTGGATAGAGCACTGGCCCACAGTCTGAAGGGTCCTGGGTTCAATTCTAGTCAATGGCATGTACCTTAGTTGCAGGCTTCATCCCCAGCCCTGGCCAGAGTACATGTGGGAAACAACCAATTGATGTGTTTCTCTCACACTGATTCTCTCTATGTTTCTCCCACTCCCTTCCACTCTCTCTAAAAATCAATGGAAAAATATCATTGGATGAGAATTAACAACAACAACAACAACAACAAAATGACTCTCTTTTCTGTTCTACACATTTTTTTTTAACAAAAGGAATCCTTGAAATAAATGTGAATGACATAAAAATTACAAGGGGGGAATAGTTGGTTTGAAATGTATCAATTCACTTGATATATAGAAAAACACTGCACAACTAGAAAGAAACTAAATGACTGGAAACTTAATTGGCTTGACTTTTTTGTACTTGAATTTTATGACAATGCATTAGTCACTAAGGTAGTAGCCTGTCATTGCAGATTTGGCCAAATCTTCTACACCTTACATCAGCTAGACTAGAGCAGTGGTCGGCAAACTGTGGCTCGCGAGTCACATGCGGCTCCTTGGCCCCTTGAGTGTGGCTCTTCCTAAGCCTTAGGAGTACCCTAAATAAGTTAATAACAATGTACCTACCTATATAGTTTAAGTTTAAAAAATTTGGCTCTCAAAAGAAATTTCAATCGTTGTACTGTTGATATTTGGCTCTGTTGACTAATGAGTTTGCCGACCACTGGACTAATGTAATGATACTGATGATACAAAAAATGAGGGGATGGCGATATCCTCAATTATTGAAAAAAAATAGCTGTGTTTAATATACAATACTTATTGGTAAGAAACTGTAACATATGGTAGTTAAATTTAAATTATAGAAGTAAAAGATAAAATGACTTTAAGGTTATAGCTCATATAAACAGAAAGACAAAGATTGAAAATTTGCAGAGATTTTTTTAAAAAATGAAGGAATTTATGATTCTGGGAGAAAATGCCAGATGCTCGTAACCATGCAGCTGTTTGTGCATTTAAAATCCATGGTAGTGTAATGCAAGGGAGCAGGTCTCCAATTATGATTCAGTTGTGTGTGAACTTCAGGTCCAAATAACAAGAACATCAGCAGCAGCAGAAACTACAACTCGTTGAGGTTGCCACATCACTTAATGGGAAACAGAACTTATAAGCAAAACTATACTCAGAAGTAGAAACAAATGTAAATTTCATATATAGGTTTAAATGCAACCTCAGCTCTCTGACACCTGTTTTGGAGACAGTACCAAAGCCTCTTGAGTAAAAGCCTTCCATATTGCCTATAAAAGATGTGTAATCCTAGACTGATTTACTTTGATTCTCAATGCATGTACATAGAAGGAATGCAAACAAATTACATATAACCTCAAACTAAAAATGACCACACGATTAAATGTTCTTTTAAAAAAATCACTGATAGGGAATTCCTACTTTCCTGTTAGTTAAAAGCAGTAAAATGTGTTTTTTACCCAGGACCCAGCACACTGTTTGCATTTAAAGATCCTCAATAAACTACCTATATAGTTTAAGTTTAAAAAATTTGGCTCTCAAAAGAAATTTCAATCGTTGTACTGTTGATATTTGGCTCTGTTGACTAATGAGTTTGCCGACCACTGGCTTAATCACTCTCACTCCCCCTGCCCCATAGCCTGTGTTGTCAGGTCTGGTCCCCCCCGCCGCCCCCCCCCCCCTTCACTTGTGATCTTTAGTTTCCTGGGACTCTGCTTTCCCTGGCAAAAGTGCTTCCCTGTAGGGTAGTGAAGTTTCCCCTTCCCGGTAATCATTAAGGGAAAGGTTTTATTTTATTGTTTCTTTGTCATATTATAGAATCCCTGATAAGCCAGACTTTCATTTTCTTTTTATTTCTTACCACTCTTTGAGGAAAAACAGTCTCCAATTGTGTTGGTGTTGGAAGAATTTTTTCACATAAAGTGAAGTGCCTTGCCATCCATATGACAGTGACTGGAATTTCCGAAGACAACTAGGATTGTAATGGAAATTTCCTAATACTTTACTGGGGAGCTAATCTCTGTTCAGGATTTTTGTTGGTGTTTATGTATTTTTGCTTTTAAGTGGCTCTAGGGTTTCTTAATAAAAGTGAAAAGGGCTTGCCATATTAAAAAATGAAAATACCAAACTGCTTTCTCTCTGATTTCTGCTTCCTGCACATCTTCCCCACTGATGTTCAGGGGTGGGATTGCCTGGTTTGAGTTCCCTGGCCCAGCGGCACTCAACAAGGATGATGAGTCCTAAGTGTTCACGAAGAACTCCAGTAACTGATGGAGCTGGAGTGAACGATGTTGTTAAGTTTACTGTTCTGGCAACCTAAGCTTTAAGAATGGATGGCCACACGGGTAAGTCTTCTTGCTGCTGCCACACTGGGTAGCAGCCACTAAGATGAAGAGAAAATACATTCTCTATATCCCACTTTCTGCATTGCAGCATTTACCCAGATCATGAAGGCTGTTAAGGGGATAAACAATATTATTCCAACTAGGCTTTCATGGGAATGAAGGGTAGCCTAACCATTATTGACAATTTATTTTTCTTATATAAGATCCTGTATTGTATGTTTCAATCAACTGACCTTATAGATTGGGGACCGCCAACCCTCTTCAACAATTCTAGTTTCTTTTAGATGCTGAGTGACTTGGCTATCACCAAGAAGCAGGGTATTGCCAGTTCACTGTATTTTAGGAGATTATGAGGAAGGCTCAAGTATAAGATTACAGAATACAACTATAATTATCCTCTTACTTTCAGTTAATTAAAGATAACTGTTAAATGAGAAGATTTTTAAAAAGCCCCCAAAATATAAGGACACAAAGAAATCAGAAATGGCATATGAAGTTCTCTGAGTGTAACCCAAGACAAAGATCCCCTAGGAGAGATGCTGGTGGCACACAAAAGGGTATGACAAATTCTCCTTAAACTCCACTCACAACCCTCCACACCTGCCAAGAATCTTTTAAATATTTTCCTTACCTATTTCAAAACATGCTGTTCAAATTTTTGAAAAACATTATGTTTCCTTTTAGAGAGAAAATATGTTTTCTGGACTATAATTTAACTAGAGGCCCGGTGCACGAACTCATGCATGGGTGGGGTCTGCGGGCCTGCCCTGATAGGGGCCGATAGGGACAGGCTGGCAGGGGGAGGGGCTACGGTGGTTGGCTGGCCGGCCCTGCCCCCTGGTTAAACTCCCGGTCGAGGGGACAATTTGCATATTAGCCTTTTATTATATAGGGTTTTGTGTTTCCAGTGGGATAATGTTACTAGTGATTTTTAAAAAGCATGTTCTGGATTTCACAGTTTGGGCATAAATGATATCAGCTCTCCACACTCTTCCTGGAGAGAGCTGGCCACAACCCTATGTGAGGGTTCAGTTCACACCTCTGGCTTAACATCTTTTGAAATAAAATTTAGGAAATAAGCATTCCTAGTATGTAAAATGCAATTTCAGACTCATTGGATGAAACCAGGCCATTTTTATCCTCTCACCAGATTATTAGCTGACATATGAACTTTTGCATCCATGCCCTATACATAGTATTGAGTGAAATATAATTGTGGAGAATAAAGGAGACATATTTAATAATAATAAAAAGAGTTTAAGTACTTAAGGTGAGTTAAGAGTACTGCATATGCATGTGTGCACATACACACATTTCATAACTTGTCACTCAAAATTTAAAAGCAAAGGATGATCTTAGTTGAGACAAAATTAGTGACCTGGAAGATCAAGCTGAACAAATATTTTAAAGCACAGAAGAAAAATAGAGAGACAACAATCATAAGAGAAAATGAGGAGGGGGAAAAAAAGAGTAGATGGAAAAGTAATAATTGAATAAATAATAAACATTTTCCTGACAAATATCTTAGTCTGCCAACTGAGAAGACTTCCTAATTTGGACAGTTCAAATGATAAAAGGCATACAAAGAATATCACAGTAAAGTTCTGAACTCTAAGGATGCTCAGAAAGTCTTACAACCTTCCCCCAAGAAATCAGAAAACCAACCAACCAACAACAACATAAATCTTTCAAGTGAAGAAAAAAAAAGAAATTGACATTAGATTCTCAATCTATAATGTTGGAATCTATGCTATAGAAGAATGAAATCCTTTGATGATTAAAAGAAAATCTATAGTAATAAAAGCATAATATACTAATTAGACCGATGTCCTTCTGGACGTACTTCCTTCCGGACAAAGCCGCAGCAGGTGGGGGGTTGAGGCAGAGGTGGCTGCCGCAGTGGTAGGGGCCAAGGCCCTTGCATGAATTTCGTGCATCGGGCCTCTAGTAAATAAATAAAAATCCTTGAACAAGAACAGACACGTTGCAAAAGAAATGATGATCATAATAATTGAGAACATAATCACTAAACTACAGCAGAAAACAGAGGAATTGGCAGGGGGATGATAAGGGGGAGAAGTTCAAGTTTGAGTAGGGGATGGTGGGAAAGAAGGAGAGGAGAAAAGCAAAGGTACTCTGATAATATAACCCCTATGGGGTAGGAGGGAAATGGGGGGAGAAACAGAGAATGTTGGAAAATGAAAGAGTTGGTATTTTATTTTTACATGATGATAGAGAAATATGTATTTGATTATAAACAAAAAGGGCATCGAGGATTTAAAGAAATGAAAAATAAACTAAGACTTACGAGGAGAAATACTTGCAAGTAAATTAGATGCCTTTGCAAACTCTCATCTTTAATCTCATTTAATCATCGATCTTTCATGTTCTAACAGTGGAATATGAGAAAAAAAATTCCATATCACTTTTCAAATGGCAAAGAAATAGGTAAATCAGAGCATGAGTTAGATAATGTGTCTAAGAAAATTCCTGCCACTTTCTAAGCACTCAATAAGTGGTAATTATTTTGACTGATTTTAGAGAAACTTGCTCTGGTTATTCTCCCTGGAGTATAACAACTGAAATAAGCATCGTTTCTTGCAAAAGGGCAACAGACAGGCAACCGTTAAACCTGGGCTGAACCGTAGAGACCTGAGCCCTTCCTGCTGCAGGTGAGAAAATGCAGATTAGAGGAGGGAACTGACCTGTTCCAAGTCACACTTCTGCTACATGGCATGGCTCGAATGCTCACTTATAGAAATCCAAAATTTAAATTTATAAACTAAGCAATGTTAGGTGTAATGATTCCTTCTACAAATAAATGTTTCTCGTTATTTTCCTGAGACATTAGATTTCAGAACCCCACACAGTTCTGTGGTTTTGTCCTCTAACATATGCGCTTAAGAAAAATGTGGTTATTAGAGACAGTGGTGCTTACTTTTTGGTCAATGTATTTGTTGTCCTCAATTGCAGACCGTTTGGAGTGATCACATGATGAGGAAGAGGCTGACGGAAGGCTTCTTAAGAGGCAGCAAGTGTCCTGTTGCTGGCGGTCAATAAACTGCTTCATAAAACTTTCCCTTTGCAAATGAAGTAGACATACATGAAGCATTATTGATGAGATGAAGCAAGTGGTGGCATTTTGCTTAAGCTATAATAAAGCACTGACAAAGTTCGTAGACAGCAAAATATGCCATAGATGAATTACCAAAGTAATGAATTTAGAGAAAGTTTCCTAAATCTTGGTCATTACTGCTTTACAAAGGTAATGTCCCTGAAATAACTTAAAAGATACTATGAGTTTGGTAATTCATAGTATCTTTTAATCCTATTGTGGTAGTAAGATACTTTTTCCCCTTCAAAGACTTGAAAGAATTAGTTCATTTCTCTGAACTTCCAATCATTTTAAGAATCTCTGAGAGATAATTTTGCATTTAAAGACTCAAAATAACTCAAAAAAAGTTACTTCATCTGATCTCTACAGCATGGTGAGAATTAAAATAACATCTTTTCAAATAACCACTAATCTTGTATCTAATTTACATGTCTTTTATACCTCATATTTTCAGCTTTTAAATTTTTTAAATAATCAGAAATGCAAAATATATTTCTATTTGAATTTTAAATATTATTGTACCACCTCTAGTCTCATACTTTTATAACGGCCCCATAGAATTGTTTTTAAAACCAGTTACATAATAAGGTCATATTTCATAGTACCCTGGTTCTGTTTGTAATTTTTGACCAATAACTGAAAGAATTTCCTTTAATTTTTTAAAATAAGTGTTTTAAAGCATCTTCTATGCAACTGTATAATTGGAGGGCAAAATGGTAGAAAATCAAATTGGCGTGAGTGGGGAATGCCATGGTTCTTCTATCAAAAAGAGGAAGACAAATTATATTGTAATCAGACATGGCACCCTAGACAATGCTCTTACAGTAGTACGGAAACCTGCCAGTGCCATTTCTCTACGGATTTGAAAACAGAAGGGCCTCAGTTGAGGGTCAGAAGTGGATGTCTATCTGCCATCTCTGTGACCTCAATGACCTTCGCCAGTTACCTGGGAAGTCAAATCCCTGAGGAGCATCTCAGGGAGGAGCAGTGGGTAGCAGCCTTCTTGCTAAGGCTAATATACTTGTCAGATGACACTGCTCTGAGTATGCTGCTTAAAGGGGTCAGTGGTTTGTAAACACAGAGTGAGTAGAAAGACAGAGAATAACTTTAAAAAATCCACAACCACATGAGTTTGAAAGAAGGGCTGAATCAGATGTAAGATGAGTCATTTACAGTATATCTGAGATAAACAAAGAAATACGTTCATACCTGATTTTAGGAACTGTAAAATCTGAAGGAAGCTTTGAGATTTTCACCATCTGCGGTCTGTTTGGAAATTTCTCAAAGATTCGAAGACGCAGAGGGAGTTTTTCTTTGGTATCTGCATTTGCTTCACTTTGCTTTAACTAAAGAAAAAATAGAAAGAAGGAGAAAAGGGAGGAAACTATAGTGCTGTAAGTCATAGATTATGAATTTTTTTGAATCAAAGAAACAAGAGTTGTTACATGAAGACACAGTAGATGGCAGCAAAGAGCTACCAAGTATACTTCTGTCCCTGCCCTCCGTTGCTCTCTGAGCGCTCAAACTGAGCATGGGAAAACCAAAACAAAACCAAAACTAAACAAAAATCTAAACCAGAAAAAAAAATTAGAAGAAAAAAAATTATGTGGTTTTATTCCCAAATGTAGGCCCCTTTTCATACCAAACATTTTTTATTGTTGACTTATTTATCACTAACATAACCAAACAAAATGTGTTTTATAATTGTGTGCTAGAATTAGAATCCAAACGGATAAAATAATAAATGAAAATCCTAAGTAGTACTACTTGAAAAGAGGGAAAATGTGAAGAAAATTGGTCACTTATTGTAGCAGATTAAAAAGAAAAGCTCAAAATGGAAACAACACAGAAGCGTTTTCTATATAGTAAAAAAGATGGTTGGGAATTATTACATTATGTGCTATTAAGTATCTCTATTAAGAAATGATAAGCAAATGGTATGTATGCATGTATGTATGTATGCATTTGTTTTTCTATAAGATGGTTTAAATTTTTTTTAAAATTTGATCATTGACAGTATCACAGATGATCCCCATTTTGCCCCTTTTTCCTCACTCCACCCAAGCCCTCCTCCCAAGCCTTCCCCACACTATTGTCTGTGTCTATGGGTTATGCACATATGAATATATATTCTTTGGTTAATCTCTTCCTGTCCCCTCTACCCTCCTCTACATTGAGATCTGTTACTTTGTTACATGTAGCCATGCCTCTAGATCTATTATGTTTGTCAGTTTATTTTGTTCATTGGATTCCACATATAAGTGAGATCACATAATATTTGTCTTTCTCTAACTGGCTTATTTCACTTAGCATAACAGTCTACAGGTACATCCGTGCTGTCGCAAAAGGATAAGATCTCCTTTTTGAAGTCCATGGTGTAAATGTACCACAGCTTATTTATCCACTCATCTACTGATGGGTACTTGGGCTGTTTTCAGCTCTTAGCTATTGTAAACAATGCTGCTATGAACATGGGGGTGCATATATTCTTTCTGATTGGTTTTTATATTTCTACAAATCAGGATTCAGGGAAGCCAAGGCTTAACATCACAAACTGGAACCAACGCTGAGCGAAGGAGACATCGTAAGAATGGACTTGGCTGGCAAAATTCTGCTTGAAATATGATGTAGTGGCTTCCACACCTGCTCATCCTCCCTTCTTTCCCCTCCCATGGCTGGCTTCTCTTGAGGCCCTTCCTTACTGCTCTTGACCATTCCCTTCCTCCCTGACCTTTGTACAGACGGAATTCACCTCTGCAGGTCCACCCTCTCTCCTGTCCTGACTCTGCAACCTGCATCTTTGAACATGGATTCTGTATGACGCGTACATCTAATTCAGGCAGCCTTTTTAGTCAGGTTATGATGATTCCAAGACCATCAGCTTCTTATCTCTTGTTGAGTATGCTTTTCCTCTATAATTACAATTTGTCTTGTGTTTGCGGAAAGATTACCGTAAGAGTTCTTATAACAGGAAGACAGGTAGCAGCTGCCTTGTACGCATATGGGGGATATCCCAACTGACCAGAGAAAACATGAGGCTGCATTTTTGGAGAACATCACAATTTTAATACAATATTTGGCGCAGTTGTCCAATTGGTTGTAAGCCATTGTGAGATGATTTGTTTCATTTCTAGATCAGAGAAATGTGCCCTTTTTCTCATTGTACTACACAATCGGACATCTTTGCTTCACATCATAGAAACAATTCACTTTTGCCATTTCTGTGTTTTATTTAATTCTGTGGCTTGTCTGGTTTCCTGTCATCGGTGGTAATCTCATTTAGGGAAGGGGTTGCTCCTGCTCACTGCCTCCCTCCCTCCCAAAATGGAGCACCAAGCACAGCACGTTCTCAATAATTTGATGGTTATGATAACGGCAGTGATAAAGGATTAGCTCCCAAAGGCACAAAACAAAATGACTAGCACGTCCATGAGATGTAGGCGATTAGAAAAAGGCTTCCACACATAAACAAAGGTTCATGAAAAATAGACTTCTTTTCTAAAAGCTCATTGACACAACGAAGTAGAGTATACCGAAAAAGGAAAAGCAGTTAGTAAGTTAAGTCAGACCAGGAAGAAAGACAATTATATGAGGCCAAGGAAAGAGACCTGAAAAGCGGAGAAGATAGAGCAGAACTAAGGTATTTCGTTCATGCATTTGCCGACAGATTTATTTATACATTGATGCAATCACTTAAAAATCAAATCCTAGAGGCCAGGTCATTGTTCAGTTCTGGGGCTAGAAAAATAACTAAGACACAGCATTTACCCTCACAGAATCCACATTATAACGAATAGATGGTTATAAAAACAGATTATGACAATAAAATAGAAGAGCTACTCTAGCCAAGATATAAACAAAGTGCTGGATACACAGGTGAGGAGCAAAGAGACAAATAAGAAAAAATAAAATGAAGATGCTACTTCTACTTTCAGAGACTTCTTGGGCAGCAGAATGGCTACACCTAACTGTTAGTCAACATAGGGGATCTATAGGTACCAACACTGGTATATACATTTATGAGAATTAAATGTTCAAAAGACTCAAGAGCAAATGGTATATTAATCAGGAGATATCATCAAAACAAAAACATGAGGCTCTTTTCTAAAAGCCTCTATGCGTGTCCATTCTCTCGATCCCTACCAATACTTTTCTGGTTAAAGATACCACCTGGGCTCCTGTACTAGCTTCCATGGTCTTCCCATCTGGTTTGGCTCCTTCGAATCTGTTCTCCACCCTGTGGCCCTAGTAGTATTCTCACCTTCTTGCTTAAACCCTTCAATGGTGTTCCACTGCTCTCAAAACTCTCAATCTTTCCGAGTTAATACCCGATTTAGCTACTCCCTATCTGTCCAGCCTCATCTGGCTCTCTGCCTACATATCATCTTCTAGTTCCTCAAAATTGTCTGGACCCTCTGCCTCAGAGGCTTTGCACATGCTGGTCCCTCTGTTGGGAGCTCTTCTCCTCCCCTTTCTTTTTTATTCTTCATCAACTTTTTCTACTTGTTCTTCTGATTTCAGTTCCGTTACCAATTCTTCAGAGAAGCTTTCTGTGACCAACAAGGTCAACTTCATAGCGTATTGGGTTGGACTATATTGTTGTTGGTGTAGGTCAGAGCACCCCAAAATAGGCAATTTCTTATGGCTCAATCTAATACATATTGTATTAGCTTCCTATGACTGCTATAACAAATTATCTCAAGATTGATATCTTAAAATAACAGAAATTTTTTTTTTCAGTGCTCTGGAGGCTAGAGTTCCTAAATCAAAGTCCCAGAAGGCCATGCTCTCTCAGAAGGCTCTTGGGAAGAATCATTCCTTGACTTTTCCAAGCTTCTCATGTCCTTGGTGTTTCTTGCCTTGTGGCTGCATCCCTTCAATATATGCCTGTGTCCTCAAAATGCCTTCTTGCCCCTCTGTTTCTGTCTTTCTATCTGAATCTTTCTCTTTTCTCTTACCAAAACACCGATCACTGAAATCAGGGTCCACCCTAAACCAGTGTGATTTTAACTGATTACATTAGCAAAAATCTGATTTCCAAATAAGATCCCATTCTGAGGTTCTGAGAGGACATGAATTTTTTTGGGGGGAGGGGGGGCACTATTAAATTCACTACATAGAGCATTATTTGAAATTATAGTATGTGACCATACTATATCTCTGAACACTGTATCTCTTTCCTGAGACTGTAAATGTTAGGAGGGCAAGGATAGTGTGGGGTTTTTTCATAATTTCATATCCAGGGCCTGTCACTATATTTTACACAAAGTAAGCTAAACAAAGATTTGTTGAATAAATAATTATACTAATCAGGTGGCAGAACTAAACTCTCTAGCAAATAACTGAGAAAAGAAAGGATTTTAAATATTCCCTGAAGGATGGAGAGATAAGCAGAAGATATCTATTTACCGATTAAATAAATGTGTTTGTGTGGAGTATAGGTGTCCCTGGATTCACAGAAGAGAATAAAATTTGACTCTATGGCATTTAATCTGAACTTCTGTCTGCCACTGATGAACTTATTGATGAATGCTTAGAATAAATTTAGACATAACATTTTACTAGTATATTAATCTAATATTCCAGAATATAATGTTTAACATATCTAGGTTGCCAGTATAAAAATTAATCACATTACCTATATGTTTTTAAAAATAAAACCTATTCTAATTTGTATTAGAGTTACTTATCTTCCTTAAAAATTGCAAACTCCTTAGGGACCAGATTCAATTTTTTAAAATTTACTTTATAGCACCTTCTAGAGAGTAAAAACACAAGAACTATTAGTGAATAAATAAATTAGAATTCAGCATGAGTTTGATCATTGCATGGCAAAAGAACAAAGAACAAATGAGAAGCTGTTTTTGATGACTCAGAAGCTTCTTCAGGATACTACAACCCTCTTCCTGAGTATGAGGCATTGCTGCTCCATAGATGTGCAGGAGGGCCAGTTCAAACAGAAAGATGAGTGGCTACTCAAATGGTAGCTACACCAGGCCTCTCTACTAAGTCACTAAATAAGGGGCCTCTTTTTGAATAGCAGTTATGAATTTCACAACATAACGTTAAGTGAAGGCAATCAGACAAAACAAGAGTACATACTGAATGATTCCAATTCTATAGTTAAAAAAGAAGCAACAATCTATGCTGCTAAGCGTCAGGACAGCGGTTACCTAGGGATGGGGGTGAAGCGTAATAACTGGAAGGGTGTATGGAGAAGGAGTTCCTAACGGACCTTTACTCTTTTTTTTTTTTTTTTATCTGTGTGCTGTATGTGTTCAGTTTGTAAAAATTAAGCAAAATGTTTCTTTCTATGTGTTTATTATAGTACAGTAAAAAACTTTTTTTAAAAAAAGGGCAGATAATGCTGTAGAGCAATATCATTTAATCCTTACTTCACTGCTATTAATCACCATAACCTTGTTCATTTCTCCTTACCCATTCTATGATTACAATTAAGATATAAAAAGAGAAAAAGAGAGAAAAGAGCAAGGTGTATGTGTGTGTGTGTGTGTGTGTGTGTGTTGGGGGGGGCAGGTGGTGGAAAGTGTGAGGAGGTTGAGGCAAACAGGATAAAGAATAATATTTCATGGCATTTTGAAGCCACTGTAAAGTTCCTTGATATGTGATAAAATGGTATTCTACTTTTTATCCAAATGCTTTCCCCTCCTTGCTTATAAGCAGAGATTTTCCAAGATCAAATTTGCTTTGATGGCAATGAGTGAATAATATGGATTATAAGAACTGGATAATAATTTAAGATCTTTATACTATACCACAAAAGCAGACCTATCATATAGCAATTCTAATTGCAATTATTCATGTAAAAAGTATTTCAAAGATCATGATTCTTGGATGGGAGGAACATAACGCAGAGAATCCCAAGATTTTATTCTTTACCCTGAAAAAAAAACAACACAAAAACTAATGTAAAGAACAGTCCAAAGGAAGGAGTTTTAAATGCTTCCACTGGGCATGAGGTCTGGCTGCCACAGATCGGATGATAGCTTTGTACCAGACTCACAGGGCAAAAAAACACACATTTTCAAAAAAGAAATGGGAATCAAAGAAAAAAATTTCAAACCTTGAGCTTTAAAAAATATAAATCATCTAAGCTCAGTGCTATTCTCTGGCTCAGCACCTGCCTTGCTGAGATATCATTACCCATTGGGCGGCTGAAAGCCTTTTGCTTTCCTTGTGCTTCTCCAGAGAGTTGGGTGTAATTGCTCTGCATGACACATACCCTGTTCTGCCTCGTCGCTTAAATCTTCCACATTTCAGCCTGTGTTTTCTTCTGTTAAAATATTCAAACAGTATTTCATTTCAGTTCCTTTCTGAATGCTGCGACAAATAACTGAATGGAAGGATGACACTAACTATGCATTTTTATAATTTTTGGTGTGGTTTTTCAAAAAGAAAAACAATTTAAAAAGCATTCAGACTTGGGAAAGAGTCCTCATTTTAGGATCTAGTCCACACTAGTTTGGACGTGCAGAGATCTGTGGGTGAACGTGACTGAAGAGTATTTGTTGAGTGTTCAGTATATGAAAACGATCACATTAGTTTTGATCTGGAGAAAGGAGTTCCTCTTTGTGACCTGGGTAGATTAAAGCAGAATTCTCTTTGTTTCTTTGCGTGATGGCTTTTTTTTTTTTTTCTGTTACACATGACACAGTGATTCAGAATTGAGTTTTTTCCTAAAGCATAAACTATGATTTTTCAAGAAAGTTTCTCTTGCTATTTTGCCTCTGTGATTTTACAACCCGAATGGCAGGGCTTCTGGGTTAAAACAGATGGGCTATCTGGAGGAACGATCGAACATGTTGGTTTTTATTAATATCCCTGTGTTACTATAAAACATTGATATATAAATATAAACTATATCTCTCCCTAGCCTGTTGAATTCCATAAAGAATTTCTTGGGGGAAGACCTTTTCATTTTTATCCCGGGCAAAGGTCTGTTTGGCCACACGACTGCTTGCAAGACAGCAATACCCTACCCTTTAAAAATGTTTCCTTTCAAAAGTGCTTAAGTCCTTGATGTTTTTCCCCTTCTACAAACATTTTTAATAAATCCGGTACTTCCAAGGTCAAATTGGGGTTTTATGAATGTAAATTGCAGGGCTCATTTCTTGGTTTACATATGGATCATAAAAGCTATATTTTTATGTGACAGCTGACACCCCAGAATGTTCAAAGTAATTTCATAACTGATTAATGGCATGTGGCGTTTCCTTTTCTACATCCCTCAACAGATTCAAGAGCTGTTGCTCATTCATCTTTACAGCATACGCATGAAGGAAATGGGGAGAGGAGGGATGTTCTCGGAGGAGCTGGTACACTGGGGAACTGAGTGGCAGCTGTGCTTCCTGGTTTGGGAGGCCAGCAGAGCCCTCTTGGGCTGTTGCATTTACACCATCTTTGGACATCCCTAAGAAGCACACAGAATGTTCACTTTCATGCTCTCATAAGATCTTGTTGAAACCTAAGGTCTTTACAGGCTTTACATGTCATGCAGAAGGGTACCTTGTGCAGCAATATAAATAATATTTGCAACAAGGCGAGGCTAGCAGAAAATACTAACAAGTTAGTAAGCGGGGAAAACTAACATGCCAAATTATATCAAAGGGGTAAGTTTTCCTTATATTATTGTCCCTTAAAATGTCATTAATAAAGTTAATGATTTCTTAGAGACAGTAGTAATGAACAGTTTTGTTTTGTATGTTTTTTTGTCTTCTTTTCTTCTAGGTCCAAAAACCTGTATGTTTATTATATCTTTCTTGTGTTATTCAACTGAAACACAATTGTTCCCATTAGGGAATTAACTGAGTCATTGAAACATGTTCATTATGATAAAAAATGCATTTTTTTTTGCTTCACTTCAGATGAAATTAAAGTTTCATGTAAACTAGATGCTTGGTTCCTGTTATGAGATTAATATTTAGTAAGTAATAGGAATAAAGCCCATACCAAAGGGAATTCAGAATATATATAGTGTTCTCATATAACTGTCCTCTATTTTTGATTTAGAAAACATAAGAGACGATATCCTCTAAGTAAAAACAGTAAAAAAGTAAGAATATGTGCATTTAAATTTTTGTTCAATTTTATAATCTCTCAGCCACTCTGGATTTCAATGTTCTCAAATGAAAAAAGGGAATCCTTATTCTTTTATATAAATGCCAGATATATAAGTGACATAGCATATTGCCTGTAATTTGAATTACTCAAGGGAAATTTGCTATAAAAACCAAAGCTGCTCTGCCAGTGTGGCTCAGTGGTTGAGTGCTAACCTCTGAACCAAGAGGTCAGCAGTTCTATTCCTGATCAGGGGCACATGCCCAGCTTGCAGACTTGACCCTCAGATGTTTCTCTCTCATTGATGGTGCTACCTCTCTATCCCACTCCCTTTCTCCCTCTCTAAAAAAAAATAAATAAAAACATATTAGAAAAGGAAAAAACTGAAGATCACTATGCCCCAGTAACTGGTAGTTCTATATGAACAAGATCTCATCTCAGTAAATGGAGATAAATGACGAGGAAAGCACATACAGGGTGGGGCAAAAGTAGGTTTCCAGTTGTTAGTATGGAAAGCTATCTATACTAATAAAAGGGTAGTATGCTAATAGACTGGACGTATTTTGGATGG
The DNA here is from genome assembly GCF_964212035.1 of Myotis nattereri. Lineage (NCBI taxonomy): Eukaryota > Metazoa > Chordata > Mammalia > Chiroptera > Vespertilionidae > Myotis > Myotis nattereri. Next base: position 38,800,814 of record NC_138076.1, on the reverse strand, counting down.
CCATCCGGATGTCCTTCTGGACAAAGCCACAGCAGCTTCCTGAGGCTGAGGGAAGCTGAGGATGGTGGCTGTCCAGCCACCCAGGGCCAGCCCAAGGCTCAGGCAAGCTTGGGATGACGGATGCTCAATGGCCCGAGGCTCAGTTAGGGGCTGATCCGGCTGGCAGGGGAGCAGTTAGGGGGCGATCAGGCCAGCAGGGGAGCCATCAGGAGCATCAGGCTGGCAGGCAGAGGTGGTTAGGTGTGATCAGGCATGCAGGTAGGCAAGTGGTTAGGACCCAGCGGTCCCAGATTGCGAGAGGGATGTCCGACCACAGGGATTGAGCCTAAACCAGCAGTCAGACATCCTCCAAAAGGTCCCAGATTGGGGGCCGGGCTGAGGGACACCCCTCCATGTACGAATTTCATGCACCAGGCCTATAGTCTACACTAATAAAAAAGAAACATGCAAATTGGTGCCACTCTGCTATGCCCACCAGCCAATCAGAGCGACTATGCAAATTAACCCAACAGATGGGGGTTAATTTGCATACGCAGGCACAGGCACAGAGCGAAGACTGAAGGCTCCGGCTGGATTGAAGACTGAAGACTGAAGAAGAGGCTCTGCTTCTCCACTGCGGCTACAGCTGGGTCACAGCAGAGAACCAAGCCTCTCTGTGGCCTGACCAAAGGCCTGGGTCCCAGGTGCGGGAGGAACACCGGTGCCGGCAGCCAAGGGAAGGAAGGCCTATTGTGGGAATCTTCGTGCAATGGGCTTCTAGTATTTATATAAAAGCCTACGTTACCAGCCGACTGGTAGCTATGACATGCACTGACTACCAGGGAGCAGACGCTCAATGCAGGAGTTGCCAAGCTACAGTGACTTGGCAGCTATGGTTCTCAGGTGACACACATAGAATCAGAGAGGAGGGAGCCCAGTTCTGGGGTGCATCATCCAAGAACCACCCTCTCACATTCCAGGACCCCTTGGGGGATGTTGGAGAGCCGGTTTCAGCCTGGTCCCCACAGGCCAGGCCGAGGGACCCCACCGGTGCACAAATCTGTGCACCAGGCCTCTAGTAATACAATAATTAATAAATATAATACGAGAAAAAAACCACTTTGCCTACTCACAACTGAAAACCTACTTTCGCCCCACCCTGTATGTGCTGTTGCCCCCTCTCATTCCGCTACTCTGGGGCCACCTCATCCTTTCCCAATCTTTCCCATTCTTCCTCTTTACTGTGTTGATTGATTTTCTCGTCTCCTGGTTTAAAAAATGAAAATAGGGAGAAGCAAACATGTCTCCTTATCATGTGTCCTTCTTTATTCTTCTCTTTTCAATCTTGCTTCTTGAAAGAGTTGCCTATGCTCACCATCAAAGCTATTTATCTACACTAATGTCCCACTTACCTTCCACCTTCTCTGGTCTCAGGTCTCTCCCTGTCTTTGCCAGTCCCCAACATTTCCCATGTTGCTGAATCAAATGGTTACTTCATCATCCCGGATTTTATCTCACTGCCATTCCTTAAACCCTCCTAACTGGATTTTCATTGTAATTGTGTCTTCTTAAATTCATCTTTTCAGAACACCATTAAAAGAAATGTCACCATGTTCCCAATCCTCAAAGTAATTCAAAGATGTTCAGTTGTGTATAGAAAATGCAAATCTTCTTAGCACAGCATACAGTAGCCTCTAGCGCCTTGCCCTTTAGACTCTAATAATACTGATTTGTACATCCTTCCAACACAGCCTTATTTCACATGTTTGTGCCTTTGGATATGCCACTTCTCTGCCTACAATACACTTTCCTTCTACCCTTGATGAACTCTTATACATTCTTCAAAAATCATCTCCTCTAGGAAGATTTCTCAGAATAAAAACAACAGGTAGCTGAAGTAGTAAACAAGTGTGCTACACACTATGCTGAACACTTTCCATTGCTAATATTATTTAATCCTCAAAATAGACCCTGATGTAGGTACCATAATTAGCTCCATATTCTAGCATGTTAAAGATGAGGAAACTGAGGTCCAAGGAGATCATGTAAGCTGCCCAAGGCCATGCAGCGAGAAGTGGTAGCACTGAGATTTGATCACAATCTTTCTGACTCCATAGTTTGAGTCTCTAAACACTGTTGTATACTGCCTCATCAAAACATTTTCAAGCAATAGATGGACTTCTACTTCTGCAGTGTTGCACCTGCTATTTCTTTCATATGGGACATTTTATCCTGCTTTGCTAACAAAATATTATTCATCATTTTTAGACACATCTTGCCAACTTGAGTCTCACCTGAGTTAGCCATGTGTCCCTCTATGCTTCTTTATCTTTCCCCTGGTAAGATGGCACATTTTTAACAAAGGGCAGAACTCTTTGTAGCCCCATGGCCTTACACTGTGCACTTACACACGTAAGACAATGATAACACAATGGTGATGAGATGAAGAACAAAAAGGCAACATCAATGGCGTCCCATAAACAGGTCGAAATGGCCCATTTGTGACATTTCTCATCAGCCTGTATTCTTTTCTAAGTTCTTTACACTGCTGAATCAGCCATATTATCCAACACAACAAATCCCTTCAATTTCAGATGAGTTATATTACTAATAAAGATGAAGAGGAGAAATGACAGGTCACAGCACATTTTTGTTAGAAACAAAATCAAAAGAAGCTTTTGATTTGGCTCCTGATGACATATGTTCCAATTTTTTAAGATCAAAAAAGCATAATTAACTATAAATTACATACCACATATTCACAATATAAAGCTTCACAGATGTATGCACCTTGGAACAAGGCAACACAACAGCCAATGTATGTTTTTATATGCTGTGTTATTAGAGTTCACCATCACAGAAAATTCTTATCTCATTAAAAAAGCTTTATTTTGAAATAACTTGAAACTTACATAAGAGTTGCAAAGATAATCCAGAGTTTCAAAATACCCTTGACCCAGCTTTTTCCTGTATTAGTATTTTACATAATTATAGAACATTTGTAAAAGTAGGAAATTAACCTTGGTCAATGCTTTTAACTAAAGTGCATAAGTTATTTGAAATTTCCAGGTTGTCGTTTTTTCTTTCTGTTTCAGAATTCCATCCAAGATACCACATTGTACTTCATTGTTATGTCTTCTTAGGCTCCTCTTAGCTGTGATAGTTTCTCAAACTTTCCTTGTTTTAAATTGAGCTTGACAGTTTTAAAGAGTTCAATTGTAGAGTAGGGCTGTCTGATGCTTTCTCATGATTAAACTGAGGTTATGGTTTTTTTGAATAAAGGTGATATGTTCATCTTATCATACCAGGGGGTACATGACATCAATAATCCTTGATGTTGGTAATGTTAACCATAATCACTTGTGTAAGTGTGTCTGCTAGTTTTCTTCACTATAAAGTTACAATGTTTCCCTTTCCTTACACTAGAAGTTAGAAGCCAGTCAGTAACTCTGGCTGACACTCAAGGAGTGAAGAATTAAGTTTTATCTCCTAGAAGGAAGGAGTATAGAAGAATTTGTAGACACGTGATAAAACCATCACAATATTTTTAAAAAAATGATTTTGGGGGAGAAACTTTCAGGCCATCTAAGTACCCTATTTCTCCTTAAAGTTTCACATACTAATTTTAGTGTTAATCAATAGAACTTGCCTATACTAATTGTAACTGCATTGTCCTGTGGATGAAAAAGGGGGCTATATGCAAAGTAACCTCACAAAGTGATCTGATCACAAATTCCTAACTGAGCAAGTCATGGTGAGTAGTCATGCCCAGGCCTACAATTTCTTTAGTAAAATGTTTTAAGCCAGCCCCATCCATTGTTCTTGTTCAACTAGGTTAAGACACATTAGAAATACCAGATTCAATACCCCTAGAAGAGGAGGCTAGTATTTATCCTCACCAGAGCATAAAATCTTGTTAACTATCCTGTAATCCAGTCCCAACCTTGTTTCCTCCAATCCTCCTTACATCTCCTGCTTAATTTCAAATGTATAAAAGAAGCTGCAAAACTGTTATTCTCCGGAGCATTTAAAATCTTGCTCCATGGCATATGCTTTCGACAGTTCTAATGATGATTTTCTATTTCCCTCACTTGTTATTCTATTATTTTTATCAGTTTACATTTCTGATTTGAAATTATCCTGTGAGAAAGCATTCTGCCTTCTCCAACATTTTTTATTTAATCACTTATGTATACACTAGAGGCCCGGTGCATGAAATTTGTGCATGGAGGGGGGAGGGTCCTTCAGCCCAGCCTGCACCCTCTTCAATCCGGGACCCCTCGGGAGATGTCCAACGGCCTCTCACAATATAGGACCGCTGGCTCCTAACCGCTCACCGGCCTGCCTGCCTGATCGCCCCTAACCCCTCTGCCTGCCTGCCTGATCACCCTTAACCACCTCTCCCTGCCTGCCTGATCGCCCCTAACCACCTCTGCCTGCCTGCCTGATCGCCCCCAACTGCTCCCCTATTGGCCTGATCAGCCCTAACTGCTCCCCTGCTGGCCTGATTGCCCCTAACCACCTCTGCCTCGCACCACACCCAGGACCCAGGATTCCTCCTCCAGCCTTTTGCAGGCACCTGGGACCCAGGCTTCCCTCCTTCTGGCCAGTTACAGGCACCCAGGACCCAGGCTGGCCACAGCCGCAGGGGACCATGGGCAGGTGGCTTTGCCCGGGCCACAGCCACAGGTGCAGACTCCTGGGACTGCGGAGTGTGCAGCTTGTCCCTCTCCTGGGCCACAGCCTGGCTGGTCCCCATTCCTCTCTCGTGAGCTCATTTGTGCCTGGCTGGTCCCCATTCCTCTCTCCCCAGTGTTGAGTGTCTGAGCCATTATGGCATGATGGCGTGACAACCATTTGCATATTAGCTCTTTATTATATAAGATATGTATGTTTTTTTGACTATCTTATTCTTTGGGTTATAATCCAAAACTACTGTTTTTTATTTTATGCCTTGGCCATTAGGAGCTCTTTCAATTGAGTCCTCTACACTTTTGATATAGCCTTATCTTCCTTTTGTTTTAAAGCTCTTCCTTATTTTTTGGCTCCACAAAACATGTACGTCTCATCTTGAGTCTTCCCTGATTTAGCTCTAGAATTAGCCATTTCTCCAAAGTGTTGATTTGTTATTTTTGGGAAATGGTATGTAAAAAATAAAAATCTTGGGCACTGGGTTTGTCTATTGTTATTGATGTTACTGCTTTTAGGCTCACTTAAAGGAAACAGCTAGGAAGGATATGTACATATAGAAACTCATATAGACACATGTATCTATAATTAGTACCTATCTATGTTTGTATGTATCTTGTAACCATAGAACCGTATCCATCCATGTATCTATTTACATACATGAATATGAATATATATTCATCATGAATCTGTATATCTATATACAACTGTATCCATGTACTATCTACATATTTATGTATATACCTGCATATCTATGTATCTATCTTAAAATAAACAATAAACTGAGTTCATACTGATATCCTACTTCAATACAGCACCACAAGGTTTATTGCAGCATCTCCCCTTTTGCTTATTTGTAACTTCTTTCTCTGACAGTGTGAAATAGGGCTCTCATTATCACAGTAAATTCCTTTTTTGTTCCACCTTAGTATACAGATAACTAAGTATCATTGATGTTATTTGCCATAAAATAAATATGGCACTTTAAATTAAAGGCATAAAAGAAATATTTTGTACTGGAGTCTCCACATGGGTGTCTTGAACTTAAAAGGACAGCTGTGCTCTGTCCCCTGAAGTAATTCCTTTTCAGGCGGCGATTACACATTTTCCAAGTACCATTCCTGAGTATACTTGTAGTAGATTGTAGAGTTGTTCAATTTTGCATACTTTGATAAAAAGAGCTTCTTAGATGCACCATGAAAATTCATACTAATCAACATATTTTATGCAAAACTCTATGGAAATAGGGTTAACATACAGATACATTTCTTGTTTCTTAGAAATAACCTGTCATTCTTTTGTTAATATCAGAGTAAAAATATTCAATAGTCATATGGTTATGTATAAGAATGCCAGACAAGTCCCATTCCCCACTGAGCCTACTACTGAGTAAGTGCAGGGAGTACAGTACAAGGAAAGATCAACAATGAAATCACTGACCCTCAAGAACAGGGAAACAGAATTATGAATAAAGAAAAACAGACTGGTCACTGTTCTTAGATAAATTCCATAGCTTTCTGACTACCTTTAATTATTAAAAATCAGTTGAGTGTAATCCAGTCTCATATCTGGTTTAAACATCCTCCGAAAAGCCCATCCAACTGAGCTCAAAGTGTAAAATCTGGCCAAAACCTGGGGAGGGGACATGGTCTATTCTTTCATTGCTCTATATCTCCATTTTTAACAGGCTTAATTCACTTTATTTTTTCTTGTATATAATTATGCCATGGCCATGTATCTCCTTCTTTTTTGTCCTTCTAGTGGAGGCCAGGGTTAAGAGTTAGAAGAAGGGATTGTCTTAGGAAATTTCAGGGTGCCTCTCTTTGTAGTTTGGCCTAGAGCTAGACCTGTTCAAAGATGATGGCTCTCTATAAGGCTGACTATCATTGTGGGGCAGTGAAATACAGAATTCTGGCCTAAAAGGAGTGATATGGACTAGAAGACCTTTACTTATTAGGAAATAGAACTTGAGACAGAGAAAGTGTTGATTATTTGTAACAGAACCAAAAGTCAAAATTTACATAAAGAAAAACAAAGACATTATTTGGGTTATTCTAAGAGCAAAGCAGCAGCAGTTATTAAAGGTTGCTTTTCCTCACGGCGCCAATCTCTCTTTTCTTCCCAATCTATGCAATCTCATCCAGATTTACAACTTTCACTATTAAGCAAATACAGAGAACTTCACTAGGATGAAAGAATGAAAGAGGACAGGGAGTTTTCTGGTTTTTCACTGACTTACCCCATAGGCCTAGAATATAAGGAAAGATCAACTGGCACATAGTAGACACTGGATAAATAACTAAGAATTACATTGAGTAATCATAATTAATCGCTATCCAGCCAGCCCTAATCTTTAAACTCAAGACCAATACATGCAATCAAATATTAAGCATCTGTGTTCAGAATCTCAAACTCATTACAAACCCAACACGCCCAAGACTGAGTTGATAATGGTTTCCCGCAAATATAGTTCTATACTGATGTTTCCTGGTTCAGTGAATGTCATCATTTTCCATTCAAGGAGACAAACCTGAAACCAAGAGTCATCCTTGAGACTCTATCCCTACGTCCTTCAATCCAAATGGTCACCAAGTCCCTGTTGATTTTACTTCCCAAATAGCTCTTTAATTCACCACTGCCTCCCATCTTGAAAGCCTTCAGTGGCTTCCTATTACTCTTAGGTTAAAGGTTAAAAAAAAAAAAAGCTTTTCACATGTTTTTCAAGCATCCATACCTGCTTACTTTTCTAGGACCACTTTACACCACTTTACTCTGAGCTTTCTAAATTCTGTTTGTGCCGAATGCTTTTCCTTCTCTCTGGAATGCCCTACCACCCCGCATCTACCAACACCTCCATGAAGTTCACTGCAGCTCATTCTTCATAACTTAGCTCACGTGTTTCCTTCCCCTTCCTCTCCTCCCTGACCACCATCTGGGTCAAGGTCTTTTATTAACTTCTCAAATTGTGTTCTTTTCTAAAAAAAAAAAATCATCTCAATTTGGAAATATTTGTTACTTGATTTGATTATTTGATTTTTGTCTAGCTCCTCCATTCGATCATAAATGTCATGAGAGCAGAAAACTTAATTGGCTAGTCTTGTCTCTTCAGTGCCTGGCCAGTGTCTTGCACATGGTAAGAACTCACAGATTTGAAAAATGAATGAACAAGCAGATAGATAATAAAAAAGGCTCTGGGAAGAATGGAAAAGTATATGGAACTGTAAGACAATGAATTTCGATTGTTTTAAGCCACCCAGATTTTATATTTCTGTTATGGCAACCTTAGAAAACTAATATCCATTCAAAGTTCTATGTGAAACCTGAGAGCACAAGAAATCAGTCAAGGCAAGGACAACATCTCCAATGTACTCATGTTTCCTGTTCAGGTGCACACAGGGTAACCCCCCCTCCCAACTCCTTACAACAAGTTTTAACACAGCTAACAGTCCTTTTGCAATTCAACAACTGTGAGAAGCTGCATAAAACTGAAAAACAATTTTCATGCTTTTTCTTAGGACCATAAGAATGCTCTTTCCCATTGTGACAGGATCGGAAGAACAAAAAGCACTGTAAGTTTTTAAAATTTCTCTTCTCTTGATTAAATGAAATATAGTCCCCACAGCTGAGGGCCAGGCATTCTGAGTTCAGACAGAGTTGAGGTGTTTCTTGTCTATGTTTGGGCACTTTTTTTTTTAACTTGAGGAATTATCTTACAGTATGCTGTGACAAACTGTAATAAAAGTAATGATAAATTAGCACAGTTATAGAATGACACAACCGACAACTCACCAGTGTAAACAGACAGTCCTAGGCAAGCCATTTTATGTTTGTTCAATGGCAAGAGAGACTTAAGCTAACTTATAAAACATCCTGAGTGCCAGTGGATGAGGCAAAGAACAAGGTTCTCAAAAATCCTCTAAAAGTGATCTGGTTTGGGTCAGTCACACAGGAAATTTAGGAAAGGCTTAGAAAAACCCTTCTTCCAAGAAAGTCTCAAATCTTTAAATTTACTTTTATAAGACTTATTTGATTAGAGGCAAAAGAAAATGACTCCAAGCTGTTCTTGGTGGGTGAAAGCTGGTCTGGCATTTTGAGAGTGTACCCACTGTCCCTACTTGCTGTCCTCTCAGTACATCACTTCCCAGTGTCAGAAAGGAATCATTTCCTCTTGAGGATAGAGAACAAAGCTCTGGAGGTGTTTTAGTTCCCAGGGGCTGTGGTAACAAAGTACCAGAGTTGGGTGGATTAAAACAACTTCTGGAGGCTAGAAGCCCAAATTTAGGGTTTCTGTGGGCTTGGTTTGTTCCGGATGTTCTGCGGAGGGGTCTGTTTGAGGATTCCCTCCCAGCTCCTGGTGAAGGCCGGCAATCCTTGGTGTCCCTTCGTTTGTAGACACCTCAATCCAGTCTCTGTCATCACTTGGTGTTCTTCCTGGCTGTCTATCTGTGTCTCTTCTCCTTTCCATATAAGGACACCAGTCATAATAAGTTAGGGCTCACCTAATGACCTCATCTTAACTCGTTTTCATCGACAAATACCCTATTTCTAAGTAAGGACACATTCACAGGTACTGGGAGTTAGGGCTTCCATATGTAAAGGGATAGGCAAAAGTAGGTTAAATTACCAGCCATCATTACCTAAAAGATAAGTCCTAAGTAAGGATATGAAATAATAATGATAATAATAATAATAATAATAATAAGGCAAATAAATAATATAAGAATAAACTCTGCTTCATGTAAACCTACTTCTGCAAACTCCTGTATTTTGAGGAACATGATTTAATCCATAATTGGAGGACTTAGATTCTAATAGGTACCTCTTCTGCTTTAATTTAACTTCCTGGATCCGACTTCTACCTGTTTAGGTCCAAAATTCCAGTTGGTTGTGTCTCTTTTTTGCATTGACTTCCAGATCTCTGTTGCCTTATGATGATAATTGATAGCCACAAATTCTGAGCCTCTTTTGGCACCTATTGCTTTGAGTCTTACTCTGAATAGTTCTCAGTTTTAGCAAAGTCATCTCTTTAAACCCATCTTAATAGCTTGTTCATGAGTTAATATAACATAAGAACTTATTATTTACCAAAGTCTAGTAATGAAGCAATTTCAGAAACAGCAGGTCAAATGCTAGGGCATTGTCGCCTGTGTTTTTGGTGTTAGATCCAAGAAACTAATGCCAATTCCAATGTTATGAAACTTTCCATAGTGTCTTCTTCAAGGATTCTCATAGTTTACATCTTACATAAAGGTCTTTAATCCATTTTGAGTTCATTTTTGCATATGGTGTAAGGTAAGGGTCCAACATCTTTTGTATGTGGACTTCTAGTTTTCTCTACATCATTTGGTAAACAGACAGTCACTTGCCTTTTATGCAGTTTTGACACCTTTTGTCAAAGACTGACCCTATATGCAAGGGTTTATTTCTGGATTCTCTTGCTGTTCGATTGATTTATATGTCTGTCTTCATGTCAGTACAATGCAACTTTAATTTTTGTAGCTTTGTAATATGTTTTGAAATCATGAAGTATGAGGCCTCCAACTTGGTTTGTTTTCTTTAGGATTGTTTTGGCTGTTTGGGGTCCCTTGAAAGTCCCTATGAATTTTAGAACATTCTTTCTATGACTGCAGAAAATGCATTGAAATTTTGATGGAGATTACACTGAATCTGTTGATTACTTTGAATAGTATGGACATGTTTAACAATATTAAGTCTTCTAATCCACACTATTAAGTCTTCAACTTCACAGGATGTCTTTTCATTTATTTATATCTCCTATGATTTCTTTCACCAATGTTTTACAGTTTTCAGTGTAGAAGTCTTTCACCTCCTTGGTTAAGTTTATTCCTAAGTATTTTATTCTTTGTGACACTATCATAAATAGGATTTTTTTCTATGGTGACGGTTTTGACCTCTGTAAAGTCTTTGTGCATGTTGACCACAACCTCCTTCTTGAAACACTTGAACCTTTTGGATTTGATGACAAACACATTCCAGCCTTTCCTCCTACCTCTTGGGCTGTGACTTCTTATTCCCATTTCAGGCTCTTCCTCATTGGCTCCTGTGATTCAGGGAACTATTCTTCCTTTGGTAAACTAGTGATTTCTAAGGGTTTTAAATTATCATCTGCATGGTGATTTTTTGCTCCTCTTCAATATCTATTTCAGCACAGATAGTTCACCTCCCCTTTCATCCTTACATATACATGTAGACATCATCTCTAAGATAGCTCCCAGGCATCTATCTCATAGAAAATATGACCAACCCCCATCACTTAAAAGAAAACAAGTGAACGAAACCCATACTCCTTTCTTCTCTTGTATTCCCTGTCATGGAACACCTTGGGCAGTCTGGAAACCTGGGTAACATCCTTGTCTCCTGCCTTTTCTCATCTCCTATATCTAGTCACCAAATCCTATCCTCTGGTTTCCCTCCTCTCCATTAAATCACTCCTTTGTGTTCCCCCATCTCTATATCCTTTATTGAGCTATAATCTCTGTCTGCCTCAGAAGTTGGTCCTCCTATCTTCAGCCTAAGTGTCCTTCAGTCCATTTTACACACTGAAGCTAGAGTGTAGGGGACATTATGTCACTCTTTGGCTTAAATACCCTCAGCATAATATCTAAATGCTTAATGCTGCTCACATTAATTTCATCTGCTTGTCCAAGCTTATTTTCCCAGCTCATCATTTTCTTCTTTGTTCTATACTTGACTCACAGTGAAATTCTAGTGGCCTCTAAAAAAGTCACTGTGCTCTTTCCTGCCTAAAGAAAAAGCTTGTTGTTCCTTTCATCGTAAGTACCTTTCCTCATGCCACCTTCCTCCAACCCCTTTCACCTGGATAGGCATTATTCAACGTTCAGATTTCAGTCTGTGCCAAACTTGTGAGAAAACATCTCTGATTTCATAGTCTATGCTGGATATGTTGCCTATGTGCTCCTCAAGCCTCTCGTAGTATCTGTTTACTTGTTACTTTCTCCCAGAAGTTCCCAAGCTATTTTAAGGCAGGAACAATGAATGTCCCTTGCCCCTAACACAATATATGAAGCACAGTATTCAGACCTGCAGTTTACAGAATGGGGAGTAATATGCCAACTATGAAAGGAATACTTCAGACCATCTCAGCCTCATGCCATTACATATTTGAATCATTCAACCCTCCTCCCCCAAATCCCACACTAGTTCCTGGCTCTTCCTCATTGGCTCCTATGACTAAGTTATATTGTGTACAATTGGCTGTCAAGAAGCCAAATATAACACTAAGTTATATTTTGATCAGAATTTGACCTCCAGTCTATATACCCACAGAGAGGGGGTATGTTGATTCACAAATGTAAGCATCTCATGCACTCTATTTTCTAGACATGCATTTCATAATGAATGAATGAACTGATCAGGTAGTATGGCATCTTTCAGTGAGGACACTGGTTTAGAGTTTGATGGCCCATGTTATCCCAACTTAGGCATTTACAGATAATGTGAATTTGCGCAAGGAGTTTACTTCCCTAAATGTTAGTTTCCGTGTCTTTAATATTTAGAATTAAATTCAATAATTTAATATGAAGTACCTTGCATATGGTAGTTTTCAATTGGTAATATTTATTATTGTAGCAGTTACATCACTCTCTTTTATGTTACATTAGTTTGAGTTCACTAATGAGAGATGGACAAAGTACTGAGAATAATGACAGCTCCATTCAGATCAGGTGATAGAAACCAGTGCTTAGCTGAGTGGTATACTCTGGCAACACCCTGTCTCCTTGACATTGCCCTAACTCTGGAATGACTTCAATATCGGATACAAGACAGAGATGAAAATGTAAGCCCCCAGATAAGGCAAAAGAGAAAAATTAATCTGGAGCTCATATTTTTAAAAGAAATATATTTAAAAACTATTCAATAAGTGAGAGAAGCTTCTTTACCTATCCTCCCACCCCACCAATATGCAGTGGACATCATTAAAGGCCAAACATCATCAAATTTGAATCAGGATTCTAATGAGATGATATAGAGCTGGGGAGACAGTTTTAATTTCAGAGCTTTGAATTTAATCTAAACAGACTATCAATAGTTCCCTTTTCAATCATTCTTTCCCTGAGGCTTTTCTATGCGTTCCTCCCCCTCATAGTTCAATGAATTTTATACTGCTTAAAAGAAAATGCTTTATATCTGCCTTGCACTGAATTTATAAGAATAAAGCTTCAAGAATTCTCTTCATTTTCAAAGTCTGCAAAACTCTACCTACATTCCCCAGTATTATTCCAACATCACTAAACATCAATATCATTATGTCCTCCTATTGTTCAGAGTATAGTATTAGGTCAAGGGTTTTTTTTAGCCTCCATACAAACTAATCTGGCTTCTTGACAGCAAATTATACATTCACTAACAATCCTGTTCTTAGTCAATGTTCTGATCTTATGTAGAAAACCATTATCTTTTATCTGTCATCTATCTATCATCTATCATCTATCTATTATATCCAGGTCCAGAATGGGTTTTGGGGATGCTGAAAATAGAAGCATGGCCTCTATTTAATTAGCTATGAAGTCATGTAAATTATGGCCACTATGAACTGATTGCTGCTGTTGTATATTACTACTAGCAATAGATTGCATCTTATATTCAACACATAGGGAAATCAGTAGATGAATTTTACATGGACATTATTTACATTATTTATTTTGAAGAGTTACAAAGGAAAAGCTATAGCAGTGACCATTAAGGCACAATTCTGGTGATATCTTGGAGCGGGGGATGTTGGGAATAGGTACTATGTCAGAACCATTCAAAATTCATCCCCAAGAAGCTCTTTTATTTTCCCCTGAATTCCATATTAAATTTTTTCCCTCTATAAAAATGCTTTTATTGAGTAATATGTAATTCAATGTTGCTTCTTTTTCCTGAAAGGAAGGCATAGATGAAGAGACATCAGAGTTTCAGCGTTAGGGAAGCTGAGCTGTCACATAGTATTTGCAGAAACCCAACTGCAGGTATTAAAGTTGGCATTTTAGTTAGCACATCTAGTCTTATGATGGGTAAACACACAATTCCCTTTTGGCTTCCTGTAGTGGTAAAAAGGGCTGCTGGCTCTATAGTTTCTCTTGAAAAGCCCTAGAGGATAGCAGTCCCTGGTTGGAAACCACTGTCTTAAAAGGCAAGGAGGTGACATCAGAAAATAATGGGAAATATATATTAGAGGTCTGGTGCACAAAAATTTGTGCACTTGAGGGGGGGAGAAGAGGGGTCCCTCAGCCTGGCCTGTGCCCTCTCGCAGTCTGGGACCCCTCAGGGGATGACCACCTGCTGGCTTAGGCCTGCTCCCTGGGGGATTAGGCCTAAACTGGCAATCAGACATCCCTCTGGCAGCCCAGCAGCCCTCGGGGGATGTCAACTTGCCAGCAGGGAGCAGACATAAGCTGCAGTCGGACATCCTTAGTGCTGCTGAGGAGGCAGGAGAGGCTCCCACCACCACCGCTGTGCTGGCAGCCATCAGCCTGGCTTGTGGCTGAGCAGAGCTCCTCCCATGTGAGAGCGCCCTAACCACCAGAGGGCAGCTCCTGCATTGAGCATCTGCCCCCTGGTGGTCAGTGTGTGTCATAGTGACCAGTCATTCCCAGTCTTTCTGCTGTTAGGGTCACTTTGCATATTACCCTTTTACTATATAGGATAGAGGCCTGGTGCACGGGTGGGGGCCTGCTGGTTTGCCCTGAAGTGTGTCTCAGATCAGGGTGGGGGTCCCGTTTGGGTGCCTGGCCAGCCTGGGTGAGGGGCTGATGGCTGTTTGCAGCTGGTTACACCTCCTTCAGGGTGGGGGTCCCCACTGGGGTGCCTGGCCAGTCTGGATGAGGGGCTGAGGGCCGTTTTTAGGCTGGCTGGCAACTGAAGCTCCCAGCCTCTCCTTTTTTCCTTCTTTTTTTTTATTCTGGGATTTATTTACCTTCTATAATTGAAACTTTGTTGCTGTCCTGCTCCCTCCAGCTCTGAGGCCGCGGCTGGCTGTAAGCAGGTATCTGGGGTTTGTTTGGTTTCTATAATTGAAACTTTATTGCTTTTGGAGCTGTTGCTTTCAGAGCTCAGAGCTGGGCCACGGCAGGCAGGTAACCTTGGCTTCCTCCATCACTGGAGCAAGCAAGCCTCCTGCTCGCTTCAGCTGCGTGGCTGCCGGCCACCATCTCTGTTGGCAGTTAATTTGCATATCTTGCTGATTAGCCAATGGGAATCATAGCAGAGGTATGGTTAATTACCCTTTTTATCTTTTATTAGATAGGATATCTATATCTATATCTATATATATGTATATATATAGATATATAGATATATAAATATATAGATATACATATATATATATATATATATATATATATATATATATATACAGAGAGAGAGAGAGAGAGAGAGAGAGAGAGAGAGAGAGAGAGAGAGAGATAGCATCATGTTTCTACTTAAGGAGAATACTATTCTACAAGTCCACCAACAACTGATCAGTAGACCATAATTGCCCTTGGGGAACTTCTCCCTGAAAGGTTTGGTGTCCTTTGACACTTGGCCACCTGACTTTATCACTTTTCTGACTCTGGATTTGGTCACATTCCTCCCAGTTTATCACCATGTTACAGATAGTCATAATCCATGTTCTTTCCCTTTATTTCATATCTGAAATGTTTTCCTAGATTTATTCTTCACTTATTTCTTCTTTTCCATTCCGATTCATTCACTGTACCATTTAGCTTTCTGCCATGATCTCCCATTTTGCCCATTTTCAGGGACATATTTCCTTCCCCCAAGTGTGAGAACTTGTTTTCTCTTTCTAATAGACCTGTTTAATAGCTCATATTTCACTTCTCCATTTTAGAGGTACTTGCTTCTATTACTCTTGAAAAATGTCTAAGAACCAAGATTTATAATTTAACACAATTGTTTTTAATAAACAATCAAAATAAAATAGATTAAAAGTCTCTAGAGGCCTGGCTAACATGTTAATATGCGGCAGGCATTTGATGTCTGTGTCTAAGGAGGATCCTTTCTCCAGAGGTCACTGAAAGAAGAGCTGCCTTGGGCAGCATCTGTCATTATGTGGAGTGAATGGTAAGCATTTTAGCTCTTACAGTCTGCAACTGTCCTAACTCCAGTAGCTCTGATTAGATCATCTGCTTTTCAAGGAGAAACACAGAACTATTTTGGATAGTTTTAATGATTGGGTTGCTTAATTCATCTTCATTACTCAGAAAACTGACTCTTACATCAATAGTTATTTCATAAATATAATGATGTCTCTGTCATCTAAAATATCATTATTTATAAACAGGTAATTAAAAGTCCTGTGAGTGAGCCTTCACATAAGGCATGACTCCTGTTTGACATCTACACAGCTTTAGCTCAACTCAATATAGTGTGGAGGCTAAGAGCCTGGGGTTTTGATCCAAATCGCCTGGGTTCAAATCCTAACTCTGCCACTTATTAGCACTGAGCTCTCAACAAATGTTACTGGAGGAATATAAACCTGTAGACTAGTTGGTGGAAAGAATAAAAGATGAAATAAAAGTTAGAACTGAACAGAGAGGCTTTGGAATACTACATAGTGCTTTCTGGAATTTCAAACATTAAGAAAATCAAGTGCTTTTTTCACATTTCCCCCTTTCTATTTTCTATCTGGGAATAGTAAAAATAGAGTATATACATTTAAATCCTTAAGGGTTGTCCTGCACATGAAAAACTAAACAAATATTTCAGGTAACATTTTTATTGAAGATCTAAATGAAGTCATAAAATTCAGTCTAAAGTTTCAGTTATCCACATCATTATGAGCATAAAAGTGGATGCATGTGGATGGATGTGTGTGAATGTATTCTTGAAATTATGTAAATGAACCTCAAAGACCAAGATAAAAGGAAATAAAGAAAACCAAGGATATAAAAAATGACATACTATTTAAAAACTAGTAAAAACAGCCCATAGTTAGTTTGGCTCAGTGGATAGAGCATGAACCTGTGGACTGAAGGGTTCCAGGATCCATTCTGGTTGAGGGCTCATGCCTGGGTTGCAGGGTTGGTCCCCAGTAGGGGGCATGCAGGAGGCAGCTGGTCAATGATTCTCATCATTGATGTTTCTATCTCTCTCTCCTTCTCCCTTCCTCTCTGAAATCAATAAAAATATATTTTAAAAAACACACACACACAAAAATAATGAAAACACAAAGTACTCTTATACAAAAACTAGAGGCCCGGTGCATGAAAATTCATGCACTGGAAGGGGGATTCCTCAGCCCAGCCTGCTCCCTCTCACAGTCTGGGAGCCCTAAGGGGCGGGAGGCGACTCGGTAATCAGGGGAAGGTGATACCCCCCATCACACCTCTGCTGCTGCCACTGCCGGTAGCACAAGCCTTGGCCGGCCCTGCTTGCCTGAGCTTCAGTTAGTGGGGGGTGCAGGAGGACCCGAGGCCCCTAGCGGAGTGAGGGGACTCCAGTGGCAGGTATGCAGAGCAGGTGGCCCAGCCCCTGCTGTAGGTGCCGCCATCTTGTGAGGGTGTGACAGCCAATTTGAATATTACCTCTTTATTATATAGGATAGAAGAAAGTGAATCAAGTACATTTTAGTTTACTGTAATAATATTTGACCCACAGCAATTTAATGAGTATCCTATATAATAAAAGAGAAACAGGCAAATTAGCCATCCCTCCGCTACACTCAAGCCATGCCCACAAGCCAATCCTAGTGACTATGCAAATGATCAGACAAAGATGGAGGTTAATTTGCATACGCAGGTGTCAAGCACCCCAGGAGGTGACAGCGGCCTTGGCCGCAGGCTCACGGGACTTTGGCCGGCCCTGGGAGGCGAGGCCGTAGCCACGCCGGTGGGTTCCCAGTACTTTTGCCGGTCGGGGAGGCATGGCCACCAGTGCCTAGCCACACCTGCAGACTCCCGGGACCTAGCCGGAAGACCTGGCAGAGCAGGAGACCACTGGACATGGAGCAGAGCGAGAGAGAGGGCAGCTTGGAAGGCACAGCTCCCTCTGTCACCCCAGATTCCTCATCACAGCTGTGGAAACTGACAGCAGGGAGGAGAAAGTCCCACCCCCACAGAATCAGCCAGAATCAGCCATTGGTCAGACAGCTCTCAGCAGCCTGATAGCCAGGACTCTCATTCACCTGTATCTCAGACTGACAGTAGAGAGGTGGGACTATGTCTAAAGGACAACTGTTGATACAACATAGCTCTGAAGCCGAAAGATGCCGGCAGTATCGACAGAAAGTGTCTGCAGAGCAGCATGCATCTGATCTTGAAAGAAGGTGGTGCCTGCGACAGGATGTATCTGAACACCAGCTACTGGAAAAATGTTGCTCTGATGCCAAAAAACACCGGCGTTATTGACAGAAAATGTCTAAAGACCAATGTGCCTTTGAAGTTGAAAGAAGGGCGTGGCGACGACAGAATATGTTGAGAGAATAGTCATCAACAAGTACTACCAATACTGGTAGGAACTGCCTTCTCAGTGAAAATGGAGTACATGAGGATGCAATCCTTGGACATAGTTGTGGTGGAATAACTATTCGATGTGAATTTTGCCTATCACTGAATTTCTTGGATGAAAAACCATCTGATGGGAAATTTACTCGATGTTGTAGCAAAGGGAAAGTCTGTCCAAATGATACACATTTTCCAGATTACCCAGCATATTTAAAAAGATTAATGACAAACAAAGATTCTGACAATAAAAATTTCATGGAAAATATTCATTCCATAAATAGTTCTTTTGCTTTTGCTTCCATGGGTGCAAATATTGCATCGCCATCAGGATATGGGCCATACTGTTTTAGAATACACAGACAAGTTTATCACTGTACTGGAACTTTATACCCTTCGGATGGTGTTTCTCGGAAGTTTGCTCAACTCTATATTTGGATACAGCCAAAGCTATGAGTAAAAGATTAGCAATGCCAGAAAACCAGGGCTGCTCAGAAAGACTCATGATCAACATCAACAACCTCATTCATGAAATAAATGAATTAACAAAATCGTACAAGATGCTACATGAGGTAGAAAAGGAAGCCTAATCTGAAGCAGCAGCAAAAGGTATTGATCCCACAGAAATAACAATGGTGATTAAATACGATCGTAACAGTCACCCAAGTAGATATAATCCTCCCCGTGTAACCAAGGTTGCTGTCATATTCAGAAATGAAGATGGAGAACCTCCTTTTGAAAGGGACTTGCTCATTCGTTGTAAACCAGATCCCAATAATCCAAATGCCACTAAAATGAAACAAATCAATATCCTGTTTCCTACATTGGATGCAATGACATATCCTATTCTTTTTCCACATGGTGAAAAAGGCTGGGGAGCAGATATTGCATTAAGACTCAGAGACAACAGTGTAATTGACAATAATACTAGACAAAATTTAAGGACACAAGTCACACAAATGCAGTATTACAGATTTCATCTCTCTGTGCGGGACACGTTCAATCCTATTTTAAATGCAGGAAAATTAACTCAACAGTTTATCATGGATTCGTATTAAAAAATGAAGGCCAATCAGATAAATTTCATCAAAGCAAATCAATCTAAGTTGAGAGTTGAAAAATATAGTGGTTTGATGTATTATCTCAAATCTAGATCTGAAAAGGACAATGTGCCAATTGGTAAAATGATAATACGTCCATCATCTTTTGAGGGTAGTCCCAGAAATATGCAGCAGCGATATCAGGATGCTATGGCAATTGTAATGAGGTATGGCAAGCCCAATTTATTCATAACCATGACATGCAACTCCAAATGGGCAGATATTACAAACAATTTACAATGCTGGCAAAAAGTTGAAACAGACCTAACTTGGTAGCCAGAGTTTTTAATATTAAACTGAACACTCTTTTAAATTATATCTGTAAATTCCATTTATTTGACAAAGTAATAGCTAAAATTCATGTCACTGAATTTCAGAAATGTCGACTGCCTCACACTCACATATTATTGATATTAGTTAGTCCAAATTACGTTTCTCTAATTAATTCCCTTTCAATGTGCACGAATTTCATGCACTGGGCTACTAGTCAAGTATAAAATTAATAGATGAATTTAATAGAAATGTAATTTCAGTCCAATTACGGCTAAAAACAGTGTGAAAGGTACTAATACAATTAGATTTTGGTATTTTACTTATGATTTGGATTTCCAATGCTCAAATATATCTAAATATTCAAAGAATATACTCCAAATTGTAGGCTAGCACAATTGGATAATCAACTTTGAAGTATAGAATTTCCAGAAAAACAAAGTATCACTAATACCTAGTGAATGATTAAATAAAACTTACTAGATATCAGTGATACTTTGATAAAACAAAGGATATATACTCAAAGCAAAGCGCCATATAGTTTATCTAAATGGGCATCTTTACATCCATTTTTTTCTTTATTGACAACCCTTAATTAAAACATAGGCTTTGGAGATGTAAAGAAGGGTTGTAAGATGAAATGCCTTAATGTAACTTTCAGATATGAAAATGGCAACAACACAATTTAAATAGATTATGTCTCTGCTTTGTTAAAAATAGACAACTCAGATGCAATTTGAAAATTCTGATGGTGGAGGGCCTCCTAGATGTAGATAGGATTTGTTTTAGAGACTTGGTACTCTCTGGTAGCATCTCTATAATTCTTGCAGTGTTGGGGAGGATAATGCAAGAATATCTGTTCCAGTGTCCTTCTCTCCCACCCACTCTCCTTCTGAAAGGGTCTTTCATAGAGCCAGATATTCAAGCAAAGTATCCTCCATGTAACAGAAACTATGAGAATGGTTGATCATACCTATAATCTTTCTGCCGTCAATAACATAACCTTCATACATTTTCATTTTCATTTTTTGGGGATGTAATTTTCATTGCCATAACATCCAATCTGTTTTCATACTTAACTGGGCACAGTTGATCATTTATTCATTCCATTTTTTATAATCACCATGGGTACCCAGACTAAATCCTCTTTTAGTATCTATAGGCAAGGCAAGTTGATGTTTAATATTTTTATGATGATCAAGAGTATCACATATAATTATGCAAAAAGGCAACTTGGCTTTGACACATTTCATTTTCAGACAACCTTCATTTAATGGCAGAAGGAGAACAGTCTTCAAGTCCAATTTACTACACTATATCAATCTTACCCTTACTCATAATAATAATGTAAAAATGCTCCTAGGATAATTATAGAGCAATAGAAAATTTCCTTTGCTGATAACAAATAAAATTAAAAATATTTTTGCCAACTTAAACTGCTGTAATTATTCAAAATCTATATTTTTACTTTGAAGTTTGAACTGCTTTAATATTACCTGTAAGCACATGTTTTAAGATTCCCCCATATATTACTTACTTGTTTAAGCTTCTTTAGATCTTCATCAAGTTCTAAGTTGTCCAAAATAACAGCAACAAACAAACTCAGGAGGATCTATAAAATGGTTAAATAACAATGAAAAAACCCACATGCTATAAGTATCAAAATATTATCTATATATGATATAAAATATCTGCCTAAAATATACACTATATAGAATGCATTAAATGAAAATAAACATGTAGTTGTGAATCACTGCATAGGTATTTTAAAGAATTTATCCCAAATACATTAAAGGAAATAATCAATATAAATATTAATTTGCTTATGAAGCCAATTTAAAATGGAAATTAACTAAAAGGTTTTTTTTATAACTCAATGATCCCACTTCTGAGACCATATCCAAAGAAAATAATCTGAAGTACTCATGGCATTTTTATTTGCAAGAGTGCTTGATAGAGTTGTTTATAAAAATGAAATATTGGAAATAATATCTAACCTTACATAAACAGTCAATACAATTAATAGAGATCTCTAACATAGGATTCATGCAGCCATTAAAAATTTTCATTGTGGTAGCTAGTCTTGCAGAAGTCTCCCTGGTGTTCACACTTTTGTGAGTCTTTGTTGTCACACGCTTGTGAGTCCCCATCACAATGAATACGGCTGGTATGTGTAAGCAACAGGAAATGGAAATGAGCGTTTGTGATAAGAGACATTGTGGGTTTTACCTTGCTCTCTCTCTCACCCACTCTGGTAGAAGCCAAGTGCTGTGTCATGAAGACACTTAAGGGGCCCTATGGAGAGGCCCATGTGGTGATGAGCTGAGGCTTCTTGCCTACAGCCACAAGTGACTCATCTGAGAAGTGGATACTCCAGCCTCACTGAAGCCTGCAGGCCCAGCCAACATCTGGACTAGGAACTCATCTGACACTCAGAATTAGAAACACCAGCTAAACCTGTCTCAGATTCCTGGCCTGCAGAAACTGCATGAGATAATAAATGTGTATTGTGATGGAAGCTCTTAAGTTGTTCATGATTTGTTATATAGCAACAGACAACTAATGCACTCATAAATTTTTATTAGTGTTTAAAAAATGCTTATACTACAATACTAGGTAAGCGTATATATGGTGGAAGTACAACCGTGTACAAAAAGAAGTAGAGAAAAGGCTAGAAGGTTCTTTAGAGATGTTCTTTAGAGATGCCTTTGTGAAAAGTGATTTTTTCCCTTTTCTTTGTATTACATCATATTTTCCAAATTTTAAAAAAGGCATATACTTCTTTTGGAATGGGTAAATAAGGTAAAAGAAAGAAAACAACAAAAATGCACAATTTAAAAAATATTTTAATTTCTAGTCCTTTTTCAACTTGGACTTCTAAAATTCCACATTCATTTGATAATATTTTTTATTCCTTATTTATATTCTTCCTTTCAATTTCCCTCTTAACAAATTATTTCCACATATGTTTGTTTGTTTGTTAATTCTCACTGAAGGATATATTTTCCATTGACTTTTAGAGAGAGTACAAGGGAGGAGGGGGGGGGAGAGAGAGGGACAGAGAGAGATAGAGAAATATTGATGTGAGAGAGACACATTGATTGGTTGTCTCCCAAATTCATCCTGACCAGGCTGGGGATGGAACCTATAATCCAAGTATGGGCCCTTGACCTGGAATTGAGCCTGCACCACAGTGGCCAAGGCTCCATTTATTAATATTAGACAGTTAAGCATGAAGGTAAGAAAGTTAAGGCAACTTAGTCATTATGATTTTTAAGTATCATAGAGGTTATTATGTATAAGTTAATGGCTAGCTCTTTTCCAAGTTTAATCTACACTAATAAAAGACAAACATGCAAATTGACCATACCTTCGCTATGCCTTAAGCCATGCCCACCAGCCAATCAGAGTGGCTATACACAAATTAACCCAACCAAGATGGCGGCCGGCAGCCATGGAGCTGGAGCAAGCAAGAGGCTTGGTTGCCTCAATGATGGAGGAAGCCAAGCTTCTCGCAGGTCGCAGCAGCTCTAAGCTCCACTCAAAGCAACAAAGTTTCAATTATAGAAGGTAAATAAACCCCAGATACCTGCTTTCAGCCAGCCGTGGCCATGGAGCTGGAGCCTTGGGTTGCCCCTGGGGATGGAGGAAGCCAAGCCCTGGCCAGCTCTGAGCTCCACTCCAGGCTACAAAGTTTCAATTATAGAAGGTAAATAAAGCCCAGAAAAAAAGGAATAAAGAAAAAAAGGAGAGGCTGGGAGCTTCTGTTCCCGGGGAGGCTTGGCCAGACTGAAAATGGCCCTCAGCCCCTCACACAGACTGACCAGGCATCCCAGTGGGAACACCCCACCCTAAAGGGTGTGTGGCCAGCCTGAAAACAGCCATCAGCCTCTCACCCAGGCTGGCCAGGCACCCCAGTGGGGACCCCCACCTGAAAGGGTGTGACCAGCTGCAAACAGCCATCAGCCCCTCACCCAGGCTGGCCAGGCACCCCAGTGGGGACCCCCACCTGAAGGGGTGTGACCAACTGCAAACTGCCATCAGCCCCTCACCCAGGATGGCCAGGCACCCCAGTGGCACTCCAGTGGGGACCCCAACCCTGAAGGGCAAACCAGCCGGCCCCCACCCATGCACCAGGCCTCTATCCTATATAATAAAAGGGTAATATGCAAACTGACCCTAACAACAGAAAGACTGGGAATGACTGGTCACTATGACACACACTGATCACCAGGGGGCAGACGCTCAATGCAGGAGCTGCCCTCTGGTGGTCAGCGTACACCCACAGGGGGAGCTGTGCTCAGCTACAAGCCAGGCTGGCGGCTGCCAGTACAGCGGTGGTGGTGGGAGCCACTCCCACCTCCTCGGCAGCGCTAAGGATGTTGGACTGCAGCTTAGGCCTGCTCCCCACTGGAAAGTGGACATCCCCCGAGGGCTCCTGGGTTACCAGAGGGATGTCTGATTGCCAGCTTAGGCCCAATGCCACGGGGAGCGGGCCTAAGCCAGCAGGTGGTCATCCCCTGAGGGGTCCCAGACTGCGAGAGGGCACAGGCTGGGCTGAGGTACTCCCCCACCCCAAGTGCACAAATTTTTGTGCACCGCGCCTCTAGTGAAAATATAACAAGGAAAAAGAAACCTCTAAAACATTATTACATTTTGAAAGGATATGCTTGGCTTGGGACAAGTACCAGTACCCTTCCTTTTCATCACATGTCCTTTGGGATTTTACCAGAACTTAAAGAAGATACAGAATAGATTTTTACTGATTTTCCCATGTCTGCCACACTATGGGCATCTGGGCACAGATACATTCAGGCTTACTCTAAACCAGCCATTATACTCTAAACTGGACATTATATAGTTCACTCCAAGTTTAGCTCCCTTCCCATGACCTTGATGTTTATATTGATGTTATCATGACAAGTAACAGCAGAGGAGGAGTCTACCTTTCTTGCCAACCTCGCCCAAGATTCAGAGATGTCCACCTCAAGGTCTTTTGGGAGTATGACTGTCTCACACCACTTCTATCACTCATTGGCACTTGGGCAGACTCTGTGTTCTAATTTAACCAATTTTCCTATCTTTCCAGTGAAAGGACAAAAAGAAAATCTAAAAAATAAAAAAATTCCCTGATGAAAACAGGGAAAGCAACTGCCTCCCCTTTCAGAGCACTTCCTTAGAAAACTTTGTCCTTGTAAATTCTTCCCGTCTCTTTGAGATGCATACAAATCTTTTTTAAAGTTCTAAACAAGCCTCTTCTGTTTTACAACCCAGGAATAGCACCCCTAGGGGGTGTGTAATTTAGGTACTTGGCCCCACCTCTTACAAAACTACCCAACTTGTCATGGAAAAGTTGGATTTTTCCTTTGGATAAAGGCAATTAGCTACCACAGATGACCACCCCAATTACCGGGGGGAATTTACAGGGAACCGTATTTGACAAATGGTTCTGCAGAGTCTTTTTACTTGAGGACTGTTGTTTCCATCTTGAGAACATGGATGTAATGTGCGGATATGTATAAAAGGGTGAGTTACTTTCTGTCTTTGCAATCTCTTAGCGGGTTGCCTGTGATGGCCATAGCAGCCTGGTTTAGTGCTCATCCAATAATAGAATTGTTTTCTTTCTCATCTGCTTAGGTGGAGAGATTTTCCGGATTGGCAGATTTTATTTTTAATTATTTCCCCAACACCAGACAGATGGCAGGCTACTTAAGGACAGTGAGGTTAGGCTATTCGATTAAATTCTACAGGCATTTGATTGGACTCCACTGATGTGCCAGACATTGCCTGGCCAGGAAAATAAACGTAATATTACACTCACCATGATGAAGTTCACAATTGAATTAAGTGGACATAGGCTGGAAGCCTGGTAGAAAAGAGCATTGTGGTTGGGGACCTCGGTTAGCAGATAGGCTCTACCAGCCACAAGCTATGTGGCTCAACAAATTGCAGCTACTGTATTTTCATTTAACTCTCACCAGCAATACTGGTGTATGGTATAGCCCATATAAAAATACGTGGACATAAACATAGATATTGGAAACTAAAATAATTTTCTTGCTATTTCTACAAATGAACTTAATTTAGTCCATAAGCCCTCCATTTGCACTGATAGCTGAAAACGGAATCTTGCTAGATCCCATTTCGTCCTGTAAAACTCAGTTACATTGGAATAAATGCTCCTTTTCTATCTAGGGCTGATTTAAAGTCAAGGATGTGATTGTCAGCAGCACCTGGTCTGCTGTGGCCATGTGGCCTTTCCTCTGTCATACTTCAGGGGAAGCCATGGCGCTTGTTTTGGGGACTCTGGGCTTTCTCGCTGCTGAATTAGTCACTACCTCAGCTCCTACAGCCCTTGCTGAGCTCTCTGATTCTTAGTGACACTCCGTGTTAGCTTTAGTTTCCTCAGGCTCCAGTAACAATTTGCACAAGCTTGGTGGCCTGAAACAACATTTTTTTTTTTTCATTTTGTCATTCGGTTTAATGTTATAACTGCCTGTATTCAATTCATTTCCCATGATAACATTAAGTAAATTCACAATTATATTTATAAGCTACAGTGAGGTGGAGTTTACTGGCCGAATGTTGATATCATTTAATAATGAGTTCTCACTGCCTATATTGATAAATACTATACTTGCATCCTCCTCCTCCAGTTCACAATACATGTGTTAAATCTTTGCCTGAATTTACTTCCAAAATCAATGGGACACTTAGTAACATGAAGATACTTGAGGTTCCTATTCTGGGTGTTGCTACATGTATTACCTCTGAATTAAAAGAAAAGAAGAAGTTTAATTCGAGGACATTTCCAATTTTCAAATGCTAGTAACCAAGTGGCACGTTATCTGGAGTTGTCTGGAAAACCCGAAGTTCAGAGGTTAAGAGTCACCTGCTTCATTCTATCATCCTATAGATTTCCGTGTTTCATTAATTTAAATTATTTTGGAGGGGTATAAAGTCATATCCTTTCTACTCCACGGGTGAAAGAGGAAGGATAGAAGGAAATGAGCTTGAGTTGCTCTGAATTTCAAGAAACTAACATTTAACAACACAGATAATATTTTACCTGTGGCTAGAGCTCACCTTAAAAGAACATAGCAAGTCATCATTAACTATCAACTTAATTCATTTGCTTTGCTCCTATAACTGCTAATAAATATCAAAGGAATACTGATGGGCTATATTGCAGCAAACCTGCAATGCATGGAGGTTCCACGAAAAGGTAGCACAGAAGCCCACAAGCTTCCTTCCAAAGGTGCCCTGTATCTTCATGAGCATCACATTAGAAACACATTTTAAGTTCTGGAGGCCAGAAGTCCATAATCGAGTTGTCAGCTGGATGTGCTCCCTGCAAAGGCTGCAGGGGAGGATCCTGCTTGGCCTCTTCCAGCTTCTGGTGGCTCCAGGTGTCCTTGGCTTATGGCTGCATCACTCCAATCTCTGCCCCTGTCTTAATGTGGCCTTCTCCTTCTCCCTATATCTTGTGCTTACCTGGTATATATCTCTTATAAGGACACTTGTCATTGGATTTAGGGCTCATCTGGATAATCCAGGATGATGTAATCTTAAGACACTTAACTTAATTACATCTGTAAAGATCCTTTTTCCAAATAAGGTCACAATCAAAGGTTCTGCAGTTAGGACATGGACATATCTTTTGGGGGCCACCACTCAACCCCTTCAGCTCTCCATCTGGTTTCTGGCTTGGGCCGTAGTTCCTTCAATGGTGTTGTTCCTATATACTGACTCTCCACTCCCAAGGAAGTTTGGCAGCTCTACCATTCCAGGAAGGAAGTATGGGAGACTTGTTCTTAGGGGATCTTTTAGGTCCTCTCTCTACCTAGACCTCTCAGGCAGCTACCTAACTCTGTTCAGGCTCCCCCTTGTCTATGTGGGTCCCCCAGTGAGGCTATTTCCCCCCAAGTTCAGACAAGAAGTGGGTACAAGACAAATCTTGAATGTCAAAGCACACCCAGGTTGTTGCCCTTGAGCGTGGCATGTCACCCTACCACCAAAACACACTTTACCTCACTGCCTCTTGCCAGAGATTTCTGCCTCCTTCATGCTCCATCCCAGAAAACATTCTCCTTTCCTCTCAGAAAGTAGGAGTGTGAAGTAAGATTGGAGTGGGGGTTCCGAGGGGTCCACACAACTGTGAAGACCGACCAACAGAAATGAAACCCAAGCAGAGTATCACACATTTATTTCTGTGCCGTGCCATCTGAGCATTTAGATTTCTGAGAGCTCATCTGGACAAATGGGTCAGGTGCATCTTCTGAACACTAGTCATTTAAGATTGTGAGGCACTGAGTCCAACCCTGTATTACCAAGACAACAACATATCAAGGAGAAGGATAATTTCGGCATTAAGAGAATTGTGAGGAAGCTTGCTAGGTGAGATGAGCAAAGTCAGGGCTTTGGGAGCATGTGGCTAATTAAGGGCCTGGTGAGCAGCTAAGAACAGCCAGAGCGTAGCTGTCAGGGAGGAGGCTGGGGGAGGCTGGAGAGGTGGGAGAGGGAGCTAGTGTAATAATCACAAAGTGATGACATTCTTTTCTTCTTCTGCGAATTTTTTTCTTTCAGATGTTGCGGTTGCTTTTTTTAAAAAATGCATGTAATGTAGTTGTTTTAAACTGGATTACTGAAACGGTAATGAGGCAGTGTAAAGTGTAGTTTAACAAAGGTTATTAGATATATAACATTTCATTTGTTTATTTGTTTATTTATAAATATATTTTTGTTGATTTCAGTGAGGAAGGGAGAGGGAAAGAGAGATAGAAACATCAGTGATAAGAGAAAATCATGATTGGCTGCCTCCCTGACAGGAAATTGAACTGTGACCTCCAGGTTCATATGTCAATGCTCAACCATTGAGCCACGCTGGCTGGGCTATTTATTTATTTTTAAAGTACATTTTGCACATTCTTCTTGAAGAAAAGAAAAAATAGCTCCCTCATAGCAGGATAGACAGACAGATGTGGGATGCTAGCTGCACTTTCTCCTTGTCATGCAGATAAAAGTTTGATGTTCATGGTAGAGAGAAGGCAAGACTCAAAAAGGAAAGGCTTTGGTTTTGTTAGCGAAAATGCTGCAGAGGCTTGAAAGCCCCACGCTTACAGAATCGAGACAAGCTGTTGGGAAAGGTGCTGGCACTAACTTGAAGTATTATATAAGAGAAAGTTTATAGTTTGCTTGAAACTATCCTTCAGCCCAAGTTCATTCAACAAATATCCTGCAATGTTTAGGCATCACTGCTTAATTAACATGACAATGTGAAGGCAAAACCAGAAACTATTTAAAAATATATGTGGAGCTTGAGTTTCTTCCCGAAACTATTTGCACAAGAACTTTTGGCTTGATCCTTGTAGCCATGTTCCTAATTGAAGGGCACTGTGATAAGGTGACACCTTGGCACTCAGGGTCAGAGGTGACCCAAGTCTGCCTTTGACTCTCTTTGGAATGGAGGTAGATGATGTAGGGGAGGCAGGCTGGGTCTGCAGCTGGTCCTGAGGAGGTGAGAATTACTTTGTGGTTCTTTTCTCAGACTCTAATAGGATGGCAGTAGCCACTGTGATACATAAATAGAAATGAAGAGAGGATGGCAGCTTGGGTTTCATCACTTTTAATTTACACTGTCAATGAGACATATTGTTTTCCTACAAACCCAGTGCTGTGTGGAATGGGACTGAGGTTGCTGGCTGGAGTGGGTCTGCCACTTCCCAATGCATGGTATTGAAAGTCCTGGGAGTGGGGGGTGAATCCTTTTTCTGAAAGCAACAACCATTGCTCAGTTCCTGTTTGTTTGTTTCATTTGTTTGTTCTGGTTTTATACAAAGCTGAGTTAATGCTCATTAATAATCTGGACCCATTACGTTGACGTCTGAATCTTATTTTCAATATTTAATTACTTACAAGTGCCAAAGTGTTTCCCATAGCCATTTAAGTGTGACTCACAGGTTTATATTAAAATGTTATTAATATTATAAAGAAATTTTACAGGAACTTGCCACGTTGAATCAAAGAGCTTCATCATTTGCATTAAATACCTTTACACTTTGTCAGTTCTCAATTATGCAACCAACCTACTCTGCCCTATTTTTTTATACTTAGGTTTATATAATCTTTAAATTTGTAATGTGGCACCAAATCTATATGACTATTTTTTAATGATGTCATTTCCATGGGAATAAAGATTAATGATATATCCTTTCATTTCCTCTTGAGTTTTGTTAAAGCACAAGTGGTACATAGTTTCAACACAGCAGTATTTCATTTGTGCAACGCTTTCAAAAAAGAAATTCATATATATACATATACATTCATGCATTGGCTACTTGCCACTTTTAACAGGTCTCTAACATTCCATTATATGAATATGCAACACAAAGTATTTGTTCTACCACGTAATATACAACTGATGTAATACGGTCACTTTCGTATTTTATGACCACTTTTGAAACCTTATGAATCACCAATGTCAATGAAAACGTTGAGAATAACTATTAAAAATTTCCAGGTATTTAGTTCTTTATTTTCCTCAGACTATAATGCCCATTCTCAAGGTATTTTTAGAGTTGGCAATGCATTCAGTGTGTTAAAGGCCACATATCAGGTCTCTGGAAGCCTGGCAAGGATCCTTCTTAGAATTTTTAGGAATGACAGTAACATATTGGTGGGATGTTGACCTTCTGGCTTAGATTTCAAAGCATGCTTGTCCAGGTTCAATATGGCTTCTGCCCCCGAGTCTTAATAGGTGTTCAGCTACACTAAGTCCTTATGCTCCCTCTTTTCTTTTTCTAACTACTCCTCTCATGCCTTACACACTTCTGAAAAATCCAGACTAACCTGAGCTAAGGGTTCACTAGGTATTCACCGTGTTTCAAGTTTTATACATTTGACCATAGACAAACTTGTTTCCTTGCATGTATCCACAGTACATTTCAGCAAAATTCAATAAACTACAGAAATTGTATTGCTAGTATCATTATTTCCTCCAAGTGTATTCGGACATGGCCATTCTGTCCAATATACTTTGCCTCAGACTCACTTTTGGGTTATCATGATCCAGACTCCTGAAAGCTGTGGTTTATTTTTTTACCATTTTAGCATGGGTTCACTTGGTTGAAGATTTCTGTCTCTGTAGCTGCATATCCTATTTTGCATTCTCCCAACCCTACGTATAGTTACATCCCAGCCTTATGTACCTTTCCCTTTTCACGTCTTTTCTAAAGTTTACTTTTATTACTTTCTTTTCCTTTTTAGATAGCTTAAAGATAGCCCTTTGGCTGAAATGTCACCTTTAATCTTATTCCTTTCTCTACTATATACTCTAATCATAGTTTCTATTTAAAAATAGGTTTTAATATGCAATAGAAGCATAGCTGGTATCTAGTCAACACCCACAATCTTGGGTTTTTCTTTTCCTTCTTACCATTTATAATCATGCTCTCCTAAGCTGTCTTGCCGGCTGTAGTTGGAAACAATCTCATTTTTTATATAGGCCAACAAAAAGTCAAATGTAATCAGAGCAATGTAAAATGGGAAATGTTAGACACAGATGCACTTTTAAATGAATTCTATAAAATCAAGTTACTTAATTTACACCTTAGAATGCCCATTTTCGTCAGAAAAATATGACTATTCTCAGAAAGCTGCCACTGCAGAAGCAAAATCAAGAAATTGCTATGTTAATTTAAACACTTCAAAGGTAACAAAATGACTATCCACAATGGACGCTTAATTACATTTTCTTTCTCAGTATTCACATCACAGGGCTTTCCTTTGAAACAATAATAAAGGGGAAACCACTGAGAATAAAAAATAGAGTCTTTCCTCAGTCCTTAATCCCCAAATCATTGGCAAAAGTGAAGAAAAAGATGCATTTCACAAGCGTTCGGCAAACTGCAGTCAGGACAGAAATACAGAATACTACCAGGCAGATGAGAGAGAAATTTTAAAAGTATAATAGGTAATGGTTATGAATATGCATTTGCTAAACACTTAAGCTTGATTTTCATTGTGCACTGAAAAATTGGCGCCCCCAGGGAGCAACTGAATAGCCTGTTGTTTTTTATGCCAGAACAAACAGCGAAACATTTTTTATTTTTTTTATTTTTTTTGCTGCTTGGTTCATGCCAGTCCCTGGGAAGACTAAATCAGAAACTCACCAGTTGTGCAGCACCACTGGCCAGTGTGGATAAAAAACAATGAGAGCTTGTATATTTATGTAGACTGTTTTTTTTTCATTTGGGTTGTAATGTTCTGCAGTATTTTGCTAAAAGAAACCTCCATGCACATATTTACATATTGGTCCACAAACAATGTCTGGCTGCTTTACTGTTAATATTTTAAACACCATTTCGGATGATAGAGAGCCAGAATGACTAGGAAGCAGGTGTTCATTATGTGGACATTAATCACACAGCAGGTAACAATGGCATGTACTCACGGCATTATCACTTGTATCACTAGGCCTTGAATCACAGGTTTTATTGGTTGGTTTGTGCTTACTAGTCCTATAGATGTGCTAGTTGTAGACCCAAAGAGGACAGGGATTAAGCTCTTCACACTTTGGTTAGGATATAGGTTAGTACTTACACATGGTAGAGATTT
Source organism: Myotis nattereri (assembly GCF_964212035.1). Taxonomy (NCBI): domain Eukaryota; kingdom Metazoa; phylum Chordata; class Mammalia; order Chiroptera; family Vespertilionidae; genus Myotis; species Myotis nattereri. The sequence goes on along the minus strand of NC_138076.1, from coordinate 38,768,695 downwards.
AATAAAACTGTACAGAATCAAATTGAGCTAACTTAATAGAGCCCGTTACAGTGATGGTCAGTCTGAGGATAAACAAGAAAAGAAAAAACAATTGCTGATCATACTTTAAACAAAATCTCCAGGAAAGTGACTTCAGTCCCTAGACTTTTGGGGTAGTATAGATGTAACGCTCTCAGTTTTTGTTTGGTTATAGAGTGTTCTCTTTAACTGAATTAATTAGTTCTCATTTAAAAAAAAATCACTTATAAATTTAAATATCTGAATAACTGACCTTTTTGCATTAGATTCATAGAGAAATCAACTAAATATCTCAAAGCTTTAAATTTTTCACATAAATGTGCTTGAGAAAAGTCAATTTGAGTTATACTTAAGCAGTGTATTTCACCTAATTTATACCACATATAAACAGAATTTGAAATGCATTAAAAACCTAAAATCAAAAGGCAAAAATTTAAAACAATTAGAAGCAAGAGGAGAGTCTTTTTATTACCTCAGGGTGGGAAAGAATATCTTATGCATGAGTCCAAAATAACTATTGACAATAAGTAAAAAGCTGATAGTTTGCCTGCATCAAAATTTATTGGTGGGGTGCCCTCTGTGTCCCCACCTCTTGCCAGTGGAAGTGGAATTATTGGGGTGCCGCTGGGTAAAGAATTTCCTGAGCCCACCCCCCCCAGGGAAGATGAGGTATTGTGAAAACTTTATTGATGATGTAATATTAAGGGGGTTCCCTTACAAAGCCCCATTTCCCTCTGTCCAGCCAGGGGGAAAGTCCAATCTTGTCTTCAGCAGGGCTAGGATTAAAGCCACTGCCCAGAGCCTCTGCTCCGTATTAAAGCACAGTCCAGTCCAGCTTAGCTTGTGTTCCCAGCTGCAGTCCATTGTGTGTGGGGTCTGCATGGCCATGAGCCATGAGGCTGCTTAAGGTCACATTGTTACGGAGGCGCATGCGTAACTGTGGGCCACAGAGCAAGAGAGTGCAAGGGAGCAGGGGGCAAGCAAGAGAGAAATAATTCTTTGTCTGGGGATTTTAACCTTCCAAGATTTCATGCGCTTGCTGTGCTCCACCCTCTAGCCAAATATCTTTTTTCCAGATTAGACTGATGACAGGTAAGCATCTTTCCTATGGCACCCCAACTTCACGGCACACGTGTCCATTTCCCACTTTGTTTGATTCCTTCCCCCAGTGATCTACAAGGAATGGACTAGAGGTTCTCTGGGGAGCATGAAGTTGCAGCTTCCCGTAAAGCTCCTCAGATGACCCTACTTACAATGTCTAGTCTCCCCTTTGCTTTTTTTTTTTTTTAGTATTGGTATTAGCTAGCTAATTATGACAATAACAAAAAGATATCACAAATTAGAATAACAGAACAATGCCTAATAAAGGACATTTATATAGTAGTCAAGGGATTAATATCCATAATATATGTACTACTCCAACACATGCATTTAAAAAAGACAAACTAGATTTTGGAAAAATAGGTAAAGCATATGATTGGGTGAGTCACAAAGAAGATGGCCCTTATTAAAGAAGGGCCATCTTATGAAGAAGTGCTCCCTTATTAAAAATTATGAAAATGCAAATATGCAAGTTAAGGAAAAGTAATACCACCATTCAACTTACAAGATTGTCAAAACCTTGAAAGTTTAACAATATCAACCAGAAGTGAGAATGTAAGCACACAGGGATTCCCAACCACTGCTCTTGGGAGGGCAAGTTAGTGCAGCTTGCTTATAGAGCAGGAGTCCTCAAATGAAAGGTAGACAGAGTAAATGTTTAGGCCTTGAGGGCCAACAGGCAACATTTAAGATATTATACAGGTAGTCACATAATCATTTAATAATGCACAAACCAGTCTTAATTCACACACTACATATAAAGCCTGTTGACCAGATTTGGTATGGCTTGCAGACCCGTGTTACATTTGGGCAGTATTCAAATCTCAGAGTCTACTTCCTAGCATCTATCCTAGAGAAGCTCTCATACAAGGGGACACAATGTACAAATGTATTAGTCGCAACATTATAAAACAACCGAAATACGCACGGCAAAGGGAACTGATAAACAAACATGGTATATTCAGTCATAATTTATATATTCATGATGATATATACCACATGAGTTTTATGTATACTAAGATAAAAAGATTTCAAGAAACAATATTAAGTGAGAAATTTAATTGACAACAATGTAGAATTTGATACCACTTACTTTGAAAGTTGCTGCTATTAATGTTTTGTAAGGAGGGAAACACCTGGTTAAATATAAGTTGGCCTCAGAAAGGTGTGTGGTCATCAGAGTAGAGAACTGGGACATCAGATGTCTCCACCAGGGTGGTCATCAGCGCACTACAGTAGCACTTCTCAAATTAAAAACTTAACATTAATGTTAAGAATGAATGGTATACAGCGGTCGCCAACCTTTTGGACCTCACGGACCACCAGTGGTCCGCAGACCACTGGTTGGTGACCGCTGGAAAATGTTTGTAGATGATAACCTTAAATTAAAAAACACTGTATATTTTAAATAGATGCCTATACTGTATATGTGTGGGAAACTACTGTATTTCTTTTATTTTAATACTAGAGGCCCAGTGCACAAAATTTGTGCACAGGTAGGTCCCCTAGGCCTGGCCGGTGATCAGGGCCAATCAGGGCCTTCTGGCTGCTGGCCTGGGCCTGCCTTCGCTTCGCGCCACCCCCTGGTGGTCAGCACATGTCATAGCGAGTGATTGAACTCCCAGTCTCCCAGTCAAACTCCCAAGGGGACACTTTGCATATTAGCCACACACACAGAGAGGAACATCGATCAACTACCTCCTGCACACCCCCTGCTGGGGATCGAGCCCGCAGCCCAGGCAGGTGCCCTTGACCGGAATCGAACCTGGGACCCTTCAGTCCGCAGGCTGACGCTCTATCCACCGAGCCAAACCGGTTAGGGCTATATTATTTTTTAAAATATATTTTTATTGATGTCAGAGAGGAAGGAAAAGGGAGAAAGAGATAGAAACATCAATCATGAGAGAGAATCATTGATCAGTTGCCTCCTGAACATCCCCTAGGGGATCAAGCACACAACCAGAGAATCTAACCATGACCTCTTGATTCATAGGTCGACACTCAACCATTGAGCCATGCCGGCCTGGCAACAATTATATTGTTTTAATAGAAAAACAATTACATAGATTATTCCCATAATTCATGATTTCAATCATATCTGCCCTGCATTTAACCCATGATCAACACTCTCCAAGGTCTTCCATAGTTTTAAAGGAAAATAAACACATAATAGGTGCCTAATAAACATTAGTTGAATTCATGAGTGAGTGAATGAATAAATAATGACAGACACAGACTTAAAGGTCCTGGAAAGGAGCATACAAAGACCTCAGGGCCAAGTGTCCTGCGAATACCAGCACAGTCCGAGTTGGCTCTGGAAGCCAGACCTCCATTCGCACTACTCAATGTTCTTTCCTTTTGTGAATATTTTAAAAGTTACCCCATATACAAAAATGCCCAAACTATTTCTTTGTGATCTTACTGTTTGAACCCAAGATTTTACACCACATAATAATGCATCCCAATTTACTTTTTGATAAACATGTCTTAGTTTTAAAAGCCTTTGCCTATAGCAAATGCAACCTGTAATATAACATCTAGTTTCTCAAGCACTTGTTTGATTCATAGATATTTAGAATTGGAAGGGACCTTAGAGCTCATATGTAATTTGCTTTATTTTAGTGACTCTTGGACAGAGGTTTGATTTGATGCAGATATTTTCATTGACAATAGTAAGTTTCATAACCTAAGGAAGTAGCAATAAGTAGTTGCAAGACCATAGGCTTTGAGACCAGGCAGACCTGGGAATTTTCTTTTTTTTTTTTTTTTAAATATATTTTATTGATCTTTCACAGAGAGGAAGGGAGAGAGATAGAGAGCTGGAAACATCGATGAGAGAGAAACATCGATCAGCTGCCTCCTGCACATCTCCTACTGGGGATGTGCCCGCAACCCAGGTACATGCCCTTGACCGGAATCGAACCTGGGACCCTTCAGTCCGCAGGCCGACGCTCTATCCACTGAGCCAAACCGGTTTTGGCATGGGAATTTTCTGACTCTAACATTTACATTCCATGTGACATTGGGCCAGTTACTTAACTCCTCTGAACCTCAGTTTCATCATCTGTAAAATGGGAATATTACCTAACTTGGTTGTACCAAATATTAGGAATAAAATTGTGAAACATTTTGCCTCTCAATAAGTAATAGCAGTTGTTTTTATTTCATGTATTCCTAATAAAGGGTACCATTCTGAATCTTTAACTTGGAACTTTTAACATAAGTGTAGAGCTTAAGTTTGCTTCTTAAATATGAATCAATTTATTATATAGAGATGTACATTTCACATTAGAAAAACCTGAGAATTACATCCCTTAGTATGTAATAGGCTACATTTCAAAACATTTTTTGTTTTTAATAAAAATACATTGAGGGGAAAACTCTGTGTGACAGAAGCCAATTTTTTTCTTGGATTTAGTATTAGCTTTTATTGTGCTTTAAAAATATTTTCAGCTATGTGTTTTATTTTCCCCCCCATCAGTTTCTTTCTGTTCCACATAGCAAAAAACACTGAGCTGATTTCTAATTAACTGACTGGATCCTGAGGTCTCCAGCTGCTATCTTCAGTTTAATTACAGCTATGAAGAAGATGGAATGAAACTGAAGAGAGTGTCTATACAAGGTTAAAAATAATAATAATTACATAGTTCTGGTTTGATCCTTAGATCATGTTGGATGTGAATGATTAGAGATGTTTAAATTGGTAGGCAAATGTGAGATTTCTATTTTGTTTTGTCTTGTTTTCCCTCATGCAAACACTTGTACCTGATAGAGACAACTTCCTAATTAAATCTGAAATCTAGTTCCTGAAGGAGTTCATTGATTCCTGGAAATCTAGAATGGAAGGGACCTTATCCAACCAGACTATTCTACATTGGTTCTCTGGCTCCATTTTGAAATTGAATGTAGGCCAAAAAAAATCTGTTTATGCTCATTTCATTATGAATTCTAAGACATAAATGAAAAAAAGTGCTAAACTCACCAGAGTGGCAAAAAGATGATAGAGAATGAAATAGATGGCAACCACAGGTGCCCACATGGTTCCCACAGCATTTAGAGTTTGGTCCATTACGTCTACCCATCCTTCCTGGGTAAGGATCTGGAACATGGACATAAATGCCTACAGAGGAAAAGAACGGAGGTATTAAACACCAGTTTAAGGCTTGCATGCAATTTAAAATTAGTGTATAGTGTTTGAGGACTTTGATCTCAATATTAGTGATTTTTATCTGAGTGCTCAGGGGAAGAACAGCCTTAATCAAACAGATGGGAAAGGGCTGAGAACTAAAGATCCTAAAAGCCTAATATCTAACTATTCAGTGTAGCAAACTAAAATAATTGTCCTTAATTAAAATTATCCTTGTTGGTGGTAAAAACTGTTGAGAAAAATTGGAAAAAAAAATTGAGGAATGTAGATTATTGCCTTTCTTTCTTTTCTCCTCTAAGTTAACTTTTTAACATTTCCAACATATTACTGTATTTTTATTTTTGCTGCTAAGCACAACTTGTTTTTTTTTGTTGTTGTTTTTGGTATTTGTGAATACTCACCCGTGGGTATTTTTTTTCATTGATTTTTAGAGAGAGTTGAAGGGAGGTGGCAGGGTGGGGGAGAGAGAAAGAAAGAGAGAGAAACATTGATGCAAAAGAGACACATTGATTGGTTGCTTCCTTCCCTGGCACTGAGATGCAGATAGAACTACAACCTGGAGCCACACCAGCCAGGGCCACAACTTGTTTTTATAATGAACTAGAGGCTTGGTGCACAAATTCGAGCATGGGTAGGGTCCGGCCCACCCAGCCTGCCCTGATTGGGGCCAATTGGGCTGGGGAGGCGGGAGGTTGCCCGTCCAGCCCCGCCCTTGATCAGGGTGGGTGGGGGGCTGATTGGGGGTGGGGCTGGCTGGGGAGAGGGGCCACAGGTGGTTGGCGGGCTGGTCACACCCCCTGGTCGAACTCCCAACTGAACTCCCAGTCAAGGGGACAATTTGCATATTAAGCTTTTATTTTATAGGATTACATTTAATTATCTAAAGGCATATAAGAATAACTTATTTTACTTATTTTACTTATTTTATAGTACCCATCTATCAAACTATTTGTTATATCAAAAGCCTAAGACTCTTGGCAAAGGCTTGGAAGAGGTGGATGCAGGGAGGAGGGGGTCAATGGGGAAAATACAAAAACAAAAAACCAAAGTACACATCTGTAATACCTTCAACAAAGATAAATTTAAAAAAGAAGAAAAAATAAAACAAAAAAATGAGCCACTTTAAAAAGAAAATATTTCTAAATAATATAGCCATACTGAGCAACTTAATAAAGACAAATACATTTTTCATAATTATTTTGTTTCTTTTTCAAAGCCAAGTGAAGACCATAGATGAAGCCAAGACTAAATACACAGCATTCCAACAAAAACCAGCCAAGCTACAGGACTCCTACTCTCTGGAAAGATCTTTGGTTAGTTCCAATCTTACATATGTTTCTTATTAATTGTATGATTACATATACATCTCTAATTCATGTATTCTGTACACATTAGTGCCACTAAATGTTTTATTTCTTTTTCTTTTTTTCTTTTAATCCTCATCCGAGGATAGTTTTTCCATTGATTTTTTTAGAGAGAGCAGAAGGGAGGGAGGAGAGGAAAAGAGAGAGAAAGAGAGAGAAAGAGAAACATCAATGTGAAAGAGAAACATTGATTAGTTGCCTCCTGCTCACACCCAGACTGGGTATTAAACCTGCAACTGAGGTATGTGTCCTTGACCAGGAATTAAATCTGAGACCCTTTGGTCTGAGGGCAGATGCTCTAACCAGGCAGGGCAATAAATGCTTATTGATGAGAATTTATGATGATGTCTGGGAAAGTTGACAATTAGAATCTAGAAAATGCATTTATAGGTCACAGTACAATGAAGACTTAAGTTGAATCCTCAGGTATTGAGAGTCCAAGAAATAAAGGCTAGTACAATACATAGATAAACAATCACAAGATATAAGCTTCTCTGTTACCTGGAACTAAAAAGGACCTTAAAGTTAATCGAATTGACTCTTTCTTTTTGAAGATAAGGAAAATTAGGCTTAAGGATGATAGGTGATTAGCTCTAAATCACTCTATTAATTTGTGGCACTAAAAGAAATATTATTCAGGTGTTCTGAGGCAATAGTAAGTACTTTTATAAGAATTGATTCCTATGTTCAATGAGATCTTGAATCTACTACTTCCCAATCAGACTCACTCAGTAAGCTCTCTCAGCATAGTCTCCTTTACCACAGATACTTAACTTTTTTAGAAGTAAGGTGTTCAATGCCCAATATATAACAAACCCATTTGAACAAAGGAGACATTATTAAATGAATCTTGAAGTATGAGAAATGTGTTTCCACTCCCTTTATCCATGTGTGGAACTTCTCCATTAGTTATTTTTTCTACAGTCTGATTATCCTGCAAAGTCTTCTGTTCATAAAAGTATGAAATACGTTACTATTGGTACTTGAATTCAGGGTCACCAAGTAACAAAATATTTTCTTTGCCAGCTGCCTAAGCAAATGTTAGCTTCAACTCATTATAAGAATGCTTCAGAGAGTCCTAACCGGTTTGGCTCAGTGGATAGAGCATCGACCTGCGGACTGAAGGGTTCCAGGTTAGATTTCCGGTCAAGGGCATATACCTTGGTTGCAGGCACATCCCCAGTAGGGGGCATGCAGGAGGCAGCTGATCCATGATTCTAACTCTCCCTCTCCCTTCCTTTCTGTAAAAAAAAAATCAATAAAATATGTATATAAAAATGCTTCAGAGAATTTTTAACACATCATTTAACCTCATAAGTTGCCAGGGCTTATCATGGGAGCCAATTATTTTTTTCTGTTGAATATTTATTACCTTCAAAGGCAAGGAACATAAGTTACAAAGATGATTTACATAAAATATCAGATTGCTGTATTTTCTTCAATGGAGATGTCACTAGCGTGAAAGTGTGTGTTCATCCTAAAGACTCAATTGCAATAGAGAAAGAGTAAAAATATCTACCAATACAAAAGGAATTTTATTGGACATAAATTTCTTTCTCCAAAGTAACCAAATGATTATGATTAAGCCCAATAGATTTATCTTTGGTATCCAGACCAAAAATTCAGGTGGTCCTTTCAGCTGCCTTGGGTACAAACCAATTAATTTGTTTTCATCTACTGCATTAGCTTTCATGAACACTCAGCTATTATGCATTCAGTAAATGTTCAGGAATGTGGAGCTGTGGGACTGTAACCTGTTGCTGTGAGATAAGCGATATGGCCAAGAACATTGGGGTTATCCTCTACTCTTTTCAGAGTCTCAGAAGAAAATAATCTCATTTCCACACAGTTCAGGCATCTGAAAGTTCATATTACGAGATGCTGTGAATTATATTTAAGAGCAAAGTTTTCTGTACAATGTTATTTGTGTGTTTATAGCTGCTTACATGAATAAACCAATGAAAGGGAGTATCATGAAATACTTTTATTATAGGCTGAGAATTAATTTGTGTCCTGCAGGAAGGGTGTCTTATCAGTTTTGCTGAGATTTTATTCAGAAATTTAAATCCAAATGGTAGTTTGTTTGAAGTTTTGAATCAAGTGCACTTATTGACTTATATTATCTTCAGGATCTTGTTCCTTAAAGAACCCACTTAGTTATTTATTCAAACAGGGTAATTAGTGGTTACTGAAGATTTGATGTGTTGGGGATTGAGATGAGGAAGACATGGTTTGTTCTCTTAAGAAATTTATAAGAAAGGAAAAAGTGACAAATATGGTCTGTAGGAGAAATATGGTAAAGCTACCAAAAAGCAAGTTAGAAGGACCAACATATTCCTCTCAGGTAAGTTAAGAACAGTTTTGGAAAAATGATGGTAATTGGCTTTCAGGATGAAGATGAGTAGGATTTCAATGGTGGAAAAGAAGGTGATGAACAAAGGCCTAGAGAAAGTTGTTCCTTGGAACTACTTTTCCTTTTGTTATGCTATTTTCCTTCCTGTTGACTCAGTCCCCCAATTCCTTATTGGTTTCTACTAGCTCTTTATAAATTGAGAAGATGAACCTTGTACCTGTCATATATGTTTAATGGATTTTTCCCCCCTATCACTCATAGTATTTTTGCAAGCATAAATTTTAAATTTCTATGTGGTCTAATTTATCATTCCTTTTATTTAAGGTGTTTTATTTTGCTTAAAAAGACTTCTGACACATATAAATGTTCCCATATTTTTATGCAACAGTTTTACAGTTTCCTCATTTTATTATGTTTAACATGTTGAACCAGAAATCATTGTTTAAATCTATAATTTATTTTGGATAATAAATGAGACAGAAATTAATCTTATTTTTCTTTTCAACAGGTGATCAGTTAATTCAGTACAATTTAATTGAAAAATCTGTTTTTTCATTAATATGAAATATCCTCTTTGTCATATATTAAAGATTCCTATGCTTTCATCTGTATTTATAGATTTTTCTATTCTTTTCCATCAGTCTATTTCATCCCCAAATTGCCCAAAATTATATATTTAATAACTTGTCAGGCTACTAGCCCTTCCCCATAAATATTTATTCTCAGAAGTCTTTTATTTACTTTTATGTTAATCTTCCCAAAACAACTTCTTGTTTTATTCACTGAGATCTCATTAATCTAAGGAAAATTTTCTATTGTTCTCAGTTTATCCTCCAATCTTGGAGAAAGACATATCTTCCCATTGATTGTCTCCATTCATGAAATTGAACAGACTTCTTATTATATAGTTTCTGCTCATTTCTTGTTTTTCTATTCAAAAATCTTAGTCAACATGATACCACTTGATTAAAATATTACATAGTAAAGAAACCTGATTATGGGTTTCTTAATGGATAAGAAACTATGAATAATAAACAATGCTGCATGCCTAAGTATTTCAGCCCCACTTCCCAGAGGCCACCATTCTAAACTATTTGTCTTTTCACTTCTGGTGGTGCTATCCATATAACCTATTCAGTACTTTAGACATAGACTTCTGCTATGATGTGAAGATTTAGTCACAACATCACTCCCTACTTCGCTTGACCACTCCCACATTTTGTACATAAATCGTTATTTCTATTTCACCAAACTCTCACAGAACGGCTTGCCATCACACTGTATAATAAGAAGGTCTCAGGACTGTTGCTCATTCCATCACCTTCCCCTTCTCTCATTTCACCCTATTTTGCTACTTTACCCCTCAAGTCCAAACCTATAGATATAAATAGGAGTAAATAGCTTTGTTTACAAATGCTTTTTCTTTTTTGTTTCTAATTACATGATCACATATTAAACATCACAAGCCAGGTCAGGCCTGTTCATAGTGCAAGTGCCTGGCTGCAGCTAAATGAATCAGGGACAAGCATTAACCTGAGAATGGGTCAGTTGCATGAGGTAATCTGGAACAAGCAACTCTGCCCCACTAAGGAAGAACTAAAACAACCCAAAACATCTACAATGAATTTCAAATGGAAGCTGCAATGAAAAAAATCACATTGTTAGCAGTACTATCTGGAGGTGAGTAATGAAGAGAGATTGGCTATGCAGCTGATTAAGCGCAACGGGGGAGTCATTACAAAGTCAGTTATAAGTGTACTGATATTCCAAGGAAGCAAAATCTCTGAATGAACTAAAATTACATCGTAAAGAATATGCATTGAATAAAGAGATTGCAATGATGCTCACCAAATGGAGAAGGAAGGTTTTGAAAATCATAAGCTTGGTGAATATCATATTCCTTGGGTATGTGGGAGCACTCAAAGGGTGAGAACCAGAGTAGAGATAAAAAGCATGAGGAAGTGAGCTGTTACAGGGATGATACAGGAGAAAACACATCTAAGACCAGAAAACAGGGACTTTGGCTTACTGAAAGGGCCCGAGCACTGCAGTACAGAGGCACAAATATCACTGCCAACGCTTCTCAGCTTCCTTTGCTGGTTTATCTTCAATTTCCTCATCTCCAAGTGTTGCAGAGCTTGAGGGCTCAATCCTCAGATTTCTTTCTTATCTCTCAGTACTCACTAACCAGTTGATCTCAACCATTCCCGTGCCTTTAACGAGCAACTATATACTAATGTTCCCATATTTGTATGTCCAGTCCCCTACAAATGTCCAGAATCAACTCCACAGCTTCACTTAGATGTCTAACAGGAATCTCAAGCATTACATGTCCCTAATAGACTCTCCAGGCCTCATTCCCCAACCTGTTCTTCTCACACTCCTTCCCATCTTAGAAAATGATAAATCTACTTTTCAAGTTACTGGGGTCAAAGGCCTTGCAGACATCTTTGGACCTTCTTATTCCTGCACATCCTATATTCAATTAGTCAGGAAATCCTGCTAAATCCTTGCCTGATTCCTGGTTCCAGTTCCACATTTATCCTCAATATTCCCTGATAGTCCTACTAACACAGCTAATAGTTTCTCCTTAAGTAGCCCTCCATTTTGATGCTGTACTTTCTGGTCATAAACCAAGATTGGGAGACTTAAATTAAAATAAGTTCACCAAAAAGGGGAGAAAGGAGGTGAACCAGTATTTGCCGGGCTTCTCTTTTGTTCCAACTAACAAGCTTTGGAAAGCAATCACATGTGGGGTGAACAACCTTTTCTAGACCACACTCCCATCGAGTCACTGAGGGACCTTAACACAGTATTGGAGGCAGCGGCAGGTTCATCAGTGACAGGACATTCTCTTCTCTCTCAAAGATCCATTTTTGACCACAAATCTCTTTTTGATAGGCCTTCTTAGACTTAGTTGAAGGCAAAACAAGGGTATTTTCCTGTGCTGAAATAAAGAGGCTGGAAGTCTTTATCCAGACCTTGAAAAGTAGCTCTTAACCCTTTAAAAATATATTATGAATGTTCTTTGATAAATGATGACCCAATGCATGTTTTAGGTTTTTAGTATGTGTGGGTATCAATTTAGGTTAAAAGCAATTAGATTATTTTTAAAATTAGGATGGGTAAACACCATAAGTTTTGACCAATATATAGTGTGTGGAATATATAGCTTAATTTTATTTGTAACTAAAAATATAGATGTATTTTTTTTTTTGTATAAAAATGCTTGCGTCTTAGCCAGTGTGCCTCAGTTGCTAGAGTGTCGTCCCATGTATCAAAAGGTCACTGGTACCATTCTCAGTCAGGGAACATACCCAGGTTTTGGGTTCAATTCTCGCTTGGGGTGTGTACAAGAGGCCACAGATTGATGTTTCTCTCTCACATTGATGTTTTTCTCTCTCCCTCTCCCTTCCTCTCTTTAAAATCAATAAAAACATTTTTAAAAAATGCTTTCAAGCCCATACAATAAGCTTGGAACAATCCAATAGGAAGGACTGAGGAACTAGGAAAGAGGGCAAATTATTGAACATTTCAAAGTAAAAGCTTTACATAAATACATTTTCCATAGCACAAAATTCACTTTTAAAGGTGTATAATTAAATGGTATTTAGTTTATTCATGGATCTGTGCAACTATTACGACTAATTTAAGGACATTTTTATCATTTCTCCCAAAAAACTTTTGACCATTAGCAGTCACTCCCCATTCTTCTCTCCTCCAGCTTTGATCAACAAGTAATATACTTTCTGCCTCTACGGATTTGCCTATTCTGGGCATTTTCTATAAATGGAATCTTACAACATGGGATCAGGGTTCATCCCTGTTGTAGTATGCATCAGCCCTTCAGTCCCTTTTATTGCTAAAAATATTCTATTATATGGATATCCCACATTTTAGGTATTCATCAGTTGATAAAAATTTGGGTTGATTTTGCTTTATGGCTATTATGAATAATGCTGCTATGAACATTTGTGTACAGGTTTTTATATGGGCATATGTTTTTGTAAGTTACTTTGTACTTAATATATTTTTTTACTGTTGGTATTGAAATACATGTAAGACATGTATTTCTTTTATTTCCAAAGTATATACATTAAAAGTTATTAAATGTGGTTAAGAATACAACTGATATCATCCACATACTACTCTCATTTTACAATATCATTTGCATCTATTTTATTTATCTTTAGCCAGTTTTAAGAACTCTTCCTCTATAAAGATTTGCTTTCAAAATGAAGTTTACTTGACAATTTATATAGTAGCTCAACCTTTTTACTGAGAATTTCCCTGCTGTGTCTTACTATCAGCCCTAAAATAGAAGACTTGCCTTGGTGGTATACAATGAGTGCAAAAGTGATTTAGTTGCTTTAATTATTCACCTGCTCAACCTTCGTGTTCCTTTTCCCCCTTTTAAATAGCAATAATATCTAGAGGAGTTTTATCTTCTGAAAAACTCACTGACCTCATAATTCTTTAATATTTTGTCATATAGCTCCTTTTATTTAAAGAATACTCAACTATTCAAAGTGCTTTCAATATCTAACATGACTTTAATATATGGTAAATTTTGGACCTACCTAACGTTGAAGTTAAGTTTCTAAAAAGTGCATTGGTTGGCAAAATTATGACTAACAGGATCAAGGTCTTATGGAGAATTAGGGACTGGGAAAAACCAATACAAATGGCATTAAATGTACTTAAAGACATAAGAGCTCTAAGAGCCATCACTTATGGTGGCCAAACTAAATGGTCTATAAATAAAAATTCTGTGGATTTGAAATTTGTAGTAAAAACATTGGAATGTAACATTAAAGCCATCAACAGTAGCCATGTCTTGATTTGAAATTCTTCCTTGTCTGGTTTAGCTGAAATTCCATGGTCCATCCATTCAATTACACCCTTTTCACTTCTCCAAACTCCACTTCTCTGTGTTGTTGGCTAAACTCTCAGGAAAAATGCCAACTCCTAGGTGAATCTAATTCTCCATGGCTGCACCTACCCATCTAGCTGTGCTGCAGAGAAAGTTATACCACAGGGAGATGGGCCCCTTTCCACGACAGCCTCCAAAGGAGACTCACAGCACTGCCGTGCAAGCCTCTTTGTTGTGATTGGTGAATGCACTGTCAGCAGCAAGCTTTTCAAACTTCTTCATCTGATTTAACTTTGGCCACCTCATCTCTGCCCTCACTCTCAGGAGATGATGTTCCTAGAAGGAACAGCAGAAGGATTACAGCTCAAGATAGGGGTTGAATGGACTGAGAATGAAGTTCAGGCCCTCTGTGGGTCACAGGGCATCGAGGCAAAGAACCAAACCTTTAGTTCTGCAGTCACAGGCCGAGTTTGAGAATAAATCACAGTCTGGCTAATTGGCTCTAGGTGGACAGCTATCTTTGATGAAGATGACCAATCTTTCTCAAGTGTGTGATCATATCATTGCTCTCTGAAGACTGTTTTGAGAAACAAATAAAATATGTTTGAGTACTTTGTAAACATTAAAGCACTACATAAAATAATATTCTTAATCATTTTAAAAATCTGTCTTAAAGAAATTACCCCAAGCAAAAGCTTCTATTATACTGGTTAAATTTTTAGAATTCCTATATATTTTTATGACAAAACTTTTTTTTATGTCAAATACAGTGTGATTCCATTTTTATTAAGCACAACATTATATACACTATATATTAAGAAGACATTTCCTTTAAGATACATAATTTTGAAAGTGTGGCAGTGGTTTTGATGGCATCTAGCTATGTGTCTACTATTCTGTGATCTATTCATCAGTATTGACAGCCAACTGAAAACTTTATGTTATATGATGTATTTTCCCAGACTATATCTTACCTATAAAAATTATAGAATAAGGCTAAAATGAATGCTTTGTTACTAATAGATACTATAAATTGCCTTTTTAGTGACTTTTGGTGCCGTCAATGCATCAGAGTATTTATTTAATAAACAGCAAAAATGTGATGTTAGCAAGTGGACTGAAAATGGGGAGCTAAGCAAGTTAGGTGCTGTACTCTGTCTTAAGTCATTACCTATCCTGTGAGATTAAAACACAATGGCACACAGACTGAATTTTGTTGCAGGACACTATTCTGGAGAGTTTAGTTATTAGTGACATTAAAATGGAAAAGTTTTTGGTGCCATGTATGTCTCTGCACATGAACTCTTTGGAATTTGAGATCTTTTGAAATCAGTTACCTTTGTAGTTAATAAGTGAAATATTTAAAATATTAATATCTGTACAACGAATATTCTATGCCTTATTCTTTGTGGTTTAGAAAAAAAATAAAGTTGAAACTGGTGGTTTCAATTAATTCCATGACTGCCTGTTATGTTGGCAAGAAAGGCCAAATCATTCTTTGCTTTTTTTTTTTTTTGTCAAAATGAACCCACATTATTTGCTTTCATAATTCTTAAAATATGCTTGTTGCTAAGCATTCCATTTAAATGAATAAAAAGAGAGGGGGAGAAGCCTGTTTATTGGTTAAATTTATGGAAAAGTCTTACTGAATCTAGACTAATGTAATTGGCCTTAAATGTCAAAATGAGCTTGAACGTAATTAGAAGCAAAGCAGACATCAAAACATTATGCCTATTCCAGCAGCAAATTACTTTAAGTAGAGTCTACACTTAAATATAATTTCAAGAGTAAAAGGAAAGATGGCAGAAGCTCATTTGCAAAAACCAGCGAATCTTATAAAAGTGTGTGTAGTTGTATCTGTCTCTTTTAAACGTTAGCCATTCTTCCGTTAACTTTGCATACACCACCATAAATGACAATGTAGACAAAATCACGAATTTGTACAGTATCCTAGGATTTCTTTCAGGGTAAGGTAATAATGATTTGTGACACTGAGCCATAACTGGTATTTATATGGTGCTCTACAGCTCCCAAAGCAATTAATTGTCTATTATGTAAAAAAATATTAGCAATGCTAATAAATTAGAATCAGTTACTATACATCCTATAGCTCCTATTATAGGGGGAACTGAAGTGCAGAAGCCTTAAATGATTAACCTAGGCTTGCAGGCAGCAAATGGTGTTGCCAGGTCTCTAGGCTGGAATTTGTTGACTTCAAATTCCTGCAGTCCTTTTGGACTTTATGGGTACAAGACATCTTGAGATCTAATAATTGCTGGTCTCCTTTTATTACCTAAATTACCAAAACAATCAATATACAAGCCAGTTTAAGTACACTTAGAATTTTTTTACTTCCTTTGTCAAGCACAGTACTGGGTACACATCTGAAACTCCGTATTATGCTGGACTGATTAATGCAAAATAGATATTGCCAGCATTTTTCATTCTTTGCTAAAATAAGCTCTACTCATTAACATTTTCCATATGAAAAGGACATAACCTTTTCATTTTCATGAGAGTCTAAAAGAACAGAATGTATTTTAATAATAAAAATATTTTAACAAAGACTGAAATGCTAAAGTTCCTATATTAGAAACATTAATTTTAAGGAAGAACTATCAGGATGAACTGAACGAATTTTTTTTTCTTCCTTAACAGCATTCTTTGCAGAGCATGCTATTTTTAGTTGAAAGGTATACTTCCCACCAACTATGTTAAAATAATATTGAAATGCAACCATCTAGCTGACAGAACAAACAGCTGTGAAAATGAGACCTGGAGATTTATGCAAATAGGAGACTTCTGAATTAATTTCCTTCATGGAACAGACTGTCAAGTTTCTTGAAGTATTTATGCCTTATTTCTTAATTAGCGATTTTGCTAATGCCAGTCATATTAAATTTTCATAAGGTAAGTGGTGCATTTCATAGGCAAATATGTGCTATACAATTGCAGATGAAAGTTGTTACTTTACTTTTGGTGCAATAAACATTTAGTAACATATACAAAATAGACAGAGTTCCTAAAGCACAGGTGTATATCCTATTGCTAAATAAACTGAGGCGTTACTAAGAAAACTTCTGTAACTAAAATCCCATAGAGTCTACATAGCGAGCCTCACAATGTTTCCTTACTATCCATTTGAATAAATATGTTCAAGAACAAAGTTCTTCACAAGACTTCAGAATGAAAGCAGCTTTAGTAAAAAATGCTTATATTTTGCATTTAAAAAAATACTATGCTTTAGAAATAGTTTGCTTATTGTTTGATCCCTTTTAATTGGCTTTGATTTCTCATTTCTTTAAGTTCACAAAGATCTTTACTGCAAGTTATATTGCCTACTCTTTTCAATTACAAACATAAATTTCAAAGCTTGCTTTGATTTTGATAGTGCTTATTATTTTTCTAATACTGAGAAAATAAATTTGAGTTACTTCCAATTTAATATTTATTTGTAATGACTTGATGATAATAAAGCTGATTTACAAGCTATAAACTAAAATTAGTCTTACTATACAACTTGCATACCTATTAAGAGTATATGTCTAAATATAGACCTATATCTATATACTTTTCTTCTTTAAAAATGTTACCTGTTCATGTCCTTGCCATTTTTAAAAATATGAGACAATTATATTTTCTTACTGATGTATACTTATAAATTAAGGTTTTATAGATATTTATGTAATCATTATCTACCTATCTCCATTTTTTAAACCAAGAACCCATTTATTGTCAAAATTAGAAAATATCAAATGGTATAAAGAATAAAATAACTTACTTATAATTCAAACAATGAGTTACATGTATATTTTTAAGTTTGTTTTAGAATTTAAAAATTGTACCAGTTTTTTCTTTCTAGGCATGTGTATGTACTTGAAACAAAATTGAATTCAGTTGCCTCTTTGCTTATTTTTTATCATCATCATTTACATCACTCATGACTTAACTCATTAATTATTCTGTAAAAATATAGTTTTGATAACTGTATAATATGCCACCATATTAAAAATTTACTTAAACAATCCACTATGCTTATACATTAAAGTTGTTCCAAAATTCTCACAGTGGCAAGTAATGCTACAAATAGCTTTTTTGAAGATCAATCTTTGAGTACATTTATGGACATTTTCTTGAGGTAAATTTCTATAAATGCAATTACTATATCAAAGAGTAAAAGTACTTTTGAGTGTTGTGATATATAATGGAAAGCTGATCCCCAGAGAAATTACACAACGTTCACTGCCATGTGAAATACGTGAAAGGGTTTCCTGCCGGCAGTGAGCTTCTTTAATGCCCCATCCCTACAAATAACAACAAACTTGTCCTTTTTCTCATTGCCATGCATTTTAAGTTAAGACTGTACCTTCATCTTTTTTTGTTTTTTTCAATTTTCACTGGAGTACATATTTATTGATGAGAGAGAGAGAGAGAGAGAGAGAGAGAGAGAGAGAGAGAGAGAGAGAGAGAAAGTTGAAAGAGAAACATTGATTGGTTGCCTCCCATATGGAACCCAGCCAGGAATTGATAGGGATCCATGTACTCCAGTGAGTACATGTAATTAGGCAGGTGGTCTTTTTTCTCTGTAATACAATGTCTTACTTCTTGCATTTTTGTGGAAAGTTGCATAGGACGAACTAAAGTGAATATTCTAAACTGGAATTGGGGCCTATTTTTTAACTTTCCATGCAATACAGAAAACTGAGTACTTACTGTTGAGTTAACTGCTGCAATAATTTACTGAGAGACCCTTGTTGGTTGGGCTCTCTGACTATTGCCAGGAATTCTACGTGTCATGCTAAGTTGTATTTCCATGCCATTGAGGAACAATACTAGCCATTACTACTTGTTGATTGCCTGTTACATTAAAGGCACCATGTTAACTCTCATTTGTATAGTTTATATCTTTAACCCTCCTAATAATCCTCTAAAAGATATACTATTGATCTGTTTTTATTTAGGGGAGATTTTATGGAGCCATGAGAGAATAGTTGAAATGTCTGGCTATAAGACTGTATTTTTTGTAGGCAACACTCAAGAAAATGTTTAATAATATAGCGACCTTTTCATTGGTGAAAACAGGCTTACAAAAGCTCATCTGAACTGTCTGAGACAATTATTCCTCATTAATGGCTCTCATTTATTTTTGAAGTTGGTGTAATGGAGTAGATTGGCTATGAAAATAATATTAATGGAATAAGGCCATTAATAGTTGGAAATCTGTAAATGATTGGGAGAAAACTATCAAAATATGATGAGGTGCAAACAAGGTTCTCTCCACAGGAGTGCACATCTGGGATTGAAATACAAAGACGCTTTATTTAAAGAATGTGATAATTCGGATAATTGCAATGATATCAACACACAACAGCAGTAAAAGATAGCCCTTTCTGTGCTTCATGCTGTATTAACATCATCTTTTAAAAGAAAGTGCACAGTATACTATTTTATCAGCATGCCACTGTGTGATAAATCACCACAAAAATAACTTAAAATAGGAGCAAAAATCCCCTCTGATATTACAGCAGAAAGGAAACAAAGTTAATTTTACAGCTTTTTGGTGGTGAGATTCTTATCTATATCATTACATTACTTAACAAGTTAAAGCAAATCGATAGTTTTGTATTGCAGAGCTGTATCCAGGCAATGATGACAATTTGGCCTAAAGCCTCAGATGAAATTACCTTTAAGAGACTGTGGAAGATTTGATACAGTAATAGCCACACAGAAAAAAACAACAACAAAAAAACCATCTTCCTGCCCTAAAGATGCCTCCAAATCCTCAAATAATCATAAATTTTTGTCTCTGCTCAATAAAAATGAATTTTGTTCAATGAAAATACCCCCTCAGAGAAATAACATTTCTTCTAGTGTAACCTTCCTCAAAATAGCTCTTCTGATATTCTCCAGGAAAAAAAAAATTAAGAAAGAAAGAGTAAAAGTCTTCAATGGCTCCCCTGTTCACAAACCCAGCCTCTGGAGATACTCCATCATCTGGCTCCAGACAGACACTTTAGTTCCTTTGTCATATGTCCCTCCATGCCCCGTGATCTCCACGTCTCTGATTTACTCATTCTGTGTCCCTTCTACGGAGTATTCTCATCTAATGCCGTTGCCCACATATTTACCTACTGAAACCATATGCACCCCTAAAGACAACTATTCATAAAGCTTCATAAAGCAGACCTCCTTCCCTGGAAGCAATCTCTTCCTCTTATTAAAATGAGATGATTTAGGAACACCATGGCTCATCACATAGAGGTTTCCAGAATTTTAAAATACTCTCCAGGATATCTTTGATATATTTATTTCATCCTCTGGCTTACTTGAGTCCTTTCTTATGTCTGCTATGAGATAAACTGACTTCTTCCTTATATTCTCAGCTATGTTATAAGGTAAAGAAGGCAGTTAGTACATTTGTTGATGTGTACATACCTCATGGCTTCATCACAGAAAGAATGTTGACTGAATTACGAACAACAATAAAACAGGTACATGCTTTATTTAGTCTTCATTGTGAATAGATGTATCTGATATTTTGTGAAAAATGGATTTCAATGGTGTAGCAGATTAGGGGAACGTAAGCATGAGGATGTGATAATCAACAAGAGACAGTATCCATAAAGCAAACAAATGCAAAGAAATGTGAGGCTGCAGATGGTAAAGGCAGATGGGCTGGCCTGGCCTCAGGTTGTGCCTATTTTTTTTAAAAAAATCAATTTATCCCTGGAAGATAGTCATCGGAATGTGTGTTTTTCCTTCTCAGAATTTTATCAGTGTCTCATCATATATGAAAGCAAATTACAAATCCCAGAAAATTCTGAATAAAATATTATTTTAAAGTCTTAGTTAAGACCCAAGGAAATAATGGAAACCCCAGAACAGAAAACTAAGTAGCTTGAGGCAAGAAAAGGCAATCCTAGGAGACTCACGATCTCTGCCAGACTTCAGTTTTTAATGTTGTGTCAGGCGCAAAGGGGCAAAGTCACGTTCCATTAAAAGGTGGAGATGGCTAACTGAGATTCTTGAGTAAAGATGGATACTTATTGGGCTTCCCTAGAGGTTTCGTGGCACAAGGACATGCAAAGGGAACTTTGTGTTTTGACGTAGGCAAATGCCTATGGAATCATATTCCAGCTGGTACTCAGAACTGCAGGGGATGGACAGCCTAGTCAATAGTGGAACTGTGGGAATGGGTTATCCAAACGGAAATAAAGTAAGAGTGTTCCTTATCTGAGCAGCCACAAAAATCAGTTGGGAGTAAATGAACTAAAGGTTTAAAATAAGACACAGCCTGACAAGACCGAATGTTGCTTAGTTGTGGGGTACAGAACATTCTCATATTGCTGACAGCAGATAAATTGGTAAAAATATTTTGTAATGCAACTTCACCAATATCTATTAAAGTTGAACTTAGCTTCATTCTAAGACTCAGCAATTCTAATCCTAGCCACATATCTTAAAGAAATGTTCACATGTGCAGCATTTCACATGTGCTTAAGTTAATGTGCAATGTTCAGAGCAGCACTATTTGGAGTAAAAGATATTTTTAAAAATTCAAACCCCGCATGCATTAATTTTCTATATTTGTGTTACAAATTATCACAAATTAAGCAGCTTTGAACAACACTAGTTTATTGTCTCAATTTCTGTAGGTCAGAGGTGTGGGTATGGTGTTTGGTAGGTTTTCTGCTCAGGGTCTATAAGCTGAAGTCAAGGAGTAGGCTACCCTGTGGTCTCATGTGGAGCATGGGGTCTCCTTCTACCCTCATTCAGGTTATCAGAATTCAGTTCCTGTGGTTGTAGGACTGAGGGACCTGCTCTCTTGATTTGCAGTTGCCTGGATGCTATTCAGAGCTCCTAAAGGTCACCCTCAGGTCCTAGCCTCATGGCCTGCAAAATGACAGCTTACTTCTTCAAGCCAACAGGAAACTCTCTTTATCTGCTTTTTGATTGACTTCAGGTGATTAGCAACCTATTCAGAGGAGTTAAATCCAATCACATTCACAAGTCCTTCCCAAACCCAAGGGAAAGGGATAATGCAGCGAGTCAGATATCTTGAAAGCCCACCTTAGAATTTGTTTGCCATGCAGGAAAATGGAAAAATAATTATGCAGTTTTTTTTAATAATTAGTGCGTCATATATAATGCAATATATAGTTACATGTCATACCACAAGACAAACAAATAAAATATAGTTATATGTACTCATATTGGCAAATCTCACAAGCATTGGGTTGAGTAAAAAATGTAACTGGCAGAAGAAACAGTGCAGTATGAAACCATACATGGCAGGTGTAAATTATGCAAATGTATGTGTGACTTGCAGTTAATGCCTATCTATGCACTAAAAGCTTAAAGGGATGTACAAAAAACCATAAATATCAAATTTAGAAAAGTGGTTCTCTATGGGAAAAGGAAGAGACTGATGAGGGTAGGGCACTCAGGGACTTCAGAGCCATTACCAACCTGCTTGTTAAGCTGAAGGATGCATTTTATTATTCTTGATATCTCTTTGCATGTCTAAAATATTTCATGAAAAAATAAAAAAAACATATGAAAGAAAGAATAATAAAACAAAAATTAATAAAGGATGCTCTGAAGATAAAATAAACCTTGAATTTATTAAAAATATTTCCAAACTCTATCAACACCTGGCAAATAATGAAAAAAAAATTAAGGAGCATGCTGTTTCTTCAAATTTCTCAGTAATTCTTTCAGCACAACTAAAACTACAATTAGCCATTTTGGTGGAGAGGAAACAGGGAAATTAATTTGTAGTTAAGTATTTTATAGCATTTACCGCTTATATTGTATAACTGATTTGGACATGAGTTTAAGTGCAAATTCAATAGAGCAAGTAATTAGCATTTAGAGAATACAAATTAGAAGCATACCAAATAAACATTAAAACTCAAGTTTAAAACTCAAGTACCTCAAGCTATGGAAGGTAGTGCATTATTTATGAATAAAAATGATACCCATTTGTAGACCAGCAAAACAGATGGGGGCTTATCCTGCTTATTTTAGCGACACATTTTATAACCTGTACAGAACTATCTCATTACGAACAGTTAATCTGCATTGCTCTCCTTTTAAACAACCTATTAGTCCCAACAAAACAGGACCTGCAGGATAGTGCCTCTCAGCAGGACTTGCTCTTCCTTCTTAATTCTACTTAGCAGTGTGTCTGTTTGGAGAAAGTTATTGGCTTGAGATGACAAAGTTGTTTTATTATATTTTATCAATATGTTCTTTTATTCTCCATTGAAAAATTTCAAGCACCCTTTCTCCATCTCATGGGATTGTATGCTGAGGCTCCCCTGGCTACAGATCCTGATGCTACAGATCCCACAGCTCAGTGTTAAGCACTTCCGATACTTGTACTCTAGTAGAGGCAATAAGATCTGTGCATAAATGTCAATAGTGTGTGACAGAAAGTGACAATTGCCATAAAAAAAGCGGGGGGCAGGAATCTACTACGTGGTAGGCCCTATGCTGGCTGCTTTGCAGGTACTATCTGGGCATCTTGGGAAGGAGCTGAGGCCCAGATGCTTCTGGTGAAAGAACTGAAACACCAGCCATTCTTCCTACCACATGTCTATTTACACACCGTGTGCACTGGGCATGTGAGAGCTTTGACACAGAGGTAAAAGAGAAAAATTTTATTCAGCTTTTGGGTCCGGCCACTCTAGTGGTTTTTGTGGTTGTCTTTGAAATATTCACCTCTTGCCATATGAGTAATCTAAGCCTATCATTTTTATTTCAGCCATATTGCCAATGATTCATTTAGGAGTGACCAAGTTATTCAATCTTGCCAGTAAGACAGGAGAGCAACTTTGCTGAGGGAAGAGGGTGGTGCTGGGAAAGGTGTCCTTGTTTCTAAGGAGACCCAGGCAGAGATGGCCCCCTTTCCCCTCTAGATTTTATCATGGAGCCCGGAAATGTCACATTCATTTTGTGAACATGAAGACAATACATGGAGAAGGCAATTGCATTAGTTTTCTGGGGGCTGCCGTAACTAAGTACCAAAAACTGGGTGGCTTCAAACAAGGGGAGTTTCTTATTTCACAGTTCTGGAGGCTAGCAGCCAGAAATCAAGGTGCTGGCAGGACCACGCTCCCTCTGACTCTCCTTGCCTCTTCTAGTTCTAGGTGTCGGCCAGCAGTCCTTGGAGGTTCTTGGCTTGTGGATGCCACACAATCACATGGCCATCTTCTCCACATGTGTCCTCACATGACCTCCCCTCTGTGTATGTCTGTGTCTGTGTCCAAATCTCTCCTTTTATAAAATATCAGTCATATTGGATTAGGACCCACCCTTATGACCTCATTGTAACTTGACGATCTCTATTTCCAAATAAAGTCCCATTTTGGGGTCCTGAGGTTTGGACTTCACCATATCTTCTGAGGTACATTATTTAACCCATAATGACACCTGAGAGAATTCAGAGCCCTAGCTTCTTGGAGTCTAATTAATCCCTTGGATGTTGTGAGATAAATTTCCTAATTGTTTAAGTCAGTTGGATTCAAGTTTTCTGCTACCTGCAGCCAAATTATTCACACAGAATTATGCAGACATTTCAGGTGGGATAGAAGGTAAAGGAAGTGATGGAGCTAATGGGGGTCCTGGAGAAGTGGACAGCAGTGGAAGAAAGAACCTGGCTTGCTGGCCCAATACAGTGAGAACAGAACCTAAAAGCTTGCTTTGGTCCAGCATTGTTATTCATGCTTCATCCAAAAGCTTATTTATAGCTACCCTGAGGCAAGTATTGTGCTAAGCAGTGAGGATTGAATGAGCAAGATAGACACCATCTCTGCCTTTGAAAGGTGTGGTGGGGGAAATCCTGAAAAGGGGTCTGAAGAGGTAAATAGAGCTAGGGATGAAAAGATAGTGAGAAACATTAAAAGGTTTGTCACTTTAAGGGAATGGAGAACCTTGAAGCATTTTAAACAGGAGAGTGTAATGAGACTATTTATATCATAGAAAGATCATTTATACTGTAAATGGAAAATGGATTTAAGTGCCTGACAGAGGCAGGTAGACCCATGGGGTATCCCGTGGAATGCAAGTGAGAGATGCCTTTAGGATCCCCTTCACCTTCCAGTATTTTGGGAAGTACCTGGGGTACTTCAATGTGGGTTGAGCTTCATCAGCGGGTCACTCAGTATGCCTGGCCTGCTTTTCTCTGCCGGCCTCCTGCCCCTCCAGGATTCCCTTTTTGGAATCTGGATGGGGAAATCACCTCCGCCTGTCCATGACAGATCCTTGAAAGGGTTAACTTGAGAACATAAGGCTTGAGCCTTAAAAAATCTAACAGATGTCAAAGGAAAGCTCGTTCTGTTAGCCTAAGCCTTGCACAAACATGCTCCCCTTGAGTGGTTATTTAACAGAAATTCCTGAAGACCATCACCCCTGCACGGCCCCCTGAGAAAGGATGTCAGGTGCCAACAGAAGGACAAAGGACATGGCCGTAAAACTACGACAGGGGCGCGGTCCTGATACCTGGTCAAGCCAAAGCCCCGTCTGCAGCTCTCCCTGAGTGCACAAAAAGCCTGCGCCCTCCCCAATTCACTGCTGGCTCTTTCTTGAGTCAGACCACCTGCACCCAGGTGCCTGGAATAAATTATCATTTTGATTACACTGAGCCTTGAGTCCATTCTGTGTGACCCCGGCCCAACCCTGAACCTTTCAATCCTCTTAGGAGGGGTTGATGGCATGTTACGGGGGCCCAAGATACAGTAAGGTCCAATCAAAACAGTGTTTAGTTTGACATCCAGTTCTATTCCTAGAGAGAATATGCCACCTGGATGGCTAGGTCAAGATCAGGTTTGAGAAGCAGCCAGAGAAAAATTATTTTCCTGGCACCAACACTAAGTCCCCTTTGCTGAGTCAGGCTCGTCCTGCCTCTGTGGGACTCCTCCTTTCCTCATGACTGGTTCTCTCAGAGCCTCTCCTTCATCCCATAGCTCTATGTATATTGGTGGTAGTCAGCCTCCAAAATGGCCTGGACCCAAGTAAAGATAATATAAACAATTGCTGATTTTTAAAGTTTACTTTTTTTAGCTTACTTTTGGAGGCAGCATATGATTTTTCTTACACAAAATGGCTTCTCTTAATGTGCTGTGCTTTGACACATACTGTCATCAACCAACCAACCTCAACACCTGACCACTGGATAATGAGGGAGATGTCACAGGCCTCCGCTTCTTGGGTTTTTCCTGGTTCTGGGTCTTACCTCTGAGCTCCCACAGAGCCTTGTGCTTGCCTTTATCAAGGCTTTATGCTTACTTACTGGTTACCTCCCTCAACCAACAATTTCTTGAGGGCTTAGGACTTAGTTGTATTTATATCCCAGGATCACTAACATTGCCTGGCTCTTTCAGGCACACGACAAATGCTTGGCAATAAGTAATAAATTTAGCAACAGGTTAAAAAAACCACAAAACCCCAGGGTAATTAGTCTAGCTATTATGTATACAGACATCTTTTCCCTCAAAGCTTAATTAAAAAATGCACACACACACCCATATATACATATATATGTGTGTATGTATATATATATATATATATACACATATATATACACTGAGTGGCCAGATTATTATGACCACCTGACGTTTGTAGGCAAATAAGCTATAATTTCACGCTGAAGTTGCTAGAGGGCCAGACCATTATAAACGTCTGAATAGCACAACATACCTAAGTATCATTGCTGATCAAGTTCATCCTATCATGTTGATGGCGTATCCCAATGGAGATGGCTTCTTCCAACAAGACAATGCACCATGCCATGGTGCTTGAATTGTGCAGGAGTGCTTTCAAGAACATGAGGGAGACTTTACCTTGCTTAGGTGGCCCCCACAATCACCAGATCTCAATTCAATTGAGCATTTGTGGGACAGAGTTAAAAGAGCCCTCAGGCAGCTGGTTCCACAACCATCAAATCTCACAGAACTGGACAGTGCTATTCATCAGGCATGGTGTCAGATTCCTCGCATCACCTTTCAACATCTTGTGGAGTCAATGCCAAGAAGAATCACCGCAGTATTGAAGGCAAAAAGGTGGCCCAACCAAGTACTGATGGGGTGGTCATAATAATCTAGCCACTCAGTGTATATGTGTGTGTGTGTGTGTGTGTGTGTGTGTGTGTGTGTACATTACTCTTATCCCAATATTATCTTTTCTATATAATAGGATTTACTATGTCAGCTTATGGTGAAGATATATACATTATTTTATCTTGGTCATTAAACTTTTAATGTTTCTAAATCCATATGGAGTTAATTTTCAGGATCCCTCTGGTTACAGCAGTGGTTCTCAACCTTGGCTGCACATTAGAATCACCTAGGAATCTTTTTAAAATCCTGATTTCTGGGCCTCATCCTCCAGAAATTCTGTTTCTTTGTTACTAATTTTGTGGCCCCAACCCATAACAAAGAAACAGAATTTCCGGAGGATGAGGCCCAGAAATCAGGATTTTAAAATACATATTTTATTGATTTTTTACAGAGAGGAAGGAAGAGGGATAGAGAGTTAGAAACATCGATGAAAGAGAAACATCGGTCAGCTGCTTCCTGCACACCTCCTGCTGGGGATGTACCTGTAACCAAGGTATATGCCAGGGGTGGGCAAACTTTTTCACTCGAGGGCCACAATGGGTTCTTAAACTGGACCAGAGGGCCGGAACAAAAGCATGGATGGAGTGTTTGTGTGAACTAATATAAATTCAAAGTAAACATCATTACATAAAAGGGTACGGTCTTTTTTTTTTTTTTTAGTTTTATTCATTCCAAACGGGGCGGGCCGTAGTTTGCCCACGGCTGGTACATGCCCTTGACCAGAATCGAACCTGGGATCTTTCAGTCCACAGGCCAACGCTCTATCTACTGAGACAAACTGGTCATGGCCAGAAATCAGGATTTTAAAAAGATTCCCAAGTGATTCCAATGTGCAGCCAAGGTTGAGAACCACTGATCTAAAGGCTCTTCAAATCTTTAGAAGAATTTATGAGTTTAAAGTTCAAAAGCACCGTTCTGGATTATACCTGACATAAGAATATACGAACTGTAAAACAGATTTTAAAATGTTAACTCTCACAAACAAAGAAGAGCAAACTTTATTTTAAAATTCTATTATGTTTCCATTTAACAGTGCTGAGAACCCTACATTCAATCTTTACTGGTCTCAGCATCTGATTCCATGCGATTATTTCCAGAATTGTAGAATTAATGCATAAGCTGCACATGTGCTCAAACACCTGCACCCTGCAGAAGAGACCATTTAAATATTAAAACTGGCTACTCCAAGTTATCAAAAAGATGACACTATGATTGAACCACTGTTAAAGTGAAATCACTTTGATGTCAATCATTATTACTACCATAAGAATAATGACTTCAACCGCATCTTTTTGTTCTTACCCTTGGAAACGTTGTAAATCTGTCCAGTTCTTCGACAAAGCAGAACATCTGCAAACTAATCGCTGACATAACAATCAAGAGGCTGGCAGTAAATACAACCAAACTCCCAAGCTTTTTCCCAGGACCAAAGATCTTGTACACGAAGTCTTCTAACGCAGGTGAAATCTTAATAAGCCGAACCACCCGAAGAACCTATTTTGGGAGAGAAAAATATACATATTCGATCATTTATTTACAATGAATCTTAAATAAGTTCATATTAAAACCTCATTTTTTTTCATAGCACTTTTTAAAGATGCACTTTTCCATTTAAGCATCTAGAGAGGAACATTCACAGTGTAATAACTAAGCTATCAGTCTAACTCACTATCTGTCCTATAGCAAGAACTCAGTGTGGTAGGTATGGAGTGGGGGCAGGTACGGGGTGGAGGGGGTCCATGAGGGAAGAAGGGGGAAGTCTGTAATACTTTCAATAAAGATAAATTGAAAAAACAAAAACTAAAACATGAAAAACAAAACAGCCACAAAACAAAACAAAAAACTACTCAATAAATCCCAAATGAATGAATGAAGAGAAATGGTGACAACTAAGTGTTTTAACACATATTTCAAAATGGTATTAACTGGTACATATTGTTGAAATAAAATTGATATTTTTCTAATGTTCAAATATTGAGGAAAACGTAGTTCAATTCTATCAATACTCATCCTATCTAATAAAAGAGAAACATGGTTATTAGCCGTGCCTCTGCTACCCTTCCCATTGGCTAATCAGGGCGATGTGCAAATTAACTGCCAGCCAAGATGGCGGCCGGCAGCCAGGCAGCTTGAAGCGAACATGAGGCTTGCTTGCTTCAGTGACGGAGGACTCCAACGTTCCCTGCCTGACGCTGCTGGCCTCTGAGCTTGCAGTTTGAAACATTGTTACAAATATAGAAGCTAAATAAAACCCCAGAAACCTGCTTTCAGCCAGCCGGGATCTCAGAGTTGGAGTTGAAACAGTGTTTCAATTAGTGAACCCAAACAAACCAGATACCTGCTTTCAGCAGCCGAGGCCTAAGAGCTGGAGCCAAGCCTCAGAGCTAAAGCTGGCCCAGAATAAAAAAAGAACAAAAAAGAAAAAAAGGAGCGGTTGGGAGCTTCAGTCACCCACCAGCCTGAAAACAGCCCTCAGCCCCTCACCCAGACTGGCCAGGCACCCCAGTGGGGACCCCCACCCTGAAGGGGGTGTGACCAGCTGCAAACAGCCATCATCCCCTCACCCAGGCTGGCCAGGCCCCCAGTAGGGACCCCCACCCTGATCCAGGACACCCTTCAGGGCAAACCAGCCGGCCCCCACCCGTGCACCAGGCCTCTACCCTATATAGTAAAAGGGTAATATGCCTCCCAGCATCAGGATCAGTGTGACAGGGGGCATTGCCCAAACCCCCTGATCGCCCTGCGGCTCTGTGTGTGACAGGGGGCGGGGCCACAACCTCCCTATCTGCCCTGCTTTGTTCGTGACAGGGGAAGGCACCCCAACCCCCTGATCAGCCCTGCTCTGTGCCTGATAGGGGGGAGCTCCCCAACCCCCTGATCGGCCCTGCTCTGTGTGTGACAGGGTGAGGCACCCCAACCGCCCCCCACGGGCCCTGCTTTGTGTGTGACGGGGTAGAGCCATAACCTCCCCATTGGCCCTGCCCTCAGTGTGACAGGGTGCAGCGCCCCATCCCCCTGATCTGCCCTGCTTTGTGTGTGACAGAGGGTGGTGCCCCAACTCCCCTATTGGCCCTACTCTGTCAGTGACAGGGGGGAGCTCCTCAACCACCTGATGGGCCCTGCTCTGTGCATGACACGGGGGAGCTCCCCAACCCCCTGATCGACCCTGCTCTGTGCGTGACAGGGGGTGGCACCGCAACCTCCCCATCGACCCTGCCTTGAGTGTGACAGGGGACGGTGCCCCAACCCCCTAATCAGCCCTACCCTGAGCGTGACTGAGGGTGGCATCGCAACCTCCCAATCCGCCCTGCTCTGTGAATGACAGGAGGCGGCGCCCCAACTCCCCAATCAGCCCTGCTCTGAGCCCAACCAGGGGCTGCACCTAGGGATTGGGCCTGCCCTCTGCCACCCGGGAGCAGGCCTAAGCCAGCAGGTTGTTATCTTCCAAGGGGTCCCAGACTGCGAGAGGGCACAGGCGGGGCTGAGGGATGCCCCCTCCCGCCCGAGTGCACAAATTTTGTGCACCGGGCCTCTAGTTGTATAATAAAGTAAAACTTCCCAAGTGTTAGTGTACATTCATAAAAAAATGTTTTAAAAACCTTCTGTCTTGGAGCCTTTACTTAAGGCTGACATTGATACCCTAAGGTCCATTCTCTCCATCCTGGAAATAGAACTTTCTGAATTTTATCCTAGGAAGGATCTACCTAGGGCTGCAGACTACTTTTCCCAGCCTTGCTTGTAGCTAGGTGTGGCCAGCAGACTAGGTTAACGCCTACGGAATGTGAAAGGAAGTGATTTTTGCAACTTTTAGCACATAAAAAGAAATAAATCTGTCCTAGATACTCTTTTTAATACTTTTCTTTGGCTGGGAAATGGAAACAATTGGAGTATACCCTTTGGACCAAAAATAGAAGCCTTGAATAGAAGATGATGAATCCAATCTGACAGAAAAGACCAACTTCCTGGATGCCCACACAGAGATGAGCCACCTCCTTCCCTGGACACCCACCAATGCTCTAACAACTGAGCATACCAGCCAGGGCCAAAATTAAATATATTTGGGTTTTCCTTTCCAGCATCCCTAGCTTCCTGCTTTTCCTGATTTGTCTTTGACAAATCATTACTACATTCATAGTCCATGAGGTCCACAAAGGGACTCCCAAATCCCTGAGATCCAGGCCTGACCAGAGTATTCACAATTATTTGATTCAGCAGAACATTTGCTGGACTTATGAGAAGTGTTCCTTTTTTTTTTTTTTTTTCCCAATTGGTATTACTGTAAGAATCACATAAGCTTCCAGCTTCTGGGAGACATTTTTGCTACTACATGGAGAACGTCAGCTTAAGAATGATAGCATCAAAGAAGAAAAGTGACTGAGTACCAATAATACAATTTTAGCCTCTGAATGTTGCCCCCTAAACTCTGAATTAACAGGAAATACTGAGGTAACATGATCATGCTGTCAGAGCCAGCAGCAAGAGCACCACACAGCTCTGCTGGTCTGACTGGCTCTGAATGGCTGTGAGTACCTGCATTCTTCTAAATTCTCCTACCCCACTACGCCAGGGCAGGCTCCTGCTTGAACCCTGCCCACTGTACTAACTGTTGGGAACTTAGTCCAAGCTCCTCCTTTATCCTCTGCTCACTAGGCAGCAGGTGTTGGGTCCAAGCCCCTCTGCCTGGGGCTGGACCTCCTAGGATGCCGGGTATAGGCTATGAGAGGTTGTGGGTGTACAAGAATAAGTCTTTATTGCAGAAGCCAATGGCCATATAGCCATCAGATAAGAACAGTCCTCACAGCAAAGTCCATACAGGCAGGCAGCGGGACACCGGCTGGTCAATGCATATCTTTCCCATAAAGTAGCATCTGTCTCTGTACCCACAGCTATTATCTAAGCAGCCGCACACTGCATCCTAGACTCACCGCCTCACCACGTAGCGGTACCTGAACTCTCCGGCTCAGCAGCTTCTCCTGTCTCTCCTGCCCAGCTGCTCTCTCTAGCAGACTTCTTCACACACTCCATTCCAGCTGCTCTCTCTCTATACTCCAGCAGACTTCTTCTCACTCCAGCCAACTAGCTGGACAGTAACCTACTTTGATACCATTTAGACAAAGAGGGCTTCATGACAATAGTTACATTAGTCATATTGGCTACAGAAGGACACAGGGTGCCTTGTGTCCTTGCACCCAATCATGGTATCGTGGCCTGATTAGGATTCCCAGGCTCAGAGTCCTTGAACATCCCGTTTAGGCACATGCCCAGAGCGGCCTTTGGCCATTCTGGTGCATTGATAATAAGGCCTCTATGCTCCTACCAGCCTTGACTATCCCGGGACCTGGCACGGTTCCCACACATGCCTATTGTCTGAAGAACACAAATGGTATGGTTTCTAGCCACATGTCTAGTAAACAAATAGACAAATGTTTAAATAAGTCGAGAAAATGTATATGTCTTCATGCTAAAGTCCTTCAAATTAAGCATTATATTACATATACGGTTAAGTTACCAGTTTTTCCTGTTATAATACTTTAAGTATACATTCTGAAATCAGAACATTACACTGAGGCTATCTTTCAAAATGACAAGCAAACAGCTTTATCATAAAAACCATTAAGATATTAATATTCATAATCATTAGTGCCTAGAGTACTAATCTGGGAAGATTTCACATTTTTATTAGAGTTGTTTATTCTCAAACATAAGTGATCGGTATCTAGTTGTTAATATTTAAATATAGGCAAGTTTACAGAAACACTTTAACTGGTTTATAGCTCAAATTTAGTACTGTGTGTTTTCCCCATTTGTGCTAAAATTATATTTAAAAAATTTCCTTTGTAATTTTGAATCCTATCCCAAATGCTAATAAAAACAGCCTATGCACATCTGTGCAATTTTGATAAATTAATATTTCATTAGCTGGAAGAAACAGAGCTTAACATAACTCCCACATTGGTGATTTGATCAGCAATTTCAAAGGATTAACCTTGCATCCTAGGAAAGCCAAAATCCTCATAATTATGCCTTTTCATTTATTTGGGGAGAAGTATGATTTTTACTCTGTCTACCCAACATGTTGATTTTTGTGTTCCTACTGATACTCTCAAACATAAGGTCTGTAGAACATTCTGTGATAGTTTCCAAATCACATTTTCCTGGTCACATTTCTAAGTCTCTCTTAGAGACTATTCGTTTGATTAGTAAGTACTGCAGAAATTGTGTGGTTTAGAACATGAGCTGTGAAATTAAATTTGTTGGTGATGAGTTTCTACCATTTGCTAGTTATGTGGTCTTAGGCAAGTTCTCAAATCTCTTGGGACCTCCGTTTACATGTACACTCTCTAGCTCACATAATTGTTATGAGAAACAAATGAAACAATGCACTCAGCACAGTGATTGGTGCATAGTAAATGCACAATAAATACCAGTTGGTGTCACAATTATCCCGGTATGTTAGAACCACAGCATTTTTAAAGACTTCGTTAATTCCCATAGGACAATGCTGCCCTATGTTCATTCCAGCCCCTTCTACACTGGTCTTGGTGCTACTCTTTGAACAAACCAAGTAGGCTTGCACCTCAGGACAGGTACCATGTGGTTCTTTCTACCTGGAATGCTTCCTCCCTGAGCCTCTCATGGATTCCTCTCACTCCTTTCGGTCTCTGCTCAAATTTCACCTCTTCAGAGAGAGCTCCCGTGACAACTTACCTAAAATGACACCGCATCCCACAACCTCTATCATTTTTACTATGCTTGTTTCTTCTTGATACCATTTCTGGCACTTGTATTCTACATTCTGTTGTATACTTGTTTATGAACTGCTTGCCCCCTAGAATTTATGCTTACTAAAGTGGGGAACTTCATTGCCTTGTTCACCTTTCTCCCATCAGTATCTGGAACAGTTCATGGCACACACTATGTGCTCAGTTAATATCATTTAAATAAATAGATGAATAGCACCAATAATTAGTCTCAGAGATAACTGATATTTTAAAGGGAGTCATTTTGTACAAAACTGTTGACTTCACATTTAAATATGAAAAATGTGATACTCACTAAGGGAAGACTTGCTGCCAACACAATGAAGAAAGGCCCACTGAAATGAGAAGTGTGAGGACCAACAAGAGAGATGAAAGTGGACCCACAAGGTGCCAATCTGTTCGGTACAATGGATTCTCCATTTGTGAATTTGCAAAAATCCTGTGACACCCAAGCTTCTTAAGAGATTTATTTATTTTTTAGCCACAAAATAACTGAGGTATGTAGGTTTGAATTATTTTATTAGAAAAATATACCCATGGCCATGTATAGAGAGATACAGATGAAAATCACTTAACTATTAATATAAATTATTACAAATTATAATCCAGAATTAAAGACACAAGTAAAATTTCCAATTTCATTGATTGCATATTATGTGACTATCTATATATATAAAAGCCTAAGCAACCATTACAACCGATTGACCAAATGACAAGTCAACCGGTAGCTATGACACACACTGACCTCCAGTGGGCAGACACTCAATGCAGGAGCTGCCCCCTGGTGGTCAGTGTGATCCCACAGCCAACCTCCCCCAGCCAGCCAACCTCCCATGGTTCCTTCCCCCTGGCCATCTGGCCCCAATTGGGACTGGGCGAGATGGGCCAGGGGCCTGATCGCTGGCCAGGCTGAGGGGCCCCACCCATGCACGAATTTGTGCACCGGGCCTCTAGTAGCTATGCAAAATTATTAGAAGCATGAATACAAAGTCTAGATATTTTGTAAAAACAGATTAGTAGAAAAACACCAGAGACAATGACTATTAATAATTTGTAATACTTTAGTATATTTCTATGCAGTCATTTTTGACTTTAAAATATTTTTAATATTTAAAATGTTTTCCAGAGAGTATTAGATATTATTATCTCCTGTTTCTTCTTATCTGTTTCTTTATCTGTAGTACGTGCTGAATAGATAGATATTAGTTTAGTAGCCATCCAATGGTTTGTTAGTGACTTAAGATAGTATTTCATGTGTAAAACCAAGTAACCTTCAGGTCATTTTTAGGTGTTATATGATTTTATACAGTTTTGCATTTAAATAAAACAATCATATCTCCAAGTTATTGCAAATTCATCACAGCTATTAATTTTATGGTCAAATTGGCATATGACTTGCTAAGCTATTCCTCAAATATTTACCATTTAAACAGTTTCCATTTTTTTTTATCTCAAAGAATTCGAATTTTGATCTATTTCTAACATTTTTACAAAAAATTATCTGTGAGAATCTATAAGAATTTTCAAACCCTGAATATATTTTATACTATATCCTTGTTGAAATAGCATTAGTATTTTTTAAATCTGTCTGATAGGATAGGTTCATATTAAAGTATCATGTAGCTTTGACTATCAGGTATATTTTCTATAATTATCTATAATGGTTCTCTAAGGTAAGCACTACATGCTCAGGTTGATTTTGTGAAGCTAGATAGCAGTGTCGAAGGGCCTATAATGCATGAATATTTAGGAAGCCCATTTTGTATCAAGAGTTTTGAACATGTGTATATCTCTTGCCTTAGCCATCTTACTTAGGTAGCCAAGGCCAAGGATATAACCCAATATGGGACAAGAGATTGATGTGCAAGGATGTTGACGGTACTAAAGTGTGTCCCAAAATTCATGCAAGAAGTAATTTTGATAGAAAACACAGGTTTATAATTAAAAATTGTAAATTTTTTATTGATTCATAAAGTATACAGTATAGGGTTATGTATGGAATAGCATATCAGGTAAATGGCTTCCACAACTTTGCTGGCACATATGCACTCTTTTCTTGAAATTTTCCATGACCGTTTTGCATAAATGTGGCTGAATTTCGTTGATACAGCGCTCAATTTCCTCCTTCAAGGTGTGGGTGGTCATGGGCTTGTTGGCATAAATCTTAGACTTCAAAAAACTCCAAAGAAAAAAGTCCAACAGCGTTAAATTGCATGATCTGGGCGGCCAATTCTGATCACCAAAACGGGAAATTACACGACCAGGAAATGACTCATGCAGTAATTGAATTGTTTCTTTGGCTATATGGCATGTGGCACCATCTTGTTGAAACCACATGTCATCCACATCCATATCTTGCAATTTAGGCACAAAAAACTGGATTATCATGTCGTGATAGCGAGCACCATTAACTGTTATTGCCTGAGCAGCCACATTTTCGAAGAAGAATGGTCTGATGATGGCTCCAGCCCAAAATCCGCACCAAACAGTGACACGTTGTGGATGCATTTGTTTCTCAACAATCACTCATGGATTTTCTGAACCCCAAATGTGACAATTTTGTCGATTAACCAAGCCATCAAGATGAAAATGAGCCTCATTGAAATTCAGCCACATTTATGCAAAATGATCATGGAAAATTTCAACAAAAGAGTGCGTATGTTCCAGCAAAGCCGTGGAGGCCATTTATCCGATCTCTATTCCATACATAACCCTATACTGTATACTTTATGAATCAATAAAAAATTTACAATTTTTAATTATAAACCTGTGTTTTCTATCAAAATTACTTCTTGCATGAATTTTTGGGCACCCTTTAAAAGCTTAAACCATGATAGTCCTCTATGATTTCAATATGCTTAGTGGTGATTTTTAGAAGATCAACTTTTTATGTTGCAGTGTATTTGGTTTTCATTTTTATGAATAATATTTTCATGTCCTTTTCTCCAAGTAACTAGAATATTGAGTTTCAGGTTATAGCATCATAAGTTAATACAGCCCTGAAAATGACAGCTTTTGTATTACCAATAAATAAAATCAATGAAATTGGAATGCATTTTCTTCACATTGTGCTAATTTATGAACTATATTTTTAAAACATATCCATTTATTACTATGAATTTTGAAGAGTTTTAAAAAAAATATTACAATTTATAAACATACTATTTTAGATATTTAAGATGTCATCAGACCTATCTTTTTTTAAAAATATATTTTATTGATTTTTTTTTTTTTTTTTTTTTTTTTTTTTTTACAGAAAGGAAGGGAGAAGGATAGAGAGCTAGAAACATCGATGAGAGAGAGAGAAACATCGATCAGCTGCCTCCTGCACACCCCCCACTGGGGATGTTGCCCGCAACCAAGGTACATGCCCATGACCGGAATCGAACCTGGGACCCTTCAGTCTACAGGCCGATGCTCTATCCACTGAGCCAAACCAGTTAGGGCTCATCAGATCTATCTTAAGTGTGCATTTAATAATTATACATAAGTGTTATATATAAACTTATACAATTATTATTATAATGTGACTAGTATTTTCTATGGAATAAAAAATGTCTAAAGACAAATAGGCATTATTTGTATTACCTGAAAGTATGTGAATTGAGAATGATAAAGATCTGGATATACATGAAGAGTAGTTCCAATCACAAGTAATAGCTCAAATTTGTGGAGAGATGAGCTAATATATCCAGTAAATCCCAAACACCATATCTTCAGAAGTGCTTCCAAGTCAAAAAGTACGGTAAAAGCCACCTAGGTGAACAAAGAGACAGTGGAATTGAAATCTAAAAGTATAATTTATTTAAAAATATTTTATATATTTGTCAGTCCATGAATTTCAGCCACTATCATATAAAATGAGGAGCCCACAATAATCTATTCTAGAATGACATTTTAGTAAAAAGAATAGTTTGAAACACACCAACTAGAACCTAGCATACCAAATATATCTTAAGCAATTAGAAAACATGTTAAAATGTTAAATGTTTGCCAGTGGCATTATTTCTTCATTATCTACTATTTGATAATATTTAAAAGTCATTTCTATTGATAGAATTACTATATACACAGATAGGGTACATTTTTCTTTTAACTTTATCTTTATTGTTGAAAGTATTACTGCTGTCCCCTTTGCTTTTGTTCCCCATTGGCCCCCTCCACATTCCACTTGCCCCTCCAAGGCCTTCACCACACTATTGTCTGTGTGGATGGGCTATGCATATACGCATACAAGTCCCCTGTTAAGCCCTCCTCACCCACCTGCCCAATGCTGCCTTTCCTCTGAAGTCTGTCTGTGCTTCTAGGTCTCTGGATCTATTTTTTTCATCAGTTTATAAGGGTGCACTTTTGTATAATTTGTTTACTCTAAAGATAAAGTTTCTATAATGCACATGGTATATTATAAAACAACTTACATATTAGTAAGCAAAATTAAACTAATATGTAAATGTTTAAATATTATTATGTCTTGGGCCACAAACAAATAGAGATAGATTCTATACCAAGCAATTTATGTACCTGCATTAACATGTTAGTACATTATGTGTCCATATTATTAGTTAATAATCAAAATTACTATATTAATGAATTAGCTTAACCTCTTAATCTATCACATTAATTCTATGAATTTGTTACTACAAATACTAATATTATAAAATACACATGTAAATACAGCATGTATTATTTCTTTACTTGTCCTATGGGTAAGAAAACTCATTTTATAAAGAAGTTTGCAACTGGAATGAAAATGTGCAATACAGCTTAACTCCTAATTGAAGAGCACAAGGCTGAGTGTTGGAATCAGTCATAAGATATCCCTCTGAGGAGATACCAGGTGATTTATTGCAAGAAATGAAGAAAGAAAGCTCACTTTCCTTTTTTCTAGGCCAACACAGAATATCAGAAGGGATTTTCTTCCACTCACATTTGAAAAATGTGAAGAAAAACATATTTTTAATAATGACATTTTAGGAATAAAACACTAAACGCATTGCAAGTGGTTAATTTAGATGTAAGGAAGAAATTAACATTACTTTTCTATCTAGTACTTCTGTAGACTCAAGTTGCTTCTTAATTTGAATTGGCATGTCTTTTTTAAAAATATAAAACAGTAATACATTTGAATTGTTAAATAATCCTAAATATAAAGTATTAACAAAATCCCCTGTGAGCCACTTTGCATATTTCCTTCTTAAGATCTCCTGTTTCATCTAAACATATACTGTACAATCACATAAATGGGCTTGCATTTTATATGTCACTCTGCAACTTGCTTTTCTCACTCACCAACAATCATAGACAACCACCCCACCGCCCTGGGATAGAGATTTGGTCCTAATTATTCTTTTCATCAGCTGCATATTTCCCATAGCATTCAATGTTTATTTAATTCAACATTCTCCCTGATGACTCACTGAAGAATAGTTTTTCCTTGATAAGAAATCATCGGGAAAAATGTTAAGCATTTTGCTGCTTCAATAACAAGACTACATTAACCATCCTTATGCAATATTCATATTTATTGAACTTTCATATCTATAAAAAGAATCTCAAACCTAGCATTGCTGGGGCAAAGGACAGGTTTATGGAGCTTTAAATTTTTTAAAAAAGTATTAATAAATTCATTCAAAATGTTATAGAAAATCATTTGCCCTCCAGCAAGGTAGGAAAGTGCTTCCTATTTTAAATCTGTACCATCACCAGATGTAATCAAACTTAATCAAGCTTTTGCTTATCTGTTCATGTGTGTATTGATTATTTAGCATTATTTTATTTTTAAGACAGTTTTTCTATTCATAACCTTGCCAATTTTCTATGGTGATGTTTTGTCTTTTTTATTAGTTCTTGAGGTTGTTGATATTAAGAACAGTCATCTCTGTCTGCTATATAAACTACAAATAGTTTTTCCCTAGTCAATAGTTTGACTTTTAATTTTGGTGGCATTCGCTCTGTAAGCACTTTAAATTTTATCCGGTCACATATTTCTATCTTTATGATTACTTTCTTTACCTTTACATACAAAACAGGTCTTTAAAAAGATTATTATCAAACTGTCATATCCAGGATCACACTATGTTTTTCTATTTATTTGGACTATATTTTTAAATAAAAATTCCCCATAGAGATGCTGTTTCTTGTGAAATTTATTTCCATGAATTTAATATTCCAGTTACTAATATAAAGGCATTTTTTTACCTTTTAAATTTTTATTTATTTTTTTACCATTCTACCTAGTTAGTTCCAGTGAAGAGAAAAGCTATTGATTTATCTATATTGACTTTCTTCAACCACCTCAGTAGATTCTTCTATTAATACTAATATTTTTAATAAGGACTCCTGGGTTTTATTAAAATATGTACATTTCATTTGCAATTGAAGATTAATATTTTTTCAAGATTGATTTTGGGGTTAATTGGATTACTTTATTAGCTATAATGATATAGTTGTACGGTAATATAGTAAATAATGAAGTGGGGAAAGAGAGGAATCCATGCTCCTCATTTTCCATGAAAGTTTTTCAGCATTCCTACATAATAGTTGCAGTGGGTTTTTATAATTACTTTCTACTCTGTTTAAGGGCTTCTCTTCTTTTCCAATTCTACTTAAAAGAATTTTAGCCTTCAATTTCTTGAGGTAGTGAAATGTATCACAAGAGCCCTTGGTGTTAACAATTTGAATATTCCTTGAATAAACACTAAATGATAATGCTAATCTGGTTTTTATTGAATAACTAGAGCAGTGATGGTAAACCTATGACACACGTGTCAGAGGTGACACGCGAACTCATTTTTTTGGTTGATTTTTCTTTGTTAAATGGCATTAAAATATATAAAATAAATATCAAAAATATAAATCTTTGTTTTACTATGGTTGCAAATATCAAAAAATTTCTATATGTGACACGGCACCAGAGTTAAATTAGGGTTTTTCAAAATGCTGACACACCAAGCTCAAAAGGTTCACCATCACTGAACTAGAGGCCCAGTGCATGAATTCGTGCACCACTAGGGTCCCTTGGACTGGCCTGCGGGGATCGGGCTGAAACTGGCACTCCAACATCCCCTGAGGGGTCCCAGATTGTGAGAGGGCACAGGCCAGGCTGAGGGACTCCACCAGTGCACAATTGGGGCTGGGGAGGGACCGAAGGAGGGCTCCAGGGCGTGTCTGGCCCATCTCACCCAGTCCTGATCGGCCCGGCCCCAGCAGCAAGCTAACCTACCAGTCGGAGCGTCTGCCTCCTGGTGGTCAGTGTGCATCATAGAGACTTGTTGGACACTTAGCATATTAGGCTTTTATTATATAGGATATTTTCTTTATAATTTTTGTAGTTACTTTCATATATGAAATTGGCGTATAATTTTACTCACACTATCATGTCAGTTTTCGTTAAGCTTATGCTAGTTTTATTAAACGTACAGAGTTTTCCATTGTCTGATCTGGAATTGCTTAAATTAAACAAGAAATATTTCATCTTTAAAAGTTGGTAAAGCACAGCAGGAAAACCAGTGGGTCCATTCCTTTTTGTAATGGTAGATTGAAACTTTCCAGGGTTCTTCTGATCATGTTTCATATCTTGCCCATCAATTTGACCCTTTTCCAAGAAATCATAATTTTTTTCTAGATTTTCAAGAACTTTGTTTAAAGTACATTTTTCCAGAAAGGACTGGTTCTGTCAAGGTTCAAGGGTTCTCTTACATATTTGGTACCCCCTTTAAATCAGTTTTGTAGCTGATGTTTCTCAAACCCTAAAAGTAATGTGACTTGGGCCACCAATCCCATATGAGGGCAGGATTGTGCCTCCACATTTTCAGTAAAGCTTACTCTTTTTCTACTCACGTGGGGTCAAGGTCAAGACAGAAGTTTGCCAGATTACTTCCTACTTTCATTGTGCCCTGATGTTACATGAGGTTCTCTGCTCTGACATTTCACTGCACATAGTGTTTACTCCAGTCCTGAAACAAGTTCTAGGTGACAAAGATATGCAAATGCCCTCAGGGCAGCCACTGGCTTAAGTGACCATTGGGCATTTTGCACTCACATCATTTGCCCTTTAGACTATTCCTTAATTTTTAGCACATTCTGCTAAGTACTTTAAATCTTTTAATATTTAGGTGCCATTTTTAGTTGTTTTACCTTTTGGAACCACCTTGTATGCGTTTCCTAATAATACTTGGTTTTGTGTTTAAACATAATCATGTTTTCTAGGTCTTTTGATGGGAAAATTCAACCTGTCCATATTTAATGTACCAAAGTTATAGTTGGTCTTACGTTTCCTATTTATTGTGTGAATGTCATTTTTATTTCATTTTTAAACCTTTTCTTATCTTTTCTGGCTTGGTCAAATTGTTGTTGATTTCTACTCCCTCCTTGCTAATTCAGATGTTCTACTCTGCTTTTCTAATCCTTCAGATTATCCCAATGATTATAAATCAACCTATACTCTTTATTATTGCATTTAATCGGTATCGTTGTAAACTCCTCTCTCAGGCAAATTTGCTTACACACTTATCCCAAACACCTTGCCAATCTATAGTTCAAAGTACTTCTATCATCCTGCTCTCCATCGCTATCACACACCTTCTTTCATGCTCTCTATTGATATCACACTCCTGCTTTTCCCAAGATCATACACAAATTAAATTATAGTTTCTGGAGTCCTTGATTTTTTAAAGGTTCTCATTTGACATTTTTATCACCACTTTTCTTTCATCTTCTCTTATCTATTCCTGTGGATTGAGATGAATTTATTTTATAATACTTTGGAGTAGTTTCCTCAAAGAAACATCAAGGCTTGTATACTCTCTTAATCCTTTCCTATCTAAAAGACATTTTTAACTCTCACATGAATATTTTGGCTGCACACAGATTGTTAAGTTGCTGTTCTTTTTACTTTTTACTTTCTAATTTTTTAGATGAGTCATCAAGTGAGCAACATATTTATCTGTCTTGGTTTTGCAGGTTATTTAAGCATTTCAGAGTCTTCAAAAGGTATTTTCTTTATGCTTGCAACCAAGGAAGGACACCAGGATATGCCTAGAAATGCATTTTTTTTTTCTTCATTTAATCTCCCTAAGATTTAGTGAGTCCTTCTAATCTACAGATTGGTGCTTTTCCTCAGTGTAGGAAAAAGCTCTTCTCTTGCTTATTATTATTATTTGTTTTCTATCTATTCTCCTTTTCCTTCATAAGCTGCTATTATTCACCTACGTAACTAGCCTCTCATGATTTCCAATCATTTTTTCCACTTGATCTCCCATACTAATAATTAGCTCTCAACAATGACCATATCCTTTTTAAAAATTCAGTTTTTTTGAAAAATTTAGCCAAAGTTTCAGAAAGTTTGTTTGTGCTTGAATTATCTGTCTTTGAGATATTTAAAAAAACCCACCCTTTATCTCTTCCATCAATTCTACTTAATTGGGAAACTTGTGCTAGGTGTTCATCTTGGATTTCTGAGTCTCAGCCTCAGTTTCTGAGTCCCTTAGAATAAAAATAATTTTTTCTTTGCTTGCTCATGCCTATGTTTGTTTTTATACACTCTCAAACAAATATGGGGTAGCAAAAAGAATTGCAATTTTTTGATAAATAACCTAACAACCCATGGCCCTTTGGTGGGTGTCAGGTTGAAGCTGCTCCAAGTCAGGATTCCTCACCGGCTGCTGGAATCCATTCCCACCATTTACCTGGTAGTGATTCAGCTTCC
This sequence comes from Myotis nattereri, assembly GCF_964212035.1. Taxonomy (NCBI): domain Eukaryota; kingdom Metazoa; phylum Chordata; class Mammalia; order Chiroptera; family Vespertilionidae; genus Myotis; species Myotis nattereri. The sequence goes on along the minus strand of NC_138076.1, from coordinate 38,725,251 downwards.
AGGGAAGTTCCATTCCTGGACTACAAGCAAGCAGTGTCTTTGAAATTGAGTTTTCCCATCAGGCAAATAACAATGCAAATGGATCCTGCTGCATATTTTATTATGAATTATGATTATTTAAACAGCTCATTCCATCTGTCTTTTTTGTAGCAAAGTAAAGTAATTAATTGCATTTCTATTTAGTTGGATAATCTTTCTAGATATATTTCAGGCATTTATTAGTATAGTTGACCCTGGAATAATATGGGTTTGAATTGTGTGGGTCCACTTATACAATAAATATCTGTACTATTTTTGATCCATGGTTGGGAGTCTGCAGATATGGAGGACCAACTCTATGAATTGTTCTATACCATCTACACTAATAAAAGACAAACATGCAAACATGCAAATTGACCATACCTTTGCTATGCCTTAAGCCATGCCCACCAGACAATCAGAGCGACTATATGCAAATTAACCAAACCAAGATGGCGGCCGGCAGCCACGGAGCTGGAGCGAGCAGGTGGCTTGGTTGCCCCAATGATGGAGGAAGCTTCCTGCCTGCCATGGCCCCAGCTTTGAGCTCCACTTAAAGCAACAAAGTTTCAATTATAGTCTTCTTCCTCGTTAGTATAGTGGTGAGTATCCCCACCTGTCAAAGTTTCAATTATAGAAGGTAAATAATTGCTTTCAGCCAGCCGTGACCACGGAGCTGGAGCGAGCAGGAGTGGGTTGCCCCTGGCAATGGAGGAAGCCAGGCTTCCCTCCCGCCCGCCCTGGCCTGCTCTGAGCTCCTCTCAAGGCTACAAAGTTTCAATTATAAAAGGTAAATAAATTCCAGAATAAAAAAGAAAAAAAGGAGAGGCTGGGAGCTTCCGTCACCGGGGGGGTTGGCCAGCCTGAAAACGGGCCTCAGCCCCTCACCCAGACTGGCCAGGCACCCCAGTGTGGATCCCCCACCCTAAAGGGGTGTGGCCATCCTGAAAACAGCCATCAGCCCCTCACCCAGGCTTGCCAAACCTCCATGGGGTGAGGGTCCCCACTGGGAGGGGCTTGACCAGTCTGCAAACAGCCATCAGCCCCTCACTCAGTCTGGCCAGGCACCCCAGTGGGGACCCCCACCCTGAAGGGGGTGTGACCAGCCTGCAAACACCCATCAGCCCCTCACCCAGGATGGCCAGGCACCCCAGCGGGACCCCCACCCTGATCCGGATCACCCTTCAGGGCAAACCAGCTGGCCCCCACCCATGCACCAGGCCTCTATCCTATATAGTAAAAGGGTAATATGCAAACTGACGCTAACAGCAGAAAGACTGGGAATGACTGGTCACTATGACACACACTGACCACCAGAGGGCAGATGCTCAATGCAGGAGCTGCCCCCTGGTGGTCAGTGCACTCCCACAGGGGGAGCTCTGCTCAGCCACAAGTCAGGCTGACAGCTGCCAGTACAGCAGTGGTGGTGGGAGCCTCTCCCGCCTCCTCAGCAGCACTAAGGATGTCTGACTGCAGCTTAGGCCTGCTCCCTGCTGGCAAGTGGACATCCCCCGAAGGCTGCCAGGCTGCCAGAGGGATGTTTGTCTGCCAGCTTGGGCCTGATCCCCCAGGGAGCGGACCTAAGCCAGCAGGTGGACATCCTCCGAGGGCTCCCAGACTGCAAGAAGGCACAGGCCAGGCTGAGGAGCCCCCCACCCCCACCCCAGTGCACAAATGTTTGTGGACCAGGCCTCTAGTTTTATATAAGGGACTTGACCATTTGCATATTTTGATATTTGTGGGGATCTTGGAACCAATCCCCTTTGAATACTGAGGGACAACTTAAGTTTTGGGGGAGTTAAAAGTTATGTGCAGATTTTCAACTATGTGGGGGTTGACACCTGGCCCCCATGTTATGGAAGCATGTCCTATAAGCATCACCTGAGCATGTGTCCATTCTCAGAACTTTCTGTCAATCCCAAGCAGTCAGCAGCGCAACTTGTGGGAGTGAGGATTCCACTTGTCACTCCCAGCCTAGGAGGGTGCCATTGCCTTGGCCTCTTCACTCTGCTGGCCTGGGACCTTTCTTCTGTCATGTATCCTTCCAGTACATTACTCATCTGTGAGTGCTTACAAGGTGTAACTCATTTTTTTTGGAGTGAAGGCAAGATTTGTAAGAGTATCATAAACTTTCATATATATTTTTGTCACATTACTTGAAAAAAATTGAAAACAGTACATGAAAAAGCATAAAACAATATATGAAAAAGCATAATTTTTCTTCTTACTATTTTTCTAAATCACTATTTTTCAATGTTTATTTAAATCATCTACCCTTAAGGAGTACTTTCAGATATTTTGTTCCTAATGATCACACCATATGGCAGTTTTAAACCACGGATATGTGTTATATCTGTTTTTGCATTTCACATATCTATTTCTGCTTTATATAAAGAAAGAGTAAGATGTTTTCTGCCTCTTTAAGAACCAATTTCTACCCCAAAGCGGTGTTTTCACCCGCTGTTGATAACATATACTCTGCAGATATATCAGATTTAGTGTCACCATAGTACAGTTTAACTAATTTTCAGGAATGTATTCTTATGAGTTCATTAAACAACATATTTTATTATTTCTTTTCCAAATTTTCATTTTATAGTAACACATGTGCTATTTAATATATACTATAACCAACTCTCTTACCAAGAAAATGATCATTAATGCAATGAAGATTTTTAAATTAAAGGTTATTGTTCTAAGAAAAAATAATATATTTGTTCTCAAAACAGCATATAAGGAGAAAAATAAGAAAATGGAAAATGACATGCTTAATATAAATGGAACAATGGAAATTGTTCTGCCCTTTTAATTCAATGACTAATGTATGCACATTTATAGGTGACAAATTATAAATGAGCTGATTGTGCCAGGCAGGTCCGAGAAGATAAAATGGGAGATTCTGACCATACGTGGAAAGCTACTTAAAATATATTATTCAAGATTTGTGTTACCATCTCTATTTCATAATTTCAAATAAACATATGGATATTCATGAGAAAATGAATACATATTTATCACAAAAGAAGGTGATAGGACAAAATTCATAAGACACTCAATTTGGGTAACCCTGTTCTCTTAAATGAAATCCAGATTAAATAACACCCAAAGAAATGATTACCTGTGTCATTCTAGAGTTGTCTTTAAATCATCTACACTTAGTCTGTAGTGTACCTTCAGTATCCTATATAAAGAGCAAACTTTTAAAATGGATCACTGAATAGTAAAAAACGTCATTATTTTATTTTTTTTTCACCCAACAAGACCTGCCCAATCCTCCAAAAACAGACAATGTAGTTATTGCCAGAAGAAGAAACTTATTTAATTAAAGTTTCCCAGAAAGTGAAAAATAAAACTTTCTGGTAATATGAAAGACTGCTGCTATGGCAAGATGAATTACTTTCTTAATTTGATCTCTTGTGATTAATGAGCAGAAATGTGAGTATCAGATTTCGTTTGAACTAAAATAAATGGCTCTTTCATTTAATTTCATTTTAACAGATATCTTAAAACCCAGTGTCTCCAGAGGAACACAGAAATTACTTTTCTAGAAAAGATGACTTTCTGCAAGATGGCATTTCTGCTTCAAACACATAGCAATCATAGACAAACGGGAGACCAAAGAGACATCCTGGAGTCCTAAGCAAGATAAACCTCTTTACCAGAAATATGGCTAAAACACACACTGTTAGAACTTCTTGCTTCATTAATCTATCTCTCCTATCAATTTGTGAGTTTCTTTTGTCAAAATTGTTAATCTTCTGTGAATAACACTGTGCTGATAAATTTCTGTTCAATGCACAGTTTAGTTTACAGATATATTTTACATAACAATAGAAAAGTAGTGTTCAAATTTTCTTATTTCTTAAGAAAATGAGAATACACATTTTAAAAATATGTTCCTTATAAAATGTGATTTTATGTATATCAATACCAATGTATTATCTTAGATCAAAATGAAAACTCTTACAAAAGAAAGTAAATCTTTACCGTTTTATATTTATGCATAGCCCAGAAAACAAAGACAAGTTTTTCTCTATCTTAACTAATTTTAAATTTAGGTTAAATAATCTAATGTAACAAAAGTTCCCAATTTCTCAACAGAAGCCAAGCAGCTTTATTTATGCCTAAAGGATGTTTTTTATACTGCAAGTTGACTCTTAATGGGTTGAGTGGTTTATTTTGGATTTTCAAAATAATTTATTCTGGAATACAATGTGGGAGCTCAAGAAATTATTTCCTTAAAATCTCATGGCTTTTTGTAATCTATTTTAAAAAGAAACTTTCTAAAATATTACATAATGCTATTGCCTTAATTACTGTATCATTATAGTCCATAAACTTGAACTGCTGTCATTATAGCCATTTTGAGGACTAAATAAGATAATATATTCCTTTAAAGCACTTAGCAAAATAATAGAAGGTCCAAAAAAAATTGATAGCTATTATTGTCATTAGCTTTACTGTGTTTGATTTTAAAACATGAAGATGTTAGCTGACCTGCTCTGAGTTTCTATAGCTTAACCCAAGATCAAGCTCACTGCTTATTTTAATAAATAAAGTTTTACTGGAACACAACCATTCTGAGACCACACTCACTTTTGCACAGCAGTGGTGGAGTTTAGTAGTGAGACAGTGGCCTGAAAAACATTTTCTAAGCCCTGACCAGTTTTACTCAGTAGCTAGAGCAGCCATGGCAAACTACGGCCCGCGGGCCAGATCCGGCCCGTTTGAAATGAATAAAACTAAAAAAAAAAAAATAAAAGACCGTACCCTTTTATGTAATGATGTTTACTTTGAATTTATATTAGTTCACACAAACACTCCATCCATGCTTTTGTTCCGACCCTCCGGTCCAGTTTAAGAACCCATTGTGGCCCTCGAGTCAAAAAGTTTGCCACCCCTGAGCTAGAGCGTAGGCCTGTGGACTGAAGAGTCCCAGGTTCAATTCCGGTCAAGGGCAGGTACCTTGGTTACGGGCACATCCCCAGTAGTGGGTGTGCAGGAGGCAGCTGATCAATGTTTCTCTCTCATTGATGTTTCTGACTCTCTATTCCTCTCCCTTCCTCTCTGTGAAATGTATTAAAAAAAAAAAACATTTTCTAAAATGTTTACTCTCTGGCTCTTTAAGAAAAAGTTTATTGACCCGTGGCTTAAACTCAAACCACCTTTATAAACTTTTTGGAAGAAAAAAGAATATTTTATTAAAAATTAAGTTTGATTAAAACAACCTATCCACACTCATTTGAAACAAGCTACTTTTATTCAAGCACAAGTTTCTGATAAAAAAAAAATTATAATGTAATTCAAATAAAGACCAAATATGCTTTGGAACACTCAGACACCCAACCAACATCAATCAACCAAAGTGAAACCAATTCTGAATGTTTCAGTAGTTCAAGAATATAGTGATTCCTATATAATTCAGAGAATTAAATCTTCACTATTTGGTTTATTAAAATCAAATTCACTTTCAGTGGTTTGAGAAGGGGGCAACAATTAATAGACACATGATATGTACTAGATTCTGCTCTACAACCTATATTTCTGGGGTTTTTTAAGTTAGAAAAAAATCTTAATATTATATATAAAAAAGAAAATGACAAGGATTTATCATCTACCACTGGACTCTACTAATCACTTAAATAGTATCAGCAGATTCTACAATATTGTTATTTGAAATTTTGGTGGAATTTTTTACAGCATGATTATAAATGAGCTAACACATTAAAAACACATTAGAAAACAGACCAATTTTGTATGTGGAAAAATTAGGTAACATTTACTGGAGCATTCTATTCTCAGTAAATGGCGTATATATTTATTCTGCAGGGTTGATTTAGTATGACTGGCCACCACCCTGGGCTGGGTTACAGAAGAAATATTAATGTAATCTATAATATCCAGCATTGTTCCTTCTAGAGAGCTTGACATAATCGCAATCATGTGTTGCCATTTCTGTTTTTTATTTTTATCATTAGTGCAGTTTTAGTCTCTGGTTCTAATACTACAGTATAATTCTTCCACCACACCTAACTTTCCGCCTCATTCTACCAGAGCCTTTAACTAACCTTTGGGTGTCTTGTTCCATGTTCACCAATTCCTTCTACGCTCTCAATCTCCACTCACATAATCAGCTTCCTCTGTCCTAGCCTCAGCTGGTTCTTTCCCAAATGCATAACTTCCCCCACAGTCTTTTTGAGATGAGGATGGCCCATGTAGGATAACATGTGGATGAGGAAGAGCGCCCCATCCAGTACTCCTCCATGCCCCTTTGACATGTATTCCATTAGGTTAAAACATCTTCTTACAACACAGTCCCAGGGGCTGCCCTCTATTATCTGTCACTGCCACAGGCCCCTGCCTACATTCCTTTCCATAAGAACTGGCCTCACATGGATTGACTTCAATGTCATTATAAAGATTCAGCCAACACCTTAGCTTGATAGTTCCTTGCTATTTCTGTCTCAACTCCATCATTATGTTTAAGCCACTCATATCCATATAAAACCCTAGATTTTTGTATTTACCCAGAATTATTCTAAAATTCTAAACCCTGGGTCCCATTCTCTGACCAAAATCTTACCTTCTAGCTCTTCAAAATCTTATTCTATCACTTCAACTATACCAGTTCTTTCTTTGACCATTTAAAGACTCTATACTTAATTTTGTTCTTTCATTTTTCTTCCTATTTTCATATCCAACCTAGACCACAGGGTCATCACTTCAACTCCTTTGCCAGCCACCCAAAGTTCCTGGTCCCTTGTTTCTCAGCTCTATAAGCCTGAAAATACTCTAAAGCTGGATCAATCTAAATGTTGCATTTCTCCCCTTTATGTAAGGCCTAAGAAAGTCACAGACCTGTCTAAATTAGTATCTCTATAAATTCGTAGTCTCAAAATTTAGCTGTATCTTCAACATTGCATTTCATGTATCTTTAAATAGCTTTTTTGCATTCTCCACAGTACCCACTTCCTCTCTCCTTTCTCCACAACCTTTCCAATTCATTGCCTCATCATCAGGCTGGATAGAGACCTTGCTTCCTATTCACAGGACAAGTAGAAATCATTTGATGGGAATTTCTTTAACATTCAATCTCTGCATTACAAATTCACTTGCAAATATTACTATTGGTCCATATTCCCCTCTGCTTTTAATGACAAAGCATTCTTTGTGTGATGGTTTTGTAACAAAATTATAGGTGCTGATTATAATTGCCTATTTTAAAAAGACATTGGTTAATAAGATTATATAGGTTTCAAGTGTACAATTGATAATACATCATCTGTATATTGTATTGTGTGGTCACCACCCAAAGTCAAGTCCCTTCTGTCACCATATATTTTATCTCCCTTATCCTTTTCTACTTCCCCCTAACCCCTTTTCCCTCTGGTAACTACCATATTGTTGTCTGTGTCCATGAGTTTTTTGGTCTTGTTTTTTGATTGTTGCTTTTAGTTTTATATCCCACATATGAGTGAAATCATATGAGTTTTGACTTTTCCATCTGACTTATTTCACTTAGCATGATATTCTCAAGATCCATCCATGTTACTGCAAATGGCAGTATTTAATTTTTTTTCTTATGGCTGCATAATATTCCATTATATCCTATCTAATAAAAGAGTAATATGTAAATTAACTGTCACTCTGCAACAAAGATGGTGGCACCCATAGTGGCCGGGACGGGACCTTGACAGCATCGCCCCGGCAACATGAACCTAGCATCTACGCCCCGGCCGTGCAGAGGGAGGGGAGGGGCCTTGGGCTGGAGATCAGGGTGAGGGACACTGGTGTCGTTGCAGGCCAGGATGAAGGACACCCCTGTGCATGAATTTTGTGCACTGGGCCTCTAGTATATATGACATCTTCTTTATTCAATAATATAATTTCTTCATGAGCCCTCTCATTAGTCCTCCACAGCATATAAAACTTATTTACTGTCTATATTTTTTACTAAACTGTAAGATCCATATACCATGCAACAACTAGGCAGCATCACATCACAGACTCCACTCCAGCGAAAGTTTGGTACTAATAATAACTTTGTTATAGGAAACAAGCCTCCATGAAGAGAGGAATTCATAAGTGACTTCTTAAAACATCTTGATACCCACATAGATGTTTATATTCAACTAGAGGCCCAGTGCACAAAATTCATGCATGGGGGGATGTCCCTCAGCCCAGCCTGCACTCTCTTGCAATCCGGGACTGCTGGCTCCTAATAGCTCACCTGCCTGCCTGCCTGATCACCCCTAACCACTCTGCATGACTGCCTCATCACCCCTAACCACTCGCATGCCTGCCTGATAGCCCTTAACCACTCCCAATCGCCTGCCCATCTGATCACCCCTAACTGCTTGTCTGCCTGATCACCACTAACCATTCGCCTGCCTGCCCAATCGCCCCAACCACCTCTGCCTTGGCCCCGCCATGGTGGCCTCATCCAGAATAATATCCGGAATTCCGGAATGACGTCTGGAAGGTCATTCAGCTGTCTGGTCTAATTAGCATATTATGCTTTTATTATTATAGCTAAGTGTATAACATCAATTATTTTTCTGAAAAGTTTATGCATGAGTGGATTGAATTTTTATGAACCAAATTAATTTTTAAATGCACTAGGGGAATTCTCGATATATAGGAGGACTCAACTTTATGGCAAATTGATTTTTTTATGTGAAAAATGCCTTTGTAATAAAAATAAATGGCAATTTTTCTTCTTTTTAAGTTTACTTTTTCATATATTTATTTAGTATGTGTATACCTCACTTATATGATGAGTGGGTTTGTAAAGAGTTATATACTACATCAACCAATTTTTCCATAAATATGTAATCACTGAATTCAAGATATATTTTAGAAATAATTTTTCACAATGACAAAACATAGTGGTCTCTGGAAGTCAGTAAAAATATGTAAGAATTAAATATTAAAGTTACTGAAACAGTAAGAAGTACTATAAAATTCTAGCTGGTATGTAGAAGATGCTTATTAAATCACTAACCTATCTGCTTCTGGCTTGACATCTTTAGTGCAGGTTATAACAGCTCAGTCTCTAGTAGAGAAATTTTTGTACTATCTATTTCAATTTCCCTCCAGCCCTGTCCTTGGTACTGTTGAGCTGGCTTGCTTGTTTACAACCTTCTGAACCTGTGTTTGTTTACACTTAGTAGGAAACAGACTACAGCAACATGGAAAAGGGAGAGAATATGAGCGGTGGATAGGAAAACAGTAAGATGGCAAGAGAAACACCCAGGGCAAAGGGTTACCTTGACGATGCAACACACTGTGGGGAAGAGACTTGGGCTCATGGTGACGGGAAATACATCAGGCAACACAGTGACCAAGGGAAACACTTGAGAAACAGCTTTGATTGAACTCAAGTAATTAACAAATTGAAATTAATTTTCACATTTATAAAAGGCACCTTTACTCCAGTGAGCAGCTTACCTCTGCAAGATAGAACTCATCATATTGCCTTCGGAAGCTCTCTCCTTTGTGATAGTTGCTAGCGGCCACTATCACATCCACCGTCACCATGCTCAGGATGAACATGTGGAAAACTGATGACCGCATCATTTGCTGAGGAGGCAAAACAGATGAACTGTTAACAAAGAAATAAACCCTTACGATTAAACATAATTGTGTGCCTAGACCTGGACATGCAACATCTTTATGACACACTGCTGTACAGAGCAGTGCTTCTAAGGTAACTTGATGAATGTTAATCACCGCTGAATAGTGTTAGCAAAGGAATCTTTGTCTTCAGGCAGCAAAAATGACTAAGGAGGTAGTTTTGGAGACTTTTAGTTGAAAATGAAAAATATATTCATTTCATTTGTAGATAAGCCCATATCTGAATTTTCATTGGTGAGTTAGGTAGTTTTTATCCTTAATACTGACTATATGAAGAAATTATTTTTAAAAAGCTGATGCCATAAAGCAACCGTTGCTTTATTCTGTTAAGAGAAAATGCTACTGAAGATAAAAAACATTTTAGATAGCCCTAGCTGGTTTGGCTCAGTGGATAAAGCAGACTACAGGGTCCCAGGTTTGATTCCTGTTAAGGGCACATGCCTGGGTTGCAGGCTCAGTAGGGGGCGTGCAGGGGGCAACCAATCAGTGATTCTCTCTCATCTTTGATGTTTCTATCTCTCTCTTCCTCTCCCTTCTTCTCTGAAATCAATAAAAATATATTTTAAAAAACACATTTTAGATATAATCATAAAACTGGAAAAGTGGGAGAAACCTAAGGTCTATTTTTTATTACTACTGTAAATTATTTATTTAAATTATTATTTTTAATAATTTATTTTTATAGAGGTATGATTGACATAAAATAAAAAAGCAGTACTTATTGAATATATACATTCAATGAGTTCGGGAATAAGTATACACCCATGAAACCTCCTCCATCAAGGCCATAAACATATCTGTCACCTTCCAAAGTTTCTTCCCACCTCCTTTATTTTTATTATTATTGGTAAGAACACTTAACATAAGATATATCCTCTTAGCAAATTCTAAGTATACAATAAAATATTGGTAGCCATAGGTACTATGCTGTATAGAACTTATTTATCTCAAATAACTGAAACTTTATATACTTTATATAAATATTTTTTAAAAAATTATACTACAATAATAACCAATGCTTACATTTATACTCACTATGTGTCTGCAGCTGTTGTAGGTGATTTACATAAATTAACTCATTTAATGCCATAACAGCACCAGGAAGTTACTCTAATTTTAGAGAAGGAAACTGAGTCTCAGAGAAGTTAAATAACTTTCTCATTGTCACACAAGTACTGAAGGTGGAATCATAATTTTCACCTACAACTGGTCTAAGTCCACTGCCTCTACTGAAGTGAGATAATTCAGCATTCAAAAATAATGACTATTATCATAAAGGCTAATATGTAGTGAATGTTTACTATGTTCCAGGCTATACTATAATTATGTTATTTACTTTATGTCTTTTATATCCACCATAGCCCTTACATGATGGGATATATTGCTCATTTTTTCCAGTGAGTTCAAAGGGATTAAGTCGTTTGTCGGAGGTCACACAGCAAGTACACAGCAGAGACAGGCTCTCATACCCAAGTCTGTTTATAGCATAAGAAATACATTCAATAATATTGCAATAACTATGTACGGGGACAGAATTCATAGACAGTAATTCTATCTAATAAAAAAGTAATATGCAAATTGACCATCACTCCAACACACAAGATGGCTGCCCCCATGTGGACACAAGATGGCCAGCAGGGGAGGGCAGTTGGGGGCAATCAGGCCTGCAGGGGAGGGCAGTTGGGGGCAACCAGGCCAGCAGGGGAGGGCAGTTGCAGGGGACCAGGCCTGCAGGGGAGGGCAGTTAGGGGTGACCAGGCCTGCAGAGGAGGGCAGTTGGGGGTGACTAGGCCAACAGGGGAGGACAGTTAGGGGCAATCAGGGCGGCAGGGGAGCAGTTAGGTGTTGATCAGGCTGGCAGGGGAGTGGTTAGGGGCAATCAGACTGACAGGCAGGCGAGTGGTTGGGAGCCAGCAGTCCTGGATTATGAGAGGGATGTCTGACTGCCTGTTTAGGCCTGATCCCTGGGGCAGTCAGACATCCCTCGAGGGGTCCCAGATTGGAGAAGGTGCAGGCTGGGCTGAGGGACACACACCCCCATGCATGAATTTTGTGCACTGGGCCTCTAGTATTATAATAACTATGTAATAATTATATTGGGAGACCACTTTATAAAGTACATGATGTCTAAGCACTTTGCTGCACATCTGAAACTGATACAGAATAATATTGAATGTAAACTATAATTGAAAAAAATACTTAAAAAGTAGGTAGGTAGATAAAGGCACACTTTTTTTTGGTTAAATTATACCTTGTGATCTAAAAATATCTCAAAGATGATTATTATTTTAATGGCATCTTTAGTATAATTCATGAGTATATATAAGAGACACAATGTGGAGAAAAGTCAAAATTAATTAAAAAATATAAATACATGTGTGTCTTTTTAAAAGTCCATTCTGGGACAAACTGCTCGCTGTGGGGTGGAGTCCACAAAAGGAGAGAATAGTGGCAGAAGGCCCTGGGCAGCAGGAGAGAAGCCGATCTGTGGAAAGGAGCTGAGAGCACAACAAGCCACTGCATCACATCCCTCTGTGCCCCCTTCTCCGGGGACCAGTGCCACCATGCTACTCTTTCACGATGACCCCTCCTTTCTTCTCAGGACTTAGGGGCACATATCCTTACCCTGTGATGTGACCTGAGAATTCTCGTCTTTGCACCTATAAGAAGCTAATGAAAGCAAAACCTGGGGATGGGAGGAAGAGGACCACCACTGAGTGCTGTCTCTCTGCATCCACATTCATGCTGTCACTGGCCTTCGATGCCCTGCAGTGGTCATTAGCAGCTTGGGCTATAAGACCAATTGTGTGGAGTTCCACCACACACATGCTACGGGGCTGTGGGCTAGTCATTTAAACCTCTGTGTGACTCTCTGTGCTTCACTTTACTGAGTTTTCTCTTCAGTAAAGTGAAGATAATAGTGGCTACTCCAAAGGTTGTCATCAATTTTAAATAAGTAAATATTGATAAAGCCCTTAGAATAGTGCTTGCATATTGTAAGTGTTTTATAAAGATATGCAGCAAAAATAAATACCATTCTGTGAATCAGGTATTTTTCTATTCATGAATGAGAAATTAATAGGCCAAGGTCAAAGAATTAATTATGTTGTATATTTGACGGAGTCCACAACCAAGTGAGACAAATAAAAGTCATAATGTCTAATACCTTGAGAGATGACAGAGCCATTGGAAAAGCAGACATTTAATAAGGTTTTGTGTCACCATGGCTATTGAGGCATTCCTACATCTATTTGCCTTTGATTTGATTTTAGAGGTAATATAAAATCAAATTCCAGAACTGCCAATCAACATATTTAAATGTATGTCAATTTACTTGCAGAAACTACTGACCTTCATAACATAGATAAGCAAGTCAGTTGGCAAATTTCTATTCTCATTAGAATTTTCATTGTTATTTAGTTTTTCTTGCATCTTGAGAGTCAAATTCCATAACTATGATTCCCTTTCTATACTCCTTTCATTTCAACTGATTTCCACTTCATTTGCATGACAGAAAAGCCACAACTTTCTCTTTCTATTTTCCTTAGCTCTGGGTTTATGTCTTAAGTAAACTGTTATTACTGAAAGATCCAAACAAAGCTTTTAGGCATGGCTGTCAAAAATCTTTAAAATTGGTTTTGTAACTGTAACAGCTTCACTTTGGTGCTGTCATTATAATTACTTCTATTTTGTCTGAATGCCTACATGTCCCTTTTGGTACAGAGTCATTAAAATAATCCCTTGCAATGGATTTTGATATACTGGAATCACCATTGCTTTGCTTTCTCCAAAGTAATAACTTTCAAATGTTAAATAAGAATTAAAGTGATAAGTATGTGCAGTAGCTAAATTTAAATATTCAAACCAGTAACTCCAGCTTTGAAGTTGCTAGTGAAACAGGCCACTTCAACTCAACTCAATTCATCCAATGTGTGAAACTGGCTATCGGCTTCTTAATGTAGAAGGGCTGGCAAATTTTAGACTCATGTTTGTATCTGTAGGACAGTCCAAATGTATACCCTTCAATTTTTTATTTTCTTATAAAAATTAAAGAAAAATGTTTACATTGAGTCAGTGCCACAAAATAGTATTATATAACTTGAGATTTTCCAAACTATTATTTAATATGGATAGAAAATTTATATAGAGATATAAACACATAAATACATATATATGTATATATACACATACTAATATATATTAGTATATATATTAGTATATATTAGTATATATATAGAAAAGCTTCAAAAGTAGAGTATGCTAATGTGCAAAGTACTGGAAAGCAGGCATTTTTACCAAAGGGCAATGTCGCTAGGGCACATGGACTGCAGTTATTAACAGAAAACAATGAAATATAAAGATGCTCGTGAAAACCAGTGAAGACAGGAAACGTTGGCCAGGACACCAAACAGTGAGTAGGTGCTTTGGGAGTAAGGCTCTGAGGAAGGAGGACCCTGTCCTCAGCCCTGAGGTGGATGTGCAGCCAACCATCTAGGCTCCGGGGGGGAGAATACAACTGGAAGAATTTGAGAATAGGGCACTGCTGCAGCCTCCAAATAAGTCTCTAGCTTCCACTCCCAAGTGGATCTGCTTTCCAGACTTTGACAAAACCTCCTCAGGAGGATATATATTTAGTATAAGACTCTTCAGGTCCTGCATTTGTACTTAAATTTTTAAATTTCTTTTCATCGCTATGTCATTTTGGTTTATATATTTTTTTAAAATCCGAGAAGTTTTGTATATATGTTTACTTTGGCTTTGATCTGAGAATGACTGATTTCTGTATGTGACAGCTGGAATGACCAAATACGAAGAAGAGACAATAATAGAATCATCCCCAAGGCAGCGATATCTGTCAAAAATACTCGGGAGCCTTGCTCCTCAAACTGAGAATCCTGAGCCATCAGCTTCCTGAGAGCATACTGAAAATGCAGGGATCTCAGGCCTCTCCCATACCTACTGAATCAAAGTCTGCATCTTTAAAAAGGCCCCAATGATTAATGTGTATATTAAACTCTGAGAGTCTGTGCTGTGGTAGATATTCCTTGGGTTGTAGGTTAAACTGGATGACCTACACAATTTTTTTTTACAAATTCGCAACCTCATGACTCTTAATGTCTATAATCTCTGGATGGAATATAACAAATACTGGTTAGAATACTAGGGTAACATGTTAGGATACACCATCACAAACATGGATGCCTACCTTCCCCCCTGTCTCCAATTCAAGAGAAAAAAAATTAACTAAACCAGTTTGGCTTCATAAAGACAAAATTATGTGATGGCTTTTTAACCATTTGGGGGGTATTATGAAGACACCATCACAGACTCTTTCATGAAGCCTAGAAACGAAACCTCTATAAACTGGAAAAGGCAAGGAAACAGTTTTCCCTCTAGAAGTAGTGCAGCCTGTTGATACCAGTGAAACCCACTTGGGACCTGTTAAGCTATAAATAATAAATTTGCATTGCTTTGAGTCAGTAAGTTTGTGATAATTTTTTTCTGCAAAAATAGAGAAATAATACAAGTATTGTTTATGATTTAATATGACAACAACATTTTTCACTGATTCAATACTTCTGGCATACTATTACTACCTGTGTGCATTTATTCAATAGCTACCAAATCCCTACTGTGTATCTAAAAACTGGTAGGTCCTGGGAATACAGGATGAAGTAAAACACTGCCTAACTCCAGGACCACAAATTTGGACAGATCTAGAGCTTAGAGGGCTGTGGATTTCCTTATATAAAATAAAAGTCAAAGTGAGTTTTAAAAATGGCATTGTACTGCACCTGGAGGCAGGCTGGGGCTCGTCCCTGAGGCTTGTTGACATCCACAGCTACCAGCTGCCACCCGCCAGCAGCGTCTTCGTGAAACATCTTCAAGGCAAAGAGGGAGATGAGTCAGAGACACTGACTAAGGAACACTGAGAACTGTAACTTTATATCTCCAACATTTTATATTTTTTATCAAAGATTTGTTTTCTTATAGATTTATGTTTAAAACCTGAGTCTTTTCAATCATGTTCATCTTAACACTGAAAACTTAAGTGAATAATAGTAACACAAGTGAAATAAGCCAGAGAAAGACAAGTATCACATGATTTCACTTATATGTGGAATCTGATGAACAAAATAAACCAAAGAATAAAACAGATCCAGAGACATGGAAGCATGGACTAGACTTGAGTAATCTCAGAGGGAAGGCGGAAGGGTTGGGCAGGAAGAAATGAACCAAAGAGCTTATATGCATAGATGCATAACCAAGGACACAGACAATAGTGTTGTGAAGGCTGGGGAGGGGGGGGGAGTGGGGAGGAAGGGAACAATTGGGGGGGGAGATATCTGTAATACTTTCAATAATAAAGATAAATTTAAAAAATAAAAGCAACTAAAAAAAAAAAGAATGGCAATAGCTTGCATTTATTGAGCACTAATTATGTATCAGGTCCTTTCTGTTTTACATATATTTTATATATAATTGCCCAAATATTCTTTTCCACAAGACTTCAAAGTAGGCATTTTGTCCCCATTATATATATTATTATTATATATTAAATCTGGGAGAAAATGAAAGTTAGAATTCCAAAGCATTGTATCTGTTGTGTTTTTACTAGAAATGGTGAATTTTTATCTCTATTTAGTGGACACCTCTCACTGAGCTAACAGAAAAATGTTCTCAGGATAAGTAATATAAGAATTGAACATGTGGCATAGGGGTTGAGGCTGGTGTTATTTTAATGACAGGAGACTGACGTGTCACTTAATATACTTTGTGAATTATTTTAACTAGGCCAAATTAATCTGCTCAGTAGAAATTTTATGTACATATTAATAAAGGGAAAAAGTAGTTTCTTTTGGCTTAAAATACATAAGTGATGAAATTCAGGACAGGATACTTAATATCAGATACTAAAATCTGACATCCATTGAATTGGATATTTAGGTTGGTGGATGCCTAGGATATTATCTTACTGCATATTCTACTATCTCAAAAATTAGTTGTCTGTCAATATTACATTCAGCTGGAAGACATTTCCCACTTTCAATTTCTTAGGGATGTGTGTGTGTGTGTGTGTGTGTGTGTGTGTGTGTGTGTTGGGGTGGTAGGGGGATAATGTGAAATTCAGGATTTTATTTTTCTAAGAAAAGACAGTACAAGCACTCACTGTTTTATTCCTGCCCGAAATTGCTGTTTCATGCACATAAGTAAACATCTTAGCCATACTACGTCCTCATGTTAATCTGACTCTGTGTCCAAAAGGGGAATTGTTGATGGAAATATGAGAGGATAACAAAGATCCCATTACTGTTTGTTTTCCTGTTACTTTCTATATTATGGCCTCCATAAAACCTCTCTCTTTAATTTCCCTGTAATTTGTTTCTATGCTGTGACTGAGAGGCAGGTTGAATGAATTTCCTCACTTTAGAATTAATTTTAAAAGGCATTCTTAGTGGTAGAATTAAGCACATCCCTTATGAACAGGCTCATTCCAGAATACATACACTGGTTGAAATGCAAACCTGTTAAAGTGCCTTTTAAAGTTCCTGTCAAAATTCTGGGAGTCTCCTTTTAAGGAGAAAAAGACAAAAGACAAAAGGAAAGGACAAAAGCAGTCCTGTCAGTGACTAGCTAAAGCCCCTCTGTACATGCAGCCTTTACTCTCTTGTCATGGCACAAAGGATTCCTGGGGTATGCATTTGCTTTGATCAGTAGCAGACCAATTTTCTCTGTTAAATTATTTCTTTTCCAGTGGACCAAAATCAAATGAATCTATTTAATTTTTGTAAAATTGTTCTCTCAGGGTCACTTCTTTGTATGAAATAAAGTGAAGGAAATGCAAACACGTTCCATTTCTCTCGAGTCCCCTGGATTATGAAACAACATTTAGCTTGGTTAATATACCAGCAGCTCTGTGACATAGGTGATGGGATATCTCAAAACAGGGATCCTTAGGGACTCAAGTTCTTAGGGGAGAGTGGCAGGGGCTGCCAGCTGTCCCTCCATGTCTCTTCTCTCTGTCTTCCAAAGTAAGAAAATTTTTATGAGATCACTAAGCCACACACACAAAATAAGGTTTCCTTTTTTGAAACTTATCTTAACCATGTAATTACATGCTAGCCTATGAGAATTAAGCAGAAATGTTCTTTCTATTTTTTTTTCTTCCAGCTTTTTGGAATATGGATGTGAGGGTTAAAGATATAGCAGCCAACTCAGTCTATGAGGCAACTTTGGGAATGGAGACTATGCAAGGTGGAGCAAAAAGTGCAAGGAGTTAGGATACGCGGCAATGAAGACTACCACACCAACTCCAAATGACCTCCTCCAACTTGACATGAGAGAGAAATATCTATCTATCATCTATCTATCTATCATCTATCTATCTATCTATCTATCCATCCATCCATCCTATATAATAAAAGGGTAATATGCAAATTGACCCTAACAGCAGAACTACTGAGAATAACTGGTCACTATGACACACACTGACCACTAGGGGGCAGATGCTCAGTGCAGGAGCTGCTCCCTGGTGGTCAGTGTGCTCCCACAGGGGGAGCTCTGCTCAGCCACAAGCCAGGCTGACGGCTGCCAGTATAGCAGTGGTGGTGGGAGCCTCTCCCGCCTCCTCAGCAGCACTAAGGATGTCTGACTGCAGCTTAAGCCTGCTCCCTGCTGGCAAGTGGACATCCCCCAAGGGCTGCCGGGCTGCCAGAGGGATGTCTGACTGCAAGCTTAGGCCTGATACCCCGGGGAGTGGGCCTAAGCCAACAGGTGGACATCCCTGAGGGGTCCCAGACTGCGAGAGGGCACAGGCCAGGCTGAGGGACACCCCCCCCCAATCCCCCAAGTGCACAAATTTTTGTGCACTGGGCCTCTAGTCTATCTATAAAAGCCTAATATGCAAAGTGTCCCCTTAGGAGTTCAACCAGGAGACCGAGAGTTTAATTGCTCGCTATGATGTGCACTGACCACCAGAGGGTGGCGCAGAATGAAGGAAGGCCCCAGCCAGCAGCTGGAAGGCCCCAATTGGCTCTGATTGTCAGCCAGGCCTAGGGACCCTACCCAGGCACAAATTTCATGCACCATGCACAGTAGCTTACATAAGCTACTTGGGGTTTTCTGTCCTTTGTAGTATGTGCACACACACACATACACGTACACATTAATGCAAAGAAAAATCTAAAATTAATTTGAAATTCTTATGCTCTTTGGATTCTTTCAAAATCAGTTGTGGTTTTTAATAGGTAATCATCAATATAACACAAAATAATTAGATTGTACACTTGATTTCACTATTAAATAATAATATTCAATGACCTCAGCCTCACAAAATGTAATTCTCACATATGATGAGTATATTGTTCCATTGCCACAGGTTCTTATTAGAATCACTATTGTGTCATGCTAGAATAGACCTTCCCAGAAATTGCTTTCATTAAATTACTTTCTCACTTATTTTAAAGATGTATATACATGTGGAAAACAATGGCCTTGGAATACAGTAAACAAATATTTACTCAAGTATTGTCATTCTGCATAATGTTGTACACAGTCTTTTTGGAGATTAAATTCTTGTTTTTGATTGTATGTCTTTTCATATACACATTTCTACTTTAATCCAGCACTGCATATTCATATAGAAGTTGTTTAGGTATTGTAGGTATTCAAATTTTAAGAACTACATGTTTACAGAACTACAAAGGAAGAAGAACTCCTAAATGTTCTTTGATCCTACATCAACTCTATCCTTTGCAGTCTTATGTCTTAATTAGGAAATATTAATTCAGTAAACATGGGCCAGCAAGCGTGCTGAACCAGAGATCATGACAGAACCAGAAATTATGACTCTCTTTAGACAATCAGAATATTTACTTACCAATCCCATAATATGACTCTATTGGACCATGATTCACATATAAAACTTAGGTATGAATTGATTGCCAGAGCAATCAATATTGTGTCTCTTATTACTATACAATAAAACGTAGCCTTGTGAGGCCCTAAGTCTTAGCAGTTCTTTTCGTTCTATTCCAGGCAAAGTAAGATAAGCTCATCTTTACCATGAATCAGTCTCCATCAGAAGACCACATGGCTGCAGCAGCAAATAGCTGAGGAATGAGAGTGAAGGACTGGAATAGAGAGACACTACTATGTCCAGAATAATTTTTTCCTTTTTTTATCCTCACCCGAGGACATTTTCATTGATTTTTTAAAAATCTTTATTGTTGAAAGTATTACATATGTCCCCTTTTACCCCCCCATTGACCCCTTCTCCCGCCCCAACCCCTACCCCTGGCCTTCACTACTCTATTGTCTGTGTCCATGGGCTATGCATATATGCATACAAGTTCTTTGGACATTTTCATTGATTTTTAGAGAGAGAAAGAGAGAGAGAGAGAGAGAGAGAGAGAGAGAGAGAGAGAGAGAGAGAGAGAAACAATGTAGAGAGAAACATTAACATTGATCGGTTGCCTCCTGAATGTGCCCCAACTGGGGCTGAGGATCAAACCTGCAACCCAGGTATTTGCCCTGACTGGGAATCAAACCTGCGACCTTTTGGTGTAAGGGATGATGTTCCTAACAATGGAACCACACCAGCCAGAGCTGTCCATAATAATTTCTACCAGCACATCTGCATAATTCAAAATCCAGTTCAGGGAGAACATCCTTAGAAACTTGTGGCATGGGTAGTAGTCTTGTTGTTGAGGGACACAGGGGGCTATTACATCATGGCTGTATGAATCTCTTGTACTTTAACCCAAGATACAACTGAATGTGTGGCCACAGTGACCCATGTCTGATAATTACGCACGTAGAAAATGTCACCATCCCCGTAAGAGTTCAGGCAAATTAATGATCACCAATCTGAAAATATTCACATCACTTTCCTTTGTTTTCCTGTTACATTTTGTATTGTGGCCTCCATAAGACCTCTAGCATTATTTTTTCTGTAATTTGTTCCTATGCTGTGACTCTGAGGCAGGTTGCCTCTTCCTACTTATAAACAACACAGTTCTCACCAGGGATTCTCTTTTGCCTCAGAACAGTCCACATCAGAGCAAATTCCTATTGAACCACCTAAGATGTCAGAAAGACCCTTCCTTATCCTGTTGATGTGTATAATTTTCTTTCTACACACAAAGCCTCCCGGGAAAATCTGTAGACTTAAATATCATAGGTGCATCAAGCCGAGGACCCTATTAGCCCTTCTATGAGAATAATATATAGAAAAGCAGCAATTGTTCCAAATACTACAGAAAGGCAAGAACTGACTTCATTTCTGAACAGCTGTGTGCTTTACAATACAACTGTCTTTATTTTATTTTCTTAAAGTCTATCTGTTTTATTAGACTTAGAAATTGTGATTTATTGTTTTAAACCATTGAATGAGAGCTTCTTGTGCACAGAGTTCTGTCAGATTTTACAAGTGTGACAGAATCATGGCAAATGATGTCTCTCTCCTTCTTCACACACACAGCCTCTGGGCCACTTGAAGACTGGCTGGGCGGGGTGGGGCAGGGCTGGGCCTGTTTCCAGGCAGCTCAAGTGGTATTGCACCAAGGGCTGCTGCAGGAGCTTCATCAGTTGCTTAGCAACAGGGTCCTCAGCCACAGCATTTTTCTTAATGAAGGTTTTTCACAATTCTCTGTGTGATTACCTTAACTGAATACCAAGATGCATATCTGACAGAACTCTGAATTACCAGCTTCTTCCTCCAGATTATGTACAATTTTGCATCAAAACAACGTTGTACAATTCTGCTGGCAGTCTCTTCACATTTCACTTTCTATGGTAACTGCTGGCTGATTTGGTGGCACTTCCAAACACTACTCTTCCAGCTGTGGTTTTATAAATAAGATTCACTTAATAAGCATAAAATGGTTTTAAAGACATGTTAGGTCATCTCTCAGGAACACTGATGTAAGTTCTGTGCTGAGTTCACAGTTCTATGATCCATTAAGTCTCTCTCTCTCTCTCTCTCTCTCTCTCTCTCTCTCTCTCTCTCTAATATAGAGCGGAAAACACCTTTGAGAGGTTGTCACCTTACTTAAAAGACATGTCAGAATGAACTTGGAACTTTATTATTTCTCATAGTTTACTAAAAGAGATGAGAGAAGAAACAGGAACTAGATGTGGTTGACTCTTTGGAGGGTCTCCTACATGCCACCTGTGAAATAGCCCAGATAATGTTTCAAAAATCTTTCATGGAAATCTGAATAGTTGTTTGTCAAAACTGAATAATATTACTACTATTTCATTTATAATGAATTGCCTAGACAATTCAAACTTTCACAGCATCATAAAGATGCAGCACAACGGCTTTTCCAAATATTAGCATGTTTAATAGCATTAGAATATAATTATTAGAAGAATAATTTGAAAATTTTCAAAATAAAATGTGTACCTTGGATCTTTCACAAATACCTTTGTACCAATAGACCTGTAAAAGTATTTGCAAACTTATAAAATAATAGTTACAAGGCATTAAAATAATTTCATTCTCAATTCATAAATTTTTATTTTCTCTCTCTTTTATAAAGATTCATACTAGAAGTAGATAGTATATAAACCTGTCCTTTCTCTTCCTAAACACACACATACAACATAACACAAATACACAAAACCAAACCAAAAACAAAGTCACTGAATCTGAATTGCTCTCTCATATAACAACTGTCCTGCTACTTTTTGTCAAATTCTAGGGCACTTCCAACTTCTTAGGAGCATAGGGAAAAGCCTTCCATAAATGTAGTGATTTCTCAAAAATCACAGGTATGCATTTGGGGTTGAGTGGCCTTAATAATTTGCTATATTGTGATTGGTTCATTCTGAATGAAAAAAAATTTCCAAAAATTCTAATTCTATACATAAGTGCCATTGTATTGGTTTTCAAGTATATGAATAAACAGTTATAAAAATGGGAACTTACACAGTTTCTATGTTTTATCTGCAAGCCCTTTAAGGACTGGTGATGGAAGAATCAAATAAAAAGTACATAAAAAGTATGGTGGCTGGAGAAACCAAGATGGCAGCATAGGTAAACACCGAAATTGCTGCCTCCTACAACAACTTCAAAAATACAACAAAAAGACAAAACGGACATCATCTAGAACTACAGGAAGGCTGGCTGAGTTGAAATTCTACAACTAGAAAGAAAGAGAAAAGCACACTGAGAGTCAGGAGCTGCGGAAGTAAAGTGCAAAGGTACGGAGGCTCAAGCGTGAGCACGGAAAGGGGCTGGTACCTGAGGACGCGGCTGTCTTTTTGAATCAGGAGGGAGTCACAAGCTCCCGACTGCTCTGAACTCCAGTTCTGGGAAGTCTCTGGGGACCCAGGACTCATACGGGGAGAAACTGGACTGTCTGGCAGCGGGCAGAACTCGGAACCCTAGGGTGGCTTTCTCTCAGAGGTGCTTGCAGCGATTACCGGGACACTGAGAGGCCCGGCCCCTTAGGGCAGGGATGAGGATCTGCCATAGCTGCTTGCTCTGCCCTGTTGATTCCTTGAGACCCCACCCCACCCAGGCTTCGGCAGAGGCTTTTGCATATGAATGCCCTAGCCCTTCGCAACCTGAAAATTACCTAACAAATTACAGCTGGGCCAGACAGACCCAGAACTTCCAAGAGAAGGCCCAAGGCCCCACAGCAGCTTGCATTGCTTCACAGCTGGGCCTCATCTGGGCACCTCCAAACTCCAAAAAAGGAAGGGGAATCTGCAGATCTTTTCGTAGCTCCTGCTGGGTAACCTCAGGCAGAGACTAAATTAGCACCTTCTTAGAGATCCAAGAGCCACTGTACCCTGTGGTCAGAGGGGGACCATCCAGATTACAACTCCTCAGATCCATAAGGGACACACACTCGGGGGGCAGACTCAGTGAGCACCAAAGCCCCACTGAAGCAAGTCTTGCCCCAGGAGGGTGTCTTCAGCACAGAAGTTCCCCCACTGCAGATACAGCTGATTCTCACTGCCAATTGGCCTGTAAGTCAATTCCTCCCAGTGATACCTACAACAATCAAGGCATAACTACAACAAGACTGTGCACAAAGCCCACAAGGGGGTGCACCAAGAGTGTCCACCTCAGGTAACTGGGGAAGCTGAGCCACTAGGCCCTATAGGACACCTAGCACACAAAACCACTCTACCAACACAGGGAAGCATAAAAAGTGTGGAGACAAAGAAACAGGTCACAAATAACAGAAATGAAGGAAAGCAAATGACTGGATGTAGAGTTCAAAACCACGCTTATAAGGTTTTTCAAGAATTTTATGGAAACCGCCGATAAATTTAGTGAGACCCTGGAGGATATGAAAAAAGACCAACTAGAAATTAAGCATACACTGACTGAAATAAAGAATAATCTACAGAGATCCAACAGCAGACAAAAGGATCCCAAGAATCAAGTCAAAGATTTGAAATACAAAGAAACAAAAAATACCCAACTGAAGAAGCAAAAAGAAAAAAGAATCCAAAAATATGAAGATAGTGTAAGGAGCCTCTGGGACAACTTCAAGTGTACCAACATCAGAATTATAGGGGTGCCAGAAGAAGAGAGAGGACAAGATATTGGAAACCTATTTGAAGAAATAATGACAGAAAACTTCCCCTACCTGGTGAAAGAAATACACTTACAAGTCCAGGAAGCGCAGAGAACCCCAAACAAAAGGAATCCAAAGAGGACCACACCAAGACACATCATAATTAAAATGCCAAGAGCAAAAGACAAAGAGAGAATCTTAAAAGCAGCAAGAGAAAAAAAGTCAGTTACCTACAAGGGAGTACCCATACGACTGTTAGCTGATATCTCAACAAAAACCATGCAGGCCAGAAGAGAGTGGAAAGAGATATTCAAAGTGATGAATAGCAAGAACCTACAACCAAGATTACTTTATCCAGCAAATCTATCATTCAGAATAGAAGGTCAGATAAAGAGCTTCACAGATAAGAAAAAGCTAAAGGAGTTCATCACCACCAAACCAGCATTATATGAAATGCTGAAAGGTATTCTTTAAGAAGAGGAAGAAGAAAAAGGAACTCTTACCATTTGCAACAGCATGGATGGAACTGGAGAGCATTATGCTAAGTGAAATAAGCCAGTCAGAGAAGGATGAATACCACATGATCTCACTCATTTGTGGAATATAATGAACAACATAAACTGATGAACAAGGACTGATCCAGAGACGGAGAGGCATTGATTGGACTGTCAGGCCTTGGAGGGAAGGTAGGGGAGTGTGGAGGTAAGGGGGAAAGATCAACCAAAGGACTTATATGCAAGCATATAGGCCTAACCAATGGACACGGACGACGGGGGGGTGAGGGCATGAGCGGGGGGGTGGGGAGGGTAGGGGGTAACGTGGGGATAAGGACACATATGTAATATCTTAATCAATAAAAAATATATTTAAAAAAAAGTATGGTGGCCATCTAGTTTTGTATCAAAATCACTCAGGGAGTTGCTAAAAGTATAGATGCCATTGCCCAAATCACTCAGAAAGCCCAACTGGTGGGTCCTTGCACTTCTATTTTTTAATGAGTCCCTCAGTGAGTCTGATTGCAGAAGGCCATTGTAACAGGGCTCCCTCAAGTTCCAACAAGTCCCATTGATGGTGAAGATAGAAATGTCTGTGTTTAAATGGGTGGTGACATCAACCCCTGATACTGTACCTGGGTGGTGGCTGTTGAAGTAGTACTGCTTCTTGATCCCCACATTTGCTGAAACTGTACCCTGATTTCTGCAAACGTTTCAATGATGACAGCGATAAACACATTCTGAAAGAAAATTACAAGTCACATTTACCAAATGGTAATGAGAATGAGAGAGGGCAATCGCAATCTAAAACAAAAGATCTACAAAAGCTGTCAGAAAGCACAGATTTTATTGTTAGAAATCACAGGCGAATTTTTACAGTACCTTCACAAGCCACGCAAGGAAGAATATGAGAGTGATGAAATAGAAGTAGGAACGCCAGCGGGGAAAGCTGTCAATTGCTCTGTACATGAGGAATACCCAGCCCTCCTGGGAGGCGGCCTCGTAGACTGTGAAGATACTGGTGCCTAGCAAGAGAGAGGAGAGCAGGCTGAATTATGGTGGACTTTTGATATAAAAAATCATTTTCCAGAAGCACAATCAATACTGATACATTATCATTTTCTCAATGACCTTCTAAAAGGCTAAAATAACATGCAAGATTTTATTGTTCTTATTCTTAGGATTTTAATAAAGTTGTTTCAGACTTCAAGCTAGGACAATTTAATAGCTCTAGCAATAAAATAACTTTATGTTATATCTTTAGCTGGTAAGTGCATTTAATAATGGCAAAAGGAAGTGAACATTTAAGCCAAGTAGCGATATAATAGAAAGGAATGTGCATCATGTAAGCATGCCACTTGGGGCTTAATACCTGAAGAGTGCTAAAGGGTACTTGCTATAGTTTTAACCAAAATGAAATAAATCTGGGAACTGGGTTTCACTTGAAATCACTTTCTCATTGGGAGACTAAAGTATCGTAGGCTCCAAAAATTAAAATGTTGGGGCCTGTCTTTGGATTCCATGGTGTTTACTAAATACCAAAATGTAAGGTATTAAATCATCAAATAGTACTTTGTATTTTCTGAGAGAATTGTCTCATTAAAAATACCACTGATAATGGAAAGAAAGAAAATGAACAATAAATATGTGGGCAGATTTTTGAACATATGGTTAAGAGAAACTAAAATGCCATTCAGAGGAAAGACAGTGTTTAATTCTCACATTAGGAAGTTTGTGTTATCATTTCACCATTTTACATATGGGAAAACTATAGCACAAAAAGGGTAAGTGATTTGACTAAGGATGTACAGATAATAATAGGTGAATAAGAGTTAACCCAGTCTTTCTGAAAAAGGGGTGTTCATGTTTAACTGTGATGATATCCTGCCTCTGGACATCTTTTCTATGGCTTAATATTCCCATCTGTAAAATGGGGGGGGGGGGGAATAACACATACCTCAAGTGTTGTGAAGAGTAAATGATTTCATTTCTTTAAAGGGTTGGCATATGGTGTATACTTAATACAATTTAGTACTACCTATATATATATAAAAAGCCAGAGACTGTAACGCCATCACAACCATAACGACCTAATGACTGGTTGCTATGACACCCACTGCGGCCGGGGAACCAGCCTGATCCGGGCCGATTGCCCCCAACACTCCAATCAGGGTGGCCAGGCTCCGATCAATCAGTGACAGTGGCAAATGGCAAGCGGGTGGAAGGCAGACCTCTTGGTCCCTACCCCCAGCCCTCAGGCTCAGATCAATCCATGATGGTGGTGGGGTAGAACTGGGAACTGGGGACTGGTGAGCTGGAGGAAGGCAGACTGCTTGGTCCCTCCCCGCCCCAACCCTCCCCCCCCCCCCCGCCTGCAGGCTCCAATCGATCAGTGTCAGTAGTGGGGTGGAACTGGGGGCTGGCAAATGGGCAGAACATGGCCCTGATCACAGGCTAGGCCTAGGGACCCTAACCATGCATGATTTTGTGCACTGGGCCTCTAGTTATTATTATAAAAATTGAAGATAATTGCTAAATATTATTTTGTGAGAAAAAAGAAATAATAATAATGAATTAAAGTTGTTTATAAGACAAATATGATACATGTCATTCATAAAACTGAAAATATTGGCACCACAATAAATTCCACTATATAAATTTATCAGTTAATCATAGTATATAAAACTAATATCCACTTATGCGTGCTCTAACGACACAGAAATTTAAAATCAGAATATGCATCTGATTAGATGTCCAAAGTAAGATGTAGGTTACTGAAGTTGGCTGAGAACTGACTGTCCCTTTGGGCCTGTGCATGCAGGAAGAATAAGCAGACATCACTGAATACCAACACATGCAGAATAGCAGAAAAGTCTAGCAGTAAATGGGAACAAATGGGAACTAAACAGACTTGAAAGGAAAGCTGAGAGAGAGAATGGAAGCATAACCTATTTAGAAAATGTTTGTCATGCACTGATCTGTACTAAGTAACTTTGTATAAAATATAGTTTCATATATGTAGTGCCTCTCACTTTAAGAATATTTTGTACATTGATCGTCTTTGCCATAACAACTAGAATTTGTAAAACACGTTTAGCTTCAAGACTCTTTTATATACTTAAATGCTTATCTCTAATTAGGTAGGTAAATAGGTGGGAAAAAGGGCAGATACTATCAATCACATCTTATAGAAAAGAAAAGTGAAGGTCACTAGAGTTAATTAATTTGTCCAAGGTAAAAAGTGATAGAACCAGATATTGAACCCATGTCAACAAGTCCAGGTCTGAAACTATTTTTCTTTATGTTACCTAAATTTTCTCCTGTTTGAGACTGAGACTTCAAAAATTGCATATTTTCTTTTATTAGCTTTAATTTGAATAAAGTTCATTTTTTTCTGAGGGTCTATGGTGACTAAATTTATAGCATATTTAGGAGCTCAGGCAAGAAGATGACTTTTAAGAGAAAGATTTAGAGAAGAACAACATGTACAAAAAATAAATGTCAACAGGAAAGAGAAGTGACTGTTTCCATTAATAATTCAGATATACTAAACACGTACGACATTTTTGCTCTTATGGATTGAATATGAAGGGAAATTTTAACCTAAAACAAGAAACTTATATCCCTTATTTGCTTCTAGCTATTTGAACTAAAATGGGAATGTGGCAACAGAAATTCATTATGAATTACCATTAAATGTGTTTTTAAAAACACATTTTTATTGATTTCAGAGAGGAAGGGAGACAAAGAGAGAGAGAGAGAGAGAGAGAGAGAGAGAGAGAGAGAGAGAGAGAGAGAGAGAGAGAAACCTCAATGATGAGAGAGAATCATTGGTCAGCTGCCTCCTGCACTGGGGATGGAGCCCACAATCCAGGCATGTTCCCTGACCAGGAATTGAACTATGACCTCCTGGTTCATAGGTTGAGGCTCAATCACAGAGCCAGGCTGGCAGGGCACCATTAAAGTTTTATAGCTTTACGAATTGAGCATTTACAGATAAAATAAGTGGCTTGTCAATAAAAGATTAAATTTGAGAGGAACACTGAAATTATTCTTCCTCTACTTGCCCAGTCCTTCTTTATTACATCTACAGGGAAGATGCTACTTGTAAATAAGTAAAAAATAGTATTTCTAATATTGAAGCTTTTATTCCATTTTTTCCCCCAATTTGACACAGAAAAAGTGGAAGAAATAGGAATGCATAGTGAGGCTCAAAGAATAGGGTTTGTTGCCCTAACTGGTTTGGCTTAGTGGATAGAGGATTGGCCTGCGGACTGAAAGGTCCCAGGTTCGATTCCAGTCAAGGGCATGTACCTTGGCTGCAGGTACATCCCCAGTAGGAGATATTCAGGAGGCAGCTGATTGATGTTTCTCTCTCATTGATGTTTCTAACTCTCTATCCCTCTCCCTTCCTCTCTGTAAAACATCAATAAAATATATTTTTAAAAAAGAATAGGGTTTGTTGATACAAAGAGATGAGATTTTCTAAAAATGCAACCCAAAATCTCCTGTTGAAGAAAATGCTGACTGTTGAAGAAAATGCTGACTGTTGAAGAAAGTGTTTCCCATATATATGAACCACACTGGGTCAAAGGCTTTGAAGATTTTACTGAGTTGCAGCAAAGGCAATTGAGTAAGGCAGTCTTTCTTCATCATTTTTCTACTCCTGACTTTGCAAAGTGTATGAAAAGGAAATCAATTTTGAAAAGACTTTCCAATTGTTGAGCAATATTTAAACTGACAAAATTCAAATGTATGATAGTCCTATTTTCTTTGAGAGTAGACAACCTGAGGAAGAAACTAGCTGCTCAAACTTATTTTGCACATCCTGTTATCTCTGTCTGCCCTCCCACCCCCACTCCCGACCTTGTCCTCCTAGTTGACTACTCTGTGGCTATCCAGCCCAGCTCACCTCATCTGCTTGCAATCTACACTAGTTCCTGTTCTCAGTCCTCCTGGAGACCCTGAGATCACCTGTATCATGTCACTTATCACACTGACTTGTTAATATGTCCTCCTTCCTCACTAGGTATGAGCACAGTAAGTTAAAACTGTATCTTTCACTTCTAGACTGGCATTGAGAAGCACTGAGTTGACAAATTAAATAATTATCATACAATTAAAACAAATATTTCTCAAATATTTGCTTTTTTAATAAATTCTTTCTCACCATGAATACTGCTCAAATATGTATTTGCGGGAAAAGAATGTTATTTTATAACTGACTATGTTTTGCTGATTTCCAAATTTGCTTAAAACACATACACATATATAAACTTAAAAGTCTATGCTACATATAAACAGCAAAGTCTTCCTCTACTGTTTGATCTATCATTGGAAATTTCTAGAAAATATCACATTAATATATACAAAATATTTTTCTACATACAGTACAGAACACTTTTAGTTCATCTTAATTATGGTATGAGCTGAAAAGAAGACTTTTTTTGTTAAATGAATGATTCTACAATATTGCTTAGGAATAGAAATGCATTCTCTCACTGGAGAAAAATGAAGCCTGCTCCAAAAATATATTTAGGAAGCTCCTATAGCAGCACAATTTTCCTAGGCCCCCCCAAACTCTCAAAGCACAAATCAACTTGTATAAGAAGCAACATCACAACATTGATATTTAGCTAATCAATTCCCCTAATTTCATTTGTTCTTCCTTTGATGGCCTGAATTATTTGGATAAGAAGACCCAGAAGCCTACATTTAAAAAATAAATATTCACCTTGGAACTTTCTACAGACTGCATGGATTGCAACATAGTAGAGGACTTTTTTTTATAGTTCTGAACAAAATTATAGTACCATATATTTTGTCTAGGATTATATTTACTGGTTCACTGTCTTCTGATTCTTTCTTCCATGAAAAAGGTGAAAAATTGACTGTGTCCTGGGAATATTCCCTATTATTTCTCCTAGTCACGGGTTACATAAGATCACTGAGCCATTCAAATTCAAATGACAGGGCCACAAAAATGGTGGTGGTAACTAATAAGCTATTAGCCTGAGGTTCCACCATTAAACTCCTCTCCAAACACAAAATATCTGCAGTGTTATTTTAATGATGGTAATGTCTGATCTGTTGTGAAAGAACTGAGTAGTTAGAATTAGTGATGAAGCCTTGATTTAGTGGAATAAGAATGAGTAAGTACACCAGGCCCTCATCTGAACACTAAGATTAACATCACACTCAGAATTCCCAATAGAACCAAGAGGGTTTCTTTTAGGTCCATCCATTTCTTCCTTCTCTCTCAATGTTTGGATCCTCAGGGCAAAGTTCCTGAATTTTAAGGGCTCATGATGTAGAACACACCCCTTCCAAGGTAGCCCAATCCCAGGTCAGACAAGAACCCATCCCATTGGATGCCGGCTATCACTCAGTCCCTTTGGAATCTACCATTGGCTTTGCAAAGCACATCAAGCTGCAGGAGTGTGGAGGAAGCCCCTACAGCACCTCTGAGCGAGTCACCTGTCATTCTACCTTGGTCATCCTGCTACAGATACTTGTCTTCTTATCTGGTCTTTTAACCTTTCCAACCTGATGTGTGTTTTTTTTTGTTTGTTTGTTTGTTTGTTTTGTGTGTGTGTGTGTGTGTGTGTGTGTGTGTGTGTGTGTGTGTTTTATGAAATGGAATTGATTGTCTGGCTTCATTTCCTACCTGTGAATAGAATCATACTTGTGTAGTGCATAATGACAACATTCTTGTCACTCAAAAACATCAGTTTCTCTCATATAGCAGGATGATTTTCTTTCTGCTCCTGCTGCTGACTCTGATTCGACCTTGCCCTTTTGGAGAATCAGCTGATTGTCTTTACCACTGCTGCATTCCAGTTTGAGTATTCTCTTTAGTTGGAAAGAAAATAAACTTACATATTCCTCCTCCACTACACATGGATATCTGTGATCTATTGCTACCTCACTGAACTAACCAGTAGATTTAACTATGGAAAGGTGTAATCCCATCCTAAACTCCAAATAGATGTTTATTTTCTCAGAAACAGTTACAATGACTAAACAGTCCATCCTGAAAGGTGGCCAATGAAGAGGACACATATAGAGCTTGATCTTTGCACATTCCCATTATTAGAAATACAACTTGTTCAGGATGGGATGGGTGTGCTTCATTGTTTTTTATTTGTTTTGCTATATTTGCATACATATAACTTGTTCCCTACTTAAATTTTATTTTTAAAATCTAGAACTGCTCCATAGAGCAATATTATTATTAAACCACAGAAATAATAGGAAAAAATAAAAGAACTTGCCATAGTTTAAAAGGGAAATTTGTTGAAACCATTCAAAGGTAGGTTGTACTGTTAGTCTGAATTTAGATAGAATTCACTTTATTTAAATTCTGAAGTTTCAATGGAAATAAATTTACCCATCAAAGAGGCACCACTGACTTAGTTGACACTCTAACCAAGAGTTCCTTAAGTTTAACACTAATGCCTTTTTGAAGGGATGTATCCTGTGCATTGCAGCACCCCTGACTGTGCACTAGGTTCCAACAGCATCCCTCCATTGTGACAACCCAAAATGCTTGTAGACATTGCCTAGTATCCCCAGTAGGAAACACTGCCCTGGTTAAGAACCATGTCTCTAACATGATAGTCCTTCTGATTCTGTTGCTTTTGCCTTATAGTGTCTAGCTCCAGGCCTTGTATATGATTTATATTAAGTATTTTAAACTGAATTGAATTTCCTCACTTAACACAGGAAAAAATGAAAGAGTTGTGAGATTTATCAAAATTTCTCCTTTGGCTTATTATACACTGTTTGGGCCCAATGAGAGACCTAAAAATGCTTTTTCTTTTTACTATATTTACAATAGTTTGCATTTGAATTTGATGTTTTATTCATCTTTCAAGATTTTTGAAGGCTTTTAGATCCTCAGACACATCATTTGTTAACATATTTGCTACATACTCGTAGCTTATTGGTACCATTATATTAATATGTATTGGATTTTTGTTTCAACCACTACACGTTGGAAGAAAATCTTAGTTCTTTTTCACTACTTGCAATTGTATAAGATGACTGTTCATACACACATGTATCCTGGGGGGAATCTTAGTTTGCAGAATGAGTTATCACTAGTAACTAAGTTTTTTTGTTGATCACATATTTTGAATGAAATACATAGCACCAACTTTTCCTTACCAAAAAACTATAGTGGTACTTTCTGAATTATTCCAAGACAAACCACAAATGCACATGTTTTGCAAGTTTTCCAGATTTTGTGTCTGTATCAAGATGAGGACACTGATGTATTCATGGACAAACACAGACAAAAATGGACTCATCTGTAGTCCATGTTCATGATGCTGGTTCTGTCAGGACCATGAAACAGGATGTTGAATAGAAATCTGTTAAATTACTCATGACACGGGTAGGTGTAGTCTCAACAATGGAATTTAAATAGCAACAACCACATTTCAAACAGCATGGTGGCTTCTCAAATTCAACTCTTTTAGCTTGAGGTCACCTTTGGAAGGTAAAATCTATATTGAAATCTTTTCTTTTTGTTTTGGTGAATTCTCAGTTTCCTTCACTGTCTGGTAATTTCCCCATTCTCTGGTATAAAATCTCTATACAGATGTTAACCACATATTTAAAATATTTGATCCGATGGTCACTTATGAGATTCATTGCAACTTTCTATAATGTTTTTCTTCCACCAAATTTCCCCACGCCACCTCACCATGAACTCTTCAGGTGAACTGTACTTTCAGATCCTGATAGTTAGATCTGTGGCATTAAAAAAACCAACAATGGTTTTATAAAGTACACCTGTTTGTCATGAGACAATAAAAACAAACAACAGTGAGAGACCTGTATTCTTAAGGTGGACATCTGGATTCAACATAATAAATCTTTGCCACTAAGGATGAATGTATCCATATACATGAAATGTGGATAAGGTCAGTAGACCAGAATTAGAATGAAAGGCCCATCTTGAATTATAGAGGTTTATTGAATAGGAAACCAGCTAGATTTAAATTACATGGATGTTTCTAAGGAATAAAGACTTTATGAACAATGTTTTCTATGCCTTGAAATGATGTTTAATTTTACTAAACTATATTTCCAAGATAATTAGCTCAACTATTTCCCCTAATAGGTTGTGACATTAATCTAATGATTATAATAATCTTCACACAATCCATTCACATGCTCAAATAATGACCCATACACATTCAACCTGAGGTTTGCCATGTGGCCTTTCAAATAACAAAGCAACATTTTTTTTATTTGCCATTCCAGAACTTAGAACAAATAAAAAGGATTTCTTTTCCTCTGAGCACTTTAAAATGCATTGATAAACCTTATGTTTTTTAGCTGAATCTTAGCTTAAATTTCCTTTCTTTTCT
The DNA here is from genome assembly GCF_964212035.1 of Myotis nattereri. Taxonomy (NCBI): domain Eukaryota; kingdom Metazoa; phylum Chordata; class Mammalia; order Chiroptera; family Vespertilionidae; genus Myotis; species Myotis nattereri. Next base: position 38,691,183 of record NC_138076.1, on the reverse strand, counting down.
CCCTCCCCTCCCCTCCTCTCCCCTCCCCTCCCCTTCCCTTCTTCCTTCCCTCCTTCCTTCCCTTCTTCCCTCCCTCCCTCCCTCCCTCCTTTCTTTCTCTTTCTTCTTTCTTTCTTTCCTTTTCTTTCTTTCTTTCTTTCTTTCTTTCTTTCTTTCTTTCTTTCTTTCTTTCTTTCTTTCTTTCTTTCTTTCTTTTCCTTCCTTCCTTCCTTCCTTCCTTCCTTCCTTCCTTCCTTCCTTCTTTCTTTCTCTTTCTTTCTTTCTTTCTTTCTTTCTTTCTTTCTTTCTTTCTTTCTTTCTTTCTTTCTTCTTTCTTTCTTTCTTTCTTTCCAGTTAAGCACTCTTTTGGCACAACCTTGCCTCACTGGTGAAATCACTTTATCTGTTACCTTAAATCTCATTGTTCATAGCACTAAAGCTTTGCTGTAAAATCAAAGGCCATATATAAAAAGCATATATATGTTTATATTTCTGTTAAACTTTTAAAATAAGTAATAAAGATTCTTAGTTGAAACATATTTCTTCAGATGCAGAAAATTTCTAAACTTCTAAATTCCAAATATAAAATACTTCTAGAAAAAGAGAGGTGAAAGATTTAACTATAGTGTTCACAAATGGAAAAAAGTGTTGACAAGGCCGGATGCTGACATTGGCAGGGAAGTTTAGGTATTAAAGTAGAACAGCTCCAAGGACGCTGAGCCCACATGCCAATTAAAACACCCCCTGCCCCTGGCTGGCAATTTCCATGTAGGCTGGGACTAAGAGAAGCAAAGGAGAGGTCATGACAGATATCCCCCTGCCTCTGAGGAACCAGAATTTTTAGATCAAAAAAGTTTCCTGAAAATTCATTTTCTGTTGGTTGACTTAAAAAATCAATACAAACTACATTTAGCCATAACTAGCTTTCAGTTACCTTCCCTAATAATCTATCCAATGCTTCTGAGCTACATGACATTGGGTCAGCCAGTTAACCATCCTGGGAATGATGATACTTAATGGTAAAAATTAAAGCACTAAATAAATGCTATTTTTCAAAAATCAAGCAAAATATATCATACATTTTCAAATGCATTTTAAAGTGCTCAGAAGAAAAGAAATCCTTTTTATTTGTCCTAAGTTCTAGAGGCCCAGTGCATGAATTTGTGCACAGGTGGGGTCCATCTGGCCGGCCTGCCTCCCCCGCATTGGCCCCAATCAGGGGTGGGGCTGGCCAGGGGGAGGGGCTGTGGAAAGTTGGCGGGCCAACCCCGCCCCCAATTGGGTGGGGGCACTGATTGGGGGTGGGGTCTGCTGGGGGGAGGGGCTACAGGAGGTTGGCAGGCCCACCCCACCCCTGGCCAAACTCCCAGTAGAACTCCTGGTCGAAGGGACAATTTGCATATTAGCCTTTTATTACATAGGATAGTAAGACTTAGACTTAGCTTTGTAAAAACACTTGAAAAAAATGTCTCCTTAAGTGTCTGTACCATTTTTGTAATGCCATTAGCAGTGAATGAAAGTCCCTGTTGCTTTACATTCTTGCCAGCATTTGGTGTTCCTGTTTTTCATTTTGGCCATTCTGATAGGTATGGAGTGGTATCTTTTTGTTTTACTGTGCAATTCTCTAATTGCAGATGATGTTGAGTATATTTTCATATACTTACTTGCCATCAGTGTATTTTCTTTGGTGAGATGTCTGTTCAGATATTTTTCTCATGTTTTAATTGGACTGTGTATTTCCTTATTGAGTTTTAAGAGTTCTTTATATATTTTGAATACAGTCTTTTATCAGGTGTGTGTTATTCAAATATTTTCTTCAGTCTGTCTTGTCTTTGTATCCTCTTAAGAATGTCTTTTATACAACAAAAGTTATTAATTTTAAGGAATTCCAACTTATCAATGTTCTTTTTCATGTATCATGCTTTTGGTGTTGCCAAAACCAAATCCATTGACAAATCCCAGGTCACCCAGACTTTTCTCCTATGCTATATTCTAGAGTTTTATAATTTTGCATTTTACATTTAGGTTTATAATCCACTTTGAGTTTATTTTTGTGAAAGGTTATTAGATGTGTCTAGATTCATTTTTTTTTTTTGAGGTGGATGTTCAGTACTTCAGCATCATTTGTTGAAAAACCATCCTTTCTCCATTGAATTGCCTCTGCTCCTTGATCAAAGACCAGTTCACCACTTGTGGGACCATATTTGTTGTTCATTCTGTTCTATTGATCTGTTTTATACAAATGCCACTCTGATACCGTAGCTTTATATCTTGAATTTGAGCAGTGTCAGTCCTCCAACTGTGTTCTTTATTAATATAATGTTGACTATTCTAGGACTTTTGCATTTTCCTATAAATTTTAAATTCAGTTTGTTGATATCCACAAAAAAACTTGCTGGGATTTTGATTGGGATTGTGTTGGGGCTGTAACCTTCAGTAGTTTCTTAGCCCTTTTTTCTCAGCTTTTGTAATAGAGGAAGGACAGTCATCTAACGGCCCTTCCCTAGGTCAGATGAGGCTCTGAGAACAGAGATTTCCTGCAGTGCACGACTTTTCACCAGGACTGTGCCATGTGCCAATTCCACCCACTAACTTTTTCTCCATACACCTTAATATCTGCCTTTTTACTGTTTGATTTTTCACAATAAACTCTTAGGCAGCATTATACACACACAATATATTGATAATAACACAGTGGAGAAGGAGAAAGAAAAAAAGTAGTCATTCACAGGCTACGATTCCAGTATTTTTTTTTAAAATACAATAGAACAACAAATTTAACCAAAGCCAGAGAGCTTCGGGCAGCTGTGATCTGGCCTGCTTATGCTTGGAATGAAGTGTCCTCTCCACACTCCCATTAGGCACATTGGCAAGACTGCTGCACCAGACCAGCGCTCATTTGGTCAGCAATCAACCTTTTCTAGCAAGGATCTGGCTCATGACATGAAGAGAGTAATCAGGCATTTTCACTGTGCCTGATGGGGTGATATTAACATTTTATCCCTGGTCAAGAGAACTACAGAAAAATCATCCCAGGAAACACTACCTAACACTACCCAACACACAGAGAAATATTTCTGAAATATGGAATAATTATTTAAAGCTTTATTAATCTTGTATGGAAGTCATTATTCAGTGGGTAAATAATCATACTCATTGTTCTTCATCAATCAATGTAAAGTATTCATTTCTGATGTAAAGGTGGGCTTTTGAGGAGATACCTCCAGTTGCTGAAAGAGCCAATATGGGGCAGGCTTGGAGCCCATGCTGTTCCAACAATATTAGTGGCTACCAGCAGGCACGAGCAGCTTGCTCTGGGCCATCACTGCCATGAACTTAGCCAGAGCAGAGTCTCAGCTTCATATTCTTGCCACCACTATGAAAATCTTTGGGTGTTTCTCTCCCCTTTGTCTCATGGGGAAAAAACTCAGGCCTCAGAATGGTGAGGTTCTGGACAGAGGGATGGTAGCCTGAGAAACCATGGACTACTCCTGGGGACAAAGCTAAAAAAAAACAATAACTTTGAGCTCCTTGGGACTTTTTAAGATTACACAGATGGAGTGAACCATCTTATTAATGGTAGGTCCTTTATATGGTTTTATTTTATATCAACGAACCGGCAAGTTCATTCTTATTGCTCCCATTTTATAAATGAGGAGACTGGCTCAAGGAGGCTAAGAAACTTGCCCAAGGTCACTCAGAATGGAGTGTCTGGAGTAGGATCAGCCTGCATCTATGCTTGCCTCCAAAAACTATGTTCTTTCCACTTTGCCACACATGTCTGAACTTTCTGAAACTTTTCTTGGCTTGGTTTTGAGGAATTTGAACAAATTCCTGTCTGGTATACTTTGTAAAAGCAAGATTCTGCTTTTAAAATTAAACAGACTAGCCTGAGGAAAGGGAGGGGAGGTGAAAATTCCTGCGTTTTTGGATTATCAATGGTTCTTTTATATTTCTGTTTGTGCTGGGAAAAGACATTTATCTGACTTCTCTCCATGTCCTTTATGTTTCTCTAATTATTGTCTAACAAGAGTAGATGGAGATCATTTGAACTCCAGGTCAAAAATTTTAAAAACAGCAAAATTTTAATGACTTTCACTTATGGGGAGAATCTATTAGGTAAATCAGAACAACACAAGGTTCAAAAGTAACTCTTGTTTAGTTCCGGGGTGCCCTCTGCTCATTCAGTAGTACTAACTGAAATGCTACGACTATCTCATGATACAAGTATATCATTTGATGAGTAGATCATAAAATAGAAAAAATATTTATGGAAAATAGATTTGTTTTTGGCCTCAACAAAATGACTGTGTTTTTAGAAAATATTTATAATTGGCTGGGCATTTTGTCTTTTACTTATTTAAGCCCGTGGCAGATCCTGCTAGCTATCCTTCCAGACTCACTCCCAGTTCTTCCTGGGCACTTAGCTGCTCAGCTGGAGAATCTATTTCCTGGAATTCCCTGTAAGTGGGTGTGGCCCTGTGACAAAGTTCTCCCTGATGTGGACAACTTCCTAGCCATCTACAAAATCCCTTTCCCTGGCCTCATTTTTCCTTTGCCTTTCACCTAGAAATAGACAAGCTAGGGCCAAGCTTGGAAAGTGTGTTGGAGATGGCAGAGCTGTCATGCATGTCTGGGTGACTTCATGAGGCAGAGCTCACCCACTCACCCACCGGAGACTGTAACTCAGAAAAAAATCAATTTTTAAGCTCACTTTTTGGGGGGTGGGGGGTTAGTGTTCTCTCTTATAAGCTTAATTTATTCCCACTATCACATAGACTAATATTCAAAGTAGCTTATGTTCCATGGACACTTTTCCCAGGAATGGTTGCTGACCAGGGGAATATCAGTCCGGGAAAACATGCTAAAAATTAACATATAGACATTTTAGGATCTCCTATGAATATCTGAAACATATTTCACAGTTCAGGGAAATAAAACAAGGCAAAGTTTTAAAAGCCTTTCCATAAAAGAGCATTATTTGTTTTCCCCTCACAAAAACCACTCTATTAACCTTGCCCTAAATTACTGGCCTGCTGAACCATAGGAATTCATACTCTACACGTACTCTTAGCCCAAAGAATGAATTTCAACCATAGATCTGAAATAACAAAGTTAATTTAACAAGTAAATGTCACATAAAGACTTGCTTAAGATTCTTTGAGATGATCAAATAATATACTTTAAACATAAGATTGTTACTTTTCAAATATAGGGTCTGGGTTTCATGACTAATAGTATGATTCAGCAATATAAAGCGATAAATTATTTTTCAAGAATAAGAATTACACTTTAATTTATGTCATTTCAGTGCTCTAAAAAACTTGCCAAGAGTGTTTTTTCTTACTGAAAAATGTTAAGATATAGCAAAGTCCTAAGAATAATACATACACACACCACACAAACCAACATTTCTAGTCAGACACGCCCACATAAATTCACATACTGGAAAGGACTACCAGACTGTTATTCTAGGCAAAGAAATATGAAAAATTTTAGTGCTGGAACAGGAAGTTATTTTGGAAAACCATTGCAAGTATTTTGAACTCACAAATGATCATGATAATGACCATTTTAGTGAGATAGAAATCCGACACTACATAGTTTGATAGAATATAGGGCTACATTCCCTTAACTGTCAATCAAAACTTACTCATTGGCTACTGCAACACGTTGACCAACCTATGTTCATTTTATCTGTTAGCATAGAATTCCAAAAGCAGTATGATTCGTTATTTTTAGTAAGACTCTAGAATAATGTCATGTGGTTTAAGTAAAATTCACATCACCCAACTTTTGCATATATGACCATTTTATTTTATAGGAAATAGTCTTATCTCAGCCATTATTGACTTTGTATTTTTGACCAAAATTAAACAGGTTTCATTCACCCGTTTTTGTCAAAGAATATGTTTTCTAAGTTTAATCATGTGTACTTTTCACTACTCAATCATCTTTTCTGTTTTAAAACCAAAAGGTGAGTGAAGAAATGTCACCAGCTATAGCATTTTCAGTGCAATTACATTCCTTAAACTTAACATGTGATGAGGCTGAGGTCCTCATATTACCCTCCCCCCACTCCCCACACACACCCAAACGTGCTCTGCTGGAAGTTAATAGCAACTCTATATAAAAGCTCAGGCCAAAAACTTGGAGTGATCTTCCCCTTTGACACTTAGACAATCTACCAATAAATCCCATTAACTCAACATTCACAATATATCTAGTATGTTCCTCTCACAGCCACTGTGTTAGAGCCAGCAAGAACACTGCTCAGCACTGCTGCTCTGAGTTGTTCTGAGTCCATATATTCTTCTAAATTCTTCCCGACTATGCCGGGGCAGGCTCCTTCTTGAACCCTGCCCACTGTACTAACTGTTGGGAACTTAGTCCAAGCTCCTCCTTTATGTTCTGCTCACTAGTTACAGGTGTTGAGTCTGAGCCCCTCTGCCTTGGGCTGGACCTCCTAGGATACCAGGTCTTACACGGAGAAGCCATGAGAAGTTGTGGGTGTGTAAGAATGAGTCTTCATTGCAGAAGCCAGTGGCCACATAGCCATCAGACAAGACAGTCCTTCACAACAGTCGATAAAACAGGCACGAAGTAGTAGCAGTCTCTGTATTACCTGAGCAGCAGCAAGCTGCCTCTAACTCACCACCTTACAACCTTACATCATAGCAATACCTGAGCTCTCTGGCTCAGCTGCTTCTCCTGTCGCCCCTGCCCAGCCCACTGGCTGGTTAACAGGGTAGCTATATCCGAGCTCCCTGTGAGCTCTTAGACTTACATCATGGCAGTTACCAGCTCTCAGCTCTGTCTGAGCTCTCCAGCCTTTTCCCTTCCTAGCCGTCCTCTCTAGCATACTAGCTGGTCAGTAACCTGTATATTACTCCTTAGACAAAGGAGGCTTCGTGTCAATAGTTACATCAAACTTTTGGGTTACAGAAGGGCACAGTGTACCATGAGATCGTTATGGCTTTGCAGCTGGTTATGGTATCTCAGCCTAGGCACAGAGTGGCCTTGGACATTCCGGCATAGTAACAACAAGCCCTTCCACACTCTGAGTGGCCTTGGCTATCTGGGGACTCTGGCGTGGTTCCCACACACTGCTACCACCTCAGTGCAAGCCACCGCCATCTCTCATGCAGATTATTAGATCAGGCTCCTAACTGGTCCCCTTTCTTCACTGTTGGTTTCCTTCAGTCTGTTCTCAGCAGAGCAAGCGGGTTTTTCTCATCAGTCTTGCTGCTCCTCTGTTCAAAATGCCCCTCTGGCTTCAATTCTTTACTTAAGAGTAAAGCCAACATCATTGCATTGACTTGTAATGCTTTACAATGATCTGCCCCTTGTTACCTTACAGACCACATTATCTTTTACTTCCCAAACATGCACCTCCTCATCTCAGGGGAGAGCATCCAGGACGCTCCCTTTCCAGGGCCTTTCCACTGGATGTTCCCTCAGTTTTGCACATTCTTCCCACAGGGATCCACCTGGTTTGCTCCAGCACATCTATCACATTTTTTAATTTAAAGGAAGCCTGCATGGCCACCCTATCTACAATCACAGTCCCTGCTTCCAGCATCCCTTCTCCCACTGCCTGCTTTCCTTAAAGCTTTTCAGCACATAACAAAATATTTATTTCACCTATCTTGATGATGTCCTATCTCTGTGGTCGGCAAACTGCGGCTTGCAAGCCACACGCGGCTCTTTGGCCCCTTGAGTGTGGCTCTTCCTAAGCCTTAGGAGTATCCTAATTAAGTTAATAACAATGTGCCTACCTATATAGTTTAAGTTTAAAAAATTTGGCTCTCAATCGTTGTACTGTTGATATTTGGCTCTGTTGACTAATGAGTTTGCCAACCACTGTCCTATCTCCTCCTGTGGAATTTTTAAGCTCCACCAGGGCAAATATTGTTTTCTGTTCTGTTCGCTATATTGCAGCAGGTCCTTACTAAATAACCTGTTGAATGTTGAATGAATAAAAATATTTTCTCAAATAATTGATTGGCCAGGAAGGGAAGTCATAGAAAAACAGTAAAGAAACACGTACACATACACTGGAAGAAATTAAAATAAAAACTGAATCAGATAATAGGATATTCATGGAGGGGATGTATAAAAAAATCTCATTACCATCAGCTTGCTGCATGAATCAGAAATAGCCAAAAAACAAAACAAACCCAGAGTAGGTGTGACAGTTTGAGGCAAGGGCCAGACTAATGTAGGTGCAGGTGGCACCTTGCTAAAGCGTTCTTTCTATGACAGATGCTGCCTATACTTTGCAGCCTGAACCCTTTCATTACTGTGAGCCTTCTTGCCTCTAGTACAATACAACCACCACATCTGCAGGGTAGCTACCTAGAGCATATCCTATTCCTCCATCACCCACATGTGCCCTGGCATCACGCCGCTCTCTATTCTATTTGAACAAATGCACAAAAGACATTTTCAACTGAATACAAATTAGAAATTATACAGATCAAAGTGAATTTCACAAGTCACAGATCCACTAATATGGTTTGCACCCACTGTTTATGTTCCATTAAAACCCAGAGCAGTAGGATCCCGTACAACGGCAGGTGAGCAGAGCTTTGTATTTAATGTCATCTCTTGGAGTGTCTACACTTGTGTACTTATCCAAGGGTACACCTATTAATTACACTTCCCACGGAAGGGTGGAGGACAGTGATGGGCAGATGCGAAAGTAATGTGTCCTAGAAACTGTGTCCAATACAAACTTAAAGCCTTTGAAGAGGAAAGAAAAGCTTTTTAAATGAAAAGGGCCCAGGATGAAAGATAGAGAGGGGCTTTCCACTTAATCAATACAAAAACGAATCATTCCAATGCAGAAGATGAAAAAATTCCTAAAGAAACTGAGGCAGCTAATGAGAGAGTCTCTGAAAAGCTCTTATTTTAAAATTTGTGCAAAAGACAAAAGGCGAGGTGAATAACCAAAAACAAATGCATTTGGTTGACAGTCCTTTGTATGTAACGTGCCAGGGCTAAGGTGAGGATGAAAATCACAAAATTTCTAGCAAGTAATGATTTTTGACATTTGATTTAATGATTTTTGGAGCCTAAGGATAAACAAGGGAGTGGCTGATCTAATGAGTTGAGGAAGATCCTCCTTAAACTGGATTGGACACCCTCATGAGGGCTGGTAGGGAATGATAAAATAAAGGGCATAACAGAAAGAAAAGGCAGGGAAGGTATTCTAATCACAGTAGTTCAAAAACACTACATAATAAGCGTCAAGTAAATTACTAGTAAATATGTTATAAGCCTTGAGAAAAAATAGTAAACATGAGAACTATTATTAAACCAGCAAAACCTCAATGCAGCTAGGATTTTGAGAAAGAAAAGTGGTCAATATTATAGAATAACCATTAATTCTAGAATATCTAGGTACTCTGTAGACCTTTAGAAAATAAAGTGGAAACTGACAAGAGCTGAGAATGCTCACTTGAAAGGCATCCATACCAATCTAGTTTCCTTACCTTTTTAAAATTTCTTATTTATGTATTGATTGATTGATCAATTGTTGATAGAATTACTAGAAGAGTAGATCTGGTAGCACTTAATTTCAACAAGATATTTCATGTTTTATCCTTCACAAAAGATTCAAAAATCATCCTAAATGATAATAAGGCTAAATGAATACACAGATGACAGAACAATCTTATCTATACTACGTTTCTATATAGCTGTTAAAGCAGAAATTCTATATTAATTTAAAATATAACAGAGGAAAATTGTCCTAATAAGAATTTGCCTATACCCTGTAAACATGTAATCTCTCAAAAAAAGCCATTAAGAAAATAAAGTTATTATTTTAAATTGATTTCTAGTGATAATGATTAATCAATTGTCATGATTATTAAAGTAATCACTAATATCAATTAATCTAATGAGAAGAGTTAATATTAAGTTATTGCTAATATAAATTAATATACTGATAATGTTCCTTAAATATAAAGACACAGACTAAAAAGCATATACTTAGAAATTTCACCCACGGACTTTCCAAGAGGGGAAAAATTAACAATCATTGCAGAGTGAGTACTCAGAGTTGGCAAGAGTTGACTCCTCCTTTTAAAGCTGCCCATATTGTTTTTCATTCTTATCTAATATCCACTTATCTCACCTAAGTCCCACATCTATCCTGAAATAACTGATGGATGGAACAGGGTTTCTTACCTTCTTCCTTGCCTTCTTTCCATGCCAGGCATGTGTTCGAATTGGAAGATAACCCAAGCCACCCAATACTCAAGTGACATGAATTACTGAATTGAATTTAGACTCATTTTTTTTTCCTCATCTGAACTTATCTGTCCCATCCTTTTCCTCTCCTACACAGCAATAGATGACAATGGTATAATTCATCATAGTAATTAGCAAATAGATCACATTATATACTATCTCTCTAAGTTCAAATGACCCTTAGTCTAACTGAACTGCATAGATTGCCTAGTGAGCTCTTAAGGAAACACCCAGGCATTTCACAGGAACCAGTGAGTTGGTTAGAGCAACTCCCAAGGAGTCCAGGTTTATTCTTCATCTACACGGGATTCTGGCACTGCCTACCATCTCTAATTGGGCAGATACATCTTGGTGGTTTCTCAAAGTCGCCTATTTATGCCATGTTTTCAATAACATCTTATTTCCACATTCATCTTTCCTGACTTGTAATAAGCATTGAAAATATTATGTGAGGTCCAGCAAAGAAAGTTTCCATTTTCTTAAGTTCAAACACTAAATTTTCCTTGGAAAGCAATTTTAGCCATCTGTCAGCACTATGCTTTCTTGTAAAGAATATGCCCTTTTAGACCTGTACCCTGGAAAATTCTTGTTTTAATTTTTTGCATATATTGCAAGAGAAAAAAAGCAACATTCAGTTTATATGTTCCCTTTCTAAAGATTTCAGAGGTTGAAACTAGGTGACCACTGTAGTTTTACTAATTTTAAAATTATGTCATTCTGTAGATTACCAAAGAATTGACAAAATAGAATAAGTGAAAAGATTATATAAATAAGTAGATAGATAAAATAAGTTAAAAATTGCTTTAATGATAGATGCAGATAATTTATTTTATAACACTAAATATAAAAATGTTTATATAATTTTAGGTTATTTAATGCCCTTCCATTTTTTTAAATAAACTATTATAACTACCTAGCATAATTAACCTAAATGTTTCAGTTATTCTTAAACATTTAATTGAAATGCATAGTATTCAATATATTTCCTCCTTTTAGCATGACTTTATGGCTTTCTATAAATTAACCAAAGTACAGTGTAGCTGGAGGAACTTCAAGAACTTCCTATTACCTCCTGAAATTGTTTATTCAAATATTTTAAAAGATTGTTCTAGTCTTTTAAATTTGTTTTTACTCATTTGAGTAAAAGTTTTTTGTTTTTTATTAATTTTCACCTTAGAGTATGTTTATTGATTTTAAAAAGAGAGGCAGGGAGAGAGTGAGAGAAAGAAACATCAATGTGAGAGAGAAACATTGATTGGTTGCCTCCTGTATGTGCCCCTACTGGTGACCGAACCCGAAACCTAGGTATATGCCCTGACCGAGAACTGAATCTGAAACCTTTCGCTGTATGGGATGATGCTCCAACCAAGTGAGCCAACCAGCTAGGGTTAAAAAAGTATTTTTAAGAAAATGTAATTATTGATATAAGTAATGTTAGATATGGAAATTTTTATAAGATGCACTAAGGATACTTTTATAAGATGATGATGGCAAGAAATTTTAATCAGGAAATAGATGCCATCTGGAGATGCTATAGAATGAGCGAAGTTAAGAATTTTGATCTGCTTCACCCTTGTTAGGCACTGGCTCACCAATTTACATGTGACAAATGAGCACCGGGACCACAGTCCAGAAAGCCTGACTTCTCCCGTGTGAGCACCACTGAATTAAACCCATGAGTAAAGCCCAGCTGTGACATGGTCTGGTTAGCTCTGATAGCAAGGGACTGCCCCTGATTCACTTACTATGTTACTACTCAGCCTGACCCTCCCTGGTCTGCCTCCGCTGGTCTATTACATCCTCCTGTATCACTCAAGGTTCCCTATAATATAATTGGTCACTTAAAGAGTTCTGCAATTTAATTTCTGAGGTTGGGTGAAACCTGGAATTCATTTCCTTCCATTCCCCTCTCTCGCCCTTTCCTGCAGAGGCTACCTCTGGAGGGGCCAGGGACCACCCTGGGAACCTCAGGGTTTTAGGAAAGCTGTATTTTAAGTTGGTTGGTGCACTAATGACTGTTTGTTTTATTGTTATGTTTACACAACATACACACATGTTGCTAATGTTTATTCTTTAGATAGATATGAATTATCCCTTTTTAAAAGAAATAAAAGGTAAAAGAATTCCTACTTTTTTTATTGATGCTCACTTAAATGTCAATTCTTCTGGGATGATTTCATGATAGTTGAGGGGAAAAAATGTTCCTTTGTGCTTTTGTAGTATTTAGAAGTACATTATTTACAATTCTATCTGCCAAACTAGACTGCAAACTCCTTAATCTGCTCTACCCCATCCCTTCCCCGCTTCCCATCCCCAGAACAGCACCTTGCATGCATTGCTCAGCCTATCTCTGATAAATGTAAGAGATGAAAGATTATATCCCCAGACAACTTAGCACATGAAGACCAAGGTAAGATTATGTCAGCATCAACAAAAATAAATGATTATTTTATTGCTCAGTTTTCTCTTTCTGGAAAAGTTAAGGAGCCCTAAGCATAAATATTGTTAGAACACAGTGAGCTGGTGCATTTGACATTTTCTATTGGCACTGGAAAAAAAAGTTTCTGATTAGAGAAATCTAACTATATGAAGAAGGATCTATCCTCTTAACTAGGGAGATATGACATCATTTTTTAAAAAATGACTTGGCTTTTGAGCAGAAAAATGCAATTAAATCCCAAGATCTATGTACTTGATATCTCTATTATTCTTAGTAAGATAAAAATATAAGAATTATATATAAGAATTATACACAACTAAGGAAGTCCAGATTAGGAAACTCTTTGAGAAAACATTACAGTTTTCAATAACTCACCAATAAGAGATCTCTAAAGTTAAAAAAAAATGATGATTCCATGTTTAAGTTTTGTGGGTACAATTAAACATAATGCATTTGTAGAAAGAATATGACACTGGGCAAGAACGTTCTTACATGGGGGAGGGCTTCATCAAAGCTGACAAATGACCCATAAAAGCAGAAATCTCTGCCTCAGTAAACATGGACTGAAGTAAAGGAAAACACAATTCAGTAAGAACCTAATGACTACCCATCTGTGGGTAATGTGCTGCTGGAGGTTGCTATGAGACTGGGAGTCATAAACTGGGTACAATTAGAGGAGAAGTACCTGCAGATAAAATACACCTCAAGTTGAACATGAATGAGAAATACAGCCTGTCAGAAGTGTCTCTTAGCAGGCAAGCAGAAGGAACCCCCAAGGAGACAGCCAGGTATATGAAGTGCTCATCATCTCTATTCCCTGTTGGCAACTAGCCTTTCCAGTCCTCACCTGCTCTATTCAGTGAACCTGATCACCAGGATCCCTCAGTTCCTCCAGCCTCTCCTGCCTGCTATTCTTGGCCCCTCTAGTTTGACCCTTGCTTCATCCTGGGCCAGACCAACAATGGTATCAGAGCTGATCAGTCTCCATCATATGGACTGCAGACAGGAATCACACTTTTGGTCTGTAAATGAAGCACTCTGCTTTAAGTAAAATGCTCAGAAAATATTTTACCCTCTGAATTTAGTCCAAAGGGACTAAATATATTTGACTATATCTCATTTTGGGAAAATACAGGGTGAGGCAAAAGTAGGTTTACAGTTATGAGTATGTGAAATGGTTTATTCTTGTCTTACTGTTTATTAACTATTGTATTATTTTCTATATGAACAGCTGGAAATCTACTTTTCCCCCACCATGTATATAAACCATGTTTTCAGAGTGATTTTTTTGGTTACACAGTTTCACATTTTCAAACATTCCTAGAATGCACATGTTTTACCTTGGTAATGAGACCAAACATTTTAAATCAAGCAGCCATGTATATTTTACACACACACTGGTATGCAGTTACAGGGGTGGGCAAACTTTTTGACTCGAGGGCCACAATGGGTTCTTAAACTGGACCGGAGGGCCGGAACAAAAGCATGGATGGAGTGTTTGTGTGAACTAATATAAATTCAAAGTAAACATCATTACATAAAAGGGTACGGTCTTTTTTTTTTTTTTAGTTTTATTCATTTCAAACGGGCCGGATATGGCCCGCGGCCGTAGTTTGCCCACGGCTAAGTTAGAAAATACCCATTTGTTACGTAGAAAAATAATTTCTTTGTGTATATAAAAACAAACAAGGCTGAATTTAGATGCCTTTTAAAATGTGGACTCTACTAATTTCAGAAAAATTATTTAATTATAATTTTACTTTTATATTAAATGGATAGTCCACTGCTGTGAAAATTTATCAATGTAAAATTTACAATTTCATTAAAAAGTTATTCTATTTCCTATGCATTTGTGGATTTGTAACAGGTATTTTTCTGTTGAAATTGATCGTAATCCCTAAAATAAAATTCGTTTTGTTTCTCATGACAATCACTGGCTCCTATTCTTTCTGCCCATCTCATTTCTCACTCCTGTGTGATGAGAACATTTCTTGGCATCCCAATAAGATCTCTTTTCCATATTTTTCTGCTTGTTAGTACTGAGTGTATACTAAGTTATTCAGTATAATAAATCTACCTTCAGGTATTCAACTTACAGCAATGACAACAAAGCAAGTCTTACATGGATATGCGACTACTCAGCCCTGAAGAATTTTACAAGACTTTTCCAGTTTCCTCAAATTACAACTCATTAAAATTAATAAAAATTGAGGAAATTATGAGTTTTCAACATTCCTAAATAAAATATATTAGGGGAAACCTGTGTTTGTCATTTTAGGTTTGATTTTAAATTAAGGTTGTCTCCCCCTTCCCCTTCCTCCCCCTCCCTTCACCCTGCATTTCTGTTTTAAAATTAAAATCACAAATTATGGGACATTTTCCATGCTGAAGTCATTTGGTTTTTAGTTTTGCACCTTTTAGACACTTGAGATACTCAATAATGCCACAAAGTATAGTTCTTGCTGTGAGCTATTATTCCCAGTGCAATATAAAGTTAGCTTTTTTAAAACAGGAGAATACTAGGGTGGGGAAGAAAAACGGTTCTATTTTTATATCCCATTAGGTGGCTGAACTGCCTTTAAGACTCTGATTGTAAGAAATGGCCCATTACCAGTCTTTCAGGGTCTTAGAATCTGCCTCAAAGGCTTTTTGCTGCTGTCTGCAGTCGGCTTTCAAGCTCCCTCCTTATTTTTCACAGATGCCAAAGATGAACTTTTTATGTTGGAATGAAGACAGCCATCAAATCTGCCTCTCTTGTTAAATCTATCCCTCCTTTTATTTGATTCTAACAACCTCTTAACACCATCCCTTGTTACATATTTTTTTGTTCCACTGTGGTAATCCTTTCCCAGGGCTGGAAGAAAGGGTAATGAGCTTTCCAGTCTACAGAGCAGGACTGTTAACTTCTTGATCACGATATAGTTGACAATATCATCCCATGGTGCCCATGCTACGACAAAGTTATTCCTGATTCTGCATTGCCCATGTGGGAGTCAATCCTTCATGCATGATACTCCCCACTCTCTTCTATCCTTTCTTACCCAAAGTCAGTTTCTTATTTGGAACATGGCTTCTGCTTAGCACCCCATTTCTAGTACATTTCTCAGTTTGAGGCTTCTT
This sequence comes from Myotis nattereri, assembly GCF_964212035.1. Lineage (NCBI taxonomy): Eukaryota > Metazoa > Chordata > Mammalia > Chiroptera > Vespertilionidae > Myotis > Myotis nattereri. Next base: position 38,675,384 of record NC_138076.1, on the reverse strand, counting down.
AGCATTGCACCCTTTCATTGACCCTAAAATACTATAACTTGAAAACAAGTAACAGATAAATGTATCCAGAACACATATATGAATAAAACAAATAATCCAAGAGACAAATAGGCAAAGTAAATGAACTGGCAATATCCAGAAGAAAAAAATCTGATTGGCAAATAAACATATGAGAAAATGTTTGATTTGAAAACCTATGCTAGTTTTAGAAAGGTACAGAAATGCCTTTTCATACCCATTTGGCTAAAATTTAAAAGTGTAATAATATCAAATATTGATATGCTGAAAGGAAAACAGACACACTCAAAATGTTAGTGGAAATACACAGGAGCAATTTGAAAGTATCTATTAAAAATTAAAATGTGCATACCCAGCCCTTCTGTCTCCAGATATCTATTACAGAGAAGCATTCACAGTGTGCACAAGGAGAGTCGTGCAAGAATATTTAAAACTCTAACCTTAGAAATCACACACAAAAAAGTAAAATGATGTCCACTGATTAGAAAATGACCAAATAAAATGTGTGATAGTCATAGAGTAAAAGATTATATAGCTGCTAAACTAAATGAAGCAGATGCATATAATATGTAAACATGACTACCTATCCTATCTAATAAAAGAGAAACATGGTAATTGGCATACGACCGCTACCCTTCGCATTGGCTAATCAGGGCAATATGCAAATTAGCTGTCAGCCAAGATGGCAGCCGGCAGCCAGGCAGCTTGAGACTAACATGAAGCTTGCTTGCTTCAGTGACGGGGGACTCCAACGTTCCCCACCGGCTGCTGCAGGCCTCTGAGCCTACAGTTTCAAACATTGTAACAAATATAGATGCTAAACAAAACCTCAGCCAGCTGGGATCTCAGAGCTGGAGTTGATACAGAGTTTCAAGAACCGAAACAAACCAGATACCTGCTTTCAGGAGCGGAGGCCTAAGAGCTGGAGCTTCAGAGCTAAAGCTGGCCCAGAATAAAAAAGAAAAAAGAAAAAAGAAAAAAAGGAGCGGTTGGGAGCTTCAGTCCCAGCCTGAAAACAGCCCTCAGCCCCTCACCCAGACTGGCCAGGCACCCCAGTGGGGATCCCCACCCTGATCCAGGACACCCTTCAGGGCAAACCAGCCGGCCCCCACCCGTGCACCAGGCCTCTATTCTATATAGTAAAAGGGTAATATGCCTCCCAGCACCGGGATTAGCAGAGCTGAGAGGCCTCCCGGCACCAGGATCAGTGTGACAGGGGGTAGCCCCCAAACCCCCTGATTGCCCTGCGGCTCTGTGTGTGACAGGGGGCAGGGCCACAATCTCCCTATTGGTCTTGCTCTGTTCATGACAGGTGAAGATGCCCCAACCCTCTGACCGGCCCTGCTCTGTGGGTGATAGAGGGCGGTGCCCCAACCCCCCCCCCCCACGGGCCCTGCTCTGTGTGTGATGGGGTAGAGCCATAACCTCCCCATCGGCCCTGCCCTGAGTGTGACTGTGGCGGTGTCCCAACCCCCTGATCAGCCCTGCTCTGTGGGTGATAGAGGGCGGCGCCCCAACCCCCTGATTGGCCCTGCTCTGTGCGTGACAGGGGGTGGCACCTCAACCTCCCCATCGACTCTGCCTTGAGTGTGACAGGGGGTGGTGCCCCAACCCCCCAATCGGCCCTACCCTGAGCGTGACTGAGGGTGGCATCGCAACCTCCCAATGCACCCTGCTCTGTGCATGACAGGGGGCAGTGCCCCAACTCCCCAATCGGCCCTGCTCTGAGCCCGACCAGGGGCTGCACCTAGGGATTGGGCCTGCCCTCTGCCACCCGGGAGCAGGCCTAAGCCAGCAGGTCGTTATCTCCCAAGGGGTCCCAGACTGCGAGAGGGCACAGGCCGGGCTGAGGGACTCCCCCTTTCCCCCCCGAGTGCACAAATTTTTGTGCACCGGGCCTCTAGTATTCTATATAAACATACATATGAATACCCATATTCAGATGGGTTTAAAGTCTGAAAAGACACAGATCAAACTCATAATAATATTATCATGAAGTTACTGGAGAGGGAACTAAATTGGACTTAGTCATCAAAAAAAAAACTTTGCTGTTTTAACTTCTTTTTTTACAATGAGAATAACATTTATTTCTCATATGATTGAATTATTTTTTAAGTCACAAAACATATGGATTATAAGACAGACATTCTTTACACTAAAGTTTTATAGAAGCTCTTCACTTTATAAATTAAAAACATAGAAAAAAATATACTAGCTATTCATTGATTACAATTTACTATCAGGGCAAATTACAGGCTTATAGGATTTTTTTCAATGAATTTATTTTTAAATTACATTTTCTTTGTATCCACTAACTGGATCTAGTTTCATGCAGTAAGCTTGTGTATATACATGAGTGTGAGCTTGCATGTGGAATATAGGGGATCCACAGAAATGGACTTATATAAGTTGATTCTCCTTAATAAATAAATTGACGGAAAATGTACAAATTTGCAAAGTAAAACAATGCAAATAATAAAAATGTACCAGTGAACGGATTATTTGACATTATATAACATATATTTTAAAGTATGTAACATACTTATAATTGCTAGGCTAAATAGCATATTACATACTCATTATCAGTGTAAAATCCCTTAAAGTGTGGTTTTTATACCAATCCCTAAAGAACAGTAATTTTAGAAACATTTCAGTCCATTAATTCATTATCTTTAAATAGACTACCAAAGAAACCAGCTGTTTAATGTTCAATGTGCCTTTATTTGAAGTCTAATGCGCCTTTATTTGAAGTCTAATGAAATTAATGATCTAATCACTGGCATAATCTTTTGACATTACTAACCATTCTGTCCTCAACAATTCTCAGTGTGAACAATGCAATGCAACTTTTGAACAATGCAATGCAACTTTACTAATTCAGCAAATGTACAACGTTCTTGGATTCTATTTCCATAGCCCCCTCTCCTCTCTATTATCAGTTTATATTTTTAAAGTTTATTTTTAACATTACATTTCCATAATACATGATGATTGTTTTAAAGTGAATATATTTCTAATGCCTACCATTAACCTTATGTGATAATCATTTGATATAGGTATATCAAATCATCACTTTGTACACCTAAATCTTACACAATGTTACATGTTAGTCATTTCTCAACAAAGATGAAAAAAACAACTTTAAAAATTAAAAACTAAAAAGTAGCACCAAAAAATATTAGCTCAGTTGAAAGAGTAGAACATAAAGTCTCACATGTAAACCTTATCCTCTACCTACAGACGCAACAGAGTCAGCTTAATGGTTGGGTTAGAATTCGTAACCTATAAAAGCCACGTTTTAGATCTAGCAGGGAAGGAAAAACAGGTCTCCTGACTTTCCACTTCAGGGGAGGATCAAAAGGGGGAATCGTCACATGTACTCTATGCAAACAAATAGGTCCATTTTAGGAAATATCAAACAAACGTATAAACAGCGATGGCCAAAGGTGCTCACTTGCCAAGCTGCACTTGACCAGCAGAAGCTAACACACTGGTGTTGCTCGCATGTTAGGTGAGGTGACTGCTCAGTGGGAGTACCTCTCTCTTGTGGCGCGTGGCATAATGAAGGCACTGAACAAATGCTGATTTCTCTTCCCTTACTAGCATGGTTAATGGTCACTGTATAACACAGCCACTCATAAGTCCTCTTAAATCTTGCCCCCAACACAAGACAGCCAGCTGCTGCCCCCTGACTCCAGGCTGTCCGCCATCCAGACTTTCCTCCTGGCTCCATTTCCAGCAGCACAGGGTCCCCCGACCCTTCTGTAAAGGCCTCGGCCATATGTGCTTTTCCCCACCAGCTGCTCCTTTCTTTCGCTCATCTTCCAGGCCACTGCTAGCTGTTTGCTGGTGGCTGATGCTGCTTTCAGCCTTTGCAGACTAATCACAGACAGCTGCAAGCTAATGAGCCCCTCCAGGTGTCTCCCCTTGGGTTAAACTGTGGCACGGTCAGGGCAGAAGATCGTAAGAATATTTAAGATACACCATACATTATTCTGACTCAATTTCTGTTCATCCTGATCTCATTTTACAGGCCTTGATAAAATTCAGTTCCCCACCACCAACAGAAATGCACAAGACATTCCTTTTAAATGAAGAGAAGAAAATAGTTTAGTTTTAGCAACTTGCTTAAGACTTGAGATTTTGATCAAACTTTGCTGATGCCTACATGGTCTTTTCACATTAATTTTCATAGTTTAGTTTGTATTTTTATGTACACATTTTATTTTTTTTAATGCAATGGAAAATCCTGTTTGGCAATTTATTTCTTAAAATCTAGCATTATGACTAAACTTGCCAAAAAAAAAAAAAAAAAAAACTAAGTACATAACTAGAGTTCTGAAGCCTGAAACAAGTCAGCCCTTAATAAGGAAATCAACTTATAAGCAATAATGAATTCTTAAGAAAATGAAAACATAATGCCATCTATCTCTGGTTCTCTGTTAGCACTTTCGTAGTGCCATACAGAGCTGAACATAGAGCTTAACCTACAGTGGGTTCTCAAGAAATATTTGCCGAGTGCATAAATGAGTGAGTGAAGGGAGATTGGAAGACTACCTACAATCCTCACTTGAATTATTGTGCAGAGGTGGTGACTGTCATCTCAGGTCTTCCAAAGCACTGCCGATTTCAAAAGTCCCAATACGTGCAACATAATCATGAACAAATTACATCACCTAGATTACTCTGTCTTCAGAAGGGCTGGTTATATAATCTTTTAATTCTGGAGAAATACTGAATTTAGTAGAGAAGAGTCATTTAGAATATAAATTTTTAGTTGGATTGAATCTGAATCCCGGATGTGTCATATGCTGTGTGGAACTATAGAAATCTGCTGTAGTGTCAGAAAGAAGCCATGGACCATAGATAAACAAATGGGCATGGAGTTGCAATAAAACTTTACTTACTAAAACAGTCAGTAGCAGGATTGGGCCCACTGGCCATAGTTTGCTGATTCCTGCTCTAGGCAGTTATAAACATGCAACTTCAGCATTGCTTTAACTCACTCGGAACCTTGCCAGCACAAAAGCATCTCAGCTTAGAAATGGTTCTTCTGGTCCATCTCAAGGCAGGAAATAGGAAAATATTTTTTAACATTTTATTCCCAATGAAAGTGTACATGGGTGAGAGAATGACCAATGAATGTAGCAAATACTCACCCAGTATATTAATACATTGTTCATTTATGTTTTATGACAAATGTTTTGTCAAGACTAAAATGAGGTAGGCATATGCCATGGAAAGTATAGAGATTGAATGAATTTGGTACCTGTTTCTCCAGCTTTCTAACTGTGCAACAACCTTGGAATACATAGTTTTATGTACAATTCCTTCATCATTTACTTGATAATTATGTATCTAACAAAACATCATGATCATAGTCACATTGTATTGAGGACTCACTAGGCATGGAGTGAGAATTACCTAATTTAACCTTCCTACTATCATCTAAGATCTGTACAATTTTTATCCTGATTTTACAGGCACAGAGAGGTAAGTAACATGTCCTGAGTCACCCATTAGTGAGATTCAGGTTGCATCTTGAACCAAGTCCTTCTGCTACCCAGACTTGAGCACTCACAGAATACTCACTACTACAGTTCTAGCCTGGAGACCCTGAGAATACAATCATCACGAAGACCTGCCCCAACCCCCAGGAGCTGCTTCCCTTCCCTACATCTCAGCATCTGCACAGTTAGATGGAGTTAATGACATGCCACACCTGTCATTAACAGGTGTGGATGTGACAATGAGGAAACATTTCTTACAGAAAATAGCTGGTTCCCCAGGAATCCTTACTCAAAAGTCTCCTTCAGTGCAACTTCAGCTTGGTGTCAAGGTTTGCAGTCAGCACTAGTTTTCAATAAAATAATATATTTCCATGTGCAACTATCTATCCTTTTTTATTGGACACACGAAGTTCGGAAAGAACTGCTTAAGAACACTTACTGGCTTTATGTTTAGGTAATTCCTGATTAGGGTTTCTATTTATTTTTTTGCCTTATTTGCCAAAGCACTTATATAAAGAATGAACACTTTTGAATATTTGCTGAAATTAATATTAAGAAGATTGAGAACCTAAAGTCTTAATCCAGCAGAACTGTTGTCAGTGCTCAATAACTGTCATTGCTCATTTGCAGTCTACTCTCTCTCTCTCCATCTGTTTGTCTTTACACAAGTAACTGCTTATCAGTCTGCACAGAGGCTGGTATAATAATGTAGTAGCAAAAAGTAATAAAAAATAATAATCCTGAAACAGAATTTTTGTAAAAATAAAAATTTCTGTAAATATGTACTTACCAAATTTTAAGATTAATGCTGAAAATGCAAATGTATATTTTTAATATAAAATGATAATTATGTCTCAGAGAAAGCAAAATTGCACTCATATGAAAATTCTAAAAATATATTTAAAAATATAAGGCTTTATAGGTCAATTTGCTGGATTATGGTTAGAGACTTCCTTCCTTTATCCTTTCCACCCCATGCCCAACTGACAATAGGAAATAGATAAATAAAAGAGAAAAATTTTTGAATGTTTAAATTAGCCCAAAGCTGCCAGGCTGGTGTAGCTCAGTGGTTGAGTCAACCTATGAACCAGGAGGTCATGGTTCAATTCCAGTCGGGGCACGTGCCCGGGTTGTGAGCTCGATCTCCAGGAGGGGGTCGTGCAGAAGGCAGCAGGTCAATGATTCTCTCTCATCATTCATGTTTCTATTTCCCTCTCTCTTCCTCTCTGAAATCAATAAGAATATATTTTTTAAAATTAGCCCAAAGCTGAGTGACATATTCAGTGGTCAGAGAGTGTGAGAGAACATAGAATAAGAGCTGTGAGCAGAAGCTGAAGTCAAGACGGTCCCCAAACACTTTCAGAGTCCATATCAACTGTAAGGGCTGCGGGCTGAGCTTCTGCTGTCCAGGGACAGGGAAGAGTTGGGGTGCACCCCACAGAAGGCAGGGGCAGACACTGAGCTCAGGCATGTCCACAAAGTGGGGAGTTTCACAAAGGCTGCTCTGCAATTTAAATGGAAGCTGGAGGAACTCTGCCCTCCAGCCCACCAAAGCAACAAGTTGCTTGACTTCTGTCCAATCCATGAGGGGCAAAAGAGTCTCCTAAGAGAAATTAGAATTCCAGATCAGAGCCAACTGAAGTGTAGAGTCCAAATTTACACTGTCCCTTACAGTGCATAGAGTTCAAGGTCCTCTCCTCCCCAAGCCACAAAGTTAACATGAGGACTAATCCAGAGCAGATGATATCCCTGGAACCCTGGTCAACCCAAATCCAGGAGATGGAGGAAAGAATAAAAAGGTTGCACGAATCTCTATTTAGTATTCCAGGAAGCAGAATAGAGAGAATGGAGAAGATATAGGATATAAAAAGATAATATCTAAAAATCTTCCACAGTCCAGTGTCTGTTCAGGTGAATGCCCTCTTCTTTCTCACAACCGTTTATGGCTGTTAGAAACCCGTTTGCAAGGTCCAGAAAGCTTTCTCCTGCGAGGAGGAGGCCCCGCCCCTCCTCAGCACAGTGTGGCTTGGAAGGGCTCACATCAAAGAACAAGCAGCCCTGGAGAGGTAGGTATCGGCCTTCCTCTGGCCTCCTTGGCCTTCAGGAAAGAGCTGTGCCAGGCTTTCCTAAATGACATTATTCCTTTTTGCTCCAAATGATTAAGGGGTGAAATTAATTTAATCTCATGCAGTCTCCAGGGAATTCTGTTCCACTGCCTGCCACTGCCAGCAGGAAAAGTTCTCCTGACTGTCAGTCAGTACAAGACTTCTGAGCTAGTTCATTGACATTTGTTTCAAGTAATGTGGAAATCACTTAGTTCCAGATGAACAGTATATTTAAAGGCTAGAGTTGTATTTGCATTTTATTTAAAATTTCATTCATAAATTTCCACAGAGGGATGATTTTTAAAGTCAATATATCTAATATAAAAGTATCCTAAACATGGTCAACCAGTCCTCAGTTGTATAATTAGCTCACTGAGAGTCAGGAAAGACATCCCAGGAAGTACCGGAAGCTTGGCTTCTGCTCAGGTACTTAGAATCTAATGAGCTCATTGGGAAGACAAAGGCAAAACACATACATGCGCGCACACACAGGCACACACCCACTTGGCAGTGGGAAACCAAGAGAGTGTAGTGTTAACTTTCATGCACAAACCATGGTGTCTCAATTCAGACACAAGGGAGACAGATGCTGCTGGTGCAGGGTGGGAAGCTACTTGAAAGTAGGCCCCGGAAGTTGAGTCACCTATTGATAAGATGATTAGGAGGGAGGCATTCCAGGAAGAATAGGATGAAAGAATTCAAGGAGAAGAGAATGAACTACTGGTGTTTATCAGCTTTTTACTTCAATATTCATGCATATTGAAATTGAATTATACTTTTTAAAACTCACACAGTAAGGACAGCACTGTAAGTTCTTATTATTTTTTTTAAGAAAAATAAAGCATCGGTTATCTATTTTGTTAAAAATGAGCATACCCTTTGACCCAGAAGTTATTCACAGGTTGTGTGTGTGTGTGTGTATTACTCAGCGATACATAGTATTATTTATTGTAGTAAAACATAGAAAATCACTTAAATGTCTATTGATAGGGAAACAGTCAAAAGCATTTTATTAAATATCATGAAACTGATAAAGATGAAAGAAGAAAGGAAAGGAGAAAGGAAGAGAGGGAATTATATATGGCAGAATTTATTACTTTCTTTCATGAAATCTCTTACGTTATTTGAAGTGTTATTTGCATAATCTATAAATATTTAAAATGCAACTATTAACATGCTAATTTCTTGGAAACACTAGATATTTCCAGTGAGTGTTGTCTTCCATGTATAATATGAAAAAAACTAATCACTTCATGCCCTCGAAATCCATTTTGAAATTCCTTCTTTTATTGTTGATGAAAAATCTCTCTAGTGACTGTCTTTTCTAAGCTATTCAACAAGAACTCGGAACAATTACTACTAGGGAGTCGTTATCCTTTTTAAAAATCATGCCTGGAATTTCTATCTTTAAACCCCCTTTCTTCCTAATATTCTGAATATCTGCACATGTAATTTCAGTGTAAATAAGTCTGTGACCCTGTTTGAGAATCTAATGAAACCCTAAGACTTAGTTCCTTCAGAAATTTTCAGTGACACACATTTGCACCCACCCTACGGCCATTTACTGAGGCCTGGACCCAAAGATAAGACTCCTACATTTGGCTCTCACAATTACTCCTCTTGTTGAAGTTTAATGATCTTGTCCTTTATTTAACAAAATATGTCAGGCTTTCCTTGTCCCATAATAAAGCAATTCCTTCAGAGAGCAAGTATAGAATTATCACAGATTAAAGTAAGCACTTTTGGTTGAAATCTACTGCCCTATTTCTCTCTTCCATATGTGTTTTCATAAAAATCAATAAGTAATTCCAGTAACAAGGCTAAACATAGAGATTAATTCAGGGAAAACAACCCTTTGGTGCTTTTCACAAAGTACTATAAATCTCAGTTACATATTTTACAAATTAGTCTTTACTGTGGCTTTTTTATAACTTCAATAAAAATGTACATTCTGCAATAAATCATAGTTATGTATAGATAATAATTTTCTATTCGTTAGTAAACTTTTAATCTGAAATTATATACATGATATTTGGTTTAATGTCATTTAAATGTGATGCATAAATGTTTAGCATCATCATCAACAAGTTCAATTTTCATTCTATTATAATCTGGATAAAAGTAATTTTCTTTCATCACATTTTAGGTCCATATTTAATATCAGATGTAATAAGAGACAAATTACAAAAATAATAGAATACAATAGAAAAAAACATAGGGAAGAATTACAAAGGTAAAGGCTATATTAAAACAGAAATACTCCAGGGGTCCTCAAACTACGGCCCGCGGGCCACATGCAAGTACAAATATTGTATTTGTTCCCGTTTTGTTTTTTTACTTCAAAATAAGATATGTGCAGTGTGCATAGGAATTTGTTCATAGGTTTTTTTAAAACTATAGTCCAGCCCTCCAATGGTCTGAGGGACAGTGAACTGGCCCCCTGTTTAAAAAGTTTGAGGACCCCTGTACTAGACAGTGTTGATGGATTCACTTTCAATCCTATTTCAGCAAAATATGGGTGTAATTTCAAGTACAGAATACTACCAGTGATGAAAATAACCACTGCTATTATTTCTCATCAATGTTTAATAAAACTGATTTATGCTTCACACAGGGAGCTGAGTCTGTAGCTTGTAGTCATTATGGCCAAAAGTCAAATGAGGAAAACACCACACAAGTAAATAGCTGAAATACATGTCCCCTTGGAAGGAAATACCAGTCTCAAATTGTAATACCCATAATAGCCTTCAGAAGTGACTTAGATATATATGAGAATCTGGCAAGCTATAGTCTACTCTTTCTTGAAAGGCCCAATTAATTTATAATTGCGAGAAAAAAATTATAAAAATTCACATCCAAAAGCTACATTTAACTTCAGTGATGCTGATGACCTGTAGTTTATCTACCTAATATTTCCATGTAAGGAAATATTTACTTTTTTTATAAAGAGAACTGATAAGGTAAATACTTTTTATGTCCTACCTCTAATAAAAAATTCACTAGACTGTTTGGCTCAGTGGAGAGAGCGTCAGCCTGCAGACCAAAGGGTCCTGGGTTTGATTCCAGTCGAGGGAACGTACCTGATTTGCAGGCTCCTCCCCAGCCCAGGCCCTGGTCAGGGCTCCTGCAGGAGGCAGCCAATCAATGTCTCTAAGGTCGATGTTTCTCTCTGTCTTTCCCTCTCTTTCCCACTCTCCCTAATAATCAATGGAAAAATATCCTCAAGCAAGGAATAACAATAACAAAAATTCATCATTATGTACTTTCAATATCACCTTAAATAAGAATTGTTGGTTAATTTGTGGTATTTAGAAAGCAAACTTAAATTCAGTTCTCAAAGGGAAAGAGAAAGTAAATTCAAATACAGAGGAAAAACTAATGCATGTAGCTATAAATTACATATAGTAAACACATGTATCATCATGGGATTTTTGTTGTTATTGTTACTCCTCAACTGAGGATATTTTTTCCCATTGATTTTTTACAGAAAGTGGAAGGGAGGGGAGACACACACACACACAGAGAGAGAAACACCAGTGTGACAGAGATACATCCAGTGGTTGCCTCCTGCAGGCACCCAGATTGGGCCCAGGATCAAACCTACAACCGATATACCTGTCCTTGACTAGAACTGAACACTAGCCCCTTCAGTCTGAGGGCTGATGCTCTAGTCTAGTCTAACCACTAAACAACCTGCTGGATTAATCATGGGATTTTTCATTTAATTTACATAAGTGTGAACCTGACTATAATACACCAAATAACATTCTCTCCCACATCTCTCGCCTTTTTGTCTACTATCTCATTTTGTATCAAAAGCATATTTATCATTTTTGCTGCTATCGCCTCTAATTCTTGGACAAATGTTCAAAGCTCCATAAATTAACTTGTAAAACTGTATCGCCTCCCTCTCCCTTCCTCTCTCTCTAAAATCAAATTTTAAAAACCATATCCTCGGATGAAGATTAAAAAAACACAGGACTGCATTGCTTCCCAGGTAATTTTTAAAGTTGAGATGCTTACATACAGCTAACATAGAGAGTGTACCGATTTTCTTGTGAAGGGCTAGATTGAAAGGCCCTGAGAGGCCCTCAGTTTGCAGGGGACATCACTCTTCTTTGCACTCATTTCTTTGTGAGGCTTGGGGATGAGAGGAGAAGGCATGCCATCTGTTAGATTACTATGTTGGGGGACATGTCTCCTCCTCATCCTAATGAGACTCTATAATGGACCAGCTGTCCTGACAAGCCACAAGGAATGGCGGTTACTTGTGGCCAACTGACTTCATAGGGTAGAATTTGTAGCTGAGGACGCGAGCTTTGACCTCAGTACACAGACAGCAAGCCTTAATTCCAACTGTGGCCAGTGTGTAGCTTTGGGCAAATCAACTCTTCCTCTTCTCATTTCCCTCACTTATCAATTGGGGATAATGACACCTTATGGCTTTATTTTTGAGGATGAAAAACACAATGGGTGGAAAACCTTTTGCCTGGTGCCAGATACATAATGAGCAATCGAAAAATGGCAGCAGTAGTTCTCATAAGTAATGATAGTAATTACAATGATAAAGACTGTCTATTGAACTATTTGTCACCATAAGAACATAGTGTTTGTTATTTCTTAGCTTTATCTTTGATTATCGAATATAAAGAATAGGGAAAGATCACACTATGTACAGTCCATGTTGCAACAAAAGCATGTATAATTATTTTCAGAATGTCCTGATTATAGGTTGGTGTTGCTTATGTGCTTCCTTTATCTGATATAAATTGTTTCAATCAGGTTTAGTTTATTATAGATTTTTTAAATTGGGCCTTTGTCTTTGTTTTTTATGAGTCAGATTAGTAACAAAAAATTGTGCCTGATATCTATTTAGTTACTAAATTACTTTTCAGGGTGAATTTCACCATTAAAAGACATTTATTGGTTGTTCTATCAAAATGGGACATGTTTTGTTTTACCTGACTATACAACAAATGGCTAGTTCAAATCACCATCTGAATAGTTTTACACTCATGTCCTGTACCCAATTTCTTACCTTCCTTTAAAATATCATGACAAGCAAGTTGCTAGTTTAATGACCTTTGCTGTGATTTCCTTTCCTCATGTGATAGAATTGTTGATGCTCTTTTTTTTCTAACTAGTGTATCTCATCTGTTTGGATAGCTGTCTTCTCCATCATCATCTTACCATGGGTGAGTGATACTAACCTTCTTCTATAAAATTAAGAATACAACTAAGCTTTGAAAGGTACTTTCTGAGTTTTTTCCTTAATTAAACACTGATCTGAAATGTAAAAAGGTTTGGGGAGACAGTAAATTAGCCGAGTCTATGAATCGTGAGAAATGAATTTAGCATCGCCTCTGCCTGGGGTTCTCTAGAACTCTGACTACTCGCTCTGATGCTGTTTGCTCATCTTTAAAACTGTCTAGTAAACCACATGACTTCATTATCTTTCCAAGCCCAAAATTCCTTTAATTTTATGTTCAGGGCTATTATAGAATTTTAAAATGTCTATTTTATACCTCAGATTGTATGTCCTACAGGTTGATAAGCATGTGGAAGGGAGGGGCTGAGAGTGGGGTAAGAATTCAGAAAATGAAAGTAGGGTAAGTTGATATGATTTTTTTTGGTTTCTCTATAGTGTAATTTTTTGGGGGTGTTGTCTGTCCTCAAACCTTTTCACTGTGTGCTCACTACCCGTCTCCCCACATACGCACTTCAATAATGCAATCTGAATGTCTGCTAAAGAGATTTTGCGATCTTCAAATATGTCCTTTTGATAATGTGTATTCCTCGGTGGGGTCTAGTACATGCAGAATGTGTGATGTCCTAAGTGCATAGGCTAACATCTTAGAGGGATGTGTTAGTTGAGGGTCCTTAAGAATGAGCTGTAGAAGAGGTACCCTGAAAGAAAAACGGAAAGGTCTGTAAGTGGAAGAGAGATAGAGAAGCATCCAGCAATTCGGTCCCTTCTGGACACATTTCCTTTCCTCCTTTCCTCCTTTCCTCCTTGGGGGAGGAAAGGAAATGAATCCTGGTGACCGGGCAGGACGCAACAAGGCTGGGGCTTCTGTTCAGTGCTTTGGAAGGAGCACCTGCTGAAAGGCTGCTAAGGACAGGAAGTAGCTCAAATGCAGGAGAGGGGGCCCAAAGTCAAATGTATAGGGATATATATAATTAAATGTGTGAGGCTTAACGAGACTATAGGAAACTCAATGGCACGGGCCAAATATGAATACCATTCTAAAGATTCTAAAGCGATTCTAAAGAGGCTGATAAAACACAAGGGGGTAGTTTTGAGAGTGGCAAGAGAGACATAATTGATGCATGAAAACCAAACACCACCAAATGCTGGCCCTCTAGAATTCTATACATTAATTAGAATGAAATGAAAATTGGGGTATTAGTTAATAGGGACATAATATGAGATTAAGAACACCTTGTCCCCACCCTTCTCTTCTTCCCCCCCGCTTGCTGTAAAATCTTGAACAATCTGAGTAGCAAACTATTGCAAACAAAACAGAATAATATCAGACACCAGGGTGTTAATCTAGAAGCATCTATGTCCTGCCCTCCGGTATTAAAGTTGTAATTTTTCCTCAAATAACATAAAGATGCTTTCTTTCATATTTTGCTACTGTGGACTAATTTCTAGCTCACTGTGTGCTTGCTCTGTGCTAGACACTATTGTAAGTGCAGTTTCTCAATCACTCCTCACATTAGCCCTGGAGTGGAGGTTTGTAACTTACCTATCTCACAGATGAGGAAAATGAGGCATGAAGGAGTAATTACTTTCTCAGGGTCACCACACTAGTGACTACAGCTTCAATCGAAACCGTCGGAGCCACTATTTTGAGTTCTGAATTTTTCCTAAAGTAATTTTTGGCTTTGTAATACATTCTCATGGCAAGTGTACAAATACCTCCATTATATGATCCATGTAATGTATATAATCATACTTGTTTTTACTGCTAACCTCAAACGATAAAGACAACAACATCATTATACTCCCTCTCCCTTTGTCTTCTCTTTTTTACACAATCCTAATTTTTAATATTTACATATATTCCCTAAATCCTACAGTTGTATCAGTAAATAGATATTGGAGACTAGGCTCATGACCAGTCATTCCTGATTAGCTGAATGACTTCAAGGTTTCATATAAAATAAAGTCTCTGAGTTCTTGACTCTCAAAATTAAGAAGAGTTCAATACATTACTTCCCTAAGGGCTTTGTAAACATTGTGTCATTAGATCCTAGAGCAGTGGTTCTCAACCTTGGCTGCATAGTAGAATCACCTGGGAATCTTTTTTAAAATGCTGATTTCTGGGCCTCATCCTCCAAAATTCTGTTTCTTTTTTACTAATGATGAGGCCCATAAATCAAGATTTTAAAAAGATTTCCAGGTGATTCTAATATGCAGCCAAGGTTGAGAACCACTGTCCTAGAGTGTGATGTTTCAGGTCTCTCTGATGGCCTCCCATTAAAATGACGATCTTTTTTTTTTTTTTTTCCCTGAATGCCTATAGATACTTTTTTTAGCTTTGAATTCCAGCATCTTTACTAAGATATACCTCTGCACTGATTATTCTGTGTTCATTTATTGAGACAAGTTGTACCCTTTTAATCTGTATACTCAGGCCTTCTTTTTCTAGTTTTCTCTGTTAAGTTATATATCTTAAACATTTTTTTTTTCAGTTTTAAATGCACCTAACAGTACATTTTTATAGATATGACCCTGATTAGTTTTTATTATTACTCACCTTGACATCAATTTTTATAGGACCTAATATTTGCCACTGTACCATGTAGAGGAGGAGTGAGGTGGTATTATGGGATAGAAATGAAGCTCTCTATTAGGTGAGTATGTGTGTATCAGTGTTTCTTCAATCCAAAAGTTCACAACATTGCATGCACATCAGAATCACTTAGAAAACTTTTTAAAGACATCTCTGTCTGGGATCCCTCTAAAATTTTAATTTATTGGGCCTGGGAATAGTGGTCCTAAAGTATAGCTCATCCTAAGGTATAGCCAGATTTGCAAACCTTAAGCTGGGTCTTTCCTTTGTCCTAGTCAACACAGATCAGCAACATTGGGCCCCTCACAATGGAGTGTCTATCCCCTATTTCGCTACAAACTGCTTGCAGAAACAAGGGTCTCTACTTTGTGATGCCCCATGGAGATCCAGAAAGCTCCCACAGTCAGCTAGACACTGATTTCTCCTGACTCCCATAGAGGGCTGTTCCGCTCCGCTGGGATCATTTGTTATTTTAGAATGTCAGCATTCTACTGGCACTCTGAGATCCTCAGTAGCCAGAATCCTTCCAGGGAATTTTCTGTTAATCATCTAGCCCTCTGATTGGTTTATGGTTACGGTTTTATTCAGAGTCCTTAAATATATAAGTTGGATTTCTGTTTCTCAGTCTCCTTGATGTTTGGGTGATTTTAGAGATGCAAAGGTGTCTTTACTCTGCAGTCTTAAAATAGGGGCTCTTTATAACTTTTTTCTACTTAATGACTCTGGCTTTTAATATATTTTAAAGATTGAGTTTTCAACATTAGTATTAAATTTCAATGAGACATAAAGCTACTTACGAATGAAATTATATAATTGAGTTGAAAGTCAATGTATTACATGATAATTTGATTAATAAGAAAAAGAAACATGCTCCTTTTTAATTAATCACAAATATTTACACATAAAGTATCTGGACCAAATTTATGTGCACAATTAGGCACCTAATTATGGTTTAAAATAAACTGCATGCAGAAAGAGATGATCACATGTATCTAATAAAATAATTTCTTTTCTTCATTTTGGGGAAAACACTATATTTTTCCCCATAAGAGCTTTGAAAATCTCCTAAAATACTACAGTCTGTGTATCTACGTAGACACAGAATAACAGGAAGTAGATTTCAGTTTCAATCTAAACTTTAGAGGCTATTTTAAAATTTTTTGATGATAGTACAAAGTAAACATTTCATTATCTAGCCATTAGTCATACAATGATATTGAATTCAATCATCATTTGTGAAAAAGAAGCAAGCAAATCAAATTAAGCTTGCATAGAAAGGGAAGTTATGAGGAATAGACAAAAAAACACAGACAAATTCAGAGAAAAGCACAACAAGAAAGCAACTTAATTCTCTAGTATTACTTCCTATGGTTACCAGCCAATTAAAAAAGGACATATACTTTGTTCAGTCCATTAGTAAATATTTGTAGAGAGCTTCCTATGAGCCAGGCATTGCCCTAGAGACCCCGGAGACATGAAGATGAGACTGCTTGCTTCCTGTTTTCAAGGAGCTTAAATCTTTGAAAGAGAAATGTGCAAATAAACAGAACTACAGCAAGAGTATTGCCTGACAATCCCCTTCTAGAATTGGGCTGCTCAAGCCAATGTACTTTATAAGGAGACTTTCTCTCTTAAAGAGAGATTGTAGCCTGCATTAGTTGAAGCCAGTATAAGTTACAGTGGAGAAAGATGAACCAACCGAAATATAATGCAGCATTTTGAGTGTGGGCTGCATTTAAAATGGTCAGGGTGTGATTTGACTTTAAAGGATTGGGTGATTCTTGTGCCAAGGCAGCCTAAAGCCTGAATGCTAGCCACTCTCCATACAAGAGATGGGTACATTCAGTTAGCCCAGTGGTTCTCAACCTTCCTAATGCTGCTACCCTTTAATACAGTTCCTCATGTTGTGGTGACCCCCAACCATAAAATTATTTTCGTTGCTACTTCGTAACTGTAATTTTGCTACTGTTATGAATCATAATGTAAATATCTAATATGCAGGATGTATTTTCATTGTTATAAATTGAACACAATTAAAGCACAGTGATTAATCACAAAACAATATGTAATTATATATGTGTTTCCCGATGGTCTTAGGCGACCCCTGTGAAAGGGTCGTTCGACCCCCAAAGGGGTCGTGACCCACAGGTTGAGAACCGCTGAGTTAGTCCCTAAAAGAAGGGGCTGCAGGCTCTGACAAGTGATGCATTTGAGTCATGTCCCAGCTGTTAGGACTCCTGAAGCTTGTTCCACACAGTTTGCCAAATCAATACATCTCATGTCTCATGACACACCTGTGATTGCCTGCTCATCCCTGACAGGCATTAATATCATCCATCAGAGGCCTCTGCACTTTTGAGACAGGAGGTATAAGATTAGTTCTAAAACCAATAAGTTTAAGAGCATAAAGCAAATTGAAATGCTTCTGGTTTCTAACTTTTTGTGAAATAGGAAGCCATATCATTGGCCAAAAGAGTTGTCTAACTACAATGCTGGAAATCCACTATGAGGACATATTAAAATATAAGAATGAAAATTTAGGGTTGTTATTTACAAACTTCACTTAAAAAAACACAAAACACCAACTATTTGTGTTTTTCAGCCCAAGTTCAGCATTAGATTCTGCCCAAAGGCTTTATTTAGTCTTGTGGTTTAATTAATATATCAGAAAAGTACTCCTTAATCAATGCAAGACCTTCATGTACTCTTTCTCACATTCCAATACTCATCCCAAGTTCACTAAGCCATCCTCACCATTCAGGAGTTGCTCTGCCTGAAGGCCAGGGTTGTAATGGGATTTACCAGCCACTTTGTTTGATGTGTGAAGGTCAATTGGCTGGGTTTGTAGTAGTTGCTATCCAGAGTTGACAAGGACTGATCTCTCTTCCCTGACTGTGAATAAAATCCCCCATCGTCCAGCAGACCCACTGAGATGTAAAACCACATCAAAAGTCAGGAAATTCATTCAGCTTCCAAAAGAGCACAGCCACCATCCTGTTATACACTGAAAGGTGTTTTTTTTCTTTTTTCTTTCAGGCCCTGGGTAAAAGTGTCTAGAATTCCCATAAATGTACCTGGGCCTTGAAACTTAAAAAAAAAAAATGTTTTTATTTATTATTTTGTTATTGTTTTATTTCATTACTAGAGGCCCAGTGCACAAAATTCGTGCACAAGGCAGGGAGGCGGGGGTCCCCTCAGCCCAGCCTGCACACCCTCTCCAATCCGGGACCCCTCAGAGGATGTCTGACTGCCGGGCCTAAACTGGCAGTCAGACATCCCTCTCACAATCCTGGACTGCTGGCTCCTAATTGCTCATCTGCCTGCTGGCCTGATTGCCCCTAACTGCCCCCTCTTGCAGGCCTAGTCACCCCTCTCTGCCCCCCCTACAGTCTAATCACCCCCAACTCCCCGCCCCTGCCAGCCTAGTCACACCCAACTGCACCACCCACCTGCCTGGTCACGCCTAACTGTCCCCCCCTGCTGGCCTGGTTGCCCCCAACTGTCACCCCTGCCGGCCTGATCGCCCCTCATGCTCCCCTCCCCCCCACTTGCCTGGGTGCCCCACGCAGCCTGCTGTTCAGTCATTTGGTCATTCCTCACTAACCCCCCCTGGGGGTCTGGTCATAGGCAGCCATCTTTTGAGGGTGTGAGGGTTAATTTGCATAATACTTCTTTATTGTATAGGATTATTTTCAAATAATTCTGATAATAATCCTGTTATGGACTACATGTTTGTGCCTCCCCACCAAACTACATGTTGAAGCCCTAACCCCCGATGTGATTGTATTAGGAGGTGAGGCCTTTTGGAGGTGATTTTCTTTAGATGAGGTCATAAGGGTTTGCTTCTCATGATGGGATTAGTACCCTTATAAGAGGCTGGAGAGCTCTCTCTCCCCCGCTCCCACCCCATCCATGTAAGAACACAACAAAAAGCCATCAGCAAGCTAGGGAGAGGAGGATGCCTCACCAGGACCCTACCATGCTGGTACCCTGATCTCAGACTTCCAGTGTCCAGACTGGAAAGAAATAAATTTATGTTGTTTACACCACCCCATCTATGGTATTTTGTTGTGGCAGCCTGAGCTTACTAAGACACATTCTCAAATCATAAAATGATTGTTTAGAGTTCCATGGATTTTTTTTTCTTCAAAAAGCAATACGTGCAATTTGCATGGAATTGTAATAAATGCAATGATATCAACTAAATGGCAGCTAACAAGTTCTTTAATTACTGTGTGTAAATGATACATTTCAGGACTTAATAGGACAAACCACAAATAAATCTATACGTTTAAGCACATTATATTCATATACAAGTATTCGTCATATATCCTTTATATGGTTGATGCATATTCATTAAGTATTTGATTAGCTGGGATTCCTTTTCAGCTCTTACACACTCATGGATGCCTATTATTCCAGTTATTTAAGACTTACCTTGACCACTTGAGTATAGTTAAAATGTGAAATAAAACCACATCTTGTTTATTTTTGAGGCAATAACCTCTAAACCTTGCTCAACAAAGAAATACTCTTAAATGCTATAATTAATAATCAAACTAGTCTAAAATGAGAGTTATTTAAATCTCTACGGACATCACTGACTATACATAAACACAGACTGTATGTTATAGATTAAAAGTAGAATATAATTCAGTCATATAATTAAAACTTGCAGTTGTGTTTCTTACTAGTAAATACTATAGCCAGTCTTAATATGAAATATCAATTATATAACTATTATCTCTGTTTCATAACATTATAAAATAGAAACTGAAAAATGTGTTTTACCAGTAAGACAGACCTATCTCATTAAAGCCACTGTAGCCCAGCTCTTGCCTGCTAAGTCCCAGATCTTCAAGGTCCATGCATTTAAATCCTGGTGGGCACTGGTAGCCTTCTTCTAGCTCTGGTGAGCAGTGTGTATCTGGAATAGCTAAACTATTCCAGGTCACATTTCTGTGAACAACACATGAAAGAGTTAGACAATTATCAATGGTAAATGATCATTAAAATGAATAATGTAATCACTCTTCATTAATAACCACTGTATATGAACACAGATTTAAGATTCATCAATGGCATTCATCACATTAATGGCATATTAAACATTCTCAAATGATACCTGATTTATCCCCACAATAGGTCTTTATAAGAATATTATTACCATTATTTTTTTGTCTTTAAAATTCAAGATCCAAATAAGCAAAGGAAGGACTTTTTCTATAGATTTTCATGAAATATTAGCTTATCTGGGAATTCCCTGTTAATCTTTACCCTACTGTGGGCATAAACTGTACTTCTCTACTTCTAAGCAATATTAGATGACAGACATTTGCCATATGGCACAGATACTACAAGTCTCATATATGGCACTTGTCCTTCTGCTGTGTTGGCAGATGTGCAGCTTGGAAAGGAAACCAGACAAATAAGATGAGGTTGAAGGAACTAAAAGTATCATTTGGAAAGAGAGAGATAATGCAGTGATTTAGCGATAGCTCCAGAAATATTAAGGTTTTTTTAAGGTGAAGGTTGATAATAATCCTTTTTCATCTTTCTGGAGGACAAGCAGGAGATTCAGCTGATGTAGAAGGATTTCTTGGCTTTCTTGGTGGTGGGTACAGGTAATCACAGGAATAATGATTGTGGAATTGCATTCTGAGCTGACCTTAAAAATGGGTCCTAAATGGCTGCTCTCTGAGGCAATTCACATGGTCTATGTTCAGGCCACAGCTTAGGCTAGATGATTTCATAAGCCTTCTAAGCTCCTGATTTTATTCTAAGCCATTTCCACTAGAAACATCAATGTTTCTAGGCATTTCCTACATAGGGACCAACTTTATGATTGTCTCAGTTCTCTCACTTTATGGCCAAATTGAGGCAGGCTTGTTGGGTCTTATTTCTGTTCTTTAGTATCTCCTTATATTCAATTGGCTGCTGTAATAGGCTTTCCCTAGAGTCTGACACATAACTTTGTGTAATCCCTTAGCTGCTTGAGGCCACCACACATACACATATTCAGTGTCTCGCTCATACACACACACACAACATGATGCCTGGTGATACCTTCCCCAGTTCTGTTTCAGTCATAAATAAAGCTCTCAAAGCCTCGCCCACCTCTGGGATACTCCTATGCTCATTCCTTCAGGATTCTGTTAGCAGCAAGAGAAGGAGGTATGCCTACACATCTCTGGGAATAGGTGTTGAAATAACTGTTCCCTCTAGTCACATTTTAAGCTGCTCCTTTGGACTCCACATGCAAGCCCCAAGGGAAATGCTCTAATTGTGGAAATTAGAACTTTGTTTTGTCAGAAAGATATGACTTCAGGAAGACACGTCACTTATTTCTCCTCATTTCACACTTCTATACCTAGGCCAAATGATCTATTTTCACTGAGGTCGAATCTGACTCTCTGTTTCTGGTGTGGTACCCACACCTCACACAGGAGAACAAAGTGGTAAGGAGACAGGGCTTCAGAGTTCCAGAGTAAGGCTTTCTGGATTTGATCCCAAGCTCTGCCATTTACTGGTTGTGTGAACTGATTAAAGTTCTAGGTGTTTCTAAGCTCAGTTTCCTCATGGGTAAAATAGGGAGAGTAATCATAATTAGCAGGGAAGCTGTGTGAGGATTAAGAAAAATTACACTCAGTAATGCACTCAGCATAGCTCTGAGCATGTTGCAAGTGCTCAGTAAATGCTTAGCCTATACAATAGATACTGAAATAGATATTGAAGAGGAACAAAAGTCACCATGCAAATGATAATTTAAAATCCTTGGAAATCATGAGTTTACCAAAGGAAGAATAGTTCCCTGAATCATAGGAGCCGATGGGAAAGAGCTTGAAATGGGAATAAGAAGTCACAGCCCAAGAGGTAGGAGGAAAGTCTAGAATGTGTTTGTCATCAAATCCAAAAGGTTCAAGTGTTTCAAGAAGGAGGTTGTGGTCAACATGCTTAAAGACTTTACAGAGGTCAAAATCGTCACCATAGAAAAAAATCTTATCCTATATAATAAAAGCCTAATATGCTAAGTGTCCAGTCATCCAATTGGCCGTTCAACCAATCAAAGCATAATATGCTAATGATATGCTAAGGTCAACTGCTCGCTATGACGTGCACTAACCACGAGGGGGCAGACACTCTGACTATTAGGTTAGCTTGCTGTTGGAGTCTGGCTGATCGGGACTGAGCCAGACAAGGTGGACATGCCCTAGAGCCTTCCCGTGGTCCCTCCCCCGCTGGTCAACCTCCTGCATCCCTCCCCAGCCCCAATCGTGCACCGGTGGTGTCCCTTGGCCTGGCCTGTACCTTTTCGCAATCTGGGACCCCTCAGGGGATGTTGGAGAGCAGGTTTCAGCCCGATCCCGCAGGCCAACCCGAGGAACCCCACTGGTACACAAATTCATGCACTGGGCCTCTAGTTATAAATAAGTATTTGTCATTGTAACAGTAAAATGTAGCATGAATCCTGGCATGTAAAAACACAACAATAGATACTTGTCAAAAGTATAGAAGGAATTTCGGCATGTAATACTGAAAGCATTATGTTCACAGAATTATACAGCTGAAAAAAACTTTACAGATCACCCAATACTTTATACTTGAGGGAGGTGAGGTGAAGTTCAGAGAGAAAAAATTTTAGTAGCCCATCCAAATTATTAATTTCTTCATTGCCAGTACTTCAAACAATAGCCACAAAGTCTGAAGAGACACTGCATACATGAAAAAAAAATTTTTAAATCATCTTTCAGATATTTGGATAGGAAATTGGACTCTGGAGCCATGTGACTTCACCTATCTGTGCCTTGGTTTCTTTATCTATGAGATGGCAGGAAAATATCTACCTTATAAAGCTGAGGTGAAAATGTAGATTTATATCTGTAAAGTACTTAAAATAAGTACTTGGTAGACAATAAATGCTAGGTGTTACTTATTGTTATTGATAGTTTGATATTGGTAAACTGCATAGATTAAGACCACTGTTCTGGTGTGTACTAGTATTGCCTCAGTTTCCACAACTGCACCTACTTTATAGGGGAGAGAATTTTTTTAATCATCACCTTAGGACATGCTTTCATCAATTTTCAGAGAGAGGGGAAAGGAGAGATAGAGCTGATTAGAGATAGAGATAGAGATAGAGATAGAGATAGAGATAGAGATTATATAAATATGTGTGTGTGTGTGTATATATATATATATATATATATATATATATATATACACACACACACACACATATATATACTAGAGGCCTGGTGCACAAAAATTTGTGCAGTCGGGGGGTCCCTCAGCCTGGCCTATGCCCTCTTGCAGACTGGGACCCCTCGGAGGATGTCCACCTGCTGGCTTAGGTCCACTCCCTGGGGGATCAGGCCCAAGCTGGCAGTCAGACATCCCTCTGGCAGTCCGGCAGCCCTCAGGGGATGTCCACTTGCCAGCAGGGAGCAGGCCTAAGCTGCAGTCGGACATCCTTAGTGCTGCTGAGAAGGCAGGAGAGGCTCCCGCCACCACCGCTGTACTGGCAGCTGTCAGCCCGGATTGTGGCTGAGCAGAGCTCCCATACACTGACCATCAGGGGGCAGCTCCTGCATTGAGCATCTGTCCCCTGGTGGTCAGTGTGTGTCATAGTGACCAGTCATTCCCAGTTGTTCTGCTGTTAGGGTCAGTTTGCATATTACCCTTTTATTATATAGGACAGAGGCCTGGTGCATGGGTGGGGGCCTGCCGATTTGCCTTGAAGGGTGTCCTGGATCAGGGTGGGGGTCCTGCTGGGGTGCCTGACCAGCCTGGGTGAGGGGCTGAGGGCTGTTTGCAGGCTGGTCAAGCCCCCCCCCCCCCCGGGGACCCTCACCCCATGGAGGTTTGGCTAGCCTGGGTGAGGGGCTGATGGCTGTTTTCAGGCTGGCCACACCCCCTTTAGGGTGGGGAGTCCCCGCTGGGGTGCCTGGCCAGTCTGGGTGAGGGGCTGAGGGCTGTTTTCAGGCTGGCCAAGCCCCCCAGCGATGGAAGCTCCCAGGCTCTCCTTTTTTTATTTTTTTTATTCTGGGATTTATTTACCTTCTCTAATTGAAACTTTGTAGCCTTGAGAGGAGCTCAGAGCCAGCCAGGGCGGGCAGGAGGGAAGCCTCCTGCTTGCTCCAGCTCCGTGGCCATGGTCGGCTGAAAGCAGGTATCTGGGGTTTATTTACCTTCTATGATTGAAACTTTGTTGCTTTGAGTGGAACTCAGAGCCCCACACAGCAAGCGGGAAGCTTGGCTTTCTCCATCATTGAGGCAACCAAGCCTCCTGCTTGCTCCAGCTCCGTGGCTGCCGGCCGGCATCTTGGTTGGGTTAATTTGCATATGGTTGCTCTGACTGGCTGCTGAGCATGGCTTAAGGTGCAGCGAAGGTATGATCGATTTGCATATTTGTCTTTTATTAGTGTAGATAGTGAGAGAGAGGTTTTATATAGAGAGAGAGGTCATATGTATATATATATATATATATATATATATATATATATATATATAGAGAGAGAGAGAGAGAGAGAGAGAGAGAGAGAGAGAGAGAAAGAGAGAGGAACACTGATGTTTTGCACCCAGACTGGGGATCCAACCTATAACCTTTCGGTGCATGGGATGATGCTCAACTAACTGAGCCACATTGGCCAGGGCTGTAACAGTGTTTTAGTGATTTACTGTAATGAGCTTATGCACAACTCAGAATATTGCTGAGAATAAGTTACTCACTCAATAATTGTTAACTATCATGATTATAATTTCATTAATTTATAAATATTAGAGTAGTTTTTTCCTTTTTTACTTCATTTTTCCTTCATATTAATACCACTTCTCATTTTAAGCACAGCCCTCTCCAGCACAGATATTATTTTGAAATCTTTGGGTTCCAGAGGCAGCAGATGTGAAACACATTATTTTTGCCAAAATCAAGCTATTAGCAAATTCTTCCTAGAGACACATTTATTAGATGATTAATTGCTCTGGAACACATGTATTTAAAACCACATAATAACCCTTTTTAAAAATAGAAAACATAAAAAGTTTCAGAATAAATATTACTTAGTTACATTTCTCAGTTAACAAGAAATCTTCCAGGTTTTATTTTTATTCATTGATTATTAATTATTCCCTTGTTCGTTTTTCCTCAGATATTCATGATAGAACAAGAAGCTCTCTGGAATTAGCGGGGTAGAATTCTGGCTCTAACCAGCCAAATCCTAATATAGATAATGATTCTCCCAGTCATAATAAATAACCATTCATACTTCCACGGGTTTTAAGAGCTGCATTTCTTACTCATAGTCAGATTTCTTGAAAAAACTATCTACTTGTAATATCCCTAATTTAATTTTCAGCCCATTTTCATGATCTCCATCCCACTGGAATTGCTCATTTCCACATGCTACATCCAATTAGAAAATTTTTAGTTTGTATCTTCTGTGGCCTCTCTATAGTGTTCCGCATAGTTGTTTTGGTAGTAAGTCAAATAATGACCCCCTAAAGATGTCCATTTCCTAATCTCCTGTGAATATTTTAAATTACTCGGCAAAAGGGGATTAAGGTTACAAATGTGAGCAAGGCTAAAAATCTTGAGCTTGGGTATTTCTGTGGATTTTCTAGGTGTGTCCAACCTGATCACGAGTCCTTAAAAATCAAAAACCTTTTCTAGTTGTGGTTAGAGAGACATGTGGCTATGGAAGGAAGGCTCAGAGAGCTGCAGATATGCTGGCTTTAAAGACGCCAGTTTTGTCCATATTTCTCAGATCATTCTCCTTTCCTATCTCCTCCTCCTCCAATGACCTTTAAATACTGAGTTTTCTCTGACCTTGGCCCTTGGCCTTCCTCTCTTTCCCATGATGTTCTCTCCCTAAGCAATCAGATCCACTTCCATAGTTTCAATTCTCTCTTGTCCCAGGTGCCAGTGTAGTCTCAGAGCTGCATGTCCAACTGCCTATTAGATCACTCCACGTGGCCCCAGCACAAGTACTAATCACTCTAACCCCATAGTGAACTCTGACTCTTTCATCAACACTTCCTCTCATTGAGTTGCACCATAGCACCATGATCCAGGGTTGAGCAAGTTTGAAATACTAGAATCACCTCTAGTACCTACTTCTCCACCAACCCTCATAATTAATAATTATGTTCCTCTAAATATCTCCCAAAATAAATTTTGAGTTAATTCAGCTCTCTCTATCTCCACCTCTCACCTATCTAGCCATCCTGCATCTGCTCAGCTTTTCCAGTCCATTTGCCACAAAGCATATACAGCAGCAGTTCTCAACCTGTGGGTCAAATGACCCTTTCAGAGGGGTCACCTAAGACCATCCTGCAGATCAGATATTTACATTATGATTCATAACAGTAGCAACATTACAGTTATGAAGTAGCAACGAAAATAATTTTATGGTTGGGTCACAACATGAGGAACTGTAAAGGGCCAGAAGGTTGAGAACCACTGATATAGAGAGACTTTTCACCATCACTATCTTACATTAACTCTGTCAGTGGTAAATCTTTAATATGATTTACAAGACACTGAGGATATGACTCCTCCCCTTCCCCCAATTATCCAAGAGCCCAACCATATTGGCCTTCTTCCAGCTCTTGGTGTGCTCCTTCTATTTCAAGGCCTTTTCCTCTGCTAGGAAATCTCTCCTCTCTTAACCTGGTTAATCCATGTTTTAACCTTCAGGCCCAGCCTGAACATCACTTTTTCAGCCTGAATGTCACCCCAAATCTCTACAATTGGGTTCGGGTTTCCTGCTGTAACTTCTCAGAGTACCCACACTTTTCATTTCTGGCACCTGGCACATGTGTAATTCATGTTTGTGTGCTCACTTATTCATTGGATGTAGCCTCCAATTCTATAAAGTCCCTGACACATAGTTTGTGATGGTTAAATTTATGTGTGAACTTAAATAGACTGTGGTGCCCAGCTGTTTGGGCAAACACCAGTCTGGAGGCTGCTGTGAAGGTATGTTTGAGATGTGATTACTACTTAAACCAGTAGGCTGTGAGTAAAGCAGATTACCCTTCATAATGCGGGTACTTTGGGGAAATTGAAGGCATCAAGGGGAAAAAGACTGAAGTCATCCAAAGAGGAAGGAATTCTACCTTCAGGCTGCCTCTGGACTCAGGACTGCAACTCCTGATGCATTTCCAGCTTGCTAGCCTGCTCTGAAGAGTTTGATCTTGCTAGCTCCACAGTCTCATGAGCCAATTCCTTAAAATAAATCTCTTTCATGCTACATATACACCCTATTGATTCTGTTTCTCTAAAGGACCCTGACTAATACATAGCAAATAGTTAATAACTATTTTCTGAGCAAATAAATAAATGTCCTTCTCTTCATCAATATTTAAATCTACGGTGAATCAATCAATCAATCAATTAATTAATTTACAAAGTAACCACAAGAGAAACTCTTAAACAATTGGATCCTGGTATTTTTACACATTTTTTTTCTTGTTATAACTAAAAATAGGCATACTTTTTCAATTTTTTAAAATAATTTCTGGCTTTAGTAGTTCCCATGTTTAAAAACAAGTACTGGAACCCCTCAGAGCAGTTAATTGTTTTTTAAAAGGCTTTAATTATCTGTCTGGCATATATATATATATATATATATATATATATATATATATACACATATATATATATGTGTGTGTGTGTGTGTGTATGTGTATATATATATATGTATATATTCTTAACCAATTATCTATATACAAATAACATATGTAGAAGTTTGATATCCAAGAAAATATACTCTCAGCTTGTTGCTGAAACTGTTTAATAACAGTTCCAAACAAATTCTCAGTACTTCAGAGTTTGATGATTATAAGTTATTAATTCTGATAGCACAGAGCATTGACTAATATATTGGGACACAAGGAGTATCATCTCACTTCAGTGATTAACCAGCTTAATCACCTCAGGCAATTCACTTCAACCATTTGAGCAGCCTTTCAAAAAACAATTCCCTGAATGACCTCATAACACATTCATATAAAAGAAACGGTAAATGATTGGAGTGAAACTATGTTCCCCACTGGGTTCTGTCCTCATCTGTCCCTAAGACTCACCAATGACAAATGCTCAGGACGTTATGCTCAAATTTTTTCTTTATCCCTGATATCGTTCTCTACTGATATCAAACTGCTGTCACTGCTTATTGCAATGAGTTTAGTGTTGACCTCATGAGTGAATAATTACTGTCACTCATGAGCACACTGAGTCCTCCATTCAAAGGGTTTTAAGGGTGGAGATTTTAGGGGAGGTCCCAGGGAAAGATCTTAATAGAATATTCAGTAGCTTTCCCAGAGTGTCCATTCAGGGTCGTAGTCTCCACTGATTGCTTGGCCAGCACCATGGCATGGGGTCATTATTCCATGCAGCTGGTTGCTTATCTGGGGCTGGAGCTGAAATACAACTGAGGCCTAGATGTTATCTCTAGGGAGGAAAGGTCAGGGGGTCCACACCTCATGACCTGTGATATGCTATGGGAGGAAAAGTCACCCTGGGGGCAAGGTCCCACCCTACAATTGATTTTCCATTGCGAGGCACCTGGGGATTTTCATCCGGGTGACCTTCTATACCCAGCTCATAGTCCTTGCTCTACTTACGTCTGTCTACCTATCACAATAACTACACTTATTACCATTCAGCCCTATTCAAAAATTTTGTTTTTTTCATTTTCTTAGTGGGATAACTTTGTTTCATTTGTCTTGTCATTCACTCAAAATAATTATTTTTGACAAGTCTATTCTATGCCACACAGCATGCTAGGAATAGAGATGACTAAGGTATTTCCAACTCACAGACTTTATTGCCTAATGTGAGAAAGAGCATAGAAAAGTAATGTCCATAATAGAGCATGAGGAATGCTTTAAAATAGATCTCTATGATCATGGTGTTACAAAAGCAGAACCTAGAAACATTACATATGTTACTGGTGGTGAATGGTGACTCGTACTGGGAAAACCTTCCTGTATGGGTGATACTTGGAGTAACTATTAAAGGATTAGCAGACACTAGACAACAGCCTTCCGGAAAATGGAAATGTCAAAGCCTGTTTGCACAGGACACAGAGAAAGAAAAGGCAGGAAGAGAAAAAGAACAACAATTTTACTCTTTCATTGGTGGGGGCAGCTATCCACAGCTTCTTCTCCAGGTTTGTAAATAAACAGCTATTACCATAAAATAATAATTTTTTAACTACATACCCAGAGATTTGGATATTGGGGAAAAGAAAAGGGCACACACACCGTCTTCACACCTGGGAGATTAGTGAATATGGCCTTTGATACCCCTGGTCATAGCCTGTCTCACTATCAGTGGTGGCATGGCTTGTGCCTCTCAGTGCACAGGCTGGCAGTGACCTTGCTCTGGCTGTTATCCACCTTTCAGGCTTACTCCAAGAATCAGCTGGCTTTGTTTTGGACTCCTCTTTCAGGACTAATTAAAAACTCTTAGGATTTGGCCTGGCTAATTCTAAAGCTGGGTGCTTTTAGAAACTAATCCCACCCTGGAATTTGCAGAGATGAAACTATTGATTTTTGAAAACTTTTAATTACTCTGGACTTTTAGAGGGACTAGAAGATAAGATAAATAGTCTGAGGCAGAAAATAATATTGACATCACACCTCTTTTATAAACAAGTAAATCTGGCCCATTTTCTAAGAAATTAAAAAATAAATTTCTCCTTACTGTTAAATAGAGAATATTTTAATATGACTTTTTTCCCTCATCTTTTCCTGAATGGTTAAATTGTCAAAGCCATAAAGAATTGCCCTGGCCGGCTTGGCTCAGTGGATAGAGTGTCAGCCTGCGGACTAAAGGATCGCAGGTTCGATTCCAGCCAAGGACACATGCCTGGGTTGCGGGCTCAATCCCCAGTAGGGGGTGTGCAGAAGGCAGCCGATCAATTATTCCCTCATCATTGATGTTTCTATCTCTCTTTCCTTCTCCCTTCCTCTCTGAAATCAATAAATATTAAAAAAAAAGAACTGAATTCATCATGAACCAAAATTTGAATGACAATATGCTATTTTATTTTTTTTTAAATTTTACATAGTCATTTCACTTTGTTATATCTGTACAGTTTTTTAAATTATATATTTTCCCCAAGTTTACTTTATTAACTATATCACTCACTACTTTGCCAACATGGATAAAGGACAACACACATGACAGGAGCCAGGAGACTGGCATCTGAGGCAGGATGAGACAAAGAATATGTTTAAAAATATTATTTTAGAAAAGGAAACTATCGGGACACAGAGGAAACACTGATCAGCTCCAAACCGAAAAATGTGAAACCTGTTTTGAGGTTGTATACAAATCTACTCTCCTTGACATTTCAAATCTAGGCCAAGAGCTTCTCAAGCAATAACTCTCCTCTTTTTGCTTTGGGAACTAGAAGATCCAGTGCTAGGAGTTATCCATAAGGAATGAGTTGGCATGATGGAAAATAGCCATCAGAATATGAGGCCAAGCAGATAGGACTTTAGTTGGTGATTTCACCAATTAATTAACGTGTGGCAAGGAGCTATTTCCTCCCTTCCCTCATGAGGATCAGCATACCCAATGTATAAGATGACTTTATGAATTAGCAACTATGAATCTAAAGTGCCTCATACATAGTAAGAGCTCAAAATACATTTGTGCTTTTCAGAGGTGGTTTGGTTGAGTGCATGGCTGAAGAGCAGCAATTTTTCCCACCTCAACAGGCTCCCATCCTTTTGGGATGTTCAAATGAAGCCTCGGACTCCACAATGGTAAGAACATGTAGCTACATTAAAAGTGAAGGCCAATCATATACCTTACAAAGTGATTCCCCCATATTTCTAGCACCCACCTGGCACCATACATAGGTACTACAATATTATTGATATTTCCATGCTGTACTTTACATCACCAGGACTATTTTATAACTATCAATTTGTACTTCTTAATTCCTTCACCTTTGTTTTACCCACTCACCCCATTCCCCTCTCTCAACCATCAGTCGGTTTTCTGTGTCTATGAGTCTGTTTCAATTTTGTTTATGCTATGCACCTGAAAGTAATATAATATTGGATGTATTCAATATTCAACTATAGTTGAAAAATAAAATAAGATAAATAAAAGGCTAAAAAAAATAGGTGAAGGCCAGGGAAGAATTGAGAGAGCTCCAAATCTCCTATCCCCAGAAGTCTTCAACCATGAAGTGCACTTACCCAATCCAATCACTAGACCTAAAAATATGTGAGTCACTGAATGAATATAACTGAGATGATTGCTCTGCAGTTCTCAGAACACATGGACAACCTGCTTCTTTTCGAGAATAACAAGAGACTCTAATTACCTTTGGTGATTCTTAAGACATTCCCAGGTAAATGGACTTAAGGGAAGAGGAAGCTCACGCAGCTGGCTGAAAGCTTAGCATTTCTTTGAAAACTTATGATTTATCTCTTTTTAAAAAAAAAAATCTTTTTTGTTGAGAGTATTATAGATGTCTCTCCCTTTTCCACCCATTGCCTCCTTCCACCTGCCTCCTGCCCCACCCCAGGCCTTCACCACACTATTGTCTGTGTCCATAGGTAATGTACATATGCATATAAGACCTTTGGTTAATCTATTCCAACCCCCTCTGCCTCACCCTTCTTCCCTCCGAGATTCATCTGTCTGTTCCATGTTTCCATGTTCAAGATTTATCTTTTAAAAAGCCATGCAAATTTTGTGTTCTATGCCAAAACATACCTTTGAGAATTTTAGTGTAAAACTAAGGTTTTAAATCACTGCTTACTAACCAGGTCAGGTTCTGACTAACTCAGCCCCATAAATACGAATCCACAGATGGAGCTTGGTGTCTGCATATTTACCAAGTGCCCCAGGTGATTTTCTCTATCAAAGATATCTTATCCCAGAAATGAATTCCAAAGATGTGGTAGTAGTGCTGCTAGAGTCCCTGACTGTCACTGTGGCTTTGATGAAAGGGAGTTTGAGGGGGGCAGGGAGCTGGCTGGTCCTATTGAACCTGAGATATCAAAACAATGTTACATGTGATTTCTACAGGGACAATTACAGTAAACACTACTGGGAGGGGCTGAATTGGCAGGGCTCCTCATTTCACATTCACATAGTACATTCAGAAGTTCCAATACATCATTTCAGAATTCAGTCCTAAAATAAGCAACCTGGACAACTTACTCATATGGCCCATTTAGAACTTCTTTCCTAAGCATGGGCTCCTTGTAACTGAACATTTTATTCAAATACTTTGGATACACATATTGAAGATCATTTTGACCAAATTACAATTGAATGTTTACAAGCCTAGAAATTGGTGTCATAGAGAACTGGACTTAAATTCTGCTTCTGCCTCTGTTTCAGCATGAACATCTAATTTAACCTTATTGAGCTTCAATTACCTTGGCTGTAAGATATGAATGTAAAAAGAGAACATGACTTACTAGGCTTTTATGAGTATTAAGTAAGAAAATAACCTATATCAATTGTTCAATAAAGTTTATTTAACACTAGTAAGAAATAAGAAACTTATGATCTTACTAGTAGCCCTGTGCATGAATTCATGCGCCAATAGCTTGCTGCCACCCTCCTGTAGCTCCCACCATCCCTCCTCCCCACTGCCCCCCTCATAGCTTGCTGCCCTACCCCTCCTGTAGCTCTCTGCTGCCTGCTTGTGGCTCGCTGCCCCACTCTCTTGCTGATCAATGATCTGGGTGTTACACGGTCAGTTGTTAACTAGCGACCATTTGCATATTACATCTTTATTAGATAGGATTATATTTTTCTTTTGGGGGTAAGTAAATATAAGATCAAAAAAAGTGTTATACTGTACTTGATAAAAAAAATCACTTTTAGAACCTTTTTCAAGTGTAGGGTTTTCTTTTCTTATACTGAAGACTAGGAAATGTTTTACTATTTTGGTGGAAATCAAACTGGTATTAATTTTTATGTGGGAATTGGGATTATTCTGAAATATTTTCTTATGCTTGTTATTTTTTAATTATCACACTGAAAGTCTGATTTCATTGGTGATTCAGGTGGTCCACATACTTGAGATGGATATACACAACAATTTTTAAAAAGACATATGGAGTAATACAATATGTTACATATCACTATTTCATAGATTCAGATGAGACTGAATCCCCTAGAATATCACATCTACATAGGGATAGAATAATTAAAAATAGAAAAAGTGGAACATAGAATATTAAATTTTAATTAATGGACATGATCAAGAAAGAATTTTGTAGGATATATAAAATTGTAAGTGCCTCAAATTCATGCAAAGGTCGTGAAATCTTGATTTATATTTAAACTTCCTTTGAAAGGTGAAGAGCAAAAATGTAATATGCATATTAATTTTCTCTATGACACACATTATAAAAAGTTTATGTATGTGCATGTTGATCTGTATGTGCATTAGATTATTGCAGAAATTGCTCAACTGGCTGAATAAACATGGACTTGGAAATTAGATATGAGTTCAAATCCTGGCTCTCTCACTTATCTTATGGACACATATTACTTAACCACTTTGGGACTGTGTCCTCATATGAAAAATGGAGGGAATAATTCCTTTCAGACTGTTCCAAAAATCATTTATATAAGCAAAATAAGCTAAGATATAATAGGTTCTCTACAAAAGTTTCTACTAATTAGAAATCTACATGCACCATCAGAGTATTTTCACTTCTTAAATATTTTAAAGAAAATGTTTCCAATATGCATTTATCAAAACTTATTCTTATGTTTCCCACTTGGCAGATATCTCTACATGAATCCTGGAAGTTAAATGTAGCAATCTCACTCTTCACCTTTCAAAGGAAGTTTAAATAGAAATCAAGATTTCATAGACCTTTGCATGAATTTGAGGCACTTACGATTTTATGCACCCTACAAAATTCTTTCTTGATAATGTTCATTAATTAAAATTTAGTATTCAATGTTCCACTGTTTCTATTTTTAATTCTTCTGACCTTTCCATTAAAAAAACCTCATTATTTTGTAAACATAATTTATAAGACAATAATTTATTTATTTTCAAGTTATCCCTAAAGAGTAAACTTAAGTTTTATTTGGACCAGAAATAGAAAACTCCCCAAAAACAACATTATATTTTCTCTAGTCCAAGTCTTAGTGATTTTATAAAATAACAACAAGCCCTATAAGCTGCACCTGGGCAGGGTGATCATAGAGTGTTTTGTCTATACTGAGACTCTCCTGAGATGAAAAAAGAAACTATTAGTAATTAACCTGACACAATAGTGACGCATCAGTATTGTTCAGTGCATCTGTGACATATGGTTCCATACCTCTGGGATTTAAAGCTAATGGTCCAGCCACCACAAATATTTACCTGAACTTCTGGTTGAATCCTGTTCTTTGTATAGTAAAATTTTATATAGAGTATCCTATGCTAAAAGTATTAAGTTATACTATATATACACTTTTGCATAGTAAAGGTTTACATACCTTAAAGTTTTTCTCATTATCTCACTCTTGGGAATAAGATTTTATCATTAGATATTCAGCCATGAGTAGGAATAATAATAAGGAATAATAATAAGGTGAAGTAAGTCTTCATCTTTTCTATTTCACTACCAACTCATTTTTGCACTTTCCTCTTTAGGGGAGACTTCTGCCATCACATTTGGTGTTTTGCACACCTGTTTCTGCCACAGGACATTGCTCTTTGCAACTGTCTTTAGCTTATGAACTGCTTTACTTGTTCCATAATTTCTATGGGTCACCACTCATCATTAGAGAAGACTGTAAAGCTTTACTAATAATGCTTTTGAGGACATAGCTATGATTCCCCTCTGTCTGCTTCAAAAGATATCAGCTCCATTTAAAAGCACAAGAATGTGTATTGTGTTGTTTCTTTATTAATCTTGTTTGCCTCACAGATTAAGCATAATCAATTCCAGAGGTGAGCTGTGGAATCCAGGATATATAGATTTCTGAACAGACACCTCTATGCCTGAAAATTCTCCCAATATTTGGGTATAGTGCATGCAAATCAATTAAGCAGCAATTGGAACAATTGTTAAAGGACAACAATTAAGAGAAATGAGGTCATGATGCCACAGGCAAAACTGATCGCTGGACACAGAACCATCATACTGTAGCTTAACATCTAGCTCAGAGACATTGCTCTTTGCAACATCTAAGAAATTCTTAGAACAAAAGGAAAAAAAAGAAAAAATTTGGGAAATTTTTAATTGGAATTTTATGCATTTCATTTTTATTTTTGACATTTTTTGAGTGTTTTAAAAATAGGTAAATTGATGTCTGGGCTAGAAATAATAGTAAAATGGTATCAACAGTTTTTCTACTTATGAGTGGAACTTCAAAACTCAGCTACTACTAAACTGAAAATTAAAAGAAAAATGGTATAAATGACTGGTCCTGGAAATAAACCATCACACTTAATGAAAAATTTTTAATGAACAACACTAGTACCATGTGGCTAGTTATTCATTTTCTCTTCAACTAATAAACTAAGAATCACATACAAAGAAGGCAGAATATATGTGTGTGCACATAATGCTATTGGGCAGATTTTACAAATAAAAGAGAGAAAATGCAGACATTCCCTCATAACTGTTATGTCTCGAGTAACTGAAAATTCTGCCAACATTTATGTAATTTTTCAAAGTGAACTCAACTTTTCGGATAAAGTAATGAACTGGAGCTCATTGTATTCTGAATATTCAGAATACAAAAGGTCTCAATATTTTTTCAAAGACATTTATTTCTTCATACTGAGTATTGTAAGGAGCTGTGTGAAGAGTACTTAACTCAAGTCATTCAAGGGCTGTGAGTTCAGAGGTACTCATGTGTGTCTTCCCAATTGGTATTATATTTTATGTGACAAAGTGTAGCTTGCCAGCATGATACCTGATCTTTTCGTTGTGTTAATAAGTATTCAAATTCTCTGATTCTGACTTGGTTTTCAATGAAATGGTAAGTTTAAATCAGCCTCCTGTACTCACTGCTGCTATAACACAATTGCTTTCTTAGTCAGAAGCTTTCTCGGTTCTTCACCTTTATATCCATTGCCTCCAACCCACACAACATCTTTTCCATCTTCACATTCATTCATGGAATAATCCAGACATATTCTACAGCCTACATACACTTAAAAAACACCTGCCTACAGGTATTATTCACACATTTGTCTCTTCTGTTGCTCACGCAGTCAACTCCTTTACCACTTCCTTCAACTTTCCTACCCTGTGTTTGTACCACCTATTGCTTTTCAATATTTTAACTATGTCTCCTTTGTCCCTTTAGCAACTTGCTTTTCTTTCTCTGTTGTTTTTTTTTTTTCATTCCCTCTTCTTTATCAATGTGCCATACTATTATTTGTCTAAATGTAATCTATCATCAACCATGCCTTCAATAAATAGCTACCAGGTCGTTATTTTGTGCTAGGATACCAGGTACTGGCAATAAGAAAATGAATATTCTCCACTCTTTGCCGTATGTGTCCTCAAGGACCTCACAGTGTCATGAAAAAAATAGAAAAAAAATTGCTATGGGTGCCAGCATGCTGGTTCTGGCAAGATGGGCGACATTAAATTCCACTCCCTCCACTACAAACAACAAGAACTTCTGGATAAATGATAACATTTAAAAATTTCTAGGCTCACAAGAAAGAAAAATACATTCCAAAATGTCAAAACATATGAGGGAATTAATAACTAGGGAAGTATATGAGTTGACAAAAGAAGTGTTATGAATGAGAACTAAGTATCCAGTATCCAGGAGCTTGGATTTTAATGTCACATGAGGCAGAAGACAGGGACCTGAGCCTTTAAGACTGGGAACCGGAATTGTGACTCTATGCATAAAGCCAGGTTGTAATTTCAATGAGTTTCAGAGAGTGACACTGATGAAGAGATAGTCAGATAGATCAATCCAGCAAAATAGCAGCCAGAGCTACAGACTGAACTATAGACAGGGAATTCATAAATTACAAAGGTAGTATCAAATTCAGCAAGTAATAACACACAATAAATAGTGCTAGGACAACTGACTTGACCATATGAAGAAAATTCGATTTCTGCTTCACACTAAAACAATTCCAAACAGTTTTAGTAAGGTATACTGAAAATAAACTGTACATAGAGGATGGGGCAAAAGTGGCTTACAGCTGTGAGCACACAAAACAGTTTATTCTTGTATTACTACTATTAATTATTGTGTTATTTTCTATACAATTATAAACCTACTTTTGTCCCATCTAGTATTAAAAATGTACAGTTTGTGAAATCTACCACACATATGTATAGAACATCATCAGGATAATAAACATACTGATCAATCCCAAAGGTTTGCTTGTGCCCCTTGGTAATTCCTTTTTCTATCCCAACCCTTATCTCCTAGGCAACCACTGACGTCCTTTCTATCATTGCAGATAAGCTTGCATTTTCTAAAATCCCATATAATAGTAGACAAACATGGTAATTAACCGTAACTCTGACACACTTCCCATTGGCTAATCAGGGTGATATGCAAATTAACTGCCAACCAAGATGGTGGCCAGCAGCCAGGCAGCTGAAGGGAACAGGAGGCTTGCTTGCTCCAATGAAGAAGGAAGCCAAGGTTCCCCGCCTGCGGCTGCTGGGCTCTGAGCTGCAGTCTAAGAAACAATGTTACAATTATAAAAGCTAAACAAAACCCAGAAACCTGCTTTCAGCAGCCGAGGTCTCAGAGCTGCAGCCGGGCCTCAGAGCTAAAGCTGGCTCTCAGTTCCAGTGACAGCCATAGAAGGTAAATAAATCCCAGAATAAAAAAAGAAAAGAAAAAAAGGAGAAGTTGGGAGCTTCAGTCACCCGCCAGCCTGAAAATGGCCCTCAGCCCCTCACCCAGACTGGCTAGGCACCCCAGTGGGGACCCCAACCCTGAAGCAACAAGATGGCAGCTAATTTGCATACTAAAGGCAGGCGGCAATGGGAAAGGCTGTCCGCAGTCCGGGACTGGATCTGTGACCCTGCCGGGCTGGGGGCAGTGCTTGAGGCTGTCCACGGGACCAAGACACGGATCTGTGACCCTGCCGGGCAGGGGGCAGCACTTGAAGCTGTCCGCGGTCCTGGGACCTGGATCCGTGACCCTTCCCGGTGGGGCTAAGCTCGCACGGGGCAGATCGGCCAGGGTTGGGCAGGGCAGGACACCTGGCTTCTGCCCAGCCCCAGTCACTCTGGGCAGGTGAGCAGCGCAGAGAGCCTCTGGACAGGGGAGGCAGGCCGGCGGAGGGCGGCCTGTTTTCCCCACATGGCGGTGGTGACAGCTGTGAGCATGCTAAGCGGAGCCTGCAGGCTGAGCTGAAGTAGCACCTGCAGGCCATCAGCGCCCAGGAGTGGCTGCGCAAGATCCACCTCCTGGCCCAGAAGGTGCAGGATCGCAGGGACAGCCACCGTGGCGGGCCAGGCTGACGTCCTCCTGGCCGCACCATGGGGGTTTAGGATCTGCAGAGCCAGAGGCCTCCAGTGTGCACATCCCCCCCAGGTGTGCAAACATTCCCCAGCATACTGTCACCCTCCCGCGCCTGCAACAGTTGCAAAACAAGGCATGCACAAGTTCCCCCCGCCTCTCCACCGCACTTCCATCAACCCAGCATGCCTAACACCCCCACAGGATGTGCACACACCCCCTCTGATGTGCTCATGTCCTTTGGAGAGTGTCTGGGTGTTCTGGGTGCTGAGGGTGGGTGCCTGTGAGATGACAGTGAGAGGGTGGAGTGGTGATGCCCTGTTCCCACGGAGGCCAGTGCAGCTACAAGATCACCTCTATGGGGTTAATGCAGGTGCTGAGGCAGGAGCAGATGCAGACAGACACACCTGGTGGGTGCGGGCAGCCCTCGCTGAGGTGCCTTCGGTCAGTGTTCAAGATCAAGAACCCAGAGGCAGAGAGGAATTCCGTCCGCTCAGTGAAACAGTGGGATAGTCAGGGCAACTGTAGAGAAGGACTGTGCACTTTGGGTGCCAGCACCCATGAGTGAAGGCTGCCCTGACTGAGCCTCGCTTACTTGGGGCCTAGCGCACTCCTGCCAGGCAGCGGGTGACAGGACGTGCTTTCCAAATTAATGAGAGAAAACGTTGATTCTCCTGCTGCCCACAAAGGTGGAAAGTGAAGTGGGGAGACATGTGGGGAGTGAGCAAGGTTCCCTGTCTGGGGGTTCCAAATCTTCTGTTGGTTTCTTTCACTGCTGACTAAAGATATACAGGGTGTCCCCCAAAATGTATACACACTTTGAATACCTACTAATTCCAATGGTTTGGTTTTAAGCATAAGAAAGAAACAAAAATGGAGCTGTTACCTGTTAAAAGTGTGGGCACAAACAGGTAGTTGGACATTCCCTGAGGGGTCTCAGATTGGAGAGGGTGAAGGCCAGACTGAGGGGCCCTTCCCTCCCCCCCCCACCCCAGTGCACGAATTTCTTGCACTGGGCTACTAGTTTTATATAAATGAAACCACAGAATATGCAATCTTTTTCATCTGGCTTCATTCACTCAGCATAATTATTTTGAGATTCATCCAAGGTATTGTTTATAACAATATCTCATACTACCTATTGTTAAATAGTGTTCATTATGTGGATATAACCACAATTTGTTTAGAATGGAATGAATGGGATATATTGTAGGCATACGTTCAATTTTTAAGAAACTAGCCAACTGTTTTTCGAAGTAGTTATACCATTTTTCATCCCCTTCTTATTTTACTCTGATGGAATTCTGCCACACTGGGGAAAATTTCTAAATGTATTCCTTAAATTTGCTTAATCCAGCTGGGCCATGTGGCTTATGGTTAAACATTGACCTATGAACCAGGAAGTCATGATTCTATTCCCAGTCCAGGCACATGCCCAGGTTGCAGGGCTGATCCCCGGGGCGTGCAGGAGGCAGCTGATCAATGATTCTCTCATCATTGATGTTTTTCTCTCTCTCCCTCTCCCTTCTTCTCTGAAAACAATAAAAATATATTCTAAAAAATAAATTTGCTTAATCTACTCTCCCAAGGGATTAGATTTTTCAGTTTGGCTTGTCTTGAATACATGTGTTAAGAATTGGACAAAACAATTTCAAGGAAGCAGAGGATATAGAAGAGAGAACACATAAAAACTTATAAAACTTTTAGATACCGAGGTTTTTCTCATGAGAATTGCAAAAATATCCTTGTTAATCACCTAGATTAAAATGCAGTTGGGAGATAAACTTACCCTGGTCTTGTGTCATTTAACACACAGTGATAGGTAAATGTTCCAAACATTTGAACTCCTAAAATTCCATAAAGAAGCAGAAAGAAAAGTAAGAAAATTGAAACACTCCATATTTGTTCTCCCGATCGCCTAGGGGAAAAAAAACATAAAATAGGTAAAACTTATTTTTAAGAAGTCATAAACTTCCTCCCCTTAAATTATGTGAAAGTAGTGCTTACTTTAAAATATTTGTAATTCTGGTCCTTGGTAGTTCAAATCGGAAATAAATTCGGAATGCTCGGATCATAATTAGTGGCCTTGGGATCCGCAACATGCCCCAAGGTGACATTTGATCAACTATATCAGCAATTTCAAATACCTGTAAATTTAAAGGTGAATAAACAAGTTTAGACTTTCTCTTAGCATGGTTTGTAGTGGTGACATATACAAACAGCATCAGGAGATGCATCCTGTTCCCTAAACTTTGCCCTACATTTTTTTCTACTGAAATCAATTTTCTTTTGAGTACCTCTAGAAGCTACCGCTCTCTTAGGAGAAACAAATCATAAGCTAATGAAAGTGCCATCAATCTTCTTCATTTTCTTAATCTTGGATACTTCATCAAGGCACAGGTTTTATTACAAAAACAAGTGCCAACTTAGAATATAGTAGAAAAAGTGTGCTAAGTCTTCCTAACTAAGCATGTTCTTTGGTGAAACTTTTTGAATATTTAGAAAATGAAATAATGAAGACAGGATTAAAAGTATTATTAGAAAATGTGAAAAAATGTACCATTTACTAAGAGGTGAAGTAATAATTGGAAAATGTTTGTCAATCATACAATAGTTATTAAATGGAAAAGAACACATTACTATGCAGGATAAATTAGGCTGTTAGAGAGGTGAGCTTTGTAAAAACAAAGATGGCTTATCAATACGCACTAGGATAAGTTTGCAGAATGAACTGTGAATTTATTTTTTCTGAATATTTTCATGAAGATTATAGTTACTTTAGTTAAATGCAAAATTAAGACTGATTGAATGTATGGGAATGAGTTCTACCATTTTCCAACAAAATTCCTCCTTTAGAACTTTTAAATATATGTACCCCATTTCTTTTTTTTGTACCCCATTTCTTTTTATTCCACAAATACTGAAATCTCACCCCATGTTCTTTCCTTTCTTTTCATAAATATATTTGTATACCTGTTCAATAAAAAGCAATTTCTTATACTATTGATTTTCATTTCTTATTGAGAATTAATTCACAAATGTGACTGATTACAATGTTAGGCTTTTTATTTATAAATTTTAAAAAATAATATAATGTTGTAGAAAAGTATACAGTGGCATTTTATATACATGCTTTTATATATCTAGTTAGATTTTCAATGCAAATTTTGGAAACTACTCACTTATAATTTAAAAATTTTTAATTACCTGCAACACCAGTGAAACCCAAAGGAATAAGACCATAATTCCATCAAAAACACACCAGCGATCTTTTAAGTAGGCAGTATCCCCCTAAAAATAAATTTCACATGATGTTATCAGGCAAAAGGAATAATTTCAAAAAAACATCTGTGGAGGGAATAGTCAAGTGTTAATTCAGTAAAACCTACCCACAATTTTTATATTATAATTAAGCAGATTTTCAAAAAGAATACCTTTAGCACTTTAAATGACACTATGTATGAGGATAATAATTTAATTTATAAAACACAAGTAACTGCAGACATTTGTATTAAAAATTTAAATGTATGCAAAGGGAAAACATCACAACTTTTTCTCTTAGCCACACAAATTCTATCATTTAAGGAACCAAAGGCCATTCTACTCAATAGGCAGCTTGGTCCTAAACTGTCTTCCTAAAAAGCATACAATGGTCATTGAAAAGGCCTTTAAACCTGGGGATCAACAACCATCTGTAGAATATTAACCAGAACTTCACCTCAAGCTAAATTAAAAGTGAAGAAGAAATTTGTCTTCATTTTCAAAGAAAATATATACTGTCTTTAATTGGGATTACACATGTTAAAGAATGATACACAAGACATACCGCTTTCATTTTTGAATAGTGAATCTACTCTGATATTAGGATTCTTATTATTTAAAAAATTGAAATTTTAGAAAAATTTTCCTTTGGAATAATAAAACATAAAACCCCATGAAGACAGAATTGAAAGCCTTGAATAGAAAGGCCTTTGCTTTCTTGGGAACATCCCACTAAGTCATTCCTTCTGCAGAATCCATGAAACTCTAGTCTCAATTCCGTCATATCTGTCATTACTGCCATGATTGCATCCACACAGAAAATAAAAACAGGGACATACTTCCAAGATTTTAAATAAAATGGTAAGATATATTGCAGGATATTTTAAAAATAAAATAATTTTCAGGACCTTCCACCCTTAGTAACAAATAGGTTATCAAAGTTACCCCGAGAAGTTTCCAGAAATATTTTATGCTGTTTGCAAAACTAATGGTATGATAAACGACAAATGCAGTGGACACTGGGTGAACACCTATTTTACATAAGAGGATGCATAATGACTTTACTCAGGAAGCTATATAATCACACACACACACACACACACACACCAATTTTGTGTAGAAAAACAGTTATGTACACAACTAGCTAATACATAGGCAAATAACTTATAATAAAGCTAAAAATATGGTTGGAGAGATAAGATTAATTTTATGGAGAGTTTAGAGAAAACAATGCTAGTTCCCAAATGAATGCACAAGTAATTTTATCAGTGGCAAGAGAATCAACCAAACGTGGTGTGCATTAAGAAAACACAAAAAAAGATATGAAAGCAAACTCTGAGGCTTGGGGTCTGGGTAACTAGGAAGGCAATGACCCTATTAAATTATGTGCTTTGATCATTATGTGATGATTTAAACCCGATGAAGAGAAAAACTTCATTTCAGGATGCTGGTGGCTATATACACACAAGCACACACATGAAATAATTTAAGAATATTATCTGTCTTCAGAACCTCACAAGGCATCTATTACCATAGGCATCATAGTTGCCTTGTATATTACACAACTGAAAATATAAATTAATTATAATCTACATATAATTTTCTCTGAGCCTAATTTTTATTAACATCCAAAAAATAATGGAATACAAATTAAAGTTGTGCTTTGAAGATTCCCTTGAATTGTTTAATACATAAACCAATTTTTTATTTGTTCATTCATTCATTCATTCATTCATTCATTCGATTCCTTCACTCCATGTATAGAACACTTCTATGCACTAGGCCAGTGATGGCGAACCTATGAACTCATTTTTTTTGGTTGATTTTCCTTTGTTAAATGGCATTTAAATATATAAAATAAATATCAAAAATATAAATCTTTGTTTTACTATGGTTGCAAATATCAAAAAATTTCCATATGTGACACGGCACCAGAGTTAAGTTAGGGTTTTTCAAAATGCTGACACGCCGAGCTCAAAAGGTTCGCCATCACTGCACTAGGCAGTGCTCAAGGCATTGATGATAAAGGAGTGAAAAAAAATAAACTCCTGTTCTTATGTAACTTACATTAACAGTTAATTTTTAAAAAATGAAAATTATACAGTAAATGTTATGCAGAAAAATAAAAGTGTATATTTCAAATTAACTTTTATTAAACAAATGGTTACTTACTTGTATGTTAGGCAAAAAGAGAGAAAAATGTATCGCTTGATCTTCATTTTAAGAACTAGGCATAGTAGTGATTGTTTAAAAACTACAAAGACATCCAAAAATGAAAAGTGAAATTTTATGGGACTCAGCAGAGAACTGTTTTAAAATAGGAACAATTAAAAGTAAATGTTATGAAGGAAACAGAGTAATTATAGATCCTTGGGTGCACAGGCACTCAAAATAATGAGTTTATGTGGTATTTTTTCTCAACTATATTATTTTACTTATTTTTTGTCATTGAAAAATGTCATATGTAGTGTCACTACAATTAACCTCTTTTATTGCTCATAATCTGCTTTAATAATGAATTATATTCAATAAGATAGAAGCTGAGAGCTTCCATTATATTGAAGATTATTTAAAATGTAAAAAGTGAGGATAAATAGTGATTTTTTTCTTGGAAGGGAAATGGAAGTGTCCAAGAGAGATATAGTTTTCACAGTCTATCCATACATGTCCCTTGATTAATGATCATGTATT
Source organism: Myotis nattereri (assembly GCF_964212035.1). Classification (NCBI taxonomy): domain Eukaryota; kingdom Metazoa; phylum Chordata; class Mammalia; order Chiroptera; family Vespertilionidae; genus Myotis; species Myotis nattereri. The sequence continues at coordinate 38,630,542 of NC_138076.1, read as the reverse complement.
CCATTTTTTAAATGGATTTTTCAAAACTAAATTTTTTAAAGGTGAACATTTTAGATTTAACAAACATCATTTTGTTAGTTGCCACAAATAAAGTTAAATTTGAAAAATATGGGCCTTGCAAATTAAGAAAGGAAAGCTATCAATAAGATAATTGGCTGAATTTTTACTTCATAGTTACTATATAAATCTGTTTGCTAAGGAAATTGCTGTTGTAAATCTCACCCAACTATATAAAAGGACAGATTATTTTTTTCCAGTTTTTATTTATTTATTTTTCAATTTCTTTATTGATTAAGGTATTACATATGTGTCCTTATTCCCCTATTACCCTCCCCCCCCCCAACACTCACTCATGCCCTCATCCCCCTGTTGTCTGTGTCCACTGGTTAGGCTTATATGCATGCATACAAGTCCTTTGGTTGATCTCTAGGGCATATTATTTTAAAACATTTCAGACACCATGGTAGGGATCCTGAGTAAAACAAAGCATGCAAGCACATTCTAATTTCAAATCACCTCATGATATGAAAACTGGCTTAAAGAACCAAGATGGCAGCGAAGGCAAACGCCTGTACTCACTGCCTCCCACAACCACATCAAAATTACAACTAAAATACAGAACAACCATCATCCAGAACCTTGAAAGCTGGCTGAATGGAAGTCTTACAACTAGAGAAGTAAAAAAGAACGCACAGAGAGACTGGTAGGAGGTGCAGAGGTGAGGAGCAGGCTGATCAGGCACCCATGGGTGCCGCTTTTTAACCGCCTTTTTATTTGGGAGGGAGATTGCCTCTACGGAGGCTGCCCAGAGGAGCAAGGGGTCCCAGCCCCACACCAGACGCCCAGCCCAGGGTCCCAGAGCTGGGAAAAGAAGTCCCTATTAGCAGTAAGAACTATGGGCTGATAAAAACCAGTGGGCCTGGGGCTCAGTGACACACAGGCTGCTGGCGACCCAGCTGCTCCTCTTAAAAGGCCTGAACCATGAACTGAATTTACAAGCTCCCACCTCTTCTGAGCTACAGTGCTGGCAAGGCTCTGGGTGACCCAGACACATACTAGGAGAAATTAGCCTGTCTGGCATCAGGGCAGGAACTCGGGGTGGCTTTCTTTCAGATGGAGGTGTTCGCAGCAGTCATTGTTCCTGTTCTGGGACCTCATTGTAGGGTTGACTGGCAGCCATTTCTGTTTGCTCAGCCCTGGAGATTCTGAGACCCCCACCCCACCCAATTTATAACCCCACTCAAGCTGTGTGCAGCTGCTTTTGCATATGAATAGCCTATCCTTTCTCAGGCTAAAACCTGTCAAACAAGTTGCAGCTGGGTCAGGGAGTCCCAAACCTATCAATAAAAGGCTCAAGACCCACACCAGCACGAGCCTGCCTTGCTTCACAGCTGGGCCTCATCTGGACACTTCCAAACCCTATACAAAGAGAAGGAATCTGAAGATCGCTCTGTAGCTCCTGCTGGGTGGCCCCGGGCAGTGGCTGACTTTGCACATCCCTGGAGACCCACACCAAGACACATCATAATTAAAATGCCAAGGACAAGAGACAAAGAGAGAATCTTAAAAGCAGCAAAAGAAAAGCAGTTAGTTACCTACAAGGGAGAGCCTATAGGACTTTCAGCTGATTTCTCAACAGAAACGATGCAGGCCAAAAGGGAGTGGCAAGAAATATTCAAAGTGATGAATAGCAAGAACCTACAACCAAGATTACTCTACCCAGAAAAACTATAATGTATAATTGAAGGTCAGATAAAGAGCTTTAAAACAAGAAAAAGCTAAAGGAGTTCATCACCACTGAACCAGTATTATATGAAATGCTAAAGGGTATTCTTTAAGAAGAGGAAGAAGAAGAAAAAGGTAAAAATAAAAAATATGAACAACAGCCCTAACCAGTTTGGCTCAGTGGATAGAGCATTGGCCTGTGGACTGAAAGGTCCCAGGTTCGATTCCGGTCAAGGGCATGTACCTTGGTTGTGGGCACATCCCCAGCAGGAGGTGTGCAGGAGGCAGCTGATCGATGTTTCTCTCTCATCGATGTTTCTAACTCTCTATCCCTCTCCTCTTACTCTCTGTAAAAAATCAATAAAATATATTTTTAAAAAATATGAACAACAAATTGGCAACAAAGACATATCAACAATTGAATCTAAAAATAAATGAATAAAAAATCTGATGAACAGACTAAACTGATGAATGGAATAGAATCAGGGGTATGGAAATGGAACAGACTGACGATTCTCAGAGGCAAGGAGCCAATTGGGGGGTGGGAAGAGTTTAGACAAAGCTCTTATATGCATGTATGCATTACCTATGGACACAGACAATAGGGTAGCAAATGCCTGGGGTGGGGTGGGTACTGGGTGGAGGGGAGCTATGGGGAGCAGGGGGAAAAGAGGGACATCTATAGTAATCTCAACAATAAAGATTTTAAAAAACACAAGAAAACTGACTTAGCAAAACTTCTGCTATACAACATAGAAAACTATTTTTAAGTTAGGAAGTAATTTCAGTTGCTTTGTTTAGAGTGTTTTCTGCTTTAGACTTTCCAGATACTCATAGTGGCATTTACCTGTAGCCAACAAGACCACCACACACTGGGTCAAATAGGACTGGCTTCTTATTTTTTTGGTAAAATATGTGAAATAATCCACTGAGCATAAAATTTCCATATTATTTTGGGGTTCATGTTCCCAAGAGTCATTCAATATTTATAAAAAACTTTAATAAGCAGTGTTAGAGTCCTGGAATACAAAGACCAAGAACACTCAGATTTCCCCCATCATTTTTTATATATAACCTTTTGCCCTTTTGTGTTCATTATTTCTCTTCCTAAAAAGTCTCCCAAGCCTACACCAATTTTTTCCTCTAGACTCTTATCTGACTACAGCATATAAGATCAATGCTTTAATTTACACATCATGTAACAACTGGCAACTCAGTTCATGTATATAAATAATGTAATTATTGTGTAATTTACAGGACAATCCTTTGAAATCCCCATTTGATGATTTAATTATTTATCTTTTAATCATTTCAACTTATCATATATAATTATGACGTTTGGGTTTCCTACCTAAATCTTCTCTAAACATATTTTTGCATTGCATTTTTTAAAAAGTCTACCCTCCATGGTAAATGTTTCAGTCTGTTCTGAAAATTAGTAGCACCTTGAGACTTTGAACAATTTCAGAAGCTATTTCCAGCACCTAGCACAGCATGTGACATACGACACATGTTAAATGAATTATTAGGTAAGCACATGAAACATGTCTTAAAGAGGTTCTGTAGATTACAATGCATACAGTAAAGAGTCAATTCATGTGCTTCATGAAGGCACCTATTCATCCATTCATTAATTGAAACTCCTGGCAGAAAGAGAAAGATTTCTATACTCCCTTTCAAGGTAGCATCTTAAAATTAAGCCCCTTTTCCTACATGATCATGAAAGATCACATATAGAATTATGAGATAACTTTTGGAAATTTCCTGGGTTATAGTGTCAATAAACAGAGGGTGCATGCCATGAAAATAGGGATTAGGTCCTATTTATATAATTTGTGCATTATATGGTAATTGTAAATGTGATTGATTTAAAATTGAGATTGTATTAAACATTATACATAATCACTAAGGCTCCGTAAGTCTAAAATATCTTTTTAATAAATAGAATACAGACTTTTAAAGCCGGTACTGTGAAATATAAGCTCATATTACATTTTGTGTCTGACATATTCATCAAATTTACTCTTTTTTTCAATTTGCATGTTTAAGGACTCAACCTTAACTGGTTAAAGGTTGCTATGATTCCATTTAAAATTAGGTCCAGATCCTTTTAAAACCCTACTGTATTAGTTCCTGAGTTATAATATTTGCAAATAATAAATTGTCCTTTCTACCTGCTTCCAAAATATGCAATCAGAATAACATACATGAATGCCCAGTGGTACTCTAGAATTTTTAACACCTCAAATAGGAAAGAAAGGTTTTAATGTATTGGTTGTATTAACAGAAAATGGAGGGCAGAGAGTGCTTGAGCAATGGGCAAAAATCAGCATGCTGTTGCTGGGAGATGAGTTATTCAAGAGCTGACTGTCAATTTTTATAAAGGCAAACACTCAAAGGCTGCCAATTATACAGTATAAGAGAGGAACTTACACTGCCGTGCAAGTATTTAACAAGCAGAGAAAGAAGCACATTCACCTGAGGACATTTATAGGGAAGTAGTTTGCAGTTTACAACATGATATGCACTGGTACAGTTTCATGAGCGAATGATTTATGGTTCCGAGTTCCCAGGGCCCATCTGTCACTGTGTCTTAGCATTATTATTTATTACTTCAACAGTGCTCATGGATGCATGTGACTTTTACCTAGGTCTCTTGCCTAGGTGGAAAATAGACAAACTGAGAATTGTTTGAAAAATTCACAGTCTGCAACACATCCGATGCTGTGCAGCATCACAAACATATATCTTCCAAATGGTTTATTTTTGCCTCTCTAAGGGATTTAGGGAGCTAGAATGCTTCTCAGAGCAGGAATTAGTTGGGGAGGTAATTAGAAAAAAAATTATTGGAGAGTGGGAATTACCTGGAGGGTACCTTCAAGCTTGAGAAACATTATAATATGTGAAATCCTTAAAAAAAAATACATCCCTTTTAACAAAAATTTTTAAAGACATTTCTTGACAGAAGCTTCAATTTCTCTCTCCTGTTTTGCATCAAGCATGTTACCTCCACAGTGAACTTCTCAAATGCAAATCCAATCTTGTCACTCTCAGGTTTGAATTCCCCATGCATCTTCACTGACCACGGAATGAAGTCTGAGCTCTTTGCAGGGCATGCAAGCTCTGCACGGTGCAGCCAGGCCTGCCTTCATAGAATCCTCTCCAGCTGCTTCCTGTGCACCCCCCACCTGCTACCCCTGACTTCTCAGAGGTCTCCAGAGCACCAGGCTGTTCCATGCTGTTGTGTCTCGGAGTATTCCTTTTCTCTCTCTGTGAAATTCGTTACTTCCATGCCCCATCTCCTGTGTCATGGACCACAGTGATTCATCCTTCACATTCCTCTTTCTTCAAGACTTGTATGATATTCCCCAAACAGAATTTTTCATTATTTTTTGTGCTCTCTCCTCACATCCCCTTTTACCCACAATTATAGCATTTTCACAAAACACTAAAGGTTTATCTCTCACTGTCTGAATTCTCATTATACAAATAACAACTAATTTATAGTTGCAAAAACAGTTGCCCCTAAATGACTATGTATCTAGATTCACTCTAAGGAAACTGCACAGGTGCCAGTGATAACATTTAAGTTGTCCATGAACCCTGCAAGAGATATGGCGTGCCAAATACAGGTAAAGCTCTGTCGTGCTTTTGGTCTAAATCTTGTCTGGCTTGTTTATCTACTTACCAGTGGATAAGTGTGAAGTGCATCACTATTTTCTTCTTCCTCATTTTTCCCTTGAGATACAGCCTTTCACGGGACCTGAGATTTGAATCTACCAATCCCAGTCAGTTTGCTCACATTTCACCAATTTAAAGACATACTCTCCCCTCCTCCAAACACAATTTAACATTTCTGAATTTAGAATGCATCTTATAATTGATGCATCAATTACAATCTTACAGTCTACCATCAAGGTGTAATTAGCAGCATTTTTTCTTTCTTAAGGACAAGTAAAGTGATGCTTTATCTTACAATTGATGACCGATGACCTCATAGATTCAATGAAATACCATAGATGGTACTTTAACGTTATTTCTCTGCCTATTTATTTAAGAGCACACGTTGCTGTTTTGGTAGGGTGCGTACAAAACATCCATTACTGACTTGAATATGTACAGATAATTGAGCGATGGGTGTTTAAATGCTGGTTATTACAAAGACATAAGCAGGTGAATAGTTATCTATGTTAGAAAGCAATTTAGTGATATTTGGAGACATTGGCTGGGGTTGCCGTAATGCATTCGATTGCCCATTTAAAAGAATGGAATACAGGTTCTTGTTTTCTGAAAACATATGATCCAACATAATTTCAGGAACAGATTGCATGCAGAAAATGAGAAGTGCCTGCATGTGCTTTACAAGCCAGTTCCCACAGTGGTCCAGGCTTTCTCTGAGGACAGGCGCTCTGCCCTCCTTTGTCCCTCCTCCTGGGTCACTTACAAGATTATCTAAGTGCTCAATCAATGTTTACTGAATGACTGGAAATTATAGTTGGGTTTAAGATGATAACTCTCTCTTATATTTATATTATAGTTATAACCTAAATAAATTAAAATCTTAATGTCTAATATTTAAATTTATAGTTTAATATATGTGGCGAACCACTAGGTCAAAACAGTAGTGGGTAATACTTGAAAGCCACAACTTCAGAACTTTTGTTTTGAAAAATAAAGCTTCTAGGTTTGGTTTGCTGCAGATAAATTTATAAACTAGGTATTATTAGATCACATTACTTTAAGCATTAGGTACGAATTTTATATGTACCATAACATTGCCAAAACAAGCTGGTTATAATTTTAAAGACTTTCTAAAATGCTGGTTGGGCAATACACTGACTTGCTTCTATAAATATTTTATTATGGACTAATATAGTTCATGCATGGAAAAATTCTTCCAAAAATAAAAAAGCAGCATTTCCCAAATCTCCAACATATGTGTACATTGACTCACTTATACGCTTCTGCACCGAAGACATATGGCATACTGGAGTTTTTTGCTTAATAACTAAATCTCACTGTTAAAGATATTTTAGTTGAAAATCAGTGTACAAGGGTGCGCAAAAGTAGGTTTACAGTTGTGAGTATGCAGAACAGTTTAATCTTGTATTTTTATATATTGATTATTGTATTATTTCCCCTACAAATAACTACAGACCTGCTTTTGCCCACGCCTGTGTAATAAACATTTACCATTTGAACATTTAAAATACACAGCTCTGTTCCAAACAATGTGAAACATGTTAAGAGTAACCTGATGCATAAATAGAATAATGTACATCTATATATTCATAATGTTGCTATCTATATTATAAAAACCCAGTGGCCCTAACGCCATAACGACCAAAGACTGGCGCAGGTGGGTGGGGCTGCGCAATTTAGCACACTGGGCTTCTAGTATACATATATAAAAGTATAAGTCATATAAGTGAACAAACACAGTACATATCTGCAAATAATTCTGGGTAAAGAGGCAAAAAATTGAGTGAGAAGTAAAAAATAGTGCTGCTGACAACTGAATGAAGGTAGAAAAGCATAGAAATATCTCAAAAAATGTTTTTTAGTAGACAGGTGTTAAATAAAGGTTTAAAACTTAGACTAAGATTAACTGATAAAAGCACAGTAACTCATTCTTGGGTAAAATGAGGTCCACTAAAAAAAAAGAGCCCCTGTGTGAGATAATGTATTTTATTGTGTTGTAACTTAAATATCTACACATGTACATTATTTCTCATGCAATTATAAAACCAAAACAAATTTACAGATACAAAGATACAAAGCCAATAGCATTTAACTTGGCTTTGACAAATGAATTTTTTGCTAAAAATAAATCTTACTAAAAGTGTAAGTTTTTTCTCAGTTTTACTGTAAGTTGACAACTAATACTGTATATATTTAAAATGTGCAACTTGACAATGTGAGTTATACATATATAACTCAATATAAAAATATCAATCAATAAATACCCCAATTTTTAAAAAGGCCAAAAGACTTAAGAAGACATACAAATGACCAACAAGTAAATGAAAAGTATATGCTCAACTTCACTAATCATCAGGCAAATAAAAAAAAAATGAAATACCACCTCACATCTGTTAAACAAAAGATGTTAAGTCGTGGTAAGAATGTAGAGAAAGAGGTACCCTTGAATGCTGTTGGTGAGAATGTAAATTGGTACAGCCACTACGGGAAAGAATATGGAGCTTCCTAAAAATTAAAAATAGAACTACTTTATGATCCAGCAATCCCACTTTTGAGAAAGTAAGTTAACTTTTAAATACAAGCATGTAATCTCAAGTCAATGTACTCTTTCATCTGTGTTAACATTCATGTTAATAGAAGTATGTGGTACAAAAAAGATATCAATAACGTTATAACATTTGGAGGAAGGCTGTAATGGTGAAAATTCAATGAGATGATACATTTCAAGCTGATTCAGGACCTCATATTTAACCATATTTGACCAAAATCTCAGCCAGCATTTAAACACTGAATACCAGTTTTAATGAGATATGAAGCTGTGCTGATTATTTAAAGATAATGTTAGCAATACCATCTTGTTAAATCCTGCATTAGTTTTGTATTTAATCCAATCATACCAGAATGGAAAATAGAAAAATTATATCTAATGTTAATTTTTAATTTTTAAGTCTTACAGATTGAAAATAAATCAAAATTCAGTTTTAGTAAATAACTTATCCAAATGTTGATGAACACCAGAAAATACTGAAAATGGCTCATTTACAGCACTTTGAAAACAACCTGGTCATAAATCAAGTTTTTCTTTTGAACAAATGCTTTGGCTTCTAATATTTAAACTATTAAAACCTCTGCTCATTCAGTGTTCTGTTCACTTGGAATGAATATATAATTTATGTATCAAGTCTGCCTCTGCTCTTTTATCATTGACTATGACAACTAAAGCAATGCCTACTGTCATTTTCATGATGTGAAATCCAAGTCTTAATTTATTAAATAACTTAAGAAACAGACTTTTATTCTAGGAAAATGTCATGCCTTTGTTCATTCAAGTTAGAATCTCATGTGAGTCCACACATGGTATTTCAATCCCAAAATGCCCCACCCAGAACATTCAGAGACTGCCACTGCCTGAGTGACCAATATATACAAGGCCAAGGTCATTCAAGGTCCTCTGGGGAGTCCAAGAATTCAAAATAAGACTAGGCTATGCTGGAGAGTAAAGTTATAGTCACTTAAAAGATATCTCTAGCACTCTCACCAGAACAAATTTCCCCCAAGCTAACGTCCTGGTTTAGCTACCAATTTTTGAAACTTGGCCATACCTAAACCTAATGCTTAGAATAACCAGCCTACTACTTGTGGAAGACCCAGACAATGTTGGAATCATGCTGAAATCCATTGATTGAGGCATGGTGGATGCCTACTGTTCCCATGAATCAACATGTTTGCAGTGGATTATGTGTCACAACTCATAGCCACACAGCATTTCCAGGGGCCTATGCTCACTGCGCTCATGACTGCCTTTTGGGGAGTCTCTGAGTTTACTGGTTTCTTGGTAATTGCATGAGGTTTGTTGTGGCTTTGGTGGTTCCTTTCAAGTTAAGTCCTATACTGAATTGAATTTTTTTCTTTTGTATTACTACCCCAATTTCTAGAGTCACCCAACAAACTTCAAAAAAACTTTTTCAAAGCTACTTACAACCAGCTGGCCATTCAAATGGCTATCTGAAACTAATTAAGTAGTGAGGTGAAGAGTGTCCCCCTAAACTCTATGTCCATTCAAAACATTAGTATGCAACCTTATTTAAAAACTAGAGGCCTGATGCACAAAATTCGTGCAAGGGGCTCAGCCCTTGCAACCCTGGCTGCCTCAGCTGGCCCTCGCAGCCCCAGCTTCATCTGAAAGGTCATCTGGATGGCTGTTCTGCTGTTCAGTCTAATTAGAATATTAGCTCTTTATTATATAGGACTAGAGGCCCGGTGCACAAAATTCGTGCACTCTGGGGGGGAGGGGGTAGGTCCCTCAGCCCAGCCTGTGCCCTCTCACAGTCTGGGAGCCCTTGAGGGATGTCCCACTGAGAGTGGGGGAGCAGGCCTAAGCCAGCAGTCAGACATCCTTAGCACTGCCGTGGAAGCAGGAGAGGCTCCCACCACCACCACTGAGCTCGCCAGCTGTGAGCCTGGCTCAGGGCTTCTGGCTGAGCAGCGCTCCCCCTGTGGGAGCGTCTGCCCCCTGGTGGTCAATGTGCATCATAGCAACCGGTCGTTCCACCATTCAGTCGATTTGTATATTAGTCTTTTATTATATAGGCTAAGGTATTTTGAAGATGTAACTAGTTAAGAGGAAGTCATACTAGATTAGTGGGGGCCCTAAATCTAATTACTGGTGTCCTTAAAATAAGAGAAGGCCCACAGAGGCACACAAAAAGAAGGCCATGTGAAGACAGGAGTTGAGATTGGAATGATGCATTGGTAAGTTAAGGAATTCCAAAAATTACCAGGAATCACCAAAAGCTAGGAAGAGGCAAAGAAAGGCTTTTTCCTAGAACCTTCAGAGAGATCAAGGCCTACTGACACCTTGTTTTGAACTGTGGCCTCCAAAACTGTGAGACAATACATTTCTATTGTTTCAAGACACTGAGGTTGTGGTCATTAATTACTAGAAACTAGGAAACTGATACAAACTCCAAAGTACTTAGGGCTCTTTTTCATTTATTTCTGTAAAGCCCACTATGACAATAAAATAAAAGGAGGAAAGTCAGGCAGTAACAAACTCTTTGACAGAGGCACTGGGGTGGTTAATAAATGCATCTGTAAATGAGCTTCCCACCTCACTCCTGTCCTTCATCTCTTCTATCAGGTGCATCCTATTTTACATTGTGAAATACATATGAGACAGTGCCATCCACTTATTTAACCTCTATGAAGGTTAATATTACAGAAGGAAGAGATATCCCATGAAATAAATTTCTTTTCTTTTCTATTTTTTAAAAATACATTTTTTATTGATTTCAGAGAGGAAGGCAGGGGAAGAGAGAGATAGAAACATCCATGATGAGAAAGAATCACTGATTGTCTGCCTTCTGCATACCCACTACTGGGGATCGAACCTGCAACCCAGACAAGTACCCTGATCGGGAATTGAGCCATAACCTCCTGTTTCATAGGTCAATACTCAACTGGCTAGGCCCTTCCTTTGCTTTTTCTTTTATTTACTTATTTTTTGTTTCCCATTGGTGACGATTTCATGCAACATATTTTTCTATAGTCCTGGAATTCCTTTCCATTTCAAGTCCTTTCTTTATACCCCTTTATATCTTCAAAATGCTTCAAGTTAATGACATCATGCTGAATGTTATCAGTCTGTAATATTTATCACATAACATTATTCAGCATTCATAAATCAATAGGTGCCTTGTTTTGGGCTCAGTCACTCATAGGTGGCATTACAGACCCTCTATTCGGCCTTCCCAGAGCTGGTGGAAAGGCCACCTAGCTCCTTCCCAGATATTCCAAGACTCTGTGCCTTACACAATTTATTTCACTTTTTAAATATTCTTATGCATCATATTTTTATCAATCTATAGAGTGAAACCCTATTTTAAAAGACTTCAATATAGCCAAAACCGGTTTGGCTCAGTGGATGGAGCGTCGGCCTGCGGACTGAAGGGTCCCAGGTTCGATTCTGGTCAAGGGCATGTACCTTGGTTGCGGGCACATCCCCAGTGGGGAGTGTGCAGGAGGCAGCTGATCGATGTTTCTCTCTCATCGATGTTTCTAGCTCTCTATCTCTCTCTTTTCCTCTCTGTAAAAACTCAATAAAATATATTTAAAAAAAAAGACTTCAATATAGATGAAATAAAGAGATGTTTCGCTTTACTGAAATTAATATACTGATTTAGATTTTCAATGCATTTTGGTTTTTAGCTTACGTAACAGGGGAAGGCTCACCTTGACAATCCCCCGGATGTGCATTTTGGCAATCATCTCTGCTGTGTAGAGAAACATCAATAAAGTATCCAGAGTAAAGGTCACATACTGAAGAGGAGGATAGTGTTCGAACGTCATGGGTGTGTTCATACAGACAGAGATGACGCTGATGATGGCACAGATGCGCAGCAAAGAGTGAACCCACTGCAAAATAGTCCAAAGTTATTATTTGACGTCATAAAATGGTATCTTGAACTTGCATTATGAACCACAGTATTTGGAAAACATAATATTGAGATTGAAATATTTCACCAGTATGAAAAAGGAAACCAATGTCTGTTAAGTGCATATAAAATATTTCACATATTTTACATAACTTAATTCTCAAATCAGCCTAATTTTCACATCAATACACTAAGACTCAGGAAGATTAAGAAACCTTTCTGTGGTCATGCATTAATAAGAGCCAAAATCTAGCTGTGACATTGCTCAGGCCTCAATACAGGGTGATTGTGATTCAATTAAAATGTTAGTAACTTATTCATATGGAAACTTGATATACTGTTACTTTTAAACTTTTTAATGTTTAAAACATAGAACAGAGACCATATTATGTTTATTGGTATCTAGCACAAATCACAAATGCTTTTTAAAATGAAATGATGCATAACTCTGCCCATGTGTAGGGTTTTCTTTCCATATGTATCTTAGATGTAAAATTCTTAAAAATATATTTTAAAATCTGATATCAGCCTAAATTTTCAAAAGATAATATTATTTAGAAAAATTACATAAATTTAGCCAACTTATCTTTTCCAAAATTCCACACACACAAAAAAAGTTTCTGTGCAATTCATTCTAGCAGTGTATATGCTGTGTGATGATTTTCCTTAAACCCAACATAGAGAAGTAGGAATTAAAAAGATAAATGTGTGGAAACCATAAAAATATGAGAAGAAAACACAGGCAGTAACATCTCAGACATTTCGCATAGCAATATTTGTTCCGACATGTCTCCTTGGGCAAGGGAAAGAAAGGAAAAAACAAACAAATTGGACTACATCAAACTAAAAGGCTTCTGCACAGCAAAAGAAACTATCAATAAAATGAGAAGGGAACCCACTGTATGGGAAAACATATTTGCCAATAATACATCTCATAAGGGGTTAATATCCAAAATATTTAAAGTACTTATACAACTCAACACCAGGAAGATAAATAATCCAATTAAAAATGGGCAAAGGACCTGAATAGGCACTTCTCCAAAGGGAACATAGAGATGGCCAACAGACATGAACAAATGCTCAATGTCACTAATCATCAGATAGATAGATGATAGATAGATAGATAGATAGATAGATGCAAATTAAAACCATAATGATGTATCACCTCACACCTGTCAGAATGGCTATCATCAATAAATTAACAAACAAGTGCTGTTGAGGATGTGGAGAAAAAAGAACCTTCATGCATTGTTGGTAGGAATGCAGACTGGTATAGCCACTGTGGAAAACCGTATGGAGTTTCCCCCCAAAATTAAGAATGGAACTGGCTTTTCCCCAGCGACCCCACTTCTGGGAATTTATCTGAAGGAACCCAAAACACCAATTCAAAAGAATATATGTACCCCTATGTACACGCAGTGCTATTTACAATAACCAATATCTGGAAACAGCCCAAGTGCCCATCAGTAGGTGAGCAGATAAAACAGCTGTGGTACATTTACACCATGGAATACTATGCAGCATTAAAAAAGGAAATCTTATCTTTTGCAACAGCATGAATGGACCTAGACATTATTATGCTAAGTGAAATAAGTCAGTCAGAGAAAGACAAACACCATATTATCTTGCTTTTATATAGTATCTAATGAACAAAATAAACTAACAAAATAGAAACATAGGCATGCATATAGGGAACAGACTGACAGCTGTCAGAGGAGAGGGGGCTGGGAGACTGGACCAAAGAAGGTAAAAGGATTAAGCAAAAAGTGGTAGGTATATAGCACATAAACACAGAGAACAGTGTGGTGATAGGCAGAGGGAAAGTGAGGTGGGGCTAGGTGGAGGTAGGCAGAGAGGGGGATGGAGACAGAGTTTGCTTGAGGCGATACAGTGTGCAGATGATGTTTTACTAAGTTGTACACTTGAAACCTGTACCCCAATAAATTTAATAAATAAGTTAATTAATTAATTAAGATAAATGTGTGTATGCATGTGTGTTTGTGTGTATACCTGTGCATATGTGTAGGACATACAATTACTCACATATACTATTTTATTATAAAAATAATACCTGAGATAAAACATATTGGTTGTACCTTTATGCCAAATCCAGTTAGTATTACTATTTAATTAATTAGTAGACAATTCTTCAATATAATTTAAATGTTATTTGTTAATCTTTTAATATTATATTCCCCTTGAACAAAAGCTGCTTTGTGTAGTAGGCAGGCCCTGCATCTATGCAAGCTGGCAAGCACCCAAGATGAAAAAATAGAAAAGACTGTCAGAACTTTGAAAAGATTCAGACACTTGTAGGCTGGTGGGTGGGTTTTAATATTAATCTGACAGTTATAATATTTGCATGAAGATGTAATGCCACTAATGTCATACCATATAAGTCACTGCTGACTGATGTACTTTTCATGTAATTAGGAACTGCTTCAGTAAACATCAGTGTGTGAATTGAGCTACAACACAAAAGATCTAATTACACAAAAGAGCTCGATAAGAAGGGTTCCTCCACAACAAATCTGTTTCAAATGTAAAGTATGAATTCTAGTTAAGTATTAATTATTTTAGTTAGTGTTTCCAAGGCTACATCTATAATTCTACCTTTGTTAGAAGTTCTCAGAAAGCTCTGTATGTGGTGGACTCTATTCTCTAATCTGTTCAATTATTTCAACACGAATGGAAGACTTACTGTGTGTCAGAATTATGCAGAGGACAATAAATGGAAATAAGAAGGTTCTGACTCATCACTACTTTGCAGTCTGATGTGCATAACATATATATTTTATTTATATACAATATAAATGTATACTTATATCTACACTAATAAACGAGAAACATGCAAATTAACCATCACTCCATCACTCTGCCACTCCGCTACACCCACCAGCCAATCAGAGCGACTATGCAAATTAACCCAACAAAGATGGCGGTTGATTTGCATAAGCAGGTGTGGAGCAAAGGCTGAAGACTGAAGATGGCGGCAGCCACGGAACTGGAACGAGCAGGAAGCTTGGGTTGCTCCCGGAGACGGAGGAAGCCAAGCTTCCCACCGGCCCTGGACTCCGCTCAAGGAGTGGCTGGGGACCTGGGTCACCGGGGGCAACCCAGGCTTCCAGTCTGCCCTGGGCTCCACTCGAGGAGCTGGGGGGGAAAAAGGAGGGGCTAGGAGCAGCAGCCGGAGTGGAGACCAAAGGCCTGGGTTCCGGGTCCCGGAGGAAAACCGGTGCCGGCAGCCAGAGGAAGGAAGGCCTATAGCGCGAATCTTCGTGCAACGGGCCACCAGTACAAATATAAAATTAGTGGAAAAGAAAGAGGTTCATTCTGTCTGTGATGCAGGTCAAATGAGGAACTTTTCAGAGTGGATGGGGCACAGGTGATATCTGAAACGGAGTTCGTTAATGAGGGTGACTTGACTCATCAGAGTTGCAAGGAAAGGGCCTCTGGGCAGGAAACTGAGATTGCAGGAAGTCTCTGATGTGGCTCAAGTGGACAGGGTATCGATCTAGGAAAGGGCAGTTGCTGGACAAGTTAGAGGCAGAATATACAGAGCCTTGAATATAAATTAAAGCATTTTATTTGCAATGTGGATAATAATGATGTTTCAATGATCATAAAGCAGATGGGTTATGTGAACATAAATGAAAACATGGGAGGAAATGTGAGGAGGCTGGGGAAGAGGTCTGGAGGGTGAGTTAGATGAAGAAAGACTAGAAAGGTCAGGAAGACCATGGCTGATGATCTTGATCATGTTCAAGGAACAGACAAGTATTGAGAGTAAGTTTACTTCCTTACTTCAGCTTCCACTTATCCTAGTTTATATTTGTATGTAAGTATAAATGTGTATTGTATATAGGTAACATATATGTTATGCATCTCAGACTGCAACGTAGTGAATCAGAACTGTGTTGTTTCCAATTTTGCATCCTCTGAGCCCAGCATAATTTCTGACAAATAATGAAGCTGATCCTATCCTGGCTTGTAGAGCTCAGTTTCCAAGACCCATGGATATGCCATCCCACCTTAACTCTGGCTGTTCGCCTAGCTAATACACAGTGATACAGATCTCCCCCTCAAGTTCCCACCAGCTTAATTAGACAGAGAAGGTGACAAAGTTATTCAGAGATACTATGCACTATCTAATTAACCTTTACTTTTACTTAAAACTTGCAACTCAGAAGGAGACCTTTAATTCCAAACATTTGATTATCTCCTCACAGATTCATGCACGTTGAGAACTGTAAGTAATGAAAGCTTGGTAGAAGAGGTCACTCATGTGGGACATCAGCTTTGGATCAGCCTGTGAAGTGGTATTATCTCTACACCTGGTGACAGTGAGGACAGGACAGCACGCACAGAGGAAGAGAGGAGAGGTACTCACATACCTTCCTATGTGAGTAACTCAGAGAGGAACCTCGTTATTTCATCTCATTTGTTCTTAACTTCCAGGCTCCTAGACTCATCCATAGTCAACTGCAGCTCAAACACACATTTCAAAGCCAAAGGGTACATGATCTTTGAATATATGAATCAAATTTCCTTTAAATCAGCATGTGCTACTCCATACTTCAAAGAAGACACTTACTGGCTTGTTAATCCAGAGTATGTCAGCGTTGTCTGACAAAGATTCATCAGGACCAAAGTCAGTCACCGGCTGGGCCTCCACCCTGGAGCTCTGTTTCCTTTTGAGCATGCTGGAGTTAGCTCTGGTGAGGGAGCACAAAACGGCAGTCTGGGGAAAGAGAGTCCTGTTAGTGACCTAAGCCATCTTTACCCTGATCACTAAAAACACAAGTGCCTCATGGATGCCCGGTCATGTATTGATCACACACTCATTCCGTTATACTGTACATAATAAACATATGCAAACAGAAATTTTAAAAGAATGCGATAAAAATCAATATGAATAAAAGCTTGATACTTTTTTTTCTCGCGACCCAATAGATCATCTTGTGTACTTCTTAAACAGTTTGCATGCCAGTCTAGAGACCACTGGTCTAGATGAACTGGAGTGAAATAGCTTTCCCCCTAAGAGTACACACATTAGTAGGAAATTTTTCGAGGTCTATGTTCATACACCTAAAGCTGCCTCCACTTAAAGGCAGTCTTGCCAGAGCACAGCTGGCCAATGCAGATGAAATACTCAGATGTTCCCAGGATTTTCCCTCGGGTTAATTTGATGGGACACTCACAGACATCTGTTTCCAATGACAGCCCCAAGTTGATCTTCTGAGTGTGTCCATGCCATAATGAATGTGAGCCAGAGAGCATGGGGCAGAAATTACTGTAAATGGAGTTATTTTTTTTTCTTTTGTGAATTGTATTATACCAATTCTTTCAGCTACTCTGAAGTAAACCCAGATTACATTGAAGAGGGAGATGAGATGCTTGCTTGCACATAAATTTCCACTATTCTGTGTCATCTACATCTTGCGATATGTCACCTCCCTTTAAGCCGTTGCTACCACCCTCCATCCAGCAGCCACTGAACGGAGAGGCCTACCGTACGTCCTGCTTTCAGGACACAAAGCGAGTAAGTGCAAGAGATGTTGTAAAGGCAGGTGGTGCCTGATGACCCTGTGTATCCACAGAGAGATTTCTTATTTGATTAACACCTGGATTGAATGTTAGAGGAAGAAGAGGAATAAATGTATTTTGGATATATACTATGTTTGGGGCACTTTGCAATGATATTTTACGTATTCTTTACAACTAGTGGAAGAAAGAAAACATCTAGTCTTTTTATGAAAGCACTGGAAACTCCATTCTTGGGGGAGCTAATAACTTGACCAAGGCCACCTAGACAAACTTGAAATTTAAAAGAAACTCTATTTGATTTCAAAACCTAAGGTGTTTATCCTTGACCACACTGATGTGGAGCACTGATTAGGAGAATTTCCAAAAGATAAGGGAGGGATTAGGCCCCCCAGGCAGCTCACAGTGGTAAAGATGCCATGTCAAGAAAATGCAGTAGTGTTAACCCCAGGCAGGTGCACTGGCTTTTTTATCTGCTGCTGCGTGAAGATAAAGAAAAAAACAAAACCAAGGACAGTGAGTGCCACTCAATCCCAGAGGGAGCAGAAGATGGAAACAAAGTGTTTATAGTGTGTGCAACTGCAGTTTTTACTGGGAAGGAGAACACAAAAGCTCGGGACAAGTGGATGTTGAATCTGAGTCCCTATGTTTGAGCACCTACCTCTATACCTATGTTCTCCTTGGTGCACCCAGGTAGGTAGGTATATGTGCCTAACCCTCCTATTCACAGAAGAAAGCAAACTAATTTGCTTTAAGGTATGCTAGGTATTTCCAGTTTGTCTTGTCCTGAATATTGGGTTTAAATATGAACTTTGCAGTATGCTGCACTAATGAATTTTATTTTACATAATTGGAGTTAGGGACACTTGACATCAATATGCAAATGTATGCAAAATATTCAAATTATGCTTGTTCTCTGATTTACTGTGGGGGGAAACATCTGGTGGCCACAATTTAAGATGCTTCTTGAATGACAGTCTTTTATGTACCCAAAACTGAATACAGAATCTTTTAGAAATCCTTCAAGATTATACAATGCAGGGGATAAGATAAAGAGTGGCTTCACAGTGTTGTTCAAAAGAAAATTTTATAGACCTAACTATTAGCTTTAATATCACTTTCAAGGAGTCAGTGGAGACGTATGAATGGCCATTTACTGTTCTTATGACTTGGCCCTAAATTGCATCTGAAAAAATATTTTATTCATAAATGTGACACCTTCGCGTATGAATGCCATGCATTTGATTATAAATACCTCATCCAAAGCAAAACAAGTGATTACAGATTTGTTTATCCAGAATTTATTTTTTTTTTTAAAAATCTCCATGTTGGCTATTATTTGGCCCACCAAAATAATGTAACTATAATGAGTGACATTAGTAGTCATCCACTTTCACCTCATTTTACCTACTGAAAAAGTGCCACCAACTCAAACTGCCCAAGAAAACTATCTGAACTATCTGTCCAAACTCTGCATATATTAAAACTCAACAACTAGCTCCTGAATCACTGACATTCTGACCAATTTAATAATATTAAATATTATGTAAAGCATGCAAGTAGCAAAATAAATTCAAGTTACAGACATATAAAGACTCCAAGATTAATTTGAGGCAATAGATTGTAATAATTTTCCTTTACATACATAAATATTGTTTTTCACATTTATTTATGTTGAATCAATATATCTGAGTGCAGCAAACCTGTTATTCCCCTGATAAAGAACAGCAGGCATATTTAAGTATCCTAGGTAAGCTTATTATTTTGATAGGAAATTGCTTCTGTGTATCTTAGCCTTATCACCATTATGTATTTATAACCTAATATTTTTTTCTGTTTGCAGAATTGTCTTTTATAAAGTACTGTATTAAATTCAAAAATATAAGGCTTCCAGTAGATGTGTCACACTTTTTAAAAGTAGTTGGTATTTAAATATTCAATAGTATGAGGAGGCCACACAGTTACAATATATTCATTGATAAATCTTTTGCTCAGACAGAAGAGTTACTTTGGTTCATTTGTTTTATTTTAAGTGGTTAACATCCAGCTTTATATCCTTTGATAGCTATATGCTTTCCTTAGGTCATTCCAGCTCTCTCTTGACCAAATTAAAGCTAATAAATTCAGTTTTCTTTAACTGTGAGGTGTTGCAACATTATAGGTCATTTCTTCTTCTTGTAAGCCTCTCGGGTTTGCATGAAACTGTTTTGAATCTTCTGTCTTCTAAATTATGGTTTACAGCATGTCCCTTACTTACCGTCCCATGTGTCTGTTCTCTATACTCATCAACCTCTGAAATGAGCATCTGCTCGTACAATTTCCACCACCATCTGTTGGTGTCCAGCTACTATTACTGAATCATGTATCTATGCTGCTTCTCCCTTAGATATAGGCCATACCACCACCAGCATCACTTAAAAATCAACAGGCCGACTTGATATCAGTCTCAATTTCCAGATCCCACTGCCCTGAGCTTTTCAGGACCCACGTGAAGGTCCCACATCTGCAGAAGGACTGCATGGATATTCTTTTCACAGGTTTTCACAGGTGATTTCTTTTGTCGTTCCTCATTCCATTGGTATACAAGGCCCCTTTCACTTTATCTCCATTGCTAGAGCCCTTTCTAAGCCACGGGACCTCAGATCTGGACTGCCACAAATATCAACCATTTAAATATATCCTGTCCTTCATATCAGAAATCAACTTCCCAACACACTGATAGGGTCTCTCCAGAAAAACCTCAGCTGATCCTCTCTTTCTCATTCATTCACACAGAAAATACACGCATCCAAATGGTATCAGACACTGGGATATATGCTGGGTACACAGCATGGAACAGCAAAGGCATCTGTAGAACTTACAAATTGCCTGCTTTACTTAACCTGATGTTTCAAGGACACAGTCCCACTGAGTTTACTTGCACTTCCTTTCATACCTGTACCCGCATGCTCTACTTGAATTGGTGAAACACACCATTACCCACCATCCTTCAACCTTTCTAAGCCACTTCTGCTCCTTCTTCCAGCAGTGCCCTCTTTGTTGTCTGCTGCCAGACCCACAGCAGACCTTCCTAGTCCCATACTTAACTCATGAAGTGTTATGTTTGTGTGTGTGATTTGTTTAACTGAAAGATTTAAAGTTTGGGGATAAAAGTGTAAACAAGAGAAACATACCTCTCTAGTAGACTCACAGCATCGATTTGATGCTAAAAAGCCCCCAAAGAATACATAAGTCAGTGATTTATTTTTAAGCATTAGGTGTCACTACAACTGACAACACACCAAAATCAACCACTGTTCTTCTGGTCACTTATGTATACAAACTGAGGCCTTTACCAGTAAAAGAGTACAGCCACTATGGAAGACAACATTGGGGCCCCTCAAAAAGTTAAAAATAGAACTATCAATTTTTAAATTTTTTTTGTTAATCCTCAACCAAGGGTATTTTTTTGCACTGATTTTTAGAGAGAGTGGAAGGAAGGGAGGGGAGGGGAGAGAGAGAGAGAAACAATAGATCCAGAGATAAGGAAGCATGGAACAGACTGAAGAATCTCAGAGGGAAGGGGAAAGGGGGAAGGGGGAAGGGGGAAGGAAAGAGATTAACCAAAGAGTTTATATGCATAACCAATGAACACAGACAATAGGGAGGTGAAAGCCTGGAGGGCAGGAGTGGGGTGGAGGGGTTCAATGGGGGGAAAAGGGGACACCAGTAATACTTTCAACAATAAAAATAAATTTAAAAAAACAAAAACACAGAACTATTATACAGCCCAGCAACTGCACTTTTAAGCCTTTATCTAAAAAGAATGAAAACTCTCACTCCATCTTGAATGGCTAAAACTACCATCATTCTTCAAGCCCAGATCACCTTGGTTCCCTGGTAAGGGCACTGAAAACCACGTCCCACACTCTCTCAGCACTCTGCACCTCCTTCCATCAGCTCACTTCTCACAGCCCATGCTGGACTCCAGCAACCCCAGTGTCTCCCGTTTAGTGGTACCAATTAGTTGCCTTTGATGTTAATAATCAAAACCATTTAAGGGAAAGTATTAAAGACAGAATCTGTTCTAAAATTGAATAAATATTTACTAAACCAATTATTTTATAAAAAAAAAAAATAATCCTCAAACACAGAGAGAGAGAGAGAGAGAGAGAGAGAGAGAGAGAGAGACCTACTATAAATCTCACAAAAAGGAGATGAAATGATTTTGTAAAATGAGTTATTTACCATGGTAAAATAGTGAGCTCATCAGTTGATATCCTCCCAAATTCTGTTGACTGCCATGTAAAAACAGATTTGTCCAACAAAAATGTTTAAGAAATCTGAAACACCAATCAGAAAAAAATATATGCACCCCTGTTCATAGCAGCAGCACAACTTACAATAGCTAAGATTTGGAAACAACCCAAGTGCCCATCAGCAAATGAGTAGATAAAAAAGCTGTGGTACATTTACACAATGGAATACTACTTGGCTGTATGAAAGAAGGAACTCTTACCATTTGAAACAGCATGGAGGGACCTGGAGCATATTATGCTAAGTGAAAAGAGCCAGTTAGAGAAAGGTAAGTATCACCTGATCTCACTCATATGTGAAATCTAATGAAAAAAATAGATCCAGAGACATAGAAGCATGGAACAGACTGACCAACTTCAGAGGGAAGGTGGGGGTGGGGGTGGGTGGGGAGAGATTAACCAGGGAACTTATATACATACTAGAGGCCTGGTGCACGGATTTGTGCACATTGAAAGGAAATTAATTAGAAGGTGGCTGGAGGGGCAGGACTGGGCGAGACAGGCCGGACATGCCCTGGAGCCAACTTCCCACGGTCCCTCCCCAGCCGGCCGCACCTGGGCTGGCGCCAGGGCTCAAAGGGCATCTGTGGAGTGAGCAGGGTCCTTCCAGCAGGTGGGGTCCCTCAGCCTGGCCTGCGGGGATTGGGCCGAAACCAGCAGTCCGACATCTCCCGGGAGGTCCTGGAGTGCGAGAGGGCACTCTGCAAAGTTGCTGTCACTCGGCAGCTCCTGCATTGAGCATCTGCCCCCTGGTGGTCATTGTGCATCATAGCTACCAGCCAGTCAGCCGGTCGCTTAGGCTTTTATGTATATAGAGGCCTGGTGCACAAAAATTTGTGCACTTGGGGGGGAGGGGGGTTCCTCAGCCCAGTTTGTGCCCTCTCGCAGTCTGGGACCCCACAGGGAATGACCACCTGCTGGCTTAGGTCTGCTCCCCGGGGGATTGGGCCTAAGATGGCACTCAGACATCCCTCTGGCAGCCCAGCAGTCCTCAGGGGATGTGCACTTGCCAGCGAGGAGAAGGCCTAAACTGCAGTCGGATATCCTTAGCGCTGCTGAGGAGGCAGGAGAGGCTCCCACCACCACCACTGTACTGGCAGCCATCAGCCTAGCTTGTGGCTGAGCAGAGCTCCTCCCATGTGAGAGCGCCCTGACCACCAGGGGGCAGCTCCTGCATTGAGCGTTTGCCCACTGGTCGTCAGTGTGTGTCATAGTGACCAGTTATTCCCAGTCCTTCTCCTGTTAGGGTCAGTTTGCATATTACCCTGTTACTATATAGGATAGAGGCCTGGTGCACGGGTTGGGGCCGGATGGTTTGCCCTGAAGTGTGTCCCAGATCAGGGTGGGTGTCCTGCTTGGGTGCCTGGCCAGCCTGGATGAGGAGATGATGGCTGTTTGCAGCTGCCGCACCCCCTTCAGGGTGGAGGTTCCCACTGGGGTGCCTGGCCAGTCTGGGTGAGGGGCTTTTTCAGGCTGGCGGGCGACTGAAGCTCCCATCCTCTCTTTTTTTCTTTTTTTTTTTTTCTGGGATTTATTTACCTTCTATGCTGTCACTAGAACTGAGAGCTGGCTTTACCTCTGAGGCCCGGCTCCAGCTCTGAGACCTCGGCTGCTGAAAGCAGGTATCTGGGGTGTTTGGCTTCCATAATTGAAACACTGTCTCAGCTCCAGCTCTGACGGCTGAAAGCAGGTTCCTGGGGATTGTTTAGCTTCTATAATTGCAATATAGTTGCTTAGAGTGCAAGCTCAGAGCCCAGCAGCGGCAGGCGGGGAACCTTGGCTTCCTCCTTCACTGGAGCAAGAAAGCCTCCTGTTTGCTTCAGCTGCCTGGCTGCCAGCCACCATCTTGGTTGGCAGTTAATTTGCATATCTTGTTGATTAGCCAATGGGAAGGGTAGCGAAGTTATGGTTAATTACCATGTTTGTCTATTATTAGATAGCATATGCATAGCCCATGGACATAGACAATAGTGTGGTGAAGACCTGGGAGGAGTGGGTGCAGGGTACAGGGGTCAATAGGAAAACACACAAAAGGGACATCTATAATACTTTCAACAATAAAGATAAAATTTTAAAAATGTTTACTGAGAGCTCATCTTGTGCCAGGCCTACTTTAAGAATGTCATACATCATGTAACTCAATTCTTAGAACTGTTTCACAGATGAGGAAACTTAGACATAGAGATGAGGGAGGACATGAACCAAGACAAGTGGTGTATGGAACTATTAAATTAAAATTTCATTATATTATAAAATAGACAAATAATAAAAAGAAAACTTTTTCACCATATTCTTACTCAACCTGGTGATTAGAAATTCTTTTGACATCAATTATTGTTGTGAAAATAGTACATTTTTTATCTCTAAAATTTGAATTTTTACTATGTGATTCATTTGTAGTTTTTCCAGCCACACATTTGAAAAAATGTGTCTATGTTTTCTTTTTCTTCTTTTTTTCTTTTTTGGGAAGAAATGACCAAACTTCACATCAAATCTATTTAAATGTCACTTACAGGTTTTTGAAGTCATTATTCATTCATCCAGCCTTTTTCCTTGAGGGTGAGTCCTAAAAATATTCTATTATGCTTTTATTGCCTTTCCTCTGAATTTTAGGGGGGAAAAATGAGAAAAAGGCATTTAACTCCAATCTAATGATCTTATTAACAAGTAAATATGCCAGGAGCCGGTCCATCCTTGCTGTTTCAAGGGACCTGGCATATATGGCATACTGTTCTTAATATGTTTGCTCACCTTCTTGGCACTATGTGTTTTAACCAAGGTCACCTCTCTGAGAAAGGTTGTTTCCCCAGATAGGGATTTTCCCCTGAAGTTAGGGAGGGAATAAAACCCCTAAACTAAGTGCCAGGCGGGTAATTAATCACTTTAACTATGAACAATCATGCTTAAGCTACATAATCTTTACTCCCTAGAATGGAGATAAGAAACGCCCTAACCTTTGGAATAGAGATTGATAGGATTGGAATCAACTGGTATAAATACAGATGTAACAGGACACAGAACCTAGACACAGAACCTAGAGACAGAAGAACTTCGCTGGAGAGAACATGGAAAAAGATCCTGGACAGAAACTGGCCACAGAACCTAGACACAGAACCTAGACACAGAACCTAGACACAGAACCTACACAGAACCTAGAGACAGAAGAACTTCACTGGAGAGAACATGGCAAAAGATCCTGGACAGAAACTGGCCACACAACCTAGAGAGAGAACCTAGCGAGAGAACATGGCAAAAGATCTTGGACAGAACCTGGCTACAGAACCTGGATAGAACATGGCAAGAGAACCTGACTAGAACCTGGTGACTGAACCTGGCTGGAGAACCTGGACAGAACCTGGCTGGAGAACCTGGAGAACCTGGCTGGAGAATCTAGCAAGAGAACATGGACACAGAACCTGGCTGGAGATCCTAAACAGAACTTCGCTGGAGATCCTGACCAGAACTTGGCTAGAGATCCTGGCTAGGCTGCTGATCAACTGAACGCTGTCTCCGTGTCATTCCTTCTTCGCCGACTCCGTCCACACCTTTGGGGATCCCTGGACCTGCTGGGGTTGGACCCCAGCATATGGCGCCTGAACAGGGACCCCTAGGTAAGCCCCACTCTCGGGATGGATAGGACTCCACCGTAGGAAGAGGGTGGATAGTCTTCGCCGACTCCATCCACACCTTTGGGGAACCCCTGGACCCGCTGGGGCTGGACCCCAGCATAAATAGAAAGTTGTCTTTATTTCTTAAATATGACAGATTTCTTAGTTTCCTAGAGTTAGTTTTAGTCTCAGAAAGTCTTTTTCTTTTTTTTTCTTTTTTAGCCTCACCTGAGGTTATTTTTCCATTGATTTTTAGAGAGAGTGGAAGAGAGAGGGAAAGACAGAGAAATATTGATTTGAGAGGAATACATCAACTGGTTGCCTCCTGCACATGCCTGACCAGGGGCCAGGCTGGGAAACTGCTTGCAACTGAGGTACACGCCCCTGACCAGAATCAAACCCAGGGTCCACAGGCTGACACTCTATCCACTGAGCCAAACCAGCTAGGGCTTAGTCTCAGAAATTCTTGACTGACTATGCTGAGAATGTGAAAACTAGAAAATAATTCCACTTATGACACATGGGTAAAAAATTGTATGTTTTTGCAGAGAATGTACTAGAGCAGGAAGAAGGGATTTGTTGAGAGAAATCCTGCCATACTAATAATCCAAGTTCAGAACATAATCAATGGGGTGATTTTGTTTTGTAGTGTTTGTTATCCCAGCAAGGAGAATCCCGACTAAATGGAAGTTATCAACAGAATTTAGTAATTGGTAGCTATTTATGCAACAACAACAACAAAAAAACACACCTGTTTAATCTCAAAGTTTCCAGTAACACGTTGGGCTATCTGGAGAGGTGGTAAGCTCTTTTCTGGATATTCTCAAAGAGAATGACTACACATCATGGAGTTTGCAAAAAGGACTTCTGGACTGTCTGAAAGTTTGCAATAGATTACAATCCAAAAGACTTCCAGTGATAGAATTTATCACACTCTTGAAGCTGTTCCTAATGTTATGCATTTTATCAATTCTTAGGGTAGGGTGATGGTCCATCAACTACTGTGTAGAATTTTAGAAGAGAATCAAGCTTAAATATTATATATATTTTTCACTTGCAAGATGATATCAAATGTTTATTGAAAGCTGGCTCTGGGCCAGGCTCTATTCCAAGGCTTTAATACATCTCTGAAATTTTTTAGTATTATTCCCATTGTACAGATTAAAAGTCTGAGGCAACCTTGCCCAGATCCACATGAGCTGACAGCAAGCTTAGAACCCAGTGAGTATGTTTTGTTGGGAGAACAGAGATAGGGGAGAAAGGGAGAGATGGTGTGGAGAATTTGATTCTTACTTTTGAACCTCAAGAACTTTTGTAAAATTAAAATGCTGTGCAAAAATGACAAATTTCGTTTGTAATTCTTTGAAATGAGTAAAATATGAAAATAATTGTTAAGTTTAAACAAATCATATCTAACATTTGCTGAGGATTTATGATGTGTGAGACTGATGTTTGAGTGAATTATCTCATGTACTTTTTTGCCATCCGCAGTGGGACTGGTTTTCTATTATTCCTACTTCACAGATAAAACTGAGGTTTAGAGAGGGTAGATGCCCTGCCTGAGGTCAATTTCTGATCTTTACGCCCTAGGTATTCAGCTGTCTTTCCTTTTTTTTAAAGAATCACCATATACATACATATATATATATATATATATATATATATATATATATATAAATTATTGATGTTTTAGAGAGAGAACAAGAGAGAGGAAAAGAGAGATAGATCAATGAGAGAGAGTAATATCAATCTGCTACCTCCTGCATTCCCCCTACTGAGGATCGAGCCCACAACCCCGGCATGTGCCTTGACTGGGAATCAAAGCAGTGACCTCTCAGTGCTTGGGATGATGCTCAACCAACTGAGCCACACCGGCCAGGGTTGGCCATGTCTTTCAATCTGACCTTTCCATGCCTTTATGAATAGAGTCTTCTTTCCCAGAGATCAAAGGCAAGCAGTCTCCAATTCTTGCCTCTCCCAAATCTAAACAGTGAAATTAAGTTACATCATGGCTACCCCTAGAACTACAATGCCAGTCCTTTTTTTAAAAAAAATATATATTTTATTGATTTTTTACAGAGAGGAAGGGAGAGGGATAGAGAGTTAGAAACATCGATGAGAGAGAAACATCGATCAGCTGCCTCCTGCACACACCCCACTGGGGATTTGCCCGCAACCAAGGTACATGCCCCGGACTGGAATCGAACCCGGGACCCTTCAGTCCGCAGGCCGAAGCTCTATCCACTGAGCCAAACCGGTCAGGGCCAATGCCAGTCCTTTCAAGCCACTCCCAAGCAAGCTTCTCCTCACTCTCCTCTGTTCATGAACTCTCAGAGGCTAAATGCATCTTTCCTTCTTTCTAATCAGGCTTCTGCTTAGAGACAGGCAGGCAGCTGAGTTGTTTACTCTCTTAAAACCACCCAGGTTCCATATCTGCCCAGTGATGTAGCAGAACAGACCACTTTAGCAGGAGAACTAGGACTCCACTGAAATTTTGACACCTAGGGTAACAGCAACCATCTCCCTGGCCTTGCTCTGCCTCCAAATGCACTTTTCATCTGGGTGCTTCATCTATGTCTTGGCCCTTACTAAATCAGGATATAGCCCTGCAAAAACAGTGTTATATGCATGGTCCAGCCTCAGCAGGTCTTCAAGGGCCACCCAAGATGGGCTACTGAACAAAGGAAGCCAAACATTTCAAAAGACCATCTCCAAACACAGGCTCTTCTTTTCCCTTTTCCTTTTGTCAACACACTGATTAAAAACAGAAAATAGTTCTCTGCTTTTTATATTGAGTCTACTTACTAAATCCCCAAAAAAGAAGCACATTATTTTTTTTCCAGTTCTTTTTACAAATACCTTAAAACAGTGTCATTACTTTGCCAAGGATTCTGTTCTGTTTCTTTTTTATTTTTAACTGTGAAAATTGAATTTTCTTTGACCTTTAAAAATTATTGGATTTGCTAAAGGAATTCAGGATACACTATGATGGCCCGCCATCTGTTTGTTGTTGCACCCTGCATGCCAAACTAAAGCATCCAAGCAGTAGGAGACGGAATGAAGCTGTATTTATGTCACCTAAGTTACTGTAGCATTGATTACAGATTGAAGCGATCAGTTTGCACATGTAGGCTGAGCAGCCTCTCTCCATCTTTACTCAGAAAATTCAGTAAATCCATTTAACAAGTCCTTGTCTTTCACTTTTAAAAAGGATATTATGCATTTATAATGTTGTGAGTTATTCTGGGTACAGTGTAGGTTTAAAACATTTTTAAAGAAAAATGTCAGAGTTAAAAATTACCACAGGTTGATCATATGATTTTGTAAGGTCAAGGTTCCTAATCTCAGAGTAGTCCCCAAAAGGGTCTCCCACCCAAAGGCAGAGCCTTCGATGATTCTCATCATCCAATAGTGCAGTGAAAGACATTTTATTTTGATAAATGGCCACTATCATTTAAAGATTATGAAAATCAAAAAAGGAGATCATCTATTTTTATTGTGGTTAGTTCATCTTGTAGTAAGTTTGCAAAGGTTGGACAAAGAAAGTGAATGGTTTAAAATAATGGTTTTCAAAACTTTTCCACACTGTACTTAAATTGTATGGAAAATTGAAAGGAGTTATCAATTTTCTGTGGATGTGTGGTTGTTTAATTTTGTAATATGAATCCATAAAGTTTGGCCACAGAAGGCAAGTGGTTTAAAATAGTAGTTTCCATGACCTAGATAGTATTATGCTAAGCGAAATAAGTAAGACAAAGACAAATACCACATGATTTCACTTATATGTGGAATGTAACAAAATAAACAAACAAAATGGAAACAGACTCATAGATACAGAGAACAAACTGATGGTTGCTAGGTGGGAGGAGGATTGGGGGGCTAGGTGAAAAAGGTGAAGGAATTAAAAAGTACAAATTGGCAGTTACAAATTAGTCACAGGGCCCTGGCCAGTGTGCCTCATTTGGTTGAGAGTTGTCCTATGCATCAAGAGATCACTGGTTGGATTCCCAGTCATAGCACATGCCCAGGTTGTGGGCTCAATCCCCAGTAGGGGGCATGCAGGAGGCAGACAAATGATGTTTCTCTGTCATAAATGTTTCTCTCTTTCTTCCTCTCCCTTTCTCTCTCTCTCAAATCAATAAAAGCATACTTTTTTTAAAATAGTCATGAGGCTGTAAAGTACAGTATAGGAAATGTAGTCAGTAATATTGTAGTAATTATATATGGTGCGGGGGTGGGGGGATCACTTCAGAAGTCGTATAAATGTCTAACCACTATATTGTAAACCTGAGACTAATATATTGAATGTCAACTGTACTTTAAAAATAAATGTGTAGAACAGAGTTCATAATATTAAAAAAAAATAGTTGTTTCCAAAGACTGCTTAACATTGAATCACCCAAGGGTTTTTAAACATTTTCAACCACACTCATCCTTCACCTCTGACATACTAAATCAGAAGCTCCCATAGTAGAGCATGGGAAATGGTATTTTTTTAAAACACTCCCTGGGTGATTCTTACACACCTTCCCAGCAGTGGTCCCAACTAGTGATGAGATCACTGGTCCAGATGCTCAGGAGATCATTTTAATACCTATAGAGTTTACTGTGCATAATCAAGATTGGTTGTGAGGCAGAGGAGGGAAAATAGATAGACTTGTTATAAGCAAAACAGCAAAATAGAAATCTGAGACAAAAATTTTGATGTATAACTATGTATGCACAGTATGTTCTATTTTTAACTTTTCTTCAGAAAACTTCAGAATTTTCTAAAATATATGGAATATATTTTATATACAAGAATAAATTTTTGCCTTATAAAATTACTAAGGTATTTGTTTTTTCTTAAATATCCTAATAAAAGAGTAATATGCAAATTAACCATCCCTACGCGATAAAAATGGCAGCACCCACAGCCAATAAGGAGGGGATATGCAAATTGACGTGACAAAGATGGCAGCGTTGGCCAGAGCCACGGAGCAGGCCCAAGAGTGGCTGGAGGCTTGGCTTCCTTGGTCACCCCAGCCATAGTGGTGGGGGCCAAGGCAGAGATGGTTAGCGGCCATCAGGCAAGCAGAGGAGGGCAGTTTGGGGCCATAAGGCCAGCAGGGGCGGGCAGTTGGGGGTGACTGGGCCAGCAGGGGAGGGCAGTTGGGGGCAATCGGGCTGGCAGGGGAGCAGTTAGGAATCAATCAGGCTGGCAGGGGAGTGGTTAGTGAGTGATCAGGCTGGCAGGCAGAAGTGGTCAGGGGCAATTAGGCAGGCAGGCGAGTGGTTAGGAGCCAGTAGTCCCGGATTGTGAGAGGGATGTCCAACTGCCGGTTTAGCAGTTGGACATCCCCCAAGGGGTCCCAGATTGGAGAGGGTGAAGGCCGGCTGAGGGCACCCCCTCCACTCCCGCATGAATTTCATGCACTGGGCCACTAGTTCTACTATAATTTTCTAGTTTAAAACATACCTTTAAATAGCTATTCATTTATTGAAAGAAGGGAAGCAAAAGCAAATTGCCTTAGTTCAACTGAGTCAGTTTTTTAGTTTTTTATTTTAAATATATTTTATTGATTTTTTTACAGGGAGGAAGGGAGAGGGATAGAGTCAGAAACATCAATGAGAGAGAAACATCGATCAGCTGCCTCTTGCACGCCCCCTACTGGGGATGTGCCCGCAGCCAAGGTACATGTCCTTGACTGGAATCGAACCTGGGACCCTTGAGTCCGAAGGCCGGCGCTCTATCCACTGAGCCAAACCGGTCAGGGTTGAGTCACTTTTTTAAATGTTTTAATATTTTATTTACTAAAAAGTAGAAAGTTGGTTTTATTTCTTTTTATTTTTAATTTTTAAGTATTCAGTGGGGCCTTGACATACGAGTGTCCCGACTAACAAGTTTTTTGAGATACCAGCTGTCTCTCGGCCGATTTTTTGCATTGAGTTGATAGAGTAATTTGAGTTAATAAGCTCCTTAACGAGCTTGGGCTCAGAACGAATTAAACTCGTAAGTCAAGGCCCCTCTGTATTTTTATTCATTTCAGAGAGGGAGGGAGAGGGAGAGGGAGATAGAAACATCAAGATGAGAGAGAATCATTGATTGTCTGCTTCCTGAACACCCCACACTGGGGATGGAGCCCACAACCTGGGCATATGCCCTGACCAGAAATCGAACTGCAACCTCCTAGTTCATAGCTCAACACTCAACCACTGAGCCATGCTGGCCAGGCGAGAAAGTTTGTTTTTAGGTTCTCCAGAGTTTAATATCTTTTTACTCCATATATATTGATATACATTGAATTGAGGGATATAGAAAGAATAATTTAATGAAAGGTGTTTCTAAATCCATCAAGCTCTATAGCTGAAAATTTAAATTCCTTATTTACAATGCTTATCTTAATCTCTTTAGCTCTTGGGAGAAATAGTTAAGCAAGTTTCCATGTTTGAAAAATGCCTATCCCAGTTTTAAATTATTTATGATATTTTTTAAATAATTCTTTATTGTTGAAAGTATTACATTTATCCCCCCATTTCCCCTCATTGACCCCCACCAGCCCATCCCACCCCCACCCCAGGCCCTCACCACCCCATTGTCTATGTCCATGGACCATGCATATATGCATACAAGGTCCTTGGTTGATTACTCCCCCCACACACACACCCCTCCCACCCCTAACCCTACACCCCCATCCCCAACACCCACCCCCACCCCCGCCTTCCCTCCGGGATTCCGCACTCAGTTTTATGCCTCCATGTCTCTGGTCCCACTCCTTTCATCAGTTTATTTTGTTACTTAGATTCCACATATGAGTGAGATCATGTGATAGTTGTCTTTCTCTGACTGACTTATTTCACTTTATCTATGATATTTTTTAACCTCAGACAAATTTTGTAATATATTCAATAGTATTTTCAACCATCTCTTGTATCTTGTCTTGTATCTTGTCTGATACAGGCTCCCAGAATTTGTACTTTCAACAATAAGAAGTATTATTGATCCTTCCTCTGCTCCAGAAGTAATACATGAAACTGATCTATAAATTTCATAAAAATATTAAAAGAGAATAATTTTTTAAATAATGAAACAAAAGATTTACAGCTAACTGAATGATAAAGATGTAATTAGTTGTTTTATCTAGGCATAACAAAATAAAAACTAAAATGCCACAATCACCCAAGCTTAAAGTCCTGGATTTATTCTTTACTCATCATTCCCATTCATTTTTTGGTTTGGTCACCAAGATCTGTTAGCATTTGTTCTATTGATAAATCTCTACTGTCTACCTCTCCATTTCCATCACTGGAGTCTGTCTGATTCCAGTTAACTCATCCTCAGAATTTCATCCCTGATTTCTCTAATACCTTCCTTTACTGACTCCCATTCTAATTTTTCTCCTATTCTTGACTTAATTCTTACTTTTTGACAGGCTAATACATCCTTTAGATAACTACAGATTAACATGCCTTAAAGATCACAGTGCTATGGTTCTTAGTTATTTTTTCTACTACATCTTAAGTTTTCCTAATTTTTAGTGAATCCATTCACATTTCTATCTTCTCTCTTTTCCTCTCTACTTCTATTTTGTTATTTACTTCCTAAGCTGAAATGATTCCTTATCCCATCTTAGGTCATAGAACCCTTCTCAGAAACACTGCATCTATGGGCCATGTCTTCCAATAAATACACACAAGAATACTTTCAGCAGTACATATTATAAGGCTATGAAAATTAGTATATAGAAGTGCCGGGAGCCAGTCCATGCTTGCTGTTTCAAGGGACCTGGCATATATGGCATACTGTTCTTAATATGTTTGCTCACCTTCTTGGCACTATGTGTTTTAACCAAGGTCTCTGAGAAAGGTTGTTTCCCCAGATAGGGATTTTCCCCTGAAGTTAGGGAGGGAATAAAACCTCTTAACTAAGTGCCAGGTGGGTAATTAATCACTTTAACTACGAACAATCATGCTTAAGCTACATAATCTTTACTCCCTGGAATGGAGATAAGAAACGCCCTAACCTTTGAAATAGAGATTGATAGGATTGGAATCAACTGGTATAAATACAGATGTAAGAAGACAGAACGAAGACAGAGAGAGACAGAAATTGGCACAGAACCTACACAGAACGTTCTCTAGAGACAGAAGAACTTCGCTGGAGAGAACATGGCAAAAGATCCTGCACAGAAACTGGCCTCAGAACCTAGAGACAGAACCTAGCGAGAGAACATGGCAAAAGATCCTGGACTGAACCTGACTACAGAAATTGGCAAGAGAACCTGACTAGAACCTGGTGACTGAACCTGGCTGGAGAACCTGGACAGAACCTGGCTGTAGAACCTAGCGAGGGAACATGGCTATAGAACCTGGCTGGATAACCTGGAGAACCTGGCTGGAGAATCTAGCAAGAGAACATGGACACAAAACCTGGCTGGAGATCCTAAACAGAACTTCACTGGAGATCCAGACCAGAACTTGGCTGGAGATCCTGGCTAGGCTGCTGATCAATTGAACGCTGTCTCCGTGTCATTCCTTCTTCGCCGACTCCGTCCACACCTTTGGGGACCCCTGGACCCGCTGGGTTTGGACCCCAGTATAGAAGAGGCTTGTAAATATAATTTTCTTAAAGATAGTAACTCCTATTACTTAAAAAATTTTCATTTAATTACTTTTGGAACAATTGTTCTGATATTTACATACTTCTACTTTACTTTTTTTTTTGATAGCACTTGCTTATTAGGTATTTCTTCACCTTTTTTATATTGCCCTTTTGACAAATATTAGTATCATAAAAGAACTGTTCTAGTATATTTCAGGATATTATTTTTCTGCTTGTTGATATTTCAGTTTGGAGAGGATATATCAAGCCAGTCTAAGTTTTCCCTTTGGGAATAGGCAATTTTTTTTTTTTTTTACTAGAATACCAATAGGATATTTTCCTTTAAAATTTTCCTTTCAAATTCAAAGTGTTCAACAGTTTATATCTATATGTTGACCACTTTTTACTAATTTATCCTGGTCCATGATAACTAATCATCAGCTTATTTGGATGAGATCATCTTCATCTAAAAGAAGATAATTATTGCGTGTCACTTAGAACACTTGTGTTCTGTTTGCTCTGATCTCCCTGTCAGGAAGAGCATGTGTGTGTCTCTGTTGGCTGTCTTCCACACTCATCATCCTCGCCCCAAACACAGTGCTCTTTTGATTCTTTCCTTTGCATAAATGGAGATGTCTAACTCTTAAGCTCCACATCAGAGATTCCCTTGGCTGCAGTGTTCCAAACTTTCACCTTCTGATTCTCCTGGGCTCCCTCCACAGAACCCCACTCCTGCCCCATCTCTGGACTCGTGGATTCAGTTCCTGTCATCTGAGCATTTTCCATTTTGGGTGGCTTCACTTGCCCTGAGTTCTTACAGAAAAATTGCTTCAGAAGTCAAGTAATTCTGTCTTAGCTACAGAATGTTCCCAACTTCCGTCTTCACCCCTTCACCCCAAGCGGTTCTGCAGGGAGCTAAGTTCCTTATTTTTTGTACAACTCTCTTAGAAAGAGACTTGTGACCTGAACCTTAGTTTTACCATTAGTTTTATTAGGCCAGTTCCATCTGTACTGAATCTATGAGAAATGCCTTGTAGCCTATAGCCTGGGAGCGAACAGAGTTCTTCTCCCTGTACCTGTGGGGTACAAGTTTCTCACTATATAAATTGCTTTGATCATTTATTTGAAGTCTGAATAGAAAAGCAACAAAGCATAGGTATACTCTGGAGCTCAAAACTCCTTTTTCCTAAAAAAAACCTAGCATTTACTTTTTTTTCCAGCTTACTACTTTTATAGCATTCCTATGTTGATTTTACTCTAAGAGGTACATTTTATCAATATGGATTATATATGAATTTGTTAAAGGGCAAGTCTTTATATAACGCAAAGCTCTTTAGTCTAAGCTAAGCTATTATTTTATCTCCTTTTACTCCTGTAAAAGAGGGAAAGTGATCCACAAATAAAAAAAAGCATATCTATCTCAGAAAACATCTTATTCATAAATATTTAAGAAACCAACTTGAAGATATGCACATATCCATAATGTATGTGTATGATATATACGTAATAATTTATATATCCATAATCTAAACATTCCATATTCCAGAAATAACATTGTTTTGAATATACCATGAAAAATACAACATTAACTAGAAATAAATCCCTATACTCTAACAATCTATCAAGACATTCATAATGATGAAAAACTAGGAACCGTAACTCTCCAATGACAGAAGTATGGCTACATAAGTGAGGCTGTATTCATGGGGGATAGTCTTCTTAGATAGCCTTTACAATTTTCTAAGTAATAAAATCCTATAGAAACATGAAAAATGCTTATGATAAATATTAAATGGAAAAACCAGTATAAAAATTGTACAATACCATTACTACAACTACACAAAATATGCAGTCTTTAAAAGGATAGAGCAAATACACAATTATTACAATCCTTTGGTTAGCTTGGCAAGGACAATGGGTGTTTATTCTCTGCTTCTGACCATTTCTGTCATTTCTATCATGTCCAGCTATTTTAAAATTTAAAGGATAAATTAAATATTAAATGTTTGCACAGAGTTTTGAAGGTGCAAAAACTTCTTGCACAAGTCCTTGAGACAGGTAAGAATCATATAACATGATAGTCAAACTCTAAAATTTTGATACCATTTTGGAGGAACAATTCATAATTTCTTTAAACTGAATGTCATAGCTTCCAAATCAAAACTAGAAAATAGGATACCTCACTGTCTATCCACTTAATTAGAGATTTGTCTTTCCTGACAGATTCTTAGGGTGTGGGTTCATTTATTTCCTCACTGAATCCCTGGCTCCTGGCCTGGTGCCTGGCTTACAATTAGAATATAGTGCTGTGGGTATATGTAATTTTTTTTTCTTCCGAAATTCTAAATCCACGTGATTATTTTCCCCTGGGATAATTTTACATCGCCATGAAGATTCTGAAATTATCTCAGCATCATTGATAAGTGTTATTGTTTATCAATGGTGATGTACAATGATGTGTACCAAGATGTGCATGCACACACACATATGTATGCAGAAAAGCAAAGCAAATGGAAAACATTTCAAAGAAATTCCATACCCAAAGAAGAAGAAAACGCCACTCAAATCTTCAGTTCTCTAAACTGCAAGCAAATGATACGATTTTGAATAGGTCTTCTTTTAAAAGTATAACATTTTCCTCTTTTGAATATCTTACAAATCATAGCCAAAGTTATAACTACATTACCGCCAACTCACAAGACATGACTTGTCTTCAACTTCTATGGAGCTTCTAGTATAGTCCTTATCAGTGTCAGCATAACTGTTCTGCCAAGATGTCAAGTCTTCTATGAACACATAACAGGGTCCCAGGGGCCTGATCATTTGAAAAATGTTCTTCCAAGACTGATTTTTCCTTCACTCTGGTTGGTTTTAGCAATAGCTGGCTCAAAATACACCACAGAAAGGCCCACAGAATGAAAGCCAACCAGTGAGGAAACAAATGTTTGTTGTTGTAGAGATTTGAGAAGCCATGGTTTTTAATTTAGAACTGATGAAACTTAACCTCTGACTGTAAAAAAACCCCACTCCTGTTGAATGTCTGCCTCAATGATAACGTCCATAAATCTACCCTCTCCTCTTCTACTTAATTTCAAATGAAATCACAGTTGTAGCTATGAAAACAGGAGTCATAAATTTTTAAAAATAGCCACCTGTTCATTTCCGATCCCTATGAGAGGTCTCCAACCTTAGCCTTCTTATGCACAATCACTGGTACCCACTTCCCATTTCACCACCAAGGAAACACCGGCCTATTGATGACCTATTGATGACCTACACAATATTCATACTATGGCCCAGAGGCCTGAACTTGTGAGTGTATAAGTAATAATATATTCCCTGAAAAAATATGCCTGAGATTGGAAGTTATCCCATGATATTTCCAGAATTTATCAGGATCTGTGTTCAGAGTTTTCCACCATTCTCACAGGGGAAAATTCCAGGCAGTAGGATAGCCCCCCATTGCTCAGGGCTCCGGGCCCACCTGGAGATCTGAGCCTGGAGGTGCACACCAGTTTCCTAAGGGCTCAAAGACAAAATGGTGTTGCTTTGGCAGCCCAGCGTTTTGCTTGCTGTGTGGCCACCCTCATGAGAGCTGCTCAGCCAGGGCAATTCATCAAATGACTGACATGGAGCCCAGAGCAGCCCGCAGGAGCGAGGGCTGGGACAGGCAAGGCCCAGGCCCCTCCTGAAACCTGCTGGAGTCGGTGGGTGCCGACCCTGCGCATTCCTCCTCGGGGGCAGCCGGGCCCAGGAACCCACCCATCCCCAACCACCTGCCACCCTGACGCCCGCGGGAGGGCCGAGGTCTGCGGGCCCGGGGCTGCCAGCGCCCACCCGCGCGCTTCGGAGGCCGGGGCTGGGAGGCGCATCTCGGCGGCCCGCGCCCCTTCCCCGCCGCGGGTGGGGGCGCCCTTTCCTCCCCCGGGGCCGGGCCCTCGCCCCACCCGTCCCCGCCCGCCTGGGCCCAGCCTGGGCGAAGGTGACCGACGCGCACCCGGGCTGCGGGAGGCCGTGACCAACCTGTGACACCAGCGCTCAGAGCGGTCATGGTGCGGCGGCGGCGGCGGCGGCGGCGGCGGGCAGGGCGGCGCCCACCGCGGGGACGCGACCCTCACCTCCCGGCTCCCTCCGCGCGCTCCGGCCGCTGCGGCGGCTCCGCGCTGGGCGTGCGGCGCGCTACTGCCGCCGGGGCGGCGGGGCCTGCGGCGAGGGAGGTGGGGGCTTTTTCTTTAAAAAAAAAAAAATCAGAGTTGACACTCCCGCAGGGGTTGCCTTGGGCTGAGAGGAGGAACCGCCGCGGAGGCTGCGCGGCAGCTGGTGGGGAGCGGGAGGGTCGGTGCCAGCAGGTTCCTCCTCTGGCGCCGCTGGCAGCCTCAGCAACAGCTGGGCTCTGCGCTGCCAGCTCCTCTCCTGGTCTCTGTCGTGCTCGCTGAGCTCGGCCGTGTGCACCACAGCAGACACGCACGGGGCACACGCCAGGCCAGTGCACAGGGGTCAGCAGGTCCGTGTGCGTGCGTTGTGCGCGTGTGGGGTCTTGTCTTACTGGACATAGTATCTGAGAATGCTGACTGTTTCACCCTGGAGTGCATCAGTGACACTGAGCCTGGGTCCTCTAAGCCTGTTGACAATTGTCCTTAAAATTAAAATATTTGGTTATGTGGATAAAACTGGATGTCCATTCAAAAACTAATAGTTACCTCCATGCACTGTAAGAATACCCCAACAGGAAGCTGCGTCCGATGTCGCCTGGGCGCCTAGCAGAACAGGCTTAGGGAGGCCTGGGAATCTTGGGCGCCCTGTCCAGGCCCAGGGGACAATTGTCCTTATTCGCACTCCCTGGGAAGTTTACTCTGGGGGTGGCATCCGGCCTTGTAGCCAGATATTAAACTCACCCAGGAACCCTTACCAGTGGTTAACATCGTACACACACAGGCACACAGATAGAGAGGGAGAGAGAAGACTGAATGAAGCTCCCTCTAAAAGAAGAGCCTGAACACCTGAAGAAAGAGCAGTTCCGTATCACAAAATGATATGGCCCAAGGGATGGACGTCAAGTCATACACACACACACACACACACACACACACACACACACACATTAAAGATGTTTTTTCTGGTTACATGTATTTAATTGTTACCATCTAAAAAAATCCTATTCACAGGCCGTTCACTTCAAGCCATTATTAGAGCTAGTTTATTGTCCATATTAGCAGTTCTAATTTAAAGACAATGTAAAAATAATCAGCATTTCATAAAACACATGTGAATATTTTTCAAATTTCCAGATTTCAGAAAGACCAACTATATAAAAAGTTAAGTTTTAAACAAATGATAAATCATATGGAATTATTTAAATAACAGAAAATAGAAAATAATTTAAACAATGGTAAATCTATAAACAATGTATATAGAAAACTATTTACCAATTTATTTAATTATCTTAAGTCACCGCCTTGGATTATTTGACTTAAATGCTAGCTTATTTCAGTTTGTACTTTAAAAATATATAGCTGTGTAGCATTCTTTGGAATTCAAGTTAGAATGACCCATTAGAAAATCATATTGATGAAATAATTCAAGCCAAGGTATTTATAAATTTTTGAATGAAGTGATAAAGACAGCAGTGTCCCCAGTCTCAGTACCACTCTTTGCCAATCAAGCATTGCAGACCCTTCTCTGCACATGCCTGCTGCTATGTCAGTATCTCTAATTCAGGCTTAGGAATCAAACAATCTCCTGGACAATGGAGAGTGTCATTGGAATTCCGTGGGTTCAATGAAGTAGTCATGGAGAAACTCAGTGCACCCATTGAGGAATCTGTAGCAACTCACTGTGTATAGGAGTAGACAATCATCCTAAAAGGCAGATACTTACGTCCCAGATACCACCTTACTCCTTCTACCTGCTCATCATTCTTCTATTTTCTTATCAGTAAAATTAGGGAAGATGGATAAGCAACTTTTCCAGGTCCAATGGGATCTGTAACTATGCTCATTTCTATAATCTAATGAAAGTGAGTTGCTGCCCTATGGGTTCAGTATAATTCAGAGGTGTGTTTTATTTGGCTTGCAACAAATTTTTGACAAATTAAGATCAACTATCAACATTTGAAAATCATGAGGTTTTTATTTACTTTATTTTTTAAAATTTTTCATTGTTGAAAGTATTACATATGTCCCTCCCCCCGCAATTACCCTTTCTAGTCCACCACCACCCCTTGCCCCAGGCCTTCACCACACTATTGTCTGTGCCCATGGCTTATGCATACAAGTTCTTCGGTTGATCTCTACCTACCTACCCACCCAATCCCGCCTTCCCTCTGAGATTCAACAGTCTGTTCAATGCTTCTATGTCTCTGCATCTATTTTGTTCATCAGTTTATTTTGTTCATTAGAGTCCACAGATGAGAGACATCATGTGATACCTGTCATTCTCTGACTGGCTTATTTCGCTTAGCATAGTACTCTTTAGGTACCTCCATGCTGCCTCAAAGGGTAAGAAATCCCTCTTTTTCACTGCTGCATAGTATTCCATGGTATAAATGTACCACAGCTTTTTTACTAACTCATCTACTGATGGGAACTTGGGCCGCTTAACTATTATAAATTGCGCTGCTATGAACATAAATGTGCATGCATCCTTTCTGATAGGTGTTTCGGGTTTCATAGGATATATTTCTAGAAATGGGATCACTGGGTCAAATAGCAGTTCCATATTTAATTTTTTGAGGAAACTCCATAATGTTTCCCATAATGGCTGCACCAGTCTGCATTCCCACCAGCCGTGTAACAGAGTTTTCTCCATATCTTCGCCAGCACTTGTCATTTATTCATTTGTTGATGGTAGACATTCTGACAGGTGTGAGGTGATACCTCATTGTTGTTTCAATTTGCATCTCTCTGATGATCAGTGACTCTGAGCATTTTTTCATATGTCTCTTGGCCATCTGTATGTCCACCTTGGACAAGTGTCTATTTAGATCCTTTGCCCATTTTCAATTGAATTGTTTATCTTCCTTTTGTTAAGTTCCTTTTATATTTTGCATATTAACCCTTTATCAGCTGTATCATTGGCAAATATGTTTTCCCATACAGTGGGAAAAATAGATGCATTTTAATGATGGATGGCCTGGGCAAGGTTTAACACAGTTTATTTCTACACCTCCCAGACAGGAGCATGATATTGAGTGCCTCTTGGGTGTCTTTGTCTTCTCATAAAAAGAATTTCCAGGAAACCACAAAGCATTAATTCACCATTCAAATATTGGAAGGTTCTGGAAAAATAAGACATCTTACTCTTTCCTTAAGGCAATGTTTCCCAAGTTTTCTGGATAAGGATCACCTGGGTGATCTTAAATATTTTCAGGACAATTCTGATTAAGTATCTTTGAAGTGAGATATGCAACTATGGAGGATCTCTCTTAATAGAACAGGTACCCCCTTAAGCAACACAATTCCAGTGGTTGGTACCTATTCACAAGCATTTCTTTCTTACTAGACCAGAGTGGATTTTCCCACTCTCTTCCCTCTCCTACAAGTCCCCTGCACCTCCATCCTCATATAAACCCTGGAGCAGTACTGGAATCCCAGTAGACCCTGCACTTATGTTGTAGCTGTGTGATCTGAAGCACTAAAAATGTGTGAGTGAAACTAGGTGGTAAAAGACCATCTGCTGAGTCAAATGTGAGGTCTTTGCAAGATTGTCATATGGCCATTTAATGTTTCACATAGTTCCTATTTGCATTTAAATCAGCCATAGATAGGAAATAGGCTTAGCATATCCTCAACAGCAATTTTTTTAAAGATGATAAATACCTTAAACAGAAGCTATGGATATTAAAACAGGCAGAAATGTATTGGAGCAAGAAATGCAGTTGATTTCTCATATGGAAAAATAAACTGCCTAATGATCTGAGAGAGATTCCAGAGGACACACTTGACTTGGAAAATCATATGATGTACAGGTAACTGTGGCCCTCCCCCACTATGCATACTTTACAGGTTAATTGAAAAAAAAAATCTTGGCTCACCATTATTCCTACTTTAGATTACATTTTCAGAGGAAGCTAAATTCTAGGAGAAAAAAAAAAGGAAGGCTGTGAAATCTGGGATAAACAATAATATCAGTTAGGCAGTCAGGCTGGGAGCTAAACAGAGGTCTCATTGTACTGAGCAGGAGCTGAGCTGGTGGCCCAAAGGAGCTGGTGGACTATTGAAAGCAAAGGGCATGTTTCAAGACAATCAGTCAGTAATCAAGTGGTGCAAGTTTTGACTATTTAATAATAAAAGCTTCTCCCAGACAACAGTAACTATTTGAGTTTAAAGTAACCTTGAATATCTCATTTATTATATAAAATATATTAATACGTTCCCTTCAAGGTTGATGGAATGGGGCACTCCTCAAGACAACCCACTCAAAAGTGCTAGCTGAGGGGAGACGGGTTCCAGAATGGGTGACAGGGAAGAGGTGTGATGAGCATCACTTATCAACTTGGGGCCGGGAGTGGGGGCTGTTGTTCATAGAGCTCATTTTCCTCTTGTAAATCACCCAGAAGTTGGGAGCAACCAGAATCCTGTGCCTGGGTGGATTAAACAATGGGAGAAACAAGTAGATCTCAATAGCACTACAAAGGGGCGGTCAGTGTTGGCTACTATTGGTGCCATCCCCAGAGCTCTTTACCAGGTCAGGATGCCCATTCCCCAGTTGCTATTAGGATCAGTGCTAATGTCTCATAACTGTCCCCTTTTTCAGAATGGGAGATGCCTCACCCTGGCAGATAAAACCTCACTCCCACCCCAGGGAAGGGGGCAGTCTGAAACCAATGAGAAATGGACAAGCTGGCATTTCTGTGTAAAGGTGGATCAACTCTAGTGTAATTCATCTCTAGAGTTCTCAGTATCACCCAGCTGAAGCTTGACTCCAACGACATCTTTCCTTGGCTCCTTCTCCTATTCTCCCCTGCTACCCTCACTTCCTTTCTCCTGAAAGTATCCCTTGAATAAACCATGTGCCCCTGAATCCTTGTTTCAGTCCCTGCTTCTAGGAAGCTAATCTAAGACAACTTTCTACTTTGCATGCTATTGCAATAGGAGTTAGTACTTTCATTCTCTTACTAGTTGTCTCTGTATCCAGACACCTTATAAAACTTTAGTCCTGAGAATTCTAAAAACGTAATATGTTCTTTATAGATTTTCTGCATACATAAGAACCGGATCTCTGGGCAAATCACACTTTTGCTTTCCCTTTCCAAACTTACACATTTTTTTTTCTTTTCCTTGCCTTTCTTGGCTGGCCACCTTGGAGATATTGGACACAGAAGTTGTTCTGGATCTCCAAGGGATAGCTTCTAATATTAACATTATGCATAATATTTGCTATTGGCTTTTTGGTTGATAATGTTTTTTAGTTAAGGTTATTTTTATTTCTAGTTTACTAAACATTTTCTTTTCTAATGTTGAGCAACTTTAAGAAATATACTTTTTCTACATCTATTGAGAAAAACATGATATTTCTCCTTCAACCTATTCATGCTGTGAATGATAATATAAAATCATCTTTAGTGTTCTCTTAAATTATGGTATCCATTGAAAGCATAGACAACTAGAGCAAATGGACAACTAGAAGAAAATTATTTACAATGAAAAGCTGCTTTATATCTGGATCAGAACAAGATATTATAACTTTTTGTTTCAGGGTAAATTTTCCTCATTAGATGATTAATAGTCATTACAAGGTGGAGTAATATACTCAGCAGTCACCTAAAACAAAGCCTTTATTTTTAGATAGAACAAGTCCATTTGGAGACATCAGAAAAAAATCTATAATGTACTAATTTTCTTATGAAGCGCTTCCAAGCTACTCTATATTGTAACTTAAAGTTGCTACTTCACAAAACCCTGGGATTGCCATTACAGAGTGTGAAATAAGGGTGTTTGGCCTCTGCTCTAAAACATGTTCATAGTACTCCTAGCACAACATCTGTTGGAAAATTTAAAAAGCAAGCATGATCTTACACATACTTAATGTTGAAATCATCTTCTAAATAAAAGTGTTGACTTATTTCAAGCATAATTTTCTATCATTCACCGTCAAAGATGTATCAAATGATTTATTGTACTTCACTTTGCAGAGTCAGTGGAGAGCTGGGCAGACAAGACCTTTCATACTGTGGGGGAGGTCCTTGAGAAGATGTGACCGCCAGTTGACCAGCAAGCCCTTTGGTCAGTTATGGTCTCCATTGAAAGCATAGACAACTAGAGCAAACAGACAGCTAGAAAAAAAAAGCCCCCTCTGTCCTTGGAATATATGTTCTGCACACAGAGGGAGCCATTTTCAAGAGCACAGCCTTGAGAGGGCAAGATGTTGAGGCCATGTGGACTGAATATGTGACTGACACTCAGGCCTCTATGTAACCTTTTAAAGATTCTGGTGGGCAGGTGCTGGGATCTCCTCATTTTGAGTCCACCTAAGAACAGCCTAATAAGTATGTTCCCTTGCTTATTAAACCATTATATATCCAGATTTGTTATTGCTTTACCAAGGAAAGATGTCTGGTCTTGTAAATTTATCATATTTTTGGACTTTTTCTGAATTTTAGATGTTTTTTTCTGAATTTTAGAAGTTTTTTTCTTAATTCATATCAGTTGTAATTATTTTACTAAGTTTAATGGGGTGCACCGAAGAATACCTCTTTTCTCTTTTGAGTGGTTCTAACATTGGTATTCTTTAGTTAACAACTATTTCTAAAACCATAGACTTATTTGAGGTTTGTATTCATACCTGAGAATGT
Organism: Myotis nattereri; assembly: GCF_964212035.1. NCBI lineage: Eukaryota > Metazoa > Chordata > Mammalia > Chiroptera > Vespertilionidae > Myotis > Myotis nattereri. The sequence goes on along the minus strand of NC_138076.1, from coordinate 38,585,861 downwards.
TGAATAATGAACAAGGAATTTATTTAGATCTCCTTGTCCATTATCACTTCAATCATTGGACACCAGAGACTGAATTATGGAGAAATGTTTCTACATTTTCTGGGAGTTTTCAATCTTGTTACATATAAAGATTATCAGAGGTAAAAACTTGGGTAAAAAGTTTTCAACTTATATTATGTCAACTATTTTAGGGTAGGCATTAAGACCAATTTTGTTGTGTCCCCAGCACTTATAAGACTAACTAATAGCAGCAGTCAACAAATATCTGTTGGGAAAAAAAATTGAAGAACTGCATGTGTCTATAGGAGAAAACTAACCTGATACTGACAATGAAAGGCTTTGGAGTGAGTTTTAGCCAAATTTTTCTAGCGAGAGTTCTTGCCATTTCTATAAACATTCATCCTAAACACATACTAGCAGACATTGTTGGTTGGCTGACAAAATAGTTTTCTCTCTTCTTGGCCACATACTCAGGGCAGAAGCCAATCATCAACTCCAATTATCAGCTGAATTAATTCCATTTCCTCTCCAGTAGTTGCATTAGACATATGCATATGACATATTTCTGGCCAATGAAATGTATGAGAAAAACTTCTGGAAGCTCTTGAGAAGAGTTTTTCACTCTTAAAAAGGAACATTAGTCAGAGACATGCTTTATTTATTTTCTGAAGACATTCTGGGTGAGTTGTGTGAATTGCTGAGACTTGGACTTGATGTAATCATCTCGTGACTATGAATGGATGAGTCTGAGACCAAAGCCAACAGCCTGAAGGAGATGGAGCAAAAAGAAAAGAACCTGGCCCCTTGTGTCATTGGTGAGCTGCTGAAAAAAAACCTGAGATTTTGTGAATTAACATTTATACCACCTTTTACTAAGCTTCCAATTATGGGCAGTTGAAAGCATTCATGAACCAATGGATACAAATGATATTTAGAAGCACACATAAACTTAAATGAAATAAATAGCCCCTGTCTACTGTATTAATAGTAAAAACACTTTCAGTCTTGTTTTATATGTTCTTTTAAAAGGAATAAGAACTTTATATTCTTTTAAAGAGAGGGATTCTTCAGACATTTGGGGAAAGAACATTGCAGATAGGACATAGAGGGCAAAGGGCTGGAAGTGAGGGTAATTTTGAAGAAGATCAAGGAGCTCAGTGTGACTATGATTAGGTGAGCATAAAGATAAGTGGGTGAGGTGCAGGGCTTCTGGGTCCTTTTAAAAACTTTGACTTTTGCCCTGGCTGGTGTGGCTCACTTGGTTGGGCATCATCCCCCACACCAAAAGGTTGCCGGTTCTATTCCCAGTCAAGGCACATGCCTGGGTTGTGGGCTCAGTCCCCAGTAAGGAGCGTATAGGGGATAGCCAATCAATGTTACTCTCTCACATTGATGTTTCTCTCTCCATATCCCTTCCTCTCTCTCTAAAAATTAATAAAAATATTTTAAAAATAAATACAAACTTTGGCTTTTCTATTTCCCCAAAGAATGAAATGGTTTTCAGCAAAGGAGTGCTGTTTTAGATTGTTCTTACTAAATTGTTAAGAATACACCTAAAAGGATTAAGAGCAAAAGCAGAAAGACCTGATTAGGTGACTTCTTCAATTCAGGCGAAAGAAGATGGTGGCTTGGTTTGGAGTGATAGCAGTAGAGATAGTGTGATGTGCTCAGATTCTGAATATTTTTTGAAGAATCTGGCAGGATTCACTCATGGGCTATGAGAGAAACAGAGCAGGTGAGGATAACCCTGAGGTTTGAGGGCCTGAGGCTGTGGAAGAATAGATTTACCATTTATTGAGATGAAGAGGACTCTAGAAGGAGCAAGTTTAGATCTATGTGTGAGGTAAGGCAATAACAAGAGCTTGGTGTTAGATAGGTAACATTTTATATGCCTATTTTGCATTAAAGATGAGACTCTGAGTAGGCATTTGTGTCATATATATACACACACTCAGATATAGGTATATCTGTATGTATATGTATGAGCAAGCATTTGAGTATTTTATATATTTATGACAGTTTCCGGGTGCCGAGAGGGGCTAGAGTTATAAATTTGGAAGTCTCTGGTATAGAGAAGGTATTTAAATCAAGAGACTGGATGAAATCGTCTAGGTTTCTTTCCTATGTGTAAACATAAAATAGAAGTAGACCAAACTGAGCCGGTGCACAGAATCATTTAGAGGCCAGGGAAATAAGAATGCAGACATTATGTATAAACAACTCTTTCAAGGAATTTTGTTATAACCGAAGGAGAGAAAGGCAGTAGGAACTGAAGGAGGAAGTCGAGCCAAGACAATTTTTTTTTTAAGGATAAGAAACTTAACAGTACGTTTTATGCCAATCTAGTGGATAGCGAAAACTTGGTGACGCAGGGAAGACAGGAATAAATCGAGCATGTCCCTAATGAAATGTGGGAATCCTCTCTGCTTCTAGGTCTGGAGGGCTGGCCCAACCTAGAAGCAGAGATGATTCATCCACCCATTCATATTAATACAAAGTTAATTCCACTGAGTGTAAGTCCTAAATGCAGGGAGGTGGGTAGTTTGGTGGCACATGCTTCTGGAAATTATCCTCTGATTTTATTATTATTTTCCATGAAATAGGAAGAAACTCATTAAGGAGAGTGAGGATAGAGGAAGGACTTGAGAAAAAATAAATGGTGAAATTATTAAGTAGGAGTGTGGGGGAGTGGCTGGATGAGAAAAACATAGCATGATTACTGGCAATCTTATGGACCCACTTGAGATTATGAATGTAATTTGAGGCATGCATATTTCTCCTAACCATGTTCAGTTGTGTGAGTGGAGGTAATGACTGCAATCTATTTTTCCAAAGGTTGTAGTTTAGCCTGGTGAGTAATACAATATCTTTGAGCCCAGTACAATGGTAACAAGGCTTCTCGTGAAAGTTCATTGATTTCACATCACATTATTTCTGCAGGTACTAAAGTATATGCAAATGTTTGGGCTAAAAATAAAAAGAATTCAATAAGCTAACATCAGATTTATGTTACTTTGTGAAGTCAGTGAATCTTACACTAACACAGATTTCTTAGAACTTGATAGCTCTTCTGTTCATGGACGATATCTACAAAGAAGGGAAATAAAATGTATTATCAAAGGGGAAAAAACACACACACACAAAAAGCCATTTGGAACAAATCAAGTAAAAGATGCTTTAATAAATATGCATTGTGGTTTATCTCCAAAACTACTTAATCTTATTCACCCCAATGGTAACCTGAAAATTTTATTTTGAGATTTTACAGCTAGACTCTATCAAAATATATGACTGTTTCTTAAATAGTACAAGTACAGTAGTTGAGAAAAATTTCTGAAAGAGATGGGAAATATATTCACCCTATATATTATTCTATGTTAATATTTTGAACACATTCTTATTTTCATACTGTCTTACATGGTAATTATTTACATTCAGAATTATGGTAATTATGGCAATTATTCTTATTTAGATTTTAAGGTTTCGAAAGAGAGTGACCTAACCTTATACTGTAAGTCTTTGCACTATGTTGCCTTATCTAATACTTCTTTACCCTATAAGGTGCTTAATCAGTATTCACTGAATAAATTAACTAAATACCAATTAGTTCATAAATTCAATTATTGAAGATTTAAATGTTTTGCATGAAAATTTTTTGCATTTGATCTAATAGGTATTTCGGGTAAGACAAATATTTGTGTATTGGAAACTGAAAATTTTCCATTCCCTGACCAGAAACCAATCTCAAAACACAGCCATGATAATGTCTAATTACTAAGCCACCGGGGAACTGAAGTTTCCTATTTTAGTGTGAAAATAAAATGGAGGGTGATGTTGAATAAGAATGTCCTCATTAGTCTTCAAAAGAGCCTCACATTGAAGAACTGGAAAAAGCGTTCAGATGTCATTGAAGTTAGCATCTATATCTAGGCAGGAGGATAACTAAATTATATAAAAAAATATTCTGCATTTTACACAAAAATAATCAGTAAAAAACATTCATAAAATGTTCTATCTGTAAATTTTGATGTTTTATAACAAAAATTATGACTTATAAACATAATCTGGATGTTTTCTTTATGTAACACCAAGCCATGGGTATAATGAATCTTCGTAACTAAATTTGTGTACTCAAGCAATGGTTTTCTTGTTTTCAAAAGCCATTCAGTTATCCAAGAGTATATTAATTTTTTAAATAGTCACCAAACTTCTTCTTTTTCTATTTAAACCTATGTCCTGCCCTGGTCACATTGTAAATGTATATAAACGATTGCTCATCAGGAATTCTATCATGTATGTGTGTATATGCTTATATATTCCTAGAGGCCCGGTGCACAAAAATTTGTGCACTCAGGGGGAAGGGGGGGGGTCCCTCAGGCTGGCCTGTGCCCTCTCGCAGTCTGGGACCCCTCGGGAGATAACGACCTGCTGGCTTAGGCCTGCTCCCGGGTGGCAGAGGGCAGGCCCAATCCCTAGGTACAGCCCCTGGTCGGGCTCAGAGCAGGGCCGATTGGGGGGTTGGGGCACTGTCCCCTGTCACACTCAAGGCAGGGTCGATGGGGAGGTTGCGGTGCCACCCCCTGTCACGCACAGAGCAGGGCCCATCAGGGGGTTGGGGAGCTCCCCCCTGTCACTCACAGAGTAGGGCCGATAGGGGAGTTGGGGCACCACCCCCTGTCACACTCAGGGCAGGGCGGATCAGGGGGTTGGGGCACCGCCACTGTCATACTCAGGGCAGGGCCGATGGGGAGGTTATGGCTCTACCCCATCACACACAGAGCAGGGCCCGTGGGGGGGGGGGGGGTTGGGGAGCCACCCTCTATCACCCACAGAGCAGGGCCGATCAGGTGGTTGGGGCGCCGCCACTCTCACACTCAGGGCAGGGCCAATGGGGAGGTTTTGGCTCTACCCCGTCACACACAGAGCAGGGCCCGTGGGGGGCGAGGGGGGGGGGTTGGGGGGCCGCACCCTGTCACACACAGATCCGCAGGGGGATCAGGGGGTTGGGGAGCTCCCCCCTATCAGGCACAGAGCAGGGCTGATCAGGGGGTTGGGGCACCTTCCCCTGTCAGGAACAGAGCAGGGCCGATAAGGGAGGTTGTGGCCCCGCCCCCTGTCACACACAGAGCCGCAGGGCGATCAGGGGGTTTGGGCGCTGCCCCCTGTCACGCTGATCCCGGTGCCAGGAGGCCTCTCAGCTCCGCTGATCCCGGTGCTGGGAGACATATTACCCTTTTACTATATAAGATAGAGGCCTGGTGCATGGGTGGGGCTGGCTGGTTTTCCCTGAAGGGTGTCCTGGATCAGGGTGGGGGTCCCCACTGAGGTGCCTGGCCAGCCTGGGTGAGGGGATGATGGCTGTTTGCAGCTGGTCACACACCTTTTAGGGTGGGGGTTCTCACTGGGGTGCCTGGCCAGTCTGGGTGAGAGGCTGAGGGCTGTTTTCAGGCTGACTGAAGCTCCCAACTGCTCCTTTTTTTCTTTTCTTTTTTTTTTTTTTTCTGGGCCAGCTTTAGCTCTGGCTCCAGCTCTGAGGCCTCTGCTGCTGAAAGAAGGTATCTGGTTTGTTTAGGTTCTATAATCAAAACTCTGTATCATGTCCAGCTCTGAGATCCCGGGCTTGCTGAAAGCAGGTTTCTTGGGTTTTGTTTAGCTTCTATATTTGTTACAATGTTTCTTAAACTGCAAGCTCAGAGGCCAGCAAGGCAGGGGGGGATCGTTGGAGTCCTCTGTCACTGAAGCAAGCAAGCCTCATGTTAGTTTCAAGCTGCCTGGCTGCCGGCGCCATCTTGGCTGGCAGTTAATTTGCATATCTCACTGATTTGCCAATGGGAAGGGTAGCGGTCGTATGCCAGTTACCATGTTTCTCTTTTATTAGATAGGATTCTTTACAATGGCAGTGCTGAATGTAGCCTAACTACTTTCCCTCCAAATTAAGTAATTCATTTTCTCTTGATCAATCATTCAATATTGAGCCACAAATATTAGATAGACCTGACCATATTTATTGGTCATAAACAGCTGAATAGCATCAATCTTATATGCTGCAAGCTAATATATCCTACATAATGTTAGTTGCTACATGCAGTACACAGAAAATATATAATATGTCATTTTATTTTGAATTTTCCAGAAGCAAAATTTTGAGTGTTACTAATTTTTAAACAAGTGCTCCCAAGAGAGAACAAATGGGGAGGATGCAGGACAGGAAGAGGAAGAAGATATATGCAATTGTGCATTTTTAAGCACAATTTTAGGCATGTGAGTTTTGCCATGGGGAATAGGATTTAGCAGGGTTATGTAGGGGAATGCTGGGTTATAATTTATACCTCAGAGTTGTCTAAATTTTGGCAAATTTTCTGGGCTTACAGTCATTGGTTCATGGCTTTGAGAGGGTAAGTGGGAGGCAAAGAGGGGTGAGGGTGAGGGAATAAAAAGGAACATCTAGGCACTTTTGTTTGCATTTGCTGACAACATGGTCTAATAGTCTGAAGGCAGTGCCCTGAAGAAGATATGAAGGTGCTGGGCTTTGGAAGTACACCAAAGGAATGCCACTTACACCTTCAGGAATTGTGAATCTGAGACAACTTGTGCAGGGCGCTGATTATGTCTGCCACCTACGGTAGATTCCTTGAAAATGCTGAGAAAGTTCAACCACATAAGGTATATGAGGCAGTTATATTACAATACAAAAATTAGTTAAAAATGGTCACTATAAGTCTAACAAAAGTTGAGATAGTCAAGATTATTCTTATGGGTTGAAGAAGACTGGACTTGTGGAAAGCATTGCACTAAAGTAGATATTTTTTTAAAATTAAATTTATTGGGGTGGCATTGGTTAATAAGATTATATAGTTTTACATGTACATTTGACTCATATGTAGGATATAAACTAAAAGCAGCAAATGAATATACAAGAAAAACAAACAAACTAAATTAGATCTTTTAGATCTTTAAAACTTGAAGACAACTGCATAGAAGATAAAAGGGCATTTCAAGTGTCTGAAAAAGCAAAATTTGTATATTTTGAAATAAATGTTGAGAAGAAATTAAGAGTACAGAAGACTTTGCGGGGAGTAACACCTGAGAAGAGGAAAGGGAAGAAGCATGATTAGGCAGGGGAAGCCATCATATTACTGTGCTGACCTGACATTGCTCTATGCCAGCCCCTGGGCAGCTCTTGCACAGTGATTGTCCCTTAGAGGATACCACATTGGGCAGAAATGGCTAGGCTCTCAAACACTGCCTTTAACAGTCAATGATGGGTCATCCTGAGAAGAGCTTGACCTTGGCTAGAAAATTAAAATAGTCTCTGAAAGGGCCAACAACTTGAGACTTTCAAAAGACCACATTCCTCACATCTGGTTAACTAGTCTCTTCTACGAGGGGTTCTATGCAGTGTATCTTCATTTCTGCACTTGGGACTAAGTGAAAGACGGCATAAATTATGGAATCATGCAAACCAAACCACTAATTTGAAAGAATATATGCACCCCTATGATCACTGCAGTGTTATTTACAATAGCCAAGATTTGGAAGCAGCCCAAATGCTCATCAGTAGATGAGTGGATAAAAAAGCTGTGGTACATTTACACAATGGGATACCACTTAGCTATAAAAAAAAAAAGAAGCAGAAAATGTTGCCCTTTGTGACAACATGTATGGACCTGGAGAACATTATGCTATGTGACATAAGCCAGTTTGAGAAAGACAAGTGCCAAATGACTTCACTCCTATGTGGAATCTAACAAACAAACTGAACTAACAAGCAAAATAAAGACAGACTCATAGGTAGAGAACCAACTGACAGCTTCATGTGGCGGGCAGGGAGGGTGGAGGGATTGAGCAACAAAGGGGAAAAGAAAGAACTCAGGGACATGGACAGCAGTGTGGGGATTGTTGGGGAAGGGTGGTGGGTGGAGGTAGAATAAGATATGGGGAGATACATGGTGATGGGAAAAAATAAAATAAGAGATTCTAAAAAAATTTATGGGAACTTATGACACAACATCCCTGATTGTAAAAGTGGACTATGAACCACTTTTTAAATGAGAAATATTAGAAATTGTGAAAAATATTTCTTGGGTCTGTCCTCCTAATATTTTTCTTGTATCTAAAACCTGGTATTCTTAATGGTATTCACAGATAAACACTATTTTTTTTTTAATGAATCGATGAATGATTGCAGGCAGGTAACTGTTGCTAAAGGAAGGCTGTGAGGATGTTCCAATATTCAAGCTAAAGCAAAGAGCGCTGAGTTATCAGAAAAGAAGTAGCAGGAAAGGAGAAAGAAGTAACTGAAATGGAAAAAAGAGGGGTGAAGGACAAATTTTGCCTTTTTTGTCATTTAACTTAATACTAATTCTGTTCCAAAATTAAACTTAATGCACATATACTTTATCTATAACTTATTAGCATTTTTAAAATTAATCCTCACCCAAGTATATTTTCCCATTGATTTTTTAGAGAGAGTGGATGAAAGAGGGAAAGACAGAGAGAAATCTTGATGTGAGAGAAGCACAGCAATTGCTTGCCTCCTGCCCACGCCCCAACCAGGTCCGGAATTGAACCCTGGACAGTCCTCAGTCCAAGGCTTTATCCACTGAGCAAAACAAGCTTGGGCAATTTATTAACATTTTAAACTTGGTTTATTTGCATGACTTTTGTGAGCAACATATATTCCACCTAAGGATTCAATAAGATAAAATGTCACATCTTGCTGATACTCAGAGGCAATTATTTTGTTCACATTTTTAACAAATCTGAAGTAAGATCAGTAACAATTGCTGGCATCTTGCAATGTCTGTTGACCAGGCAGTCATGATGATGCACCAAGGTCCAAAGCTCTCATCTTAAAACGTGCAAAAGTAGCATCAGCCTCTTGAAATAAAATCCCAGAGACACTAGCAGAGCAATCTTGGAATCAAATAGGTGTGGTGACCAAGTGCAGATCATGGTGATGTAGATGAGTTTAGCAAACTTCTAGCAGTTGAACCCAAAATCTGCCTAGCTCTACATATATGCTAGTAAATCAGCACAAAAGAGATTTGACTTTTTATATAGATTGTTTAAGTAAAACTGCATCATCAACACTTATTGACATAGAGGATTATGTGGTAAGGAAAAAACATAATCACACAACTCTAAGTTGAATAGTGAATATTAGATTCTGCAACATTTTAGGAATATCTCAACCAACTTACTTCACTTGTGCTTTCCCTTTTATTTATAGAACAGAGAGCTATGATAAAAATAAGTGTACTTCTAAAGAAGCTTAAAAGGTCTCTTTCAATAATTATGAAATAAAAATGTAACTGATAAGAACATATGTTATAGTTTAAATGGCCACATTTTTCTTTCTCAGTGGTATGTAAAATGATGACGAATCTTACAATAACTAGCATCTGTATTTAATGAAATATGGCATGGAAAGTGACTGGCATGATAGGTTCTCAATGAAAATAAATGGATTGATTTTTCAATTATTTGTTACTTCACAAATCTCAGAAAACCTAGGTACTAAAATCACTGCAGTAATTCTTTGGAAGAACTAACACAATGGAAGTAAAAATAAAAATATACAAGTTAAATCATTTGATTAATATCTTCTTGTTCCATTTTATAGTTTTATCTTAACTTAAAGAAGTATATGCTATCTCTTTCTATCCACAATTATATCTAATCAATTGTAAATAGTAATAGGAAGAGAGTTAATTAAAAATATAGCATGTATGGCAGTTTTTAAGTTATTAGCTTTTAAAATTAGTACTTTTAAAACAACTTGACCAAAAATCTGTCACAGAATTTTGAGACCCATTAAAACAAAGTTTAATGAGAAAAAAATCTGACAATTGTGAAACAGTGAACTCAATTTTCCCAATTGTGTTCAATACCTTTTCAGTATACCAGGAACTATGAAAGACATTTAGATTTTCAAGAATTTTTGAATATTAAGCTTTATTGGACTCTACAATGCTAAAATAACTGATTTAGGGGCAGAATTAACTAAAGGAGAAAGTTGTTTGACTATTTCAACCAGAGCTTGAAAGGCAAGAGTAATTGCTGATGTTTCTGTGGTCAAGAGGGGAGCAGAAGGTGAAAGAAGTGATAATTGACAGAGTAACTCACACACAAGATAAGGAGCTGCCCTCTTTTCAAGAACTGACTGTATTATTCCGGTTCTTAGTCAGCTACTCAGTTATTTTTCTTTTTGGTTACTGGCTTTATTTACTTCTCTCACTTTTTCAGAGGCAATTTAATTCACACCCCAATTACAGTAATGTATCTCAATTGATTAACAGACTTATATCAAATAAAAATGTTCTGTGAGATAAAAAGTTTTGCTGACAAATTTCTAAAAAGAAAATTTTTGCAAGTTGCCTAGTCAAACAAATTGCATCCCATTTGTATATCTTTTATACCTATCATTTCAGTTTTATAAATTGCATATTACTGTGGGAAAATGCTTAGCTCTGATATGGGCTCCTATACCACGATTATTATTCCCATGATACTTATCAATGTCTCAGACAACACACTCAGGGCAAGCATCCTGACTGAGATACTAGCACATAATCCGCCAAGCATCTTATTTGGAGAATGAATCCTACTCATGTTGGAATAAGAGTGAAAATAATGGAAATAGTGGTGTGAATAAAATTTTTAAACTAAGTGGTGTATGGTATACACCACACAACAAGCCTAATAGTGCTTCAATGAGGAGGAAGCAGAGAGGTTACTGAGTATAGCTTCAGAGACCAGCCTGTGTAGTGGGAAAGGCCCTGGCACAGAGTTCAAATAAAAACGTACATGAATGAAAAAATGTTTTAACTTTTGAATGCATATGTTATATAAAATAGCTCTATATAAATCTCATTACCAGAAAACTAATTACTAGTTTTCACCATTTTCTCCCTAATGTAGGTTCAAATGTAAACATATATATATATATATATATCTACACTAATAAAAGAGAAAAATGGTAATTGGCGTACGGCGATACCTTTTTCATTGGCTAATCAGGGCTATATGCAAATTAACTGCCAACTAAGATTGGCAGTTAACTGCCAACAAGATGGCGGCTAATTTGCATATGTAGGCACAATGCAGGGAGGCGAAAGGGAAAGCAGGAAGAAGCCCCCTGCCACTGACAGTGATCTGAAACCCAGGGGGGAGCTAAGAGCTTGGGGGCAGGGCAAAGGTGGTCCTGGGGCCGCCTTTGCCCTGCCCCCCAGCCATGATCAGAGAATCAGGCGCCTTTGCCGCCCTGGCCAGTGATAGCAGGAAGTAGGGGTGGAGCCAGCGATGGGAGCTGGGCATGGTCGAAGCTGGCAGTCCCGGGAGCTAGGGGTCCCTTGCCTGGGCCTAAAGCGAAGCCCACAATCGCGGCGCCCCCCGCTGCCACTGCAGGTCCCCGCTGCCTGGGCCGGACGCCTAGGCCAGGGGCGTTAGGCCTGGGCAGGGGCGGAGCCTGCAACCGCGGGGAGCTGGGGGTCCCCTGCCCAGGCCTGACACCTCTGCCGGAGGCCTCAGGCCTGGTCAAGGGGCCGATCCGGTGATTGGTGATCGGAGGGTGATGAGGGTCAACTCCTCTGGCCGAGGCATCAGGCCTGGGTGGGGGGCGGAGCCGGGGATTGGGGGGATATGATGGTCCCCTTGCCCAGGCATGATTCCTGGGCCAGAGGCCTCAGGCTTGGGCGGGGGCCAGAGCCAGTGATCGGGGGGAGATGGGGGTCCCCTGTCCAAGCCTGACACCTCTGGCGGAGGCATCAGGCCTGGGCAAGGGGCTGATCAGGCGATCGGAGGGTGATGGGGGTCAACGCCTGAGGGCTCCCAGTATGTGAGAGGGGGCAGGCTGGGCTGAGGGACACTCTCCCCCCCACCCCCACCCAGTGCACGAATTTCGTGCACCGGGCCCCTAGTGTATGTATATATATATATATATATATATTAGAGGCCCGATGCATGAAATTCGTGCAAGAGTAGGCCTTTGTAGGGCCCAGCTGCCTCGGCCCTCACAGCCCCAGCTTTGTCCAGAAGGTCATCTGGAAGGTTGTCCAGGTGGTTGTTCCGCTGTACAGCCGTTCAGTCAATTTGCATATTACACTTGTATTATTATAGATATTCCTATTTTCCTCTTTATTACAGGAAGATTTTGTAAAAATATTTTCAGAGAGAAAATATAAACACAGAAATTAAAATGGGAGAAAATCAATGTTCTCTTAAACCATGCCACTTTGGAAACTGAAATTCAGCAGGTTAAAGAATGCAGCCAAGATCAGCTATGGGACGATGGAGCCAGCATCAGAACAAATAGTGCAGTGTTCTCTCCCCTTGTCTGTTTCTGATTATATCCTTCCAGTTGTTATCAACTGATTAACAGCATCATTTTATGAATTAAGAGTCTATTAGTTATGATAAAATAATATTGAAATGATAAATCTTTTCCCCCTGTAGTCAATGTAAACAACGTCTAGATTTGTTTCCCTAAACTTTCCCTTCAGCATCAACCAGAACTGTAAAAATACTCAGAAGACTGAAAGATTATTTCTTATCCCAGAGGCTACTAATATTTCCAGGTGTTTTTACTACATGGGAGGAAAAAATGCTTTCTGGTCCTGCACTAATGTCTGGAAAAGATGTTAACTAAACACCTTTTTATTCCACAGCTCAGGCCCAGCTGAAAAGTTCTTTTTCTTGGAAATTTAAACTTATTTTTATTGCTGCCTGGGAATATTTAGTCTTCCTGAAAGCTTTGGTGTACATTTGACTATTTGAAAACCTGGAAGCCTCCTTTTAACTGAAAATATTATCCAAGTGGGTTTTAAGTGAAATTAAGATTTTTAAAAATTCAAACTTGACTCTGGGTGATTGAACAATTAGTGTACATCACATATATGGAGAGTTTTATAGGAGCTGCTAATTATCTGACTCTGGATTAGCTTTCTTGTTTTTTTTCTTTTCTTTTTTTCATGAAAAATACAATTTTCTTGCTGATTTTTATACTTTAGTTGCCTAAATTCATTTAATAACAGGGTGTAAATTCTTTCCTTCCATTTTACCTGAAATACTCTCCTTTAGTTCAAATTGTTGAATTTTATCAAAGTGTATCAAACTTTTAAAAGTCATTCATTCATTCTTTCATTCATTTATTTATTCATTCAATCAATCATTCTCTAAACAAATACTTGTTGAGATGCTACGCTGCACCAGGTACTGGAGTTATAGCAAAGTACAAGGGAGCAAAGGTCCCTGAGCTCATGGAACTTGCATTTAAATGGGGAATGGTTGACTATACACAGAAGGTAAAATAAACAAAAAACCATAATGTTAGACCCTGGTAAGGGCTGCCAAGAAAATAAAACAGAATTAAGGGTGCTTGGTCAGGGCAGCAGCTTTAGGCAGAAGAAGAAAGAAAGGAAAGAAAAAAGGAGAAAGGAAGGAGGAAGGGAAAAACACAAACACACGTACTCCTAAATAATAGATAAAATAAATAAATAAATTCTATATAATAAAAAGGTAATATGCAAAATGACCATCATGCCCTCACACAAGATGGCCTCCCCTATGTGGTCAAAAGATAACCATCATAAGATGGCTGGCTGGGGAGGCAGTTGTGGGCAATCAGGCCAGCAGGAGAGGACAGTTGGGGGCAACCAGGCCTGCAGGAGAGGACAGTTGGGGGCAACCAGGCCTGCAGGGGAGGGCAGTTAGGGGCAATCAGGCTGGCAGGGGAGCAGTTAAGCGTCAATAAAGCTGGCAGGTGAGTGGGTAGGCAGTGATCAGGCTGGCAGGGAGAAGCGGTTAGGGGCAATCAGGCAGGCAGACAGGCAGGCAAGCAGTTGGGAGCCAGCAGTCCCAGATTGTGAGAGGGATGTCCATAGGGATCAGTCCTAAATTGGCAGTCAGACATCCCCTGAGGGGTCCCAGATTGAAGAGGGTGCAGGCTGGCCTGAGGGACACCCCCCCACACACACACATGAATTTCATGCACTGGGCCTCTAGTAAGTAAATAAATTAATTAAATAATTTTTAAAAACTTCTTGTTTAGCCTCACACCTCACACATCGTGTTGCCTTTTTAATTTTGAGTCTTTCTTGCTCTGTTGATATGAAAGACAGTGATGAAGGTGTCCAGCTCTACAATTTCCATAGTGGAGGGGATATAAGAATGTCAATACTGTTGCAAGTGGGGAGACTGTCTTGGATATGAATGATCAACTTTAGTGGAGGCTTTTTCTGACATGCAGGGCAATTCCTGGTTAAGGGTGCAGCTGTGAGGCATTAGCAGCCAATACTACCATCAGCTAGGTGATGGGTGCATGGGCCCTGGACAGGGAATCCTGGTGGAACATGCATTATGGAAGTAGAGTCCAAACATAAAGTGTCTTGTATAAAATTATAGAGGACTTCAGCTTTATGCTATAAACAATGGAAAGCTATTAAAATATTTTTCAATAGGAACGGATATGATGAAATTTGTATTTGATCTCCTAATGGAGCAGGATAAGGGTAGATACAAAAGAATGAGAATGAATGTAGCAAGACCAGTCAGTAGTCTATAGCCATGGTGTACAAATAAAAGTAAACGTAAAGATGTTGAAGTGGGAGGCTAAGAAGAAGAATCAATATAATTCAGGGATTTACTGAATAATCCAGGCAAACAATAGAGAGGAACTAAAGAGAGCTCTCAGAATTATGGTTATAAGAATTAGGTAAAAATGATATAATTAATAAAAATTGTGAATATGAAAAAAAGGATCTGATGTTTTTTAGATTAATTTTGTATCTACACGATGTCAGGAGGATACTAAAGTTTACAAATGTCGTGTGACAACTGATCCAGAAACCACTGTGTCACTCAAATTCTCTGTTATTTAAGTATTACATCATTTCCAATGAATTTATTTATGCCAAAAATATATATTGATATATAATATGAATTGGGCACTATTGTAGGTGTTGGCAGAAAAGGTGTGAAAGCCCAACTTTTACCTGGTAAACTAAAATTACTGAGACCACTCTTGGGACTTTCCATAGGACTCTTATGAACATGATGAAGACATAGGTTGATTGCAGACAAAGCAGGACACTGGTAAGTGGTTGGATTGCCTATTCAGTGTTTGCTGATGAAGGGATTGCTATGAGCTTAATAAAATTCTCACCTAAGTTTGGGCCTATTTTTTTCAGCTATGTCATCAATAATTTGGATAAAGAAGGAGAAAATGTATTCATCATAATTACTTTTGAAGGATGTGAGAAATATGAAATAGTATCAGATAAAATTGAACAAAGAGAAATAACAACTTGTATTTTGGGGAAAATATACCTGTGAAATCCTACTAATGGAGTAATGAGACAGTCAAAAAGTTAATTTGATCATCAGTTTATTAGTAGAAATATAGTATATGAACGGAGTGCTGAAAGTGCCAACCTATGAGTTAGACCTAGGCAATAGGATGCTCCCCTCTCCTTCCCCTGTCTATGGAGTATACATTCTGCCCACTGTTCCAACAGGGGGAACAATTTTCAAGGACACAGCTTTGAGAGAGCAATGTGTTGTTGATGATATCTGGATGGTGCATGTGACTGAACCCAATTAATAATTTTATTAATTATAAAATTATATAAACTTTTAAGATACTGGTGGGAAGATGTGGAGATCTATTTTTCTTGTGGTGATTACCCAAGAAAAGTCTCAATTCTCTTATTAAACTATGACCTATGCATCTAGAGTGGTCTAACTCTCTCTTTGGTCTCTCATTTCCCTCTATGTACAGGAGCCAGTTTACAGAAAAACAATTCCACACACATTAGACAACCCCTACTTTATGGTCTCAGTTGTGCATGTTATACTTTACAGAAGCATCCACACCAGACAGAGCAAAAACACTCCGAAAATCAGAGTATTGAAGGCTTGAAGTTGTAATACACGAGGAAGTGGTGATAAAAATGAGAATATGTATCTTGGGAAGTGTAGAATTATTTGGATAAAATGATGGGACTGGGGTACCTACATGTTATAGCTTAAAATATTAAGCTATGGCCAGGCTGAATGACCTCTTGGGGTAGATCTAAAACCAAGGGGTGAAAACGGTACAGCTACTTTTACAAAGAGTTGTGTTCTTCTGAATGTTTGTTTTCTTGATGAGTCTACCTAATCATTTGGCAGTTGTTGTTGCATATTGTCAACAAATATAGTTTTGAATTAGATAACCTTATTTTATTTTTATTTTCAATTTATTGATTTTTTTTAGAGAGAGAGAGGAAGGGAGAGAGAAAGAATATTCAATTTGTTGTTCCACTTATTTATGCATTCTCTGGTTGATTCTTGTATGTGCCCTGATGGAGTTCGAACTCACCACTTCGGCATATCAAGATGACACTCTAACCAACTGAACTAACTGCCCAGGGCAGATTAGATTGCCTTTTCACCTTTAAAAAAATCCCTTGAATCCTTAGATTCTGTGATTTGTGACCTGAGGAGTCAAAGACTACATTCAAGGACTAAGATGTTTTCAGTTCCTTTGAGTTTGGTTCCAGATGCTGGGGGTCCTCCCAGGCTCCCCCCACTGTGTGTCCACTACCTTGGCTTTTCTTCAGAGCTCTCACAGGGTCTTCAGGGTCAATGAGAGACTCGCGGCCTCCCATTCAGCAATGGAGCCCAGCATCTGCTCTCACAAGAAGGCGTGTTCTTGAAGTTTCTGCAAACTGGGAGATGGGAGATAGTAGGCATTTAGGACTTTGGCAGAAGAACAAAAACACCAACAAGAAGTTTGCTAAGATGAGATAATTTTAAGTTGGTCTTTTTATTTTGACAGAGTTTTTGTGGACCCAAGACTTTCTACTGAGTCAGCCATAATAAAACTATTTCAACTTACTGGGAATATTATTTCTGAGTCACAGTAATACAATGATCAGAACATTTAAATGTTTTCAGTCACTAGTACATACTATCTTTACGTCACAGCAGCATACTCTTAATGATAATACTTTTTATTGCACACCACACTATGAAAACACCACAAGTTAAAGACATTTCTTTTAATTCATGAAAGAAATGTTCAAACATCAGGTCCCAATTTCACAATGATTCTTTCTTTTCCCTCAGAAAATATGCAAACAGTAAGTAACTCATGACTCATTTATTAAAAGTCCCATGATTTCAGTGTAAATTCCTAGTGAGGCTTTGGAATTGAGGCTTCCTTTCTACTGTTCCCATAGTCTCTGAGTCATCAAGGTTTTTAGACATTGGCAGGAGAGCCTGCTCCTACATCCTCATAGTGTTACACGTGGCTAGGAAGGAATATAATGGCAGAACTTGAACTGTGAGTGAGTGTAAATACCATGCTTAGCCCCAGGCATCGTGGCCCCAGCCCGCAGCCCTGGACTTTGCAAGGCTCCTCCAATTGTGATGTGCAAATAGATTTATCAGGATGTTGTTAAAATACACCTTGTGATTCGGGAGGTCTGGGGTTGGGACCTGAGAACTTACATTTCTAACAAGAACCTGCTGCTGCTGCAGGTTCACAAATCCACTTTGAGAATTATTGCTTTAATGACTCCCGCTGTCTTTCCTCCAGACACACCTCCTCCCCATAAGGTGAGTCTTTCATGCAATGCAGGGAACCTGCCAACACAAAGCCTATGTCGTTCCTTCTAAAGCAGGACTCCAAGAATTCCCTTCCCAGATCACTCCGTGGCCTATGCACACCTCTCCCCAGTCTATTCACCCCATGGTAGATCCAGCCACCAGCCAGTACATGCCAGGGTCTGAGGGCTGACGAAGGACAGCTATGTGGAGGAGGCTTAGCTGTGGGCTGGGGTGTGCCCCAGGCAGAGCTCCTCCTGGTGCAGATTGAGGCTGAGGAAGGGAGAGGGAAGGGGTGGGCTCCAGCAGGCAAATGTTGGAATGGTCTTATATCTGTTTATATAACTGACAGGGAAATCCCATCCTTTATAGCTTATTCCAACTTTAAGGTTGTAGAATCACAGCTTGGATGGTTCTATTCACGAGAAACCACTGCATCCAAAGTGCTCTTGTGAGAACATGGGAACAATGTTTTCTTCCTTTCCATATAACCCTCCACAGCAATTTTCCCCAATGACCACACAATTTAAGGGACAGTGTGTAGTGTGTGGGGTTTGAGATGCCACAGGTTTTAGCTGAAATCTCGCTTTAACTTCTTGTGTGATTTTGAGAGTGTCAGTTACTTTTTCACAAGAGGCCATTCTTTGCCCTCAGTTTCTTGATCTTTAAAATGAGAATACAAATGCTTTCCTACTCTCTTGCACCTCTTCCCCATTTACACCCAACTTCTACTTTATCCTTCATTCATTAGCTCAAATGCCACCATACTGATTAGATCAGGTGCCTCTAGATCAGTGGTCGGCAAACTGCAGCCCCTTGAGTGTGGCTCTTCCACAAAATACCACGTGTGTGCGCGCACGTACAGTGCGATTGAAACTTCGTGGCCACACTCAAGGGGCCAAAGAGCCGCAGTTTGCCGACCACTGCTCTAGATAATCTGCAAGTCACTGCACTTTTTCATTGCATTTGCAAACCTTTGTTCTTTAATATTTGTCTTTTTGTTTTGATTAATGTCTATTAACCCACTGGATATCAAGAGCAGGGGTCATGTCTCCTTAATTTCCTTAATTGTGTCCTCTCCACCTGGCACAGAGGCCGGAACCTAAGAGATGCTAAATCCATGCTTACTAAATGATCAAACCAATGTTTGGTTATTGTCACAATTAGAGAAAAAATATACTAAGTGACTGGCACATAGTAGGTGCTTAATAAATGACATGGGTGAGTTTTCAGTGCAATTGATATTATAATTAGACATTTTATCTTGTTTCCTCATACTTGATTCATGGAGGGAAATGGGGTGAATTTGGGACAGCCATGATTTGAACTGTCCAAGTCAAGAAAAAAAATGTGGTGTGATAAACTACTGGCTTGAACAACTAGAATCATGATACACTTTTCAAAGGCTTAAGAAATGAAAAACCCACGATTTAAAACAAAGGGGGAAAGTACAAGTAAAAGTTTTGTTTTTGTTTTTTGTCAATGTTGCTAGTTCCTCAGAACTCATGCCCCAAACCGTGCATCTTCTTAAAAGACATGTGGTGGATAACTCCTTTACCCAAGTCCTCACGCTGACATCCTCTGCCGCCTCCTCCCCTCACTTCTTGGGGCTTATTTTATCTGTCCCTTCAATATCAGCCAGCCCAAATATTATCCTGTCAGATATTTCTGGGGCCTGTACTTGAAGAGACATTTCTTTTTTTTAATGTCAAAATAAACCATCTGCTTGTACAACTGTTTCTAATTACTTTCCTGCCTAAACTCTCCACTTGAGGGCTTTGGCACCAGCACCCCGCCCAGAGCGGTGCTGCTGCCCAAATCTTCACAGGCGGCTCATCAACGCACTTGCAGCTCCCGGCAGAGCCCGGGATCTGCGCGCCTGAGTGTCGGTGTGTCCGTCTGCCCTGCCTTCTGCCGGTGGCACCCCGCCCTCCTGCAGCCCCCCGCCCCCCACCCCACCCCCGCGGTGAGCCCCTCCTTGCAGAAGCACAGCTCGCCTCCACCGCCCGGGAGCTCAGCATGCGTCCCGCGGGCTTCAGGAACTTCTTGCTGCTGGCGTGCTCCCTCCTCTTCGCGGGGCTGTCAGCTGTTCCTCAAAACTTCTCGCCATCTCTGAGGTAAGTTTGGTTTGTTATTCAAGACAGACTTGCCCTGCTTTGTGCGGCAGGGCTCAAGCCTGCAGGATGGCTGCCCTAAGGAAGTTGGACACAGGATGAATGTTTTCAACCTGCTCCCCTTCCTTTCCTTATATCTGTGCTGCGCGTGGCTCCTCTTCTGTTCTTGTTGCTTGTACTTTTTAAAAAAGAACCACCGAATAAATAAATAATTTCCTCCTACGCCAATGCATATCTGGAGGAATTTCTGCCATGAGTTGAAGGTAGTTCTCTCTGTGTGTATCTATGTGTTACATTTTGTATTACATTTGTAAGAGACTTGGAGGCACATGGCAAAGCTAAACCTTTAAAAAGTATACTTTATAAGCACTGCTTAATGCAACTTTAGAAAGCTTTGTGTCTTATGCCATCATAACCTGTATAACCCTTTCTATATGTTCATTTCTTCCTTTTCATAAAATAACTGCCCTGGCCATCAGGTTGTAATGGGGCTTTTCAAAAATAACTGAAAAGGCAGCTAGCTAAGTGTCATACTTTGGATTAATCTGTATTTAATCTTAATGTGCATGTAAGATTCGGGTACACACTTCCCAGGGGCGGGGCTGGATCACCTCTGTCCAACCAGGAGATGGCCCTATGCCTAGGTGGGCAGGTCATTTCGGGTCAAGGTCATTTCTCAGGTGATAGCTTATGGGCGGTGCCCCTTGCAGGGGATGCCAGGGCACTTCTAGAGGAAGCTTGGCCCCCAGAGCAATGCGGGGCCTCGTGGGGTTCTGTCTGCATCTGGGTGGGCTCGGAGCAGCAGGAGCAGTGTCTGTGCTTGACCAGGGCCCTGCTGTGGTTTGTCGCCCATGCAGAAGCGGGCCAGGCGCCACGTGCAGGCTGTCCCGGGCCGAGTCCGAGCGCCGCTGCAGGGCACCCGGGCAGCCCCCAGGGGGCGCTCTGTGCCACGGCCGGGGCCGGTGCGACTGCGGGGTCTGCATCTGCCACGTGAGCGAGCCGGGCGTGTACTTCGGGCCCCTGTGTGAATGCCAGGAATGGGTGTGCGAGACCTACGACGGGAAGACCTGCGCAGGTAAGGGAGGGCGCCGTCTCCTCTCGCTGACTCACCCGCACGCGCGGGGGCCAGGAAACCCTCCTTCTGGGGTTGCTGCCTCTCCCCACAAGGGGAAAGGGCGGAGAAGTGTAGGGACTGACCTCTGCTCACAGCCCCCCAGGAAGTTACTGCCATCCCAAATGTATCCTTTTGTTAGTCAATTCGGGAATTATGCGTGATAATACTTTCCTCCACCCTAGAGTTCAAACTTCAGTGGAAATAGTATTTACAAAACTCATTCACTTACTTGTCTCACTTGTCTCTATTTTAGTTTCTTGTTACAGACGAAACCTCCCAACTTCCTCACAAATGGAGTTATTTTGCTGGGTTCCCCACTAACATCAGTCATAATCTTTGCAGAACATAAGCCTGAGTTTTATTTGTACTAAGGCAATACAGGGAAATACCATTTTCCTAAATTCCAGGGTGGGGCAGGCAGGGTCTTTGAACCCTGATTGGCCCTCTCATACTTAGGATATAGTTCACAGATATAAGTGCATATCAGGAACTGTGACAAGGAAAACACAAATCGTCCATATTTACTTAGAAGCAACTGCTTTTGTATTGTTTTAGCTGCTTGAAATTTTTAGCTGCAATGAAACTTGTTATTTTGTAAGGGTGGAGTGAAAATAAGTTCACTGCCTTGCACGTTTTTAAAAAACATATTTTTATTGATTTCAGAGAGGAAGAGCGAGGGAGAGATAGAAACATCAACGATGAGAGAGAATCATTGATCGACTGCCTCCTGCACACGCCACACTGGGAATCGAGCCTGCAACCCTGGCACGTGCCCTGACCAGGAATTGAACTGTGACCTCCTGGTTCATAAGTCGATGCCCAACTATGGAGCCATACGGGCTGGGCACCTTGCACATTTTTAAGTGATTTGGGCCCTGATTTTGGAAAGCGTCAAGCTATTTCTTTAGAGAGAACACCCCACCCTCTACCAGTTTCACCTAAATATGCCATTTACTTAATGCCAAGAACCTCAATTAGGTCATTGTGAATGACACAGGCACTCCATTAGTATAAGGACAACACAGCGCATTCCAACCAGGGTTTGGCATATTTGTAGGGGGGGGGGGGGGAAATCACAACTTATTTACCCACAATATGTCTAAGAATAGAGTCCAACGCTAACATACAGAGTTCAAAAATATGTTTATAGCAAAATGCTTTTTTCTTGACATCTGGGCCCAGGAGAGCATAGAGGGAATGCTTAATATGTAGGCTGCTTGGCAGTGGGAAAAATAGTCATATAAGTAATTCAGATGGGCACAGGTGCTTCTATGTGATTTGTTTACCCTAGGAAGGCTATAGCTCAACCCTTTAAAAATAGTGAATGCCACAGCTTGTTATTTTAACTTCATCACTCCCATAAGCTTCAATACTTAGCTTTGGAATGAAAGCTAAGTATTGTCTAATATTTCATTCCAAATTCAACTTCTACCCTGCTTTTCTGGATTTTATTGCCTCTGGCAAGGCCTCCTCAATATCGTGAGTTCTGAATACATTTTCTAAAGGGCATTTTTCTGTTGTTCTTTCATTGGAAAAGAAGAAGTAAGATGCGGTCTTCAACCAGTGAACTAGTCGTCAGATCATCAGCTAAAATCAGAAGAAGCTTCTCTGGCTCCTGTCTTTAAAATTCTGCAGACGGAACACTGTGGTATACAGTGTTCTTGTTTATCTTCCATGGAAAGTGATTTGTTGTTTAACCATGACATCTTAGTCACTGCATTCCTTCCTCCCTGATATAAAATGCAGTACTGAGTCACCCATGGCTTTGTTTGCTTGTGTGTTCATTCCTGTAGAAGTCAGTCAATGTCTCTTCATTTCAAGGTTGAATGAAATAACTGTTCATTTTCCATTCGCATCACTCTGACTGATGCCCTTTGAGGCCTGTGCTACAGGGCGTCATGCAGAATCTGCCCCTGCAAATGCTCTGACTCTCTTTGCCTGATCCAACAAGGAAATCCTTACATACAGACCACCGGACTGCCTTGCCAGCTTGCCCACTTGTTCTTTGCTTTAAATTTAGCTTCTCAATTTCATCTTCAATTGTTCCCCCTAGCTGGTTTGCTCAGTGGATAGAGCGTCGGCCTGTGAACTGAAGGGTCCCAGGTTCGATTCCAGTCAAGGGCACATGACTGGGTTGTGGGCTCAGTCTCCAGTAGGGGATGTGCGGGAGACAGCCAATCAATGATCTCTCTCATTATTGATGTTTCTATCTCTCTCTCCCTCTCCCTTCCTCTCTGAAGTCAATAAAAATATATTAAAAAAGTAAAGCAGTAGTTCCAATATTATAGCTAGTAACATTGAAAGATAGCAGGTTGTCTTTTTTAAAAATATATTTTATGCATGGCTGTAATAATATTATGTTTTACACATATTAATATGTATTGAGCACTGACTTTGCGCAAAACGCTGTTCTATGTGGTTTACATATGGTAAACCTCACAATAATTATGTAATATAAGTACTGCTCTTATCCCATTTTACAGACAATGAAATCAAGTTTAAGTAACTGCCCAAGTTCACATAGCTGATTTAAATCCTGGAAAATTTCCTCCAGAGGACAAAGTGTTAACCACTCTAAGATATACTACCAGAGCAGAATTTTATTTTCTTAACAGAGGTTGAAGAGGTCTCTGGAAGCTACTGTATTTCCAAAAAGTTCTTACAGGGGCTTATCCTAGAGGTGAAGGCCCAAGTGCCCATCCTATATAATAAAACCCTAATATGCAAATTGACCAAACAGCAGAACGACTGGCAGGACGACCGGTTTCTATGATGCACACTGACCACCAGGGGGCAGACACTCAACACAGGAGCTGACCCCTGGTGGTACTCCCACAGGGGGAGCACCGCTCAGCCAGAAGCCAGGCTCACAGTTGGTGAGTGCAGCGGTGGTGGCGGGAGCCTCTCCCATCTCTGTGGTAGCGCTAAGGAGCAGTGAGCCAAGTGGTAAGAAGCAGTGAGCAGGCAAGCAGTAAGGAGCGAGGGGTCCCTGACTGTGAGAGGGCGCAGGCCAGGCTGAGGGAACCCCCACCCCAGTGCACAAATTTCGTGCACCTGGCCTCTAGTAAAAGGTAAAAGACAACCTGCTGCCCTAGCTGGTTTGGCTCAGTGGATAGATAGATAGATAGATGGACGGATGGATGGATGGATAGATGAATAGATAGATAGATAGATAGATAGATAGATAGATAGATAGATAGAATATGAGAGAGAGAGAGAGAGAGAGAGAGAGAGAGAGAGGGAGAGAAGAGATGGCTTGGCTTTGTATTTGTTGGGCATTTGACTCAGTGAAGGCAATTTAGTTTTCTTAGTGTAGTCTGGTCCTGTTGTTATTGATCCAGAACTCAAAAGGTCAAGCAAGGATAGCTATTTTGGCCCAGCCTCACCGCAGCTGTATGAGATACACCATGCCCTTTTAAAGTTAGGTCCGTTGGGATTCTAATGCTGTGAATCACAAGAAACATAGTTATTTCAGTTTGCGCTGATTGAAAGTGATCGCATTTACAAGATCACAAGTGGTCTATTTCTTCCAGTATTCACTTGTTCCTGGCCCATGCATCTTCCTTAGACTTCAGTAGCATGAAGCCTGGCCCAGTGATTGGTCATGAGGGTGTTATATTCTAATAAGGAGTAACCTAATTTTGGTGAAGTATGTCTTGGAGAATAGTAAAATGTTTGGTTACATAAAAAAACACCTTTCAGTTAATATTTAAAGGCATCCTTGGAAACCCCCAACAGCTATGATTACACTTAAATAAAATAATTGGTTTCTTAAAAGACATTTGCTAATCACTTTTAATATAAGTAGGTCTACAGTTGTATATTAAACAGTTTATTCTTATATTATTTTTTAATTATTTTCCATACTAACAAATGTAAACCTACTTCTGCCATACCCCCGTAAATGTATGTGTGATATATATATATCACTTAAAACAGTTTCAGTTTTGCCCAGCTGGCACGTCTCAGTGATTGAGCATCGACCTATGAACCAGGAGGTCATGGTTCAATTCCCAGTCAGGGCACATGCCTGGATTATGGACTTGATGCAGGAGGCAGCTGATCAATGATTCTCTCTCATCATTGATATTTCTCTCTATCTCTCTCCCTTCTCTGAAATCAATAAGAATATATTTCAAAAAAAGAATATATATTTTTAAAAAAGAGTTTCAGTTTTAATAACTGGGAAGAGCTAACTGAATTTAGCAAACACTTACGACATGCTGTATATCTCTGTTTGCTATTGAAGGGGGACAGAAAGTTGAGGAGAGCTTCCCATTGAGTAAGGAGGTCAAGAGAAATACCAAATACCTATAATTCAACCCAGAATATAATTTCTACAAATTTCTTTGAGGATTCCTTTAAGGTAGAAATTAAATGTTGTGTTATTGTGGTTAGACATTCTGGAGAATGTGGTAGCACATCCATCTTTAAGTTTAGGAAGGTTTTTAGTCCAAAAGGTGGACCGTGGGAATTCTGAGTGAAGAAAAGTTCAAGCAAGGGTGTAGAGGAAGAAAAGTATGTGGGTGTGTTTGGGGAATAGTGAGGGATTCTAGGTTTGGCTTGGCTGGATCCAGGACTGTGGGAAAAGTAGAAGATACATTGAGAGTTATGAATGGATATATTGTGGAGGACTTTGAACGTGGATGTGAAGTTTGTGCTCAGGTAAACAACATACGGGAGCCATGAAGTGGCTGAACATGGGAACTGTGGTTAGCGCTCGAACTCATGGCAGGTACTGTGGTGCCTGAGGGCACAGCAAATTGGGGTAGACACTCGAGGGGAGGAACTCTGCTTAGATGCCACTTATATTACAGTCCAACTGAGAGAGAATAAGGTTTGAATTGTGATGAATTTAAACTCTTTGAAACCTGCTCCTTAACACCCTCTCCAGTAAAGGAATGTGTTGCACAGGCAGACTCTGACTGCCTCCTTTCATGTATGCGCATTTTCATCGTGGTCCTTACATCTCCTGTAGTTTCTATTTATTTAATTTTTACTTCGCATCCAAGGATATGGTTTTTTTGTTTGTTGTTTTGTTTTTGAGTGAGAGGATAGTACAGAGAGAGAGAAATACCAATTTAAGAGAGAAACATTGGTTGGTTGCCTTCCATATGGGCCCCGACGGGGGATCGAACCTGCACACGTTTTGGTGTATGGGATGACACTCCAGTCAACTGAGCCACCGGGCCAGGGCTCCTGTATTTTTGGAGAACGCATTCAGGAGTCCCCCTCTACTAGCTCACTCACCCACTCTGTGCAGTCCTCTTGTTCGAGCCCTACCCTCCCTAGGTTCATCCAGTTTGGATAAGTGTACCTTGTCTTACGCCCAGGGACACATAAAACTAAAGGTTTCCAAGCTCAGGAAAGTGCCAGACCTGCACACCACTTTCTGTCAACTGCACTGCTTTATGTGCACACCCCTCTGCAGCTCCAGCACAGAGACCAAAACACATTGTCTTTGAGCCAGGCCATTCCCACACTTTGATAATCTAAAAAGCATACTTATCATATGATGGTACTTAGGTCAAATAGTGTCACTGTGACAAGTTCAGCAGTTATTTTTTTTAGTAAAATTGCCCCAGAAAGAAAGAGGAACATATGGGAACAAAATTATTAGTGTTACAAGTTTTAAATTTTCAAAGCATAAACCTCCTTCATAGGGTTCTCAAAATTCAATATATTTTGAGACATGATGCTAAAAGTGACATCCCATGTCTCTTGAAATCATAACATCCCCTCCCCAAACAAACAAACAAACAAAAAATTGCTCAGCTCTCTGGGCCTCAGACACAGATGTTAAATCTGACCAGTGACTCATGATGCTCAGGGTTTGGAGGTGGGCAATCAATGCCATAGAAACAGAGATCCCAGATATAGCCCTTTGTCTGAAGAATTTCCTGTCTGAGGAGTTATGACGTGAGACAAGACATTTCCCTAAATTCTAACTCCTAGTTCATGGGTCGACGCTCAACCACTGAGCAGCACAGGCCAGACCCTTCCCCCTTCCTAAAGCTAAGTATGGACGTGGAATAAAATCCTGGCCAAAAAGAAGTAAGCAGACGGAGCGGACTTGCAGAGGTATTTGTTTTGCCCGTGTACCTTTCTCCACCTGGCGTTCCAGCGTCCTTTGAATCAAGAGATGAATAAGGTGACCACCGGTGAGGCTGGCTCAGCACACAAAATAGGAATCTGGCTTTGCGGGACTGGGAGCTGCCATACCATTCCCAGACAGCTTGCCTCTGGACTACTTTTGCACATAAGAATAATAAAACTTTTATCTTGTTTGCCCCTGTCATTTTGGGGTTTTTGTCATTAGCAGCTAAGGGTAAACCTATTTGAAGCAATGGTTTTATTCAAGAAGTTCAAAACTATTAAAATAAAGCAAGAGTAGAGTATGCATAGTGATTGAGAGCTTGAGTTCCTGAGAACAATAGGGCAGGGCTTCATTCACACCAGTTCACCTGATATTTAGACTTCAGCAGTTTGGATAAACTGCACAAGACTCCGTTTGTTCTTCTCTACAATGGGGTCTAATTAACACCCTGGGGAGGCTTATGGTAAAGTTTAAATGCTAAATGAAGCACTTAATAAAATAACTGACACATAATCATCATTCTAAATAGTAGCAATTATGACTGTGTTGTTATTAAACCTAGAATCTCTAAGAGGATTATTCTAAGAAAAAAGGGAAAACATCTATGCTTTAAATGTACTATAAGTAACTAAGTGAACAGTGATGAGCGAATATTCCCTGAACCTCTTTTTAAAGTTTTATTTGTGTTGATTTTAGAGAGGGAGGAAGGGAGGAGAGAGAGAAACATTGATGGCTGCCTTCTGCATGCCCCCTACTGGGGATCTAGCTTGAAACCTGGGCCTGTGCCCAGACCAGGAATTGAACGGTGACTTATGATGCCCAGGGTAACGCTTAATCAACTGGGCCGCATCAACCAGGGCCCTGTACCTCTTAATATACTCGATATAATCTAATTTTTTGCTTAGCAGTTTTTAGAAGGTTACTATTTCTAGAAAATTGTGGTGTAATATTTAAAAATCTGGTTTACCAGAAATTAAATGACCATAGAAAATATAAAAATTATTTATGTATTTAAATGCTTAAATTTTTAAAATTTATCAGTATATTTTAAAAATATTAAAATACAATGCATGTTTGCTACATGTGTGTAAATAAAAATTTACAGTGGAGATGAATTTTGTGTACAGAACAGGTTCTACATTAGCACATTTGAAATTTTGTGGTTTGTTTTTTTAATGTGTTTTTATTGGTGTTTTTAGAGAAAGGAAGGGAGAGGAAGAGAGAGAGGGAAATATCAACGTGAGAGGAACATTTCCAAGTGCTTCTTATAGGCAGGGATTAAACCTGCAAACTGGGTATGTGCCCTGACCAGAAATTGAATGGGCGACCTTTTGGTACATGGAGCAATGTACAACCAACTGAGCCATACATACCCAGGTTAGACATTTGAAATTTAAATAATGCCCTGACAAATATCTAAAGAAGGCTCTATGTTTGAGTTCATTACACTGTCTCCAGCACAGGAAATACTAGGAAATAAGTGTTTACTCCATGACTGGAAGGCCATTTTGGTTTGGGGCTGGGTATTAGATAAGTATCAGGTGGATTGTTCTTTTGGGGCCCCTCAGCCTGGTGAGGTGCTCAAAGTAGGAGATATACACCAAGAACCTCAGCCCACAGAAGTAACATCCCTTTCACACTCCCATTTCACACCCACTTGGGGCCTCTGCTCACCAAATGGAATGGCAGAATCTCTACACAGTTAAAATTATTATTTCACCTCCCTTTATTGCCAAATATATATGATAAATGCCTAAGCTCATATGATTGAATTCAGGTAAATTAAATATGTATGTGTGGGACTCCCCTTTAGTCTACCTCTTAATCACAACCTTTGGAATCAATCAACATTAAATTTAGGGTGTATACTTTCATATTTCCCATAGTTATATAAATATTAGAGGCCCGGTGCATGAATTCATGCACCAGTGGGGTCCCTCGGCCTGGCCTGCGGGATTGGGCTGAAACCGGCTCTCCAACATCCCCTGAGGGGTCCTGGATTGTGAGAGGGTGAAAGCCAGGCCAAGGGACCCCACTGGGGCACGATCGGGGCTGGGGAAGTTCACGGGAGGTTGGCCAGCTGGGGAGGGACCACAGGAGGGTTCCAGGACATGTCCAGCCCATCTTGCTCAGTCCCGATTGGTCAGACCCCAGCAGCAAGCTAACCTACCATTGGGAGCATTTGTCTCCTGGTGGTCAGTGCACATCATAGAGAGCGGTTGAGTGGCCTTAGCATATCATTAGCATATTATGCTTTGATTGGTTGAACAGATGACCGGGCGACCAAATACTTAGCATATTAGGCTTTTATTATATAGGATAGGATGTGTGTTAAACACACACACATATACACACATACACACAGCTATGTTCCTCTCTTTCTTGCTTTTTCCTTTAAGAACATATCATGGCCTTCATTCTCTTTTAATGATATGTATAATTAGGAATTTTAATAGGCATACAATGTTCTATAGTATGAATGTATTACTTTGTTAAACTGAGTATTACTGAACATTCTGGTTGTTTCTGGTTTTTGTTATTTTTTTAATATATATATAGGAGGACTTTAAAAAGTATTTTCAAATGCCAATTTAACCTTGTACAGATACACACATACAGTTCTGGCTCTTGCACCTACATGTAGACATTTCTATCAGAGGAAGTTGGGTTCGAAGGCACAAGGGAGGAAGAAAGGGAGTCGCCAGCCAATAGATGTGTTAATAAACGTGTCTTCAAACATTGCTGATCTCAGCAAAGGGAAACTTCACATGAGGTGAACTGGGATATCTGAAGCTTTTTTCTTTAGGAAAATTTAGATTCCAAGCCTGGTGTGGGATTCAAGGTCAAGAGTCACATCTGAGAAGGGGAGAAGTGTGGTATTGTTGGTGCCGAGAGTACCAGAGGGATTTTCCATGGCATTTTCAGGCCTCTACACAGGTAAATTCTCAAGATATTTTCCATTAACTCTTAAATTGATAAGGATAGAGAGCTGCAAGAAGGTTGCAAATCTCATTTTCTTTGGAAAAGAATGCTTTGTCTTTTCAAAGATCACATTTCCTGGCAAATAAGAAACTATATTTCGTAATAGAACTCATTCTTCTGTCTGCTCTAAATAATCTTAGTTAAGCCTGGGTAGAAGAATGACGGCTTTATAAAGGGGCAAAAAAATAAGACCTTTTATAAAGATGCTCACTGGTTTGACCTTGTGTCACCCCAGGCATAACTTGTGAGGTAAGATAATTTTCTATGGCAAAACACCTATCATCCTAATTATACATAGACTAGTTCAAATACGTAATTATTCCAAGTGGATAGTTACGCACTCTGTTTTCCTGTTTTATTATTGTATCCACATACTTCCTAGGGAATGGCAGGCTAAAAATGTTTTTTAAAAAAGGTCAATGAGTTTTGGTATTGCTTAAAAACTCTTATGGCAAGGTATTAACTGTAAATTTGTGAGTTAGTTGGGGTGGTAAGGAGCAAAATTAGAAAGTCAGAACATGGTAACTATATTTCCCAATTGGTCACTACTGCTCTTTAAAAACTATCATTTTCTGCTGTGCAAAATAGTTAAACAAAACTAGTTATTTTTTCTAAACAAAGTGACTTGGCCATTTAAGTATTTTCCTCATCAAAACACAAAAGACAAATTACAGACTTTTGTTTCTTGTTTTCTTAGTCAACACCATTAGTTATATAAACTTCAAGAGCAACTTGACATGTAAATAATTCATTTGTTTTAAGAAAGAAATTGTTTGATCTATTAGCTATGTACTGGATAGACTTCTCTCAATTGCTGCTTGGATGGATTTGAACCTTAAAATTAATGCTGCATAAGCAATGGATGCAGACAACAGGGGGTGAGGGTGAGGGCAGGACTGGGGGGATGAAGGGACAATGGAGGGATAAGGACACATTTATAATACCTTAATCAATAAAAGAAAATTAATTAATTAATTAATTAATGCTGCATTAGTAATGCAAAAGAATAATGGGAAAACATCTACTTATATTTGAATATCTTTGTACATATGACTTCATTCAATTCTTATATATCTTTTAAGAGGTAGTCAAAATTATTATTCTCCAACTATCATACTATGTAATTGAGAAGAAATCATTAGATGGTTGCTCTTCAAGCACATTAAAGTTGTTCTGAAACCACATACTTAGGTAAATATTTTCATAAATTTGAAGTTCTAAAATGATAACATAATTTTAGAAACCTCATTTTTACATTTAAAAATATATATTCTGTTGACATTTTTTTTCATGGGAAAGCAGATTTGGACCCTCATTTCTGTCTTATGTCAGAGAAGTACACATCGAAGCTCAAATAGTGAGCAGAACACCTTACTCATTTACATCAAAAGAAATTCAGGTAACAAAAATCACTTAAATTATTTGTCATACCAACAAAGAACATTTTTCTTAGCTATAATTGAAATTCTTAGAGTGATTGCATTTAGCACCAACTATTATCCAAATAAGGATTCTCTGGAGTCAGCAATGGGGAGAAATTCTTTCATAATCTTTGGTTTTCTTTGTCTATAAAAGTGAAAGAAAAGCTAGATAGGAGAGTTGAGTGTATACATTTGTTATTTCATGGATATTAACTAGTGTTATTTTGTGTATTACATATTTGGCTATTATGAATAGATAACATTAGATATTATCTTTTGCACTTATGAAATCAAAATATTTGTTATATGAAATCTGAAAATTCCAGTACATAAGAATTTTAATATGTATATCCTCTTTGAGAACAAAGAGATTCAAATGAACAGAAATGCATGGGGAGGGAAGAAAGGTGTCTATAGAAAACTGAACAATTTTGATTGGATCATCATGAGAGTTTACTTTGTACTTTGAAAATGAGTGTGTCAATCTTTGGGTTGTGACATGAAGGCTTCTGGGGACATCCTACAAATGTCATTCATCAATCTGCTTGGGATTCCTGAGATTCTACTGCTTCCAAATATCATTCCTGCTATTTTGTCAGGTGTGGGATTCTAAGACTCATGAGTGGCAATGCCCTGATCTGTTACTAATATAGTCTTTATTGAATTTAGTCATCTTTCCTTTGAGAAAGCTAAGTGAGCAGGTTTGGATAGGATGGAAGTGCAGAGGCAGAGCGCTCTAAATAGTGCTTGGGAATTGGAAAGAAAAACGGACTGTTCTATCTCCACTAAAATTACTTATGCTGTGACTTTGAGCAAGTCACTTGACTTCTCTGAGCCTCAGTTATTAAATTCAGCAAAAAATTTATTAAATATCTCCAAAATATGTCTAGAGGAGGACAGGGCATTGGTAGCTGGGGGACTAGAACCATCAGAAAGAAGCAGGAGCTGAATCCAGTGAAACTGCAGGTTTAAGGAAGGGGTGGAAAGACTTCCCTTGCCTACAGGTGATCACTAAGGAGAAAAGCCCTGTTACCTTCAGCTCACCTTGAAAGCTCTACTATTTTTGAGAATTTTCAGAACTTTAATTTCCATCAATTATTATTTAATGAGTTCTCAATGTGTGCCTGGTATTGTAATATAGGCATTAATATTGTATAGAGTGGATTTGGTGTTTAATTCCCAACTATCTGCACAATCTTTTAGAGTATAATAAAATAATATTTATGCGCATATTAAAATTTGTCCCCTGAGTGTGAAGGTATCAAAAATTACAGTATTTGCTACTCTTTCCATAGACAAGTTAACTAGTCAACCCAGCATGAGTTTGAAGAACAATTAGTAAATAATAAGCATGGGGTATTTGGGGGAGAATAGCAAGGTCTAGAAAAATATTCCTTGGAATATAGTTAAAAGTTGTTTAATTATATTAATGTATCCCATATTGTTATTATGAAATTGGAACATGGTAATGATAATACAGTTAACATTTATTTAGGATTTGATGTATGCTTCTTGTGTGGTGTTAAATTCTCACAGTCAGCCTATTGGTTAGGTCATCTTGCCATTCTAAAGATAAACACCTGAGCCTGAGCCTGAGCCTGAGAAACATTAATGGAACATTTATGATCACATTTTGTTTGACATCAAATGCTATGCAGTCACTCCTATATTTAGCGCAGTGCCCCAAAATATTTGAATTCCTTTTCTGCAATTTTGAGTTAGCATATGCAGTATTAATACACAATAATTAAATGTGTGCGCTTTTCCAAATGTGGAAGTGCGAGAGGCATGTTAGTGAGAATAATTCAAAGGGAAGAATTCTGTGCTTCAAAAATTGACTCTGCCCATTATGAACTATATGATCTTGGGAAGTTAATAAACTTTCTTGTGCCTCTGTTTCCTCATCTCTGTGTTATTGTGAGAATAAGGACTCAGGAAAATCCCTGTATAACAAAAATAACCTTACTTTTTGTTATAGATTTTATTAGGCTATTTCCATATAAGTACAATTCTGTACTCCTCAAAGGCAGGCATGAATTTTATCTAATACTCTCTCTTAGGGCTTTATTGTTATTGATATAAGAATGCTCCATTACAAACCAGCCCAAAATTCAGTGGCTTATCGAAAAGAACCAGAACTAATAGGTATGTGTTATTCTTGGGTGTGCAGTTCAGCTACAACTCCGCTGTGCTCAGATCTGGTCCACATTATCCTTATGCTCTTCAGGGTAGGCATATATCATGATAGAACACAGTAACACTGGAGGGTGAGAGGAAATACTGGCTATTTCTAAGGCTTTGTGTAACTGTACTTCATAACCACATACCATTAGGCCAAAGGAGCCACATGGCCAACTCCGGTATCTATGCTGTGCCTTCTCCTGTGCTCTACAAGATGGCGTGGCAGGAGGGAGTCAAGTTGTTGACAGCAATAATTCTGTCAACCACAGGATTTAACATAGGCTTCAAATATGGTGGCTTCTCAGTGAAATTAGTTGATTGATGTGATTGTGAATATCTGACTGACACTTAAATTTATTTTGGAGGTAAGTATGTTTTGTTTTTAAATGTACCTAAATTAATTACATAGAAAATTATATGGCATCCTGAGGATCTTTATGAGGGGCCAAGAAAACTAAAAAGCAAAAATATATCTAGAGCTAAAATACAATGAGGGAATTTATCTCAATCTCATAAAAATGAATCCCTTAAATATAGACTTAATGTCCTAAGGGTCAAAGGAGACGTGTTCATTTCCACTACACTTAAATTTACTCAATATGTCATTTTATGGCATTGTCCACCTGATCTTTGTATAAATGTGTGTGCCAAATTTCATAAAACTGGTTTGGTCAAAACCAAACTATTGATACATGTCAATGAGAAAGGTTCAATAATTTCTGTTTTCATATGAACATTCACTAAGCCATTATCTACCATTAGTTAAATTACTCCCTTTAATTTTCAGATATTTTCTACCTTAAAAGAATATTTCATGGTAATTATTGATGTATAAGGATTTCTTAAAGCCCTTTTATCTGTTGTTTTCTGGTAACTCTGTGCCTCAATTGGTTCTTTTCCTTTATGCTTCTTCTGATGTTAATTTAAAAAAAAATATTTTATGGCTCTGGCCCATGTGGCTCAGTTGATTAGAGCATCATCTTGTACACCAAAAGTTGGCAGGTTTGATTCCTGGTCAAGGCACATACCCAGGTTGCAGGTTCAATCCCTAATCCAGAAGAGGCGGCCCATCAATGTTTCTCATATCAATGTTTCCCTCTGTCTCGAAAAAAAAATCAATAAACATTTTTAAAAGAATATTTTATGTAGCATATGTTTGATTCCTTCAATAAGTTATTTTTGAAATTTCTTTTATCTTCTGTGAACCTTTAGAAAGCATAGGAATTAGTCAACATATTTCATATTATTTAGATTTCTCTTTTTCAAATTAAAAAACCACTAGAATTTAATTTACTTAAGAATAAAGGAGAACGTAAGGAGTTTTAAATTGTGTGAGCTGTCAACAAAATCATTGGTTGGCTAGCCAACCAGTGTAAACTAATTGATAACACTGTTAGGTAGTTAATTAACTGAATGCAGAATGTATTTCCTCTTTCTAATGAGGGACTGTAGGTCCTTTAGGGACTAATTTTTTCATAATGTTTGATTAGTTTTAAAATTTAAAATACTTAGTTTTATTGGAAGTTCATAGAACTATAAATATTTTTGACAAAAATATGTGTATAATTGTTAGAAAGGTTGTATAAATTAGTCACCATCTTTAAGGGTTTAAACTCTGAAAATTGACTGTTTTCTTATATATGAAGAGCCAAGGACTTATATACAGATATAAAATAAGAGATGTACATATTTGTGTTGTATGTGTACAATTTTATGTCATTTGTTTGTTCAAGCACCATGTATTTATTAAGCAACTGCTGTGGCTCAGACCCTGCATTGGTAGCTGTAGGGGTTCTAAATATTAAAATATATGATTATTTTCCTTGGGAAATGTAGTAGTAGGTTTAAATTATAGTATTCTGAATTATTAAAGAGGTACAAAGTGCCTCACACAAGGGGAGTTTGAGCTGTTTTGAAGATGAGTAAGATATTGACTAGTGGATGTGAGAGTACTGGCATTCTAGTTAGGGGGCAAAAATAAGCAAAATTTGAAGGTAAAACACAATGGGCTGTAGATTTGCTTGCTTATGTCAATGGATTTTTTTCTGAGAGGTTATCCGAAAGAAGCCTGCAGGGATAGGTGGGAACAGCTCATAGAGAGCCTTTCAGTGCAAAAAAAATGACTGGACAGCCCTTGGCAGGCAATGGTGAGCGGGTAATTTCCTTTTCCAGACAGAAGTTTCAGGGACATTGATCTTAGGATAAGTGAAAAGAGAAAAGTCTTTAAATGGAGGGAACAATGAGAAAGTTATTTTAGTAGCCAAGAGTGAGCACTAATAATGTGAATGATGTCGTTGTCCATAGAAAGAAAAGGGAAAGAATGATGTTAACTACATCGTTATATGATGGACATGACAGAGGTAGGAAATTGTACTGGGGAGGTGGCGGCAAGATTTAATTGGTAAATGTAAACTATTATGGTCATACTGGTTTTCAAAGAGTCTGAATCCTGCCACCTCCCACCCGCTCCCCAGAGTCCTGGGCCTATTTATCACTAGAAATTAAAGGGTTAAATCTCTGCATATGTAGAGAACTCTTCCCCTGCTCTGGGGCTAAGTACTGGTACCTTTCCTCATTCAAATATCTCCTACCTGAGAGATTGGAGGAAGGTATATTGGGGTTAGAAATAGGAAGTTGAGAGGGCAGTGTTTTTGAGAGCAAAGGGATGAGGAGCAATTGTTCATAATACAGCCCTCTGAAGGTGGCAAGTGGTGGCCGAAAACTACATGAATTCCCAAAGATTGCCCATTTATCGCATAATGAGCATGTCCTAGGACAGTGATGGCGAACCTATGACAGGCGTGTCAGAGGTGACACACGAACTCATTTTTTTTTGGTTGATTTTTCTTTGTTAAATGGCATTTAAATATATAAAATAAATATCAAAAATATAAGTCTTTGCTTTACTATGGTTGCAAATATCAAAAAATTTCTATATGTGACACGCACCAGAGTTAAGTTAGGGTTTTTCAAAATTCTGACACACCGAGCTCAAGAGCTTCGCCATCACTGTCCTAGGAGCTGAGAAAATTTTAAGAAGTTAATGACCCCTGATCTCAACTCATTTTCTCACAATTCATTTCTCAACTCTAGATAAGTTGTTAGTTATTTAAATACCTATTTTTATTTGTGGATGTCTAGGACACTTTGACTCTTTAGCTACAGGTAACCATTTTTCTTTTAGGAATTTGAAAGGTGATTGAGAAGTGAAATTATACATTGTATGGTAAGCAAACAGTAGTTACAACTCTTGAGTATAGTGTTATTTTTACTGTACTCAAAATAAAATAGTAACTGTCTTAATTATATTCATTTGTAAAAATAGCTTCAATTTTAAGTCAGCAATGAAATTCCTTATGGAAATATCAGAAACTTACAACATTTTCTATGGAAAAAAAATCTAGGTATTAGTTTTTTTGTGTGTACCTCCAATATTTCATTACAAGATGCTATGAAATTTAATTTTGGTATATCATGAAGTATGAAAAAACCCTAAATATACTATGAAATCTATCTATTCTGTGTAATAATTTCCTCATGACTTCCCTTCCTATACTTTTAAATGTATAAGCACTAAATAAGATGGAGTAATTCATGCTTATTTGGGAGGTAGGTGTCTTTCAGATACTTAGGCATATTGGGTAGGACACTTTTGGGGGTCCAAGTAATAGAAAACCCAACCCAAACATGTGAAAGACAAAAAAAATCACTATTTATTGGCCCACTTAATTGAAATAGGCCAGTGATTTCCAAAATGTGGTTCTTGAGCCAGCCTCAATTGGGGACTTGTTAGAAAAATGCAAATTCTGAGGCCCCAACCCAGATTTACTGAACCAGAAAGTCTGACTGTGAGGCTCAGCCATCTGCTTTAATAAACCCTCTGGGTTGTTCTGATGCATAGTACTTTCAGCAATAAAGATAAATTTAAAATTTTTTGAGAATTAGTGGTCTAGGACTAAATCTTGCTTTAGGTGCAACTCAATTTAGGGCTCAAAGGATTCCACCAGGGTATGAATGTGGGCTCTGCTACCCCTGGGATAGTCCCATTTCCAGGTTTCACATGGTGGCCAGTGACAGCTGTAGATACCTGATAACTCAGCACCCTGCTCAGTGGACAAGAGAAATTATTTCACCTCAAGTTGAGTGTTTAATATCAGACACAAATCTGGATCTACATAAGGAAATGAAGAGAACTAGAAATGATCACTACAGTGGGTCAATATATACAATATATTTTACTTGTATTCACATCTCTTTTAGACAGATCGAGAAGTATGTAACTGTGAAGAGGGCCAAAGTCAGGGATGAGATATTGGGAAAAAAAAAACAGGAGATTAGGTGTGGGATAACAAAGACTATTTGAGAAGTAGGGAGAAATGGTAAATAATGCAAATAAGCAACATTGGTTTCACAATTTTTTTAAATATATTTTATTGATTTTTTACAGAGAGGAAGGGAGAGAGATAGAGAGTTAGAAACATCGATGAGAGAGAAACATCGATCAGCTGCCTCCTGCACATCTCCTACTGGGGATATGCCCGCAACCCAGGTACATGCCCTTGACCGGAATCGAACCTGGGACCTTTCAGTCCGCAGGCCGATGTTCTATCCACTGAGCCAAACCGGTTTTGGCATGGTTTCACATTTTAATAGACTTGTAGCTTTCAAACTTCATAAGCTATTTAAATGTTATGTTTAATATTATAAAATAATGATAATTTTAATTATTCATGCTAATTGCTATTCTCTATGGCTATATTACTATTCATTTATTCAATCAGTGCATGTTTATTTAGCACTGTAAGGGACATAGGCACACCCAGTATTCCATATTCCACTTAGGTTAGTTTTACACATAAAACATGACTATACTAGTTTTTTTTAATCCTTTCTAAATTGCATCAGTCAAATGGCAAAAAAAAAAAAAAAAAATCTAAAAATATGTAAAGAACTACCTAAATATATTCTTAAGGTCAGTATTTTATAATAAAATTTTCTTTATAATATGTCTTTCTAAACCTTGAATTTGTTTTATTGCTGTCAGCATTTTTAATAACCTACCTTATGTTTTGTTACTATATCTGTATTGGGTAAAAATGCCCAGGTTTATCATATTATTTGAGCATATTACAAGAGAAATGTACACTTATGGCTCCAAGGCAGGTGTTGTGATCCTGTCAAGTCACTCAAGCTAATTTCGAGCCATGTCAGGTCAGTTGCAGGGAGACATTTAAGCAGCACAAGAAATCATATGGAGCCTGTTGATAACAGCTTGTCCTGTACAGTGACCCAAAATAATACCAAGCCTGCCATATTACCAACCCTCTTGTTCAAATAGGAGGCCCGTGTTGGAGGTTTATAACACCACTAAAAGAAGAAAACTAGGATGATTTTAAAATATGGTTGCAATTATTGAAAATTTGCCACTGAAAATATAAATAAAATTGG
The DNA here is from genome assembly GCF_964212035.1 of Myotis nattereri. Classification (NCBI taxonomy): domain Eukaryota; kingdom Metazoa; phylum Chordata; class Mammalia; order Chiroptera; family Vespertilionidae; genus Myotis; species Myotis nattereri. Next base: position 38,546,915 of record NC_138076.1, on the reverse strand, counting down.
CAATTCTATATAATAAAAGCCTAATATGCAAATCAGCCAAACAGTGAAACGACCGTTGGAATGACTGGTCTCTATGATGCGCACTGACTACCAGGGGGAAGACGCTCAATGCAAGAGCTGCCCCCAGCCCACAGGCCCCAGGCCAGCCAAGGTGGGGGCCCCCTGATTGTCCTGCCAATCGCCCCACAGATTGGCCCTGATTGCCACCCAGGCCTAGGGACCCTACCCATGCACAAATTTCATGCACCGGTCTCTAGTTGTAATTATATTTGCAAAAACATTCTTTTAAAATAAATATTGTATGTTTAGCTAAATTACTTCCGTTCTGTTTTACAAGCTTGGGTGATCATAGGAATTAATTGTGTTTTTCTGTCATCAGTTTCCTAAGCCCCTATTCTGGAGAAGTGCATTTCATAAGTGTGCCTATTTAACCTGCGTCCCAGGTAACTGAATGCTCAGACATAGTATGTTGGCAAATCTCTGGCCTAAAGTAAGGAATTTGTATACTTTTCAAGTAAATGAATATGGGGAGCTCATATAAATATATCCAACCTTAGCTAATAAATTTCATTTCCTTTACATAGTGTTCCCCTCAATATTTCCAGTATCCCAACTGGCACCAAACATAGGGAACACTATGTAAAGTATGTGATTTTCTAACCACTAAGCTGTATACCTGAAACCAATACAAATTTAAAATTGAAAGAAAAAAATATTGCATATCTTTAGAGTTCATTTAGATCAGAAAGAGGGGTCAACCTTCCTGACTTAAATAACGCCTAGGAAGATAGATGAAGGGTTAATAGGTCTATGTTCAGTGTGAAATTGGCAGAGAAGGAGTGCTGCATACAGCGGTGCAGAAAGATTGAGGCCAAGGAAGTGGTGATACTAGAAATACTGGGGTTCTGAGGAGAACATCAAGTGGGTCGAAGTTGGTCATGAAAGAGGGGGTAAAGAGGAGGAAATTGATGGGGGCCCTAGTAAATGGAGATATTGATTTTTCCAAAAGGATGTTTAGATTATACATGCCAAACCTTTCAAACCAAAGAGCCAGTGCCCTTGCATTGCCATTTTGGGGGAGTGTACAGTCCCAATGAGGCTGTTGTCAAATGAGTCATTGCTGTCTGTATTAGAAGGCATGGTCTTTCCAGAGCAATCTGCTCATTCTTTATTGTCATTGTAAAGGGAGTTTAGTTTCTAGCTTGACATATACATTCAACTGAGTCTATATACTTGGCTTAAAAAAGTGGATGGCATTCCACAAAGAGCCGGGTTCGTTCCTTTACTTGTAAGTAGGTGAAGGACATATGCCTGCTTAGTTTTCCCATGTTCCTTGTGAAACAGGGATGCCTTCAGGAACTGACACCGCAGGAGATTCAAGGTCACAGAGTTTGTAACCAGAAATATTTAAACTGACTCCTAATTCTCCCCTGTGAGAGCTGTGTCAGAATGTAAAAACTACTGAACCCGCCAGAGAAGTTTCCTAGTCTATAAACTGAAAACTAGGACATTTTAATAAAGGTGCTATTTGCCCAGCCTATGCCATGTGTGCCTAGGCACTGTGCCAGGTATCCTAAATATCACTCAGAGTATTCCCACTACAAGTTTTTGAGATCAGCATTATTGTGTTCTGACAATAGCAATAATGATGGATCTTTCTTACAGGATTTTTGTGAGTAACTAATGAGATTAGAAATATTAAATAAAACAAATAAAGATCATGTTCCAAAGTAGGTATCAAATTCTACTTTTTTTTTGGAGACATAAACTGTACACAGCTTTGAAGTCGTAGTTCTTCTCCCCAACTCTCACCCATTAAATTTTTATGGATCCCTTTCTCACCTATTAAACACATGACATATAGGAGGTGCTCAATATACTTTAGTTCCCCTTCAATGCTTAGGCATGTGACTTGAAAAGACCAGATGGTGTAATTGAATATATATGGGCTTTGGAGCTAGAAAAATATTGAATAGATAAAATCTTGTCTGTCTTGGATTGGCTGGGGCACAATGAACAGCTTATTTCACGTCTTCTAAGTCTATTTCTCACTGGAGGAATGAGAATTATCTTTTAGTGTCTGCCAGGGCTGACCAGCAGGCCCTTAGCGACAGAGGAATGTGAAAGAGAGGGCTAAGGGAATGCCTGGCTGAAGGAACCAGACAACCTTGATTGCCTACCTCGTTAGGCTTTTATTGCAACAGCATTTTGAGATAAAGTTTATCTTTTAGACACAATCAGTAGAGTAAGTAATCTTGGGAGACACATGTGTTTGTAGTGTCCTTTAAGCAAGGACACCCAAAGATTAAGCATAAGGATTCCAGTAAACACCTGGGGGTCTACACATGCACAGATTTGTTTGGAAAGGTCAAGGAATAATTAGGGGCACCGCCTTTGGCACTCCCCTAATCGGACTTCCGATAAACAGGGCAGGTCGCCTTCGGCACACTTTCCTTATCTTGGAACATCCTCCTTACAAACTTTCCAACCAAATCTCCTGTGCTCCCCAACAAGTGTCCTTAAAAAAAGAATGTCAGGTGACCTCTTATAGGGATTGTAAAAAATTAGATTATATTTTAAATGAAATATCACACTTGAATGACATTGTATAGAATAATTCTTTGTAAATGTGAGTCTATGATATTACATCTGAGGCAAAAAGAAAAAGGTCTGTTTTCCGAAGTGTGAATGCAAATAATGTTAGAATAGCATGTTTTTATGTAACATTGGATAAGATTCATTCTGAGTGAAGGAAATTAATGAACTTTTGTTTTATTTTTTTCACACTGCTAGGGATGAGGCCACTGACCTCAAAGGACATTGAAAATACTGATGCATGCTGATAAAATAGATGTCAGTTTGCCTGACTCATTGGTGAAAAAATAGAAACCACTGAGAGGTGGACTAAAGGTCTAGATGTGGGAATTGCTAGCTTTTAGAACAAATGAAAAACAAAATGTCTTCATTTTAGACTTTGTCTCAAGAGCTTACTTGCAGTGACGGGAGCACACAATAAGGGTAATTGTTTTTTATTCAAATTAGTTAGCACTTTGTTATGGACTGAAAGTTTGGGTTCCCTCCCCTAAATTCACATGTTGAAGCCCTAACCTCAAATATGATGGTATTTGGAGGTCGGGCCCTTGGGAGGTAAATAGGATTAGTATATGAGGTAGTGAGGGTGGAACCCCCATGATAGGATTAGCGCCCTCATTCAAAGCGGAAGAGATAAGAGAGCTCTCTCTTTCTCTGCCAGTTAAGAATATGGAGGTAGCTGTTTCTAAGCCAGGAAGTGGGCCCTTCCCAAGAACCAAATCTGCCCCTTGGATTTTTTTAGCCATTAGAACTTTGAGAAATAAATGTCTGTTGTTTAAGCAGTCTATGGTATTTTGCTGCAGCAGCCTGAGCTCAGACACACTTGATGAGCAGCTGCTATGCGCAGAGTCCTCATAAATAAAAAGGAACAGTCCAACCCTGCAACCAATGAAGTCAAGAGTGATTAAGATAATGTTATAAACAGAGGTATGAGTAATTTGCTGTTCAGGTACAGTGTGAGAAGCCATTAATCAAAGGGAGCTGCCCTTTGAGCTGGGTCCTGGAGAATGAGAGGGATTTGTATCTTTGGGTGTGATAGCTTGAGAGGGGTAAAAAGTTATAAATGAGTAAAGAGAAGAGGCTAAGCTGCAAATAAATGTATTGGCAATATGTGCCAAAGCTAACTAATGTAGGTCAACCCAAATGCAACAGCTCTGGCTCTGTTTATCTCCTTGTTTCAGATTTTAGTGTAACAGATTTGCAGAGAGAGGAAAGAGGGTTTCTTAGTCATTAGAAAAATTGTCACTGAATAATACGTGTTTTGTTTTTTTTTCAGTTGATAAGCTGGGAATCCCTTAATGTTCCCAGCATCAGTGTTGCCCAAATACTAAAGACATTTATTGACATTTAGTAAAGACCGCTAAAATTTCTTCTTCATACTGGCTTCATTGTTAATAAGTGGTAGACCAGCATATTGCATGAGTAAGATCTTTCTAGGGTTCAGGGTGAACCATTTGGCTAAAAAGTCAATAGGAGTGGTTTTTTAAAAAGGTTTTAATGACTCTTTTGCTCTATAATTTGTAAGTGCCAATATCTCCAACTTACAACTATGTAAATTTCTATAAGTTAAATGAGTTTGAATTTTGTTGTTAATATAACTGTCTGGCTCCCTGTTTCTGCTTAAAGGTTGTAAATAAAATGTTCTTGTCTCCTTTCAGCCACAGTCTCCTCTTCCAGGTCAGCAGATGACCAAGTTTGTCAGGGCCAACCTCTCTTTCTGACTGGCTCATTAGGTCAACTTACCTTCCCCATCTCAACAACTTACCATGTAAAGCTGATAGCTTCCAAACTAAGCCACATTTTGCCTTCTCTTCCTGAGGAAGTTTGTATAAGCAGGTATGAGCTATGCATTTGTGTTCACATTTTACATTTGAAGGGATTTTAAGATTAGATAGACTCGTAGAGGGGCCGAGCCTACACTCATCCCAACACCCTTCCCTCTATCCTGCTTTGCCATTTCCTTACACCACACATTCCTTGATGATTTTGCATATTTCACCTGGTCCTAAACTGATGAATAAGATGACAGAACCTGAGTCACCGGGATGAACATTTTTTTTTTCTACAGGAGAATCTGGAATGTGGAACTTCTTTTTGAAGTTCAAACTTCAAATATAGGGCTGTATTGGTGGTCACGCTCAGCAGTTACACATTTCGTAGGTGGTTTTGCTATTTTTGGAGAAAAGGGAAGTGGAATAAATGGGGTTGCTTTTAGAGTCCAGAAATCCATTTGGCTCAGTGGAGCTGACACACCTTAGTGCAGTTTTTAGGGCCTCTTTGTAATTTACAGTGGATTCTAAATTCCTGCCCAGGTTTCCTAGGGCAGCTCCCGTTGAGTTAAAAAGGAGGCCAGGGCTGGTAGTTTTATGTGGAACAGCACCCTGAGAGGGGCGGTCCAGATTCATTCTTATGGCTCTATTTCTCCTTCTTCCCCCCTCTGGTCCCCTGTTTCTTTGCCTTTCTTTTCCCAGAATTCCTCAGAGCTTGAAAGGATGAGATTTTATTTTACTTCCCTTTCCTGTGCTCCTGGGATCCATTACGTAAAACACTAGGATTAACTTCACCAGCCTCAGATGTTAATAAATTAAAAGGAATTTAGAAAATCCTCTCTTCACAGAGCCTGGCTCTCATGTAGATTGTCTTGCTATACAATCCTCTTTTGAATGTCAGGAGCCAAATAATAATCCTAAACTTTCTCATTCCCTTTCACCCTCCAAATTCCCATGGAGAAGCCTCAGGCTGCCTGAGGATAAATGCATTTATGAAGAAAACAATAATTCCTCCGAGCAGGCATTTTCTGGGAGTAAACCCCAAGGATTCTGGGAGTAAATCCTTTGCTAAGCACTTGGTAGATGGTCTATAAAGTTTATTGCACAAATAAGTAAATAAACAAATAAATAGGTGATTGGGTGAAAGGGGAGGCGGAACTGACAGTTTTTGTAGAAAGAGCAGATTTCAAATAATCCTTAAGTTTTCAAACCTTGACTCATAAGAGTTGCTATGTAGAGCTAAGAAAACCTCTATTAGCTCATAAATAAAGGGTTATTTGAATTCTCTAACTTCTACCTGCTGAAAATGGAGCTCATGCCTTTCGATCTTTTACCCTGTATCCCAACAATTTGACAAAGAATGATGAATCTAAGGAGCACTGGGGAAACTTTAAGATGATACCAAGTTTCTCTTTTTGGAAAAAAAATTAAGCTATTTCTTATTAATAATTTTAATGTCCCTTACATACTCTTTTTTTTAACATTATTAATTGAGTTGAGCAGAGGCTGTAAGGTGGCCTTCTGCAGGCCTCCAAGGTGCCTCGTGGGCCCGGGCGGGCACCTGTGAGGGCCCCAGCCATCTAATGAGGACCTGCCACCGAGGGAAGGGACGGGCCTCCGCCGCCAGAAGACTCCTATTCTGAGGAGTCAGCTGCTGCAGCTCAGTGGCCGTCCTTCTCTCCTCCGCCCTCAGGAAAGCAGGGCCCTTGGAAGGCCCTCTGGAGCTGTGAAGGTGTTCTGTGCTTTCTCTGTTGGTGCTCAGAGCTGTGAGATGGGCCGCGGGATGCTCGGTGGTCTCCCTCCTTCTCCTCCTCCGGCTGGGGGGGAGGGGGAGGGGAGTGGGTGGGCTTTCGGATTCCCTCTCTCTGAGGCCCTTTTATCCCAGTGTTTCCTTCCCCAGGAACCAGCTTCTTGTTCGGAGTCCCTGGCAAGGCTTCTGATGTGCTCGCGTTTGGGCTGGCGACTATCTTGCTGGTCCCCGTGTCACCAGATTGGTTACTGCGAATGGCCCAGCAGCTCTTTATATACTGTCCAGCTTCTAACATGAGGCCAGGCGTTCCCAACTTGGTGCCCTGTCCCTGCCCCCATGCCCAGGGCGAGGGGTGGAGTTTAGTGCATCCCTGGGGAGACCCAGGCTCCACTGGCCCCTTGAGAGCAGGAGCCAACTTCCTTTGTGGTGGGAGCTGGGCCATGATGTCCGTTATATTAATCCCATCTTCTAGATGAGGAAACTGAGGCTTAGGGAAATGAAATTAATTTGCATACACAGGTCACGTGACAGGAAGAGAGGAACCTGGAATTTAAGAAGTTTGGGTCCAGTTTGAGCGAACCTTTCTGAAGAGGGTGAAGAGTGGAAGTCTAGAGAGAGAAATGGATCTGTCTGAAGTCAAACAGCTTAGCCCTAATGATGGCAATAATAGTCCCTGCATCTGGTTGGCCTGCAGAGCAGTGTCTGACCTAGGCATCAGTCAGTTCTTCTGGAATGAATGACTGAATGGCCATTTGCTCTGATCACTTGAACAGCAGCAGTTGGGCCTGACTCGGATCAGCCCTAGGCATTCCAAGTGGTGGTGGTGGTGTTGTTGTTGTTGTTGTTGTTCTTCTTCTTCTTCTTTTTAATATTTATTGTTGAAAGTATTACATAGGTCCTCCTTTTTCCCCATTAACCTCTTCTAGCCCACTCTCATCCTACCCCCTCTACCCAACCCTCCCACCTCTACCCCTCCATACCAGGCCCTCACCACCCCATTGTCTGTGTCCATGGGTTATGCAAATATGCATACAAGTTCATTGGTTGATCTCTTCCCACCCACCCTCCCCTGTCTTCCCTCTGAGGTTGAACAATCTGTTCATGCTTCTATGACTCTGGGTCTATTTTTGGTCATCAGATTATTTGGTTCATTAGATTCTACATAACCTCATGTACTCTTTATTATGATTATCAATGTTGCAATAAATTGTGTTTTGAGAGTCTTTGACTAAAACTTACATTTTTATTTCATTTACATGTGGTCTGGAGTGGTTCTGATCCGTGGGTGCAAAAATGACATTGGAAATCAGCTCCTCTTTGTCCAGGACATGCTTTAACCACACAGCTCTCATCTTGAGTGATGTGTGAGTTTGGCCTTCATCACCTGTTCATTCATTTTCCACATCTGCCCTCCCAGTCACTCGAAGATTTATTCTCTATGCCCTATGGCAAAATATCCTTGTACCTGGGGGATGGAAGCCGGTAGAACATCGATCTCATCTTCTTTCTTTGACACAAGTCCATCTGTCTTGAGGACAATCTCAGCTAAGAGCCCATCTTATTTTTCTTCTTTGGAGACCTTTCAGAATGTCAAGGTTATAGAGAAATTGGCTTTGTGCAAAGTGTGTTACCATCTGTTGCTAGTTTCTAATCTCAGATCCATTTAAGAGATTTGCCAGGTTAGATTTATATGGACATTTTAACTAATTGTATTTTATTGTACTTACCTAAAAAGTACATATTAGGTTTGTCTTTGCATTATTATTTACCAAACTATTCTATTATGCCTTTTTTTGGGGGCGGGGGTGGGGGTGGGTGGGGGTGCTGGACATAGTGTTTATCTGGCATCTATTGTGATAAGACATTATATATAGCATGTGTCTATTTGGTAATCATAAAATAATAATGAATATGAATAGAGTCAAAAAACAAGCAGGAGATTTAGATGTCTCTTTTTATTAATGAGCAAATTGAAACATACAGAGTTTATGTGGCTTCCAGTCAAAGTCTCAAAATTAGCTTGTGTTTCAGATGAAATTTACCTTGAAGTTCTAAATAAACTATAACACTGAAGTTTTGTGACCATTTCTTTCCCCTCAGATTTTGTTTGATTCCTTGATTAATAAGTGATTCTTTTAAAAGTTTTGAAAGGTATTTTCTAGTAAAACTGAAAGAGGCTAAAATATATGACAACACTGTGGTCAAAATATGTGAGTATACTCTCTCTCTCCACACTGGTATTGCTATGTGTATGGGAATTTTCTGGGTGCCCATTTTTTTGGGGGGGGAGGATATAAAGTACTAACTAGCACTCTTCCCAGAAATGATTTTTGGTACTTCCCAAATCGTACTGTATAAAGGGCCTACTTCACATAGGGTGGACCCAGGTTGAGGGCGGGGGGCGGTGGGTGGAAGAGAATTTCAAAGGTCTTCACTTGGAGTGACCAGGGAGATGTGGGGGATTTCACATACCTCTCTGGGGCATGATAAGGATCAGCTTTTCCATTTGGGTAGGTAATTTACATAACTTACATAACTGGCATAGCTTATCTTTATCTTGAAACAATGATTCCAGGTAAAAGTAATTTATTGAAATGAAAGTTTATTTCCTACTAGAGGCCTGGTGCATGAACCTCGTGCATCGGGGGGGAGAGGGAGGGTTGTCCCTCAGCCCAGCCTACACCCTCTCCAATCTGGAACCCCTCAGGGAATGTCTGACTGCCAGTTTAGGCCCGATCCCAGGATTTGGGTCTAAACTGGCAGTCAGACATCCCTCTCACAATCCGGCACTGCTGGCTCCTAACCACGAGTCTGCCTGCCTGCCTGATCACCCCCTAACCACTCCCCTGCTGGCCTGATTGATGCCTAATTGCTCTCCTCCTGGCACAGTTGCCCCCAACTGCCCTCCCCTACCGACCCAATCACCCCCAATTGCCCTCCCCTTCCAGCCCAATCACCCCCAACTGCCCTCCCCTGCTGGCCTGTTCACCCCAAACTGCCCTCCTCTGCCAGCCTGATCACCCACAACTGCCCTCCCCTGCCAGTCATCTTGTGACGACCTGGGGTGGCCATCTTGTGATGATGTGAGGGTGTCACATGAGGGCATCATGCGAGAGCACGAGGGCCACCTGGGCTTTTATTAGTATAGATAGTTTGTATTTCATAATCAAGTGGTAATTTTTAAAGCTTTATTTGTGCGGTGTTGGTTTTCTTAATACTCTAATCTTTCCACGAGCCTATTTCTACAATTTATCTGCAGGTAGATAACCCCTGCTCCAAATCTATATTTCCCAGTCTGTATTACTCCAGTTTCTATTTTTTGCAAAACATTTCTACTTGGATGACTTGCTAATATTTGAAAATGAATATATTAAAGTCAGGGTTCAAAAGGCATTTCTGTTGCAAAACAACAGATAGTACTCAGTATAGAATTCCACACTCTAATCAAATCTCATTTACTCCAAAGGTAGATAAGCTCCCAGCAAAGACCCAGCCTGGGCTGGCAGTCAGGAGACCTGGGCTAGGGTTCCCTCTGCCTGAGGACAGCTCTGTGATCCAGTAAATCATTTAACTTTGGATATTTCAAACTCCCTGCTTGGGAAAGGAGTGGTTTGACCTATGTAATCTCAAAAGACTCTTCAAGCTTAAAAACACTGGTTGATTTTAATATTTAACAATACTCATAATTGTGCTTGTGTTGCATGATAATCAGGCATGAAGATAAATGGCTCACATGAATGGCTGTAATTAGTTATAATCTACAGAGAACAAATCTATTTTTAAATCTTTCCTCTTCTCATTTGATTGGTTTTTCCAATATCAATAACCAGTATTAATGGCCTTTGCTTTTTCCCTTGAAACCTTGCACCTTTACCCATTACCATCCTCAACTCCTTCCTCTCCATTGTTTTCTTATCATTATACTCCTCGTGATCATACATGGACACATATGTTAAGGACTATTGCATTGAATATTATTTCCACACTGCTGAATTCTCCCTCTTCTGATTTTATGGTAGGTGGTGCTCTCCCGTGTCCTTCATTCTCATTCCATGAAGATATTATGTTGGTACCTTCCTGCCCTATCCTGACAAGGGTGTCCTTAAACACCCAGAGATGGAGGACTTAAAACAGGACATTGAGGGTTGGAATGTCAAGCATCTACCATGGCCAGGGAACATGGTAGAGAGCAACACCCACAGAGAGAAAAGCTTTGGAGCCTGCCTTCCTATGTCAAAGGGGAAGGAGAGGGAGAGGTGGCCTTATAGGATGGGAGAAGCTAGAATTGAGGCCACTAAAGTAGCCTTCTGGCTTTGTAAGTAAATTTACTTGACAAGCATCATATTCATTATGATAACAAGTGTTAAGTGAGCACTATAAATGCGCAAGGCACCATAACAAGTACTTATTATTCTACTCCTTCCTTTATTACTTTTAGATAAATGCTTTTGTAATACCTAAATCATAGGTCAAGTTCTAAGACCTAGAGAGTTTGGGAAACTTAGGTTTAGTCACATGGGTAGGAGATAACAGTGCCAGCTTTAGAAAATAGATGCTTTAGGAATGAGGAAAAGACATTTTCTTTCCCTTTATCTTACCTCATGGTATTTAGTCCTGTTCCCAAAATGTATAATTGATATATTGATTTTTCTTGTTGAGTTGAGCAAGGACACTTAAATAAGGTAGGCATTGAGACTCTGAAAGTTCTGTGTAATTGGATAAACTAGTCAAAAAGTAAACCTGGAAATATAAGGAAAACTTTGATTGCATGTGGTATATTTTAATTTAAATTGGCTACTTGGAAGTCCCGAACAAAGGTGGTCCATGTCCTGCGTGGCCTGGTACTTGTCTTCTTGAGTGGAAAGGGCATCATGCCTTCTATTACCCTGTGACCCCTCAGGTCCCCTTAAGGGCAGTCCCTTTGAAAAAGGACAAGTGGTCTTGAGAAATAACCTGGAAATTGATTCTGATGCTAAGGAGTCCTTGAGAGAAATAGTGTTTGTCTCTTTTTTCTAAGTAGTTCAGTTGAGATACACTTCCCTTCCGGGAAGATACAAAAGTCCTTGCTGTCAGGTTCAAAGATGAATGTTCCCTCTGTAGGGTTTAATTATTTGACAGCTCCAATAGAGGAGTGGGAGATTTGGATGTCAACCTCTGTGATGTTTTTCCAATAGTAGTATTTGGTTCTGTGGTAGGATTTCAGTCAGTAAGGTTTCAGTTATATGACTTGGCATTTCCTGGTATTTACATCTTAATTTAATATATCTGACCCATCACTTGAATTTTTTATTGCACTTTTCTTTTTCTTTTAATTTGGAACTGAAAAACATGTTCTCTCCTTGAGACCTCATATGACTTCCATTGGGAGTGGTCTTCACACTTTCAACTTACATTTCCTTTGAAATTTCACTGGCTAGTCTTAGTTTCCCCATGTAATGATGAGAAGTCTCTCATATAAAGCCTGACCATTGTATTCCTCTTGCAGATGTGAGCATGTTTGTTTTTTAACTTCTCAAATAGGATGTGTAGCCAAGACTGTTAAAATAATCTGTAACTATGCCCTGGCTGGGTGGATCAAGTGGTTGGAGCATCATCCTATACACCAAAAAAAGTTGCTGGTTCGATTCCTGGTCAGAGCACATACCTCTGTTTCAGGTTTGATCCCCAGTCAGGGCATGTACGTGAGGCAACCCATCAGTGTTTCTCTCTCATTCTCTCTCTAAAATAAATAAAAACATATTCTTGAGTAAGGATTAAAAAATAATAATAATCTGTAACAATGTGTTTTAGGGTAGAAATATGCAGCATATCTTTCTATAGATATACATAATACAACCATTTTTCTGTAAAGATAGGTATTAAAAATAATATTATATCATTTAGTACCTATGAAATACCTTTATAAATTGCTTTGCTTCCTTAGGACATTTAGAAAAGGGTGAGGTTAGTGTTGGCTTATGTCTAGAGATCAGTAGCAAAGTATTCAGTGTGATTCATTTAGGATTCAAGTAATTTGGATTCATCAAGGCTTTAGGATTTTATAAAAACAAGAGAATTAGTTAAGAAGATGTCCTAGCCAATTTTGCTCAGTGGATAGAGTGTTGGCTGGTGGACTGAAGGGCTCTGGGTTCAATTCCAGTCAAGGGAACCTACCTTGGTTGCAGGCTCCTTCCCTGGCTCTGGTCCAGGTGTATGGGGGAGGCAACCAACTGATGTGTCTCTCTCAGATTGATGTTTCTCTCTCTATGTCTTCTCCCCCTCCCTTCCACTCTCTTTAAAAATCAATGGAAAAATATCCTAGGGTGAGGATCAACAACAACAATAATAAAACCCCAAAAACACACAAAAAAAGAAAACATCATTCAATTTAAAAAATATACAGGTGACCTGAATAATTTATTCAGATGCATACTTATATACATGAGTATGATATATGTATATCAGCTTATTAAATCACCAGTCCTATCTCCTTGAGCCTAGTAGCAGACACGGCCCAAGATGAGGATTTCACCTTGATTCACAAATGTTCACTTCCATCACAATTTTGCTTTGTATTGTCTGTGTCTTTAACTTTTTTTCTGATCATTTCTTAGCTATCTATTAAAAACAAAACAAAACAAAACGAACACCTTCAGACTCCTTCTGCCTTTACCCCATGTCTTTTTATTATGATATGCAGCCTCTACTCATGTAGGAAAGAGCTATCACTGGACATTCGCCTTTGGTTCCTACTTTTCTCTTAGCTCTGTCAACCCTGATCTCATGTCTCTGTACTTACACTTACACGGAGGTACTTCATTCAAAATGTATTGTACTGGTGACACAGATGGCTGCAGTAGTGATTGCTTTACAGTGGAAGGTCACACAGTATTTTATGGTTTTATGTGGAGAAAGAAAGAAGACTGTTGACTAGCACTGAAATATTCTTTTCTCTGTGTTCTTTATGTTCATATTTTCCCTTTAACTTTCATTATAAAATGTCCTGACTCAATTTTGGAACTAGATAAAAGAGAGGAAGAAAAGTTGTCTAGAGTTGCAACTTCTGGTTTAGACAAAAAAGTTCTCAGATTAACCCTGTCCCCTTAATGTGAGTCACATGTAAATAAACAGACTTTGGCAATTGAGTTTTCTACTTGTAATCAGATGCCCCATAGGGATTGTTAATGGATGACTCTGAAAAAGGAACCCACATTTCTATGAGTTTGAACATTTTTATAACAATATTTGGAGAAAAGAGAAGTGAGAGGTGGTTCAGGGCTTGGGTGACTGACTGTGTCTCCTATTTTGCTCCTCAGATGGAACCCTGGGCCTAGAACAGCCGTGGGCAAACTACGGCCCGCGGGCCAGATCCGGCCCCTTCCGCTGTTCTATCCGGCCCTCGGAGCCGAAAGAGCGGAGGGTTCTCTTGCTCTCCCCTCCACCCCTTCACCAGCAGCAGTGTTAACATGGCAACGTCGGGAAACACGGCTGCAGGTCCTTCTTCTGAGTCCAGCTTAAGAACCCACTGTGGCCCTCAAGTCAAAAGTTTGCCCACCCCTGGCTCTAGTTTCTTCTTCCCTAACACATTAATATCATTTCTATTAAAATCAAAGTTAACAAGTCCCTATACCAGGCAACCTTCTTGACTCACCTTTGCCAATGCAGGTTATACCCTTACCTGACAGAATGCTAACTTGTTTGTGATCTCTAGGTGTATATTTTCACATTTGCTTTGTCTCACTGAACACTGTTTTAAGTTCACCAAGAGTAGGAGCTCAGTATTTCCATTTCGTGTCTCTTACAGTGCCAGGTGCAATGCAGTCCCCATTGTCGGTACTTGGCAAACACTTCTAAAAGAAGAAATAGCCAATTTATTTATTTTCTTCTTCCTGTGCATTTTGCCCTTTCATTAGCTACATGATGATGCCACTGATTAAATTGACTCTTTTATACATATGTATGCAGTTAAATATAGAAAATTCTGTATTTAATTATAGCACCTGTACTATACAGAACCTCCCCTTTCTTTTGTGCTACAAGTAAAGTGTCTCCCCCAAGTAGCTATTTTCATCCCTTTTAGGTTATGTTGAATGCTCCTTAAATGTGACTTTGTTTTTTATCCAAAACACTTATTTTGGAGTTGTCTTATAAGTATAAGGCAATATTTAATTTGTTGACCTTTGACCTTTTGGTCCCGGGTAGGGGTTGCAGCCGTGGGCAAACTACGGCCCGCGGGCTGGATCCAGCCTGTTTGAAATGAATAAAACTAAAAAAAAAAAAGACCGTACCCTTTTATGTAATGATGTTTGCTTTGAATTTATATTAGTTCACACAAACACTCCATCCATACTTTTGTTCCGGCCCTCCGGTCCAGTTTAAGAACCCACTGTGGCCCTCGAGTCAAAAAGTTTGCCCACCCCTGGCCTAGAACCTATTCCTGTCTTCTGCTGCTTCAGCTTTCTGTCCCCTCCCCCCACTGCCTCTTAGACTTCCTTCCCCTCAGTTTGGCTTTCCCCAGAGCCACTGACTGATGTGGTCTACCTATCACTGCTCCCTTCCTCAGGCGCCATCTCCTATTGACTCTGTGGCCTACGGGTTTATCCCACAGACCAATTACACTCACCAAATGTGGCGCACAAGGCATTTTCATTTTATGTGGTCTCTCAGGGTAAAATCATAAAGATAAAGACAGTAAATTCAAAGTAGCCTTGTTTGATTGGTTGTGGTTAGGATAATTTTTGATCATGGCCTGCAAGCTTCAACTAACTAGCATAAAGTCCAGTAAAATGTATCATGAAGTATCACTTTATAAATTATTTTAATAGTTATGAACAAAGTTCATTCCTATTGAATTTTTATGTATAACAGTGAGTTTAATGTAGTTAAATTTCTGTTGACTTACATTGGAAATATAAGTTTTATTTATAAGGATGCAGTGAAAACATTGCCAAGTTAAAAATGTCATGTCATCCTCTGTCAATGAGGTTCATTGTGCTATATAGTGAATTTGTCTGAATCTTTTCTTCTAGGGAGCTAAATATTCTCTCTGAATATTAAACAACTGGCAAGATTATTCTTCCAAATGACATAAAATTTAAAAAGCATTTACTAATTAATTCTTCCAAATCTCTTAAGAGTAGGGAGAACTCAAGCAGATATACCCATTGAGAAAGGGGACATCCCCCTTTCCAGTGTGGTGTTGTTATTGCAGTATCCCTACAGTTATCTTTTATGTAAGTAGTTATAGAAGCAGAAGAGGCATCCTAGTGGGTAACGGCATTTTATATCCTTCAAATAGCTTTCCTCAAACAAATAATAATAAAAACTATACAGTCTCAAGGATTAGTTCCTGGGGAAGTCTGTGTCTAGCAGAAGGGTTTGAATGGACTCCAATATCCCATCTGGAAGTGCCCTGGACTTTTCACGACAAAAATAAATAAAGTTTGGAATCCTACACCGGTGTAAGTCATTCACAATTTATCTAACCTAATTGCTCTGCCTGCTTCCTCGTGACAGTAAAAAAAAATAATGAAAAGATATTTTTAAACATCAAAGTGGCATATATTTCAGTGGTTATTACTATGATTATTACCAGGCACCACCTGTTCTGTTTCACGGTGGAGAAGGTGCTTGGTTTGATATGGGTTCACCTTTTGGCTCCTGCTGTTTGTTTGATGCCTTCAACTTGTCCTGCTTGGCTTGTGTTGTAGGTTCTGGAATCTGTTCTAATTCAAGTAGCTGAGATACGATTACTCTTCTGGAAGGAAAGAGGGTGAAACCGGGAGGTGGTAGGAAGTTCCCCCCACAATTCCTGGTCTTCCTGGCAGCCCAAACTTCTGGAAACCCCTGAATCACATTCCTCTACTGAGCATTCACAGCAGTGGTTGATTATGGTATGGTGAGTTGTCAGCTGTCCCTGTCACCTACTGCTAATGCTGCCAACTGTACTTGGCCAACTCGTCCTGTGGTTCTCAGGGTCCTGATGAGGTGTGACAGTGTGGCATGCAGTGCCCTGTCACTCTTCTAATGATTTAGTTTCCTGGAAAAACCAAGGAAGAACTTTCCCATTGAGAGTCCAGCTGCCTGACATTGATATCCTCACTTGAAACACTGACTGCAGGAGACCGAATTGAAATCATGTGAAAGGGCAAATGATCTTTGATGTCCCCTGGCAAGGAAACCACAGTGTTTCAGAGAATCGCAATGCCCCACAATAGCCCTGAGGATCACTCGCCTTAAATTTTCTAGTTGAAAACTCTGTAAGTAGTGTATGAACTTAGACTCTACTCTCCAAGGGAGTTAGTTTCTTTCATAAAATGTACTGTACTTTTCATTGTTTGGTTCCCATGAGGTCAAGATTTTCTCCAAGGTCTGTCACATGGATAAGCCTTTGGCACAGTAATAAATGAACTATGGCTTGGGGGTGGGGGCATATGTTGCCTAACCAGTGTCCTGAAGTGGCTCATGATCTAATTTTTGAAATCTCTGATGAAGAAACTGAGGACCAGAGGATCAGATGTAAGCCAGATTTGTTCTGCTTACTCTGCGTATATGCCTCCCCGCAAGGACTCCAGTGATTGGCCTGATCAGGAAGGGCTACTGGGACTAGCCCCATTACAGAAGGAACGGATGCGGGCAAAATAACAAGAATGTGTACTGTTTCCCAAGGAGAAACCTCAATTTAAGGGCCAGATGGATTTCATGAGCATAAGTATACACTTAAAAAAAAACCAAACTTGATGATCTTTGAAATACACTATTATATAAGTAAGAAAAACACTTTAAGCTGTTAAAGATCCTTAATTTTTATGCAAATTCATATTTTTATTCTTTAATTTAAAAACAATGCATTGTTAAATAAAATACAGGTCAAGAAAACCACACAAAACCATGTATGACATAGTGAGTGATTAGAAGATTGAACACTCTGGCCAAGTAATTGAAATCTGCAGCCATGCCAGAATCCCACCCCAAATCTGACCTCACTCTCTCCCTTCAAAAGTAATCATTGTAGGAGAAACCAAGATGGTGGCATAGGTAAACACCTGAAATTGCTGCCTCACACAGCCACTTCAAAAATACAACTAAAAGACAAAAAGGACATCATCCAGAACCACAGGAAGGCTGGCTGAGTGGAAATTCTACAACTAGAAGGAAAGAGAAAAGCACACTGAGACTCAGAGGAAGTAAAGTACAGAGGTACGAAGGTGCGCGGAAAGGGCTGGCAACTGAGGACACTGTTCTCTTTTTCAATCGGGAGGGAGACACAAGCTCCCGACAGCCCTGACTCCAGTTCTGGGTGAGTCTCTGGGGACCCAGACTCATATGGGGAGAAACTGGACTGTCTGGCAGTGGGCGGAACTCGAGGGCAGCTTTCTCTCAGAGGTGTTTGCAGTGATTACTACTGGCTGCTGAGACCCGGGACCTCTTAGGGCAGGGCTGAGGATCAACCATAGCAGTTTGCTCCACCCTGTTGATTCCCTGAGACGCCGCCCCACCCAAGTTGTGTGCAGAGGTTTTTGCATATGAATGACCTGGCCCTTTGCAATTAAAATTACCTAACAAACTGCAGCTGGGTCAGAGAGACCCAGAACATACAAAAGAAGGCCCAATGCCCCACAGCAGACTGCATTGCTTCACAGCTGGGCCTCATCTGGGCACCTCCAAATCCCAAACAAAGAAGAGGAATCTGCAGATCTCTCCATACCTCCTGCTAGGTAGCCTCAGGCAGAGGCTAAATTAGCACCTCCTTAGAGATCCAAGTGCCAGTGTACCCAGTGGTCAGAGTGGGACCATCCAGATTACAACTCCTCAGATCCATAAGGGACACACTAAGGGGGCAGACTCAGTGAGCACCAAAGCCTCATTGAAACAAGTCTTGCCCCATAAGGGTGTCTCCAGCACAGAAGTTCGCCCACCACAGACACAGCTGAATCTCACAGCCAATTGACCTGGAGGTCAATTCCTCCCAGTGATATGAACTACAATCAAGGCTTAACTATAACAAGACTGTGCACACAGACCACAAAAGGGGTGCACCAAGAGTGTCCACCTCAGGTAATTGGGGTGGCTGAGCCAATGGGCACTATAGGACACCTAGCACAGAAAACCACTCTATCAACACAGGAAAGCAGTGAAAGACAAAGAAACAGGTCACAAATGACAGAAAAGGAGGAAAGCAAACTACTGGAGATAGAGTTCAAAACCACGGTTTTAAGGTTTTTCAAGAATTTTTCTAGAAACGGCCGATAAATTTAGTTAGACCCTCAATAAGTCTAGTGAGACCCTCGAGGATATGAAAAAGGACAAACTAGAAATTAAGCATACACTGACTGAAATAAAGAATATTAGACAGAGATCCAACAGAAAACTAGAGGATCGCAAGAATCAAGTCAAAGATTTGAAATACGAAGAAGTAAAAAACACCCAACAAGAAAAGCAAAAAGAAAAAAGAATCCAAAAATATGAAGATAGTGTAAGGAGCCTCTGGGACAACTTCAAGCATACCAACATCCGAATTATGGCAGTGCCAGAAGAAGAGAGCAAGATATTGAAAACCTATTTGAAGAAATAGTGACAGAAAACTTCCCCTACTTGGTGAAAGAAATAGACTTACAAGTCCAGGAAGCACAGAAGACCCCAAACAAAAGGAACCCAAAGAGGACCACACCAAGACACATCATAATTAAAATGCCAAGAGCAAAAGACAAAGAGAGAATCTTAAAAGCAGCAAGAGAAAAACAGCTAGTTACCTACAAGGGAGTACCCATACGAATGTCAGCTGATTTCTCAACAGAAACTATGCAGGCCAGAAGGGAGTGGCAAGAAATATTCAAAGTGATGAATAGCAAGAACCTACAACCAAGATTACTCTACCCAGCAAAGCTATCATTTAGAATTGAAGGTCAGAGAAAGAACTTCACAGACAAGAAAAAGCTAAAAGAGTTCATCATCACCAAACCAGTATTAGCTGAAAGATATTCTTTAAGAAGAGGAAGAAGAAGAAAAAGGTAAAGATAAAAATTATGAACAACAAATACATATCTATCAACAAGTGAATCTAAAAATCAAGTGAATAAAAAATCTGATGAACAGAATAAACTGGTGAATATAATAGAATCAGGGACATAGAAAGGGAGTGGACTGACAATTCTCAGGTAGAAAGGGGTGTGGGGGTGCGGGAAGAAACTGGACAAAAATCATACACCTATGAATGAGGACAGTGGGGGTGAGGGTAAGGGCAGAGGGTGGGGTGGGAACTGGGTGGAGGGGAGCTATGGGAGGAAAAAAGAGGAACAACTGCAATAATCTGAACAATAAAGTTTTTTTTAAAAAAAGGGAAAAAAAGTAATCATTGTCATGGTGCTCACTTCCTCATTTATTCATTTACTATTCAACAAGCATTTATGAAGGGCCTGGCATACATCAGCCTTTTCTCTTTCATCTCAAACATATAGAATGGCATTTTAGATATCTAAGACACAGTTCTAAATAAATTTGAGTCTTCTGGCCTAGAAACTTATTCTCAAACCTGCTATATATTATGGCTGCTCTGAGTATTTGGGTATAGAGAGGCTGGTTCATATAGTTACTAATTAAATATACTTTTATTGGTAACTTTTAATGTTTGACACCTTATGTTGGCTATTATGAGAGATGAATAGGAATAAAACACAATATTTGTTTCTATAATACTTACACTATAAGGGCAGCAGACATAATACAAAGGAAATGTTATTAGTAAAAATGTCAGAGAAAGAGAAATGATTTGGGATATTTCTTTTCTCCACTAGCCATTTCCTGGGAGAGAAGAGAATAAGGCAGGATGAATTGGATTGTTCCTCATTCCTTTTCAATTATACCTCTCCATCTGCAGATTACATCCTCTAACACTTCCTTCCTCTAATTTAAATGCAGTGCTCCTGGGAACTTATTTTATATATACCCAATAAAACAGCATTAATCTGATAGTCGTTTCTTCAAACTGGCACAAAATTTGAAGCAAGTGCTATTTTCAACCTCCCAGATGTCTTATTTGGTAAAAGAAATATGGAATAATTGATTTTAAAGTCTCCAGGGTCTTTCTATACTGTGAAATTTAGGGGATGTAAAACTCAGGATTCAGGCAGAAGGATCCAGGACACCAGAAGAAATAAAGTCGTGTGCTTAGCCACTAGCCCCATGCATTCTCCCCCTACCCCCCAAATTTGAGACTGTTTGTAGTGAGGGTCAGGAGTGAGGCTGTCATCTCTAGGACCACTTCAGACACTATGGGATATAATAGGGGTTCACCAGGTGTCTATTCCCTGAAGGGGTTGCTGCACCTGTGAAGAAATGGTGACAAGAATTTGAGCTAATAGTCAAGGATAGAGAGGCTAATTAAATATACTTTTATCGGTAACTTTTAATATTCAACACCTTGTGTTGGCAATTATGAGAAAAATAAATATGAATAAATCATAGTGGAAAAAATGGAATGGAAAATGCTATTTGGAAATAATGAAGGAAAACACATCATGATCCTACTGTAGGAACTGGAATCAAGGACAGACCTCCAGGTGAGTCAAGAACTCACCCTTTAGCTGGACAGATGCACCTTATTTGTTCATGGTTAGTGGAGAACATATCTTTGAATATGACACTGACAAGCAGCTTTAAAATTACTTCCAACAGACCCCCTGCACCTCAGATTCCTTCAAAAGTGAGGAACCATTAGACTGACAGAACTAGTTTCTTTTGGGGGCCCTTAGTTCCTGCTGGGAAAAATTCTTACTTAGCCTCAACAGCTAAAACTTCCTTGCAAGCTAACAAGTTAGTCTGGCAGTTTCATGGGTGCTGACAGAACACATGAGATTCTTGGGTTGAGACTGTCCTCTTTTGCTGTTTAAAGTGACTAAATAGGGTCTTTGGACATCAGAGCAATTAATATCTGAACAACAGCACATGATATATGGTGGGGGATAGTCACTGGGAAGAGGAGTTTTCAAGTCTGGGTAGCTGTAAATCCTGAATATATTACTCTAATTTTGGTGGTCATTTTAGTTTAATGTGACCTGGCAATGCAAGTATTACATGGAAAACTCAGGTTGTAGGTGAAATAATGGCTTTCCCTTTAATCTGTAAAAGATAAAATCAATTTTTAATAAAAGCACTAAAATACCATTAATGAATAAAGTAAGTGTTCTGTGCATTTCCTTAAATATCCATGTATTCATCAAGAACAGCAAATGCTACTATGCTTACATCACTAGTGTTTGCAATCAATGATTTCACAAATTCACTTTATATATACAAAACACATCCTGTACATACATTTTATGTGAAAAGCGAGTAGTCTTAAAATAAATACCAAAATAAGACACATTGCATGAGCATTCTACCTTAGCCAGAATTTCTTTTGTACCTATTTTGGGGGAAAGTAATTTAAAGAAGCCAAAATAGTACATGGCAAATGATAGCTGGCTAGCTGACTCATTGCTTTAACTTGCTTTGGTAGCTGCTGCTTCTTTCTCATCTATGTTTAAAGGGAAAATATACCTAGCAAATTTCTCTAATGTGCATTGCACTATACTTGAAGAAAATGACATCTTCACAAAATGCCAAAGAAAAAAGCAGCATTGTGTGGCCTTTTTGTACAATTAGGGATAATTCTACCTAAGTGGAAGAAGGTGAGGGCAAAATAGAATGTTCAGCAGGTAATCTCTCCAGGAAGTGGTTAATACTGAGACATTTTGGGTTTCCACGCTGTGCTTTAAGCTGTTACCAACTCTCAAGCTTGCCTACTTATTTGTTGTAAACATTTAAATCTGAGACCTTCGCAAAAGGCCAAAATTAACAGTGAGCGTATTTACACTAAGAAAATGAATTTGAATTAGATTTTTCTACTGCTAGATGGGTTGTCAGTAGAATTGTCTAAAAGGATATTTGTGCTTATCTCCAAGTTGTTTGGCTTTGACAACCAAGAATATGAAGATAGCTATCGTAGGAATGTGCACATACATGGCTTTTCTTAAACCAATTTCCCAAACACTTTTTAAGAGCCTACTATGTACTGGATGTGTAGGTGTTTGAAGAGCTCCTAGTCTAGCAAAAGATATACATAAGTGGATAAATATTTATTGTGCCACATGATGAAATATTTGAGGGAAAGGTGTTCTTTGTGCCCTGGGAACCCTATGTAGGTTGTGGCTAACTCTGCCTAGAGGATTTAGGAAATAATAATAGCTAAAATAATGGCTATTTTAAAGGTAGTATTTTAATAATATTCATAATTTAATTTAACCTTTATTTAGTGCTTTATTGTATGTAGAGCATGGTATTTGATGCATGGAAGACACTAGTGACAAAACATAACTGTGTCTAGAACCTAAAGGGTCTGAGACTTTTACCCTCCTTGTATGCTAACAAGTTAGTCTGGGAGTTTCATGGGTGCTGACAGAAGACATGAGATTCTTGGGTCAGAGACTAAGCACTTTACTTATCATTCATGTCACAGCAGGCAGCATAAATTTCATATTCATAGAAGTTTTTCTTGCTCTACAAATCATATGGGGAATTGCAGTGTGGGTCCAGGTGGATGCTGTGTATACAAGTATGAATTCATATTTTCTACTTCTTGAGTAAATCTTAATAATTTATATTTTATCTCAAAATTACTTGTTAACATTAAATTTTTCAAATTGTGTTACCACTTAATTACTATGTAGCTCTTTATTATTAGTGAAAATGTTTTAATTTTTACTTACTTTTTATTTTCAACAGTAATTTTATTATTTCATATGGCCTTAGCTTTTGTTCTTCATAAATGTCTGAGTTTTACCTTTCCTTTGGCTAGATTTTAAAGAACACCCTATTGAACTTATTGATCAATTTTACTAATTTTAATCAATTTTTTCTTTATATTTATATTTTCTCCTTCTGTCTTTACTAAAACTTGTGTTATTCTTTTTGTTACTTTTTAAATTTAGAACTTAATTTTTTCCATCCTTTTGCTTTTAATTCATAATCATTTAATACCATGGATCTAATTGTATACTGATTTGTTATTGTGTATATTAGGCCACAAGAGATGCATGAAATATCTGGCAGACATTTATGTATCCAAACAGATAAATTTAAAGCTTTGAGTGTTTAGAATAGCATTTCTAACCTGCCCTTTGCCCTGAGGAGTAGGCTTTTGTGATCAAGTCTACTTAATCACAAATGACCTCCTTCTTTGCCCAGAAAGGTCATTCTCAGTAAAAGAGGATAAGAAAAGAATAAATTGAAAATATTAATGTATAAAATATTCTTATTCTTATATTTTCTCTTAAACAAAACAAATAGATCATTCTTATAAGATGGAATATATATATATATATATATATATATATATATATATATATATGGTCCCAAAATTCATGCAAGAAATAATTTTGATAGAAAACACAGGTTTATAATTAAAAATTGTAAATTTTTTATTGACTCATAAGGTATACAGTATAGGGTTATGTATTGAATAACACATCAGGTAAATGGCCTTCATGGCTTTGCTGGCACATATGCAAAGCCTTGGTCTTCATTGGTCTTCATTGGTCTTCATTGTCCCTGCTCCTGGGCCATATTGGTACGTGGTAATGCTTATCAAATTGAAGGGATTGAAATCAAAGGGCAACAGATAGTAGAATCTGATTCAATCAACCAAGTAAAATTAGGCTTTGATTTTTTGTTGTTGTTGTTGTTAATGCTCATGCAAAATTCAAATCTTGCGTGAATTTTGGGACACCCTATATAATCTAATAAAAGAGAAACATGCAAATTGACTGCACCTCTGCTACGCTCAAGCCCTGCCCACCAGCCAATCAGAGCAACTATATGCAAATTAACCCAACCAAGATGGCGGCCACAGAGCTGGAGCAAGCAGGAGGCTTGGTTGCCCCGGCGATGGAGGAAGCCAAGCTTCCCACCTGGCTGGCTGTGGCCTCTGCTCAAGGCAACAAAGTTTAAATTATAGAAGATAAATAAATCCCAGATACCTGCTTCCAGCCAGCCTCCACTGGGAGCTTGGGTGACTGGGGGCTGTAGCCAGCCTTCAAACAGCCATTAGCCCCTCACCCAGGCTGGCCATATCCTCATGGGGTGAGGGTCCCTGCTGGGGGGCTTGGCCAGCCTGCAAACAGCCATCAACCCCTCACCCAGGCTGGCCAGGCACCCCAGCAGGACCCCCCTCCCTGAAGGGGGTGTGACCAGCCTGAAAACGGCCCTCAGCTCCTCACCCAGCCTGGCCAGGCACTCCAATGGGACCCCCACTCTGATCCGGGACACCCTTCAGGGCAAACCAGCTGGCCCCCACCCATGCACCAGGCCTCTATCCTATATAATAAAAGGGTAATATGCAAATTGACTCTAACAGCAGAACGACTGGGAATGACTGGTCACTATGACACACACTGACCACCAGGGGACAGATGCTCAATGCAGGAGCTGCCCCCTGGTGGTCAGTGCACTCCCACAGGGGGAGCTCTGCTCAGCCACAAGCCACGCTGATAGCTGCCAGTACTGTGGTGGTGGTGGGAGCCTCTCCTGCCTCCTCAGCAGCACTAAGGATGTCCGACTACAGCTTAGACCTGCTCCCCGCTGGCAAGTGGACATCCCCCGAGGGCTACCAGGCTGCCAGAGGGATGTTTGACTGCCAGCTTAGACCCGGTCCCCCGGGAAGTGGTCCTAAGCCAGCAGGTGGACATCCCCTGAGGGGTCCCAGACTGCCAGACTGTGAGAGGGCACAGGCTGGGCTGAGGGACCCCCCCCCCCCACCTGAGTGCACAAATTTTTGTGCACCAGGCCTCTAGTATATATGCCTAAGCTACCACCAGGGGTAGACATTCAATGCGCAGGCATGGAAACATGGAGCAGACTGATGAATCTCAGACATGGAACAGACTGATGAATCTGGGTTTGTGCATCGGTGGGGTCCCTCAGCCTGGTGGTGGGGTTCAGGCTGAAATCGGCAATCTGACTTCCCCCAAGGGGTATAAAGAAAAAAGTGAGAGATTCCCCTCCACCACCACCATTGTGTCCTGAGACTCACAGAAGTAACCATATTCTTAATTCCCTGTTAACCATCTGTGATACCAACAAAGGATCTGATCTCAGGACTTTCTCTGGGCCTGAAGAACCATCAGTAGCTGGCTTTACCACCCTCTTCCTGCATGCTAGCACTCACAGAAGCAATTGTACTACTGCTTTACCCAACTACTGCACAGATGGACAAGTAAATTTGGGGTGGCAGATTTTCATTTCTTCAGAAACTAGTAAACAGACAGAAAAGAAATTGGACTTGCTGGGACTAGGTCACTAGAATTGAAAGTTGTTTTGGCAACAGAGCACCAGCGTCTGAGTTTCCTTTTTGGCTGCGTGTCACCCCCAGGATGACAGTGCAGTAGTGACATGAGAGAGCTCTATTACCAAGAGGCTCAGCTACTTCTGAAGAGGTAGGTTTTCCTGCCAAGTGAATATTCTTTTGATGATGAACTTACTGCAATATGTTCAATGAGGGACTAACCTAGGGACATTTGAGAATATTTCAGATGTGCTAACATGTGATAATGCACTGCTGAGCTAAACAAAGCCATTCCTGATGTGTTGAGTTTTACTCCTTGGTTTGATTCAGGACAAAATACCAGGAGGCATATCTTTCTGCTTTTATATAGCTTCTTGACATTGAAGAGAGAAGAAATGTTAAATGTGTTTTATTGTTAAAGACAAAAGTAAAATATGTCAACTACAATGTCATATTTCCTTCCTTTTTTTTTTTTATCCTGAGATAAATTTCTAGAGTCATGGTAAGAATAGAAATGAGGTTTTGGTGACTGGCAATTTTTCCATAGCAACCAAGAAAGACCACAGGCAGCAGGATATTAGAACATGTGGAAGATGTGCCAAATATTCAGGGTGAAGTATCAGGAATATATTTAAAGAGTAATCCCTCTCCATGCCCCAGTCGTCTCCCCACATGATATACCACATAATTACCTGTTTTTTTCTAACCTCATGACATCTTTAGGAAGGCATTGGTTTCTCATCCATCTGTTGTGAATTCATAGCTATCTGGTGGGGTTGCTTTTTTTGTTTTGTTTTGTTTTCTGCTTTTCTCACTGGAAGTTCTTTCATGGAAGAAGGATGGCCTGTTCTATTATCTGCTTTAACATAACACCAAGGATAGTGTTTGGCATAGAGTGAGTACCCTATTAAATACTTGTTGAACAAATATTTTTTTTTTATTTTTATGATTGTATGGAATAAACTATGTTTTCCTTATTCGTCACTCCACTTCAATTAACACCTATTTTCTAGTACATATGCTTTTAAATTTTTTTCATAAGATAAAAAATGTAACAATTTTTCAATATTTTTAATACATAGAAAAAATGTGAGGCAGGAAAAGCATAATTTCATCTACCTTTGGAAACCATTAGCTCTTTACATACTTCTTTATAGTAATCTTTATATAGCCTATGCAATAAAAGCCTAATATGCTGTCTAGTTGTCCAGTCCTCCATTCAACCAATCAAAACATAATATGCTAATGATATGTTAAGGCTGCACAGTCGCTCACTGTGACATGCACTGACCACCAGGGGGCAGATGCTCCAACTGGTAGGTTAGCTGGCTGCTGGGGTCCGGCTGATCCGGACTGAGTGAGGCAGGCCATACATGCCCCGGAGCCCTCCCACGGTCCCTTCCCAGCTGGCCAACCTCCCACATCCCTCCCAGGCCTGGATTGTGTACTGGTAGGGTCCCTCTGCCTGACCTGCACCCTCTCACAATCTGGGCTGAGGGACACCACCCCCTCCCCCCAAGTGTACAAATTTTGTGCACTGGGGCTCTAGTATTGTTATATAGTTTTCTATTAACTATAGCATCATTTCTATAGTCAACTCAAGATAGTATTTCCAGGAGAAATAGATATAACAAGTTCATTGGCATAACCAAGTCTTTGTAAATAACTTCCCATTAATCCTATTTTCTTTCCCATATCTTCTTGTAAAACTGAGGTCCCCTGTGAGGTATTGCTTGCAAGGGAGTCTGAGAAGTATAGTTCTTATCCCATGAAACTCTTTCCTATGTATTGGTTCTTGTACTTTTATTTTGCTTTTCTAGAATACTCTTCTTACTGTTGTTCACAAAACTGACCCATTGACATATTTCATGTTTCAGTTCAAAAATCTAACTCAGAGAAATCTCACCTGCCCACTTGGCCTCTCTCAGTTTCTCCACCCCACCAGCCAGTTCATTTTCTTTGTAGCATTTCTGACAGTCTGTAATTACTCATCTGTGCCTCTTGGTTCTCTGTTCCACTTGAATGTAAGCTCTATGAGGGCAGGAGTTTGTTTCACTTACTATTATACTCATAGTACCTAGTACTTTGTCAGGCTTTACATATTTTTATACAAATTTGCTATGTAATAGATTCACCTAAAGTTGTATCTTCAGTTTATTTTCAATTTACCAACATAAGAACTGCATTGGTGAGCATCTTTGCACAAAATACTTTGTCTACATTTCTGATAATTTCCTTGGATCGATTAATAGGATAGGAGCTATTGGATGCTCAGGACTGGAACAGCTCACATTTTCTAAATTGCTTTATAAGAATACTGTTCCAGTTCACTTTCCTGCCAGCAATATGTGAGAACTTCCATCTTATCACATCACCACCGGAGCTGAATATTTTTGTGTTTAAACCTTTACTAATCTTTTCCCCCTGAAATTTAGAGGTGTATTTTTAAAAATAACTATCAAGTTTTTGTATATTATGAATATTTATTCTGGTCATATTTTTTGAAGTACAATTTACACTGTTGTGTTCTATGCTAGAAGTATTCAACATCTATGTAGTCAAATCAATTTGGTTCTTTCCTTTATAATTTCTTTCATTGTTAAGAAAGCCTTCATTCAGAGACCAGATGAATATTCTATTTTAAATTCTTTGATGTATTCATATTTAGATTTTGGGGATAATTTCCTTATCTAATTTATTTTCACAATTTACCTTTTAAGAACTTTTTAAATTGTCTTTATCAAATTTGAAACTGGATCATAATAGTAGGTAATACAAAACATGGCTCAGAAACTAAACATAAATCACAGACAATAAAGAAAGACCATAAAATTGAAGTGTTTATAGCTTATATATTTGTCTATTCTTGTACCAGTATTAAGCAACTCTGAAAATCACAACCATACATCCCTAATTTTAACTATATTCACAAATATAAATTAACATTATGTTCTTGTTCTAAATGGAATGATGACATAAAGTCTGGTTTGCAGAATGTTGTGATTGTTTTGATATTAATTATTATTGGATAGTCTGATTATTAGATGGTAAGTTTTGTACATTGACCTCATTGTAGTTTTGAAACTGCTCACAGTTCTTCCCCCATAAGCAACAGGGGAAGAAATTTGATTTTGGCAGTGCAGGAAGCCAGTCACCCTCTGTGTCTGACTCTAGAGTAGAGGAAATAACATGCACTCTGTAATTCCTTTAAGGTGCTATCAGCTGAAGCCCTTAAGACTAATATCTTTGACAAGCACTCCTCAAATTTTCTGTTGCTAATTGCAGGTCAACATGAAAATAGCCAATATTTTATAACTGTGATTAGTCACTGCAATAATTAAATTTAGCAGTGTGCCCTCCTAGACATAGATTATGAAGTGACCTTGAAAGAACAAAGAATATTATACAAATTGAATCTGCCATATGCTGATTTCTTAGTTTTCCTCCTTTATTGGCTTTTTATTTTTAATAGTCCTTCTCTTCTACTCTATTTGGAAACAAAACAAAGACAAGTTAGAATGGGAGGTGATTTTAATTTGCAGAAACTATGGGTTTACCTGTTTAGTCAGTATAAGTGAGTACTGTGAAAGGAAGTTTAGAACTGAGTGTAAAGGAATAGTGATTGAATATAAAGTAGTATGGAGACACACCCTAAGGGGATCCCAATGAGTCACCCCCTTGTATAATCTATTCCCCTTGAGTGGAACCTAGGAGTTGCCTCTCACAAACAGAATATAGCCTAAGGGAGGAGTTGTCACTACAATGATCATGCTAGTTTATATGGCAGAGGAGAAAGATATTGCAGATGTATTTGTCCCTAGTGTGCTGTCTTGAGCTCATCAAAAGGAAGATTATACTAAGTAGGACTGACCTTATCAAATCCTATATAATAGAAGCGTAATATGCTGTGTCTAGTCATCCAGTTGGCCATTCAACCAATCAAAGTGTAATATGCTAATGATATGCTAAGACCGTTCAACTGCTCGTTAAGATGTGCATTGACCATCAGAGGGAAGACAGTCGACTGGTCGACCAGTTGCTATGACATGCACTGACCACGACGGAGTAGATGCTCCGAATGGTAGGTTAGCTTGCTGCTGGGGTCTGGCTGATTGGGACTGAGTGAGATGGGCTGGACATGCACTGGAGCCCTCCCGCGGTCCCTCCCTGACTGGGCAACCTCCCATGTCCCTCCCCAGCCTCATTCATGTACCAGTAGGGTCCCTCAGACTGGCCTGTGCCCTCATGCAATATGGGACCCCTTGGGGGATGTTGGAGAGCTGGTTTCGGCCTGATGGTGGAATGACCGGTCACTATGACACACACTGACCACCAGGGGGCAGACGCTCAATGCAGGAGCTACCCCTTGGTGGTCAGTGTGCTCCCACAGGAGAGCGCCGCTCAGCCAGAAGCCGGGGTCACAGCTGGTGAGTGCAGTGGTGGTGGCAGGATCCTCTCCCGCCTCTGCAGCAGCACTAAGGATGTCCAACTGACGGCTTAGGGGGAGCGGGCCTAAGCCGTCAGTCAAACATCCCCCAAAGGTTCCCAGACTGCAAGAGGGTGCAGGCTGGGCTGAGACCCTCCCTCCCCCCGCCTCGCGGCCAAGTGCATGAATTTCGTGCACCGGGCCTCTAGTGAGTATATAAAGGAAGGGTCAGGCTTTCCTTGAAGTTAGAGATTCAAAGCAGCAGCAGTGCTTTTTCCCTCCTTCACTGGCCTTGAAGGAAAAGGTGTCATCAACCCTGCAGTCACTAGGAATGAAGTTCACTAACAATTTGAGCGGACTTGCAGGTGGAGCCTCCCTATTTGAGCTGCCAGATGAGAATGCAGCCCAATATATACCTTCACACCAGCCTTCTGAAGCTCTGATCAGCTTGTTCAGACTTTTGATCTACAGAGACTGTGAGATAATAAAGAGAATAAAGCAGTGTAGTTTTAAGGCTCTCAGCTTGTGGTAATTTGTTGTGTTGTAACAGAAAACTGAAACAAAAAGTTTCCTTCAGGGCATCAGCTAAAGGAGGGAGAGTTTCTTCTCTCAGACCAAAATGTTAAATTCCTCTCTCTGTTTGTAGCTTAATTTGAATGTTGCCATTCTAATTTGAAATTATGTCCATGCTGAGTATTGGTCGTACTCTTTCTACTTCTTTCTTTTTAGACTATTTTATTAAGGGATGTTGATAAAACTGCCAAAGGAAATATTCTTGAAATAATATTTCCTCTAATAGTATCACTTATTCCTGTGAATTTTGAGTTTCCCTACAATTGTACTACTCTTCTAATCTTGTCTATTTTCAGTTAAGTCATTTTACTTTTAAGTTCAAGTGGACACTCCTTTTCCATTTGCCATTGTGTTTGATTTCCTGATCTCTTCTTCCCCATGTCATTTGAACCTTGTCTTTGCTGGGTGATTCTGCATTTCCCCCTTAGTTCTACAGGGTCAGGGTGCTCTTTCCATTTTCATTCTGGGTCCATTCTTGACCCTCCGTGCCAGTCAGCACCCAATAAATTTCTGTCTCAAATTTTCCTCCTTTAAGATTTACCTCCACTGAAGAATTTCCATTTTCTGCTTGACAAGGTTCAAATTTGGAAATATGGAGTTTAGGCCTATTCCTTTGTAAGATTTATGTTTATTTTCCTTGAGAAAAAGTGAACAAATTCGTATGCAACTCTGAATGAGTGTGCGGTTTTCATCATCATTAGATATGAATCACATATAAGCATTTTACCTGAGCTCTGAAATTGTGGGACTACTATTCAAAGGCTGCTAGTGAACATGAAGACCACTCCCCATGGATGTATGACCCCTTAAGAGCCAAAAGCATTGCAGGAAAAAATGGTTATTGCAGGACATCTGCTATAGGCTGAGTGTTTATGCCCCCCAATATTCACATGGTAAAATCCTAATCTCCAATGTATTTGGGGGTTGGGCTTTTGGGAGGTGATCAAATTACGAAGGTGGAGCCTCATGAATGGGATTAGTGTTGGCATAGAGAAAATTTGCTCCTTGTGCCACCTGAGGACATAGTGAGAAGACAGCCATTTATGAACCAAGAAGTGGACCCTTACCAGATACTAAATCTGCTGGCACCTTGATCTTGGACTTTCCAACCTCCAGAAGTGTAAGAAATACATTTTTATTGTTCATAAGCCACCACAGCCTGTGGTGTTCTGCTATAGCAGCCTGAAAAGACTGTGACAACCCTTTTTCTGCTCTGAGGTTTATGGATTCTCAGCTGTGACTGATTACCTTCCCTTAAGCTTACCTATGTGCCAAGGTCTCCCTCAGTTCCTGTATCTGTGCCTCATTCTCTCCGAAGCTGGATTCAGAAATGTTATAACAGAAGATATTGTAAGGATTGCTTGGGTGTTTTCTACACCAGGACATAGCAGTGGCTTGGTGTCCTGCCCATTTGTGTGGCAGGAAATACTTTTATTTGTTCTGGTGAACTCATTTGTCTGGGATTTATTCCCTCACTAAAAAATTTTGCATTATTTTACTGAGGAAACACGTAGTGAGTAATGATGTTTTCCAGCGAGTGTGCAAAGGGTTATCGAAGGTATAAAGATGGCCCTCTGAGAGGTGACAAATGTAAAATATACTGGGAAGGTGACACATATGTGGTGGGTGCACATCTGGCACAAGGTTGGTACATGGTAAGACTAAATCTTTTGGGTAAATTTCTGGCTATGGAGCTTGGGGGTTCTTATGCAAACTAAAGTTTAAGAACATTATTACCTGGTGGCAAAATAATGTCATTGTTCATAAAATACCACAAATTTTCCCATTTCTTATTATGTCATTAAGATAATATTATAATTTCAAAAGAGAAATCAAAATACTCTTCAAAATTGTTTTCATTAATCAAAATTAGCTTTTGGGTTAAGGCTAGAATTCCTGTGCTTTTATGGTTCTCTTCTACTTGTAAGTCTAAATCTTTTAATATGTTTTTTCATAATTATACTTCTGATTAATGGAGAACCATTGACCCCGTGAAATCAAGTTCTGAAATTGACCTACAAGTAATGAATTTTTAATAAGGATGTGTTATTCACATCTGCAGTGATTATTTTGGGCTAATAATATTTTAGATTGCAATGATCTTGGAAAATATCTCACAAGCAATACTTCCTGATCTCAAAGCACAACTTAATAATGAATGATGTATAGCTACTTCTATTTTCCTGTGCTAACTGGGAATGAGGTACTTGCCCTGAGCATATACAGATGTATATATGTAGCATTCATTTATCCATTGTTTGAATGTAATTATATTAACTAATACTTTCTGCAGTATTAGCTACTGCTTTGTATCATGAGATTCAAAACATTTATAATGTTTAACATGTTGTGTTTTCATGTGATGATATGTACATGAGGACACATTCTGAAATTAGAAGCAAAATGGCCTACATCTAAATATTCCCTCCTACATATCACCATCCTTTTGCATTGTATGAAGAAGTGTGTTGATTAGTTTATACAAACTTAGTAAGTAAATATACATTTATTTCTGGATTGAAGATAAAGGGAAACATGCATCTATAAGTGGTCAAATGTTGGCATTGGTATAAAACTTGCTCAGTTTCATCATTGAAATGACCATGACATAAAATCCTCCAGCGAATAAATACCTTCCTTGGAAGAAACTATCACTTTTAGCACATTAACTCTTCCAGGTCATAATGATGCTATACATTTAATTTTTTTTTTTTTTAGTTAGGAATTATTTTTAGGAATTAATTTTCTAAAGTCTTTCATTCATATTTTGTATGTCATGTGTGTAGTGAGAGATAAACGTTTATGTGATGATAAACTAAAAACAAAATAATTATATCTATTAATATTATGAATTTTCCATTTTTCCCTGCAGCTGTTGTCAAAATCACTGGCATTTTATATGACAGTCTAACTTTGAATTTGAAACAACCACCAAATCTTATGTTAAAAACCTGTAGACATGTGAGCGTGGTATGTGCACACCCTCACTTATCTGAACTTGGGTGACTTCAGTTCATTCCAACCCTCTTTGTTCCTGAAGCCCTAGACCAGGTGAATCTGGGTTGTACTAACAAGCACTTTAATATTGGCCACCAGAGGGCTCCCATATTCCTTCCATCTAAGTAAAAAACACATAGTGCAATTAACATAAAGTTCACTAAATAGGAAGCATGTACGGATTTATAATATAGTTACCTATAAGAGGAAATATTCCAAATCCACTGTGTTCTTCTTACGCAAAATACTTTCAGTGGACACACGAGAAACTAAACACGTCTATTAAAGTGATTAAGTTGTGCAGTTGATTTTGTTTTTGTTTCTGGAAGCCATGGCACTGACTTATAATACTTAATACTCAGTGACTCCATTTAAAAACTATTTCCATTAGTTAATTTGGGTGTAAGTCTATTATATATTTATGGGTGATGTTAAATATAACTGATTCTAGCCATTGGAGTACAGGTTTTTTGTTTGTTTTTTATCACAAGCTAAGCTATATAGATTATCCTGAAATAAAACGTTGGGTATTTTTATTAGCCCAGCTTTTGATATTACACAAAGTTTTATAGAACAAGATGGTGGGTGTCTTGAGGGGGTGTTAGTGGTAAGAGGAATAATGTCATGAGCTATAGATATTTCCACTGGAGAGGAAGGAAAAGATTGCTTTCTTCGTGGGTCTTTCTACTGGTTCTTACTGAGCTGTGTTAGCTGAAAACCAGTCCCAGGAGCTGAGGCTTGCCGGGGTTACTCTAAGGGCTTCTAGAAGCAACAGAAGCATTTGTCATTTTTCTTTTCTTTAGTTTGTGGTCATTTGTCTGGGTTGGACAATCCAGGTGCTGTCCATAGAATTTATGTATGCAGGGATATTTCCTCCCTGAGATAGAGCGTGGGGTCAGCTGTTAATGGAAATGTTATAATTTGCAGCAGAGCCAACTTGGAAACCAGCATCTTTAGGAACTCTTTGGATCGAGGTGAAACACTTCAAATGAGTCATGACATTGATCTTCCCTGTGATGTGTTTAAACTACATTTCATTTATCATCAGTAACTGAAAATGCTATTTAACCATTCTACATTTTTTCAATTACTTTTTGTAGAACACATTAGTTATTATGCCTGCACTTAAATGTGCATCAAAGAGAATGACAACACGTAAGGCCTGATTAGCTCAATTATACACCCACACCTACATGCTGTCTTTTTTACTGTAAGACTGAAATATCATGTTATAGGAGAAAATAAAACAATCTGTTCCCCCTTTTATCCATTATGTTCTTCTGGTCTAAGAATTGTTTTGAGTATTCTTTAGAGAAAGAGAATTTAAAAATAGAGCTAATTTTGGTTTATCTTGCACTCACTGCAATACTTTTAAAGCAGTGTTATGAATTCTGTTTTAATCTGTTTGTAGTTGAAATGCTATTTCCCAGCGCAGGCTTTCTTTGAATCCTGCATTTCAACCATCGCTTTTTCTCCATGAGACGATGGTAATTTAAAAACCACTCTAGTCCGTGGGCTTAGATTACCATGTCTAAGTGAAACATAGATGTGAAATTATCAGAGCGTAAAACCTATTCTGGAAGTTCAAGTACAGTTATAGTTGTGACCAGTAGTAACCAGTCTAGTGCTCATGATTCACTGGATTTAGATTTGACGCCATTTCTACTCAAGGAAATCCACAATATTGCAACTGGTAATTCACTGCATTTTAAGATCATTGCTAAACTCTAGTTCAAAACATGCACAAATAAAAGAAAAAATTAAAAAACTTGATAGTGACCCGTAATATCACCTAGCTTGTAGCTAATTATGTTTTATATTTCTCATGAAAGTCTTTAAATTAAAAACCAAGGAAAATTTTCTGGATTAGATAGATTCTGTTCAGGAAAGTCTTTGCTAATTACCATACCATTTCTAAGATTCTATTATTTAGTAATAAAAATATCAGAAATTTTTAAATTAATATGTCCAAACAATTTCATGTAAAGTGATTGGTTCCTAGGTTTCTGAATAATTGCTTCAATTCTGAAATTTAGTATATTTAGATACTGCTCCAATTGTATGTGTTTACCACTTAGGAAGAATTATTTTTTCCAATCTAGACTATGTAAAATCAAATTGGTATAAAGTAAACTGCCTCAAAAGAGGCTCCTAATGTTTATTTGCAAAGGTTTCTATGGCCAATATTCCTGCTACCAAGGTGATATTAAGCCTTGTCGGTCACCAAGGAAATGTAACTTTTCTCTTCACTAATTCTGAGTGTGAGAAGAACGGTACTACTTGAGCATATGCCAACCCTGATGTGCCTCTTTCTGCCCCTAGCAATACATTTCAGGCATAAAAACAAAAATCTCAATTCTCAGCACAGGTGGACAGTGATCAGGGAGAGACCCTGCATTGCCCAGCTCTTAAAAGCTACAGACGTACCTGTTTCTAAGCCACTGGTGGTACCTAGAGACCTTCCTTTCTCAAGTTGTTGATGCATATTATTCTTTACCCAGGATTTTGGGATCTCTTTAGCAAAAAATAAAATGCAAGCATTATCTTAGAATCCTGGTGCTCAATCTTGGCTGCACACAGCAGTCACCTGGGACTACGTTTTAATTAGCAATGCTCAGGCTGCATCACAGACCAGCTACATCAGAATGTCTGCAGCTGGAACCAGGCATCAGTTTTCTTAAGTCCCCAGGTGACCACAACATGGAGCCAAGTTTTAAAAATCACCGTCTTATAAGCAGACATCTCCCACTGATATCATAATCATATATCCTGGCCTGCGTCGTGGATGGGGATCTCAGTCTACAGGTCCATATATTCCAGAAATACAGGTTATTTTTTTATAGCCTAATTTAATTTTGATTACGAGTTAGTCACACACTCTAGCTTTTGTAATTCAGCCAGTGTGGTGAAGAGCTGATCTTGGACACTTAGGGTTCTTTCTTTCCCTAGATTTGCAAGTGGATTTCAAGTTATTTCTGATACTAAAGTGTTTGAGAGTGGGACTGGAGAGGGCTCTGTCCTAGGTTGCTCCTTACCTGTGCTAGCTATTGAAATGCTCTCGAATGCATCTGTCCCATGATATGTCGGTGGTCCCCTGGGTCCCCACAGCACTGCCCTTCACCCATTTCCATCTCACCTGAAGGGCCTTTTCCTTCTCCCATGCAAGTCATGGTGTGCAGCCATGAGGTGAGCTGACTCTAGTCTGCCTTGTAGTACCATCAAGTTTCTCCTCCCCGTCTTCCCCACACTTGAGAAAATGGCTATGCATTTGCTGTTTCTAAGAGACTTGGTGTGATGTTAAATAAAATGTTAAGAAATGGACCAGCTGAAACCGGTTTGGCTCAGTGGATAGAGCATCGGCCTGCGGACTGAAAGGTCCCAGGTTCGATTCCGGTCAAGGGCATGTACCTGGGTTGCGGGCACATCCCCAGTAGGAGATGTGCAAGAGGCAGCTGATTGATGTTTCTCTCTCATCAATGTTTCTAACTCTCTATCTCTCTCCCTTCCTCTCTGTAAAAAATCAATAAAATATATATATATATATATATATATATATATATATATATATATCTACACTAATAAAAGAGAAACATGGTAATTGGCGTACGACCGCTACCCTTCCCATTAGCTAATCAGGGCGATATGCAAATTAACTGTCAGCCAAGATGGCGGCTGGGAGCCAGGCAGCTGAGAACAGAAGGCTTGGTT
Organism: Myotis nattereri; assembly: GCF_964212035.1. Lineage (NCBI taxonomy): Eukaryota > Metazoa > Chordata > Mammalia > Chiroptera > Vespertilionidae > Myotis > Myotis nattereri. The sequence goes on along the minus strand of NC_138076.1, from coordinate 38,509,803 downwards.
GCCCCAGCGATGAGGAAGCCAAGGTTCCCCATCTGTGGCTGCGGGGGCTCTGAGCTCCTGAAGCAACAACTCCAAAAGATACAATGTTTCAATTATAGAAGCTAAAAGATGGCGGTTAATTTGCATACTCAGGCTCCAAGTGGAGCGAAGCCAAACAGCCCTGAAGCGGCAGGGCAGAGAGGCCTCAGGGCCCCGGGATCAGTGGAGCCGCGAGGCCTCAGGACCCCGGGATCAGCGGAGCGGAGAGGCCTCCCGGCCAGAGATCAGTGGAGCCGAGAGGGGTCCTGGCCCTGGGATCAGCAGAGCAAGGAGACCTCCCAGCACCGGGATCAGGGTGACAGGGGGCAGCGACCAAACCCCTGATCGCCCTGCAGCTCTGTGTGTGACAGGGGGCAGTGCCACAACCTCTCTATCGGCCCTGCTCTGTTCCTGACAGGGGGGAGCTCCTCAACCCCCTGATCGGCCCTGCTCTGTGCGTGACAGGGGGTGGCGCTGCAACCTCCCTATCGACCCTGCCTTGACTGTGACAGGGGGCGGTGCCCCAACCCCCCAATCGGCCCTACCCTGAGTGTGACTGAGGTTGGCATCGCAGTCTCCCAATCTGCCCTACTCTGTGCATGACAGGGGGCGGTGCCCCAACTCCTCAAACGGCCCTGCTCTGAGCCCGACCAGGGGCTGCACCTAGGGATTGGGCCTGCCCTCTGCCACCCGGGAGCAGGCCTAAGCCAGCAGGTCATTATCTCCCGAGGGGTCCCAGACTGCGAGAGGGCACAGGCTGGGCTGAGGGACCACCCCCCACCCCCCCCGAGTGAACAAATTTTTGTGCACCGGGCCTCTAGTATATATATATATATTTCTTTATATATATATATAAAGAAATGGACCAATATGAAACTAGAGCTTCTTTCAGCAAAATCATTACAGGTATCTTCCATCCCACCCCCCCACCCCCCCATTTCCCGTCTGGCCTTCACTACATTGTTGTCTGTGTCCCTGGCTATGCATATATGCATATATGTTCTTTGGTTAATTTCTTCCATTCTCCCCACCAGCCTCCCCTCTGAAACTGTTTTTTCTTCTTCTTTATGCAAAAGCCTATAAGTTCCTTTTCAGTTTATAAGAAACCATAAAATTATGCCTCTTTTCTTGAAATGATGTTTTTTTAGCATGGGATTGTTTGATTTAAAATTATTGTTTAAAAGTATATTAATATAAATATTCAACTCAAAATGGTTTCACTAGATAAATCTAACTGTGTCTGTCTTCCTCAGGTACTTTTGTCATCTGCCTAAACAGTATGAATCATCTTTAAAATTATATCAACTGGTGCCACCTCCAACGGAACAAGGCAGAGTTGCCTTAATTCTGCTAGGGCTATCCATTTTGTCATTCAGAACCTTTCCTTAATTATTGATTTGAATTAACTACTGCATTTTAGTGACTCAAGGAGAGAAGAAGAACAGTTTATTGTTAGTACCAATACTGAGTACATCTGCTCAGTTTGTCTAACTTAGGGAACCTCCACCTTTGTATTACCTTGGCCTTAAGAAAGTATGATTCTTCCTTACAAAGTCCAAGTCAAATACACGTAGCATTTATGACACTATCATTGTAACAATAAAATTAATCACATGCTTATTATGTCTCGAAACTATGCTTATACCTTGTAAACATTGCCTTGTTTAATTGGACAATCTCCATTTCACAGATGAGGGGACTACTCAAATCACTTGTCCAAGTTCACTCACCTCATTAATTGCAGTTAGGACTTGCTTCATGCTCTTGCCCATTATGCTTAGACATATGAATTGAAGGCAGTTCTTGATGTTTGACACTGATTATTTTAAACAAACACATGTACACAATAGAATACTCCTTTTTTTTTCTAATAGGTACTAAACTGGGAAAATAAAATTAGTGCCATGCACTAAAATAAATATGTCCAGATTCATAATGGAATATGAAGAGAAGCTTAACAATAGTTGGGGAATAAACCTTTTGAAGGTTATGTTATAATATTCTACTCAAGCCTCCACAGAAAGTGTCTAAATGCCCATGTATGATACAGGGTATTGTGCTAAGGGGGCCATGGTCTGACCCAGAGCTGCCTGATAGAACTACATGCAGTGATGGAAATGTTCTTTATTCACACTGTACAATATGATAGCTTACTGAGCACATAAAATAAGGCTAGTGAAAATAAGGAACTCGATGTTGAATATTATTTGAGTTAAAAATTATTGGACACTATTATCAGAGATAAAAATTTGACAGGAAAACAGAAGGCTGCATTACTAAATCCCAGACAAGAGGGTTACTGATTAAAACACACAAATAAAAACCCCTTAAGACAATGTCCCATGTACAGAAAATGTGGCTCTCTTTATGTTAAGATGGTTGAAGTTGCCATGTAGTAATTGCTGGGGTGGAATGGGGTCAAGTGTGGCAGGATCTTTTGTTTAAGTAGCTGGTGAGAAAGACCCAAAATCTTATTTGAACTTAATGAACCTAAATTTAAGTAGCCATATGTGGATATTGGCTGCTATATTGGAAAGTGCAGTTTAACCTTCACTGAACTTTTTTCTCTCTCTTTTTTTTTTTACTTTCTTTTGTCTTTTCTCTTGAATAAAGGGAATATATACAAACTTTGGAGTCAGACAGAGAAAAGTTAAATTCCTAGCAATAATCTCCTAAATGCAAACAGACCTACTTACATTACTAATTTGTAGGATGAATGAGATAATCTGCATGAAGCATCTAGTAGAGTTCCTGCTATAAATGATGACCTCTTGATGATGATGGCAATGCTAATGCTAATGGTCAAATGGGATGAAAGGAGGTCCTCATGTTACATTAGTGTCTCGTGCTAAGTCATCTATTTCCTCAGTAGCATAGCAACATTTCACATGATGTTAGCAATGTCATGTGTGCATACAGTGGTTTATGAGTATGAAACAATTTGTCACTCACGAGCATGTACATGTTCTTTTGAGATAAGAGTTGAAATATTAGGCTTATATTGTTAGTGATAACATGAAAACCTGGCAAGGGGAAGATTTGTGATAAGTCACATAGAACTTTCACTCAAATTTCCATCTTCTGTTTCTGTCTACTTCTCTTACTGCACTATCATATTGCCTCTTAAAAAATCTCTATATATAAAAGCCTATAAGCGACTGTCTGACCGTTCAACCATCCGCTCAGTAGCTATGACATGCAATGACCACCTGGGGGCAGACACTCAATGCAGGAGCTGCCAAGCTGCGGTGACTTGGCAGCTGCGGTTCTTGTGTGACGCACCCGGAATCAGAGAAGAGCGAGCCCGATTCCAGGGTGTGTCACCCAAGAACCACCCTCTCACAATCTGGGACTCCTAGGGGGATGTCAGAGAGCTGGTTTCAGCCTGATCCCTTCAGGCCAGGCCAAGGGACCCCACCGGTGCACAAATCCATGCACTGGGCCTCTAGTAATAATATAAAGACTCTAAGGTGCATTGAAAAATATAAATACTTGTGGGACTTCACTAAAGCCTTTAGTTATGAAATAAAACAAAAATGTATTAGAATCAGTGGTTTAGTAAGATCAAAATTCCAGATGAAATTATTTTTCAGTAATGTCATCTCTTTATTAACAGACCACTAGTGCTGCTTTGTAGAGGTAGTATTTCTTTTGTTTAATCCTGTATTTGGAAAGTTTCAGCTACTTGAAATGAGTGCAGTAGTGGTGAGTGGTAGAGGAAATCCAGTGTTCTTAGGGGATAAAAATTAAAGAAGTAATTCTTTAGCCAGGAAACTTGCCAAGTCATGTATCATCTTCCATCTTCCACGTTGTCATAGCTCCATGGAGGAGACAGCACCTCATCATGTTTTTAAAAGCTAATCATTGTTCTGCACAGGATATCCTGCCGACTTCACGGCGACTTTGGCAGGATGTGAGAGATACCGCAAGACTGGTTCACTGGAACCCAGGGATTTAGCAAATGGCAGGAAAGGATAAGTTTAAGCTAAAAATGCAAGTGATTTGCTAAGATACCAAAGCAAGAATAATGAAACCAGATGATGGCTGGGTACCTCACACATCTATGGGGCTAGGGGAGGTAATGCAGAATGTTACAGGCCAAAATATGCTTCCAATCAAACACTGGTGGCAAGGGCTTAAGAGGGAAGTGGAAACCTCATTTATTAGTTCATCCATTCTTTCACTCTTTCCATTCATTTCTTGGGACTGTTCTAGAATTAGAAAATACAGAAAATAAAAACCTACAAAAATCTCTGTTCATAGACAGCTTTCATTGTAATATGGGGAAAATACAATAAGAACAAAATACGTAAAAAATAAAGTATATTAGATGGTGATAAATACTACAGAAAATTTAGATAGGGAAAGGGAGTAGGGATTGTTGGGGTGAGGAGAGCTGCAATTTTAAATACAGTGGCCAGAAAGGCTTGCAAATGTGCAAGACCTTGCCTTCATATTCAAGGAACAGGATGAAGACCAGTACGGCTGGAATGGAGGAGATGGAGGGCAGAGGAGTAGGAGATGCAGTCAGAGGAGCAGTGGGTGGTAACAGGGGTACAGTAGAGACTCACAGACCCGCACCAGAAGGCCTGGACAGGATGGTTTTCCCACCACCCACAGAAGCATCATCAAGGCCTCCTAACAATGCAGAACAGCTTCCCATTCCCTTTTCTTGACATTATTCATCCACAATGAGCACAAGTAAAATCATAATTGAAACACTGTACTGATTACATCTGTCCCTCTAGTTATTTTTTCTAGATAACTACACTAAGAAGAAAGAAAGAAAGAAAGAAAGAAAGAAAGAAAGAAAGAAAGAAAGAACCACCTACTATACCATCCAACTTAACTCTATTGTCCCAGCCATGGAGGTCACGATTTCTCTTACTCCTAATACGTCCAGAAAGAATTTGAGTTCAGCTGTGTGATACCATTAAAACCCTCTCAAAAGTGAGAAGAGAAATAGCTTTGTCAGAACCATGATTTAGGGGGGGAAAAAATACAGACAACTGCTTCCTGGGAGGCAGAACCATTAGGAGCAGTAAGACCAGTCCACCAACTTTTTGAGTACACTGAGAGAAATACGATGAGGTTCTTAAGTGGGACACTGATGGAGGTTTATTTAGTCAGCAAATGTTTATTGAGTGTCTGCCATGTGCTAGTATGTACAATGTTCCATCTGCATAGTTGTAGGTGCCAGGAACAATTCAGGACTCCTTCACTCATGGTATTTACATTTCATGAAAAGAATGAAAAAAATTCAAGGAGCTTTCAACGCAGACACAGGAAGACATATTTTTGAACTATATCGACAAGTGTCAAAGAGCAAGAGCAAAGATTAACAATGGCATAAAATGTCAAAGTTCGAAAAATGAAGCAATATCTTCAGAGGTAAAGAGGGTGGTTGGTTATACAGCTAAAGGCAAAATAGTGCTAGTGGACGGACATCTCCATTCTCATTCATTTCTCACCCAATGATTTCACCTCAGGTCATTCAGAGATTTTTTTTTTCCTTTTGTTTAAATTCAAAATGTAAACTAAATGTAAATACTGCTGCTTTAGGGAAAGCCACTCTTTCGCTACCTTTCTTAGAGCATATCAGTCTGTTAAAAACACACACCACTGATTGCCCATCCCAGTTTCTTTGTTCTTGAAATAAATATTTGGTCCTAGATCCAAGATTTCTTAGGAAATTAATTTTATTGTTGGAAGTGTTTCAGCAATCTGTGAATAACCCTAAATTACCTATTTATAAGAGGAGAATGCCAGCCCTGTGTGGCAAACAAAGTAGCCTTTTCATTTTTATCACGACTTCCTGTCCTTGGCAAACCATCTCAGTCTTCTTTGTGGAGAGCCCAACTCTCTGATTTCCTGGCCATTGAAGTTGGCTTAGAAGTGTCCTGGAGCCCACAACACACCACCCACTATGTTGGAAGCTGTAAGTGTTTTTGTTAGCTGAATGTCAGATTAATGAGATTTTACTATCTAGGAAGCATGTTTTGACAAAGATACTCTGTATGTGTACTGACAGTGAGCCTTCTGCTCTGGATTAATGCTAATTCAAGACTGCTTATTTTTCACCTTAGAAAACCATAGACTTGTTTTTAACGCAGGTGACTTCCAAAATGTCAAAAACTAAACACTATGTTGTTCACATTCGGGGTTACTTATTTTTAGTCCATTGACAGCACTTGGAACTTAAAATGGAAGCATATGAGAGAGTTCCAGAGTGCCCGTGACTAGTAAAAGAAAATAGAACCGTGTGCTTATGTGTCACTCCTTCATAGTAATCTTTGATTTTGTCCCAGACCCAGGGTGTGTCACTTCCATAATTCAGAATCAGCTTGTGGGAGGGACCATCACTGCACATTGCCATGAGCAATTGCCACATGGACCATGATGACTTTCGTAAAAGCTTTACTCATTGCTCCTCAGACTAAATCTGTCTGTTGTAGTAGAGGAAACGTGATGGCTGAGAATTACGGACTGTGTGTCAGTCCTCGGTCTTAATGTGGGTTCAAAAGAGAAGGTGACAGAATTGTTTCACTGCAGTTAAGGATGATTAATCTATGCCTCCTAATGAAATTAAGGGAAAGCAACTATTTTCTCTCTCTCTCTCTCTCTCTCTCTCTCTCTCTCTCTCTCTCTCTCTCTCCCCTCTTTTTTTTGCCAGCTGTCCTCTACACTGTGAGTTAAGTAACATATTCTGCTGAAGTTATATAGCAGGGAACAGTGGTTCCTTTGTTGGAAGTTTTCCCAATTAAAAGCATAGCTTTCTTTTCAAAAAACAATTAATACTATTGATGATATACTTCAGATTATATATAATCCTCTTGCATGGCTACTATTGTGATTTACTTTATGTAGGAAATAATCCAGTTCTTTTATTAGTGAGAGATAGATTATAGAACTCAATATTTTCTCACGCATTCTTTTTTCAGTTATTCTTAAATCAAAAAATTTAAATACGACAGTAGAGTTTGATACCTAAAGTAGAGACTCTCAAAAAATGAATCCATATCATGTTTGGGAAGAATATGCTCATTAGACCAACTGATTTATTCATAGAGCTATCATTGCTAATGTAATTTTACATGTGTTGTATAATTTCTTAATTAATATCTGCCTCCTCTACTCATGTATAAGGACTACGAAGACAGGAGGCATAGATGTGCAGGCTCACCACTCCTTTAAGATAGCTAATAGTGCCTTTGGCCCTCAGTACCTAACACAGCTTTTGACCCAGAGTCAGCACTCCATTTGAATGTTCAGTTAAAGAATGAGTGAAACAACTACCTACCTCTAACTAGAGTTTTGTGCAGTTTCTCTTTTTAAAAAAATAATATATTTCTATTTATTTCAGAGAGGAAGGTAGAGGGAGAGAGAGATAGAAACATCAGTGATGAGAGAGAATCATTGATCTGCTGCCTCCTGCACACGCCCTACTGGGGATCGAGCCCGCAACACTGAGCACACTGACCTTGACTGGAATAAAATCTGAGACCTTTCAGTCCGCAGGTCCACACTCCATCCACTGAGCCAAACCAGCTAGGGCTGTGCAATTTCTTTTTAAAGTGGTTGTTTAAACTATTTTGAACACCTTCAGCAATAAGAGAAACCCTTTTTTCACAAGGATACCCAATGCATTTTAAATAGTTTTGGCCACTAGAAAGCTTTTTCTATTATTGAGCTGAAATATGTTGATGTGTAGTCTTTACTATTCAAAAATAAATGTGGTATTGTGTAGAGTAGAATGACTGACAGTGTTAATGTAAAAAAAGAAAAATACTAAGAATGTAAAGGCACATATTTGAAAGTACCCTGTAGGTTTATTTTCCTTTTTTATTTTCTCCCCGCCCCCCCCCCCCCCCCCCGCCGCCTCCTCCTTTTAAAAAAGGGGATTGGCACTGTGATAGGAGTTCCAATTCATTCTAGTAATTAATTTTACAGGAACATTCTGTTGATTTTCAAAACTTTTGGAGGTATATGGATAACATTTAAATGGTCAAATTCACTAAATTTACTAAATTCATTAAGTTCATGAAATATCTAAACCATATAGTTAGTTTTACAGTCTTATTCTAGTGGTTTCAATTGGGGGTTTTCAATATTCATGTAATGAAAAAATGACCAAGAGACTTACTGAACAAGAAGTAGAATCATTGCCTATAGGATGAGCTCAGTGCTCTGATCTTTCTGCTACTTCACCACTGGACTAAAATTCCTTCTTGTAGCTTAAAGGTGGTTTAAGCTTTTCACAATCATTAATGTTTATTCACTTATTCAGTTGTTAAGTATTATCTAAATCCTATTTTATTTGAGTTAGATATTGGGCTGTTTAAAAGCAATACAATTAATATCATGTGAAGTCAAGCTCATTGAGTGTTTTCACAGAATTGGAAAGATGATGTGTGTGCTGAAACACAGGGACTGCTAGCCCTGCCCATGTGACTCAGTGGTTGAGCATCGATCTATAAACCAGGATGTCATGGTTTGATCCCCAGTTGGGCACATGCCCGGGTTGTGGGCTTCATTCCCAGTAGGGAGTGTGCAAGAAGCAGCCAGTAAATGATTCTCTGTCATCATTGATGTTTCTATCTCTCTTTCCCTTTCCCTTCCTCCCTGAAATCAATAAAAATATATTAAAAAACAAAACAGGGACTGCTAGTATCTGGAACATGCTACATTATTTTGTGTCATAGCTTTGTTGAAAAAATAACTTGCCTATTAAGTAGTTTAGGTGCTTTGTTAGTGAGGTGGTCATTTCTAGAGGGTTTCATTCTTTTTGATTTGCTCTAAAAGATCCAAGACAAATAAAATGTACATTTAAAAATAGGTTATCTATAATAATAAAACTGTAATATGCTAATTAGACCAGACATCCTTCTGGACGACCTTCCAGATGAAGCCAGGGCTGTGATGGAAGCCTGGGTCCCGGGTGCCTGCCAGTGGCTGGAAGGAAGCCGGGGTCCTGGGTGCCAGAGGAAAGCCAGTGCCGGCAGCCAGGGGAAGGCTCTTGCACAAATTTCGTGCATCGGGCCTCTAGTACAATTATATTTACAGAACTAATCTCTTTTTGTTGTTGTTAATCCTCACCTGAGAATAGTTTTTCCATGATTTTTAGAGAGAGTGGAAGGATGGGGTAGAGACAGAGAGAAACACCTATGTGAGAGAGACACATCAATTGGATGCCTTCTGCACAGGCCTGTTCGGGGCTGGGGATAGTGCCTGTTACATGCCCCTAACCGGAATGGAACCCTAGACCCTTCAGTCTGAGGGCCAGCACTCTAACCACTAAGCAAAAGTGACTAGGGCTAAAGAACTAATATTGTCAAATTATTACCTAGACGTAAGTTATTTGTTTGAAGCAATGTTAATTTTTTAATGATTTTTGATACCATTAAGTGCATTTATACAAGCAAAAAGTAAATGCATACAAAAATTATTTGCAGTAATTCTCTGCTTTTCTAAAAAGCTAATTTCTATTTTAAGATCATACAGAAAGTAAATATTCATACACTATCTGACAAGTGATGGGTTTATTCATCACAAATTAAAACTCCAGTTCATAATTGTTCTGCTTAATAGATGCTTAAATAAATTCTAAAAGATTCCAAATATATGTTAATGTATATTTTTGGAGTTCAATATCAGCATATTTAGATGGTAATTCCCTATTCAACTTTCTTTTAAAATTTTAAGTTCCATGGATTATAAATAGCATCCCTATTAAACATTTTCTAAATACTGTTTCTTCCAGGAAAGTTCTTTTTACTCCCTGGTGCTTAAGATTAGAAAGAGGAAAGAAAAGCAGGTGAACATATAAAATCTTTCTTTCAACATGAAGTTATAAAGAAAGAATGTACAAATGCAAAACAATTTTAAACTGTCAGTTTGAAAATGTTTTGTTTTCTACAATATCTATCTATCTATCTATCTATCTATCTATCTATCTATCTATCTATCATCTATCTAACCCTAATATGCAAATAGACCAAACAGTGGAACAACCGAACAACCAGTCCCTATGACATGTGCTGACCACCAGGGGGTGTGTGCAGAACATGGTGGACATCAGCAGCAGGCAGCAGAGCAAGGAACATGGCGGGCATCAGCCTCAGCAGGATGGTGGAGTAGGTGAACAGGGTCTCCAGACCAAGGCAGGGCGCCAGTCACTGTCATCGGGGCAAGCCTCTGGTGGTTACTGAAAATTCTTTGGTCCTGTGCTCCACGGCCTCGCCCAGCACTCGCACCTGCTGCCAGCATCAGCCCCGCTTACACTCGCTGTCGGCACCAGAGCCACCGCTCGCACCTGCTGCTGGTGCCTGGCGTTGGCCCTGATCACTTGGCACTGTCAGCGGGTGCGAGCAGCAGCTGCCAGCCCTGTTGCCCCTCAGGGCTTCTCCACCTCCCCCTGCTCCTAAGGTGCAATTGGGGCTAGTAACTGCCTCTCACACCCCCTGCTGGCAATGGCCCCGCTCACACACATTGCCGGTACCCGGCACTGGTCCCTATTACTTGGCGTCGTCAGCAGGTGTGAGGGGCAGATGCCAGCCCCGATCGTCCCTGAGGGCTTCTCTACCTCCCCCTGCTCCTGAGGGGCAATCAAGGCAGCAGCTGCTGCTCGCACCCGCAGATGGTGCTGGTCCTGCTTGCACCCACTGTGGGAGCTACAGCGGGAGCAGGGCTGCTGGCAGACAGGGGACCAGGGGCCATACTGGGAGGAGCTGGGTGAGGGCGTGGAGGATGGGCCGAGACCCGCCCCTGTGCCCACCACAGCCTCGCGGCCCACAGTTCCTTTCAAGGTACACAAATTTGTGCACTGGCCCCTAGTTGTTTTGATAAATTAAAAAGATTAATTGAAGTAACAAATCTAAATAATAGCCTATCATACAGATTATTGTAGTTATCAGTGGAAGCTTAGAAACATTAGTCCCTAACTCCTAACATTAGGTCCAATTTTTAGTGCATGGTTAAAGACATATAATTAAACCAACATAAGATTATTTGGAAAATAAAAAACTATTGGAAGCAATATTAACATACACAATGACGTCAACAATACCATATTCTCAATGGCTGTGTTCATATCAACATTCAACTGAGTTTAAGCCAAAGCTGAATACCATAATCAAAGAACAAACTTCTATAATTACAAGAATAAATCTGAAAATTGATCAATAGTTTAATGGTATTAATTTTACCATTAAAAGGCTTAGTGGTCAAATTTCAAAAGTTATCTGGTCAAAGTTTAGTTTGAACTTTTCGCCTCTTCTAAAACATCTTCAAACCCATATGGAAATCATGACTGGAGAGATTTTTCTCCACTTCTTTTCACTTGCTGGAATTTGATTGTGTATCTCCATATAGAAGTGGATGTTTTTCTATGTTGAGGAGTAAAATCTACATTTCATTAAGTTATTCCTTAAACCTATTCTAGCATCCAATGTTTCTCTCCCTGATATGATCACACATATGTTACTAGAATGGTGAGCATATAGAGGGGATAGTGTTAATGTGGTATCTCCTGCCACCTTCCATGATTAGTCTCTTGAGATATATGAAATTCATGATATTCTAATAAAATGGACTACTATAGCCCTGACTGCAGAACAATTATACCAGCTCTGCCTGGAAGCACGTCTTGGCAGTCAGAGACCGGCTCTCCAGGCTATTCTATGTCTTTATTTGGGAAGAACTAAAATAAATTTTGGCCAAGGAACTTAGGCAATATTCTAAACTAGAATACATAGCTTAAGTAACATAAACGTATTAGATTAAAATAATTTCATATACAACTTAGTCTTTAGCAATACGTAACATTTTAAAGAAAAGTTTTGATTTCAACCATTAGGACTGACAAAATGTGGCAACTTGGAGATGCTGTGATGTGGCTTTGGCAAAAGTTAAGTTGAAATAAAAATGCAAATTTTGACAGCTGGGCAATTTATTTAATTCAACACATAACATTATGATAATCTCACTAAAGTTCCTAGATTCAAGGTTGATTCAATAATCCTAAATAAGCAAAACTATTAATTTTTTTAAATTTATCTTTATTGTTTAAAGTTAAAGCACACATTGTTCATATAAATCAGAAATGTTTGTCTTCTTTCATAGAGAATTAAAGTTGTCACATAGATCAAAAGTTATTAAGTTACTATAATCAACTCTCAGATATTTTACCTAAGAATGGACTCTAAATGTAGTAGATATCTTCACTTGAAAAAGCAATATGGGATTCTGTATGGTTGTTTGCATGAGGAGCAATTGAGTTTGAGTCACAAATATCTATAGTTGGTTAGTGGCAGCTTAATCAAAATAGAATTATGCAGTAATTTTATGAGGCTTTATTAATCTCATGTCAAACTCTGGTTACATAGATAGAAACTATATCTGGACCAAGCTTCAAAATCCATATGAATTAAAACATATTATTACTGTCTATGCAAACCATACACCATAATTTTGTCAGTATTAGAATGAATAAGAGTCATTTGCAATTTGAAGGATAATTATAAGTCTGCGAAATAGGTTTTTGACCTAGATGCAAGTCCTTTCATTTATATTCATATAATTTGGAACATTATAGTGGAAAAGTATGATTTGTAGGGAGAAAGCTGGATTCATAATCTACTTGTCCTATTTACTGGAACTGGGCCTATGGACAGTAATTTTGTATTACCTTTACTATTTATGTATTTATCAAACACTTTTAGGGGACAACTATTATGTGCCAAAAAAAATTGGATATGAGCCAAGGATATAAAATTAAGATGACACAGCGTTAGTCCTAAAGAAGTTAACAATTTAGTGGGGAAGAGAGCCATGTAAAGAGATTATTAAGTTTTAGTGAAGTAATAGATACATACATGGTATAATTGGAGTCTGGAAAAGGTTCCTCTCTCAGTTTAGAGTCAGATAGCATTTTATTTTATTTTGAATTTATTGGAGTGACATAGGTTAATAATGCTATATAGGTTTCAGGTATACTCGGGTAGCATTTTATGAAGAAGGAAAAGCATAAGCAATGCAAGGCAAGAAGTACTGACTTGCAATTATTGGCAGAAATGAAAGTCACAGACATTTTAGAGAACATTATGGCCATAACTATTAAACTTAAATATACGTATAACATTTAATTCATCAAGTTTACCTTTAGAAATTAATAATAAAGTATTTACACATATGTGCAAACGAATGTTCATAGAGAAATTCACTTCTCTTTTTCCTCTCCACATTATCTTTTCAAATATAATTGTTCCAGAAAAAAATCCCTTTCATTTGTGATGAATAATAATAAAGTAATTAGCATAAGAAAATATAACACAAGAAAGAAATACAAAACATGAACATAACAAACAAAACTCAGGTAATAAATCAACACCTGAAAGATCTTACTATGGAGCTGATAAAAATTATGAACCATTTTTGATGTTATGAAATTAAGAAGAGTTCTTTATAAGATTATATATATATCACTTCCAGGCAATAGAGTTAAACGGAGAGATGCAAGTACTCCAGGAGGAAAAGAGATAATTTATATAATAATTTAATAAATACTTACATAGTGTTTATTATGTGACAATCACTGTCTTAAGCTCTTTACAATTATCTGAATTAATCCTTATAGGAACACTTTTACGTAAATACTACCATGTCCCCATTTTACAGATGAGTATTCTGAGATTAAATAACTTGCTCAAATTCACACAACAAAGCTATATAGTGAGAATTTGTACACCAGCAGTACAAAAAGTACTTTAAACTTTGTGCTGTGCTGCCTATAGAAAAGTAAAATGAACTGGTGTTGTGTGTCTAGGAGTATATAGGAGTCTTTAAAAAAACCACAGTAATGAATGCAGAGAAAAGAATAGGCACTTCTTAGGTCAGTCAGGAACAAGAAACACAGGCTTGAGACTATTAAGAATGAAATGAGCCCTAACCGGTTTGGCTCAGTGGATAGAGCATCGGCCTGCGGACTGAAAGGTCCCAGGTTCGATTCCGGTCAAGGGCATGTGCCTTGGTTGCGGGCACATCCCCAGTGGGGAGTGTGCAGGAGGCAGCTGGTTGATGTTTCTCTCTCATCGATGTTTCTGGCTCTCTGTCCCTCTCCCCTCCTCTCTGTAAAAAATCAATAAAACATATTTTTTTAAAAAAGAGTGAAATGAAAAATAACCAACTGTTTTACCAAAGATTAGAGAGAAAATGACATATGAAGAAGGAAAAAAGGAGATCTAACATAATTGTAATTGGTGTACATACATAGAATTTGTATACCATGGAATTGGTATACAATAGAATTGACATATAGAAGAGAAACAATAACATGAAACTGAATGATTTGAAAGATATAATTCAGAATTACTTGGTTTAAAATATGTTCACTTTAACCTCTAGAAAGGGAACAACATGTTCCAGAAAAACATACAGATCAACAAACAGTAGAACATAACGTGGTAAAATTATTGAGTTGAAAGAGAAGGAATCCTGTGGGAGAATCAGGCTCAATACAAACAAGAAACCAAAGTCACTTTGTTCAGGGACATTTAGATAACAGACGACACTTAGACATATTTTCAAATGTGCAAAAGCTGAGAGAATATGTATGGTTATAACATTTTTTTTTTTAAGAAACATCCAGAGAAAAAAATCTGTCAAGGAAGTAAAAGATGAAAGTGTTTAGTAAATTCGTTTTCTAGGTACTTTGCATACAATCGTGAATAAGACAAGACTATCTTGGTTCTCATTGAGCCAACATTCTGGTTATATAATGGTATAGAAAGAAAGAAATCATAGAAGAGAAATTCTAGAGTATGTTCAAGAATATTTATAGTCAGGGTAGTATACAGCTTCTATGTGCTGATTAAATTAGAATAGTTGTTAATTTTGAAATACTGCTAATTAGTGCATAGCAGGTGTTAAGAAGATGTAGCCCTGGGTTCCTAAGATCCTCCAGCTGTTCTCTTCACTGCAGGACTTCACCTGGAGCCTCAGATCTGATGAGGACCCAACCACTAGAGCAGTGGTTCTCAACGTTGGCTGCACATGAGAATCACCTGGGAATCTTGTTCAAATCCTGATTTCTGGGCCTCATCATTAGTAACAAAGAAACAGAATTTCCGGAGGATGAGGCCCAGAAATCAGGATTTTAACAAGATTCCCAGGTGATTCTAATGTGCAGCCAACGTTGAGAACCACTGAACTAGAGGGATCAGCCAGAGGCTAGTTGGGAGCTTCTAGGCTGGCCTGTGTTTAGACATGTTACTCATAGTTGTTAAATATTTCCAATATCTCTCCTAATTATAGTCACATTATTGGTATTGACACTACTTGAAACAAACCCAAAGTCCAACAGCAGCTGAAAATATAGTTTTCAAAAATAATAATGCAATGAGCTACTAGTATATTAAATGAAAATGAATAAAATACAAGTACATGTGACAAGATAAATGAATCTTACAAACATAGTATTAAGTAAAAAGTTGTTATAAAATTAAATATAACCTTGAGTGACAGAGTATTGATATAGTATTTTATAAAAGAAAATATGTAAAGTTAAACCAGTATCTATGCATGTATACAAATGCAATAAAATATAAAGAAAATTATAAACAAAATTCAGCGTAGTTTGCGCAGTTGTAGTTGCAAATGGGGGTTCGGCACTTACTGTGATCTTATTCTTCATTATCTGGGTAGTGAGTACAAAGCCATTCATTACTGAGTGTTAAATTGAAATTGGTAGACTGTTTTTACCTTCTACATTAGTGTATATTTGTTGAATTTATTCTAAATTAATCTTTATATTTAATGTGTTTAATGCTTCTTTCCCCAAAGTTCCAAAAAATTATTTTTAGAATTAAGCTGAGTCTAAAGATAAATACTGAAAACAAAGGATACAAAAAAGAGACTAGACCTACTAAATATTTTTAAAAACACATTATTACAATCAAGCATGCAAAACAGTTTGGCATTCACACATAATTAATAGAGATAGAAATACAAAATTATACAGAGCTGAGAAAAAGATATGTAGTACTAATAAAGGTGATGTTTTAAATCTATGGGAAAAAAACAAACCATGTATTAGTGGTGTTGGAAACCATATCTCACTACATGGAAAAATAAATATAGACACTTACCTTCTAGCACCAAAAGAATTCCAGATTTATACATGAAATCAAACTTTTAAGAAGAAAGCATGAGAGAATTTGATCAGGTGATTTAGAATTATGAGAAACTACATATGTCATAAAAATATTTCTAATATAATGGTAGTCAGAAGACTAACTTATTTAATATATAAAACCTAACAATGCTCTTAAAAATAATGAAAATGTCCAACAAATTCATTAAAAAACAGGCAAAATACATAAGCATAAAATTCTAAGAAAATGAGACAAAAATGATTTTTAATAAAAAAATACTTGTAAAACAATGAAAAGATGTTGAACCTCACCCATAGTTGACACATGCCATCAAAGATATCCAGTATGATTTTTAACGCTCAGATTGACACAGATTACTTCAAAATATCCTGAGTTACGTGTTGGCAGGTGTATACTCACACACACATGGTTGGTGGGAATGTATTTAGTATAGTTTTGGAAACAAATTTGTCTATATCTATTAAAATTTTAATGGTACGCATACTCTTTTATCCATAAACTTCACATAATAATAATTCCCCCAAATCTATTCACACTTCTGCCCAAAGATACATGTGTAAGGAAGAATAATTCTGACCACATTGTTTGTATGGCAAATGATCAAAACTAATTAAGTGCACACCAATAAAGGAAAGCTAAGTTATTGTGCTTATATACAATGGGACATTATGCACCTGTCAGAAAGAGTAACAGAGGTGTCACTCTTTGAAGAGGTGTTAGGAGATAATTCCCCATGGGTCTCTTCTGTTTCTGTAATTCTTTTCTACACAGGCACTCATAATTCTTTTCATAGATGTTTGTACAGAGAGCAGCCTTGGAAGTTGGACCTGGTATTTCCCTCTGGAGCAAAGGAAAATTTGTTTACAATTGAGTAAAATAAAATAATGTCTCCTTCTGGGAAATGTTCAGGCATGTTTACTGCCCATTATACAAGAGTTGGGATCTCTATCCTAGGGGTTCCTTTCCTGTACACAACTCACCACATGTGCAAGCATCACCTGGCCCTTGTCATGTTGTCCTGTGGGAATTGGGGCTTAGATAACTGACTCAAATTGATTTTTCAGTTACTGCTATTGATATCCTATATAATAAAAAGCTAATATGCAAATTGACCAAATGGTGGAATGACAGGTCTCTATGATGCACACTGACCACCAGGGGGAAGACGCTTAATGCAGGACCTGCCCCCTGGTGGTCAGTGCACTCCCACAGGGGGAGCTCTGCTCAGCCAGAAGCCAGGCTCATGGCTGTCGAGTGCAGCGGCAGTGGTAGGAGCCTCTCCCTCCACCTCCAAGGCAGTCGGACATCCCCCGAGGGCTCCCAGTCTGTGAGAGGGTGAAGGCCAGGCTGAGGGACCCTCTCAAGTGCACGAATTTTGTGCACCAGGCCGCTAGTGAGTACTAAAGTCCTTTGACTCTAACTCAAAAGTCTCCTGTCTTCTGCCAGAAACCAGGGAACTGTGGCAGGTTAATTTATTAATTTCAAATGAGGGAAAATCATATCTCAGTTCCCTTTCACAGTTCTTGACAAAAGTTCTCCAAGATATATTTTACTTGGAAAAATAATTGTCTCAGAACAATGTATATGCCATATTGCTAATTATAAGAAAACTGTTAAGTGTGTGTATGTGGCCAATTCAACTATATTATCTTGAAACTTGGATATTTAGATATGCAAA
The DNA here is from genome assembly GCF_964212035.1 of Myotis nattereri. Classification (NCBI taxonomy): domain Eukaryota; kingdom Metazoa; phylum Chordata; class Mammalia; order Chiroptera; family Vespertilionidae; genus Myotis; species Myotis nattereri. The sequence continues at coordinate 38,491,938 of NC_138076.1, read as the reverse complement.
GGAAATTTTGCTTTTAATTCCCTTTTTCTTTTCTCTGGTGTTCCTTATGAGCTTTCTTCCCTACCCTCAACTTCTCATTAAATACCAGGAGGAAAAATTAAACAAAACAGTAAAACTTAACAGTTCAAGCCTGCTTAAAACCTAATATGATTCAGTAATGTAAGGATTATCTTTGTTTTAATTAAATCTCTTTGGAATAAATGCTCCAGTCTTTTTTATTCTTCTTACTTGCCTTGTCTTTTCTAAGACGCATTGGGGAATGTGGATTTTACTGATGCTATGCATTTAGACTTGATGGGGGAAGCCAAGGAGCCAGCGAAGAGTAAGAAAAGGTGTGGTGGGGGGGAAGGAGATGTCAAAGGACAGAGAAGTGAACAATATGGCTAGGACTTAAATGTTAATTGAAGTAAGGAATAAAAAGCATGCTGGTTATCTTAGAAACACTGATAGAATGGTGGAAATGAAATCCAATTGTAGAGAAAAGGTGAGACTGAGAGTGAAAACTTCCTTTTTGGAGATTTGAATAAAAAAGGGAGAATTGAGTTGGAATTGAGACTAAAAGTAGGGCCATGTGTTTACTAGAGGAAGTATTGATTTTATTTTGTAAAGATCAGGAGATCCTTATTCAATTTCATGGCATAAGGGGAAGGTGCTAAGAATGAGGCTTAGGTTGTAATAGAGGAGAGAGAGGAAGTAAGGCCCCCAATGAACCAGAAGACAAGGAAGTCAAGGCTCCTTGAAAGGAATGGACCTTGATGTAGCCTCTGGAGCTGGAGAGAAGGATGCAACATGTGGGAGGGTAGGGTAAGACGATGGAAGGGCAGGAAGTTGGGAATTTCATTGCTCCTGAGTTTGAGGGTACCCAAGCTGAGTGGATGACTTGGGACCGTGGCTAAAAATTTGGAGGAATCATTTAAAGATACTACCAAGAATCTCATCTTCTATGAGAATGATAATACTTGTTTTCTATTTTTTTGCATCATTTGGATAGCCATAACCAAATAAGATAATATAAATTGAAGTGATTTGTAACTCAGAAGTTTGTTTTATGCATTATAGTGTAGGTTAGTAATGCTATTTTCCAAAGTAAATATCTGTATGCCAATGGAAAAAGAAAGACAAGATACATTATCTAGAATTCTATAAAAATGGGTTGCCTATAAAATTTAATGATAGGTGAAGCTTATCTATCATGAGTTATAATAACTATAGACTTCCAGATTGGGGAATGGCACAGCTCATCAGTCAAGAACAGGAAGAATATCCTGGACAGGGGTTGGTAAGTTTTGAACTGTTCTTATTTTCGCATGAAGCTGTTCCTTCTCTTTGGAGCAATGACCACTACTGTTATGCCCTTTTCTCCATCTCCAAATGCCTTGGTTTAAATGGCTTCGGGACAACTGAGTGCACTGGCTGTTATAGAAACTTTTTCTTTCTATTTTTATCACCTAAATGCACACCTCAGTGTGGTTTGCTCTCCTCTACAATATATGTGATTTCAGTAAGAGTGCTACTTCAGGTGACTGATCTTTGTATTGTAGAAAATGTCATGACTTAAAGTGCTTTTACCTGCTTGCAAGAGAATTATTTCATTCTTTCCAATCAAGTCAACCAAATTGTCAACAACTTTTATTAACTACCCACTTTAGAACAGCTGAGAGCAGAAAACCCTAGGGAGTTACTGAGTTAATAGAAAAGTCATTGCAATTAGAAGATTTACAATAAAGTTAACTGAACATACAAATGTTTGTTAATTTTTGAACTAAGTGAGAAGGAAATAAGAAATAAATCATTGCCATCTGCTCCCGTTTAGTTGGAATAGGAGAAAATAACATTCCAAAGAATTGCTTGATCATAATATTTGAAAAATCATGAGATGACATAGATGATGTTCAGTTTAGCCATTGCACAGACTTAATTAAGGAGCAATAAAAGAGTTCTTTCTTAAAAGTACATTTTATAAAAAGTACATTTTATAAAAAGTCTCAGGCTTATTTTGGAATCTTTGACTGGGGCACCTTTATAAACCCATTGGAATTTAGTAATGGAACTCATTTTAACCACAGTCCTCTTTAGCTAATGACCTTCCCTCTCCAAAAATTTGTGATTGACCTGCTGTGCCCTGCTGGGTCTGTAGGACACTTCAAGGCCTGTGTCAGATACTTGCTGCCTTTGAAACCTTTTCTGTTTCTATTGAAACTGTTCCAAGCTGGTCCAGACAAAATTGGCAAAGCTCTCCAGAGATGTGCAGTTGGATCTCCAACCTGTCTCTCTGTGTCCCATACTTTACCCCTTCTGCAGAGGGCAGTGACAGATCCCTTTCCTGGAGGCCCACACAGTTCATTGCTCTTGCTAGCACCTTGCATACAGCATGTATTTTTCTGAATAATAGTGTCTTCCCATTCAGACAATCAAGTACACTCTATCAAGTTCTTCATAGACCCTCAGGCTATGAAGATTTATATTCCTCAGTCTGCCCCATGCAGTGTCTTTTGGATATGATTCAGGATTGTGACATCTCCTGAATGCCACTGAAGTTCTAAAATGTAACTCTTTGACATCATTACTTATATGAGTGCTAAAGGCCCAGCGCACGAATTTGTGCACAGGTGGGGTCCCTCGGCCTGGCCGGTGATTGGCGCCAATCAGGGCATCTTGCCCAGTCCTGATGGGGCCAATCGGGGCTGGCCATCCTGGGGGAGGGGCCATGGGAGGTTGGGGGGAGGGGCCTGGAAGGTTGGCCCAATGGAGGGTGAAGGGAGGTGGGAGGTTGGCTGGCTAGCTTGCGGAGGGGCCACAGGAGGTTGGCCAGCTGTGGGAGGTTAGCTGTAGGAGCAATTGACCACCAGGGGGCAGCTCCTGCTATGAGCCTCTGCCCCCTGGTGGTCAGTGTGCATCATAGCGACAGGTTGACTGGTCGTTCAGTCACGTTGGCCTTTATATATATAGATTAATTCTGACAGATGTGGGGTTTTTTTTCTTTTTAATTTTTTTGAGTGAAATAGTATCAAGAAGTGTAAAAGGTAACAAAAATGATATTATTCTCTACCACCTAGCTTAAGAAATAGAATCTTTGTTATAAATTTACAAACCTATTGCTTAAATCAATTGTCTCAAAACCCTGATCATACATTTAAAAAATGAATTTACCCATATATAGGTATACTAATTTATAAATTATGTAGATCGCTTCTCGGCCTTTTGGCTAAGATCAAGTGTAGTATCTGTTCTTATCAGTATAAATTATGTAAACATGTTTTATATCAATAAATTGCACACATAAAATCTATAAAATTATTTTAAAGACAATGAAAATAAGCATAAATATTAATTCTAGATATTTTCTTCTTGCATCACAAATATCATCTTGTACACGCCTTGAATTATGGCTGTCACATTTTGGAAACTACCAATTTGTCAGGAGCTTTGCTCTGAAGCTGAATAAAAAAGATAAACATTTTTGCTGCTTTTTGTATTTTTGGTGCTTTCCCAAAGGCATCTAACGCCAAAGTGTGCAGGATGAATGTGGGGAAGTTTTAGGGACTTTAGAAAAATACATAGATGCACACACATATAAATAGGTATATATTTGAGAGCACATTAGCACTTTGAAATGTTTAAATTATTATTCAGCCACAATTAATCATTCACTTAGCTTGTTGGTCAGTGTACTCATTAGTTTTGTGAAATGTGGACTCATCCAGGGAAAGTTTTTTCCCTGTAACCCAGATGGACTATTAGTCCTGGAGGAGGGATTTTTCTCTGCAGTATGGGAGAGGGAGAAACATGAGTCAGAATTTGCACTTAACATCCACTTTTTACTCTACACTTAAGTTTAGAATTGCAGTAATCATGACAGTTGTGTTAGGGTGACCTGCTCTCCCAATATCTTCAGTATAGATTGTAATAGCTAACATGTTATTGATGGGCAGTGTTTGAAATGATTTGTGGGAATGAACTCATTCTATTCCCATAACAATCCTGTGAGATAGGTATTATTATTTTATCCACAATTTACAGATGAAGCAGAGATAATGAGAGGTGTTATGGATTGAATTGTGTCCTCCCAAAAGAAAATGTTGAAAAAATCCTAACCCCTAGGATTTCAGAATGTGACCCTGTTTAGAAATAGGGTCATTGCAGATGTAATGAGTTAAGATGAGATTACACTGAAGTAGGGTGGCCCCTAATTCAATATGACAGTTGTTCTTATAATATAAGTAGAGGAGAAGAGACACAAACAGACACCTGGAGGAGAAGTCCAGGTAATAGCAGAGGCAGAGATTGGAGCAATGCAGCTGCAAGGCAAGGCTCTCCAAGGATGGCTGGCTCCCACCAAAAGCAGGACGAGGCAAGAAAGGGTTCTATTTAGAGTCTCAAGCAGCTTTGGTCCTGCTGACACCTGGATCTAGAACTTCTAGCCTGCAGAATTGTAAGAGAATTAGTCTCTGTTGTTTGGAGTCACCCAGCTTGTGGTACTTTGGTAAGGCAGCCTAGGAATCTAATTAAGTATATGCTGAAGGTGAACTAGGCAGCAAGTCATAGAACCTGGCAGTCTGCCTCTGGTGCCTGCACACGGAGGCCCTGCATTATACCACCTCATGGAGTAGACAGTTGTCTCCATTTTGACACACAATTCTTTAATGCTATGAGGAATAAAGACATATACAGAGTTTGCTCTATGGACAACCACTAGAACTTGAGATGAAGGTTCATATAAATAGATGAAGAATATTATTGATATTTATCTAATGTAGAGATACAATAAGTTCTGGGGAAACATTTCAACATTGGGATGGACACTAAATACCATCTTATTTGGTGCTTTCCCTTTTGGGAACCATATTAAAAGACAAAGTTTAGAGTCTCATACATGCACATACTTACATATGTATATGAACACACACATATATATAACACAAACACATATACATATATCTCCATTGATTAGATTATTCATTGCACATTTACAATGTGGAAGGAGTAAATGGTAAGGGTGGAGCTACATTTTTTAAAATTTTGTGTGTTCATTTATTTTGTTCTTTAAATTCCACATATAAGTTATATCATATGGTATTTGTCTTTCTCTGTCTGACTTATTTCATTTAGTATAATATCTTCTAGGTCCATTCACGCTGTCACAAATGGTAAGATTTCATTCTTCTTACGGTCAAGTAATATTCCTTCTCTTTCCCCAGTACAGCTGAGGAGATTTCATTAGTTCAAGGTCCCCTGCTCTGGTTACCATATTCTGAGATTCTTATATTCCAGTTTGAGTACATTCATTTCCACTGACTAAGAAATATCATTGGTGAATGTTAAGTTTCAAAGGCTTGAATGGCTTTTATCAGTTGATGTATTTGATACTGACACTCCTGAATCAATAACCCAACAGAGGACAAAAGGCCAAGGCAGAAACGAAAGGAAATGAGGGCTCTTTATGTGTATTTTTTAAAATATATTTTTATTGATTTCAGAAAGGAAGGGAGAGGGAGAGAGAGATAGAAACATTGGTCGATACAGAGAGAGAATTATTGATCAGCTGCCTCCTGCAAGCCCCCTAATGAGGATTGAGCCTGCAACCCAGGTATGTGCCCTTGACCTGAATGGAACCAGGGACTCTTTAGTCCTCAAGCTGACGCTCTAACCACTGAGAAAAACCAGCTAGGACTGTATTTTTTTATTGTAGAAAAAAGTGAAGGAATCTCTGAAAGCTTTCTGATGAATAAAATCTTACAACTGGAAGATAGAAAGAGGAAAAGAAAATTGAGCACTTCTGTCATTTAGTCAAGTGGTCTTTCCTCTCTCTCTTTCCATCCTCAGGAACCTGAGAAATGCAGCTTAGGCTCTTAGTATCATGGATTTTCAGATAGGGAAGGGAGTACCAGCTTCCTGGGAAATGTGGATAAAACAGGGTCTGGGAGACAGGTCTAATAAAGAAACATATCCTGCATCCCTCGAGAAATACTGAGAGACGTACATTTTTAATTTACCAGACCCCCGCCCCCCCCCCCAAAAAAAAATGAGGCCAGAAAAGTTCAAAGATTAACTAGCCTGTTGAAGGTGACAAAACCAGCTGTGGAAGAATCTATACTAACAACTAGGTTTTCTGAATCCACTAGCTTGTGTGTGTGCGCGCGCGCGCGCGTGCGTGCGTGCGTGCGTGCGTGTGTGTGTGTGTGTAATTCTTGCAAGAATTTGATATATAGTTATATGGTTAACTTTATAAAATGTGCTACCTAAGAGTCATCCAAAATATTATGTATTGTTTGCTATAATTTATATTTTATTCCCCATTCTAAGGTCACCAGAATTTTAATTTTAAATCCATTAATTTTAGCAGTACTGATTCATGCCAAACCCACTTTAAAAATAAACATATCACGATAATCTACAATATTGTAATGGGTGCTTTTAAAAACAAACAAGATTTTAACTGCTCATGATTGTTTTCAGTAGCAAACAATATTTGGCAACAATTGATGTCCACTGCCATTACCTTGTACTAATATGTTGAATGCCTATTTGAAGAAACCATTTTGCTTTGTCATGAGACAAAGAAACTAATTGAAGCTATCTTATGGAATTTTCGAGATGAAAGGCATCTTGGAGTTAGTTAGTCCAACTCTTACTTTTGCAGATGAGCACATTGAGGTTTGGATTCCTGAACTCTTTTATCTGACGGCTGTGGCATTCTTTCATTTTAAATAGTAAAGTGGGATAATTTCACTGTTACAGTTCTTTCACCAGCTATGATGAATAATCCAATTCTATGCTTGTGAGTCCTGAAAGGAAACCTCCAAAGCTAAAGCAGTGTTGTCAAGCCACCAGACCATACCTTTTACTGGCATCACCTTTCCGAGAACAAAAGCGCCCTCTCAAGTCTATTGTATTGCAACTAAACAGATAATGCTGGGTGTAATGGTGAAAACATAGCTGTTCAGTTTACAAACCATGTTACTTTGAGCAAGTAAATTATACTTTAGTCCTCGTATTTGTAAAACTTGGAAATGAAATCTATCTCACTGGCTCCTTATGGAAATTAAATAGACTAGCTAGCCTGTATAAAAGACCATCAGTACCTGAGAGCCTGTTATTACTGGCTTCCTGTTTTTCTTTTCCATTTTCCTGACCAAGGCCACATGACTGATTAGTGTCCAGACAGGAGGAGAGAACAGACCTTTTAATTTCTTAGGGCAAATGTTCCCTCTACACAGAACTCTTCTATTGTTCATATTGTAACTTTCTCAGGATTGAGAAGCAGATATATTTAAGTCCTTTTTTGTTAGCCTGAGAAGCAAACGGGACTGATGCCCCATCTTGAAAATGGTCAAGTTTCTATAGCAAACCATAATAATTGTAATATTACTTAAGGGATCCTTTCACAATCTTTTCTTAGAATTCTAGATGTGGCATAGTTAGTTTTTTGTTTGTTTGTTTGTTTGTTTGTCTTTGTACCTATAAAAGACTGGGAATCTATAGTAGCTCAGAAAGAATAGGAGAAAAATTGAGTGTGTCTGTTATTAAATGAGCATGTTTGAATCTACTGGGAAATAGGACACAATGCAGGTCTTGGGAATATACATATTTGACCAAAGCAAATAGATTTGCAGGGCCAACTGGGTGCTCAAATTTCAGGGGTATCATGAGGCTCCATCAGTGGTATACCTTGCTAATTTGACACCCAGAATCATTTTTGGAACACCCACCCTCTTCCATATAAAATTGTTGTCAGTGGTAATGAATAATAATTAATAACCAGGACTTTTGCTGTTTTATTGAGATATGATTGACATACAGCACTGTGTATGTTTAAAATATACAGGATAATGACCTGACATACCTATATTATGTAATAATTTCCACAATAAGTTTAGTTAATATCCATTATTTCATATAGATACAAAGAAAAAGTTGTTTTCCTTGTGATGAGAACTCTTAGAATTTACTCTTGCAAGCATTCAAATATACCAGATAGCAGTGTTAGCTACAGATCATGTTGTTCATCATATCCTCAGCACTTACTTATGACTGGCAGTTGGTACCTTTGACCACCTTCACCCATTTCACACACTCCTCACTTTTTGCCTCTGATAACAAATCTGAGTTTTTTCTGTGAGTTTACTTTCAGTTGTTGTTTGTTTGTCTATTTTTTAGATTCTACACATAAATGAGACTACACAGTACCTGTCTTTCTCTGACTTACCTCGTTTAGCAGAATGTTCTCAAGGACTATTCAGGTTGTCCCAAGTAGCAGGATTTCCTTCTTTTTAGTGGCTGAATAACAAATATTATCTTCTTTATTCATTCACCCTATTTCTATACCTAATCTACCTATCTATTATCTATCTATCTATCTATCTATCTATCTATCTATCTATCTATCTGATTTACCTAAATACCTACCTATCTACTTTTTACCTTTTAAGACTTCAAGAGGACTGAAGCCAAGGACATATAGCTAATCCAATAAACATATTCATTTTGGCAGTTTATTTCCATCCAAAATATCAGTAAACTTGAAAAAGAGAGATAAGGGCTGTCTCTTTCTATTTTTTCTTCTTCCATATATTTGCCAAAGAAAAGTATAATTATTTTTCATTGGTATTTAGTAATGGCTGATTGGTTTTTAAAAGTTCTTTCAATACTGGTAAAGTCCTTATTTCCATGTTGAAACAGCTTTTCATTTAAAAATAAATAGTGTCAACTCCCCTCTATTGTGCACTAATGGATTTTAATGAGTTCATCACCACTGCCTTTGCATTACTCAGGTGAAAAGGATTATGAAGAATGGTGATGCTGCTGCTGTTGCATTGTTTAATTTAAAATTACAAATTTTTATACTGTTTGTTGGAATGCCTTTATCAGTGGAGATCAAGGCCCCAGCTTACTGGAAGCACTGGAGAAAGCCAACCACACCCCTCTGCCTCCTTACTGAAAATGAGACTAAACTATTGGGTTTTACTCTCCACTCTGGTTTGTCTTCCCTAAACCACTGAAAGCCCTGGAAACTAAGCCTTTTACATCTCCATCTTCATTATTTTGGCTGGGAGTTGTTTTGGCATTTCTCTGACATTCTTGTTTTGTGTGCTTGTTTTCTTTGGATTCCTTAGGGAATTTATTTGAAGGGCAACAGATTTATTGTCAAGCATGTTGGACTGTTTATTTTAAGACCGCATTTTGTAGTTGTGGAAATTGACTTATCTGGAGAAGAACCAGAACTGGAATGGTCTTGACCAGTCATTTTCAACTGGTTTGCCACAGAAATGTTTAAAACATGCAATACTTGACTATTGAGTCAGGAACACTGACCTCTTTTCTTTTGGATTGTGAAATAAAATTTAAAAATGACAACAGTGAACACAACAATAGCCTTCCAGTGTGAATGAATCAAAATTATACCCTTTTTTTAATCTGATAAGCAAAAAATATATTTTCAATGTGCCAAAGAATTTTAGTAATTGGTTTATGTGTGCCATGGGATGAAAAACGTTGAAAATTGCTGGTCTAGACAGCCAGGAATGGTGAATGCTGTGCTGGTTAGGATTTCATGTAGCTCTAGGCAGGGGCCATCCTTTTATATATATACTAGAGGCCTGGGGCGTGAAAACTCATGCACTGGGGGTGTCCCTCACCCTGGCCTGCTCCCAATTAAGCTTGTGATACTTTGTATGGAAGCCCCAGAAAGCTAATACACAATGGATAATTTTTTGAAAAATGTGATATTTTTAAAAACCATGTTATTGATACTTTAATGGAGATTACCACAATAATATCATAACCTTATTCCCCAAGGTTTTCCAAAGCTCTTCCTAACTGTGAATAAAGAGTAAAAATCATCTGAAGATAATTTTCTTTCTAAAAAATTATATATTTATCTCCAAATAAACTGTCCCATCCGATATAAATAAGAATTGAGTATTCTTTTATTCCAGATTTAGCAAATCATTACTGTTCCTTGTTCTTCTAAATCATTTCTATTAACATTGTTGATATGAAGACTGTATATGGAGATGAAGATAAGAAATAGCTGATATTCAACTTAGAAAAGTTAAAATATTATGTGGTTCAACCTAATACACTAATATTAAGAGTCCTTACAGTTACCAACACACTTGATTTATCAAAAAGGCTTAGCTCCTTCAAGAATGTGGCTTAATATATTATAAATAGACTGAATGGTTGGCAGGAGAGATCACTTATGTTTGTGAATGATACCAAGTTGGCGGAGATTAACATTATCATGTAGGGCCAGACAGGAATGCAAAATGAAACAATCAATTTGAAAGAGTAATGTGCACTGGATGAAGTGAATTACAATTATGGTGCATGCAATATTTGAAAAATGCAACAGGAATAGAAACGTTTACATGGACTGGGTCACACACAGAGGACTTTTAAAGTCACAGCCAATCACAGATGCAGGCTCTGCTGAACTTGCCCAAATGGGACCTCTGAGCCTTTCATTCTGACTGACCATCTGGACCTCATCATGTGGATTTTGGCTGCCACATTGAATAACTGTTCGCACCAGATCAATGATTCCATTCCGTTGTGGTCTATGAATTTCAGGCATTAAGACATCCTATATAATAAAACCCTAATATGCAAATCGACGGAACGGCAGAATGAACGGTCGCTATGTCGCACACTGACCACCAGGGGGTAGACGCTCAACACAGGAACTGCCCCCTGGTGGTCAGTGTGCTCCCACAGGGGGAGCACTGCTCAGCCAGAAGCCAGGCTCATGGCTGGCAAGTGCAGTGGCAGTGGTGGGAGCCTCTCCAGCCTCTGCAGCAGCGCTAAGGACCCCTCAGGGGTGGACTGCGAGAGGGTGCAGGCCAGGCTGAGGGACCACCCCCCCCCCCCCATGCACAAATGTCGTGCACCAGGCCTCTAGTAATATTATAATATAAGCGAGTCAGAGAAAGATAAATATCACATGATCTCACTCACTTGTGGAATATAATGAACAACATAAACAAATGAACAAAAACAGATCCAGAAACAGAGAAGCATCAATCAGACAGTCAAACCTCAGAGGGAAAGGAGGAGAGGGTGGGGGTAAGGGGAAGAGATCAACCAAAAGACTTGTACATGTGCATATAAGCCTAACCAATGGACACAGACACCAGAAGAGTGAGGGCATGAGTGGGGAGGGGGGCGGGGGGGGGGGCAATGGGGGGATAAGGACACATATGTAATACCTTAATCAATAAAAAAATAAAATAAAATAAAGAAGAATACTATCCCTGCAACCCATTCAAACTCTCCTCACCTTTCAAGGCTTATTTAAAGGTCAAGGAAGTCCAGAAAGTCTCTTCCTTTTTATTTCTATAGGTCATAAACTGTATTGCTCAAACTTAACAGAAAGTCTGACATCAATTCTCTTCATATGTCAGTCTCAACTTCGAATTTGTAAATTCTTAGAGCCAAGGTCCAAGGGTTATACATATTTTGCACTTCAATCTAACTTATATGTAGCCAATGAAAACATTACTAGGCTTCATTAAGCAGATTTAATAAAGTTAATGATCCCAGCAATAAAAACAGCAAACTGTAGATTTGAGAGCACGAAAGGTTGAGAAACTTGTGTGGCAATAGATGAATGTGGGTCTTATTCTTTTGATTCTTGAACCAAATTTCCTCATTGAGAAACAAGCTATATACTTAGCTTTCATGTCAATCTTACCCAAGGTGATATTTATATATCTATACAATTTTATTACATGTTAGATTCAAATAAATAAAAGGCCAAAGTTTGGTTGAGTGGAGATTCATGTAAGATTCCTTACTCAGAATTTGTAGTTTTATGTGCTATAAAGTGTACTTACATGAAAATAATTTTTACTGGGCTTTTGTCTCTGTAATGTGGAGGTACTGAGGTTTTCTTCTATGTTAAATTTTTTTATGTTTATTACACTTCAGATTTATTATCTATCCTAATGTCTCTATAAATTAACGTTTTAGCATGATTTCTCAAAGTTGGTTATTTAAATAAATTTTACATACTCCATTATACTGTATATAATAATATCATTACCCTTTAGTCAATGTAATATATATGTTTGAATTTATTATTGCTCAATCTTGAACCAACATTACCCTTAACTCTTTTAGTTATAATAATGTGTGTTTTTTGTTTTTTGGAAAACAATTTGAGTCTAACTGGATGTCGTTAAATCCTCAGGCCATGGTAAATGTGACTGTGGAAAGTGCAAATGTGACAAAGGATGGTCTGGGGATGCTTGCCAGTACCCAACTAATTGTGACCTGACAAAGAAAAAAAGTAACCAAATGTGCAAGAATTCTCAAGATATCATCTGCTCTAATGCAGGTAAGAATTTGATTCTATGAAGATTCTTAAGTGAAATAATCAAATTTGGGTTTTTAATGGAAGTACTTATGCATTTTGGAGTGTTGAACCTCTGAATGAAACTGCTTCTGAGTATATTTTTTAGAAATGAAATTCAGATAAATCAATAGAAAAAAATGTCACCTTGCTGAGACTGGCAAGTTTGATATTCTCCAGCTGTTCCAAATGCCTCCTTCAAGTAGGAAATTCACTGGAAACAACACCCCGATGACATTTGATGTACATTGTCGGCCCTGATTTTGAATGCTGAAATAAATCTTTGAAAAATTATTTATATAAACTGACTTAATTATTTTCTGTTACAGATCCAGATTTGTCAGCCATCAAATAAAACCAAACCTTTTTAATTAAATAGAAGTTTCTGATGCACTATGTGAAACTCATTAAAGAATACAGTGACAGCAAGCTTTTTTGTTTGATCAAAATATTTTTACCTCTCACAGAAATCATTTAAAATATATTTTTAGAAATTTAAAGAAAAGCTGTTAAAATTAATTACCAAAACGCTATTTAAAAAAATAAAACAACTACAGTTTCATACAGTTTCAATTCCAATGGTTTTCAGCCAGTATTGCTAGAATTAAATTCTCTTAACATTTGGTCACATGGAGCCTCAAAGTCAGATTTTCACAACCTGACTGGACTTGAGAATGTTGGTGTCCTAAACTATAGGCTGTGATTCAGTTGTCTCAGGGTATGGTCTCTGGACTATAGTGGATTTTTAAAGCTCTTGAGTAATTTGTATGTAGATCCAGCTGTCTGAGCCTTTGCTCTTCCTGTTATTAGCAAGGATTTGACGACAGGCATGACTATCTTCCCTCCGGAAGCTCACTTTGTTGGTAGAGTCCTGCAATCGTAGATAAGACCTTTCCAGTTTTTGATTTGCAACGAATTGCTCTTGTGCAGCCCAAGTGCAGTGAGGCTTTCTGCTCTTGCTCCTGGGAATCAGAGCCACGTCCAATGCAAGATGTGAATGGACCAATCAGGGGCCATGACTAATGGTCTCAGCAGCCAGGCCACTTTCTGTGTTGACTGATATTCTTGCTTCTTTCAGTCTTTTCTTTTCTCTCAATCAGATTTCTCTACTTCCAGTTCATAACACCCACCCCTCCAAATGTGTGTGCACCCACACGCTCGCCCCTCACACCCCCACACAGCTTCTTTTGTTGTGAAAACTTTATGCTTTCCAAACTTTCTTAAGTCATAATACTTGAATTTTGTTTGTTTCTTTGTTCTTTATTTTTTGGATTTATTTATTTTGTTTGCAAGTTAAATTCAAGGTATTGGGTTTTGGGTTTTTGGTTTTTTTTTCTTCTTTTTAATAATATACTCAACAGGTAGATTTTAGCTTAGGAATCCAAAGATGTTTCAACATAAGAAATCTAAACATGTGATGCACTACATTTAGATATCTTTAAGGAGAAATTTTACAGAATTCTTTTAATAGATAAAAACATTTAGTAAGGTACAAAACACATTTCTCAGATATCTATATCCCTATATTTTTTAACATTAATACAAAGCTTTGATGCAATCTGCCATTCATATTCCAGTTTTTTCAATTGACCCAACAATGTTTATTCTTTATAGCCTATAGTCAGTCTTATTTTGACCAGCCTAGTTCAGGACCACTCCCCTCAAATTGCATTCGTGTATGAGTTCTTTCTACTAATCTTTCTTTCCACTTCATATTACAATGTGGTGTTCTGGAAGTAGCTTGGAGCAGAAGAGGAAAGAGGTAAATGGAGTGGGGCATAAGACTGAAGAGCAGGCTGAGATGGAGCTGGGGACTAATGGAGTTCCAGAATCTTCTGACTCTGTAGGGGCCCAGAAAGGCAAGCACAGTCTGCAGGGTGAAGTAAAGTGTGATGCCATTGCACAAGGGTATAGGGCGGCCAATGTTCAAGACTGGGAAGCTGCCCTAACCGGTTTGGTTCAGCGGATAAAGCATCGGTCTGCAGACTCAAGGGTCCCAGGTTCGATTCTGGTCAAGGGCATGTACCTTGGTTGCGGGCACATCCCCAGTGGGGAGTGTGCAGGAGGCAGCTGATCGATGTTTCTCTCTCATCGATGTTTCTAACTCTCTATCCCTCTCCCTTCCTCTCTGTAAAAATCAATAAAATATATTAAAAAAAAAAAAGGACTGGGAAGCTATCCTAGAGAGACAGCTACATTAGTCAGAAGGATGTGTCTGTGCTAAAATAATCTGGCATAACAGAAGACCAGTCCTAGAACCTGAGTTAACTGGCAACCAAGAGAGAGAAGCAGTAGGACATAGCATGAACACAGGAGTCTGGCACTTTTGCCAGGTCTTCCATACGCCATATCTTGGAGCCTCAATTGTGATTTCTCCTTGGTAGGTGAGACAGGAAGTCTTTGAGCTGTTGTAAACTTCCTACATCAGCCAGGAATGGTTCCAATGTGTGGAAGGGAATGAGCCTGCCTGTGGGAGATGTCAGTGAGAAGTTGTAGAATTCAGAGGAAGAGACCGTTTCTTCCCATCTTTCCTGAAAATAACTACTGCATACACTCCTATGTTATATCTTTCTCTCCAAAACCACGAAGCCTCCAGGAATTCCAACAGATAAATTCTAAAATTTTTCACTAGTAGTCTTGATCCTCTACTATCTGGCTTCAACCTACCCTTTTCTTCAAACTCAGGTCAGATGCTTCACTGTTCTTTAATTCCCCACTTGTAATCCTTAGCTCAAGCTCTTTCCTCAATATCACATCTTTTCTTCATTTCCACTTGTTGAAATTCTATCCATGGTCAAGTGCCAGCTCTAGAACTTACTCTTTTATTGTGCCTTCCCTCCTTCACAGAACCAGACTAGGATTTAAGTTTATACTTTCTATAAAGCATTTGTCACAAATCTGTTGCAAATGCCTTTGTATCATCTGGTTTTATCTACACTAATAAAAGAGAAAAATGGTAATTGGCGTACGGCGATACCTTTTTCATTGGCTAATCAGGGCTATATGCAAATTAACTGTCAACTAAGATTGGCAGTTAACTGCCAACAAGATGGCGGCTAATTTGCATATGTAGGCACAATGCAGGGAGGCGAAAGGGAAAGCAGGAAGAAGCCCCCTGCCACTGACAGTGATCGGAAACCCAGGGGGGAGCTAAGAGCTGGGGGGCAGGGCAAAGGCGGCCCTGGGGCCGCCTTTGTCCTGCCCCCCAGCCATAATCGGAGAATCAGGCGCCTTTGCCGCCCTGGCCAGTGATAGCAGGAAGTAGGGGTGGAGTCAGCGATGGGAGCTGGGCACGGTCGAAGCTGGCAGTCCCAGGAGCTAGGGGTCCCTTGCCTGGGCCTAAAGCGAAGCCCACAATCGCGGCGCCCCCCACTGCCACTGCAGGTCCCCGCTGCCCGGGCCGGATGCCTAGGCCAGAGGGGTTAGGCCTGGGCAGGGGCGGAGCCTGCAACCGCGGGGAGCTGGGGATCCCCTGCCCAGGCCTGACACCTCTGCCGGAGGCCTCAGGCCTGGTCAAGGGGCCGATCCGGTGATTGGTGATCGGAGGGTGATGAGGGTCAACTCCTCTGGCCGAGGCATCAGGCCTGGGTGGGGGGCGGAGCCGGGGGTTGGGGGGATATGATGGTCCCCTTGCCCAGGCCTGAAGCCTTGGTCAGAGGTGTCAGGCTTGGGTGGGGGTTGGAGCAAGCGATCAGAGGGAGATGGGGGTCCCCTGCCCAGGCATGATTCCTGGGCCAGAGGCCTCAGGCTTGGGCGGGGGCCAGAGCCAGTGATCGGGGGGAGATGGGGGTCCCCTGTCCAAGCCTGACACCTCTGGCGGAGGCGTCAGGCCTGGGCAAGGGGCCGATCAGGCGGTCGGAGGGTGATGGGGGTCAACGCCTGTGGGCTCCCAGTATGTGAGAGGGGGTAGGCTGGGCTGAGGGACACTCCCCCCCACACACACCCAGTGCACGAATTTCGTGCACCGGGCCCCTAGTATATATATAAAATATTATAAATAGATACATATATACATACACAAAGATTAGCTAAAGCAGGTTTACAGTTGTATGTGAAACAGAGTTTATTCTTGTATTACTATTTATTATCTTATTATTTTTTGTATTACAACTGTAAGCCTACTTTTGCTCACCCCTGTATAAATTATTAATCATCTAGCTCTTTCTGCCTGGTCTATGATTTACTTAGTTTTAATTTTATTCATCTTATTATCTCTTATAATTTTATTCATCTCATTATCTTCTATAGTTTTCCTCTTATTATCTCCTATAGTTTTCCAATAATATAATAGGCAACAAGAAAATTTAATGAATACTTATGTGGATGGTTGAGAGACAGCATAAATGTGACAATGAAAAATAAGGTTAATAATTAAAGAAAAAATTGAAATGAGGCAGGACCATGAATTAGAGCACTAGATTTGAAACAAACTTTTATAAGTTAAAATCATTTTCAGAAAAAAAGCACACAAAAAATGAAGTTTAATAAAAGTAAAATTCATACATGCATTCTCAAGGAAGAAAAATAACAAGCTCAAATTCTGCAAAATCACGCATTTATATGTGACTATAAGATAAAAACAAGTGTTATAGCTAATAACAAATTTCAAGTGACTAGAGAGTAACAAAATCATGCAGAGGGTATGAAAACAGGGGTGCATAAATATAAAGTGTACCTGAAGAAATATACTAGGTATCTTAATGGGAGAAGAGGAAAAACCCAGTTTTCTGGAAGACTACTATATACTAGACACAGTAGTGTTTTTAGAAAGATGATTGGATGATATCACTTGGTCCTCACCGCAGCTCTGTGAGGTAGATATCATTTGTAGATAAGGAATTTGAATTAAAGATTAAAGTAATAACCTCAGAAAGGTGTAGCTAGCCCTGGCTAGTGCAACTTATTTGGTCTGGCATTGTGCCATGCACCAAAAGGTTGCTGGGACTGATTCTTGGTTAGGGCACATGCCTGGGTTGTAGGCTTGATCCCCAGTAGGGGGTGTGCAAGAGGCAGTGTGTTAATGTTTCACTCTCACATACATGTTTCTCTCTCTCCCTCTCTATTCCTCTCTCTCTAAAAATCAATAAAAATATAGCTAGTGGGGATTAAAACCTGGATTTGGCTACACGTCTACCTAAATCCAAGATTTTCAAGTAGGTCACATATAGAATCTCCAATATCGAGTGGCTTAAATCATTTATCAATATCACCTCTGGTTCTTCCCTGTTCTTCACCAAGTCAAGCCCAATCAGTCACCAAGTTTTGTCTGTTTCATCTACAAAAGGTGCATTTGTTTCTTTCTAAAGTCCTTGCCATCACCTCGGTCAGCTTCTACCTTCTATGCAATAATTCTTTCCTCGTATCTACTTTTCCCCTCATTTCAGCTTATTCTTTGTATGACAAATAGAGTAATCTGATAAAAATTCATAAATTACCACATGACTCTGTTATAAATATATTTATGGCTTCTCATTATTCTTGGATTACAGTTCAAAATTTTTAACATGACCTATAAGACTTCCATAAATTGCACCTTTAGTTGCCTAATTCTTTTTATGCCACTTTTCACATTATTGTTCTTCACTATCTCTCATTTCTCTTATTTTTTTTTTTGCTTGGTTTTTAGTTTTCAGCTTAAATAAGAGCTACTTCTCCAGGGACCCTATCTTTGACTTTCAGGTGTCAGTTAAATCCCCTTGCTATGTGCTTTTGCAACACTTTGCACTTCTCCATTTACTTTGTCACATTGAGTTCTGCTCATATAAAAAATCTGAGAGAAGGATTTGATTGAGTTGATCTGTTATATTCTAGAGTCTAAGGTGGTGTCTGGTGAGTGGTAAAGTCTCAATTTATCTTTAATGTTGTGATGATCAATTAAAAATTGAAAATAAATATTCAAAAGGAAGTTCCTTAAATGAACATTCTATCTCTCGGTATCATTTAAATGCTGTTTTACTGTCAGTGAAATCACTCTCAGGAGTTGAAGTGAAATCCTCAAACTTGGCTGAATATGTGGTATATGGTAGACCAGATAACTCCAGCGCCTCTATCACCCTGAGCTGCCTTGTGGTTCTGATGAGCTCCTAGGTTTCTCTGCCTAAGAAAGCCCATTCTGAATATGTATATCAGTTTGACACTGTGGATAGGAAATTATTAGGGGCATCTACATTTTTCATTTATGCATTTAATAATGAATTCCACAAATGTTTATTACATAAATAGTATGTTCAAATATTGTATCAAGCATTGAGTAAATACTGGTGAGGCAGATAAGTAAGGTTACTTTCCTCACAAAGCTTAAAATTTTCTGCTTTAGTTCATTTCAGACCCAGGTAAATCAGAAGGTATTCATTCATGCATTGATTGGAAGGACATGAATAAGCAGCTTTGCACTGAGGAGGTCAAATTTAAATTCATGAAACTATTAGAGGTCAATCATAATGGCTGTGCTAGAAAAAATAATTTCTGTGCTACAATAATCTTAAGAAAGAATGTCTTGTTATCTATCTCATCATACCCAAAAAAGTACATAATTTCAATAGTAAATTGATTTGAATTTTCTCTTTTTGAAAGAGGTTAAAATTCATTAAGTATAATTTATATGCATTTGACAAATAATTTTTGCTTGGTTTTAATGGTTTAGGTACATGTCACTGTGGCAGATGTAAGTGTGATAATTCAGATGGAAATGGACTTGTTTATGGCAAATTTTGTGAGTGTGATGATAGAGAATGCATAGATGATGAAACAGAAGAAATATGTGGAGGTATGTATATTAACTGCAGAAATTAATAAAGTACTTGATTTTTCACTTGTTTCATTGTGCTTTTATCTCTCTATAAATTTCTGTACCAGCTTTATGAATTTTATCTGAACTTACATTATTTGGAAAACATTTTATATAAGGAAAGTTATACTAAGGCATTCAAAGTAACTTGTACTTTTTAAATGCAAAATCAGATTATTGCTGGAGGAGAGTCAGATCTTATGTCAAGCAGGCCAACTACATAGTTCTGAAGTGGTTCGACTTCATCTTTTCTGCTCATCTTATCTGCTTTTATTGTCTCTTTTCTCCCAATCTTTCAATTGCATATTTTATTTTCATTCTCTTTCTACGTCATTAACCTTTAAATGGTCTCAGGTCCTATTGGAGACATGAGGCCAATAGATTTATTAGCTTAGTATTTATCTACCCCGCAACACACACACACAGATAACATTTTTCATGATCTTTTCTATGTACCACCATTACTCAAATCATTTCTGTCTGTTGTACTAGTGATTGCATACTTGCTAGTGCCAATCACTGGTACAACATGAGGTAATGCCAAAGACTGTACTCTTGACCCCTCCCCAATGAGAACTGCATCAGTGCCCAGGATGTGGCGTTCCATGAGAAGATCTGCTCCTCGCCACCCATCGTGTCCCTCTCTTCTGTTTACCTAACTGCAAGCCTGTTCCTAAAGTTTCAATTTGCAATCATGACCGACACAGGAGAGGAAAGTAGAGAGCAATGAAAATCCCTTTAGTTTAGGTAAACCCTTCTCTGCAATTGATAATTTGTTTTAGTGTGAGATCATCTTTCTACTAAAAGCAATTGCTTATTTCATTTATTTCTGACAAGATTCCAGATCATGGAATCCTATCCTGTTTGCAGAATGGGTGATTTCAGAAGAGTATTCCCTTGGGAGGATCAGGGGAACCAAAGGCCATTGAGAAAGGGTCAATAACATAAGACAAACTGTCCCTTTGTTTACTAAAACAAATTAGTGCTTCGATTCCCGTGGTCATCCAGATATTCTTATTTAGGTCTGCTTGGTTCTTTCTCTCTGGCTTCATTGCTGGGCAATCCACCAGGATAAAGCAAACAAATGCAAAAGTCTTCTTTTTTTCAGGCCAGTGACCTAAGCTAGATACTGCTCAGAGAATTCTGCTAAAGGGCTCAGTCCAAAATAATTAGAACAATTAGATAAATACACCCACAAATACGATGTATTTGTCTTCCTGCTGTTTCAGTTAAAATTATTACAAATCAAAAAAAGAGGAATGGAACATGCTTGGGGCCAAGGTGTTCTGATGCAGACCACCAAAGCCAAGTCTATTTGCTTTTGTAAATGTAAACATTTAACTTGAAACAACACAACAGGAGATTGTTAACTCTCAACCTTTCACTTAGATTTCCATTTGTTTGAGGCTTAAGCAATTTCATGGTGCAAAGTCTCTGACCACAGACCCCAGCTTTCTGGTAAACCCTCTGGGGGTGACATTGACTGGGCTTGTAGATCTTTCCACCTGTCATTCACAGGGAACCAATCTGTTGAGAGGTGATTCTACAGCCCATCAGTGAAGCAAGGCAAAATGAGATTTTCTTGCTCCAACAGTTTATACAAAGCAAACAATGATCTTTATTGTCCAGAATGTGTATTGCCCTGAAGCTTTTATTTTATCTCAATTATTCAGATGTCTTGTTACAATATTTTCATTTGAGTTATGAGGATATCTGCTTACATTGCTATACATGCAGAAAGGTGTAGCTTTACATGATTTTTCTTTTCTTTTTCACCTCTACCTCAATGATTGTTTTTAGTAAAACTGAAATTGAATACTAAATTTTATAAATATACAAAGATTTTGGTGGGAAGAATGTAGATTTATGATCATTTGTTAATGTCAAAGTAATCCTTACATATGTAGCAGCTTACATAAATTTCCTGAAATTACAGAAAAAATAAATTCTGGTTTAAGAAGTTAATCAAGTTTTTTTAAAGAACTGGCTCATAGGAAAAGCTTTCAGTACACTGTTGTCTTTCTATTTTCCAGGGTAGCCCTCAAGTTTCTGAGGCTTGTGATATAGCATTTTAATGTAATATTGTGTGTGTGTGTGTATGCAGAGATATTTTTAAGTTCATAAACAAAATATATAATACATACATATAATTATAATATGTAATTATAAATATAAATGTATAATTTAATAGCCTTTATATTTACTTATGTGAATAAATTAAAATTAAATCTGTTGTGGAAATTATCATATTGGACTAAGAAGAGGTGTGTGTTTTTTTATGAGTTTCTCATTTACTGCTTATTCAGACAGAAAACATGGACTTGTATGCATGGGTCTCTTCCTCTGTATCTCATTAGAGCAGTTTCTCTTCACCTCTTGTTCTTCCTCTTTATCTCTCTGTTGTGTGTCCGCTTGAAAGAAGTCTCATCTGAAGGACAAGAGTTGCACAAGAAACCCTACTGAAACTCTTGCCATTGGCCAGGTTGCCATAGTGTTTAGAAAGAAAAATAGCTTCACAATCAGTTTCCTATGGATGCTCTGGAATTATGGCTGTGGGAGGAAAAAGAGGGAAGTTGAAAGACGTTAGCCATAGACTCTGATAAAACATAAATTCCTATATTACAGAAAAAATTAGACTAAAACACAGTGTGACCCTGGTTCTTATCATATTTACAAGAACAAGAAACACACATTCATGTTTGGAAGGCATAACTACAAAAAGGGAAGACATAAGAAGGATGTTAAAATCCTGACTCATAGGAAAAGCTTTTAGTACAGGGTTGTCTTGCTATTCTCTGAGGTTGCCCTCAAATTTCCGAGGCTTGTGATATAAAAGAATTGCCATCTTTGGGAATTTGTAGAAGGACTGATAGATATGGATGCAGGAAGTGATGGCATGATGATTCATTACAGATTCATTGGTTGTAAGTACAAACAAGTAGGATAACCGTTTGAAAGGGTGTGGTGATATCTGGACACAAAATGATGGGGTGCCTTTACCTACCATTTGTGTCCCCTTCACAGTTATGGTGGGAATTTGACTGTGAGATCCAAGGTCTAGGATATTTCATTGATCTAAATGAGTTCTAAACATTGATTTAGCTGAAAACCTTTTTCCATGTGGTGGAACACAACAGCTTGTGGGATACAGTTGAATGGAAAGATGAAACAGTTCCTCTGGTTTAAGCAATGGTTCAGTCATTAATAATATGCATCCAAGTAAATACACACCATTGGTTTCTCAGTAGTTGATTTCATAAATAAAATATTTTAATGACCAATTCAAGAAGTGCCCTTAGAGTAAGTACTTAAGTGCATTTGAGTTTGGTGCATACATTTGAGATTTGAATGTAATAGACTTTCACAGTCTTTCCTATCATTTCTTTAAAATGCATTCATTTTAATCAGCTGCCTGGCTAGGACAAGTTAGAGGACACTTTGACTTGCTCGGTGTGTGTGATTATGTAAGTATAGGCATAACTATAATGTTTTGGGGAGAAACTACTTGATTATTTTAAGCAATAAGTGTGAAACAGATATATTATTTCAGAAAGCAACAGTGACCACAAAGAGGTAGAAAGTTAATTCTGCTTTTAAAGTTGCTTTTTTCCTCACTGTATAAAATTCATTTTGGGTAAAGGCCATGGAAAGTGTTACTGTGGAAACTGTTACTGTGATGCTGGTTGGCATGGAGATAAATGCGAATTCCAGTGTGATATCACCCCCTGGGAGAGCAAGCGAAGATGCACATCACCAGATGGCAAAATCTGCAGTAACAGAGGTGTGTCATTCATACACATTACTATGGATTTGGGAGGCAAACAGAGCTCTTAATTGTTAACACTCCTTTTCTCTGCATTTCCTTCTGTGTGGGAGGAAGTCATCTTTGATAGTCATTGACTTTGATGAAAATCAACATTTATTATACCAACAATTTTCTCTTTTTTGTCTGTTATTGGGTAGAAAACAGAAAAATTAGAAAGCTACTGTCATTCATTAAGCTTCACTGAACAAATAGTTAACATAGGAACTGTAATTTCTTTGGCGGCCGTCCAGAAATAGCATAGTGCTGCTAAAAGGCAATTCTTGTAGATACTTCTGTTAAATGTCTCTTGACTAACAGAACCATCTACAGCATGAGCATCTAATTACCCAGAGAACATTAAAAATATAAAATCTCCTCTTAATGATGAGTCAATTGAAGTCTTGGTTGAAATACAGAATTGACATAGAGTCATTTTACTTTTATATACAATAATAGAAATGTCATATTGAACATAATATATTTGGAAATGTTATAAAAAGCCATATGAAATTTAGACTGGCCTTAGGCATACATTTAAAAAATATATTACTATTGACAAATTATCATTTAAATTAACTGTTGATATAAACTGTAAATCATCAGCTGGACTGATGGATAAAGAGAGTCATGCTGTAGGTGTTCTTTGCCTACCTGATGAAATGAATAAGTCGTCATATTTCCTTCTATAAAAATCTAGAAACTGGAAAAATATTTTTTCATTTCTATAAGTAAATGATGCATTTTCAGAGATAATACTTCCAGGGAAAACCTTAACACACACCAATTTTATCCTTTTAAAAACTGACATAGAACAGTAAAATGTGCCACATATCTGAACATAGAGAAAAGAAAGGAAAAGACCTGAACTTGTAACAAAAATCCTTTAAAAGACTTCTCTCTTCAATTTATATAGAATAGATATGACTGTATATCATACTAATTCACGCTATGTTTTCCTTTCATATATAAGGACCCTTTTCTGCTTCAGTTCTTTTATGCAGTAGGGTCCATAGTCTCTGTAAGAATGTCAGTGTAAGAAGCTTGAACTGTGTGACAGTGGGAAATAACCATTTAGGTGTTGAAGAGAGAGAGGAGAAAGGTGAAGCTGATTGGACTGTGGATCAGGTCCTCGTTCTGCAGGGATATGTGGGCTGTGAGGCAGACATCGTTCACAAACACACGTTACTTGCCACCTCTCCATCTCACCTCCTGCCTTCCCTCTCTTCTGGTGCTGAAAGTTTTCTGATTTGGAGATGGGGCCGAGGCAGAACAGGAAGCAGCATGTCTAAATGAGGCTGGTAGCAGGTGAGATTCAGGAGTGTGTGAAGGCAAGCCAGGGCAGGCACCACAATGAGTTCCTTTTCCCAGAGCTACTACTTATGTCTACCCTAGAACTCTCCTTATCATTGCTTCCCCGGTAGGAGAGACACATTAATCCTGCACATGTCTGCCTCATCTTCCTTTTTAGCCCATCTTTAAGGACCAAAACTCCAATGTTGTGAACACAGCTCATCGGTGATAGAATAAATGTTCTTTATTGCCCACTTTTGTTTAATCACAATTTCTCAGTGGACCCAATTTAACACATACCCATCCCCCCACATCCTGTAACTTATTGCAAAAGCAATG
This sequence comes from Myotis nattereri, assembly GCF_964212035.1. Classification (NCBI taxonomy): domain Eukaryota; kingdom Metazoa; phylum Chordata; class Mammalia; order Chiroptera; family Vespertilionidae; genus Myotis; species Myotis nattereri. The sequence goes on along the minus strand of NC_138076.1, from coordinate 38,467,365 downwards.
CATATTCATCTTTAAAAATGCAGATAGTAAAGAAGAAAATTAGCCATAATCTTAACATACAGATATAACCTCCTTTTACATTTTGGTGCATAATATTTTGGTCTGTTTTATTATTTATTTTTTTTAAATTCATAATTTGTGTGCTCCCTGACATGTATTTTCTTCTAATTTAATACAAAAATTAAAGCATACTATACATACTAATTTTTAAAAATATATTTTTATTGACTTCAGAGAGAGGAAAGGAGGGGGAGAGAAACATCAATGATGAGAGAGAATTATTAATCTATTGCCTTTTTCACATCCCCTACTAGGGATCTGAGCATGCAACCCAGGCATGTGCACTAAGAATTGAGCCCTGTCCTTCTGGTTCATGGGTTGGCACCTAACCACTGAACCACATCGGCTGGGCTATAATTTGTTGTTTTTTTCATATAATCATATATTTTGGGTATTTTTCCATGCTCACAGAGCAAAAGCCTAATTTTTACCTTTAATGGCTGCTTAGTAATCCAAGCTACACATTGTACTAATCCCTTTTTGATTGATATTTATGTCACTAGTTGTTTTTCAATAACATAAATGCCATCATATTTAATATTCCTAAACATATACTTTTGTGTACTTTTCCTTTCCTGTGGATATATTATTTGAAGTAGATTTTTATACTAAAATTCCCACATTTTCAGAGTACATATTGTGAAAAAAAGTACATCCAGAGTTGTACTATTTTGTCTTCATACCTCACCAATCTTTGATCTTAGCCATCTCTTCACCTCTGCCAATCTGACATCCAAGATAATTCTAACTCACTATTGTTTTACAGATTCCCCACCCCCACCCGTTAGTAATCATAGGTTGAGTGGTAAACAATTGTATGTTTATCTATCCTCATTACATCTCTACAAAATTTCTGATTGGTGTTCTTTTTGCCTTTGTCTATTTCACTTTAGGCATATTTGTCCTTTACATATTGATTTCTAAGAATTGTTTAAGTTTGTGAAAGTAGTTCTTTGTCTTTTGCCCACATATGACTATTTATTCCAACTGTTGGTTTTTGGTGTTTTGTTTGCAACCAAATTTTTACATTTTTATATAGATCTATTTCTATTTTTCTTTATAGTAATTTTCTTTTGGGATTTTGAATAAAAAAGATTTATTTTATGATTTTAGTTTATATTTTTAAATCTTCAATCTAACTAGATTAGAATGTACTCTGATGTGAGAGGTGAGAAAGAAATTTAACTTTATCTTTCCCTCAAATGATGATTAGCTCGTGGCTCTAAAGATGATTATTGATAACTCACACAAAGTAAATATGATCTATAACTGGGCACTTCCCCTTTGGAAATCTACATGTGACCACAGTTATATTTCTCTATCTAATCCAACATACTCTATAACTTGAGCTCATCCTAGCTAGCAAAACTTATCATTGGGTTTCCTTACATGTACCTTCTGCTCCTGGGACTCCTTAGGATCCCCACACCCATCCCTGCCCTTCTTTGCTTATTCTTGCTTTCTTGACTCTTCTTGATTTGTTCTACTTCCAATCGATCCTAGAATATTTCCCCATCCCCCTACATATCCAGACCATCTGCCCTAATTACTTCAGCCCACATTGATTTCTTCTCCCCCAAACTCTTACAGTATTTCTCACAGTATTTATGTCTTAGTTTAAAAAATGCTAGTACTCAGACATTTATTGTTTGCTTATTTTTCTTTCATTAGCTTTCTTTTTGTCAAGTATATTGGAAGCTTCTTGAGGACAAGGATTTTATCTTGCGCTGTTTTAATTTTGGGGGTATTATCTTTGAGATGAACCAACACAGAGCTAATGACATATTCCACAATCCCATATAAATATTGACAGAGATAATAACTTTTGTTTATTAAAAAATCTCTGCTATCAACTTTAGATGGAATTTTTCTTTGTAGAATAATTTTTTTCTGAATACATGTATTTTTCAAATACAAAATAAGTCACAGATTTTTAAAAAAGTAATGTATAAGCCTTTTGCTTTCATGAATTTTTCTCACTAGACTCACATAAAAGCATTTTTCCATGTAGGGACTTGTGTGTGCGGTGAATGTTCTTGCCACGATGTTGACCCAACTGGAGACTGGGGAGATATTCACGGAGATACCTGTGAGTGTGATGAAAGGGATTGTAGAGCTGTCTACGACAGATATTCTGATGACTTCTGTTCAGGTAAGTGCTCTCTAAATTCCTATTTAAAATTTTAAAAATATTCATTTTCCTATTTGAAGATTCATTCTGATTCTCACAGAAACTATAAAGGAACTGAATGTGCATTCTGAAACATTGGATATCCACAGCACTCCTATTAGTCACTTGGAAACCTTTAAGATAATTCACACTTTGAGCAAAGACTGAAGAGGAAAATGCATCACTCCCTTAAAATTAGTCTAATTTCCCACCAGGGAAAGCCATTAGCTCTAGATATCCATTGCTTAACTCAGAGAATTCAAAACTGGCAGACCTTATGACAATTAACAGAATAGGTACCATGATGACAAGCTATAGTCATATATTGCAAAACTTAGGATAATACATCTCTCATGGATATTTTAATGCATTAATTCTTCAATATAATTTACATACCAAAATTATTCTGCAAATTAGTTTAAATTGAATATCATTAGTGGATTCAAAAAATTGTTTCATAAATATTTATTGAGGAAATAGTATTTGCCAGGGTCTGGACTGCATCTGGGCTTCTGGGCCCAGCAATGAAGGAGCTAAACATGATTCTTTTTATAAAAATTATATTTTATTGATTTTTTTAACAGAGATAAGGGAGAGAGATAGTGAGTTAGAAACATCGATGAGAGAGAAACATCAATCAGCTGCCTCCTGCACACCCCCCACTGGGGATGTGCCCGCAACCAAGGTACATGCCCTTGACCGGAATCGAACCTGGGACCCTTCAGTCCACAGGCCGACGCTCTATCCACTAAGCCAAACCTGTTAGGGCTAAACATGATTCTTGACTTTATGGAGCTTGACATCTAAATGAAAAGGGATAAATATATGACCTGCCAGAATTTTTAAGGGTTCAGTGGGAAAAAAGGATCTGTCTGCATAATCCATTTAGCAAAAATGGATTATGGGTGTTCAGCCCAGTTAGGTTTGATAATCCAAAAGGCAGAGACATATGCATAGACATCTCTTTAAGCTTGACTTCTTGGTGGTGTACATGGATAGGAAACACCACTGGTCTATTCAAAGCAAAGGGAGATAAAAGAGCTGCCCTATCTAAGTGTGATTTTACAACTGCAAAGACCTCTGGCCTGCTGCTTAAACTTCCCACTATGGAATGTTTTCTCTTCTGATTAGCCCTCATGTTCAGGAGGATTTCCTAAATATTTCAAGAATCCTGTTCTCTTGAGGGGATGATGCTCTTTTCAGATTTTTCTATTATTCATTAATATGAATGTTCTTTATTATCACACCAGCATAATGCAGGGCTTGACTCTATTGTAAAGACAAGGGGGAGTTTGTGATGGTTTTATGCAGTGGAGGGCTGTAGTCACGGGTCTGGTTGTGTGGGTGAATGTTACTGAGATGGGGAATATAGAAGGAAATTGTCGAATATATCAGTCATAAAGGACAAATGGCAACCTAACATTTATTGAGTATGTGGGTCTGAAGGGTCAGAACTGAATGTGATAAGCACAGAGTTGGTAATGAGAACTGTACTGCGACGCAATGAACATCATTTAAGAATGTCGTTTTAAGATTGTGAGTTAAAATATGAACTCACACAATTTAAAATAAGAAAATAAAGGAGATAACCAGGGTTTTTATGTATGAAAAAATGTGTGTGGCTTTCTGATAAACTCCCCCCCCCCGCCCCCCCCCCCCCCCCCCGCATAGGGTGTGTTCTTCCTTGTTAAATTCATGATCTGGATTTGGGAGTGGGGCAGAAAATTTCAAAATAAATATATTATAGTGATAATTCAGGCGCTTGTGAATTGGTCTATCTCAATTGTGAGGGACTAGGACCATGAGGTGAAGATGGATATTGGCATTTCGGTTGATATCTCTATCCTTTTATAAGTTCACAATTCCTGTTGCATGTTACTTAAGCTTAGAATTACTATTATATGTTGGGCAGATAAAAGCTATTAAGAAGGACTACTTGGAATCTGAAACTTTGCACTTCATGTAATCCCTCCCTTTTTCCTTCTATCCCATTTTTCTTTTCCTCTCATTTTTCATTCTTCCATATCCTATGAGATTTCAGACAAGAATGTTAAGCAGTTGAGGTTTCTCATGGAAGGCAGCTAGAGGAGAATGATTAACCGTTTATATGTGGTTTCCATGCTGTGGGTATAAACAGGTAGGAATGGGCAAAAGTGTTAAGGTAATAGGCTGCAGTTTGAACAATAAGAAATAAGACAATGAGACGTGAAATCTGTAATTGTGATTTTGTCATTATTTGAGTGAACTGAATGTGTCCAGTTCTCCATAGCCTGCCTCTCACAGTTAAGTTGAGGCATTTAGGAAAGAAGAAACATTGACAGAGATCCTACTCTGATAGATACTTACCAAGTTCTTTCACATATCTCATTCCATTTTAGGCTCATACTAACTCAGAGAGGGAGACATGATTATCTGTATTTTAACAGAAGAGGAAACAGGTTCAATGAAATTAAGTAACTTGAAAAAGTTTGCACTGCCTTTAAGTGTCATTTAAAAACACATATGGCCCAAATACTCATGTAATTTAATCTCCAAGTGATGAAAATAAAATTCTTCAATTTATTTTGATAAGGAAGAGCTATCCTCTTGGTGCTCAAAATTCTTATAAAACTAAACTTCTCTGAACATCATTATGATCTTGGGCAGGCACCAATCTCAGCAGTATTTCTTTATTCTTACTAAATCTGTAATTTTATATATAAGGCTTAGTGAATTATTAGTCTTTACAATTTTTTCTAATTGCCTAAGTCACACCATAGGAAGGATGCCATGCAGCTGATTACTGAGTTTGTTAATAGCTTAGTTTTATGAGACAAAAGTAACCCAACTATGTCAATATTCTCTAGTGATTTATATAAGACTGGAGTATAAAATGGTTCAGATGAAATGCAGCTTTATTTTTAGTTTATATTCTTGCCATGCAGAGAGTGTTGGTCTTATTTAAATCCAACAGAAATCTCCTGATGGATTAGTTTAGGTTGGCTCTTCTCAGTAATACACTTAAACGTAGATATTTTGTGCCTACTCCATCATAGGTATGAAAGTACAGATATTTTCAAACATAATCCCTGCTTTCAAATAAACTTGCTTTATTTATCTTTTCTTTTATTGCTGTATATTGTTCACCATTCACATGGTGCATGTGTTAGTATGTATTTAGTCATACACAAACATCACACACGCATACACACAAACACCTCAAAGATGATATTATTGACAAAACTTGGGTGCTACTAAAATGGCCAGGACATGACCAGTAATCCTAAAGTATACCAACTGCTACTTCAGTTCTATGAGCTGCTCCTTTGAATTTACTTTCTGATTCTGAAATACATTTCTATTCCTGATGATTGCTTACCACCCTGGTCTCTTTCTCAAATTTCCATAATTGAAAAATTATGTTGCAGTGTGACCTTAAACTCCATCTTTCAGTTTGGGGTGCCTATCAAAATAATGAAAATATAAGATTAGTCCTGGCTTACAGTAGTTTGGAAAATGGAATCATTTGATAGAACCTATATTATGTGGGAAATTTTATCATTGTGGATTACCAAAGCACTAAGGAAAGAAACTGAAGGAAATTATTAAGTATGTTCAGTTTGCATTGTCTTGAAGGAAAATCAATATATTGAAGGATTTTTTAAAATAACAAGTACTGATTAGATCTAATTTATTCCCCCAAACTTTTCTCTATTGATTGTCTTCATATTACTTGGTAAGAAACTACTTGTCAACATCAGATTCCATTTCATGACCATTTTAAAAGAAAGGAATGTCCACTATAGCATAAGAGTGTTTGTGTTTGTCTGGAGTGAATGAAACTGCATTTGTCCTGTATTTCTGAGTTTAGATAGCTTACATCAAAGGAGCACAATAATTGCAAAGAAAAAATTAGTTTTGGTGTCAACAGTCTCTAATATCATGGCTTGAGAGCCTTTTTAGTTTTACCTGCCCAACATAGCCATGATGACACTTGATGTCTGGTCTTGCTGCCATCTCCCCACCCATATGGTACAGATTTGGCTGTGATCCCATTTACCGTATGTACCAGCACCAACACCGTGCTGTTCTCCCACTGTGTGTGTGTGTGTTTGTGTGTTTGTGTGTGTGTGTGTGTGTGTGTGTGTGTGTGTTAATGTATGCTTACAGATCTTTTGAAAGCAGTTCTCCTCATATTTGATATCAGGAATAAATAACAATCTGTATCTTTTATTTCTGTTTTGTTATCCCTTGCTTGCAGAGTTTAAAGGAATATTTGTTAGAAGCAATGAAATTAACTCCTGCAGGCATACTCTACAAGCTTGATAAACTAGCATGGAAACATTACATATCTGATCAGAGTGGTAAAATTCACATCTTTTAGTTCTCTCACTTTTAAAGTCCAGTGAGATGAGGCCCCAAAAGATGAACTAGTGACACATTTAGATCAGGGACACAAGTATTCTAATTTCTTTTATGCCCTTTCTACTATTTGTGTATAAAATACTCTGATAGTGTATGTTATGATAGTCTAAAAGATTTTGATACTAAATACATCTTATCTTTTCTAAACTTTTCTTTGTATATTAAAACCATGCATTCTCATCTTCTTTATTTTATCTTTATAAAATGATTCCTTCTCTCTCTCTCTTTCTCTGGCATAACTTTTACAGAAGAATTGAGAGGCTAGGAACTCCAGAAAAATTGCAGTTTCCTTTATGACTGGAGGTGAAGCATAAATTCATAGGATTCATCCTTAAGATGCCCCATGATACTGCATTAAATGTACAGGAAATAGAAGTGCAATATTTCATAGGCTACATCTTCCTCTAGTGTTTATAGCAGAGCACAGAAATAGCAAAGGATTAAAAAAATGAAGCTACAATCATAACATAGAGCTATTTTTTCTAGGGCAGCTGCATTTTTCCATAATTAATGCATCCACAATGAATCTGAAATATTTTGATATTAATTGGACCATATTTTAACTCTAAAAATACCTTATTAATAACTTCTGACTGTCCTCACAAATTTGTTTTATTCAGCCACAATTATTTTAGTATTTCCATGTGGATGATCCTCAGATAGATAATAATAACCACTCTTAAATCTGTGTCCAAACGATACAACTTGAGATTGTTCTCCCTTCAGTCACAGGTGTCCCCAGCACAGGCTCCTGCTTCATTTTAGGTGCCTAGTTATTGGGACCTTCACACTGGGCATGGGCTGCTGCCCGAGGATTTCAAACTGCAGCAGCAGGCGACATCCTCATTGGTAGGGACTTCCTGGCATCTTAAACCTGCTGGATATTTTGTTCTAACTTTTACAGCTATTTTAAACTCTCAAGAGTAAAGCTTCCCCCCTTTCAATCTAACTCTCTTCTTCAGTTTTTTTGTTTTGTTAAAGTGTTAACTGATCTTTCACAAATGACAGCATGTTCTGTACTTTGCCCGGTATCCTCATGGCAGATCTAAATGTTCTTGAAATGAAAACGCTTTGTCTTCAAGAGTTTCAAAGCCATTAGCTCTTATAAGATGGCAGAATAGATTGTACTTTAAATGTTAAAGATTTTGTTTTTATAACTGTTATTTACCTATGCATTTGCAATACAACTCTGTTCACAAATTTTGCTTGAAATGGCATGAGGGTTGAGGAGAAGAGTAGGAATTTCTTAAGCTGGGATAAATGGCAAAAAGCCACAGGATCTACAACCAATGAAATCTAATTGCTAATAAATTAAACTACTAAAATAAAAATCCTCATATTTGAAGGCCTAAATGATCCTATCCACATGTTATACATACAGGGTATCCCCAAAAATGTATACACACTTTGAATAAGTATTAATTCCAATGGATTAAATCTGAAAAGAAAGAAACATTGACATTAATAATTATTCAAAGTGTGTATACATTTTGGGGGAACATCATCATTGATGTTTCTATCTCTTTTTTCCTCTCCCTTCCTTTCTGAAATTAATAAAAATATAATTAATTAATTAATTAAAGAAATAAATATAATGAAAATAATGTGTGGGTGACTTCAAAAGATAAGACCCTGTTTCACAAACAAATTATTTTCCATTTCCAATGCTTTCTCCACATGAATTAATTGTCAAATCCATCAAATATTCTATTTAGGCTACAGCAGGCCAGTACAATCACATGCATATGGATTTTGATAAATTCACATTTATAGCCCTATAAGCCTGTTAATCATATCTGGAGTTGTTGCTTTTCTTTACCCCTTATGAGCAATTAATATAAATTAGTTATTTAGGATCTTGAGAAAAATGTACCTTTGCTTTAAGGTCTAATATTGTTAACTAAGATCCTGACTCATAACATTCCCTATTGAAATGAATTCTGACTTCAATATATTTTTCACACGTATATATATTTTTTACTGCCCTCATTGTGAAGGTCATGGACAATGTAACTGTGGAAGATGTGACTGCAAAGTAGGCTGGTATGGGAAGAAGTGTGAGCACCCACGTTCCTGCCCACTGTCGTCTGAGGAGAGCATCAAGAAGTGCCAAGGGAGCTCCGATCTGCCCTGCTCCGGAAGGGGTAAGTGAGGGCTCTCAGGCCTTACCACCACCTCCTAATCCTATGCGACAGACGAATTCAGTTCACATATATCCTATTGAAAAGATAGCTTAGATTCCTGAATGAGCGATGAGTCTTTTAAGAACTAATAAAACATACAATGTATCAGAATTGTACACTTGAAAATGTATATAATCTTATTAACCGATGTTACCCCAATAAATTTAATGAAAACAAATCCAAGTTCCATGAATGAAAGTACCTGGAGAAATATAATCTCTCTTTCCCTTTCTGTCCCACACACCCAGACACACTCACATGCTATCAATTCACTGTAACCTTAAGGTTTGTTCAATTTCAGTTCATTTTGACTCAGTTCAATGATACATTAAAAAGAATATAAAAATGTTTGAATATTTTCTCAAAATGTTCTGAATGAGACCATCTAATAGTTCACTGCCATTTCTGAAACTCAATAACATTGTATTGGGGAGAGTGTTGGCTTCTGAAAGAGCATTGTATACACAGATAGTTCTGAATAGGCTTTTGTTGTCTTAGAAGGCATGTGGTCTCAGGTGCACTCTTGGTACCAGATCTGTACAAATTGAAGAAGAAGGCATTCATCTAGCGGAAAGCTGGTTCCATTCTGTTTGATTTATCAAAATAAGAAATACAATTTCACCTCTAACTTGAAAACGGCAACAAACATTAATATAAACTATGCTTTCAGAGGAACTGGTAATTGAAGTTATTGTAAATTTTATTCGTGAGAGAGGAAAAAGAATACTTCCTTTACCTGAATGCTGGGGTCCAACCCCAGCAAGTCCAGGGGTCCCCAAAGGTGTGGACAGAGTTGGCGAAGAAGGAATGACATGGAGACAGCGTTCAGTTGATCAGCAGCCTAGCCAGGATCTCTAGCCAAGTTCTGGTCAGGATCTCCAGCCAGGTTCTGTGTCCATGTTCTCTTGCTAGGTTCTCCAGCCAGGTTCTGTAGCCATGTTCCCTCGCTAGGTTCTCCAGCCAGGTTCAGTCACCAGGTTCTAGTCAGGTTCTCTTGACATGTTCTATCCAGGTTCTGTAGGTTCTCCAGCCAGGTTCTGTAGCCAGGTTCTGTCCAAGATCTTTTGCCATGTTCTCTCGCTAGGTTCTGTCTCTAGGTTCTGTGGCCAGTTTCTGTCCAGGATCTTTTGCCATGTTCTCTCCAGCGAAGTTCTTCTGTCTCTAGGTTCTGTGTAGGTTCTGTGTCCTGTTGTCTTGTTACATCTGTATTTATACCAGTTGATTCCAATCCTATCAATCTCTATTCCAAAGGTTAGGGCGTTTCTTATCTCCATTGCAGGGAGTAAAGATTATGTAGCTTAAGCATGATTGTTCATAGTTAAAGTGATTAATTACCCGCCTGGCACTTAGTTAAGGGGTTTTATTCCCTCCCTAACTTCAGGGGAAAATCCCTACCTGGGGAAACAACCTTTCTCAGAGAGGTGACCTTGGTTAAAACACATAGTGCCAAGAAGGTGAGCAAACATATTAAAAACAGTATGCCATATATGCCAGATCCCTTGAAACAGCAAGGATGGACCGGCTCCCGGAACCTGAATGCTAGATCAGATGTTTAATTTTGTTACAGTTTTCTTTTTGAAAAATAAATTTGTTATTGCGATATAATTCCAGTACCATAAAAGTTGCTTTTTTAAAGTGTATAACTTAGTGGCTTTTAGTATATTAACAGAATTATGCAACTATCACCATTATCTTATTCTAGAACTTTTTCATCACCACAAAAAGAATCTCTGTCGCCCTTACCAGTCATGCCCCATTCTCCTCTCCCCTCAACCCCTAAACACCATTAATCTATGGATTTTCCTAATCTGGGTATTTCATATAAATGGGATTATAAAATATGTGACCTTTTTGTTTCTGGCTTTTTTTCACTTAGGATGTTTTCAAGCTTTATCCATGTTTTAGCATGAACTTCATTCCTTTTTATGGCCGAATAATATCCATTTGTATGGATAGGCCACATTTATTTATCCGTTTATCTTTTAATGGACATTTGGAACATTTCTACTTTTCAGCCATTGTGAGCAATGTCCTATAAACATTCATGTATAAGTTTTTGTGTGAATTGTGCTTTAATTTCTCTTGGGTTTATACCCATAAGTGGGATTTCTGGGTCATATTGTAATCTAGGTTTAACTTTTTGAGGTACTGTCTTTAAGGTGGCAGTCATTTTACATTACCACCAGCAATGCTAAGGTTCCAGTTTCTTCACATCCTTGCCATTATTTGTTATCATCTGCTTTTAAAAATTACTCATAGTTTTCCTCATGTAGAAAACTCCCAAAGTCTCCAAGATTATTTGTACCATAGGAATTTTCCTATACTTTGATACTTGTTCCCGATGATTGTAAGTAGGAAGATAAGAAAGATATGGGTAGAGGAATATTTTTATTTCACAAGCATTTCTGACTTACCCCATCTCTCACTGATAGCCCTAAACCAGTGATCTGCCTGTGTTAATACAGTATTGCCATTGTAGTGCTTGAGTCTCTCATGCTTTTAAAGTAAGATTAAAAGTTAGTATCTTTCAGACTACTGTTATTTATTTATTTACTCATACATACATTCATTTATTGTTAAAAATAACATATAATGGGGGAGAAAAACAAAAACATACAAAATATCTCTCAGAGATATTTTTCTTTTTTCTCTAAAATTTTAATATAGTGCTAGTGCAAGAAGGTTCTTATGGGCTTTATCTATAAATTTTTAATAAACTCTAATAAACACATATTTGTTTCTTACCTTTCTAGAGATTAGCTAATAAATTTAGCTACAATTTGAAGAAGTAGAGTATATCTAAAGTTTGTTATCAAAAAGGTGTTGAATATATGGATTAAGTTATAATTTCTATTTCTTATAATTCATTTAAGCCTTTTGAAATACTTTACAGATAAATAATAAGCTTTTCTAGTTTCCTCATGGAGAAATCGAGGTATTGATGAGTGAAGTGATTTCTCAGGGACCATAACAAAATATAAGGATATTGAGAGTGAAGACCAAGGATTTATGGGAGCCAGTACTCAGACCAATGATCATAGACCCTTCCTTTTTCATAGTGCTACATCTGCAAACTCATTGGCATTGGATGTTTCATAGAAAATAGTCAATATGAAACTTGCGAAGGATTAGTTTTGTAATATATGAGTGACAATTGCATCAGTGGTTACATGACTGAGGAAAGCAATTACAAGGCCCATCGGTTCACAAGCCAGAGAGCCTCTTCAGCTTACCAGCTGGGGCCAAGAAAAATAAATTATCCTGGAAGAATGTACTGAAGTTCCTCAGTAGAGTCCACCTCAGAGGTGAGGTGAAGGCATTTTCCACTGGAAATTAAATTGGATGACTTGCTACTGCTGGTGATGACTGAGTGTGCTCCTGTGTCTTCAAGGTAGGGGAATAATTTACATTATCTCTTACATATCTACTTATCCTCTGATTCCTTGATTTCTATTTCCTATTGGCTAGGAATAACTTTTCATTTAATTTAGTTGACTCTCATGTAGTCAATATGGATATACAGTTGTTCATCTTAATTTCTACTCCTGGGAGTTAGGCATGATGTACAACTTTCTCTATTTTCATACCAATGTTCTGCTAAAAAAACTGAAATGATATGTTACACATTAGTTTTAAACTCTTCGTGACTTAGAAATACATTTATTATTATTATTGAGGTTCTCTTCCTGAGTCTGTGTCTGGCTTTGTTAAAAATTTGTGAACAACGTGATGTGTTCATTTTGGAGCAGACGCTAAAGAGGTGCTGAGAGATTTGCCATCTCCGTTTTCCTCTGGCCCAGGGATTTGGAGTATTTGAGATGGTGGCTGGTTAGCCGGGGTCTCTGAAAGAGGATAATTAGCAGAAACCTCTGCTGACACCACCAAGGGACCTGTAACAGGAGCAAGAAATAAACCTATCTTTTTTTAATCAGCTCAGATATTGGGGTACTTTGTTACTGCAGCAGAACTCCTGACTCATACTGTCTGCCATGTACAAAATTTAGGGAACACATTTAAACCAAAGCAAACAAACAAGCAAATGCAACAAAAATCTCATTTCAAACCATAAATGACAACTGAGGTTAATAATATATGCACATCATATCAATATCTAAATCAAAATAAATATAAACGTGCATATTTTACAAATGATGTATTTATGCTACTCTATCAACAGCATGTTATGCACACTTACTCAATGGGTAAAATGTTAAGAACATTGCACGCATTGTCTTTTTTGCTATCCCCCAAATATAATGAGGTAGGAAAAAGAACAATTATTCTTCTCTTTACAGAAAAAGAAATTAGAAGTTTTAACAGTTTGATACCTTACACAGTAAGTCCCAGAGATTCAAGTTTTAACACAAACTTTCACTACAGGCCCTCCGACTCCAAAGCTGTCATTTTAGATGATTTACTGCTTCTTTTATTATACCAGTTTGCTGAACAATATGTAATGAATATATTTATTTCTATGTTACAAACATTCTTATGCAAAATCATTGGTATAATTGCATGGTATTCCATAATATGATTGTAACAAAAGAACTAACTTTCTTTTCTTAGACATCTAAATTGTCTCATTTTATTCACATTCTAAATATTATACTTTATGCCCTAGCTCAGCGGTTCTCAACCTGTGGGTCGTGACCCCTTTGGAGGTCGAACCACCCTTTCACAGGGTTCACCTAAGACTGTCGGAAAACATATAATTACGTATTGTTTTTGTGATTCATCACTATGCTTTAATTATGTTCAGTTTGTAACAATGAAAATACATCCTGCATATCAGATATTTACATGATGATTCATAACAGTAGCAAAATTACAGTTATGAAGTAGCAACAAAAATAATTTTATGGTTGGGGGTCACCACAACATGAGGAACTGTATTAAAGGACCACGGCATTAGGAAGGTTGAGAACCACTGCCCTAGCTAGTTTGGCTCAGCCTGCAGATTAAAGGGCCCCGGGTTTGATTCCATCAAGGGCACATACCTCGGTTGCAGGCCCCTCCCTAGCCCAAGCCCTGGTCAGGGTGCATGCAGGAGGCAACCAATCGATGTGTTTCTCTCACATTGATACTTCTCTCTGTCTTTCCTCTCCCTCCCACTCTCTCTGGAAAAATATCCTCAGGCGAGGATTTAAAATTAATAACAATAATAATAATAATAAATACATATTGTGCTTTATATTCAGATAGCCTAAAAGTTGCACAAATTGTTAGTGTTAATTCTGACATGTAGAATGCATACACCTAAATGAATAAAAATACATTGAAGTTTTTCAATTAAAAATTGCTGCACCCAACAATTTATATTCTCTATAAAAATTGTGCCAGTATAGCCTCCGCCAGGAGCATATCAAGGGTTCTCTTCACCCTCCAATGCTGACAGTTTAATCAGTAGCTCTTCTCAATCTATTTTTCTTTTAGTGTTATGCACTTTTTATCAAACTCATTTTATTGACTCCTATAATCGTAAAAGAGTAATATTTATCTGCAGGCATTATTAGTTAGAGGCTTGTGTTGAGGTATTTTTCCTTCTTTGATCATTTGTCCTTGTACCCAAGTCATCTTTTTGTTTGGTACTCAAATCCCGTGTGTTTTTGTTGCCTATCCTCAGTGCCGTTTGGTTTTTTTTTTATTAGACTTGTTCTAAGAGGTATTGTATATGTTTTAGTCCTTAAACACACAAAGGGAAGGTGTGAAATGGAGCAAGAATGATAAATTGAGGTTAATTATTTAATATTATAGCTTCTAGAAAATAGAAAACATGTCCTCATTTTTATCAATTAGTATGTTTTAATTAATGAATTAAGCAAGTTGGTTCAATTCCCTTACCTAGGAACATACTTTCAAAGAATAATAGTGTGCCAGATTTATACCATCTGGAGATTTTTCAGTTTATCTTTCTTTTTTTTTTTACTGGCAAAGCACAGCTTTAAAATGTCTTGCTTTTATTTATCAGAGACGTTTTCCATGATGCATATACTTTTTAACCCTATGTATTAATTACTCTATGTGATGTTTTACAAGTGAACATTATTTTTCTTATTTATGTATACAGAGATGTTATTATTGGGAAGTGATATGCACTTTTTAGAAATTTGAAGTCCTCTCTATATATTTATTTTTAATTTGGGGGGAGAGAAAGGCTTTTTATTTTTATTAAAATTTTTTTTACAGCTTTATTGAGTTACAATTGATATACAAAGAAAACCTGCACTTATTTAATGTATGTAATTTGATGAGTTTGGATGTATGCATACATCCATGATGCCTTCACCACAATCAAGATATCTGCAAAAATGTCCTTGTGTCTCTGTGTGTGTGTGTGTGTGTGTGTGTGTGTGTGTGTGTGTGTGTGTGTAAAGAATACTTAACATGAGAGGCATCTAAAATAGTCAAACGCATAGAAGCAGAAAGTGGGATGGTGGCTGCCAGGAGATAGGGAGGGGAAAGGGAGTGGCTATTCCATGGGTCTAGAGTTAGAGCCATATCAGATAAATAAGTTCTTGAGATCTGCTGTACAACCTAGTGCCCACAGTTAACAATGTGATATAGTGAACTTATACATTTATCAAGAGGTTAGACCTCCAAATATTTTACATTAAGCACCAGACCACCTATTGTGATTTTGATTATATTTAAAAAATTCTCAGTAGCCTAATTGAACGTCATTGTAAGTTAATTGCAATGGGAACTGCACAGTTTTCGAGTGGCAAGGAAACCTGGTGTGCGGTTTCAGCAGTGCTTTGGGACAGTGAAGGGGATTCAGATTAGCTCTATTCTGAGTGCACAGATTGGTCAATCCACTGCATCTGCCAGTGCTCGAGGACTCTGGAACAGACATGCACTAAGTTATGGTACTTCAAACAGTCGTTAAGGACCACAGCCAAAGAAGAAGAAATGACCCTGTAAAATCAATTTCTTTATGTTTCCACACCCAGAAGGAATGTCCTGCTTTTAGTGCTTCACTAAATGGGGGAAATATCAGTGAACTGCTAAATCATGTCAAAAGCAAAAGTTTGCACTTTTTTGTATTGTGACATTAAAGGTCTGTGCATCTCGAGAGTTTTCTGTGGATCTCTGAGGACACTTTTGAACTTACAGTGTTCCCTCTCTGTTATGTTTTTTATATGTTCTACTAGAGGCCTGGTGCATGAAATTTGTGCGTGAGGGGAGTAGGGGTTGGGGTGGGAATCCCTCAGCCTGGCCTGCACCCTCTCCAATCTGGGACATCCCTCTCGCAATCCGGGATCGCTGGCTCCTAACTGCTCACCTGCCTGCCTGCCTGATAGCCCCTAACTGCCTCTGTCTGCCTACCTGATAGCCCCTAACTACCTCTGCCTGCTGGCCTGGTCACCCCTAACTGCCCTCCCCGCTGGCCTGGTTGCTACTAACTGCCTTCCCCTGCCAGCCTGGTCGCCCCTAACCACCTCTGCCTCAGCCCCCGCCACCGTGGCTATGTCTGGAAGGACGTCCGGATGGATGTCCAGTCTAATTAGCATATTACCCTTTTATTAGTATAAATTATACAACATAAGCTTTAAGGTAGAATTGCATTAGTAGACATGAAGAGACATTTCATTAAAAAATGTATATTGGTTTAATATAATTCAAATCCACTTGTTTATGACAAAAATCAAGTCTTTAAGAATAGGATTCTTGCCCTAGCTGGTTTGGTTCAGTGGCTAGAGCTTCGGCCTGAGGACTGAAGGGTCCCAGGTTCGATTCTGGTCAAGGGCACATGCCTGGATCACAGGCTCGATCCCCAGTAGGGCACGTGCAGGAGGTAGCTGATCAATTATTCTCTCTCCTCATGGATGTTTCTATCTCTCTCCCTCTCCCTTCCTCTCTGAAATCAATACAAATCTATTTAAAAAAATAAAAGAATAATATTGCTTTGCTATCAAAGCCAAGTAGGGTGTGTCATTCATTGTCCCTGATGAAGTCTGAGCAGCTCAGTTGCTAAGTGACTTCGCTGGGTTCTTATCAAATAAACTCCATGGAGAAGCAACTACACCCACCATGCATTTAAGCTATAAAGACCGAAAGTTGGGGAGGACAGAGTGCTTCTGGGGTAGGAGACAGTGAGGGTCAGCAGCTGGGAGGCAGGGAAGATGCAGGCATGCCCAGTGCCTGGAAGCACCAAAGGGTCTGAGATATGCAAATCTGCTGGAGGTGAGGTCAGGCCCTGTGCTCCAAGAGGTCAGGTCCAGAGGGAGGGCAAGGGTGCGGTTCCCGGGGATCTCCATCCTGCGAGGCTCCTCCTCCTCCCCTTAACCCCCTAACCCTGTGGTTGTCAAACTGCGGCTGGCGAGCCGCATGCAGCTCTTTGGCCTCTTGAGTGTGGCTCTTCCACAAAATACCGCATGCGGGCACATGTACAGTGCATTCGAAACTTTGTGGCCCATGCGCAGAAGTTGGTATTTTGTGGAAGAGCCACACTCAAGGGGCCAAAGAGCCACATGTGGCTCGTGAGCCACGGTTTGCCGAGCTGCAGTTTGCCAACCACTGCCCTAACCTGTCCATTTGGATGAAGTGGGTGGGAAGCAAGTATGCAATGCCTGGGTGGGACGCCTCTCAGTCCCAGATCCCTCCCGAGGAAGGGGTGTTTGTATTGGTTTATTTAATTCTTCTTACATGTTGAAGGGGGTGGCAGGGGAGTCGTCTGCCAGACATGGTTTCCTTCTGCTTGCTTGCTCGAGCTGCCCCGCGTGATGCCTTTTCCCTTCCTTCCCCGCTGCCCCGAGCTCACATGCATGAGATTGCCGGGGACAAAACTGGAGACCTCGTTGTATTGCGTGGAGATTGCGCTCCACAGGAACCTGCTTGATCCAGGGAGGGTTGGGGTCATTCACTGCTGAAAAAGCTTGATTTAAAGGAGCCGCTTAGATCGGCGCCGGCTGAGCCATTTGGGGAGGGTTTATCATCCCTTCTGGCTGTTTCCTTGGAAACCACAAACTCAAGATAGCAGTGGAATGCTGCATCCCCTTATCTGAAAGCCTGATTCTCTAGGCCAGAGACTTAGATGCCCCAGGCAAGTGTGGGATGTCCCTTTCTTACTGATATGATGGCACACAGCCACGTTTTAGGTCGGCTAGGATTTGGGCTCCTACCTGGGGCCGGCCCAGGGGGAGGGGACGCAGCCTGCTGATCTGATGTTTCATGAGGGCATTCCAGGCAATTTGCATATTCCTCTATTATTAGTATAGATTACCATCTATTATTAGAATAGATTACCATGGAATGACCTATAACAGTAATATGGTATCTAGAAAGATTAAACAGCCTATTTATCATTTGCTTTCTTTGGACTCAGGAAAACTCATTAGAATGTTATAAACTGTAGATGCAGCCTATATTTCACAAAATCTCAGAAATTTAAATATTATTTATTATGACTTTACTAAAGATAGTATGGAGACAAAACGATTGGGATTCAGGGAGAACTAAATATGGTGCCTCCAGCATGGTTCCTCTATGTCCTCAGGATGTGCTGGGACTTCTGTGTGTTCGGATATTTTCTATCCTCATGAGCAGGCCAATGGTGTGGGTGCCCAGATGTGATGGTTTACTGGATGGTCCTGATTAAATCCAATATTAAATCTCTCACTCATATGAAGAAGCAGCATTTACTAAACTAAAACCATGATCTTCATATAATGAAGGGAATGATTAAAACAAATCATTAAAACAAAGAGCCAAATTAAACAGAAACGGTCTGGTCTCATGAAAGATGTTTCTTATTTCTCCATCTTTATTTTATCTAGCCTTTCTTCTTGTTATTTTTATATTCAACAGAACATATAGGAGAAGAAATGCAGAAGCTGAATTGTGTATCTTTTTAAAGGATGATAGAAATTATTTCTGTGGAAAATAATAAAAATAGTATTTTTTTCAATTACCTGAGGTTCCTCTAATCCATAGTCCAAAATCTGTATCATCCTCAAGAGAGTATTTTATTTTGTGTTCCATTCAATGGTCTTGTTTAAATTTTTTATCTATGGCAACAGAACATTTTGTTTAAAAAATAGAATCTATCCAAATCAATAGATAGTTTTTATTACATTTTGCATAATATAAATTGAAAACCAGTGAAATTCTTTGGCCAAGAAAACTTCCTAGGAAAGGCTGCAACAAATATTGTCAACATCTATTTGAAATGAAAATAGAAACTTGGACAAAAATTCAATCCTAATTTCTTTAAGTGAGCTTAAAATGAAATGTGTGACAACTGTGACAATTTTGTTACCAACATTATATATTTATTTCTATTAAAGCACTAAATACATAGTGAAGGATGTAATGTGGGGCTCTAGTGTTTATTTACTTGATTTTACTCAATATAAACAAGCAAACCAGATACTTTTAGTGGGAAACAATCTGGAATGGTTATTAGCCAAAATCTTCATGGAACCATACACTCTACAGAGAGTGTATGGCACACAGAGTCTAAAATATTTACTATCTGGCCCTTTACACAAAAAGTTTGCAGACCCCTGTACTAAGCCTTTGTGATAAATGTGAAACTATGGTGAGAAAAGGGTTTAAGTGTCTTGAGTATCAGAAGAGTAAGATAATCTTTTCTAAATACATTTAGGTGCAAAAATATGACTTCATGAAGTAAGTGAAGCTAGACTTGAGTCTGCAGGGATGGGTAGCAATAGACAGATGATAATTTAGTTAAAAGTGCATTCCAGGTCAAGGGAGCAGCATAGAGACACTAAGTTAACAAGGGAATGACTTTCACAGGAAACATGAAACAAATTCACTTTTGATATATAAAGAATAAGGAAGTGGTGGGAGACATACTAGGGGCAAAGGCCATCTCTCCCATTCCCTCATAACTCTTCCCCATATGGCAATACATTTGAGACGGAAGAAGGAACTTATTTGAGAGCTCTTGTTCTCCTA
The DNA here is from genome assembly GCF_964212035.1 of Myotis nattereri. Lineage (NCBI taxonomy): Eukaryota > Metazoa > Chordata > Mammalia > Chiroptera > Vespertilionidae > Myotis > Myotis nattereri. The sequence continues at coordinate 38,447,628 of NC_138076.1, read as the reverse complement.
ATTGTCTTCTGAGGTCAATTGTTAGTAAGAAAGACACACATTGGAAGTATGGATTGTAAATACACTGAAATGATGTCATGGAAATGCCAGGCTAACCTTGCTTAGTGCCCATTCCATTACGCCATTGCTAAAATACCATGTTTAGCATAACTAAAGTTACCAAGATCCAACTATTTCCATGAAACAGAAAAATGCATTAGCATCCTCTCATGTGCCTTTCTTCCTCTTTCTTGCACATCAAATCATGCTTACTTATTTATTGACAGCCTATGAAAAGACAAATACAGATCTAAAGTGGCTGTTTTATTCATATAAGCAAAGTAGCAAAATGAGAACAGTTTAGCAGTCAGATTAGTATCTGAGGGTCACATTATCTGTATTGGGTACATATACACATACCTCCATGCTTTAAATACAGAGGGAGATCATGTCACAGCAAGGCAAGATTGGGGGTTATTGGTATGGGAGTGAGAGAATGTAGACTTAGGCTGGGCTCTGTTAGGTATGTGACCCAACAAGTCACAGACTAAAATAGCAGCAACATCCTAATGGTGGCTTTGAACTTAGTTTCTTCAGGCTACTTTCCCGCCTTCTTTTCTCTCTGCAGTATGTGAACTTGATTCTATGTTCCAATTCATTTGGACCCCTAGATTTTGTATTTACCTTCATGGACTCCATGCCTTTTATTTCCAACTCACTTTTGCAATAGACCGTGTGTCTGGTTTGGCATTGTTAATGAGACATACAGAGAGCTGACTACTTAGGAGAATCAGGTGACTAGCCAAGCTGTCTTTCTCGACTCTGCTTTCTACCACCAAGTGACTGTTTTGAGCATAGAGTAATATATTCCTCAGTTACGGCATCCTTTTATTTGGAATATAACAGTTGAGATGGATGAGTTTTTGTTCCCCAAAAATATTTATTTCTCATGTGATGCCTTTTATTTGGATACAAGAGGAAAATCAGGATTCTTTGGCTGCTTAAAGTTTCTAAATAATTTTGGCCTATTTACTGCTTAAAATGTCCATGGCATGTGGTTGCTTGTAAATAGCACCAAATGGTCTGGCATAGTACAGTCGTGAGTTGTTAAAGGTTTAAATGGTCCCAAAGATGAAATAGCAAATATTTGAGGTCATAAGTAAAGTCCTTTATAAGGACATTAAATCTTTTGCCAAGATTTCTTTCTCTAAATTTCTTCTGAAGACCCTGAATTGCACAATAGTTAACTGAAGGAGCTTTAGAAAAGCATGAAAAATGCAAGCAAATGCAGAGTATATAGTGACTGGAGAGGTCTCTTGTTTCATTTGATTAATTTGCTGGACGTCTGGTTATGGTTAATGTCACTAGTGAATTATTGTTGCATTGGTGAAACAGAATAACAGAACTTATACTCTTGAATGTAGTTTATTGTAATTGTAAAAGAAGTAGTAGCCAAACCCAAGTGGTGTGATGCATGTTGATTCTAGATCCACTCTTCTGGATGATTCTACTACATAAAGAAACAAATTTAGAGGAATTATTGGTAAATGAGTTATTGGATATGTTATGAGCCTGAAGTCTTGTGGTTACACAAGGGTGTGACAGGCCTAGTATATGCTCATGTTGTCCAACCCTCTTTCCAAATGTTACTCCCATCCTTGTATGATGCCTGAGAAAACTATCAACAAACTTCACTTTCCTGGTTGGGTAGAGAAACTCAGACACCCTGCCAATATTGACTTTCTTCTAGAACCTTCACCAGTTAACCACTCTAATTATGAGAACATAGCTTTTGAGGGGACAAGAATTAAAAGGATGGCCACATGGCTTATGACATCCATACAAGGCAGATGTGCTCACACCATTTATTAGTGTGCCCCTATAAAGATATTTTTGTTTTTTTTTTGTCTTTGGATGTTTTTTTAGTTCCATGGAACCTGTTTTGTTATCCATAAAAGCAATATTATAACTGCTCTGTTTCTTAAAAAATATTGTTGTGAAGCAAATTAAAATGGTACATAGGATGTTGTTCTGTTTACTTAAAATTAATACGCAATTGTAAAGGATTACAAGGGTTTAAGTAGATGACCACAGATGAATTCAAGGACATAGAGTTTAATAGAGATAATATGTCCAATATTAATTCACTCATTCATTCATTAATTCATTTATGCATTCAACATATATTTATTGGAATCTTACTATGTGCCTAGAACCAATCCAGGTGCTGAGGATAGAATAATCAATAAGGCAGCCAATGTCAGGGATTTCATAGAGATTCTAAAAGTTTGACTGGAGAAGTTAAACAAGAAAATAAATAATTGTGGTTAGTGCTGGGAGAAGGAAGTCAGGATATTACATTAGAGTGGCCCAGATGGACCCTCCAGAGGGAGCTGCTCCAGATGGGGTGGTCAGGGACCGTCTCTGAGGAGGTCCTGTTTGGCCAGATCTGAGTATTAAAAGGGGACCAAATGAGAACTGAAGGAAAATGGCTGGAAAATCGCGGCGGGTGGGGGGTCGGGGGGAGGTGGAATAGGTTTGCACAAAATTTTAGACTCAGGTAATGAAGGTTTCCAGGAAGAAATCAAAGTCAGGTAGCCTTTGTCCTTCAAGAGTCCATGGAGGAAACCTAGAATTTGTTGAAGAAGTATCTTAGAAATACCAGTGCTGAGCTTCCACATGATTTAATTTGTCTGTGATGTGGCCTGGGCATCAGGGATTTTAAAAGCTCCCTGGTGCTTCTTTCCTGCAGCCACATTAGGAATCACTGCTCTGCGAGGTTGTGTAATGGGCAGCAGAATGGACTGAGCAGAAGACACTTTTGATTCTGCCCTACTTCCCACAGAGCAAACAGGGCTTCAGGGAGTGCTTCAGATTGCAGAAAAATTACTATCTTGTGGGGTCTCTTCTGATGCTCTGTTGAATATGCAGGAAAGCAATAAGGGAGGGGCGGAGGTTTGGGGGAAGATATGCTCTTGGAAAAGAGGGACAATAGTTTCAAAAACAGGAAATTGCATTAGAAGACACAGAAATAAGAAAGAATATGGTATGTTTGTTCAGGGAATTATTCCATCCCAGTTTTTACGTATCTGTGGTGGAAGTGAAAATCTGTATTTTTAAATAAATCTCCAGTGTAATTATGAAGCATTTGGGTATGAATTCTGGGGGTATATTGCTTGCACAAAAATGTCCTTCCATGGTCTTTAATCGCTCAGAAGCCTTTAGTCCTGCTTTCAACCTTCATAGTTTTCTTAGAACTAATCTGTGATGTGTTTCCTCGACCAGAATAATTTGTATCGTAAAGAAACCTATAGACAGGGATTCTTAACCTTAAATTCATGCAAACTTTGCAGTTTATGATTGGGTATCAGGGCAAAAAGAACCTCTTAAAATGGCACAAATATATTGTATATGCCTTGTTGCTTATATTTTTATGAATAGAGTGTCCATAGCTGTTTTTTAACCAAATTCTAAAAATACTACATGATATTTACAAAAGGTGACAGCTTCTTAGATATAACTGTATAAAACTCAATCACTCTAAGAGAGGTGTGACAGATTGTTAAGGAACATATTTTGAACTAGATGTGCCTTTCCTATACAATGCATAGTTTAATAATTAAATTAGTAAATATTTCAATAGAGATAACATGTCTAATGTTCATTCATGCATTCATTCATCAATTCATTTATGCATTCAGCATATATTTATTGAGACCCTACTATGTGCCTAGAACTAATCCAGATAAAGATAAAATATATAGATACTTTGTGATACCTAGTTGTATATGGAACTTATGATTTGGCTTATTTTTTTTGATGTGTTCCCATGATTCAAATTTGGAATGTAAAGATGGATCAAACCCAAAACCATTTTATTCAAATTCATGACAATTTGTCATTGAAAATTTTTATTAGGATGGAAAACAAAATTCCATTCATGTTTTTCTCTCAGAACAGAATGACATTTCTTCTGTAATGCTTTAGGTTTTAGTTTGTACCCATGAGAGTTGTCCATTCTGAATAATAAATGTTGAATGCTCGTAACAGTACAACCTGGCATTCTAGGAATAACAGGAGTATAGGTACAAAAACAGAAGGCAATTTAATTTGTATGCTAACCCAAGTTTCACTTGGAATTGTTTTAGGAAGACCCATTTCATTATGTGAAAATAGTTTTTTATTAAAATTTTTACAAAGGAAATATATAAAAATTTAATAAGGAAATGTAATACTGTTTTGTGATTCTTACATGGTTCCAAACTAAGATTTAGTTATTATCAACTTATTTCCAATCAACATTCAGCCACATTGCTCTAGTTTTAACTGTGGCTAGGTAATGTCCCCATAGATCTTGGAAATGTGTGGAATAGGGCTAAGTTATCAAAGAAATTTCAAGCAGTGTTACAGAGCACATAATGTGAGGAAATAGTAGAAAAGGTAGACAAACACATCACGAAGCAGCTATAACTGCTGTTTATTAACATTGAATGATCCAGGGCCTATATTCTGGACTTATCACTGTTCATCATACATTCATTTATTTATTCATTTACTTTTCAATATAATTAATTACATTGGTAACATAATATGATAAGGAGGATCTCTATAATATTTACTTATATGAGATAAGCTGGGTAACTGTTTTTTTGTTTGTTTGTTTGTTTGTTTTGTTTCATTTTGTTTTTTCTTTCTGATGTAGCTTCATCCTCAGGTTGAGTCCAAGGGCTCAGTTTCTATATCATAAACTGGCCACCCTGAGGGAAACGATGTTGAGTGAGAATATTTGCTATAACTTGTTTAATGTAAATTTTAAATTGTTCAAGAGACCACGGTTGATGCCTTCTATAGATCAAAGATGCTCAGCTACAAAAAGGTGTAGCATGACCGCCATCTGATCACACTTAACAGCAATCTCCAGTTTGGGACATGTAAGAGCTGCTTAGTTCTTATGTCCTGAAAGAACTCTAGCTTTCTTGATTATGTTTTTAATTTCTTTGTCATTAATTACAGTACTGAGGATATAGCAAAATTACACAGCATCTATTTTAATTAAGAGTCATCTGGATGCAAATGGCAGAACCCCAATTCAATCAGAATAAACAAATGACTTATGTGCTCACATAACCAGAGATAGGGGGTAAAGATGACCTTTAGAATGAGTGGAAAGGGAGTTAGACAACCTCACAACAGTCTTTCTCGTTCTCTCTATCACACACACACACACACACACACACACACACACACTCACCTGCCTCCACCACACACATTTCAATTTCTGTCAGCTGTTTGGTTTCAATCTTGCCTACTGTAAAGTGAGTTTTGTCCATGTGAAAGGAGCATGGATTTTTAGCATCATTTAAAGTTATGTTTTCACTGTTACCTGATCAAATAGGATGAGAGACTGTTTCTTCCCTGGCAGTTCATGGGGGAGGTAGAGGAAATCTGAGAAAATGCTGATTGGCTTAGCTTGGAACAATGATTAATTTGGAACCAATCACTGTCTAAACAGAGGGATGGTAGACTACTCAACTTGGCCCAACTTGGGGCAATGCTGGAGGGGTGAGATGTAAGACTAAGCGAAACGAGCCAGTCAGAGGAAGATAAGCATCATAAGATCTCACTCATTGTGGAATCTAATGAAAAAAATAAATGGATGAACAAAATAGATCCAGAGACATAGAAGCATGGAGCAGACTGATCAACTTCAGAGGGGAGGTGGGGTCCAGGAGAGGGTGGGGAGGAGTGATTAATAGGGAACTTACTAGTATATGCTTATATGCATAGCCCATGGATACAGACAATAGAGTGGTGAAGGCCTGGGAGGGGCAGGTGGAGTGGGTCAATGAGAAAACAAACAAACACACAAACAAAAAGGAGATCTGTAATACTTTCAATAATAAAGATAAATTTTTAAAAAAGACTTAAAAGAATTCCTATGAGCAAAACAATTTTTACTAATTACAGCTGCCTTTAGGGTTGATATCAATCTTGAGAATCTTTGATTACATGAAGAGCCTTCTCGGTGTAGGAAAGATGATATATAGCATATTTTCAGATTTATAACTAAAGGACAATACCACAGGACAAGACAATTCATTAATGATTGTGATAAGCAAAATAATGGGTCTCAAAGACATTCATTTTCTGATCCCTGGAATCTATGACTATGTTAGATTACATGGCAAAGGGAGAAAAATTGCCTGTGGAATTAAGATTGCAACTCAGGAGATTATAGCGGATTATCTGGGTGGATCTGATGTAATCACAAGGGTCCTTCCAAGTGGAAAAAGGGGCAGAAGAGGAGTCAGCATCAGAGCAATTCAATATGAGGACTTTGATGGTGTTGCTGACTTTGATGATGGAAAAATGGGGGCAGAGAATGCATTTTGCCTCTAGAAACTTGAAAAGGAAAGGAAATAGATTGCTCCCAGAGCCTCCAGAAGGAATGCAGTCTTGCTGATATCTTGATCTTAGCCAAGTAAAATCCATTTAGATCTCTGATCTCCAGAACTATAAACTCATATGTTTATGTTGTTTTTAGTCTCAAAATTTGTGGTAATTTGTTATAGAAACAATAGGACACTAACACAGTCTTCTATCAAAATAATTCTTCTGCCTAGTCACTAAAATTACATCAGAATCTGTTACTGAGCAAATTATGTATTCCTGGGAATTACTAAAGTCTTTATACAGATAATCTGAAAAAGATTACTGTTAAAATGCTTATTTCTTTTACTGCTAGTACTTTAACTATTTGCATAAACCTAAAGATATTAGCCAAGGCATAATTCCCTGTTGACTTCCCCTTGCATTATTTTTAAATAATGGAAACTAACTTTTAAGCACAACTTTATATCCTGCTTTTTTGCATTTATATGAAGTCTTACACTTTATTCTGTGTTGTAATATAGTCTGGCTACATTGTTTATAATGGCTAATGTTATATTAAGGTATTTTGCCAAAGCATAATAGGCAACTTTGTTCCATGATTTAAGCCATTATTCTATGTAAATCGCCCATGAGTACAATTGTAAGAGTTTAATACTCTGATTTCAATTTTTTCCTGTTTCTCCATTGTCATTCTGCATTGTATTTGGGTACACATTATTACCTAGATAGATAGGTAATCCAAGTTTTGCAGGACTTACATTTTGGGAGCCCTTTTTAAAAAAATGAATTCAAAATTGCAAATACAAAATTAGTTAAGGTGAATATACACTGAGTGGCCAGATTATTATGACCACCCCATCAGTACTTCATTGACACTTCCAAAAATACTGAATATTGAAAACTTCCTAAGCAAATACTCCCAAGGTTTTATTATTATTATTATTTGCATAACTAATTCACTTCATTGTACTGATGGGGTGGTCATAATAATCTGACCAGTCATAATAATCTGGCCACTCAGTGTATATTTAGGACTAGAAAGTAAATCAACAAAAATTATAATTTTTAAAGCAGGCAAATACCACAAACATCACAAAATTCAGAATATTATGTAAATATAATTTTATGAATCTGTTTTAAGTAGCTCTGTGTACTTTAAAACTTGTTTCTTTTCAACTTCTTAAGTGTGGGCTGAGCATTATAGAATGTATTCAAATTATGAAATGATCTCTGTCCTTGCATTGTCATGACCAAGGGGACTTTACAGAAGCCATTCCTACACCCTGAAAAACTATGGAAGTCACTCTTCCCCAACTAATTGCAAGTAAATGTATCCTCAATTCAACCTCCCTTTGGCTGAATCCCAAAAGTGCCGGAGCCATCGCAGGGCCACTTAACCTGAGGGATAGTATGACTGAGTGGAAGTTGGGAAAGAAAGAGAGAGTGCCTAGCCCGTTTGCTCAGTGGATAGAGCTTTGGCCTGAGAACTGAAGGATCCTGGGTTCAATTCCGGTCAAGGGCACATGCCCGAGTTACAGGTCAATCCCTACTAGGGGATGTACAGAAGGCAGCCAATCAATGATTCTCTCTCATCATTGATGTTTCTATCTCTCTCTCCCTCTCCCCTCCTCTCTGAACTCAATAAAAATAGATTTTAAAAAAAGAGAAAGAGAGTGATCCTCATTGATTCAGTTAAAATTTCTTATTTTTTGAAATTTTCAAAAATATATGTCACCTCTTCCAGGATCCTCCCCCGCACCATGGAAAAGACTGTCACGGGTGAAGACATCTGAGGATTCATTGCCATTAGCTCCATGGTCAATGTGGTCTGACTCTTTGATGATTGACCCTGAAGAACTGCACTTAGGCTATCCCTAAAGTAAAGTATGCCGAGTTTTACGATCTGTCATTGACTTTCTATGCTTCCCTCTTCTAAAGAAGAATAAGCAAATCATTTGCACAGATGAGACACGTGCTGTGATTCCCATCCTTCGTGATATCACTATATAAAGTGAAGTCTGTCCTAGCTCTTTAGGGTGCTCCTCCCCCCCTCCCTGGGGACTGCAGCCACCTCTGTAGCCTGGCAGCTGTCTGTTTCATGATAACATTATAAACATTCTTCTGAACTATTAACAGGAAAATATCTGTTTAGAGTTTTGTTACATGTGGGTGCCGCCAGCGCAGGCATCCTTCCATATTTGTCACATGATCAGCTTCCAAATCATTTTTTTTTTAACTGAAAGTATATAGCCTGGAGCCTCAATGTTTCTATTTTTGTTTATTTATTATACAAGATGCCACTTCTCACCCAACCCCTTGCAGACAGTAAGCTCTTCCACCAAAATGTAATATGACCTTGGGTTTTAGTTTCATGGTCCATAAAATGCTAGATTTTTGGTGATAGAAATTCAGAGTTGGATCCCTCACTTAAAAAGAAATAAGGAAGCTGATCCATTGCAGATTGATGCTAAGCCTAAACCTAAAATGAGCTTTGCATCCTCATTGAACGCGTTCCCACACTCTAGAGTCCTTATTCCACCTTTTGAAATGCTTGTGTCCATCTCTTCGCAAAACTTTGGAGACAGAAAATTTTCAGAGTTTTTAATGATATTAAGATAACACAAGAAGAAAGTTTCTCAAAACTTTTTTATTCTTTACAACTCTTGGAGAAAAAGCAGACCTTTATCTTTGTCAAAAGGGAATAAAGCTGTTGGCATGACAAATGAAGGTTCTAGGGGGATAAGTGAAATAAGGAAGTGGAGAAGTGTGGTGGATTATTCCCAAAGCCTGGTCCAGACAAGAAAATAAACCATAGGCAGCACAGATTGAAGTGAAGATGTGTATCCTCAGGTCAAGGGCCTGGGCTGGTTGGAAGAAAAAGATAGAACAGAACAAAAAGAAACGGGAGGCCCAGCCGGCGTGGCTCTGTGCTTGAGCATCGATATGAGCCAGGAGGTCACGGTTTGATTCCTAGTCAGGGCACATGCCCAGGTTGCAGGCTTGATCCCCAGGGTGGGGCATGCAGAAGCAGGCAGCCAATCAATGATTCTCTCTCATCATTGATGTTTCTCTCTCATTCCCTCACCCTTCCTCTCTGAAATCAATAAAGAAATATATTTTTAAAAAGAAATGGGAGGAAATGTCTTAACAATGGTGTATATATAAGCAGGGCTTTTGCAGGCAATGGTTAATCCCCCTATTTCTTCACATAGAATAGTACCCAACAAGGTACTAGAGGCTTAAGTATTGATTGAGTGAACCTTTCCCTATATGCAAAAATCTGTAAGAATAAGCTTCTGTTCTTATGTAGTACTTCTAATATTAGATTTTGAGTGAGTGATAGTACTTAACACCTAATGAGTACTTACTAAATGCTAGTGCTAGGTACTGTGCTCAGTGCTTGATATATGTATCTCAATATTCTCATGACCTTATAACGGTCGTACCATAATTATCCCTACATAGCTAATAGCAGCATGTCTCTCTTTTTCTATGTAAATTTCATTGCTTTTATTTCCTTAGATACTATTTCAGCCCAGGTTCTAGCGTGTGTGTCCTTCTCTGTACCTAGAATATCCACTGAGACCTTATATGCTGGAGTGAATCAAACTTCACATGTAAATGTAATCATTTTTCTCCATGTTACAGCTAACCCCGTGGATACCTTTATTTTTGCATATAACCTACTTTATTATAATTATTTATTTATGTTGGTCTCTCTCACTCCGGGCTCCGTGAGTGCTGGTATTTGTATTTCTAGATTCTAACATCCAGCAAAGTCCTTGGCTGAGAGTAAAGAACAGTGATTGTGAAATAAATGACTAAGTGAATCATACTGGACTCCAGTATTCCCTCTTTTAAATAAATGATCATGCACAAGTAGTTAAAGAGCAGATCCTCAGCATGGGTTTCTAACTAGTTGGAGACTCATGAGTGGAAAATGTTAATTTCAGTGAATACAGGGTATGGGTTTAGCTCTATATTCCCTAGCAGTACTCTGGGAAGGAAAAGGAAAATTGAATCTGGAGTGAAGTTGGTGTGTGTGTGTGTGTGTGTGTGTGTGTTTTCCTGTACTTGTGACTTAATTCTAAGGTCAACTAGCAAAAAATATGGAATTTTTCATTACCTATGCTTTTTTTCTCTAATTGAGTTTAGACTACATTTATATTTTGCACACATATGAACAAAATTGTAATTCATTGATAATATGTAATTTCTATACATCACTGGCACTCATTAACATTTAGATGAATTTTATTCTCCATTTAAATTGTAGGTTTTAATCTTTTTATTAAAAGTAATTCTCCACAAATTTGAAGAAAACTTTAACATTTGATATAGTAATGCAAACTATTTAGTACTTTAACTTGATTGTGTGATAAAGTGAACTATTATTTAATATATGATTAACAACCTATAAAAATGTTTATAGGTTACCTGTTAGTTATTCTAATAAGGGTAATAACTGCTGTTTTTTTCAAAGTTAAGAAAAAGTTTTTTAAATGAATTAAATCTCATATTTTTATACTGAAATTTTTTTTTTAATTTCTACCCATATACCTAACCCATAGCTTTATTTTATTTCTTATTCTACATAGAAAGACATTATGTCATTATTTTTATAAAAGACATAAAAATACATTTACTTTCTCCTTCATTTTTGGTTCCATACAGATTCCTGACAAGATGATTCTATAAAATTATAAAACCCAGGTCTCCTGTTGACTTGCATCTGAGGACAGGTAACGAGGTCACCTGTGAGTCATTGTAGTTAGTTCCAGAGATGTAAAGAAATCTCTTGCCATCACACTTAACCTTCACAGAGCATGGATTTCAGGGGGAGATGCCCAGATGTAAAAATGGGCAATTGACATAAGAACTTTCTCCTCCACATTGAGTTCATCAGAACAGGCTGGTGAATAGTCTGATTATAGATCATTTTAAAGGAATGAAGTATTTTTTTTGGCTATACATTCTATAGCCTTTTGATCCCAATTTAAATCTCATTTCAAAATTCCCCACTGCATAAAACAACTAAAGGAACAAATTTCATAAAAATTCCATTAGGCTGGTTAAACATGCCCCTCTGCAATCTATTTAAAATAGCCGTGCCCGGCTGGCATGGCTCAGTAGTTGAGCATGGACCTATGAACCAGGAGGTTATGGTTCAATTCCTGGTCAGGGCACATACCTGGGTTTCGGGCCGGATCCCCAGTTAGGGGGCGTGCAGTAAGCAGCCAATCAATGGTTTTCCCTCATCATTGATATTTCTCTCTCTCTCTCTCTCTCTCTCTCTCTCTCTCTCTCTCTCTCTCTTTCTCTCTGAAAACAATAAAAATGTATATTTTAAAGAATAGCACTACATATAGTCCATTGTGTTCATTCAGGGTTGTGATGTGCACAGGCTGGCCCCCAACTCCCATGATTCCTAGAGACATTCTCCAGAGGTTACTTGGGAGAGAGAAAGGTCTGGGTCTGGTGCTCGTTGCCCATTCCTACCTTTTGCTTCTTCCAAGGGGTTTCACTTATGTATGGTTTATTTACCAAGGGTCTTTTAATGATTTATTTTGGACTAGAATGTTTTTGCAGGTTTCTACTTCTTGATCGCTCAAATGTGAAAACCTTTGCTTTAGTGAAAGCAAGCATCATGTCTTCCCAAATCACATCTCCACTCCAGGCAAACATTTACATTCTAGGCTCCAGTAACCACAATCCCTTTAATTTTCCCTGATCGGAGCCTTTACGGGTTCTCCTGAAAGCATTTGGTCCGTCACTCTAAAAGGAAAGAAGTAAGGGTCCCTGGAAGTGGGGCTTGGGGAGGGCTCAGGATTACAGATGTCCCTGGGCTTGGTCAAGGATTGAGGCCGAAAGCAAAACGAGGTAGAATAAAATCAAAAGAGAAGAATGAGCATCTGTGTTCTCTCTTTGTCCAGTACCGACACGTGGCTCGCATCTGCTCTGCATTTTATTCGTTAAGTCAGTGACTGTACTGAGAAGCAGGCAGGAGAGCCCAGCATCGAGGATTTCCTCTCCCTTCAAAGCCTGGTCTCTGCAACCTGCGGAGCCAGCCCCAGATTCCCTTTGTTGGTAAGTGGTTCAGGGAGATAAGGGAAACCCTTCCATCCGCAGGCTGCAAATGAACTGAACTGCAGCCCAGTTCATGACAGGACGAACATTCACCCTCATTTTTGTAGGGGATGGAAAAGGTATTTTTAAATAACAATAAGGTGCACGCTGCCAATCCTGCCATATACCAGATTAAAGGAGCCCCTGCTGGTAGAGCAGTGCACGGAGGGAGAGAGGAAGCAGGTAGTTATTCAGAGATAATGCTTCTGGGACAAAATGTTGTCACCACATAATGGTCCCCTGCGGGTAGATACAGAGGCAAAGGCAGTGTACTTATTTTTTAATGCAAGAGACACTTTGTCGGTGACACAATCACAGCTCTCATGATTACCTTTCCTCTTTTACCAGATGAAAGGCTGTAGATGTAATCATCATGCTGGATGGAGGACTGGTGTCACAAAGCCATAGAAGTAAGCCCAGTAACAATGGCCTGCTGTGTGCAGGTTGACTTAGTAAACACTTTCGGAGCAGACTTTAGCCATTGAAGAACTATTTAGTTATAAATGGGTAGATTCTTAATTATGCATTTTCTAAAATTCTTAATCCTTTCTAGTCCTGCCAGGTAAAAATTACTGTGTTTGCTTTGTCAATGAAAAATCATCTGGCCAATGACATATGAGAGGATACATTTAATTTGATTATAGGGATGACTGTTTCATCTCTAGGTTGAGGGTTATGTAGAGTGGCTAGATAGTTCTATAAGTACACCGTGCTACAAGAACTCATCTGGCCCAACTGTATTTAAATCCAATAATAACAGCAAACTACATTGAGTACTTTACTTACAATATGTTAGACACTGTTATAAGAATTTCACATAAAATTTTCATTAATCCTATAATATTTAAATATATGGAGTATTTCATGCAGATCATTATATTGGAGAAAGTTGGCCACATGGTCAGAGAGGTAATGAGAAGCAGATACTTCAGGGCCAGGTCCTGTTAAGGATTTTTGCTTTTACTTTGAGTGATTTGAGAAGCCATTTAAAGGTTGTGCACATGAGTGGTATGGACTCAGCGTGAGCAGTCCACGCTGTGTTTTGTGACAAGACACAGAAGAATGGCAAAGGGAAGACAAGGATGCCAGTTAGGAATCTCTTGCAATATTCCAAGAGAGAGATAACTGTGGCTTGAGATAAGTTAGTGGCATTTGGGGTTATGATGAAGTGCTGGGTTCTAGATATTTTCCTGAAAATAATACCAATAGGATTTCCTGACAGAACATGAATGGAATACAAAATAAAGAGGTCAAGAGTGGATCAATAACCAAATGGAAGAGAGTTGTTAGTAACTGAAAAAAATGCAGTAGATATTCTCATTTTACCCAGGAAGAAATTAGAACTCGGAATGATTTGTGCAAGATCACATAGCTAATAAATGGTGAGTCTTTGACTGAGGTGAATTGAATGCTGATACTTGTCTTCTTAGCCTTTGTATCTTTGCTTTTCAAAGTGTGGTCTTTGGCGTGGTGGTAGAAGCATTGCATCCTCTGGGAACTCATGAGAAATGCAGACTTTCAGACCTCACACCTGACCTACGTAATCAGAATTTGCATTCCAGTGATATCCTGGGTGATTGATATTCACCAGGTGGTTTAATAAGGACCATTTTTGTTACATGTTTGCCCATATGTCTTGCTCTGTTGGTGAAAGGAAGTGTTTGAGTGTCTGGGTGGTTGATGATGACTTTCTTGAAAAATCATAGCAATGCCTAGAGGTTGAGACTTTTATCTGAACATGGTGGAGAATAAGAGCTTCTGCTTTTAATGACAAGAGGCAAAAGATTACCCTGGGCAGTATCTCTACGAAATCCTAAAAGAAAAGAATGACAAATTCAGAAAGAGATTTAGAGGTACCCAAGCATACTTTCAAAATAATTTCCTCTTATGACCCTGGGTAAAATATTTTGATTCTTAATTACTTCACCTCATGTCCTAGCACAGTGATGGTGAACCTTTTTTTGCGTGTCAAAATTTTGAAAAACCCTAACTTAACTCTGGTGCCATGTCACATATAGAAATATTCATATTTTTTTGATATTTGCAACCATAGTAAAAAAAAGATTTATATTTTTGATATTTATTTTATATATTTAAATGCCATTTAACAAAGAAAAATCAACCAAAAATATGTATAAAATGAACAAAAACAGAAAAACAATGTACATTTAGGAAAAAAAATAATAAAAACAATGATAATCAAATGGTACGAAAACTAGAAATTAGTGCCTTTTTTGGTGCTGAAGTTTGTCTGCTAATTCTTCGATTGCAGGTTCATACTTGGTGCACTTCAAGGCCAATCAAGTGCCACTAACTTCATCTGTTAGCCGGTTTCTTTTGTTCATTTTAATATTATTTAATGCTGAGAACAAAGTCTCACAAACATACGTTGATGAAAAAATTGTTAGCAAAGCCATCGCTAGATTTTTTATGTCGCTAAAAGTGTCAGGTACTCTGTTCCAAGAACTCAAAATTTCTTGTTCGTAGTTGCACTCTTCTTCATTATTCAAACGATTTCATTCCAGATTTTCAAGTTTCGACCATAAGTCGACAAACACATGAGTCCAAATGCTACCTTGAAAATCTGCAAGTGCATCTCTAAATCGTTAATTTGCATCCATTGGAAATCCTTTAATTCCAAAGTACGGTAAACAAGTACATCCGGATACTTAATTATTTTAATGGTCTGTTCTAGGCTTCTAAATTGGTTGAATCTTTCACTGAACTGTTTAAATAACGAGTTTATTATATTCTGGTACATAGGTATGGACTCCATTACACTCGTTGTAGTGGCCTTCTCGAAATACTTTTTTATCCGAGCAAAATACTTATAAGTTTTAGTTTCAGTATCTCGCTTGAAAATCTTGTTTACTTTCAAAAGATTTGATGTATGCAAACATAACGTCAATACTTTTGCCAAAACCTTGTAATTTTAAGTTCAGTTCATTCATATGAACAGAGAGATCTGTAAAAAACATCAAATTGCTGACCCACTTATGATCATTGATCTGAGGAAAGTTTGCCAGATCCTTATTCTCAATGAATACCATAATTTCTTCAAAGCACTCCACAAATTGCTCAAGTACTTTACCTCGACTCAGCCATCTCACATTATTGAACATCAGTAGTCCACTGTAGGTTGAATCAATTTCCTGTAAAAGTGCAGAAAATTCTCGCTTGTGAAGGGGTTGAGAAGCTATAAAATTCAAAATTTTTGTTACAACTGACATTAAATCATTCAATTCTGAGAATCCCGATTTGGCACACAACACCTCCTGATGGATCATGCAATGAAAATGTACAAGTGGATGTCTAATAGCTTCCATAAACAATTTCAGGAATCCCACATTTTCCCCACCATATTTGGTGCCCCATCTGTCGTGACTGACACAATTTTAGAGATATCAATGTTTAGATCACTGAATGTTTTTATAACAACTTTACATATTTTGTTTCCTGATCTACTTATTGGCACTGATTCTAACTTTATCAACTCTTCTCTCATGGTGAGACCATCAGAATATCTAGCAATAATGGCCAACTGAGCATTTGATGTGTCATCAGTAGTTTCATCAAGAGAAATCAAAAAATATTTACAACTAAGTCTTTTTTTAATTGATGTACGTTTTTGTTATGATCTATTATTCTGTTTTTGATAGTATTTCTACTGAGTGGTAACTCAGAAATTCTTTTAATAATATCATCTTTATTTTTCATATCGTGAAATAGAGCTGGTGCACATCTTAGAAATGTTTTCTTAATAAATTCTCCATCACGGAGGGCTTTTCCATGCTGAGCTATGGAGTGAGCAATACAGTAACTTGCTGATGTTAAATTTGTAGAGCATCTTACAAATTTAATGATGGAATTTGATTGACTTTTATAGAGGTGTAGCTGCCTAGAAATGTATTCCTTCCTTTCATCGATACTTTTTTTCAAGAGCTGACAATGATTAATTTCAAAATGTCTCTTTACATTCCACGTTCTGCTTACTACCGTTTCATTACACAGTGTGCACAATGATCTGTTGTTTCTGTCGACAGTCCCGTACATCTTGGTTCATATGTCTTGAAAGGGTCGGCTACTGCTACTTCCACTTCCTTTATCATTCAGTCTTGCTTTTTTATTTTTTTGATTCTCCATCACAAGGCTGCAAAAAATAAATAAATATAAATCACGGCGTTTTTTATAAAAGGTTGATAGGTTTCTTACCTATTAACTTTTTGCAGTGTTGTTGCACTGACTCCTGGTGCAAAACAATTCAAAGATAGTATGTATAACCAACAAATATATGGTGCTGTAATCAATTACCCGACACACAGAATGTCTCGTGGAGCACTGTTGCACAGTATATCTTTTTCTTCTAACCCTTCCACTCCTGTCTCCTAACGAACATGGCGATCAAGTGCGTCCGTTTGCCGAATGCCCCCGAACGCTCGGGAAGCTTACCTGAGGCACATGTTGACAATAACGAGGCCGTTTCCAGAATTGGGCATTTTGTCACTTGAGTAAAAATAAAATGTCATGAGTAAAGATTAATCTCTTTATAGTGCAATTCTCAACCTTTCTATATTAATGTCAATATTGGAACAATGTATCTTGGATGTTTTCACTATGTATCTTTGCTACGCAACACCGATGTACATGTTTACATCCGGTTTTAGAATTGCATTATTGATCATGAGTAACGTGAGTAATAATATTACTTGAGTGATGCCCAACTCTGGCCATTGCGAGAGACAAATATTTGAATTATGCAATTTTTTGTCTCTGTCTATGTGTGTCATCCAAAATGAGTTCGCCTGTCACCTCTGACACGCGTGTCATAGGTTCGCCATCACTGTCCTAGCACTATCCTGGAGGCCACTCGAGTCACATTTGTAAGATCATATGAGGGCCCTACATCTAAGCATGCTGAAGCCAAATTACCCGTGAAGGTGTGCTGGCCCCTTCCAAACTAAATGGCAAATTTTAACAGAAATTTGAAACCTGTAACTTAAATACATACATTAGTCATTTGCTTATTCATTACAGTTCTGAAATGCTTTCTCAACACACAACATGGAAAAGCTGATATTTCAGCATTTGACAAATTAATGTTTAAAAAGGAGAGGACAGGAAATATACTTTCAACAGTTTGCCATCATTGCGGGTAGTATTTCAATTCAGTATTTCGAATAGGCCCTGGAAGCAATGTAAGTGCATGGTTTTAAATTAGAAACAAAAAGCTGTAATTGCAAAGCCTGAAAAATAAACCTAATTACTATGATCATATTCTATTATATTACTTTTGTTGTTAACTTGAATTATTTGAAGAAATGAAACTGATATCTCAGGTTTTATGATGCTTGTCAGCTTCAATATTACCATCCTAATGAAATTAAATTTGAGTTGAAGTGTTCAATGAAATAAGCACAAATTGAAACTTTGAAAACAGGTGAAGTGGGTGGATATTGATCTCTTTCATGGAGACAGTTGTCTGGAAAGGACTGGGGTGGTCCAGGAAAGGAGCTGTAACATCCCACTACGCCAAGCCCAACCTATTTTCTACATGTCAAACATTCAATGATAAAGCATACTGATGACTGGCAATATTTGAATAACAGGTTCACGCATAGGAACACCATATACAATGGCTAGATTAAAAAATTGAAAATAGCAAATATCTATTCTTATTTATATATATAAAAGCCTAAGTGACCGGCCGACTGGCAGGTAGCTATGATGCATACTGACCACCAGGGGCAGATGCTCAATGCAGGAGCAGAAACCACAGGCATGGAAACATGGAACAGACTGATGAATCTCAGAGGGGAGGGTGGAGGGTGGGAAGAGATTAACCAAAGATCTTATATGAATACTAGAGGCCCGGTGCACGGATTCATGCACCTGTGGGGGTCCCTCAGCCTGGCGGCCTGGCCTGCAGGGATCAGGCTGAAACTGGCTCTCCAACATCCCCCAAGGGGTCCCAGATTGTGAGAGGGTGCAGGCCAGGCTGAGGGACCCCACCAGTGCACAAATCTGTGCACTGGGCCTCTAGTTTCCAATAAAATAAAATTTAATCTAAGCCTTCTTTATAAACAGTGACTACAGACTCCACATAAGCATTTTTTTGTTGTTGTTATTTTAAGACATGCATCATTATGGCCCGTACATTTTTATAGCCTTTCCCATAATACTTGATCTATTAAACATTTTGAAAATGACACTATAATTTCATGGCACAAAAAGGAATAACAGAGTTTTTGTGAGCATTTCAAGTTTTTAGAAATGGAATTGTAAATGAATAATTTTCTCCAAGATAAGCCACTTATCTTAAAGGTTAGCTTGTCACTGATTAGTTTTAGTACTTGAGTCATGGCTCTTTTTAAAAAAAAATATTTTTAAATTGATTTTAGAAAGAGAGGAAGGGAGAGGGAGAGAGAGGGAGAGAAACATCGATCAGTTGCCTCCTGCACACAACCCTGGCATCAAACCCTGCGATCTCTAAGTGCATGGGATGGTGCTCAAATAACTGAGCCATATTGCCCAGGGCTGGGTGATGGTTCTCTCTCATCTAGCTTTCAAAAATACCATCTACTCCAGGAAACCTGGCATATTCTACTGCCATTAACTGCATTGATTTTTGCTTTGCCTATGATAGTCTTTTTCAGGTACAGTAACTTTCTTCTGTTTCAATGATTTGTAAAGATATGTTAAATACAAATGAAAGATTTGAATTGAAATTAAAATCCCACTGCATAATTCAATTGAGAAGAAAATCTAATTAGTAAATTTTCTATTGGTGTTAATTTGCCTATTCTTAGGCAATGAAAGTACATCATTTTTTTAAAGAAATAAATGTGATTCAATCTAATTTCAGAAAACTTAAAATATGAAAAAGTATTTTAGAATCAAGGGACTAGCACTTAAATGCTTTCCAGTTATGATCTTAGTCATTCAATAGAGAGCTCATGGAATATCTTGAAAATGGCTCTGGAATAAGAGACAAGATCTGGGTTGAAGTCCCACGTCAGCCACTTTCAGGCTGTGTGACTTTGCAGTGATCACTTAACCTTTCTGAATCTCCTTTATCCTGTCTACAAATAAGAATAAACCTCTTGTTCGGATTAAGTAAGGATTAATTTGTGGACTTTTCTTTTGTTTGTTTGTTTGTTTTTACAGCTTTATCGAGATATAATTGGCATGCAATAAACTACTCATATTTAATATGTATACGTTTGATCCATGTTGACATATATATGAACATATGAAATCATTACAATCAATATAATGAACCCATCAATCCCCAAAGTTCCTCGTGACTCTTTATAATTCCCTTCTAGTCCCCAACACTGCTTTCTGTCACTATAAGTTAGCTTAGATCTTCTAGAATTGCACATAAAAGAAATCACACAGTATATAATGTTATTTTTTTTATTTGACTTCTAATCTCTGTGACAGATTTTATGTTTAACTTTTATTTTCATGGCTTCCCAAAGTGTAGGATTTCTCTTTCAGTTACATTTGTTTTGGGTTATTTCTCTCTAGCTTTATGATATGATCACAGAATATAGCTTATAGAAACAATGTTTTAGAATATTTCAATGATTTTTTTGGTGTGATGTATATCATGCAGATAATTTTGGTAAATGTTCTATGGATAGTCTTAAAAAGTTGGAATTTAATAAATTAGCCCTATTGCTTATTTTATTAAGATCATATATGATTTTCTTTTGATTGAATCTATCCAAGACTAAAAGAAGAATATTAAATTTTCCCTAGCAATAATCAATTTCTCACTTTGTTTCTAGCAGTTGTTATGTCATATGTATTGAGAATGCATGATATGGACAAAAAATTCATAACTTCACATATTCATTAACATTGAAATTTTAAAACAACTAAATAATACAACTTTCTTGTTTAGTTGTTTTGTATTTCTACTGTGTCTGAAATTTATGTTGCCATCTGTTTTATTTTTTTTTCTATATTCTTGATAAATCTTTTCCAGCCCTATTACTTTTATCCTTCTTCATTTTTCAAGTCAAATTTGTCTCTTGTGAGCATTACACATTTGGATTTATGATTTTGTTTATTCTTTGTATAATTTGTGGATCTTTTCTCTAAAAGGGTGGGGATTAAGCTATTTGAGTTAATTATCATAACTGATGTATTTGATTTTATTCCTGCTAACTTGTTTTACTCTTTCTTCATGTCATTTTTTATTTTCTGTGTTTTGTTTCAATCCCTGCATGAATCACATTTTATAGGTTTCTATCTCCAATGCTTTGTAAATAAATATATCAGTTTTTATTAATCCCAATGATTACCTTATGTAATTTTAAAACTATTGTCAGTATTAATTTTGCAGTTATTAAGATCTCAAGCTTAATGGTATCATTTGTTCTTCATCTATTTAAAAGGAAAGATTTAGCATCTCTTTATTTTCCTCTAATCTTTACTCATTGGAGGTTACCATTTGAATTCCCAGTCAGGGCACATGTCCGGGTTTTTGGCTTGATCCCCAGTAGGGGGCATGCATAGGGCAGCCTATTGATGTTTCTCTCTCTCTCCTTCATCTTTCCCCTTCCTCTCTCTAAAATAAACAACAATAACAAACCAATAGGATTTAAGAACTAGAAAAACAAATTAGACTATGACTATTTCATAGTATTTCTGTTTCAAGCACTGTTTTTTGAAATTTTCATTGAACGGTGTAAGCCTATTATATTGGCCATTAAATCTAACTACTGTGGGTAATGATTATAGTCCCATTTTCCACTTATCTTATATTTTTTAGTCCTTTTATTCACATTTCTCTGTTATGCTTTTTAGAGTAAAATTTTACAGGATTAAATTTGGGAATAGCCAACATTATATTTTCTGTAGTTTCCAAACCTGAGCATTGATTTACTTTGGGAAATCAATGTCTTGAACGATAATATTTGATATCTATATGCCCATTTTCTTCTGATGTTTTAATTATAATAAAATCTGATTCTTTGTAGATGATCTATGCTTATTTTCCACCTATATACTTAAATTCATCATTATGTGAATTTCTTTTCATTGATCTTTCTATGGAGCATGATCAATTGTTTTAGCTTTATACTCAGATGTGAGTTTAGGTACAAAATGTATTCTTTAATGATTTAGTCAATATCCCTTCTGGTATGTTGCACTTGATTCTTCCTAGGTAAGAGCCATGATTCTTAAATTGTATTGTTCTACATCTAAGATCATCTTTCAGTAATTTTGTCTTTCTTCATTTTCACTGCAATTTGGGAGATATTATAATATTTGTATTACAAATCACTGGTTCAATTGATCCCCTCTTGTAAGTGCTGCTCTTGATTGTTTTCTTAAGATAATTTAAAGTTACAGATATTCTTTACTTTGTTCTCTCTTTCTTAACATGTTCCCTTTACTCTTCGTTTTCACTTCTGTTTGGCTTTTTAAAAAAGGATGAAACCATGTGTGTTTATTGCAATCAATAGAGACAAAAAGAGTCTTCTTTCAGTGCTAAAACACTTTCCCATGCATGTATTTTCTTAACTTGGACTTGTTGTTTTCCTTGTTCTGTTAACTTACCCTCCCTATGTTGATTACTCTGGCCTATTCTTAGAAATACATAATGCCTGTCAGTTTGTTATAGGCACTGATACATCCTGCAGTAAGAAAACTCTTTAACTATCTCCATACCAATATCTCCTAAAGTTAATGGATCCTAGAACTTTCTTCTCTGTGAAATACCTCACAGAGCAAGTGTTTCATGAAATTACATTTTATCATAAATGGCTAAAAACAGATCATTTATAACCTGTTAACATTATAAGAAATTTTTGATTGCTATAATTATCAATTATAACTTAATTTCACTTAAGGACAATTTATTATGTTTTTATACTTAGCAGTGTCATTACAAATGAAAAGAAATAGTGATGAAGAGTTGACTAATGTTTTTTCTTGTTATGCAAAAATAATATGTAGATGTTAAGAATATATCTTCTAATTCTTTAAATGAGGAGGAAAATCATTTAATGAAATTTTTATAGATACCCACACAGAGAAACTGCAGAAGAAAATTGCAAAATCTATCACACGTTATACCATCACAGATCACATTTACTGTGAGAGAGTGCTAAAAGTTGTCAAAACAACTAATTACAGGATGTGAACTGTTTTTTTCTAACTTCACCAATTGGAAGATTCCCTATCGGGGGTTGGAACATTTCAAAGAATCTTATTTTTTGTGTGTATCTTATAGCTACATAGAATATAAAAGATGTTTGCACAAAAGTACATAAAAATGAAGAAGGAACTGCAACTAGTCACCAAGGTAAACCAATGAGGATAGGAAACCTCTTCAACAAATGGTTCTGGAACAATAAAATAAATAAAATAAAATAAAATACATGGACTACTACACACCAGATATAACCCAATGTAAATGTTAGGCAATAATATTGATATAAAAAAACATGAGACAATATTTTTATGACCTTAGTTTGGGCTGAGATTTTTATAGGGGACACAAACCATAAAATAAATATTGATAAAATGAACTGCCTCATAATAAAAACAATAAGTTCTATTATCAAAAGACACTCTTAATAAAACAAAAAGGAAAGGTGCACATAGGATAAAATAGTAAGATAAACACTTCTACCTACAATACATGCCAGTAAACAATCTTTATTAATCAATAATAAAAGATAAACAACCCAATTGCATGGGGTAAAAACTTGATTATACTTCACAAAAGACATTTGCTTGACATAACCATATGAAAATGTACTCAATGTCATTATCAGAGAAATATAAGTGAAAACCCCAGTGAATTGCTCCTACACAACCACTAGAATGGACAAAATTAGAGACTAGAAACACCAGATGTTGGTGAGGACATGAAGCCCAGAGCTCTCAGATATTGTTACTGAGAGAATAAAATACAACACTTAACTTTGAAAAAATTATACTATATTCTTTGACTCAGCAATGCCATTTAGGTGTTAACCCAAGAGAAATGTCTACAAAAAAGAGTTGTAAGTAAATAATGGTAATTCTTAAAATGGAGTACTAGTCAATAAAAGGGAATACAATCTGGCCAGCATGGCTCAGTGGTTGAGTGCCAACCTATGAACCAGGAGGTCAGGGCACATGCCCAGGTTGTGGGCTGGATCCCCAGTGTGGGGCATGCAGTAGGCAGCTGATTCTCTCTCATCATTGATGTTTCCATATCACTCTTCTTCTCCCTCTCCCTTCCTCTCTGAAATCAATAAAAATATATTTTAAAAATCTCTATATATAAAAGCCTAAGCAACTGTTTGACTGTTCGACCCTTCAACCGGTAGCTATAATACACAATGACCACCAGAGGGCAGATGCTCAATGCACATGCATAGAAAAATGGAACAGACTGATGAATCTCTGAGGGAAGGGAAGAAAGAGGAGGGCAGGAAGAGATTAACCAAATATCTTATATGCATACTAGAGGCCCAGTGCACAAATTTGTGCACAGGTGGGGTCTGGCTGGTCTGCCCCGATTGGGGCTGATTTGGCTGAGTAAGGCATGGGGAGGGGACGCTGGTGGTTCGTAGGCCAGGGAGGGAACACGGGAGGGCTCCAGGGTGTGTCTGGCTCATCTCGCTCAGTCCTGATCAGCTGGACCCCAGCAACAAGCTAACCTGCCAGTCAGAGGATCTGCCCCCTGGTGGTCAGTGCATGTCATAGAGAAAGATTGAGCGGGCTTAGCATATCATTAGCATATTATGCTTTCATTGGTTGAAGAGATGACTGGGCACTTAGCATATTAGGGTTTTATTATATAGGATAGGATGTAAGAGAGTGGTCTAATTTCATTTTTTTACTTGTATCTGTCCAATTTTTCCAATACTATTTATTGAAGAGATTATCTTTTCATCATTGTATAGCCTTCCCTCTTTCATCGTAGATTTAGTGTATAAGTGAGGATTTATTTATGGGCTTTCTATCTATTCTATTGATCTTTATATTTGGTTTTATGCCAATATCATGCTATTTTGATGACTTGTGTTATAGGATGGTTTAATATCAGGGAACATGATACCTCTCACTTTGTTCTTTCTCAAAATTTATTTGGTTATTTGGGGTCATTTGTGGTTCCATATAAATTTGTAGGATTAGTTCTAATTCTGAGAAGAATGCCCATTGATATTTTAAATGGGGCTGGATTGAATCTTTATATTGCTTTAGGTAATAAGGACATTTTAACAAAATTAACCCTTCCATTCCATGAGCAAAGGATAGCCATCCATTTATTTATATCTTGTTGAATTTCTTCAGTCTTTTATATTTTTCAGAGTATAGGTCTTTTACCTCATTGGTTTAATTATTCCTTTCTTATGCTTTTTTATTGTAAATGGTATTTTTTTCTTAATTTCTTTTTCTGGTTGTTTATTATTAGTGTTTATAAAGAATACTGGAGGCCTGATGCACAAAGATTCGTGCAAGAATAGGCCTTCCTTCCCCTGGCTGCCGGCACCGGTTTCCCTCCGACACCCAGGAACTGGGCTGCTTTGCTCCAGCCGCCACCAGGCATCTGGGACCGGGGCTGCTTTGCTCCAGCTGCTGCTGCCATCCACCAGGGGCTTGCTCCAAGCTGCACCATGTGGCTCCTTGGAGCATGCCCCCACTCCTGGGTGTGTGTGTCCCCTGGGGTGGGGGTAGCACACAGTCCCCTCCCCCCCATCTGCACTTGCAGCTTCTCCTGAGCAGTCGTGATGCAGCCTCCTCGAGCAGGTTGTGACGCCCGGCTAATTTGCATATTACCTGCTTATATATATATATATATATATATATACAGAAGATAATTTTTATTTCTAATAAGTTTTCAGGTGATGCTAATACTACTGGTCAGGGAACTGGATAATGGCTTCTCTTTGTAACAGCTGAAGAACCGAGAAGAATAATTAACTTTCAAATTAGTACTTAAAAGAATACATGAATATCAGATTATAGCAGAAGCCCCTACTGAGTCCTTCCCTTCCAGGTATATCACTACTCTGACTACTGTTTGAGTTCTTTTAGCCACTTAAGGCACATTCACAATTCATTGCATTCATTTGGGTCAAAATTTACTGCTTTCATATCTACTTGACCTGAGAAGTTGCAATCATGACAGGTTATTAAGCTTCTAGAGGCCCGATGCATGAAATTTGTGCAAGAGTAAGCCTTCGCAGCATCGGCTTTGTCCGGAAGGTGGTCTGGAAGGTCATCTGGACTGTTGTTCTGCTGTTCAGCCGTTTTGTCGATTTGCATATTACACGTTTATTATTATAGATGTCAGTGATTTATTGGAAGGGGTGGGATGGTGTGGCAGATTTGATTACTGAGCCTAATTCTTTCTTCCATGCATATTGTCATATGACTTATATTGCTGTATGGATGGGGACACGAGAAAGGATACTTTTTTACTTGACTAAAGCTTAGACATCTGAGTTGTCTTGGTTAACAAAAAGTGAGTTCTGCTTGGAAGCTTTGAGAACCCTCCTGTGATTTTTCAACTGTTTTCCTCCATGTGCCAGAAGAATAATATGTTACAAATAATGGCTGCTCCTTGGCTAAGATGAGAAATATATGTGCAGAAGAGTAATAACCAATATGTTATCTGAGCAATAAATGAATATTTGTTATTATATGTCAGTGACATTTGGAAGCTATTATTGTAGCAAAATCTAGAGGAAATTGTTGCATTGCCTCCTACTTGAAACCAGGTATCAGGTGAAGCTGATTATGAATAGTATTTTAATTTTAGTTCCCACAATAATCCTATTACTTAGATACTCATAGTCAGATTATAGAGAAGAAAATAAGGTTTGCAGAGAGCTTATCACACTAATTGCTAAGAGATTTCTATTAATTATACTAATAATGCATAAATGGTGAGATATAAGTAAATAAGATTATATCCAAAGAAAGTAAAATTTATTAAGAAATATTATGTTTACCCTTTCTCATCCCAATATCTTAATCAATGTGCAGAGTTAATGTAACAATAGATTATATCAGAATCTTCTCCACCAGAATTGGTTTTTCCACTCCAGAGTCAATTAAATATATTTTAACCACTCAGAGCAGATACCTCCAGTTAACAATATTTAATCTTCAAAATTCTGAGTATAATTTAATTGGTTTTCTTTTGCAGTCGATAGGCTAATCAAAGAATGGCCTAATGTTTTGATGTTTGGAAGTGGAAGATAAACTCCAATAAGTTGAATGAATGGGGAGAAAACATTAGCCTAAATTTAAGAAAAATTTAGTTGAGTTAATAAACATGATAACTTAATAGATCATAAAAAGATTGGTTGTTAGTGATGCAGTCAATGAGGAATTCCAAGGCGAGATGATAAAGGCCTGGCATTCAAGGTTTGTGGTCAGGAAGCCTGTGTTAGTGAAGCGTCTATGATTAGGGATGTACAAGGTGAGGTACTTTTCCATTACGGTGAGAAAGATGTTTTATGAGGTAAGATTAGAGAATCCACTGTGATTTAGGGCTAGCTTTCTCATATATTTTATTCATTCATTCTTTAAATAAGTGTTTACGAAGCACCTGCTCTCTGCCGAGTGTGTTAAGTGTGGGTTATATTCAGCGAATAAGAAATAAACCTGCTCTCACAGGTCTCTTACTTTCTGGTGAGGGGAAACAAACAGAAGCAATAATCTTTTGGAAATTATAAATTCAATGAAGAGAATGATGAAGGAAGACTGGATTGAGTGTGACTATTTGCTAGTAGGATGGTATTTGCAGGAGAGGCAGATGGAGTTACCTGGAAAGGACACTGAGGAGAACTTGATGTTTGAGGTGAGACCTGAATGAAGGAAAAAAACTAGCCAGGGAGAAGTTTGGAAGGATACTGTTCCGGGGTGGTACCTGCAAGGGGAAAATGCCTTAAACTTCAATGAGTTCTTCATGTTCCATAACATCACCAAGGCCAGTGATTCCTACATTTAAAAGGATATACAGCCTGGTTAGTGGGCTAAGTGGTTGAACGCCGACCCATGAACCAGGAGGTCACAGTTCGATTCCTGGTCAGGTCACATGCCTGAGTTGTGGCTCAGTCCCCAGTGTGGGGCATCCAGGAGGCAGGCAATTAATACCTCCTTCTCATTATTGATGTTTTTATCTCTCTTCATCTCCCTTCCTCTTTCTGAAATCAATAAAAAACATTTTAAAATAAGGATATATAAATATAGATACTACTAGTATATATAGCCTTTTGAATATGAGTGTGTGTGTTTCATTGTTAGGCTTCTTTTAAATAATTATTTTTATAGGCAAGTACTCTCAATTTCTTGTTTGATTTATTTTTACTTTATTTATTTATTTTTTTTTAGCTTCCAGGGCATGTCTTAACTATAACAGCTGTATTGGGAACATGGGAAATTATATACCATACAGTCAGAAAGAAAGTGAGAAAGTACAATTATCTGGGAAGTTTCATATGATTCATACACACGTTTTAAAACATAATCTTTGTTGTCTAAATTTTCTGTGCTGCACTTACAAATAAGTGTTTCTTAAGCTTTTGTGAAATTTTGACCCCAAATATTCTATGGAGCAAAAGATTTAGTCACTGGACTAGTCCCACCCATGATCCCCCCTCAATAAATCCCCAAAATATCAAACCAAAGAAAATAAAATACATGTTAAATATCGGGATAAATAAACCAAATTAAAGAACCCCAAATAACCACTATTTCAGTAGAATGATCAGGAATAGCATTTCTTTGAAAACAACTCCAATTTAGTGATAAGAAAATTACTTTTGTTAATCACAACAATGTCATTCTATATGACATAGTTGTATGCAGTTTTTAAAAGGTCAGTCTCAACGCCTGTTAAAGGGAGTACGATTGTGTTATATGATCAAAGGGTTAGAAATACATAAAACATGGCCCCTTTTCAATTAGGGCTATTGTATACATACTTCACTAATGCCCATGGCGGGGATAGAAGAGGCATCCCTTAATCTGAATGCACTCAGGTAGAGAAGATTATATGCACAGCTCTTTGTGCTTTTGAGCGAGGTCCAATCATTAATGTTAACTGAACTATATAGCGATAGTGATTATATATGAATAAAGTTGAGTGTATTAAGCTTTTCCAAATACTCTCATGTGAGGATATGAACTGAAGGAAATTCAAACTATAAAATGCTTCATCATTTATATTCATCATAGCTTAATTTTGGCATAATTCAACCAGTATTTAAAGAAAACTAAGAGGAAATGCATATTGTTCATCTAACCATCAATATCAAAAAACAAAGCTATTTTTGTCTTGAGTGACATATTTTCCAATGACCTATGAGAAGATATTTAGCATCTAGAACTCTAAAAATTAATATACTCATGTTAAATTGAATGTGTTTTCCAATGTGTAAGAGACCACATTTTGGTATTTTTCCTTCCATTTTATCTTTTATGTAGTATATTTTACAATTTCACAATGTGCTTCTTTTTAGCTTGTCCCTAATGTTAGCCAAGAGATTCCCAATGGCAATTCAGAATAGAAGAACATTTAAATCCAGGAATATAATTTGGGGCATCAGAAAGCTTTTAGAAATGATTTTCTTTTCAGGGAGAAAGGCTACTGTCTAATTAGCCAGTGACAAGAATCTAATTAGCCAGTGGCAAACCCACCTGATCTTCTAATCATCAATCACATATCTTGTTAGTGGGAAAGTTATCTTAGTTTATTATAATTTAATCTTATAATTCATTTTCAAGCTGAGTGAATCAGACACTTGCATGACCTGTTGTTTAATGAAGGGCTCCTAGAGGAACCAGCATATAAATATAGAGCATTCATAATTGACTAGATTAGACTTTTAAGTATATTACTTATATTTCCTCAATTTTTAAATAAAAGGAATCTATTTAAGTATTAATTGGAACCTTTTCATTGACTTTATTTGGATACACTGAATTCTACTCCTAAATTTGCAAAGTATGTTTCAGTGCATTGCACTACTTAAAAATAGCTTCAGTTTGTGCTCTGCAGAGGTGGCAAGGGCAAACTTTTGCAGATAATTATTCCTCACTTCTACTTGGTAATAAACTGGTCATGACAATTTTTAGTACTTCAGTGTGTCCCAGCATTTCTGAATTTTCTAGTCTTGATTTAGCTATACCTTGTACTGGAACTATCATGTCATATTATTTGTTTGGATGCCAAAGTTCCAGCCTACTGCTTTGATAATTTTTTTCCTACATCATTACATCAAATATGTTTTATAAAAGAATTTAATTAGAGTAATTTCATATGTGATGTAACTGAATAATCATATCCAACTTACTTCTGCAATTCTTCACTGAAGATAGGGTTTGAATCTACTGAGTCTAGACAATTCAATGAGTACTATTTTTAAAAATTTGTCTTAGTCATAAATAGTTTTATATGTTCATCACCGAAAACAACAAAATTGGAAGATACATCAAAAGTTGTATAGAGCAGGTATTGCTAAAACTGAATTTTTGGTACATATTGGCATTTTCAATTACTTATAGATGTTAAAATAATTTAAAAACACTTCAATTCAATGTGTTGTATTCATACCTTAAGATGACATATATATGTATGCATATGTATGTGTGTACATGCATTGGCTTTGAAATCAAATCAATGATGTTGGAAGGACAGTAAAACTGAATGGAACAATTATTTTAAGACATCAATTATTGTCATATTGACTACATTCCACACACACAAAAAAAACCTCCCACTACTCTATGCCAAGCACCTCTTCTAACCTTAGTTTACATGGAAATCCCATATCTGCCTAGAGAGAAATATATTTCCTAGAGAACTGGCAGTACACCTTCCCGTTGCCCAACACTGCTAGCACTTAAATTAACCTGACATCCTTTAGCACCTCATGACTGAGTTGAGTTGATTTTGTGCAGGAAGACTTAGTTCTACAACAAAAACAAATCCTTACTTACTTGTGTTGCCCCATTTAATTACCAAACAAAAACCCATTAAAATAAAATAAAGCCATTTTTAAAAAGAATATTCCTAGTAGACCACTAAATATATTAGCAAATATTAATGTGAAGTTAGAAGAAAGGAAGAATGAAATGAAAAACGTATTTTAAAAAGATTTTACTTGAAATACAAAATGTAAGAATATTTTCAGATATTCTCATGAAAGTCTACTGTTCATCTTTGGAAGTTCAATGCCCCCCTGTTCAAAGAGAGCCAATGGCATTATTTTATAGAATGTTTGGCAAGAATGAAATGTAATTTAATGCCATACAAAAACAAAAGCATTATATTTGGAATTGCTATATAATGTGTATGCTACAAGCTGCTGCTTCCCATAAGACACAGCATTGAAGTTCAAAGAGAAGAGAGTACTGTCACATCTTAGGGCAGTGGTTCTCAACCTTTCTAATGCCACAACCCTTAAATACAGTTCATGTTGTGGTGACCCCCAATTTCATTGTTACAAATTGAACATAATTAAAGCACAGTGATTAATCACAAAAACAATATGCAATTATATATGTGTTTTCCAATGATCTTAGGCAACCCCTGTGAAAGGGTCATTCGACCCCCAAAGGGGTCGCGACGCACAGGTTGAGAACCACTGTCTTAGTGTGATTTGAGGATTAAATGAACTAGCACATTGGTTGGCATGTATTTGGCTTTCAATATCTGTTTATTTTCCTACTCAAAAAAATCAGCCATTGTTTGGAATAATTATTATGAAAGGCAAAAGTAGATAGAACTGAAAATCTTTCACAGTAATTTCTTTTGGAGTTAAAAACTAATTTTTCATTCAATAGTGAACATAGCGTTGCATGTTTTACTTAATTGTTTGCATTTATTAATCATTTAGAAACATTACAAAAACATAACTAACTAGGAAAAACGGAAGTGAACAGTGCTATATTCAAATAGATAATCTGGTTTGCAGCATGTTTTCCTCCAAAAGGGCCAGCCCCTATCTCCCATCTGAGAACGCACCACTAGGAGTTCAACCCTTGCTTCCTGAAGTCAAGACCTAAAATAGCTGTTCACATTTGGAAGATATTATTATAAGTATTCTTTTTAAACACCTTATCTAGAAATGAAAAAAAGAAACTTTTTTTTTTAAAGTTCAGATATCTCATACATTTCCTCTACAATATTTTTCAACTCATGGCCACTGTTTTTCTAAGACAAAATTTTCTTTTATCCTGAGTTTCATGGGTAACATAGCTTGAATGAGTGATATTTGAAGGTACTGATGAATGTTTCACAACAAGCAAAAACAGACATATTTCATTGTCACTGGCAGTTGGGTGAATTGTGTTCAAATTATTTCACATTAAATATGATCAAGTCAATTATTAAAGTATAGCCTACAGATCTGGTGAAATTGCTATCTTTCAAATATATTAAAAATGTAAGTAAATATTTACTTTAAATATTTATTCTAAAACATAATATGTTACTACTTGGAATAAATGCAAGATTTCAATTTGGGTTTTTAGGTGTAAGGAGGGCTTTTCTCCCTGGTTTGTACTTTAAAATGTGTTTAAGTGTGCCTTTATTTGTCTATATTTTAGGCATAATCTCTGTGTGTTTCTAATTATAAAACATTGGATTCTTTCAGTCTTTTACAGAGTTTTGTTTTTGTTTTTGAAATATTTTGTGATTGCATCCTCCCTAAAATGCATTAAAGCAATTTTATTTAAACTTCGGATCATCCAATTATCAGAATAGCACTATATAGACAACACATGGAGAAATGAGTCATTCACCCATCTCCCGTCTTTTGTTTCCTTTCCTGATTGAAGGGTTCAACAAATTGCTTGGGCTGGTAATGACTATGAAAGTTAAACACTATTTTTATCCATTCAGCTGGGAAAGTTTCAGTACAACATGTGGACCCATCATTCTGTCCTGGGCAGAAGCTCTGGAAATTCTTGACAGCTTATAATCTTCCTTGCTCATATTCACAAGTGAAAATGATTATACTTAAAAGCAGGAACTTCACACACTAATTTTTGAATCAACTTTCAAAAAAGCAGCCACCCCATGAAAATCGCTTACACTCTATAGCTTTTGAGAAAGTACTTATCTCAGAGAACAAAGCATTCAGGGTTTAAGGATTAAATTTACTTGTTTGTCATAATTTAAAGAATAAAATATATGAAATCTATATATTTGTGATAACACTTTTGATTTACTTATATGTAATGTTCTGAGTAAAGTTGAATCAAAAAGTTGGGAGTCTATTTGGTAGAAAACATTATTTCCACATTAGACATATACAAGATCTGGCTCACTGGGGCTAATCTATATGGAGCACCAAGCCCCTTCACTGTTATATATTTTTTCGTTGATTTTTTTTACTATCTGAAATCATATATCTTTGTGTTTACTTCTAGAAGTCTATTTCACCCATTAGAGTAGAAATTATAAAAGAGTGCACATTTTTCTTATTTTCCTCTGTGCTCTTTAGCTCTAGATTAGTACATGGCACATCAAGAACTATGGTGTCCCAATGAATAGCTGATGACTGCCTGAGTCAATGAAAAATCCCTTATCTTGTTTATTTAGTAGGCGCATACATTTTGCTACCAAGTACTTTCCATATGCAGCATCTGTGACAAAAGGTTTTGAAATCGTCACTGCAGAACTTCACCGTGGATCTTTATGTCAGTCAGTACAGTTTCTTATGCCTGTTTTCTGCATGTAATTATTCTTTAGTTGATATATATATATATTTTTTCCAAGTTCCTGCCTATGAATCTTCTCAATTAGAATGGAAACATGCCAAAGGCAGGAACTTGCAATATCTTCATCTTATGAGTTCTGTAATATCTGACATAGATTAGGAGCTCAATGACTAGTATATGGTAAATGTCTGAGTACCTGGTGGGTGTCAAATGATGGTTATTAAATAAATGCTTTAGTTCAAAAAATAATCTGACTATTCATGAATAAGGTAACTTTCTCTTCTGTGTATGTATATACCTATATATACACATATCCTATATAATAAAAGCCCAGCAACCGAATGGCAGAACAACCAGAACAACCAGTCGACCAGTCGCTATGACCACCAGGGGGCAGATGCTCAATGCAGGCGCTTCCCCCTGGTGGTCAGTGAGCTCCCAAAGTGGCAGCACTGCTAGGCTGACCTGGATGAGCAGCTGCTCCCACTGCGAACCCCAGGCCTACGGCAGGAACCCGGGCAGAGATCATCGCCTCCTTGCCCTAGGCTCCTCCTCCTTACTCCCTGTCACTTCCTCTGGACACTCGCAGGCCACGCAGCATCGCTGCCAGGCCCACAGAGCTGACCCCGGAGGCTGGGAGGCAGGTTCGTGACCTCTGCGGGACTGAGGCCTACTCCGCCATCTCTGTGCTATTGTCCCTGGGCTCGGCTTTGACCAGGTCCCCTGGAGACGAGTGCTCTGGCTCCACGGGAGATGCCAGACCAGGGAGCAGCTGCTCAGAGGGCGGGTCCATAGCCGCTTGGCTAATCTGGATGAGTGGCACTCCCACAGCAGGCCAACCCTGCAGGCCACGCCTCCACCAGTGCATGAATCCCGTGCACCAGGCCTCTAGTTAATTCATAAAAGGAATTTTTTTTAATCTTCTCTTTGTATATTTTCTTTATTTTCTCTTTATATAAGAAAGGAGTTAAAATAGATTATTTTATAATCCCCTTCAATTTTTTCAGTCATCTGTCTATTCAATTAAGGTTTTTATTTTATTTTCAATTCTGCACAGAACTCCTTCAAACTTTATGTGTATTTCTCCATTCCATAACTGTGTTGTTTAAATCAAAGGCTTCATTTTCTCACATGTGATTTTTTAGCCACCAGTGAGAACAGACTTTCATTCCCTCATAATCTTGGTATAGGGTATCAGGGGGACCTTTGAGAGCCAGGTAGGTCTACGTTATGGCTTGGGAGAGTCACTTACTCTCTTCAGGTCTCTATTTGCTCACCTGAAAATCAGAGCCATTGATGTCTACTGTGGCAGGTAGGGCTGACTTCATGGGCCTGTGGCCTGTGCAGTCTCTCATTTCCATACACTCAGAACAGTGTGCTTGGTTTAATGGTCCACTATCGCTGCCCTGAAATTCTTAAGATTTTTTAAGCAATGAACCTTACATCTTTATTTTGTACTGGGACATGCAAATTATGCAGCTTGCTCTTTTGGCAGGATATTGTAATGATTCAATTAAATAACATTACAAAATATTTAGAGTACTTCGTTAAGAATAAATTATCTCTTCCCAATTATTTCTTAAAATGTATAGACTTGTGTATTTCTACAGAACATTCAATAGCTCAATGACCAATAATTGTGTAAAGAAATAAGTACATATATATAAATATTTTTAAATGAATTAAATAGCATTCAATGTCGGAAGATAGCGTTCTCACGTCATTCAGTTAGGTGCCTAGAGTTTTGCAAAGGGCCCGTTTCCCCCCATTGTATATAGTTACAGTAATCATAGAGAAAATACATTCAACTTTCCTTTCTTAGACTAATGACTAGTCTTAAGCTTTTCCATGGGCCATTTTTTTCTGTTTTCTATATGTATTTCTATATTCACAATATATTTTATATTATACATAATTATATAATTAAACATTATAATTGTACATATTAAAGAGAATACATACAAAATAAATGGCTGATGCAACATGATACTACAAAAAATAACCAAGTCTGTTTTCCATATTAAAATAATTTATAAATTAAAATAAAATGGAAAGAAATAGTTAGTTACAAAATAAATATTTAGTTTATAATTAAGCAAAACTAGACAAAATTTTTAAAGGACACATTTATAAATTAAGTGATAAATATAAAAAAATAAAATAAAAAATTTAAAGTAAATGCTAGCTATGTAATGGATAAAAGAGAATAAACAAATATAAGAAAATTAATCCAGAGAAACATGAAATTTCACTAACATAAGTTATTAAAATACTGTAAAAATCACATAAAGCTTTGCTCTTGTAGTGCAATGAAAGAACATACATCAGGAGGCAGGCTAAGTTCAAGGCTTCACACAGTCTGCAGAGAAGCTCAGAGCCCAGGGCTTAAGTCGTCTCATGGGCTTTGGACTTGATTGGCCTCTCATGCCTTTAGGGTCTGGCCAAGGGTCCCTGGCAGCTGCACCCTTCCCTGTGTGTGGCTGAGGGTGTATAGCCTGGGTAGCCCTCATTCTCTCACCCTGAGATTAAGTGGTTATCATGTCTCATGGTTTTGCAGTGAGAAGTGCTGCAACTTCTTAATAAATACCAAGTTCTTTCTCCTATTCCCAGGGTTGTAACCCAGTGATTCTTATAATTGGTCCACATAGTGTTAGCTCCTTTTCAAAACTAGGATCAACATTAAGACTTCTGGAAACTCTTGAAAAAGTGGAAGATCTGGCACCATTGGTCCAGATTCCTGACTGGCTACATCACCTCAACTGAATACTACTGCATGGGAGGTCACATGCTTCCTCATTGGCCCTAATACTCCACTCAGTCAGAAGCCAGGCTCATGGCTGGTGAGTACAGCGGCAGTGGCAGGAGCCTTTTCCATCTCAGTGTCAGTTGGACATCCCCTGAGGGCTCCTGGACTGTGAGAAGGCACAGGCCAGGCTGAGGGACCTCCCCCACCACCCAAGTGCACAAATTTCATGCACTGGGCCTCTAGTACTTTATAAAAGGCTCGGTTACTATTATTTTCTGGATATCTTCTTAATTATAAAACCAATTTATTATACATGTGGGTGTTTTTTTTTTTCATTTTTTAGTTAACTGTGGCTCTGATTTTCTATTTAATGAAAATTCAGTAACTCAGTTGACAAATAAAGGAACCAATTGGGTGGTATGAAGTACCTGATGAAATATTAGACTGTATAAATAAAAGTAATTTCTAGTTATATGATATGTTAAGCATTAGATTTTGAGAAAGTCTACTTAGTCAGTTGTAGAGGGAACACTATTAGATAGAATAAAATGTAATCAAAGTAAAGAGGCAGCAGAGGAAAACAAAGATGAGTTGAATGAGTACTTAGAGAATTGCATCAGTCAGGAATAACTTTTGGTTCTGATTAACAGACATCTCTCCTCCCAATCAAATAGTAGCTTAAACAAATTTTGGAGACCTTATTCTAAAGAACTTTGAGTGAAGGTAGGGTATCCAGCATGACACTTTCTAGTATGGCCACTATATAATGTCATCAGGGGCCCAGGCTTGCTTTGGTTCTTAGGGTGGGACGACCCTTGCCCTCACACTTTCAAGATACCTGTTGAGACTGCAGACATCATGCCTTGTCTCAGGAAGGATGAGAGTGAAATACCAAGGGAAGAAAAGTTGATTGCAAATACCTTTTTTAAAGGCGCTTTCTCAGGAGTCTACCCAATGGATTCTGTTTATATCTCA
Source organism: Myotis nattereri (assembly GCF_964212035.1). NCBI lineage: Eukaryota > Metazoa > Chordata > Mammalia > Chiroptera > Vespertilionidae > Myotis > Myotis nattereri. Next base: position 38,410,715 of record NC_138076.1, on the reverse strand, counting down.
TTCTACTATATTTCACTAGAGGCCTGGTGCACAAAATTCATGCACAGGTAGGGTCCCTAGGTCTGGCCAGCGATCAGGGCTGATTGGGGCCTTCCAACTGCTGGCCAGGGCCTTCCTTCGTTCTGCACCACCCCCTGCTGGTCAGCACACATCATAGTGAGCAATCGAACTCCCTAGGGGACACTTTGCACATTAGCCTTTCATATATATATATATATTGCCTTATATCTCTTTAGACAGGATACTAGCTGTGCCTAGCTACAAGTGAGCCTTGGAATAGGTTGTTTTGTTTAGTCACATTGCAAACATGAATAAAACAGGAGATTCGTCAGTAAGACATTAGGTTACCATTATATTGTATAGACCACTAGCATTATGTGACATTTTTCTCATTCAGAAAAATTAATTTAAATATAATAATATATTGATGCATAGTTGACAGTCTCTTTGCAAGAAACTTATCTGGTTTGGATCTAGCAATAGCCATGTGATAGAGTCAGAGTCTGGGCACAGGCCCTTAGAGAAGAAGGTGACAAGCTCAGGGATGGGTTATAGTATGGCCACTTCAAGACTTAGACCCTGCCTCCTGCAGGAGGGACATGTGGTCTTTTCTTACCTGTGTTATAAGAACATTGAATTTCAGTAAGTAGGTTTTATAAGTGAATCTCTCATTTCCCATCTTTTATTTGCTGGAATAGTTTATTTTTACTTTTTGAAAATTAAGTAGGAGAGCAGCCTAATATTTAGCTTTTGATGTTAAGAGTTTTCTCTTTTTTTCCAATTGAACTTGTCTTTCACCTGACTCCAGAAATAGTCTCTAATTTTGCTGCAGGAACAATATAATGCTGTTCTCCACCTAATGAAGAAAGTAGCTAATGATTGATGCTAATGAGTACGTGTTCAGTGAGAGGAACAGAACTGTTGGATATTTTCTTGAACTCTCCATTAGATTGATGTGTTTCCACTGGCTTTAACCCTCTGTTTCCTTATATTCCCAACAGTGTGAACTTTAAGCGCTATGTTGAGAATAACATGCCTTTAGTAGGGCACCAATTTGGAATGTATTCTACCCCTCCACTGAGTTTCTCAGTGAACAAAGAACAATTATGGAAATTTGTATAATTACTTTTCCTGGTTAGAGTTCAGTAGAAAAAAAAAGTCCTTAATATAAAAAAAAAAGCCCAAATATTATATGAAAAATACACATTACACAAAAAGAATGGTCGAAGGACTTAAACAACTTACCCAAAGGAAAAACATAATAAAAAAAATGTATATATAAAATTTCCTTTGAATTAGAAATGTAAACTTTTTTTTTTTTTCAAAATATATTTTATTGATTTTTTACAGAGAGGAAGGGAGAGAGATAGAGAGTTAGAAACATCGATGAGAGAGAAACATCGACCAGCTGCCTCCTGCACATCCCCCACTGGGGACATGCCTGCAACCCATGTACACGCCCCTGACCGGAACCGAACCCGGGACCCCTCAGTCCGCAGGCCGACGCTCTATCCACTGAGCCAAACCGGTCTCGGCGAAATGTAAACTTTTTAACATGTAAATTGGAAGAATGTTTTTATGCTATTTAGTGTTGAACATGCTTTGGCTTAATTTTTCTTAGAGTAATTTGCCAATGTCAATTAAAGAATCTTCAAAATCTATACCCATTGACCCAAAAGTTTTATTTCAAAGAATTTACTTAAGCAATTCCCCAAAAGGCAAAGATTTAAATGTATAAAATTAGTCTTTGCAATTTTACTCAATAGTGAAAAAAAGGAAAACTTCCTATATATCTAAAAATAATATTAAATGATTAAATGCAATAGACTAGAGCCACACTAAAAAAAAGTTTTCAAAGGATAATTGAAAACCATGGACAACGGTCATGATGTAATAAGTAAAATAAGCAAGATTAAAAATATATTCTTGAGTATTATATTGTGTATATAATCTGTTTAAAATGAACAAATAGGCCAAAAATGTGAAAGCAATAAACTCTGAGTGGTGAATTTCACAAATTTATATTCATTCAATCATCAAAGTATAATTAAATGTACTGGTTAACATGATATATATTATTCACTGAACTATTTGAAGTCAATTTTTAGGACAAATGGTAGCAAAAATGCCACATGATTCTGAGAATAGTCTTTTACACCCCTATTTGTCAAAATTAAAGAAACCAAGTAACATCAAGCAAGTGATTCAGTGATAATATAGTTACATGAATTAATATTTTCTATTTTCAAAATCCTCTGTGATGAAAAAAATAATATTTGTCTATAATTTATTTGCAATAAAATATAAGATTTTATGTGGCAAAACTTCAGTAAAAACACATTTTAAAAATTAACAAGTTCTGTTTCTCACTATAATAAAATAGTTTTAATAGACCTATGATATGGTCAAAGACAAGAAAAGCTTGAAAAATATCCCAAAAAATCTATTTGAAGGAGTTGGAATGCTTTTGAGACAGCCAGGGCTTGAGAAACCAAGACCTCAAAGAGGAGAAAAGCTAATTTAGGCGTGAACCTGGTTTCTGTGCAATGCTTTCCCCTCAGATCATTTGCTGGTTTTTATCTTGTACAGGGAAAGAGGGTAAGAAGCTCGCAGAGGGCTTAGATATAAGAAGAGAAGATAATTGAACTTTCTAGAGTATTAAGGGGATGGCAACAAAATATATAAGATTGAACCTACCAAGACTTCCAGGATTTGAGAGGTCATGATCTTCTTGAAGATAAGGGAGGGGCAGAACATGAGCCAATACTTCACTCTAGTTTTCTCTCCAAGGTGTTTGCCAGTCACAAGCAACTAAGACTCCAAGAAGAAATGGTCTAAGCAGCTGATTAGGACTTCAGGGAATAATATGGTCCTTGGGAGACAAACATTGAATCTCTGGAACTACTAAGAGCCTGGATCCCAGGTTCTCATAGAAGCCTGGAGAAGTATTGTTGAATCAGAGACAGATCAGACCTCACAGGAAATGCAATCTATTTGGAATCAGCTCAGTCCCTGACTGGATTGGGGATATCTACCTCTAATGTTGATGTTTATTAGAGTATAAGATAACTTATCTCTGGATAAGTATTACACTACTCAGAGCCTCTTCTGTGTCCTGCATTCAATAAAAATAACTTCAAGAAAACAAAACAAATAAAAAACAACCAACTAGGACCATTTGGAAATAAAGACCAAGAGAGGATGCTGGAATATCAGATATATGAAGTCTAAGTTTAAGAAAAGAGATGACAAACTGTAGAATTTCAACATATATTTCTAATGAATATAAGAATACTGCTGTGAATTATAGTTACTAATATTGGGAGCTCAAATGGTGGATTAACAGCAGATTGCACATAACAGAAGAGAGTATTAGTTAAAAAGAATGTAAAGCATATTTAATGGTGAAATGTTTTAAACTTTTCCACCTGAGATTGGGAACAAGACATGGATTCCTGATAGTACCACTATTGTGTTTATCATTGTTTTGGTGAACCTAGTTGGTACATAAAGGCAAGATAATTATAAAAAGATTTAGCAATGGGGAAAAAAGAAATAAAACTATCCCAGCAACAAAACTAGACCCAAAAGAATGTGCTCTGTATGGTCCCATTTATATAAATTTCAAAAACTGATCTATAGAAATAGAGGCTAGATTTGTTGTTGTGTTTGAGGGCTGATCAGTAGGGCAGAAGAGAAACACCTGGAGGTGTAGGTAACCTTATATTTCTTCACTTGGGTGTTACACTTAATGAAAATTCTGAGTCATACACTCTTGGTTTGTGCACTTTTCTGTATGTATATAAGACTTTAAAATTAATACACTACAAATAGACATCTAAGCAGGATTTTAAAGATTAAAATAATAGCCATAATTAAAATTATGATTAACATATTTTCCTCTTAATAAAAAGGCATATGCATATGAATCAAGAAAAAGATCATTTTAGTTTTAGAATCTTGTTGGCTTTTGAACATCTGCTCATTTTGGTTACTCACAGGTTTTTAATTTTTATTGAAATTCAAATGTGAAAACACATCTGTTTCGCTTATTCATATTTTATGGTGAACACTGAAATGAGACAATTGTGAACCAAGAGATCATTCAAAACAGGGCATGTGTCCTCATATTATTTATAGGGAAGAAGTACACGATAAAGTCCTTAAATATTTAATATAAAATCTCACATAAACAAGCCAGACAGACATACAACCTGTCTGTCTGGCTTGTTTATGTGAGATTTTATATTAAATATTTACTTTTTTACGTGTATATGTTAGTCTTTCTCAATTAGGATGTGAGAGGGTCCCTAAATAAATGATTGGGAAAAAATGAAAGAATGCAGAGCCTGGTTATTGTGATAATTTTGCAAGGCAACAGATGCTTACTAACTTAGTGTGGTAATCACATCGTAAGTGATATAAATGTCAAATCATTATATTGCACATCTGAAACTAATATTGTATACCAACTATACTTAAATAAAATGAAATAAATAAATAAAAATAAAGTAATGTATTTTTTTAAATATTTTAAGATATTGGCCACGTAGGTGATAATATTTCTTATGGAAATTTTATACTTGTTTAGATATCCTCCTTTCAGTTGAATGAAGAAATATTTCAATTTTTACACATCTCTGGTATAACCTTAGCACAGATCATCATCTCTAAGAACCTGTCACCTGGTTCCTCTATTACTTGTCTTGTGTACTTTTAGTTATATTTTCTCTGTACTGCTGTCAAATTTGCTTTCCTTTTTTTTAAATTTTTTTTTATTTTTTTAGTTTTATTGCTTAAAGTATTACAAAGGGTATTACATATGTCTCCTTTTTTCCCCCCGCCCTTGACATGCTTTCCATTTTTTAGCTTAAAGTGTATTAAGCCTTTAGGAAAAGTCTGGACCCCTTTCCTCCTCATGCCCTCCTAGGCTAACATTAGAACTCACTGCAGGTGTCACCTTTTCCAAAAGGCTGCTGAAGTCTCTGTTTTCTCCTTTTATCACATTCTCATAATACAGTGCTCTAATATATAAGCCTCTTTGCTCTTCCCAACAGAGTATAAGATACCTAAGGAGGAGTATTGAGAGGAAGAGAAAAACTCACAAGCATGTCAAGCTTGCTGCCCGCCGTGAGTTGACATGCTTAAAGGCATGGCGGCTCTCTTAGTTCACAGAGCTACTATTCCCAGTTTTCTCATCATGTCCTCAAATGCCCCAAAATAGTTTTGATTAAGGTAAATATAGCTGATGCCCAAACTATGGTTTTATATTTTGTCAGTTATACTAATAGCGTTAGGAGATATGCCCTTATTGTCTTTCCTTTAGAAGAAATAATAGGTTAGCTTGTTTTTCAAATGAACAAACTGGTTTGCAGATGTGTTTGTAAGGAGATGATATAAAGGTTTTTTGGACTTTCTCCCCTATACCTGATAGCAGATCCTTGGACTTTTGCATGAGACATTTCCCCAGTAACTGCCCTTGTATTTAAAGTAACTTTTCTAATATGACCCTTATTTTATTTTGAAAAGCAAGAAACACATTTATGCTAACTGATAATGTCAATTACTTATCCTTGGCATATGTCCAAAATAAAGAATAAATATAATCTAGATATGTGTTTTTGACTAAGCCAGATATTGGATGGAATCCTGGCTCTGCCTTTTACTGACTGCATCACTCTGAGTACATTACCTAAACCCTATCAGTCTATGGGCCTCATCTGCAAAACAGGGATAAAATCAGGACGTTCATCCATGGAGTCTCAGTGGAAAAGAAATCAAATGAGTACTTAGTACAATGCCAGGAAACTTGTATGGTCACAGTCACACAAAGGCAGCAGGCTGTCCTCAGCCCCCAAAGCTATATGTGGAAAACACAAAGTCACTGTCTAAGGACAATGAAATTCTCAGTGACTATCCACTCCCCTGCAAGTGATTTCTTAACACTTAAACATACCAACTTCTAGATGGGAAAAAGTGGAAGTGTTCAATTCAGAAACACATAGGATGCATGAGAAGGACATAGATATGCCAGAACTACCACTTTGGTTGATGGCATAGAATAGGTGTTTGGTTTATCGTATCTTTTATCTCATGTGAGAGGAATGGACATAGTTATTGCAAAAAGCAGTTGTTAGACATGCATATTTAAATGTAACAAAAAGCGAGGTGGCAGACAAGATAAATTTAGTCAAATTAATGCACTAATAACTTATCCTCAGAAAATGCAAACCCCTGTGGTAGTTCTCTTTCTATTCCTACAAATGTAGTTAAAGCATTGGTGTTGCAAGGAAATCAGATAACTGGAATTGAGAGCAACCTGGTATATGAGAAAAGAAGCATTGAAAATTGTATTTTTAAGTTCCTCTCTCTTCTGCTTTTTAATTAACATTTGTATATCTATAAATCCAATTTTCACTTCCCTTTCTTATGAAGCTAACTGATAGATCTTATGTCTTTACCTTCATTTAAAAGATCTACTATTATCTTTAAAATTTATTTGCTTCTCCATTGTTTAATCGGATGGTCACAACATCCCACTGATGTGCCATGTTGACTAGTGCATGAGCTGACCGGTTTGGTAACAGTTCTTGTCACAGTAGTGATGCCTTTTTCTATCAATTGCCACAAGTGAAAATTAAGATCAGCAGTTGCAAGCCTTCATATTCAGAGAATGTGATATATACTTATAGAGCAAATTGAAGTTCACCATATTAACTCTCTACTTTTTTCAATCCTCATCTCACCAAGGACATGCTTTTATTAATTTTGAGAGAAAGAGAGAGGGGGAGAGAGATGTCATGGTTGCCTCCCATACATGCCCTAACTTGGGATTCAACCCATAATCTTTTTGATGTACAGGATGACTCTCCAACCAACTGAACCACCCGCCAGGGCATTAACACCATACTTCTCAAAATGTACTTATATTCTATTTTGTTTGTAATAGTTGGCAATATTTTCCCTTCCTTTGTTAATAACTAATCTTCACCCTTATTGAATATCTTGTTTGAGAGTAGTTTAACACTTTTATTTCATCTCTAAGTCTATGTAATCTATTTTTACATCCTTCTTATTTACTTCTTTTTCTTTTTGTCAATAAAATACATCTTTGATATATATTCAGGCTCCTCATTAGTTCAAATAGTGTGAAGTTGATTAGACTGTGTCCCAGTATTGCCTCTGATGGAAAACTAGCCCAAATGCAGGAAGAACAGTGCCTAGACTTGGCCTGAACCACAATGAAGCTGTTATAGTGTTCATTGTATTTTGCATTTGAATATGGATGTAATTGCTACACTTTATTGAATTTTTTAAAATTATGTTTTCCCCAGCATAGCTTCAATTTTAATCCAAGTTGCATAAAAATTCATTATTTTGTTTTTTAATAAAATTATTAATTGTTAACATTTTACTTAATTCATTATTTAAGCTTTTAGTAAACATGCCCCCTGTCTGCTAATCTGATGTTATATTGGCCCTGGGTAAACAGTTTAATCTAACCCATACACCAAAGTCTATAACGAAAGTCTAATTCATACACCAAGGGTGTAATTCTACCTTCCTCTTCATTTGCCCATCAAACATAAACTAAAAAATAAATGTAAAGCATCTTATAATGTGTTCTTATCTCTATTCTGTTTTTTGTTGTTTGTTTTTTTATTTAAAGAAAAATTATTTTAAATGTAATAATGTTACATGCAGTAAAAATTAATATCTCAAGAAAAATGATTTTATTTTAATAAATTTTATTGATTTTTTACAGAGAGAAGGGAGAGGGATATAGAGCTAGAAACATCGATGAGAGAGAAACATCAATCAGCTGCCTCTGCACACCCTCCACTGGGGATGTGCCCACAACCAAGGTACATGCCCTTGACTGGAATCGAACCTGGGACACCTTCACTCCGCAGGCCAATGCTTTATCCACTGAGCCAAACCAGCTAGGACTCAAGAAAAATGATTTTAAATATAATAGCATTACATGCAATAAACACCAATTATTCAAGAAAAAATGATCTTAAATATAATAATATTATATTTTTTACATGTAATAAATATTTCTGTCCACATTAATATTTCAAGAAAAAAAGGATTTTAATTATAATAATATTACCAAAACTCTCTATTCTGCATTTTACTATGGGTCCCCTTTCTTTCATTTTGATTTGTTTTATTATGTATGACACCCCATTAACTAAACCTACTCAACCCATAATAGTGGTTTTCTTTATAGTTACAAAACACTTGGAGGTCAGTTTTCTTTCTGTGAAAATTGGAATTCCTATTGGAGGGTAACTTTCTCTTCCTTGGGGTTATCAATCTTCATAGACTCATCAGTTTGATTAAGATTTTAGACCCTCTCCTGTGTGCTGTCCACATGGTTGAATATTAATTGTTATCTCAGCAGATAAGAAAGCAGAGAGCAAATGATTCTCTATTAATAATCCACATTAGAACAATCCTGAATGAAGGGAGCAAGGGAAAGAGTTCCCAGGACCCTTACAATTCTTCTTATTCTTGGGTAGCACACAAGGCAAAGAAGCTTATTTGTGAGTTCCTGGGCAATTTTAAAAGAGTGGTATAGAAATTTTTTTTCCTCCTACAGATAGTCTAATTACAGATTTAAGTGATTAAATCATCACTCTCTCTTCTTGGGAATGAATGGCTAATTAGTCAAGCTCTTAGTAAATTAATGTACATTTGAAATTCTGTCAGCAGGAGGAATTCAAATGTGTGCAGCAGAGGTCAAGGCTGGTAACATATACTATCTGCTCCCTTGAAAAAAAATATTGTACTTTAGGATTAAGTCTAGCCACAGTTTAGGTCATGAAAAGGACTACTAAAAAAATGATCTCAATTAAAATGAATCCTCTTAAAAGTGCCCCTAACTAAAGTACTTATGTTGTAATTTTAGATAAAATATATTGCCTTGTTTAATCACATATGTAAAAATAGGTGTAGATAAAAGACTAGAATGAAATTCATTGCAACAGTAACAGGAATTGTCCCTGAAGCTGAGTTTAACAGGGAATTTCCTGCCTTATGCATATGTATTTTCTTTTTATTTACATTGATCCTGCATTGAGTTGTGATTATTTAGGCATTGCTTTATATAATATATTTTAAATCAGTGAAATCATAATTTAAAAAGTAAAGGCACTTAGTATTTCAATATGTGTGTGTTTATATGCAATATTTTAAAATCTTGATTTAAAATTAGGGGAGTGATTCTTAATAAGGGATAATAGAGGTATACATAAAAAATATAGTGAATGGTTGTTTTAGGAAATGGCATAAAAATGCTAATGATTTGCATAAGCACCGGATGCAAGATGCAAATGAACAGTTTAGAATTAAAAAAATTATGTAACAGACTTCAACACCATAGAACACATTTTAGATCAATCAATATCTGTTGGAACAGTACCCAGATTCTATTTTAAACATCATAATGATACTATTCAAGCCTCAAGTGGTGATTGAGTGTGTGGGCTGAGGCAGTGGCAGGCACTGTTTCTTAAAGGAGGTGAAAATGATCAGTCTTAAAGGATGAGGTGTAGACTTGCGTGGGGGTCATTTTCATGTGAGCATTTCTATGTATGTATGTCTGTGTGTGCATGAGCTCAGGTGACAGTGTTTTTGGATCTCTTGGGAAGAGGAGGGTAAACAAGATGTAAATGCAACTCAGTCTCTGGTGAGCTCAGCTGCTATTTGGATGTGCCTTCACTTTTCAGGTTTTCCCAATAGCAGCACTCTTTCACATTTTGGGCTGGAGTCTGTGCTGTGCTTTGTAGGATGTTTAACAGCATCCCTGGCCCCTCCCCATTAGATATAGTGCACCTCCAACCCATCACTACACTAAAAAGTGTCTGGGGACATTGCCAAAGTGCCCTGGGGTAAAAATATACCTGGGATGAGATACATTGCTCTATTTACTTACAAGAGGTGAACTCGCACTACTGCCCAAAGGCTCTGTAGTCCTTTCATATGCCATTTCTGACAATCAAAAAATGAGAATCAGGACCAAGGAAATAACAACAGACAATAGAAACAAATGCCTAAATGACCCAGTTATTGGGATTATTAGATACAGATATTAGAATAATAACAAATATATTCAAGAAAGAAAGTGGCAAGATGTCTAATTAGACAATAACCAGTATATAGCACAGAGCTAAAAAAAAAAAAAAAAAAAAAGTGTGTGTTTTTTCTGACTTTCACTCATGGTGGTTTGTTTCCTTATGTGTGCATGTGTTGTTTTCAGTATACGTGCTATCAAAGAGAGCACACATGTTGATCTTCAACTGTGAGCTTATACATGGTTTCTCCTAAACTTTGCAAAATCTTAAAGCTTAAATGCAGGACACTTTCCTTCAAGGAGTATTTGTATCAGTTTCTTACAGGATGTTACTGATCTTGGGTCTCTTTAAGTCCTAGTCTCAGGAGTCTCAAGTTCTATTTCTCTACTTTTATTCCTTAAGGTACCCCCAGGACCCCTTTCATGGGAGCTTATAGGAATTGCTCTTGGTCTAGCTCATAGTTTTTGTTTTTGGGTATTTGGAAAATTATATTTCTTCCCATAAGCCCAGCAATGGTATGAACACTTTATTTTATGTACAGATGTCACTTGCTCTTCATATTGCTGGAACCTAAATCCCATATAAAGTGTACTTGATTGGGGTATGTAGTTTGCAATGCTATTTCTTAAAGTGAAAATTAATTAAAACACATTTAAAATCACATTTTAACCAAAAAGTAAATAAAATTAAGTGGAGGATAAACCAAAAAGTAAATAAAATAGAAAATTAAGTGGAAGATAAACAATACACTTAGATTTGGGAGCGAATAAGTTTAGAATGTTTACTAACTACTAAAATCTAATGTTATGATTTCTCTACCCATTTTTCTTCCACAATGCTTTGGCTATTTTTTCCCTTTACATTTACATACCATTAATGGTATCTGAATACTTAGGGATGCATTCAACCTATAGATCAATTGTCGGAGAATTAACAATTTTTTTTTGTTTTTTTTTTGTTGTTGTTTTTTGTTAATCCTCACCCGAGGATATTTTTCCATTGACCTTTTAGAGAGAGTAGGAGAGAGAAAGACAGAGAGAAACATCGAAGTGAGAGAAATACATCAACTGGTTGCCTCCTGCATGCACCCCGACCAGGGCCCAGGCCAGGGAGCAGCCTGCAACCAAGGTATGTGCCCTTGACCGGAATCAAGCCCAGGACCCTTTGGTCTGCAGGCTGATGCTTTAACCACTGAATCAAACCGGGTAGGGCAACAATTTTAAGGTTCTAATTTATGAATATGGTACACCCTTCCTTCTATGCTTCCCATAAAGCAGTTGTCATTTTCTAGCAAAAAAAAATATATATATATGCAAATGAAAATTCTAGTGGAATTCATGTAACACATCATGGACTAGCAGCCAATCCTTTGGGCTCTCTGGCAATCAGATGTATTTAAGTCAAAGATAACTCAAGACAAGAGTAATCAGGGTCCTCTAACACTGCTTTTTGTGTGATGTGGAGCTTATCATTTTTTAAAGCATCTCACTTAGCCTTTTTTTGTTCTCTGTTATCACCTCATTTCATTCCCTGAATAGCTTTTGTGGTATGATGTTAACTATTGTTGCTAGGACTGACGGGATAATTTATTTCTTTTGATACATCAGGTGAACGCAAACGTCATTTCACTGCAGAGCAGATACTGCAATTTCCTGTTGCTGCAGAGAAGACACTGCTTTTCAGATAGCGGCAGGGCGTTTTTGACAATTAGCAATTACATGTGATTTTGTTTTGTTTTGTTCTTATGTTCCGTATTCACTTCTTTGATTTTATTGAAGATTTGAATGAGAGAGAGACATAAGCTCAGTTTAGCTCATAATATAAAGGCACCTAAAGAAAGCTCTGGTTCTACTTCAAACAAGTGATTATTTATCTTACATTTTCTTTTCTTTTTTTTTATTTTAATCTTCACCCAAGGGCATGCTTAGCTAGAGAGAAGAAGAGAGAGATACAGAGAGAGAGAGAGAGAAACATCAATTGGTTGCCTTCCTTAAGCTCCCAGACTGGGGAATCAAAGCCACAACCCAGGTATGAGCCCTGACCAAGAATCAAACCACCAACCTTTTGGTACACAGGGCAATGCTCAACCAATTGAGCTATTCTGGCCAGGCTATCCTACATTTTCTACGGTTAAGAAGTTGTGAATGCCTACATAAATGACCTGAATTTCAAAACCTTTATTTTCTGGCATTTTTTTTCCATTGCCAATATAGAGGATCACATGTATTTGGGTGTTATTTTTCTTTAAACACCTTCCTTTTCCCCCTGAATTGGAAGCGTATGTCCCCTCTTTCTTCATCTCTATACTACCCCTTTGATATTCTTACTAAAACAAAATGTTTTGTCTGATAGAATCCAAGGAGCACAGAGGGCCCTCATTTATTTGGCCATCAGACCGTTTTTCTAGTTAGCTAAGTTTAGCCACTGAGGTCTCCATGGTCTCTTCTAAGCATAAATATTTAATTATCTTGAAATAGTGGAAAAGATGGGCAAGTAACTTTTTTCATGTCTTCCCACAGTCTCTGATCTTTCCTATGACTTTTTACTGCTCTCTTTGGCCTTTACAAGTAATATTCATTTGTATATAATTTGAGAATATATGTATTTCCATAGATCTGGATCACTATGATCCCAGTAAGTCCCAATTACTTGAAACTGTATTTCTATGCTTAACTACCTTTACTTTGTAGTCAATGGTAGGAAGTATTTCTGTCTTGGTTTCTGTATTAATGAACATTTTGAGGATAAGTTGCTCACATGGAGTTTCAGCATCCTCTAATTTAAATGTACATATGCACCTACATCCTCGTGTATGTATACACTTACGTGTATAAACTATGTTCTTTCTACTGTTTTATGATTTGGGGGAATCAATATTGGTAAATTTAGAAACAAAGAATAATAAATAAATGATCAGTAGAAAATATTGTTTTATAGAATTTTTAATTGTAGAAAATTAGCTTGTTGATGGAAAATATGTTTGCTGTTATATGGATTTCACTGTTCAATTTTTAAAAAATGAATCTGCTAATTATTCCTGATATGAAAGAAAGCTCACACTTGCTTTAAATCAATTTAATTAACACTGCTTAAATGTGTACTAAGGAAGTGATATATTCACTCATACTTTTGAATTTCTTTAAGTAACAAAAACCAAGAATTTAAATGTGACTAAGGCCTGATTCCACCCCCAAAAAAGTTCATCTTCAAGAACTTTTTATAAAACCATTTCTCTAATTATAGCACACAGAACACTGTCTTGAACTGGTGAATAATATTTGTTTCCTGTGTCAGTCCTTTGGCATTTATCCCATAGACATAGAGTGTTTCATGGTGAATTACAGTTGCATGTATTTATTTATTATTTAGAATGGAATCATTAAAGTCCATACCAGGGATGGGTCCATGTGTGATATGATTTTTGTTTGCAGAATCCTAAAACCTTGTTTCTGAAGCAGGTACTGCCCACTGTCCAGTCAATGAGTTTACTAGGGAGGAAGAAGATTCTTATTCTAATTGATCATGGCCACTTCATGATGGGCACATTAATTAATTACTTAAGCTCCATATTTTCCATCTTAGTTCATTCATTGACTTTTTAACCCTGGTCTTGTCACTTAGTTTTTTAGTTACTTGGTAAATGAATATGATATTGCCACCTAATTGTATCGCCACCTAGTTATGATATTGCTAACTGTATTTATCTAACTTATAGTTAGAAAAAGTGAATCAAGCAATTTCAGTTTTTATTTTAGGAACTAGCTTAAGGTTGAAATAATGAGATAATCTAATTTAGAGGTCTAATAGACCTCCTCTGTGATATTTTTCTCCATATCTTAGGAAACCTTTAAGGAAAAGTGAAGCCTAGTGCTCTCATTTTCAATTTTAGACATTCTGGGGCAGACAACTGAAAATTATATTAGCACAACATTTGCTTAAATGTCTTTTTTTCTCTCACATAGTTCATGATTGATCACTTTAATCCTTTTGTACTAAGAAAGCACAAACAGAAGGATTGACATTTATCTGTGTCTTTAAAAGTCATGAGCAATTCTTCATTGGCTAGCAATTGTAATGTTGAGGTGGCTTAAATTATGTCTCACTGCCCATTTTGAAATGGAAGGTGAAAGGTGCCTCTTCTCTTTCAAATGATGGAAGATTACTTGATTCTCAAAAAAAAATATTTGAACTTGGATGAAATTGTACAGAATATTATAGTTCTCAAGTGCTTAATTCCTTCTCATAGAAATTTCAAGGGAACTTAGGATGCATTTGGCAGGAGCTTTTTCTCGTGCAATCAGGTTGCTATGGTAAACCAATTATTTTAGGCAAAGGAGGACTGTGTTAGTAAAGTGCTAATCTCTTTTCTGTTTTATGTGAGACTCTAATTACTCTCCAACTATTGAGCATGTACTGCAAGTGTGGTTTTTCCCATTTTAAAAAGTGAAAGAAAATAAGGTCATGGAGAGTGTGCCTGCTGTTACCATGCTGGCAGGCTCATTTGATCATATAGTGCTCTTCTTAAACAATCTCATTTTAGATCAGGAAATGCAGTTGTTTTTAGAGAAATGCAATGAGAAAGAAGAGGTATGAATTTTATGTGAGCAATTGAAACCCAAGCCCCCAACATGTTTTTATTATAAAAATATAAATAATATCTATAATTTATTAAATAATATTAGGTGTTAGGCCCTGTCTTGTGTACTTTATATGTATTACAATAATTAGCTTTTAAAATAATCTTATGTTATCATTATTATTTTATTCCCATCATGCAACCATGATAAAGGAGGTTTGATTTACTCTTCCAAGGAAACACATTTAACAGTGGATGTCTCGATAAAAATCTACATATATATAAATTCATAGCCCATGCTTTTAGTTATATCTGCGCCATAAACTTTATTAGTTTTCCTCTTTGCCCCATTGACGTTTAACAGACAATTTAAGACTCACTCCCAGGTCACCTTTGCCAGGGAACTTCTCTAATCCTACAGGGTGTGCATACTCATGTATTTTACCTTTATTCCCTCTACTATTAAACATTTTAAATGTCCTACTTAATTTTTTATATTCAGCATCTAGCACAATACTTAGCCCTTAGCTGATATTCAAAAGTGTTTGTAGAGTGTATGACTAGAGGGAGTGATCAAATCAATGCAGTTTTTCAAGGTTGATGAGCCTTATTCTTGAATAAGAACACATATGTGTTCTCTGTAGTGTAGTTTGAAGGAAGTTAAAATCATTTTTCCACAACTCAAATGTGAGCATAGAGGATAGAAATGATTTGTGATTGTGTGTGTGTTGTATTTTTACTTATGGCTTCTGGAGATGATTTCAGTTTTTAGCAATCATTGTTCAGGTCCACACATCTACCATGTGGTGTCTGAAAATTCCAAATATTTACTCCTTTACAAATGCCCAATGATATGACTGGTGGTAAAGAAGAGAAGATTGAATTGGTTGTTAACATTTAATGACCTATGAGTTTATCCATTTAGTCAATCAAAGGATTCTCTCTGACTGTTAATTCTTGGATTAGGATGTAGTGTCCCTTTTGCTTTTCTTTGTATCTCCCTATCTAGCATATAGTCGCTGCTAATTTGAAGGCTCTGTCCTATGGGAATAAGACATTATAAAGACGAGTTTGAAGAGAATGAGGGAAGGAGAAGACAAGTCTAAAGACTGAGAACTTTGTAATGGTTAAAACTGTGCAAAAAGAGGAATCCAAAAAGAAAAGACATAAAAAAAAGGAAAGGAGAGGGCATGTATGTGTGCATGTGAGTGCGTATGTGTGTGTGTATGTGTGTGTGTGAGAGAGAGAAAGAGAGAGAGAGAGAGAGAGAGAGAGAGAGAGAGAGAGAGAGAGAGAGAGAGAGAGTTGGAGGAGATGATTGGGGACAAAGAGAAGAAGTAGAGAAACAAGAGGAGAAAGAAAGAATGAAAGGAGGAGGAAAGGATATATAGCCTGAAAAACAAATGTTGTCACCTTCACAGTTCCATATAGTTACCCTGTACCAGTGTTAGAAAATTAATCTCTACCAGAGATAAACACCTTTTCTCAGACAATGCTTTGACATATCTCCCATTTTCATTAGCAAAGAGTCACACGACCATTCCTAACTATTAAAAAGGAAAGCAACAATAGGTATAGAAATGATTGAGGAGTGCCCCTTATTTACTCTGTGACTGCAAGAGATGACCTTTGGATCCCTTGTTTTCACATTGTGACCTCGAATAAGACACACGTTATCTCAGGCACAGAGGTTCATTTTCTCTTCTGTAAATTGTGGGGCTTTTCCTCCCTGTAAATTGACTTTTCCATCTCCAACAGTCTCCTATTTTGTGAAATAAATTATTATTTCTACTGTAATTGCACTCTAGCAGTTAATAAGAATAAAAACTAGTGAAATTCCTCAATAAATTTTCGATCTTTTAATTTATAAAAATGAAAATGAGGCAATCTACATTTTATAAAGGTATCAAGCTACTCTTTCTTTATCTCATCTTATAACTTAGTGATATTGAGTTATCTTATATATAGAATAAAATTTTTGCTTTTCCTTACTTTAGTGTTTTTGAGTTGTTGTTTTGTTTGTTTATTTGTTTGGCATGTGCCTTGCAGCATTTTGTGGGCAAAATCCAACAAACAATAAATGAGGGTTTCTTCCAAGATGTATAAGGTAAAATCTTATTAACTTAAAAGATCTCAGAAATTTTATGTATTTTAATTAAACCAGGTGACTTCTCAACAAAGCATAGTTATTTAAAATGTGTGGATTATTTTTAGGGGGTTTACTAAAAGATAAAAATAATTCACCATTGATAATAATTATCATGTATTATTTGTATTGTGAATGATCCATTTTTTGTCCTTGGTCTATTTTTCTTGTAGGTGTACATCATTTCTTATTTACATATGAGGCTTACATATAGTAATTTTTACTTATCTGTCTTATTTGTAGAAAAGTTTTGCCTCAGGTTCATTGTTTATTTTTAGTCTTGTGCTATTTGTTGATTTAAATAATTTAAATATCATATTTTATGGTTAAATTTATCAATGGTTAAATTTATGTTTCTGGTTTGTTGTCATATTTAGTTTTTCCTATCTTAGGGTTATGAAAACTCCCACCTATATTCCTGTCTAGCATTTTACGTTTTAAATTTTTACATTTAAATGTTGAATCCACTTGGAATCTATTTAGTTGTAAGGAGTTAAGTAAAGAAACTGATTAATTTTGCAACATGGCCCACCGTTATACTAGCCTTGTTTCTTGAAAAATCCATTATGCCTAGAAAAGTATATGGTGGGTTAATTTATAGCATTAGGAAGTTTTGTAAAGTAATCACACACCAAACCATGACTGAGGTGCAGAAGTAGAGTGAAGCCAGAATCCCAAGAGCAACCAACCTCTTATCTCCTGCCACATACCCCACATACCTCCCCCAAAAGATGACCATTATTCTCACTTTCATGGTAATCACCTCTACACCTGTCTTTAGTTGCCCAGCTAAGCATATATTCCTAAACACTAAGGTGTTTGGCCTTGCCTGTTTTGAAATTATATCATCTAACAATATGCATTATTTGTGGCTGGCTTCTTACACTCTACATTTTTAAGATTCAAGCATGATGTGCAACCAATGGTGCTTCCTTCATTTTAATTGTTGTAGAGTGTTCCATTTGAGAATATAATAGATATTTATCTATTCTATTATTGATAAACATTTGGGATATTTTTCCTTTGAAACTACTTGGAATAGTGTTTCTCTGGCTGGACTGGAATATCTCCTGGTACAAATATGTATGCTTTTCTCCAGGGAACGTAGCTAAGAATTGAGTTCCTAGTTTAAATATTATGCATATTGACTTTACCAGACAATGCTAAATAGTCTTCCCAAATACTCTACTAATTTATACTTTCACTAGCTGTAAAATAATATCAAACAAACACCTGCTTTGTACTTCCAAACCACTGCCAAACTTATGGTCATTTTTTGAATGCTTGTTTATCTGATTAGTTTTGGAAAGAATCTCATTGTGGTTTCAGTTTGCATTTCTCATATGCTTAAGAGGAGAGGATCTTTATATATTTCTAGTGATCATGTGAATTTTTCATTAAAAAAATATTGAAAAACTTTAACTTTTAAATAACATGACTTATTATTTCAGAATAAATTTTTATTATAAAAAAGCCAATAATTTTGCTCAAAACAATTAAGATTTTGATACTTAGAAATCATTCTACAAAATTTGTA
The DNA here is from genome assembly GCF_964212035.1 of Myotis nattereri. Classification (NCBI taxonomy): domain Eukaryota; kingdom Metazoa; phylum Chordata; class Mammalia; order Chiroptera; family Vespertilionidae; genus Myotis; species Myotis nattereri. The sequence continues at coordinate 38,392,374 of NC_138076.1, read as the reverse complement.
TTTGGAGTTAATACTTAGTGAAAATAAATTGGAAATTATATAGCATATCAGAAATTACAGGCACGTACCTTTTGTTTAACATTAACAATATTATCTAATCAAATTATTCACACAAAATAGGTTCTCAATAATTATTGAATTTCTTATAATAGATATTTTTGAGTAAGTGCAGCAGGACTTTAAATTTTAATCTAATACTTGTGGCAAATATAAACACATCTTAATGATTGTGAGAAATTTTAAAGTAAAAAGATCTAAATTGAGTGAGATATATTTTATTTGTTAAAATGATTATTTGCACATAGAGCTATATACTGTGCTTCTTGTAAATGTATTGACTTTTTTGTATTTTATTTGAGTATCAAATTTGAAATGTTTAAGTAAAATATATTTTGATCAAAAATCCTAGACATCTGCCTTATTTCATTACTTTTCTTTGCTAGTAGTTTGTCTCTCTGTCTCCACAGTCTGGGTGATTATTATTATTCATACATCCACTCATGGTGAGGGCTGGCATGGTTATGCACACCAGAAGGTAACTGGGGCTCAGATAATCTGGATTCTAGCACCAACACTGCCGATGTCTACTTCCCTGGCTATAGGCAAATCATTTAGCCTCAGCATGCTTGAGTTTCCTCATCTATTAAAGACATTGCAGCAAGTCGTGGATCTTCCTGACATTTTACAAAAAATAAATGTGTGCTGGTATGTTCTTCCAGGGAGAGATCTGGAGTCTACCAGTTATAGTTCTTGATAGCAAACAACAGAAACCAACTTTATGAACTGGAATGAAACAGGATTGAATTAGAAGGGGTTAGGCTCAGAATGCAATGCTGCACAATCAGCTCATGCAACACTCCAGCTAAGCAAGGCACTGCCAAGACCAGCCCCAGCTGCCACCACTTTTGAACTGGCCGCTGTGTGTCAAGCTCACTGCTCCTGTGCCCTTGAAGTCACCCTCAAAAATCAAAGCCCTGCCAAGAGTATCTGGTGTGTCCCTGTCCTGTCTGCCAGGGCATACAAAGAGGGAATCTCGTTGGGCAAGGAAAGGGACTCTGTCTTCTGCTGAACTTGGGACCGTCTCCAAGTAGAAAAATAGACAGGTTGAAGGGCAGCCAGCACAGGAGTATCTATTGCCATGTCTTTCACCAATTTCTCAAAGGGACCACGACCTCAACACTTCTGCCAGAAAAGATAATGAATCACTTCATTGGATCATCTATCATTACAGCTCTAAAATTATATGATTCTAAATACTAATTTTCCCTTCTCCCATTCTCTACCAACTTGGAATTTCTTTAACAAGATACAAATGCAGCAACAGAATGACTAACAACAGTGTGGGGTCAGTCCTGAAGCATCTCATGATCATTTCAGTGGGTGTATAATTATGATGGTTGGCTAATGACAGAGAGTAACAGATGTCTCAAAGTAGTTACCCAGCTGAAATTTTGGCAAACTAGTCCAAATTCCTCAAACAAAAGGAATTTACTCTCTTGTATAGTCTTCTGGTGCTCTGTTATGGGTATACTCAGGTGCAGCATGGCTCAATGGTTAAGTGTGCATGGATATAATTTTAACATTAATGAGCATGGATATAAATTTTGAATCTCTCCCTTATGAACTGGGTCACCATGGAAAGTAACTTGGCCTTGTTTTTTTCTTGTTTAGTAAATGATAGTGGTTATGCTAGTCAATGGGTGTTACTATGAAAACAAAATGATGGAATTTAAGAAATTACAATGTTTGACACATACTTACAGCTCAGGAAGTGATGATAAAAGTCATAATGATATTAGGGAAGTCCCCAACGCTGAACCAAACTCGTTCCAAAAAAAATGTCTACATGTTTATTTTTAAGTCAAAAATGATAAAGATTTTTAAGTCATGTGCAGTGACACATGCTCCATGTTAAAATGTGTTTAATGAACTATAAAATTGATGCAAAACAATCACTAAAATGTCATGTTGGAATGTACCAATGAACATTTTTTTCTTTATGTGGTGGATACACCCAAAAGAAAAATATTTTTAAGTGAACACATTAGGCTAAATTTCTCAATATATGTAAAGTTGATTCAGTTACATTCAATGGTACCATCAAACTAAGATGAATATGAAATACCCCGAGAGTTTAATAACTGAATTAGTCTTCAAAGATGAAAGAAACAAAAGGTGGACAGTAGTAAAGGTGAATGACTTCTGAGCCAGCAGTTGTCACTGGAATTGTCACTTCCACTCCCGACCGCCTTGGTGCTTGTGTCTGACCTTCAGCTCACCATAAGGGGTTCAGAAAAGTTGTTTGCTGAGCTAGAAATGGTCCAGCCTAGAACTGGTCCGGAGGTCTGGCTTTAATAGTGTGCTTGTTTCCTTTGAAAGCCTTCCTGGTTCTATAAATCTCCTAATGTATGTGCTCCCCCTTTGTATTTTGCAGGTAAATGTGAATGTGGCAAATGTACCTGCTACCCGCCGGGGGACCGCAGGGTGTATGGGAAGACGTGCGAGTGTGATGATCGCCGCTGTGAAGACCTCGACGGTGTAGTCTGTGGAGGTGAACAATTTAACAGCCTTCCGCTACTGCATGCCACATGCTTCACCTGCCTTCCTTATTCTACTTAACCTTTTTTTTATTGTTGAGAAGAAGATAAGCAAAAAACAATACACAATTCAACCTAAAAGCAATATACAGTTATGCTTGTAATGACCTTTATGTTCTTGGACTCTTGATTTCGGGCATGTGAAAGTACACAGTGCACTATTGAGAAAAGGTGGTTGAGACTAAACTAAATTCTATGGAGATAGTAAAAGGCTTTGCTGCCACTGAACAGTTTAAGATGATTTTTATTATTGTACTCATAAATCCTGAGGGAAGTAAGTATCACCCATAAATTTGAAAAATAAAACACACACACATAGTAAGATAACTTCCTAAGTTTAATTACAAAATCACAGGAAATACACAATATCTCAGTTCCCATGATGGCTCTGAGACCCAAATGAGAGCTTATGAAAGCAAGAAACTGCAAAGAACAAACGAGACAGATAGAAGGTGATCGGCAAAACTGAGAGTCCCAGAGACAGAAGGTTGACAGTGTCTACCTGGTCTTCATTCAGGGGAGGGGATGGGAGTCAACATTATTCTCATAGTTCAATCTTGCAAAATCTGATACTGTAGGGATGATACATGCTGATGATACCTCCTCCTAGGTTTCCAGTACAACCGAGGAGCACTGGGTATGGAATCAGACTAAAAGAATATAGCTGTATTTCTTTCTTTTTTTAAATATATTTTATTGATTTTTTTACAGAGAGGAAGGGAGAGGGATAGAGAGTTAGAAACATCAATGAGAGAGAAACATTGATCAGCTGCCTCCTGCACACCCCCTACTAGGGATGTGCCCACTACCAAAGGTACATGCCCTTGACCAGAATCGAACCTGGGACCCTTCAGTCCGCAGGCCGACGTTCTATCCACTGAGCCAAACCGGTTAGGGCTATAGCTGTATTTCTTCAAGACAGTTATCATAATGCAATTGGGCATTTTATTGGATAAAATCAACATGCAGGTACAACATAGAAAAGGCAGGGACATTATCACTACCATCTGTCTAATGTCCATGTGTATCTATCTATTATCTCTCTAACCAACTATGAAACACTTGCAAGTTGACTGAAAATTTCTTCTTTCTTTTCTTTGTGAGCCAAAGTAAAGGCCCTTTCTAAGGACTGTGGTGCCAGGTGGTTTATTTCACGCAGCCCTCACGGCAGCCACCTTCAGTAATTGTTCCTGCTTTCTTCATCTTTCAAATAGAAAAGTGAGTGAGGTTTGAGGTGTTGATGTCCCGTAGCTAAATAGCAGCAGTCCCAGGATCTGACACTGATGTTCGGCTCACAGATCTCTCCCTATACCACAGTTTCCCCCAGCATAACATTAAACTGTTTGGACTTTATCTCAATATTACTTTTAGTTGAGATTGTCCCTTCACTGGTATTAGTTACCAGAAGTATCTAGGCAGAGAGCGGTCTTTTTTATTAAGTACAGTAGGTATATTGACTCATTTAATTCTCACAACGGGGTATAGAAAGCCTGCCAGGCACCTAGAGAAGACCTTGTTATCATTGCCATTTTCTCTGGCATGCAGTGTCTACCTCACCTGGGTCTCCTTACCCAGCTGCTCTGGTGACTTGGTTGAAATGGTTGATGTTGTAGAAACCTCTTATATCTACACATCCTTTCACATTCCAGTGAGTACGTTTTTTGTTTTCCTTGTTATTGATTTCTTCATTTTTCCTCTTGATGGTTAACCCTATTGCTTGGAGAAAGAGCTCCAGGAGGGAGAGAGTGAAATATCTTCATGCTCATGTTTATCCTAAATAACACAGCTTGTCAATATCTTTTGTGACAACAATGTGTTCAGAGCTGTGACTGTCTGGTCTTCAGTTTTAGGTGGCATTGATTTCTCCTTTCTGGTCATTCTTATCACACTTGACACAGCTATCAAATCAAAGTGACTGTCACTCATCTCAGAAGTATGTTTCGTGTCTCTTACCCTGCGGTGCATCTTCTGTGGAGAAGCTTCACATGGATTCGCCCAAGCATGGAGGAGCACAATTAAGAAGACACTGGCCATTAGGGTTCCTCAAGCCACAAAACGCACTGGCAAAGTTTCTGTGTTTCTCAGTCTATCTAAAAATGCCCATTATCATAAGGAAACCTCTCTCATTATTTAGCAATATCCTATCATGTATATAGCACAAATTTAATCAAATCAGCAAATACTTACTGCATACTTATTCCACATAAAGCCCTGCATTGCTCTTTAAACATATATGCCCTTAAGTATTTTTAATCACTTGATGTCATTACCCCTGACCTATATGCTAGCATTCCTCTTGGTTCAATCTTAAGTCCATAGAAACTTGCTCTGTCTCCAACCATTCCACATAAGCGATTCTTCCTGAGTTTATTAATAATTCTAGTTGCCCAGTTCCTAGTTGATTTTTAGTTCTCATTCTACATGACCACTTTTTAGCATAGAGTTATAGTTACTCTACTCTGAAAGCCCCATGAAATGGTCTCCTCACTGGGCCTCAGAAATACCTTCCCCATCCATTTCTTCTTAGACCTCTCCCTTAACCACTTAATTTTTTATTCTTGCTCATCTCCCAGAGCTTACCAATGACTCTGTTTCCCTTAAAATGGATGTTGTTGGTTGCTGTTCTGCTTGCTATTTGTTGCCCTTGAGTAATCTCAGCCTCTTCCACTTGCATCTTTAGTTTTCAACTAATTTGGAAAGGATGGATTATGAATGAACTCTGTATGTCTGATGGGAATGCTATGCTTTTGGCTTCTGTGAGTGCCATGACTCTACAGGCATGTCCCTTGCAGAGTTTATGGAAGATATGTTAAGGAATTGTTAGAAAATATTTTAGCTCCTGTGGAGCATGAGGCTTCTTTTAAACCAGAGGAGTCTCAACATCTGTGCAACATGGATCTCATCTCTTTGCATCTGAGTTGTGTTATCTGAAGAGAAGGTGGTCCCCAGACCACCATGTTGAGTTGTCATCCTCATGAATCCTTGCAAGGATTCCCATGGAGATGAAGGCCCAATATTATCCAGCTGCCAGGATGTGGTTCCTCCCCATGTCCTTCTAAGGAGACTAAAAATACTTAATCTCCTTCAATCTAAACACAGCTGAACCTGAGAAAAGTTGCCCCTCCTGCTCCCACTGCTGCCTTGAGGGTACAAGCAGCATTTATAGAAATTCATGATTGAATAATTTGAGTGAGGGGCAGGGCAGAATCAAGGATGAATCTTGATGGCTTCAGTGATTGGATGGGTGGAAGATACTATGCTTTTATTGATCTAATTGTCTCCATTTATTGAAAAAGTGAGGGTTTTTTTTTTATAGAGATGGGGGCAATAGAGATGGACAAACTTAAATGTATTATGGTTTTGTTCATTTTACCTGACATTGTATTCCTTATCTTTGCTTCTCCTTCTAAATTACTCCTTATCATTTTCCCATTCTTCCAAATAATCTCCTTTAGAATGCCTTTCTGAAATTATTTTATACTTCCTCCATACTGCAATGCCTTCATTAAAATACCATCACATTTTATTGTAAGTTCTTTTCTTCAAGTTCTTCTATACAATTCTCATGGATATAATAAAACCTTTTTTACTCTGAAAAATTATTGTATCCTCAAACTTAGGATAAAAGTTGGTGCTTAAGAACTTTTTTGAATAAATTATAAATTAAGGAAGTCACAAGTAAATTAAGGAGTAGAGGAACACATGCAATATTGACTCCAGTTTTGGATCAGAGAATTCTTCAAGTTGGAGTTAACATTTGATGTGGGCCTAGAATAGCTAGTATTTAGAGATGTGAAAATGGGATGTGAACATTTTAGGCCTGAGGAAGCTAAACAAAGGCACAGAGGTAAAAATATTTGATATATGGAGGGAAAATATTTATTTAATTTTCTTACATCAGAGGTTTTCCTCAGCTGCTCTTGAATCCATCCTTGGAAGGATTTTTTTTCAAACTATTTACTCATTTATCATTTACAACAGATATTATTTCCTTCCATTTATTTTACATTGCTCATCTTTAGATATCAGGACATTGTGAAATATTTTTATATTAATGTTTTTCCTTCAACACTTAATAAAACTAAAATAGTATTAAAAAAAAAAGAAAAGAAAAATCACCCACGAATCCACCATCCAAAAATAATACCTGATAACATTGTGTTGTGTTTCCTTCTAGTTTTTTTTGAGGGGTAGATCTCTTTTTGAATCTAGACTTAGGAATGTTCTTTGGGCATTTTGTATTTTGTGTGGAGAAAGCCCACATTCTATGGTATGTTCACTTGCTTCAGTTTGTGTTGTGTACACTCTGCTACATTTTTTTCACGTGAGATTATAGTGGGTAGAAGGAACCATTTTCTTTTAAGCAAAGTGAGGAAATGCCCTACAACAAAATGAATATGAACCTCATATTCATTAAAAAAGACCAGCATTTGGATTCTGGTTCTGTTTTTCACTAATTGTAGTAACTTGGAAGGGCCATTTGGTCTCTCTGCCTTGGTTTACTCACGTGTACAATAAAGAAAATAATGCCCACCTATTGGCTTTATGTGAGAATGAGACACAAAGAATGAAAAGTGCCTCGTACTATGCGATAAGCAGACAATCAATGAATGCCCTATGTATGCAATGCAAAGTAGAAGATTCAAGTGTCCATCACCATAACAGAGCAAAACAACCCATTTAAGATCTCTGGAGGCACCAGTTACATAATGTTTTGGAAGGAAGTTGGCATCCTACAGATCTGCATGTCTGTGTCAGGGAAGGAATGGCAACTACTTTGTTCAAAGCCTTTGGTTTCCTATCACTTGGCAGCCAGTGGTGAATGGATCTTACTACCATGACATGTGAAACTCACTGACATCATCCCTCTGGTGTGGCTTCAGAGGAAAACAAAATTGAGAAGCACTAGTTTGAGTAATTTTCTCAGTTCACCACCAGACACTGGGCCATCCCTTCTATAGCCTTTCACCTGGAGGGATGAACTAGAACCCCATGTATCTTCTGTGTGTTCAGAGCAAAAGGCTGGTCCCTGACTCCAAAGCAGCATTTCGGCAAACAACAAACAATAAAACAAAAAACATTCATAAACCTACCTAATCAGCACATGCAGGAGAACTGACAGCCAGTGTTGTTTCTCCACCTTCCTAACAATAACACTGAAGATGATTAAACCAGTTCTGGCAGGCTGGGATAAATTAGCAATTGTACCTGAAGGTGATTGTACGTAATTACATAATTCTAAGCAGTTCAGTTTTGATTACAGCAAATTACAACCTGAAAATGACTGGCAAAGAGAGTCAGTATGAAGACCGTTCTCCATTTAATTAACTTATTGGAGAGTTATGTTCAATGATCATAGAAACAGATGTGGACCTTCTCAAAATATCTTTATTAACAACAAAAATTTTACATGGCCTATAAACGCATGGATTTTTAAAATCAGATAAGTCATTGCTAAAAAAAAAAATGCTTTGTACCAAGTGATAGTCCTTAAGATATACTTATTTTTATTAGTATATGACTTTAATATTTCACAAAGAAAATATATCTACAGGCTGGCTCGTGTGTATTTGTTTGTAGCCTAACATAAGCTGGACCAGAGCCCTCCCTCCTGTACTCCATATACCCGGGATGAGATTAAGAAATAGACTGCTTATTGCTTGCCTTCTTCCTTCTATGCTCCTGGAATAACTGCCCATGAGTCCAATTTAAAAAACAAGTGGGGATAATGAAGAGCCACCTCTTAATCACACAATCCATTTACATTTCTCCGGGGAGTTCTTCAGTTGTAGCTACAATTGGAAGGAGCGCACGCAGCCTGAGTGTGTGAGTGCAGAGAGCCCAGCACCACGGGATTTCTCACGTTGAGGAGGACCTCGGGCCAGGTCTTTCTTAGCTGGACAGTATCGGCAGTAGTGGGATTGTCTCCAAATGACGTGTCAAAATCATAGACCTCTTTTCTGAGTTTGTTAAGTGTATCAGAAGGTAATTTACGCATATAAGTCTGATGGATGTTGAGGTGACTGCCTGAGATCCAGCAACACCCCACACCCCTCCTATCTTCCCTGCCACTCCGTCCTTCCAGTATGACTTTTACTGTCATGCTCCTAGAAAACCTCCAGCTGTGTCCATCTTCCAGGAAAGAAGAAAGGGGAAGGAAAAAAGGGCAAAGGGCAAAGGACACATGCTGACTGAGCCTGTCCCATTTTCTTTGGGAGACAATCACTTTCCTGGAAACCTCACCCACAGGTTTTCTCTTGTATCTCAATTATTAGAGCTCTGTCCTAGGGGCAGCTCTAGGTAAAAAGGAGCCTGGGTAATAAAACAGCTTCCATATGGACATATTATCACTTCCCTGAAAAACAAACAAATAAACAAATAACAATAACAAAACAAGTGCTCTCCTAATATTAACAAGGGGAAAAAAATGTCAGCCAGGCAGAATATCATATCTGATACAATCAGTACCCATTCATGGCCCAGTTTCCCAATTGAGAGCCATCATTGCAGTGTTTTAAGGAAATGTGTCTCTGAGCCAGTGAATTTCATTGGAAAAGGCCATTGCCTAGAGCAGCACTGTCCAATAGAATTTTCAAAGATGATGACAATGTTCTAACTCTGCATTATTCAACACAATAGCCATTGGTCACATGTAGCTGCTGAGAACTTGAAATGTGACTAGTGCAACTGAGAAACTGAATTTTTAATTTTGCTTAATAAACTTAAATTGGACAACACAGGTCTAGAACATTCTTGGGGAATATTTTGGTGTGGGGGAAGAAATCGGACTAAGAACAAAAATCACTGATGGGAGTAAGTATCTGGGACAGGATGGATGGCACTGGAAATGGAGATGGAATGGAAAACTACTCTACTCACCTGTCTGAAGATTTGAGAAGTCAGGTGAAGGTAGATTTAGTGTACTTCAAATGGCTCATTAGGTTGGCTCTTCCTCCATCTTTGTTCTAGAATGATCTATTATTGTACACTTATAAGAAGATAACTTATCACTAGATTCTCTGGATTCTACCACCAAACAGAGACAGTGTTCTCACTGAAATCTGTAGATTTCTACAATAGTTCTGCAACCCCTAGGAGAGCTATTCAGAGACCTATGTGGCAACAGAGTAGGCTTGGTACAGCAAAAGCTGACTGAAACTACTGTTATAGTCTTATTTTTTTAAACCAATTTTTAAGAACATTCTACTTAGTAGGCTTTGTCAATGGCCTTCTCTGTCATTTTATGAGACAACACAATCATTTTATTTTTCTCCTTCTGTGCTGAATGTTCATACTTTGTCTGGCTTCTCCTCCTCTATGTTAGCCGTAAATATTGGAGTTTCTTCCTAAGTAGTTTCATTCAATTCCAAAGCTTTAAATGCCATCTTCTTGCAGAAACTGCAGCATGGATATGCTTAGCCCTAACCTGTCTTCCCCACCAGACTTGTGTCAATTGCTTCCTTAACTTTCCACATGGTTGCCTTAGAAGTATCTCATTAAAAAGGTAAAAAGAAAACAAAACCAAGAATTAATAAAATGACAAAATAAAACCACTGACAATACCATTTACTGATGAAGATGGAGAGCAACTAAACTTCCATATTTTCATAGTTGGTGTAACTTCTGACAACCACTTTCAGAAACTCCTTGTCTTCTAAAGATAGACTTGAACATGCCTAAGACCCCAAAAGTCCACTTAGTAAATGCCCAATAAAAATTCCTACAAAAAAAAAATCTCAATCACATGAGGATCAAAATAGCTGATTTGCTGCTCTCAACCTCTCCCCGCTAAGCTTCTTTAGCTAATAAAAAGCATCATTATTCAAAATATTTTCCAGCTTTCTTTCCGTCACCTACCACATCCAATTCAATAGTAAGTCTCATTAGCACCACTACCAAAGCATATCTCCATCTCCTCTCCATTTGCTCTGCCACCATTCTATTCTAAGCCTCTATCAACTTTTTCTTGGACTATTGCAATACTCTCTCACTTTCCCCATATTCACTTTTCCCAACACACCTTAATTTTTCTCACTTATCTGTCAAAATAAATGTATAAATTGTAAATTATATCACATCTCTCATGCTTAACACTCTTCTATGATTTCCTATTTCTATTGGAATAAAATTTAAACTCCTTACCAAAAATAAACAGTTTGTTATGCTCTCACTCCTGCATATTTCTCCAACTTTATTATTTATTCCATTTTTCTTACTCATTATTCTTCAAACACATTGGCCTTTTTTTACTGCCTAAAACGTGCCAAGTTCTTTCTTATTCCCAGAAATTTTCATTAGCATTCCTAGAATATTGCCTCTATGGCTGCTTCTCATCCCTTGTGTATCACGGAGCCTTCCCTAACAAGTCCAGTAAACAGCATTCTCACTATTGAATATACTAATATTCTCTCTAATGTTTCCATAACTCAAGTGCGTTTGTTCATGTGTTACTTGTTTTCTTCCTTTGTGCACTGAAAACACTATAACGGTAGGTCTCTATTATGATATCTGGTACACCATAAATAGCTATTGAATTGTATGACTTAAATTATTAAAGTTCATAAAGAAGATATTATTGGAAGCATTTAATATGTTTTTAGCTAAAGGGAAGTTATGTAAATGGTGAATCAAAACATGTAAATACCAATGCATTTTGACTATTGTGTAGGCTAGATGCCAACCTAATGCTATAGAAAGATATGATAAATGAATAAATAAAAACCAATCACCTATCCTTACATTGAATTATTCTCAATGATATTCTAAGTCAAAGGCATAATGCCTTTCTCTGCAATAGAGATTTAATTATTCTAATTATGCCAAAGTAATTATAATTCTTACTAACCTGAGCTGGTAAGAAACATAGACATTTTAAAAGTCCACATAGCTCAATGGGTTTGGTATTAGATGTTCTCTTTTGCTTTCTTACTTATTGTGTACAACAGATTATCTGCCCCCAAAGATGGATACCTTTTTTTTGAACTTCTAAGTAGACCTCACTTTAAGTGAACTTTCATTTTATTGGAGAAGTCAAGATACCATCAATTGATTGTGTAGCTCTTATGAAACACCAATTCTCTAACTTCACTCCAATTTATAGAATGTAGAAATAAAGTAGTCATCCAAGAACTGTCTATTGGTCTTGAAGGACAGTTATTTAACCAGATGACCTATAAAAATGTCCTGGATTCAGTTTACAGTTCCAAGTTGTGATTAATTTTGTAAATGAGGAGAGATTGTTTAAAAAATAATCTCAATCTAAAAGTCTTTTGAGGATCTGCTAAGATTAAGGCAGTGTGCTTGGCACTCTGAAGGGCTACAGTGATGGTCAGAAGTGATTCTTACTCTCAAGGAATTCACAGCCAAGGAATAGGTTTATTTAATAAATAAGTACATAAACTACATCCTACAAGGTGGAAGACAACCAGTTCCACCATAGAGGTGAGAAATAAGGTGATGCAGAAATTCAGAGGATAAGATGAATTTCCCTTGAAAGTATTAGAAAAGTTTTCACAGAGGTTTGAAAATTAATTCCAGCTTTCTTTCTGTCACCTACCACATCCAATTCAATAGTAAGTCTCATTAGCACCACTACCAAAGCATATCTCCATCTCCTCTCCATTTGCTCTGCCACCATTCTATTCTAAGCCTCTATCAACTTTTTCTTGGACTATTGCAATACTGGATGTGTGAAGTAGGGGAACAGAATGACAGCATTTTTTTTATCAAAAGTATGAAGTCAGAAAAGTGCAGGGGATGCATTGAGAAGAAGGAATAGGTCAACTTGGTAAGATCAAGAGGTATATGCAAGGGAGAAGAGAAGAGATTATAAGGTTGGAAAAGTAGCTTGGCATTCTATTTCAGGAACCTAAAACATAAGGAAAGTTATAGTAGGTGCACTTCATATCATAAATATTGGGGAGTCATACAGCACTAGATATGAAGGCTGTGATGTGAGTAGAGTGGTGTAATAGGAAGCGGTGAGCAAGAATATTGGAGAAGACATGACAGGAAGGTATCTCAAAGGTTTATGATGGTGATATGAGTGGATATGTTGGAGTTAGTTTCAACAGGACCTGGCAACTCTTGAGATGAGGGCAGTAACAGGGATTCAAATGTGATTCAAAACATTTCAAACTGGTTGACTGAAAGGAAAGTTATATTATTAAAATAAATGGACAATTCAGAAAAGGAGCTTTTATTTTATTTTATTTATTTTTTTATTGATTAAGTTATTAAATATGTGTCCTTATCCCCACATTACCCCCCATGACCCCCACTCATGCCCTAAGAAGAGCTTTTAGAAAGGAAATTGTATATGCAGGTTGAGAAGTATCAATTTTGTATGCTAGTGGAACACAAAGTATGGAATCACAGGTGTGGTCCAGTCCTGTGATCATTGAGGTTATCAGAAACCATATGAGGTGATGAATTTTTCAAAGGAGACATTATAGAGAGATAAAAGATGATTTATGATAGACAATCGGGATGCCTACATTAATTGGATCAGGAAAAAAGTAGAAGGGTAAATAAACAACGGAGGAGTATTGAAAGGATAAGGAGAGACTAATGCAGCCGTGGGCAAACTACGGCCCGCGGGCCAGATCCGGCCCTTTTGAAATGAATAAAACTAAAAAAAAAAAAGACCGTACCCTTTTATGTAATGATGTTTACTTTGAATTTATATTAGTTCACACAGACACTCCATCCATGCTTTTGTTCTGGCCCTCCGGTCCAGTTTAAGAACCCATTGTGGCCCTCGAGTCAAAAACTTTGCCCACCCCTGGAATGTCATGAAAACCATACAGGAAACACTTTTCAAGAAGAAAGTGCCCATGAATATCAAAGTATGCCTTCTAACTATGTAGCAGCTAAACAAGATAGCAATTAAGAAAAGATTTCTAGTTGTCTCAAATTGATAATCATGAAATATAGAAGTAATGTGAACCAATGGAAAAAGAGTGGACATTGAAATCAGAGAAATTGGCATCAAGGTCTGATTCTGTGTGGTTGAGCTATGTGCTTTGGGGTAAAATTGCTTTGTTTCTCTGGACCTTAATTTCTTTTTCTTTTTATTTTTTTTAAATATATTTTATTGAGTTTTTACAGAGAGGAAGGGAGAGAGATAGAGTGTTAGAAACATTGATGGGAGAGAAACATCGACCAGCTGCCTCCTGCACACCTCCCACTGGGGATGTGCCTGCAACCCAGGTACATGCCCTTGACCGGAATCGAACCTGGGACCCCTCAGTCCGCAGGCCGACGCTCTATCCACTGAGCCAAACCAGTTTCGGCAATTTCTTGACTATAAAATGGGGATGATACCTGAATCAAAGGGCTCTGAGATTAAATTTAGTAAAAACAACATAGGGATAAGAAGAGCCTGTTGGAAATAGGTCTGTTAATCTAGGTCTCTTTTGAGTTTGCCTCCCATTTGCTTTCCATGAACTTCAAGATGATCATGTGTTATAGAAAAACTTACCTGAGTTTGTGGGAGTTTAGGTTAAATTATCATGACCACAAATTGCAAAATATTCAGCATTGGCCCCTAATCCCTCCTGTGCAAAGCTGAATATAGGAGGAAGCAGATGGAATAGGTTTACTCTGAAAGTCCTGCCACAGCAAATGTTCAAGACAGAATGGTGTCGACAGGTTCAGAGGGCTGAGCAGTTGGAATGACAACAACTGTGTCCTTGATGCTTGCTTTTGCAAACCCTGGTGCTTAGCAAAATGCTCTGTTCATAATAGAGACTCGGTAAGACTCAAAGCAGCCAAACAAATAGCTGTTTTGTTTGTCCTGTTTGGAGAGATCTGGCTCTAAGGTAATACACATATTAGAAAAGGATTTTAAAAAAGGATAAAGCATTGATTGGAAACAAGAAACATTTTAGGAAGATGGTGCAATCTAATGGGGTATTGGTAGCAAGCAGCTAGACAGATGTGTAAGCCAATGCATACTTGCCACAAATACAATGTCATATATGTTGCCAAAAGATAAACATCCCCCAAATCAGGAGTCAATGATGGAAACAAAAGGGGAAAAAAAGCTGAAGACATGAATCAAAGCCTCATGCTGTTTCTAATTTGTAGACAACAATAGAGAGACATGGCCAAAACTGGTTTGGCTCAGTGGATAGAGCGTCGGCCTGAGGACTGAAAGGTCCCAGGTTTGATTCCGGTCAAGGGCATGTGCCTTGGTTGTGGACACATCCCCAGTAGGAGATGTGCAGGAGGCAGCTGATCAGTGTTTCTCTCTCATTGATGTTTCTAACTATCTCTCCTTTCCTCTTTGTAAAAAATCAATAGAATATATTATTAAAAAATAAAATAAATTGACAAACTTAAAAAAAAAACACAATAGACATGGTTACTTACACTTAGATCTGTTCTTATTAATAAGTAGAGAGGCACACAGATAAGGAAATATAATACCAGATGCCATTAACTTATTATGGAAATTGATCTTTTATTTTTATTAGTAAACAGTAGGATTGTAATCAATAAATGCTGCATCAACGGTCAAGTGACTAGCCTTGTCCGTTGGTCTGGGTATCATGGTGTGCACCATGAAGAAAAGCACCGAGACCCCATACTGCTAAAAAACGCAAATGACGTATTTTGTATCAAGAAAAGATGGTAAAATTCCCTGTCAAATTGTTTCAAGGTTTCTTTCTCTCTCGAGTCCATCTCCTTTGCTGCATTCAAATGTACTATGAGAGTTGGAACTTTGTTGTGAAGTTCTTTTCAGCAGTCACGAGCCCAGTGACTATGCATAAAGGGAAAGTGTGTTTGCTGGATAGGAAACGAGAGCCCGTGGTTTACATATTTCTTCCTTAAACACTGCAATCAGCCGGATATTTACCATCTCCTCCTCTCTCCCCGCCCTGTGATTGCTTCTCAGGCCACGGCACGTGTTCCTGTGGCCGCTGCGTGTGTGAGAGAGGATGGTTCGGGAAGCTCTGCCAACATCCCAGGAAGTGCAACATGACGGAGGAACTGAGCAAGAGTCTGTGTGAATCAGCAGATGGCATCCTGTGCTCCGGAAAGGGTGAGTCTCTCTGCCGGAGCTTGGCCTGGATCCCTGCTGGGACACATGGCTTGTACAGCAGCCCGCGGCAAACATCCCTTTCAGGCCGCACTTTGCCTGAATGAAAATCACTCTGTCCTCTGCTTGTACCGGACCTTACTAGTGTGAAAGTGAACCACGTGAGGCTTAGTATCCAAGGAAATGGAATGCATGAGGTGGGTTGCATGTGAAAAGATCCTCAGCCACTTGTAGACAACCTCATTGTGAATGAAATGCAATTAATAATTGTATAAAGAAGAAAGAACAATAAGATATGCTGGGACCTGAATGGGCCCCAAAAGGTAGAGGTACAATCATTGAGTTCACCTGTGAAAGAGCAGAGCCAGGGACGGGTCTGCATAAAACGCTCTGGAAGCTCATGGGATTCTCACTAAATGTTAGGGAGCTGCCCTGCCTGGAGCTGAATGTCAATCTCCCGCTCTCCTCTTCCGCTCAGCTGCCTCCTTGCAGAACAAACCACCCCCCTTTCCAGACTTTTATAGCTGAAGCTACATCTACCCTCCAACACCTACCCTGGGTCAGGAGTGCAGGTAAATGCTTTCTGAAGAAAACACAGTGAAGCAAAGTCAAGCTGCTGAGGAGGCCTCAGAAGCAGAACTCGCCTCGGGGATGTGCCCCTCAACAGTGGCTGTCGCTACCGATGATCACTCAAGGCCAATGCTCTCCGGATGAAAGAGTCCTCTTGACGTAATTGCAAAAAATAAACTCGGATGGAGGCTGTGACCACATTCGGTGCCAGGAGGAAGGCTGAGAATGGATACAAACATGCTCATTTTAATAGCCGAGCATGTCCTTGGTTTCCAGGAATTCTGTGTTTGAGACTGGTGTTTACAGAGTTCTGGCAAGGAGGCCATGCCTTCCACCGAATGCAATCACAGCAGCCAAGCAGCACTTAAATGCATCTAAAGCAATCGCTTTGTTCCCCGTTTGTTCTCGTGTGGAATTCATGCTAATTCCAAGTCCTAAGCAAATCTCAGCATTTCAGTTCTCAGGGGCCCTCAGGTCCTGGATACACTTGCTTTAGGTTCAAGGAGTTCTGTTGGCCCTGGCAGGCTTGGCTCAGTTGGGTGGGCATCCTCTTGTGCACTGAAAGGTTGCCAGTTTGATTCCCAATCGGGGCACATGTCCGGGTTTGGGGCTCCATCCCAGGTAGGACGTTTTGCTCTCATATCGCTGTTTCTTTCTTTCTCTCCCTCTTCCTACCTCGCTCTCTAAAATTCACTTAAAAAATCTTTTTAAAAGAAAAAAGAAGCTCTGTTGGGAGGAGGAAGGAAAGGTTGAAAGGAAGAGACAGAGGGAAGGGATTGCCAAGGAAGAGATTAACAAAGAGAACAGTAAAGGTGGTAGGAATAGAATTAACCATCAAGGTGGAAGCTGGGAAGGAAAAAGAAATGTTATCAGGTCAGAAGGGAGTGTCCTGTGTATAAAAAAGTACTCAGAATGATTAATTTGTTTGAATTAGAGTTATTTTTTTCCCTGAGTATAGCTTCAAACACAGAGCCCTAGCGTTTAGATACTTTTGTTGTTGGTTTTCATGACGGCATTATCCTTGGAATAAGGCTATTAGCTTTTCTGAGAAACTCTACTAAATGGAACTTTTGTATTAGAACATTGGTGTGCTTGTTTATTTTAAAAATCAGCCAGTGTGTGTGTTTGTGTGTGTGTGTGTGTGTGTGTGTGTGTGTGTGTGTTTCTTAGACACTATAAAATCACTAACATTGTTCATAAGCGGGTCTTTGCTAGTCATGTTCAATTGCAGGTACAGAAGGAGAACACATCACACAGCCATGCTCACCTGTGTGGTGAATACCATTCTGTCATTTCCTCGCTGAATTTCATGCAAAGAAGAGGAGTAGTTTGTTTTCAAGAAATAAACATTCTCATTAAAGTCATTACATTCTGAGGAGAGATTTTCAGCATCATAAATATCGAAAAGGCCCCCAAAAGGGGGTGAACCCAAAGGCATTTCCTCAAAACAAAACAAGAAAATCTCTCTAGCTAATGCCTTTTTCAAATTGCTTGCTTTAGGTGATGGAATAATATCTGCAGATCAATGAAAGGTTGAAAGCGTATATTTTAAACTGTTTGTTTATCCTTCAATGGGGAGAGATCTTCAAAAGGAGACTGGATGTAAAATCTGCCTCAAGGCTGTGTGCTTTGAAGCTGGCGCTAGAGAGGATGGTGGGCATTCTGTTTGCAGCCACTGACTGCAGGCTTCTTTCTTTCCACTTACTCTGGAGTCATCAGTGCTTGATTCTAGAACAGGATTACAATGGTGCCCATGGAACTGTGCTCTCCCATAGGCACAGAGACCTGTGGGGATGCAGCTGTTATTTCTGTCTCCTTAGAGGGTACCATCCACCCCTTGCCTCAAGAACCACAGAAAGAGCCTTTGCTGGTTTGGCTCAGTGGATAGAGCATTGGCCCTTATACTGAAGGGTCCCAAGTATAATTCCAGTCAAGGGCATGTACCTTGGTTGCAGGCTTAAAACCCAGCCCCAGTAGGGCGGGGCACTTGCAGGAGGCAACCAGTTGATGTATCTCTTTCACATCAATGCTTTTTTTCTCTCTCTTCCCCTCCCTTCCACTCTCTTCAAAAATCAATCCTTGGGTGAGAATTAGCAAAACAAAAAGAGAACCACAGAAAGAGTAACTCACAAAATAGACAACAGGTTTCGATGTGGTAGCAGAGAAACCTATTCCAAGTTATTTGACTGGGGCCGGGTATTTTTTAATAGGTTTTATGGACTTACCAGAATTCCATATACTTTCCCTCAACATAGTAAATGAAAACCCCTCACCCTGATCTTCACAAAGGATGTTGGAGTGTTTTCCTTTCTCCGACTAGGGGACAGGGAGGAGCAGTGGGCCTGAGGTCACCACCTGGTAGCCTGTACCCAACTGTTTCCACCAGGCGCTCCCCATGATCTGTGAATAAAGCCGTCACCTCAGGAGATGATAAAGAAATAACGTTTTATTTCTTTACAAATTTATAGCCAAGACAATAAATCACTCCATAGAAAAATTTAAAACTAGTTACATTGCTGTGACCTTCATAACAGATGGAGTTGTGAGTACAATAGTGGAAACTGCCTGCTGGGATGTTGGTTGCAGCATTTTGTCAGGCTTGATGAATGGAAAAGAAAGTCCACTTTGAAATGGGGCAGCTGACAAGGGTGCTCGCCCTTACACTCAAGCTGTTCATGTGAATCACCAGAGAGATGAGCTTAGAGCCAGGTTTAACTCCCTTTGCAGAATCCATGCTGTAATTCGTCGGCTGTTTGTTTGCTTGAGTATTTATGTGTATCCAAGAGTACATAATCTCCTTTCTAGGTCCGGGTCATCATCTCTAATATTCTTAAAGATGTTGTCTGATGATGGCTGTAATTGCATGTCACTAAATGTCTCCTTAGAACTCTTACAAAGACACTGTTGAGTCCCACATCATCCGAATAAGTCCATGGTACACACCCACCACTCACCTATCCCTCACCTATACCCCATCCTGGCAGATTCTTCATCCCTGAAAAGAGACAGGGTAAAAGTTAGGCTTCAAAAACCAGACTCGGACCTGTGTTTTAGTTGCCTCACCCAATATAACTGTCAGTGGGAACACACAACTCATTTTTTGAAACTATATGAAGGTTTTTCTTGTGAGAGGCATCACAGATAGGCAGCTAGGTAGGTAAAACAGTAGATGGAATGGATAGAAATCTTTTTTTGCCCCCATGGCCCTGGGCAATTCCATTATCCTCCTTTTATGTCCATTTTCTCATCTTTGAAGGCAGAAGAATTTCATTTCTTTCCCTTTCTTAAGTTCTAAGGATGCTCTGAAAAGGTGGCTGAATCCCCAAGGAATGGAAGCCACTCAAAAAGTACAGGAGGGAAATGGAAGCATTCTTAACAGTCCTCATACTGAGAAAGAAAATAAATGGATTAGTGGTGTTGTGGTCAGGAATTTACCACCCTAGAGTTCCTGCCAAGATGGACCAGCTTCTCCCTAAGGCTGGACAGAGTCTCATGGGCACGAGTGGGTGCTGGTCCAGCTGAGCTGAATAAGCGATCACCTCCTGGCAGCCATGTGGCTTATATCTTTCTGACAGAATCCTTTTCCTAGGATTTTCCCTTTCCAGAGTAGGGCAATTTGACCCCTGATTATTGATGAAAACAGCCAGGTTGCTCTATAACAAAGGCGCTATAAAACATCCTATTAATGACCACGCTGTGTTATTATGACATGCCATACTACTCCTAGTTTCACAAGCAGTAGAAGAATTTCCTACCTCTGAGATGCACTGAGAATTCACAAACAGGAAAAAACAACCCAGCTGGGGAAAACGCTGACGAGAGAAGCTAGTTTTTCATAGCACATACAAAAATCAACCCCCGTTTTTCATTCTAAGTATTTCAGTGACTAGCAGACTTCTGAAAATGCATTTACTTGTCAAATGGTCTAGCAATGTATGCCATATTCACTTTAGCTGAGCTGACCAGTTTTAGAGAAATACTATACAATGGCCTGAAGCTAAGCATTGGAAGTGAGAACAGTGATCAGAATAGTTCTAGAGCCAGGGGACAAGTTTAAAGATGAAATGTGATTTTTTTTTTTCATGAATTGTGGCAAAAAAAAATTATATCCCTGGAGTAATACATAAATATCATGGACATATAAAGTCATTTACATCTCCATGTGTTGTAGAAACAAGTTTGAAATATAAGGGAGATAGTATTTTAGAAACAAAAACAGTGGAATTCTTCAAATAATCTTCCTCCACTCATAAAGCACTAAATATGATACCTTCTGAGGATATGTTAATGAAGTCATTAAAATGCCCCAAGTTTTCATAGTTTTCCAATATTGCTCTATCCATTTGCAAAATGCACAGATGACTGTTGAACATTTCTGTGCCTAGAGATTTGACAGAAAGTTTTTAAAATTAGAATAAATAAATTTCTAAATAAAGAAACACTGTGCCTGGGTGAGATGACCAACTCTCACAGACTGGCCTGGGAGGCCCAGTTACAGGCCCTAAGCAACCAGGAGGGTACTGATCACTCCTTAGAACGGGAAGTTGTCTATTTTGCAACCTCGCCCCTCAGTAAAACAAGTAAATGGAACCATGCTGCGGTTAAGTAAGAAGTTAATAAATGTAAACACAGTTCTCAGCATGTAACTAATTCTGACTGCTCCCTTACCCTGAGAAGTGTGACAAGGAATATCAAAAGTTTAATTTGGCCATTGCGGATTCTTGCAGCTAAAATGCATATATGAGTTTCCATAATATAAAATATCATGGGGTGCTTAATGCCTGGGACACCTTTATGTGCATCCTTCCATGATAGCAGTAGTGCACAAAAGTTTCTTTCTCTAACCATTTTTTAATTGCAATGTTTCATAGAGACACTAATGATTGATTTCTGCCTCCTCCCAATATATTTTGAATTTACCAAGTCTGTTATCTTATAGAATATGTCAAAATAATTTTTCTACTTCACAGTCGTTTAAGGTGATAGGCATCTTTGGTAAAAGGAAATCACATCTAGAAAGAACAATCAATCCAAGGAAATAGAAGGAAGCAGAAAACTATTCTTTGTGTTCATTTTTAACTTGAAAACTTTCTTTACTGCTATTGTAGAAGTAGTTTTGCCACATGAAGATGTTTAGGCTGAGGGAAATTTCTTCTCTGACACTATTTAATTCCTATATTTTCTTTTCTAAATGTGCCATTAATAAACCTGTTTCTCAGCAAGCCAAAATATCTTTAATAACCAAAAAAGGAAGTTTTGAATTAGGTAGGAAGTAAAAAGAGAGGAAATGAGTGAAGTAATGGAAAAGGTGGTTGGATCAAGAGCCTCATAAAAGATGGACATTTGAGGCGAGGGATTAGAGCTCTCCTGGATGGTGGCGGGAAATCCCAAGGGTGAAACTGGGTAAGGTAAATATACATGAGTGATTGTATGTGTATTTTTAGCACTTTAATGAGCCACCCAGTAGGCAGGTGAGTCCTTACTTTAAGAAAATCATGTAAACAAAAATCCAAAATTATAAGCACAAAAAATTTAGTAGTTGTTTTAATTATAAATTGCACCCTCATTTAATAGAACTTACTATTCAATTCCTTTAAAAGACAGACACTTTGAAACATGATTCAATTCAGAAAAAAAAATTTTGAAAACACATATATTTTGAACACCTTTTTAGAAGGCCATCTATAAAAATCAGCCACATTCTGCCCTCATTGACATTTCAACCAGACTGAGCCATGGAACATTTGCTCAAGGCTAATTGCAGCCGTCTAGATCCATAATGAAGCCTTTCAGGATAACCTTTATGAATTACAGTAAGTAACGCTCCCTTTTAAGCCACTGGCTATTCCATAAACTTTTACCTTTGGAAGGTTGGTTATTAGAAGCCGATTGCTGGTACATTGATAGTATTCTACTCTAGACAGAAACCTTTAGTTGTGTGGTAACGATCAATAATACCCTTTGTGATTTCAGGTTCTTGTCACTGTGGAAAGTGCATTTGTTCTGCTGAAGAATGGTACATTTCAGGGGAATTCTGCGACTGTGATGACAGGGACTGCGACAAACATGATGGTCTCATTTGCACAGGTGCAGTACTGACCCACTCTAATTGATCTATGCCACATTTTGCAATAAAGGTGAATGACACTCAGCACATTTTGCTGTGGGTCACTGGGCAGGAGAGCTTTCATGTGCTGAAGGGCCAAATAGTAATATAAAGTACGTAAAGGGAGGTGGGTATTTCAGAATAAGCACTAACATTATTCCCAGGCATAAAAGTATGCACCCAAATTATATGATTTGGAGGAAAATTCCATATAAAGTAACTTCCCCCAATTTACACATATGCAGTTTTATATATTGCAAAAAGAACATAATTCTCTTGACAACTATTTCACTTTTAACATGGTAGAGGGACTAGAATATATTTTAAACAGGACCTAGGCACCAAAGCTGTTTGATGTGCTAGTTTGTTTTTAGGGAATGGAATATGTGTGTGTTGGGGGGATGGGAATAGGAAAACAATTTAGGAATATAATAGATACTGCTATGCTGAGTTTCTGAGTCCTAATAATTGGTAATTAAAATATTTTCTTAAACAATGTATAGGGGAGATAGAGGCATATATTTATTCTCCTTGTTTTTAACTAACGGTAAAAGATGAGTATGTGTGTGTCATTAAGATAGACATTCACGTTCTGCCCACCCCTACTACACAAGGCTCCTCTTCTAGCTAATTATTCAGCCCACCTCACCCTCTGTCAAGGAGCGGTATGTTCGTTAGCATTTATTGTTACACATAACCTGCTCTCTACAGAAAAACAAAATTATTCATGGAAGCCCAGCTGGAGTGATACTGATGGTCATTATTAGATTGATACTAACTGGATGGTAGCACCAAGGAGGTGCCATTAATTGTTTAAAAGGTCAGATTTCCTATAGCTGCTTAATAAGATAATAATAAGATGGCTGCACAATATGAAAGTTTTCAGAGGATGAATGAAATTGCTTTGATTATGAACAGTTATGTTTTATAATAACATATATTAGCTTGGTATATTTCAATCATAATAATGAATCTCCTGTGTATTTTACTGCAGGGAATGGAATATGCAGCTGTGGAAACTGTGAGTGCTGGGATGGATGGAACGGAAACGCATGTGAAATCTGGCTTGGCACAGAATACCCTTAACAATGAGAGCAATGAGAGAGGACTGGGTTCTTATTTGTCTAGGCCATTAGAAATATAAATGCAGAGGAAACCATGTATAATCACCACGAGGACAGGTCCAACAGACTGTTGTATGTTTTTCTATTTCTGAAAGCCCGATGAAATCTGGATACCCATTAAAAATGAGTTAAGCAAACTCAGATGTAAATAACACCAGAAAAGAAATTTTCTCCTACAGTTTACATCAGTGGTTCTCAACAAGGATGACTTTACCACCCAGAAAACATCTGGCAATGTCTACAGACAATTCTGATGGTCACACTGGGTGGGGTTGGAGGGTGCTCTTCAGGCGTCTAGTGGGTAGAGGTCAGGGACACTGCCAAACCCAGCAGTGCCCAGGACAATCCCAACGATGAAGAATTTTCTGACTTCAGATGTCATTAATTGCAGAGTTGAGGAAAGCTGAATCACATGGTTGTTAAAAATGCACATCCCTACACAAGAAAGGCCATTTTAGACTCAAAGAAAAAGAGCCTTACATAAATCCATTGATCCTATGTTGCCAGGATTCCCCATCACTCAGTGTTTCCATATGGAAATGAAGACAAACACACTTGAAGTACAATGTTGGATTGGGGTAGGGGGGCAGAGGCCAGATCACCAATGCTTTTAGTCATTAAGTCATTTGTCTAGTTTCACTTTAAACTCACAAAAGAAGTTCTCTTAAGATGAAGGGAGAAATTATGGAAAATGTACAATTTAACATTTTTAATAAATAGTGACATAAGTTGTTTACACTCTGTGTCAATATGTATTTTACCAACTGAGGACTGACTAACAAAAGAATGAATTGCTGTTCAAGAGCATCCATTTTTACGTGACTAGAGCATGTTTTAAACTGGACATGGGTTACATGTACAAGGAATCTGATTTTTCCCTAGAAGTTACTCCATGGTAACTTGCCTTTTAAAAAGACAATATCTAGTTAGGTCTATGATAGGCTGATATATGTATTCATTTCTCTTAAAAGATTCTATTATTTCTAAGGATACATTTCTCACTGGAAAAGTAGGGCCATACATGGAAGTCAAGAAGAGACATTGCGATAAAATGGTACCAGTCCCACAAGCTCAGAGGATAAAAAGAAAAATCTATAAATGGCTTAAATAGAAGTTACAAGTATTCACTCAGTGATAGGAACAAAATGTTTATTTTCATAATGGTGAAATTTCGCTCTGTATGAAATTCACATCAAATTATGAAAATGTACAATAACTTGGACTTCCCTTACATATTTGCAATCACGTCTACTTATACCCATTAGTTTAGGCAACCTTTAATTATTTAGAGCTAAAAAAGACCCACTTTTTATTTAATGTGGATTATATTTTGTAAAATCCTGCAATAATGTAATAAAATCAGTTTATTATTGTTTAAGATGAAAAATTTTACTTGGACATTTTACGTAATGATGTAAATATTCTAGACTCATGGTTTGGACTTTATAAATCAAGCCACCAAAAGTGAGGAAAATGTGTACCTGCAGGGTTACTTAAAATTTACATTAAAAATTATTTAAGAGAAATTTAATTGATGCTGATTTTTAGAATACTGACAGTGTTCTCTGACTTTAACAGATTTATAAAATTGTTATCTCTATCCTGAGATTAAGGAGTGCAACCACACCAGTTGTATCTCAATTGTTCAGTGCATCAACTGAAATATCAGTTTTGTAAATGAGGGAAATGTAAGCAGTTAAGAAATTACAGATATATAGATAGATATCTATACATCTATATATATGCATATATATATATATATATATATATATATATATATATATATATATAAATATCCTTTCCTCTTCTCTAAACATTTTAAGCCTCAAACAAACCTATTTTAACTGTTCAGTAGCAATTTCAATGCTGACTGATTTGATGATGGACCCATGGGCATTCACTACATTATCACAGCGCAGTGACATCCGTAGTCCTTACTGCAGAGCTCTGCTTTCAGTGGAAAGGACCAGATAGTAAACATTGTAGACTTTGTGGGCCACATACACCTCTTTCACATATACTCCTTTGTTTGTGTTTAAAACTGTATCAAGAAAAAAAATCCATTCTGAGCTCCTGCGCCATACAAAAGCCAATTGTAAGCTGGGTTTGGCTCACAGCTGAGGAATAAATTATCAACCTGTGCTTTGATGGAACTGCTGTTAATCTCCTGTTTCCTCACATAACCCCAGGTGTGTCTTATTTTTCTTGTAATTATCTATATTTGTTATCCCTTTTCATTAACAACTACAGCAAAGGTGTTTCTCTTTTAAAAATTTAATATAAGAAAAGAGTGCTCAGCATTTATGTTTTTAAAGAAAAAGTTTAGATATGGAGAAATGTTAATTATAAAGTTCAGAATGGGATTTGTCCAAAATTTTTGACAATGAAAATATATTGCAGTCAGCTATATTCTGGGTTCCTTTAGTTAAAAATTATTGAACCAAATTTTTCATATTTCTCCTGTGCGTGTGTATGTGTGATGTTTGACTCCAGCTTGCAAACATCAATAGATCTATTAAGAATTTAATTTATATGTTTAAATCGGGAAAAGTTAAACATAGTTACATATAAAGACCTACATTCTACCCTTCTTAAATGTGATTTTGTACTTTGATTTTTGATTCCATTACTAAGATAGAAACTCCCTCTTAAAAAAATGCCAAGGCCAGAGCAAATTTGTAATAGGAGGGAAAATGTGCCAATCTCATTGGCCGGTTCAAGTTTGTCCCAAGTTACAGTGAGATTAATGTGAATTGAGAATGATACAATAAGTGATGTTGGCTACAACCTTGCTTGCTTTGCAAACCATCACTGAGAAATCCTAAGAGGGACTTCTCCATAGAATTCGACTAAGGTCTTGAGACCTAAGAAGAGAATCATTATACCCCATTTCTCCCAAGACTCCTTGAGCTAATTTAGATTCCTTCAACACATTGAAAGAAATGACCACACTGTCCCAGATGCAAATGCAGTCTCTGCCAGCAGACATCAGGATTAGACTGAATAGTATAGAAAAACAAGGAAAAAACCATAATTCAGCTTTTGTTTTCAGACTCTATCAAAACTTTGAAACCCAGTTCAGTATTCAAGCATCAACAGGTTCTATGTACCACCTCGTAAGCTAAGGAACTTAAGCTATGAAATGTATTTTCTCCAAAGTAACCCAATTCACATCTGGATTTTGATATGCCTACATTTAGCTGAATTGCTTTCTCCAGATATAGTCTTGTTCTGAAATGAAATTAAAAATAAATTTCAAATATTTTCACTTCTAAATTAGAGTTTGAAACAACCTGATCTCCCCTTGAAATGTTAATTCTCCGATTTAATATTTAGGAGAAAACTGTAAATGAAGTGATACATATCTAACGTTCAATACATATTTAACATGTTTTGTTTTGTTTTTTTAAAGAGAACCTAATCTGATATTGGTCATCCTGAAAAACATTTGACTGTTTTAGTGCTTTAGGTACTAATTAAGCAACTAGCCAGATGTGATAAAGAAACTGTGCTTACTCTTCAAGAGGCAATTAGGCCAGGCCAGTGTGGCTCAGTGGTTGGGTGTTGACCTGTGAACCGGGAGGTTGTGGTTTGATTCCTGGTCAAGGCATATGCCTCGGTTGTGGGTTCAATCCCCAGTGTGGGGCGTGTAGGGGAGGCACCAGATTGGTGATTCTCTCTCATCATTAATGTTTTTGTCTCTCTCCCTTCTTGTCTGAAATCAATAAAAAAAATTTAGAAAAAAGAGGCAATTAGAAGGGCTGTGGCAGGAATTTTATGGGCCCATTGTAGGTCTCCTGAAGTCACCCCCTTCCCCAAAACACTCAGTGCAACCTAACAATTAAAGCAAGAATTTCTAAATTCTCTAGGATTTATAATGAAATCATGCTTAGTTTCAACTTACTCTCTACAGAGGGTGGACCATTTGCATCTATTCTATAATTTTCCCAAGTAACATTTTAGCAAAACATTTTAGAAAGCAAACATAAGAAAATAAAAATGGTGTCACTTGAAATACCAAAACCATTAAACATTAAGCATTGCTGAGGGATGGGTGAAGCAATCAGCTAACATAACAAATCAGTAGAAATAACCCTCCCACACCAGATATGCATGCAAATGGATGAGATATTAGACTTGATACAATCAACATACATACATGTAGGTACAAAACACACGGTTTCTAAATACAAATGAATTCCATCAGATTTACTATACAGAACATCAATGGTGACAGTTTGCACTTACTTAATAACATTAAACTTGATTTTGAGGGGGAAGAAGAGGGTCTTATCCCAGAAAAAATAGCGAGAGAGGTATCATCAAAGAGCTAAAATTTTCTTTGGCACGGTAAAGGGGGAAATTGAGTTTACCAACTTATTTACATGACATGTCTATATTTGTGGGTGATGCAATGCCATTTCATTACATAAAGTTGTTTGATGTTTTATAATATACCTTCTTATAAATATTTTATTCAGTGTGTTGTATTGGTGAATATAACAAATGATATTAAACACAGAAACTGTACAAAGCAGACACACTCTCTGTATGTAAATTGAGAAATACATACTAACAGTTCTTGATATCCAGGCCCTATTACATGCAGTCCATCCGTGCTGCCCTTGTCCTGTGCAACAGATGAGACCAGACACAAAGAAAGTGATCAGACTAATTTACAAATAACAAAGACCCCTCTGCAATATGTCTAAACATATTTTGGAAGAAAGTATTTTGACATCCATTCATAGGGATAAAGGCCCATATAGACAACTCATATAAAAAACAAAACAGGTGTGTACATAAATCTCAGTTATTTAGAAAATAAATATTGTCTTAATTTTAACCGTTACACAGGCTTGCAGGGGAAATGAAACCATCAAATGAGGTCTGATTACCAAAAGCAAATTGGTGGGGTTGCTTGATGTGTGTGTTGGGGTGGGGTGGGGTAGGGTAAGCCCATCTAATTGGAATTTTAAGTTAAATTACTCATAGTTTGCCACATGTTATGAATTATATGTATTCCCTAAATAATTAGTTAATGAAATTCATCTAATATCTTTTAACTTATCCTGTTAAAAAAAATAGGCATTAAAATGGTGTAACAAGAAATCAAGAATGGTCTAAGGAACCATTTTTTTTTGTATTTGTATTTTAGCATAATCAACAATAAATCTACTCAAACATTATGCTAACTTTTTATTTTATTAAAATGGAATCCGATATGAAAATGAAATAAGCATAAACAGTTAAATTTATACTAAATCTTTAATAAGCTAAGCAGGACAATATTTTAAAATGCTGGGCAAGGGCTGTCATGGAGACTTAGAAAAGCAGTGACAAAATAATTTCCCAGTAAATACAGTGCAAATGTGGGTAAATGGCGACTGGGCCATCCTCCTACATGGAAATAATAACAAGAGGCCAGGATAATGATCCCACATATAGTTTTCTATAAATGAGGTTCAGTTTGGTCTCCATTAACTCTTCCAAGAACAAAACATTGAATTTTATTAAGTGTACACAGAGTTAACAAATATATTTCCAAACAGTTTAGTATTAAACATTTTGAAACTCTTTATATCCAATATTGAACATTTTGCGTAGTTTCTTCACTGTGTAGACAATATTCGCGGCCTTTCTTGGTAGTTGTCTTCCCTAAGCTCAGAGTTATTTAAAAGGAAATTAAGAAAGCAAATAAAACAAAAGCAAATCGGTTGAACGGACCGAAAACCTGATGTTTGAACGTGTTGGTTTGCCTTTAATGTGATCTAGAACAATTCAAGAGACTGCATTCTGAGATCGTGGCAAGGCACCCCTCTATCCCGGCCCTTGGGCAACTTGGGCCCCAAGAAGCTGAGTTAGAGGTATGGACTGGTGAAATACACAGTACCTGACTCAGCATGCTGAGCTAAAAAAAAAATATTATTTCCTAATGTGTCCAGTTTAAAAACGTGTCATTAAACACCAAAAATATTAAAGTCTAAGTTATAACTAAGGTTTGCTTTGCTGCTTCAGAAAAGAACACAACAGCCGCCTTGCCCATGCTCTGCTGAGTATGAGTGGAATGCAGCCAAAACCCGGATGGCAATAAGTTCGGTTCATTAAAAATAGGAAGGATTATATCTGAAATGGATTTAGGTAGCGCACTCTTGTAGGTTGTAATTATTGTGTGTTTTTTTTTCTCTTTTTCCAAATAATGAGGATTAGTAGATGAAAAAAAATGAACCTTAATCAGGCCTACAAGGCCTACAGAGTTCTTTGGACCCACTTTCTCAAAAACCAGTGGGTCTTGCTCGCTGGGCAAGGCAAATGTTACCATTACCAGTAAGCTTGTGATATGTATAAAACACACACACACACACACACACAAAGAAACTAGAGGGGGGTGTCAAACACATATCGGAGAGAACTTCCCACGGACTGTGTTTGACCCACTTCTCACCCCGGCAACGCCGACCTCAGGAGCACAGTACCTGCCACTGAACAGAGCGTATATGTGTGTTTAATTGATAGTGTGAGCCAGAGACAACACTCTTAATCTTTATGATGCATTTTGTAATAATAGGTTTAGAAGGCTTCCTGATTCCCTGATCGCTCTCCGAACTAAGCCAACTGCAACGTGTAAGATTTGGAGGAGCACAATCCCTGCAAAAGGTCACGGACAGTGGAGCGAGCAGCCCTGTAAAAACGGGAAGAAGAGAAATCCATAATAGCACAGGTTTACAGCTTCTAACTAGAAATTACTCAATAGTATTTGTGTGCTACAAAAGTGAACTTAAACACATGGATTTTGCTGAAACAGGACTGAAAAAGGATTATGGGTAGCTGTCAGCAGGCAAGGTATCGAGTGTACTTGTGAAGTATGTCATTCACATGAAGTGTCACAGTCACAGAAAAGATATTAAAAAGGCATTCCATATCTGGTAGGGCATTCCATGGTCTGAGTTTAGCTGGTTGTCCAGGTGTCTTCTTGTTGTAGGAGGCGCAACAGGTGGAGATTTATCCTCTTGCAACCAAGAAGTTCGAGACAGCAGCGAGCAAGCATCCGCTTACTTCCAGCTGCTCCTCGGCCACGGGAGCAGAAATGTCTGGCAAGGATAAATCACTCAGCTGTGCTCGGGACCAGTAAGTCACAACACCTGTGAGGGTCTGGCTATGTCGTCTTACTTTTGTTGACTGGTTTGCCTCCATTCATTATTGCAGACGCACTTGTGCTTTTACTTGGCGTCACCCCAGCCTTCGGGACCGTTTCTCCAACGTCATGCAAAGACGGTTCTCGGTACATGGCAACTAATGACAGGAAGGAGGGCACGAAGAAAAGAGGAAAAGGAAGCGTTACCAAGTTCAGTTCAAGAATCAGTACACGCACACACCACAGCAGTCTGCCCTGTCCTTGTTTCCCTGAAGCAAAGCAATGCCAGTGAGAGGGATACCTGTTTTAAAGCAGTCATTACCCGTCCCCAAATAGAAGATATTACTACCTTCACATTCTCTGGCTTATATAACTAAAACATGTACATAGGTGTGCATGGATGTGTGTCCAGGAAAGAAGGTTTAAATGGGAGACATAGCCTCTTTGAGGGCCTAAGATATGAAACACACACACACACACACACACACACACACACACACACGATGTACAGTAGGAGAATGGCAAGCTTAAATCTAATTCTCTTTGCATAGCAAGGAAAATTCAAACTTCCCTCACACTGCACACTGTCAACACTTGAACCACTCATTCCTATTCATCTTGTCAAGTGTTTACACCCTAGATCAGTGATGGCAAACCTTTTGAGCTCGGCGTTTCAGCATTTTGAAAAACCCTAACTTAACTCTGGTGTTGTGTCACATATAGAAATTATTTGATATTTGCAACCATAGTAAAACAAAGATTTATATTTTTGATATTTAGTTTAGATATTTAAATGCCATTTAACAAAGAAAAATCAACCAAAAAAATGAGTGTCATAGGTTCGCCATCACTGCACTAGATCATTAAGTTACTTTTCTCTCAAGTGGTTCAAAAGCAACATAGTCACACTAGTGTCAACATCCAAGCTATACAAAACAATAACAAAGAACTCACTTTCCCTAATCAGGGCCTTCAAAGGTCATTGTTTATATTTTCTCTCTCGGGATAATGAAAAGAGACCCTTAAATAACTGAAGGCAACTGCGTGGCATTTTCTATTTTTATGCCTCATTTTCTAATATATTATTAAACATCTAATAAGTGATGTCATGCAAGGCAGAAGCACAAAATGGTAAGAGAGCAAGTGGGACTGACATCTGGTAAGCTCTGAGAAATTGCCTGAATAGTGTCTGGCTACACAGTTAATCACAAGAGTTCATGTGGCTTTTTGGAAAATGATTATCAGGAATCCTGGGGGAAATATTTAAGAACGACTGATTCTTGGGGAAAACTAGGTGAGTTAAAATCATCTGCCATCAGAAACAGTGTATTAGATCTACCCAGCCTGCTTTTTTCGGCTTTTGAGAGTTTATGATGCAGCAGGTCCTAGAATAATGTAATTTGGTTCCAGTTCATTTCATTATAATGTTGATGGGAAAAAATTGATTCCCAGCTGGGACTACTATCTGTGTGGAGTGTGCACATTCTCCCCATGCCTGTGTGGGTTTTCTCTGGGGCTCCGGTTCCTCCTGCATCCCAAAGAGGTGCACATGAGGTAGGCTGGCATGGCTACACAGTCCCAGTCTGAGGGAGTGGAGGTGGGTGTGAGAACTCCTGTGATGAAGGGGTGGGTCCCAACTTGGGCACTGAGCTGCAGGGATAGGCTCCGTCATCCTTGACCCTGAACTGGAATAAGTGGGTTGGAAAAGAATTTTCTTGTTTTTATTCATCTTTCTTAAATGTATGTATAGCTCACATTTATTTCATTGTTTAATCTTAAAAGTGTAATGGGTGTTTATTTAGAAGTTTGGTGATATTTTTGCGACCAGAAATATGCAGTGGGAACTTAACTCTTGTTTATACCGATTATCTTAAAATTGGTTTCATTAAACACGTTTTGCTTAAAATTTCAGTTTCCAAAAACTTATAGATAACATTAAGTGTGGTCTTACTGTACTTTATGAAGAGACCTTATGTTTAGTTAGGAAGAACTACCACATACATTCTCCATGTTCAAGGTGGTAGAATTTTACCTTTTGCACCAATGAATCATGTGATTTTTTAGTAGCACACATATTTCAAAGTGCTGGTGTACATCAGACCTATATTAAATGACTCAGCAAGTTGGTAAAGGGGATTCATCCACAGTCCTTGAAGCACTTTCCAATTGCTTACCAATTCAGTTAGGAGACAACAGCTCAGAGCATTAACCTTGATTGTCTAGTATGAAACTGTATAAGAGACATGAATTCTCCAGAGCAGTAATGATTAATTAAGTAGCTAATTTGTCCTAACATTCCAATGATATAATTTATATGCTGTATGGGTCTTGAAAGCTTGAAATTAATTTCCTCTATTAACTGCACTGTGTGATAACCTCTGTCACTCCAATACACCCTCGTTTATTTTAGAGTACTTCTATCTGCTAATTATTTGAAAATACTATTTCTCTCTTCTTCATATATACATATAAACAACACATGCACACAACAATAGTTCAGTGTGTGATTGAAATACAAGTGATATTATTACACCACACCTTTAGACTCTCAAGATATTTCTTGTTGGTTATACAAAAGATCTGGTTTCTAGAGTTTGCTTCAGGTAAGAGAAACATAAGGACTTTTTTGGTTTTCATTACATTTATGCAGCTAAGAAACAAATTTTTAGAAATTTAGTCAATTCTTAACTGTCCATATTAAAAAGTTAACATAAGGAGACAAATCGAGAAAGTGAACAAATAAAAATTTCTTTAGAGCTTCCATTGACAGTCTTTAAATTTTTCACTTGCTTTTAAATATTGGTAAGTCTGATGGTTTCAAAATTCATTTAAAAGAATAAAGCAAACCTGCCAGTGTGGCTCAGTGGTTGGGCTTGAACTATGAACCTGGAGCTCATGGTTTGATTCACCGTCAGGGCTCAAGGCCAGGTTGCAGGTCCATCCCCAGTGGGGGTCATGCAGGAGGCAGCCAATCAATGATTCTCTCTCATCATTAATGTTTCTGTCTCTCTCTCCCTCTCCTTTCCCCTCTGAAATCAATAAAAATATTTTAAAAATAAAAGATTGAAGCAAATCATAGAGATGTTATTTTAGAACAACAGAGAAACCCTCTAATTCCTTATTTACCCTCTAATTTGTACTATGATTTATCATATACTAGTAATGAGAATAATTTACTAATTTTTCAGACTCTGGAACAATTTTTCTTTTCCTAGATAGGTCCTGCTGGTTAATCATTTGGGTTTAAATGACTTGTTCTCGAGGCAAATTTAGTTAAGGGTGATAGGAAGTCAACATCATTGAAATTATAAAGATGGTATTAATCAACAAGAGTAGTTTTCCAAACGTAGGCAAACTGAAAGCTAATTATACATTGACATATAATAAATATTTAACTTTCAATATTTCAAATTATCTTATTCCTATGTAAAAAATATAGATTATGAAACCAATGTGGATTTTTTTCTTTATGATTAAGGCTTTCCTGTAGGAATAAAGAATAAACAGAAAATCAAACCTTCTAAACTAGTTTAAAGTATTTATTTAGTTATTGTAGATCTAATTTTCTGTGAAAAGTAAACAAAAGTATTTAAATAGAAAACACTTGTGAAAAGCCTCGATATCAATTTTTTGTACTTCTCAAATAAATTTATATAGATAAAAATAAATGACACTTCTAACAGAATCCTTGATGAAAAAGGTGCAGATATTTCTGATTAATTAACAAAAGTTTATAGCTTACCTCTGAGAATCTGATAAAAGTAAATGCCTTCACTGTTTACAGGAGAATGTAAAAGAAGGTAACACCACAACTAAGGATACTAAACAATTATGCAGCTTGGAAGGAAGATATGTAAATCAATAAGTTCTTTAAAGGACAAGTTATTGACTCTTCATTTTCTGTATTTATAATAATTAATTCACAAGAATATGGTTTTACTTTAATCTAGATAACATAAAAATGGGCAAGTGTATTTATTCTGTAATACTCAAAACTAAGTTTTTCTAATATGCCTATTATCACAGTCACAGACTTGTAATGTTATTACAAATTTTTAAAATGTTAAAGTTAATTAAAATTTTCTAGGGACAGAGAGGATTTGAGACTTTAGAAGTATCAGAGATAGGGTTTTGCTGGAATTTTTTAAATTAATGGATTATGTATGTGTATACATTCTATCAATATGTGTATATATGTATCTACATACACATACAGACACAGATATACCTATACACAATAAAGTGTACAACTCTTAAATCTACAACTTAAGTAGACACCTGTGCAACCACCATACAAGTCAAAATAAAGAGCATTTCCCAAGGGTTCCTGTGGCCACAGCAGAGCTATCAATGTAAAGAATAAATGTGTACTAAATCTGATAAGTATAAGACACACAGAACACTCACCTTCCAATGGCTTGGGTAGAAAATGAGCTGCTGGTTTCGTTTTCTTTACTCTGTTTCCTTTCATAGCTTGCCCTTCTTTATTCAAACCCAAAAACCAGGCTCTACCAGATTCTTGTTGTCTGTACAGCATGGACGAGTAGATGACATAATAGTTTTCAAAAACAGATTCTTTAAACTTGCATTCAGGGGTAAAAAGTTCCTGCCAAGAGAAAAGGAAGAAAAGAAAGTTAGAGGAAGGAACGGGGGTTTCACGGTGGTTTCTCTTCTCTTCTCCTGCAGTTTGTCCACCACGTTGAAGGAGTCAGCTCTGGGGCAGGGATGGCCAGACGCACCTCTTCCTACATGCATGACTTATCCATACACTTTTCCCAATATGCAATACACAATGAATTGAGAAGCTGCTGTTATCAAGAATATATTTATAGACAAAAGTACAAGTGTTCTTTAGTAAGAAAATAGAAGGCATAATCAAACTCAAAATCTTTTAAACAAAAAGACAATGCAATCAGTGTATAACTAGAAAGAAGACCACAACACAGTATCATATCCACAATACACTAAACAAATAGCAAATACCAGGTATATATTTCAGGTGTTTGTAATCCATAGGGACAGTATATGATACCCTAACAGTGGCCAGTTGTTCATTAGATCACTGATAATATAGGGTGATACATTTTACCAACAAAGAAACAAATGGAAACCCCAAACTAAAATCATAACAATCAGCTGGCACACCAACTAGCTCCTAGAGCTGAGTCCAGGTGTGCTGGCTGGTCATAGTGACAGAGATGAAAATAATGACCCAATTCCATGGTTTGGAGCTACATTGGAGAAAAATATCCAAAGGTGCCCTAACTGAAAACAATGAGTTAAATGCTATAACTCTCAATGCCATGATCTATATTGACTGATGAGTAGCACAAAGCTTTACTATTTTATGATTATCATTAATAACACAAATACCCATAGATGACTTTTACATACTTCTGAGATTTAACCTACAAAGACATTTCTGATAGACCTCTATTAAAATTAATTTAAAAATTCAACCTCTGTAGTTGTAGGCCTGGAAAGTCACTTAACTTGTTTTTATGGCTATTTTAAATAGGCTGAACACTGTGCTAATATATATATATATATATATATATATATATATATATATATATATTTGCAAAAGAGAGTTTTATTGTCATTACATTTTTTTAAAATATCACTGTACTTGGAAAAATTTTTACCTTAATAGGTTTTCATGACTACAGAAGAAAAAAACTAACTTTCATTTTTCTTTTAAAAAGTAATTTTCTATACACATTCTAAAAAAAAACATCCTTTCAGTCTAAAAATTAAAACTTTTAAGAGTTAAAAGTTATGTAACCATAATAAGGTATGTGACATTATTGCCAGTAGAAACTTTACTTCAATATTTCCCAGGAGAGTATGAATTATCAACTAGTATCTCTTGCAGGTTATAATTTATTCAGAGTAACCCATAACTCTAACTAATTCACTGGAAGCAAATAGTTTGCCAAGAGGAAGATGCTTTTCATGACAAAAATGGAAAATCCAATGATTACTTTGATGATATCAGAATAGCCAAAAGGTAGGCTTAGCCTCCTTCTAAAGGAATTATGTAGACCTTCACTTCTTCTAGATCAGTGGTTCTCAACCTGTGGGTCGCGACCCTTTTGGTGGTCGAACGACCCTTTCACAGGGGTCGCCTAAGACCATCCTGCATGTCAGATATTTACATTACAATTCATAACAGTAGCAACATTTCAGTTATGAAGTAGCAACGAAAGTAATTTTATGGTTGGGTTACAACATGAGGAACTGTATTTAAAGGGCCAGAAGGTTGAGAACCACTATTCTAGATGATTCCACCTCAGGCTTGATGATGATCCTGTTGAAATAAATGTTCTTGCCTTCTACTAAGTTCTATTTCTCCAAATACACTCTTATTAGATCTCTCACTAATAAATAACAGTCTCTCCCAGTCAATATCCAGACCCGCCTCCGAGGAAAGACTAGCAAAAGGGTGCTTGTTCATACATTTGTGGTGAGGAAATAAAATGAAACACTGTAAATCTGGCTTATCCTCAAAAAGACTAATAAATATAATATCCTAGAGGTTCAGTGCACAGATTCATGCACCAGTGGGGTCCCTCAGCCTGGACTGTGCCCTCTCACAATCTGGGACCCCTAGAGGATGTCAGAGTGCCAGTTTGGGCACGATCCCCTGTGGCAGTCTGACATCCCCCAAAGGATGTAGCAGTGCGGGAAGTGGCAAGAGGTTGGGGAGGAGCCCAAGCTGGGGCCAGGCACGGCTCATGCTCATCCCAGCCCCACTCTGCCTGCTGCTGCCACCACCCCTGCTGCTCGGTAGCGCTGCTGCAGAGGCAGGAGAGGCTTTCGCAGCTGCAGCTGCGCTCATCAGCCATGAGCCTGGCTTCTGGCTGGTGGTGCTCCCGCTGTGGGAGTGCACTAACCACCAGGGGGCAGCTCCTGCATTGAGCATCTGCCCCCTGGTGATCAGTGTACATCATAGCTACCAGCCGGTCATCCGGTTGTTCGGTCACTTAGGCTTTTATATATATACTAGAGGCCCGGTGCACAAAAATTTGTGCACTCGGGGGGGAAGGGGGGTCCCTCAGCCCGGCCTGTGCCCTCTCGCAGTCTGGGACCCCTCAGGAGATAACGACCTGCTGGCTTAGGCCTGCTCCCGGGTGGCAGAGGGCAGGCCTAATCCCTAGGTGCAGCCCCTGGTTGGGCTCAGAGCAGGGCCTATTGGGGAATTGGGGCACCGCCCCCTGTCATGCACAGAGCAGGGCAGATTGGGAGGTTGCGATGCCACCCTCAGTCATGCTCAGGGTAGGGCCAATTGGGGGGTTGGGGCACTGTCCCGTCACGCTCAAGGCAGGGTTGATGGGGAGGTTGCGGTGCCACCCCATCAGGCACAGAGCAGGGCCAATCAGGGGATTGGGGAGCTCCCCCCTGTCATGCACAGAGCAGGGCCCATCAAGGGGTTGAGGAGCTCCTCCCTGTCATGCACAGAGCAGGGCCCATCAGGGGTTGGGAAGCTCCCCCATCACGCACAGAGCAGGGCGAATCAGGGGGTTGGGGCACCGCCACTCTCACACTCAGGGCAGGGCCGATGGGGAGGTTATGGCTCTACCCCGTCACACACAGAGCAGGGCCCGTGGGGTGGGGGGGTTGGGGCGCCGCACCCTGTCACACACAGAGCCGCAGGGCGATCAGGAGGTTGGGGAGCTACCCCCTATCAGGCACAGATCAGGGCCGATCAGGGGGTTGGGGCGCCTTCCCCTGTCAGGAACAGAGCAGGGCGGATAGGGAGGTTGTGGCCCCGCCCCGTGTCACACACAGAGCCGCAGGGCGATCAGGGGGTTTGGGCGCTGCCCCCTGTCATGCTGATCCCGGTGCTGGGAGACCTCGAGGCTCCGCTGATCCCGGTGCTGGGAGGCATATTACCCTTTTACTATATAGAATAGAGGCCTGGTGCACGGGTGGGGGCTGGCTGGTTTGCCCTGAAGGGTGTCCCAGATCAGGGTGGGGGTCCCCACTGGGGTGCCTGGCCAGGCTGGGACGGAAGCTCCCAACTGTTCCTTTTTTTCTTTTTCTTTTTTTATTCTGAGCCAGCTTTAGCTCTGAGGCTCCAGCTCTTAGTCCTCCACTCCTGAAAGCAGGTATCTGGTTTGTTTAGGTTCTACAATCGAAACTCTGTATCAACTCCAGGTCTGAGATCCTGGCTAGCTGAAAGCTGGTTTCTGGGGTTTTGTTTAGCTTCTATTTTTGTAACTATGTTTCAAACTGCCAGCTCAGAGGCTGGCAGCGGCAGGTGGGGAATGTTGGAGTCCTCCGTCACTGAAGCAAGCAAGCCTAATGTTAGTTTCAAGCTGCCTGCTGTCGGCCACCATCTTAGCTGGCAGTTAATTTGCATATCTCGCTGATTAGCCAATGGGAAGGGTAGCGGTCGTACGCCAATTACCATGTTTCTCTTTTATTAGATACTATTGGTTGAAAGTGCATCTTCTAGGACAAACAAAAGAGATTTATCTTTTTATTGAGATATACCAAGGCATACAAGCATATTACTTATATTACTTATTAGTTAAAACTTATCTCAAATCCAGCTGAAGTGGGATTGGTAAAAGCTGATGCAAGCTGAGGTCATTCAGGGATCAGAGGAGCTGGCACCTGCCTTCTGGGAAACCAGCTCTTTGCCCAAAGCCTGGCTCAACTTATTGATAGGATCATTGACGACTGGCTTTTATCTAGAGAAACCAGGGCCTCCAGCTTTGGAAATTCAGATCCGTAGGGTAGTCAACCCTTAGTCTTATCTGATTCCTCCCTGCCATAATGTAAGAAACATGGAGGATAATGCTTGCATTACCATCAGCAAATTGGAAATGTATTGTCTTCACTCTAAGTTGACTACGTTGAATATGAAAGAGAAGGAACACAGTTGATGTGGAAGAAATCACTCTTTCTCTGAGTATACCCTAACGACATCTGACACTAAGTCTTTTTACTAGTAGATAAAATATTGCATCTTAATATTCTCAGGTAGCCAATTCCACATCCCCTTTCTGTGAGCTGTACCAGAGGCTTCATAGATAGGTGATTCTTTCTGTCTCCTACAACAAGAGCCATTCCTTTAGTTGCTTGTGATGGTGGAGACTGGTCAGTATATTTTCAGTCTTCTTTATTCTTGGTTAAATAACTAATATATGCACAAATGTACTACATTCAAAGACACTATAACCTAATACATTTTGTTAGAGTTCTCTAGGCTTTTCAAGAAATCAATCTGCTCATCAATTATTGGAGCACAGAAGGAATCCCTGCATTCCCAGAAGTACTTAATGAAAATTAAGATTAGTTATTATTTATTAGGTGTCATAAGGGACAAATATACATAAATGGGAGGCAGTAAAGTGACTATGAACACCATCTGTGCAGCCAGATCTCCTGGGGCTCAACCTTGGCCCCACTTCTTGCCAGCTGTGTCCTTTGGGAAATTACTGAATCTCTGGCCTTCAGTTTCTGCCTCTCTAAAAAAAGTACAAAACCATAGGATAATAGAATGGTTTGGAGGATTGAGTGAATTAATATATGTTATATATTTAGAAGAGAATATGGTGTATAGTATGTACTGACTACTTAATTTAAAAAAAATATTCCCCATCACTTATAATCTAAAATATATTATTTCAATTATATCAATATTTCAGCAAATGAAAATTTAGGTAAATAATTAGCCAATGAGCCCAATTGGGCTCAGTATCAGATACACCAAAATAAACATATACAAAGCAAACAAGATTCTTCACTAGAAGAATTTTGTTAAAAGTCTTGTGATGAGAAAATGACAGTACAGTGTAATATCTGCTGTGATAGACTTACCTTCAAAATGCTAGAAGGATGGTAGGTGTAATAAGCATTGTGAAGGACGGTGGTGGGCAATGCCATGGTACATTTGAAGAACTATAATTAATCGATTACTATGGCTTTGTGGGGGCAGCACTGGATAGGAAGATGGGTTGGATAAATGTGACAAAGGATCTTGGACACTCTGATAAACAGACTAGATTTCTTAGAAGCAAGAGATAGATGTGAAGAGTTCTTAAATAAGCAAGGGAATAATGGCATAGAATAATTAGAAATTACTTAATCTCTGGCCTTCAGTTTCTGCCTCTCTAAAAAGTGTACAAAATCATAGGATAATAGAGTGGTTGGGAGGATTGAGTGAATTAATACCTCCTATATAATAAAAGCCTAATATGCTAAGTGTCCGGTGGTCCGGTCATCCCTTCAACCAATCAAAGCATAATATGCTAATGATATGTTAAGGCCACTCAACTGCTGCCTATGATGTGCACTGACCACCAGGGGGCAGTCATTCAACTGGTCAACCAGTCACTATGATGTGTACTGACCACCAGGGGGCAGTCATTCAACTGGTCAACCAGTCACTATGACATGCACTGACCACCAGGGGTCAGATACTCTGACAGGTAGGTTAGCTTGCTGCTGGGGTCCAGCTGGTCGGGACTGAGTGAGATGGGCCAGACACGCTCTGGAGCCCTCCTGCGGTCCCTCCCTGGCTGGCCAACTTCCCGTAATCCTCCCTGGTCCCAATCATGCACCAGTGGGGTCCCTTGGCCTAGCCTGTGCCCTCTGGCAATCTGGGACCCTTTGGGGGATGTCGGAGAGCCAGTTTCAGCCCAACCCCATAGGCCAGGCCAAGGGACCCCACGGGTGCACAAATTTGTGCACAGAGCCTCTAGTGTTATACATCTAGAAGAGAATGTGGTATACAGTAAGTACTCACTACTTATTCTAAAAAAAAATCCCCATTTATTTTATAAATACAAATCTGTTGTTAATTTGGAGGGTGACTTTGAAAAGTTAGTGTACATATCACTTACATACTGATGTATTGAAGCCCGATCTCTTGCAAAATGGACTTGAAAATTGTAGAACATGTTAATGTGTGTGCTCATTTTAGTAATTAGTATTAATGCAATATTCAAGGATGCATAAAGTAAGGGAGAAATACCACCAGAATTATGGCATGTTATAAATTGAGTTCTGAACTTCCTTGTAGCCAAAACAAAAAGAAAGTGGCTATAGCCCTAACCGGTTTGGGTCAGTGGATAGAGCATCACCTGCGAACTGAAGGGTCCCAGGTTTGATTCTGGTCAAGGGCATGTACCTTGGTTGCAGGCACATCCCCAGTAGGGGGTGTGCAGGAGGCAGCTGATTGATGTTTCTCTCTCATCAATGTTTCTAACTTTCTATCCCTCTCCCTTCCTCTCTGTAAAAAATCAATAAAATATATATTTTTAAAAATGGCTATAGGTTATAAAAATTATGGAAAAGAGAAAATCTTTTCTTTTTCTTGGCACAACTTCCAAAAGGCATTCCTTGCAAGAGAAAAGTGATATTCACCAACATAAACAAAAAGATGCTCTTGACAGTAATTGTACAACTAATGACTTTAGTGTTGTGTTTGAGTCCTACAATATGCTCTAGAAAGATAGATGAAGTGAAAAGTCCCTAGGTAGGACATGACATAATGGTAATTGATGAAACCCCCAGGAATCATGTACAGAGCAGGAGCCATAAACTCAAATGCCTATACTGTCCAGGAAGATACAAGAGTGGAAGCAAGCTGGTATAATCAGAATACCCTTCTGAGGATAAATGTCCCCTTACTCAGGCTTGGAAGAAGAGACAGAGAAAATAGTAGAAATAATGGTTCTTACTTGAAAATAAAAACTTTAGATCTTCAATAGAACTGATTTTTTTAAAGGAAGTGTGAAATCCAGATTTCTAGATAGCATCTCCTTTCAAGGGTGACAACTATTTCTTGGTTCTTGTTTTTGTTCTTCAATAAAGCATGGACCAGGGGCCTGAGATGGGGCTCAGGCGCCTCCAGCTGAGACCTCCAATGTAGAGTGGCAAGAAAAGTACTAAAAGAAGAAGGAACCCCAGGTGGCTTGGCATCACTGTATCTCCAACCTCACTTGTGGTTTTTATACTTGGAGTAATATCATGATTGTGCCAGTGAAACACCCCAAAACAGGCAGTAATAACAAGAGACTGCTTATTTAAATGTAAGCTTTACATATACACTCTTCAAAACTGCCGAAGATAAATAGATACAAAG
Organism: Myotis nattereri; assembly: GCF_964212035.1. Classification (NCBI taxonomy): domain Eukaryota; kingdom Metazoa; phylum Chordata; class Mammalia; order Chiroptera; family Vespertilionidae; genus Myotis; species Myotis nattereri. The sequence continues at coordinate 38,349,697 of NC_138076.1, read as the reverse complement.
TGTGATGTATCCTTTTCTCATCTTGCCTGTCTATATTTAGAACCACCAACACCAAAACAACCAAGTCAACAACAGTTGAGTTCCAGCAGGAGCTTAAATATTAATTTGTATCTCTGCCAAACTAAATCATCAAACCATAGAATAGGAAAACATAACCACCAAACAAAAATTTCATATCTCCTTTTCTGTTGTGGTTGTTTTCGAAATGAAAGCACCATCTGTGGTGTACGTACTTTGTTAACAGTAGTAGCAGAATTCCTCTTCTAAGGGAAATGTTTTTGTTTAGGAAAACACCCTGATGAGCCATTATCATGTACACAGCTAGGCTTCTGGGTTCAGGATAGAAGGAGAGGGCGGCGGGAAGAGAAGGCCCAAGTTCCTTAATTTATAACCAAGGAATCAGCCAGAAGCCTGGATAATTAAGCATAACCATCACCAAAGAACTTGAGAATGTTAGGGGTTGGCAAACTGCAGTCCATGGGCCAAATGCAGCTGCTGTCTGTTTTTGTAAATTCACACCAGAAAGTTCAGAAATGAGTTGTTGAGACAGAGACTGTATGGCCTGCAAAGCCGAAAATGGTTACTGTATGATCCTTTGCCAAAAATTTTTGCCAGCCCTGTTGTAAGATAAATTTTGAGGGTTTCAAACCAAGGTAATCGGGGAGGGGTTGTTACTCTGATTTCAAAATTCCTAAGGTGCTAAGAACCCCCAGATTAAACTTGGATTGCAAGTTTATTTTCATGTATAAATATGCATTCAATTTGAATCAGAATTTTCATTAGAGTTTCATCCCTGGAAAAGCCTTTACAGTATGTTATGAGCCTGGGCTAATGGTAAGAATATGGAAGTGACATCCCATAAATTCCATTTATGTAGTTCCTGCATCATCTTTGGTATAATCTGTGACTAAATAAAAATAAAAACTATGTTTGGTTAATGTATGCCTGTGTACCTAGCACCAGCACCAGCTCCACTGTTTGAAAGGGAAAATTTCAGAGTTATCAAAAAATTCAGTTCTTTTTCATCATTAGTAATGACCCCGAACCTGGACTTCTTATGAATATTGCTCTCCAGGCTTAAATTGAGAAGTTCTTAGAGAATAACAAGTCACAAAGTTGTTTTTTTTTTGCAAATATTACATAAGATAATAGAGGTGGGAAATGATTTGTAAAATATAAGTTGAGTTGGAAACTATATTTATAAACTATGACTAAATCAAAAAGTACCAATTGAATGTTGTTCCAGGGTGGTAGTTATTCAGTTTTTCTTGACAGGTTTCAGCTTAAATAGCCATATCTTTAAGTGTGAATCCCAATGATCCACTTAACCCACATTCCCAGTTTTTCTACTTTTTGGAGATGTAGTCTATTAGAGTATATCCTGAAATCAGCAGAGATTTATGCTTCTTTCCCTCATTTTTATAGTTTTTAAATCAATCATGTCCTTTAATGATATTGTTCTGACACTACTCAGGCCCTTCAAAAACTGCAGAGCATTCTTAAGATTACATATAAAGGGAAAAAAATTCTGACCTTTTAGCAGATTTTATACTTATAAACTTTGAAACAAAGAAGGATTTGTACTTAATACTCAAAAGTAGAAAATTTAGGTTTGCTTATCTGAAATTCTACATAATCAAATATTTATAATATTGAACTGTAACTAATCCCTACAAGGAGAAAAATAGCAAATTGTTTGTGAATATACTTCAATCTAAAGTATAATTATATATATATAGATTTTATTTAATTATAGGAGCCAGTAATTTTAATTATATATCCACTAGTTTCTACTTTATCCTTAAAGGGCCAGAAATTGTTACTTTAGTAGTTTCTAGAGGAAACAAGATTTTAAATGAACATGTTATGGGTTTATTTGTTTTTTGCCAATAAAGATATGATTTGACATTTATAGAAGTTATACATGTATAAAGCTACACATATGTATCTTTAGACATTATTTTATGTATAAAATATATATTTTTAATTTATTATATGATATTTATATATCTTTTTTTCTTATGACTTATTGACATGACTTTTAAAATTATGGCAAGAACATTATTTATTATAAGGATTAAATATTAAACAATTAATTACTTTAATTTATTTAATATAAAATGTATTTTTATAGATTTTAATACATATTATATAGACACAAATATATAAAAATCTTTACATATACATAATGACTTGCTCCCAGGTATGACTGACAGACAAGTACCTTCCCTATTTCACCCAGACTTGGCTGGGCATGAGTCCATTCTCCCCCGTTAGTCCCTGCCCCCAGCAATCTGCGGGGCAGAGATGGGTGGCTACCTGGGGATGTTAAACTGCAGCTTCCTGGCAAAGCTGCACAATGACATGCCTATAATATTTGGCCTTCCCTTTGCTCCTTCCCTGTTGTTATTAACTAAATTAAATTATAATGGTATCATATTATTGGTAGGCGGCCTCCGACATAGCCCACACTGGGGATTGAGCTTGCAATCCTGGCATGTGCCCTGACTGGGAATCGAACTGTGACCTCCTGGTTCATGGGTCCATGCTCAACCACTGAGCTACACTAGCTGGGCACTCATTGAGCTATATTTTAATAATATTCCTATAAATCTATATACTTCTCTCAGGCCTATTTCTACAGGCATTTTCAAGCTTTTCTATTTGTCTTTCCTTAAATCCCATTCTATCCTTTCTTTAAACCCCATTCTAAATTAGACTTTAAACTTTTTTTTTGTATTAAGCTTATGTGTTATAGATGTTTCCTAAGAAAACCAACCCAGCCAAAAACATGTACTTATATAAATAAAAACTTAACCAAATAAAACAGATCAAAAGTACCTATTTATCCAACCTCTAAAATGCAAGCTTCCATAGAAAATGAAAGAAGCTAGATAAAATAGACCCCATAGTACTCCTAAAATACAATAGTCATTGAATACTATTTCCTTGTTGGGAGCTTTATTGTTTTCAAAGACTATTCACATGTTTTGATTGATTCAATAATGCTATAAAAATGCTTTCAGAAGAAAAATACCATTGCCCCATGTCACAGATGATGACTTTCAGTCTCAGGGGGAACAAGTCCTAAGAAGCAATGGATTAAGAATTTTTTTTTAATGCATGTGATATTTTTACCTACACCATGCTGCTACTTAGCACATATTTATGAGTTATAACACTGTTGAAAATATGGACCACATGTAAAAGGTTTATTTCCCCCCCCCCCCCCAAGCAGCAAAGAAATCATCTTACTGGAATAAGGGAAAAGTCAGTATCTGATAAGAATCATTAAGGCTAAATGTGTGGAACACGGAGAAGCAGCCCATGAGGTGCTAAAATTAACACCTCAGGGTTGTATTCTCTCGATTTTGCTTTATTAGCTAGAAACACATTGGCTATGATTTCTGGTAACAACTTGTTCGATAATTCCAAAGGTTAACCCAAAAGGACAAACATTGACCACTGAATCCAGAGGCCAACAAAGTAAGAAAGGAGGTCATAGCAATACCTTCTAAGGAGGAGAGAAACATGTCACACTGTTGGCTAAGGAACTCTGATTAGGTGAAGCTAAAGCCCCTAATGTTCATTTCTGCTATGGACTGCATTCTCCCTAACTTAGCCCTGAATTATTTTAATGTTATATTATGAAATATTATAGCATTGATGAAGATATTGTCTCACTGCATAGGTTATTCATTGAGAATGTTCACTATGAAATAGGTAGAATTATTTTATTTAAAAATAAAAAGACTGGTTTTAAAAAAAGACTATTACAAATAAACTTCCTGCCCCAGAAATTAGATAATTTTATAAATATTATGAGTAAATGGAAACAATTTTCTACTTATTCTATAAGCAATGGAGTCTAAAATTCATGCAATCATTTATCTAATAAATATTTAGCAAACTTCTAGTATTTGACAGTACTGTTCTTTTTGTAAAAAAAAATGAATCTATTGAGGTGACATTGGTTAATAAATTATATAGGTTTAAGGTGTACAGGTCTATAACACAGCATCTGTGTTATAGAACACTGTATTGTGTGTTTAACCCCGCCTCCCCCCCCGAGTCATGTCTCTTTCCATCACCATTTATCCTTTTACCCTCTCCTGCCTCCCCCACCTCCATTCCACTCTGGTAATGACCATACTGTTGTCTGTCTATGAGTTTTTCCCTAATCCCTTCACTTTTTTCACCCAGCCTTCCACTCCCTCTGAGAGGTATGATCTGTTTCTGTCTTGTTTGTTACTTTATTCTGTTCCCTAGATTCCACATATAAGTGAAATCATATGGTATTTGTCTTTCTCTTACTTGCTTATTTCACTTAGCATAATACTCTCTAGATCCATCCATGCTGTCAAAAAAGCTATCATTTCCTTATTTTTTATGGCTGAGTAGTAGTCTATTGTGTAAATGTACCACAGCTTTTTTATCCACTTATCTACTCGTGGGCACTTGGGCTGCTTCCAAATCTGAGCTATTGAAAATAACATTGCAATGAACATAGAGGTGCTATATTCTTTCTAATTAGTGTTCTGGGTTTCGTCCGATAAATTAACGGAAGAAATAAGGCAGTTCTATTTTCAATTCATTGAGGTAACTCCATTGTCCATCACTGTTCTTAATTTTGAGATATAATAATGAGAAAAAATTGATATAGTCTGCGTTCTCTTGGAGTATACAGTGGGAGAGACAGATGTTTACATTAATGATCATATCATTACAAAATAGGACAAGTTCTTACATGGAGAGAATGATTTCTATGAGAAAACACAACAAACAAACGTGACCAAATCCGGGTTGGTAAGGAAAAATATTAAACTCTGATATGAGATCTGAAGCATTAGTATGAGTTAACTAAGCTTAGAGTATGAAGAAGAATATTCCTTGAAAGATAATATTTCTTGCAAAGTCCCTGGGGAAGGATCAGGCACAGATCATTTGAGGGACAAAAAGGAAACAATGAAATTGGAATGCAAATGTGAAGGAGAGAGAGATAGGAGTAGAGATCTAGGTGTTAGGTATGAGCTAAGCCAGGATGTCATGTTAAAAGGCTTTGGTCTTTTTAAAGGCAATGGGAAGACATCAAAAGTTTTTATGCAACAGCATGTAATAATCAGGTAGGCATTTGGAAAGACCACTCTGCCTATAGTATAAAGAAGGGAGAGTCAGTTTGGATCCAAGAATGCTGTAATTACTGCAGTGCCAGGCCAGGGCATTGGCAGTGGTGATGGAGAAAAAAAGGGCAGAATGGGGAAACATTTATTTATATATATATATTATTGATTTTTTTACAGAGAGGAAGGGAGAGGGATGGAGAGTTAGAAACATCGATGAGAGAGAAACATTAATCAGCTGCCTCCTGCACACCCCCACACTGGGGATGTGCCCACAACCAAGGCACATGCCCTTGACTGGAATCAAACATGGGACCCTTCAGTCCGCAGGCCGATGCTCTATCCGCTGAGCCAAACCAGTCAGGGCAGAATGGGAAAACATTTAGGAGGTCAAGTAGTCACTGCTATGTGATTGTACATCGCAGCTAGGGAGAAGGAATGTCAAGCACGATGTGTAGGTTTCTTGCTTGTAAAACTGGATGATATTTGGTATGTGTTCACTGCTGTTTCTGAAAGGTCAAATACTGCACTTCTGTATTCTTGGGCAAAATAAGCTTATGTGTATAACATACATTTACACAGTGCTTTCTGTCCTTTTATAAAATACTAGAGGCCTGGTGCACGAATTTGTGCACGGGTGGAGTCCAGCCAGCCCGGCCCTGATGGGGGCTTATCAGGGCTGGGCCGGCAGCGGGGAGGGGCCGAGGCAGGTCTGCCAGCCCTGTCCCCGATAGGGGTGGTGGGGGGACAATCCCCTGGCCAGGGGAGGGGCTACAGGAGGTTGTGGGGGAGCGATCGGGGTCCAAATCGGGCCGGTGGCCACCACAGCACCCGTCATAGTGACCAGTCATTCTGGTCATTCTGGTGTTCCGGTCGCTTGGCTTTTATATATATAGATTATTTTCAAATATCCATGGGGTAATTTTCCACACTGTCGTATTTCAATTTTATGCTGAAGTAGCCTGTTATGTGTGTATTTTCAATTCCAGATTACTTTTACAAAATATATTTATTCTTAGAACAAAAACAAATCACAGTTGAGGAATTATTATTAGTTGCAGAGCAAATAAAGTTGGAGGAGAAAAAAACTGGAATTTGATGGAAATAGTTCCTTAAATTCCTTATAGTTTTTTGTTGTTGTTGTTTAAGTCCCAATTAGTAAACAAAGCGGTTCCCTTATCACCACTAAAACACCAGAGGATGATGGCCAGTATAAACTTCCCCACTGAGGGCAGAATGTTGCAAAAGGAAAACTTATAAGTGTACTACAATAGGAAACTATTCTATTCCCAGTCAGTTCAGTTAAATACGTAAGAATGACCCACAAACATTGTCAAAAGAAGTAAATTTTGTGACATTTTTAGAATAATATGAAACACAGTTATTCTTACTGATGCCAGAGCAAGAGTTGAGAGGTGGGCTCCTGTTTGTTTCCTTAATACATGTTATTTGTCCATCACTTATGAATTTATCTGGCCCTTTAAAAATAATTTTCACTTTCACATTGTATTATTATAAAACATCACAAATTCCATCCCTGTTCTCTGCATTAATCTGTACATGTTTATCCTGACTTGCCACATTTATCATTCTGCATTGAATTGTATAAACTTTCAGGTATAGTTTCATAGATTAGTTCTTCTATTCACTCAATTGGTCCAATTTGCTTTTCCAACTAAAGAGACCAACCAAAAGGTAGGTGCCCTGAGGAGGAAAACTGAAAATAAATTAACAAGTATCATCACACCTTGTTACAGAGCACAATGATCAGGCCCTTAGAGACTTGTGTGCTCCTTGAATCACTACACTTTTAGGAATAATATATACATGTAGAGAAAGACAACCAAATCAATCCAGGGTCAGAAAGACGTTGGAATAAGGAGATCAATCAACGGGAATGTGAATTAAAGTCATCAAGAGAGAAAATCACAGATGAGCGCCAGTGATCACTGGGTACCGCCCACCCTGAGTGCAGTAAAGGGTCAAGGTTGAGGGCCTGAAAAATTAATGGGCATGGGTTTGCATCCCACTCTGGCCTCTTACTACTAATGATCATGGAAAAGTCATTTAACCTTCAAAATAAAGTTCTTATTTCCATGGAATAATTGGATTGAGTGAGAATTTTTGATGCAAAGTACCCTCAATAAATGTTAGCTATTGTTCTTATGAAAAGATTAAGGATAAAGAGAACTGTAATAATGTCAAACAGGACTCACAAAAATGAAGAAACCATATAAGGGTGTTCTATAATTCTCCTAATTGCTGTATTCATCAAATACAGTAAATTCAGATCTGTTTATCATGGAATTATAAAAACAGGAATAAATGCAAAAAGGGAAGATGAGGGAAACAATGAGTGGGAGCAACAGGGGACCAGGGAAGGGGGAGTCACCAGCAGGAACTGCCAGAGGGAGTATTATCAAGTAAGGATTATTGGGCAGTCTTAAAATTGGTGAGTGCAGGAGGGGAAGTGGTTCAACAGAGGATACCATAAAGATTGTAAAAAATAATTTATAAAGAGAACTTTATAAATCTGAGGATGCTACTGAGAGACTGGCCAGATTTAGACTGTTTCTGATTTCACCCTAGAAAAGGACAGTGGAGGGAGAGATTGGCAGAAGGGAGGATAAAGACCTTTGAGGAGAAATCTGTAGTCTATGATTGGGTATCACGGTTTCAGTTAATGATACAAAGACCACATTTGTATTTAAATTCTTGCAATTCTGATCTTAAAACATTGATTTTATGATCACAAAATAATTGTAGCCTAAGCCTGTCTTTTTGTGTGAGAGATGGGAAGGATATTCTGTTTTGCTAATATGGCAATAGGACATTAGTCTGGTAGCATTAAAGGAGAATGTGGGTCAGTGGTAGCATCGTTATAGTGTATGCAAGATGAATATAGTGAATATAAAACTAGCTTTGAGTAGCATATGGAGAATTAAACTTATAGATAGCAAATACTGAAGGACCTATTTTTCTTTATACAGTATTTTTCCAATGCTATTCAATTCATTCATTTATTTGACAAATGCTTGAGTGTCTCTGTGCCAATCATATATTAGTTACTGGGGGTGAAAAATAGCTAACATGTAGTCCCTGTCCTCTAAAAATTTCAGTTTCATTTTAGTGAACCGAATCAATATCCAATCAAAATCACAATGCAGAGCTTCTAGTACTGTGATGGAGACTAGAGAAGGGAATAGCTATTTCTGCCTAGGAGAACAGGAAACATTTTTTATTTTCTTTTGTCTTTTAGATGTTCTGCTATTTTATTGTGATAAAATACAAATAACACAAAATTTATCATTTTGACCATTTTTAAATGTACAGCTCACTAGCATTAAGTACATTCACATTGTTGTGTAATGATTAGCATCACCCATTTCCAGAACTTTTTCATCATCTGAAACTGAAATGTAAACGTGGTGCTATTTAGTTAGGGCTTGAAAGGTAAACTGGCATTTTTGAGGTGAAGGAAAAAGAGTTGAAAATTTACATCGTCACAAAAACGAGCACATCAAAGTTTAAAGCAACTTCATTCATAACTGCCAAAAATTGGGAGCAACCTAGGTAGCCCTTCAATAGGTGAATGTATAAACAGATGGGTAAATTCATACAGTGAAATATTACTCAGCGAGAAAGAAAAATTATCAAGCCATGAGAACTTTATGTGTATATTATTAAGTGAAAAGATGCCAATCCAAAATGTTTACATATTATATTCCAACTCTATGATATTCTTGAGAGGCAAAATTATGGAGAGTAAGTAGATCAGTGGCTGAAAGGAACTGTAGGGGGAGGAGTGGATAGGTGGAGCATGGGATTTTTAGGGCAGTGGAACCATCTGTATAATGCTGTAGTGGTAGACACAAACTATTATATATTAGTCAAAATCCATAGAATATACACACAAAGAATAAATTCTAATGAAAACTATGGACTTTAGTTCATAATAACATATCAATGTTGGCTCATCAATTGTGACATTTGTACCACACTAATGTAAGATGTGAGTAAAAGGGAAATGGGTCGAGGGTGATGGTGGCAAGGGGCTATATGTGAACTCTCTCCACTCTCTACATTCTACTCGCTTTTCCTATAAACCTATAACTGCTAAAAAAAAAATAAAGTCTATGTTTAAATTAATAAAGTCTGTTAACTAAAAAGAACACAACAAAACAAACAAACAAAAACTTGACTCAGGGTGGAGGATGATTTTAGTCCAAAGGAGGACACTGCAGGCTCTGCACAGGTCCCCCATTGATGTCTTACTATATTCCACAGGAGAAGTTCTCAGCTATCAGGCATCGAGAAAGATTCATATAGTAACAATTCTCAAGAACAATATTTGAAAGGCCAGGTTAGTGAGGCAGAACTGAAACCTCCAGATCAGGAATGAGTAAACTACAGCCTGCAGGCTAAATCCAGCCAGCCAACAGTTTATGTAAATAAAGTTTTTTGGCACACATCCAAGATAATTAATTTACATATTTCCTATGGCTACTTTTGAGCTATAAAAAGCAGTTGATTACTAGCAATTGAGACCATCTGACCTACAAACCTACAACCTTCATCTGGCCCTTTAGAGAAAAAAAACTTGGCCAAACCCTGCACTGGACTCTGAATTGGGGCTGGTGGAATACTGCTTTCATAGGGTTCCTTCATTTTAGAATTAATAATTTTGAGATACAGAAACTTTCTCTTAAAAAAAGAAAGAAAGGCAAAGGAAGGAAGGAAGGAAGGGAGTGAGGGAAGGAGGGAGGGAAGGAGGGGGGGAGAGAGGGAGGGAATATTTTTTCATAAAATTGAAGAATAAAAACAGTTGGATAAAAGTAAATAAAGGAAGCTTAAACTTTCAAGGAATTCAGATAAATTGGGGCAATCTAAGCTTAAACTGGGGAAAGAACTGAAGACAGTGCCTGATGAGTACTCTCCATATGCACAGGAACTGTCAGATCTGAGCAGGTGACAGACATTAGTCATATTCATCATATAGTTAGTCATAGTGTACACTTGGAAGCAAAGTCTGAGTGGCATCATCATGAAGTAATTGAATGCATGTTTCTCTTTTAACTCTAATTTGCAAATGACAGTTTAGTTCCATATCATCTTTAGGCTGTGGTTGTAAGACTATATGCTTCAGACAGACAACAGTATATTGGTTGGCAGAGGAAAGGGGGCAGAGGGTAGTAAAGGGTATAGGGGGTCAAATATATGGTGACAGAAAACAGTTTGACTTTGAGTGGTGGGCACACAATGCAATACACAGATCAGGTATCATAGAACTGTACACTTGAAACCTATACAATCCTATTAACCAATGTTATTAACCCCAACAAATTTAATAAAATTAAAAATATATAAAATAAAATAAAACGAGTGTATGTTTATACAAACTCCACATACTTTTCAAGAATGTCTTCTATAGTTTTAAAATGGGAGTTATTTAATTAATGAAAAATACCTAATCTTAAACATAGAAATGTTAGCAGATAAATAATATATTTATATTATATAGAGGGAATTGCAAAGTAATCATAGTAGTTCTTAGTAATTCTATATAAAAACACATGCAACTATATGTAGATACTATTTCAATATAGATCCACAGCAACCTTATTTTTTACTGGGAAGAAAGGTTTCTATTCAGATTGCAATCTGTTCCTTCAAGAATATATCAATGAAAACCAATGAAAAGACTTCTTTCTCTCTAAAGGCAATCTCTTATCATAAACTGATGCAAGTTAAAAACTAATTCAGACTAATTCATGCCGCAGAAAATCCTTTTTTGTATTTCAATAGGTATGCATTTTATAATGCTGCATTTTGGGGTTTGTAGAGGTGGATAACAATGAAAACCCGTATATGAGAACCCAAGTTTAATTACTGTGGTCTTCTTTTGCATGAGGTTAATTGATTTTCTTCTTGGGGGGATAGCTATCATGTGTCCTAGGAACATTTTTTTTTATAATACTCTGAGAAAACAAGCAAATTTTAGTACAACCTACATGTTTTAATTTAATAGCATTAGCGCTATCCTCTACTAAGCTTTTTTATGTTAAAAATTATTAAAAATCAAAGTAGGAAACATCTAGTATCTAAACCATGTAGACTAAATAAATATTACTTAAATTCTTCATTCTGCAAAATGTTTAATTAATTGTACATGCTACAAAAAGGTATTTACTAAGATGGTTTTTAAAAATAACATGGAATTCTAATGTCTAGTTGAAGATGTTTAGCAGTTATAACATTTACAGAGATTTTACTTCTTGAATCTAAACTTTGAAAAAGAAAACACATCTGGTGGTCAATATTAATTTTTTAGGATTTGACTGAAACTGAGCTCTCTCTTCACGGTGGAACATCCTAATTGTGCCCTTGTTCTCTGGTAAATAATGTAGAGATTGTTTGTCTTACTTTTTAAAATCACAAAATGGAACTTAACAATATCCTGCAGCCATTTGTTTTATTATGTTTTTATAAATCAAAGTGAAAGAGTTTTCTTTTTTCATATTTTCAGTTGTACATTTTTTTTGGGGGGCGGAGGCGGGGAGGGACTTTTGAGAAGGGACATTTGAGAAGCAGAATTGAAACATAAAAAAAATTTAAAATTCAGACTTGCATTTATTAATAAGGAATTTTACCTTAAAATACAAACTGAAGTTATGGGACAGCTCAGTTTTAAATGTCCCCATCAGACTCCTGGATGAGTTAGAAAAGGGCAGTACCGCCGGTCTGAGTTGGCCTGAGAGGTGCCTTTGGACTCTCCCTCGCCTTCAGTAAACAGCAGCACAGTCTAATCTTGAGATGACTACAGAGGATGCCCTCAGTACATCTGCACCCTGCCTTAGATAAAGGTCACCCTCTAGTGGGGTTGGTACGTATTTCAATCTCCATCCTCACTTGGAGAAAAACCGTCACTTAAGATCCTTTGGAGTTGAAAAAATATGGATTTGGAAAATCCAGATTCAGGGATTTTTATCTGGGTGTCAAAGATAAAGAGGTAGAGATTTTTGTACTTTGTGTCCAAAAACTGGTCCCCACTTAGGAGTAAGACACTGAAAGGCCCACTAAGGCTATTAATATCATGTTAAAGTCACCTGTCAATAAGTTTTAAACGGGCTTTAAATGAGAGAAGAAAAATAGACAGACTGGTCCTAATTTTAAAAATGGGGAATAAAAAAAAACTCATTTCCCTTGTTAAGTACCACAATTTTACAGCATCTAGATCCCTTTTATAATCTTTATATGAAACCTGTAATATGACTGCTTATAGTATAGGCCCGTGGTCGGCAAACTGGTGCTGATGAGCCACATGCGGCTCTTTGGCCCCTTTACTGTGGCTCTTCCTAAGCCTTAGGAGTACCCTAATGAAGTTAATAACAATGTACCTAGCTATATAGTTTAAGTTTAAAAAATTTGGCTCTCAAAAGAAATTTCAATTGTTGCACTGTTGATATTTGGCTCTGTTGACTAATGAGTTTGCCGACCACTAGTACAGGCAATCTATGGATTCACCCGAAATTAAGCAATTAGAAAATTGGAGCAGCTTAAAAAACTAAATATAGACTCAATGATATTCTGACTATGTATTGAACACTTACCTTGAGCCAAGTGTCTTTTGGTCCATTAACATAGTTTAATATTACTAGGAAATAATACGAAGAAAAACTATGAGGTATGAATTATTACTGTTAACATTATTATTATATTACAGAAAAGGAAGCTTAGAGCAACAGGCTCAAACTTGGCATGCATCAGGACCACCGAGAAAGCTAGTTAATACATAGTTCCGGGGTGTGTGGGGTGTAGACAAGAAGTTGCTTTTCTAACACATTCTCAGGTGATGCTGATGCTGCTTGCCTGAGACCACACTTAGAAAGTCACTGCACTGCCCTGGCCAGAGCTGCTCAGTGGGTAGAGCATTGGCCTGTGCACCAAAGAGTTGAGGGTTTGATTCCCAGCCAAGGGCACGCACCTGGATTGCAGGTTTGATCTCTGGATGGGGCGTGTGTGGGAGGCAACCAATAATGTGTCTCTCTCACATCGATGCTTCTCTCTCTCCCCTTTCTCTCTCTCCCACTTCCCCCTCCTTTCCACTCTCTCTGAAAATCAATGGAAAAGCTATCCTCGGGAGGATTAAAAAAAAAAAGAAAAGAAAGTCACTGAGTGGATTTAGAATACATATAGGACTTTTGCAAAAGCAGTTCCTTCAACATAGATGTGATAAATGCATAGCAGGGGCTTTATATATTTTAGCTTTCTTCCCTTGCAGACCATAAAGACATAGGAACTATAAAGACATAGTGACCACAGGCAGTAAGGAAAAAATTGCAGGGGCTCTACACACAGTGATCTAAAGCTAACTACTCCCCAATTCTGGATCTAGTTGATGAATTCTCTAGTTCTCTGTGTGACTGGAAACAAATTGGGGGAGTTAGTGAAAGGATGTAATGCCCTAGCAGAATGTAGATATTTGACCTGAGTATAGATCAGTGGCTCTCAATTCAGTGTGCATCTGTGTCTAGGCCCCACGGATTTTGATTCAGCAGCTCTGAGTTGTGAAGAGGTATCTACTTTAAAAAGCAGATGATTCTGATGCAGGCAGCATTCAAAGATGCTTGGAAACACTCTGCCTTATAGATTTAACAGATGTCTGGTTGCTTCTAACATGAGAATAACAACAACAATGACAATAATCACAAAAGTGCCTTTTGTATCAGGGCTGCAATTCTGAGCCAAATCTTGGTTCAAGCTGCCCGATCACGCTCTATCCAAGCCCTGGGACTGCTTTAAGAGTCAAGTAAGTGTAAAACAGAATTACATGCAGAAATGTACGAGGTGTACTGGGTATTGGTCATATTATCTACTCCAAACTTGCGGGGGGCCGGGGGGGGGGAATCTCAAGATAGGCAAGAGGTAGTGCCCCACTGGCTCTCCCTTCACACTCCTCCCACTCCTAACCACTAGGCCGCTGCATTTAATATAAGGTGGCTGGTCAGAGTCTGAATCTGGAGGGAATGAAGAACACACCCAGTGTGTGAGGGAGCCGGAGGGGAACAGAAAATGAAATCATGAATCAGATTGTGATTGTGATGGGGGCAGCTAAGGACCACAACATCATTCATGGGCAGTAAGTGGTCAGTGGAAATGGTGTCAATGGTAAGTGATATGCAGAATGCTTCTGACGGGATGTGCTTCTCTTGGCTCCCATGGAAGCTTGGTTAGCCAGCATATCTCTGAGTGCTTGCTATGCTGCCAATACATTGCTATAAAGCTTACCCTCCGGTCCCTAGGTTGGAGTGGCAGGTTGACATCCTTCAGTGAATACATTTCTCACCTATTTCAACTTTACATAAGACCTTTCTATTGGTGTTACTTTGGGGGACAGGATTTAAACTGTTGGGTCTCAGTTTGCTCAACCGTAAAATCAACAAGAGGAAGGACTCAGTGACCTAAGGCAGTGGTCGGCAAACTGCGGCTCGTGAGCCACATGTGGCTCTTTGGCCCCTGAGTGTGGCCACGAAGTTTCAATCGCACTGTACGTGCGCGCCCGCACGTGGTATTTTGTGGAAGAGCCACACTCAAGGGGCCACAGTTTGCTGACCACTGATCTAAGGCATTTCCCAGTCCTCAGATTCTGTCCCATTTAGCCTTAGACTAAATGCCCTAGGGTGGGAACAATTACTGCGGAGGAAAGAGAACCAGATTCATCATCAAGCTCTTTTCTGAAGCAGAAATGGAATCTAGATGAATGAGAGGATCAGCCTGCAAGTTTCAGAGGCTGCTCTCTACTTTTACACGCTAAATTTAGTGGCAGCTAAATAACCTAATAAACGCCTAAGGCGGAACAGGATTTTCCAACTGACAGGGAAATCTCATGTCTATTCATCTAGTACAAAAATGGGGGTGACGCCAATGTTTTGTTTTGTTTTGTTTTGTTTTGTTTGACATATCACAGCACTAGCAGCTCAAGAGAAAAATCTACATTTTAGTCAAGGTAGTGTAACCAAGTGTCCTTAGAGGAAACAATTTTGACAGAGATACATCTGAGTGAAATATGAAGTAGTTTTGAGAATGAAAGGCAAGACTATTCCAATTAAATTCTTTGGAACCATTTCAGTTTCTGAAATCCTGGAAATAAATCTATCTGGGGCTTACTCTATGGTCACTGCTTCTTGTTTAGCTTCTACCTTCGATTAAGAAGACCTCCATCTAAGACAAGGGTGGGGGCGTCTGGCACGCAGGCTTTATAAAGCCCGATAAATCATTTGGTCTGACCCTGCCAAGGCATTAGGGGTGAGTTAAATGTTTCACCATATACAGCAGGTTAATTTTTGAGTTTATAATTTTGTATGGCCCTCCATTGATGTTATAAATATCCAAATGGCCCTTGGCAGAAAAAAATGCTTCACGCCTGGTCTAAAACCTCAGGTTGTTTGGTGACTTAATACCTATCAACACCTATTATTGCCTATTCATATAACTTTCAGGTTCACAAAGACTGTTACAAGGAGAGTAAAAGTGGCAACAAAATCTATGAGAAAGAAGCATGAAGTGCACTTTTAAATGGCTTTCCAGTGTTCCAGGCGCTCAAAGTGCTGTTCACGCCATTCCCCTGATCAAAAGCCATCAGTGGCTCCCCAGAATTTAAAGTCTAAAAATCTAAATGTCTTTTGACATGTGATGTAATGAAATTGCCTTAATCAACCATCTTGTCCACCCATGTATTTATTCAAATAACTAACAGTAGTTCCTGAACACTTTTGTGTGTTAATTAATAGCCTGGCAATATTATTTTTCTTTAATTCCTTTTAGCGTACTCCTTACACCCCAGCAAAATGTCACTTTCTCATTACCACGTTTCCTTCTCATTCTTTGTATCTTCAACAATGGCAATCCTCCAAGCCCCAGATCATGCCACTAACTCCATGAATCCCTCTACAATGTCTCAACTGTAATGAACAATTCTGTTTATCTTCCTGATGGTAGTCTTATAATTGTATTATAATAATGGGGTGGGGGCTGGGTGAAAACATGAAGGAACTAGGCAAAACAACAATAACAACTCATAGACACAGACAACAGTATGGTGATTACCAGAGGAAAAGGGGGGTGAGGGAGGTAAAAAAGGGTAATAGGAGCATAAGTGGTGATGGAAGGAGATTTGACTTTGGTGGTGAAAAAAAAACAATACATTATATAGATAATGTATTATAGAATCGTACACTTGAAACCTATATAATTTTATTAACCAATGTCAAAACCAATAAAAATTGAATAATTTTTTAAATAAGGTTTTATCAGAGAAAAAATACTATCCATGTTCTGAGTTGTATCATATTTACTACTACATATGTTTTATCTTTAAATCTGGATTATAAACTCTTGGTTTATACAGAAAATGTCTAGAAGTTGCATATGGTAGCTTGCAATCAATATCATTACTAGGTATCTTGAAAAATAATTTCCATTGAGGATAAGGAAAGAAACATAAAATTTGTAGCCCTATAACCCAAACCCATTTTTTAAATTTCTCTATATCTTAAGTCTCTTGTTCAAAATAAAGCACGTCCCACCTACTTATGGCCACTTGTGTGTTCTTCCAATTCCCAGCATCCAAATGGGTCAAGTCCTTGGATGAGAAACTTGGACCTGACAGTGCTTCAATTGCATTATAGTCATCTATTGCAACAAAATACTATTTTATAAGTTTTATTTTACTTCACCTGCCCTGTAGGAAGTCTGACAGCAGATAAACAGTTATTTAGATTTCTTGATCAAGTTCACAGCAAAAGCCTCATTATTCCTCATTGGCTACAAAGGAGTGGGCATTTCTCTGAAAAAAAATTTAGTTCACAACCCAAAGACTTTAATCACAATTAAAGTCTCCCATGTCTGGAGAAGGAAGCCAACAGAAGGGTCTGAGTTGGAGACAGAGACAGAGATAGAAGAGAGAGACGCTGACAAAGAGAACTGGAGAGAAACTTTTTGATTCTGCTGATGTCAATTTACATTCTGAATACAAACAATACGTACTGATGATCTGTGTAGGAGGCAATACTAGATACTGGATTGTACTGGAGACTGGTCCAGAGTGAGAAGACGAGTAAACTTGAAGCCCAAATCCAAATGCTGTGCCATTTTGTCCAGTTCCTAACTGCACTCTTAAACTTGTTTTGAAAAAGCTTATAGAGATGTGTGCTAACTTGAAAGAAGGTTAAGTTACATAATGCTGCATAAAATCTCACCCAGTAATGCAATATTTTGAAATAGCATGCCCTAATGCAAAATTGTTGATATCTGCCTTTGGCTGGGTAAATTTTTCAGTGAACACTTCTAACCCCACTGTGGAAAATCCAGGCTTTCATATTGAGTTTGAGGTCCTAGACAATAAACTCACTAATTTATTATACCAAAAGATGTTTTGTTCGGAGCATTACACTCAAGTAAAAGCAGCCATAATTGCCCTTTTCACTCCAAATGCTTTTAGCTATGCATTTAAAGACTAAAAAGAAACATAACCTTAGGTAAAATATATAAATATAACACAATTCAATCAGCTGTTCTTCATTTGCATCATTATGTAACATGAGTAAAGAAATGGAAAAAAAAACCCCAGCAAAACCAAAAGCAGCTGGCCCATAAGGCTCTGTTGTAAATGATACTCCCCTAGTTAAATAGAGATAACCACCATGGTGCCATCAAAATAATTTTAACACTTTTCTTTTCACATTAATACCTATACACTTTTTATACACTTAAATACCTTTTAGAAATCTGAAGTATGCCAGTTTTCATTAAACTGTATGGTATTAGCAATTGTCACATTTCATTTCCCCAGATCTGTATCATGTCAAATCCTGCCTCCCGCCTTGTCATATTTTTCCTCTTACCCTGAGAAATATTTTCATGCTAGTCAAAGAGTTATATTTTGGCAGGCTGCTGACACAGCCATAGGGAATATCTTTTAGTGCTGTGCCAGAATACACACCCCAGCTCCAGCTCTTAGCCTTCTGTCCAATCACGAACAGGTCAGGGGCTATCTTTCAGACTGCCAACTGCCATTTCTCCTTCTCATCAAAAGGAAAGTCAAATATAGGGCACTGAGTATTTTTTTTTAATATATTTTATTGATTTTTTTACAGAGAGGAAGGGAGAGAGATAGAGAGTTAGAAACATCGATGAGAGAGAAACATCCATCAGCTGCCTCCTGCACATCCCCTACTGGGGATATGCCCGCAACCCAGGCACACGCCCTTGACTGGAATCGAACCTGGGACCTTTCAGTCCGCAGGCCGACGCTCTATCCACTGAGCCAAACCGGTTTCGGCGACTGAGTATGTTTTAAGTTTGCAAAATACACAGAAGTAAGAACATGTGGCCTAATGAGTTTGGTTAGGTTAGAAGTTATGAGAATGAAGAGTGAGGAAATGGAAGGCACCGAACAAGGACCTGTAATTACAGTTATAAAACATTATTTTACCTGTCACAGAATAAATGACCCATAAAACTCCCCAGCGGGTCATCCCCAGCAGTGGCAAGGCCAGCAGAAAGGCAGGAAGAGCTTTCTGTATCACTGATTGGTATAAAAAGGTTAGTTGACCCAACTGGACCCAATGTGCCACTATGAATATGTAATCTGTCCAACCTACTGGATTTAACAGCATTTCTATGTCTTCTTTCCCTACAAAGGTATTCTACTTCAATGATAAGATTTAGGCTGGGATGGTGAAGGAGCTTTGGCTGCATGTAGAGATACCAGGTGTGAAATTTGATCCCATATGTATGAATTCCCCTTTCCTCTCTAGTTTTGGAGGGGTAAGGCACCTAACCTCCCAAAACAATGTCAGACCAAGATAGGAGGCTAGCAGAGATCAGTCTCATGGTAAATACTGTTTCATCCCTGACACTGCTTAGAATGGCAATTCATACAAAGCAGCACAAATTTCAGTAGGTTTCATTATCACGATTTCTTAATCCTCTACAGACAATGCACTCTCCTGTTGTCTGAACGCAGGGACTTCTTCCACTTACCATGCTACCTCCCCTTAGTGAGTCTCTAAGCTTCAGTTCTCTAGTTTGGATATGACAATTTCAGTACCTGCCTCTTCTACCTCACAGGATTCTGAAGGTCCAGTGTGATAATGGGTGAGAAAGTGTTTTATAATTGTCAAGCAAATTGCAGCAGTTCAGCTCTTGATTATCTTGAGGTGTGGAATAGAGTGAATATGGTAACAAATTGAAACTCACTGGTGATCTCCTACCCTCTTCTTTGCTCATGTTTTAGAACAGTCCTCTAAACCAAAAGTGTGTACCAATAAAGTGAGATTGATTAAATTGAGAGCCAGCTTTTTCATTCTCCTTGTTTACTTTAAAGCAGAGCATCTCCACGTAGGCACTATTGACAATTTGGATCTGGTAATTCTTTGCTGAGGGGGCTGTTGTCTGAGTTGCAGGATGTTGCATTCCAAGCCTCTCCTGAGATTCCATCAGCAGCCCCTCTCCAAATTGAGACAAAAGTGTCTTCCAACATTGACTATGGTGCAAAATCACCCCTGGTTAATAACTTTTCTAAAATAATGTCACTATTTAAGAATGACATAGGCAAAAGATAGAGGTGCTTTAGTAAGGAATCCAAATTTTTTTCAAAGGAGTAATTACTTCCAAATAATCTCAAATTCACTTTTTAAAAGCAATTACTCCTACATTTTAAATCTGCTTATATGGAGTTTAATTTGACCTTGAATGATAATCAGCATTTTAATATACCACTAAGTGATAGTGATACCATTATTTTCAATATAATCACTCATAGACAATAATTTTACCTATCTAGAGTCTCCATGTATCTACCATAAATAATATGTCATGCACACAAGTAAGGAATGGCTTAGATCAGTATGACTAAACAGTGGACTACATGATACTACTATGCTTCTGGCACATCCTATATAATAAAAGGCTAATATGCAAATCAACCAAACGGCAGAACGACTGGTTGCTATGACACACACTAACCACCAGGGGGCAGATGCTCAATGCAGGAGCTGCCCCCTGGTGGTCAGTGTACTCTCACACGGGGAGCGCTGCTCAGCCAGAAGCTGGGCTCAAGGCTGGTGAGCTCAGTGGCGGTGGCGGGAGCCTCTCCCACCTTCCAGGCAGCGCTAAGGATGTCCAACTGACAGCTTAGGTCCAGGGAGTGGGCTAAGTCATCAGTTGGACATCCCCCAAGGGCTCTCGGACTGCGAGAGGGCTCAGGTCAGGCTGAGGGATGCCCCTCCTGAGTGTATGAATTTCGTGCACCGTGCCTCTAGTGTAGTTATTAATTCTATATTTTCCCTCCCTTCTTCATATTTCAGTTGTAGGAAATTTAAGTTGACCAAGAAACTCACACAACAGAAAAGGAAATCATTTGAAAATCCCTCATATATGCCAATTACATGCAGATCCAAGTTGACCAGAGCTGTAAACCTCTGAAGCCTCTAAATGATGTGATTCAACAAATCAAAATATTGGTCACAGGGGCCAGTGCCATAGATTAATTAGGATAGTAAAAAGAAGCTTTGCTGTGAACTCTCAGATTGTGCTGGAAGACAAGGGCATTTTCCATTAAGAGCTGCAGGTAAACTGCTTGACTAGGTGAATGTTTCAGAAATGGCCTATGTTGTATGTTTCCTCTTTTTTCCTGAAAGAATCTCTATTTGCTAAGTAAATATTTCATCCCACAGGGTCCTACATTGTGGAACTTAATTAAGATCTCATAGCTGTATCAGCATACAAAACAAACCCTTTTGTGCACATATAGAAGCCCTTTATTCCCTGAACAAATATGTGGAGATTATATTTCCAAAAATCATGAAGTTCAATAACTTGAAAAACACGCCTCACCAGTTATCAATCATGACCTATGGTTTCATAACCAGAAACTGTAATAGTAGACCTTTGTCTTGCTGCTGTGTTTAGGTGAGTGGCCCCACATCCTTCGCTCTCATTCTTTCTGTCTTCCTTTCTAGAGCTTATCAAGCAAGAGCTTGTATAAGCCAGCAACCATGCTAGGTGTTCATTTACAGACCTGAATAAGTCACTCTCCCTGCCCTCTAGGATTTCACAGACTGTGGGAGCAAGCAGGTAATTATATAATAATATACCTTTGCAAAATGTTGTTAGGGACATTATGACAGAAAGAAGCAAAAAATGCCAACTATATAGATAAGACCTGGGGTGGGGCAGTTTTAGGAAGACTGTTGAACATCATCAAAAATTGCAGAGAAATTAAGTAATGTAAGGACTTCTGGGCTCTATGGTGTCCTCTCAAGTTTCATGTCCATGTGGAACTTCACAATGTGACTTGACTTGAAAAGAGGTTCTTTATAATTAGTTAACTTAAACCTAGGTTACACTGGATTAGGGTGGGCCCAAAATATAATAACTGACATCTTTATAAGGAGAGGACACATGCAGACCTAAGGAAACACAAAGGGGACACACCATGGAAAGACAGAGTCATATATGGGGTTGCTGCATCTACAAGCCAAGGATTGCCAGCAACCACCAGAAACTGGGAGAGAGGCACAGACTAGGAGAGAGGAACCTTGATTTCAAAGTTCTGGCCTCCAGAACTGTGAGAAGACAAATTCCTGTTGCTTTCAGGCACCAAATTTGTGGAAATATTTTACAGAAACATAGGAAACTAATATAAGGACTAAGATGAACTTTCCAGCAATTCTGTAAAGCAGTATTATCAATAAAAGCATTTCCCTATATTATACATGACAATCCTTACTAAGATAGAAATGTAATTTATCACTATCCTGGCATTTTGTCTGTCTATCCTCTTAATTGATATTGACAGGAGGTAAATACCAAGTAGCCTAAATTATCGCAGGCCTTTAATTATCTTCTTCCAGATTTTTTCTAGCCACCTATGTTATGATGAATTAATACAGACTATGATTAATATCTATAAGGCTACAGCCTGTTCTATTGTATGAAGCCATGGTTTGCTATCATCATTTCATTTAAGAATCACCAGAGAAGCTGTTTTAAATACTGAAACTAGAATGCTACCCCCTAGATATTCTGATTTAATTGGTCTGGTATTGATGCTGCAGGGGTACACGAGTGGGAACCCACTGTGGTTTGTGGGGTTCTTGAGGCAGTGCTGAAAGAAGCATTTTCAGAAGCCCCGCTCCCCCCTCCCTAGAATGGGAGGTGGTAGAAGATTGTAATGGCATGGAGTTATATTCCTCAGGCTGTAAAGTCCCATTTCTCCCAAGCCAGTCCTGAAAAACAGGCAGCGGGGAGTTCAGCAAAGCCAGAAATCAGGCCAGTGTCCAGAGTTGGGTGTTCCATGTTGCAGCCCAGTATAGTTCAGCATTTAGGCCAGATTGAAGTCATCAGTCCATGGGTGTGCCATGCAGCCATAGTGCAGTCCCCTGCAACACAAGTCCCAAGAGGGCTTGGCACCCTGGGGTCAAGAGTGAGAGTGGCTCCTTTTCTAGAAGTTTATATATTTAGATTTCACACAATTGCAGTGGCCACGCCCATCCTGGCCAATTAGCCATTTCCAGGTGTGATTTACTGGCAAGCATTTTTCCAGGTCACTCAGACCTTACTGGGCATGCATCTAAACTGCCTTTGTCTAGTCCAGCCATGGGCAAACTACGGCCCGCGGGCCGGATCCGGCCCGTTTGAAATGAATAAAACTAAAAAAAAAAAAAGACCGTTCCCTTTTATGTAATGATGTTTACTTTGAATTTATACTAGTTCACACAAACACTCCATCCATGCTTTTTTTCCGGCCCTCCAGTCCAGTTTAAGAACCCATTGTGGCCCTCCAGTCAAAAAGTTTGCCCACCCTGGCTAGTCCCTTCTCCCATCAATCAGCAGGGAACAGACTTGGAGAATGTCAAATGCAGCTTTTGGCAAAGCTGTATGAATGGCATGCCTATACCATTTGGTCTCCCCTTTCACTCCTTTCCTTTTAAATAATAACCAGGTTATTACAGCATCATCAGTATGATACCAGGTCATACTTTTTTTTTAAGTTCCCCAAGATTTCACAAGTGTAGCCCAGATTGAAAACTATCAATACAGAGCAAGGCTTTAGCAAGGCTTTATCAGACGCTGAGAATGTTACATGATTCCCTGAAGACACTAGGTTGAAAATTTAAATAAAATCAAAGAATAAGCTCTAAATTTGTGTTTATGTTTTACTAAATCTCGGTTGTTATAAATTCATGCAACATTTTAAGCTGATATGATTTCAACAGAAACTGGGGAAAGTAAAAGATTGTGGAATGTGACCTGGCTAGGCGAGAAATCAGTATCTCATTGGCTTAGAGACAGGGCAGACCACAAGTTGGGGGTAGAGAAAAATCGTCCCAGAGTAGCAGAAAAAATGGGGGTTGTAATTTAAATACAATAATAAAACCATTATTACCTTTTGAGACAAAACACTCAAGAATAAGCAACTAAACAGAAGAATAAAAAGGGTCACATTTGTTACCAAATGCATTCTAAAATGATTTATTCCCTTTTACATTTAACAGTATCTATTTAAATTTAATTATCTTGTTATGCAAATGAGGAACTTTTGAATACAAAATCCTATCTAATAAAAGAGAAACATGGTAATTAGCCATACCTCCGCTACCCTTCCCATTGGCTAATCAGGGCGATATGCAAATTAACTGCCAGCTAAGATGGCGGCCGGCAGCCAGGCAGCTTGAAGCGAACATGAGGCTTGCTTGCTTCAGTGATGGAGGACTCCAACATTCCCCGCCTGCTGCTGCCGGCCTCTGAGCTTGGAGTTTGAAACATTGTTACAAATATAGAAAACCCCAGAAGCCTGCTTTCTGCCAGCCGGGATCTCAGAGTTGAAGTTGAAACAGTGTTTTGATTATAGAACCCAAACAAACCAGATACCTGCTTTCAGCAGCCAAGGCCTCAGAGCTGGAGCCAAGCCTCAGAGCTAAAGCTGGCCCAGAATAAAAAAAAGAAAGAAAGAAAGGAGTGGTAGGGAGCTTCTGTCACCCGCCAGCCTGAAAACAGCCCTCAGCCCCTCACCCAGACTGGCCAGGCACCCCAGTGGGGACCCCCACCCTGAAGGGTGTGTGACCAGCTGCAAACAGCCATCATCTCCTCATCCAGACTGGCCAGGCACCCCAATGGGGACCCCCACCCTGATCCAGGACACCCTTCAGGGCAAACTAGCCGGCCCCCACCCGTGCACCAGGCCTCTATCCTATATAGTAAAAGGGTAATATGCCTCCCAGCACCAGGATCAGCGTGACAGGGGGCAGCGCCCAAACCCCCTGATCGCCCTGCGGCTCTGTGTGTGACAGGGTGCGGCGCCCCAATCCCCTGATCAGCCGTGCTCCGTGTGTGACAGGTTGCGGCGCCCCAACCCCCTGATCCGCCCTGCTCTGTGTGTGACTGGGGGCGGTGCCCCAACTCCCCTATCGGCCCTACCTGTGAGTGACAGGGGGGAGCTCCTCAACCCCCTGATCGGCCCTGCTCTGTGTGTGACAGGGGGGAGCTCCCCAACCCCCTGATGGGCCCTGTTCTGTGTGTGACAGGGGGGAGCTCCCCAACCCCCTGATCGACCCTGCTCTGTGCGTGACAGGGTATGGAGCTCCAACCCCCCTGATGGGCCCTGCTCTGTGAGTGACAGGGGGCAGCACCCCAACCCCCTGATTGGCCCTGCTCTGTGCGTGACAGGGTATGGAGCCCCAACCCCCCTGATGGGCCCTGCTCTGTGAGTGACAGGGGGCAGTGCCCCAACCCCCTGATTGGCCCTGCTCTGTGCATGACATGGGGTGGCGCCACAACCTCCCCATCGACCCTGCCTTGAGTGTGACGGGGGCGGTGCCCCAACCCCCCAATCGGCCCTACCCTGAGCGTGACTGAGGGTGGCATCGCAACCTCCCAATCTGCCCTGCTCTGTGCATGACAGGGGGTGGTGCCCCAACTCCCCAATCAGCCCTGCTCTGAGCCCGACCAGGGGCTGCATCTAGGGATTGGGCCTGCCCTCTTCCACCCCGGAGCAGGCTTAAATCAGCAGGTCATTATCTTCCGAGGTGTCCCAGACTGCGAGAGGGCACAGGCCGGGCTGAGGAACCCCCTCCCCCCAAGTGCAGAAATTTTTGTGCACCAGGCCTCTAGTTGATAATATAAGTTGACAGCCTAAAATATCTTTCTCATTTTCCTATTTAATGTCCATATTTACATTTTATTGTTTATAGAAGTTAGAGTAAAGGATTATTGTTACCAAAATGGACATAAAGTGAATCATAAATGCCATTTAGACTTTTCGACGTGAACAGAGAAATCTCTAACAATATATAAGATAAAATGTTTGTTACTTTTCGGACCACACATTCTTAAAAATTATTTTACTCCAAAAAGACTGAATGAATATACACGTAAAATATTAGAAAGATGTTTGAAGAGGTTCATTTATATCAAGGTTTGTATTCCATTCAGGGTGGCCAACCATTTATGAGTGCTTGAATATGATTATAACATTTACAAATTTTATTTATTTATTTATTTATTTATTTATTTATTTATTTATTATTTTTTGTTAATCCTCACCTGAGGATATTTTCCCATTGATTTTTAGAAAGAGTGGAAGAGAGAGGGAAAGACAGAGAGAAACATCTATGTGAGAGAAACACATAGACTGGTTGCCTCCTGCATGTGCCCCGACCAGAGCCCCGGCTGGGGAGGAGCCTGCAACCAAGGTACATGCCCTTGACTAGAATCGAACCCAGGACCCTTTGGTTCACAGGCCAATGCTCATTCAAACCATTTGCTATGGACTGATGTGTGTCGACACATTCAGAATAAGTGATATTAATAATTTCCTCATCTTTACTTTATATTTGCATTTCTATTTCATAGTGCATATTAGTAAAACTTAACACAAGGATACTCAGATATGTTAACTGGGATATTAAGTATTGTTTTATAAGTGGGACTTATTAAAATAAAAATTTGAATAATATATGACAGGTTAACTTTTATTTGATAATAAAATAAACATTACATTTTAAAAATAATTAGTCTGAAATACTGGGGGTAGTCCTATTGCCTAACCTTGGAGTTGAGTAAATTACTAGTAAATTACTAGTAAGACAAAACATATCTCTCTAATTATTTTCTTGTATGAAATTTCTGTAACTGCAATAAAAAATGTAAACCATATATTGTATTGATAAGTAATTACTATTAAATAGCATAGTCTAAAATACCAAGTACGAAGCTTAGAAAAACTAAGATGGTTTAGTGTAATGGTTAGATAATAAACCTGATGCTTTAAAAAAAATGTTGTTTTGGAGAAGATGGATAGAATGCAGTGCATTTCTAAACAACCCAATTAATAGCATTGATATATATATTGCAGTGTGCCAAAAACATTATTTGGAATCAAATAATGACATAGAACTATAAACTTCCTGGGAAAATATACAATAAACAGTAAGTAATTGACACAAAAACACATGGGAAAATTAAATTAAAAGAGTGCACAGTAGTATTTTCAAACTGTCAATATAATATACATTGGGTCTAAGGGATTTTACAAGATGCTTAAACGTACATAAATGCCTTTATATATTTCAGAAGGATATTTTACTGCAAATTAGCATGGATGTTCATATTTCCCCACCATGTGGAAAGACTCAAGCCTCTACAGACTTAGCTTCAGTTGATAATGTATTTCACTGGCGTTCTATCTCAACATGCACAATGCACGGAGGGGGTTTAAGAAAGCCTCAGTGAATATACTGAGGCTAACAAGACACATGATAAAAAGGTTAATCTAGCATGTTGCAAGGCTTTAATTATTTAATGTGAGAAATGGCTCCCTTTTTTTCTCAAGTTTTGACCTCAGATAAGCAATTTCTTCTCATTATGGGTAGGCTAAGAATCAGCATAAAAGCATTAGTAGAAAATTATAATATATATGAACCAATTTTACTATGTAGTAAGTCTTTTCATGCCACCCAAATGCAGCATTTTAACATGCTACAGAGAGCCTCAATGAAATTATATTTACTTAGAATTTTTGGCTTTAAGCAAATAAATGTCTGGTTCTTTACTCAATCAGGGTTGTTGTAGTATTGAGTACAGTGGGGCCTTGACTTACGAGTTTAATTCGTTCCGTGATGGAGCTCGTAACTCAAATTACTTGTATGTCAAATCAATTGTGAACGAGTGAGACACGTGATGCTGGGCTGATGTGGTGTTCACTGTGACCTTTGCTGTGCCAACTAGCGGTGGGGTATCTGAAGCTGGCTCGTAACCCGAATTTTAGCTCGTAACTCAAAGCAAAAAATCCACCAAGAGATGGCTCGTATCTCGAAAAACTCGTTAGTCGGGACACTCGTAAGTCAAGGCCCCACTGTATTTATTTGGTCCCCAATGTAACATATAGCCCAATTCTCTGATCTATGAATTTAGGGAAGGGGCTGACAAAATATTTTCAAGTCAAACTCTGTAAAGTTTTCAACTGGAGATTTGTGGAACTCCAGAGATCCATGTATTTGGTTTTTAGTAGACAGACATGAGCAGAGCAAGGACAATGGGCAAGGTACAGAAACCCAGCACGGCAGAAAGCCTTAGATGCCTAGCAAGGGGCAAAACTGGGAGAACAAGAACCTCACCCCAGAGTAACCTATCCTCCCCTGGGATATCAGTGGTCATGTGGTTTGGACCCCTGGTCTTTTATATCGCTGGTCATGTGGTTTAACCCCCCCGACCTTTTCCTCCCTAAAGATAACATGTAGGCCTCAGTTGTATTTCAGCTCCAGGCCCAGAAGAGTTGCAAAACCAGACAACTGATGCCTGGGTTGCCTCAGAACCAGCTACATTGACTAATGACCCCCTGCCCTGGCACTGACCAATCGGTAGAGATCAGGACCCTGAAAGAGCACACCTGGAAAGCTGGTGAATATTCTATTGAGACCTTCCCCTGAGATTTCCACCCGGAACAGAGAGATAAATATGATCAGGACAAAGGGCTTAGTGTGAGCTCTCTCTCCAAGGAGCATGCCCTTGCCATTCCCTTGCCCCTCTCCTTCCCGCACAGGCACGAATCCTAACCTCTAAGGGACCCAATGAGAATTGCAACCAGGGGACCAAAGGGCAGCAGCAGCTCATCCTGGATTATTCCCTTGAACCTGTTTCCAAGGCCCCCCTTTTCTCTGACTTCTCAGTGGCCCAAGGCAGTCCAAACTAGGCTCTCCTGCTTCGCCTATGTCCTTCCTTTTTCACTGTCCTACGAATATTTTTTGCTTCACCATGGACCCAGTACCCTTTGGCTCAGTGCTGTGTAGTCTTTCCCTCTTGGATAAACCCATCTCCCTTTTCTTAAATAAATTCAATTTTTATTTATTCACCATTTGAGACGGCCATTTAGCCTGCCTGCATATCACTGATTTTAATCTTCCAGGTTTAACTTCTTTTTTTCAAACACATTTTAATGATTTTTTCAAAATAAAAATATACATAGCTTAAAAAACAATTTTAAAAACTCTTTGTTACCAGTAAATACTTGTACCTCTTTGCCTTGCATAAACATTTATATTAAAAAGTAATGACCTTGAATAGATGTTATTCAATGCCTGCCTTTGATACAGTACAAGAAAATACAGAGGAAAAAAAATAGAATACTCAAACACAGCAGCACTCACATTCCCAAGAGAGAATGGCACTGTAGGAACCAGGCATGAGTTACTGTGTGGACAAGAGCACTGGGGAAGCTCCCTAGCCCAGGGACAGTCTGGCGACATTATGAGAAGCCATCAAAGAACTAAGACACTGAAAAGTGACAGGAGATTTTTAAAATATGTTTTTATTGATTTCAGAGAGAGGAAGAGAGAAGGAAAGAAAGATAGAAAAATAGATGAGAGAGAAACATCGATCAGTTGCCTCCTGCATGCCTCCCACTGGGGATCAAGCTGAGACCTGGGCATGTGTCGTGACTGGGAATGGAACCGTGACCTCCTGGTCCACGGGACAAAGCTCAACAACTGAGCCATACCCACTGGGCTACAAAAGAATTACCTGCAAAATGTAAAAGCAATGTTTCTAATATTTCTTCATTGTTGGTTTCTAAATATCTTTTTTAAGTAGATAGTAGAAGAGACTCTTGGGGACTTCATGGACCCATTGTCTAAGATTAAGGCAAGTTTGACAATTATTATACTTTATCTGTCCATTTTGTATGGTTTGGGGACCACCGTTTGCTAATTTGCTTCCTTCTGTTAGTGGATGGTGGTGTGATGCTCATCAGTCCATGTTGGTGCATATTCTGCATTTCCTTCTCGCCACACCCAGAAGAAAAGATTTTTAAAACGCAGCATATTGCTTTAATACATACTGGCTCATAAAACTTTTAATGCAGGGAAATCCCTTCAAAATTCTCAGCCTGGTTTCTTTCATTTCACAGACGAGTAATCAGATGCTCTGGGAGAGGATGCTATCTGCCCAAGGTCACTTAGCTAATAGAAAATCCAATTTGCAACTAATGACAAGTGCATGCTCTTTCTTTCACAGCAAGCACTTGTGGACATTTTTTTTTTTGCCAGTGATATGGCTGAATTTCATAAAATTTCATAAAATTTGCAGATGAACAGAAACTGAGAGAAAGAACTAATATGTTTTAGATGATCAAATAAGAGTTCAAAAAATGTTGTCAAGTTAGAGTAAAGGGAAGAAAGTGGCAAAATAAAATATGATCGAAATCTACGTTAAATTCTCCTCTCAGCTGACCATGCATATGTGGTTCCTACACAGTTCCACAGTGACATGATTCAGGAGGTCAATCTTAAGAAGGGCTCATGGCCAGACAACTGGTTTCAAAAACTGAGCCTCAATACAAGTGAATGTCCACTTCAGTGAAGGTGATGGTCCTACTGACATTGTTTTGGAAGCAGAAGACTTGGGCTAAAGTTTAAACGCTCTTAAACTTAAAGCTCTTACAGGTGTGATTATTATTTGAGTACAGGTAATAATTTTTTAAATGTATGCTATACCCACTAGATTGTAAGAGCTTCAATAGTGGTACCATACTTGTTGTATTGCCTTCAATATCCTAAGATTTTTGAACTGCTTGTCACACAATAGACAGGCAATACATACTTGTGAATTAATCATTAAGGTATGTGGCTTATCTTCTCTAAGCCTTAGTTTCCTCATTTGTAAAATTAAGGACCTAGAGTTGCTGCTGTGTGTGTAAAATAAGAAAGTAAGTGGGAGTGTTTTGGAAACTCCAAAGTACAATTTATACCGTCTATACCTCCCACTTTCTTAAAAAATTCACTATGTAAAATTCTAAATAGGAAATAAACATAATTGTGTATTAACATATAACTATGACTATATATATATGTATATGTATATATATATGTATATATAATGCAGATACATGCAAACACACATATAATGCAATTACATAGAACAGTTATTTCATTTACATATTTTATTCTGGCATTTATGTGAACTTAGTTGTCAAATGCATTAACCTGCAGAAAACTCTTTGGGAATTTATAAACTTTGAATCCATTTAGAATCTTTCTCTTCTAGAATAAAAAAAAGAGTGTATGTTTTTAGAAAAACATTTGGCCCAAAGATGATATAAGGAAAAGCCTTCCCCATTTAAATAGCTGCTATTTTTATAAATGGAACAAAATCAAGTTTGCCATAAGGAGAAAACACCCTTGTGAAGAGCTGAGAAATTCTGGGAGGCTGGGGGGAGGGGGAGAGGAGTCAGAGTTGCCAAGTAGTTTTCTCTTACATTTCAGCAACATATCTTAGTCGGGGGGGAAAGCGAGAGATGCACATTTCCTTGCACCTGCGTACAGCAAAGAGTGAAGTCTTAAGGGAGAATGATGATACTCAGGGAAAAGTGCGATTATGCCTAAAGGAATTTGTGGAAGGCGACAGGTAATGTAAAATGAAATTGGAAAGGCAAAGAGGCTGTATTCCCCTTGATGCCAGTATGTGCTTTCATTTGATATTAATAGTCACTGAGCCACGGCGGGGAAAATCATCTTTACCCTTCATAATTATTTGTTGCTACCAATTATAAATAAGAGCTAGAATGCTCAAGCCACATACACAGACTTCTTAATTAGAAACACTGTATTTCTAAGAGTAATTATAAATTCTATCACATGGAAATGTTTTTCCAAGGCGAAGGAAGTTCATGGAAGCAATATATAACTCCCTGAAATTAAAAACCAGCCTACTCAACAGAGACTACCTTCTGAAGTTCCATTTTCTTATTCACATGACACATTTAGCAGTTCCATTAATACAGGTGGAAATTACACCCAGGTACCCAGAAAAGACGTCTCAGGCTTTCAACTCTTCCCATTATTATCAGTGGGAATATCAGAGGGCATTTTTCTTTCTGCATGATTTCTCTCTCCAAGTGAAAGCTTATTTAACTGCAT
The DNA here is from genome assembly GCF_964212035.1 of Myotis nattereri. Lineage (NCBI taxonomy): Eukaryota > Metazoa > Chordata > Mammalia > Chiroptera > Vespertilionidae > Myotis > Myotis nattereri. The sequence goes on along the minus strand of NC_138076.1, from coordinate 38,318,103 downwards.
TTGTTGGTTAATCAGTCAGAATGTGAAGACATTAAAATTTAAAACAGGGCTACAGAAAGGTGGTTGTTCTGTGAAACACCAAAAGGAAAATTGCTTGATGTTATTATGGCCATCTTACCTTGAAGCCACAATTATTAGGATGCATTTCTCAAGGGTAGTGTCTAGGGAGCACACAGATAAGAATCAGAGTTTATTTTCTCCCAAAGATTGCCACTCGGGGACTCCATTTTCAGTTCAGGGTAATACACTTAATCCCCTACCAATTTCTACAGATTAGTGTCAGATCTCAGCTGGCAAAAGGCAGCTTTCAAGTTGACCTCTTCAAAATGTAAAAGCCACAACTCCCAATCCAGCCACTGTGGCTGGTCAGAGCTGAAGGAAATTCGGGCCACTGAACAAAATCCACATCTTCAAATCACAGCCCTGAGTCAAGCTCTGATCGCGTGATGTGTTCTAAAGCTATGAATCCTGGGTCCCCCCTCCCCGGTACTCCCTCAATAATTCCTGTGCTATACAAAATCTCAGAAGGCATATAACACTCCTCCCATTGAAATATTTGTCATTAGCCCAAGAACAAAACTGCAAACTCCAAGGTTTTCCCCAAAGCAGCTGAAAGCCCAGGTCATTCCAAGTCTTCCAGAGTATTCCCATGGGTCTGAATTCCGCCAAGAGAGCTTGCATCGTCTGCCCTGTCTACAGACAGGCATAGAAAGTTAGCCAAGTTTGGAGAGAAAGTGAAAATAAGAAGGAAAATGTGTTTGTATCAGTTCATGAGGCACCATATGCCACAATTACTTGAACACAACAAACTGGGGAGATGATTCTGATGACCTACAACAGAATAAAGCAAATGTCTTTATTTCTGAAGGGAGAGTACGGACACAGTAAACTCCATTCAATTTACCTTAGAACGGCCCAGTACTGCAAATTCTTAATTCCTGGTATTTGTCTTATCTCTTCATCTAACTCCTAACTTCCTAGAGGATAATACCACTGTTTTGTACCCCGTTTCCACTAAGATTTCTTTAAATGATTGTCAGCGGAAATCTACTTTGTTACAAAAAGAATTTGTTCTACACTGGAGAATAAAGGAGGAAGAGTTATTAAGGATGGTCATTTGTTAAGGTGCCAGTCTTTGTTAGGCAGTCTTTGTAATATTATAATTGGTAAAATTCAGAAATTGATGTGAGACCTAGCGTAACCATGTTACAAGCCAGGGCTGCCACCAAAGAGCAGGTTGACATCTGAATTTAACTGACACTGCTTGCTTTGAGGCCGCCTTCCCATTGTGTCTCCAACTGCAAAGGAGAATGACTCCCTGAGGGAAGCCTTTGGAATCGCAAATACATAAACATCTGGGATTCAAATCTCTTTCAATTACATTAATGATCTACTATGTGCAGGAGAAAGTTTTGACTCTAAAATAAGATTAATTTAATCTCAAGGTTAGAGAGAGAGAGAGAGAGAGATTTTAAACTTTCTCTAAACCACAACTGCCCTTTAAAACACAAAACACAGAGGGGAGAAATTTATATGCACACTGTAATGAAATTATGATTAAACATGTGAAGGGAAGCATATCCTTGAGCTATTTTGTGAGGGATAAATCAAATGGCTATGATTCTTGCGTCAATAAATTGGGTAAAGCAAAGTCCAGGTTGCCAAATTATTTACCTAAGAAATGGTTATATGTTATTCTACTCAACAGCAATTGTCCACATACAAAGCTTAGTGCTGAAGTACAGTTAAATTCTGTTGGTACTTACTTTGAAATCTCACATTTTTCTGACCTAATGCCATCAGTTAAGCCAAACTATTGCCTACCTCTTTCTAATAATACCCACACCATGTGAATATCAGAGCAACACTCCCAGCATGTTTCTTCTTGTGTAAACAGTCCATGTACAAGAGCAAGCCTAAGCCTTCATCACATAGCCTAATTCTTGCAGCCAATGCTTTTTGCACCATTTCTACAGGGAGCCTCTTCCTGCAGAATTGGCAGGCTCTTGGACGATTCACTGACATTGACATTGCTGATTCATTGACTCAAGTCTTTGCATATACTATGCTATGTTGCATGACCGAATGCCCTTCTTCTTCTTCCCTGCTTGCCATTATCAAATGCTCATCATTTCCAAGATCCAGTTCAAGTTCTACTCCATCTATAAACCAGGGCTCTTTTGGCCCTCATAAATCCCCCCTCCTCTGTAAGGTGTTATAGACTGTTTCATGTGTTTTGAATATGGTTGCATGTATTTGGGTACATGTGTGAGTAAATGTGTATCCTTTGATAGACACAAATTATAATTTCTTAAGGTGGCCTCTACTTATTTTGATTTTTCCAAACAATCTGAGACCAATTTGTGAATTCCTCTGTACTCACAAAACATGCCCAGAACGATGGATTAGCTCTATTTTACTGCCAATTAACAAAAATGACTAAAATGTCACAGAAGATGTCAAAGTATCATCTTCGTCTCTTGCCTGGGCCTCCTAATTTTGAAGTATCTCCCTTAGCTATCTCACCTCCTTGTCTTTATGTGACATTAAAGAATCCTTTAAAAGGACCAGACTGCAGCTGGGACCAGACGTCTGGTAGACAATGAAGTCATTTGTACATATCAACGATAAAAGTTCCATCCTAGTTTAGAAATCAGAACATCATTTCACTACAAAAAAATACACACAAAAAACACAACCCCACAAAAAAAACAATAGCCTAATACTTAGAGCCACAGAGATATTAAATTTCTCATATTTCTCATAGTTTTAATCTATTTCAGGATTAATAATACTTTTAAAGAAATAGCAATTGATGAAATATTGTGCCTCAACAATACTTTTAGATTAAAAATTAGGCTTAAATTAATACTAATTCTATTTTGAAATATTTATTAAGAGTTTCTCATAAATGTAAAGAAAGCTGAATATAAAAGACAGAAAAATCAATGCATTTGCATGCATCTAATATGAAATTATAAATGTCTGGGGTTTAAACTATTGATCTGATTATTCCACTGAAAATACTCCTACCATTATTATCCTCTTAACATGCTCATTTATTGTCGAACGTAATTGAACTTATTTAATATGTTCCAATAGTAATTTGATTTGACTATTATATTTATAATTAACAAGCTATCATGTTCTTTTCTGGCAAACAGTAATGTTAAGGAGGAACAGTGACAAATTCCTTGAGCTATGTGCTTCAAATTTAAATTAGTATCTCTCTTTTTTTAAATATATTTTTATTGATTTTAGAAAGAAAGGGAGAGGGAGAGATAGAAACACCAATGAAGAGAGAGAATCATTGATTGCCACCTGCACACCCCCTTTTGGGGATCAAGCCCGCAACCCAGGCATGTGCCCTTACTGGAAATGAACTTGGGACCCTTCAGTCAGCAAGCTGATGCTCTATCCACTGAGCCAAACCAGCTAAGGCAAAAAGTAGTATCTCTTTATAAATTTAATAGAAGAGAAAAAATAAGAAGGTATATCCAAGAGCTTCAGAACAACAATAAGAACACAGTAGCATCTCTTTATTTTCAAAAAGTATAATGCTCTGGAAAATCTCCCCACCCTGCTGGCCTATGGTAAGATATCAAGGCCATAGACGTTGGATCCCAGTGGTTGGCACAGCTATGTATTAACTGAATGGCATTGGCAAGTCCCTTAATATGCTGGAGCATCAGTGTTGTATCTGGAATGAATATGAATAAGGTAGTGGTGGTTCAATACCTACTATTTAAAGTTAAAATAAACCTAAGCTAAATAATTATAAGTAAGTTGTGCCAGTTACTTGATAGAAAGAATTACCTCTACTGACTAAAGGGTAACAAGCTGCAAAATACCACCAACTGTGTGGCGTTATAAAGGCACCCCTGGTTGCTTTGTTACCCTGTTTTTGGGAATGGTTGTCACGGCGTCTCAGCAGCCAGAAACATTGCTGCTGATTTTGTGGTTTTCCAGCAGGCCCTTATGAAACAGCAGATGCTCTAATTTTTTTAAAAAGATATTCTTGCAACATTTTAAAAAGTGGAGTCATTCTGTGAATGCCAACCTACAACATAAAGTCTTTGTTACTTTTCGTAAACGTGAAGTCAAAGTCTCCCATCGTTAACTTGTAATGACTGATGTCTTTGTCTAAATAATAAAACTGTGTTTAATGACACATACTGGAATTTTCATTTTTGTTTCTTGGTCTGTTTGAAGTAACATAAGGGAAAGGTGTGGTGCCCTGGAAATTTGTCTTTTCTTTTATTAAACCTTCCCAAACCCTGCAAATAGTGTGGTTCTTTTTTTCTCTGTTCAGAGGTGGAAGGACCTTTGCTGCAGTTCACCAGGAACAGGGCTCACAATACAGCACTGATACCTAGGCTATGGGGTAGGGGAGGAAGTCAGAGGCTTAGAGATGCACAATTTAAAGGGTTAGTAAGCATTTCTTTACCTGAATTTAGGAACTCTAATTTTCCTCCAAAGAGGATGATGTTACCTCCTTGCTCTCAAATCCCCAATGGCTTCTCATCATCCTTGGAAAAAAAATGCAAACTCTCCATTCTAGCTACAGGATCTTAATGCTGATGACAGCTCTAACATCTACCCCTTGCCTGTACCACTCCAGCCACAGGGCCGGTCTTCTTGATGTTCTTCCTATTTGCCACCCAGTGCCACCTCATGGACCTTACACTTGCCATCATTCCACATGCCTTCTCTGCCCAATCATTTCCCCACAGTTCTGACCCTCCCTCCCTCCCTCCCTCCCTCCCTTCCTTCCTCCCTCCCTCCCTTCCTCTCTCTTTTCATTTGTCTTGTCCCTTGATTGTTACACTGTAAAATAGAGACACCGCCATATAAATCTTGTCATTTTCTTACACCACTTTATTTTACTTTAAAGAGTTTATTACTGCCTAAAATTATAATTTCAATTAGTTTGTTTTCTCTTTCTTCCACTACTTTATGAATCTCAAGAAGAGTATAATTTGCCTCTCTCTCTCTCTCTCTCTCTCTCTCTCTCTCTCTCTCTCTCGTATACTTAGCATCTGAAACATGGCTGATAATGATAGATACTCCAAAATTAAATGAATTAATGAATGAATGACCACTGTACATAAATACTGAATGTGGCCTTTTAACATTGCATTTTATAAGAAAGTAGGGAAGAATCAGAAACTAACATTTAATTTTTTATACATAAAAAATATATAATTTTGGAGTATCCTTCATCCTCATTTTATAGCCTTAGATTTTAGAATTTAAGTAACTTGCCCTTAGGCAAGATATTTAGCAAGTGACTGCCAGAATTTGAGCCCTGAGTGATATGTGAAATAGGTAAAGGGATTAAGAATAAGAGAAAACTCATGGTTTTTAGAGTCCAAATTTGATAATTTTGTCTATATTTGATATAGATTTAAAAAAGAAGTTTTAAAGAACCTTAGAGAGCTTGGCAGGCTTACTAATGTTTAATTAAGTGGTTAACATTACAACTCTGACTCAGAAGCTGGGATGAGGGAAAAATAATTAAATGAATGTTTATATAAGGAAAGAACAAAACTAGCAAATGAATCAATAAAACCTAATATTTCTCATTCTTATCTGGCTTTACTTCTTCCCAATTTCCCTTGAATGTAGGTATCCCTTAAGGTTCAATATGTATTCTTTTCAATCTATAGCTTTCCTTTAGAGAATTTATTCCTTTTTATGGCTTCACAACTTAATTCTTTATTTATATGACAATTTCCAATTGAACTTCTGTCTTATCTCCTAATATCTCATTTTGGGTTCTAGCCATCATGCCCCCAAGTGAAGTCATTATTTCTCCATGTCCAATCACTAAGGGTTAGCCATATTTAAGTACTTAAGCAAAAAGTCGTTATATTTGATCAATTGTTATTTGAATTATTTCTATTCCTTGTATTTGCCCCATCTTTACTATTTTAACTGCCAAAATATTTCAAATCTTTGTGGACTCACATGGACTATCAAATAGCTTCTTAATAGATTTATCTGTTTTCTGTGTCTCCCTATTAGAATTCATCCTGTACATCACTGCAAATTAACAGTCCTGAACATTCTCTGAAAAAGTCGCTATCTGCAGCTTAAAGTTTGCACATGGTAGCTTGGAAGTAGCCATGTACAATATGGTCCCACTATGCCCTTGCATCCTAGCTCCACTATTCCTTCATATCCTCCAGTTCAGGGATGTCTTCTAGATATGCCCTGTCATTTTGTTGGCAGGGCTTTTTTCACACTGACCATTTCTTGGAAGGCAGTTCTTTCTTCTCTCCATTTGTTCAGGTCCATCAGTGCTCAGTTTATGCCAGTGATGGCGAACCTTTTGAGCTCGGCGTGTCAGCATTTTGAAAAACTCTAACTTAACTCAGGTGCCATGTCACATGTAGAAATGTTTTGATATTTGCAACTATAGTAAAGCAAAGAGTTATATTTTTGATATTTATTTTATATATTTAAATGCCATTTAACAAAGAAAAATCAACCAAAAAAATGGGTTCATGTGTCACCTCTGACACGCGTGTCATAGGTTCGCCATCACTGGTTTATGCTCTATTATCATGAAGACTTTTCTGATTGGGTTGCCACAGGATTCAAATCGAGGAGATCCCATTAGCATATTTGTGCTCGCATATTTCTTTTCCATTCTTGGACATAGCTTTTCTTCCCTGTAGCCTTTAATATCATGTAATGTTTAATTAATGTCATTCTGACTATTCTTTAATCATTCTAGTGCTTGAATTGTATCAGGTCCTGAATATAATCTTTCCATTTCCCATCTATTTTTCCATTCCTATCTAGTTTTTCCCTGCTTCTACTTGTCAAGTCCTGACCTGGCTTTTAGGGGTCAGCTAGTATTTATTAAGCACATGATTCTTGTCCTGGATTATTGAAGGCAATGGGTATATAGCATTAAATAAATCAGACTGATCTTTGCTTTGCTGTGAAAGAAAGCCATCACTGACATCATTGTGCATTAGTGCATGCACGCTACGGGACCCAGGGAGATGCACCTGACTGTAGAGGAGCTGAGCAGTGGGCAGGTAGGGTCATGAAAGGCCTCAGCCATCTATTTTATGAATGGCTCTCGGGGTCTCCTCTAGCTTTACTCATTCTGCTCCCCATAAACAGGGAATGACAGAAAATTTGTCCATTTTCCCTCATCACCTCCTAAATGCTCTGCTTTGGAAAGCACATTGGGTTAGCATGCCAGCTAATGAAGATAGCTCCTACTTTAATACTCAAAGTTTAAAAGGCCAGCTTCCCTTCCCTCTCAGGCTTAAAAAATGACTAATCCAAAAAATATAAAGTACAGTAAAACAATACTGTTTCTGAGTGCTGGGCAATTTGACATAGAGTTTCTTGCAGCTTGACGTTAGGTTAGTAACTGGGCGCTGCAATTAAACATTCCTACCATTAAGTTTAAAGGATTTATATATTAAAACTCTATTAGATTATCAAAGTACCTGGCGTGATAGTAATATATGTGTTAAATCCTTACTATATGTAATATGTGTGTTAAATTGTTTCTAGGGCTTTTCTAAGGGGTAGGAATAATTGAGTGTAAGAGATTAAGTTAATCTGTAGTGCTTTTTATTTGGCTATCATATGATCCGTATGTTCCAATATTAACACCTTGAACATCCTACTGCCAATGATTGGGGACATAGACCAACTGCAACTTTTTTTTCTCAATTTTCATTATTACCAACCTCAGCACTAAACTGGAGAAAGACTGACCAGTGTTCCCAAAGACCCTTCTCAACCATCTGACGCATTCCCTGAGGTGGTGTCCAAGAGCGTAGCTGATGCAACCAGCCACCGATGTCACTCTTACTCTACACCAACTGGACAGGACTGGCTGGAATAACTGCCATCAGTGTACCCATCACTGCCTGACATCCTGGTACCAAGGCGTTGCCTCATGACTTGGGCAATATCTTCTACACTATTTCACAGAATTGTAAAGTACTGGTGTTCACTAAGTATCCTGAGCTGTCTGTTTCTGTTTGATTTACCCAGTTATCTACAAGAAGAGGGCTTTTACATTTAGAGGGTTCCACTGATTCTCACTGTGAAGATAAGTCACCTTTTCTGTTTGTTTTCTAGGGCTGCCATAAAGTACCACAAACTGGTGGCTTCAACAACCGAAATGTAGTTCCTCACAGTTCTAGAGGCTTGATATCCAAAATCAAGGTCTCTGTAGGGTGTTTTGTTTTTGTTTTTGTTTTTTTGTTGTTGTTTGTTTGTTTGTTTGTTTGTTTGTTCACAAAGGCTCTCTCCTTGGCTTATGAATGGCTGTCTTCCCCTTGTGTCTTCACATGGTCATCCCTCTTTTCTTGTGTTCTAATCATCTCTTTATATAAAAACAGAAGCCATATTGGATAAGGGCTTATCCTAATGACCTTAGTTTAACTTAATTACTTCTTTAAAGGTGCTATCACAAGATCCAGTCATATTCTGAGGTAGTGGGAGTTAGGACTTTGACATGAATTTTTGCTAGGATACAATTCAGCACATAATACTTTTATTTCCCAATCGGTCTGTTTTTTTTGTTTGTTTTGTTTTATTTGTTTGTTTCCTCCTCTGGTTGGTGACTACCAAACCAAATAGCATTGATATAGGTTGCTAGAAGGCTAATGATATGTCTTGAAATAAACTTTTAAAAAAATCAACTGTCACCTGGCCAGTTTTTCTCAGTGGTTAGAGCATCAGCCCCCATATAACTCTGTTCAGGCTCTATTCCCAGCTCTGGTTGGGGCTAGAGTGGGAGGCAACCAGTCAATGTGTCTCTCTCTCACATCAATGTTTGTTTTTTCTCTCTCTCAATACCTCTCTCTCTCCCCCTTTCTCCCTCCCTTCCACTCTCTCTCTAAAGATCAATTGGAAAAGAAATATCTTCGGGTAAGGATTAAAAAAAATTAACTGTCTTCATGATGGAGAGGTCAATACTGATAGCTCAAGTCATGTTGCTATTTAATCCTGTTCCACCTGCCAATATACAATCTGTAATGTAACAAATTACATTATGTTATATACTATCCAAAAGCCAGAATCTAGGGCTAATTCTGCTCATTATCTTCCAATGACTATTCAAAACATGGAATAAACTTTATGGAAAATTACTGAACTATAATTTAGAAAATGTGACATCCCATGTTACTAATTAATGATATATCCTTTAACGTATTGTCCAGAGTGTATTGTAAAACTAAGCCACTCTTGGAGGATATTGTTCTAGCAAAGAAAGTTTGAGTCTATACAGATATCATTTGAAAGCCATAAAGTACTATTCAAACACTACATTGGATAGTTATTATTATTCATTTTTGTGATGATTATTGCCTGAGTGAATGGATGACCCACTGTTTCTATATCTAAAATTCAGTTAGTTGCTTTTCCCATGTATTCCCATATTTTTCTCCACTTACCTTTCTTATATTTTAATTAAGTTCACTCATCTGTTTTCCTACTGAATTAGAAACTCTGCTTCTTCAACGCATAACCCTATGTGGTTCTCAGGAAAAACACTATGTGCTTTCTGATTGTTGACTGCACCTCCTCAGAGCACGTCAGCCTGATTTTCATTCTGGGTAACAAACATTCTGTCCTCTTTCCTTCCTCCTCCCCAGACAGCTCAGGGCCTCCATCCATCCGCCACGATTGTCTAGGCACATTTCCAATGCTCTTATATTGTCACCCACAGTGTGTGGTATTATAATTAGTTTTGGTGTTTTCACCCCATTGTTCACCTCTGCCCACTGAGAAGATTAAATCACGCAGAAATGCCTGACTCTTTCCAATTACTTTTTTTTTTTAATCACCTGGGCAGTTCTGCTGGCACTTGGAACATGCAAAATGCAGGCACAGTAGTGCAGGGTGCCTCAACAATTTGGGAAAACCACCCAGCTAATTTGAGGTTGCTGAAATATCTGCCTTACTGATTTTCCCATCCAGGCTGCCACTGTAAGATTAGAGCAATTAACTGGTAATTAGGATTCTGAATAGGAAAATTAATTTGGGGCTGTAATCACCACCTTCCCTCCAGGAAATCTACACATGTGCATAAGCATTGAGGAAAATTCTGAAATATCTGCTAGTATAATAAAAGCAGCAGTCTTGAGATGGAATGCTTAACTAACTTATTATGAACCCAAAGCATGTAATTATCAGAAAAACCTAATCAATTCTTTTCATGTGACTTGGGCATTAAATGTTTGCCTTCTTTGTTTATTTTGAATGTGACTAAGTTTAAAATCAAATACCAAGGGAAGGAGATGTAAACAGTTATTTTTAAAATGCATCCTCCCTATTTTGTATTTGTAATATCAACCATAAGGATTTGCTTTAAGTTCTACAAGTATCAAAAGCCCCACGTCTATAGTTTTTGGATATTTCTTCACCTTTTTTTCCTTCAGGATGCTCCCTGATTTGAGAAAAATTCTTACTCAATTTTTCTCTGTGCTTTTTTTTAGCAGACATTTTAATATATTTATTAGAAGATATTTTTGTTTCCTCCCACAGAAGGACCCATGGTTTGGTTTGCCTTTTTCTCTATATTCACTACCACATTTTCAATCACCATGGCTCACAATTATCTCTGATTTCATATCTTCCTACTTCCTTTTCACGATGTCATAGTTGAACATGCTCTGGACTTTCTCCACTCTTTCAGTAGCTAGAATTAAGTGTGTCTGGAATAAAGCTCTCTTCCTTAAGAAATCATTTTTCCGAATTTTTATGTTTCCCATCATTCACACTGTCTTTCTGCATCTCCAGGCCTATAATTCTAGAATCCTTTGGGAGTATTTTCTATCGGCTTTGCTCCTGATCCTCAACAGGCACCAAAGCAAAAATATGATTTTCTTTTGATTTCTAACATCATCAGCTTTTCAGAGTTTCACAGGTGCCCTAGTTTCTGATCTCCTTGTTAGTCTTTTAAGACTCTGTTTTCATTTCCCACCTTAAATCATAACTTCTGAACTGCCAAGAAAACTATACTCTTTACTCTCTATCAAATCAGTCTCTCTCTTCTTACTATTCACAGATTCCCCAGCCAATGTGGAGTTGATGCATATAAACAGTCTAAACTCTACTCTAGTCATTTGGATCAATCACTTCAAAATTTAAAGCACCAACTATCAGTCACGTGGGATTCATGTGTTCTCCAATTTAAGAAGATTATAGGAAATTACTAAGGATCGTAGAGACTTAAGATCCTATGGAAAACTAGGGTGAAAAGACTAATTTTTGGAATGAACCTATGAAAATTCTTACAGATAATATTAGTTTCCTAAGATGGGATAATACAGAGTATATTAAATGAAACCAATATAGTGGCATTTTATACATATCAATAATAAAAAAAAGAACTCTCTATTTTAAAGGATTTATAATCCTTTGATCAGCAGATAATCTTCAGACTTTCTTTCTGTTAATGTTTCTTTTTAAAAAATATATATTTTTATTGATTTCAGAGAGGAAGGGAGAGGGAGAGATAGAAACATCAATGATAAGAGAGAATCATTGTTCAGTTGCCTCCTGCATGCCCCACATTGAGGATTGAGCCCACAACCCAGGCATGTGCCCTGACTGGGAATCAAACTGTGACCTCCTGGTTCATAGGTCAATGCTCAACCATTGAGCCACACAGTCTGGGCCTTTCTGTTAATGTTTCAGTGAAATGTCTCTACATTTTTTTTTTACTTTATTGCAAATAATATACACTGTAAGAGGCTCCACTTCCCTGCTCTTGAATGTTAACTAGTTATTGTGTCATTCTAATTTTATGACCCTTACTTTCTGCCTCCTGAGCCTCCATCTCCATCATCTACTCTTATAACTGTCTCAGCTTTTTCCCTGGATGAAGGTCTAAGTCTAACATTTCCTCCAAACCTCATTTTTATAAAGATCTACTTATTTGTTTGTTTATTTATTTATTTACTTGCTTGTAATTGCCTCTTTTCACTCTCTGCTATCTGCTCTACCTCTTTTGTTATTTTTGTAATCCTGGAGTTCCCTCCTTTTTCTCATTATAGCCACCACTAAGAGTATGCAAAGAATGTATAAAAACTAATGTGTTCTGAGTTTCTAGAGAGTACAGATAACCATATTTGAGTGAGGGGAACTAAAACTTGAGTAATGCTACTGGCTGACTTTACTTCATTTTCTTTTAAATATCTATATTTGCTTCAGAATAAGTGTAACATCATGCCTAACACATTAAATGCTAAATTCTACAGGCTAGCTGTATCTCTCAGACTTTGGTATGCTTGTTGTAACTTTAGAAAAAATGTTAAAGGCTACTCCTGGGTCCCACCACAGTGATGCTGGTTAAAAAGTTTGGGCCTCATACTTGGAAATTGCCGGGGTTCAACCCCAGCGGGTCCAGGGGTTCCCCATAGGTGTGGACGGAGTCGGCGAAGAAGGAATGACACGGAGACAGCATTCAGTTGATCAGCAGCCTAGCCAGGACCTCCAGCCAAGTTCTGGTCTGGATCTCCAGCGAAGTTCTGTTTAGGATCTCCAGCCAGGTTCTGTGTCCATGGTCTCTTGCTAGGTTCTCCAGCCAGGTTCTCCAGGTTCTCCAGCCAGGTTCTGTAGCCATGTTCCCTCGCTAGGTTCTCCAGCCAGGTTCTGTCCAGGTTCTCCAGCCAGGTTCAGTCACCAGGTTCTAGTCAGGTTCTCTTGCCAATTTCTGTAGTCAGGTTCAGTCCAGGATCTTTTGCCATGTTCTCTCGCTAGGTTCTGTCTCTAGGTTCTGAGGCCAGTTTCTGTCCAGGATCTTTTGCCATGTTCTCTCCAGCGAAGTTCTTCTGTCTCTAGAGAACGTTCTGTGTAGGTTCTGTGCCAATTTCTGTCTCTCTCTCTGTCTCTTGCTGTCTTGTTACATCTGTATTTATACCAGTTGATTCAATCCTATCAATCTCTATTACAAAGGTTAGGGCGTTTCTTATCTCCATTCCAGGGAGTAAAGATTATGTAGCTTAAGCATGATTGTTCATAGTTAAAGTGATTAATTACCCGCCTGGCACTTAGTTAAGAGGTTTTATTCCCTCCCTAACTTCAGGGGAAAATCCCTACGTGGGGAGACAATCTTTCTCAGAGAGGAGACCTTGGTTAAAACACATAGTGCCAAGAAGATGAGCGAACATATTAAGAACAGTATGCCATATATGCCAGGTTCCTTGAAACAGCAAGCATGGACCGGCTCCCGGCAGGAAATAAATATTTTCAATAAGGATTAATGTGATTTTGATGAAATTTGACTTTGGATTGTATTATGATACACTTTGATAAAGAATATGAAAAGAGCCATTAGTTGTACATCTTTAGAGTATGAGCAACCTGTCATACTTGTTTTCATTATAACAACTATATTGTGTATTTGGTATAAGTTTTTGTGCCAACAAAACTCTCTAGGTTTTCTGAATTTGAAAGCACATGCTGTTTTTTTTTTCTTTTGCTCAGTCAATAAGCACATTGAAGTGAAGGATTGGCAGTGCTGATGGAAAATATTTTCTGTGATGAACATACAGGTTAGATATTCCTGAGGGTGGTTGTGAAGAGCTGCCAGGTGTGCAAATAAATCCTTCACTCATTCCTGGCACTGTGTCTTTTTATCTGTGTGGTCTTTGCTGAAAAACAAATCCTCTTAAAACATACTTCCCCTCTGAGTCTCATATGGGAATGTCACCCCTTACCTTAAAGGGTTGTTCTGAGAATTAAATGAGAATTTGCTACAAGGTGCTATAAATAGGAAACACTATTAGGTGGTGTTAATGTTTTGGGGTATGAAGCATTGTGAGACTTCATATAATATATGAGATGCTCTGGCCTTAAGGCACTGATAATTCTACTCTCCTTTATTTCTACAATCTCCCTTCCACCCAATTTAAATTATAATTTTTAAGTTCAGAAATCTCATCTTGTTTCTTTGGAAATCTCCAAAATATAGCAGTCTATCAAGAACAGCAGTTCAAAAAATGTTTCAAGTGAGAATTTTACAAGCATATCTACACGTTAGTAAACATTTTTTGTTAATATTATTTTCAAACCCTTTGTCCAAAAAAAATATATTTTTATTAGTGAGTCTATCACCACCTCTGCAATAGTAGAATGGCAGATTTCTAGAAATCTAGGCTCCAGTCCAAAGCCTCAACTTTATTACCTTTCACCCACCCATTAATATTAAAATTTCACACTTTTTTTTGGCATATTTCAAGTAAAGATTATAAATGTTCACTGAAACCCACAGTATAAAAAGTGTCTACAAAATTTAGGATTTGTATTCTTTAAGGAAATAGGTGACTGAGTTTAACTCATTCATTTGGAAAGTAAAGTTCCCTGGATGTAAAATGAAAAACTGGATGTGTTTATGTATTAGAATTTAAAAAGAAAATTAACACAGTACTAACTTGTCTTAGAGAATGAATGTAATTAATTATAGCACGCAATAAAAGTGAACAGAAAAGGTTATTAAAGTCCTATGACAAATGAGAAAATAAACTCTATATTGAAATTGTTACAGTAAAAATATCTGGAATTGTCACAAGGAATAATATTAAAACCAGAAACCATCTTACTAATAAAACAGAGTTTGAGAATAATTCAGGTAGAATACGTAAAAATAAAGAAAAAACAGAAAACAATTGGTCATGGTGATAAAAAGATGAACAAGTACAGTGAACTGTAAGCTATTTTTCTCTGTCAAATGAAATCCTTAGATTAGAGGTAAAGACCTCTGATTCACACCCAGACACCACCGTAACTTTGGATCCCTGAAACTACAGGAAATAAAGCAGATACGTTTCTGGTACAAAATGACAGCTTTTCACTCTAGTGTCACTCAGGTTGACAACTGACATACAAGACATATGTCACAGCTCATCACTGCCTATCTTGTACATATGGTCCTTGGAAGTTTCCAGCAAAACATGAACAGCACAGTGAAATCCCATTTCATGAGATAAGCTAAGATCAAAGTCATTTTTGTGAAGGAATAAAAACACATAGGAAGCAGTTATTAATCTATTACTCTAGACGGCCATTGCAAGAAGGCTATAGAAAATCAGGCTTGTCTCACTAATCATCTGAGAGATGCAAATCAAAACAACAATGAGGTACCATCTCACACCTGTCAGGCTGGCTATCATCAACAAATCAACAATCAACAAGTGCTGGAGAGGATGCGGAGAAAAAGGAACCCTCATGCACTGCTGGTGGGAATGCAGACTGGTGCAGCCACTATGGAAGACAGTATGGAGTTTCCTCAAAAAACTAAAAATGGAACTCACATTTGACCCAGTGATCCCACTTCTAGGAATATATCCCAAGAAATCAGAAACACCAATCAGAAAGGATATATGCATCCCTATGTTCATAGCAGCACAATTTACCTTAGCAAAGATCTGGAAACAGCCTAAGTGCCCATCAGTAGATGAGTGGATTAGAAAACTGTGGTACATCTACACAATGGAATACTGTGCTGCTGTAAAAAAGAAGGAATTCTTACCATTTGCAACAGCATGGATGGAACTGGAGAGCATTATGCTAAGTGAAATAAGCCAGTCAATGAAAGAAAAATACCACGTAATCTCACTCATTTATGGATAATAAAGACCATCATTAACTGATGAACAAAAATAGATAGAGGCAGAGCAGCATCGAACAGACTGTCAAACTACAGTGGGAAGGCAGGGGAGGGATGTGGGGCTGGGGCGGAGGAAGAGGGGGTGGGGGAAGAGATCAACCGAAGGACTTGTATGCATGCATATAAGCATAACCAATGGACATAAAACACTGGGGGGTAGGGGGTACCGGGAGAATGTCAAGGGGGGAGGGGGGAGGAGACATATATAATACTCTTTGTAATACTTCAAGCAATAAAACAAAATTTAAAAAAAAATCAGGCTTGTACAAATCATAAAACAAAGCTTGGAGCACAAATATTTTCTTTGTCCCTATACTACTTTTTAAAACCAATTGGACCTACATTTAAAAATAGGGGAACTGACGTAAAAATTGAGATTTCTAGCTTTTCTTGAAAAATCAGAAGATTTAGCAACATAGGCCTTATATGCCTTTAACACAATCAGATGGAGCTGAATAGAAACTGCCTCCTTCTTTGCCACCGTCGCCTATTTCCTACACTCAGACTAATTCATTGATTTACCTGCCTGAGCTCATAGGCATGTGAGCCTGAGATCTTTGCTAAACCACAAATAGGACTGTTTTTGTGATTCACTGCCTCTGCATCTTATTACTGAAATGATCAAATAACGGTACTTACTAGTGGAACTCAAATGTAGTAGGTCTGTTGACCTTAGGTGATAAGGCCTCCTGCAAAGATGCATGGAGATACATGGAGATCGGTAAATACACTGAGGGAGGACTGGAGTGCGCTCTCTCTCTCTCTCTCTCTCTCTCCCTCTCTCTCTCTCTCTCTCACACACACACACACACACCCCTCCAATGCCATATCAGCAACACACCCAGTTATCTCCTTGGAAATGGGTATAGTCTGCCTCTGACCACATTCAATCTGTCATTTTTATGACTCAACTTCTTTCCTTGCTTCAAAAGGAAAGGCTGATTGCAAAATTCATAATAGTTATCAGTAGATTGTAAGATTGTTTTTAATTTTGAAAGTATCTGCTAAAGGCATTTCCTGTCCTTAGATAAGCTGGTCTGAATTTTCTTCCATTTTATCTCCTCTCAGTACTTTAAAGGGACTTTATTTGTTTGGTTTTTGTTTGCTTGTTTATTTATCTTCAGATTTGGTTGCTAAGGACATCTGCATTGTTATTTAAAAAAACAACAACACATAACAAAAACCACCCAGATTTGAATAATTATTTTTCTAATGGAAGAAAACAAATCCCAATCTCAATACATCTTTCACATTTTCTCTAGAGTAATAATAACAATAAAACATAGCCCCAGACAGTGTGGCTCACTTGGTTGAGTGTTGACCTGTGCAACAAACTGTCGTTGGTTTGATTCATGGTCAGGACACATGCCTGGGGTTGCGGGTTCAATCCCCAGTTGGGGTGCGTGCAGGAGGTGTTTCTCTTTCACATAGATGTTTATCTTTCTCCCTCTCCTTCTCTCTCTCTCTCTAAAAATCAATAAAACATATTTTGAAAATAAATAAGTAAAACATAGTAAGAGCATGTAGTGAATAATTTAACTTCGCACAGATGTTTTGCTGTGATGTAAAACCATCAAATAAGAAGGTAAGAATCAGTTTTTTAATTAATGATGTGTGCTCTAGAAAAGCTCTGATAAACTTTCTACCTTTAATCTTGGCCTCTGCTCTGAAAAATATCTTATGATAAAATAGTTTGACATTAAAATAATTCAATTATGTTGATTCATAAATAGCTGACTTTATTGACATTGTAACTCATAAACAATTTTTCCAGAAATTAATAGATGAGGGAAAAAATGTAAACTTAAGTTGGAATAACACTATTCTACAAGTCAGATGTCTAACGGGTCTTTTTGGGGGAGGAAGTAGTGGTCAAATTGAATATGCCTAGAGGACAGTGATGGCGAACCTTTTGAGCTCGGCGTGTCAGCATTTTGAAAAACCCTAACTTAACTCTGGTGCCGTGTCACATAGAGAAATTTTTTGATATTTGCAACCATAGTAAAACAAAGATTTATATTTTTTATATTTATTTTATATATTTAAATGTCATTTAACAAAGAAAAATCAACCAAAAAAATGAGTTCGCATGTCATCTCTGACACACGTGTCATAGGTTCATCATCACTGCTATAGGACAATGAGCAACCTTGCTATGAATATGCTAATACACATTTTAAATCATATACATCCTGAATGCTGTCATTTTAAGTGTTATATGGGAACACTTAAGGGTTGTGTTTTCCTGTGTGTAAGAAAGGGCTGTGCAGATATGTACCTATAAAAATAACTGAACTACGGAATTAGGTAAAGATAGGTGATTTACTCCAAACCACACAGTCATAATTCTACCTTTATGAATTATGACTGTGTGGTTTGGAGTAAATCGAAAGGAAGTCAGCATAACCAATAACCTTGTCATGACATTTGTGCAATTTTGTGCTAACTTCAATTTTGAAGTATTGTTCTCTAAAACTAGTTACAATAGTCTGCTATTAGGCAGAGGTATTGTTAATTAGCGCATTAATCACTTGGCAAAGAGTTGATCTGAGGCAAAGATTGCCTTGTACAGATAATACTAAACACAAAATTACTAAATGCAGAAGACTTGCATTGAGTTTTTAATGCAACATGAGTGTACAAGTTGGCACACATCTACTCAAATCTCAGTGTTATTTGGCTTTTTCTTCAACTCAAGTCCATTTGGGGATGGAAAGTTGGAGACATTTGTCTTCTGTCTGATTTTTCTCATTTCCCACTTAAGCTGTTCCTTCTGATATCCCCTTTGTCTTTCAAATCTGAAATATCTTAGGATTTAAGAGCCCAAAGGATAGAGAAGTCACATCAATACCTTGGTGTGACAGTGATGTGATGTCTCCTAAGCCTTCCTTCTCTTCTTTCCAGTCTCAGCTGTTGTTCTCCTGATAAGCAAAGCAGTGAAGGCACATGCACCACTGAGGCAATTTGTTCCGGCAAAACATATCTTTTCATAGTTTGGTGCTGACACGGGGGAAAAATGGAGCAAATAAATGTGGCTTTAGGTTAATTTGAATAATGTGTGGCACTGACAGAAACCCTGAGCAGTTAAATGTTTGGGGAAAAAAATAAATATAGAGTGTCCCCAAAATACTATACACATATTTGGAATAATTATAAAGGCATTGTTTATTAAAATACATTTCATTTTCAAAATTGAGATATCAGCTGTTAAAGTGTGTTTACATTTTTGGGGACACCCTATATATATAGTGTGTGTATGTATTATTCTGCAATAATCATTTTTTTCTCATGGTCTTGATTTCAGAATTTTAAAAAATATATATTTTTATTGATTTCTGAGAAGAAGGTAGAGGGAGTGAGAGATAGAAACATCAATAATGAGAGAAGAATAATTGATCCTCCTGCACACCCCACAAATGTACTCTTTTCTGTGTTAGGCTTTAAACCAAAGCATCATTTTCCTCCTCTAGTATTTTATAATTTGTAAAAAATAAAAGAATGACGTGCTATGGGTAAATACACAATGCTCTTAAGCTAAGGAAAATAATTGCTGAATAAACATAATTTTTAAAACTGGAAAGCCATATTTACTTTATATCTCTTGCAAACAAAGGAGTGAATGGAAAGAAAGTGGCTAAGAATCACAGGTTTGCATTCGGGGTGGTTGGAATAGATTTATACTTGTTGCCAATGCAGGGAGATATTTCAATTATTCTGAGCTCACACTTTTGTTAAATAATTTCACAATGATATGTCATGGAAGAAAAATGCTAGATTTCCAGGTCATCAGCTGGGTTTTATGTGGTACAGTGATAATTTTATTTTGCACAATTCTGGTTATGCCCAGGAATTACTGTGTCCGGTAATTCATTCTGAATGGAGCATGTAATGGTTTAAAGGTTGGAGAAGTTAAAAAGTTATAAATAATGGCTGATGAGCAAGAAATATGTTTTATGTCATTCTCCTTCACAGAGTTTAGTAATGTGCTTTGCATCTAGAACGTACAATATAGGTTTATGAGATGAGTAAAAGAAATGAATAAATAAAGGTTTCCAAAAAATAAATGGCAAATATCAACTCAGATCTCAAAAATGAGCAGTATAATTAAATAAGAGAACACCATTCATTCATGCATCTATGAATCTACTAAATATTTTTGTGATTGTTTCTACCATGTTGTCCTTCTCTTTTACCTTTTCTTCCATATTTCTCTCTTTCTGTGCTTCTTTACTGGTAACATTTCTCCATTAATTAATCATTACTTAACCATTAATTAACCATTTTTAACCTAATACAAATTATGTAACCTCATGCTTAATTTTACAAAGCTATTAATTTAATGATTTCTATATCTTTAGAAACCCACTTCATATTTCTCAATAAATTATTAAAAAATACTGTCTCTACCCCAAATCTGTAGTATGATAATCAGCTTTTGCTAACAGGACCAGAATAATCAGTAATGAAAATACGGCTTGGTGGCTATAACTTGACATCATTCCCTGTTGAAAGGCATGATTCTGCAACATCCAATTGATACTGGAAATACCTACTGGGAGTAGGTGTCTAAATAGATAAGACATTGACCTAATTTATTATTTTAGAAAATTTCCAGGTAAAGGTTTTGAGCATATACTGAGGTTGGTGATGTCTGAATATTAAATAGAGAACTAAAAAACTTACATTATTCTTTAATACTTTATTATTAATATAGGGAAAACCATAAATTATATTAATTTAGTGTATGATATAGTTCACAATTTTTTTCCTATATTACTTGGAAACCATATTTTTTGCATCCTTGCATATAATTCTTATGAACTCTGCTCAACTTATCTTACTCTCTTCCACTCTAATTAGTAACCCGAATTTCAACATTTAAGTGCATGTGCATGTGTTAAATCTCCCGGAGTTCTTCACTTTCAGGGTACTTATTCAGTACTATTTTACTTGAGTATATGTCCTGTATTAAATGTGTGACAGTGACACCTACTTTTCACAATTCTGACAAATCTTTTAAGCTATTTTATATGTTTTACAGTGAAATAATGTGTCAAGATAAATTGATGAAAGTGTACGCATCAAAAAATACTTCATATGAAAAAAAAAACTTAATTTGGAATCTAGGATTTTTTTAAAAAAATGATGATTAAAAATCTGTAACCATATGCCTTTTTACAGATGGCCCTTTATTGCCACAGCAGTCAATAGCTTCATGTCATATTTGTAGATGTCCCAGGTGCAGGCTATGAAGAGCTTATCATAAAATGTAAAACCAGCAAAACTTACAATAGTGAAACAGGACTTCATTTGTCTATTCTAATTCACAATTATATCAATTATCCTACAAATGAACTCAGAGGAATGTTACTAATTGAGATGACTGGAACTAGTGAAACTAAACAGGCAGAGAGAGTCTCATAGAAAAGTATAATAGCTCATAAAAATTCTACACTCTAAATCTAGGGTAAAAGATCCATTCAACGTGTATGGTATACAAAAGGATTTTAATATAATAGAACATGAAAAGTTCATCCAGAGCTTTCTAGGACTCTTAAGATTTGCAGTTCCTGAAGACTGCAGATTAATTCTTGGTGTTGATTAATAGCTGTTAATCCACCAAATGGGGCTGGCTATCCAACCACCTCATTTATTCCTCACAACAGCTCGGTCAGGTGTTTCAGTGTAATGCATATTTTGTAGAGGAAGAAACTCCCCAAGGCAACATAACTACTTAGTCAGCTAAGGAAGTGGCTGAGTTTGTATTTGAACCAAGAGTTTGATCGCTTAACTACTTGAGATTGTAAGTTGTTTGAAAACAGAATAGACACAATCACTTTTGTTTTTAAAAATTAGTAGTCCTTTGGTCTTTGTACATAATTGTACTAAGACACTATTTCAACAATCCTACTTCATTATCACCTTCCAAGTGTTCACAGTATAACAGCCACAGCTCTGTCCTTCCCAAAATTCATTTCAAATGGACAACAGCACAATTCACATTACCGCTGTTCTTTGCATCAAATACATATCTTTAACTGGGCTATCTAACACACTGGTGCCCACACAATTGCTCTTATGCCCTGTGGTTTAGAAATATCCAACTCAGCCAGGCCAATCACTCACTCTCTCCTTGGCAGGCTTCCACATCACTGCAGCCCTCTGTCATCCTGGCTCTGCTCAGGCTGTCTTACCACCTCCTCCTCACAGTCCACATGCTCAGACCTTGTGGACATCACTAATGAACGCTCAGAGGGGATCTTTCTGTAGTCTGGTTCGCAATCTAGTCCCCCCCACACAAAGGCGTATTTTATAGTTTTCAAAATATCCTAACCTTGCGTATTTCTAACCTTAAATTTTCAGAAAAATCTCTGAATACTGTTCTTTCTGTGATGAAATGCTGAAGGGCAAAATTAGAAAAGCCTGGGTCATCTTCTAAGTGTGTGACCTTGGACATGACACTTAATCTCTATGGTCTTCATGTTTTCATCCATAAAATCAAAGCATTGGCCTAAATATTTCAGCTTACACTTTAGGTCTAAAGTTTGAAGGTCTCTATCAATTAATTTTGTTAATGTTTGAATTTTATTATGTAGGGAAAAAATAAACAAGCAAATTCCAATGATTTAATTTCCTAAATGAAAGGATGATATGAACTGGGTCCTAGAAGCTATCAGATCTGGTTCCAAAGGACCAGTTATGTGACTTTGGCAAAAACACTTCAACTTTAAGTTGCCTCATCACAATAAAGGAGATTAAAGACATCCTTATTTCCCCAATAGGGTTGTTCTCTGGGGAATATGTAATATCATTCTAAATTATTTAATAACATTACAGGACAAAAACTCTTTAAATTATTATTCAAATCATCATCAGCTACTTGCTTAATTTTAAATCTTCTGGAGTTTCTAAAGCATATATTCTGAAACTGAGGACCACAGACTTCTAAGCAAGTAGTGAACAGAATTCAGAGGATTTGCAAACTAAAATAAAAAATAATGCATTTTTTCATTAGCCTGTTACTGAACATTAGTATTTCTTTCCATTATGAAAACAAAAAGCAAACAACAGTGGTACTATCAATATCTAACATTTTTTATTAATATAAATTATGTTAATTTATATTATATTATACTAAGGTATAATATACTTTTATATTATATTAAGCTTTTACAGATACTCAAAATATTTACACTCATCATTACTTAGATTTGCCATTGGAATTTATTTAATACTAGAGGCCTGGTGCATGGATTCGTGCACTGGTGGGGTCCCTCGGCCTGGCCTGCGGGGATCAGGATGAAACTGGCTCTCTGACATCCCACAAGGGGTCCCGGATTGGAGAGAGCAGTTCTCGGGTGATGCACCCTGGAATTGGGCTCCCTCTCTGGTTCCAGGTGCATCACCAAGAACTGCAGCTGCCAAGTCACCGCAGCTCAGCAGCTCCTGCGTTGAGCATCTGCCCCCTACTGGTCAGTGTGCATCATAGCTACCGGTCAGACAGTCAAACGGTTGGATGGTCACTTAGGCTTTTATATATACTAGTGGCTTGGTGCATGAATTTGTGCACATTGAACGGAAATTAATTAGAAGACATATTTTAATATCACTATTCGCCCTTTCTCTATAATAGAAGTGTCAACCAAATTCACAATCAACAATGACAGATCGAAACACGTGCGTGCGATTGGCGCTGGTGAGAGCTGTATATGTATTGCGCATGCGCGAATCAACTTAGACTTTTATATATATAGATAAACTTGCTTAATTAGACCTGCTTTCTGATTTAGCTAAACTTTTTCCAGCCCAGTGAAGCACCCCAACTTCTCTTTCAGGTAATTGTCAGCAACACAGCAGTAAATATCAACACAAAGCAGATTATTATTGTATATCACGCAGGGAGAACAAAGGGTAAAATATTTAACTGTAGCAGTGTTCGACTATATTCTGTGCAGTGAGAAAACTTGAAGTCATTTTCAAGTTCCACCATTTCTTACTTCTTTTAAGTCAGGTCGAGTTTCTAAAGCTTTCTAAATCTCCATTTCCCGGCTAATGAAAAGAAAAGAGGAATCCACCAAGTCTCCTATCTACCTACTCTAGGACTTCTGTGAGGATCAAATAAGATGAGACATGGGAAAATGCTTCACAGACATTTGGTTAAAGTGTAAAATGTTTCCACCTGTGTTCCTGAAACTCCAAGGAGGCTAGTTGCTAGGAAGAAGAAGCCAGGCATTGCTACCTGACGTCATTACCTGGCACCCACAGTGACCGTCTCCGGACTGGGCTAAGCTATGGGCTGCATTTTGCGACATGGGATCTCGGCAGCGTCAGCTGTGATTTGGTGGACTGTGGCTCCAGGGTGGTGGGGGGGGGCCTGTGTCCCACCTGGGATAAGCTGGGTGCCAGGTCCTCAATGCCGCTTCTCTGTGTGTGTTACGGCAGCTCCTGCATTGAGCGTCTGCCCTCTGGTGGTCAGTGTGCATCATAGCGACCAATCGGAAGGTGGGAAGGACACTTAGCATATTAGCCTTTTATAAATACAGATAGATGTTAACTTGGAAAAGCACATACAAAGTGGAGCAAAAGTAGGTTTATAGTTGTTCGAATAAAAATAATACCATGATAAATAATAATACAAGAATAACCTGTATTTTGCATACTCATAACTATAAACCTATTTTTGTCACACTTTGTATATCACTCTATCATTTTTTATATTTTGAAAACTCTGCTTTAATATAATTGTTTTCCTTAGGAATCTATCTTGAACTTCTATCTTGTGCATTTCAAAATGTTTTTCCTTAGAAGGGGTCCAAGGGTTTTAACAGACAGTCAAAGGGAGAGGTCCATAGCAAAAATGTTTCCACTTACAGGTGAGGAGAGATGCAAATACAGTCACACATTAGACATACAGGCAGCAGCAGCTCCTCTGCCTGGACCCAAATCACCCGAATGTCAGACTGGGTAGTGTCCTTTCTCCCATGGTCTGTCTTTTCACTAAATCATCATTACAAAGCCCTTGTCTTTGAACCTTAAACGCTATTTAGACAAGAAAAAAATAATTTCAAACTGACCCAGTATAACGTCTTCCAGAAACAGATGTATTTAAAACTAAATAATGGTTTCAGGTATTTGAGTTGTTGTTTCTAGTGGAAAAAATGTAGGTAGGCAAGCTGCTCCTTCAGAACTATTCTAAGGGACACTTGTTCATAAAACAGTATTAACAAAACTTGGGCCAAAACCGGTTTGGCTCAGTGGATAGAGCGTTGGCCTGTGGACTGAAAGGTCCCGGGTTCGATTCCGGACAAGGGCATGTACCTGGGTTGCGGGCACATCCCCAGTAGGAGATGTGCAGGAGGCAGCTGATCGATGTTTCTCTCTCATCGATGTTTCTAGCTCTCTATCTCTCTCCCTTTCTCTCTGTAAAAATCAATATATTAAAAAAAAAAAAAAACGTGGATGGGGAATCAGAGAGACTAAAACAATCCTTGGGCTCAATTTAAATGGCAATTGAGAGCAGTCCAAGGCAGCTACAAATATTTTAAAGGTCAAATGGCCTAGTACTGACATAGCTAAAGAACTTATTCATTAAACAGGTTCTTTGCATACCATAAACTATGTCCTAAGAAACTATGAATGTTCCCACTTATTTATAATAGAAGACAAGTAACCCTTACAGGCCAAGCAAGTAGAGAGACAACAAAAGACTTCATAAAAATGTGTTGCCAGTTCATAAAAATGGGCATTACCCGGGAGCTGGTAGAAATGCAGAATCTCAGCTTCCATCTCAGAACCACTGAACCAGAATCGCATTTCAACAAGACCCACAGCTGATCCACGTGCACATTGAAGTTTAAGAAACATTGTCAAAAGCAGTGGTCGCCAAATGATGATCCTGAGAGGTCCGAAAGGTTGGCAACCACTGGTCTAAAGTACAGTGGAGCTGAGAAATAAAGGGGGTATATGAACAGAAGAAAATGCAAAACAGAACTATGGAAAAGCATAGTTTTGGGGATTTTAAAAACTGTATATTTGGAGAGGAACCAAGATGGTGGCATAGGTAAACCCCTTTACTCATTGCCTCCCACAACCACATCAAAACTACAATTAAAATACAGAACAACTATCACCCAGAAATGCCAGAAAGCTGGATGAGTGGAAATCCTACAACTAGAGAAGAAAAAAAAAAAAAAGCGCACTGAGACTGGTAGGAGGCGTGGAACTAGCTGGTCCGACACCCACACGTGCCACTTTTTTTAAAAAATATATTTTATTGATTTTTTACAGAGAGGAAGGGAGAGGGATAGAGAATTAGAAACATCGATGAGAGAGAAACATCAACCAGCTGCCTCCTGCACATGTCCTACTGGGGATGTGCCCGCAACCAAGGTATAGACCCTTGACCGGAATCGAACCTGGGACCTTTCAGTCTGCAGGCCGACGCTCTATCCACTGAGCCAAACTGGGACTGGCCATATGTGCCACTTTTTTATTTGGGAGGGAGACTGCCTCTGTGGAGTCGCTCCGAGGAGCAAGGGGTCCCAGCCCCATAGCAGAAGCCCATCCCAGGGTCCCAATACATAGAAATAAACACAGGGAAGCAGCCAAAATGTGGAGATAAAGGAACATGTCACAAATGAAAGAAATGGAAGATTGCAAACTACTGGATACAAAGTTTAAAACCATGGTTATAAGGTTACTCAAGAATTTTCCAGAAACCTCCAAGGGACTTAGTGAGACTTTCAAGAATCTTAATGAGAATCAAAAAAATGGAAAAGGACCACTCAGAAATTAAGCATACCCTGACTGAAATAAAGAATAATACACAGGAATTCAATAGTAGAGGATTGAATTCTCAGAATCAAATCAATGATTTGAAATATGAAGA
The DNA here is from genome assembly GCF_964212035.1 of Myotis nattereri. Classification (NCBI taxonomy): domain Eukaryota; kingdom Metazoa; phylum Chordata; class Mammalia; order Chiroptera; family Vespertilionidae; genus Myotis; species Myotis nattereri. The sequence goes on along the minus strand of NC_138076.1, from coordinate 38,291,554 downwards.
AGCAAAAAAAAAAAAAAAAAAACCTAACCAGAAGAGCAAAAAGAAAACAGAATACAAAATTATGAAGATAGTGTAAGGAGCCTCTGGGACAACTTCAAGCATACCAATATTTGCATTATGGGGGTACCAGAAGAAGAGGGAGAGCAAGATATTGAAAACCTATTTGAAGAAATAATGACAGAAAACTTGCCTTACCTGGTGAAAGAAATAGACTTACAAGTCCAGGAAGCATACATAGAGAGTCCCAAACAAGAAGAACCCAAAGAGGACCACACCAAGGCACATCATAATTAAAATGCCAAGGGCTAAAGACAACGAGAGAATCTTAAAAGCAGCAAGAGAAAAGCAGTTAGTTACCTACAAGGGAATGCCCATACAATTGTCGGCTGATTTCTCAACAGAAATTATGCAGGCCAGAAGGGAGTGGCAAGAAATATTCAAAGTGATGAATAGCAAGGACCTACAACCAAGATTACTCTACCCAGCAAAACTATCCTATAGATTCTCAGAATGAAGGGGGTTAAGGGTGTGGGAAGAGATTAAACAAAGATCTTAAATGCATATATGCATTACCTATGGACACAGACAATAGGGTGGCGAATGCCTGAGGTGGGGTAAGAACTGGGTGGAGGGGGGCAATGAGGGGAAAAAAAAGAGGGACATCGGTAATACTCTCAATGGTAAAGATTAAAATAAACACCGTATCTTCACAATTTCAACAGGTTTTTTGAAGCAAACTTCATATACCATAAAATTCACCCACTGAGGGTACATTCAGTGAGTTTTAGTAAATTTGTATCATGCCTTCACATAACCACAATTTAGTTTTAGAACACCTCTTTCATCACCAAAGTTCCCTCATGCCTCTTTGCAATCAATCCCCTCTTCCAACCCTGCCCCTAAATAACTACTTATCTGCTTTCAGTGGTTATAATTTTGTTTTTTGTAGAAATCCTATATAATAAAGAAGTAATATGCAAATTAACTCTCATGCCCTCACAAGATGGCTGCCTATGACCAGGCCAGGAGTGGGGTTAGTGACGGATGACCAAATGACTTAACAGCAGGCTGTGTGGGGTGACCAGGCCAGCAGGGGAAGCAGTTGGGGGTGACCAGGCCGGTGGGGGGGGGGGTGCAGTTGGGGTGACCAAGCTGGCAGGGGGTCAGTTGGGGGAGATAAGGCTGGCAGGCGGTCAGTGAGGGGCAACCAGGCTGGCAGAGGGGGCAGTTGGGGGCAACCAGGCCAGCAGGGGTGGGCAGTAAGTGGTGACCAGGCTGGCAGGGAGGCAGTTAGGAGTGACCAGGCTGGCAAGGGGGGCAGTTGGGGGTGATTAGGCTAGCAGGGGGGGCAGTGAGGGGCAACCAAGCCTGGCAGGGGGTGCAGTTAGGGGCAACCAGGCTGGCACGCAGAAGCAGTGAGGGGTGATCAGGCCGGCAGGGGGAGTGGTTAGGGGTGACCAGGCAGGCAGGCAGGTGAGCAATTAGGAGCCAGCGGTCCAGGATTGTTAGAGGGATGTCTGACTGCCGGTTTAGGCCCAATCCCCGGGATCAAGCCTAAACCGGCAGTTGGACATCCCCCAAGGGGTCCCAGATTGGAGAGGGTGCAGGCTGGGCTGAGGGGACACCCTCCCCCAATGCATGAATTTCATACACCGGGCCTCTAGTTTCATATAAATTGATCATGTAATATTTAGGATTTTTTTGGCTGACTTCATTCACCTAGCATGATGTTTTCAAGGTTCACTTACAACAACCATTAATATGCTTTTTGTTGAATACCATTCCCTTGTATGGATATACCACATTTTGTTTATCCATTTGCCAGTTCATGAATATTTAGGTTGTTTCAAGTTTGGAGCTTACTATAATGAAATGAACATTTGCATCTACGTCTTTGTGTCTCCAGAATGGTTTTGATAATTATCAATCAAAATCCAATTTGCAAGTAATATGAAAATAAAAAAAACAAAGTATACAAATAAACTTATAGTCTCTCTGACAGTTACTCATACAATAGCAAACAACAGTTTGTACCAATGAAGTGAGTATCTCCTCATATGAAGAGAGAACCCCATACTGTCAAGTAGAGGAAGGAATGGAGTTGTTGTGTAACTCTGCAATAGGGTTAGAGAAAGATAGACTTTGTTACCAGATCTGTATACTGATCTTTGAACTGGTGGAAAGAAGGAAAAAGTGTGAACCTACATTAAGCAACCATGTCTGTGTGAATGTCCAGTAACTGGATTGGTGTGGGGAGGTAAAAGGGTGGACTAAATTTTAAATCCGAGAAACAAATGGCATTTTTGTGAAAGGCAATAGAGGAAAAGCACTCAGAAGGTAATTTTAAGATCAAAGGCAGGTTTACTAAGAGTATCCAAGTCTTAGGTCTTCAAAGAGTGCTCACTGACTACACAATATGGCATTTCCAGAGGGTAATTACACAGCACCTCCATCAGCCCATGGATGCTCATCTGGGATTCTATCATGATGCTGCAGCTACTAGGGATGTGACTCAAGGTACTTGAGGCAGCCCTTAACCTTATAATTTAAGGAGCACTAGAGACAAGAGAAGAACAGGTTGGAGACACGTTGGCAAAAGCAGATAAATGAGGCCAAGTAAGAGACATCACATTGATTTAAAAGGAAAGTGTTTGTCTGCTAGTCAACTTACCCAAGACACTACCCAGTTGCAGCTGGAGTGAGAGGTGATGTGGTGACTGGGGTAACATCCTTTGGTGTATATTTCTCCTAGGCATATTTTGAGTAAGGAACTAAGTGTGAGATGTGGGATGGAAAGGTACCACATGCCTGAGTGTGCAAAAGTCAAGGATGACTAAGGAGTAGAGAGCTGACAGGTGGGTTATTAGCAAGAAAAGGGATAAGCTTTCTAGGCTACAGACAAGAACAATTTTTTTCAAATTTAACACAGGCAAATTCAAACACTGATTATTCTGGCATTACTGTGAAGGTTATAAAAAAGTTGGCTTGCCTGAAATCTAAAAAGAGATTCAAAGTTTGAAAGTTTTATTTAACATTTACCTTCCCCAATTTTGGAACATCTTGTTCTCTCTCTCCCCTGCCTAATGTGGTAAAAGAGAGGGATTAAAAATTTACCTAAAAGTGAAATGATATAATTGACTAATAAATAACATAATTTCAATTTATTCCCTACAATATAATAACCTGGGTCACCATCTTGATCTAAATAATTTATTAAAACAAAATTATGTAAAAACTCCTACAGCTACAGAGATCTAAAAAAATTTTACAGAGCATAAACAGTAGTTTTACTGAAAAAAATTTAATCTCAGCATGATTTTTGCATATTTGAAATAAAGAAAAATATGTTGTTTTGTACTTCATTAACCTTCTTATACCCTCATGCATAAATGACATTCTATTATATATATGTCTGATTACAGAACTCTAGGTTAAAATGGAAATCCAACATGAAATTTATAATATTTATTTTTATCATAAAATAAAAATCATACATATTCATACATAGGAAGCATATTTTAAAATCATCCTTATTCCTATAAGATAAAGATATATACTGTTAACATGAGGAAAATTTCCCTATTGTAATTGTTACTTTGCTAAATTCAACTTCTTTACCAATTTTGACTAAATGGGCAGATTTTTTAACTATGTAAAATAATTTTATCTTCTTTAAAACAAAACATGATCAAGACCACATCTCACTTGCCTCTTCCTCTCATCCTATCTAATAAAAGGGTAATATGCAAAATAACCATCACTCTGTCAAAAAGATGGCGGTGCCCAGTCCCCTCAGCCCCACTGGAGTCCCCCAGTCCTGGGGGAGGGGGGCCGGTGAGAGGGGCAGCATGAACGGCCTGGCAGAATGCTTGCTTTGTCACCATGGCAATGAGGCAAGTGTTCCGCCCCGGCCTCAGAGGCAACAGGCAAGGATGGGAGCGGGATGGGGATGCTACATCCAGTCTAGGTGCCACAGTGGGGCTCTGTGTGCAGATGGAGTGCCCAGCCCACGTAGGGGCATGGGCATTGGGGAATGGAGAGCCCCTATTTGGGGAACGGATGCGCAAAGAGGAGCAGAGCGGCCACATGCAGCTCGCCCGCCTCCTTTGGAGGAATTCCAAGGAGAGAGAGGTGGGAAACAGAAGGCTTCAGCTGCGCCTGCCTCCTGTGGGTAGCACTGCTTTCACTCACTCGCTCACACTCCGCAGGCTCGCTCCTTCCGGAACACAGATTGGCGGGGCCGGCGGCACAGGGCCATCAGTTCTGGATTAGAGGGCCGCCGCCTCCTGCCCCAGGATAGGCAGGACGATTCACATAGGAAACTAGGGTGATGCCCCCTTAGAGGGCCCGACTCCCTGAAAACCAGACTTGCCCAAAAAGGATAAGCTCTTTGCTATTGTACTGATCCCTCACCTTTAAGCATTATTCACACATTAGACACTATCCCTATCGTTAGAACGTTATAAAATAGATGTGTGCTTTTTTTAAACTTTATTTTCCAGATAAGGAGAGGTAGACTCAGGGTCTGAATCCACAATTATCTGGGTGGAAAGCTTCTGTTCAGCTCTGAAAGCTGGGCCTGTGGCAGTGGACGACCATCCCAAAAGTATTAGATGGTGAAAGGAGGAGATGGAAATGAGACAAAATGCCATGTGTGCATCTTCAAAGGAAAGTGGATGCTGCTCCCGTCTAGGCACTTTCTAGGAGACCTTGACAATTATCGGCAAGCTGCCATTCTGAAACAAGCAAAGGTGAGGAAGGAGTACAGGTAATACAGAATGGAAACTGCAGTTTGGGCAGGTCAAGGACTTTGACCTAGCAATGTAATGCCATCAGAGTTGGGATGTTCTGGGATTCTCAGAACTTTGCAATTGATTTCTATTGTTTGCTTCAAGAAATTTCAAGCAAATGCCCTGAGATTTTATATATCCTATCTAATAATAGACAAAGATGGTAACTAACCGTACCTCCAACACACTTCCCATTGGCTAATCAGGGTGATATGCAAATTAACTGCCAACCAAGATGGCGATTAACCGCCAACAAAGATGGTGGCTAATTTGCATACTACAGGCAGGTCGGGACAGCACCATCTTGCCTGCCCCCCTGCCATCCGGGCCTGCTATCTGCAACCGGGGTGGCAGGCAGCCCGTATGGGACCCGACCCAGGGCTGGCCAGCAGGACCACAGCGATCCGCCACCGGACATACCCACAAACAGCCCTCTCGCAGGGATGTGTGGCTGGCAGATGCTAATGCACTGATCAGCCACTGGCCACACCCACAAACGGCCTTCCCGTGGGGATTCCGGGTTGGCAGGTGCTAATGCACCAATCCGCCAATGGCCACGTCCACAAACGGCCCTCCCATGGGGATTCCAGGTTGGCAGGTGCTAATGCACCAATCAGCACTGGCCACGCCCAAAAACGACCTTCCTGTGGGGATCCATGGCTGGCAGGTGCTAATGCACCAATCGCCACTGGCCACACCCACAAACGGCCTTCCCTTGGGGAACCCGGGTTGGCAGGTGCTAATGCACCGATTAGACACCAGCTGCGCCCACAAATGGCCTTCCCATGGGGATCTGTGGCTGGCAGGTGCTAATGCACCAATCACCACTGGCCATGCCCACAAACGGGTTCTCTATTCTTTTCCATTGATCTATATGCCTGCTCTTATGCCAGCACTAGGCTGTTTTGATTACAATGGCCTTGTCGTATAGTTTGATATAGGTAGTGTAATACCTCCAAATTTATTCTTCTTTCTTAAGATTTCTGAGGCTATTTGGGGTTCCATATAAATTTTTGGTTCTATATAAATTTTTGGAATATTTTTACTAGATCTGTGAAATATGCCATTGGTACTTAAAAACATTTTTAGATGGTAATATTCCTGGACCAAACCCAAACTTAGCAATTCTGATAAATAAATCATTCCCAACCAAATGATTCATTTTTTTCATCAGTTTTGCTCTTCCAAAGAACTTGAGCTTGGATGTTTGCCAAAGCAGGGTCCTCCTTTTACTCTACTGGATATTTTGGACAATATATTCCTTCCTAGCTTTGGTTAATCCTACTGCTTTCTTATAATGGTGAAAGGCCATTGAAAAAGATGTGTGTGTGTGTGTGTTTGCACGCGTGTGCCTGCGCACGCAAACAAAATGAAACTAATGGGGAATCCCTGCCATAATTGTAACACTAATTTAAAATCCTCTTGGCTGCTTTTGGGTATTACAAATATACTCTTAAGTGTTTGGATGTTTTAGAGAATTTTATGAATACTTAATAGGTATCTTAGGCAGATTTGCAATCCATCAATAGTATTTCCCAATAAATTATATTTCTAACCATTTTAGAATAGCTTATAATATTTCAGGAAATAACACAAGTTAATCAATTTATGATGAACAAAAATCTATTTTACCAAAGGAAGCACAACATACACTTTTCAAATGTAAGCCTACCTGATTTGTTTTTATTAATAGGATTTCCAATCTACCTATAGTTCCAAACTTCAGCTTGTCTAGGCATTATCCATCCATCACTCCAAGTCAAGCATCATTTCTTTTATCAATTTCTTCATCTCCCTTTATGTGAGGCTTACCCTCACCCCCAGCTAGTCTTGAGCAGTTAACTATTTTTAAAAATAACAAAAAGTGATAGCCATTTGTTGAGCACTTAACTTATGCCAAGTACTCCATATGCATTTATTCCTCATAATGTAAAGCTTATAAAGTAGTGAATATTCATTCTAAATTGGGAGAAGAAACCAAAGCTCAGAGTGTTTAGGAGTTCACCTAGTACCATAGAGTTCTACATTAATTGAGGTGTTACATTAATTGGTGGCAAATTAAATTATTTAGAGAAGAGCATCATGAAAATCCGGGGAGAGGGGGAAGACAGACAAACATTCAAGATCCTTCCTTCATAGGCAGTTATTTTTCTTATAAGAAATAAAGTAGACTGATCTGAAAGACCCAGAGGGTGGCATGACTTAGCCCAAATGTCTATTATGATAGCCATGTGTAGAAAGGGGAAGGCTTGCTTCAAAATTGGGTCCAAGGACTCAGGATGAAGAAGAGAGAAATCCATGTTTTACTAAAGAAATAACTATCTTCCTATCATTATATTCAACCTATCAATAATTTAAAAGTTTACCTACATTGCTGATAGATAGAAGAGAAATAATATGGTATAATTCTGGTACTTAAAATAAGTGAAATGGACTATTTAAAGTAATAACTGCATTGCCAATTATCTGCATAACTTTAATTGTGGCATTATGATTCAGAAATCTGCATTTTTCTAGTATTGTTGTCCCATTCACTCCCAAACTATCATAATAATGGATTTTTAGAATTTTTGTGAAGATACATCATAGATCAACTACAGTGGTATGATAAGAATAAAAGCAGTATTACCCAATCTTTTCCCAATCTCAGTGCAAAGTATTGAATGCTTCTTTATTGAATGCAGTGTTAACTATAGGTTTTGCTGTAAAGACATTTTATCAAATGAAGCATGTTCTCTTTTATTCTTCATGTGCAGAGATCTTTTATTTTACTACAAATTAATGTCTGATCAGCTTTTTATGTTATTTTCAATTGTGTATCTGTTTTCTTGTTTTATTGATTTTTTTTAAGCAAGGCAAATATCTTTACTCCTGCAGGAGGGTGCACAGGCACGGTCTGACAGTACGCACACTGAGCGGGTAGACCTCTCGGGGTTTTATGCCTGATGAACGTCATCTGTCCCTCACTTTTGATTGGTCAGAGCTTAGGCTCACATTCTTGCACAATTGGATAATTTGAAGGAAAAAGGGAGGGCTTCCGTTTTGTCATTTTAAAATGGCGGCCCTCAAGGGGGCTGCAAGTCACGCAGACCAAAATGGCATTTGCCTAAACTCCCCTCTTTGACAGAAAAGGTTACTTGTTTATCCTCACAATTCCCCCACCCCTTTTCTTATTTAACTCTTTTCTTCAAACTTGGCTAACATTCAATGACTTTCAGGCTCTGTAGGACATTATATTATCCCATGTATGACAAGTATTATCCAAAGGTTAATTGAAACTGCATTGACCAAACAGAAAAATGATTTATTTTTTAGCAACTTACTGAGGTCTAATTCACATGCCATGCAATTCACCCATTTAGAATTCAAGGGTTTTTAATCTATTCAGAGCCATGTATGACCATTGCCACAGTTAATTTTAAGAATGTTTGTATCACCTAAAAAGAAACCTTACACTAGTTAGTTACCATACATTTTCACATCCTCTCACCCCAGTCCTAAGCAGCTGCGAATCTGCTTTCTGTTTTCATGTGAATGGAATCATGTGTCTCTTGTGACTGGCTTCTTTCACATAACGTAATTTTTTCAAGGTTCATCCATTTTTTAAAATATTTGAACATTTTTGGTGTAATTTATTTATAAAAATATGTTGGATAATGAAAAGAGTATATTTTAATCTAGGATTTTTATTTTTTTTATTTTTTTTTATTGCTTAAAGTATTACAAAGGGTATTACATATGTGTCCTTTTATTTCCCCCGCCCTTGACAATCCCCTGGCCTCCCCTACCCCCCAGTGTCTTATGTCCATTGGTTATGCTTATATGCATGCATACAAGTCCTTTAGTTGATCTCTTACCCCCCTCCCTCCTGCCTCCTACCCTCCCCGGCCTTCCCGCTGCAGTTTGACAATCTGTTTGAGGCAGCTCTGCCTCTGTATCTATTATTGTTCAAAAGTTTATAATGGCCTCTATTATCCATGAATGAGTGAGATCATGTGGTATTTTTTCCTTCATTGACTGGCTTATTTCACTTAGCATAATGCTCTCCAGTTCCATCCATGCTGTTGCAAATGGTAAGAGTTCCTTCCTTTTTACAGCAGCATAGTATTCCATCGTGTAGATGTACCACAGTTTTCTAATCCATTCATCTACTGATGGGCACTTAGGCTGTTTCCAGATCTTAGCTATGGTGAATTATGCTGCTATGAACATGGGGGTGCATATATCCTTTCTGATTGGTGTTTCTGGTTTCTTGGGATATATTCCTAGAAGTGGGATCACAGGGTCAAATGGGAGTTCCATTTTTAGTTTTTTGAGGAAACTCCATACTGTCTTCCATAGTGGCTGCACCAGTCTGCATCCCCACCAGCAGTGCACGAGTATTCCTTTTTCTCCACATCCTCTCCAGCACTTGTCGTTTGTTGATTTGTTGATGATAGCCAGTCTGACAGGTGTGAGATGGCACCTCATTGTTGTTTTGATTTGCATCTCTCGGATGATTAGTGACTTTGAGCATGGTTTCATATGTATCTTGGCTTTCTGAATGTCCTCTTTTGATAGGTGTCTATTTAGGTCCTTTGCCCATTTTTTGATTGGATTGTTTATGTTCCTTTTGTTAAGTTGTATGAGTTCTCTATAAATTTTGGAGATTAGGCCCTTATCAGATATGACATTGGCAAATATGTTTTCCCACACAGTGGGTTTTCTCGTTGTTTTGTTGATGGTTTCTTTTGCTGTGCAGAAGCTTTTTATTTTTATGTAGTCCCATTTGTTCATTTTCTCTTTAGTTTCAAGTGCCCTAGGAGCTGTATCGGTGAAGAAATTGTTTCGGCATATGTCTGAGATTTTGTTGCCTTTGGATTCTTCTAGAATTTTTATGGTTTCCTGTCATACATTTAAGTCCTTTATCCATTTTGAGTTTATTTTTGTGTATGGTGTAAGTTGGTGGTCTAGTTTTATTTTCTTGCATATATCTGTCCAATTTTCCCAACACCATTTATTGAAGAGACTATCTTGGCTCCATTGTGTGTTCTTGCCTCCTTTGTCAAATATTAATTGAGCATATTGGTTCGGGCCGTAAGATTTTTATTAACCAGATTGTTTATGAGTTTAAAATCATTCATGGTAGCCAAAATCATGAAATATGAAATTAATAATTACTGCTCACTTAATTGAAATAAAACAAAGATACAATGTTTTACTTTAGCTTCACTAATAGAATGAAGACACTATAGATCTCCACTATTATAAGATACTTTCGATTACTTAGAGATATTAACCTGAATAATTACAGGTGAATTTAGGCAAATCACCTGCGAATTTTGATAATTACTAAAAAAAAGGAATGTAGTATTGTGTTATGCTAACTTTATGAATGTCAAGATACAGATTTCAGTGTCATGTCTGAATTATTATGAAATCGGCAAGTATATCATTCATGTAATCATATATTACAAAAAAACATACTACACAATACAGCCTATATATAGTATATATATATATTATTTATACACTGCATACTATATATACAAATACAAACATATATAAATATATATTTATGCTACCTATACACATATATACCTTTTATTATGAATATTTTGAAAGGGCTAAAGACCATGATGAGGTGATTATCAATTGTTTTAATGCAGTAGTTGCATTACCTGCTACAAGTCAATTTGCAAACCTCCCTGTGTCCAGAATGCCACAGCTGATTCAAGCTCAGTATAGTAAAACCATTTCCTTAAGAATGAGTTGAAAGCTGCTCATTGAGAATGGAATATCCTCAATGGATCCTTCAAGCCATTTAAAATTAACATATTCATTTCTCATAGCTGTTTCTGCCACTATATGTCACTCATTAACTGCTGAACAATTCCCTGAGCTGTTTGAAAGACTCTAACAATAAAACAGACTATTTTTGGTAAGGAGATGAGAGAAAGCATGCCTCATAATAACTGCTTCTCCGTTCACCTGGTAATCAATGCTATCATGAAGTTTCCACATTGAGGACTGAAAGGACAACTGGAATTCTTAGGGTGCAGCACAGCACACCGAGTTCTACACAACCACATGGCCAACGCTGACTTTTAGATTAGATCCATAATAACCATGCTATCCCAAATGGATGGGTTTAATCCATGCATGGATTAGTTCAACTCCTTACATGCTCTAATTTTATTCCAATTATGCTTGCTGGGTTGAGCTAAAAATATCTCTGGCTTTAAAACAGGAGGAAGGCAGTTTAAAGAAATCTACTGATTTGCTTTTGTTGCATTTATTTTTATACCCATGCTCAGCAAGAGAAAGGCAAGAATGGGGAGCTACCCCTAGTTCTCCCATACTTTTCCTGTCTTCTCATTTGAAACTTACTAGTGTTACGTTGGGCAATACAAACTCCTGATGTCAAACTAAGTCAAAGTCACTGAAACTCATTTGTGGTCTCTGCCCTTTCAGATCTGCAATGCTATGTCCTTGGTGCTTCCAAATTCAAGCCTTTGCTGTTTATTACTGAGACATAGATCTAACTGCAGGAGAGTACTGACATTCAGAGTAAAAAAAAAAGCAGAATCAAGAAATAATATAATTCCCATCCAAAAGTTTTTACAGGAAGCACAATAAAGAAAGTTGAAAAAGAACTAGCTAGTGTGCAGCCAGGCTGCTTACTATAAATTCGGGGTCGGGGGGAGGCACCTTTAAAATGCAGTTTTCAGGGAGCACAGAGATAACAACTCTGGTGGAATCTGTGTAAAGTTAGTTCTAGGCCTATGTCACTTTATAAGGAAAAAGGGACTTTGCAGATGTGATTAAGTTAAGGACCTTGATATGGAGAGACTGATTATCCTGTATCATCTGGGTAAGACCTGAGTTCCATCACACACCTCCTGTGAAAGAGAGACGGAGGAGACATGAAACTCAGAAGAGGAGGGGGCAATGTAACCATGGAGGCAAAAACTGCAATGATGTGAGCACGGGGATGCAGGCAACTACACAAAATCAGAGGAAGCAAGGAACAACGGATTCCTCTCTAGATCCTCCGGGAGGACCATGGCCCTGCGAATACCTTGATTTTGGCTCACTGACGTTTATATCACACTTCTGGCCTCCAGAACTGTGAGAAATAAATGTCTGCTGTTTTCAGCCCACAGGTTTGTGGTCATTTGTTACAGCAGGCACAGGAAACTAATACAGGCAGTATTGATCAGATGGCGAATTGAGATGTTTACAGGGAAGGGAAGTCACTGAATCTAGGATTTAAAGGGTTGAGTTAGTCATTTCTGAAGAAATTTTTCAGACCAGCTAGACTTTGTGTTGGAAGAAACAAAACAACAGGATAAAGCATGATGAGCTACAAAATTGTTGGCATTTTTTAACCACAAAAATTAAGAGAACTGAAGAACAGAGTAGAGTAAAAGCAAGCAGACTTGGATGGCAGCTGACACTGAAATTACACCACCTCCCCGACTATTGTGTGTCCTGGAAATGAGATCACTGCTCCACAATAATGACATGATGGAGAGAAACGTGCACGCACTTTAAATATACAGTAAGATATGGAGCCACAGTAGTGCCTGAGGTGGTGATGTAGGAGTGGTGTGGGATAAGTTTATATCACAAAAATTAATATAAAGATGAAATATTGGAGTTATTCATAAAAGTTGTCCTATAATCTTATAAAGAATTTCTCAATGTCACTGTTCCCCTATTGTTTTCTCACAAATTTTGGTTACTTCTGTGTAAGTAAATGAATTATTACTTGGCCTAATCTCATTGGTACCCCTACCAGAATAGAACCTCAGACAGGAAAGCTGTGGTTCTGTCCTACAAGTAGGAGTCTAGCCTAGTCACTCAAAGCAGAGGTCGTTTTCCCTGCTCTCAATCAGGACAGCGAGGTCAAAGACAGTTTGGGTAGGAGGTAGAATCCTTCCACACAGTGCACAACCCTTTCCTTACACCTTCCCAAACAGGCATGACACCAAAAACTGACTTGTTTCTAAAGCATAAATACAGCAATGATTCCAAACTATTTTTATACAAAAATACTTTTCAGAATGGAAATGACAAATGCCTATAAAAAGACATATATTTAGCTAGTCCGCTGCTCTTTTATATATACTTTCCTTTTAACATGTGAGGGGGAAAAAAAGCCAGATTCCCATTTAAGAAACATTATCAAGTGTATTGATTGAATGATTACTACAGTCATAAACTATTCACTGCGTGGGGATACAGAGATGTAGGGTTCTTATTCTTCAGAAAAAAATGTATGGTCTATAGTTTTCTTAATTTATAACTACAGGACTGGAAGACAGTCCCTGGCAAGTTGTTCAAAGATGTGAGATGCTTGCATTTTTAAAAGAACTGTATATAACCCTGGCTGGTTTGGGTCAGTGGATAGAGCATGAGCCTGTGGACTGAAGGGTCCTAAATAGGATTCCAGTCAAGGGCACATGCCTGGGTTGTGGGCTCAATCCCCAGGAGAGGGCATGCAGGAGGCAGCTGATCAATGATTCTCATCATTGATGCTTCTATCTCTCCCTCTCCCTTCCTGTCTGAAATCAATAAAAAACATATTTAAAAATTGGAGAAACCAAGATGGTGGCATAGGTAAACACCTGAAATTGCTGCCTTGCACATCCACTTCAAAAATACAACTAAAAGACAAAACGGACATCATCCAGAACCACAGGAAGGCTGGCTGAGTGGAAATTCTACAACTAGAAGGAAAGAGGAAAGCACACTGAGACTCAGAGGAGGTGCGGAAGTAAAGTGCAGAGGTATGGAGGCGCACACGGAAAGGGCTGGCAACTGAGGATGTGGTTGACTTTTTCAATGGGGAGAGAGTCACAAGCTCCTGACTGCTCTGAACTCCAGTTCCAGGCGAGTCTCTGGGGACCCAGACTCATACAAGGAGAAACTGGACTATCTGGCAGCGGTGGAACTCGAGGGCAGCTTTCTCTCAGGGGTGCTTGCAGCGATTACCTCGGTACCCTGAGACCGGGGCCCCTTAGGGCAGGGCTGAGGATCAGTCATAGCTGTTTGCTCTGCCCTGTTGATTCCCTAAGACCCCGCCCACCCAAGCTGTGCCCAGAGGCTTTTGCATATGAATGGCCTGGGCCTTTGCAATCTAAAATTACCTAACAAACTGCAGCTGGGTCAGAGAGACCCAGAACACCCAAAAGAAGGCCCAAGGCCCCACAGAAGCTTGCATTGCTTCACAGCTGGGCCTCATCTGGGCACCTCCAAACCCCAAACAAAGAAGAGGAATCTGCAGATCTCTTCGTAGCTCCTGCTGGGTAGCCTCAGGCAGAGGCTAAATTAGCACCTCCTTAGAGATCCAAGAGCCAGTGTACCCAGTGGTCAGAGTGGGACCATCCAGGTTACAACTCCTCAGATACATAAGGGACACACTCAGGGGGCACACTCAGTGAGCACCAAAGTCCCACTGAAGCAAGTCTTGCCCCATAAGGGTGTCTCCAGCACAGAAGTTCTCTCACCGTAGACACAACTGATTCTCATAGCCAATTGGCCTGGAGGTCAATTCCTCCCAGTGATACGTACAACAATCAAAGCTTAACTACAACAAGACTGTGCACAAAGCCCACAAAGGGGTGGACCAAGAGTGTCCACCTCAGGTAATTGGGGAGGCTGAGCCACTGGGCCCTATAGGACACTTTGCACAGAAAACCACTCTATCAACACAGGGAAGCAGCCAAAATGGGGAGACAAAGAAACAAGTCACAAATGACAGAAATGGAGAAAAACAAACTACTGGATATAGAGTTCAAAACCACAGTTATAAGGTTTTTCAAGAATTTTCTAGAAACCGCCGATAAATTTAGTGAGACCTTTGATAAATCTAGTGAGACTCTGGAGGATATGAAAAAGGACCAACTAGAAATTAAGCATACACTGACTGAAATAAAGAATATTATACAGAGATCCAACAGCAGACAAGAGGATCCCAAGAATCAAGTCAAAGATTTGAAATATGAAGAAGCTAAAAACACCCAACCGGAAAAGCAAAAAGCAAAAAAAAATCCAAAAATATGAAGATAGTGTAAGGACCCTCTGGGACAACTTCAAGCGTACCAACATCCAAATTGTGAGGGTGCCAGAAGAAGAGAGAGCACAAGATATTGAAAACCTATTTGAAGAAATAATGACAAAAAACTTCCCCTACCTGGTGAAAGAAATAGACTTACAAGCCCAGGACACACAGAGAACCCCAAACAAAAGGAATCCAAAGAGGACCACACCAAGACACATCATAATTAAAATGCCAAGAGCAAAAGACAAAGAGAGAATCTTAAAAGCAGCAAGAGAAAAACAGTTACCTACAAGGGAGTACCCATACGACTGTCAGCTGATTTCTCAACAGAAACCATGCAGGCCAGAAGAGAGTGGCAAGAAATATTCAAAGTGATGAATAGCAAGAACCTACAACCAAGATTGCTTTACCCAGCAAAGCTATCATTCAGAATTGAAGGTCAGATAAAGAGCTTCGCAGATAAGAAAAAGTTAAAGGAGTTCATCACCACCAAACCAGTATTATATGAAATGCTGAAAGGTATTCTTTAAGAAGAGGAAGAAGAAGAAAAAGATAAAGATAAAAATTATGAACAACAAATACATATATATCAACAAGTGAATCTAAAAATCAAGTGAATAAAAAATCTGACGAATAGGATAAATTGGTGAATATAATTGAATCAGGGCCATAGAAAGGGGGTGGATGACAATTCTCAGGAAGAAAGGGGTGTAGGGGGTGTGGGGGGTGTGGGAAGAGACTGGACAAAAATCATACACCTATGGATGAGGACAGTGGGGGGGGGGTAAGGGCAGAAGGTGGGGTGGGAACCAGGTGGAGGGGAGCTATGGGGGAAAAAAGAGGAACAACTGTAATAATCTGAACAATAAAGATTTAATTAAAAAATATTAAAAAATAAAAGGACTGTACAGAAATATTGCTAAATATGTATCTATATATACTAGTACATCTATATCATGCTACTTAACAATAGGGCTATGTTGTGAGGAATGCACTGTTAGGCAATTTCATTTTTTGAACATCAGAGAATGTACTTACACAAACTTAGATGTTACAGCCTACCACTGTAATTGTATGTGCTATAGCTTTATATGATTGGCAGCACAATAGGTTTGTTCACCAAGATCGTGTAACATTCCAATGACATTCCAATGTCACTTGGTGATAGAAATTTTTCAGCTCCATTATAATCTTATGGGACAACCACCATATTATGAGGGACCAAAGTGTTATGTGGCATATGACTATACATACTAAATAATAATATGTAATACATGTACCTATACACATATATATATCAGTAGAGGAAACCACAGACTATTTGTTTTATGTTGGCTAGTCTGCACACTGTTTAAATCTGTAAGGAATTCACCATTACCACTGTTTTAATTACAATTCAGCATCTTGCCAACTGCCATTATAATTCAAACCCTGTTGTGTATTGTTAGTTAATTGTAGACCTGGGGTAACTAAACTTATGCTGAATGCAGAAGTCAGCAAACCTCCTAAGGTGATGAATGCACTTAGTTACATCTTGATATACATCCAAGATATTTAATGGAATGTTCTCCCAAACAAGATCACAGTCCTAATTCATATATATTCAAACCATAGCTAATTTACTTATCAAACCAATAATAGATTCTGCTAGTGATCAAACAATTACCTCTAAGTGAGAGTATGACAACACAGGTTGAAAGATAGAAAATAGCAGAACTGGAACTGAAACGTTCAAGTATTCCTAGCAAATTTTGACCTGTAGGTAGCACATTTTTATTTGGTATACATTTTTTTTTTTTTGATTTTACAAATTTACTCATTCTAGTGAGCAATGGCCTGTTATCACATCATAGTGTTGATCTCTGGGTACTTCCACACTTGCATCAAAGCACTATTATAATCTAAACATTGGGAATGTGGTACCTTAAAGATGTCTCATTTTTCGAACAAAATGAGACATTCCAAATCAAACAATTACTAAAGAGCTGGCAAATATGTGGAAATTTATAAATATAAGTAGGCACTACCTGAAAAAACCAATACAGGCCTTTCATTGATTCATTAAATGAAGTCAAAAGGTTTTTCCAAATATACACATAAATGTACTAAAAAGTAGGTAGTATGTGTTATTTTCAAACTAAAATAAGAATACTGAGGAAGATCTGGGAGAAAAACTGAATACTTTTGAATATCCATTCTCAACAGAACAGCCATGTGCGATGTAATCCATTCATCCCATTACAGACAATTAAGGACAAAAAAAAGGACTGAAATTGTATTATAGGAGGCAGTTAGTCCCTCAAAACCTAGATGTCAACGGTGACAAGCCACAAGTAAAGTATAAGAATACATTAGAATAAGGATGTGCTAGGGATCTAAATATACTGGTAAGGTGTCCTGGTACCACAATTTTCTTGCTAATCTTGATCAAGCCAAAATACATGTGTAACATTCCTGTAAATAGTACTCATATTTATAAGGCACACATGGACTAGACAGAAAACATCAGTTGCTGGTCCCACAGGGAGAATGAAAGTTTAACTATAATGGCATATATATATATATTTGGGTGCAAGCAAACATTTTTTGTTAATTGTGACAAAGAATTTCACTTTAAGTCATTTATGATAAATCTATATATTCAGCCTTTCTTATTGTTTCAGAATAAGAAAGCTTCAATTTGCCTTTTAGATTGATGCATAGGGATTGTCAAGAAACATTTTGGAAGATAAATTAATAGTGTTACATCTATTCAGCCTTCCTAGCTGTGTGAGTAGGAGAGAGAGAGAGAGAGAGAGAGAGAGAGAGAGAGAGAGAGAGAGAGAGAGAGAGATTATTTTGTCTTTTTTTCCCAAATCCTCAATGTTAAAGAAACTACTTCTAAATTAACTCAGCCAGGTCAATTTAGACGACAAACTTTTTGACTCCAAGAGAATCATAAAGCATTACCAAACCAAATATGACTACACAGGAACATAATAACATTTTCCAAGCTTGTAAGAATAGGATAGAATTAGACAAAGTCTATGAAAGGAGTAAAATAAATGTATGACATACTACCAGCATGTCATAAACTGGCTGCCTTGGTGATAAACTTTACTAGTTCAGTTCAACGCTCTTTTGACTTGGTGTCTGTCCCCCTCCCTTTATGTACACATACCACTCAACAACAGCACCTAAGGGTCATATGAACAGTAATGTGTGCCTATTTTTGTCACTATTGTATGTTCAACACAAAGAACAGTGTGTGGCACATAGTAACTATATAAATACATAAAATATAAATGAATAAAATACTTGGTGAGGTGAATGAAGTAGGGGGCATGCAGGAGGCAGCCAAAGAATGATTCCCTCTCATCATTGATGTTTCTATCTCTCTCTCCCTTTCCCTTCCTCTTGGAAATTAATAAAAAAATATCTTTTTAAAAAATGATATGTTGGAAATATTTAGTAAAAAATCACACATTTTGAAAATGAAAATAACTTTACACATGAAAGACCTTTATTTTGCAAAAATATCAACAGTGGTATCTAAAATTTGTGTAGCACTTTACAAATTACAGAGTACTAGCGAGTATTACTGCCTTATCCAAATCACAGCCCTAAGAGGCAGGTATTAAAAACTACCAGTTCATGTATGAAGAAAGCTCAATGGAAAAACATAGCTAGAGATTAACTGTTAGGCTTTAGACTTCGGGCTTTAACTTGAATTTCTAAGAGTTTAAGAAGCTTACTCCTATATGTTGGTAATTAATTAAACACTGACAAACTATTTAGTAGCACATGGAAAATTACAACACTTCTGTTCTTTCACAATGCCTTAATCCAAATGGAGAAGTCACTGGAAATAAGAATGTCTAGTATATGCTTGAACTTACACATACTGAATAAACACAGATAGTGGTTATATAAGAAAAAACAAAACAAAACAGTGCCATATATATTTATACCTAAAACACAAATCATGGAAGCAAGGGCAAAATAATGTAATGAAAGAGTCCAAACCAATGGTTATCAAACTTTAGCATATGAAGTATCACCTGAAGTATTTATTAAAATACAAACTATAAGATTCCACACCCACCTGGAGATTCTGATGCAATGGATATGGATAAGATTTAAATTAGTGGTACCCAAATTTTACTATATTTGAGGATTACCTGGGTTGCTTTTAAAAATCCCAATTCCAGGCTGAACGTGAGAGCCATTAAGTCAGAGTGTCTGGGCAGGAGCCACACATCAGTATTTTTTAAAGTATTTTTCTCATGGATTAACTCGGGATTAGTATTTAGCTTATTTATTTTGAAGAAAAATTTTACAATTAATTACATCAATATATTTTGAAATGCAGTCTAATTGTCCTCAACAGAAACTTATACTGATTCTGTTCATATTCGAGAAAGGAAGGGAGGGAGGGAGGGAGGGAAGGAGAGAGAGAGAGAGAGAGAGAGAGAGAGAGAGAGAGAGAGAGAGAGATCCGTGACCCTGCCCTATAACTTATCTCAGTTCCTAGGAGTTTTGTTAGATGATGTTCTACTTCTCCAAGAGGAGACATGGGGCCAGAGAGTTCTCCCGTGATTCCTGGTTGCCTCTTGGATGCTCTGCTTCTTCCTTGACAAAGAATTTGCTCCAGGCACAGTGATTCATCCTGAAGCCTGAAGCCAAAATGTGCTTGGAAATCACTATTTGGAGATTTAAGTTTATATTTGAAAGCGAAATAGTGGTATAACTAATGAGTGCTTATGCAGTGAATTTTAGTTGCATGGTAATCATATCACCTTCAAAAGATTGCCTGGAGGTAAAATACTTTTTACCCTCTGCTCTTATAAGGATCTAAAGTAAATAAGCAAGAAGTTGTGGTGCCGTGCAAAGCAGACCAAAAATAAAGCCTTCACAGATATACACACTGGCATAATGTGAGTTTAAACTAAGCAGGCAACTCAGGTAAAAAGAAGCAGAAAAACCAGTACAAATGATTTTTACCTGATTAACACTCCCAAATAATGAGAAACTTGATAAAGAATGTGTATTATGCTAAGCAAGATAAGCCTTTCCGATAAAGACAAGTACCATATGATCTCATAAATATGTGGTCTAATGAACAAAATAAACTGACGAACAAAATGGAACCAGAAGCATAGACACATGGAACAGCCTCATGAGAGCTAGAGGGAGGGGGTAGGTGTGAGTGCATAAAGGAGCTGAAAAACATATATGCACACCCAATGGACACAGATAACACTGTGGTGAAGGCCAAGGGAGGGGAAGGTAGGAGTAGATGGAGATGGGCAAGGGGGGATGGGGTGGAGGAAGAATGGGGAAAGTCAGCAAAAATGTCAACATTAAATAAGTTAATTAAAAAAAGAACATACTAAAACACACACACACACACACACACACACACACACACACACACACGAAATTAAATATCCAAGAAAAAAAAATAAAAAAGAATGCTCAGGGAAGCAGAAACTTACTTTTCCAATTGTTTTCAAAGATTTTTTTGACTTGTCTACTGTTAGAGGTATAGGCAGATAAAACCTGGGTTTTCTATTTTATTTACTTAGAAAGCTTTGAAAATTATCAACACAAACAACAATATCCCTTCCAAAACCAATTATATCATATTCTCAGGTAATGCAGCCAGGTATTAACATATTTTAAAAGTTGCCCAAGGTGCGGTTAAGGCTGAAATCCAATACTTTAGATTAACATGAAAGATAGGATAACATTAAGAATGGTGCATGTCTATTAATAAACAGAATCTAAACACTTGAATGCTTCTCTATTTCCCTGCACCGTGCAGTATCCAATGAAACCTACCATTTTAATATAGTATTTCAAACACTTTATGAACTTTAAATTGAATGCCAATTGGGATCTCTTTGGTTCATTCTAGCAATAATGGCCCATGAAACACCATGTGAAATTTAATTTGCAGCCCATCTACAAATGTGATATAGATAAAAGCCTTGGTTTTTTATTATAAAGAAAATAAAAATTCAGTACATGAAGAAGATATTTAGAAGTAAAGAGAAAGCTAAAATTATGACACTCAGGAAAAAAGGTAAAATTCAACTATCAGTGACACCAGCTGAAGGCCATCACGAAGGGAAAAATGAGCTCAGGGTAACCTCAGAAACAATTTGGATATAAAGCTTCAGCATAGGTTTTGTCTACTGTGTTTTTCCAATTGCTCTCTTTTACTATTTAAACTGAATTATAGTTCATAGAATATTAAAGAAAGTCCCAGGACTATGACACGTGATTTAGAATATCACTCCATGTATACGGACTCAAAACGAAAAAAATGCAATGTTTCTTCTAAGCTTGGAAAACCCATTATATAGTCCTTCTTCACTCCAGAGATGCTTTTGTCTAAAGAAATCAGACAAGGACCTACTGTCCCTGGACAGTTGGAAGAGAAAATAAAAGCAATCCTACCCAGGAATAACAGTATGGGTTTGTGTGCCACTAACACTGGTAGTTTAATAAATACTTGTGATTCAATGCTCAATGAAGACATTACTGAAGGAAAACCATGCCTCACTCTTTCCTTGGCGAATAAGAAAAAAAAATAGTCCTGAAATGTAAATACTAGTTCAATTAATTTCAATGTAAAGTGGATACCTGCTGATATGTCATATCCACTTACAGAAGAAATATTGACTATATCTACTTTAAAAAGGATTCTAATGTTGTAAATTATGAAGTAATGTTTAGTTCCTCTAGCCTATACTTCTATTCAATTAATAAATATTAATGTGGTAATTTTATATGTGTCATTTAAAACGTATGATGGGGAAGCAGGTCCCAGTTTCTTATAGCTTATTTTATTACTTGAAGACTTCCCTTCTATTTCTCATTACTTAAAATCTGAAGTTTAAATGTCAATTATTTTATTTCCCTCACTATTTAAAAATATTTATGAATGCCTTTTCAGTGATATGTAATAACTCTCTTGTCCACTAATATAATGATAATTTTATAATAAATAGTAATGCGACCAGCTCTGTTATGTAAATTGGATTGATAAGATGCACATTCATAAATTGATAGTCAAAAGATGCACAGAGGATATTAGTAAAATAGTACTAAAAATATAATGGATTTCAGTCAAAGAATTTGCCTCCTGTATTAGATCTTTCATTCATATGGCAAATGTAGTGTTTTGTACATGTGTAACAATCAAGTAGATAAAACATATAGGTAACTACATACATACAACAGAGCATGTTTTTCTAAAATAGCTTATACATTCTGTTACCATAACTTTAACTATTTAAACTAATCTATATCCAAAGAAAATCAAGAATATGTGCTTTTATGTTTTAATAAATGTTATTACCATCATTTAGTAGTTTTAAAATTGTTATCTCTAGAGAAAAAAAATGGATTCTTACAAAAATATCATTATCAGGGCATTTATCATCTGGTTCTCCTTGTAATAAGGGGCTGTTTACGATTTCAAATGTGGGGCTGTTTACAATTTCAAGTATGGGCTCCAGTGGAAATCTTCCTTGGGAAGTATACTACATTAATTATTTTTTCCAGTATGGATACTATGAAATCAGGAAAGCCCAAATAATTTGCAAAGAGAATGTATCCCATTGATATTTTTGATGCAAATTGGTACCTTTGTCATTGTAATAATTATCTTTTGATTTTAAAAATAATCTTACGTAGCATATACAATAGGGGCCAATAACAAGGGGACACTGACATTGCTTGTTTTATTATTTGGAACCTTCACATCATATTACCCAGTCAGAATACACTGAGCACAGCACATGGGGACAGTGGTTTCCCAGGAAACACCCTAATCGACCATAGGTTGAATTGAATAAGAGAATCCCATCCATATACTCTTTTTAAAAATATATATATTTTATTGATTTTTTACAGAGAGGAAGGAAGAGGGATAGAGAGTCAAAAACATCGATGAAAGAGAAACATCGACATGCCGGCAACCAAGGTACATGCCCTTGACCAGAATCAAACCTGGGACCCTTCAGTCTGCAGGCCGACGCTATATCCACTGAGCCAAACCAGTTAGGCGCATCCATACACTCTTATACTAGTTTAAAAAAAAAATCAAAGATCTAAACGGATGTTTTTATAAAATCTAAACTGCTTTTCATGTCAAAGAATTTATGTTAGTCCATTTTAAATTAAATGCTAGCTAATAGATTTGTTTTTGAACATAATTTACTACTAAGCGTGCATACAATTTACTCTGAAGCATAATGCAAAATCGCATCATGTTAAATGCAACAATTAAGCATCTTCAGATGAAGTCATGAAACCTAAGACAGGACAAATGTTCAGAGAGGGAAGGCAGTTGCCAGTGCTTGTTAAGCATCAGAACCGTGCAGGCTGTCAGTAGAATTAGTAGCGAGGAAATCAACAGTGACCCTGTAGTAGTTGCAGGGAGGCCCAGTTCTGACTCCTCTTCTTGCGGAACACAAACTGCCATTTTGTCAATTCTCTCTCTAAATCACACCTCAGACTTTCTGTTGGACCAGTGGATGTTTTGATCATCTGAGGGCCCCTGGATCACAAACGCAAGAATTTCTGCTTCTTCCAGATCTGCTTTGTCCCTCCCACCTTTTCTACAGTGACTCCAGAAAGTGCTTTTATGCATTAAGGAAGAATACTCACTGTCCTCATTTAGTAAAACATATTACTACTGGGCAGAATATAACTAAATGTGCATATAATTAAATACATATCAACGTTTAACTAGTTAAAGGTTTTTGGATATTTATTAGGGTATTCAGTTATAGGATATACTGCTCTTTTTTTGCATATTTTTATGCTTATCTAACCTTTTTTTGAGGAACCTTGGATGTTAAGTCATTGGAAAAAAGGAATTAAACTCTGCCTGGTGCTAAATTTTTCCTGTTCCTCTTCCAATATTCCTCTCTGCACTCAGAAAGCAAGCATCATGGTTGCTAAGGCGTCCTCCTTTCATCTTTGTGTCTCTTCTCCCTGCCTAACACATGTGGGACACTCCTCTCTTCTTGCTTATCAGCATAGTAACAATTATTGTTATAAGGTTGAGCTTCACTTTTCAGTGTTATTATCTGTGAAATATTAGTCTTACCAATGGTAAATGGAGCAATTAAGATGCTCCTTCATGCAGAACCCCACAGGGCAGGAATGCTGATCAATTAAATAGGTCAAATTCAAACCCAGAAAAGTGGGTGGGTGAATAAATGTCAGAACATGTTCAGGAAGTCAAGGGTAATTGTTAACGGATGGCTGGGTAGGAGATGTTGAAAGTACTCTGTGGAAAGAAAAGGGCTATAAAAGAGGATTCTTCTCAGTGTAAAAAATAATGGTGTTCATCTCTACACCAAGGAAGGGAGAGGAAAGCTGAGGGGAAGAAAACAGAGGTAAGTAGGCAGGTCTTGACCATTGTGGCTTGAATAGCAACAATCATCATCAAGCAAGTCTTATCAGAGTTTATTATTTTGACGGAGGCATTGTTCACTTCCACTGCATCATGAATGTCCATACTCAAATTAATTACAAAACAACTTCAAATATAATTATACTTAGGGTGACCATATAATGGATCCTGCAAACTCAGACAAGTGTAAGCCATTAAAGAGGGCACTATTAATGTTTATACCAGAGCAACTTGTATGAACCAGAACAGTCCTGGGAGAACTAAAACAAATGGTTATCCTAAGTATTATTCATCTACATGGAGATATACATATAACTGAGGCTCTCAACAACGAATATGTATTACATATCTGTACTATGCTGGGTATACAATAGAGCTGAATGGGTGATCAGATTCTAAAGTCAGCAAGTAAGGCAAAGTTAAATCTAGTCAAAATTATTCTTAAGTACTTCTTAGGGCTATATCATTTTTGGAAACTAGTATAACATTTGGATATATATTCAACAGACCCAGTTCTTCCTCCACACTAAAAACCAGTCACTCCTCCTTGTGCATGCACCAGGCAGCTTGCAGTTAGGAACCAATGTATATTATAGTTTCATATTGTTGCATATTGCATATATTGTACACAGCGAATTATACTCCTTGTGCAGATATATTACGAGAGCTCATGAAACTGATTCTTTTTTTAAAAAACATTTTTGCTAATCCTCAACAGAGTATATTTTTCCATTGATTTTCAGAGAGAGTGGAAGGGAGGGGGAGAGACAGAGAGAGAGACACATCAATTTGAGAGACACACCAATTGGTTGCCTCCTCGGGGCCAGGGATGGAGCCTGCAACTGAGGTATGCCCGTGAGCCTGCAGTTTGCAGGCCGACGCTCTATCCACTGAGCCAAACCTGCTAGGGCTCACAGGGCTGGTTCTGACAGAAGGAAAACAGATCAGTATGACCCATCTACACTCACTCTGGGCAATGCGCATATGTTCCAACCAGTACCACTTGACCACTTACTAGATTCCAAGTCAGTAAGTATGGCGGGGCGGGGGGTGGGGGGGCGCGGAGACTTAGCTTAAGTTAATTATAAAGTGATACTATTCACAAAGTTGAATAATATATAGTAAACTTGAACAGTTCAACTCTAACTGTAGAAGTATATAGCACTGCAATCAAATCCTTACTATCCTATACAATAAAAGCCTAATATGCAAATTGTCCCCTCGACCGGGGTTTTGACCGGGAGTTCAACCAGGGGTTTGACCAGGGGGCAGGGCTGGCAGTGGTGGTGGCAGGTGTCTGGGGGAAGGGAGGCGCCCTCGGCTGGCAACCGCTAGGGACCCTACACATGCACCAATTTCGTGCATTGGGCTTCTACTGAAATATAATGAACAAAAGGATCATGTGTCTAGATATAAAGGAGTATGGAAGAAACAGTGAGTGAATTGGCTTCAGGAGGATCAGTAAATGTGAATTTTTTTCCAATCCAAGACCAATGAATGGAAGTTTTCCTAACAGAGCAAAAGAGTGATGGCTTGGAGGAGAGATGGAAATATACTGAGAGAGAGAGAGCAAATTTCACATAAGAAAGAGATCTCTCCAAATCTATGAGGCTTACAATAAAAACAGCAGACATAACAAATAAACCAAATAATTTCACTTATCTATAGCTATAATTTTGAAATTATTATGAGAAAAGACCCTATTAAGAGACTTATAAAAGTAATCTATAGTGTCTGATTATAAAGGTCTGCCATTGACAAGATAATAAAATAATTTATATTAAATGAGTGTAAAGGGACAGAGTTAGTTTTGAAGGTATAAGCTTTTTTAACTATTAACATAATGTTCCATACATCAAAGTCTATCTGTGATGATAAACATCAGGACACAAATTAAAGCTATTAAAATAAAACATTCTTAAAATCAAGACAAATAAGTCATAGAAAGAATATCCCAGCATTGCTGACACTCAGGCATTTACGGCAACTAGGAAGGCTGGATACATGGCAAGACCAGTGTTATCAGTGATTTTTGATGTTATATCAGCTGTAAATAGACTCATGTGTCCCCATATATGTTCTCTGTACTCTCATGCTCACTTAAAAGCATCATTCCTGGAAATTAGCTCGAAGACCTTGCATGAGAACATCATCAACTTCCACTGAAACTTTTTTGCTTCTGAGCCCTGGTGACTAAAGGACATATACTCAAATACCATTTATCACAATAACCACATATTCACAGGCTCTAAGCCTTTTGTCTAACACATTTCAAAGTTCTCCTTTCTTATAGTATGGGTGAGTTACTTTTTAAAAAATTCTTTGCACTGTGGCAGAACAGAATTGTCAACTTTATAACATATGACACTCTGGGCTCAGCATAGTCTGAGCATTTGTGCTTCTCTTTTATAATCCCAAAATTAAGTGTTAAAATGGAATCATTACATATATCCTCAATGTGCATTCTCATTAACTTCTGATTTGGGGAAAAAATAATTTGCCTAAGTCATGTGCAGCTATTTCGGAGATATTTCCATGGAGGTACACATGTACACTTGAATATACTTGACAAATACAAAACAATTAACTCAGCGTATAGAGTTATGATGTTGGAAATCGGAAAGCATTGCAAGTGCCAAGACCAACACTCCCACCTGCCCTGAAATTGCAGAAATTTACAGAAATGAAGTTAGATCAAGAAGAGTCTCTCTAGTATTGGGTAAAGCAGAAATAAATCCTCATGACCTACTTAAAAATGTGAAATCCCAGCCTTGAAGGACTTGGCTTTTAAGGTATTTTTCACCGTACATCTTCTAGTACTTTGTGAATGGAATGGAATGACAGCAATGCAGAAAATGGGAAATTAAATACATTTACAATGAAAATCCTTATGCAATAATAGATATACCTTAGGGTTTAGTGACATTTTAAAATATCTGAGATAAGAGAAATTATGTCACTTGTAACTAACACAACCTTAATTGGTAACAGCAAAGTTTCTTTAAAACCTTAATGGTAGTCTAAATTTAGATGTGTTGGATTTTTCGATAAATATCACCACAGCTTTCCCAGCCTGTTGCATGTTGGAAGCATTGCTAATCCAAGATCTTAAATGTTTGGCTTAATAAGTCTTTATTTGAACATAACTTGCAAAACAACAAATGACATGAAATCTGATATGAAGACATGGGAGCCCTTCCTCTAACTGTAACGGCCGGATGGGAGACACGGCCGCTGGCATGGAAGAGAACAGACTTCTAAAGTGGCCATTGCAGAGGCACCTGTAAAGCTCAATGATGCACTTGAACACATCTTGTGGCAGAAGCTAATTGTGATGAAAGTCACAAAGAAACAGAGGAACCACATCACAGGCATGCTGAGAGAGACAGAAAGAAAATCAAGGCTACAGGAAGGAGAAGCAGGTGACCATGTAAAAGGGTAACTTGAGAAAGAATCTGAGGCTCATAAATAAATGTCTGTAAACAAAGAAAGAATGGCATCAGAGACATTAATGAGGTACAAATAACATGTGGGCGTTTAAAGGTTTCTCTTCGTTTGGGGATGTGGTGGGAGGAAGGGCAATATATCTGGCAGGTTTCATAGGTTAGGTTGGCAGCAGCTTTGACTTCCAGGGCACGGAGTCTCGGCGGTCCCTTATAGGGGGCCGTGCTGACGGCAGAGGTCGGTGTGCAAGTGTAATAGCGTGGAGAGTGAACATATTTGTTCAAAGTGCCAACAATCTGGTCAGTGTACAACGATGCACGTAATTCCAACATTTCCCCACGCTGCTCTGTGCAGCGTGGACTTGAAATCCTGTGAACTTCAACTTTATCTAATAGGAGTTGCATCTAATTTATTTGCCAAGTAAATACATACTTCAGTAGTATTGCTATTGTGGCACCTAAGACACAAGTAGAAGTTAAAAAAAGATGACTAAAAATAAACTAATGGTCCGAGAAGAATAATACAGGCTATATAGTCTGATCATTTTGAAAATTTATCAGCCTCTGGAGAATCTCTAACAAAGGAAATAAAAGTTAAAAAGTGCACAAAGATTAAGTAACTTCATAAAGGGTCTTAGCAGGAAGAAACAATTTAAAATATTATCTGGGCTTCCTGTCTGCTCCCTTTTAAACTTATAAGGAATTGAGCTGAACCTTAAGCAGGTATTTTTCCCCTTCATTTTTTTCAATATCTTTTAGAAGAAAACAGTAATATTTCATTCAGCTTGGCAATGTGGATATCCAGAGGTTTCACTCATGGTTACATATACATTAAATAGGATGAAAATAATTTTATTCTCCTTTATTGTTACAGAATTACAGTTATTAAGTGGAAAACATACTGAAACCAGCCTCATAGTAAATATGAATAAAACACTTTTCTCATAATACATATATATCAGCAACTTAAATACTAGTGTTTTCCTTGAAACATTATTTCTCTCGTGCAAATAAGAATAGAAATATAGTTAACTTTTAAACAAATGATTACTGTCAGGAAGATCCAGGAATGTATCACAATTAAATAAAATATGTTTTAAAAATCACCAATGTAATAAAAATACACATATTTTCCTTAAAATAAGTTAGTCTTTTCCAGGTGAAGTGACAAAGTGGCATAGGACACACATGACCACAAGTTGAAATAAAAGTTTTACTAAAATAATCATCAAAATAAAGTTATATTCTCTTTAATATCTTAAAAAGCACAGATTAAATTTATTTAATTAGTTTTCAAGTAAGTAAATATAAAAGCAGTAACAAGTAACCCTTATAATCATTCATAAACTTTGTAGTTGTATTATACTTTATTTATACTATGTTGACATTTTATCTAATTTAAGGACAAAACTGGATAACATTGGACATGTTATTTTATGGTATCTACTTCCACAGGAATTTTTCTCGGAGTGAAAGCAATTTGACATTAAATAAAAGATAGTAATAATAATTGTAGTGATGAGATAAAGGAACCTTGAAATATACCAATGAAATAAACCAAGTTGTAAATCTTTTTTAAAAAAACAAAAAGGATGGAAATCTTACCTTTTGCAATAGCATGTGTGACAGGGAATGAAAAGCATATAATTTTTATACAATTCTGTACTAACCAGAATTAAATGTACTAACTAGCAAACTAACAAGTTTGTTGGAACAAAAACAGAAACCAGATTTTATGCTAACAACCTCTATTTTAGCCTCTATTTTAGTACATTGCAGGGACCAGCAGTACCTGTCTAGATAGGAGATGACTGACCACAAGAATTCGGCTGACACTGAAGGATTCAACATGCTGACACCAAGATCTTTGTCGGAACCAGCAAGAACACTGCCCACACATCTCCACTTCCCCTCACTGTCCTTATAAAAGCCACTGGCTTGCCTAGAGATGTTAAAATGGTTTTTAGGATATGAGTCCACCTTCTTCCTGGGCCACTGGCACTTGAATAACCTGGAGGTTATTGTGCTAAGTGAAATAAGCCAGTCTGAGAAAGACAAGTACCATATGAGTTCACTCATATGTGGAATCTAATGAACAAAATAAACAAACAAAACAGAAACAAGCTCATAGATACAAAGGACATGCTGACATCTCTCCAAGGGGTAGGGGGTTGGAGGGCTGGGTGAAGAAGATGAAGCAATTAAGGCAGGGGTGGGGAACATATAAGGCCCGAGAAATCATTTGGTCTGGCCCTGCCAAGGCATTAGGGGTGAGTTAATTAAATGTTTGAGCAAATGTAGCAGGCTAATTTTTAAGTTGATAATTTTGTATGCCCATGAATGATGTTATAAATATCCAAATGGCCCTTGGCAGATAAAAGGTTCCCCACCCCTGGATTAAGAAAAGAAAAAAGAACAACTCATAGACACTGGCAACACTATGCTGATTACCAGAAGGAAAGGTGGGTGAGGGGAGGCAGAAGCGGGTAAGGGGGTATAAATGGTGATGGAAGGAGACTTGACTTGGGTTGTGAACAGATGATGTGTTGTAGAACTGTACACTGGAAACCGCTATAATTTTGTTGACCACCCCAATAAATTCAATAAATTTTTTTAAAAAGAAAAGAAATAAAGATTTTGATCCAAAAGCTACAGACTTTCTTTTTCCTATGGGCTTGTTGTGTTAATAACTGGAGTACTAGGTAAGAAAGGCTTTTTCATTTTTATTCAGAACTCATATTAGATTTTATGAAAACCTTTACATCTGCAGGTCTCTTATAAGTATCCAAATTGTGTGAGCACTATCTTTGAAGAACCACGTATTTGAATGTAATCTTTCTCTATTTGAGATTATAACAAGTATGTATACATACTCATGGGCAAATAAAAATGCCCTTTGAGGATATCATAACTCCAGCCATCCTACAATTTTGAAGAGGGACCTGGGAAAGATAAGCAGAGAGGAGGAATAGCACCCACTCATGCCCTGCTAGCCCTTGTTTCATTGCTGGGATTTCCCTGCAGCAGGAGACGTGGCAGAGAGGACAATACTGCTCTTGGCATGTGCCCACCAGGCCAACTGCGCAGCTGGGAAATTCTGACTTGTTCTTAATGTGTATATGATAGGCATGGCAATGTTTGCTGACCTAATGTAATTCATTGCCATCATTCTGCTAGACATAATCACATGCAGTATCTGAATATTAAAGAAACCATAATTGAGTGTTTCATCTATTTCTTGGAAAGCATTTCAAATGTCATCAACATGTTACAAAAAGTCATTCAGAATTCTCAAGGTCACCCAGTGGGACCAAATGCTTAAATTAGTGTGGGCAGCATTGCCAGCTTTCATTCAGTCTTCTCAGCTGGGTGTCTGTTCTCATTATATCTGTCCACCTATCACTCCCACTGTCTTGTCCACCTAAGAAATGAATTATATAAGGCATTTGCCTTTGAAGAATTAAAAATAACTGGAGTATGAATATATATATATATATATATATATATATATATATATATATATATATTCTATACAATAAAAAGATGGATTTTATTCTCACAGTACTTCACAAATGAGTATGCAGAAAAATCCCTAAATGATAACTAAAAGAAAAGTACCTACATGTACATATCAGAATATTATCAGAACAAGGAATATTCTTTAATAGTTTATGGCTATAGAATAATTATACACAAATACACACCACACAGCGCTCACTGTATAACAATTCTACTTTTCCCCAGTGGCAACATATCCATGTGTTCTGCAGTTACCTCTTCAGGCTTCTGAACGACCCTTTACCAACTCACTTTGAATTGGAATTAACAAAAATAATTCAGGAATACATTATGTATCGCTCTGAGGTTTTGCATTCCCCACATTTGCAGAACACGGGCATTATGTCTCTTCAACTTTACCTTGCTGCTCTCACCATCTCCGCCTCAAATGTAAAATCACCTTGAGTCACTGATAGTACAACACATCACTATTTTTTTTAGAAAATAATTACTTCAAATGTTTCTAGGTAGAACACTATCATTAATAGAAAATACAATTAGGAATTAAACAGAATTTAGCACACCTTGAGCAAGTCTCTTGTTTTAAAAAGGATTGGAATATTGGATAATTCAAAGTAAATGCTACACTGTGCCACATCCCATAGTTTTCCTTAGTCAGACAAGGAACATAATGCCTAATGAAGTTATTATTCATAAAAATGTTTAAAGAACATGATCTTTTGGTGCTGGTAGTTAATGGTTTAATGATTCTGAGGAATTTCTAATCAGCTCCAAAGGCTGACCGCCAGAAAAAATAAAATAAAATAAAATCGTGACTGATTTTTGTGGCACAGACAAGCAAGATATGATTGAACACCCTGTGCTTTGAAATAACTAGGTATCACTGACATGGTTTCTTTTTTAAATTATTATTATTGTATGAATGGTGCACAAAAATTAACAAGAACTTTGTCTGCATTTAAATTCCTACAAGGCATTATTTGATTTTTTTTTTTTTTAGGTAAACACAGGGGAATTATTACCCACGGCAATTCTTTTGTCTACCCATTTCTATGTGCAAGCCCTCTCATGTAATGCAATTTTAAATTAAAGGCTCACTGCTATTTCTCCTGGGTTATACAGTTGGCTTTGCTAAGTCAATAAAAGAGTCTTTGAAAGGATTCCAACTGCATAAGGAAAATAGCTAACCCATTTATGGTTCCTGTGGAATAATTTCTTAATAGTTTCCTCCTTTACTTTAATATATTTCACATTAGAAATTATTACTTCATGGGCATTAAGAGAATGCCTCACACATCAACTCCAGGTAAGAGTTGCCTAGAGATCTTTGAAAAGTTTAAACGTTGATTTTTATGTTATTAATATGGCTTGAAATACAGATCCTAATTGGTATTGGAATAAAACAAGGAAGTTCTGCAGAGCCACCATTAAATGGTAAGTAGAGTTATTGAAATTGCCAATTCTTAACAAAAAACAATTTTTCATTTCCTCCCTTGATATCATTAATTTAAGGTTATAGGATAGAGAGCAAATGGCAATATTTAAATAATTAATAATATAGGAGGTCCCATATCTTCCAAAGTGATATAATTTTATCAATCATTTTACCATTAACACATTAGCAATTATAATGTGTCATGATTACAGAGGAAATACATGCAAATAAATGCTCATTGTGAGCATTTAATGTGCCCTCTACTAAAACAGTAGTTTCTCAGACCACAATAAATATGCATCTTTTAAGGCAATATATCATCTTGCCATGATGGTACTCTTCATTATCTAAAAGCAAGAAAGATATCTATTTCTTCAAAGCTGCGTCTGAAGTACAGGCCAGGAAACCAACATCCTTGAACCATAACAGAGTATTGCTCCCCACAGAAAATGATTTGCCATGACAAGGATTGCACTGAGTCTAAGGTTAGTGGAAACAATGTTATAAAGGTTCATAGTTAAGAAACGAATGAGTTAATTGGAGAAGTTTACATTAATGGGGAGTCACTGAGGCTCAACCGTTGTTGTTATGCCCTCACCAAAGGCACTCACAATAAATTTATTATGTGACATCAGTAAAATTATCTGCTCTCATTTGTCAGGTTAAGTAATTAATTGTAGTAGGTTAAAAGTAAAGTAGGATAATGTTTTCTGTTTGCCCACATAACTATTTCTGCTAAATAGTGGCTCAGACCCAGTATAAATAATCAAATAAAATATCTCGACCTCATCAGAGATGTTGCAATTCCAAAGCCTCACAAAAATATCTTGTTTCCAGTCTCTGACTTTATTTGGCAGCAAATAGCAAACAATTATGATGCCTTTGCATGGGTTGGGACATGTCTACTAACAAGTGACTCATCTCTCTTTATTCCATACTAGAGGCCTGGTGCACGAGAAATTTGTGCACAGGTGGGGGTCCCTAGGCCCGGCCGGTGATCAGGGCCTATTGGGGCCGTCTCACCCAGTTCCGATCAGTACGGGGCCTGCCTGACGGCAGGTTTGCCAGCTGGGGGGAGGGACCAGGGGAGATTGACTGGCCGTGGGAGGTTGGCTGTGGGAGCGCACTGACCACCAGGGGGCGGCTCCTGCATTGAGCTCCCCCTGGTGGTCAGTGCACATCATAGCGACTGGTGAACTGGTCGTTCGTCCCAGTCATTCAATTACAACGGAAGCTTAGGCTTTTAAATATATATAGATAGATAGTAGTCAGGTCTTAAAGCCCACATCTAACTCCAAATAAGAGATCTACCATATACATGCTCAGAAGTGTATTAAGTACCTTCCATGAACTTGCATTCCAAACTGAATACATTACTTTGACAATCAATATCAACCTTTAGTGAAATGCTAAGTAGCTCAGAGAACAAAATACCTTTCCATAAGGTAGAGAAATCATTCAAAGTTAAAATGCACTGTGTGTGGAACTAACATCTATAGAAATTGTAATTTCCCTGAAGTTAGGGGCCGTGTCTGTTTTTCACCATTATTTCTCTAGATTCTAGCAGAAATACTAGTTGAAAGGTAATATTATAATGGAAATGTGGCCAATATTTTCACTTGAGTAAATGGTCATCATTCTTTCAATAGTACTAGAACTCCGAAACCAATGAAAACAAACAGAAAGCATAGAAAAGAGGAAATAACCTGGTTAGTGTGGCTCAGTGGTTGAGCGTGAACCTATGAACCAGGAGGTCATGGTTGGATTGCCGGTCAGGGAACATGCCTGGGTTGCAGGCTCAATCTCTGGAAGAGGTGTGCACATGTCTCCTACTGGGGATCGAGATCGCAACCCGGGCATGTGTCCTTGACCAGAATTGAATTTGGAACCCTTCAGTCCATAGGCTGACGCTCTATCCACTTAGCCCAACAGACTAGGAAACAGTTTTTAAATAGGCAGAATTTCCCCCTCAATTTTAGTAGCTATTAATTGTTGCTTTCTTGTTAAACACAATTTGTCACTCACTGTATGGTATATTGGCCTTCTTAGCATTTCTGTAGTTTACGGCAATTTCTTCATGACTTTGAAAATGAAAACAAAGAGATGGTCATTCTCAAATATTGTTTATCTACTGTTTTAGGACTTAACCTTTTGGGTATTTTTAAACTCTCCTCATATATAAAAATTTCTTGCACCATCTACCACTTACCATCTACCTTCACAAATACAGATTTTTAAAAATTGAAACATTCTTTTTAAAAAATATATTTTATTGATTTCAGAGAGGAGTGGAGAGGGAGAGAGATAGGAATATCAATGATGAGAGAAAATCACTGATCAGCTGCCTCTTGCATGCCCCCGATTGGGGATGGAGCCTGCAACCCAGGCATGAGCCCTGACCAGAAATCAAACCCTGACCTCCTGGTTCATACAACGCTCAACCACTGAGCCACACTGGGCAGGCAAAAATGGAAATATTCTGATCAAACCTAATTTTGTTACTACTAACAGTACTTTCTAATGTTTTCAATATTAAAAAAATCAGGAAAAAATTGCCAACTACAATAATATTTTTTCTTTGATACCAAAATGAAATATAAAACCAAAATATCTCATGTCATTTCATGAACATATAGAAATCATAAAGCCCTTTCTCTAGTTATCATTATTCATGCACTCGCTTTAAAATGTCCACATGTAAGTGGTAGTGATGTTTATTAGAAATCAAGCTTTATTTTTCTGCCCCGAGATTCTTGCTTAAGGTGAAGACATTACCACTCACCTCATCAATGCAAATATGAGCACATTCGAAGGCAGACATTGCATGTCTGAGCACTGTCTCTGAGTTTCTAATGCTCTTTCAGGAAGGAATGTATAAAGAAGTGCTTTCCTGCAATTCAGACTTGAGAGATAAACAGACTCATATCTTCTTTGCCAATAATTACTAGTAATGTTTTTCAATGGGGTGAATATGATGTGACATGCATTATAATTATCATTTACAGGAGGGCATTCAAGGAATAATTTAATAAAATATGCTGGTAAAATTAATTCCACCTTCACAATAATCAATCAGGAACTTCATACTGAATACTTCTTCCCTTCCCTTCACTATTAAAGAAAAGATAGGAAATGTACAAATATAATCATGGAATCATAGATTCTGAGAAAAATAGAATCCAGCTAGTCCAAATGATTTCCAAATGTACTCCAAATGATTTCCTTCTATCTATTGGACTTCAGGGGGTTTTCGTCTGTTTGTTCATTTTTAAATATGGAATATTTCACATATCTTTGAAGCCCCAGCACTTATAGCACAATAGCTGCCATTGAAAGGCATACAGTAATGTTGGTTGAATGAATGAATAGACAAGTTCATTAATACACTCATCCATATCAAGTATTTGACTTGTTCGTCAGTCATTGAGTGTAGAAATGGTCTTCCACACATTTCAGACAAACCCTTTTGCTATCAGATAGCTGTGTCCACATTTCTGTTAGGTAGATATTATGGGCTATGGTACAGTTAAGAAATTTTTATAATGATGGGCTCCTATGGGACAATCCACTCTCTCTATATAAGACCCAGAAAAGAACCTCAAATGTGGGCCAAACACCAGGGTCCTACAGAAGGAGAAGAAAGTCTCCTTTGTTCCAAAAATGGGACCTGTGTGGGAAGGCCCTGCTTAGAGGAAAACAAAATTATCTCAGAGAAAATAGGGGGCTAGGAAAAGTAAACAATGTATTAAATATAGATATATATGGGTGGGCAAAGGGAAGTGTATAATTGTGAATACACAAAATACAGTTTATTCCTATATTATTTATTAATGATTGTATTACAACTGTAAACCCACTTTTTGCTACTCCTGTATTTATTTCATTAGTAATTTTTCTTTAAATCTAAAAAGCAATCACTTCTGAAGCAACTCAGATTTGCAGTCAGCTATAAGCTTCTCTGACAGGATGCCATTGTCCTAAAGCACACCCTTCCATTCAGTAGGTGCCTGTTGGCCTCCACGCTGATTCTCAGGCCGATTTCTCCCCCGAACTTTATGTGATAAAAACCACCTCTCTTTTTCAGGATTGCAAACCAGTCATTATTGGTTTGAAATTCAATATTTACTTTGTTTTATATTTTTCTTTATTTCATTTTTTTCAAGTCTCAGCAAAATTCCTGTCTTTCTGTATATTATATATTAAAATTTATCTTTATTGTTGAAATTGCTACAGATGTTCCCTCCTCTCCCCCCATTTACTTCCTACCCCCACTACTCTCCTCCCCAGGCCTTCATCACACTACTGTCTGTCCGTAAGTTATGTATATATGCACTTAAGTTTTTTGGTTAATCTCTTCCCACCTCCCCCTTTTCCCTCTGAAATTTGTCAGTCTGCTGCATACTTCACTGTTTCTGGATCTATTTTGCTCATCAGTTTATTTTGTTCATTAGATTCACAATATATATGAGTGAGGTCATGTGATACTTGTCTTTCTTTGACCGATTTATTTAGTTTAGCATAGTACACTCCAGGTCCCTCCATGCTGTCTCAAAGGGGAAGAGAGCCTTCTTTTTTAGAGATGCATAGTATTCCACTGTGTAAACGCACCACATCTTTTTTATACACTCACCTACTTATGGCCACTTAGGCTGTTTCCAGATCTTAACTATCTAATATAATAATAGAGGAATATGTAAATTAGCTGGGGGGCCGTAACATCACCACTGATCTACAAGCAGCAGATAGCTATTGGAGGGTAGGGCAGCGGGCGGAGATCTACAGGAGGGCGGGGAAGCAGGCGGAGAGCTAAAGGAGGGTGGGGCAGTGAGCTAGGAGAGGCAGAGAGCTACCAGTGGCAGTGGGAGGGGTGGC
Source organism: Myotis nattereri (assembly GCF_964212035.1). Taxonomy (NCBI): domain Eukaryota; kingdom Metazoa; phylum Chordata; class Mammalia; order Chiroptera; family Vespertilionidae; genus Myotis; species Myotis nattereri. The sequence goes on along the minus strand of NC_138076.1, from coordinate 38,254,032 downwards.
CAGCTGCGGCAAGCATCAGTGAGCCACGTGCAGATCTACTAGTTGTAAATAATGCTGCTATGAACAGTGGGATGCACGTATTTTTTCCAACTCTTAGGATATATTCCTAGAAGTGGGATCACTGGGTCAAATGGCAGTTCCATTTTTAATTTTTTGAGGAAACTCCATACTGTTCTCCATAGTTGCTGCACCAGTCTGCATTCCTACCAAGAGTGCATGAGGGTTCCTTTTTCTTCACATCCTTGCCAGCACTTGTCATTTGTTGATCTGTTGATAGTAGTCATTCTGGCAGATGTGAGGTGATACCACATTGTCACTTTAATTTGCATCACTCTGTTGATTAGTGATTTTGAGCATTTTCATATGTCTCTTGGCCATCTGTATGTCCTTCTTGGAGAAGTGTCTATTTAGGTCCTTTGCCCATTTTTTATTGGATTGTCTGTCTTCCTTTTGTTAAGTTGTATGAATTTTTTATATATTTTGAAAATTAAATGTGTCATTGGCAAATATATTCTCCCATACAGTAGGCTCCCTTTTCATTTTGTTGATGGTTTCTTTTGCTGTGCAGAAGCCTTTTATTTTGATGTAGTCCCATTTGTTTATTTTTTCCCTTTGGTTCCCTTGCCCTAGGAGATGTATCAGCAAACACATTGCTACAAAAGATTTCTGAGATTTTGCTGCCTAAGGTTTCTTCTAGGATTTTTATGGTTTCACAACTTACAGTTAAGTCTTTTATCCATTTTGAATTTATTTTACGTATGGTGTAATTGTTGGTCTAATCATTTTTTTTGCATGTACCTGTTCAATTTTCCCAACACCATTTATTGAAGAGACTATCTTGACTCCACTGTATGCTCTTGCCTCCTTTGTCAAATATTATTTGAGTGCAATGGCTTGGGTCGATTTGTGGGGTCTCTGTTCTGTTCCATTGGTCTATATGCCTGTTCTTGTGCCAGTACCAGGCTGTTTTGATTACAATGGTTTTGTAGTATAACTTGATATCCAGTATTGTAATCCCTCTAACCTTGTTCTTCTTTCTCAAGGTTGCTCTATATTATCTTGATGCTCAAGGACACATTTTTTGTCCTATTCTTTATAGACTGGGCAGAGCAATTATCCAGGATTTTTCTCCACACACTTACTCAAAGGCCAGTTCACTTGGTTAATGTAAAAGGTGAGCATTACTTGTGGTCATGTCATTATGCTTATTCAAGGGGCTTGAACTGGACCATGAATTTGTCATCATTATTATCATCGTCATGAACAGCAGCAGCATTTGCTCAAGGTAAGTATAAAACAATGTAATATTAAAGTCATGGTTCATGAGACAGTGATGTACACCATGTTTATCAAGGTATGTTCCTTTAGGCACCTACACAAGGAATGCCTGGGCTGCATATTCAGTTCTTGAGGCATATGGAACTCACTGAATTGGAATCTTTTGGGTAAATGTTCTGGGATTTAGATATTTGCAATGTTATCAGCATAAGTCTTATCTATGTTAAGGAATGAGAACCACTATGAGACTACCTTAAGGCTTAATATTCTCTTCCTATATTACCATCATTTTTATAAAGACACAAGTTATAAATTTAATTCAGCTAATTCTCTCCTCTATACCCAGTGTCCAAAATTGCCTCTATTGATTATGTAAACTTAGGAATCAAGGGAAATATATTAGGAAGCTTTTTAAGAAGTTATGTTACTTAATAAAGCTTTTTATTTCTAATATCTAACTTTACCCATGTAGGTGTTATTCACCCCATTTCTTCATCTTTGGTTCACATGCAGGAGGAATAGGGAAGCAATCACCATCCATCATAGAACAACTCTTTATCCACACACCATTCCTCAGACAGCCCTTCGACTTATTTCTTCCATGATGAACGAGCTTGGTCATCATGCAACAGTCACTCAGCGGGATTGCAACCCACGTGGATAAAACTGAGTGCCCTGCATTCTTCCAAGCCAGTCCCCTCCTCCTTCCAGGTTCTGTTTTCTCAGGGAAAAGCACCACAGCTCACCAGATTCTGAACGTGTCATACCCGAGCGAGCGGTGACTCTGTCACCTCCAACGCCCAGACAACCTCAGTGCTCTTATTACTCCTCAAAGACCACTTTCAAATATCTCTCTTTCTTTCCAGTCCCTTCACTGCGGGGTTGCCAACACCAACGTCTCTAGGCCCAGAAACAAAGTTAACGTTAACGTGTGCAGTGTCTGCCTTTCTAAATTGAAGAACTGACATTCAGGTCTCTCTCTCTCTCTCTCTCTCTCTCTCTCTCTCTCTCTCTCTCTCATACACACACACACACACACACACACACTGATGCTCCAAACTAAACAAATGTCTGTAATTTGCAAGCCCTATTTAGTTTTTTCCTCGTTATTCTCTTTTTCTTTCATTCCTTGATTTCCCTGATAACCACTTTTCGAATCTCTGTTCCCATGTAGTTCACCTGTTTAGATTACAAAGGCAAGATCATGCAGCTATTTTTTTATGTGCCTTACTCACTTCAGTTTACTTTCCAGTGTCTTCCAGGTGTATCCGTATTGTTGCCAATGCAGAATCTCCGTCCTTTTTTTATTAAAATGAATAACGTTCCATTGTATACAGACTGGGGCAATGGAACTGTAAGTTTTACAGTTGTGAGTATGCAAAACAGAACTTATTCTTGTATTGTTATTTATTATATTTATCGATTATTGTATCATTTTCCATATGAACAACTGTAAACCTAATTTTGCCCCACCCTGTATACTCAGTATTCCTCACTGGACTACTGATTGCATGATTTTCACACGGCCACTGATCTGTTTCTACTAATTCTCACTGTCACAGGTATAATCCTTTAGAAGTTAAACATGGCCATATTGTCTCCTTGTCTGGAGAATGACATTAGCCATTCTGAAAAAGGACGTTAAAGGAAACAGGTGAACGTGTACGGAGCTAGAGCAGAAAAAGTATTGTGGGTGTGGTTGGAAACTCTAGACTAGACTTCAGGAGGGAAGATTTTGTTTTTTCCACCTCCAAGTGGGAGGCTAGAGCTGGGGCCAGGTGGGTTCCAACAGCATGATGGAGTGAGCAGAAGGTATGGGTCTCTCTCTGCTCTCTCCTTGTAATATGTTCTCCCCACTTCCTTCCCTTTGCTGTCTCCTCCTCCCATTCTCTCGTCTTTCTCTTTCTTTTCTCTCCCCTTTTCCTAACATGGCTTCCTAATGCTGATTAATATGCTTTTCTTTTCACTTCTCTATTTTCCCTCTCCTTCCTCTTAAGCTCTCATATCTTTTCTACCTCAGTTCCTTCCTTTAAACTCCATAAAATGGCATATGAACTTGGATAGCCTAAAAAGGTACATTTATTGCTTTATTCAGGGTGGGGCAAAAGTAGGTTTACAGTTGTTCATATGGAAAATAATACAATAATAAATAACAATACAAGAATAGACTCTGTTTAACATACTTATAACTATAAACCTACTTTTGCCCAACCTTGTATTGCCCATTATCAACCTAACAATAGAAAACATGGGATGTTTCATATTTGGACAAGTAGCCTCGTCCAAAAGGCTACTTTAATTTAGTTATATGTAGTCTATCATTTGTATTTGTTTCTGAAGGGCATTTTCTCTCTGGTAAGTGACCCTAAGTAGAATGAAAGCATTCTTTCCTTTGTCATAATCAATTGTATACTGTGCATTGAGGTTCAGTGTTGTAGGAATTATATGAATACTGAAGGGAAATTTACTGAAGTACTGTACTTGCTTCTTTATTGCTATAAATTATCTTAGTCAAAATGCCAAGAACAGATAATAGCCATTTTCAACCTGGGAAATATATTAAAATAATAATGATGTGGGCAAAAGCATAGGAAAACTTAATAAAAAATATTTTTAAGCATATCAAGTAAAGCTTCAAAATATGTGTAAATTAAAGAGCTATTATTTAACATTTATAAAAAGAAATAAAAACACTCTGACCAGAAGTATAACAATGTGAATAAATGTGTCTTTAAGTATATGCATAATTCCAATGAAACACACAAATACACACACACACACACACACACACACACACACACACATATATATATAGATATAGATAGATGTTAGATATTGTTTCTGTAGAAAAACATGCATATAGAGTCAAAGTCATAGATTGCTAGAATAAGAGAGACATGAATAATCACCTGAAATTTAATATATTTTTTAAGGTAAAGAACTCACCATTCAGAGAAATGAAGAATGAGGGATGAAAAATGAAAAAAAGTCCATTTTGAAAGGGGTACCTCTTTATATCCAGAGAAATCTGGGATCCTGCTTGGTTATAGTTTTGCCTCCCTCCTCCTAGGAGTCACATCAGATAACAAAAGACTGGTCCTCAGGATAAGCAGTCATCAAATGCCCTTGGTCCCCTATAATGGATATTGATTACCAGCGATGGTCACTGTAGCCCAGATTATGTGGTTAATCCCACGCACTGCCTGGTACCTAAAGAAAAAAACACTAGGACACAGGGATAGGATATGCCTACCTGCACTAGAATAAACAGTGAGTGGCTTCCGGAGGATAGAGTCCATAGATGTGCTTCAGAGAGACAGAGTGGGTACCAGAGATGGACAAAGAACACACAAAATACTCCTTGTGCATAGAAATACAGGCGTGTGATGGTTGTATGCCTTTGTATTAGTAACTCTCAGGGAAGAAAGGAAAGATTTCGGGGGAAATTAAGTACCACACTGAAAAATCAAAGTAGTTCTATTTCTATGGCCCAAACTTGAACAATGAACACAAGAGCCAATGATAAGAAGAAAGGACATTGTTGCAACCCATTTGGCTAGAATTTGAACTCTGCGTGGAGACGTACAATTAATGGTAGAATGAGGCGAGGAGCTCTGAGGCTTTCCTGACTAGGAGGCTTTGAAAAACTATAGATGGAGAGCAACACAATTCAAGAGACATCAGTACGAGATGTCTGCTGGCACTGAGGAGGGGAGGTGGAACCATCTTGGTAAAAGAGGCTTATGAATATATTTCTGAAATATGACTGTGATATTAGAACACTAACCCATATAAAGTAGATAAGACTTGGAAGGTCTTGAAAATGCTTTTTGCATAATACATCGCATTTATCTTTTTTCCTTTAACTGAAGAACATTTCATCCCTATGCTCACATTCATTGTACATTGTTGGATGGGTTGATCCCAGCATACAGAGGTGACAATATACAGGTGTCCCAGAGCTTCTTGGTTGCTGCATTAGCTAAGAAGAATATGGAATTTCTCTAAACCTCAACTTAGTAGGAGGTGAAGTTAGGAAAACCAAATGATTTATTTTATTCCATGTTGGTTTTTGAGCCTGGCTAGTCTGTCTACCACTGTCCTCAACTCTACTCTCACCAGTTGGTCTAAAGCTGTCATCATCTCCCCACTGGCCATTGCAGCAATGCTTGTTGTGTGGTTATGGATTGTTGAGCTTTAGAATCACCCACCAGTGGACAGGTGGGAGAGGTAGATTCTTGGGCCTCCCACCAGACCTAATGAATTGAAGTAGCTGGAAGTTGATCCATGGAATCTGCTTTTTCCTCTCTTCAGGTGATTCTTTTGGGCCCAATTATTTGCAAAAACACAGTAGCAGAGCATTCTCTTGATTCATTATAAAAATCTACATGAAAAGGGATTATCTTCCTCTCTACTTGTATCTCTTGGTTATTAGACTCAAATGCAATATTAATTTCAGGAGAATACCAGGGCTTACTGCCTCCCAGATGGCAGCCTGTAGGTAACAGAGACATTTAGAGCACCATTTGGAAACTAATATTCTCATAAATGCCAGCCAGGGGTAAGACAGCACTAACGAATCTTTACACATTTTATGTACATTTTTTACTTCATCATCCAGAAAAATCAATCAGACTAACACCAGAATTTTAAACCTCAAAATTAACTTAAAGCATCCAGGGAAACCCTTTCATTTTACAGATGGGAAGAATGAGAGCCAGAGTGTCTGCGACATGATAACACAAGTATCTGCTGTCAGATCCAAGATCCAGGTTTTCTGATAAAAGCCCAGGACTTTCCCCATTGTATATCAGTCTCTTTCCTTCCCTTCCTCCCTACCCCTCTTTCTTATATCAGAACTAGAAGCCCGGTGCACAAAAATTTGTGCACTCGGGGGTGGGGGACCCCTCAGCCCGGCCTGTGCCCTCTCGCAATTTGGAACCCCTCGGGGGATGACCACCTGCTGGCTTAGGCCTACTCTCTGGGGGATTAGGCCTAAGCTGGCAATCAGATGTCCCTCCGGCAGTCTGGCAGCCATCAGGGGATGTCCTCTTGTCAGCGTGAAGCAGGCCTAAATTACAGTCAGACATCCTTAGCACTGGTGAGGAGTCAGGAGAGGCTCCCACCACCATTGCTGTACTGGCAGCCGTCAGCCTGGCTTGTGGCTGAGCAGAGCTCCCCTATGTGGGAGTGCACTGACCACTAGAGGGCAGCTCCTGCATTGAGCGTCTGCCCCCTGGTGGTCAGTGTGTGTCATAGTGACCAGTCATTCCCAGTCTTTCTGCTGTTAGGGTCAGTTTGCATATTACCCTTTACTATAAAGGATAGAGGCCTGGTACATGGGTGGAGGCCAGCTGGTTTGCCCCGAAGGGTGTCCCGGATCAGGGTGGGGGTCCTGCTGGGGTGCCTGGCCAGCCTGGATGAGGGGCTGATGACTGTTTTCAGGCTGGCCACATCCCCTTCAGGGTGGGGGTCCCCACTGGGGTGCCTGGCCAGCCTGGATGAGGGGCTGAGGGCCATTTTCAGGCTGGCCAGTGACTGAGCTCCCAACCTCTCCTTTTTTTCTTTTCTTTTTATTCTGGGATTTATTTACCTTCTATAATTGAAACATTGTTGCCGTCACTGGTGCTCCCAGCTCTGAGGCCATGGCCAGCTGAAAGCAGGTAACTGGGGTTTGTTTAGCTTCTATAATTGAAACATTGTTGCTTTCAGGCTCAGAGCCAGGCCTCGGCAGGCAGGGAACCTTGGCTTCCTCCATCACTGGAGCAAGCAAGCCTCATGTTCACTTCAGCTGCGTGGCTGCCGGCCACCATCTTTGTTGGCAGTTAATTTGCATATCGCCCTGATTAGCCAATGGAAAGCATAGCAGAGGTATGGTTAATTACTCTTTTTGTCTTTTATTAGATAGAATGACTTCAACTATTCTTTATCTCTGGTCAAATAAGGAATGACAGGGGTTTTTTTCATTTCATGTTTTTCTTCAGTGTTCAGAATTTACTTCAGAGGATTGAGTCTCTTAGTCCAAGTCATAGATTGTTTGGAAGAGGAAAAAAAAACTTGACTGTTCCTTACAGCACCATAAATAGTTTATAGTTGATCAAAGTACATTTTTATCCTAAATACCACTACAGACTCATTTTCTAACGAAGTATTTCCTTGTCAGTTTCTGTTCTGCAACATTGCAGTTTACCTTCAAAGAAACTGTTTATATCTAACACTAAATTTCTTGGGGTACATCTTCAAGGAACATATTACAATCATTATGACCACAAATGATATCACTGCTGTCATATTAAAGAAAAGATTCCATAGGTGACAAGTAGCTTCGGTATAAGAAAGGTGATATTTACATCTCAGTCAGATAACTGTTTTGTCCCACTGAGGCAGAATTACCTGACAAATTAAATATCTTTATTTGGATGGCAAGGGATGATGAGAGTTACTTCCTGAAACGCAGAGGAATATATCTACCTTGAGTCAAATCACTAGTGTGATTTTCATTTAACATAATTCACTTTGTTTGAGTATTTTATTGCCTACATTCTCAATAAAATTGCTCCCATATTAGACATTGGTGTACACTCCACAAACATTAAGTTGATCATTTTAAAGTGGGTATAAGCTTAAAACAGATTCCTTCATTTCCCAGACTTAAATCTTTATTAACTTTTTTCTTTAAACCTGAGCTTGGAGTTCTCCTTTAAAAAAATTTACTCAACCTAGTTCAAAACTTCTTAGTTGGGTTGGCCACCCTGGCTTTTAAATTTAAAGCCCAAATGTTACATGTAATACACTTTAAGAATATTTAACACCCAGTACTTAATATCAAACATTTCTTGAATAAATAGAATTTCCTATGATTTGTATTGTTTTATTTGAGAATCTACAAAGAAAACAGATTATTTCAAATTATACTTTTTAATATCTAAAACGAAGTTACTTCCCAAGGTACCAAATCCCTAACGGTTTTTATTACATCATCACATGCTTATCAGTTGTTACTAGAATAGGTGCCAGACCATTTATGAAAATGTCTGGCACATGGAAGCAATACTGTATAGTGAAACAGTTAAAAAGTAACAGTTAGAGTCAGACTAATAGTGCTCAAATCTTGTCTGCTCTACTTGGATGACTTCGCACAGCTTCTCAAACTTTCTGTACATCGGTATCACCATTTTAACAGTATTTGTTTGATAGGTTGCTGTAAGGATGGAATGATCTACCTATAAAGTGCTGAAATCAGTGCTAGGCCGAGTGCCCTATATACATATAGTGGTCATTATTATTTTATAAGTAGAACTACTATTACATAGTATAATAATTGTTGTGTTGTGCTGTTATATTATTATTTTAGTAGGCTCTCAGTAACTAATTATGGAATAAGTGAGTGAATGAGGGAAAACTTTCTTTTTGCCAAAATATTTGAACTTCAATTTTTATTACATTTGAAATACACAGGGCAATTTAAGCAGTATTAGTAAAAACTGGAAATTTCATTTGATTTTTATCTAAGTTCTTTTCCTACAAGATGGTTGAGGATCCTAAGGGCCTGGTCTGGGCAGAGGGGATCTCTTAGGGTAGGGATTGGGTGAATAGAGTGCCTCTTTCCAGATCCTGGTCTCGGAGCAGAGAGTCAAAGATGGGAAGGGGAGAAAACCGAGATCTGCAAAGCAGAGAGAATCAAGCCACCAATGGATGGTCCAGAAACCAAGTAACAGGAGAATCAGAGAGTAGAGAGTAGAGGATATGCCTGAAGTTGTCATGAGGACAATTCCTGGGGCAGGGCTGTTGCCAACAGATGTGATTCCTGGGCGGGGAGGCCCTATTTAAGATGCCAAAGACTGGGCCAGTCAGTTGGTGCCTTCCTCACTTCTATTCCTGCTGCACTGCTTACACTGCAACAAATATAACCAGGACTCCCTTGTATTTTAGGCTAATGCACACACTCCTACCTTGAAAAAAAATAGCACACTTGCACACAACCTCATCACAAAAAAATATAAAGTATCTCTCTCAGTAGCAAAAGTAAAACAAGCATTTAAATTTCTCCTGACATCAACACATATACCAGAGCATAACAATGTGATCTCGGGAGGGGGTTAATGGTTGGGGGAGGGGACATCTGCAATACTTTCAACAATAAATATGAATTTTAAAAAATCATCAACAGAAACCAAGGACGAGAGGCTATGGCAGATACTGAATCTCATACTTTTTAGGCATCTCAAAGATCACTTGGGAAAAGAGAAACAAAAGTAACAGAATAAATGTCAAATCAATAAAGTTGATTTGAATCTGAAATAAGCATCTTTAGAAAATGATCTTCCCCTAAATCAAATTTTTCCTCAAGGGGGACAGGGAATTCTAGCTTGAGCATGCTTGCAGATGTTGAATATTCATCTTATGTAACAGAATGCAATTTGCATAATGTGGGGCCAGGTCTGCATGCAGGAACACCTTCAGGGAACTCAGAAGAATTAACAAGAGCATTCCCCACCTCACCACAAAAGGAATCCACAACTCACATTTTATTTTCTTTGACAGATTTTCCAGATTTTTTAAAGAAAATTTATCAAATTTCATGGGAGGCCCCAGAGAATGTTTCTGCTTAAGTTCTGTGTGCATGTGTGCGCCTGTGCGTAATGTGTGTGTGTATATTTACATGTAGTTTTTTTGATGATGTAATTTAACAACAACAGAACTAGTATTTAACAACAACAAAAGCAAAGAAAAACATTTTTCCTTGAGGCACTATGACTTTGATCTATTGATTTTTTGCTCAAAGGATAGTAGAAAGAAGTACTTTCATCTAGGTCTCTAATACTGGAACCTGTGTCGGAAATTAACTCTAACAGCATTATAATGTATGTATACAGCACATGTTAATGAAAATTATTTGTAAAGAGTAAATATTCCAGAAGAGGTCATATGGCTGGGAAAGTGCTCAACTTTATAAACACAAAACAAGGAGGCTTGATTAGAGTTAAAAGCAATATACACTTTGATATTAGAAGTATGTTCCCAGTAAAATGCTTACACATTTTGAATTCTTATTTTTAAAAAAATAGTCCCTTTAAATGTTTCTCTTCTCTTTTCAGAATTCACATTAATTCTTTCTCTTTTTATAAAATAATCTTTTACAAGAGGTTCTCAAAGACAAGTACTTTCTAAATAGAAATAAAAAGATTATATTAACATCAACTCTTTCAAAATTGCTCAATTTTCTATAAACTGGGTCACTTTTTAAAATATGCAAATACACAATTTTACAAGGTAATAATGTCATTCTGCTGCTTGATATGCTGATATTAACAAACACTGATGAATAATGAATAAACAGCTCCCACAACACTGCAGCAAAGATAAAAAATGGCAGAGGCAATAAATAGGACTTTCTCATTCTGTTATTGCTGCTATTGCTATTGCTATTTTGCAAACATTGAAAGAAGGACCAAAGACTACGGCATGTTACTTACTGATGGGTAGAGATAACCTTCTCCATTCATGGCTATGTACAACCCTGTCTTCACTCCCTGGATGGCAACAACGCGCAGTCCCACTGGTATGAGGTTGAACAGTGCTGGAAAGATAAACATGGTCTGTCACAAATGGGCAGAAAGTAGCAAGGCACTGCCATCACCGACCTCTCATTTATTTTATTTAAGAAACATCATCTTTGTTACAACCTCCTGAGAAGTTCCAATTAACTAACTTTTATTTCTCTTTATAATTAAGAAGTGTCTGCTATGAATAGTATTAGCACTTGAACTTTAGTTTGTAGATCTTAGCAGTGTGCCTATAGCATTTTGAAGAGCTGGTGGGAAAATGAGCAGAATCAAGCCTGTAATTATGCTTCTAGTATCACAGTCTCTGACACCACTTGATACCAAAGTAATCAGCTGTAAAGATTCTCAAAGAGGAGAATTTAAAAAGCTCAAGTTGACTGTTTAGCCTGGCCTTTCCTGCAGAAGGTGTGCTTAATTATTGCAATATAGCACAGCCCAGAGCTAAAAAGGTAATTCCAAAACTCAATTACTGTTGCTGAACCAACATGATAACCCAGCAGAGCCAGGAAAGATGTGCATCTGATAATGTGCTAAATCTAGAAAGAACTAATCGAACTGGATGCAATGCAAATTTTAGAAAGACAATGCTCTTTATTAATAGTTCATAAAACTATTAGTGAAAACTAAAATAAAAGAGGAAAAAGTTCTCAATTTTACCCACCTTAGAGGAAAAGAAATCATCTGTTACCATGTTTTGTTTCTTCCCTTATCGACAAAGAACTGTTTTTATATGTTGGGGTGTTTTTTTTTTTTACAGAGTGTATAGTAATGTTATATTGTTTTTTTTAAAAAGTCTTAACATCTCCTTAACACACTTCCATGCCAGTGTCACATGTTGACTGTGTAGTGAGTTTTCTGGCATCATGTTTAGCAATTATTTGATGATTTGTGAGACTTTATTATAGATACATTTATAAGAGAACTATTAATTATCCACAGTGAGTTTGTCTGCTCCCATCCAAGTTCTTTTTAATTTACATGTAATCCTAAGCAATAGAACCAGGCCAGAATAGTCAATACAAAATTAAAATGTTGAAGTAAATGTATAAAGTATTTTCACTTTTTGTTTATCAACTGCATTACATAAAAGGTAAATAATTTGAAAAATGTAGGAAATTTTGACTTCAATCTATGGGTCTACTCAGTATGTAGATATATATCGTGCTCTATTTAATTTGGAGGCATATTTTTTAATAGGGTAGACAAAGTTACACCTTCTCTTCCAGGTATTACATCCCGATCCCAGCATCCAAAGATGTCTGTGCTACACAACTGATAAAAGGCAGGCGATGGCTGTAGGTAATTTTCCCTAGAAGAATACTCAGGGGCATATATGATTAGGTAGATCATTAACTTTCATGATACAAACTAACATTGGGCTGTTCAAACTGATGAGATTTATATTTGCTTATTTCTATTATTTAATATTAAACATGAATGTGGAGTTGATGAATACTATGTAGCTCTTAGTATTCTTTGTTTGTAGAAGACCATTGGCCATTTTCACTCTTGTCTAGAACATCTGAACTGTTCCACCTTCATCATAATTTGAAAGGATGGGCTCCAGGATAATTCCTGATTTATGTGCAAAACTTTTTTGGGGAAAACATAGTTGTATGCCTGACCAGACAAACTAGTCTAACCTAATATATTTAAATACTCTAAGCTTCATATCCCTAATGGTATTTGTAGGTTCCATATATTTGGTATAGACCAGCTGGTATAATTCACGAACTCACCAAAATAAAAGGGTGTGGGGAAAATAAAAATGATAAAGGATAGTCTAAAATGACCATACTAAAATTAACACACTGGGTTTTTCTTTCAGGATTTTGTTTTGGACCTGAATTATAAATACAAGTTATCATGTATGAAATGATAATAAGAAGTGAACCCAATAATCACTGTCATGTGGAAGACCATCCAGAACTGACCATGTTGGATACATGGGGCTAATTAAAGCCACAGGTCTCCACATTAATTGAGACATCATTGTATTTTTTAATTCTTTTTGTATTATACATAATTATAAAGCAGTGTCACAAAGTTTAGGGGAGTGAAAATAATGAAGAAGTCCATGCTATTTTGTTTACTCTGTGGAATACTCTATGTCTCCGCAAAGTAGTGATTTTCAAAGCTGGCTGTATTTTCCTAGTAAAACTAGGCAGCCATGTCCAATCCCAAATAAAATCGAATCTCAGGAAGTGGGTATAGGGCATAATCCATTTATTTTGAAAGCTCCCCAAAGGCCCCTAAGATATAGCCAAGATGAGAAGCACCATCCTAAGGCTTGTGGGGTGGTGGTAACTGTGAGCTACCAACAATTTTTACATATCAAGGTATTATGTTGAGAATTTCTAAGGTGAGAGGGTTGGTTTGTGTGAGGTTTTAACATTGCTGTAGTTACTAGCATATTGATATTTCTGTAGTCCTACTCTGCTTGCAGTATCTAGTAGGTCTGGTAACTGGAACAGTGGAGTTTGGCAGCATAAAAAACAACTGCATGGCAGCCCCAAAAGCAAAATGAAGAGAAGAAAACCACTCCCTAACCAAATCCATAGTTCATGGTACTACTACCTACCATAGTTCATAGTTCAAGGAGGTAGAAGGGAAGAGCTAAGATTTTTAAGGAAGTGCCCCCTGAAAAGTAGTATGGTCATGAAGCAACCCAAGTGTTCACTTCATCTTGTGAAAGATCCTTCAAGGGCATAAAGAAGTCAGTGATAAACAGTCAAGTTGCTGCAGCATCCTCTCTATTATCAACTTTTTTTTTTTTTTTTGCGCCACTTTTTCCTCCCAGAGGTTCCTGGATCTCAGGCTGGAAACCCTGGGACGACATTAGTATCAGCTTCACCTAACTGCTGGCCTTTTCCCTCTTCTTAATTTATCTAAAAACTATGACAAATGCAGCTTAGCAGGGTGGTTCTGACTTTGTCTAGTTGTAAATAATTTCGCATTTAAAAGTGGGATATGCGTTGAACTCAAATCACAAAGATTTGAAGGTTTAAGCCTCAGGCTTGTCCTGTTAGTAAATTTGGGTGGCATCAGGGCCATTCTTCGGCTATTTCTCCTTATTTTCCCTAATTATGGATGACTAATCCTTGCTTTGTGTTCAGAGAATTATCATAAAACTGAAACATGTTGGTGAAAAATTATATCACACCCTTCCTCCAACCAAAAGGACAATGCTTTCATCAGGAACTGCCTCTAATACTCACTCTCAGTTAAAGAATACCTTTCTGGACTAACAATTTTCTTAAGATTCATAAGACTACTGCAATGAACCCGAGAAAAGAAAATATCTTAAAATTCATCATTAACAAAACTGTATACTTTAGTTCAAAAGGTGACAGTACACAAAAGTAGAGTTAATTAGCAATTCCTATTGCTTTTGTAAAGCTGCTATAATTCCGCCAAGTTTTATTAAATTTTATAGTTATACAATTTTTATAGCCTTTTGAGGAGAGGACCTGTGTCTCACCCTGCTTTATACTGTTCTGCTACGGCTCTGCAAGTGTTGAAATGGTAACAAAACTAGCCAAATTAGCTTACAGTGCATAAAAATGCAATGTAACTTGTAAGAAAAGAAGCTGCAGACCAGATCTTAGAATAAGAATTTCACTCCCTTGCCCTAACCGGTTTGGCTCAGTGGATAGAGCGTCGGCCTGCGGACTCAAGGGTACCAGGTTTGATTCCGGTCAAGGGCCTGTACCTTGGTTGCAGGCACATCCCCAGTAGGGGGTGTGCAGGAGGCAGCTGGTCGATGTTTCTCTCTCATCAATGTTTCTAACTCTCTTTCCTTCTCCCTTCCTCTCTGTAAAAAATCAATTATTTATATATGTATATATAATTTATTATATATATATTATATATATAAATATATATATATCTATATATATCTATATATAAAGAATTTCACTCCCTTGAGAGTGGGCAATGTGATTTAGTTCTGGTTTGCTTCTACACAGGGGCTCCTGTCCCTGCTTCATGCCCAAAACTGTTCATCTGCAGCATTTAAGGGGATAAGAGGTGATCTCAAGAGTTACCAAGAGATTCTGTTCCTTCTAATGCAGTTACACAATAGGAGGAAAGAAGCCCCATACATTTAGAGAAGAGCAAGTCACGTATCTTTGAGTATGTGAGCTTTCCAGTTTAGTGTGTGATGTTATTCAGATAACCAGACATAATTATGCATGGATGTATACAATGTCTACATCTGCACTTTACAATTTAGAAAATATTGTGCTACTTCTTCAATTCTGAAGGATTATGTTTTTAAATGAAGTCTACTTGACCATTCTGAATCTGATATTGATTCTCATCACTAAAAGGAACCAATTCAATTGGCATTATAAAAACCAAAGAAGAAGGTAGGAAAAAATAATAAAACATTCATTTGAAGGAAATTATTTTTCTAAGAATTCCAATTATTCAGCATCTTCTACAGCTATATTTTATTTCCTTTTTTAAAAAAAACTTTTGTCGTAATAGATGACAACAGCCTCTATTCTGATAAATCAGAGAGTCAGCTCTTGTAGTGATCAGAGTTAGGAAAACTAGTTCCTTTGCTCTACTAGACTCTGGTCAAAGGAAATTAGAGAACATTGAAGTCATCAGAACTTATTAATATCAAAAGTTCATGACCCCCATAACTGTGAGACGTAAGAAAAGGGGAACACCTTTTTTGAAAAAATTGCCAAGGAGTTAAAATATTTTTTTTAAAAAAAGAGCAGATGTATGTGTGAACTTGAACCAGGAGAAATTGACATCTTTTACAGGACAAAGATGGTCAAGTACCGATAATTTTAAAACATTCAACCTAATTATAAAAATGCCAAGTAAACAATGACACTGGTCTTTTAATAAAAATGCCTCATCTTTCTTCTGTCTGAATTAATTTACCTTCTCTTTGCTTAAATCAAAAAAGGAAATAAAAAAATAAACCAATGAGCAAATATAATAGGGAAAAGTTAAAAAATATAAAATGATGATATAATAGATACATAAAGGGAAAACTATTAGAAATTGAAAAAGAGTAAAGTGTAGATAAGTCAAAAAGAATTTTAAAGTTAAAAGAAAAATGAAGCAATATCCAAGTTTAAAAAATAAACACAGTGGCTTTAAAAATATTGATATTTCACATAGTAATATCAATTGCAAAAATATTCTATTTCATATGATTAGGTGCTATCAGAATCAGTGTTAGTGAAACTTTGATTACTAGAATTTAAAATTTTTTTAAAAAATGCCCATAATTGGCTTACATGCATTCAAATACTTCCTTCTTGGCATTGGAATGAAGTTTGATAAAGAATAAATGAGCCTTGGCCAGAAATCTCAGTGGTTACAGTGTTGGCCCCTGCACTGCAGGGTCCAGATCAAGGGCATGTACCTGGATTGCAGGTCCAATCCCTGGCCCAGGTCTGAGCGCATGTGGGAGGCAACTAATCGATGTCTGTCTCACATTGATGTTTTCCCCCCACCCCCGCCACCTCCCTCCCTCTCTCCCACTATCTCTAAAAAAAAAAAAAAAATCAATGGGAAAAATATCCTTGGGTGAGCACTAATAGTAACTAAAAAAAGGATAAATGATAAATGGATGAAAAGATTCAGATCCATTCCTAACCCACTGGTAATATATGGTTAAATATTTTTAATAAAATAGGGTTTTGCTTTTCACTAATTTTCCTGAGCAATATAAAGTGTGTCTATTTTAGAACTGATGTGCTAAATTAAAAGGAATGAGATGCCCAGGTAAATAGAAAATGGGAAAGGAAAACACACAAAAAATGAATAAGGAGAGACACTAGAATACAAATACAAAAAAAAATTATATATAAAAAATAGTAAAATGAAGACAGACATTAATATGATAGGAAGAGTATGGCTTTTTACTAAAAAAAAATCTTATCACCGACCCAATTCTATATAGTAGTCAAACATCATATACAATGTATTTAGAGGCACACAGCCTTCAAGTCCTTTCTATAAAGAGATCCTTTCTTGTTGAATGCAAATGTTTAAAAATTAAATGTTTATTATTTAAACCAATTTGTATCCCTTGAGTTTCCAGACTTATCATTAACAAGCTACCGTCCTGATATAAGTAACACTTCCAAAGTAAACATGTAACCAACTTCTATTTGAAAGCTCTAGGGTACTTATTTGACTTTTATGACAATGAGGTTAAAAGTAATAATACTATGTGAGTGAAGACAATTGTTTGAAAAATACTTAAAATATGAACAGGGTTATCTTAAAGTAGCAGGTTTCTTTCGTTGCTCTATTCATATTTTCATCCATGCGGTCCAAGTAAAATTGTAAATGTTATTCTAGCTGTAACATTGTAAAAATGAGCCAACATAACCAAATAATTGCAAATGTATTATTTAAGCAGTCAGCAGCGTGCCTCCTACCAACTGTGTTGACGTAACCGGCGGCCTGAAGTTGTCACTTACTAGAGTTAGTGCTGTCATCCTTGGTGCCGTCGAGAGCGCCATCGGGGTGCATTTGCAAGTAGTAGCCTTGCCTGCAATATAGCCTGGTCACTATGCCCTTGAGCTGGGGATCTGAAAGGCAAACACAGTTGTCATGAGCCTCACACTGTATCACAAGAGAATTTCGTTTTGTTTGTTTTTTTTCTTTATTTTTAAGAAACAAGAGGGCATTTTAGAGAAGTAGCATCTTATATTTTGTGAGTCCCAGATTTCTCTGTATTTGTGAAACCTGGAGTATGCGAAGCACAGAAGGTAAAGAGAACATTGTTGTAAGCTGCCTTTGTCAGCGGCAGAAAATGGGTCATTTTATAAAACGAATATGCGTGCATTTAAATTATTAGTTAAGATGATTAAACTCCTTAATCTTTGCGTTTAGCTGTTACACGAGTCCTAAAATAATTAATCTAATAGTTTAAGCTAATATCATTCCGGATGTCAGCACAAGAGTTTTATAAAGTTCTGACTCAGACAAACCACGTTAAAGCCCTATGAGTGGATTTTAAAACTTAATTTAACAAGTAATCCCCAAGCGTGAAAAACCTGCATTTTAAAAAAGAAATCATACTGGCCCTGGCCAGGTAGTTTAGTTGGTTAGAGCATCTTAACCAGACGTCGAGGTTGCCTATTCAATCCCTGGTCAAGACACACAAGCGTCAACCAGAGGATACAAACATTAGAAGAGCAACAAATCAGTCTCTCTCTCTCTCTCTCTCTCTCTCTCTCTCTCTCTCTCTCTCTCTCTCTCCCTCTTTCTCTCCCTTCCTGTCTTTCTCTCAAATCAACAAATAATTAAAAAATTAAAACAACAACAAAAATATACAAACACTTTAATGCACATTATTAGAAAAAGCCCCAATATGGGGAATGTTGCCTTGATGTCTAAAGGGTCACTCTAACTTGCATGGAGGGATCTTTGGTTCTTATGCATGATCCAGAGGAAAAATGAGAAAACTGGCTTCTGAACTCAGGGTGAGACCAAACAACAAGCCTATGCTGTGAGGTCAGCTCTGGCCACAATCTAGATAAACCAGACAAATTTCATAGATAACCCTACTCATTTATAGAACTAAGGAGGAGAGTAAAATTATCAAATATGGATTATGGTTCTTGGCCAAAGGTCTTGAGGTAGAGGACAATGGAAGTTTATTAAAATAAAAATGGAACTCATATAGGAACACACTTCTCATGTAATGATTCAATGAAAACAGGACCACTCTAGTGATCAGTGCTTCACAAAGAGCCAGTTGTATCTTTGAAAATAAATATTGGCCGGTGGCTTTTCAAAAGCCATGCCCATATCAGAACTAGATTTGATGTGGTCTATCACATTCCTCACCATCTCCACAATTGCTGAAGGGGACATGCACATCTGATCATGCTATCAAAACAAGAGGATGTCACAGAACAATGAAGCCTAGCACCTTGTAATCAATAGAAAAATTGTGGTCACCATTCCAACTCAAGTTTCCTCCCACTGGAGTGGTGAACACACAGATGATATAAAACAGTGCACCTGAAACCTATGTAATTTTATTAACCAATGTCATCCCACTAAATTCAATAAAAATAAAAAAATATTCCTTGCTATAGTATAGTTGTTTTTTTAAAAAAGAAAAAAATGTGGATTTGTAAAAAGGTGAACACAGTACACATACATGCAAAAACAAAAACAGAAAAAGATGTTCAAAAGTAGAATATTCTTAGCCTTTCGTTTAGTCCTCAAGAAATTAAAAATGCCAGTATCTGTTTAAATGTCCATCTGATATAACTAATAACTTGAAAAATGACTCCATGGTACACAGATTTTCTTCAAAGGTAGCATAACGTTATAGAAAACCTGAAACATAATGTATGAACGCCACAGCACCACATCAGTGTGATTAAACGGATTAGAATATAAATGTTTTCAGAAGGCTAGGATTTTAAAAAGAAACATCTAAGTGATTATTAGATCGTGCTATGTAGGTGCCTTCTTCTGTAGTATATCACTTTAAAAATCACATCACTCTAAGATATGCATTAGTGGGGGGAAAAAATTACTCTTGCACCTTAGTCTGCCCATCACTAAGTAGGACTTGGCTGGGCAATCAGCCCTCCAAGTATTGAGGGCTTCTTTTCTTAGGTTTGCTGCAGCAGATTTCTGCTCATCACTGACAACAGCAGCATAGAAAAGAAGAGAACAAAATTAAAAAGGCAGCGGAGGGGAGGCAAATTCTTAGTTGCTGTGAAAACAAAGAGTTTTAGAGATTGGCATTTTTTTCTCTAAAATGTTTATGTTCTGAATCACTTATTTTAAATAATCACATATTTTAGCTCCTAAATCTTCTGAACTTGAATTAACTAGGTCAGCCAAGGCAGTGCGAAGGCACAAACGCCCTCACACTTGCACGAAGAGAGCCCTATTTTTATGATTTTTCTATTATCAGAAAATAAAAGAGATAACAAGTATTGATGGGAATGTAGAGAAAAGGGAACCTTCATGCACTGCTGGTGGAAATGTAAATCGGTGCAGCTACTGGGGAAAAAAGGTTCCCCCCAAAATTAAAAACTGAACTACCATATGATCTAGCAATTCCATTTCAGCGTACACATCTGAAGGAAATGAAATCAGGATCTCAAAGAGATATCTGCATTCCCATATCAGGGATTGCATCATCATTCACAGTATGCAAGATATGGAAACAACTTGTGACCATCAACCAGTAAGTAAATAAAGAACATGGGAATATTACAATGAAATATTATTGCGCTTTAAAAAGAAGGAAATCATGCCATTTGTGACAACATGGATGAACCCGGAGGACATCGTGCTTAGAGAGCCCTGCTTGACCTCACTTTATTTCTGATAAGGAAGTGTGAGTAAAACATGGAATTGTGGTGTTGAGTTCTCATTTAACTCCAAGGAAACAAAATCAAATTGAGTTCTATTTATCTAGTTTCACATTATCTGATATTTTCTTTTTAGAAACCATAACAACATTGTGTTCTTCTCAGGTGCCAGGCACTGTTCCAAGTACATCACAGGACTAACTCATTGCTTCCTCACCACAAGTTATTTAATAGGAAGCCCTTTCTGACAAAGAGGAAGTGGAGACACGGGGCTAGTAAGTAACTTGATTAAGAGCTCATAACTAACGAGTGCAAAGCTGGGTTTTAACATGTTCCTGCCCACTTCCCTCCTACCCTATGTGGATTCTATAAAATGAAGAATCAGCTATAACCGGTTTGGCTCAGTGGATAGAGCGTCAGCCTGTGGACTGAAGGGTTCCAGGTTCGATTCCGGTCAAGGGCATGTACCTTGGTTGCTGGCACATCCCCAGTGGGAGGTGTGCAGGAGGCAGCTGATTGATGTTTCTCTCTCATCGATGTTTCTGACTCTCTATCTCTCTCCCTTCCTCTCTGTAAAAAATCAAAATATATTTTTTTAAAAAAAGGAATCAAATTGAACCATCTTAAAAACCGAAAATAAAACGGAAACCAATCTGGTTTGTTTTCTGAACCAAGGAGTTTAAAGATCAACCACATTTGTATCTAAATGCAAATCTGCAGCCAAATCTATGATATAAAGCAATGACATGAAGTTAGAAAGAATCAAAGTTCTTGAACATCTATTCTACAATCCAACCCACTTTGCCACTGGCTGCATTTCCAATAAATCTCTCTACCCATGCAATTTAATACTGTAAGTTTAAACCTCCTCCAGTAACACCTTCACCAACTCCATCCACAAGGTATTTCTACCCCTGACATGACTACTTATATTAACAGTATCTGCCCCCTAAAGATCAACTCCATGCTTGACTTTAAAAATATATATTTTTATTGATTTCAGAGAGGAAGGGAGAGGGAGAGAGAGAGAGAGAGAAGCATCAATGATGAGAGAGAATCACTGATTGGCTGCCTCCTGCATGCCTGACCGTCTGGTTCATAGGTCGAGGCTCAACCACCAAGCCATGCAGGCTGGGCAATGCTTGCTTTTTGATTTTTTTTTTTCCAATGAGTTGCCTAATATCTACAGATACTGTCTTCCCGAGCTCCTTCATTCTTTCTCCATTTTCGCAGCTAGCAGCAGCTAAGCCCCTCAGGGCCTCTCCTAGGTGGTCTTTCTGTTTGTACTGTGCCTGTTCTAATCCATCAGATCCTGAAACACATAGCAACTTTTTGCTGGCGGCTCTATTACTCAAACACCCTGCAGCCATGGGGCCTGTCTCATCTGCCTGGCCTTGTTTTCCACTGCTCCCACGCAGTGCCCTGTTTGTAGCCCAACCTGGGTCACTGTGGACTGCCTGCAAACATTCATCCTGTTCCTTCAACCTTACCTGTCGCAAACACGCCCACCAGCATGAAGCTGCCCCTGGAACATCTGTGCGCATACACCCACGTGCACACACGCATCCTTGCATAGTTAACTCCTTCTCCTCCTTGCCAAGATCAGCTCCATAGCACTTCCTCTGGGGCCCTTTCCTAACACCTCAGACAAAGCCAGATTCCTCCTTGAATGCTTTTATGGCAGCATATTTCATGGGTGTAACTTATTTTTTAAGCATCAAAATTATTTTTCTTTTATATGAGCAAAAGTTTTGGTTTTTTTGGTATGACATAGAAAAACATTCAAGTTATTTGAAAAATGCTGGGCAAACACTGGATGTTCAGTATGATACACATTTTTAAACAAATATATTGTGCAACCCAAGTTTCCTACTCCTCTTATCTCTTTTATTTGATTTTATTTTTTATTTAAATTAAAAAATTTCCATCACTATTTATCCCCTCTATGCCTTCCTCTATCTCCCCCAACCCCCTCCCAATCCTCCAATCACACACTGCTTCCATGAGTTCTCTCTCTCTCTCTCTCTCTCTCTCTCTCTCTCTCTCTCTCTGCTTAATCTCGCCCCACAACAACCTCCCCACCCCACCAGAGATGTCTGCCTGCTCTCTATGAGTCTGTCTGTATTTTACTTAGTAGTGCTGATATGTCTCCTTGGGCAAGGAAAACAAAAGAAAAAATAAATAAATGGGACTACATCCATCTAAAGAGATTTTACACAGCAAAGGAAACCACCAAAAAAATTAAAAAAGAGAGCCCACTGAATGGGAGAACATATTGGCCAATAATACAGCTTGATAAGGGGTTAATGTCCAAAATTTATAAAGAACTTCTAAAAATCAACACAAACCACCACCCCCCCCCCAACAATTCAATTAAAAAATGGACAAAATATCTGAATAGAAACTTCTCCAAAGAGGACAAACAGATGGGCAATAAACATATGAAAAGATGCTCAATGTCACTAATCATCATAGAAATGTAAATTAAGACCACAGTGAGATATCTCAGCTGTCAGAATGACTATCATCAATAAATCAACAAACAACAAGTGTTGGGGAGGATGCGGAGAAAAGGGAACCCTTGTGCACTGAGAATGCAGACTGGTGCGGCCATTGTGGAAAGCAGTGTGGAGTTACCTCAAAATATAAAAAATGGTACTGACTTATGACCCAGTAATTCCACTTCTGGAAATTTATTTGAAGAAACCCGAAACACTAATTCAAAGAATATATTCACCCCTATGTTCACTGTAGCATTATTTACAATAGCCAAGATTTGTCCATCAGTAGATGAGTGGATAAAAAATCTGTGGTATTACATAATGGGATTCTATTTAGCCATAAAAGCAAGAAAATTTCACCCTTTGTGACAGCATGAATGGACCTGGAGAACGTTATGCTAAATGAAAGAAGCCAGTCACAGAAAGACAAGTACCATATGATTTCACTTATACGTGAAATCTAATGAACAAAATTATTTCACGTTGAAATTTTTTTAATACATGACAAGATATAGAAAACAATGAAACCAACATCCATATACCCACCACTGAGATTAAACAGATGCTAATATTTTGTGTTAGAATTCATGGTTTTAATTCCACATTTATTTTTGCAATTATATGATGCATGTCTGTCTCCAAATTGGACTGCAAGTTTCAAGAAGAAAATTGAAATGTATGTTATTGCTCACCGTTACATCTTCAGGGTCTAGATAAATAAGAGCGATGCAATATATATTTTCTACATGAATTCTGATGAGGTAATTTGTAATTTCATATATTGCTGGTACAAGTAAAAATTAGAACAACATAAAAAGCAAGATGGTGATCACAAAAAAAGCCTTAAAAATGTTCACGATTTGTCGTGGCCTGGTAGCTCAGTTAGTTAGAGCAACATCATGATATGCCAAGGTTGCGGGTTCTATATCTGGTCAGGGCACATATAAGAAACAACCAATGAATGCATAAATAAGTGGAGTAGCAAATTAATGTTTCTCTCTTCCTTTCTCAGACACTCTAAAATCAATTAATCAATAAAAAATGTTCACAATTGTACTTCCCAGACTTATTTTAAATTAAATTTTCAGTGTTAAAAAGTTTTGTGTGATAATATACATATATATAACATGAACATGATTATTTTAAAATTACTATCCATAAATAAAAATACATGGGAGAGAAAACATGAAAATGTTCAATATAACGGTATTTTGATAGTTACTGAAACATTTACTTTTCAACAGCTTACTATTTGCAAAATTTCTTTTTTTAAAAATATATTTTTTATTGATTAAGATATTACATGTGTGTCCTTATCCCCACGTTACCCCCAACCCCCCCACCGCTCATGCCCTCGCCCCCTCCCCCCCGTTGTCCGTGTCCATTGGTTAGACCTATATGCTTGCATATAAGTCCTTTGGTTGATCTTTCCCCCTTACCTCCACCCTCCCCTACCTTCCCTCCAAGGCCCTACAGTCCAATCAATCCCTCTCCGTCTCTGTATCAGTCCTTGTTCATCAGTTTATGTTGTCCATTATATTCCACAAATGAGTGAGATCATGTGGTATTTATCCTTCTCTGACTGGCTTATTTCACTTAGCATAATGCTCTCTAGTTCCATCCATGCTGTGGCAAATGGTAAGAGTTCCCTTTCCTTCTTCCTCTTCTTAAAGAATACCTTTCAGCATTTCATATAATGCTGGCTTGGTGGTGGTGAACTCCTTTAGCTTTTGCTTATCTGTGAAGCTCATTATCTGACCTTCAATTCTGAATGATAGCTTTGCTGGATAAAGTAATCTTGGTTGTAGGTTCTTGCTATTCATCACTTTGAATATTTCTTGCCACTCTCTTCTGGCCTGCATGGTTTCTGTTGAGAAATCAGCTGACAGTCGGATGGGTACTCCCTTGTAGGTAACTGACTTTCTCTTGCTGCTTTTAAGATTCTCTCTTTGTCTTTTGCTCTTGGCATTTTAATTATGATGTGTTTTGGTGTGGTCCTCTTTGGATTCCTTTTGTTTGGGGTTCTCTGCGCTTCCTGGACTTGTAAGTCTATTTCTTTCACCAGGTAGGGGAAGTTTTCTGTCATTATTTCTTCAAATAGGTTTTCAATATCTTGCCCTCTCTCTTCTTCTGGCACCCCTATAATTCTGATGTTGGTACGCTTGAAGGTGTCCCAGAGGCTCCTTACACTATCTTCATATTTTTGGATTTTTTTGATTTTTGCTTTTTCAGTTGGGTATTTTTTGTTTCTTCGTATTTCAAATCTTTGACTTGATTCTTGGGATCCTCTTGTCTGCTGTTGGATCTCTGTATATTATTCTTTATTTCAGTACGTGTATGCTTAATTTCTAGTTGGTCCTTTTTCATATCCTCCAGGGTCTCACTAAATTTATCGGCGGTTTCCAGAAAATTCTTGAAAAACCTTATAACTGTGGTTTTGAACTCTATATCCAGTAGTTTGTTTTTCTCCATTTCTGTCATTTGTGACCTGTTTCTTTGTCTCTGCATTTTTTATGCTTCCCTGTGTTGGTAGGGAGGTTTTTTGTGCTAGGTGTCCTGTAGGGCCCAGTGGCTCAGCATCCCCAGTTACCTGAGGTGGACACTCTTGGTGCACCCCCTTGTGGGCTTTGTGCACAGTCTTGTTGTAGTTATGCCTTGATTGT
Organism: Myotis nattereri; assembly: GCF_964212035.1. Classification (NCBI taxonomy): domain Eukaryota; kingdom Metazoa; phylum Chordata; class Mammalia; order Chiroptera; family Vespertilionidae; genus Myotis; species Myotis nattereri. The sequence continues at coordinate 38,228,698 of NC_138076.1, read as the reverse complement.
TGTTGGTCTCACTGGGAGGAATTGACCTCCAGGCCAATGGGCTGTGAGAATCAGCTGTGTCTGCAGTGGGAGAACTTCTGTGCTGAAGACACCCTTCTGGGGCAAGACTTGCTTCAGTGGGGCTTTGGTGCTCACTGAGTGTGCCCCCTGAGTGTGTCCCTTATGGATCTGAGGAGTTGTAACCTGGATGGTCCCACTCTGACCACTGGGTACACTGGCTCTTGGATCTAAGGAGGTGCTAATTTAGCCTCTTCCTGAGGTTACCCAGCAGGAGCTACGAAGAGATCTGCAGATTCCCCTTCCTTTTGGGGGGGTTTGGAGGTGCCCAGATGAGGCCCAGCTGTGAAGCAATGCAAGCTGCTGTGGGGCCTTGGGCCTTCTCTTGGAATTTCTGGGTCTGTCTGGCCCAGCTGCAATTTGTTAGGTAATTTTCAGGTTGCAAAGGGCCAGGGCATTCATATGCAAAAGGCTCTGCCACAGCCCTGGGTGGGGCGGGGTCTCAGGGAATCAAAGGGTGGAGCAAGCAGCTATAGTTGATCTTCAGCCCTGCCCTAAGGGGCCGCGCATCTCAGTGTCCCGGTAATTGCTACAAGCACCTCTGAGGGAAAGCCACCCTCAAGTTCCGAGTTCTGCCTGCTGCCAGACAGTCCAGTTTCTCCCCATATGAGCCCTGGGTCCCCAGAGACTTCCCGGAACCGGAGTTCAGAGCAGTCGGGAGCTTGTGATTCCCTCCCGATTCAAAAAGACAGCCACATCCTCAGGTACCAGCCCCTTTCCGTGCGCTCGAGCCTCCGAGCCTCCGTACCTCTGCACTTTACTTCCGCAGCTCCTCTGAGTCTCAGTGTGCTTTTCTCTTTTCTTCTAGTTGTAGAATTTCCACTCAGTCAGCCTTCCTGTAGTTCTGGATAATGTCTGTTTTCTTTTCGTTATATTTTTGAAGTTGTGGGAGGCAGCAATTTCCGGTGCTTACCTATGCCGCCATCTTGGTTTCTCCCACAAAATTTCTTATAATAATGGCTTGATACATTTATAACGAAAATACAGAAATTTTAATAAAAATGTATCAATGCCTCCTGACTGGTGTAGCTCCACAGTTGAGTGTTGACCTGTGAACCAAGAGGTCGCCAGTTCAATTCCCAGTCGGGCATATGCCCGGGTTGCAGGCTTGATCCCCAGTGTGGGACGTGAAAGAGGCAGCCAATCAGTGATGTTTCTCTCTCATCATTGATGTTTCTATCTCTCTCTCCCTCTCCCTTCCTTTCTCTCTAAAAATCAATAAAAATATATTTTGCAAAATTTATTAATGCCTTTTGCCAAGAAATGAGTAAAATTATAATTTCATACATACTTGAAAATAATATTGCACACATATATGCAAATAACCTAAATGTAAACACAGTGTAGATTAACTTGTTGCCCTCAATTTTTAAAAATTAAATTTATTAGTTTCTTTTTGTGCATAGTCACAATCCATGAAACCTTCACTATGATACTTTATTATTTATAAAACTGACCCTTATGCAATGTGACTGTTTATACTTGAAGGGCATTCTTTCAAATAATTAAAATAAAAGGAAAAGAAAACTTTCTCCCAAGGTAAAAAGTATGCAACCAAATAAACATAGCAAAAAATAAACAAAAACAGAAAAACTATTTTACTGAGAAAACAACTACATCAGTTATGTGCCGTCAGGCAAAGCAAACATACTACAAAACTTCTAAATCTACTGTGTATAGAAGGATATAGCACTTCATTTTTGCACTTAACTTCCATCTAATATGTGCTGGACAGCTCACTTCCATGTATTATTTCCTGACTCTAGAATAGTTGAAAAAAGGGACTAAGAAAATCTCACACAAATGTCAGCGGACAGGAACTAGACTGGGCAGTTGCAATAATAGCACATGTCTCCAAAACAACAGCAACCCCTTGCATTGTGTGAAGACCCAGGACTAGAACTTCCTGTACATTTAGTATCTCCAAAAATAAAACATGTTAGCTTTGCTAACCATTTACATGAGTTGACATCGAAGTTTTCAGGGTCACATGTCACACTGGGTTCTTGGAGTGCCTGAGGCAGTTTGGGTCACGCCCTAATCCTGAGGGGCTGACATAGTGACCCTGGCTCTCAGTCCTGTTGCTAATGAGTGTTTGCAATATGCTGAAGTTTATGTGTTCCTGACTAAGTAAACGTATAACTTATATTATTTAGCTTAACTAAAGTTATTATAATTTAGGGAAAACATATAAAAACAGAGGTAGTATGGATTAAAGGTGATGCTGGGGGGAAAAGCAAAAGCTAACACCAACAATATAGCTAATATAATATCTTTGTATATATCTGCTGCATGGATTATATGGTTAAGAACAAATACACACAATTCTTTGATTATTAACAAATGGAATTTATAAAATTACATTATCAGTAAGTCAACGGGTAGATAAGCTCCAGGTATGATGAGGTAAGAATCATTTTGTTTGAATGTGCTCCTTAGCCAGGCATGGGTCCCCCTGGCACCATCCCCCTAAATTTTATAGGCTAAGTATCAGGGAAGAGTGGCTCCCAGAAGGAAAATCAAAGTACTATTAAAATAACCAAGTAAAATAGGAGTGGAATTGTGGCAGTTACACCAACGGCAAGATAATATGGGAGCCCAGACTCTACCTTTCAGCAAATGGCAGCAAACTTCCCTAGTTAGTAGCACTATGGAGAACTGTGGATTTAGCCCTGCGTAAACTAGACAACAGAAATAAGGAAAGTGAAATGACATATTTGAGCACTGTAGTGCCAAGCATAGTGTTAGTAGCAATATTTGTTCACCTCCCCATAACTACTGCTGGCCTTTCAATCTTCTTTGAAAGTTATCACATGAGACTATATTGGCATTCAGCCTGAACTACTGGATTGGTATTTAGAGTTCCTTAATTGTGTTCAGGAAAAATCAATAACCATATGGGTTTTCGAAAATGAATGTTTTGGGTGAAAAAGGTGATAGATTAAGAGGAGAGAGAGAGAGAGAGAGAGAGAGAGAGAGAGAGAGAGAGAGAGAGAGAGAGAGAGAGAGAAGCAAGTACACAAGGTAAATAACAAAGCAATGATTATCTAGTCATGTCTAACAGGAACTCAATCAAGAGAGTATGAAATGTTAAGAAGACAATCTGAAATACATCTACTATCCTAAAAATGGAACATCACCCTCAATGAATATTATGTCTCGATATATTACAAAACAGTAAAAATATTACATGTGTGAACAAACTTTTATTGAGGTACATGCTCACTTTTTATTTAAATAATGGGATAAGAAGTTTTGGTGACATTCTTCTAATAAATGTTAAATATAAGACCTGCCAGGAAAGGATTTTGTATTCAATATACTGATATATTCCAAACTTCTATATCTGAAGTTCCACAACCATATTTGAGTTAGCCATGTAAAACTACAAAATATTTTTCAATTCATTAAATTGTTAGAGTTCTTTATTCTTTTCCAAAAAAAACTTATGCATTCAACATATCCACTCTGCTTAAGAAAATAAGAAAGCTTAGGTTGTCTTAATTTAATTTTCTCCTCTTCTTTTTCTACTTGCTGTCCCTCAAGTATTTTGAGGATACTTCTTGTGTGACACTCCATTCTATGCCCTCTGATATTAGTTAAAATAGAAATAATGAAAGCTAATGTCCATGTACACCAAGGAAAAAAAAAAGATGTTTTATAATATGTTAGCCTCATCACTCAGAACTGAAAGAAATACAAATCAGTCCAACTGCCATCAGATATAGGGGGGGAAATACCCAACATTTTAATTAAAACAATCACTCTCTCAGAAGTGGTTGTATGTAAATCAATCACTGTCACAAACTGTTTCCATCCAACATGCAAAACTGACAAAGGAGAAATCAGGATAACCCCTAGACTGATGTATACATTTCAATAATAATTTAAATTAAAAGATGTATGACATACAAACATTTTTATATACCAAATATATAAATATGTACACTGTTTTTTTCCATATAAATTTTGGTACTCATTGGTTATCAGTGTAGGTTCTTGAGTATCACTTCTCTGTTACCCATGGAAAATCAATGTTTTTTACAGGGTAGAAAACAACTTTTGAAATATACATTTTGTGGTAGATCTAATTAGATTTGGCACTCCTAAGCAGCAGAAAATAGTATTGTGAGCAATTTACTCAGAGCCATAAATTATCATATAATTCAATCATAAAAATAAGCCAGGCCCAGGAACTCTTCCAGAGGGCTGAGGGGAAAGGGTGGGTGGGAGTACTAAGAATAATGATAAATAAAACTGAAGGTATGTGGAAATTTGCTATTATTTTTAACTCCTCAGGATGGCATCTGGTTTCTTCTAGGGACTGACCCCATGCTACCTTGAGAGCTTCATATGGCTAGGAAAGTTGGTTGAGCCATTTCAAAACCTAACCACCTTCATTCAATGCATTGTCATGCCTGTTAAATTTTAATTGCCACCTTTGTCAACCAGAATCCTAAGCCTGTAGGCCCTAAGGGTAAATCTTGCATTAAACAAAACAAAACAAAAACAGATTTGCCCTCAAATAGCTTGCTGTCTATTTTGAAAAGATTTGGGAGAACCCAATAAACCTGTGACATGGCTTTCTGCCAATTAATCATGTGCTAAATTATTGGGTTTACACATCTCCCTTCCTTTCAAATACATTGTAAGACCATTGGCAGTCTGCAGCATATATTATTCAAGATAGCCTATCACTATGCTTTGCACACAGCAGATGCTCAAGAAATACTTATTGAACTAAATTCATTTGCTTCGAGTTTTTAAAAGAGTCTATACATAAGCCATGAAAGGCAATCAGGGCAAAATGCATTTATTATCTTATTTAAGAATTGAAGAAGCTGAGCATGCTTAAAATAAAGACAAATGTGGGTTTTGAAATGGAAACACCAATACTTTTAAACATGTTTTCTATTTGGCCAAAACTAATCCCTGTATATAGAGTATATGAAGAAAACAAAAGTGAGTAAAGCCTCTTCTTGGGGAAAATGTTTGAGAAGATCACTAAGGAAGGCAGGCAGTCAGCTTCCTGCGTAATATCTGACAGAAGTTCCCAGGAGCAGGCAGACCTCAGAACAGCATGTTGGGGTTCCTGGCGCAGGGTTTCACTCTCGCTAGTTTTATGGATACACATTCAGGATATACAAGCTCCAGAAGTAAGCAAATCTTTGGAGTTCAGTTAGAAAAGCACCTCTTTTGAATAATATTTTCCAGCAAGTTTCTCTAATTACAACCTTCCACACTAAAGACACTTCAGAGCTACCAGAGTCCCAACATAATCCAGAAATGGACAATAAAATGGCCAAAAAAGGTTGGATCTATTGTTCTACCTTATTGATTCATCACTTACAAAGGTGAATAATTACATCATAAACCATTGTGTGCTTTCTTGCACTAATTTATTCCATCTAAAGTTCAAATATTTAAAAAATAAATTATAAATGTTAATTGTATAATTGCAAAGGTAATATACAAAATTCTTGTGAATATTTAAATAAGAAAAATATGCGTCCTTTAGTGACAATACTTGAGATCCAAGTCAATTCATTATAATTATTACATCTAGAGAATGCTTCCCTGATAATACACTGTGCCAGGGATTCCCAATCTATGAATGACTTTATTTGCTGCTTGCCAGAACACATAAGTGCATGTGCAGAGAGGCGGTATGCTCTGTCTCATTCAGTGTGCTGATGTGTCATTCTGCATAGCATCTGCTGCACGTGGAAGTATGAGCACATTATTCATGTGCAGATTCCTCATTAACATGTCAATGACACAAAATATTAAAAAGAAACAATAGTATCTTGAAGACATTTTATATCTTCTTTGTTATGTTAGCCTAAATATTAGCAAGGACTATGCTGCCTGCTGACAAAGAGTAAATATTTCTTAGATTGCTAAGCAAATAGCTAAGCATTTTACTTAAATTTTCAAATGCTATTGCTATAGAAAGAGTGGAATATGAGATACTGTAGAGTAATTGTTATCTGCATGTTATTATTTTTTTAACTCTATATATACATCCTGGTGTGTTCCTAATGCTGTTTTTATTGCAAATAAATACATATAACTAGATATTAAATACCACAATAGCCCATGCTTATTCAGCAAGTCTCTAAATGTTTAGTAACAATCTTATTTCTATTGCTTATTATAGGATTCTTTTTTTATTCCTAAGGAAACCACTATGTCAATAACTATTGCAGACCTCTTTTGGAATAACTAATTCTGAAAAGAAACTGTACCATCTCGAAACACAAATTGTGACACTTTGCCATAATAAAGAAACACACACACACACACACACACACACACACACGAGCAACAAATAGCAAAGATGAAGAAAAAGTTTTTACTTTACCATGTAAGTGACCAAAATTACATTCTTTAATTTTAATAGATAATCCTACATATAAATGATGGAATACTACTCAGCCATAAGAAAATATGAAGTACTGGCATTTGGGACAACATGATGCACCTTGAGTATATCATGCTAAGCGAAATAAGTCAGACAGAAAAAGTTAAAAGCCATATGATTTCACTCATATATGGGATATAAAACTTAAAGCAACAAATGAACAGACAATGAAACAAATAAAAACTCATAGACACAGACAACAATATGGCAGCTACCAGAGGGAAGGGAGGCTTGGGAGGGGTAGTAGAGAGTAAAGGGGGTCAGACAATGGTATGACAAAAGATGATTTGACTTTAGGTGGTAGGCACACAATGCAATATACAGATAATATATCATAAAAATGTACACTTGAAACCTATATAATCATATTGGCCAATGTCATTCCAATAAACTTAATTTAGAAAAATAAAAATAAAGAATACACAATCCTTTCATTTCTTACTGCTCAACACAAAAGTCATTTTATACTAATCATAATACAAAATATAACTCCATATTATAAATATTAATCATGTTTCTCACTATGTTCTTCATAACCTGTGAGGCTAATCAAATGTAACTGAATGGCTTGAGGAATATTATTACCATTTGCTAATATTTTATAGTCACATACTATCATCATGAACAAATGTCAATGCTGGAAGTATAACTGAAAAGAATGTGAATGTTAACAAGAATCTTGCCCCATAATCTGAGAGCTTAATAATTATGCAAACTTTCTTTAAAAGCCTAAGTGACTTCTACTTCTGACAGATAGAGTAACAGAGACCAGAGGGCCCTCTCACATAAAACAGTTTGACAAATTGAGTTTTTCAGGACATCTGACATTAGGAAATAAAGGACAGCCGTCTCTGAGAAATGAGAAACAAATAAGGTAAGTCCTACTATTACTTGAGTTCCAAGCCTTGACAGAGATTCCAGGATATGGTAAAGGGAAGGAACGCCAATGGGTTCTTTAAATTGAGAGTCCCAGGAGATCAAGGTAGACAGAGTACAGAGCACTGGAGAAGACAGAGCTGTAGAGATAGAGAACTTCCAGGATGTGCAGAAGAGTCCCTCAAGTACCATATTCAGCTGTGTACTGATCAGCAATTTTATGTGAAGAAACCACTCCAGGCTGGGGAAAACCACCTGAGAGGATCAGAGTTTAGAGGTGACCTGAAATAGCACCTTTTCCCACTAGTAAGACTGAATAAATTCATGGGATACAGAGTATAAATAAGGGTCTTGCATCAGTAGTGGGGAAAATTAGTCTTAGTCTAATCACTGATTTAGTCTCACCTAACAAATTCTGAAGGAAGAACTAAAAAGAGTACATATACTGCTTCCAAGCAACTTAATTTAATCCCAGAATAAGCTCAATAATATTTATAGGAATATAGAAATATCAAGCATCCAACAAAGTAAAGTTCAAAATATTCTGAATCCAATATATGATGGTACACATGAAAAAAAGCAGGAAAATGTGACCTGTAACAAGGGGAAGAATTAATAAGTCAAAAGTGACATAGAACTGACCCAGATATTAGAATATTAGACAAGGACATACACACAATCATAATAACTGTATCCCATGCATTCAAGCAGTTAAGTACAGACATAGAAAATGTAAAGAAGGACCCAAATCAACTTCTTTAGATGAAAACCACAATTTGTTAAATTGGAAAGACACACAGGATGAGATTGATTGCTGATTAGAAATTGAAAAATGCAAGTGGTAAACTTGAAGACAGTAATAAAAATGATCCCAAATGAAATCCATGGGGAAGAGAGAATTTTTAAAACTTAACAAAAGCCTCAGTCAGTTGTGGGATAACTTCAAGTGACTAGATAAATATTTAATTTGAGTCTCCAGAGAGAGTATCAAGAGGGCAAGAAAAGAAAAATATTTGAAAAAATAATGGCAGAAATTTTTCCAAATAGGTTAAAACTATAAAACTAAAGATCCAAATCGGTTAACTCCATGTACAAGGAATATGAAGAAAAACTACACCAAGATACATCATTTTGAAAGTACTCAAAACCAGTGATAAAGAGACAATATTCTCTTTCCCTTAAAAGGGAAAAACACAGTATATACAGAAGAACAAAGATAAGACAGCAAATATTTATATGTAACAACAGAAACAAGAATACAATGAAGCAACATCATCAATGTACTGAAAGAAAAATAATATCCTAAAATTCTAAAAACAATGAAATTAAAAAATAAAGGTAAAATAAAGATGTTTTAAGACATACAGAAATGGAGGGAGTCTATCCCCAGAGGATCTTCACTACAAGACATGTTAAAGGAAGTCCTCCAAGAACTAAGAAAATGATACCAGATAAAAATATGGATCAAAACCAAAGAACAAAGAACCTTGTGCTAAATATACAGGTTAATATGTGCATGGATTTATTAAAGGTAATTGATTGTTTAAACAAAAATAATAACCATCTAATGTGGGGTTCATAAAATATGTAAAAGTCTGACAACAATCCAATATAATAAAAGGCTAATATGCAAATAGACCAAAAGGCAGAACCACCGGCCGCTATGGTGTGTGCTGATCACCAGCAGGTGCACATAGAACATGGCAGGCGTCAACAGCAGGTGGCGGAGCGTGGAACATTGTGGTTGTCAGCTGCGGCGGAATGGCGGAGCACATGAACGAAGGCGCCAGACCAAGGTTGGATGCAGGTTGCTGTCATTGGGGCGAGCCTCTGGTGGTTACTGAAAATTCTTTGCTCCCGTGCACGATGGTCCCACCAGGTGCTCACACCTGCTGCCAGCACTGGCCTAATACGCACCCACTGCTGGCACCAGCCCTAATCGCTCTGCGCCATCAGCAGGTGCGAGGGGCCAGCCCTGTCAGCGTGTGGGAGCAGTGGGAGCAGGGTGCTGGCAGACGGGACCAAGGGCCAAGGTGGGAGGGGCCAGGTGGGGAAGCTGAGGATGGGCTGAGACCCGCCCCTGTGCTCACCACAGCCTCGCATTCCACAGTTCTTTTCAAGATGCACGAATTCATGCACTGGGCCCCTAGTCATATAAATAATAGCAGGAATAAATAAATGGAATACTATATGGTCTCAAAATGATGGTTCTATTGTTGAAAAATTATTAAGAATTTCAGGACGGTGTCAGCAGAGCATTAAACTAAGTGTGGCCTTACTAATAGCATATTATTATTAGCATTGTTTATTATTTCCTATTCTTAAACTAAGTAAGGCCACACTTAGTTTAATGCTCTGCTGACACCGTCCTGAAATTCTTAATAATTTTTCTTTTTTTTTTTTTTTTTTTTAAATATATTTTATTGATTTTTTTACAGAGAGGAAGGGAGAGAGATAGAGAGTTAGAAACATCGATGAGAGAGAAACATCGATCAGCCGCCTCCTGCACATCTCCCACAGGGGATGTGCCCGCAACCCAGGTACATGCCCTTGACCGGAATCGAACCTGGGACCCCCCAGTCCACAGGCCGACGCTCTATCCACTGAGCCAAACCGGTTTCGGCTCTTAATAATTTTTCAACAATAGAACCATCATTTTCATTTTGCCCTGGTCTCCTGGATTTTATATACCTGGTCCTGTCTTTAAACATGACACCAAAAGCATGATCCATTTGGGGAAAAAATGATAAATTGAACTTCATAAAAATTCAAAAACTTATCTTCAAAAGAAACTGATAAGAGACTATAAAGACAAGTCACAGACTAGGTAAAAATATTTGCATGTTTTATATCTGATGAAAAGCTTGTATCTACTAATATACAAAGACTTAAAACTCAATAACAAGAAAACAAACAAAACAACTGGGTGAAACTGTATAGCACTTTATCAGAGAATACTTATGGATGAAAAAGAAGTTCATGAAAAGATGTTCAAAATCACTAATCATTGGGGAAATGAAAATTAAAACCACAATGAGATAAAAATACACAGAGTAGAAGATGGAAATTAAAAAGAATACATTCCAATTGTTGGCCAGAATGTGGATAAAATAAACTCAAATAAAATAATGAGAGAAATGAAAAAATGTTCCAACCACTTTGGAAAAATGTTTGAAAATTCTTAAAATTTTCAACATAAACCTGTCAACATTATCCAGCCATTTCACTCCTAGATATTTACCCAAAAGAAAATAAAATCGTAAGTTCATACAAACCATGTACAAGAACACTCACAGCAGCTTTATTTGTAATAGCCCACACCCAAATACCCATTCAACAGACGAATGGATTAAACTGTATATATGCGTACAATGGAATACTACTACTACGAGAGAGAGAGAGAGAGAGAGAGAGAGAGAGAGAGAGAGAGAGAGACTGAACTATTGACAGATGCAACAAACTGGATTAATTTCAAAATAATTATGCTGAATAAAAGTAATACCCACTGTGGATTTCCATGTGTATAATAGTCTAAACAAATATATACAAAAACAATATCTGTGACTATTTGGGGATTGGTGAATGGACAAGAAGAAGCCAGGAGGTTAGAAGTACCAAGGAGCTTAAGAAAAATTCTGCAGTGATGGAAATATTCATAATCTTGGGTATGATAATGGTTTCTATGTCAAAACTCATAAAATTGTATACTTTAAATAAGTAAAGAATATTTCATAATAATTATACCTTAGTAGAACTATTAAAAATAAAAGTAAAAGAATAGGAAATAACTAATGCTAATAATAATCAATCAACATTAATAAAGGACAAAATAGATTTCTGGGCAGAGGATCTTATCCTTTCATAATGATAGAGGATTCAATTCATTAAGAATACATAACAATCATAGATACTGTACATCTACTGACAGAGTTTCAAGTACATGAAGCAAAAACTGATAGAACTTCAGGGAAAAATAGAAAAATCTAAGATTATAATTAGATATTTCAACTCACTCTTAAAAAATTATATAACAAATAGAAAATCAGAATATGGGGGAAAGTCGAAGGCTTGTAGTATTATATATTAAATTTAAAACACTCAGTTAAATTGCTGCAAAGTGATTCACATCTCCTTTCAGGAACTGAAATGGGATTCCCTAAATGTGAAGGATCTGAAAAACAACTACTAGTTGACTCATTTGTAGAATTACCACAGCCAGTCAATCTAATACCAGGCTGTGTTAACTTGCTCTCCAGCTGTTATTATATTAACTGAAATTGAGGATTAGCATGTCAAAAAGTATGATGTTAAAGAATCAAGGGCATCTGTTGACGTGAATGTGAATTACTTTAAGTAAAATCCAGTATCAAAGGTCTTTTGGTGAAAGTTATATTGTAATCAGGATATATCAAATTGCATGAAGAAAAAAATTATGGTAGATGTGTATTTTAATTAGTTTTTTTTTTTGTTTTTTTGTAACAGAAATTGTAGAGCAGTAGACTGCTAACTTTGCATGGAAAAAAAAAAGTTTCAATTTTTTTTAGCATACATTGTCTTTAGGGTCAGGAAGCCTTTCCTACAGGTATTATGCCAAGAGAATCATAAGAGAATCATCAAGACAGTGGATGAAATTAAGAAAATAATTGCAAAGAGACCTCCACATAATGGACAGAGTTGGCTGTGCAAATAGTTGAAAGTGGTACTGACAAATTCTTTCAGGCTACTTGCATTTAAAGAAGGTGCAAATATCTGAGGACTGCTCCCTGCGAAGTTTCTGTCTCAGACATTTGTCTTCCAGTTTCCTTAACCAGTGCCCCTCCTCCGAAATCTCCAGAGCAGCTGGGGAAGGAGCAGGAAGGAGAAGGCATCAGGGATACCTATTCGTCACAGTGGACATGGGCACTTTCAATGACAGGGGGAAACATGTAAGCCAGCAAAAATGAAAACTGCATGGGTATCAATGTGGAAGTCCCATAAATAATGATGTAAAATTAAGTCTCTAATTCAGAGTTCTGTTGTGACCAGGTGTATGTATACTGACAACCCAAACCTTCTGACTATTTTATCACCAGGAAGTGGTGCCTCTCCATTTTTAGTTAAGGTTTAAAATGAATGGCAGACCATAACAATTTCCCCAAAAAATCCTTAATGGCACTTTAACCACAAAAACTCAACAATGCATTTCACATTGGAAAACAGGAGGAAAAATTCTTCCCATGTTCTGCTTAAGAATATTTTCAAAGGCCAAATACTTAACTTGCTTATTTAGCAACCATTTCTTAAACATGTCCCAGGCTCCTTGCTAAGAGCTGAGATAAATTTATAGCCAAATTAGTTTGCTGTCCATTATTCCCGGCACCAGTAAGCCAATAGTATGATGTGGGCCCTAAAACCACAAGGTTGCATAAACAGAAAGGTAATATCCAAACCAATTATAACAGTAATAAGAATAACACTGCCATTTCTTGAGCATATACTTTGGACCAGGAACTACTTTAAATTCTTTAACTATATTAATTCATTTAATCCTATAGCAACTGATTGAGTAAGGGACATTATTATTATTTCTTTAGATAAGAGGAGACTTAGGCACAGAGTGGTACGTTACTTGCCCAATGTAACACAAGAAGGAAATGATGGAGCTTGAATTGATGCCCCTGGGCTGACTTCCCAGCCTGTCCATGTGCCACTCGGCCAGGCTCTGGTTGAAGACCCCAGTGTACTCAGACCACATGAGGTCACAATGACTCATTGAAAGTGCACAATGAGGGGGCACAGATTAGAGGAGAGCAACTGACACAAGGGCCCTGGTAAAATTCTGTTGGAGAATGTTTAATCTGAAGGTGAGATGTGTTCATTTCCCAATATTTGTGAGGCTGTCATGAAGAAAGAGAGTAGAATTATTTAATTTTGCTTTGGAATACAGAAATGGAACAAATTACTAGAGCGATACCAGTATTGAGTATAAATAAGGGCAGTGACTGTCATCTCTTTAATCACTAGTATATCCCAGGTGCCTAGAACAGTGCCTGTCATAAACAAGGCTCTCAATACATAAACGATTAATATATGAATCCATAAGTTAATAGGAACAGGGAAATTTCCAACTCTGTTATCCAGTGTAAGAAATGAATGAATCCCCCACAAATTCACGGAACATTCCCAGGCACTGATTGTTCAGTGAGTTTGTGGGAGATTTGGTCATTTCTTGCACTGGTTATTTATTAAGAGAACTAGGGAAATAATTGCTACTTTTTGCCCTAATTACAGGCTTGCTTTGAACAAATTATCTGAATATACAAAACAAATATGATAAAAAGCCAAATTTATAAAAAATGTGAAAGTCTAGCTCCATCTGAAAAGGACCGGATTAGGACCACTGCCCTCTCCTCACACACAGCAAAGTGCGGCAAGCACTGCCCTCTCCTCTCCCTGAGGGTGGGGCCATGAACTCTTGAGAAGTGAGGAAGAGTGGGCAGAAATGAGGGACCATGGGGGAGAAAGGAAAACTATTTCTTACTAAGTTGTTAAAGGAAAACACACAGACCTTGCTCAGTAGGGCAAAAGATTAGAAAGGGGAAATCCATAGCAATTGAAAGATTGAGAAGTTTCCATACCTCATAAAGCCAACTGTGAGGTGTGGAAAGGTAGACAAGCAAAGGACATTTTAAAGGGAGTTAAATCTACTCAAGTCTAAGAGAAAATTTGCAGTTGATTTTCTTTTTTTTAATTTTTATTTCAATATTCTTTAAATTTTACTTTAACTGATTCACAAATATAGTCACATAGACACAGTGTGCTAATTTAATAAGCAATCTCACTTTCAGGTGCAGGGTGGTGGGAGGAAGAGAAGTGGGGGAATTAATTGAGAATGGGATTCTCCTTCCACCCTACCCCACCTCTTCTGAATATACACTCATGTCCTGAATCTTGATTTTCTTTGCTAAAATTGGAATTGTGGTTTGTGGCTCTGGCATCTGATCCAAACCTTTAATTAAAAAAAAAAAAATGAAACAAAAATCCTAGGAAAGGCACTATGCGGAGAGCACATTTGGCACACTCCTTTAGAAATGGCAAAGAGAACTGCTTCTTCCTTCTTCCACAGGCTCCCGGCTTTCATCCACCCTGCAGCTCTGTTCAGTGCATTAAGTTCTTCTTGACCCAAACATTATTCTGACCTGTAACTGATCTGGTGCTGGGAAAAAATCTCAGTGCCCTGCAGAAGAACCAGAGAGGCCAGCGTAACCGGGGGCCACAGAAGAGGACAGGGTCTGGCAGGTTTGTGGTCACACCTCAGTGAGCCTGGTTTCCAAGGACGAAAATAGCGAGAGAAAAAGGCAAAGCATCACTTTATGACACCACGCTCAGAAGCATCACTTAACTACAGCGTGTCCATGCCCGCCCTTTCTTTTTATTTTATAATGCAACTTGGTAGGACGCAGACGTTCCAATATTTTTACCAATTTAAAAATCTTAGTTCAGCACATGTACATAAGACAAATTTAAAAATTCTTTTAATTCCAACTCTGTACAAAAGACAGATCTACCAGGAAGCGTAAGGTGTATTCTTCCTTACAGAATTTACAGCTTTATGTGGACTTCAGGTTGGATTAGACAGAAAACAGATCAATAATAATAAAAGGCTTAACCATTCATGTATAGAATGCCACTGGCCAAAAAAGGTGGCTATCCTGCATAAATAACTGAGAAATGCATGGTATAGACATCAACTCATGGTAAGAGAGGGTCATTCTAATCCTTGTGGTTAATGGAAGGCTTCGGAGAGAAAGTGAGTATGAGCCAAGCCAGTGACAGGATGTGGATGATGGAATGAGGAATTATTTTACAGGTAAGGGGAATGTCTTCATGAGGGAAGTAGTTTCAGAAGACATTGTGACTGACAGGTGGGTTAGGGGTTAGGTAATGATAGATAAGGCTGAAGGCAGTCTGCAGTTGGCTCAGGAATACATGACACACAAGCTGAGTGGATGGCATGTTAAACAGTGGGCTGATAGGAAGCATGCTTTCTCTGTCTGGTTTTCCTGCTTGAGAAGCGATCTGATGGTGCGACATTTTTGAGAACATTATCAACTGCAAACTATTGCTCTACACAAAATGAATGCTGGCTAAAATAAAATTTTAACCTGGGAAATTAATTTGTGTTTCTGAATTGTCAAATCCAAAATTTAAGCTTTGCCGTAGAGAATTTTAGGGGTGTGTGTGTGTGTGTGTGTGTGTGTGTGTGTGTGTGTGTGATGAAATTTAAAGACTGGATATAGTCAGGTATTGGAAGACTTTTAAAATGCTATGACTTCAGGTGATTCACAATCATTCTTCCTGACATTTCTACCAGAGATTAAGTAATATCAAGGAAGCTTACTCTATTGTTTTATGAAGGGTGGATATGTAATAAGATGACTGATAGGAAAAAAGCTTTAAATTTCTATCAACATTTTTCTGAAATGTGCTCATGCCTATAAACAAATTAGTATCTCCCTGACCAAATTAAAGGAAGACAATTTTAAAAGGCCATGTCTTCTTTTCTGAGATTGAATTCTGAAAAAAAAAAAAAACCAACTACTTCTGTAAAAAAAACAAAAAACAACAACAAAAAACAAACACATAAACAAAGCCACTGTAAACTGGAGCTGGAGCTACCATCCCAGAGAAACTGCCTTGCACCTTTGGAATGTTAAAATGGGGCGAAACAACCTCTGGACTGGACCTAAAGCAACACTGTGTCCCAAAGAATGGTTTGCAAGGGTAACAACAAAGCAGATATTGTGACCACTGGACTGATGGCTACCAGACTGAAAATTAAAAATACTCTTTAAAATAAACATTACTATGCTCTGGCCCATGTGGCTCAGTTGGCTGAGCATCATCCTGTGCACACAAAGGTGGCTGGTTCAGTTTCCAGTCAGGGCACAGGCCCAGACTGAAGGTTTGATCCTCGGTCAGGGTGCGTACAGGAGGCAACAGATCTCTCTCACATCGATGTTTCTCTCTTTCTCTTTCTCTCTCTCTCTCTCCCACCCCAACTCTCTCTAAAAAACAATAAAAACAGGTTTTTAAGTAAATAAACATCATTACGTTCTTCCCCAACAGAAATGCTTTCCTTCTATTGATGGAATCACTCCTTCTCTTTCGCATCAACACACCTCGCCTTTGTCTCCTAATTGGATCACTATTTGGGTTCTGGCTGGATCAGTCAGTGTGTCCACATATCTACTCTCTTTGATCTCAAATAAGTGCGTATTGCCTCTCATTTTGAAAAGCCTTTTATTTTTAAGTTAACACTTCTTAAGAGATTTATTTATCTTACTTATGTACTATTGTGTGAAAGCTTCAAAGGGAGTACCAATTAAAAAATAAAATTTAAATATCATGATGACTGACTTAGTGTAGAAACAGATGAGAAAAATCTGAGCTACAATTTTCACCTCCCTGGAGAGCTGTTGTCTTTTATCATGTACAAACATATGAGAAGAAATGAATTGGAGAGAAAAGTGGTGTCTCAACATCAGTAATACAATGTATTCTACAGAATTTAAAGAAATTATAAAATTTTCTTATTCCCCCAAATTTAATCAAGGGTGCATAAGTAAATAGAAGAGACACAACTGAACATGTTTATAAAGCCACCCTTGCAGAAATCTGTCCATTTCCATGTTGGGAAGTAAGTTACAAATCACGGTTCAAAAGCAAAATGTCAAGTAGATCTTTCATTAGATAAAAGAAAGGGAAAGAGAGCTTTGGAATATGCTTACTTGACCTAGAACCTTTTAATGAACACTACTTGTTTCAATCTTCAGCCCAACCCATGTAATACACGGAGGAAACTTGCCCCTGAGAACACACATCACTGCCCACCATTGCCCAGTTAGTGAGAGAGAGAGCTGATTCTAAGTCGGGCATGTTCTGGGCTCTGAGAGTACCTTTGCTTAGTGGTGCTCCTTTGCCTACACATTCTCATATTTAATATATGCATCTTTATCCAAACTATTTCCTTTCCCTTTACACCTGCTGAAATACTGCCCTACAGCAAGGCCTCACCTAGATATCCCACTGTTTATGAAATGTACTTTTACCCTCCCTATGGGGAACTAGTCCTGATTTCATTGATTAGATATTTTACTAAACCAGCTTTGTTTAATTTTAAAGCTCAATTTATTTACACAATATAACGTAAAACAGAACAAAAACATAACTTCTCCACAGTGAAAAATGTTACAGTTGAGTTCTGATATAAGTCTTGATTTAGGCCAAAGCCTGAACACAAGGTAAGAAGTGCTTACATAAGAAGTGCAGGTTTCAGTGGCTTTCTTGAGAGTGGTTTGGTGCTTTCTTGTACAATGGCTTGGTTCTATCCTCATCAGCTCACATCTGTGAAACACTATTAGAAAGTTCCACTAGCAAAAAGTGTTCCCTGGCTCACCTGAGAAAACACCGATCTCATGAATGGACTAATGCTGACTTGTCGGGACTCCTTTATAAAACCTTTACATCTGCTTTGCTCTGCAGTGTGCCAGGGAGAGCCATTTGGTGACTGCTGTTCACATAAGTCCCTCTATTCAAATGAGATCTGTAGTTCATAAGGTCATCCCAGAAAGGCAAAGCTTTAAATAAAATTGGAACTAATAAAAAAGAACCCTCACATACCAGAGAGGACAGCATAAAATAGGTTATAACAATATGGGTTGTAACAACAATGCTCTACTTCCACACAGATGACAAGCTGGAACAAAATGCTTCTCAGTCAGAGCTCAGAGTTCACATGTCTGTACATTCATGAAAGCAGACCAAAGCAACGGGGGACCCTATAACCGAGTGATCCTCTGGCCACGCCTTGCACAGTACAAGAGAGATCCAAGCACTTTCTCCAGCCTTCTGCTCAGACACCTGCAGGTCTTACTCTAGAGAGAATGGCATTTGGGGTGGAGAGAAAATGCCTGGATTTGGGGCAAAGATGGATGGGCTCAGGTACTCTCAGATTAGTTTGTTGGATAAATGCCTAACTTTTCAGAGCCTGTTTTTGCATCTGTGAGAAGACAAGCGGAGTAATGTCCACCCATCAAGGCAGGCCCACTAATGAGATCAGGTATGTACTGGTTTGAGGACTGCACCTGGCACTTAGGAGAAGCTAAGCAGAGGTACCACCCTTCTACCATTTATTTTCACCACTCCTTTTACAGGAATTTAAATTAGAATCCCTAATCTCTAAATCATTGGTGAAATTGGAAACAATAATAAAGTGAAGTAAAGTGGTTTGGGGGGGGGGGCACTCTAGCCTCTGCCTGTGCCTTTTCTTCTACAAGAGCACCTCTGGTCACCACATTCCGGACACCTGGGTCCTCACAAAGCCCTCACCCATCCCTCTCCCCAGCTGTGCGGATGCTCCTCATGGAGATGGGTCCCTTTGTCTCCCAGCATTCAGACAGGAGCATAGCAGAGGAACAGTTCATTGCAGCCTACTTCCAACATGCACCCTCATGTCTAGAAATAGCAGCATGAATCCTTCTCTCTCCTCATTCCTCTATGATCTACACAGAGAGAACAGTCCTCACCTTTAGTTCATATCTTCCAAACTGTTGTGGTGATGCGAATAGTAATAATAATAATGACAGCCATCATTTAGTCATTATTCAGTATGTGTTAAGCACAATACTAAGAACACAAACCAATTAATATTATTTCATTTTATTTATTTAAACACATATTTGAGATTTAACCAAATAAATAATTTGACAGTATTCACACAGTAAGATGTACATCTAGGCTTCAATCCCTGTTTTCAAAGCTGCTGGATGTAGTAGTAAATAATTACAGAGTTTTCATTTATTCCACTAGTCACAAAGAAATCATCTAATTAATGCTTCTGATGGATCGTATTAGAAATAGTGGGAGAGGATGCGGACTGAGAACTATATGTACAAGTGCAGAGCCTGAGAGTGTCCATGTCAGAGGTAAGGAGACTGAGGTAGACAAATAAAAGTTATCCAGTTCTTTCATATGACTTACATTATAATTGTTAATAGTACCAATGGTTAAACTTTAAGACAACTAGAGTTTGCATAGCAGGGGAAAAATAATAAGGAAATGGACAGCTCATAGTCGATTCAATGACATAAAATAAACAGGTTCCTTTTTACATTTCTTTGTGTATTTTTTTAAAAATTGTGTCCCTTAAAACTCATAATTTTCTCTGAAAGAAAAGTGCCATATATTACATAAAAACTTTTGATATGAAGATTTCCATATGTCTTTGTAAAGTCTTTAAAAAGTACTTGAGAAACACAGGAAAATAATCCTCACCCTAATTGTTTACCAGTGAGCCACGTAAATTATTTGGGCATCAGAAAGGGCTTAGTAAAAGCTAATTAAGATCAAGACATTCCTAACTGGATAATTATCTTAACAGTAGAGAGGAAGTGCCTACGCTTTGCAATTATGTGGGCCATTAAACATGTGAAGTAAAAGGAATTAAACTTGTTATGACTCACGATGATGCCCCCCCCCCCAAAAAAAAAAACAACAACAACACAAAACATCACAACAAAACAAAAAAACAATCCCAGTGTATCTGGTTTCAGGGATAGTGAATTTTCAGAAAACAGTGGGATAGTTTGTCCTCATATCCCTGAACTACCCAGGAACAAAATCTGTAGTTTGACAATGAACTGGCCTTACCACACCCTTGGGAAGAACACAGGCATCATCCATTTATTGGCTGTGTGGTTTGAGGACAGTCATAGCCTCCCAAATCTCTCTGTAAAATGGACATAAAAATACTTGGCCAACCAATTTCACAGGATGCTACATGAATTGCATACCTTATTTTAAAGAAGTGAGGAGCCCTAGCTGGCTTGGCTCAGTGGATAGAGCGTTGGTCTGTGGACTGAAGGGTCCTAGGTTTGATTCCGGACAAGGGCACATGCCCGGGTTGCAGGCTCAATCCTCAGTGGGGGGTGTGCTGGAGGCAGCTGATCAATGATTCTCATCATTGATGTTTCTATCTGCCTCTCCCTTCCTCTCTTAAATCAATGAAAATATATTTTAAAAAATAAAGAAGTGAGGAGCAAAACCAAGGAATGAGGCTGAAATGTTGGGTAACTCACTATCTAAAACTTAAGAGGTCTGGTTAATTACATCAAAATGAATTTTATCCTGATACTATGGTTAGTCAATAAGTTAAAGTAGGCAAGGGACAAGACCCTATGGAGATGCTTAATGTATTGTCTGGTCACTGAACTGTCAGATATGATGCATGTAGTTAAAATACTATCCTTGTGACCATAGTATAGATGGCAGGGCATTTCTCAGAGGCGGGAGCAATGGGATGGTGAATGCACAGATGTGAGAGCTATGGAGGTAGAAATGGAAAGATGAATTTATTCTAGGCCTATTATCTGCATTAGCTACCTGCCGTTTAAAGATGTAGAAAGATGAGGAGGAATTCAACTCAATAACCATGGTTTCACTAATCAAGACTGTCAAATATATTTGCACTTCTTTATTTTAGTACTAGTTACCTTTTAATTTTGCAATTTCAGCATAATTTGTATTTGTAACATTGAGAGCCCAGCATGGAAAAAGGAAAAATATTAACTCTACTGTAACTGAAGACAACAAAGTAAAATAGATTAAAAAAAACATGTTTCCCAGTTAAGGGACACAGAGAGAATATTTATTTATCTATTATAGATCATTATATTCCCAAATCATTAATCTGGGACTTATAAAGTAAATTATTTCCTAAATATATAGTTGATAATTTAACTTTTCAAGACTCAGTTAATATTAATATCTACCACTGGATTTCCTTACATCAAGGTCTAAATGTATTTCTTTTTGCCATAATTTTATGTGGGAATATGCTTCAGAGCTTTTATGCTATTCATTTTGTAATGACTGCTTGGGAAGGATCATTTTACTTTTACCAAAGCGTATTGTCTTTTCTTAAAAATCCACTGGATTTTCAAAGTTTGATCACTTAATTTTCTTTCAAATGCCTTGAGTGCTTCACAAAGTAAAGCCATCAATTTCAGTACATACTTCTATCAGGTGAAGCATTTTATGAGTTTCTTCTCCATTTTCCCTTCATTTTCTCCCAGGTTCATTCTTTCAAAGTTGGTTTTGCATGGTACACATGCCTTGTTCTCACATTGGACGTAAATATAACATAGTCTTTCTCTTTAGGCAAAGAATCATTCAGATTTGTAAAACCCTTTAACCCTTTGAGTGCCAACCAATATCCTAGGAACTATGCTAAAATTGCCAAGGCATTTTTGCTGATTTTACAGCAGTTTAGGGAAAAAAATTATGAATCACATGTAAATGAAGTTACATATTCAAAAATTTAAGGAAACCTTTACTACATTGACATATTTAGCAATATCATCAGCACTAATAAAAGCAGACTTAGAACTGGACGCCATTTCGAAGCTTTGATAGCGCTCCCGGCACTTTTGGCGAAAGACAGGAGGAGCGCCATCGCGCTCCCTGGCACTCCAGGGGCTAAAAGCCGATGAAAAATAATTACTCTTACGATAAGGGGCACAAAAATGCAAACACGGATGTACAGGAGAAGTAACTTAAGCAAATTAAAATGTAGAGGCAAGAATGCATCAACTAATCTAAAGATCTCTGCAACACCACGGCAATTAAGGGAGGGTCCTGAACTAGCACCAGCATCAAAGAGTGCCATGGAGTTCAAGTAGAAATACTCAATTTCTTGTCAGGAGTACTCCAATTTCGCCAGAGAATTTGTGAGCAAGAATAAAACTGTTGTCCAGAGTATTCATAGCAGCCTGGATCTTAGAATCTGCTATTTCATCTTTCATGTAATTAGACACCCACAAATTAGAACACCCACAAATCTTTATATTACTCTTTATAAGGTAAACCCACAATTTCTTTTTAACATTATAGAAGGTGGCTTGATAATCTACAACTTTGTTGTTGCTAGCAACTGTCAGAGAACAAATTTGAAGAATGGAAGAATGACACAGTTTTTACAATAAAACACAAAAGGTTTAAGATAACTCTAGCTGACAATATTAGCAGTATAGTAGCATGGCAGATATACTATACAAAAGATGTATATCCAGAAACAATTATTGACAAAAATGTCCCTCTTTGCCCCAGATTTTATTAGAAATTAGGACTGGAAATGAGTTCAATCAGTAGGTAACATTTCAAAAGATCAAATAAAATTAAAAAACTGGTCAAAAATTTTCTCCCAATAAATCCAAATGGCTTACCAAAAAAATGTATTGAAGAGTTTATCATATTTATTAATCACAAAAACTCAATTTTTCTCACAATACTGATTTTCTTTCTATATTTAGGAAATAGAAACCAAAAAGGGAGATAATTTCTAATTGCCAGTTTCTCTGAAAGTTAGATTTAAAATTAGGAAAACAATTTCCCTTCAAGTTATGAACAACTAACCAGTATAAGATCAATTCTCCTACCAAATATGAAAGCTAGATTTAGAAATAGAACACACACACACTTGAAAACAATCTTCATAATAATCCCATATTAGAATAATTTGGGATTTCCTGCCCCTACTCTAATTACCACCCTCCCCAATACTTTATATGGAAGATAGAATCATAGACAGCCTCCATGGTTTTCTATCCAAAATGTGCAGTACTAAATAAAACCTGCCAAAATTACCAAAGAAAATACAAAAATATTGAAGAGAAAAAGAAAAATTAAAACAGATGCTTAGATGGTTCAGATATTACGGTTAACAGAAACAGACTTTAAAATAACTCTGATTAATATGTTTAAGAAAATAGAAGAAATGATGGAGTGTTAATCACAGAACTGAAACAATGAAGTGGAACTTCTAAAATTGAAAAGAAATAATTGAAAGAAAAATGTCAATAGATGAGTCTAACACCAAAAAAGGAAAGGATTAAATAATTGAAAAGTAACTCAACTGTCAATATCCAGACTAAAGCACAGGGCACAATAATGTATAAAATCTAGAAAAGAGAGTAGAATATGTGGGGCATAATGAAATGAATGAACATAAATGTAACTGAAGTCCTGGAAAGACAGAAGTGAGAGAAGGGTATAGTAATATTTGAGTATAATAAAAAAAATCTAAAACTGACACAAAACCTTATATCCCAGATTCAGAATGTGCTGCAAACCTCATCCAAGATAAATACAAATAAAGTGACAGCTAGCCACATCATGATATAATTGCTGAACTAAAGTACAAAAAAAAATCACAAAAGCATCCAGAGAAAAATGATTGCATATTCCCTTCAAATGAGAAATGATAAGATGATAGTTGAATTTTCAATAGGAAATAATGGGAATCAGAAGATAATGGAATGACAGCATTAAAATGAGGAAAAAAAATAACTTCCAATCTAGAATTCTATACCCAGTAAAAGTACAATTCAAAGATAGAAACAAAATATTTTTTATGCAAAAAAAAAACCTGACAGAATTCATAACAAGTACACTGCACTAAAATAATAGTAATAAAAATAAGACTATTGGGCAGAGGAAAAAATCGCATATAAAATACAAAAATGTAGAAAGAAAGAACAATTAAAAGGAAAATATCTAAATAAATATTGAGTGTATTAAGCAATAACTTCTGTGAGTTTTAAATATACTTAGAAATAAAAGCATGACAATAAGGAACAAAAATTTGACACACTAAATGGCAAAGTATACTAAGGTTCTCATATTGTATTAAAAGTGTTAAGTATTCAAACCTATGTTAAATTCTATTACATCAACATTAAATGTGGTAATACCCAGGGTACTCACTAAAATATATTGTGATATATTTATAAGCTTTGGGCTAATAATAGTGGAAAGTGGAGTAATAAAAAATATTCTTAACACATTAAAAAAATACAAGAAAACAAAAAGGAATATAAAATACCTGGACAAATAGAAAACAAATATTGAGATATAATTAATCCCAGCTGGTGTAGCTCGATGGTTGAGCATCGACCTGTGAACCAGGAAGTCACGGTTTGATTCCCAGTCAGGGCACATGCCTGGGTTGTGGGCTTGATCCCTAGTGTGGGGTATGCAGGGGGCAACGATCAATGATTCTCTCTCAACACTGATGCTTCTATCTCTCTCTCCCTCTCCATTCCTCCCTGAAATCAATAAAAATATATATTTAAAAAGAAATATAATTAAACTCAATTATATCAATAATTTCATTAAATGTAAATAGACTATATATTCCAAAGAAAAGTCAGAGAATGTTAAATGGTGTTTAAAACAAAAAACCAAATAAATCCTTGCTTACAGAATGTCCACCTTAAGTATAAGGATAGAGAAAATTTTAAATTATGAAAAAAATTACCATGCAAGTATTAACCAAACTAAAGTTGATATAGTTATACTAAAAGAAAACATTAAAGCAAAAATCAGGGCAGTATGATAAAAGGGCATATGTACCAGTAGATATAATAATAATTTTTCATATTATCCTATGGAAAAAACTGACAGACGTAAAGGAGATGTGGAAAATCCACAATCATATGGGAGGTTTTTATCACAGCTATCTCAGTAATTAACAAAAGTGGAGACATGCAAATAAATTTTAAAAGAGAACACTTAAATTACATAGTTAACAAAGTTGGTATAATTAATATACATAAAGTGTTGCGCCTGCCATCTGAAAAAAAGATTTGTTGTCAATGTTCACATATTTCTTTGTTCTCTGATTGTGGTGAATTTTACCTTGGAATTTAATTATTTATTTTTATGAAAATATTTGAAAATTGAAGACTTTTAAATCCTCATGAGTCAAAGAAAAATATCACACTGGGGATTAGAAAATATTTTACTAAATGAAAATTAATATATAGCACAGCACAACTTATTCACTGCAGCTAAATGTAAATGCTTACAGGTGCCATGTTTACAGGTAAATTTATATTCTTAAATGTATGCTTAAGCTCCTTAAGGCTTAAACTTAATAAGCTTAAAATTTATATTCGCTACAAGTTTAAAAACCTGCAAATTTAGTCTAAAGAAAATAGAAGGAAATAAAGTTAAGAACAGAAATTACTAAAACACAAAAATGTACAATAGAAAACATCAAGAAAGCCAACTGTGGCTCTCTGAAAAAGACTAATGAAACAATATATATTAATAAAACTGTTCAAGAAAAAAAGAGAAAAGGCACAAATGATTAATATCAGGAAAGTAGGTGATATTGCTATATGTTATGAACTACTCCCAGAGTTAACATTAATGTATCTCCAAACATATTGTTAAGTACAAGAAGCCAGACACAAAAAAACACATGCTGTATGATATTTATATAAAGTTTTGAAGCATGCAAAACTAACATATTGTGTTAGAAGTCAAGATAGTGCCTACCTTTAGGGTTCATTGATTGGAAAAACATTAACAGTGGGATTTCTGTTCTATTCTTGATTCAGGTGGTCTCTGTACAAGTTTTATACTGTGAAAATTCATGTTGTATATGATTTGTGCACCTTTCACTGTGCATGTTATATTGCAATAAAATATTTATCTTAAAATTGAGATAGCATTTTGAATGTAAAATTGTGATATAATATATGAAATAATCTCAGACAATTTACATTATCATCTGCAACTTACAGGACATTTAATAACCCTTCTTAAGTGTTTCACTCTAGGAATTTTTTACATCTTCAACTCAGTCTTGCATGAGAAACACTCAGAGGCTTTTCAACTGTAGTCTTGCCTGAGAAATACTGAGAGAAATTTCTAATCCACAGAAAACAAACCCTATTTAAAAAATGAAAACTAGAGATGGACAAAGAGAAGAATGATACTGTTTCCCAAAGTTGGAGAAGAATATTTATTCTGTTAGGTTGTCTCCTGGATGTCATCATTTTGCAAATTTTACAAAGCAATAAAAATAAGCAAGTCCTTCTGAAAATAAATGGAGTGGAATTGTTCATAATTATATAGAGGCACATAAGAGAAAGCAGAGGTGGGAGGTGAACTGGAGCCATAACTTCTTATCATCTCCCTCTCACTTCCTAAGGGCAGACTTCCAACCCTGATTGGGAAGAATGTTCTCTCTACTTGCAATTTGTTCCCAGAATGGGGGACAAGAACTTTTCATTACCAAGAAACCTTCAGAGAAGAAGGTAGTTGGATCATAAGAGAGCAGCCTTCACACTAGAAATCCAAAAACACAAGGTTGTTAATCCTACTACTCCTCTGGTATAGACTAAATAACATAGAAAAAATTGCTAATATCCATAAGCTTCCATTCTTTCATGAAAAATAGTCATAATGTGGTCTACTTTAAAGAGTTTTTATGAGGTTCAACACAGATAACAGTAAAGTTTGATCAGCTAAGATATTTATTGTCTTACTAGGAGCCCAGCCCGTGATTTGAAATCGCGCAGCACACCCACCCTCAAGTCACCAGTCCAGCCTTGCCTCCCTCTCCAGCACTTGAAACAGCCCTGGTCACTACTGATCAGGCCCTCCCCCAGCGCAGGCAGGTGAAGGCCCCTGCCGCCCCACCCCCAACGCTGCGTGCACAACCTCCTCCTGTCTGGTTGACCCATTATGGAGTCCTGGTTAATTAGCATATTTCTCTATTTTAGATAGATAGATAGATAGATGATAGATAGATAGATATTTGCAACAATGAGACTATATCAGGATTATCAGTTTACTAATCTCTTAGATTATGGTCAACAGATGTTTAAAGATACAACCACTTGGCCAGGGCAATACATGCATGATTGTACAAGGTCCCCAACCATTTAGAATTCTGCTTGCTGACTACTTGCTCACCTTTTACATGTGTTTCTTTCTTTCTCTCTCTCTCTTTCTCTTTCTCTCTCTCTCTCTCTCTCTCTCTCTCTCTCTCTCTGTGTTCTGTATTATTTTTAGCTTCTTGATGGTGTTTCAATTTAAGTTGTTTTTATTATTTTGGGGGGCAGTCAGAAATATTTGAATGAGACTCATATATTTTTTAAGAATAAACCCATCAGGCAAGTATCAAAAACTCCTCTTTCTGTGATGTACTATCCTAACTGCAACTTGAAATCCCATACAAGTATATGCAGTAGATGGATCATTCACATTTTCCCTCATGAAATAAGATGCTTGCAACCAATACAGCAGCCATTAAGCCAGAATATTTAATCAAACCACTTACATCTAATGCACTATTTAAATGGAATCACCTTGGATGCGAGTGCTAATAACCACAGAATAACCATCTCCCTGAAGCATAAAGGAATCCTCTTGACTTATAATTATTTTCTTCATTAGAAAAAGTACTATTTACTGAGATTTTTACTAAAGGTTATTTCTCCTGTTCCAAACCCTGTCATGGTTTTTGAGAATGGAAATTTTCACTGGCTAATCAGAAACACTTTAGTCTAACCTACTTTCAAAACCAGCACTTTTGATACAAATCCAATAGCTTTAATCCTATGTTTGATTAAATCAACATTTAAAAAGGGAGAACATCACTTATTTAGTGCTTCTCCATCTCTTCCAAAAATAGGGGTTGCTGTCTCTTTCACTGGTTAATATCCAACCATCTTATTTTTCTAGTCCTTCAAATGTTGCCATTAGATTACTTTTCCCAGTTTTCTGTTTGAGTTTCTTTATCACGCTCTTTAAATGCATTCTAGTTGCTATTTATGAGCATGGTACACTGTTCTTGAGGAATGTGTTCATATTACTTAACAAAACTTAAAATTGAAGATTAAAATTCCTCTGGGCACCCTGACATCCATTTAAGTTGCAGATGTGTATGTGTATGTGTATGTATGTATGTGTGTGTGTGTGTGTGTGTGTGTCCATTCATTTTAGTTATACATTTTTTTCTAGGCTTCTCATTGTTTTCATGTTCTCTCATTGAAGCTTTATTCCTTTCATATAAGCTTCAATTTAGTACTTAATTTAACTTTGGCATGTGTACCAAGCTGTAATTTTTTCAAAGAAAAATCTGTGCAGATGTCAATCCCAGAAAAATATGATGAGGTTTGTTAAGGCAAAAATAAATAAATAAATGAAGGTGTCTAAAGCAGCGGTTCTCAACCTGTGGGTTGCGAACAATGAAAATACATCCTGCATATCAGACATTTACATTATGATTCATAACAGTAGCAAAATTACAGTTATGAAGTAGCAACGAAAATAATTTCATGGTTGGGGGTCACAAAATGAGGAACTGTATTAAAGGGTCCCGGCATTAGGAAGGTTGAGAACCAGGAATTGAGTTCTAGAAGTACTGACTTTTAGTAGAGACCTGAGTAAGCTTCTTTTTTATTTTGTCTGAATATGCACATCTGTGAATATAGGGGAATTGTAGCTTTTATCTGCATAATGATGAAGTGGCTAATTACAGGGCTGAGAAGTTAGGGGGCTGAACACACCAATTTGAAATCCTATATAATAAAAGGCTAATATGCAAATTGGCAGAAGGATGGGTCGCTATGATGCGCACAGACCACCAAGGGGCAGACGCTCCATGCAGGAGTTTCTCCCTGGTGGTCAGTGTGCTCCCAAAGGTGAAACGCCACTCAGCCAGAAGCCAGAAGCCAGAAGCCAGGCTCATAGCTGGCAAGCGCAGTGGCCATGGCAGGAGCCAAGGAGTGAGGAGTGATGGGTCCCAGACTGTGAGAGGGCGCAGGCCAGGCTGAGGGACCACCCTCCTCAGCGCATGAAATTTCGTGCACTGGGCCTCTAGTATATATACAAATTTTTAATTGAACATTCTTAGCAGTTTTTATGCCTCCTATTTTATCTGTAACATATAGCATGCTTTGCATTAATCATTTTATTTATACATACACACACTATACGCTCTCTCCTTTTCATACATACACACACACAAACACACACAGAAACACCTTTAGATGCTGTTGTGTCAAACTTGAACATACAAGAGTGTAATTATTTGATTATAACTAATAAGTAGAATTAATAGGATAACATAAAGGATAGTTCACTAACTACATTCAAGCTGTATTTAGTGAGCAGCCACCATAAAGCATGGAACCAGAGTAAACCCAAAAGCATAGGGGTTCAGGAAGCACGAGGAGATGGGATTCTAGAGCAGGGCGACTGTCACTGAGAGCAGACCAGAGAGGACAATTCTGCTCCGTGGAAGGATGGACTTTTGATTTGAATGTAACCTCTGAGACAAAGGAATGTAGCTTTGTCTTGATTTGTCTAAACAAATGAGCAAAAGAATTTAAAATGGAAAGGTGTCTTCCAAATCATCTTATCCAACCTGCTCAGTCCATGGAGGTGTCCACTTAGCCACAGACATGCTGGAGTTTGCGCAGGCATTGAGAACTCGGCCGGTAAGAGGTACAGGGCAGCCTAGCATTTCTCGTGTCTGAATCCACGCTCTCACCATTCAGTACCCCAGCGCACCTGGGAGGGTGGGTGCTGCTTGTGGAGTGCTGGGCTGTATAAGGGCGGTGGTATATAACAGTGAGGGAAGTGTGTGAGAGAGGCAGTGCAAGTGAGATTTAGGTATTTCCTTTCATTCACGTTTTACGAAGAAATCAACAGGACAACCTCAGAAGACAATGGACATTGTAAGGGAAAGTAGAAGAAAAGGAACAGTAGGAGAAGCCACCCAGCTCTGACAGCATTTCAGTTCATGTTAAAAAGCCGTGATTGCAACAACAACAACAACAAAATATTTTGCAAAGTGCTGTTGTTTCCTTTTTTTAAAATAGTGAACCAATAAGAATACTTATGCTACAAATGAATGTAGCTAGGGAGATTGTGCTGAATTAATCTCTTGCTACTATTATCATGGGACAAAAGAAAAATCCACACAGATATGAAAATTTTACCTTTAGACTGATTTGTTGGTGTAGAAGTTGCAAAAAGGGCTTAATACTGTACTGTGATTCTCAGTTTTACTTGACTGTACAGCAATAAACAATCAAGAAAGTGAAAATGAAAACAGTCATGGGAGCATTTGGATACTAGGGACATTTCTAATGGTAAAAATTGCATCAGGTCAGCAGCAGTGGCATGAAAAGAGGAAATGTTTGCTTATTGTTGCCATATTCTTGAAATTTCAGCAACTTTTATTACTTTTACAATTTTCCAAACTGCAAAGGTCTTGGGGTGAAAAATATGAAAGTTCTACAAACATCAAATGCTCCAAGTCTTACAGGAAAACTTCCACATTGCCACATGCTCCGTGATGGCTTGCTCCAAGAAGAAAGTCTAAGAGATGATGGAATCATCGTGACTGGGTTCTGGCATCCCATGCAGCTTGATGACCTGGTGTTCAAAGCATTGGACAGAAATGGAAAAGTGGATCATAGCTGATGACATCACTTCTGTATGAGATGGTTCAAATGTGCCGCATTGCTGCTCACTGTGGTTGCTGAAGAACACTTGTTCTCTCATATAGAGGCTTTAAGAATGAACAGATGCAAACCTTGTGATTGATATTCTAGCCCACCCCAGGGATGAACCCAGAAAGACACTGGAATATGAGGTTGAATACTGTTACTATATATGGTCCACTGAGTTAATTTTAAAGATGTACACCCTGTATCAGTTAGGCCTGCAATCAAAGATCACTTCTGCCAAGTATAAATCACTGGGAAAAATTACTTCATTTCTTCTCTCCTATGAAAATGAAAATAATACCAACTATTTCCTGTGACTGGGAGAAGTAAGAGATGTGGAATACAGTGCTTCCAATCCCAAAAGATGCAGTGAAGATGTTTGCTTACTTTCCCTACATTTTTCTTTTATTTGTCAGGCATGAAGTCAAGACTTCTATGTTGCATAAACTTGTCCAATTTCCTCATTCCTCCATTCAAATCTGACCCCACCCCCAGAGAGGAGGGATAGAGCAGATGCATTCAATCTTCTTCTACACTGAAGTTGGCCTTGGCATAAAATCCTTTTCATGAAAACAGCAGTCATCTCATATGATGGAATAAGGATGCGGTAATTATTGAACAATCTAAGCCACAGAAATGATTAAGGCACTGGTGGCATTTACTTCTGCAGAAAGATTAATAGAGTTAAACAATTGTAAATTGGCCAAAAGGTAAGGAGGATAAGAAGCCATGAACAAATATTTAAAGGGCATACTGTAGCTAAGGCTAGGCAGAAATTATTTACAGAAATTAAAGGGATAAAATGAGGCATGTTGCAGAAAAAAAAAAAAAAGACATTAAGCAATAAGATGCTGACTGTTTTGAAGACCTTTTCATAAGGAAGAAAATTACTGGATTCTGAAGAAAACAAATAATTGCCCATCAAAAATTCAGGAGTTTCCTGAGAAAAAAGACCCTATTCATGGATTAGCCACTGAACCTTGTAGTTACAATGACCCTGGAGAACCTAACCAGGAAAGATAACAGAACTCTATCTAAAAATGTATTCCTAAACTCCAATTGCTAGCACTTTGCCATTTCTCATTCCACAAAAGCTCTTTGTCGTTCTGACAGGAGATTTAAAAACATCAAAACCGCAAATGTGAAAAAGTTAACTTTGTCACCAGAGTTTATTAGGTACTTATATATAATAGGCACATACATAAGAGAACATATTACTTAAAACCAAACATATCAGTGAAAATTTTCCACATACACAAAATAAGCTATGTTAAATGGCTCTTCCTATGCTGGAAGCCGATCCACCCTTGCTGCTTGACGCAGTCGCTGCAGGGATGTTTCAAGGGACCTGGCGTATATGGCATACTGTTCTTAATATGTTTGCTCCCCTTAGCGCTATGTGTTTTAAACAGGACCACCTCTTTGAGAAAGGTTGTTTCCCCAGGTGAGGATTTTTATCAGTAAAACCCCTTAACTAAGTGCCAGGCGGGTAGTTAATCACTTTAACTACAAACAATCACGCTTAAACTACATAATCTTTACTTAGAATAATCTCCTTCGGTTACTTCCTTGTAGCTTAATAGAACAATAGAGTAACCTTGGAATGGAGATAAGAATCGCCCTGACCTTTGGAATAGAATAGATAGGATTAAGATCAAATAGTATAAATACAAATGTAAGAGGACAATAAAGAGAGGAACCTGGCTAGGAGGAACCTGGCCATGATGATCACCTGAAGGCTGCCTCCGTGTCATTCCTTCTTTGCTGACTCCATCCACACCTTGGGGAACCCCTGGACCTGCTGGGGCTGGACCCCAACATTCTTACATTTATGACTATTTCTTTCTATATAATGCTTGAATTTGAATGATGTTTTTCATTTAGCAAATAAACCAAATATTTTACTTTGTGGAAATGTCACCCAGCCCCAATACAAATATGTTCAATAAAAATAATATTCTTCACAACTAAGGAGACACTAAGTATTGCCTTTTTTAATTGATTTTTTTAGAAAGAGAGGAAGGGAGAGGGAGAAAGTAAAACACCCATTGGCTGCTTCCTAATTCCTGTTTCCTGCACATCCCCCAATGGGGGCAAACCAGTGACCTCTCCATGCATGGGATGATGGGCATATCACATGATGGCAATAGTTAACATTAACATACTCAGAAATCCAGATATCTCATGAATATGAAAAGATGATCACCTGTTTAGTGGGGCAAACAATATGTTAAAAGTATTTTGAAGGAAACTTCATGCACATTATTGTACAAGTGACAAATTAATTGTGAAAAGTTGAATTCTAAATCCTGTACAAGTAGGATAAGGGCTGAGAATAAACCCTTGGATTTGACCATTTGCAGGCCATTGGAGATCTCAAGAGTGGCTTATTGTTGGGGACAAAAAATCTGATTTGAAAGGGTTCAAGGGAGGGCAAGAGATGGGAAATTGGAGATTCCTCTTTCAAGTATTTTGCCAATAAAAGACAAGTGGTTTAATAGCTAGAGAGGAGTGGATGACCAAGAGGAGATTATTTTTTCAAAATGGGATATATTATAGCATATTTGTATGTTTATTATAATAAGACAGTGGGATATAAAAGTTATATGATGCAGAATAGAAAATTATTGAACTGATTTATGTCCCTGAGTAGGAGAAAGGATTTATTTCTTAATATGAGGAGGTCTTCATCTTAAATAGGTACTCTAAGAGCTCACCCCCAAGCTCAAAAAAGAATAAAAAAGAAAGAGAAAAAAAAAAGAAAAAAAAAAAGATCTGCAGGTAGGTTTGTAAAAGCAATTGTGGCATATGTGAAAATTTAGTTCTGATCATTTCTATTTTCTCAGAGAAATGGAAGTAAGGCCATATTTGATAATGGAGATGGGAGATGGGGTATAAGAGTTTTGGAGAGAAAAAAAGGTAAAAAATAGCATCTACTAAAGTGGTGGCTCCAGGCATAATCGAGTTTTCTCTGCTTGTGAGTTAAGTTGGGAATATTTACCCCAAATCAGAAAGCTCAGGAAATGGCTGTGGGGGAACAGGTGTGCTGGAGGGCCTGCGGTTGAGAGGGTGGTGAGAGGTGGGAGGAGGGCCTGGAGGAGCAAGAAATAGCCTTTTCACTCAGCTTAATTTTCCTTCCAAAACAAGGCAGGCCAGCCACTGGAATCTTGCTGCCCGGCCCTCTGCTCCTCCCATCCTAAAAATAGGGGATACAACCCACAGAGAGGTGGGACTGTCACACTGGTGTTGAGGGACCCAGGGGCTGCTGGGCGTCCTTGTTCCTTTCCAGAATCATCCACCCCTGGAAGAGCACAGAACCTGGGGTCTGGGCTGAGGCCCTGGTGTTCTCTTACAGTTCCTAGAGGTCCTTTAGCCAATATCCCAGGAAAGAACATACATCAAAGCTAGAATGTGAATATGATGTTAGTGGACCAATAATAAAATACAAGAAGCCCAATTGTGAGAAAAGTGAATTCTCTCAACACTGCTTCCTGTTTTCTTCCTCATGTCCCTCCAGGGAAAACCACTTTATTGCTTCATTTCTGTATTTTTCCCCCTTCACATATGCACTTTTGGGCCTTTTACCACCTCACAAACCTGTATTTAAAAAGAAACAGAAATGACCATGTGAGATTTGCCTCTGTCCAAACATTTCATCGGTTTGTATGAAGCCATCATTCATCTGTTCATAGGGGGTGGTTGTCTCTCCTTGGTTTGTCTGGTCCCCTCCCTTGTGGGCTTGTGCTTGGGATCAAATCCGTCTGGCCTGTTAAGATTCTGAACATTTGACTTAGACCACAAGTCAATCTTTCTGGTGATTCAAATAAAAATATAATTTTAAATAAATAAATAAATAAATAAATAAATAAATAAATAAATAAAAATATACCCAGGGTCCACTTGATGTTTTTTATTATAGATTTAAAGTATATTCAATTCATATATACTAGTATGTGTGTTTTCTCTTAGCCAAAATCAACTGTGTAGGTGAAGGCACAAAGTAGTTTGGCAGTTGAATTAACCAATTCGTTTTACTATGTAAGGTAACAAGAAAATAAAAGCCAGGTAAATCAAATAATGTATGACTAGATTTGTAAGGCTGTCCCAGAGTTAAATGTTAATCTGTGTGCAGTTTCTACAAAGTATGTTACACAGTTTACAAGCAACTTAGATTTGACTACATTATGTTTTCTGATTTCAGTATTAAGAACAAGATCTAGAACTTATTAGAAAAGAACTTTGAACCAATGTGTTAAATCAAAAGCAGCATATAACACAGAGTATCTAGATTTCTAACAGTCTGTAATTTTTGTGATTAATGTATAACCTTGATGGTTTACTTGTACAATACGGCCAATAATGAATGTAACCAATAAGGCATCTTATTAGAAATGAGAAACGTCTAAAATACATAGTCATGAAAAATTAATGAAAGACTTAACATGAAATTCATTACATGCTAATGAAAGCACTCTAAATTAATCCTTTGCAGATTTTTGGGTCAATGTTGCAATTCATTAAGGAGGTAATATCAACATGTCTCACATCCAAACACTTGTTGGGGGAAAAAGCCTATGACAGAAAAGGCTTGGTAAAATTCAGCACTTTTTTGTCTCTTCTCCCAAAGTCCACAAAAATGTCTCTACTTTTGAGACAGACCTTCTTACACCCTCAATTTAAAAGAACATAATAATACACTATTATGTGAGTCTAATCAACAGCATATGTTGAACACCTACTTGCCTTGTGGTAAAAGGTATTCCATTAATTATGAGTTCACAATGTCATGACGAATTGAGAGTGTAAAGTAGTGGGGAAAACAAGATTTAAGGACAGACAGATTGTTTTTTTTTAACTCTGGTTGTGTCACTTGCTAGGTCTAAGTCTTCTGGAAAAACGTAAACTTTTTGAGCTTCAGTTTCCTTTGCTATGAAATAGTGATGAATCTCAACTAATCGAGATGATAAAAAATATGGTAATTGAGAAGTGACTTTTGTTAAGAGCTGGTACTCTGGAGTCAGCCTGGCAACCTGAGTTTTAATCCCAGCCCCCCACTCTCTGAGTTTTTATGGAACTGAACAATTTATTCAATGGGGGGGGGGGGGGCGCAGTGTTCAGATTCCTCATTTATAAAATGGATGGATGGAGAATATTCGTGTATCATCGATTAATTTAATGTATCCATGAATGGTAGTATAGTGTATCTACTACATAAGTTTGTTGTGAGGATAAAAGAATATTCAATGGAACAGAGGCTGATACACAGTGTCATATAGATTAGTTGTTAAACATGTTAGTAAGTACTGAGTCAATTATAGCCATTGCAATGTGCCCACTGATCTCAGCTGTCACTCTTTATCACTTTTGCAATTTCTACATGTAAATCCTTGGAAATACAGGATTTTTCCTTTAACTCAACAAATGCTGTGGAATGTTAATTATATGCCAAGCACTGGTGGGACACTGACTTTTAAGTGGCTATCCTCCATCTTTACACTATATGGATCCCTATTAAACTTGATATCTAGAACTATAAAAGCATAGGGCGAAACACATATTACACACACTCTCACACACACACACACACACACACACATTTCAGACAATATAGCTTTATGAAAAGAATCTTTTCCCTGAATGACAAAGTAGTCATTAGCCTAAGATGTTTTTGTTAAGTGTCTAGATTTCTACTAACACTCCCTACTACTGGCCTCTCACTCCCAGTAAACAGTAGATTGTGACATATTTATGTAATCTGAGTGTCTTAAAATGAACATTGAAATCATTATAAATAAAAGTTCTAAATTAGCTGTTTTCTAGTTATGCCAACAAGTGTGACTGACTTTAAATTGCATCAATCCCCCTAAAATGGTATCTTATGTGTTTGTGTACCATTATATTTTTGTTTGGGTTATTTTTTGTTTTTGTTTTTTTAGTTCTTAAGTGCTAAAACAATAATATGTAAAACATCATATACAATTGGTATTATCAAAACACACAGTCATTTAAGGCTAAAGTTCCTCACTATTTTGGGAGAAATTAATATAAAGCATACTTAGAAAGAAACCTAGATTTCCATAACTAAATGAACAAATCAGATTAAAAAATATTTCATCTACATTTTCCTGTGTTTCTGCCAATATTTTTAAGTTAAGTAAATAAAATTTAGAATACATCATTTTACATTGAAGAGAGGGAGGTTCATGTGTATTTGAAAAAAAAAAATTCTTATAGTAGCATTATTTAACCCTTAGAGTGCCAACCAATATCCTAGGAACTATGCTAAAATTGCCAAGGCATTTTTGCTGATTTTACAGCAGTTTAGGAAAAAAATTATGAATCGCAAGTAAATGAAGTTACATATTCAAAAACTTAAGAAAACCTTTACTACATTTGTTTACATCTTTGACATATATTGTTTGCTGATTGTATTATAAAATACTAGTAGAAAAAAAAAATTGCCGATAGTGCTCCCAGCACTTTTGGAGAAAGACAGGAGGAGCGCGATCATGCTCCCCGGCACTCTAGGGGTTAAAATAATTAACAGAAAAACAATTTGGGGGCCAAACACAAAACTATACTAATAATTCTACTCATCCTATATAATAAAGAGCTAGTATGTTAATTAGACCAGACAGAGGAACGACCTTCCGGAACAACCTTCCAAACAACCTTTGGGAATGACCAGTGGGCGGGGCTGTGGGGCCGAGGGGCCACGGAGGCAGTGAGGCTGCAAGGGCCAAGCCCCTTACATGAATTTTGTGCATTGGGCCTCTAGTTTGAAATACAAAGTGAAACCTGTGACTGGTACTGGTAACCAGGAGGGTGGCTCTGGAGGAGTTTGTTCTTCTAACATCTTATATTAAGAAACGCCAAAGGATATCTTCACCAGCTAACAATACTATTTTCTCAATATATGTAAACTCAATTCAATCTCTGACTCTAATACACCCCAAAGCAAGCCATCTTACTTAACCTAACAATGTACCTGATCTACTATGCTATCTTAAAGATTCATTTTACTTATCGCACCACTTCTGAAGTTATTGCACCACTGTGGCATTAACCATTTCAGAAGCCTATAGAAGATGTGGAATGCGGAAATCATAAAAAGTCAACCTCAAAAAATATACATAGGCAAGCAAGGACAGCATCTCTAGAAATCTTTAACATTATTTTATTTACCGGTATTCTCATAAAGTCTCTCACTTAGAAATCCTAAACTAAATACCCTTGTTTTTTAAAAAAAAAAATGGACATTTCAATTTAGAAAAACTATAATTTTGTCTTACCTTAATACTACTAACAAATAATACAACTCTATCAAAAAGTTAGCAACAGGTATTATCAAAGGGTATATAAGAAGACGCCCACAAATTGCCCTTATTTAAAAAGCTAGACACTTCCAAAAGAAAAGAAGCGTGATCCTTTGGGGAAAAATATAATCTTGTTTTATTTTTACCTAAACAGCCAAAATACCCATGTGGTCTTGGTATTTTCACATGGTAATAGCTCTGCAGCAGTAGCACAAAGAAAGGTGTTTTTTTGAAGACTCTCTGCTGTTGATTATTCTCTGAGAGGTGGACAAGTATTGCCTTATACAGTACCTTATAGGAAGGAAGACCACTTTTTTTAGGATAGCTGATGGGTTTCATTAGCACACTGAAGCAAAGCAGTTTTGTGTTTATTGGTGTGATGCACTTGTGCTTTTTATAGTACAGAAAAACTTGAAAACAAATGACACATGATACATGGTTCCTATACAGTAGCCCAAACAAGTAGATTGCAAGAAGCAACTGCATTAGCCGTACTGAAGATTTTGAAAGGTTATTATTTTATAGGTAATGAAGGTTCTTGTTTAGTTTAAAAACTCACAGTAAAAATGTAACAGTTTAGGATAACATCTTCATTATCCATCATTGAATGCAGTTTCTATTTTAGTTTCATTTTTTATTAAGATTCAAATAATAAAACCATTGTTTGTTGCCTTGTGCCTTCTTTTTTAGCTAATTTAGCATATATATAGCTAAATATATATTATTATGAATTAAGTCTTAAAATGAGATTGGTCGTATTCTTGCATTTTTTAGAATAACTTCTAACTATATAATCACTTCCTAATTCTTTAAAAATGGGATAAATTACATATGTATATATTTAGGGAAAGTAAAAAGATATAAAAGTTTTAAAAGTATATTTCTAAAATGGCCCATATAGAGCAGTGTGGTTCAAGGACTTGATTGTTAGCTTTGCACCTGTTGACCTTTCTTAATTCACTTCAATTCAAGGTCAATGATGAGTGTCTAGAACATGGCAGACACTCTATCAATATTTGAGAGTCTATAAAGTGCAGGTAACATAGACTTGCTCCTAACTACAACCTATGAAAATATGTGCTGGGTTAAAGAGCATTAGTGAGGTATAAAATGCCACAGGAGTATTATTTTTACTTATCTTCAATGAGCAAATACTTCTCAGAGGAGATGGCATTTTCTCCAAGCTTTAAGAAATCTGGATAATTTCAATAGGTGAAGATGGAAGACAGAAGATTCTATGCACAAAATAAAGCACAAACAGAAGCACAGGGATTTGCAATCATGTGGCTAATTGGGGGAATCTGAATGGTGCTTGGACCAAATAGGCAGGGGAAGGATAGAGGGAGATGAATCTGGAAAAGTGGGATAGAGTCATGGTGCCCACACAACCACAAAATGACACCTTGCAAATTCCTGTCCTTCATAAAATACAAAATGGTACAACTGGTACACAACTGGTACAAAAATCACTCTTTTATAGGGGTTGGAAGTGATTAGAGTGGGGGATAGGATCACCCAAAAGGGCATAAGTGAATATGTCATACTGTTCACATTGATTTAATTACTACTTAAAGAAGCATTAAAAATAAGAAAAGAAAAACTCTATACTTAAGAAATGTATATTACCCTTCCCAAACCCACAAAATAAGAACTTATTCTTTATTCCATTAGTCAAACTGTCAAATGTATTTGTATTTGCGTGTCAAAATGTAAACTTCAGTCAAAATATAAAATGCAGCCCAAATGGACTATGATATAAGATGGAAGCGTACTTAGTTTCCACACCTCCTTTGCTTCTCCTAACAGGCTAGGATTTTTGCCACATCATGGTCTTCACACATATACACACATTACTCTTGAAATCTTTGTATCCATCTCAAAGATCAGCCCTCAACCTGTAGCTCTCAGTGTGACCTATCCTAACTTAATCAGAACTATTGGTTTCTTCATTTCCAGTTGCAATAACTTTCTACCCCATATTTGTAAGCTCCATGATGGAAGGAATTTCATCTGTTCTATTCACTATTTTACACATTCATACCTGAAACAGACCTGACATATTATAAAGATTCAATAACTATTTGTCAAATTAATGATTTTCAAATATGAAGATATACAGTGTTGTCACACCTAAAAATTGTATCTTTAAATTTACAAAACAGATTTTTTAAATTTCCTTGGGCGAATGAGTATTGGGGGGGAAAGGTAAATTTGAATAAAAATATTTCCAAGAGTGTTTAATAAAACATTGAAATAATTATGTATAGTTATATATAATATGAATTCATATAAGTATATTAATATATAATTTACATACTATAAACTTTTAATATTTATTTTGCTTAAATTAAAAATAAGAAAATAATTTATTTCCAATACTCGAGATATAACTATATTTTTCTTCACTAATGGATATATTTGTTTATATATAAGAAATATAAAGGCTGAAACCGGTTTGGCTCAGTGGATAGAGCGTCGACCTGCGGACTGAAAGGTCCCAGGTTCGATTCCGGTCAAGGGCATGTACCTGGGTTGCGGGCATATCCCCAGTAGATGTGCAGGAGGCAGCTGATCGATGTTTCTCTCTCATCGATGTTTCTAACTCTCTATCTCTCTCCCTTCCTCTCTGTAAAAAATCAATAAAATATATTTTAAAAAAAAAAGAAAGAAAGAAATATAAAGAAGATAAAAAAAGAGGTTCTGACAAAACTTCCTTCTACCTATCTTCTTTTCCATGCTCCCATAAAAAATAAGATAGCAAAAGTGACCTCAAGTATATTTTTCCTACAGATCATTGAGGCATGTATATCACTTTTAACTCATGAATACCAAGAGAGCAGACATGGCTGAAATGGTGAAACAGACTGCTGCGGAGCTCAGATGTCTTTCCATATCTGAGAAAAAAAGTATAATCCCATCTTAAAACTCTAAAGTGCAAAAGAAACCCTCCATCACCCAATAACACAAAACATTTACTGTATCTACTTATAAAATAACCTACTGGTTGTGTATTTAAAGAAACACACAGTAAGTTTTAATCAGTTTATATTAAAATAATCTTATCTAGAAGGGAATATGTTTACTTCAAGTAGATGGCAAATTTGTAGCTCTACCTGCTGAGAACTGTGTTCTAAAAGATAATCTGATGAAATAAGGGGAGAAGCAAACACTTTAAGCCACGATAATGTGACCCTCCATGCATCAAAAATATTTAAAATAGTCAAGTGGGTCTTCCAATACAAAGTTTTTTAGATAAAGCTCTAAGCTAAAGTGGAAAATTAAAATCCATTTTTCTTAATAGCTTCTACACTGTTCTAAAAATATTGTCCCCAAAAACTTCATCTAAAAGTATTATATTTATTAATTTTTTATTTTTAAAAGTCTTATATTTATATAATTATTACATTCACATAATTTTATCTCCCTTAAAACGGCCGCTGTTATATTTCTCAAATTTTTTTAAGCTTGATTCTAAGAACAAGTAACCTCCAATTTCTTATTGTAACAATAAGGTATTGTCCTTGAAAAATATTTAGCTCAGCCTTTAAAAAAAAGGAGCATTAAAACTTTTGGTCATAAATCTGTAAATGTGTGGAACACTCACCTAGATTCACATGTATAGTATATGCTTCTCTCTCCTGTCTTTGGAACAACAGGACATTTAAAACAAATACAGCTGGGAACTGAGAATACAATGTGCTGGGCAAACATATACTCCTATTAACGTAAATATATCCTTTGATGTTTCCTGACAAGCCCATAGTTATGAAAAGCAAGCAATCCCCATTTCTCCCACAGAACACCGCACATGCTCTCAAAGCAACCGCCCTTAGCAACTGGATGTGGAGACAGGCAGCGATGAACAAAAGCCGCTGGGCTCTGGCTCCTCAGTGAGTTGCTATCTCAGACCCTGACATTTCAAAGGTAGCAACAGAAGGTCATGCTGGGCACTAGTTCCTTCTATCTTTTTTAAGGCATAGTATGGCAGCTACAGTAGTCATCTGTGATGTAGTAACTGCTTGGTTTGCCTCACGTAATTCGCAAGTCCTTGAATTAAAATTGATACATATGGGGGATGTGTACTTCGCCAATCCGCTAATTAAGACTCATTCTCCCTTAGTCTGCGCCCCTCTCGAAGATGTGACTCAGGGGCTTGGGAGTGCGCAATGCCGCAGGTCAGGCAGCCTTCCCTAAATCTCCACTGAACTAGCCCGTAGTTCACACACATACACCCTTCACACACTTCTCCTACACCAGCCCCTGCGGAGGGCACTGTGGGGCTCACCACATTTCATGCCGGTCTAGAAGCCAAGGAGGTTTCCAGACATCCTGGGGAACCGACTGAGGTCAGACACACACAGAATTCCTGACACCTCCAATCAGAATGGAAGCAGCCAGCGCGACCCCGAGGGGTTGCAGAGATCTTTGCCCGGGGTTCGGGAGTCAGACTCCATCCCCGGGGGGGAACCAAGCCCCTCCGAGTAGAGAGATTTTCTCCGGAACCCAGCTCGAAGGAGACTCAAGAGAC
Organism: Myotis nattereri; assembly: GCF_964212035.1. Taxonomy (NCBI): domain Eukaryota; kingdom Metazoa; phylum Chordata; class Mammalia; order Chiroptera; family Vespertilionidae; genus Myotis; species Myotis nattereri. Next base: position 38,186,143 of record NC_138076.1, on the reverse strand, counting down.
AGCGGGCCAACTTGCCGGCTCCTGGCGGGGCTGAGTTTTCAGGGGCTACAGGTTGCCTGGGAGCACGTTCCCAGCTCCCGTGGTCAGAAGGCGCTCAGAGCGCTGGTCAGGGAGACGCGGGGAGGTGGGGGAGACTGGGAGGCTAATGGAGGAAAGGGGAAGCCCCGAGAGGTCCATGCAGGCGGGGAGATGGGGAGATCCGAGGGTGCACCACCCAACAGTGACCCACACAGACCTTGGCGCCGCAACCTGCGCTTCTTGAGACCGAAGATGCGTACTTTGGAAAAAATATCCACCAGGTTGCCATTGCAGAGCCCGCGGTTCTTGCTGGGGCTACTCCGCCTCCTGCTGGCAGACGGCCGGTCCCAGTGCTGCTCCCGAGCCTGCCGCTTCTGGCGGATCAAGCCGCTGGCGATGGCCGCAGCCATGGTGGCTCGGGGATGGGTCCGGCTGAGGTGGAGGACAGAGGGAAAGGGAGCTGGGGGCACGGGAGAGGGGAGAGGCGGCGCGGACCCTGGCTCGCCCTCGGGGGGGGCGGCTGGGGGAAGCCGGAGGGGTTGGGGAGCGGCGTAGGGGCGCTCAGTCCCGACTGGGACCCATGGTCCTCTCCACCGGGTCGCGGGGCCAGGTGCGCAGATGCGCCCTGGGCGCGGCGGGGCGAGCCCTAGGAGCCCGAGGTCCGTCCGCAGGTTTCTGGCCGCGTTGGAGCTGGGAGTGGGTTTGGGGTTGCGGCCGCCGCGGTCACCACACAACGCTGGAGCCCTCTCGGGGACCGCCACCGCCACTCGCGCTGCCTTTTTGCCCTGCCCACCTTCTCGGCAGGCGGTGGGACTCGCCGCCTTCTTCCAGGGCACTGGATGGAGGCAGGTCCCGGCTGGGACCCGGCGGGTCCGTCTGATCAGTGCGCGTTGAGTGGGACTCAGCTTCTGGCTGGAGCTGCCCCGCGTCCGGTGCCGCCGCCGGCGCAGCCGCCGCCGCCCGTGCTGGGGTTCTGCTGGTGATTGTCAAGTGCTTTGAAAATCAGCATCTGGAGAAAGCAATCTTCTCCTTGGAGATCGCTCATCAAAGCGCTTCACTGCCATCCACTACCCCCACCTGACGTCCCCCTCCTCTCTTCAGGAAGAAAAAAAAAGTGTGCATATAGAATACTATGTTTAAAAATATTATTAACGATAAAGACAGCTCAAATGGACTACAAGAGATGTGGGGCTAAGAGGCTGAGCCAAAGCAGATGGAACTGACGGAATACCGCCGCGCTTTTTCTTAGATCAAACTCATGGGTTTCCGAGGCGTCTGTGGCCTAGCTGGGGCTGCGGGATCTCCCGGTTCACAGAAACTCTGAGCTTCGGTTGAAGGGTGAGGTGGTTTCCGCCCTCCCCAGTAATCCCTCTGGCACCAAAGCCACCCCACCCAGGGAAGGAGGAGGAGGAAGCGGAGAGGCTGGGAGGGAGGAGAGTGTGTCCTGAGGAGGGAGGCGCCTCCAGTCTTCACCTAGTCCGCCCAAACTTGCTGCACTCTCCCTTCTGCTGCCAGGAAGGGTAGGCTTGTCATTTTGAAAAGGCAACACGGAGCAAAAAGGAGGGAGGAGGGGAAGGTGAGAAGATGTGGCAAAGTGACTTGGGAAGACCCTTTTCCAAATTTGCTCTCTGGCACTTAGAGGAAGAGACACAGCCCCCTGCGGTTGCTACAAAACAGCAGCTGGCGAGGATAACGGCCTAAGGAAAATTGAAGAAGTCACAGAAATATTAAGGGTGGGGGAGCATGTCACAGTATCCCAATGACAACAAAAAGCCACCAGACTGAAGGGCAGTCCAAACTGAGCTCCCCACTTTGTGTCCCTGGGTAAAGAAACTCTGTCAGCGGGCAGAGCCATGAGGACTGTGTCTGAAATTCATGCACAACCGTGCTGCTTCCCCTCCAGTCCCTGTCTGTGTCCCCGACAGTGTTCGGTCTTGGATAACTGAAAATTGGAAGGCCCTCGAGGAAGGGATCAAGTGGAAGGCACCCTAGGAAAGGAGGTTTGAGGGGAAAAAAGAAAAAAGAAAACACTTCACGCCTGGATGATACAGATCCATGGTTTCTAGGATACACTCTGAGTGACAGACCTAGTGTAGCTGTTGCTAGTGTGGCTTCTTACCTTTTCCTCTTGCCTCTCAGCTGCTTTGCTTACCATTACAGGGAGACAGAGAAAAGAAATGCCAAACTAGACTTCTCACAGTCCAGAATGAAGAATGGAGGAAAGAAGACTCATTTGGTAATGAGAGACTTGTAGCAATCAATTCTCTGGTAACTGCTTTAGAGCTGGAGTGAAGAGGCACCATCTAAAAGCAACCCAGGGAGCAGTTGTGAACCAACACACACTTTCTCTTTGTTTCAGGAATAAGCAGCAAAGTACTACAAGGACTTGCAACCAGGCCAATGAAAGAAATTCAGCCAACAGCTGATTACAGAGAGGCTAGACACCTTCTGCTCTACAGAAGTTTCCCACATTCTCTCCATGCAAGCAATTACTGCTGAGCTGGTATTTGTTCTATTCACTCCATTGTTGCTAACAAGTCTCCTTTGGGGAAGATAATTTAATGTAAAGGGAGTACATGTAGATTTGGGTCCAAAGCAGTCAGGACAGTGTATATCATATTTAACATTAAAGAACATACTCTGTTAGCTTATTTTCCCTATCTTGTTATGTTATATCTACAAAATAACCACAATATTAAAAGGAATAGGGCTCTGGCCTGTGTGGCTAAGTGGATAGAGGATAGGCATAAGCACCAAAAGGGGCATAGGATCAATTTCCCATCAAGGGCAATACCTGGGTTTCAGGTTCCACCTCTGGTCCTGGTCAGGGTGCCTGTGGAAGGCAATCCATGGATGTCTCTCTTTTCTCTCTCTCTCTCTCTCTCTCTCTCTCTCTCTCTCTCTCTCTCTCTCTCTCTCCCTCTCTCTCCCTCCCCCTCCCCCCTTCCATACTCCAAAAATCAATGAAAAAAATATCCTCAGTGTGGATTAACCAAAAAGAAGAAGAAAGAAAGAAAGAAAGAAAGAAAGAAAGAAAGAGTAATTTTGCCAGTAATTTATAATCCCTAATCACCATGAGATAGTAAAAATGAGGGAAAGGGAAGTATTAGCTATTTTGCTCTATCTCTATCACTTTATTTTCTGTTTTACATATCTTTGTTCTTACATTTTTACTAAGTATGTATTAAAGTTGTGTGGCCATGCCCCTGCTTAAAAAGGAAAGCCATCTGCAGAGATGGATACATCTAATAAAAGGCTACCAAAGTATGTCTTTTTAAAAATCCACTAAAATAAGTCCAAACTGAACATGAAGAGTAGCTACTCCTGCCTTCCATTATTGAAGACAGGCCATTTGGACATTTAGGATGTTATGGCTTGGAATACTCAAATGACTTTACAATTAAAGCAAACATATTTACCTAAAGCCACTGGTGGGTTTTTCTAATAAGCAAAATGTTAAGCATATTGGCCTATTAAATATAGTACAACTCCCTCAATCAACATATCCCAGTCTGCTTTGCAAGGTTTTTCTTTTTTCTCTTTATATGTGGCTATTATATTAATTGAACAGAGTTAGATTAAGCTTCGTACTATTATTGCTGTTTTAATTATTTTATTTCCAGGCATTTTCTTACATTGCAGTCTTTTCCCCAATCGGGATTTGGGCTCCTTTACTGTCCCAGCAACCTACAGACAAGGCTCTGATTCAGCACCACGGACAGGGATCCCGCCCCAGCCACAGCTCTCAAAGCAGAAGCAAGCTCCCCCCCAGAGTAGGAGCTTTGTCCTCAGTCTCTGATATTGTCCTCCCTAAAGAGCGCTTTCTGCCATTTTTCTTCCCCACCTCCCCCACCCCCCCGAGATGGAAAGAAAATTAATCCCCACAGTTTACCTGACATTAATAACACACACCTTGGAGCACAAAGCCTTTCAGCTTTTTGATAACGGAGAAATACTCTCTCTTTCCTGATGCATTCCGACCACCTGGTGCAGCGCCTAAAACAGCGGACTCCTCAGTGTCAGGGCTTCTATTCAGACGGTGAATTTCACAAGCTTAGAGCAGTCGTTTCTATTTTATGTGATTTCCTGTTGTTAAAGGAGTTTGGAGTGGGGGCAGCATGGGATAATCAAGGTCTTTTTTTTTTTTTTTTTTTTTTTTTTAGCTTAATCTCTGCGTTTCCCTTTTACCTTCCCACAACACTGTTGAGTTGTTTACAGATAGAGGTAATAGAAAGAAAACGCAAGAGAGCCATCTGCTGTCTTAAGCTGTGATAAAAGCCTGTGCAAAACTAGAGTGAAAAGCCGTTCAGGTTGGATGAACACAAATCCACCCTGAACACAAATTCCTCACTCGTGAGAAGCTCCTTGCGGTTGTTAATTGCACTGCTGACTTGATAAAAACAACAACAAAAATGAAGTACTACCCAGGGAGAGTGGCTGCTGACCAGCCCGTTAGGAGTCTGAACTCGGATTTCGGACAGCCTTGGTTCATGTCTTGACTCTGCTACCTCCTGGCTGTATGATGAAGCAACTATAGCAAGTTGCTTTATTCTCTCTCAGCGTCAATGCCTTCATTCTAAAATTAAGATCCTAATAGAATCTCCTTTCCAACTTTTGTGAGATCAAATTTAGTAAATGAATGTAGAGATCCCAGTTCAGTGTTTGGCACAACCCAAGTGCTCCAAAATGACAGCTATTATTTTTATTATCTTCCAGATCACTCATTTCTATCTTGTAATTTTTTTCCAATTTTCAATATCAAAATATATGTATTCTCATGTATATTTTCTCACCTCCTAAATGGGTACATGGTAAGACTTTAAACAATCAGAAACATAAAAATTATTTTACATTTTGGCTAAAGAGTCCAAGTGCAAACCTTAGTTTATCATTCACTAAATTTGTGAACTCCATTCTGTAAGTCTACTGCCCTATTCATTGAATACTGATAATAAAAACAGTTTCCTTCCTTACAGAGATTAATATGAGAAAACAGGTCCAAACTGTAATGTACCACAAGAGCATGAGTTTGCTGGAAGCTGATTATTTGACTGAGTCTCTGTGCTTTCAGGTCTCCTGAAGATGTCATGCTCCCTATGGCCCCTCTACTTTGCATATGTTGTTCCCTATGCCTGGACATTTTTATTGCTTCTTATCCATATCCCTCTTGGTAATATAAAACTTGATAAAAACTGGAGTAAGGTAAACATAACCTTAACTGTGTGTCTTTGAGCAATTCATTTAAGCCTAGGTCTCAATTTCCTCTCCTGTAAAACTGCCATAATAATTTAAGGCTATTATGAGGATTAAATAAGAACACATATGTAAAACACTTAAAGCGGTGCCCGCCACAAAGTGCTAATTCAGTAGATAATAGCTACTGGTAATCACTTAACTCTGCATTGATCTCAACCCCAAGTCCTTCACTGACATCTCTGTGAAGATGTCTAGTGAGGATCCCATGACTCACATAGCCAAGATTGAATTCTCCTTCTTCTTTCTCACACCTGGTCTTCTTTAATCCTCCCATCTCTGTAATGACAACTCCCATCTTCTTGTTCCTCAGGCCCAAAATTTTGACAAGGTACTAATCTCTTTTCTTTCTTTAATAGCCCATATGTAATTCCTCAGCAAAATCTATTCACTCTGCCTTTAAAATATGATTACTTCTCACTATCTCCACATCTGCCAACCATCATCGTATGGACTATCACAAGAGCTCCTGACTGGTCTCTTTGGATCCAACCTTGCTTTTCTTTGATATGCCCTCAGTTCTGTGGCTAACATGATGAAGATATAAAATAGATCACACTACTGCTCAAAATCCTATACCTCAATAGAAACCTAAAACCTCACAGTACCTACAGTCTCTATATATATAAAAGTCTAAGCAACCGTTAGACCATTCGACTGGTAGCTATGATGCACACTGACCACCAGGGGGCAGACGCTCAATGCACAGGCATGGAAACATGAAACAGACTGATGAATCTTAGAGGGAAGGGGGGAGGGGGAAGGGTGGGAAGAGATTAACCAAAGATCTTATATGCATACTAGAGGCCCGGTGCACGAATTTGTGCATGGGGGGGGGGGGGGAGGTCCCTCGGCCTGGCCTGTGGGGATCGGCCGAAACCAGCAGTCCAACATCCCCTGAGGAGTCCCAGATTGCAAGAGGGTGCAGGCCAGGCCAAGGGACCCCACCAGTGCACGAGTCCATGCACCAGGTCTCTAGTGCCCAGAATAATTTGCATTTCACATGTGCATTTATTTGGTATCTGATAGCTCTACTTCTTTCTTTTCTTTTTTTAAAGTATTTTTTTATTGATTTCAGAGAGAAAGAAAAAGGAAGAGAGAGATGGAAACATCAATGATGAAAGAGAATCATTGATCGGCTGTTTCCTGCATGCCCCCCTACTGGGGATCGAGCCCACCAGGGTATGTGCCCTGATGGGGAACTGAACATTGGTTGATGCTCAACCATTGAGCTATAATGGCTGGGCTCTAGTTTTTTCTTTTCATTCACCAGTTGCTATTCCTCAAACCATCGGGCATGCTCCTATGGCAGGATATTTATACTTGATCTTCTATGAGATTCTCACCTCTTTCAGTCCTTTGCTTACATATTATCATCTCAGGTGAGATCTTCTCTAACAAATCTATTTAAAATTGCAACCTCCAAACACAGTCAATCCCTTCTTCCTTCCCTGCTTTCTGGTTCTACTTAGCACTTTCAACTATTTAAAATTCTGTGCATTTCCTTTATTTATTTGGATTATCTTGCTCTTAAAATATAAGCCTCTGAGAAAACATATTTTTTCTCATTTGTCTTCTGCCGTATACCCAGTGCTTAACATGGTGCTAGGCAGAGTAAGTACTCAATAAAATATTTGTTTATTGAAAGCATTAATAAGTTGGATACATATATATACAGACATTAATACCAAATAAGAGGAACAGAAAATCCTGCTTAGTGATGTCTTTCAAAGATGAATTACCCTCTGATGCTCAAACTCTTTAAGCACCAAGACATCTAAAATTCTGTGTGGATTACACACAATCTCAACCCCATGAATAGGATATACAGAGAGTACCTTAGCCTTTGCTTGATGAACTTGGGCTCAACCTAACATGGCATGCAGTTTGAGTTCTGAATTCCAACAGTGATAACTAAGGCAGCGATTTTCATCCTTTCTCATCTAATGGAACATATAAACTAGTTAATAAAATTCTGCAGTTCACCAAAATATATATTTTTTGCCGATTTGACAAAAAAAAGGTATAATTTTGATTCATTCACACCAAATGGTTATTCTTGTGTTGGCTGTTGTCATTTCTTTCTTTCTTTTTCTTTTTTTTTTTTACAATCTAAGGGAAAAGAGGTCAGTGCCCCTGACTAAATAGTCAGGTATTGTATGTTTTAAAAATTCTTGCAGCACACTGTTTGAAAATCACTGTGCTAGGGGCTTATTGAGGATGGGAGACTGATTCCGCCTGATCTGGACAGGACTATACTACTGACCATTGTGACTCATCTCCCTGCACCTTGTTTTCTCCCTTGCTTTCGGTTGCCAGTTGACAATATGCCCCCTTTTAAATTTGTTACATTGAATCCATCATGAATTCATCAGAAATTGGAAACTAGATGAACATATTTATTAGAATTATCTGTAAATATAAACGTAAATAAAGTTTAAGGGAAGAGAGTATGTAAACAAATACAGTCTTATTGATATTGGTTAAATTATTTAAAAAGCCTTTTCCCCATTGTCTTCTGAGTTTTTGTTATGCTTCAGTGGATTTTGTTATATAGATTGCTTAAGTTCCAAATAGATAAAGTTTCTATAATTTTGTGTTTATTTCAACTTCAAAGAAACAAAATGTCCAAAGAACATATTTTGTGACATTGGTGTTTATATTAAATTATATCACTTCTTATTTTTAACAAACAACCTATTTTTTCTTTTATTTCTGCCATTGCCATAGCCATTTATTTGATCTTAACCAAATTCCTCAAATCTAATAAATCATTTAAGATGCATGATTATTTTAGGTAAGACAAGAAAAAAACACCCATGTTATTAAATTATATCATACCATTAATTATAAGTTTTATATCGATTTCAGAGGTGTTTTTGCATTTTAGAAGTAATGAAATTTCATCTAATGGGATTTTATAAGTCTATAAATGTGAGTTGTACTCTTATTAAGTCTGTTTTACTATATTTTGCTTAGACATTACAAATCTTTTGGTTAAAAAATACTTTCAGTGCCTCAGAGCATCTGAGTTGTAAAACATCTTTAGTTTTCTTGCTGTTATCATTTTAATTTCTTTATCTCAAAGTTGTTCTAAATTGGAAAGATACACAGGGTAGAAGCAAATATTCCTCAAATGCTCCCTGTCTACTTACTTGATTATCTCCATACAGTGAGTGACTCAGCCCACTTTTGTCACATGGTCTCCTTTGTACATCACTTTTGAACATTTTAAACATCTCCTAAATTAAGGATAAAATCTCAGCGTCCAACATTTTTTTACACAACAAAGTTATTATAGACTAATTTGGCGTGAGCTAGAGTGGGCTTTTTAGGATATATTGGCATTAGTGTTTTTAACCTTTATTCTGGATAAATAAGTTCTACTTGAAAGTAGACGAGATAATCTGAGAATGAAGGAAATACTGATGTCCTTTACATTTTTCACTCATTTGGGAGAACATAAAAAAGAAATGTTAAGTTGTACTTGGACAAAATTTCAGCTAGTTAATTAAGACTGACTGTGTCTCTACTCATTATAATTCAAATTCATATTTTATAATTTTCTGTGACAGTATTAGTGATCTTTAGATACAAAGGATAATCTAAATAAATGTTAAAATATTTTAAATTAGATTTTTTAGGAAGTGATTGCAGTATGTTATAACAGTTTTGTTAAATAATTTTGATGAATATATTTATTTCTATTAGGCAGCAGATTTCAATTTATTAAAAAAAAAACAAAAAACTTTACCGGGCCGATGTGACTCAGAGGTTGAGGATTGACCTATGAACCGATTGACCTATGAACCAGGAGGTCATAGCTCGATTCCTGGTCAGGGCACATGCCCAGATTTGCAGGTTCGATCCCCGGTAGGGGACATGCAGGAGTCAGTGAGTCAATGATTCTCTCTTATAACTGATGTTTCTAACTCTCTTTCCTCCTCCCTTCATCTCTGAAATCAATAAAAATATGTTAAAAAAAAAAAACCTGGAAGGAATTTATGGTTGCTTAATATTTTGATTCAATAAAGAAAAAGTGAAAACTATTGGTACCAAAAACTTGTGAACATTCTTCCTGATAGAAGCAATACCAGATTGATAATAGCAGATGGCTTAGCTTTACATATCTAGTGTATTTTTTAAATCTAACTAATATGTTGGAAAAATATTCTCAGTGTCTTCCAGCCTTCTATTTTAAAATGAACCCAAAATGTGTACAACATTCATTTCAGAACTATGAATATTGACTTATATTTCCTTATTCTATATCAGTAGTGAGAGATGATAACATCAATTTTAATGATATATCAGTGAATTGGCTGTTTAAAAAGACTATTAAATATCTCAATAAAAAATTTAATTTCTAAAAAGATTTTTTTGAAAATTTTCATTTATAGTCTCCATTCAAAGATTCTGTGTGCATATATGATATAATTTTATCAGTATTTAACATTGTGACCAATTTCTATTTAATGATTACTAGAATGACCACTTTCATAACAATTAATTGATTATGTTCTTTGTATATATGGGTTAAACATGTATATAAACATATGCATCTGCACACACATGCATACATACACTTACATACACACATGCATGCAACATAAAACTTAACTAAATTCCTGAAAGATAATTGTGAAACATCGGTGATTTCCAAAGAAAAACAACTTGCAATTCAAGTCTCTTAGATTCCCAACTCAAGACTTTTAGAAAACTATTTTCATTACCACCTGAGAGTGTAGGTTCCTAGGACTCACGGAAGTAATTTAAGATTTTTCAGTTCTAATGTACTAAGTAGGAACTCGGCTCATAAATGTGACCTCAATTTATAATAACATTTCTTAATTAAAGTATATGACCTGGAAGTCCATCAGGAAACAATATATTCTACACACCTCCAAAAACTCTTTACAACTCAGAGATTACTTCCTTCTAAACTCTGGGACCAATCCTTGTCTTAGGGTTCAGAGTTTAGGAAATATAGCTAAGTACCTTAAATCTTAGGGTTCTGGAAAAGTTGTTATTTATTTATTTCAGATCATGTAATCTACTTCTAAAAGATGTATATGAAAGTAATTTCCAAAGTGCTTGTACTTAAGAAATGTTATTATTATAAACTAGAGGCCTGATGCACGAAATTCGTGCATGGAAGGGGGGGGGGTCCCTCAGCCCGGCCTGCACCCTTTTGCAATCCAGGACCGCTGGCTCCTAACCACTCACCTGCCTGCCTGCCTGATTGCCCTTAACCACTCAGTCTGCCTGCCTAATTGCCCCTAACCACTCGCCTGCCTGTCTGATAGCCCCTAACTGCCTCTGCCTGCTTGCCTGATCACCCCTAACTGCTCGCTTTCCTGCCTGATCACCCCTAACCCCTCTGCCTGCCTGATAGCCCCTAAACGCCTCTGCCTTGGCCCCCGCTTTGTCAGGAAGGACATCCAGAATGATGTCCGGAAGGCCATTCGGTTGTCCGGTCTAAGTAACATATTATGCTTTTATTATTATAGATTGATTCCTGAGTCTAATCCCTACTTTTTAGGTAAGAACTGAAAATTTGACCCTTAATTATTCCCCTGAGTCCCAGGAACCTACAAAATACTTCCCATGTTTCTGTAACAAATTACTACAAAAGTAGTTGCTTAAAACAATATATTTATTCTCTCAAAGTTCTGAAGGTAGAAAGTCCCTAGTAAGTTTCACTAGGTTTTGTCAAGGTATCTGTGGAGTTGGTTCCTTCTGAAAGCTCTGAAGAAAGAATAACCTTGGTTTTTTTTGTTTGTTTTTTCTTCTAAAGGCCAACTTTATCCCATGACTCATGGTCTTTTCCTTGCATCCTTCCAAATTCTTGCTTCTGTTGTCACATCTCTTAACTACTAATTCTGATCCTCCTGCTTCCCTCTAATATGAACCCTAGTAAGTACACTGGGTCCACCCAGATAATTTAGAATAATCTCTCTATCTCAAAGTCTCTAATTTAATTACATATGCAAAATATCATTCATCATGTCAACTAACATATTCATAGGCTGCATGGATTAGGACTTGGACACCTTTGGGAGCTACTATGCAGTCTTCCATACCTCCCCGATATCAAAAGCACATGGAATTAGAGCCTTACCCTAGCATTTGACACTCACCCACCCAAACCCACTACCATGACAGGATAATTGCTTCAGAATGTTTTTAAATTAAGAGTCCTGCTTCCTGCAAATACACACACACACATACTAGAGGCTCAGTGCACAAATTCATGCATGGGTGGGGTCCCTCAGCCTGGCCAGCTTTCGGGCCTGTCTCGCCCAGTCCCAATAGAGGCTGATCGGGTCCAGCCAGCTGGGGTGAGGGACCACAGGCGGTTGGCCGGCTGTGGGAGGTTGACTATGGGAGCACACTGACCACCAAGGGGGCAGCTCCTGCATTAAGCATCTGCCCCCAGATGGTCAGTGTGTGTCATAGCAACCAGTTGACTGGTAGTAACGGTCGCTTAGGCTTTTATATATACATAGATATTTTTTAACACCAACTGCTTACTTGGTTGACTCTCTGATGACTGCCTGCCTCTGTATTCCCACTGCATTACTCCCTGCTCAGGATAATGTCTTATTATTGGCGGGTGTCTCTGATAACACCCTTTTAACTAAATTTCTTGACTTTACTTATTGCATCTCTCAGAAAGAAATGTATAGCAATTCTCAGTAGTAGTGGAAACATTTGCTCCCCTGGGGGTCATGAGTATGCATTTTCTGAGACCCACATAAATCCATGGAGAATTTAATTTGAGTTTATAACATGCTTTTCATGAAATTTAGAGCCATAGAATTGAGCTGACTAAAACTAAAGCTAGACTGGTGATGCTCCACAAGCTGAGATTTGGTGCCTCAGGCTATCACCAAATGAGGAAAATAGATTCTGAAAATCCTTTTTTCCCCCCATTCCATTTTCATTCTTATGTAACAGTAGGGGCAGTAGATAATTGCTGTTTTCTTTTTGAAATGTAGACTAGCTCTGTAAGTAAGTATTTGCCTTAAATATAGATTGAACACTAACTAACTATAAACGAAAGATGTCATTCACGTCAATGATTTTTAAAGGAGTCAAAAATATTTTTCACAGTTTGATGTGAACAGAAAGAGGAGGAATGTCAGAAAAGAGAATAATTTCTGGTGAAACACCATGGAGAGTTTTACATAAACAAAACTTTCGGGCCCTGGTCTCTTCGCCCCTTTGCTCTCTCCTTTGCCCTCTTGTCCTTTTATATTGTCACTTACTTTTCCTTCCTCTGGGTCCCTCCAGGGATTTGAACTGATTTCCAGAGATGAGAGTACCCAATGGTTGAAAAAAATCTCTGTCTGTGATTCAAGAATAGCAGGTATTCTATTTTGCAGGTAGATACAGATATATTTATATAGTATACCTATATAGATATATAAACTTGGAACACCAAGATATTTCAGTACACAGATCTCTTCCAATGGGCAGGAATAAACTGTCCAAACAGAATTATTTTTCCCCAGATACCTAATTGGTGCAGTCAGCTGGGCGAACAAAAGGGTAGCTCTGGCCACACTCGTAGGCCTATGTTCATCTCTCCATAAAATGGGCTTCATGATCTGCTCAAGTGATTTAATTCTAACAGGACAAGTCTCATAAGTAATTTATATCAGAGACTCTTGACTGCAAACAGAAGAAAGGGCTTTAACATATCTTTATACTATAAAGTTTAAAGTTTAGTCCTTGTTGTCCTTCTATAAGAGTCAGAGCAGATATGCAAATGGTCCTTTTTACTTTTCAGGCCCCCTTAGGCAGAGATAAACCAGGTGTCCTGACTTCCAGACCCTGACTGTGAAGTGCGTGAAGTGCTCCTCTACTTGCCCTTCAGAGGGACATTCTACCTTCTCTCCATAATTCATGCTCACTTACTCCCAGCTTCTCAAGCTCTCCTGGGATGATCTGTTTTGGCTCCTAAAAACTCCCAGCCACCCCTGGGCCTGGCATATGCTGACACACCATAGGTATTCAGTTTGTGTTTGTGGAAGGGAGGAAGAGAATAAAAAAAATAGCCTCAGGTTCTAGACTTTTGATCTATTTAATTCTTTACCCAACAGTAAAATATACCTACCCTGGGTCCCATTTCCCCAGCAACACTATAACTTTTCAAAGGATGTGGAAACAATACCCAATACCATCTCTGAAAGAAGCTACTCTTACTCTTGAAGCAATAAAAAGGGCCCAAGGGGAAGAGGCTTGTGTGTGGGTGTGTGTGTGGGGGGGGGGGGGAGGTATTCAGATCCCCTGATTTTGGTTAATCTCAATAAATAGGAAAAAATACTAATATGTGCACCAGACTCATATTTTATTCCTCAATTCTAATTATTTATGGATTTGAACTGAAATCTTAATTTGTTACATTATATCATTATCTCCTATCTTTAAAAAGTCAGAACAAGAAGTAACCTTAAAGATGACATAATCTAATAAGCACACTTTACTGATCAATAAACTCAACCCTAAGGAGGTTAATTAATTCACTAAGTGAATTCATAAGCTAGCAGGAAGCAGCTCCAGGCCTAGATTCCACATCTGCTGAGGACCTCTTGATTACACCTCTCCACTACCTAGAAGAGCTTGGCTACACTGGAGAAGAATGTCCATTCCATTGTCCCCAGAGCAATTCTGGAACACAACTATCCTCATTCCCTTCTCGTTCAGCACAGTCCTTTTCTCCTATACAGTCATATATACTATTCTTAAATAACCTGAGTTGCCTATGAATTATTGCTTCTGATATTTGGAAAACAGGTTCCCTTTGGTTAATATACTGATAAAAAGATACTTTTCATAAAAGCATATATTTTAGTTTACATGACCAACCTTCGTTCATTCATTTAGTCAGTCAGTCAGTCAATTAGCAAGTCTGTTGAGCACTATACTTGACCCAGTATGCAGACATTAAAACATGACTCTCCCCTCAAGCAGCTCAGAGTAGAGGGGAAGCTCACTGCCTGCATGTATGGGATTACTTGTTACAGATGCTGAGTGCAAAGATGGAGCCAGAGTGGAGAGAGGAGTCAGTTCTACCTGATGAGAGTCAGGAAGACGTCCTGGAAACAGTTGCACTTCACACTGAGATTTAAAAGATGGGAAGTATTTGCCAGGTAGACAAAGCGGGCAAGGAGATTCCAGAGGGAAAATGTCAAATGAGAGAAACCCCAAGTGAAGGCACAGCTTAATGTGTGAAGGTCAGTAAAAACAGTTTTGGCACCAAACACACCCAATCCGTGTACAAAGAGCCTCACCTGGTGACCATGTTAAGAATCATATGTCATTGGAGAAGTTTGCATCAGCTTTAGAACTGGCAGAGCAAATAAATATTATGTGCTAATTCACGGAGACAAGTTTTTCCATATAGGTTTGCAATGTGACCCACTTACCTGAGTATTTTCATGTCATCGCACTATTCTCATACTCCCTTTTCCCCATACTTTTTTACTAAACCGAGGGACAGGGTCTTTGGAGTTAAAATGTACACAAAATAGGATATATTATATATATGTATACACACACACACACACACACACACACACACACACACACATATATATATATTTATATATTTGGTACTTTTCTTCCAATTCTTTACCAGGAGTATGTTCTACCTTCATAATCATAAAAGGTTATCTTTAAAAAAAAAAAGAGAGAGAAGTTGATTTAGAAAAAACTTGGAAAACACATATATAAAGGAGAAAGTCTTTATGTTTAGCTGAGGAGCTAGCTGTGGATATCCATTACCTGAATAGATTATTCTTTCTTCTTATTTTCATATAATCCTGTTGCACCTTTTAACATGAGAGCATATTCTATTTATGTGGCATCACAAGCCTTGCATTTAGAATACTTAAATATAAAAATCTATCCCTTTCCCTTTCTGCATTGAGATGTCAAATATTACTGTTTCAATGAAATCATTATAATAAAAATCAATAAAAACAATAATATATTTTCCTTGCAAAAACACACAGTTGCAGTCTTTAGACAACCTTCAACATAGCTTTTTTGCATATGGATAATATAAGTTATGGGTTGAGAATATTTAAAAGGTTGGTGCCATAAAGAGCAAAATTAATTTCCTGCAATAAGTATTGCACTCTTTATGGCCATATGTTGGCTCCTGGGTTAATGACCTGATTTTATTTATAATTCACTCATGTTCCCATATTTCAGTATTAATTATGCACTGATAACCCAGAAATCATCTCTGTCACTGGGGTACTCAGTTCTCATGATGCTCTCTGTGTGGTTATGCTATCACACAGATTCTTTTTACCTTAGAGAAGGGGTGGGCAACCCCTGGAACGCGTGCCAAACATGGCATACCAATAACTTTTGCTGGCACACAAAACCCTCTCTTATAATCTTCCATTTACAATTTTTTTCTTAATATCGACTTTTTTATTTTTCAGATAAATTCAGTGTAGGTGCATCTTAGATAAATAAATAATTTTACATAACAAGTTATCTTAAAGACCATAGACATGGATTGACAAGAGAGGGGAAGAGCAATTTCTATGCCTCTGCCTTAACTCTCCCTGCCTTCCTAGATCCGACCAGTGTTTTGGTTTCAGCCTCAGATGCAACAGGTTTTCGTTGACAAGACAATCACCTCACCTACTTATTCAAAATTTCACTCTATAAAAATGAAACCTTCTCTCTCGCTTTGCCCACTAGTACTAACGAAAGGGAAATAAATTTCTATGTTTCTCTCAGTGCGCGCTACAGCAGTAACCTGGTGACGTCATCATCACACATGTTTTCAAAAAATTAGGGTTGGCACGCAGAAAAATTGTGAGTCAGAGATTTTGCTGGTTTTGGCATGCACTCACAAAAAGGTTGCCCACCCCTGCCTTAGAAAAACTTAGTCACTTGCAAAGTTTCCTCCATCAATTTTCCTGGCTAGTTGGGATAATAGTTCAATTTCATTTTCTTCACAGAAGTAAATTATTATTTTATACTGTGATGGGCCTTGCACATTCAGTCTACATTAAAACTCACACACAGCTAAATAAACATTCTTAAACCCTCTGGGTTTGCCAAGGAAAATAAAGACAACTGCTTCCACACAGAGTTCCAGAGACTAGCTTGTTAAATTCACATGTATTCTTCTGCTCGGAATTTCCATAGGAAGGGTCCTTCTAATCACCAAGTCCTATTTGGTTCTAACAATGCTGTTAAGAGGATGTCTGATTTCCTCTTGAATTCTCCAATGATTTAGGACTCACCAGACCCAGAGTCACCCCCTCCTTTTTCAGACGGCTCTAATTTTAGAAGGCTCTTATCGGGATTGGGCCCGAAGCCTCATTTTGTATCACCCACTGAAACACAATGTCTCCCTCTTCCACATGACAGTCTGTAAGTATTTTATTACAACACATACCCCTCTATTTCTGTCCCTCTAGTTTCAATACATTTAAATGGCACTGACTCATCCATGAGAGCTATCAACAAGGTCACACAAAACCTTTAGGCTTTTTTATGCTTGTCTGTGGGCATTTTCTGCTTGTTTCTAGAATTCCAATGAACCTTTTCACTCCCAGTTTCTCTTTCCCTTCCCTCCGTCTGGATGTTATGTTTAGTCACAAAAATTAAGACGTCAAAATAAAGTTGCTTTTATCTTGATTCTCTTAAAATCTTTGGACTGGCTGCTCACCACATTCCTCCTCTACCATGTTAGAAAAAGGAGGGAGATTTTCAGCTTCACTCAGTTAGGGAACTTGTCCATTTTATTCACTGCTCCCATAAGCTAGCATCTGGCCCCAGAAGTGATTCAGTGACTGGTTGTTGTATAACTTTGGAAGGTTGATATACTCTGGGCATACTGGACAGGATACTGATTAAACCTTCAGGTCAGAATTTCACACTGCAGAGATAAGTAGAGTATCTCAACGGGTATGTACCCTTCACTGGGCCAAATGGCTAAAGAACTCGTTTGATTCTTTCTGAACTTTCCCTTTGCAATATTATAAATTAGATTATTATCTTAGTCTAATCAAGCTCCACAGCTGCTGCTCATGAGATTCACAACTTTTAAAAAAGAATTTCTGGGGGTGGGACTGTTGTAAGTATGAGAATCTTCTCGAAAACTTCTCTAAAATCAATTTCAAATACTAATATATTATGTTAATGATCAGAAAATCCCATTAAAATTAAGAGTGTAGCTATTCAAAAATATTGGTGAAGCATCTGATTTCTTTCAAGTGCCAACCTGTAGCCTTGCTCTATAATTTTTCTCATAGCATATGGAAAATAAAGTCTTTTAATGAAAGATAATCTGGCCCTTATTTTGAACTCATTGGGGGGAAAAAGAGAATGTTGTTCTTTTCATCATCGTTTAAAAGAAAATCATAAATGCATAAAGTAGACAATATTATTACAAAATTTCATGAGCATAATTAAGAAACCAAAGTTTCTCGGCTCTCATGTAATTACTGGTTGAGTTGAATTAGGCCGTGGGTAAGTTTTCTAAAATAATTTTTTAAATAAATGAAGTTATTTGTCAATCAGTTGCCCTTACTTTTGCTAAAGCCTCTTTTTAACATTTAATTACATTAATTTTTTAAATAAAGCACTTAGGAAGAATTCTAAGGGCAAGAAGCAGGTTCTGAAATTCCAGGTCAAGACATTTTATTTTTGCTTCAGTGTTTAACACAGGGGACACATTTAGAGGGAAGGGAAAACCCCAATCAAATGACTCGAAGGTAGAAGATAGAAGCTAGGGGGAAGATGGAACAGCTAACCAGTTACAGCAACACCTGAAGTCCTGTTTTTTTCTCACTTCTGTTTCTTTTTCCTTTTTTATGACAATTTTTAGCCTTAATTTTTAATTCTGTCTATCCCTATTTCTCATAATGATCACAATATAGAAATAGCTAAATTAGCATTAAAAACATTGATGATATTCTGTACTTTCTTATTATCATTTTAAAAGTGGAGTTCAATTATTGTTATTCCCCAAAAATATGTTCAAAAAGTAGATTAAAACTAATCAAAATTACTGATGTTATTTTTCTTTAATTTGTAGTCAGATCCCACTATCTTCTTATCTCTAAACTCCCATTGTTCATAAAACAAATTCTATAATAACAATAAATAATCATTCACTACAAGATTCTCTTTTGTGAATATGTTTGTTGAATTAGATTAAATTAATGTTATTCATTACCTATCAGTATATTTACCTAATTAATTGGTGATTCTAAGTTTGCAGATTATTATACTAATCTTTGCAATTTAAGTAACTCAATATTAGTATTATTATTGCTTCTATGTACACAAATATGCAGATTACACACATATACACATATATATGTATAAATATATATATATATATATATATATATATATATATATATATATACATTTCTATTTGTTTTTTTACAAGTATGACTCAGAATAGAAAACACATTTTAATTTCACAACTAATTTACTTTGGATTGTAATTGTTAGCAGAGCGTGAAACTATAAATTTCCATATCCAACAGGTCTTTTCTAATAGCCAAGGGAAGATAAACATTGTAAGTACTTGCTAATTCCAAACTTTTAATTTGTTTCATCACTAAGGCAAGGAAGTAAACCTTGAAAAAGTCAGTGATACACATATTGGAAAAGTTCAATATATATTCCAATTTTCAAGTAAGGAGATGCCAAGGAGTATACTAATAGTAACTTTAGGACCACTGATCTAATTTCCCACATAAGTAAAGTGATGCTCAAGGTTATGTAGAGCAGGAAGTGCGGGATGTTTAAGCTGGATTCAGAAAATGAAGAACCACTCTAGATCTAATTGAGAGCATTTGCTGGATGCTGGAGTGCTCCAAAGGATTTCAGAAGGATAGTCTGTGTTGTGTCGACTATAGTGCAAATCATGAAGAGCTATGAGTTGTTCTGAAAGAAATGGGCATGCTCAGCACTCTGGTGACCTGGTTTTTTATTTGCATTGTGTACAGGAAGCCACTGTTGGGATAGAATATGGATAGAATGGTTTTCTAAAGGCAAAGGTGTAAGACAATGGTGCATTTTATCTCCCTAATGTTTAATCTGTACACAGAACATATCATTTGAAAAATTGGCCTAAACTCAGAGGAAGGAGGAGTGAAAATTGGTGGAATAGATATCAATAACAAGACAGGCAGATGACACCATCTTACCGGCAGAATGTAGCAATGATTTGAAATGTCTTCCAATAAAAGTGATAGAAGAAAGTGCCAAAGCAGGAAAGCATTTGAATATCAAGAAGACAAAAATCATGACTACAGAAGAAATACACACTTTAATATAGACAATGAAGACATTGAAATTGTTAAAGATATTGCTTACCTTGATTCAGTCATCAATTGAAATGGAGACTGTAGCCAAGAAATCAAGAGAAGGCTGAGACTCAGAAGGACAGCAATGGAAGCATTAAGAAAGATCCCCAAGAGCGAAGATGAGTCATTAGTGACCAAGGTTAAGATCACCCATACCCTTGTATTCCCAATTACTATGTATGAAGGTGAAAGTTGGACAGTGAAGAAGGCTGATAGGTAAAAAACTGATTCATTTGTAAGATGGTGTTAGAGGAGAGTTCTATAGATACCCTGGACTTCCAGAAAGGTGAAAGAAAAAAAAATGAGTCCTAGAGCAAATGAAGCCTGAAACATGGCTGGAGGCAAAAATAACAAAACTGAAGCTGCCCTACTTTGGGCTCATCATGAGCAAGCAGGGTTTTTTGGAAGACAGTAATTCTGGGAAAACAGAAGGTAGAAAGAAAAGAGGAAGACCAAATGTAGCACAATTGACTCCATAAAAGAAGCAAGAGGTATGAGTCTACGGCTGAGCAAGGCTCTTGAGGGCAGGATTTTATGGACATCACTCATTCATAGGGTCACCAGGAGTCAGACCTGACTCAATGGCATACAAACACACACATGTTATACTTAAATAAAGTGCTATTAGAAGAAACAACAATAGCAAAAGCATCTACTCAAATGAACCTATAGCCTTTCTCACAATTACAGCACATGGAGATTCTCTGAAAGTTCATATTGCCCATAATCTGAACTTTCTCATTGCACCCCAAGTCATCTTCACATCACTTCTCCATTGTCTCCATTAAAGACCTTCTTAACAGTAGGTGAAGATTTGGGGGATATAGTGTCCTCCTGCTACAGACTGTCGGGTAGTTGGGTTGGTTTCATAGTCCAAAATGTAACAAAGAAAATCAATTCTGTATTTGTCTTAGACTCATAAACAGAACCACAGATACAGTACACTGGAGTTGAAGAGAAGTAAATTCAATGATTCACGACAATGCTTTTTTAAAAACATCTTCATCTGAGGATATGTATTTAGATAGAGGAAAGGGAGTCGGGGGAGAGAGACACTGATGTGAGAGAAACATCAATCAGTTGCCTCCCAAATGCACACTGAGGCAGGATTGAACCAGCAACCTAGGAATGTGCCCTGACCAAGAATCGAACCCACAACTTTTGGTGTACAGAACAACATTCAACTAACTAAGCCACCCAACCAGGGCCCAAGAATACATTTTAATAAAACATTTTCTACTAGCCCTGGCTGGTTTGGCTCAGTGGATAGAGAGCATCAGCCTGTGGACTGAAGTGTCCCAGGTTTGATTCCAGTCAAGGGCACATGCCCGGGTTTCCGGCTCGGTCCCCAGTAGGGGGGCGTGCAGGAGGCAGTCCATCGATGATTCTCTCTCATCATTAATGTTTCTATCTCTCTCTCCTTCTCCCTTCCTCTCTGAAATAAATAAAAAATATGTTCTTAAAAAATTCTACTAAAGTTGAACTGATAACAGAAGCTCATCACTTTCTATAATTAGTCATGGGCAAATTGTGACTGAGTTGAAGTGAGACCAGTTTCTTCTTTTCAATCACTTCAGCAGCCTATTGGGCTCCTAATATCCATTGTTGAGAGCTCACTAAACAGGCAAGGCTGACCCCTCACATCCTCCAATAGACCTGCCCTGTGCTTCTTGGTCCTGATATCCTAGCTACCCCCAACTACAACCCTAATAAGCACACATTAGAAACAAAATCCAGAATGTACTGGTATACAGTCATCTGCTCAGGAAATTGTCTCTTTTCCCCACCAGACTTCTAAATTGTCATCTAACAATTGTGACTAGTTAATCTGAGAATGCATTAAAACCATTTTCTTTCTTGATTGGTAAGATGTTTTAATTCTTAATAAAAGATTTTTTAAACATAGTGTTTACTCTTGAAAGAATAAGGGATTGGTAGACCTGTGGCAGGTTAATGAATGGGGAGATTTTGAAGGTTGGATGGTAATGGTGAAAAGGGTCTTTCAGGATCTCAAACATCTTATATAAACTACGATTTATTGAGTGCCACAGTAACAGACATGATCTCTTTTAACTCTTGAGGTGACCTTATGAAGGAGAGATTCCTTTCCATTAGCCAGATTGGGAAAGCAAGTATTCTGTGGGGTCAGAGCATTCGTTGTCTTCTGGGACCAGATCAAAGCTGCTACTAAATGTCCAAACCATGAAGGCTGTGCATGTTTATGCAGTCCAGAAATGAAAAGCACTTCTCAGTGTATTTGTTTGGAAGGACACTTACAGGAGTTACTTATTGACAAGAGTTGAGTTTTGAAGGATGCGCTCATCTTTCCACTTGCCTCCAAAATCCCCAAAGGCCATGTTTCAGGCCATGTCCCATTTCCCGACACAGTGCTGAGTAATACAGTCATATGATTTCCAGAACCCAAGTATCATCTTTTGAAATATGAGATGCAGACCATTGCGGATAGCAAAATGTAAGCATTTTGGGAACATTTCAACTACTTCTGGAAATCATGGAATAAAATATTTTAATTAGTGTCTGATCCAAAAGAATTGAGGGCCACTATGCCAAGTTAGCACCAGAAATCTATTATCAGGGATCTTAACTGCTCTCTTCCTATAGTTCTCCTATTTTCCAGAGCAAAGTGAGTCATGTTCTTTGTTGTGACTATCCCCCAATATTCAGCATATGCAGTAGACCGTCCATAATACTTGTTGGGAGAGTAAATGAATGATTGAATGAGAGAATATGCTCAGAACACATGGTTAAATCAGTTGCCACAAAACCTTAATTTACCCTGTTTGCAAATCCATGTTCTTTTTCTAGACTGGGAAAAGTAGTGAGTATGCAGGAGTACAGAGGGGTCAGATTAAAGGGTGGAGATGAGGGTTCCTGGAATGCCAACAGAATGAAGGCTGTTTTATGCAACTTGAAATATAAATCTCCCTTGCTAAAAAAGATGGCACAAATCTGTCACAGCAAGTCCAAGCCTGCCTCAGCCGTAAAAGACATTTAGGAAGATTTGAAACCCTCTGTCACTATGTATAAAATTCTCTCTTTGCATCTACTTCCTTGCATGGATTAATACAAGCAATTGAGGATAATGAGTGTATGAGAATAATTCCTCACTTGCATTACATTAACATGCACAGCCTTTATTATGGACTGGATTGTGCTCGCCCAAGAACCATATGTTAAAGCTATAATCCACCGTACCTCGGAATGTGACTGTATTTGGAGATAGGGTCTTTAAAGAGGCAATTAAGTTAAAATCAAGCTCTTAGGAGGGGCCTTAATCAGTATGACTGGTGTTCTTTTAAAGAGACAAAATTTGACCCATAGAGAGACACCAGGGGAACTTGCCCAGAGGACAGACCATGTGAAGAGTCTGTGAGAAGGTGCCATCGATAAGCCAAGGAGTGAGGCCTCAAAAGAAACCAAACCTGCCAAATCTTGATATTGGATTTCTGACCTCCAGAACTGTGAAAGATAAATTTCTGTGGTTGAAGCCATCCAGTCTATGCTACTTGTTATGGCAGACCTAGGAAACTAATATACTATTTGAAAACAGACTGTCTTCTGTTAAAAGGAAAAACTCTGAGGTCAAGCAGGCTAGCCTTCACACTGGTGACACTGCTTGGACTAGTGATTGCTTTATACAAGCTTCCTGACAAGGTGCTACAGAGGCCAGACCCTTCATGGTTCTGCCAGCAGGTACTACCATGTTGGCATCAATGGGTGTAAGAAGAATCAACTCATCAGGTTTTCATTTGTGACTTTGAAGTCTGGTCTTGGGAAGTACATCCATTTGTGAATATAAAGCACCATCCCCATAGAGCCAGACACCCCTTTCAGCCATTTGCTGAATACACAGTGAAACTCATCGGCATAGAGAAAGGCTCATCATGTGTATTTACCAGGAATGTTTTTTCTTAACCAACAACTGTTAAAATTAAAATGAACTAAGATGAACATCTGGTAAGGAATGTATTCATGATATTGATATTTATAATTATTCCCTCTGCTCTTATCTCTTGGGTTGATAATAGATATGAGCATAGGAAGAACATTTATTTAGTTCCTGATAAAATTATTACTAAAATAATGCCATGGCATGTTTCTATTAATTAAATAAGGCCAGAAAGAAAACCTCACTCAAATAAAACTGTATTTATTTTTCATCAGTCAATAAGAATTATATAACTGATTTTCCTTTTAAATTTGTCCCCTTGGAATCTCAAAGCTAAATGTATTCTTCAAATATAATTGGTATCTTCGGCATAGATTTCTGGTATGTCTCTCTCCTAAATAACTTCATATTATTCAATACTTAGTCATTGAATTAATAAATATGCCAAACTATTATTTTCCCCATGAGCTTCTTCAAATCCTTTTTCTGGAATGAGACAGGACATCAATAATGAGTACGAATTATCCTTCTGGAAAAAAAAAAAAAGCATTGGTTTTCCACTGGGATGATTTTGTCCCCCAGGGCATATTTGGCAAAGTCTGGAGACATTTTTAGTTGTTATAATTGGGCTGATGGATGCTATTGGCATTTAGTGGATAGAGGCCAGGAATTCTGCTAAACATCCTACGTTATTCCCCACAGCAACAAATTATCCACCTAAAAGTCAGCAGTGCCAAGGTTGAACAACCCGGCCATAGAGCTAGCATATTTTCAGAATTAGAAATGCTTGGTAAAGCCATGGTTGAGGAATGAATGAAGTGGATGTTTGAGGAATGAATGAAGTCTGATGAGTTTCAAGTTCTATATTGATCTCTAACTTTTCCCATGGTATACTTTCCAGTTCTGGAAAAATAGTCACTTAATACAATTCTATGCATTTCAGAGACATTCTGGCTTTGGCCTCTTTTTCTCTGATTATTGGTGGCAGAGCTTATCCAGTTCTCCTGGAAATAGCTTTAAAGTTACTAACAGCATCAATATACATACTCATTGAATGATAATTAGACATGACCTGAAGCTGTGGCTGGCTTACTAAAAAACCTTAGTCTATCACCTCCTTTATTTTTGGCTGACTTCCCATGATTCCAAGAGTGAAAGCACATCCCCTCTATACATTAGCCCTGATTGTAATCCCAACTCTCACCTTGAGTAGGGATCAGTGAAGAGGTTAGAATTAGGCCAGGAAGGCCTGGGTAGTTAACACAGGACCTAAAATACACCATTAGCCATTGTCAGGTCCGCATCTTTAGTATTAATGCTTTCCAAAATTCTCTTCACCATGCACTTCCATCTTCTTCCTTGCTCCTGATTCATAGACTGCAAATGGCAATCGTTTTTGTACAGCTGCACTGTCCATCTGAAGTTTCAATGTGTGTGGCCTTACTATTTATATTCAATCCAGTTCCTAGCAGGAAAAATAGGCTGTTTGGGTCAAAAGGTCACCAAACACTCCTATTCAGTGGACATGGAGTGAAGAACTGGCCTGCTTTGGGAGGAAATAATAGCATGTGGAGTGTCAGAAAGGGAAAGAACCATGAGATCTAAGAGAAGAGGGGAAAGGTGGAGAGGAGAGAAACAATGTTGCCTAGGAATACAGTACAACAGACAGAACAATATAATTCAAAGAGCTCTGGAGTGGAATGCAGAATTCCTAGGTTCTTTTCCTCCTTAAATTGACAAAAGGGCCTTGGCCAAGTCACTTACCCTCTTTAGACCTGCAACATAGACTTTGCTTGAATGACCTTGATTAAAGTACGTCTAGGCAGTGAATATCTAGTTCTATCTGTGCCTTGTGTTGGCTGGCAAAAAATTCAGTAATCAGTGTCTAAATAAGCAGGCTTTCACATATAGGCTGAAGTGAAGCAGTTTAAAAGAGTGTGTGGGAGGGTGAAACAAGGTCACCTCTTCCTCTGGCACTACAGAGCGAGGCAGTGAAGAAGAGAGGAAGGAAGGCACGGGCCTTCAATGGAGCCATATTTCTCCAGTGGGAGCTGAGAGCGAAGTCTTCCCTGTGTTCACCTTTCCCAGATGAAATGGAAACAGTAAAGGGAGAAAATAGAGTTGCCTACTTTCTATTCCTCCAAAAAGCAAAGCTTGTGCCCACCTTGAGGCTTCAATACAAACCATTTTTTTTCTACCTGAAATACATAGCAAGGCGGCCACTTCCCTGTACATTCAGGTTTCCACTTCAATATCAACCCCTCAGAGAGACCTTCCTTGCCCATCCAATCCATAGCAACTACCTTCCGCTCTTTAGATCCCATCCTTTTTGTTTTGTTTTTTGGCCTGCTGAGGTCTTTTCTCAGTATGATACCTCATCTTAATTTTTCTCTTTAGGCACTTAAAATTTTTTCTCCCTCCATGAGAACCGAGGCCTCCTAGGCCTTCTAGGCTTATTGCTCTCCGCAGCCCCTGGTACAGAGTAAAATTCAGTAAATATTTGTTGAATGAATAAAAGTATAAGCAATGCTACAAATAACATCTGCATGTGGAAAGATCTAGAGCAGCGGTTCTCAACCTGTGGGTCGCGACCCCTCTGGGGGTCGAACAACCCTTTCACAGGGGTTGCCTAAGACCATTGGAAAACACATATATAATTACATATTGTTTTTGTGATTAATCACTATGCTTTAATTATGTTCAATTTGTAACAATGAAATTGGGGGTCACCACAACATGAGGAACTGTATTAAAGGGTCCAGGCATTAGGAAGGTTGAGAAGATAGAAAAAGGAAACAGAATATAGTAAGAACCCATAAAATCCTTAGGGAGATAAGACTGCCAGTAGGAGGTGCCTATACGACTAGAAAGGGGACAGAGCCAGATCCTGCGGATCAAGTGAGACCTGAGAGTCATGAAAGAATAACCTTGTGAACTGAAAGCAGTAAAATTGTGGACAGATTGCTATTATCGGCCTACCCAGTCTGGTGCCTAGAGGTAAACAGTTTTAAATCTCAACAACTGGAATTCATCACAAGAACAAATGAAGCATATAATTGAGCAATTGTTATCAATATGCATAGTCTGCACATAGGAAGCAGGCTCCTTGTAACAGCTGTAACTACTCAATCTCAAAGTTAATAAACACTCAAATTCTGCATTAGCTCTTAACTATCCAAGCTCGATTTCTATGACTAGAATAAATTACGAGCTGCTGATTTCTGTAAATTGTACCAACATGATAAGACCATTTTACCCATGCATCCTAAGTTTTCTCCTATAGCAAATAACAACAAAAAACACCCTCTACTTTTTCCCACAAATTCTAAGGAGAAATTTTAAAAAGGAACATAAATCTGTCCTCAGTTTCAACAAGTTTTACAGTTAAAATCTACTAGGCCCTCTGCTGCCTGATTTTGGCAGTGAAACACAAGACGTTTTTCTAAAGCACAAAGACTTCTTTTAAAAAGAGGGCAGTTCTAATTAGGCTTTTATCCAATTGTCCAGTTAAATAGATTTAATTCTTAGATGACAAAATTTCTTAAAATGTTTAGCACACTGAACTGTCCTTAAATATTTTGTATAAATTAAGTAAAAATATTTCTTTTTAATTATCTTCTACTCAACCTCTTCCAAACCTATGATAAATGACCTGAAAAGAATAAACCCAAGTAAATTTTTGGTAAATTTTTATTTAAAATGATTTAAAAAAATCAGTTTCATCACCATAAAATAATTGATGTTGCTTATTTGATAACACCAAATGTAATCTTCTTTGTGTAAACTTATATTTTCTACCCTCTACAATATGAAATCTTATTTAACTTAAAATAGAAATTTTTTTTTAATTTTTTCCCCTTTATTGAATAAGGTATTACAAATGTGTCCTTATCCCCCCACTGTCTCCCACCCCCCACCCCCAATCCTGCCCTCACCCTCACCTCCTGTTGTCTGCGTCCATTGCTTATGCTTATATGCATGCATACAAGTCCTTTGGTTGATCTCTTGTCCTTACTCCCATCCTCCCCTACCTTCCTTCTGAGGTTTGAGCATCTGATCAATGCTTCTCTGTCTCTGGATCTGTTTTTGCTCATTGGTTTATGTTTTTCATTATAATCCATAAATGAGTGAGATCATGTGATATATATCTTTCTCTGACTTACTTATTTCACTTAGCATTATGTTCTCCAGCTCACTATGTTTGTATTCTTTGATTTACAGAGGCAAATTATTAATTGGCTTTTAAACTAATAAAAACAAACATGCATATTTTTTAAATACCGTGGTATCCTGAAAGGGTATCCTTAAAACCCTTACCTAAAAATGCATCCCGATGAAGGTAAAACGTTGTTCCTGGCATATAGTAACTGTGTAAAGAATGTGCAATTATCTGATTTGCCAGCAGTGGACACTGTTACTCTAGCTATCACCACACAGTGACTAGGGAAAAGCCTGCTTAATATCTCAGGGAACGTCTGCTCTTTATTCCCTTAAATAGAGCAGCAGTCAGTAACATTGGTAACTATTCTGGGAAAATAGTAAAATAAATTTTAGTTAAAAATTGGTGTTATTCTTAGACACCCAAGAATTATTAAGAAATAAAAATTTACTTTACAAATATGGTTCATATGTGATGCTATTTTTTAAATATATGGAACATAGCTATTAGCTGCAGATCACCTAATTATCATCACTCTCATGTGTATCTTATGCATCTACAAAAGATCTCTTTCCTAGAAAATGTTGATAACTGGTGTTAAGAAATATAATGACCTGCAATTGAAAATAAATAAGAAACATACTAAACTGACCATCAGTGGCCCCAGTCCCAGTCCTGGATTCTCAGGAACTAGTTCTGAGACCCTAGGCAGATCATCAGTCCTCCCTGAGCCTGCTCATCTCCTGCCTATAAAGGAACTACCTAAACCAGCAAATTGCCGTGGAATTCTACACTTATGTCTAGGATTCTCTGCCTCTCTCAGGACAAACTAGAGCAAAAAGCCACACTTGTAGAATCAGATATGGGTGTTATTTGTTTAATCTCCATCCAGAAAAATGCCCTTATAAAACAGCTATTCTCTTTGTAAGGAGGCCAGAAACATAAGCTCCAGCCCTCAGGACAAGAATAATGGAAATAAACCTGCAGAGCTAATAAAAAGCAGGCAGTGGTCTCAAAATAGAAAGCCACTTCCTCTCTGCTTTCTACCCTGACAGCAAGGGCAGTATCTTGCACACAGAGTGTACTTTGTACTACTAAGAGTTTACTTTGCACTAGGTATTATTTTTATTCCCATTTTATAGATGAGAAAACTGAGGCACAGAAGATTAATATCTCATCCATGAGTAGCAGCTAGTAAGTGCTAGATCTGACTCCTGAATCAAGGCAGTCTAACTGGAAAGTCTATGCCATTAAAGCTACTAGATTTACTAGCTCTCAGTAAATACTCTGTATTTGCCCGCTGCCATCTACTACACTGTCAATTGCTTAGGAATAAGAAACAAGAGCAGCCTGGTGGAAAGACCAGTGGCTCTCAACTCTGGGTGAACTTCCACCCACAGGGGAAATTTGTCAACCTCTGTGGTTGTCACCATGGAGGGAGACGTGCTCCTGGGATCTGGTGGATAAAAGCCAGGGATGCTGCTACACATTCTATAATGCTCAGGAAAGCCCCTCGCATCCAAGAAATGCCCTGATCAAAATGTCAATGGTACCAGGTTGGGAAACACTAATCTAGAGAAAGAGAATCTGGGTTTCAATCTTAGCTCTGCCACTTACCAGTGAATGAATGAGCCACTTGCTTAAGCTCCCTGAACCTCTCAGTCTTCTCCCTTAAAAATTATAAAACAACAACAAAATCTACCTGGAAAAAGTGGTTATGGAAGGACTGAATGCTTTTCTATTTTCAAAGACGGTGCCATATAGTAAAAAATTTGGAGGTGTCGGAGGCAAAGTAGTGGGAGTTCTTCCGCCAACCCTCCAAGCCCCAGTTGTCTTCATCTGTTTTTAAAAAGAGGGGTTGGGAATTTCTACTCCACACAAATTTCCGCAGGATTAAATGGGGGAATGCAAAGATTCTCTCATATCTGACACATAAAATATCCCTAAAAGTTTAATTTCCGCTCTTCAAAGTAAATATGTATATGTTATTTCTGTCTGTCTGATATGCAAACAACACTCTCTACAAACCGCATTCCTTTCTTCCCAAACCAAATCCAATTTTGTTTAGGTGCCTAGCCTCACCTCAGGCAGCCAAGTGCTTCAGGAGATGACTGTACCCCCAAATTCAGAAATGAGCTTCCACAGAATTGATCCAAGGTCAATCCAGTGCACTTCACAAGTGACAGAATTAGCATCAGCCATGTGACCTAGTTCTGGCCAATAAACTCAGAGGACTCGGAGAACCTGGTTTACATTTCTAAATAGTCCCGGGAAGAGACAATCTCAGTTCCCCTTTGGATGTTGCTTCTGTTTTATGGAGCCAGGAATTGCTGTAGAGATTTTGCTACCAATTCTGTATATGACAGAACAGGGAAATGGGCAGATCAGAAGGGTGGAATTTGAGAACATAGTTGAACTACTGAGTCAGCCATGTGGCCTGCATTTACTTTGGACTTACAGCAATGTTTTTTAAAAAATGAACATTCTTTTCGTTTCAGCTGCATTCAGAGTGTCTGTAACCTGCAGTGAAAAATCATCCAAACTAATGCAAGTGGAGCCTGGGTCCCACCCTCTGTGCCACAGTGCACCTGCATCACTGCCATTGCATAGGCTTCACCCCCTTTCCTGCAATAATCCTGTGCGGCCACCTAGTCTAATAGTCATTATATAATGGAAATGGAGTAAAGCAAACAATGAACGACTCTTTGCTCTTTTACTCAATCATTGGTTGTTTTTAAATTATGGTAGAATATGTATAACATACAATTTACCACTTGAATCATTTTTAAGTGAACAGTTCAATGGCATCCTATATAATAAAAGCCTAATATGCTAAGTGTTCAATCATTCGACCATTCGACCAGTCGCTATGACGTGCACTGACCACCAGGAGGCAGATGCTCCGACTGGTAGGTTAGCTTGCTGCTGGGGTCCGGCTGATCGGGACTGGGTGAGACAGGCCAGACATGCCCTGGAGCCAACCTCCTGCAGTCTCTCCTGGCCTCTAAAATATTTCTAATTAATTTCCTTTCAATGTGCACAAATCTGTGCACCAGGCCTCTAGTTAAGTATATTCACACTATTGTCCAAACATCACCAGCATCTATCTCTAGAACTTTTTCATCTTGCAAAATGGAAACTATGGGTCTGTTAAAATCTCCATTCCCTCTCCCCCGGTTTCAGGCAGTAACTATTCTACTTTCTGTCTCTAAGAATTTGACCTCTAGGTATCTTTTATAAGTGGAATCATACAGCATTTGTCCTTTTTTGACTGGATTTTTTTCCTTAGCATAATGTCTTCAACGTTCATCATGTTGTAGAATATGTCAGAACTTTCTTTTCAAAACTATTATCCCATTGTATATATATACATTGTTTTGTTTACCTCTTCATTAGTCAGTGGACACTTGACTTGCTTCCACTTTTTGGTTCTGGTGAATAATTCCGTTTTAAACATGGTTGTAAATAGCAAGCTTCAATTTTTAATCTTTAATGCACATTTGATAGCCTAAATCAGGCATTGGTAAACTATGGCCCTCAAGCCAAACCTGGCCTGATGCCGGAAGCCAATTCCAGCATGTCATAATTGCAAGAGTTTCATCAAAAGGTTGGAGACTCAACAAGGGCTGAGTCACATATGTTGTCACCTGTTGGGAATGGCTGATGGCATTTCCCCAAACCTGAAAAGGGATGACTGCTTGCTGCCAGACAGCTCAGGGCATCTTAATCTACATGTTATTGCCTCCTACTGGCCAAACATCTGAATAGCCGGAGGCATTTCCTCAAATCTGACAATGGACTCTGTATACGAAACTTGACCCTTTGAAGTGTATAGCTCTGCTTGGCCACAGGACAATTTGGGTTAATAAAAAGCATGGGGTCCTGAGACGAGGGGACCTTAGTTTCTTTAACTAGGCTCCTCTCACCCCCAAATGCCTTTCAAAATTATATTTAGTCTCTGGACTACTTAAGTTACACACAGCCCCTTTTCCAGATTGCTGAACCCTTCTAGATGCTGGAACAAGAACCACAGCAGCCTGATGTCTGTTTTTATAAAGTTTTATTAAAACAAGGCCATGCCCAATTATTTACATATTGTCTAAGGCTGTTTCTTATTATAGTACAGAATAGAGCAGTTATAACAGAGACCACATGCTTTCTGAAAAATAAAATGGAAAAAAAATAATTCAAATTCTATTCAATCAGTCTATTTTAAGCCCTTCCATAGTTTCCAATCACTGGAAAAGATGGAGCCATAGCCCATTGGAACACCACCCGGACATCACCAATGGCCTTTACTCAATTTCAAGTGCATCACTTCTTCTAAGAAAGTTTTCCTTAGTCCTCAAAAATCTTTCCTAGCACAAACTAGTTGTACAATCTTTATTTAATTAATAAAGGTTTGGTTTTTGTTTTTACCTTTTTGTTACTATGTGTTTGAATGATTGCCTGAGCCTGCTGAAGGTGCCAAAGAGAAAGTACATGAATACTGCCAGGAGCTGTTAATGGGTTTCATCATCCCTAAGGTCCCCCAAATTCAGGACAGTCAGTTAGAATTAATCTTTTAAAGATGGTTGGACTGCATATTTCTGCTAATTATCTTACATTTAATTTTGTGTTAAAATTATATTTTGTCCATATAGGTAATCAGTATAACATAATAGTGTTGGTTCTATTTGGAGTTTCATTCATTTCTCTGAAAAAAAAACTATTGTATAATATTAGAAACATAAATTAATAACATGAAACATAGATGCATTCATATGAAATACAGATCTGATAAAAATCTGTTCTACATATTACTTCCCATAAATAGCATGAGAGTGTCATTTATGGTTGTTAAAACACTACTATCTGATCTAGAGAGTTAACTTTTACAAATCTTTTTTTACATTAAACCTAATGTGGCAATTATATATTATATCTAGAGGAAAAACTCTTTAGTGCCCAGAGTTTTTAATCACTTAATGGTGAGATTCTCTAATAAAGTAATCCTAGAAATAATCTTTCTTTAAAATGAGTTGTCTCCAAAAATAAGAGTAATACTTAAAAGGCAATTTAATGGTGGGAAAAAAGCCCTTTAATATAGGACTTATCCCAGGTCAATTAAAGGGTATTAATTCAAATACCAACAAAAATGTTAAAGCTTTACTTTTAAAGGAAGGAAAACTCTGTTCAGAGGCAACAGTGTCCAAGTCTGCCACTTACACACACTTCCAACACTATTTCGTAATTCCTCAACTCTGAGAGTTGTATTCAAGAGGTCCTTTAAATATACTTAAATTTAGCAATGATGTATAGCATGTCAAGATGAAGCAAAATTATGTGGTAATATCTTTGGATGGGTGATTATATATTATTATTTGAGTTTATTTTTTCTTATCAGCAGTTAATTTATTAATCATCGAAATGAATGTTAAAGTGTTGCACATTTCATTATGCAATATATAGCATGCCAAATGCATATTGAGAATTAATGTTGTTAAACAATTCTGCAGGGATGACAGAGAAAGAGAATGGTGTGACAGAGAGAGGGGTGGGGGAAGGGAGAGAAGAAAGAAAAGAAGTAACTGATGTGATTCATATAGCTGCATAACATTTTCACTCTCAAAGGGGCAGACTTGTAGATCATTTAGACTTTTTCTAATGTAGCCAGCTTAATTACAAATGCAGATATTTAAATGAGTTCATTAGAAATATTAAATGAGTTCCCAATGCATAAAACTCATTAATAAAATAAGGAACCAAATGTTAGAAGGGTTTTCTCTCTTTAAAAGGGGGGAGAAATAAAATAAGTTTGACACAAAATTTTCATGTTTGCAAAAGTTTTTGTAACTGATACAATCACCAAAACTTCCTAGAATAGGAAATATATCAACTCTAATTTGCCTTGAAGTTTTGAAATGAAAAGACAATTTTCCCTCAACTTTACAAACGTGCTCTTTTTAACTTGACGTTCCATGCACTAAGTCTAATTCAAGTGACTATGATGGTCTCATTTACAAGAATTTGAAGACATGTGAAAGAGAGGAGATTGATCTGCTTTCTCTTTTCTTTATGTGTATGTGAGAGTGGGGGGCAATTACAGAAGTGATATGATAGACTACAAGATACTTGCACTGTTCCTAACCCATCAATGGTTACCTTACATTGGGATAACCTTACATTTAGATTAATATTTCTGTACCTCAGTTGTCTCTTCTGCGATGTAGTCCAATTTTTTTAAAAGAGATGAATGTCAACATTTAGTCATCTTTTTACAAATGCTCAAACTTGTTGGTTCTCAAACTAGGTAATTTCCAGCCTGAATATTTCACCAATATATGATTTGATATCGTCCTCAAATAATAAAAGGATTTAAATAAGATTTCTAATTTGGAATTCAATTGATAAATATGTGACCTTGTCCTCAGAGCAGAATGTGCATCATCATCATTATTCATTTATCAGTGTTGTTCTTAATAACAGCTTTTATAACACAGGCCATTCTAATCCTTTTCAATCCTTTTTTTAAATATATTTTATTGATTTCAGAGAGGAAGGGAGAGGGAGAGGGAGATGGAGATATCAATTATGAGACAGAATCATTGATCGGCTGCCTCCTGCATGACCCAAACTGGGGATTGAGCCCACAGACCCGGGCATGTGCCCTGACCATGACCTCCTGGTTCAGAGGTCAACACTCAACCACCGAGATACACTGGTGAGGCTTCAGTCCTTCTTTAAATTTCTTAATACATCAAGGACAATAAAGTTTCATATTAAATTTCTTTGAATCACCTATTAAATATTTGGCAATGACCAAAATATCAAATCTACTTACACCATAGAGTTTTCTAGATATATTAATAAAACTACTCAACTTTGATAACTTGTGCATCATAAATTTGATACAATTTTTTAAAATTAAAGCCTGTCAACATTATAAGGTGCCTACTCTGATGAACACTGGATGATATTTTGTACATATTTTTATTTTATTCTTAAATTAAGCATGCAAACTATATATTATTATTATTCCACTTTATAAATAAGTAGTTTAAAAATGAGAAGATAACTTGTAAGTACTAGGATTGAGACAGGCTTTTTGCTACAAATTCAATGTTAGATTGTCTGCTATATACTCTATGTTCATCAGATGTTTCTCCTTATACACCATGAACTTAGATTTTAAAGGCAAGGCTTCTCTAGATTTTTCTTTAAAACATTATTCCTCCTGTCTTCATAATTACCACTTTACCCCTTTTTTATTCTCCTTTCTTTCTCCATTATCTGAAAGAACTAAGTACAAAGCAAAAAATAAATTTTGTTCTAAGTTGGTTTGTCTATGGCATAAGAGTAATAATTTAAATGATGACATGACATAATTGGCAAAAATAAATTCTATGGTTGTTTCCATAGGCAGAGTTGTTATTATGTCAACTATCTGCTGTCTTTTATTTCCTGACATGTCAAATAGCACTCAAGCTGTTTGGAGGAAACAGGATTCACACTTCCTCTGCCAGGTTTCCGGTCCCTGAGATTTGTGCAGTGCACACAAAGATAAGGTTCTCAGTGAAGTAGACAGAAGAATCTTAATGAAAACATGCAGATGAATCACTATAATGGACAGTGTTCCATGTCACTTTGAGAAGTTTGTCATCATCTCAAAACTCTTTTTTCCTACCTAGATTGAAAACCATCTTTTCTTCAGATTCATCTATACAGAGTTTTTATATGCTCCTCACTTTTTTCTATTTATTTTTTTCTTTCTGATTCCACTAACTACACACAGTTGTCAACTCTCTCTACTCAATCAGGATGATGGGCTGAGCACCCTGCATGTCTGTTTAACCCAACAGGAAATCTGGGCACCATTCTGGTCCAGCAGAGAGGAATGGACTTGACAGCAAAGTGACAGGCGAGTGTACCCTTGAACTTCAACTAGGTGATGTCATATTTACTCCTGTCATATTCCCCTTATCTAAATGCTCTTTTCACTGCTATAGGTGCCGTGAGATGTTGCTCGGCAAATTACTAGCTTGCTAGGTCTTACCTACCTAATAATATGAAATTTAGATCAAGACAGCTATTACCTCTGTCTATGTAGCAATCAGTAAAGACTAATTGAGTTTGAGTAAATAGCTAGAGAGTGCTCTAGTAATTTCTGTGTTTCAACGTTGTTTCCATTACAGTACTGTGGGCTTGTTAGAAGACAGGCCTCTTCTAATTTCTTGAAGAAGCAGATAAAAGCAAGGCTAGATTAAGTTTTACCGCTCAGTGTTGAGCACTGAGAGCATTCCTATAGAACTGAATGTACCATCTAATTATTAGGGAAGCAGATGATGTCAGACCCAATCTCTTTGTACTGTCGGGGCCCTGGGAAGGTTGTCCCAAGATATTCCACAAAGGTATGAACTATTTTTAGCTAAAATCACCTGAGAAGCAGGGGGAGCAGGAAGAGCTCTATGACTCTTCTGTTCTAAAAGCAGAAAATAAATCACCTCCCAGCTCCCAGCTCCCAGCTCCCAGCTCCTGGCCTGAGACAACCTTATCACAAGACATGAAATCCAGAATAAAAAAGTGAGTATAAACAAACCTTGTAACACCTTTAGTAATTTACTATCCGAGCCCAAACTTTGTGGAGATTCCTCACTAATGAGCACCCAAACCTTGCTTAGATTCCTTTCTAATGAGCACTAGCTTTCTTTGTCCTGTCAATTTCTCATAAATGTATTGTTTCTTTGTCTAGAAACTACTAAAAGGTGCATAATTTGAACATTTTTGAGCCTCATTTTATGTTCTGGGTATTATATTTTGATTCTCTCCTACACCCGTATTAAAATTTGGTTTTCACCCAGCCAGTGTTGCTCAGTGGTTGAGCCTCAACCCATGAACCAGGAGGTCATGGTTTGACTGCAGGTCAGAACATAGACCCAGGTTACAGGCTCCATCCCCAGTAGGGGGCATGTATGAGGCAGCGAATCAATACTTCTCTCTCATCATTGATGTTTCTCTCTCTCCTTTCCTCTCTCTGAAATGAATAAAAAACAATAAAAACAAACAACAAAACTTGATTTTTCTCTTGTTAATCTTTCTCTGTCATTTTAATAATTCTACCATCCAGAGGAAATTAATGACAAAGGGGAAAGTTTTCCCATCCCTGACGGTACCACAGAAAGACTTGACTGGGCCTGACCTTGACCCAGCCTGACCATGAATTGCTCTACTTAGTAACACGAGTCAGTCTATAAATATTTATGGAGCACCAACAATGTATGAGGCACTGGGGAGGGGTTAGCAGTAAAAAAAAAAAAAAAAGTAAGTTAAATTTAAGCTTGCATGAAACTAAAAGTAAGGATGTGAGACACTAATGGTTTCCAAACTTCTATTAACTATAGAGCACTTTCTTCAATAAATGGTTATTGGGAGTCTCATATATGAAACAGATACACTGAGCTATGCTCCCATGGCCCCTGTAGGGACTTGGCTCAGCAGTTTAGAATTGATTGAAACTGTGTATGTGTGCATATTCACAGTTGTGTTTGCAGATGCATAATCCATAAGACAAGTAAATTTTAAGTGTAACAAAACAGCGGTACAAATTCTAACAGCTGTGGAAGTTCAGAGGCCGGAGCAAATAAGTACTGAAAGTGGCCTTTGGGTTTCTCAGTTACGTAACATTTGGCCTGAGTCTGGAAAAATTGCTTAGGATTCAAATGGATTTAGCCTTAAAGAAAAGTGGCTACTGTAGGAGGAATAGAGTTAATCACCTTGGTCTCTATTGATAATCACCCTTAACTCTCCAAATTGAATGTAAAATAAGGATTGTTTCCAAAATAAAAATGAGAGAGACACTTTGCTGTGGTCTTTGTCAACCGTTGAGCTAACATTTCTCAGTTCTTTCTTTTGGACAAAATGTCACTTGTCCTGAGGCATCTTATTTAGTGCTGATGAAGGCCTTTCCAGGTGGATGCTGTGGGTAGAGCTAGCAAACCAGATTAGCAAGCTCAAGTTCACTGCACCAAGATCACTTTCACTTTGGACGTCTAAAAATTGCAGCAATATTTCAAAGTTGTTTTCCACATCTTTCAGGAATGCCCTTGAACTACAAGGCAACTGCCTAGGAACTAGTCTACAGTACAAATAGTTTAGCTTCTAAAATGCTAATCTAATGTGGCTTCAATGGTCCTCATAGGTAGCAGATCCACACCTTCTTCCTGACTATGCTTATGGCTTGTTCTCTCAGCCACGGATAAGCTGCCTTATTGTGAAACTATAAAGGAATGAAATTCTTAAAATTACCTGTAAAAGAACTCATTCTACTGCCTCATGTCAATAAAATAAAAAATGGCTTAAATATTACAAAATATGTACATATTTAGATTTCAGTATATGTGCTCTAGTGACAGTGTTGCACGTGCATCACACACCAAATTCAAGTCTCTTTAAAAGAAAGATGAGACATGAGTGAGCAATACTGAGCAGAAACTATGTGAATAACTCATTTCATAGTATTTTCTGTGGTAAAAATTATTTTCATAGCATTTGGATTTCTGAAATGACTGCTTCAGAATCAAGACCTTTTGCTCTCCAAATAACAGAAAAGACACATTTGATTTAGGAACATTTGCATGGATATGTGATGGAGCTACTTATTATGAAAGTTAACTTTTATTTGCTAACTGAATATTTACACC
Source organism: Myotis nattereri (assembly GCF_964212035.1). Taxonomy (NCBI): domain Eukaryota; kingdom Metazoa; phylum Chordata; class Mammalia; order Chiroptera; family Vespertilionidae; genus Myotis; species Myotis nattereri. The sequence continues at coordinate 38,147,761 of NC_138076.1, read as the reverse complement.
AAATTAAACCTCACATTAACATGTAAACCAAAGATAGCCACTTCTTACCTCTATCCATATAAAACAGAGGGCAAGAAGCAATTTTCGTATTTTCATTTTTGGTTTTCATTCAAGTACTTGGCAAATAGGTTCATTGGTGAAGACCCAGAGGGAAGAAATTCAGGAAGAAATTAAATATAGTGTCTGCAATAATATTGTAACTTTATCATCTCAAATCACTTCATCTTTTCTTTGCAACCCCTGAAATTTATCTCCCTTAGGGAACAAGTCAATTCCACCAATTTCCCAGACATAAAAAAAAAAAATTACATGAAAAAATCTCTACTCAGATAAAGCAAATGGCCCATTGGTTCAAATAGTCACATGATAAATTATGTTGTTAATATGAATACTGAAACTCAGATATAGATCTTCACTGTTAATATCTCACTATACACACACATGCCTATGTTATTTCATACTGTTATTTAACACTTCCAAGTTTAGATAACACTATCATGTTATAGTAGTGAATACTTTTTAAAGAAAATAGAGTGAATCCCAATAGCTATATAGGAAGTAATCATTCCATGAGGTGGGGTGGACTAGGCCTAGGATTTATTGGGAGATTTGCAGTTTTCTGCTGGCTTCCCCATGCACGAGTTAGAGTCCCTCCAATCTAACATTCAGTTCTCTACAAAATACAAACACCAAAGAAGCCCAAACAGTATATCCCTTAGAGTTGATGAGATAAAAAATATAATATTCATGTGCAATTTAAACAGTAAAACATCATGTGGAGTAACTATTATAACTATTATTGGATTTACAAAAGGAGCCACAGTTGGTGGACTTTTAAAACAAAGATCGCTGATGCACTTATATTATTCAGTTTACCGCCCCCCTCCCAAAAAGAAAGAAAATATATTTTAAAACTAACTTTCAAGACTATAAAGAAATAGGCTGTTGAGATGCTTCAAAAAAATATGGGGGAGGGGGAGAGATAAGATATTCTTCCTCTGTTCTTGTGGTCTCTCTCTGTGTTATAGATTTCATTATTTCATTTTAGAGGCAGAAAATTAGACTGTTGCTACAATGACATATAATTGGGATATTAACGAAACCATAGCTAAATGTAATCAATATGTTCAAGATAATATGTAGAACTATAATCAGGAATCTGCATCATGAATATGGATGGTCTCCAAACTCTAAAGAAGATATGGAACCTCAAGGAGGGACTATATGCCCTGTGTCTGCAATTAGGTGCTCAAATCTGCAATTAGATCTGAGAAGTAAAATGCAAAACAAAATATAAACAAAAGAGATAGGCACCATTTTCCCTTGAATGTCTAATTTCAAAACTTAAATTTGCTGTTTAAATGAAGTACCAAAATAAGTGGACTTTACTATGGTTACCCTTTATTGGGCAAATAAAGCAGAGATGAAAGTGAAAGAAGGACTAAAGAGAGACCATATATGTTAGGCAAAGGCAGGAGGAATGAGAAAAGAAAGAAAACACAGAACCTTGGGAGAAACTGAATGAGAGCTGAGAGAGGATTACATAGTTGAAAAACTAAGAACAAAGACAAACTGAGCCTTGCTGCTCAACATGTGGCCCCCAGGCCAGCAGCACTGGCATTGCTCGGTAACTTGTTAGAAACAGCAGTGTGGCATTATCCCACACGTGTTAGAAACACAGAAGCTGGAGTACCAACAAACCAAATCAGAATGTACATTTTAACAAGATCTCCAGGAGACTCGCATGCAGTTTCTCATTTGAGAAACATTAGATCAGAACTATCCTTTTTGCTTGCTATGATTTAGAGTTCAGCCTTTTCTATCTCCTAGTCTCATAACCAGGTAACTGTTCCCCAGAGGCAATCTTTATGCATTTACCCAGAACTACAGTTGTTGATATGCAAACACATATGAGACGCAATTCCAAAGTAGGATGTGTGGTATAGCTTAAGGAAATCAATTTCACTCCCTTAATATCCTATCATATGTGACTACATGTATGTTCCTAGGGGATCATTTTCCCTCCATCCATCTGAGTATGACAAGAAAAAAAAAGGGCAAAGGGCATCAAATAGAAGTGTCAGATGGGTCCAAATTCATGAATTAAAATATAATAAACTAGAGGCCCGGTGCACGACATTCATGCACTGGGAGGTTTGGGGGTCCCTCAGCCTGACCTGCACTCTCTCCAATCTGGGAGCCCTCAGGGGAGCCCTCTCCAATCCGGGAGTTTCTGTTTGTCTTTGCAATCATATGAGCGAATTGTCTGAGACCCCAACTCAGTTTGGTTTGTTGCTCACAGAATAATAGAGGCTTTTTTTTTTTCTTTGCTTCATTGGTGGAGATTTCCTGGAAGTTTTAGGATATCTTCCCTTTAATTTTTCCTAGACACTCTGATTTAACTTATGTCTCTCACCTTTGCTTTCCCTTCATTCTCCCACCTCAACAGTAACTTGCTCCAGGCTCACTTTGCTCTAATGTCTAGAAGGTCTGTCTGCCACCAAAACTACTATTCCCAGAATTCCTGGTGCTCCCCATGATCTTGGTTTTCACTTCCTGCTCTGTCTCCATCCCATGGCCTCCCACTCTGCCAAGCTCTCCCTCTCTGCTCTCTGTCTGGTGGCTTGGGGAGCCAATTTCCCCAAGCCGCTCCACTCTCCTCCTGGCGCCTGGTTATGCAAATTAACCCACCATCTTTGTTGGGTTAATTTGCATAATCACTCCTGATTGGCTGGTGAACATAGCAGAGGGATGGTCGATTTACATGTTTCTCTTTTATTATATAGGATAACCCCATGCCTATGGCAGATCTGCTAATGCTGAAAAAACACTCTCACCTGTAAAGTTGGCAATCCATAAAATAACATTCAGTTTCTACTGCTTCACAAGCAATGCTCAAAATGAATTTAGAGGAGAGACATTAATCCATGATTGGCAGCACTAAATGTTGGCAAAGATTTTAGGATGTGAAGCATGAGGGAGTGCTAGTACCTGGTCAAACTGTGAAGTAATGTTACCACCCCTTTACTCTGCCTTTCCTTCTTCCTATCCCACTTCTGAGTCCAAGGTCCTATGTGCGCCCCCTCTCCCCCAGCCCCATACTACAATGACCCTGTTGTCCATTCTATCTGGTTGGGCCATCTCATTTCTTGTCCAGACTATTGCAAATGGTCTCTTGTCTCCACTCTTTCCATGCTGCACTTGCTGCATCCAGGGGAAATGAGGCCAGCAGGCATTAATTCTTAGCTCACAAGTCTTCAATAACTCTCACCACCTGCAGGGTATTATTATGTCTTTTTTAATGACCTGAAAATTTTTTAATGAGTGAAAATTTATTAAAGGGCAGAAAATTACTATTATTTGTATTATTATCCTTTTGATGATGTTTTAAAGCTATAATCTTTTTTTTTTTTTGCTATTGTGAATAATGTTGCAATGAACATGGGAGTACAGATATCATCCCTTCCAGATAATGACTTCATTTCCTTTGGATATACACCCAGAAGTGGAATTGCTGGATCAAGAAAGTGGATCCTAAATGCTATCACTAACAATCACAAAAATGATAATTATGTGATGGGATAGAGATATTAACTACCCTTATTGTGGTAATCATTCTGCAATACATACATGTATCAAATCATCATGTAAACCAAAAATCTACATTTAGTATATGTCAATAATGTCTCAATAAAGCTGTAAAAAAAGAAAGAAAATAAAATCTTAAAAATGAAAAGGATTGAAGGAATGCCTAAGAAAATCATTCTAGAACTGTGAAAGTTCGGACAGTCAGTTTAAACTCACATCAATAGCTAACTAACTCAGTCTTTGAATAAGAACACCAAGCATCGACACAATGCTGCAGTGCTTAATTATGTGAAAAATAGTAGGAAGCCAACATTTATGTGACATTCATTAGGTTGTTCACCAGCAGAGCATCTCAGTAGGTGGCCCTGGGCTTCCTGCAACAAAGTCATGTAGAATGAAACTTAAAATTCACATTTCCAATGCTTATTGCAGACCTACTGAATTAGACAGAATGTGTGAGAAGAATGTGTGAGGGTGGGGTCTATTGAATCAAAATGCCAAAAGGTAATTTTAAAATAATAATACATTTATTTTTAGAGAGAGAGTTGGAGAGAGAGAGAGAGAGAGAGAGAGAGAGAGAGACAGAGAGAGACAGAGAGACAGAGAGAGAGATCAATTTGTTGTTTCTTGTATGTGCCCTCATCAGGGATCCAACCTGAAACCCAGGAGTATCAGAATGATACTCTAACCAGCAAGGGCCAGATATTTTTAATTACTCTCAGAAAATCTTTGTACATAATAAGTTTGAGAATGACTGTTCTATATTTTCCTTGACTGTGTTCATAGTAATTCCCTTCGGGCTATGTTAAAGGTAAAATTTTTGAGCTAAGTGTGTACCAATATAAGCTTGTACAGAACAGGCAAAGCATAATTATTTCAAGGTCATGTGGTGGAAACTTTTATTTTGTGTGGGAGGAACCTCTGCTTATTCTTTCTCACAAATAACTGAACAAATGGCAAGAAAAACAATGAAAACACTGGAAGTCATAAATAAGCTAGTCTGTTCCTTAAATGTTTTCCTTTCATAGACTCTAAATCAAGGGTGTTTCTTTAAAGATCCTACACATGGACTTGTTTATGCACCTGTACTTCTTTTCTATGATATTATCTTCGAGGGCTGGGACCATGTCTTGCTCATGATGTCACTGGATCTCCTTTGAATCCTCCACAAAATCTATCACATGTCACATTAAAAGCCACTAGACACAATAAATACCTGCTGCCTAGTTAGAAGACGGGAAATCTGATAAATACTCTTTCAATAAAAATTGAGCACATTGGTAACAGGAGATAACATTACCGTTTTCTGAATCTGAAGCTCACCTACCACTGTAGGGACGGTGAGTCACTGGGTCAATGGCCATATTGTGAATCTGTAACTCTCTGCCTATTGTCTGCATTTTATTAGCTAAGACTGATGACCTGGAGTGGAAACTATAATTGATTAAATACTACAACCAATTTCTGTTTCTCAAACAAGTGACAGTATAACACTAAGTAGATAAATATTGTCTCAGAAATGATGATAAATGAATATATGTGAGTAAAGGTGAAATTGTAATGTAATGGCTATGCCTAATTTATTAGGAGCATTGTCATAAATCTGACAAAAAGCCTGAAAAATACTTCTTGGATTTTTTTCCAACCTACCAAACATTTACATAACATTTTAACTGTTATATGTATTCTATTTTTATAGAAACTACTGGACACACTATTTTTTAAATCAAAAAAGAAAACATTTAGGAAGGCCCCACAGCTCAAGATTTCTAGTACTTTTTAAAAAAATATATTGTATTGATTTTTTACAGAGAGGAAGGGAGAGGGATAGAGAGTTAGAAACATCGATGAGAGAGAAACATCAATCAGCTGCCTCCTGCACACACCCCACTGGGTATGTGCCTGCAACTAAGGTACATGCCCTTGACCGGAATCGAACCTGGAACTTTCAGTCCGCAGGCCAACACTCCATCCACTGAGCCAAACCGGCCAGGGTGATTTCTAGTATTTTTATATTAAGAATGCCCAATGACCAAAGAGTCAGAGAACACCGCTGCTAAACTAAGTTTCCCCCATGGCTCCTTTATCTCTCTTCTCATTCATTCGATCTGCCATTGTCGATTGTAAATTTGGTTGACACTTCTATTATAGAGAAAGGGCAAATAGCAATATTAAAATATTTCTTCTAATTAATTTCCTTTCAATGTGCAGGATTTCATGCACCGAGCCACTAGTTGGTTAATAAAATTATATAGGTTTCAAGTGTGCAATTCTATGATACATCATCTGCATATTATATTGTGTACCCACCACCCAAAGTCAAATTCTCTTTCATCACCATATATTTGACCCCCTTTACACTTTACCCTCCTTCTGCTCCTTCCCATCTTTCCCTTCCTCCCTCTGGTAACCATCATACTGTTGTCTGTTGACCTCAAAGGCAAGTGAGGTAAAGGCAAAAATAAATGACTGAGGCTATATCAAACTAAAAAAGCTTCTGCACAACAAAGTAACCATCAACGAAACAAAAAGCAACCAACCAAATGGAGAAGATATTTGAAAACAACACCTCTGATAAGGGATTAATATTCAAAATATATTAAGAACTCACGTAATTCAACAACAAACATTCCAATTTAAAAATGGGCAGAGGACCTGAACAGACACTTCTCTTAAGAAGACATATAAATGGCCAACAGATAAATGAAAAGGTGTTCAGAACTACAATGAGATACCACTGCACAAGTAATAACATGTGTTGGAGAGGTTGTGGAGAAAAAGGAACACTCATTCACTGCTTTGGGGAATGTAAAATGATACAGCCACTATGGAAAACAGTATTTAGGTTCCTGAAAACTTAAGAATAGAGTTACCATATTATCCAGCAATACCTCTTCTGGGTATCTACCCAAAAAAGTTTGAAAACAGTAATTTGTGAAGATATATGCACCCTTATGTCCATTGCAGCATTATTCATGGTAGCCAAGGCATTGAAACAACCAAAGTGTCCTTGAATAGATGACTGCATAAAGAAGGCATGGTACATATATACAATCATAGCAATCTATACTAATAAAAGGGTAATATGCTAATTAGAGCAGACATTCATCTGGACAAAGCCACAGCAGCTGTGAGGCATGGGGCTCAGGCAGCTGTGTGCTCAGGCAGCCATGAGCCTCACAGCCATGGAGGCCAGAAGTGGCAGCAATAGCAGGGTGATGGGGGAGGCGCCTTCCCCTGATCAGCCTGGTTGCCTCCCACAGAGGGAAGCCAGACTATGTCTTAGGCCCGCTCCCCACAGAGTGGGCCTAAGCCATCAGTAGGACATCCCCTGAGGGCTCCCGGACTGTGAGAGGGGGCAGGCAGGGCTGAGGGACGCCCCCCTCCAGTGCACAAATTTTTGTGCACCAGGCCTCTAGTCTTATTCATAAAGTCTTTCCTTCAAAGTTTTTTGGGATTTTCTTTTGAGTAGGTAAGTCAAACCCAAGAATGATGGCATAGGGATACCTTTGCTGGAGGAGAGATTCAATTGTATTGAAAAATGTGGAGAGTGGCTACAGCATTTGGACAGGATCAAGCCTCAGACTGACGAGAGGACATGTTCCTCTTGTGGCAAAGCCACATACAAGTCTCAGCTTGGAGGGAAAAGCCCTCCCAGCACAATTATAGCCAAAGGCTATGATTGTATGTAAGCTTGACTTTACAGTCCAACCTTGTAGTCCTTGGTAGCTGAGGGATGTGGGCTGCAGGAGGTACAGCAAGTGCTGCCAAAACAAAGCTTGATAGAGCTCAGAGAATTGCAATAACAGGAAAGAAGCAAGAACACTGTAAATATCTGGACCACTCCCTTGTTTTGCTTTGTGTGATCTGACTATAAAATAAAGATTCGGCTTACAGGTGGGGTCACTGTGCCCTCATCCAGGTGCAATGATGCACCTGGCCCCAACTATATTCTCTTATCTGTTTTCTCTAATCCTTCACCACCCCTCCTCAGGTTCACCACTGGCCATGCTGGATGCAGTTCAGAGAAAGAGCAGATTTGACAAAGGAAATGGTAAACTGGAGATCTGAAATTTATTTTCAGAAATGTTGTTACCTTGGTAGGAGGATTTCACAAATAACCCTTTAACACTGTAGCTTCTCTCCCTTTAAAGTGTAAAACTATCTTCACCTTTCTCATACATACTATCTGTAGTTGATGGGACACGTCAGAAAATGCCCTTAATTTTCCTTTCCTTATTTCTGTTTTTAAAGTTCTAGAGAAAGCATTTAACCAGCTGGCTTGGTACATAATGTAAACTGAATAATACACACACACGTTTAAAAAAAGTTAGCCCCTTCCTCCAAGGTTGTAGTCATGGGAACCTTATAATACCTTTAAATAAAATATAGCCATTCATTCAAAGGAAAACGGCAACATCATTTACAAAGAGAAATGCAGGTTGGCTTGGAAATATTCCCCTTTGCCACAGTAATTATTACTTCCCCTTGTATACTTGATAAAGAAGTCCCATTTTGGTGATGGAGGTTGTTTAGTTCATCTGCTAATTACTGTCATACTTGCCTCCTTATCTATTCATTTAAAATCTAAATTTTTTGATGTAGTCCCATTTAAAAAAATAAAAAGCTTCTGCACAGCAAAAGAAACCATCAACAAAACAACGAGAAAACCCACTGTGTGGGAAAACATATTTGCCAATGTCATATCTGATAAGGGCCTAATCTCCAAAATCTATAGGGAACTCATACAACTTAACAAAAGGAAGATAAACAATCCAATCAAAAAATGGGCAAAGGACCTAAATAGACACCTTTCAAAAGAGGACATTCAGAAAGCCAAGAGACATATGAAAACATGCTCAAAGTCACTAATCATCCGAGAGATGCAAATCAAAACAACAATGAGGTACCATCTCACACCTGTCAGACTGGCTATCATCAACAAATCAGCAAACGACAAGTGCTGGAGAGGATGTGGAGAAAAAGGAACACTTGTGCACTGCTGGTGGGAATGCAGACTGGTGCAGCCACTATGGAAGACAGTATGGAGTTTCCTTAAAAAACTGAAAATGGAACTCCCATTTGACCCTGTGATCCCACTTCTAGGAATATATCCCAAGAAACCAGAAACACCAATCAGAAAAGATATATGCACCCCTATGTTCATAGCAGCACAATTCACCATAGCTAAGATTTGGAAACAGCCTAAGTGCCCATCAGTAGATGAATGGATTAGAAAACTGTGGTACATCTACACGATGGAATACTATGCTGCTCTAAAAAGGAAGGAACTCTTACCATTTGCAACGTCATGGATGGAACTGGAGAGCATTATGCTAAGTGAAATAAGCCAGTCAATGAAGGAAAAATACCACATGATCTCACTCATTCATGGATAATAGAGACCATTATAAACTTTTGAACAATAATAGATTCAGAGGCAGAGCTGCCTCAAACAGATTGTCAAACTGCAGTGGGAAGGCCGGGGAGGGTTGGGGGGCAGGAGGTAGGGGGGTAAGAGATCAACTAAAGGACTTGTATGCATGCGTATAAGCATAACCAATGGACATAAGACACTGGGGGATAGGGGAGGCTGGGGGACTGTCTAGGGCGGGGGGATAAAATGGACACATATGTAATACCCTTTGTAATACTTTAAGCAATAAAAAAATTAAAAAAAAAAAAAATAAATAAATAAAATCTAAATTTTTATTTTTACTTATAATTATAAAAAATTCCATGCAAAATAATTCATTGCAATCATTGAATACTGTGCTATTGACAACCCTAAAGTCTAATTAATAAATCACCTATGCCTTGTTAATTCATTTTAATTTGTTATAGTACAGTGATGGCGAACCTATGACACACGTGTCAGAGGTGACACGCGAACTCATTTTTTTGGTTGATTTTTCTTTGTTAAATGGCATTTAAATATATATAATAAATATCAAAAATACAAATCTTTGTTTTACTATGGTTGCAAATATCAAAAAATTTCTATATGTGACACAGCACCAGAGTTAAGTTAGGGTTTTTCAAAATCCTGACACGCCAAGCTCAAACGGTTCGTCATCACTGTTATAGTATCTGCTATTCAACCAAAAGGGACTATCTTTATCCTTAGTCTGAGGCACACTCTCAGGACTCACATGTGTTTCATAATCTTGACAAGAACTTTCAGAATTGGGTATTGTTTTCTCCATTTTGTAGTAGAGGATGTTGAGGCTCAGAACGGCTAAGTAACTTGTTCAAGGTCACATGGCTGACAAGTGTCAGAGCCAGAACCCCCCAGGACTGTTTGACTCGCAGTTTACTATGCAGCATGCCTCTAGACTGCAATCATGTACACCGAGTATTTAAAGTTCATTAATATAAACTAGCTTTAATGACTGGGAAGTCCACACAAGAAACTGCAAAGCTGAATAAGTACATTTGAAAATATCAACTACCATAAAACGATACACCTCAGTTATCTGAAACAGAGCCGTTTTGTTGCATGACTTCAGGGGGCACCAATACATCACATTCCCCAGGAAGGATCCCTCTTGGAGGACTGCACTCCACACCTAGCACAGTCATCCATGCCAGCCCTGAGGATAAAGTCTTCCTGACTCACTGGTTAAAACACAGTCTCATTGTTAAGCAATTATATAGATTGATCCCAAATTGGTCTAAATGCTCAGTGATAGACTTCTTAGACCTAAACCCATCCATCACCTCATCACATTTCCCGGTCAAGGTGGGCAAGTGAACTAAGATGATCAAATCAGAGAAAGGTCCCTGAATTCTCCTTCCTTCCTTTTCTTCTTCTTGCCCCTCTTTCCCTTCCCTCCTCTTCCCTCCCCTTCCTTTCTTTTTCTTTCTTTCTCCCTCCCTCCCTCCCTCCCTCCCTCCCTCCTTCCCTCCTTCCCTCCCTCTTTCCTCCCTCCCTCCTTCTCTCTCTTTCTTTCTCATTCTTGTTAATGTGATACTCTCTGTTTGAGCCGAATAGGAAAGCTGGTGATGCCAAAAACTTCTGACAGCAATCTTGCAAACAGAAACTGAACTAGCCTTGGAACAGAGCCAATATCACAGAAGGCAGATTGGAAAAAAGAGGAACAAGTAGACAAAAGCAAAACATGTTCCCCGCTATCATCTCAGAGCCACTGAATCAAGAGTGGACTTTAGCCCTAACTGGTTTGGCTCAGTGGATAGAGCGTCAGCCTGCAGACTCAAGGGTGACTTTACATTTATGTGAGCGAATAAATCCCCATTTTTCATAAGTAAAATTGAGTTAGAATTTTCTTTAACTTACATACTTACTAAATCTTAAGATCAGCTAAATTAAATATCAGCTAGCTAAAAACTTTGTAACAACCCAGCTTTCAAGTGGAAAAACTAGAATATAATTTTCCCTACAAGAAAGAAAATGCTAGTGAGCTAAAATTTCCATTTGAGAGAAAAAAAGCAGCTAAGCCAGCTTTTGCTATAACTAATTTATGTTACTAGAGTAAAAAAGATTAACCTGCCATTCATCCCTCTTGCAAAAAGGGCAATTTAAACAGGTTAACAAAAATTGGGGTGCTTTGTGATGGGTTTAATTTATTCTGTTTAGTGCTACTGTCTAGCTGCAATAGGCAAACAACCCCTTTTAATAGAGTTGCATTCTCCAAGCAAAACCTGGCTGTCCTTATCTTGCTAATGGAGTTTTCCACTTACCTATAATCTGTGTAGAATGGGGATATTTGATGTGGCATTTTCTTGACATTTCTGTCCTACTATAATCATATTCTTTAATTATATCTGCCTCGTCTGCATGGAGGAACTGAAGGCTCATCCTAGTTTCTCATTTTAATCATAAATCCATGAAACATGAAGTGTCAATAAATAGCATTCAGAAAACACTGTTATCAAAGACAATTCCCAAATGCTTTAGGAAGCCAAAGCAAACTATATTTTTTGAGGGGTAAAAAAGAGGTCATTTGCATATGTGAAAAAAACATAAAGAGATGGCTCTTAAATACCAAATGAGCTTTCTAAGCATTAACATAGGATAAGGGCAAAGCCATACTAGAAGGCATCTCTTAAATTATTCAGCTGATAATATCTGAATTCATTAGGTATTTGTGGAAAATAATGATGATTCTAGTAAATGTCAGAATTAGTCTCAGAGTATCTCTGTTAAAATAAATGTAAATTACATCTGTGAGCCACTAAAAGGTAGTATAGTACTAGAAGCAAGACAGTACCTTTATAATGGATAAGTCTCCCTGGAGAAGCGCCCCACCTCCTTGCCCAAAGGCCAGTTTTTGCTATTTATATCACATCACATTTGTTACAAAATGATGTAGAGACTTTCCTGGAGAAATAGCCAATATGTGTGATGGACTTCTAAATGGTAGAAGCAGACACAGAGCTGAAGGACAGAACTAATAGCTTACAACCATGGGCAAATCCTCATATAAGAAAACACTGTCAGCTCAAATCTTGTTTTCTTGAGTAGGAAATAAAAGGAAAGCATGACCAGCAAGGAGGGGTCGTGATTTGTTTAGGACCACGACCTTCCATAGTTAGACTTCCTAGCTCAAATCCTATCTGGGAGGATTGATAGCTCTATGGCCTTCAACAAGATACTGAAATGTTTAGTGGTTCAGTTTTCTCAAGAATAAAAATAAAGATGGGATTACAAGTGTGTACATGTGAAAGTATATCATATCTACTTGGCAGATGGGTTACAGTCAACCACAAGAAAATTAATGTAAGTTGATTTATATTTTTTAAAAATAGTAGAAATGGGAAAAAAATAATATTTTGGGGGTAGTTATAAAAATTAAATAAATTCACATTTTAAATTGCTTCTTATACTATTATGTATTACCCATGTGTTTGGTAAATAAATAAATTAAAAAACAGAACATTTACTATGACTTTTTACTGTAGTTTTACCATTTGCTTGATTCCACAAATGGAAAAGGGATGAAAATATGATTTATTTAGTGAAACAGGTATTTCACTTCCTCCATCTCATTAAAGTCCCCTTAATAAATTTCACAATAGGCATTATTATTACTATTTTATAAAAGAAAAAAAAAACGAGGATCATAGAGATTAAGTAACTCTCCCCAGTGCACTATAGTTTGCATCCAGGTCTCCATACCCTTGAAAGCTGGTGTGTTATGTTTGTTTGTTTGTTTGTATGCTTTTGCATTGCACAGCATTACATGTAGAAGTTGGAGTAGAATGGTGAAGGCCTGAAACTGAAATAGCAAGAGGATGAATAAAATAAAGCAGATAAAGGCAAATATTAAATAGGCTGAAGGCAATAGAGGATAGTCTCTCATTTCTTTGGGCACAAAGTTAGGATGCCCCATAGATTAACGAAATAAACCCTTTTCAGTGGTTCTCAACCTTCCTAATGCCGCGACCGTTTAATACAGTTCCTCATGTTGTGGTGACCCCCAACCATAAAATTATTTTCATTGCTACTTCATAACTGTAATTTTGCTACTGTTATGAATTGTAATGTAAATATCTGATATGCTATATGTGTTTTCCGATGGTCGCAACCCACAGATTGAGAACCGCTGCTTTACATAGAACTGGTTGATGCTGAAAAGGAGATGTCAAAAATAAAACAATATGGAAATTCACTTTGATGACAATGCAGAGCCATGTATTACAAGCCAAGGGTGACGTGGAACAGGAAAAAGCATCAGAAGTGCAGAGACTTCCAGTTTCCAATCTAAACCATCAGTCAACATTTAATTGTTGGTTGCAGAGAAAGCAGCTGCCCACCATCAGTAGCAAGTCAACCAATAACATTTTAAAAGACATTTTACTGCCTAGAAGTGCCAAGACTCATAGTGTTATTGCTACTATTTATAAGGACTGAAAGGATTAATTACCTGTGAGTAAAGCCAGCTCATAACTCCTGGCATGCTGTAGGGGGAAAAACACACTGTTGTCTCGTAAACAGATAAATATATAATAGAGTCTGATTTAATTAAATAAGTTGCAAAAAAACAAAAGACAAGATACTATTTCTAGTAATTTAAGTTACTCAAAAAGTACTGCTGGAATAAAGGCTAGTATATTTATTCTGACTTACATGGATTTAGGGGTTAGTTTTGTAATATTACTCAGGCAAGAAACAGCAAGAAGACATTCTAAGGTTGGACAGCATCTGAGTGTTTCTGAAAGTCGCTGGATATATGAGAATGTAAAATAAGTTTATTGAAAGTGAAAAATAATAAAACTACACAATCAGAATGATTTTGATTTTTTGGAAAGCAGATGATAAGAAAATAATTTCTATGTGTGGATTTATATTTGATTTGTCAAAATATTTCAGGGCCTTGAAAGAAATGTCTGTCTTCTCAAAAATATCTCTTATAGGCTCCAAAATATTCAAATAACTTGTTGCAATGGATTAAGTTATCATCTACCAAAAGCCCCCTCCCCTCTCAAATGTCAACAACAATCAGAAAAGTTGAAAACATCAATATATAAACCTAATGTTACATCTAAGTTTCAAACACAGGGCAGGACTCAGAAGGAATGGAGTAAAGATAAATACGTTTTGGAACAAACCTATTCAGGACATGTGACAGATGGAAAATTCAGGTGGACTCTACCCAACACCCTAGTGAAGCCAGAACTGCAAAGTATAGGTTTGATAAAGATCAGAGGATGAAAAGCACAGGAGAGAAAGTTGTAATAATGAAAAAGATATACTCAGAATTATGTTAGGCTGCGGAGAGAGAATATAAAGCAATTGATTCTCAAGCTTAGTTCATGTTGGGGCCATAAGGGGCCCATTAAAAACTAGGAAAATCCTTCAAAAGAAATACAAAGTCCTCAGACTCTTGGCCAAAAGGACAGAGATGGAACAAGTTAACCCCTCCATTAGCCAGAATAGCAAGAGATGCGCTGTTGAAAGGCATTAAGCCAAGTTAGCAATGCCAACTTTTGATGGAGCCCACCTTAAGTTCCACAGAATTAACTACTATGGTCATTTTTACTCCCTATTTGAGGGAATCTCAGAGAAGAAAAGATGGTTGAAAAGAAAAGAGGGGCCTTAGGTGTAGAGGAGGCTCCTTAGGTGCTTAGTGTAGTCACTGGATGAAAGATGGAATGACAGAAATAGGTTAAAAGACTCAAACCCAGAGCTGTGCTAAGGGTTTCTGGGTAGACATCAATTACCTGGAGATAAGACAAATTCTTCTAATTTCACCAGATAGTAGGATGATCATAAAGTTTAGCATTCAGAGAGAACCCTTTTGAGCAGGGTTGTTAGTAATGATTATGATGGGACAATAGATATAAACAAAGTAGACTAACTCTTCGAATTCCGATGCTTATTTTATACAATTTTGCTATTATAGTCATAGAACACAGCAAATATGTATTTCTAATTAAAAAACCGTTTTCAAATTGTGTCTTTCCATTTTATTAATAGGTTCCTATCTAAAAGTATTTGTTTTCAAAATTAAATTCATCTTCAAAATATTAAGGCTTGGCACTATGAAAACATTTTAAAATGTGCTAAGACAATTACAAAAGAGAATTTCCAACAAGGTTTGAATACTGCAGTATGCCAGAATAAGAGTGTGCACACCCTGCCACCCTGCAAAGTGATGAATTAAAATATAACATCTTTTATATGAGTGTCTAACTTGTTGAATATTCTCTAAAAAATAGATCACAACAATTCATAGATAATCTAAAAGTGCAAATTTGCATCTTAAATATGTTTGAGAGCTAGACATGCTGGATCTCAGAGAAATCTAAGGAATATATTATAGAGACAAAAAGCCTAGTATTACTCTTGCTACTTGAGATACGCTATGAATATAGTTGGCCTACACTGTCCCAGAGAAAAAAAAGAAAAACTGAATAAATTAAAATCTGGCTTATTGTCTGATCTAAATACCCTATTTTGGTTGAATCTACAGAAGGACCTATTAAGTCATTTTACCCAAGTCAATCTTCCAGCAAGTAGATGGAAAAAATATTTTCCTGTATAAACCTGCATTATTTAAGAGACAGGATATACCTGACTTGTTCCAATGCAATAATGTTATGCAGAGCCACTCTACGCATGAACTTCCTACCTAAAAATTATGGGCTCCATCAATCCAGATGCTCACACAAAAGCATATCAATCGATTATTTCCAACAGTTCATATGACTGGTGTTTGCAGTGTCTCTTTGGAGCTATAAATGTGACAAAGAGCCTTTCAGAAGTAACTTGTTAGGATGTAAATAAACTTTTGTGCAGCCACTTACTATCCGTAATCATTTGTACCCGGATATCCTTCCAAGCCAGCATCATTCAGTATTCCTGAAAAAGGAATTAACTTACAGCAAAAGGTTAGTTATGTATCTTTATACAAAAATTGTAAAACAGTCCACTAAATATTGAACTATTTTGGGGACATATGACATTCATTTATTATTAAAATATTTCCAATACTTTGCCATTGTAATTCAAGCCTTTTGCCAGTTCTCAAACACTCATTTTAAAGCTACTTTTAAATACTTAAAATAAATATGGTCCTTACTAGAAATCCTATATAATAAAAGGGTAATATGCAAGTCGCTATGATGTGCACTGACCACCAGGGGGCAGATGTTCCAACTGGTAGGTTAGCTTGCTGCTGGGGTCTAGCCTATCTGGACTGAGATGGGCCAGACACATCCTGGAGCCCTCCTGCAGTCCCTCCCCGGCCTGATCATGCACCAGTGGGTTCCCTCAGCCTGATCGGCACCCTCTCGCAATCCGGGACCCCTTGGAGGGGCCCTTGGGGGATGTCGAAGAGCCGGTTTCAGCTCAATCCCACAGGCCACTCTCCTTGGGAGGGCGCCAGACACCAGGCTCATGGCTAGCGAGCACTGCTGTGGCAGCGCGAGCCTCTCCCAATTGGGACTGATTGGGCATGAGCCCGCGGCAGGCACAGTGGGGCTGGGATGAGCGGGAGTGGCAGGTAGTAGCTGCAGGAGGCATTGGACTGCAGGTTTCAGCCTGATCCCTGTAGGCCACCCAGAGGGACCCCACCCATGCACAAATTCGTGCACCGGGCCTCTAGTAGAATAATAAAATGAGTAGTGAATGAAAAAAAACCCACCACATTTTCATGTCTTTCATTATTAACCCTGGATCTACCCAAAAAGGTATAAATTGGAGGCCCAGTTAGCTGCATATTATTTATCAATATAACAGAGATATTATCTATCAATATAATATAGATAATATCTTCCTCCTCATGGCATCATTGCAGGGATTAAATAATGCATATAAAGTAACAAGCCCTCAAATCTATAATAATAAAAGTGTAATATGCTAATTAGACCAGATGTCCTTCCAGACATCCTTCCAGACGACCTTCAAAACGAAGCTGCGGTAGCGGGGCTGAGACCTAGGCTGAGGCAGCTGTGGCAGCGGAGGGGGCCGAGGCAGCCGCCACAGCAGTGGGGGCCAGGCCCCTTGCACGAATTTCACGCATCGGGCCTCTAGTATATATAAATGACTGTTTTTTTTATATTGCTTTCATAAAAGGCCATGGCACTGTGATGCTTTTCAGTTTTATATTTTTCTCCTAAGTATTTCATGTGGAAGAAAATAACTGTGTGTGTGTGTGTGTGTGTGTGTGTATATATATATATATATATATATATATATATATATATATATAATCAGTTTCTAAGAACCTGGATAATTTAATATTTTGTCTATTGTTACCATGAACATTAAAAAATATAGATAAACCATGTTTAAAAAACACTTTTTCCATCTATCTAGTTCCCAATTTCACTCTCTTCTATAAGATGGGGGATCCCATGAAATTGCTATTCTTTGAAAGGCATTCAGATATAAATGAATAAAATAGATTTTACTAAAACTCATTTCCAAATAGAGTATTTAATAATATTTAAAGAAGGTATTCATTCAACTCTACATTATTTCATTATTATTTAACTCATGCTAACCTACATCACAGACCATCAGAATCACTGGCTCCTATGAAATGTAGCACTCGCATTGGCAGGGGCCTATTTTAGGAGGTACAAACATGAATTGAGAAACAAATCAAGACACAAAATGCACTGTGTTCATAAAAATGTAAGAAAAATTATGTTTTGGGGAAGCAGGCCTGAATTGTGAAAATATTACAATTATACCTATGCAGATAGCATCACAGAATAAGGATAATTATAACAAGAAAAGCACAAAAATATTCTTTTAAATATAAAGTTTTATAAAATTCTGTAGGCTATGGATTAAACTGTAATTTTATAGACTACAAAAGGCAAACACTTAAAATGTGAAAAAAATAGTTGTATCAATAAATCCTTTTAGTAATTATGAGTGTCTAAGAACTAACCATGAATTCAAGGATTTAGCACAACAACAAAATTATCTCAGAAATTTGCTTTAGAAAATAGCTTCGATCAGGTTACTTTTCATCAACCTCTAAAAGGATTTAACCCCAAATGGATGCTTAAGCTATGGAGAGAGATCCCAAATATACTAGCAATTTTTAAATTAGCTTTAATTAAGTAAATTGATTGAATTCCCATGTGTGCATATGATTTATATTTAGAAAAATAAGAGTTACAGTTATGTGTGTTTTATTATTTTCATACAACAAATTCTCATGTTAAATAGCTTTAAGAAAAAAAGTTTAACACATCCTCAAAAACATCTCTTGAACCTAGTATTACAATGATTACATTTTTAAATGCAGCAAAATCCCATTATTTTGGTACCTTGCTGTGTTTCACTGAATCATCAGCATTAATCATAGATGACATATTCCTAATGCATTAGTGCTGTCCTTCATGGTGTGAGAACATCTACCAGGAAAATAGCTTTTTCTTTGTTGGGGAAAAAAATCCATGGTTCAAATGAAGAAATCTGAAAGCATGTGTTTTTCATCTTTATCTCTAGCATTTTTTGCAGCTCAAAATGATCCTATAAAATGCTATACATTGATTTTTGAACAGTTATTACTATTCAGTTCACAATAAAAATTACTCAAAACATAAGCTGAATAGGCACAGGGACTTTGGTGCACCTTAAAAAATTAAAGTAGAAGAAAATGTACGCTGGGTTCTAATTTTCTCCAAAGTTTTGTCAAAATTGCTACTTATTAGGCTCTGGCATTTTCATCATGCCAAGTCTGCGAGGATGAGCAAGAGGCTCAACTTCTACACAACCCGTGGTTACATCCAGGATTCTTAATGACTGATCTATGTGCACAGAGAAAAACAGAAAAATCCAATTTCAAGTTAAGAAATTAATTCCCCCATCTCCACCCCCCATGACTCCAATCTGTAAGAAAATTCTGTCAGCTCTACCTTCATAATATATCTAGGACTTATTCACTATCCATCACTTCAACTGCTACTGACTTAATCCAAGCCATTTGCACCTCTGGTTTAGATTATTGTAAAGTTCTCTACTGATCCTAATCCCACTCTGGTCACATGCAGGCTAACAGTCTGATCTGCATGTATGATCTTTGTTCTTTGAAAACATAATTCAGATTATATCCCGCCTCTACTAAAAATCAGTGTAAAAACGCCACATTCTTGCCCTGGCTACCACTATCACTTTGTCTCTTAACAGTCTTCTAGTCCCAACTACGCTCCTGGAAGGCCAATCTCCTTGCTCTGCCCAAACACACCCAGTGGACTCCTGCCTCAGGCTGCCAGGCTCTGCCTGTAACTCTCCCATGATATTTGCATCTCGTGCTCCCTCATTCCCTTAAGTCTCCACTCAAACATCACTTTATCTGAGACACTATTCCTGACCACCACATATTTAAAAAGTCTTTGTCTCATCATTCTCTTCCCCCTTCCTTGCTTTAATTCTTTTTTCATAGCAACCCTTAACACTTAATTTTACAGATTTATATTTTTAAATTACTTTCACTTTTTCTCTACTAGAATCTTAGCTCCATAAGAACATGGTTTTATCTGCTTTACCCCTCCAATTATCCACAGTACCTAGAACAGTGCTTTGCACATGGATGTTCAATAAATACAGTGTTTCCCCCCAAAGTGTATACACATAATATCTGTAGATTCGATTGCATTTTGAAAATGAAATGTATTGTAGTTAATACTGCCTTTATAATTATTCAAAGTATGTATACATTATTGGAACACCCTGTATTTACTGAATTAATCAATGTGAATGTAACATGTAATATTTTTTGTGAAAAAATATCTAGGAAGACAAATCTATTTTCATTAGTATTTTTAAGGCAAAGTCGCTGCAGAGGTTACCTGAGTCACACTGGTCAAATGATCATCTCTCTCCATTAGAGCATAAGATCCATGAGGATACAGACGAACTTTTCCTGTTTATGTTGTTAGTGCCTGGAACTGATTCCGGCACATTTGTTAAATGTTGAGTGAATAGCTTTAATTTATTTTCATTCCCACCCTAGATTCATAAAATAAATGCATACATAACAATATTGCTTGCTTAAGAGCCATAAGGAATTTTTTTAGAGGAACTTGAATTTAGATGGGAAATACAATTTAGAATAGGGAAGGTAAGAAGGATCCTGTGTCATTAGCAAAGACAGGTGAAGAACCAGGATCTTAGATGGTTGTAGCAGACATGGAAACCAATGGTGATCAAATCAGATGTTAGCCATAGCATGATGAACAAAAGAAGGCACATCTAATTGCAGAGGTGGCAACCACAGCCAGAAAGACAGGTAGAAATATGCAAAATACGCAACTGGAGCTCAACCTAGTGACTAGTTAGTCAAGATAGCCAGAAAAAAGAAATGAAGACAGAAAAACTAATTAATGCCATAAATAGCATTAAGCAAACTGACATTTTTCAGTAAATTCAACCCAAAACAGATAAAGACTTTTCATCCACAGAGAGACAACTTGTACCTGAAGATTTCATGACCTGAGATAAAACTTTATTGCTTTTTTCGTCTCTGTTATTTGTTTACTAGAGGCCTGGTGCCTGGATTCGTGCACTGGTGGGGTCCCTGGGCCTGGCCTGCACCCTCTCGCAATCCAGGACCCTTCAGGAAATGTCGGACTGCCAGTTTTGGCCCAATCCCTGCAAGCCAGGCTGAGGGACCCCACCGGTGCAAGTATCAGTCCACCAGGCCTCAAGTATGCATATAAGATCTTTGGCTAATCTCTTCCCGCCCTCCCTCCTCCCCCTTCCCTCTGAGATTCATCAGTCTGTTCCATGTTTCCATGGCTGTACATTAAGTGTCTGCCCCCTGGTGGTCAGTGCACACCATAGCTAATGGTTGAATGGTCAGCCAGTCGCTTAGGCTTTTATACACACACACACACACACACACACACACACACACACACACACACTAGAGGCTCAGAGCATGAAATCATGAGTAGGCGGGGCGAGCTGAGCCGCTGGGAGCCGCTGCTCACAGGTGGGGGGGGGGGGGGGGCGCCTGAGAGGTGGTCAATGGACCTCATGGCAACTGGTCAAGCGGTCGTTCCAGTTGTTACGCTTATGGTCCCTGGCCTTTTATTATATAGGATATATTTTTAATTTACTGGGGTGACATTGGTTCACAATACCATACAGGTTTCAAGTGTACAATTCAAAAGAAAAAAAGCCTTATCTGCACATTGCATATTGTGCCCATTGCCCAAAATAAAGTCTCTTTCTATCCCCATTTATCCTTCCTTTCCCACCTCCACCTACCCCCCCTTTCCCTCTAGCTATCACCACACTGTTATCTGTGTCCATGTTATATATTTGAGTATGTGTTTGCTTAATCCCTTCACCTTCTTTCATCCTGCCCCGCAACCTCCCTCCCCTCTGGCAGCTGTCAGTCTGTTCCATGGACCCATGCCTCTGTTTCTATTTTGTTCTTCAGTTTATTTTGTTCATTAGATTCCACATATAAGTGAGATCATATGGTACATACTTGCCTTTCTCTGGCTGGTTTATTTCATTTAGCATAATACTCTCCAGGTCATCCATGCTGTTGCCACCGTCTTTTTTAGGGCTAAGTATTCCCCTGTGTCACTGTACCTTGGATGTGACTTCCTAACGTCAGGCAAACCTTGAATTTTACTGATTGCTTGAGAAACACAACTCTTTCAGTCTTACTACAGTGACTTGTCTTTTGTCAGTGATAAAATAATCTTTTGATAATCACTTAACCTCTTCAAAGGTACTTTTTCTAAAGAGCTGTATCTACTTGAAAGAGTCAATGAGCTTTAAAATAATCAAGTACTTTACTGTCCTCTCTGCAATATTGCTATTTGTAAATTTCACTATATTAAATACATAACATTTCAAATTTTAAATTTATAATTAATGAAAGCTCTTATGCACAAATAAAATTGTAAAGTGGATTTTTATGTCTTCCATCATTATGTCCTTCCTACGGAACAATTATTCATCAGTTTTCACTTTTCTGAAAGATTATAGGAAAATTTTATAAATCTATTTTGATTATGAGGAAGTGTGATGCACATTTGATTTCCTACATTATAAATATTTAGTCAATTACATAATGACTATTTTCTAACTCTATGAGATGGATAATTAACTCATTGGTGAAATTCTACAGTTATTTCTTTAATAAATAAAGCTTTCTTGAACCCTAAATATGCATGCATATGTGTTTTTGTGTATATAATTATATGCTTGTTGGTTTGAAGCTCAAAAATGTATCAGTTTGGTTCATTTTCCATATATTCAGTGATATTTTTCAATTTTATAAATATGGTTTAGTCTTAAACTGCTTATTTTGTATTGGTGTCAGGTATACAAAGTGGTTAGTCTTAAACTGCTTGGTAAACAAGTAAGCAAGCCTTAGAATTT
This sequence comes from Myotis nattereri, assembly GCF_964212035.1. Taxonomy (NCBI): domain Eukaryota; kingdom Metazoa; phylum Chordata; class Mammalia; order Chiroptera; family Vespertilionidae; genus Myotis; species Myotis nattereri. The sequence goes on along the minus strand of NC_138076.1, from coordinate 38,125,344 downwards.
CTCCCATGACAACCTTCATGAGATTTACCTGAGTTTTCTAGTAGGGAGCCTCTTATTAGATATTGCACTGCACCTATTATTTTTTTCATCTTTTTGAACATCATCCTGAAATTATTTCACTGAGAAATTCTAACTACAAAATGTTGCCAAGTTCTTTCTATGACTCATCCCAAACATAAGCCACATTTATAAGATTAATAAATTAGCCCCCTAAAAGAGCTCTGTCTCACAGTTTTGTTCTAACTTTTTATTTGAGAATAATTTTTCAAAATCACATGAGCTGCGGTGCTCATAAAACATTATGAGTCAAAGCTCAGAACACAAAGAAGAAACACTCAACTGATGTGTCTGTCCACATCTCACAAATGGTGGCCTCACTCCAACCAAGTAAGGCTGACAAAGATAGAGCCTGAATGCTGCCTCTTCCTAATATGCAGATATAACCATTAACATAAAGTTATTTGGCCTCACTAGTCTTCACACAGGGCCACAGGCAGCTGCTGCCAATTGATTGGGACTGGTTGGCACCGTGATTCCTACTTGCTATCCCTGAGTTAGCACATTGATTCAGAGCTTAGTGGCACTGGCCTATCTGCTTAAGAAAAGGCATCCTTTATTTTTTACATTTTTACTTTTATATTTTAATTAAAGTTTACATTCAATATTATTTTGTATTCGTTTCAAGTGTACATAGTGGTTAGACAACCATATACTTTACCAAGTGTCCCCCCGATATTCCCAGCACCCACCTGGCACCACACATAGTTATCACAATATTATTGATTATACTCCCTGTGGTATACTTCACATCCCCATGACCATTTTGTAATTACCAATTTTACATCTTAATCTCGTCACCTCTTTCACACAGTTCTCCAACCCCCAGCCGCTCTGGCAACCACCAGTTCACTCTCTGTGTCTATGGGTCTGTTTCAATTTTGTCCGTTTATTTTGTTCTTTAGATTCTACATATAAGTGAAATCATAAGGTATTTGTCTTTCTCTGACTGACTTATTTCACTGAGCATAATACTTTTTCAACGCTAAGTTAGGATGGGTGAATATAAAAAAATCTTATATGTTTACCTAGTTTGGGTTCTAATTAAATGCCTATTCATATTACACCTTGTAAGCATGCTAAAAGAACTTCTTTAGAGAGAAGGAAAATAATATAGGTGAGAAACTCAGATCTACATAAAGAAAGAGAATTGGAAAAGTAATAGGTGAAAGTAAAGGTAAATCTTTAATTTTTTGTATCTTAATTATCTAGTAGATAAAAAATTTGTTCAAATATTGCTAAAAACACTATATGAGGTGATTACAGCTTTGAATTTTAGTGACATGAGTGACAGCAATGTAAGCATGAACAGGAAGGAGAGAGTGGGAATACTCTGTTACCTGTACTACGCATGAAGTGGTATAGTGTTATTTGAAGTGGGTTAACATCTACTGTAAATATACACAGCAAATTCCTGGGCAACTATAAAAATGTTTTTAAAACATAAGTATAATTTATAAACAAAGAAAGGAGAGAAATGAATGTATATGAAAAGCTTAAATAAAACCTGGCTGGTATGGCTCAGTTGGTTGGGGCATAGTCCCATATACCAAAAGGTCTCGGGTTTGATTCCTGGTCAGAACACATACCTACTTTGTGGGTTCGATCCCTGGTCAGGACACGCATGGGAGGCAACTGATCGATATTTCTCTCTCTCTCTTTCTCTCTCTCTATTCCTCCATCTCTATAATCAATAAACATACCCTCTTGTGAAGATAAATAAATAAAGACACTAAAGACAGTAAGAGTGGAAGTGGAAAAAAGGAAATAAATCTATGAAAGATATTTTTGGAACACTTGGGGAAATATCAATAATGGGTTAGAAATTAAATAATAATAATAAGGAATTATTTAATTTCTTACATGTGATAATGGTGTTGTGGTTACATGGGAATAAGACTTTATTCTAAGAAGATGCATGATAATATATTTAGAAATTAAATGTCATGTTGTAAAATTGCCTCCCAAATGATACAGCAAGGGTGTGTGCGTGTGCGCACGCGTGCGTGTGCATGTATATTTGTATACAAATAAGTAGGTAAAGAAAATAGAAGGAAGTTCCAATAACTGTTGAATCTAGGTGACAATTACATGCATTTAATGTATAGTCCCTTCAACCTGTATATTCAGAAAATTATTTAAAAATTTTAATGAATGGAAAATGAATAAATGAAAAATTGAATAATGAATGGAAAAAGTTAATGTCAGTATAGACTTCACAGCAAAAATCTTAATAAAAATCAAATTTTAACTTTTAATGTGTCTTTAAAGAATATCAAGGCAGAGAACTTATTATTGTCAATGAGTTTGATGATTTCTGTTATTTAAATTTACAGATAACAAAATCTTTTTGTGTGTGATGTTGCTGCTTATTTTTCTGCTAATTTCTGGAAAAATGGATTTTAACCACAAGAGATTACTGAATCATTAGCTACCAGTTACTTAAACCCACAAATTATAAGTTGTGCAATTTCTATTTTACTTCCTAAGTAATATAATATAATTGTGCAATGAGAAGTAATCTGAGCCTTATAGGAACTACAGGAAATAAAGTTTAGTATGTGAAATTAAAAAGAGCTAATAAACACATTTTGCTAAATTTACAATTATACCCTTTATTGGAAAATATATTGTCCCTGAGTCAATATCCTTGTTATTTGAAAGATGACTTGCATTTTATAGTACATTCTCACCATGATTAAAAGACCTGTTACAGCAGCACTATCATGAATTGTGTTATCTAATTAGACATGACACATTAATATATGACTAAACTAATTGCAAGGCTCTTATAAACACCTATCTTTCTACTTTAAATTCTTTATGCTGGTATTTTAACCACAAGATAAAAAAATATAATTACAGCAGTTTGAAGAGAACATCTGCTACTTAAAGTAAGCATCATAATGTCTATTATCAACTGTCATGTGTAAGTGGTCATACAAATATCTGAAGGGTTGTAATTTTCTAAAAATTCGTTGAAAGTTCCATTTAGTGTTTTGCTTTTCATCATCCTTAGAAAAAAATACATTTGCTTGTTGATTTTTGAGTGTGCTACTCAATTTTTCTCTAGACAGCATGACCCTAAACCAAAAAGAATCATATTTTAAGGGAAAGAAAAAGTTCTCAGGGAGTAGAAACATAGGAGTATGAATGTGATATGGTACAAGAAAAAGATCATAATTGTTTTCCAGCTTTGGTGGAACAGGAGTGTCGCAGTAAGTCAAATACTCTGCTCAAGGAAGAGCTAAATCATGTTTTTATTTTATAACATATATCATGTCAACTTCCAGTGCTTAATTAAATTCAGTTTAACAAGTCCTAAGAATTGGAATGATGTAAAACTGGTTCCTCACTCTAAATCAGGTCATGATCTAATGAGATCCATCAACACCTAACTGTAGTAGAAAGTACTAAATAGAAGTAAAACTAACATGCCACAGTAGAGCAGAGAAGAGCAACCACTTTAGTTGGAAAACCAGGAATCCTGCATGGAGGAGGTGATATTTGAGCAACACCTTGATGTGAAAGGGGTTTTGAAAACTATTAGAAAGGAGGGACAGCTTATTTGGGGTTTGAACTGGTATAAGTTGTAGGGGATGTGGGAAATGAGTTTGAAAAAAGTACTTTAGGGCAGATTATGGAGGGTCTTTATTTGGGAGCTAAATAGACTGGATTAGAGCATTTTGTCAATGGAGAAACTTTCTGAGGAGGATTGTAATTAATAGCCATGTTTTTGGCATCCACCTTCAGTAGAAAAGTAGATGCTGAATTGGAGCAGACAACAGCTGGAGGCAGGGACTCTAGTTAGAATAATCCAAGTGAAACTATTAAGGTGGGGGGTGGGTGGGGAGGGGGAGAAGGCCACAGAAGCATCCAGGAGACACAGCTGACACACTCAAGCTAGACTGGAGGAAAGGGGATAAAGAAAACAGATGAGATCAAAGGTAACAAAAGATAACTTGGTTGAAATCTTGTGCTTGAAATAACACAGAGGAGCAGATCTGAGAGTAAAGAACTTTGAGTTTTTTGAATTCATGTTGTAGCCACCCTCCACATCATGTTTGCAGGTAGATTAGAGATCAGTGGTCAATAAATAAAAGGCACCCCTGATGCTCCACATGACCTCTCTTAGATTTCCTTAATTCTTCTTTTCAAATGTATGAGTGACAAAAAAGAAAGTTTACAAAATTACTATTGCATGGAATAAATTCTTCCACCTCCCAAACGCAAACCAACAGAACCCACCAGCACCCTAATTATAAAAGAAGGCAGTACATGGGTTTCTGATGCCCAGCACATTCCTGCCTCCAGGCATTGGTACCTGTAGTTCCATGCCCAGGACACAATCAGGTAACTGCATGGTGCCCCCCCTCACTCCGTCTAAATGCCTTCTGATCAGAGAGCTTATGCAGCCAGCTGAGTTAGCAGTGTTTCCCCCCTCAAGCACTACTCATCCTTTTGATCACATTCACAGTACTTCCTAGTACCTCTCACGACTAACCTTGACACTATATGCTACTCAACACATTCATTTGATATGTGTTTATTGTCTGTGTGCCCCCAATAGAAACTGTTCCATGAGAGCAGGACCTTTGTTTTGCCCCTTAGCTTCTAAAACAGTGCTCATTATGCAGTGGGTTCTAAATAAAAACTGAACGAATATTGCTTTCTTTTTGGCCTACGTGCTAGTTTCAGATTTCTTAAAATGATTAGTTACCACATGTGCAATTCTCAACAACTGCACATATCATAAGGCAACCATGTCCTTTCTTAGTTACTAACTGTAAATAAAATTATTTTACTACACGTAATATTATTTCATTCACGGAGACAGCTGACTAGAAAGTCATTTGGCATTTGCAGGGGTGGTTTTCAGACCTGAGCATGCCTCAGAATTGATTGTTGAAGCAGATTGCTGGCCTCAGGCCTAGAGATTCTGATTCATTGGATCTGGAGTGAGTCCAGCAAGCTCCCAAGTGATATTGCTGGCTAGGGGACCACACTTAGAGAAGCACTACATTAGCAGTAATAACATAATTGCAACAGAAGCATGAGAGAAGTCTACAGTCAGGGAGTTGAGATGTGCCAATGGTCTGGTGATAGAAGAGTAGGTCCCAAGGGGAACAGATGACTGTTCCTTTGTTCGCACAGCTTACAGCTTTCTAACCTACTTTTAAAATACCTAGAAATCTATTTTTGCTTTCCTAATTGAATTAAAATGTTAAAAACTCCATTTCATTAAGTTGCATTATACTGCTAAAAGAACTAAATTCATATCAAAAGAGCATTGAAGATATGATAGGAAACAATGAAAGTCATCATTAGAAGCAGAATGCACAGGACTTGCCGTTACTATCAAGACAACGTGAGGACAACAACAAAAACTGTCAGAAGATGTCTTGATGCGATTGTACACTACCAGGCCCTGGGGTCTCTTCACTAATGTGATCTCTTGGGCTTTTATTGATTTCTGACCTAACACCATACAGATTTTAATGACTGCAGAGGCATCTAAATAGAAGGGTCACATTGTGTATCATAGAAACCAGGACACTTTTAAAAGAGAATGGGGTGCTATTAATTTCACTGGATTAATAGCTATCAAACAGGACTTTTGCAAGGGATTAAATAATCCTAGATAAGTGAGGAAATTGTATTAAATGAAATTTGGATAATGAAAGTGTGTTTATTGGTTGGTTTTTGCTTTACCATGTTGAAGGATTTCTGAACTTCATTTACAGTTGCTATGCAAAACCTGCAGAAAGCCATACCTTTCCTGCTCACACACTGCAATTCTTCAGACGTGCACACAGTTTAGAGGTATATGCAGTTTGGTGTATGCGTATGGTCATGGTGCAACAGGAAGAAGTTTGGAGTTGGGCACAATGTAGTGTGTATCCCAGCTCTGCTGGGTTGCCCTGGACCTCTCTGGACCTTTGTTTCCTCAAGGGAGAGAGATGAACAGTGCCGGGAGCCGGTCCATCCTTGCTGTTTCAAAGGACCTGGCATATATGGCATACTGTTCTTAAAATGTTTGCTCACCTTCTTAGCACTGTGTGTTTTAACCAAGGTCACCTCTCCGAGAAAGGTTGTTTCCCCAGGTAGGGATTTTTCCCTGAAGTTAGGGAGGGAATAAAACCCCTCAACTAAGTGCCAGGCGGGTAATTAATCACTTTAACTACGAACAATCATGCTTAAGCTACATAATATTTACTCCCTGGAATGGAGATAAGAAACGCCCTAACCTTTGTAATAGAGATTGATAGGATTGAATCAACTGGTATAAATTCAGATGTAAGAAGACAGAACTAAGAAGACAGAACCTACACAGAACCTACACAGAACGTTCTCTAGAGACAGAAGAACTTCGCTGGAGAGAACATGGCAAAAGATCCTGGACAGAAACTGGCCTCAGAACCTAGAGACAGAAACTAGCGAGAGAACATGGCAAAAGATCCTGGACTGAACCTGACTACAGAAATTGGCAAGAGAACCTGACTAGAACCTGGTGACTGAACCTGGCTGGAGAACCTGGACAGAACCTGGCTGGAGAACCTAGCGAGGGAACTCGGCTACAGAACCTGGCTGGAGAACCTGGACAGAACCTGGCTGGAGATCCTAAGCAGAACCTCTCTGGAGATCCAGATCAAAACTTGGCTGGAGATCCTGGCTGGAGATCCTGGCTAGGCTGCTGATCAACTGAACGCTGCCTCCTTGTCATTCCTTCTTCGCCGACTCCGTCCACACCTTTGGGGACCCCTGGACCCGCTGGGGCTGGACCCCGGCAGAACAGTATGACCTACCTCCAAGAATTACCGACGTAGGCAGCATGAACCACCTAGAGAGGGCCCACTCACTACAAAGTTTGGGCCTAGTAAATGGTCATTTCTTTTCCTTTTCCAAAATGTACCTAAGACAAAAACCTAACCTTACTTTTCAAAGAGATTCATATAACTTATGACTCCAGTGAATGATTTCAACTGTGCTTCTCAGACTCTGGATAAGAAAACAAGGGGTATGAGTGGAGAGAATTAGACTGGGCATAATTTAGAAAGCAACGATGAGAATACTTCAACTTTGCTACTAAGCAGTCACAATATTTATTTCATAATTTGTCATTTTATTGAAGAAAAATCTGAGTTTTTAAATCTTCAGCAAAGGTGGCATAGATTTACAAGTTATGATAAATAGTAACAGAAAATAATACATAACTAGTTAAATTTCTGGGTAAGTTTCAAAAAACATTAAGCAAACCTATCAGTGTGTAGAGTCATCGAGAGGCCAGGATGCCGATGTGGTAAACAGATCACCCACAGTGGCACCTAACAGAAAATCTTTCTGCTTTTTAATGGCCTCTCTATTTCATTATTCTATTAACTCATGGATTCTCTAAAAGTGCCAAACTAATTTACAAATGAGTCTTCTTGGAATTCCATCAGCGTGCCATGTTATACAGCCAACTATTCTTCATATATTATCTTTAGTTACTTTGAATCTTAAAATGTCAGATTGAAAGAATCTGAGAGATAAACTAAGCCAAGACTCTAATTTTATAGATAAAGCGCCCAGAGTTGTGTAGTAATTTATCCAGTCATACTGGTGGTCAGAGAAATGCCAAGGCTGGAAGTCCATTGTCTTCAGGCTCCTGGCACCATGTTCCCTTCAGCGGATCACACTCCCTGTCCTCCACTTTAGCCATTAAAGTTCCACTCAAATCTCTATGGGTCTCTGGAATGATTACTTACTTTCTTAAAGGTCCCTCTTAAATAGCCTAGACAGCCAACAATAGGTATTTGCTAAATAAATTATGTAAAGTCTATTTTAAACCACAAACATATCATATTCTAGAATATTTCACAGCATGTGAAGATGTTTATGATATTTTGTTTAAAAATCAGGTTACAATATGACATATTTGTAAATGAAAAATGGCGTGTATGGAAGGTTACACATCAAAATATGAACAACCATTAACTCCAGGTGTTAATATCACAGGCAAATTTAGTGCCCTATTCATTCTGCAGTTTTCTATGCTTTCCATACTTTCATAAAGAATATGTATTATTTTGTAACTATAAAAGAGAAAAATGAACCAGCTGGATGGCAAGTAAATATTGCTGTATATAAATGCCCTGAGCCTTTTCTGGTCCTTTGTTCTTGGCTTGCTCCCTTTCTCCCTGACTCTATTTTTTCCCCTGGTTTCAGCCTTAATTCCTCTTGTATCTGCTCTCAATGTTTCTGCATACAAATGCTTATATTCATCTTCGGCTAACTCACGAACTGCATCCTGATCTTAGAGGGACACAGAGCTCTGTATGTACTCTCACAATTTGCCTGTGCTAGAACATTTCAATGGCAATGTCCTCTAATCAACTGAAATTATGAGAGGCTACGGCTGGAGATGAAGATTTAGAAGTCATCTATGTACAGAGAAATAGCAAAAGCCAAGAGAACAGAAGCCAAGAAATTCTTAGAGCGCTGAGAGGTTGAAACAGATGTCCAAGGCTGCAGTTTAGGGAGAGAGATACTGTTTGCGGTTGGGATGAGGGACAGAGTCAGACAACAAAGAGAAACAGCCACATAAAGCTATGTCATAGAAACCAAGAAGAAAGATCAAGAATATTGAGTGCTGCTTCTCTATGTGGAGTAGCAGAATCAGGACAATTAAAGAGTAAGTTGAAAGCATTTAAAAGGAACAATGGCTAGCCCGGCTGGCGTGACTCAGTTGTTGAGTGGACCTATGAACGAGGAGGCATGGTTCTATTCCAGGCAGGGCACGTGCCCGGGTTGCAGACTCAATCTCCAGTGGGGGCATGCAGGAGGCAGCTGAACAGTGATTCTCTCTCATCATTGATGTTTCTATTTCTCCCACTTTCTTCCTCTCTGAAATTAATAAAAATATTTTAAAAAAATAAATGGAATGATGGCTAACACATTATTTTAATCATTTAAGGACATAGAAGAGCAATTCTTTGAAAGAACACACTGAAAAATTTCCATTGTGTTTTATTACTAGAAATTAAGAAAATTATTCTAAGCATAAAGCCTGGTCTTAGAGGAGGGATAAATCTAGGGCGAAAATTTAGGTGTGATGGATGGTCATCAAGAAAGCCTTATGACAGAAAAACTAGCAACCATCAGGCTCAAAAGAAACCACATGGGGGAATCACAGAGATTCTAACACCAGACACTTCATAGGAATAGTCTTTGGGGTAACAGAAGATTGTACCCCCCCTCCACTCTCTAAGCCTCCATTGAAGGGCTCCAGATTGCTGAAATTATTCCTATTACAATGGTGCTGACCTGTATTTGTTTATTTTGAACCATGACTGCCTCCCAGACTTCATACCTCATGAGGATACAGCTAATTCATTCCCTTCTATTTATGCCTTTCCCTTTTTTTTTTCACCTTCTCTACCTTACCTTGACAATGAAAGTGTGGTTAATTATGGAAGGTAGTTAAATCTTTTTTTCCTATTAAGATTGAGATGCATTTTTTTAAAACAAACCTGGAATTTAAAACAATTCAGTAATGTATTGCTGTAAATAAAATTTTTCTCTTGTAAGCATTCATAACTTGTTCCATGTAGAAGGGCTGTACCTTTAACTCATAAATGCAAGATTATTCTTGGCTGATATTAGTATTAATCTCTAAGTTCCCGTGAAAAGCACCTGGAGCTTAAAGGCAGCCTTTCTATTACAACCACAACAATTATTATGCCAATATTTGATGAGCATTTGCTGTGTGTCAGATGATGTTTTAAACATACATACATTGACTCATTTAATTCTCACACAACCCTAAGAGGTAGTTGCTACCATTTCCTTCATTTGTAAAACCTGAAGGGAGAAAATTTAAACAACTCACTCAGGGTCACAGAGCCAGTAGATAAGAACTAGAAGTATTCCTTGTCCATTGCTCACATACAAGTAGATTGACAGTATAACTTCATTTTTATTCCTAAATTAAAGTCAAAAGTAGCTTTCCTAAAATATCAGACTAGAACTTAAACTTTTTATTATCTTAGCTATTGTTTCTTCGACTTTCTGTTTTCCAAATCAGCCTGTGAAATAGATTTGTAATGCTGTCTAACAGAAAAGGCCCAACCTATGAAGGTCGCTTTCCCCCACTCAACAAACTTACAAACTGCCTGTCATGTATCTCTCAGGCACTGTACCTGGTTTTGGGGATCAATGATAAACTCAACCATCATGGACCCCACGTTGAAGAACTTAGTCAACTATCATAGGGCTTTCCAAATATTTTCACATATTTCACAAATATTTTCTGGGCACCCAGCAAAAAGGACAATATTTGTACTGGAGTAAAGCGATGAGTGTATGTGGAGCTGATGTTGACACCTCTCTGCTACCCAAGCTTTACAAGTACCTCTGAGGCTAAGGGATCAAATGAACCACACAGTGGTTATATCCCACTCCCATAGCAATAACATTAGAATAAAGAATGCAGATAAATAGATATACTATAACATTGTAGGGGCCTAAGCCATAGGATAGGGACATCATAAGAGATTAAAAAACCATTTAAAAGGGAAGCCTAATTCATTTCAGGAAAGTTCAGGAAATGACTGCCAGCCAAGGAAATAACATCTAAACTAAATACCAATGGATGGATTTTCCAAGTGAAGAAAGAGGAAAGGGAAGCCAGCTCCAGGAAAACAAGAGAGGAAGGGAAGTAATAAGATTCACTTTGAAGGACTTAAGGAACTTTGATATGTGAGCTGCTGTGCTTAATGGTGTGCAGGGGAATGAGGGGATGAATTGACTCAGGAGTCATGTGCCTAGTTCTGTGGAAATATGATGCTGAGAACATTCACATTTTGAGACTATGAACCACAACTTAAGCTTAGTTACATCAATGATGTTATAAGCAAGGGGCTGGTTTTTTTTGTTGTAAAGGGTTGTCTTTCTTTGTTAATGTGGGCATGGGAGCAATTTACATAGAAAACACACCATATTGCGGGGAAAAAAACACATTTGAAGGAGCAATGCACCTTTTAGTTTGCCAGCTTTCTTCTCCTTTCAAAAATGATAATTTCTAGCTGGGACTAACAGATTTGTTAAGTGCTTCCAATGCCCATGTTTAAAGTCAAAATAGACATTAAACTCAACAAGAAAACGGAAATCACCATCCTGTTATCAAACAAGTGGAGAATGGAGCTCAGCCCTTCAGTTCACTGTCTGGTGATTTGGTTACTGTCCTCTCCGTGTTCTCATTCCTTTCTCCAGAGAGTTCACTGTATTGTATCCCCACTAACAGAAGAGCTACCAAGTAGAATCCAGTGCAGTAAAGTCTCAGATTTTGTCAGGGAATTTGTAGCCCTTGCTTCTGCACTGACTGGCATTATTCAAGCAACAAGTGTATATATATATATATATATATATATATATATATATATATATATATATATATATTAGTTACTTGTTCATCAAGTTGTTAGAGAAAGCATCCAGTGTCTTTAGCAAGGAGAAGGGGAATTAATAATAGGCTTACACTTGAAAAGGGACTAAATTATTCCAGGCACTTTCTATAATTCTGGTTTTGTTTGGGGAGACAAAAGAGATGACTCACTTTAGAATTTTATGTTGATATGATTCAACGCAGGCATACAAAATAGTTGTTTCATCAGATCAGATGTAAGCATGTCAGGCTTACCATCCTATACAGAGACCAAGGCCTGGCATAGCAGAAGTTTGAGCTGGAGCTGCCTTTTGGAACCAGTGATTCATCAGCCAAAGCATTCTCTAAACCGTCATCATAATGCCTGTCATCTCTAGTGATGCATCCCCTCCCTGAGAGTCATGGTCCCTCACAGCATTGATTAACCTGATTAACAGCTGAGCCTGAGGTTATCTCATTGCTCCTTAAGGATCTTGGGTGACTGGCCTTTGGAGAAACAAGCATTTATATAAAGGCATCAATTCCTTTCCAAGCCAGAGGCTGTATTAGAATGTCAGGCAATGAGTGACATTTTGGCGTTTGGACATTTGATTTAATCTATCCCTAGGATTTATTCTAAGGAAGCAATCCAAAATTTAAAACAAATTGGGCAAGTTTTGTTTTACTATCTATTTTCCACAGAGAGAATTTCTTTTTAGTTCTTATCCCCATTTAGTGATGCTGTTATAAAAATCTCCACATAGACACACAATCAAGTGCAAATAATCCCAAGAAATGTTGATTTTACTTTTGAATTACAGCATTCTTCATGCAAACAGTAGCTTTTAAACGTGCACAGAGCTTTCTCTGTTAATGCGGCTGGCCTCAGCTTCAAGGTTTTATTGCTTTTCATCTTTTTCTTTACACTTAGGAACAATATTAGTCTGTTGATTTTTCTAAAATGCTGTGTGCGTTTTTCTGGTTGGTTTTTTTTTTTAATTAAAATTTTTTTAATTTAAATTCTTTATTGTTTAAAGTATTACATGAGTCTCCTTTTTCCCCCATTGACCTCTCCCCAGACGCTCCCACCCTCAGCACATGCCCGCACCCCCCCTACTAGGGCAGTGTGCATCAGAACCTGCCCTCTCCAGATGAATTGGTTGAAAACAATATATACGAAGACAACCCCTAACTAAGAGTTCCAAGGCCAGCTGGAAAGAACATCAGAACACACCTTTCGATGGCCTCTCATCACTAACCAAACTCGAAGCACTCTGAGATATAAATTAATCTTAAAAACTAGCTTATAAAGTACATTAATCACATATAATATTTAAAACAAATGTTAATCTTTCTTAAAAGATTATTCCTGTTATAATCTGTAATCAAGTTGGAGAAATGGATCAACTTTTAACTCTCTAATAAAAGTTTTAGGTAAAACTTTTGTATAATCAAAGCCACAATTTTTATCATCTAGAAAAGGTATAAGAAACTTTTAAATTAATGACAGCTTTTTCCTGAACTTGCAGTTACATTAAGAGCTTGTATCAAATTTTCAATAATTACAAAAGGCACTATTATTTATCTATAAAATATAAATCAGCTAAAATGTGCATATTCAATTGTCTATTTACCCTCAATTAACTGAAACCCAATAAGGTAAGTACCAAATGTAGCCTAACTGAAATTTTCAACATGTAGGCTTTTTAATACCTGAAATAAGCTCAAATAAACAACCCAAAGCCTAGAAAAGAGCAAGGTCAGAAACATAAGTCACAAATCTCACCTCTAAGAGGTAGACAAATACCAATAGGTCAAAAATAAGTCAATTTCCTAGAAAACTAAGATATGACACTTAAACAAGTTGTTAACTATCATTCCCATGCAGTTTTATAAGTTAGCACAACCTTTGGAGTTTATTTTAGAGAAAACAAAAGGAAATGAAAGAAGTAGGGTTCCATGATAATATCAGGTTTTACTCCCTCTGAATCACAAGATGGTCTAAACTGGATGTATAGTGTACAGCGATATGTTCAGGTAAACCTGAGTGGCTATTAACAAGTTTCACGTTATGCCAAATGTGCCCAATAATCAAAGGGCCATGAATGCATTTATAATACAATGGAGATGTAAGAAATAAGATAAAAATAAAAGTGGGAAAACTGCAAAACTATGAACATATTTCTGAAGTTAGAGTGAGAAAACATTAGGCACTTATCAAGAATGATTGGGGAGATGAGTGTCTTTGCTGCTCTGACACTGTCCAGCAGTAGTGACATTCAATGACTCAATGACTCTATCTTCCAAATAGCATTAGTCAAACTCTTCCCATCAATCAAATTGTGCTGCAGTGAAATGCCAGAGTTCATCTCTGTGAGAGTACATTCTGAATAGGGGAGAACTATGGAAATGCCTGTGATTTTGCTATTCTTTTCATAATAGTGGAAGGCAGTTCCTCCTGGTGATATATTTGAGTTAATAATGAATTAACTATAATGAATTTAGAAAGCTATAATGAATTCCTATTGCATTTCCAAGACATTCCATTATGTTTTAGGATAAACAACAGCAGCAGAAGAAGGTAACCATGGAGTTGGGGTATAAAACGGTGAGCCTCAGATCCCATGAGGATCACCGGAGAGAAGAGATCTGACTACAGGATACAAGTGAATCATCCTATCTCACTGTATCTGTTCTGGTAATTGAAGTAGAAATTACCACAAAAATAAAGAACATCACTTTTCTAGAAGTTTAGACATCTTCTAATTTTCATCTTATTAGATGATACTTTTATGACAACCAAGAGAAAAATATAGGAAAACTATATTACCAAATAACATCTAACTGATGTGTCTGAGCTGTGTAGGCAACCAGCTGCTGGGAACTCTGGCAGAAATCTTTCTTACATGAAAGCTATGGAATAGTATTCTGATCTACCTGCCTTGAAAACATATTGATCCATTTTTCATTGCCCAGAGTTACTGAATTTCTTATTACTTTCCAAGTGAAGAACGGCCTCTCCAAATCACTTGAACGTTATTAAACTCATTTCTGCTGAATGTCCACTTGATGAATAGACATTGGTATTGAATGGTGCCATTCTGCACTTCCTGAGGCATTTTTGTATTTTTGGAGTTATATAAGTCTTGCCATTAAACCATGCTTATAATAGGGCAGGTGCTAGAAAACCCTGACATCTTACACTAGGAAAGTATAATGATGCTGACCCTAATTTATTTAAGTGTCCCACTTTTAGGTCCATACACTAGGACAATAGACATCCTTTAAACAAACAAACAAACAAAAAATGATCAGTATATTTATCAGTTCTTTGCATGTGATGATTTGATTATTTTGCTGAATAAAGAGAGTATGAATGTGGAGTGTTTTATAGAATGTGAACAGATGTTCCCTGGAGTTTGTTATGGGAGCTAACCTACTTAATATACACCAAACACATTTTAAATAGGGAGATTTAAGAGAGGGAACCAAGATGGCGGCATAAGGTATACACCTTTACGTGCTGCCTCTCACAACCACACCAAAACTACAACTAAAAGACAAAACAGCCATCATCCAGAACCATGGGAAAGCTGTCTGAGTGGAAGTTCTACATCTAGAAGGAAAGAAAAAAGCGCATTGAGACTGAATAGGAGGTGCGGAGGTGCAGGAGAGTGGAGGTACAGAGGTGCACAAAACAGGCTGGCAACTGGATGCGCTGTTTTTTTCAATTGGAAGGGAGACACAAGCTCCCAACTGCTCTAAACTCCAGTTTTTGGTGAGACTCTGGGGACCCAGATTCCTACGGGGAGAAACTGGACTCTCTGGCATCGGGTCGGAAAGAGAAGGTGGCTTTCTCACAGAGGTGCTCGCAGGGATCATTGTTACTGCATGGAGGCACAGGATGCAGGGACAAGGAGATGGCGGAGATGACTGACTGGCAGCCATTGCTGTTTGCTCCACCCTGGTGATTCCCTGAGACACTGCCCCACCCAATTTACAACCCCATCCAAGCTGTGCACAGCAGCTTTTGCATATGAATGGCCTGTTCTTTTGCAGCCTAACCTAACAAGCTGCAGCTGGGTCAGAGCGCTCCAAAAAACTTCCAAACCCCAAACAAAGAGGAGAAATCTGCAGATCTTGCTGTAGCTCCTGCTGGGTGGCCTCAGGCAGTGGCCGACTTTGCACCTCCTTGGAGATCCAGGAGCCATTGTACCTAGTGGTCAGTGTGAGATGATACCAGATTTCAACTCCTCACATCCATAAGTGACACACTCAAGAGGTAGACTCAGTGAGCACCAAAACCCCACTGAAGAAAGACCTGCCCCATAAGGGCATCTCCAGCACAGCAGTTCTTCCATTATAGACACAGAGGGTCCTCATAGTCAATTGGCCTAGAGGTCAATTCCTCCCAGTGATACAAACAGCAATCAAGGCTTAACTACAACAAGACTATACACCCAGTCTACAAAGAGTGTCCACCTCAGGTGATTGGGAAGGCTGAGCCATTGGGGCCTAGAGGACACCTACCACACAAGGCCACTCTATCAACACAGGGAAGCAGCCAAAATGTGGAGACAAAGAAACATGTCACGAATGAAAGAAATGGAGGAAAGCAAACTACTGGATATAGAGTTCAAAACCACAGTTGTAAGGTTACTCAAGAATCTTCTAGATACCGCTGAGGAACTTAGTGAGACCTCCAAGGAACTTAGTGAGACCTTCAAGGATCTTAATGAGAATGCCAAAAAAATGGAAAAGGACCAGTCAGAAATTAAGCATTCACTGTATGAAATAAAGAATAATATACAGAAATTCAACAGTAGACTAGAGGATCCCAAGAATCAAATCAAAGATTTGAAATATAAGGAAGCAAATAAAACCCAACCGGAAAAGCAAAAAGCAAAAAGAATCCAAAAATATGAAGATAGTGTAAGGAGCCTCGGGGACAACTTCAAACGCACCAATATCCAAATTAGGGGGGTGCCAAAGAAGAGAGAGAGCAAGATATTGAAAACCTATTAGAAGAAATAATGACAGAAAACTTCCCCTACCTGGTGAAAGAAATAGACTTACAAGTTCAAGAAGTGCAGAGAACCCCAAACAAAAGGAATCCAAAGAGGACCACACCAAGACACATCATAATTAAAATGCCAAGAGCAAAAGACAAAGAGAGAATCTTAAAAGCAGCAAGAGAAAAAAAGTCAGTTACCTACAAGGGAGTACCCATACTACTGTTAGCTGATTTCTCAACAGAAACTATGCAGGCCAGAAGGGAGTGGCAAGAAATATTCAAAGTGATGAATAGCAAGAACCTGCAACCAAGATTACTCTACCCAGCAAAGCTATCATTTAGAATTGAAGGTCAGATAAAGAGCTTCCCAGATAAGAAAAAGCTAAAGGAGTTCATCACCACCAAACCAGAATTATATGAAATGCTTAAGGTATTTTTTAAGAAGAGGAAGAAGAAGAAAAAGGTAAAGATAAAAATTATGAATAACAAATACATATCTATCAACAAGTGAATCTAAAAATCAAGTCAATAAAAAATCTGATGAACAGAATAAACTGGGGAATATAATAGAATCAGGGGCATAGAAAGGGAATGGACTGACAATTCTCAGGGGGGGGAGAGATGGGGGGGTGCGGGAAGAGACAGGACAAAAATCTTACACCTATGGATGAGGACAGTGGCGGGGGGTAAGGGCATGGGGTGGGGTGGGAACCGGGTGGAGGGGAGCTATGGGGGGAAAAAAGAGGAATATCTGTAATAATCTGAACAATAAATATTTATTTTAAATAAATAAATAAATAATAGGGAGATTTAAAACCAGTGAAACTGATAAGCAGTGAAAAAACCTAATTCATTTGCTGAGTGAAAAATATTGAATCTAATTTTATCAGTTATCTCTGATCTCGGTTCTAAGATTTTACAAATTCTATATTTATATTATTTCATCAATGAGAATCATATATATCCAACCTGATTTTCAGAAAAATAATTAAAAATTTAGGCCAATTTGAATATTTGTTGGTTATGAAGAGAAGATTACAAAAGAAGATTCTCTATTAATACAAAATCCACACATGTTCTTTGAAAAAAATGAAAAAAATAATGAGAAAAAACTCATAGTTCCATGTATATTACATTTTAATACCCTATTTTATATTATTTCATACTTTTACCATATAGATTTTTGTGTTTGCACAAGATCATACTGAACATAATACATTGTAACCTCTTTTTAATTTATAAGCATCTTTCTATGTAAACAGATTAGGCTGATAGATAGACATTATTTTTGTTGACTAAGTACTATTCTATTCCACTGGTAAATTTTCTAGTCAATTAGCTATTATCAATTAGTTGAAATGTGTGCTTTATGAGTTTGATATTCATGAGTTTGTGGTTTCACTGGGCCTAACAATAAACATATTTGTAGTTATATCCATATACATGTTTCACATTATATCTTTGTGATATAATCTTGAAAAAAAAAATTTGGGTCAAAATACATGTTCTTTTAAGTATTTTATAGAGATTTCAAAATTGTCCTTCAAAAAGTCTCTGCCAACTTACATCAGCATATGAGCTTTAACATTCTAGTTACATCTTGCTTTACCTTTCTAATACATTAATAATTCTAATAAAAGAGACAACTTGTTTGTAATTAAGTATACATTGATTATGAAATTCCTAAAGAAAGGAAATAATCTAAAGAAACACTCTCTCTTTTTCTTTCCTTCCCCAATACATACACTGTATAAGATAAAGCTTATTAGTCAAGTTTTGCAAAGCCAGACAGCAATGATACAAAGAACAATTCTTTACAGAAATATTGCTTAATTTGACCTCAACATGTCATAATCCAAAAATTCTTCCATTTTAAATGATGAAAAATATACCCAGACTAAAATGAGGGACAGAGTCAAGTCATTCTAAAATTCAGCAGCAGTCGAGTAGAGTAAAAGAAGATGGTATGGCTGTTTCCTATTTAGTTACTTTCACACTTTAAATGAGCCAATTCTTTTACTAAGTACGTCAGTTTAGAAACAGAACATTCTCGCACAGTGGATTTATATTATATAACAGGTATGAAACAGAAAATAAAATTGATGTGAAGCCATTAAACGAAACAGTTAAAATGGCAGCAGATGGCACCAGGCATGAAGGCAGAAGCCATTCCTACAAAGAAGGGAAGGAGTCTTTTATAAAGACAGAGATTTATTTATTTATTTATTTATTTACTTATTTGCATGGTATGTGTCTATTAAACACTTTTTATGTTGCCAATGCAGAGTGGGGGCCTAAGGAGGCAATCATAGCTCAGTCTGGAAAATGCAAGGTTTTAAAATCAAGGAGACTTCAGTGCAAAACTTGGTTTTACCACTTGTCCAATCATAATACTTACATATGTTAAAGTCTTTCAATGTAAGCTTTCTCCTTTGCTAAATAAAGATGATAATAATGCTTTCCTTGCAGGAGTACTGTATTGCAGATAATACACTCAGGGTGGAATGGTGCCAGGTAGAACAGCATATTAGAGTGACAATCACTTGCTCAATTTCAATCATCCGTGGGCAGGAATGAAGGGTGAGAGAATGTGGAGAAAAGTACACTTCAGAAAATCGAAGTGGGTTTTTGTTCTCTTGACACTGCATATATAAATCAGAATATGCTAACTTTAAGAAGTTAATATCCTTAGACCAGGTTTTCTGTGTTTAATGCTGCCATTGTTCATTTTAGGGTATGATTTTAGTGAAGCGCCCTTTCTGAGAAGCTGAGTCTTATCTCCAGGGGAATACAGTTTAAAGACTTGAAGACATTGTCATTGTTATAATGCATTCATTTGGGAATCATTTAGAATGGCATTATAATAAAAACATTGTATTAATTGCTTAATTGTTCATTATATTCTCCTAAATACTGTTCAGAGAAAATTACTGTGGCGACGTACCTTGATCTTTCTCTCAAGAAGTTTCCAGTAAAATTCACCTAACACATAAAAATACCTTCACTTGCAAACCACATACCTTCCCTCTTCTTAGCTTCTCAACACTCAAGAAAAAGACAAAATTTAGGTGTAGTTTTCTTGTGCTAAATGAATATGTAGCTGAGCTATAGAGCTTGAAGAGCAGGCAAAAAAAACAAAAAACCATGGACAAGATTACTTTAGGATAATTTTTTACAAGATGTTTTGCCATCTAGATAGTGGCAATCCATAGAAAAGTGTTTCTGTAAAGACCACAGAAGTGCAAAATCTTTGGGTGACAAGCTTACAGAGCATTTTCTGTGGTGATGTGACTGGGCACAATAATTCTATAAATACCCATCTCCAGTTTGCCCATCTGCCTAGGAAATATTTTTCCTGCACCTGAGCTAAATGGAGAACTGCCTCACTAAAAAATGGATGGAGCAAATCATCCATCTTCAGCTGTCATTCGCAACTTTGCCCATGAATGATAATTCCTGACAATGTATTTATTTTTCTTGCCACCAAAAATAAATACTGTTATTGAGATTTTTCTACGTTTAACTTGGAAACCAAACCAGGAACAGGGGTAAAATAGTCATGATACCTTATGCTGCTCTGAGGACACGGATCTCCTTAAGCCTTGAACAGTCTTTAACCCTTTATCACTTTGTGGATCTAGTGACCTGACAATGCCCTATGGAACTGAATAGGAGACAAGGATGATGGGGGTGAGTACGAAAAAGGCCATTACATCAGGTACACAGTGCCATGAATATGATAAAAATTAGAACTGCTCTATAATCATAATATGTCTCACTCTCTGTACTTGGGTTTGGAAAAAGACACCGAGGTCTTTGATGCTACATGACAAGTAGTTACGCTCATAATAATTTAGGTCTCTTCTCGGGGCTCTGTGGCACTTTTCTCTAGATTATTTTGACTGCATGTGGAGAGTTCATACACACCCTTCTGCCAAAGCTAGTGATCTCAAGAGATAGTTGTGGTCACTGGCAGGGTATCACAAGACAAATATGAAGCAGCTGATAAGGCAGGCAGGACATATGATCAGGGTATTTCACAGTAGACTGGTGTTTACAGTGAAATAAAATTGTCTTAGGAGTAAATAAAACAAAACAAGTTATGTAATTTAAAATAAAGTCGTGTGGTAACATTATAGCCTGGATTTTCAGAACTTGACAAGGTTAAGATGGTGAGAGAGAAGAGAAACCATTTTCAAGCGGGGGTTTGTGAGGATAAAGAGAAGCTTGTCCCTGGCACCACCTCCCTCCCTATTTCCAGTCTCTCCATCCAGGGCCCAGTTCTGGCATCTGCATAACTATGCCTCTTCTAGGTACCCCATACCTTTTATTAAGCCAATCTGAATTTTAGTTTACATTTCCACTATTTTTATTCATCAAACATTTATTCATTCTCTACTTTGTGATAAATAGTAAAGACTTCTTCTTTGAAATCACCATAATAATATTTTAACCTATTAACTTATGTCACATCATCATAGGCCCAATAATTACAAACATTTGGATTCCAGGAGAATCCCAATGAAATAATAAGTTCAAAAAAACAATTACCTTTAAGACAATATGTACCACCAATTATACATTAATTGGTCTTCACTGTCATTGTTCTTATGCACAGAAGGCCTTAAAATAAATTATTTTGAGGGGAATTCCTGATAGGCTGTTTCTAAGTTTTTGACCCTAGATATGCTGTTTGCACTGATTATCACATCTTTCTTTGTGCACATCAAACATGGAAGCTATATATATCCAGATTGTAAAGTCCATGTGGCAACAGGGCCTGGAGTATGGTGTGATGGAAATGCCATCTTCTAATTCTGTACTACTTTCCAAAGAACCTGAAGCAAAACTCTTAACAAAATTAAAAATTCAATGTATGCCAGTGCCTGAATTAAAACAAATTTGACTAAGAAACACTGTTTGCCTTTTTTTCCCCTATAGACTCTGATAATAGTCTTAGTTAAAGTTTATTTTTTCAGCTACAATAGCAATCTCAGCAAGTAGTGTGCCACCTTTTCAAAAAAATTACCAAAAATAATGGAAATATTCTCTCAAATCTGATACCTCATAATCCTCAAAACAAATCTGCTAGAATATAAAATTATTAGTCCCCACTCCGAAGCTCCCTTTGGAAGACAGTTATATGGATTTTGGCATAAATAGTATATTTTTCTCAATAAAATAAAATCCATTATTGTCATGAATAACAACTGTGATTTGAGTGGCCAATGTAAGTTAAGGCATCATTTTAAGTATTTTAAATAAATTAATTCATTTAATCATAAAAATGATCCCATGAGGTAGTTCAATTTTAATCCATATGGTTCCAATTTTAGAGTTGAGAAAATGAGGTTTAGCTAGGTTAAGGAAAACTCTATTCTTGTTTCCCACATCATCACATGTATGGACATATATTTAGACATTTTAACTAAACTATTATTAAGATATTTGAAAAGGCTTTGAAAATTTAGACATAATGCAAAATAAGTATTTTAAAATTAATAAGTTGAACAAGGCCACCTAGAATAAACAGGGAGCAATGTGTGAGAACTGAGATTAGTTACCTGCTACAGCTAATTTGCCTAGAAGTTTTCACTGTTGGACCAAGATCTATACAAATCCATGGACCTAAATATAGCATAACTTGTATTGCAAAGGTTTGGGAACCAGATAACATAATGAATAATGTTTTCAAATATTGCAGCTCTTTTCAAATGTGGCACATCTGAATCAATTATGGAATTTATATAATCACAGACTCACAGGTGACATTGTAGATCTGCTGAATCAGAACACCAAGTATATAAATGAAATCCATAAAACTGAACATGTACGTTTTACCAATATTCACAATGAGTTTTATGCTCAAAGCGTAGGATATATATCATTATAATTTACCACATCCAACACACTTCCTTATGTACCAATTCTCTATAAATGCAAGATGCTAAGAGAATAAGACTCAGTTCTGACTCAATGAAGACATTTCACAAGACATTAGAACAATATGCCTCGCTTTGGGATTAGCCAACCTGACACAATCATGACAATTTTGAGAGAACAGTTAGTACCTGAAACCCTATCCTTATATCCTAACCCTTCCAAGTCCTTCATCTTGAGGTCCAAGTGAATTAGAAACCACCCAAACTATCTCAGAAAAGGACACTGGTCATTCATGCCCTACCACTCAGTATGGCATGCAAATTATTTCGGCTGCTCTATGATCTAAAGAATCTGGTTCAGCTCTCCCTCTTTCCAGGCATGGCCACAACATCCCATGTGCCTGATTATCAACCTTCCCCTACTAGTCAAGACTTTCAGGAACCTGGGTTCCATTCAATAGAGTCTTTTGTGCCAGGCAACCCTGATTCCCATGAGAAATTATCATTCCATTTTTCCCTAATGGTCCTGCCTCTCCCTCGGAGACATTATAACTTGCTTGAATTATCATACATAGTAAGTTATAGAGCAGGTATTCAAATTCAAATTTCTAGTTCTAAAGGTCATACTCTTCCTACTTTTACAGCATAGTGATTAGATATTTCTCTCAAAAAATGAGCTGTTTTAAACAAGCCGGTAGCAGGGACCACTCAACAGAATGCACTCTCTGAGCATGCTAGGAATCCACAGCTCATCAGTGCAGAAATCAAACATGCCCAATTTATATACAAACAATGGTGACAAAATTGTCACAGCACACATGGTGACTTCACTGGCTTGGGACATTATCCAAAAAACAACCAATAAGCACTTCAAAGAGGAGGGCAGAGTACGGCTCTTGCATTGCCTACCATGTGTGTCTTTCTTCAAAGCCAGTGGCCAGATCTACTTAGACCAGATGTTCTTATGTCTATTCATTCCTCATCCGATCTTAAGATCATTGTGAACTGTTATAAACAGTAGCAGAAATAATCTCTATTTTAATATTTATTTTGAAAAATTAAGTGAAGAAGAAACAACACAGGAAGCAGAGGATTTCATCTACTGATCATCATGTTGTATCACAAATATGTCCTCTTACACTATGTTTAACCAAATGAACAAATACATTTGAAAATGAAACAACTTGAACCACTATAACATCGCATATTGTATATTGATATGAACTGCATCATTATAAATAACTTCAAGCTTAAGAAACACTAAAAATTTCTAATTCCCATTGTAGCTTTTCTTTCTATGATTTTAACAAATCTAACCCAGAGTAGAAAACTAGAAAATATTTGACTTTGAGATTTTGTAAGAGAAAAACAATGGAAATTTTTGAAATGGTGTAATTTATGGAATAAAAATATTTTTTCTCTCCACTCTCATCATTTATCCATATCAACCAATAGCCAAATAGAAACAACTAACATTTTCTTTGGGAGTCACATCTATTTAATAATAATGATGGGAAAGCCTTTGGATTGTTCAGTTCATTAGATTATTTATCATATAGTATTAAGTTTCTATTATGTCTTAGACTCAAGGATAAATGCTCAAAATAGAGGTGTAGATCAAGCATGTCAAACTCAAAGGCTAACAAGGTTTAAGTTTATCTGGGCCGCAAAAAAACAAAAGCTTCAATTTTTATAGAAATTGAGGTTTATTTCGTTAAGAGACACATTGAATACAAAGGGCTGAAATAAAATGAGTAATCATTAACATAAAATAATAGAACAGTTTAATAAAAATTAATATTATTAATATTTTTTCTTGAAAATTAACTTACCAGACACTGAATAACTGCACAAATTAATAAGCGTAATGCAAATAAACCTATTTTTCTTGTTATCTGAAAGCAAAATATTTCCTGTTGCATACACCAAACAAGTCAGTCCAAGACTAATGACATGGCAATTAGCTGCTAAAATATTCACTGCTGGTATTAGTGGAGAGAAATGGTGTGCCTGTGCATAAGGTGCGTAAGGGAAATGAATGCAACACCATTATAGTAATCAGTCATTAGCGAATGTTGTAGTTCGTTATTAATAATTTTGTATAACAGGATATTGTAAAAATTAAGTTACGAAATTTTTATTAAAATGTTTCTTACATACCGTTATATTGGCTGGACCACAAAAATATTCGTTGTGGACTGCATGTGGACTGCAGGCCGCAAGTTTGACATGCTTGGTGTAGACAAAAGAGACATGCTTTTTATCTTCATTGAGCTTACAATGTTGTGTGGGAAGAAGTCAATTAATAAATATAAACTCATTAATTAATTTTTGTTAGAAGGTGAGAAAGAGGTGTATGTGTTAAGTACACAATATAATTTTTTAAAAACATATTTTATTGATTTTTTACAGAGAGGAAGGGAGAGGGTTAGAGAGTTAGAAACATCAATGAGAGAGAAACATCGATCAGCTGCCTCCTGCACACTCCCCACTGGGGATGTGCCCACAACCAAGGTACATACCCTTGACCAGAATCGAACCTGGGACCCTTAAGTCCGCAGGCCGACACTCTATCCACTGAGCCAAACCGGTTAGGGCCACAATATAATTTTTAGCAATACTAGATCAACTATATGAGAGATTTTCATTCATATTATCATTATTCATTGAGCTCCCAAATCCCTAAGACAAAATAATATAATTTAATAAAAAGATTATCTGTTCATCAATGAATAATTTGTTTTCAGACAAACTTACTGGAAACGAAGAAAGAAAAACACATCTTGACTTGGTAAAGTTTACTAGATGGTAAAAATTAATATGCTAAGCTAATCAATTTGCCTGGGTTTCAGAGGTCGGTGTCCCAGGGAAGACGCACCACCACATAATTTCATGATGAGGTAAGAAGACCAAGGGGGCAGTTTGTGTAGACATGGCTCTGAGCATCATCACTGTGAAAGAGCTGCAACCAATCAACCAATCTTAACAGAAAGGGCTGTCGAAGCACAAGGGAGAGCAGTTAGCTAGCCAAAGTCACCAGGCAATGAGGGCTGAAATGAATGTATTTAGGGAAAAGATTAACCTAAGCTTTGTGGTCTAAGACCAGAAAGGGTCCTTAAAATCATTTCTGATCCTTTTTTTCTTTTTTGCAAAATTTTGAGCATTTCAAGGAGAGCTCAGGTATCCAACTTCAGGAAGGTATTCAGGAGGGCTGATCCCTATCTCACTATAATGTTACAGGTCAGTTTAAATGCTGGGGACTTTGATGCAGCCTAAAGGAAAGGTGACTGTGGTAATAGCAGAAGCAAAAGTCCCTCCAACTCCCCCATCCATGTCTCTCCTGGCACAGTAACTGCCTGGCCTTTCCTTCCATGACAATCCAGGCTCCTCAGATTATTCTCAATCGAAAATATAAATGAACACTCTGTGTGGATTTCCATGGGATCACATTGCAATTTGGGCATTACAGGGGGAGATAAAGATCCACATTATACAGAAATGCACTAGATATCACTATCTCCATGTGAAACATGACTTAAGCACTTGGTGTTTGGTAACAGCTTTATAACATAAGCCAAAATAAAATTGGTTTCCATGCCTCCCATATAGTTACATAAAAATCACAAGTAGCAAAAATGTTCATGCTTTAGTTTATGGCTTACCAAGTAGTTATCATTGTCATATTATGTAACTACCCACAAAAAGAATATAAACTGGTTAATTTTCACCTCTTCTATACATTGATTTACATCTTTTATAACTGAGGGCCTGATTGTGAAAAAGACCCAAGCAAAGAATCATTTTTGCAGCGAACAATAAAATTAAATTGTGCTCCATTAGCATGAGGTGGGTATGGCTTGCAGTTGAACAATGCATTGGTCATCATGTATTCCTCCCAATGAGATAAAAATTCTTATGCAGCGATGACACTTAAGGCTCAGAAATGCTAAGTAACTGGCCCACATTGTATAACTAGCTTTGGGATTAGAACACAGATCTGAGTTACTATGAAGCCCCTTCTCTTCACTAAAAGTTATTACTCCTAATTTATTTATAATTTGCTAACTGTTGGCATATTCAACCCATATTATGAATTAGAAATGTAAATATTCTTCCAGATAAAAAAGCAGATTAATCTATATTTTTAATTTGATTAAATTATGGCTAAGATCTCAATAAAGATACAATGAAAGCATAAAACAGAAGGGAAACAAATTGTAGCGATGCCAGCATTCCCCATTTTGGAACTTAGTGTTGAGTCCATAAATGCTTCTCCAAGGATATTTAGAGATTTATTTCCTTAAGACTAAATTAGTATATACAGCCCATGACAAATGTCGGATATTTATAGCTGAATCAATTCATATGGATATTGAGTGAAACATTTTGTAAAGGAATGAAACATTAATTTGAAGAATCATGATGATGTGGTTTCTATTCACTTGTTTATCAAGGTTTCTTAAGAGTAACAATAAAGTGAACACAGTTTGATGTACATTTCTAAAATTACAAACCTGTTAATCAGCTTCCTGGGGATGGAATGATGAAAATAATAGGGGGGGGGGGGACACTTGAATTCATATCATCAATATAAAGGTTATAAATCTGCTACTCTTGATCTTCTAAATAAAGATGATGAGTGCCTGACTCCAAATCTCCTGGGGGTCCACAGCTCCACACTGCCTTCACGCCAAGCAGGTGGCAACGCAAGGACCCTGCCCACTGGGTGCTTATGCTCATGATGGAATAAAAATTACTGAAATACAACTGTTTGCAGCCTTCCATCTCTCCTGCCCACTGGATATATTTGGTTGGCTTTATTCAGCCTCTTCCTTCTCCTCTCTTTCAAAGAAGGCCCTGATTTGTCTGCCTAGTTGCTGTGTGCTCTGTGAATGAGAATCAAAGAGAAAGAGAAAGAAAAAGAGGACAATAAATTGGGCAAAAGGATGAGGCCCGGTGGAATTATACATTTAAAAAAATACTCCCAAGAAAGGAGAGAGAGCAGTCGCAGTGCATGAAGGCAGTCTGTGGGGAAGGAAAGTGGTAAGACCTTAAGATATTTTGAGAAACTGTATTTATTCCCTCCATGGTATCTGAGAGATTCCAGTACAGATCTTGAGTTAATATGAAATATGTATAGTTTGCATCTGCTGTGCTCCTTCTAGAGCTGCGCTGTGTGGGTCCCTGCCGTGCAGGATGTGCGCAGGTTGTGGGGGAGCCAGGCATGGGGACGGACACTCTCCAGAGACAGTGTGCTCCTGCGGAGGTGCTCTGTGACTGCCACAGAAAGAAGGCATCCCATGGAGGCAGGGATCCATGAGAAAAGCGCCAGGGGAGACAGCAGTAATCCCAGATGTGTCCTACTCATCCTCTCCTGGACACTCACCTCCTACCAGTCAAGGGTTTTATTCCCTGGGAGTGTCCCTTATGAAATCTACACGAGGAGACTAATTGCTCAGAAGCCAGCTTTGGTCCAAGCCGCTTCAAAAGAAACAACCTAATGACAACATTTAAGACTTCACTTGACGCAAACCATGTATTTTGCTTTCTGAAATTTCCTCTTTCCCTATAAAAAATTCCATATAATAAGAAAATCCTTGAATACTCCACTCATAGATCTGAAAATCTAAAATCTTTTCCATGAAAACAAATGCTAGTCTGCATAGTATCTTCTTGGTCATTGTTACGTTTTCAATGCATTTCAAATAGGCTCTGACTTATAGAATGTTTTGAATCACATCTAACTGAAACTAACCATGAAAAAATCACAAATTGTGCCAAACAGTAGCAAGATCGTATAGCAGAATACAAAAGAAATAAACTAATTCTACAACTAGGAAGTGACTAGTTAGTAGGGTCACTTAACAAGAAAAGGTTTAGATTGGACCAAATCCTAGGAGAAAGAGCACTGTATATTTTAACAGAATACTCAGTTTAACAGATGCATCCAAATCAATATTTCAGCCTTCTAACCTACACACACACACACACACACACACACACACACAGAGCCACTATGAAACTCAAAGGGGACTTAAAAAGCCTATACACTTAGGCTTGTCACTTCAACATAACCTTCTCTTGATTTGCAAAATCCCTTGCAGGGCAAGTTCTGAGCAGCCAGTGCTAAAATATATGCTCAAGAAAGGGAAAGAGAGCCTGGCCCCATAGGCTGTATTGGGATGCAATGTCTATTCAACAAGAACTTTCACTGGTTCTAAGGCATTTGCATCAATTTTAAGGTGTATGTGCATGGAATCATTTGGCTTTAGCAAAACAGACATTAAAACGATTTCACAATTGCAATGCAAAGCACTTGACATCACCATTCCTATCAACTCTGCTCACCCATGTGGAGATGTACAGTATGGGGATGTGGGGCTGTATATTGCAGGGGGACTCTGTACTGCCTGCCTGAGAAGCAAAATGCTGCATCTCAGGAGATAAGCCTCGAAAAGTGAGGCCCTTTAATCAGAGGAAAATACAAGCTTTGTTTTTGCTTGTGATCTCAACAGCTGTGCCTCCCTTCATTCTGGGATCGATGCAGTCTTTTATCTAACAGCAGGAAAGGAGGTGACTGTGTAATGTGTCAGCAGATACAAACGGAGAGAATGTTAATGCAGAGGATACAACTCAATTTCCCTAGAGACTGTACCCTCCAGAAGCCCAGGACCCGACAGAATGAGATAGAGCTGGCGCAACAGACTGTGACAAGTCATCACATTACAAGTCAGCTGGAACCTCTGATGGAGTCATAGTGTTTTCTGGTTGCTGGGGAGAGAACAATGAATTAAAAGGCTCTTCAGAGTTAGAAGCATAGCTGTGAGGCAGGTGATTTGTACAGATGACTCCTTCATAATGCTGGCTGTTTAGGCAATCAGGGGATGGAGGTGGCAGCATTAGTCACTGAATCTAGACTTTCCATTTGTGAAATAAGGAAGGCATCCTTTCTCCTGTCCATCCCTCTCACAGCAGAAATGAGGGTTAGGCAAGTGAGGCCTTAGCCTTGAGCACTACATTTAAGAGGACGCCAAAACACTCAGAGTGAGGATATTATTCTAGTACAATATTTTAAAATGAAAATCAATGCAAAAGTATTCATAATGAACAAAATACCACATTTTTTCATTAAAAAAAACAACCAGAATATGATCCCATTTTTGCATCACTCAACTCACCTGCCTTACCCTAGTCCTGATCCTGCTCTTCAAAGGGCTATTCAGAGCATTAAATGGTGGATATGCCAGGAGGTTCTACAAAGAAAGAATACTATTGCCCTGGAGTACCTACTAAGGTCCATGTGTGAACCTACAGGCCTTTTTATAAACAACATCCCATCGAATCCCTGTAACCTTTTGAGGTCACCATTATTGTTTTATTTTACAATTACTGGAACTAAGATTCTCATAAGTCTCTGGGGGAGGATTTGAACCTTGAGTGTACAACTCCATCTCCTGTGTCCTTTCCACCCTACAGTGCCATTACCCACTGATAACGAAACTTGTACTGAAACCTGTTTGATGTGTTCTAAACACTTAAAATAATGCAGAGAGGCCAGGTGGGGCACTCTAATGCCTGAGTTGACAGTTCAACAACTGAGTACACACACACACACACACACACACACACACACACACACACACACACACACACCAAGAGCTCTATGCCCCAAGATATGAACCTGTCAGCAAAATCCATGTCAGAAATGAGGTTCTAAGGATATTCAGTGGTGAAATCAGAGCTGGGTAGAGAAAGAGAAGGTAGGGGAGAGCGTATGGTCTCTTGTTATTTGTTAACTTTTTCTTTCCTTTTGCAGCAATGTCGGGATGAAGATTGGCTCAAAGAAACCAGATAGCCTTGTTTAAATATTAAACCTCCAGGAGAGTCTCTCATCCTTCGTTCCAGTGTCCTGAAACACTTTCTAACACAGGTGGGCAATTTCCCATCTAGTTCTCTACTAGGCTGGCTCTTTTATTCTAGAATGCATGTGGCCGAAGGGGCCCATGTGTCCCTGTGTGTAACAGGTGTGAGCACTGCTACCCAAGAGGCTGTCGATCTTAGGACCTGTGTTCTCAGAGCCAAGCCCGCAGGCTGTGCCTGGATAATTAGTAAATCAAATAGCTGCTCCTGGATCTGTGCCTAACATTTTCACAGGCATTGCAATGCTAACCTTCATTTCTCATTGCTAAAGCTATTGGAGAAGGAAGTTAGATTTTTGTTATAACATCTTGACTTTTTTTACCTCTGTAATTCTTAAAGTTCATTCATTTCAGTATCTTTCTGTTGAGTCAGGGAATCAATATTCTGCTCTCCACCAGTATCCTAGGTAAAAAGGAAGTTGCTCTGCACATAGAAATTTGCAAATTCTAACCTGAGAGACACCAATAGGTCTTCTAGCTCTACAGTTCTGTGTTTATATCCTAGGAAAATACACTAAGAGCAAACATAGTGGAGGCAAAAACTGGAGCACATAAAGGGGAGAGAAATCAGAAAGAATTGCCTGGAGGAGAGAAAACCAAGAGAAATCACTTATATTATAAATTCGGCAGAAGGATTATTAAATTTTAACAGAAGCAAAAGAGGAACAGTGGCCAGTCTGTAAGCGTAGCTAGGGATGTGGGGGTTAGGTAAATAGAGGGAGAGAGACTATTCTAGGTATAGCAGACACAAAACTGGGTTTAACAAGCTGTTCAGTTCATTCATTGCTCACTAAAGTTTGAAAACCACTGGACTCAAGCATAGTACCAATGCCTTTCTAAAAGATATTTCCATTAAATTATTTGTAGTGGGAAGTCAGGGAGCTTTAAGAAAAGGTAAGAGTATAACAAGAGTTCTTGGCAAATGAGAATGAGACAGGCAATTTGCACACTCCTTTCACAGATGTCCGTGGGAATGTGGTAAGCATGGCATGCCTCCCGCCGTGATGATGATTGGATGCAGAACTACTGACCTGTCCCAGAACTGAGACTCTGTAACCAAAAGGAGAAACAAAGGTTACCGCTAATTACTTGAGGGCACCCCTGAAGTGAGAGGAAGGGAAGGGGTGCAGATTCAGCTTAGCTTGAGTGTGGTGAGAAGAAGCAGTTTTGAAAACACAAACAACACCTTTGCATTATCTGATGCTATATAACAACATGAATTTATCACAAATGCCTAAAGAGATAAGGAGATAAGAACAAGAAGACATTAAAACTTTGGGTCAAAGAGAGGAAAGAAGAGGAAGAAGCCGCCGCCACCCTGGCCAGTTTGACTCAGTAACTAGTGTTGGTGGAGGACCAAGTGGTCCCAGTTCAATTCCAGGTCAAGGGCACATACCCTAGGATGCAAGTTTGATCCCTGGCCCTAGTTGGGGTTCTGCAGGAAGCAAACAATGGATGTGTCCTTCTTCCATAGATGTTTCTCTCTCTCTCAATCTCTCTCTCTCTCTCTCTATCCCTCTGTCCCCTACAGTCTCTCTAAAAGTCAATGGACTACTACGCTGCTGTAAAAAAATGCTGTTACCATTTGCAAGAGCATAAATCAGCGGTTCTCAACATGTGGGTCGCGACCCCTTTGGCGGTCGAACGACCCTTTCACAGGGGTCGCCTAAGACCATCCTGCATATCAGATATTTACATTACGATTCATAACAGTAGCAGCATTACAGTTATGAAGTAGCAACGAAAATAATTTTATGGTTGGGTCACAACATGAGGAACTTTATTTAAAGGGAACCACTGGCAGAAATGGACCTGGAGAGCATTATGCTCAGCGAAATAAGCCAGTCAGAGAAAGATAAATATCACATGATCCCACTCATTTGTGGAATATAATGAACAACATAAATTGATGACCAAAAATAGAACCAGAAACATAGAAGCATGGAACAGACTGTCCAACCTATGAGGGAAGGCAGGAGTTGAGGGGGTAAGAGATCAATCAAAGAACTTGTATGCATGCATAGGAGCATAACAAGTGGACACAGACAGTAGTGGGGTGAGGGCATGTGCAGGGGGGTGGCAGTGGATGGGAAGGAGTCAGGGGGGGAAGGGAGACTCATGTAATACTTTAAACAATAAAGAATTTAAATATTTTTAAAATTACAAAAAAATAAATTAAATAAAATAAAAATTAATGGAGAAAATATTCTTGAGTAAGGAGTCACATAAAAAAAAGAGGAGGAATATGTTCTCATGATTCTATACTGAGCAGCAAACAATATAAACCCACTGAAACAAGTTATGGACTCCTACATTCAACTTCTGAGAACTGCAGAATTCTATATCACAACCCCATCTGAGGGCAATGAAGAATATTACCTTGAAAAGAGAAAAAAGAATGCTAATATTTCCTCTCAAATTTAAATAATCTTGGGAAGATGAGATAGATGAAGAAAAGGAGACATCCTTCCCTTTTATCAATCACAAAATCTGAGAGCGAAAACAACAAAATATACAGAGAAGCAAATTTCAGATTTCCAGAGGAGGTTACTCTCTGAACTCTATATACTCTACTTCACTCTGATGGGTGACTATGATTATCAGGCAGCATTTTGGAAAAATAATATTGTGGATCCCTCAAAATTAGTCGGTCACTTATTATTGTACATCAAAACAAAGGCTTCAAAGCTCTCTACTAATGTTCATTATTAAAGTATGTCCTACAGTCTTTCTCTATTGTATTAACTTTCTATTGTTGCTGTAATAAACTATCACACTTAGTCTTTTAAAACAACACAAATTTACCATCTCACAGTTCTATATATAAAGTCTGAAACAGGTCTCAAATGGGCTAAAATCAAGGTGTCAACAATGTTGTGTTCCTTTCTGGGGGCTCCTGGGGAGTCTGTTACCTTGCCCTTCCCAGCTTGTCATGGTCCCCACATTCTTTGGCTCATGCCTCCTTCCTCCATCATCTAATCCAGGGCATTGCACCTTCCTGTGCCCTTTCCTCCAAAGTCACACTTGCCTTTCTCATCACAGTCAGGAAAGTTGTCCTCCTATAGAGACCCATGTGATTGGATGGAGCTACCTTAATATTACAGGGTAAACTCTCTATATCAAAGTCCTTAACTTAATTAAATCTACAAAGTCCTTTTTGTATGGGAGGTAATATCCATAGGTTCACAGGTCCCATACATTAGGGCATGAATATCTTAGTAGGTGAGGGATGGGGGAAGCACATTGTTCAACTGACCACAAAGATCTACTTTTATTCATAGTCAGTGAAATATTTAAGTATTATTTGTAATATGAGTAAAATACTTTAAAACCCTATTCAAAAATGTTTAAAATTTTAACTTCTTCAAGAATTTTATCCTAAAATTAAAAGTGTGATGTGTAAAGGGAGAGTATTCATCCAGAAATAGAACAGAATAAGAGAATACAGAAAATATTATAACTGCTCTAATGACCAACACTGAATAAGTAGCTAGTGTATATCCGAATCTCTCCTAGTCAAAAGTCAGTCATTTGGTAAACTGATTTAGAATAAAGACTTGCCCTAAAATGGCTACATAAAAACCAACTAAACAAAGTCAGTTGCATATCAACCACATTATAAACCAATATCCAAATGAATTGAGCTTCCTCATACATTCGTGCCCTCAGTGCTTGAATGATACCCCTGTTCATCCGCTACATAGCAAGTCACTCCTGACTAGTATAAAGGTCTCTTTTTTATATTGTGAAGGAAGGCATCTTCTTTCACATCAGTGAAGAAAAAATAATGCAAATGAGATAGAAACATGAGTAAAACTAATTTTTTGCACCAGTCCTGTAAGAGTGAGGCATAAAAGGACATAACCCAGGGTTGGAGAGACGATGCAGAAGCCAGCTGAGAACTTCTAGGCTGGAGACCCACAATATACCTTCATTATTTTGCATGACATGCTACAATATTCAAGTTCAGAAATGCCCATTTTGAACTGTCTGATCATAAATTCATACTAAAGTTAAATATTAATGGGTTTGGATCAACCACCATTGAAAGATGTTTTAACTTCTTTCATTCCAAAATGGAAAAGGGATCCTATATAATAAAAGGCTAATATGCAAATCAACTGAATGGCTATGACGCACACTGACCACCAGGGGGCAGATACTTAACGCAGGAGCTGCCCTCTGGTGGTCAGTGTGCTCCCACAGGGGAAGCACTGCTCAGCCAGAAGCTGGGCTCATGGCTGGGGAGTGCAGCAGCGGTGGTGGGAGCCTCTCCTGCCTCCATGGCAGCACTAAGGGTGTCCAACTGATGGCTTAGGCCCGCTCCCCATAGGGGACATCCTTTGAGGGCTCCGGGACCGAGAGAGGGTACAGGCTGGGCTGAGGGATCCCCCTGAGTGCACCAATTTCTTGCACCAAGCTTCTAGTAATAAATAAAAACAAAACAAAAAAAGGCCAAAGACCTTAACAAATGCCTCATCAAAAAAGGTATATAGGTGACAAAGAAGCCAATAAAAAGATGTTCCATATCATATATTATCAGGGAACTGTAACTTAGACAATAAGATACAACTATACACTTATTGAAATGGCCTAAATCCAGAAACTGACAACACCAAATGCTGATGAGGACGTGAAACAACAGAAACCCTCATTCATCGCTGGTGGCAATGCAAAATGCCACATTTACTCTGGAAGATAGATAGGCACTTTTTTTAATAAAACTAAAATAATCTTACCATATGTTCCAGCAATCGTGTTCCTTGGTATTTATCCAAAGAAGTTGAAAACTTATGTGCACACAAAAACCTGCACACAGATGTTTATAAAAGCTCTATTCAAAATTGCCAAAACTTGGAAGCAACCAAAATGTTCTTCATGTAGGTGAATGGATAAATGAACAGTAGTACATCCAAAAAAAATGGAATATTATTCAACAATAATAAGAAAAGAGTTATTAATCCATAAAAATGCATGGAAGAATCTTAAATGCATATCGCTAAGAGAAAGGAGCTAATCTGAAAAAGCTACATACTGTTTGATTCAAACTATATAGCATTCTGAGAAAGGCAAAACTATGGAAAGAGCAAAAAGATCAGTGTTTGACAGAGGTGAGGGAGGAGGAAGAGATGAACAGAAAGAACACAGAAGATTTTTAGGGCAGTGAAACTATGCTGTATGATACCATAGCGGCATATACATCTGTTTAAATTCATAGAATATGCAACACCAAGATTGAACCCCAATGTAAATTATGGACTTTGAATTATTATGATGTTTCAGTGTAGACTCACAGATTGAAACAAATGTACTACTTTGGTAGGGGAGGTTGTAGTGGTGGAGGTTATGCATATGTTGGGGCAGGAAGTATATGGGAAACCTCTATTTCTTCCTCTCAATTTTGCAAGAAACCTAAAAATGCCCTAAAAAAACAAAGTATTTTTTAAAGCTAGATTTTATTATTATTAACGTGTCTTTACCCAATTTGAAATATAACAGAAAATTTGAACATCAGATTATGCAGAACATTGACTATTCAGTGTGCAGGGTTGTCTTCCACTTTAAAACACAATTTGAGGGAAGGGAGATCCTTAAGCCTGCTAAAGGCCAGAATGCTTTCCAGTCTTCCTCTAACCAATGTCCAGACCTCCCCTGAGGTGGCAGTGCCCCCCGAGAGAATCAGCCACCTAAGTGCTGGTTTCTTCAGACTGCCACTTTCTACATGACTCCAAACCTTTCATCAGCACCCCCAATACAAGCCCCTAATTCTCTTCCCATTCTTCTAAAGTCCTATTACTTGAGGATATACATCTTAATACCCTGACAGGCCAACCACAGCTGAACTAGGGCCCTTATGTAGACACCCAACACAAAATGTATGATAAAAAATGAACATATGCAAGAAAAGCAAATTTCTCTTCACGAGTCATTTCCTTTAGCATAAACCATTTTTCTAAATTACCATATCAATTTTCACACACGAGTTCTGGTTCACCCATACCTAGGGTACGGTAAGAGCCAATATGTCAAATAAAGGATGATGATGAGTTAGTTCACATCTGCATGACAGCTAACACCAATGTGGGTTAAAATATGGTATCATTTAGTAGAACAGGCACTTCCATGCATGACACTGAATTGTAAAAATGTGCCAATTCATCTCATTGCCAATGAATTAGCACAAATTACTCATTCTTTCTCACTTGTTAGTCACTGTAGCCTAGCTCAGTGAATTTAGATGTTATTCCTTTGTGACCCTGTCTATTCTTACACTTAATATGAACTCTAAGAGGCATTTTCATAGTAAGAACTCTCCACTTACAACAATAAATTCCAACAGGCCATGACTTGTGTCATTTTTGTGTCTGGTGATATAATCCAGAATTTCGAAGGGGGCCTGACATGTAATAGACACTTCTTTAAAAGTTTGGAATGAATGAATAAACAAATGAATACTGTGTCCACTATGTGTGAATCATCATGATAAACAAAAAGGTAAAAACAAAAACAAAACCTCCCTGCCCTCATGGAACTCTCAGTCAACTGGGAAAATAAATATTAGTAACTAGAAGCCCAGTGCACGAAATTCATGTACTCGAGTGGGGGAGAAGGGGTCCCCCAGCCTGGCTTGTGCCCTGTCATAGTGTGGGAGCCCCGTGATAGATCGCCCCAAAGAAGTAGATGCCTCGATGGATTGCCCCAAAGAGGTAGGCCGGAGCCAGGAGGCAGGACCCCCAGAACCCCCAGGTAGGCCTCGCTGCATGGAGCTGGGAGGAGGCGGGACCCCCAGGCAGGCTCTGTGCTGTGCATGCAGTGTCAAGCCCAGCACCGCCCACCTGCACGCACCTGCTGTGCGTGCAGCCATCTTGTGATGGCATGACGACCACTGAGTCTTTTATTAGTAAGGATGTGCATGCCAATATGTGTTTGTATGTTTTTAAAGGGTAATGTCAAATGCAGAGTACTAATATTTCCCTTGGGTTAAAGAGACAGGACAAAATTCAATTCAAACTAAAGCAGTGTGTGTTACCCTCAGCACTCTTGAGATTTGGGGCTGGACAATTCTTTGTTGTAGGGGGTCTGTTTTGTGGATTATAGAAGGTTTAGGTTGACTCCTGGCCTCCCCTCAGTATAGGCCAACAGCAAGCCTCCAGTTGTGACAACCAACAATTTCAGAGGTTTTAAAAAGAGGTTACCCCAGAAGAGAAACATAAGTCTAAAGAACGTGAATTGCCGAAACCGGTTTGGCTCAGTGGATAGAGCGTCGGCCTGCGGACTGAAGGGTCCCAGGTTCGATTCCGGTCAAGGGCATGTACCTGGGTTGCGGGCACATTCCCAGTGGGAGATGTGCAGGAGGCAGCTGATCGATGTGTTCTCTCTCATAGATGTTTCTAACTCTCTATGTCTCTCCCTTCCTCTCTGTAAAAAATCAATAAAATGTATTTTTTAAAAAAACAAAACAAAAAACAAAAAAAAACGTGAATTTACCACATAGAGGGAGGAAAGGAAGAGGAGAAAATCATGAGCTTCTGGATGAGAGCATCTGGACTCTATTTCTTTGCATCTGGCAAAATGCATAAAAAAAAATAAGTGCCTTATAATTATATTGTCCTTATAACCTATGAAATCCATTCATGCATATGTGATCCATACAATAACCTTATGGGAAAATAGGGCTGATATTTAATTCTTTAGACCAGTGGTTCTCAACCTTGGCTGCACATTTAGAATCACCTGGGAATCTTTTTAAAATCCTGATTTCTGGGCCTGATCCTCTGGAAATTCTGTTTCTTTGTTATGGGGTGGGGCCACAACATTAGTAACAAAGAAACAGAATTTCCGGAGGATGAGGCCCAGAAATCAGGATTTTAAAATGATTCCCAGGTGATTCTAATGTGCATCCAAGGTTGAGAACCACTGCTTTAGACACTAAAAACACAAAAGTAATCCAGAAAAATAAAATGACATGCCCAAGTTCCACCCGGGATTTTAGTGGTCTTTGTTCTCTTCAGAACATGTCTTTGATATTTATTTATGCCTCAACCACTCGGGTTACTTATTCTTCCAATCTGTACCTGGCTGCATTAAGTCATGACTGTTTAATAACTTTCAACTAACAGGCTCTATCTATTCCACAATGTCTGCTCTATGTCAGACACTTGGCTAAATTCTGAGGCTAAACCTCTGAGAAAGAGGTTTCCTTTTAAAATGGCAAATGCTGGATAGTTTCTTGGAAGTGACATTTTCCCCTTAAAGGAATAAAAATAAAGTGAAAAAGAAGTTCTTATAACTCTAAAAGCAGGTATTGGGGAGAAATTTAAAAGAGAAGGAAGGCAGTTTTTGGCCCAGAAAAACTGAGATACTTCTCAAGTAAAACCAGAGAAGAGCAGAGCAGGATAACAACAAAGACCTGCCCAACAGAGTGACCCACAGGGGAAATGGGAAACTTGGTCAGGAACTAGGAAACCTGGCTTCACCTTCCTGTTCCACTACTCAGGTGTTGACCTTAAGCAAGTCATTTAATCATTTTGATTCTGAACGTTCCCCTTCAGACTATTTCAGACTCTTAGGCCAGTTTAAATGGATTTGCAATGTACATTTCTCACATGCTACCTACCTGCTAAGCTATTGTCACTGCTGCTGCACTGTCCTTGCGCCAAAGCAAGGCAACTGGAAGGATCTCCAAGCCTACAGTATCGAGTTTTGTTAAGCTTCACACTGGGATGCTATGACTATGTTATGTAAAAATGACACTGACATGTGAAAACCTAAATTCAAGGCAGAGTGGCTTCAGCCAGCTGTGCCAATTGATCTTGAAAGGCATTTCCACAGGGGACACCTCCAGAACAGTTGTGTTTCCTCCAGAGTCTCACCTGAGGTCAAGATCCAGAAGGCCAACTGATAGCCCTGGCGACTCCCTGGGGAGCTGCAATTGAAGACACTCTCTAGATTCTACACTTACACAGGTATCTCCCTTCCTGTCAGACTCTAACCTAATTGATAATTATCCAAGACAAGATTCCCTCTTTTTGCTCCTTCCCCCAATTGCAAAAAAAAAATGAGAGAGAGAGAGAGAGAGAGAGAGAGAGAGAGAGAGAGAGAGAAAGAGAGAGAGAGATTGAAACTATAAAAGCTGCTTTTATTAAGTAAATTATATGGATGTTCTACTTTTGGAAAGAAGAAAATGTATAAAATTAATAGTAGTCGATAGAAACCTGAGCTGCATGTTCACGAAGTGGCAATTGATTTTCAGATTATTGATCCTGTTAAGAAAGCAAAGACTCCTTTTACTTAACAACAACAAAATACATAGGCACCAAATTTTGTGTCACTTTCAGGTGACATGGAAATACTCCGAAGCACTGAGTTAAACCCAGTTTTTAAAGTGCTGTCTTAAATTGACTACAACATTAATTATTTCCAAACCCATGAGTCCACAAAGCTATTTCATTGTTGCATAAGTCACTTTCAGGAGAAGAATGTAACTTCCGATTACTCTTCACTATTTAAGAAGAGTAAGAAAATGTATTGCTAGCTCCCTGACATCAAATGCCAAATAAATTATTTGAGCAGATACACAGAGATCCCTTTCAGTTGAATAAAAATATTGATGAGACATGTCAAGCAAAATATTCCAGGTCTACTGGAGAAATGTCATTGATGTGCTCTGACATCCCATAGTGGCCTGCAAATAGGGATGTCTTCTTATCATCATACTTGCACAAGAATAGAACAGCAATAGTGACCACAATATGTGGCTGGAACCTCACTGACATTCCACATCCATGTCAGTTAAGGGGTTATTTATCTGTGGCTTTGGCTTATCAGATCATTTTGATGTTCAATTTGAGCAACTACAATGTACCCTGGAGGATTAAATCCCAAGAATCATCTCAGATGCTTCTGATCAAGCACCTGGGTGAGCGCACAGGTAGACTGAGAATGTCACAGCATCAACTTGGCATGCATCCCTTAGGAATGATTCAAGGGGAAATGGTGGTCTGATGAAAGGCTGTGACACAGACCTACATATATGTAAATGCACACAGAAGTTTCAATTCTCATCGTTTACCTGAAATAAAAGTGCCTGATCTCTTCCACAAACATGACATTTTAGAATTTCATAAAGAGTGATGAAAATATGCAAAATGGTACAAAAGACTGAAACAGGAGGACTCGGTTAAGATATAAAGAAACCATCAGCACAACTCATACTTCTGATGGTAGTTACTATGCAGCACTGTGACATCCATCAAGAAAATTTCTTTAAAAGCTAGAGAATAATGGAAAGAAGCATTCGGGGCAGGGTAGTGGGGGTAGAAAAGACATTAAATTGTTCATAGGGACCCACTGAAAGAAAGAACCACAAATTGTACGTGTCTGGTTAGTAATCATAGTAATCCTACAATTTAGAGCAGTGTAATGTGAATGTTTCTTCCCCCTGATTCTGGTGGTATGCTTTAAATTGAATTAATACATTGCATGATTCAAATATACTATTCAGTCTGAAAACCTCTGCTCCTGGAACTTTAGGATAACCTGATTGGTAGCAATGTGGAAGCTACTATAGCATGTGGACCCAGCATGTCAAACTTGCGGCCCGCGGGGCGCATGTGGCCCACAACAAATATTTTTGCGACCCAGCCAATATAACGGTATGTAAGAAACGTTTTAATAAAAATTTCATAATTTAACTTTTACAATATCCTGTTATACATAATTATTAATAATAAACCACAACGTTCACTAATGACTGATTACTATAATCATGTTGCACTCATTTCCCTTACGCACCTTACATGCAGGCACACCATTTCTCTCCACTAATACCCGCAGCGAATATTTTAGCAGCCAATTGCCACGTCATTAGTCTTGGACTGACTTGTTTGGTGTGCACAACAGGAAATATTTCGCTTTTGGAGAACAAGAAAAATAGGGTTTATCTGCATTACACTTATTAATTTGTGCAGTTATTCAGTGTCTGGTAAGTTAATGTTCAAGAAAAAATATTAATTTTTATAAAAATGATCTATTATTTTATGTTAATGATTACTCATTTATTTTAGCCCTTTGTATTCAGCATGTATCTATCGAAATAAACCTCAGTTTCTATGAAAATTGAAGCTTTTGGTTTTTTGCAGCCCACATAAACTTAAACCTTGTTTATTTGGCCCATGTTAGCCTTTGAGTTTGACATGCTTGATGTAGACAGTCATTCATGCAGAAGGACCCAGAGTCTGACAATCACATTGCATAAGGACAAGACAAACTGAACAGCTAAGTTCCCTTCTAATGTGTCCTCATAGCATGACACATAGAAATTAGTAAGTAACCAGTCTTCTCCCTTCCCATCAAGGGCCTCTGTTGATGTGCTGATTTCAGCTCTACAACCCCCAATCCACCCACAAGAAAAAAGAGATGCCTTTTATCCTTGCCCCAATCAAAACACCTGGTTTTCCACTTATCCAACCTCTAACTTCTTCTTCCAAAGCTTCTCTCTAAACTCTAACTGATCTTTAAAGAGATATTCAGAATAAAATTATGAACATGAGGAAAGATACATCAATATAATAGAACTATAAACACTAAGGATTATGTTTAACTATACCCATGAATAAACATCAATATTTGTCCATAATGAGTAGGAAAACTGAATGCATATTGCCAGAAATATTTTTGAGTTTTATTAATATGAGAAGCACAGAGTTGTTACTATTTTATAGAAACATGAATTAACTATAAACACAAAGAGCAGGAGAACGGTAATGCAACAAATATGAAAAATTAGCATAGATGCTCAGTGTGGGATTTTAGTCATCAAGCTTTACTTGACAATTTTACTCACTGTTGTGTTAAACTACTATTTTGCTTTCCTTGGTCCTCCTTCAAATGGCAGAATTAACAACTTGCAAGTATTGTTTTTGATATCCAATTAAAGGCAAAATATTCTGAAAAAGTTTATTAAACTTAATTTATCTCACCGTCAGACAATTGTTGAAAAGCACAAGATTTGTATTGATAGATTGAAAGCCTTAATTTCTTTTCTACCATCATTAGTGAGGATTTTTCAAGATGAAAATGCATGGATTTACTGGACTGGAAACATGATTTTCACATCAATAAGTTATTCAAAATAAATGTTTCCTATCCTACTAATTCAGTCTCTGAATGACCAACATCACCATATTTACTTTGGGAAAAGGTTTTAATTGGGCCACCAAACCATCTTATTAGATCGATCTTTCCGGGAGGT
Source organism: Myotis nattereri (assembly GCF_964212035.1). NCBI lineage: Eukaryota > Metazoa > Chordata > Mammalia > Chiroptera > Vespertilionidae > Myotis > Myotis nattereri. The sequence goes on along the minus strand of NC_138076.1, from coordinate 38,082,815 downwards.
GTCAGGTTAGTGTTACATTTTAGCATAAAACCAATAAAACTTTGTAGCTATATAGCTGCAATTTTCAATCATTTTTATCTCATGGCACACAAATTCATTAGTAAAATTCTGTGGCCGACCTGATAAAAAAGATAGGTATAATTCTGATTCATTCACCCTCTAGACCAGTGTTCTCAACCTTCCTAATGCCGCGACCCTTTAATACAGTTCCTCATGTTGTGGTGACCCCCAATTTCACTGTTACAAATTGAACATAATTAAAGCATAGTGATTAATCACAAGTACAATATGTAATTATATATGTGTGTTCTGATGGTCTTAGGCGACCCCTGTGAAAGGGTCGTTCAACCCCCAAAGGGGTCGCGACCCACAGGTTGAAAACTGCTACTCTAGACGATTATTATTGCATTGATTGTTGTCAATTTTTCATTTGACAATCTAAGGGAAAAGAGGTCAGTGCCCCTGACTAAATAGTCAGGTATTGCATGCTTTAAACATTCTTGTAGTATACCAGTTGAAAATCACTGCTTTGTAGCATTCTAAGAACCAACACATGTAACTCCACATATGGATCAGACAACTATATTCAGAATGCAAAACTCAGTTATCAAAACAAGTATTATATATTCTTCTAGTTTGTAACCTAGATAAGAAGAAAATAAGACATTTAAATGAGAAATTTAGAAATAAAATACAGCTACAATTGTGAATGATTATCATCCAAAAATTATTTGGATGGTTAATAGGCCCACATTTAAGCCACTTCTTTAGTAAACAAAATTAACCAGTTTATACCCAATCTCACCTCTCTCTCTCTCTCTCTCTCTCACACACACACACACACACACACACACACACACACACACACACATTTGGCCCAGTTACAATTTTTTATTTATTTTAAGAATAATTCATATGATAATGCAAAATTCAAAGATTCTTATTATAATCATGTATTCTCTTGAGAGATATTTAGGGATATTCATTTTTATAACACTAGCCTGTTGAGGACAGAATAAGGACTGAAATGTTTTAAACACCTTCACCTTCTCAAGTACTTTTTGTCAGCATTATAAAAGAAAGTTTAATCCAAGCTTTTTCTGTTGTTTTTTAGAAATATCCTTTGAAACAAGACTCTTTTTTTTTAATATTTTATTGATTTTTTTACAGAGAGGAAGGGAGAGAGACAGAGAGTTAGAAACATCGATGAGAGAGAAACACCGATCAGCTGCCTCCTGCACATCTCCCACTGGGGATATGCCCGCAACCCATGTACATGCCCTTGACCAGAATCGAACCCGGGACCCCTCAGTCCGCAGGCTGACGCTCTATCCACTGAGCCAAACCGGTTTTGGCGAAACAAGACTCTTAAACTAGAATTATTATTTTGGTTATTTAAAAAAGCAACTGATATAAAGTGGGGTTTTTTTAAGCAGTTTATCATGAATTATGAGAGTTTCTAATCCATGAAATGACCTATTATTGATTCATGTAATCAGGATTTTGGGGGTTGTTTTATTTTTTCAAAATAGCCTAGTACATACAAGCTGTTTAATGATATAGAAAAGTGGAAATTAAGCCTCTTATGTCGTATTCTGGCTCTGCCACTTATAAACTGTTGTGGCCTTAGAAAAAAATATTCAGTCTTTTTTTTTCTCTTCTGAAAAATTGGAGTAACAATAAATACCTACACTACATGATCGCTGTGAAAATATGAGATAGTGTATATGTGCAAAGCAATTAGCAGAGTGCCTGCTGTATTGTAGATTAGTACATGGTAACTGCCATTGTTTCGCTGTATCTCCATTATGGTTTCCCACGTTATATGCTCACAACACTGGGAGATAGAGTGTAACCTCCATATTCAACCTGAGCCACGTAAAGCTTAGCTATTCGGTGACTTTTCTACGGTCACATAGGACTCCTCTGCAAGTCTTCTGATTCCAACTGCCGCTGTGCGTTCTCACTCCTCCTACCTGGGCTACACTGCACCTGGGAGGTGTTGGCCAGGGAAAGTGATGTGCATCTGTGTGAGAAGGGGGTGGCCATGGCATTCGGCAACTAATCCAATGGGAAGACACAGCCAGGGATAATGGCACTGGCCACTGGAAACCCACAGTAACCAGAGCTTAAGTCTGACTTTAGCACTGAGGTTGTCCTCACTCAGGTACATTTACAATGTTCATCGGGCTTTTCTTTACTATGGAGGAAAAGCAGGTTTTTCCTATACGTACATTGCTGTGGAGTCCAACCTAATCCCTCTGATACCATCACACTAATTATTTAAATCTGAATAACTACCTGCCCTAAAATAGCAATCTCTGACATTGCTGTTTCAGCTGATAATGAAAGAAATTTGTTTCAAAGTAAAAAAAATAATAATAATAAGATACAAAATAAAAACATTAAAATATGTGTCTCCTGAGAAAACATCAATAGTCAAAACAAACTCAGTAAACCATGTAAAAGAAAAATTTTGGAAGAAAGATGCAATATATACAAACTTGAGTAAATATTAATCTAAACATGCCAGTAAATCCTCATAGACTATATATAATTTAAAATAAAAGGCACAACCTTTGACTTGTACAATCCAATTCCTTTTCCTTTATTGCCTTCCTTTAAACTCATTCTTTAGTTTAATGAATAACTGTGCTCTTTCTCCACCTCAATGAATCAGAAAATCCAATTTCTTATTGGCTCTAGAATCACTGTTCCAGGACACAGCACCCAGGCTAGACACATCATCTTAGGACCTCACTGTCCATGCAAACCCTTCTTTCTGTTTTGAAGTCCAGATCATCATTAATATCTACTGTTTGCCTGCCTGAGTGCTATGGTTTGAATTGTGTCACACACCCCAGGATTCATATGTTGAAGTCTTAACCCCTAGCACTTCAGAATGTGATCTTATTTGGAAATTGGGTTGTGACGGATGTAATTAAGATAAGGTCATAATGAGGAGGGTAGGTCCCTAATCCGCACGGGTCCCTAATCCATTAGGGTGGTCCCTAATCCATACGACTGGCATCTTTGTAGAAAGAAGAAATTTGGATACAGATGCACACATAGAAAGAATGCCTTGTAAACATGAACTGAGTGATGGGGAGGGGCAACTACAGGTCAAACCACAAGAAGCTAGGGGAGGCACAGAGCATGTTTTCCCTCACAGCCTCAGAGGGAGCTATCCCTGCTGACACATTTCCAGCCTCCAGAGCTGTGAGAACATAGGTTTCTGTTGTTCAAGACCCCCATTTGTGGTATTTGGTTATGATAGCTCTCCTAGTAAAGTAGGACAAGGTGGTTGTCTCAAAAAGTTGCTCCCAGGACTTGGTATTCTGTTAAAAGCTGTATAAATATAAGAAAAAAACAAGGCAAAGCCCAATGCAGTGCATTTTCTTTCAAGGCTAAGTGGATGATCAGGTTACTCAAATGTATTAAGAGTAAAATAAATGAGCAATCTCTAGGGCATACTTATTCTTCCTTCTGAATCAGTATAACTCAATAGGTTAAGGCAGTGGTTGGCAAACTCATTAGTCAACAGAGCCAAATATCAACAGTACAACGATTGAAATTTCTTTTGAGAGCCAAATTTTTTAAACTTAAACTATATAGGTAGGTACATTGTTATTAACTTAATTAGGGTACTCCTAAGCTGGCCTTTGCTAAAAACGACCTCAATCTGATTGTGGTATGTTTGCTGAGGTGGACCCCTTCCAACTCTCCCATCCACACTCGTCTTGTATACTTGTTTCAGATAAATAAGTGTGGATGGGTGAGTTGGAAGGGGTCCACCTCAGCGAATGTACCTCAAAACAATGTACCTCCCCCGCACTGCGTATCCCACGGCCCGCCTGCGCCACATCTCCCATCGCCCGACTGACCGACACCCCCCACTTCTTCTAACGCCACTTCTTCAAAATAGACTCGCCCAGGCCGAAAACCGACTTCTGCACATGGGCCATGAAGTTTCAATCGCACTGTATGTGCGCACCCGCATGTGGTATTTTGTGGAAGAGCCATACTCAATGGGCCAAAGAGACGCATGTGGCTCACAAGCTGCAGTTTGCCGACCACTGGGTTAAGGAATTTATAAAACTAAAGGCTTTCTGGATCATATATATCTGGGTGAGAGAAGCTCTCATAAGCAAAGAAAAAGAAATTTTGTTTATTTGGAACCACACTTCATGGTCATTATACCTGCAATCACCATAACTTGCTTAGTATGAATAGTCATAGCTGCCCTGCAGATACATTAAAATGTTGATTTGGGATTACTTCCCAGTTCCTTCTGGTTATGTGTAATATAGCATATGGTAATATCCTATATAATAAAAGCCTAATATGCTAAGTGTCCAGTCAGCCAGTCATACGTTCAACCAATCAAAGCGTAATATGCTAATGATATGCTAAGACCGCTCAATCGCTCACTATGATGTGCACTGACCACCGGGGGCAGACAGTAGACCGGTTGACCAGTCGCTATGATGTAACTGACCACCCAGGGGCAGACGCTCTGACTGACAGGTTAGCTTGCTGCTGGGGTCTGGCCAATTGGGACTGAGCAAGATGGGACGGACACACCCTGGAGTCCTCCTGTGGTCCCTCCCCAGCTGGCCAACTTCCTGCGTCCCTCTCTGGCCCCAATCATGCACCGGTGGGGTCCCTCGGCCTGGCCTGTGCCCTCTCACAATCTGGGACCCCTTGGGTGATGTCAGAAAGCCGGTTTCGGCCCAATCCCGCAGGCCAGGCTGAGGAACCCCACTGGTGCACGAATTTGTGCACCAGGCCTCTAGTACAGATATAATATGATAGGTATCTAAGTTTTTTTAATCTAAATTTTAAAACATATCTTCTACTCCAAGGATTTTGAATAAAGGATTATGCATTTTATATTCTTTTAACATTCACCACCTCACACCAATAAAAGAAATCAATCAATAAATTCTTACTGGATATCTATTATGTAATAAATGTTGCAAATAAGACATTTAATGCATCAGGGGAACTACTCTGTAAAGTACATGATTGTCTCATCACTTTGCTGTACATCTGTACATCTGAAACTAATACAGAATAATATTAAATGTATACTGTAATTAAAAAATAAGAAAATTCACCCCCCACACAAAAAGACAGAGCCTTAATTCATTGATAGTTTATAATCCAACTTAGATAATAAAAACATAAATCCGCTGAAAGAAAAGCTATGCTATAATAAACATCACAGATTATCCAAGATTAACTACCAAATTGAAGATGTCACATCTTTCACTTCTCTATTCCTTGTCCCTGGAGGCATCATTCTTTCTCTCTGAGCAAGAAATTGCCTGAAAAATGCTCCTACACTAGGCAATCCCACTTCACACTTAAGAACAAAGTGTCTGTCACCCTAGGCAAATAAATTTATAAAACAGGTTATCAATTCAAAGGCAATGTTGAACTAAGTTTAACCAAGACTCATAATGGCCCTGCAGGGTTTAGTGCAAGCTTCCCAACCTCCACACCTCCTGCTAAGAACCAATATTTATTCTAGCACTTTCTAAGTTCCAGATGCTTGCTCAGTGCCTTATAAATATTTAATCCTCACCTAGCCCTGAGGTATATGTACATTAGATTCATTTCCCAGAGGAAAAACTTCAGAAAAGTTAAGCAACACATACAAATGGCCTAGAAATTATAATTCGTGGCGTTGAGATTGGGAAATTAATTAAACAGCTGACTCAAAAGTTTATACTTTTCCTACCAACTTCCCTCAAAGGTGACAGTCAGAGTGAATTATAGGGAAAGAGATAAAATTTCTTCTCTCGTGGGCACATGATCTAGTGGGGTAGGTAGGAAAGTAAATACTTATTTTAAAACAATATATTCTTAATTATGTGGAACTGCTCTCACATTGCACATTAGAGTCTAGTACAGGGGTGGGCAAACTTTTTGACTCGAGGGCCACAATGGGTTCTTAAACTGGACCAGAGGGCCGGAACAAAAGCATGGATGGAGTGTTTGTGTGAACTAATATAAATTCAAAGTAAACATCATTACATAAAAGGGTACGGTCTTTTTTTTTTTTTTTTAGTTTTATTCATTTCAAACGGGCCGGGTCCAGCCCGCGGGCCGTAGTTTGCCCACGGCTGGTCTAGTATCTGTGGCCCCAACTACTAAAATTCCAGTAAAGCCCACATCCTATCACTAGAGCAATAGAAAATGCCCCACAAATGTTCAAAATGCCCTCCAAGGGTAGTGTAGTGCCTCTGCTGTAAAGAATGGCTGGCCCCCCAGATAGAGAAGAAGCATGTTAGCCCTTAGGATCTGGCTCTGGCCTTCCTCTTCAGGCTCCTCTGCTGCTCCACCTGCCTCCTAAACCTAAGAACTCTTCCTAGTTCCCTAAGAGGGTCACGGAGTCAGTCCATGGGCCTGAATGTCTTGTCTTCCTTTGCCTCCAAGAGGCTTACCATTTGTCCCCAACATTTAACATAGTACCTGGCACATGATACTCACTCACCAAGCTGTAAAACATGAATAAAGAAGATTTCACTGCTCAAATTCCTTTAGACCACAGGCATGTGGGCAACAATGATTTAATGGCTGATACAAGTCTCCATAGTTATGGACATTTATTCTTGGTTGTTTTTTTTTGTTTGTTTGTTTTTTGTTTAAATATATTTTATTGATTTTTTTTCAGAGAGGAAGGGAGAGAGATAGAGAGAGTCAGAAACATCGAAGAGAGAGAAACAGCGATCAGCCGCCTTCTGCACACCCCCCACTGGGGATGTGCCCGCAACCAAGATACATGCCCTTGACCGGAATCGAACCTGGGACCCTTCAGTCTGCAGGCTGACACTCTATCCACTGAGCCAAACCGGCCAGGGCTACTCTTGGTGTTTATAGCATTCTTTGGAACAAGGCAAGACAGAAAAAACTAAATTTAAATCTGTTGTCACTTACGCAAGGAAATACTAAGCTTGTGCTTTTTTAAATGTCAGTTAAAGACTCAGATCACATTTTGAGAAATAATAGTGGACCATGATATTAGAAGGCTGCAACTTTTGACCACATCTTTTTGGTATGAGATTATCATATTCATAATTTTCTTACAAAAATAAATTTTTAAAAATCAGTGGATTTAGAGATTTTCTTCCCTAGAATTTTAGACAGACGTCTATAGTGGACATTTATAATGAATATCACTTGTGGAGTATACACTGAAATTACACTTAACTAAAAACCAGCCATTTTGTAATATGAGGGAGAGGCTTATATCCCTCAGCTTGGCCATCTCCCCTGTAAGACCATGGATGAAGCATACTGAGGCACAGAATTATTCTCTGGATTAGAAAGAGTCCATTTTCTTAATGCCCTCCTCTCAGACCACCCTCATTGGTTAGTGTTAATCAGACAGACATTCTTCATCCTCTTCTTGGTCTTTAGACTTTCCCTGGGGTTTTTCATCTTCTTGGATGGCATCAGCTGCTACCAGTCTCTGCTATTACCAAATATCTCTACATCCCACATCTTAGCATCCTGCTAGACATTGTACCTGGATGTCCCAACCCAGATTCAACTTCCGCGTCCGAAACCTCAATCACTATGTTTCTCCTCTCCACCACCCACCCCGGCTCTTCCCACCACAGAGTAAGGTGTCACTCCTACACTGCCTAGGTAGTCACCCGTCATCCCTGCTTTTAACTCACCCCAACAGAAAACCAATCACCACTGCCATCGGTGTTACTTCCAAAGTATCTCCTGAAACCAGCTTCCCTTCCAGCTCCCACACAGCCACCTTAGTTTTCGGTGTTCTTCATCTTCTATTTGGATTACTGCCCAACCAGGCATCAGGTTCTCCCACTCCAGTCCCATATCCACACTACAGTCCCAGTTTTCTGCCTAAAAATAAAATCTGACCTTACCCACTTAAAGACTTTGCCAGTTCCTTTTTTTGTTTGTTTCTCACAGGTCAATGCCCCATTTGTAGCATACGAGGATCCAACCTAGATTTTTAGTCTTCTCTCCTACCTCATGCACATGTTTTTCTACTTCTTTTGAAGTTTTAAAATAATTTCCAATATATGCTGAGTCCTTTTGGATTCTCTGCCTTTGCACATACTTTGCCTTGCACCCGAAGTGCCTTTCCCTGCTTCAGTGTGATGCAGATCAAACGTCATTTGCTTTCTGAAATGCTTATTGATTTGGCCCTGGAAGGACTAATCTCTCTCTCTCTCTCTCTCTCTCTCTCTCTCTCTCTCTCTCTCTCTCTCTCTCTCTCCTTTCACAGTGCTTCATTCATTCTCCAAATAGCAGTCAATGGGATCTTTTTGAAGCATAACTAAGATTACATGTGCCTGTTGAACACCTTGCAGTGGCTCTTTATCCTGCCTAGAATAAAATCTAATCTCCTTACTCAGTCCTACTGTAGAGTCTCCCTTAGAATGAGGCAGTGAGGCCTCTGCTCTGGGCCCCACCATTTAACACATCAAAAACAAGCCGATGATTCATTTATTAAAGAACACGAGGGTGCCTCTGTCACTTGGGATCTGAAGTGTAGTGATGGCATAGCACACCCCAGGTGTGGCAGCCACAGTACAAAGGCCAGATCCAGATTACCTATTTTTGCAAATAAAACTTTTGGAACACATCTGCATCCATTCATTTACATATTTTCTAAAGCTGCTTTTGCCCTACAACAAGTGCATTAGTTGGGTAGTTGGTCAAATTCTATGACTCAGAAAGCCTAAAGTATTTGGCCCTTTATAAAAAAACTTGCCAAACCCTAGCTCAGTCTATAACTCTGAACGCCTGTTCTTGTGACTACCAACATTCAGGCCCAAAGAAACAACTTCTCAACATGTGTTGACCTTTTTCCTCAAAACAAAGGCTATTTTTTGTCCAAGTGGTGCAAAGGACTGTAGGTTATGCCACCACCACCATCAGTGATTGACTCTTCTTTGGGAGCCAAAGAAGATTTGAGCTTGTTAGCTATAAAAAGAAACATTAATTATCTTGTCAAATTATTCCTCTAAGCGAATATAGATGCAATTGATACTTAGATAACAAATAGTATTTCCCTAAAGTGCTGTGTCCATTTACTTCTCTTCATGCTCTCATTCGTGGTTCCAGAAGTACTCACAATTTAGCACATTCTATGTAACAGTCGTGAATGTTAGTCAAGAAAAATTCTGTAACATTAAAATATTTACTTTTGCCCTATCTCGCGTCGCTCAGTGGTTAGAACATAGGCCCATGCACCGAAGCGTCTTGGGTTTGATTCCTAGTCAAGGGCATGTACCTGGGTTGCAGGTTCAATCTGATCTATGGCCCCCATCTGGGCGCATGGGGGAGGCAATCAATCAATGTGCCTCTCTCACATCGATGTTTCTCTGTCTTCTCTCTAACTCCCACTTCCACTCTATAAAATATATAGATACATCTATTTATTTCTATCTTAAATTTGTATATAAATTGGTCTAGATATAACATATGAAGCATGATCCTAATTTTTTACCCTCACAACTATTTAACATTGAATACCAGCATTTTATTATATTTATAAAATGCTAGAGGCCCGGTGCACGAAATTAGTGCAGGGGAGGGGCGTCCCTCAGCCCGGCCTGCACCCTCTCACAATCTGGAACCGCTGGCTCCTAACTGCTCGCCTGCCTGAATGATTGCCCCTAACCACCTCTGTCTCTGCCCCCGCCATGGCAGCTTCGTCCGGAAGGACATCCGGAATGACGTCTGGCAGGTCATTCGGCTGTTTGGTCTAAGTAGCATATTATGCTTTTATTATTATAGATTATTACAGACAATATAGTTATAAAACAAAAAATGAATCTAATTATATATATAATTGAATTAAATTTAAAAGAAACAATTTTAACACGGATGTATTATAATCAGTATTTTCCACTTATTATAATGGGTAATTAGGAAAATTTTAGAAAATCAACTATTAGAAAATCAAGCCTAATTAGTGATTTTGCTAAAGTAAAAACACGAAAAATAAAATTTAAAGAGTAATAATAGTTGTTTATAAATTATGAATGTTTTTACTATCTTATAAATATAAGCTCACTAACCTATATCCAGAACATCCAAAAATAGGCAATAATGAAATCTGGTCATTTAAAATCGTTTGCTAACATTCAGTCACACAAATCTTACAGTTTTATGAGTATTTTAAAATCTTGTCTTTGTGAAGGTATATTTGTCACAGTAGAAGGAAGCATAGTTCAGTCACAGTTAATGAGTTTGATCTATAATCTTAGCTCTTTAGACCTATGGCACATGAGTCTCCATTTGCACTCCTGCCTCAGGCCAGACAATTGGAAGGGGTGGTCCTGCCTACTGTGCTCAGTGTCTGGCTCCTGACCATCTCTGAGCCTGCTTCCTAGGTTCCTGCCACACTCCTAACTGCTTCCTCTTTGGAGCTTTCGCACTCTTGTTCCCTCTGCCAGAGGTGTAGCTATTCTTGAGGCTGGTCTTATATGATATGCAGACCCCGGGTTAAGAGTCAGCCTCCGTTTTCTAGACCAACAACTTAAAGGGGCTCTCTAGATTCCCTAGCACAGCAGTCTATGTTTTCCTCACAGCATCCTTGGCAACCTAATATATCCTTATAACTTTGTTAACTTAATGTCTGACTCCTCCAGATAGGATATAATTGGTATGAGAACAGAAACTTAGATCTACCTTTTAACACTGTATTCACAGTAACCAATACGATATTTGAAACACTGGAGCATAAATATTTGTTGAGTAAATACCTATTTACAGCATGAATATTTCTATTGTAACTATCTGTGGCTATGATTTTTCTCTTGGTTGACAAGAAGCTCTTAATGCAAAATTCATTGCTGACTCAAAAATACTTACTGAGTAAATGAAAGAATAAGTAAATAGATAAATGATTAAATAAATTCATTAGTTATAAAGAGTATATTTCCAATTCAATTAATAAAGTATTTTAGACCTTGGGTTAATTTTTTTCAGCACCTTAGTTTCTCCATGTGCTGAATCTTATAATAACTCTCTCCCATCAAAAAAAAGTATTTTTGAGTTAATTTGTACAAGCCCGTAAAACTCCTCCACTGACAATCACGTAACCTTATTATTGTTGTGTCTCAGCCACCAGCTCAGAATGCCATTTGGCAAGAAAATGTTCAAAGCAGATGGACATGAAATATGTGAAGCTCTTCTTATTTTTATTAGCACTCATATTAAAGAACATGAGCCTCTATAATCAAACAATACTGCAGGGAAGCTGCTGCTCCTGACAGCCACAGCCCCCACAACACAAACCCTGCTTCTATGAGTCTGATTGCTACTAGCACAATCAGAGATTTTAGTCCAGTGCAGAAAAAGGGGACTGTTTCATTAACAATTTTCTGGCTTTCCAAGAAATCCTTGACAAATATATGGAAAATGAAAAACATGAAAATAAAATCTAGACAAACTCTCTTCACTTAGATGACATTTGTGTCGATTTTTCTCAATAACTCCAGCTCATTTTTTATCAGATAACAGACTAAAAGTTTGTCTGCATGTTGTTCTACCTTCTTAGAGGATAATTAACTGCTTCACTTGTCATCAGTGGATTTTATATTAGCTCATTAAGTTTAAAAAATGTATAATTCTTTCTTTCAAAAAGTGAAATTGGTATCATATTATTTAAAAAGTAATGTATGTAGACATTAGAGAAAGCATAGAAAACAAAGCTATAATCTTCTCTCCACTCAGAGGTTTGCCACTATTACATCTTAGAGCAGTGGTTCTCAACCTTGGCTGCACATTAGAATCACCTGGAAATCTTTTTAAAATCCTGATTTCTGGGCCTCATCCTCCGGAAATTCTGTGTGTGTGGTTTTTTTTTATGGGGTGGGGCCACAACATTAGTAACAAAGAAACAGAATTTCCGGAGGATGAGGCCCAGAAATCAGGATTTTAAAAAGATTCCCAGGTGGTTCTAATGTGCAGCCAAGGTTGAGAACCACTGACTTAGAGTATCATTTCTAACACACACACATACGTGCATTTTTTTTTCAAAATAATACCATATGTAGGTTTTGTAATTTGTTCAATTAAGGATGTCTCTATCTGCTTTTCAATAAATCTCATGTCATCTAGTACCCAATACTATTTGAAATGTCAGTTTCCCCCCAAATTTCTATTACTGCTGAGTTGTTTGAGTCAGGATCCAATGCAGGATCACACATTGTTTCTAGTTACCATGACTTCTAAGTGCTTTTCTATGTAGAATAGTCACATTTCTTATCATAATGAACTGCTAAAGAGACCAGAAATTTATTCTCTCTTAACTCAGAAAAAAATAGGGATTTATGAAGATTGGTAACTATATTACCAAAAGTATATCACTTCATTCCATCAAATTCTGATTAAATAACCAATAGGATTTCCCTGGATAAGGATTCTATGTGTTCTCAAAACTTAATGAGGGATGCTACTGTACATGCCAGAAACAATAAAGAAAGTCTTCTAGACTTAGGATGGATTGAATGAGATGGGAGGGGAAGAAAATGCCCTCTTAAAGTCTTTAATAACTAGAAGAAAGATACCGTGGTCCCATAACCCATTGGAGCTGGACATGGGACAGTCCTCAGCGCAGTACTGGCACCCAGCTTGGCATCTCCTGTGCAGTTGTAGACCAGTAGCCTTTAGAGTACACCAGTCACACTGGAGGACAGAGGACTCACTTCTGCCATGAGTGCCCACATCAAGTAGAGAGCAAGGCATGCATCTCTGAAGGGAAAAAATTGTGGCTCAAAGGCTATACAAAAGCCAAATTGATGTATGGTAATGTAATAAACAACCAACATTCAAGAATATTTAATTACTTAGAAATGCACCATCTAAGAGTATCCCTTAAATAATCCAGTTGATTATTTAAGAACAACAACAAATAAATTCAGCAAAAACAGAAAGAAGAAATCAGGTTATCAAGGATTGGTGGGAAACATGAAAACAGTTAAATATATATATAAAAAAATCCTAACAAATGTTATAAATGGTGTTACAAAATTAATGCCTCACAATATTTTGATAGAGGCCACCAATTATTTACAAAATGTTTTTATAACATTAAAATAAATAATTAAGAATGGACAAATAAAAATTCAGCAAAAATCCCTGGTATTCCAAAAAGACAAAAAATTAGTGGGTTTTAGTCACTTTCACAGATGGATGATATATGGTTAAGACGTCCCTGAAATTTTTCATAACTACTAGTAATAATCGAATGCCTATCATGGCACATTGTATTTTCCAAACATGGTCACAACACTGTTTCCCATATGCTCTTCTACAACCTGGTGGGCTTCTGAGATTGCCTCAGCTAGAAGAATACGATGGACATGGCACTATGTAACTTCAAAGCAAGTCAACAGGCAATACTGTATGGTTCTGCCTGTCTCTCTCGGGCCACTGTTCTTGGAGAGCCACTACTCTGTGGAAAGGCCCAGGCCACACAGAGAGGTCACATGTAGGTAGGTGTTCTGGCTGAATGCCCTGATGCGGTCCACCAGTATCTACTGCCAGACATAGAAGGGAAGAAGCATTTGAGAAACCTCTAGCCTGAGCCACTATTTGACTGACGGCAGCCTCCTGAAAACCCAAAGCCAGAGCCGCCTAGCTGAGAGGAGTCAACTCCCAGGATTGTAAGACATAATGGCAATCAACAGTTGTTGTATTTCATTCCACAATGTTTGTGGTGGTTTGTTATGCAGCCACAGATAATTAAATAACAGCTAACAAAGAATCTCTGCATAAAATAAAATGGATAAGCAGCAGCTGAGAAACTAAATTACAGAAAACATAACTATAAATCAAAAACCAATAACACTGTTTTTACAATAGATACAAATGGTCTGAACATTCCTCATCAACTGTAAAAGATATTCAAGTTGTATTTAAAAATAGGAAATCCACTTACAGCTACTGATAAATCCTCTCCTTCCCCTACCCTCAAATTTAAAAAGGTCAAAAATAAAAAAATAATAAAATAATGTAATATGCATTAAACTCAAGAAGAAATAATTTGAGAAATTTGCTTTAAAGGTTTTTGTTATTATTGAACCAAAGAACTTCTGAGTCTATAATAAAACAATGTTCATTCCAAGAGTATAGAAATCAGTGTTTTCCAAACCTTTCTTACTATAAAATTATGCTCTTATTCACAGAATAGTATTCATGTGCTATAAGATAGTAGAATGAATGACTGTTATAAACTTTAAACACAGATGCAAATTATGTCAAACTCAGTAAGGTAATATTGATATAGTCCTATTCATAACATCTAAAATTTTATACTAAAAATAGGTACTTCTGCTATAAATAAGCAACATCACTCTTAGTGTTAAAACATTATACACATTACCATTAAAATCATTTTAAAACATCTATTATCACTATTATTTTATTTTGATATAAAGATCAAAGCAATATAATAAAACAAGAGACAATGTAAGATGTACAGATTATCTGAAAAGAGGGATAAACTGATAAGAATTTGCAGATCATATACCTATATACTTCCAAAAATCCAAGAGAATTAACTGAAAAATAGAATTGATATATAGTACCAACAATTGTGATGGATTACTATGCAGGTACTAGAAATAATGTTTTTGAAGAATTTAGACATTTTCATTTAGGTAAAAAAAAAAGATTAAGGTATTATAACTATTGTAATTACAAGTTTCTTTTTCAAATACAAATTTAGAAATTAAAGGAAATAAAATTAATATTGATCTAGTTATAAAGTTATATACTTATAATTTTATTATTTGTACTTTTTTGTGCTATTTTTTTAAAAGAAGCATATGCTACCAGTATAATCAGGTTTTTACTTTATTTTTATTAATACACATTTTAATTTGGCCCTTTATTATATCCAATAATCCCTAAATTTAGTGAAATCTCTGGTCCTTCCTTGATATTCTACTTATCTAACTATATGCATTAGATGGCCTTTTTGGAATCCTTAACTTTAGGTATTATCTGAGTACTAATGACACACCCAAATATATTTAACTACCTATTAAATGTCTTCACTTAGTTGATGTGGTAGAACCTTATACAAATAATGTATGTCCAAAAGCAAAACCATTCGTCTTCTAGAAGTCATTCTTCTTTTCTAGAGTTAACTGTTTCAGCAATGGACATTTAATTTACCCAGGTGCTCAGACTCCCAAAGAATGTTGAAGAATTATATGATTTGAATGAATGATGGCATTAGAGAAGAAATTATATTTGAGATGGGTCTCATGACTAAGGTATCACCAAATGTCAACCTAAAAAATGATTTACTCAGGAAAAATTAATATATCTTAGAGGTAAGTGTAAAAATTGAAGTAAGGCATGAAAAGTTATCTATCTCTCTATATAGATAATCATTTAATCATTATCTATGGACGTCTAATCTAATTAAAGAGCATTCAGACAGTTCTGTGTTCAACATATTAAAAGTAATTTTCCTGCTATAGATTTTGCATAGAGGAAAGGAGCTCTTTTCTTAACTAGATTTCAGATTTAACTAGTTAGGAATGTCAGTTGCACAAGAATACACTTAAGTAATACATTAAAATAACATTTGGCTTAAAATCTACTCTGACTTTAAGCCGGAGATTATTAGTGTATTACAAGTTCATACTTATTATCACAGTAGAATGCTCAGAATTTTAAACAGGAGACTAATTCATAAGAGTTCATTTTAGTTTTAAAAAATTAAGTTTAGTTCGATGTCTAATAAGTGCCTTACCATGTACTTAAAATTCTTTACCATTATTACTGTAGCATATGATTTGAGAACATCTTAAAAAGCTATTGCTTTTTCTGACATCTAATTTGAATCACGTTCTTAATTTTCAACTGGAAACCAATTAGGCACTCAAAACAGAAGAACCATTGAAATGATCTTATTAATTACAGAGATATTACCAAAGACAGTCAGCAGTAAAGACACTGACATTTTTCACCATCAAATAGATTTTACTGTTTCAAGTTCATGTTTATAAAGATCCCATCAAAAAAGCTTATGAGGCCAAATTAATAATACAATGCTATCCCCTCCAATATGCTTTTTAATTTCCAAATGACACATTCAAATCATAGTTCCAAACTTTCTAGACAAACACATTTCTCTTCACACACACTTCTCTCTTTATTCTTTTGAGTTCTAAGCCCCAGTGTCTTTCACTAATTATGGTCCAATTATTACTGGGTCCTAGCTATACTTTCATTAAACTTTCTCTTGAGTCTGCAGAATACCTGCCTTTTCTTGGTCCAAGTGCTTATCACTTTGTATAAACTACTGCAAGAACCTCCAGGCTTCTGATCCTCTCTTGTTCTTCCCCTCCACACCACCCTTAAATCATGAAATATGCCTACTCAAAAGCTGCATGGGTCTCCATGATTTCAGGGGGGAAAAGTGTATGTATATTCAAAGTTTTCCACAAGCTGACATTAACTTACCTTCTCACCATATCCCCCACTGTTCCCCAGCAAAGGCTCTTGTATCCCACGTCACTCCTTGACACTGTGCCTCCTGAGCATGCCTTAGCCTACTCTGAATTCACGTTTCCTCACGTCTATAACAGAGGTTTGCACAAAACAAGCACATGTATGGGAGGTTTCCATTTATTCCAAGTCATGGAATCAGCATATTTTTATGACGAAAAGGCCATTGGCAATTGGGTGGTTCAAGTCTCTCGTACTATAAATACGAATATTGATTTGCAGTGTAAGATAATTGAATAACTTGTACATTGCCATCCAGCCAGATTTTGGCAAATCGGTATCAGAATTCTTCTTCCCAGATAGCTAGGTTTTGCTTAATTCATGTTATGCAAATAATTTAGAAACATCACTAATGGTAATGAATAGATGAAATGACGTGCTTTCACTGCCCACTGAAACACCGACGACACCTTGTTCTCTCAACCCCTAATCCCCATATTTGAGCTACTGCATAGAAAATATTTCCATTTCGCAGTAAGAGCAATATTTTGACAAAAGAATTGAATTATACCAGTGGGTTTCCATGAAATATAAGACAACTATGAAACATCTATTTAAATAAAACATATTTCTTCAACAGGATTTAGTTTCTCCTCTGTGGCATATAACATAAAGACCTATTTATAAAACCTGTCCTTGTAAATGATTCCATGAAGTCAAACAGCATACAAATGTTTACTCCAGTGGGTAACTTGTTCTCTAAAGACTGCATACTTATTGGCCAGAAAAATGAAACAAACAAACAAGCAAAAACACAAACAAACAACTGATCAATGAAAAATTCTCGAAGCAAATCTGACGGAAAAAGCATATGTGATCAAATAACTTACAACTTTAATGTCAGAATAAGTAAGAGCTTACACCAACAACAAAACCAGTCCTGATTCCTCCCTAATAAACATCACAGAAGAAAAATCAAAAGCCAGGAGTTATTTCCTGCCCTGGAAGCTCTTGTGTGTAGATAGTAGGTGACAAAAGAATAGCAAAACAGGGAGAGAGAGAACCTGGTCAAGAGGGGAGGTTTTGATACAGTGTCTTTGCACATAAGCCAAGAGAAAACTACCAAAGCAATTTTTTCCATTATCCACATAAGTCATAGTAAAGTGTGTTTCGGGATAGTTTTGGGTTGATGGTCATACACTCCAGCTACCTCCAGGAGATATTCAGTTTTAAATTACTGTAGTGATCTGATATATTACTTGCCTTCTTTTTTACTTTCTACTGATGTCCCTCTGTTTGTAGAGCAAACTATTTGTTTCACCTTTCCACCCTCTTGATATGTTTTTTTCATAATCATTATGTCAAGATGCAAAAAACAGCAAACTCTCAACCTCAAAAGAAACAGTAAACTGAGATTCATCACTGTCTTCCTTGTGATGAATGCTATGAGCAATCTTCTCACATGTAATAGAAAGAGATCAATTTATTTTCCCCTTGCTGCATTGCATCTTTGTACAACAATAGTAGATAACTAGATACAGCTACCTCCTATCTTTATTCTGTAGGATAAACTATAGAAACATTCCTAGAAATTATTGGAAAAAGAAAAATTGATTTGTAAACACTAAAATAGAAGCTGATTAAAAAAACAAAGGATGGAGAGCAAGATGCCACTCTCAGAATTACAGGATTACTAAGGATTCATCAAGAATGGAAGCAATAATAAAAGTGTATGAAAGAAATATTTCCTAATGAAAAATTATTTACACATGGGGCTCTAAAAGTTCTAAACAAAATGGATAATATCTCCCTCACAAAATCTTGCTAGCATTGTT
The DNA here is from genome assembly GCF_964212035.1 of Myotis nattereri. Lineage (NCBI taxonomy): Eukaryota > Metazoa > Chordata > Mammalia > Chiroptera > Vespertilionidae > Myotis > Myotis nattereri. Next base: position 38,064,513 of record NC_138076.1, on the reverse strand, counting down.
AATCAACTAATATAGAACAATGGAACAACACTGTACAGAGTTTTGAGGCAAAGCCTGTGTGACTAATTTTACATACAGTTGAGTTGCTTGAACGTGTGATGGAAAAAGAAAGGCATTTTTAGATAAGTAAATACTGGGCAACATATCATTCACTTACACTTCTTGAAAAAAATTACCTGAAACCTTGCTCAGATAATAGAAAAATAGAAAAAAAGAATTTAAGGAATATGGAAGCAAAAGTTGTAAACTGAGGTCTCAAAAGCAGTCTTACAGGAGGAGAGCTAGTAATAAAAATGTGCAAGTTGGCTGGTGCAGGGCAATACACAGGAATCATATTTGTGGCAAAATGGAAATTAAAGTTATTGAAACACAAATGCTGAAAATATATCCTCTTCCTCCTTCTAGCCAGAGGGACACAACCATTTCTTGGCCTCTGATATGAAAGCACAGTCCAGTTTCCTTTCATGGGCTCACATGCCTAACTTAGCAGTCGGCTTGGATATTCAGTGGATTTTAACTCAGGAGCAACACTAGGCCCTGCAGAGTTTGCCCCAGTTTCCATCCATTAATTTCCCCTCTCAGGATGCATCACACCACATCGTTTACCATATACTGTAGTTCATGAAAAATTTGGTACCACCCTTGACAATGGTTAAAATAATGACAAATTCTGTTCTATTCCAGTACTAGTTAACAAAGCCTAACATTTATACAACTGGAAGACTCTGGCAAGAAATTAAAATTCATCCAACAAAACATATTTTCACCTTTTTAAGCTGCTTTATCAATACATAGTAAATTACTATTTTTAGGAAAGCAATTTGTCATTAAGAGTCTCATATTTTCTTTATAACTCTGGCTTAGTAATTCCATATAAAGAAACTCATACTAAGGAAATAATCAGATCCATGAAAAATGTATAATACATATTAATGTTCATTGTGGTACATAATTTAGAGAATTGAAAATCACTAAAATGGCATAAAAACATAAAAATTAAATTCATTTTAGTAGTCCATATGCTAGAATAGTATACAACCATCAAAATCATGTTTTCAAAAATAGTTGAATAATGGGGAAATTCTCATAATAAAATGTTAAGAGAAAAAAAGTATATGTACAGCATGGTTTTCATTATATAAACACATATATCAAGCTCACCATCATGGTTTATCTTTGAGTCATGATTTGCTAGAATAATTTGAATCTACCTATTTTTTATATTCTTAGATATTCTATAATGAGTGTATCCACCTTCCATAATTATAGGTTATCTTTCTTTTGTGGGTAGATATATCATTTATTCATTCATTCATTCATCTTTTGGGTTTCTCTTGGTTTCTCCAGGCTAGAGAAGCCGAAGTGCACTCACATTATATCTTGTGTCCACTCAAGTAGGATGGCCAGAGAAAATACAGGACACCCATTAAAATTTGGATTGCAAATGAACAATGAATACTTTTTAGTATAAGTATGTCCCAGATGATTTCCTGGCAACCCTATCAAGATGGCATCACCCAGACTTGAAGAGGGTCTTGATGGTGAGAAGACTCACTGATTTTATATTTTCATAACAAAGCTTGATGTGAATCCTACCAGGTATGTTCAGTCCCCTATAGATGGAACACTGGTGTGCAGGAGACAGCAGTGGATAGTGGATCCAGGGCTGTACCAACTCCCTGGTCATCCAGCCACAGCAATTCTAAGTGGCCTAGAGGCAGGCTGAGGACCCAGCCTCTCCGAGTATGGTTCCTGTCAGCAGGGCACAGGATCAGCCTCCTTGCATGTGAATCAGCTGCATCTTACCAATACAGCAGGACCATGACCCACTGGAGACATTGGGACTGTGCTTAAGTCATGGCTCTAATAGTGATGGGATGGTACTGAGGGCAGGCAGGGAAGAGACCCAATAGCCTCTGGTAACTGAAAACTTAGTGATGCTCAAGATTTCTCTTAGACAAGTTGGAATGAGGGGTGCCCAATCAAGCCTGCGAATATTCCTCTTGGGCTGCAGAGCATGGAGTTGAGTCCTGAACAGAAAGCCAGTGACTGTGTTGGTTGATCTCTACTTGCTCGCTCTCAACACACCCACCAGTAATTTCTACTCTTTCTGCTCTTCTCTGTGTCCACGTGGGGGTGTGGTAAGATCCCTACAATTGTAGCATCTGGGCTTCTTTGGCCTTTGGCTTCTAGCTAGGTTTGTCCAGTGGTGGACAGATGAAGGAGACAATACAGTAGAACAGAGAGATTGGGGTGTTTCTTCTCCTGCTATCTCTGGCCATAGTTTTGGCAGTGGCTACTTTCCTCCAAGGCTCCCATTTCTACCAGAAGCACCGTCTGTGTAGCTCCAGCTGTCACCAGCCTCTGGTAACACCATTTTCCAGGCCTAAGGGGTAGAGGCTCCTCACTTTTGTTTCCCATACCATGTTTTTCCCCTTAACACTGTCCACACCTCTGCAGACCTGATCTACATCAATGAGCTTCAAAGTCATAGCAGAGTGGGATTCTGTTCCCTGTTCAGAGCATGAGTGAGACACTCATAAAAATATAAAACATCCTAATTGAGGCCTTGATCTAAAGGGGGATTTTCCAGAGCCAAGGAAAGACCCTGGTGAGAATTTTCTCCAAAGGCAGGATACTTATTTGTATTACCCTTATCTCCCTCAACAAGACCTAAGACAAAGTTTTCCCAAAGAAGAATAGGCCACTAACAAATAACCATTCTTTATTATCCCCAGCTCCAAACATGCATTTCAAGAGGGAAAACGTCTTTCTTTTTTAATGGACTCTCTATCTGGGGAATATTCTTCTAGACTATGACCCACAGACATTGACATCTAAGGGGGGAAAAACATTCTCTCAAGTCTTGAATACCTAACATGAGACAAACATTGTGTTAGGCTCTGAAAACACAACTATAAATAAGGCAAACTTAGTTCACACATTCGAGAAACTTATAGTTCAGAGGAAACGCCAATATGTAAACATACAATTATAATACCAGGTGATGTGTAGAATCTGTACTGCAATGCAGGATTCTACTGGTCTCTTATAAAGATATCTGGCTCAATTAAGTAGGTATCAGGAAAGGCTTCTCATCCAAGATGAGATAGAGAAGATGAACAGAAGTGATCCAATTTTACAGGAGAATAATATTTAAGACTATGAACAGATTCGTGTTCATAAAGGCTCAGCAGTCCAGGAGAACATGGCCCAGACTAGAGTGTTAAAGATGGAAGAATAGTGTGCCATGAAGTTAGAAACTCCTATGAGATGCGTTCTGAACTTGAACTTTATTCTGTGATCAATGGAGGAGCTATCAAAGAGTTGTAAGCAAGAACATGACATGATCACATTCACCTTTTAGGAAGAGTTCTTCAACCAGGGGAACAAAGAAGAAGAGGCAAAATTGAAGTCTGTGAAACTTGTAGTTAGAATCCAAAGAGATGTGTGAACCACGGGAAATAACAGTGAGAATGAAAATAGAAAATAAGTATCACTACAGAAACATTTAAGAAGGAAATCTGAAAGACTCGGTAGTTCCTTGGATACCACTGGATCTGGGTGGCGGTCAGATCTGACCCTCCTCTTCTCCTGCTCCTTCATCTTCACCAACGGCCACCTAGAGAGCTCTTGGATGGTTCATCTTTGTGTCTCCTCTCCAGAGACACACATGGACTGTGCCACTGGTTCATGTCTTGTCATGCTGTCTTGTCTGTTAAGGTCTTCCTTCTTTAGCACTTAGTATATTTCAAAAAAATCACTGCTTATAATTTATGCTTTTTCCGCAGAATGAAAAACAATTCAATCTGAACTTTCAAGGAGCCATAGAAAGAGGAGATTAGCATGCTTTCTTTCCCAAAGCAAATCATATTAAAGATAAAAGTTACTCATTGATCTATTCAATAAACAAAATATTAAGAGTATATTAGATGTCAGGAACTGTTCTTGGTGCTGGTGGCACAGCAGTGAGAAAAACAGTCTGTTTCATGGAGAAACAAATGACCTAGATTTATATCTAGATATAGATATGATCTAGATATGTATATATAACATTTCAAGATGTGACAAGCCAATACATAATGTGTCAAGTAGCGATAAGAGGAGAGGTGCTGCTATAGAGTACTACGGAAAACCTCACTGTGAAAGTGGCATTTGAATAGAGACCTAACGGAAGTGACAGGAAATACACAGGTATCTTGGGGGAGAACAGTCTGGAAATAGAATCAATAGGTGGTAGCATGTATGAGAAATGGCCAGAAGATCATTATAGCTGGAGCAGAGTGAGCAAGAGGGAGAAGGCTAGGAGAATTTAGTGAAACAGTAGATGGCTGGGAAGGGAGCTGACCATAAGGACTTTGGGTCCTTCCTGCTCTTAATAATTCGGGAAGCCATTCCAGTGTTTTGAATAGAGGTATGACACCATCTGACACCAACAGACTCCAGCTGGTATCTGGACAGAGATGACTGTGGAAGGACAAGGTGGAAGCAAAAAGACCAGTTAGAAAGCTTTGGCAATAATCCAGAAGATGATGCTATCATGGGCTGGAGTTCTCTCAATGCAGGTAGTGAGAAGTGGACATTCTGGTTATGTTCTGAAGAAGTGTCCACAGACTTTGCTGAAAAAACCAAGGTGAGGTGAGAGAGAGAGAGGTCAGGAGGATCCCCCGGTTTGAAGCTGCTCTCATATTAGACAGGTCTTTTAGACAAGTCTGCTGGGACCTTCCTCAATTCCTCCAAATATGCTTTCTCGCCTCTGACTGCTGCTTCCTCCAGTAGCCATCCATTTTCTTCTCTTTCAAGACTAGCTGATTTAAAACATCATGCTTTCAAGTCTCAATCCAATCTCATTGCAAAATTCAACCATCTGCACTCTAAATGCATACAATGTTTGGGAAGCCTAAGCTATTTTTAAAGGTGTTATAAGTGATTAAGACCTACAAGGATAAATGTTGGTGTTTGTCTTCACAGCTCTTTTCCTCCCTCTCAAGCTAATAGATACAGCAGAATGGGGAATCGGCGTGGCTCCAGGAGAATTCATCATATTCTACAGGTAATGATCTCATTTACCCAGTTTTTTTTTTTAAGTTCATTTGCTAGATATATCATATTATGTCACTGAAACAAAAAGCAAATAAAACTTGCTTCTTCATATAAATCCAGGAAGCAGAAAGCATCAGGAGGCCTCCTAGGGAATTAACTAGGCAACCAAGTTCAGAGAGGACCCAACTGTCCTTCAGCTCCGAGGAAATGACTCATTCCTTTGGGCGATGGATGCTCTAATGAATTTATTCTGCCAAAAACCTTCTTCTCACTTTCTAGGACCATTAAAAACATTTGAAAGAGAAGACTGAAGTAGCGGGAGGAAAATGGTAACTCATGTAAAAAACAAACAGATGGGAAAAAAAACTAAATTCATGTATAGGATGAAAAAGGCCCCTCATGCTATTTAGCTTAAAGTCAAGTTGTTGTCTCTCTTCCCCATCATTCAGCCAAAGCATAATCCTTAACCCAGTCAGAAAAGAGACTTGCTTCCTCTTGCTTTTTGGTACCTATAGAGGTCCACTGATTCTTTGAAGTTCTTAATGTAGAGGCCTGACATGTTTAAGTATGCATCAGGTAAAACAACAAAACTCTGATTATAGAATTTAGGCATCAACCAATGAGGGAGAATTTTGAAAATCTCTAAAGGAATACCAGTGAATCTCTAAAACCTCTTACATTTTACTTTACCTTCACTCAGGTTGTGATGCTTTGCTCATCTCAATTCAACATTCATTCTTCAGCTCTGTGTGACTGCTCATCCCAAGAATCCCACTGACATTTGTTGAAATACTCCCAGTGTTATTTTTCTAACATCTTTCACTGAATGAAACTTTTCTCCTTTTGTTCCTTTTCCATTATGACATATTAATGTGAATACATGCTCAAGTTCTATTTTTTATAACTTGAACATTCTCACATAATTATCATAACATATAAGTTATCTATATATCTTAAAGACTTTTACTTATTTACATTGTTATGAATACATCCCTTTGTCTTCCATATGAAACTATAAACTCTTTAAATGTAGGGATAATATCTGACTGCTTAAATGTGTCAAAAGTATGACGTAATGTTATATTGACTCACATATTCATTGTAAACATGAATGTTAAGAATTATAAAAACAAACTAGGAGTTTCCAACTGTAAAATTATAATGCCTCAGATTTAGTATCTGTAAATTGAATCATATGTACAGCAGTATTTTATTTCAACTAAAATCTCTAAAATAGCAATTTTTTTTTAAGTTAGATATAATTATTTAAGCAACCACAACAAACAGAGAAACCAAAAATTCCATATCTGACTGTTTGAATTTATCCATTCTATTACTACTCTACAGGGACTATAAATTACCACTAAGAAATTGATGGTATGAGTCCAAAATGGAAAAAGCAAAATTAAGACCATAACGTTTTGTCAACAGCACCCTAAAGATTATTCTCTCTAACCTCCTGAAGCACATTCCTACTTCTCTACCTCTCCTTATTCCAGTAACGGCCCTAATTTTTTATATAACTCACGTCCCATCTCGAACAGAAATGGGAAGCAAAGGCTTAGAACATTCTCTCATCCTAGAATGCACTTTCCTCATGCCCACAAGGTGAACCCCCACAGGCCCTCCAAATGTTTATGTTTATTTGCAACTTCCCCACACATTCCCCAACCCCTGCTCTGCTCCATTTTTTTCCTTTGCATTCTTCATCTTTTTTTAACATACTTTATACTTTTCTTATTTATTGTGGTTATGCTTGACCAACTAGAATATAAACTTCATATTAGTACGATATTTTGATGTATTTTGGTCTCACAGATATATCCCTAGTACCAAGAATTAGTTGTCAGTATTTCTTAAAAAAGAAAAATCAATTAATGAAAGAACATCTTTTTTATTTCTCCTATTTAACTTTCCTACTAACAAGGCATTCCTAGTTCTACATTTTCCTTTTATTTTCTAACAGACATTCAGGGAGAAAAAAATTATAAACTGGTAATTAAAATTACTTGTGTTAACCTGCTGATCATTTCAAGATAGGGCATAAAACTAAGGCCAGCTCTGAAACCTGGAGATAAATATCATCATAATAATGGTATGAGTTATATATAATCAGAGGAAGCAGGAAGTTTTTGAGGCAATCACAGAAATAAAAGGCAACAGGAAGGCTTTGAAGACATATGCCCCAGATACCTTACCATCAAAATCGGCATAAGAGAAATGCATTTTGTAGGAGCCCCTCCTTGCTCAGGTATGAAATCTCTCATTAGCATGCTAAATAGATTGCTTTTTAAGTGAAATGATTATGACAGTCCTTACTACAAAGAGCTAAACTGTCAGAAATGGCTCCCCAAAACACTCATTAATATTGATTATCAATGCCTCCTACTATCACAATTTTTGGTCATTATCCTTTAAATGGAAAGTCCCAATACTTATCTTTTAACTACTTAAAAGTTTCATAAGAAATGCCATTGACCAAATATGAAACAAAGCAAAGTTTATCAGAGGAAATTAAAAAGTAGTATGATTGGCCTTAACCTCTATCACATTTCCTCTGCACACTCTGTGCCAGACACTCTCTATAAACATTTTTTGATCAGTAAAATAACTGAGCTACCATTTATTGAGCTCCTGTATGTACTAAGCACTGTGATGGATCCAAATTCATTTAATCTGAAAACAGTCCTAACATGGAGGTTCCTTTGCCCTTAATCCTTCTACTGATTAGTGCTAGAGAAACGATTTGGTCTAAGTGTTGCAATTTACAATTATATGTTATTTTTCTAATCACCTTATTGTTTCTGTTAGAATCAATGGGGTGATGCCAGTCCATTTTCTAATTAATTATTAAGAGGAGAGCTCTGATGGAATTGACAGTGACTATGACAAAATTTAGGAGCGAAAGATAGAAAATGTTATAATTTGATATCCAAAACAAAAATGAGTTCGCTAGTTTCTCTCACAATATATCACCCTGGGGAATTAATCATTTATGTTTACTAAGGTGAGAGTAAATGTCTCAGGTGGAATAAAAAGCTTGGGAACTGAGAGACCTATGCAATGAGACCAACCACCTTTTTCTTTGCCTACTGGAAGGTCAGTGACAATAAAACAGAATTTCCTCAAATGAACCTGAACCTTGAGGTTGAAACCACTCTACCTCACATATGGAGGAAAAGAAGACATGGTAAAAACAGAGATAGGAAAGCACCTTAAATTTCTATTCCTGGAATTTTCTTTTCAGTAGCTGTCTTGAAAATGTAACTCTATTAAGTTAAAACAAACAAAAAAATGGTTGTTTAGTATGTGTTTACTATCCAAGGTCTCTAAAGCAAAGAGAAGGGCAGGCTGCTACCTTGAAAACCCGTTTAGAGATTATTCAACAGTTAGAAAGGTCCTCACTATGGAGTTTTGCTAAATGACAGGTCTGATTAAAAGCTGCAGACAATGCTTTTCTTAAACCTAATTTTTCATGGGCTGTGGTTGATGTCAACTTTAAATGCAATTTTCTAGTTAAATTCAACTCCAGTTAAATATAGACTTAGAGTGGAGAGGTACTTCAGACCTTACTTCATCAAATCTCTTCATTTTACAGATGAGAATGTGACTTTCTCAAGAAAAAAACAACAAAAAAGCAAATCTGTATTTTAAAAATTCTCAAGCTTTGAATCTCATATATGCTAGCATTGCTGCATATTTTTTCCTTTCCTCCCATTCTGATTTCAGGTCCAAATCATTGATTCAGTCTGACTGAAATTCAAATGTACAGTTGTAACTATATTTCAGATCACTTGACAAACATAAAGCTATACTTTAACTTTTTAAGGTTTCCAGAGTTACATAGGGTGAGTATAGGCTGCTTAGCTTAGACTGAAGGTGGTCTGACAACATGGGGTGAGCTGAGAAGCACAGCACTACCCCGAAGACTTCCCTTGCTGACCTTCTCCCTTACCTGGAAGTTCCTCTATGAGCCTAATTTATAGGATCTGTGGCAGAAAAGCCAGTCTTTACGAGGCAAATGTGTCGTTTTCAGGAGGAACAAAGGGATCCAAAAATAGCCTGCCGAAATTTAGTTCATCAGATTAGTTAGCTCAAGAAATAGGACACAGGCTGGTAGAGCTTGATGGGATGGGAGCTGGAAAAGACCATGTGCATTTCTGGAGATGATATACTGTGTGCGTCCTAATGTGCAGGGGCCTGTGTGACTGGAAATGGCATGCAGTCATGACTAGGTAAAGCATCAAAGGAGAAGAAGAACTAGTACAATTTAAGGACTTCCTAGCAGTGTGACTTGGGGCATTTTTCTTCATGTCTACTTTGCCTGCACATAGTGAAAATTAGAGATTGCAACTCTAACACAGGGTCTGACACAAAGCAGGTAGAATGCAAAAATGTATTATAAGTTGTCATTGTTGTATCTGCTCCGCAACTTTTCTGCACCAGATACTACACTAAACATGGTGCACACAATTCATTTAATACTCACAAAAACCATTTTACAATGGAAATGAAAACTTTAGAAACAGGTAGAGAAGATGATATTGATACAGATGTTTGTCTGATTTCAAATCCCATGGCTTTTCTACTTCTCCATATGTGTGCAAAAATAATATTGATAATTAACTTTACATAAGAGGAGCTAAAGCACAGAGGAGGTTGGGTCACATGCCCAAAGTCATACTTCAGTGAGTAAAGTTTTCCATTTTCACTTGGTTTCTCTTCTTTATGACAAACAGCTAACACAGGTACTCAACTCTCAATCTGAAATGAGCCAGAGATTAAGTTTCTGCTGATATTTTGCCAATTTTTAGAAATGCTACATATTAATAAAGGCTAGACTCACTGTCAAGTAGGGAGAAACAACCAAAATGGTAAATTTGATAATCAGAGAGAATTGTATTAATAAAAATAGATCTCAAAGTGTGGTATACCTACCATGAATTTGAAAACATGTTAGTGTTAAAATGTACAACTTTTGTAACTTAGAAAGTTAATGAAATTATGTCATCAAATGGAATATTCTTTTAATCCTCAATGCATGAAATAATATTTAGATCATAAATGCATAGTTTCACACTTTATGGTACAGATATTTCACTATATTTCCTTCTTGAGAAATTATAGTCAGTCTATGATGTATTTTGACATATACAATTAAATAATAAAAATATAGTTTCACTGGAAAAATATATAGATTTAAATTTCTATAATAGAACATGTAGAAACATATCTTAATTAAATGATTTTCTTTCAAATTTGTACACTTTATGATAAAAGAGACATATATCATAAAAATTTTCTAAGTAATATTGTAGAAAATTCGTACTACAGGTCAGGTAAAAAAGATAAATGCTTCATGTATAAACACATATAACCCTCACAATTACCTTATAAAGTGGATACAGGTTTTTCCCCTAAATTTTCTAGCTTAGGAAACTGAGCTTTAATCAGAATTTGAACTTGAGGCAGCATGATGCCAAAGATTAGGCCTCCATAGCAGGCTAATGGTCAAAGCTCTTCTGTTTAAATTCTGACTATTGAAAATATTTATAAATCAATTTATCTTCCTTAATAGAGAATTCAGAATATGATCTTAATTTTAGAGTGAGGTGTTCGAGAGTGTAGGGAAAATTGAGTGCCAAGGCAATATATTTTAAATATTCCTCCACATTCCTTTGAGTACAGTGAGATAGTGTATCCTTTTATGCTCACAACAAAACCAAATTGTATTCTATCATAATTGTATCCACTCTAATAGGTGAAGGAGAAATTGTTTAGCCTATATGTAAAAATGGCAGATAACTTCTGTAAATGTATTTTCTATCCAGAAGAGGGCACTGGCAGACATTCAACCCAGATATTTTGGGAAAAGGAAAGCAAAGTTTAAATATAATAAATGCATATTTCAGCAAGATGTGCTTCCTTTCATGCCCTGCAATGCGACTATAAGGAACATGGATATATCTGAATAAAATTATGTTTCAAAAACTGACGATAGCGGATAGCCAGTTTAGCAGCCAGCATAAGAATGCGATTCTAGTCAGGGTTACTGCCTGAAGGTTTCACATTTTCCCCAAGTTTTACTTTCAAGGAAGTTTACATTTAGCATTCACTTACAAAAGCCCTTTCTATCCACAATGACACAGTATTATGTAAGGTGGCTATGAACAAATGTTCATTATGATACTGCCTTCAAAAATGATTCTGCTTTACCTAAACTTAGAAGACACAGAACTAGAAACAATAGTAGTTTTGATCAGTCTGATTTCCTGAGTGGCTGAGACACATAACTGCTTCAGTTCATTTTAATTACTGGCTTTGTCTGCTAAGTAATTCTTTTCTGCACTATACAGATATGAAAGCACTCTTCTTTGTGTCCAAGGCTTATACTTGAAACTCTCTGGGAATAAATGTCATTCTTATGGCCTTATCTCATTTTCTCTGGTGTTGTAAAATTCCATTTTCCACACTTGAACCTTAAAATGACAGGAGATTCTGTTAAAGAATCGTCTTCTAGTGTTGGGTGATTAACTTTACTATGTACATCTAGCCTTCTAGAAAAATTAGATAATGCACTCAAGGTCAACATGGATCAACTTGAAAATCATCATTCTAACAAAAATTCTTATTAATATATTCATATATATTCAACATACATTTACTGATATTCTAAAAAGCATCAGGCATTCATATTATGGATTTATTGAATCTTTCAATTAATTACTGTCCATGAGTCTGTCAAGTAATTGCACTGCTTGCAAAAATAACCCCTCACATGCCAGGCTAGTGTGGCTCGGTGGTTGAGTGCCTACCCATGAACCAAGAGGTAGCTGGTTTGATTCCTGGTCAGGGCACATGCCAAGGCTATGGGCTCAATCCCCAATAGGGGGCATGCAGAAGGCAGCTGATCAATGATTCTTTATCATCGTTGATGTTTCTATCTCTTCTCCCTCTTACTCCCTCTCTAAAAAATAAAATAACCTTGATAGATAATGACATTTTTGTCCTGTCTTACTACTGGAAAGCAGAGCGGAAAGGGTAATTATAAATTATAAGAAATAGACATAGCGAACCTGGGATCTCTCACTCACTAGCTGACACAACTCTCAGGTCTTTATGGTCAGTTTCTACATCTATAAAACATGGGTGATATTTACTACTCAGAGACTGTTGTGGATAAGTGTACTGTGTTTATAACTTGTAGCAGAGTGTCTAACTGCTGTAGAAGTTCGACAACTGGTAACTATTGTTTTTGAATATGATTTTCATAAAAACCCTAGGCCCTGGCTGCAATTCCACCACTAAAATGACTTAAAAGTAGCCGTAGGATATGTCATTCCCTCCATGGACGTGCATAGCCTTTAGAAGTAGCACTAAAGAACCAGGGAAAATCAGAATGACACTGGGGTTCCCATTCCCATTAATGCACGCCTCACTCCAAGAACAGTATGCAACTGTGAGATGGTGCCTTTGATGCAGTCAAATTCTAAAAGCACATGAGGTCCTTTTCATATTCAAGCCTGAAGCTGATATCAGACGGCACTGCCACTCTGAGTTGGTGAGGAGCCGACAGTCAAAACTCTAAATGTGTATTATACCATCTGAACCAAGTCAGGGGCTCTCAACACTGTCAGACTCAATACGCACTTTTGATAACAAATATTTTATAATGTCTCCTCTGCTATTTAGAAATGAAATTAACTCCCTCCAATAAATCAATGTACTGTGTTAATTGTCATATAAAAGAATAATAGAAAACTAATACATAAAAAATATGTATACATATATATTTCATGCATTATAGTATGTTTATATGTATTTATATTTATATAGACTTACATGCATAATAATATGAAAATGGCCAGGAACAAGTATACTAGATGACATGGTTATATAAGTTTGGATTTAGGATATGTGCCAGTTACTGATTCATTGTCTCTCGGCTCCTAACTTACTCTCTCCCACGCTCTGCTTCCTGATACTGGGCCTGGGACCCTGCAAACCCCATTTCTGCTTTGCCTAGCTTCTCCTGTTCCCGTCTGCCACTAGGGGCACTGCAGACCTCAAAGCTGGGGGAGGAACAGGAAACTTGCTCCATCCCTCCACTTTCAAGGTCCTCCAGGCTGCTTCTGGCTTCTGTGCACCTCGCCCTGCAATGCTTCACCACCTTGGCAGCAACAGATCTTTTCCTGGCAGCACTTGAATACAGTTTGTGGTTTTGTCCAACACTTGGAAAAGCAGCTTTATCAGACTCTGCCTCCCCAGACACCAGCCAGCCACTGTTTCTCCTTCAGAGGCCTGGATCCCATTCAGGCCCCTCCTCTGAGCTCAGACATTAAGCACTAGGCACCCTCCCTCCTCCCTAGAGGTCTGAGAGGCTGAGTTTGAGCTTCACAGGGTCTTGCCTCCAAGTTCCTAAGTGTTTCCCTTTGTTCCATCACCTCTGGCAGTGGTAGTTGCTGCTTCCTGAAGTTGCTATTTGCATGATATCTTAGGGTTTCTTTTTTACTTTTTTAAGTTCTAAACTGACAGCTGATTGCTAATTCAGAATTCTTTGTAATTTCTTTGTTCAAATTAGTGATGTCATTTATACTGACTCAACTCTGACATCTACTGAAGATAACTTTTTTACTTGAGCATTTAAAATAAGGAGTGAGACATATGTTTATAGCTACACAGAAAATGATCATAAATACAACTGCTGCTGATGCTGACATGAGGATGACACGTTGGTGATTGAAACACCACCAGAAGCGTTGCTACTGATGACACCACTTTCCAAACTGATGAGCCACTGAGCAAAACAAACTACGATCCCCCCTGATTTACAGTGCAGTTTATTCCTGGGACGCTCAGCACATTCAGGAAAATGGTGAGAGAATACTTTGTGCTTATATGTGAAACACAGTCATCTGAGATGTGCACCAGTTGGCGGTGCAGGACAGCCACGCATTGCTGTATTTCTCACGACTCTGACTCCTGAACCCTGACCAGTGCACTTCTCCCCAAACTGCCCACAACCTCTAAAAACACCTCTGGGAGTAATACCGCATCTGTGGAAAACCAACAAAATGAAATAATAGGCAGGTGAAGCCACTTCCTTTACAGAGTGAACTGAGGGGCAAGCCATCCATTGGCTTTTCGCGTGGATAGAACCTCCCCTCATATTTCTTTCCACTTGACGAAAGTCTGATTGAAATGAAGAATTTTTCTAGGAGAGATAAAATCGTAAAACAAATTATTTACTACCTACAAACATATTTTAAACTCAATATGTCAATCAAAAAAGAAAAGAAAAACTAATACCTAATAGTAATATAACACTAATTTATGTTAATGCTATATTATAATACACAAATGCCTTGGCACAACTACATTGGATCCTGAGAGTGAATATGATAATCAGTCTAGCTGTACTGGGGGGCCCTAACTCAGGACACCAGAAAGGTTATTATGGTTTGAGAAGAAGGAGGGAAAAGAAAGATGATAATAATAGTTCAAAATTGTGGCACAGATGCTATACAGCAAAAGTGTTATGAATAAGGGGTGAGCATGAAAGCATAAGGCTAAGTTGGGGAGCCCTAAAAATGCAGATGGAGTTGGGTAAGAGCTCAGTACACGTCTATTTTCACTCTGGAAATCTATTAATGTGGACATAAATATATATGGAGAGAGAGAGTGAACAAATTACACATATATTTCTACTTATTTGACATGAGTGAGACATTGTCTTTTTTGTATCATATTGAATTTTGTTAGAGTCTGGATACATCAGTTTGCATATCCAGTATATCAAATATAACAAAGAGGAGTTATTAGGGTAAATTAGAAATAACTGTGGATTTTAGCAAAAGTTAGTTCCAGAAATATCTGTAAATCTAGTAATGAATGACAAGTTATAGAGGAGTAGTTGTCAACTGAAAGAAACAAATGTATAAAAAGTTAAGCTTCTGTCCAGTTATCAGTAGAGATAACTAATGGTAAAGTTCTAACTTCATTTAGACACTAAGTGAAGATTAATGGTGAAGAATGATGATCAGTGGACTCGATAAGCGAAGAACAGTCCTGATTTATGCCTGTCATCCTGGTGTTCATTAATATTCATTCAAAAAGACAACCACCACCAAAACATAAAAATAAAAAAGACCTGGATGATGGTCACCTTGCTGAAAAACTTAAAAGAATTAAGTTTGATAAAGACACGTAATATTCATTAAAAACCTAATAAGGGCAAGGGACTATACTCCCAGCTTTCCATCTGTGATTTTACTTACTCATTTGAATAACCAAGAATGGAGGTACATTTATCCTGTTTTACATCCCAGGACTCTGAGTGACTTGGAGAGACTCTGTACGTGACTTTTCCAAGGACATGCAGCTTCCAACTGTCAGAGGATTCCAACCCACAGCTATTTAGACTTTAAACTGCTACTTGACAAGCCTGAACTATTCCTTTTGAGCAAAGGGTGGGAGCAAAAGACAACTAACCAGAAAATACAGATTTCTTAGGCAGCCAAGAAGAAAAGAAACTGGACCAAGTATAAGCCAGGACCTTGTTTGAATCATGAGAAACTTTAAAAAACTAAGAAATCATCGATGAGATGCAGACTAAAATTTATGTCCACCACCAGTGTCTACAATGGCCTCTTTGTATAGAGGCAGTCACCTCTGAGTACATAGAGTCTGTTCTCCTAGAAACCCCATGCCTGTAGTAAATGGCATCTATCTGCCTCAGGCAAACAACCAAAGGGCATCATTTTTTTTCAACTGACTATGGGACTGCGTCGTAAGAACAAAAAAAAAGCTATGTTCTTGAAAAGATTTCTCCCATGTGGCTAGTTGCCACAAAATGCCTTAGACTAACTTTTGTTGCTTTGCAATTCTGACCATGTTAAACTGCAGGTGGTCAGCTTATTCCTTTCACAATATAGTCATGTGTTGCTTGTTCTAAGCTGCATAAAGATTTAGCTCAGAAAGATTCAGAATTGAGCGTTTTCCTAAATTTCCATAGATGGTTAGAGACTTAGAAACATACCAGCACTTGGTGCATCTGTCTAAGATGAATAATTTTCTAATATGCTGCTAGACAAATTTATGGTGAGTTTAATAAATACTTCTGTCTACTTCATCATAGTCTCAGAGCAGATATATTTATCATGTCTCCTTTGAACAAGCAGCAAAACAGACTTGGCTGACACTTTGTCATATTCTTTATGATCCAAGATATTAAGAACCCAATATCTTAGGCCAACCCAGTAGCGCTCAGATGCCCAATGATAGCGCCGGAGTTGAGGGCCAAACTATTGACATCAAAAACTCCCTGTGGTATGTAAAATGATTGAAAGGGTTTACCATCTTCCATTTCCAAATCACCAACCGCGCCTCCTTCACAGGCAACTGCGTTTGTCTTAGAGCACATCTGTCAAACAACACTCCAAGGAGCGTTTGAAGCCACTCTGTGTGAACAGAGCAGAGGCGATGGGAGAATAACAACCACCTTGTGTGTAAAGCTCACTACTGACTGAGGTCTATGTCCCAACCGTGAGCTCAGAGCCCTGCTCCCCCATCACAATGAGCAGTCAGTCAACCAAAAGGAAATTGCTAAAGATTAGCCCAACTCTGGGGGACCAGCTACTACTTCCTTTAGGCAGCGGTTCTCAACCTTCAGAATGCCGCGACCCTTTAATACAGTTCCTCATGCTGTGGTGACCCCCAACCATAAAATTATTTTCGTTGCTACTTCATCACTGTAATGTTGCTACTGTTACGAATCGTAATGTGAATATCTGATATGCAGGTTGTATTTTCATTGTTCGCAACCTATAGGTTGAGAACCGCTGCTAGTGCGCTCCAAATTGCATCGTGGACCCTCTGTCTTCAGGGCAAGGACTAACTCCCATCTCCAGCATTTCCTGTCCTTCCGCAAATGGACCCGCCCTAATTCTGCACACTGGATGAAACTGCCTTGCAAGTCCACTAGCTGGCTCTGTGTGTCCTCATCAGCAGCAAATAAGGGCTTTCTTTCTGCATCACGCACCCAGGGTTCTGTATGCAGAAAGCAAGAGGACCGTCACCAATTTGCTTCTTTATTTAATAACCCATTTCTGGAAAGACACCTCTCTGGACATTCAAACTTAAGAGTGATAATATGGCTGATATATCCAGATGTAACATCTAAATACAGGTTTCCCCTGCTATTTAACACTGGAGTGTTCCTGTGAAAACTTTCCTAAACCGAAGTGAAGAAGGAATCACCGAGGACATATCTTGCTGTGAATGCATGAATCTGGATAAAGCACAGATGCTTGTAGACACAGTTCAGAGATACAGTGGCTCGATGCTGAGATGGCTTCCCAGGGAAGGAGCTTGGCAGGGCCACTCTCACTACTTCCGGGTGCCCGCTCCAAGGCCCTCTACAAACAAACGCTGAATGCGATTTTTGCTTTTCTCATAAAAGTAAGATTCTTCTTGGAATTTCTTTCTGTTAGCAAAAACAGGTGCTAATGTAGGTCTTTTGTAAATTGAAGTTGCCTAAAGCAAACTTTTGAAAAGCAGGGTATACCTGTGATCTCCTAAACTTTGTTTCTTACAAAGAAGCTATTGTGGTTAATCCTAACCCCACCCTGACCTGCTGGAGGAGAAGTTACATTTTCACAAGGTCTCCGCGTGGCTGACATGCACTTAACATTGGGGAAGCACTGCATTAGAAGACTTCTAGGTTCTTATCTGCCCCGCCATAGGCTCTTCCTCCCATTCTCAGCCACAGGACAACACAGATGTCACTGATCATCTCAGAATGAAAAATCATTAGCTCCTCAAAGTCCTTCTGCATTATCAGGCTCCAGGGACATTTGCCCAGGTCATCCAGCAAGTTAGTGACAAAGGCTGAGGTTCAATCTCATTTCTCCAGCTCCCTACTGCAGGGATCGTCCCATTTATCACGTTACCTTTGTTGTTTGCCATCCCTGCAGCTCCTCCTCATACTAAGCCTCCTCCCCCAAAATAAAAGTCATCAAGCAGGGATGACCAAAGTGAACGCTGTAGTACAATACATTTATCTTCAGTATACTCAAGCACTAGGCTCCTTTGGTTCCATTCTTTCCCCTAAAACAGTCATTGGCAGCATTATCAACATTCTACTCAGTGGTCGGCAAACTGCGGCCCCTTGAGTACGGCTCTTCCACAAAATACCACTGTGGGCGCGCACGTACAGTGCGATTGAAGCTTTGTGGCCACACTCAAGGGGCCAAATGCCGCGTGTGGCTCGTGAGCCACAGTTTGCCGACCACTGATTCTACTCACCAACAAAATTTCACCATGAGCTAGGATCTGGACTTGTACTGCGGTTGCAAAGGAGTTTCAATATAACAATGAAAGTATTTGCAACCAGCATCTATTAAACAAGCAGTATTTGGCAAGCACTGAACTAAGCACCTTAACTATTTAATCCTCACAATATCTCCATAATCATAACTCATAACAGTAGTGAATTTTATGTTCACTACAGTTCACAGGCAGGAAAACTGAAGGCAAAATGCTGCAGTAACTTGCCCTGGGTCACACAATTAGCAGCACTGATTCAACTACCCCTGGCTTGAAGTGACTTATAATTTAAGAGTTCTATTTCCCAAAAGCGTTTGCATTCCAGCAACATTAAAAACCCTAAGATACAGAATGCGGTTTCAGCAGCCACCAGCTTTGGCCCCAGAAAGCATAAGCCCTGAAACAGTGCCCTATTTACAAACTCAAAGGGATATTTAGGTATTAAGTCAAGAATTAAACACATTTCCAGAATCCAAATTAGGTTGCAAGCAAGGATTATGTCTAAAATCCAAGTCCAGGGTATGTGCAAGATATAATTTATGCAAGGAAAATATCTATTTTCTACTGTAAGAAGGTCCTACTTCGCCAAACTGTTACCACGCTGTTTTGATTGAGAGGACATTTGCTAAGCAACTTAGGAAAATAAGGCTAGTTGGCTCCTTTCTTAATGCCAATTAAGTAATGATTGTATCCCGAAGGTGCTGTGTTATGATATGCTGCTGAAGGTTAGAATTCCACATTTTAACTGAAAATAAAGTATTTTTCCATTGCTTCAGGCAAAGTCTTTGTTTTTCCAAGAGAAAAGAATAAAATTTCTGCCACTATTAAATAGGTCTAGAGAAATAATTAGGTATTTTCCCCTGATCATTTAATTGACCATAGTTGACCTCTATGGGAGGCAATTAAATTTTTTTAAGGAGGAACCACTGACCTATTTTATGTCATTTACATGCCTCCCAATATTTGACAAGATGGTGAAAAAGAATCTAGTTTCATTATAGCTGTTTATAAATTCCTAATTGCTAAAAATTCTAAAACATTTACAGGCATTTTTATTACTGATAATCACTAGCTTCAATGGAGAGGTTTTCTGCATTATTGGAGAGTAGATTTCTTAAAGTATGAAATATTACAATGTTAAATACAGCTAACTGGGACATGAAGACTGTTTCATTTATTTTGTTTTTCCAACAGGGCTTGGCTGACAATGTTCTTGCAATATATTCAATGATCCAGAACCAGTAGTTTCTTAAATGGAAAATATTAAATGGGAGCTGCTTGTCATTTTGTAAACTCAAACTCAATTTTCAGAGCATTTCAGTGCACTCAGCCAGATGAGTTAGGTAGTCAGAATATCATGAGAAACTGAATTAAACACAGATTGTGTTTAATTTTAAATGATCAATGTAATTATTTATTAATAATTGTGAGTGCCAATATATACTGCCACATATTATAATCAATATTTTGCTTATTCAATAAACATTCATTGAAGATTGGGGTAAGTTCCAGACTATAGTAGATACATTGATTACAGGTTCTCTACCTATAATATTTTACATTCAAACAGGTGAACAGATTTTGACATTGGATCACAAGATTACTGCTGAAAAGCAGCTCAAAAAATGGTTCAGGCCTGGCCAGCATGGCTCAGTGGTTGAATGTCGATGTACCAACCAGGAGGTCATGGTTTGATTCCCAGTCAGGGTACCTGCTTGGGTTGTGGGCTCGATCCCCAGTGTGGGACATGCAGGAGGCAGATGATCAATGATTCTCTCTCATCATTGGTGTTCACTCCTATTATCCATTATGGTTATTCAAATTTCATTCTGTCCCTCTCCCTTCTTCTCTGACATCAATACAAATATATTTTTTAAAAAGTTGTCCAGCTTCAAAAAAATACCTTTTAGAGAAATACAAATTCCTTTATAAGAAACATTTAACTGGAATATTTTTCTGTTCAGTGAACCAACTTAGTATGAAGTGACACCAGATAAATCAATTTGCATGTACCACTAAGATTGTAAAAGATCTAACATTAAATCACTCTTAATAACTGAAAAAGCTTTATCCCTAAAGAACATGATCACAAGGTAAATAGTTGTATGGAAACATTTCTATTTGTGTTCATAAATAGTAGCTTCACATATTACCAACAGGACTGGTTTAAGAGAAAATGCACGCCTGTGCTTTCTTAACATACAGAAAGTAATTTATGGGTTTAGTTAATAAGTAAAACAGTTAACTGTGTACTGATTTCATCTTTATCTATACTAAAAACATATTCTGTTAAAGTAAATATCAGTCATGAGTGAGGCAAGTGAATCAGGTGGCCCAGGCCTGCACAGAGCCATTTCAAGAAGCTTATGCTATGGACTATTCCAGAGTGAAAGCAACACACATTAATGTCCCGTTAATTTTCTCTCTTGATTAAGCTCCGGTATGCCTTGTAATACATAATTTTGGAACTCTGGCAATTTTTATCCACTTCTGAACTTCAGTTTGGTGAAATGAAGCTTTTCAAAAACTTGGTTACTAAGCCTATAAGAGATTTGACAGAACAACGCGGATTGCCTTGTAGCGCATGCAGCATAAAGTGATCTATGAATCAGGGGACATGTACCCCTAGGCAAACACAAACACTTCCCAAGGTGCTCATGCATCAATGGTTTAAGCCTTTAAGGGAATCAGGTTCAACATCCTTAGCACCATGGGGAACTCTTTTCTAAAATTCTTCTGCCTGAAACAGTACCTGTCTTGGCAGTCTCATTCACACTCCTAATCTGTTTGCCTGCCATTGCTTCCTCCAATTCAGAGTAAAAGCATACCTCTCACCGACCAGGAATCTTACTGTGGCGCATTGCCCAGCAGTGGAAAATCTGGTCAAGAGGCAATAAAGCCCAGCTGATGTGGCTCAGTGGTTGAGCGTCGAACTATGAACCAGGAGTCTGGTCACGCAGGGTTCAATTCCCAGCGAGGGCACATGCCGGGTTGCAGGCTCGATCCCCAGTGTGGGGCATGTAGGAGGCAGGTGTGCAGGAGGCAGCCGATCAGTGATTCTCTCTCATCATTTATATTTCTGTATCTCTCTTTCTCCCTTCCTCTCTGAAGTCAATAAAAATAATTTTTAAGGCAGTTAAAAATAGTGGTGTTGCCGAAACCGGTTTGGCTCAGTGGATAGAGCGTCGGCCTGCGGACTGAAGGGTCCCAGGTTCGATTCCGGTCAGGGGCATGTACCTGGGTTGCGGGCACATACCCGGTGGGAGATGTGCAGGAGGCAGCTGGTCGATGTTTCTCTCTCATCGATGTTTCTAACTCTCTATCTCTCTCCCTTCCTCTCTGTAAAAAATCAATAAAATATATTTAAAAAAAAAAAATAGTGGTGTTATCAAAGTCTCCTTTGCCCATTTCCTCCCCCCCCCCCCCCGCCTGCCCCGTCCATCTCAAGAATATATGGGTATCTAAAACATTTAGTTTTTCTATGTACCAAAAAATTCTATTTACCAATAAATACCAAAAATTTTGAAAATGGGATTCTATTTTGATTCATTGTTTACTAATACTACTTATAATGAGAACCAGTGCAGAGGAAAATTATAATCCTTTGAACCTTGCCAAACCTTCCCTCCCAGATTTTTAATTTAGTTTTAATTTGTAATCATATTCTGTTGCTGTGTACTATATGCTATAGGCTGTTGAATATTTGAGTAGAAATATTTGCTTATATTAATCTATACACTCTTGTATTTTTCTATGAAAATGTTCTTAAGTATATAAATGTATATACCCAAATACTCCTATAAAATTTAGGAGTATGTCTTTGAATTGGGAGTGGGAATATAAGGGAACCACTAACACAGCTAATAAAGTATAAATGCCATCTAGCTCCTAATTAAAGGTCTGTCTCTTCTGCATAAAGGCAAATAAAAATGAAATTCAAGATGTCTAACAAGTAAAACTATCAGTATAGCTTATTGGTGTTCACTCCTATTATCCATTATGGCTCTTCAAACGTCGTTCATTCTCTTGAAAGTCTCACCACATCCCTTCCCTTGACCTTTTTTTCTCTTAGATATTTCTGACAGTAAGCCCTTAGCTCTCGTCTGTCTACATCCACTTTCTCCACTTTTACAGATATGATGATAGCAGGAGTATTTCACCTTATGTGGTAAATCTTTCCATATAGTCACTAGAAAAAGCCCTTTTTACCTTTTAACCGACTTCCCTTCAAGATTTCCAGCCTTTACTTTATTGTTAAATCCAATGAATATTTTTCAGTCCTTGTGAACCTTGACTATTTTTAGATAGCATGCTGAAAATCTAAGTAACTTTTTATAAGCATTTTGGTGATAATAGTTTTAGTTATATCCCCTCTGGCAAGAGATGAGCAACTTGGTTTTGGAAAGACTATTAAATTATTTTGAATTAAACCTTTTTAATAATAACAACAGCAAGTATGGATTAATTACTTAAATGCCCCAAGATCGCTTTTAAATATTTCATATTTATTAGTGGATCTGACCCCAAATAACTCTGTGAGATGGGTATTAATATATTTTTTTCAACTTACATAAGATAAAGTTTAATTAAATTGCTCAAGTCTATAGAGGCAGCAAGAGTTCAAACTCAGATTCCTTGACTCCAGAATCTATCCTACTGCCCATCAAATGATGCTGAGTCACCCATAAAATTCACTTGACCAGAATGCTTCATGCCACCAAGTAATTGGGATTTGGTTCTAAAGTCTGAAGCATTTTTTTAAATGTATATACAGAAAAAGATGATGATGATGATGATGAAGGTGAAGAAAGAAGAAAGATGAAAAAAATAAAGAATGGAAGGAAGAAAGGAAGGAAAGGAGGGAGGAAGGGAGGGAGGGAGGGAGGGAGGAAGGAAGGGAGGGAGGGAGGGAGGGAGGGAGGGAGGGAGGGAGGGAGGGAGGGAGGGAAGAGGAGGGGAAGGGAGGGGAGGGGAGGGGAGGGATAATGGGCAAGTCTGGTAAAAATAAACTAATTAAGAAGATACCTCCATGTCAAGTAGCTTACCAGTAAGTATACTGAAACCAAAGAACAGGAAGATTAAAGGACTTGTTGAAGATCAAAAAATCAGGTCTGTAACAGTTTTCTAGGTCATATGCAGCCGACCATGCCTGCTATTAGATTGAAAAGAAGCTGCATTTTCCTTTTAAGCACTTTGCTAAGTAAAATTACAAAGATGGCAGGAGGAAGAATGAAAGGTTAATCAATAATAAAATAAAGGTAGAAAATGAAATTTTGTTTAAGAAAAAGATTAGAGAAAAGCATTAGAGCAATTCATTAAAATGTATATAATGCAGCTGATACAGGAATTTAGCCCAGAGAGGAAGATTAAGTAAAAATTGATTTTTCTTGAGAGACACTGATATTCAGAACATCAAGAAGTGAAGAAAGAAATGATAATAATTTTTTTAAACCCAGATGATCAAAGCTTTGCTCTTTTTCAAATTCAAACAATATGAGCTTTCAAAGCCCTCCTATTTTTCCTCCACCCCCATTACTTTTCTGTGTTCATATCACTCCACATTTTTTATTGCTTAAAATATTACAAAGAGTAGTACATTTGTCTCCTTTTTTTTCCTCCTTGACCTTCCCCCAGCCTCCCTACCCCCCAGTGTCTTGTCTCCATTGGTTATGCTCATATGCATGCATACAAGTCCTTTGGTTGATCTCTATCACTCCACATTTTTAAGGAGTTTTTGAACTACATGCAGCTGATGTCAGCAACAGTTTTAAAGGTAAGTGGTTTTTGATAAATCTCATTCCCCCTCCCCACCCCCAACCAGATTTTAAACTCTTTGCATACTGAGACTTGGTGTTAGATTTATTTTTAAAGAACTCCTGCAAGTCTGTGCACATAAAAGGCATGAAACAATAACAATAACAACAGTCATTTGTGTGAATTAAATGTTTTAAAGTAGAAGTGTTTATGGACCTAAAAACATATTCATAAGTGACCTTAGTCAATAGAAATACTGCTCTGTTTATGATCATTCAACATTTCTCCAGGACACAAAGTACCTTCAAAGTTAGGCAGACTTGCATGTGGATAAAAGATACTCTCGGGCCAAATTCTCCAAAATCCAAGGAATAGCAGTGGAGTAGGGATAAGAAAAAATGGTGACATGAAAAGGATTTGAGGGTAAAAATCAAGAATGAGAGCTGTTCATCTCAGGTAAATTCTAGGGAACAAGGTATGCATCATAAAATAGAGGGAAGGTCAGACAGTAGTATTAACAATCACTAAAAAATAAAATTGAAAGTATTAACAGGGTTACTAAAAAAGAAACCTGAAAAATTACTGTAGGCTATGAAATGAAGATCTGGGACAAAAGATGGTATAGGTAAAAGTAATTGATAGAGTGGAAAATTAGATGGAGTTTTTTAAAATAATATTAATTTTGACCACCAAGATGGAAATAACGTTGAGGTAGAGCCATATTGGGGTTCTGTTATAGCAAAAGTAGAAAACAATGGAACATTTATCTATTAAATTATGGGGGAAGCCGAAACCGGTTTGGCTCAGTGGACAGAGCATCAGCCTGCGGACTGAAGGGTCCCAGGTTCGATTCCGGTCGGGGGCATGTGCCTGGGTTGCAGGCACATCCCCAGTGGGAGATGTGCGGGAGGCGGCTGGTCCGTGTTTCTCTCTCATCGATGTTTCTAATTCTCTCTATCTCTCTCCCTTCCTCTCTGTAAAAAATCAATAAAATATATTTTAAAAAAAATTTTGGGGGAAGACAATTTTCTATACTAATAATTGTTAGTTGAAATCGAAAAGATTTAAAGCAAAAAGGAAATCAGACTCCTCTTTTGCTTAGAACAGACCAGTATAAAATCGCATCTAGAAGCACTCTGAGTTGGTCACCTGTCCAATCATCTGATCTGCTGGAAAGACTCTTGCCTCTTCTCATCCAAGAGTTGCAGGGCTAGCGCATACCTTACACCAAGCCAAGCTTTCCAATATTTACCTTTTGTCCTTTTCTATTTTCTGTATTTATATGTGTTCATAAAAAAAAAATCTTTTAGCATCCATTTTAGCCAAGGAAGATTATGATGGTAAATAATAATATTACCTTTAGCCTCTTTTTCTCTACAGATTTAAAAATAATAATTCCTTTACTCTTTACTCTTAGAAATACTATTCTATTTACTTTAGTATTCAGAACATGCCTCAGCTTGTCCAGGTTATCTTTTTGAAGTTTAGCAAACTACATAAAATCCCAATAATTCAAAGTAGAAAAAAAATTGCTATATTTTCCATCAGATGTTGCGATTGTTTTTAGTTTACCTCTTTTTAAAATTTTAAACTGTTGACTGCTTCTTCTTTTGGTAAACTCAACCCTCAGATATTATTGTCTAATATATAATCTTGATCACACTTACCCCGTATTGCATTCCTAATAATTTATTTGCCAAGGTTGTCATGCTAGTTCTCCGGTTTATTAGTCAATTGATTTCTTTTTTCTAAAGACAGCAAAGCTTTATCAACTTTTCTTGTTATGTATGCATTCATATTATGAAAATATTACATTCTCATTGTAAAAATGTTAGAAAAGTGTAAGAAAGTCACAATTCCTCATCCTACAGAGAGCCATTGTCATGGATCATTCTGCTATGGATCCTTACTTAGAATTGGAGCTCTGCCTCTCAAAGAGTGATAGGTAAAACACTTCACTTGTGAAAACCTGTCATTGAATTGTTATAGGGAGAAAGAAAATGTTGGCTCATAATACCTGTTGATGTATGAGTGTCTCCATCAGCCACTGGATACTAACCATTCTGGCTCTGGGATCTGCCCTAAAGATCTGTAGTTTGATACAATTTATCATAACATACCACCTTCAAGATATGTAGTTTGACGTAACTACCTCTGGGAAGGCTCCTCTGACCCCATGGCCTAGAGATCTGTGCTCTTGTTGCCCCTGACTCAATCCCTACTACTGGTGACCTGACCATCTCTGCCCAGGACTGAGGCTGCTTGAGAACATGAACTGAGATTTTGTGCAGCATAGTGTTGTGCTTATTGTAGAAGCTTAATAAACATAAATAATAAATTAAAATTATGTCATTTGTATCCAATACAACTTTCATTATTAACCACAATCACAATCCATAATCAATCAGAAAGACTCATTTCAGTAGAATGCAAGAATTGCTCGTCCCTGTCTGGTCTGCTCACCTCCTCAGACATATGGTCAATTCATTCCCACTCTCATGATCTTGCTTATGCTATCTGGCCTATAATTAGATTCTTTTCTCAAAACCATCACAATATCCAGATCCCAATTTCTAAATGAAACCTTGGTCAAATACTACAATACACATTAATCTCAGACTCCAAATTCCTATAGTATTTAGGCCACAGATTGCTAATTTATGTGTTGCTACTTTTTCTGATCTTCAAACATATTGTAATCCTACATCTTATTTTGTCTTTCTTCCAATATTTAAAACAGACTTAAATTCTTAGCCTCACTAATAGTCACAGAAACATATATTACAACAAGAAAATAATAAAATAATACATTGGAACCATCAAAATGAGGGAATTTAGAAAGTTCAATATTATCAACTGTTAATAAAAATATCAGGCATCAAGAATTTTTATGTATGTGTGCATATAAATTCTGGATGTAAAATTAGCAGGATTTATGAAATTAAGAATTTTTTTGCCTTAAGATATAGCAATCTTACCCCTGGATATATATCCCAGATATATTCTCACAAATTTCATCAGAGACATGAATGAAAATGTTTACCATGGCCTTTTATGTGGTAATAGGAACTTGTAGGTAGAACAGTAGAATATTCTGGAAGAACAGTAGAATATACTGGAAGCCCACTTTAGAACAGTAGGCGGCAGAGAGCAGCAACATGATAAGACTTTCAAAACAGAACATGAAAAAAAAAAGACAAAAATTTATAGCACAATACTACTTTAATAAATTTAAAACATATACACACAAAACATTACATATTGGTATATTTAAGAACAGTTGATGTGTATATTAGCAGAAAATAGTAACTAAATAGATGATAGGTAGATTAAATAAATTAGACAGATGCTAGATATATAAATTATATATATACTGTACTAGATAGGTATTAGATAGATGATAGATAGATAGATAGATAGATAGATAGATAGATAGATGACCTTACAAAGACTATTTTTAATATAGAGCTATTAAATTTGAAGCCTGATGAACTCAATCTGAGATCCAAATCAAAGGTGATGATGAACAGATGTAGATACAAAAACTCTAAGACTTTATTTAAGAGATATAAGTAATTTTCTGTCCCTCAAGATGATTTATTTTTTACTAAGAATAGCATTACTTGCCTTTATTTGAATTTAAAAATGACCAATGAAATGTTTTGTAAAATTGTTGGAAAAGACTTTCAGGTTTTTGTTGACCCAAATACATTTCCATTGGAGCAGTTGCATTTGTCCCTGAAAATATAGTCAGCAGGGAGCTTTGAAGCATCTGCTATCAAAACCATCAAAAGAGAAGGCCTTTCCTATTCCATGTCCTACAATTACATTGAAATGCATTGCTGACCATTCACTTTTACTCTCAACACATTTATTTTCATCAACAATTTCCCACAAGCATAGCACCATACTATTTAAATGGGAGTGTTATTTTTAAGTAATTGTTTTTATTTGTGATTTTATATCTGTACTGCTTTTAATCTGACAAATTATTCCAAACAGCTTTTTGTTCGAAGTTATTATATAAAATTTAGAATAACATGACTAGTTTGGAATTGTTTCTCCTAGTTAGTCAAGCATATATAGAAAAGTTTGTTTACACTTCAAAGAAAAAAAAGAATCAGATTTACAAGGTCTTACTAAAGTGGACTATAATTTAGACCATGCCAAATCAGTTTTCTTATATACATATTAAAGTATAACACACACACACACACACACACACACACACACACACACACTGAGTGGCCAGATTATTATGACTGGCCAGATTATTATGACCACCCCATCAGAACAATGAAGTGAATTAATTATGCAAATAATAATAAAACCTTGAGAGTATTTGCTTAGAAAGTTTTCAATATTCAGTATTTTTGGAAGTGTCGATGAAGTACTGATGAGGTGGTCATAATAATCTGGCTGGTCATAATAATCTGGCCACTCAGTGTATATCCACTATACTATGGAAGACTATATATGACAATATATGGTATATATTACTCTTCTGTAGAGAAAAATATATAAAGAGACTTTAGAAATTGAGAAAGTAGCATTTCCCCAAAAGAGAGAAAAAAATAATTCTAATCTATCAATCATGATTCACTAAGTTGAAAATTTAGTTATAATAGTCCCATCATTTCTTGATCAACTAATTGTTAACCGACACTTGACTTAAAGGAGACAGGCTTAATTAGTTAACAGTTTTATTGGGCCTCATTAAAAAAGCATGTGTGTAACTTCTGTATGTCATGAACACAGAACAGCCTGACACAGTGCAGAGGGAGTGGACTGTTTACATGTTTCCTTACTATCGATTATGGGATAGTGAACACAACATGCTTTCCTTAATTTCTTTCTGAAAAATGCACAATTAGCAAATATCTGAAGCATCAAAAAATAAAAGCAATGAATGAATCAAGCTCTGGATTATTTCAGTCCTGTTTTCCATGCCACCTTACTCTTTCCAGTGGGAAAGAAGATCCCCAGCCAACATCACTTGACCAGACCTGTGAAATTTTCCTGAATGTGCTCAAGAAGAATGACACAAACATGTATCTGCCACGTCCAGATAATCAAGTAAAGTAGACAGAAAAGCAGTCCCTATGACTGGCATATGCACACAGGCACACATACATACTCCCAAGGAACTCAGTAATTAAAGTAATCAAGGGCATCAAATTTATTTAACCTGTCTTATGATTTATGCCTTTGTACATGACAGAGTTAACAGTCTTAATCACCTTGGTGTAGAAATTGTGAGGACAAACTCACAGTGTAACCTGGCAAAGAGGTTTCCTCTCCAATGACAAGTTGGTCTAATTAATAGTGGCTGTTTGGGGAACCATGCTGAAACGCAAGATAAAGTTAAGAATGTTCCTTAATAATGACTGAAATGGCATCTGAAATGGAAGTCAAAATTTATGATTTGTGGTTATCTTTCACAAAGTTGTTTAAATTAAGGCTTTTTATTTTTTATCTTTTTTAATCTTTAATGTTGAATTATTACATATGTCCCCTTTTTTCTCCCATTAACCCCTCCAACCCATCTCAGCTCCCTGCCCCGGGCTTTCACCACCTAATTGGCCGTGTCCATGGGTTATGTATATATACATACAAGGTCTTTGGCTGATTACCTTCCACCCACCCACCCTCCTTCGCCTTCCCTCTGATATTCTGCACTCTGTTCCATTAAATCAAATGAAAAACCCTCCATTGGTACAAATATTTCCTAGATATATCTAAATTCTAAAATGCAAACCATTTCAATGAATCCATGGACCAAGTTTCTCTGAAATAACAATCACAGAAGGAATTTCTTAGAAACTGTTTCTACGCAGGCTAAAAAAATATGACAATTGTTTCCTCTTAGAATCTTTGCTTCTATCAGATTCAACGGAGATCTGGTATCAAGCCACTTATCTAAAACTAAGACCACTTGCACTACGAAAAAGCTCAATGGCATTTAGTTTCTACATGTCATATAGACAAATAGCAGGTTTGCAGGAAAGCAATTACAACAGAGCTTTATCTGAGCTATATTCTTAATTTTCATTAAAAAATTCTTTAACTGGTTGGGTTTTTTTTATTATTAAGACTAGCATAAAGGGTAATATAAAATGGGTAAGATAGTAGGATTTTGGATGGCAGTTCCATAATGAAATCTATGATATTTACAAAACTGCCTGGAAACAGCACTTCTCTACATGTGGGATTTGAAGCTCGATTCCAGTGGAATTTTAAATAAGACTTTTGCTCTAGTTCTTTTCCTCTCATTTCAATGGATCTCAATGCATTTGCTTTGCAGAGCTGGGTTCCCTGAAAGAAGTAAAATCTCCAAAAGGGAAATATATCACATTATGACCCATATCTCTAGCCAACAATAGTCTTTTAATACTCCATTACATATCAGTTTACATCCTAACAATAAAAATAGTACTAATATCTGGAATGCAACTTATTTATTATGCATTTATTAGACCATGCAATCCTAACAGCAACCCTATGAAGTAGAAATTATTATAATCATCATTACCTCTATTTTATAGGTGTGGAAACTGAGTTACAGAAAGTTCAAATACCATGTCCAAGATCACATTAAGTGGCAGAGCTGAAGGCTGAAATCAGGTAGCCTCATTACAAGTTTGATCTCATGATTGTTACACTAACTAATCTGCCTCATTTATTAACCAACAACCCCCCCCACACACACACACAGAATATAGTCAACTTCAATACACCCACAACATTGCCTTAAAAATAAGCCCTCTAATCCAAAAAACTTTAATTTCAAAAAGCACTATAGCAACCAGAATGGTCCTGCCAGAAGTAGTTCTCCTAGGATCAACACAGACAGCAAGGCTAGCTTTAAAGCAGCCCACGGGTTAAATAAATATATTTTAAGTAAAAAAAGAAATAAACTGAGATTGAGCACATAAAATAATCCAATAAAAATGACTAATATTAATATGAAAGTTTATTGTGTCCAGTTAGGGGGAAAAAAGCCAAAAAAAGTAACATATCCTTTCCCATGATTATTACCTTAACTAGCTCATATATATTTGGCTTATTCCTGATAAAAACAAAATAACGGTTGCTAGCATGGTGCCATTGCTTCTCTGAGCTGTTATACAGCCGCATGATCATTCCTCCAGCACCCACTGTCTATCTGACACTCTTGAATAAACTAGATTTTTACATTGTTTTTCTGATGATCGCAATGTATTTATGTTGAAGCAGCCTCATTTCAGACTTCTATCTCTCTTGGCAACCAAATCTAGATAAAGGACAAAGGTTAAAAGTCAAAATTTATGACTAAACAGTGTTTTCTATCTTCACAAATTGTCATCATATCCTCTAGAGACACACTCTGGATAAACAAATTATTTGAGCAAGAATATATGGAGGCTGCATGCTCACAGATGTCTAGAATTTAGATTCCTGCATCATAATAAATAATACGCAACCAAGGTATTTGTTCATAGGCTTGGTGTGTCCTGGGTAAGTTCTTGGGAAGAAATGGACTTACGCTGGGTGTAACCCCACTTGTTCTGGACTGTCAACATCCCAAATTTGTAGGAGGATGCATACATACGAGTTGTTGTTCACTCTCCTGACATAGTTGTTAATAGCTCCTTATTCACTCCCAAATACCTTGATTTAGTGAATGAATTGCATAGTCATCATACATCAGTATCCTTCAAGTCTGATGACATAAACCTTGAAAACTCAACACATATTTTACTATGATGTATTGTCTTGTTAGGGCCATAGGTTGGGTACCACCCATCAGGTGGGTTGAGACTTTGAAAGGAATGGATGGTCTCGTTGTCAGTCAATGAAAGGTGTGAGTTCTGGGATAAGACATGTTAACACAGGAGATTGATTGGCTTTAAGCTAGGGTGACAAGGACAAAAAGTACTTAACCTGGAATTCATATTTCAGATTGACCCAGACAATGAAGTATTATTGAGATGTCATTATGGGGGAAAGTGAACTGTCCCTTGCCACATGGAGGAGAGTCCAAAGGTGAGAAAGGAGACATGATAAAACAAAACCTGTCCTCATTATCACAAGACACCTCCACAGTTTCTCATTGCTAGTTGCAATGTGGGAATTCAGAACCTACATGTTCACTTGGCAAAAACAGTGGAGAGCTAGGTGCCTGCCATACAACACCAGTGTGGCAACAGCAGGAGTGGTCAAAGGTGGAGGGCTGGGTACTTTGTGAGGCATCAAACCCTCTAGTGTTTCATTACCTGAGGCAGCCCTCTAGTGGCCTGAGCAGGACCAAGGAGAAGACATTTGTCCCTGAATGGAGTAGTGGGACTTACTGAAATGGAAACTAATTTCTAGAAATCAGGAGTATAAATCCAAGAATGGCTTGTGCCATTATATGAAGCATAGTTATTGTGAGCCATAGGAACTGTTCACAAATGGTAAGCAGCTTACATAAATGACTGTAATTGGTGGTGTTTTTATACAGCTAAACCACTTTTTAATTTTTCAATTCTTACTTTGTAATTGTTCCAGGATCCATGATCAAATTTAAAACTCACAATCTTCCTGTATACCACATGCTTTTCAATTATTTATCACTACATACATTGTCAGACAAAAATCATGGTTCTATTGCCCTGTACTCTGTATAATTAATTCCCTTTGACAGCCTGGCTGTAAGCTCCACCTGTGTAATGCACTCAAATAACCCCTGTGGCCTTTTTTGAAGGCAAAGGCAGATACTACTATCAAGATAGAAAGTCCCTGAGGTCAACACACCTGAGTGTGAATCTTGGTTTTTCCAACTGGAACTTAGAGACGTTCAAAAGCTTGTAACTCCTATGAGTCTCAGTTTCCTCATCTATAAAATGGGAAAAAACACCTACCTGGTAGAGTTAGTGTGAATATTAGAGATGAAATATGTTAAGTGCTTACTAAAGTCATTGAAAAATGGTAAGGTTATATTGCTAATCCAGAGAAGTTGTCCCCATCATTACCTGCTATGTCCCAGAAGCTCTGCCCCATGGATGACTGCTTGATTACTGTTAAGGGGAGGCAAAAGAATCCTAGTTAACGATGGAAGGATCAAACCAAGAACAGACTCTTAATTTACAGAGTCAGAGGGTACTTGGGCAGAGCAGTAAGACGATCGAAAGCAATCAGTTACAGGAGGAAAGACCGGAAGTCTCTGTGTCACAAATGTTTCCACAGCAGGTTGGTGCTCAGAACTGGCCAGCTACTGGAAGTAATTCAGCCATCAGTCTCTCAGCCTGGTAGCCTGCTAACAACTGAGCCGTAGGTAAGCATGGCATACCTTCCAAGAATGTCTCATAAGCGTAATTGTTTCAATTTACTGTCACTGTCTTGTACTGAATTTAGTGGAGTGAAATTTTCACACAAATTTTATTATATGCATATCTTAAGCAACATCAGTTTTAAGGTGGTGGCTTTAGGCCAAAATCTTTAAGATCCTCTGAACTGATCACTTATCCAGGTTTGATGCTTTGGTAGAAAATTGTGACAGAGTAGAAATACTTATGAACAGTTCCGCTTCTTATTAGCTGTATGATCTTGGGCAAACTCTCTAACTTTGCTCATTTATAATAAGAATAATAATGGAGGCCTTGAAAAGTTGTAAAAACTAAAACTTATTATAAATAAAATGATTATATATCATCTGGCATATATACACAATAAACATTGCTAATATGTTTCACTAAAACTTATCAATGTTCTATGTACTAGACATACACTTAGTGTTGGATCAGTTCAGAGGTAAAAGAAGTATGCCCTCAACCAACCCAAATATTTTTATACTTTTCCTCCTCTCCTTTCCAAAATTACTTGAAAAAAAAAAAAGACAAAGTTTACCATTCCACAATTTTAGAAATAAAAGGCTTAAAAATTACCTGGAAGAGGTAACATATTGTAACAAACAAACTCCAGTGTGCTTGTAATTTAGTATTGCATAGTCTTAGTAAGGGAGAGTGAGAAAGCAATAATACTATCGGTATTTAAATAAGAGGGTTGGGGTGCTTTTAATTAGGAGTGAAGAGGCAGAAATTGGACTTTGTAAACCTCTGTAATGAACATGCAACACATCGTAAGTTTGTGAGGGTCACTGCCTGCTACTTTAGCAGAAATTATGCCTCCAATTTCTCTCTCATTGATCAATCTATAAAATGGTATGTGAGAAAATTTGGGAAGAAAAATTTGACAGTATACCCTGTAGTATTATATTAGTTTGGTGAAAAGTGATAGAAACCAAACTTGAATTTAAATTTACCTAAGCACAACGAAGATTTTATTGGACTACAAAATCCAAGGACAGATTAAAAACAGGTACAAAAGTTATAGGGATATGAAAAGGGCAGATAGCTGGATGCCAGTAGAAGTAGAAATCAGGAATATATCCTTGACTTACCATCTGTTACTAAAATTTAGCAATTAATATGGCCACCATTGTTTCCGTATGTTTTAGTGTCTCCTATACTAGACATACACTAACGCTCTTTCTCAGTTCTAGTTTCGAAAACCCTAGGAGAGGATTCTTACTGGCTTGGTTTAAATAAAGAGTCCATTCCTATAATAACTTTGGGCATGTAAGAAAATAGATGTTTCAGATGAAGGCAGCGGCAATTTCAGGAAGAGGAAAAAGAACAGGGTGACAATCCAGTAGAAGTCTAGCAGAGCCATAATGCCAGTATCTATTTCTATATAGACAGATATTTTCTAAGAGAGTCCACTCTTGCTATGTGAAACAAGAAAGTTTTTTTTTCCATGCAGTTCTTTCAAGATAATCATCAATACAAAAATAAGACACAGGTTATGGATTAATGCAACAACTTAGAAGAGTTTTTCATAAAGTGAATTCTTAGAAGAAAAAATGCATTTGGAAAATGTGCTTACTTTTCCTCAAAGAATCACAGAATTTTGCTGAACAAATGAACCATAGAAATCATGAGAAAATATACTTTTGTGAATTAAGATCTTTCTCTAGCTAAATGGTGGTTTATTTTTTCAATCCATAATTTTGATGCATTTTGAAAATATATAAAACTCAATTACATAAGATTTTTTTCTCTAAGTGTGTGTATGGGTAACATTATTCAATTATTTAGATGCTGAATCATTATGTACTGAAAGAAAAAGTCAGCGTTCTCTAACTTACTGAGAAAATTTATGCATCTACCACTAGAGGGCACAAATAAGGCTGTCTTCTGCGGAAAGGGGTTTTGAAAATGACAAAATTCCATTATTTAGAACAGTGTCTGAATGAAGATATGTAGATATTGCATGTTTTCTTTAAATGTGAAAAGAAAAATCAAAATATACCCACATTTAACCATGAACCACTTTTTTCTGTTCTCTTCCCCTCCCCTACCCCCATCCCCAAAAATTCATATATGAGGAGAATAAGAAATATTTCTGGTTCATAAAATTTTAGACATACAAAGTTATGGAAGTTAAATTATTATCAAAGAATAAGCTAACATAAAAATACTGTTAACAGCAACATGGCAAAAAATGCCATAATTTGGCAAAACTATAGTTGTTTAAACCACACTTAGAATCTTTGGAGTAATTCTCACCTAAAATCAGCACAGTCCACAAAACTGATTCTAAATCTTGTAACTATCAGGTATACATTGCATATCTTCTTAGCAAATGCAGCACTATGGTAAAAATAGGATATGATTTGGTTGGTATCTTCACACAATAATATGCTTGAGTCAGACTTGTAGGATACTTTCATTCTTCACCAATTGTTTTACTCATTTAAAAAAAAGTAAGAAAAACAACTTCCCCAGAAAAGGCAAATGCTCCCAAATCTTTTCACCCTGGGTGCTTCACAAATACTAATAAATGTGGTTAGGTTTGATGCCTCCCATTACTTTGGGGTATTCTACAGGGAAGAAGAATATTCTAGAACTAATTATTCTACTAGAAATAAAAACAGAACAAACTGAGCACAAAGTTTGCTGAGATGTTTTTAAGGTAGAAAAAGGATAGCAAGGTAAATGGTCATAATGATGTGAATTCAATGATGAAAAAAAATGCCACAATGAATTGTATAAAAATAGCAGGTTGGTAGTTTCTATGCCTTTTACACCAAGATTTCCCCCCTGATATGTTTCAAATTGCTAATTTGAGAATCTCTCCAAGATAGATTGCCTTCATCTTATTGAAATTTATCTACAACACCAATTTTCAAGGTTATAAATGAGTTAGAGATTTTCATAGAATTGCTCAGTTTAGTCCCCTCTGATGTTTCCTTCTAAAATAGCATTGTTTTAATTTTCCATGCCACAACCAACAAACCTTATACCTCGTGAAAACGTTTTCCTCTACTCAAACCCTGTTTCCTTTTGCGCTCCAGATTTTGTCACTTTCCTCCTGATGCCAACCTGAAATTCCACCATGGCTCATTTCTATAACAGGGACAGGTCCACAGGAAATGTTGATTATGATATAGGTACACATTTATCCTCCCACTGACACGCATCCACATAGAACTAAGTATGCTTTTTCTGAAACAGCTTGTCTACAAATCAGAGCCCCAGGGTAGAGTTTCTTCCACCAAATACTTTCAAATGCTTTTTGTCCTATAGGATTTCTTGGTATTGATGAATTTCAGAGGTATGAGGAGAGGGGCACAACCTGCTGCTATGTGACAGAAGTACTCTTACTCTTCCTACAAAGACTTTGATATTTGCCATTTAATACACAAATATCACACACACACACACACACACACACACATCTATAATGTTAATAATGATGCATTAGATATAAATAATATATGTTAATATATATTAGTAATTTATATGTAAATGTACGTATCTACTCTATCTATATTTATATCTCTATAAGTATTTAACATCAACAAACCTTCAAGGAAACAGAGAGGGCATGGCAAACATTTTGAAACCTATCATGACCATCTACTAAAATATAACCAAGCCACCTCCCTCAAGAAAAAAACAACAGCACTCTTGTTTTTCATTTTACACATTAGTATTATAAGAAACTGACCCACTGAAGAGATAAAAGGCAGCTTATACAGGCCCAGTAGTTTCTGGATCTGAAAACCAATTTTAAGTAAATAGTTGAACTTTAACCCATGTTTCTACTAACCTGATATAGTCATATTGACTTCAAAATTATTTTTAAACCCCAAAGAAACTGTGTTTAAGAGATTCCCATCCCCAAAAAGCATGACAAAAATTGCTTCTCTTTTGGGTTCAATGGATTTCGTGTGGAGGGAAAGGCTAAGTATTCATGTAATGGTGAAGTTTAGGAAGATTCTGGAAAAACAAGAGGAGGCAGGACTTAGTATCTAATTTCCCTAACAAGTCCCACAGCAAGGAGAAGAATGAGACATGAGGACTTCTGATAGCAGCAGAGATGGCCATGGAAAATCCAGCTGGCAGGGGTTAGCTTGATTCCTTCCAGAGCCCTAGGTCAATACCAACTCTGTCTTGGCTGTCACACCTGCGGCATTCGAGTTTATAAATTTCATAGTATTATGTAGGTTCTCTAAGACAGCAATGTTTATTATTAGTTTCCTGCAAAGTGGAAGTGTTATAAATTATCATGGAAATGCCCTCAAGTCTTAAAACGCAAACATCATGCATCATGCAACTTACAATTAAGGAATAAAATAATATGAATGTATCATGTTACAACTTAGTCTCTGGTGGGTTCTATTGCATCCATCATTCTCCATGGTTTCTTTTTAAAATAGTTTGATTACATGAGGATACATATTTTTCTGCCTTGAACTGGTTTTGTTTGTTTGTTATGATATGTAAAAGGATGAAAGTGGCATTTTTACTATAAATGTATTACATTTATACATCTTATGATAGCTATTGATAAAACAAATGAGAAAAGGGTCCATATTTACAAAAAAATTTTAAATACTTAGTCTTCCTTTTATCTCTCCAGTTTATTTCTGTCTTGTATCTTAGCTGTAGAGAATTAAAAAATCCTGAATCATTCAGGTAGTTGTAAATTGTAATAGCTTTTTTTTCAAAGAGTTTGCCTTGTAAACAGTATAGTCTTCTATTATACTGATCCAGAAGCCTCTGAGAAGACTGATAGGAAAATTTTAATCTATAAATTGAATAATTATAGTATCTATCATTTGATATAATTCTTTATCATCTGCTATGGAACTGAATGTTTGTGTCACCCCAAATTTTATATATTGAAGCCATAACCTCCAATGTTACAGTAGTTCAAGGCCTTTGGGAGGCAATTAGACTTAGATGAAGTCATGAGGGTGATGCTATCATGATGAGATTAGTGTCTTTACAAAGAGGAACGCCAGAGAGTTAATATGTGTTCTCTCTCTCTCTCTCTCTCTCTCTCTCTCTCTCTCTCTCTCTCTATATATATATATATATATATATATATATATATATATATATAGGCTTCTGTCATGTGAGCTCACAGTGAGAAGTCAGCGATCAGCTCTGCAAGCCAAGAAGAGGACCCTCACCAGAATCCAACCATGTTAGATTCTGAGACTTTCAGCCACCAAAACTGTGAAAAAATTAATCTCGGTTATTTAAACCACTAAGTCTATGGCATGTGTTATAGAATCCCTAGTAGACTAATAAATCATCATAAAGAAAAAAAACAAGTATCTAAAACCATAAATATGCACCTGGCCATCTAAATTACAATGATCTCATAATGTGTACATGGACTATGACACTAAGTGCTAAGGCTTGTCCAGCATTTGATTCAGCAACTTATACACATACTATAGTAGCAATTGTACCATATTACACACATAACATGGGTAAACCTAAGTCAAGGTAAGTGAGAGGAACATAGAATCACAACTTCTATAATTAACCACAGCCTATCAGAAAATCAATTATATGCTGTTACGTCTTGTGGGGAAGCATGGGACTTGGTTGGAATTCTGTAAGGAGGATTCTCCAAAAGGTCGGGGGCCTCTGGAGGGACGTTGCCAAAGGCGGCAGCCCCTACCTTGACTTTTCCAAACAAGTCCGGTGTTTTGCTAGAATCTCTATGTTTAGTCTTTAAGACCCAACCTTGTAGAAGCATGTGTTTTATCAAGGATATTTACCCTGATGATTGTATCTAGAGGTTAATTTTAGTTCAAGCTGTTGTTACAATAAAAGCCTAAGGAGGCAAGCAATCTATGCTATTTGCCCCTAAAAAAAAACAGCTCCTTAGCCTCTCTTTGACAGAAATGTGTGTCAGAGTAATCTATTCATCCATCACTCAGGGTCTGCTGGTCAGCCCTGGCAATATCTGAAGTCATTTTTATGAGTTTTGCCCTCCAAAATGATTTCAGTATTAGCACAAGTTGGTAAACTCCAATATGTTAACATAGGAGACTATTTGATATTAGTGTGATATTTATTATAGTTTTCAGTAGATTTTTAAGATATGCTTCAAAATAAATTAAAATATAGTAATAGCAGAATCTTTAAAGCATCTCTTCAGAATTATACTATTTCTTGAAGCACAATTTGAATACCCTTAGATGAAATGATAAATATTGCCTTTTATGATCAGTG
This sequence comes from Myotis nattereri, assembly GCF_964212035.1. Taxonomy (NCBI): domain Eukaryota; kingdom Metazoa; phylum Chordata; class Mammalia; order Chiroptera; family Vespertilionidae; genus Myotis; species Myotis nattereri. The sequence continues at coordinate 38,024,830 of NC_138076.1, read as the reverse complement.
GATGATCAATATGGGATGATACCAATTTCCATTTCTACTATTCTCTGGCCATCTAAGTATCCTAGCTAAGCCACATATATTTATAAGTGCAGCATTCTTCAACAAATCCCAATAATACTTTCTAATTTGAGTACAATTCTCAATTCATTACAGTTTACCCTCTATTCTTGATATTATGCAACTCAAAGCTTAAGTAACCAACATCAAAAGTAAAAGTATTTCAAACAATTCTCATCTAAATGAGCATCACACAAATATAAAAAAACACAGACTCTAAAAATAGCTAAATCAGAAAAACTAAATCATTTTGATGAGCATCGGTAACATCGATCTAGCATCTATTTTAAGTAAAATGAATATGGATTATCAAGTAACTCTCCAATAAACACATGATACAAAAATTCCAGAATTAACATTTTCAGATTTTATGTTATTTGACTAGTGTGACAAATGATCTTGGTTGCCAACAGCCATTATTTCCTTTCTTCAATTCTAACAGAACCTCAATTATGTTCAAGGTATTGTGGGTAGAAGTATGAATTGCACCACCAAAGGAGAAGGAACCCTCACTAGTGCTACTATGTGAACCCTAATTAAGGTAAGACAACCTGATCATTGTTTTTCCTTGACAATGACTGATTTAGGAATATGCAAGAGATACAATTCTGGCCAACGCATTGTATAAGTTCAACTGGGATTGTAGTGGGGCGGGGGGGGGGGGGGGTAGTGCTTTGGACATTGCTGGGTGACATCTGGACCTGCTGCAGCCATCTTACCATTATGAGGCAAAAATGGTGGGAAAACGGTTGTGGCAGCCATGGTGGCAGGGTGGAAAAATAAAAAAAATAGATCCTAGTTGAATGGCATTGAACTAGTGAATTTACCAATTTTAGAACTTCTGTACCTCCAGACTTATTTATATTTAAGTCAATTTTAGTTGGGTTTTCTGATTTTTCAGTTTAAAAATATTTTAAATAATATGACCCATGTATGTTCAAAAAAATACTCTTCAGTAGATCAGTTGTAACTCTTAATAACATTCTTTATACTTCAGAGTCACTGTAGTTTTTTCATGATACTCATGAATTGCAGAAGTGATATGCCTTCTCCCAAGAGCTAAATAAGGCTACCAACCACCTCTTGAGTCATTGGTACATTAATAAAATTAACCATTGTATTGGTTACGCTAATGCATTTTGGAACAAGAAATCCTGCCAAAAGGGAAAGAGAGTATTTAGAGAAGTATATAAACATTATTTTACTTGAGTACAAGAGATATGAAATCCATTTAGAGTAAAAGAAACAAACCAGAAAACATCCTTGCAAAAAGCATTCCTATTTACTTTCTAATAATGTTCTACTTAGACTCCAAAGATTCTGCATTAGGAAAAAACAGTGAGTATATCATAAAACAGTAAGTACAACCTAGCACTCTGATAAGCAAAGCAAATTACTGAAATCAATTACTCAAGAACTCTCATACCCTCCAAGTCTTGTTGCTTTTTTTGTGAATCATAAAACATCCTGGTTGCTTATCCAAAGTTACTTCACATTGACTGTCAATGTCAATGGAGAAAGAGAGTGGTTTTTTTCTGTTTTATTTTACCCTTTACAGTAAAATGTGTAATTTATATGCAGTACATGGTAGCTTAGATTGATTTAGTAGCTCTTGATAGGGCTTTGAAGAATTAACTACCTAACAAAGGTGAGTGTTGATTTTGGTGGTTGCCCAGGCATTTTGTGGGCTGAGCACCAAAGTCATATTAATTCTAAGATAAACATAAATATGGCATAAGAGTACTACATGTCCATTGACTCATTCAGAAAGGTGGACCCTTTTTCTATGCTTGCTATAGCCTAGAGCAGTGGTCGGCAAACCGCAGCTTGCAAGCCACATGCGGCTCTTTGGCCCCTTGAGTGTGGCTCTTCCACAAAATACCACATGCGGGTGCGCACGTACAGTGCGATTGAAACTTCGTGGCCCATGTGCAGAAGTCGGTTTTCGGAAAGGAGATAGATGAAACAAGTATACAAGACGAGTGTGGATGGGAGAGTTGGAAGGGGTCGACCTCAGCGAACGTACCTCAGTCAGATTGAGGATGTTTTTAGCAAAGGCCAGCTTAGGAGTACCCTAATTAAGTTAATAACAATGTACCCACCTATATAGTTTAAGTTTAAAAAAATTGGCTCTCAAAAGAAATTTCGATCGTTGTACTGTTGATATTTGGCTCTGTTGACTAATGAGTATGCCGACCACTGGCCTAGAGGACACAAATACAGCAATATTTCATTAATTCCCTAATTCATCCAACAAATACTTTAGAGACTGCCTCTATGACAGAATTATAAAAGAATAAATATTGTAGCTAGAAAATACCTTTACTGAGCTCTTTATAAGTGAGAAAATGGAGGCCCAACGAGGTGAAGTAATTTACATCAGTACAGCATTTAGTGGCAACATCAGAACTCCATTCTAACCTTCTCACCTCCCAGGCCACTGCTCTTTCAACCACACCATGTTGCTTATACTAGTACAATAATAAAAATCCTGCAAATCACTGCCTGTGTTCAACTTCACCAAGCAAGAGCATGTGCTTCACATTAAAAGAATGAAATATTTTTCCAAGCCAGTCCTAATGGTCTGACTCATTCATGAAGAACATTAATGAAAATGGACTGTGCAAAATGCAGCGAAGAACGTCACATAAAATAACAGCAGCCATGAAGGGAAAGAACAAAGTCCACTGTGCTGCTGAAACTTAATTATCAATCCTTGGCTTCATTTTAGCTTTTGCCAGTGGTTGTGGCTTGAACTCTGACATCAAAAGTGTTACCAGTGGTGCATACGAACCAAAGCTGAACTGACAAATAAATAGCACCATAGCAACTCCCTAGAATGAATTATGGTATCAACTTAGTGGCCCTGTTTTGTTGAATTATTTTAGACCACGCTTAGGCAAGTATTTATTGGAAAAAAAATGTACTTATGTCCAGTCAAGACTCTTTAATAGCAGATGGAGAAAATAACAATCAGAGTGATGAGACTGACCCAGTGTGGGCCAGGGAATAACCGACAGGACTTGAATTTGGGTTTCTGAACTCTAGGTCATATTTTCTTCTACCCTATGTTTGTCCAGATAAGAGTCACAGGCTTGCTGTGAAGGCAGACAGGCTTTGTGAGTATATGGGTGCATATACTTATTGTGCAAGTGTTATATATATAAATAAATAAGACAGGGCCTGCTTTCAAGGAACTTTTGTGACAAATGGAGAAAGACAAATACACAGACATCTCATTACTAAACAGACATTTCATTACCACCATAATATGTGGTAAGTACTATGACAATGCAGTAATTTGAAAGATTACCAACAGGACACCTTTTAAAAATCACTTCTCATTATCAAAAATATCGCTCTTTTGTCATGATCATTGGTCTACCTACTTAAGACTTTTAAAATGTAAATATTCCAGCACAGTATCCTAGAGTCTTGGCACGGAGGGGGGCTCATCTGCATGGTTCCCTGAAAGCGCAGGGGTTGGAAAGAGGCTGAAAAGACTAAGAAGAAGGCAAACTTCACTGAATTTAGCTTTCTGTCAGTGATTTTGTGCTCACCCAGTAGGAAGATTTTGTGTGCCAAAACTGCTTCTCTTGTTGAATAGTGGAGAAACTGTGCATGTGTTAGTCTATTATGTATGCTAGACCACGCCTTTAGAGAACTGCTGTGGCACATACACAATATAAGTAATAATTATTCTTCAAAATTTGGCAAGTGCCCAACATGCAGCAATTTTGCCATACCTGGAAGGTATGTGGCTTTTAGTAAAATCTTTATTTAATAAATCTGAACTGAAATGTTTTTCCAAGCATAGAGCCTCCAAGGATAAAATGGATAATGTGTTAATGGTCCCTGAATCAAAAATGAAAGTTTTACTCTGTGTAAAAAGCTCATTTATCTTCTGTTCAGTTACTTTCTAAAATCTTATACATAAGGTCAACTTAATTTTGAGGGAAAAACAAATCATTTTAAAACTTCAAAGGGAGAATTTGATAGAGTAATAAATTATTTTTACAGGAAAAATATAAAATTTAATTCTCGTACTGATTATAAACAGGAAGAATTTTTATCTGAATTTTATATTATATAGTTTTTCAATGTAATTATAATTTTTGAATGAAAAATGAAAGAATCATAATAACATAGAGTGGGGGCTCAAGCTTGTGTTAGGAATAGAGTTTTAGAGAAAAGTTTCATAAGGCACAATTTGCTCTACGTGCTATACATTCTATTTTCATGACAATACGTTGAACAAATAAACACGTATTGGTTATTTGGAATAGATTCTAAATTGAAATCTAGATGGTGAGGCTCTTTGTGTGCACTGACAGACATATACCTTAAAGGCACAGTAGCGTCACACATGCACAAACACACTTTATATATATTAGGATGTGAATAAATTGATCATGGAGATGCAGAAAAGTGCAGCTTATTATCAAAAATTTCTCAAATTTATTAAATAGCTATTATGGATCAGGATATATGCTCAATGCTTTACCTAGATTATCTCACTGATTATAAAAATGTAATTTGGTCCAAAAAGAAGTGTCTAAAGTATCATGTCATTATTTTAAATAAATGATCTCCAAATATATGTTTTAAAGATTTATTGGTATAAAATAATGTCTCCTATGGTGGATTCTAAGAAACACTCGTTTTCTTTGACTACTAATAGGTATCATTTTTAAAAAATAGACACAATGATGATTAATTTTATCTATCAATTTGACTGGGCTAAGAGATGCCCAGATAGCCCTAACCAGTTTGGCTCAGTGGATAGAGCATCAGCCTGTGAACTCAAGAGTCCCAGTTTCGATTCCGGTCAAGGGCATGTACCTTGGTTGTGGGCACATCCCCAGTAGGGAGTGTGCAGGAGGCAGTTGATCGATGTTTCTCTCTCATCGATGTTTCTAACTCTCTAGCCCTCTCCCTTCCTCTCTGCAAAAACTCAATAAAATATTTTTTTTTTAAAAAAAAGAGATGCCCAGATAGCTGATAAAACATTATTTTGGGGTGTCTGTTTGAGGATGTTTCCAGAAGAGATTAGCATTTGAGTCAGTAGACAGAGCAAAGCATTCTGCTCTTACCAATATGGGATGCATCATCTAATCCATTGCAGGCCCTAAATAGAACAAATAGAAAAAGGAAGGGAGCATTCTCTCTCTCTCTCTCTCTCTCTCTCTCTCTCTCTCTCTCTCTCTCTCTCTCTCTCTCTCGTTGGGACATCCTTCTTTTCCTACCTTTGGGACATCAGAGTTCCTGGTTCTTAGGCATTTGAACTCTAGGACTTATACCAGGGCTCCACCTACCCAACCTCTCCCCTTCCCCAACCCCACACCATTGCCTCTCTTGGTTCTCAGACCTTCAGTTTCAGACCGATTTATACCACCGCTTTCCTGCTTCTCCAGCTTGCAGACAATATATGGTGGGATTTCTCAGTCTTCAATTGCATGAGCCATTTCCCACAATAAATTTCCTCTTATACATCTACATATAGCCTAATGGTTCACCTCAAAAGAACACTAATACAGATGGCAAATAAGTTTAAGAAAGGATAAGGCAAAGCAAGTCAAACACAACTTTCATCATAGCACTTCTTTTTTTAAAAAATTGTTTTATTGCTTAAAGTATTACAAAGGGTATTACATATGTGTCCTTTTTTTTTCCCCTGCCCTTGACAATCCCCTGGCCTCCCCTACCCCCTAGTGTCTTATGTCCATTGGTTATGCTTATATGCATCATAGCACTTCTTAAAGCCTTTATTATTCAACTACCTGTGGAACTCTGCAAGAGAGACATTGCAGACCCTGACTCCATGCTCAGGCCAAAGTGTACCCTACATTGTAAAGCATCTCTCCAACACTCTGTTCTGCAGAGAACCCTGTGGGAAACATTAATACAGAAACTCAAAATGCAACGCATGTCAGTGTCAGGTGGGAGAGCCATGCTCCAGAAGGACATTAGATTTGAAATGTGTTTAAAAGGAGACTTTCAATTTGATTGATAGAGGGAGAGGGGAATGATGGGGGTGGGTGGAATGTCAAATTGCCTGGCAGCACAAGGTAAATAGATGGAGATAAGAAGGCAAAAGCAGGTCGGGTCCCATCAGGAAAGGCCTTGAAAATCAAGGTAAGGGATGGAGAAATAAAGGGAGCCCTACTCTGCTGTGTTTGCTCCTCTTTCCTTCACTGGGGATAACGGAAAATCACAGCACCTGACTACTGCCTCTGTTTAGTCATGATAAAAAGCATAGGCCTTTTACTTTACCAAAAAGAAGTTTGAAAACTGAGTCCGAGACAAAAATCATCAGAGTTACACACTTGTAAAAGAACTGGTCCCATTGAGATGTAAGCACTGGTACATCTTAGAGTGTGAATTAAAGGGGAAAACTGCCCTGGATTAAGCAGCATAAGATGATGGAAAGATCAGTGAGTGACCAGGGAATAGAGAAATATGTTCTAGTCCTAATTCAACCTTCTGGGTGACTGTAGATAAGTCCTTTAACATCACTGAACCTCACAGGGCTCATCAGTAAAAAAGGCCGATGTGGCTGGATGGTCTATTGTCTTATGGCATCCTTACAGTCTATGTTCTCTAGAGCTTAATGTTTCCTTGTTTTTCAAATAGCAGCAGTAAATACTGTGGTATGAAGTGTGGAAGATAATACCTATATGGAAGACATGCTACAATGTAAGTAATTAACAATACAATTCAAATTGTTCCATTATTTCGCTTACATAGAGCTACTTGTACACTGGCTTCTTCATGTGTCCACCATTCTCACCTGTAATCTTCCAAGTCACACTCTCCCTCCATGCTTTGTGGTCATACTTGCCCCATTACCCCCGATTCCTCTTGCCTCCCTTGAATATGACAAGTCAAGAAATAAGGCAGTAAGGAAGAGTGAAAGCTCTGAGTGGGGAGGAGAACTAAAGGGCTTTTTTTCTCCCCCTCATCTTGGCATCAGCCTGCTCATCTCATTTTTACATTCTTCTCAGAGAGTCCTAAAAGCATAATTTCCTTCATCTAGACCAATTGTTTTCAACTATGGGTAATTTTCCCCACCAGGGGACATTCTGCAATGTCTGGAGATATTTTTGGTTGTCACAGATGGAGGAAAGAGATACTACTGGCATCTTGTAGGTGGACCAGGGATGTTGCTAACCACCCTGCAAAGCACAGGATAGTCCCCACAACAAGTAATTATTCAGCCCCAAGTTTCAGTAGTGACAAGGCTGAGAAACTCTGCCTACCTGAGTTTGCTGTTTGCTGACTATAGGAAAAAGGGTGCATTAGCAGTAGGTAACAGAATTGTGGGTACTAACCTTTTTCTATTACTTGAGCTCTTTTGAATCTTAAAATATTTTTCAATGAATTTATATTACTTTTACTTTTTTCCCTACTATGTAGTAAAGAAGAGGAATAAATGCTATTGAAAAAGTCCATTGCTTTTGAGGGCTTTTTTAAAATAATAGAACACCGAGAGTCAGATGATCATGAGGCTAATTTCCAAGATCTCTGATTCCTTTCCACTGTGCTGAGCTATAATTTATGGACCAATCTCTAAATCCAAATGGAAGTGGAAGCTGTGGGGTCATGTTGATTATGTGCTTCTGGGGGCCCAATTCATCCAGAGCAAGGCTGTGAACCCCATTTTCTCACCTTTGCTGGGGACCCTCCCACCATCTTAAGCCTCATTTGAAAAGTCAATTAAAAAATGAGGAATTTAGCATCCATACTAATGTTAAATCATATGCCTAAGATGAGCTGAGCTTAAAATGCCACCAGTTCTACTTTTACCTTCAACGGAAGGGTCCACATATAATAATGACTCACACTGTTATATAACACTTATATAACGTTGACAATTATATAACTGCCATTTACACAGTGCTGTTTCCATAGCCATTAGCTCGCCTGTTTCTCACAACAATCTTATAATACATTATTAGCCCATTTTACCAGTGAGACAACATCCAGAAAGTTTAAGTTCACACACCTCGCAGAGTCTTTAAACAAATCCCAATTCCCAAGTGGCTACTTGTTCACAATGCCCAACATAAATCATGAAAGTCCTGATAGTATTTACAATATTCTATCATACTCCACACTCAGGGTCACAAATGCTGGTTTTCTACCCCTAAAAATGAAAATGCGGGTTTTCTTCAGCAAAGCTAGGTTAGTGTTACTGCTGACAACCTTTCATCACTTCGTTGGAACTTGAAGATGTGGCCAAGCTCCTAAACACCATGGCCAAGGCTCTGGTCACTACTTGTCTTAGTTTTCTAGAGCTGCCATAACAAAGCACCACAGGCTTAAACAACAGAAGTTGATTTTCTTACAATCAAGAGGCTGAAAGTCCAAGATCAAGGTGTCTTCTTCTGAAGCTTGGAGTGGGTCATCTTCTCCCTGTGTCCTCACACTGTCTCCGCTCTGCGTGTTGGTTTCCTAGTCTGCTCTTATTAAGGACAGCAGTCATACTGCACTAGGACCTGCCCTACTTGCCTCATTTTGACTTAATTTCTCTTTAAGGAAATTTCCTCCAAATACAGTCACACCCTGAAGCACTAGTGTTTAGGAATTCAACACATAAATTTTGGAGAAATGCAATTCAGCCCATAACACTGGTGCCAGGGAATTTTTTAGAGCTAAAAATATTCCACAAACTTATACATACCACAATATTTCAACCATTCGCCTATGAATAGCTAAAACCTCAGTTCCAAAATAGAGCTTTGCAGAGTTATGCCACGTTCTGCTCTCACCTATAATTGTTTTAATCGGTTAAAAAAAAAATACCTAAACAGTGCACTTTATTCTTAGAGCTTATCTTTGTGCAGTGATGTGGAAAATGTATTGACAAGTTAATCTACTAATGCTTCAAATTCTGCTGAACATTTAATTTTAAAAGATGTGAGGGGGCTGTTCGAGAGGTCTGTTTTTGGCTGCTTGGGAAACCACCTTTTGCCTTTCTATGTGACTTCACTCTCCCTCCTACACCTGCACCGTTGCAGTCCCAAGTCCTTGCTAATATCAGCTTCAGAGGGCTTGCTGTGAGCAGTCCATGCTCTCCTTTCTTCTAGGTGCATTAACCTGAAGGTCTCCTATGTAATGAAGTGATTAACTGAATTTGGAATTATCTCAAATAAGACAAAGCCTTTCAAAATATACCTGACCTGACATTTTCTCAAATTCTGAGAGGCTGGAAGAGAGACAAAGAACAGTGTAGAAAAGGGAACTGCCAAGTAGTGCTGCTCTGTGAATAGAGAATGAAAAAGAACTAGAATTTTATCTGTAAATTCTCCCTGACATACATATCTGTTTTTCTCGGGGGGCGCAGGGGGGGGGGGAGGGGGGGACGATGTTGTCAATTGATATACACAACAACAACACATTACAGAAATAGAAGGAACTTGGTGCTTGGGTCATTAATCTGATTATATGGCCAAATCTGCCTATGCTTCTTGCATGCCCTTGGGCAAATTACTAACTTCTTTCATATTTACTTTCTCATATACAGAAGAGTGGTTAATCATCTCAGTACTGCTTATTTTATAGGCTTTCTGTGGAGCAACGAAGGTAGAGTGTGTGACGTCAATGTAAGCTATCACCATTTTGAAAAGAATTTTGACTAGTAATATATTTCAGCTAAGAGTTCATTTTCTACAACTTTCTACTTATTTTCTGGATGACAAATTCTATTCTAAGGAGTTAAACATATACCACAATATTTCAACCATTAGTCCAACTCCAAATGTGGCCTAAAGTTTAAGTGAAGGGTTTGTTTTCAAATAGAACGGTAGGTATATCTGATACTCTTTTAAGGAACAAATTTACCACTATGTAGATTAGGATTTTCAATCTTGTACTGGCTTCCATTTTTCTTCACACTGAGGATACTGGGAAGGTGGGGGGCTGGGGGAGAGGGCATTAACACAACTTTGTACAGCAAAACACACAAAATAACCTATTTTTCCTTCCTTTAGTTAGAAATTCATCTAATCTCAGAGAATGATAAAGAAGAAAAAATCATAAATAATCTTACAAGGAACTATAACAACTAGTGCTTAATAACTTCTTACTATGTCCAGGCACTGTGTTAAACATTTATAAACATTGCCTTATTTAATCCCCAGGAAAATCCTTTGAGGTAGGCATTGTTCTTCTACCTTGTTCTAGCTCCGAGGAAATAAAACTTATGTTTAAAGAGGTAACAATCAAAGGTGGGATTTGTCTTGACATCCTGCTTTTAGCTCTTGCATTATATGGTTTCCATGAAGAATAACAAGAATGTGATTCTTATTATTAACAGTTAAATCTTTGAGATCAAATAGTGGCTCCATTTCAAGAATTCTAAAATTGCTTTTGAGACTCTACAGATTGATTTATAATTTTTATATTGTGAATCAGTTAGTAGACTGGCAAATTACTGTAAATTATTTAATTTCAATCAAAATTGTATTATTTCCCATTATGAACAAAATTCATGGAGTTCACACATATGTTTCCATATGAACATATGAAAAACTAGCCATAATATGGAATAGAATATGGTAACTGTAATAATTTGTGATAAAAACAAATATTATCAAGGCATAAAATAAGGCATTAAATGAATGTAACATTGTCAAGGAAAACTTCATGGTGTTGGAATTTTAGCTGGGCCTCAAAGGAGAAATTGATTTTCTCCAAATGGGGAGAAGGGGTAGCAGGAAGAACATAACATCAGTATAGAGTACAGAACTGAGAGATGGTTGATACGATTCCTTAGTAATTATAGTTTAGAAAGTTCCCAAAAGAAAATTACAATTCTCCTCCATTATTCTTGAATGGGTTCTCAAAAAACCAAGCTTAAAATGAAATAATGAAATTTTATATCTTCAGAAGACATATCAACAATAAAATCAAAGATATAGCTCATTTTTCATTTCTCTCTTATAGCACCCATCAAATTTTAGCATACTGATATATTATTTCTTTATGAAATTTTAACTTATTTATTTTTGTACACCAAGAACCCTGCATAGTACCTGACCCACAGTAGAATTTAATACACATTTGATTAATTAAGTGCCAACTGCTCTGTATTGGCTAAATTTCTATTAAGGCTTCATTTCCTCTTTTAAATTTGTAATGTAAGAAATCTTACAATTAAAGGTTTTCTCTATCAGACACCAAGAAAATTACTAGTTGTCACCAGCTTATTGAACTGTCCCATCTCTTAAAAGATTTTATATTTTCTTCATCAACATTCCTAAAAATATGCTATGTCAAATCCTCCTTTCATATGGGGTAGAATATTTGGTCATTAAAACTTAGTCCAGGCCAATTTAAAACTTAAGTCTCATCTCCAATCAAAGCTTTCCTTCTCCCTGCACATAATGCTCTGCTCATGGCACACCCACTTCCTCATCACTCCTCTAGGCTCCAAAATTTGGGCTCCAAGAAGGGAAGGAAGAATAGGTACATATTTATTTTTCTCCTTATCAGTCCTTGCAAGCAACCGAGGGGAACACATGTGCAAGTCCTCTGAGAGGCGCCCCATGTACAGTTGCCTGATGTGGGAGTCCTGGTGCCTCCCAGTATCCTCCACTCTTCTTCAGATCATGTCACATATAGTTCACCCACTCTTCCTTGATGGTATCATCTCTTCTTCCCAGGGCATCCCCTAGATACTGTCAGAGCAAGATGCTCAAGCTCAGCTAAGTGCCACACCACCAAGTTCACCCCAGGATAGTTAGCATGGAAATGAATGAATGAGTGAATGATATTGCTCACTCTGGATATTGATTTTTATTTTATTAAGAAAAAGCATAATCTTGCATTTATTTCTTCATGCTAAAGGTAAATTGTTGTGGTTCAAGAAACATTAGAAAGAAATATATGTATTAGAGAGAAAGGAAGGAAGTGGGAGAGAGATAGAAAAGCATCGATACGAGAAACACTGATTGGTTGCCTTCTGTACATGCCCCAGCCAGGGACTGAACCCGCAACCCAGGTATATGTCCTGACCAGAAATCAAAATGGCCACCTTTCAGTGCACAGGGTGACACTCAACCAATCGAGCCACTCAGGCCAGGCTAAGAGCATTTCTGGTATTTTAATACTATCTATAACTTAGAATCTAAATGCAAAAGCAAAATGAAACAAGGAAAATCCAATACCTCTAAGACATTTAGTTACAGGCAGCTTTAAGAATGTGATCTCTTGGCTTATAAGAAATACTAAGAGAAGGGACTAGAATCAGTTGCACGTTTCTTAACTAGGAGCTAAGCAAAAGCTAGTTAGTAGCACATTTTAGCTATTCAAACAGTGTTGTTTTAAATAGCAATTCAAGTTACAGCAAGCACAGAATCTCTTGGTCAGAGGCGAACAATGCCTGCTATTTGGGGCATTTCACAATAAATTGTAAGAATGGGTCACAAAAATACATTTACTGGAAAGTAATTGAAGAAAAGTCTTTTAGAAAAACAGATTTTTGGTGAAAGCAGCCATAAGCTATTCTGGTCTTTGGCATTATGAAGCCCATACAGCAAATTTCCAAAGCAATTAATATAAATGAACATTATACTAAAAAATCAATTCTTTTATATGAAATCCAAGGAGAGGCTAATATCTAATCTTATGAATGAGCACTTTGCGTCATTAAAATTATCACAAAGGCTGAAACCGAAAGAGTCAATCAAGTATTAGTTATATTTCATGCACTACTGGACAGGTGCCCTGAGCTTGGACTATAACCAATAAAGTTTCTGGCATCTCCAAATGTAACATGAGACTTCATTATGTGTTCATTGAGAGTGAAGCTTAATTTAAAATGGAAATAATAGGGAGTAATTATCTGGGAAGCAATAGCTACAGTTCCTATGGAGGGATTCATAGAACTTTCCCTGAATAAATGAAACATTTTATTTTCTTTTTTTTAAAAAGCTCACCAAACACACAGTCCAAACTCCCAATAATGTAAATACTTCTAAATGCTTTTCTGCCCAATGCCACAAATAACCTTTTACACATAAATTCTATCTGTGATGACAATCAAGAGCATACTGGGTAGTTTATGTGTATAATACCCATTCTGCTTTAACTTTATCAATTATCCTCTAGCACAGAGCACCAGAGAAGGAATTTTGCTATTCACCTTCCTTAGAGAAAGGCTACCAGCCGTGGGCAAACTACGGCCCGCGGGCCGGATCCGGCCTGTTTGAAATGAATAAAACTAAAAAAAAAAAAAAAAGACCATACCCTTTTATGTAATGATGTTTACTTTGAATTTATATTAGTTCACACAAACACTCCATCCATGCTTTTGTTCCGGCCCTCCGGTCCAGTTTAAGAACCCATTGTGGCCCTCGAGTCAAAAAGTTTGCCCACCCCTGGGCTACATTAAGCATGTGCTGTGAAGACACCATTCTGGGCACCACACTAGTAAAGATGAGTAGTGTCAAGGCTCTGAGGGACTTTAGAGCAAGTGGGAGGACAACTATGTAAACCCATGAATACTTCCAGTTTAAGAAATGCTACCTAACAGGAAGTGTGTACCGTATCTTATGGAAGCACTGGTGAGGGTGCAAATCTCTCTGCAGGGCTGCTGGCCATAATTCTCAGAGGTCATTTTGGGCTAGCTCTCTGCAGGGTGGCTACCAGGGATAAGTATTCTAGTAGGTGACTGGCTGGTTCCAAAGACTGGAGATTTGGGGCGAAAAACCATAGGGTGCACCGTGGGAACATGACCAATACGGGGCTTGATTGTGAAGATTCGCAAACACTAGGCTTTAGGATTTTCACATACAAAATAGGGAGCTTTCCAGGGCCTTCACATACAATGAGGAAATGATCCGATTTGTGCCCTGGAAAACATTCTGGAGGCTACCTAAAAGATAGGCTGTAGCAGGGAGAAATGCAGAGAGATGGGTTAATGAAGCTATTCCGGGGGAAATGGTGGAAGCCTAGCGAACATCTGATGTCCCCCATGTAGAAGAATCATAAGTTTCCTCCCTGTTGACCCCAGCAGTGGGCAGATGATTTGCTTTGGACAATAAAATGTTCCTTGTCACTGACAGGGAGACATTTCAAGAGACTGATGAGCAGCCGAGGCCCTGGATGGAGCCATGGAGTACAGAGCATGAACAAGAAGTAAGTCTGTCTCTGTATGCCGCTGAGATTTGTTCCTAGTCTAGCCTGGCTCCTCAACCCCAAAACAACAGACATTTTATTTCTCTTATACTTATGTCTTGCAAAGCACTGCTCACAATTGATCAATAAATATTGGAAATCTACTTGAATGTTAGATACTGTGCTTACTGCCAATAAGTTTTCAACCTTGAGTCTACAATCATGGTAGGAAGAATTGACTTTTAACAGAACAATATCTTTGGGAATTCAGAAATCCCTACCACCAGGATGGGGTGGGTCATGAGTGGCTGGTTTCCCTCAGGGTGGAATGTGAATAGGGAAAACTGAAGAGAGCAGGCAATAAACATCAGGATGGGGACCAGGAAGAGGGTAAAGTTATATGGTCAAAGGCAAGAAAGAGAAAATGTGTAAACCATCTTTGGGATAGAAGAAGCAGCCCATTTCTAACAACTGATAATAACTGATATTGATTCCGTCCAATACGTTGGCTGGTGCTAGAGTCCAGCTATAATACTTTAACATTTCCTCAGTTGCACTAGCCATGATTCAAGCGCTTTTTAGTCACATGTCACTAGTGCCATACCGACACAGTACATCCACCATCACTGAAAGTTATATTGGGCAGCCCTGGCCTAGGAGAAGTGAGGTATAAAATAAAAATACAAAACGAGAGTCCTTAAATGCCAAGATAATGTTTAATTTAACTTCAAAAGTTTAAAATTTGAAAAGGGCAGTGACAATATAAAAATAAGTGAAAGAGTAGCAAGATGGGAGAATATATAGGAGACAAGGCTGGGAGGAGAGAGAGAGAGGGAGAGAGAGAGAGAGAGAGAGAGAGAGAGAGAGAGAGAGAGAGAGGTGTTGCAGCAATCTAGGAATGAATAACCAGGACCTAGAACATAATGTGAGGGTAAGAATAAAAACAAAAGAATACTATTCTTATTATTTGCCAATTCTGTATATGTGGATGTACTCACTCACTAAAATTATTTGTAACCCTCAACATCAATACTTTCTACACTTTCATGGTCACTGGGAGACATGTGCGGACTGGAGAAAAATAAGTCCGCCAGTGGCTGTGCACATTCCAGCTGAGATTCAACTCCACTTTCTTGTTTCAGCTCATATTGTGAACAAGTGTCCTTTCTGGGGTCTATGTAGCCTCATGCTTCTGCATTTTTGTTCTTTTGTTGGTGATTCACTGTTGCAAATGGCCCCCAGGTGCAGTTCTGGAGTGCTGTCTAGTGTTCCTAAGTGAGAGAAAGCTGTAATGTACCTTACAGAGAAAACAGCTGTGTTAGATAAGCTTGGTTCAAGTGTAAGTTATAGCAGCAATTTTCAACCTTTTTCATCTCATGGCACACAGAAACTAATTACTAAAATTCTGCAGCACACCAAAATATATATATATTTTTTTGCTGATCTGAAAAAGTAGGTGTAGTTTTGATTCATTCCCACTGCACAGCTACTGTTGTGCTGGTTGTTGTCATTTTTTAAAATTTGACAATCGAAGGGAAAAGGGGTCAGTGTCCCTAACTAAATAGTCAGGCATGGCATGTTTTTAAAATTCTTGCCACAGCACACTGGGTGAAAATGGCTAGTTATAGTATTGTTGCCCATGATTGCAATGTTAATTAACCAATATTTATTAAATAAGGTATCTTTAAAAAAAAAAAAAAGCCACCCATAACTAAATTTCCCAGCATGCCTACTCAAACTACTTTCTTTAAATCTACTACTAGTGCTTTTTTTGCCCCAGGAAGCAAAATACAGATTTTAGTTACTAAAGAGGCTTACATGAACTAATGTATCAAAACAGTAAAGCAAATTGAGAAGATGATGCATGGTAGTCACTTACAACTAAGAGGTGTGTTCCTATGTAACAGGCTGGAAGTACTCAAGATTCAAATTTGGGTCGCAACAATAATACACATTACCATATATCATGGGACATTGAAATCACATTCAAAATGCATGGTAGTCAGCAATTTAATTCCCCAAAAGCTGAGGGTCTTGTGTATACCATACTTAGAAAGCAATTATCTATCCCTTATTCTACAAGAAGATTTCAATTGTATGTACCACATTTTCAAGTTTACAGAAGCTTATATTTTAAGATATAAACTATATTGACCTCTTACTCAGCTATTAGCACATACAATAAAGGTTAAGCTGGTCCACTTCAACTTCAATCACAATTCTCAGGGAACTGCCATTCATATGTCCTTACCTTTGACATTATTGCTAATTTTGACACAGCTTGGCTATGCTCTGAGTAAAGATAAGGTGTGTGTTTTGTTCTTTTTTTATGTGACCCACTTTTCCACAGCATACTATTTTTCCTTTTGTGGAATTAGAGGCTTCAGCTCTAAAAATCAATGCTATTCTCTCCTATGAGAATTATATTGCACCCAAAGGAACTTGTGCAAAATCAAAGTGTTTAATGTGGCAGTGGACACATTCATAACTGAAAATCAAACTGAATAATGAAGAGCTACCACCCGACTGGGGCACTGAGATAACCCAGATCCGTGGCAGAAAACACAGGAAATGAGAAGTATTTGCTCTCGTTAGGAAAAGCATCTGCCTTCATTATTGGGCGGGGGGGCGGGGGGGGGGGAGTATGCAAAAGAGAACCAGAAACTGCTTTCATTTTATTATTTTTAGAAGCAATGAGCATATATTTGATAAGCCTTCCAAAGTGTGGGGGGTAATATAACATCAATGCAATTACAGCAATCCTTTTCTTGGGGCTAAATGGCGGGTTTTAAAGCGCAGCTACCCTTTGATTAATGTGGCAAAACAGTCTGTAGAAAATGAAAAGTACTTTTACAAAGTTGTATGAATGCAATGCACATACCACGATAATAACTGAATTCCTTATTTTGACCTTCTAATAAACCATAGACACAAATATCATTTCTTTAAAATACATTGAGTGGAGGGGGTCAACAGGGGATAAAAGGGGACATCTGTAATATTTTCAACAATAAAGATAAATTTTTCCCTCAGACCCAAGGCTGTCAGGATACTCTCCTTTCACTTCTGACAATGACTGAGGGCATCAACAAAATCACATATTTGCTTAAGACAGACCCTTGCTCTCCACAGCTGAGCCAGGGTAAGGAGGATTCATGATGAACAAAGGGAGGTCAACCAAATCCAGTGAACATATGTCAGAGAGCCTTTGGAGAGAAATGGAGGCGGTTCCCAGGAGAGAGTAACCCCTGGACAAATGTCTACTCCCTTCCTGGACTGTTTGAGTCAACAACACACAAGAAAGATTTACTCTATGCTAAGGAAGATCCAGAGAAGTGTATGGTCTGATCCTTGAGCTTAAGCTACTAGAATATAGTTAGGAGAATAACAGAGATTCAGAGTCAGTTAGATGCTCAATTATACCTTGAACAATACAGAGAGGAGAAAAAATACATACTCACAGTTTACTCCCTTACCTCTCTGAGACTGAGAGTACTGCTCTATCATTCATTCCAGATCCTATCTTTGGATTTCAGGAAGATGTGTAATCTTCAGGCAACTACATTACACAAGCAATGCATCTAAGCCAGCAAGCCTACTCTCATCACAGCTTGGCTCTTTCTCAACCTCATTTGTGGCGCTTCTTTGTCCTTATTTTTGCTTCACAGTATTTTCCTAATGTCTTCAGCCCAACAGCTCTCACTTCCTACTCTGTTTCCAGTCTCCCAATCGCCCCTTCTATCCCACACTTGGTCACCCTGGGACACCTGTCCTGAGACACCTGTCCTTGGTCCGGCAGCGAGTTTCACTCAGGCCCCTGAGGAGAGAACTTGGACCAGATCATCCGACCAAGTTTTACATGTGTTTCTTAACTGAACCAAGTGCCAAGGAAATAATAAGCCCCAAATGGGAAGTTATGAAAAGAGAGCACTCGTCATTAAGCATCATCCCATTAGACATTCCAGAAAGCAAAAGTAATAACAACAAAAGCTCCTTTGCAGGGAAAAAGAGATAATTCAATTCTTTAAAGTTTTATTACCAAATTTAAAAATTCACACTGCTGCGCACAGATGTGCAAATAAAACGTATATATAATTACTAGTAAAATAAAACATAAAGATTAAATATATGTATTTCTAAACATGTATAGTTAAAATAAACTATATATAAAATACATTTTAAAATATATTTATTTTAAATACAAATAACTTTCTTGTTTTTATATAGTTAAAATATAGTTTCCTTGTTTCCTATTAACTGATTTAACCCTGCTTTTCAAACCCTAATAAAAAGTAACCTAATGGTTTAAACTGTATCCCAGCCAAGAAGAGGAAGTCCTCTCAGATGCTCAGCTTCACTGTGGAAGCTTCCGAGGGGCCATGTCCAGTAGAACTCTGCAGTGATGGGTATGTTCCAGACTTGCATCATACAACACCATACCCATTAGATTCAATGTGGCTACTGAGCTCCTAAAGTGTGGCTCGTGAGACTAAGGAGTGGATTCTAATTTTAATTTAAATGTATTAGGCCACGTGTGGCTATTGACTGCTAAATGGAACAGCACAGCTATAGAACCTAAGTGTCCCTGTGGGTGTGTGGCTGATGCAATGTCATGAAGTTGGGGAGGAGGAAAATCCTTGTCCCCATTTATCCTACAACAGTGGGCTGGGCCAGAAGCAGGCTAGGGCTTGCCAACACCCTTTCTTTGTCATATTCTCCTCTATCACCGAGCATTCCTTAATGCTCTATGATATAGTTGGCTCCTGGTAAGTTAAAAGAAGTGGTAAGGATATTTAGATCAGAATTTACTTTTTTGATAAACCCTGGATTTCATGTCTATTACCTTGATGAGGAAACAAATATTCTATTATAAGAAATATTGGCTCATTTTTTGTCTTCTTCCCATTGTTGTTGTTTTTGTCTCCTTCCTCTCATTTTATAGCAATGCTACTATTTGTGCCCTCTACCCAAGCAAATGCAGTCATGGTCTAACTTGAGCATAAAGCCACTTACCGACAAATACAGCAGAAGCAGCACAGTATGAATTTTCTAAATATACCTTCTATCATAATAATATTCATTTTATAATCAGTTCAGTAAAAGACCTACACTGACCAAAAACATAAGGCAGCCTCTGTTATCATTAAATTATAGGTGGACCAAGAAGTTCCTTAATAATTGTTTGGAAAACAAAACAAAGAACTTTCAGTGACATGCAGCTTCTTGGTATTATATTCTTCCACGCCATGGAAACCCAAGAGAAGCCTTTTGGAATGGCAGGAAGTAATGGACTGTTACTCTTCCAAGCTCTTCATAGCTATTGCACATCTGCATCTTGTAATACTTGTTCTATTCTAACTTGTGGATTATCTGCATCTACATTATAAACAACTTCTGTTGAAAAAAAAAGCTTCATGTGTATAACTCACAGAGCATAGTGAATTACAAAAAAATTTTATTGAAATCAATAAATCAATACAAATGAACAAACTGAACTAACAAGCAAAATAAAGACAGAAGACAGACTCATACATAGAGAGCAGGCTGACAGCTGTGTATGGGCTTGGGGTGGGAGCAAGTGCTGGGGATGTGGAGGGATTGAGCAAAAAAGAAAAAAGAAAGAGAACTCATGGGCATGGACAACAGTGTGGTGATTGCAGGGAGGGGGGCAAGGTATAGGGGAGATAAATGGTGATGGAAATAAAGAAAACATTAACAATGAAAAACTTCAAATGCATGCAAGAATTTTAACAAATAATTGTTTTTCTTAAAGCTATTTTAGTAAAATATAAAACTAGAGGATGCTATCAATTTACAGCACGCTATACCTTAAAAGTAAGCATAAACTGGGGATATAAATGTATAATATTTGAAGCAATGTGGACATAGGCACTTTTAAAAATACTTGCACAAAGATGTAATGTATTTCAGATCAGTGTTTTACACATACTGTCCCAGTAGCTGTCTTAAAAGAGGTAAAATCAGCTTTAAGACACTACTTCCCAAGAACAGCAATGGAACAATGATTGAGTTGATGAATAAATGATTGCACGGTGAAGCATTTGAGAAAGAGATCTGCTAATAGTGTCTTCAAGAAATCAGGCAATTAACCACTTAAATTCATAAGAAATGACAAATAATAATATAGATTTTAATATTGGATTCTTCAGCTAGGAATAAAAGAAATTTCCTTCAAGTTAATTTTTCCTTATTTGAAAAATCTTTCCAGGGAGAGACCAAAAATCTAACCTTCATTTTTATCATACGAATAAGCAGAAGAATATTAAAACAGCAAACCTTAATATCTTTCATTTCTCATTTTAATCTTGCTGAAAAATATTTAACTATTTGTATAAAATGAATAAAATCATTTAAGCAACAAGTAGTTTTGCAAAAGTTGCTTACTTTATTCTGAAAATTATGTATTGCTGAATTTTAAAAATATCCATATTGAAAATAATTTATGTTGCCAGTTAGTGAAACATTTTAATGACAGTCTTAAAAGCACCACAAGATATCACCATTTATTGATAACTAGACATTGTCAACCTTCCAATTACCTTCTAGTAAATAAAAACACAAACTCTGTTTTCTACTTTGGGTTTTTATTTTTGTTTGTTTTTTTGTTTTTTGCTGTACTGTATATTTCAAAAGATTTCAAAATAAATTTTGCAAAGAATTATCACTATATATTTACCTTTTTTACTTAAACGTATGTTTCTAAAACATTATGATAAAATACTTATATCAAATTTCAGGGGAAAAAATGTAAATATTGAGTAAATTCTTATAAATTTGTTTTATTCAAATAACCTAGCCTCTCCCCAGCCTTTAGGAATGATCTTCCTTCAATACTGTTTTCATCAGAGTGCCCATGATTATAGACTCTTGGAAGGCTGTTGGAGGTTGGGGTAGGGTGGACACAAGAATAGGAAGGTTATATTGTAAGAGATAAAACTGAGACATTTTGATAGAGAAAAAAAAAGAGGGAGATGAGGGTAGTGTAGTGTCTAGTCCAGTAACATGGTAACACAGATTCACACTCCCCTGGTACCTGAATTTGAATCAGCTGGAGAACTTCGGTCAGTTATTCTGAAAAACTATTCTCTTGTTTAGTCTTCCTGACACTCTGCCCTTGAATCACCTCATGTCTTAAGGACGCTCTGCGGTGGCAGCCCTGCTAGCTCAGCATCTCTTCACACCTCTCTCAATGTGTTTAACCCTCACCGAAGAGTGTCAGTCTGACAGGCCCTTATTTGTTCACACAAAATAGACATTTTCTCCACCAATACATTTGTACTTTTTGCCTGGAGCTAGAGATCAGCTTGCAAATATGTAGCAAAATTAGAGAGGCACATCTAAGTGACCTAGCACATAATCTGGAAGTGCCATCAGGCAAGTTTCTTCTCCTAGTCAGCTCAGTTACCCAGCACAAGTGATACTTAACATATTTACCAACAGGTAGACACAGAAATCAAACATCTTCTGCTGGCCGTGAAGTACCAGAACAGCCCAACAAGGGCAGATCAGCCACACATGGACCCTGGACAATATTTTATCAACTTGAATCTCCTTAATTCAGAGCATCCTACAACTCAAAAGAAAGCATAAATTGGGAATAAAAACATAATATTTGAGGCAACATAAACATGGGTTTTAAGTACTTGCACAAATCTACAATGTATTAATTGTCACCTCATTTTTAAATCAGGGCTTACCATGTGTTGTTTCTGTTTCAGTCTTAACAAAGGAAGAGTCAGCTATGAGAAGAACAGCAATGGAACAATACCTGAGTTGATGAGTGAGTGATTGCATGGTGAAGCATGTACAGGTACTTGGGTCTACTTAGCCCAAATCCAAAGCATGCCCATTGGTTCTTACTAAGGGGTGTGGTCCAGTGGGAAATATGTCTTTATGGAGCTTGGAGTTCAATAATAAAACAAACTTACTTGAAAGATTCAAATTTTCCATAAAATGAATGCACTATCCATTCACTGACAGTATAAAGGGGATAGTGAGACCTTGAGCCTAGGTGACCGGCTCCCTCAGCAAGCCCCGCCCTGTCTGATAGGACACAGAATGATGCCAAATGGCTTTAGTCCTTCGTCCTTTCTCCAGGTTCCTGGAGTGTCTGTCCTCCTCTAGACTGCAAGCTCCTCATTTTACTGAAAAATTAATACAATGTTCAATTCTTTTTCTGAAGGAAAGTCACTAGCTTTTTTAGTTAATATTTGCCACAGGGACTTGACTTTTCTGAAATATCATTATGTTTCTGCATTGCCTCTTCTTTCCAATTTTGCATCTGCTGATGTTTGTGCAGCAAATCTATCCAAACCTGTTTTGTCAGCAAGTTATTTGCAGAAAAAAATGCAAAATTCTCAATGTCTGCTTGAGTGATTTCTCAAGAACCTGATGGTTCATTAATATCCCACATTCATGCCAAGGGGAGTCTATCACCAAGAGCTAGTCAAGGCAAGAATGAGAGAAGAAATTATAAAGAAAGAAAACTTCCATCTTAGAAAAAAAGATGCCATTCATTTAATAATTTCTACATGAAAGTTAGTATTATTATACTCCTTTAAATATGTTATTAAAGAAAATAGATAAATATTTAATAATATCCCCAATAAGCATATATGAAAATAACACAAACCAAGATATTGGTCCATCACTTACACCACCAACACTTGTCTCTCAGCTCATGCCCTGTGCTTCCTTTGACAGTACATATCATACATCACACGGACATCCTAGGTCAGCAATCGCTCAACATCGTACCTTTATCTCCAGCAAAATCATAGGGCCGAAGCGTCCTTGACCAGCTTCTCTGGCTTCCCTGGTATCTTGACTGACTCAGCCCCTCTCCTAGCACGGAGTCCTGACTTCTGGAACTCCCGAAGCCCAACGCCACAGTTCTGCTTAGGTTGATGAGAGAGCCAAGTGAGGATTGTGGAAAGGCAGCAACTGCCAATGGGGATTACAGAGACACTACTGTGGATCAGAAGGTTGGAGAACCAAAATTCTGCAAACCAAATCATACTCCTCCCAGAGTGTAAACCATTGCCGCAATGGCTACTAAAAACTGACTTTGAGTCACCAATTCTAATGAAATCCCTACTTCTCCAGTGTAACTACTAAATACTCACCCATTACTTTTTAAACTTCAGTTTTAAAGTGCATTGGCCAATATCATTTAAATTCAAATGCAAATGCTTTATCTAATTCACTTTTTGTAAACATAAAACTATGTATCCCTTGGGGACTTGCTATTTTGTCAACAACAAGCAGTGATGAGGAAGAAATACCAAGGAAACCATGTTAGAGAAGGATATTAAAAAAGAAATAGAGAAGAAAGGAAAGCTAAAAGAAATCCCAAATGTAGCCAAAGAATGAAATTCAGTAATGCAGCCTATGGCAAAAATGCGACCACATGTCAAACAGCAGAGCAGAGGGGATGTAACATGAACGCCCCACTCTCTCCTGGTTTACAGCAAGTGGTAAAGAAATAGGAATACCCTGGACAAGTATCCAGTTTGCCTTGAGAATCTGTGCAGTCCCAGTGACTGCCTCCTCTGCCACCAGCATGCTTCTGATCCCCATAAAGGTGCTGATGATGGCCTACCCTCCCTCTCCAGCAGGCTTCCTTCAGTCCTGGTTCAGGTGTTTCTATGACAAGCCAGGGTCTCTCACCTATCTAATATATGCTTAATGATTAGAGGACTACCTAATCTTAAAATAGCTCTCGACTGCCACATTTCTTAACACATCTGTTTTTTAATAAGGGGCACTGTACTAGTATCACTATCATCACCACACTACTACTGTTACTACTCTCAAACTACCACAATTAATAATGATAATAATCAAGCAAAGAGCACTTATATAATGTTTATTACATGCCAGGCACTCTCTTAAACACTATATACCCACATACTATCTCTATACCCATTTCACAGAGAAGTAAATCAAGTCTAAAAAAGGTTATGTGACCTGTTAGGCAATAGTAGATCACAGATTTAAACCCATGCAGTCTGGCTCCAAAGACCATGTTCTTTATCACTATTTTGTCATAACTCATAAAGCTAAATAATAAATTTAAAAGAGACCAAATATAAAATTAAATTTTTGAAGAATATAATTCCTCACTCAAGAAAGACTTATGAATGGGATTAGTTCATTTCTTTGTCATGTGGATTCTAAATCATATTCACCCATTAACCTTGATCAGATTTATAAATATAATCATTTCATTTATTTCCCATCCAAATTAGACCTCCCTAACTTCACATTTTATTATTAATGCAAATTTTAAAAAATATGTTTTTAGCAAAAGGTTATAGAATTTCCATGGAAATCTGTTGAGAGGAAGGCTTTATAATATTGACTTCCAAGGCGAACCAAGGGCTAGACAGCTAAATGTCAACAGATATAGTAATTTCCTTATTTGGAAAACACACTATTTGAAATTGATGATGTTTTCCTTTTGACAGTATGCACATTAATAAGGATTGTTTACCATCATTTCCATACTGTAATTCTGCTAAAAGATTAAAGTTTTTGAACACCAAATAGAATGATCTATTTTATATAAGATATACAGACTTTTATGAATTAGATAGTTTTTTTCCTAAGTGAACAGTCTAGTCATATTATCCTGCTTTCTAGTAAATGCCTAGGAAGAATGTGTGTAATATATGAAATTCTGAATTATACATACTAGCCTGGAGAAATACAGGGGTTGATAAAGTAGGTTTACAGTTGTGAGTATGTGAAAGACAGTTTATTCTTGTATTGTTATTCATTTAGTAATTATTCTATTTATTATTATTATTATTATTATTATTATTACTATTATTAACCTATTTGTGCCCCACCACTGTATTCACAGGTGTAGGATATTGGCATTCCTTTGAAATAAATCAATAATAAATATTAAGCATCCTAAATTTGAAAACTTTGCTCAAACTACTCAAAAGGGTCCGTTTTACTATGTGATCATTCCCACATATGTATCCCAGCCAGACTAGGACTAGAATTTCTAATATATTTTTAAAATCAAGTTTATCATTACACTAAATGGAATTTTAGTAACACACTCATAGGTTTTGGTTTAAATAATATTTTGTTTATAGTAAGAGCAAATAGAGTCTGCTAACCAAGTGCAACTCTACCTGTTTTTATATGACTCATAGCTCAGAATGGTTTTTCCAGATTTACAATCAATTTGATGATGAAAAAGACTAATTTTAAATCCCAATCAAATCACATGTAATCTCCCAAGGAAAATAATTTTAGTGTTCTTATCAGTAGGTGAGGCAGGAAGAATAATGGCCTCACAAAATGTCCATGCCCTAATTACAGAACCTATGAATATTTTTCTTTACAAAATAAATGGGATTTGGCAGATGTAAGTAAGGTAATGGACTTTTATGGGTTGAATCACATCCAGAAAAAGATAAGTTTAATCCCCATTACCTGTAAATGTGATCTTATTTGGAAATAGGGTCTTTGCAGATGTAATCAAGTTAAGATGTGGTCACTAGAGTGAGACCTAGTCCATAGAACTGGTGCCCTCATGACACAATAAAAGAGACAGAGACACACAGGGAGAACACCATCTGATAACAGGAGCAGATATGGAAATGATGCAGCTACAAAGCAAGGAGCACCAAGGACTGATGGTCACCACCAGAAGTTAGGAAGAGGCAAGGAAGGATTCTACGTAGAGGCTCAAAGGGAACATGACCCTGCTGACAACCTGATTTTGGAATTTTAGCCTCCAGTACTGTGAGAGAATAACGGTTTTCAACCACCCATTTGTGATACTTTGTTACAAGAACCCCAGGAAACCAACTCATGGACCTGGTATGAGAAGATGCATTATTCAGGTGGAACCAACATAATCATATGGATCCTTAAGAGTGGAAAACCATTCCAGGCTTTGGAAAGAAGAAAAAAATGTGACAACAGAAGCAGAATTAGAGACATGCTATGCTGCTGGTGTTGGAGATGGAGGAAGGGGGCTATGAGCTAAAGAATGCAGGAAACTTCTGGAAGCTGGAAACAGCAAGGAAACACCTACAGTAGAGCCTCCAGAAGGAACACAACCCTGCCAACACCTTGGTTTCAGCCCAGTGAGACCTGTGTTGGACTTCCGACTTCTAGAACAGTAGGATAATACATTTGTATTGCTTAAGCCACCAAGTTTTTGATAATTTGTTATGGTTGGAATAGAAAAATGATACAATAATATTATATTATAAAAATTATTTTACTCAATTATCATTATTATTGTTATTATTTGAACTTCATAAAATTTTGTGAAACTTTGTGTTCTCTCTTGTTATGTAAGTACCTACATAATGTCTTCGATTTATCATTTTGGCCCACAAAGCCTAAAATATTCTCTATCTGGCTCTGTACAAAGTTTGCTGACCCCTAGTTTTCAGTGTTAGCAAGTTTCAAGTTTCTTAAAAGATGAATAAAATATAGATCTTACATTGTTCAATATTTCTTGCTAAGTAGTGTACTGAAGTTCAGATTAGAGATGCAGATTTATGGTATAGAGTTGCATAACTGTAGACCTCAAAAAGAATTAGAAGGGACATATTCCCTGTTACTATAAGATATTCTTTTTGTTGTTGTTAATCCTCACCCATGGATATTTTTTCCATTCACTTTTAGAGAGAGTGGAAGGGAAGGAGAAGGGGAAGAGAGAGAGAAAGAGAAAGAGAAATATTGATGTGAGAGAGACACATCTATTGGTTGTCTCCTGCACATGCCCCAAAAGGGCCATGGATCGAACCTGCAACCCAGGTAACATGCCCTTGAGCGGAAATCAAAGCCATAACCTTTCAGTGCTCAGGCTAACACTCTAACCATTTAGCAGCACTGGCCAAGGCAACTATAGTTATTCATTTTTAAAATTCATTTGTGCAGTTTGTAATGTGCCACCATAGTGCAATTCGCACAGCAGGCATGTGAGTCAAAGGTCAGCATACTCATTTCTCTTTCCAGAGACACATGCCCATTTGACCAAGAGAAATGGATAAATAACACTATTCCTGCCCACATATAGTTTTGTAGTAGCACTGGCAGGATGCAAACACTGTATAAAAGCCATGTGTTTTATAGGAATGTGCAAGATTGGGGAAGTAAATATTTTCCTCTTTGAATAATGAGGCTCAGCATTAATATGATCATAATTCTTTCCCCTAAGGATCGCTTCAGAATCCAGAAATTATGAGTTAGATAACCAGTAAATTTAAATAAAACACTATTTTTACTTATTAATCATCTATTCAGAGAGTTCAAAACTTACTCATCTTAATCACATTATTTGGAACTTGATAGCCTCATTTTGGAGAACTGGAAGAAAGCATAAATAGATTGCTGAAGACAGGCCGAGTCATTAAGAAAGGGTAGATAAGCACTGTCAGTTTGTCCCTGCCCTACAGACTAGTGAACCCTGCTTTCATTTGAGAGAAGATAAGTTAAAGAAAAAGCTTTTTTCATTCAGTAATAACAAATAGTTGTTAGTGCCCACCATGTGCTGGGAACAGGAAACCCAGACTTGCCCCTGCCCCTCAATGAACTCAGCCATTTGCTGGCAGAACAGAAGGTGCATTTGACATTTACTTCCTCCCTCCTCACCTCATCCCACACAAACCCACCCCACATGGGTGGGTCTGAGTGCCACTTTAGCAGAGAACAGGCTCAAGCGCGTATTTCCCCACCCATTACCAGGCGGTTCAGGAAATACAGCAGAGAGGCCATGCATGGATTACAGATCAGTCAGACTCACATTCAGATTCACTCTCCTTATTAGCTATGTGACAGTGAGAAAACGGCCCAACACAGGTGAGCCAGTTTCCTAGAGCTCAGAGGTAAAACACAGCAGTCCACGGTGCTGCTCTCAGGACTGACTGAAAGCACATGGGAGCCCAGTCGGCTTAGCACAGGTGTTCAGTCAACTCTAACCCCCATGAACGTCTTTGAAGGAGCTAAAGTAAATATAAAAAATAACAGTAATAACAATGCTTCTTTCTCACTAACTCGGTTTCTGTCTCAGAGGGGCCCCTGCTGCATGCATAGGCACTTTATATGCACACATGGTAGAACTGTCCTGGATGGTGAAAACATGTAACGGAAAGGCAGAATGGCACTTTAGACAACCTGAAACAAAGGCAAAATATTGACGTGTATTTCCGTAGCCTCATGCAAGCCTACTAATCCCAGAATATCACCCGGCTGCCAAAGATTTGAAATTGAGGAGAGAACAAAATGGTGAGGAAAATGCATGGAAAAAAGAGAGGGAACAAGTAAAAAGGAAGGGTGAGAGGAGCAATAAAGACAGGTATGAAGCATGTAGGCACATGCTATTAATTACCCAAGAGATCGTGGTCCACTCCCTAAACTCACATGTATAATGTGGCTACACATCCAGCTGGACTCTTATGTATAGTGAGGAGTTGAATCATGCTCAGTTAGGCTCTCAAGCTCTATGATTGAAATAATTCTATCTTTCTGAGGTAGATGGTGATAAAGGATGATGGAGAAGATGATTTACCAAGCATGTCAAACTCGTGACCCATAGGTCGCATGTGGCCCACAGTGAATATTTTTGCAATCCAACCAATATAACGGTATGTAAGAAACATTTCAATAAAAATTTTGTAACTTAATTTTTACAATATCCTGTTATACATAAATATTAATAATGAACTACAACGTTCACTAATGTCTGATTACTATAATCGTGTTGCATTCATTTCCCTTATGCGCAGGCACACCATTTATCTCCACTAATACTAGCAGCGAATATTTTAGCAGCCGATTGCCACATCATTGGTCTTGGACTGACTTGCTTGGTGTGCACAACAGGAATATTTCGCTGTTGGAGAACAAGAAAAATAGGTTTATTTGCATTATGCTTATTAATTTGTGCAGTTATTTAGTGTCTGGTAAGTTAATGTTCAAGAAAAAATATTAATTTTTATTAAAATGTTCTATTATTTTACGTTAACGATTACTCATTTATTTTAGCCCTTTGTATTCAGCATGTATTTATCGAAATAAACCTATGTTTCTATGAAAATTGAAGCTTTTGTTTTTTTGCAGCCCACATACTCTTAAACCTTGTTTATTTGGCCTGTGTTAGCCTTTGAGTTTGATGTGCTTGATTTAGACAGTATTCAAAAGGAGAAGAAAATGGCTAGTAAGTATGAGCAAAACAAATGGTCCAATTTTTTAATAATACAAATTAAATCAATGCAATACAATGTTTGCCTATCAAATGGACAAAGAATTATCACGAATATTAATGCAGATGAGAGCCAAGTGAATTAGATGCATTCAGACATTGATATCGGAAGTATAAATTGGTAAGAATCTAAAAAGCAATTGGTGATATTTATCAAAACAATTTAGAGTGTTTCTATCTTTTGACCTCCTTTTCTTAGAAACTACCATAAGGTAGTTATGAGAAGATAAGCCAACGTGCCCACGAAAAGTTACGTACAGAAGTGTAGTACAACAGTGAAAAATTGAGTATCTCTCAAGTGCTCAATATTAGGATGCTTTGTAAAGCCACATTACATCCATATGATGGAAAACTTTGTAGTCATTAACCAGTTAACTAGCACGCATCAAAAATGGAAACCATCCCCACACGCCATGATATTTTGAATTTAATTTAAAAAATCAATTTGCAATGAATATTATAAAAATATATATATTACTTACAATTCGGGTGTTCTTGAATATTTTCAGCTGAAAATTCTCACAAAAAAATGATTTTAAAGTTGGTCAGGACTGCCACTTAGGGAAAACATTTTTTTTTTATAGACGCGTTTGGCGTGTAGGGAAGGTCTACTGCTTGTGTCTACAGATGCTTATGGCGTACAATGGGTTAAAAATGAAGGCTTTTCAATAACATTAAAAATGCCAAGTAAAGAAAGCATATGTTCTCACATAAGCTAAAAATGTATTGATATAAAGACACCAAGGAATTACTATTGCTGGAATTATGAACACATATTTTCTGATTCTCCATATTTTTTCAAATTTTCTACAAGCATACACATTAGCTTTAAGCTCAGAAAAAACATAAAGCTAAATTAATTACCATAATAAAAAAAGAAAGGAAACAATGAAAGATAAGATTTTGACAATTTTTTGAAATCGTTAATATGGAGTTACCCATATGTCTTAACAATTCCACTCCAAGTTTACACCCAAGATTATTAAAAACATATGTCCACACAAAACTTGTATATAAATGGCTATAGCAGCATTATTAATGATAAAGTATAGAACATGGGGAAGATGGCGGCATAGGTAAATGCCTGTACTCGCCACCTCCCACAACCGCATCAAAATTACAACTAAAATACAAAACCATCATCCAGAACCATTGGAAAGCTGGCTGAATGGAAGTCCTACAACTAGAGAAGTGAAGAAAAAACACAGAGACTGACAGGAGATGCAGAGGTGCGGAGGCTTGGAACGGGCTGGTCCGGCCCCCATGTGTTCCACTTTGTTAATGGGAGAGAGATCACTGCTGCGGAGGTCACCCAGAGGATGAAGGGGTCCCAGCCCCATACCAGAAGCCCAGTCCAGGGTGCCAGAGTCGGGAAAAGAAGTCCCTAGGGAAATAAGAACTACAGGCTGTAAAAAGCAGTGTGGATTGGGGTTCAGTGACACAGAAGCTGCTGGAGACCCAGCTGTTCCTCTTAAAAGGCCAGCACCATGAACTGAACGTACAAGGTCCTGCTTCCTCTGAACTCCAGCACCAGCGCAAGGCTTTGGGGAATACAGACACATATGAGGAGGAACTGGATTGTATGGCATCAGAACAGGAACTTGGGGGTGGCTTTCTCCCAGACTGAGGAGCTCACAGAGATCATTGTTCCTATGCTGGGACCTCTCCAGTTGCAGGACTAACTAGCAGCCATTTCTGTTTGCTCTGCCCTAAGACCCCAACTCATCTAATTTACAACCCCACCCAATATGTGAGCAGCAGCTTTTGCATATGAATGGCCTGTCCTAGCTCAGTCTAAAGCAGCTGTGGGCAAAGTACGACCCGAGGGCCAGATCCAGCCCATTCGGCTGTTCTATCCGGCCTGCGGAGCCAAAAGAGCGGAGGGTTCTCTTGCTCTCCCCTCCGCTCCTTCACCAGCAGCAGTGTTAACATGTATAGTTCACACAAACACTCCATCCATGCTTTTGTTCTGGCCCTCCAGTCCAGTTTAAGAACCCATTGTGGCCCTCGAGTCAAAAAGTTTGCCCACCCCTGGTCTAAAGTCTCTCAACCAAGCTGCAGCTGGATCAGGGAGCCCAAAACTTCTCAATAAAAGGCTCAGGACCCGGCACCAGCACCAGCCTGCCTTGCTTCATAGCTGGGCCTCGTCTGGGCACTTCCAAACCCAATACAAAGAGAAGGAATCTGCTTATCTCTCTGTAGCTCCTGCTGGATGGCCCCAAGCGGTGGCTGACTTTCACCTCCCTAAATACCCAAGAGCCAGTATACTCAGGGGTCAGTGTCAGACCATACTAGATTACAATTCTACACATCCATAAGCGCCACACTCAAAGGGCAGACTCAGTGAGCACCAAGGCCCACTGAAGTAAGTCCTGCTCCACAGGGTGTCTCCTACACAGCATCTCTCCCACTGTAGTCTCAGCTGGTCCTCACAGCCAATTGGCCTGGAAGTCAATTCCTCCGATAGCAGTCAAGCCTCAACTACAACAAGACTGTGTTCATAGCCCACAAAGGGGTGCACCTAGAGGGTCCAGTTTTGGTGACTGGGCCCTGTAGAACACCTACTACACAAGGCCACTCTACCAACTCAAGGAGACATAGCAGCTCTACCCAATACATAAAAACAAACATAGGGAAGAAGCTAAAATGCAGAGACAAAGAAACATGTCAGAAATGAAAGAAAGCAAATTACTGGATATAGAGTACAAAACCATAGTTACAAGGTTACTCAAGAATCTTTTAGAAACCTCCAAAAAAATGAAAAAGGACCCGTCAGAAATTAAGCATATACTGACTGAAATAAAGAATAATATACAGGGATTCAACAGTAGTGTAGAGGATTCTGAGAATCAAATCAATGATTTTGAAATATGAGGAAGCAAAAAACACCCAACCAGAAGAGCAAAAGGAAAAAAAAACCCAAAAATATGAAGATCGTGTAAGGAGCCTCTGACACAACTTCAAGTGTACCAACACTCGAATTATGGGGGTGCCAGAAGAAGAGAGAGTGCAAGATATTGAAAACCTATTTGAAGAAATAATGACCAAAGACTTCCCCTACCTGGTGAAAGAAATAGATTTATAAGTCCAGGAAGCACAGAGATCCCCAAACAAAAGGATCACACCAAGACACATCATAATTAAAATGCCAAGAGCAAAAGACAAAGAGAGAATTTTCAAAGCAGCAAGAGAAAAACAGTTAGTTACCTACACGGGAGTGCCCAAACGACTGTCAGCTGATTTCTCAACAGAAACTATGCAGGTCAGAAGGAGTGGCAAGAAATATTCAAAGCCATGAAAAGCAAGGACCTACAACCAAGATTACTCTACCCAGCAAAGCTATCATTTAGAATTGAAGGTCAGATAAAGAGCTTCACAGACAAGAAAAAGCTAAAGGAGTTCATCATCACCAAACAGTATTATATGAAATATTGAAGGGTATTCTTTAAGAAGAGGAAGAAGAAAAAGATCAAAAATATGAACAAAATGACAACAAATACATACCTATCAACAACTGACTCTAAAAATTAAAGAATAAGAAATCTAATGAACAGAATAAACTGTGAATAAAATAGAATCAGAGGCATGGAAAAGGAACAGACTGACGATTCTCAGAGGGAAGGGGATGGGGGGGGGGAGGCGGGAAGCAATTAAACAAAGATCTTAAATGCATATATGCATTACCTACAGACAATAAGGTGGTGAAGGCCTAGGGCAGGGAGAGAACCAGGTGGAGGGAGACAATGTGGGGGAAAAAAGAGGGACATCTGTAATAATCTCAACAATAAAGGTTTTTTATAAAAGGATAAAGTATAGAAAAAAACACAAATGTCCATCAATTGAAGAATAGCTCAACAAAATGTAGTATATCCATACAATGCAAAACTACTCAGCCATTAAAGAAATAAAGTACTGATACATGCTACAATATGAACTTGAAAACATTATGCAAATTGGAAGAAAGCAAACAGAAAAGATCACATATTTCATGATTCCATTAACATGCAATGTCTACTGTAGGCAAATGCAGAAGGTAGCATTCATTGTTGACATGGGCCTGGGGTTGGAGGGGTGTGGGGGGGAGACAAGGGAACAAAGAGTGACTGCTAATGCAGAAAGGGTTTCTTTTTTGGAATGACAAAAATGTATGGAATTAGGATGTTTGCATAACTGAATATAGTAAATGCCACTAAATCAAATGCTTTTAATAGAATGAATTTTATTATATGTAATTTATACATTAGTAAAAAAAATTGGGAGGAATTGAAAGACTGATTGATAAAAAGAAAAAGAAGTGATTTGTTTTGTTGGAAAAAAATGTGTTTTATAATGACTTTAGGAACATAAATATGAAATAATAATAGTAATGACCATAGTTAAAATTAGATAACCTTCACAAAAATCCTATGAAGCAGATACTATTTTTACCCCTGACTTTCAGATAAGAAAATCAAGTTTATGGTGACAAGGAAACCTGCAGAAAATTATCCCAACAGGGAAAAAAGCAGCAAAAAATAGAATTCAATCCCAGATTCTTTGGTTTCCTGGCCACCAGCAGGAATAACGCCCCTGCTGAGACCACATTTTCCTGGTACAAACAGACAAGTAGACAAATAGTAGCCATCTAATAACAGAAGTCTCAATGGAGAGAGCTTTGGTAAAGGAAGGGGGACAACACAAAGGATAACGTCAAATTCCCCAGGCAGAAAGGACGAGAACATTCCTTTCAGATGACTAGCGGAACTGAAGTCCTACAACCAGGATTTCAGATATTTTCTTGATGCCTTTTGACATCTGCTCTCCCTCTCTACTACCTTAATTTCCTGCACCCTCCACACACACACACACACACACACACACACACACACACACGAGCATGGCAAGGGCAATTTAGATATTAGCTGAGCTTCTCTCTATATATAAAAGCCTAAGGGACCGAATGACAGAACAACTGGTCGACTGGTCGCTATGATGCACACTGACCACCAGGGGGCAGACACTCAATGCAGGAGCTTCCCCTGGTGGTCAGTGCGCTCCCACAGTCAACATCCCATGGGCCCTACCCCCAGCTGGCCCACCTCCCAGGGCCCTTCCCCACAGCCCTTCCGCCCCAATCAGCTGGGATTGCTGGTCAGGCCGAGGGACCCCACCCGTGCAGAAATTCATGCACTGGGCCTCTAGTAACTATAGAATTAGTTACTTCTAAGGTGGCCTGGTTTGTTACTCAGATGGGTTTAAAGGCTGTGCTTATATACTTGAATACAAGCCTTTAGGTTCAAGTGTATCTCCTAAACATTGAACTCTTCAAGTTCTTGTTTGAAAAGAGTTCATTTAAATTCATTCTGCACACAATTATTAGTAGCCTATGCATTATACTACCATCCCTACCCTGAACAAAATATGTGTAAACAGCTGTTAATCAAATAAAAGGAACACCACCAAGAACACACAAAGGCCACTGTCTCGTACACAGAGAGAACAACATCACATTTGGATAATGATTTCTCTGATTAAATTTGTTGCAGACAGACAGAGAATGGAATTAGATCAGCAGTGAGTTCACAGTGTAGCAGTAACAATGAGAAAAGAATTGAATCCACAAATGTCACTATGGAGAGAGGAAGCAGGATGCATATGTCGTCTCTTAATAGATTAATTATGATAAACTAAATAGCATGTTCAGAAAGTTTATGAGATTGGCAAGTAATGTTTTGGTAAGGTCATTATAAACCATTCAATGGCTATGATGATGATAATTTACAGCCGTGACAGTTGTCTAGACAAGAGAATTAAGACCTTACTGGTTCCAATTTTAATTCGAAGCAAAGCTAACCGTATCCTATTAAGTGTCCTGGTCTTGTGGCCTCCAGCCACTGGCTGCAAATGTTAAACTCATTTGCTGTTTTTGCCCAGAACAGCTCACAGGAGGGAGCAAGGGCAGGAAGAAAAAAAAATGAGTCAATTGTGAAGAAACTTGGATTCAAGCAAAAAGATTTAGGAAAGGAAAAAGATCCTTTTCTGCACGGCAATGCTATCCAAACAGTGGAGTGCTCAGATTGCTGTGGTGGAGGACAGCCCATAATCAGCCTCTGGTTGGGTTGCGTATGGGGTTACTCTGAAAAGAGTCCACAACTGAGCATACTCTGCTTCTCCTGCTCTTACAACATAAACACAAAATATAGCACATGAATTTCTTCTAGAGAGGGTGGCCTAATCATTGTTCATAATTCGAATAGAGGATATTTCAGGTATGTGGGCCTTTCTGCTTTCACCGACATTATATTCTATTGGCAGTTGCCTAGTCCTCAAATTGCCTTTGGGAAGCCATAGGAGAATGAACTGGAAAATGTAGCTAGGGGTGGTAATTTTAGTTCCTCCCTCAGAAGACCAGAGAAGATTTCTGCTCCACCCGACAAATTCTATATCCTTTTGGACTTTTAAAATACTGCTCCTGGAATTGACTGTCATTTAAATATTGAGAGGAAAATCTGTCACAGCGATTTGATTATTCAAGTTCTTTAAAAATCATTAAAATCCTGACCCTGGGGGAGGAGAGGAGCTTTCCTACTATTTGATGTTGTCCTCATACAGTCGATGACACACCTAATAGACATCCTCAGCCTTCCCATAGGGCTTAAACGTTGATTTCATTGAGCAAGTGGAAAGCACTTCTTCTTTGCAAAACTTCTAATTTGAAGTCACCTCCGTATAGGCCCAAATGATTCTCCTAAGTCTAAATGTTGCAACAGTGACAAAATATCTTTTTATCTCAACTGAAGGAACTGGCTCGAAAACATGAAAAACTATTATCCTCCAACAACGTACCTGTAAAGATGTGTACGCTGTGTAGGTGGTTCTTAGTTTTATTATCTTTTTCATGAGTCACTAATATTGCAGCATGGGAGGAATAATCCATATAAATGAAAATAGATCTTGTCCACAGAGAAGGCAGGTATCGGCTGCTTATTAGTAAGAACAGCCTAGTACCTTGGTTTGATAGAGCACTGTTCCTTGAAGGAATTCAAACATTTTCGTGCAAAATGCCATCTTTTAAAAATCTCACCTCTTACTCTGGCCAGGTCGCTCAGTTAGTTAGAGCATTGTCCTGATAAGCCAAGGCTGCAGGTTTGATCCCCACGGTCAGGTCACATACAAAAGTCAACCAATGAATGCATAAATAAGTGGAACAATAAATCAATCTCTCTCTCTCTCTCTCTCTCTCCCCCCCCCCCCAAATATATATCTAACAGTTAATGAGTGTTTACTAAATGCTAGGTATGGGGCTGAGATTAGCCTTATGTGGACTATTTCAGTTATCATCAAAACAAACCAATCAAGCAGGAACAATTATGACTTGGGGAAGATAAACAACTTGTCCAGGTCACAAAACCAGGGGTCGAAGGGGTCCTTATTATCCAGCCTTTTTTTTTTTAGTCACCTTTTCTCATTGCTGCAAAAGTCCTACATATCACCTCTCTGGCTCCATTCCACATACAGTCCCCCCTAAATTTCCTAAGTGTTGGTTTCATCCTGCACTCTGTTACAGTCACTCATGTAGTCCAATCCTTCAGAAAAAAAATCTAAACTCCATGTTCAGAACCTGTACGGAAACAACAGATCATACTACTTCCATTCAAAACACTGAGTAAAATTCTTCTTTCACAATATGTCACCTTCCGAACTTTACTGCACACTCCTCTCCCTGTCTGAGGTTCCCTTTCCTTCTGAAATGTCCAAGGTTCTTTTCATGCCCCACTTTCTCCAGGTAAGCGTTCCACAGCATTTACCGGTTATACTATGTTTTGGGAACTCATCCTTATACTGGTTTAAGAAAAGAATTTATGCTTCAATAGAAAGGCCAGAGAGCTTAGAATCCAGAGACCTGTGCTGAAATTCTAGTTTTACTTGCAATTTTACTTAATATCATGTAGCCTCAGGGTTTACATCTATGATGTGGAGACATTACTCTGTATCACAGAGTTGCTATAAGGATTAAATAACATTATAAATACACACAAATACACATATGTGTATGTACAGACATACAAACAAATAAATATATGTATATGTTTATACAGAAATAATTTCATACATGTATGTTTCATTTAATCCTTATACAATATTTATACACAAATATATGTACATGTAATTTTGTACTCACATAAAATAGCTTTGAAAACTATAAAATTATCTCAAGAGGTATAAAAGCATTACTGTGTCTTAACTGGTATATATTTCCTCAAGTAGATTTTGGATTTCTAGAGAGTAGCAACTTTTTATTGATTTCCTTCTCAGGTTATAACACAGTACTATACAACATAAAGAATACTCAGCAAATACTTGAAGAAGAATTTTTCCAAACCCCCTAGGGAAAATCCATTATTCACACACTATACATTAGAAAAATGTAAAGGATAGAGAAACGCATCAGTGAACAGCCAACTATTCTGCAGCAAATGCACAATTCCTAATTATCACTGGAGATATTTTCCTCAACCAGGCTGCTCTGTCAACGCTTTATCTGACGAATCGGACTTAATTTCTACTAATGACATTCAGAGAATATACTCACTGTTAGTGGTAAGCACCACGTGGGTGGAGCGTCAACTACATTTGGATGGTGTTTCTGCAATTCCAAACAACACTGACAACCTGAAGTTCTGAGCAGATGTAAACAACAGCATTGAGAAGACCACACATTTTTTTAAAAAAGGATCAATGTCTTCTTTATCAAGTTTAAAATGAAAATGCTGAAATTTAAGATCTGGTAACAATTTCTCCATGCTACTAAAAATTATTTAGGAACCTGTGACTCCATCTCTACTTTAAGATACCACGATTTGACAAGCATCGAGAACATAGAGAAGGTTAGGAGAGAATAAGAAACATACCTAATGGATTAGTAAACTCTATCAGCACACAGGAAAAAAATAATAACCTAATTATACCCCACAAACGCAGCTACCATCTTTTTCATATCCCCCCACAAGATTTACAAATTCCTTAAGAATACAGTTTGATGGAAAAAATTATCTGAGGCACACACTGCGATCTTAATTCTTCTGCTGTATCCCTGGAGACCCTTTACAGGGCAGACCACAAAATCTCTTTTGAACACATGCATCTGATTCTTGAGCAAGAGTTTATAGGATGTTAAATCTTGGGTGGTCCAGAGGTTCCATGATGAATGACTGAGCATGATTCATATGACAAAGTGGAAAAGATAGTGGTGAAAAATGTTTTAAAAATAATAAGCTGGCACAGCTGTGATCCTGAAGCTGAAGAGAATACTGGGGGCGAGGCGGCGGGGGGGGGGGGGGGGGGAGAGGGGCAGGGGGATGACAAATTTCCAAAGAGAGGAAAAAATCAAAAACTGAAGAGCAGCATTTCCCTTTTCCTGTCACTGGTGACAGACAACAGCTGGGCCTCCCATAAGCCAGTGTACTGAGTAAAGTTATCATGGTCCCTGTAACATTCAGTTGGTCCAAAGAGCCTCTAAGTATGCAGACATTGACTAGTAAGGGCAGTGCTGAAGTTGACAGCACTTGTACTCGTTCACCTCCAAGAACAGGAGTGTTATTAGCAAAAAGCAAAATGATACCTCATACCATAGAGTTCTGGGATGAGCAATGGATGAGTGAGGATGATAGGCAGAGGGCAGAGGAGCAATTACAAGACTTCTTGAATCATCACTAGTCTGTTGTTAATATTAAAGGGAAAGCATTCTTTTTATGTCAGACTATATTCTGCTGTATTGGGAAAAAATCACTTTTAGCTGTTTTTCAGAATTAAACTTTATCATCCAAGCAATTTGGCTACTGCTGACTTTATAAGCTCCCTAGTGAAGGCAAACTCATCTTAGAAAAAGGTCTGACCCTGCTGTTTTTAGAGTTACTGTTTTACACTTTTAATTGCAGACCCACAAAAACATTTGCAGAGACATGCTATCCTTAAGCTGTAGACAATTTGACAAAATCTCCATTTCTAAACTCATGTCATTACTCTGACCACCAGCAACAAAAGGGTTTAGAGTCAGAATACTGAAATGCTGATTTGATTTTTTGTTCATGCTTTGTCCAAAATCATGTGAGAGGTGAAGAATGGGGAAAGGAATTCACAGGTCTCTTTATCACAGCTGTGAAAGCAGTCCTGACCCAAATGTTATACCATGCCTACCCCACCCCACCCTTGAAATTCCTTCAATCTCCATATAGATAACTAACAACCAGATAAGGATTTCCCTAAGTGAGTTCAAGACTGAGATAGAACAGGTAAGATAGGAGACCCTATTCGAGCATACTTATGAAGAGCTGTGACCAAAATAATCCAAAGCATGGGGCAAATTCTACTTCCCTTAGACATTATAATAGGGCTTGTATTTTTCCTTTGTTTTGAGAGCAGATTTGCCTTCTGAACTATACTTTGCTTAAGCAAATACTATAATCAATCAGTTTGCATTCTCCAAAAACATATCAACAGCTAATGCAGTGAGGTAGCTTCTCAAAAGGCTGAGGTGGTGACAATAGTCTGCTTTTTAAATATATACTTATAAATCTCAAATTGGATGAAATATGCAATGCAAAATTTTGGCATAGTTTTTATAAGGAAAAATTAAATCCTGAATAATTTTGAGAAAATATCAAAACAACTCTGTCATTCCCTCTGGAGGGAAGCACTGCATGGCTCTCTCTTTTCGTATACTCAAATAAAGTTTAGTAACATTCACCTATTAAATCTTTGAAAATACATAACATAATTAACCGTTTTTCATAAAGAATGAGACCAATGTAAGAACATTAGTGGAACCAAATTATATTATCATTTGAATCTAGAAGTATCAAATTTGGGATGCTGCTGTTTAAAAAGTAAAATTCTATTGAAACAATTTTAAACACTTTTCCACTTTGCTTTTAAGTGAACTTCATGAAGTCTAATTTTCTCTTGTGGAAGTAGGTTGCAATTTTTTTTCCTCCCAATTAACAGAGTTTTGACACCAATTTGCAAATACAATTTAACTCAGTGAGACCATTTTCCCTTCCCCCACCATTAAAGTTTGACTGTGCAGTTGAAAACTGCTTTAATTTTTACCTACTGTGCACTTTTCATTTAATTAGATAAGTGACTTCTGCAAGAACAACTAGCTTAACTATGCTCAGTGGAAAAGACCATATAGTCAGGTACTGTAAGTGGGTATAAGTTCTCCAGTCTTGCAGAACATGGATTTCCATAGTATGCACCTATTAAAACTTTTCAATTAGAGCAGGGAAAATTGAATCCAGGGCAGCAATAGCCAAAAGTGTAATGACTCAGCTTGCAAATTCAGTCAGGTTCCACAAGACCAAGGTAAAGCTGGGAGGTAGGTAGCTAGGCACTCTGCCCCTCGGACTTGCTTCAGCCAAGCTGTCACACTACCTCATGGATGCCCAAAACCAGCTCTTCCTTAGCCCACTTAGTGCCATTTTCCCAGGAGACATGCCCCCTGCCCTCCTCACTCCCCTGCCTACCATCTCAAACATCTCATATGAACTGAGAAACCTCACTTCCACCACCTCTGTGTGCCACACCTCATTTTAGTGGTCAAGGAAGTATAGGAATATAGTAGGTTGATTTTGTACTTCAGAGAAAAACTGATGCAAATCAGATTGGAAGTATTTGCCTTCTCTGCAGACACTAACTCCGGTGCCCTCATGAAGACAGTAGCCAAATAGCTTTCTTCCCTCCTGCTTATGGAGCCAGCAGATACTGAGAGAAGAAGGTCTTGGGCATGAGCCAATGGTGTATGTGTATGGATGTGTGCACACAAGTGTGTTAACTTGAGTGTGTTAACTCGAGTGAGTTATTTAACTTCTGTGAATCTTGTTTTTTCCAACTATACAATGGGGATTATTTCTAATAGCAACGGGCGCCCGGCTAGCTCAGTCGGTAGAGCATGAGACTCTTATTTCTAATAGCAACCGTACAGGATTGATGGAAGGACTAAATAAAATGGTGCATGTGAAGTGATAATAGGATACAAGGCACACAAAAATAAAAATTCTCAATAGAAACTATTATCCCCAAAATGAGGGAGGTGGGTTCCAAGTATTTTATTAACCACTCCACTCCACACCTAAAAAAAGAGAAAATCAAAATACCTGGAAAACATTTGGTCTTAAAAAAAAAAAAAGACATTTTAACAATTTTTACAAAATTGCTCCTTAAGAAAGAAAGGAGAGCCAGTTTTTATAAGGATTAGATGGTGTTTATGGACCTAGAAAGGCTCTCAAATGAATGTTTTGAAGGTGAAAATCAAGTATATAGCCCAGCCGGTGTGGCTCCATGTTTGAGCATCAACTCATGAACCAGGGGGTCATGGTTCAAATCCCGGTCAGGGCACATGCACAGGTTTTGGACTTGATCCCCAATAGGGGGTGTGCAGGAGGCAGTTGATCAATGATTTTTTCTCATCATTGATGTGTGTCTCTCTCCCTCTCCCTAAAATCAATACAGATACATTTTTTTAAAAATCAAGTATATATAAGATTCTTTAAAATGTTTTTGATGAAACAATGTTTGAAATCATCTAATCCAACCTTGCATTTTTTTAAATTACAATGGTGACATTCAAAGAGGTTAAATGACCTGCTCATAACCACATGGTGAATCGTAGTTTTTCTTACCCAGTGAAAGAAGAAGCTGGTTGTTCTGTCAGGACTACTTTCCACTAACAGCACTGAATCGGAAAAGCTATAGATTACAGATTTAACAAAATTTTCTTGGCGGGGGGAGGCGGGGGGGGGGGGCGGGGGTGTACTTTTCTTGTGGGATTGTGCCTTTGGTTTATGAAGAAGAAAAATGTGTTTTTGTGTTGTTTTCTCTTGGGACTCTCACTTTATTAAAACTTTAATTTCCAAGGTAAGTTCCAAGGTTAAAATAGCATTTGAAAAACAAAACAAAAAAAAGTAATCCTTCCTCATTCAGCTGAGTCCACACACAGCCCTTGAGAAGCAGTGCTGGTGGGAAGTGGGCAGGGGAAGATGGGAGCCCCGCACTCAGATGGTTCTCCTTTGTCGTCTAGCATGCAGCCGGAAGCCAATGCTGGCAAATACTCTGAGACCCTGCAATGGGATAAGACCCAAATCAAATAATGTGTATTAAAAATAAAATCCCTGGTTGTTCAAAGGTGTCTGTGCTGTTTGTGCTGCTGTTTTATTTCCTAATTCTCATATCCCTGGCATCAGAGCACATGCCATCATTCTTCCATAAAAACAGTAATTAAGGCTTTTAAAAATATACATATTAGCAGAGCACACACTCCTATCAGTTTATCTTGAGAATATCGTAAATATCATGTACACAACAGATGGAAATGGCATAAACAGCAAAATTCTGCATTATTCATGAACTGTAGTGAGCTTTTCCCTCGGCTCCATGCTGCTGAGGAATATGTGTATGTGTGTAAATGTTCCCCTGTTAAAAACCAAGTCTTTTAACAACAACACAGTTTATATTGAGGCATTTTTAATTTGAGGATTATTAAATTTGAGTATGTTACCCTACCTCTCACACCAGAATGAAAACACATCATCTAAAAGGCATAGCCAAAATATTTTTTGGTTCATTAGGAAAATATAAAGGAGTCACATTTTCAACAGTATCTTCCACTGAACATCTGTCTATATAACATCCAAAACGACCAGACAGATGACCAAACACCAGGCTAGGGAGCTGAGGGAGCCGGAGCTGTGGGCCCAAATGACCAAAGGACCAGTCCGGCTCTCACAGCGTGGTGGGGCAGGGCTGCGGAGGCTGAGGAGCCACGCGGCGGGGGAGGTGGAGGGGGCTGGGAGAGCTGTTAGCATGGATCATGTGGGGCGGCTGAGGCCAAGGAGCCTCGCAGGGCAGGGGCTGTGAGCATGGAGGTTCACGGGGCAGGGGCCATGGAGATGGAGGAGTGACGCTGGGCAGTGGACATGGCCCTGATTACAGCTAGGCCTAGGGACCCCGCATGATTTAACCGTGAGCTGGGCCTCTAGTAGCTATATAATACCACAAATACCACAAAAAAAGATACCACCAACTATAATCACAGTTAGTGAAATAAGTTCACTATATTATTTCCACCCAAAATAGAGTGATTTTTTTTCTCCCTTCTGTAGAATCACAATTTGAAGTGCAAGTTAATGAATGGGTGTTTTCCCGTGGGTTTCCTGAGAACAGATGCAGAGGGAGAAAGGCAGATGGGGCTCAAGCCCCCAGGAATATACCTGCAAGGATGTGAAAAAGCCAGGACTAGGAAGAATGAAAATCAAGACTCAACATAGTTACTCTGGAAGCCTCCAGCCAATTCTACAGGGAGCTTTGGAGCTAGGATGACCCTGCAGATATGTCCCCAGCTGAAGCCAGGCTTTGCACCTCTGTACCAGCCAGACACTGCCTGAAACTCCGCAGGCTTAACCTTGGGCCAGGCAGTTCCCAGTAGCCGAGGGTAACTGCCAATGAGAGGTATAGTGGTGAGCTATTAGAGGCCCATGTGGCCAGCATTTTTGGGGGTTGGTACTTCTGACCTCACAAAGGCACCTAAAAAGAAGAGTATAGCATTGTCTACAAAGTAGATTTTTCATTGTAGTAAGCACCATCAAGTCAAATTTCAAACCATAACAATATTGATTCAAACTTTAAGACCTATGATAGATTAAGGATGTCTAGTCAATGAAAAACAAGCATCTATCAAACAAGAGAGAATAAGCAATTTTTAAATTAAAGGGAAGAGAGGAAAGATAGGTAAATCTTTTTATCAACCCATTTATATAAGTGTTCTCAGTACTTAAAACTAAAATTAAAATGGAATTTATACTGAACCTTTTCTCATTCTAGCAATAGTAATATTCACCCAAGATACATGAACTAATTAAGCTTTTTTAAAGGCTCATACATTTTATTCCCATGCATTTTAATATAATTTTAATGATGTTTAATGTTCATCAAATCTATAAATTTTATTGTTTTGATCAATGATTCTTATGAGAACCTAATACACAAAAAACTTTTTATATAAAGATTTTTATTACAAGACATATAAAAGGATGATTAATAAAAGATTTTCAAGAAT
The DNA here is from genome assembly GCF_964212035.1 of Myotis nattereri. NCBI lineage: Eukaryota > Metazoa > Chordata > Mammalia > Chiroptera > Vespertilionidae > Myotis > Myotis nattereri. The sequence continues at coordinate 37,980,299 of NC_138076.1, read as the reverse complement.
AGATATATTACTTTAAGTTCTGTGAGGAAAGTTAAATGGAAATAGGAGTCCCAGGAGGAAAGAAATTGATGGAAAATTTCCATATGTCAAAAAACTTTTCACATACTTTTTAAATGGAAAGGGTGATTAACAAATAAATGTAGTTTCCCGATATGATGATTACCCTGAAAAAAGAAATGTTATTCTTTTTAAAAATATATATTGATTTCAGAGAGGAAGGGAGAGGGAGAGGTAGAAACATCAAATGATGAGAGAGAATCATTGATTGGTTGCCTCCTGCATGCCCCACACTGGGGATCGAGCCCGAAACCCAGGCATGTGCCCTGACCAGGAATCAAACCGTTACCTCCTGGTTCATAAGTTGACGCTCAATCACTGAGCCACACCAGCCCGGTGAAATGCTTAATTTTTAACATGAAAATACTTAACATACATTAAAATGACCTATTTTGCAACTATGATATAAAATTTAGTTTTCATTGTAAAATGTGCAATTAACAGATTTTCAAACCTTTTTGTGGTGAGCAGTTTGAAAGCAATGGATTTTAAAGAGCATCTATTTTAAAGTCCCTCCTGACTCATAGCTACTCATAATTGTAAATTGTGTATTTCCCCAAGGTCCTGAAACTATTGCCCATGTAGCACCTCAGAACTACCAACAGAAACATGCTTAATTTAAGGTCAAGGAAGCATCTTAAGAAGCCTATTGGGCACAGTAAAAGATTGAAAACTGATCACATTTAAAACAATCTAGGGGCAATTGTCACTGGAAAATGAGGGCTTTGCAAGGTAGAGAAAAATCCAACTGGAAAAAATCAAAAAGGCGCAAATAGTCCATTGTGTTGAGCCAAAGCGGTCATACTCAGCTTCTCGACCACACTGTACTCCCAATTCAGTGCTTTCTATTGTAGTCAGACAACTCTTGCCTTAGAAGGCAGAGAACTTCTTGGGACAGAAATTAAGACTCCTCTAAGTAATCTCACCATTGGTAAATGCAACCTCCCATCCTGGCTACCTTTGTTTATTTAATTTTCTTTTTTTTACTGTCCTTCCTTCTTTTTATCTTCTCCTCCTCCTCCCTCTTGCCCTGCTTCTCTTCCTCCTCTTCCCATTCTCTTCCTCTCGTCTTTTCTTTCTCTGTCTCTGTCTCTCTGTTTAAAGACCCCTATCTCAATAAAAAGAAAAAATTATGATTATAATGCAAAAGTGAGCAATGTGAACATCAGTCATTATTTTGCCAACAGGAAAGACAGACTGGCCAAAGTAACTTTATGAGAAGAAAGAGTAAATTAATGACATACCCTGATAAGTCTCTTAGATCCTTATCTTTTCCTATTCCTCAAAAAAAAATAATTACATATAAACAATGTGCATGTGATTGACCATGCCCCCCAGGCTTACCTAATAAAACATTTTAAAGAATGCCTTGGCCTATTTATTGCAAACCTGCTTGTTTACCACATCCTAATCAGAATTTTTATGTTAATATGATGCCTTTAAATTTCCCATCCAAGATTATTTTGATGTCTGCTATTTACCTTGAAACCAATCAGATTTTTTTTCCCTGCTTGGTACCTCTTTTGCCACTTGGATACAGCAAATCCAGGCTGGAACCCTGCATGTCAGGCACCTGCTGGGCCCAGGCATAGCATGCCTCAGAAGTACACTTTAAAATTTAATTTTGTTCAAGCATTTTTCAATGAAATGTCAATCCTCTTTTAAACTCTAATGCTAAAAGATTTTAAGATTGACAACGTTACCGAGGACTTTATTCTTACCCCAGAAAAATGTACCAAACGAAGCCGAGGACCTGGGAGAGAAGCATCTCAGGTGGCGAGCAGTGAGGGGTGCACTTTAGACTGATTTTCATAAAAAGGACTTGAATGTTGAGACTTACTTTTGTTAATACTGTTTCTTAGTTCAATTTGATGTGCATATAATTTTGCCCTATTTTACCTATTTCAAGCCTAAATTCCAGTTCTATTAATTAAGTCAAATGCTCTGATTTAGTTAAATTTCCCTTTCACAATTGCTCAGATGTCTTCTACGAGAGCAGTGAGAGCCCTTTATTGACAGGTTTTCTTTTATTAGAGGATATTCAGGAGTGAGAAGACAGTCCCAAGTCCAATCCCGTAACGGGTTCCATAATGAGCCTCCCAAAGGAGTCAGCTTTGTGTGCATTTTATTGCATATCAGTTTCCACTGACTTTCTTCTCAGCAATTTCAGGCCTCCTCCAAAACATTTGGTGGTGTTTATTTAATATCATGCATTTGTCCTAAACCTCTAATGTAGGCCAGAAGCAAATGGAGAGAGAGTCTCAATCTTGAGCATCAGGCAAATTCATTGCACACAGTCAGTCTGAAATGCAATACCCCAGAAACTTACTAAAGGGAGCTTAAAGCATCCTTGAGCTTGGATCCTTCTACCCACTGCCCTACCGCCCCCCCCCCCCCCGCCCCGAGCTATGCACTCCTTGGGGGCCACTCTTCACCTGATTTGAGGTTATTTCAGCATGAGCCTTTCTCTACCACCAGATCTTTAAGCTTCCTGAGATCACAAGCCATATTTTTCTTCTCTTTCTCTTGACTAATTTATAGCTATAAGTGACTTACTCTGAGCACAGTTTTGAAAATATTCATTGAATGAAGAAAACTGGATGATTCTGCCATCCTTATCAGGTTAACAAGAACTAATCACAAGATTGATCAGTGGGGGGGGGGGGGAGACTATCTTCCGCTTCAAAATGAGCAGATACCCTAAAAAGTATGGGTATCTCAATACCTATTAGTGTAGTTGAAGCATGATGGTCTTGCACTAGGTGCTGTGGAGCAAAGCTTTTTGCAAGCTCTGCTCAGGTAGGAGTCTTCATTATAACCAGGCAGTCTGCTGAGACTAAATCCAAATAAAGTCTGAAACTCCTCTTCCCCCCTGTGGTGTGAAACACCAGTAGCTTTCAACAAAAGGGACAGAAAGTAAGCTGAATGCTGCCAGCTGTCAAGCTTTCTTTATATGTATTGTTGCAACTGCCACTTTTAAAATTATTCAGCACCTTGAAGGAAATAGTGACAAAGATGGAGATTTCTTAGCAAAGAGCTTGAAAGCAGCCTGCTAACTGGCAATTCATGCCTGCAGCCAGTGTTCACCCATTCTGTTCTGCAGTGTAAGGATCAGTGTACATTAAATAAAGTGAACTGCCCAAGGAATCCTGCCATTACCTTTTTATACAAATAGCATAAATATTAACAGAGTTTTAGTTCTTTTTAATTAAAGGGTACTATATGTTAATACAGTAATTGATACATGGAAGTGTTTAGAACCTTGTACTTAGAAAATATCATTATTCCCCCTAGACCATTACTTTCACTTGTAGATTTCAAAGCACTTTGCATTTCTCCAACTAGTGGCAGGGCTGAGAGTAGGATCAAAATATTTAAATAGTAGGTGAAAGAAATGTTCTGGAGCATATATATCAAGGTGATATTTTAAGGGTATGTCAATAGATCCATCTATAGGTCTTTAAAGTTAAGAATATATTAGACTAAAGGTATGTCAATCTTTTTTATTTTTTCAAAGAACCAGCTCTTGGTTTCATTGATCTTTTGTATTTTTGTAGACTCTACTCTGTTTATGGCATATTTCTAATTTTTATTATTTCCTTCTACTCAATTGGGGCTTTATTGTTCTTTTTCTAGTAACTTTAAGTGAAAAATTAGATTGTTTATTTGAGATTTTTCTTGTTTCTTGAGATAGGCCTATAATGCTATGAATTTTGCTCTTAGCACTGCTTTCCCTGTGTCCCATAGGTTTTGGGTTGTTGTGTTCTCATTTTCATTTGTTTCAAGGTGTCTTTTGATTTTTTTTTTCTTTATCTCACTATTAACCTTGAACTCATTGTTAACCCATGGATCAGGTGATATATTATAGAATTGTATACTTGAAACCTATATTTTATTAACCAATGTCACTATAATAAATTCAATAAAAAATTAATAATAAAAAGAATATATTGGAGTAGCTGCCGAGAAATCAAGGACCAAAGGAAAAAGTTCTTAAGAAAACCTGAAATATTGTACATTTTAATAATTAATGTTATTGTCGATGTTAAGGAAAAAAGCAATAAATTAGAAGGATGACATTAATGATTTAGAAGAAGTAGATTCAACAATTTAAATGGAATCATTTTTTAATCTCCTTTCTCAATAAGCAACTTAAACAGCATCTGTTTCTGACTGCCAGACAGTCAAACCAGCATGGAGAAACCTCCTCTCTCTACTCCAGGCACAAAATAGATCTTCAGGTAGTCAAGCTTCCTTAGACTGTACTAATGAAGAATAGCCCATTGCTCTTCCCATCTCTATAATTATAAGGGATTTCTGTCTTTGGTACCAATAGACATTGTTTAGAATGGCCGTGCCTCAGAAATGAGGGAATACTGATGTTGCCTTTTGCCTAAGAAAGCCTGCAGGTGCGATTTCAGATCATTACTCAAGAGTCAAATCCTATGAAAGAAAATGGCCCTCCTCTGAAATGACTGACCAGTTGGGAAACAAACATTGAGTCCATACTGCAGAATTCTCTTTAGCCTTGACTTAGCCTTTGCTTTCCCTCTCTTGAACTACACTGCATAACTTGTAATTTTGACTTAATTGCCCTCAGCAATAGTAACAATATTGTCCTATCATTGTCTCCATGGGAAGACCCTTCCATTTTCTTCATTTGCCCATCAATTCCCTTTCTTTGCCATTAATTACTTATAATCAAATAATAAAGTGCCATCATTAGAAAAGGGTCTGTTTATTTTGAAGCAATACTTGTGAGTCATTTCACTGTCTTATTCTTTTTTAAAAATTATATTTTAAATTTATCTTAATAATAGTTAACATGAAATATTATATTAGTTTCAGGTATACAACATAGTGATTCATTTATATACCTTATGAAGTGATCACCATTAGTCTAGTAACCATCTGTCACCATACAGTTATTTATTATTGACTATATTCCTTATGCTGTACATTACAACCCATGACTTACTTTGCAACTATAAATTTTTACTTCGTAATACTCTGTTTTTATTTTTAATGTGAGGATTTGACCCACTATTTAAGATTCAGAAGCTTCAAAATGTTACTTTTTCTTTCTTGGGATATGTCATTGGGTAACCCCAAGATGGATTCAGTCTTCTATGAAATATGGGAGCAAATTGGTCATCACACAGTAAACATGACAAAAACAGTCACGAAGTTAAGTAAGTTTACCCTCAGAGTCCCACTCCCTGAATATCATTTAGTTCCAGCCTTCAGCACTCCCTATGGAAGTCAGGTAATCATCTGGAATGGTCTCCTCACACCACATTGTTAATAAGTTCATTATTTACAGTTTACATTTCTAAATAAGAGGCTCTCAACTGGAAGTGTCCCTGCCTCCTTGCCCCCAGAGACTATCTGGCTACTGGTGGAGACACTTCTGATTGTCACAACTTGGGGGACTGCTAACGGCATAGGGCAGTGGTCGGCAAACCGCGGCTCGAGAGCCACATGCGGCTCTTTTGCCCCTTAAGTGTGGCTCTTCCACAAAATACCACGTGCGGGCGCACAGGTACAGTGCGATTGAGACTTCGTGGCCCATGCGCAGAAGTCGGTTTTCGGAAAGGAGATAGACAAAATAAGTATACAAGATGAGTGTGGATGGGAGAGTTGGAAGGGGGCGACCTCAGCGAACGTACCTCAGTCAGATTGAGTACGTTTTTAGCAAAGGCCAGCTTAGGAGTACCCTAATTAAGTTAATAACAATGTACCTACCTATATAGTTTAAGTTTAAAAAATTTGGCTCTCAAAATAAATTTCAATCGTTGTACTGTGGATATTTGGCTCTATTGACTAATGAGTTTGCCGACCACTGGCATAGTGGGTAGAGACTACAGATGCTGCTACACATCCTATAGTGCACAAGACAGCCACTGCCCCCCCCCCCAAAAAAAAATTATCTGGCCCAAAACATCAATAGCATCAAGGTTGAAAAAGCCTGTTTTAGATATATGCTCTTGAATGCCTTGTTCATATTTGGTGAGCAAAGACTTTTTATTCAACAGCCTAAAGCGTTCCCATAAGTCCTGAAAGAACAACTCACCTATAAATAAATGAGTGGGAAACAGATATACCCTTTTGGTAGAAAACGAATTTCACCACCCACATTCTGTGAAGGAAAAGCATATCACCATTCACTCTTCTAGGAACATTAAATTGAAATTTTCATAATTTACTTCTTTTGGGTTCATATGCAAATTATAATGCACTAAAAATGAAACACATTGACAGGTTCATTGTTCCTACTGCTCTGGTCCAGCTGCACAGAACTAATGCTGAGGAATCCCAGAGCAGGAAAGGGCATCAGACAGGGTCAGCCTGCTCTGCGCGCCTGGGTGCATCGCCATCCCTTGAGTGTTGAGTTAGACAGACTGATACTATAACACATGTACTTGACATTTGCTGATTTGGTTTCAGCTTTTTAAAATAGTATTTTAAGAAGAAGCTAGCACTGCTTTTGCTCTTGTATTTTTCCTTTGTACTTCTTAAAAGTAAAATATAAATGCAACATGTATTTCAGGCACATTGGCTCAGAACTCTGAAAAGGTAGAAAGAACTCTGCTAGATAGCCAGTGTTCTCAAATACAAATCATTTCCAGTCCCCATGGCTGCATCAAGCCTTTCTAGTGTGTTATATTTTATTCTAATATCCAGATTAAACCACCACACATTCCTATTAGCTCTGAGCCCTTTCCCCATGGCCAGCAACATATTTATCATCCATGCTACCATTTGTGTATTTATAGACCGTTTATATAATTCTGATTAGAACATTTTGTATCGTTCTTGAGAGGATAAGCTTTTCAAAAGTGAACTGTGACTTTTTTCATCATCTCAAATTCTTTTTTTTCAAGCATGGGGTTATACAATACTCAACACATATTGGTTGATAATTTCTATTGCTGAGTAGAAAGGGAATAGAGAAGTTATGTACATTATTTTAGCTACATGCCTCCTCTTCTTAAAGCACTGTTCTTATTCATGGTTTGAGTTAGAATTGACATTGTAATGTTTAAGTGTCTAAGACAGTTGGAAAGAGAGGAACACATGTCAGAGGTGGAGGTGTGGATCCCACGTAGGCCCAGATATGTGAACTTAGGCACAACAGAAGGTGAGCTGAGCAGAAGAATATTTACAGAAAGGAGCTAAGAGACTAAATGGATCATAAAGTTAAGTGGTAGGAGGAAGAAAACCCATAAAATCTATGCAAGCTTTACAGAAGGAAAAAGAGGCATTCACATCACTTGGAGACACAAAGTGTTCTCAGGTGCTATCAGGCCAATCTTTCATACAAAGCCTAAATCTATGACGTGCCTTATTCCAGGCTCTCAGCATAGCTTGGAGAGAAAGTATGATGCAGTTGAGGAAAACAACCATTGAACTTGACAAAATGGGCTGCTAGGACTACACCACCTGTCAGCTGGGTGACCTCAAACAAGTCACTTCAATCTCCTCATAACCTACTCCCTCATCTTTGAAATGGGGACAATCAGGATTACCTAACAGAGCTGAGGTAACATATATAAAGAATTGGATGCATTAGAAAATGTTATGTGAAAGGTTTTATCATCACATCATACAGAGAAAACATTTTAGCACTAACAATGCAAAACTGAATTATAAACATTCTTAATCCACTGGCAATTTAAAACTTCATGGGCTAACCACTAATTCCCAGAGGAGAAAACTTGTTGGTCTCTGAAGACAACTTTAGAGCACTACACTAAATTCTAAGATTAAAAAACAAACAAACAAAAACTGTTTTACTGCTATTTCTCCCCAGAGAAGAAACACAAAGTACTCTTAACACCTTCATAGCAGGACATTTCTGTTCTAAAGGAAACAGGAGTCCTTTACAGAATTTCCAAGCCCAACATCAGTGTTACATCCATTGTGCAGAGAATATCTCAACTGATTACTAGCCAAAATTATTTTATGTCTTAAAAAATATTTGCTTAAAACAGTGATGGCGAACCTTTTGAGCTCGGCGTGTCAGCATTTTGAAAAACCCTAACTTAACTCTGGTGCCGTGTCACGTATAGAAATTTTTTGATATTGGCAACCATAGTTAAACAAAGACATATTTTTTATATTTATTTTATACATTTAAATGCCATTTAACAAAGAAAAATCAACCAAAGAAATGAGTTCACGTGTCACCTCTGACACACGTGTCATAGGTTCGCCATCACTGGCTTAAAATGAGGTAAGTAGACATTTCAATACTCGGGAAATAGCATTTCATTCTATCAGTATCAAATAAAAGCCTACTCTTTCTGTTGAAACGAGAATTTAAGTTCCTGGAATAGTGACAAACATGAAAATCAGGGAAAGAAAATATTGATTTAAGAAAATAAAGATAATTCATAAGTAAATCAAAAGTCAACTCCCCATCCCCCTCACACAGCTCCGCAGACAAAGCAACATGCAACCAGCCGCAGCGAGTTCAAGGTCCTTGCAAAGCCTTACAAGTTGGGACAGCTTCAGATGAAGTGCCACGACTAGCGCCCTGCGGCTGGTGAGGATGGAGGACCATGCTCATTAGGGGAAGCTGTGAAACCAGGAGGCCTGAGGATAAGGTTCAGGACCAGCCCAACCCAATCACGATTACGAAGAGCTAGTCAATATTGCAGAATAAGAAATAATGTTTACAAATTAACACTTAACGTGGCTTAGAAAACTCTCCTCGGGATCAAAATTCTGACCGTGTTTCAACAAAGTCCTGTCTAACATTCACGTCTTCCACTTTTTCGTAGCACAGTCTCCTCTTGGACTTTTGTCAACTCCAGCTTTGACCAACTCTGCAAGTGCAGTATTGATTCCTAGAAGAAATCAATCGCAGCATGAAGTAAGGTCTTTCATCAAAACCCCATTTTTCTCCTCAATGCCAGAGCTCTGCTGGAATAAAATACACAGACCACAAACAGGAATTTCTCTCCTTCCAATCTGTTCAGCAAGTATAACTGAGAGTTAGAGCTCTGGCCACATCAGTAGGGCCCTGGACCAAGGGAAAGGGGGCTGCAAAGCCCACACCTGACCTGAAGTGCTTGGTGGAGGATACTTGGGCATGTGAATTAGAATTAGAAGTCAGAGTGCAATTTTTGGTTTGGAATTTGTGACTGGAAAATGTATAAGTCCTGGTTGAATTTTAAAGAGTTTAGAATCGTCTGTGTAGTGCAAGAAAACTTAAAGGAAAGGAAATATGATATATTAAGGGGAAAATCCCATCACTCAGAGCTTACATTTATTTCTTTATTTAAAAGGCATCAAATTAAGCTAGAGTGCTAATTATCTTCTATTGTATCTTTTTCTTTCCCCCTGCACCCACAGCACAAACTACCTCCTTCCTTCCACCCAACAAACCCATTTTTGTGTGTTTGCATAAAATAATATAGTGGCATTAAACAAACATGAGTGTATACATGAGTATGCAGAAATATAAACATGTAGAATGTTTTATATCTTTATTTAATAAAACTAAGGTTAGATCTTGTCAATTAAGAGCAAATTCATGATTAACTCATTTGTCATGCCTGCATAATATTCCAGTTTCTCTTGTTTTAAATTCTCCCTTGCTCAAAAGAGGTATACAGATTAAAGACCATTTTTCTTTACTGTGCTTGTTGTTCAGTATTGCTTTACAGACCGTCCATTTCCAGCACCTCAGCAGTCTTCTCATGGCCTATTTACATGGAGGCATATTCCCTCACAGGGACTCCTGGGGCTGCTCCCTCCACACAGTGGCTATACCAGAGACAGGAGGAGGAATTCTTAACTTAGACCCTATGCTAATCGTGCTTTCCTAGTTTTCTACAGTCAAGTGAGATTCTACCATTTCAAATCTTGCAAAAGTTGCTTGTAGAGTTGAACCTTCTGAACTTGTGGAAATTGGTTTGAAACTTGAATACATAATGTCTTCAGTCATGAAAGAAAACACAATATGCTTCAGGTAAGAATTTATAATGTTTACTTTTTAACTTCCTCCTGGAACTGGAAGGCTGGATTAGCATTTGAGAGAGTTACAGTCAGCTGTTGAAATTGATACTAAAATGCCCTCAATTTATATATCTCAACCCCCAACTCACAACTCACAGCTCTGAAGTCTGTAAAGTATCTCCAACATAATGATCAGAATAAAGTCAATAATGGCAATTAAAAAGCAAAAGACTTCCATTTATCTAAATCTGAGCCAATTTTCAGATCTTCTCAATAAATATTTAGTCACCAAACCTAACCCTAGGACAAAACTTGTACTTTATAGTTTGGGTATATCTCAATTTAATCTTGTTAGCAATGGTATTAATATAAATAATAATCATATAAATGCATCACTTTGGGAAAGTTACCTTACATTTTTCTTTCTTTTTTAAAAAATATATTTTATTGATTTTTTACAGAGAGGAAGGGAGAGGGATAGAGAGTTAGAAACATCGATGAGAGGGAAACATCGATCAGCCGCCTCCTGCACACCTCCTACTGGGGATGTGCCCGAAACCAAGGTACATGCCCTTGACCGGAATCAAACCTGGGACCTTTCAGTCCGCAGGCCGACGCTCTATCCACTGAACCAAACCGGTTAGGGATACCTTACATTTTTCATTTTCCTTTCCATAAAATCTAAAAGTTGGGTGAGAACCAAATTTATAAATTTTTTTCATATTCAGTCTTTTTTAATTCTAAACTAAACCTCAGAGATTATATGACCCAACTCTGCATAAAGATGTTTATAACTGAAAAGAGGTACTTAATCTTATTTTAGTAATTCTCCTAACAAAAATAAGTGGCTACACTTGTCATTGAGAAGATAAATAAAGGAGTTAGACAATTTAGAGCCCAGATCAATTGTAAATGAACCTCATTTTCAGTTATCAGCAATTAAAATCTAGATCCATACAAAAAATCCAACATTGGATATTTTAGGTAATCATTCCTAAAACAGATGCATAAATTTAAGGAAGAGAGTTAATTATCCAGCATTTCAAGATGTTAAATATATTTTTACTTATGATATTTGCTAAAATACAATTCAAGTCCCTAGATATGGTAACCTAATGCACAAGAGTAAAACCTTTGATCATGTTCTTGTTCTAAAACACAGCAGAATTTTTCAAGTTATTATATACATTTTGCAAAAGCACATTTTGATGGTTGATGTAAGTTGGCACCAAGAGGCACTTCACACAATGTTCACAGCTAAGATTTACTAATGTGTTTCCCTATTGAATTCACGGCATGTGCACATTCCACAGCATGAGAATATACATGTTAGCATCATGATTTATTCATGAAGAAAGAGCTCCAAGCTGAAACTTGCAAGCTGGTCTCAGCTCAGCCCCTCTTAAGCCATATAATCTTGGACAAATCACTTAATCTGCCTGACACTCCTCTCTCTGTCCCTCTATAAAATAAGGAAGTACATATGGGTACTGAGATAACAGCTGTAAAAATGAAGACATTTGATGAGTACTTTGTAAATGGGTTATGGCAACATAATACTAGAAGGAGAACAGACATACAGTTGATCCCGTAAAAGAATTCTGTCCTATGAGTCTTTAGTCTCCAATGTCCAACTAACTCTAGATACACAAGTGGTGCAAAATAGTTAAACAACAGAATTTTTACAAACACATCCATATGATTTTTAGCAAACTGCATTATGGAGACAATTATTATTAGAAAAGAACTAGACTTGAAGATCAAGTAATTTTTGATGGAAATTTTATGAAATAAATCAGAACTTGCAATCATCTAATGAACCCAAACCTACCAATACACAGGAGGAATATTAAACTCATGAAAACGTATTTCTTTCAAGAACACTGAGAACAAGTAAGTTTGTTAAGAGGCCAACTCTAAACCTGTTGCCTACCACTGCTCTAAAACTGAAGGAATCCTAAAGGAACAAGCTAGATCCTTGTCCTTAAGGAGCTAAAAATCTAACATACAAAACTCATAACATTGTTGATTTCCCAACTCGACTAGAAGTTTCTTGAAGGTAGAATGTTTGTCCTTTGTTTTTATATCCACACTACTAATTAGAACATTTTTAATAAACAACCGTTGGCTAATTGTCTATTCTAACCACTTAACTGTGTAGGCAATATGAATTTTTATTACTGATTTGGAATTAAATAAGAGCCAGGAATGATCTGTCTTTATCTTAAGCTATAACATTTCCGGTACTCAACAGCACTGGTACAATTACAAAGTTTATTTGTATACTGTCAAACCCTCCCCACTCTATACCAATAAGTCTTCAGAATAGGAAGCTGAGTTACACTTTGAGGCTAGAACACAGTAAAATGCTTGTCAGTAACATGATAAGCGTGTAATATTTGCTGAATTCATTAAGTGCTATTCCCTGGATCCCCCTAGGACTTTTTCACTGTCATTACACCACTTACACCATATTATACTCAGTTTAGATATGTCATTTCTCCAATTAGATTGCTAGACCTGTTTGCAGGGTTTATGGTCTATTCAGCACCATATTTCATAGTTCCAGGGCAGTTTCTGGTACACATGATCAACAAATACTTGTTCAACAAAGCATACAACTTCAAAAGTAGAAAGCATTGTTTAAAAGACTTCTGCCCACTTAAGAAAGTCTGACCAATGGTTTGCCAGCTCCAGCTTAAACACCCCCGGCAGCCATAACCTCCTGAGGCAGCCCCGGTAGTTCCACAGGAGATTGGCCCTAGTATTCACAAACTCTCCTCTAGGCTAAAAGCATTTTCCTTGTATGCTCTGCCTGTGGTTATAACTCTTTATTCAGAGAAAGGTGAATAGCTTGTTCTACTACTTCTAGCCTATGTCCTTTTGGAATATAGGTCAGCAATCCTGTCTCAGTCAGGACATTTCTTCCCTTCCCCAGGGTACGCGTCCTGTTTCCTTTGAGTAATCCTTGTGGTATGTGGTCTCTGGATCAATGACCAGCCTAATCATTCTCTCCAAACACTCCTCCAATTTATGTCCTTCTTGAGATTCAGCATCAGATAGGAACACAGTCCTCAAAGGTACTGATTACATACCAAGATCCATTACAGCACAAGTCCTCCATTAAGACAGCCCAAGACCCTCCTTAGGATACAAATGAAGGAAATAGAGTTAAACCACATTTGTGGAGACTATTTAGAAATCAGCTTTCAGTAGGCTTCTTTCATCATCTATTGGGGTGCTGTCTGGGTCAATTAAACTATCCTGGAATATGCCAGCTTCCACTTTGTTGAAAACCTCATTTTCTACTTTTCCAAATATAGCTTTCAAGTTTTCTAGAGGGAAAAAAAAACACCCTAGAAAAATGTTAACACCGCACACTCACATCTGTGCCAAACTTTGGCATGGGTGATGGTAAGGGTGTTTGTAAGACCACTTTACTAAAAGTTGTAGTTTGTGATTCAGTGCAAGCACCACCAGTGACTAGATCCAGACAGGTATTTGGCTGGAAAAGAGGGTAGTACATAGAGATGGGAGCTTGTCAATGCAAGAGTGACAACTGTCATAGCTACTGGAGATATAAAAGGGACCCAAATTATCAGTAATTTTTATATCTTCCAAGTAAACCTACTTTCAGTGCTATCCCTGACACCAAGACACTCTTGACAGTTGTGTGGTTTAAATATTATTTAACAAAGACTAGAATTTTCTTAGAACCTCTCTTATCTAAATGTGATATGATAATTTTACTCTGCTTTTTTATCTGCACAGTGGCAGTCATCTATTATGGTCCACTGCTTTCAAAAGAGTTTTACCCTATTTTTTAAACATTTTTAAATCACCAGGCTTACCCTATCTTTTTAATCTACTGTCATAATTTATATGTATCCTGTTTCAATCTCCATAACATCTATCCTACATATTCTCCTATAGTTCATTAGCAAAACATCTAAAATGTACTACTTTAGAATACGTTATATTAATTTTTTTATTTTTAATTCTGTTGTAAATGATGGAATAGCATAATGGCAATGAGAACTTGCATTGAGCTACAGCTGTTAGGACAGTGAGAGGTGAATTTCCACAGGCTCTGAAAGGGCACTTTGATTTTTATCACATGGCTTTTGTTTTCATATAAACAAATTAAAACTAATAAAATGTTATCAAAATTATTTTCATCTTGTAAATTCCCCTATCAGAAAAAAATGGAATATATAATCTCTATCTCCCAAAATGTTTTCATGCATTAGTACACATTCAAGCATTCCTTAGTTTGAAAGATGCTCTGTCCTGTATCATATTGTCAGACTCTAGACAGCTTGCTAAGAAAGTTCAGATTAAAGGTTATTAGTATTATGGAAATATTATTTCATAATCACTCCTATGATTGTATCTCTACAGAAAATCTCTTTTTCTAAATAAGAAATTATTGTAATTGTACTGTGTTGAGGGTTATCGGGGTACTAACTCTTTTGTGCAACATTATATGATACACATTGGTTGCTATGGTGAATTAATGGATTCCATTTATCATTTTTACAGGTTGTCCTAGAATAAAGAGAAGGCAGCATTCAGGGTCCTTTCCAACTGAAACTGAGACAATAATAACAATAATAATTTTTAAAGGCAGCATTTCTAGATAGTAACTTTGTATTATATATACCTAAATAGATTGTAAATTATTAGATAAGCTGCTTTCAGTATCCTCACACCACTGAGTCGAACCATCAAATATGAGACGTGATACAACTACTCAAAAGTTAGCTATAGTTTATCCCTTTGAGTAAATACTTTGATGATCAATTATTATGGCTACCTTAGAAGATGCCATAGAGAGAAAATGTTTGAGCTCGATTTTGGCAGGTTTTCCATCTCCAAGTGATTATTTTTGGTGGTATGTTCTATGTCTTCCATTGCTAAGAATTGATCATTTATAGATCCTATTGTTTCCCACTCTCCCAATGCGCATTGAAAGAAGTAAACATCTCTTTAAAGCATTTTCAACTAAGTTAGTGCTTTAGTACTTCAACTTGGTCCTTTATGCTGAGCAGCAAATATTTACTCTTACTGATTCCCTTCCTTCACAGAAATGTTTCAAACCTCTTCCTGCTCCCAAGTCTAAATTCAGATCCCAATGCCCAGCAGAATATCTGGCTCTTACCTCCCTGAGGACAAAGAAGCCCTTCTAAACGTAACAGACTTTCCTCCACATTAGCACACTTCCCAACTCAACCTGCCTTTCCTCTTTACTTACAAAGCCTTCCTCAGCCCATGAATAAGCCTTCGACCCTAAGCAGCTTCCTTCAACTCTGCTTCCCCAAAGTCCCCAGTACTTCACTGTCCAGCAGCTCAAGGTTGTAATACTAGGTACAGCAACTGCTGCATACATTTTTTACTATGCACTCATTCAAGGATAGATCAGATATGTGGGCACCCTGGACCAGCTAATAATTTCAAGCCCTGACAAATCATTATTTTACTTTTTTTTATTTTATGATCTTCAGAGATAATCGTTCTCTATTAATTCAAAGTGCATGCCTCTCTGTCAGTTCAAAATAAAAGATTTATTTCATGCACTAAATCTGCATTACTGTTAACTGATTTAGAATTGTCTTTCATTTTGCATGTTTTAAATTACCTCTATTTAGATGATATTAGTCTCTCTGGGTATACACTAAAGAGAGCGGTAAAATACTGATTAAAAACTGATTTCAAAAAATTTATCACTTTTTCCTTGCAGGTCAGCATTTGTTTGATTACAGAACTTACAAATTATGGCTAGCAAGCTGAGCAACTGTGACAGACAGACATGTTTATCTACCTATCTTCAAGGGCAGATCTGCCAAGTCATTCTTCCATGTACTGCTCAAATGTCTAGCTTTCAGTAACCTCCCCTCCAGCCAGAAATAATTATTTGGGGTGTTTGCTATGTACTATATCTTTATGTCTTCCTCTACTACCTTGCAGTCTTTTTGAGGGCAGAAATAATATCTTATATGTTTTCCTTTCTCCTGCCCTGCCACACCAATAGCTAGAACAATGTCAGACATGTAGTTGATACTAATTTTTGGCAAACACATCATAAATTTGTGTCCACCATAAAAACCAGTCTACATCACACAAATATATCCAAGGTCAGTCATACATCTGCTTCTAAGACAAAAGTTTTACTAATCCTTGTCTATTTATAAAATTATTTATACTCTGCCTCCCCAAAAGGACTTACTCCAACCTAGAATAATAGATATAGGTATTAAAAAAACATAAAAGTCTACATACAGAGACTAGACTGATGGATGCCAGAGGGAAGAGGAGTTAGGTGGGTAAAAAGGTAAAGGTATTAGAAGTCCTGCTTTGTAGTTACAAAGTAGTCATAGGGATGTAAATTAAAGCACATGGAATATAGTCAACAACATTGGAATAACTACGTACAGTGCCAGCTGGGTACCTGAAATACCCGGGGACCACTTTGTAAAGTATATGATTGTCTAACCATTATGCTCTATATCTGAAACCAATACAAGACAATGTTAAATTCAAACTGTAATTGAAAAAAAAACAATTAAAAGAAAAGTAAGAGTCATGAGTGAAGGGGATGTGAGAATCTAGGACTCTGCCCATTGTGTTCTCAGAGAAACAGGTGGGGGCCTTCTCCTCTGAGTGCCATTCACTCAAACACACAAACCATCTGGCATCGGAGCCACGTGGACCACCCGCTTTTGTTTTACATCACATATAACATGCACCACATTTTTGACTCACAGACATTTCCAGATTTCTTTATTTGAAATATGTTCACAAGGGAAGCTTTGCATATGACACTCTACGTTGCTTATTGAGTAACAGCCAGCTTTTCTTATTGAGTGTTTATGTTGACCAACATTCATTTTCATATTTACTAACTATAAAATGACAAAATGGAAACATACTTTTTTTGTTGTTTTCTCATGGCAGCTTTCCTATTTTGATGATTTGTTTTCACTGGAAATGAGTGATGTTAACTTTATCCTACTATATTTATCCTCATGTATGTTGGACAATTTTACTTCTTTACCAACACAAATGTGTTTTCTAGTTGTTCAACGGCAGCTTAAAAATTAAGATTCTAATCAAAGGACTTGTATGCATGCTTATAAGCATAACCAATGGACACAGACACCAGGGCAGTGATGGCGAACCTTTTGAGCTCGGCGTGTCAGCGTTTTGAAAAACCCTAACTTAACTCTGGTGCCGTGTCACATATAGAAATTTTTTAATATTTGCAACCATAGGAAAACAAAGACTTATATTTTTGATATTTATTTTATATATTTAAATGCCATTTAACAAAGAAAAATCAACCAAAAAATGAGTGTCATAGGTTCGCCATCACTGCACTAGGGGGTGAGGGCACAAGCAGAGGGGTGGGGGACAATGAAGGGGTAAGGACACATATGTAATACCTTAATCAGTAAAGAAAAAAATACAAAAAAATTAAAATTCTAATCCATATGGCAGGGGGCACCATTTAGGAAATGGTGAAGGTAAAACAAATAGAATTCTAAACCACTCAGTCTAAATATCTTCCCTTCTATCCTGACACTGATGGTGGTTAAATTTATGCAGATGTATTTATTGAATGATTTATGTGATTAAAAAAAGTTAAGACTAGAATTGCCTAATTAATACTATTTTGCTGGGACTGCAGAGTATCTATCTACCTACCTACCTACCTATCTAACCTCCATTAATCCATCCATCATATTCTATAATCTTAACAATACCTATATTGATTGATCTTTCTTTATGCACCAGGTCCTCTGCTATGTTTTTTGATAATGTGATTCAATTTCATCCTTAAATTAACTCAGTAATCCGTTAGCTATTATAACTCCCATCTTACAGATATGAAAACTAAGACTTAGACAAGAAAACTCTCATGACCATACAATAAATATGTTCTAGTGCTGGGATTTTTGTTTAAGATTTTAGTTTGCACTCAACAGCTCTGTTCTACTGCCTTCTAAACATAGCATACCTCTGTCCTATGCAAGCTGAATATTAAATTATAAAACCTCCTCCTCCGTCACTAAGTATATTTTTAAAAATAGTTTCAAATATATTTGGGTTGATTTAAAACTAATATTCTCAAAAACTTGATACTGAATTTTATCTCTCACTGACTTCCTTCTCATATTTCTTTTTTTAAATTAAATTCATTGGTTACATAAGATTATATAGGTTTCAAGTGCACACTTCTATGATACATGATCTGTATATTGCATTGTGGAAGAATCAACATTGTTAAAATGTTCAAATTACCTAAATAAATATACAGATTTAATGCAATTCCTATCAAAATCCCAATAACATTTTTTAAAGAAATAGAGCAAAAAAATGAGATTTCTATGGAACCACAAAATACCCCAAATAATCAAAGCAATCCTGAGAAAAAAGAACAAAGTCAGAAGTATCACACTCCCTGACTTCAAATTAAACTACAAAGCGAAGATAATCAAAACAGCATTGTATTGGCAGAAAAACAAGACACACAGACCAATGGAACAGAATTGAGAGCCAAAAAAAAACAAAAACCCACATGTGTATGGGCAAATAATTTTTGACAAAGAAGCCAAAAATATATTGTGGGGGAAAGAAAAGCCTCTTAAATAAACGCTGCTGGGAAAACTGGAAAGCCACATGCAAAAGAATGAAACTAGAATACTGTTCGTCCCCACATATAAAAATTAACGCAAAATGGACCAAGACCTAATTATAAGACATGAAACAGTAGATTTCATAGAAGAAAACATATGTACTAAACTTATGGACCTTCATTTTAGAGACTATTTTATGAATTTGACCCCAGAGACAAGCAAAGTAAAACCAAAAATAAATGAATTGGACTATCTAAAATTAAAAAGCTTCTGCACAGCAAAAGAAACCCCCAACAAAACAAAAAGGCACCAATCAAATAGGAGATGATATTTGCAAACAACAGCACCAATAAAGGGTAATATCCAAAATATATAACGAACTTACACAACTCAACACCAAACAAGCAAACAATTCAATTTAAAATATAGGCAACGGACCTGAACAGGCACTTCTCCCAAGAAAACATACCAATGGCCAACAGATATATGTTCAACTTCATTGGTTATTATAGAAATGAAAATCAAAACTACAATGAGATACCACCTCACACCTTTTAGAATGGCTACTATCAACAGATAAGTAATAATCGGTGCTGGAGAAGTTGTGGAGAAAAAGAAACACTCACTTACTGCTGGTGGGAATGTAAACTGGTACAGCCACTATGGAAAACTGGATGGAGGCTCCTCAAAAATTTAAGAATAGTTACATATGATCTAGCAACCAGTCTTCTAGGTATCTTCCTGAAAAATTTGAAAACACTTATTCACAAAGATAGATGCATCCCTATGTTCTTTGAAGCACTATTCATGGTGCCCAAGCTAATGGGTCAAGACATGGAAACAACCAAAGCATACTTTCATAAATGATTGACTAAAGAAGATGCGTTACATATATATATATGTATATATGCGGGGAGGCAAAAGTACATTTACAGTTATTCATATGAAAAATAACACAATAATTGATAGGTAATAATACAAGAATAAATTCTATGTTTCATGTACTCACAACTGTAAATCTACTTTTTCCCCACCCTGTACAATAGAATACTACTCAGCCATAAGAAGAGATGAAATACAGCCTTTTGGGACAACATGGATGGACCTTGAGAATACCATATGCTAAGCAAAATAACTCATATCCATTTGTGTCTTAACCTTACTTCTATTTTTAGGGAGAAAAAAGCTTGCTTCTCTTGGTTCCACCTTGAATGGATATATATCCCAGATGAGGCTCCCAGAGATCAACTTGTCCCGAAGCCTAGAAGGCCAGGAACAGATGCTGCTTGCAAGTTCTCACTCCTAGCAAGCTTGGTGGATTTTATGGATATGCTTTGTTTGCTAGAAACAAAAATCTTACACGATGGTATCAAGTTCTATTTTACTTATTTCATTCAGATCACACAACCAACAACAGTATTAGTACCTGATGTTTAACACCTTCCTTATGCATGGCTCCACGCAGGGAATTTCACGTGACTTCTATACCATCATCCCCAATGAGATACCACCTCACACCTTTTAGAATGGCTATTATCAACAGATAAGTAATAATCGGTGCTGGAGAAGTTGTGGAGAAAAAGAAACCCAAGACAAGCTAATGGGTCAGAAATGACTATTATCCTCATTTCATGGGTAAAGTGACGCTAAGAAAGGCAAAGAAAGGAGACGATGAAAGAGGATATCAGCTGCTATGTTTTTAATTCCCATGTAGTATTCCTTCCTCCCGCTACATCTTGGTAATGGTAGGTATAAAAGATTCTAAAACTGACAGGCCACTGTCTTTTCCTGAAAATTCACTGCTCTCTTGGCTGGGAAGATACCATGCCCCAGTGCTCCTGTGCTCTCTTCAGTCATGCTTCTCAGAATCCTTTTCTGGATTCTCTTTCCCTATCCAACCTTAGGGTTTCTCAGGACATGGTGACGGTGTAATAAAAGAGGCTCTGCCCTTCCCTCACCTGCATGTGTCGGCTGCTAACAGCCATGATAGGAGACTTAGGGCTAAATAAAGAGGATGTTGAATACTCAATTTGCAGATGAAAGTTGCGTTCTGACAGGGGATCAGTGGTAAGCCTGGGGTAACTTGATTGAATATGCTGTGAAGGGCTTTATCACAAGAGAAAAACACTGATTAGCTTTCAATTATCCAGTAAGTATTTGTTTATATAACGAATCCAAGGGTTGTACTAATCACCAATAATCAAGATTATTGAAACATAACCTTTGTCTTTAAAAAACTCACAGTCTAACAGAGGATAGAATCAAGTAAACACATAATTTACAAGTCAAAATAGAAAGAGTCTTATAATAGAGTTCTTAGAAAGGTCTAATGGGGGCAGAAAGGAAAGAGTGGTTAATTCAGATGGACTCCATGGTCCCAGTCAGTCCAACCCCACACTGATGGGAAGTAGGTCTCAGGAAGCTCCATGGAGAAGACTCAAAGGGAGCTGGTAGGCAGTAACTGGTGGAAATGAAGAAGGGAGTGTACTCGGTTACTATTTATATTATTGTGTTAATTATCCCAAAAAGAAGTTATATTGGTTATTCCTGAAAGCCTCAAACTTCTAAGTTATGAGTGAGCAGATGGAAGCAATCAGTGCATTTATTTGCAGTCTGCCATAATACTTATAGAGAGCACTGAAAAATGCAATAATATAAGCTGAAGCTTATTAAATAAATGTATAAAGATAGCTGAAGCCAGATTTTATAAACATATTACTAATATTCAAACCAAATGGGGGGGGCTTAATTCTTAATCACCCAGTGAAGAAACATACTTAAAAAGTTAAAGTGACTTCCTCAAGATCTCAGAGGTCTTAAATGATGAGGCTGAATCTGACCTTGGGCATCTTGGTTCAAAATATATTCTTTCCACTATTCTTTTCTTCTGCAATGTCATATTTTGATTTCTGCCAATCCGTTGAACCAAGTTGCCACTAAACATATTTGTCTCTTTCTTCCTTTCTCAGATACAGGTTTAATATATTGTAGAATGTAAGAATTTCAAGCCAGAGCAAAAGGCAGAGTTGGACTTGGAGGGTGGGGTTGATATCTCCATAGACAGAAGTAAAGAACTGTAAGGAATAATGCTTGACATTTATAACACAGATATCCTAATTGTGATGCTTTGCCATTATACTGTTTCTTAAAAATTCATTAACAAGCCAGCCAAAGATAGCATTGTTATGTCCTTCTCCCTGCTACACTCAGTCCAAGAGCTATTTCATAACTCATGAGAACCTTCTAGAGAAAGAATGTGGAGTAAGAGTGCATCAATCCATTGAGGTTAATAAGACAGACTCTTAAGTTCAGTTACCGACTTCACCTCTTTCTGGCTGTAAGACACTGGGCAAACTACCTAACCTCTACCTACTCTCTTTCTCCATCTGGCAGGTAGTAAGTATGACAGTAATTGCTAACTCACAGAGTAAATAATTTCAAGAATTAAATAAAAGAATTCAGGAAAAAATACTGGCACATACTCAATAAACATTATTATGATTAGTTGTTACTAATTGTCATAGAAAAATAATGCCTTGAAATTAATGTGCAAACTATCTAACTGAAGTATGCTCTGGTTTACATAAGGATTACATTTATTGTTTCCTAATCCTTTCACCCACTCTCCTTGGTAATCAATCAAGAGAGGCAGACTACTTTCAATATGAGATTGAATAAATGAAGCCCATAATTTTTAAAACTAAGTATCGAGAAGTCATGTATTACAAATAAATAGAATAAAGCTACCTACAGTTAACACTATTTACTTTTTCAATTACAGTTTATATGCAATATTACTTTTTATTAGTTTCAGGTGTGCATCACAGTGATTAGTCAATCAAAAAGTGTTACCCCTGATAAATCCAGTATCCACCTGACACCACACACAGTTATTATACTATTACTAGAGGCCCAATGCACGAAATTCATAAATGGGGGGCAGGTGTGGGGGGAGGTTAGAGGGGGCTGGAGGGTGTCCCTCAACCCGGCCTGCACTCTCTCGCAATCTGGGACCCCCCGGGGATCCCTCTCGCAATCTGGGACCCCTCGCTCCTAACCACCCCCCTGCTCACTCCTTACCACCCACTTGCTCGCTCCTTACCTCTTGGCTTGCCGCTCCTTACCACCCGCCTGCTCGCCACTTACTGCTTGGTTCACTGCTCCCTAGCGCCTCTCTCGCCACTGCCACTGTGCTTGCCAGCTGTGAGCCCATTGAGTGTCTGCCCCCTAGCAGTCAGCGCACGTCATAGCGACTGGTCGTTCTGGTCATTCCACTGTAACGGTTGCTGGGCTTTTATATATAGAGAGACTGACTATATTTCCCATGCTGTACTTCCCATCCCCATGACTATTTTGTAACTACCAATCTGTACTTCTCAGTTAAAATGTAACCACTACATTATTTAAAACACAAAGAAATGATTACAGTGATGTTGAGCCACAAGTTGACTAGGAGCATAAAAATAAAAATAATATCTGCACATTCACATCAGTATCAACTTTACCTGAAAAGTAAGTTGCAATTTTATATACCCTATCAAAATATAATAGGAATTATAAAAGTTAATAACACTGGAAGGAGACTTAAAAGGATTTATATCCAATTAGGCTTTAAGAATAAAAACTACCACATCTATAATGTGTTATTTTCAGAAAAGTGCTTGCAAATATCAATCTAAATTTTTATTTTGACATATAGAAATAATAGAGCATAAAATTATGAATTATAAATAAATTGATTTTATATAAGAATTTTAAATTCCAAATCATAAGAGCAATTTTGAGCTACTTTTGATTCCCTAACACGTTCAATATATATTTTAACATTATTTAGTCACAAAAATGAACATAATACCATGTCCTTCTAAATTTTTTAATCACACTTCTCTTTTACAATCACTTCAAAGTTAAGCAATATGCAACACATTTTAGTTGGGAAAAAGTCAAAAATTGCCCTCACAGAAAGACAAATATAACATGATCTCACTTATTTGTGACATCTAATGAGCAAAATGAATTGGCCAATAAAATAAGACCTGAAGCATGGAGGCATGGAACAGACTGACATATCTCAATCTGGAGGAGGGGAAGAGGGGAGGAGGAGAAGAGATTAACCAAAGAACTTATATACTTATAGGCAATAAGGTGGTGAAGACATGGGGGGTGGCTGGAAGGATGGAGGGGAAGGGGAGATATCTGTAATACTATTAACAATAAAAGTTTATTTTAAAAATTGCCCTCATAAATAAATATTAAGAATCACTAAATAAAATATCTACTTTTATATTTGACTAGAGGCCCAGTGCATAAAATTCATGGACTTGGAGGTGGGGTCACCTCAGCCTGGATTGCAAGAGGGTGCAGTCCAGGCCGAAAGACCCCACCAGTGCTAGATCAAGACTGAGGAAGGACATGGGAGGTTGGCCAGCCAGAGGGACTGCAAGAGGCCTCCAGGGCATGTCCAGCCTGTCTTGCTCAGTCCTGATTGCCTGGACCCCAGCAGCAAGCTAATATACCGGTTGGAGCGTCTACTCCCTGGTGGTCAGTGCACGTCATAGTGACTGGTCAACTTGTTGACTGTCTGCCCCCTGGTGGTCAGTGCACATCATAGACAGTGGTTGAGCAGCTTTAGCATATCATTAGCATATTACGCTTTGATTGGTTGAGCGGATGACCGGACGACCAGACACTTAGCATATTAGGCTTTTATTATATAGGATAGTAATAAAAATAGTTGTTTTATTTAAAAATGTGTCTATCATATGTTAAGTGAAATGAAGGAGGCTTTAATCCAATTATATATTAGAATCAAGGGGTCACTGGCTCAAAAAAACTTGAGGTATTCCATCTATGGTTCTTCCAGAGATACACCAGATTGGAGAGACAGACTTGTGTGCCTGCCTCTGCGAGTAAGGGATGCCATGCTAAGGACTCAGAACCCACTTTCTGAAGGTAACATGTGGAACTAAGCTATGATTATATCAGGAATGAAGTTAAAACACGCTTCAATTGGCTTCTAGGGTACTACATGCCCCTATTCTCCTTCCTCACTTTCCTCTCATCCTCTGCTGACTTCTCTTCATCAATACATACTCCCTGCACCTCATTAAGTCCCAGTGCCCTAGAGCTCAATCCTTGACCACTTCTCTTTCTACTGACAATTACTCCCTTCTTAGTGACCGCTTCCAGTGGTGAAATACTGAAATACTCTTCAGACTTGATGCCAGCCTAGCTGTCTCCTGAAAACACCAGACCCATACTCAGTACCAATTGCCTCGCCCTCATCTCTACCTGGATGACCAACAGGCTTATCAAGTTTAACAAAACTCTGGATCTTCCCTCTCATCCCTTTTCTGCAGCCTTCCCCATTTTTGTGACAGGTCTATCCTTCCAGTTGTTCAGGCCAAGAACTGCAGACTTATCCTTCCTAATCTTTAGGCAAACCCTGTTGTCTCTACCTTCCAACCATGGTTTGCCACTTCTCTTGCTACCACTCTGGTCCAAGCCACTGAATACAGATCAACTGAATTTCTGCAGCAGTCTCCTGACCATCACTTCTACTTCTTCTCTTGCTCCCTTCATCAATGAGGATGACTCCTCTATAACAAATCAGATCAAGTCATTACTCTGCTAAAAGTCCTTCAGAGGCTTCCATCGCCTGTCAAACAGCCAAAGTCTGTATAATTGACTAAGAGGCCTACCTGCTCTGGCTGTCTGCCATCTCTCCAACCTCCTCACCTCCCACTTCCCCCCTCACTCTCAACTCTGACCAAAGTATTGTCCCTGGAGTGGACCAGGGTACCAGACCTCAAAGCTTTACCACCTGCTGTTCTCTGCAGGAGATACCACACGTCCCCGCCCACCTCCCTCCTCTCCCTAAAGTGTATCCTTCTCAGCTTCCCTAGTCCTACCTCACACCATTCCACGCCCTCTTTCCTGGTTAATTTTTTGCTAAAACATTCCTCATCACCTAACATATGATATAATTTTTTTTAATTTAGCTGGCTTTTTGACTAGCATCCCCCACTAGAATGAAAGTTCCATGAGGGTAGGCATTTTGAATCTGTTCTTTTTACAGCTATAATCCCTGCATAATAACGGAAGCTGGCAAAAGAAAAAACTCAAATTAAATTGCTGAACAAAAGAGCGAACTTGGAAGATCATCTCTGATTCAAACCCTTAATTTTGTAGATGAAATATCTGAGTTCTCGGTGGCTGAGGCAGAGCCAGACGTGTGAGTCTGCTATGACGGCATGCTGCTTCCATGCGTTAGCAGAAAGTCTAGCGACTTCAATACCACACTTAATGTTGCTGACACACAAATGAATGAAGTCCATGATAAATTGGGCTCTTGCATTCTTGAATCTGCATCATGCTGACTTTTAATGTGCCTCTAATTGATTTCCTATCAAGTTGTAAGCATCTATCTTCAACTATTAAATAAACTATGCTTTTCCATATTTGACTGCAAAGCTACACAATTTTCCACTTATATGAGGTACCTAGAGTAGTCAAATTCAAAGAGAGAAAGTAGAATAGTAGTGGCCAGGGGCAGGGAAGAGGATGAATGGAGAGTTACTGTTAAATGAATACAGTGTTTCAGTTTTGCAAGATGAAAAAGTTCTGGAAATGGATGGTGGTGATGATTTCAAAACAATGTGACTATAGTTAATACTATGGAACTATTAATTTTAAAATGCTTAAGGTGGTAAATTTTATGGTAGGTGAATTTTAACACAATTAAAAATAAAATAGCCCTGACTGGCTCTGTAGATAGAGCTTCGGCCTGTGGACTGAAGGGTCCCTGGTTCGATTCCAGTCAAGGATATATACTTTGGTTGTGGGCACATCCCCAGTAGAGGGTGTGCAGGAGGCAGCTGATCGATGTTTCTCTCTCATCGATGTTTCTAACTCTCAATCCCTCTCCCTTCCTCTCTGTAAAAAAAAAATCAATAAAAATATATTTTAAAAAGTAAAAATTTAAAAATTAGTAGGCAGTTTTCAACATATTTTTCTGAAATGCCTAGATATTATATCACTATCTTCAAAGAGTTCAGAATTATTGTCTCAAGCTCTATACATATTTTTGATATGTATACATATATGAGTGCATATAATTCATAAATTATATCTGAGCTTATAAAACTTAAAGCTTTGCTATCTCCCCAGGGGTGTACATGAGTTATAATGCATAGGAATTTGGAACCCAACTTACTTTCTATAGATAGTCAAACAATATGTAGAAACGATTTTAAGAGTTAGATGAAGCTTTAAAAAAATGTTTGAGTGGGAGAAATAAAATCTTTTGATTCTCAGAGAAGCATAAATTCTATTTCAGGTGTATCTATAGAAAAGATTTACAAATAGAAAATACTGTCCACATTCATACTAAAAGAGCCCCAAAAAGTGAGATCTCTCTTTTCTGGTCAAATCAATGTATTATTTGTAGTTATCTGATTCATAAATTTGTTTTTTTGACAAATACTATTGCATATATGCCCAGTTAATTTCTGAAACAGAAATCACAAAATCACTTTGTGGTACTTATTCCTTTGCAAATTACATTTGGGGATTTATTTATATTTTTCTGTAATGTTTAATAATACTCCTCAATAAGATTTGTTAATCATGTATGATAATATTAAAATTCCAGCATGTCACTCAAGTTTTATAAATGAATAAATTAAAAATCATAAATAATTCAGAAATCTAATCACCACTCAACTAGCAATACAATCAAACATAATTATCCACTGAAAATTCTCTAAGTCTTTGTTACTCAAAGTTTGGCCTGCAGGCCAGCAGCACCCAGGTGACCTGGGAATTCAATGTGCAGGATGTCAGGCTTCCCCGAGACCTTGTTTCACAAGAACCCCATAAGATCTGTGTGTACTTTAAAGCTTAAGAAAGACTTCCCTCGAGATATATAAAGATATACAATAAAATCTGATTTTTAAATTGGTCTCTTTTCCAAATTTATGGTCACAGGTGAACCAAATCAAAGAAACATTTGCTATTTTTCTGATAATGTAAACTGTTATTTCTTATCTAGTAAAACATACTAAAGTGAACAACAAAATATTTTGACACAAGATCTCTGCATTTAAGCTTTGAGATAATCAGATCGGGGTAAAAAATAGGAAAAAGTAATTAGAAATGGCTTTAAAATGCAGGCCTCTTCAGAAGGAAAATGCTACAACAGCCTCAGGAAGAATTCTGCATACAGTAAATAACCCATCAATGCTTGCTGACCAGCTGACCAGTTACATGGACAACTCTCCCAGTAAGTAATTTCTTTTCCCAGCCTCACAGTAAGTATACCAAAAAATAAAAATGAAAAACAGAAGAGTAACAATTTGTAGCAAGAAAACTACAAAATGCATGGCCTTGGGAAACCAAAGATAACTCAGAAAACGATAGAGTAAGTGTAACTATATTGGGAGGGGGTGTGAAAAAAAGGTTCCATTTCTGGATACTGCCTGGGGTCCCCAACATTCACCCGTGGCGTCCATGGCAACCGTGTCATGTGTGTACCCTAGTGCTATTCGCCTTCTGAGTAAGAAACTCCATGACTAAGAGTTAGAAGTGTGCCTGGGTGCAAAGGACATAACTGAGCAAAAAGTCCACAAGGAGAAGGGTATGAACATGTTCTTTCAGTTGGCTGTCACTGGGTGTGCAGTAAGTCAATGTGGAGATGGGATTTGGACCCGTGTTTGAACCACCAGCTTGGAGCAGGCCCTGGGGCATTTCCTTCACTCATGCTGAACTGAGTCTATCAGAGAAATTAGAAGAGCCTGGGCTGGTGGGCACTGGGCATTCAGAGGGCCCTTCCCCTCTCTCTATCCCCCGCCCCCGCCTGCCCGCCAAGCTGACTGGGCCTTCCTTCTGGAGGGACACAAGGCAGGGTGAGGAGCACAGGTTGCCAGGGCTGGTGAACTATGTTCCACCCCCTGAATTTGCTCCCATAATTGTGATTCTCCTGTCTGACCTCACCTCACAAATCTTCTTCCCAAACAAGGACTAAAGGAAGGGATGCTGCAGGGGGTAGGATGGCCTAGTGATGTCCTGTTGTTTGCTCAGACCACTGGGAGCAACATTTTTCGGGTCAAGCTGTGACTCATTCTCAGTTGCTCACCTGAGACCTTCCTGCACACATTTACCTATAGTTAAGACACCTGGAGACTCACGGTGTGCTTCCTCTGAGCCCATAAAAAAAGGGGGTGGGTCCCTCCATCCAAGGCGGTATAACATGGACAGGCATACATTCCTTGTGGAGAAGTTGGAACTGGACCTGGCATGCCTTTCTCAAGCACCAGGAAAAGCCCCAGGGAGACTCTGCCACAAAATCAGTCAAGGGAATAATGGCCTATGCAAGCTGGGCATGAGCAGGGCACAGCCATCCCCTTGAGAAGTGGAATATCCCAGTGTGACTTATGTTTGGGAGGGACAACCAGCCGCTGCAAACTCTACTCAGCAGGACCCGTATTTGCACTTGGTTTCTAACCCATCTGGCACGTCTCCCCTCTTAGAAAGAAGGGGTGTAGCCTGGCTCAAGTCAAGCAAACACACAGTTTTAATATTATTGGGAATGTTTAAGTCAGCAATGCCTAAACTACATATATTTTTTAATTATCTTAAGGTTTTCAAGGTAAAAATTTGACAGTATAGAACACCTGAAAACCCTACTCTGCAAATTAACAAAAAAATTCAAATCTAAAATAACAAATCTAAAAGATATCTTAAAAGTAAAGTGTTGAATTAAATAACAAAATAATTTGACTCATAATTATAGATTCATATGCAGATTTTTGGACCACTTATATTGAAAAATCAGTGTTTTGGCATCCACTGTAAACTAGTATTAGAGACACAGATCACCTGAATAATTGTGTTTTTAAGATCTATGCAAATTTTAATTATGCAGCTATTTATACTCCTCCAAAATATAATTAATTATCATTCATATGCCCAGCTTGCACATAATAGGCAACATTTTACTTATCATCATTAAATTTTTCTCTTGACTAAATTGACATGCTTACTAAATGAAATAATTAGGACATAGGAAATTCATATTGTAAAAGCTGCACCAAGTCAAAATATTCTGCAATATATTAAAGAGCTTTAAGAGATGAGATAAGGTTAATTCAATGATTAACAAATGCCAAAAACAAGTCAAAATAAAACAGGATGCAGGCACTCTTTGAGAGACAAAAAAAATGTACAGAATATAAAGAAGGTTTCCATCTTCTGTATTATCATATATATCTTGTCTTTCTACCTCCACATAACTCACAGACATATTTTGATTCTGAGATGTGCTTCTAAATTACAAGAGATATAGTACATTTCATCAGCATGCCTGGCACTCTATCTTTTTCAATGAAAACTCATTTACATATCTCATATCTAAATCAGATGCTATTTCAGAGAGAAGGTAAAACTCCCTTTCCCTTTCTTTATGATGTATTTATGGACACAGTTCATAAGACTGTAAATATTTAAAATGTATCAGTGGATCAGAGCATCATATCTGCACCAGAAGTTTCCCTATAATATTATGGCCAGAAAGCCAGGTTAGAATAGAAACGGGCAATACAGCAGACATCCAGGGTCACTGATTCATTTTTAGACCAAATTAGCAGTGTTTAGTTGGAAATTTATTAATGTGATTTAAACTATTAAAATAAGCTAAATAGTGATTTTACACAGATTTCCTCTATCCCTAGTTCACTTATACATCTGTGTGTCTGGTTTGTCTCTGCCCTTAGAAAGGGAGTACATACAGAATAAAAGGCAACTCATTGAAAAGAATATTCCTGTGAACTACTTTATCAGCTTATTGTAGTGGGAAACAGAGTGGAGTCAAAAGACAATGGAATTGAGAGTCAGAACACTTCATTTCAGCTGAGGTGGAGGAAAAGTTAAATAATTTTACTTATAACAAAACTGGTAAATCACAAAATCAGGATTCCAGCCCAGGTCTACCAGACTGCAAAGCCCTGAGCCAGTTCTTAGAATGAGTAAACTTCCATTAACTGGTTACTGTAGACATTTAACTTTCATTAGCCAAGTTGGCCTTCTTTTCCCCTGCTCAAAGAAATATCTGATGTAGTATTTACCAGGTGAGCTAAAGAAAATAGAAATTTAGATACAAGCTATGTGTGCTCAGTTAATGTTGCAGAATAGTGCTTCTCAAACATTAATCTTGTAAAAGAATGCATATTTTGATTCCCTAGGTCTGGGGGTGGGCACTGCTAGCAAGCTCCCAGATGAATCTGATGCTGCTGGTCCAGGGACCACACAGAGCAGCAAGGCTAAGGCAGACGACGGGCAATTTCTGCTTTAGGATCTGAATGGGACTGACTAAACTTTGAAATTGGGTGTAGGCATTTACAGCATTAGCTACACATTTGTCTAATACAGCAATCACCTGCAAGCTTGAAAAACAGATGAAGATATGAAATAAGGTCCTTATCCAAAAGGGATTCCTTTACCTTCTGGAAGCACAACAAATGAATGGAGCAGTTTTACTAGGTTCTAAACCGTAGTACTTCCTTTTCTTGCTGCAATCCCTCTAACATATTAATTATTTTCATTCTTTACTTACTCAGGCTAAGCTACTTTCCAAAAGCAGGAAAAGAAACTGTTCTCATCCAACACAATGTTTGAGGAAATGCACCTTTAAAAAATGTCAGTGGGAGCAGGAAAGTCTTCCAACAGCACATGTCATTAGGATCAAAAAGTCTAGACTGTAATTTCACAAGGAAAAAACAAAGGATATATCAGGATCTTATTCTGATTAGAAAAAGATTATTTCTTTAAAAGAAACACTCCCAAAATACGCTATTTTGCAATGGAAACTTGAATACAATTGAATTTACCACTTCTGAGCACAGCCTCTCTCAAGGATATTACTAAAAATGCTGGCTGTCCTTCTGCACCTGCATTATTATTTTTTAACAATATCATAGGGAGAAAATACTTCTTATAGATAACACACATAACTCTCTGCAAGATTACGAACAGGGGCTCAGAGATAAAATATCTCTATGTATAGCAATCTTAATTCAAGACGGAATAGAAAGCATATGGCCAACCAAATGCAGTCCTTCTGTTATCCCTGCTCCATTAAATCATGCTTTCCTGGCTTACACATCATATACTAAGGGCTTGCCTTCACTCTGAAAAACACACTTTTCCTTCCTACCTGTCCTGCAACATTGCCCAACTAGAATAAATCTTGTCAGTAAGTTTGAAAATGGATATTTGCAATTTTTTTTAGAAATAATAAACCTATGTCCTATGTTTCTCATGACATCTGGCTCCTTTACTCCCTTATATTCACAGAGTAGCAGGATGGAAACACATGGCTTTTAAATGTAGCAGCTGTAACCCCCCAGTTCTTCCCAAAAAGAAACCATTCAGTAAGTGTCGCTGGGCTTTGGGGGCAGATGAGAAGGAAACGTAAACCCTTATCACAGGATAATATTTCTGAATTACAGAAGGACTGAAGATTCAAAAATCAGTGGAAAAATATATAAAATTAGAAGAAACAATACAAGACAATAATTTTACCCTCTTATTGAAGGAAATATTATAAAACATATAGTAGTGAAATGTTTAAAGTCTGTAACAGGAAAAAACATTTCTACAAATCACTAATAACCCAATACAAAAATGGACAAGGGTTCTGAAAAGATAATTCCCAGGGAAAAAGAAAAAAATGCAAAGGTCCAGCAAACATGAGTAAAGATTTTCTTTCTTAACCATAATCAGGAAAATATAAAAATTTGAGCCTATATTTCCCACCATATTGATAATAACATGGATATAAAAAAAGAGATATTCTTGCACACTGAGCTAAATGATTCTATCTGCCAGGCAATCCAATGCTTGTTCTTCAGCTGCGCATAAAAAGGACAGATTACATACATGTGTGAACTACTCCACAAAAAAAAGAAAGCATAATTCTAAATTCCATATACATTCACCCTAGTAAACACAAAATTATAGGGGTCACATGATACCGTCACTTTCCCAGGGCTGTCCTACACAGGGATTGTACCCATACAATCCACGTAGCCAAACATGACAGCCCTGTTTGTTTCTTTCCCCACCATGAAAAGATGCTTTAGAAGAAGCAACAATCAGGTTAAAAGATGTGCATTTCTTTGTTGAGTATCAGTCAAAAGGAAGTGGGACAACTAACAAACACAGCTGAGAATCCCCCTGGAGTTATGATATTAGAGAAAATATGACCTGTCCACCTGCTTTGCTAATTTGAGCTCAAGAATTTCAAACATATAGTCTATTTTTTCCCATTATTAAATTTTTTTCCGTGAGTAGCAGCCAACACGTCCTCCCATTACCTACAGAACAATCCACTTAATGAAGAAGGAACGTATTTTGTTTAAAGTACAGTGAGGATAAGACAAACCACTGGAGACAAGCTTTTGCCAATGAGAAGCCCAAAAGCTCTGATCCAGCAAATAGCTCCTGCCAGGAAGTCTTATTTTTAGTTAGAAAATAATTTTATACAAGCCATGCAAGTTTTGCTTGCTTTGTATATAAGATTTAAAGAATCTTGGTTCCTGTAACCTACAAATAAGAAGTAAGCTAGATGCTTTCTTTAGGCTCTCAGACCCCCAAGTGAAGTAATGCAAGGCCTGGTGGTTTTTTATTATGAGAAACTAAACCCTTGCTCCTTCCTGTCATTGGCCTGAATTTTAAGTATAAAGCAATTATATAATGAGAATTATCAGACTAACCTAGTTTGAGAGGCTAAAATAAAATAATATACCTATGAAAGATATATAAACTATATACATAAGTTTTGAACTCACAGAGTTTCTGGCCAATCCTACTCTCACTTCCTTTTTCTCTAGTATTCCTCAGGCAATAGGAAAAATATTACACTTAAATGTAATATTTACATTTTTATTTATATGTTCAACATATTTAATATTAAAATGCACTTAAATTTGTAATTTGGACAGAAATAATCTGACAGGCAGGAAGAGCCAAGCTCTAGCCATACCATGAAGTGACATGGTAGCGTCTCTTCTGGGCCTATCCCCTTGACATATTTAGCCTTTGTCTTTTTCCCAGTATTTTATTTTGAAATTTATTTGTTCAAACAATCCTATCTTTTTTTAGTACTATTCCTTCCAATGTGTGGAATAGTACTGCTAGCTTTCCCTCAATTTTTTTCTCTACTACGTATTGCCCTAGGCACCTGGCTGCACAGCTAGAGACTCCATGTCCAGCTTTCTTTGCTGTGACTTAAGTTCTTGTCAGTGGAGGTGAGTAAAAATATATGCCACTTCCAAATCTTGACCATAAAACCCAGGGTATGCACTCCACCATTCTTTCTCTCATTTCTCACAAGCTCCAACAGTGACCAGTTGAAACCATGAAGATGAGTACAAGGCCCAAAGGAGACAGAGCAGAAACATGGAAAGAACCTGGGTCTCTGAATGACTTCCCAAAACAGAGCTAACCAGTCATACTAAATTGGTTAAACTGCTACATAACAGAAAAATAAATTTATATCTTTAAGTGACTGTCATCTGGGGTCTCTTTGTCATAGGAGCTTAGCCTGTACCTTAACAGATACAGAAGAAATCAGTTTGTACAATCAAAGTCTACTCTTTAGAAATGCTACATTTTTCCAACAGTAACTGCATATGAATATGGACTTCTGGCAATTAAAAAGTTCTAAGTCCAAAATAGATTAATTTTTATAAAACCAAGTCATATGTCTAGGCCTGACATGTATTTATAACAATACCTGATTGAATTATTTAACTAAAACTAATTAAGGGAGAAAAAGAACCAATTTCCAATTACTGCTATAAAATAAGTTGGGGTATCAGTGTGGTAAAAGTGTGGCAAAATGGAAGGGTGCCAGGCAGGCCATGGTTTACATACAAAATCTCACAAACATTAGCAGTGGAACTTTTGATTTTACTTAATTTTTCTGAGCTCTAATATAAAGTAATGTAATGCCTGTTATAGGAGGCTAAAACAATTCAGCATATGAGATTATAATAAATCTTTACCCTGGGAATGACAAATAGTAGGCATTCCCTACTAGCAGTAATTCTTTAATTACTGTAGCTACTAGCAATAATTCTTTAATTAATGAACATATTTATATACAACAGCTATAAAGAACAGCCCCTCTCACTAAAATACAAGTAAAACTCCTTTGACAACTATGTTAATGAGAACTCTTTCATTTCAAGTCCCATTCTGCTGCGGCTTCTTGGGTTGTCTACATTCAGCTGATCCTCTCAAGTACCTCTTCTTATTCTCCTCCGGTATGTTTGCGCTGGCATGTTTTCTTCCCTGAAGAAGATCCTCAACATTATATTTAGAAAATGCTAATTCTATATTTGCAATTGCTTCAGAGTTTCCCCTAAATTCTAAGTGTTTAACAAGAATACTGCTAAGGAGGTTTGCTTCCTTTGTGTGTCCTATAAAATTTAAACTGGCACTTATTACTCTGAGACTGAATTTTCTTGGGGTTTGGAGAGTACTGTAGATCTGCACTGGATACAAATCCTTCTGCATTTTGGGATCTGTATTTGGTCCTGAGTTCTTCTTTTATTGAAAAATGTAACTTGACAGTTGGGTGTGAGATGAAAATGAAAAGCTCATCCCCAGTGAACAGAAATCAGGAGGCAATAGCTCTTCCTATGCAGATCCCACATCCTCTCTGGTTTTTCAGAATTCTATTCTTTGCCAATTCACACTCACAATTGTGTAAGCTAAATAAAAAACAGAATTTTAAATGAAAAAAAATCCCTCAAATTATAATGTAATCAAACTAAAAAGGTTTTTTTGTGTTGTTGTTTTTTAAATAGGTTTTTATTGATTTTAGAGAGGAAGGCAGGGAGAGAGAGATAGAAACATCAATGATGAGAATCATTGATTGGCTGCCTCCTGCACACTGTCAGCCTACAACCCGGGCATGTGCCCTGACCAGGACCTCCTGGTTTATAGGTTGACACTCAACCACTTAGCCATGCCAGTCAGGCAAACTAAAAAGTTTTGAAGCCTTTTGTGGAACAACAGATGACAGAGCTATGTGTAAAAATAACAGGTGAATCTACACAAACTGCCTTGAGTCCTTTAGACTTTTCATGCTATGGTGTATATTTTAATCATGTGCAAATAAAGGTGTCATTTGATCATTCATTCATTATTTGATCACAGCTGGTTTTGTAAAGCAAATATATCTTCTCAAATAAAGACTATTAAAAATAACAGTGAAATGTATCTGATCTGTTGCAGTGAAGAAGACTGCCTCAATCCCGACAGAAGCTGGGTAGAGTGGACCATTGTTATAAATATCCTAGATTCCCTTTCTAAGGAAGAAACATACATGCTTCTGTGAACACAAGTGCACAAGAAAAAAGATTTAATGTGTCTGAGCCAAAAAATGAAAAAACTTCACAATGATAGCCCTAGAAAACCAATTTGTTCTCATTGCACAAAATGTAGAAATTATTAACTGTCTCTAATCAATACCAAAAGGAAAGGAAAGAAAAGATGTTGCTCACCATTTAGGGAATGGCACCAGATATACTTATTTCATCTTCTCTTCAGAAATCTCAAATCAGCCTTGGGCATGTGCCCTTTCTTTAACTGATCCTTATGCCTTCTACTGCCTGCCTGAATGTGGGTGAGTTATAATCATGTCTATAAAACAGACATGATACTACTTGAACCATCTCTCTTAAAGGTTATTGTAATAATTACTCCAGAAGAGTAATGTAGGTATGTCTTGCCAAGCTTACCGTGATATGTAAATATAAGCACTTCTATTAGACTCTGTTAGGAAGGACTTAATCATCTTGGTTAACTGAAATTTTATGTCCATTGAGTAGCAAGAAATCAATGGACAACATACCTATAGTCAACAATAATGTATTGTATATTTAAAAGATTTGTTAAGAGAGATCTCATGTTAATATTCTTACCACAACAAAATAAAATTTAGAAGAATCTGTTAAAAAACATAGAGAACAATAATTGAAACTTTCTTTAAAGTCTTTCTAATGAGTATTTACACTAGGGATGGAACCATGTTGGTCTTATCCATATTTAGAGTAGTGCAGCTTATCAAAGCTCTGCCATATAATAGGCATTCAACAGAATGGTTACTAAATGAGGGAATAAATTAATTAAATAAGTAATAACATCTTAGAATTAGAAAAGTATTACCCATAATCTCTAAAAAATATAAAAATTATATTTTATATAATTTCTTCTGGCTTTTATAGGGCCCTCATGAAAAATAATTTTATAACATGGTAATAATAGCTAACATTTATTTTTTTATTGAACACACTACCCATTATACTAAAAAAAAAACACCTGATAGCATTAACGCATTTAAAAAATACAACTGCATTTTTAAAGGCTTCTTATATTTTCAAGAAACAAATATGGGAATTGAGATATGGATTTAAAGTGTTATTTAATGCCTAAAATTTGGTTTTTGTTCAATATTCAAGGACAAACCCAAGTGCTATATGCCATCATTTTTTTCTTAACTACTTGAAAAATTTTACCTGCAATTGAAAACAATAACAACAATCACTACAAATATTCTGTCATCCTTTCTTTTTAAAACAGATTATGTAACAAGTGAACCATCATTTTCCTTTGTCTTAGGAAAGAAGGAAAGCACAGAAAGGTCAAGTAACTTGGCAACAATATCTAGCAGGCTAATGGAAGATTTATTACCAGAATTCATCTCTCCTTAATTTCTAAACTACTACTTTTGTTACATGACCTCTCAAAAAGTTAATAACGACCATACTAAATATAAAAATTCAAAAAGTAAATGATTATCTACGTTAAGTTGTTACACTACTTTGCAGTTATGATAATGTTAAGATTTTTCAAATACCAATTAGTCTTCAAATGTTGAACTAGCAAAAGAAAGTTGCCCTGACCGGTTTGGCTCAATGGATAAAGCATCGGCCTGCGGACTCAAGGGTCCCAGGTTCGATTCCAGTCAGGGGCATGTACCTTGGTTGCGGGCACATACCCAGTGGGGAGTGTGCAGGAGGCAGCTGATCGATGTTTCTCTCTCATCGATGTTTCTAACTCTCTATCCCTCTCCTTCCCCTCTCCCTTCTTCTCTGTAAAAAATCAATAAAATATATTTTTTTTAAAAAAAGAAAGCAATGCTACACAAAAGGTCAACTTTTTAAAATCAAGATGAGTTGGCAAATAATTTAATCCACTTATGTCAGAAGCACTTGAAAGAGGAGGCGTTGGTATTGGAAGAGAAGGCAAAGCAAATTTGGATACAGAAAAACACAAGTCCCAGTTATCCTGGGGAAAAAACTGAGGAAACTTCATATTCAGGCTTGTTAGACAATTTATGACTGGCTCTAATATGCCTCAATCAGTTAATATTAAACTAGTATATACTTCATTGGTAGGATTTATCATGGGATATATATAAAGAAGTAGAATATACTATGCCTGTTTTTAAGACTCTTAGAAAATATTAACGTGTAGTTCTTTGCCTACTAAAATAAAATGAGGAAACAGGTAAACGAGGAAATGCTGCAGACACACATTATTACAGAAGTTTAGAGTATACATGTCTTCTTTAAGGTTTTCAAGACTCAAATGAGAGGAGAGGGGTGGGAAGGAGATTTAATATGTTCAATATCAGAACATGGAGGCCAGTCTGACTCAAGCAGCGTGTCTACATGAAAGAATAAGTGGAGTGTAAAGGAGGAGAGCAAGGTCGGGGCCAGATTGCAGAGCTTTAGATTCCAAGCTAGGATTAAAGTGTGAATTTGCAAGAAAATTGTTAGATTTCTGTTTTGAACCTGGAATTAAGAGAATCAAAGCTATGTTTTAGGATGGCCTCAGGTGAAACATACAAAATACATGACATGCAGAAAGAAACCTGACAGCAGAGAAAACTGTGCAGGCCCGTCAGTCGTGATATAAAATAATGAGTGAACAAGACAGGTAGTGAAAGAAGGGGAGAAAATCACTGAAAGGAAAGAACTGTTGAGACTTGATAACTGGTCTCATATAAAGCAAAGGAACAGAAATCAAACACCAAAATGTAAAATCTAAATGATCAGAAAAAAAAACAGTGCTAATTAAAGATTAAGGAAGCCCACGAAGAAATGTCCTGGGAAAGCAACAATTAATTTAGTTTGGGGCATATGGAGTTCTGGGAATAGCGGGCCATCTATGTAGAAATGGGTACTGTCCATGTAAATGGTGCCTGTAAATGAAAGCTAGGAGCACACGGCCCAGGAGGAAGATTTATTATCTATTGCAATGGAGGAAATTCCCAAGAATGGCAGGAAGACTGACAAAGGGCTGAGAGTGTGTCCTTGTGCTATTCCTTTAAGTGGGAGCAAGGAAAAGAAGGGACACTCTAGAGAACTAGTTAGAAAAACAGAGAGAACCATGATAGCATACTGGTGTTACAATCAAAAGAGCATGAATACTGAAAGATAAATGAATTAGACATCAGGGAAAAAACTGATGCTCTTACAGGTAGAAGTTTGGAATGATGGTGGCAGTAGCTGAAGCTCAAGAACACAGTAGACAGTAAGGAATGAAGGCTGAGCATGAAAAATCACCAACTATTAAGAAAATTAAAGTATGGTGTGAGAACAGTGTATGGGGGGGGGGGATATCTTCTGTGGTGGAATAAATAACCCCAGGTGTTGGAGTCATTTTTACCTGAGTCTATTTCAGCTAAGTCACTAACCCGGTATTGCTCAAATAACCACATGAGCAAGAAGGATAGAGTGCACCCTCCCTGTCCCTCAATTCCAAAGCAGTATTTAGGAAGAGAATCACCCTAGGAATCTTTTCCATACTTCTTGAACTCTCTGGTGAGACTAAAGATACATAAAGGATTTCTTCAGAGTTAGAAAGCAGTAGCATTTCCTTCTTCCACCTCATGAGAAACCTTAAGTGGATTCTAGAATCAATTACTGTGGGCTGGGAGAAGGGTCAACCATCCTTTTTAAAGACAGACCCAGGGTAACTGGAGCTACCAAACTCATCAGGCCAGGGATGCACAAGTGCTTCTCTAAGACCAGATCCGAACCAGAAAGGAGAGCAAACAGGCACTGGTCCCATCCATGTAAGTCTGGAACAAGAGGAGACCTCAGCAAAATG
This sequence comes from Myotis nattereri, assembly GCF_964212035.1. Classification (NCBI taxonomy): domain Eukaryota; kingdom Metazoa; phylum Chordata; class Mammalia; order Chiroptera; family Vespertilionidae; genus Myotis; species Myotis nattereri. Next base: position 37,940,454 of record NC_138076.1, on the reverse strand, counting down.
AAGCAGGGGGTACTGTGGTCTAGCATTTGGGAAGAGACCACCTCTGGCTATAAAAAAGCATGTGTTCCATGTCAATGAAATTGTGGGAGAAGAAGCCTACGAAAGCACCATCAGGAGAAAAGGATGAGCTTTAACATGGGCCAAGATGAGAGAAAAGCAACAGAACTAGGCCACACCTGTCTTACCCACCCTCTTACCTACTCCCCACCATTTCAAGGAATTAAGTGGCAGATGCCAACGGGAGGATATTTGTATTTGCTCTGGATCCGGGTCTTCCATTCCACTCCTTTCAAGCTCAAATTTTGCTCAAATTTAATCAGAAGAAATGGCCAGGGGACTTACAAATCATAAGGGAGCCATTTGCTTTCTCAGGACGGCAGCAATGAAAGAGGGAAATTTAGAGGTGGCCTTCACTGTATTTCTTGTTGAAAAGGATAAAATGATCCCCTTTTAATTGATGGAAACAGAGCACTGAGAACAATGACCAGGATAAAAGGGACAGAATGTGAACTCTTGTTTCAGAGCAAAAGTCATTTTGGAATCTAAAGTGATGGGATGAGCTACACTCAATTAAGCAAACACATAACAACAAAGAGAAATGAAATAAAGCAGGGTTAGAAGGGAACCAACCCATATAAGGAAGTAAATTAGAATTACAAAACAGGAAAGAAAACAGGCTATCATGTACAGTCAATTGTCTCACTATTCATAGACAGAAATATCATCAGTAAGGTCTGTGATGAAAGAAGATTTACCCTTGCTAGTAAATGAGGCAAGATTACAAAGTAATGTAATTTCCTGGATATGTTTTAAATAATTATCTCATCAAGAAATTCAGCTTCTGGAGGATAATTAGATAAAGAAACACAGCCTTTCATCAGTCTCAGAAACTTCTGCTGGGAGACTCAAGACCACTACCCAGTGACTTAGTATATGTCTACTTGGATTTAAACCATACAGCTGCAGAAAGGAAAACACTACCCGCCATCACCAAGTTTCTAAAGGGCTAATCTTCAGACTGAGTACCCTCATCTACAACTATAACTCTTGGTATGTCAATGCATGCTTCCTCGAACCTTTGCCACCCTTATAAGACATACCTGATGTGGGGCAGATTCTGATAGAGAAAGTAGGTTTTAGACGATAAAATTGGAATTTGACAATGAAAAGAAAATATACTCATTGATGAGAAAGGTACCCAAGACCAATTGGTTGCCAACTGGGACTGGAGTTTGGGCAAGGCACTCACTCAAACTCCAAATTATTACTGAGTGGTATTTTGATTTGAGAGCATGAAGAAATGGTATGAATTGCTAAAAGACAGGAAAAAATGAAAAGAATATCAAAAACCCAGATCACACATATCCAAGAGTTCTTTTAAGAATAGGTAAAAAAAAAAGGCCAAATAGAAGTGCCAGCAATCCATCAAATTTTGCTGGATGGTTTTCCAAACTTAACTTGAGAACTACTGTATTAGATGCTCCAAAGAGTTAACACATCTTCTGAAATTTCTCATGTATTAAGGAAAACTTATTTTATCCATAGGATATGCTCTAAATTATTACATTTCTTGCTAGGAATTGCTCATGCTTGAACACAAGGGAAGCTTAATAAATGGGTGGCAATGCTTAATTTAAAATTAAAAGTTGAAACCTGGCCAGTTGTTCAGTGGTTAGAGCATCCTCCTGTAGATAGAAGGGTTGCAAGTTTGATCCCCACCCCAATGATGGGCATGTTTGGGAGGCAACCAATCAGTGGGTGTCTCTCATATCGATGTTTCTCTCTCTCTCCCCCACTCCACGTTTTCTAAAAATCAATGGAAAAAATATCCTCAGCTGAGGATTAATAAAAAATAAATTAAAATAAAATTACAAGTTAATGCTGGTAATACAATAAAATTATTCTACAAAGAACATAATTTAATTGTAATTTATGTGTTACACAATACCAGGTTTATAAATTAAATTTTGGTTGCTTAAACTTAAAATTTGTTGAAAAGATAAATGTTATTTTTCCCAGTGAAATAACATTTATTTGCCTTAACTTTTTAAAAACAGGATTAATATGTCTCTAAATGAATTTAGTGGTTTGTTTTGAACTTGTTTTCTGGTATATAATGAAAAGGGAGGATTGGCTTATATAGTAATTGGCATAATAATAAATACAGTAAGATTATCGCAAAATGATTCATTGGCTGGCTTAAAATTGGCATATTTTTCATGACAATACTATCAGAGTACATGATGGTGGATATATACAATTTACCATTAGGAAAAAAATACTAACCACCAGATAGAAATTTATTATACCCAAGAGTAAGTCTTCAGAATCACATTTTTCTATAAGTAGATTATTTCAATAGTTAATGAACGTAGACTATTTCAATAGTTTACTGATGATTTTAATGCCATCTTCTTTATTCCTTTTCATGCATATCTAATCAATAGAGTCTCCAACTACCTATCTTGTGAAAATGTTTATTTTTTCCATCTATACTTGCATCTACATTATAAAAGGCCAGGGGCCATCACAACCTAAACAACCAAAGGACAGGTCACCAGGAAGTGTATGGAGCACCTCTCGGTCCCTCCCCCGCAGCCCACAGGCTCCTATCACAGCAAGGCTGGTGGCTGGCGGGTGGGCAGGGCAGCGGAGGGTGGGTGGGGCGAGGCAGGCACGGCGAGGGCTGAAGGCCTAGAGACCTGGTCACTGCCGTGGTGGCTGCAGATCAGGCCCAGAGAGAGGCCCGGAGAGAGGCCCGGAGAGAGAGGCAGGGCCTGATCAGCAGCCCCTGCAGCTGCTGGCAAGGCCCAGAGAGAAAGACAAAGCCTGATCAGCAGCTGCCAGGAGGCTGCGGGTCAGGCCCGGAGACAGGCCCAGAGATAGGACCGGAGATGCTGACTCGCATAGAAACCGACCAATCAGAACCTAATCTGGGTGAACTGCGAAGGCAGAACCTAAGGTGGGGGCTGAGAAGGGGTTTAAAGGGCATAGCTGTTTGGTGTAAGAAAGCAGTTCAATTTTTTAATGACCGGTTTGGCAGTATAGTGCATATGGCTAGCTATCAGTCCAGATATAGGGATTATGTATTTTTGTCTGCCAAGAGCATCTCCTCCTGCTGAAAAAGGCTTCCCCCCCCCCCCATTTAAACAATCCTATCCTATATAATCTATCTGTACTAATAAAAGGGTAATATGCTAATTAGACTAGGTCAACCGGGCATCTTCCGGACATCCGACTTCCTTCCAGACAAAGCCATGATGGTGGGGGCCGAGGCAGAGGCAGTTAGGGGCAATCAGGCTGGCAGGGGAGGGAAGTTGGGGGCAACCAGGCAAGCAGGAAAGCAGTTAGGGGTGATCAGGCAGGCAGGCAGAGGTGATTAGAGGCAATCAGGCAGGCAGGCAGAGTGGTTAGGGGCAATCAGGCCAGCAGGGGGGGGCAGTTAGGGGCGATCCGCCCGGTAGGGGATAGTAGTTGGGGGTAATCAGGCAGGCAGGCAGAGGTGATTAGGGGCAATCAGGCAGGCAGGCAGGTGAGTGATTAGGAGCCAGTGGTCCCAGATTGCGAGAGGGTGCAGGCTGGGCTGAGGGAAACCATCCCCACACACACACATGAATTTGGTGCACTGGGCCTCTAGTTTTTTCATAATTGGTTCCCCTAGGCCACAAGGAAAGGTAGAGCTTCATTCAAGAAATAAAAATTTTTGATGAAGCTACTATTCTGCAGTTTCTGGATGGATCACTTTTAGTTTTCTCTTTTCTTTTTTTTCCTCCCAGCTCTTTAAGTTGGGTTCACCAATGTCCCTCCCTGCTCCAGTTCCCCAGCCGGTTATGCCTATAGGTAGGAGCACAGTGCAATTTCAGCCCACTGATGGCACAGGAAGGAGGTAACACATTTCTCTTGTACACACCCCAGAGTGGGGGCAGGAAGCAGGGCAGCCATGGATCCCACTTGCCTCTCACCCCTCCTGCTGATTGCTGCTTCCTTCCAATTGAGGCCATAGGGAATTTTTTTACAAATGAAGTTGTGCTAGATGAGCCTACAAAGATTCAATTTGTTAAAGTTATCTGGATGGAAGAGGGGAAATTGTGAGCACAATTGTGCTCACAATTTCCCCTCTTCCTGGTGCCACTCTCATCTCAGTATTGTCTTAGCTCCCTTTTAAGACTGTGCCCTTACCCTAAACATTGGCCTGCTAGCCTAGGACTCTAACAGGTTGCCTACTGCTTGTCAAACCTCTACTGAAGTAGCCATCTTTTGCTCTCTTGTACTCCTATCAGAGGACTGGGAATGTATGGGAAGAATATGGCAGCAAATGGTTGACTCCAGCATCCCCCGAGCCTGTGCCCCCAAAGTGACAGCTGTCTCAGTAAATTATTTATTCCACCCATTGTATGCTGTGGACAGTGTCAGAGAAACTGTACATGAACTTGTGAGGAATGTGCTCTTGGTTTCATTAACTGGATGGAGGATGTGAACGCTAACGTAAAAATTTCATGATCAATTAAGCAGGTTTGAGGAAAATCCTATTGAAGTAAAAGTAATAAAACTAAATATAAAATGATAATGCTAAGAGTTTAAACACCTGTAATCCATGGGTGAGCTTTATAGGTATCTCCTACAACCATATTGGTATAGTTTTACCTGGAAATTTGTTTTTTCTGGAGATAATTTTAATATTCTCAAAACAGAGCATGATCTGAAAATTAGAAACCATTTATTTTCCTCATTCATTTGCTCATTTAATAAATGTTGCCTCCAAGGCATAAAGTGATTGTCATGAAGTGCAAATATCATTATCTCACTCCCCTATTGGAAAGATTTCAGTAGCTCCCTAACACTCTCCAGATAAAATTCAAAGCATGACATACTTCGCCTGCCTAGGATCTGGCCTTAGCCCACCTCCACGCTGATGCTACCACTCATCAACATGCATACTCTATCACACAAACTGAATACTCACAGTTCCTGAGGGCACCATACTTCCCTTTGTGAGCACAATTTCCCCACTTCCACCCAGATAACTTTAATGAATCGAATTGTTATAGGCTCATCTAGCACAACTTCATTTGTAAAAAATTCCCTATGGCCTCAATGCTCCAGGCTCTACGACATACACTCTTACTTGCTTTTGTAGCAACCTGTGTATACCTCTCTCATAGCACATATTCCATCCCACTATTAATGACCATTTGCTTATTTGCTTGTCTCTGCATGTATTGCTCCTATGGAAGCCCTATCCCCCAACCCAGCTATTTGAAAGTAGAACTTTTCTGTTTTCACAACCCCCAGACCCAACACAGCTCCCAGACATTCTAGGTTCTCCATAAATATTTATTACATGAGTGAATAAATGAATGAATAAATAAAATTTGAATTACAGAAGATAAAAGATAAAGCACTGAACATCTTATACAATGATGTTTCTATTGTGCCCACTGCATGTCTATGCTCTGAAAAAAAAAAAAATCAGGAGCATTTTTTTTCTGCATCTTTTAAAAACATAAATGTAATGCAGTGGCTGCTTCCTCAGACTTCACCAGGCAGAGGGAGCTGTTTCTCACCTTCTCTACAAGGATTACTCTGACCTTCCTGTTCTGGGGGCTCTGTAATTTACATGTTGGTTAAGTGTGAGTTCCTCACTAGAGAAGCCCTAGTTCTTCCTTCACTGGGGATGGGGGTGGAGGAGGAGGAGGAGGAGGAGGAGGAGGAAAACAAGGAGGGAGAAGAAAAAAAAGGGGGGAGGAGGTGGAAGGAGAAGAAGAAAAGGGGAGGAGGGTTGAGATGGAGGGAAAGAAGAAAGGGCAGGAAGAGGGGGAGAAAATTAAAAGAAGAAAGAGAGGGAAGAATCAGGAGAGGAGAGGAAAGCAGAAGAGAGAATAATTTTAGGCAAATTATTTTTAAGGCACCAGTTGAAGCCTAATTACCTTTTGTATGGGTAATTGACACTCAAATCCTCAGTTATTTATATCTCAAGTAAAAACTAAATCTCAAATACAAAATAAATTGGGTCACCATTGATTATGGCAACCCAACCACACATTCTGGAAAACAGAAAGTTTGAGTATCAAATGAAGATATTCAAGTGTAGGGCAGAGTGATATCCTAATAGGCACTACGATGGCCCGATGCCAGTTTGCTGGCCTGTCCTGAGCTACTTTGTGCTGAGCTCTAATGATATTCCCAAAGGGAGTATCACCAATACTGTATGTTTTCATTCCCACTGCAAACTTTCAGTTGTTTCTCTTCTCCAATTCACTGCAGCATACTAGGGCAAGTAAAAATAAAAATGTTGTTCCCCCTCTTTCACAGTGACTAATGCTCATTGCACTGACAGATGCCAAGAAGTAGAATGAACACCGGAATTGAGAGGTAAATAACTGGCCATATTTGAAGACATTCTGCAAATAGCCTGGCTCGTACCCAGCAGTCTGCAGTATCCCCAGTGCATCCTGTCCTTTCTCACTGTCTTATGTTTAGATGTGCTGATCCCTCTGCTTAAAACGTTTTTCCTTGTCCCAGGCCCCATCTCTGAATGACACTTACTTTATTCCATGTCTCTACAGAGCAGTTACTTCCCCAGGAAGCCTTTCCTAATTCCTCAAAAGAAGTGAGAGGCCCTCCTATAATTCCCTGCTTTTTAGGTCTCCCTCCCAATACATTGTCAGAAACTCAGGGGCCAAGACTGTGTTCATAACAGAAACTCAAAAATATCTGAAAAAAATGGACAATTTAGACTATTTTTACAAATAAAATTCAGGTAATTTTATTTTAGATCAGTATCTGAGGGAAATAGCATCAATCCTTCAGGAAAAAAACAAAGGGACCATCCATTGGGACAGTCTTACCAGTAAAACAGGACATAAGTAAGCACCAAAAATGAAGCAAGAATCCTGCATGAGGCAATTAGAAGACTTTGCGAAATATTTAATGAGGTTTACCCTTAGCTTCCTGGCTGGCTTAACAACTTTGAATTCAGCTTGGCTGCAAGTTGTAGAAAAAAAATCTTTGAAATATTTAAACCAATAGCAGTGTAACCAGTTATAAAGAAATGGGGGGGGGGGATGAAAACCAAGATAAATGTAACATCTTTAAAGAATAATAAATTAGCTGGAAACAGCATCCAAAAAGCAGTTCCCAAGATATCACTATGTAATTATAGCTCATCAGCATATGTCTCGCATATTCCAAAATTACCCATTTCACTACCCTCTTTCTCCCAAACTGGGAAAGGAAGATGACAGCAGGCTTCAAAAATGCAAACTAAATGGTTCTTTAATAACAGAAAGCTTTGAATGTCCAATATTTTCTATAAGTACATCATACCTAAAAAAATCTGAAAGCGTATTCCTAGAATTCAAATTACACTTAGTCCATTTTCAAGGATTTTTATAATGCTTTGGAAAAAAAATAAACTTTCCTGTCAAACTTTAAAATAAAGAAGAGGTTATTCCCTAAAAGCCAAGTGTAACTAACAGGTTTTGTTGAGTCCAGGACCTGGTAAAGTCTTTCTGCCCTTGGCTTCGTTGGTGTGATCGTCCAACATGATGCACTGATGTCATGAACAGATTCATTAGTGAGGGGTTCCAGGAGACATGGAGGGTTGATATCCATTTCTGTCCCCTGGTGATCAGCTGCCTAATTATCCCTAGAAGCAGGTGGCTCATGTGTTCCCTCAGTACCAGCTGTAGCTGAGGCTTGGGTAAATTTCGCTGGACAACTAGATTTGAACATTGTAAAGCAGATGCTAATCTTTAATATCACAAAGTTGGGGGAAAACTGCTCCTCATAAAAGTGCAAAAAATACTTGCATTCTTTTTAATGTTTTAGATGCTTAAGATAAAATATTTTGAGGTTTATATATTAAACAATAAACAATTAAAATACTTAAGATGAAATATTTAGGTTAAACATACTAAAACTTTACAGAAGCAGTCATTTGCCATCTAAAACGGAAACAAACCTTCAAAATCGCTAATTACTACCTATTATTTCTTAGACCTCCCTATCAAGTGATGAAACTCAAAGAAGTTTTACTTCTTATTTCTTGCTCTTTCTGTCCCTTCAAGAATCTATATGTAGGAAAATGGTGGTATAATCCCTGTTGCTAAGACTCTCTCAGCCTTACTGTCTCTGAATAGGTAGTTGTTCATTTAGATCACTTAGGTGGGGATTTTTTTTTCTGCCAAGGACCATTTGGATAATTATAACATCATTTGCAGGCCACACAAAATTATCAACTTAAAAGTTAGCCTGCTGACCAAAAAAACAATACAAAAGATCAACAAAACCAAGAGCTGGTTCTTTGAAAGGATAAACAAGACTGATACACCTCTAGCCAGGCTCACCAAGAAACAAAGAGAGAGGACCCAAATAAACAAAATCAGAAATGAAAGAGGAGAAATAACAACAAACCCCATAGAAATACAAAGGATTGTTAGAAAATACTATGAACAACTCTACTCCAACACACTAGACAACCTGGAGGAAATGGACATATTCCTAGAAAAATACAACCTTCCAAAACTTAACCAGGAAGAATCTAAAAATCTCAATAGGCCAATAACTATGGAGGAAATCTAAGCAGTAATCAAAAAGCTTCCAGCAAGCAAAAGCCCGGGGCCAGATGGCTTCACAGGGGAGTTTTAGCAAACATTCAAGGAAGACCTAAAACCTATCCTCCTCAGACTATGTCAAAAGATCCAAGAGGAAGGAACACTTCCCAGCTCATTCTATGAAGCCAACATCACCCTAATCCCCAAACCAGATAAAGACAATACAATGAAAGAGAATTATAGGCCAATATCCCTCATGAACATAGATGCCAAAATCCTCAACAAAATCCTAGCAAATCGGATCCAGCAGTACATCAAAAAGATCATACACCATGACCAAGTAGGATTTATCCCAGGGATGCAAGGATGGTACAATATACGCAAATCAATAAATGTGATACATCACATAAACAAATTGAGAGAAAAAAACCACATAGTCATATCAATTGATGCGGAGAAAGCATTTGACAAAATCCAACACCCTTTCTTGATAAAAACTCTCAGCAAGATAGGAATTGAGGGATCGTACCTCAACATAATAAAAGCCATATATGACAAACCCACAGCCAACATCATACTCAATGGGCAAAAACTAAAACCATTCCCCCTAAAAACAGGAACAAGACAGGGATGCCCCCTCTCACCACTCCTGTTCAACATAGTACTGGAAGTACTAGCCATTGCGATCAGACAAGAAGAAGAAATAAAAGGCATCCAGATTGGAAAAGAAGAAGTAAAACTGTCCTTATTTGCAGATGACATGATACTGTACATACAGAACCCTAAAGACTCCATCAAAAAATTATTAGACTTAATAAATGAATTCGGCAATGTAGCAGGATACAAAATTAATGCTAAGAAATCCATGGCATTTCTTTGCACCAATAGTGAACTTACAGAAAGTGAAACTACAGAAGCAATCCCATTTACCATTGCACCAAAAAAATTAAAATACCTAGGAATAAACTTAACTAAGGAGGTAAAAGACCTATACACAAAAAACTACAGGACACTGAAAAAAGAGATAGAGGAAGACATAAACAGATGGAAGAATATACCATGTTCATGCATTGGTAGAATCAACATCATCAAAATGTCCATACTACCCAAAGCAATTTATAGACTTAATGCAATCCCCATTAAATTACCAACGGCATATTTCACAAATTTAGAACGAACGTTCCAAAAATTCATCTGGAATAAAAAAAAGACCCCGAATAGCTGCAGCAATCCTGAGAAAGAACAAAGTAGGTAGGATCTCAATACCAGATATCAAACTGTATTACAAAGCCACTATTCTTAAAACAGCTTGGTACTGGCACAAGAACAGACATATAGATCAATGGAATAGAATAGAGACCCCAGAAATCGACCCAAACCACTATGCCCAATTAATATTCGACAAAGGAGGCAAGAGCATACAATGGAGTCAAGATAGTCTCTTCAATAAATGGTGTTGGGAAAATTGGACAGATACATGCAAAAAGATGAAACTAGACCACCAACTCACACCATACACAAAAATAAACTCAAAATGGATAAAAGACTTAAACGTAAGACGGGAAACCATAAAAATACTAGAGGAATCCACAGGCAGCGAAATCGCAAACATATGCCGAAGGAATTTCTTCTCTGATAATGCTCCTAGGGCAATGGAAACTAAAGAGAAAATAAACAAATGGGACTACATCAAAATAAAAAGCTTTTGCACAGCAAAGGAAACCATCAACAAAACAACAAGAAGACCCACTACATGGGAGAACATATTTGCCAATGATACCACCGATAAGGGTTTAATTTCCAACATTTACAGGGATCTCATGAAACTTAGCAAAAGGAAGATAAACAATCCAATAAAAAAATGGGCAACGGACCTAGATAGACACTTTTCGAAAGAGGACATATAGAAGGCCGAAAGACATATAAAAACATGTTCAAAGTCACTAATTATATGAGAGATGCAAATCAAAACGACAATGCGTTATCATCTCACACCTGTCAGAATGGCTATCATCAATAAATCAACAAACAACAAGTGTTGGAGAGGATGTGGAGAAAAAGGAATTCTTCTGCACTGCTGGTGGGAATGCAGACTGGTGCAGCCACTGTGGAGAACAGTATGGAGCTACCTCAAAAAACTAAAAATGGAACTCCCATTTGACCCAGTGATCCCACTACTAGGAATATATCCCAAGAAACCAGAAACGCCAATCAGAAAGGATATATGCACCCCTATGTTCATAGCAGCACAATTCACCATAGCTAAGATTTGGAAACAGCCTAAGTGCCCATCAGCAGATGAGTGGATTAGAAAACTGTGGTACATATACACAATGGAATACTACGCTGCGGTAAAAAAAAAAAAAAGGAACTCTTGCCTTTTGCAACAGCATGGATGGATCTGGAGAGCATTATGCTAAGTGAAATAAGCCAGTCAGAGAAAGATAAATACCACATGATCTCACTCATTTGTGGATTATAGAGAACAACATAGACTGATGAAAAGGGACAGACCCAAAGACTGAGAAACAGCGATCAGGCTATCAATCCCCAGAAGGAAAGTAGGGGAGGGCGCGGGTAAGGGGAAGAGATCAACCGAAGGACTTGTATACATGTATATAAGCCAAACCAATGGACATGGACAACAGGGGGATGGGAGCATGAGTGTGCGGGGCGGCGGGGGGTGGGGGGGTGGGGGAGGGGGAGGTTGGGGGTTAATGGGGGGGATGAGGACACATTTGTAATACCTTAACTAATAATAATAATAATAATAATAAAAAAGATATAGTTAGTGCTATAAAAAATAAACTCCTAAATATGTAATGTCTCCAACACACACACACACAAAAAAAAAGTTAGCCTGCTATATTTGGTCAAACATTTAATTAACTCACCCCTAAATGCTTTGGCAGGGCCAGATCAAGGTATTTCATGGGCCTTATATAGTTCACAAGCCGGATGCTCCCCACCCCTGATTTAGATAGTCTTTGTAAAATTCCTAGCACAGGGGATCACTTATGATAGCTTTATGTAAATGTAAGTCTAAGAAAGCTTTATGCCTTCTTTTATTATATCAAGTAACAATGATCCAATATAGATAATTATAGCAATTAAGAGGTAGGCATATGTTAGGTATCGAGCACTTAGAAATAACACATTTCCATTGGTTTTTGGACTGTTTATGAGCCCTCAATGGTTCATATTTTTTTACTGTACTATATCTGTGTTTTCATTTCTCTTAGTTATCAGTTATTCATTTTTAAGTAGCAGATTTGATAAATATTCCTTTGAGATTATGTATGATGAACTTATCATTCTCAAGATAGGGCAATGAAGGATAACAGTGAAAAATTACAGAGTAGGATTTGATTTAAAAAACTAAGATTCTGCCCCAAGTGCTAAGGGTTTATATATCATGTTTTCTTTTTCACTTAAAAAACTTAAGAGGCATTCACGATAAAGATAATATCTATTGTGCATAAAGATTATGGAGAGAGATTATGAGGTTAATAAATTCCAGTATTCTCATTTTATGTGAACTTTTACTAAAATATATGCAAACATCTTTTTTTTTTTTACTTTATCAGTATTGATATGTTAGACCCCATATATTTCTATGGAATCTGAAATAACATTCTGTTTTTAGATAATAAATATTAGTAGAGATAAAAATGTTTCTAGTGAAGTGCTTTTGACTATAATATTGTCTTTAATTTATAAACTATTACTAAAATTCAGATTTTTTAATTCTAAACTCAGAAGAAACATTGCAATAAACACTCTTACATGGTGAAATAATTTACTCTGTAGTACATGGTTCTGCTTAAGGTAATAAAATAAAGTTCAAATTTTAAAAAATAAAAATTCACTGTAATTTTAAAGCAGAATAAATCAGAAGCTTTGGCTCAGTCTTTCAAAACATGGCTGCATATCAGAATCACTCGGCCATTGGTTGCTTATAAAAACATCCATCTATGTACATATATACTTACAAGATGTATATGAAGTTATAAGCACATACATATGGTTATAAGAATATATATGTACATACATACATATAGTACTTATATATGTACTATTTATCTTATAAGAGTATATCCATATAACCCCAAAAGATTTTTCCAGCAGACCTGGGGTAATTCTGGCAATCTGGATTTTACAAAGAGCTTCCTATGTACTTCTGAGGTACAGCTGGTTAGCGGAACCAACTTTTGGTGTTTGAATCATAGCTCTGCCATTTACCAGTTCTAAGGCATTGGACTAGCAACTTAAGACTGTCTAACCTTCATTATACTCATCTATAAAATGAAGGAAAAATACCTTCCGTATGAGAGTCTTACTAGAATTACATAGGATAATGAAATGTTGAGCACTGATATCAACACAAAATTGATGCTCAAAAAAGGTTTACATCCTTTCTTCTCTTTCCCTAAAACTAGCCTCTACAATTGACATGGAAGGAACACTTCCAGTTCTCTTACTTGATGAAATAATATTATGTAGGTTTCCATTTAAAGCATAAAAGCTGGCCAAAAATAATTTGCTGCCTATTGAATGACTGAGCTATATGGCCACCAGGCCATCTGTGTTTGTTCTAGGTGGATTTTAGACACTACAAAAATACTTACATAAACCAAATTAAGTCTAAGGCCTCCCATGGCCCCATATCATTCAGGGTTCCAGCAGAGAACTATATACTTACATTGGGTAATTTGAGAAGGGGGGTTATAAAGGAATTGTTTATAAGAGTCTGGGTAGGATGTACAGAAACCACAAGTGATGGTAACTACCCTGGAGCTAAAGATGGGGGGCAGGGAGCAACACACCTGAGTCAAAGGGGCAAGGTAGTGAATGATTATTTAAACCTGGAGTCAGAGGGACACCCTCACAGAACCTGTGACCTTGATCAAGGGACACAGCTGGCCCACACTGAGCATTCAGGAAGACAGTGTGAGGAATAAGTCCCCAACCTCACTCTTCTCTCTCTTGCTAGCTGCTTGCTGATGCTCCCCATTCATCAAAGGTCAGTATCAGCCTCCCAGGGCAGGATGAAGAGGTGAGGGGAGATGGGAGGAGAAAAAGAAAAGGCATCCTGCATAAAACCTAAGTCATTCTTTTAGAATCACAAAAGAACATAGTCCCTCATATCAAAGTATTAAAAATAGTTCTAATATTTATTTGTATGTTTTGAAAACATTTAAAAAGCCAAATCCATAACCAAAAATAATTTTAAATAACTTTTATCTCTTCCCCTCCCATTCTCAAAGTCTCCCTGCAAAATGAAGTCTTCACCACTCTGTATTTCTCTATTATTTTTTTTTCTGTTTAGTAAACATTGGCTCTTTCTGGTTCAAACTCCTCAACCCCATTTCAGTTCCCTCCATCAGCATTTCTGCTTTGCAAATGTTAAGAAACAGAACTGGCAGGTTCATTATCTCTTTTAGCAAACACAGAGGAAGGTGAGGTAAAAGGGAGAATAGTTGCAAACACTAACATGTAAGTATGTTCTTCTGTTTATAATGCTTACTTTAAAAAATAGGAGCTCATCTGGAAACAATGCAAGCAAAAAGCAAACCTATTATTATTGTCTGAAAGCTATGACCTGAATGTTTTCCATATATAAAATGGAAAAAGTTCCCATATATAATATAAATATTGACTGTATCTGATATATGCATTGCAAACGGTAGCATTCAAACTTTCATATGTCGTATTCTACTGGATTCTCATAAAATAGTCCTATAAGGTAAGTAGGAATTTTTATCCTCTTAAGACTAAGAAAGTTAAATAAATAGAAGAACCATAGCTGGTAAGGAGAGAATCAAATAAGAATCCAGAAAATACACATTTGTAGATTTGTCTCTAAGAACTATATGTACTAGTATACACACACTACTATATTTACTTAGATCTAGTTGTTCATTTATATTGATTCAGCACTAATCTTTAATATAGAACATATTTTGATTTATCGCTTGTTTGGAAATATATAATACCAATACTTCAACTGCCTTTTCTAAAGAAAAACAATGAGATTTCTTGGGAAATATACAAACAAAAACATTTGTTTACTCCCTGCATTGTCACTTACATTAAAAAAGTAATAAAAACAAAAATTGCAATCACAACAAAATTAGGAAACTATAGCAACCCTAAAAAACAGACTAAGAAGCCTATTGCAAAATACAACAGAATTGGGATAAAATGAGAAAATAAATTGTGGGCAGTTTGTATTTTTCTAGATCTTGGTCAAGATGGCAATTTCTTAAAAGTAAGTCATGCCCTAGCCGGTTTGGCTCGGTGGATAGAGGGTCAGCCTGCGGACTAAAGGGTCCCAGGTTCGATTCTGGTCAAGGGCATGTACCTTGGGTGCAGGCACATCCCCAGCAGGGGGTATGCAGGAGGCAGCTGATCAATGTTTCTCTCTCATCGATGTTTCTGGCTCTCTATCCCTCTCCCTTCCTCTCTGTAAAAAATCAATAAAATATATTTTTTAAAAAAACAAAAAAAGTAAGTCATAATTTCAAATAGTACTACTTAGTGATCCTTTACTTTAGAAGGACAAAGCTCAACTTCCACTCCCCAGAACAGCAGAAGGGAATGGACTAAAGAAGAAATACACACATTGGCCACTGAGGTTTTTCCCATTAAAACTCCTGACACCAAGAAACTGTTCAAGATAGAGGTAGGAGGGCAGAAGAGAGAGCGTCACTCCTCCCAGTAGTCACTGACCAGATTCAGCAAATGAGTGATAAACAAACACTAAATTACAAAATAAAACTCATGTGATTTAAATGTTCAATAACAACAAGCCTAATGCTCTGTGTGGGTGATCTGCTCATTTCAAAGAAAGAATATAGGAGAGAGAGAGAGAGTATCAAAGATCACAGAACTGCCCCTAATAAGCAAAAGCAAATTTAAACCAGATGATATGTGATTCTTGGCAAAGAATTTTAAAAATAGATCAAAGAGATAAAAGGAAGATCAAAGGTAACAAACAAAGATAAAAAGTGAACAGACCAATTTTAGGAAAGAAAATTTGAAATATCAGTACTGCCATTTTTCAATAGAAATCTACAGCAAAGAGTAGAATACATAATGTTGAAACCAGTAAGAGACATAAAAGGACAGGCTTGAAAAGCAAATCACACAAAATAAAAATATGCATATATGCATAACCCATGGACACAGACTATAGGGTGGTGAAGGACTAAGGTGGGGGGCCGGGGGTGGGGGTGGAGAGGTCAATGCAGGGGAAAAGGGGACATGTAACATTTAAACAATAAAGATTTTAAAAAATAATAAGAATAAAATAACTTCAAAACGGGGAAAAAGCTAGATAAATACTATATATAAGTTATTATGGGTGATATTACATTACATATGCAATGTCGTTTATATAGGAAAATGTCTAGAATAATATATACGAATATATATAAAAATCTCAGTAGAGGTTCTTATGAAGGAGACAGAGGATGCTGGCAGGAGGAGGAGAATAATTTCATTCTTCATTTCTGACTTGTCATTCTAACATTTTTTGCAATTAACATGTTAATTTTATAATTTAATTCACTTAGGTTAAAAATAAATAAAGGCTACAAATGTAATCAGAAATTTTCTATCACTATTCCTGACATAACTTAAATATTTGGGAGACAACACACTATTTTTAATTAAGAAAAATCTTTACATCATAAGCCTGACTAATCTTATAAGTGTAATGATAAACTCACCATAGTAACCAATTTTATCCCTTCATAAATAAGATGGTTTAATCAGTCACCAAAAAGATAGAGATAAACTTTATGCTGATGAGATAAGCTTCAGATTTTATGCCATATCACCTAATAGAGCAATCTGGAGAGATAGACCTACTCATTAAATATCCAATAACATTAAACTGAGAAAAACATACTTCAATTGTAATGTTGACTCATACAGAAAAGGTGGTTTGAAGCAGTCAGTAGACAATTTGTTAGGCACAAATATGCCTAAAATTGAAAACAATTAATTAGAAAAAGAAAAAGCCCTAAAGTGCTAGGTAGAGTCCAACGAGATATATGTGAACTCAACAGTTAAGGCAATTTCCGTTAGTATACCACATACTACATGGATGAGCATGCAAACTACAAGTGTGAAATAAAATCCTTTTTATGAGCTCTAAAAATGTCTCCAGGTCAGCTAACATTTATTGAATGGCACTACACAGAAAGCACTATTCTAAATACTTCCTATGTGTTAACCCATTTACTTCACACAAAAGCACATACACACACAAAACCACGCAGAGGAAGAGGCGGTCATTATCATTATGCACATTTTAGAAATGTGAAACTGAGGCACAGAAATGTTAAGTAACTAGCCCAATGTCACCCAGATATTGCGTGGTACAGCCAGAATTAGAATTATGTCACACAGACAGGGGGCCCCACTCTCTCAACCACTGTACTGTATGCATCTTATTTTAAAATAAAGGGGGAAATTCATCTGAGATATTTTTATACTCTAGTTTTAAATCTATTTTGACCTAATAAAAATATATCTGAGTTCAAAGAAGTACATTTTTAAAAATAAAGCAGAGTAGCTTGTCACTGCAGAAATCATACCTTAGTACCTGTCAAGAGACAAATAAAAACCAGTGACATGGGAGCTAACCTTAGAAAAAGGCAGACTTTCTTTCCCCTTAGCTGAAGGAACTACATGGGACTTTACTGCATTGTATTACCTTGAAAAAAAATACTGGACATATGGTGTAGTTCAAACCCCTGCTGAGGAACTGTTGGACAGGAATACTATAAAATATACCTAACCTGGCTAATAATAGCAAACCACTGATCCTTCACTAACGGTGTTTATAGGAAATAGAATTCATGAGAAAAAGAAATAGCAGCATGAGACAGAATTAATCCACAACATGCAATTTCCTTCTCTGTGCATAGCCTTCACTGAGAGGAAATCTGAAGACTCACCACCTGTTCAGATGTGACTTTCCTAAGATTCAGAATGGCCCACCACCAAAATGACTACAGGCATCCATTTATGCCACATAATAAACATTGTGTTTGCAGAGAGGTAAATTTTGTTATCTAAGGAATGAAGTAAAAACTCGTTACTGCTGAAACCGGTTTGGCTCAGTGGACAGAGCATCGGCCTGCGGACTGAAAGGTCCCAGGTTCGATTCCAGTTAAGGGCATGTACCTTGGTTGCGGGCACATCCCCAGTAGGAAATGTGCAGGAGGCAGCTGATCGATGTTTCTCTCTCATTGATGTTTCTAACTCTCTATCTCTCTCCCTTCCTCTCTGTAAAAAATCAATAAAATATATATTTAAAAAAAAAAAAACTAGTTACATTCTCAATTCTCAGTCTCTTAATTTCAGTAACAGGTATTTTGTGTGTACCAGTTTAGAACACCTGAAATTTAATCTGCAAAAGTAGTGATTTTTAATACTTATAATCAATCTGTGTGTCCAATGCACAGTAAATGCTTTACTCATCTTAAAATTCTTCACCTTTCCTTTCTTTTGGTGCATGCAGGTCCAGTTTAAACACCCCTTTCAACTAAATGTTTCTTTCTCTGCTCTTTTCCTCCCTTCTTGGTTCTCTCATTTATTCCTAATAACTCCATACTTTGCACAAAGATTAACTATTTTCTTCATGGTGTGACCTTATAGGTAAACTTTCTATGATATCTTGCAGAAGCCACTCATCTGCCTCTTGACACATCTCTCTTTGGTAAGTCTTAAATTACAAATGGTTCATCTTTGATATTTTTAAATTAGGAAATATGCAAATATACTATCAAATGAAGAATTTAAATCATGATGTCTAGACTAGGTGCTTAATATTAAGGACTTGTTTTTTCACAATTTCTGAAAATGTTTCATTTAACACTGGATTTCTCCCCTAATGCTTACATTTAAAATAACATTTGAAATATTTGGAAAGTAAAGAAGATAAACATCAATTTGAGAATAATGAGCTAAACATTCACACGTGCAAGCATTCCATTGGAGTAACTGCCAATAATTCCAATGGCTTACGTGAATAGGTATTCCTGCGAAGAACACCAGATACAGATTTTCTGTCTTAGACTTTTGTGACTGATGAAGACCTAGGTTTTAAAACAAAAAAATGGTACTTCTAAAGTCCTGTCTTATGATTTGAGTCCAAATTCTGGATCCTCAAATGAGAGTTCCCTTACCAATTTCCACCTCTGCTTAGCCCAGTAAACTACTCTGCCTCCAATTTTTAAAATCATCCCAAGACTCATAAAAAGGAAGAATTATTTTTAAAACATTTTGTATATTAAATTTCAATTGTTCTAAATTCACTTTGCAAAGTGAATTGAACAGACATGATCCCAGCTGTGTGCCATTTGCAGTCTAACAGATAATAATGACCTGGACTAGGATAGTATGAATGACAGAATGAGACCACTGATTGTTCATGTATAAAAGCAACATATTATCAGCCTAGCCCAGCGGTTCTCAACCTGTGGGTCGCTACCCCTTTGGCGGTCAAATGACCCTTTCACAGGGGTTGCCTAAGATATTTACATATCAGATATTTACATTACGATTCATAACAGTAGCAACATTACAGTTATGAAGTAGCAACGAAAATAATTTTATGGTTGGGTCACAACATGAGGAACTGTTTTTAAAGGGCCAGAAGGTTGAGAATCACTGCCTAGCCGGTTTGGCTCAGGAGATAGAGCATTAGCCTGAGGACTGAAGGGTCCCAGGTTCTAGTCCAGTCAAGGGCATAATCCCTACTGGGGATTGTGGGCTCAATCCCCAGTAGGGGGCGTGCAGGAGACAGCTGATCAATGATTCTCATCATTGATCTCTCTCTCTCTCTCTCTCTCTCTCTCTCTCTCTCTCTGCCTTCCCTTCCTCTCTGAAATCAACAAAAATATGTTTAAAAATTTTTTTAAAAAGCAACATATTATCAAATTGGATTGAAGAAAAATAAACAGTAAAAATACAACTTGCATCATACATACTTCTTGAGCTACCATCTTACCACTGTACAAAGACAAAAGTGGAATATACTAATATTAAGAAGCACTATAGGATATAAAATGATAATGAACTTTGGAGTCAGTCTTCATAGAATAATTTCCAGCAAATTATTCAATCTGATTAATAGTTTCCATTGGTAACATGGAAACACCAGGTTGGCCTGATGGTTGCATGGGATAATATAAGTGAACATCATTGCACAGATGAGGTCTCAATAATTGTGCTTTTGCCTTAACTACTGAGTCTTACTAACTAGGGCTTTCTGGTTATATGTATAGTTCATTTTCACTAAATCAGAAGCACTTCAGCAAAGAGCTCTTAGAATCTCCACCAAACTACTGACATATTTAGACTGTGGAGCCTTTCTTATAGTCTATTACATTTGCTGCAAGCCATCAAACAAAAATTCCGCGGCTCTGTGAATACTGTTTGTTCACTGTCAGTTCAAAGAATTCTTTATTCTTTGGAGAAGCATTTTAAAGCCTCTGGTACATCATGCAAGTTGCTTAAAAAACACATAACTGTTATGGCATACATAGTCAATTCTGCAAAGAAATCTATGTGTTTGGACGTTAGTAATTTTAGAAAAAAAAAATGTCTTATATAAGCACCTAGAAACACATGATGTGTTTTGTTACTAACATGACATTTTAAAGTTGACAGTGAGTGATGCAAAGAATTAGCAGTTGCAAGACCTTACTGTCACCATTAATAACAGGAGAATGTGACTTTGAATAATTTGGTGGCATGTTTATGGGTATCTGTGCTAATGACCACCCTTATAAAACTAATGGAGGTCAAGAAGTATTGATTATGAACCTAATGATGCTATCTAAAGAATATCAACCTGGAAAGATGATGCAAGGGTTAATACTTTGCCTGTCCTTTTTACTCATTTTTTAAAGTCAATTACTTTATCTGTAGTTATTTTTGTAGATTAATTTTATCAACTGCCACATTACCAGAATATGGCCCATTTACCAACCTTATTTTTAAACAGATGCTAGACAACAGAGAGATTGTAGCTGATGAAATTCTATTTTAGAATGACTGTCAAGAAAATCTATTTTAGAAATAATTACTGACTTTACACAACCTATTTTAAACAACCACGATGTCTATTTGCCTTAAATGTATACATTCCATTTTAATTCTAAAGTTGTGTTTAAGCTGAAAGTTATTTAAAACTTGGAAAAAATCAATGCACTCGTTATCACATAGGAGAGACTCCCCTGCCTCCTCTGAGGACTGTCCAATGGACGTGGTGCCCCACATCACATGTGGGAGCATCATGCTGGTCCCAGGACGTGCCAGCTGGGGTTATTTAGAAGACTCCTCATAAATTGAACTCCCAGTCCAACATGTAGCCTGCAGGCTCACTCTTCCTTGTCCCAGGGGGAGGAACCAGGATGAACTCTAGGGAGTATCAGGAGGCCAGCCCCAGGCTCTGCTCTACTGCCTCCCATTATTCTGCTGGAGAGCATCTCACATAGGAGAGGATCCCAGGAGACCTTTCACAACTGCAATCATTTACCAGATCTCACCCAGGGAAGACAGCCAAATGCTGAATTCCCCTTTTCACTAATTTTTCAGCTCTTCCACCTCTTCTCTGACACATATTTGCATCTGCTAATATGAACCCAGAGAAGTGATCCTGCACTCAGTGACTTCATAGCCTACATATATAACTGGTCTAATTTAATGCATGTGTGTTTTTAAATTTACATCCTTACTATCCCTGTCGAGGTCATTATTATCTGATTGAAACTGCAAATGACACACAGCTGGGATCACATCTGCTCAATTCACTTTGCAAAGTGATTGGCCGGCAACCAAATGTGACCCTTAGAATAAATGCTCCTCTGGGAGCGAGAATGGTCTCTGAAGAGCCCTCTTAAGAACTTCAGTCAAGGTGGGAGCCCATCCATCATTCAGCTTAAGTGTCTCAGCCACCATATTCCATAAATAAATTCTAATGAAATAACACAAATGCAGCTGAAGTCCCGCTTAGATATACCACATCTGCAGCCCATTAAAAGAGGCTTCCTGGCCATGGGCGAAGGGTTCTGAAGAGCCTGATTTTTCAGAGAGGAAGAAATGAAGGCGTGAATGCTAAAACATTCGTGAAAAATCAGAGAGCTAATCGGCAGTCATCTCTGAGTCTCAAGGGTTTGCCCTCAGAGAATGAGTAGTGGACAAGTTAAAAATTCTAGAAAGGTACAGTAAGATAAGAGTGAGCAAAACAGCAATATATATTGACATCAGTTACTAACCATTCCTAAAATTATTTTTTATAAGCTAATGGATTTCATCAGCAGACTGGGTGGTCTAAACAGGGGTTGGCTGAGCATAGGCTCAAAATACATCATTCCTTCAGAAAATAAAATCAAGATACTCTAAAATGAATTTTAGACATGAGACCCCAAATGTAAACTGCACTCTACACATACTTAGTGTAAAAATATTTCTTTAAGCTCCAGTGTATGTATTACTCAGCAAATCCCTCTCTACTGCCATCATAATGTTCATTTGTTAATTTTAAGCTAAATGATTGAAAGCAAACAACAATTATAAGAGAAGGAATCGCATTCCGCCACATCGAGAAGGGCTGGTGCCATCTGTTCCAGGGAGTAATGATGGGAGGTGCCGTGAGCCCCCACACAAACAGAGGGCACGTCTGAAGTCCCCCCCTCCCCGAGGAGACTTTGCACAAAGTATATAACAAGGAGAGATACTGTGATAATATCTATTCTATATTGTGAGGTTTATATACTGACTGGGTTAATTCTTCAATTGTATTTCAGTGGTATTTTATAACTATAAAATATTAGGAACTTGTTGAAGAAAATTGGGGGAAAAACTAAATTACCCATGATCACTTATCAAGAGATTATTATAGGTAGGTATCATATATCTGTACATGGCTCCAGTCCTTTATGTGTGTATGTATGTATTTATAGATAAATAGATGATCCATAGACATATAGAGATAGTTTGTTTATAAAATGTTTTAATATTTTTCCATATGTTACATTTATGTGGGAACATGTTATGGGGGAAACATGGTATTTTGTAGCTACCACCATATTTTGTAGCTTAACTGTTTCACTATTTCTCTAATGTTCAGGTTCCAGTTACCTCTATTTTGCTATTAAAATAATACCGCAATAGCGATATTTTAACAAAATATAAGTGCTATATTTAATCAGTTCAGTTGCCAGGTTTTCTTCTTAATGTTCCAACTGTGAATTATGTATTATATTATCTATTGCACCTCATCAACTTATAATACTAATACTAACAAACACTGATTCTTCACTGTGCACCACACACTGTTCTAATAGCTTCCCACATATTTACACATTTTTAAACTCTACAAGAACCTCATGAGATTGAATTTTATAATCTTTTATCACCTTTAAAGAGAAGAGGAAACTAAGACGATGAGAGAACCGTCTAATTTGCCAAAGTCACACGGATAACACAGCAAGAACTGGGCGTTTGAACCCAGGAGTCTGGGTGCCTGAGCTCTATTCTGAATCACAGAAGGTAAGTACACCATCTTTCCAAAGAACAAGAGCACATGTTTATTAAGCATACTATATTAATATATTTCTCATTTTTAAAAATAGCACATACAAACGGGAATATTGATGTATTTAGATAATGAACAGTTGTACAAGAAAAAAAATTATACAAAGGAAAATAGACATAGTGACTCATTCCTTTACTGAAACAGCTTTAATCTCCCCAGAAATGACATTTGTCTTACTCCTCTTGTGGAATTACAAAGTGTTGTGCTCATATTTTTTGAGAGAAAGGATGAAAATACAAAGAAGTTCAAGAAGTTAACGATGGATAATTGTGATTTTGATATTCATAACTATCATGGCAAGCAGGACCTGATTTGAATCCTTTTCTAATAAAACCACTGAAGAGATATTTACCTCTTTTAGTGCCACATTTCTATCCTTTAAATAAGAATGTTAACTTCTCAATATTATTGTGAGGCTGAAATCAAATGCCCCACATAAAGCAATTAGCACACTAGCCAATGTATGTCAAGCAATTTTTTTTCTTCCATCTGCCTTGTTTCCCTCAAAAAAAAAAACAACGAATAAATCAAAATAAAACCCCTCTTGGAAACAACAGAGCTTAAAAGTCTGAGCTTTTATAATATAATCACTAACATCTTATTAAGAATAAAATCCTTTGGGAACTCTATTTGAAACGTTCCACTGAAAAATACCCGGCCATCCCTTCTCCCTGCTGAGCGCACAGGATGCCTTCAGCATCTGCTCCCACACATTACCCTTATTGTTTGCAGTTGACATCTACTAGAAACACATACTTGGGGACGTGGTGCAAAGGGCATGGACCTAAAGCTGAACTCAGTGCTTGATTTAACTTGTCAGGGAGGAAGCTAGCTCTCTACATATTAAAATAACAAAACAGAGTTCATCTGAGTGTACTGTGGATGCAGCTCCATACACATGAAATAATTTTTATTATTTCCTTTATTCACTCTGTTCAAATAACAGTTCTGACTTAGGCAATGTGCAGGGAAATAAGCAATTATTTCAGCAGTATCCAGGCATGTCAGCCATTGAAGAATAAATAACACATTTATCTTTAAAAAATCATGTAGCAGGTTGAAAAACCACTGGCACCACAGTTCCTCTAAGTGAGAGAAGTGTTTTTATTTCAATATACCTAGATATATTGCTTTAAGCAGGGAAGTGTGTCCCAAAGTACTGCTTTACGTGAAAACAGCAAAACCAAGTGATAGCCAGACTGCTCCATGAGGTGTTACTAGAAACTGGAGAGTAGAGGAAGCATCTAGAGAGGAGAGTGGGTCGGTAAGTAAGTCATCAGTGAGAGTGGAAGGCGCTGTGGACATCAATACGAGAAGGTTTGATCAGGTAGAAGAAGAAGTTGGTAAAAAAAAAAATTCAAGTGGCAGGGGATTTGAGGCATTCAGTTATTAACTAAATCAGAGTTTGGTTCTGTAAGTTAAAACTCCTTCATCCCTGAAAACCTTCAGTAAAGCCATTTTACACATCATTCAATGCCTTCTTTGAATGGTGGTTTTGGTTTAATTTTTGGGTATGCATGGCACACAGAAATTAGAATACCTCCAGGAGCTGAGATTAAAATGAGATGCAGAGCTCAAAAGAAATATGAAAACAGATTTAGGGTGAACATGAGCCCCTGGAATGTAACAGGATTTGGGGGAGGACACTGAGCTTCCTATAAAGTAGAGAATAGAGAGTTTTAGTCAACTCTCTGTAAATTTCAAAGGTACCTAACATCAGGGTTACATGAATGAATAGAAGCAATCTACAGTCTACAAGCATAAAAGGAACAGGACAAAGAAGCCAGTTCCAAGGTGCTTGGAAACCTGAATTTAGATTCATCTTTTTCTGTTAGAGCTTTCTATTCTTTTTCCCAAAAGTTTGAGATGTCAAGAATAATATCTTCACAAAGGTAAATATAAATTGAAAAGCATTCTAAATAAAATCAAGTTATTGTTTTGATGAAAATTAAAGCAGTCCTATTATTGGCTGTAAGTAGAATAGTATCCAAACTGAGTTTCCAAAACTGTAGGCTCAGCGTGTGCTCAGAAGACAGGAAGTGGTGCCCAATGGTTCTGCCACTCTTCCTGTAACACTTTATGGGTTTACAAAGGTCCAATGGCCCTCTCCCTGAAAACCCTACTCAGCATCCCAGCAAAGTGAGCATATTCCTAGACTATCCTCATCTCTTTCCTCCCAGTTATCCATTCTTCAAAACAGAGCAACCAAATCCTCACCCTTATAGTCCTCTGACATTACCTACCCCATCACAATCACCACCAACCTCCTAATTACCCAAACTATCGATATTCCCTTTGTCCCCATGCCATTCCTCTGTCCCTCAGTAATAGAACATTGAACATAGTCTTGTCATAAGACTATCCGCCCCACCTTGAAATCCTTGACTCTGTTTTTCCTATTCACCCCATTATTACTCTGATCCAAACTTCTCATTCTACAATTCTTCTTCCACAAGTGCCTCAGTTTGTGTTTCTAAGATCTTATCTTCTGTTTGTCTGTTTATTCTACAGACATTCCATGCTTGAACTACTACTGAAAATGACCCCTAAACTTACTTATCCATGTTTCTCATCTCTCCCAGCTTCAAGCCCATGAAGCATGCTACACAGGTGCATCAAAATATCTTACCAAATATCTATCTGTATGTTTCAACCAGTGGAGGCAACAAGGGATAACCTGGTCAGGATTTATGCTTCTTTCATCAGGCACCTCTCACAGTTATACCAAAGAAAAAAATCATATATTTGCAATGTAAATGCAGTACCTTCTTCTAGATATATATTAACCAAAAGCCCTGCCCATACATAAATTCAGAAGACACCATGAACCCTAATCTTGCTCTTCCTCCTAACCCTTTCTCCTTAAAGATCATCACATAAGGACCTGAGCAACCTTTTATTAGGAAATTATTTCATCTGTCTTAATACCATAGTTAGCTGAATACCTGTAACTATAATTGATTTTCTTTTCCTTCCAAAGAAATGTATCTTTACCTCCACAATACTTAG
This sequence comes from Myotis nattereri, assembly GCF_964212035.1. Classification (NCBI taxonomy): domain Eukaryota; kingdom Metazoa; phylum Chordata; class Mammalia; order Chiroptera; family Vespertilionidae; genus Myotis; species Myotis nattereri. The sequence goes on along the minus strand of NC_138076.1, from coordinate 37,914,270 downwards.
AGCTCCTTAACAATATGTTGAATTGAATGGCACTCTAGACCAAAACTTCCTTGTATGCACATCTACCCTCAATGTACCACCTTCAACATATATCTTACATTCAGCCACCTTTGTCTTTCTACTACTTGAGCATCCTTGAAATTCTCTTTAGTCATCTTGTTATTCCAAGCATCAGACACAATTCCTAGCATACTGTAGGCACTCAATAATCATTTGATCAATGAATAAATGAGACTCTTTTGAAGCTATACAAATGAACTGAAATCTTTTGAGGATAAATGATAAAAAAAAGTTTGCAACCGAGAATAAAGTCATCTTTGAAGTTGAATCTAAGAATCTAAAAATTCAAAGACTTTTCTACATTACCCTGGCATGTTATTATAGCATTTTGAAACAAGGATTTTATTTTATCTAGCTTTATTTCCTTCCATTATGATCAGAAAAGACTGCTAAAGTATTTGTGTTCATGTAAGCCTGAAAACTGGAGCCTATTGCAAACTCATGAAAACAATCTGTCATGATTATCCTTAATATTCTCAACAACTAACAGGAAAACTGATTCAAAGTTCAAAGCTCAATTCAAACTAATTCAGCTTTTTACTAACTTGAAAATGAAGACTGAGATATTTACTTACCTCTTTTACTATTCCATAATGATAAAGAATAAAAACAAGTGAACTACCAGAAAGAGAAACTAAGAAAACTTTCACATACATAATTATAATCAAAAAAAGGTACCCAGGAATAAGTTTAACCAGGGAGGTAAAGGACCTGTACTCTGAAAATTATAGGCACTGAAGAAAGAAAATGAAGAAGATAGAAATAAATGGAAGCATATAGTGAGTTCACGGGTAGAAAAAGTTTTCATTAAAATATACATGCTACCCAAAGCAATCTACAGATTCAATGCAATGGCTATCAAAATACCAATGGCATATTTCACAGAACTCGAACAAATATTCCAAAAATTTATATGGAATCAAAAAATACCCCCGAGCGCCTCCGAAATCTTGATAAAGAAGAACAAACTTGGAGGTATCACACTCTCTGATATAAAACTGTGCTACAAGGCCAGAGTAATCAAGACAGCGTGGTACTGGCATAAAAACAGACATATCCATATATTAATAGAACAGAATAGAGCCCAGAAATAAACCCACACCTTTATGGTCAATTAATATTTGATAAAGGAGTCAAGAACATACAATGGAGTAAAGACAGTGTATTCAAACAGTGGTGTTGAAAAAACTGGACAGATACATACAAAAAAAATGAAACTAGACCACCAATTTAAACCATACACAAGAATAAGCTCAAAATAGATTAAAAACTTAAATGTAAGACTTAAAAACATAAAAATCCTAGAAGAAAACATAGGCAGTAAAATCTCAGACATTTCTCGTATTTTTTTTCTAATATATCTCCCTGGGCCAGGGAAACAAACAAATGGGACTATATCACACTAAAAAGTTTTTGCACAGCAAAGGAAACCATCAACAAAATGAAAACACAACCCACTGAATGGAACAACTCATTTGCCATGATATATCTGATAAAAGATTACTCTCCAAATTTTGTAAAGAACTCAACTCAACACAAAAACAAATAAATAATCCAATTAAAAATGAGCAAAGGAACTGAATAAACATTTCTCCAAAGAAGACATACAGATGGCCAATAGGCATATGAAAAGATGCTCAATATCACTAACCATCAGAAATATGCAAATTGAAACCACAATGAGATATCACCTCACACCTGTCAGAATGGCTGTCATCAATAGATCAACAAACAACAAGTGTTGATGAAGATGTGGAGAAAGGGTACCCTGTTGGTGGGAATGCAGACTGGTGCAGCCACTGTGAAAAACTGTATGGAGTCTCCTCAAAAAAATTAAAAATGGAACTGACTTATGACCCAGCAATTCCACTTCCGGGAATTTATCCAAAGAAACCCGAAACTCTAATTCAAAAGAATATATGCACCCCTATGTTCATTGCAGCATTACTTACAACAGCCAAGATTTGGAAGCAGCCCAAGTGCCCATCAGTAGATGAGTAAATAAAAAAGCTGTGGTACACTTATACCATGGGATGCTACTCAGACATAAAAAAGAAGGGAATCTTACTCGGGACAGCATGGATGGACTTCAAGAGTATTATACTAAGTGAAATAACTCAGTCAGAGAAAGACAAGTACCATATGATTTCACTTACATGAGGAATCTAATATACAAAACAAACAAAAAAAAACAGAAACAGTCTCATAGATATAGAGAACAGAATGATAGCTGGTGGGAGGGTTGGGGTACTAGGTGAAGGAGTAAGCAAAAAATAAAAACTCACAAATATAGACATCAGTATGATGATTATCAAAGAGAAGAAGGGTGGGAGAGGGAGAAGAGGGTAAAGGGGGGATAAATGGTAATGAAGGAGATCAGACGGTGGGTGGGGAACACACAATAAATATACAGGTGATGTATTAAAAAATATGCCCTTAAAACCTATTTAATGAACCAATGTAACACAAATAAATTCAATAAATATTTTTTAAAAATTTGTTAAGTACTTTGAGCCCCTGGCCACGTACCTCAGTTAGTGAAAGCATCAACCCGATACACCAAGGTTGCGGGTTCGAGCTCTGGTCAGGGCCCATACAAGAAGCAACCAATGAATGCATCAATAAACGGAACAAATCAATACTTCTCTCTCTCATATGTGCACTCTTTCTCCCTTCCTTCTCTCTCTCTCTAAAATCAATCAGTAAATAATTTTTTATTAAAAAAGTACTTTGAATCCCTCGGAAGAAAAGTGTTAGTCTCATAAATTTTAAAGTCAACTCATAACACAAAAATAAGAAATTTTTGCTTATTTCTGGAGTAAAATATAATTCTATCATTTCATATATCTGTACAGGTGGTATCTTTTCTCACTTGTAAAAGTGTGTATCCTTCAACATTTTTTCCTGCACTCTGAATTTGTCACTTTTCTTTTTCAATTGCAGTACCAATAAGTACCAAGGTTAGCCAATAAAGCCTGAGCATCACGGGATGTTATTAAACTCGTTTCTGGCCTTTTGGCCTTACAAATCTTCAACATCAGATTAGAAGAGATTCGGTGAGAGAAAAAAAAAAAGGCCTGGGGTGGGGTTGGGTGGGAAGCAGGTGGAGGAGGGCAATGGGGGACATCTACAATACTCTCAACAATCAAGATTTTAAAAAAAACACCTACACACATAGTATTACTAGAATTACATTACCAATTACAGTTTGTTCATCACTCCCTGAGTGTGTGTGGTCTCTTTTGAGCCTTATAAAGAATTACACATAAAGTGATGATGCTCAGCCTGCCTACCATCATTTCTACATCACACTATATGATATTCATGTGTTTATGTACCCTTTTGACCCAGCACTCACCAGACACCTATATTAATGTTGTGATAATCTGCTTAATGTCCTTCTAGTCTATTATAAACCCACTGACAAACTTTTTGTTAGTTAGATATTAAATATTTTTATATATTTGCATTGATTTCTGAGAGGGAGAGGGAGATATAGAAACATCAGTGATGAGAGAGAATCATTGATCAGCCACCTCCTACATGCCTCACACTGGGGATCAATCTTGCAACCTGAGCATGTGCCCTGACCAGGAATCGAACCATGACCTCCTGGTTCATAGTTCGACACTCAACCACTGAGCTACGTCGGAAGGCAGATATTAAATATTTTAAACTTCGTGGACCAAAAGCTCTCTAATTACTCAAGCTAGTCACTGTAATGTTAAAACTGCCACAAGCAATACATAAATGAATGAGTGTGACTATGTTCCAATAAACTTTATTTCACTATCCTTACACCTAAATTTGTATTTCACATAATTTTTCACATATCACAAAATATTAGTCATCTATTTATTTTTTTCAATCATAGCTTGTGAATGGTACAAAAACAGTTGGCAGTGGATTTGACCCATAGGTCATAGTTTGCTGACCCCTGCATTAGACTATAAAACCCATAAGAACAGATTCTGTATCACCTTTCATTTGTCAACACAGGTTCAGGCTTTGAAAAGTTCTCTGCACACTGCAGGTGCTCAACATGTGTTTATTAGCCAAATCACTGCTGAATGATTTATGGTTCTCTTAACACCAGGGTTAACTTGTTTAGGCCTAAGAGAATTTTTCTCTCTCTCTTTCTCTAGGACTCTAATGAGGCCAAAATATGCTAGTATTAAAGGGTTAAATCATTTCCATTAAGTTCAGGAATATTTAGAAAGTGACTTAGTTGTCAAAGGAAAGTTCAGGTAAATAAGTAAAATTGGAATAGGCCACATGGCACGTTGTTAAAATTGTAGCAGCTGCTCCCTTCGCCCAGTCCTTGGATGCAATAGTCAACAACCCTTAAGTCTCAGAGGAGCATCTCATCTTTGGCTCTCTGGATTTGATCTACTTTGTTATAAGGCCAAATACTGATTTTTCCATTAAATTATTGTGCTGCGCATGAGCCCAGCCTCGATGTAGCATCATGTCCCTCTGCATATACAGGACCTGGCTGTAGTCTTGCACTGTGTCTGAGTGAGTGGTTAGATACAACCTTGAGCTAGATCCAAGGCCATGTCACCCCTGCCTTGCAGTTTTACTGCCTTGTCCTTGCACATCCTTTTTTATATCACATAATTGTTTCACCCTGTGCAACTGTCATCAGCCCTTGCCAGAGAAACTCCACCCTAGAGATGGCATATCTGCAGCAAATAATAACCCTGTCTTGGTGAGAGCTAGATGCCCCACAGCCCTATGCAAACCTCTATAGTTGGTAATTGTCCTTTAGTGGAACATACAATGTTTCAGAAATCATATATGCTACATAACCAATAACATTCTAGAAAACAATGTCATTCTTTTACACTTTGTATAATTTTAACATAATTTTTTTAAAGTGAAACAAAGAGATCATTAAAATTAAGTAAAATTCTTATTTAAGCTGCATATTTCTTGTGCATGACTATAAAAACAAAAAGAAATTTTTCCTAAAAAGAGTATTAATACAGATTCTCTAACTTTTTAGCTACAAACTGTTGAAATTATTTAACTACCAAGTAACTCAAAATAACCTTCTGAATTCTCTTCATACCCATGTGAACTATCATTGACATTTAAAATTAAACATTTTCTTCTTTTCAAATTAACAAATTTTAAATCCCACCTTGGATATTTCATACACTGAGCTTGACCCTACCCTTCATAGGAGAGAAGCTGTATTTACAGTTCTCAGTAAATGCAGAGAAAGGAACTTGCTAACTTGTTCAGGTTTGGGAGAAAAAAGTCGGGAAGGTTGCACCACGATGCTAAGAGTAGCATCATGGAGCTTATTTCTTCCCTGTCTCAAGGATTTGTTATTTATTCATAAATTAAAACAGATAGGTTGAGAATTAAAACTTTTCAGGACCAGATAATCACCATGCACAAGCTAAGGGACCCACATGATATCAAGCTACACTGGAGAAACTGAGGGCAGAATTTCAAGGACATAATCTGGATAAAATTCGATCCTATGAATGAGAATGGCAAAAAAGACAGAGCACAGAAAAAAAATAGCAGTTATAGTGAACTTCAAAAAATTCAACAGGTCCCTGGGCAGTCTCCTCCCATACCCTGGTTTGGACTACCACATAGGGGAGTAGAAGGCCCCAGGCCACCTCTCCTGCTTGCCTACATGAAGCCCACTCAGCCTTCTTTGATCACCACTTGGAAGCACTTAAAAGAGGAAGAAATGTTTCAGAGTGGCTCCAATGAGTCAGCACAGTAATGCTGACTCTACAGTTACATGATTTAGAGCCAGCCTGACTTATTTGTTGACCCTGGGGCCCTTCTGCCCAATCTCAAATGCTGCAAAATGGCCAGCTGACCAGAGCCAGTGCAAATTTATTCCTCTGGCTTGCATTTAACTATTTACCATAAATCAGTGATCAATTCTAAGTTATCCCTCCCATTCTTAATTCTTTCCTCACACCAGAAATTTGTTAACAGACTTCTGAAAATGGCTTGATCATATTCCACTAATAGAAGCCCAAATTCTGTTGGACTTTGTTATTGTTAATAAAAGGGCTGCTTTTCGTGAATTTAAATGAATTGACAAAAACTCACAGGGTTTTAAAGAAGACAAATTTTTACCTGCCAAGCATTTTCTAATATAGACTCCAAAGCAAAATAAATATGGAAATTTCTAAGTATTTTCAAAGCAAGATATGTAAATGTATTATTCTTCTTGAGGGTAACTCTTTCATGTTATTATCTTCCAGAATTTCAAATATAACAGTAAAATGTGATATCAGTATCTTAAACAGTTTCCAGAGATAAGACTAGATTGTTATTTTTTAAAAGAGGCATGTATCAGCTTGTAGTGGTCTTTCATATATAAAGTACTTACTACAACATCAGACACCTATCAGGTACTCAATAAACATGAATTCTTTGCTTTCCTTTTAAGGCTTTGTAAGACTGTGATTCCCAACTCAAAAGTTAGCAGACAAAAAAAAAAATCATTCACCTGCAATGGGCTTGAGACTCAGTAGGATAAGAAACATCTCAATATGAATACATTTTTTCAAAATGTGGAGTTAACCCCTGTAATGAACAGCAGGGAGGGAAGAGGCAAGGGGTGGTTTGGGCATCTCTCCGAAACGCAGTAAACCATAACAGTGGCCCCAATTTCTTTACAGCTGATATGTGTGGCATTTGGCCCCTCGGTTAAACTGAAGTCATCATTCTGTGCAGGAACCACCGATTTAAGGAGCCCTTGACATGTACTCATCAAACTAAGATGAAAATTACCTTTGCCCAATTCCAACCCTTTGCCTGTGTTCTCTCTGTGGTCAGTAAAGAAGGGGAGTAAAATTATCACCCCCAGTTTTCAGGCAGTAGAAAAAGAATCAGAAAATTGCAGTCTTCTCGCTAATCCCACCTTCCCATCTCTGGTAGTCGCCCCTCCGTCTCTACCCCCAAATCAATAGGCTGTGTGTTTCCCTCTCCAGAAAGTGAGAGGTCAGGTTTCAAAATGTCACTGAAGGCTCTTCTTAGCCATGACATGTTTTGGCATCTCATCAGCTGGCTACCAAATCTCACTTTGTAAAATGAATTAACTTATGAGAATTTTGCTGATAGTTTCAGGCTCCACACTCTCAATATTAGAAAATGACAAATCTTATTTATTGAGTTTATGTTCTGTCTTCCTTTAGAAAAGAAGGCCTTCCCTTGTTGCTACCGTGAGTACTGCATTTGTCCTGACCAACATTTTAACATAAAGGGGCTATATCTAAGGCAAATGTAGGCTGCACATGTCATTTCGTGGTTCTTTGCTGAGGGTATTACTTATTTCCAGATGTGAAACTAGTTTGCCCCTTAATGTAATCAAAGGCTGAAAAAAGATGACACTTGAAAGCCATTTGGGAGAAGAGAAGAGGAGGGGAGCAAGGCCTCCGAGTTGTTATTTATAATGCAGTGCTGAATTTCACATGACCTTCAGAAACAAAGAATCGCATGTTAAACAACATTTTACCAAGCCATCATTTTCTAATAAATCTCCTTTTGTTTTGCATTCTCTTTGCCGTATAATGTGCAAAAAAGAAAAGAACAATGGCTGGAAACTCTGTCTCGGTGATTTGAAGTGCTCTCACTTGCATGCTGAGAAGTGTTACAATGAATATTTTTGGCCTCAGCTGCTGATAGCAGCTTGGTGTTAGCAGCATTTGATTCAAATGTCATCTGATACAGTAATACACAAATTGAGCGCACAGAGGGGGAAAATCATACAACCTGTCATAGGTACAGCAATTTTTCATGAGCATTCGGAGAGAAATATAGAAGGAGAAACCTAAAAACTGAAATATGAAAAAAAAACACTCCACAAATACCAGGAAAAGAAATTATTAACAAGTAGAAACAGCAATTTTTATGTTATCATAACACCAGTGGTTTCTTTAAGTCAAAATCTTACGGCTTAAATCTATGAATGATCTGATGTAACTGAAGTACTTAACTCAATGAGAAAATATATTTGCTCAAATATGATCCAACAGTTCTCCTATTAATTTTCAACAATTACCTTTCTTAAAATAATAGTTATTTTTTCTACTGCTTAATCTTAGCCTTCCACTGGTCTTTCTTCAGAAGCAGATTTTTAAAAATCAATTCTATATCCTGAATATGATAACAGAACTGCCTTATCCAAAATACGTTTAAATATTAGCAATGAATTATCTAATATTTACTTTTAAAATAAATACATTGCAAATGTCAATTTCAAGGACATTTATTCAGTATCATGGCATTCCCTTGTCCTGATTTTACCAACTGTTTTTCACTATTTGAGTAGTTACTGGTACTGGATTGCCAAGTTGTGTTTGCCACTCCTCCTTTACATTTCTAATTGCCAAAGCAGCAGTTTTTCCCCTGACCCTATTAATGACACCTTCCCAATTTGGTTTTTATTTAATATTTATCATTAGACTGCCTTTTCCAAGTCCTGGCTCCCTCAATGCCAGCTATGTGACCTCAGCCACATCATTTCCTGTTTCTGTGCCTCAGTTTCCTTATTTGTCTCATAAGGTTAGTGTGAATATTAATGAGTTAGGGTGGCATTTAAAACAATGCCTGGCACACAGTGAGCTCTGCCTTAATGTTCTCATCTTGAAAACTGAAGTGATTTCAATAAGAACACATTATTATTCTAAATATTTTAAAATATCTATTTTTATTTGTTTCCACCATTAGTCTATGGATTACATCAATTTAAATAAATGATTATTTTTAATTAGCCATTCTTAGGATTTTAAATACAGGAAGAACCCTAAAAATCTTGTTATCCAACTTCCAATTTCTATAGTGATTACTGCCATCAGGCATTTATTAAACAGATAATTGTACTTCTCATGTATTCTGATGCCACTGAAGTGCCTATGTAGTCTAAGTTTTGGGCTTGAAGACATTTTCAACATTATTGACAAATACACTCTCTTCTCCGTCCTTTGGATCCACGTATTTTTAACAGCACAGATATTCACCACACCTGGCACTGTGGTACCTAACAGCAAGTGCTGTAGGTAGAAAGGATTTCCTATAGACTTTTCCTTAACCCTTAGCAATTTTACATTCTTTCTTTTCCTTTGTCCATTACTGTCTAGCCTATAATACATTTGTACAATTATCATGCACTGGATCCTAAAGCAACTTTTCTAAAGATAGGCAAGGCAGTTATAATTGTCCATTCTTCCCCAGAAAACACAAATTAAAGGTTAGGATCTTTTTCAGGGTCAAAGAATTAGAAATACCAGAGAGAACGAAAAAGGCCGGCTCCTAGGATTTCCCCTCCAAAGCTATGTTCACAGCACCATGCTGCTTTTTCCCAAAAATGTTTTGCTTCATACATATCATCTGCTTATCATATCAGTGAAAGCAAATAGTCCAGCAGTGTGCGGAGAACCAAGACAACCACGTAGAAACAGTAAGATTATGTCTGAATGGGCAGTAAGCTATTCACGTCATTCAGCAGCCCAAGATTAAGTTCACACAGAAGCTTATCTACATGATGGGAATATAGAGGAAATGGATGCATGAATTCCATATTTAGCCAAGATGGAGTTGAAAATAATGGCCTTTGGGCTACAGAAGAGAAAATCTTGAAAAGAACTGACCCCAGTCTTATTTTACATTCATACTGATAATGTAGGACTAAGTTTAAATGGCCAGGACCATTTAAATTAATGGCCAGGACAGTTTCTGTTCTTTTGTGAGGGTTAGGAAGCCACTGTTATTTAGGCAAGGTAAATGAATTTTCATTCTAAAATGAAATATTTTCACATTTTTGTCACAGAAACTTAGGTAAAAGGAAGTTTGTATAATATCCTCATGGTATCTCCAGGCCCCCAAAGGCAACAGATGGTCTCTGAGTTTTAGAGATCTCTTCGTGTTCTATTTTAAAATGTTTCCAATAGATTGACATAGTGTAGGAGTCTGACTCCTTATTAAAAGATTGTTTCTCAGGTTTTGTGCATCTTCTGTAAAGTATGAGATTTGAGCTGTTGTGGTTTGCAGGTTAGGTCAATGGCACAAAACTACTCTTTACACCAAACTGAAATCACTTTCCATCTTAGGCGTGATCTGCAACAAGAGCAATGAACTTGTCAATCAATCCTTAATTAGCCTTGGTCATCCACTGATATGCTGCTGCAAGGTGAATTGATTAGAAAGCACATTTTTGCTAAATGCACTCAAGAGTAGTAAGAAAAAAATTTAATTGCCATAAATGCTAACCACAGATTCAAATAAAACTGAACTAAGAAATTACATTTTACTCTTGAGCTTGAAATCCTGAATCATGCACTGCAGAAGCACAATTGTGCAACCATAGTGCTCCATTTTCCTGCCAAACCACTGCCAGAAAGCAGCTCTGGAGCCTGTGTTTCCTTCGGTTAGAATTCAGTGGTTCTCAACCTTCCTAATGCTGCGACCCTTTAATACAGTTCCTCATGTTTTGGTGACCACCAACCATAAAATTATTTTCGTTGCTACTTCATAACTGTAATTTTGCTAATGTTATGAATCGTAATGTAAATATCTGATATGCAGGATGTATTTTCAGGGGTCGCAACCCACAGGTTGAGAACCACTGGGTTAGATACTAACACTCAAGTAGCATGAAACAAGACAGCAAAACTGGAAATCAGGAGGCATGCAAAGATGACAGGCGGTACACTTCTTCCAGCTCTTCACAAACTATCTAATTCTATTATGATGATAATCAGGTTAAGAGAATTTACCTATCCGCACATATGCCCATTTTGCTGTAGTAAATAAACCATCTATACTAATAAAAGGGTAATATGCTAATTAGACCAGACATCTTCCGAACAACCATCTGAACGTCCTTCCAGACAAAGCCATGGTGGCGGGGCAGAGGCAGAGGCGGTTAGGGGCGATCAGGCCAGCAGAGGAGAGCAGTTAGGGGGATCAGGCCAGCAGGGGAAAGCAGTTAGGGGGATCAGGCCAGCAGGCAGGTGAGCGGTTAGGAGCCAGCAGTACCAGATTGCGAGAGGGATGTCCCTTTAGGGGTCCCAGATTGGAGAGGGTGCAGGCCAGGCTGAGGGGATCACCCCCCGCCCCCATGCAAGAATTTCATGTACTGGTCCTCTAGTTCAAATATAAAAATCTAACAAATGCAGCAGAGGAGAAACCTGACTATACTACTTGGGCCAGGTAATCAAAGATAACTTGAACTGTGATAAGTCATGTTTATATTATTGATAGGTGCCCTTCATATGATGTGATAAAAATGGTGCTTTATCTCTGGACTCTCTCTCACAAAAACCTTTATCATCTCAGGCTAAACATGAGGGAAACATCAGACAAACCCAAACTAAGGAGCATTCTACAGAACACTACCAAGTGCTCCTCAGCCTGTCAGAGTCATCAAAAATAAGGAAAGTTTGCAACACTGTCAGTCTAGAGAAGCCTAAAGAGGTATGAATATTAAATATAACATGGTATCCTGGATGGGGTCCCAGAACAGAAGAACACCAGGTAAAACCTAATGATATCTTAATAAAGTGTGGGTTTTCATTAATAATAATGTAATAATATTAGTTCATTAATTGTAACAAATGAACCATACTAAGCTGAGATGCTAACTAAGGGAAAAACCGGGTGAGATAGATAGATAGATAGATAGATAGATAGATAGATAGATAGATAGATATAGATATAGATATTCCCTGTACTGTCTTTGTAAATCTTCTATAAATCTAAAACTATTCTGAAGTAAACGTTTTCTTAAAACTAAAAAAGTTATTCCTTTTATTTTACGGCTATCTATGGATCAGAATAATTCAGTTAACTGACTATTTATTTGTTCTTCTGTTTCACAGAGGAATGCAATGAATTCCCATGGGAAGCTGTCGAAGTGACTGGGATGCCCTCACAGATTTTCCAGGCTGTGCAGTTTGGTTCTTACCAACACACGACTCCAATCTTGTTTATACAAGCTGTACTTGTTATTTTAATTATGTAATTTAATTATTTTCAAAATCACAAGTATAATTGCAAAGGAGAGTTATTATTTTCATTGAAAAAATAGATTGATTTGAAAAAGTTGATAAAGGCAAATGGCTAAAAATACTTCTTTGAATATGTGTTCTTGTACCATAAAAGATTGAGAGAAAATGTCATGAAAATCAAGAAGGATTCTGTACTAGATTGCTTACATTCTTCAAATTCTGTTCCACTGAAAGACACCAAAATTAGAAATCATAAACTATGGGTATGATTTCTGCAGGAACTCAAATCAGTTCAACCATAATCAAAGAAAACACAATGGGGCTATCTCAAAGTACTATGAATGAGCATGTATATATTTAATATAACATAAAATATATAAGGCACATGTGGTATCATTTTTAATAATTGCCATGTTTACTGTCTTTATCATTACCTTATCTCTTCAATTACCCAATTACTACTAATCTCAACTGACTAACCAAGATGTTCTATTAAAGACTATTTTTACTTTCATCTTTCATGCATTAATATTTCCTAATACCTTCGACTATCTTTCCTTTAACTGGTAAATTCAGGTTTTTATTTTGCACTGTTTTATAATGAGCCCATTATACAATTCTGTCACCTTCTTTCCCTGGTGGACTCTAGACAGAATGGCGATTGCCTAATTATGCTGTGCTGCCCATAAGAAACAAATTTGTTCAACTGCCTTCATAGATGAACTGTGTAAAGCACATATGAAAGCTGGAGGGAAAATCCCCGAGAGGAAAAAAAAAAGGCTTAAAATGTTTTTGTTTTAATTCAGGGTCTTAGGAAACATTATCGTTTTCTGAAAATTGAGTCTATCTTCAAAGAACTCTAAGTAGGAGTGAAAATGGGAACTGAATAAATGTGATGTGCTCCTCCCGTGCTTTCTGGGTAATAAATTCCGCACCGGACGATTACACTAGATGTGAATCTGTTTCTTGTAGCATGCCGAAAGCAACATCACTAAGACATACATTACCTTTCCCAATAGAATCTATCTTTCTCAAAGATGGTGAAAAAGCTATTTCTCTGTGCATTAGTAGAAAACACATTCTAATCAAAGTAAACCAAAGAGCAGCAAGATGCTGTAAGGATACAACAAATGAAATTAAATGCTTATTTACAAATTCAGCTATTCACCCCCCAAAAAAAAATCTTTTAGAAATTAGTGTTGTTTTTGTCTAGAATAGGCTTTGGAGGAATAATTTTTAAAATAGGGAATTTATAAAAATATACTTGTGAAAAAAATCGAAGAGAGTCAAAATGGGTTCTAACTCTCCCTCCGGGATAGAAAGCAATGCAGGGGACCAGTGCTCCCCTAGGATTAGGCAATGTGCGGGTTTGGAGGTTAGGATTTCCGGCGTGCACACAGTTTGGCTGGACTTGTGATATTTCCCTTATGAGCACACCAATGCCAGATATAGCAGCTGGCAGTAGGCAAGAGATGGGGAGGAAAATCAAACAGGGAAAGAACTTCTAGGGCTGACTGGATTGCTACCCAAGACCTCAGTATTGGCATTTTCCCACTCTCCCGACTTAGGGAAGGAGGCTCACTGGAGAGTGGGACGTGAAGGCAAAGAGAAAAGCTGTGGAGGACTGAAGGGGGAGGCTCCAGAAAGCAAAGTCTCAGGAAGACAAAGGTTCCTAGTTTGTTTCTTCTTCTTTGCTTCCCACAAGAATTAACAGTAAGACTAAAAGTACAAGATGAGGAAAGTAGCAAACAAGATGACTTGGGCAGCACAGCAGGAATTCCCTAGGCCGAAGGAAAGCCAGATTTTGAGAATACATCAACATGAGTATCCTCCAGTAATATTTTAGGAACATCAGGGAGAAAAACAAATACCTAAACCTAACACAAAAATCCAGCCCAGCTGGCATGGGTCAGGGGTGAGCATCAGTCAATGAACCAGAGGATCACAGTTTGATTCCAGGTCAGGACACATGCCCGAGTTGCGGGCTCAAGTAGAGCATGCAGGAGGCAGCCGATCAATGATTCTCTCTCATCATTGATGTTTCTATCTTTCTCTCCCTCCCCTTTCCTCTCTGAAATCAATAAAAATATATTTTTAAATATCCAGCTAAACTTTAAAAGCTCACTTATCACTAAAAAAACTTCTGTTTGGGCATGTATTGCATATCTCAAATATTTGAAATTAAATTTTATTTAACTGATATTTTTAAAGCTATCTAATGTAATTTTCTTTCCTGCTACATTCTCATAGAATTTCAAATCTGCTGTGAGGAGAAAATACAAACCTCATATTCAAACACTAAAATTAACTACATACATAAGGCATACCAGCACTGCTTCCTTAATAAATGGAGCAACAATGAGCATCCTTCTCTTTACAAATTTCCTGTTGTTTTGTCAAATTTTGCCTCCCCTTCACCTAAAAACTGTAACGCATCATGTAAATTTTCTCCCTTTTCACCTAATTCCCAGTGGACATTTCCTTACAAATACTCGTATGGATCCTTCAACAAAGTACGCATCCTCTAAATAAGCATCTTTCCCCTGTCCTCTTGTAATCCCTGTAAAAACTGCCAACATCTTCTCAGGGTCAAGACTTCTGTATGATCTTCCATAACCCTCCCTCCCTCACCTCCCACAGTTAGTCAGTTACCAGAATCTGCCCATGCTATATCCACAAGGATTCTAGTTTACAGCCCTGCTGGATTTTAAAACCCATGACCACAAGAATCTTATTTTTTTTTTACCTGTTTTAATTACTGTAGCCCAGCACCTAGCGTGGCACCACACACAAGAAGATACACCACACAAATTTACTGACTGAAGTCATACAGTACTACACACCTCAAGACAATACTTTCAGTTGTTATTCTTTTATGTTAGGTCTATTCACACACAAAAGAATATTTTTAGAGGTCCTTTGCAAATCACTGACCACTGACCTAGTTTTTTTATATTCCATCTTCTCTTACCTGTCCTACCAACCCCCTATCAATAAACACACATGTGCTGATACATCTATAATCAAAAGTAGGCTTTGAATTCTGAGCTTCCCTCATCTTCTTCCTGCCCTCGCCTCTGGTCCTGCCCACTTGGATTTCATGGTGCATCATCATAATCAGCCCTCCCTACCTTACCACTCTTCACTTCGACTTACCAGCCAAAACCTACTCCACACCTGCACCCGTGCGGCTGAATATGACTGGAGAGAAACACACAGTTTGCCTGGCACACTCCCCTTAAAATCCATGACTGCTAACCTCAAGTGGGTGGTTACTGCCGCAAGATAATTTTATAACATTCCCCAGAGAGTATTTTATACTTCCTTTCTTCTCAAAATGCCAGTGCTCTCCTCCACCTTTATTCTGGGTGGTGGCTTCACTCCAGATGTCTCTGGGAAAAACGAAACTCAGAAGAGGACTCCATGGTGCCACCACAATATCTTCCAACCACCCACATCCGTGCCGACAGGCGGTCTTCCTTCCTGTTACTTCTGCTTTTGGACAAAGCCTCCTTCACTTACACCCCAGGCCCCTCCTCATATTGACTATTCAAGAGCATTCCATAGTTTTACTCCTGAGTATATTTTACTTTCTTGCCAGTTCATGGAGAATTCAAAAAGGTTTTAAAATATTATAGCCCACATTTTCACGGTTTTCTGCATAGGATCGAATGGAGTGACAATTCACCATGCTGCAGATAGAGCGATGGTTAATTCTCAGTTATTATCTTACTTGATATATTAGCGGTATCCAATATAATTGGTCTTTCCCTCTTTCTTGAAACACTTGGTTCCTGTGGCTTCAGGAATCCTGCTTTCTTAGTCCTCGGAACAGAGGTTCTTCCTCAAATCTGTGTTCTATAAACACTGGTTCATCCTCACACATTCCTCTTCCCCATCTACACTGTTTTAAGGAACCAATCATTTACAACTCCCAAATTTAAGTCTCTAACTTGCCATCCTGCCCCCTGAATTCCAGACTCAGAGCTCCAACTCTCTACTAGCCATCTCCACTTAAATGTCTGTAAAAATGCTTCTCAACTTAGCATGTCTGAAACCAGATTCTGATCCCAGGACTCAGACATCCTCCCACAAACTCCCCATCCCAGATAAATAACTACATCTTTCCAGATGCTCAGGCCAAGAAACTTGGGAGTTCTCCTCAACACTGCTTTCAGTAATGCCCAGAATCAGAACCTCTTTTCTAACACCACCAACACTCCCCTAGTCCAAGCAACCGTTATTATGTGCCTCGATCCTTTCCATAGCAATAGATTTTAACTCTGGCCTTGCAGTCTATTCCAAAACAACAGCTAGAGTGACCCCTATAAAATGTAAGTCAGATCATGTTTTTGCTCAAAACTCTCCAATGTCTTCCTATCCCTTGGGAGTTAAAGGCAAACTCCTCACTAGGACCCACAGAACCCTAAATGAGCTGACCACCCACTGCCTCTCTGCTGTCATCCCCTACCACACCCTCCCTTCCTCTGCTCCATCCCAGGTGGACTCATTGATGTTCATCAACATGCCAGGCATGTCCCCACCGAAGGACCTTTGCACCTGTAGCTCCCTTTGCCTAGAATGCCTTCCCAGATACCTGCCTTATTCTTTCCCTCACTTCTTTCAGTCCTCTGGGCAAATGTCAGTGATGATTCCCTTGATAACTCTACAGCAAATAGCATCCCATTCTCAAATACAGCACTTGCTTTCATCCCTCTCAGTTTTATTTTCCTTGCAGAATTTATCACCAACTTAAATACTTTGTTTTTGTGCCTCCGTTATGGTTATAAGCACACCAGGGGGATAAGGATCTTGACTCTTTTATTCATTTTTCTTCCTCAGATCCTAGATAAAAGGAAATCAATAAGTAAGTATTAAATAAATAAATGAATTAAATTTTGAGAAAGGATATTTATGTAAATAATAAGAGTTGACATTACTGAGTGTTCCCTGGCAGGCATAATAAGTGTTTTATGTGTATTGTCTTACTAACCTTCACCAAAATCTCTGAAGGTTCTTTTAATCCTCAATTTTACAGATGAGGAAATTAAGTCTTAGAGAAGTCAAATAACTCACCAAAGTCCCAGAGCCAGTATGTGGTGGACTTTAGACGGATACTCAAGCTTGTTTCATGTCACAGCCCATTACTTTCCTAAATTGACTCTGAACATCTCTTAGCTGTGTTGCCAGGATAAACCTCGATAATGGCCTTAGTGTGCATTAAACACTTAATAAACATCAGCAATTAGTGTCATTAAAATCAAACTCCACACAGTAGGTAAAACACTAAATGATAACTTATCAGATTCTAAAAGCTATGTAGCTTGCTAGGCATCACATTTTCCCCACAGAGATTTTAGACATTTTGTATAACTTCATTTATCGCCTTGCTGAATGGAGGGACACCACTGCTGTAACCTTGGAATTAGCATATATTCAAATTAGCTACAAAAAGCTACAAGATCTTTCTTGGTTCAAGTTGTTAAAATCTATTTGTCAAGACACTGCTGAACCCAATTCACCATCATAATATCAATAGCAAGGTGTGTTTCTTGCCTTCCTGTCTGAAATCTGTTCCCCAGAGCCCTGTCTTCCTACCTCACCCCACAAACTCCCTTGATCAAGAGGCATTTTCCCTGGGATGTGCTTTGATTAATACCTACTCTTTTCTGGACTTGTCTTCCTGACCCAGATTCCCACTGCTACTCTGATTCTGAATTCAGCCCTACTATTTCAAATATTGGTAACCCTGTGTTTTACCTGACATGGGTTCTCTCTTCGAGCCTAAATAAAATTAAATTATATTTTCTAAGTATGCAGAATCAGCCATTACACTGCTAGTTAGGCTAAAAAAATAAAAAAGAGGAACATGTGTTTGATAACCTGTCTCCAAGAGGACTCCAGTGATTCTTGCCTCTGGGTATTCACGTTCTCATATGGCTGCCTCCTATAATGAACAGGCAGACCTACGTGGCTGAGGCTAGCCCTTAATGGACATTGTGGGATCTGCCCTATACTCTTCGATCATTCAAACTGGAGGAAGCCAGAGATCATCTGGTAAGAACATTAAAGCAACCCTATGGAGAAGCCCAGGTAGGAAGCAACTTGGGCCTCCTGCCCGCAGCCAGCACTCAGCTGCTATCCACGTATTTGGAAAAGGATTATCCAGCCCAGGCAGTCTTCAGATGACTGCACCCTCAATCAACATCTTAATCACAAACTCATGAAAGATCCTTGAGCTAGAACTATCAAGCTCAGACTCTCCTGAATTCCTGACCCACAGAAACTATGTGAAAAGATAAATGTTTATTCTTGTTTGAAGCCACTGAGTTTTAGCATAATGTGTTATACTGTAAAAGATATGCATACGTACTAAACAACACGCATACAAAATCCATTTGTAAGAAAAGTAAACTTTAAAAGACATGAGCCCTCTAACAAGGAAAATTGTGCATAAATTCAATTCAGAATTAAAATATATGTGCCATACAAGAAAAATAAAGTATGGGATTTGTCTTTTTATAGAACTTAAGAGTTTTGATTGTAGGTTTTTAAAAAGGCTATTAGCTGACTTTTCCTGACCTACCGTAGAGCCCTAAATGTCAGCATTTCAATAAATTTGTGTAATAGCACAAATAGGTTACATTACAGAATATAGAGTTCCAGGGACTTTGAACTTTAAACTCTGAACTCTGAGAAACATTAAGTTAACATAATTTTCTGCTGTTAATGTGCTAACCTGGATTTAAAATATAATAATAACCAATCAAATGTAGATTGTCTAGGACAGGCACAGAAGGTTAAAGTGCAATAAAGAAGAGTAAAGACAATGCCAGGCCATGACTATGAAGAAAATATCAAGATCAGGAACAAGACAGAAACATTTGCCTCAAGGTTAAAAGCTTGGAGTTAATACTAGAATGACATTGTAGTTACATCTGTATACTTATTGTACTTTCTTATATAAATTTGCTCTAGGTAACTAATTAGAAATCTGAATATTAGTCATTCTCAACTGATCCTTCTGTTGGACTGATGTTAAAGAGAGCAACCAAATAAATTCAAATTGCCAATTGCAATCATCATAAGATATTAAAGTAGGGGCATTTAATACTGCCATTATTTACCCTGGTCTTGATATATTAAACATTAAAGAAATAAAAATGTTATAAATATGAAATTGAAGATAGAAAACTTGAAATAATATTTGGCCTCTGTTTTGAAGTTCTGAAAAGCATCTCGGAGACAAAAGTTAAATAATTCAATGACCTCTCTTGAGCTCAAATAAAGCATTTAGCATTCATCTCTTCATGATAGATGTACAGCTATTTTGTCAAAGTTATACACTTTGATGCTTCCCTAGAAATTAGGCTACAAACCCCTAAGTTACTAGAATTGTGTCTATTTATGGCTCTGCCTCTGGTCCCAAGTTTTATATTCTGTGTTTGGCCATAGATAACAAGTGACAGATTAGACAAATGCTCCTCTTCTAATCAGCGCCCTGGAATACAACCATCAGGAATTGCTTATCTCTACCAGGCACTGTATTAGGTGCTAAGGATACAAAGCAGGTGAAGAAACAATGCTAGCTGTGAAGGAGCTCACAGAGCAGCAGGGGACCCAGGTGCACAGACAAACACAGGACAAAGGAAACATGTCATGACTGAGAAAAGACAAATGAGAGAGGGAAAGACAGAGAGAAGAATCTTAAAGTCTGAAAAAAGTAGGGGACACAATGACTGAGGGGATCACTGAAGAAAAGGGCATGACAAAAACAATTGCCTTTGGCCTTTGAGCTTGATCTGTAAGTGGAAGGTTTCCTGATGGATGATTAGCTTTGGACAAGGCAAGAGTGAACACTATGCCACAAATCTGAAGCTTCTACAAAATAAGACACACTGTGTGCCAGAAATACTGCTAAAAGAGTAATCACCAAATAAATGTATTTCTACAGTCCAATAAGACCAAAAGAATAAAGAGAGAAATCAACATGTTTTCTAGCAATGTATTCAGGCTGTTTCACCTTTTGAACAATGAAATTTGGAGCTCATACAGTAGTATATTTACTTTGAGCTACATACAATTAATAAGGTTCATAAGCCAGGGCCACTTTTTAAATTCTAACTGAAGAATACAAAATAATGCCTCCTCCCAAAGATGTCTGAATCCTGATCCCAAGAACCTGTGCATATGTGATCAAGATTAAGGACCATGAAGTTCAGGAGGATAGCCTGGATGATCCTGGTGGCTCCAATCTAATCACGTTTGTCCTTAAAGGCAGAGAACAGCCTTGCCGGCTGGGCTCAGTGGTTGAACTTAGACCTAGGAACCAGGAGATCATGGTTCAATTCCCAGTCAGGGTACATGGCCGGGTAGCAGGCTCGATCCACAGTAGGTGGCATGCAGGAGGCAGCCAATCATTGATTCTCTCCCATCACTGATGTTTCTATCTTTCTCTCTTCTTTCCTCTCTGAAATCAATAAAAAATATATTTTTTTAAAAAGCAGAGAACATTTCCTGGCTGTGGTCATGGGATGGATTTGGTACCCTATAGATTATTCTGTAAGGTAGGGCTCTGCATGCAAATGCCAGAAAGAGGCCACTAGATGCCAATGGAGGCCCTAGGCTGGTGGTCAGTAAGGAAGTGGAGACCTGGATCCTACAACCACATGGAAATAAATTTTTCCAACATCTAAAGGAGCCTCCAGAAAGGAACGCAGTGGGCTGACACCTTAATTTTAGTCATATGAGACCCATATGATATTTCTGACTAGTTGTAAGATAATAAATTTATGTATTTTTATATGACTAAATTTGTGGTACTGTTACAGCTGAAATAGAAAACTAACACACCAACACATTCTATTTTTAGCTTAAAATTGGAGTGATAGCCCAGCCTGCTCGGCTCAGTGGTTCAGCATTGACCAGGCACATGCCTGGATTGCGGCCTGATCCCCAGTAGGGTGCATGAAGGGTTTGGCCAATCAATGATTCTCTCTTATCATTGATGTTTCTATCTCTCTCTCCCTCTCCTTTCCTCTCTGAAATCAATAAAAATATTTTTAATGAAGTTATAAAGTTAGGCTTATACTTGGTTTTATAAAAATAAATACTGTTCACCCTAGCTGGTTTGGCTCAGTGAATAGAGCGTCGGCCTGAAGGCTGAAGGGTTCCGGGTTCGATTCCAGTCAAGGCACGTCCCTTGGTTGCAGGCTCCTCCCTGACCCTGGCCCTGGCCCTGGCCCTGGCCCTGGTCAGGGTGTGTGGAAGAGGCAACCAATCAATGTGTTTCTCTTACATCAATATTTCTCCCTGTCTTTCCCTCTCCCACTCTCTCTCTGAAAATCACTGGAAAAATATCCTCCGGTGAGGATTTTTAAAATAATAAATAAACAAACAAACAAACAAATAAATACTGTTCAAGATCCAGAAATGTTGTTACAATGATACCACTTATTTTTATAGACCAGTTCTTCTAAAAGGAAAGAAAGGATAAATAATAATGAACTGCTGTTTACTTAATAGATACCATGTACTAGTTAGTGCATTAGATGATTTACATAGCAATTGTAATCTCTAATATTTTGTAGCATATGTATATGTATGTTAGTAGTTGATAGGCATTGTCCTAAGCACTTTATGTGCATTGATTCATGTAATCTTCACAACAACCTTATAAGGTAACTACTATTATCATCTCCAGACAAGGGAATTGAGACACAAAGAATGTAAGTAATGTGCTAAGGTCACACAGATAGTAATCATTTAATTCCCATAGCATCTGAGCGAGCACTTATCAGGAGCACGCTGTGTTCCAGGTCCTGGGCCAAGCATTTCCCATTCATTTGAGCACTACTGTCCCAAGAGCACCTCATTTTACAGATGAGAAACCTATGATTTACAAAGGCTCAATAACTCATTCAGTGTCTCACAGAAAACAAAGAGCTACAGTTGGAAGTGACCCCAGAACTGACCCTCTTACCCATCCAGTGTGCTCTCAAGAAACCCAGGAAGGTGGGGCAGCAGCTACTTGAGGATGTCCTTTTCTGAACATTCTTCAACAAAGTATTTTAGTTAAATGCTCTCCAAACACTCAAATCAAGCCAGGTCTCTTCCAAAGCACACTTGAGATCCTCCCTGTTTTTGGCCAAGGGTGGGCTTCACATATACCAAGTCAACATTTGAAAATATTTGTATTTAACAAATAAAAACTTCAGTCACCTTCCCACTTGATTACAAAGTGGTTAATTAACATCTACTGAGTACCTACTATATGCAAATCAAAATGGAGCATTAAGGAACATCCAAACAGGTGTAATTTACCTGAGTGTACTGATTTCTATCTTATAATTCAAGAGAAGTTAAAAGAGCTTCTGTGATCTGTTGCTTAACAACCATGACACTAAAGAAACTTATAGAACATATCGAGGGAACTTCAATCAATTTCTCATAATCTTCTAGAAAAATTAAATGCAGTTATGTCAGGGAAAAAACAACAACACTGAACTACAAGTCAGCAGATCCAGGTTCTACCTGTGTGACCTTGAATAAATCATTTCATTTGTTACCTCCATGTCCTCATTTGTAAAATAAAAAGATTGGTCTACAAAATATCAAATAACTTTCTAGTTCTGATTTTTGTCTTTGTACAAGAAGAATGCCTAGATTCAGGAAGTGTGCTAAACAGCAGACGGGAGTACCTGGGATGGTACCAGGGACTGAAGATGGCAGATAGCCAAACCCGAGAGCCACTTATTTATGAATTAGGCACGTTTCTTATATGTTTAAAAAAAGGACCCTGGAAAAAGAGCACTCCAAAGTATCAGCAAAAATGTAGTGAATTTTCCAAGACCTGAATAGAAATGAGACACCAGAAATAGTAACCTTGCTAAGTAAGTAATCGCAGATGTACTTGACACTTGGTTAATGGGATTTAAAGAAAAGTAAACATGCACCCACACAAATGCATACATGCATATAATACACACACATCCCCTCACACAGAAATGAGTGCTTCCCACTCTCTCAAGTGGAGTGATGAGCCAATCCAAGTTTTACCATGGAGCTATTACACAAGCTTGCTGCACTGCACCAAACGCACTGAACACACGGCACTCCTGGAAACGCTACCACCGTTTCCTATGAGCACAAAGGAGGCCCTGGAACTCTTCCAAACCCTGATGCTTTTATCAGCTAGGCAAAAGCATTCACTTAACCAACTGAAAAGACAGGACCATCAACCTGTACTGGGCAACCCTAGGAATGGCGGTTTACAGCCCACTCTGCAGTACCAGAGGGGAAAGGAAGTCTTCCCGGATCCAGGTAGGAACGAATCAGAGAGAGGGAGAAAGCTGCATTTTAATATCCACAAGTAATCTTTCCTGTACAAAAAGATCGTGCAGTTTGGGCATAAAGCATAGAATCATGAGAAAGTAAATTAAATAGTAAACTGCAGAAATAGGGAGAGCACTGAGAGGTTTCGTAAATAGAATGCTAAAATTGGTGTTGTCTATTGCAATAATGCAAAAGCTGCTGCAACTGCATAGTCATCTATTAAAGGGATTATAAAGATTCTGCAGAATTAAGTAATAATCTTCTCTGAACACATATCTCATCCATTCCCTGCTCTACATATATGATGTCAGGGTCCTCTTTGATTCTTCACCATGAATTGAGTTTAGTCTTTGAATCTAAGTAATTCTTGAACCACTTACATTTGAATCTAGTATTCAATAGAAACCACTGATAAATCTCCATGACTTTTCATTTTTCACCCATGTGTAAGTATCTCTCACAAAACATAGAAAGTGCTCACTGCCCACAAGTTAGGACTCCTTTTCTTATCCTATAAAATGAGAAGTTTGCTTCCTGCTTGCTCTATGATTCTGAGATCAGTTTACCTTTAAATGGCATGGCTTTTAATTGGGAAACTTTGAAGAAATTTAACTCTAATAAGTCCAAAAGGTAAAAAGAAGGGTAAATGGGAACAGTTTTATTCTTGCCCAATTTGGTCTTGGTTAAAGTGAAACACACACACACACACACACACACACACACACACATCCTTTCTCCTTCCTTGGAGTCTTCTTTTGTGTCTATTCTACATTTGGATTGTCCTATATAATAAAATCCTAATATGCAAATCGAAGGAATGGCAGAACAACCAGAGGAACGACTGGTCGCTATGATGCGCACTGACCGCCAGGGGGCAGACGCTCAACACAGGAGTTGCCCCCAGTCCGCAGGCCCCGACCAGCAGTGGCAGCAGGGGGCGGGGCTGGCGAGCAGGCGGCGCCAGGCCAGCCAAGGCGGATGCCAGCAGGGGGCCCCAATCGCCCCACGGGTTGCCCCACAGATTGTCCCAATCACCAGCCAGGCCTAGGGACCCTACCCATGCATGAATTTGTGCACCAAGCCTTTAGTCAACTATAAAAAAACTAGAGACCTGATACACAAAATTCATGCACTGGGGGGAGGGTGGTGGGGGCTTCAGACTGGCCTGCACCCTCTCACAGTCCAGGACCCCTTGGGGGATGTCTGCCTGCCAGCTTAGGCCTGATGCCCCTGGGATTGGGCCTAAGTCAGCAGTCAGACATCCCTCTTGCAGTCCAGGGCTCTCACAGTCCAGTGCTCTCACAGTCCGAGACCCCTCGCTCCTTACTGCCCACCTGCAGTGGATGCGGGAGAGGTTCCTGCTACTGCCGCTGCACTTGCCAGCCATGAGCCTGGCTTCTGACTGAGTGGCACTCCCCCTGTGGGAGTGCACTGACCACCAGGGGGCAGTTCCTGCATTGAGCGTCTACCCCCTGGTGGTCAGAGCGCATCATAGTGACTGGTTGTTCAGCTGGTCATTCCGCCATTCAGTCAATTTGCATATTAGGGTTTTATTATATATGATAAGGAATTCTAACAGACAAAATCCTAGCATTCTAAAAATAGATGTGACCTTGAGGAGCACAAGGGTTGAATAAAGTTGATAAATATTAAAGGAGAAGAGAGTTTACGTTTTAAAAATTAGAATGGACTCTTTTCCCTTTAAGTATGAACTGTGCTCCATATGTCTCTTTGTTGCATCTACCCTCAGAGTTTGTGCCCACAGGGATGGAAAGGTATCTTTGGGGGCCAGGAGATAGTAAGGCAAAAAAGAAAACCTCTCTTCTTTGCTGTTGGTGAAGAAAGCTTGCCTTACACCAGGCCTGAGGTTCCTTCTCTCAGGAGTTAACCAATCATTTGAGGCCAGATGCTAGACCAGATTGTCCCCCCTTGGGGGCAGGAAGAGACTACCAGTGTCCCATCTTCAGGAGCTGAAAACTGCATCCAGGGCATGACCTAATTCAAGCCTATGTCCTTCCACTATGCCAGCATTATCTCTGTTGATATTACCAGCTGTGTCCCATATGGCCCACTTCTGTTCACTTGCACGCACGCGCGCACACACACACACACACACACACACACACACTTCAGAAAAGATTTGGTCAACCATTTAAAGAGGCTAGCTGCTCTAATTGTGTTTTCATTCAGTGTCTTCCATTCATTAGGTAGCGTGGTCCATGGGAAGAGGTTATTTCTTAAGGGTCTGAGGAGAGATGCATTTGAAAATGCACTCCTTAGGGAGAACTGAGGTGTTCTTTTTTAAGAAGGTCATGAACAGATCACTTTGCATTAGGAGTTTCTCTTGCCCTGGTTTCTGGGCCCTGGAGAGTTGAGCTTTATGATCTACTAGGTACAGTTATCTGATTAATGCTGAAGAAAACATCTTTTCTATGTGAGCTCTTTAAAGCAAAACTGAATTTTGTCAATCATTCTTCCCAGGAGGGAAAAAAAGTGTTTTGTGCTACAATGCCCCTGCTGGCAAATGTCCATACCTTCCCAGAGCTGAATCCGGCCAATTTAAAAGTCACCTCATGAATTTGGGACAGGTTGGAGGTATGGAAAAACACCATCATTACAATTCAGAAGTACTGTTATACTACCAATAACCAAAAATAAATCTTTAGAAAGGAGAGGGGAAAGGAAATGGTAAGCAAAAGAAACTCCGACATAGGCAAGGCAAAGCATTTTAAAAAGTGTATGATACAGGATATTTAAAATGAACAAAAACCTGGACCATTCTTAAGCACAACTACAAACACTATTCTCAAATATCTGTGATCAAAGATAAGATCAGAACAAGTTATCTCTTTTTCTTCCTATTTCTTAGAAATACACAGTATATATCACATTTCTTAAAATAAAAATAACTAAAAATCATACTGGCATGATAAAAAGTTTCTTCCATGTATTGAGGTAAACCAAACAGCAACAAATATTTAAATATTAATAGGAGCTGATATTTTTCAAGATTTGTTTAATACAGCTCAAACACAAAAGCTTTCACTAAAAAAATAGGGGGGTGGAGGAAATTTTCACTTTTATATTTCAAAGTCTGAACTATATCTTACCATTTCATATTAATGGGTTAATAACATTTGAATTAGGAACCAAGTGACCTGAATTATAGTTCAGTTATGCTGCTAAGGGCTGTTTGGCTTTTCATAAGTTACAGCCTCTGAGTTTCTGTTCTTCATTCGTAAAAACAGTACTCCATTCCCTTTGAGGCTGCCTAGTGCTCCCCACATTTCCCTTCTATTATATAGCAAACAATGTAAAGTCAAGGTAAACTCAAATTGATCATTTAAATGAAAGAGAGAAAAAAAACTATCTTAAATGGCAGAGGACTTATAATTACAACCCACTAATAGTTTGTTTTCAAAGAGGCTTCATCGCCTCATTCAATTCTTACAGCAAACTTTGGAGACTAATATTCATCACTGTTTACCGGTGGAGAAATTCAGTAGTTATCCAAAATTACCAAAGACATCTACACTAATAAAAGAGAAACATGCAAATTGGTGTCACTCCGCTATGCCCACCAGCCAACCAGATGAGTATGCAAATTAACCCAAAAAAGATGGAGGTTAATTTGCATACACAGGCACGGAGCGAAGACTGAAGAGGCTTGGCTTCTCCGCTGCGGCTGGAGCGAGCGGCTGGAGCGAAGGCCTGGGTCCCGGGTGCCGGAGGAAAACCAGTGCTGGCAGCCAGGGGAAGGGAAGTGTATTGCATGAATCTCTTTGTGCAACGGGCCTCTAGTCTTATATAAAAGAATCTCTAAGACTGAAACACAGCCCAAATGATTTCAAATGTCTGTATATTCTTTAACAAATCAAATCCACCAGAAATTGTATCTCCCACAAACACTTATTGCCTGCAGTATGTTATTTCACTATCAATCCCAGTACTGTTAGATATTCCAACTACCTCCTGAATAGCTTAAACCAATAAAGACACTCAGTGGTAGCCCTGAGTGTCTTTTATACTCAAAAGGGTATATTATCCCTTTCAGGCACAGGTTTGAAAGCTACCTACAGCAGGAAACTCTTGTTGATGATTTTTGGTAACAATGTCCTCAGAAACATTTAGAGAATTAAAAAAAAACTAGCCCTTACATCAGCCGTGGGCAAACTGCGGCCCGTTTGAAATGAATAAAACTATTGAAAAAAAGACCGTACCCTTTTATGTAATGATGTTTACTTTCAACTTTTATTAGTTCACACAAACACTCCATCCATGCTTTTGTTCCGGCCCTCCGGTCCAGTTTAAGAACCCACTGTGGCCCTCGAGTCAAAAAGTTTGCCCACCCCTGCCTTACATCAAAGCACTGATTCTGATCTCTGTCCACAGCCCCCTTGGTTAAAAAGAGGGTAGTTGGGTAGAGAGGAGATGAAACCTGAGAAAGACAAGGGAGTCCCTCTCCTCGGCCATATGACCAAGTGCAGACCAGCCTATCCCTTCCTGGGCCACAGCTACAAAAGCAAATTCAGATTTAATTCAAGGACAATAGAGCACCTTCAGAACATTGATAGCCCTACGGTTCTTCAAGGAGAAAGGAGAAAGGAAGTACAAAGCAAGGCTCCATAGCAAGGCTCCAATTGATCTAGAAAGCAATACACCCAACAATGTATCAAACCTCAACTGTGAACAGGGCACTAAGCCTTGAAGGTATGACCCAGCATAAAACACAATCCTGAACATGAAAGAACACGGCCCATATAAACAAGGTTTAAGTTTATGTGGGCCGCAAAAAAACAAAAGCTTCAATTTTCATAGAAATGTAGGTTTATTTTGATAGAGACATGCTGAATACAAAGGGCTGAAATAAATGAGTAATCGTTAACATAAAATAATAGAACACTGCCGAAACCGGTTTGGCTCAGTGGATAGAGCGTCAGCCTGCGGACTGAAAGGTCCCAGGTTCGATTCCGGTCGAGCGCATGTACCTAGGTTGCGGGCACATCCCCAGTAGGAGATGTGCAGGAAGCAGCTGATCGATGTTTCTCTCCCATCGATGTTTCTAACTCTCTATCTCTCTCCCTTCCTCTCTGTAAAAAATCAATAAAATATATTTAAAAAAAAAAAAATAATAGAACACTTTAATAAAAATTAGTGTTTTTCTTGAACATTAACTTACCAGACACTGAATAACTGTACAAGTTAATAAGCGAAAAGCAAATAAACCTAATTTTCTTGTTCTCTGAAAGCGAAATATTTCCTGTTGTGCACACCAAACCAGTCAGCCCAAGACTAATGACGTGGCAATCGGCTGCTAAAATATTCACTGCGGGTATTAGTGGAGAGAAATTGTGCGCCTGCGTGTAAGGCACGTAAGGGAAATGAATGCAACATGATTATAGTAATCAGACATTAGCGAACATTGTAGTTCGCTCTTCATAATTATGTATAACAGGATATTGTAAAATTAAGTTGTGAAATTTTTATGAAAACGTTTCTTACATACCATTATATTGGCTGGGCCGCAAAAATATTTGTTGTGGGCTGCATGCGGCCCGTGGGCCGCGAGTTTGACATGCTTGGTGTAGATAGTCAAATTATAGGTATGTGTTCAGTCTCTTTAAAATTACAACAGAAGCAGAGAACTCAGAAACCGTCTGAGACCTGGAAGGTAACATTTGAGCTTAATCTTGAAAGACCAATGGGAATTTATCATCAGAGTTGAGGGACAGGCATTACACTCACAGGAAAAGGTTTATGAGAATGAATATCGACATTTAAGAAAGAGCATTAGATTTAGAGAAATAATGAGTTCATGTTGAAATTGTAGTTAACGGTCCAAATAAGAAATTCTTTGGGAATTCTCTCAGAAATGCATCAGTCACATTTTAAAGGGGAGAAAGAGTCAAAATACTTCAAATTCTTAGTTTTAATTGATTTTTAAATTACTAACAGAATGATGTATGAAATGTTTATTTCCATTGTCAATTAAAGAATATATGCATCAAAACCTTTCAGATTAAATTATGGGAAATCATCCATAGCCATCAATCCTATGATTTCTTCAACAGTAAAAACGGAAGAGTAACAATATAGTACGGACACTTCCTAAATCCCTCCACAAAATATGATCATTCAAGGTAGAGAAATGAAATAAGCTTTGAAAGACAGTAATTAAACATCGCTGCTTAAGGATTTACTTAACGGCAATTCTTTTCTCTGAACTCACCAACCCTGGGCCCATCATCAATCAGGCAGGAGAAGCAGCGATTACCCAACAGCTTTGCCAGACTGAGGCAGAAAGATTCGGCCAACATGCACATACCAAGATGTTTGTACCATCTGAGAAAATGTTCCATGTGACTGGCAAGCCACTCTCATGAAGCGCCACATATTAAAGAGAAATAAATGGCTCATCTTCGGAGAGGTCAATTGGGGGTTGAGGGGGGTGGCAGGTGGGTAGGAGAAGAGTGAAATATCTTTCTGCTGCTTGTACAATAATAGAAAATCTATCTTATGTCAACGTCATTTAACAGCATTACAGTTGGTCTGACACAGTGATCCTACAAATTGAAGTTATCAACATCTCCACTTGCCTATCATCAGGTTTTACTCAAATGAAACTGTCTCTCTTTCCACAGACTTTCCAAGATATGCATCACAGACAAAAATCAAGCACTACATGTCATATACTGACCACTTATTAGTAATTTCTTCCCTGTATGTCCTTAATTGTGCCATAGCCATTTCCTGAAATGAAGAGGCCATGTCCATAACTCTTCACAGTATAGATCATTTCAACCAAACACATCTTGAGTATTTCCATTTCCCAGATACTGTACTAGGATCAAAGATGCAACAATTAATAAGAAACCATTTCTTCCCTGAGAGAGTTTAATTTTCCCAGTAACTCACAAAGCCATTTTTCATAGTAAACACTTAAGAAATACTTGGTAAGTAAATGGATGCATGAACATGAATGTAAATAAATGCCAGCCACTATTTCAAAAATGTTTACAACAACAGAGTTGCTGTTTTTACTCTGAAAAGTTCATTTCTGCTATCCAAAAAAAAATGGTCTCGAGTATACTGACTCCAAGAGATTTCCCACTCGACTCTGAAATCAAGCACTTGGCCACACCTGCCAGGACAGTTTGGTGTTTGGTGACATGAGAGTAAGAATGTTTTGTTGATCTAGTTTCTACACATACAAACAGATACAAGAAGCCCCCATTGTCCACAGGGGATACATTCCAAACCCTCCCAGTGGATGCCTGAAACTACAAATAGTACTAAACCCTCTAATTACTGTTTTTTCATATACATTCCTATATACACATGCCTATGGTAAAGTCTGATTTTTAAATTAGACAGGGTAAAAGATGAATAACAATAACTAATAATAAAATAAAATAATTGCAACAATATACTATAACAAAAGAGATATGAATAAGGTCTCTTTCTCTTAAAATATTTTATTGTACTACACTCACCTTTTCACTTACAATAAGCACTTACGGCTTCTCTTTGACATATCTGAATTGTCAGCATCACTACTCTTGTGCTTTAGGGCCATTATTAAATAAAATAAGGGCTACTTAAACACAAGCACTGTGATACTGCTATGGTCAAGCTGATACTCAGATGGCTACTAAGTGAATAATGGTTGGTGCCGGAAGCCGGTCCATCCTTGCTGCTTGACACAGTCGCTGCAGGGAAGAAACATCTGCACAGCATATGTTTCAAGGGACCTGGCGTATATGGCAAACTGTTCTTAATATGTTTGCTCCCCTTCTTGGCGCTATGTGTTTTAACCAAGGTTACCTCTCTGAGAAAGGTTGTTTCCCCAGGTAAAGATTTTTACCTGAAGTTAGGGAGGGAATAAAACCCCTTAACTAAGTGCCAGGCAGGTAGTTAATCGCTTTAACTACGAACATCACACTCAAGCTACATAATCTTTACTCACTGGAATGGAGATAAGAAATGCCCTAACCTATGGAATAGAAATTGACAGGATTAAAATCAACTGGTATAAATACAGATGTAAGAAGACAATAAAACACAGAATCTGGCTGGAGAACCTAGCAAAAGAACATGGCAAGAGAACCTAGACAGAACCTGGCTGGAGATCCTGGATAGAACCAGGCGAGAGAACCCAACCATGCTGATCAACTGAACGCTGCCTCCGAGTCCTTCCTTCTTTGCCGACTCCGTCCACACCTTTGGGAATCCCTGGACCTGCTGGGGCTGGACCCCAACAGGTTGGGTAGCATCTGGAGTGGGATACACTGGACAAAGGGATGATTCACATCCCAGGCTAGATAGAGAGGGACAGCTCGAGATTTCATCATACTTCTCAGAACAGTGTGCAATTTAAAACAGATGAATTGTTTATTTCTGGAATTTTCTATTTAATATTTTCAAACAGTGGTTGACCAGGATTAACTGAAACCATGGAAAGCAAAACCACGAATATGGGGGGGGGGGGGGGCGGGGAAGGGGCTACTGTACTGTAAAGATATGCCTTCTATAATAAATAGGTCAAAGGAATCCGTGGTAAAGAGAGAATATCATAACACCTGCTATTTTCCTTTTTACAAATTTTCAAAAAAACATAGATTGCTCTGAAAGTCTGTCGCACTTACGTGGACATCAGAGAGCACACTTCCAGTGCGCCTCCCAGCCTGCACCTGACTGAGCAAAGAAGACTAGAGCAATCCTCTAAGTCTCACTTTGAGTTCAAGATCTGTCACTCCCATGAACCCTCCCCTGTAAGCAGAACCTGTAATATTTCACTGCCTACTTTGCAGGTCTGTTTTACTTGACCAAGCTCCCTGAAGGCTGGCACTGTGAACTGTTCATCTTTAAATGGCCCAATCCAGGTCAGACCCCCCCAGTGCAACAAAGAGGATTCAGGGCATATATTGGTTTATTAAATTAAATTTAAAATGCACTTTCTTTTGAGATATTTTGTAATACCCCTTGAAATAGTTGAGGATCCTTCAGCATATCACAAACCCAGAGTTGGCTATGGCTGTCCCAAATATCATGCCTCTAAAATATATTAGCTTGGGTCCCATGTACCTTAGGGAGAACCCCAGGCCTGGAATAAGCTAAGTAAGACTTCAAATACAGCAAGGCAGTGAAGCTTTAATTCCCTCTTCTTATAATTCCAGCAAATTACTCCCTTTAATAATATCCCAGGATATTTAAAAAAATGTTGTATATTACATTACACTCTTTCATGAATGTGAAAGAGCAGAAAGTAGGACATAACTACTTTGATGCACAGTAAGTACTATGCAAACCCACAGTAACACTGCTTAGGGAAGAATAAAGCATTTGGTCAGTATGATATAATTAAGGGGGGAAATGCCCTGCCTGGATGCAAGACTCTAAACTAGAAGATGCCTTGAAGTTTCATAATAAACCCAGGGAATAGCAACTAGAAATTGAAAGAAGGGTAACCCTAGAGAAAAACTTAACTTTCTTAACTCCTAAGCTCCTGACCCTTCAGCCACAGTACTCAACAAAGTTTCCACTGGCATTCTATTATGGGCAATCAGTTGTGGTATCTTGCTATCAATAATAATTAAAATATTGAAGTTTGCAGATAATGTATTTTTAATAAATTAAAGCAGATTCAAAATTACCTCTCCAACATTATTACTGTCACCTGCATTTCAACAGGTTTTCTTGATGCAAAAGAGAGCAGAATACACCAAGAACTGAGCAGCCAAAGACTATGTCATGCACCATGCAAGTCCACTCTGAAATTAAATATACTTAAATATGGAGGAACACTTAGGAAAATTTAAACAACATATGTTCATAGATTGCCTGAAGTAGTTCTCATCTGTGTGTGTGTGTGTGTGTGTGTGTGTGTAGTTCTCATCTGTGTGTGTGTGTGTGTGTGTGTGTGTGTGTGAAATATTGCACATGTTGACACCCTGTTTTCAGCCATGATACTATAGAACTTAATTTTTTGTTCAAAAAACTCAAGTAGACCTCTTTAATATTCAGAAAATATTTTAATTTAACTACTTTTATCTAAGTCTAATTAGTTAACCTCTAAGACATCTGAAAGATTATAGTAAAAACAATGTGATCCTCTCTCAAAGTAATCATTATAATCATCAGTAACATACACTGACATCGTTTGCATGACTGAAATGTGGAAGATACCTCACCTGTGTGAAGTAGGTCCACAGCATTATACTTCTTTAGGTCGGCTGGCTGCTTGTCATTGTTTTCGTGGGTCATTCCACAGTCCTTAATTCAACTGATTTTTCAGACATACAATATAGAGAGGACACCTCGCTGATATCACTATGCCTGCCTCTAGTAGAGATGCACTTTTCCTCCATTTGAGTGTTTTTCCTTTTTTCTGGATAGCTGTGAGATGTGCTAGTTTCTAAACCTTCCTTTCTTCCACGTACTTCCCAAAATGCTGGCCCAAATTTTCAATGTGCTTGGAAGGCTTGAACAAGCACAGGAAGCTGGAAATCTGCAGATAACTTCCCTGCTAGGCAAGACCTGCCCCTCATCACTGCTGGGGAGGAAGCATCCCACTCCATCTGCCCTCTACCCAATGCCTCTACTTGCCTGACTGGCCTTCACCCAGTGCCTGGTTCTAGTCCTACTCCCACACTCGGGTTGAGTGGCAGCCAGCTTCCAAATTCCAGTTTGACCAAGTGAAACCCTTGCTTAGCTCCTGCCAGGTCCTTTCAATAAATTGCCTTTTATAAAGTATCTTTCCTCAACTCAGATAAACCCTCCCTTTCCACAATTTAGCTTCTTACAACAATTGCAAGACTGCAAATCCCTACAACGTAAAAGTCTAATGCTACTATGTGCCTTGGCCTTTTCTCTAGATCCTTGAAAATCAAAATTGACCCCAATCATACTTTAATTTTTATTTTGGTGGCTTAAACTGGTCTCTCTCTTTTTTACCATCATGCCTCACATAAAAATCGATAATAGTATTTGACACACTCAGGAAATGGAAGAGGCGTGAGGCTCCAGCAACCCTAGGTCCTTCCCAGTCACCATGAGGACTGAGAGAATAAATATTTCAGCACTCCTATAGGCCTTCAAGGCACCAGAAGAAGGGGTGAGGATGGGAATTTGAGCTCCTGGAAGCATCCAAAATTCAATTTGGACTCTATCCACAGAGGGAGCTCTCTGGACAATGTGTGAGCTGCCAGGAGCAGAGGGTACCCAACTACATTAGTTTGCTAGGGCTGTGTAACAAAGAGCCATAAACTAGAGGGCTTAACCAACCAAAACTGACCGTCTCACAATCACTTCTGGAGGCCAGAAGTCCAAGATCAAGCTGTCAGCATGGTTCATTCCTTCAGTGGTTTATCAAGGAAAATCTGTCCCATGCAGCTCCCCTACTTTCTGGTGGTTTACTGGCCATCTTTGGCATTTCTTGGCTTGTAGCAGCATCACCTGATCTCTGCCTTCATCCTCACATGACATTCTCCCTGTGTGCATTCTCCCTGTGTGCATGTCTCCTTTGTATAAGGATGTCAGCCATACTGGATTAAGGTCACCTACCCTACTGCATATGGTCTCATCTCAATTAATTACATCTGCAACAACCCTATTTCCACCTAAGGTTCACATTCTAAGGTACTGGAAGTTTAGACCTCAGCATATGAATTTGGGGGGATAGAGTTCAACCCATAAAAACAACGATGATATTACCACTACCTGAGACAGGGCCTAGCACACAGAGGATATGCAATACATGTGTGCTAAATAAATGAAGACATGAATGCAGAATTCCTGCCTAGTGCAAAGACTCACTGAGTAGGGATTATTCATCTACTTTGAGGTGATAAAGAAGTATCTGGCTTGAGGTGATGTGATTTTATGATCACTGAACGCAATGGAGAACGAAGCTGCTTCTGTGAAAAAGTTTCTGAGACTGTTTCCTGAAAAATGGAGGTACTCAGCTGTCTGATCACAGAAGACTCTGAATTCGATGTTAGAGTGCTATAAACAGCAGCTAATATTATCCTTAAAAATGTCATATGGACTTATAAGATTTTAGTGCCAGATAAAAGTCTCTGAGTATTCAACTTATAGGAAAAGGAGGCCAGAGAGAAATAACTATACTATAATTAATTACATATGCAAATGATAGACTAAATTTAGACGCACAATTACATGTCTAATCATAGCTGGCAAAGGTTGGAAATTGCCTGCTTGGACTAAGGAGCATGCCTTCCGCTCTGCTCAGGTGCTCAGATCCCATCAGTCACCTCACTCTAGATCATGCTGGCTTGGAATATGATCCTGGAAGTGCCCAGGCTCCAGCGTCAGGAGCCTTGGTGATGTCACTCGGTCTCTCTGGGGCTCTCCCAGCATACAGTGCAGATATTACGCAGCATGGCCAGTCTGTGGTAAAGGCTGACCTGCAACTGCAGCTATCATGAAGTGAGGGGGAAGACAACTTTGTTGTCATTGCT
Organism: Myotis nattereri; assembly: GCF_964212035.1. NCBI lineage: Eukaryota > Metazoa > Chordata > Mammalia > Chiroptera > Vespertilionidae > Myotis > Myotis nattereri. The sequence goes on along the minus strand of NC_138076.1, from coordinate 37,878,407 downwards.
ACAAAGCAAACAGCTGTTACTGTGTGCAATTGCTACTTAAATATAAGCAATACCAGAAAAGTCCTTTTGGATGTATAGGAGCTTTCCGTGCACTCTAGTTAAAGTACAGTTTGCTGTGTCCTTCCATCAAGTCTGAAACAATTAGTTCTATAGTCTTATGCTGATGGCCACTGTGCATTTTTTTAAAGGACATTAGCTAAGGAGAGTGACTGATATATATAGATGTGTGTGTGTGTGTGTGTGTGTGTGTACAGAGAGCAGAGAGACAGACTGATGAAAGTCACATTGCTGATATCCCAAAATTGCCATTAAGCTATAGTTTCCAAGATTATGAAGCATATTATTGGTTTTTATTCTGATGATATCTACCAAACTGTATCTGTATCTGTGATCAGATACACACCTGTATGGTTTCCAGTGTCAAAATGTGTGTGTGTGTGTGTGTGTGTGTGTGTGTGTCTTCCCAAAGCAGCTGTAGGGTACTACAAAGAATAATGGTTTGGAAGTTAATCAGGAGTCCTAAGTTTGAGTCCCAGTCCTACCATTAATGAAAAATGAAAAGAATGATTTTTATTACTCAGACTGTGAGCATGAAATGACGTTATGTGAAAGCCTTGTAAACTACAAAAAATAAAATAAAACAACACTCATGAGTCTCACAGATCAGCAACGATAAGAATGGTGTGGTGCAAGTTTCAGGCAACCTTGTATTCTTCAAGGTGGAGACATGAATGACCAAGTCTTCCTGACATTTCTGAATACATCACCAGGATGCATGTCACTGGGGTCGCACTGGAATGGCCACAGGATTTCATCCTGAGCCTCTGCATGGGACTAGAGTTATCCTAGGGACAGTGGGGACTAGGCCAAGTTTCTCTCCAATATCTATACTTAGCCTTTTCATGCCCATTCACTCTCTTGGGGAGACATTTTCTCATATAATCTGAGAGGAAAGGGATCGGTTTGCTTGTTCAAAATAAGAAGTTGGAGTCAATGCAGTATTCTTACTTGGTGCAAGCGCTCTTTGAAAGAGAAGGCCTGGCAAAGACAAACCTGGGAGCACGGGGAGAAGTGCTGACCAGCCTCTACCTACTCACGTACATGCCCCACACCTATGTAATCATGTTCCCTTGAATGGGGCTGAAATATGGAAAACAGCAATGTGACATATGATGAAGCCAGGATGTATGTTTATTATGAATCCCCTAAGGAATAAGACCTAATTTCCTATTCCCTTGGCACCTCCCACCGAATTCTTAGCCAACTCCACATTTAAAAATTCCCTCTAGAACCAGTATTACTGTACTCTACATAGTCTTTATCAAATATGACCTCAGTTCATAACCTGGGTAGTTGATACAGTTCAAACACAGAGGAACTTTAGGCAATTCAAAGTGTTAAAATTTCTATTTCGGGCCGAAACCGGTTTGGCTCAGTGGATAGAGCATCGGCCTGCGGACTGAAAGGTCCCAGGTTCGATTCCGGTCAAGGGCATGTACCTTGGTTGTGGGCACATCCCCAGCAGGAGATGTGCAGGAGGCAGCTGATTGATGTTTCTCTCTCATTGATGTTTCTAACTCTCTATTTCTCTCCCTTCCTCTCTGTAAAACATCAATAAAATATATTTAAAAAAAAAATTTCTATTTCGGCTTGACAGGCTGGAGAGGAAGGGCACCAACTTGTAAGTCGGGAGGCCAGAGTGCATGACCTTGGAAAAGCCCCTTCATTGCTACGGGTCCCATTTTTTCCTTGAGAAAATGACTGAATTGAAATTATAGCTCTACTATTCCTTGACTCAGAGTTAATAAGCAGATCCAGCAAACTCCTACTGACTGCTTAATATATGTATGTATGTGTGTATGTATGTTATTCATGTATAGAGAGTGTTCCCAAATATATACACACACTTTGAATAATTATGAAGGCAGTATTTATTAAAATTTATTTCATTTTCAAAATTGAGCTATCAGCTGTTAAAGTGAGTATACATTTTGGGAGGAATATAATACATATATAAATACAAATAAATATATATGTATAGATAGATAGATATGGCTGGAAATTCAAGTTATATGGACTATTTTAATTTCCAAAGTATAGATAAGTGACCTAACATGCTGGTGGCAGCTCATAGTATGAATAAATGATAGGGCATAACAGTTTGGTTAACTTGGAGTTACCATATAACAATTAAAATTTTTCAAGGAATCATAGGGAAAAAATATGTATTAACAATGTAACTACACAGAATATAATTACTTTCAATTTATAAATGTGAATTTGAAATGTAAATACCTCCCAGGGTCATTATAATCATGCATTTTTATTACTAGTAGAAGTTGAAGTGCTAGTTAATGAAAATTTTATATAAATTCTTATTAGACTTTTTTAGACTTTATTTTTTAAAGTGTATGTGGGCATATGAGGTTATTACAGGTGAAGGTAACTGAACATTTGGACTTTTGCCAAAATGTGCTTTTATTTCACTAATTTTTATTGGAATTCGATGTGTTTTCTAAATTTGGGCAGGGTATGCTAAATACAAATACCACATCTGCTTCATTACAAGCAGCATTCCAGTAGTTTGTGATTCTATAACTAATAATAAAAAATCATTGCTCATCCTTATTAATTGACTCAGATTAATTAACACCTCCTCCCTCTCCCCACCTTACATTTTAATTATCTTCAAACCCCAAAGTTCAAAGTGACCTTAAATTTATTTTTTTTAAAAAATCAAACCAAACTGCCCTAAGAACAGACCAAATTTCCTCAGGCAGACCCAGGCCAGGATGGTCTGACCTAGACAGGGTTAGATTGAACCCAAAAATCTAAGGATCTGAGAGAGGCACTAGGATCTGAGCGCTAGGACACAGGGTGGCTCACCAAGCACATTCCTTTCCAGCATTCACTAGAATGAAAAGCTAATGGGCAGGAGATGTACCTTCTAGGAAGAGTGTAAGCATCACTTTTCTAAACACACCTACATATTGCTCTTTAAATGCCATGCCAAGATCCACAGAGTTTTGCCATGAACTATTTGAGCAGTTAATTCAGTGGCTGCTTAATATTTGCAATTTAACAAACTTAAACTATAATCACCTGAAACATGCTTTCCTACCAAGATTGAGGCATCACCATGTAATGGAGAAAATCAATTAAATATACCCTGGCCTGGAGTACAGGAACACATCTACACTAATAAAAGAGAAAAATGGTAATTGGCGTATGGCGATACCTTTTTCATTGGCTAATCAGGGCTATATGCAAATTAACTGCCAACTAAGATTGGCAGTTAACTGCCAACTAAGATGGCGGCTAATTTGCATATGTAGGCACAATGCAGGGAGGTGAAAGGGAAAGCAGGAAGAAGCCCCCTGCCACTGACAGTGATCTGAAACCCAGGGGGGAGCTAAGAGCTGGGGGGCAGGGCAAAGGCGGCCCTGGGGCCGCCTTTGCCCTGCCCCCCAGCCATGATCGGAGAATCAGGCGCCTTTGCCACCCTGGCCAGTGATAGCAGGAAGTAGGGGTGGAGCCAGCGATGGGAGCTGGGCACGGTCGAAGCTGGCAGTCCCAGGAGTTAGGGGTCCCTTGCCTGGGCCTAAAGCGGAGCCCACGATCGCGGCGCCCCCCACTGCCACTGCAGGTCCCCGCTGCCTGGGCCGGACGCCTAGGCCAGAGGCGTTAGGCCTGGGCAGGGGAAGAGCCTGCAACCGCGGGGAGCTGGGGGTCCCCTGCCCAGGCCTGACACCTCTGCTGGAGGCCTCAGGCCTGGTCAAGGGGCCGATCCGGTGATTGGTGATCGGAGGGTGATGAGGGTCAACTCCTCTGGCCGAGGCATCAGGCCTGGGTGGGGGCGGAGCCGGGGATTGGGGGGATATGATGGTCCCCTTGCCCAGGCCTGAAGCCTGGGTCAGAGGCGTCAGGCTTGGGCGGGGGGTGGGGCAAGCGATCAGAGGGAGATGGGGTCCCCTGCCCAGGCATGATTCCTGGGCCAGAGGCCTCAGGCCTGGGCGGGGGCCAGAGCCAGTGATCGGGGGGAGATGGGGGTCCCCTGTCCAAGCCTGACACCTCTGGCGGAGGCGTCAGGCCTGGGCAAGGGGCCGATCAGGCGATCGGAGGGTGATGGGGGTCAACGCCTGAGGGCTCCCAGTATGTGAGAGGGGGCAGGCTGGGCTGAGGGACACTCTCCCCCTCCCCACCCCCCACCCAGTGCACGAATTTCGTGTACCGGGCCCCTAGTTTATTATGATTGGGAAAGACCTATTAGGCCTGTCCATCACATGCCAATATATAATGTATCCCTGAGGCTTTGTGGATCCCATAACTGCCATGATTTTAATGGTGGTGAGTCACAGGCATTTAGGAAGATGGAGTACTTCAGTGACTATCAATTGGACTCTTGAGATGCACATATTCTTTTAAAAGATTATCCAAAATGTCTCATTCCCTGACTCGTACATGATTTTCCTTAGGTGAATTGTTATTATTTACTTGGCAAAAATAATGTGAAACAAAACCCACATGGAACTTTTGTAATTTCAGAAGATTAGTATGTTTGTTGCTTCATACTAAAACATATATAAAATCATTCCTAAAACATACATTGTAATGTGTTCTAATCCCACATACCTATTAAATAAATAAATATACATCCTTTCCCTTTCTGTCCAAACCCCACCACTCCCAGTTCATCTTCAAACAAACAAAAAAAAAAAATTTCAACATGTGATATTAAAATCAAAACAAAATAAAAGTTAGTTAAAAATTCTACTTTCGCCCATCCAGGTGTGGCTCAGCAGTTGAGCATCAACCCAGGAACCAAGAGGTCACCGGTTCAGTTCCTGGTCGGGGCACATGCCCGGGTTGTGGGCTCTATCCCCGGTGGGGGGCCTACAGGAGGTAGCTGATCGGTGATTCTTTCTCATCATTGATGTTTCTGTCTCCTTCTCCCTTCTTCTCTGAAATTAATAAAAAATATTTTTTAAAAAATTCTACTTTGACCTCTTCTTACTTTTCTCTCAAGTTGATCCTTACGCCAGCATTTTTTAAACGGGCAAGCAGCATAAAGATGAAAAAAATCCCGGTGGTTTCTGCCATAACATAAAGTTGGTTAGTATTGACTCCAGTTATCCCCCCCCCCTTTTTTTGCCCAAGTGTAAAGTTTAAAGAATTGCTTCAAGGTCAGTTTATAAATTATTATTAACACTGTGTCAGCATTTGACACATTCCAGTATGTAAGAAATACAGTGAAAGATAGCTACATGTCAGTTTGAGTCCTTTTAAACTGCATTATTCACAGATTTCTCTAATATCTGTAATTCTGAGTCTTTACATGGAATAAGAGTTATATGTAGTTAAAATGGAATTATATGTTTGTTTGTTTTTGTTTTTGTTTTTAAATATATTTTATTGATTTTTCACAGAGAGGAAGGGAGAGAGATAGAGAGTTAGAAACATCAATGAGAGAGAAACATCAATCAGCTGCCTCCTGCACATCTCCCATAGGAGATGTGCCCGCAACCTAGGTGCATGCCCTTGACCGGAATCGAACCTGGGACCTTTCAGTCCGCAGGCCGACGCCCTAGCCACTGAGCCAAACCGGTTTCGGCAATGTTTTTATAGATCTTTAAACTGCCCCTTTTATTCTGTTTCTTGTCTTTATTATTGATGATGTATGCTAATCGGATGCCATTAGTCTTTTCATAAACTTTATATGAGTTATCTAACAAATAACTATGAAAAGATGGTTTTACTATTCAAAAGTATTGACATGACACTGGTAAAGGACAAAAACCTATCTCAGCATCAAAGTGAAATCATATTATTTTATACAGTAATCCATGTTAAATTTAGCAAACATCTTTTTAAAAACTTTGTTGGCTCCTGTGTGAATATAAGCATTAAGGTCTTACCAGTCTCCCCTGTTTTTTTTAAGCTTTGAGCATTGAAAAAGATATGTGATCTAGAATAACTGACATCTGAGCAATCATTTTTTAAAAGTTTGTAATAGCCGAAACTGGTTTGGCTCAGTGGATAGAGCGTCGGCCTGCGGACTGAAGGGTCCCAGGTTCGATTCCGGTCAAGGGCATGTACCTGGGTTGCGGGCATATCCCCAGTGGGAGATGTGCAGGGGGCAGCTGATCGATGTTTCTCTCTCATCGATGTTTCTAACTCTCTATCTCTCTCCCTTTCTCTCTGTAAAAAATCAATAAAATATATTTTTTTTAAAAAGTTTGTAATAAAATTACTTCAAAATATTTAATTCATAGTATCAATAAAATGTCTCACCTGTAGGGAATTTAAATTCAGGTTTTGAGATTCATTGGCTGTTCTCTCATTTGCAACATACAACTGAGGGAAACAACTTTAGTCCAGATCAGTGATTCTTTCCCTGAGCCTCCAAACCATTGCCGAACAGGAATTTACAAGAATTATCTAGCATAAGAATATTCAGAGAACCCTGGTGTGCAGCCCCTGAGTGTCTGTATGTGTGTGTGTGTGTGTGTGTGTGTGTGTGTGTGTGTATTCTGTGCCTCCATTGTATTTGAGCACATGCCCATTTGGAGGTATTACCATATTTATCTTTTGCTTATATTATTGGGGAAAGAAAGAAACATAGAGAAACATGATAATAATTTTACAGTCAAGAACAATAATCATAGCTATTAAATTCAGTGTTCCCAAAACATGTCTTCATTCTAAAATGAAGACATGTATTGGGTACATGTCTCTTGCCTCCCTCTCTCTTGCCTTCATACAACATACATAAGAGCCTGCTGGTGGTCATTATTAAGAGCTAGTATTAAGCTGGTCGGTCTGCCCAGGTTCAAATTCTGGCTCGACTATTTATTTACTCAGTGCTTCCTTGGGTCATTTATATGTCAGTTTCTTCATCTACAAAATGGTCATTTCTTTTCATTCATTCAACACATGTATACAGTGTCTAATATATGCCCACCATTGTTCTCTGTACCAGATAGACAATATTCACATGAGATTTGTGTCCTTGTGAAACTTTCATGCCAGTGGTCCTTGCGAGGATGAGATCAAACCATGGGTGCAAAGCCTTTAGCAAAGTAGCTGAAACAGAGAAGGCCTTCAATAAAAATGTCAGTTAATAGGATGATGATGATTATTATTATTATTGCTGTTATTATTATTATAGGCACTAGACACCATGCCAGACACTGCACACATGATCTCTCACCTTCAAAACAACTGGGTACAATAGTGATTAACCCTGTTTTACATGTGACAAAACTGAGAATCAGTGAAGCAAACTGTCTGACCCATTCACAGTTCCTTCTTCCTCTTTTAAAGATAGACATTACACTTTCATGTGAGAAATCCTGTTGTGTAATCACATTACAAATATTAACATTCATATAACTTCTTAAAATCCACCATCTTCTCTTATTCGATCATATTGTCTGCTAAACATTAATTGATATTTATTTCTGTTGATAAATTTTAGAACTATTAAAGGTGATTTTTTAGAAACTTGACTGTAATTCTCAGTCCATTATCATAAACACACATGCACACACACATATAAACAGCACAGTCATGTTTTAAAAATAAACATCTTTGAATTCAAAGTATATCAAAGAGAAAAATGTTCAAAGGGAATAGAAGGAACCCAACAAGAACTGATGGGGCCAGATCTCCAGAAACAGCTCTCAAACATTACCCTACAAAAATAATGAATATAGGACATGAGGGAAAAATGAAAAGATTATCCTGGTTATAATCTGATTATAATACTGATTAGAAAGATTACTAGAGGCCCAGTGTGCAAAAATTTGTGCACTCTGGGGGTGGGGGTGGGGGGGTCTCTCAGCCCGGCCTGCACCCATTTGCAGTCCAGGACCCCTTGGGAGATGTCCACCTGTCGACTTAGGCCCACTTCCCAAGGGGATCAGGCCTAAGCTTTCAGTCAGACATCCTTCTGGCAGCCAGGGAGCCCTCGGGGGATATCTGACTAAAGGCTTAGGCCCCCAAGGGAGCTGTGATGAGGAACCTGGGGTGACAGAGGAGCCACGCTGTCCCGCCCCACCGCCCTGGATCGGGTCGCACACGGAATGCCCACCTCCCCCGGGTCACAGATAGCAGGCCCAGATGGCGGCAGGACAGGCGGGATGGCGCTGTCCCGCCCCACCAACCCGGGTGGCAAATAGCAGGCCTGGATGGTGGCAGGGCAGGCAGGATGGCACTGACCTGCCCTGCGGGCAGTATGCAAATTAGCCACCATCTTTGTTGGTGGTTAATTTGCATATCACGCTGATTAGCCCATGGGAAGCGTAGCAAAGGTATGGTCAATTACCATGTTTGTCTATTATTAGATAGGATGATCATAGCTAGAATTATTTTTTCCAAAGAATTTTGAAAAGGAACAGAATAACCTTTAATCAGATCAAGGTTATCAACAGAAGAAAAAAATCTTAGAAAAATATTACTATTAAATTATTTTTCTCTTTTTGTTGACAAGAAACAATATCAACAGTCCTTACAATACCACTTTGGGCCATTCTCAGATTATTCCCTTTGCTGAGCATTTCCTTAATGATCTTGTCTCCATCACACTCCCTCTTGTTCACATCACTCTGCCATTCTGGCGACCCAGCAGTGTATGAATGGGCAATGAGACATTCTCAGGCTGTTTCCTCTGCCTGGAATTCTATGTTCCAGATAGTGTCATGATCAATGCCCTTACCTCTTTGAAGAGACCTACCCTGACCATACTATTTAAAATTTAAATGTGCATCTTCGCCTTCACCACAACATTCCTAATCCCACCCATCCAACTTTACATTTTCTCACAACACTACCATCTATACTAATAAAAGGGTAATATGCTAATTAGACAGGACATCTTCCAGATGTCCTTCCTGACAAAGCCAGGCCCAGGCGAAGCTGCCCACCCTGCGGTCCCGGGTACCAGTGGCTGCAGCCTGGGAGAGGGAGAAGCCACCCGCCCCTGGTCCCGGGTGCCTGAGGTGGTTAGGGACGATCAGGCAGACAGGCAGGCAGGCGAGCGGTTAGGAGCCAGCGGTCCCAGATTGCGAGAGGCATATCCAACTGCTGGTTTAGGCCCACAGGGATCGGGCCTACACTGGCAGTTGGACATCCCCCAAGGGGTCCCGAATTGGAGAGGTTGGAGGGTGGTCTGAGGGACCCCCCCACATGCACAAATTTCGTGCACCAGTCCTCTAGTCCTCTATAACACTGTATACTACACTTATCTGCCCATGTTTGTTTTTTAGTTTGTCTATTTCCCCCCACCTATCACAAATTAAATATAAGTTCAATGAAGATACAGAATTTTTTTACTTTGTCCATCTGTTCATTGATGTATCGTGAGTGTATAGAAACAGTGCCCAGAATAAACAACCAAAAAGTATTAAATTTTAAATGCCAATTATTTTTTTCACATTGGCTCCAATGAACACAGGTGATGCATAAAAGCAAAACAAAACAAAACAGTCCTTGTACTTCTGGCTGGGCATTCTTGAGAGGAAAGGAAAACTTAGATTCTCTATTATTTAAGGGATTGAAATGTGAGATGAATCACAATCATTCTGAATATTCTTTAATTCAAGTTTTAAGGCACAATCGCAAATAACATCCAAATACAAAATGTAAAGAATAACCCAGAAGTCCAGGAATAATAATCAAAACTCCAAATGCAAATAACTAGAGAAAAGAAATTTCTCCACTAAAATAGACACTTCTTCAAAGATGGTCAATAGACATATGAAAAAAACTGTTCAATGTCACTAATCATCAGAGAGATACAAATTAGAACTATAATAAGATATCACCACACAGCTGCCAGAATGGATACCATTAATAAAGCAATATATAAGTGCTGGTGAGGATGTGGAGTAAAGGGAACACTAGTACACTGTTGGTGAGAATGTGGAGTGGTGCAGCCACTATGGAAACCAGCCAAAATATTTTTTAAGGTCACTTAATATGCTAAAGTCACAAACTGCAAAATGCCAAGAAAAAAAAAAGAAAGAAAGAAAGAAAACCAACAACAACCCACAATCCATAGCTCATAGCTGAGCATTCTCACAAATGAAAAAATGAGTTTCTTAATATAAGCACCTATTATATATTAAGAGTGCAACCTACCACTGCTTATGTACTAGGAGTTAGAATAGAATTACAGATTTATTGGTGCTCCCTGTGAAACTGACACTCTCTAAGCCTCTACAACATCATTTGCAGGAATAGGAGAATCCCAACACCTTATACGCTTTTGACAAACCTCTCTCCTTCCTGCCCACTCATCACACCCAGTCTCACCACCACCACCTGCCTAGAGACCATTGGAGTTAACAGGATTTTCCACTCTAAAAAAGCCCAGGATTTTCAATTAATTCCTTCTCAGACTGCCATCCCATAAGGGCCTTAACATGCTCTTCTCTGACCCAATCCACCATGCCCCGAATCCTGAAATTTTTCCACTGTGTCCACCAAAGCTCATAATCATGAGTACAATCCCCTCCTTGCTCAACTCCTTCTCTTGACTCTCTTCCTTAGTTTCTTGCTCCAGATTGATACCTGGCTCTCCTTGGAGGACTCAGCTTCTTCTTCTTAGCTCTGTGAGTGAACGCTGCTTTCTTTTCCACATAACCCTAACGATCCTGCCAAAAACTAGGTTGGTGTCCTCCTTCTCCTGTTTGCCAAATAATTCTCCTATCCTCTTCCTAAAAGACCCACAGCTCCTCAGGAGTCATTATGAGCAGATCATTCTGCATCTTTTAAAACTTATCAATAACAACTTGTTCCTTCTTGCAATCATCACTGACCATTTGCTACAACCCCTTTCCTTTCAGAGTTCTTTAGCTTTTAACTCACCATCAATATCTAGAATAAAACCTGAAAAAATCGTGGTAATTTCTTTTTCCAGTTAACAATGTTCTTTAAGTTCTTGTACCTTTCCTCCAATGATCTTGTACTCTGCCCCACTTCAGCTGCTCAGACCTATGTTTACACAAGAAGACTTAACCCCCTGAGTAACCTCATTATCAAGCATCCCACTCTCCGACCACCACCTCCTGTTTTCCATCTCCATCCCTCATTCTTGAACCCTAGCAAGACTTAAAATCCATTGAGCTCATCACCTTACCCATGTCCCTAACACCTCCATATGTCCTCATTTCCCACCTTCCCAACTTAAATTTTATAATTATCTCTTTATTACACTCTTATGGTAAAATGCTGACCACAATGAAACCCAATTTTCCACCTACTCTGTTGATCCTGACCTCATTTGAGAAGCATGCTCACTCCCCAGAAATTGAACTTACAACCACACTGATCATTCTCACTCTGAATACATGACCACTTACACCAAGTGAGCCTTTAAAGCTGGTGGACAATGAAACTGTGGAGGGGTGCTCTGGTCACTTCTGGAGGATAATTCTGCACTGCAGCTTCTCCCATCTGCACCCTCTGCTCAAGATTTGAATTTTGCTTTTTCAATAAAAAAAAATGAACAATCAGAAGAGAATGCCTTCAACTCCCACATATCTTCACCAACCAGTACAATATGCCAATCCTCTGCCTTCACTCCTATCATTATGAACCATTTTCCTTGCTCCTAAGATCAAGCCCTCCACTTCTATATAAGGTCCTATTCCACCTAGTCTGGAACATTGCGGTAGCAATTCTCACATCTCTCTCCTGCATCATCAATCAATTTTCCATTTATACTAGACTCTTACCCCATATCACTTAATCATGCAGTATCTCAAATCTTTAAAAATAAAAGAGCCCACATTCTCCTGATGTAGGACCAACCTTTTGACACATGTCTCTAAAGAGTTGTCTCTACTCTTGCTCTCTCCTGTTCTTCTGTCTCCTCCCAGGTTCTCTTTAGCCTCTCCCACTTCAATTATGCCTTTGCTCACATCTTTGTTCCAGTCTGACCTTTTCAGCAAAACCCTCAAAACACAGTAAGCAACCAACAAATGAATGCCCACTTTTATATTATCCCAGATCAAAAGGTACAAAGCAATTTAATGCTTATGTTCTGAGCTGCTCCATTTTCTAATATTCCAATATCCAAAGGTCCCAAAAGATATTATTCCAGCTTATACAATTTAATATAGATATTAGTACAGACCAATACCTTTGGCTCAAAGTGGAAATGTTGTCCTACTCCATCATATGAATATCTATCAGTTTTCATTTATTAGCTAAACTTTTGCCTCATTCTTATACATTCACATTTTGCTAGGCCCTGAGGGCAATAGCATATGATGCTGCTACTGTATGCCTACACACACCATCCAAAAAGGCATAGAAAATCACTGCAATGATATAAAGCCTGGCTTGTTCAAAACATGGGACCTGAGGCAAAATGTCATCATCTGTTTAAAACGCTTTGTTTGAGCACTGTTATCACCAAAAGGTATTACAGCATTACTTCTCATGCCATCCTTATAAACAAGGTGAAATATAAATAAATAAAATGGAATATGGCGAACACAAGCTACATAAAGTGCACAATGAAGGATGTTAAAAGTTCAAATGCATTTTCATGTATAATTGACTAAAGAATGATATAATCACAACAGTTTGGGGCTGGTGGTATAGCATTCTCATTTTATAAATGAGGAAACAGCAATGTACAGCACAGGGAATATAGTCAATAATCCAATATAATAAAACCCTAATATGCAAATCAACCGAACGGCTGAACAACCGGTCGCTATGACGCACACTGACCACCAGGGGGCAGATGCTCAACACAGGAGCTGCCCCCTGGTGGTTACTGCGCTCCCACAGAGGGAGCGCCGCTCAGCCAGAAGCCAGGCTCATGGATGGCGAGCGCGGTGGCGGTGGCGGGAACCTCTCCTGCCTCCACTGCAGGTGGGCGGTAAGGAGCGAGAGTTCCCGGACTGCGAGAGCCCCAGACTGCGAGAGTGATGTCTGACTGCCGGCTTCGGCCCAACCCCTGGGGGCATCGGGCCTAAGCCGGCAGGGGGACATCCCCCAAGAGGTTCCAGACTGCGAGAGGGTGTGTAGGTTGGGCTGAGGGACCCCCCTGAGCACACGAATTTCATGCACCAGGCCTCTAGTATCATAATAACTGTGTGTGGTGACAGATGGTTACAATGGTGATCACTTCGTAAGACATGTAAATGTTGAACCACTCTGCTATACACCAAGCATGTCAAACTCGCAGCCAGCTGTGAGTATGACATGCTTGCTATACAACTAAAACTAATATAACACTGTATGTCAACTATAATTAACTATAATTAAAAAATAAATTTAAAAAAATAAATAAGGAGACTGAGGAGGTCTGCTGAGTTAGTATGAAGAGAATGGGCATGGGAAAAATGCTTCCCCATGGAAAGAAAAGTAACTTCTATAGAGCAAATCCCCTATAGCAGAGACAGGCAGGAAATACAATAAAATAGAAAGGGCACAAAAATAGCAACCAGCACAGAACTGAGGGCAATAAATATTTGTGCAAGAACTGAACTAAGAGTGAAATGACCTGAATTCTAGTTACAGCTCTGCCCAAACTCTCCTTAAATAAATTACTTTACCTCTTTAATCTTATTTTTCTCATCTTTGTACTTACATTACAGTTGGTAGGTTCCACTGACTTAAGGACCTGTTTGGGGGGCTGACTGTAATTTGCAGGGGCAGGAAACAAAGAAGAAGAGAAAGTTTATTTTTTTATTGATACCTAGAGAGAGGAAGGGAGAAAGAGAGAGATTTGTTGTTCCACGTATTTATGCATTCATTGGTTGATTCCTGACCAGGGATCGAATCTGCAACCTTAGGGTATTGGGATGATGCTCTAACCAACTGAACTACCCAGCCAGAGCAAGAAGAGAAATTTTTTTGTACTAAGACTATAGGGTTGCTCTGCGATATGAAGGCCCAACAGTCACATTTTATTTCAATAAATAAAAAATGTACATTTGAACAAAAGGGTAAGAATAAACCAATAGTTGACTGCCCATTTTCCCAAAGAAAATGCACAAATAAAGCATTAGAAGTAAAATAGTCATTATTCTGAGGCGCCATTATACATCAATATTTTAAATATATAAATTTAAGATAGCATTTTAATTATCACATATTTTATGTGTGTGTAAAAGACTAATGAGAATAAAAAAAAATGCATAATAGTGAGAATCCCTTCTGCCACATTTGTAAAGCTAAGGGAAAATTCCATTTTCCCAGAATTTGAGGATGCAATCCATGAGTTCTCCTGAAAGAGCTTTACCAACATATTTTTTTTATAAATTCAACTGCTGTGCATCATGTCCTTAAATACATCATCCACAGATGATGACTAACTCACAGCAGACCTGTCTCCGCTCAAGGGCTAGTTGAAGCTTTGCCATCCTTTTTGACAGTTCTAAGTATTTCAGTCATCAATAATAATCTTTACATATAAGTTTCTTAACATTTATAAAGCCCCCCCAAAAAAAAAAAAATTTTGCAAGTCAGGCAGATTTTGCATATATATTTTTCAAGTAGAAATGAAGAGACATGAAAAGTGCTATTTCTCAAGAAACAGCTCAGTTATAACCAAATCAAAAATAAGGGGAGCACTATCTCAATTCGTTGAGGTTCTGCTTCCGGCATATGTCGACAGTTTGGCTCAAATAAACTCACAAAAATTCTTTACAGGTTTCAATGTTTTTTTTTACGTTAACATAAGGAACAGCTAATGAAATGCTTTGTAATTTCTTTAACACTGTTTTGCTATAAAGGATCATACTGCACCCTTGGTCTCTGGCACATGCTTCAAACCTTCCCAGAGGGGGAAGGTGCGGGCTGTGGTCAGCTGGCCAGCTTAATAAAGGCTCTTAAATTTAAAAAAAAAAAAATAAGGCCAGAAGTCTCACTTTTAATTCTCTGACCTAACTATCTCCAACTGCTTCTAACTAGTGAGATGACTTAAAGCAGATCACAACATAAAGGTCATATGAAGATGGTTCTATTTGTGGCATTTCTAGAAACATTACCAGTTCTATGTGTCAAGCTATGTAAAATTTGGGAACTAGATTATCATACTGCACTATGTAAATCTTGGGGTATCCAACATGCCACCCACAGGCCATATGAAGCTTTCAAAATTGAAAAGCCTCATACATATATAGCAGATTCACTCCAAAAAGTAAAACTTCCCTTCTACTTTAACCCAATGTGGCTCTCACATATGGGAAATGTCTACTGCTGAAAACACATCTAAGTCCATGATTTATAACCAGAAAATCAGTTGGCATCTGTGAGAACATGACTCATAGATTTGTAAGCAAGGTGGGGGAGGGAAGATGTCTTTATTCCAAATAAAGAGAAACTGGGCCAAAAAAGAGCCTAGTTTAGGGTCCACTGGTTAATATATTAATGATTAGCAATTAATGCAATGACATATCAAATCTTAAAAAATAAAAGATCTCACACTCTCCTCATCCAGGACCAATTTTTTGACATGTTACTCTAAAAAGTGACCTTGCTCAGGGTCAACTTGTTAATATGTGAAGATTAAACGAGATTTAAAGATTATGTCTTTGGTCTGAAACGGAGTCCCTTGCTGTACAGTGTCCCTTGGACTCCATGAAGAGCCAAAAATATGGATGTTACACAAGAAGAGGCCCCTCAGCTTTCAGTACAGTAAGAACACAAAGGCACTGCCAGAGATATTCAGCATGACTCCTGCTTATGATTTCCTGTGTTCTGATGATGGGAGATATAAACAGTTACCAACCAGTTACCAAAAATACTGAGCAGAGTCACAAAGGACACAAGCGTCTGAGAGTGAATAAACAATGCCCCTCCAAACCTGCTGCTGTCCATTCAGTGCCAACATTTGCTCCCTGACAAAAAAAATGTCTTTTCTGAGACACTACCTGGCCATTTGTTATGTTAATCTCCAGTATGTGAAGGGCTCTTCCTACCAGAGAAATCACCCAACAGTCACTACAGGATGTTTCTTATTTTGATGACTGAAAGGTACATGCTGGGTCTGAAAGAGGGAGCCATTGATTTATTTTCACCACTTTTCCCTGGCTGGCAGCAATTTGAAAGAGAAGGAACAAGCCAGATCACTCATCTGCCTACTTGGCATGCCTGGTAGTCATGGGAGCCTGTCTCAAGGCCATCTGTTAGGACCCAGCCTCTCCGAACATACACAGAAAGATGATGTCAAAAAGGGTGTGCTTGGGGACTCTTCCCCCTCCCCACGTGGGAGTCTGTGCTGTGAGATCTTTTCCCTTCCCCATGTGGGAGTCTGTACTTGTTCTTTAATAAATCTCCACCTTTGCTACACCAAAAAAAAAAAAAAGAAAAGAAAGGAAGAAAGAAAAGGGTGTGCTCTAGTCCTGCTAATGAGCCACCAGAAGACCCAGGCTGAGCAACCCACACACTTCATTACTCCCTCAGCAGTCAGGTCCTATCAAGTCATAGATTTGGGCTGAAAGAATTACTTTTAAGTTGATTTGCCAAATAAATGTTCAGCTGATTGAAATATATCTGGCTTAGCCCTATCTCATAGACATGTAGGTAGGTAGATGCAGTGAATCAATAGAAATGCACCTTGCACACAACCTACAAAATGAAACCTGCCTTAGAGGACCTCATGCTCAGCACTTGCTTGATGGTGTGTTTCTGTACCGTCAAACTCAGCTCTCAGATGCCCCCTAAATTACTGCAGCCAGAAAGGCAGTCTGCAGCATGCAGATGATGGCTACTTTTCAGAAATAATGGTGTCATGTAGCTCTGCTTCAGTGAAATAAAAACAAACAAGATATTCTCTCTTGCCTCAACATCACCCTGTTGCAAAAGATTCATGATCTATTATAAAGAACTGCCAATCACTACACATCAGATTGAGATAAAAAGAATACATTGGTATTGGTTTTTTGGAATCAGATATCTAACTTCATGTTTAATGCACAGTATTTATGAACTCTACTGGAAATAATTTAGCCATCTAAGACATTTCAAATTTTACCTTTGTACCCTATAATGTGTCTTGTTTTTTAGTTATCTATGACATGATCACGTGAAAGATGTCCTAGATTTTTCAAAATAATTTATATGAAAACGAGTGAACTTCTGGGATCTAGGGCCACTTAAGCAGTTGTGTTGGCGGCACCCCTTCAATGACAAGAAAGCACCCATTTTTAATCCACACTGACACCTAAAGCTATCAGGCAGGCCGAACTGGTTTGGCTCAGTGGATAGAGCGTTGGCCTGCGGACTCAGGGGTCCTGGGTTCGATTCCGGTCGAGGGCGTGTACCTTGGTTGCGGGCACATCCCCACTGGGGGGCGTGCGGGAGGCAGCTGATCGATCTCTCTCATAAATGTTTCTGGCTCTCTATCCCTCTCCCTTCTTCTCTGTAAAAAATCAATAAAATATATTTAAAAAAAAAAAAAAAAAAAGCTACCAGGCAGCACCTGGAAGCCACAGTGTTAGAACCATCAACAAATCTGCTTTTTTCCTCTTCATACCCCTTCTACCGAAACTACCTTCCCTTCTATGCTCAGCCCCCATTCTTTCAGGGGCCTTCCTACTTTACATCTTTCAGTTTATATGTCTGCATTTTCAATTAGGCTCCCTGTTTTATAAAGTCCAGTCTCTAAAGCTATTGTGCAAAGAGAGAATAACATCATCACAGACAACACTAAAGTACCATAATGTTAGCCTTCATATCACCATTCTTTGATTTCCCATATAGATTATTTTGTTTGGTCCTTCCTGCTAAAAACTTCCATTGCTTAGATTTTGGACCTTGTGGGCTTTCTAAATTACTTCTAGTTGAATTCTCTCTATATCTACCAGTATATACCAGCCTATTCCATAAATAATGTAAGTCTTCTCAATAAGACCAATCTTTTGTTAAGATCAAGTAATTTTAGCGGACATACCCCAAACCCTATTCCCACCAAGAAATAAGATACAGCCAAATTTTAATAGAAATGAGTATCTACTAAAGTGAGACACCAATGAGATGCACTCCACCTTACCCTGCAGAACCTAGTAAAGGTTCAGACGTTGGAAGCACCAGGTAGAATATAAAAGAAGATAAAGGGGATAAATGGTGATAGATAGAGACTTGACTTGGGATGGTGACACACAATATGGTGTACATATGATGTGTTGTAGAATTGTGCACCTGAAACTTGTATAGTTTTGTTAACCAGTGTCACTCCAATAAATTCAATAAAAAGGTAAATAAATAAATACAAAATACTTTAGATTTCCCTAGTTCTATATTTGTACAAGTTATTTTATTATCTAACCTGAGCCAATTATAATACAAGCATACTGGCAAGATTATTTAATATCTATTCTGAAGACTGAACTAAGAATTCATTTTATAAGTTAGACTAATTTAGAAAGGGAGAAAATATTTGCATAATAAAAACAATTTAAAAAGAGGGTTTGAAAATCGCTATAAGAAACATTTATTTCCCTGTGTCCCCACCTCCAACACAACCTATTACCTGCCTACCCATCCCTCAGTCCATAAGAGTATTGAGAAATATTCCACAGAGAAACTGAGCCTGAGAATCTTAGAACTCAGGACATCAGGGACAGTGGGTGGTGGGGTGAGAAAACGGTGAGACATCCAACTCTTCCTTCTGACCAGGTCTAGAAAGTCAGTAGCCAGGTTTGTGCTTCCTTACAAAGAAATTAGAGGATCCTGCTCTGGAGAAACTAAGGAAAGATATACTGATTGTTAGTGGTCCCCCACTAAAAATGATCTGCCTGGTCACAGAAAAGCTGATCAATGAACAAACCCAACTATCTCACAAAGCTTGTATCAGTGTTCAAGCAGGAACATGAGAAGACAAGTAAGAATTCCCAAACATTAAGAAAGTCTCCAACTGAAACAAAAGATAGAGAATAAAAGAGGGGAGCGGGATAAATTTTCAAATAATTGGAAATTGGTATAAAATTTAGCATTATGAATTAAAAATAAGATGGCATAAATAAGAATTTAAAAAATCTGTTCTTTGAAATTAAAAATATGAAAGTTAAATATTTTAAATCCAATAAAGAGATTGTTCCTGGAGAGGAAGAAAAATACAAAGAAAGGGCTTATAAACAAACAAAAAAGAGAGAAGTAATTTAGAAAATCCATGTGGTCCAAAAATCTAATAGGAGTTTCATCAGGAAAGACAAAAAAAAAAATCTATTTAAAGATTATCAAAGAAATAATAAAAGAACATTTCTCAGAACTAAATGATGTGGGGCTCCAAACTGACAAGTTCTTGAAAATGTCTAGTAAAATCAATACAGATCCACATCATATACCTAAAAATTCCAGGAAATGGATTGAGAGAGAAGATTCCTTGTAAAGAATTAGGACAAAGAGACATCAGATTCTCAACATTAAATTGGAAACTAGCAGATAGTCGAGTTATGCCTTCACAATTCTAAGGAAAAATAATTTTCATTCTAAAAGTATGACCTTAGCAAAATTAACAGTCCAGTGTGATGGTAGAATAAAGTCACTTTTAGACATACAATGTCACATATTTTTCCTTTCTCAAGAAGTCAACAGAGTGAGGGGTGATATAAGGTTCTAGAGACAGAAGGTCCCACATAAAAAAAAGGTTAAGAAAATTTCCAAAATGATAGCCTGGACTACATAACTCAAAGTAAACAAGAATAAAAAAGGAACACAACACATGAAGTATGTTGAGCATCTATCAAAAGTCATTTTCCATTTTCACTAGTTTGGTAGAAGGCAATGGAGGTTAAAGTGGAGTTAATGACACACTAAATAAGAAAGTTGTCTACTTGGGTTTGAATAAAAGGTTAATAGAATTTCAAAGGCACTTTGATCAATTCAGCTTACCGAAAAAACAATAGTATCTTTAAATTTCTGGTAGGCTTACAAAAATTCAGCCAAATTCAGTTCATTTGCAATTTTGTCCAATGGAGCAGGGCTCTGAATTTCTTTCCACTTGTATTCTTCTTATATTCAAATTGATCCTGTCCCCATCTTTTTTGGCATTTTGACAAATCCCTTAGAGGGGATTCATAGTTTGGAATTAGAAGCAATTGTATTCCATATCAAAAAATATTTTATTTGTGAGAAACTGGAAATGGAAAGTATAACAGTAATACTAAGGATAGCCTTTATTCTCCTTCTAGTTACCTATAGGACTATTCTTTGCCCTCACATCCTTGCCTCAGAGCACACACACACACATGCATGCACACACACACTCCAAAGAAGAGTGTTACTAATCAGTTCTAGGAGGTCCACAAAATTTGCAAGTCTTTTACCCTGAATTCTTGTTATGCATCACCAAATACCTTTTCATTTACAACCAGAGATACTGTTACTTGCCAGTCCTTTTGTCTATCAATCATGTTTCCTGATTCTGAAACAATAACTCGTAACTAGGAAGGCCTTTAATATCTGGAAAGGAATACAGTAACGTATCCAACATCAAACCTTAAATCAATATATGGGTCATGAAAACAGTAAAAATATGCAAAGTGTTTCTTAATAGCTAAAGCTCCTGCAAAAAGAAAAGGTGATAGATTAAATTATCATGATGAATGTACTACTGTAGATATTCAGAGTCCTTAATAAAATGACAATCAATTTATTCAAAAGAGTCAGAGTCCCCCATATATCTGTATAGTTTAGTCAATTCAGAAGTATTTACTAATTACCTACTATGGGCTCAGCACTGAATCAGATGCTGAGAATTTTTTAAAATAAAATATATGCTATCACATTGCCCCATGTAATTATCATAAGAAAACTAAGCATCAAGTAGAGATAGGAAAAAAGTAGAATAACCAAAAAGAAGCTTCAAGGAGGTGCTGCTTGAGCTGTACCTTGGAGGCATCATTAAGATACGGGGGGGGGGGGGGGGGAAGAAAGGCTGGCCAAACCTGTGGAGAAAGATTTTTGCTTATGAGAACTGTGGACCAACTGTAGAGAAATCACGTATACTTATGTCTGGACAAATATTAAAAGATCATTTTTCCAGGTAGTATTATTGTTTCCATTTTAAATGAGGGGATATCCATCTTCAAAGAGTGTGAGCCATGCTGCAGAGAATTCAGAAGTAAATTGGGAGGGAGCAGTAAGTGGCAGACCTTGGAGGTGCTGAGCGTCAAACAAGAAGAGGTGGTATGGCAGAGAGGAGGGTCCTTTTGAAGGTACAGACATGTGGAAAGCCAGAGAGATAATTAAGGGGTTGAATCCAAAGTAGAATGAGATGTAATCCAGAAAAAAAGTGGATAGCTTTACAGAGAAGGGAGTTTTTTTTTATATGAGACTAGAGAAGACTAAGAGGATAATGCTTTTATTTATGCAAATAAAAAGGAAGAAAACATGTTCCATTATGAGGAGACAAATTTATTTTAGAGATCCTGTGACATTAAAAAATGATAAAAAGTAGATGTAAAATATCCATCCATTTACCCATCCATCATCCATCCAATAAACCCATCCGCTCATTCTGCAAACGTAAGTGCAGATTTGGTGTTTAGTACAAGTGGAGGCTTTAGAAGATTTTTTAAAAAGTATAGTTCTTTTCTTAAAATGTCCTTGATGTATAATTAGAGGCTCTTCGTTTCCCCCTCCCCCACCCCACTCGCTGTCCCTATTATCAGCTCAAAGCAGGATTTGAAATATTTTTCTATGACTGAAAGAGTTACCTTTCTGCAAGATTTCCAAGACAGGGCATTTTTCAAGAACGTTTTATGTCCTTCTTACTATGAATAAAAGGAAGGAGGCTGACAAAAAGCTATGGTATAACTTTTTTTTACTTGAAGTTGCAAAATGATTAAAGCCACCTAGCAACAATAGCTGACCTATTGAGGAAAAATGCCAGTTAGATGGAGATACATTTAGAAAGGACTCCCAAGACTATTTCTATTTGTTTCTGAAGCCCTTGACTCAGTTATTAACTAATCCATAGCTCCATGTTGCCACCCAAGCTACCCTGCTCAATATGAACTCTCATAACCCAAAGGGAAGCAATAGGCCCATTTGTTAACATAAGTAATTACAACTTGAGACCTTCACTCACTTAGTCAAAGTTTCTGCTAATTCAAGTAAAAAATCAATGTTTCAGATACTTTTAAGGTATCGCCTAAAAGTAAATACAGTGGGGCCTTGACTTACGAGTGTCCCGACTAACGAGTTTTTTCGAGATATGAGCCGTCTCTCGGCCGATTTTTTGCTTTGAGTTGTGAGCTAAAATTCGGGTTATGAGCCAGTTTCAGAGACCTCACCGCTAGTTGGCCCAGCGAACGTCACAGTGAACGCCACAACATCAGCCCAGCATCACGTGCCTCACTTGTTCACTTTAAGATTTGACATACAAGTAATTTGAGTTATGAGCTCCGTCACGGAACGAATTAAACTCGTAAGTCAAGGCCCCACTGTAGTCATTTGATAAAGCCAGAAGTTACAAAGCAGTTTTGTGCTTCAATCTCTTCTCTGAAGGACTAATTATTTGTGTAGCACTCTCCTTCAGGGGACAGTAAAAAAATCAATGGAAAGCAAGCTATAGTGTAACTCCCAGCTCCAAGCCTGGTACCTCCTGGATAGTTGCTGCACTGCAGTGCCACTGGAATGATTTTCAAATACAAAAGGCAGGGACTTGGAAATACTTTGTATATGGCTCAGTACTTCTCTGTGCCATGAAATCCAAGATAAGCCACTAAGATTCTGAGCTTATGCTTTCTCAACTTTAAAAATAAATGGAAGATGGACAAAATTCACCCAATATTCTATGATTCTACCTATGCCCCAGTAATGATGACTACTTTGGAATTTACTTTTAAGCCCGCAGA
Organism: Myotis nattereri; assembly: GCF_964212035.1. Taxonomy (NCBI): domain Eukaryota; kingdom Metazoa; phylum Chordata; class Mammalia; order Chiroptera; family Vespertilionidae; genus Myotis; species Myotis nattereri. The sequence continues at coordinate 37,855,581 of NC_138076.1, read as the reverse complement.
CAATGGCAAGGACTAATTCTATGACTACCCATAATACCTGACATGCTAACCTATAATTTTACATAATTTAAATAACTCATACATAACAATAATCCAGTAATCAAGATTGGTAATATCACAAGGGGAAAAAATAACATAGAATCTCTTTAAGTAGTCATAACATAGAATCACTCTAAATAGGAATTTAACTAAAAATGGTGATAGCTTTCCCATATTTGCTCCCCACAATATCCTAAACACCTGTAAGAGCAAAATGGGTCACAGAACACATTTTGGAAAACAATTTCCATGGCGGAAAAAGGAAAGGTCAAAATTGAGAATTTTGTATTTGAATTAGAGTTGAAATTATAAAACAAAGCTACTAATGTCTAATGTTTTCAACTACAATATTAAAACAAAATTGCTAAGTGCAATAATAAAAGTTCAGGGAAATATCTCAAGCTGGAGACAACTTATCTTGAAATAGCAAAACTTCCATGAAATATATTGATTTTGAGAGTAGACACATGCAAAGATCTCTCTCAGGTATCGGTGAATCCATTCATAAAGTGCCACGCGGAGATAATAAGAGCTTAGAGTCTAAGAGAGATGGGTAATTGCACACACAAAATTACCCAACTCTTGAAAGTACAGTAGTGTAGAGGTGGATTATAAATGCGAAGGACGGAATTGTCAATTCCCCTGGGAAAATGGGCAGAAGTCACACATTCTAGGCAGAGATGGTTGCTGAATAAGAAGTAGCAAATAGCTGAGATGTTCTGGGCACTAAGAGTTGCTCCTTGTAGTTTAAATATGGATTTCAAGGGCATTTACTGCAAGTCCTTTTGGGGAAGGGCCTAGTCTTCTAAGCTAAGGTATCTAGATTCCACAACTAAAGGGCTTTCTTTATACAGATGAATCACATATTTACATTTGCTTTTAGAAAGATAACTGTACCAGCTGCATGAAGAATGCATTGGAGGGGTGTGATATGTGAGAGTGCTGGCTTTCAAACTAAATTTAAGCGACCCCTTTCTACAAATTCTATGGGTCTGACCTTATACTAAATATAGCTCTCATATTCTCATATATCCTCTTTAGAATCTAAAGATATTTTGAAAGTTAATATGTTTTTTAATATCCTGTTAGATTTCCTTAGCAGAAAAAAAAAGCTACTCAAGGCTGACATTAAGATACATTCCTTGAATGGCTATTTTGATCATTTTAACCCAGTCTTCCCCTACTATTCAAAATGACATAGTTAAGCTTCTGCAGGGGAAAAAAAATCTAAAAACCATATTCTCTGCCTTGTGTTTTTCATACTCTATTACAGAAAGAATATGAGGTGCTTTTTAAACTGGTTATGTAATATATGGAAATATATGTTCCATTCTTAGTTATAAGTAAAATTATTAAGTTAGGAGCTGCAATACACATACTTTTTTTCTACTTTTATAAGAAAAGAGGGGATGAAAACTCACCATATAAAATGATCCTCTATAAATAAATTATCCTGTGGGTATGATGTTTTAAAATTCCCTCATACCTATTAAAAACTAAATTAATCAAATCACTTGGGTGTCAGAATGGTTTAAAAAGGTAGATATTGTCAAAATTTCTGGTAAAAATTCCTCTAATCTCTTAAGAAATCTGAATTAAAACAGAACTGCTTTCTTAAAGAGCCTTACCAAACCCATTAGCCATTGAGATTGTAACACATGTTGCTTCTGGATAAAAAATACTCATGTTTGCCCACTTGGGCAAATCACTAATTAGATGTGTGACACAAACAATGGATATTGCTGGAATAATCATTTGAAAATCGTAATTTCAAAAATCAAACTGAATTTCTTTCTAAATAGAGTATGGTCCAAGAGTATTCATTTGTTCATTAATTTAGATTTCTGCCATATCCTATTTGGTACAGCTGGTTTGTCAGTTTAGCCCATATTAGCATATCTGAGCACTCACTACATGTTAGGCTCTGGATGTGCAAAGAAATTATAGTAGAGTAGAGGAGAGACGCATAAAGAGATAGCTGCAATATCAAGTGCTAGGACAACCATGCATACGCCCTATCTGGAAGTTGTGAGAAGGCTTCCGGAAGGAAAGGAGTTAAAATAAGAACACTGCAGGTAAAGAAAGGTGTGAAGGGCACTTTATTCAGATGAACCTATATGGCCCAAGACAAAAAGGCATGAAGTAGTATTGATACGAGAAAAACTACTAGCACATGGAGTTCCTGGAACAAGAGATATGGAATGAGGAGCTGTGGAGATAAGGCTATGAAAGCAGGTGGGAACCAGCTCTTGATGTTCTTCCAGAAACAACTATTTGAGTTTGGCTCACTCCCAACAGGAGGAGAGGAAACTGTACTAAATTCCAGGTGAGGATCCTTCTAATATAACCTCTTATTTCTGATCTTAATTCCACTAATTACTTACTGTGACCCTCTGGGGAAAAATCACTTAGTCTTTCTATCCCTCTTTTCCCTTTTGAGTGATATCCTACCAACCTACTGAGATATGTTGGAGAACTAAAATAAATAAATAAGAGAGCACTTAGAGAGCATAACCACAATATTATTTAAAAGTATTATGTTAGGCGGGCAAGAAGGCCACGCAGGCCTCCCAAGAGTACTGAGGCCGCCGCCGCCCCGCCACCACAAAGGCCCTTTTAAGGGTCACCAAAAAATAAAAAAATAAAATAAAATAAAATAAAAGTATTATGTTATTTTAATAATAATTATCACTATCACATCCACCCAGGTGGATAATAAATAGAAGACATAACATATACATTTTATAGTATGTTTGGGGAGCATTTATTTGTATGTATGTAATGCTACAATGACTTTATGAAACATGGTACTATGGAATATCCTTTTTTTTAGATACACTATTATCCCATGTGGAGAATAATGAAGAAAATAAAAATTCTCTCCGTTAGGGAGAAACTAAGATGGCGGCATAGATAAACACCGGGAAATTGCCGCCTCCCACAACAATTGAAAAATACCGCAAAGGACAGAGCGGACATCACCCAGAACAGCAGGAAGGCTGGCTGAGTGTAAATTCTACAATTAGAAGGAAAGAAAAGCACGCTGAGAGCCAGAGGAGCTGCGGAGGTGAAGTGCAGAGGTATGGCGGCTTGTGCGCGCGCGGAAAGGGGGTGGCACCTGAGGACGCGGCTGTCTTTTTGAATCACAAGCTCCCGACTGCTCTGAACTCCGGTTCCGGGAAGTCTCTGGGGACCCAGGACTCATACGGGGAGAAGCTGGTCTGTCGGGCAGCGGGCAAACTTGAGGGCGGCTTTCCCTCAGAGGTGCTTGCAGCAATTACCAGGTCACTGAGACGCGCGACTCATTAGGGCTGGGCGGAGAATCAGCCATAGTTGCTTGCTCCGCCCTTTGATTCCCTGAGACCCCGCCCCGCCCAGGCTGCGGCAGAGGCTTTTGCATGTGAATGTACCTAACTGCAGCCGAGCCAGGCAGACCCGGAACTTCCAAGAGAAGGCCCAAGGCCCCGCAGCAGCTTGCATTGCTTCACAGCTGAGCCTCTTCATGGCTCCTGCTGTGTGGCCTCAGGCAGAGGCTGAATTAGCACCACCTTAGATCCAGGAGCCACTGTACCCAGTGGTCAGAGGGGGACCATCCAGATTGCAACTCTTCAGATCCATAAGGGACACACTCAGAGGGCAGACTCAGTGAGCACCAAAGCCCCACTGAAGCAAGTCTTGCCCCAGAAGGGTGTCTTCAGCACAGAAGTTCTCCCACTTCAGACACAGCTGATTCTCACAGCCAATTGGCCTGGAGGTCAATTCCTCCCAGTGATCCTACAACAACCAAGACACCAAGAGTGCACCAAGAGTGTCCACCTCAGGTAACTGGGGAGGCTGAGCCACTGGGCCCTACAGGACACCTGGCGCGCAGGGCCACTCTATCAACACAGGGAAGCAGCCAAAATGCGGAGACAAAGAAACAGGTCACAATTGGCAGAAACGGAGGAGGACAGACGACTGGATATAGAGTTCAAGGCCACGTTTATAAGGTTTTTCAAGAATTTTATGGAAACTGCTGATAAATTTAATGAATCCCTCAATAAGTATAGTGAGACCATGGAGGACATGAAAAAGGACCAACTAGAAATTAAGCATACACTGACTGAAATAAAGAATAATTTACAGAGATCCAACAGCAGACAAGAGGATCCCAAGAATCAAGTCAAAGATTTGAAATACAAAGAAACAAAAAATACCCAACCGAAAAATAAAAAAGAAAAGAGATTCCAAAAATATGAAGATAGTGTAAGGAACCTCTGGGACAACTTCAAGCGTACCAACATCAGAATTATAGGGGTACCAGAAGGAGAGAGAGGGCAAGATATTGAAAACCTTTTTGAAGAAATAATGACAGAAAACTTCCCCTACCTGGTGAAAGAAATGGACTTACAAGTCCAGGAAGCGCAGAGAACCCCAAACAAAAGGAATCCAAAGAGGACCACACCAAGACACATCATCATTAAAATGCCAAGAGCAAAAGATAAAGAGAGAATCTTAAAAGCAGCAAGAGAAAGACAGTCAGTTACCTAAAAGGGAGTACCCATACGACTGTCAGCTGATTTCTCAACAGAAACCATGCAGGCCAGAAGAGACTGGCAAGAAATATTCAAAGTGATGAATAGCAAGAACCTGCAACCAAGATTACTTTATCCAGCAAAGCTATCATTCAGAATAGAAGGTCAGATAAAGAGCTTCACGGATAAGAAAAAGCTAAAGGAGTTCATCACCACCAAACCAGCATTATATGAAATGCTGAAAGGTATTCTTTAAGAGGAAGAAGAAAAAGGAACTCTTACCATTTGCCACAGCATGGATGGAACTGGAGAGCGGATAAATACCACAGGATCTCACTCATTTGTGGAATATAATGAACAACATAAACTGATGAACAAGGACTGATCCAGAGACGGAGAGGCATTGATTGGACTGTCGGGCCTTGGAGGGAAGGTAGGGGAGGGTAGGGGTAAGGGGGAAAGATCAACCAAAGGACTTATATGCAAGCATATAGGCCTAACCAATGGACACGGACAATGGGGGGGGGTGTGGGCATGAGCGGGGGGGGGGGGGGGGGTAGAGGGTAACGTGGGGACAAGGACACATATGTAATATCTTAATCAATAAAAAATATATTAAATAAAAATAAAAATAAAAATTCTCTCCGTCTTCAAACCTACCTTTTTTCCCCTTTCGTTCCTCTCTGCCTCCAAAACATACCTTTCACCCCTTTCTAAGTAAAAAGCTGGAATGGATCTACCACATATTTTTATGGATTTGTGGCTATAGATTTTTCCTTTTCCAGAAATATTGATATTTTAAATCATACATCCATAGTATCTATATTATTAATTAAAAGTGTTAAAATTTCAAGGAGCTAGCATTGATTTAAGTAAAAATTCATCAGACAAACCTTATTTATTTTTATGAAACTCGTACTGGAGAGGTATGATGAAAATACTGCAATGATAATATATTCTTATTCAATCAGAGCTTCTGGCAGGATTTCTCTTGCCTTTCCTTGAGACCAGAGAGAGAAATTGATCAAGAATATAGCAATTAATTTAATTGATTCAACACTCAATAGCCTTAACCAAAGTCTGCTGGTTAGTGTATTACTATCTCTAGGACAATGGAGGGAGGGGATGCTACTGTCTTCTATTATATATTTACTATGTTTAACATTCTTATCTATAAATTGTATTAAATATCTGATTATCAAATTTCTATATGATACAGAGATCCAAGATATAAAGATTAAAAAGTATTCTAAAATTATTACAAAGCCTGAAAAATTTGGTTGAAATCAACAAGACAAAGTTTAACAATGTAAAATCCAGCTTTAGAATTCAAAATCAAATTGTAGTATTAGGGGAGACCTAGTCTAAAGATGCTGTAAATTGGTATATCCATAAAATGTAATACTATATTAGCTATATAAATTATATAGCTATTATAAATATGGTATATAACTACCAGTACATAACTGAAATTTAGAAAAAATAAGTAACATACCCAAGGTCATAACAGCAAACTAGTGGTAGGGGATTATAGAGCCCAGATCAATCTGAATTCAATTCCTGGATTCTTTTTTTTAATCCTCACCCAAGGATATGCTTTTATTGATTTTAGAGAGAAAGGAAGGGAGAGGGAGAAAAAGAAAGAGAAAAAAGAAAAAGAAATATCAATCAGTTGCCTCCTGTAGGCACCCCAACTAGGGCTCGAACCTGCAACCAGGGTATGTGCCCTGACTGGAGGTCAAACCTGAACCTTTTGGTGTACAGGACGACACTCCAACCAACTAAGCCACACCAGCCAGTGCTCAATTTCTGGATTCTTAATCACTATGCACATTGCCTCCCAAGGCAAAACAAAACACAACTATATTTATTGACATGAAGAGACATCATAATAGAAAATGAAAATGAGTTTATAATACACACACAAACATATACATATATACTCACATATATAAACATATGTGTATATATACAAATATATACCTATATACATGCATATATATGTACTTATATCAACATAAATAGCCCATGGGAAAAGTCTTTGAGGTGATAAAATTTTAACCCTGGATGTTCCTGAGTGACAGCATTATTTGGTGATTTTATATTATTGTTCTTTTTCATCTGAACTTCCTAGTTTTTTATAGTGGTCATATATTGCTTGTATTGTGAAAATGCATCATGGGAATAGCTGAGGCATTGCAGTGACTAGAATTTTAGCATTAGCCAGCAGTGTGACTCAGGTGCTAAAAACATTAAAGCAGTGCTGATGTGTATTAGAGAAGGATCAAGCTCAAATAGAGGAAAAGAACACTTTCCTGTGTTCTGTAAGGATACCCAGAACACTATGTTCAACTGAACATCCAAAAGTGGGTAGTCAAGATGGCAGGAGGTCTGGAGACCACATCCTACGAAAAAAAGCTAAGGAGTTTAGCTCTCTAAGCAGAACTTAGAGAACAAAGAGGGAAAACAAAAGGAAGACATGTGATCATTGACAGTCAAATGGGAACACTTAGAAGCAGGGTTCTTTTTTTTTTTTTTTTTTGAGTTATGCCAAAGAGCAGACAGGATGAATAAACCCACTAGTCACTAAATACAGAGGTGCTTCTAGGCACCTGCTCTCAGGCACCAGGGATTCACAGTGACCCAAAACCCAGGCACAGTCCTTAGAAAACTCACAGGCAAGTGAGTTGTTCCTCATATTATTACAGATAGTTAAATAATTACACTGTGCGAAGTTTTATAAAAAGGAAGTACTGGTGCTCCTAAGCAAATGGCAGGGTGTATTAGCCTGGATGTCATTCAAGACCCTTCTGAGGAGGGGGTGATGGTCATGTGCAAGCTGACACTTGAAGGTTGACCAGAAGTTAGCTTGGAAAAGAGCGGGCAGAAATCTGTAAACGTGGAAGGCAGCTTTGGAGCATGTAAAGAGCTGGGAGCAAAGAGGGCCTATTGCTGAAATCAAATCAAGTCTTCTATCACTGCTGCTTAAGGAGCAAACATTTCTAACGGTGCTTGCAATCCAAATTGCCCCAGCCATGAAACACACCTACAATAAGCATACTGCAAGATCCACTCGCAGCTCATGGTGGGTGATTCACTGGGGTCAGCTCTTTAAATTGAATCAAGTCTAGGAAAACCATGTGGTGCTAGAGAGGAAATAGTCTACTTCTGACCCAAAATTGGAATGGGACTGAATGGTAGCACAATATGCAACCCCAAAATATGTGGCCTGGATATATTGATCATTTTGAGCTGTGGGTACTTGCAAAACAGTAAATGCAGGGAGTTTTCTACTTAGAGACAGATTTTCCTAAAGGAACTCAATTGTCATAAATCCCTTTCCCTGAAGTTTCACCAACCAGAGATGACTGACTCTAGTTAAAGACAGGAGGCTAGAAGTCAATACTACACACTGGCAAACTTTATCACTGTTATACCTCCCAATATTCTTCTCAGGGCCCATTCATCTCTAATAAGAATCACTTAGTCTCCCCTAAGAGGCCTACATCCCTTTCCCTTTTTCCTATTAAAATAATGGTACTTAAGTCTGAATTCTAATCCACCTCGGGGAGTTACTCAATTTTCTCCATCTCTAATGCGTACAGGAGAAATGCATGTCAATAAACTAGTTTGTTTTATTTTGTGAATCTGTCTTTTATTACAGGGGTCTCAGCTAAGAACTCAGAAGAATAGAGAAAAATAATTTTTCCTCTCCAACAGGGTCCTGGGATTCTCTTTGGTCATGGATAGAGAGCTCCTTATCAACATGCAGCAAAGGGAACTGATATAAAAATATAAACAGTGGTGGTCTCCCAAGGACCAATTGTCAGGGTCTCCCGCAGACTGCCCCAAAATACCCTGCAAGGGCTTATCGATTACTTTGAATTAAAGTTATTTGACAAGCAGCCACTGCGAGAAGGGCACGTTGACCCTCCAATGTCTCCTTGAATGCAGGAAATAAATAAATCTCCTCTGTGAAAGGTGCCCGCTCCCCTTGCTCAGAGGGCTGAAAGAGACAAACTTATCACCAGAATTCAGGAATCCAAGGTCAAAAAGCCTGTATAAACAAATGTTGCTACTCCTTTACTATTTTGCTACACCAGCCCAAACTTCACTTAGATTCTTCACTAATGCGCACCCAAATCTAAATTTCATCATCCTTTAATTCTTCATAAATTTATTGTTTCTTTTCCTGAGAAGTATAAGTAATTGCCCACTTCAATGATTTCTCTGAGCATCAGTTATGATCTGCTGTGTGCATTTATGAACTTGCTTTTTCTCCTGTTAATCTGGTTTTGTGTCAGTTTTAATATCAGTCTAGCCATAAGAACTAACATGGAGTAGAACACAATTTTTACATTTTTTAAAAAACAAACCATTTTGATAACTGAGAAAGGGTAGGATATAGTAATAACTCTAAGAATGCACATGACAGTAATATTTAATGAGTAATCTCATAAGGATATTTAAGTGGGCAGGAAATTCACAGATAAGCTTTAACGTGGGCAAGTGTAAAATTATACATTTATGCAAAATAATTCAAAGGTCCCTTATAGAAAGATAAGTTCCAATAAATCATTTACAGCTTAAAAAGGATCTAAAAGTTAGATATTTCCTAAAAATGTGTTACTATATTCAAAATATCATCTTAAATGCGAAGACACCCCAGATTTTTACAACTGTGGAGCATATACATAATCTATCCTTAAGGCACAGATATCCTGAAAGATGGGCAACCTTAGGACAGTGGTCAGCAAACTGCGGCTCGCGAGCCACATGCGTCTCTTTGGCCCCTTGAGTGTGGCTCTTCCACAAAATACCACGTGTGGGCACGCCCGTACAGTGCGATTGAAACTTCGTGGCCCATGCGCAGAAGTCGGTATTTTGTGGAAGAGCCACACTTAAGGGGCCAAAGAGCTGCATGTGGCTCACAAGCTGCAGTTTGTCGACCACTGCCTTAGGAGATGGTACAGGATGCAGCATGAGGGAATCTCATATAATATGAACCATATAATATGAACCAAAGAAAAACTGCCCGGTGAAAAAAACAAAAGAAAGATGAGGCATCTTCCCTTCACCCATTAGTACAAACTGTAAATTAAGGAAGACAATTAAAGGACCATGGGAAGTAAACAAGACAAGGATTAAATAGAAAGAGCAAATGTGAACAAGAAAATCTAAAGGTAGCAAGCCTGTGCACAAAATCTCAAAGGTAATCAAGGAAGATCTAACACCAGATAAAACCAAAGGCTGTTTATTCTAGAAAAGTGGTTCTCAAAATGCGGTCTCTTTGTGATGCCACAGCTTCATCTGGGAATCTGTTAGAAATGCAAAGCTTCTCTCAGGCTCTTAGATCCACTTACTGAGATCAATGAATCAGAAACTGGGGAGGCCAAATAATCTGTAATTTAATAAGCCCTCCATCTGATTCTGATGCACACTCAAATCTGTAAACCACTACTCTGGAAAGTAACAGTCATGAAGATACCACAATATTTAAAGAAAGGGCCCCGAGGTCTGGGTAGCTACCTGGGAAGATGTGTTTGTAGGTGGCCTCATCAGTCAAAGGGCCTTTGACTTTCCTTTAGCACAAAAGGCAGTTCCTTCTCAGCAATCTCCTCTTTTTTATTTTTTAGTGTTTAAAGTATTACAAATAGTAGAACATGTCTCCTTTTTCCCCTATTGACTTCCCCCTCTCCTCCCCCACCCGCCCCCCACCCTCACACATGCCCTCACCTCCTTAGTGTCTGTGTCCATTGGTTATGCTTATATGCATGCATACAAGTCATTTGGTTGATCTCTTACCCCACCCTCCCTGCCCCCGCCCCAGCCTCCCCTGCCTTCCTGAAGTTTGACAGTCTGTTCAATGCTTCTTTGGTTTCTGTATCTATTTTTGTTCATCAGTTTATGATGTTCATTATATTCCACAAATGAGTGAGATCGTGTGATGTTTATCTTTCTCAGACTGGCTTATTTCACTTAGCATATAATGCTCTCCAGTTCCACCCATGCTGTTGAAAATAGCAATCTCCTCTTAATTGCAACTTTAAACGTATACTAATACTATACTAATACAATACTTCTATACTAATACAATGCTTCCCACCGGCTTATCTACACCAGTGGTTCTCAACTAGTCACTTTGACTCTCAGGGAACATATGGCAAAGTGAGAGACAGTTTTGTTGTCAAAAAAGGAGGGATTAGAGTAGTGCTACTGGCGTCTATGGGGTAAAGGTCAGGAATGCTGCTAAACATACTATAACACACAGAACAGCCGCCACAAAAAAAGAATTGTCCAAAACATTAGTACTGCTGTTGAGAAACTATGATGTAGATCAGTTGACCAGGAACTAAATTCACACCAAATATCATCTAATTTGTTCCTCCATCCCTCCAATCCAAATTGGTTTCACTAAAACTTGTGCAAGCCTGGTACCATTTATATGGTCAACTCCCCTTTATACTCAAACTTTTTCACATCTGCCTTCCATCTACTCATCTTAATTATACAAGGCTTTTCACAGGTGACACACCCTCTCAGATACAGCCTCTGTGTCAACATTTAGTCTATCACCTAAAACTCCCCAAAGAGACCTGATGTCATGTTATTAGCTCTTTATCTTTTCTGACTTGAACATGTTGTATAAACATAAAAAAATAGTTTCCTTAATGACACTTCATGGGGCAACATAAAATTCTGCAAATTTTCATTCTACAAAGATAATACAAAATGCCTATCTCTACAGAATCTGTTTTAAAGATAATACAAAATGCCTATCTCTACAGAACCTGTTTTAAATTTTTTTAAATAGATTTTTATTTATTTCAGAGAGGAGGGGAGAGAGAGAGAGAGATAGAAATATCAATGATGAGAGAGAATTATCAACTGGCTGTCTCCTGCATGCCCCTACTGGGAACAGAGCCCATAACCCAGGCATGTGCCCTGACCGGGAATCGAACCCTGACCTCCTAGTTCACAGGTCGATGATCAATCATTTTACACCAGCTGGGCTGTTTTGTTTTTTTTATCAACAAAAACTCAAAAGCTAAGAAGCTCAGAGTTGAATTATTCTAGGAACAAAGTTAAAAAAAACTTGAACATATTTGGTTTCTTGGTTTTACCTAAATATACTAGTAAATATTATAAACTCACTGACTTGGGTCAAAATAGTATAAATTCTCAGTACTCTATGGAAAATCTTGATGCAATAAACCTATAAAGTATCTTATAAATCACCAATTCCATAAAAGTGTCAGATCCTATATTTCTCCTTCAGAATGAACATTAAGTGATAGGAAATATATGTGTGTGTGTGTGTGTGTGCACAAGTATACATATGTACATATTCCAAATTATGACCTGATGTTTTCAGATATAAATCTAAGAAGAGAATGGAGGTAAGAATGAATATGGACTATGGGTGGCCTATTAAACTCATATGTTTGTGAAAATATCCATAGCAATGAATTAAGACCATATTTACCAAAGCCCTGTGTGATAGCATGCAACAGAAAATTTAACGCCTCAGCAATCATTTTCATCTGAGCACAGAGACTGACCCAAAATATTCCCAGAATCATCTGCAAAAATTCACCTCTCTAAAGGGCTTAAAGAAAGAAGCTATGGGTATTACAAAAATTATCCTTTGAGCTCATTTGGAGCAAGACAGATTCATCTCTCTACATTTCCAATCCACATAGAAATTCTGATGTCTCTCATTTTAACCAACTCAATTTGCCTATATTGCATATTTAACTTAAACATCTTCCTTTGCAAATTGCAAAACTTATTAGGATGAGAAAGTTCTTTCAGTACTGGCAAAAATTAAGCTGGCTTTTATACAGAACACATGAAAGGGGCAATCAACTGACAAATATTTATGGACATCAATCAAGGTGTTCAAGTATAAAACAATAATATGGAAATTCAAAGAAAGCTAGGTGGGATATCAATATTTACATTGAAATAAGGAGTGGTATAAGAACCAGCCATCTATATATATAAAAGCCCAAGCAACCGAATGACCGAATGACCAGTCAACTGGTGGCTATGTCATGCACTAACCACCAGGGGGCATTGCTCAACGCAGGAGCTGCCCCCTGGTGGTCAGTGCATTCCCACAGCGGGAGCGCTGCTCAGCGAGCTTACTGGGTGATGGCAGCAGGCACAGCAGGGCTGGGATGAGCGGGAGCGGAGCCCCGCCTGGGCTCAGGCTCCTCCCCAACTGCCTGCCACTTCGCACACTACGGGGGATGTCAGACTGCTGATTTCGGCCCAATCCCCACAGGTCCCTCAGCCTGGCCTGCGGGGATTGGGCCAAAACCGGCTCTCTAATATCCCCCGAGGGGTCCAGGATTGAGAGAGGGTACAGGCCAGGCTTAGGGACCCCACTGGTGCATGATTCTGTGCACGATTCTGTGCGCTAGGCCTCTAATATTTCATACGCAAGGTTTCTATATATGAATGGTCAGTGGCTACCACCTCCATCTCACCACATTAAAATCAAAGTCATTCCAACCTAACTTGCCTCAGGGAACAATGGATTTTCTTCTTATTAGGGTGGAAGTACTGCATTAATATAATATTTGTTGTTTTTTTCAAGTGAATTTGCATGCACTGTGTTCTCACTCTTCCCTTTTCAACACTAACAAATGGCTTCCACTTCTTTATCATATTTCTCTTCAACCCTCTTCTTCCTTCACATCTCTTCCAAATCTTCCTTTAGAAAAATCATATTTCCTCTCTCACTTCTCAGGCCCTCATTGTAACTCTTCAATATATGAGTATAAGAACAATTTTTTAAGATTTCATAAAAGTACAGTCATAAGTATAATAAAATTATATTCAATTTAAAAATAGGAAAGAGAAAACCAAGATGGCGGCATAGGTAAACGCCTGTACTTACTGCCTCCCACAACCACATCAAAATTACAAATAAAATACAGAACAACTATCATCAAGAACTGCAGGAAAGCTGGCTGAGTAGAAGTACTAGAACTAGAGAGGTAAAGAAGAAAGTGCACTGAGACTGGTAGGAGGTGTAGAGGCCCCAAACAGGCTGGTCCAGCACCGAGGTGTGCCCCTTTTTTAATCGGGAGGAAGATCGCCACTTTGGAGGCCGCCTGGAGGAGCAAGGAGTCCAAGCCCCATACCAGACCCAGCCTAGGGTCCCAGAGCTGGGGAAAGAAGTCCCTATGGGCAGTAAGAACTACAGACTGTAAAAACAAATGCAGATTGGGGCTGAGTGACACACAGGCTGCTGGAGATCCAGCTGCTCCTCTTAAAAGGCCAGCACCATGAACTGAATTTACAAGTTCCTGCTTGCTCTGAGCTCCAGCGCCGGGGGAGGCTCTGGGAGACCCAGACACATACGGAGAGAAACTGGACCGCTGGCATCAGGGCAGGAATGCAGGGGGCATCTTTCTTCCAAACAGAGGTACTCGCAGCAGTCATTGTTCCCATGCTGGGACGTCCCTGGTGGAGGGCTGACTGGCAGCCATTTCTGTTTGCTCTGCCCTGGAGATTCCCTGAGACCCTTCCACACACAATTTACAATCCCACCCAATCTGTGCATAGTGGCTTTTGCATAGGTATGTCCTGTCCTTTCTCAGACTAAAACCTGTCAAACAAAGCTATCAATAAAAGGCCCAAGGCTGGCACCAGCACCAGCCTGCTTTGCTTCATAACTGGGCTTCATCTGGGCACTTCCAAACCCGATACAAAGAGGAGGAATCTACAGATGTTCCTGTAGCTCCTGCTGGGTGGCCCCAGGTAGTGGCTGACTTTGCACCTCCTTAGAGATCCAAGAGCCAGTGTACCCAGTGGTCAGTGTGAGTCCATACCAGATTACAACTCTTCACATCCATAAGTGACACACTCACAGGACAGACTCAGTAAGCACCAAAGCCCCACTGAGGCAAGTCCTGCCCCATAAGGATGTCTCCTGCACAGCAGCTCTCCCACTGTAGTGGCAGCTGGTCCCCACAGTCAATTGGCCTGGAGGTCAATTCCTCACAGTGATACCAACAGCAATCAAGGCTCAACTACAATAACACTATGCACACAGGGCACAAAGGGGTGCACCAAGAGTGTCTACCTCAGGTGATTGGGGAAGCTGAGACACTGGGCCCTATAGGACACCTACTATACAAGGCCACTCTATCAACTCAAGGAGACTTAGCAGCTACCCAATACATAGAAACAAACACAGGTAAGCAGCCAAAGAAATGGTCACAAATGAAAGAAATGTGTCACAAATGAAATAAATGGAAGAAAGCAAACTACTGGATATAGAGTTCAAAACCGCAGTTATAAGGTTACTCAAGAATCTTCTAGGAACTTCCGAGGAACTTAAGAACCTTCAAGGATCTTAGTGAGAATGCCAAAAAAAAATGGGAAAAGACCAGTCAGAAATTAAACATACACTGACTGAAATAAAGAATACAGTGGGGCCTTGACTTACAAGTTTAATTCGTTCCGTGACAGAGCTCATAACTCAAATTACTCATATATCAAATCATAAAGTGAACGAGACACGTGATGCTGGGCTGATGTTGTGGCATTCACTGTGACATTCGCTGCGCCAACTAGCGGTGGGGTATCTGAAGCTGGCTCTTAACCCAAATTTTAGCTCACAACTCAAAGCAAAAAATTGGCTGAGAGACAGCTCATATCTCAAAAAACTCATTAGTTGGGACACTCGTAAGTCAAGGCCCCACTGTAATATACAGGGATTCAACAGTAGACTAGAGGATCCCGAGAATCAAGTCAATGATTTGAAATATGAGGAAGCAAAAAACACCCAACCAGAAGAGCAAGAAGAAAAAAGAATCCAAAAATATGAAGATAGTGTAAGGAGCCTCTGGGACAACTTCAAGCGTACCAACATCCGAATTATGGGGGTGCCAGAAGAAGAGAGAAAGCAAGATATTGAAAACCTATTTGAAGAAATAATGACAGAAAACTTCCCCTACCTGGTGAAAGAAATAGACTTACAAGTCCAGGAAGCACAGAGATCCCAAAACAAGAGGAATCCTAAGAGGACCACACCAAGACACATCATAATTAAAATGCCAAGAGCAAAAGACAAAGAGAGAATCTTAAAAGCAGCAAGAGAAAAAACAGTTAGTTACCTACAAGGGAGTGCCCATACAACTGTCAGCTGATTTCTCAACAGAAACTATGCAGGCCAGAAGGGAGTGGCAAGAAATATTCAAAGTGATGAATAGCAAGAACCTACAACCAAGATTACTCTACCCAGCAAAGCTATCATTTAGAATTGAAGGTCAGATAAAGAGCTTCCCAGATAAGAAAAAGCTAAAGGAGTTCATCACCACCAAACCAGTATTATATGAAATGCTGAAGGGTGTTTAAGAAGAAGAAAAAGGAGGAAAAGGTAAAGATAAAAAATTATGAACAACAAAGTCACAACAAATACATATGTATCAACAAGTGAATCTAAAAATCAAGTGAATAAAAAATCTGATGAACAAAATAAATTAGTGAATGGGATAGAATCAGAGGCATGGAAATGGAACAGACTGATGATTCTCAGAGGGAAGGGGGTGATTAGACAAAGATCTCATATGCATGTATGCATTACCTATGGACACAGATAATAGGGTGGCGAGGGCCTGGGGTGGGGTGAGAACCAGGTGTAAGGGAGCTATGGGGGGGGAAAAAGAGGGACATCTGTAAAAATCTCAACAATAAAGACATAAAAAAAAAATAGGAAAGAGCCACTGAAAGTTGCCAACATTCCATTTAGAATCTTAAAACAAAAAAGCCCATCTCCTTCCTCGTCATTCTCTAATATGCTTCTCCTCTCCCCACAAAAATGTATTCAAATCATATTATTTATATAATGTCTCCTTTGCTTAAAATCAGATTTTGAAAGTGTTTCACTGGAAATCAGAGAATGTTTCAGCTGATTAAACAGGTTCTGATAGGTTTGTTAGTTATGGATAACGAATTATTATAAAATTTAGTGGCTTAAAATACAAACACTTACTATCTGACAGTTTTTGTGGAACAGGAGTCCAAGAGTGGCTTAGCTGGATAACACTGGCTCAGAGTGTCTCAGGAGTTTGTACTTGGATTACCAACCAGGACTGTGATCATCTCAAGGCAAGACAGGAACTGGAGGGTCCATTTCCATGATGGAGCACTCACAGGCTGTTGGCAGGAGGCCCCTTTCCTCACTGTGTGGGCCTTTCTATAGACCCCCTGCACATCCAGAGGCACCTGGCATCCCTCAGTGCCAGTAACTCAGGAGAAAGGGAGGAAAGGGAACTGGGCTGCCTTTTATAATCGAGTCTCTCAAGTCACACTCTGTCACATCTGCTTTTTTCTCCTATTCCTTAGAAGTAAGTCACTAACTCCAGCCTACACTGAAAGGAGAGGAATTAGGCTCCAAGGTTGGAAGTGAGTATCAAAGAATTTCTGGACATATTTCAAACCACTTCTGTGGGCAAGGCTTGAATCCAAGTCCCACTTATGATATTATTTCCACTGGGGAAAACGTGCTGTAATCTACCTGCCAGCATCTGTTTACAACACAGCTTTCTTGTTATATGTTGTGTGACTATATGGTTAAGGAAGTTGCCAAATATTATAATGTGTCATGGAGACTGAAACTTGTTATAAGCTATAAGGTTATAGTTTTTGCCATTATAAAATACCCCAAGCAATCAGAATATCTACATCTACACATACACACACATCTCCAACACTTTAATCCAACAATTTAATTTGAAAATTAAAACAACTAAGGAATACCAATAGGGTTCTATAGTAAATAACAGGATTAGATGACTCACCGATGAAAATATGGGGGAAATTTTAACTAAGGGGACAAGTTGTTTTAATAACTCATAAATCTTATCTACACTGCTTCATACACTAGCACAAGTCCATTGATAGCCATCAGTGAGCACATAATCTAGGTAATCTTTTAAAATAGAATCTGTAAAAGAACAATATGTCTTTAGGAGATAAAAGCTTTCCTCTCAGAATATCCTCTTTTATAATGCATTGTTCTAATTCCCACCTTCTTCCCACTCCCTTTTTCTATCTCTACTGTCCTAAAGGAAAGGAAGGTGTCTTGAACAGTCACCATGACTGTAGGTCCCTGGCTGCTGAAACCTTGTGTACTTATCTTTGCATTTCTGTTACAGGAAGGAAAAAATAAGAGAAGCCTAGAATAACAAAAACTGACAAAAGCCTGCCTGAACAAAGACGGCATTGAATCTGACTCTGGAGGACCTGAACCTCATTTGCATTTCGACACACTAGCTGGTCCTACTTGGGCCATATAAGGGGGGGAAAGGATGGCATCATCTAATGCCAAGTCCATATTCTAATTTTCTCCAATTGCTCCTACAATGTCTTTTATAGCAGGCTTGTTCAAACCAGGATCTAACCTAAGACCTCACATTGCATCTGGCTGCTATGTCTCTGAATTTTCCTTTAGTCCAGTGATTTTCAACTGGTGTGCCACAAGAATTTTTAAAACATGCAATGCCTGACCTCTTTTCCCTTAGATTGTAAAATTTTTTAAAATGACAACAGCCAACACAACAGTAGCCACCCCGGGTGAAAGAATCAAAAGTTTTTAGTGTGCTGCAGAATTTTAGTAATGTTTATGTGTGCCATGAGATGAAAAAAAGTTAAAAATAGCTGCTTTATTCTACAAAGTGTGATATTACACTATTTCTCTTTGCAGTCAAACCACTTCCTATTTACTCTATAGCAACTCATTATGATCTAGCTTCTACTCACCACCATTCAACTAAAAGTACTGCCTGCAAAAATCAGTCATGTTCTCTAGTGACCTATTCTCAATCCTACTTCTCAAATACTCTGCAGCACTCGACACCAATGGCCACAAATTCCTTGAAATGTTGTTGTGACCTATTCTCAATCCTACTTCTCAAATACTCTGCAGCACTCGACACCAATGGCCACAAATTCCTTGAAATGTTGTTCTTTGCCTCCATAACCCTGATTGTTCTATCTCTGTACCTTCTGGGGTTACCTCTTGATTTGCCTTCCCTTTAAATGCTGATGTTCCCCCATCATTTGGCTCTCTTCCCTTCCAGCTCTACACTTTCTTCTTTTGCAATCTTACTCCCATGGCTTCAATTATGAATGCAAGTGTAATTGACTTCCAAACTTTTTGCTTTGATTACTATTTTGAACTCTGGATGCTTGAAACAATTTCAGATTAAACATTTCCCAAACTGAGCCTACTGGTTATATCCCTTGTATTAACTTGCTTTAATTGATATAGACCCCAAATAGCATTAGCTTAAACTCAATAGACATTTTTAAATATATCAAATAACAGTCCAAGTATAAGCAGACAAGGTTGTTAGTTTCATGGTGACAGGAGCTCAGGCTCCTTCAGGCTTGTCTCTAGAGTTTGTGTCCTCTTCTCCATTCCCATGGCCACTGCCTTAGCTCAGAACTTCATTTCTTCTTTGGGCTAGTGTTATGGCCTTCTTTCTTGCATCATTGCTTCAGGCAGCTTTCTCACTACTTCTAGAAACTGACCTGAATTGATTATTTCTAGAAGAGTGTAAATTAATTACCATGATAGTCAATGCCCTTCGTATTATGGCTAGGGTTTACTATTTCCCCTTCATTTCCAACCACTCCCTTGCACTAAATCACCATTTCCAAACGCTTCCCAAACTTTCCCACCTTCCAGATTTTGCCATAACTGAATTGCCCTCTTCACCTCTATTCTGTCTTTTTCCTGCTTCATCATTATTCCAGGTCCACTTTGAGTATTATCTCATTTGCTAAATATTATCTCCTCAATGAACTCTTCTGTCCCAACTTCTGTCCAGTCAACTAAATTCAATAAATATTTAATGATCATAAAGAAGAGAAAGAACTGGAGAATCTGAGATAAATAACCTTCTGCCCTCAGAGGTTAAATATTTAGTATATGAGATGGAAGCTTTACTCATTATAATAAAACATTATCAATAGGATAACTTTAATATAAACAGATTGATATGGGGGCACTTAATCTTGGGTGCAGACAAAAGCTATTGTTCTGCATCTGTATGCAGTAGTACTTTGTTAACGTAGTAATTGTATGTTCAATAAATATGTTTATATCTGTCTTCTTCACCAAGTTATGAGTTTGTTAAGAACAGAAACCATACTACCCACACCACTATTTTATTCATCACCAAAAGAAATAAAAATGACTTCATCTTGACACCCATTTGTACAAGGAAAAATGTCAAACTTCAAATAACTATATATTGCACTATAAAATTTTAAAAACCAGATTAAAATAACACTGAGTTATCTCTAGCCATATTATGAAGAGAAAAAAGTTGCATGTGAACTAAATTCAAGTGGAAAGATTACTTTTTGAGGTATTGATAAAATAAATTATTAATCTTCCATGGGAAAATAAATAATTAAAAATAATAAGCATGTTAAGAAACCTAAACCCTTAAGGCATAATACTTTTTAATCTAATATAAATTCATTTAATTTTTAAAATACTTTATTATCACATGAAATACAATAAAATGATTATTTTAAGAGATATATATACATGTGAAAGGAAAACACTTAAATATCAGATATTGAGATGTAATTCCAAATCAACCTCTTCTAATCATATGTAAAATTAACATACTCAAAAATCAAATTAAATGGGTAACTGACAACATTTAGATCAGTTGATTGTGACCTTCAGTTGATTGTGGTTGCTAATTTATTTATAGAGAAAACATCCTCTTATTATTTGAAAAAAAAACCACTTGTTTAGGATGGCATTAATTTCCTCATTGTGCAACAAAAAGAAAGTGATTCTGGGAGAGGTTTAGCAATTTTTGCATTTCACATGGTAGGTCATATGGGCAATCAGAACTAGAACTCCAGCCTATTAAATGAGATGATAAGTGTTTAAAAGAGCTTCAAAAACTGTAAAGAGCTATAAAAATGTAGGTTCTGTAATATTTAATTAAAACACTATGTCAAATTCACCTCATCTAAATTACACTACAAAAGACTCCTTTCCCCATAACATAATACTGCTATTAAGAGGAATGTTTATTGTTATTTGAAAAAGAAAAACAAAATCATTTCCTTGAACTGAAGAAAATAGATTTTAGTTTTTGATGTGATGTCTCTATCATCAGCTTGTGACAGCTGTTGGGAGCCCTTTATTTGTCCTGTTGCCATTTTGAATAGTTTGATTTCCTTTCTATCCACCCCCACAAATATATTGCCAAGAGTCTTTACCCTCATATTTAACATTGAACAGGGAGATAATTCAATTTTTCAGAGGAAAAGAACTTGATGTCCTGCAGCATTCTGACAATAGACTCTCTGTGGGTCTTTTCTTGAAGAAAGGTCTTAACTGTGAATATTTTAATAAGATATTTGAATATCTTATTCCCCAAACACATTTTCAGCTTCCTTGTCTCTACCTGAGATGGAAGCAGAACTACAAAAGAAATTTTTTTTTAAATTATGTGGATATCTGGGTTCATGGAAGTGAATCTGAAGGAAATTATGTTATTTTTATGATTTTATTACAGAGAAGATGCTATAAGTAGCAGCAGATTTTGCTCTAAGCTTTTAAATTAGCTGCCAACAGCACAAATGTGTGCATCCATATTAATGTGATAGTGTTGATTTCCTTAGTAAACACTCAAACGATCAAAAACAGTTGTACTGTAAACTTATTTCAGGGGGCCATGCTTGAGGTTAAGAGCAATCTGGGATGCTTTACCCTGACACTACTTTCCTGCCCATTTGTTCTTATGGCTTCGAATTTTATATAACAAGCTAAAACCTCATAGTGGACTCAATTCAACATCAGAAAGTTGCTGGCACATTTGCAGTAACAACAACTGAAGCATTCTTTTATCCATGCAGTTTCAGAGTCCGGCCCCACCACTCTAGTTCTTCACTAGTTAACACTGAAAAATGCTCCTATTTACTACTTCTGCAGAAAAAGGAACTGTGGCAATTGAAGGACTTCTCAATAGACATTTCTATATATTGCCAATTTAACCTGAAATTTTACTAACGGAATGTAAACAGATGCATTGGACTTTAGGTTATAAAATGGCAGAGACAGGCCCTTGATAACAAAATCTAAGCTTGTTTTTAACAAAAGGCACCCACCCCTCATTGGAGCCATCCACAGAACCACACAGACAGTAGTCAGAAACCACAGTCTCCCCAAACTTCCCCATTCAGTTCCCCTGCGGTTGATCATCAGCACGCAGCAGAGTGCAAAATTCACTGTCTACAGAAATGCCAGAAGAGATGAGAAACCCCATGCATATTGGTGAGTTGAAAGTAAGTCCTCTGCTTTGTGAGAAAATCTATGTAGCCTAAATTCATAAGTCCAACTTGATTTTCTAATTGGAATCCAGAGCTAGCCCAGCCTCAAAAAGTTTTTCTTTAGAAGTTCACTGAATTCCAACACTCTCGCTTTTCTCTCTTCATTCCACTCAGGACTCATCACACTAGGTCACTGATGGCGAACCTATGACACGGGTGTCAGAGGTGACACGCGAACTCATTTTGGTGATTTTTCTTTGTTAAATGGCATTTAAATATATAAAATACATATCAAAATATAAATCTTTGTTTTACTATGGTTGCAAATATCAAAAAATTTCTATATGTGACACGGCACCAGAGTTAAGTTAGGGTTTTTCAAAATGCTGACATGCCGAGCTCAAAAGGTTCGCCATCACTGCACTAGGTACCACTATTCTGGAAATGCATTTTTCCAGGATCTAATTGTTAAGTAATCTCTCCTACTACATTATACTTTTAGTCACAGGGGCTAGGCAGTAACCAGGGAGAAACACAGTTCTTACACTCCGTTGAGTTGTGACCCCTTGGAGAACCTTAAAGTCTGGTTCCTCCAACCAAAAAAAAAGTAAAACACTCAAGTATACATGACATTTTAGCGCTCCACTGACCCAGGCTGAGGAATATCTGGAAATGGAAAGATCCCTAAACATATTTAAAGACAGACCCCACATATACACACAGATTCAAATTCCAGTTTTATCCCTTACTAACTGTAAGACTTTAAGCAAGTCAATTAAAATTCTTTGAGCTGATGTTTTCTCATTTACAAAATGGTGATAATAATTCCTGCTATAATCACTTCTCTGGGTTCTATCAATAAAATGTGTTTTGTACACCAAAATACTGTAATTATATATCACTGTACAGGTTAAAGTATGTTAGTTAGAAATTTTGGAGTTATCTTTGAGTCTTTTTTTCATTTGTCTCCTAAAATCTGTTATCAGCGGTTCTCAACCTGTGGGTCGCAACCCCTTTGACGGTCAAACGACCCTTTCACAGGGGCCGCCTAAGACCATCCTGCATATCAGATATTTACATTATGATTCATAACAGTAGCATCATTACAGTTATGAAGTAGCAACGAAAATAATTTTATGGTTGGGCCACAACATGAGGAACTGTATTTAAAGGGCCAGAAGGTTCAGAACCACTGTGTTAGATGTTCCTTGAATGTATCTCTAATCGACTCAAGCACCTTGGTCAAGACCTTATGTTTGGACCTCAATTTCTGCTTCACAGCTGTTATTGATATGCACTGTTATATATGAGTAAACAAATACAAGTGTACAGATCTAATGTCTCTATCTATGTTTGTATATGTATACATTCAACATTTTATATGTAAATGTAATATATATTCACTTATCTCTCTGACTTGGCTATGTTTCTATGAGATACCCATGTTTCCACAATAATGTGTTGTTTTATCTAAACAATGTGCTCTATCATTTGCCCTCTGGCACAAAGTAAGCCAAGATAGAAAATTTAGACCATATATAGAGTATGTGCTAATGGAGGTGGAAATCAATGGGAATGAATAGCCAATGAAGAGGCTTTTGCTAAGAAAATTTCATCTCATCCAACAAAACAAAATTTTTGAGTAAGAGTTATTAAGAAATTGTTAAGTAGAATAGGATGGTAGCTCGTTGCCTTTTACAGGAGTTCACAGACTAAACCCCTGAACACTGGAGAGTAAAATATATGCAAATAAAATATTAGAGGCACAAAATAATGATACATGTCATACTGGTGTTTGAGGTTATATATTTCTGAAATCATTATATTTGTAAGAATAGCGTGTTCCTTGATTAAATAATCTAAGTATCAATAATATATAATCACATAAAAATGTTAAGGTCTGAAATCCAGGATATTATTAAATCTGTGATTCACACTTGATCCATATTTGAATTTGGTGAACATTTTGGTTCATTGGTGCTGCCAGTGGCTTTCTGCCCTCCACTGTGGGATTCTGTTTTATGAGTCCTATTCTCCTTTTGCCCAAACAATACAGTATTGGCTGAAAACACCTTGCCAAGAAGCATGGAGTTAATTCTATATTGTTTTCCTCCCTACAAAAAAACATCGTTGGCTTGTTCTTTCTCACAACATCATAATGTGATTTAAATATAAAATAATCTCACATAGGTAATAGCTTTAAAGCAAAAAAATATACATCTGTTGGAAAGTAAATTTCAAAAATTCTCTCTTCTGAACTAGCATGACATATCACTGCTTTAGTACAGATCTTTACACCAAATTTGCTTAGAACTACCACTGTCCATTTGATTCTTTACATTCCCCATCCTCCTTACAGTGAGGTGAATCATGTGACTAGTTCTAGCCAATAGACTATGAAAGAAAGTAGTATGTGTAACTTCCAGACGGAAGCCTTAAAAATTCATGCATGAGTTTCCTGTCACTTTTTCCCTGCCACAATATCCAAGGAGGTCCTTGCTCAGGGCAGTGAAACTGCAGGGTGATGGTGCTTCTCTCAGCCTCCACTGCTGTTCCAGAATATGTGTCAAGGAGGAATTGCCTTGGAAAATTAGCTGGCATCATAGTGAATGTGGTGTAAGCAAAAAATAACTTTACATTATTAGGCCACTGATATATGGGGTGTCTTTGATACCATGTATAATGTAGCCTATTTTAATTTACATATCTTGAACAATTAAACTGAAACAAAATTTAACATCTAATTTCTTCATCACCTCAATTCTGAGTCTGAGTCTGTTTCCTCATTAGCAAAAAAAAAAAAAAAAAAAAAATGGAATATGTTCTCACACTATTGCTTTCACAATTAAAAGAAATAAAATACATGAAAAAATTTACCACACACAAATGAGATAATAAGCATTAAGCTGGTGTTTTTTCCCCTTCTTTCCTCTGAACTATCATCAGAGGTGATTTAGAAGGTCTTCTTCCTCCCATTAAACTTGCTTTCCTCACATTCAAAGCCTCAGAGTCCTTGGGAAGCTAACATACTGCATTTATTTCATAGTTTCAACAAAAATATCATGTTTTTTACTTAAGACATAAAATGTATGATAGAAATGTTAACAGTTTAAAAGATTTACCAATCCTGAAACAAATGGAATGACTTCATTTCAGAATTAGTCTAAATTAGTCATTATTTCTTAAAGAAAATGCAATTAACCTTTTTAAATGTTATTTAGGCCCATAAATGTCACCCTTCAGGACTTTTGTCCCACCATGAGAGCTATGTAAGAAGGAACTTGACCTGTGTCATCTCTAAACTCAATAACATAAAAAGCTGAAGTATAATTGGAACCACTGAGCCTAAATAAATATGAGTAATAGGCAATCAGGAGAATAATTTTATTTAAGAGAATTTAGCCATTTGTGTGTTGACATTCATTACACCGTTTCACAGGATTTGTTCCAGAGAGATTTATCAAGAATACACTGTAAGCTCTCAATCAACAGACTAGTAGAACTCATCTGTTTCCTCATTAAAAACTAATCACATGTGTCTTTGTGATGTAAGCCATGTGATCAACGGTCCATCTCTTCCTTGTCCAAGTCAAACAGCCTAACACTGGAGTGCTGTGTCATTGGAATGTGGCTTTTCAAACACATGGAAGCTCCAGATGTTAGTGTAGGTAGCTAGCTAGTTATTAATAAAGGAAGGGAGCAAATGGAACCAGACATTACGCCTAATAAACTAGGGAGCTTAATCAGCATTAAGCCGCATTCACTAGGAGCCATAGCATTCACAGGCTCCCCAGGGGACAGCCACATCCTCCACAGAGGGACTTCATGCCCAAAGCAGACAGGAAGAATTGGCTACATGGCATTAGCTTGAGATTACTGAGGGAAGAATAAAAATGGTGGAAGAAACTTCTCTCCAGTAGAAGCCCAAGATGGCACAGGAGGAAGTAAGCGCATGTGCAGTAGAAACCAGATGAGGAGGCAAAACTGTGAGGCATGCCCAGTAGGAGCCAAGATGGCAACCATAAAGGGAAGGTGTCTAGCCCGGATTGGATGTGGGTATGAAACCCCGGGAGAAGTAGGAAAGGGATTGGATAGGGGGAGACCCAGCACAAGCCCAGGAAGGATTAGGAAAGAGACTGGAGAGCTTGAAAGAAAGCCTGCTTTTTTCCAAAAACCAAGAAAATACATGGAGAGTTATCAGGGATCTCAGAGCAGTTGCTACTAGAGCCTGCCCGCCCTCTACATCCCTGAGGGCATATGATTTCCCTTCATCCCAATAAATCTTGCCACTCGCCTTAAACTTCTGCCACAGGTGTGCCCTTTGAAAGTCCTTCCTCATGACACCGCAAGAACCCATTTCCATCAACAGAGAGACACTTTGGTGTTTTCTATCACTGTCCTTCACTGAGAGACTCCCAACAACAGCCCACATGCCCACTGCAGCACAAAAAAAGTAGAACAGCATGCACTCAGCTGCTCTCCCTCTCCTCAGCAGAAGTGAGAAAATACATTGTCCAGATCCATTCTGCTCTCCTCTGTTGTAGCCAAAGATCCAGGGCAATGAGAGATGCACTGTTGAAATGCAGGTGCTGTGTCTCAAACTAATCTCCATCTGACAGACCCGCCTTGCTCCTCTGTGTGTTCCCTGTGCTGCAGGATCAATGTGTGAGTGAGCTGAGTCATGGTGACACAGTATCTTGCTAAAGACATTAACAAATGAGTTGTTACAAGGTCATACTCTCTCCCTACTGTGGCCATGAAGCTCTTTACCTGTTCAAGGTTAAGCATTGCTGCCTTAGAGTATAGGTGTTTAAAGACCTCACACAAGACCTCCTCAACTAGTATGCTTACCTTAATGCACCCATGTAAAACTAAATTTATCATCAAATAGCATTAGATGTCATCTAAGTAAAAAAATTACACAGAAAAATAAAGTATAAGAATAACGTGTAATAATATTTAAATAGCACAGTAATTGTTTTTGTGTATATACTAATACACTTCTTGGAACATGAAAGCCCTTTTTTAAGCATCACTGATTGTTGCTTCTTTATCTCAGGACTGATTTGCACATTGAGCTATAAAACAACCACAAATTCACACCCACAATTGGTTTGTCTCATACTTCCCTAGCACACTTCTTTAACTGTAAGATTGGAAGAACAATTCCATTGACACATGAAAAAAATTAAAAGGATTATAGACAACTAGAGGCCCAGTACACAAAATTCGTGCACTGGTAGGGACCCTCACGGCTTGCAGCGGCCAGCCGGGTACTCCCTCCCTTCCCCTGGCTGGTTCTGCCCCCTGGTCGAACTCCCGGTCAAGGGGACAATTTGCAAACTATGTTTTTATTATATAGAATTACATTTTAAAGTAAATGGTAACAATTACAAGACAGAAGACATTATTCAACCCAGAGTTTAATTTTAATGAATTCATTATATTATCAAATACCTGGATTATTTTATTTAACTGAATTGGATGAATGAATTTTGCACTATGCATCCTAGGTTATTCCTATAATACTCAACAGATTTATAATAATAAAGTACAGATACACAAACATTCCCCATCTTATATATTTTGTTTCTTGTTTGAATGTAACAAGAATTTATTATGCATTGTTTAATGTGCTGTGGGGAACCCAAAATAAAAGTGTTAGAAGATTGTCCCAACCTCTAATGACCTAAGGCCTAGGGGAAATAACACACACACACACACACACTTGATTTATCCCTATAGTTTCCCTCAAACCTTTTGCCCCTACACCAAAAATAAATAAAAAATGGAAAACAGAATAATTGTTCAAATCCTAATGATTCTGAGAAATGTTTCTCACTGAAGCTCTCTCAACTCCTGCAACTACTCTATTCCTATACCATCATGTCATTGCCCAGAAACTATTTGCAACAACTGGCCACCTATCTTTCCATATTCCAGGTATATGTCTGAAACATAAGCAATTAAGTGTTACTGATTTAAAACTTTAGGTAATTCCCTATTGACTAGACAATAAAATCAAAACTCATAACCTGATATGAAATGCTCTTTAGCAGCTGATCTTGACTGTCTTCAAACATAATCACAAACTTCATACATACTACCGAGTACTCCCTCCCCCTGCCATCTTCATCTTCTTACAATTAACAAGTTACGCTAGGTTCTCTCAAAGGCTAGATCGTTGGGGGGTTTCCTCTTCATCTTCTCTCTCTCCTCCCCCTTCCTTTCCCCCCTTAACTCTCCTTCTGGCCAACAAGCTTTTACTCATACTTAAAAACCCAATTTCAATGTCATCCATTTAGTGAAGCCCTCATCAAGCTACTTTTTGTGACTCGAGAAGCAATTAATTTCATTGTTATAACACTAGTCATATTGTATTATAATGTCAATTATTATCTCTCTCTTTCCAGAGCTATGCTGTGAGTTCCACATGGGCAGTGATTCTGCTTTGTTTATTTTTATAGCCCAGCACCAAGCACAGTTCTTCACAAATTGAAGATGCTTAGTCATATTGAATCAATGAATGAATGAATAAATACCAAACAAGTGCTTTAAAAGTTTACAGAAGGGAGAATTCAATTTGTTCTGGTGTGATCAGGAACTGCTACATTAAAACATATGCAAACAAAATTTTTGTACATTACATTTTACTTTTTTTAATCTTTATTCTTGAAAGTATTACATATACCCTCCTTTTTCCCCCAATGACCCTTTCTGGCCTGCCACTGCCCCAGGCCTTCACCACCTTATTGCACATTACTTATTTTAAATGTACTAGTAAAGTAGGGAATATTCAGAAGCATGAATAATCATTCTTCAACCCTTTTTAACTTCAAATGATACACTTATACTATCATAATGTTCTTTAACATGCTGTAAGTGTGTAGTTTGAAGAATTTTAGGTTCAAATTCATTTAAATTTTGTGGATTAGAGAAGTAGGAAGACATGTTCCTAACTGCATCATCATTCTCTAATTTTACTTATTAATACTAATCTGTAACAATTATATTTATAGTATTTCAACAAATGAAGCCATTTTAATGCTAAAAATTAGCCTTTTCACTTATTTAAGCAGTATTTCTCGCTTCTTCATTCAGAAATACTACCATTTTACTTTAGGATAAAACCCGCCTAATATTTAACCCAAAAAATTCTTCTTTTTTTTTTTAAATATATTTTATTGATTTTTCACAGAGAGAAAGGGAGAGAGATAGAGAGAGTTTGAAACATCGATGAGAGAGAAACATCGATCAGCTGCCTCCTGCACATCCCCCACCGGGGATGTGCCCGCAACCCAGGTACATGCCCTTGACCGGAATCGAACCCGGGACCCCTCAGTCCGCAGGCCGACGCTCTATCCACTGAGCCAAACCGGTTTCGGCAACCCAAAAAATTCTTACACAGCATGTAGGTAGGATTGCCAAATTAAAAAAAATAAAAATAAGAAACCTACAGGATGCCCACTTGAATTTGAATTTCAGGTAAATAATGAATAATTTTTAGTATAAATATGTCCCAGGCAATATTTGGGCATACTTATACTAAAATAAATAGTTATTTATCTGAAATTCAAATTTAAATGAGTGTCCTTTATTTTATCTAACATCTCCACATGTAGCAGACAAGCAGCCTAGGATCAAATTGATGAGAGGAGGGTCTTAGCTAACCCCCAAAATGACTAGCTAACCCAAAGACCTCAACCATACCCTATGCTCTATGGCCTTAAAGAGACCCATCCTCACTCATGAATTATAGTATTAGGGCTCTCAATAGGAAACCCAGTTTGGTGAAGGCACAATCTAAGATCATGTCTGAGGGTAGTTTTTTATAAAGTAGAATAAAGATAATGCTTTCTATAGAACTAGATTCATGAATTTGTTCTGCTGCTGTCTTAAAAGAACTTCTTTTACAAGTGTGATCTGCTCAGGTAATACTGATGATATACAAAAGGCCAAGAGGTATATGAAAAGGTACTCAATATCACTAATAATCAGGGAAATGCAAATCAAAAACACAATAAAATATAACTTCACACCTGTTAGGATGGCTGTTATTTAAAAAAAATAAAAGAACATATGGAGAAACAGGAACTCCAGTAACATGGATGGTGGGAATATAAATTGATAAAACCATTATGCAAAACAATATGGAGATTCCTCCAAAATTTCAAAAATGAACTACCATGGGATCTAGCAACCCTACTTCTGGGAATTTATCTAAAGGAATTTAAATCAAGATTTTGAAGACATATCTGCATTCCCATGTTTATAGCATTATTCACAAGAGCCAATATATGGAAATAATCTAAATGTCCATCAATGGATGAATGTAAATTGAAAATATGGTGCACTAGTATACATACAAAAGAATATCATTCAACCTAAAAGAAAAAAATCCTACTATTTATGAAAACATGGATGAATCCAGAGGACATTATGCTAAATGAAATAAGCCAGACACAGAAAGACAAATACTACATGACATCCCTTATATGTGGAATCTAAAATAGTCAAACTCCATAAAAGCAGAAACAGAATAGTTATTGCCAGGGAAAAGGGGAGTGGAATAGGGAGATGATGGTCAAAGGGTACAAAGTTTCAATTATGCAAGATAAATAAGTTCTGAGATCTACCATACATACAGTGCCTATAGTTAACAATACCCTATTATATATTAAAAATTTTCTAAAACAGTAGATTTTATAAGTGTTCTTATAAATAATAATCATCATCATTATCAACATCATCATAATAGCTACAGGAAACTTTGGGAAGTGATGGATATGTCTATGGCCTTAATGGTTGTGATAACAGATATATATTTATCCCCAAACTCATTCAGTTGTAGACATTAAATACGTACAGCTTTATATGTCAATCATACCTCAATAAAGTGGTATAAAAGTTTAGCTAATGAGTACTTCCAATAACCTAAGGGCTATTGTGAGACTTTATATGCATTACTATTAGTCCTCATAACATCTCTATAGGATATGTGTCATTATCTTACAAATAGAGAGAGTGAGGCTGAAATAAAATAATATTTTGCCCTAGGCAACACAGTGAGACAGGATGGGAATGATACTCAAATCCAGGTTTGTCTGACTCCAGAACTATTTGAATATTTAATAATGATATTATATATTGACTTTTAGGACACAGATTCTCCTAAAGGAAATGCAAAAGTGCTCAAATGAGTTTACATATAGGTAAACCGTCTCAGGGTAAATAAGTTCCTAAGCAAGAATACAAGGTGTCTGTTTCTCTCTGAATGGTCACATACAGCTTTCGCTAAAAATTCTTCTCTAAAATCAGAGACTTACAAAACTAAATCTTTGCCATTCCCCTCTCAGTATATTTGAAGTTTCCTATGTGGTGCATTACCATCCTAAGAAGATAGCATATTTCCAAAAGGGTCTGCCTAACTTTCAACTATAAACATTGTATATTAAATCAGCAAGGTACAGGCAGGTAAATACAAAAATAATCTGCCCATCACTTCTGTTTCCCCAAGTACAAAAAAAATAAAATGATTATAATGCTCTAAAACAGGGCAGAATGTTCATCTGAGTCACACCAAATAATTTGATTACTGCTAAAGTAAAATTTAAAAATGATTGAAGTAATGATTATGATCAGCCTTTTGAAAGTCATTCCAAAGTGCTGCAATACTACTTCAAAGAAAATAATTCAAATTTAAATGTCACTATCTCTTTAGTGTTGTTTATCAACAGTAGAGTATCAAATTGGTGAGCCTGATTTATGTTATGTAATTTAAACACTCTTATAGAAGTCGCAATTTGATGGTGTATTTCACAGAACTAGAACAAATATTCCAAAACTGTATATGGAACCACAAAAGACCCCAAATAGCAACAGCAATCTTGAGAAAGAACAAAGTTAAAGGAATCATGCTACCTAATATCAAACTGTACTACAAGGCCATACTAATCAAAATAGCATGGTATTGGCATATAAACAGACACATAGATCAATAAAGCAGAATAGAGAGCCCAGAAATAAACCCACACCTTTATAGTCAATATTTGACAAAGAAGGCAAGAACATAAGGTGGAGTAAAGACAGTCTATTCAATAAATGCTGTTGGAAAAATTGTGCAAAAAAATGAAACTAGATCACCTTCTTACATGGCACACAAGAATACACTCAAAATGGATGGAAAGCTTAAATGTGAGACTCGAAATCATAAAAGTCCTAGAAGAAAACACAGGTAGTAAAATCTCAGAAATTTCTCATAGCAATACTTTTTATGATATACTAGAGGCCCAGTGCACAAATTGTGCACGGCTGGGGTCCGGCAGGCCCTAACTGATCGGGGTAGGGGGGCTGACTGGGGGCTGGGCCAGCTGGGGGGAAGGGGTTGCAGGAGGTTGGCCAGTCAGCCCCGCCCCCATCAAGCTGGTTGGCCAGCCACAGTGCGCATCATAGCGACCGGTCATTCCAGTCATTCTGGTGTTCCAGTCGTTTGGCTTTTATCTATATAGATTTCCTCAGGCAAAAGAAACAGAAGAAAAAATAAACAAATGGGACTTCATCAAACTAAAAATTTTGGGCACAGCAAATGAAACTATCAACAAAATGAAAAGTCTACCCAATAAATGGGAGAACATATTTGCCAATATATCTGTTAAAGACTTAATATCCAAAATTTATAAAGAACTTACAAAACTCAAAACCAAAAAATCAAACAATCCAATTAAAAAATGAGTAAAGGACTTCAATAGACACTTCTCCAAAGAGGTAATACAGATGGCCAATCGACATATGAAAATATGTTCAACGTCACTAATCTGTAGAGAAATGCAAATGAAAACCACAATGAGATATCACCTCACACATGTCAGAACAACTATCATCAATAAATCAACAAATAACTGTTGGAAAAGATGTGGAAAAAAGAGTACCCTGTTGGTGGGAATTCAGACTGGTGCAGCCACTGTGGAAAACAGTATGGAGTTACCTCATAAATTTAAAAATGGATATGCCTTATGACTCACTGATTCCACTTCTGGGAATTTATCCAAAGAAACCCGAAACACTATTTCAAAGGAATGTATGTACTCTTATGTTCATTGCAGCATTATTTACAATAGCCAAGATTAGATGAGTGAATTAAAAAGCTGTAGTACATTTACACAGTGGAGTACTATTCAGCTATAGAAAAAAGAAGGAAATTTTACCCTTTGCGACAATATGGATGGACCTGGAGAACATTATGCTAAGTGAAATAATCCAGTCATATGATTTCACTCATACGTGGAATCTAATGAATTAATTAATAAGCAAAAAAGAGACAGACTCATAGATGGAGAGCAGGCTGACAGATGTGGGGGTCAAGTGGGGCTGGGGAAAAGTAGAGGGATTGAGCAAAAAAGAAAAAAGTGAAAGAACTCATCGACAAGGACAATAGTGTGGTGACTGCTGGGGGGTGGGGGTGATTGGAGGAGGATATGGGGGGATAAATGGTGATGTTAAAAAAATAATAAAATAAAGAAAAATATATAAATAGGAAGTCATTATTTGAATAAATGGAATAAACACAAGACAAATTTGATAGTGAGCTGCTCATCTCCAGAAGACTTCAATCAAAATGGAAAATATTTGTTAGTGATTTTGTAGAATATTGACTCTGAATCTTAACTGCACACTGGAATCACCTTTAGCTTTAAAAAAAATAGTGATGCCTAAATCCAATCCACAAAGATTCTTATACACTAGGATTGAGAGGCTGGAGCACTGGGATTTTTAAAGCTCCTCACTTCATTCAAATAGGTGACAAGGCTGAAAACCACTGCTACAAAGGGAATTCAATTGCTGGATGGGAAGTTGGGATGGATGACATTTCAGGACCCTTCCAACACTAAGAGTCTAAATTTGATATGACTGATATATATATATTCTTGATATGACCCATGCTATTAACATGGTTCTAGAGTAGACCTGAAGTTTCTTTGGACATACAAATTAGGAAAAAATTGTTTCAATAATATTGTTCCTTGGGTATGATTTCAAAATACAAAGAGGATGCTACTATCATTTACACCTCCTCTTACAGTATCCAATCTTCTCCAGGTTATACATTGAAGAGACATTAAAACAATAAGTCAATCAATTTAATTATTAAATAGCCACTGAGCATCTACTATCTGCAAGACTCTCCTCTACGTATTGAACATTCAATAATGAGTTAGCCAGAGTCTTGGATCTAATTGAAACTTACAATTTAATCAGTACAAATGGCTGAATTACAAAATTAAGGTATGTTTTAAGTATAAGTGCATCGTGGTTCATTTAAGAGATTACATCCCATTGTGAAGAAGAGGTAAAGCAGGCAGAAGTATTTTCTTATCAGCACAAAAAGCCATACCTTATACATTGTATTGAAAGAGAATAAATATCAAAGTAAAATTTAAAGTTGTAGGTCAGACTTTATGTATATCAATAAGCACATGTGTGAGGCTCTTTCGCCTCACTAAACATTTACTGAAAGGAATTGTTTTGCAAAATCAAATCAATCCCTTTGAGAGATCTTTTTCAATAAAGGGCTAAACAAAAATCTTCTAAGGTGACTCAAGACATATTGGTAATTTATGCAAATCTTAAATTCTCAATAAGTTGAAACAACTTCCTTAAAAGACTGGCTTGTTAGTGAATTATGCTGCTTCTACAGTATAAAGAATATTTTAGAGAAGAGAATGTCAATTAACATACATTGGCTAAATTTTATCTGACAACTAAACTTACACAAACCAGAGTTTAGAAAGGCAGAGCATTGTATCAGAGCAGAGATAAAGAAAACTTTTAACTAAATAAATCCTAACATCATTTCAGCCAACTGTACCCAAACGGAACTGAAAAGTCAGAGTGGTAGAAAGGGTCCCTTACTCTGATAAAAAGTAATGCATCTGCGACCATAATTACACCCCGGAAATGAAATTCACATCTATATGTGGTCTCAGTTCATCTTCACTACTGGATGCAGGACCAATCTAGGGGCAGGTGCTCAGCAGGAGCCAGGAGCAAACTGTGTTCCTTGTCCCCTAATTCCAGCAAGGTGTACGTATCACACCTGTGGTCAAATCAGAACCAGCAGATAGTGTGATACAAATAATAAGCTATGTTAGCTGAAGGTAGAAGACTTTGGAGTTCATAAATGATTGGAAAGTCAACTCTTTGACACAAATTATAATTCTTTAGTGATAATGATGTAAGACTAAGCAAGATTTAACAATTTTTAAAAATCCAAGTAGCCCGGCTGGCATGGTTCAGTGGTTGAGCATCAATCTATAAACCAGGAGGTCACAGTTCAATTCCTGGTCAGGGCACATGCCTGGGGTACAGGCTCGAACACCAGTAGGGGGCATGTAGGAGGCATCCCATCAATGATTCCCTCTCATCATCGATGTTTCTATCTCTCTCTCTCCCTCTCCCTTCATCTCTGAAATCAATAAAAAAACATTATTTTTAAAAATCAAATTAAATCTGACCATATAAAACCCAAGTGCAGTCAGTTAAAGACGTGAAGTTCAGAAGATAAGACTGCTTATGTGTGAAGTTGCATTTTGAAGTCTAAACTTTAGCTTCTATTTTAGGACTCTGTATTGCAGTAATGAAAAACATTCATGCGAATTTTTTCCATACAAGAAACAATCCTTAGCTTAAAGAAAACCCAACCTCAATTCAACCTATAAAATACCAGTAGCAGTCCTTCACATTGTTTTTTTTAATCCTTCTCTTTAAAAAGATCAAAAACATATTTAAAACTATACACATAAAACCAAAAAAAAACATTTAAAAAAGAACAGGGTACCCTAACATATATTCTTTCTTTAAATGTATCTTCTTTTTTTATTGAGTTCAAATTTGACTGAAATGAAAAACTCTACTAATTCTGAAGCTATAGTATCTAGAGTCTATTTCTCACATTGATATTGAAATTTTAGTCAGTGGATTCTGCTGTGAATAAAAATGCCTGGCTAGCTTATTATTTCACTGAATATGGGAGTCTGTAAGAACCCTGTCTTCTCCTTCCACTCTTTGTCTCCTCTGTACCCTCGTTCACTCCTAAGTTATTATTTATTGTCTATATACTATATACCATATACCATATACTATATACTATTACTATACACTATATACCATATACTATATACTATACACCATATACTATATACTATATACTATATACTATATACTATATACTATATACTAATGATGCCAGCGTATCTTTATGCAACCCAGGCCTCTCTTTTGAGTGTTAGATACAATTGCCTAGAGTCTACAATGCTCTTCAAGATATATTTTCCTTACCCACCACCTCCCCAGGGAAGAAATGCGACTACTACATAATTCTAACTAAATAAAGTAACTAATATCAGAGAAAGTATAAAGTAACTTTAATGAAACTTCATTGTTCCTGGTACCATATTTTCAATAGGAAGTCAATTATATAGTTTATTGACGTTTTCAATCAAGTCATCTTCACTTCCTAGGTTCTATAAATGATATTTTCTCAGAAAATTTAGATTTTGTGTTTTCCAATGGTTTTACCAAGAAAAAGAGAAGTCTGTTATTCATTATCACTCCCACGAAATAAGTACCATAATAAGCCCAGTGGTGCCAAGTATTAGAAACGGGCACCAGGCACCTGAATCCTGAAATAAGATGAGTGCTCATTGGGTCCAACCTCTCCCACCCAAGCCAGGATTCTCATTTATGAAGCAGAGCATTTCCTAGAAGGCCCTCGAAAAAGGCAAATTCAAGCTAGACTTTACTGTAAATATCTAGGTTATTTTTTTCTAAAGAAAATAAATGAATAACGGAGCCTAAAGTAGGAAGGTAGGAACAAAGGAAGAGCTAAAGTTTTCATGAATAATACAAAATTGACACGATAGTCTATTTATAGTGTTCAGGGTATAAGCAGCATGGACAATAGCAAAACTAAGAATTAAATAAACAATGGGGATGGGAGGAGGAGTTGAAATAGTAAAAAGAAATAAAAGCCCAGTAGCAAAATAAAAAGCTCAAAGCTGTAAATGAGATTTTTAAATGCAAAGAAGTAAAAGAACAGTTAGGCAGAGAATCTCTTAGATAGAAGAACAATGATAGGAAAAGCTTGCTTTAAAATGTTCATTTATAACTAGGTCAAAAAACATCAGAGGAACAACCCTTAGAATTTACCTCAAAGTTTTTTTAGGTAATTATTGCTATATGTAAACAATTAAGGAAGATAATAAAAATAAAGTAAAATTTACATATTAGAAAAACTATAAAATATTTTATAATACTCATTTAAGTATATATAGATGATTAAGACAACTCTACAAGATATAAGGGAGAAACTAATTTGTAATATGCTAGCACAGATATCTGACAATGTAATTTAGCTCTAGAATGTATAAGGGCTTCAAAACTGTCTGTATGCAGCCAATCCCACTCTGGGCAAAGTACAAAATATTCCAGGCTCCTTTAGGCCCTGAAGGCTTACAAGTAAAGGACTAGTTTGGCCCATAAAGTACAAAAGGAGGCTTACAGAGAACATGGCTTCTAATAAGCCTTCCTTCAAGCTTTACTTGGACACTTTTAAAAATGTATGTATGTACCATAAAGCATTAGCTGTAGTTACGTGCTTAAAAATATTATATTAATTAATAAAAAATAAGAATTGTATCATAGGTCACGCAGAGGAATATGTAAGAAAGAAACTAACATTGTATCTGACAAGGAAATAGGGAGGAAGGAACTAAAAAATAAATGTCTATGTGCTAGTTATTTTTAGGTACTTTACTTACATATTCTCTTTTAGTCAGTACAAATATATAAAGGAGGTATTCCCCTTCTTCCACCAAAAACAGAACAAGCTAACAAACAAAAACAACTTGAGGTACAGAAAAATTACAGCTAGGATTCCAATCTTTATCTAACTCCAAAGTTCTCAAACTTATACTGCTGTCTTTATCAGTAAAAAAAAGAAAAGAAATTATTTTTTAAATATACAACTACCTAACAGTAATTGTCAAAGAACGACAAGAAGAACACAGAACAGAGAGACACTGAGTGGCTACACAAAACTAGCCCCTCTAGATCAACAGGACTGGGGACATCTTGACCAGCACAAACCAAAGAAGATAAAAATCATCTGGCTTGAACATATATCAGAAGATTATTCTATAATATGGAGAAAGACATAAAAGATCAAGGCTCTAGACGGTTTGGCTCAGTGGACAGAGCGCTGGCTCGCAGACCTAAATATAAGGGCTAAAACGTTTACAGCGGTTCTCAACCTGTGGGTCGCAAGCCCTTTTGGGGGGGTCGAATGACCCTTTCACAGGGGTTGCCTAAGACCATTGGGAAACACATATATAATTACATATTGTTTTTGTGATTAATCACTATGCTTTAATTATGTTCAATTTGTAACAATGAAATTGGGGGTCACCACAACATGAGGAACTATATTAAAGGGTCGCGGCATTAGGAAGGTTGAGAACCATTGGTTTAGGAGAAAACTTAGAACAAAATCTTCATTATGTTAAAATAGAAATGGTTTCTTAGACATGAAAGCTAATAAACAAATGACAAAAGAAAAAAATAAATTGGACTTCATCAAAATTTAAAACTTTGTGCTTCAAACAACACCATCAAGAAAGTGAAAACAACCCACAGAACAGAATAAAATATTTGTAAACCATATACTTGATAAAATACTTGTATCTAGAATATAAAAGAAACTCTTACTACTCAAAAATGAAAAGATAAATAACCCAATCAATAACTTGTTACCAAACAATGAATTTAGTTCCAATGAGATCAAGGCCAAAATCAAAAACTTACTAGAAAAAAAACAAAAATGAACACGTAACAACCCAAAATCTATGGGACACAGTGAAAGCAGTCCTGAGAGCGATGTTCATAGCATTACAGGCCTACCTCAAGAAACAAGAAAAATCTAAAATAAACAATCTAACCCTACAACTAAGAATTAGAAGGAGAATGACAACAACAAAAAATGGGAAAAGGTTTGAATAAATATTTCTCCAAAGAAGATATACTAGTAAAAATAGTGAATAAGAAATGATACTCAATATTGTCAGTCATTAGAGAAATGCAAATCAAAACCACGATAACATATTTCACACTTTTTAAAGGATACAGAAAAATTTTAATAGCTTTCTTAAAAAGGAGACCAACCCTCAAAGGCTAAAATCTAAAATATTCATTCTCAATCATAGTGTCCCATCGCTCATATGCAAGTCTTTCTATGCAAAATATCACTCAAGAAATTTGTTGCTATTAAAGTACCAATGTTGCCCTGGGTGGTGTGGCTCAGTTGGGTGAGCACCATCCTGTGCACTGAAGGGTCATTGGTTCGATTATAAGTCAGAGCATATGCCCAGGTTATGGGTTCGATGCCCAGTCAGGGATTTTACAGGAGGCAATCAATCAAGGTTCTCTCTCTCTCTTTCTTCTCTCCCTCTCAAATCAATTAAAAAAAAAAAATTAAGTACCAGTGTTTGGCAATGATTAACTTTTTATATAATTAAAATTATTCAAGGCTATTCTTAAAATAATGTCTTTGTTAAATTTTTCTAATGGTATTTCTTGAGAAATAAAGAGAAAAGTTACAACTAGTAGGCAGAGACAATTACTCATTAGAGTGTATTAAACATGAGGATATTATCAAACATAACTCAGTCAGGGTTTGATTCCTTCCAGAAAGCCCTCCATACTCTTTGTTGGCCCTATAGCACCATAACCAGAAAAATGAAAGATCATTCTCTATTACTATCCCCTATAATAGTAACCAGAAGATATTAGTAAAATATTATCCCTGAAGATATGCACTACAAGTCTACCTATTTTGTTTGTTTTATTAAACTATCGCTTCTGATCAAATTGAAGGTCAGGTCAAAAGTGATCACAGGTGATTAATTTTAACAGTCTTCTAATCAAAACTGTTATCTCCTCCCTCTTTACCAAGTACCTAAAGCAAGCATGTCAAACTGTCGGCCCACAGGCTGCATGCAGCCCACAATGAATATTTTTGCAGCCCAGCCAATATAACAGCATGTAAGAAATGTTTTCATAAAAATTTTGTAACTTTTTACAATATCCTATTATACATAATTATTAATAATGAACCACAATGTTTGCTAATGACTGATTACTATGATTGCGTTGCGTTCATTTCCCTTAAGAGCCTTATGCAAAGGCGCACAATTTCTCTTCACTAATACCAGCAGCAAATATTTTAGCAGCTGATTGCCACATCATTAGTCTTGGACTCTGGTGTGTGCAACAGGAAATATTTCACTTTCGGAGAACAAGAAACATAGGTTTATTTGCATTACACTTATTAATTTGTTCAGTTATTCAATGTGTGGTAAGTTAATGTTCAAGAAAAATATTAATTTTTATTAAAATGTTCTATTATTTTATGTTAACAATTACTCATTTATTTCAGCCCTTTATATTCAACATGTCTCTATCAAAATAAACCTACGTTTCTATGAAAATTGAAGCTTTTGGTTTTTTTTGCGGCCTACATAAACTTAAACCTTGTTTATTTGGCTCGTATTAGCCTTTGAATTTGACATGCTTGATCTAAAGGAAAACCAAAAACAAACAAAATCCTACTTAATAAAAGGATAATATGCAAATAGACCAAACGGCAGAACAACCTAACAACCTGTCACTATAACGTGCACTGACCACCAGGGGGTGTGTGCCGAACACGGTGGGTATCAGCAGCAGGCCACAGAGCACAGAACATGGCGGGCATTGCCTGCAGAGGGATGTTGGAGCAGGTAAGCAGGGGCACCAGACCAAGGCGCGCCTCTGGTGGTTACCGAAAATTCTTTGCTTCTGTGCACTGCAGTCCCGCCCAGCGCTCACACCTGCTGTTGGTGCTGGCCCCACTCACACCCACTGCCAGCGCCCGGCACCAGCCCTGATTGCTCAACGCCATCAGCAGGTGCGAGCGGCAGCTGCTGGCCCCCATCGCCCCTCAGGGCTTCTCCATCTCCCCCTGCTCCTGACGGATGATTGGGGCCAGCAGTCGCCTCTCACACCCGCTGTCAGCACTGGCCCCGCTCACACCCACAGCCAGCACCAGAGCCACCGCTCACACCAGCTGCCAGTGCCCAGTGCCAGTCCTGATCACTCGGGTGATCAGCAGGTGCGAGCTGCGGCTGCTGGCCCTGAATGCTCCTAAGGGCTTCTCCACCTCCCCCTGCTCCTAAGGGGTGATTGGGGCAGCAGCCGCTACTCTCACCAGCTGATGGCGCTGGCCCCACTTGCACCCGCTGCTGGCGCTGGACCCAATCGCTCCACACTGTCAGTGGGTGTGAGTGGGACTGGCACAGTCAGTATGTAGGAGCGGCAGCAGCGGAAGCGGGGCTGCCAGCAGACAGGGGACCGGGGGTCGTGGCAGGAGGGGCTGGGCGGAGGCGCAGAGGATGGGCCAAGACCCACCCCTGTGCTCACCGCAGCCTCGAAGCCCACAGTTCCTTTCAAGGTGCACGAATTCATGCACTGGGCCCCTAGTAAATAAATAATAGTGCATGGCAGCATCTAAAATCAAATAACCAGGGATTTCCTGTTTTTTGTTCCTTTAGTCGGATGATTAATAAGGAAATATGGAAGAATCAAAGCACTCCTTAGATTTATAAAGTAAAAAACTACTGGCGCTTCTCATTAAGTATGTCTCACCACATACAATGGGAATCAATGATAGTGGACATCTGAAAACCCTACCATGACCCATATGGAGACAGTAGCCACTGAAGTTGTTTTAAGGGTATTTCATTTCCTCCCAGTTAATTTTTTTTTAATATTTTTTATTTGTTTTTCACAGAGAGGAAGGGAGAGGGATAGAGAGTTAGAAACATCAATGAGAGAGGAACATCGATCAGCTGCCTCCTGCACACCTCCTACTGGGGATGTGCCCGCAAGCAAGGTACTTGCCTTTGGCTGGAATTGAACCCGGGACCCTTCAGTCCACAGGCCGATGCTCTATCCACTGAGCCAAACCAGCTAGGGCCCGCCCAGTTAATTTTTAAATAGTCTAAAGCCCTATTGACAATATCTATTTGTTACTCCATGTCCTATTTTCTGATTTTTATCTAATACCTGTCAGTATACAGAAAAATCATGATAGCAAAACACTGAAAACTAAGGAAGAACCTAGAGTGCAACTTAAAATATACCATATATTGGGAGGTAACAACTCTGACTTCTATATGGCCTACTTGCCTGTAAGAAGTTTAAAAGGCTGGTTAGACTGTAGCAGTCCTTAACTACCACATCAAGATATCTGACAAGTAAACCTGATGTAGGAGATAGATATACTTTTAAAATATTTTGTTCAGCCATTACATCCTATGCTGCCAATCTCAGCATTTAATTTTAAATCATCTCAACAAAAGCTACTTTAAAGCTATGAAATGGGCTGATGTGCATATGAAATATTCAGTTCTGTTTTTACATTTCAAAATCCCAAGTTTAAAAACACAAAATATGTAATCTATTAATTATTTTTGTATTGATTCTACTTCCTGGCTATTTCTGTTCTCACATTTACTGTTAAT
This sequence comes from Myotis nattereri, assembly GCF_964212035.1. Classification (NCBI taxonomy): domain Eukaryota; kingdom Metazoa; phylum Chordata; class Mammalia; order Chiroptera; family Vespertilionidae; genus Myotis; species Myotis nattereri. The sequence continues at coordinate 37,813,088 of NC_138076.1, read as the reverse complement.
ATGAACCCTTCTTGATGGCTCTCATGGGTAAAAGATTCTAGTGACATACAGATCTGTAGGTGCACAAACATCCAGGATTTAGCCATGAACTAAATATCTAGCTACATCCACACCCGTAAATACATTCAACAGGCTTAGTGTTTGCTTGTCAAATTAGAAAAATTCAAAACACAATTTAGTTAAAGCAGTATTTTATTATTCAGCAGCTCAAAATATGCCCATTTTCCCCTAATGTAATATAGTAATTAGGAATTGCTATATTATGTCTGCTACCTGAAAAAAAAAAAAGTATATTATCTGAAAATTTTATGTAAATTTTGAAGTTCCTTTCACCTATATTGCTATATTGATTAGCAGTACCAACTTCTAACATTTTCCTTAATTATCCTGTAAGTCTAAAGTGGAGAGAGATAAGAAAAGCTCCTAACAAAATATACACTAATACTTAAAAGTATTTCTACTAATTATAAATTTAAAAGGATACAAGAAAGAAAGACTCAAAGATCTGTCTTACACTTAAACTGTAACAGTGAAAGAAAGAGCATAGGCAAAAGCTGTTACCAAGATTATAGAGATAATAGCTCCTTCTGCTTTAGATAATAAAAAGAGAGAAAGATTATGATTCACAGAGTTGAAGGACCCTAATTTCCTTTTCTCGAGGCTCTCACAAATACATGTTAGTGGGCACCGGAGAGACTGGGTTAAAAAGTGTACATATCTATGCCAATCCATATGACACAGCTTGAATTGTGATTCTGAAGTGGAGTCTTTCTATGCAAAGGGTGTACATTTTAATTTTTTATTCAAAGCTATGCTAATGCAACACATTCAGACCCTCTACTTAACTCTGCAGTATTCAGGCCTTTCCTATTGTACAGCTGTCTATTGCCTTTACTCTAATTTGCAAAGTATTTGATTAAATTGCTTTCTCACCCACTGAAATGACAGAATTCAGGTTTACGCTTCCAATTTGCTCCCAACACAGTGTGTCTACTACTGTTGTCACCACCTAAAATGAACCCCTTCTTCTTCTTGTATGAATTATGCTTGTGGCCCTACAAATATCAGTCTTATAAACTGAGATGTCTAATAAGAATCCTAGCTTTAAATTGAAGAAATGAAACTACCGCTTGTAAGGCATTATTAGTTACATTTTGTAAAGTTTGAATAGGCATTAATAATTTAATGTGTTTTTGTTTTAACAAAAATTATTTTTATAAATAAATTTTGTGGCCTCCTTAAACATTAAGACATCCAAGAGGCAGATATTGACCACCTAATAAATAATTTATATTTTATAACAGAAAGAAGTTGAAAATCAAAATCCAGTCCCAAAAGTTGTAGTTTTTAGCAAAATATTCCTTAATGAAACTCTCCACTAATCCTTGATCATGGTCATCAACAGATACTAAAACATATGTCCCAACTAGAGCCAGAACAGCATAATAGGATTGCTATAGAAAAAAATGTGGTCTAAGTTGTTAAAGATCTAAATAGCTTGTGACATTTTTTAGCCCTTCCCAGTTGTGGAATTTCACAAGAAAACATCATCTTGCAGAGAAATAAATTGCTGCTACAAGTACCTATGTACCACAAAGATGTTTAGTACTCTATCTTGAAGCAAGTATTAAACACGATTCTCCCCTTATTTAGAAACCATCAGAACAACATAATTTGAACTATGAAGTGGCCTCAAATTATACATATATAACATATATCATATATAAAATTTGGAAATTAAAAAATGATCCTGGGGTTTTGAGTAGACAATATTCAATGTTATACATTGAAATTAACAGCTACTGGGAGATGTTTAAAACTTTCTGTAAATAATGTAATAGTAATATATATGCTCATCTATCAGTTAGATGTAACTATCAACAGTATACTTAGTAGAGCTACATTTCCTGTCACATTCTCAACAAATCATCTATGACTTCGAGTAGTAGACTGAAGCCACCCTTCTCATAAGCCTCCACAATGTACACCTTTCATTTACATTTACACCTTTTATGTCAGCCATCCTTCAAAACTCAGAGGAAGCAGGTCCCTTCCGGCTGCATGATTTCTCCACGTGCCTTTGGCTTATCCCTTCCCAACTGCTGGGCAATTTTTTGCCTGCCGGTATTCTGCCACACTCAGAAAAACCATCCTTTCACCCCAGTCCCTGTTTTCCATTTCCAGCTAACGAAAGGACATTTTCACTTGATTGAGTTCTCATTAGGAAATCTCTCCAACCTCCCAGTACTGCGCCTCCCACAATCAGTTACACCAGTTACACTTTCCAATTTCAGTAGTAGAGCAGTTCTCAAACATTTCACTCCCATTTTGGAAATGTTCTCTAGTTCATTTTTACCACCTCTAGTCTAGCTCATCTGCCCTGCTTTTGGACTTCAAGTTTTGATTCCCCTAATCCTTCAAAATATGACTCCACTAACATTCTCACAAATCCCCAAACATGTACCTTTCACTCAGCCTTTGACTTTCACTCACTTTACTTCCTTGCCAAAAATGTACTTATCTCTCTTGTCAACTGAAATATGCATTCAAGAGTCCACTCAGGTCACACTTCTCGGAAAGATTTCTCTTTCTTCCCCTAACATCCCAGAGGATTTACAGTGCTCCAGTTAGTCTTCAGTTGTTCTGGACTCTTTCTCATTTCTAGTATTCTCTGTACATTTAGCTTAAATACGTATGGTCTAAAAAACAAATCTTTACAGAATGTGTTAAACATCTCCCAGTAGCTGTTAAGTTTATCGTATAAAACTGTATATTGTCTATCTTCTCAAAACTTCAGGGTCATTTTTAATTTCCAAATAACAGATATTTTTTCTATAGATTAAGTTCATCTTTGGAACAATAAGAATGTCAGTCATGAGAAAAATAGAAAGGGAAGAAAGGGTTATTTTACAGAAACAGATTTAAGTGAAGACTTATCTATGGGATTTCTGCATGCCCTCTAACTCCTTTTGTCTCAGACTCTCTCTGCAAGGATATTGAAACCTTGGAATCTAGGGATAGAGCCTCCTTCCAAATTAGAGGGCAAATTCATTTCCTGACCAAGATAGTGCCTCCCTCAAGATAATGCCTCCCTGCCGGGCAAAAGTTGGACAGCTTTGCAGAAACTCCTTAAAACGTGGGGACTGCCTAAGCTCAGAGTGCCTCAGCTGTGAAACAAACCCACTCTGTGCAAGCATCCACTTGGGCCAATTAAACACTGCCCCTAGTATTTGGGGACAATGAAAATGAAAAGCTCATGCTGCCTGCTGTGCCCTAAGTAATAAAGTCCTTTACCTCTGACCCAGAAGTCTCCTGTCGTTAGGCAGCATCGATGTAACTAAAGCAGGCTAACTTGTTAACCTGCAAGCTGGATCAACTCTCAAAATTTTTGTAGTTTAGGACAATTTCTGCATATTAAGTAAAAGTGAGTCTGTTCAAGGAATTTCTAGTTTACAAAAACAGAAACTATCGCATCAAATTCCATACATCTAACACACAATGACACGGCTAAATCTCAAAAACAATGTTAAGTGAATTCAAAAGTGTGAGAACTCCATGATTTAATGGTATGAGGTTCTACTACAGGTTAAGGTAGAGTGAGAGACCTCACAGTGGTGGTTGCTTCTTAGAGGAGGCACAGATGTGAGCTAAATGAAACCAAGAGGGAGTTTTCTGGAGTGATAGGAATGTTCTATATCTTGATTGAGGAGTTAGTTATAGAGATACACACAATATTCAAAAGACATCAAATGCCCCAATGAAGAACTATGTGTTTTGATGTATGTAAATCATGTTCAATAAGAAAGCATTACAAGTTCTGAAGAGCTTAACAGTGACTATGTTACAATCCCTTTTAGTGTCAGGATATAATAAGCCACAGAAACACAAAGACAGTACTGGCCACTCTCACATACATTCTTTTAACATGTTCTTTAGAGAGGTAGCCGCCATACAGGGATTTAAGAATGTGCACTACGGTTTGTACCCAGATATTTCCATTACTAGCAGAAGACCACCAGGCAACTTCCTTAACTTCTTCATGCCTGGGCTTCATCCTCTAAAACAGCGGTTCTCAGCCTGTGGGTCGTGACCCTTTGGGGGTCAACCAACCCTTTCACAGGGGTCACCTAAGACCATTGGAAAACACATATATAATTACATATTGTTTTTGTGATTAATCACTATGCTTTAATTATGTTCAATTTGTAACAATGAAATTGGGGTCACCACAACATGAGGAACTGTATTAAAGGATAGCGGCATTAGGAAGGTTGAGAACCACTGCTCTAAAATAAGTGTAACAAAAGTTCCTACCTGTGGCTTTGAGGATTCAAATAGGTAAAGCACCTAGTACATAGACAGCGTTCTCTAAATATTGTTATTACTACTTATTTAGAGCATAGGTCATGATAAAACAAGATTCACAATAAATCAATGTTTCTGTTAAAGTAGAAGAGTAGCATGCTTTTTAAAATCTAGTAAGTTCAATGTGCCCTCATTAGTAGGAATAGTAGGTGGACTATTTACTTATAATAATACTCCCAAATCATTTAATTAAAGCAATAGATTCACATCACAGTTTTTTACATGTTATTTGAAGCACAGGAAGAAATAAATGAAGTCGAATAAATGCTGCTCTGGGTAAAAGTCTCAAGTTCAGACAGACGCGCCTCATTTACTTTCTGATAACTATATTGTTAGCATTTCTTTTTGCCTTTTTCCCTAATGTAATGCATTTGAAAGTTGAAAATCCATTTGAATTCCAATCTCTGAAGAGTAAATTGATGACAAAACTTTTGAAACACACAAATAAAGGAAATATGTGAAAGGACAAAATCTGGAGTGTGACAGTTCAAAAACAAGGAGAGCAGGACAAAGGGGTGAATTCTCAGTGATGGAAAAGTTCTTGGCGAAAGCAAAAGGCAAGAGGTCAGAACAGAGCTGACCAGACTTCATGGCTCTGACGATCGGGCGACACTCTCTCTTTAGCATGTATGCCCCTGGCTAGCGTCCCCATAAAAAGGCACGTGTGCCACAGATGGACCAGAATCACATCAGCACTGTGTTCTCTAAAATTATTCCCAAGATGTTAAAAGGAATATACTTAGAAATGCAATAATGATGCAAAATTTCTATCCTTTCTCTTTTTTTTTTTTTGCTACTGCATCATTAAAATGTTTCTAACATCTAGTATTTCCAATACTTTGTATCCATTGTTATATGTCTGACAAATGAGGAATTTTATGTCACTTAATTTGCATGTCAGTAAACAACTTAAATGTAAAAGAAAAAATAATTACATTAATAAAAATATAAATTCCTAGGAAACAAGTCAAGTCATTGTATAATAAAGGAGGAACAAGCATATTGGGTCACTGTTTCAATCTGCCCCACTAGAAAATGTTGAGGCAAAGCGAAACTGACTCGGGCGACCTAGCAAAGTCCTTTCTTTGCTTAAGAATTACAACACCTGGTGTACAACAGTAACACAGTCAAAGAAGATGAGTTTCAGACTTTGAAATAAGTGGCTGTTTAAAAAAAATTAAACCCTACAATTGTTTTCATCTTTAACCCTTCTTATTTTCATGTTTCTTCTTTTTTAAAGCACAACAATAGTATACAGGGGTGGGCAAACTTTTTGACTGGAGGGCCACAATGGGTTCTTAAACTGGACCGGAGGGCCGGGACAAAAGCATGGATGGAGTGTTTGTGTGAACTAATATAAATTCAAAGTAAACATCATTACATAAAAGGGTACGGTCTTTTTTTTTCAATAGTTTTATTCATTTCAAACAGGCCGGATCCGGCCTGCGGGCCGTAGTTTGCCCACGGCTGGATAGCATGTGCCCCACACAGGAGTTGGAAAGAATAGAGATTACAATCCCTCCCAAACTATACTTTATCTCAGAGGCAGCATTACAGAAGAGGGTACCACACACTTCAGGGACCCACTATAACTGTGCAGACAACAAAATGTTATATGGGAAAAAGGCATTTTAATTACAACTACATTCATTTCTATCTTAAACATGTAAATTCAATAAGGTCACACTTCCTTTTCTTTTCTTCCCAGACATGAATAGTTCATCTGAAAACTTGATTTCAAGTGCACTACTTGAATTCTCAAACTGAACAAAGTATTCTGCACAAAAACATGCTATTGACAAAGAATTGTATATTATCATAAAAAGAACTTTTAGACTTTATTATAAAGCATATTTTCCTTTCCTAAGTACTTCCAGGTTTGAAGTCAAGAACATGAATTTTTTGTCCCAGAGCAACTCTCGTAGAACTGCCTATTTAAATCTTGATCTAGAAAAAAGAAACTTGTTCAAGTTTTCTATTTCCTATTAAAACCTACCACAACCCCTTAAATATGAGCAGTCTGGAGAGAGCCGAATTTGTAGTCCATGTTTCAAGGAGATGGGGATATTCTATTGGCAAATGGTCAGAGAATCAGGATCAACAGTTGTCTAAATAAAAAAACCTGTGATCAGAACCACCGGTTCTTTCCCTCCTTCCCAAATTCAAACTAACCACTGAGACATTTGGACTCCCATTCCTCTCCAACCCCTGTCACCACTTTAGTTTGGATTTGACCACTTCTACTTTGCTTCCTCTGTGACCTTTCTACCAGCAATCTTGTCCCACTCAAAGCAATGTTCCACACTAGCCATAATGAATGTCTAGGGTAAGCCTGACCATGATCTGTTCTTGACTACTGAAAAGTTAGCTCATACCTGATGAACCCACAGAATGTAGACCATCCCACTGGCCTGGCAGATGAAGGTACCACTGAGGCCTTTTAGTTGGCTGGCTCTTTGGGCCCTCTTAGATTCAGCTCTGCTTATTTTGGGCTCTGAGCCCTTCAAGTTTGTATGTCTTCATTCTTCCAGGTGAAAAACTGGGGTGTGAGAGACTCCAGATTTTCAATGTGAGACGTAGTGAGCTACATACAACATTTGGATTTGTGGCCAATTTCATCTATAAGGTAAACACCTTTGAGAGGTCCTTTCAAGCCTCAAGAATTGTGCACAGGCAGCCAGAAATTCAGTCTGGTTGAATTACGGAGGATTATTTCAAGGGACAATAATGGGTATTCCTAAATCTAAAAAAAAAAAAAAATAGCTAAATGGCAGCTGTTAGGGGACTCACAAAGTCTCAAGGCTAGCCCACTGCATACACAGCTGGGGCACTTAGGGAAATAAAGTAAGACAAGAAACTCAGACTTTCCTGAGTTTCATCATCAAAATCTAAGTAGATACAAGTTGGATTATTAAAAGCCAAAAAGGCATCTCCCACTATAAGGAAGTCTTCTCATGAAAGGAACAGATCTATTGTTAATAAAAATCTCGGTAGCCAATGTCACAGAATTGGTGGGCACAAGATTGAGACTTAAAAACTGTTAGAACGCTCGCCACCTAACTCTAAGACTAATAAGCTGGTCATGAAAGCAGTTTGCTGTAAAACACTACAAAATCCCCAACCCAGCAACATACCCCTCATAGGTATTAATTTCGCTCTGACAGACCCAAGGCTTAGTTTAATAAAACAGTATCCTTAAGTTTCAAGAATTACGCATGCTACCTGTTTAGTTTATGTCTGAGAACCGTGGTCCTAGAAGCTGTATCTATCTACAAAAATGGCAAAATCTTACTAAGCCAACCTAGAATTACAATTAGACAAGATCATTTAATAAGTGCACTTGAAAGTAAGGATTCCCAAGTCAAACAAACAGAATAGGATATCTTTTTTTTTTTTTTTTATGGTCATAAAACCCTCCAGAAAGCTTAGAGACGCCAAAATAGCTTCACTGAAAGATTGATTGCAAAAGGCTAAAGAAAAATTAAGGACATAAGAGGCACCTAAAACAAAGACTGTCAGGCTGATGTGACTCCTACTACTCCCCTCTGTTTACCTCAGGACTCACAGAGTCTATTCATCCTCTTTCTGAACTGCCTTTCCACTCAAAGAGACGAGAAGACCGTAAACCAAAGTCTACCAAGTTAGTGGCCTTACAGATGCCCCAATATGTACCCTCAAAGGAGTGCCCCCACATAGGCCCCTCTCAGGATTGACAAGACTGAGGGATTCTCCAGTAAACCGCAATCCAAACACCCAAGAGGGAACTAAAACTACAATTAATGCAAAACCTTCCTAAACTCTCTACTTTAAACACCACTCATCCCAGAGCCTGTAAATGGGATCCTGAAAAAACTGGCAGAAGTGAGCAAAGACTGAGAATTCTTACCAGTGTCAGTTCTCCTGGATCTCTGCCTGTCCTGAGTGCCCAATCGAGAGAGGAAGGTCGAATTTTATGTTGTCCCTTATTTTCCAAGTCCTGTTGGTTCCCCATCCTTTCTTTCCCAGGGACAGCTAATGCCTTCTTCTGTGTCTCCTTTTGTGTCCTGAGAACTTGGTTAGGCAACTGTCAAGTTGGTGGCCCCCAAAATATGGCCAGAAAGAAGTGTGGGCTTCAATCCATTTCAGATAGATATGGCTGGACAGAAATATGGGTTGCACTCCATTTGGGGCTAGTGTCAGACCTCAGGGGAATTGTCTACGTCTTCCTTTTGGCTGTCTTTGGGGGTGCCTCTCGATCTTGGGAGGGTGGAATCTTTTGCACCTTCTTTGGGGAAACCTCTTGCATTCAGCGAGTTGTTCAGTAATGCCACGAATATTTACAGATTGCCCCAACTGAAACCTGACAAGATATTTAAAAGGACCTTTTTTTAAGTAGTTCTATGGTTAGAAGTTGACCAATTTGGAAGCTGATATTCAGAGCCTGATGGGAACATTTTTTAGGCCTTCTCCCCTGAGCTAAATAAAACTATGTACACAGAGGGGAAGAAATCTAGAACACAGGAATCTTTTTATTTCCATCTTAGTAGAAGACCTTCTCCCTGATCTAGAGAAGCAAATAGAAGATAACAGAGTTGAATGGATGGTCAGTCCTTCGATGTAATATAGGTTGCAACCCAATTCTTTGAGGAATTAATAACACGTTGTCTTAAAAATCTAGTCCCTACAAGAACAGAACTGCAGCTCTAGAAGCCATCCAAACCCTATCTATCCTTTTTTAGCAATTTCAACACCTCCCTATTCATCTATAAACACTTGTAAGTGTTGTCAAAATCTGGATTCTGGAAACAAAAGTCCTTCTCGGAGGAACTTGCATTCTTTCCCAGTGCCTTTGTGATGTAAATATCCTCCCAGTCTTTTCTAAATACTGGGGGCCATCTCTTTGAAATACTACAAACTTCAGGGAGGTAATTCTTATCAGAAGGAAAGGCTATTTGGAAACTAGGCCAATGGGAAAAAAAATCTTTTAAAAGTTGAAAGCTGCCCGTGCAGGTAACCTTAATTGATTCCATCTGCCAGAAATACAATTTAGATCCAGCTGTTCTTTAATAAACTAGTGAGTTTTGCACCTTTGTGCCCTCAAAACAGTCTTTTCCCTTTCTAAATTTACAATGAAGTTGTTGTTGTGTTTAGACTTAAAATTCTTGTGATTTCCCCGCCCCCCCCCCCCCCCCAGCCCAAAGATGATAGAAGGAAATACAAGGTAAACTCCTCCCCCACAACATTTTAAAGATAGGAAAAGATCTGGGGGCTAGAATGGATCGAAAGGAATGCCATCTGTTTCAGCACCAATTGCTCAACTCTCTAAACTGCATGAAGAACTCTTGGTGGTGTCACCTGTAAAATACCACCTGCTGCTTCCAAGGTCCAAAGCCGCTGTGTTTGTGTCTACAACTCAGAATCGGCTCTTGGGACAGTCACTCACTCCGCTGTGAATGAGTCGACACGCCTCCACAAGGAGCAGGTCACGCATGAGCCGGGGGGCAGTCCTCCATCTCTGACAGTCTCTGATTTAGGAATGCAACTTACTTATACTCAACAAAGTCCAGGAGAGACACAGCGAAGCGGGGAGTTCACTTCCAGCCCAAACTGGGTGGAAGTTACAGAAGCCTTGACCACGAGCGGCGGGGCCCACCTCAGGTCACTGTAATGAAAGCCGCTGGACGGAAGCCCACAGAATTCAGCAGCCAGCTGGGTCTTCCAGGGGCTGGTGGGGAAACTGTGCAAACCTGCTCACCCTCTCTGCCCTGAGCGCGGTGAGGACAGCGCCTTCCTGCAGCCCAGCCCACGCCCGTCTCCTCTCGGTCCCAGAGCGGACAGGAGGACGGGCGCGTGGAGGCGGCCACCTGTGGGCCCCGGCGTGGATGTGGGGCTCGTGGACCCCACGCGTGCGCAGCGACGGAGGCGCCGGCTGGTCCGCGCGCAGGGTCTCGCCAGCACCAGGGCCCGCCACGTGGTCTCCATAGCAACAGCAGTGCTGGCGGCTAAGCTCTCTCGCGCCCAGAGGACCCTCAAGGTCAGAGGTCATCTCTGTGGCAACACAAACTTCCCGCGCTACGGCGGCTCGGGCGGGCCACTTCTGTCGCATTGCGCAGGGGAGCCCCCGGCACGCAGAGGCGAGGAGCGAGCGCGGTGGTCGGTCCCCGGGGATCTTGGCCGCGGGTCACACACCCCAAGGAAGACCGCGCCTCGCCTTCCTACCCCTCCTGTCAGGGCTCAGTGAGGCCGACTCGGAACCGGCGTGGGTCGGACCGCCGAGGGGCCCGGCTCCTGGAAGGAGATCCGCGCCGCAGAGGCGGCCGGCTCTGGGCTTGCAGAGAACAAACGATCACAGAGGCTCTCGGAGCGGGGCTCTGCCCCAAGCCGCGCTTCCGCTTCTGCCAGGCCTCGTCCTGCAAGCTCCGGTCTCCCGGCCCGAGGCCACAGGCCCAGCGCCTCGCCTTGGACAGTGGCTCCGGCCAGGAGCCCGCTGAAGAGCTGAGTGTGCTGGTGGGACGTGCAGCAACTACAAGTTCGAGGATGGCTGCTTCACAAAAACACGAGCTGCCGCGGGGTGGGGGGAGGGCACCCCCCTTCCAGCCTCCTGGAACCGGCAGCCTGGAGGTGCAGACCCTCGAGGACAAGAACATGCCCCGGGAAGGGCCCGGGTACCATCTTCAGAGAAGAGTTCGCAAAAGAAAGGAGGAACACGACCGTTTCTGCGGACCGTCTTCCTTTTTAAGGAGAAGAAAAGCAAAGACTAGAAAAGAAAATGACTGCTTTCTCCTCTGGCAGAGGGACACGAATGGTGCCCCTTCTGTTTAAAGGCCGCGGGTGCCAGAAGGGGAGAAGTTCACTTTCTCAGAGAACCCGATTTTTCACTGTTGATTCCGTTAATAAAAATGCATTAAAAACCTGCTGGGTTGTCATAACCAGAGCTTTGGTCAGGGGACAGTGATAAAGGCAATAGTGCCCAACAATTGTTGGGTGACTTTCTGAGACGTTGTTAGTAGATTAAATAAATAAGAACTGATGTGTTCCCTATAAAACGTGTCTGCATTGTACCTCTTTTTGCCTTTATGTTTAGGAAGGCCCTAAGGATTCTTCCTTGCAACTTCCCTTGCCTTCATCATTCTGCCTTCTACATTCTGACCGAAGCAGAAAGTTAGTTTGTAGCCACGAGAGAAATACACACACACACACACACACACACAAAATCATCAGGACAGACTTGGTCCTTACAAAGCAGAAAATAAGCTAGTATATTTCTTGAGGCAAATGGAGGAACTGAAAAGTCTCCCTCAGAAAACTCCCTCCCCTTCAGTGCTCAGGTTCGACGCATAACTAAATATAGTATGAAACCCTAAGAAACATCACAAACTGAAGCCCTAAGAAACATCACAAACTGAAGCCCTAAGAAACATCACAAACTGAAACCCTAAGAAACATCACAAACTGAAACCCTAAGAAACATCACAAACTGAAGCCCTAAGAAACATCACAAACTGAAACCCTAAGAAACATCACAAACTGAAGCCCTAAGAAACATCACAAACTGAAGCCCTAAGAAACATCACAAACTGAAACCCTAAGAAACATCACAAACTGAAACCCTAAGAAACATCACAAACTGAAGCCCTAAGAAACATCACAAACTGAAGCCCTAAGAAACATCACAAACTGAAGCCCTAAGAAACATCACAAACTGAAGCCCTAAGAAACATCACAAACTGAAACCCTAAGAAACATCACAAACTGAAACCCTAAGAAACGTCACCCAGACTATGGAACTGAGCAGGTAGATGTGTCAGTAGGAATTTCCCTGACCCACCGCCCCTGCTGGAGATGGTACTAACTTGGGCTCGACGATGTTATTAATAATACAGGCACAATGTAATGTTTCAAATATACCATTCAAACATCCCAACTGTTTCCGCTTAAGGCATAGGAAAGTATTTTGAATAAATGCTTCCATTTTGAGACATCTACACAGTATTTATAGAAAGCTTATGAGTCAATGGAATGAGTTATGATGCCAAAATGTACAAAGGAGTGATAACTTTGGTTGTTATTCTTGCTACCATATGTATAACAACACTTCACAAAAGTCCCCAATGTTTGTGTTGCTAAAACATGGAAGACTGGTTTTGAACATTTTTAAAGGAATGATTCCCGGTAGGCAAAGCGAAATATGGTATAGAATTAGCTTTAGCACCTTCTCAAAGCAATGCATCATTTGAAAAAAAAAATGGTATCAGTTATGGATGGAGTCTAAAGTGAGAAGAGGCTGGAATGGGGTCAGCCAAAGTCATCTTCATCTTTAAAGCCAAGTTTAAAGTTTAGATTATCATGCATTGGATTTCACACTCGTTAACCTGGATATAAATTTCAAATAAGAAAAATCCACTCTCCCAATCAGTCAATACTATGAAGCCTATCTAAAATGCCATACCTGAGTTCATGAAGTGACACTGCTCTGCAAAACCCATTTTGCGACTTCAGTAACTCAAACTTCCTGGATGCAGTTCAACCCAACTCATACTACACGAGATCCCACTCTAAAGACAAGCATGTGAGAAGGAGAACCCTTCACCTGAATGGTGTTCCAGGTATGCAGTCTGAGCTTAATGTCTCCATCTGATATAGGCTCAGTGTTTAGAAATTCAGGTTTGTGGCCCATTTGTGGCTCGCCCAGCTCTAGAGGATGAGTCGGCAGGCTCAGAAGGAGGAGTGAAAAATGCTTACACTTTTGTCCTCCCTCTCTCCCTATCTTCTTATTTCTAAACGCCATGACAGCCCTTGATGTAAAGGAAGTAGCTTTAAAAGAACCATCTGTATTGAAATGAGTAACAGTGCCATACCAGGTGTTTTGCCACCTAAAACAGCTTAGGGAAAGGCAAAAGCAGAGCTGAAAGACACCAAAACGAGAGGAAATAGAAAGTGCCAATAAATTCTGCGAAGCCCTACTTGTTTCATCTCCAAGTTACAGGGTAGAGAGGGAAACTGAGTTCAGAAAAGGACACACTCAGGGCCTCAAGTGTGTGGGATTTTCTAAATATGCTCTGCAAAAGTAGATCTAGGGCATCTGCTTCCTGCCCCCCCTTGCACTCAATAAAAATTAACTTCAATTACAATTCATCTAAAAATCTGTGCTTTCTAAGATCCTCTCATTCCATGGAAGTTTGGGGGACTCATCTGTATGGTTGAGTGGCTGTATGTATTCAAGGGTCTGTGACTTCCTGTGCTTGTTGTAGAGTATGTGTCTGAAAAGATAGTCATGACATGACCTTAGTATTTATCTTTATTGCGTACTTTTTTTCCAACCACATTTCTTTCCTTAGCAGGGTCAAAGTTCAATGACCTAGATTATTTCTCAAACTGGTCTGTTCTGGCTAGTCTATATTATCATTACTGGTTTAAAGAGACATAGCAAACCCTCCACTAGGCAAAACAAGTGCCTTGGACTATTTATCTTTATTGTGTACTTTTTTTCCAACCACATTTCTTTCCTTAGCAGGGTCAAAGTTCAATGACCTAGATTATTTCTCAAACTGGTCTGTTCTGGCTAGTCTATATTATCATTACTGGTTTAAAGAGACATAGCAAACCCTCCACTAGGCAAAGCAAGTGCCTTGGACTTATTCCTATGTAATGCTTTGCCTACAATACAGTCATCTTGCATGACATACAGTGAAAACTGAAGCAGGTAACATTTATTCTAAACACTTAACAATTGCTGTGCTGGGAAAGTAGGACATTTAAACTGTGTGTGTGTGTGTGTGTGTGTGTGTGTGTGTGTGTGTGTGTGGTCTTGGATAATAGTTAGTTGTATTGTGAGATTTTGTTTATTTTTATTAAGATAATAAATATATATCCAGGATTTCTAAGCTATTACCATTTATTTTTAAAAGCACATATTCTTCATGTTTTACGTAAAAACAACTACAAAAAACCTATTTCATTAACACCTCTAATTTAAATACTAATTAATAACTTGGGTAAATGAATACCTTTGCCCTTAAGTTCATGGCTCTATTATCTGTTTATTTTCACACCAGCCTGATTATATAGCAGAACTCTGAAATTCCTCCCAGTACCTACACTTGTTGACAGTTTAAAGAATTGGCAAATTATTTTATAATTTGCAAAGATTAGGAAGGAAAATTAATCTCATAAGAAGTCTGCACCAAATTTATGATCCTAGTACTGGTATTTTGTGGTATTCTGCCAAGCTCCTTAGTTTGAATATAGTTAATTGTCTTCATTTTAGATTTAAGATAACATAATAGGTAGTAGTCAATCTGTTCTTTTTGGTTTTAACAGTCAAGAGGATTTTAGTCTTTGCTTTATTTTAATTACCCAATTAACTTCTTAGTTATACTGCTATCTTGGGATCAAAAACCTGCAAATGATTTTAGGCTTAGTGTTAATAGCAGAAAGAGAATGGAACTCGCCAACTACAATACTGAAAGGGAATGACTAGGCATGAGTATATTCCAGCTCAAATAACAAAAACTTTTAGAAGGTGGGATTGATAGTGTGACACATTAAAGTTCTATTATTAAAATAATTTACAAAAGGCTCCAACTTCCAGGTCGGAAAGTTAACCCTTATCAATCCAAGACTAAACTAGAGTAGTTGGTGATGTTGTTAGCACACTTTGAGTTAACCCATCAAATCACACACAAGTGCTTTAGCATTCATAAGGTTCAAAATTGCTCTAAAAATAATTTGTCATTTGTTTGACACCTTCCAAACCACTTTGGAAGAATAAAAGGGCATCTACTTTATCCCAGAGAGATGAAAATGAGGGAGGTGAGGGAAGTATAATGAAAAGATCTTGCATCTTGTGTTGGGGGAAATTAGTGTTTCCAGTGAAACTTTACCATATATAAAGGCCAGTAAGGAAACTTCTGAGTTGGTGCTGAATTATTTCCCACTCTCCAGTACTATGGAGGGACAGAGTTCAAGGTCCCTAGACAAATGGCTGAGTCTTAAAAAACAACAACACTTTTGCAATATTCCTTTCTCTAAATCTTTTCAGAGGACGCAAGACGTCTTCAAAACCCACTATTTTTACTGTGTGAAGGAGTAACCCCTCCTTTCCAAGCCCTTGGCTAGTCCCACTTTGGGAAGTCTTGTAAAAAGGGAGTTCACATTCACTTGTGAGATAGTGTTTGGAATCTAGGACCGACCAAGGCATCAACAAGTGTTGGGCTGGATGCTGGGCTTGGGGTACCCCTCGCCGCTGAATTGGCAATGCGGCTGGTAAAGGGACAACACTGCTCTCTGCTTGGGTGATGCTCTGGTGATGCTGGTCTCACCTCCGAGCTGCTAAAGGCGGAGTCGAAAGAGAAGGGTAAAGGGCAGGCAGGGGAGGGAGGACTCGGAGGAGGCAGGAACCGACGGCACGGAGAGATACAGGTTAGAGCTGAAGCAGCACGGGGAGGAGGAGCTCAGGACAGAGGCACAGAGCCCACTGCAGCACCGCGCCCGCGGGCCAGCGGCTACTCCCAGAGCCTCAACAGCCACCCAAACTTCCTAGCTGGGGCAGCTGCCCAGTGTCCTCCGCTGCACCCGAGCAGCTATCTGCCCTTTTGGACCGTCTAACCACTCGCCGTTTCTCATCTGCGGCAGCAGCGGGGACTTCACCGGGTGCTCAGCCTCCACACCCACCGCCTCCACCCCGCCTACCCACACCTCCTCCTCTCCCTCCGTACCCGCAGGCGCAGCACCCCTCGGAGCGCGCCGCCCCAGCTCCAAGGCTTTTGCAAGGCTCCGGGGGCCGGGAGGCAGCAGCCACTTGCTGCCCAGCGGCTGGGGATCCGGGTGCCCGCGCGGTCCCCGGCGGAGCTCAGGTTGTCAGGGCGGCTATGGGGAGCCATGATCTACTACACCGCAGTGCCAGCGTCAGGAGCTTCCAGGGCCCCCGGCTGTCGCTGCAGGAGGGCCCTACCCTCACCCCCGCCCCCGAAAGCCGCCCCAGACACCAACACCCGGCCCCCTGGTTCCTCCCCACCCAGAACCGAGCCGCGTGACGACACACACCCCCTATGCCGCCGCGCACCGCTCCCAGGCCCGCTGTGCCCAAGCTTCTCGCCAGTGTGCCGCCGCCTCCACCACGCAGCCCTCCGGCCTGGCCTCCCTGGGCTGCTCTCCCGCAGCTCCGCGGCCTCCCCGAAACACCTCAGACAGAAATACCAGACAGCGAACCCGGGTACCCAACTCCTCGAATCACCTGCATTTGCATTTCTTATGTAATGTACTGCAAGTTTCCCAGTTGGAGCCCTTTGGAATGGGGGCGCAAGATCACCGGAGGCTGACACGGGGACTCACGGCCGCCCGGCTCCCACTCAGGGGTCGCCGGCGTAGGGCTGTGATTCTGCTTTGTAAATGGGGGTTTAGTTACATACATTAGGGGGGACCGAGCTAGTCTTCTCGGTCTGGAGTCCCCCCAGCCATAGAAGCCCTGCTCAAGTATTCCCAGCAGCAGGAGGTGCGGGAGGCAGACCCCGGAATGAGTTAATACTCCGGCACCGGGAGCGGGAGGGGGAGGGAGGCGGGGGCTGACGGAGGAGCGGGGCGCGAGGGAGGGGGCATCTTTTACTTTGAGTAGAGGTGATGGGGTGGCGAATATTGTGCAAGCTAATCAGAAAGTCTAGAGCAGGTTCCGGGCACCGAGCTACGTCCCTGAACCTGCAGCAGAAGTAAGGAGAGCTCGCGGTTCTTTTTTTCCTGGCAACTACGGAAGCTTCATCTGCCTCGGGCAGAACCTTGAGCCAAACCCCTTCCATTCCACCAAACATCGGCAACCAAATACATTTAAAAAAAAAAAAAAAGTTTCCTCCTCCCTCCTCCTGATGGATGGTGTCACAGCCAAGAGAAGCTGATAATGGTGTTCTGGCTCACCGACCGATCCAGCTGTTACTTGTTTATCCATGCAACACCTCTACATGCAACACTGTCCTGGTTCCTTCTCTGCCTCCCTCGCCTTTCTGCATAGCAGAACTGCAGATCTAGCTCAGTGAGCAACAGACAGGTTATTACGAGGAAAAGCATAACACGATGCATGGTTTGCTTACCAGTTGGGTTCTTGTTTTTCTTAAGACTCTTGCCACAAAGACACTGCAGCATATGCGTTCCTTTGCTGAAAATGTTCCAAAGAAACCACATTGATTTGGGCGAAAAGCAATCCAGCAGCTTAGACACCCTGAGAAAGAAGAGATCCTTGTGGTTGCATAATAATAATTTGAAATCAGTTCTCCTGAAGAGGGGCACCGGTTTTACCATAGGAAAAACGATAATATTCCGAATCTTCTCCCAGTTTTTTCCCCTCACGTGGTATATTTCTTTGAGACTTCTCAGTGACTGTTTTTTTTCGGCCAGGATGAATGATTTATCTCTCTTGATCACCACTGGGTTATTACCAAAGGGTTGGGGGAAAAGTCCTTTTTCAGCATGAAGCCAAACAAAAAAGCCAAGAAATCCCAACTGAGCTCAGAACTAATCAGGGAGAACAGTGATGCACAAAAGATCGCCAAAGAGAAAACCATAGCCTTTACTTGATCGCTATGAGGATGGGTGGGTCTGCAGAAGGCGAAGCAGGATTCATCTCAGTGAGAGAAGACTGCCATTGTGTAGTCCCTAGGAGAGAAGGGGGGGAACCAAAGGAGAGAGAGAAAGAAAGGAAAAAGAAAGAAAAAAGAAAAAAAACCACCGGTACACACACTCACACACCAATACCACCTCCGAGATTGAGAGTCTGACAGCCGAAGACACAGCCGCCCAGTGTCGATTTTTTTGTTTTTATAATCAATCGCCAGTGCCCAGTGGGATCGGGTTGAACCTGCAGTTCTCAAATCACCACGAAGAAAAGATGCAAATCTAGGTGCCCCCTCCCCTGGTCAGGCCGGCAGCAGGTAGAGAGCGCCACAGATCCCCTTCCTCCTTCTTCTCACTCGCCCAGTTCCCAGCCGCGGTGAGCATGAGGAAAACCTCCCCTCCGGATTCCTCGCCCAGTCTCGGCTGTGAGTTACTGGCATTAGAGGGAGGAGGAGGAGGAGTTGAAGTTTGCATTGAAAAGACTGGCTTTCCATGACGTAGCCACGTGCTCTCAGACCCGTCACCAGTGAGATGCTTCAGCCCGCCCAGGGAGGGCAGTGTCACTGCAGTCCCTCCGCTAGTTCCCGTCCTGAAGTCCCCCAGCCGCCCGCACCGGCCCCAGCCTTGGACCCTCTCCCTCCTCTGCCCAGCATGAGGAGGCTTGCTGATGGCTCCAGGAGCCATCTAACAGACCTTTCTGTTAAAAGTGAATTTGGAAAAGAAAAATGAACAATTATAATAAGTAAACCTTAAAAAAATACATGAGGGGGGGGGACTTAAAGAGAAACAGTAGTTTAATACCACTCTTCACAGCTTACATGAGTTCCACCTTATCTTTTCAAAAGCAGCATCTAAACCATTAAGGAAAACTCACGTTCCTTTAGTTCGTATTATTGGAATCCTACTTAGCGTGCTGTTTGGAAAATATAAACTAGACATAGGACAAACAAATATGTACTTGCAGAAGCAGCCTGTTAAAAGGGCAACCACTAAAATCTAGGTGGTAAGATGTGTTTTGGTAGGGAGGGCCATATGTACATGGGAAATAGTATGCCTTGTCTAGACAATTAATTCATTATCATCAAATAATTTTTTGAACAGAAAGCACTCTGCTTAAATCACACCCTAATTCATTGCTTGTTTCTATAACCATTAATTGAACATTAAATTCACCCTTATTCACTCCTCATCTACGCTAATATACAACCTTGTTATCAGCCACCACAATCTAACCTAACAAAATGGGCAAACATAAACCAGCTCCCTACTTTCCCAGAAAAATAAAAAGATTTAGGGCTGTTGTTTTATTTTATCTTATTTGGGGGAAACAATGCTATGTACAAAAATAGCACAAACTGTTACAAAGAATAAATAACAAACCCCATGTACTCCCCACTCAACATTAGTACATGTTAACATTTCACCATATCTGTGAACTGGGAAGTTTGGGAAAGTAAAATTACCCACTCTCACTCTTGTTAGGTGAATGAATTAAAGTTATTTCAGCTTATTTCCATTTCTATAGGAAAATTGACATAAAATTTTAAAATATATATGTAGAAGCTCCATTTTACTATCAAAATATTAAAAATGCTTCTACTCCATAGGATTTCAAACTATCTTATAAACAAATAGATGCAGACTTGTGTTGTTGAGAATAAAATGAAGAAATTGATTTTGAAGAAAATTAACGCCTCAGTTATCAAAAAAAGAAATTGTAGTCAATAACTTCCTCACTGCTATAGTTTTCTAATATTCATGAGACATTTTGAGATTCCAAAATGTGCATCCAATATCTGGAACCCTTTTGGGAAACATCAGTCAATTTTAGATAAGGTAGTAAGGGAATTTAAAACAAGTAAATTCTATTTAAGTAAAGGAACCAGAAAGCTAAATAGTGATGGCCTCAATGTACCAAAAGAATCATGCCATAGCTTAAAAGAATTACTATGATTAACTGGAATCTAAATAAAGTTTGGGAAGTAAAGAAAGAGGAAATACTAAGTGTTTATGAATTTAATGACAAATGACTTAGGAGAAGCAGGATGAAAAGAATAGAATTCTTTTTTTTTTCTTTTCTAAAGAGTAAAACTGGCATAGCATTGCCAAATAATTAGGATTATTTTTATATCAGTCCATCGGGGATAGATATCATATGCTGCTTCTATCACATTTTGGTGTCCAGTTCGGGGGCGAGGGGTTCTGGAATATCCCTATCTATTACCACTGCATATATTCCAGAGAAACAAATGAATAAAAAATATTCTCCATCTAGGTCTTTTGAACTCTCACATCTCTAAGTTTCCCTAAAAACTTGCTGAGTCCCCTGGGATATTTCACAAGTAAAATAAAATCTGGGGAGGTGTTCTGTAACTATTGGATCTTTTTGTATGCTAAGTTTATGTAAAGAGAGTATTTCTCAAACCAGCTTCTCTTGCATTTCAAATTGAACTCTCTTTTCTACATGGTAACAGTGAATTTGATTCCTATTACAATAAAGAATGACTGCGAAAGCTATGGGATGTTTTACTATATATTGGTGGAAAGCTGATTACTTCTTTGTCCTAGTGACCAACATAAAAGGTAATTAACTGTGGCTACTACTTATTGAGATTCTATTATTCCAGGCTGTGCTAGTTCCTTCTCATCTTTTATGCTCTTTAAAGGAAGGAGAAATCTTTTATAATAATGTATGAAAATTCTATAATTCTTTTCCATACTTAGTTTACATAGGCTATTATTCACATTACTCAACAAACAAACAAATACCAAATTTTTTGTCTAGAAAAGATGGCCTAATACTGATTCAGGTTACCGTTGATCCAAAGGATGAAGGGTGATCCAAGAGTCAACCCAGGTTTCTGGGGGCCTCCGGCTTAAGGATGATCCTAAGATATTTATACTGACCTGAGTTTAGACCATTATTTAAGTTGTGTGGGTTTTGGGTTTTTTTTGAAGATATCAAAATATTTACTTACCCTTTGCCACACTACATTCAAATCAATATTAGATGGCAAAAAACTGAAAATTATCAGAAAGTAAATGTAAGCATTAGAATGCATGTAAGTAAAGATAGAATAAGGAAAGCCTCATGGTAACTGTAAAAATGAACAGTAAAATCTGTACTATATATAGGTAGAAAAATCTTAAAACTATTTTCATAAGGTTGAAACAAGATAAACCCAGAACTCATCATCGAGTTCAGTTAAAATTGAAACTTACCTTCAGCTATATCATAGTAAAGAGACTAAAAATAAATGTAGTGGCCAGAATTCCAGGTCACAATAAAATATACATTTTAATTTAGGACATGTAAATGTCTATGAGATTATCAAAATCTTTGTGACTGTCTTAGCATGCTCTTTCTAATTGTCCCCAATAGTTACTCTTCTATTTTATTCTTCCTTTTAATAATAAAACCCCACCCCACCACAGTTTTGAAAGGGCTCATGGGTACCCAGATAGAAAATATAATTCCCAGCCTCCATTGCAATTAAGTATGGTCATGTGACTATATTCTAACCAAAAAGATGAGAGCAAAAGTGACCCATTGAACTGCCTGGTCACATTCTTCAAAGGAAGTCTCTCTCTCTCTCTCTTTCTCTCTCTCTCTCTCTCTCTCTCTCTCTCTCTCTCTTGCTCTCTCTCTCTCTCTTGCTCTCTCTCTCTCTCTCTCTCTCTCATTAATAAATAAAAAGAAGTAATTTAAAAAATAAAAGTAATTTTTAAAGTATTATCACTTTAGTACCATTTGCTTCCTCTCCCCTCGTTCCTATATTGACTCATGGCATAGAAAACCTCTGCTCCTTTCTCCTGGAGGCAACAGTCTGGAAAGGTAACTCCGGTTCTTCTCTCTGCCCCCTCCCAGGTTCTCAATGAACAAGGAATGATTTAAGTGGTCTAGCCCCTTCTTTACTCTGTCTCTTTGGTTCTGCCTACATGCAAAAAAAAAAAGTTTTCATGATCCTCTGCTTCAGTTCCCCTCTGCAAAAAGCATTGTGTGAGCCCTGGCCGGTGTGTCTCAGTTGGTTGAATCATCCTCCCATACACCAACAATTCGCGGGTTCGATTCCTGATCAGGGCATATACCTAGATTGCAGGTTCAGTCCCCAGTTGGGATGCAAATGAGAAGTAACCAATCAATGTGTCTCTCTTCCTTCCTCTCTCTAAAAGTCAATGAACATGTCCTCAGGTAAGGTTTGAAAAAAAGCATTTGGTCAGCCTTGAACCTACAGTCTATCTTCTAGAAACAGGTGTGGACACCAATCTTTCTCGGAACTCATTATGGGAGACATCATCAGTACTTCACATATATCCTTTTCATCCTGCCTTATCAGTGTGCTGTGGTTGGCTTCCAGCTTCCAGTGTCTCCATCTCTGAACCTGAGGCATCTTTGTCCAAACCACGAAAGGCCCCTCTCTGTGCCCAGGCACTCACAGAGAAGCCTGAGAATGAACACTCCCTCAGAGAATGTTCCCATGACTAAACACCACAGCTTCCTTACCTTGTGGGAAGGATAATGATGAGGCATGTGTTTTATATCCTTTCCCAGATTTTCCTTGTGGAATAAGACAGTCTCCCACCAGGATAGCTGGTTTACCAGCACACCATTGGCCCTCTCCCCTTCCCTATATCCATTCCCCACTCATCTACTATATTCTCTCCCTGAGAAACTACTTATATTAGAACCTTTATCCTACATGGAAACTCAAACCAAGACAGGGTTGAAGAGAGAAGACAGTAGCACTGGGTAAAAAAAAAGTTTTCAATGATTTTTGCAATTTCCATATGTGGGAAAAGTATTTAGCGCAGTGGTTCTCAACCTTCCTAATGCCATGACCCCTTAATACAGTTCTTCATGTTGTGGTGACCCCCAACCATAAAATAATTTTCATTGCTACTTCATAACTGTAATTTTGCTACTGTTATGAATAGTAATGTAAATATCTGATATGCAGGATGTATTTTCATTGTTACAAATTGAACATAATTAAAGCATAGTGATTAATCACAAAAACAATATATGTGTTTTCCGATAGTCTTAGGCAACCCCTGTGAAAGGGTCGTTCAACCCCCAAAGGGGTTGCGACCCACAGGTTGGTGACACACAAGTTGAGAACCGTTGACTTAGGGAGACCAATTCTATTTTTCTTTGCAATTTTTTTTCTTTAGTGATTAAGGTATTACATATGTGTCCTTATCCCCCCATTGCCCACCCACCGCACCCCCACTCATGCCCTCATCCCCATGGTGTCTGTGGCCATTGGTTAGGCTTATATGCATGCATACAAGTCCTTTGGTTGATCTCTCCCCCTTACCCCCACCCTCCCCTACCTTCCCTCTGAGGTTTGATGGTCTGATCAATGCTTTTTTGTCTATGGATCTGTTTTTGTTTATCAATTTATGTTGTTCACTTTATTCCACAAATGAGTGATATCTATCTTTCATGTGATATTTATCTTTCTCTGACTGGCTTATTTCGCTTAGCATAATGCTCTCCAGTTCCATCCATGCTGTTGCAAATGGTAAGAATTCCTTCTTTTTTACCACAGCGTAGTATTCCATTGTGTATATGTACCACAGTTTTCTAATCCACACATCTGCTGATGGGCACTTAGGCTGTTTCCAAATCTTAGCTATGGTAAATTGTGCTGCTATGAACATAGGGGTGCATATATCCTTTCTGATTGGAGTTTCTGGTTTCTTGGGATATACTCCTAGAAGTGGGATCACTGGATCAAATGGGAGTTCCATTTTAGTTTTTTGAGGAAACTCCATATTGTTCTCCACAGTGGCTGCACCAGTCTGCATTCCCACCAGCAGTGCACGAGGGTTCATTTTTCTCCACATCCTCGCCAGCACTTGTCATTTGTTGATTTGTTGATGATAGCCATTCTGACAGGTGTGAGATGGTACCTCATTGTTGTTTTGATTTGCATCTCTCGGATGATTAGTGACTTTGAGCATGTTTTCATATGTTTCTTGGCCTTCCTTATGTCTTATTTCGAAAAGTATCTATTTAGGTCCGTTGCCCATTTTTTGATTGGGTTGTTTATCATCCTTTTGTTAAGTTGTATGAGTTCCCTGTAAATGTTGGAGATTAAACCCCTATCGGTGATAACATTGGCAAATATGTTCTCCCATGCATTGGGCTTTCCTATTGTTTTATTGATGGTTTCTTTTGCTGTGCAGAAGCTTTTTATTTTGATGTAGTCCCATTTGTTTATTTTCTATTGCCTTAGGAGCTGTATCAGTGAAGATATTGCTGTAGCATATGTCTGAGATTTTACTGCCTGTGGATTCCTCTATTTTTATGGTTTCCTGTCTTATGTTTAAGTCCTTTATCCATTTTGAGTTTATTTTTGTGTATGGTGTAAGTTGGTGGTCTAGCTTAATTTTTTTGCATGTATCTGTCCAATTTTCCCAGCACCATTTATTGAAGAGACTGTCTTGACTCCATTGTATGTTCTTGACTCCTTTGTCAAATATTAATTGAGCAAATTGGTTTGGGTCAATTTCTGGGTTCTCTATTTTATTGGTCTATATGTCTGTTCTTGTGCCAGTACCAGGCGGTTTTGAGAACAGTGGCTTTGTAATACAGCTTGATATCTGGTATTGAGATCCCACCTACTTTGTTCTTTCTCAGGATTGCTGCAGCTATTCGGGGTCTTGTTTTATTCCAGATGAATTTTTGGAGAGTTCATTCTAGGTCTGTGAAATATTCCATTGGTATTTTAATGGGGATTGTGTTGAATCTATAGATTGCTTTGGGTAGTATGGACATTTTAATGATGTTGAGTCTACCAATCCATAAACATGGTATGTTCTTCCATCTGTTTATGTCTTCCTCTATCTCTTTTTTCAGTGTCCTGTAGTTTTCCAAGTACCTGGTACAGGTCTTTTACCTCCTTAGTTAAGTTTATTCCTAGGTGTCTTAATTTTTTTGGTGCAATGGTAAATGGTATTGTTTTTTTAATCTCTCTTTCTGTAAGTACACTATTGATGTATAAAAATGCCATAGATTTCTTGGTGTTAATTTTGTATCCTGCTACATTGCCAAATTCATTTGTTAAGTCTAATAATTTTTTTGATGGAGTCTTTATGGTTTTCTATGTACAGTATCATGTCATCTGTGAATAATGACAGTTTTATGTCTTCTTTTCCAATGTGGATACCTTTTATTTCTTCTTCTTGTCTAATTGCTATGGCTAGCACTTCCAGTACTATATCAAACAGGTGTGGTAAAAGTGGGCATCCCTGTCTCATTCTTGTTCTTAGGTGAAATGGTTTTAGTTTTGCCCATTGTGTATGATGTTGGCTGTAGGTTTGTCATATAAGGCTTTTATTATGTTGAGGTATGATCCCTCAATTGCCATTTTGCTGAGGGTTTTTATCAAGAAAGGGTGTTGGATTTTTGTCAAATGCTTTTTCTGCATTAATTGATATGACTATGTGATTTTTGTCTCTCAGTTTGTTTATGTGATGTATCATATTTATTGATTTGTGGATATTGTACCATCCTTGCATCCCCGGGATAAATCCTACTTGGTCATGGTGTATGATCATTCTGATGTACTGCTGGATCCGATTTGCTAGAATTTTGTTGAGGATTTTGGCATCTATGTTCATGAGAAATATTGGCCCATAATTCTTTTTCATTGTTCTTTATCTGGTTTTGGTATTTGGTGATGCTGGCTTCATAGAATGAGCTTGGAAGTGTTCTTCTTGAATTTTTCAGAATAGTCTGAGGAGGATAGGTTTTAGTTCTTCTTTGAATGTTTGGTAAAACTAGGGGAGGCCAATTCTTGGGCACATGTCAAATTTCATTCCCTAAAACAACCTTATCAGTAATAAAACTAATGTTTTTATTTTTTCATTTTTTAACTCGTGTAGTCCTATTTCTTAATTGAATCTGAACTCAGAAGTAGTAAGGGGAGAAGAGGCAGAATTATTATGTCTTAAGGCCCCAAATACTACAAAATAATACAAGAAAAAAAAACCCTTTGTTCCTATTATGTCCAGCGAGTATTGTAATAAAACAGTGAGGAAGCTGCCAAGAGATACAGGCAAAAATAGGTGAATTCCCCTGAGACCTCAGAAATATGAGCTTCTCTTGACAAAATGCCACAAGGCTTCCTTTCACACCTAAAGGAACTTTATCTCAGCCTATATAAGTATGTCTGACAGTAGAGCCCCAACTCCCTGTACAGCTCCAATAAGAGTCCAGAGGACATTTATTTGCATCCTCTGAGGCAGGTATGAGTTCATCATAAACAAGTAGGATAGGCTCTAAACAATTTGAGGACTTAATGCAGTGTAACCTATTTTATCAATGTCTCTAGACCTTTGAAATGCATGCCTCCTATTAATAAACATGTTAAACCTTCTTTAATGTTATTTTAATATGAATTAAATATATTGGCTACAACCAAATGAAAGTAATGGTAACTTTTTATGGACTACTTCAAACTACACTCTACTTTCTTCCCTATTCATGCAAGATTTGTTATCCCTAATCCTAGGGAAGTATGCCCCCAGTGAAAAACATTGTTGTCCATGATTCGAAGTGTTCTAAAGGGAAACTACATTTCCTGTAAATAGAATTCTGTTCTTTAATCTCTATAACTATTGAGTAGGACAGCTTTGGATATATCATTTTAAATTCATCATTTTAATTTACAGTGGAGAAATTTGTTTACTTAACTTTTTCAATATGGGGAGAGGCTTATATATTCAAAATTTTAGAATATCATTTATCCTGGAAAAAAAGAATATTCTTTATCCCAGACAATAGTTTATTTTCTAAAATTTGGATAACTGAGGAATAAGAATAACATTATTGAATATGTGCCTAAATATAAGAGATACATCCTTCTGTATAATATACTGCCTGTGGTCAAGTCAGCACCACCAGTGCCCCATTCCAAGCTGCCTGAAGAAGCCAGGAATACATGTCTCAAGGAACCTTCTCTCTGTGGTTCCAAGTTTGCGCTCTCCGATGAGAGGCTCTCAGATAGATTTGAATGGAGAAGAGATGTAAAGGTCCATTCTCTGAAGGCAACTGTCGGTCAATGTGAGATTCGCAGTGGATTCCTAGTACATTTTTTAGAACGATAGGTCTCCAAAGAATCATAGCAGCCAATCAACCTGACTTTCATTCCCAGCTTTTTGAGTAGTTCTAAGTCCCCAATTCCCATATTAAAACAACTTGAAACCAGGACACATCAAATGGCTTCAGTTTTCCTGACTTTTCCCTGATGAATACACGGTATTTTTTCTGACTAGGTTCCAAAACATTACAAGTTACCAGGTACATCACTGATAATTCCCTTTGAGTTTGTGATCGTTGACTTGATACCTAAATATCTGGTATGACGATTAGACTTTGAATCCAGTATTATATACTATTAGATGGATAAACAGAGATGATTTCCTCCTTATAAGTATTTGCTGGTTATTCCACCCAACACAGAATTCTAACAGGCCACATTTAAAATTTATCTTTATTGTTGAAAATATTACAGATGTCCTCTTTTTTCCCCATTGACCCTCTCTACCCGACTCCCGCCCTCCCCCAGGCCTTCACTCCATAATTGTCTATCTATGGGTTATGCATATATGCATATAAGTTCTTTGGTTAATCTCTTCCCACCCACCCAACCCCCGTTCCCTCTGAGATTTGTCAGTCTGTTCCATGCTTCCATGTCTCTGGATCTATTTTGTTCATTAGTTTCCACCTGTAAGTTAGATCATGTGATATTTGCCTTTCTCTGTCTGGCTTATTTCGCTTAGCATAATATTCTCCAGTCCCTTCATAATGTCTCAAAGAGTAGGAGATCCTCCTTTTTTTCACAGCTGCAGTGTATTCCATTTTGTAAATATACCACAGCTTTTTTATGAGCACTTAAGCTGTTTCCAGATCTTAGCTATTGTAAATAACACTGCTGTGAACATAGGGTTTCATATATTCTTTCTGATTGGTGTTTCTGGTTTCTTAGGATATATTCCTAGAAGTGGGATCACTGGGTCAAATGGCAGTTCCAGTTTTAATTTCTTGAGGAAACTCCATATTGTTCTCCACAGTGGCTGCACCAGTCTGCGTTCCCACCAGCAGTGCAAGAGGGTTTCCTTTTCTCCACATCCTCACCAGCACTTATCATTTGTTGACTTGTTGATGATGGCCATTCTGGCTGGTGTGAGATGATACCTCATTGTCATTTTAATTTGCATCTTTCTGATGATTAGTGACTTTGAACATTTTTTCGTGTCTCTTGGCCATCTGTATGTCCTCCTTGGAGAATTGTCTATTTAGGTCCTTTGCCCATTTTTTAATTGGATTGTCTTCCTTTTATTAAATTGTATGAGTTCTTTATATATTTTGGAAATTAATTCCTTATTAGATGTATCACTGGCAAATACATTCTCCCATACAGTGGGATAAGTTGAACCTGCAGCACTTTCCACTTTGAATTGAATGAAAATGATTTGGTTGGGCTATTTCTTATACTTCCTCAGAAAAGAAGTTTATAAAATCAAATTCAATTCTAACATAAGAAAATGAATGGAATTATTTTACATTTTAACCAAAATTCCTGTCATTAAGTTAAAATGTGGCACTCATAAAGAAATTTATCAAAATTAATGTAAAAATTACAATAAAAATGCATCTCATTTCTAACACTTAGGTTACAAACTAAGAAAAATGCCTGCCCTAGATGATTTGGCTCGGTGGATAGAGCGTCAGCCTGCGGACTGAAAGGTCCCAGGTTCGATTCCGGTCAAGGGCATGTACCTTGGTTTTGGGCACATCCCCAGTGGGGGGGTGTGCAGGAGGCAGCTGATCTATGTTTCTCTCTCATTGATGTTTCTAACTCTCTATCTCTCTTCCTTCCTCTCTGTAAAAAATCAATAAAATATATTTTAAAAAAAAGAAAAAGAAAAATGCCAACTCAGAGACAATTTACATTCCAAAAACTAAGTGGCACAAGTCTGTTGGACCATAACTTTCTAGAGGTCAAAAATTAAAGCTATTTCACTTGCTTAGTACATCACCCTAATAATCTTAGATGTACACATATTTAATTATTCATATCTTGAAATGTAATTTCCACATAAATTTAGATTTTGAAGATTACACTGTGATGGGGAAAATCCCATTTATCAGCTCATATAAACATCCTAATGAGCATTTATAATATTGTAGATTTAAGTGCACATAATTGAATTGCTGTCCAGGCAGGTGTAAAAAATGTCTTAAATGTTGTTTTTGAACATTGATTTGGTGTAATATAATATTGGCATCTGGACAATAATGCACTTTCACTTTATTACTTGTCTTAATGAGGTAAACAGTAGAATATACCTATATGTATAATGGCTCAAGATAATTATTACTTAGCATTAACTGTTTTTTATTTTATTTATTTTTTTATTGTCCAAAGTTTTACATATGTCTCCTTTTCCCCCAATTGACACCCCCTCCCCAGCTATTCCTACCCCAGGCAAGCCCCCAGTGTCTGTGTCCATTGGTTATGCTAATATGCATGCATAAAGTCCTTTGGTTGCGTTCTAACCCCTCCCCTCACTCCCCTACCGTTTGTCTCTGGATCTATTCTTGTTCATCAATTACGTTGATCATTATATTCCACAAATGAGTGAGATCATGTGATATTTATCTTTCTCTGACTGGCTTATTTTGCTTAACATAATACTCTCCAGTTCCATCCATGCTGTTGCAAATGGTAAGAATTCCTTCTTTTTTACCACAGCATAGTATTCCATTGTGTAGATGTAACACAGTTTTTTAATCCACTCATCTGCTGATGGGCACTTAGGCTGTTTCCAAATCTTAGCTATGGTAAATTGTGCTGCTATGAACATAGGGGTGCATATATCCTTTCTAATTGGTGTTTCTGTTTTGTTGGGATATAGCAGTGGGATCACTGGATCAAATGGGAGTTCCATTTTTAACTTTTTGAGGAAACTCCATACTGTCTTCCACAGTGGCTGCACCAGTTTGCATTCCTACCAGCAGTGCAGGAGGGTTCCCTTTTCTCCACATCCTTACAAGCACTCATTTGTTGATTTGTTAATGATAGCCATTCTGACAGGTGTTAAATGGTATCTTGTTGTTTTGATTTGCATCTCTCAGATGATTAGTGACTTTGAGCATGTTTGCATATGTCTCTGGGCCTTCTGTATGTCCTTTTTCAAAAAGTGTCTATTTACAACAGATCCTTTGCCCATTTTTTGATTGGATTGTTTATCTTTCTTTTGTTAAGTTGCATGAGTTCTCTGTAAATTTTGGAGATTAAACCCTTATCAGAAATATCATTGGCAAATATGTTCTCCCATGCAGTGGGCTTTCTTGTTGTTTTGTTGATGGTTTCTTTTGCTGTGCAGAAGCTTTTTATTTTGATGTAGTCCCATTTGTTTATTTTCTCCTTAGTCTCCATTGCCCTAGGACCTGTGTCTGTAAAGATATTGCTATGACATATGTCTGCTATTTTGCTGCCTATGGAGTCTTGTAAGACTTTTATGGTTTCCCGTCTTACATTTAAGTCCTTTTGCCATTTTGAGTTTGTTTTTGTGTGTGGTGTAAGTTGGTGATCTAGTTTCATTTTTTTGCATGTATCTGACCAAATTTCCCAGAACCATTTATTGAAGTAACTGTTTTGACTCCATTGTATGCTCTTGCCTCCTTTGTCAAATAGCATTAAGCATTAACTGTTCCTTAGAAGTAAACATGCCAATAAAGAATACATAATTAATCAAGCATATCCAGGCTAATATTTTGGGTTATATTTAAGAACTTTATAATTTGAATATAATTAAAATAAAAATATACCAAAAAAAACATATTTTAACTTCAAGATCAACCACTTTCCTTTAATTTAAAGCCATTACTCAGGCTCTGACACACATTAGGATATATGTTTAGTTTATATTTATTTTAACTTTCTGTAGGTATTCCCAAGTTTTGGAAGTGTTCATTTTAAAGCTCCATTAGTAAATTGAGTTTGATGTTATTCATTAAAGAATATTTTAATGCAAGATTTTCAAATATCATCAGGTGGTGGAAGGCAGGAAGTCATGGTGTTCATGGTACACAGCTGTATGAAATATTGTTATAGTAAACAAATTTACTAAAAATACTTTTCTGATAATACTTCTACCACTTTTATTAGATTAGAACATGAACATTAGCAGCAGGCACCAAAATCTCAAGTCAATTTTAGGAGGAAAATGAAAATTGAAAAAAAAAAATTAATAATGTTTCAGTTTTATTTCCTAAATATGGGGGAGAAACAAATCACTACTTTGCACCAAAACATGATCATTTAATTCTTGAACACTGAAACTTCAAAGGCAACTAACCAAGGGGGTGGAAGTCGGGACTGAAATGCAAGCTATGCCTCACTGAGCCAGTGTACTAGACTTGGAAGGGCATCTTCTTCTAATTGGTTCACACTGGAACTGCCTTTGCCTCAAGGGTTCTCCAGAAGTACTGCCTTTTTCTAATTGGTCAGTCCAGAGGGCATGTTTTTTCTGATTTGCATATAGCACTGGATGCATGTCCTTCCTGCCTATGTACTGTAGACCAATGAGAAGTACCAGTGAGACCAAGGAGAACCATTTCGAGAAAAGAAAGTGTTCAGACACATGAGATTAATCAAAAAATATAGACTCAGGTTAGAAGGAATAGTAAATTTTAAATACAATACAAAGTTTAAAATTTAGATTGTGGCTCAGTTTCTATCTTTTTCTAATTGATCAGCCCAGAAAATAATGTGCCTGATGATATCCTGAAAAAATTACTTTTCATTCCTTAAAACCTGAGTGCTAATCACTGGACAAATTAAAATTCTTTGATCCATAGTCTATTCTCAAGCACCACATCTCTCCAACCTATTATATGTCAACTAGAGGCCCGGTGTATGAAATTCGTGCATGGGTAGGGTCCCTAGGCCTGGCCAGTGATCAGGGCCAATCTGGGCCTTCTGGCTGCCGGTCGCGGCCTTCCTTCATTCCGTGCTGCCCCCTAATGGTCAATGCACGTCATAGCTAGCGATCAAACTCCCAGTCTCCCTGTCAAACTCCAGAGGGGACACTGCATATTAGGCTTTACTATAGACTAGAGGCCAGGTGCACAAAAATTTGTGCACTCGGGGGGGAGGGGTGGGTCCCTCAGCCCGGCCTGTGCCCTCTTGCAGTCTGGGACCCATTGGGAGATAACGACCTGCTGGCTTAGGCCTGCTCCCAGGTGGCAGAGGGCAGGCCCAATCCCTAGGTGCAGCCCCTGGTCGGGCTCAGAGCAGGGCTGATTGGGGAGTTGGGGCGCCGTCCCCTGTCATGTACAGAGCAGGGCGGATCGGGAGGTTGTGATGCCACCCTCAGTCATGCTCAGGTAGGGCCAATTGGGGGGTTGGGGCACGGCCCCCTGTCACACTCAAGGCAGGGTTGATAGGGAGGTTGCGGCGCCACCCCCTGTCACGCACAGAGCAGGGCCTATCAGGGGGTTGGGGCACTGCCCCTTTTCACTCACAGAGCAGGGCCCATCAGGGGGTTGGGGCTCTGTACCCTGTCACTCACAGAGCAGGGTTGATCAGGGGGTTGGGGAGCTCCCCCCTGTCACACACAGAGCAGGTCCCATCAGGGGGTTGAGGAGCTCCCCCCTGTCACTCACAGAGTAGGGCCGATAGGGGAGTTGGGGCACTGCCCCCTGTCATACACAGAGCAGGACGGATCAGGGGGTTGGGGTGCTGCACCCTGTCACACTCAGGGCAGAGCCAATGGGGAGGTTATGGCTCTACCCCGTCACACACAGAGCAGGGCCAGTGGGGAGGGGGGATTGGGGCGCAGCCCTATATCACCCACAGAGCAGGGCCAATCAGGGGGTTGGGGCGCCACCACTGTCACACTCAGGGCAGGGCCAATGGGGAGGTTATGGATCTACCCTGTCACACACAGAGCAGGGCTCGTGGGGGGGAGGGGGGTTGGGGCACAGCACCCTGTCACACACAGAGCTGCAGGGCGATCAGGGGGTTTGGGCGCTGCCCCCTGTCACGCTGATCCCGGTGCTGGGAGGCCTCGCGGCCCCGCTGATTCCGGTGCTGGGAGGGATATTACCCTTTTACTATATAGGATAGAGGCCTGGTGCATGGGTGGGGGCTGGCTGGTTTGCCCTGAAGGGTGTCCTGGATCAGGGTGGGGGTCCTCACTGGGGTGCCTGGCCAGTCTGGGTGAGGGGCTGAGGGCTGCTTTCAGGCTGGCGGGTGACTGAAGCTCCCAACCGCTCCTTTTTTTCTTTTTTTTTTTATTCTGGGCCAGCTTTAGCTCTGACTCCAGCTCTGAGGCCTCTGCTGCTGAAAGCAGGTATCTTGTTTATTTGGGTTCTATAATCGAAACACTGTTTCAACCCCAGCTCTGAGTTCCTGGCTGGCTGAAAGCGGGTTTCTGGGGTTTTGTTTAGCTTCTAAATTTGTAACAATGTTTCAAACTGCAAGCTCAGAGGCCGGCTGAGGCAGGCGAGGAACATTGGCTTCCTCCATCACTGTAGCAAGCAAGCCTCATGTTCGCTTCAAGCTGCCTGGCTGCCCACCGCCATCTTGGCTGGCAGTTAATTTGCATATTGCCCTGATTAGCCAATGGGAAGGGTAGCGGAGGTATGGCTAATTACCATGTTTCTCTTTTATTAGATAGGATTTCTGCACATGAATAATGTTTATCTCAAGCATATAAAAGTCAGCATTGAATGGCATTCAACCAAAAGCAAAGTGGACTGCTGGTCTGTATCTAATGTATTTGAGGATTAATAGGTCTAATTATTTAATAAATATTTGCAAATCTGCATCATGTATACCTGCCAGTTTTATCTCCATCATTTAGCCAGCCAATTCATTAGAAATTTGGCAAGCTTCTTAATTGTTAGAATAGCTGTTCTTGAAACTCTAGCATATTTCAGCTCTTTCTACGTTAGACCAACCACTAAAAGTTTAAAAATCCAGGCCATCTTTGTTAATACTCCCCTCTCCCCCTCCTCTAACCTGTCTAATTCCTCTCTTATCCTCTCTCTCTCTCTCTCTCTCTCTCTCTCTCTCTAACATGTCACTTGCATGGGCACTCACATAAACACAGCTATTTGAACTTAATTTTTCCTAAATTGACCACTGATTTTTGTAATGTTTAAAAAGAACTAAGAGCATGGTGCTGTCTGCAGAAAGGGCTTTTCTTTTGTGGGTGTTTCTTTTAAAATACTGGATTTAGGGACATACAGATATGGTATTGGTTTGAGCCATTTCCAAGAAACAGAGCTGAGTATAATCATATAATTTTACTTTCAAAAACTGTTTCCAAGGCTAACACATCCTTACCTAAGTTAACCAACAAGTGATGAGCAAAATGCCTCGTTAATACTTTGCATTCTCCAATGTTACATTTGTGTATCTAAAATTAGACTAATTTGTAGAAAAACATCAGAAAGTGTATTTTACTTTTAAACTGCTCTTCACAATAAATTATAATCTCAGTCTTTTAATTATCCATTTAGTATCTTTCTGTTTTTGATTCCTATATTATTTTTGTTATTGTAATTCTCATTTAAAGGTGCTCTGAGAATATGGTGTGTTGAAAATGCCATAGAGCCTGGTACATGGTTAATTTCTACTGTCTGGGAACTCAAGATTTTTCTCCTATTGGTGTATCTATCTTTACTGAGCCTACATTCTAAACAGTGTATTCTCTCTTTCAATTCCAGAATTTTCAGTTATTATCTTTTGAAATGTTTATTCTTTGCCATTCTCTCCATTATCTTTCCCTGGAAATTCTAATACAGAAATATTGATCCTTTCTTTTTTTTAAATATATTTTATTGATTTTTTACAGAGAGGAAGGGAGAGAGATAGAGAGTTAGAAACATCGATGAGAGAGAAACATCGATTAGCTTCCTCCTGCACATCTCCCACTGGGAATGTGCCCGCAACCATGGTACATGCCCTTGACCGGAATCAAACTTGGGACCTTTCAGTCCGCAGGCCGATGCTCTATCCACTGAGTCAAACCGGTTTCGGCATGATTCCTTCTTACTTTATGTCTTCGGTTCATGATTTCTTGATCAAACTTGATGTAAGTTGTGTTTTTATTTCTCTTTTAAAGCATCTTAAAAATACATTAAAGTCTCTGTCATATTGTTTGATGCAAATGTAACATGAATTAAATTCACATTCTGATTGTTGATTCTGTTGGTGGTCTGTCTTAGCATGCAATTCAAAAGCATGTTAGAATTTTGGCTTTTCAGAAGGTGGGCAGGGAGATTTTTGTTTAGATATTTGTTTTTCTCTCCTCCCTGCTCTCTCTCACTCTGCCTAAAGGTTGCTTCCATCCAACACTTCCCAGCCCACAGCCAGACCAGAACTGATGGCATTGCTGGTACCAGCAAGGTTCAGCAATACTCAGCATACTATATATTAAATCCCCAAGACAGTACTTGACCATGAGGACTTGTCTTTATCCTGAGCTCATAACTGCACAAATCTCAGGTGGTAGCAAGAACACTTATGTTTTAGAGCCCATTGAAAAGGCAGGGAGTACCATCCCAGTCCCTGGCTTCCAGATCCCGTTGATCATCAATAACCAAACTCCCAGCTACTTCTGCACCATCTGGGGCTCACTGTGGCTTCAGTCTCCACCTCTGCTGGGATTTTCTGTACAATTTCTGGTCCATGAAAATACCAGTCTTGCCCTGGCCAATGTCACTCACATGGTTGCACCACGTCTCACACACCAAGAGGTTGCTGGTTCTTTTTGCAAATTTGATCCCAGATCGGGATGGTATGCAGGAGGCAATGGATTGATGTTTCACTTGCACATGAATGTTTCTCTCTCTCTTTATCCCTCTCCTTTCCTCTCTCTAAAAAAAACAATTAAAAAATCTCTTTTTAAAAATGTCAAACTTGATTTTTGATCTTAGCTATGCAATTTGGTTTCTGGTTTTTATATTATTTTAGAGGCCCACTGCATAAAATTTGTGCACAGAAGGGGAGTCCCCTCAGGCCAGCCTTCACCCTCTCCAATCCGGGACCCCCTTGGGGGATGTCTGACTGCCAGTTTAAGCCCGATCCCGGGGATCAGGCCTAAACCAGCAGTCGGACATCCCTCTCACAATCCTGGACCATTGGCTTCTAATCATTCTTTTTATTAACAAAGATTAAATGGAAGGAGCAGCAAGGGATGTGCATCTACTTTTTTTCTGATTAATATGTGAGACATCAGCCCTTACTTCTCTACTACACACTTCTTTTAGTAATCTCTCTGACTTTATACCTTATTTTTCTAAGTCTCTAAAATCTGTATGGCCAACTGCAGACTAGCCATTGCCACTAAGTAGTTTCATTTGAAACTACTATTTCATCTGAAATATTTCTTTTAGTATTTAAGGTGTCTTTGGTTGTAAGTGACAGAAACACAGCTCTAACTGTTGACTCCATTAAGTATGAGAAGAGCAAAAAATTTACTGATCCTCAAGGCTGAAAGGAAAACAGGTTTTCTGTTCTATTGTCTCTATTTCTCTCAGTGTGTCAGCTTTATTCTATCAGGACAGCTTGTTCCTATAGTTTGGGAAGAATTACTCCTGGAAGCACCTTGGTCTTAACATCTCTCAGCCTCAGCACCAGAGGTTTGAGACTTGTTTTTTGGACCCAAGTTTAGAAATTCCAGGGAAATGTTCTGAATGATTCAGCTGAAGTCAGTTTACTATCTCTGCATCAGTTAAAGTGGTCATGAGTGTAGAGTATATAATAACATGGCAGCACTCATTCAAACCACATGGATAAAATGGGAAAGTGATCTTGTCAGACAAGAGAAAAGGTTTCCATCATGGCTTTTATTTATTTTTGAAATTAATCTTTTATTCAACTTATTGGGATAAATAAATTTAATTTAAAAGTGGCTAATAAGATTACATTAGTATAAGTAAAGGAGACCAAATATATGGTGACAAGATAATCTGACGCTGGGTGGTGGGCATACAATGCAATATACTGATCATGTATCATAGAAATGTACACTTGAAACCATCATGGCTTTTAAATAGGCATATAAGTATAGATTATATTTGAACTTGCAGGAAATAAAGATTGTATCAGTCAGAGTTTGATTCAGGAAAGAAATATCACTTCTTTCAATCACTCAAATCAACCAAGTCTCAATCAGATCAATGTGCTTAAGCTTCAAATTTGAATTACATTAAGAATGTAATATAGGCAATTAACTTTTTAAAAAGTCATTGGAACCAATGGAGGAAATGACATCAGCAGGACTGGTACTGAATTATAGACTCAGGGACAAAGTAGGACAATGAATTATAGAAGTGTCAGGCTATCTAGACTAAAATGTCAGCAATAATTATATAGATAGTGAGTCATTTCTTTAGGTTATGGGAAGATTAATAAGTGTTATCAGAAACTCCCTTATATTCTTTCAAAAAATTAAGAAGAAATGCAGGTAGAGAATTAATTATTCAGATAAACAATACATTGAGTAAGGTCTGGAATATGATCAGTGCCCTCTGAAATTTTCAGAGCTAAATCACACTCAACTAATTTGTGTTATTTAGAATCCTGCTTCCTCTTGATAAAAGACTGCATTTTTATTTGTGCTTTGTGTTTTACGTGAATTATTTGTGCCTGCCTCTTTCCACATTGTATGTAACAAAGTCAGCCTATTAAAAGATACTTTCGAGAATATAGAGCAATAAATTAAGTAGATAATCACCCCAGGCTCAATCTGATCATTGTGTTTAAGCTTCAAATTTGAATTCTCAGGCAGTCAGGACAAAAAGAAAAACATGATATATTAGAAATGTTTCGCTATTGTAAATAATGAAGCAAATCGAATCACCAAGGAAATAAAATGTAATCAGTACCTGAAAAACATAGTGAGTGCCTTCATGAAAACCTGGAAATACGAGAAATAAAAATTTACTATAGCTAATGCTAACAAAAGACTATTCATTCTAACACTCCAGCTTAAGACATATTCCTCTTAAAATAAAATAATAAATATAATATAATTAATATAATAATATGAAATTACTATGCCAAGGTCTTGGATGCAAAAATCATGAAGAGACTTTAGCTCTGTCTATCCAAGGGGAATTTATCAAGTAGGAACTAACTAGCTGAATTATTCTTGGGACAATATTCCAGAGCTATGGCAGCAGCGGTCAGAGAGT
Source organism: Myotis nattereri (assembly GCF_964212035.1). NCBI lineage: Eukaryota > Metazoa > Chordata > Mammalia > Chiroptera > Vespertilionidae > Myotis > Myotis nattereri. The sequence continues at coordinate 37,774,915 of NC_138076.1, read as the reverse complement.
CTTGAACCAACCAATGGCTGGATCCTAATGGGCTCTGCCCCAGGAAAAAGGGTGACTTCAAGGACTTTATGATAGAAGTTCAGCCTTAGGTCAACTGGGGAGACAGATAATCTCTGTTTTCTGGGAGTACCTCCCCAGCTTTTTGTTCTCCATGCTACTTGCCTCAGCTCTCTAGAGGTCTTCCTTTTCTCCATTATCCTCTACTAAAGAAATCCTTGTTGTTAGTGTCCCAGAAGGAAAAAAGAAATCTCTACAGAGAAAGATAACATTACCCTATCTTTCTAAATATGTTTACAAAGAATCTCATCACCTGTGTCTTCACTCAGAAGCTTAGTATGAGAGGGTAGCTGCTGTCTGGAATATTTCCAGTATTGTGACAGTGCAAGAGAGAGCATGAAAAAGCATTCACTCATGTTTAAAACCTTCTTAAAAGTGACACACATCAATTCTGCTCATATTTCATCCTTTACTGCAATACATATGGCCACACCTCGGTTTGATAGAGTTGTGAATCCTGCTACAGAATGAGGGACCAGAAATTGTAATTAATAATATAATTTTCAAGTCCTGTCCTACTAAAGATAAAACATTAGTTTCCCTCTCTTTTCTCAGTGCAGAGTACACTCAACCCATCCTCAAGGGAGATATCCAAAATTTCCATCCAATCTGTTCAAAGCCAGGATCTCTGAGTAATTCACAATAGTTTCTATGTCAAATCTAGATGTGGCTTTTGATCTGGAGACTCAGGAAATAAAAAAACAAGCTGCCCCTCAAACTCCCAAAATACAGTGGGAAAGCATAGTACCAGTACAGTCTCCTACACTAGAAGACCAATAGCATGTGACATACCTGGTACAGAAGTCACTAGTAAATAGCAATTTCAAAAGCAGATGCCACAAGAGACTTTGTATTCTGGGGGTGGGATGTGCTTGTTTTCTGAGAGTACCTCCCCAACTCTTTTTTCTTCATGCTGCTTGGCTTAGCTCTCTAGAGGTCTTCCTTTTTTCCATTATCCTTGACCACAACTTGAAAGAGCATTGAAAAATACGCCTTTCTTGAGGGTTGAACTTCTTAGCCAACTTCCTTCTCGTGGAAATATGGATGCTATCATAGTCTGTCCAGGCTGCTATGACAGAACACTATAGACTGTATGACCTATAAACAACAGAAATTAATTTCTCACATTTCTGGAGACTGAAAGCCCAAGGTCAAGACACCAGCAGATTTCGTGTCTTGACAAGACAACTCACTTCCTGGTTCATAGATGGCTGTCTTATCACTGAATCATCATATGGCAGAAGGATCAGGGATCTCTCTGGAGTTTCTTTTACAAGAGCACTAATACTACTTATGAGGTCTCTGTCCCAATCACCTTCAAAAGCCTCCTCCACCCAATACCATCATATTGGGGATTAGGTTTCAACATATGAATTTTGGGAGGACACAAACATTCAGTGTATAGCAAGCATCTAAGTGGCTTCCTTAGTATCAGTCACACTCTCATTAATTCCAAGCTGCTAGCTCTTTATGCAGTACAATTCTCTGAAAAATGTAAGCAGCTTATTCTCTTTTTTTTTTCCCAATCATTTTTTGTTGTTATTTCATGTCCCACAGCAGCATAAAGCAACTATCTTGTGTTTGTATTTACTGGGAGTAAAGTATTTACTGGGAGTATCTTAGTCTATTCAAAAATGTTAACAATCGATGAGACAACCATACTCTTTATTTGATCCTTCCCTTAAGACCGATTTTTAATTACCTGTGACATTCGAAGAATTCATCAATTTGATCGTTTAATATTTGAGAAGCATTGTTTCAACCTACAAGTCCCTGAATTTATAGACTATCTCTATTCTTTTTCATTTTTGTTTGCATATCAGACAATATTGTTCTGCTCATAAACAACAGAAATTACAAGACTCTTTCTTGTAATAAATTTTCAAATGCAGCCAACACATGCTATTAAAAATCTGTTTTTCTATAAAACACAAAATTATTAGGTACATAATTTGCCTTCTAAGTTAATACAGGCAATAGTTTTGCTAAGTAATTTACCACTATATAACATGGTGACCATTCTTCTAGGCTCCATTATCAATTTCCTCACAGACTAATGTCTAGCCCATAAACCAAAGCCACATTTTTTTTAAATTGTTTGTTACAATAGCACTCCAATCCTGACTTCAATATCTATTTCAATCAGATAGTTCTGATTATATTGCAGTAATAAACAACCCCAAAATTTCAGTACCTTAAACAATGAATGTTGTGTAATGTTTCACTCTCTGAAACATTACCAATAACCACAGCAAAAGGAAAGAAGAGCATGGTGAAGCATGTACTGACTCTAAAAGCTCCTGCCTAAAAATGACACACCTCACTTCTGCTCCCATGTTCACACACACTTGAGTTCAATATGGTAGGTATATATAACCCTAACGCAGGAAGCAGAGCTAGATGTTGCTGGAAAATGTTAGAATCTATCGTTAAAATGTATCAAGTAAAAAGACTATACTTATTATTACTTAAGGAGAGAAAAGCCAAGCTTGAAAAATTCATTAGCAAACTGGAAAATATGAACAGTAACACGGGAAATACAAATAGAAGTAGATATGCAGAATTCTAGAATTAAAAATGCAACTGAAATTAAGAACTAGAGGGACAGGTCTATGAGCACATCAAGCGAGGATTAAAACAGAATATGTGAACTGGAAAAAAATAATCTATGCAGCATGCTATGTAGAAAGACAAAGATATGGCTTAGAATCATAGAGAATGTTGTGAATTCTCCATTCACAAAACTATATTAAAGGAAACAGTAAATAGTATTATTCAAGAAGAAATAAAATCATCACATAATGGGGCCTGTCTGGTCTGGCTCAGTGGTTGAGTGTCGACCTATAAACCAGGAGTTCAAGGTTCAGTTCTGGTCAGGGCACATGCCAGGCTGGATCCCCAGTGTGGAGCATGCAGGAACCAGCCAATAAATGATTCTCTCTCATCATTGATGTTTCTATCTCTTTCTCCCTCTCCCTTCCTCTCTGAAATCAATAAGAAATATTTTTTAAAATTATCACATAATGGAAGGTCAGAGATACAGGAATATATGAAAAGCAAATGAAATGAAAAGCAAAAAAGTTAATCTAAATAAATGTGGACTCTAAAACAGGAACAATAATGCCTTATGTTTCTCTCTCTCTCTCTCTTTCTCTCTCTCTCTCTCTCTCTCTCAAAAGAGAAATAAATACATAATAGCCACAGTATTTGAGCAAGTAAGAGACAAGTAGAGAAAAAGTCTTCTTAGATCCTTACATTTCCTGTGAGGAGAAGAAAAATCTCAATAACATTAGACTTTGATAAGTTAGGAATGCATGTTGTAATTTCCAGCCTAATCAGTCTGGCTCAGTAGATAGAGCATCAGCCTGTGGACTGAAAGGTCCTGGGTTAGATTCTGGTCAAGGGCACATGCCCAGGTTGTGGGCTTGATCCCCAGTAGGGGGCATGCAGGAGGCAGCCAATCATTGCTTCTCTCCCATCATTAATGTTGCTGTCTCTCTCTCTCCCTTCCTCTCTCTGAAGTCAATAAATAAATGTATATATTTTAAAAAGAGAAGAATTAATAAAAAATGATATAAAAATAAACTAACAATCAACAAGCTTTGAAAAACTGACAAAACAAACTAATTCTACTTCCAAATAAATAAATAAATAAATAAATTGAGGAGTTCATACACAGACAGTGTTAGGAATGAAGAAGGGGCTATCACTGCAGATATTGCAGATATTAAATGGATAAAAATTAAAAAATTATGAGCAACTTTGTATGAATAAGTTTTTAATGTTATTTACTTGCTTGACATGGCTTTGTGAATTATTACTGAGTACACAGACAAAGAAAAAGAACACACCAGCTCCCCACCCCAGGATTCCCCAGTGTGTCCAATACCAAGCATAGCTCTCTCCCTCCAAAGGAATTACTTACCTGGCTTTTATAGCACTCACTTCCTTGCAGATATTTCAAGAAAAGAGCCTGAGGAAAATCTTCCAATAAGATAGATTTATGGAGTGGAATGTAACAAGCCAAGACAAAAGACGTGAAGTAGAGAAATAAAGTGATAGTGGAAGCAAGGGTACAGTGCTCCAACTACTGTCAGATGGGAGGGGCCAAAGGTCATTAATACCTGTGTAGGAACGGTCCAAGTGGAAGAGAAACAAGTAAAGTCAGAGGGTGGAGAACTATCAGAGTGTGCAGAGGCTAAAAGGATTGGATGCAGAACTTGAATGAAGGAGATGGAGTCATTGAACTGTTATAAAATGAACTCCCTCCTTTTGGAGGCAAGAGGACATGGGTTTAGAATTAGATGCAGATAGGTTTCCAAACTTGAAAATGAGAAGATAAAGAAATTCCTAGCTGATATTTTCAATATGTAAGTGAAATGATAGTCACAGTTAAAAGTAGGGATCAAAATATAGGAAGGGAAAATGAGAAGTTTGTGCAGAAAGGAAAAGGAACAAAAAAGTTAACTCATGCAATGAGAGTGCAATTTACAAGATAAATCCAGTTGAGTTGTCAGTCAGGTTTGAGTGCCCCCTTGGAGTTTTATATGATTTATTTGAAGAGAAACCAATCTGCCTGGCTGGAATTCTTTCCTCCTACAACATTTATCTGTCTGTATGTAAGCACAGAACTCATGGTTGGATAATTGAGTCATCACAGACTGGGGTTATACCGGGCCGGAGGGGGGAGGGGGGGAGGGCGGAAATGGCAGAAGAGAGAGAAGAAAGTTAAGGAGATTGCAAGAAGCAATAATAGTGTTAAGCCCTGGACTCTGAGTTGCACAAGGAAGAATGTGAAAAACAGGAGGGGATGCTAGATAGTAAGAAAATGTTGGGTTAGATTAATTGAAGAGAACTGATTGATAAGAAATTTTGTAGTAAGATTATTTGAGCCATGAGCTGTTAGGAAAAGAGGTAGTTGCAGAATTGGAATAAATTTCAAAGGCAGTGCATTTTAAACAAGTGACAAGTTTCAGGTTGGGCTGTGGGAGTGGAAGTCTGAGGGGAAGGAGAGGAAAGAATATTGGAGAAATCTTGGTCAAGGAACCGAGAGGCCAGGATGTTGGTTGGGACATGTACCAGGATGTCCAAGTCAATGGGAAGGATGGCATGAGTTCGGAAGAAGGGAAAGCTTATACATCAGGGAAATTATTAATGAGTAAGGATGAGAGGCCTGAATACTTATTTCCCAGGTTGCATCAGGCTGACTGTGTACCTTGGCTAAAGGTGCTAATTGTTCAAGGCAGCCAATCCTACATGAGTCTCTCATTCTGGATTTTGATAACAACTCCCTCCTGCCTCCCTTGAGGTGCCCAGTGTTACTGGTTCCAGGATCCCGTAGTATTCCCTGTGGTTCCTCTACATTCTATTTGTACCTTTGTAAATGTTCCCTTTTCTAAACCCTCTTTGAATTTTCCTGCTTTGCGTGTGCCATCTGTTTCCTTGCTGAGATTCTGACTGATACCATGTTAAAATCTAATGGTGTGAGCATGAAGTTTTGAAGGAAAAAGAAAAAAAAAAAAGAAGCCTAATGATCCAGAAGTGATGATGAGAATTTAAAAAATCACTACCCCACTATGTGGCTCAGAAGTATGTCATGGATGAGAGAGAAAAACATGCCTCCAATTGGAGGGTACAAGGAAAGTAATGTCCTTAGGGACATGCGAGGCATCTATTAGGGCCCATGAGTGTTAAGAAGGCAAAAAAAGATTTATGGATGGAAGGGAAGATGGAAATAAAGGAAGACTGTCAGATCCTATAGATCTATGACCATAGACCTATTCAGCTGCTAATGTGTACTATTCATCAAGACAATGGAAGAATGATCCCAGAGGCAATTCAGAGATCTTCAGGACTACTCCTCAGCTTCAACAGGCAAGATGGAAGTCACCTGGGATTTGACCCACACCCAGCAGAATAGCAGAGGCAGGACCTCTGCCCCAGGGAATCTGAAAGACTGAACAATGAACCAAAGAGGATTCTTCTCAAGCTTTAAGATCTGATAATATTTACTTCCTCGGGACTCATCACCTTTCGCTGCTTTCCTATTTCTCCCTTTTGGGTTGGGAATATCTATCCCGTGTCTGTCCAATCATTGTATTTTGGAACTATTTGACTTACCTGGTTTCACAGTTCACAGCTGGAGATGAATTTTGCCTCAGGATGAGTCATAACTTGAGTCTTATCCATTTCTGATTTAGATCATAATTAGACTTTGGACTTTAAACTTCAGTGTTGATGCTGAAACATGTTAAGACTTTTGGGACTCTTGGGATGAAATTAATGTATATTGCATGGGAGGATAACATAAATTTGGGGGCCCAGAAACAAAATGTATGAGTTGAATGTTTGAGTCACTCCAAAATTCATTCGGAAGTCCTAATCCCCAATGTGATGGTATTTGGAGGTGCGGCCTTTGAGAGGTAATTAGGTGTAGATGAGGTTATGAAAGTGGAGCCCCCATGACAGGATTAGTGTTCTTATAAGAGGAAGATACTGGAGCTCATTCTCTGCATTGTGAGGACACAGCAAGCAAGCAGCTGTCCACAGCCAGGGAAAGAGCTCCCACCAGGAACAAGTCTTCCAGCACCTTGATCTTGGCCTTCCCAGCCTCCAGAACTGTAAGAAATTGGTGTTAGTTGTTTAAGCCACACAGTGTATGGTATTTTGTTATAACATCCTGAGCTGACTATGACAGAAGAGCTGTGGCCAATCATAGAGCAGGAATTCTAGAGGAAAATCACATGAATGGAGGGAAAGGTTGCAGTTGGGACAGATTAGTGGTCCACAGAGAACATAAAGGAGATTTCAGGTGATAGTAAATGTTTGCAAAGGTTTAGACTTGGGGGTAACTGGGAGTCAAGGCACATAGGTTTAGAAACAAATGGGTTTGAGGTTCTAGCATTGCATTATGGCCCCGAATATTTCAATTACTGATATTGCAATTGGTCACTAAGTCATAAGCAGACTTTTTTGGCAGGCAATAGGGCAAAGTCACTCTTGTAAACTTTGGTCAGTGGTCCAGCTTCATGAAGGATGCTATTCTCAGAATGCAAAGATTTGGCAAGTTGATACAAAGCTTTGTTAAGATGGAAGATACTGGAATGTGTTTTAAAACTGATGAAACAGAGATCAAGACAAAGCAAGGGGTTGAAGACACAGAATAGAGCTATCAATGAAGAGAAGTCTCCTAAGGAGCTGGATCCTGAGAGTGGGTGTTGGAGCTGGCCTCTTTCATTCTGACAGGGAAGAGGTATCTTGCTAAAATGCCAGCAGGATCTGCTGAGAATGGGATGTAATTTACTAAGCATACTAATTACTTACAATGAATTAATAATGATGCACTGAAGTAACAAGCTCTGGGCTGGGCAGGTCTGTATCTTCCTCGGTCTATTACTAGTTCCCGGTTTGACTTGGAATGTCTGCTTCTTTCTTTTTGGCCACTAGGAATGTTACCAGTGGTTCATACCTGTGAGCACAGAGCTGTGCAAGGCTGCATGTCTTTCATGTACGTGAACACTCGAGGTGAAAAATAGGGGTCAAAATTTTTTGGGCTGGAAGAAGAAAAAGATGGATAGAACTATCTACCAGATCACTCCCACTACTTGTCTACTTTCAAGAAAAAGCACTACTAATTAGTAGAGTTGAACCTAGATCACCAATATGTAAGGTCCAAGAGTCTGTGGGCTATATTTGCACACCTGAGGCAGGTAGTTCAAGTGCCTCTGTGTCACATCTGTATGTATAATGAATGATGGTGACTCAGCTCATTGGAAAGAAGTGTCTGAGTGGAGGAGCGAAGCCAGACAGCAGCCAGAGATTGCATCAGACTTCCAGGTAAGCAGGTCTTTCAGGGAGGAGAAGTTGCGGTTGGGAAGCTCAAGCCCAGTTTTTGGAGACAAAGGAGACGGCATTAGGGTAGCTGGTCAGCCTGTGTTTCAACAGTGACACCATGTGGCAGCAACAGCTACAGGGCCAGCAGAGACCATGAGACTTCTGGTTTTCTCTCTGACACTATTTAGTCTTGAATATCTAAAATGATTGACATTTCAACTGAGAAAGCCCCTCATAGTCGCGCACCTATCCCATGTGTGCGTACGCATGCGGGCTCTGGGCAGGGGAGTTGATAGGAGTAAAATGCCAGGGGCAAGGAAGGAAGACCTTCAAAGATGGGAGAAGAATTATATTCCTCGTTTAATTTAAGGAATAAGAGCCATAATTACTTTTACTATTGGAGAAACAGGTTACTGCAGCTGTAAGACAGGACTTCTTTTGTAATATCTGTGATACTCAGGAGCCCCTCTGGAGTTGCACAGTAAAATCGCATGAAGTCAGAACAAGTACAAACACTACAGAGAAAAAAGCGTGGATTTTGGTGAGGCTGACTTGGGTTCAAATCACAGTTCTTCTATTGATTAGCCGTGTGAACATGGACACATTTCTTCAATCATCTGCACTTCAGTTTCCATATCTACTAATGCAGATGAGGCATAGGGTCGGTGTGATTGTTGGCGTCATCATAAATTTCCAAATCTTTTCTCTCCTTCTCAGGACATTTTGATTTGATGTTTTGGCTGTCGGCATAAGAATAAATAACTATTCAAGATCAAAACTGGTCACATCTCTGAATTAGTTATAATAATGATAAGTTTGGATTAAACCACCTGAGAGAAAAATGACTAAATAAATATAAATTAACATTAGGAAATATTAGTCAGTCATTAAAAATGAAGTCTTCAGTGAATTTCAATGACATTAGAGACTGTTGACAGAATAACATCAAGTGAAAAAAAAGAGTACTTAAAGCCTCATGTTATATGTAATTTAACCAGAATTATATTTTATATGTAGTAGTCACATATGCATATATGCATCACTGTGGAATTCATACAGGTATTGAAATAGATATGACGGAGATGCAAAAACTTTAACAATGCATCCTTCATGATTTTTATTTTATTTTCTTTCTTTTTTTTATTTTATGCCCAATCCCTCCACTACCACACCATACCCTCAAGCTGTCTGCCTGCTCTTCATCTATGAGTCCATCTCTATTTTGGTTGGTAGTTCAGTTTGTTCATTAAATTCCACAAATACTACTCTGCCATAAAAAGAAATAAAATTTTACCCTTTGCAACAGCATAGATGAATGTGGAGAACATTATGCTAAGTGAAATAAACCAGTCAGATAAATAAAAATACCTCACAATTTTTTAAATTAGCTTGCAGGGGGCATATTCTGATTTTATCTTCATTAAGTACAGCCTTTTAAAAGTTAGATCAAGTAATAGCACTACTTTATGACTTTCTCGATGTAAATTCAGCTATCATCCTATGAGATTAGGGCTTCATCTTCTCTTTCTCATGCTCCAACTTTAGATAAATGTATGTAGGAAGAGGCTGAACCTATGAAAAGATGAAGGAAGGGAGGAGGGAGAGGAGGCAGGCTTTTCAGTCCTCTTGGCTACATTCTGGTTGTTCTTGGCATATTTTGGGGTGGCATATTCTGTTCCCCTTCAATGTAAAGAGTACTCTCCTACGACTCTACAATTGTGCTTGGATAATCTTGATTAACTCCTGGAGAAAATAAAGAAAATAAAAAATATTCTGAGAAATCATAATCTTTTATAGAGATATTGTAATAATCATTTGAATATAAACATTTATGCTAAATATAAAGTAGTGACACCATATTAATATAAATATCTATAATAATAAGAAAAACTACTACAAGTAAAATAAAGCACTTATTATACCATAAAATATTTCAAGGTCAAAATATGAGTCTGCAAACTATGGCCCAAGAACGAAATTTGGCAGACAGTCTGTTTTGTAGAGCATACAAGCTAAGAATTATATGTAGTAGTCATATATGCACCAATTTTATAGTTTTAAAATATTTTAAGGGGAAAAAAGGAAGAATATGAGACCATGTGTATCCTTCAAAGCCTAAAATATTCACTACCTGACCCTCTAAGCAAAAAGTTTGATGACCACCCTTAAAAAGGATAATGTTACTAAGCAGCAATTATCTTCTAAAGCAAATGTTATATGTTTCAGAAACATGGGGGGAGAGCTTAAATTTAGCTTGTTCGAAGTGGTTGCATTGGTAATGATCTTGTTTCTGTATGTTTAATTTGTTATTTCATGCTGTAAGAATCAAATAGTGAACTATTACATTAGTTCTTCAGAGGTAAGCATAATTTCTGAGAAAGAGGTATATACTCTAATTAAAAGAAATGTTATGTTGAGAAAAGAAAATATCTATAGTAATATCTAAAGTTAGTGTAACAATTATGCTCCAGTGGACTGTCTTACCAGTTCAGTGGGTTAATACTTATATATTGGGAATTTAACCATCTCCCAGAATATGTCGATATATGACAACAACTTGCACAGTTCAGCCTGCATGCTGACATCCGCAAGTCTCTGCTTCCCACAAGCTGCCCAAACAACTCTGCTCACCACCTCACTTAACCTTTTTGCAGTAGTCCACAATGTTGATCCCTTCCTCCTTCCCAAAATACTCTCTTGCTTTGTCATCACGACTCCACACAATCCTAGCTTTCCTCCTGTTTATCAGTCTTTCTCAGACCCTGTAGCCATGTTCTCTTCCTGTACTTGGCCTCCAGGCATTAGAATCCACCATCATCTGCTCCCTGCCTGCTCTTCTTTCTTGTCCTGGGGGATCTGATCCAGCATATGCTGATGCCTCCCACCTCTCTGTCCTGGTCCAATCCATTCTTCTCAGCTTTGAATCTACTAACTCTGCTAATGCTCATATGTAGGTCAAGTATGAGTCTGCTTGGTGTTTCTTTTTCTTAACAAGAAAGTAATAACAATCTCTTGTTTTTGGTTGATGTCATATAATCCTGTCTTTCTTTATGACTAGTATTTTTTTTATGTCCAACATTGTGTATAAATAAGTTTAGATGGTGTTATTCTCTACCAGAGAAGATCCTCCTTTTCAATGTTAGGTATATTATAGGGCAAAACATTGATCACTTCAGTCCCATCAAGAATTAGGGTGGGTTGGAGCTGGATTTCAGTTTTGGTAAGACTCCAGATAGATTTGACTTCATCCAGATTTTATATGGTAGTCCTCCTAACTTTATGTTGAGAGCCAGTTCTGCACTCTAGAAGTTTTTAGGTCAGCTCTGTAGCCTCCCTCCACAGACTTCAAAAGTCGGTAAATACATTGAATAGGATAGCACTCTCTGTTGCCTCTTACATGGTCTTTCACATGGCCCAGACTCGGCAAACATGTTTGAGCCAACCCCCACCCCACCTTGTTTCTAATTTGTCAATCCAGACCAGTCTTACTGCTAAAAGCTTTGCTGAGTTTCTTCTCCCAGCAGAGGTCTCTACATGGACCAAGTCGAATCCTCAGCCCATCCCCTCAAGCAACAAGAATCTACAGAAGAAAAAAAGGCTCTGGTACATATTATCTAAACTTGCAATGGTCCTCCCTGCCTGATGCATTTAACAAATGCACTTGAAAACTTGGAAATATACTAGTTGCCATTTAAAGCATCCTATTGTTTCATATTATTTTAGGAAAACCATATTTTGTGAGTATGTTATGATAAATATAAAAATCATGGAGATATACATAAATAAATCAATAAACATGTTAGTGAGGATGTGCACTGTTGGTGAAAATACAGATTGGTGCAACCACTATGAAAGTTCCTCAAAAATAAAAAATAGAACTGCCTTATGACCCAGCAATTCCACTTCTAGGTATATATCTGAAGAAACCCAAAATACTAATTTGAAAGGATATGTTCATTGCAGCATTTACAATAGCCAAGCTATGGAAGCAACCCAAGTTCCCATCAATAGACAAGTGGATAAAAAAGTTGTGGTGCATAAATACAATAGAATATTACTCAGCCATAAAAAAAAGAATTAAATCTTAGCATTTGCAACACCCTGGATGGACTTAGAGCAGTGATGGCGAACCTTTTGAGCTCGGCGTGTCAGCATTTTGAAGAACCCTAACTTAACTCTGGTGCCGTGTCACATATAGAAATTTTTTGATATTTGCAACCATAGTAAAACAAAGATTTATATTTTTGATATTTATTTTATATATTTAAATGCCATTTAACAAAGAAAAATCAACAAAAACATGAGTTTGCATGTCACCTCTGACACGCGTGTCATAGGTTCGCCATCACTGACTTAGAGGGTATTGTGCCAAATGAAACAAGTCAGACAGAGAAAAACAAATGTAATATAATTTCACTTAAATGTGGAATCTAAAGAACAAAATAAATGAACAAACAAAATTAAAATAGACTCATATATGCAAAGAACAGACTGATGGTTGCCAGAGGGGAGGGGGATGGAGGGCTGGGTGAAAAAGGTAAAGAGATTAAGAAGTACAAATTAGCAGCTACAAAATAGTCATGGGGATGTAAAGCAAAGCATAGGGAATATAGTCAATAATGTTGTAATAACTATGTATAGTGCCAAGTGGGTACTGGAAATATCAGGGGGAACACTTGTAAAGTATATGATTGTCTAACCACCATAATGTACACCTGAAAGTAATATAAAATAATATTGAATATAAAATTTAAAAATAACATTTAAAAATATCATACAGATTTATACATTTCAATTCATCAACTCAAGATTTAATATGGCAAAGAAATATGAGGAAAGATTAGAATTGTTTATATTTTTATGATAAAAGGTAAATGTTTTGAGTTATATAATCTACCTTCATTTCTGTTGCACTATCATTTTCATCATTGATATTTCTCTCTCTCTCTTCTCCCTTCCTCTCTGAAATCAAACCTAATATATAAAAACTGTGGGTTCATCACATCCATAACGACGGGAGGCTTGACCTATCACCCAGGCTGCGATCGCAGCAGGCTCTGGTGGGTGGGGACTTGTGGCAGCAGAGATGGGGATGGGGGAGGCCCTGCTGGCACTCACACTCACTGACAACCGAGCACACACACAGACACACACAGTGCCCAGCAGCTCACAGCCTTTTCTCCCTTTCTTTCCCTCCCTCCCAGCTTGCTCTTGGATCCTCTCTCTCAGAATGAGGAAACAAAACATACTGGGCCTGAAGAGGCCTGGATGGAAGGGAGGGTGGGCAGAGGGTGGAGCGGCCCCCACTGGCCCCGCCCCCTCCCAGCCAGGAAAGAGGAAGAGGGAGATAAGGAGGCAGGGAGGCCTGGAGGACTACTGAGAAAAACAGAGACTGGGCGAGATCAGGCCCGCAGGGGAGGGCAGGTGGGGGCAACCAGGCCAGCAGGGGAGGGCAGGTGGGGGTGAGATCAGGCTGGCAGTGGAGAGCAGTTAGGGGCAATCAGACAGGCAGGCAGAGAGGTTAGGGAGATCAGGCAGACAGGCAGAGGGGTCAGGGGCAATCAGGCAGTCTGGCAGGTGAGCGGTTAGGAGCCAGCAGTCCCAGATTGCGAGAGGGATGACTGACTGCCATAGGGATCGGGTCTAAACCGGCAGTCAGACTTCCCCCATGAGGTCCCCGATTGAAGAGGGTGCAGGCTGGCTGAGGGAACCCCCTGCCCTGTGCATGAATTTCATGCACTGGGCCTCTAGTTTTAAAAAATAGGAGAATGCTGGCCTTTATGGGCACAGCAGGTGGGCTGCATGGAGGAGGCAGCAGGCACAGCCCAGGCATTGTGGAATGGCAGCATCCATGTTTCCTTTCTGCTTCATAGAGAGGACCTGTCTATCAGATTATATCTAGCCAAACTGTAAATCTGGTTTTATACAAGACCTTCCAGAAGGGTCCAGGAATGCATTGATTTCATTTCTGTCCAGCCCCCTTGAACCAGAGCAGACAACCATTTTAGTACATGGATCAGCACTGCTCAGGCTGCTTTTGCATCTTTGATGACAGCCTGAAGATGCCCACATCCCTGTCTGAAGTGCAGCCCCAAGATGACAGGGATCCCAAGGACCCAGAGAGCCAGCTTGAGAGGGAGGCCCAGTCCCAACTCATACCATCCACTCCAAACTCAGCCTTCTGCGATAGCTTTCAAAGGATTTCTGCATCCACAATTCCCCTTTTATATCTAATCTATATTCTATACTTTCAACATAATAATTTCCTTAATCTTAACAACTCTGCCTAAAAATCTTTATTGCCTCTTCCTTACAGTATATGCTATATGCAGCAGAATAACACAAAAGCCATATGCTAAATATTCCTTTTGAGAAATGTTCTGTGTGGATAGAATGGCTAAACCTCCAGACTTTGCATAGTAAATGCTGAAAGGAGAATAGATTCTGCAGTAATTTAAAGTTGATGTTAGCCTTGATCACTAGGAAGTAGTAAATTGTAGTTTTGGTCATCACCAGAAGATTTACCAACTTTCCCCTTCTGTCCATTGTGACAAATCTGTGGGTGCAGGATAAATTAGTTATACTTTGTCTGCCCTTGTAAACTGTGAAATTTCAGAGAGCAGTAATCATATTTTATATATCATTGTATTTCCAGAGTCTAGCATGTCAGTGCCAAAGTACTTGAAAAATATAGCAAACCGATGAGGGAGTGAATAAATGAATGAATTGATGAATGTCACTCACTTAGTATTTATTTAGCTATCACTTGGAAGAGAGGCAGTAAAGTAAAGTGGAGCAGGACTCCAAGGAAAGCATAAACTACCAACTGCAAGCGTGGTTACTACTGGCAAACTGATAGATAGGTATGGCCAAAGGACAAAATCCAGAAACACACTTCATTTTGCAAGCCAGGTCTGACCTGAGTTTAATAAGAACCTTATCTCACTAAGTGCATCCTCACATCCCACTGGAATAATCATGCTTAAATTTTCACAAACTGTATCAGAAAGGTGCATTCTTGTAAGTTTAAATGTTTTCCTTTTTTCCACCAGTTTACTCTAGAAAATTGGATCTAGGCACCTATGAAGGTCAGCAGTGCTGTTCAGGAAGTGTTTTCAGTTCTGCCCTATTTCTGGGCATCTAACTTGAAGTTAAGCATGATTGGGTGACTTGCTTTAGACAACGATGGGTGTGACTTGTAGTCAGAACCGTTAAGTGCTACTATGCACTTGCCACAACTCTTTTCCCCACTGGAACAGTGATCAGCAATGTTCCATAAAGTGACCAGGACCTGGAATGGTGATGATAAAGAGCAGAGCTCTCAGCCAAACCATGGTGGACATATAAGTGATAATCTTTCTTATTTTAGACTGCTGAGATTTTGCAGTTGACTATGGCATAGCTTAGACTTTCTTGATTAATGCCATACTAAAGAAAATGATAGAATTTTTTAAAGAAAAACATGGATTTTTCTTTTCTTTCTAGATAGGTCAACATTTTTGAGTCCAATAGTCCCTACTGGAATCAATTTCAAGTTTCACTATTCACTAGCTGGATGACCTAGGATAAGTTACTTAAACACTCTGTGCCTATTTCCACGATAATAGTAGCTAACTTCAAGAATTACCATGAAAATTGAGTTTAATGTTTATGTCTTAGAGCAATACCTTATATAGCCTAAGTATGATATATGTGAAAACGATTGTTATCATTTTTAGAATTAGTGGACTAAATATTCATTTGGAGTTCCATCATCTAAATTCATTTCAGAGATGTCCTGTCAAAGACCACATCTCAGAATATAACCCTGTGAATGACTTTACAATTAAGAGCTACAGAACATGGAAATACAAAATTAAACTAATGAACAAGTAACAAAACAACAAAACAAAAGCACAAACTCTTGGGAGTCACAAGGAGATGGCAGGAGAATTCACCAAGAAACAACAACATTAAACATACAGTTTTTGGTATATTAGACTTGCCGGGGTCCAACCCCAGCGGGTCCAGGGGTCCCCAAAGGTGTGGACGGAGTCGGCGAAGAAGGAATGACACGGAGACAGCGTTCAGTTGATCAGCAGCCTGGCCAGGATCTCAAGCCAGGATCTTCAGCCAAGTTCTGGTCTGGATCTGCAGCGAAGTTCTGGTTTGGATCTCCATCCAGGTTCTGTGTCCATGTTCTCTTGCTAGGTTCTCCAGGCAGGTTCGGTCGCCAGGTTCTGTAGCTGGGTTCTTCAGCCAGGTTCTGTCTAGGTTCTCCAACCAAGTTCTGTAGCCAGGTTCTGTCCAGGATCTTTTGCCAGGTTCTGTAGCCAGGTTCTGTTGCTATGTTCTCTCGCCAGGTTCTGTTGCCATGTTCTCTCCCTAGGTTTTGTCTCTAGGTTCTGAGGCCAGTTTCTGTCCAGGATCTTTTGCCATGTTCTCTCCAGCGAAGTTCTTCTGTCCCTAGAGAACGTTCTGTGTAGGTTCTGTGCCTAGGTTCTGTCTCTCTCTCTGTCTCCTCAGTTCTGTCTGCTGTTGTCTTGTTTCAACTGTATTTATACCAGTTGATTCCAATCCTATCAATCTCTATTCCAAAGGTTAGGGCGTTTCTTATCTCCATTCCAGGGAGTAAAGATTATGTAGCTTAAGCATGATTGTTTGTAGTGATTAACTACCCGCCTGGCACTTAGTTAAGGAGTTTCATCCCCTCCCTAACTTCAGGGAAAAATCCCTACCTGGGGAAACAAGCTTTCTCGGAGAGGTGACCTTGGTTAAAACACACAGCGCTAAGGGGAGCAAACATATTAAGAACAGTATGCTATATACGCCAGGTCCCTTGGAACAGCAAGCATGGACCAGCTCCCGGCAAGACTTACACACCTTCAACATTGAACAAAATATCTTAAGAATTCTTTATATATTGATTCTAACATTTTCTACCCACTTGGTAGTCTGGCCTTTTCTATAGCTGAAGCATTAATTAATACCCTCTTTGTAGGGGAAGAGATTGACCTTCTCGTAAATGGTCTTAAAATAGCTCCAGGGTGAGATTGAAAGTTGCAGAACTATATGTCCAAACTGGGATATTGGGGGGAAACTCTAGACCTTTGCACAGAATTGTCACCTGTACAAGAAATTCCAAAACTCTGAATTTCACATTTCTTTTTTTAAAAAAACATTTAATCACCTCTATTTATTTATTTATTTATTTTTATTTTTATTATTTTTTTTTATGTGTTTGTTTTTGTTAATCCTCACCCAAGGATATTTTCCCATTGATTTTTAGAGAGAATGGAAGAGAGAAGGGGAGACAAAGAGAACATCAATGTGAGAGAAACACATCAATTGGTTGCTTCCTGCAGGAGCCCTGACCAGGGCCCCAGGCCAGGGAAGAGCCTACAACCCAGGTACATGCCCTTGACTGGAATCGAACCCGGGACCCTTTGGTCTGCAGGCTGATGTTGTATCCACTGAGCTAAACCGGCTAGGGCTCACATTCCTTTTATGTGGGGGATAACATGACAAAAACAAATCTGGAGGGACGGGAAAGAAAGAATGCACTTAACTCCTAAGAATGGGGGATTAAGCTCATAAGTAGAACAAGAATTAACAACAAACTCATAATTATTTATTTTAAGCATTCTTTTATTACTTTGAAATAAAAATAGACTTAGGAAACTATGTGGCCTTAAAAGTTTAGATTAGCAACAGCTAGTATAGAAAAAAATTATTGTCAAATTGATATCTCCAGTGATGATAATTGGGTTATCAATTCTTTTCAGTATTCCAGAAATCCTATTGTCAATCATACATAGGCCATGGTAAGATTTCTGTCTGAGCAAGACAAGTCACTCCTTTGCTCTGAAATGGAATTAGGGCCCAAGACTTTGGAATAAGAAAGATCTTGGGTCAGAACCCAGTTTCACAATTTCTGTGTCACTTTGGGCAAGTTATATAATTTTTTTACCCGTAAAACTGGTTTAGTACTTACCTAATAAGGTGTTGGAAAAGATTAAAGGAGATAACATGTAAAGTGTTTAGTAGGTAATTCACTTTTGATCACATAGTAGGAAATTTTAGAATCTGTGGAGAAAATAATAATAAAGGATTCTGGGAGTCATTCCGTTAGTTAAGTGCGTCCCCAGAGTACTTGGAACTACCTCAGGAGCTTCTAGAGTCTGGACATGGAGAATGTGGGCCACACTTATGCCAGAGCAAAGCAACTAGGAAAGCTCTGCTTTTATCTGTCTTACATGCTCATGCAATGCATGTGGTTTATAGGATTTTCCTGAATATCAGTAAACAGTTCTGCTGCTACTGAAAAAATGTTTGACAGCCAAATATAAAATATATATTTGATGTTACCCAAAACTAGTTTTTTCATTTAATGATGTCACCTTGGCTTGGCATCATTTCGCCCCTTTCTTAATCTGCAGGGGGAAATATTTATTTGGGGATTTTGGAATCTTGCACGTAAAAGTCAAAAAACAAATACTTGTACCATCACAAAAAGGCATTTTTATTAATTCAGTATCACATTTGCATTTTCTCCCAAGGCTTTGTCACCATGAATTACTGAGTTCCCAATGTATTCCACCAAAGGTAACCTAATGACAATTATTGCATGGGAATCCTGATTGAATATGGTGATGGGAAAACCACCAAGATACCTTTGTCACTGGCTGACTATGCTGTAACAAAGAATTATCACCATGCCTATAAAGAACTTGATTTATTCTTAGCTAACTATTTTATAAATCGATACTGAGGTCTTGAGCAGAAACCACATACTATTTATTCTTGTTCAAGCCACATATCAGTCTTCACCAAGGATGAAACCAGATGTACCCTAAGAAGGGAGAAAAGAATTATACACGTTGGCTGTGGTTTCTAGGACGGGGCTTTATCAAGGGCTGTAAATAAGACGATCAAGGAATCAGCATTTTTTCTCTAGCATTATTTCTGTTTTGCTTTTTTTGTTTCTCTGGCTTACATTCTAGTGAGAAGTTCCCAAACTCAATAATGTGTATATATATATCTACACTAATAAAAGAGAAAAATGGTAATTGGCGTACGGCGCTACCCTTTTCATTGGCTAATCAGGGCTATATGCAAATTAACTGCCAACTAAGATGGCAGTTAACTGCCAACAAAGATGGCGGCTAATTTGCATATGTAGGCACAATGCAGGGAGGCGAAAGGGAAAGCAGGAAGAAGCCCCCTGCCACTGACAGTGATCGGAAACCCAGGGGGGAGCTAAGAGGTGGGGGGCAGGGCAAAGGCGGCCCTGAGGCCGCCTTTGCCCTGCCCCCCAGCCATGATCAGAGAATCGGGCGCCGTTGCCGCCCTGGCCAGTGATAGCAGGAAGTAGGGGTGGAGCCAGCAATGGGAGCTGGGCACGGTCAAAGCTGGCAGTCTTGGGAGCTAGGGGTCCCTTGCCTGGGCCTAAAGCGGAGCCCACGATCGCGGGGCTGCTGCAGCTGCGGGTCCCCGCTGCCCAAGCTGGACGCCTCAGCCAGAGGCTTCCTGCAGGGGCAGGGGCAGAGCCCGCGCCATTGTGGTGCCCCCTGCTGCCACTGCGGGTCCCCATTGCCCGGGCCAGACGCCTCAGCCAGAGGCGTTAGACCTGGGCAGGGGCGGAGCCTGCAACCGTGGGGAGCTGGGGGTCCCCTGCCCAGGCCTAATGCCTCGGCCAGAGATGTTAGGCCTGGGAAGGGGCAGAGCGGGAGATCGAGGGGAGCTGGGAGTCCCCTGCCCAGGCCTAATGCCTCGGCCAGAGGCGTTAGGCCTGGGCAGGGGCCGAGCCTGCAACCGCGGGGAGCTGGGGATCCCCTGCCCAGGCCTGACACCTCTGCCGAAGGCCTCAGGCCTGGTCAAGGGGCCGATCCAGTGATTGGTGATCGGAGGGTGATGAGGGTCAACTCCTCTGGCCGAGGCATCAGGCCTGGGTGGGGGGCGGAGCCGGGGATTGGAGGGATATGATGGTCCCCTTGCCCAGGCCTGAAGCCTGGGTCAGAGGCGTCAGGCTTGGGCTGGGGGTGGAGCAAGTGATCAGAGGGAGATGGGGGTCCCCTGCCCAGGCTGATTCCTGGGCCAGAGGCTTCAGGCCTGGGCGGGGGTCAGAGCCAGTGATCGGGGGGAGATGGGGGTCCCCTGTCCAAGCCTGACACCTCTGGCAGAGGCGTCAGGCCTGGGCAAGGGGCCGATCAGGCGATCAGAGGGTGATGGGGGTCTACGCCTGTAGCTGAAGCATCAGGCCTGGGCAAGGGGCAGAGCCAGCAATCGGAGGGGTCTGGGGGTCCCCTGCCCAGGCCTGACACCTGGGCCAGAGGCATCAGGCCTGGGCTGGGGCAGAACCAGTGATGGGGGGAAATGAGGGTCCCCTGTCAGAGGCGTCAGGCCTGGGCAAGGGGCCGATCCTGCGATTGGAGGGTGATGGGGTCAATGCCTGAGGGCTCCCAGTATGTGAGAGGGGGCAGGCTGGGCTGAGGGACACTCCCCCCCCCCCACACACACACACACACACACACCAGTGCACGTATTTCGTGCACCGGGCCCCTAGTATATAAATAAACCTAAGCAACTGTTATGACTGGATGACCGGCCTGTAGCTATGACACACACTGACCACCAGGGGGCAGATGCTCAATGCAGGAGCTGCCCCCTGGTGGTCAGTGTGCTCCCACAGCCAACCTCCCTCAGCTGGCCAACCTCCCGAGATCCCTCCGCCCCGCTGGCCAGCCAACCCCAAACGGTCCCCATCGCTGGCCAGGCCGAGGGACCCACCCGTGCACAAATTTGTGCACCGGGCCTCTAGTAATACATAACAACCCTTGCTATTTTAAGTGACAGAATTCAAACCCAAGCTGTCTTGGCTTCAGAATCCATACTCCTAACCATTACTCCTTACTGACTCAAGTGTCACCTTATAGGCAAAAAGGGAAAAGAGAAGAAATGTAGTTCTAATTCACAGGCTTATGACTAGCCCAAACAAGAGGGATTGTCACATTATCCAGGCAACCCTGAGGGAGTCATATACAGGGACTTACGGTCTAGTCTCAGACTAAAAGAAATGCCCCTTTCCTGGGCAAGTTTCTCTGCATGTATCTCATTCAAGAACCTCAAAGGAAAGAGTAATACATATAGGACAGACATGTATTCCTTTCCCTCCCAGCCTAATGCCGTCTTGAACTCATTCCACTCATTCTCTAGATAGATCCTGAGGTGCAGGATATGAAAAGGTGTAGGCAAGGGTCAGTCGACCTCCATGCCTAGTCCAGGAGATGGCAGCATGGGAAACAAAAGAAACACAGGCAAAGCAAAACCGGCTCAAAAGTAATAGGACCCCAAAGACTTGGACTTGGTTCTGAGTTCTGAGAGGAAGATCCTTTGCTGTGGGGGGAGTTGCGGAAGACAGGACAGAACGTGCATGAGTCCAGTCACCAACATATTGAAATCCGGTCTTCAAAGCTAACAGATGGCCTCCGCCAAAAGCCCTTAAGCGTGTGCTTGAAGCACACATTGTAAGGAGTGCTGGCAGATAAAATGTTTCCTGAGCGCTGACAACTTTCGACATGGCAAGCCACGCTCTGAAAGTCACTTGCTGAAAAGAAAGTTAAGGAAGGTGGTGAGACACTCCTACCTATCTGAGAGTTCCCTGGCAGAGAGTGGAAGACAAGCAAAAATGAACTTGATTGGCTACATTTGAATAAAGGAGGTGCGCAAGTTGTGGAAATCAAAGAATTTGATACATACAAATACCAGAATTTGAAAGGTGGGGCCAAAAGAAACCTTATGTGTCTAACTATTCTCTTACTTTTAGGAAAGACTAGTGTTTTGGGTGGTTTTTTAATTTGTTTGTTTGTTTGTTTTATTTAGACTTGGAATTTTCCTGAGAAGACTTTCTGCTTTCTTTGTAAATGTGTCAGGGTTCCTCTCATCCTTGAACAGTCACCTGAGGGCTCAGAGGTTTTATCTTTGTTTATAGACCTGGTTGCACAAATTGCTGCATTAATCTGTATTTTTCTTTTGCCCAAAGTAAAACTCAACTACTGAAGTACACTCAGGAGATCATTGTATATATAAATCAGAATTGTTGATGAGATAAATAATAATCCAGCACATGTTTGATATAAACTTTTTCACCATGAACTAAACACAGAATCCCATCACTCTAAACATGTGGAAAGGCATTAAGCTAATACGTCTTCTGTGTTGTCATCCCTTCCACACTTCAGATGTCACTGGAGGTCGCTTGACTCTGAGGTTTTGATTACTTCATCCCTCCCAGAGGTACTTAGTAGGAGTCCACTCAAATATTCACCTTTGACTCAAGTTCCTTCCCACCTGAACTTGCCTCTTGTGGCTGTTCTCTTATCCCTGTGCTGACCCACATGTAAAACACAACCTCTTCTCTTTTACTTTCCCCCCAAAAATCCAAGCAGTACTTTGTGGATGAAGCACTTTGCTAAAGAAGGAAGGGCAAATGAAGGGCTTATGGTGCAGGAATGCAATCAAGTTGAAATTGGGTATGAAACATTCCTATTGTCAAAGTTACCATCCTGTTCCTCAGCTTATGCATCAGCTACTTTCTGGGTAGGCTGGGCCTCCAACCAGGCTGTGGCTTCCTTCCCCCACTCTGACCACTTCCATCCCCATCCTACTCCTCTTTCTTTCTGTCTTCTGTGCTCCCTAACTTTTATACTAGTAAAATAAACCTTTTTATTTTCTAGTAATTACCAAAATCTCAAATAAATTTGGGAAATGCTGCCTTATCATTCTAAAATATTTTTAAAACTTTAAAACATTTCAAATACTTTCTGCTCCTCTTACCTGAAAATTCAAATGAAGTCATTCTTCACCAGCTATGAAACTCTGGGTCTACTCTCATATATCTTAAATGTTAATATTTCTACTGGGGGAAAAGGGGCTCTCTAACCTGAATCTCACCCAACAGCAATGTTGATGGCTAGTATTAAAAAACACAGAAAAGATTAAGTATTGGAGAGAATGGCAAGAAATTGGAACCCTTGTGCACTGTTGGTAGGGATGTACACTGTGCAAACACTGTGGAAAACAATATGGTGGCTTCTAAAAAATAATAATAGCACTACCAACCATATGGTTCAATTATCTCACTTCTCTGTTTATATCCATAAAAGTGTTAGAACTAATAAACAAATTCAGTAAACTTGCAGGCTACAAAATCAATATACAGAAATCATTTGCATTCATATACACTACAATGACTTGTGTGAAAAAAATAAACAAACTCACTTATAATAGAACCAAAAACAATAAAATACTTTGGAATAAATGTAACCAAAGTGGTAAATGGATTAAAGGAAGGGGAATAAAAGTGATAGAGAATACTGTTAAAAAGCCAGTGAAGCCCTAACCGGTTTGGCTCAGTGGATAGAGCGTCAGCCTGCGGACTGGGGGGTCTCAGGTTCAATTCCAGTCAAGGGCATGTACCTTGGTTGAGGGCACATCCCCAGTGGGGGGTGTGCAGGAGGCAGCTGATCGATGTTTCTCTCTCATCGATGTTTCTAACTCTCTATCCTTCTCCCTTCCTCTCTGTAAAAAATCAATAAAATATATTTTTTTTAAAAAAGCCAGTGAAATAAGGAAAACTTGAGGAAGGCTGAACCTGCTCAAACACATGAGAAAAAAGAAAGAAAAAAAGATTTAGAGATAATTATAAAGTAGAATCAGCAGCATTAATTGACAAATTGACATGAAAAAGAAAAGGAAATAGACTGCTGTAAGTAGATTCTCTTCTGGTGTTTTGTGTTTTTTTCTTAAGTTGAGCCTTATTAATTTCCATCCTTTCTTCTTTATGTATATAAAGAATGAATGATATAAATTTCCTATTAAGTAGTGTTCTAACTGTATCACAGAAGTTTTTGTGTGTGGTGTATTTATTATCAGTTCTAAGCAGAAGAATGCAGACACAAAATAATTCATCATGTAGTTTTCCATTTAAATCAGGTTTTTTGTTTTATAAGAGCAAAATTAATCTATGGTGTTCAAAATCAAGATAGTGGCCTGGCCAGTGTGGCTTAGTTGGTTAATCGTCATCTCATGAACGGTTCAATTCTCAGTCAAAGCACATGCCTGGGTTTCGGGCTTAATCCCCAGGAGGTAGCCAATGGATGTTTCTCTCTCATCATCAATGTTTCCATTTCTCTCTCCCTCTGCCTTCCTCTCTTTGAAATAAATAAAAACATATATTTTTAAAAATAAGGACAATGTTTCCTCTTTGGAGGCCTAGTGATGGAAAGTGAGAACAATGTGGGCATCTAAGGTGCTGACAATATTCTATTCTTGATCTAGTTGCAGTTATGTTTGATTTGTCAAAGCTCACTAAGCTATATACTTTTGTCATGTGTATACTTATCTGTATGAATATTATATTTTAACAAAAAGTTCAGAAAGAAAAAATAATTAAATACTTAAGAATGAATCTAACCAGATATGTTCAAAACTTCAAAACAGAAATTTATAGAACATTTTTGAAAGAAATTGAAGAACAAAACAGAGAGATAATGTCATGTTGTGACTCATAGGACAATTTTAGGTGCTAACGCTACCTAAATTGATATACAGATTCAATGCAATCCCAACCCAAACACTAACAGATTTCCTTTTCTTTTTTTTTGGAGGAGGGTGCCCTAAATTGATCATATAATTCTAATACTTTATAGAAATGCAAAGGACCAAGAATATATAAGGCAATCTTAAAGAGTAGAAGTAAAATGGGAGAATTACATTGCTGGACATAAAGACATATATAAAACTTCAGTGATTAAAATGGAGTGGTATTGACATCAGGATAGATAAATATATCAGGGTAGCAGACTAGAGTCCAGCAACACATTCATGCATATATGAACTCTTGACTTTTATTTAATGTAGCATGACAGAACAGTAGGAAAAGACAATCTTGTTTTTCTCTTTTGTAAAGGAAAATCTTGTCTACAAATCATTTTGAGTCAATTGGATATTTATAGGAAAAAAGGTAAAACCTGTCTCTAACCTCAAACCACATATAAATATAAATTCTAAATCAATTTAGATGTAAATGTGAATAGCAAAACCATAAAACTTCAAGATCTTGGGGTAGGAAAAGTTTTCTTAAATGGAGCACGGAAAACATTACCAAATGGAAAGGATTGATCAATTGGACTCCATTAAAATAAAAAAAATGTCAATCAAAAGACAATATTAAGACAGTGCAAATACAAGGAATATAGAGGTAAAAGATATATGGTCCACAGAACTAATAAAGATTTCATATCCAGAATCTATAAAGAACTCCTTCAAATTAATAAAGAAAAAAAAAACAGTCCAATAGAAATATCATGAAGAAACTTGAGCATGCATTTCACCAAAGAGGATATTCTGTCAATAAACATATGAAAAGATGTTCAACCTCATTAATAATTACGGAATACAAATTAAAATCATAATAACCTAGCATACACACCGTGCTAAAAATAGAAGATCTGATAATCCCATGTGTTGGCAAGGTTGTGGAAATACACAATTAGTGTGAGGAGTGTAACTTGATACAAGCTCTTTGGAAAACTCTAACAAAATCTACTACTAAAATTGCCTTATACATACCCTTATGATTCAGCAATGGTGCACCTAGGTGTATATCCAATAGGAGCACATACAGATGTACTACAACAGCTGTACAAAATGTTTATTGTAGCATCATTTGTATTCATCTTCAAACTGGAAACAATCCAAATATCCACCAACAATAGGAAGTATACATAAGTAAGTGTACATTCATATGACGGAAATTTTTGCATCGATGAAAAAGAATGAAATCCTGCTAAATACATCAATAGGATAGGTACTAAAATCCTAATGTTGAGTGAAATAAGCCAGACATAAAAGAACGCATACTGTGTATTTCCACTTATATACATTTTAAAACCAGGCAAATATGGGAATAGTGGACAGGAGAAAGTTGATAATGATTGAAAGGGGTGGCAGGTTGGTGGTAGAGGGGGTGCTTTTGAAGTGTTGGCAATGCTCTATTATCTGACCTTGCTCATGGTTATATGGGTGTGGTAACTCATTAAAGTATATTTGTGTATTCTCTATGTGTATAATATTTCAATTAAAAGCTTTTAAAAAAGTGCCTGGCTGGTGTGGCTCAGTGGTTGAGCATCAACCCATGAACCAGGAGGCCACGGTTCGATTCCCATCAGGGTACATGCCTGGATTGTGGACTCGATCCCCAGTAAGGAGCATGCAGGAGGCAACTGATCAATGGTTCTCTCTCATCATTGATGTTCTTCTCTCTCTCTCTCTCTCGCTCTCCCTTCCTCTCTCTGAAATCAATAAAAACTTTTTTTTAAGTTTTTAAAAAGTAAGTGAATAAAAAAATAAAAACTTCTGTGCTTGAATGCTAGTCATGGCCCTGTGTATAAATCCCTGCCTTCTTCCTAATAGGTTGCTCATGTCCCATCACATTCCAGCATTCACCAGCTCTTAGCCTCTCATCTAACCTCCCACACTGGGATCTGCTCTCACCCTTTGATTGCAGCCGTTTTCGCTTAACCTTTAGCTTTCTTCTGGTCCACCTCCAGCAGCCCCAATGGGCTCAGGCCTCCTCAACAGTATGAGACACGGTAGCTGGCCCAGACACACTGATGAGGTCTGTCTTGCACACCCTGAGCATGTCTGTCTCTCTCAGGAGATCATAAGCTCCTCATCAAAATTATTTCACTCATGTTTGTCTTCAGTAGAATACCTGGCACAGGGCCTGGCAAGCAGTAGACATGCAATAAATGGGGCATGATGTTGGCTTGACAATTATTTGGCATAAGGTTTGGGAGTGTTAAAAGAGACCAGGCTGGGGGAGAAAAGGATACTTTCATATTTCTCCTTCTTAACAAATTGATTTTGTTACATGCAAATATCTGAGAACCTTTAATGTTTTGTTTGTTTCTTTTTATTTTGCTCAACCTTTTAGAATATGTTTTTATTGATTATCAAGAGAGAGGAAGGGAAAGAGAGATAGAAACATCAATGATGAGAATCATCCATTGGCTGCCTCGTGCATGCCTCATACTAGAGATTGAGCCTGCAACCCCGGCATGTACCCTCACCAGGAACTGAACCTGGGACCTCTTGGTTCATGGGTCAACAATCAACCATTGAGCCACTCCTGCCAGGCTTGCCCTGCTTTGAATTCAAGTATTCCTCTGCTAATTTCTAACTATGGAACACTTTGCTATAATTACCTGATTACCAGAGAGATTAATAAACCTTTTCAACTTGGCTCATAAATCATAAATTTCTACAAGTGGGAGATTTTCAAATAAGAGGCAAAATCCATTGCTTAGTCAACTCGATTGTCTACTTGAATCAGTTTTAGAATCTAACAGCACTTCATGTTCACAGGCATATAAAAGTATTGACTTTGAGATAAACATTATGTTCTAATGACCAAAAGTGATAAATATTGTATCGAATGGAAGTAAGACAAGCCCAATATTTCAAAAGACTGTAAATCTTTATGTTCTTCCAAGCGAAAACACATTCCTGTTTTATTACAAGGGAACAATTTGAAAGATTTAAACTACAAAAGAGACTAAGTAATATTTTGTCTGGTAAAAGAACTTGGATATTATTGTACCCAGTAGGGTTTATGGCTTGGAGAAGTTGATATTAAAGAAACATTGAGTGGATGCCAGATTTTGTTCGTGAGGAGAAACTATCAGGGGACAACCAAGGTAGCACCGATTGGGAAATTCTAGGGAGGCTTCTAAGAGCAGTAAGCAAGGACTTTTTACTGAGACAGCAGGTGTGTTTGAAACACAGGAAGCATTGGCTGCTATTATTCAATTTTCTATTGTGTGAATCCTTTCCCAACAATCCAAGCTGAATGACATCCTATTACCTACTCCTTAAACGACTTAGAAAGTTAAATTTAGCTAGTTCACCCCACAATTTCCTTCCCTACTCTTATACACTTTTGGCATTATTAAAGAAAATTCTGTAAGAATATGTATTGGGGCCTTTTTGAACCAATTATTTCTCATTTTAATTGGTGTCAATACAGGGCCAGCGGAGTGCTTAGTCAACTCCCTCTATCATTTCCTTTAGAAGCCTTTTCAAAATACATAATTAACTTTGCAGAAAGATGGCCATATCACTAACTTAAACTTTTGTGAAAAAAGAGGTAAAATGTAAAATATATCAGAATGACACCAAGAGATGAGCAGGCTCACTTTCCATAGTCCCAATTCAAAAAAAAAAAAAGAAAATCCTTGGGGAAAACTCTAGCTTGGCTCACACACCCATCTTTGAGGACAAAAAGACTGAATACTATATGACCAGCAGATTCCACCATAACAAAACTTTCAAGTAGAGACAAGGAATAGTTTCTTCCCACAAAAGAAAGCATTTTATTCTCAGAAAAGACCAAAAAATAGATTTGTTCCATAACCGCATGTTACAAGGTTTGGGGGATATAATTAAATATACTTCTTGAACTATGTTTGAGTTTGGAACTGATTGCGACATAAATGCAAGTGTCTGATGAACAAAGATTAAATCACCTGTATTATTGTTAAAGCTTAATTGTAGGGAATAACTCAGATCTACAGCCAGTATTCCAATACCTTACACTTGTCTCCATGTCTAGATCTTATAGTTACACACCCAATGGAGAATTTGGATCTTCAAAACAGATCCACTTATCAAAACAGCTTCCTCCCACTAACAAACCCTGCATTAAGAATAAAGATAAATATTTTATGTAATGATGTAATTATTGTGTGAGCAATCTGTGTATATAAAGAGGGATATTCATAAAGAAATATGTCATTCAGCCGAAACTGGTTTGGCTCAGTGGATAGAGCATTGGCCTGCAGACTGAAAGGTCCCAGGTTCGATTCCCGTCAAGGGCATGTACCTGGGTTGCAGGCACAACCTCAGTCGGAGATGTGCAGGAGGCAGCTGATCGATGTTTCTAACTCTCTATCTCTCTCCCTTCCGCTCTGTAAAAAATCAATAAAATATATTTAAAATAAAAGAAATATGTCATTCAATACACATCTAATGATTATCTCTGATGTGCCAGCCTTGGCAAACTTCAGCGAATTAATCGAAGATGCCTGCTCCTGTGGCACTTACCTTTTAGAGGTAAAACAGGAACTGATGGATATAAAAGAGAGAGGATTACTCAGTAGCAAAGAATACAGAAATATAGTAAAATGAACTTGTTAAAAATAAAACCATGAGTTTTTGAGTTAACAGTACAAAATAACTAATAAATCCTGGGTAAAGAAAGAGAAAAGAGAATTTGACATCTACCAAACCACTACAAAAGAGAAAATTACAAGAAAGGGAACCAATAGCAAAAAGAAGTATATGAATTTTTGTGCTGGATATTGTATTATTCGGAGTTCAACCAGAGAATGCTGGAGGCTAAGACCAACAAGTAGTTAGCATAATTATGCAAGAAGTCCTTTAGAAGGCTAATGGACTTTGATATTCAGCAGGGCTGAAAATCAGCATAATATTGCCCTGTTCCTAACCTGATAATCTTTTTATTGTTTACCAAACTTTACCATTGATATGCCTGTTTGCTTTGCTAAAGGGCAAATGTGTATTCTAGTAAATAAAAGCAAAGGGGACCGAAGATTCAGAGAGCTTCTCTGCTAGAGTGAATCCTCCACCTGACTCCCCCATGCCTTCTAAATTCATATTTCTTGTCTAGTATATCCGTTTGTGCACAGCCCCTTCTCCAGACCTTGAACCCTAGCCGCAAATGGATGTGGCGTTCACAAGAGAAGCAAAACCAGTAGAAGATACACATTTATTGAAAGGGATTGGCTTTTCCACTTATGGGAGCTGGATAGGCAAGTCCAAAATCCATGGGACAGGCTGTCAGGAATAGGAACCACAAAACTCACAAACCTATTGTTCACTTTATATAAACCACAGTGATTAACAGCCAATAGCAGTCCATTTTCTATATAAGCAGTAGTGTCTACTCACTGTTCTCACTGTTGCTATAAGTGATACATTTTAAACAATGATAAAGACTTGAACTCAAAACCTCAAAAAGCCTCTAAATAATTAATAGTAAGTCTCGTGACAACTCAAGAGTTACATTTAAACTCTCTTTAGGTTTGCAAAATGCCTTGCCTTCTTTTATGCAATATTAATGTTCCAATTGAATGATACAATTAATGTTTGGCCAACTTAAAGATAAAGAAAAGACTATGAAATAAAATGCTGCAAAATTAATTCAAAATAGTGACTCGTTTATATATTTAGAAACAAATACAACATGCCTCATAGAGAAAATTTGGTAGCTTTTCACCACATTATTGATACAGTGACAATATAGCAACTAATAAAATTTCTTTTTTTAATGTTTTTATTGATTTGAGAGAGAGAGAGAGAGAGAGAGAGGGCGAGAAAGAGAGAAACATTGATGAGAGAGAAACATCAATTAACTGCCTTCTGCATGCCCCCTACTGGGGATCAAGCCCACAACCCAGGCATGTGCCCGGCTGGAAATCAAACTAACAACCTATTGGTGTATGGGATGACACTCAACCAACTGAGCCATACCAGCTAGGGCAATAACATAATTTCTCATTAAAGTTACCAGTAAATCCAAATTGAGTTTACTTTTTCATTTTCAATCATGCTTTTAATACTGACATTATTGTTAATGGAACAAGTTAGATTAATTTTTCAAAAGCAAAAAATGCTTGTATATCTAATATACTTAAAGATGGAAAATTAGAGGGGAAAAAAAGAGTAGCAGATGCCCTTCCAGAATAGCTTCCCTGTGGGACTCCGCATGACCTGTTCATTATTTGATTCATTACTGGGACATATATATTTCCAGTCGCTGTATATTTTTATTATGTTCTTGACTGTAAAAGTAATACATACACATTGCAGATTTAGAAAACATATCAAAGAATCAGTTTACCTCTATGACCAACTTTCTTTTCTGGTCCACCCCTAATTTTGCCCTCAGTCACACTTAAAGAGCTCTTTTTGCCCAAATACGTTTCCATCCCTTAACTAATCAAAATGCCTCTAAGTTTTAACCATGAAGTTAAGCAACTCTTTCCTGAAGGCTTGTTCAATGACAGGAATAACTTACTTCTACTCACAGCTACAGTTAAAAGAGCCAGGGCTCTACAGCCAACCCAGTGTTTCTCCAGGTGATTATTCAGGATGGTTTTTCTATATTTTAAATATATTTTTAAATTGATTTCAGAGAGGAAAGGGAGAAGGAGGGAGAGATAGAAGAAACATCAATGATGACAAAAAATCACTGATTGGCTGCCTCCTGCATACCCCATACTTGGGATCGAACCCACAACCTGGGCATTTGCCCTGACTAGGAATCGAACTGTGACCTCCTGGTTCATAGGTCAATGCTCAACTATTGAGCCATGCCGGCTGGGCAGTTTCTCTGTATTTTAGCTGTAATTCCAGTTTGGTCCTGGGAGGGTGTCAGTGTAGCTTCCACTTAATCCACCGCCATTTTTTCATGGGCCCTAGTATTTCTCTTATCTTTCTCCCGAAGGCTCCCTCACCAGATGGAAAGCCACTAGACCCCACACTAGAGATATTTCTAGATTTAAATCCAGTTTATTTCATTCAACTTATATTAAACTCAATTTCTATTCACAGGCAAATCTTGATTAAGAAAACAAACTCAGAGAATTAAAAAAAAAATACAATTAGTGGCAAGCAAAAGATGGGGGTCTGGCTGCTAAAAAGGGTGGGGCTTTCTGAGTTGGGCCCTTGGAGGGAAGAAGTGGCAGACAGGGGAGCCTCGCTGGAAGGGAGGGTGGTAGGAAAATGCCAAAATTGTGCTGTTGGGGCAAGGGAAGAAGCTGCATGACATGATGAATGGGCGTGAGACTCTCCATTATTTGGCAGTCTGGGAATGGTCTGAAATGCCCTCATGCCCATACCTGACATCCCTACATTTTAGAACACAGAAATGGAAACCTTTATGAAAGAAGAGAATAAAAATGGTGCAACCTGGCAGATGGCCTTTTATAACTTGTCCCCTGGGGGAAACTCTTACTCACTGGGTCAGCAACCTGAGTCAGCCCTGAAGAAACCGTGGCCATCTGAAATGAACACCAGATTGAGAATAATTGCTCCCCTGGGGCCTCGCAGAATTTCAAAATGACTAGATGTCTGCATACCTCTAGTTTGGGGAAACAAGAATGGCATACAAAAAACTGAATGCTGAATTGCCATTAAGAACACTGATAATGATGGACTTCCTTAAAATTTTTTAAATTTGTATAATAATCACAATTAAAAATTCCAAGTACAAATTTCCCCCCTGCAGTATTTGAGAACCTGTTGCTGACCCTATTGCCAATGTATATTTAAGGTATTTTTAATTTTTTTAAAATATATTTTTATTGATTTTAGAGAGGAAGGGAGAGGAAAAGAGAAATAGAAACATCAATGATGAGAGAAAATCATTGATCGACTGCCTCCTGCAAAGCCCCTACTGGGGATTGAGCCCGAAACCTGGGCATGTGCCCTGACCAGGAATCAAACCATGACCTCCTGGTTCATAGGTCGATGCTCAACCACTGCGCCACACTGGCCAGGCTAGGCTAAGGTATTTTTTAAAATGTAAAGAAGGATGTTTTCTTACAAAGCCACAATTCAGTTAGGAAATAAACATTGATACATTACTGCTTTGTTTTTTTAGGGCAGTTTTAGGTTCACAGCAAAAGTGGAAGAAGGTACAGCGTTCTCACACACATGCACGGCCTCCCCTACAATCAGCATCGCCCGCCAGAGCAGCACATTGTTACAATCCACAAACATACACTGGCGCATCATTATCACTCTGAGTCCCTAGTTTATGTTAGGCCTCGCTTTTGGTGGTGCACATTCTTTGGGTTTTGACAAGCGTATAATGGCATGTACCTACCATTACAGTATTGTACAGGATGGTTTCACTGAACCAAAGATCCTTGGTGCTTTGCCCATTCATCCTTCCTCTCCAACCACTAGAGACAACTGATTTTCTACTGTTTTCATTGCTTTGCCTTCTGAAATTGCCACATGATTGGAATCATACAGTATGTGGCCTTTTCAAATTGGTTTCTTTCATTTGTGCATCTAAGTTTCCTTCCTATATTTTTATAACTTGATGGCTCATTTCCTTCTAGTGCTGAATAATATTCCCTTGCCCAGTTGTATCACAGTTTATTTGTCCATTCGCCTACTGAAGGACACCTTGGTTACTTCCCAGTTTGGGCAATTATAAATAAACTAGAGGCCCGGTGCACAAAAATTTGTGCACTCGGGAGGGGGGGGGAGGGGGTCCCTCAGCCCATCCTGTGCCCTCTCGCAGTCTGGGACCCCTCGGGAGATAACAACCTGCTGGCTTAGGCCTGCTCCCAGGTGGCAGAGGGCAGGCCCAATCCCTAGGTGCAGCCCCTGGTTGGGCTCAGAGCAGGGCCGATTGGGGAGTTGGGGCGCCACCCCCTGTCATGCACAGAGCAGGGCCCATCAGGGGGGTTGGGGCTCCGTACCCTGTCACACACAGAGCAGGGTTGATCAGGGGGTTGAGGAGCTCCCCCTGTCACGCACAGAGTAGGGCCAATAGGGGAGTTGGGGCACCGCCCCCTGTCACACACAGAACAGGGTGGATCATGGGGTTGGGGCGCCGCCCTCTATCACCCACAGAGAAGGGCCGATCAGGGGGTTGGGGCGCCGCCACTGTCACACACAGAGCAGGGCCCGTGGGGGGGGGGGGTTGGGGCGCCGCCCTCTATCACCCACAGAGCAGGGCCGATCAGGGGGTTGGGGCGCTGCACACTGTCACACACAGAGCAGGGCCGATCAGGGGGTTAGGGCGCTGCACCCTGTCACACACAGAGCCGCAGGGCGATCAGGGGGTTTGGGCGCTAAGCCCTGTCACACTGATCCTGGTGCCGGGAGGCCTCACGGCTCCGCTGATCCTGGTGCTGGGAGGCATATTACCCTTTTACTATATAGAATAGAGGCCTGGTGCACGGGTGGGGGCTGGCTGGTTTGCCCTTAAGGGTGTCCTGGATCAGGGTGGGAGTCCCCACTGGGGTGCCTGGCCAGTCTGGCTGAGGGGCTGAGCGCCGTTTTCAGGCTGACGGGTGACTGAAGCTCCCAACCGCTCCTTTTTTTCTTTTTTTTTTCTCTTTTTATTCTGGGCCAGCTTTAGCTTTGAGGCCTCCGCTGCTGAAAACAGGTTTCTGGCCTTTGTTTACCGTCTGTATTTGATACAATGTTGCGGTCTGGCTGGCTGAAGCCCAGCTGAGTAAAGCAGGTTTCTGGGGTTTTTTCAGCTTCTATATTTGCAACATAGTTGCTTAGAGTTGCAGCTGAGAGGCCGGCAAGTCAGGCGGGGAACGTTGGAGTCCTCAGTCACTGAAGCAAGCAAGCCTCCCTGTTCGCATCAGCTGCCTGGCTGCCGGCTGTCATCTTGGCTGGCAGTTAATTTGCATATCTCCCTGATTAGCCAATGGGAAGGGTAGCGGTCGTACGCTAATTACCATCTTTCTCTTTTATTAGAAAGGATTACTGTAAACATCTGTGCACAGGTGTTTGTATAGACTTAAGTTTTCAACTTACCAGGGAGTGTGATTGCTAGATCATATGGTAAGAGTATGTGTAGTTTTGTTAAGAAACCACCAAGATATAATATACATATGATCATTTTGAATAACCTCTGATTGGTTGTTTTTTTAAATGTTACCCTTCATTTTGTTAAACCTTTTATATATTGGTACTTTATATTCTGTATCTGATGATGTTGATATCTGAAATATTGGAGTCCTAATTCAATCTTGTTGTTTCTGTTAAATTTCATTCGTGGTGATTTATTTCCTTGTGTGTCTGATGATTTTTTATTATGAGCTTATACTTGGTTTATCTTAATCTGTGGGGAAACTAGAGGCCATAGTTGAAGATTATTTCACTCAGGAAATATTTGCATGTGTTTTCTCCGGGGACCAGGGGTACTGCCTGCCTGGGGCTCTATTATCTCCTTCTGGTGTCTTCAGGATAATTTTGAACTCAAATTTCGTCTCCCCAGATTATACTTATTTTACATCTCGGTCTTCTGATTAAAAGAAGATATTTATAGGACAAAGTTAAGCAGGAAGAATGAAAAGGGAAGAGTGGAGCAAAGACCTGAGTAGCTTGGGACTGTGGCACGGCACTGACAGAAGAGGCAGACCCAGAGGGGGTCCCCCTAAATGAGTATTGAACAGCATAGAAAGAGGCAGAATAAGAAAATAAGTATGAGGATGGAAAGAGTTCTATAAGACTTAGCTTGGGAATGAAAGAAAAGTTCCCAAAACAAACTAAATACCTTCTTTCAAATTTTATCTGAAAAAATGTCCTTTCTGTCAGCTTTCAGACATTTCTAAGATTCCTTTCCAACCTTATTAATATTAATAATATTTAAATAACAAGGTCTTGTTTTGCTAGAATCCCAGCCAGTCTAAACGGAGTCATGTCAGTTAAACAGTGACTTGGCTACTTTGAGCAGTAAAGCGTGTGAGTAGTATTTCCTAAGACCAAAAGGAACTAGAACATTCTCCGTTTATGAGGTTTGTAGCCCAACTTTTCCATGAGGTCACAGCTACTTATACTGATCTGTAACATATTTGCATGCACATATAGTTAGCTGCCAAACCTGCACTATAATAGGTGACCTATTTCCATGTCTATAACAATCCTTTTTGTTATATAAGTTATACTGAAGTATAAAGAATATGCCCTAACCGGTTTGGCTCAGTGGATAGATTGTCAGCCTGCGGAGTGAAGGGTTCCAGGTTCAATTCCGGCCAAGGGCATGTAGTTGCGGGCACACTAGGGGATGTGCAGGAGGCAGCTGATTGATGTTTCTCTCTCATCGATGTTTCTAACTCTCTATCCCTCTCCCTTCCTCTCTGTAAAAAAAAAAATCAATAAAATATTTTTTTAATAAAAGAATATAATTGCTTGGTTATATATCCCTCAACCAGGGCAAGAGGCAGGTTGTTAATTCTTAGATTTTATCAATGTTTAAATATTCCTATTTTGAATATTTTTAAACACAATAAAAATGGAGAGAACAGCATAGTAAACCCCATTACCCACCAATCAGTTAAGAATTTATCAAGATTTTTATCATACTTAATTTAAGCTTTTTAAGGTTTTCTTGTTTGTTTTTTGCTGTCTTTTAAAATGGGATGTTTATTTGTAAGCTTAATAATTTTAAAGAAAAGCAAAAATGGGATTTTATTCAACAATAAATATTTCAATATCTATTACTAATAACACGGATATTATCTCACATAAGCACAATATCATTATTAGACCTAAAAAACTTAACATAGTGCAGACTACATAGTAAGAATTTTTCAGTTTTTTTAACCAGTCCTACACTGAGGATCATTTGGGTTATTTCCAAGTCTTTTACTTTTATAAGGAATTATCAGACCTTCCATACTAAATAATTCCTCAAAAAATATAGAAATTTATTTTTTTAAATTTTATTAAATGTATTGGGGTGACATTGGTTAATAAGATTATATAACTTTCAAGTGTACAATTTAGTACATCATCTGTATATCATGTATTCATTACCCCAAGTCAAGTCTCCTTCTGTTACCTTATATTTGACCTCTTTTACCCTTTTCTGCTTCTCCCTACCCCCTTCCCTTCTGGTAACCACTATACTGTTTTCTGTATTTATGAGCTTTTTTGTTTGTTTTGTTTATTCATTTGTTGCTTTCTAGAAGTTTAATTTTGATTTGGGGCTTCTTCTGCCAATGTATGCATGTCGAAGATATGCAAATCCCCCTATACATAGCCTGCTGTGAGTTTTGGCAGGAAGAGTAGAGAATATGTTTATTCAGAGTGTTTCTTGAAATGTACTAATGCATTTTGGTTTCGTGAGGAGTAGATAACAAGTCAATGGCAGACACACAAATGTGGCATAAAACATGTAATTTATAAATAGAAAGCAAAGCCAGTCTCTGGCCACCCTAAAAGAAAATGTAATTTGAATAGCTTCCTGCTGATTTTAAAAAGAACAAATCTTGGAATTTTTCTCAATTTTCTTATAATCTAACAGTTATTTGCCTCCACCTCTATGAGTTCTTTTTAATCAAGTGAGGGTTTTGAATATATGAGTCAGTATTAGGTCAAGAGACAGATTTTTATATTCACCATTTGTTCAGTGAAATGGAACTTTAAAAGACAGTCAATAAATCACTCTGTCATTTGAAAAGTGAGCTAGAAAAGAGATAATGGGAGTGGTAAGAAAGATCATACAATGCCAAATATATTCAGTGCAATTCATTCATGAAACAGAAGAGAGCTGATTTCAATCTTTGAAGCATAATTCTAATATAACCTTTCTTTTGCTTCAGTCAAGGAGCTCTGAGAACCAACCTCAGCTCCAATGTTTCTAAATATAGAAAATCAGTTTGAGGAATATGGGGCTGTAAAATGTTAGTAGAATTTTTTTTTTAGCTGCTGCAGTCCCAGTTTTCAAATGTACACTCTGTTTCTAATATAAAAGACGAAAAACAAAGCTATATCATCAACTCCCATTTACCTAGGGCAGGGTCTCCTTCCTCTCCCTGCCCTACTCTCCAACGTGTTCCATCAGAGCAGCAAACTAGCTCCTGGAAAAGCACAGGCCTGGTTGTCAGGGAGAGCGGCATCCCAGTCCTTGCTTTGACACTCACTAGCTGCATGACTTTAGATCATTTATTTAACTTCTTTATCTTACTTGTGCCACTATTAAAACTTGGACTCCTATACCTAACCTCTAAGGCAGTGGTTCTCAACCTTGGCTGCACATTAGAATCACCTGGGAATCTTTTTAAAATCCTGATTTCTGGGCCTCATCCTCCGGAAATTCCGTTTCTTTATTATGGGGTGGCGCCACATTAGTAACAAAGAAACCTCCAATGTTGACTCAAGAGCAAAATCTACTGAGAGACAATTGTTTAAAATCAATTTATCAATATCTGCCCAAGGAAGAAATAAAACAATGAGCACTAATGTCCAGATGGCTTTTATGATTAATAAATTGGATTAAATTATGTCTAAAATCTATGAGCTTCCTTCTTACATAACACGATTTTTAATTATTTTAGCTGATTATAATTCCAATTAATAAAGTAAACTTGACACAGCAGCCACTTGAAAGTGATTTCAGTGAGAAGAAAACTATCTGTAATTAGGTCTTTCAACTGAGATTAGAAAATATTTCATTCTTCACAATTTTCTAATAATCCTTAGTAGAAAGAAGTCAGAAGACTTGAGTCCCACTTTTAGAAGCTCTTTGGCTTTAGAGACCACTTAATGTCTCCAAGCTTCAATTTCCTCATCTGTGTAAAATGGGGATGATAATACTTGTCTTGCCAAGTCATTTTGAAAAAGAAAAAAAAAGTGATAATACTTATGAAAACACTTTGAAAAATACAAAACAACATGTACAAATATAAGATACTATTAGGTCAAATATTCTTTGATATTTCCATTCCATACTTTTCCCCTGGATCCTCCAGCTATTTTTCTGTCAATAAATGGACTAAAACTAAAATGTTCCTGTTATTACTAAGCTGCAATTTCACCATTTACACATTTAGAATTTAATGTGAAACTCCAAACCTAGATTCCAAGCACAATTCATCTCCGGAGTAATGATTAGGAGCATGGCCTCTAGACCAACTGCCTGGATTGGATTCCTGTTCAGCCTCCTCCTCACTGTGTAGCGTAGAATGCATCATTTAACCTCCCTGAGCTTCCGTTTCCTCTACCATAAAATCAGAATAATAATGGCATCGGGGTTCTGATGAGCATGAAATGGGTTCATGCATGTTATGTGTCTAGTGGCAGACACATACTAAGCCCTCAGTATATCTGGTTGTTAGTAGTGCTATTACCCCCAGCCACTCTCCACCTTCCCACCAGCTTCTCCTCCAGTGCTGCCCTACTACCCAGCAGATTACCTGCTTCTGTGGGGATCTGAAGACTAGAAAATCCTGTTCTGCCATCTTGCTGATGCCATTTATTCATTCCTCAACTTTCAATAGCTTTATACTTCCTTTTCTTTACTTTTGTCTCCTCATCTTTAATTAAGATCTCTTGGTCCCATGTATTTTTCTTTTCCTTTTTCTAAAAATCTTTATTGTTGAGAATTACAGATGTTCCTTTCCCCACCCCCCATCCCCCCCCCCACCCCATAGCTCCCCTCCACGCGGTTCCCACCCCACCCCAGGCCCGCACAACCCTATTTTCTGTGTCCATAGGTAATGCATACATGCATATAAGATCTTTGTCTAATCTCTTCCCAGACACCCCCCACCACCACCACATCCCCTTCCCTCTGAAAATCGTCAGTCTGTTCCATTTCCATGCCCCTGATTCTATCCCATTCACCAGTTTATTCTGTTCATCAGATTTTTTATTCACTTGATTTTTAGATTCACTTATTGATACATATGTATTTGTTGTCATTTTGTTGTTCATAATTTTTATCTTTACCTTTTTCTTCTACTTCCTCTTCTTAAAGGATACCCTTCAGCATTTCATATAATACTGGTTTGGTGGTGATGAACTCTTTTAGCTTTTTTTTTGTCTGTGAAGCTCTTTATCTGACCTTCAATTCTAAATAATAAGTTTGCTGGGTAGAGTAATCTTGGTTGTAGGTTCTTGCTATTCATCACGTTGAATATTTCTTGCCACTCCCTTCTGGCCTGCATAGTTTCTGTTGAGAAATCAGCTGACAGTTGTATGAGCACTCCCTTGTAGGTAACGAACTGTTTTTCTCTTGCTGCTTTTAAGATTCTCTCTTTGTCTTTTGCTCTTGGCATTTTAATTATGATGTGTCTTGGTGTGGTCCTCTTAGGATTCCTCTTGTTTTGGGATCTCTGTGCTTCCTGGACTTGTAAGTCTATTTCTTTCACCAGGTAGGGGAAGTTTTCTGTCATTATTTCTTCAAATAGGTTTTCA
This sequence comes from Myotis nattereri, assembly GCF_964212035.1. Taxonomy (NCBI): domain Eukaryota; kingdom Metazoa; phylum Chordata; class Mammalia; order Chiroptera; family Vespertilionidae; genus Myotis; species Myotis nattereri. The sequence continues at coordinate 37,735,003 of NC_138076.1, read as the reverse complement.
ATATCTTGCTCTCTCTCTTCTTCTGGCACCCCCATAATTCAGATGTTGGTAAGCTTGAAGTTGTCCCAGAGGCTCCTTACACTATCTTCATATTTTTGGATTCTTTTTTGTTCTTGCTCTTCTGGTTGTATGTTTTTTGCTTCCTCGTATTTCAAATCATTGACTTGATTCTCGGGATCCTCTAGTCTACTGTTGAATCCCTGTATATTATTCTTTATTTCATTCAGTGTATGCTTAATTTCTGACTGGTCCTTTGCCATTTTGGGTTTTTTTTGGCATTCTCACTAAGATCCTTGAAGGTCTCACTAAGTTCCTCAGAGGTTTCTAGAAGATTCTTGAGTAACCTTATAACTGTGGTTTTGAACTGTATATCCAGCAGTTTGCTTTCTTCCATTTCTTTCATTTGTGACATATTTCTTTGTCTCTGCATTTTGGCTGCTTCCCTGTATTTGTTTCTATGTATTGGGTAGCTGCTAAGTCTCCTTGAGTTGATAGAGTGGCCTTGTGTAGTAGGTGTCCTATAGGGCCCAGTGGCTCAGCCTCCCCAATCACCTGAGGTGGACACTCTTGGTGCACCCCTTTGTGGGCTATGTGCATAATCTTGTTGTAGTTGAGCCTTGATTGCTGTTGGTATCACTGGGAGGAATTGACTTTCAGGCCAATTGACTGTGCGGGGACCAGATGCGACTACAGTGGGAGAGCTACTGTGCAAGAGACACTCTTATGGAGCAGGACTTGCTTCAGTAGGGCTTTGGTGCGCACTGAGTCTGCCCCTTGAATGTGTCACTTATGGATGTGAAGAGTTGTAATCTGGTATAGTCTAACACTGACCACTGGGTACACTGGCTCTTGGGTCTCCAGGGAGGTGCAAAGTCAGCCACTGCCTGGGGCCACCCAGCAGGAGCTACAAAGAGGTCTGCAGATTCCTCCTCTTTGTATCGGGTTTGGAAATGTCCATGCAAGGCCCAGCTGTGAAGCAAGGCAGGCTGGTGCTGGTGCTGGCCTTGGGCCTTTTATTGATAACTTTGGGGCTCCCTGACCCAGCTGAAGGTTGTTTGACAAGTTTTAGACTGAGAACAGACAGGCCATTCATATGCAAAAGTTGCTGTGCACAGCTTGGGTGGGGTTGTAAATTGGGTGAGGGAGTGGGGTCCCAAGAAATCACCAGGGCAGAGCAAACAGAAATGGCTGCCAATCAGCCCTGCACCAGGGAGATCCCAGCACGGAACAGTGACTGCTGCGAGCACCTCTGTCTGGAAGAAAGCTGCCATTGAGTGCCTGCCCCGATGCCAGACAGTCCAGTTTCTCTCCATATGTGTCTGGGTCCCCCCAAGCCTCACCTGGCACCGAAGCTCAGAGCAATTGGGAACTTGTAAATTCAGCTGGTGGTGCAGGCCTTTTAAAAGGAGCAGCTGGGTCTCCAGCAGCCTGCGTATCACTTAGCCCCAATCCACACTGGTTTTTAGAGTCCATAGTTCTTATTGCCCACAGGGACTTCTTACCCCAGCTCTGGAACCCTGGGCTGGGTGTCTGGTGTGGGGGTGGGACCCCTTGCTCCTCTGGGCAGCCTCCTCAGAGGCAAACTCCCTCCTGATTAAAAAAGAGGCACACCCGAGTGCCAGGCCAGCACATTCCGTGCTTCCACACCTCCTACCAGTCTCATTGTGCTTTCTTCTCTACCCCTTTGTTGTAGTACTTCCACTCAGCCAGCTTTCCTGCGGTTCTGGATGATAGCTGTTCTGTATTATAGTTGTAATTTTGATGTGGTTGTGGGAGGCAGCAGGTACAGGCATTTACCTATGCTGCTATCTTGGTTCTATCTCTCTTATGTATTTTTCAATGTAACAATGTTTTGTAAAGATATCAGATACTTAGAGCTCACAAGAAAATATTGTTTGTCAAGTTCAGGTAATACTTTGCAATTGATATGAAATGAAAGTAGTCAAATTTAAATTTTTTAACTCTTCCAATGTAGTCTCTTAATATTAGGAATTAATATCTAACTGAACAACAGATTACTTAATGCTTAGCTAGACATGAATTATTTATTGGAAACATATTTTTTAAAACTCTTAGTTTCTTAATGGTTAATACAGAGATGTCTCTGTGTAACCAGAATACTCAGTAAATATTACATTAATAATGACACTAAAACGAAGGCTAGCTATATTGTTGGCCAGGTCCAGTGCACAGTGAAAATTCAAGAGTCCCAACTGGATTGGGGAATTAATCTTCCCTTCCCACCAGACCACCTGCCCCAACCCACAGTGGATCACCTACTCTCAGGGATTGCAACCTCCTCCCAGGACCTGTATTGGGGGTGCGAGGTGACTGGAAGGAGATGGGCCAGAGCATCAGGTGCTGCTGGCTGCACTCTGAGACACCCAGCATGTGTCTGACATCACCCATCCAGGTGCCCTCAACCAGGCCCTCACCCAGGTAGTGAGTGGTGGCAGAATAGGGGCCTCCTCACAATCATACAACCAAGTCAGTTGTTGCCTAGACTAAGAGCGGCAGCGCTGCAGAGCAGGGAGCCCCAGGCACCCGGTAGGCAAGAAACTGTACCAGGAAGAGGGAAAGTGGTAAGGGAGGCAAAACCACATGGGATACAGACTCCTTTGTCCCATTGGACTTCACGTACAGAACACAAATTCAAAGTTAAAATTATTAAGAATCTCAAGACAGCAATTACAGAGCTTTTTATCCCAAGCACAAGGCTCTCTGAGTGCAAAGTCCAGTGCTCTGGCCACCTTCCTGTGAAGCCGACCCTTAGACTTATTCCTGTGTTAGTTCAGCTGAGGCAGTGTAGTTAAATGTCAATTAAAAAAAGAAAACAGACATTTCCAATCAAGGTAAAGGTTCTATCTCTTTATTCTTATCAATCATCAACTAGTGTTTGCTCATTACCAACTTGTAATAATTTGATACTCACAGGAGCCATTAGAATCAACTAAGATTGCAGCATTTTAGAAAGACAGAATATAGCTACATATTTAATTGCATGAAATAGCCTGTCTTGAATAATATTAGATTATTAGGATATTAATGATGAAGAGAAGGAGGAACAGAAGAAGGAGGGGAAGAGAAAGATAGAAAATAGGGAGAAATAGGAGGGGAAGTAAGAGGAAGAGGAGTGAAAAGAGAGGGAAAGAAGAGGGGGAAGAGAAAGAAGAGCAGCAAGAGAAAACAGAGCTCATATTTTTAGCAAATTCCAATAATTCCTATGGATTTTTTCTTACCTATTAAAAAAACACACACCAAAAAACCATGAGCTTTTGAGAAAAATTGATTTAAAAAATACGAAAATATGAGTTAGGCATGATTAGAGAGAATTCAGATAGAATAAGGTCAGTTATTTCTTGTCATTAGCCACATAACTAGTTGAACTTGCTATGAGTTTTCCTATAGAAAATAAACATAACACAATTTAGTAAGTGCTGACTGACAGCATTTACTAGATTTTAAGGGCACCAGGAGTTACTCCCTTTGTTTTCCAGGATATATTTATGCAATTTACTTTCATAGCGTGTCTAGGTTTTTAAAAAAATTACAATGATATTTGCTGCACATATTTTCATTTACTGGCTCATTTTGTTTATGCCTCATTTTGTATAAAGTTTCATTTTGCTTACATCTCACTAAATTTCAAAAATTATACAATGACGTTCATAATCATTATCCCCCCCAAAAAAATGATTAGTTTTTTACTGCTATTATTATTTTTCAATTCCAATCAAGACAGAAAAATCTGTTAACCTAAATAAGCTAGAAATATATATTTTAATGATATCCAGTTTACACATTACTATTAATAATATTTTAAAATATTATTAAAGTATCAGTCCAGTACTGTGCTTTGCCTTTCCAGTTTTGATTTGGATTTATGATATATAAATAAGTTGTTAAAATATTTTGTCCTTATCCTAGGAAAAACTGACGTTTTGGATGTATGGAATGAGCTGTAATGACTACCCATTGAATGCCTACCATGAGCTACAGTACTTCTAATTATCATGTAATAATCTGATACTCACAGGAGCCATTTGATATAAATGCGACTCATCCACACAATTTCTTGTTTAATAAATGAAGAAACTAAATCAAGTAGATTAAGCAATTCAAGAAAGGATAAAACAACCACTAAATAGATGAAATCCACTTCTGAACAGCTCCAAAACTCTTGCTGTTCCCTAGCTGAGATGCTGCCTTTCTTCTCACAGGGGTAACCCTATAGTTTATCTTATGAGACCTTTGTCTTAAGGCTTCAGTTTGAAAAGAGGTGAGGTAGAAATTTAATGAGCCAAAGTGTTTTCCAAAATAAGCTTCCTAACATCTTTAATTACATATGTATATACTAACTTCTTTCATGAGCTTAAACTTGGGAACTCTAATAACCAGTAGTCTCAACTCACAAACAACAGTAGTCCAAGCCTTTAAAATATTCCACTTCAGTTTTACTTGAGTCACAGCTGGGGGAGGTAGAGGGAGATGCCGATCTTGGCCCAGCATAGCCATATTGTGGTGAAGGGCCCTCAGAAGGGGAAGAACGCCTGGGAAATGAGAGCACCCTGCTTTATCCCAAAGGATTGGAAAATATAGGATTGCATAGGCAGTGCCACTTCCACACAGAACATTTGGATATTTTCTGTTTGTTATGTAAGTACCTGGGTATAAGTCTTCCAACCTACTGGAGCACGAGGATGGATTAAAGAGAACCAGAATAGGCTGTCTCTGGTTCTTTTAGCAATTTAGAAGCCATCTGGAATAGTGTCAGTTTCTTTATGTATAAAATGAGTAATTTGGACTATGATACTTCAACGTTTCACTAGTCTAGGTATACAGTGTCCAACAATACACTAGGAACTTGAATCTTGAACAACTAAATGTCTGAGTCTCCCAATATTTTGAAATGGAGAAATTTTACTTCCTTATGACCATTTTTAAATATACTTTTTATTGTTGGTAGCATTACAGATATCTCCCCTTCCTCCCTGCCCCCCTTACCCTCATCTTTCCAGCCCCTACCCACCCCCATGTCTTCACTACCCTATTGCCCGTGTCCATGAGCTATGCCTATAAGCATATAAGTTCTTTGGTTTATCTTTTCTTGTTCCCCCAACTCCACATTGAGGTATGTCAGTCTGTTCCATGCCTCCATGTTTAGGGTCTTATTTTGTTGGTTAATTCATTCTGCTCATTAGATTCCTTATGACCATTTGTAAATGTCAAAATTTATCAGTCTCTTCTACAAATGTCTATTCTCCTAAAAAAACTACCTTGGAAAAAATGTTTTTATTAAAATAAATAATATAGTGTATAGATTGACAAAATTTATTTTGAGGAAAATATGGCCATTCTTACATTCTTGGCAATGTTAATGACAGACAGAACCAGATAAGTTGCATATACACTCTGACAAATTTTTCAGCAATCTATCACTAATACAATTAAATAACAAGTAATCAAACATGAAATTGTGAATTCAAAATTATGAAATGTGCCCGGCTGGTGTGGCATTGTCCCATGAACCAAGAGGTCACCAGTTCAATTCTGCTCAGGGCACATGCCTGAGTTTGGGGCCTGATTCCCATTAGGGGGCGTGTAAGAAACAGCCATTTGATGTTTCTCTCTCATAGATGTTTCTATCTCTCTCCCTTCTCTCTCTTTAAAAAAAATCACTAAAAACATTTTTTAAAGAGAGTTGAATTTTAAAAATTATGAAATGTATGTATTCAAACCCAGTCTATTTTATATTAACTATCTATCGAGCCATAAAACTCCAAATTCTGAACTATAATATTTCAGCATACATCATGAATTCACAGAGGTATTATAACTGCAAGAAGAAAAGTATGAAAATGTCCAACAATATTTTTCATTGTATAAGTTCAGTACAACATAGACTTAGAAGAAAGACACTTGCTTTATTAACAGGAAAACATATTTTTCTTAATTAAGATAATTCCTGTAAGCATCATTTAGTAAGTCTCAAGGCATTTAAATACTATTCATCAATATATAAACTACATAATTTTTTATTTAATACAGTGATTCATAATATTTTTTAAATCACAGATCCTTTAAGGGAGATGATGAAAACTCTGGATCCAATTTTCTTAAAAATACATATACAAAATTGTGCAGGTGGTTCATGGACTTCAAATTAACAATGTAAGAGTTTCTAGAACCTACTCAGATCTTTAAATATATGTATATTTATTATTATCATGTAACATATAATATAATATATATCTTCTACAACAGCTTGAGTTTGAGCCAAGTTTATAAGAGTAAATCACATTCCTATGTTATCATTTGTCATAGGATTAGACTTACACAAAGTAAAACCTACTTACATTTTATTATCTAACTTGTAAGGTTTCACTGATTTCTGCCAGGTAATGTAATAATATAATTTTTAAAAAACATTACATGAAGAAAATAATAATTTATTAATCAGCAAATTTATTATATATTAAGATTTTAGGAAACATTTTCATTTAGGATAATATATCAAATAACTACAAAGCAAGAGAACATAAAAACAAAGAAAAATTGTTTGCTTATTTAGCAACAATAATTCCAGGACAGACACTAGTTTTCAACCCTTTGCTTGATTGTGAAATTTGAACCTATCTAATCATAGGACGAGGAACCATTTTTTTTATTCAGTTCTTTCCCTCTGTCAATAATGCCCCCTTATCTCCCAGGAAAACATGGCTGTCCAGGCTCAAAAGCTCTCTTCAAAACTCTACCTTGACCTTGGTACTATGTGCTGCTGCAGAGTAGGGTGGATTCCTTCTAAGAAGGGAAAGCTGTGAGAAAGGAGAATCATCATAACTGGCATATTTGTGGGTGGAAATACAGGTTCTTAAAGGAGCTGGTTTATCTGATTCATCTTTCCATCTTTTCCCCATGACAACTCCATGGGTGAGTCATTCAGCAAGGAGGCTGACAAGAGAAACACACAACACACATTCACACACACACACACACACACACACAATAAATCAGAATGTCAGCCTTGAGCACAATGCACACTGCATATAATGGTCCACAGAAGTCAATGCTCTTACCGCAAAGAGCAGCTGCTCAGTGTTTATGCAGGGAAATGAAATCCTTTTCTTGTTGCTTTTCCTCCCTGTCGCTAGAAGTAAACACTTGCCACCTGGACTCTTTCTGCTCTTGGGTTTCTGTTTGAATGCTGAAGCAAGCCTGGCAGGATAAAAAGCATGCTTTTGAGATTAGAAGTAAAAGTGAGCTGTGCGCATGTTTTACTTGTATTGCTGAAGCAAGGCCTTGGCCAGGTTGTAGCTCTATGATTTAAGCACCACACTGTGGACTCAGTTCAAATCAGTGAGGACAGCCAAGCAAATTACCTACTTCTATATGCATATTTCCTTCTTCTGAATTCTTCCACGAATCATACATGTAGCATTAATAAGGTGCCCTGTAATGTTTTCATGTTTGTATTTGTGTGACTCAATTAACTGCCGTATATGACACTTTTATGCTCATAAAATTATATACATACTTCTTTCCTACCTCATCATACTAGGTCCTCAGGAATGTGTTGATGATCTTGAAATGAAAGTCAAGTACGTGACTTTCTTTTAAACGAGTTTACAAAAAGCATATAGATCATAAACTGTTTAATTTCTCAAGTAGATTGTACAGAATTTAAAATATACAATCTATATTATAAAGAGGTAATATGCAAATTAGGCCAGGACTCTGTAACTGGTCACAACCAGACAGGAGGAGGTTGTGCGCACAGGTGAGGCCTGGAGCAAAGATGAGACAGAGGCAGGGGGGTCTGCCCGAGCCGGCATGGTGGCTCAGGCGGCCCCGGAGCAGACACAGGCAGAGGGGGCCAGGGGGCCAGGGGACGCTGCGAGTCAGGTGCGGATCCCGGCCCCCCATGGTGCGGGCCCAGCCTCCTGCAGCACCGTTCGGCCTGACTACCACAGCGCCGGTGCTGTGCGAGTCAGGCACGGGTCCCAGCCCCCGACGGCACCATCCAGCCTGACTCCTGCAGCAGCCGGTGTGACACGAGTCAGGGGTGGGTCCCAGCCCCCCACGGGTGCCTCCTTCCACAGTGAGTGGCAGGGCACCTCCTCGCGCGCTGGGCCGCTAGTTCTTTTATAAAGAGTAAATAAAAGGGTACGTAAAACACTTACTATAGTGTACGCAGGTACATGGCAAGGCCTCCGTTTTTTGTTGTTGTTGCTATATTCTCATCAAGCTCAGCTCTTCGTAAGTTATACGAATTGAATAAATATTTGGATAGGTGTGGCAATGGTTGAAGAGAGAGTTGTCTCAGCCTTACAAATGGATATTTTAAAATAATACCATAAATTGCTTAATTAATGTCAGTAAAGTTTGCTTGGGAACATTAATATTATAGCAGAAAATGATTTTATGGATTATATGCTTCACTCTATCTCTGATCGCTACATGTCTTTTTTTTTTTTAAATATATTTTATTGATTTTTCACAGAGAGGAAGGGAGAGAGATAGAAAGTTAGAAACATCGATGAGAGAGAAACACCGACCAGCTGCCCCCTGCACATCTCCCACTGGGGATGTGCCCGCAACCCAGGTACATGCCCTTGACCGGAATCGAACCTGGGACCTTTCAGTCCGCAGGCTGACGCTCTATCCACTGAGCCAAACCGGCCTCAGCTACATATCTTTTATAATACAAACTGGAGGCCCGGTGCACAAAAATTTGTGCACTCGGGGGGGGGGGGGGGGATCCCTCAGCCCGGCCTGTGCCCTCTCGCAGTCTGGGACCCCTCAGGAGATAACGACCTGCTGCCTTAGGCCTGCTCCCGGGTGGCAGAGGGCAGGCCCAATCCCTAGGTGCAGCCCCTGGTCGGGCTCAGAGCAGGGCTGATTGGGGAGTTGGGGCGCCGCCCCCTGTCATGCACAGAGCAGGGCTGATTGGGAGGTTGCGATGCCACCCTCAGTCCCGCTCAGGGTAGGGCCGATTGGGGGGTTGGGACACCGCCCCCTGACACACTCAAGGCAGGGTCTATGGGGAGGTTGAGGCGCCACCCCCTGTCACGCACAGAGCAGGGCCCATCAGGGGTTGGGGAGCTCCCCCCTGTCACGCACAAAGCAGGGCTGATCAGGGGGTTGAGGAGCTCCCCCCATCACTCACAGAGTAGGGCAGATAGGGGAGTTGGGGCACCGCCCCCTGTCACACACAGAGCAGGGCGGATCAGGGGGTTCGGGCACCGCCACTCTCACACTCAGGGCAGGGCCAATGGGGAGGTTATGGCTCTACCCCATCACACACAGAGCAAGGCCCGTGGGGGGGGTGTTGGGGTGCCGCACCCTGTCACACACAGAGCCGCAGGGCGATCAGGGGGTTGGGGAGCTCCCCGCTATCAGGCACAGAGCAGGACTGATCAGGGGGTTGGGGCGCCTTCCCCTGTCACGAACAGAGCAGGGCAGATAGGGAGGTGGTGGCCCCACCCCCTGTCACACACAGAGCTACAGGGCGATCAGGGGGTTTGGGCGCTGCCCCCTGTCATGCTGATCCCTGTGCCGGGAGGCCTCGCGGCTCCGCTGATCCCAGTGCTGGGAGGCATATTACCCTTTTACTATATAGTACAGTGCATATAGATCCCTGGTGCATGGGTGGGGGCTGGCTGGTTTGCCCTGAAGGGTTTCCTGGATCAGGGTGGGGGTCCCCACTGGGTTGCCTGGCCAGCCTGGATGAGGAGATTATGGCTGTTTGCAGCTGGTCACACCCCCTTCAGAGTGGGAGTCCCCACTGGGGTGCCTGGCCAGTCTGGGTGAGGGGCTGAGGGCTGTTTTTAGGCTGGTGTGTGACTGAAGCTCCCAACCGCTCCTTTTTTTCTTTCTTTTTTTATTCTGGGCCAGCTTTAGCTCTGGCTCCAGCTCTGAGGCCTCTGCTGCTGAAAGCAGGTATCTGGTTTGTTTGGGTTCTATAATCGAGACACTGTATCAACTCCAGCTCTGAGATCCCGGCCGGCCAGCTGAAAGCGGGTTTCTGGGGTTTTGTTTAGCTTCTATATTTGTTACAATGTTTCAAACTGCAAGCTCAGAGGCCGACAAGGCAGGCGGAGAACGTTGGAGTCCTCCGTCACTGAAGCAAGCAAGCCTCATGTTAGCTTCCAGCTGCCTGGCTGCCAGCCGCCATCTTGGCTGGCAGTTAATTTGCATATCGCCCTGATTAGACAATAGAAGGGTAGCGGTCGTACACTAATTACCATGTTTCTCTTTTATTAGATAGGATACCTACCATTTATAATTATCTATATATATAAATACTCAGGGTCTGTAATGTCCAAAACAACCAAAGGCTCGATCGAACACGGGAAGTCAGCCCTGCAGTCAGTGCTGCAAGCACCTCAGCAACCCAGCACTGACTGCCACGGGTGCTGCAATCAGGCCCAGACAGAGGCCCGGAGAGAAAAGCATGGTCTGATCGCAGCCCCTGTGGCAGTCAGTGTTGGGTCAGCGTGGCGAAAGTCAGTCCTGCAGTCAGTGAACATAGGGTCAATTAACATCTCTTTGAGAGGCATTGAGAATATAAAGTACAGTGTATAGCAATTACTTATATTATTTCACATAAAACTCTTTTCAACTAAGATACTTTTCTTTATTTAAAATGTATCTTTATTGTTGAAATTATTACAGATGTCCCTTTGTTTTAGGTTTTTTCCCCCCCATTGATCTTCTCCACCCTGCACCTGCCCTTTCCAGGTCTTCATCAGACTAATACATAAAAATCTAGAAAGATTTAGAGAAAATAAAAGATATGCCAGGTAAATATTGAACAGAAGAGCAGAAGTTGCTGCATGAATACTGGATACAGGCTTGAAGCCAAAGCACAACTCATGAGATAAAGTTAGTCATTATAACATAACAAAAGGTTCCTTTCATTAAAGAGATAAGATTGTTCCCAATACTTATACCCATAATAGAATAGAACAGTGTGGGGGTTCAGAATGAGCCTCACCAAGATGTGTTTCAGTGGTATGCAGATTTTTGAGCTAAGGGCAATTTTAGCTTCAGGCTCAAGTGAAAATTCTGCTCCCCCCTTTAACTACCAAAAAATTGAATTAGAGGCCTTGCCCATAATAAGACATTATCCTATATATTAATAAAAGGCTAATTTGCAAATCAACCAAACAGCAGAATGACTGGTCACTATGACACACACTGACCACCAGGGGGCAAATGCTCACTGCAGGAGCTGTCCCCTGATGGTCAGTGTGCTCCCACAGGGAAAGCACTGCTCAGGCAGAAGTGGGGCTCATTGCTGGCTAGCGCAGCAGTGGAGGTGGGAGCCTCTCCTGCCTCCATGGCAGCACTAAGGATGTCCAACTGATGGCCTAAGCCAGTGATGGCAAACCTTTTGAGTTCAGCATGTCAGCATTTTGAAAAACCCTAACTTAACACTGGTGCCGTATCACATATAGAAATTTTTTGATATTTGCAACCATAATAAAACAAAGACTTATATTTTTGATATTTATTTAATATATTTAAATGCCATTTAATAAAGAAAAATCAACCAAAAAAATGAGTTTGCGTGTCATAGGTTCACCATCACTGGCCTAAGCCATCAGTCGGACATCCCCTGAGGGCTCCCGGACTCCGAGAGGGTGCAGTCCAGGCTGAGGGACCTCCTCCCCCCTTCCGAGTGCATGAATTTCGTGCACCGGGCCTCTAGTTAATTAATATTCCTAGGAGGCTTATTAGGATATGTGATCAATGAAAACTTTACATAATTCAGAGGATCACAAAAAAATCTCATTTACTAAAGGTGGAGTGGGCTCGAGATTCCAGTTCACCATTTCCTTCAACTAACACAAAAACATAAATTTTAACATAAAAATACACAATATGCCTATGTCTACATTCAATTAAATGCAAGAAAAAGGAAATATAGACTATATTAAGTTAATATACAAAATAGGGAAATTTAAGTGTAAGATTATGATAAGGAGTATATGCAGCCTGGGTTAACGTAGGCCATGACTAGAGACCAAGCAGTTGTTTAGAAGCACATTCAATAGTTAATTGCTATTATAAATAAATATTGTTAGTTTTATACCTCATTTGAGAAAGACAAACCTTTTACCTCAACTAAGGCCTTAAAACAATATTGAGTGGGCCTTGCTGCCTAGAGTAAAGTATGTTTGCTTTTCATTTCTAAGTGAAACCATAGAGTATCCTTCATTTCCTGATGTATTTATTCAACCAATATTTACTGAGCGCCTACTTTGGGTGGGAGGAGAGATTATAACCAGCCCCTTGCAGTGTGGTTCTTGCTATGTGCTGTGGTTATTAAATTGGCAAGATCTTGTTATACTGTGTGGGCTGCAGTGTGGGCAGAAAGATGACCTGTACACTAATGGCAGGATTTCACAGAAAACAGAAAGTCATTCATTTTGTCACTAACATAAGAAAGGGATTCTTCTGAGCCCAGAAACCAGAACTAAACAGGAGATTTTAGTTGGACAGAATTCAGTATAAAATACTGTGCCCAGGGAACTGGAAGGGTCCCATGGGTAAATTATATTATAAGTCAATACAAAAGGAAAATCTACTTTCCTTGGGTGGTCCTGGTTCTACATCAGAAAGATTTCAAGTAAGTAAGGGCCTGGTATCGTTTATATATCTGTCTGCTTTGAGTCCTGAACTTATTAGCAATTATTATCAGCTAGTTGGCTATGAGAGGAGACAGTACCCCTCATACAATTTGGTAAGTTATATTAGAATGCTTCAGAAACTCAGAGGAAAGGGTAAGTAATACATTGGGTTAGGGATTTGAAGACTGAGCGGGAGAAAGGAAGGACATTCTAGGAAGCAGGAACAGCATAAGCAAAGGTACAGAGGTATAAAAACGTGTTTTATTCAGGGACTAAAAGTGAGCCGTCTGATGTGGCTAGAAAACAAGACGAGGTAATAGATTAGCAAAACAATTGTTAACGCCGTTAATGGCACACACACACAGCCTTACTTAAAAGTGTATAACTGGGCACTAATAAACAAAACAGGCAAAGGCTCTGCTCTGTGTTCAACCTGTGAAGCAACCGAGAAATGTTAAGGAGCATAGAGATGCCTGAGATTTAGTTCTATCTCTGTCATTAATTAGATGTGGGACCTGAATGAGCACCCCAATCATTCTGTACCCCAGTCCTCAACTACAACAAAAACAAGGGAAGGTAGCTCTAGCCAGTTTGGCTAGGTGGATAAAGCATCAGCCTGTGAACTGAAGGGTCCCAGGTTTGATTCCCGGCAAGGGCACATGCCTGGGTTGCAGGCTCAATGGGCCCTAATGTAATTTGGGGGATAGTGGTGTGTTGATTTAGGTTCATTTGGAGGGAAGATGATAGAAACTTCTATGCTGCTATTATGCTGCTATTTTTCTGACCTCACTCTGCCCAGAACCCTGCAGGGCAGTTTCTCAGAGTCACCCTGAAGCAACTGACATTCCTTCCAGCACCCTCACTTCTGGAGTGGGACCTAGAAAAGTGCATTTTAAGCAAGTATCCCTATTTACTATGAGGCAAATAGTCCATAAGCCACACTGAAAAACATTTCAAATATAAAGGCTTTAGGTCTCACCTGCCTCTTCATTTTCATGTTTTTGCCTTTGGAATAGCAAATTCATTCCTGGATTAAAAACAAACACTGAATAACCAACCTATTCTTTATCTAAAGTACATTAGGACGTCCTGTCTCTGTGTAAGCCAAGTGTGCCTCCTCTGTTATTAACTATGATTGTTAAAGTTGAGTGCCCTCAATTAACCAAGAACAAGCTAAAGCCATTATCAATATTAAATTGCTAAAATTGTTAACATCACTGAGAATAGGAAAGAGAAATAAATGGGCCTCTTCAGGCAATGAATTAATAAGTGAAATGGTTTCACTTGCCAGGAAAATAAAAGCTATTCCTTATGTCAAAAGAGTCTTGGCAAAGAACCACTGAAGCCAAAGCTTGCCAGTGACAATTAGAAATGATCAGCTCTATCCGCTCACTATCTTCTGTCCTTCTGCTAGTGATAGGGTATAGAGTAGTTCTTAAAAATGTGGTTCTCAGACCAACAGTATGGGCATCACCTGGGTCCTTGCTAGAAAAACAACTTCTTGAATCCCTCCCAGACCTATTTATTGAATGAGAAATTCCAGGGGATTGAGCCTAGCAATCTTCACTTTAATAAGAATTTCCTGGTAAAGACAATGAGTGTTGGTGGGGATGTGGAGAAATTGGAACCCTTGTACACTGATGGCGGTGCAACTGTTACCAAGCAAGGGATCACTGCCTGATGCACGTAAAAACCAATACTGTGGCCATAACCGGTTTGGCTCAGTGGATAGAGCGTTGACCTGCAGACTGAAAGGTCCCAGGTTCAATTCCGGTCAAGGGCATGTACCTTGGTTGCGGGCACATCCCCAGTAGGGAGTGTGCAGGAGGCAGCTGATCGATGTTTCTCTCCCATCGATGTTTCTAACTCTCTATCTCTCTCCCTTCCTCTCTGTAAAAAATCAATAAAATGCATTTAAAAAAAAAAAAAAAAACCAATACTGTGGAATCGGCTTTTGAGAAAAGAAAAGGCTTTATTGCAAAGTCAATGAGCAAGGTTATGGGAGGCCAGGCTCAAATCTGTCTCCCCCAGTGAGGGTTTGGGGCGGGATTTAAAGGATTAGGAGAGGATGGGCTGGTATAGGAAAGCACTAGCCAGACAGGTTTCAACTGGAGGACTTTGGAATTTGACCATTTATGGCAAGAAAGGGTAAGGAGCTTCAACACTGATTCTTCCTGGACAAGGGACCTTCATTTCTGAAAAGATTCTGGTGTTCAAGCTCTGGTCATGTACCTGGTCCTTTCGTTCCACGATTGAGTGTGTGTTAGAGAGAGACTGGTTCCAGGTGTCAGTGAAGGTGAAAATTCTCTCCTGTGCCCCTGCTTCACTTACATGACTTGCGGATGTGGTCTGTTGTCTCTGAAAAGCAACTCAGTATCTTGTTAGAAACAGGATAGGGCCGGTTAGAGCTGGTTCTGTGTTTATACAGTCACTGAGGAAAATAGTCTGGAGGTCACTCAAACAATTAAAAGTACAACTACCAATTGATCCAGCAATTCCACTTCTGAGTATTATTTTAAAAAAATTAAATCAGGATCTCAAAAAGACATTTGCTCTCCCATGTACATTGCAGTATTATCCGTAATAGCCAAGATGTGGAAACAATCTACATTTCCATGGACAGATTAATGGATAAAGAAAATGTGGGCCCTAACCGGTTTGGCTCAATAGATAGAACATCGGCCTGCGGACTCAAGGGTCCCAGGTTCGATTCCAGTCAAGGGCATGTACCTTGGTTGCGGGCATATACCCAGTGGGGAGTGTGCGGGAGGCGGCTGATCTATGTTTCTCTCTCATCGATGTTTCTGGCTCTCTATCCATCTCCCTTCGTCTCTGTAAAAAATCAATAAAATATATTTTTTTAAAAAAAGAAAAGGTAATATATATATATATATATATATATATATATATATATACTATTTAGTCTTTAAAAAGAAGGAAATTTACCCAGTTCAGTGTGGCTCAGTGATTGAGCATTGACCTATGAACCAGGAGGTTATGGTTCAATTCTCAGTCAGGACACATACCCAGGTTGCAGGCTCAATCCCGCGGAGGGGGGCATACAGGAGGCAGCTGATCAATGACTCTCTCTTATCATTAATGTTTCTATCTCTTTCTCGCTTTCCCTTCCTTTCTAAAATAAATAAAAATATTTTTAAAAAGAAGGAAATTTAATGGGAGACAAAGGGACATATGTAATATTTTCAAAAATAAAGACTTTTAAAAAAAGTAAAAATAAAGATATAATAATGATGATGATTTAAAAAAAAAATAGGAAGAAGAAGAAGAAGAAGGAAATTTTGCAGTATGCAACAGCATGGATGAACCTTGAGGACATTACACTAAGTGAAATAAGCCAGTCACAGAAGGACAAATACTACATGATTCCACTTCCATGAGTCTCTAAAGTACTCAAAGTCATCCAAGCAAAGGATAGAATGGTGGTTTCCAGGGGCTGGAGGAGGAAGAAATGGAGAATTACTAATCAACAGGCATGCCAGTAAACTTTCATTTAAGCAAAATGAGTAAGCTCTAAAGGTCTGCTGTACAACATTGTTTCTATAATCAATAACATATTGCATTGTACACTTAAAAATTTGTTGAGAATAGATCTCATGTTGTGTACTTATTAAGATAAAATAAAATTTAAAGTCTCCTGGTGACACTGATACAGGCTAAAGTTTAAACCCTCTAGTGTAGAGAAAAGTCAGGAGCAAGCTATATCTGTATCATGAAATGACTTGAAAGTAAAACAAGGAAAGCCAAAGTAGTTATAGGAAAGGATGAAAGAAGCACTAAGGAAAAAATCTTCAACACAAACCAGATTTACATTCAGGAATCTGGTTCCTTTCAGACAACTGAATCAGCTGCTCTAACCTTTTATGGCATCCTATTCCCACCCTTGGTCTATGTGTTCCTCCCACTGGAAAAAAAAAATTCTTAGGCTCAATTTACTTAGCATTACCGTGTACAGTATGTTTATTCAAGTTATCTCATTGAACCTCATAGCGATGCATTGTATATACAAACTTTTCTGAATGTTATTTAGTTTGTATGTTGAATATATAAACTAAATAACTAATAGAGTGGGGGTATCCTATATAATAAAAGGGTAATATGCAAATTCACCCTAATGGCAGAACGACCAGTCACTATGACACACACTGACCAGCAGGGGAGAGATGCTCAATGCAGGAACCGGCCCCTGGTGGTCGGTGCACTCCCACAAGGGGAGCTCCACTCAGCCACAAGCTGGGCTGACGGCTGCAAGCGCAGCAGGGGTGGTGGGAGCCTCTCCAGCCTCCTCAGCAGCGCTAAGGAGCACTAAGGATGTCCGACTGTCTGACATCCCCCGAGGGCTCCCGGGCTGCCAGAGGAATGTCTGACTGCCAACTTAGGCCCACTCCCTGGGGAATCGGGCCTAGGCCAGCAGGTGGACATCCCCCAAGGGGTCCCAGACTGCAAGAGGGGTGCAGGCCAGGCTGAGGGACCCCCCAAGTGCACGAATTTGTGTGCACTGGGACTCGAGTCCTATCCTATATAATAAGAGAGGAATATGCTAATTAGCTGTAATGCCCTGAGACGTAATGACCAAGAGCATCACGACCAGACAAGGATCAGCAGGAGGGTGGGCCAGCGAGGTACAAGCAGTCTGCAAGAGCTACAGGAGGGGGCAGGGCAGCAAACTATGAGGGAAGGGATGGGGGAGGGGGACGGGGGAGCTACAGGCGGGCGGCAGTGACCTAATTGATTCATGTGTAGGGCTACTAGTCTGTAAATAAAAGAATGTTACTTTTCCTTTTCATATGTACTATTTTTAAATTAAAAATATAAAGGCTATAGCTAAGATTCAAAGTAGAGAATATCATAAGTTAACAGAAGCCTTAAGATTTTATCTTATTTAGAACAAAATTTGCTTTAGAATTGAGTCTAGATGATTTTCTGGTTCAATTTTGTCTGAAGAGCTGATTTACTAGATTTATTCAAATAGGCACACTGGCGACCTAATATTTATTTCCCTGTTTAAATATAGCTTCACACTTTTTTTTTCTTCCTCTATACGTTTTTTTTTTAAAGTGATATTCAGTGGGCCAATCACCTGTCCATAGATTTTGAAATATTTTGAACTTTTTGTGAAATAATTTAATGAAGAAAGTTGCATATTTCTTTCACATTAATAGAGAAAGTGATGTTTGTGTAATGTGACTACAAATTATTTTACTTTGATGGTGCTAATTGAAATATAACAAATATATTTCTGTTACATACCTTCCTTTTTGGATCGACTTTAACATTTTAAAAACTAAGCATTCATATTTTAGCAACAAATAATTATGTAATTATAGTCTGTATATTTTTAAGTGATTAAATGGCTAATGGCATAGGATAAATGTCTTATAATTAACTAAATGTTTTATATAGAAAAATGGTAAAATGACTCAAGTTACTTTACTTCAGTTAACTAGGATATAAGTGTGAAATGGGTAATTCATTAAAATGTTCTATGGCTTATTCACATGATAGAAGAGCTTTCTTTGCCGATATAGGTAATGAGAAGATTGATCTTCAGGATAAAGGTTTGTTTATGTGTGTGTGTGTGTGTGTGTGTGTGTGTGTGTGTGTGTGTGTGTTTCTTTTTCAGGCAAAATTTATTTTCAACATAGATTTCATCCATTTTTCTTCTTCTTCACAGTGTCCATCTTTACATGCCTAGCGATTCCAAGTCTGCATCAATTCTACCATCAACTAGAACTAGATGGTTCACCAGAGAGATCTGATACTCTGGCATGCACTGGAGGCTAGCTTTCCAAAACAAAGAGGTACATTTTCATTGCAGTCTTTAATGGTCAGCGCTAAAGGAAGCCCTTCAAGTCCCAGATCCCTTGGCTCTCTGTGCCATTGTGGATGCAGACCAAAGCCTCCAAACACTTCGGAGGGCCAAAGAGACTCCTGAATCCCTGCTATTAGAGGCTTCCAATAGTACATATCATGAAGACCAGACCAGTCTCACTGCCATTATTTTCACATAAATTGTTCTACTGCTTTTTTTTCCCTCCTGAAATACTGGTTGCAGGGCTCTCCCCTTATCCCTTCACCAAGTAACCAATTGGTTTGTGATCATTTAGTGACAGAACGTGAATCTAATCCCCTGAAACTCATCAATCAGGAAAGGGAACCTGAAGACAATTATCTGGGTGACACAAGCCAATGCTTCAGTTGTATAACAGAAATGAAATCGGACTTGGAGATTATTTGATAAGAAAATAAATTACAGTAAGAAACCTGGGCATTTATTATATTTCACAAAGTAGATTTATTTTGAATTAGCCATTTGTGCTCTCTATTCAATCTAAACTAAACAAATAATGTTTAATCTACATCTCCCACAACAGCTTGAATGCACTCAGACTCCACTGTTTGAATATCTGAGGGAAATCTGTTTCTGTCTTAAGCCATCTACACAATTCCCTTGTTTGTCTGCTTCCCACTGGGATTGTAGACTGCCTGAGAGAGGCCTTTTATCCCACCTCCTTTCCAACACAGGAAGTCAACAAAAAAAAGGAGCTATTTACATTGTTAGCACTTACTAAAGTAACATGGAAACATTTCAAAGACAACCATGGGAATTTTTTAAAGGAAAACTGAATTGGGAAAGGTAAGTCATGCCTTCCCTTATTTTGTTTCCTAGGTACAAGTATTGAACACCATGTGCACAAACTGTGCTCATGATGATGGATGCAAAAGTGAGTAGGGTATAGCCTTTGCCTTCAAGCACTTCATGCTCTAGTACAAAAGACAGATAAGTAAAATCAATCCTTGTAGATGACTATACCTACAAATGCTCCTAACTGCTTTAAGAGCAGAGTTGGAGGTCTTTATACTGCTCTGGGCAGGGCATGGTTGAGGGAGTTGGGTCTGAGTAGAAAAGGGGGGAAAGATCTCAGAAGATCAATGGCATGTACAGAAGCTGTATAATTAGCCTTGAGGCTTTCATGGTCATGATTATGGAAGGTTGTCCAGTTATGTGTCAACATAACGAATTCACTTTAAAAAGGGAAAGTACGCATAAAGAACTTAAAGACAGCCTTGAACCTGAGGGGTGTTTAAACACGTTAATTTTACCCTTTTCATATTTAAAGCCCAAGTCAGTCTTGTTAAGTGTCATGCTTCTGTGTTTATGAATCTCCCAAGGTTGTTTATATTAAACACCTTAGTTTTGAAATAACTGATATTTTCTGTTTAAGTCTCTTAGCCTCCAAAGAGCTTTTCCCTTTTATGTATCAGTTTTCTACATTTCTTTGCTCCCTGAGGTTAATAATAATGAGTCAATGTGAAGCCTTCACAAAACACATTAAATTGCCCTAGAAATAAAAATCTCAATTATTGTGATTAAATAATCCCTCTACAGAAAAATGGAGGGTAATTTGTGCCTGCTAACAAATTTAAGCAAAAACAGTATCCCAAAATATGGTTTCTTCTAAGTCTCTTCAATTCCCATTAATATTTCTTGGCATTTTAACATTATTTTTCTGAGTGAAATATAGCCACCTCCTTTGTATTTTTTTTTTATAATAAATAGAGCAACAAGAACCATATCAGCCTTGGGATATAGTCCAAAAGGAGCAAGCCTTGGGATAGAGACAAATAGAACCAGAAGGACTAGGAGGAACAATTCCAGAGAAATTCACCACGTGGAAACCGTATTGCCCATCATATGAAAGAATAAATACTTTGTGAAAGAATAAATACTATTTTATCAACATGAGAACATAGAGTCCTGTGGACATTCTGGTGGAACTACAGTGATATATACATACATATACAAATACACAATATTCTCTGTATATATAAATATATATATAATTACATATGCCTACATATACACACATATATATTATGTATGTATATACACCTACACATACTATATATATTGTATATATAGGTATCTATTTATATGTATAAAGTACATATATATTATACATCTTTTATATCTACTAGAGGCCCGGCACACGAAATTCGTGCATGGGTGTAGTCCCTAGGTCTGGCCTGAGATCAAAGCACAAGAATCTGGTATGGAAGGGCAGGTCCCAGCTGACCTCTGAGACCTGGGCAGCACCTGGGCCTCTGAGCCCCTGCGTGCCCCCCTCCACTTGAGTCATCGGGTCCCCGCCCGGCTCCCTCACCTGCATTAGCCTTGTGCCACCCGCTCAACTGCTCCACCATCCCGCCATGGTCCTGCTCTCATCAGGGCCCATTGGGACTGGCAGCGCCTCCCCTGCCACCCACTGCCAGCACCATGTCGCCAACTCCTGCCGTGTTCCCCATGCCACCCCCTGGTGGTCAGCACACATCATAGCAAGCGGTCGAACTCCTGGTTGCACTCCTGGTTGGGGGGACAATTTGCATATTAAGCTTTTATTATATAGGATTATATATTCATATATATACACATATATATACTAATGGCCCGTTGCACGAAGATTCATGCAATAGACCTTCCTTCCCCTGGCTGCTGGCACTGGTTTCCCTCCGGCACCTGGGACCCAGGCCTTTGGTCCGGCTGCAGCAGCGAGGCTTGGCTTCTCCACTGTGGCCTCAGAAGCGAGGCTTGGCTTCTCCCCCAGCGACCCAGGTCCCCAGCCCCTCCTTGAGCAGAGTCCAGGGCCAGCGGGAAACTTGGCTTCTTCCGTCACTGGGAGCAACCCAAGCCTCCTGCTTGCTCCAGCTCTGTGACAGCCGCCATCTTCAGTCATCTTCAGTCTTCGCTCCGTGCCTGCGTATGCAAATTAACCTCCACCTTTGTTGGGTTAATTTGCATAGTCACTCTGATTGGCTGGTGGGTGGAGTGGAGTGGCAGAGTGACGGAGTGATGGTTAATTTGCATGTTTCTCTTTTATTATATAGGATATGTTTATGTATATCACTATCATGCCACATGTCAGTTGTACAGAGAAAAGTTTACAGATTTTTAAATTCAACAGTGGGGTTCTTTTATTCCATGGCTACCAAAGCTTGGTGACTACATTAATAAGATATTGACTTGATAAGCTCTTAGGTATTTTTTAATCACCTTTTCTCATAAAACATTTTATAATACATCTCAACCCAAATAATTTATTTACATTTTTTGAAAATATGGTTGTGTTTTTTCACTAAAAAAAACTTGAAGATTAAAAATTTGGCTTCGGAGGTTATATGCCTAGCCATTTGTAAATGTCTAAGTAGAAATATTTCCTTTTTTGACATGTGGATGCTGTCCTGAGCAAAGCTTCAAGCAGTTTCCAGAGGCATTCAGTTTGGCAGGGCAGGGGGGTGGGGGGGAGACAGCCAGGGGCCACGGGGGCAGCTAACTCCACCCCTAATGCAGTATAATCTCATTCTTCTTGCCAGTGATTGGCTCAGGACTCTAACTTTTGGGAGACTCAGGGGAGGGGTGTCTGCAGCAACCATCAGTCTGGCTAACACCAACAATTCAAGAGCTACTGTGCCAAATCCTGAAAGCCACCTTGCTGCTGGACCCTCTGTTAGGCTCAGGTCGTATATTTCCATATGGCTTGAGTAGGAATTTCTGTTATTTGAAGCTGAAAGAGTCCTAAAAGATACAGAAATTATTAGGGTTTCATTTAAACTATGTCCAAACTATTCTGTTCCATTAAATGTGTTTTTGTAAGTGAAACTACTATCTTAAGCCATTAATAAAATCATAGTAAGGAGGTGCTATAGACCGAAGGAGTCACCCCAAAATTTGTATGTTGAAACCTAATCCCAATGTGGCGGTATTAGGAGGTGGGGCCTTTGGGAGGTGTTTTGGTTATGATGGCGGCATCTTTATAAAGGAGACCTTAGAGAGGTCCCTTCCTGTCCCTTCTGCCATACAAGGACACAGCAATATATATATATATATATATATATATATATATATATATATATATCCATTTATGAATCAGGAAATGAATCCTCACCAGACACCAAATCAGCTGGTGCCTTGACCTTGGACTTCCAGCCTCCAGAAGTGTGACAAAATATGTTTTTTTTGTTTCTAAGTGCCCAGATCATGGGATTTTGTTATAGCAGCCAAAACAAAGTGAGACAGGAAGATATAGCTTCCCTAAAACAATTTGTAACTTTTCCATTGATCAAGAGCTTAAAATGTTTAATTTTCATAGTTAATAGAAAGAGGAAAAAAGAAAAGAGGAAGTGACAGCTTGAAAACATACCACAGCTACAGGTTATTTGAGTTCCTGAAAAGATAAGTCTAAACGGAATTTTAATAAATTAAACCCTATTTTGAATGCATGGCGGACAGGATGAGGGCTACTTAATACACTAGGGGGTGACTCCTCCAGTGATTGTATTTGAACATTTATTGAAGGGCTACTCCTCACCAGACACTGGGTTAAGTACTTTTACATGTGTCCTTGCAAAATCTTCACAAAATATCTGTAAGGCAAGAATAAATATGGCCTACTTTGTAGATGAAGACCTGAAGCTTGGTGGGATTTAATAACTTGGATAAATCTCCACAGAGAGTAAATAACAGAGCCAGGAGCCTGACCCTCAAGCCCATACTATACCTCCTGAGCTGGACAATAATAAAATTTTTAATATTTATAGCTTCCTGTTGCTACTATAACAAATTAGCACAAATGGAGGTTTAGTATAATATATTTATTATCTAACATTGCTTTTTCTGCTTCTAGAGGCTGCCTGCATTCCTTGGCTTGTGGCCCCTTCCTCACCAAAGTTACTCACTCCAACTCCCTTCCATAAGCACATCACCTTCTGGCTGATTCTGACTCTTCTTTCATCCAAAGCATAAGAACCCTGTGATTACACTGTCCCATAGAGACAATCCAGGATAATCCCCCATCTCGAGATTCTTAATCACATCTGAAAACTCCCTTTTGTAGTGTAAAGTAACATTCCCAGGTTCCAGGGATTAGGTGGCTATCTTCGGAAGGCCATTACTCAGCATACCACAAAAGGACAATCAAAATAAAGATAAAAGAGAGGTAATAAACCATAGAGAATGAAAGACGATAAATGGGTAAGAAGCTTACTACAAATAAACGTACATATATTGGTGACTTAGCAGCAGTTAAGGGCTGAAGGAAATAGGATACACAGTATTACATAAGCTGCAAAAACATGCCAGAAAGCTCAACAATTTCAGAAGCAGAATTAATTTGCTCATTTCCAGTTGCTATAGTCAGCAGTACCACCTAAATTAAAGCCTAGCATAGGAGTTGTAGACACACATCAAATGCCCGTACCCCATTCCTCCTAAAGCCAGGTGTGAGCCCCTTCCCTGACTGACCTAAACCAGGCACTCCTGGGGTTTCCCAGGCCTGTGTAACTGCAGGATAGGTGGGAGGACCCAGCTATAGAGCATGAGAAAAAGTTGAGCCTGTGCGCACCCCTATTTTCTGGAAAGCCTCCGTTTCCCCCAGGGTCACAGTCTGGCAGATCACGTAGGGCCTTGTGGGCCGTTCTAACCAAGTAGGGTTTTACTGAGAAAGCACAGGGAGCCCTTGGAGGCTGTAAGCGGAGAAGTGCTGTGCTCTGCTATGAAGTGTTGTGGTTAACCTGAAACTGGAGAGAGAGCAAGGCCAGAGCATGCAGGGCTAGGAGAAGCCTCCTGGTGCTACAGCCTGTTCCTCCAACATCTCTCTCTGAACCACAGCAATGATCATCTAGTCCAGGCCACACATCCCTTCCAGCTCTGGTCAGTCACCCGTGTGCCTCCCGCTGTCTCACACACAGGCCAAACTCTATCCATGTGCTTTGTATCATAAAACCCTAACTCTCTTCATTGTCGTAGAGGTCTGTTCCCCATCTATGCCCTGGCCTCATTGCTCACCACTCTGTCCTTCAGCCCATACCTCTACCACACTGAATCCCTGAGTGTACCAGGCTTTCTCATGACTATGCTTCTTAATGTTTTCATTTGTCTCGAAGAAAAATAATCATGCCCAGCCAGTGTGACTCAGTGGTTGAGTGTTCACCTGTGATCCAGAAGGTCACGTTTTGATTCCCGGTCAGGGCACATGCCCGGGTTGCCGGCTCAATCCCCAGTGTGGGTATGCAGAAGGCAAATGATCAATGATGCTTTCTCATCATTGATGTTTCTATCTCTCTCTCTCCCCCTCCCTTTCTCTCTGAAATCAATAAAAACATATTTTTTAAAAAAGAAAGAAAATACATAAATGTGTGTATTTGATTGTGTCTGCATGAAGAAACACTAACAGGACACATGGAATTAATAATGATCGATGACTGGAGATTGATTAGACTTGTAGGAGAATGGGCAGAGATGGAAGTAAGAGCTACACTTCTCAATGTATATCTCAACACCTTGTTTTAATTTGAAAATGTGTCTCTATTACCTATTCAAAAAAATAGGTAATTCAAATGTTTAAAAAAAGGCACATGAGATTATTGAGAATAAAGGGATTACATGTTATTTATCTTTGTGTCCTAATTATCTGGCATTATGATTTCTCTAAAATAAATACTTAAATATTGATTACGGGAATTTTATTCTTTTTTTTTTTTTTTTTTTTTTTGCTTTTTGCTTTTTAACTGTTTTTATTTATTTATTTATTTATTTTTATTGCTTAAAGTATTACAAAGAGTATTACATATGTCTCCTTTTTTACCCTCCCCCCCCCCCGCCCTTGACAATCCCCTGGCCTCCCCTACCCCCCAGTGTCTTATGTCCATTGGTTATGCTTATATGCATGCAAACAAGTCCTTCGGTTGATTTCTTACCCACCCCCCTCCTGCCCTCCCACCCTCCCCGGCCTTCCTGCTGTAGTTTGACAGTCTGTTCGAGGCAGCTCTGCCTCTGTATCTATTTTTGTTCATAAGTTTATAATGGTCTTTATTATCCAGAAATGAGTGACATCATGTGGTATTTTTCCTTCATTGGCTGGCTTATTTCACTTAGCATAATGCTCTCCAGTTCCATCCATGCTGTTGCAAATGGTAAGAGTTCCTTCTTTTTTACAGCAGCATAGTATTCCATCGTGTAGATGTACCACAGTTTTCTAATCCATTCATCTACAGATGGGCACTTAGGCTGTTTCCAGATCTTAGCTATGGTGAATTGTGCTGCTATGAACATAGGGGTGCATATATCCTTTCTGACTGGTGTTTCTGATTTCTTGGGATATATTCCTAGGAGTGGGATCACAGGGTCAAATGGGAGTTCCATTTTCAGTTTTTTGAGGAAACTCCATACTGTCTTCCATAGTGGCTGCACCAGTCTGCATTCCCACCAGCAGTGCACAAGTGTTCCTTTTTCTCCACATCCTCTCCAGCACTTGTCGTTTGTTGATTTGTTGATGATAGCCAGTCTGACAGATGTGAGATGGTACCTCATTGTTGTTTTGATTTGCATCTCTCGGATGATTAGTGACTTTGAGCATGTTTTCATATGTCTCTTGGCTTTCTGAATGTCCTCTTTTGAAAGGTGTCTATTTAGATCCTTTGCCCATTTTTTGATTGGATTGTTTATCTTCCTTTTGTTAAGTTGTATGAGTTCCCTATAAATTTTGGAGATTAGGCCCTTATCAGATATGACATTGGCAAATATGTTTTCCCACGCAGTGGGTTTTCTTGGGAATTTTATTCAATTCAATAGCTTTCCCATTATTAAGTACCTACCTAACTACATTCATAAGGGCTAGGCTAGTTAAAAAATAAGTGAAACATATAACTTGTAGCCTCTGACCTTATGGAAGTTACAGTCAGGTATGGAAGCAAACATATAAAACAGTTAAAGAACAATCCAATTATTTGGGTGATGTACAGATTTCCAGAAAAAGGAAAGTGAGCTAAATTAAGCTGTGAGCCAATTTATCAGCTGCTTCTTTCACTGAACATGCAAATTTGTCCTCTGTTAATTTCCAAAGACATCTAACTTTCATTTAATTGGTTTACTATTTTAGTTAGTGCAATGAAGCATGGAACTGAAACAGTGACATCATAGCACACTCTAAAAGAGAAGATGAAACAACTAAACCAACATGGATTCACTTAAAATAATTTAACATCATTCCATCTGGAATAATGTCATTAAGTACTGAGGGATTGCTGCCCCCAAGAGGTAAATCAATAAACTCCAATATAAGAAAGGATGACTCATTTAATTTCAAGAGCCAAGCAATTAAGAAGACAGGAGAGGCCTTGTTTTATGAGTGAAACCCACACTCACTAATTCTGGTTGGGGGGTGGGAAGGGGCGTAGGAAGATAAGGTTATCTGGAACTCCTACGAGTGGAGAAGGACATCATAGGCAACTTTGTAGTGAACATCATAGGCAACTTTTCCAGAGAATAATTATTACTTATAAGTTTTTACCTTTTTATTGCTTCTGTCCCATATTTCTCCGTAGATGCTAGTGGTTGACAACCATTAAGCATATTAGAGGGCTCTGTGCCCTTAAGAAGGAAGACTCCTAGTAGAACTATCTCTCTACTGAATGAACCTCAAACCCATGTTGTGTCCAATGAACTCCAGTACATCTCTCTTGAGAAAGTAGGAGAAAAAATAATGTAAGACTAATGCCTTTTCTTGATGACTCTGCTTTGTTCTTCCTTCTTCCAATAAGGCCTACACCTTATGAAGTGGCATTGTGTAATTCATTCTAAGCTCTGCTGTATGATAGTGACAGCCAATGTAGGACACTAACCGGCCTAAGAATAAATAACACAAACTAGTCACTTGGCAACTAGTACAGTCACCTTACTGTAGATTTCAAAAAGAAAGCAGGTAGCTATTCTCCTGAATCTCTGAACTTAACTGGGGTACATAAAGCAAATACAAAGAGTAAGGGTTATGGCTTCTTTTTTAAAAAAATATATTTTATTGATTTTTTACAGAGAGGAAGGGAGAGAGATAGAGAGAAACATCGATGAGAGAGAAACATTGATCAGCTCCCTCCTGCACATCTCCTACTGGGGATGTGCCCGCACCCCAGGTACATGCCCTTGACCGGAATCGAACCTGGGACCTTTCAGTCCGCAGGCCGACGCTCTATCCACTGAGCCAAACCGATTTCGGCAGGGCTATGGCTTCTTACAGAAATAAAATCTTCATGACAGATGTGGAACATCAATTTCTATAATTTTCAACCACATAGTATTTGAAAATCTTAAAAATGTATTTGCATGTCATCATTGATATGAAAACAAATCTTGTTCAATTTAGCAAAAATCTTTAATGTCTAGTATGCACTATGACTTTGGTAAGAACAAGAAAAAATAGAACTTAGAATTCAGTGAAAATAAAATTAGGGTCACTCAGAAAGCAATAACAAAAAGGAATTGACTTCCTATCTTATGACTAGATAGAATGGTCCTACTCCTAGTTCAGATCTATTTCTGGGAGCTGACAATGTCCATTCAACTGCTCTATGTCCTTGTGACCCCACCTATCTGACCACAGCTGAATCATACCAGGATGCATTTGTGAGCTAAATTGGTCAATGGGATTTCCTTGGGATTCTTGACTGCCTGACCCAGAAATCCAAATAAACCACCGCCCTCAGGCATTAGAATATGAAAGACTTGGAACTTGATACTTGAGAGAGCTAAAGGGCATTCTTTCTTTAGTGGCTGAAACCGTGAGATGTAAAACAGGAAGTCAGCAATTGTGTGTCCCATCAAGTGCAAGGAGTGTGTGAAATAAGAGTCACTGAAGCCAAATACTGAGTAAAGCAGAATCAAGAACTGAAGAAAGGAAAAGGCCTCTGGTGGTATTTGAGTCCCTGGTTCCAGCTGGTCCTCAGGCTCCGTTGCATTGCTTCTCTTCCAGGGTCTTGTGTGGCTCACACTTCCTTAGACTCCTTCGGGGCCTGAAGCTCTCAAATAACTAATAGAAAGCCATCTTTAATCTAATAGATTCCTAAGGAACACAGAGTCCTGTTGTGACACCCCCAGGAGAGATGGGGAAAATCAGCAATTGTCAAAAGCACTGCTGCAAAGGTTGTTTGTACTCTGATGCATCCATATCAGACAAGTTAGCTTGCCTCTGATGATTTCATCCCACAGACTCTAGCCACTGCTTCTCCTCACCTCAACACACTCTCCCTCCCCTACACATAGCATTCTGGTTCTTGCCCTGCACCCTTCCTTTACTGCTGTAAATGATCCCTTTACCTCAACTCATCTGGTAGTGAGGGAACATAGCTAGCCAATAGTGAAAAATCACAACTGTCCCAAATCTGGCACAAACCCCAAACATGAGTAAAACCACCTACCGCATTATGAAATGTAAGTCAGTATGTTCTCATGATAGCAAAAAATAGAGGACTATCGTTGCTATCTTAGAGATATCTTCCACTATCAAGACATCCATGATAGATAAAGAACATTATAAACTGTTAAACAAAAATAGATAGAGGCAAAGCTCAAACAGACTGTCAAACTACAGCAGGAAGGTAGGGGAGGATTGGGGGGGTAAGAGATCAACCAAAGGACTTGTATGCACGCATATAAGCACAACCAACAGACTCAAGACACTGGGGGGAGGGGGTCGGTGAGGGCAAGTGGGGGGGGAGAGGCTGGGGGGAGGTCAATGGGGGGAAAAAAGGAGACATATGTACTACTATTTGTAATACCTTAAACAATAAAAAAAGAGAGACATCCATATATCCATGATTCCAACACTACGATTTTAGCCACCATTTACATCTATGTTGTCACCATTTACTAGGTAACATACACTCATCTTGTCACACAGAACAGCTCTCATCTAGCACTAAACTCCAGCATTACTCTTACAGGTACAAATTAGGAGTAAATTCTCAGATATCCCTACAGTGACCTGGCAATACTCCCTTATCTCAGCAGTGTTACATGTGCAAAGTAAATAAGTGAATTAGTTACTTTATTAAGACATGAAGAACTTGAATCATTCTTCATTGCCTAGAAGTACATTTTCAGCTCATTGTCAAAGCCAGCTATGAAAACCCTCTTTTGGGGGTAAACTTTGTTAGATGGCACATTTTTGTCTTGGTATGGGACTAATATATCCCTGTATATTCATAATTTTTATCTCAGGAGCAAATTTTTTTCAAATGTTGAGTTAAGAAATCTCTCTTCTCTGTTCACTTTACATTACAATGAAAACAATTGCTACATTTAGCTAGCAAAACCATGTCCTCACCTTCACATTTATGTTAACTTAAGCAATATGTAAATTTCTGGGTTCCTCCAGAAGTAGATTATAAATCTGAAACACTTTACTAAAGAAGAAATGTAAGCAACATCTATTTGGGAGTGTACAGTTTTCCAATGAGCTGGTTCAATGCCAAAGTGAAGACATTTTTAGCATGCTTTCCCAACTGAGACCAAACAGATGCCTTCCATTTGAGGGGGTGTCACTGGGAATCGTCTGAGCAGTCGTCACATATGTACGCTCAACAGAATTCAGCATAAACAATGGGGAAATTGCAGTCTGGTAGGGAATGTATTATATTTGACTGTTTCCTTAGGTATATTCGTACTTAGAAATGCAGGGCTGGCTTGTTTTTGCAGAACTGCCATTTCTCCAGCCAAAATGGTGGGCTGCAAAGATGGCGTCCATACTGCAAATCCTAGAAACCAGTAGTCATAAATATTCATGAAGTACCTATTGTACTCTAGGCATTTTGCTAAAAAAAAAAAAAAAAAAAGACAAAAAAAACACCTAAGAGTCTGTTACATCAAATACTTCTTTCAACACATGGGAGCTTTTCCTCAGTGCATGGCTTTGCCTAACAGTGAGGAAGAGCCTTTACTGTGCCGGACATCTGCCAGGGAAGACATGCCTCCCAGTGTGGGCACCTTCTGCAATCTGCAAGTAAGGGAGCTGAATTCAGTAACATGGTCACATTTAAAGGACACGAAGGACCAGACATAAGAACTGTGGATGACAGTCCACAAAAAAAGCATGTGCAAAAGTTAGACCTGCAAATCTCACTGCATGACTGTCCTGTGGTTCAAGACTGCTCCCTCCCAGCTGTTCCTGATACTGTGTGCCTCCCCTCTACCCATCCTGCACTCTGCTGATGGCCCCACCTCCAGTGCCCCCTCCACCCAGGCAACATCATACTTGTTAAATACTGAATTGAAAAAAATAGAGTCCCTCTCCATGCTGCTTCCATTACTTCTCCACCTGAGCCCCTCCCTGTGTATCTGCTTTACAAGAGACCGTCTTATTTTTTAAAGGGAAAAGAATATTCCTGCAAATAACACTTTGTCAGCCTATTTACTGCATCAGAAGAAAGTATCTTCCCCAGTACTGCCCCCCATTGAGCCTTGGAGCTAATTTCTTCAGAAGTATTATCCATTCATTTCTCCCTGACAGTCTGCAAAAGAATCACTATACACTTACAGTATTTTTGTATTCAATCTAAAGATATCAAACAGTATTCAAAGTAAGGAACTCTTACTGTAGACTGCATGGATGCCGCAGTTTCATGAGATTCTACCACTGAGTCTCCAAAGATGGTGTATTGAAAGTCCTTGCTAAAATTAAATTGCATTTTCAGGAGGCTTTGAGATGCCACGTCTCTGGAGTGTCTGCCAATTGGCAGAATGAATGCAAATATAAGTAGTGACTTTTGAGAACATTTAAAGCAGGTTAATATAGAAAATAAATTCAGGCAAACTCCATGGCTGGCTGCAAAGAGGAATTTGAGTGCAGGTATAGATATCAAAATTGGTATTTCTCTGCTGCTGTCTTTGGCAGAAGACAGGATTGTGGAAAGTGGGGGAGAAGCAAGATGCCATTGTGACAGCCAGAGCCAGAGTGCAGAATCCAACAGCAGAGGTGGAGATGAAACCCAACCAACAGGGGCCACAATGCCTTGGGGGTCCTGCAAAAAACCACAGGTAGGGTGGTTCATTTTCCTGGTCAGAAAATTGTGGATTGTATGAATTGGCACCATTTGTTTGTAGGAAATAGTGAAGAAAATATTGGCAGAAGTAATATTTGAGGATAACAATGCCAGTTGGGGAAATCAGATTTGCAGTGACAGAAAGGAATCCAATTTAGTGATGTGGAACATTTGGAACAGGCCATAGTCGCATGCACGCCCAGGACTAGCTTCACTTTTAAGATAAAGCGTATAGAGAGATTTTATTTCAAGCAGAAACGCTCTTATTTAAGTATGCTCAAGTTGAGCATCTGGGAAGCTATAAATTGAGAGTAATAAAGATTGATCAACCTTAGCTAGAGAAAACTCCTACAGATCTTGAAATACTTTTGTGTAGGAGATGAATAATGCAGATGACTAATGATCCCAGAGGTCCAAATATAGCAGGTGAAGGGGGGGGGAGGACAGTCTATAGGTGCTTCCTTGTTTGGAACACTGCTCAGGTCCTTTGTTCTCTGAGGAAAATCTATCTTTGTGAGCAGCCAGGTCTGGTCTGTCAAATCTGCTTTCAATTTTGGTAATTGATTGATGTCCAGGTAACATTAACAGTTTTTGCAAGTGATTATATAAATAGATGTGCGTGCCCTAACCGGTTTGGCTCAGTGGATAGAGCATTGGCCTGCAGACTCAAGGGTCCCAGGTTCGATTCCGGTCAAGGGCATGTACCTTGGTTGCGGGCACATACACAGTAGGAAGTGTGCAGGAGGCAGCTGATTGATGTTTCTCTCTCATCGATGTTTCTAACTCTCTATCCCTCTCCCTTCCTCTCTGTAAAAAATCAATAAAATATATTTTTTAAAAATAGATGTGCGTGGTTCAAGGGCTTTGCATGACATTGGATTTAGAGAAGGAATAAAAAGAAACAATCACATATGTACTACTATTTGTAATACTTTAAACAATAAAATAAAATTTTTAAAAAAGAAGCAATCATATCAATCCTATATAATAAAAGGCTGATATGCTAAGTGTCCAGTCATCTGGTCAGCCATTCAACCAATCAAAGCGTAATATGTTAATGATATGCTAAAGGCTGCTCAACTGCTTGCTATGCCATGCACTGACCATGAGGGGGCAGATGCTTCAACCAGTAGGTTAGCTTGCTGCTGGGGTCCAGCCAATCAGAACTGAGCTAGATGGGCTGGACATGCCCTGGAGCCCTCTGCGGTCCCTCTCTGGCCCTGATCGTACACTGGTAAGGTTCCAGGTCCTGGCCTGTGCCCTCTTGCAATCCGGGACTCCTCGGGGGATGTTGCAGAGCTGGTTTCAGCCTGATCCCTCAGGCCAGGCCGAGGGACCCCACTGGTGCACAAATTCTTGCACCAAGCCTCTAGTTTCTTAATATTCACATATATCAATTCATGACTAAATTTTGGTTTGTGTACCTCAAATGAGATCAAGAGGCCCTTAAGTCTGTTGAAAAGTTTGACAAGTTTAGAAACCAAATAATAATAATACTGTTAGTGGCCTCAGCTTAGGGAGGTTTTACTTTATGTACATTTTGAAAGGTTGAATAAATGAGAATAGTGCACCTATAGTCATTGAATTTCGGGACGTTTAAATGGGGAATTCTCAATCCAAGAGTCTCAATTTAAGTTGCATTGATCACTTGTGGGATTTATTTCAAGTAAATTGTTGCTACTAAAAAAAGTACCGCTTTATTTTTTGTTAGCTAGGAGCAATTGAAAGGTGGGGATTTTCTTATCCTTATCCTGAGACTGGATCCATGAAGCAGTGTAGGAGGAAGTCCTTGAGCTTTACACACTAATTCAAGGGTTTTCCTATAACAAAGAGACTCACTCATGTCTACAGTTTCTCTGAGTGAGAAAGTGAACAAAGGAGATGGGGAACTGTGTATATCATGTTCTTTAGGAATCAGTAATTTTAACTGTTGAATCTGAATAGTTCTGTTGAATACAAATTACTACAATGCATTATTTTTACCAAAATAAAAGTAGGAGATTTTATTAAAATCTGGGTATGTTGAGGCAGTTGTCTCAAATTTTAACTTTCATACTTAAAAGATAAAAAGGTGAGGGGGCTGAGGTATAGCTTTATATTAACTAAATATTAATTTGGCAACATTCAAATGTTTATATGAAAGCTAAGCAAGCGTCTCTAGTGGCCAACAAGACTCATCTAGGTGGTTCCTGACTAATTTACACCCCAGCTTTTAAGAGAGAGAGAGAGAGTGTGTCTTGGACACAATAATTTAGTTTGTAACTCTTTTAGTTCACTTGTATCTTTCCAGAGGAAAATTGATCAATCAGGAGCAAAGAAGCATTCTGAGTTTAGACACATTATTGGTTTGTTTATATGCTTGGTGCAACTTCTTAGTTCTCTTTTGTGTTTCCTGGATTCTGTACGCTTGTTGTTGTTTTTTTAATCTCTAGCACCTGTCTGGCCATCATCTTTAGGGGCAGTCTGCTGGGATTGATTTACCACGGCTCACTAACAAAATATCCCACAAAATCGCAATTTACCTAGCAGGGAGGTATGGGTCTGGACATACTGGCTTGTAAAGGCAAGCTCAAACCAGAAGGTGGCACTGTTGCAAAACCAATGCTGAGATAAAAACCTAAAGTGCTTTTCATATATCCACATTTTCTAGGATTTACTCACGCACACACATAGATATTAAATCAAAGTTTATGTAGATAAAAGAATTTAGAAAGTTTT
Organism: Myotis nattereri; assembly: GCF_964212035.1. Classification (NCBI taxonomy): domain Eukaryota; kingdom Metazoa; phylum Chordata; class Mammalia; order Chiroptera; family Vespertilionidae; genus Myotis; species Myotis nattereri. Next base: position 37,700,765 of record NC_138076.1, on the reverse strand, counting down.
ACTCCTGTTAAAGATATTTATCATGGGATTATAATGTTAACACTGAACACATTTTAAGTTTGTGGCCACACTGTCATAGGCAGTCAGACATGAGCAAAGTGAGGATGATGGGCCAGGTACAGAAACTCACCTGGGCAAAGAAAGCCCCAGGTGCCTAGCAAGGAGCAGGACCGGGAAAACGAGGACCTCACCCCCAGGGTAACCTTTCCGCCCTTAGCATATCGCTTGCTGGTCATGTGGTTTCAAGCCCCTGACCTTTTCCTCCCTAAAGACAACATCTAGGGCTCAGTTGTGCTTCAGCTCCAGGCCCAGAAAAGCAGCCAAACCAGACAAATGATGCCATGGCTGCCCCAGGACCGGCTGTACTGACTAAGGACCCCCTGCCCTGGCTCTGACCAATCAGTGGAGACCATGACCTGAAAGAGCACACCTGGAAAGCTGATGAATATTCTACTGAGACCCTCCCCTGAGATCTCCACCTGCAGGAGAGAGATAACTACCCTCAGGATGAAGGACCCAGTGAGCACTCTTTCCCAGGGGAGCACACCCTTGACAGTCCCTTCCCCTTCTTCCCTCTAAGGGTCCCCAGGAGACTTGCAACCAGGGAACAATGGGCAGCAGCAGCTCATCCTGGGCTGACCCCCTGAACCTGTTTCCACGGCCCCCTTTTCTCTGACTTCTCAGTGAGCCAATGCAGCCCCGCCTAGGCTCTCCTGTTAATTCGTCTATGCCCCTCCTTGTTTCACTGTCCTAAGTATATTTTTGCTGTAACCAATAAATTCTTACTTGCTTGGCTATACGTTGTCTCTTGATTGAAACCTTTCTTTCAAGAAGACAAGAACTGCCTGCCTGGCTCAGTGGTTGAGCATCGACCATGAAGGAGGAGGTCATGGTTCGATTCCCAGTCAGAGCACAAGCCAGGTTGTAGGCTCGATCCCCAGCAGAGGGAGTGCAGGAGGCAGCCAACCCATGATTTTCTCTCATCATTGATGTTTCTCTCTCTCTCCCTCTCCCTTCCTCTCTGAAATCAACACAAGAACGGAGGTCTCGTCATCTTGCCGGTAACAACACCAGCATGCTTTTTCTTGCCACATTCACATTCACACTTTACTTCCCACTGTAACCATTGTAAATATTAGAACCATTTAAGCAAAACAGCAAACACTTTCCTGTCCCTCACCCTGTGTCAAGAATAGTTCTAAGCATTTTACAAAGTCAGTTCATCCTTGGGATTGACCAAGGCTGAGAATACTTCTTTCAGAGCCCTTGAATGAGAACCCTCTCTGGCTGTTTTCTACCAAGTGCTCCATTCTCTATCTGCTGAGCTATAATCTAGTATCTGAAAATGTCCTTGGTCCATCTGCCTTGAAATTCTCTCAAAAAGCTGGCCACCAAGGTTCTATAGAGAAAGTCTGTTTGCTTACGTATTTATTTCTTGTCAATTCATTTATTTTCCACAAGTTCAAGTTTTCAAAATTCAAATCTGAATTTTTTTATGCATTATGATTAAAAATATTAAAAATGTTCATGCACTTTGAAAAATTCCAAACTTCTGGGAATTTTTCCAAGGGAATAATCAGAGATGCAATCGAGATTTTGGTTTAGTAAGGATGTTTGCTACAGCATTACTTATCAAGGCAAAACCTTAGAAATAATTTAAATGTTCAAAGATTGGAAATGGTTCAAAATATTTGATGCATCCAATAATTTTTAAACACCGAAAATGTGAATGATGTTAAATGAAAAGTTTATATATAGAATTGGTTATTGTTCACTATTTCAGAGCAGTGGAACTAGGATGTTTTTAGTTGTAATCAAAATCGCAATGATGTATCACCTCACACCTGTTAGGATGGCTATTTTTTTTTAGGTGTTGGCAAGGATGTGGAAAATAGGAACCGTATACACTCTTGATGGGAATGTTAAATGATGTAGCTGCTATGGAAAACAGTACGGGGGGTCATTCAAAAAACTAAAAATAGAACTGCATATACTCCAGCAATCCCACTTCTGGGTATATATCCAGGAGACTTGAAATCAGGATTTCCAAGAGCTATCTGCACTCACATGTTCATTGCAGCATTACTCATAATAGCCAAGATATGGAAATAACCCAAATGTCCATCAACAGATCAATGAACAAGGAAATTTTACTATATACATAAAATGGAAAAATATTCAGCCTTAAAAAAAATAAGGAAATTCTACATTTTTTACAACATGGATGGACCTGAAAGATACTATGCTAAGAGAAATAAGTCAGCCACAGAAAGACAAATACTGCATGAGTTATTAGGCATCTAAAATATCAAAGGCATAGATGTAAACAATAAAATGGTGGTTACCAGAGGACAGGGGGAGGAAACATGAGGAGTTGTTCAATGGGTATAAAGTTACAATTATACGAGATGAATAAGTTCTAGAGAACTACTGTGCAACACAGTGCCCATACTTAACAATAAGTTCCTGTGGACTTACAAATTTGTTAAGAGGGTAGATCTCACGTAGTGTTCTTAATACCCGCCTACACACAAAGGACACAAGGCAATTTTTGGAGGTAATAGGTATGTTTGTTACCTGTATTGTGGTGATGGTAACATAAGTGTATAAATATTTCTAAACCCATCCAAATTATATACATTAATTACTAGTATATGCAGTTTTTTTGTACACCAATATTATACCTCCATACAGCTGGGAAAAATAGAATTTAAGGTATGAAATACTCAATATAACTCATAATCTGGTGTGATACCAACCAAAGAGGAAATACAAAGATCTAGTCTGTCTTTTAATTGAGGTATAATTGACACAAACATTTTATTAGTTTCAGGTGTACAACATAATGACTCAATATTTGCATATGTTGCAAAATGATCACCACAGTACATCTAGTTAGTATGTCAATATACATGGTTACAAAATATTTTCCTTCTGATGAGAATTTTTAAGCTCTACTCTCTTAGCAGGTTTCAAAATAAGCAGTACAGTATTATTAACCATAATCACCATACTGTACATTACATTCCTATGATTTAACTTATTTTATAACTAGAGGCCTGGTGCACAAAAATTTGTGCACTCGGGGGGGAGGGGGGCCCCTCAGCCTGGCCTGTGCCCTCTCACAGTCTGGGACCCCTCGGGAGATAACGACCTGCTGGCTTAGGCCTGCTCCCGGGTGGCAGAGGGCAGGCCCAATCCCTAGGTGCAGCCCCTGGTCGGGCTCAGAGCAGGGCCGATTGGGGAGTTGGGGCACCACCCCGTCATGCACAGAGCCGGGCAGATTGGGAGGTTGTGATGCCACCCTCAGTCCCGCTCAGGGTAGGGCCAATTGGGGGGTTGGGGCACCGTCCCCTGTCATACTCAAGGCAGGGTCGATGGGGAGGTTGCAGCGCCACCCCGTCATGCACAGAGCAGGGCCAATCAGGGGGTTGGGGCGCTGCCCCCGTCACACACAGAGCAGAGCCCATCAGGGGGTTGGGGTACCGCCCTCTATCACCCACAGAGCAGGGCCGATCAGGGGGTTGGGGTGCCACTACTCTCACACTCAGGGCAGGGCCGATGGGGAGGTTATGGCTCTACCCCATCACACACAGAGCAGGGCCCGTGGGGGGGGGGGGGGGCGGGTTGGGGAGCTCCCCCCTATCAGGCACAGAGCAGGGCTGCTCAGGGGGTTGGGGCCCTGCCCCCTGTCACACACAGAGCCGCAGGGCGATCAGGGGGTTTGGGCACTGCCCCCCTGTCACGTTGATCCTGGTGCCGGGAGGCATATTAACCTTTTACTATATAGGGTAGAGGCTTGGTGCATGGATGGGGCTGGCTGGTTTGCCCTGAAGGGTGTCCTGGATCAGGGTGGGGGTCCCCACTGTGGTGCCTGGCCAGTCTGGGTGAGGGGCTGAGGGCTGTTTTCAGGCTGGGAGTGACTGAAGTTCCCAACCGCTCCTTTTTTTCTTTTTTTTTTTTTTTTTTTTTTATTCTGGGCCAGCTTTACCTTGAGGCTTGGCTCCAGCTCCTAGGCCTCCGCGGCTGAAAGTAGGTTTCTGGCCTTTGCTTACAATGTTGAGAATCTGCTGGATGAAGTCTGGCGGTATTTGTTACAATGTTTCTTAAACTGCCCACTCAGAGGCCTGCAGCCGCAGGCGGGGAACGTTGGTTTCCTCCAACGATCCTCCGTCACTGAAGCAAGCAAGCCTCATGTTAGTTTCAAGCTGCCTGGCTGCCGGCCGCCGTCTTGGCTGACAGTTAATTTGCATATCTCGCTGATTAGCCAATGAAAAGGGTAGCGGTCGTACGCCAATTACCATGTTTCTCTTTTATTAGTATAGATTGGAAGTTTATACCACAAAAGTCTACTCTTAATTATTTGCTTAAAAAATGTTGTTATTCTATAACTTTTTTTATTGTGAGAGTATCATTTTTATACCTAGTAAATTCTATTGCAAATGGAATAAAATATATTTTATTGAGGACTAGAACAAGGAAAAGATATATTTTACAACTTTTTCACTTGGCCATCTATCCCCAAATAAGCAATTTTTGGAGGAATTTTTGTAGCTAATGCTTAGTTTTTGGTAGGGATACTGGACATTCTAAAATAGTTGTTGAAAGGTCTGACCCTGTGAACAGCTCTAAATGGGATGTTCAGGATGGCCCACAATGAAGTGATAATAGAGAAAACTAAGAATCTAGGTTTCAGTCCCACTTTGTTAGTAATACCTACCATTTTCTGAGTCCTTACTACATACCATGCCCTTACTTTATGTGCAGCACCTTAGTTAGGGGAAAGCATTTTCTGCAGGTGGAGGAATGCCCTGCTAGAGGAGGGTAACACTGGCCTGGCCGTAGTGACACAGTCTCTTCTCTATGCGCTCTAAGCATCAAATAAGTATGATATCACTGCTCTGGCTTTGAAACCATTGCTATTACAAAAGTCATCCTTTTGCCATCCAGTCTATGGTATTTTGGTATTTTGTTACAGCGTGCTGAACAGACTGAGACAGAAGGTCACTGTGACGACACCATAGTTTAGCCTATCCTGACAGAAGAAGCTACGTAGAATCCACACAACACATCCTGTTGGCTTGGTGAAAGAGTTAGCAGTGGAGTTTATGAGAAGTGATGGATTCTGGGTATATTTTGATGACAGAGCAAATAGGTTTTTCAAATGAGTTGGACTAATGATAAAAGAGTGAGGAAACAGGAGGATTCCAAGATTTTGGGCCTAAATAACTAGAAACATGAAGTTTCCAGTAGTTGAGAAGGGGATCACTGGAAGAAGAATAGGTTTGGGGAAGATCATCAATTGAGTTTTGAACCATGTAAATTTGATATTCCTGTTAGGTAACTAAGTAGATATCAGATATTAGATATCAAACAGGCAGGTGGATTTTGGAAAGAGAGACAAGCTGGAGATTTCAAATTTTGAAATCTTTAGAATGCAGATGACCCTAAAGGCCATGTGCCAAGATTTCATCATTGAGGGAGTTAAGTGTAGATAGAAAAGAGAAGTCCAAGAACTGAGTCCTATGGCATGCTATAATTCACAGGTCAGGAGAAAAGGAGGAACCAGAAAAGGAAACAGAAGCAGGGAAACAGGAAGACAGGGAGGAGAAGACCAAAGGTTTTTGTTTGAAATTCAAAGAAAGTCTATCAAGGAGGAAACAGCATTCAGCTGTGTCAAATATGACTGGTCAAGTGAAATATAATGGTCAAGTGAAAACATGAGAATAGCCTTCCGATTTACCAGTGTGGAGGTCCTCGAACAAACAGCTTCAAAGGTGGAGAAGAAAGACTACTTCTAGTGGATTTTTAAGAAAATGGGAGGAGTTAAATTGGAGACACTATAGAAAACTGGCAAAGCTTAAGTGTGCCATCTTGGCAAGGAGGACATATTTATAAGGTCCAGTATCAAAGCAGGGCAGAGAAGGGAGCTTTTGAACCTGAGAAGCAATACATTGGTAACTGGCACCCTATCCCATGGAATCGATAGTAATAAAAGCGTAATATGCTAATTAGACCAAAAGTCTTTCCGAATGTCCTTCCAGACGACCTTCCAGATGAAGCCAGGGCTGCGGGGGAAGCCTGGGTCCCAGGTGCCAGAGGGAAGCCGGTGCTGGCAGCCTGGGAAGGAAGGCCTACTCTTGCATGAATTTCATGCATTGGGCCTCTAGTCTATATATATAAAAGCCTAAGCAACCATCCGACCTGTTGATATGATGTGCACTGACCACCAGGGGGCAGATGCTCAATGCAGGAGCTCCTGAGCTGGGGTCACTTGGCAGCTGCGGTTCTCGGGTGACACACCCAGAACCAAAGAGGAGGGAGCCTGATTCCGGGGTACCCGAGAACTGCCCTCTCGCCATCTGGGACCCTTTGGGGGATGTTTGAGAGCCAGTTTTGACCCAAGGGACCAGGCCAGGCCGAGGGACCCCACTGGTGCATATTTCCATGCACTGGCCCTCCAGTAAAAAATATTAAAGAAACCTTTTCATTTTAATTCTCTGCTCTGCATCACTATTTAGAATGGGGTACAGCAAATCAGTCCCGTTGAGCAGTTTTCCAAACTTCCTGATGAGAAGAATCACCTAGATCTTTGTTTAAAATACAGATTCTCATAAACCTCCCCTAAAGATTCTAATTCATCAGGTCAGAAGGAGAGCCCCAGGTAATCTATTTTTAACAAGAGCACGAGGTGATTCAGATCACTGGTTGAAGAAATATTTCCCTCAGTATTCAAGTGATAACTGATTCTTGATTCTCAATGTGGTATACATGTGTGTGCATGCGTGTGCATGTGTGTATTATATATATACACACACATAATGTAATTTTTGTTAAAATGTTCGTTTTAAATTGACAAATATGTATTTAAAAACTCAGACTTTATTAATAAAGACTTTATTTTTTTTTAAAGACTTTATTTTATTGAAGTCTTTTATCTTTCCTACCTGCTTTCTCCTTAATGCCTTCTACATTCCTGAACCCACCCCAGAACACCCCCCAAAAAAGCTTTCTGAATTTATGGAAATTGTTTTTTTCTAAGTAAATACTTAGTTTCAGAAGACTTCAAAATTCTGTTTGCCACTCCAAATGCTACTACCCCAGTATATGTGGTGGTACCTCTCTCTCTCTCTCTCTCTCTCTCTCTCTCTCTCTCTCTCTCTCACACACACACACACACACACGTGATTTTTATAACCTGTCCTCCACTTATCATCCTTTCATTAAAGGAAAAAAGAATAGTTCTATGAGAATGGAGATGTATTTTGTTTTTAAAAATTAAGTTCTAAAAATAGTAAAAACTTATCTGTCCATATTATGTTTCACAAATTATGGAGTAAATTGTTTGACCTACTTACCTCAGGGAAACAGATTTATAAGGTATCATGACTATATACCTAAATTGATTTCATGCAAACTAAAAAAAAATTTTTTAAACGTTTTAATTGGTTTGCCTACTTTATCTAAGTCCTAACTTTAGGTAGCCCACTGCCTGAATGGTAGTGGTAGCCCACTGCCTTATGCCAGGTGACATGACCAGCCTTAGTACATTGAAGTTCTAGTACCTACCAGACACATAGTAATACCAATTATGTATTACCGCTGTGGAAGGTGCCTTTTATCATTTAACTCTGATAAAACCTTCAGATTTGGAATTGAGGACACCGAGGTCTTGTTTAATGTCATGAAGCTAATTAGTGTCAGAACTAGTCCTAGAAGACAAGATCCCCTTAACTTGTAAGTGCTTTTATTAGCATGTTCTATGCTTCTTAGTTCAAGTCAAGGTATTCAGGATCATCATTAGAATTAGCCTCTAATTGGAACCCTAAGCCTAACATGTTTTTTCCTGGCAATCCAGGTTCAGGCCGATGGATGGGACTTATGAAATCCTAACCAGATGCTGGAGATAATAACAGTCTGGCTGATCCAGGCCTGCACTGGTCCAAAGACCCATGACTCTATTGCAGTGAAGTAATAGCAAGCAGGAACTGCTCCCTGAACAATTCCTGCATTGCACCATTTAATTCATGTATGTCAACGTAAACATGATTTACTCTCCTAGAATTCAGTGGGAGTATGTTTGGTTAACTAATGTATATCAGCAATTGGGGCGGAACAAAATAATTATGGTATATGTGCTACATTCTTCCTGCCCACTTAGCAGGAACTGAGGGCTAAATTCCTCTAAGGATGGAAATGAGACTAATATAAGCTATATATGGAAAGCTGACTTTGTCAGAACTAAAGTAAATGAAGCGTTTTGTAGCCAGAAAGGTTTATGTTTTGGAAACAACTATACTTGAAGGGAAGTACCCATTTCCAACTTCACAAAGAAGAGATTTTTAGTCTTGGCCAGTGTGGCTCAGTTGGTTGGAGCTTTGTCCTGTACAACAAAGTTCCCAGGTTCAATTCCTGATCAGGGTACATATGAGAGACAGCAGATTGGATCTTTCTTTCTCTCTCTCTCAAATCAATAAACATATCCTCGGGTGAGGATTAACAAAAAAAAAAAAAAGAAAAAAAAAGAAGAGATTTTAAAACAAACTCACATGGCTAAGTAAATGATGATATGCCCAAATAAATAGTATGCAGGTACTAAAAGGAAAGAGAAATAATTCTATGCACTAATACACAGCATTTCTGGAAGGATGGACAATTCAAAGAAGACTAGAGAATTTCACACTCTTCAAGTTGAGATGTTTCTTGGGCATTCCTATTTATCTATGGTAGTAAATAAAACTATTCAAATATCCTGGTTATTGTTCCCTCTGGCAATGACAGAACTGTTGTTTCTCTGCCCCCTTGAATGTGGGACTTGCTGCAGCCGATGAAGTGTGAGCAGAAGTGATGGAAGCTTTAAGAGCCAATACATGTTTCCCCATGTTCTCATTTCCCTGCCCTGGTGACCAGCAACATTCCAGTTAGTGCTTGCTCCTTCAACCTGGATCCAAGAGTGAGAACTTGGAGCAGGGCCAAGCATAAGAAAAAAAATGTCTTTTATATCACTGAAATTTGGGCTTCCATGTTGTCACAGCACAGCCTGGTCTATACTGACTGAAAATCAGCTTCTAAGCAGTTCTTCACTGAAGATTCCAGTGACTGTTCCTGGAGAAGGCTACAGAAATGGACACAGAATTAGGCCTTGTGCCCAGGACTGAACTCTCTCATCTGTTTGTGCTACGCATGGAGGGGAGCCTCACTGCCCAAGTGCTCCCCAAGTTTTCCCCGGATATACCATCCCACCCGACACAAATAACCAAGCCCAATCCACCACATACTTCTCGTTTGTCTGTAAGTCTATAGGCCTCAATGTTTTCTGCCAGTCAATGCATTTACTGTTCTGGCCAGTTTTTACTGGTTCTGCAGAGGGAAGAGGTGGGCCTCTGGTCCCAATGACAGCTGGTCAGAGCTGTCAGAAAGGGAGACAGGGCAGCTCTGGTCCCACAGGTGAGAGGAAAACTATGAGAGAATTTCACTGAGGTTTGTGGCTTGTTTACTTCCAAATTAAACACAGTTAACCACTCCAAATATTAATTTCCTTCCAACGCCACCTATATTTCCTATGTGAAAATTCCATATTTCCACTATTTATATAACACTCACTCTATTTTTTGTGTATGAATTGACACCACTAGCCTTATTACACTAAGAGTACATGGCCTCTCTCTGCCTTAAGGGACATTTTTAAAACTTTCTTACATTAACTGTAACTGGCAATAAAGTGCATTGTTCTGACATTGATTCAAATTCCACCACCACGCCCCCCACTACCCCCACAGCTATAAAGAAAAGAGGCTCCATTTACTCTTTCCCCTGCAAATGAGGGAACTGAGAACCCAGATAGATTCACTGTCTTTTGATCAAAAGCCAAGACAGAGCTGGGACAAAACCTCAGGTCTTTAGATTCCTAAAGCTAGTTCCCATCCACCTCCAAATGTCAACTTCTATACAGAGTTAGACATTGATGGCCACCGGACATTGCCTCACCCATTGGCCCATGCCCTTACCATTCTAATTTTTCAGGAATTTCTTCCTATTTCCCTTATAATTTTGTATAGCTGTCTGGCCACTCAGCTGGAAACTCTCTCATCACAAAGAAGACAGCAGTGATGTTATAGCTGAACTCATATAAACTAGTTGACATATATTCTCATGCGCACGATTGGCTCAGATCCCAATGGGTAAAAAGTGAAAACTTCAGCTATGAAGAGATAATAGAGGGACCCCAGAAGGAATATTTATGATACTAATTTGATCAAAAAGTGATAGCTTTTAGATAAATTTTCTTAATGACAAAACTATAGCTAATTCTTTTCCTGTCTAAAGTGATTATCATGTAGGGAGGGTATGATAAAACTAGTGACTCAGTGCACGGATTTGTGCACATTTGAAAGGAAATTAATTAAAAGGTGGCTGGCAGGGCGGGACTCGGTGAGAAGGGCAGGACACGCCTTGGAGCCAACCTCCTGCAGCCCCTCCCCCTCCCTGGCCAGCCACACCTGGGGTGGCTCTATGGGTCAAAGGGCATCTGTGGAGTAAGCGGGGGTCCGTCCTGCAGGTGGGGTCCCTCGGCCTGGTCTGCGGAGATCAGGCCAAAACTGGCTCTCTGAAATCCCCTGAGGGGTCCTGGGGTGTGAGAGGGCACTCTGCAAAGTTGCTGTTGTACAGGGTGTGGAACACAAACGCAAGTGTGCAGTAAACCAGATTCAGGGCTGACAGTGTCCCAGCAACAACATAACCCACGGCCGAAGGTGGAATTGCATGGCCCCTCGAGGAGTTGGGCTCCCTCCTCTCTGGTTTCGGGTTGCATCACCTGAGAACTGCCACTGTCAAGTCACTGCAGCTCAGCAGCTCCTGTGTTGAACGACTGCCCTCTGGTGGTCAGTGTGCATCATAGTGGCCGGTTGGATGGAGGGAGGGACACTTAGCATATTAGCCTTTTATATATATACTAGAGGCCCGGTGCACAAAAATTTGTGCACTCCAGGGGGGTGAGGGGGGTCCCTCAGCCCGGCCTGTGCCCTCTCGCAGTCTGGGACCCCTCAGATGACCACCTCCTGGCTTAGGCCCGCTCCCCGGGGGATTGGGCTTAAGATGGCAATCAGACATCCTTCTGGCAGCCCGGCAGCCCTCTGGGGATGTCCACGTGCCAGTGGGGAGCAGGCCTAAAATGCAGTCGGACATCCTTAGAGCTGCTGAGGAGGCAGGAGAGGCTCCCATCACCACCACTGTACTGGCAGCCATCAGCCTGCCATGTGAGAGCTCCTCCCATGTGAGAGCGCCCTGACCACCAGAGGGCAGCTCCTGCCTTGAGCGTCTGACCCCTGGTGGTCAGTGTGTGTCATAGTGACCAGTCATTCCCAGTCCTTCTGCTGTTAGTTTGCATATTACCCTTTTACTATATAGGATAGAGGCCTGGTGCACGGGTGGGGGCCAGCTGGTTTGCCCTGAAGGGTGTCCCGGATCAGGGTGGGGTCCCGCTTGGGTGCCTGGCCAGCCTGGATGAGGGAATGATGGCTGTTTGCAGCTGGTCACACACCCTTCAGGGTGGGGGTCCCCACTGGGGTGCCTGGTCAGTCTGGGTGAGGGGCTGAGAGCTGTTTTCAGGCTGGCGGGTGACTGAAGCTCCCAACCTCTCCTTTTTTTCTTTTTTTTTTTTTTTTTTTATTCTGGGATTTATTTACCTTCTATGGCTGTCACTGGAACTGAGAGCCAGCTTTAGCTCTGAGGCTCGGCTCCAGCGCTGAGACCTCGGCTGCTAAAGCAGGTATCTGGGTTTGTTTGGCTTCTATAATTGAAACGCTGTTGCAGCTCCAGCTCCAAGGCCGGCTGACTGAAAGCAGGTTTCTGGGGTTTGTTTAGCTTCTGCAATTGCAACATTGTTTCTTAGAGTGCAGCTCAGAGGCCAGCAGCGGCAGGCGGGGAACCTTGGCTTCCTCCATCACTGGAGCAAGCAAGCCTCCTGTTCGCTTCAGCTGCCTGGCTGCCAGCCGCCATCTTGGTTGGCAGTTAATTTGCATATCACCCTGATTAGCCAATGGGAAGTGTGACGGAGGTACAGTTAATTACATGTTTCTCTATTATTAGATAGGATAGATATGTGCTCCTGAAAAGATAGATGCAACCAGATCTAATATTTTCATCCCCTATTTCAGAGTTTTGCAACCTTTCAGACATCATTGCACTAACAGAAAAAGTATTTGTATGAAACATTGAAGAAAATGTGAGAGGCTGTTCAGTCTACGGCAACCATCCCTGGGGGCTCAATAACCAAATCCTACCTGTCCTGCTCTGAGGCCTCAGAGGATAAATATGATTGGGAAGCTTTATTCTGTGGTGGCTAGTGTTCTTAAATATAATTTCATATACACTAAGTGGCCAGATTATGACTACCTGACGTTTGTAGGCAAATTAGCTGTACACTGCATCGTATGGGATATGGAAGCCGAAGGCCTGTTCGAACACCTTTGCTGTCTGCAGTTACCAAGATAAAATGTCTCCAATATGCACAGAACACAAGGATTGGATAGTTGAGCATTGGAAAAAAGTCATGTGGTCCAATGAATCACATTTCCAGTTGCATCATGCAGATGGCAGAGTGAGAATTTGGTGGAAACAGCATGAAAGCATGCACCCCACATGCATGAGTACAACCCTTCAAGTTGGTGGGGCCAGTGTTATGATTTGGGCCCTTTAATTCGTGTGGAACAATGTCTGAATAGCACAACATACCTAAGTATCGTTGCTGATCATGTTCATCCTATCATGTTGATGGTGTATCCCAATGGAGATGGCTTCTTCCAACAAGACAATGTGCCATGCCACGGTGCTCGTATTGTGCAGGAGTGGTTTCAAGAACATGAGGGAGACTTTACCTTGCTTAGGTGGCCCCACAATCACCAGATCTCAATCCAATTGAGCATTTGTGGGATGAAGTGAAAAGAGCCATCAGGCAGCTGTTTCCACAACCATCAAATCTCACAGAACTGGACAGTGCTATTCATCAGGCATGGTGTCAGATTCCTCGCATCACCTTTCCACATCTCCTGGAGTCAATGCCAAGAAGAATCGCCATAGTATTGAGGCAAAAGGTGGCCCAACGAAGTACTGATGGGGTGGTCATAATAATCTGGTCACTCACGTTCAAATATATCCCACGTTCAAAGGCTGTTAAATTGCGTTGTTTACCCATATCTTCAGAAAAAAAAATCACTTCTACTGTGGTAAACAACCTGCTTCCCTATTTATAATGGTCTGGCCCTCTAGCAACTTTAGCGCGAAATTATAGCTAATTTGCCTACAAACGTCAGGTGGTCATAATAATCTGGCCACTCAGTGTATATATATATATACACACACACACACACACATACGTACATGTATACAGATACACAATTATCTTAAATATCATGTATATTATCATATCATATATATACCTAAGTAAAGATATATAAGTGTGTATATAAACATTCGTAAGGGTCCACAAAAGGCTGGGAAAGCCATCAGGCCGCTCGCTAAGTCTGACCCTGAGTAAAGAAGACAGAAGCAAATGTTAGGTGAAAACGTCCTAGACTAACATGTGGAGTCTAGTAAAGGCTTTTAGCAAAGCAGGTGGGGAATCCTTCAGCCTAAATCAGCTGTCAAAGAAGTTCCCCATCTCCCAGGAATTGATCAGCCCTAGTGTTCCTACTTCACTCAATGACTGCCTGGGAGCCGCCCGTGGGAGGAGTGGCCTCGTGTCAAATGCTGCGCAGGATTTCACAGTCTCTGCAGTGGACTATTTTCCATACACACAACTCAAAGGCTAACATAGGCCAAATAAACAAGGCATGCGGCCTATGGGCCACGAGTTTGACATGCTTGCCATGGTTTCAGAGCTTGATGAAAAAATGTTCTCGCCCTGGCCTATGTGGCTCAGTGGTCAGAGTGTCAGACCTTACACTGAAAGGTCCGGTCCTGAGTTCCTTCCCTGCCCAGGCCTGGACACCTGCAACCAATCCACATGTCTCACATCTCTCTCCCTCCCCCTCCACCTCCGCCTGCCCTCCGACTCTGTCTAAAAATCAATGGAAAAAATATCCTCGGGTGAGGATAACACCAATTTCTCTAAATGATATGGTGCAGCAATAGTTACAAAGAAGGTGACTCATGGGATGCTTTGGCCTCTCCCTTACGCTGCATTGGCTTGCAGCCTCAGCTGGCAGGTGATGGCAAAGGGAGGTGGGCATCAAGAACACCTGCCCCGCATTTCCTGCTTTGCACAATGCAAGGTGGGAGGTTCTTGAGTGTCTTGCCTATACTGTAGCCCAGATAGGGTGACTGACCTGTTGTGTCCTGTCCTCCCCTTCCTCCTCCTCCCATTCCTAAGCCTTGTTTTATTTATCTCTGTCTTATTTGTTTACTCCAAATATCCTCTACTTGTTCCCTTCCAATAGCCAATGAACTGTCAGGCTGTTTGTCAATTTGCACAGGTAAAAGCATTGAAAGACTTCCCTTAGCTGAGCATGCCATTACATCAAAGAAGAGGTGTAAACCCATAATGTGGAGAATACTGGGTTTTGAAGACAAGAACAGAGGACTGAATATATAGTTTAAGTGATCTCAGGGGTTATATAAAATGTGTGTCATGTGTCCTTGAGGCAGCTCAACTCCTGGCGACCCCAAGAATGACTGATGTCTACAGTGTACAGTCCCTAATAACCCTGCTCAGCACCTGTAGACTCATATCTAGCGCTTCTTTTATGGAGTCAATCCAGAACTTTTCTAAAACAGTTTTATGGACCCATAAAAAAAAATTTTTTTTGAACAACACTGTTACAGGAGTCTAATGATTTACTAATGAACAGTTCCTCATCCGCACAACTGGTGTGGTAGAAAATATTGGGGGTAAAATAGTGAGAACAGAAATGCAGCTCTTTCAATAACCCATTTTGTAACCTATGGCAGTCAGTTAACCTATCTAGCTTTGCCTTCTCATCTGTAAAATGAAGTGATTGGACTATGGTTAATTTGAAATTGGGAGCTATTCTGTTCTGTCAGTGTAAGTTCTCTTTGAATGTCTCCTAAGAATTTGTCTTTCTCTTTTCTCGCCTGTTAGTTTGAAGTTCTTTTCTAGAGGTAACACACACTGTTGGGAATAGAAAGGAAAACATTACCTACTGCATTTTCCTTTTCCTCTCCACTAAAGAGAACATGATTCTCTGAGACTTATAAAATGAATAAATTGTCAAGTAATCAATTAAAACTATTGCTCAGCCATATCAGTAATTTTTGAGACTTCATGGAGGATCTCCTAGATCCCATGGGTTGGAAAAAGGCATACACAGGCCTTCCCTTTACACCTAGGATCCATGATAGAATCCAAGGGGTTCAAAAACTTGTGTAGCAAAAAATATATATTTATTTTCACTAACCTCTTAATTACTTTCCTTCAACTAGGAATATAGGCAGTAGCCAGAGTAGTACTAGCAGTTACTGTTTGCTACTCTGTCACCAATAAAAATCAGTGTCTTATAGCACGATTGTTACAGATGTTTCAAAATGTAACTTATGCTCTTCACTATTTTTAAGTTGTGGAAGCTTACTAGATTTGGCTCTAGCTACCGGTATTTGAAGCACACATACAACTATGGACACATATATAAAACAATCGCTATTTAACAAAGGTGGTTTTAATATATTTGATGACTATATTTCAACATAATTTCTTTGTAATCATCTATTTCATTTTATGTGTTTAAAAACATTGCTCTGAAAAGGAATCCGTAAACCTCGCGGGGTTGCCAAAGAAGTCTTGGAGACGCACGCACACACACAGACATTATCCTGGCATAAATACAGACATAAAGATCATTAAAGGGCTACTAGTGCATCATGGAACAATTGGTAGCCGCCACCGTAAATCTGAAAAACTGCCAATTATGACCCTATAATTGAGTGGATGGAGAACCTTAAGGAGCAACCAAGAACTGCAATTTAAAGAGAAGAAAAAAAAAATGTTTTTCAGAAGCAATGAGGATAGGAAGGCTCCACTTCAGTTTCACCTTTTGCTACCGGCCAGGAGGACTGCAGGCACAGCTCACTTCCTGTTGACTGCAGCTGGGACCTCACCCCCAACCCTCCCGGCCCGGGCACAGGGGCACACGCCAGGCCGGCGGGGGAACGCACGCCACGGAATCAAAGAACTCTCTTTAGCATGCCCCCCAGCGACTTCTAGTGGGTTAACGTGCGTGAGTTGACTCCCTTTTCTGTCAACTGTTGTAGAAGCGCAAACTGACCGGAGAAAAGTTTCGTCCACAACCTCAAGTTCGGAAACCATCGCTCGCCAGCGCGGGAGCCTGGGGGTGGGTGGGTCGGGGGGACGTCCCCATACTCCAGAATGTTGGCCCATTTCCCACCCCGTCCCTACAGGAGTGGTTCCGCCCGAGACACACGGACCCTTGCGTTGAAGGCCAGCCCGGTCCAGCCAGTTCCGCGTGCCAGTCCCTTTAAGGCCCAGGTTCCAGCCCGAATCCCCCAGCCAGTTCCCAGACTCCGCCTCCTCCTCTGCGGCGCGGGCCGCACTCCGCAGCGTTCCTGAGTGCGCGCCGTTAGCTGACGTTCCGCTCCTGATTGGCCGCCGCACCCTGGCGAGCCGGGATTGGCGGGCGGCTGGTCCCGCCCCTCGCCCTCGCCAAGGCCCGCGGCCGCCCGGGTGTCCTCGCGCCTGTCTTCCGCGCGCAGCCTGGCAGTTTGCCTTTTCCTCGTCTTCCAGCCTGCGTCCATGGCCGCCGCCGCCGCCGAGGAGCCCTTCCCCTTCCATGGCCTGCTGCCCAAGAAAGAGACCGGGGCCGCCTCCTTCCTCTGTCGCTACCCGGAGTATGACGGGCGGGGGGTGCTCATCGCCGTCCTGGACACGGGGGTTGACCCCGGGGCCCCGGGCATGCAGGTGCGGGAGCCGCCGAGGCCGGGCGTGGGGGCGCGGGGCGCGGTCGGCCGGGGGCCGGGGACGCGGAGGGGCGCAGCCTTGGCGCCCGGAGGCCGAGCGGGAGCCGGGCACTGGAGGGAAGCCGAGGACACCGAGTGCGCGGTGTCCGGGCGGGGGGCCAGGGGCCCGGCGGCCCGATGACCCCGGCTGCTCGGGGATCCCGGCCCAGACAAAAGCGGCGCGGCCGGTCGGGTGCCGGGGGCCGCCCTGGCCCCGAGAAGCCCCTTCCTGCCCAGATGCTGCCAGGCCCTGGCCCTCGGGCTCCCGCCCATCACTCTCCCTTCCTCCGCAGGTCCCTCGTGCCCCCGCCAGTGTCTCTTTTCAAATGAGGATTTTTACAATTCTTGTTATTTGTTGGGGGTGCGGGGAGGGGGGGGGCGCGGAGAAAGGGGGCAAATGACCTACCAGAACTCATTTTTATTGCTGAGTTTGGGAGGTTGGTTTTGGTAAGAATTGTTTATCTTGAAACACGAAAGCCGGGTTTCACGGAGATAATGCGGTCAACTTCCGGAATTGTTTCCTCTGGTACTTTTCTGTGTTCTATTTTAACCCATCTTCTGCAACCCACTGGTTTAGGGTCACGGAGACGCGTGGCTTACTTAGTCTTTATTTGACATAAGAACAACTTTAATTTAGTTTGGCTTTGGAGAACTTCAGACTTGATTAAATTATACTTAGGTATATTTTTAGCCTCCAAATATAAGACAACATACTTTTATAAAAACTTAACCATGACTTTGTTTTGTCTTAGGCAGCTTTATAATCATGAGACCAGGGTGCCATACTGAAGGGTAATTTTAAAGGATGTGTCTCTGGATTAAACGTATTCTGCTTAAAGTTTCCAAAGTTTGACTTATGTAAATTTAGTCTTAGCCTGTTACTGAAATCCAGTAATAAACAATTTCACTGATCTTGTTCAAGATCCATCTCCCTAAAAGTCTGGATAATCCTAGTGTGTGCTGATCTCTCCCTTATTTCAGTTCTTCATCTGTGTATCTTCACCCTCTTTTCTACACCAGACGCTGAGATTAAATAAATCTCGTCTTCCTCCCATGCCTCTCCCTCCTCTGGACTGTGCTCTCTAATAATTGAGGTAGCGTTTTGGAGGCTAGGATGTAATACAGGAGGAAAAGGGAACCTCTGGTTCCTCCTGTGAATTCTTCAGCAGCACTCTGGACAATAACACAAACCGGGCAGCTTGGTGAATCAGAAGAGCAGGTACGGAGCCCCCTCCTGGTAGCCCTAGTGGTACAATTAGTTGTTCTAGTATAACTCTGAAGACTTAAGACAATGACAGCTCTAACCTCATTGAGGCTTTATTACCGAGCAGTAATGGTTTCCATTCTGTTGTGGTATAGTATGTTCACTTTTTTTCTTTATTGTTTTTTAGAGGAAGGGAGGGAGGGAGGGAAGGAGAGAGGGAGAGGGAGAGGGAGAGGGAGAGGGAGAGGGAGAGAGAGAGAGAGAGAGAGAGAGAGAGAGAGAGAGATCAGCGTGAGAAAACATTGATTGATTGCCTCCCCCATGCACCTGCTGGGGCATCCAACCGGAAACCTGGGTGTGTGCCCTGACCTGGAATGGAACTGGCCACCTTTTTGGTGTAGGAGAGGACTCTTCCAACCAACTGAGCCGCACCCGTCAGGGCAGTATGTATACTTTTTATAGGGGTAAGTGGGAAGGGTACAGCTGGGGTAAATGGTTCACTGGTTCTTTGTCAGGATAACAACAGGATCAGATGAGTTTAGATGAGTACCATCTCAGTAAAATTACTTCAATAGAATTTCCCATGTCTGCTTACCAAATTATTCCATTACTCTCTGTCCAATAACAGTAATTCTCATCCCCCAGTGTCACTATGAAGTTGATTGAGGTTAATTACATGTAACTTTTTAAAGTGCTCAAGTGTTAAACACTACTTTTTTAAGCGAGGATATTTAGTTAAAGGAGTTTATACTGGGTCTTAAATCACCCAACTATCTGGAAGATAAATATGCATTAGATGTTTCCATGTAATGGCCCAGCTGGTGTGGCTCAGTTGGTTGAGTGTAGTCCCGTGTTGCCAGTTGGATCCTGGTCAGGGCACATGTGTGCAACGACATGCAGGAGGTAGCTGATCAGTGTTTCACTCTCACATCAATGTTTTTCCCTCTCCCTCTCTTTTCCTCTCTCTATAAAAATCAAATCATAGCAATTTGTTCATATATCCATATGGCACTGAGGATGTTTCATTACAGTATTCTGTTTACATACCTTTTTCCTGGTTATGTTAAAATTCCCCGAAAGCATATGTCTAATTTTATTCAGAATCACATGTGTGGCATTGACTATTTTTGCTGAATGGATAAAATGTATCATGGAGATAAATAATTCTATCATGGAGATAAAATGGGGAAAGAGGTTGCATGTAGTCCTAAAAAAGTCTATTTTTATTTACTAAAATATAATAAAAATATCATTATATATAATTGGTTACTAATGGGTGCTATATAATTCATTTTGATTTTTATTCTTCTTCAGTTAACCTTTCCTTATTCCCCCAAACTGTGTTTTGTGTTCTTAAATGCTTTTATAGATTCTGTCTTTACCTTTGTTATTCATTGTCCTACACAGCAGCTATCTCTTTAATCATCTGTTTTTTTAACTGGATTGTAAGCTTTTCGAAAGCAAAGCCTGGTTTGTTCATTACGTTTTCAGAATGATAGTCATTTAATAGTATTTATTTATAAGCTATCTTTCCTTGCTTAAGACAATATTGTCAGTATCTTCCATGAAATTTCAAGTAAATATTTATACATTCATGTTGTTTTGTTTGTGATAATTTGTGAGCCCTCCCCGCCTTTTGTTTTGGTCTTCTACAAATGTTTAATGGATGCTTCCCAAGCCTTACACTCCTCTACCATAACTATTTCAGTGGAGATAAAAAGGAACTTAGATTCTTGACTTTTGGGGAAAACCTTTGGACATTTTATGTTTTGTGCAGCGAGCTTGATGGGCCAGTAAGCATTTCACAGTCTCCCACCCAAAGTACACAGGGTTGATTACTTTAGCTCTACTCAAAATAACTGTCCCTGTCTTCTTCAGTCCCTCCTCCTGTGACAGCTCCCTCTCCTGAAAGATGAGGGATATAGTTCTAATGTCAGCAGTTCAATTTCCTTCTCCCAGAACTCCATTGCAAAATTCTCAGCGGGTTTGCTGTTTTAAAACTTCTCATCCCTAATTCTAAATTCCCTTTTTTGACTTATTATCTCCAGTGCAGTGGTTGCTTTCGTCTAATGGTGAAATAAGAAGTACATGGATAGAAAATAGCATATATAAGACATTTTTGAATGAGAGAGAGATCCTAGTAAGTAAAGCCCTGTCAATAGTAGGTGTTGCCCTAGCTAGTTTGGCTCAGTGTCAGCCTGCGGACTGAAGGGCCCCAGGTTTGATTCTGGTCAAGGGCACATGCCTCGGTTTTGGGCTTGATCCCCAGTAGGGGACGTGCAGGAGACAGCCAATCAATGATTCTCTCTCATCATTGATGTTTCTGTCTCTCTTTCCCTCTGGCTTCCTCTCTGAAATAAAGTTTTTTTAAAAATAGTAGGTGTTAAGCCAATAAATCGCATTAGGCTTTCTTCCTTTGCTCACATGCTGATAATGAGGTTTCTAATGAGAGGGATCTGTGTCTGACTGTTAGTGATCTCTTGTGATTACTTGATCTCAAGTTGTTTACTCATTAAATGAGAAAGGTGATTTGTATTCTTAGTACTACAGTGGGGCCTTGACTTACGAGCGTCCCGACTAACGAGTTTTTCAAGATACGAGCTGTCTCTCGGCCGATTTTTTGCTTTGGGTTGTGAGCTAAAATTCGGGTTACGAGCCAGTTTCAGATACCCCACCAGATACCAAACGTCACAGTGAACGCCACAACATCAGCCCAGCATCACGTGTCTCGTTCACTTTAAGATTTGACATACGAGTAATTTGATTTACGAGCTCCATCATGGAACGAATTGTAAGTCAAGGCCCCACTGTATTAAAATACTTGTATAGACAGCTCCCAATGAATAAACATCTAGATTGAGAACTACCATACATAAAAATCACAGCAGTGCAGCCCCTAGCAAAGCTATCAGCCCCTGGTTTTCCATGGCAACATGATTGGAGTGAGATTTGGAGTCCACCAGCCACTCCCTTGCTTTGCCTTATAAGGAAAAAAGGTGTGCCTAGTGACTTTTCCTCTCCTTTCAGGTATACCTTAACTACAGAGCATTTAAAATTAAAATTTATTTTTTATTATTTTATTTTATGGTTGATAGTATTGCAGAGTATTACATATGTTTCCATTAGCCTGGCCTTTGCCCCCATCCAACCAGCTTCTGCCCTCCCCAGGTCTTTACCACACTATTTATTGTCTGTGTCCATTGTCTATGCATATATGCATATCTGTTCTTTGGTTAATCTCTTCCCTTTCTTCCCACCACCATCCTTTTGGAGCCTGTCAGTCTGTTCCATGCATCCATGCCTCTGGACCTATTTTGTTAGTTTATTTTGTTCATTAGATTCCACAAATAAGTGAGATCATGTGCTATTTGTCTTTGTCTTATTTCACTTAGCATAATAATCTCCAAGTCCATCCAGGCTGTCACAAAGGGTAAGAAATCCTTCTTTCTTTTCAGTACCCTGTATTCCATTGTGTAAATGTACCACAGCTTTTTTATCCACTCATCTACTGGTGGGCAATTGGGCTGTTTCCACTTCTTAATTATTCTATATAATAAAAGCCTAATATGCGAATCGACCTAATGGCAGAACTACCAGCAGAACAACTAGTTGCTGTGACCTGCACTGACCACCAGGATTCAGACGCTCAATGCAGGAGCTACCCCCTGGTGGTCAGTGTACTCAGCCAGAAGCAGGGCTCATGGCTGGTGGGCGCAGCTGCAGTGGCAGGAGCTTCTCCCATTTCCGCTGCAGCGCTAAGGAGCAGCAAGCCAAGTAGTAAGGAGCAAGGGGTCCCGGACTGTGAGAGGGCACAGGCCTGAGAGGGCGCAGGCCAGGCTGAGGGACCCTTCCCCACAGGGTCCCCCCCCCCCCCCAGTGCACAAATATTGTGCACTGGGCCTCTAGTTATAAATAACACTGCTGTGATCAGGGGCGTGCATACATTCTTTCTGATTGGTGTTTTAGGATTCTTAAGATATATTCCCAGAAGTAGGATTGCTGGTCAAACTGCAGTTCCATTTTTAATTATTTTAGGAAACTCCATACTGTTTCCACAGTGGCTGCATCAGTCTGCATTCCCACCAGCATTGTACTAGGGTTTCCTTTTCTCCACATCCTGGCCAGCATTTTTGTTTGTTGGTTTTTTGATAGTAACCATTCTATCAGGTGTGCGGTGATACCTCATTGTAGTTTTAATTTGCATATCTCTGATAATTTGTAACTTTGAGCATTTTTTCATTTGTCTCTTGGCCATCTGTCCTCTTTGGAGAAGTGTCTATTTAGGTCCCTTGCCCATCTTTTAGTTGGATTTTTTTTGTTTTCCTTTTGTTAAGTTGTATGAGTTCTTTACATATTTTGGAAATTAACCCCTTATTAGATGTATCATTGGCAAATAATGTTCTTCCATAAAGTGGGTTCCCTATTCATTTTGTTGATGGTTTCTTTTGCTTTGTAGAAGCATTTTAGTGTGATGTATTCCCATTTGTTTATTTGTTTCTCTTGCCCTAGGAGATGTATCAGTGAAAATACTGCTATGTGAGACATCTGAAATTTTGCCGCCTATCTTCTAGGATTTTTTGCTTTTGTGACTTAATTTAAATATTTTATCCATTTTGAGTTTATTCTCGTGTGTGATGCAAATTGATAGTCTAGTTTCATTTTTGCATGTACCTGTCCAATTTTCTCAACCTTATTTATTAAAGAGAATATCATATCCTTACTCCATTGTATGCTCTTGCCTCTTTTGTCAAATATTAATTGGGCATAATGACTTGGGCTGATTCCTGGGTTCTCTGTTCTGTTTCGTTGGTCTATATGCCTGTTCTTGTGCCAGTACCAGGCTGTTTTGATTACAATGGCATTGTAGTATAGTTTGACTTAAATTGTGATCCCACCCATTTTGTTCTTCCTCAAGATTGCTGAGGCTATTCAGAGCCTTCTCTGGTTCCATATACATTTTTGGAATATTTGTTCTAGACCTGTGAAATATGCCATTTGTATTTTAATTGGGATTGCATTAAATCTATAGATTGTTTTAGGTAGTATGGACATTTTAATGATGTTAATTCTTCCAATCTATGAATATGGTATATGTTTCTACTTGTTTGTATCTTTCTCTATTTTTTTCCTATGTCTTACAATTTTTTGAGTACAAATTTTTGTATCTCTGAGGTTAAGTTTACTAGTATTCTTAGGTTTTTGTTGCAATAGTAAATAAGATTGGGTTGTTTTTTTTTAGTTTCTCTTTTTGAGTGGTATATAAAAAAATGCCATCCATTTCTGGATGTTAATTTTATATCCTGCTACTTTGTGGAATTCATTTATTAAATTTAGCAGCGTTGCCCTTGCTGATTTGGCTCAGTGTATAGAGCGACGGCCTGCGAACTGAAGAGTCCTGGGCTCGATTCCGGTCAAGGGCACATGCCCAGGTTGCGGGTTTGTTATTCCCTAGTAGGGGGTATGCAGGAGGCTGTGGTCGATGATTCTCTCTCATCATTGATGTTTCTATCTCTCTCTCTCCTTCTCCCTTCCTCTCTGAAATCGAATAAAAATATATTTTAAAAAATTTGGGGGGGTGTTTTGGTGGAGTCTTTAGGGTTTTCTATGTGCAATAAAATTTCATCTGCGATAATGACAGTTTTACGTCCTCCTTTCCAGTTTGGTTGCCTCTTTTATTTTTTCTTGTCTGATTGCTGTGGCTAGGACTTTCAGTACTATGATGAATAAGAGTGGTGAAAGAAGACAGCCCTGTCTTGTTCCTGTTCTTTAGGGAAACACATTTAGTTTTTTCCCATTGAGTATAATGTTGGCTTTAAGTTTGTTATACATAGTGATAGTTATGTTAAGGTATGATCCCTCTGTTCCCACTTTCCTGAAAGTCTTTATAATAAATGGATGATCGATTTTGTTGAATGCTTTTCTGTTTCTATTGATAATCATGTGTTTTTATCCTTCATTTTGTTTATGTGATTAATCATGTTTATTGATTTGCATATATTGTAACAGTCTTGCTTCCCTGGAATAAATCCCACTTGGTCATGGTGTCTGAGCTTTTTAATGTATTGCTGGATCTGATTTGTAATAACTTGTTGAGGATTTTAGCATCTATGTTTGACAGGGTTATTGGCTTGTAATTTTCTTTGTGATATCTTTATCTGGTTTTGGAATTAGGATAATGCTGGTCTCATAAAGAGAGCTTGGATGTCTTCACTCCTCTAGAATTTTTGGAATAGTTTGAGGCGGCTAGATGTTACCTCTTATTTGATTGTTTGGTAAAACTCACCTGTGAAGCCATACAGACTTAAGGACTTTTGTTTGCTGGGAGTTTTTTGATTACTGCTTCATTTGTTCTTATAATAGGTCTATTTAGGTTTTCTGAGTCTTCTTGATTGAGTTTTGGAAGATTTTATATTTTTAGGAATTTGTCCATTTTACCCAGGTTGTTCAAATTATTGGCATATAATTGTTTGTAGTATTTTCTTACAATCCTTTGTATTTTTGTGATGTCAGTTGTTACTTCAGCTCTTTCATTTCTCATTTTATTTGGGTTCTCTCTCTTTGTTTCTTGATGGGCCTGGCTAGCAGTTCATCAATCCTGTTTATCTTTTCAAATAACGAACTCTTTATTTTTTTGATATTTTGTTGTGTGTTTTTTTAGCCTCTATGTCATTTTTTTCTGCTCAGATATTTAATATTTCCTTCCTTCAACTTACTCTTGGCTTTTGTTGTTCTCTTTCTAATTCTTATAGTTGACCTTTTTCGTCTGGGAGATCTACCCAGTGGCTGTGAGTGGGGTGTTAAAGTCCCCTACTATACCTGTATTGCTGTCAGTCTCTCCCTTAAAGTTTTCTAAGAGGTGTTGTTGTTTTAAGTTATTATTATTAAATATATTTAGGGGCACCTATATTGGGTGCATATATGTTTGCAAAGGTTATATGTTCTTGTTGGATCGATATCTTTAAATATTATGTAATGACCTTCTTTGGCTTTTAGTTTGAAGTTTATTTTGTCAAATAGGAGTATTGTTACCCCAGCTTTTTTCATTTCCATTTGCATGCAATGTATTTTTCTACCCATTCACTTTTAGTCTGTGTGAATCTTTTGCTCTGAGGTGGGATCTCTTGAGGGGTCACATATGGCAAAGGCTTTTTATATTGATCACACAGTGAATCCATAGCAGGGTGTTCAGTGGAGGACTGGCATTATACAGTTTGTTTGGCTATTAATTTCTGTGGGGGCCAAGAATAGACACTGGGAGACACCGGCATTTTAGTATGAAGGCAAGAGAGCATGGTTAGTGGAGGGTACTGATAGTGAAAATCCGGAGAAGAGGGTGGATTTGAATTATATTTTAGAAGTAGAATTAAGAGGACTTCCTGACAGATTTGATGTGGGGGATAAACTAAAGAGCCAGAGAAGGACTTAAGTTTCTGGCTTGTGTGTTGATTTCCTGAGGTGGCAAAGCGTGATGAGAAACAAGTTTTAGTGTTAAGTTTGAATTTGGATATTTATGAAGTTTGAGTGCTTATTATGGCATCCAATAATGACATGTTATTAAACATTTTCCTCCTAAAGTTTTGGGCTTGTGTAGCTCCAAGCTCACCTTCAGATCTTTTTTCAAGTGTTACCTCTTCAGTGATACCTTTTTTGACCATCTTGATTAAAATAAAAACTCCCATACTTCCTGTGCCCTTTTCCTGCTTAACTTGTCTCCATAGTAGTTATCACCAACTGATGTGTTATATTTTTTACTTGTTTAGTGACTGTTTAATATAAGATATGTGAGGTCAGGGATTTTTGTGTATTGATCATTATTATATTCCCAACCCTAAAACAGAGCGTGGTCTATAGTAAATGCTCAGTATATATTTATTAACCAAGTATGTGAAACCACTTGAAGGATTCTGTGGTGTTTTCTAGGAGTAAATTTTCTTTTTAGAATTATCAGACTTTTGGCTTAAAACAATTCAGTTCTTTTTATAACAAATGCAGATTTTTATAGGATGTTTTATATATGTGTACCTATGAGCGCTCGTGCGCGCGCACACACACGAGGATTGACTTTTTTTAAGGAAAAAACTTAAAACTATAACTCATATTTTAATTCTTTTTAATTTTTAGGTTACATCTGATGGAAAACCAAAGCTTGTTGATATCATTGACACAACAGGAAGTGGTGATGTGAATACTGCTACAGTAGTAGAGCCAAAAGATGGTGAAATTATTGGCCTCTCAGGAAGAGTACTTCAGGTTGGAGCTTTTATCTTTGTATGGATTTTTTTCTTTTCATTTTTTGTATTGTCATCTCAGACTAATAATTTTAGCTTATATTTGATGGTATGGTGAGTATTAGATAGCTATTACTGTATAACAAATTACTCTAAAACTTCATGATTATAGCAATAAATATTTGTTATCTCAGTGTCTGTGAGTCAGGAATCTGGATGTGACTTAGCTGGGTGCCTCTCATTCGAGATCTCTTCTGAGCTTGTTGTTGGTCAGGGCTGCAGTTTCATCTGAAGGCTCCACTTGTTGGGGAAGGGATTCAGTTTCCAAGCTTGCTCAAGTGGTTATTGGCAGACTTATTCTTTGCTACTTAGACCTCTCCATGAGTCTCCTTCACAACAAGTAGCTCTCTTCCCCCTGGGAAGGACTCCCAAGAAAGAATCCCCAAGATGGAGGCCATGGTCTTTTTATAAATTAATCTTAGAAGTGGCATCCTATTATTTCTGTTATGTTCTTAATCTTGGAAGTGACACTTGACCATGTTCTTTTCATTAGAAGTGAGTCATTAATTCCAGCACACACCTAAGGGGAGGGGATTTTACAATGGCATGAATACCAGGAGGGTGGGGGTTGATAGGGACCATCTTTGAGGAAGTCATTGTTTTGTTGTTTGATAGCAGGCTTAGAATGTGTGTGTGTGTGTGTGTGTATGTGTGTGTTTCCTAATGTGATTGCCAGATTCTTAAACTTTCAAGTTTTGAATAGAAAAATGGGAAAAGTGACCAGATGACAGTTTTGCCTTCATCTTTTCCTAGCCCTTCTGGGAACTTGAACATGAAATATTTAGGCTTTAATAATTATAGACTTAAGTGATTAGCTTTGTCTTATCTAACCATATAATAAAACCCTAATATGCATACTGATGGAATGGTGGAACAACTGGTCGCTATGATGTGCACTGACCACCAAGGGCCAGACGCTCAATGCATGAGCTGCCTCCTGGTGGTCAGAGCACTCCCACAGCAGGAGCACCACTCAGCCAGAACCTGGGCTCCTGGCTGGCGAGTGCAGTGATGGTGGTGGGAGCCTCTCCCACCTTCCCTGCAGGCAGGTGGTAAGGAGCAAGGGGTCCCAGACTGTGAGAGCCCTGGACTGCAAGAGGGATGTCTGACTGCTCCCCCAGGGATCAGGCCTAAGTTGACAGATATCCCCTGTGGAGTCCCAGACTGTGAGAGGGCACAGGCTGGACCAAGGGGACCCCCCCATCCCCACCCCCGTGCACGAATTTTGTGCACCAGGCCTTTAGTTCCTTATAATCGGTAGAAAGACTGGAATAAGCAAAAAATAAGAAAAATTATTAGAAAACAAACATAGACCAGTTCATGAAGCATTAGCTAATGAGTTTGTTAGATGGCAAGAATTTGATTTTTATTCAGTACTCATCTTTTAAACCAATAAGCAGAATTAGTTTGGGAAATAAGTTTGTGGTTATTTATGTGTGTAAAGAGCTATATTTAACTTTTTCCATTCTTTACCATCTGTCTGAATTATGTTTGAGCATTATCTACTGAAAAAGTTTGTTGTGGCAATGGGTTAGTTTTCTGTGCTGCATAACAAAGTAACAAAAAATTAGCAGCTTAAAATCATATACATTCCTACATTTATCTTACTGTTTCCATGGGTCAGATGTCCAGGCATGGCTCTTTGCTCATGGTCTCAGAAGACTACAGTCAAGTGTTGGTGGGGACAGTGGCCTCATCTGAGACTCCTCTTCTAAGTTCACATGGTTGTTGACACAATATATTTTGTCCTGATAGCTTGCTTATTGAAGGCCAACAGAAGAATCTCTCTGACCTCAGGAATGGCCTCAGTCTCTCTTTTAAAGAGCTCACCATTAGGTCACACCCACAAAGCTAATCTCCCTTTTGATTAACACAGTCACTTGATTAGGGACCACAATTGTACCTGCAATATCCTTCATCTTTGCCATATTACTTACCATAACATAATCACAGGAGTGATATTCATAGATCCTGCCTTCACCAAGCGGAGAATACTATACAAGGGCACGGGTCATCTTAGAATCTGCCTATCACAGACAGACAGCAGGCAATAATAGTTTGCTTCCTTTTTCATGTGTTACAGACCGAATGTTTGTGTGCCCCCAAAATTCATATGTTGAAGTCCTAACACCCAAAGTGATGATGTTTGGAGGCAAAAAAGACCTCTTTAATAGGATTTCACTGCATGGAACATTAACACTAAGGATGACACTTGACTCATAAGAAAATATTCATTTTGTTAGGCATCTTTAAAAGACCCAGGGAAAAGAGATGTAATGACTAATTTAAGAGATTCTGTTTCTTGTGTGACAATCAGTCTTATTATGTTATAGTGATCATGTATTTAAAACCATTTTAAAGATACCAACTTAAAATGGTCAAAATATAAAGTTTTGATTTTTTTTTTTTAAGTTTTGATTTTTAAAGAGACTGAAAATGTCTTCATTTGTAAAGAATACTCAAATAGGTAAAATGACGTTTTCCATAATTGCCTCATAAAGAATGGTTAGCTTTATTCTAACTTGGTTAAGGTTAGATATCAGAACCATAATTTCTGATTTTTTTTTTTAGTTTAATTTTTGTGGCAAAGTATTCTATGAGGAAAGGCCCTGGCTGGTTTGGCTCACTGGATAGAGCGTCAGCCTGCAGACTCAAGGGTCCCAGGTTTGATTCCGGTCAAGGTCAAGTACCTTGGTTGCAGGCACATCCCCAGTAGGGGTTGTGCAGGAGGCAGCTGATCCATGCTTCTTTCTCATCGATGTTTCTAACTCTCTATCCCTCTCCTTCCTCTGTGTAAAAAATCAATAAAATATATTTTTTTAAAAAAAGAAAGAAAAATATCTGGTTGCTGTCTTGGCTGGGTGGCTCATTTGGTTGTAGCTTCATCTTCATCCCATACACCAAAAGGTTGTGTGTTTGATTCCTGGTCAGAGCACATACAAGAGGCAACCAATGTTTCTCACATCAATGTTTGTTTTTCTTTCTCTCTCTCCCCCCCATCCTCTCTCTAAAGTCAGTAAACATATCTTCCAGTGAGGTTTAAAAAAAATAAAATAAAATAAAAAAACGCTTTTATGAACAAAAGTATCTGGTTGCAGGGAACATGCAGATTTTGTTTTTTTTAAATAAATATAAGTTATGTCTATCAGATTATTTTTATTGTATTACATATACTTTATTTTTAAAAATTAAATATAATTTTTTAATGCTCACTAGAGGATATATTTTACTGATTTTAGAGAGAGGAGAAGGGTGTGTGTGTGTGTGTGAGAGAGAGAGAGAGAGAGGGAGGGAGGAGAGAGGGGGGAGGGGAGAGAGAAAGAGAGAGAGAAAGATATGAGAGAAACATAGAGAGAGAGAGAGAGAGAGAGAGAGAGAGAGATGAGAGAAACATCGATTGGTTGCCTCCCATATGCGCCTTCACTGTGGATCAAACCTAGGTATGTGCCCTGATGGGGAATCAAACCCACAACCTTTCAGTGCACAGGATGTTGCTCCAACCACCTGAACCACACTGGCCAGGGCTGTATTACATATATTTTAAGTAATTGTAATTAAATAAACAGCTGTTCATTTCACAGTTCTTGTAATTACTTATTCTAATATCGGGTGGGGAACATCTGGCCTGAGGTCCATATAAGGCCCAAGAAATTATTTGGTCTGGCCCTGACAAGGCATTAAGGCAGTGGTTCTCAACCTTCCTAATTCTGCGACCCTTTAATACAGTTCCTCATGTTGTGGTAACCCCCAACCATAAAATAATTTTCGTTGCTACTTAATAACTGAAATTTTGCTACTGTTATGAATCGTAATGTAAATATCTGATATGCAGGATGTATTTTCATTGTTACAAATTAAACATAATTAAAGCATAGTGATTAATCACAGAAACAATATGTAATTATATATTTAATATGTGTTTTCCGATGGTCTTAGGCCACCCCTGTAAAAGGGTCGTTTGACCCCCAAAGGGGTCACGACTGATAGGTTGAGAACTGCTGCATTAAGGGGTGATTTAATTAAATGTTTGACCAAATATAGCAGGTTAATTTTTTTAAAATATGTTTTTATTAATTTTTAGAGAGAGAGAGAGAGAGAGAAACATTGATGAGAGAGAGAGAGAAACATTGATGAGAGAGACACATCGACCAGCTACCTCCTGTATGCTCCCTAATGAGGACAGAGCCTGCAATCCTGGCATGTACCCTGACCTGGAATCGAACTGGTGACCTCTTGGTTCATAGGTTGACATTCAACTACTGAGCCACATCATCCTGGCTAGCAGGCTAGTTTTTAGGTTGATAGTTTTGTGTGGTCCAAGAATGATGTTATTAAATAACCAAATAGCCCGTGTCAGAAAAAAGGTTCCCACCCATGCATTAAATCCTTTGATAGTTCAGGGCTTTTTTAATCTCTTAGTAAAAGAAGTTGCCACTAACCTAGGGTTACAAAGTCCATTGTGTAGTAACACGCCTGTGATTAAATATTCTTTGAATTTGCCAACTAGTGACTACGTAACGTTTTGTTGTTGCAACACTTTATTATTATTGTTACATCATCGGCTATTGCAAGAACATTAGAGCTTAGAATTCCTATTGTCTAAAGAAGGTTCGGTTTTGAATGAAAAGTGCTAGTTTATATGCCAACATAGTTCAAATGTCTCATAATCCAGACAGTCCAATTCATTCAGAAATGATTACTGATATGCAGGCTTTTAAAAGGTCAGTATATCTTTTAATTTTTGTGAGTGATTCTTTTTTCTTATTTAGTTGTGAGAAAATTTCATCCCAAAATTTCTTATCTGGGGAACACTTTGATGAGAGATGTGGGGATGAGTTGGCTAAGGATATTGCATAAATGAGAATTGATGAGTGAACCAACTCTGAGTGGTTGAGAATTTGACCTTATAATTTATACACATTTAAAAGCTGTTTTTAGTGATTATAGGTCCTATGATTACAAAGAGTCTGAATCCTCCGCATTTTCCTTATTGACATTTCAACTTGGTTGATGTTCAGTGCATTTTGTTATTCATGAGAATCATAAGGTAGGGATTATTTTCTTCCTTTAAACATGAGGAGCTAGAAGCCTGTGGTTCCCACCTAGTTAAGAGGTTGGATTCATAGCCAGGTTTATATGACTGTAAATTGCATACTCTGAATTTTATGCTGAATATTTTGGTTTTCATAATAGAACCATATTCCAGTTTCTTTCCTACTTTTCTGTTTGGGCAAGCAATTTAATTTCTTTTTGCTTCTTTGCTTTCTCCATTTGTAAAACTGGCCATACTGCTTACATCATTCTGTTAGTTAAAAGCTTTAATGTTATTTTTAAATACTTTGAGATAATTGAAAAGACTATTATAAAATCTATACTAATAAAAGGGTAATATGCTAATTAGATTGGACATCTTCTGGACAAAGCCGCAGCAGCTGCGAGGGCCAAGGCCCAGTGGCGCAAGAGAGGCAACAGTGTCGAGGGCCCAGGCCAGTCCCACGCACGCCGGGTGGCCCCTCCATCTGCAGATGCGGCACTGGGAGAGGCGGGCTGGTTCCACCGGCTGCCACGTGGCCCCTCCATCTGCAGAGGCGGGGCGGCCTGCGGTCCTGGAGCCTCCACAGAGGCTGGACAGGGTGCGACCCAGGTGCCTCAACCTCCCACAGCCCCTCCCCCAGCCAGCCTGGCCCCAGTTGCTCCCCCCACACACACAAGTGGGCAGGAGGCAGGGCCAGTGCTAAGAAGCCAGGGCAGAGGGGCAGTAGCCCCCATGAAGGCAGCTGGCTTTGGCAGCAGCAGTGGAATGATGGGGGCAGCACCTTCTCCTGATCTTCCTGGTCATTTCTCGCGGAGTGAGGCCAGACTGTGGCTTAGGACATCCCCGAGGGATCCCAAGGGGCAGGCCAGGCTGAGGGAACTGCCCTCCAGTGCACGAATTTTCGTGCACCAGGTCTCTAGTGTTATATATAATTAAAATGATCAGATAGAACTTTTTTCTTACTAACGCAAAGAGCTCTTACTTAGTTTCTAGACATTATCTCTGTTATATCTTAGAGCCCAATGAAGCTCTTGTTATTAATGAGAAATTGAAGATTAAGAGGCTCTGTAAATTGCTTCCCCTCCCAACTATTTGGTGAGCAATAGAATGATGAAGGGAGAGGTGAGGTGTCATTGATACTTAAGAACTAAAGATCTTAGTGGTTTAATAAGGTTGCACATGTTGAAAGCACTTTATTAACTATGAAGCATTGTGTAAATGAAGGCTATTCTAGTTGAACCATCTTATTTATGGCTGAGATAAAAGGAGCCAGAGAGAGATTTAAGTGGCACTTTAGAATATTAAAAATAGTGCTCTAGTATGTGAGCCTGATCATCCAAGATGAGCCATTAGGATAGAAGTGAAATACATTTTTCTCCATTAAGTAAGTTGTTGGAATTGGGAAGCATTTAGTGCATCAATAATTTACTTTTTTTTTTCTATAGATTCCTGCAAGCTGGACAAATCCCTCAGGCAGATATCATATTGGCATAAAAAATGGCTATGACTTCTATCCAAAGGCTCTCAAGGAAAGGATACAGGTGATGTTCAATCTAGTATCACTGACTTATTTTCTTTCTCAAATTTTATTCCTACTGAAGAAAAAAATTATTAATTCTCACTAACTTTTAATTATTTTGGATGATGGGAGACTTTCAAACAATGACTTCTTAAAGAAAGATTCTGTTCAATGGAATTTTACCTATTAAAGTCACTGTTCTTAATATTGAACACATGCATAAGCTTAGGGAAACTGGATACACTGAAATTATATTAAATGTTTGTGCATTTGCGTTTTTCTGGGAAATGGCATATAGCTTTCATTGGATTTTTGAAAGACTTTTTTTTTTAACCTCAAAACGATTAAAGACAGTTGATTTAAAATCCATACTTTTTAGCTTTTATGACCATTTGTCCTATTTTTCCATAGGTTAGCCTTGATTCCAGTTAGTTATCATTCAGTACTAAGGAAAGTGTTACTCAAACCTAAAGCAGCTGCAGTATAGGAAGCACAAATCTGTCATTAGAAAAGTAGAGCTGTGACTAGAGGGATAAGGAGCCTGCTTTAAAGCAGCACTAGTCAGTAGACCTTTCAGTGATGATGGAAATGTTCAAAATGTTCAATATCTGTTCATTATGGTAGTCAGTAGCCACAGGTAGCTATTGTGAACTTGAAATGTGACTAGTATGACTAAGGAATTGAAATTTTAATTGATGTAATATATTAGAATTTCAGTTTAAAAAACACCATGTGGCTAGTGGCTCCTATATTTGACAGTGCCACTGTAGAAGATGGCTATGATACTAGTTACTGATGTAGACAGGGTTCAGGGCTTCAACTGTAAAATGAGATGTAAACCTTGAAAATGAGTCTGAAGGGTAAGACCTCTGGGTCCTTTTATCTAATCATAATATCATTATCTGCTTCTCCAGGGGTCTATGGACCATAAGAAGATATATTACATTTATAATAATCAATACTTGTTAGATTCCAATCATTATTACAAAAATAATGCACTTAACTTTTATTTGGTACTATTTTATTTTAAAATTTCAGGCTGAAGTACACATATGCAGCACAATGTTTTTATGCACTGTATTAAATTTAATCAACTGTGTTGATTAGGTATAAATTAACATACAAAAATAGAGTGATAAAGTTAAAGCTGAACCCCGCACTCCTTAGCTCAGTCAAGTTGCTTATTTTTCTGGAAAGGACTTTTCCTTTGGGAGGCACCATGGGTTAAAGACAATGGAAATTAAGGTAAGACCAATTTTAGTAAAAAATAAACCTATCAAGTCAAAGAGGATCAGAAATTAATATGCCAGAGAGGGGGGAAATTAAGGAAGCCTGCATGTCCATCAAATTCAGCTGCAATCTTCCTTCTGGATCCTATGCTTCTAGTTATCTTGAGACATTTCTCAGTTCTATAAGGTCCCAAAATACAGGTTTGTTTGTTTTTTTACTTTCATTGACTGGGAATTCAGTTATCTGACATTGTATTATTTACTCTTTGAAGGATTTAAATTGTGGCATACAATGCATAAAAATACATTTAGGTGTGTCTTGATAAGCTTCTCTCAAAACCTGGATGCAGTGAATGAAATCATTTTTTAATAATCCATTCATTGCTTTATCAACGTGATTATAAATGATTTTTTTATCCTCCTTGCGAGAATCATGTAGCATCACAGCTGATAACTAGGTCCACATATGAATGAATGCCATGTTTACCTGAATATCTGTCAACCTCATTGGGAGGTAATTTTTCTGTATTTACAGAAAGAACGGAAGGAAAAAATCTGGGACCCTGTTCACAGAATGGCCCTGGCAGAAGCTTGTAGAAAACAAGAAGAATTTGATGTTGCCAACAATTGCCCTTCTCAAGTTGGTGCTCGTCATTTTTATTTAAACATTACTATATGACCCTGTACCATAGAGTTCTTAGATAATTATTAATAGACTGTTTTTTCCCACAAGTTTTAAGTTGTTTAGTTTTACTCATTTTTTCTTTAGTGTTTATCTGAAATCAGTTCACATATGTACTAATTTTTAAAAACTTATTGAGCATATAAGAACATGTAAAGTGCTTAAATCTAAGTGTGTAGTCATGAATTATCACAAAATGAACATCGCATATTAGCAGCAGCATCTCATGCATCTTCCTAGTTATTGCTTTCTTGTTCCTTCTTAAAGGCAACCACCATCCTAACTTCTTTTTTTTTTTTAAATATATTTTTATTGATTTCAGAGAGGAATGAAGAGGGAGAGAGAGAGAGAAACATCCGTGATGAGAGAGAATCATGGTGGATCGGCTGCCTCCTGCAAGTCCCCCACTGGGGATCGAGCCCACAACCCGGGCATGTGCCCTTGACTGGAATCGAACCCGGGACCCCTCAGTTCGCAGGCCGACACTGAGCCAAACCGGCCAGGGCTTAACTTCTAAAACTATTGAATGATTTTGCCTATTTTGAAGTTTGTAAACTGGAATCATGCAGTGTGCGTTCTTTCATGTGTAGCTGATCTCATGCAATATATTTGTGAGATTCATCCGTATTTGGGGTGTTGAAATAGTTTGTTCACTTCCCTTGATATTTGTTGGATACAGCACAAATGTATATATCCATTCTACATATTGTTATTTTCTTTGTTTTCAGTTTTTGGCTATTATGAAAAATACTATTTTGAATATTCTTTGTGTGTGTGTGTGTGTTTAGATTATATAAGTGAAACCTTTGGTATTTGTCTTTCTCTGTCTGACTTAGTTCACTGATCATAATACCTTCCCATTCATGCTATCACAAATGGCAGGATTTCATTCTTTTTTATTGCTGAGTAATAGTTCATTGTATATATCTATCACATCTTTTTTTATCCAGTTACCGATTGATGGATGCCTAATTTGCTTTCATATCTTGGCTGTTGTAAATAATGCTGCAATGAACATAGGGGTGTAGATATCTTAAAATTTTTGGAATTTATAAAAATTAAATTTTTATTCACTAGAACCATTCAGGTGAATGTACAGCAGTCTAATGTAGTATGTAGTTAAAACATACTTAGGTTGAAGCATATGAAATTCTCATTATTGTAGATCAAAATGGTTAAATAGCTTATATGTACATGATAATGTATATAGTATATACTTAACGTAGTATAATCTAAAAGAGATAAGATAGTTTATGGTTCCTATTATTGGGTTCTTAAGAAACAGATTTTAAATGGAAACAGTCCCAATATAAAAATGTAAAAGTTGATAACCTATTTATAGCAATTTTATAATTACTTTTGAAAATGAGTAATGTAGATAAAGGATATGTAACGAAAACATGTTTTGGCCAAATGATATCACCAACATAAAACATAGTGTCCTTCTCAAAGTGGGTGGAGTGAGTGAATGAATGAAAGATTGAGTAAAGGAAGTATTATTTTTTAAATGTTTAATATATTAATTGATGCCTGCATCATTAAATTGAATGACAAGTTGCATAGATATAAAAAGAAAAATTTCTTAAAATTTTCCAGGGCAAAATAACTACTGTTAGGTCACAATGTCTTTTGTTATATGTTAATACAACTTTTCAAGAGTACAAAATATACTAATATTAATGTATTTTCCCATTGGTTAGGTAAATAAACTAATCAAAGAGGAGCTTCAAAGTCAAGTGGAATTGCTAAATTCTTTCGAGAAAAAATATAGTGATCCTGGCCCTGTATATGACTGCTTGGTATGGCACGATGGTGAAGTCTGGAGGTAAACTTCATGTATTTTACTAGAGGCCTGGTGCACGGATTCATGCACTGGTGGGGTCCCTTGGCATGGCCTGTGTGGATTGGGCCAAAACCAGCAGTGCAGTGTTGCCTGTCGCTCTTGCCTGCCACTCCAGCTCATCCCAGCCCCGCTGCGCCTGCATGAGCCCTGCATCTGGCGCCCATTGGTCAGCTGAGCAGCGCTCCCACTATGGGAGCACACTGATCACCAGGGGGCAGTTCCTGCATTGAGCGTCTGGTGGTCAGTGCGCGTCATAGCGACCAGCCATTCTAGTTGCTTGGGTTGCTCCAGGCGCTTAGGCATTTATATATTAGTATACAGTAGATAGCTCTTCATGGCAAAATATTTTTTGTCTACCCCGAAGGACATTAAACCCTCAAAACTGCCAGAGATTTGTTTTATTATTACATTAATATCACTAAGCAAAACTATTTGAAAGCCAAGTTGGCTTTTGGGTACTTTTGGATAAGCCTTTTGAACTTCTTAGTACTTTAGACACTAAACCTGACTCTTTTTCGTTTAAAGTTTATTTCACTAACCAGATAGTTATCAGTAACCAGAATTTATCAGTTTAATAATTGATATATATAAAAGTGTTCCTGATTGAAGTTGGGCAATTTGGAGAGTAACTTCAAGAGAATATTGCAAAGCATCTACTTTGGGCAAGCAAGGAAAGTTGAATGAAGATATCTAAATTGAGACAAGGTAGCTAAGTTGAAGTGAGGCGTTATAATACAGGTGGTATGATACAGATTTCTAAGATGGAATCCTAGCTGTTTGACCTTGAATATCTCTAATCTTGTTTTCTCATCTGTTGATTGAGATAATAATACTACTTTCCTAGAGGATTTTGTAAAAATTAATTTTGTTTCTAGACACAATATGCACTCAATAAATGTAAGCTTTTTCTGCTGTTACTAATAATAGTAATATTGATGATTTATACTAAGTTACCTATCCTAAACATTTTCAGTTTTTTTCTTAGTAGAATTGTATACTACAGATACATTTCTTGGAGTTGGTAGTATGACTTCTTGAAAACTATCTGCATGGAAATAGGAATGTGTTCTTAATACAGATATATAGGCATATGTGTATTTTAGGGTACCAGCAGTAAACCAGAGGCTTTCCTTAAAACTCCTTTTTTTGTTTCTTTTGCTTTGGATAGAATTATATTTTAATTTTTTTAAACCCCTAAAGCTTGAAATCAAATATAGTTTTGTAGTTTGAGTCCCTGTTCATATGCAGAGAATCATTTCCCAAGATACAGGACAAGATATGATGACTTGATTACTTTTCTCAGATTGTTTACTTTACAATGTACCCTTCTTAAAGGAGGTATTTCCTCCTATGGATGTCAGTACTATCTCATCTCTGACAATGGGTATAAATTTTTAATTGAATGAGAAATTCCTGCTCCATTTGCATTTTTCATTCAGATGATATTAAATATTAACGTAGTTTTTGCATGTATTCAGTTATGTTGTATGGGTGTGTGAATACATGTGAGTGTACACACATTTGTGAACATTTTTTTTTCCTACAAAGCTATGCAGAAAGCTTTGATCATAGTGATTGTAACATAAAAAGTGTTCAAAGGTATGGTTTAGCAAAATTTTGTATATCCTCTACATAGTGTAACATGAGACAGTCATTCCTAGTGATAAGGCTTAGGTGAATTTTATTGTGGGAGAGGAGTCAAGGTTAAATGTGAGGAAAATACTAGATACAAAACTGAGTATATGTGGGGAAAATGTACTACAAAAGGACTGAAAGAAATACTATAAAATTAGTAGGGATTGCATAGTGGGGCAATAGATGGTTTCAGTTACAGTATTTTACATGACTGAGAACTGCAGGCTGTTTTGTTCTCAGGGAAGGGAATTTAGAATCACGAGGTCCAGGGTGCCAGTGTATGTTTCCAGAAGGTTTACTTGGTCGTTAAGGCAGTTGACAGAGTAAGTGATAAATTATAACAGGTTGTCAACAGTATTCTAAGACACCTTTAGAATTTTTCTGTTGGAAATGATGTTTAATCAAACATTAAATGAAATGCAATCTGAAATCACTAGAGTAACTTTTAGAAAATATTATGAGTGAGGAATGTAGCAGAATTATGCTTCAAGTGCTACTGGGAATACCTTTTTTTAAAGCATCATAATATATCACTTAGGGCTTTAATCTCCCCACCTCATTTCAGAGTTGGATCCAGAATTTTTTTTCGGAGAATCTTAAAAACTCCACATCACACCTAAGGCCAACTTAGGCACAGCCATTTCTGAGGGAGAGTAAAGTGACCTTAAGTATCATGTGTTTGTTTTGTTTTTGTTTCACAAAGAATGCCAAGTCTATCCTCCCCCTGCCACATTTCCAGTAATTGTTAAACCCACATCTCTGCACTTAGTAGATAACCTAATATAACTATACTCTTAAGCAGGGGTCCTCAAACTTTTTAAACAGGGGGCCAGTTCACTGTCCCTCAGACCGTTGGAGGGCCGGACTATAGTTTAAAAAAAAACTATGAACAAATTCCTATGCACACTGCACATATCTTATTTTGAAGTAAAAAAACAAAACGGGAACAAATACAATATTTGTATTTGCATGTGGCCCGCGGGCCGTAGTTTGAGGACCCCTGCTCAGGAGGTATGGTGTCAAACTCACTATATCCTTATGGAGCAAAAAACTGGTTGAGAGAAATAGTATGTATTTATAGAGGATTACATAAAGGAAAGACCATAGATTTGTTTGTTTTCAATAGTTTTTTATTTTGTTATCTCAGGTTTTTTGTTTTGTTTTGGGATTTTTTTTTTTTAGATTTGAGGAAAGCTGTGGATTTTTTCCATAGAAAATTAAACAAATGTATTCAAAATGTTTAGGAATTTATAAACCCTAAGTCCCTAATTTTTTCCATGAACCTCATTTTCATATTCCCTTTCTCTGTATTCTGACAACTGTTCCTTGAATTAAGCCAACCAGATCTTCAGAAAGTTATAACCTTGCACCACATTCATGGAGTTATTATTGAAGTTACTAATATTTATGTTTATTTTGATAGCATGTTTGAATTGTTGAGTCACTTTATATTGATGGTGGTTATAAGAAACTGATCTGTGAAATGCATCACTGTATTTGCTGTGATAATTTTTAAAATCATTTTTTATTTTCCAATTACAGTTGACATGCAATATTATATTAGTTTCAGGTGTACAACTGAATCAAAATTGGGCATTATATAACTTACTAAGTGATCATCCTGATAAATCTTGTACCCATCTGACACCACACATATTATTAGAATATTGTTGACTGCATTTCCTGTGCTGTACTTTACATCCCTGTGAATATTCTCTAACTACCAATTTGTACTTCCCAACCCCTTCACCTTTTTCACCCATCCCCATTCACAACCATCAAAATGTTCTCTGTATCTGTGAGTCTGTTTCTGTTCTGTTTATCTTGTTTTTTTAGATTCAATTTTTATCTTTTCTTTTTCTTCTTAAAGAAGACCCTTTAACATTTCACGTATTACTGGTTTGGTGGTGATGAACTCCCTAGCATTTTTTCTTCTGGGAATCTTTTATCTGTCCTTCCATTCTAAAAGATAGCTTTGCTGGGTAGAGTAATCTTGGTTGTAGATCCTGGCTTTTTGTCACTGAATATTTCTTGCCAATCCCTTCTGGTCTACAAAATTTCTATTGAGAAATCAGCTTACAGTCTTATGGGTGCTCCCTTGTAGGTAACTAATTACTTTTCTCTTGCTGCTTTTTATATTCTCTCTTTGTCTTTATCTTCGGCATTTTAATTATGATGTGTCTTGATGTGGGTCACTTTGGGTTCATCTTATTGGGACTCTCTGCACTTCCTGGATTTGTATGCCTTTTCCTTTACCATGTTAGGGAAGTTTTCTGTCATTATTTTTCAAATAGGTTTTCAGTTTCTTGCGTTATCTCTCTTTTTCTTCTGGCACCCCCATGATTCAAATGTTGGTACACTTGAAGTCAACCTAGAGGCTCCTTACAATATCCTACATTTGTTTAATACATTTTTCTTTTGCTGTTGTGCCTGGGTATTTTTTTACTTTCTTATTATCCAAATCACTGATTTGATTCTCAGCTTCATCTATTCTACTGTTGATTCCCTGTAAATTCTTCGTTTCAGTTAATGTATCATTCATTTCTGACTTTCTTTTTTATGGTTTTGTATGTCCTTATTTTAAGCTGTTGACGCTCTCACTAAGTTCAGCTACTCTTTGCTGGAGTTCATTGAGCATCCTTATAATTAGTGTTTTGAACTCTGCATCTAATAGATTGCTTGTCTCCATCTGGTTAGCTCTTTTTCTGGAGTTTTATTCTACTATTGGTCTGGTGCACAGATTCGTGTACATTGAAAGGAAATTAACTAGAAGAAATAATAGCAAACAGTGCCCCAACAACAAGATAGCACACGGCCGAAGATGGAATAACATGGACCCGTGAGGAATCGGACTCCCTTCTCTCTGGTTCCGGGGTGCGTCACTCAAGAGCCGCTGCTGCCCAGTCACCGCAGCTTGGCACTAAACCAGATTTGGAGCCGACAGTGCCCCAGCAACAATGTATCCCACGGCCGGAGGTGGAATTGCGCAGCCCTGTGAGGAATTGGGCTCCCTCCTCTCTGGTTTCGGGTGCATCACCCAAGAACCGCTGCTGCCAAGTCACCGGAGTTTGGCAGCTCCTGCATTAAGCGTCTGCCCCCTGGTGGTCAGTGCATGTCATATGTACTGGCCAGTCGGACAGTTGGTTGGTCACTTATATATATAGGTCTCTTTCAGTTGGGACATGTTTCTTTGTCTCCTCGTTTTGGCAGTCTCTCTGTTTTTGTTTCTATGTATTAGATAGAGCTGTTGTATCTCTCAGGCTTGGTAGGGTTGCCTAATGTAATGTCCTGTAGGGTTCAGTGTCACAGCCTCCCCGTTCATCTGATCTGGGCACTCCAGGTGCACTCCCCCCTCCAATCCCCTGTTTGGGCTGTGTACACCTTTTATAGTTGAACCTTAATTGCTGTGGGCACCTCATTGGGAGGGGTTTACTCTCAAGCCAATCAGCTGCAAGAACTGGTTGCAACCAGCATGGTGGATCAACTGTGTAGGGGCCCACCCAACAGAGTAGGACTAACTTCAGCAGGGCTCTGATGTCCACTGAGCCTGGTCCTTGAGTGTGTGCTTGTGGAGGTGGTTGGATGCTGCTTCTGTATGGCCTGAAGCTATCCACCCTGTGCACTGGCTCTGGGGCCTCCTGGGAGGTGCAGGCCAAGTCAGCCACATGGCATGAGCTATAAAACAATCTGTAGGTGGCTGCTATTTGTGCTGGGCTTGGAGGTGCAGAGGCCACGTTGTGAACCAAAGCCAGCTGCCACTAGTGCCAGGCCTGGGGCCATTTCTTGAGCAGCATGTGGCACATCCATGAGATTCTGCTTGTTTGAAAGATTTTAGGAAAATCTGAAGCATGATCCAAGACAGGTCATTCTTATGGAAAATGCATTGGAAACAGCTGGGTGGGCCTGCTAGTTGGGTGGAATGGAGTCTCAGGGGAATAACCAGGGTGGGTGAATGGTGTTAGCCATGTTGATGGAGACTCAGACATGGTGCCTACCTGCCAGTTCAGGAGGGGGAGGGTCTACAGGGGGCTCATCAAAGGAACAATGGCCTTTGCCAGCACTTTTGCCTGTGAGAAAACCACCCCTGCTCTTGCCCTGATGCCAGACAATTTAGTTCCTTCCCATATGTCCTTGGTGCCTTTTGAGTTGCTTCTCCAGCACTGAAGCTCAGAATGAGTGAGTCTGAGTACGTTTGTGTGCTGGCTCTTTAAAGGAACACCTAGGACTCTAGCCTCCCTCTATTTCACTTAGCAACAATCCCTGCTGCGCTTTATAGCCAGAAATTATGGGGAGTTCTCTTCCTGGCACTGGAACTCTGGCTGGGGGGCTGGTGGAGGGCTGGGACACCCCTCACCTCCCCACCCCAACTCCTCAGGGTGTTCTCTGTAGCTGAGGTAGCCCTCCTGATTTTTATCCACCATACATGGGTGTGGGACCAGCTCGTTCTCATCTCCTCTCCTCCAACCAGTCTCCATGTGGCTTCTTTATACCCTTAGTTGTAGGACTGTGTTCAGCTAGATTTCAGGCAGTTCTGAATGATAGTTCTATAGTTAAGTTGTAATTTTGCTGTGGTTGTGGGAGGATGCCAGTACCCCATTTACCTACACTACCATCTTGACTGCCCTTGGCTGTGAGAATGTTGTTAAAAGTGTTGATTCATCCGTTATTTCATCATTTGGCAAATATTTGAGTAGCTTCATTGAGTAGGTGGACTCTCTAGAAGCTACTCCATGGAGCCTAGACCCTGTGGAATCAAGTATTGGGGTCATCTGAATCCATCTAGGAGTCATCAAGAAAGGTTTCATTGAAGGATTAGCAGAAGTTAGCTAAGCAAAGAGGGTAGAAAAGGGGAGGTGAAGGTTAGAGGGGGAAGATCCAGAGGACAACAAGGAGCTGGTAGAAATTTACAATGTATTATAGGCTACACAAAAGAAAGGGAGGGCTTAGAAGGGATTTCCAGGAGGGATCCTAACCATCTATTTTGGAACCAAAAGTGCTGCTCTGTCTTGCAAATACAGAGGATTTGATGGAATACATTTTACCTTTTAACTTCAGTCCTACCTCCATTTGACATGCTACTTGTTTTCTCTTGTCCTAATTTTTCTCCTAAGTGTTCAATCTTATATATGTTGCTATATTGTATGTTTTTTTTGAAATGTTGTAAATCATTTTGGCTACACATTGATTGAAGTCTATACATAAACACAAACTGACAGTTTTAGAGATCCTTCTTTCCAAATTGTTGTAGTTTGTTCATAGAATATACATGCCTTAGTGTTTATAATAAACTAGTGGCCCAATTCATGCACATTGAAAGGAAATTAATTAGAAAAAATATTTTAATATTGCTATTTGCCCTTTCTCTATAATAGAAGTGTCAAACAAATTCACAATCGACAATGACAGATCGAAACACATGGGTGCGTTGGGTGCCAGCGAGAGCTTTATATGTATAGCGCATGTGTGAGTCAACTTAGCCTTTTAGATATATAGAATAAACTTGCTTAATTAGACCTGCTTTCTGATTTAGATAAACTTTTTCCATCCCAGTGAAGCACCCCAACTTCTCTTTCAGGTAATTGTCAGCAACACAGCAGTAAATATCAACATGAATCAGATTATTATTGTAGATCACACAGGGAGAACAAAGGGTAAAATATTTAACTGCAGCAGTGTTTGACTGTATTCTGCGCAGTGAGAAAACCTGAAGTCATTTTCAAACGCCACCATTTCTTCTTTTTAGTCGAGTCAAGTTTCTGAACTTTCTAAATCTTTGTTTTCTCGCTAATGAAAAGAAAATAGGATTCCACCAAGTCTCCTATCTACCTAACTCCAGGATTTCTGTGAGGATCAAATGAGATGAGGCACGAGAAAACGCTTTACAGACATTTATTTAAAGTGTGAAATGCCCTGACCGGTTTGGCTCAGTGGATAGAGCGTCGGCCTGCAGACTGAAGGGTCCTGGGTTCGATTCCAGTCAAGGGCATGTACCTTGGTTGTGGGCACATCCCCAGTAGGGAGTATGCAGGAGGCAGCTGATTGATGTTTCTCTTTCATTGGTGTTTCTCTCTATTCCTCTCCCTTCTTCTCTGTAAAAAATCAATACAATATATTTAAAAAATAAATAAAAAAAATAATAAAGTGTGAAATGTTTGCACCTGGCTAT
Organism: Myotis nattereri; assembly: GCF_964212035.1. Classification (NCBI taxonomy): domain Eukaryota; kingdom Metazoa; phylum Chordata; class Mammalia; order Chiroptera; family Vespertilionidae; genus Myotis; species Myotis nattereri. The sequence continues at coordinate 37,656,199 of NC_138076.1, read as the reverse complement.
AAAGCAAGTCGGGTTCCTGGGTTGAAGAAACTGCAAGGAGGCTAGGTGTTGCTAGGAAGCCGGGCGTTTCCGGGTTGGGCTGAACTGTGGGCCGCATTTTTGGGCATGGGGTCTCAGCAGCGTTGGCTGCAATTTGGTGGGATATTGCTCCAGGATGGTGGTGGGGCCTGTGTCCCACTTGGAGGAAGCCAAGTGTTGGTTTGTCGACACCGGATCCGTGGTGTTGGCCAGTGCACATCATGGCAGCTCCTGCATTGAGTGTCTCGCACCTGCTGATGGCACCAAGCGAACGGGACTGGCACCAGGCACCGGCAGCAGGTGCAAGAGGTGGCTCTGGTGCTGGCTGCAGGTGCGAGCAGGGCTGTTGCCAGCAGTGGGTGCAAGAGGTGGCTGCCAGCCCCAGTTGCCTCTCAGGAGCAGGGGGAGGTGGAAAAGCCCTGAGGGGTGATCGGGGCTGGTGCCAGGTGATGACAGCAAGTGTGAGTGGGACTGGCGCCGGCAGCAGGTGCAAGCACTGGGTGGGACCATGGCACGTGGGAGCAAAGAATTTTCAGTAACCACCAAAGGCTCGCCCGGATGACAGTGACTGGCGCCCTGCATTGGTCTGGTGCCCATGCTCACCTGCTTCACCATCCCACCATGGCTATCGCCTGCCTTGTTCTGTGCTCTGCTGCCTGCTACCGTCACCTGCCATGTTCCACGTGTACCCCCTGGTGGTCATCACACATCATAGCAACTGGTTGTTCGATTGTTCGACTGTTTTGTCTATTTGCATATTAGGGTTTTATATATAGAGATTAGAGACCTGCTGCACAAAAACTTGTGCAATGGGGCAGTGTCCCTCAGCCTGGCCTGCCTCGTCTCACAGTTTGGGAGCCCTCAGGATGTCCTACTAACAGCTTAGGCCCACTTCCCGGGGAGCGGGCCTAAGCCGAAGTCTGGCCTTTCTCTGTTGGAGGTGACTGGGCTGATCATGGGAAGGTGCCTCCCCCATCACCCCACTGCTACTGCCACTGCCGGCCGCCCGCCCTCCTTGGCCCTTGTAGCCGCTGCGGCTTTGTCTGGAGGGACGTCCGGAAGACGTCTGGTCTATCTGGCCTAATCAGCATATTACCCTTTTATTAGTATAGATAGATGGCTTCTATACAATTAAAAAGTTAAACTGGGAAAGAGCAGATAGGACAACCATAAACTATGTAGAAAATGCTTTTTGTTAAATAGTTTGCCTAAGGCTGTTACAACTGTGGGATGGTGGCTCAACAATAGAACTTGCTTTAAGGAGCTTGCATACACAGTGGGTCCAGCAGCCACTTCTAGAAGAAGCAGGAAGTAAGGCCTAGGCTATCTGTGAAAATCATCCTAAAAATATTCTTAGCTCTAGGCTAAGCTTTGTTCTAATTTCTTAAGTGGGCTGTAAGGCTTCCTGCCTGGAATTTTGTGACACTACCTTACCTAATCTTTGCTGATGACTGTGAAACAGAGAAATTTAAACAAGGCAGTTACTGTGTTTGCTGTGGTTGAAACAGATAGGGTAGTAAGAATATTCCTGAGAAGCAACATTATGTAGTTTTCTGGAAGATAAGACAATAGATTTCATTATCTATTCTATATTCTGAATTTACAGAGCCTGCATTGATTCGAATGAAGACGGGGACTTGAGTAAATCTACTGTATTGAGAAACTACAAAGAAGCCCAAGAATATAGTTCTTTTGGCACAGCTGAGATGTTGAATTACTCCGTTAATATATATGATGATGGAAACTTGCTCTCTATTGTGACCAGTGGAGGTATTCTGTTTCAGATATGCTAATTAGAGTTAAATTTACAAAGTGCAAGATGATAAATTTCTATAGCCAAAAGCAGCCTCATAGAGAATTTAGAGATTGCAACTGAAGAACTAGGTCTGGAATAATAGATGTAATTTGGTTCCTTGGCAAAGTGTTGTTCCTTAAAATCATAGTCATGTAGGATCCCTTCCAAGAATATAAAGTCTGGCCTTTCTCTGTTGGAGGTGACCAACACAGAAAAAATGTGGTGGTCCAACCACAGAAAAAATCCATCAGCATAATTCATCTAAAGAACAGTAATTTCACTTCCAAATATTAATCTGAGAGAAATTCAAACTGTTTTTTAAATGACACCGAATGCTATAGTAAAGATCTTTTTACCTGATTGTACTGTCAGGTGAAACAATCTAAATACCCATCAACAAAAGAATAGTTTTTTTAAAAAATTGTGTTATTCATACTGTGGAATATTATACAGCAATCAAAACAAATTTTTATATACCTATATCTCAAATATATAAATTTTAAATATATTAATGATAAAACGTGTGTAAAATATGCCATATATACACAGTGTTTATGGATATGTGTGTGTATATGGTAACAATATAGATGTAAGTAAATGCACACTAGCTTCTGGATAGTGGTTATTCCTGGTGAAGGAGCAAAAGGAATGAGGTCAGAAGACTTTAATTATTTTTTTTTAATTTAAATTTCATTTTTTAGCTACAGTTTACATTTATTATTTTGCATTAGTTTCAGGTACACAGTATAGGTTAGACAATCATATACTTTCCAAAGTGTGAAAGACAACTCTTTATCACCCCCTTCCCCAACTTAAGACATAGCTGAATAGCTAAAGCACAATATATACTGTGTGTGTGCGCACACACAATTTGATAAGTTTTGAAAGATGCATACTCTCAGGAAACCATCACCACAGTCAAGATAATGAACATTTCCATCACACCCACAGTTTGCTTGTCTTCTTGTATAATCCAGCCCTGTCTCCACCCACAACCCCAGCTAGCCACAGAACTGCTTTCTGTCACTCTAGATTAGTTTACATTTTCTAGAATTTTATGTAAGTGGAATAAGAATATGTTTTTTGGGGTGTTTGTGTGTGTGTGTGTGTGTGTGTGTTTGGTGTGTTTCTTTTGGCCAGCCTTATTTCAGGGTAATGGTTTGAAATTTATTTATATTATGATTATAAATAGCTTATTCCTTATTTAGGAGTAGTATTTCATGATGTGAGTACATCATGGTTTGTTTATCCATTCACCTTCTGGTAGACATTTGCATTGTTTCAACATTTGTGTACAAGTCTCTGTGTGGAAATATGTTTTTGTTTAACTTGGAATGATATCTAGGAGAACTGGTTAGTTACAGTAGGCATATATTTAACTTAAGAAACTCCCAGGCTGTTTTTCTTCAGTGGCTGTACACTCTGCATTCCACCAGCAGAGCATGAGTGCTCCAGAAGCTCCACATTCTTGTCCCCACACAGTGTGGCCAGTAAACTTAATTTTAGCCATTTTAACTGATAGGTGGTGGTGGTGGCAAAGTTTTTTTGGGTCTTGGTTGGGGAGATTACATTAAAATCCAACTTTCCTATTTTTTTATTTTTGTTTTGTTAATCCTCACCTGATGATATTTTTTTCCATTGATTGATTTTTTGAGAGAGAGTGGAAGGGAGGGAGAAAGAAAAAACATTAATATAAGAGAGATACATCTATTGGTTGCCTCTGTCATGCACTCCAACAGGGGCTGGGCATCGGACCTGCAACCCAGGTACATGCCCTTGACAGGGAATTAAACCCACGATCCTTCTGTGCACGGGTGGAGTGGACACTAACCATTGAGAACACTGACCAGGGCTCCAGCTTTTTTGTTTTTATTGGAAAAAAATAAGACAGGAAGAATTGTAATGTTGGATCCATATTCATACAAAACAACAGTTGTCTAGAGTAGAGGAGTCTCAGCATAGCAGCAGACCCAGTTGGAAGAGTCTTACTCTCTCATTTCTCCTGGAGCTCCAAATATTCCAGTGTCACTCAAACATAAAGGCCCAGTACCAGTTGTAATTTATCATTATGTTTGTTTTACTGTTTATCTAACAGTAGTGTGACATTTCTCTCTACCCAAAGTCTTTTAAAAAACTTTTCAATTAAAAAAAGGCCCAATTTTTTTTGTTTTTGTTTATTTCATTGGTATATGACATTTATAGAGAAAAGTATACAAATCACAAATTGTATATGCATTGAATTATCACAGGTGAATACGCTGTCTAACTACCACCCAAGTCAAGAAATAAAAACATTGGCACGGCTCCCATTATTTCTCTTCCTAACTACTAACACACCCTCCCTCCCAAAGTTAACTACTGTCCTTATTTCTATTAGCACATTAGATTGAACCATCTGGTATTGCTGTTTATGGATCAGAAATGATTAAATAGTGGTAATTGCACAGGTTCAATGTTATTATGGTGATATTTCCATTTATATAAGTGGATTATTCATTATATACCCTTTTGTGTATGACTTAAATAAGCCTTATTTTTGTGTCCCTCATCCTATAGTGAATAGAAGTTCATATTTATTGCTGTATAATCTTTAATTCTGTAAATACAACATATATTCATTCAACTTTTTTAATTTTATAAGCAATGCTGCCATGAGCAATTTTGCATTTGTTTTTTACTGTGCACACATTTCTGTTGGGTACATAGCTAGAGGTGGAATTGCTAAGTCATAGGGTATGCCTGTGTGCAGCTTTCCAAAATGCTAGTCTGCTCTTACACTAGCATTGTGTGAGTGCACATCCCCATCCATGGTTGCTATTGTCAGTCAGCCTTAGAGTTGTAGCCATTCTGAAAGGTATGTGGCTTTGATTTGTATTTCTCAGACAGACTAATGAAGTTGAACATATTTTCATATATTTATGAGTCATTTGAATTCCTCTTTTGTGAAATGCTTTTTAAGTGTTTCACCCATTTTTCTTTCACATTCCTTCTTTTCCTTTGGATTTGAAGGTTACATTCTGGATATAAGTTTTTTGTCAATTATATATATTGCAAACACTTCCTCATCCGTGTGAATTGCATTTTTGCTCTCAATGAACAGGGTAGTAGAATAGTGTATGGAATTCAAAGAGTTTTCATTTTTTTGTGAATTATTGATAAAATTAAGGGAATATATTATTAAATATTAAGGTGAGGGTATATTATTAAATTATTTTTATCATGATTAATATAAAAATTGAATGGTTAGAACTTTGAATCTGTGAGAGTATTTTGTCACGTTTTCCTCTTTTTGCCTCTAGGAGCTCATGGAACTCATGTAGCTAGTATAGCTGCTGGGCATTTTCCAGAAGAACCTGAACGGAATGGTGTGGCTCCTGGTGCCCAAATTCTTTCAATCAAGATTGGTGATACAAGACTGAGCACAATGGAAACAGGCACAGGCCTTATAAGAGCTGTGAGTTTTTGTGAGATGTTGATGAGAAGTTAATAATTGATGATCTGCGATGTTTTTAGGTTTATAAAGTGCTTTGGGCTTACCAAGAGTATTTTTCAGTTGTTTTGTTAAAATTATTAGGATAAAGTTTCTTGGGAAATATACAAATATTATTCATATTATACTTCTCATTTCTACTAAATCTCCTAACGAGCTATTTTGAGGTACTTTAAAACAACCAAAAAGGCCTCTTTACCATCTTACTCCATTAGCCTAAGAAGAATTTAACTAATACACTACATTTTATTTTAATATGAATCATATTTTAATTTAATTTTGGTAAGAACCATTCCATTTTCTCTTCCTCTCCCCTATTCCGATCTGCAAATGCTAGTTTTGTTTTGTGTGTGGGTTTTTGTTTGTTTGTTTTTGTAATTTTAAAAATCCCTACCTAGGGACATGCTTTTATTGATTTGAGGGAGACAGAGGGGGAGAGGGAGAGGGAGAGAGAGAGAAAACCATTGATGTGAGAGAGAAACATTGATTGGTTGCTTCTTACAGATTCCGATTGTATATCAAACCCAAAACCTAGTATGTGCCCTGACCAGGAATTGAACCCACAAACTTTTGGTGTATGCGACTATGTACCAATTGAGCCTCACTGGCCAGGTCTCTAGTTTTGGTTTTTATAGATATTTACTATACGCTGTCTCCCCCTACCTTTTTAAAAGTTTATTAACCATTTGCTTAGAAGTAACATATATTTGGATTTAAGTTAGAATATGATTAAGAAACTGTGGGATTCTATGCCTTTATTTTACTGGCATGTCTGTTTCTGTGCATTGCTTCCTAAATTAGATTATTCATCTTTTTAATAGATGATAGAAGTTATAAACCATAAGTGTGATCTTGTCAACTACAGCTATGGAGAAGCAACTCACTGGCCAAATTCTGGGTGAGTGTTCTTTGTCTCCTTTTACCTATAGATACTTAGCAGAATAAGAATATGAAATGCTTTTCATAACTGGGTTGAAAATTATAATTGAAAAATGCAGTCATTATGTTTCCTAGATCTGGCCCTCCTTCCATGGTCGTATTCATGATATCCTTATTTCCCCTACCCAGGGATATCCCACATCCCATCTGTCACTAGAATTCCTTATCCATAATCAGCCTCAACTCTTCCAGGTGTAATTACCTGACCAAACTCCATATTGTGGAAACCCTGGCATTCCCTTCAGTGATCCCATACCTGCACTGCCAGACTTTTCAGGAGAAACACACTGACAACCCACTTCAGGTTTAAGATCACAGATATGAGATTGTTCATACAGCATTGTCTGATTACATTGCATTTACCCTTTCCCTCCTGTATGACCATTTTATACCTCTTAAAGACCTTCGGTGACCTTCCCTCTCTTTCCTGAGTAAAGTTCTCCCCTCTTCTTTTCCCAGAGAGAACAAAAGCACTAAGCAGGGGACTTTGTGCCCTTCCTGTGACCTCCTCTAACCCCACCTTCTCTGCCTTCCCTGTTGTGTAATGAAAGAAGTGCCAGGATCAAGTCACTCAAGCCTCTGAGATCTCTATCTCATTTCCTCTCTCCTTTACTGCATTATTATACAGATATGCTCTAGAGTCGCCAGCCTTAAAACAGACACAAAACCTCTTCATTTCATACTGCTTTCATTCACTTTTCCAGGAAAACTTAGTGTGTATGTTCACATTCTACGTCTTTTCCCAACCCTTCCTCCCTGTGTCATGAGTATCTTCCTGCTGCCAAATCTAGTGGTTTAGTCTTGACCTCATGCTACCTTACCTTTTTTCTTCATAATAGTAACTTTGACATTACCTTACTTAGAGTATTATCATACTGATCATTTTCTCCCTCCCACCACCAGGCCATTCATATATACCTATCATTCAGTGTCTGAGGTTCTTTAATAAAATACTGCCAAAGTCCAAATTTTACCAAGCCCAGACCTTGTAGTTTGCTATTTTCTAATAACTTACTGTTTCCAGAAAGCTAGTACTACTAAGTTTCTATGACACATCCTTTTCTTGTCCTTTTAACAAGTACCCTGTCATCCTCAGACATTTTATTTGTGAATGCAATCTTGTCCCTTCTTTTTGCTTCAGTATCTTATTTACCTACGTGTATTTCTTTCTCTCCTTTGATATGCATCCATTTAAAGTCATTTCCCCTGATACCCTTCTTTTGTACTTTGGAGTATCCTTAGCCCTATACCTTTGTTATATTGACTCCATTTTCTTCATGGTCTAACTTCATCTCTTTTAATTAATACCAGTACATTTTTCTTGTTTGCTATCAAGCTCTAACCAGATTTCTTATATTTTAAATCATTCTCTTAAGTTCTCCCTAGTGGTTTATTTCCCCTTCACTTTTGCCACTAATTACAAATATATCTAGGAATTCCCCAAGAGTTGTTTCTGAATATGTTACTTTAAGTGGAATGGGACTGAAAGTACCAGTTGCCCCACTACTTAGTCACAGCTAATCATTCAGTATCCTTTTGTAGTTTTCCCCATATGTATTCAATTTTGTATCTAGCATTTCTCCACATTTAACCTGGCCTCATAACTGCTTCCCAACTCTAAAATCTAACTAGGGTGCATCACCTGGATTGGCTGTATCATGTTCCACCAATGGTGGCACCAAAAGTTACTTAACCACTCATTTGAACAATATTTTGCTATTATATATACTTTTGGAATAGAGGCTAAGCATTTATTGTTTAAGAATGTCCCGATCTCCATTTCACCTAAGAACAGGAACAAGACAGATGCCCTCTTTCACCACTCCTGTTTAACATAGTACTGAAAGTGCTAGCCATAGTGATTAGACAAGAAGAAGAAATAAAAGGCATCCAAATTGGAAAAGAAGTAAAACTTAATATTTGCAAATGACATGATATTATACATAGAAAACCCTAAAGACTCCATCAAAAAATTATTATACTTAATAACTGAATTTGGCAATGTAGCAGGATACAAAATTAATACCCAGAAATCTATGGCATTTTTATACAACAATAGTGAACTTACAGAAAGAGAGATTTAAAAAACAATCCCATTTAGCATTGCACCAAGAAAATTAAGATATCTAGGAATAAATTAAGTAAGGAGGTTAAAAAACCTCTACTTGGAAAACTAGACGACATTGAAAAAAGACATAGTGGAAGACATAAACAAATGGAATAATATACCGTGTTCATGGATTGGTAGAATCAACATCATTAAAATGTCCATACTACCCAAAGTAATCTATAGATTCAGTGCATTCCCCATTAAAATACCAACGGCATATTTCACAGATAAACTCTCCTAAAATTCATATGGAATAAAAAAACAGACCCCGAATAGCCACAGAAATCCTGAGAAAGAAGAACAAAGTAGGAGGGATATCAATACCAGGTATCAGGCAATATTACAAAGCCACTGTCCTCAAAACTGCCTGGTACTGGCACAAGAACAGACATATAGACAAATGGAACAGAACATAGAACCCAGAAATAGACCCAAGCCGTTACGCTCAATTAATACTTGACAAAGGAGGCAAGAGCATACAATGGAATCAAGACAGTCTCTTCAGTAAATGATGTTGGGAAAATTGGACAGATACATGCAAAATAATGAAATTAGACCACCAACTTACACCATACACAAAACTAAACTCAAAATGAATAAAGGACTTAAATGTAAGATGGGAAACCATAAAATCATAGTGGAATCCACAGGCAGCAAAATATCAGACATATGTCATAGCAGTATCCTTACTGATACTGTTCCTAGGGCAATGGAAACTAAGGAGAAAATAAATAAATGGACTACATTAAAATAAAAAGCTTCAGCATAGCAAAAGAAACCATCAACAAAAAAATAAAGCCCACTGCATGGGAGAACATATTTGCAGTGTTATTTCCAGTAAGGGTTTAATCTCCAAAATTTATAGGGAACTCATACAACTTAACAAAAGGAAGATAAACAGTCCAATAAAAAAATGAGCAATGGACCTAAATAGACACTTTTCAAAAGAGGATGTACAGAAGGCCAAGAGACATATGAAAATATGCTCAAAGTAATCATCTGAGAAATGCAAATCAAAACGACAATGCGGTACCACCTTACACCTGTCAGAATGGCTATCATTAACAAAGCAACAAACGACAAGTGCTGGCGAGGATGTGGAGGAAAAGGAACCCTCGTGCACTGCTGGTGGGAATGCAGACTGGTGCTGCCACTGTGGAGAACACTGGAGTTTCCTCAAAAAATTAAAAATGGAACCCCCATTTGACCCAGTAATCCCACTTCTAGGAATATATCCCAAGAAATCAGAAATACAGTCAGAAAAGATATATGCACCTCTATTTTCATAGTAGCACAGTTTATAATAGCTAAGATTTGGAAACAGCCTAAGTGCCCATCAGCAGATGAGTGGATTAAAAAACTGTGGTACATCTACACAGTGGAATACTATGTTGCTGTAAAAAAGAAGGAACTTCTACCACTTGCAACAGCATGGATGGAACTGGAGAGCATTATGCTGAGCGAAATAAGCCAGTCGGAGAAAGATAAATAATCACATGAACTCACTCATTTGTAGAAAATAATGAACTACATAAACTGATGAACAAAAATAGATCCAGAGATAGGGAAGCATCAAGGGGTGGGGAGGGTAGAGATCAACAAAAGGACTTTTATACATGCATATAAGCATAACCAGTGGACACAGACAGTGGCGGGGCGGGGGGGGGGGGGGGTGAGGGAATGTGTTGAGGGGCATGGGAGGGGGAGTGGCTGGGGTAAGGCCAATGGGGGAAAAAGGAGACATGTAATACTTTAATAATCAATAAAGAAAAAAATAAAGAATGTCCCAATCTGAGTGATTCTAATGCACATTTCCTTATATATAGCCATTGTTTTAGTTCTGTTACTTGAATCCATATTCTAGTCTTTTTTTAAATATATAAACCATATTTGCAGATATTTTCATGTAATATAGATTTTGAAAAGTGGGACAATTTTTTATGTTTAAAGGAATTCTCTCTCTCTTTCAGGAGAATTTGTGAAGTCATTAATGAAGCAGTGTGGAAGCATAATATAATTTATATTTCCAGTGCTGGAAACAATGGTCCATGCCTTTCTACAGTTGGTTGTCCTGGTGGAACTACATCAAGTGTAATAGGTGAGTTTCCTATTTTAGAAATGGACTTGTTTAAAAAATCAGCAAACAAAAAACACCTCAGTTAATCCAATGTTAATTGGATCTCGTCTATGCAAGGCACCATAAACCTTAAATACAACCTCGGGAAACTGAAATCTAGTTAGAGGTCTGCTGATCTGGAGTTGACTCTGAAGTAGACTGGAGTAAGTGGTTGAATGAAGGTACAGATAAGTGCTGTGGGATTACAAAAGTGGCTACTTCTGATTTGAGAATTTAGGTAAGAATGGGGGATTAAGGATTTCCATCAGTAGAAATGATCAAGGAAAGGGCTTTCCAGACTACGTGAACAATGTAAAGACACTTTCTTTACTTTTGTTTTTCCCAATATATTTTTATTGATTTCAGAGGGGACATGAGAGGGGGAGAGAAACATCAATAATGAGAGAAAATCATTGATTGTTTGCCTCGTACACTCCCCACATTGGGGGTAGAGCCCACAGCCCAGGCATATGGCCTGACCGGGAATTGAACCATGACCTCCTGGTTCATAGATTGACACTCAACTACTAAGCCACGCTGGCAGAGCCACTTCCTTTACTTTTTATTTATAGTGTATGACTACTTAGTTCATAGTATAGTTTTCTCCTTTCATTTCTTAGAAAATGCAGAAAGAACCAGATGTTGAAGAAGAAAGCTCTATTAATGAGAAGCACAGTTGCACCACATTTGTTCCATAAACGTGGCTTTTTTTCCATTCTTTGATCTTTAGATATGCTGCAGTGTTGTCCTTTTCATTGTACTCTAATGGGAAAAAAATGCCTATCTACAAGAGCTATGGGAAATCAAAATTAGTTACAGTCATAGTATGAAAATAAGACAGCTTGCATTATAGTACTATCTGCTAACTTATGCAGAAAAACCCACAAAATATAAAACCCACACCCTGTTCTTTTTAAATATTTAGTGTGAATAAGAAGGATGAATTGAAAGAAATGATGCCTAAAATTTATTTGTTTATTTTTATTTGAGATCAAAATAAGGCTTCTGCTTTTTGACATTTGTGATTGTATACATGACTATAAAAACTATTGTGTCCCAAATACTTTTTCTGAAGTATATATCAATAATTGCATAGATACATGCATATTATAGGTGTTACTAGTATGTAGATTCTAAAGATGTATATATAATATTTGGGTATCAAAGCTTCAAAATTGCTCCTTTTATAAAGATTTTTATCTTAAAATAAAGTGATCTTATAAATATAAGATAAATATAAATATAAGACTTACTTTTATTTATAGCTTCTACAGTTTAAGGTATATTTTACTTTATGTAATTTAAAACCTCTTGTTTAAGTATTTTGTTAAATTATGTGTTAAGACAACAGGGCCTACCAGTGATACATACATTGTGTATTTCAATTATATTGAAACTAGAGGCCCGGTGCATGAAATTCATGCACGGGGGGGGGGGGGGGGAGATCCTTCAGCCCAGCCTGCTCGGGAGATGTGAATTGGGCCTAAACCGGCAGTCTGACATCCCTCTCGCCATCCAGGATCCTTCGCTCCTTACCGCCAGCCTGCTTGCTCCTTACCACTTGGTTCACTACTCCTTAGCAGCAGGCTCCTTACCGCTTGGCTTGCTGCTCCTTAGCACTGCCGCGGAGGCGGGAGAGTCTTCCACCACCACTGCTGCACTCACGAGCCATGAGCCTGGCTTCGACCTGAGTGGTGCTCCCCCTGTGGTAGCGCCCTGGCTACCTGGGGGCAGCTCCTGTGTTGAGCGTCTGCCTCCTGGTGGTCAGTGCACATCATAGTGACCGGTCGTTCTGGTCATTGTGCCATAATAGTCACTTAAGCTTTTATTATATAGAATAGAGGCTTGGTGCATGATATTCGTGCGCAGATATGGTCCCTAGGCCTGGCCTGTGATCAGGGTTATTTTCCCTGGCTGCCTGCAGCCAGCCCCACCACTACACACCCCCAGTTTCCCGTTGGCCATTGGGCAATCAGAGCCTGCCGGCCGGGGAAAGAAACCAAGAGGTGGTCAGTGCACCTCATAGTGACTGATCAAACGGTCATTCTGGTTGTTCCGCTGTTAGGGCAATTTGCATATTACCCTTTTATTATATAGGATAAGATAGAGGCCCGGTGAGGACAGCCTGCCCTGATGGGAGTCCCAGATCGGGGTGGGGGTTCCCGCTGAGGGGTGGGGCCGGCTGGGGCGAAGGGCGGTGGTTGTTTTGGTCTCTGGTTGTTCCACTGTTTCCATCGCTGGGCTTTTATTATATAGGAGGATTATAAGCATCTAATCTAATAAAAGAGAAATGTGCAAATTGACCTCACCTCCGCTATGTCCCAAGCCACGCCCACCAGCCAGTCAGAGCGACTATATATAAATTAACCCAACCAAGATGGCGGCCGGCAGCCATGGAGCTGGAGTAGGAGGCTTGGTTGCCCCGGCGATGGAGGAAGCCAAGCTTCCCACCTGCCAGCTGTGGCCTCCACTCAAGGCAACAAAGTTTCAATTACAGAAGATAAATAAATCCCAGATACCTGCTTCCAGCCAGCCTCTACTGAGAGCTTGGGTGCCTGGGGGCTGTGGCCAGCCTGCAGCCATCAGCCCCTCACCCAGGCTGGCCACACCCTCATAGGGTGAGGGTCCCTGCTGGGGGACTTGGCCAGCCTGCAAACAGCCATCAGCCCCTTACCCAGGCTGGCGAGGCACCCCAGCAGGACCCCCCCTCCCTGAAGGGGGTGTGGCCAGCCTGAAAACAGCCCTCAGCTCCTCACCCAGGCTGGCCAGGCACCCCAGCTGGACCCCCACCCTGATCCGGGACACCCTTCAGGGCAAACCAGTCAGCCCCCACCCGTGCACCAGGCCTCTATCCTATATAATAAAGGGGTAATATGCAAATTGACCCTAACAGCAGAAAGACTGGGAATAACTTGTCACTATGACACACACTGACCACCAGGGGCAGATGCTCAATGCAGGAGCTGCCCCCTGGTGGCCAGTGCGCTCCCACAGGGGGAGCTCTGCTCAGCCACAAGCCAGGCTGATGGCTGCCAGTACAGCAGTGGTGGTGGGAGCCTCTCCCGCCTCAGCAGTGCTAAGGATGTCCGACTGCAGCTTAGACCTGCTCCCCGTTGGCAAGGGGACATCCCCTGAGGGCTCCCGGGCTGCTAGAGGGATGTCTGCCAGCTTAGGCCCAATCCCCTGGGGAGTGGGCCTAAGCCAGCAGGTGGACATTCCCTGAAGGGTCCCAGACTGCGAGAGGGCACAGGCCAGGCTGAGGGACCCCCCGAGTGCACAAATTTTTGTGTACCGGGCCTCTAGTATGAAAATGAAACCAAAAATAGATCTGAAAGAGGTACCTAAAGATCAAGTTTATTGCTCTGCTCTAATACTCAGTGTTTTTTTGTTTTCTTATCCCCATATTCACTGAAAATTTTAAATTTTATAAAATAATTGCAGTTTTATGTGGTAGCATTGTTAACCTAAATCCTCTTAACTCACAAATGTTTTATATAGTCTTCTACTCTGAATGTGTATATGTTGTAAAGAGGAATTACTAGTAGATGCTGGTATACCTAGATTCTAAATCTTTTCTCTGCCAGTCATTAATGTGTATTTTGTATATTTTTTTCAATTTCTGTAGGTCATGTTTCCCTAATTTCTGAAATGAAAGAACCAAGTTTGATCTCTATATTGTGTTTCAGAGTATAACGAGGCTTCATTTTCATATGTATCTACAAGACTGGCATGTTCTGTCTTTGTTGTTTTGCTCATTATTATAGCCACTTTTGAGCAGAGGGATACTGCCAATATTATCCGTGGCGTTTTCAATAGAATGGTCATTCATTCAAAAATGCCAGTCAACTAACTCCTTTATTCCTCTAATGTTATATTTTATAGTTTAAAACACATTTCTTTTTCTTTTACATCTAAATACACTTTCAGGTACATTATTTGTAATCCACATAATAATCTTAATGGATATTTTTATACTCAATGACAAGTCCACATAGTATAATGTTTGGTACATAGTAAATTTTTCTTGGTTAAGTTTTTTTATCTTTTCATTTTATGACAGAGCTGTGGCATAGGGACATCAAACAATTTACCCAAGGTCACGTAGCCGAGTGAATAGTGGATTAGAGTTAACATGCATATTTTGTGTCCTTTTGTTAATTATGAAATCTAATCCCACAGGTGTTGGTGCTTATGTTTCACCTGATATGATGGTTGCTGAATATTCTCTGAGAGAGAAATTACCTGCCAATCAATATACGTGGTCTTCTAGAGGGCCCAGGTAGGTGGAGGTAGGACAGGTAGACTATTACAAATATTTGGCTAAATTTTACATGGTAGGTGAGGCAGAGTTTTGGTAATTTTACTGATCCTTTCTAATAGTTTTTACTTTTCAGCATTTTCATTTTGATTGAGAATTTATCTCAAGGAAACTGATAAAGAAGTAAAATGCAGCCATTTCATTGTTGTATTCTGAGTGTAAATTCTTAGGCCTGTTCCCCAAATCCTTTATTTATAAGGATCTGAATGCAAAGTAAGGGCTAGATTATCTTTAGAAAGTAGTGAAGGCCTTTTTTTGCAGTACTTTTGATGTTTAACTTAGGTGAAACAAAGGACCAAGCTTTTGTTTGGTCTGTTATAGGCCTGCAGTCCCTGTGTTTATGTGTTTGAAGTTATAATGTATTGAGCAATTTTGGGTTCAATCCATAGTAGGCAAGTTCTGTTTGATAAATGAATTCATCTATTTTGGTTTCTTGAAGCCCCTCTGTGAAGTATATTTCTCTGATTCCAGGAACTGATTATCTTTCTCAAGAGGTATAGTAAGCCCACATTTATATAATCCCTCATTATAATCCCTCATTCCAGAAGTACCTTCTGGAAAATAAAGCCTATTTTAATTCATCTTTTTACCTCTTTGGAATTATTTTTTTAAAAAGAGAATCAACTTTGAATTTAATTCAGCAAATACCTTACTGCCTTCAGTAATAAATGAATAGGTTGTCATCTAAGTTCACAATTTCATTTTAGGACATTATATTGGTGGGAGTATAACTTCCTTTTGAGTGGAACCCTTCAAAGAGGTGATGGTATTAGAGTGGGCCTTAAAAGATGGATAGGACCCTCGCTGGTTTGGCTCAGTGGATAGAGTGTCAGCCTTCGGACTGAGGGGTCCTGGATTCGATTCTGGTCAAGGGCATATGCCAGAGTTTCGGGCTTGATCCCCAGTGGGGGGTGTGCAGGAGGCAGTCGATCAATGATTCTTTCTCATCATTGATGTTTCTGTCTCTCCCTCTCTCTTCCTCTCTGAAATTAATAAAATAAAAATTTTTTTTAAAAAAAAGATGGATAGGATTTTGAGATAGAAGTAAGGAATTTTATACGGCAGGAATAGCATGAACCCAAAGATGAGCAGGTGTTAGTGCAAAGATTTGGGGGAAATAAGTAGTAATTGGGTTTGTTAAGTGTATAAAACATATCAAAGGGACTATTGGAAGACAAGATTAGAAAAATTGGTTGGGATCAGATCAAATATGATAATGCTAAATTTAATCCTCTGAGTTACAGGTATCTTCCTAACTTTCTCTAGGTAATTTCTTTTTTAAAAAATAAAATTTATTTTAGTAGTTTTTTATAACTGTCATTGAAAGCAATCAGGCTGTGGGTCTGCATGTGGTTGAAGAAGCTTTGCCTATATTTTCACCTATGTCATAGACTGCCCTCATTAGCCCAACTAACTGGCCTAAAACTACACATCATTGAGTAAGAGTGGCTAGAAATAGGATAAGAGTCAAAGTCAGCAAATGTTTATATCTTTTATGTTTAGTTAATAAATGCATTAATTATTAAACTTGTTCTTTTCTAAAGTTGATTTTTAAATATTGTTTTATCTTATAGTCAGGATAAACAGCAAATTATTAGAGAATGTTTTAACTAGCTTTTGTTAGTCTTATTTTTATATAGAACTTTTAAATAATTATTTATTTATTTATTTATTTTAAATATCCTCACTCGGGTTTTTTTGTTTGTTTGTTTGTTTTTATTTCTTTATTGATTTAAGAGATAAGAGAGGAAGGGAGAAGGAGGAAGAGATAGAAACATCAATGATGAGAGAGTCATTGATCCGCTGCCTTCTGCACAGCCCCCACCGGGGACCAAGCCCGCAGCCCGGGCATGTGCCCTTGGCCAGAATCGAACCTGGGACCCTTCAGTCCACAGGCCAACACTCTATCCACTGCGCCAAACTGGCCAGGGCTAAATAATTATTTTAAGAAAATGAGTTTATGAACTGTGGGAGAAGCTCTGATGAAGCAGATAGTGGTTCACAAACCAGTTTTCCTAAGAATTGAGAGAATTAGTTTCATGTTTACAGTACTATAAACTTGAATATTATTGAAAAGATTTGGTTTTTAATTATTAGACAGGGTGTGAATATAAAACATTGACTAATGATCACTGAATGAATATATTCTGTAGGCCTTTTTTAAAAATCCTCTTTATCAGGAAAGACTGCCAGACAAAGAAGTTACTTGTATTCTTGATGTTTGCAAGTGTGGCATATATCTTAAAGGCAGATTACCAAGTAATAGCTACAGAAACATGTTTTGAATATTACATGTTGTATTTTAGAAGAAAATAAAAGTTTTTTATTTTAAGGAAATTTTAATATAATGTTTGCATAAGGTTTTTATAAGAAATATGTAAGGTTTATGTTAGAAATTTTTAATTTTTATTTTAATACAATTTTTATTTACATTTTATAGAACCCATTTTTAGAACACAGATTAAGTGCTTTCCTATTAGCCACTTTAACAGATTAGTGGAAAATTAATACAGGAAGTAAGTCTGTTAGAATTGATGACTCTTCCAAGTTATTTTTTTAATAATAAGATACCAAATACTCATTATGAACATTGGTAGACAATATAGATGATGCCAAGAAGTAAGCAAAAATTACCCTAAATCTCATCTGTAGTATATTTGGGTAACAACCTTTTAGTCATTCTGTGCATAAATGGAAGATTACACTATTCAGGCACTTTTGTCACTTGATAATACTACAGGTCAACAGATATTTACTTCACAATATTTGTTTTAAGATAATTATTAAAGGGGAATGCCATCCATTTCATGAGGAAGATATGATTTGCATGCTTTCAGATCTCTGTAAAAATATGAAACCAAATTGCACTAGTATCCCTTCCAAGAATAAAAATAATTTAGTCAGCTGGGGAAGAATAGTACAAAGGAGAGGACAGCATCGTCTGTGGGGGATTTATGGCCACTCTTCCAGGTGGAAAGAAGTGTAGTGTGCCTTTATTCTTCCTTTACTTGGGGCAGAGGGCAGAGCTTGTGTTTGGGGACAATGCGATAATGAACTCTATGGACTTTAACTCATTAATTTAGAGCCAAAGCCCTAAACCAGGCAGCACTGTTGATTTTAGTTGTCCAGTATGTCAGCCACTAATCCCATGAAGTTAGTCTGAATTAAGATGTGCTGTAAGTGCCAACTTTACAAATACTTTCCAGTACAAAAAAATATAAATTAACTCACATTTTTCTATCAGTTACATATTGAAATTATATTTTGGATATGTTGAATTAAAAAGTACATCATTAAAATTAACTTCAAATTCTTGTCACGTTTTTTTAAATGAAGCTTTTAGAAAATTTATAATGACATGTGTCCCACATATTTCTATTGGACAGTGCTATATTAATTCAGACAAAGGCAAAGCTTTTACTCATGGACAAGAGAAGTATATTCATCAAGGAGTCTGAGCAATGGCAAAATTTATTTTAAAGAATTTATTTAAAATTTTTTTCATAAACATACCCGATAACCTTTTACACCTAAGTCTGTTACACACACACACACACACACAGAGATTTTGATCTTTTACAAAGGAAAAAACTGCTCAATGGGGAAACAGTTGTGCTGGGTATTTTTTCCATTGATTCCAATGATTTCAAGTAGTCCACGGGATTATACTGTAAATTACTTGAACACCCATATTTATCCAGTTATTATCATTGTAAGCAAACTAATGGCCTTTTATTCAGTGCTGATGGGGCCCTTGGAGTGAGTATCAGTGCACCAGGAGGAGCCATTGCTTCTGTTCCTAACTGGACATTAAGAGGAACTCAACTAATGAATGGGACATCCATGTCTTCTCCCAATGCATGTGGAGGTATCGCCCTGATACTTTCAGGTAAGGACATTTCTTACTGCTCTACGTGGTACTATTTCCAATAAAGCAATGGTGAATTTTTAGCTATTGTACATATATTTTAAACAGCTTAATTTCCTCCCTCCCTCCCTCCCTCCCTCCCTCCCTCCCTCCCTCCCTTCCTTCCTTCCTTCCTTCCTTCCTTCCTTCCTTCCTTCCTTTTTTTGTTAATTCTCACCCAGGGATATTTTTCCCCTTGATTTTTAGAGAGTGAAAGGAGCGGAGGGAGGGAGGGAGAGAAAGAGACATCAATGTGAGAGAGACACATCATTTGGTTGCCTCTTTCATGCAGGATAGAACTTGCAACTCAGGTACCTGTCCTTGACTGGGAATCCAACCCAAGACCCTTCAGTGTGCGGTCCTATGCACTAACAACTGGTTCACAATGGCCAGGGCTAATTACTTTTCTTAATGAGATAGACATGGCATATAAAATGGATTTAAAATGTATTATTTTATAATTTACCTTAGTCCTGCTACTGAAATGTATTGTTTATTTATAAGATTAGGTCAGTAGGTATTAAGTATCTAGACAATTTTATGTTTATAGCATAATATTTAGGTAATAGACGTAAAAAACTAGAGGCCTGATGCACGAAATTCCTGCAAGTGGCTCAGCCCTCGTGTTCCCCCCCCCCCCCCCCCGCCTCTCCAGCTGCCTCTCCGCCCTGCCCCTCACCCACTGGTCCTTCCGGAAGGTCATTTCGCTGTCCAGTCTAATTAGCATATTAGCTCTTTATTATAGAGGATTATTGAATAAGTTTATCTTACCTTATTGCAGACAGTTGTTTTCATTTTCTGAAATTCTTATGGTGAGAAAATGTGATAGAATTGATAATGTTCAGGGACTCAAACTAAGTTTAAGGTGAGAATAATTTATGTGATGATAATGATTTGACTGTGTATTCATTATCCATTCAACAATAGATTTATTTATTGGCTATTAATGACTATCAAGCATTCTTTTAGCTCAGGGGCTAAATTAGTGAACAAAACATCAAAAATGTCTGTCCATGTGGAGTTTATATTATGGTTGGAGGAGACAACCTATGAAAAAAAATACTAAATAGTTATCACCCAGGCTGGTGTGGCTTGGTTGGTAGGAGCCTCGTCCTGTACACCAAGAGGTGGCATGTTTGATTCCCAATTAGGGCACATACCCAGGTTGCAAGTTCAGAAAGACATGCAGGAGGCAACCAGTCAATGTTTCTTTCCACCACACCCCCACCCCCTCCACTGCCCCACTTCCTCTCTCTCTAATCTATTTTTTAAAAATTATTTTTAAAAAAAGTAATAGTCTGCATTCGTTATTGGAAGGTAATGAATATTTCTGTGGAGCAAAGTGAAGTGGAAAGGGACGTAGGAATTTCTAGTGTGCTGTGCAGGAGGCTTATATCATGAAATAGGGTGGCATTGACATTGACTAGCACTCAAAGTTAGGGTACCCAGACTGTGGTGACAGTTCCACCTCAGAAGTGTCCCTCTGATATAATTTCCAGGACTCCCCTTATGACTAGTCCTGTTCAACCTCTCCAAATAGTTCAAGTTTGCACATGCGTCCTGCCTTTGGTCATACTGCTCTCTGCCTAGAATTCCTTTCTCCCATTTTTTAGACTTGCAAACTCCTGTACATGTATTTGTCCCTCGGATAGAGCTTCACCTTATTTGCTCTTACAGCAACATGATGTTTCCATGTTTGTTTTGCTCATTTCTTACAATATCATAAGAATTTACACGTTTATTGAGCTCTGGAGAGGGCAGGAATACTGTATTACTTATCTTTGATCCTTAACAGCAGGCATTAATGCAGGGTTTACAGATTGGTGACCTCCATATCCTTCCTGTAGAACAGTCATTCCCAGCCTGGGTGCTCCCTAGCATTACCCTGGAAATCTTTAATTCATATTTGTGCCTGGGATCTAGTCTCAAAGATGCTACTTTAATTTGTCTGTGGTGAGGCCTCAGCATCTTTTCTGCTTGTTTAAGTTCTCCTGGTGTTTTTATTACATGCAGTCAGGTTGAAAACTACTGCCAGCAACTATACAGTAGGAGCAAAAGTAGGTTTACAGTTGTTCATATGGAAGATAATAGAATGATCAGTAAATACTAATATAAGAATAAACTGTTTTGTATACTCACAACTGTAAGCCTACTTTTGCTCAACCCTGTATTGTTTGACCAACAGTGTTTTAAAGCGAATGTCATTGGAATGCCTTTAGGTATATGCTTCTTACATTTACATTATCTCTGCATAGCCTGTTTTCATGCCCTTGCATAATGGAAACACAGTCATTTTTCTTATGTAAGTCTTTGTGTGATGCCAGCAGTTTTGGTTAGATTGTTTAGTGGGTTTTTTGTTTTTGTTTTTTTAAGGTTTAAAAGTGAGTGTTGAAGCACAAGACATGAAAACCAGGGAATGAACATGTTGTCTGTACTGGTGAAGGGGGAAAGGTTTCAAAGTAGTGAGTTCTCTAACACTTTTTTCTTTTTAAATTTTAGGTCTGAAAGCTAATAATGTTAACTACACAGTTCATTCAGTTAGAAGAGCTCTAGAAAACACTGCAGTGAAGGCTGACAATATAGAAGTATTTGCCCAAGGACATGGTATTATTCAGGTATTGTTGTTTGTATGGAAACTGTGTTGTAAGTCATTGAGAAAATATTTTAGCTTTGTTAGATAGTATTTCCTGTTATAAGGATGATTGAGTATATCTAATTCTAGATTTTGTCATCATAGTGGTCTCTGAACTGTAAGCAAAGAGGATATTAAAACAAATTTTTTAGTTAAGACAAAATTTGTTGCAGTAAGATAGAGAAATATAATACATGTAGAACATATAGAAGGTAGAAATTCAAAGCAAACAGGTCAAGGGCAAAAACTGGTAAATTATACTGGCATATGGGAGAGTTCCTCACTTTGGTCAGTTGGGAATAATAATGTAAATGAAAGTAGGGTAGGTGAGTCCAGTAGTTAGACTGTAATTTGTCTATGAAGGTATCCTTGTTCTCTTAATTTTAGAGAGCTGAATATATATAGAAATTAACTTTTTGCTTGTACTTTACCACAAGTGAAATCAAATTGGTAACTTGCAACAAAATATTTTCTTGACCTAACCATTTATATCTTACTCTTTGTGTTCTTATAATTAGGTTGATAAAGCCTATGACTACCTCGTTCAGAATACATCATTTGCTAATAAATTAGGTTTCACTGTTACCGTTGGAAATAACCGTGGCATCTACCTCAGAGATCCTGTTCAGGTGATGGCACCTTCAGATCATGGTGTTGGCATTGAACCTGTATTTCCAGAAAAAACTGGTAAGTACTAAATGTATGGTAAGCTAAAGTGCTCACATTTATTATTTAAGTGAATAGTATCATAATAGAGAAATGCTGTTTGGGCTAATGTTCTAAAGAGAAAACATAAATTGACAATATTGTCATTATTACTCTATTATTATTATTATTAATTATTATTATTATTATTATTATTTTGTTAAATCCTCACCCAAGGATATGTTTTCATTGATTTTGAGAGAGAGAGAAAGAGAAACATCAGGGTGAGAGAGAAACATCAAACAGTTGCCTCCTGTACATGCCGGATTAGCAGTCAAACCTGTAACCTAACAATGTGCCCTGATCAGGGATCAAACCCGCAACCTTTTGGTGTATGGGACGACTGACGCTCCAACCAGTTGAGCCACACAGCCAGGGGCAGTGTATTCTAAATATTATAGATTTTAGAGAAAAAATGATGGCACTTAGGGATTCCAATACTATGGCAATTCAGTTAGCATTCTGACTACCCAGGAAAATACGCAAAATGGGTCTTCAGTGACCTATGTTTTTTATTAAATTATGGATGAATGATCAAATACCTTTTCTTTTCCACTTTTGCTACTTGGGTATAAGGCAGAGTAGGAAGTGGAAGCAGCCAAGAGTGCCTCTGCTCAATGAGGTAAACAAAAGAGTCCTCACTGTATATTTGACAGTCTTCATGTTGATCAAATATCATTTCCACATGCAGTAATGAAAAATATCCACCCAAACTCCTTATATTAATTTAAGGCTGTAGCAGTGTTGAGTGAATGTGTGAATGGATTATAAGTGAACTAAAGCTTGAGGAAGATTCTGTGATTTTTATTTAAGCTGTGTTTTGCCTAGTGCCTTTTACAAATTTGCTAAATTTTTTTGAGAAGATTGAACTTTTTAAATGAAAGAGAAAGTACTAATCTTTAATTTTTGTTTTTCTTTAATCCAGAAAACTCTGAAAAAATATCCCTTCAGCTTCATTTAGCTTTAACTTCAAACTCATCTTGGGTTCAGTGTCCTAGCCATTTGGAACTCATGAATCAATGTAGACATATAAACATACGTGTGGATCCCCGGGGCTTAAGAGAAGGATTACATTATACAGAGGTATTGGTGTAACTTCATTTATTTTAAACTTTCTTTTAAAATGTTTAAAAGTACTTTAGGTGGCAATCCTTTTCCCCATTAGTGTGAATTAGACAAGGGTTGTCCTGCATGTATTTATTTAGGCTATTTGCCATTAATCATGTGACCTGACAGCAGAAAATTAATCAACTTGTGCTTAAGACCTTTAAATTTTCATATTAGATTAATTTATTCTATGAGTAGATTACACTTTTTCCTTTTTTTCTTTGTTTAATTTAATTTATGGATATCGAAATGTTAACATGCTGTTTTTTAGGTATGTGGCTATGATATAGCATCCCCTAATGCAGGTCCTCTGTTCAGAGTTCCAGTCACCGCAGTTATAGCATCAAAGTAAGTAACACGTTACCCGTACAGTAACAACTGACCCTTGAACAACACAGGTTTTAACTGTGTGCGTTCACTTACTTGTGAATTTTTTCAATAAATGCCTGTACTTACACTGTTTTTGATTCGTAGTTGGGAGTCCACAGGTGTGGAAGGCTGACTCTGCTCTAATCTATACCATTTTATACAGAGGCTTAAGCATCTGCAGATTTTGGTACCCATGGGTTGTCCTGGAACCAATCCCCTGTGGCTACTGAGGGACAACTAAGTTTTGGGGGAATCAAAAATTATACATGGATTTTTGGCTGCTTACAGGGTCAACGCCCTTAATCCCCATGTTGTTCAAGGGTCAACAAATTTTTTTTAATGGTTACTTATGACAACAATGTGAACTTCTAAAGGGTTAATAGGCAAGAACTAGATAACCAGGCTTTAGTTCTGCTCCTTGCTCAAAGTTCAAGTGGCACATAGTCAACCATGTTATTCCTTGTTCACTGTGAGAATAAGTGATGACATCTGTTCTGTGTCCCTGCATTGAAACTGCCTTCCACCAGGGTGCCCGATTCAGAGGACCTCTTAGTCTTCATCTTGCCCAATCCCTCTGCAATATTAATATATGACTTCATCCTCTTCTGGTCCCACTCCATTTTGATCCCCTTGTCTCTGGGATTACTGTTTTCTCCTGGTTCTTCCACTTTTCCAGTCACCTGCTGTTTCCAGACTCTTCGCTTTTCATCTTGTCGTCCACCTGAAGCCAAGGAATTCAAGGTTGATCATTTTGCTTCCCATTTAAATATATCAGTGGCATGTTCAAGGACCAAGTTGTGCTCCTTAAAATAGCAAACAAGGATCCTTTATAAACCAGTGTTTCCTGTCATTTTTACATTCACCATATTCCATGAGGTCAGAGATGCTGACACTCCGGGCTTCCTCGGGACTGGGTTGATTTCTGTGCTCCGGTTTCCTGTCTCAACCACCAAGCGTGTTCCTGGTCATCCCCAGGGGAAGGGAGGCCCTTCTTGCTGCTTCCTAATGCTTTTTACATGCCTGTAACACAGACTTCAGCGAATATATTGTCATTTTTTTATTTAATTTACCCACTTACCCACCCATTTGACTGTGAGCCCACTGAAAAAAACACAGGAACTGTATCTTACATGTTCAATATGGAGCCCATTTTACAGTATTTATATAAAACAAATCGTTGAGTAGAATAAGGACAGGATTGAGATTATGTGAGTATTGGAAACAGTAGAAAGTTCTAAGTTAACAGGTTTTATATAGTATTAGTTACCTGGTAAATATTAAATGTGTAATAGTCTCAGCCTATAGGAAACATAGCATGGAATTGAGGAGGTAAAAAGTGATGTACACATGGAAAATTCCAGGACAGCTAAGTTCTCAACCTAATGTTTTCTAGAAGTCCAGCAGGAGCCTAGATAAAGTAATGTATAAGATTCAGGCATCAGCTGAGACATTATCTCCTTCAGGAAGCTTTCCCTGGTCCCTTTGCATGGACCAAATCTCTTCTAACACTTCCTGTCTACCAGGAACGTGTTGCATTAAATGTCTCAGGTGGTTTTTCTGTCCCCTCTAGATTGTTTGTGGCAAAAGACTCCTAATAACAGTGCCTTATATATAGTAGGCTCTCAATAAATTTTTGTCACACTGACTAGAATTTGTCCTTAGTGTGTACTTTAGGTTTTCATAGTAGGTAATATACATTAGACCTTTATGCTTCATTGACTTTTTACAAAAATGTTATGAAAGTAGATTTTTTCTTTACTGTGTCATTATGCTTTGTAAACATTTTGAAACTACAAAAGGGGGTTTATTTAATAGTAGTCTTAGAGCTACAATCAGTACCAATGACATGAAAAATTACCTTTGGTTGTAATATTTAGATCTCTCTAAGAGCCCAAATTCTGATAATTGGAAAAATTCTGTGAATGAAGCACAATTTCTTTAGTGTAAAAAGTGAACTTGCTTAGTGTGTGTGTGTGTGTGTATGTGTATCTTATAGATTATAAAGCAGACAGGTAAAAAGTAGAAAAATCATTTATACTGGACTAGCCAGAGTTTATCTCTGCTAATATGTTGCAAAAATGAGATTGTATTATGCACACTGTTTCGTAACCAGCCTTTAAGTTTTAATTTCTAATGAACTATTAAAATCTAGAGTACTAGTGGGCTTACAATTAATATAAAGCCTTTTTTTATGAGAGTATCACATTTAATCAATAATTTATATTAATTTTCAGAGTAAATGAATCCTCACACTATGATCTAGCCTTTACAGATGTACATTTTAAACCTGGTCAAATTCGAAGGCATTTTATTGAGGTTCCTGAGGGTGCAACATGGGCTGGTAAGTAAAACTAAAGTCTATCTTGAGCACTTATCTTTTTGTACATTCTATCTCTTTTATGATTATGACTATATAAAGTTCATGTATTTGTAATGCATATTTTCCTCATAACAATATACACTGAGTTGCCAGATTATTATGACCACCTGACGTTTGTAGGCAAATTAGCTATAATTTCCCGCTGAAGTTACTAAGAGGGCCAGATCATTATAAACGTCTGAATAGCACAACATATCTAAGTATCAGTATCGTTGCTGATCAAGTTCATCCTATCATGTTGATGGCGTATCCCAATGGAGATGGCTTCTTCCAACAAGACAATGCGCCATGCCACGGTGCTCGTATTGTGCAGGAGTGGTTTCAAGAACATGAGGGAGACTTTACCTGGCTTAGGTGGCCCCCACAATCACCAGATCTCAATCCAATTGAGCATTTGTGGGACGAAGTTAAAAGAGCCATCAGGCAGCTGGTTCCACAACCACCAAATCTCACAGAATTGGACAGTGCTATTCATCAGGCATGGTGTCAGATTCCTCGCATTGCCTTTCAACATCTCGTGGAGTCAGTCCCAAGAAGAATTGCTATAGTATTGAAGGCAAAAGGTGGCCCAACGAAGTACTGATGGGGTGGTCGTAATAATCTAGCCGGTCATAATAATCTGGCCACTCAGTGTATATCTGGCACTCTAGATTTATTAGTAGATTTTAAACTTTTTAAAGATCTGTTAATATTTATCATTGGCTCATACATCAGATCATCTAGGCCATCTTAATGTTTTAATATTCAAGATTCTAACTTAGTTTAGCATAATGCCTGTTAGTGATTGGAGTAAGAGTTGCATTGTTGAACGACTCTGGCTGCCATGCGTGTACACAGAGCCCCTTGCAGATACATAACGTTAGGCTCTGATGAAATGTACACTAGTTATTTTAAAGAATAAAAATCTACAGGTAATGCTGATTCTGAAATCTTTTTGATGGTAGATGTTAGTAATTATAATGCCCTAATTGTGACTTGTTTAGGCTGGTGTTGAAAATAATTAGTTGTGTTGTGTTTTTTTTAAAAATAAAAAGTTATCAGATGATTCAGAATGGAAAGAGATCAGAGCATTTAACAGTCTCAGATTAGAAATGTACTTCAGAGGGTGGAGGAAATGGGGAGATGTTGGCTGAAGCGTACAAACTTTCAGCTATGAATAAATTCAAGAGATTTAATGGTGACTGTAGTTAACAATACTGAATTGTATACTTGAAATTTGCTAAGAGAGTAGATTTTAAATGTTCTTACTATCGAGAAAATTGGTAACTGTATTGTGTGTTAACTAACCTTATTGTGGTAAACATTTCATAGTGTTTAAGTACATCAAATCCTCAGGTTGCATGCCTTAAACTTAATGTTATTTGTCAATTTGATCTCAGGCAGGGATGGGGCTAGGGCTAGGGCAGTGGTCGGCAAACTGGGGCTTGCGAGCCACATGTGGCTGTTTGGCCCCTTGAGTGTGGCTCTTCCACAAAATACCACGTGCGGGCGCGCACGTACAGTGCAATTGAAACTTCGTGGCCCATGCGCAGAAGTTGGTATTTTGTGGAAGAGCCACACTCAAGGGGCCAAAGAGCCGCATGTGGCTCGGGAGCCACAATTTGCCGGCCGCTGGGCTAGGGGGTGTCAAAAAGAAAAAAAAGTACTACAGATGATTCCTATTTCAAATAAAACTTACTGTTAATAACATCAGGTTTTGTATTAATAGCAATTGATTAGGTTCACAGAGCTCTGTGCCAACTTGACCTTGTGAACCAGAGAATTAAGCCCTGCTTAATTTCCTGTATTGGAGTGGATATTCAGTAGATAAGCTGCTTCACAGTGATTTGGGCTTACCTCCACCTCTGCCTCGGAATAAAGCTGAGCATATGTAGTTTTGACATTATCCCTTCTAGAAGCAAACAGAATACAAATAAGCCAAGAGGGAGAGACTAGGAGAAAATATTAATGAGGTTGAATAGATACTAATGGAATTTAAGCATGATGACAAAATAGAGGTTTCTAAAATTAAAATCCTCTATCAGGAATTACTTGGCTTTCTACTAAAAGAGGAGGAAAGGTTGAGCTTACCAGAGGGGAGAGGGATTTTAAAAGGTGCCTGATTAGGATAATTGTGTGTCCACCTATGGAAAGCTTGCTGTTTCCTGGTATTTGCAGCATAGTGGTTGTTTATTTTAATCCTGATTTATTTATTTTCCATAGCTGAATCTTCTGCCCTTTCAGCTTTATTAATACTCTGTTGAGTCTTTGTTTTTAAGAAAATATGCAAATTTCATTTGAATATATAATTTTATTATTGATATATTATTTCCTAATAAGTGGGCATTCTTAAAATCATTTTATGTCCATTTTGAATCTTACCAGTATAAAATTTTGCTTCTTTTTTATTTTAGAAGTTACAGTGTGTTCTTGTTCTTCTGAGGTGTTGGCCAAGTTTGTTCTTCATGCAGTACAACTTGTGAAGCAAAGAGCATATCGAAGCCATGAATTCTATAAGTTTTGTTCCCTTCCAGAAAAAGGAACACTGACTGAAGCTTTTCCTGTCTTAGTAAGTTTTAATTAATAGTTCGAAATCCTGAAACAATTTCTCTTCCCTTTCGGTGTGGATAAGTATTTGAATTTGTATTTATAGTTTATATTCAGAGTTTTTTTGGGCTCTTTATTTTGTTAATGCCAAATAAATGAAGTAGGAAAATAAGTAATCTAATTTGGATACTTGAGATCGAGTCTGAGGTAAATATTAATTAATCGCTTTTTAACTCTTAAATAATTTAGTCAAAGAAAGTGCTGGTCTGACAGATACTCTTGCCTTGCATTGGGACCCTGACTGATAGTGTGTCTTTATCCCACTGTAGATTATTTCCTTAAGACGGTTCTATGCATCACTTAAGTTATTTTATTACTATCCATGAGGTTAATTTGCTTTCTAGGTGAAACTGCTACTGCTTCTTACAGAAACTACTTCAAATATGGCAGGTCTTCATTCTTACCCATAGTGTTAGAAATAATGACTAGACCAGTGATGGCGAACCTATGACACGCGTGTCAGAGGTGACACGCGAACTCATTTTTTTGGTTGATTTTTCTTTGTTAAATGGCATTTAAATATATAAAATAAATATCAAAAATATAAGTCTTTGTTTTACTATGGTTGCAAATATCAAAATATTTCTATATGTGACACGGTACCAGAGTTAAGTTAGTGTTTTTCAAAGTGCTGACACGCCGAGCTCAAAAGGTTCGCCATCACTGGACTAGACCTTCCTCCATTGAAGGTGAATGTACTGACGTTCTGTCTTGAACCTGCTCCGTAGTTGGTCATATGATCTTGCCTATATCTTACTTTTCTGATTGCTTTCACTTGTGTTCATGTATGTATCAGTGTCATGATTCATCTTTAAACTTTTTAATGTACTGATTTCTTAGAAAATGTAATTTAAAACTCAGCACTGGGAAGTTTTTGTTTTTCATTATTTTAATAGGGGGGAAAATGTAAGTAATCATAATTTCATTTTGTTTTGGTTGTCAGGCAGCTTGGAGCCTGAAATTCATCTGTGGCTATTGAATATGCCTTATAAAGCTGTAATACCCTTTCTCCTATCATTGTTTTTCCTTTGGTCCTAGGTTTTTATTCCAGTTTGTTTTCACCATTATTTTATTGTATATGTTTTCAAAAGCTGCCTCAGATCTTTTATGACAAGCAGTGTAGGATTATGAGTAAATAACTGTATGTATTTAAGTGCCTGCACTATACCCCTGCAACTGTAATTTCCATAACTCCAAGCACAGTTAAAAGTTATTGTGTTCTCTTGCTTTACAAGTAGGAAAAGTTTGAAGGCATAGAATTGCTTTGAAACATCTACCATTTATATTCTATAATTTGAAATAAAATGAGAACATTGAGCATATGTAGTTCTGACATTATCTGAGATTATTTATACATTTGTAATTATTTTTCTTTGCAGAGTGGGAAAGCAATTGAATTCTGCATTGCCCGTTGGTGGGCTAGTCTTAGTGATGTCAATATTGATTACACCATTTCTTTCCATGGGATAGTGTGTACCGCTCCTCAGTTAAACATTGTGAGTTCCACATTTTCATTATTTTTAAAGTCAGCTGTTTGTGTTATTGAAAAATAATCTCACTGGTTGAATTTATACTTCATTGGGGACATTACCAGTAGTTCTTAAAATAAACACAGGTAATTTAAAAGTAGTCCTGTTTATGGGTGCTTACCAACTTTGCATTAAACATTTATTTTAGGTCTTAATATTGTTATAAAATAGAGTTTATTTTCAGTGAAATTTGAGAAACTAATTTGATAAATATCCTTCATAGCATGCATCAGAAGGAATCAACCGTTTTGATGTTCAGTCCTCCTTGAAATATGAAGATCTGGCTCCCTGCATAACTTTGAAGAGCTGGGTCCAAACACTACGGTATCATTAAATGTTTTAGGGCTAAGGATGTTGAATATTAATGTGGCGGGGGGCAGGAGGATCTTACACTCTTTGAAGAGATAGTAATTTTCTTAAATCCATCTGAATGTTGGAAATGAAAATTCAGTTTATGACACTCTAGCCTCAATCCTGGCAGGTCTCTGAGGCAACCCCAGCAGTAGCTTCTAGCATTGTATAGCATGTATGTAAAATTGTCAGTGCACCCAACAGGACCTATCCTGTGAGGAGTGAGCACCACCTGCAGTCAAAACCTGTTCTTCAACACTGTTAGTGATTGCCATTCTAGCATCTAACATTGGGATCTGATTATACTAAGGACTATTAGTTGTCATTTGAAAATGTTTTTATTGTGAAAAGATTATCTTTATAATGTTGCAAAACTTATAATATGTATTGCTATGGCTCAGTCAATAAAGAATTAGGTAAGTTATTGATTAAAATACTATAAAGTTTACTGAAAAGGGTAGTATTTAGGAATGTGTATTTGTAATATGTTATTGATTTTGTTGATTATAGTTTTGTCTCATTAAATGAATTCTTGAATCAAATAATTATTCATTGTCTAATTACAGCCCACTGAGTGCAAAAACAAAACCTTTAGGATCAAGAGATGTTTTGCCAAATAATCGTCAACTTTATGAAATGATCCTTACCTATAACTTTCATCAAGTAAGTATCTTTATAATAGAGTAGACTTTTACAGTGCACTTTTGTGTTTTGTTAATGAATCAGAATTTAAAACAGGAGGATGATAAATTTAGTCTATGTAAATATGAAATAGAATCAAGTAATTAACAGTGCTTAATTTGGAATTATTCTTAGGGAAATTATGATTTGTAATAAACAAGTACCATTCAAGTCTGAAGTCACAAATTCTAGTTTGTGGGGACCTGGCCTTTGAGCCTTAGTTTTTGTAATCACTGAATCTATTCAGTGGTACCTGGACAGTATTACCTGTCCAGTGGTTAGGTGTCTCATCAATGCCAGATGCCTTCAGAGTATGGTAGTAGGTGGCCTGTTTGCTTTCTGTGAAGCAGGCTTTGGAGCAGTGAGACATTAGAATAATTCCTAGGTTGAATGAGTGGTAAGGGTATTTGAGGCCTGTACAAATGTTGGATAAAAGAGTTTATGTAGGATCCATAGATTTCAGTAAAACTCTTATTGAAACATAATATTTGAATTGGGAGATGGATTTCAGTGAATATAAAATTTCAGTTTTATAAAGAAATTATATGTTAATTTATTAATACAAATGGCTAGGTTTGTATTTTTAAAAGAGAAGTACCTGTTATTAGTGCCAAAATACCGGATGTTCTACATTTAAAAAATTGGCTATCACAAGAAAAAAATTTAATACTTTTGTTGTAAAAGTCTCATCAGTAACAGTATTACAGATCTTCATTAGAAATCATGTGAACCATGTCAAGTAATAATTCTTTATTTTTATAGCCCAAAAGTGGGGAAGTAACTCCAAGCTGCCCACTACTTTGTGAATTATTATATGAATCAGAATTTGACAGCCAACTGTGGATCATCTTTGACCAGAATAAAAGACAGATGGGTTCAGGCGATGCCTATCCACATCAGGTATGAAATTTGCAGTGGTTTTAAAATTAACAAATTCCTGATTTCTTGTTATGGTAATATTTGTGTTGTGTATTTTTGAAGCTCAGTTGTCTGTTGTAGAACAGAATGGGACTATCTTTTAGCTGTGTAGTTTAGCTGATTAAGTTTGGGGGTAGAGGAAGGCAAGGATGACATAGGCACTACTGGCCAGCATAGTTTTTTTTTGTGTGTGTTTTTTTTTTCTGCTTTCTACCAACTGCTTCCACCCATCTGAAGGTTAAAGGCAAATCTTCTGATATACTAGTAAGTGAGCACCTGGAAATGATCTTAGATTTTAGCTGGATAAAGAGCACTATAGCAGTCCTAGAACTTTCAAATTTATCTTTTCATTAGACAACTGTGTATTGAGCACTTTCTGTATGCCAAGCACTCTGCTTGCACTATTGTATTGAAGAAAAAAACCTTTTAAGCATAAATTATAGAAATTTTATCCCTGATTGAAATATTTCTACAAGGAAATAAGGTAAATCCTCTAACATTTATAATTTTATACTAAATAATGACAGTAACTTATGCAGGTGGGTTTTTTTGTTTGTCATTCAAGGAATGATTTCCTTTTGTTCTCAAAGCAAGCCCCAGTCATATCTCTCCCAGTACAGACTGGATTGTTGCAGAGCCATTACTTTGGTTGCTTTTAAAATCTCATCAGAATACAGGTTAACTAGGTGGAGCATAGTAAATTTTATTCCTTAATCTCTGATTGCTGCGTCTATCAGCAATAAAGGGATGGGGCATTTTGGTTATAATAGAAAGATTACCAGTCATGTGTATACACATGTGTGTGTATGTGTCTTAGGTATTATATGGCATCTCAATTTTGCTAATTTTGCGTGTTTTATAAATTCTTGAGTAACCATGAACTAGAAAATAATAGCTTTTGTCAGCCTGGAATAGACTGATATAGCTGAGACTATGGGAGTAACCTGTAGTTGGAAGAATGAGGGCTTGGGAGTCAGACCTGCCGTCAGCTCCCTTGTCCTTTACTCTATATGTGACCTTGGACATTTCACTCATGTCCCTGGTCCTGCTTGCTCACGTGCAAGATTGAGATTTTTTGCGTATGTAAAGGTGTATGTAGTAACTTGTGCTGTACCTCATCTGCTGTTAAGCACTCTAAGTTGTAACTGTTCCTATTTATCCTCTTTCTATAATTTCTGTTTACTTGGCTAAACTTTACTTTTTCTAAATGTTGTTTTTCTTTTTTTAGTATTCGATGAAATTGGAGAAAGGAGATTATACAATTCGTCTACAGATTCGTCATGAGCAGATCAGTGATTTGGAACGTCTTAAAGATCTTCCATTTATTGTTTCTCATAGGTTGTCTAATACCTTGAGCTTAGATATTCATGAAAATCATAGCCTTGCACTTCTAGGAAAGAAGAAATCGAGTAATTTGACACTACCACCCAAATATAACCAGCCATTCTTTGTTACTTCCTTGCCTGATGACAAGTAAGTGAGGTCGTTGCTTATACTTAATGCCCACCTTGCACACTATATTCTATTAATGTTAGTTCATTACCTTAGTAAAGTAGTATGTTGTGATTTACCATTTTATACTAAGGTTATTTGTCCCTTTGATTTTTGAAATCTTAGCTATGGAAATTATTTCAGAATGTAATGATTTTGTCCCCTTTTCCCCCACTCCTAATTATCTTTGTGAAATGTTCTCTTTTTCTCTCTCTCTTTTGAATCTTCTTATTAGAATACCTAAAGGGGCAGGACCTGGATGCTACCTTGCAGGATCCTTAACATTGTCAAAGACTGAACTTGGAAAGAAAGCGGTAAGTACTAGTTTTGTTTTGTTTTTTACACTGAAATTACCTATTCTAAAATTTCCCTTTCTTTAAAGATGGGGATTAATTCCACATTTCAGAATGGGTAAAAGAGAAGATCTCCCTGGCCAGAATATGTATAGTTTCCACGCCCCCCCCCCCCTCGGCACCCCCCCCCCCCCAAGTTACTAGTAGAGATCAATTAATATTCTGTTGTATTTTAAAATATTTAGTATTCTTGTTCCCAAGTATAAGTTACTCTGGCCCTGAATCTGTCCTACCTTGCATGGCTAATATACTTGAATTTTCCATTAAGTCAAACTTACATCTGATTTAAACTTTGCTTAAATGAACAGGTGGCTTCTAAAAACTAGTCAGAACAATTATTGCTAATTAACGATATTTTTCACACTGTACAGACCTTTCTCTTGTTCAAATTTTATATGATTATGTTGATAATTATAAGGTGTTTCTTTTGGCATTGCCTTTTATTTTAGAGTTATAAAATTATGGGATTTTTTTGTTAAAAACGTTTTTCTGGTTGTTAGAGAAATATTATAGTTCAATAAGTAACTCTTAGCTTTTCTATCTTTTCATTACACATTTATTATGAGAAAAGTTTATATAGCTCTGTCACCTTTTGTGATATCATTTTAGCTCAGTGCTAGTAAAAGTTGTCATTCTTAAAGTTTTGTATTTCTCTTTAGCGTTAATTAGTTCTTACAAGCTAAGCCTACTATCTAATGCTGGAATCTAGAAATGCTGTTATCAAATGAATAGATCTCATACATATTAACAAGCACACTTATTTCTTGTCACTATTGAGCCAAAGGTCATTTATTTGCTGTCATATAGGCATAACTTGGGAATTTTGTGCTTAGAAAAAGTTGTTTTCCCTGACATTTCTTGAGTCTCATTTCAGTTTATACTGTGTATTTATATATTCTTTAGTATGATTTGAAGTGAATGAGTTGCTAATTGTACTGGAATTCATGGATGCACTGATTTAAGAACTAGTAGTCTTTTCTTGTAGACATCATTTCCTGGGTAGCGTGGCCACTTCCTCCATGGGGCTTCAACAGTGAGGCTTCAGTGATGATGTTCGCACCCAGATAACTCTTCTGAAGTGTCCACTTCCTTGTGATGAGTATGACAGAAGAGCATTGTTATTAAATGTATGCTTTTTAGCAATTCAGAGATAGTTACTACTTCCTGGCTGCAGTTGTGAAATTATAAACATCTGGGATTAACTGTAGTTATTACTTATCAGGGTAGATTTTCTTGAGAGAGAGCAAAAAACTAACACTATAAGTTAATTATATTTCCTAGCACATTATTTATTAGTTACTCTTCCCTCAGTAGTTTTGCATTTTTTATGATTTTTGGTAGTTGTGAAGGTTCATTTTACTTCTCTTTGACTTGAATGATGCTTTTTCTATGAGAGCATGGGTGTATGTGATTGTTGTGATGTCCTTAAAAATCAGACTCTGTAGACTATCAGCTAAATTTAATATTTCCAAAAGTGTTTTGATAACTAATGGGTTTTGCTCTACTGAATTTTTGAAATAAGTTGAAAAACATTCACCCTTAAGAATATCACTTCAGTGCATTTTTATTTTTAAAAAATCAAAGTGGCAATGTTGCTTTATTTAAAAGCATGCCATCTTGATCACAGACAAGACCCTTCTAAGTATGTGACACATACAGGTGGAAAGTAAACTGGGAGAATATTATACAGAGGTGGTGTCTCCATCCTGTGTAGATGCATGTTTTCTTACAGAATGTTGTTCTAACTCCCAGGGGCAGTCTGCAGCAAAACGACAAAGAAAATTTAAAAAGGTACTGATTGTCAGTTCTTTAAAAAGATGTCTTAAAGCCTTATTTGCATATTAGTTAAACTTTTTTTCTGTCACTATTATAAATCCTTTAAAAACAATCTCTCCCTTAATCTTTCTTTAAGTTCTGCAGTATAGTGCCTTTAGCTTATCCGTGTTGACATACTGCTTTCCTAAAGTCACTTTTCTATCATAAATTGCTAGAGGACCCCTGTTTTATATGTATATAGCAAAAAATAATGCTATTTATGTCTTACTACAGATAAATAATAGTATTTTAAATTTTGCATATCTAAAATCTTATGTAGAGAGAAATGAAACTTTGTGGCTATATAGGCCAAACAATTATTTTTAAAGTCTAAAAAACATTCTTAAATTGGATGATTTGATTAAAAATATTAAGATTTTTCAAGTGAAGTTGATTCCTTGCTCTTGCATCTTCTTAGTTCTTAAAGGGCAGAGACAAACAGAGCAATGGACAAAGCAGGAACAGAAATAAGGACTGTTGACCCAAAATTAAAACTTATACTAAGAGCATAAGCAGATTTTCAGGCCATAACTAGTAAGTAATCTGATCAACTTTTCTGCAACTTACTTGACAATCTCTGATTGACTACTAGGGCCAAAGTTAACTCAAAAAAGAAAAATTCTACTTCAGGTGTACTTTAGAGAAAGGGAAACATATTCAATGAGCTCGCTGGTGAAAACCTGCTGACATCTTTTAGCATTTAGTGATTTTTCCCATTCAAGCTGGAAGCATTGCAGTGGGAGAATTAGTACTTTAAGGTATGAACAAAAGACACCTTTTATTTCTTAATTCAGAGTGATATGAAATGGGCTCACCATTTTATAACAGGTTAAATTCCTTTACAAAAAAGACCTCTGAAATGTCCGTATTATTATGTAACAATAAATACTTTGTTCAAACAGAGTACACTACTGGTAATCACCTTTCCAGGTTTAAAGAAAAAAAAAGTGCAGTACTTCTTAACTGAGATTCTTGATTCATTTGTAAGCTATATTATTCATTTAATGAAACATCACTAGCATTAAAATAAAAACAGAATAAAGTAGGAAATGTCAGTTCATCAGACTGATGAAACTAATTTCATGTTATCTATAGATTGTTTATCTTTGGGTCAGTGTGAAAATAGCTTGCCAGCCACTGTTTTAGAGAATGAGGAAATGGTATTCTAGGAGCCCATTAAAAATAGAAGATACATATCACAAAGGCAAAGATTTTTTCTTCTTCTACCTGTTGTATATTTTGGTTGAGTTTTGGGGGAGTTTTGGTGGTATTTTGTTTGGATTAGGATATGAATAGAAAACTATCAAATGAATAGAAAGTTTATTATTATTATTACTTGATGGTTAGTAAAGCTTTATATAAAGAACTTAACAGCTAGAGTTACCTCTTCCCATTTCTCTCTTCAGTGCAAGTATACAGGAAGCTCTGATTTTAAAAATAATTAGTATTATAGTTTTATAGTCACAATACCAAAATATATTATTAACTTATTGCCTGAGAAAAATACCAACTAGGTTTTTCTGTGGACTTTTTCTTTGGGTTTCAGTGACTTTTGACTTAAAATGTGTTACACTTTTTTAAGCTCATTGTAATATGAAAGAATATAGTTACTTTTAACAGATCATAAATAGCATTGAAATATACTAATCTTTAAAATAGCTAATTAGTTTGTGTGAAGGTATTACAATTTTGAAGTTAGTTAATAATTTAAGAACTAAGGAAATTGGTTTTTTACTCCAAATTTTAATGATGGTATGTTTTATCGACCAAAAAATAGTTAGTTACTGATTATATGGGTATGTTTTACTTTCTCAATAATACTGTTCAGTTCAAACACTGTTGAAATACTTTGTGAGCAGAATAGTAAATAAACCCAAAAACTTACTGTTAAGTTTCCACAGTAGAGCACTTTAGCATTTCTGCTCTGAAGATTCTTTTTGACTATGTTTTAAAATCATAATACTTCTCAAGGTTTACTGGTACAGAATCATTTTTATTAAATTGACCCCATGCTAGGTCCTTAGAAGCAAGTTGTGAAAATACTGTCAAAAAGAACAGATGACCGTGATAAAGCAAATGAAAAATAACCTCATTTTTCTTTTGATTAAGAATTAAAACTACCATGTTCATAATTCTTAGTAATAAACATTCTTGTCCTGATATACTTTATAGGATTATATATTAACATTTATAATTTATAATTGGATATATTTAAAAATATAAAAGGCTGATTACAAAATCTTGATCTTCTCCCCTCTCTTCCCCCTAAATCACTCATCATAAACTTTCCCTGTCTCTTTTGTGCTTTTAGTGATAGTGTATGGTTGTTGTGATAAAGGGTTTCTTCCTATTTGTAGATCTTTGTTAAGTTTATTGTTAATCATAAATTAACTTTAATGGATTGCTCATTTTAAATTGAGTTCTATTTTCTTCCTTCTGTACTAAAACAAATACCTTTCCTCTGAGCTTCAGAGGAGGAATTGGCTCGCAACAGAGGCTGCCCCTCTGGAAGTTTATGTCTCCCTAATCAGGCGAAGAGGAAGGAAAATGAAGGGAGCTCACGTTAGGTTAGAGTGACTGTGGACTGCCTCTGCAGAAGCATGACCTCAGAGAGAATAGGAGAGGAATGGTTGGAAGCCATCTATAACTTCAATCCTTAGGTTTGTTGTCTTTGTTATACAGATGACACTGACATCTGTTTGGGTAAGAACTTGGTGCTAAATCATCAACTCAACTTTTTCAGACACTTTAACTTGGCCTTGCCCAGGGCAGTGCCCACCAAGGAAAATAAACCTCAAGAAGGAGAAAAGGGGGGGGGGGGGCGGTGCAGGGTCCAGAAGGAGGCAGCCCCAACAAAATACCTGCTTTGTTTTCCCTACCTCACACTTCACATGCAGGCTCGGGGGGGCGGGGGGGGGGAGGGAGAAAGAGAGATGGATGGATGGTTATTTTCCATCATTGGTTTTCTGGCCTTAAAATTAGTCATATTGAAATAGTAATTATTTTATGGTGGAATACTATTAGAACAACTATAATAATAGTTCCTTATAATTATATCCCAAAATAAAGCTTAATTGTGAAACATTTAAAATGGCCACATTTATGTAGTATTTACAGCTAAAAATCCTATTTGGGGGAAGGTGGGGGCTTGCAATACTATTTTTTTAACTCTATCTAAAGCTTTTTCTGGTGACTGTGATTACAGCAGTAAAAGTCTGTTTGGTAATATAACTTTTTTTCATTTTACAAGTTTTAAAAATTAAAACATATAAGAGTTTATTTTAATTTAGTGTTATTTTTAATGTGAACCTGAAGATAGAATTTGAGAAATTCACTTAATAAATAATGGGGATAATGAAAATAAGTAAATAATGATTCAATTAAGGACACCTAGTTATTGTGCTAAAAACCGAACTAGTAAATACAAGAAAAAATTTCCCAGATAATGCAATACTTTTCATAAGTAGAGACTTATGTGCTTTAATAAAATAGATGGAAATACATGTAATTGGATATAATTACCCCATTTCTCTGCTCTCTACAAAGAAGACCTTTTCAAAAGACCTATCATACTTCTTACTTGATTTCTCTTTATCTTTCTTGGTCAGCCTTTACTGTCCACTGAAACTGGACTTGTCATGGTCATCAGTAGCCACTGGCACCAGGCTTTCCAGTTATTTCATTCTCCTATCTTACATTACCTCTCAGCTATAGTCTTCAGTTGACCTCTCCCTCTTTCTTCACACTGGCTATTCTCAGGGCTGCCATACCTCAGATTATCTCTGTGTCCTGTCTCTGTTTTTCTTTCTTTTATAGCCTGTTTTTTTCATTCAAGGCAGTGTTGTGGTGCCTAGGTTTGCTTACTAACTTGCTTTTCCTTTTTTCTACTTTTGCCCTCTATTGTCCAAAACAAAAACTTTTAATTTATACAGGATTCAGTTATTAAGCAAAAATCTTTAATCATTTCATCACCTTGCATAAAACTCATCTGGTAGACTTCCTCTTGCACTTAGAATAAAGTCTGGATGTTCCTTTTTTTCTCCCACATTTTATCAGCCCTATTTAATATGGTCACTGCCCATTTGCTCAGTACATATAGCTGTGCTCCCCAGATACCAAGCTCTGGTTTTTGCACATGCTCATCTTCTACCTTCAAACACTTTCCCTCTCCTCATTTATTTGAGGTTCTTTTTTTAGGTCATTTAGGTTCAGTTAGATTGGATGACACCTCTTTGTAGTGGCCTTCCATAACCACTTTGTCTACAGTGGTTCCCCCACCTTACCTAGCAGTCTTATTTTCTTCATATCATGTGAAAATCTGATATGTATTTACTTATATGTTTGTTGTCTGTCTTCTCCCACTAGAATATATGCTTCCCGAGGGCAAGAAAGTGCCTTGTCTGCTTTGTTCTTCAACACTCAGAGCAT
Source organism: Myotis nattereri (assembly GCF_964212035.1). Classification (NCBI taxonomy): domain Eukaryota; kingdom Metazoa; phylum Chordata; class Mammalia; order Chiroptera; family Vespertilionidae; genus Myotis; species Myotis nattereri. The sequence goes on along the minus strand of NC_138076.1, from coordinate 37,616,161 downwards.
TCACTGGCACCTTAAAGGGCTCCATAAGTCCTGTTAACTGAATGAAGAAATAAATTTTTCTTTAAATTTACTTACAGAAAAAGGAGGATCTTTTTTGTTGTTGTTCTAACTTATTTTCTCCCCTTCTCAGATAGAATATGTGCAAGACTCACTATACTTTTGTAATTAGTCTATCAAGTAAAACTAAGAATACCAAATACATTCATGTAGAGAAAAATTTATTCTTACCTCCCTTATTTAAAGGAGATAGCAGAAGCGTTGGTACTTTAAAGTTGGGGAGAAAATTACTTTGATCGCAGATTGGAATTTTTTATCTATTACATGATACATTAGAGCAAGCGTGTCAAACCCAAAGGCTAACACAGGCCAGATAAACAAGGAAAATTTATATGGGCTGCAAGAAAATAAAACTTCAATTTTCATAGAAACATAGGTTTATTTTGATAGAGACATGCTGAATACAAAGGGCTGAAATAAATGAGTAATCTTTAACACAAAATAATAGAACATTTTAATAAAAATTAGTATTTTTTTCTTGAACATTAACTTACCAGACACTGAATAACTGCACAAATTAATAAGCATAATGCAAATAAACCCATTTTTCTTGTTCTCCGAAAGCGAAATATTTCCTGTTGCGCACACTAAACAATTCAGTCCAAGACTAATGATGTGGCAGTCGGCTTCTAAAATATTTGCTGCTGATATTAGTGGAGAGAAAGGGTGCGCCTGCGCATAAGGCTCTTAAGGGAAATGAATGCAACACAATTATAGTAATCAATCATTAGCGAACATTGTAGTTCGTTATTAGTAATTATGTGTAACAGGATATTATAAAAATTAAGTTACAAAATTTTTATTAAAATGTTTCTTACATACTGTTTTATTGGCTGGGCCGTAAAAATATCCACTGTGGGCTGCATGCGGCCCATGGGCCGCAAGTTTGACATGCTGGCATTAGAGTCTGGAATACAGTGTGGTACAACTCCATGATATGTAATATTTAGCTATTAAAATATGTAAAATTGCGCATGTTAATTTAAAACTCTCTCTCCACACTCATAGGATGTAATCCCTGTTCATTACTATCTAATATCTCCACCAACAAAGACTAAGAATGGCAGCAAAGATAAAGAAAAAGATTTAGAAAAAGAGAAAGATTTCAAAGAAGAGTTTACTGAAGCATTACGAGATCTTAAAATTCAATGGATGACAAAGTAAGTTTTTTAATGTATTTTAATCCTCAAAGAGTTTACTTTTATTTTCTCCTTTACAACAATATTATGTGTATATGCTATATTCAAAAAATGTTAGCAGTAGATAGTAGGATTACAGGTACTTTTAAATTTTCTTATATTTATTATAGAATTCTCTTTTGTGATAAGAATCTTTTAAATTTTTATGTTAGTTTCTTATTCTGATTTACTCTTAGAAGAGAATTTTATTGGAAGGTATAAAAAGAAAATAAAAGCATGGAACAGACAGATCTAACAGGAAGTGGGGAGGGGACAGGAAGAGGTTAACCAAAGAATTTATATGTATATATGCATAACCCAAGGGTATAGACAATAGTGCAATGAAGGCCTGGGGGGGGGGGGGGGGCGAGAGCCAGGTGGAGGGGTGAAGGGAGGGATGGGAGACATCTATAGTACTCCCAACAGTAAAAAAGAAAAATCACTTTGCCCATTCTCCAAAGATCATCAATGTGCTAGTGTTATTTACCTCTGTATTTACATGTAGCAGTGTAAATGATATTGATGTATCCTAGTTTTCTAATTACTGTATTATATGACTATTTCCTATGTCATTTAATAGTCCTTTAAAATGCCATTTTTATTTTTTTAAATTTTTTCTGGTTTAAGTAAAAATAAAAGTTTATCCATTTCTCCCACTCCCACCCTCTGCCTCTGGCAAACACCAACTGTCCTCTATATTTATGTGCTTAATTTTATTTTCTTTGGATAAATACAAAGAAGTGGAGTTGCTGGATCATATGGTAGTTCTATTTTCAATTTTTGAGAAACCTCCATACTGTTTACTGTAGTGCACAAGGATTCCCTTTTCTCCACATTCTTGCCAACAATGTTTTTTCTAGTCCTTTTGATAATAGCCATTCTAGCAGATATGAAGTGATATCTCATTGTGATTTTGACTGGGGCATTTCCCTGGTAATGAAGATGCTGAGCATCTTCTCATGTACCTATTGGCCAACTATATGTCTTCTTTGGAAAAATGTCTATTCAGATTTTTTACATTAAATTCTTTGGGATAACATTGGTTGATAGGATTATATAGGTTTCAAGTGTGTGCATTTCTATAATATATGATCTGCATATTATATTGTGTGCCCCACTCAAAGTCATATCATTTTCCATCACCATATACTTGGCCCCTTTAGCCTTTACCATTCCTCCACCCCATTCCCTCTGATAACCATGATACTGTTGTTTCTGTCTGTGAATTTCAGTTTTATATTCCACATATGAGTGAAATCATATGGTTCTTAGTTTTTTCTGACTGACTTATTTCGCTTAGTACAATATTCTCAAGGTCCATTCATGTTGTCACAAATGGCAGTATTTCAACTGTTCTAATAGCTGAGTAGTATTCCATTGTATATATGTACTACATCTTTATCCAACCCTCTTTTGAGGGCACTTTGTCTCCGTGTCTTATCCACTGTGAGTAATGCTACAACGAACATAGGAGTTCATATATCTTTGCAAATAAATGTTTTCAAAATTTTCCAGTAGATACCCAGAGAGGCATTTCTGGGTCATATGATAATTCTATTCTTAATTTTTTGAGGAAATCACCGTACTGTTTTCCTTAGTGATTGCACCAGTTTACATTCCCACCACCAGTGAATGAGGGTTCCTTTTTCTCCACAGCCTCTCCAACACCTGTTGTTATTCCATCTTGTAGATGATAGCTATTCTAAGATGAATAAGGTGGTATCTCATTGTAGTTTTGATTTGCTTTTCCCTAAAAGCTAATGAAGTTGAACATCTTTTCAAATGTTGGTTGGTCATTTGTATGTTTCCTCAGGAGAGGTGTCACTACAGGGCCTCTGTCCATTTTATAATTGGATTGTTTGTTTGGTGTTGTGTAAGTTTTTTATATATTTTGGATATTAAGCCCATGTTGGAGATGTCTTCCATTCAGTTGATTGCCTTTTTGCATTGTTGTCTTTTTTTTTTTTTTTTTTTTTTTTGCTGTGCAGAAACTTTTTAGTTTGATATAGCCCCATTTATTTATTTTCGCATTTCCTTGCCTTTGGGTTCAAATTCATAAAATGTTCTTTAAGACCAAGGTCCATAAGTAGTACTTATTTTTTCTTCTATGTAATTTGCTAGAGGCCCAGTACATGAAATTCATGCACGGGTAGGGTCCCCAGGCCTGGCCAGTGATCAGGGCTGATCAGGTTCCCCACCTCCCCACCTCCTCCTTCCCTCGCTCCCTCAGTGCTCCGTTGCCACTGCTGGTCATCCACCATGTTCTGCACCACCCCCTGGTACACGTCATAGCAAGCGATCAAACTCCCGAGGGTACAATTTGTATATTAGCCTTTTATTATATAGGATTGTTTCAGATCTTATATTTAGATCTTTGATCAACTAATATATCTTAATAAAAGCCTAATATGCTAAGTGTTTGGTCGTCTGTTCAACCAATCGAAGGGTAATATGCTAATGATATGCTAAGGCCACTCAAACACTCTCTATGACATGCACTGACCACCAGGGGGCAGATGCTCCGACCAGTAGGTTAGCTTGCTGCTGGGGTCCAGCCGATTGGGACTGAGCGAGATGGGCTGGACATGCTCTGGAACCCTCCCACGGTCACTCCCTGGCCCCGATCGTGCATTTTTTTAGTAGCTATTAAATTTGAGCTTTTTAGCCGAAACCAGTTTGGCTCAGTGGATAGAGCATCGGCCTGCGGACTGAAGGGTCCCAGGTTCGATTCCGGTCAAGGGCATGTACCTGGGTTGCGGGCACGTCCCCAGTGGGAGATGTGCAGGAGGCAGCTGATCGATGTTCCTCTCTCATCGATGTTTCTAACTCTCTATCTCTCTCCCTTCCTCTCTGTAAAAAATCAATAAAATATAATTTTAAAAAAAAATTTGAGCTTTTTAAATGTTATTCATTCGTTGTATAACTTCTGTCAGTTGAACCATATTCTTTGCCTATTTTTCTATTGGCACATCAGATTTTTCTTTTAACATAGATATATTAATGCTCTATTGTACTTGTCACAGAATTTTTCCCCAGCTTATCATTTGACTTTTAGCTTACATTTTACATAAGAATGTATTCTATGTAGTAAAATTGATTGCTTTTTCCATTTGTGATATGCAGTACAGTGGTGCCTTGACTTACGAGTGTCCTAACGAGTTTTTTGAGATACCAACTGTCTCTCAGCCGATTTTTTGCATTGAGTTGACAGAGTGATTTGAGTTAACGAGCTCCTTAACGAGCTCCTTAATGAGCTCGGTCTCAGAACGAATTAAACTTGTAAGTCAAGGCCCCACTGTATTTCTTTTACTACTGATTTTCTGTTGGAGTCCTCATAGCTGATTATGTGTGTATCCCTGCAGTCATGGGGTCTTACAGAGAACAGACATCAGATTATGAAAATGATTCCCATTATAATGTCAGTCCATATTCAAAAGTATCTTTCCATTTAAAACTAGGTTGTATCTGTCAGAAATCAAAGTCTTTAGGTTAGCCTCTGGCTGATTGTAGGATGTTATAAACAGTTGAAAATGTGATGTAAATCACTCAGAAGTGAGATTGACTTCTGGCATGATAGTGATGCAGACATTTTATGCCAGGCTGGTTCTCCTCAGCTCTAGGTCACAGGAATTTTCTGGGAGGAGCAGGATTTTGGAATTTCTCATATAGCCCAGCTGCCTATTGTTGAGGCTAATTTTCAGGCAAATGTGGTCAGAAGTACGGGCTCTTTTTTTCTGCTCAGCTGCTACTTTTCTGCCTTGGGTTTGAGGCTCCAGTCACCTCACCCCAGCTCAGGATGCAGTGGTTCCATTTCAGGCAAGTCAAACCGAGAAGACTACAGGCTACTGCTTCCCACTCCATGTAATCAGGAAGAACTGGCCTAGTTTTATTCATTTTCCCCATCTGGGAACATGGAATGTCTCTTTATTCAATCAAGACTTTAGATTTTTCAGAAAGAGTTACATTTTTCTTTTGATCCCGGACATTTCTAAATCTTTATTTTTTCTTGCTATTTGTGAATGTTTTTCCCCCTCCCTTTTTTTAAAAAAAAAATAAAACGTTGTTGTCATTTGTCATTAATATTTTTTAAAAATATAGTTTTATTGATTTCAGAGAGGAAGGGAGAGGGAGAGAGAGACAGAAACATCAACAATGAGAGAGAATCATTGACCAGCTGCCTACCACATGCCCCTAACTGGGGACCGAGCCCACAACCCAGGCATGCGCCCTGATGGGAATAGAACTGCAACCCCCTGGTTCACAGGTCGATGCTCAACCATTGAGCCACACTGGTCGGGCTTTTTCCTCTATTTGGGAAAGCTGTCGATGCTTATTTTTATCTTCCATCCTATTGAACTCTTAATTGAAATGATTTTCATTTTTTTATTTCATTGATTTTTTTAGGTAAGCATATTTATACCACCTGCAAATAATGATAATCCTTGTCATTAGGTATACTTATATTTCAAATTGAAGCCTTATATTATTGACTGGAACTTTAAAACAATGTTAAAAAATAGGAAATATGGAAATTTTCTTTCTAAAATAAATGAAATAATGATTTTTCTTTCTTTTGTATATAGGCTGGATTCTAGTGATATTTATAATGAATTGAAAGAAACATACCCTAATTATCTTCCTCTATATGTTGCACGACTTCATCAGTTGGATGCTGAAAAGGTTGAGCCTGTTCATTTTTAATATGAGTATCTTATTTTGTTTGTAATATTAAATAAGGTTTGTGTTTTGAATTAAAAGACAAACTTATATTTGTCTTTTATTCTTGCTAAAAATGTGTTTCCTCAAGTTGACTGTTCCATTAAGCTGTTTTCATTTAAGCTAAGTAAAGAACCTGACCATTACTATAAGTTTAGGATTCTTGCTCTTTGATCACTGGGAGTAGTAATAGTAGTTAAGATACTCTAAGGATTGCTTTTCTGGCGTTAACTTACAGGGCAAGGAACAGAAGGCAGTGGTCCTAGCCTGTGCACATTCTATCATCTTCAGCAAAAGAAGCACCCCTTACTTTGCATTAAGTTTGTTTACAGTTCTTGCTTTTAAGAAATAGCTATAATTTCATACTTTATTAACATGGCCAGCTCTCATTAGTAATCATGGTAGTAGGAATAAGCTAGCCATAATCATTTAAAAATTATCAAGGGTTTAGAGTGAACTAGAAAGTGTTGAAAGGAGACCTAAAAGACTTGAACAGAGGAAGCAGATTGCTAAGAACACCATGAATAATCGTAGACTTGTTTCATCAGCTAGTGCTTTTTTTACTTCTGTTTTTATGTGGCAGGTGGCATGGGACTGAGATAAATAGCCAATCTCTAAAATATTTTCTTAAGATACCCAGAAAAGGAGTTGCCTTTGTAGAAAACACTTTACATTTTTATGAAATTTATCTTTTGCTTACTCTCACCACTTAAGGCCAATGGGGAGTGTAAATTAGGTATTTTCTTGTCTAAGCTCAGCTTTTGAAGAGATGCTGACAGTTACAAAGATCTTGGTAGGCAAGTGGACTATATAGTCCCCTCACACTGGAGTTGAGACAACAGACATGAAAATGCTTCAATATACTCATTGATAACATGCTTTCTTTTCCCTTCCTTTTACCTTTTTTTCCTCTCCAGGAACGAATGAAAAGACTTAATGAAATTGTTGAAGCTGCAGATGCTGTTATTTCTCATATAGATCAAACGGCCCTAGCAATTTATATTGCTATGAAGACTGACCCCAGGCCTGATGCAGCTACTATAAAAAAGTACCTAACCAGTAAATAATCTTTCTTGCATCTCATTTCTTAGTTACCTTTTTAAAAATAGGGATTGATATTATTGAGAATATTTTTCCTTCTTGGTATTTGTTATATCCTTATAACTAATTTAGAGTTGTCAAGATTTAGATACTCCCTCCTTAGATACTTTGTAATAATTTTCTTTAATCATTTTAAGATGAAGCAGAAGAAAAGCAGTTTGCTTTCTTTACCATTAGATGCAGTCCTGGTAGAGATTTGTTACATCAGAAGAAGATAAAGATACCTGCCCTGGAGCAAGGCAGTTTACCTTAGTGATTAAGAGTAGGGATTCCAGCCGAAGCCGGTTTGGCTCAGTGGATAGAGCATCGGCTTGTGGACTGGGGGGTCCCGGGTTCGATTCCGGTCAGGGGCATGTGCCCGGGCATGTGCCCAGTGGGAGATGTGCAGGAGGCAGCTGATCGACGTTTCTCTCTCATCGATGTTTCTAACTCTCTATCTCACTCCCTTCCTCTCTGTAAAAAATCAATAAAATATATTAAAAAAAAAAAAAAAGAGTAGAGATTCCAGAAAAAGACTAAGTAGCTTAGAATGCTGGATCTGCCACTTCCTAATTGTAGGACCTTGAACAAATGCTTAATCTCTTTGTGCTTCAGTTTTTCCCTTTGCAAAATGGAGGTAATTAATATTATCTTACTTATAGAATGGTTTTGAGTATAAAATGGTAAAAGAGTTCCTGGCACAGAGTAAGCATTTTATTTGTTTTCTTTTTTTTTTAAATATATTTTATTGATTTTTTACAGAGAGGAAGGGAGAGAGATAGTTAGAAACATCGATGAGAGAGAAACATCAATCAGCTGCCTCCCGCACATCTCCCACTGGGGATATGCCTGCAACCCAGGCACATGCCCTTGACCGGAATCGAACCTGGGACCTTTCAGTCCGCAGGCCAACGCTCCATCCACTGAGTCAAACTGGTTTCGGCTTTATTTGTTTTCTGATGGCATTCTTTTTCAACCAAGTCCATCTGTTCTAACCCATTTAACCTGTGTAAAAATAGTGGCTCATTGGATGTTTATTAGAAGTTTTATTTGATGTACAATACAAATGTATATACATAGCTACTTAATAACATCTCTGCATTGTAAATATTAAGCAAAAAAAAATGCATGGGTTTGATTCAGATAAGGCTGTACTTTTAAAGAAATTTTACTTATCTGTGAAATGTATTTTGATTTGGTGTGCAGTGACATGGACAAACAAAAATCCACCCTCGTAGATGCCCTGTGTAGAAAAGGATGTGCCCTGGCTGACCATCTTCTTCAAGCACAGGATCAAGATGGAGCTGTTTCAAGTGATGCAGAAGGAAGAGAAGAAGAAGGAGAAAGTACTTTGGATTCTCTGACGGAAACTTTTTGGGAAACTACAAAATGGACTGATCTTTTTGACAATAAGGTAACCTTTCTGCTTCTTTTTTGTGCAGTTTTTGGTTACATCACAGATTTATCTTGTGCCCCATTGCCTAGTGTTTACTATTTCCCAGTTACTGGCCAGAAGAAGAAGAAGAGAATAAATGTAGTGAATGTAAGCTTGGCTCTGAAGAAGACGTGTTTAGCACTACCTATTTGTCATATCTGTTTTAAAACAATTTTTACCGTTATTTTATCTGTCTGCAAAGTGGCTATTCAACGATAATTTGAAAACAGTTTGAGAATGTATGTAGTATTCGTTTGATTAATCTAGCTAGTTATGTATGAAGCTAAAATTAAAAATATCTTCTAGAAAGTGTCTTCATGGTGTCCCAAAAATGTATACACACACTTTGTATAATTATAAAGGCAGTATTTAGTTAAAATACATTTCATTTTCAAAGTTGAGCTATCAGCTGTTATGTATACATTTTTTGGGACACCCTGTATTTATGTGCTAATTTGTCAGGGATTGGGGAGTGGGATGGTATCCTGGTTAATTTAGATATTTTTCTCAAAACTCTTAAACTTCTAAATAATTATCATCTTGATTTATAGCTGATCAAATTTTTGACCAGTTTAGTAAAAATAACATTGACAAATGTTTGGGTTTTGGTTATAAAAATGTGTTTAAGTCCTTTTAGCTCTCTACTATAACTCTTATAGTAGACATATAACTACAATTTTTTGTCAACCTTTTTTTCCCCTGGAGATAAAATAATAAAATGAAATCAGTGGAATTCTCCTTGCTTAGCACAAAAATTGTTTTGTTTTAGTAGACAGATGTTTATTTTCAAAATGAACTATGGTAATTCATAGTTGGAAAGACCGTTGGAAGTAGGTGGAAACTTCTTCCTGTATGCTTCAGGTTTCCCCCCACTGCACAGTAGTGCATATGTAGGAGGAACTCAGTTATATTCAGAAAACTGCACCAGAGGTTAAGAATTTGGATTTGAGCCCGGCCAGTGTAGCTCAGTGGTTGAGCGTCAACCTATGAACCAAGAGGTTGCGGTTTGATTCCTGGTCAGGGCACATGCCCAGGTTGCAGGCTCCATCCCCAGTGGGGGCATGCAAAAGGCAGCCAATCAGTGATTCTCTCTCATCATTGATGTCTCTATCTCTCTTTCCCTCTCCTTTCCTCTCTAAAATCAATAAAAATATATTTAAAAAAAAAAAAGAATTTGGATCTGAAATCAGACCCCTGGAGTTTGAATCCTGCTTCTTCTACTTTTATCGGTGTGATCTTATTCTGATGTCTCAGTTTCTTATCTTTTGAGTGAGGATAGTGAATGACACTACCTACCATAGGTTTTTATGAATGAGTATTAAGTACACAGGAGGACCTGTCACATATCTACTTTATGCCAAACACTGAAAAAAGATTTCTGCTGGAAAAAGACAAATAAGATATGGGTCCAACAGAAAGTTGATGAACATCATAATAAAATTGTTATAAATAATTATATTTCTTCTATAATACTACTATATTAGGGGCCGTACATTATATTACCTGCCTATTTACATTCAGAGTTAAACAATTATTTTACATTTTACTTGGCTCTAGAATACAAATAAATGTGACAGGATTTCTTTATTTGAGAATGTTCTTACATTCTAAAAGTAGAGACCAAAAAAGTAAATAAATGGTTACAAGTATATTTGACAGATATGATAGTTAGAGGTACAAAAATTGTATAAAAGTATGTAGTGGAAAGTTTATATAATTAATACATTTTTTTTATCTTTTATAATTTTGATCGTTTATAATAACTATACTTTTGTACTTCTGTCATAATTTGCATTTTTGCAATCATTTAGGTTAGCCCTGCTTTCTTTTTCATGAAGAGGTATTTTGGTATGGATTTCAACAGCTAGTGAATTTATTATAAAAAATTTCTTCCTTAAGATAAATTACCTGTTCTGTGGGATACCCTCCTTTTTTGAAGACATTGTTCTTTTATTTTTATTATTATTTTTTAAAATATATTTTTATTGATTTCAAAGAGGAAGGGAAAGGGAGAGATAGAAACAGCAATGATGAGAATCACTAATTGGCTGCCTCCTGCATGCCCCCACTGGGGATCGAGCCCACAACCCAGACATGTGTCCTTGACGGATTTGAACCTGGGACCCAGTTCACAGGCTGGCGCTCTATCCACTGAGCCAAACCAGCCAGGGCGACATTGTTCTTTTAAAAAATTTTTTTTTGAAATTTACATGATATAGAACATGTTCATTTTAAAAGCTATACTTCTGTAAAAGCCTTAATTTTTCATTAAAGCTATATGCCTTAAGATACTAAATATTTCATAGATAAGCTTTATCTAATTTTACATTACAGGTTTTGACATTTGCATACAAGCATGCATTAGTAAATAAAATGTATGGGAGAGGCCTTAAATTTGCAACTAAACTTGTGGAAGAAAAACCAACAAAAGAAAACTGGAAAAATTGTATTCAAGTAAGTGATATTTCAGTTGTCACCATAAGGGTCACTTCAATACTGCATAGTGACAAGATACCTAAAAAGCCTCATGGTAGTGATATAACAGTACTGACTTTATCATGAATAATATTTAATCAGTGTAATTTGAACAATAAAATAAAAACATAAAGAGGCAGTCAAAAGCCATTTAGATTTTTTACTCCTGTCCAGAAAACTTGTATTTTGCTTCAGGTGTTTTTAATATACACACAATGCATTATGAATTTTGTACAGGTAGAAGACAAAGTTTTCCTTTATGAAGGAAATAATTTCTTTAAATACATATTGGCTTAATTCTAAAATGGTTGAATTTTTAGAGTTTTATATTTGATTTTCTTCATTTGAGATAGGCCATTATGTTATTATTATTATTTTTATTAATCCACACTCAATGATATTTTTCCTATTGATTTTTAGAGAGAGTAGAAGGGTGGGGGGAGCCAGAGAAAGAAAGGAAGGAACAGAGAAACATCGAGATGAGAGAGACACATTGATTGGTTGCCTCTTGCTCGTGCTCGAATGGGCTGGGGATTGAACCTATAACCCTTTGGTGGGCCAGTGCTCTAATCACTGAAAAACACAGGCCAGGGCTTATTACATTTTTGTATCCTCACCTGAGTATATGTTTTTACTGATTTGAGAGAGAGAGCAAGGGTAGGGGAGAGAAAAAAACAGCAATGTGAGAGAGCAATATTGATCGGTGCCTCTTGTATATCCTTGACCACAGTCAAACCCACAATCTGGGTGTGTCCTGACTGGGATTCCAACCCATGACCTTTCAGTGTATGGGATAACACACCAACCAACAACCACACCAGCCAGGGCAGCCATGATGTTATTTTATCACATATTGTACTATATTGAGTGAAATTCTGTGGTTGTCCTTTTTGCAGAAGTTAATTGTCAAGTATAAAAACTTACTGAATTCCACAGATATTACTTATTATTCACCTTGTCTTTGTGATGCATAATTGGTTTATGCCTAAAGGGAGGTTGGGGAATGTTGGTTATGCGGTCAAGGGTCTGCTCTTTATATTTAAGGTATTCTTTGGGTGTAAAACTAACCAGTAGGTTCCTATGGAAATTTTTTATTAAACTATATGTTATCTTTACTCTTAGACCCTTTTTTGCATACCTTTACCAGTTAAAATTGTATGACATTTTAAATTCCTTCAGATCTCTGAATAGGTTAAGAGAACTCTTTCTGGAATTAATTGTTAATAAGTCCAGTCTCATCATGTAGGCTGTACTCTGCAAACTTGTACATTTGTGAAGCCAGTGATCCACCCAGACATTGATTTCAGGGGTGTTTTGTAACTTGTCTCCCCTCCACTCTGCTTCCCTATCTGTTTTTCAACTAGCAACCAGAAACATTGGCTTTGACACCTACTGGTGAATCTCCATTACATTTACAATAAAATCCAAACTCCTCACTGTAGCCTATAAGGCCTCATGTAATCTGTCTCCTGCCTTCCTTTCTAGCCATATCTCAGATCACACTTCCCCTGTTCACTCTGCTTCTGCCACACTAGCCTCCTTTCTGCTTGGGTAAAATCCTTGGCTATACCCTGTCCACAGGGGACCGAACTATTCGAGCTGTGCAGAAAGCTTTTCCTCAGATTGACACAGTACATTCAGGCTTGAACTTAAATGTTACCTCCTAAGAGATCTCTTTCTTGACCATGTAACTTCCCAGTCACTCTGTATTATATAGTTTTATTTTTACTGTATACCTGATTTTATATGTATATATATTTACTTATTTATTCATGTATTAACTTGCTGTTTTATTATTTGGTTTTCCTGAATTGAACATAAGTTTCTAAAAATGGGAAGTCAGTTTGTTCAGTGTTGTTTTCCCAATGCCTAATTTGACTTCTAGTGGGCACTCAGAAATGAATGAAAGGAAACTAGATTGGTAGGAAGGGAGCAAATAAGTTAATTGGTAAGGAAAGCAAAGGTTAGTAGGAAAGAGGGAAAGAAGGGAGGTTGGTTCGGATGATAATAATTACTAGGGTAGGTTAGCTGGTAGGAAAGTTTATAATTGGTAGTAAGGAACTTTGGTTCATAGAAAGGACGGTGGGTGGGTTGATGCTAGGTTGGATGGAAGGAGAGTTCTACATACTGCCACATTATTACTAAATTTTTAATGCAGAATTTGCCTTAAACATTAAACTTGAAAATCTGTTCTTTAATAATAAATCACTGTGTTTTGTTATAGCTGATGAAGTTACTTGGATGGACCCATTGTGCATCTTTTACTGAAAACTGGCTCCCCATCATGTATCCTCCTGATTATTGTGTATTCTAAACTGAGAACCAAGACTTTAAATTTTAAAAAAGAAAATTTTATAGTGGATGGACATAAAAACAAATTTGTGGCATTTTTAGTCTAATGCATGTTTTCATCTGCTGTCAGATATTATTAAAATGATGTGTATTTATCAGAGACTTTGCTGGCGTGTGGCTTAATACATGTAAATCTAGACCTCTGACATCATGGTGTGTTCTTACTGCCTCACATTGCTGGCAATGGGCTGTGCCCTGACTGCCAGCACCAAGGACTTTCATTTGGGTTGCAGCTACTACATGCATGATAAGTTTTGAAGAGTAACTTTTAACTGCAAACCTGTAAAATTCTATTTTTTATTTTATAAAAGAACAGGGTTTTAACATGTTGGACTTTAATTTTTCTCAATTGTATGAAGGCCTTAAAAAAGCTACATTAAGCGTAGCTAAAATTATTTATTGGACTAAAAAGTAACAGAATTTTACTTTCAGATATTTTTTTGGTTTGTCTTTTTTTTTTAACCTTTACATTCAATTAAGGGGGGAAATTTAAAGGGGCACAAATAAATAATGTGGCAATTGCTGGGGCAGAACTGCTTCTATAAATCTTCATCTTGGAGTAATTTCAGGCCAATCATTTTTAACATCCTTTTGATGTGCAGAGCATCTGAATGAACCAATAATACATGTATAAGTGCCAGATAGCTAAATCTTTATCAGGTATTGTAAAGACACACATATGGTATGTTTATTAAAGTTGAAATAATGTAAACACATGAATAAATGTGCAAAACCAAGATCACAGTACACCATATACACTGATACCTTAATTTTTTAATAAATAATAAACGTGAATATTGAAGCTTTTTAAAGTTGGTCTTAATTTTTCATAATTAAAATTTTGGATTAGAACAAAAGTAATATTAAATTCATAGACAAAAAACTTGAGGTAATTTATTTTATAATGTTTCTGATAGACTTGCAATTATTTGAATGTTTCCAATCTTACTGTGATTAGATTTTATGTATGTTTAACTTATTTTATCTTTCTATTATACTTGCTTCTCTTATCCTTTTTCCATAAAATAAACAGACACACATAGACAATATTAAAAGCCTCTCCTGACTTATAGCAAGTGTGTGTGTGCGCACACGCACGTATGTGTGTGATTTTTAAATCTTATTTCCTTAGAATTTACTACTACATATAGAAGTTCTATTACACTGCTGGGAGAACAGCAGCAAGAAGCTGGCTAGCATCCTGGGCCTGGTTCCTGCCAACTCTGTTGTTAACTATACCAGGATGCCTGCATAATTTGAAAAAAAAAAAAAAAAAAGTTCTACCAGTAATCTTGTCTAATTGTTCATAACTGGTTTCTGGTAATTGATTCCTTTATTTGATTAATACATTAGAGCTTTATGAAAAAAATAGAAATATGCATGCCAACATTTTGCATACAATTTCTGAACCATCTAGAGCAGCCGTGGGCAAACTACTCCCGTTTGAAATGAATAAAACTAAAAAAAAAAAAAAAAAAGACCGTACCCTTTTATGTAATGATGTTTACTTTGAATTTATATTAGTTCACACAAACACTCCATCCATGCTTTTGTTCTGGCCCTCCGGTCCAGTTTAAGAACCCATTGTGTTGCCAAACCGGTTTGGCTCAGTGGATAGAGCGTCAGCCTGCGGACTGAAAGGTCCCAGGTTCGATTCCGGTCAAGGGCATGTACCTTGGTTGCGGGCACATCCCCAGTGGGAGGTGTGCAGGAGGCAGCTGGTCGATGTTTCTCTCTCATCGATGTTTCTAACTCTCTATCCCTCTCCCTCCCTGTAAAAAATCAATAAAATATATATATATATTTTTTTTTTAAAAAAAAGAACCCATTGTGGCCCTCGAGTCAAAAAGTTTGCCCACCCCTGATCTAGAGTCTGAAGTTCATCAATGACCAGCTACATGCCTGTTCCCTCACAAACTCTTTCATCTACATACATACAGGTTTCCCCATAAACACAGGTTCAGTCCAATAAAAAAATTGAGAAACTCAGAAAAGATAGGTTACTTCCTAAGGTCATGCTGCTGATTATTAATTACAGAACCTGTTTTATAATCTAGGTTTTGTCATATTTGGTAAGTACCATCTGCTTGCACAGAGCTTCTTGGTCAGCCAGAGGTGAGAGCTTGGGTCCTTCTCAAGTCTTTCCTAAGGATGTGTACTGTGTGCATGCCCTTCTAGGTGCTCAGGAATTTGTCAGAGCTTTCAAAGCCCCTATGAACATATTTCCTTTTAAGCTTTTTGATTAGCCCAACAGTTATCCACCATTTCAGGCAGCCACAAAATTACACAATTGCCTATAATTATCTGGACAGCCACTGGAAAAGGCCTCAGCCTAAGAGAGATGTGACTTTTCAGATAGGACTGCATTTCCAGTCGTGTAAACCAAATTCTTTCTAGAATCTGACTAAACCTGTCTAATAAAGACTGATTTGCACTTGGGGGTATTCTAGAAAACAACCAGATAAGTTAAATAATGACAATTCTCTGGAAATGGAAGTTTGGAGGAGCTCCCAGCCCTATGTGGCTCCCTCCAATGACTGCCAGGCTGCTTTTCAGGACTATCATGGAGCTGGAGATGGAATGGGGATTGGGCGAATTAAAACATCACGAAATACACACACTGCTCTGAGATTCAGCCATTTTAATTGCACAAACATGCCTCAGATTGCTACATGCCTTTGGTTAATTTTAGGAATTCTGAAAAAGTTGTTTTTGATAATTTTTGCTTGTTTCCCCATAGCTTAATGGAGAGAATTTTCAGAGGTGCTTCTGCATTGATGAAATGGTCCACATTGCAGTGACATATTTTTCTTTTTAGCACAAGAATTTAGTAACCAATTTTAATGGAATTTTAAAATTAGAAACTAACTGATTATATATTTATTTTGAAGTACTACTTTCTGAGTGACATCAAGATACAATAAATTCTAGGATCCTTCAAATAAGACTTATTTTTGCACAAAATCATCATCATTCCAGGGCTCCCAAATATTGACTTTATCCTTCAGGTTTTGATTTTTGTTTTTGTTTTTTTTTAACGTGGAAGAGTTTTGGATATACGCTTTAAGAAAGGTATGGTTCTGTAGGTGCAATTAGTGGCTGGGCCCTCCTGACAGGCTGGTCAGTGCAGCCTGAACATCTATGATGCAAAACAGTCTTGACTACTGCACAGCAGAGTTGGCTGTACCCTTCTAGGGCAATGTATTGTTTTAGTATCATATTGCCCCTGCTTTGGGGAGAGGATTTCAAAGAAGCATGTGTTTAAGCTCTGTCCTCTCAAGGTTCTGATGTGAAAAACCACAATTCCAATATCAAGGCCAGATGTCACTGTTTTCACTAGGTGACATCTAGTGACTTTTAAGATAGGACTGCATTTCTAGAATCTGATATGCCAGTCATATCCAAAATGTGAATAGAATGCATATTAACTGGAAATATATCATTTTCATTTTATGTAGGATTTTAAAAGTTATTAACATGTCTCAATGATTCTGTGTACCAAGGTACCTCAAAACTCATTGGTTTTAACAATAATCATTACTTTTCCTCATGAGTATAACTTGGCTGGAGTTTAAACTGGACTTAGCTTATATGGTTCCAAGCCTGTTATTAAAATGTATAATTTACAGGAAGAAGAGAAGATAGAGGGACTATTAAAAGATACCTTGGTAATGCAGTGGGCATAATGCAGCAAGTAAAAATGCTATAGAACAGACTACCCAACTCCAACAAAGAAAGGCAAGATGGAGAATCTGGAGATTTGATTTGGGGTGATGAATATACAGATTATGTATTACAGAAGTGTACACTTTATATAATTTTATTAGCCAATGTAACCCAATAAATTTAATTTTTAAAAATCTAAAAAAAAGGGGACATGCCAATCAAGCAATTAATCAAAGATGTAGACCTTATTTGGGTCCTTATTCAAACAAACTCAAAATGTCATAACATGAGAAAATTGGAAATGGGACCTGGTTTAATTTTTAATATATTAATAGTATTAATACAAAAATTATATATAAAATGTTTTTTTTAAACATATTTTATTGATTTTACAGAGAGGAAGGGAGAGGGATAGAGAGTTAGAAACATCGATGAGAGAGAAACATCGATCAGCTGCCTCCTGCACACTCCCCACTGGGATGTGCCCACAACCAAGGTACATGCCCTTGACCGGAATCGAACCTGGGACCCTTCAGTCCACAGGCTGACGCTCTATCCACTGAGCCAAACCGGTTTCGGCATAAAATGTTTTTTAAATGTGATATGGTTATGTGTCATATAGATATGAACAGAATATACAGAAGAATGGATGTCTTCAAATTTATATAGGAGCAAAGAAGTGGGTGGAAATTTAGATGAAATAAGATTTGCCATGAGTTGAATAAAAATTTATGGGGGTGAGTTTTCATAATACTTTTGTCTATTTAAACAGCATTATTGAGTTATAGTTGCCATATAATAAACTGCATACTTAAAGTATACAACTTATCTGTTTTATACACTGAATGGCCAGATTATCATGACCACCTGATGTTTGTAGGCAAATTAGCCGCACACTGCATCATATGGAATATGGAAGCCAAAGGCCTGTTCGAACACCTTTGCTGTCTGCAGTTACCAAGATAAAACGTCTCCAATTCACACAGGAACACAAGGATTGGACAGTCAAGCATTGGAAAAAAGTCATGTGGCCCGATGAATCACGTCCAGTTGCATCATGCAGATGGCAGAGTGAGAATTTGGCAGAAACAGCATGAAAGCATGCACCCCATATGCATGAGTACAACCCTTCAAGCTGGTGGGGGCAGTGGTATGGTTTGGGGCATGTTTTCCTGGCATGATTTGGGCCCTTTAATTCGTGTGGAACAACATCTGAATAGCACAACATACCTAAGTATCATTGCTGATCAAGTTCATCCTATCATGTTGATGGCGTATCCCAATGGAGATGGCTTCTTCCAACAAGACAATGCGCCATGCCATGGTGCTCGTATTGTGCAGGAGTGGTTTCAAGAACATGAGGGAGACTTTACCCTGCTTAGGTGGCCCCAAAATCACCAGATCTCAATCCAATTGAGCATTTGTGGGACGAAGTTAAAAGAGTCATCAGGCAGCTGGTTCCACAACCATCAAATCTCACAGAACTGGACAGTGCTATTATTCATCAGGCCTGGTCTCAGATTCCTTGCATCACCTTTCAACATCTCTTGGAGTCAATGCCAAGAAGAATTGCCGCAGTATTGAAGGCAAAAGGTGGCCCAATGAAGTACTGATGGGGTGGTCATAATAATCTGGCCACTCAGTGTATATTCACTAGAGGCCTGGCACACGAAATTCGTGTGCAGGTATGGTCCCTAGTCCTGGCCTGCAATCAGGGCCATCTTCCCCAGCTGCCTGCAGCGGGCCCTGCCCCCCCCCCCCCATCCCAGGTTCCCCATTCTCCATCAGGCGATTGGAGCCTGATGGCCAGGGGGAGAGGGGCCAAGAGGTCAGTCGTTCTGCCTGCTCCCTGGCCCCGTCCCCTGCCGCCACTCACCCCAGTTCCCCATTTGCCATTGGGTGATTGGAGCCTGCTGGCCAGGGAGAGGGACCGAGAGGTGATCAGTGCGCCTCATTGTGACTGTTCCAGGGCTCATTCTGGTTGTTCTGCCATTAGGGTCAAGTTGCATATTACCCTTTTGTTATATAGGATAGAGGCCCAGTGCATGGGTGGGGGCTGGCCAGCTTGCCCTGATGGGAGCCCCGGATCAGGGTGGGGGTCCCCACTGGGGGGTGGGACCAGCCGTGGTCGTTCTCGTCTCTGGTCGTTCTGGTTGTTCCGTCATTTCAGTCACTGGGCTTTTATTATATAGGATATTTTCCTATAATAAAAGTTTAAAGACAAAAATTCTATATAATTAATCAATCTCTCTTTACTAAAAGGGTAGACTTCTATCCCTTTAGAAAATAAGAAAATAAAGATGATCATCATATACCTTTGTCCTGGGAATGTGAACGATAACTATTTGAAAGTTTGAGACTTAGAGGGCAGGTCCCATTACTTTACTAGTAACTTTCTCACATTTCTCTATGTCGTGGGCTTAAAGAGGAGATTTGAAAGCAAATTTGCATATTTTATTGGATTTATTGGGATGACATTAATAAAATTCTATAGGTTTTAGATAATTCTACAATACACATCATTTGTATATTGTGTGTTCACCACCCACTCCAAGTCAGTTCTTCCATCATCATTTATCCCCCCTTAACCCTCATCTACCTTACCTCATCCCCCTTTCCCTCTGGTAATCTTGACACTGTTGCCTGTGTCTATTTCTTCCTTTTTTTTTTGTTTAATCCCTTCACTTTTTCAGCCAAGCTCCCCCACAACCCTCTCCTCTCTGACAGCTGTCAGTCTGTTCTCTATATAAATTTGTTTCTATTTTGTTTACTAGAGGCCCGATGCACGAAATTCATTCAAGAGTAGGCCTTTTTCCCCCGGCCCGGCTTCCTTCACAGCCCTGGCTTCGCCTGGAAGGTCATCCGGTCTAATTAGCATATTAGGCTTTTATTATTATAGACTAGAGGCCCGGTGCACAAAACTTTGTGCACTTGGTGGGAGGGGAGGTCCCTCAGCCCGGCCTGTGCCCTCTCGCAGTCTGGGACCCCTCGGGAGATAACAACCTGCTGGCTTAGGCCTGCTCCCGGGTGGCAGAGGGCAGGCCCAATCCCTAGGTGCAGTCCCTGGTCGGGTTCAGAGCAGGGCCGATTGGGGAGTTGGGGCGCCGCCCCCTGTCATGCACAGAGCAGGGCGGATTGGGAGGTTGCGATGCCACCCTCAGTCACACTCAGGGTAGGAACGATTGGGGGGTTGGGGAACTGCCCCCTGTCACACTCAAGGCAGGGTCGATGGGGAGGTTGTGGCGCCACCCCCTGTCACGCACAGAGCAGGGCCAATCAGGGGGTTGGGGCGCTGCCCCGTCACTCACAGAGCAGGGGCCATCAGGGGGGTTGGGGCTCCGTACCCTGTCACGCACAGAGCAGGGCCGATCAGGGGGTTGGGGAGCTCCCCCCGTCACGCACAGAGCAGGGCCGATCAGGTGGTTGAGGAGCTCCCCCCTGTCACAGAGTAGGGCCGATAGGGGAGTTGGGGCACCGCCCCCTGTCACACACAGAGCAGGGCGGATCAGGGGGTTGGGGCACCGCCCTCTATCACCCACAGAGCAGGGCGGATCAGGGGGTTGGGGCGCCGCCACTCTCACACTCAGGGCAGGGCCGATGGGGAGGTTATGGCTCTACCCCGTCACACACAGAGCAGGGCCTGTGGGGTGGGGGTTGGAGCGCCATCCTCTATCACCCACAGAGCAGGGCCGATCAGGGGGTTGGGGTGCCGCCACTCTCACACTCAGGGCAGGGCTGATGGGGAGGTTATGGCTCTACCCCGTCACACAGAGCAGGGCCGATCAGGGGGTTGGGGCGCCGCACCCTGTCACACACAGAGCCGCAGGGTGATCAGGGGGTTGGGGAGCTCCCCCCTATCAGGCACAGAGCAGGGCTGATCAGGGGGTTGGGGCGCCTTCCCCTGTCACAAACAGAGCAGGGCAAATAGGGAGGTTGTGGCCCCGCCCCATCACACTGATCCCAGTGCCGGGAGGCCTCTTGGCTCTGCTGACCCTGGTGCTGGGAGGCATATTACCCTTTTACTATATAGGATAGAGGCCTGGTGAACGGGTAGGGGCCTGCTGGTTTGCCCTGAAAGGTGTCCTGGATCAGGGTGGGGGTCCCCACTGGGGTGCCTGGCCAGCCTGGGTGAGGGGATGATGGCTGTTTGCAGCTGGTCAGATACCCTTCAGGGTGGGGGTCCCCACTGGGGTGCCTGGCCAGTCTGGGTGAGGGGTTGAGGGCTGTTTTCAGGCTGGCGGGTGACTGAAGCTCCCAACCGCTTTTTTTTTTTTCTTTTTTTATTCTGGGCCAGCTTTAGCTCTGAGGCTTGGTTCCAGGTCTTAGGCCTCCCCTGCTGAAAGCAGGCGTCTGGCCTTTGTTTACCTTCTGTATTTGAAACAATGTTGCGATCCTGCTGGCTAAAGCCTGGCAACTAAAGCAGGTTTCTGGGGTTTTGTTTAGCTTGTATATTTGTAACATATTGCTTAGAGTTGCAGCTCAGAGGCCGGCAGCGGCAGGCGGGGAACATTGGAGTCCTCTGTCACTGAAGCAAGTAAGCCTCATGTTCGCTTCCAGCTGCCTGCCTGCCGGACGCCATCTTGGGTGGCAGTTAATTTGCATATCGCCCTGATTAGACAATGGGAACGGTAGTGGTTGTACGCTAATTACCATGTTTCTCTTTTATTAGATAGGATTTTGTTCATTAGATCCCACAGATAAGTGAAATCATATGGTACTTCTCTTTCTCTGACTTATTTCACTTAGCATAATACTCTCCAGGTCCATCCATGCTCTCACACAGGGTAAGATTTCCTTTTTACCTCTGAGTAGTATTCCATTATGATAATGTACCACAGCTTTTTTGTCCACTCTACTGATAGGCACTTGGCTGTTTCTAAATCTTGGCTGTTGTAAATAATACTGCAATGAACATAAGTGTGACTATATTCTTTTGAATTAGTGTTTCAGTTTTTTTGGATAAATTTCCAGAATTGGAATTGCTGGATCAAAAGGCAGTTCTAATTTGAATTTTTTGAAGTGTCTCCATATTGATTTCCACAGTGGCTGCACCAATCTGCACGAGGGTTCCTTTTTCTCCACATCCTCCCCAATAATTGTTATTTATTGATAGCCATTCTGACAGGTGTGAGGTGCTACTTCATTGTGGTTTTAATTTGCATTTCTCAGATGATCAGTGAAATTTAGTCTCTCTTCATTTGTCTATTGGCCATTTGTATGTCCTCTTTGGAGAAGTGTCTATTCAGGTTCTTTGCCCATTTTTTTAATTTAAGTGTTGTTTTTGGTGTTGAGTTTTATAATTTTGCCCTGGCTGGTGTGGCTCAGTTAGTTGAACGTCATCCTGTGCACTGAAAGGTCGCTGGTTCAATTCCAAGTCAGGGCACATACCCAAGTTGTGGGCTTAATACCCAGTGGGAGGCTTGCAGGAGGCAACTGATCAATGTTTCCCTCTCACATTGATGTTTCTCTCTCCTTTCTCCCTTCCTCTCTCTACAAATCAGTAAAAACATAAAGATAATAAAATGTTAGAATAATCCCAATATCAAAGTTCCATAATTTAATGTTACCTGTATGTGACACTGAAAAATAGGAGAGAAGGAAATCAACCATTTTTTTTTTTTCTTACCTTCTGGGCATCTGAACTACCCTTTTCTGGAAGTGCAAACTTTTTCTGAAACCAAGTCAAATCTTTATGAGCACGATCTCAAAAATAACTCCTAGGAAAATTAAAATAAAGAAAATTGGCATCCAGTGATTTTGAGAAGTCCAGGACTCTAGGTCCTGTAAGTTCAAAATGTATTATCTTCCAATCCACTCATCACAGCGTTTAAAATTAAAAAAATTGCTGACATTTTTAAATATGTGAAATAAATTATCATTCTGAAGTCCTCCTCATCTCATAACCACATGCAGCACTCTGCCAGAAAAAAAATTTCTAGGGCTTCTCAGTATCTTATCAAGGGCAGCAATGATTAAATAAAGTTAGGTATGTGTCAGAGTGGGTGTTTAACTGAGTTCATAGCAATTTACTTTAGCAATAATGAGATGTGTGGTGCTATAGAATTTTTACTTAAAAAATTTTTGTTGTTGTTAATCCTCTCTCGAGGATATTTTTCCATTGATTTTTTAGAGAGAGTGGAAGAGAGAGGGAAAGACAGAAACAGCGATTGCCTCCGGCACATGCCCTGACCAGGGCAGGCCTAGGGAGGAGCCTGCAACCACGGTACATGGGCTTGCCTGCAATCGAACCTGGGACCTTTTGGTTGGCAGGCCAACGCTCTATCCACTGAGCAAAACCAACTAGGGCTAAAAATTTTAAAATAATCCTCTATTAGTTTCACAAAAAGAAACACAATTCTAAGGGTAGTATAGGTGAGTTATCACTGCCCCATAATTCAAATGTAGAACAAAATTGACTGGACACACAATTTCCTATTACCACCAGGAATAGTACATTTTATGCTTTTTTTCTAAACAAGAAAATAAAAATGTAAGGTTGCCAGATTTAGAAAAAAACAAAGCTAGATGACCTAGTTTAAATTTAAGATAAATGCCAAATAATTTTTTATTATTAGTACACCTCATTGTTATGTAGGACATGACAGCTTGTCTCTAATGGGTCTGAGGATTATTTTTTAACTTTAAAGCACCTACTTTTATATTTCTTTTTACTGGATGGGTCTGTTGTTCCTCTTCAACAATCTACCATTATGCTGAAAACCAAAGTTAGATTTTACCATGGTCTCCTGGCAAATTTCCTTTTCACCCTGGCCGGTGATTCCAAGAAGTAGCTACTACTTGTGATGCGTCCTGTTGTCAGAAATAGGGTGGGGCAGAGCCAGATTTAAGTCCTGCTCACTTTTTTCCCTCAAAGTTCAGTCACAAAGTAGTGACAGTATGGACTATTAATGAAAATGTTAACACTACCTTGGATTTAGAGTACCTTCCCTTTGAAGATATAATTCTTAGTTTTCACTTATTCAAGATGAGTTGAGGAAAGAAATATTACTCTTTATAGTGTTCAGGCCTTTTGGTCACATAAGTTTGAGTGCAAGGAAGATATTTGGGGCTCTTACTGTCCCAGAGTATGAAGGACAGTAAGATCAAAGGCACATTTTAAATGTCAGAGTTTACAGTCTTTCAGTCTACCGGACCATAGCCTCCAGGAGTTACATGCTTAATTTAGGTTTAACTGTTATCTTGGGGTTTATCTTTGCAAAGAATGTCTTTGTAGAATACATGGTGGCATTCATTACTTCTAGATAAAACTTCAGCAATTCCTCTGGATTTCAGGGTAAAGTACACCTTCCTCTCTGACTGTCCACCTACATAGAATGATTTTTAAAATTTTTTTCCTATGAAATAATAATGCAACTGGCAAACAATCTCTTGCCTAAGGCAGGCATTCTCTAATTCATTTAATTAAAGGGGATTCAATGTTTTAACACTTTACTCTCTAGTTCCTTAGATTTTTCAGAGCTTACGGCACTGAACCTTTATTAGTATACCAATGAATAGCTCTTATAAAAACTGAAAAAGAACTTCTGTGTAACTCTCATGCTGATGCTTAAGTTTGCAGAGGTAAAAGGTTTCCCCTCCAGGGCTCTGTCATTCATATTTGTTACTTAATTTCCTTGCCTACTAATAAAAGTACAATTACCTAGTTTTCAGCACAAACAAAACACTTCTGTCCTTTGCACTGGAGACCTCTCATGTCAGTCTCAAGTGAGAAGAAATAAAAGTAAATGCTAATCCTGGCTGGTGTGGTTCAGCTGGAGTATTATCCTGTACACCAAAAGATGGTGAATTCAATTCCAAGTCAGGGCACATACAAAGATTGTGGGTTCAATCCCTGGTTAGAGTATGAGCAGGAGGCAACTGATCGATGTTTCTCTCATCCTCTCTCTAAAATCAATAAAAAAATTTAGGTTATTAAAAAATAAATGTTAAGCTAAATTTATTTTAAAAAATCATAGACAATAAAAAATAATGAACACCAGAGAAATCACATTACTAACTAACAGTAATAGACACTACAGGAAAACACTCAGGAAAAAAATTGAAGTTTTAAAAAATCTATATTGATTAATGTCACATTCTTTGAGCTATTTAAACATTGTGAACTAGGTTTTTATTCTTTATGTACCAGGAAAAAAGTCCCAATTATAGGCTTGTGAATAACAATATAAAATCAGGATTGCTCATAACGGTTAGAAATTCTGTGAATATCATATAGGTCACTACAAATATTTACTGAATAATGAAAGCATAAGTCATTCAATAAGTAACTAAAACCTGCTTTATAGATACAAAGGTGAGTAAAAACTATTCCCTGACTTAAAGGAGTATGTAATTTAAGTGGTATGGATTAGATATGTTAATAACCTACTGAGAAGACAAAGTGTGATTAACATCAAAGAGCAAGCTATTATGTGGGTTCCAAGGAGAGATAATTGTGTAGTCCATGTTACCGAGTACTGTGTACAGCAAGCATGTCAAACTCACTGCTGACAGGCCGCACGCCTCATTTATTTCTAAACGAGGTGTAGGGGTTTAGAGAATGGGGAAAATAAGGCTAAAATGTTGATAAGCCCTATTTTGCAGGGCCTTAAATTAAGGACTTTAACCTTAATAATCACCTTTGAACATCTCCCAAGTTTCTGAGTTGGAGATATCAAGTGGCTTACTGAAGCAAGGAGACAATGAAATAGGAAAATCAATTAGGTTTCTGCAATTATACAGATGAGATTGTTGAGGGCCTGAATTAGTGACTGAATTACTATAGTAAAATGAGTGTTGCTTTCCTGTTTTAAAGATGACACTCCTCTGCAAAATTACTTTCTCAACTGCAAAGAAATGACAAAAGTTCCACTGTAACAAAATTCAAATGTTTAATTTTTTCAAACTTAACTATATTAATAAAAATAAATTATATTTAGACTGTCTTCAACATTTGTGCATCATCTTTATAGAACTATGCTTTCAAAACACATTTTGTAAAATACATCAATTTCACAATTAAAACATGTTTTATAAATGGGGGAACATTAAAGAACATTAAGTTAGTTGAAAATATACCTCATAATGCTGAGAGTTATGCTGTTCTTTATCAAATTAACTGTATTTGTATTCAAAATAACATGGCTTTTAACTAAAGACAATTATTTCTTGTCCCTTTCAGTGATTTCCTGAATCCAAAACAAAATTTGTGTATTTATTTCTTTGAAAACATCATTCGTTGACCGTCCTTTCACTGCCATGGAATGATTTGCCTTCTCAATCCAGTGGATTTTATTAGGAGCTTGCATTTTCTGTGCGACTTTCTCCAACAAGTTCTAAAGGAAAAAAGAAGAGGATACTAGACTAATGATCTACTTGTGTCTAATAAAAATTCTCTCTTCTGCCCCACCTATACTAGCATCCATTCACTAAATATTCATTAAATACCTACTCTACGAACAACGTTTAAGGCAAAGGAATGTGCAAGGAAATGTCTACTGAAGTGGCCAGAAGTCCCCCATCTCTCAGAAACAGCAATTCTACAGAACAGATCAAGCATTTAATGTTGATGATAAAAATTAAATTATAGAGCCAAAAAAATCTCCTAAAAATATTTTCCCCAAAGAAATTATATGCTCTAGGCTAGGAAATACACTGATATTTACTAATATGTACAAGTTACTATTTTTTTCTCAAGAATCAATTTTATAAAAAATTGGAGAATCTGCTTGAAAGTTGAAATGATAAACCAAATGTAGTCTAGTAATCCCCAACTCATAAGATTCAGATTAGTCATTTCCCAAGTAAAAAGTTAATACATTTACCAATTCTCATAGGGAGATAAATTTTGTCATTATGCTTATTTTAGGTTCTCCAAAGCAACAGGGCAACTAATGCACAAAACTTGAATTAGTCAAATCAGCATCTCTTTACCAGTAAAAAGACTGGCTGCTGCAGGTAATATATTGTTCCCAACATATCTGTCTTTCTTGCTCTCTCATGCACAAAAATATCAAGTTGTAATTCACCTTTTCACACATTTCATCTGCTGAGCCTGACACAAATAGTACAGGATCTTTTATACGAAAGAGATCTTCATCTCTAAGTTTATGCTGCTGTTTAGGATGGTGCAGTGGATAAGAAATACAAACGAGACCTCGAACAAAATCATTAGCATCAGCTGGCTCAATATGACACATTACAGAAGCAGCTGCTCTTGAGCCCATTGAGCGACCTAAAAAACAATTAAAATTAAGTTGTTTGAAGTATAAACATTCACAAAGTAGTGGGGATAATGTGGCAAATTAAATTTCATTTAGTTTATCCATTGTATTTGTAAATCAACAAATTAACTCTAAAAGGTGGCAAATAGCAAGTCATAATGGAAACTTATAAACTGTGAAGAGGTAAAAATTAATCCTAAATCAATTTAAAAGAAAGGAATTATTTTTCTGAAGGATTGTGAAAATCCTCATGAAGGAATCATACGAGAGGTGAACCAGATGTATAAATAAAAGGAGAAATCTTTGGGCTATAATACATATATATGAGGTTTAAATTTGCTATAAATATATAAAGTACTTTGATGTCATACAAGTGACTTTCCAGAACAAAACAAAAAATTCCTTAAATTAGCTTCCTGTAATCTATTTTAATTCTCAATGACCTAGTCCTATATTTAAAAACAAGTATTGTAACTTACCTCCAAGGAAAACACCTGCAAGTTTGTATTCTGAGGTCTTGAGGTAACTCTAAAAAAAAAAATTTTTTTTTCAACAAAAAATTATCAATACTTCTATAAAACATTCCATTGGGAAAATCAACATATATTTCTCATCATTACTGAAATGTATGAAAATCTTTGCAAAGACAACCACAAATTCTTAAGAGATTCTTCTTGAAAGAGGTAACTAATTCTTTGCTGTTCTGGTGATGCCTTCACTGTCAAATTATGTTGAGTAATACAGGCAAATATATAAAGCAAAAAAAACCATTTCACCAGTCTAAAGAAGTCCAACATTAAAATACCTTTACAGAACAAGATATATATATAGATGGAAAGATATACACAGATATGCCAGTAAAAGCTTCCAACTAATACAAAATTTGATAATAATACTAACATCTTAATTTAAAGCTCTGAAAAACGTAGCAAGCTTAGAGTAATTTGGATTAAAAGAAATTTCAGCCCTGGCAAAGTAGCACAGTTGGTTAGAGCATCGTCCCCATACACCAAGACTGCGGGTTTGATCCCTAGTAGGAGACATTTGAGAATCAACCAATGAATACATAAATAAGTGGGACACATATCTGTCAAAACCAATAAAAAATAAAATTTCAGATTTATGTTATACAGGGATTTTATTTTATTTATTTATTTATTTATTAATACATTTTTTATTGATTTTTTACAGAGAGGAAGGGAGAGAGATAGAGAGTTAGAAACATCGATGAGAGAGAAACATCGATCAGCTGCCTCCTGCACATCTCCTACTGGGGATATGCCCGCAACCCAGGTACATGCCCTTGACCGGAATTGAACCTGGGACCTTTCAGTCCGCAGGCCGACGCTCTATCCACTGAGCCAAACCGGTTTCGGCGATACAGGGATTTTATAGTTTCCAAATAACATATGTAGAAAACCATGCTAAATGTGTACATTCATATTATAGTGGGCAAAATATAACTGTATTCTAAAGTTATATAATTCCAGTAAGAAAATTACATCATAAGTAGCTTCACTGGCAGTATCACGGAGTGATGTGAGCACTAATCTCCATGGAAACTTCAGACACTGCTGAGTTTCTAAGAAAACTCATTTAAAGATATTTAAATTAAATCAAATGACTGCTAACAAAATTTGTCTTAAATTTATTAAGAATTTTAACAGAATTTTGTTATAAGTAAATATAAAGAAAATTTCTTACCAAAACTGATTTATATGCCTTAATTCTATGTACAATATTAAGGCCTTTACAGGTAAACCTCAGGCAAAAAAAACCATGAGATGCAAGATGGGACGCCAGTGACATCAAATGAGGAAGATTCATATCTCCTGAAGCTCCGTGTGTAAGAATTATTCCATATGTTAAGCTCTTGTTAGGTACCAAACAAACAGCATCTAGTAATTTATTCCCAAAAGGTATTTTCAATTTAACCTGGAATTCAAAAGAATAAAGAGATCAGAAATTACTTCCTTGCCTATTCAGACAACTGAATAACTAAATGTTCTTCAAGATCCATGATTCATGTAACAGTCTCTGATTTAAAAGCAATGCTATTAATAATAGCTAATAGTTAAATACTTATTGTGTGTCAGGTACTATTTTTAAGTTTTTCATAGTTATTAACACATTTAACCTTCCTAATAATACTATGAGGCAAATACTATTATTATCTCAATTTTACAGATGAGGAAACTGAGGCACAGTAGCTTAAGTAACATGCCCAAGATTATATACAGACACTAGTTGGATTCAAACTTAGGCAGTCTGCTCTAAAGTCCTTATTCTTAACCATTAGTGCTATACTGTTGCTCACAATACAAGCTGAAAATAAGAAAATTACTCGGGAACCGTATGACTACCAAACAACATCAAAGAATCTTGAAGATGCAGAACATATGAAAATATGTATTACCTCTGTATGACTCATTTTCACTGTTGAATAACAAATTTAAAGTGCATTACATCTGAGGAGCAACGGACATCTCCCTGAAAAGAAGATCCTATTGTGAAAGGTGGGTTGGCAAACATGGATATGATACAAGAACTCTAAATGAACACATTCAGTAGCTGAAATAAACACATTTAAAACTACTTCTCTAAAAACTGGTATCTTTATATATGCATTAATTATTTTCAATAATTAAGTTCCTATGGGCACTCAGAATAGGTTATAGGGCCAGGTGTGGGGCTGACAGATGTCATATAATACAAAGCCAATGTGTTACCTTAACATGGAAGCCCTGAGAAAATTCTTATCAAAAGAGGATGCTGTATATTGATATATATAGATATATTCTAAGCATATTTATTTTCAACTATCTTTAACTTAATTTCACAGCATATTTCTATTAACCCATTTCCTTCACCATTGTTCTCACCTCTCCCTCTCACCATGCAAAAGTATATACCCACACCATCTGTTATGTGACTTTGCAGAACTTCCCCATAGGAAGGGTGTATATCAACCCTACTGACTTTGGGATTGGCTATGGAGCTTGCTTTAACAGAATATATATATGTAAAGGGTTCAATGTGCCATTATGAGCAGGAGAAGGGCAAATTTCCAGAAACTCTCTTAACTCTCACCCTCAGCCATGAGAAAAGCATGCTCCAGGTATTTTTGTTTTTAAGCCTGGGCCCCTGAATGAAGACACATGGAGCAGATACGAACCCAAAGCTAAAGCCTGGAGTGCGGCCTAATCCAGACCTAAGCCACTGAGTCACCATGACATGCTGGAAGCCACTGCGAGTTTGGGGTGTCGCCCAGCACTCCTACTACTGTAAAACCTTTTACCGCTCCGGACAGTATCAACGTCAGGAACTCCGTTATTCACCTTTTCTTTCCATTAACATTTTTAATTCACTGGATATATTCAAAAGATGCCAAAAATATACAGTGGGTCCCCTCATTCTACTGTTGTCTTGCCACCAAGACCTCCTCTCCAAAGGCACCACAGTATTATCCATTTCTTACATATTTTTCTAGATACTTTATATGTACACATACCCCTCCTTTTTCTTTTTATAAACTGGTGATATTTTTCTCTGACCCCCACCACACACACTTTATAACTTGGTTATTCTTTTCTTTATATAAGCATCTTTCGTTGTATGTTATGGCTGCAGAATATTCCAAGGAAGGGTTAAACATAATTTATTTCACCATCTGTTAATGAATTTTGAGACTGTTTCTAATCTCTTGCTAAAACAGTATTGCAATGAGTAGCATTGTACTTTTATTTTCACGTGTGTAAATATGTCTATAATATAAATTATGACAGAGGAACTGCTGTGTCACAGCGTATATTCATTTGTGACTAATTTTGTAAAGAACGCATTTTATTTTCAAATGGGTAATACATGCACATGTACAAACTTTTAAAAGAACAATTATGTATACAGTTGTTTCCTCACATTCTTTCCCACCAGTCACCATGTTCTTTTCTCTTCCCATAAGCAACCACTGTGTCCAACTTACTATTTTCCCTTATGTGTGTAGGTGTGTGTAGAAAAATGTTCTTATTTGAGCCTGAAGGGCATTAGTCTGACTGCAAAAGTTCTGGGATTTGAGTGGGAGAAGGGTGAAGCAGTGTCCGTTTTCATAAATGTAACCCCATCATTAACTGTGCCAGAAGTCCTGTTTTATTCTCAAGATAATGGGAGAAAGGTGTGAATGGGAAAAGAAATCCAGATCTAACTCGTTTTCAAATAGATGTTACCCAAGTCTTTACCTAAGCCCTCTACATCCATCCTCAGCACCATTACTTTCACGGCCAGTTTCTGTGCAATCTTAAGATGGTTGTGCTTTATATACAACTAGAGGCCCAATGCACAAAATTCGTGCAAGGGGCTCGGCCCTCCAGCTGTCCGGTCCAATTAGCATGTTATGCTTTCATTGTTACAGAAGATTGCTCCACAGTATTCCCGCTGCTGGTTCAGAACTAAGCTAAGATGTGCTAAGACATTTCCTTTCTAGTGCCAGTATTTGATTGCTTTGTTTCCTTTCCCCTTCTCACCATCCTTGTGGATTTGTCTTTTTTAAAAAAATATATATATTTTATTGATTTTTTACAGAGAGGAACAGAGAGTCAGAAACATCCATCAGCCGCCTCCCGCACATGCCCCACCGGGGATGTGCCCGAAACCAAGGTACATGCCCTTGACCAGAATCGAACCCAGGGCCCCTCAGGCCGCAGGCTGACGCTCCATCCACTGAGCCAAACTGTTTAGGCTGGATTTGTCTTTTTTTAAAAAAATCCCTTTACTGTAACTCTGGTGAGATTTCAGGAGGGAGGAGAGTCAGATACGTGTACTCAACCCACTATGCTAACCCAGAACGCTCCGCCATTCCTCGACAACTTGGGCTTCCGCTTTCAGGAAAACTCTACTCCCTTCCAGCAGAGGGACGGTCGGCCTGTTGTCCAGAACTGGAGCACGGGTTCTGGAGCACGGGTTCTGGAGCACGCGTCCCGGAGCCCTCGGGAAACACTGCACGGTCCCAGACGGCCCCACCACACCCCGGTCTAGGCAGGCTGGGTGATGGTGTCCGGCCCTGGGTCCCCACGGGCGGGTGGAAACCCTCGCTCAGTTTCGGCCTCTTGGGCCGCGAGCGGAGCAAACACCGCCGACCGCGCCGAGGGCGGACCATCTCCGCACGCGCTGCCTGCAGCGTCCCCACGGCGTCCGCGTTCACGAGAGACTTTTCTGACTACCGCGCAGGACGCGGGAAGGGGTCACATCTCAGGCTAAAGCATCGAACACGCCACGACCACGGTCACGTCCCGCTGGGAAAACGGGCCCCGCGGGCCTCGGCCGGCAGGTGCCGCTCAGTGGTTGAACGCGGAGCCGGGCTGCAGGCCGACTCCCTGCGGGGGGCGGGCAGGAGGCAGCCCGCAGCCGATGTCTCTCTCATCCATGTTTCTCTCCCTCTCCCTCTCCCTCTCCCTCTCCCTTCCTCTCTGAAATCAGTAAAAATAAAACACGTTAAAAAAAAAAGAGAGAAAAAACGTGTGCTATTAAGTCGACAGCAGTGCGCTCGCTGGAAGTCATGGGTCAACGGCAACGTCGGGAGTTCAAGTCTCCGGGGCGGAGTGGGGGGCGGGGCGGGGCGGGGGCCGAGAGCCGGCGGCCGGGTCCGAGCGAAGCCCGCGACGCCGGAGGCGGCACTGGACGCGGGGTCTCGGGAGCTCAGGGGTCAAAGGCGCCTGAGCAACGGCTTCTCCTCCCAACCGCCGCGCGGGCGCCGGGCTGTGCGGCGGCCGCGACGAGGACCCGGGCGACCCCCAAAGCCCCGGGGGCAGCAGCTTCAAGTTCTTGGCCGGGGACCGCGCTGCCTCCGCCTGGCTCTGCCCGCCCGCACCGTCCCCCACACTCCGGCCTCCTCACCCGCCAGGCGGATGCAGCCCGGGCGGCCGGAGCCCGCGGGCGCCGAACTTAAACCGACCGCCTCACGGAGCCGACAAATAGCCCCCGAGAGGCGACAGCCGCGAGCCGAAGCGCTTCAGGCGAGGCGCCAGGCACTCTAGCTCTCCGGGGAGAGACCGTCCCCGGCCCAGGAGCGCCCGCCGCCGCCGCACTTACCGGGGCCGGGAGCGTGGCCGGGAGCACCTAACCGCCCTTACCCGCCTCCGAGAGCAACTCTCACGCCCGCAGGGACCGGCTCGCTGCAACCGCCAGCGCGTTCCGTCGCGGCGCATGCGCGCGCAGGCCCCGCCCCCGGGCGCGCGGGAGGGCGCGCGGGGCACGCTGGGAACGGGAGTTTTTCCCGCCGCCGCCGCCCGCCGGGACCGAGCCACGTGTGCACGCGAACGCGTAGGTGGCTGATGGGCAGCCTCGGGCCACTGCCCACCGCCACCTTGTCCCACCGCCACCTTGTCTCACCCTGCACCCTTCCCCCGCCCCGCTACGCCATTAGGAGTTACGCAGGTCAAAACAGCGCGGTGGCACCTCTCACTCCCCACCATTCCTGGGTCCAGTTGGCTCTATTTGCCAATATAGACAGAATCCAACCCCTTCTCACACTTCATGCCAGACCGGTCGGAGCCCCAGCCATCGTTTTAGCCTGGGTTATTGAAACAGCCGGATGACGGCTTGTTCCCACGCTCCCCCCACCTCGTCCCTAGGTTATCAGCTCAGAGGCCAACTAGACCCGGTTGAAATGTCAGCGCCTGGGCTCAAAACCTTCCGAAGGCTTCTCACCTGGCCCGTCATCAAAGGCCTCACAGTGAGCGCCAACGTCCCCTCACCGCTTATTCTTCTGCTTCCTACTAATTTTTTTAAAATATATTGACTTTTTACAGAGAGGAAGGGAGAGGGATAGAGAGTCAGAAACATCGACCAGCTGCCTCCAGCACACCTCCTACTGGGGATGTGCCCGCAACCAAGGTACATGCCCTTGACCGGAATCGAACCTGGCACCTTTCAGTCTGCAGCCCAACGCTCTACCCACTGAGCCAAACCGGTTAGGGCAAATCAATACTTCTTGAATGAATGAATCTTCCCCAAGCCCAGTGTGGTTGGTAATTGTCCTCTTTTCTGCCACAGAACATGTAAGGAAATAAAATCCAGAAAACCACTTGTCATTGATCTCAAGCATTTTCCTCAATTACAAATCTTTTTTTTAAAGTTACCTTTATTGTTGAAAGTATTACAGATGTCCCCCCACCCCCACCCCATTAAACCCCTCTACCCTAGTCTCTTCCACTCCCTGGGCCTTCCCTGCACTATTGTGTGCCCACGACTGTGCATATATGCATGTAAGTTCATTGGTTAATCGCTTCCTGTTCACACTCCCCCCGCCCCACCCCACCCCCAACTTTTCTCTGAAATAGTCTATTGCATGCTTCAATGTTTCTGGAGCTTTTTTTGTTCATCTGTTTATTTTGTTCATTAGATTCCACATGTAAGTGAGATCATGTGATACTTGTCTTTCTCTGGTTTATTTGGCTTAGCATAACACTCTCCAGGTCCCTCCATGCTGTCTCAGAGGGTAAGAGATCCTGCATTACTTACAATAGCTAAGTTCTAGAAACAGCCCAAGTGCTCATCAGTAAATGAGTGGATTAAACAACTGTGGTACTTTTACACAGTGGAATACTATGCAGCTGTAAAAAAGGATCTGAATTACAAATCTTAACATTTCTTGACTCCTAATTTTCTAGCTATGCTTTTAAAAACAAGTTTATTTACATGCCATAAAATCCACTCTAAGAGTTCAATTCAATGATTTTCAGTAAATTTAAGACCAAATGCACTAGAGGATGCAAGATTCTTGCTAAAAGGACTAACCAAGGTTCTTGCTGAAACTGGATTTTATAAGGAAGTGCACTTATGCACCTAGAACGTTCAGGAGTCTGACTAGTTTGTCAAGAAAAGAATCTTTTTAGTAGTTACATGGGTGTTTTCTTATAATTATTATTTAAAAAAATATATTTGTTTCAGAGAGGAGAGGAGAGGGAGAGAGAGAAACATCAGTGATGAGAGAGAATCATTGATTGGCTGACTCCTGCAAGCCCCACACTGGGAATCAAGCCTGCAACCCAGGCATGTGCCCTGACCATGACCTTCTGGTTTATAAGTCGATTCTCAACCACTGAGCCACGCCAGCTGGGCTTTTTATAATTATTTTTAAGCTGCAGACACACGTTATGTTTATGTACATAAGACACAACACAATTTCTCACAGACTATTTAACTGTAAGGTGGATGGAAGGGAACTATTAGATAAAGGAATCTGTAAAATATTATATTATGGCTCAGTGTTGGATTTCAAGTTCCTTTTTCATTCTCTTAATCACATTTCTAAGTGATTTTCATTGGTCAGTCGTCATTTATTTAATATTTATTGAGCCTTTCTAGTTGGAGGTACTTTATTAAATAGAAGAGCATGGTCCCTGTGGTCAAGCTGCTTACAATCTGGTAAGGGAAAGAGACAACCAACCAGATCACTACCACGTAGCATGGTAAATGCAGGTGGAAGATTCAGAGGGCTGATTCCCGAAATGAGCACTGAAGGCTATCTAAGCCAGAGGAAGAAGAGAGGGTCATGGCATTGCCGACCAAGGGGAAAGCATACACAAGCAAGGTAAGAAGCCATTGAAAGAAGGTAAGGGATTTATTTTTCTGGGTTACAGAGTACACCATTAGGAAGTCATGAGGGATTTGATTAAAGATGCAGGCAGAGACCAGATTATGAAAGGCCTTGTAAGATGTATTTATTAGGTTGGCTGTGAGTAACTTAAATCCAAAATAATAGTGTAAACAAGATAGAGGTTTATTGCTTTGTCATGCAAACCACATTTCTGGGTTGCTGGTGGCTGCTGTGATGTTCCACACTGAGTCCAGGACCCAGACTCCCCCTCTTTTCATTGACCCAAACACAGTTAATAACTAGCATATCACAGGCCTTTAAATTAAAAGTGGTTTTATTATAAAATTCTAAAAATGTGCTTTAAAAGACAGTCATGGGAATACTGCATAATAAGAAGAAATATATCTTCATGACCCAGACAATCACATAGCATATTTTATATTGTCCATAGAATTAATATTTTTAAAAAACATTCTTCTTTTCAGTTAAGAAGAGTCTTCAGAGCACCATTATTTGAAGGGAAGGTATTCTGCATATCAGAGTTCATCTTTGGTCTGAAATGAAGAAGCAAAATATTTAGAGCCATCAAGAAGTCATACATGAGTTTGGAAGACTTATATTAGTCTATTAATTGTTTTCCCTTAAAGATGAAAGAAGGGAAAAAAAGCCAAGTTACTAATACAGACTTAGAGGGTCTAGAACTGTTTTTGGAATCACCCACAGGTAGAGTTTCATAGGACTACTGATGCAGCACCCAAACATCTAAGGGTGAGTATAACTGTAAAGGGCCTTGCGTTATGAATGGTCAGTGACAGGGTATGGTACACAATGAAGAAGAAATAAACAAAGCTGTCATTCCAGGCCCCCTAACTTCTACAAATACGTAGAATCATTTGACAGCCCTTAATACACTTAGACAAATATAAAAAAATAAAAAAGGGAGTGGAGAGAGGAAGCTGCCCAGTTTCATTTGGAGTCCACAAAGTGTTCTGACACCAAATCACTAACTTTGTGAGAGGGTACCTTTCAATTCTGGCAATTGGTTTTGTCTCTGGCTTTAACTAATTTTATGGTTTTTCAGCATTGACAAGAGTTAACATTGGTAGATGATATACCACTTTCAAGGGCTATTAGGTAGCAAATAAGTTCTCAAAACAAAACCAATACAACAAAAACTCTATTATTATGATGTTGCTTAAAAATGTCAATATATATTATATTATAATATAAATCAGAATTTTATACAATATACATTCCTTCAAACAAACAAAAAACTATAATCAAAACAACCCTCCCCTACCACACTGTCTTTAAACACAAACATGCATACAATTTGAAGATGAGAGACTAGTTTTTTGGTCCTTGCTTTCCTGTGATTCAGCTAGCTAATTCTGAACTAACTTCTTCTTTGGGATCAGTTTGGTTAATCACTAAATGAAAGCATTTACTGAATGACCTCTGAGGTCCTTTTTAGCCTGACAAGTCCCTATGTCAGCCGTGGGCAAACTATGACCCGCGGGCCGGATCCGGCCCGTTTGAAATGAATAAAACTAAAAAAAAAAAAAAGACCATACCCTTTTATGTAATGATGTTTACTTTGAATTTATATTCACACAAACACTCCATCCATGCTTTTGTTCCGGCCCTCCGGTCCAGTTTAAGAACCCATTGTGGCCCTCGAGTCAAAAAGTTTGCCCACCCCTGGCCTATGTGAATCTGCCTTTTTTTTCCTTCCTGTATAAGCAACAATAAAAAAAAAATATTTTTTTATTGATTTCAGAGAGGAAGGGAGAGGGAGAGAGAGATAGAAACATCAATGATGAGAGAGAATCACTGATAGGCTGCCTGCTGCATGCCGCCCCCTACTAGGGATCGAGCCCGCAACCCTGGCATCTGCCCTTGACTGGAATCGAACTTGGGACCTTTCAATTCTTAGGCTGACGCCCTACCACTGAGCCAAACCAGCTAGGGCTGAATCTGCCTTTTATAAACAAAACCAGTATGTGATGGTACCAACAGTGATTGCTTTTCATGAATAATTTGCTTGCATGAATAATCATGGTTATATATTTTTTTCATCTCTAAATTCAAATGCCATACAATGTGAATTCTCACATTAAAAAAAACCAAAAAACCTCGTCCACTTTGCTGGGAGCTCCTACATCTTCTCACTCAACTGTATCTCAGCACCCTTTCTTTTGCCTTGTTATTATCTATTTTATCTATCTCTCTGGTAGAATAAATTGCTGGGAGGCTGCAGGAGAAACGCAAATTATTATTGCCTGACTGCATAAAGACTTGGATCAAAGTTAGCTGTTACTCTGACATTGGCTAGTTCTGGTTACCTTTTTCCTGTGGCATGTGCAAGGAAAGAGGTCATCCTCGGTCTGTGGTTCTACCCTCTTCATGCCCTCTCGGATTTGGGGCTCACTCACTTGTAAATTGGCATATTCCTGTATAAGCAACAACACAAAAGCATTCCTTACATGATGCTTAGAGTATATTTACCAAGTTAGATGTGCTAAAACTTGCTAGAATATGGTTCCATTAAACTCACACGTGTCAAGTGACAAAATGCAGGGTCCACCATACTCCCCTTAAACATTCCACAAGAGTTTTTGAGGCAGCCGTCCTTTGGACACTGGCTGCCTATTTCTAGGGGATCTCTTCTTATTCATCTTTTATTTATATGACTTGATTTTTAACTTATTTTGTACTGCCTTTGCATTGCAGCGGGAAAAAAACCTGCGCACATAATCTTCCTTAGACTGAGAATTTGAGGACAGAGACTATTTTTGTCTTACCTACCATGGCTTATACAGAATCAGTTACCATCTTCATTCATTATGTGCTCCTTCTGTGACAGGCTCTGGACTAGGTGCTTATGCACTAGTATATGTGAGTTGAGTGAATGAACACTACTGCCCTGTAGATCTTCAGGAATTTAGATAGTAAATCCCCCACTCCTTCAGTTTACACCTTCACCCTCTCCATCCCTTCCCCACCCTCTAGAAGTAATAAAGGGGAAGAGGCCAGTGCAGACCAGAAAAAGTCTGACTTTGTCTTGTAGCAGAGCCCGAGATATGGGGCTCAATATCTGCAATTCTGTGATTTTTTTTAAAAAAGCTTAATTTATGCCCTGACCGGTTTGGCTCAGTGGATAGAGCGTCGGCCTGCGGATTGAAAGGTCCCAGGTTTGATTCCGGCCAAGGGCATGTACCTCGGTTGCGGGCACATCTCCAGTAGGAGATGTGCAGGAGGCGACTGATAGATGTTTCTCTCTCATCGATGTTTCTAACTCTCTATCCCTCTCTCTTCCTCTCTGTGAAAAATCAATAAAATATATTAAAAAAAAAAAGCTTAATTTATATCTAGTATAATTGTTAGCAAATTACTTGCTTACTACTGCTTTTTTTAAAAAAAGAACCTTTCAAATTCAGATATGCTTTAATTATGATACCTAAATGCTAAGGTCCGTGAAAATGATTTCTCAGAGAAATCATGGCTCACATGGAGTCAGCACAACAGTTCTAAACATACCTTGCACTGTGTAGACAAAGAAATGGTAAGGCAGCAAGCAGTAATATTGTACAAAGAGAAAATATGAATCCATGCATAGTAATTTTGCAGAATCAGATGCCAATTTCCTAACCAAATACCACATAATTCTAACATTATTACCTTTCCTTTAATGTTGTAGCTTTATCCAATAGCTAATCTTTGGTTTTCTTCTTTTTTCAATATTATTTAATGTTTGTCCTTGATTTTCACCCACAGAGGTACATTTATCTCCTTATATAATATACTTTCAGACATTGTTAAGTGAAATGATTTTATAAATATTATTTATATAAATATTAATATATATACATATATTATATAAGTAATACACACAATATTATTTCACTTAACTACTAATATGATCAATTACAAGTTAGATGTCATTTTCTTAGAAAATACTGACCTGGAAAAGTTTAAAGTAATAACAGAATATGTCATCACCCATGAGATTATTTCTTGCAAATTCTTGTCCTGTTTTTGCTATCTTCTTTGCCTAGGGGACCAACAACAAAAAAATCCTTTCATGAAACATTTTTTCCCCATGCAGACATAGGAAAACTGATCTTCAGAGTACATTTAAGTGGGAAAAATATCTTTGGGGTTAGTCCTTCCTGGTACAGGGAACAGTTAACAGAGTATGTTTGTTTTAATTAAAAGGAGGTTTTTAAGACTTGAGAGTTTGAGAAGTCATATTAAACCTTCTAGCATTAAGTCTCTCTTGGAGAGAAAGGGTATACATTAAATGAAATAATAATGACTTTGTAAAGTAAATGCAGGATTAAGCTTAATGCATTGCCTTATAATTTTTCAGAAATGATTTCAAAGTTTATTTCATGCAATCCCTAATTTTTTAAGCTTGATTTTATTTAAAAAAATCTTTATTGTTGAAAGTATTACATATGTCTTCTTTTTCCTCCCATTGACCCCCTCCAGCCCACACCCAACCCCCCCTTCCTGCCCCAGGCCTTCCCACCCCACTAACTGCATCCATGGGTTATGCATACAAGGTCTTTGGTTGATTACCTTCCACCCACCCACACTCCCCTTCCTTCCCTCTGAGATTCTACACTCTGTTCTATGCTTTCATGTCTCTGGATCCACTCCATTCATCAGTTTATTTTGTTAATTAGATTCCATACATGAGTGAAATCATGTGATACTTGTCTTTCTCTGACTAACTTATTTCACTTAGCATGATACTCTCCAGGTTCCTCCATGCTGTCTCAAAGGGTAAGAGATTATGCTTTTCTACCAGTGCATAGTATTCCATGGTGTAAATGTACCACAGCTTTTTTATCCACTCATCTACTAATGAGCACTTGGGCTGTTTCCAGATCTTAGCTGTTGTAAATTGTGTTGCTATGAACATAGGGGTGCATACATTCTTTATGATTTGTTGTTTCGGGTTTCTTAGGATATATTTTTAGAAGTAGGTTCACTGGGTCAAATGGCAGTTCCATATTTAATTTTTTGAGGAAACTCCATACTGTTTTCCATAATGGCTGCACCAGTCTGCATTTCCACCAGCAGTGTACTAGGGTTCCTTTTTCTCGACATCCTCCAATCCCTCATTTTAATCCATAGCACAGTTAGTTTTCCCTCTATCAGGCTAGCTTTCTTATGTTCCTAGCAGAAGTGAGGGAGTGCTAGAGGCTCAGATCAACTTGACTAAAAGAAAAAGCATAGTCAAAGCCAAGGTTTAGCTTTTTGTTTCATGTGCAGACTAGACAGTTAAACCAAGCCACAATACCTGTGTTCATCCTGAATGGAACTGGGTTACCCATGGGGCTTCCTATTTATAGGTAAAGGTCTATTCCGAGCCGACTGAGCAGACATTTAAAATGAAGCCATGAGCCCGGCCAGCATGGCTCAGTGGTTGAGCATTGACCTATGAACCAGGAGGTCACAGTTCGATTTCCAGTCAGGGCACATGCCCGGGTTGCGGGCTCGATCCCCATTGTGGGGCTTGCAGGAGGCAGCCAATCCATGATTCTCTCTCATCACTGATGTTTCTATCTCTCTCTCCCTCTCTGAAATCAATAAAAATATATTTTAAAAATAAATAAAGGAGGCTATGATATTGGGGTAAAAGGAGAACTGACCTTACCTCTTCATCGTGATCTTTTGCCCAGTTAAGTTTTTCCAAAAGATCGCTCAGGTTGCTTTTAACAGGAATGTAATGTCTCCAGGGCTGCAGCTCATTGTAAAAGTGTTCATAGTAGATGGAGTCCTGCTTCAGCACAACACTGTCGCCGACTAGAAGATATGGCAGGCGATATGCTGCGACAGTGCCATCAACGTTTATTTGATACTTGTGCTGTGAAACAGCAGTAAAATGTAAGACCCTCTATTAAATTTCTTTTTTTTCTACTATCATTATTCTCCTCCCCTTTCACACAAAGAGCCTCACTGTCTTCAGATATAAACTGGCCAGATTTTGCCCACTGCTTTCCCCATGTAGTAACTGCTATTATATAACGTGCTGATCTAGAGTTGAAGGCTTATTTTGATGCTCTCCTAAGTTTCACAGACCACAAGTCTAATGTTGGAGCAGCCAATAAAATAATAAATAACTGTTGTCCTCAGGCTACAACCTAAAGAAAGATCGATTTATGGTGACTGTAATTTCCCTATTACTTAATTAATCACATGTGAGCACCTGCTGATGGCACATTCTATACCATGTTAACCATACCTTTTAAACATTAGGTGGCCACACACAAGTCTTAAGGAAATTAACAAGCTCTGAGGCAAGTACATCTCTGAATAAAAATATTCATAGCATTGTGCTAATCAATAGTTCTTAGCTCTAGCAAATTCAATAGCTAGGAATAAAGCAAAGGCATGACAGAATACCCTGAGGATGGATGGCTGGTATTAGCTCTCTTTGGTTTTAACCATATTTCAAAAATCTCTTATGATATGCGTATGGAAACAATGACAACTCAACTTAGGGAATTCTTTAGGTCTACCTGCTGCCATGTGACCCATCAACAACAAAAAACAAACTTGACCATATACAGCATAGACAGAGCTCACTAATCACTTGCCTTACCCACCTTTCTCACCACCACATGGGACTTCAAAAACAACTCATTGGTCTAGAGAACAGGGCAGTGTCC
This sequence comes from Myotis nattereri, assembly GCF_964212035.1. Taxonomy (NCBI): domain Eukaryota; kingdom Metazoa; phylum Chordata; class Mammalia; order Chiroptera; family Vespertilionidae; genus Myotis; species Myotis nattereri. The sequence continues at coordinate 37,573,703 of NC_138076.1, read as the reverse complement.
TACTGCGTGAAAAGTGGAGTTGCTGGAAAAAGGATCACTGCCTGGGAAACATGAGCAGTACACCTTCTAGCTACAGAATTCCCACGCAGACCATTTGGATGGATTTCAAGTCATTTCCCCACCAGAGGCCTATTAAGAGACACCTGGTTTACATCTTTTTTAGTCTGTTGTCAAGCTGTGGCTCTGGGAAGAAGTATTTGTAAAACCACTTACATGTATCTATTAATAAAAAAGATTTTTGAGCTGAAATGTATTATCTTGGGGGTCAACTGGGGTGAAAAATTATAGCTCTCCCCTGGCCCCAAGCTCCCTGATACATATTTAATGTCAGGGTTGGGTACTGAGTATAGACCCAGGCTGCCAAACCAGTCCCTGGGGTCCCATGCCCTGAGAGTCACTGAGTTTAATGCTCATCTCTCCCGTCCCTGTAAGTTATAGGCCTCAATTTCTCTCCCCGAAATGAAGATACAGTATTCCCTTGAACAACATGGGGTTTAGGGACACGGACTCCCCCCCCCCCGCCCGCCCCCCTGCCCCTCCATCTCCAGCACTGTCAAAATCATGCATATAACTTCTTCTTTTTCCTTCTTCTTTTTTTCTTTCTAACTTTTGATTTCCCCCAAACAGTTGTCCCTTTGTATCCATGGAGGATTGGTTCCAGGACCCCCACAGATACCAAAATCCAAGGTGATCAAGTTCCTTATATAAAATGACAAAGATCAATGCACATAGCTGGCCATCCGCATCCATAGATTCCCACCCTCACGTAAAAATACTGTTTTTGATCTGCAGTTGACTGAATCCATGGATTCAAAAGCTGGAGAAATAGAGGGCTGACTGTATATTGAGAAAAACCAGCCTGTACATGGGTCTGTGCCGTTCAATCCCATGTTGCTCAAGGGTCAACTGTATTTGGAAAAACAAAAAAGGATTGGTCACAGATGAGGCCATACCTTGAAGAAATCAAAAAAGGAAATGTGTTTCACAATGGGACCATAGAGGCTTTCATCGTGTTTAAAGAAGAAAAAGTTGGTGAAGGCAGCATCTATGAGCTCTGGGTGTTTTCTGCTGAGTTTAACCAGCTCAAGTCTCTCTTTTCGGCTGTCTCGGCCTCTCCAGACAGCTGTGGAGTTTTTGCTTTCCCAGGGAGGACCCGTGTTAGCTTGCACAGACATCATATCCAGACTTACTCTGGAAGACAGAAAGTACAACACATTTGCCCTCCAAACCATCACATCACAAAGGTTGTTGGGAAGGAACTCACCAAGGGGGAAAAAACCAAGGCTCTGGGTCATGTGTGACCCGTCTCTCACCGGCCCATGGTTTCTAGAACAGAGTCCGTCAGGTCGTAGGTGGGCATCACGATATCCTTGGAGTCTGTGGAGCCACACCAGGAAAAGATCGGATGAATGTGTGGACTGGATTTCTTTTTTTCCAAAGGCCAATCTCCCAAATTAACAAAAAACTCCACATCAGGCATCCTCACCTAGGACAAAGAAAAGAGCTTACTAACACGTCTGGCATTGTATAATGCCTTCTATTGATCAATGTGTGTCCTTGTGAAAAGAGGTGAGGGCATACAGGGACAATGGCTTGTGAGGACAGAGACTAGAGCGATTCAGCTGCAAACCAAGGAATGCCAAGCATTGCTGGGCACCACCAGAAGTCAGGAAGAGCCGAGAAGGGATCTCCTCTGTAGGTTTCAGAGGAAGCACAGCCCTGCTGGCACCTTGATTTGGGACGTCTAGTCTCCAGAACTGTGAAAGAATAAATTTCTGTTGTTTAAAGCCACCCAGTTTGGAGTAGTTTAGTACAGCAGCCCTAGGAAATTAACACAAGCACCCCACAAGACATAAAACTTCAGAACAGTATTATAATAAGGCCCATATAGGGCACCTCTGATATAATTATTAATTTTAGTTTGAAAAATTATATTTTAAAACCTGGGCTTAATTAGAGGGCTGACTGTATATTGAGAAAAAAAAATTTATATTTTATATAAAAGAAATACTTACTTTTCTAGTCAAAGAAAGTAGTATGGCATCCATGAAAATTCTAAAACCTACATGTTCACCATGAGTCTTGATATAAACCTGAAAGGTAATTGAATGTTTATCACATTAGTCTAAAAGTATTGGCAGGCTTCACTGAGATAAAGGTTATCAGAATGACCCTCAGAATGATTTTTAGTAAAGCTAGCTGTAGCCAAATGGTCAAAATAAAAAATCACTAAGACAGACAAGCAAACCTCACGCACAAATTGTACCTTGTTATCCTTCACGGTATAGTGACACAAGCTCTGCCTTTGTCCAAATCTCTTTGGGATTTCTTCTGCAATCTTTTCTGGATCAACAGTAGGGAAATGCACCAGATCTCTCTGAATCTGAGCGATGGTTTCTGGGCAGTTCATCTCCTGTAGCCAGGCTGCACTATCTTCCAAAGGACAGTCACAATTCTCGTGGTAAACCGGCCCTAATTACACACAAGCAACAAATTATACAGTAATAATTTCACTCAGCATTTGAAACACGTAACAAATATCCATTACATGACTTCACAGATTTTGCCGAGGTTATTAGGAAGGGTATTTTGTCTTCTGTTCTGACAGCTCTTCACAGTAAGGTCGTGATATTTTCACAGTCAGGCCTGTTTCGGACGAGTTCTAAAGAAAGCCAATAGTAACTAATTTTTGCTCACAGTGGCTATTATAGTCCATTATTTTTTATGTTTTGTGTACTTAAAAATAAGCAAACATTGATAAAAATATATCAAAGGAGTATGTCTTCTTTGATGAAAGACAAAAGTGATATAAAATTAATATTTCAATGATCTCTTATAAAAACAGTTTCTTAAAGTGTCTAAGGTATTTTCCTCAATGAGTAAATCATCATCAATAACAATATAAGTAAACAAAAAACCATTACTATGTTTGTTTGTTTTAAGAATTATACAAAAACAAGAGCAATCTTCAAAACAGTTCATTCAGCCCAGCTGGTGTGGTTAAGTGGTTGAGCATCTATGAATCAGGAGGTCATAGTTTGATTCCCATTCAGGCTCAGTTGCAGGCTCAGTGCCCAGTAGGGGGCGTGCTGGAGGCAGCATATCAATGATTCTCTCTCTCCTCTCTGAGAAAAAAAAATTCATTCATATTGTAATTAATTATATTTTTATAGAAATAATACTAACAAAATATAGCAGAATCTGAATTGAGATTTTACTGTCAATCCTTTCTATAATTTTCAGATTCCCACCTGACCCAGGCAGTAGTCAACAATGGAATATTTTTTAAGGTTTATATTGTACCATGTGGTCCTGGTGGAATGTGGGAAATATTTTTAAAACATTTGCCTTTATTGGAGGTGGGGAACAAGAAAAATTTGTGTCTCTGTATATACACTGCTTTCCACTGTGTTAGGGTACTATCTCCATTCTCCCCTTTGCTTCAAGCCCTTTCTCTTCCTGAAGTGGTCAAATTTCAATAGTGCTTATCAGTTACTGTCACATACCTCCAATTAAATAAGTGTAATCTATGACCATATTGTATATAGCTTGATTATTCTTGTTAATATGTGTCTTCAGGGAACAAATTCTCTGTTAGTATGTTCTTCCCTTTTTAGTGAATTATAATTTCCATTCAAATCTTGCATTTCCTCAGGACTTTCAATGAGAAAATATCTATTTTTTTCTTTCAGTGAAAAAATATCATGCTAAATTTTTTTAAAAAATTAAAGTACAGGCATCATTGTATTCAAATTGTTGTTTTAAAGTTATGTTCCAAATTACCTTTTAAAATATATGGGGATTTGGCTACATGTTGACCTTGGAATTTAACTTCAACCTTCAGATTCTTGTAGCTTGCATACATTCTGTATCTGACTATGAAGGACCCATCCTTGCGGTCTAAAACCTGGACTCCAACTCTAGTGAATTGCTCATCTGGTGCCGAGATTTTAATCTGGAATATCTTTTCACCTGGAGAAGATGTGAACCTGTGATGGGTAGAAGAATAATATAGAGAGATTATTTTAAGGAAAAAATGCACAAAGATTATGCTGTCCAGTCTGTGAATCTTACTCTTCTCCTTCATGTTCTCCCCCTAACATACACTGTCTTCTTTGTTATACTTTGAGTATCAGAATGAATCTGATAGATCAGAGATTTTAAAAAGAAGAGGATGCCAATAGCCAAGATAACATAAAACAGTTTCATTAGAAAATTGCAAGGTAATATGTTACTAAAACTAATCTATGTAAACATAGAATGTACTTACGCATTTCTTTTTTTTTTTTTAAATATATTTTATTGATTTTTTACAGAGAGGAAGGGAGAGAGAGATAGAGAGTTAGAAACATCGATGAGAGAGAAACATCGATCAGCCGCCTCCTGCACATCTCCTACTGGGGACGTGCCCGCAACCCAGGCACATGCCCTTGACCGGAATCGAACCTGGGACCCTTCAGTCCGCAGGCCGACGCTCTATCCACTGAGCCAAACCGGTTTCGGCCTTACGCATTTCATATATAAAAATATTCTTATCAGCCTACTATTTATTTTATGTCCATCACATATGGAAATTTGTGATCAAATAGTGCCTCTAAAAATATTTTGAAAAATCTCTCTCAATGATTCTTTTAAAAATTAGTATTATAGCCCAGGTCAGTGTTTGTCAGTGGTTAGTCAACCCATGAACAGAAAGGTTGCAGGTTAAATTCCCAGTCAAGGGCACTTACCTGGGTTGCAGATTCCAGCATTCAGGGGGCTCCCTTACATCTCTCTCCCCGTCCCTCCCTTTTATTCTCTCAAAAAAAAAAAAAAATCAATGGAAAAAATATCCTCAACTGAGGATTAACAACAAAAATTATAAATCATGCCCAGCATGGGCAAAAGCCAATAGGTAATGTATCATCTAAGTGACACCATATGAAAGGTTTTTTTTGAGTGAGTGCTCTTGCTCTTAAGATTATATTTAGTTTTCCCAATTATACTATTTAATATCTTTTATTTGCTTTGGAAAACGTATTCCCAAGGTTTTTTTTCTTCCCTACAAAATATACATGGTGAGCAATTAAAAAAAGACAATCATTTCAGAAGTATGTGAATTCTAGACATAAGTTTTGAGTATAATTTCAATTGTCGAGTTCAATGGAGTGAAACAAACGTTTGTTGCGAACACATATACTTTCCCTCTAAACTCTAAGGTTTCAAATAGTGCTTGATTATTCTTTTTGAGTTCCAAAGCACGTTAACCGGCAGATGTGCACCTGGAAACGGAGGGCAGCACCAAGGAAAAATGAAACCAAGTTTCTAACAACTGGATCCAAATTCCTTATTACAGGTTATGCAAAAGTAGCTGTCTCTCCAGTTACGTGGGAATCCCTGTGAAAATAGCTAGGAGAAGAGCTCATTCGGAATTATTTCGAAAGCTCTGAGAAAGGTTGGTCGGAACGGAGAAAGACAGTTACAACCAGATGTGGATAGCACCCAAATATCCTGAAATTTAAACTGCTGTGGAGAAAGGAGTTCGTGGGCGGATAAAACGGGAAAGAAGTAGCAGCAAGCTTTATCTGCATTCCAAAAATAGTTAGGCAGCTGTTTCTCAACTTACTTATTTCCGGATGCATCCACCGCCTGGATATAGAAATAGCGCGCAGGAAGAACAACAGCTGCTTTTAGTCCTGGTCCCCATACTTCACTCTTCTCTGGGCTCAGTCGCCTCTCTCCGCCGGTCTCAGCAAATGCTGGAACTGTCCCCAGAAAGAAGTAGTAAAGCAGCAAAATGCTAAACATTTACGAGACGGACTATCAAATAATCCACGAATAAATGAGGTATCGAAGACGGACAGAACGAGCTGTGGTTTGGGTAAGGGCACTTTGGCCGATCGCAGCAGCAAAAACGGCTCCAAGAGGTGTGGCTTGCTGTGCAGGGCAAGGCGCGCGGGTCTCCACGTTCCCCAGGAAAATCACAACCGGAGCGCGGGCTTGTGCAGCTGAAGGACAGTCGTTCTGCTGAAACGGGCAAGAACCGCACTGCTCCTCTTTCTCGGGACAATGATAAACTTGCTTTGCTCCTGCAACTGGAGCATCATTGGGGGCGAATCCGTCTCAGGTTCCAGTCCAAGGTGCCCGGCGAGGGGATTGGCCGCGCTCGTCGGGCCGCTGAGTAAGGCTTTCTCTAAGTGGATGGTGGATGGACTCGCGTCCCGGCGCCGTGGCTTCCTGGGACGTGTAGTTCGCGATGGGACCAGCGGAAATCCTGCCAGGTTTTCCCATCTCTCACTCATTTATTTGTTTTGCGATTAGGGCTTCCAGGGAACAGATAAATACTACATCTCCAATAGAAGGGCACGCGGGCCTGGAGGCACAGCTAAGATTTTTTTTCTTTGAATTGTCACCATATCCTCCGCACCTGCAGAGGTCAGGTGTAAAACACGATGAAAGGAAGGTTTGTCAGTGATATCTCAGGATATCATTGATATCTGATAGTGGTCTCCGGGCACAGCCATCCAGGGCGCTGTCCCCCAGCTGCCCGATGGGACGAGAGACGCCAGCCCCAGAGTAACCCGAGGAGCGTCGCAGGCCCCGCGCGGGAATCGGTGATTGGGATCCGTAGCGACCCAACCCCACCGGCCAGGCTGAAGGTACCCGGGGCTATGGGCAGAACCAAAGTGGCTGTCCGCGGCGGTGCGCCCTGCGCGCGGGGGTCTTGTGCCAGGAACCCGGGCGCCGCGGGCTGGGCCTGGCGCGGTTCGCCTGTTCTAGGTGCCGCCAACGCCGCGGGGCGGCCAAGGGCCGTGGGCTCTCCGGACCCCGGGAGCGGCCCAAGTGGAGGTCACTGCGTCGGTACTCGTTCTCCTGGGGAAAAGTGGAGTGACGAGCGGGGCCGCAGGATGGAGGGAAGCGCCACGTGTGCTCTCGGGAACAAAGCCTGATTTGGAGCGGCTCCCGGGTATACCGGTGGCTAATGCCAGGAGCCCGTCTGTCTCCCAGCCACGCTCTGTAGGGCCGGGTCGGGAGCGCGCGGTGGCCATCCCTTCGCCCCTGTGCGGGGCCGAGGTGGTCTCCAGGAGCCTCCTCCTCGTCCTCCCTCCCGCTATTGACCTGGCCAGCTGCCCCGATAACCCACACGGGCAGGCGGCTCCGACAAAGTGGGCCTGGGCGGGGGGTTCCTTTTCTGCTTTCGTTTTGGTGTTTGTCATTAGTAATGATCTAAACTCGTGCATTCCAAAGCTCGAATCCGGGGATCTCTTCGCCCGGGTACAACTGCTCGAGTTCCACCAGCCCAAGCACCTAGAGCTCCCGGAGCGTCCTGGGGCGGGTAGGAGACTCCCCCTGGCGGTGAACTCCGGCTTCCGGCCGAGGGAGCAGCGCGGGAGGAGGGCCCCGGAGGCCTGGCCCAGAGCGCGCGGGCCCGGGAGACAGGCGGAGGGGCGCGGACAGGGGGCGCAGCCACGCTTTTTCCTCTTGGCCGGCGCCGTGTCCGCCCAAACCCGCTCAGCGCTGTGGGCATCGGGCTGCGCGAATGTCTTCTCTGACCCGGAGGCCTCCAAGCCCCACTGCGCTGCTAGCTTTGCAGAGGAGGGCGGCCGGAACACCGCTCGCCTCCCGGGGAGCCTGAACTCGACCCTGGCCAGTACGCGGAGAACCCCCGGTATCCGTCAGAGGCCGGCCCTCTGTCGGGCGAGTGGTTCAGGTCTGATGGAGGAAGAGGGGTTTGGGGTCGTGGGGAAGGATGCGAGTGGGGAGGGGGCGGCAGGGGGATGGGGGAAGGAGACCAGAAGCACGGGGGCTTAGCGTGTGTGTGTGTGTGTGTGTGTGTGTGTGTCTGGTCGGGCCCTCCAGCATTCCACCCTTTGTAAGGCATTTACCTATGCCTGTGTCTCAGTGGCCTTCCTTAGAGAATATAGATCATTATAGTTGTCATATGTGGGAAGCTTTTCTGAAGACTTAAGATGTTAAGTTCTCTAAGCAAACTTGATCCTTAAAATACTGATTTAAAATATAACTGGAAAAGAATGCAACCTAGGCAGTGAGTATTCTTAGAAATGGAACGTTTAGTTTGCAAAACAGTTCAAATCGTTATTTTAGTGGTGCATTTATGGCTGGCCATTTTATGATAACATTTTGTTTGCATACAGTTAAACAGTAACTTTTGTTGCTTGTGCCATGATCTTATGAATAAATCATAACTTGATTTAAATCATTACATACTGCAGTCATTAGTAAATCTTAATATAGCATCGTCTCGCTTAGATCAGGGAACTTCAATTTCACATGTGAGAAGTAGGGAGAAGAAGAAGAGGCCCGTTAGCTAAAACTCCAGTTCTTAATTACTAAGGCCACTCCTGGTGAGCCCTCCTGGAATCTGGGCTCTTAAGCCTGGGTTTGCAATAATGCCTGACATGAGGTAGGCATTTAAGAATAAGTATTTGGAGAAGATACTTCTATAAATGCTGGACTTGGGAATTCAATAGTCAGGAAAACCAGACTTACAAGAGGCAAACATTCATCATATAAGCACACACATGTATAAAAGTAATGTCGCACCTGGTTAAAACCTGTGAAAGAAAGGTGCCTGAGCATATAGCATATACAGGGTGACAGGGACTATTTTGATGAGCAATGAAAGCATCTACCCTGCCCCTGAAAGTGACATTTGAAGGATATCTGAAGGATAAATGGAAAGTAATTATATAAAGAGGGTGAGTGGGAGTAAACAACATTCAGAGACTGGAAATATGGTCAGTGTGGAGGGAGTGCAGAGAGAGGAAGGGGACGAGGGAGGATGAGGCGGGTCTAGATTAGGAGTGGGCTTTCCTTTCTAACAGCAGAGGGTTTTAGGCAGAGGAGTTCTATGATGCATGCTTTTCTTTCTAGTATCTATGCACAGGTCAGGTTTGAAATGTCAGCTCAGGGGGAGGAGAGGGCTAGGAGTGGGAATGGAATTGGGAATGGTCTACGAAAGCTGACACAAGGTCTGAGAAAACCGAGAGCTGTGGGCTATGGAGTGGAGGGACAAACTACCGCTGTACCTCACTACTACTGAGGCTGTAATTACAGTAGAATACAATAATTTGCCTCTATAATGTCTGTTATCAGTAATAATTTGTGCTTACTTCACTTGTAAGAAAGCCCGAGGACACAATAATACTAGCACCCTTGGTCTCTTGGAGATCTCACTGAAGTGAAGGGGAAAGGCAGGAGCAGACAGATAAGGAAAGAAAGTAATATTATAGCAGTGTTTGGGTTGTGGGATTTGGATAATTTTTACTTACTCTGTAATATCTGTTGGTATTTTGTAATATTTTTCTGTAATTTGTTTTACTTATGTGGTAAAATTTATAAATATTACAGGTTTTCAAAGAAATTTCCATAAACAGTGGTTTAATAAGAAAGTTTGCAAACTGCTTTACATTTACTCTTGGCCTTTTTTGACAATATAAAATATGCTTTTATGGTGATAATCTTTTATTTTATTTTATTTTATTTTATTTTATTTTATTTTGGTAAAAGTATAACCAAAGGCATCATTTTGATCACTGACCACTATTTAAAAACAATCAAATCCAAAACACAAACCCATAACAATGGATTCAGACTGTTAAATGCTTTATTAATCAATTGTTATGTTCTTTCTTATTTTTAGCTTCCAGAAGCTCAGCCCCTTTTCTGTGCAAATGCAGTAATTTCCCTTTGCATATGTTTTTGATCAGAACATTCTCCTATATACGGTTCCAAATCAGCAACTTTCATAAAATCCCCACACTGCTACACAGGGAACTGGTCCCGCAGGTAAAATTCCATTCAGTCTGAGAAAGAAAGCTCTGGCAAAGTGGAAGCTAAGCTTGAAATGAAGAGATAACAAAGGCAGCACCAGGAATATTTCTGTCTTCCCACCAGACTAACTTCTATACCCTTTGCTAATTGCCCTTAACCATGACCATATTCTTGCCTCATTCTACTACAACCCACCCAAACAACCCCAATGCTACAAATAATGACCTCTATCCATACTATGGGTTTTAGAGAAAGGCGAGAGGATAACAGATAAACAGTAGAAAAATGTTCCTTTAAGACATCTGCTAAAAATCAGAAAAGCAGAGTTTGGTCTGCACACACTCAGGTACTCGGCTTCTCTTGCATCTTCCTCCACTGTCACCATCATGCCAGGACATGAGGAAGAAGGAGAAAGCATAACAGATTCCTATTTAGGGATCCACTATACCTACTCCTAGGATTTCTTGGCTATAAAAACAAACAAACAAACAAACAAACAAAGAATGTTTCAAAACCATCAGAGATTCCATCTTTGTTGGTGAAGCTCCTGCCAAACAGAACCTCCTGCAAAATAACTATAAACTCTGGACAAATCACATGAAGGTTTGAATAGAGGGCATTTAAACATTCCTTAAAAATAAAGAAAATGGAATCTTTTCTAGGATATGTGGAGTCCTCCTGGTATGGAAGTCTGTTTCCTTAAATTGCACGAAGGACATTCAGTACCTTCAGTAATTTCTCCTCGCAGACTCAGGGGAATCATCTGTTATTTCTTATCGTGTTAGTCATAGGTTTTGTCATTCAGTATTTTGATGATGGATTTTATATAATCATTTTCCTGTAATTGGTGAAAGTTATTGTCATTTCTAATTTTTTAAGTAAGCAAACGGGCCGAGATATTAACAGGTAAATGTCAAAATGGCCACCCAGAGTGGGTTGAATTTAAAATGCTGCTCCATCACTAAAGCCCTGCAAAGTGCTCTGCTCTGGCACCTGCATTTGATTGCCTCCTACACCACCTGTAATGGTTTTATTCACCCAGGTCTTCCTATTTGAAGAAGAAGGAGGAGGAGGAGAAGGAGGAGAAAAAAAGGAGAAACAGAGGAACAAAGAATAAAATAGCATTAAATACTTTCCTATCAATGATCAGTTTAAATGTAAATGGCTTAAATGCTCCAATAAAAAAACACAAGGTAGCTGAATGGATAAGAAAACAAGACCTATATATATGCTTTCTACAAGAGACCCACCTCAGAATGAAAAATACAGAGAGACTAAAGGAAAGGGATGGGCAAAGATATTTCATGAAAATGGAAAGAGGGGAAAAAGCTGGGTTAGCAATACTTATATCAGACAAAATAAACTTTAAAACAAAGGCTATAGTAGAAGACAAAGAAGGACACCACATACTGATACTAAAGGGAGCAATGCTACAGGAGGGTATAACTTTGTAAACATTATGGACCCAGCATAGGAGCACCTAAATATATAAAGCAAATCTTGATGGACAGAGGGAGAGTAGTACAGTCATAGTATTAACACTCTATTGACATCAATGGATAAATCTTCCAGACAGAAAATCAACAAGGAAACAGCAGCCTTAAATGACACACTAGATCAGCTAGATTTAATCTTTAGATATCCGAAAGCAACAAAATACACATTATTTTCATGTGCACATGAAACATTTTCTAGGATAGGCCATATTAGGCCACAAAACAAGTCTCAATAAATTAAAGAAGATTTAAATCATATCAAACATCTTCTCCAAACACAATGATGCTAGAAGTCAATCACAAGAAAAACAACTGAAAAACACACAAAGACCTGGAAGCTAAATAGCATGTTAGTAAACAATGAATGGGTTACCAATGAGATCAAGGAGGAAATCAAAAGATACCTTGAAACAAATGAAAATGACAGCATGACGATCCAAATTATACAGGACACAGCAAAAGTAGTCCTAAGGGAAATTCCTAGCTTTAGAGGCCTATGAAAAAAAAACAAGAAAAATCTGCCCTGGCTGGTTTGGCTCAGTGGATAGAGTGTCGGCCTGCGGACTGAAGGGTCCCAGGTTCGATTCCGGTCAAGGGCATGTACCTTGGTTGTGGGCACATCCTCACTAGGGGGTGTGTGGGAGGCAGCTGATCGATGTTTCTCTCTCATCGATGTTTCTAACTCTCTATCCCTCTCCCTTCCTCTCTGTAAAAAACCAATAAATATATTTAAAAAAACACACAAGAAAAATCTCAAATAATTAACATTACACTTAAAGGAGCTGCAAAAAGAACAACAAACAAAATCTAAAGCAAGTATAAGAAAGGACATAATAAAAATCAGCAGAAATAAACAAAATAGTCTTAAAAAACTACCCCAAAAAATCAATGAAACCTAGAGTTGACTTTTTTGAAAAGATAAACAAGATTGACAAACCTTTAACCAGACTCGTCATGAAAAAGTGAGAAAGGACCCAAATAAATAAAATCAGAAAGAGGAGAAGGAACAACTGATACCACAGAAATACAAAGGATTGTAAGAAAATATAATGAGTAACTGTATCCGAACAAACTGGACCAATCTGGACAAAATGAATAAATTCTTAGAAACATACAATCTTTCAAAATTAAATCAGGAAGAATCAGAAAATCTGAATAGACAGTTTAAAATTAATGAAATAAAAGCAGTAATGTAAAAACTACCAACAAACCAAAATCCTGTACCAGATTGCTTCACAGGTAAATTTTACCAAACCTTCAAAGATGAACTAACACCTATCCTTCTCAGACTATTCCAAATTATTTCAGAGGAGGGAAGACTCCCAAGCTATTTATGAGGTCAGCATTATCCTGATTCTAAAGCCATATAAAGACATCACAAGAAAGAATATTATAGGCCAATATCTCTGATGAACATAGATGTTAAAATCCTCAACAAAACATTAGCAAACCAGATCCAGCAATACATTAAGAAAGATCATGCACCATGATCAAGTGGAATTTATTCTGGGGATGCAAGTTTGGTACACTATCCATCAATCGTAAATGTGATGTACCACACAAACAAAATGAAGGATAAAAATTACATGATCATATCAATAGGTGCAGAAAAAGAATTTGATAAAATCCATCACCCATCTATATATATATAAAAGCCCAGTGACCATTCTGGCACAATGACCAGAACAACTGGTGGCTATGACTCGCACTGTGGCAGCCAACCAGCCTGATTGGCCCCTCACACATCCTCGGCCCGCCTGGCCCAATCGGCTCCCAACACCCCTAAATCACTGCCTGGCTCCTGGTGCATGTACATTTAGTGAAAACACAAGAAAATAATTATCAGTCCCTCCTGTCCCCGACCAGAGTCTCCAGAGGGCTCTGCTAATACTGCAGCCAAGGTGTGGATTCTCCCTCCACAGGCTGCAGCCCTTTGCTGAGGACTGTAGAGAGGCTGGGTGGGGATTTTGTGAAATTGCAGTGCCTCGCAGATTAGATGAGCTTTCAATCTCTCTTTAAAAGGGGCAGCGAAGAGGACCCACAGGCTGCCAGGAGCAACAACAAGGGGTAGGCACATTCAAAAACAAAAACTTTTAAAGAAACAGACATGAAGATCATATTGGGAAACTGAGGGCAGAATCCCCGGGAAGAACGCAAAAATCATTAAAGGGCCATCATTTATCTTGATATATGTTTGCAAACAGCACATAAACAACTTCATCTCATGGCACGTGAAATGCAAAACAGTTCTGTTGTGGGTTTTCTTTTGGCCATCCTTAAAATATAATTAGATCCAGCTGGGAGAAAGCTAAACCTTCCAGAATCCCAAAGCTGACCCCGCTTGATGGGCCCCCATCAGGGCGGGCCGGCTGGACCACACCCATGCACGAATTTGTGCACCGAGCTTCTAGTTTATGATAAAACCTCTCAGCAAAGTGGAAATAGAAGTAACATATCTGAACGTAATAAAGGCCATATATGGCAAACCCACAGCCAACATCATAGTCAATGGGAAAAAAACTACAAGTGTTTTCCTTAAGATCAGGAACAAGACAGGGATGTCCACTTTCACCACTCTTATTCAACATGGGACTGGAAGTCATAGCCAGAGCAATCGGACAAAAAGAAGATATGAAGGGTATTCAAATTTGAAAGGAAAAAGTAAAACTCCTTTGTAGATGACATGATACTGTGTATAGAGCACCCTAAAGATTCCACCAAAAAACTACTAGAACTGATAATGAATTTAGTAAAGTAGCAGGATATAACATAATTATCCAGAAATCAGTTGCATTTTTATACACCAATAGTGAACTATGAGAAAGGGAAACAAAGAAAACAATCCCATTTACAATTGCATAAAAATTATAAGACACTAGAGAAAGAAACTGAAGAAGATAGAAATAAGTGGAAGTATACCTGGTATACCATGTTCATGGATAAGAAGAATTACATTATTAAAATGTCCAAACTACCCAAAGCAATCTATAGAATCAAAGCAATTCCTATCAAGAATCATACACTATCTGATCCTTTGTGACTGGCTTTATTTACTTAGCATAACGCTTTCAAGGTTCATGTTGTAGCATAGTTCAGTACTTTATTTAGTTTTATTGCCTAATAATATTCCATAGTATGGATGATACCACATTTTTTTATTCATTCATTAATTGATGGATGTTTGAATTGTTTCCATTTTTTGTCTATTATGAATAATGCTGCTGTGAACATTTGTGTAGACATGTTCTCACTTTTCTTGGATATATAGGAGTGAAATTGCTGGATCACATGGTAACTCTATGTAAATGTTTCAGGAACTGTTTTCCAAAGTGACTGGACCATTTTGCACTTCCATTAGCAGTGTATGAGGGTTCCAATTTCTCCACATCCTTGACAATCCTTATTATTAACTGTTTTATTATTGTCATACTGGTGGGTGTTAGGTGGTACCGCATTATGGTTTTGATTTGCATTTCTGTGCTTAATGATTGTTCTTAATTTTCATGTGTTTATTGGCCATTTCTATTTCATCTTTGGAGAAATGAGTCATATATGTTGCCCTGTTTGTCTTTTTTATTCGAATGCATTATTTCAAAATAATTTTAATAGGACAGATGGTTAATGATCATTACTCTAGGCATATAGTAGTTGCAAAATAAATACTTATTGACTTAAGGCATAGTACATTTGGTACATTTTTTAGGGCTCTTTGCAGTGTCTGGTGGATTGTTGATCTCTCTTTCTCCTCTCTCTTTTCTTAGGAGCCCATTTTGCAGCTCTCCAGTTTCTGTAGAATGCTGTAAACAGTTGTCACAGTTTTTCAAGAAACAAAAAGAGTTGCAACTTCCTCCTCCTTAAAGAACTTTTACAGTTGCATTCAATGCCTAACGATGCAGAATCAGAAAGGGCAAATGATTCTGGAAATCATGAGCACACATCTGAGAGAAAGTCTCCTGAAGAGAACCTACAAGACGCTGTACAGTCCTTCTGCACACGTGCCACGGGAGCACCCTTGGCTGCCAAAGGAGATGGCCATTATCCGTGGAGCTGTCCAGTGACCCATACTCGGGAGAAAATTTATGCCATCTGTTCGGACTACGCCTTTCTCAACCAGGCAACCTCAATCTATAAAACTCCAAATCCATCCCGCACTTCTTGCCTCCCTGATAGTACCTCTTTATCTGCTGGAAATAATTCATCAAGATACATTGGCATCCCAGCTAGTACATCAGAAATCATCTACAATGATGAAAATAGCTTGGAAAACTTATCCAATAGCCTGGGCAAGCTACCTCTCGCATGGGAAATTGATAAATCTGAATTTGATGGGGTGACCACAAATTTGAAACACAAATCAGGTAAGGAAGGAGACATGAACTTCACATGTGAAAATAATAAGACACTATCTTGTTTAATCTTTCCATTAAACATGGTTTTCCTTTTTTAAAAAAATACTGAATAGGGAACATTGCAATCATCTTGTCTATCATTGTAGTTAAAAGATAACTTTGGCCATGGGACTTTTGGTTAATCAATATGTTGCCATTGGAAACTTGCATTTTGAGAGCTCCGAAAAATCTAGGATGCTCTAGAATACAGGTATTACAGATAAGTACATGGTGACCCAGAAGTAGTTAATAAGGTGGTTAAAATAACAGACAACTATTTTGTAGTTTTGCAGGGAAACGAATTCATCTTTCCCAATTAAATATCTAGATTTTTTCTGTCATATAACACTGAGACTTTTTTGTTACGATTTGTTGAGTACCCCACAAGGTCTCCAGGTACCCTTTAGTAGGTTGTGCACTGTCCAGTTTGGGTGCCCTTCACCTAGGGAGTTCACTAGGGTGCAGTGCACAACCTTCACAATTGCATTGTGGTGGACCTCTGGCAGATACTAATGCTTTCACCTCTTTCTTTTTGAACTCACAGTAACACAGGAATTTAATGAGGTAGGTACTATTATCCCCTTTTCAGCAGTGAAGAAATTGAGCCATAGACGGGATAAATTGCCTGCCCAAATTTGAGCAGCTAGTAAGAAGTAGTAGAGCTAGGGTTTGTATTTTACTTCTAGACTTCTCTGATTATTTTGTAAAAAACCACCATGTTTACTTGTTCATTTGCAAAATCAACTAGTTTCATAGAATGTTCTGTAAATTTGTAATTTTAAGGGTGTCAGGGATTTTAATTTGTGTCTCTATGAGTGATGGGCCTATAATTTTTTTATAATGTCTTTTTCAGGTGTTGGGATTAGGGCTATGCAGGACTCCTAAGTCAAGTCGGAAAGTGTTTCCTCCTGTTTTTTTTTTTTAATTATTGTTTAAAATATTACAAATAGTAATACATATGTCTTCTTTTTCCCCCATTGACCTCCCCCCAGCCTCCCCCACCCTCTTGCACATGCCCTCACCCCCTTAGAGTCTGTGTCCATTGGTTATGCTTATACACATGCATGTAAGTCCTTTGGCTGATTTCTTACCTCCCCCCCACAGGCCTCCCCTGCCTTCCTGCTGAAGTCTGACAGTCTGTTCGTTGCTTCTTTGTTTCTGTATCTATTTTTGTTCATCAGTTTATGATGTTCTTATATTCCACAAATGAGTGAGATCATGTGATATTTATCTTTCTCTGATTGGCTTATTTTGCTTAGCATAATGCTCTCCAGTTCCATCCATGCTATTGCAAATGGTAAGAATTCCTTCCTTTTTATTTTTTATACCAGTGTAGTATTCCATTGTGTAGATGGATGTACCAGTTTTCTAATCCACTCATCTGCTGATGGGCACTTAGGCTGTTTCCAAATCTTAGCTATGGTGAATTGTGCTGCTATGAACATAGAGGTGCATATATCCTTTCTGGATTGGTATTTCTGTTTTCTTGGGATATATTCCTAGAAGTAGGATTGCTGGGTCAAATGGCAGTCCCATTTTTAATTTTTTGAGGAAACGCCATACTCTTTTCCACAGTGGCTGCACCAGTCTGCATTCCCACCAGCAGTGCAGGAGGGTTCTTTTTTCTCTGCATCCTCTGCAGCACTTGTTTGTTGATAGCCATTCTGACAGGTGTGAGATGGTACCTCATTGTTGTTTTGATTTGCATCTCTCAGATGATTAGTGACTTTCAGCATGTTTTCATATGTCTCTCAGCCTTCTGTATGTCCTCTTTCAAAAAGTGTCTATTTAGATTCATTGCCCATTTTTTGATTGGATTGTTTATCTTCCTTTTGTTAAGTTGTATGAGTTCCCTGTGAATTTTGGAGATGAAACCCTTATCGGAGATAACATTGGCAAGTTTATTCTTCCAGGCAGTGGGCTTTCTTGTTTTTTGATGGTTTCTTTTGCTGTGCAGGAGCTTTTTATTTTGATATAGTCCCATTTATTTATTCTCTCTTTAGTTTCCATTGCCCCTGGAGTTATATCGGTAAGTATATTACTAAGACAGATCTCTGCTATTTTGCTACCTATGGCTTCTTCTAAGATTCTTATGGTTTTCTGTCTTATGTTTAAGTCCTATATCCATTCTGAGTTTATTTTTGTGAATGGTGTAAGTTGGTGGTCTAGTGTCATTTTTTTGCATGTATCTGTCCAATTTTCCCAACACCATTTATTGAAGAGACTGTCTTGACTCCATTGTATGTTCTTGCCTCCTTTGTCAAATATTAATTGAGCATAATGACTTGAGTCTACTTCAGGGTTCTCTGTTTTGTTCCATTGGTCTATATGTCTGTTCTTGTGCCAGTACCAGGCAGTTTTGAGAACAGTGGCTTTGTAGTATAGTTTGATATCTGGTATTGTGATCCCTCCAACTTTGTTCTTCTTTCTCAAGGTTGCTGCAGCTATTCAGGGTCTTTTTTTTATTTCAGATAAATTTTTGAAGAGTTTGTTCTAGGTCTTTGAAGTATGCTGTTGGTATTTTAATGGGGATTGCATTGAATCTATAGATTGCTTTGGGTAGTATGGATATTTTAATGATGTTGATTCTATCAATCCATGAACGTGGTATATTCTTCCATTTGTTTATGTCTTCCTCTATCTCTTTTTTCAGCGTCCTGTAATTTTCTGAGTACAGATCCTTTACCTACTTGGTTAAACTTATTCCTAGGTATCTTAATTTTTTTGTTGCAGTGGTAAATGGGATTGTTTTTTAGTTTCTCTTTCTGTGAGTTCATTATTGGTGTATAAAAAAAGCCATAGATTTCTGGGTGTTAATTTTGTATCCTGCTACTTTGGCGAATTTATTTAGTAAGTCTAGTAGTTTTTTGATGGAGTTTTTAGTGTTTTCAATGTACAATATCATGTCATCTGCGAATAATGACAATTATATTTCTTCTTTTCCAACTTGGATGTCTTTTATTTCTTCTTCTTGTCTGATCACCATGGCTAGTACTTCTAGTATTATGTTGAATAGGAGTGGTGAGAGTGGGCATCCCTGTCTTGTTTCTGTTTTTAGGGGAAATGCTTTTAGTTTTTGCCCATTGAGTATGATGTTGACTATAGGTTTGTCATAGATGGCTTTTATGATGTTGAGGCATGATCCTTCTATTCCACCTTGCTGAGAAATGCTTTGTCAAATGCTTTTTTTGCATCTATTTATATGATTATACGGTTTTTATCTCTCAAGTTGTTTATGTGGTATATCACCTTTATTGATTTGTGGATATTGTACCATCCTTGCGTGCCCAGAATAAATCCCACTTGGTCATGGTGTATGATCTTTCTGACGTAATGCTGGATCCGATATGCTAGAATTTCGTTGAGAATTTTGGCATCCATGTTCACAAGGGATATTGGCCTGTAATTCTCTTTCTTTGTATTGTCTTTATCTGTGGTTTTGGGATTAGAGCAATGCTGGCTTCGTAGAAAGAGCTTGTAAGTATTCCTTCCTCTTGAATTTTTTGGAATAGTCTGAGGAGGATAGGTTTTAGTTCTTTGAATGTTTGATAAAACTCCCCTGTGAAGTGGTCTGGTACAGGGCTTTTGTTTGTTGGAAGTTTTTTGATTACTGCTTCAATTTCCTCCATAGTTATCGGCCTATTCAGACTTTTTGATTCTTCCTGATTGAGTTTTGAAGGTCATATTTTTCTAGGACTATGCCCATTTCTTCTAGGTTAACCAGTTTGTTGGAATAGAGTTGCTCACAGTATTTTTTTACGATTCTGTGTATATCTGTGGGGTCTGTTGTTATTTTGCCTCTTTAATTTCTGATTTTGTTTATAAAGGTCCTCTCTCTTTGCTTCTTGGTGAGCCTGGCTAGAGGTTCATCAAACTTGTTTATCCTTTCAAAGAACCAGCTCTTGGTTTCATAGATCTTTTGTATTGTTTTTTTTTTTTTTGTCTCTATGTCATTTATTTCTGCTCTGATCTTTATTATTTCCTTCCTTCTGGTCACTCTAGGCTTTTCTTGTTGCTCTCTTTCTAATTCTTCAAGTTGCAGAGTTAGATGGTTTATTACCAGTTTTTAAAAAAATATATTTTATTGATTTTTTACAGAGAGGAAGGGAGAGGGATAGAAAGTTAGAAACATCAATCAGCTGCCTCCTGCACACCCCCTACTAGAGATGTGCCTGCAACCAAGGTACATGCCCTTGACTGGAATCGAACCTGGGACACTTCAGTCCGCAGTGGACACTCTATCCACTGAGCCAAACCGGTCAGGGCTGTTCAGTAATTTTGGATTGTATACTAAATATTGGAAATGTTATCTTATGGTGACTTATGATTATGGTATATCCTCAACAGTGTTTTTTTTAAAAAAAATTAATTAATTGATTAATTTACTTAGCAGCAGTTAATTTGGTTGGGCCCAATCAACTCTGTCTCTTGAGGACATCTCAAATCTTAATTCAATTCCTTTAACCTTAGTTTTGCTGTTTGAGGTCTGCTCTGTGCATGCATAGTTCAAGGGTCAGCCTAGGATTTAGGCCAAATTTATATACTTAATTAAATCTCCACTTATCTGGCTCTCTTCTTCCTGGGGTCCGCCTACCTCACTTTTTAGTTACTGTGATTGTTCAGAACTTTCTCCTGTGGTTCTTCAAATAACGATGGTGTGCATTCTATTTTTATCCACTATCCTTATCCGCTTATCTAAAAGCCAGTGTGGTGAATAGAGGTCTGTATATATGTATATTTGGTGTTGGGCTCTATGGATGTGTTGAAGCATGGAAGAAGGAATTTGGAAATGACAAGGGGCAATGGGCAAAGGTTACTGGAGTTGATGAGATGAGGGAGACAGTATTTTCAGGTGTCACTCTTATATGCTCCCCTCTCAAACTTAGGTTCGACTTTAACAGAGCTTTCTTCCTCAGATTGAATGGAGTTTTGTTTTAGGACCAATTCTCTGTGTGGCAGTGTAAGATCATATAAAGGATGCTCATTTGGAACATATATCCATATTTATCCCTAAGGGCCTTATGGGAGTAAGCTCAAGACAGAGAAGAACAGAGAGCAGGCTTAGATAAGCGTTAGAGGACAGTGTGTGGGTACGGACCATGGTTAATGTCACAGATTACCATGCTTCATTAGCCTCTAAAATTCTAAGTGGCTGGGTAAACTTCTTAGGGAATCAAGGCATTATTGGGCAGTGAAAGCATCTCAAGAAATGGTGGAAAGTAGATTTTCCATTTTCTGGATGTCTTAAGATTTAATTATTATTAAAGGAAATTTTGTCATAATGAGATTCTTTCTCATTTTTTTCAAGCTCATGTTTGCCAATGCTTATTTAGCTCTGTGAGAAATTTTGTGTTCTCTAAAGACTTAGAAAGAATAACTAGAGGGAAAGGGGAAAACTTGTTTCTGGATATTATAGCGTTTGTTATTATGACATTTTAGAAAAATTAGAGAAATTTCCTGTATACCAATAGTTTCTAAGTTCCAGCTGCTTTTGAGTATCAGGTGATTTCATTGTACAGCATCTTAAATGAATAAAATGAACCCTTTTCCATGTTTGTTCTCTGGCATTTGTTTATATAATGTACATATCATAATTGATGAATAACTATAAAAATAAAATACTAGCTTTTATTTAATTTTTATAACAGATTTATTTCATTTAAAATATAATATGTGTGACATTATTAAAGTATTTCAGCATAGCTATCTGAAATGTTAATGGCATTTTAGTGAAATGAGGCTCAGATGTTATTAATATTTTAATTGATGTAATTTTTTTACTGAATAATACATTAGCATGGCTCAGAAATGAAAAGCATAAAAATTAAACACTTAAAGTCTAACTCATTTTTTTCTTACTTTTGTCTAGCTCCCAATTCCCCTCCCCTCATAGGTAATCACTATTATTTATCTTATGTGTCTTTTGGAGAGAGAGAAACACGTATACACACACACACACACACACACACACACTCTCATACAGAAAAGAGACTGTTTTCCACTCTAGTTCCTGGTGCTAAAGTTGCATTTTAATAACACACATGGGTGCATCATTTTTAATCCATTTCGTGGGCTCTGTAGGCCTGGAGATATTTTTAAATATCACATCATTGCATTAGTGGATCTAATGTTTTTACTTCTTAACAGAATTACATTAATGTGGTTTTATTGTTTTATAGAAAGGATTCATTTTCTGGAAAGTGCTCTAGTTAAATATTTTATAGTTGGTAATTTGATTTTCTAAATTAAAAGATTTTGTGATTGATTCATGTACTAGCTAAGTGACCATCTTAGGAATTGGAATATACTAGTATAAATCTGATAGGAAATAACATTCATGGTTGTTTAAATCTGTTTTTATTTTCTCTCTGTAAGGTAGGAGAGAATTTATGAGGATACATTTATTTATTCAATATGTTTACATATATCATTTGCAAAATGATATTTTACAAATATCATTTTTAGAACTAGTGGCAGCTACTTTTTAATTTTGTTTAACAATTAGTATCATTGTCTTGGCAGTTTACTTCATATTAAGCATTTTGCTTATTTTATACTCGTATATTCTAGGCAATGTAAAGAAACAAATTTCCAAGAAAAAAACTTCAGATAAAAAAGGAAGACATCAAAGGGAGTGGCCTCAGCATTCTCCTCTTGAAGATATTAAACAGCGGAAAGTATTAGACCTCAGACGATGGTAAGCTCAAAAAATTGATTTTTTTTCTTCCTTAACCACAGTACCAGTGTTATACCTATTAACGTTAGCAATATTTCCTTAGTATCTATTTCCTAGGCTAAATTTAGATTTCTCAGATTGCTCTGAAAATGTCTTCACACCTGGTTGTTCAATGTGGGACCCAACTATGAACCATTCTTTGTGTTAGCTTGTGGTAGCTCATATGTCTCTCTTAAACTAGAATAGACTCTACCTCATTTTAATTCTGGGAGATTGACTTATTGAAGAGACTTGGCCAGATATCTTGTAGAATGTGCTACCTTCTGGATTTGTCTGATATTTTTCATATTAATTTTTCTAAATTATTTGTATATCCTCAATATTTCCTGAAAATTAGATGTTAGATATAAAGACTTAATGAGGTCCTGCTTGAACATTTTACACAAGAATACTGCCTTGCCGAAGCCAGTTTGGCTCAGTGGATGGAGCGTCGGCCTGCGGACTGAAGGGTCCCAGGTTTGATTCCGGTCAAGGGCATGTACCTGGGTTGCGGGCACATCTCCAGTAGGAGATGTGCAGGAGGCAGCTGATTGATGTTTCTCTCTCATCGATGTTTCTGGCTCTCTATCCCTCTCCCTTCCTCTCTGTAAAAAATCAATAAAATATAATAAAAAAAAATAAAACCTTTTTTAAAAAAAAAAGAATACTGCCTAAATGATCCTGTGTCCTTCATATTATATTACATCAGGAGGTTCATAGAACTTGGTGATCTAATATTAGAGATTCTAAAAGTGATTACAGGATTTAGGAGGTGACAACCTTAGTCTACATTCTCAAGTTATTTTCCCCCTTCTGCAGCCATGAAGTAATCAGTGGGGTGACAATGGCATTAGGCTAAGAGCCTGTTCCTATCAACTTTTCATCTAATGGTCTTAGTCAAATCTATTGACGATCCTTGCCTGAATCCTTGTTGTGAAATGGTGATATCTCAAAATTCTACCTTTTTTTTCTGCCTTTATTAGCTGGCATTCTTCTAATAAGAAGAGCTTTCCTTTATCAACTAGGGGGTCTCTGGTCACCTTAAAATAAAGTTCCTGTTCTCAAGAAAAAAAGGTTTAATTCAAGATAGCTATAAAATTGCTGATCTCTGATTTGAGGTTTTTAAAATTCTTTTGTTTGAGGTTTTAGAAATATTAAATATTTTCACTTATTTAATAAATATTGGATATGGCTGAGACTACAAAGATACATAAAACATAGTCTTTGTTCTTTTAAGGTTTGAAATCTACTTGAGAAGAGAGGACTAAGCAGGAAATGTAAAATATTTCAAGCAGTTTGTCAGATGATGGGTATGAATAAAGAAAAATATGAGAGGAAGAAATGAACATCAGAAGGCTTCCCTGAAGAGTTGGGTCTAAAGAGAGGAAATCTGAGGGGATGGAGGGTTTTAGGTCTTTGAATGGATGGTGAGAAAGTGTCTGGCATGTTGGTAATGAAGGGTAAACCAGCTTGTCTGGAGTGAGACTCAGAGAAGCTAAGAAAATTGCCCAACCTCGGCCAGTTTGCTTAGTGGTGCAGCCGTGGGCAAACTACGGCCCTCGGGCCGGATCTGGCCCGTTTGAAATGAATAAAACTAAAAAAAAAAAAAGACCGTACCCTTTTATGTAATGATGTTTACTTTGAATTTATATTAGTTCACACAAACACTCCATCCATGCTTTTGTTCCGGCCCTCCGGTCCAGTTTAAGACCCATTGTGGCCCTCGAGTCAAAAAGTTTGCCCACCCCTGGGTTAGAGCGTCAGCCTGTGGACTGAGGTTGCTGTTTCAATTCTGGTCAAGGACAGGTACTTGATTACCTGCCTGTGTGTGCGTGTGTGTGTGTGTGTGTGTGTGTGTGTGTGTGTGTGTGTGAACCAATTGGTATGTCTCTCTCACATCAATGTTTCTCTCTCTCTGTCTTTCCCCCTCTCTTCCATTCTAAAAATCAATGGGAAAAAACATATCCTCAGGTGAGGATTAACAAACAAAAAAATTGCCCAACATCACATGATGAGTAAGTAGATCATATATTGGAACTGAAAAAAGCCAGACTCCAAATTCTGTTTTATTTATTTTTTGTTATTCCTCATCCGAGGATATTTTTTCCATTGATTTTTTTAGAGATAATAGCAGGGAAGAGAGAGAGAGAGAGAGAGAGAGAGAGAGAGAGAGAGAGAGAGAGAGAGAAACATTGATGTGAGAGAGACACATCGATTGGTTGCCTCCCACACATGCCTGGACTGGGGTCAGGGATTGAACCTGCAACCCAGGTATATACCCTTGACTGGAATTGAACCCTTGACCCTTCCGTGCCCAGGTGACACTCTAACCACTGAGAAACACCAGCCAGGACAACTCTGTGATTTTTAAAAAAATATATATTTTATTTGCCAAAACCGGTTTGGCTCAGTAGATGGAGCGTCGGCCTGCGGACTGAAGGGTCCTAGGTTCGATTCCGGTCAGGGGCATGTACCTGGGTTGCGGGCACATCCCCAGTAGGAGATGTGCAGGAGGCAGCTGATCGATGTTTCTCTCTCATCGATGTTTCTAACTCTCTATCTCTCTCCCTTCCTCTCTGTAAAAAATCAATAAAATATATTTAAAAAAAAAAATATATATATTATTGATTTTTTACAGAGAAGAAGGGAGAGGGAATAGAGAGTTAGAAACATCGATGAGAGAGAAACATCGATCAGCTGCCTCCTGCACACCCCCTACTGGGGATGTGCCCGCAACCAAGGTACATGCCCTTGACTGGAATCGAATCTGGGACCCTTCAGTCTGCAGGCCGATGCTCTATCCACTGAGTCTAACTGGTTAGGGCAACTCTGTGATATTTTATAACACCTTTTATGATCTATTTCTTAGATATTGGGCTAAGGATTTAGATTTTTTTTTTTCCTGGAGCATAAATAAGCCATTGGTGATTTCTTAATATAAGGATATTTACAAAGATAAATTGGTAGTAGTTAGTATGAAAAGTGTACTGGGAAAGAAACATTAGAATAAAAAACATTAATGTTAGTTTCTTTGGAGCAAATCTTTACCCATTTTTGCTTCTAATTCCTAGGACTTAAGATTTGTTTTAACAACAAATATGAATAGTCATATGAATATGAATAATTTAATAGTATAGCATGTGAGGCCATAAAGACTTGGATGGGATAGGACAGATGGGAGAAATAACCTGAAGGGAAAAATTACTAGGACAACAACATTATTTCTCACTAAGAATGTTACAGAGAATTAGGGTTGTAATGGAAAGACCCTTAGAAGATAGAAGTAAAAGTGTTAAGCTGATCATGAACAAGACCAGTAAACAAGTTTGAATAGATGACGAAATACAAAAAAAATCTTAAGGATGCCTAGGCTAATCCTAAGGCTTTGTGAAGAATTGTTTAAAATAGAAGGGAGAGATTTAAATATGATAGAATATGTGTTTTGTTTTGCTTTTTTTTACTTCACTACTTTCCTCAAACCCATGAAATTAATAACAACAAGATGGAAAATTGTCTGTGTTGAAACAAGGAAATATCAAAGTCTCCAAACCATACTTGTCCAGTTCTGTGTATTAACTGCTGGCATAAAACAATGCAGATTTCCCTAAAGTTCACATGATGGTCTTAAAACCATCCAGTGACCCTTTGGTTAGATCTAGGTGTCTGAGAAGTCGCATCAGTGCTGAAGCATTGGAGTTCTTCGTGGAAATCTAGGTCAAGGCAACAGCATTGCAGGGAGGGTCGCAGAAGGAGACATCATGCTGATCGCCACTTGATTATCTTACTCCCCAACTTCCAGCTGAAGATACTGCCTCTGGATAACTGCTGGGGAGGTGGTGATTGCAAGAGTTGAATACAGGCCACATACTTCCTGATTTCAAAACATATAACAAATATACAATAATTAAAACAGTGTGCTACTGGAGTAGACAGACATATAGACCAATGGAATAGAATAGAGATTCCAGAAATAAACCTTCATGTAAATGACTAAAAATTTTGGCAAGGGTGCCACGACCATGGAATAGAGAAAGGATAGTCTCTTTAGAAAATGGTGCTGGGGAAAGTGGATATCCACATAAAAAAGAATGAAGTTGGACCCTTATTTCACAGCATACACAAAAATTAACCCCAAATGGATTAAAGACATAAATGTATGACCTAAAATGATAAAACTCATAGAAGAAAACATAGGGGACAAGTTTTATGACCTTGGATTTAGAAGTGATTTCTGGGATATGACACTAAAACCACAGGTAACAAAAGCAAAAATAGACAAAAGGGGACTACATCAAACTTAAAAACTTATCCGGGTCAAAGAAAACAATCAACAAAGTGAAAAGGCAGCATACAAAGTGGGAGAAAATATTTGTAGATCATGTATCTGATCTACAGCTCAACTAGTAATTTGCACTGAAATTTTTGTAGTTGGTGTCTACATTTGTATACCATTATTTTCCCCCATTGGTTTAGATAACATCTACTCTAACTAGTAGTAGTCATACTTAGCTATCTTTATTAAAATGAATGATTTATTGTTTATGCATTTATGATACATTTAATAAATGTAAAAATATTTTAAGTGAATAAAGATTTTATATTGGTTTAAGTGATCAAAATTTTCACTATGTTAAAACACTTTTAGTTGCCATGAGAGCTGCATATTTATATGCCTATTTTGTATTCATTCAAGTAAAGAAAAATCTTTTGTTTTCCCAGGTACTGCATAAGCCGACCACAATATAAGACTTCTTGTGGTATCTCTTCATTAGTTTCTTGTTGGAATTTCTTATATAGCACAGTGGGAGCTGGAAAGTGAGTATGTTAATTTGTTGGGATCTAAACTCCCATGCTATTTGGTGTTGCTTTTTCTTTTTTTTTTCTTGATCTTTCTTCAAAGTCTTTTGTCGAGGGCTGACTTTCAATAGATCGCAGCGAGGGAGCTGCTCTGCTGCGTAGGAAACCCCGACCCAGAAGCAGGTCGCCTACGAATGGTTCAGCACCAGGTTCCCCACGAACGTGCCTTGCGTGAAGGGCGAGGGGGCGCCCCCTTTCCAGCCGCACCCCGTTTCCCAGGGCTTTTTCTCTAATGGAAGGTTTTTAAGGATAGGTTTTTCATAAATTGAGGAAAAACTACTTCATTTTGTTTTAAGTCTTTTAGCTAAGATACGTGTATGCATTATTTTTGATAAAATAAAAATTAAAAATATTACCAAAATTCTTTGCAAATCAGACAGACATATTAACATTAACATGAGACAGGTTATAGTTGCATATGGTTGGAACTGTAAAATGAAAGGCAGTGTTTCTTTTGTAGTCTCCCACCGATTACCCAGGAAGAAGCATTACACATTTTGGGCTTTCAACCCCCGTTTGAAGATATTAGGTTTGGCCCTTTCACTGGAAACACAACACTCATGAGGTATGAAGCCCGTGCTTGGAGACATATTTTATTTCTAGTTCTATAAAATAATACTGCTGCAGATGCATGTTGGTAGTAAACCATGTGTGCAGCTGCCAGGCCCCAACCTGCAGTAGATACACCAAACTTGGGCTCTGCCTGAATTTCTCTAGAATTGGAATAGTGCCATCTTTATTATGGAACTGTTTCTATGAACAAATCTTCTTGTTATTTTCAGATGGTTTAGACAAATTAATGACCACTTCCATGTAAAAGGATGCTCGTATGTTCTATATAAGCCTCATGGGAAGAATAAAACAGCTGGAGAAACTGGTAGGTAAACATATAGAAGATTAATACACATGTACATGCATGTGTATTCATACATGTTTTAAACCACCTCAAAGATTAGCTGTTTTGATTATGTAAACACTAAACACAGTCTGTTACTTTTATGTCTTTTTATCTGAGGGAGAAATTATAATAGTAACCTGTAGGGCACTTTTCAATATACAGTTTAATATTTTTCTTTAAAAATGTTTTATTAATTTTTAAGGAGGGAGGAGGGTGCCGGGAGCCGGTCCATCCTTGCTGTTTCAAGGGACCTGGCATATATGGCATACTGTTCTTAATATGTTTGCTCACCTTCTTGGCACTATGTGTTTTAACCAAGGTCTCTGAGAAAGGTTGTTTCCCCAGGTAGGGATTTTCCCCTAAAGTTAGGGAGGGAATAAAACCTCTTAACTAAGTGCCAGGCGGGTAATTAATCACTTTAACTACGAACAATCATGCTTAAGCTACATAATCTTTACTCCCTGGAATGGAGATAAGAAACGCCCTAACCTTTGTAATAGAGATTGATAGGATTGAATCAACTGGTATAAATACAGATGTAACAAGACAGCAAAACACAGAACTTAGAACACAGAACTTAGAACACAGAATTTAGAAGACAGAACGAAGAAGACAGAACCTACACACAGAACCTACACACAGAACCTACACAGAACCTAGAGACAGAAGAACTTCACTGGAGAGAACATGGCAAAAGATCCTGGACTGAACCTGACTACAGAAATTGGCAAGAGAACCTGACTAGAACCTGGTGACTGAACCTGGCTGGAGATCCTAGACAGAACTTGGCTGGAGAACTGGCTACAGAACCTGGCTGGAGAACCTAGCAAGAGAACATGGACACAGAACCTGGCTGGAGATCCAAAGCAGAACCTCTCTGGAGATTGAGACCAGAACTTGGCTGGAGATCCTGGCTAGGCTGCTGATCAACTGAATGCTGTCTCCGTGTCATTCCTTCTTCGCCGACTCCGTCTACGCCTTTGGGAAACCCTGGACCTGCTGGGGTTGGACCCTGGCAGGAGGGGAGAGGGAGAAAGAGAGAGAAACATTGATGTGAGAGTGAGATATCAATTGGCTGCCTTCTGCACATCCCCTACCAGGGATTGAGCCTGCAACCAGGGCCTGTGCCCTCATCAGGAGTCCAACAGGCAATGTTTTGGTGCACGGGACAACATTCAACCACCTGGCCATACGGTTAGGGCTACAGTTTAATATGTTTAGCTCTTCTCATCTTTACATGTAGAGCTTTTAGACTTGTAAAGTATGCCATAAATACTGCTTTAATACATTATATTGTTTGGGTCCAGGGGGTGTGTGAGTGAATGTATGTGTGTGTGTATTTACGCCCTCATATGTGTTGGTAAAACTCAGAAAGCATCATGGAATTTGCAGTTCCTTTTCCTAAAAAGGAATGTAAGGATTTTAGAGTATTTGATATTATACCTGCATAACAACAGGAAAATGGACTGTGAAAATGACGAAGTTCCATTATGGAATAGTCTTGTACATAACAAAGTAATGGAGTTGATTTTAAGGATTGTTTTAGGTCAGTGAAGGCGAACCTTTTGAGCTCGGCATGTCAGCATTTTGAAAAGCCCTAACTTAACTCTGGTGCCGTGTCACATATAGAAATTTTTTGATATTTGCAACCATAGTAAAGCAAAGATTTATATTTTTGATATTTATTTTATATATTTAAATGTCATTTAACAAAGAAAAATCAACCAAAAAAATGTCATAGGTTCGCCCTCACTGTTTAAGGTGCTAATTAAATTTGCATTATTTTGCCATCTCACACCTGTCAGAATGGCTATCATCAACAAATCAACAAATGACACGTGCTGGAGAGGATGCGGAGAAAAATGAACCCTCGTGCACTGCTGGTGGGAATGCAGACTGGTGCAGCCACTGTGGAGAACAGTATGGAGTTTCCTCAAAAAACTAAAAATGGAACTCCCATTTGACTCAGTGATCCCACTTCTAGGAATATATCCCAAGAAACCAGAAACACCAATCAGAAAGGATATATGCACCCCTATGTTCATAGCAGCACAATTTACAATAGCTAAGATTTGGAAACAGCCTAAGTGCCCATCAGTAGATTTTAATGCTGTATTTTCCCAGTTTTATTCCTGTCGTCATTTTCCTATTGCAATATTTGACTCCTCACTGTTTCTTTCTCTATGTCTATTTTCTGAAGGATGATTGATTTCCCTCCCCCTTCTGGGAATGTTCTTATCTTCCTCTTCAATAATCGTTGGTCTTGTGCAAGCCCTGCTTTATCTCTGAAGCTTTTCCTGCCACTTTAGAAGCCGATTCCTCTTAATTCCAATAGTAATGATTGTTTGTGTCTGTCTTGTGGCATTTGGCACATTAGCCCTTATATCATGTTGCATCTTTTTAATGAGTCTGCCCAGCTCCTAGATCACAGACTGCCCCTAGTAACCCTATGATTCCTTATGTTGCCCTGTGACCTCACACAGGTTACCCTAGAACAGTGGTTCTCAACCTGTGGGTCGCGACCCCTCTGGCGGTTGAACGACCCTTTCACAGGGGTCGCCTAAGACCATCCTACATATCAGATACTTACATTACGATTCATAACAGTAGCAACATTACAGTTAGGCAGTAGCGACGAAAATAATTTTATGGTTGGGTCACAACATGAGGAACTGTATTTTAAGGGCCAAACGGTTGAGAACCACTGCCCTAGAACTTCTGATTGTATTCAGAGGAGGAGTGGTACGTGTGTCAAGCAAAAGTCTTTTCTGTTCTCTCATTATGGAAGAAAGAGTTGCAGAATTAGGCTTTTCTTATTTGTCTCTGGGATATGCATTAGCGAAAACCATGGTCAGTTGTTGCTGCTCATTTAAAAAGTACCTTGAGCCGAAACCGGTTTGGCTCAGTGGATAGAGCGTCGGCCTGCGGACTGAAAGGTCCCAGGTTCAATTCCGGTCAGGGGCATGTACCTGGGTTGCGGACACATCCCCAGTGGGAGATGTGCAGGAGGCAGCTGATCGATGTTTCTGGCTCTCTATCTCTCTCCCTTCCTCTCTGTAAAAAATCAATAAAATATTAAAAAAAAAAGGTACCTTGAAATGTATCTCTTCTTTTTGTTTCAGTTATTTTTTAAGGGCCATTAGGCCTGGTTTCCACAGTAGACTTTATGTTTTCTGGGGGACTATGTTTCTTTGATTTTATAACACCCCCATTCTTGCTGACATGTTCATTTCCTCAGCTCACTCATGGAATAAAAGTAAAATCCAGGGATTCTGACAAAATTAACAGATCTTGCTGTTAATATGCACTGAAGTATGTTTTCCAGAGATGCAATTACTTACAATAACAGTTTGTGTTAGAAGTTGTCAACATTAGTTTCAAATTATTGGCTCCCTTCTTATTTTTTACTTATTATTACTATTATTATTATTATTATTATTATTCACTTATTATTATTCAGGCAGCTTTAAACTGTTGGTTCACTTAGCTACCAACATTTGTGCCACAGAAGTCTAGATTCATTTTTAATCAGCTAGCTTAAAAATTATACTAACGTTTGTGCATTTTTATTCTTCCAGTAGGTATTGTAACTCATTGTTTTTGCTTCACAGAGAATAGCTACCTCTGCCCAACCCCCAAATAATTCATGCATATCCTCATAGGACCACTGCTGCCAGCTTACTGCAGTGCATTAGCGCATCTCGGGTGGACTTTGCATTAAGTTTTCATATTCCTCATCCACTGATTTTCCCCAATTCATAATAGACACAGGCCAGATAAATCTTTTTAATGTGCAGTGCTAATAGATCTCTTTCTCTTTAAAGAGCTCTCCAGTGCTTGCTTAAAGCATAAATACTTTAGCATCATTCAAAGCCAATATAGGTTGGCCTTCCACTGCTGTCCTACATTTCCCAGTTGTATTTAAAATATTTTCAAGGGAATAAGAGCCTTGCAGGAAATTATGTTGGTGGATTATAAAATCTGGTTCTTGTCTTTCAAGGTGTAAAAATATATTCTAATAAGTTGTTCTAGAGTTCTTTATAGTCCTTCTATAGATGATCAAGCTCTACAGAAGAAACTCATACTAAACTCAGTGAATATCAGAATGTTGGTATATTAACTTAGAGTGATAAACGTAATATCAGAGATACCAGAATTCTCTTATTGGCTGATTAGGACATATACTGCAGGCCAGCTAACTCTAGATGTGTTTTTCGCCTTTCTTTATACCATACAAATTAGGGCTGTACATTTTGTAGTGGCTGCTTTGTTGCTTAAATTTCAGATTTTTTAGATATACTCTGGTCTGGAGTGAACATTGTTCTGAATTTAGTTTACATATGTAACACATTTATATGTCTTGTCCTAAATGGAATTATTTTATTGGATGACCATTTGAATGCATTTAATACTGTATTTACTATCATTTATTTCAAAGGATGATCTTTTTATGACTTTGCCCTGAAATTCTGGGGGTGCCTCTCTATACTGTCATACCCTGTATTTTAAACTAGACTACTTGATGTTCTCTGGTTATATCCCTCCCCTCCAGTGATTTTGGTTTTCTCCTCATGCTCTTTCTTCTGCCTGGATTGTTGAAATCCTTCCACTTCAATCATTCCATCTTGGATGCCACCCCTTCTTGATTCCATAGACCTGATGTGCACTTTCATCTTTGAATTGCAAACCTTTATTGTGGCAGTGTTTTTATTCTGCCCTATATTAAAGTTACTTGTTTTATCCTTCCTATGAGGACAGCTTCACATATTGTGTTATTATTTGTTTTTTGTTTCCTGTAGTTCCTGATATAGTTAGTAGGTGCTCATAAATTGCGTACTGAATTAAGTTAAATAAGATTTCCTCTTAACTCTAGACTGGTGGCTCTCAAAATATGGCCCCTAGACCCACATCAGCATCACCTGGTACCTTACTGGACATGCAAATTCTTGGCCCCCGTCGCAGACTGACTAGGCCAAGCACGATTGATCCGTTGTTTAACAAGCCTTGCGAGCCCAAATTTGAAAACTGCTGTAGGCTTTCTAAAAGGTGTTATCTTTATCAAGAGCTTGGAAATCTGAAATACATTCCAAGACATTAAACTAATCGCTAATCCAGTGCCTACTGCAAGTACCTACTTCACAAGACTATGTGGGTCTTCAGAATGAGACAGTGTCTGTGAAAGATACAATATGGTTGTTGTTTACTTCTGGATTGTTCTGTCCCCTAGATTTCACTTCCCCCATATCCTTCTCATCTTTCATGTTTCAGCTTAAATGCCATCACCTCCAAGGAGCCATCACTGAATATTAAAGTCTGATGCCTGAGCCTTCTTTTAAGCCAGCACCCTATTTATTTCACTTCAATCACAAATTACCATCCATAATTATTTTATTGTTGGTGTCCTCCACTGGACAGTCAGCTCCATGAGGCCAGGAACCCAGCCTGTTCCCTCTTGTCTAACAGTGCCTCACATATGGGAGGACTCAATAAATATGTGTTAAAAAAAAATAACTGCTAACCATAGTCACAATAAAGAAGTGAGCTGTTTTGTATTCCATCTGACTTAAGGAAGGTGTGAAACACAGATTTCCATTGAAAAGTTATATACAAGTCCTTTCATTACAATTTTAGTCATTTGGGAAAATTTTTTATTTGGCATTTCCACAATTTTTAAAATATCTCGAGTTTTTCCTAAACTGGTTATGTGCATAAACATTTTTTGGATTTATTGAATTTATGCATAGTCTAAATCTATGTACTTAAATTTGCTCACTATCCTAGAACCTATCTGCAAATCAAGTTCAGCTATGGAAATGAAATATTGAGTATCTTCTGAATTTTAGTTATTATTTTTCATTTAGAGCTTCCCTTGGGTGTCAAGTTTTAAATTGCCAGGAGAACCCCAAAAGAA
This sequence comes from Myotis nattereri, assembly GCF_964212035.1. Taxonomy (NCBI): domain Eukaryota; kingdom Metazoa; phylum Chordata; class Mammalia; order Chiroptera; family Vespertilionidae; genus Myotis; species Myotis nattereri. Next base: position 37,539,664 of record NC_138076.1, on the reverse strand, counting down.
AGATGTGTTTATCATTATAAAATAGAGATTTTAAGCAGAAAAGACTACCTTGCCATGCATGTATGTTCTGATGGTAGGCCATGAGGCAAAAATCTATGGGAAAGATGGATGAAACCTTAGAGAAGAGTTTAAGACAGAAAAGTTATTGTGTCTGTGGAACTCATAACTTGTGTGCATTGACCTGCAGTTCTTAGAGTTCTTTAGCTACTTTACTGGCTAGAAAGTCAATCAGAGAAAAACCATTATTTGCAAGCTTTCATCTACTTCAACTATTTTTAGGATTTCCAGTTTCAATAGGCTATTTGTTAATGAATAATTTAGTTTCTTCTAGGAGATGCAGGATACTGAAATCTCAGTTAATGGCTTTAAATGTTCAGTGCTGGTAAAAAGTTGTTGCTTATGGTAATTCTTTTGAAATTAGCTCACAAATAATATAGCCATGGGATGTATACAAGGAGGAACAATTATAAGAGGACGCCCTGGTACTTACTACCTGTCTGCCTCTACTGGTATTCTTATCTTGTGAAAGCTGCTCCTCCAGTCCGTATAACTTTTGGAGAAAGAATAAACTGTATGTTAGTGAGAGGAAGTTTCCATATTTAGAACTTTATCATCTGGAATCTATATTCCTATATCTCAGTGGCCATCAAACTGGGATGTACACACTGTAGAGCTGACCATTGTGGTAAGGAAAGAACATACTAGAATGTCTATATTTTAATCTAATTTAAAATTCATACTTTTTGTATATCTTTAAAAAAACACGTAATAGTACAGTAGTATATGCACAGAGTTTATAAACAAAAATGCTTGTAATGGGCATGTTTATTCAGAAATGTCTAGTGACAGATGTACTCAACCAGAAAAGTTGAGACCATTACTATATGCACTAGGTATATACGATAATTAAATTTCATAGACAAGTATGTGTGTTATTAGAAGGTTTTGGTAAGCAAGGCATATTTCAGTTCTTTAGTTTGCTATTCTGTTTTCCTGTATTTCAGTTGAAGGGTGAAGCTGAAAATAAATTCATTAATATTTTTTTGGTATCATCAGTAGCTTCTCATTTCCCCCCAGCCATGTCAGTGTGTTCCCAGTAATGTCTTCGCTGTCTTTCAGTCGTTAACGCGTCCTTTGGATAAAGCATGGATAATGAGTGCTTCATGGTCCTTCTGTCTTTGTTTTTATTGCAGCTTCAGGGGCCTTGTCGAAGTTAACTCGTGGATTAAAAGATGAATCCATGGCTTATATTTATCATTGCCAGAATCATTACTTTTGTCCGATTGGCTTTGAAGCAACCCCTGTTAAAGCCAATAAAGCATTCAGGTAAGCATTTCTGTATGTTACATGGATACCTGGCCATAAAATGTGTTGTAGGAAGCATTTAAGACATATTTAGTGCTTAGAAGTTGGAAGACTTAGTGATTTGCTTTTCCTATATGAAATAATATTATTCTGTAAACATTTGCGCTTATTCTTTTGCAGAATTGCATTTGATTGAATTCTGTTTATTTGACAAAATTATTTATTTAAAAAATTAATTTATTAAGCCGACTGAATTTTAGTACTCTTTCCCCTCCTTAGCAAGTTTTCTTCATGCTTGGTTGACGTAATGCCAGGATAGTAAAAAGCAAAGGAAGAAGAGTCCTATTTGAGAATGGTGGAAACAGAGGCCGTGGATACTTTTAGTAAAAGCATTGCTAGGCATGGTCTTCTTCACCCAGCTAAGGTTCTGTTTTTGTTCTGTTTATTTTTGGCATTCTTGAAGAGGAAGAAGAGGTAGCACTCTCCTCTCAGAGAGGCCTGAAACTCAGGCTGGGAGAATGTGGCTTGGTCATCAGGGGATAGGATGGGTTCTTTGAGACTGGGCGCCATGTGAACTTTGTATCCCACTCAAGGCATTTGGAGTTGGGCAAGAGTGGAGGGTTGTGGGGGGATCCTGAGACAGGCAGGATCCAGCTGGGAGAAGCAGGATGTTGGACATAGAATTTGTGAATGTTGGGTAAGAGAAAAACTACTTGGTTTCTCCAGATCCTGAAATGTTTTATTCATCTCTCTGGAGGTGAGGTATGTTGTTTCTTATGTGGTTTCACCCTGCAGTGTCACCTTATTCCAGACATCTATCACATGCAAAACATGAAAAACTAGGTACTTCTACTTTGTACCCTATGGAGGAGCATTGTCCACCCCTACCTGTATCTAGGAATCACCTGAGATGCTCTTCAAATTGTGAAAATCCTTGCCTGTGCTCCACTCTTTTTTATTTTTTTAATATATTTTTATTGATTTCAGAGAGGAAGGGAGAGGGAGAGAGAGATAGAAACATCAATGATGAGGGAGTTTCATTGATCGGCTGCCTCCTGCACGCCCCCTACTGGTGATCGAGCCCCCAACCTGGGCATGTGCCCTTGAGCGGAATTGAACCCGGGATGCTTCAGTCCACAGGCTGACGCTCTATCCACTGAGCCAAACCAGCTAGGGCTGTGCTCCACTCTTGACCTATCTGAATTAGAATTTCCCAGGGAAGGATTAGGGCATCAGTATGTTTAAAAGTTCCACAGGCGAATCGCTGCTTTAGGGTTTTATTTTTAGGATGCCTTTTGAGACTTTTTAAATGCCTAGTAAAAGAAGAGTAGCTGAAGAATTCTCAGAGCATGCTAGGATTTTCCCCCCTGTTTAGATGCTGAGAGGTAGTATATGTCAGCTTTTTTAGCCCTAGATTTTATAGAAGTCAAGACCAACATTTAATTTATGCTTTCTCTTTGTGTTCAGACATTTGCTCAATCCCAAACTCCAATATCTATAAGCTTTAATATGTCTTTTATTAATATATAATTGAAGCACTATTTTCAAGTGAGTAAATGACCTTTATTAAACATACTGTGAATGTATTTTAAATCTAGCAGGGGTCCCCTCTCAGCACAAGAAGTAGAATATTGGATCTTAATTGGAGAATCAAGTAGAAAACATCCTGCTATTCACTGTAAAAAGTATGTTAACTTCCTTTTTTCAATTTCTGCTGAAAAGCCTGTTGGAATTTTGATTGAAATACAATCCATAGAATCCATGGTTTAGTTTGCAGAAAATTACATCGTAACAATATGGAGTCTTCTAATTTGTGAATATAGACCAGTGATGGCGAACCTTTTGAGCTCGGTGTGTCAGCATTTTGAAAAACCCTAACTTAACTCTGGTGCCGTGTCACATATAGAAATTTTTTGATATTTGCAACCATAGTAAAACAAAGGTTTATATTTTTGATATTTATTTTATATATTTAAATGCCATTGAACAAAGAAAAATCAACCAAAAAAATGAGTTCGCGTGTCACCTATGACACGCGTGTCATAGGTTCGCCATCACTGATATAGACTATACTTCCATGCAATTAGAGCTTTAACTTCTCTCCTGCAATATTTTGTATTTTTCAATATAGACTTTATGTATATTTTGTTAAAATTTTCTCCTAAGTGTATTTTCTGATGCTATTGTAAATTGATTTCCCCCCCTTTCTGTTATTTTCTGACTGTGTACAGAAATATAATTGGTTTTTCTATATAGGCCTTAAATCTTGCATCTTTGCCAAATTCACTTATTAGTTCTATTAATAGTTTTGCAATACAAAGCAGTTTGTAATTACTTTGGATTTTCCACACAGTCATATTGTTTGTAAATAAAGGCATGTCAATTTTAAGTGTTTTGGAAATGCATTTGACTCTAATTAAGAAGGAAATGTAGACTGTTTCTACTTTAGCCTGCAGAATATTGTCTAATAGGTTGATATATATTTATTTCATAGGGAGACTAACCATTTTTAAACTGAGAACCTTGGCAATAGTTGCATATACAGAATTGTCATAAAAACAAGAGTTTATTAGAACTTGAACAATCCTGGGATAAACAACTTATTGCCACAGTAATATTGTAGAATATTGCTCATGTGAAAAGTTTCATTACAGTGGTATTTTGTTACTAAAATTGTGCTTTGTATTCTTCCTTCTTAACTATAGGTGGGCAGATATTGTTACTGATCTGAATACTCAAAATCCAGAATTTCTAGATATCCGGCACTTGGAGAGGGGACTGCAGTATCGAAAAACCAAGAAGGTAAGAACACCATTGTATGTGAAGGCATTTCCCAACTGGCCAAAATGCAATATTTTACTCTAGATTATAAATAATAGAAACCCAGTTTAGAACATTTTCGACAGAAAAGTGAAAATTATTTTAAGAACACATGGGTATGTTAAAAACAAAAGGGCAAGGAGTGTAGCCTGGATTCATAAGGGCCTGGTACCAGGTAAAAGAATGTCAACAGAGACCAAGTAGATAGTCTGTAATTCTTTTGAAAGTTATATGTTGTTGGCTTTTTGTCTGATTACTTACTTCCTGATGATGATGATCATCATCTTTATGTCTCTCTTTGAGATGTGCAGCCTATACTGAGATTGGCCTGCCTCAGGCCTAGTTCTGTAGTCTTGGTGCAGCTTGGCCCTACACATGGCCAGGGAATTGCCAAATCTGAGGTGTTCACTCCTGAGCCCTATTAACTGTGGCCTTGGGGCAGAGCCATGTATATAAACAAGACTGCTGGGGGTATTTCTCAGACAAAGGTAGATTCTATGGATTATAGCCCATTGATATAATCCTACTAACAAAGGAAGAGTGTAAGAGGAAGAGGAATGATGGTGTTTAGGCAGAAGGGGAGGCTATAGTGTATGTGAGTGGCATATGAGGGCAAGGTGTTTTGGCTCCTTTGTTTCCTGATTAACTGTCCAAGGATTCTTAATAAAGAGGCAAAGAGAAAAGACTCAAGAAACTAATCCTTTCTGTTGGTGCAAATGGGTGACTTAATGCATTGATTCAGGATATTCTTGACTTTCTTGACTTAGTATGTTACTATCAAATATTGACAAGGGTGTGGGCATTGTAATAGTTTTGTAATGACAGCTGGTCAGGGAAAATGCAGGACAATGTGATCTGATAATGTCTGAAAGAATATGTACTGTTCTGAGGCAGATGAAGGGGGAACATATAAGGGAATTCATAGGAAATTCATTTCCCATCATTTTCTTCACCCAACTTTTTTTCCTTCTCAGGTTGGGGGAAATTTGCATTGTATTATAGCATTCCAGAGACTTAGCTGGCAAAGGTTTGGCCTTTGGAACTTTCCATTTGGAACCATTAGACAAGAGTCACAACCTCTAACACATGGCCAGGGAATTGCCAAATCTGAGAGTGAAGACAATATCTCCAAGAAGCATCATGGGCGCCTGGGCCGGTCTTTCAGTGCTAGTTTCCATCAGGACTCAGCGTGGAAAAAGATGTCCAGTATCCATGAGAGAAGGAACAGTGGCTACCAGGGTTACAGTGATTATGGTGGGAATGATTGACTATGCTTGGGTACTGAAAAACTCCTCATGTTACACAGTGGTCTGTACAGGACTGTATTAAGACAGTAGAAGATTTTATTAAGTCAACTTAAAATAGGAACAGATCTGGTGGTACAAAACATAACCTTGTAGTTCTCCAGTAAATAAGCTTGTATATGATTCTAATGGGTGATTTCAGCTATATAAGCAGATAAGCACAGACTATTGACTTTTTACATTTTAAGGGTATATAAACATGCTGGACAACTTAACAAACTCCAATACAATTATGTATACACAGATACAAATTTACTTAATAACATCACAATTTGAAATAGCTAAGCTTGACAGGATTTATTATGACTTGATCCCAAGACTTTTGTTGCAGATAGTTTTATTCCTAAGGTACCATCTGCCCTTAAAAAAAATGGGGCTATTGATTTCTAGTTTTCTGTCATGGTTAAAGCTCTTTTAAAATTATTCAGTGAATCTAGTCATTCTTTCCCTTATAGCAGTATCTTGCCTGCCTCATTTGTTTCCTGGTTAACTTTCTCAGGATTTTCAATAAAGAGGCGAAAGAGAAAAAGACTCAAGAAACTAATCCTCTCTATTGGTGCAAATGGGTGACCTAATACATTGTTTCAGGATATTCTTGACTTTCTTGACTTGCTATGTTACTATCAAATATTGACAAGAACTTTAGGTCTTGAAAGACTATTGAGGTCTACAATCTGCTTTAGGCATTCAGTAAAAGAACAAGTGGCATCCGTAGTTTCTATATCCATGGTAATCTGTGAAATGAGATCTGGTATTTGATTAGTCCTTCAATATGGAGTCATATATTGATAACAGCATTAAAAATGCATTCGGAGGGCAACTATCCATATTCCACACTCTGAACTGTTTTCTTTTTTAAAACATTAATTAGTTGTTTGAAGCGAGTGTTAAATAGCTCAGAAAGTGTGGATTTCATATATTTGAGCTCCTCTGTACTTACTGTCAATTTTTCTTGTGTAATCAACCCGTGACTCACAAAGGATTAGGATCTCTTGTTCTTTCATTTCAGAGGCTGTTCCAGAGCTCAAATCAGTAACTTGATTATTACAAGATGCTGAATATGTTGGTAACCATATTGCAATACATCTCAAGGAGAAGGCTCAGATTTTTATTTTTTAAATATTTTTATTTTCTCTTTTGAATTTTATATCCATTTGTCCACTCAGACATGTGTAAGCCTACAAAAGAGGATATATATTATGAAATGGTCATTTTTCTGAAGGGAATATTTTGCTTGAAACGCAGTGGACTGAAAGAGATTTGTAGGTTGTTGATTTTGTTACTTCATACTGGAACTTTTTCGAAGTTTTCATCAAATAAAGTTTTGTTTTCTACTTTTATTCATGTGAATGTTTTAACCTTTGTTTTAGGGTGTTTTCTAATTTTGTTTGAAGTACATAATTTGTCAATTCTGTCTAGTAGTGTGTTAAAAGAAACCATCTCGTATATGACTTTTTAATTAATGGAATAATATGCATTGACTATAATTTTAGATTTCTATAAGACTTTATGATAAGAAATTAGAAACTTAATTCTTATTAGCTTGAAACAAATGAAGTTGTCAATTTTGTAGGTCAAACGTGGTTGAATATCAGCAATTTAATTTAGTTTGAGTATTTCAGAGATGAGAAAGAGCCAAGAGGAAATGAGACAAATGCAACATAAAATAATGAATACAGTGACACTAATAAGTTTGAGTTATCAAGAGCACACTGAAGTTTACAGAGACATTTCCAGAAACAATCTGTACGTTACTCCACACTTCTCTTTCAGTATTAGTAACATTCCTGTCATATTTATTTTTTTGGTCAAGTCCTCTTAGGAGTGTCCATAGAAGCATTAAGGGTTCAAATACTGGCTCTGCATTTACTACCTGTATCATCTTGGGGAAAATTAAGATTATTTTTTATGTGCTTGTTTCCTCATTGGTAAAATTGGGATAATAGTATCTATTTTATAAATGGTTTTGAATAATTAAGTTAGTACATATAAGGTGTTCAGAACAGTGCTGTATAGGTAGGAATTGCTATTTAAGTGCTTGCTATTACTCTAGAAGATGTGTATTTTGCTGTTCGGAAACTTGAGAGCCCATTAAACAGCATCTCAAGGAGCTAATGGCTTATAAAACAGATAGACACCCCTTAGTTGCTAATCCTTCAAAATAATATTTTGTATTTTAAGAAATGTGCTCTGGTTTTAAAAAACAGTGATAGTATTCACATGCCCACAATAGCTTATTCCGCGCCCCCCCCCCCCCCCCAGCTCTCAGTAAAAAAAAAAAAACATGTTCATTTACATAAAATCCTGAAACTTTCTTTTCCCAGTACTAGTCCCCATCCTTAGGCCAAGCTGGTGCAGTAGCTATGACACTTTCCAACTTGCCTTCTGGACGCTGGCCGGGCTCAGGCAAGGTGCTCTAGGATGTGATGACATTCCGTATCTCAGTTTTACCCATAGCATTGTCTCCCTTAGCCATTCACTTAACAAACTGGGCCCTATTATCCACTGGTTGTTTCATGTTAAATCGCTGACCTCGGAACAACCCCGAGAAGATGGTGGCATCTCCATTTTATTCACAGACTCTCACTGGTGAAGAAACTTGCCTAAGATTATAGCAGTGGTCGGCAAACCGACTTCTGAGCATGGGCCACAAAGTTTCAATCGCACTGTACGTGCGCGCCCGCACGTGGTATTTTGTGGAAGAGCCACACTCAAGGGGCCAAAGAGCTGCATGTGGCTCGCAGCATGGTTTGCTGACCACGGTAGCAGGGGATCTCAGTTTGCTAGGGCTGCCACAACGAAACACCACAACCTGGGTGGCTTAAACAGCAGAGATTGGTTTTCTCACAGTCCTGGAAGCTGGAAGCCCAAGATCAAGGTGTTGACAGGTTTGCTTCCCCCTGAGCCTTTCTCCTTGGCACGCAGATGGCTGCCTTCTCGGGTGTCCTCACGTGGCGTTTTCTCTGTGGACGTTCCCCTGGAGTCTCTCTGCTTCAGACGCTGGTCAGATTGGGTCAGTCTCACCCAATGGGCCTTATTTTAACTTCATCCACTTTGGAAAGTCTCTATCTCCAAATCCAGTCACATTCTGAGTTCCTGCGGGTTAGGACTTCACCTTAACTTTGGAGGGGAACACAGTTCAGCCCATTATCGCAGGCTGTTACGTAGCTCGGGTGGGATCGGGACAGTGTCTTCCTGCCTTGGGAGGAAATTCATCCCGCTGGGTGCAAGGGGCGCTGCAGAGCTTCAGGGGAAGCTGAAGAGGGTTTTTTTAAGAAAATAAGATGGAATCCCTGATAAGTGTCAGGAGTGGGGGATATAACAGTCAACAAAACAGTGCTTGGCCTCAATAAGTTCACAGTCTACTGTAGAGGGAGACAAAAATCGAATAGGCAATTATATTAATCTCTGTAAAATACAACGAAGGCTGATTTCTAGGGATTATCTGCCGTTTGATTCTGAATCTGGTTGCAACAGTTCAATTCTGAACCAGTAGGGATAAGGTATGTTTATTTTTTTAAAATATATTTTATTGATTTTTTTTTTTTTTTTTTTTTTACAGAGAGGGAGAGGGATAGAGAGTTAGAAACATTGATGAGAGAGAAACATCGATCAGCTGCCTCCTGCACACTCCCCACTAGGGATGTACCTGCAATCGAGGTACATGCCCTTGACCGGAATCGAACCCGGGACCCTTCAGTCCACAGGTCAACGCTCTATCCACTGAGCCAAACCGGCCAGGGCAAGCGATCATTTATTGAGTATCTACTAATGTAAGCACTTGGCATACAGTCAGCTCTGGCCCTGCAGGCCTGGCGTTATCCCAGCTACAGGTGAAGAAACAGAATTTCTGAACTGTTCCCGGGACTATAATGGGGTGTGTGGTAGGCTCTGAATCCTGGCCTGAGGTCTTCAGAGGCATTGACTTCCCGGGAACTCACCTAGCAATTCATTTCTCCTCATTTCTGACTTACAAGCGGCGGAACACTAAATCTTAAATGCCAGAGAAAAATAAACTATATTTCCAGGGTTAAGGCTTTCAATCTTATTACCAGTTATCTAGTGACTACAAGGTTATCCAACAAATGTTAACTTAAAAACGCCAGCAAAGCATCCACCTTTCTGTTGTTGCTTCGAGTGAAACATTCTCAGCATTAAGCATGTTCACAAGTCCCTGGCTGGGTGGTTCAGTGGGCAGGGGCGTCCAGCCTATAGTCCAAGGTTGCGGCTGCATCGCCCTCAGGGCACAGACAAGCAGCAACCAAGGAATGCACCCATCAGCGGAGCAACAAATCCACGTTCCTCTGTCTCTCCCTCTCTCTAAAGTCAATTTAAAAAAAGTTTTCCAAAGTGGCGGAGACCTGATGCCGAGAAAGCACGTAGAAAGCAGTGGTCACCTTAGCAAGTAGACACTTGGTGCATTGTCTTAAGTTACCCTGTGGGTCGTGACCCCTGAAAATACATCCCGCATATCAGATATTTACATTACGATTCATCACAGTAGTAAAATGAGTTATGAAGTAGCAACGAAAACAATTTTATGGTTGGGGGTCACCACAACATGAGGAACTGTATTAAAGGGTCCGGGCATTAGGAAGGTTGAGAACCACTTAGGATTTCACTCCGACAGGACGCCAGCGAGAAGGAAGCAAAGCGCTGACTGGACCAACCAGGTGCCAACGGAGCCCTCACTTCCGGCGCGCGGGGCGCGTCAATTTAGTGTAAGCGTGGTGGAGCGCAACTTCCGGTTCTGCGCGCGCAGCCCATCCTATGGCGTCCGAGAAGCCCCATTTCGCAGGGGTTTCCGCACCAACTGGGGAGATCGGTGGCGTCCGAGGGGCGCCTTCAGGCTGATTGTCTCGCCTGCGCAGCCCCCTCCCCCGAGTCGTGCGTTGAGAGTGCAAACATAGGAGACAGAACGCTGGGGACCCTGCCTTCGGCCGTCCTTCTCTCTTCAGGGCGGCGGAGTCAGTCGCTGCGAACCGCGGATTATTTCCCATCTTTCCTGAGTCGCAGCAGGGCCGCTCATCCTGTGCTCTGGGCGGCGAGGCCGCCGGCCGTAGAAGACTTAGAATAAAAGGTCTCCCGCGACCCCACCGCCGCGCTGCGCCCCGAGCCGTGCCGGCCTCATGGGAGTCCAGGGCCTCTGGAAGCTGCTGGAGTGCTCGGGCCGGCAGGTCAGCCCGGAGACGCTGGAAGGGAAGATCCTGGCCGTGGGTATCCTTCACGAGGCGCCGGGGCGGGTGCAGATGGGCGTCGGGGTGGTGCCCCCTCCGGGACGTCTCCCCCCGGCCCCCCAGCTTGGGGATTGCACCCCCTCTGACTGGACTTCGGGGTCATCACAGAGGCGCAATGCTTTCCGCTTCCAGTGCTCTCGTTGTCTCCCCAGGAAGGCGGGGGGCCGGTATCCGCACCGAGGGTGGGGGCGAGGAGCACAGGGGCGATTTGAATGGGGAGCTCAGCTCCGTGTCTGGCGCTGCTAATACCCGGTGTTCCCCCGGCGGGGGAGTCGCCATGGAGAACGCGAGGTGGGCTTCCTGCCCCTAGTTTTGCCTGCTGTTTTGAGCCCTCAGTTTATGTTAGACTTAGAGGAAGGATAGTGTGATCAAGTGTTTGACGTTTTATTTTTATTTTATTTTTTTAGAATAAGAAATTTATATGGTACCACACTGCTCGAAAAAATAAAAAAGATATACGGTGAATTATGTTGCTCCCAAGACTTTTTCAGGACTGTTAAAAAGTCTTGGCTGTTTTTATTGTGTGTGTGTGTGTGTGTGTGTGTGTGTCTGTCTTTCTTTGGAATGAAATATGTTTTTCTTCATTACCAAAACATGTGAACTGCTCTTTCTGAAATTGCCATTTTTTTTTTTTACTTGCTAAGCATTTTTTTTTTTTTTAAAGAGTCTTTTATGTTCTCTAGAAGCTCGTGGTAACTTACACCAGTTCCCTAAATGGGAACCTGTCATTACTAGTAATGTAATTATTATTATACTACTTTTTTGCAGTGTGAATCTCGGAATACATCTGTAATGGATTTGCGCTTACAAGTTGTTACGCAGAGCACCTTGAGGGAAAGGGAAAGTTGTGGTGGTGGGTGTGTGTGTGTGTGTGTGTGTGTGTGTGTGTGTGTAAGCATAGGTCTTACTGCTGCCCTCTAATGGTTTCTCAAATCACTGCTTCCTAAAGATTTTCTTATAGACCTACATGAGAATGAAAGCAGTTTTGTCGCAGGAGCCCTTAATACTGCAGTAAAGATTTAGGCCATTTTACATTACAGCCCATATGAAGATTTCATTATTTGTAAATTCATCGCGATGACACACGAAGTTCAACATTCCAATTTTTTAGGAAGTTGTCCAATGTAAGGAAAGGCAAAGCATTTAATTTAGATTGTCTATTCTCAGAAGTTTTAGCTCTTTTCGGACATGAAATGGTTTTCATGGGGTTTTGGAGCTTTTTGTTTTTGAAAGAATGAATCATTTAAAAGGAATGTCACAAGTTGTTCTCCAAAAGAGTTGTGCAAATTTACTACAATTCCATAGAGATTATTAGATATTTTAAAGTAGCATTTTGTTTTGAAATTGGACTTCTTAAAAGGATACATATGTCTATGTAAGGTTTTAGAATTCAGTGTGTGAACAGTAGACATAAAGTTAATTGGTTTTAGGTGGATTTCTTCAGGGCTAGCCATTTTTCAGTTTTGAATGAATTGTGATGAGTCCTTAGTTTCATCTTTTGGATGGTATCAGTGATTAGGAATTTGTAATTGGGAGATTGAGGAAAAAGATTCCAAAATGTTTTCATTAACAGTTCTTTTAGATATTAGCATTTGGTTAAACCAAGCACTTAAAGGAGTCCGAGATCGCCATGGGAACGCAATAGCAAATGCTCATCTTCTCACTTTGTTTCATCGACTCTGCAAACTCTTATTTTTTCGAATTCGTCCTATTTTTGTATTTGATGGGGATGCTCCGCTACTGAAGAAACAGACTTTGGTAAGAATCATCGATTTTATTTTTCTTTCCACATTCTTAGAAAGAAAAGTTCAGATAAAATTTTAACTTTTGCTTTAGAATTTTGGAAACCAAGACTTATTTTGACATATGTACAATTTAATTTAAATTTTCTTGAACAAATAAACACTTTTTCTTTGAAAAAAAGAGTGCATATATGGGACTATATCATGGTTGCAATGATAAAATTTAACTTTTAATAAAAAGACTGAAATTGTTAAAATTGAGACCTTATCCTTTAGAGTGTTTTCTTTTTTAAAAAAATTTTTTAAAAAATATATTTCTTTATTGATTTCAGAGAGGAAGGAAGAGGGAGAGATAGAAACATCAATGATGAGAGAGAATCATTGATCGGCTCCTCCTGCACGCCCCCTACTGGGGATTGAGCCCGCAACCCAGGCATGTGCCCTTGGCCGGAATGGAACCTGGGACCATCCAGTCGGCAGGCTGACGCTCTATCCACTGAGCCAAACAGGCTAGGGCTAGAGTGTTTTCTTAAGTGTTCTGCATTTGTTCCAGTTATGTTGCTACTGCTCAAAGCATTATAGAAAAATCTATAGGGGAAGTGGCTCCCTGAGTCTGAGATTGAGGGTCATCCATGATGGTGAGCCTTCTATTAAAGGTGAATTGAATTTTAGGAGTGAGCGATGTTATGTGTTGCCAAGTTTGACTAAATGGATATAAAAGAATGAGAATAAGTTTCTTTATTCTGAAATTAGTTTAAAAAGTGTTTGAACAATGTTGTGAACTTTGAAGTAATTGGATATATGACCTTTATATGTTGAAAATGTCAGCTCATGACCTTGTAATCGAACCAGACAGATACTAAATGAGGGCATAGGGTAAAAGCAAGGATCTGTAAATGCTTGGGGACATTTGTTGCCTCAGTAAAGGACCTAGCCTTGAATGTTGCAGTTGTTAATTATACTCTATATCAGGTAGTCTTTGGAAGGATTAGAATGAAAGAGAACTCTAGAACTTATTTACCTACTGGTTGTAAGTTTGTATGAACCCATACACAGCGAATTTCTAATTCCCCCTCCTGATAGAGTAGTTAGCTCTACCTTAGCAATCATATTGCAATATGTGAATGTATCAAACCAGCACATTGTACACCTTCAACTATGTTATATGTCATATCTCGATTTCAAAAAAGGAAAAGGATGTTTTGGTATTTCTGCCTTATATTCAACCATAAGTATGGAGACTTTCATTTTTACCTACTTGGACATTCCTTACAAGGTATTCTAATACATTTAGGATTTCTTATGATATAATCATGAGTATTAAAGGACAGAGTTACATATAAGTAATGTATTTTTTATAAAAACCAATGTCAGAAATTGGTTTTGGCATTGCAGTGGCATTTCAAAGAAGAAGTTAATACAATCCCTTTTTGGGAAGCATTTACTTAATTATATGTCATTAAGTTTTAGGCTTCTTGAGGACTGTTAAAAGAAACTGAAAGTGAATGAAAATGTATAATATCCAGTCTATTAAGTAGTAGCTAAATGGAGACTAGGCTTTCTTTACATGTGAGGAACCTGAAGATAGCCACTGAGATGGCAATTACAGGACATACTAAAATCACTAGTGTCTGAAACAGCGGTTCTCAACCTGTGGGTCGCGACCCTTTTGGGGGTCGAACGACCCTTTCACAGGGGTCACCTAAGACCATCGGAAAAAACATATATAATTACATATTGTTTTTGTGATTAATCACTATGCTTTAATGATGTTCCATTTGTAACAATGAAATTGGGGGTCACCACAACATGAGGAACTGTATTAAAGGGTCGCGGCATTAGGAAGGTTGAGAACCACGGGTCTAAAAGCTCAGAAAACCAAATTCTATGGGGGAAAAAAATCACAGAAATGTTGTTAACATACTAATACTCTGAGGTAAAATCTTGTGTGCATTCTTTTCACAGGCTAAGAGAAGGCAGAAAAAAGACTTGGCCACCAGTGACTCCAAAAAAACTACAGAGAAGCTTTTGAAAACATTTTTGAAAAGACAAGCTATCAAAACTGCCTTAAGAAGCAAAAGGCAAGAGGGAAATCACATTAATTTCAAAGATTAATTTAAGCCTTTAAAATTTTTGCATTGGATTTCTGTGTCTTCCTTTTCCTAATTTTAACTCACAGCAGGAGAGAGAGTAAAATGAGAGGAATAAGTGGGATGTCCCTTTGACCTAATAATTTGAAGTTTTGGAAATTCTCTGTTCGTGTGAATTAGCTTTGATGAGAGAGAAAAGCTGTAGTGTTGCCCTGTGTGCACGTTTTACCTTTATAAGGTTCTTTTTCGTGCCTACGCTTCATGCTGTGACCCAGGCTCTGAGGCACGGCAGTAAGTTTCCTCTTTCTCTGGGCTGCACTTATTTTTCACAGCAGTGGCCGGGGCAGCCGTTGCCCCTGTGTTTCCCCTTTCGCGGCTCCTCAGCATGGTTTTTGTGATCAGTGGGCGAGTACATTGATTCAAAGTGATATTTCCTGTCATCTCTGTTTAAGCCTGTGTGTACTTTGCAGAGATGAAGCACTACCCAGTCTTACTCAAGTTAAAAGAGAAGATGACATCTATGCTTTGCCACCTTTACAAGAGGAAGAAAAAAATAGGTAAATGTTTATTTTAAAATATTTATTATCACTGTATTCAGACAGACTTAACCCTTTATGTTTAATCTACATGTTAAGGCATGAGGAAATTAATGCATCTAAAATATGCATTCTTGACATGGTTTAGAATATTTTTCAAAACTAAATTTTTTATTGGTAACTAGTCTTTGTGTTTGGGTGGTTTATGATGGTTTCTTTTTCTTTCTGTAGAGCCTGTACTAGGACTATTGTTTTATAATCCACGAAACATGGATTTTAGTTTTTCTTACATTTTGATTATACTTGCTGTCTCTCCCGGTTTCTCAGCCTCATGTCTTCTCTCTCACATCACCATGCAAAAGACCACATACAACAACGTTCTTGCTAAGTCCAGTAGATGCTTTGCAGGTCTCAGTGTAACATGGTGCCTGCTGAGAACCTCTCTGACCACTCTTTCTCAGGCTTCATTGTGGATTCTTTCTGGCTGGCTATGAATTGTCAGCGGCTTCTGTGGTTGAAGTGCAGGTAGAGGACCAGTTTGACTATGTCCTCCACCCGTCCTCATTTCTTTCTATAGGGGCGCCTAAGAGGCCAGGTAACTTCTGAATCGGCCCAGTTCTCTTCATCTTCATCACTGCCACTGTAATCTTGTCTCTAGGTTTCTATACTGGCTTCCAAATCTCTTTCTGTCTCTAGTCTTACTCCTTTGTAGCAACCCCTCCCTGCGAAGCCCAGTCTCTGCTTTGTAGTGTAGAATAGAACCTATTAAATCCCAAATCTGATATTGTCATTTCCTTGCTTAAAACACTTCCTAGCTTCTAATTTTGTTTTTTAAGGATAAAACTTCAACCCTTTAACCACATGCTTTTCTAAACAGTATAATTGCAGAAAGCTTTCATGGCATCCCAGATTGGGGTGAGGTGACTTTTATCATACTCTGGCCAACCTGCTCTTCCCTTGTGATGGAAGTTCTTAGGTCATATTGTGATTGTCCTCACCAGACTGTGAAACAGTGACGGGACATATCTTGCCATCTTATTCACCATTGTAGCCCCTACAGGTAGCAGTACCTTGAGCTCAAGAAATATTAATCACACATTAAATATTTCATTCAATCATTACATCGCACATATTGTAAATGTATGTTTGACTTTCAGTTCAGAAGAGGAAGATGAAAAAGAATGGCAAGAAAGAATGAATCAAAAACAAGCATTACAGGTATTTAAATAATTTTCGAATTCAGAATTTATGCTGTTATTTGAAATGAATGGCTTTAAAATGAATAATTTTAATGAGGTAGTATGAATTTTGAAAAGTATCTTAAAAATAATGAAGATAAATGCCTTTTTATTGTGTATGTATGTGTATACATGTGTATAAATGTATATATAAAATACATGCATACACATATATATGGAATTATGCATAACTAGATATCCAAAATAAGCTGTTTTTCTTTTACAACCTATCAACCAATAGATAAAATAGAAATAGTTATATATGCTCATGTAAAATACAGCCACATACCACCCACAAATAACTTCTAGTAATACTTCGGCATATACTAATCCATTCCCTATCCCTCGTATGGTTGAGTGTGTGTGTATTGATTATACGTATGCATATATATGTAAATGTATGTCTTTGTATTGTATGCTCCAGTTATCTATTGCTGTGTAACTTAGTGGCATGAAAACAGTCATTTATTATCATCTTTCACTGTTCAGCGGGTTGATGAACTCAGTGGGGCAGTTCCCTCTCAGTGCAGTCAGATCTTAGCTGGGGCTGGAGTCTCCTCAAAGGCCTCCTCCCTTGCACACTTAAATTCATAAGGTTCATCCCTGCCTTAGGGCCTTTGCACTTGTTATTCTCTCTGGCTGGAATGCTCTGTCCTTAAGCAGGCTTTTTGTTATTTTTCAGACCCCTGTTCAAGGTCATTTTTTGGTGGGCTCTTCTCTATTTTTCTCTTTTACTTTTTTTTAATCTTCACCCGAGGATATGTTTTTATTGATTTTAGAGAGAGAGGAAGGGAGAGTAAAACATTGATTGGTTGTCTCTGTTACGTGCCCTGAATGGGAATCAAACCCGCAACCTGAATGTGTGTGCTGATTGGGAATTGAACCCTACTACCTTTGGTATATGGTACAACACTCCAACTAACTGAGCCAGGGCACTCTCTTTCTATTCTTCTAATCAACTCCCTTAGTAGAATAGCCTGCTTTATTTTCTCATTGTATCTTGTTTATGTATTTGTTTATTATATATCTTCCTTCACTCCTAAGAGTATGGACCTTATCTGGCATGATCTCCATAGTACTCTAGCTCCTGGAACAGTGCTTGTCACATTAGAGGTGCCTGGTAAGTAATTTTTCTTTTGAATGAATGAATGAGTGAATTAATATATTCCCTATTGTGCCATTCACTTTTATGCCTATTGCAGATTATGTACAACTGTGTTTAGCCTATTGTAGATTATGTAGAACTCTGTTTATGATATAAGCACAAGATAAGTCTGTCATGGTGAATAGCATTAAGTGTATGAAATGTTAATTTTATGGTGTTATGTTTTATTCCTTACAGGAAGAGTTCTTTCAGAATCCTCATGCAGTAGATATTGAGTCTGAAGACTTCAGCAGCCTGCCCCCTGAAATAAAGCATGAAATCTTGACTGATATGAAAGAATTTACCAAGAGAAGAAGAACATTATTTGAAGCAATGCCAGAGGTAATATATATATAATAGCACATTAATGCATAGAATTGAGAACTGCAGAAACATTTTTCATTAGAAAAAAAAAAATTGATAAGCACTGTTTATACAATGTTTCCAGTAAACAGCATTTGTGAAGCATCATATACAGGGTGTCCCCCCAAAATGTATACACTTTAACAGCTGATAGCTCAATTGATGTTTCTTTCTTTTCAGATTTAACCCAATGGAATTAATAATTATTCAAAGTGTGTATACATTTTATTTTAATTCTCAACTTTTTTATTTCATAGGTATTATATATATGTAATCCACATACATATTAGATGGACATTTTGTTTTTTATGTATAAATACTCCACCCAGGTCAAGATATAGGGCATTTTCAGAACTTCAGCGAACATGGGATAAATACTTAAACAAATGCTCATAAGCAGAAGCCTACCTCTCTAGCCTCCACTGCCTTTTTTTTTTTTCTTTTTTTTTTTTTTCATTGTCTCCCCATTCACAATACAGACCAGGCAAAGAGCCTGAGCTGAGGTGTATATGGGGTAAGTTTACTCTGCCTCCTATTTCTGTACAGTCAGTGTAAGAACACAGCCTGTCCACTGCCTTTTCTATAAACAATACACCTGAGCATAGAATTCTTCTATTTCTCTCTCTCTCTATCTCCCTCTCCCTCTCTCCCTCCCCCCCCCGCCCCCCCCCTCCCCCCTCACACACACAGAGATACACACATGCAAGACAGAGCGCGCGAGCAGGGCTTGGACCGTACCACCAAGAACTGCTGCTTTGTGAGAAAGTCCCACCAGTGAGCAGCTGGATACAGAAACCAGGAAAAGGTTTCCAGTGACCCAGGACCTTGAAATCTCACCTACGTGAGTCATTCATTGAAAATAACTGCCATGTTAACTCAATGGCTGCAGTTACAAACTCCAGTATCTTTATTTAGACACTAAATCTAAGTGATCCAGGTTCCTGCGCGCACAGTCGCACAGTCCCTTACGGAATAGGTTAAAATGGCATGGGATTTCTCTATCCATGAAGTGCTAAGTCTTACACACAATCTCTTATACACAATTTCCAAGGGCCTGGCTCTTTCAGAAGGACCAGCCTTTCTTGGGAGCGCAGAATATGCTACAATGTAGTTGTGAGAAAAAATGACTATGAGAGATCCTACTGGGAAAACACACATACACTAACAAGCTGCTTGCATATTCATGTTTTCTCAGGAAGTAATGAAGTCCAACTCACTTCCTAAATACAAGTCCAAAAGTTATTCTGCACGTTTAGTTTGCACAGTAAGGACCTTTCCAGTGGGTATTTAAATAGAAGACAATAATGTCTTGAACAGGCCAACTTCATTTTTTTTTTTGTATACCTGATTCAACACATCAACTTCCATCATGGTAATGCTTTGTATAAATTTTCTGTGAAACAAAACAGCTGCTCTTGATGGAATAAAGTCACTACCAAAAAATTTTTAGAGAAAGATGTTTTTTGAGAGGAGAGGTTGATGATAAGATCCTATTCTTTAACTTGCTCATTTTTTTTAACTTTCAAACCCTGTATTTATAAGTTTGAATTTGCAGATACTTACTCAAAGAAAGGTTTCTTGATTTTCCACCCAAGATCAGATCTTGTCTCCTGTTTGTATTTTCATAGTATCCTGTAATTTCCTTTCATATTTTTTAGCACCCAGATATGCCTATCTTGCTCACTTCTGTATTTTCAACACCTAGCTTAGTATCTTTCACATAGTCAATGCCCATTATATGCTTAGTGGTTCATTTCTTAGGTTAGATCATAAAAGTTATTTTAACCCATAATATTCATTGTAGAATACGAATAGTAATATAGAACCTAATCACATTGGAAAGTTTGTTCTAACTGGAAATTCCACATACTTCTTCCTCTGTTACAAGGCTGGAAATGCAGTTGTATCTCCATGTTCCCTCTTCTTCTTTCAGAACATTGGTAATAGGGAATTTAGTGGTAAATTCGTTAAATTAAAGCATTTGATAGTGGCTCCACAGCCACAGAAACCCCCAGCAGGGTGGTGTATGGAGTTGGGTTTTATTGAGCATATCTCCTGATAATGCTACAACGTTAATTCTTACTATCTTTAGTTGTTGAGTTTTCTTTTCTTTTCTACTGCTACCACCTATTATTTCTAACATTGTTCTCCTTTAATTCACTGTAGGTCAGAATGTAAATTTTTGTAGCACTATTATTCCTAATGAATGGATTTGGTATTCTTTTTTCTGCAAACTTTTGACCATTTTTTAAATTGATAATAAAATATGAAAAAGGCAGGAGAGACTTCTTTTCCCTCACTCCTTTCTTTTTTTCCATGAAGAATGTGAACACAGGAAATAGCTAAGGTATACAGAAGTGGTATGCAAAGCACAGAAGTAAATTTATTTTTATTTCAGGGGAAAAATCCAGGCTCAGTCTACCAATCAAGCATTTTGTTTCTTGAGTGTGAAAGGATCTTTGAGGAAATAGAATTTGGGTTATGTAAACAACAATGGGAAAGGGAGAAAGAGACAGTCACTAATGACTTGCTCCACTTGCTTTTCTTTGCCACCACACAGCCTCTGGGATCTGTAGACTAGGGTCGTACAGTGCAACAGCTCATTGGATGTGTAATTCTCACAGCTAAGGGAAGTTGTAAGTGATCCAGGTTGGGTCGTTGTGTCATCTCTACAGTGGGCAAATACAATTCGTGCACCAGGCCTCTAGTATAGTATAAGGGTTAACCAAAAGATCTGCTTTTGATCCCAGATCTATCACTTACTAGCTATGTGCTTCTAGGAAGGGTACTTAACCTATTTAAGTCTTAGTTTTTTCACTTTTAGATAGATTGGACATAATGATATTTGTCTCATCGGTGGTTGAGAATAAAATGGGATAATATATATAAAAGTACTTAGAAGAATGCCTTACACAGGAAATGCTTTGCAAATGTTTGCTATTAATAACTGTGGTTGCTATGATTTATTGTTTCTCTTTTGTGGGCCAGAGACTATGCTGGGCACTTGACTTGCCTATTTATTGACATTCTAGAAAGTTGTCTCATCTGTTAAGCCATAATAAAAATGTCACAGTGCCTGGCATGCATCACATGCTCAAGCCATGTATTTTTAATGAGTGATTAAATCATAAACAGTAACCACGGTTTCTTTTGTTTTGCTCAATTCCTTTTGTTTTAAAGATTATGTTATTGTTTTGTTCTAAGTATTCAAATTTTACTTTTATAATATGAAAATACCACCAATGAAAAAAATTAATTGCTCTTTGTTAACCTTTTGGGAAAAGATGGATATGTGGTAATATCTGTATTTAATATAAATTCATTTTGCTTGTTTGCTTTAGGAGTCCAATGACTTTTCACAATACCAGCTCAGAGGCTTACTTAAAAAAAACTATCTCAACCAACACATAGAAAATGTCCAAAAGGAAATGAATCAGCAACATTCAGGACAAATCCAAAGGCAATATGAAGATGAAGGGGGCTTTTTGAAAGAGGTGGAGTCAAGAAGAGTGGTCTCTGAAGACACTTCACATTACATCTTGATAAAAGGTATTGGGCACCATCATTTACTTGATAGTTAAAAACCGAAAATGTGTTGTGTCTCTGAACTCTGTAAACTACCACCCCTGGATAATATTAATGAAACCTACTTATATAATAATAATTGTATAAGTTATTAATGGATTACCTATTTTAATAGGTTGTACCAACCCACTTTAATATTAACTAATGAGTTAACTTTTTAATTGCTGATTAAGTGAAAATGTATAACTCCGTATATGAGAATCAGTATACTCTTGTTCATGTTACAGAAGTATTATACTGTAAATCTACATAGTTTTACTTTTTCTTAAGGTATACAAGCTAAGAAAGTTGCAGATATGGATTCAGAGTCTTTTCCATCTTCCAGCAAAATGCACAACACGTCTTTTGACATAAAGTCATCTCCATGTGAAAAACTGAAGCCAGAGAAAGAGTCTGATGCCACCCCTCCTTCTCCAAGAACTGTACTGGCCATGCAAGCTGCCATGTTGGGAAGCAGCTCCGAAGAGGAGCTGGAGAGTGAGAACCAAAGGCAGCACAATAAGAGGAATGCATTTACTGCTGGAGATGAGGGCTCCGTATCACCACGGACTCTCTTGGCTATTCAGAAAGCTCTGGGTGATGATGACGACGTGAAAGTGCATGCTGGGAATGGTGTGCAGACTGGAGGGTCAGAAGCCAAAAAACTGGTTATGAGCAGTTCTGATGAGGAAACTGATGAAGGACTTCAAACAAGAGATAGAAAAGGAATGCTGTTGACAACAGTGCCTCATTCAACCAGTGTGAACTTTGTAGAGGAGCGAGTAACCTGCACTAATAATGAAAAAGAGGTAGCCGACTCACCTCTTTTGTCAAGTACTGTCTTTTGTGAAGGCAGTGAATCTAACATTCCAAAAGAACAAATGTCATTTAGTCACAGGGTTAACAAAGCCTTTCAGACAAGTGATGAGCCTACGGTTAATGATAGGAAAGATTCAGTTTCTTTAGAAGACACAGTGGCTATACACGTGAATGCACCTGGGCTCCCGAGTGGAGGAGAACTGACATCGGCACCTCCTGTAGATCTAAGGTCTGTATCAGAGAATGAAACATACACCAAAGTGCTTGAGATACAACAAGATCTTTGTCCATCTGAGGTTAAATTTGATTCTTCTGTTCTTTCAAGTAATGATGAATGTGAAAAAAATCCTGCTTCTAAAGTTACTCCTGTCAGTTTACAAGAAACAAGTAACGCACTAAGTGTCCCATCAGAGGCAATAAGTAACTTAGAAAATGCTAAAGAGCATGAGAATTTCCTGAAAACCATCCAAGAATGTGAGACAATGGAATCTTCAGGCCAGGATTTAATTTCAGCTCCAAAGTCTATGGAACCAATGGAAATCAACTCTGAGGAAAGTGAATCTGATGGTAGGTGCTTATTCTATTCTCCTTTAGAGATAAGAATGGTGGTACTTCACATTTGTGGGAACTGAGCGATCCTTTATTGTGGTCCAGTTGCCACTCTGTTCAGTTGATGACCTAGAGACCCCATTATTTATAGATTCCCTATTTGCAGAATTTATTTGTAACCCCAGAATCAATGCTCCCCACACTGTTTGTGGTCATTGTTGGACATGCATAGAGCAACTAAAAATGTGAGTTGCCACACTATTCCCAGCTGAGCTTGAGCAAGTTGACACTCTGCCTTTTTGTTTCAGCTCTCCTACACAGACCAGAGGGTGGAGATGGGAGGGCAATGCAGTGTAGATCAAGAAGCTTTGGCTGTAGGGCCAGTTGGACAGGTTTGACTCTCACCTCTGGCACCAGTTAGTAGGGTGGCCTCAGGCAAATCTTTTAACACCCTGAACTTAGTTTTCTTGTTTGTAAAATAAAGAAAACAGAATTTACCAAGATGGGTTGCTTTTAGGATTTAGAATTATAAATATATTTCCTCGAGGTACAAAGTTTCAGTATTCATGTATTTAGTGTTCTCAGTGACTTTGTTTACAGAACATAAATGCTGCAAATAAGAAGAAATGACTGTGCAGCTCCCTCAACCCCCCCCCCCCCCTCCCCTATACACACACCTGGTAATTTATTTTCCTAGTGTCTGCCAGGTTACTCTATTTGAAAGTTGGTATTTCCCCTTTGTAATGAGGAAGTATTTTATGGAAAGGAGTATTGGGGGCTACATAAATATGCTGTTACTAAACAAACCTTCACCCACTCTTTTTAGCATCCATTGATAATTTTTACCTGAATAAATCATGCTATCGTGGTTGCCAAATGGGGGTTTTAAACTCTGTTTCTTATATATTGTTGGCATCCTACGGTAAGGAAGATCTTTCCCTTCTCCCATTTATTATTTTTGGTATCAGTCTAAACTCATGGACTCCTATTTTATCTAGAAGTTATGGTACTACCATACTTTACTTTGTTGTTTGAATTGTCTCAGCTTTGGCCAGTAGTAGTTTGTCCCTTCAAGTTGGCTGCTGTGACTTTTGACAATTACCCATTATATTTTGAGCATTTCTTTATTTCCTGGCCAAGATATTCCAGGTTTATCTTGTACTTTCCCTGCCCTTCCCTGAAACCAGCCATTTTGCCAGAGAGCCCTGGTTCCTTGTAACGGCAGGTGTTTAGAAACCAAGATCTGTTATTGGAGTGTCATTGCTTTCGGCCCCCTTAGCAGCAGAGCCAGGACATATATTTGTACATACACACGTGCACGCACACATCTAATTTATCCCTATCTATATATTAAAATCCATAAAGTCACACTGATATCGGCACTTCCAGTCCAACATCCCAGATTTCATTCTAGTGTTAACCTTCTTTGAAATTTCCCTAACAGTGAGGACTCTTGCTCCCATTATCTTCAACATGGGTACTTATTTGCTTATTGTCTTTATAACCATTTCCTGATCCCAGTGCCTCCTCCTAGGCTTAGGCTGTCTCCTCACCCCAGGCCTCGGGCCCTGAGAGCCCTGCCCCCTCCATCCTGATTGTGCCCTCATACCCCAGCCCACTGTACATGAGGGATGGAAGGGAATCACCATGCTTTTTAAAGAAAAGACCAGAGGAGGAAAAGAAAGTAGAAAAGAAAGAGCTGTTTCTCTTGAGTACTTACCCAGGATTTTTTCCCCACTATGTCATAGCTTTATTCTTTGCTATTGAGTCGGGTTGTTTTCCAGAGCAGGATTCAAGGGTGATTTCTCTTCCTGGGTTCTTGTCCGGATGGATTCGAAGAATGAAGCCATGGACAAAAGGTTGTAGATGAAAAAGGTGGAAATTTACTGGAAGCAAGTATAGACTGCCACATAAGAAGGGGGTGCCAAGGGGGTAACCCACCAAGCTCGTTTTTGCTAAGGTTTATAAAGGTGCAGGTCTTTGTCTCTTCATACTCCCTTCTAAATGGTCACTCTTGCAGAATATCCACTTCAAAGCCCAAACCCACATATGTCTCCCTCCTTCTCTCCCTCTTCAGTGGTAGAATTCTCTATCTCTTGTGAAATCTGTTTTCCTCTTTCTCCCATATGTCCATTTCTCTATCCTCTGAAAGTTTCCTCTTTCTCCCCATACCCTGTGGCTTTTCCCTATCTTCTGTGAATGGATGTCTTCCTCTCTCCCCGTATCCTGTGGCACCTCTTTTTTTCTCTTCTCTGTGAATGTATGCCTTCTGGCAGCTCCAGGCTCCCACCTATGCCTTCCTCCCCCATGGATTTCTTTATTCCTAAAACTCCCTAATCTGCCTGTTTTATCCCTAAAACTCCTTTCACTGTGTTCATAGTGAAATTGCATAAAACTTTAACAACCTCTGTGATTGTTTATATATCCAGTAATTCTTCTTTTTGAATTTTAAAACAATAATAGTTAATTTAAAGAACATATTTGTATAAAGTTAATATGCAAATATTTGAAAGCCTGGTTCCTAATTAAAGATAGTGCCAGTTTGTTTCATTGAAAAGGCTTATTTTGAAGTTATAGGCATCTCTCATTAAATTTATTTAATAGTAATATGCTGCTGTCACCTGTTTTCTATTACATTTAGGTCTTTTCTTTTTAGGGTAAACAGTTTTTCAGAATACTTTGGAAAGCCATTGATGATTTCAGGATAATGTTAATGTTTCAGTTGTAGATAAAGTGACCTTATTATTTTGATACAGGAAGTTTCATTGAAGTACAGAGTGTAATTAGTGATGACGAACCTCAAACTGAGTTAGCAGAAGCTTCCAAACCTTCCTCTGGACAAGGTGAAGAGGAACTGATAGGAACTAAGAAAGAAGAAGTCACTGGTGACTCTGAGAGCCGCCTAAGAGACAACTCTGAAAGTGAGCCCTTGGGTATTGAGCCACATGAAGAAACTGAAAATGATGCAGATGATTCACTCAATGAGTGGCAAGATATTAATTTGGTAATAATGTTATGTCACGCTTTAACTTATTGTTAAGGAAGTCATGTTAAGTAGCTTTTGAGTTTTAAGGAGTTACTAGATGAATATTTATTAGCTATTTGCATGCAGCTTTTTGTTCCTCTTATATGTAGGTTACTGTCTGGGAAAGTCTCCACTTTCGCTGTGATTTAGTGACTTGTTCAGAAATCCAAGTCATCTTCATAAGGGGAGAACTTATTTGTAATTTCAGATTAAGTGCAGGTTTTTGTAACAAATGAATTGAATTGGATTATTAATATGATTATCTACAAATGAAATTATTTTGTAGGAGGAGCTGGAAACTCTGGAGAACAACCTTTTAACACAACAGAATTCTTTGAAAGCTCAAAAACAGCAGCAAGAACGGATCGCTGCTACTGTTACAGGACAGATGTTTTTGGAAAGCCAGGTAGGTTTACCAACTTGGCCCTCTTTTTTAAAAAAAATATTTTTCTTGCTTTTAGAGAGGGAGGGAGAGAGAGATAGAGAGATAGAAACATCAATGATGAGAGAGAATCATTGATTGGTTCCTGCATGCCCCACACTGAGGATCGAGCCTGCAAACTGGGTATGTGCCCTGACTGGGAATCGAACCATGACCTCCTGTTCATAGGTTGATGCTCAACCACTGAGCCACGCCGGCTGCGCTCCAACTTGGGCCTCTTTTAATAATATCTATTGATATTTGTACTCATTCAGATTCCCTGAGGTAATGCATTAAATAAAATGTGTAAGCACTCCTTCCATTTCTGGGCAAGAAAGGTACTGCATTTCAGTAGTGTCATTGTTTATCTGTGCCTCTTTAGGAACTTCTTCGCCTGTTTGGAATTCCATACATTGAGGCTCCCATGGAAGCAGAGGCTCAGTGTGCCATTCTGGACCTGACTGATCAAACTTCCGGAACAATCACTGATGATAGTGATATTTGGCTGTTTGGAGCACGGCATGTGTATAAAAACTTCTTTAATAAAAATAAGTTTGTAGAATATTACCAATATGTGGACTTTCACAATCAGTTAGGTAAGACTTCAGAGTATGATTACTTTTCTGAAATTTACCTTTAGAATTTGTATTGTACTTTTTTCTTTCTAAGGAACTAATTTGATGCATTAATAGAAATGATAGGTCTGTACAGTTTTCATATAAGTGATCTTTTGCTGATTAGAGGAATAGGATTTTTAAATTAGGTTTAAGAAATTAAAATCCTAGTATGATTCAGTGTTTTTGCAATGTAATCATCTGACCTGTTTAAACTTTGGTTACCTTAGATCTTGAGAGTGAACCAAAGGTGGTAGTGAGAGAAGGCAGGTGGGAGTCTCTCCTGCTGGATTCATGAACCTCATGGCCCTGTACTGGTGTTTCTGGAAGTCTTTCTCCCATTTATCCAACAAGTATATATTTTATATTTAGTGATTTGTATGTGCCAGTTGTTTTTGGCAATGAGGAAACAGCAAGAATAAAACCGTCTTGCCCTAACCGGTTTGGCTCAGTGGATAGAGCGTCAGCCTGAGGATTGAAGGGTCCCAGGTTCGATTCCGGTCAAGGGCATGTACCTTGGTTGCGGGCACATCCCCAGTAGGGGGTGTGCAGGACGCAGCTGATCAATGTTTCTAACTCTGTATCCCTCTCCCTTCCTCTCTGTAAAAAAATCAATAAAATATGTTTTTTAAAAAACCCGTCTAATAGAAACATGCTAAAAAGCAAAACATAATTGCACAGTTAGTGGTATGTGCCGTATAGAAAAATAAAGAAGTGAAAGAGAGGAGAGAGTCACAGGAAGTGCATGTACTCTTTTATGTACAGCTGTCGTTGGGAAAGGCTTTACTAATAAGTAACTTTTGGGCTGGGGCCTAAAGGAAAGCAAAAAACTAGAATTTTAGATATTTTGGAGATAAGCATGTCAGACAAGGGGACTAGCATGTGCAAAGGCCCTCAGGCACAAGGCTCAAGTTTGGTTGGTGTGTTCTGTAGAATCAAGAGGTTGTTATGTATTGAATTATGTTCCCTCAAAATTCATATGTTGTAGGCTTAACCCCCAGCACCTTAGAATGTGGCTGTATTTGGAGATAGTGTTTAAAGAGGTAATTATTAAATTAGGTCATTAGTGTGGGCCTACTCCAATCTGACTTGTGTCCTTATATGTAAAGGAGGTTGGAATATAGAGGAAAGAGGGAAGACCATGTGAAGACATATGGAGAAGACAGCCATCTATCTGTAAGTTAAGGAGGGAGGCCTTCCGGAGAAACTAATCCTGCCAACACCTTGATTTAAGACTTCTAACCTCCAAAACTGAGGAAATAAATTCCTGTTGTTAAGCCACTCTGTCTGGTCACTTGTTACAGCCTGAGCAAACTAAGAAAGAGAGGCCTGTGTGAGTGAATGAGGGGGAGAATGGCAAGAGTTAATATCAGAGAGGAAGGAGAAGATCAAAAACCAAGTACGGTCTGTCATGCTATAGAAAGGATTTGTGAGTGGATTGGTTATGAAATTTGAGAGAAGGAGAATAGTCAAGGATGGCTTCCCATCCTGAGCAGTTGGTAGAATGGATTCGCCATGAATGAGATGAAAACTGGGGAAAGAACAGTTGGAGCAAGAGAGAGAGGAAGATCCAGGTTTGGATCTGTCATATCTGAGATGCCCATTACATACCCAAATGGAGATGTTAAGGTGATAGTTAAATATGTGTCTGGGTGACAGGAGAAATCCAGGCTGGATAGCTAAATTTGTGAGTCAGAGTATAGGTGGTGTTTAATAGATGGTATTAAAAGCTGAGGATGGATGAAACTTTAAAATTCTTAATAGATGGCCATTAAAAAATAATCAATTTTCTAATAGTAAATAAGAAATATCTTTGGCTGTTGTTCATATAATGAAATGTCTATAAATATTATGTGTAATGTTTATAAAATAAAATTAAAAATATAAAAATATATAATAATTTTTACTCTTACAGGATTGGACCGGAACAAATTAATAAATTTGGCCTATTTGCTTGGAAGTGATTACACAGAAGGAATAGCAACTGTAGGTTGTGTTACAGCTATGGAAATTCTCAATGAATTCCCTGGACATGGCTTGGAACCTCTCCTAAAGTTTTCGTAAGTTCTTCCTTAATTTCTTTAATCCAGATGTTCATATAAATACCCAGATTAACAAACAGAACTATTATTTACACCATGAATGGTTATAAATCATTGTTCGTGAAGAAAATAGGAGTTACTGGTTGGAATTACTAACGTGTGTTTTCCCTATTCTAGAATTCCAATGAAATTAGAGACCCTGTTTTTTAGTGTTGCCCAGGCTTATCCTAATTCAGGGATACAAAGCCAGTCCTGTGGGGTTTCCTAGGTGTACAGAAATTGCTGCTTTATTCATTCAAATATTTATTTAGACACTGTGCTAGGCTGGGATAGAAAAGATGACTAAGTGATGGACCATTACAGACCATACCCTCAAGCAGTTGCCATGTTCTTGGGGATGACAGAGAAACAAACCATACTTGTACTGCTGTTTGTTGAGTGTTCTGAAAGAGGTTGGCCAGAGAGGAGAATGGAAATATAATGCCAGGAACTTTATGTTAGGCACTGCTGTCCTTTTTCTCACTGCATGTATACTGTGATGTATTTAGTGGTGAGGTGCATTCCACATAGAACCTAGAGTTGGCCTATACTTGAGGCACACTCAATTTTGGAGATTCTGAGATGGTAGTAGTTATGAGTATGTCTGTGAAAGTAGTTCTTTCATAAGGTTATCCCTTGATGACATCTTTAAAAAATTGAACTATAATTCACATACTGTAAATTTCATTTTTTTAAAGTGTACAATTCAGTGACTTTTAGGATATTCATGAGATTGTGATGGCATATTCTAACCATCATTTTGTCATGAAATACTATTTGGCAGCAGATGATTTAATGAATTTTTTTTCTTAGAGTTCTCTCTAGTTGTCTCTCCTGTGTTTGAAAAATTCTGGGTTGTTCTGGTCTGAAGAATCAGTGATGAGAATTAAAACTTAAATACAAAATTGTTTTAATGACTGCTGTCCACCAGCTTTAAAACACACACGAATGTATTTTTCTTTATGCTTTTTATCTCTTTTCATATTTTATTATTGTTGAGGAAATATATACTGGTAGGTAGCTTGTAGGTCATGGCATTTTAACACATTTCATACCGCTCAGGAGTTTTCTCGTGTTTTGCGCACCATCTATTAAGGACCGCTCACGAGTGTTCTCGTTTTTCACGCCCATGGAAAAAGGAGCGAATCTAGATACTTACGTAAATTTTGTTTGGTCCCTCTTCATAGAGGAAAATGTTTTACACAGTACCATACGTTAAAAAAGTACTAGGAACTTTAATTGTTTTTGTAAATAAAAATGTTATAATTATTGAAAAACAACACCTAAAGTGCATTATGATGATTTAAATAACGTGCAGTTTGCCCAAAAACGTGCGGTCCCTGGCATATGTCTTAGAGATTTCTATGCAGTACGCAATGTGTTAATAACTTGAAAAGCTACAAATCACTTTTTTATACAAATAATAAATACATAATAGGAAAACTATAAAACATGTATTAAAAAGGTTGCAGTTAACATTTTGGTTTATGTCATTTCAGACTTTACACAGTATACCTATACATTTAATATATATACATTTGACACTTGAACAACACAGATTTGACAGCATGGGTCTACTTATATGTGGACTTTTTCAATAACTATACAGTATTCCAGGCTTTGTATTTGGATTCAACCAACCATAGATTGAAAATAGCATTTTCAATCTGTGTTTGGGAGTTGGTAGATGCAGAGGGCCAACTGTATGCATTGGGTCTTGGGCATCCACAGATTTTGATATCCATGGAGGATCCTGGAACCAGTCCCTCTTGTATATTGAGTGACGACTATATTTAATTTTTGGGGAGTCAATGATCAACTGTATACTCACAAGTAAACACATATATATTCACGTAAGTGTGTTATTTTTTTTTACAAGAATCATATACTTTTTATGTTACCCATAACTCATTTGGTGATAGAACAAGGTATACATCAGTGTATAGATTTCTATCTTTGTTTTCAATGAGCCCATAATAGTCTTTTGAGGTGTAATGATTTATTTATTCAAATGCCTATTGTTATTTTTTGAAGTATACACAAATACTGATTTGAGTGTTCTTATCTTTGGGTTCTTATCTGATTAGTATTTTAGATAAGTGAAAATGATATGCACCTTTTCATTTTGGTGTCCTAATTATTAGTGAGAGTGATTTATTTTCATGTTTATTGACAATTTCCATCTCTGATTTAGTGCCTAGCCTGTTTGTGCCATTTTTCTTTTCTTTCAACAGTTTTTGCTTGTTTGTTGCCAGTTGAATGGTCTCCATTTTCAGTTAGCTTTAGCAGTTTATGCTTTTGGTCTTCCAGCTCGTCATTGACAAATAAGGGCAGCCTATGCAGTGCATGGGTCAGGAGGGTTAGGACGAATGAAGACGGAAAGAGCAAGAGAAGGGTGGAAGAGCAGTAGAACTGAGAATGCTGCTTTGATTTCTTCTCTGCTTTCCCCTTCTCCCAACCAGACTCTGGCGAGTCACTCCCCCATTACAGTAGTGCTTCTCTGGGCCTGCAGGCTGAATTCAGTCCAGGGGTTCTTGATTTGGCCTGTACTGTGTGCTCTTCTTTAATTTTGATTTGGCTATCGACATTTAAGTTTGGGGAGATTTCACCGAAAATTGTAACATTTTTAGGAGGGAAAGGAGATCTGAAAATACTGGCCCCAAGTCCCAAATGAGCACCCAAACAGCTGGGGTGGAGAATAGCTGTTCCACACTGACTTGGACAAGGCACAAATATTTCAATTTTATCACCGTTGCTACCACTCCCTATTGTGTTCCCCACACCTAAGCTGATTGGCAGTTGCCATCTTGCATCTTTTGTTAAATGCTTGGCTCTCTTGCTTGAAAGAGGGGTGACCCTTTGGTTTGAGGGGTTCACCGCATGTTGTGCTGATTCTTCTAGCTAACGATTATGATGACTGTTTCAGAGACGAATTTAAACAGAGTAGGGAGATGTATAGGTATCTTATTTCTCAGTGCACTCTTGGAAACAATATTGTAAAACTGATGAATAAAGATATTTTTCCTTTTGCCATTTTTTCCCCTTTTGCATTTTGATCCTACAATAAAAATCTGTAGTTACCCTTTTTAGCGTTAGATGGCACTCCTGCATCAGTGAAGTGAAACTGGCTGAGCCAATAAATCTGAGTTGCTAATAGGAATACATATGTGAAGCAGTGGAACGTGAGATATAGGGTTTTTTTTGTTTGTTTTTTTTTTTTAGGTTCTATTGAATATAAAGACTGGTGAAGGTTATATTTATGTTTTAACTTTTATACCATTTAAAAAAACTATAAATTCTTCTGGTTATCTGTTGCTGCATATAAACCACCTTCAAACAGCAACTGTCATTAGTTTTGGTCATGAATCCTCACTGGTCAGGCTATGTCTGTGTGTGTCATCTCTGTTCCATGTTAGGGGACTAGAGCATTCACTTGAGATGACTCACCTACATGGGTGGCAGTAGTGCTGTCACCTAGGAGCTCGGGCATAACTGGGCTGTAGCCTTGGACCCTCTCTACCTGGACCTCTTTACAAGCTGGGCCTTCCTTTGAGCATGTTGGCTGCTTCCAAGGCAAATTACCTAAGAGACAGGATGTGGAAAGTAGTCGCTGAGGGCTTGGGACTACTTTAGTCACAGAGCCCACCTGGCTCAAGGGGAGGGGATGTGGATTCCACCTCTTGAAGGAAGAGGAGTCAAAGAAGATGTGGCTATCTTTAACTTGCCATAATAATTGATGTTCAAAATGGAAAAATTGAAAAATGAATAAAATATAAAGAAGAAAATGGACTGCTGTATTCTTGCTTATAGCATTGCCTAGCATGTAGTGAAATAATATTGCTTAAATATTTCTGTTTACTTTTTCTCTCGTTCTCCACTTTATACATTTTTTTTTTCAAAATTGGGTTTATATAATATATGTAAAATTATGTCCTGCATTTTTAAAATGTCACATGTTCTTGGCATTTTTTAAATTTTATGAAATACTCTTGGGTCTATTGTAGTTAATGCAAGGTAAAAAATACAGGTAGGTATATTACTTCCATTTTACCTGAGACCCAAAAAAGTTGACTTTTTTATGAGTTTGGGCTCTGGAGGGAGATTGTCAGGGTCTGATTGTATCAACCCCAGCTGTGAAATCTTGAGTAAGTGACTTCTCTTTGAGTTCACTTTCCTTGTCTTTGAGTTGAGGACAATAATAGGTCTGTGCTTATGTGATAGTTGGGCGTGTAGAACAGTTAACACAGTGCCAAACAGAGTAATCTTTAATCAGTGTTTGCCATCATTGTATATTGTGGTTAATAGCACTAAAAATAATAACACTTGTATTCTGTAGGTCATAGGATTTGTTTTGAAGTTCAGAATTGAGTTTTTGTTTTCTAACTTAAAGTTGAGCTCTTCATCTCTAGTGCATCTACTATAATGTCTTACTGTTTTATAAAGACTTGTTCCTTTGCCTTACAGAGAATGGTGGCATGAAGCTCAAAAAAATAAGAAGATAAGACCTAACCCTTATGACACCAAAGTGAAAAAAAAGTTACGGAAGTTGCAACTCACACCTGGCTTTCCTAACCCAGCTGTTGCAGATGCTTACCTCAAACCTGTGGTGGATGACTCCAAGGGATCATTTCTGTGGGGGAAACCTGATCTTGAGAAAATTAGAGAATATCCTTTTACTTAAAACATAAAGGAACATTGAGCCAAATTTGTGCTTTGGTTTAAAACTCATGGAACATGAACTTGGATGTCTAAATATTTCATTTTTCTAAGACACTCCTTTTAGATCCTTTCTCTCTTTTTTTTCCATGGTAAAATGCATATAAAATTTATATTACCCATTTTAGGTGTATAGTTCAGTGGTATTAAAACATTCACATTGTTGTACAACCATCAGAGTCATCCATCTCAACTCTTTTCATCTTTTACAACTGAAACTCTATACCCGTTAAACAGTAATTCCCCACTCCCTCAGGCCTGTCCTTAACCGTTACCATTCTACATTCTGTCTATGATTTTGACTATTTCAAGTACTGCGTATAGGTGGAACATACAGGATTTGTCTTTTGTGACTGGCTTATTTCACTAAGCACAATGTCCTCAAGATTTACCCATTTGTAGCATGTATCAGAATCTCCTTTCTTTTAATTCTATTGTATGGATATACCACATTTGGACACTTGGGTAACTTCCACATTTTAGCTATTGTGAAAATATCGTTAGTGTTAAAGAGGATTTTATTTGAAATAAGTAGTGATAGAATTCACGGATTTAACAACATACTTAAGTATGCTGAAAGAATAGAAAGAGATTTAGTTTTTTTATTTTTATTACTGATGTTCCTTTCTGCATTTTGGATAATCATTTGATTAGATGTTTTAAAGTTTGCAATAGAATTAATCTAAGTACAGTTTTTTTCTTTCAAAGAAATTCGTATATCTGCAAATTGTTTTTGTTTTTTTAAAATATATTTTTATTAATTTCAGAGAGGAAGAGAGAGGGAGAGAGAGAAATAGAAGCATCAATGATGAGAGAGAATCATTGTTCGACTGCATCCTGCATGCCCCTTACTGGGGATTGAGCCCACAATCCGGGCATGTGCCCTGACAGAATCGAACCATGACCTCCTGGTTGATGCTCAACCATTTAGCCACACTGTCTGGGCGGCAACTTGTTTTTATTCTATGTTCACCTGTTTTCATAGTCACGAGTGTTTGATGTCCTAAAATGAGAATTGGTATGTTTTATCTTGGAGGAGATTGGAAGAACATAGTGCCAAATGATTATGGAGTAATTTGGCTTGTTACTCCTTTTTCTACTTTTAATCTTATATATGTGAACATCTTTGGAGATATGGAAAGTGGAATCAAGGATGGGTTTTTGGACCTTTTTATATATTACTTATTTAAGTATCTTTAGAAATGTGTATAAACCTTAACTGCCTGCATATTTTGTCAGCGGTATTTTGGCTGGAACAGGACAAAGACAGATGAGTCTTTGTTTCCGGTATTAAAACAACTGAGTGCCCAGCAGGTAATCATTGTGGCTCTTTTCCCAAGTTCAGGATAAAGAGTATTCTTTTATTTTAGGGCTGTAACATACATTTTTTAAATGATTGAGAACAGAGGAAACAAAAGAAATGAAGACTTTGTCTTCATTTTCTAGTGTCACCATTAGGGCTGGACTTTGTGCTTTCGATTCATTCTGACTTTACTTGTATACTGAGGTGTTTATAATAAAATACTTTATACTTTTAGAGCTATTTTTATTTTTATTTATTTTTATTTTTTTTTGAGCTATTTTTATTTTTAACAGGTCTAGTAAGTGTCCAGTCCAAAGCAATTCTTTTTAAAAAAATATATTTTATTGCTTTTTTACAGAGAAGAAGGGAGAGGGATAGAGAGTTAGAAACATCGATCAGCTGCCTCCAGTACACCTCCTACTTGGGATGTGCCTGCAACCAAGGTACATGCCCTTGACTGGAATCGAACGTGGGACCTTTTGGTCCACAGGCTGACGCTCTATTCTCTGAGCCAAACCTGTTAGGGCCAGTCCAAAGCAATTCTGACCATTAATGTCTTAATGCTCTTTAATTCTATGGAGGAATCATGAAAGGTAGAAGTTCAGTCATTATTATATATCAGCAGGAAAGATTTTTGAGGAGAAAAGGGGCCTTTGTATGGTCCCCAGTTGCCCTATGTAGGTAACTGCATCTTGTTTATACATGAGTATGTTCATACCCAGACAGAAACCTTCTCCCACCCCAGAGAAAACCCACAAAACATACATACCAGTAAACCATGCAGGTAGAAATGAGCCATATCCTGTAAGATACATGTTTAAATCCTTTTTCATTAGGATCAGTTAATTTTGAAAAAAACACCATAAAACTTAGACAGCATTTCCAAAAACCAATTCCTGTTGTTTGATTACTTTCTGTACAGCTTCATTGTTCACCAGCAAACAAAAAGGCTAGTTGTTTTAGTGACTGATTACTACTCCTAATTTAAGATAACTTTTCTTGTAATGTTTTTCTCTTTTCATTATAGAAGTTAATAAAAGTTTATAGCTCCAAATTTAAAAAGTAAAGAATTAAAATTATTTGTTATATACATTTTCTAATAGAGATGTTAACATTTAGTTTTTTTACATTTCCTCTTTTTCCTACATATATTTAATATACATATATCTAACCCCCCTCCTATTACTGTACTTTTTTTATGTCTTACACATTTAAAATTTTATAATTTTAAATGACCAGATTACATTTTATCAGAGATTTAACTTTATTGGTTCAGTTCACTTAGTGGACCTTTAATTGTCAGGTTTTTAGAATGATGTGATGCACACATTAGGCATAACTTTCCCAAATGTAACTATTTTTAAAGAATGTCTTCCTAAAAGTGACATTCTGATCACGTTGACATTTTGATCGTGCTGATCAAAAGGCATGAATATTTTTATGCCTTTTAATATATAATACTGTGAATTTGCCTCCTAAAAGTTTTGTGTGATAATAATATTTTTAAAAGAAGGAGATAGCAGAATTTAGATCCCATGAAATTTTGTTCCTGCATAAGAAGAGGATCTATTTGGCTATTGTAAAATATTTAACTTCCTTTGAGTGCCTAGGAGGGGATTTCTTATTTGATATGTGGACAGAGGAATTAGTTGATAGAGGTAATGCACATACTACATTAAGTATGATCTAGAAAGTAAAATTTATTATTAGTGATTCATTTGGGAGAAAACTGGCTTTTGAGAGATAATGAATTAATATTCTCTGAAGGGTCATTTAATGCTAGTGATCAAGGTGGAACTCTCAGATATGCATTAGAAACTTTACTTATTTGTCTGATTTATTTTTATATTGTATTTTTTAGACCCAGCTCCGAATTGATTCTTTCTTTAGAGTAGCTCAACAAGAGAAACAAGATGCTAAGGCTATTAAGAGCCAGAGACTTAACAGAGCTGTGACGTGTATGCTGAGAAAAGAAAGAGAAGAAGCAGTTTCTGTTGCCATGGAGAAAGAATTTGAGTTCCCTGATAAGGTAAAAGGTAAGACCCAGAAGAGAAGCATAGCAAATAAATGGAAAGAGTCGCCAAGTCTGAAAAGAACAAGGCTTTCGGATGCTAAACGAGAGAGTAAATGTGGTGGGTTTTTGGGGGAAGACTATATTTCGCAATCATCTGATGCATCCTCAAATGAGGATGCAGAGTGTTTATCTTTAATGAACATGCAGCAGGAAAAAGCAGCTGAAGAGGCAAACATCAGCTCTTCAGATTTGCAGAACACAGTGAAACCTGATTCTGTAAGGGACGAAGGTGCCACTACAAGCAGCTCTAGTGAAGATGATGGAGAGAAAACAAAACCAGTCCTGGTAACTGCCAGATCTGTGTTTGGGAAGAAAAAGAGGAAACTGGGAAGCACAAGAAGGAGAAAGAAAAACCTAGTTTAAACGTGTATTCTCTGTAATTGGATACAACTTAACATTCATTGTGAGGGAATAATAAAAGTAAATGTATCTGCACAGTCTTTGTATTTTAAAAATATGGATGCTTTCCCTTAGATGGTTTGGCTCAATGGATAGAGCATCCGCTCGGGGATTGAAGAGTACCGGGTTCAACTTCAGTCAGGGGCATATACCTTGGTTGCAGGCTCAATCCCTGGCCCCAGGTCGGGGTGCGTGTGGGAGGCAACCAATTGATGTGACAGCATTGTTTCTCTCAGTCTCTTTCCCTTCCTTCTACTACCTCTAAAAATAAACAATAAATTAAAAATAAATTTAAAAAATTGAAAATTAACTTGGCACATATTTATTTTTCAATGTGTTACATTTTTCTAGTGTTTTTTGTTTTTGTTTTTTAACTTCGTTGAATATTTCCTTGTACTCACAGGCTTTGTTCATATTTTTGTTATCATACAATGCCTGATGCTTTCTGACAACATTAAAAAAAAGGAAAAAGGATTTATATTGATCAATATTCACTCTTAATACACATCCCTCTGACTTTCCAACCTAGATGAGAAAAATATCCTTATTTCTCATTTCACAGCAGTGGCAGTTATATTCAACTACACCAGCGGTTCTCACCCTGTGGGTCGCGACCCCTTTGGTGGTCGAACGACCCTTTCACAGGGGTCACCTAAGACCATCCTGCATATCAGATATTTACATTATGATTCATAACAGTAGCAACATTACAGTTATGAAGTAGCAACGAAAGTAATTTTATGGTTGGGTCACAGCATGAAGAACTGTATTTAAAGGGCCAGAAGGTTGAGAACCACTGAACTACACAGTCTTGTCACCCACTGCTTCCCATTTCCCTCAGGGTCCACTTAAAAGGATAGCAAGACAGAACCGCACTGCTGCAGCATACTTGAAGAGTATATCTGCTGTGATTAGGAGATGTTAATGGGGTGGATGATTCCACCTGTGAGCATTACCTTTATGGTAACCTCTGTACTGTGATGTTCTCCTTTTAAAGTTCTTCAGTTGTTCTAAGCTGAAGAAGGTGGCCGGGGCGGGGGTTGGGGTTCAGGGCTGTAGTTGAACAGGTGTAGGTGGGTTAACTTTATGAGTGGCTTCTAGAGGTTGATTATTGTTAACCAAGTGGCCCAGCCAAGGTTAAGTTTGTGATTACTGTGCCTTTTCTGGCATTTTGGTATTTCCATCTTTATTTCCATCCCTAAGTCTTTAAATAGTTGAAAATCTTCAATAATGGAAGCTAAATACAAATAATACCTTTTAACAATCTTTGACCCCTGGATGCTTTCTGTAGGCTCTCACTTATATTTACTTTTCAGCCCAACTCCCCAAATACTTGGACTACAGCTGCTGTTTTTCTTTGCTTACTATTTATCCCTTTCTAATTTGAAATATGTCTTCTGTTTCTGTCAGT
The DNA here is from genome assembly GCF_964212035.1 of Myotis nattereri. NCBI lineage: Eukaryota > Metazoa > Chordata > Mammalia > Chiroptera > Vespertilionidae > Myotis > Myotis nattereri. Next base: position 37,500,909 of record NC_138076.1, on the reverse strand, counting down.
CTTCTCTAGCAGCCTTCTTCTAAAGTCAAAAATAACTTCCATACAAATAAACTTGTCTTAATGCTTCTTTTCTGTGGAGGTATTTGAAGCAGAACAGTTTTGGGCGTGAGGGGCAAATTGACTATGTTTTTCTCATTTCTCAAAACTACTTATAATGGGGAGTTTTCCACATATGTGTTTGTAGGTAGCATAATCATCCTGCTAAAGAAATTAATTTTGTTGCCTTTGATTAATTTACATTTGTTTTGCCCTGTAATAGCTGGCATGAAGGCTAAGCTGCTGTAACAGAGATGTTCATATACAATGGCCTGAACAAGCTGGAACATTATTTACCTCCTACTCAGCCCATCTGAGCTGGTTATGCAGTTGTGTGCCATGAGGTTTCAGGTTCAGCCATTACCTAGTCTTACTTGAGTGGTCAACTGGATCACACTACATCTGCATTTCTACCTGATGGAAGAGGAAAGAACCAAAGTCCAGGGCAAGCAGAATGTCTTATGTTAAAGGTGACTAGAAAAATCACTTTCACTTCCATTCTGTTGACCGGAATTGAGCATCATAGTGAGAATCTATTAGAAATACTCAAAAATGTCATGTACCCAAGAAGAGGGAGAAAATCGATATTCAGGACTGTTAGTAGCTTATGCCATAGGTATAGTATTTCTAGGACAGTTTGATATATCCTTTTTTCCTCAAAACTTGTGACCAAGGTATATCCTTTTATAAGGGAAGCACCTATTTATTTTTTAATATGTTTTGATTTCAGAGAGGAAGGGAGAAGGAAGAGAGCTAGGAACATCAATGATGAGAGAGAATCATTGATTGGCTGCCTCCTGCACCTCCACCCGTACCCCCCACTGGGGACTGAGCCCACAACCTGGACATGTGCCCTGACTGGGAATCGAACCGTGACCTCCTGGTTCCTAGGTCGATGCTCAACCACTGAGCCATGCCAGCCGAGTGGAAGAACCTCGTAGAGATGTTAACCAGTTTTACCAAATTCACCCATCTAGTATGAAAACGTAGCCTGAACTAAAATCTAATTTGAAATTCAAGGTGCTGTTTTACTTATAAAATAGCCTATTTAAAACAAACATCAGCAAAGCAGATTTATTGTTATTCAAAGCAAGTTGGTATACCTATAACTTATTTAGGATGATTACCATTGTATACAGTTTTTTCAAAATTATCTTTCAGCTCAATATTTTCATTAGCTTTCTCTGCATTGAGCATTATATTTCTTATATTTTTAGTTCTATTTGGCTCATTTTTATAGATTCCAGTTCTCTGGTGTAATTCTTGTCATCAATTTTTGAACATTTTAATCACCATTACGTTGAAGTCTTTATAAAACAACTATAGTATCTGGGTTACTTCTGGGTTTCTATTGTCTCTTTCTTGGTATGGCTAATAAATTTTGTCTGAATGCTGGACATTGTTCAGTAAAACTTGTAGTTGGCCTAGAGCAGTGATGGCGAACCTTTTGAGCTCGGCGTCAGCATTTTGAAAAACCCTAACTTAACTCTGGTGCCGTGTCACATATAGAAATTTTTTGATATTTGCAACCATAGTAAAATGAAGATTTATATTTTTGATATTTTATATATTTAAATGCCGCTTACAAAGGAAAATCAACCAAAAAAATGAGTTCGCGTGTCAGAGGTGTCATAGGTTTGCCATCACTGGCCTAGATCTTCCTCTAGAGAGGATTCCAGAAGGTGTTCTGGCAGGTAGCAGACGGTATGATCACCTCATTTGAATATGAACTGAGTGAATTCGTATTCTTTGTAAGACTACATCTTCTAGTCTCCCTCAACTCCCCATTTCCTAAAAAGTAATTTTTGAAAGGTACCACTGACAGCCAGGTGTTTCTCTTTTGAGCTTTGCTTTGCTTTTATCCACTTTATGCCTAGACAATTAGCCTCTTGCTCTAAGCATCTTACTGAGCAAAATATCTTGAGTGTCATGTTAGGCTTTCTTCTCTGTCCCTTTCTGGGGACTTGGACTCACAATTCCTGGTTACCTTGCCAGCTCAAACACTATTCTTTTGTCTTCCCAGTTTTGTGTGATTGCCTTTAACTCTTTTGGCATCCTTCCTTGACCTCTCTTTGACTTCTTAGCCTCTTTGCACCAATAATCAGCAAAAGTATGGAATTCTTATCTGTCTTAGCAGCTCTCTGATGTCTTCTAATTTATGTGTGTGTGTGTGTGTGTGTGTGTGTGTGTTTGAGAGAGATAGGGAGAGTTTAAAATCTGCTTTTCTAATTCTCAATATAAGCAGAGCCATAAGCTACATAGAGCTGGAGGCAGAAGTCTCTATGTCTTTTTTAGGGGGTAAGGGGGAGAGATCAACCAAAGGACTTATATGCAAGCATATAGGCCTAACCAATGGACATGGACAATGGGGGGGTGAGGGCATGAGCGGGGGCGGGGGTAGGGGATAACGTGGGGATAAGGACACATATGTAATATCTTAATCAATAAAAAATATATATTTTTAAAAAAGATAATCATTATCATGTCAATTTAGATCACAGATTTTCAACTGGTGTGCTGCAAGAATTTTTAAAACATTGATGCCTGACCTCTCTCTTCTTAGATTGTAAAAAAAAAAAAAAAAAAGACAATAGGCAACACAGTAACCATTCGGTGTGAATGAATTAAAATTATACCTATTTTGCCCGGCCGGTGTGGGTCAGTGGTTGAGTGTCAACCTATGATCCAGGAGGTCATGATTTGATTCCCGGTCAGGGCACATGCCCAGGTTGCGGGCTCGATCTCCAGTAGGGGCCATGCAAGAGGCAGCCAATCAATGATTCTATCTCATCATTGATGTTTCTATCTTGCCCTCTCTGAAATCAATAAAAAAAGATATTAAAAAAATTATACCTATGTTTTGTCAGACCAGTAAAAAAAAAAAAAAAATATATATATATATATATATATATATTTTTTTTTTTTTTTGGTGTGTTGCAGAATTTTAGTAATTAGCTTATGTGTGCCATACGATGAAAAATGAAAAGCACTGCTTTAGATGATTTAAGAATTCTGCTTCTTAGGAAATCCATCAATGAGGTTTCATAACCTTTAAAATAGATCCTTGAAAAAGGTGATGTTTATTCACTAAATGAGTCTCTATTCTTGTTTTTAAAAGAACCATAAAGAGAGAATGCCCTCTGCCTAGAATTAACTGCCTATGAATAAGTTTAAATTGTTTAGGAATTTGCAGTTTCCAGAATGTTTTTCAGCTATTACACTCATCCAACAAATATATTGTGTGTTATTTATAATCCTGTTTTATAGATGAGGAAGCCAAGAAACACATTACAATAATGCCTAAAAATCACAAGCTGATTATTGACAGGAATAACTAAAATTGGGGTCCTAGACCACCAGTCCTGTCCTATATATTAACTTGACCTCAATTCAACTTTGTATACATTATGGTACGTAAAGTACGTATTCCTTAGACCTGCATTCACACTCCTGAGTTTATTGAACTTTACAACATTGGTTTTGTTACCCATAATAACTTACTATTAAGGATATTTTCATTAAGAATCCTATCTAATAAAAGAGAAACATGGTGATTAGCGTACGACCGCTACCCTTCCCATTGGCTAATCAGGGTGATATGCAAATTAACTGCCAGCCAAGATGGCGGCCGGCAGCCAGGCAGCTTAAACTGAACATGAGGCTTGCTTGCTTCAGTGATGGAGGACTCCAAAGTTCCCCGCCAGCCTTGCCAGCCTCTGAGCCTGCAGTTTAAGAAACATTGTAACAAATATAGAAGCTAAACAAAACCCCAGAAACCAGCTTTCAGCCGGCTGGGATCTCAGAGCTGGAGTTGATACAGAGTTTCGATTATAGAACGGAAACAAACCAGATACCTGCTTTCAGGAGCGGAGGCCTAAGAGCTGGAGCCTCAGAGCTAAAGCTGGCCCAGAATAAAAAAAGAAAAAAGAAAGAAAGGAGCAGTTGGGAGCTTCAGTCCCAGCCTGTAAACAGCCCTCAGCCCCTCACCCAGACTGGCCAGGCACCCCAGTGGGGACCCCCACCCTGAAGGGTGTGTGACCAGCTGCAAACAGTCATCATCCCTTCATCCAGGTTGGCCAGGCACCCCAGTGGGGACCCCCACCCTGAAGGGTGTGTGACCAAATGCAAACAGCCATCATCCCCTCATCTAGGCGGGCCAGGCACCCCACTGGGGACCCCCACCCTGATCCAGGACACCCTTCAGGGCAAACCAACCAGCCCCCACCCATGCACCAGGCCTCTATCCTATATAGTAAAAGGGTAATATGCCTCCCAGCACCGGGATCAGCGGAGCCACGAGGCCTCCCGGCACTGGGATCAGCATGACAGGGGGCAGCGCCCAAACCCCCTGATCGCCCTTCGGCTCTGTGTGTGACAGGGGTGGGGCCACAACCTCCCTATCTGCCCTGCTCTGTTCGTGACAGGGGAAGGCGCCTCAACCCCTTGATTGGCCCTGCTCTGTGCCTGATAGGGGGGAGCTCCCCAACCCCCCGATCGGCCCTGCTCTATGTGTGACAGGGTGCGGTGCCCCAACCCCCCCACCCCACGGGCCCTGCTCTGTGTGTGACGGGCTAGAGCCATAACCTCCCCATCGGCCCTGCCCTGAGTGTGAGAGTGGCGGCGCCCCAACCCCCTGATCGGCCCTGCTCTGTGGGTGATAGAGGGTGTTGCCCCAACCCCCAGCCCCACACGGGCCCTGCTCTGTGTGTGATGGGGTAGAGCCATAACCTTCCCATCGGCCCTGCCCTGAGTGTGACAGTGGCGGCGCCCCAACTCCCCTATCGGCCCTACCTGTGAGTGACGGGGGGGGGAGCTCCTCAACCCCCTGATGGGCCCTGCTCTGTGCGTGACAGGGGGGAGCTCCGGTCCCACCCCCTGATGGGCCTTGCTCTGTGCGTGACAGGGGGAAGCGCCCCAACCCCCTGATTGGCCCTGCTCTGTGCGTGACAGGGGGGAGCTCCCCAACTCCCTGATGGGCCTTGCTCTGTGCGTGACAGGGGGCAGCGCCCCAACCCCCTGATTGGCCCTGCTCTGTGCGTGACAGTGGGTGGCGCCGCAACCTCCCCATAGACCCTGCCTTGAGTGTGACAGGGGGCAGTGCCCCAACCCCCCAACTGGCCCTACCCTGAGCGTGACTGAGGGTGGCATCACAACCTCCCAATCCGCCCTGCTCTGTGCATGACAGGGGGCGGCGCCCCAACTCCCCAATCGGCCCTGCTCTGAGCCCGAACAGCGGCTGCACCTAGGGATTGGGCCTGCCCTCTGCCACCCGGGAGCAGGCCTAAGCCAGCAGGTCGTTATCTTTCGAGGGGTCCCAGACTGCGAGAGGGCACAGGCCGGGCTGAGGGACCTTCCCTCCCCCCCCCCCAGTGCACAAATTTTTGTGCACTGAGCCTCTAGTAGAATATAATGATGAAACCCCTATGTTGAAAACTGCCGTATGATGAAATAAATTAGATGGAAGAGGACAAAAATGTATTTCACTTATGTGGAATATAAAACAAAAAGTAACAAATGAGCTTTAACCGGTTTGGCTCAGTGCATAGAGCATTGGCCTGCGGACTCAAGGGTTCCATCTTCGATTCCAGTCAAGGACAGGTACCTTGGTTGCGGGCACATACCCAGTAGGGAGTTTGCAGGAGGCAGCTGATCGATGTTTCTCTCTCATTGATGTTTCTAATTCTCTATCCCTCTATCTTTCTCTCTGTAAAAAATCAATAAAATATATTTTTAAAAAACAGTAACAAATGAACTAACAAACTCGTAGAGACAACAGAATGGTGGTTACCAGACAGAAAAGGGGGTTGGGTGGGCAGAGCGAAGTGAGTAAAGGGGTCAAATATATCGTAACAGCAGGAAACAACTTCAGGTAGTGAGCATGCAATAGAGTGCACAGATGTTCAATTATAATTTACACCTGAAAATTATTAACCAGTTATCCCAATTAATTTAATTTTAGAAATATGTTTTCAGTGAACAGGGATGTTTATATGTACTCTTAAATGCTACTCTGCATGCAAATGTGCAGGTGAACGGGTGGACACAACCCTTAGCCTTCCTATTCTGAGTAGGAAGGAATCCTGGTAATTTGATTCCTGCGTCCAGAGCACAACAGCACACATTCAAAAACATTCTGATGCTAAGAACGATGCTTGCACCCAGACAGGTGACATGAAAAATATGTAGCCTCGGTTTCTCAGAATGTCGTAACTGAAGAGTCTTAAATAACTCTTGGCATCAAATTAAAAGATGGATTGCTTCGCCCAAATAATCTTCAGTCACTTGCAAGAGTGATTTATATTCACCTATTTAACCTTAGCTGTATTCATGAGACACTTACATGGAATATTTCTACTGTTCTTCAAGCCCCTTATTCATGGGCGTTCCCCGACCTCATTGCTATATAACCAGAGGCTCTGAGCTGCAGCTGTCAGGATCCTAATCCCTTCTGCAAGGACTCGAGGAATTGCTGCCAGTGTGTACAGTAGCAAACTGCGTGCTCGCCTTTCAGGCACCATCAGAGGTCTCATCAGCAAAACAAAAGTTGTGGATGATTCTTTTTAACCTTCCAGAATTTCAGCTAACTCGTTTAGGTATGTCCAGACTTAACATTTAGTAAATGTTGACCTTCAGGCAGACATGTATAATAAAGAATGCTCTCTTTAATGGAAGAGAAACTAAAGTGGGAACAAGATGTGTGACCACTCTTGCTATAGTTTAGCCATGTAACCTCAGGCATGTGATTTAACCTTTGGTTTTTCCTTATTTGTAAACTGTAGGGGAAATAATTTGTCTTCTAACTTACTGTAAAGAAAATGTGATGGCTATGAAAAATGTTTTGGGATCCTTGGAAGAAAGGAGTGCTATATAAATTAATGATAGTATAGTGATTATTATATGACTTAAAAACAGATACAAGATCAAATCATTGCTTTCCAAAGTTGGAATAACAGTTCGTTTAAGCTAATGCACATGATATGCTCTATTTGAGAGGCATAAAATACTTTAATCTCTTCAGTTTTAAATATGTTTGCTGAGATGGTATGGATTCTTTAAATTAGAAGCTACTCAGAAGACCATTTGTCAGGAGGGCTATTTGACATTGGGTATGTGCTAATGACACATTGATGGGAACCATGTGAACTTTGAATTTATTACTATGTAGGAAGCTTTATTTTAGATGAATACTATGGTTTTTACTACACTGAATGAAACCAATTTTGTCCCAATGCTTTAATTACCTTTTAAGATTGCTATGTAACTAGTCAATATAAAGATGATGTCTTAACCAAAGGACTTGTATGCATACATATAAGCCAAACCAATGGACACAGACAACAGGGAGATGAGGGGATGGAGGAGATTGGGGGTTAATGGGGGGATGAAGACACATTTATAATACCTTAACCAATAAAGAAATTAAAGATAAAGATGATGTCTTTCTTGTGATAGCCGAGTTAGTCTCTGGTGAGGAATATTTTATTACTCCAGTTGCTTCTAAAATTTCTGACTCTGAAGCCTTTGTTTGAATTTTTTTATTTGTACTAGATAGATTGTGTTTCCATGGTATTCCTTAAAGCATGATGTATTAATATATGTGATTTTAATATGTTTCTGCTATATTTGAAGTTAAGCTTTATTTTGTAAATATAAAAGCATTCAACACATTTTGAATTAATTGCTACTATTTGACTTGTTAATGTATTATTTGCCTAGTTTTCAAGCAATGATCAGGAAAACATCAATATATGGTCATCCATTAGTTCATCGGTTAATGGATCCAGAAGCTCAAAAAGGTAAATTATTTTATGTTTCTTTATGTAATTTGACTAATTGGAAGATGGTAAACAACTAACAGAATACAAAACCTTACCTTTTCAGTGTTCATTAGTGTCTTAAATAGAGCCAGGACTTTTATCAATTACATATTATATCTTGGCTTGTGTTTGCTAACCTGTAAATATCTCTAATAGTGCTCAGTGTTTACTGATATCCCTACAGTCCTGATGATATGTTAAAGGTAATTTTTGAAGACAATAAATTAAATATATAGTCTTGCTAAATATCTGTTTTTTTTTTTAATCTGCAAAAATGGAATAATTCTTTTCCCAAGTGCTATACATATGATTGTGATCTCTGAGTTACTTTATTTCAGATAAGAAGATTGTAAGGGAGATAAGAAGTCTTATGTAAAACTACATGTTTTTAGTCATGCTTGGATGAAAGATGATTTTATTCTATGAAAACATTTCTCACCTTTGTTTATGGTCTCTCTGATGTATTAGTTAAAGGCAAATACATACAGAATGTAATTGACCTCTTGGTGAAAGGAGAATTTAAATTTGAATTCTACTACCAGTGTAGTTATTTGAAATGGACCCACCATTTTTACATCATCTTAAATAGCGTGGCTTTGCTGGATTATGTCATATAATTATCCCCATTATTTTGAGATAAAAAGTGCAGACATACACTCTTGCCATAGACTAGAAGAATTATTACCATGTTTTTGTAGTATACATTTTATTATTTTGGCTTCTTTCTCTATCTCCTTAATCTATACACTGTGGATGTTTTCTAAGAACTATAGTCCTATTTTTTCCTTTTTTTAGGCATACCAGGTGGCCTCTACCTCGGTGAGCATATTTCTAGGCCACAAGAGGAGGGTGTATGCCCAGTGTTGGCAGCCTGTGTGGCTTAAACACTAATAGTTTTCCTGTAATGGTTTTCCTGCAGTGGTTTTTGTAAATCTAAACATGTAAAGTTGTAATCACTTAGAGAATCCAGCCATTTAGGTGATTTGAATGAAGAAGCAATTTCTGTGCAGTTTATGAATACAATTACGTCATTATCAAAAATGCTTGGTATCATCTGTGTGTTCCATAATTTGGCACATTATGAAGGAAACGAAAGAAGTTCAAGGTAAGGTTGAGACAGAACTAGTATTAAAATATTTTACAACATGAATAATAAAAAAAATTCAAATCTTGCCACATTTGCCTTATTTTAAAATTATTCACTGCCTCTTTAATTTTTATAGGGTAAAATCAAGACTTAGCATGACATAAAGTGTTTTATTTCATGTTACTATCACGACTTACTATGGCCTCCTGGTTCATGGGTCAATGCTCAATCACTGAGCCACACCACAGGGCAATTATATTGCTATTTAAGAAACATATCAAACTATAATTGGAAGCAATATGTTCAATATACCAGTTAGAGTACCATTACACATATAATTACTAAAGATTCATTCATCAACACATTTTACGTGAAGTAAACTGAATAAATATATGCTAAATAAGACTAATAAATTTCCCACATATTGAATAAAAATAACTTAAATATAACAGTCTGTATCTTCCAAAGGAAGGTTTAAATGTCAAGTTTGAATGTCAATTGTTGCCCTCAGGGATGATCTGCTACTACTTCAAAAGCTCACAAATTCATACTTGACTCCAAGACCCAATGCTGCTCCTTAGTTCAGACTCTTTCCCATCTTTTGTCTAGATTATTGTATGTCTTCTAATGAGCTTCTAATTTAGCCTTCAGTTGCTGCTGCCAGAGGTAACTGTTTTTTTGTTTTATTTTGTTTTTTCTTATTTTAAAAATCTGCCCTTTATTTTTTAAAAAATTTATCTTTATTGTTGAAAGTATTACAGATGTTCCCCCTTTGACTCCCTCCTCCCTACTTCCTCAACCTCCCCAGGTCTTCACAGCACCGTTGTCTGTGTCCATGGGTTATGCATATATACATTGTAGAGGCCCGGTGAATGAATTTGTGCACAGTGGGGGTCTCTCAGTCTGGCCTGTGGGATCAGGCCAAAACGGGCTCTCTGACATCCCCCAAGGGGTCCCAGATTGTGAGAGGGTGCAGGCCAGGTCGAGGGACCCCACTGGTGCACAATCGGGGCCAGGGAGGGATGCAGGAGGTTGGTCAGCTGGGGAGGGACTGCAGGAGGGCTCTAGGGCATGTCCGGCTCGTCTTGCTCAGTCCTGATTATCTGGAGCCCAGCAGCAAGCAAACCTACTGATTGGAGGGTCTGCTGGTTAGTGAACGTCATAGTGACTGGTTGACCGGTCGACTGTCTGCCCCCTGGTGGTCAGTGCACGTCATAGCGAGTGGTTGAGTGGCTTTAGCATATCATTAGCATATTACACTTTGATTGGTTGAACAGCCGACCAGACATTTAGCATATTAGTCTTTTATTATATAGGACTAGAGGCCTGGTGCACAAAAATTTGTGCACTCGAGGGTGGGGGAGAGGAGGTCCCTCAGCCCGGCCTGTGCCCTCTTGCAGTCTGGGACCCCTCAGGAGATAACGACCTGCTGGCTTAGGCCTGCTCCCGGGTGGCAGAGGGCAGGACCAATCCCTAGGTGCAGCCGCTGTTCGGGCTCAGAGCAGGGCCGATTGGGGAGTTGGGGCGCCGCCCCCTGTCATGCACAGAGCAGGGTGGATCGGGAGGTTGCGATGCCTCCCCTAGTCACGCTCAGGGTAGGGCTGATTGGGAGGTTGGGGCACCGCCCCCTGTCACACCCAAGGCATGGTGGTGGGGAGTTTGCGGCGCCACCCCCTGTCACGCACAGAGCAGGGCCCATCAGGGGGGTTGGGGCTCCGTACCCTGTCACGCACAGAGCAAGGCCCATCAGTGGGTTGGGGAGCTCCCCCCTGTCACGCACAGAGCAGGGCCGATCAGGGGGTTGAGGAGCTCCCCCCTGTCACTCACAGAGTAGGGCTGATAGGGGAGTTGGGGCACCACCCCCTGTCACACACAGAGCAGGGCAGATCAGGGGGTTGGGGCACCACACCCTGTCACACTCAGGGCAGGGCTGATGGGGAGGTTATGGCTCTACCCCATCACACACAGAGCAGGGCCCGTGGTGGGGGGGGGGGGGGGTTGAGGCACCACACCCTGTCACACACAGAGCCGCAGGGCAATCAGTGGGTTGGGGTGCTCCCCCCTATCAGGCACAGAGCAGGGCTGATCAGGGGGTTGGGGCGCCTTCCCCTGTCACGAACAGAGCAGGGCAGATAGGGAGGTTGTGGCCCCGCCCCCTGTCACACACAGAGCCGAAGGGCGATCAGGGGGTTTGGGCGCTGCCCCCTGTCACGCTGATCCCGGTGCCAGGAGGCCTCGCGGCTCCGCTGATCCCGGTGCTGGGAGGCATATTACCCTTTTACTATATAGGATAGAGGACTGGTGCATGGGTGGGGGCCAGCTGGTTTGCCCTGAAGGGTGCCCTGGATCAGGGTGAGGGTCCCACTTGGGTGCCTGGCCTGCGTGGGTGAGGGGATGATGGCTGTTTGCAGCTGGTCACACACCCTTCAGGGTGGGTGTCCCCACTGGGGTGACTGGCCAGTCTGGGTGAGGGGCTGAGGGCTGTTTTCAGGCTGGTGTGTGACTGAAGCTCCCAACCACTCCTTTTTTTCTTTTTTCTTTTTTTAAATTCTGGGCCACCTTTAGCTCTGAGGATTGGCTCCAGCTCTGAGGCCTCGGCTGCTGAAAGCAGGTATCTGGTTTGTTTGGGTTCTATAATCGAAACACTGTTTCAGCTCCAGCTCTGAGATCCTGGCTGGCTGAAAGCAGGTTTCTGGGGTTTTGTTTAGCTTCTATATTTGTAACAATGTTTCAAACTGCAAGCTTAGAGGCCGGCAAGGCAGGCAGGGAACGTTAGCTTCCTCCATCACCGAAGCAAGCAAGCCTCATGTTTGCTTCAAACTGCCTGGCTGCCGGCTGCCATCTTGGCTGGCAGTTAATTTGCATATTGTCCTGATTAGCCAATAGGAAGGGTAGCGGAGGTACGGCTAATTACCATGTTTCTCTTTTATTAGATAGGGTAAGTTCTTTGGTTAATCTTTCCCACCCCTTTCCTCTGAGAATCCTCAGTCTGTTACATGCTTCCATGTCTCTGGATCTATTTTGTTTGTTCATTTCGTTTGTTCATTAGATTCCACATATAAGTGGGATCAGAGGTAAGCTTTTAAATATCAAATTTGATCATGTTATTTTTTGTTCTAATGATCTTTATTGACTCCACCTCACCATATAGAACAAAGGTCAGCATTACCCACAGATCTGATCTCACCTGCTTTTTCAGGCTTATTTTCTATAACACCCCAACCTGCATCCGCTCCCCAGATATATGATGACTCTCCAGGCCTGTTTCCAGCCTTGGTGGGTGTTTCCTCTTCCTTGACTTTACTTCCTTCCTTTTCTGCCTGGCAGCCTTCCCCATCCCTCCAACTTAGCTCAAATGTCTCCTTGAGAATGCTTCTCTAATCTGACCAACCAGTGATGTTTACCATAGCAATTTGGAAATATTTCTTTTATTGCACTTATTATACTTCACTGGCATTTGTTTATTTGTCTCTTCCCACTGTCATCCCAGCAGCAGACTTTGAGTCCAACTATTTTTTTCCCCCCAATGCATCCTGAGGAGTCTCAGTAAAAGATGAATTTTTTTCTTCTTAAATGTAGTATCACTTAATCCACTGGATTAAAGTTACAGCCTCTGTAAATTCTTGAAATTAAGTAGACATGTAGACAAAAAGTATGTTTGTGAAATCTCAGGAGTTAGTTTCAACATCAGGACCCAATATCTTGACATTACCTAGGCATTCAGAATTCTATCAGGCTAGCTTGTGACCATTTACTAATCTGAAAATATCTTTAACATCTTTCTTCTTTTTAATCTCTAGATATTTCTTAAGAAGAATGACATTCAAGTTTGAATAGAAGATTCAACTGAATGACAGTCTCTTTCATTTAGTTGAGGGTTTTTTACTTTAAAATTTCTGACAGGTTTTCATGACAGCCTGCTAATGGAAGCTTAAATTCACTTGTCATAGCTGTTAAGAACTTGTGTGTGTGTGTGTGTGTGTGTGTGTGTGTGTATTTCTGTGATCTGACCCTTCCATTTATTATTGTTGATACTGACCTTAAAAGTATAAAAAGAATACAGATGAGCCTTTATTTTTGAAGGCTTGCTGCAATTCAGCCTTGGAAGTCAAATCTCTGTAGGACTTTCCTCTTAAGAAAACCATCATCATAATGTGGCAAAATCTTTCTAATTTTCACTTCATAATTAATTCTCAGGAGAACAAGAGCACCTGGTAGATTTTATTCACTATCAGCAAAGATTTTGTAGCAGGAAATGGCGATAAGATTTTTTTATATCAAAAAACATTAAAATAGATAAGCTCAAGATAGCAACATAGTAATACTATCTTGATTATGTTTTATTTACAATCTGTTTTAATATTTATGTTTCAATATTAAATTCATTAATAAAATAATACACCAAGATTATAGAAGATAGCATTTATCTAGAGGCACAGATATGAAGAGTTTTCTGCTTTTCACAGAAGAAAACCAAGAGTCATCATTTTGTGTAATATTATCCAGTTTTAGTTATTTTTCCTGGGGCCTGAGTGCTAGGTAACAAGGAGAGAATATGGTTGTAAAAATTATTATTCAGAATTGTAAATTAAATTTTATTGCATGATAATGCTATTAATTTTTTTGAGACAATTCCTCTTCAAATCTACTCATTTATTAATCATCTCAAGATCCAATCCCATATTCAACAAATAACTACATATGCACTTTGAGAGACATGATTTTTGTGTATTACATTGGGAGCATAGATTTCTCCCTTTTACTACAACAAGGCTACTTTAGGGATATCCTCACAATGTGCAGCTCTTTTTATTAGATTCCAGTTCAGAGGTTCTTATCCTCAGCCTTAAATGGGTGATGATATTGTTAAAATTTAATATCAAGCATGTCTTTTGGTTTAAATAAATAACTAATATTAAAATTATTACCTCAAAATCTTTAAATAGAAGTTAATGCTTAAAAACAGCGGTCAAAGTTTTAAGGTGGAAATAATTGTATGTGTGTCTATATTTTCTTTTAAAATCCCAAATATCTAGACAAATTATGTTAAGTAGCCAAGTTTAGTATATTTTGGTTTCTTTGTATAAATTATGCTAATTTTTACCTGTTACTTCTTGTGGAATGACTGTAGTATTCAAATAGCATTTAAGTACAAAAGAGAATATTGATATAAAACATTGTCAATTTAATTTTATTCAACATGATAATGTTTTATATATTATATGTGGTCATTATAGGCATGTAACTAATTTTGAATTACCATTTCTAGTAGGTAGAATTGTGACCTTTTAGAATGGATATGCAATTATTAGTAGTTATTGTTGTTTAATGAAATCTCTTTGAAGATCCTTTATTTTGGGGTATAAGTAATTTTCGTTTATAATATACTCACATATATATTTCAAGTTTCACTTCCTTATAAAGATAAAGATGTGGTCATTCTTAAAAAGGAATAACTATTTTAGGAAGACAGTAAAAAAATAGGAATTATTTGTTGACACACTGTACTTTTTAGAACAAAAACACTAATCTGGTCAACTAACCTTTAAAAGAAAGTGCAAAGTCAGAGATGTCACTTCGTTGCAGTAAATATTCACTGGCAAAGTTTTTATATCAAAGATTGGAACTTTAGGAGATGCTCCTGGGATTTAGTGTACTCAAAAATCTATTAAACCCTGATACCTTAGGTGACTTGTCAAAGAAGTGCTGCATTTACAAGGAGGCCCAAGAGGGTATATTCAACTAAAGGCCAAGGAAGCAATTAATGTTCTCTGCTTTTCCCTAAAGAACTTCCACAGCAAACATTGCACTCCCCCCGCCCCCCCCCCCTTATCTTAGCAAGGCAAGTGAATATAGTGAAATGAAAGTTAAAAGTTAAAATAAAACATATTACTAATATTATTTGGTTCTTATAGCTCTTCCTGAATGTGAATGTGAATGTGAAATATATTAGAAGAGGGGCTCTTGCTGAAGAATATCAATTTTTCATCTCTCTGTTTTCTCTGCTCTCTGCCAAGAGTCCATCGATGTTTGTGGTCCTGGTGGAATGGGATGGTAGATTGGGCCCTTCCTGTGGCGTGTAGTGAAGTTGGAATTCTTTGGGGGAATATCTGATTTTGTATGGGTCCTAAGCAGGACTCTATTAAGGGGTTACATAATTTAGAACAGGAAATCATCTATGTCTTTCACAGGTTGACATGGTGTTCCTTCTTCTGTGTTTCATTGTGCTTTCCTTTCACCTCCATTTTAACAGTTGCCATATGACATTGCATTGTCCATTTGTCTGTCTCTGCACATCTGTCAGGTTCACCAGCACAAGGACTGTATCCTTGAATTTTTTCATTTTCAGTCACTAGACAGTGTGTAGGGTTTAGTGAATACTTGTTGAATGAATAAGTGAATGCATATCTTAGCCTGTCATTTGAAACACTTCTCTCCAGTCTACTGAGGAATCTTACTCCCTGTTCCTTCCCTTCTCTTCCAAAGTCTGATATTTCTCTCTCTCCACTACTGGCTTCCTTTTGACTACTTTTATTTACTTTCTCTCCTACATTTCCTTAGCACATTTTATCTCTATGATAGCACTTCTCCACATGATGTCATGTGGTTCTTTTATGGAGTCATAGAAATTTAGTTGTACAGTGGCCTAGTCCAACTAGACCAAACATCAACCTGGTCTATCCCTAATATCTAGAAAGAATAGTCTTCTGGTTTCTGTTCGATAGCTTCTGGGGACTAATTACTTACTACCTTTTTAGGCGAGCCCTTTTGTTTTAGAAAAGGTGTGATTGTTAGAAAAATGTTAAAAATCTGCTTTATTGTAATTATTTCCCTTGGCTTCATATTCTGCTCTCTGAGAACATCACACACACACACACACACACACACACACACACACACACACACTCCAATCTCTTCTATTTGCTGCGCCTTCAAATTTGTGATAACTCTTGTGTTCCCTCGATTGTTTCTTCTTTCTGATGAAAATGCTGATCTTCCAAAACTGCCTTCATAGGGCTGAGGGTCAACAGTCCTCACTTCCCAGTTGCTGCAGTTTTCAGTGCCCTCTAAACTGGGGCTTTCCAAACTGAATATGCGGCTACAAATATGACCTGAGCACTTTCAAGTAGAGTTCTATACATCCCTTGTTTTAAAATTATATTGTTAATAAGGTCTGGTTATTTAGCTTTGTTGATAGTTGTATTTTCATTTTTGTCTCATATTGAGCTTGTGGTCAATTAAATGTATATATCTTTTCCCCTCCACAAATAAGTCATCCTGAATGTGGACTTTATATTTGTCTTTATCAAATTTCATATGAAGTCCAATCCACTGCTATAGCCCATCAAGATATTTTGTTTCACATTCAGATTTCTACTATAATTCCTCATTATACATATCATTTGAATATTTGATCACACTGTTATCATCAGTCAAACCAGTAACAAAAATGTCAATCAGAGCAAAGCTGCAAACACCCATTTATTAGAAAGGTGGGAGCCAAAGCCAAGTACTTAAGGGGTATTGTGGAAAAACGAACTTACATCCAATTCTTCATGGGGTTGACATGAGGTACCTCATGTATTACTGAAGTTCAGACAGTTGTTTCTATGAATCTGTACTTTTTCCCGAGGGCAGAACCATGTCTGTCTGGCTAACAGCTGTCTTCCATCATCTAGCTCAGTGCCTGGCACATAGCAGACCTTCAATACATATGGTTTTGTTGAAAGAGTAAATTGAACAACCAAGGAACAAATGTTCTGGCTTAAAGTTTTGTTTGTTTGTTTGTTTGTTTTTTGAGGCTTAAGTTTTTAAAATGAATCTTTTCTGCCCATCTCTTTCTTTTTTAAAGAACTACAAACTTTTTCCTTTCCTTGGTTTCCTTAGTCTTTATTTGCCACTTTCTCTTCTGTGGAGAATTAAGCGTGGATTCATTAGTGTTGAGGTCGGGGAAGTGGTAAAGAACAAAGACAAGACTTGAAGGATCAGGAATTGGTGTAAGAAAGAAATAGTTTCTCTATTAATTCAAATCTTATGCTAGATAGGTTAAACCTAAGACACACTTCCTTTATGAAGCCATCCCTGAGTAACCTCCACCACAGTGATTTCCCCTTTTTTATTTAACTGTAGAATCCACCCCCAACCATTATGCGGTATAATTGTATGAATTTAAGATGTACAACTTGCTTTACACATTGTGAAATGAATACCATAATCAAACTAGCATATCCATCCCCTCACATAGTTAACATTTTCTTTTGTGTGTGTGTGTGTGTGTGTGTGTGTGTGTGTGTGTGTGTGTGGTGAGAATACTAAAGGTCTACTCTCAGTAAATTTTAAGTATGTAATACATTATTATTTTTTTATATATTTTATTGATTTTTTACAGAGAGGAAGGGAGGGGGATAGAGAGTTAGGAACATTGATGAGAGAGAAACATCGATCAGCCGCCCCCTACACACCTCCCACTGGGGATGTGCCCGCAACCAAGGTACATGCCCTTGACTGGAATCGAACCTGGGACCCTTCAGTCCGCAGGCCGATGCTCTATCCACTGAGCCAAACCGGTTAGGGCTGTAATACATTATTATTAACTATAGTTACCATGCTATACATTAGATATCCAGGACTTATTCATCTTGTGTAACCAAAATTTTGTACCCTTTGATCAGCATCTCTTCATTTCCCCCACCTCCCAGTCCCTGCCCATTCTACTCTCTGCTTCTATGAGTGACTGTAGAATTTTCAGTTGTACAATTCAATATTGCACAATCAATTATTTTTTATTATATGCTGATCTTATTTTATCATTTAGTTTTATAACCAAAATATCATAAAAGTTATAACAACAATAATAATAACAATAATATGTTGAGCCACATGTAATTGTAGACAAGGTGCTAAGTGCTTTGCATGCATCATCTTATTTCCAATCTCCCAACACTTTTTGATGTATGTTTTTCTATATTTCCCATTTTACAAATAAGAAATTGGAGGCTTAGAGAGGGATGTATATCTTGGTCCATAAATAGTTTGTAAATTCTTTGGGACTATTAAGTTCTTTTTAAATTACATCTTTTTAGTAGTTTAGTTTGGAACAACCAAAAAAGGAGCTCCTTTTTGGCTCCTTTATTTACAGGTTGTATGACTCTCTGAGTCCTAGTTTTTTATCTGTAAAAGTGCAAAGAATAATGCATATCTTATAAGGTTTGTTGCAAAAATTACATGAAATACAATATACAATGTATTTAACATGGGCTGACATGTGAAAAAAGTGCTCAGTAATTGGTAGTTAATGTTGCTAATTAACTTTATGTAATATTGATGTTATAGTACCATGAGTTATGCCCCCCAAAATAACATAAACATAAGTAATAATAAAATAGTACAAGAGTATATTGTTGGATGGTGTTAAATATTTTTTATCCTAATAAAGGCAAGTCATAAAGGATATGCATTACTGAAATAACTGAAACTGCATTATACAGCCAATGTGAATAGTTGGGTTCTTATATTCCATCACCAATATTTCTTTTGTCCTAGTTGAACATATTGAGTTGCCTTAAACTATATTGCTTTTAAAAACTATATTAACATTTGTTTCACATAGTTTTGCAGAAATGGACAGTGGTGATTTCAACTTCAGTGAAATCAGAAAGATGTTGTCATCCTGATGTACGGAATGTTAGCTTACATCATGAGTCATTTTCAAATAGTTTGTTTACCTTACTAGTACATTGCACCTAAAGTCAGTGAATATTCAAAAGTAACTTAGAATAAGTAGAAACATTGCATTTCCATCAGGCTTTCCTTTTTCATTATCTTACTAACACAACTGTAACAATTGCCTTTTTCTTTTCCTTTCAGGAGACAGAGAAGACAATGATGACAAGGAAGTGGTTGCAGAGATCATGGCAAGGTGTTTTTTTCCAGCTCTAGTAACAACTATCCCCTGGGAAGGATTTCATTTTGTTGGTCATGAGATTCGAATTACTGAAGCCATGGATTGTTATGGTGCTGTTGTTTGGCCATCGGTATAATTTCATACAAAATTTGTTACATTTCAATTATTTTCAGTCAGTTTTGTTCATTATTATGTACTATTTGGAAAAAGAAAATAGGTTTCATAGTTCTATTTTTTGACCTCAAACAACACTAAAATTTAGAAATCATGAAATTGGGAAAATGCTTCCACCAATTAATTCTACTTCTGACATGTAGGATTAATAAAATGTTGTTTGCATCTTGAGAGTTTTGTGACCCTAAGGGTTTAGAATTGTGAAAATTTTATTTCTCATTTAACTGGTGCATTTGAGTTAACCAATTATAATGAAATGTTTATCAATGTCAACATGGAGAATAGTCTAAAATATTCTCCTTAACTAATTGTCCCATGAAGGGTTCAGACCTCTCACTGATATTTGCTCCAATCTCACACATTCTTTGAAATGATTATTATTAGTAATTGCTTTCTTTAAAGATAATCAACCTAAGCAACTGAACTCCATATTTTTAGTTGTCTCTTTTCTCTTCAACAATTCCCAAAGACTCTTTCTAACCTACATGTTGAGTCTTTGGAGGATGTACTTCTGTTGATAATTTTCTGTAGTTCTATCTATGTAGATACACACACATACATACCAAAGCATTAGTGGGATATTTATTTAAGAGTGTTTAATTATACATCAGTTATTACTGGCCAAGTACTATGTATTTTTTCTTTTTAACTTTCATAGGCTCTTGTTCTATGCTATTTTCTGGAGACAAATGTAAAGCAGTATAATATGGTTGATAAAAATGTGATTGAAATTGGAGCTGGAACAGGGCTTATTTCCATTGTGGCAAGTTTATTAGGTAAGTAGGTATTATTTATTTATTTATTTATTTATTTATTTATTTATTTATTTTGCTGCAAAAAGCTTTATTGTTTCATTTGGTCCGATGCACGGGAGAGGGCTTCAGGGTGGTCAAAAGAATGGATAGTAATTTCATGGAGAGGCTCAGGTAAAAGCCAGACACTAGGGGAATGCAGACGGGCCCCTCAAAGGCCTCTGGGCTCCAAAGGCTCCTAGTCGTCCTTGAGGGTGAGCCTTTCTAAGGGATACTTGCCCAGCCCAGCCTTTGGGCCAGCTGTTAGTCAGGTGTCGCCCATCTTCTTGATGAATTTCACCTCCTCATCCAGGAAGTGGTTCTCCAGGAAGTCACAGAGCTGAGGGTCTGCATGGGTAGAACCCAAGGCATGCAGCTCTAAAATGGCCTGGTTCAGGTTCCTCTCCAAGGTCAGGGCAGCTTCCATGGCGTCCTGAGTTTTGCCCACTCATCTTGGGAAAGCTTCAGCACATCCTGGAAGAGAATGCGGCCGCCACGCTTGTTTTGCAACTTTAAAAAATGCTCAGTGCCCTTTCGCTTCTTCTCTGCCAACTCGCGCCCTCTGCCTCAAGAGCCACATCTTCCAGGTTGAAATAGAAGCCCAGAGAGAGGTAGGTGTAGGAGGCCCGCAGATACAGGTTGGCCAGACGGTTGACTGCAGCCTCCACCTCGGTGGAATAATTCTAATAAATTTGGCAGCTCACAGTTGTTCAGCAATAAGGAGTTAAGGTAGGGAAAAAAACCTGGTGTGTTGGCTGGTCCTGGAGGTGGTTCTGAGGGTGGTGACTGGATAAGATGCAGGAGAGTGGCCGGAGGCTGGAGAAGGGGCATCCCTGGTTCTGTTCTGTCCAAAAACCATTGAAGCAAGAGACAAATCCAGGACTGCCGAGGGCACTGCCTAGGACTAGGTATTTTTGATTGAATAGTGTTTAAAGAATTTAATGATCAAATATCATTATCTGCTTTAACTATTCAATGTACTATGACCTTGGCCTATTTTTAATTCCTTAATTGTTTGAATGAGCTTCATCAAGACACTACAAATTTTAAAGTCACCTTACTGGTTTCTTTTAGAATTTTCTGTGAAGTTGTATTAATTCTTCTCAGGGAATGCTAAGTCACAAATGTATTTTAATTTTGAGGTGCACTTAAGCATCTTGGCTGGCTGCTAGAGGAGATGTGTGAAATACTAAGTATAGGCAAAATCGACTCCTGCTGACTCTCATATTCTGTATCTAAATTTTAGCCCATTTTAACATTTCCATGTAGCCATATATTTCTTTTGGGTTTTGAAGTCCTCTGCTTTTATGAAAAAGCTCTGTTAGAATCGAGAAGGAATATTAGAAATCATGTCTGCTTTTAATTTTATGTATTTGCCCTTTATTTTCGCAGTCAGTTTCATTCTTCTTTTGCAACCTCTTGTTCTCTCACCAGAATCTTATTTTCCAGTTAAATGTGTGATGGTCTCTATGCATGCTTCAGCCTGCTCTAGTTAAATCTTTTTGTTGTTGTTGTTACAGATTGATTGTCTTGATTTAGCTGCCTTTTCTGATATGTGCTACACAAATCTTGATTTCCTTGATCTTCAGAAGTGCACACTCGCCACTCTAAAATCTTGAGAAGAACTCAAGATTTAGCAATTTACAACTTTCTAAAAACTGGGAAAATATAGGACCCTTGAAGTCCTCCTTAAATATATATAATTTCTCTGTCCTGATATTGCTTTCCAAAGTCATCATTCCATTTTGTATGGATAGAGTCTAAGGCACTATTGAAGGTTTCCCTATCTAGGAGCAGAATTTGTGTTTGGGCTGTCATTTGTTTCATTAAAAAGAATTATTCTTTCAGTATGCTTGTCTATCTAGACAAAAATATCAAAAGATTGAAGCTTTCTTTAGTCAGTATTCAAAAAATGGTGGTGTTCACTTCTCTAGACATAATGATATTAATAGTTAGATATTTTACACTCACTGTAAGTAAGGGTGAATTCCTTTTCTTGGGGTTTAAAAAATATTTGTAGAAAATGACAGAGCACCCACATTAGAGTTGAAGATTCATATTTCTGTGATTCTATCAATGATGTGCATATTTCCCTCCCATTTTAGTATTTTCCACAAAATACAATTAATGGCCAGAGGAACTTACCATTGGGACTAAGGAATGGATTCTAAACTGGTCTGGGCTGAACTAGACTTCTCTTCCAGTTCTGCTTTCCCATTGCTTACTGAGTCTGTTTTTGTCTGATGATGTGGAATTGACCAATCCTAGATTTATTTACACATTATTTTCAGGCTCTGCTGCTGCTCAAAGTTTACTTTAAGGGCCAAATTTTATCGATTATTGGACCTTCCAATTTCCTCCTGAAAATGACCACCAGTATTCACTTTTAACTAGGAAATGGTTTATGTTTTCTTCACCTGAGCATTCTGTTCTGCATCTGTGATCTTTGGCTGCATGAACACTATATGCAGCTTGACTTAAAATTAGGTCAAGCTGAAAATTTGGGCATAAACATGAATGTCATGATACTGTCAATGTAATGCCATTGAAAAGTCTTTCCTCCCCCCATTTCTCATATTTTACTACTTGCTATTCAATGATAGGATGCCCAATGTTGTATACACTTGTTCAGCCTCACAGGACTGGGGCTCAGAATTCTTTTAGGGAAGAAACTGGTCATCTTTTAACAATGACTTTTGATTGTTCCAGCAAGGATACCAAATCTTTTTAATTTCTTTTTCTCTTGATTAGTTTTTCCTAGCATTTAGTAGATAAATAGAAAATAACAGCAGCAACAACAAAACAAAGAAGAAAACATTGGAACAGAAAAGTGGAGTGCAATAGTACCATGGGAATCGAATTTTGTTAAGGGGAGGAATAAAACTGCCCTAGCATCATTTTTGAAAGGGATTTCTCTGCTGTGTGTACTGACCATTTTTTTCCTTGGGACTAGCAGTTGTGCAGAATTGCAATATGCATGTAGGTTTGAAGCTGGATTGTTTACTTTATCCCAAGAGGGTTACTTTTCTACTGCCCTTTGCTTCACAGGTGCACATGTGACTGCCACAGATTTACCTGAATTACTTGGAAACCTGCAATATAATATATCCCGAAACACCAAAAAGAAATGTAAGCATTTGCCTCAGGTTAAAGAACTCTCCTGGGGCATAGCTTTAGACAAGAACTTCCCCAGGTCTTCCAACAATTTTGATTATATCCTGGCGGCTGATGTTGTCTATGCTCATCCTTTCCTGGAAGAACTCCTCATTACCTTTGACCATCTGTGCAAAGATGCTACCATCATCCTCTGGGTCATGAAATTTAGGTTAGAGAAAGAAAATAAATTTGTAGATAGATTTAAGGAGTTGTTTGACCTAGAGGAGATTTCTAGTTTCCCTAGCTTGAATATTAAGCTGTATAAAGCTATGAAGAAAAATCGAAGGAGTGCATGATATCCTCAAAGGAGGACTTGGAAAGCAAAGGCAATTTCTAGTAGATGAAGACTTTAAAGAAGACCCTGGATAAGATGATGCAGCACTGACTTTCTCAAGGGGGAACACATGCGCGCGTGCGCGCACGCACATGCACACACACACACACTTACACACTTGCTATATCCAAGATGGCAATTTTCCAATTTATAGCACGTGGTTTTGGAGGATGGCAAAGCCATACTATGTGGTTAGGACATTGGTTAGGACAGTGTCTGCTTTTTTAAATTCCTACTTCCATAGAACGCTTTATTATTATGATCATTGTAATAAATAGTGCAATTATTGTTATTTTTAATGGATAACTGTAGAATGGTGGTTTTCAATAATGATATCTAAAAAAACCTTACATTATTCTCTCGTTAAAAGTAAAGAAATAAACTATAGTGGGATATGCAAATAAATCTGAATGGTAATGAATATACCATTACCATAATATAATGGTAAATGTTAGATTATTGTGGTTTTCGTTAGTGCCAGCCTATAGGCAGTCTATCATCTCTGGTTGGCAGGGTGGGCCTTCAGCACAACCTCTGAAATCAATCAAGCTTGTGGATTTGAGGTTATAGGCAAGGACATTTCACTCTGGTAAATGAAAAATGAATGGAAGCAAACATAAAACAGTTGGGATTTTGGAGGAGTTATTGCTTTATTTTTAAGCCAAGTACAGTTATTTTTCTTTATCACAAAAATAGAAATACATATAAAAACTTTGGATAGAAAATACACATAAAAAGATATAGGCTCTAATCTCAAATAACCAGACAAATGGCTGTTTAAAGTTTAAAGCTCTTCTGATGAACATATAGATCTAGATATTTGAAATCCTATGTGATTTTTTTTTTCACATGGGCCTTAAGAGATTAGAAGTCTGAAGTAATTAAAGTCAGTGAAAGGACAGCAAAAAATTAGAATTTTGTTCCATGTAACAAGAGTGCATTGGTTGGTAACTACTCTTCAGTGTCCCCAGGAATGTTTGCTAGGCTACCACAGTGTCCTTGGTAGCCTAGCAAGGCTTGCTCTCCTAAACCCAGCTCTTTTTGCTTTGCTGGAAGTTCTCAGTTCACTCAGGATGAGTAGAGCTAAAAGGATTATTTCCTAGGACCCTGATCTGTAAGCCAGATGCATGTATGTTGCCAGTGGATTCTTTGATATGTACAGTTCATAGGGCCATTTCTCACATAGTTTTCACAGCCTGTTGCGTACATAATCCTTTAATCCTCACAACCATTCTAAGAAGTGTAAGTAATGTCATTATCCATACCTCACAGGTAAAGAAACTGAGGCTGGGAGCTGTGAAGCCACTTGCCCCAGGCTATGCAGCTGCAGAGTAGCAGTGATGGGGCTCTCACGCCCTGGCTTGTTTGAGCACAGAGCCTGTGTTCTTCTTACTTCCTGCCTTTGTGTATAAAAACCAGTAATTTTTACTCTTTTTTAAAATGAGTAATTTCTTCAAAATGAAATACCCAGAAAGGTAAGCGAATACATTAAGGAGGACGAGAACTGTTCCTCCTTAAATCTTTATCTCTTTTCTTGCTTTAAGCGGATGGTCAGGGTAGTCCCATTTGGAAGGTGACATTTAAGCAAAGCTGGAAATTGGTGAGAAAAGTAGCAGTGTAGATATCTGTAGAAGTGTGTAGAGGGGGCTGGATTGTGTCAGTCTCTGCTGCAGTCTGGGTTCTCTGGAAGAAGACCCAGAGGTAGAATTTGATGTGCAGGTCATTTATTAGAGACTGCCTTTGGGATCAAGACCTGTGGGAAGGAGCAGAAGCATGTAGGACAAAAGTAGAGGTCAAGCTACACTGCTGGCCCAACTACAGCCACAGCTGACCTCCACATGGAATGCTGGACCCAGAGTGGCCTTTCAGAGGTGTTCCAGATTGGGTTGAAATGGCTGGGCCTTGATAGCCCCTTGTCATTCAGTCACTGCTGCTCTGAGAAGGCTCTGTGAACTTGGGTAAGGTGACTCTCTTCAGCAGACCTTGACAGCTGCAGACCATCTGCCATCAGCACTTCCAGCAGCAAGGTGATAAGTCATCCTGCAGGGTATCTGGGCAGTGTTCACCACAGCCTTTAAGGTCATTGAAAGAACTTTGGCTTTTCTTCTGGTGCCAAAGGAACACTGAATGCTTTGGAGTAGAGGAGTGAAAGCATATCATTGTATGTAAGGACCATTTCAAGGACATTTAGGAAGGGGCAAAGAGACCTGTTAGGAGGCTGTGGCAGCCATCCAGGCAAGAGGGGATGGCAATCTGCAGCAGGGAATGTGCCATGGAAGTGGTGAAAATGGTCAGGTTTATTACTTTTTAAAAAATATATTTTATTGATTTTTTACAGAGAGGAAGGGATAGGGATAGAGAGTTAGAAACATTGATCAGCTGCCTCCTGCACACCCCCTACTGGGGATGTACCGGCAACCAAGGTACATGCCCTTGACCAGAATCGAACCAGGGACCCTTCAATCCGCAGGCCGACGCTCTATCCACTGAGCCAAACCAGTTAGGGCTGAAAATGGTCAGGTTTAGATCTTTTTGGAAGCTAGAGCCAATAGAACTTCCCATCATATTGAATATGTGTGTGAGGAGAGAGAGGAGACAAGGCTGAATCTGAAGTGTTTGGTCCAAGCTACTGGGCATGAAATTGGAGGCATCAACTTAGAAATGGTGTGTAAAGCCCATTCAGGGAGCAAGAGTGAAGAAAGCAAGGACTGATTCCTGAGATTGAGCAACATTAAAAAATTAGACATAACTGTAGTCGAGATTTTTTTTCAAGATTCTGCTTGGACCCCAAAAAAGTTACATTAGTATCTGTTAACTCTGAGATATGTATTTTCTACCACGGTGATTTTGGACTGGTCCTTAGAGGTCCAAGATCCCTCAAAGTTACCTCAGGTGTCTCTAGGAGTATTTTAAGTGCAGCAGCTGGAATCGAGGGATAACAAGAGAAAAAATGGCTCCTTTCCTAAAAATGCTTGAATATCTCTACTAAGCTATTTTTAGGTAGGATAAAGTGTCCTTACTTCAAAGACTGTGTTAGGACCATATGGTTCATAACAGCTCCTCTTTCTCTAAGTGTCAATCTGTCAAACATGGTGTTCAATATCCATTGTTCTATTCTGTTTATAGCCTTCATTTGCAAAGTTTAACGCCCACCCACACACATTGTGCCCCTCCTGTTTCACTTCATTCTGTGTGCTTGTCTACTTTTACCTTTTTGCTGTAGTTTCTCCACACTTTTCTATATTCAATTTTATAATAATTTAATTTTAAAAATATAATTTGAATAAACTTTTTCTAACTCATAGTTTTTCTTTTATAGCTAGGAATTAAATTTGTCAACTTTAACCCAAGAGAATTATGCTGTGAACTTTGTCTTTACCTGACTTCTTTTGAGAAATTAAACTATATTAATGAAAACCTCATTCAATTCTTACAGTAACTTTCTGGGTTTCTAAAAAAATAAATATACCAATTATCAAGGTTTAAATAAAGGTTATCATGGTATAGTTATTGCTTAAAATTTACATGTTATGTACATGTAATACCCAGTGTTGTGCTCCAGAGTGCATCAACTGACTTTAGGAAACTAAGTGCTATCTTAGAATAAAATTCTTCTGTCTTAGAATTTTCTGACATATCCTATTTTATTTGTACCAATATTTTACCTACTATAACTTTAAAAAAAATGGTTTTCATTCTTTATTTATATTCAGTTCTCTTTTTGGATAAAGAATTGTGGCATTGGGTGACTTCCTGACAGATTTGGAGCCAACTGTGTACACTCGCTATTTTGAAAGAAAAAAATGAGGAAAAACAATAGAATGGACTCTCCTCCACCCCCCACTTTAAATCCTTAGATTCCAGGAGCTTGGTTCTTTCTGTGATTGCCTGGTCTTTATAGACAGAGAATATGCCCAATTTGTTTTAAGCAGTGCTATTGGCATGTGAGCTGATACATGATTTCTGAATACTTTTGGAAATAGAACATGTCCCCTGGATAGGATTTTGGTGTACTAATTTTAAAAACAAGCTGGAACCTTGGGTTCTAGAAATAAAAGACAAAGTCAACCATAAGTAGATCAGCTAGGCAATAAAATTGATAAGCTTAGGAGAAAATTAATATGCTGTACCTCTTCATTTAACTCCATTTTAGCTTAGTTTTCATGGAAATCTGCATGTGGAGAAAGTAAAAATTGTCAAATATTGCATTTTCCACACCGTATTATCCTATATAATTAAAGGCTAATATGCAAATCGACCGAACAGTGGAACAACTGGTCACTATGTGCATACTGACCACCAGGGGCAGACGCTCAATGCAGTACTCCACAGCAGTACTAAGGATGTCTGACTGATGGCTTAGGCCAGTGGTCGGCAAACTGCGGCTCGCAAGCCACATGCGGCTCTTTGGCCCCTGGAGTGTGGCTCCTCCACAAAATACCAACTTCTGCGCATGGGCCAAGAAGTTTCAATCGCACTGTACATGTGCGCCCACACATGGTATTTTGTGGTAGAGCCACACTCAAGGGGCCAAAGAGCCACATGTGGCTCGCGAGCCGCAGTTTGTCAACCACTGGCTTAGGCCCACTCCCCACAAGCCATCAGTTGGACATCCCCTGGAGACTCCGGGACTGCAAGAGGGCACAGGCTGGGGTGAGGGACCCCCTCCCCCAAGTGCACGAATTTCATGCACCGGGCCTCTAGTAATAATAATAAGAAACAAAATTGAGAATGGAGCAGGAAAATAATTTTACAAAATGTAGGGGAATATGGCAAAGCAAAATTTAAAAACCATAGGCATTTGTGAGTGTTTGTGTGTGGAACTCTTTTTTTAAAAAAATCCTTATTATTGAAAATATTACATATGTCCTTTTCCCCCCCATTGACCCCTTCTGGAACTCATTCTTTATATCTCCTTTATGAAGCCAGGAAATAGTTCACAAATAATTTCCCCATCCAGGTTTTGGCGTTTTTAAGTTTCTCATGTGAAATTAAGTCTAGAATATTGACTTGCAAGCTCAATTTCAATATTTGCTCTGCTTCCACACAAGATCCACACAAGATCAAAGACAGTGT
Organism: Myotis nattereri; assembly: GCF_964212035.1. Lineage (NCBI taxonomy): Eukaryota > Metazoa > Chordata > Mammalia > Chiroptera > Vespertilionidae > Myotis > Myotis nattereri. The sequence continues at coordinate 37,472,534 of NC_138076.1, read as the reverse complement.
TCTGCATAATTATGTGGTCATATTAATGGGACAGTTATGTCTTTGGTGGCTTAGTTAGCATCAGTTTATTATGTAGTCATATTAACTCCTTTTATTAAGAGTTCCTGAGCTGGACATTCGTGTTTACTCAAATTATGGATAGCTATGTAGTATTTAGATTTCTGAGCACACACCATTGACTGCCTATTCTACTGAGTTAACCTGTGGCCTCTATCATGAACAGTGCTTTTATTGGCAAAGCTCAAAGACTTGAGCTTTTCTCTCTCTTAATTTCTTTGTTTCTAAGGCAATTGTCTTTCCTTGAAATCTGTTCAAGTTTTAGTTGGCACTCAACCATCAAGGAATTTAAAAGTATCATTAAAAATGAAAACAGATGTTCAGGTTAATTTTGTTATAAATGGAATTAATAAAAAAATAGAAAAATATTGGATATCTGCTGCTAACTGCTAACACTTTACCATACCAAAAAATATCATTTGGTTTTCCAAACAAAAGTACAAACTAAGTATGATTTAAACAAGGCATTTAAAATATATTATAGTAGCCAGGCATTATTTAATAATGCCATAAATTCAGGGCATAAGGCTTCTGAAAATTACTTGGTAAATGCTAGATTTTGTAGTTTAGGTTTTGAAAATTTTTGTATTTTCATTGTCTACAGTCCATATATTTATACACTTCTTTGTTTTAATTTAAAATTATGAGTCAGCCTCTTACCTTTACTGCCGTTTAAAATTTATTTTTTGTGTCGTGATTTAATTTGGGTTTTCTTATCTAGTGCCATGATTTAATTTGGGTTTCTTATCGCTTTCTGTATTTTCTTTGTTGGAACAGTATAAATCATAATGGCAAAGGTTGTCTCTTTGTCACAAACCATCATAAATAAGCCCAAAGAACAAGCCATAAAAATGTAAGAAATTCTTAGATTAAAAACTATGAGTAATGTTTTTTACTTACCTGGTGTTCAGAGGTAAAAGTGCAGACTGCAACTAGTAAATTATTAACACTTTTCTACCAAGGATTTCCTTCTTCCTTAGGAACTCTGTGACTAATAGGTAGTCAATTTAAGAATTAGAAGGGTGTCAAACATGATAAACATTTTATAATCATATATTAAAAACAGGAATTGAGGAACAACTATAAGATTATAATTTATGCTATAATTCTTATAATAAACATGGCAGATCATAAGAATGTGTAGCATTCTTGGGGTGAGGGAGCCCCCAAAGTACTAGAGCTGTTGGGTACGGGTGTCATATGAAGGTAATTCAGAGAGACTTAAAGGCAATTATTAAAATGCAAAAGAACTAATTTAACTGCCTTTTACTTTCCTTGGATTATATTTTTCTTCTTCAGGAAATCATTTCATGGTTGTCATCCATGCATCCATGCATCCATCCATCCATCCATTCATCCAACACTTACTGAAAATCCACAATATGCCAAGCAGGGGCTACAGACACACAGTGAATAAGGTAGATGGGCCAGTCCTCCTGGAGACAAAGCTTAGTGCAAATGGTCAGATGCAGGGAAGTCAATGCATGGACACTTTTACTGTGTGTTGGGTGAATGATAGGAAGGAACCTAAACTACAACCAGGGATTCAGTGAGAGCTTCCTGGAGAAGTGACCTGTAACTGGGCAAAAGAGATAAAGAGGGGAGAGAGAGGACATATTCTGGGCAGAAGGGACAACGTGTAAGACACTTTAGAGACAGACAAGAGTGACGTTTTATAAACTACTCACATAGCTTTTATTAACCCTTGCTGAAATAATAACTCCGTTATGGAATAGTCACTGCTCTCAGCACTGTTTTAGACATTTCACATGTAGTACCTCTGAATTCTGTTGGCTATCCTAGAGATATTAGCATAACTTACATATGAAGTAACTGAGGCTCAGTAGGAGTAAGTGAGTCACAAGTTTATGTACATGGTGTGTAGAGTGAGATAGGAACCTCAGTCTATGGTATCAAAATTGTGCTCTTTTCAGGGTACTGCCTCGTGTCCATTTTCCACTCTGAGCCCTGCAAAAAAATTCTAAATGTTATATTTGTTCTAGCTAATTTGGAGGAATCCAATTTAGTGAATATTGTCTTTATTTGCCCCCTGAGCACAAACTTGTGTAAGTGGGATACTGTCGAGATGAACCTCCATGAACTCCTTTTCACAATATATCATGAAGAGTATGATTTTATGAATGTATGTATATATCCAGCAAATACTTAAATACATTTTTCTTTGCAAGGAATATTGGATAATTATTAGGTTAATTAGTTTAAAGATATGTAGTGATCTTAAAATAGCCAGTGTGGGGGTAAAAAAAGGTTTTCTTGTGCAAAGGGTACTGAGGTGGAAGGAAAAGTTGATCTTTTTCTTGCAAGATGGCTCAGGCAGAATGAAGCAAAGGAAGTGTAGGATGTCCTCAGGTGACTTTTCAGCAAAAAAGGCCAAGGGGTGGGGTTGAACTTTAAAACATCATCCGATCAGTCAATGATGGTAGTGTTTATAAGCTTGTTACTAGGTGGCAAGCTCACTGCATCAGCACAAAGGTAAGCCCTGGGTGATGTGAGCACACCAGTTCCCGGAAACCACCTTTCAGCAACCTTTCAAGGAGAGGGCAGTGTTGACTCAGGCAGCACAGTCTTCCGAAGCCAAAGAGGAGCGCCATGGGTCTCCGACCAGGAGATTGGAGGAACACCACATGTCTGCAGCAAAGTGCTTGGCTAAGTGCAAATGGCCTTCAGCCTCTGTTAGCCTGAGGTTCTTCAGATGACTGACACCTCGATTCTGGGAGGTTGATATTGCTGATTAAGCCCTCAGACGTTGGCCGGAGGCCTGGACAGGTGACAGGATGTAAGCCGACGCCAGTGTGGGCGGCTCAGCCTGCTTCCATGATGTCAGAGGAGGACAAGCTGTCAGAGCTGTCATGTGAGGGCCAAGCTCAGAGGACTGACTATGCCATTTGCCTCTGAAGAGCGATGTGAGCCAAGAGTAGCCACGGAATGTTCCAGAATCGAGAGAAGGGGAAAAAGGATGTATCTAAAATTACTGGTGGGACACAGCTACCCTGGGCAGTCACAAGTTCAAAGGCAGGAGGGTAGGAATGGAAATTCTAGGGAGAAAACTGCAAGGTTATTGAGAAAGAGAAATCACAAGATAAGTTCCTCTAATAGTCTTTTTATTGTATATATTACTGGTCGATGTTACGTTCACCAGCAGTATGTGAAGCCTGCTGCCTGATATCTCTGCTAAGCAAGTGACTGAATATGGAGTGTGATAAGGGCCAAAGTGGAAGCCAACATCTGAGGAAAATTCAGCTTGGTTGCCGATATAATCTACCTCAGATAAAAAGCTTGCTTTGATTCTGTCATATGCTTCTACCATCTAGGTGAGAAAAGCTGAGGATTTGGATACCCTTCCTCCAAAGCTCCTGGAATAAAATCTGAGTCTGAAATTACCCATTATTGCCACTGGGGGGCCCCTGTGATCTGTAAAATAAACTTTTCCTTCTGAATATATAAGTGAAAATAAAAGAAATGATTTAAACAAATGGATTGAATTATGAAAGATTATATGCAAATATATCAAAAGCGGTAAGGGGTAAATACACAACAGTATAATGTGATAAGTAGGTGGTGCTGTCCTCCTTAATTAGGGATTAGTTAAGTTCTATCTCTTGCCTCAGCGCTGTGCACGCTTTATGAAATAAATTCTCCAAGAAAAGGAAAAATAAGGGCTGGTTTCCAGGTTTTTTTAATGCTATACAGGTGTTCATTGGTTGCAAGTGTGTGTGTGTGTGTGTGTGTGTGTGTGTGTACCTGTGTGAGAGGTGGATGGGAGGGGAAGGAAGAGAAGACTGTTAAGAGGACGATGAGAGGTAGCCAGAAGAGACTACACTGGGTGGGATAGGAAGAGAAGTTTTGATTCTTTTTTTTTTAAAATATATTTTATTGATTTTTTACAGAGAGGAAGGGAGAGAGATAGAAAGTTAGAAACATTGATGAGAGAGAAACATCGATCAGCTGCCTCCTGCACATCTCCTACTGGGAATGTGCCCGCAACCCAGGTACATGCCCTTGACCGGAATCGAACCAGGGACCTTTCAGTCCGCAGGCCGACGCTCTATCCACTGAGCCAAACCGGTTTTGGCGAAGTTTTGATTCTTATAGCCTGAGAGGGAAATATCTGGCCACACTCCAATTTCTTGTACCAGAGTGGCTCTCACACGTGGGTGGGCTTCAGATCCCCTGGGAGGGCCGCACCCCAGAGTTTCTGATTGAGTAGATCTGGAGGGGGGCATTTCTAACAGGTTTCCAGGTGATGTGCTCCTGGTCCGGGGGCCACACTTTACACTTCAGTGTTAATCATTTGAGACTGGGGTATTTGGCACATAAGGGAGATGCCTCCATCTGTTTATTATGTCTCCTCTATTTATTTCCTCTATTGTATCTGATAATCCACATCTTAAAATGTACCCTCTTCCTGGAATGAACACTTTTCCCCATGAGACCTTCCATGAACCCCCTCGATAAATTCCTGCAGGCTTCATCTCTTCTAAGTTGTTGGGAAGACAACTTTATTCAACAGTGCGTGATACAGACTAACCTTTTGGCTTGCACTTTTTTAATGTTTATGTCCACTTTTAGTTTAACACTTTGAGCACACTTATAAATAGTCTATGAAGTGAAGACAGTGAGAAAAATTGTGTAGAGATTATTTCACAAAGACTAAAGGGATATTTCTTAGCATTCTAGATTGGAGACTGAATATAAATGCTTGTAACTTATTAAAGAATAGACAGTGACAATGCTTAATTTTATTGCTATAGCATGTAATTGCTCCATATTCAGACAGGCTCTTAATTTAAAAATGCATTGATATTCCTAGTAGCAGAGATGACTCCAAACCCTTACATTGTCTTTAGAGGCAAAGTTCTGATATACACAAACTAGAGGTCTGGTGCACGAAATTTGTGCAGGGAGGGGGGTTGTCCCTTAGCACAGCCTGCACCCTCTCCAATCTGGGACCCCGCGGGGGGTGTCCGACTGCCGGTATCGGGTCTAGATGGGCAGTTGGACATCCCTCTCACAATCCGGGACTGCTGGCTCCTAACTGCTTGCCTGCTTGTCAGGCTGATCGCCCCCTAACTGCTCCCCTGCTGGCCTGATTTATGCCTAACTGCTCCCTTGCCGGCCTGATCGCCCACAACTGCCCTCCCCTGCTGGCCTGATTGCCCCCAACTGCCCTCCCCTGCTGGCCTGATCACCCACAACTGCCCTCCCCTGCTGTGACCTGCCTCCTCTGCGCGAGGTGGAAGAGACACTGGGACCGGCCTCCTCCACGCCGCACAGAGCTGCAGGACCCCCAACCCTCACCACGAGGAGTAGCCACTGGGCCCCGCCTCCACTGTGCGCACAGCCATCTTGTGACAGCCATCTTGTGATGATGTGAGGGCGTGACACCACCTAGGCTATTATTAGTATACATAGATAATGACAGCATTTGGGGTTGAATTTCTGGTGGTCCAAGGGAGTTTGTCAGGCCTGGGGTGGGAGCAGTGGAAGCTTAGTTGAGGATAGTTTTTGATTTCATCAATGCTAGATAAGTGAGAAGATGCTGGCATTAGTGAGATTTTTTTTCTTTTTAGCACAAGTGAAGTATTCTGGCAATGGTGTATAATATTTGTTTTCTTTTAAATTTTTAATGGATTTTTTTTTTGACAGAGAAACATTGATTTGTTGTTCCACTTTATTTATGCATTCATTGGTTTCTCCTTATATGTGCCCTGACTGGGAATCGAACCTACAACCTCGACTATCAGGATGATGCTCTACCAGTGGTTGCCAACCGTGGTCCACGGATCATTGGTGGTCCGTGAGGTCCGAAAGGTTGGCGACTGCTACATGAGCTATCCGGCCAGGGCCTCATTGGTTAATTCTTGTATGTATCCTGACCAGGGATTGACCTTGCAACCTTGGCATATTGGGATGATGCTTTAACCAACTGAACTATCCATACAGGGCCTCCTGTCAAATTTGTGATGAATTAGAGTCATATTCTTTCACGAAATTGACATACTAATACCTCCAACTAGATAATTTAAAGAACTGGAATTCATCATCATCATTATAAGAAATAATTTTAAAATAAAAGCAATTAGAAAATTCTGGAACTGGGGGTGGAGGGAGGTATTCCTTTTCTTAAGCTCACAGTCATCTTGTTGAAATATGCTGGCTCAGAGCAGTAGTTCTCAATCTTGGCTGTCAATCAGAACCCCTGTGAAGCTTTAGAGCAAGCATGTCAAACTCAAAGGCTAACACAGGCCAAATAAACAAGGTTTAAGTTTATGTGGGCTGCAAAAAAGCAAAAGCTTCAATTTTCATAGAAACATAGGTTTATTTTAAAGAGACATGCTGAATACAAAGGGCTGAAATAAATGAGTAATCAATGGAACATTTTAATAAAAATATTTTTTCTTGAACATTAACTTACCAGACACTGAATAACTGCACAAATCAATAAGCATAATGCAAATAAACCTATTTTTCTTGTTCTCCAAAAGCGAAATATTGCCTGTTGTGCACACCAAACAAGTCAGTCCAAGACTAATGATGTGGCAATCGACTGCTAAAATATTCGCTGCTAGTATTAGTGGAGAGAAATGGTGCACCTGTGCATAAGACTCTTAAGGGGAATGAATGCAACACGATTATAGTAATCAGTCATTAGCGAATGTTGTAGTTCGTTATTAATAATTATAACAGAATATTGTAAAAATTAAGGTATGAAATTTTTATGAAAATGTTTCTTGCATAGCGTTATATTGGCTGGGCCACAAAAATATTCATTGTGGGCCACATGTGGCCCGCAGGCCGTGAGTTTGACATGCTTGCTTTAGAGAGATGCCGTTTCCCTGGCCCTGTTTCAACTTACTGAATTAGAACCCAGGGGTTGGATGGGTACATTCTGGTGCAGAAACCTGTTGATTGTCATTTTTGGGGAAGTATTGATTTGGCGTATAGGACTAATCATGTTCAGAGTGACTCTTTTTGACTCTTTTTGCACTCTTCATGGTTCGAGACTTACTGAATCACTTATGAATTCCAAGTTTTCTCCTTGCATGTAATTGCCAAGTAGAGAATTTTCCACATGAAAGCCTCCAATTGTATTGAAACCAACCTCAGACATAGCCTAGGATGCGTTTCCCTGGAGCTCAGTCAATACCGATTAATTGTTTTTGGAAGAAAGAAAACATACTACCTCACATCAGCACTGGAATATTAATTGATCTAATCAATATAAATTGGACTGTTGCCATGTTAGATACAAACTAACAAGCTTAACAAGCCACTACTCCATTTTTCAAGGATCCCAGGAGTTCAGCATCCCAGGAGGAGACTCCTGCTTTTCACAAAGCAGTGGGCAGGTGTGATTTAGAAAGGAGCACTCAGTAGGGAGTGAGATGTGTCAAGCTGAAGGAAAACACCGAGTGATAGCCCTAACCGGTTTGGCTCAGTGGATAGAGCGTCGGCCTGCAGACTCAAGGGTCCCAGGTTTGATTCCGGTCCAGGGCATGTACCTGGGTTGCGGGCACATACCCAGTAGGGAGTGTGCAGGAGGCAGCTGATAGATGTTTCTCATTGATGTTTCTGATTCTCTCTCTCCCTCTCCCTTCCTCTCTGTAAAAAAAATCAATAAAATATAATTAAAAAACAAAACAAAACAAAAAAACCACACCAAGTGATAGCATCTCATCAAGTGTTTTTGGCATATTGGGTTGCTTTTGAAGAAATTAATGGCTCCAGAAGTGATTCAGAATTTTTATGCAAAAATTATTTTAAATACAATGTGTTATGAAGTACCCAAAAGTATAGATTATTAGGAACCTGAAATTTAAAGCTACCTTACAGGTTTAGGAGTTCGACCACTTATTTAGTGCAAAATTGTCTTCTAAGGTATTGCTAATAGATGGTGAATGGGCATTCTTTCACAGACCCCTCTTACAAGGCAGTATATTCTAATTATGAGAAAGTATGTCCTTATATGGAGCAGAAATATGCTTGTCTCTTATATCCAACAAAAGATAATTCTTTCCCACACAAAACAAACCTTTTCTACACAATTACCATGAGAGAAGTATGACAGTCTGTCTTTTTCAAGCTAAACATCTCCAGTTCTTTTTTTAATCATAGGTTATATCCTCTGGACATACTCCAATTCCTCAATATCTCCTCTTAAATTCTAGTCTCCAAAACTGGAAGCAGTGTGCAGAAGTGGTCTGACCCATATGGAGTGAACTTTTTCTGAATGGACTTAATACTTTAGCAATAGAATACAGGCAGTGACTCTACTTCCTTCTTGATCTGGAAGGAATCAAGAAGTGTTGCTTCTAGGACTCTGACTTTAGTTGGTCTGTAGGAAATGGAGTACCGGAATGCATCAGCATACATGGCTGGATCCACCAAGGGAGATTATGTTACAATGGAATTCTTGTGGAAATTCCTACCCTCTATAAACTCAAAGAATTATTTGCTTTGCAAGATCATAGTCCACTGTTTCCCTTTTAGTAACGGATGAAATTCCTCAAACCCATGCAAGGGTTGAGCAATATGTAAGAGGGAGTGGTCATTCACCAGGAGCAACTGGGAAATTGTAGGTACCTATCTGAACTTGGCTCCCAGATTAAGGGCCAAGAAGGGATATGAGTTTTATATTTGGCATTAGGCATCTTTCCTACATATAGGTTCATTTAGGGAATTTAAAGCCAAATATAAAGATCATATTTTTTTAAAAAACCATTTGAGTTTTTTTAGAAAGCTCAAGTTAAGTCATAGTAATAAACCTACTTTTGAACTTTCCTTTTAAAAAGAAATCCACTTACCATTTAACACAGTTTGATTATTTCTAAATAGTTTGGAGACAAAGATAGCCATATTGACCACTAGAGTTGGCATGTTTATGTCCACTTTTTATTTGGAGTGAATTTTCAAGGTCTGTTTATATTTTCCTATTGCAGACATAAACCACAATATTGGTGTAAAAATATATACTTCTCACTAAAAAAAAGAGAGAATATTATATTGGTCTTATTATGGCTCTACTCTTTGGATTTGCTTGGTCTTGAGAAACTGAGGATTCTTAATCCAAGGCAGTTGATATTATTATTATTAAGCAAGTAGTGCTCTTTCATCTTCTGTAGGACTGTGATTCTTCCGATGGACCACAGAAGTGACTGATTTTCCTAGGGAGTCACTGAAACCCTCGACAGTGTTCACAGAGGCCTGTTTTTCATGTCCAGTTCCTTGCTCATACCCAACATAGCTCTTTTCTATCAACAATATACCTTTCAAAGGGGAGCACAGGCCTCTACAATGTCATTGGGGGAAGATTTTAATTTGCTAACTTTAATTCCCTCTAGAAAAATTATTTCTCTTGATAGATCATCCTAAATACTATCTTGTTTTAAACTATTTCAAGTCTTTTGGATAAGCACAAAACATGTGTAACCTTAGATTTAGTTAACTTTTTACAGTGCTATGGGTCATCAAATGAAAATAGCCACTCAGGTGAAAAAATCTTTAAGAGACATAATTTCTCTCTTTTGTCTTGGTCAATATTTATACACAGGACATTTTGTTTTTTTGTTAGGAGAAAGGTTGTTGCTAATTGAACGACTCAATATTTTTTTTGTTTTTCTTTCCTTTGGTAGCAATTTAAATTCCTCAGATTTGTGTGCATTATCATTTTGATGGTTTCCAGCTCTATTACTAACTTAAAATGAGAGTTCTGTTAGAATTTTTGTTTTTATTCATTGAAGAATACTCAAAGACATTAATAAACTGATTTGGAATTTTAATAGACTATCAGCAATACAACCAGGCAGCTATAATTGGATGTCAAGAAATCTGTTGCTTTGGGAGCTGGATCCTTAAAATGTTTTGTGCAGGAAGAGGGAATTGTTTGCACTGACACATCTGGTCCAGATAGAACCAAGTGGGAGGATGGCATCAATGGTCTTCTGGTAGAGAGACATTCTACAGGATGCTCTGTTTGCACATTTTCACTTCTGTTTTCTTCAAACTCACTATAAGAGAGTTCATCTAAAAAAGCCCTTTTTGAATGCAAAGGCAAAATACAAATGTCAGGCACAATTCATATGGAATTTAAATTCACTCATGCTTCAGATCATCTTTAGTATGTTTCAGATGGTAAATTGAAGAGAAAGAAGATTTGGCTTTGTGGAGACAGAGTAAAATATGAATTAGTCTATTTGATTAGCTGTCCTGATAGATGTTACCAAGAAATACAATAAGAAAAATTAAACTCTTCACTGTGAGCAGTTTAGTTAAAACAACTTAGTAATTCAACTTATTGGGTTTTCAAATGTAAGTCAACAAAAGCAAAAATAAAGACTTGCTTTGCAGAGATTTACCCGCACACATCCATTCCTCAGTAAACTATATATTTTAAAAAAAGAACAAGTATATATGATTTTGCATGAGAACAACATGAATGGATTAAAATAACTTTGGGAACCTTATTAAAATGCTTTCTGACTTCCTTGGGTTTACATTTGTAACATAAGCATTAATACATATTTTATCCTTGGTTTCCTGGGATTGTGAGAGAAAACAGAATAAGAACATAAAATGAAATCTTTGTGAGAGCCGGTTAGGAAGTAATAATAATTTTATTGTGTAGTTTTGATATATATTAACAACCAAATGAAATAGCTTATTGTGCAGAATCATACTTAAGCAGCTTATAACTTTTTAAAAATACCTTCTCTTGGAATTGAGTAAAACTTCTGTATAGTGAAGTCCCTGTTAACTTAAGTATAATTTGAAAAATTTACCTGGATTTGAGTATTTAAAATGGCTGAGAGGAAGCTTGGGAAAATGTGATTTTCAGGTACATTTTGCAATGGAAAGAGACTGTTTGCATAGTAATGTCCATCCATCAGTCCATGTATTTGAAAGTGTGTGCTCTGGATGCCAAAGGCAAAATGAATAATGTACAGGCCTGGATCCCCAAAGGGTTGGGCAGAGGAGGCAAATGTCTGCGAGACTGTGGGAGGGGTGAGGGGCCCACCCCTAGTCCAGACGGGCTGCCATCGTTGTCTGTCTTATGTTCATGTGAAATGTGGTTCACCTTTCTGTCATTCTTCATTGTTTCTGGACCTTGATTAGATGCTCAGGTTTTTGAGCTCCTACTTCAATAAGAAAACTAATGCACACTCTCCTTAGGGGCGATAAAATTGAGATTGCATTTAAGATCAGGAAGTTAGGAGTGAATTAACCTGGGGCTTTATCACTGAAATGCATTTTCATCCTTATTTCCAAATGTCACATTTGCTTTCTCATACACCATAGACACAGAAAACCTAAACCACACCTTTGCTAAATTATGATATTTTAAGATAACACTTTCCTTGATCTCTGTGAAGCTCATCAGGATGACAGCATCGCTTTCTGTTTTCTGGCACAGCTAGGAAACATGCCATTTGCTCATGCCTTTCAGCACATAATAGTTCAATGACAATGAACATTTTGAGGGCCAGGTACCTCTTCTTTGGAGTTAAAAATTGAGGTTCTAGTCTTCTTCCAGTAAACATTTCTTCAAACATTCAGCTGCCCATCTTTCTCTCAAGGATTATCAATGTTGTTTCCTAAATATTGCCCTTAAAATAGCCATCTAACAGTCTCTCTGACTTTATTTTTCTTCTACTCCAACCCATTTTATACAGTATTTTTTTTTAGAAATAGCTTCTTTATTTTTTATTTTTAATGTATTTTATTGATTTTTTACAGAGAGGAAGGGAGAGGGATAGAGAGTTAGGAACATCGATGAGAGAGAAACATCGATCAGCTGCCTGCACACCCCCTACTGGGGATGTGCCCGAAACCAAGGTACATGCCCTTGACTGGAATCAAACCTGAGACCCTTCAATCTGTAGGCTGATGCTCTATCCACTGAGCCAAACCGGTTAGGGCTACAGTATTGTTTTTTAAAAACAGAATCTTAAGGGACCTTTCTGCGAACATTTATTCATTCAAAGCTTCCAGAAGGAAGGACACTCAGTAGTGAATGAGGGACAAAATGAACACCGACTTAGCTGACCACACCAGGTGAATTGTCCTCCAGCTGATCCAATCAGGTCACTTCCCTACTTAAAATTCTTCTGTGGTACCCTGTTGCCTATAGACTAAAGTTCAAACTTGTTTCTAGATAGCAGATAGGCCCCTGCCAAACTTCCTTATCCGGGCTTCCTTAGCCTCTGTCACTTTTCTTTCCCTCTCTCTTTTCAACTGTCTGCCTCTTTCTTCACTCCATTCCATTTCCCTTACAAAGTTGCTACTCAACTACTCACTCTTCCCAAGGTCACAGTGCTCTCTCTCAGGCCCTTCCTGCTCTTCTCTCTGCTCTCTCAGCCTGGAACCCTGCTCCCATTTTTGTTTTCTGCTCACTTTACAAAGACCCAACTCAAATGACCCTCCTCTCTAAACTTCTCTCTCCTGAGGTAGCCTGGGATAGCTGTTTACATTGCTTTGTCATTATTAGTTCTCATCTCTACCCTCTCAACTAAACTGAACTCTCGCCGAGGGAGAGTTTATGCTTTGTTATTGTTTTCTTTAATCCTTACCTGAGTATATGTTTTGATTGATTTCTAGAGAGAGAGAGGAAGGGAGGGAGCTAGAGAGAGAGAAACATCAATCAGTTGCCTCCCTTATGTGCCCCAACCGGGAACAAACTCACAACCTAGTCATGTGCCCTGACCGGGAATGGAACCCACAACCTTTTGGTGTATGGGATGATGCTCCAACCATCTGAGCCACCTGTCCAGGGCAAGAGTCTATGCTTTTTATTTTTGTACCCAATTGCCTGGCACAGGGTCTGACACATCATAGATGTCAATAAATGTTTGTTGACCGAGTAAATGAAAGAATGTCACCTCCCTAGCTAGTGTTACACATTTTTCAATTTGCTCCAGGCACTTTAATTTTGGACTTTAGCCAAGAGCATCAGTTTGGCTGCATGGAATGAACTCAATTACTTGCTGTAAATTCTATTTCTTTACTAGCCTTTAAGTAACCATCCAGTTATTTATCCTTTGTCATATTGAAAACAGTGTTGAACATTTGCTATTGTCAGGGGGTTTTGCCAGTCATTGAGAATAACAAGATGTCCAGGCCAGATACCTCATTGCCTTCATTTGAATTCCTTCTAGGAAGGGAAGTGGAGATTGAGCAGGACAAATTTATCTTCTTACACACTTCTTCTGGCAGTTTTGGTTCTGGGCTAATCTTTCAATTCCAATAAAAACTTGAGTAAGGTGAGGGCAGGACCAGTTGACATATTGATCTGGTTATAAATGGCCCTGAAAGGTCCCTCTTGGCTTTGGCTAATGTCTGAGCTCAGGCTGCTCTGCAAGGCTGTATTATTTCTAGGTCAACCATTTCTTGGTTCTTTTCTCCCAAGCGAATGCTTAAAAACTCACATAAAAAGTATTTTCTAAGTAACGCAAAGGTGGAAAGTGAACAGTTTTTGTTTAGCTTCCAACTTACTGTTCTTAGGAAGACAGAAGGGCATTACCTTATATGCTGATGCTCTAGTTTATTTGTTATGATTTTGTTTATCAAATGCCCCCTCCCTTTTCTATTCCTCTCTGCTCAGCCTTCAGAAAAGTGCTGGCATCTGAGTTACGTGAGAGGGAGGAGCAAGTTTTGTAAGATGGCAGAATGCCAGCATTCTTTTACCTTCTGTTGTCTTGTGAGTGATGCCAAGTCATCTGGTGGCTACTTGTAGCAGAGGAAGGGATTATTAATTGTTCCCTGACAATTCTGTCAAGGATTTCTCAAACCACTGACTTAAGTAGCTATGGTAAAGATGTTAGAATGACACACACATGGGAACTTAGTAGAATAAATATTCTAAAAAATAAAAGTTTTGCACAGGTCTTATTTTCCTTATTTTCACACCACCCCCCTCATCTCTCATGAAGTAGGCAGGATGAATATATAGAGAAGCAAAGCTAAGACAAATGACAACATCTCTTCCCAGCCACTGAGTGACCTGGTTGCACAGTAATGAGTATAAACAGCGTGGACTCTGTGGCAAGGGAGAGAAAAATGCTGACAGAGCACTTGCTTTGATTGGATTTATAATATTATAGGAAGAAACTGAAAGTGAGAGGGAGCGGTAGGAAGGGGTGAGGTAATATGGGGTGAAGATGGGGAGACCTATTTATGGCTGTTCAGTGTCATAACTCAGCAGCTTTGTTTTGCCCACGCAGGGAACTGACCTTCCCCAATACTCTTGTTTGACAGCCTGAGAGAATAAATTCCCCCTTAATCCACCTCCCAGGCCCAGCAGAGGCAGCAGGAACAGAGCAGCTCCATGCAGAACCAATAAGTTCACTTCCAGAGGCGAAAGGGTAATTCGTTCTGCCTGCTCACTCCATCACTGACCTTTCTGTCCCACTGCTGCCCAGGGTACCAATTAGTGCTAATTGCTGCCGATGGTGGTGAAAGATTCTGTGACAAGTCTCTGCTAAGAAAAGGGCTAAGACCCCTAACTCATTTCATGTAGCGTATGCCCATGAGAGGAGGTACTTTGGGATAATTCAGCAATAAGTCTGGGCTGGGAAAAAGAAGATCATTACCAAGAGCACGGTGGTTTTCAACAGGCCTGTCTCATTATACTCCACTAACGGCTACTGAAAAATCACACTTTAATTAATTTTCCCAGAAAGAAGAATTTTTCTACCTCTTATCCAGATCTTACTTTGACGTGGATGGACCAAATCTATCCCCAAGTTAAGAGTCAATCTAATTATGTCTCCGGTATAAATTCACTCCTTCAACTCCATCTGGAAGTGGCAGGAGATCTTTAGGCCCAGCAAATAAATTTTTAACAGTCTTGCTGTCATCTGTCAGTTTCCCCAAATAAAGTTGACTAAGCATTGCTTTTAAGATCTATCCATTGGACTGACAAGAAAATATCTGTAGTGAAGTAGGTATCCTTCTATCATTGCAATTAGCCAGATTATTGCAAGTGGAAAATCCTCTCAAAGGGGATTGGTAGCCCTTGTGTCATATTTTAAAATTAATATAAAAGAGCTGCTTTGTATTAGTCAAGGAAAAGTTAAGAGTTTTCTCACTTGACCACAATATTGTTAAAAAAGCCAGTGTGTGTGTGTATGTGTGATATATATATATATATATATTGGAGGCCCAGTGCACTGGGGGGTGGGGGGGTGGGGGCGGGGGAGGGATTCCTCAGCCCAGCCTGTGCCCTTTCACAGTCCAGGAGCCCTCGAGGGATGTCCAACTGACAGCTTAGGCACACTCTAAGCTGGCAGTTGGACATCCTTAGCGCTGCCGCAGAGGCGGGAGAGGCTAATGCCACCACCGCTGCACTTGCCAGCCTAGAGCTGTCTTCTGGCTGAGCGGCACTCCCTCTGTATGAGCGCACTGACCACCAGGGGGCAGCTCCTGCATTGAGCATCTGCCCCCACCGCCCCCGCCCCGTGGTCAGTGAGCATCATAGCTGTTCAGTCAATTTGCATAGTACCCTTTTATTATGTAGGATATGTGTGTGTGTTTGTGTGTATATAGCTAAAGCTAGCTTCAACTATTGCCAACTGCCAGTTATAAATAGCTTTCTCATTTGAAACAAAGCCTCATCTTTCAAATTGCTACTTTCTTATGTAAAGTTAAAAAAAAAAAGTGAACTTCTTTCAGCACATACCAGCTGTTCCAGATGTTATGATTCCACATCTAGCACCACATTCTGAACTAAAAATATATTCAGGAGATTGACTTCCAACCTCCTTGGTAAAGTAACATAATAAATTATCTTATTTACCCCTTCGTTATGTTGTAGAAGTGTTTGTAAGTGGTTTGTAAAGACAGGGTTATTTGATGCTCATTTTTCCCTAAAACACATTATGATTGATAATAAATTTCACTAAGAAGAATGAATGCTTTTGACTTTGTTTTACTTACAATGAAAAGCAACGTAAGAGCTGATTGCTCTCATATTTATGAAAAACAAAAAGAAAATAAAGCAAATAACAGTAAAAGTGGGGCTTGGAAAAATTTGATTAGAGACAAAGAAGTTACAGGACTACGGGGGATTTTCTAGAATCTGGGTATTTTCAGAGGCCATAGGATCAAACAGTTCTTATATTGACCACCAGATGGCCGTATGAGACCAGAGCTTTGTGTGTAGGCAAATTAGTTGTGGTGGTAAGTGGTGGTAAGGGTCGTTTTCAGTAAATTGGAGATTAGTCAGAAAGTACGCAACTGCCCAGCTTTTGTTTTTACTGCATCTCTTCAAATAGATCGCCTTCAAAACATCCATCCACCAGTGTGATATTTTAGAAATGGAATTCAGATGACTATATTTTCTTGCTCAGAACTCTCTAACGGCTTCAGAGCACTGGTAGAATAAACTCCAGACTTCTTATCCTGGTTTACAAAACCCTCATGACCTGGCCCATGTCTGCGTCTCTGAACTTATCACATTCTCCCCATAATCTGACTGCATTCTAAACACACTAGCCTCTGTGCTTTTAAAAAGAACAATGCTTGCTCCCATTCATTGTCCCATTTGCCTAGATGCTCTTATTCACATCTTCAAATGGCTGATTCCTTCTTATCCTTCAGGTCTCAGCTCAAGGTCACTATAGATTAAGTCCATTCAATGTAAAGTATTAACCTAACTATTTCCCAACACAGCACTTTAATTTAATTCTCTGACTAAGCCTTAATCATGATCCATTTCCTTCCTTCCTTCCTTCCTTCCTTCATCAACCATCATCATGTTTGTTATGATCTATTTGTTATCAGTTCCTCCCCACTGGAATGCAAATCCCTGAGGGCTGGAACTTTGTATCATTCATTGCCATGTATCTCATTACTAGACTAGTGGCCATTCTTGTATAGAGAATGAATGAAGGAAGGCTTTAGATATTTATAAGCTAGATGTTTATAGCTCAAGAAATACTAGTATTTGGATAATTATATAGAAAACTTGCCACAACTGATTTAACTAACTTTCAGGTGTTTTTTTTTTTTTTTTTAAATCTACGTCTTTTAAAAAATCAAACATTTACTGAGCAGCAATTAAGTGCCAGGCATTGTTATAGGTACCAGAGAGAATCCTGAGCTGAATGTTAGTAACAAAAGTTATATTTTTGGAGCTGAGTCTAAATGATAAGGGTTTTATACGTATCACACCATTTAATACTTGCAATGATACTCTTGGGCGGGTGCTTCAATCCCTGATTTCATTTTACAGGCTAGGAAGCTAAATTTAGTTAAGTAATTTACCTAAAATAGCATGTGTATTTAATTATGGAACTGGGACTCAAACCTGTTAGAAAACAATCAAGCCTGAAGAAGTCATCAAAGAAGATGAACAATGAACTTAGGCTCCAGGCATGGCAGATAATAGAAGTATCAGACAGTGAGTACAACATGATTAAAGGTTTAAAGTGAGAAATTAAGTATCAAAATGAGAACAAGACTATCATAGTGGTCCAGATATATTTGACAAAGAACCAAGTAGAATTTCTAAAAATAAAAATATAGTCATTGAAATAAAAATCTCAGTGAGTAAGACAAAGTCCATGTAGAGGTAAACAGAGTTAGTGAACAGATAAATAGAGAATTAGTGAACTGGAAGATCAATCTAAGGAAATTATCAAGAATACAGGACAGAAAAAGATTAAGGGATGGAAATATAGTAAAGAGAAGTTTAGAGATGAAGAGGACAGAATTAGAAGGTCCAACATATTTCTAGTAGAAGTTTTAGAATGAAATAAGAGAAAGTAGGGGGAGGGAAATATTCAGAGTTTATTGCTGAAATTTTGAAAAAATTGATTCATCACATATATCTCCAGATTAGAAATTTCAACATACCCTGAGCTGAATAAATAAAATAAATCCACATCTAAATACATCCTGATGAAACTTCAAAACATCACAGGCAAACAGATCTTAAAACTAAGCAGAGAAAAAGATGTAGCTCATCTACAAAAGAATGACTATTAAACTGACAGAATACTTATCAAGCAAAATAAATGCTCGAATATACTGGAATTATATTTTCAAAGTGCCAAGGAAAAAATGGTTAGCAAAAATTCTATGCTCAGTTAAACTATATTTCAAGAGGCAGTGTAAATTAATGACATTTAGAGATAAAAGGAGACTGAATAGTTTACCACCAACAAAACTCTTGATTAAAAACATCAGTATAAGTTTTTCTCAGGAAGAAAGAAATTGAACCCAGAGAAAGGAGTGAGATGTAAGGAAGAATGGTAAGCATGGGTGTAAATATGAATAAGCATTAACTGCATAAAACAACAATAATGGCAATGAATTGGGTGGTAAAACAAGGTGGAATGAAATTACTGCACAATCATCCTATATAATAAAACCCTAATATGCAAATCAACCAAATGGCAGAACAACCGACCGAACGACCGGTTGCTATGACATGCACTGACCACCAGGGGGCAGACGCTCAATGCCCCCGGTTGGGGGCAGATCCTATGTTGAGCATCTGCCTCCCGAAAGGGAGGCAACTGACAGCAGCAATCGGGGGGGTGGAGGGGGCAATTGGGGGCAATGGAAATTGCGGGCCGGGGCCAACCAGCAGGTGATGCCAGGCCACGAGTCAAGGTGGGTGCCAGTGGGCCCCCCCAATTGCCCTGCCCACCAGTGGCCCTGCAGAGGGAGGTGACCGGTGACGGCGGGGGGTGAGACTGGCTGGTGGGTGCCAGTGGTGGCCCTCCGATCGCCCCACCTGCCAGTTGCCCCACAGATGGTCCTGATAGCCAGCCAGGCCTAGGGGCCCTACCCTAAATATTGGGAACAGTCTCTTAGATTTAAAAATTAAAACCTGGCAAGACTAACACTGAAAAAACAGGATGATGCGGCGATGACCTGCAACCTAGGTACATCCCCATGAGGAGCGGGCCTAAGCTGCAGTCTGGCCTCCCTCTGCAGGAGGTGACCGGGCTGATCAGGGGAAGGCGTCACCTCCCTCACCCTGCTGCTGCTGCCACTGCACAATCATCCTATATAATAAAACCCTAATGGTCTTAGAATGGGTCAAGTTCAGACACCCCTCTCTATCTATCTATCCATCTATCTATCTATCTATCGAGGTAATGTGCAAATTAGCCTGGACGCCGTAACAGTCATGATTGCTCAGGAGGAGGCTGCACGTGCAGGTGGGTGGCAGGGGACTGTGTGCACGGTGAGGCAAGCCACGGATGGCTCAGGCACAGAGCAGATACACACAGGTGTTCTTATCAACACAGACTCCAGTCCCTTCACCACAAAAAATGACAACTTTCTTTAGGCATTTTCAAGATGTCTCTTTCATAGGATATGACATTTCTTTCTTCCTTTTTTTTTTTTATTCACACCTGAGGATATTTTCCCATTGATTTTTAGAGAGTGTGGAAGAGAGAGGGAAAGACAGAGTGAAATATCAATGTGAGAGGGACACTTTGATTGGTTGCCTCCTGCATGAGCCCCGGCCAGGGAGGAGCCTGAAACCTAGGTACATGCCCTTGATCAGAATCAAACCTGGACCCTGCGGTCCGCAGGCCGAGGCCCTATCCACTGAGCCAAACTGGCTAGGGCAGGATATGACATTTCTTAGCCCCTCCACCAGTGAACCTTCGTTTTTTCCTCCAGGAGTGTGGTGGAAAAACCCTAGATCACCTTCTTGGATTCTTATTAGGCAAGATACCAAGAACACTGCGAGTGGGGGTGTACAGGGAGCTTAGCCAATGAGATGTCAGAATAGGTGTTCCCTCCGCAGCTCATGCGCAGAGGCAGGACTGCTGGTGCATTGCGGCGGCTTGGGCAGGCCCCCCTGTGTGTGTGTCTGCTCCCGCCTGCGCCATCCGTGGCTTGCCTCATCGTGCACACAGTCCTCTGCCACCCACCTGCGCGCACAGCCTCCTCCTGAGCAGTCGTGACTGTTACGGCATCCAGGCTAATTTGCACATTACCTCTTTATATATATAGGTAGGGAGGGGTGTCTGAACTTAACCCATTCTAAGACCATCTAAGGTTAGATATACCTGATTATCTTTGTATCTTAAGTATGCTTTTGACTATGCTGAGGTAATGCATAAATCCTGATAGGGTGACTCTCTTTGAGGTAATGGCTCAGAAATGCAGGCTTCTTCTATTCTGGGACACCACTGATTATAGACATGGCTTCTACACACACTGTGGAAGAGGAGGTGAGTAAAGCATCCCACAGGATGGGGACAGCCAGACTTGGAAGTGGAATGTCTGGCTTCTGCCCTCATTCTTTGCCTAGATACCATTCCCATCACCCAACTTACCTGCCCTATTTTGTGTACCCAGAAATGGGGACAGTTTGTCAAAATACTAAAATGCTAAACACAAAAAGAATAGGAATAGAACTTAAAACTTCCAAATAAATAGAGAAGACAAAAGAATAAACAAGACTTGATGAAATCAATAGAAAGCAGGAAATAAGGAAAAATGTAGAAAAAAGATGAAAAAAAGCATACAGTAAAATGGCAGATGTAAGCACAATAAATATAATTACATTAAACTTACCACTTATTATCCAGAGATTATACAAATAGGTTAAAAATTCTTTACAGGCAAAAATGAAAACACCAAGCTAGCTGTATGTAATTTATAAGGGACATATTTAAAATACAATGGCACAACACTTGAAAATTAATGGGCAGAGAACAGTATACAAGCTAAATACTAACAAAAAGAAAGCTATAGTCTAGATATATTAATGCTAAGCAGCGTAAGCCTTAAGGCAAAAAAGCATGTTAAGGCTAAAGAGGATTACTACATTTTGATAAAAGAAATAATCGTAGGAGGAAAACATAAGAATATAACAACTCTAAACTTATAAATCACCTAATAATGCAGCAAAAATTGACACTGTTATAAGGCAAAATTGACAAATCCACCATCATAGTGGGAAATTTGTAGCACACTCTTTTTAGTAATTGTGGATCATGCAAAATAAGAATTTGTAAAGCTAGAGTGGGTTTGAGCAACACAGCTAAAAAGCCTAATCTAATTTACCTGTAGTCAGCCAGCTCCCCATATAAAGAACACACACTAAGGAGGATTCTACTATCATTTCTTCAAGAGATGAAGACAGTTTAGACAAAAACAGTACTGATGGGTTTAAATGACAGTGGTAGGATTTACTACTTACTGAACTACTTACTGAGTTGGGGGAAGGGAAAGTGGAGTTGAGAATGATGAAAGCCAGCCAGGTGAATAGTAATGCTCTGGTGGCGAGAACAACAAAGCATGAAGGAAAGTTTGGGTAGAACAGTGGGTGGTGAGTTCTGGTGGGGTCTCTCAAGTTTAAAGTGCAATTCCAGTGGAAGCTGAACTTCAGATCCCACTCTTGTGTCCTTTGTGTAATCTCCTGGCACATCTGGCACATCCCTATATCCTTGTTCAATAATAATATTGCCGATTCATCTTTATTTAATAGACATCTGTTAGTGGAAATGCTACTTGATCAGTCAGATAATATTTAGGGCCTTATGATGAAGCAGCTGATTTTATTAGACACTGTTTACTAGGAATTGATCAAGGTACTTCAGTAGGTAAGAGCTTTCCTTTTCAAGTGGATTATTGAAGTAAATATTGATTCCTCAATGGTGATCTATATCTCAAATCAGACCCCGTAATAACAATCATAATTTGTAAACACTTAAGAACTTATGAACTCTTCCACATATGTTCTCTCTTGTGATTTTCACAGTAATTCCAGGATGTAGATAGAATAGGATTTTATTATTATACCCACTTTTCAGATGAGGAAATTGAAGCTGAAGTGATATGACTGTATCTTCTGACCTTGAAGTCCCCTGATGGTTTTATAATTCAGTCTTTGCAGAGTGGCTTGTACACTGGAAAAGGCTGACATGAAAGAATAGCCACATTCTGTATTCCTTTGGAGCTCAATGCAGAATGCTGTGTTCCCCATCTTTTCTCTCAACTCAGGCTGGCTTTAAAAAAATTATTTTTATTGATTTCAGAGAGATAGGGAGGAGGAGAGAGAGATAGAGACATCAATGAGAGATACAAATTGATCCACAGCCTCCTGCACTGCCCCCACCGGGGACTGAGACTGCAAGCCAGACACATGCCCTGCTCAGGAATTGAACCCAGGACCTCTTGGTCCATGGGACAATGATCAATCCACTGAGCTACATATATCAGCTGGGTGCAGGCTGGCCTTTTTAAAAAATATATATTTTATTGATTTTTTACAGAGAGGAAGGGATAGGGATAGAGAGTTAGAAACATCGATGAGAGAGAAACATTGATCAGTTGCCTCCTGCACAACCCCTACTGGGATATGCCCACAACCAAGGTACATGCCCTTGACCGGAATCGAATCTGGAACCCTTCAGCCCGCAGGCCGATGCTCTATTCACTGAGCCAAACCAGTTAAGGCCAGGCTGGCTTTTTTAACATCTCTATATCTGTGGAGAAGTTTTGAGCCTTGAACCCATTTACATGTGTGCAGACATTTTTGTGCTTGCTTTCTGTTTGCCTCTTTTCTATGCTTTTTTACCCCCTTCCCTCCTTCCAGTGTGCCTTCCCATATTGTAATGGGTGGAAAGATAAAACTACAAGTCCCAAATGGATTCAGTTTTTTTGGATTAAACTTTGACCAATCGTGCATGTGTACAGTTTTCTGGAGAAGGGGTCCACAACTTTCGTCAATTCTCAAGAGTCCAAAACCTACCAAAATTAAGAACCACTGTAAACAGGGAATGGGATTGTAGGGAAACGTGTTTTAAGCAATTATTAGATTCCTCTTTTGCATTTCCACTCTTCCTTTGCACCCCATTCCACCCCCCCCTCCCCTTGTAAAGGCCATGAGGTCAGTGAAGAAGTTATTATGGGACTTGATGAAATAGCAAAAGTCAGGAAGAGAAGTTTCCAATGTCACAACCTATTTATTCAGGAGCAAACAATAGGTTAGTATTAAGTCTCTATGATCAACCAAAACAAAAATCACCCTAATATCCTATATTGTTTTTGATATCTCAGGAATAAAATACAGATTGTACAATTCAGTTTCCAAAAATTAAAGTAATTATAATATTTGTTACATTTGTTCATTTAAAAAATTGTTTTTCAAAAGTCATTTACATCCACTGGAATTAGCACAGAAAGGTAGCCTAGAAGACTTTGAAGTGCCTCTCTGCTCCTTTATACCTCTAGGCCTTAATTCTCTCTCTTTCCTCTATTTGAAATTTTCTCTTCTCATATTCCACTTGGCAAACTTAGTCTCATCTTCAAGACTTAGCTCAAATGTCCTTCCTCTGGGAAGATAGCTCTCAACCCATCTCTAGTCAGATGTAATCACTTTCCAGTCTCCCTGCCTAGACTGCGCTCTCCTTGAACACAAGAACCATGTCTTTTCATCTTTAAAAAATCCTCTTCAGCATCTAGCAGAGTTTCTAGCACAAAAGAAAATGAATGTGTCTTATTTTTTTCAAGTAGTGTGTAATACTTAAAAGTCTTTTCACTCAAAGATTTCTGAGAAAGCATGCAGGAAAAAAACGAGTGAATCACTGAAAGGAAAAATGAACAATTTTGTTATCTTAGAGATTTGGTTGTGTTGTGACAATGGGGAGTCCCAATATGCTCTCTTAGATCACAGTTTTGGAAAACAGTCTCAGTAGCCTGCCTCACAGATCTTCTGGCCTTAAAATTTTCTTTCCAAATAAGACCTGAACACAGGAAACTCTTGTTGACAATAAAAATTCACTTATTACTCACCAACACTCAATCAACAAATATTTATTGAGTGCTGCTTGGGTGCCAGGCATGGTTGTAGGCACTAGAACTAAAGAAAAAAAAAAAAGAAGAAAAATCCCTCTTCTCATTGAGTTTATATTTTAGTGTGACAGAATCAAAATTTAACATTGAATACAATAAATAAATAAGTAGACTATATACCAAAGTGATAAGTGTCATAAAAGAAACAGAACAGTGTCAGGGGCACTGGGACTTCTGAGAGAGTAGTTGCCTCAGTTTTAAGTGGAGTGGTCAGGAAACGCCCAGCTGAGAAGGTGACAATTGAAGGAAGATGGGTGAGTGAGCTATGAGGGTATCTTGAGGGAAAGCATTCCTGGCAGAAAGAACAGTTTAAACCAGTGGTCTCAACCTTCCTAATGCCGCGGCCCTTTAATACAGTTCCTCATGTTGTGGTGACCCCCAATTTTATTGTTACAAATTGAACATAATTAAAGCATAGTGATTAATCACAAAAACAATATGTAATTATATATGTGTTTTCCGATGGTCTTAGGCGACCCCTGTGAAAGGGTCGTTCGACCCCCAAAGGGGTCTCGACCCACAGGTAGAGAACCGCTGGTTTAAACAAAGGCCCTGGGGAAGGACTATTCTGGGAGTTTAGAAGGAATAGCAGACAGTGGGGCTGGAGCAAGCAAAGGGGAGGGTCATAAAAGATGAAGATAGAGGGATTAGGATGGGGGTGGATCTGTAGAAACTTGCAGGCCATTTTGAGAACTTTGTTTTTTGCCGTGAGTGAAAGAGGAACTGCTGGAGGGTTTTAAGCAGAGGACAAATGTAACTTGGCTCAGAGATTTTAAAGGATCCCTCTGGCTGTTGTGTTGAGCAGTGGTTGATGAAGGGAGAAGATGCTGCAGTAGCCATGTGTGGTTGAAGTGGGTAGTAGCAGAGATGGTGAGAAGTGGCTTGACACAGACATTACCCCAAGCTTGGATCAGAGATGTGTGGTGAATGGTGCTTTACTAATCTGATTAAACATGATCTTGAATTTAAGACTCAGGGTGTGAGAGCAGAATATTGATTGGGTGCCAGGCATGGTTGTAGGCACTAGAACTAAAGAAAAAAATATTGATTGGCTGCCTCCTGAAAACCCTCTACTGGGGATTGAGCCCACAACCCAGGCATGTGCCTTGACTGGGAATCTAACCAGCAACCTTTTGGTGCATGGGAAGATGCCTAACCAATTCAGCCATGCTGACCAGGGTTCAGGAATGTTTTGAAAGAGCTTCTATGGGAGTATTAATATGGATAGTAATTTGGAAGGTTTTTGGCTACTGACAATGCCTAAGTTTCATTTCCAGTGGTTCTCAACCTGGGTTGCACATTAGAATCACCTGGGAATCTTTTTAAAATCCTGATTTCTGGGCCTCATCCTCCGGAAATTCTGTTTCTTTGTTATTAATGTTGTGGCCCCACCCCATAACAAAGAAACAGAATTTCCGGAGGATGAGGCCCAGAAATCAGGATTTTAAAAAGACTCCCAGGTGATTCTAATGTGCAGCCAAGGTTGAGAACCACTGATTTAGACTAAAACCTTGCATTGTTTTATATGAGCCTTCCTCCTATAAAAGAACTACTATAGATTTATCATCCATACTCGGAACAAAGTTCCTCAGTACCTATCTTCTATTGCATTCCTTTATCAAGTCCATTTTTTTTTTCTGATAGAAGTCAAGCATGCTTTATCTGATGCTTCCTTTTTCCTTCTGTTGCTCTTAATGTGTTTCAGACCTTCCCACCTTATGACTGAAGGGCTGCACCTTCCTTAGGTGACAGCGTCTCTATGGGAAAGTGGGTCAGGGGCACTGTATCCACTGAAAACCCGGTGCTAGAGAGACAAACTAAAGTCAAACAAGCTGAGGTCAGCACAGGTCTCCTTGGAAAGAGGGTTAGAATGAGCCGGACTGGTAAGTCTGATGTAGCATCAGGCAGCATTCTGGACCTGAAACTTGACAGGCAGGTGGGAGAAAACATTAGTAGGACTAGGTTTAGCATGAAGAATCCTCAGAAAGATTAGTTGCTTTGATAAGGAGCCTCTGTAGACTGAGGCCTTTTATGCAGGGCAATTCAGATATGTTTAGTTGGCCCTGTCCCAGGTGGAAATGTACTAATCTTGAAGGGCCCTTATCAGGTAAGCAGAATCCAGTTCCCTTAAAAGGAAAGGCTCCTGCTTATCTAAGTCTATGTCTCTGGTAAGTGACTAAGAGAGGAGGAGCACAAAGCTGGACTTGGGAGTCTCCCCAGGTGCTTGTTCTAGGGGATGGGCTGGGACAGCGTGGGGGAGTGGGAGAGAGTGAGACTTAGATGAGAGAAATTGTTTATTTTTCCCTGCCTTGCATTTCTCTCTGAAATTGTCAACATATAGAGCTAAATGGAGAGGTTTGGCCTAGGGCATATTGCTATTTCCCATTTCCCAGTTTCCAACAACTCATCCTGTCCCTCCAAATCTCTTTTGCACATCGTCATCATATCAGCCTTCCTGAAATGTGTTTTTTATGACCTCAAAAGCCTTTAATGACTTCTCCTTTCTGTGTGACAAATTCCAGTTCTCTTAGGTTGATATTCAAGAACCTTTAGTATCTGGCCCAACCGACCTCGTTATCTCCAACACAGATTTTCCACACAGTGAAGCAGGTGTGCTCTCTGTTCCTTGAATACTTCACAGCAAATCCCGTCTTTATGATTTGTTCATCCTCCTATCATCCACTTAGATTGCTTTCCTGCTCTCCTCTGTACTTATGCCAAATCCCAAAGATAAATGCCCATGTCCTGCCTGTTCCATACAGCCTTCTCTGATCACTCTTGACTTCTCTCAAACCTATTGGATCGTTGGCTTTCTTTCTATTTACCTAACTGAATTTGGTGATTTCTGGTGAGGTTGAACATACAAAGGAACAAATGTGAAAAAACTGTACTTTATAAAAGAAAGCAGTCTAAACTTTCTCCAAGAAATGAACACCTTTAAGACATGCATCTTTTGCTTTGCTCTTTTGAGTATCAAATGTCTTCCCCTGTCAACATGGCACTTATTCAGGATCCACTGGGGATATTTTTGCATTACTGACTTTGAACAGACTTCAGGGGCTCATGTGGCAGAACATTCTGAGGGCATGCCCAGGGTGTTGAGTCCAGGACATTCTCAGTGACTTGCAGCTATCAGTTTTCTTTCTAAGTATGCCGACGCTATTTATTCTGGTCTAAAGGTGTTTCCAGGACACTTGATTATCAGTGGGAAAGCACATCTGAGAGTAGGATAGCTAGGAGAAAAGTTATAGTGCTCCATACTTTAAACTCTGAAATTGTTAGTTTGAGAGAGACCTAAGACAGAGGTTCTTGGGGCTGTGGGCCAGGAAAGTGGGTTGGCTTGGTGGTAGAAAGTCTTCATGAAAACACAAAGACACAGTTTAGATCTCCAAGGCATATTGGCAAAGCACACTCTATATATGCAGATCCCATATGTGAATAATGGGAATTGACTAACTTTTCAAAATCTTAGACAGATGGATTTTCATCTAGTGGGATCAGAAGCATCCAAACAGTTCTGAAGGCATTGTATAAATGCGTGCCTTAATGCAGCAAATGTTCTGTGGATAATATCTTCCTACATCAAATGGAAAAGAGTTACATCAAATGGAAATCGAGCTGTGTATTTTCTTAGTATCTTAGGCCACGATGCTCTGAGTGTTTAACTCAAAACTCTTTAAGCTATAATGGAGCATCCTTAATGGACCATTTGGCATATGTGGTGATGCTTACATGAAACAAACTTCTAAAAAATTTAAACTGAGCCTTTTAGAAGTCCCCACTGGGGAGCACAGTTACATTGAAAGGTTATATAATGTGTGACATCAGAAGCCTTTTGTTAGTCTCTTTTATAAAGGATTCTTCTTTTTATTTTCCTGACTTCTTTTTTTTCTTTTCTTCAAAAAACAATTTAGTATTTAACTAAATGAAAGATTTTCTGATACATCTATTTTTTTCCAGAAATCATATATAAAGGTAATAGACTTTCACGGTTTCCGTCTAGCCCAAGTTACATACAAGGTATATTTTATCTACATTTATTCACCCATTATTTTCATAGGTAAAGTTATATTTAGGGAGGGGTGATGATTGATATGAGAGATGTATACTGACACATTCAGATTAATTTGCATTTTAAAGAAATGTTTTAGTGTCTAGGTTGTAAACATTTGAAAAAGATTTTTATTCTAAAATTAGTAACTATAATTATTAATTTTTAATAAACATTAGTCCTGACATGTTGTTAATTAGTAAAATTTAATTTAAAAGATAGTGATTTCTGTTGCATATATGTATATATACATTTATTTTATGATGATGAAATTGCCATATTTTCTTTTTAATTATTTTGAGTAGAGGTCAGTAGTTTGCAATGTAAATCTAAAAAAATTTGTCAAGCACTATCCCACGTGATCCTGTATTTCTACTTGTATAAATGAGGTTTGATGACCCTTACTAGTATATCACACAGGCTTAAGTCGAAGACAAAGTGCAGTACAGATTGTTCCTGTAAAATTTTTAATGTTCCTGCAATTATAGGGAACATTATAATTCATTTTTCATTTGTTCATATATATACAGCAATTTATTTTATATGCAATACTCAGTAATTATGAGACAGTTACCCCCAAATATCTTGGCTATGTGAATTGAAAAGTATTCTTAGTAACCTTGTATTTCTTTCTGGAGAACCTATAAAAAGAAATAATTGCTTTTTAGAGAGCCCTGAGGGAAAAAAATCTCTTGGCTCCACTTGAGAATCATGTCTGCTGCCTTTCTCCTCACCTGTCCACTAGAGCAAACCAGGAGGCTCACACTCAATTTCTGTTGGAGAGCCTGATACCCCAAAATTTGTCCAGTTAATACCTGGATCAAGACTGGAATTCTTCCTTCGAGCAAGTTATTGGGTTAAGATTCTAGTGTCAGAGACTTCAGTCATCCTTTGAGTATCTTTCTGTGAAAAATGGGTCCCTTCAAGCCTGGAATCCAGAATAAGTTTCTTTTTTCTGTTTGGTGTGTGTGTGTGTGTGTGTGTGTGTGTGTGTATGTGTATGTGTGTGTGTAAAGGTGTAAAGAGCTGGTGCTTTAATTGCTGCAACCACTATTTTATTAACCAAGCATTCAGGTAGTGCTGACTCTTTGCCAGATTCATGCAAAATACCTTACAAATAATGTACTCAATCTCACAGTGTCTCTAAAATAGATAATGTGAATAGATAATGTGACTATTCCCATTTTACAGATGGGTAAGTAGCATGCCTAAGGTCAGAAAGCTGGAAAGGGGCAGAGCTAGGATGTGAACCTTGGCAGTCTCCTCCAGATTCTGAGCCACAATCTGGGCTGACATAGCATTCTGCTCTCCTAAATCACCCTTCAGAACCTTCCGGTCACCTGCTCTGGCTAGTACCTCTAAGCCAGTCCTGGAGGATGTTCCTCCAGAATCATTCAGCCCTCCCAGAAGAAACGCCACAATTTTACAAACATTACAACCCCCTTCCCCACCTTGCATGTTACAGTCCAGCCACAGTGAACATCACTGTCCCTTAACTGAGAGGGCTTTCTCAGACCTAACTGCCTGAACAGTTCTCCTCACTCCTCTCCTCTGGGATGCTTTTCCCTCCTTATTCATAAGACATCTTTCTAGTCACTTTTCAAGGTGTAGCTCAGTTGTCACCTCTTCTGACCTTTTCCACCTCTTGGCAGATTTGGACACAGATGTTGTACACACACACACACACACACACACACACACACACACACACACAACGTTTCTCATTTGATCATGGCCCTTTTATGCCTGCTTTCAGTCTTATTTGAATCCCTCTGGCTGACTCTAGATTTGCAGTCTGGATCATTAGGCCCTGGAGCCTGATAATTCTAGGTGTCAAGTGGGGGGATCAAATTCCACCTCCTCCCCTAATGAAATCCTAGAGAATTTCTGAAAAGCTGG
This sequence comes from Myotis nattereri, assembly GCF_964212035.1. Classification (NCBI taxonomy): domain Eukaryota; kingdom Metazoa; phylum Chordata; class Mammalia; order Chiroptera; family Vespertilionidae; genus Myotis; species Myotis nattereri. The sequence continues at coordinate 37,442,680 of NC_138076.1, read as the reverse complement.
CCATTACCTGGAGTAATGGTCTATTAGCATTCTATGGCCACATACTCCTTCTTGGGTGGGTCAGCCATCTGCTGAAATAACCCTCCTAACCATACTGGTTCTGGAATGCAATCTTCCAAACACAGATATATCACAAGAAAGACCTAAACGTGCTAACTTGAAAGGCATTGGTGTTTATGGGAATCTGACCAAAATGCTAAAAACAAAACCAAACCAAAAAACTTTTAGTCCACTGAGAAAGTGTTAACCTCATACTAAACATACCTATCATGTCCTCATGAATATACTAGTAATATTAGTATTTCCATATGGGCTGGAAATAGTAAATGGTTAATAGCTTCCTCAGCAATTTGTTTTTTGTTATGAGTTCACCAGTAATCTGTTATAGTTTTGGCAAAGTGCAATAGTAATATATTCCTATAATCATAAAAATCTACAGTGGTTCTTTATTTAGCCTGGTTTTGATATTTGGAAAACAGGGATATTAATTTCACATGCAAAGCGAGGGTAAGAAAATGTCAAAAAACCAGTTTATAAGTCAAATATGTATTATAAAAAGTTGTTAAGTTTTATTTATTTATATTTTATTTTTTATTGATTTTTAGAGAGAGAGGAAGAGGGAGAGATAGAGAGATGGAAACATTGATGAGCTGCCTCCTGCTTGCCCCCTCCTGGGGATTGAGCCCACCACCCAGGCATGTGATCTGACATCGAACTAGTGACCTCTTGGTTCCTGAGTCAATGCTCAACCATTGAGCCACATTGGCTGGGCAAAGTTGTTATATTTTAAACGATTCTTTTAGTAAGTATACTTAAGTATACCTAGTGTTAATAATTCCTGACTTTTTAAAATTGAGATATAATTGACATAAAAGATTATATTAGTTTCAGATGTACAACAATGCTTTGATATTTGTATATTTGCTAATGATCACCACAAGCATAGTTAACATCTGTCACCATGTAGTAGTTACAAAAACTTTTTTCTTGTTATGAGAACTTTTAAGATCTACGCTTTAGCCTCTTTAAAATATGCAATACAGAATTTTATTATCTAATAAAGAGGAAATATGCAAATTTACTGTCATGCCATAATGGTCAAGATGGCTGCACCCACAACAGAGGCTAAATTCCCCTAAGGAGCCTTAATGAGCAATTAGCAGGGACCTGAGTCTGGGCCAGGGGACCTCAGGCCATGCCCCCTGCCACAGCACCGGGCCAGGGGACCTAAGGCTGCACCCCCCCGCCCGGCTTGACAGGAGACCTCAGGCCACGCCCCCCGCCCTGGTACCCAGCCAGCCGACCAGCGCTTGATGGGGGTGGGGCCGGCCGGGTCTGGGTCTAGTGCAATTTTGAGGCTCATGTGCGTGAATGGGGACTTGACTCTGGTTCCTGTGGCATGCCCCAGACTCTGACAGGAGGAAGATTTTCATATACATTTTACTAATTTTCTTTCATCTCTGACACTTTTATTATTGAGAAAGGGCAAATTGCAATATTAAAATATTTTCTCTAATTAATTCCCTTTTAATGTGCAGGAATTTTGTGCACTGAGTCACTAGTTAACTATAGTTGCTATACTGTAAATTATATCCCCATGATTTATTTATTTTGTAACTGGAAGTTTGTACCTTTTGACCACCATGGCCTATTTTGCTCACTCCCCATCTCTGCCTCTAGCAACCACCAATCTGTTCTCTGTATCTATGAGTTTGTTTTCTATTTGTTTGATTAGATTTCACATATAAATGAGATCTTACAGTATTTGTCTTTCTCTGCCTGACTTCTTTCACTAAGCATAATGCCTTGAACTTCTAACCATGTTGTCACAATGGCAAGATTTCCTTCTTTTTTCATGGCTGAATACTACTCCATTGTGTGTGTGTATATGTTATAATACACACACACACACACACACACACACAGGGTGGGGCAAAAGTAGGTTTACATTTGTATGTAAAATACAGAGTTTAATCTTGTATTATTATTTATTAATTATGGTATTATTTTCCACATGAATAACTATCTGTACATACCACATTTTAAAAATTCATTTATATATCAATGGGCACTTAGGTTACTTCCATGTCTTGGCTATTGTAAACAATGCTGAAGTGAACATGGGGGTGCTAATTCCTGACTCTTTAATATGTTATAGTTACCTTTTACTTCATTGGAAAATAACATTTCTTTTTTTAAAAAATATATTTTATTGATATTTTACAGAGAGGAAGGGAGAGGGAGAGAGAGTTAGAAGCATCAATTAGAGAGAAACATTGATCAGCTGCCTCCTGCACCCCCCACCGGGGATGCGCCCGCAACCGAGGTACATGCCCTTGAGCAGAATCGAACCCGGGACCCTTCTGTCTGCAGGCCGACGGTCCATCCACTGAGCCAAACCAGTCAGGGCAGGAAATAACATTTCTTAATTATACGAAAATGGAAGGAAATAACAAGTTTTGGGTCAAATAAGCTACCACTTTGGGAAATCTTGTCTTAAATGAAACCTGAATTCTAAATCATTCATAGAATGATTTCAGAAGCAACTGAAAAGACATGAAATTTTCTCTTTTCTGTCACCCACAGACAGTGGGTGCTGCTGTTTGCGAAAAAACAAACAAACAAACAAACAAAACCAAAGAGAATAAATAAGTGACCAACTGCAAATTTTTAAAGGAATGTTTGGATGTTGTCTTTCAAAAAGTTACCTTTCACTGAAGAGATTTGGATTTTATTCTTTACCACTTTTTAAGTAGTATTAAGCAGTTATTTTATGTCTTTTCTGTTGTTACTAGCAAGTGTTTACTTGTAGATTCTGGTGATTTTGATAAGGTGAGGTTTTTAAAGTAATTTGAAAAGTGCAATGAATGCATTACTACAAAATGAAGTACACAGTTACTAAGGATGGTTGACTTTTAACTTTTACCTTGCATCACTTCTCTATTGAATTGAACATAAACTTCTTTTGTCAACAGATGAAATAAAGTGAAAGGCATCTGTAAAGCACATGTTTCTTCCCAGGGAGAAAGAAACACTTTTACTGGTAATCAATGTACTCAGAGGGGTTCATGCCTTATATTCCATTTATTACAGTTTTTGAAAATTGTTTAAAAGCCTTTGTAAATATTCCTCTTTTATATGATAAAGGCTTTCTGTGCAAATTCATAAGTTGCTGTAGAAGAGAGGTCTAAATCTATTTCTGGCTCTCGTAAATTAGAAATTTTGCACGTATAATAAGTGCAGCCATGCAAGAAACAACCATGGATCTTGACTTGAATTATTTCATCCATCTTCTTACCTGGAAGGTTTCTTCTTTTTCAGTGCAATTAATTAAGCAAACAGCACCAACGTTGGTACTTTTGACAGATTATAAGAACAAAGGCTTTTGCATTAGGGCTTTCATCGTCCCCTAAGTAGACAGTTCTCATAAATCCTGCATAGCAGATCTTTTGATTCTTCCTCAAAAGCTTTATCCTATTCCAATTGGTACTCATCACCACAGGAGGCTTGCTACTTGCAAATTTCTCTGTTGCTGTTTTCATTTCCTCTTCAGTAATGGAGGCAATCAGGTTCTCATTATCCAGAAGATCCAGTTTTGGCATTTTAATTTCAGCCCAAATTTTCATAATTTTTCTATTATCAGCTGCTAACTCAGATGCAAATATCAGTTTGGAGAACAAAAAAGAAAAAAGGGAAACATTTTACATCACTGCTATCTCATGATAAAATATAGAACCTATTGAAATAAAAAAATGTGGTTTTTCTGATTCTGATTCTTACTAATGTACTGGTTATTCTTGACATTGGCATGCTTTTAAGTGAAATTTGATAATGATTTATTTAGAGAATTGTAACATATGACAGTGTTGACCTTTAACTGTCATTGCATTTCTACTTTGAGTATGGAACCACATTCGGTGTAATCAGGATTACAGAGAACAGGTTTAGGCCCGAGTGGAAAAATATTAGTACCTTTCATTAAGGGAGGAATTTTACTGATCTGCAGTATAGTTGGGCCCCAACTATGAGCATGGTCTCTAGTAATTTTGTGTCAATCTGCACCCCCAGCACCACCTCTCATCATTGGCCTTGTGTGTATTGAAGAACAAGAAGAATGACTATTTAAAAGAAGAGATAATAGCCCAGCCAGAGTGGCTCAGCAGTTGAGGGTTGACCTGTGAACCAGGAGGTCATGGTTTGATTGCAGGTGGGGGCACATGCCAGGTTGAGGGCTCGATCCCCAGAGTGGGGCATGCAGGAGGCAGCCGATCAACGATTCTCTCTCATCATTAATATTTCTATCTCTCTCCCTCTCCCTTCCTCTCTCTGAAATAAAAAAAAAATATTTAAAAAATAAGAGATAATATATCTTAAAAAAACAAAAACAAGGGGCAACTCCTGGGTTCTATAATTCATTTTTAGACAAATTGTACAAAAATAAATAAATGGCTTTATTATGATAAAATATGGAATTCTTAAAAAAGAACTTTGGAAAATCATCTGTGAATGTAGCTTTTAATATTCGTTTGATGTTCAGTGGTCAGGGTCCAACTTTAAGTTTACTTTTTATTTATTTATTTTATTATTTTTTAATTTAAATTCTTTATTGTTTAAAGTATTACATAAGTTTCCTTTTCCCCCCATTGACCTCTCCCCAACTGCTCTCACACCCCCAGCACATGTGCTCACCCCTCTACTGTCTGTGTTCATTGGTTATGCTCATATGCATGCATGCAAGTACTTTGGTTGATCTCTTAACCTCCCCCACTTCCTTCTCCCCCACCTTTCCTCCCAGCCTTTCCTCTTAGGTTGGATGGTCTGTTTGTTGCTTCTATAACTCTGGCTCTATTTTTGTTTATCAGTTTATGTTGTTCATTATATTCCACAAATGAGTGAGATCATGTGATATTTATCTTTCCCTAACTGACTTATTTCACTTAACATAATGCTCTCCAGCTCCATCCATGCTGTTCCAAATGGTAAGAGTTCCTTCTTTTTTACAGCAGCATAGTATTCCATTGTGTAGATGTACCAAATTAACCCAACAAAGATGGCGGTTAATTTGCATATGCAGGCATGGAGCGAAGACTGAAGGCTCTGGCCTATTAAAGACTGAAGACTGAAGACTGAAGACTGAAGAGGCTTGGCTTCTCCGCTGAAGCCGCAGTGGAGAAGCCAAGCCTCGCTGTGGCCACAGTGGAGAAGTCAAGCCTCGCTGTGGCCAGACCAAAGGTCTGGGTCCTGGGTGCTGGAGGAAAACCGGTGCCAGCAGCCAGGGGAAGGAAGGCCTGTTGCGCAAATATTCATGGAACAGGCTTCTAGTAATTACATAAGCAGAGAGAGACAGTCACCAGTAGGGTTGCCTCCTGTGTTTCTGCCTGTGGCTAAGCTAAGGTGTCAATTCTTTTCTAATTCTGCTGAATCCTGCTGCAGAGAGTCCTGGATGACCTCAGCTGGAGGAACTAGGACACAGTCATCTTTGACACAAGGTTCTAATGGAGGATGATGATGGTGGTGCTTGAGAGGAGTGTAAGGGGCGCCCCAGGAATATGGTCCAGAAGGATGGGAGAGTCATTGAATGGAAGCATCCAGCATACATTAATTGAGTACCACCATGTGAAAGGTATTGTTGGAATCATGGAGGACACAGGTGGGTGGCAGATTGCCTCATACATGAGAGACTTTTCTTGTGGAAATCAGTGCTATAAAGGAAGAGCGCTGCTTTTGGGAGTCAGAGAAAGCTTTGAGAAGAAGTAACCTTTGAGGTGAGGTTTCTGGAATGGGGGGTTCATCAAGCGAGGAAACATAGGGAGGGGATAACATGAGCATTCCTGCCAGAGCTCCCAGGACCTCCAAAGGCATAAAGTTCTTAGAATCCAGAATGTATTTTTTGAAATGCAATGGCAACCTGCTATGACTGGGACATAGGTGTATCAGAGGAAGGGACAGGGAAGGAAAGTAGAAATGTGGATTTGGTTCAGAACCTTCTATCCATGCTAGTAGGTATGCATTCTATCTGAAGGGAGTGGGAAAATTTTAAGCAGGGGTTGCCATGTTCAAATTCATGTTTGGAGAAGCTAACTTTGGTGACCTGGAGGATGGATGGAAACTGGAGAGAAGCTGGAGGCAAGGTGAATTATAAAAACATGTGGATGCTATATGCTAGCAACCTGGACAAAGACAGTGTTATTGAATTGAGAGACTGGATTTGAGATAAAATTGATGAATTAAAAGCAATTTGTCTTAGAAAATGGGGGAGAAAAAGGAGAGGCTGACTTTGAAGTATTGAACTTAGGGAGCCGGGAGATGGTTGTGCCCTGAACAAAAGGGAATGCAGGAATGAATTGGGTTGGATTAGTGGAGACGTGATTCAAAATTGTGTAGCCATACTCCACTCAACTCAGGTACAGAAACATCTACTTCTGGAATCTGAACCTCCCCAGCATGACCACTATGACTGATAGAGACTCAGAAAACATCAGCCTTTTCTGTGCAATGGATAAAAAGGCAGTTTTTAGCAAGGTTCAAATTTTTTCCCCAATAGAAACTTAATTTTAGAACAATTTTAGATTTCCAGACAACTGGGAAGACAATTCAATGTATTTTCATGCACTTACCACCCAGTTTCTCCAATTATTAACATCTGAAATTAGTATGATGCATTTTTTTTACAATTAATGAAATATCAATGATACCTTATTATCACTAGATTCCACAGTGTATTCAGATCTCTTTAGTTTTAACCCAATGTCCTTTTTCTGTGCCAGGATTTCACACAGGATGTCACAGCATATTTCGTTGTCATGTCTCCTTGGGTTCCTCTTGGTTGTGACAATTTTTCAGACTTTGTTTTTGATGAACTGGAGAGTTTTGAGGAGTTCTTGTCAAGTGGTCATATTTCAATTAGGATTTACATGACGCTTTTCTCCTGATTAGACTGAGGTTATGGATTTTTGGGAGGATGATCATAGAAGTGAAGTGCTATTTTCATCACATCATATCAAGATTACATGCTATCTCCCAGCTGGCTTAGCTCAGTGGTTGAGTGTCAACCTATGAACCAGGAGGTCATGGTTCAATTCCCGGTCAGGGCACATGCCTGGGTTTCAGGCTCGATCCCCAGGAGGCAGCCAGTCAATGATTCTCTCTCATAATTTATGTTTCTCTCTCTCTCTCCCTCACCCTTCTTCTCTGAAATCATTAAAAATTTATTTAAAAAAAGATTACATGCTATCAACATGACATAACTATTGATGTTGACCTTGATCACTTGGCTGAGGTAGTGACTGTCAAGTTTCTCCCTTTCCATAATGTACTCTTATTTTTTTATTTTATTGTTTAAAGTATTACAAATAGTAGCACATATGCCTCCTTTTTTTCCCCATTGACATTCCTCCGGCCTCTCCTACTCCCCGCCACCCCCCCCACATATGCCCTCAATCCCCCTCCTCCCAAGTGCCTTGAGCCCATGGATTATGCTTATAAGCATGCATACAAGTCCTTCGGGTGATCTCTTCCCCTCTAACCCTTCCCAGCCTTCCAGCTGTAGTTTGACTCTTTGGAAGGAAGTCACTACACACAGCCCACAGTTAATGAGTAGGGAATTATGCTCTACTTCTTGAGAGGGAATATTTGGATATATGTCTCTTCTCCTCCATTTATTAATTCATTTAATTATTTATTTATATCTATACAGACTCATCAACATTTATTTTACAATTTGAATTACAATCCAATACTACTTTCTTCATTTTGTTTCTCAGATAGCTTTAGGTTTGACCACTGGGAGTTATTTCAGTTGGCTCCTCTCCTGTTCCAGCACATAAATATATAGTTGCAAATACATACTACATGTTAGTGTTCTGTGCTAGCATGAGGATTAGGAGGCTGCCATATCTGTCTGGGAAGGAGTGGGGCATGGGTAGCAGAGTTAAGAGGTTCCAGAGTTCTGAATGCTCAGCTGGAAACTTGGGTTACTTTGTTTAATGATTGAAAGGTCCTATATGTTCTTTTATTTTTTTTTAATTTGGTCAAACATTTTTAAAAAAATTTAAACTCTTTAGTGTTTAAAGTATTACATATTTCTCCTTTTCTCCCCCATTGACCTCTCCCTGGCTGTTCCCACCCCCCAGCACATGCCCTTACCCCCCTACTGTCTGTGTCCATGGATTATGCGTATATGCATGCATACAAGTACTTTGGTTGATCTCTTATTCGCCCCCACCCACTGCTGTCCCTCTAAGGTTGGATAGTCTGTTCTATGCTTCTATGTCTCTGGATCTATTTTTGTTAACCAGTTTATGTTGTTTATTATATTCTGCAAATGTGTGAGATCATGTGATATGTATCTTTCTCTGACTGGCTTATTTCGCTTAGTATATATATTCTTAAATATGAGCGACATGATGAATAGTGTATTGGAAGATTACTTTGACATCACCATGGATTGCATAGTTTCACTCATTCATTAATTTAACAAATGCTAATGGAAACGCTATTCTGCCACCTTGCAAATGCTTGGAAGTGAGGGTAGAACATGATGGGTAAAGAAAACTAACCTTTACTGAGCAGCTGCGTGGTACATGGCATTTTATACAATGGATTTCATTTATTATTCACAACAACCCAACGAGATAGATATTGTTTTCAACATTTTACAGATAAGAATACTGAATTTTAGAATGGTTAAGTAACTGGCTTGATGTTACACAGTAAGTGGCAAAGCTAGGATTTAAACTCAGATTTGTCTCACTCCATACGAGGTGGGTTAAGAAGGCCACCAATTTTTTTGCTACTTCTTTCATTGAGACATAAAGTCAAATTTGCCTTCCTTGGAATCTGGATTAGTGTTTTTGACTTAATTAAACTTATATGAATTCAGTAGAAGTAACATTCTAGAACTTACAAGGCTAGATAAAAAAAAGTCAAAAGCCTTCTCCCAAGTCTCTTGTTTTCAGGGCCTGGCTGGAGCTAAGTGCTTGTAGACAAGGAGAAGAGGCAGAACTGGAGCCATCTTAACAGAATAACTTGCATTAAAATACAGTAGAATTGCATCAGAGTTTGTAGAGGGAAAAGAGGGTAAGTTTGATATCAGATTATCCTGAACTGGTGATTCTCTCTTCCAAGATGTTTGACTTTGGGCAAATTACTTTAACTCCCTGAGCCTCAGCTTCTTTATCTTTAAAGTTCAGATGACCTGATGATAATACTATCAGACACAATGAAGTAATAGCAGGTACTCAATGCATGTGTTCCCATAGTTTTAGAAGCATACCTCTTTTATAGCACCTACATCTCTGCTTTGGAATTGTTCATTTTCTAGTCTGTCTCCCAAATAGACTTTAAGTTTCTTAGGAAAATTAGGTTATATTGTATACTAGAGGCCCAGTGCATGGATTCATGCACCAATGGGGTCCCTCTGCCCGGTCTGTGTCCTCTCGCAATCCAGGACCCCTTGGATGTCGAAGAGCTGGTTTTGGCCTGATCCCTGCAGGCCAGCCCGAGGAATCCCACTGGTGCACGAATCTGTGAACCAGGCCTCTAGTATGCATATAAGATCTTTGGTTAATCTCTTCCTGCCTTCCCCCCTCTCCCGTTCTCTCTGAGATTCATCATTCTGTTCCATGTTTCCATGCCTGAGGTTTCTGCTTCTGCACTGAGCGCCTGCCTCCTGGTAGTCAGCGCATGTCATAGCCACTGGCTGGTCGGCCAGTCGGCTGGTCACTTAAGCTTTTATATATATAGACTAGAGGCCCGGTGTGATCCCTTGGCCTGGCCTGTGGTGATCAGGCTGAAACTAACTCTCCGACATCCCCTGAGGGGTCCTGGATTGTGAGAAGGCACAGGCCAGGCTAAGGGACCCCACCCATGCATGATTGGGTGCATGATTGGGGCTGGGCGGGTGTCCAACCATCTCACCCAGTCCCGATCGGGGCCATCGGGGCCGATCAGGGCTGGCTGACTGGGGAGGGACTGCGGGAGGGCTCCAGGGCGTGTCTGGCCTGTCTTGCCTAGTCCTGATTGGCCAGACCCCAGCAGCAAGCTAACCTACCGGTCGGAACGTCTGCCCCCTGGTGGTCAGTGCACGCCATAGTGAGTGGTCGAACGGTCTAAGGGTCGGACACTTACTAGTACATATTAGGCTTTTATAATATAGGATTTTTTGTATTCTTGGTGGCTAGTATAATAAACAGAATAGATATTGAAATAGTTGTGGAATGAAAGAATTACTTGATGTCAATGAGTAGAGCCTCATTGTGGTAGAGGAATGAAGGAAGGGTATCTAGCTTATTTGGTTTGGAGATCAGAGGTAACATTGATTAACAAGGAAAAACAAGGCAGAGAGAATATTAAGAACAGTAGGGAGTTGATTAGTAGAAACAAATGCAATGCTAAGTTAAGAGTGTTAATAAGGTCCAGGTCAGATGTTTCAGGAAGAAATGAGTACTGAAGAACAGAGGCAGCTTAGGACTTGGCAAGTCCATAGAGATACATATACCCATATGCACAGTGTATGCACAGAGGAAGGTAGTTTATATAATTCTTAAAGAACTCTTATCTACTCATTCAATGATTACATGTTTATGACTCATCTAGTTTACTTCAGAACTGTATGAGGAACATTGCAATGATCCAAACTGTATGAGGCATGAAGAATTTATAATGACCCAAATAGGTAAAATGTTTCTCCCTCATTAAACTTATAGTCAAAAGAGAGACAGGCATTGAACAAATCATGATATAAAACAACATGTAATTACCAATTGAAATAAGTTCAGTGAAAAGAAAGTTATAGAGACTGCTTGTGTTTTTTTTTTTTTTTTTTTTTTTTTACCAGTGTCCACTCTGCCTGTCTTTAATAATAGGATGTGTGAGTTTTGGTTGGGAATACGACCACAAACCTATCATATCTTATATCATCTCTTGTCCAAATGACTAAGTTCTGTCTAGTGGGCTATGAACAGAACTGATTTTTACCAATTATGGGAGGTGTACAAAAAGTAATTATTTCCTACCCTTTCTCTCTTCCTGCTGGCTGGAAGATGCTGAGAACTGAAGCAGCAGCCTTGGGTACCAAGATGGAGGCTGCAGTTTGAAGATGGAAAAATCCCCCTTACAGCTTTGAATTCATGGATTATAATGTGACAGAGAAATGAACGTCCATCTCATTTAAGCCATTATTTCTTTAGGTCTCTCTGTTAATGCAGCTTAGCACATGCCCTAACTCACTGGTCAGCAAACTGCAGCTGGTGAGCCACATGCGGCTCTGTGGCCCCTTGAGTGTGGCTCTTCCACAAAATACCATGTGCAGGCGTGCATGTATGGTGCGATTGAAACTTTGTGGCCCATGCGCAGAAGTCGGTATTTTGTGAAAGAGCCACACTCAAGGGGCCAAAGAGCCGCATGTGGCTCCCAAGCCACAGTTTGCCAACCACTGTGGCCTAACTAATACAGAAGACTATGAAAGAGGGGAACCCAGTTTGAATGTGTGTGGGGGGAGGGGCAAGGAAATATCCAGTGAGGCAGTGTCTATGAAGTGGAATGATGAAAGAGTAGGAGTGCTCCAGGCGGAAGAACAGCACACATGAACCCTGCATTAGGAACGGACTTGATAAGGAGCAAGCAAGAATGTGTAAGGAATGTGGGAGACAGTAGGGGAGAAGTGATCAGGGCTAATCCTAAATGAAATAGAAAGTCACTGAAAAGTTTTAAGTACTGAGGTAATCCAGCCTGATTTTTATTTCCAAAAGATCCCTCTGACTCTATCAGAAGGACTGGGCAGATGAGGGAGATCACTAAGCCTCAGCTAAAGAGGATGGCAATTAGTATTAGAGGTGGAGATGATGATGATGCAGAGAAGTGATGGGTTTGAGTAACATTTTGAAGGTAGAATTATCAGGTCTTTCTGATACATAGGATGCGTGTCACTGAGAGGAAAAGTGCCTTCCAACCAATCCCCACATTTTGAAAAGAAAGACTGAAGAAAGGAAAGAATTGGCAGAGGAAATACACATGGTCAGTTTCTTTTGAATGCTGTATGTTGAAAGAGATAAAACCAGCATTCAAATCCCATCATTGACAATTATCACCTGTGTGTGACTTTGGGAATGTTATAATTTTAGAGATTAAAAAAATAAGGTTTAGAGGTTAAGAAACATAAACTCAGCATTTGAACTTAAAATCGAATGAAGTAACATGCAGTGTATGTAAGAAATTGAACGTCTAAACATTGCAGTGCTTGCTGGTAGGAAACGAAAATGTACTGGGGGGTGGGGGGCATTTCCAGTCAGGCAACTACAAAGTGTTCTACTCTGGAAATGACAAAAAGAAACAGAATGACTTTAATACTGAGGCAAGATGTAGCACAGGCAATTAGGGGCTGTAATGCAAGGTCTGATCAAATAATATCAATCAGACTTCTAGGAAAACCTATTAACATAACCATCATTCAAGTCTATGCTCCAACCCATAAAGGCTGAAGAAGAGGAACTTGAAAGCTTTTATGCAACTATCCAAGAAGAAATTGATCACACATCAAAACAAGACATGCTGATAATTATAGGTGACTTGAACACAAAAGTAGGAATTAAAACGGAATCAAATGTCATTGGAAACTTTGGAGTAGGGGTCAGAAATAAAGCAGGAGATCAGGTCATGGATTTCTGCAAAGTCAAATTGTCCATCACAAACACATGCTTCAGACAACCAGATGACTATAAACAAGTGCATTACCAGATAGCCAATGTAGAAATCAAATAGACTATGTAATTGGAAGCAGGAGATGGAGAAGCTGTATTCCCTCTCCCAAAACAAGACCAGGAGCAGATTGTGGTACTGACCATGGATTGTTAATATCAAACATGAGAGTAAAGCTGAAGAAGAGCACCAAAAGAATCTTAGTACCAACATGTAACATAAATAACACACCTGATGGGTTTAAATTCCACAGATTTGCATTGTTAAATTTAATTTCCACAACCAGAAGAACTGTGAAGTGAAACTAGAAATATTAGGGAAGAATGCAAATAGATAATGCCAGAAGCAAAAAGGAAAGAAAAATTGAGAGGGAGGGATAGTCCTGATGGACAGGAAGCCAGTGTCAGGACAGAATATGTATGGAGAGACAGGATAGTTTCCTGTAAGCCAGGGTCTCAGACAAGGATGCATTTTATCTCCCTATTGTTTAATCTGTATGCAGAATCTATCATACAAAAAACTGGGCTAGACTCAGAGGAAGGAAGAGTGAAAGTCAGTGGGAGAAATACCACTAACAACATATGCAGGTGACACCACCTTACTGGTAGAAACTAACAATGTTTTGAAACTACTTCTGATGAAAGTGAAAGAAGAAAGTGCCAAAGCAGGACAGCATTTCAATATCAAGAGGACAAAAATCATGACTATAGAAGAAATACGCAACTTTAATATAGACAATGAAGACTTCAAAATTGTTAAAGATTTACCTTGGCCTACTCATCAGTTCAAATGGAGACTGCAGTCAAGAAATCAGGCTGAGACTTGGAAGGGTAGTAATGGAACAATGAAGAAAGATCAACAAAACCAAAGATGTGTCATTAGAGAACAAGCTAAGATTATCCTCATATTCCCAATTACTGTGTATGGATGTGAAAACTGGATAGTACAGAAGACTGATGGGAAAACACATTGATTCATTTGAAATACGATGTTGGAGGAGAGCTCTATGGGACTGCCAGAAAGATAAACAAGTCGGTCCTCGAACAAAGCAAGGCCAAAACATCACTGGAGGCAAATGACAAACCTGAAGCTGTCCTACTTCAGACACATCATGAGAAAGCAGGGTTCCTTGGAAAATGCAATAATGCTGGGAAAAATGAAAGACAGCAGGAAAAGAGGACCAAATATAAGATGAATTGACTCCATAAAAGAAGTCATAGGCATGAGTCTGCAGGAGCCGAGCAGGGCTGTTGAGGACAGAACATTGTGGACATCACTCATTCATAGGGTCACCAGGAGTTGGAGCTGAGTCAGTGGCATGCAATACACACCAAGTACCATAGTAAAAAGATAATGGGCTCTGGAGACAGATGCTCAGTTATATTACTTCCTTATTGAGTGACCTTCACAAAGTCACTTAAATTCTCAGAAACTAAGATTTCTCATGCAAAAAAAAACCAAAACCAAAATACAATTAGAAGGAAGTTTTTAAGCCCTTGTCATAGGGATTAAAAAATGGTAATTTTTATAAGACACCCAGAAATGTTTCTGGCAAAAGAAATGATGCATAAAGGTATGCTCTCTTTATATTTCTCCAAGTTGTTTTCTAGTTGAACCTTACAGTGGGTGTTTGATTTGTGTAGACATCAGATAATTGAGTCCTATATTTTTATATCAAAACTCAGAAAGAAAGGAGGCTGAAAGACAAATCCAGGCTGCTCTGCCTGGACTACTGCAGTCATGTAATGACTCTTGTTCTTCCTGGGTTCGAATGCTCAGAATGGGAGGTGAGTCCCCAAAGAACATTGAACTTGGACCCTGTGACTCATTGGTTAGCATGCTCTGTTTTGCACTTTTCCAGAAGGTAAACATGACCTTCTGGAAAAGTTATTATCAAGCTCTACTAGTGAGATCTGAATGCAACTTCAACAGATGTCATCATTTTTTAGATTTTTCATTTATAGATACTCTACCTAGCCTCCTGGAATCTGAGGACATTTACTCGCTGTACTGTGAGGAAGTGTTCTGGGCCTAAAGCAAGAATACTACTTTCAAAGTAAAAGGACTAAATAATTAACAAGAGGACCCACTCAAAGGTGAAATTTGGCCAAGGTATTAGGACTAGTATGCAGTGAAATGCCTAAGGTATATCATGGATATTTGATGAAAGTACTTGGTCATCACTGTGATTTAAAAATTCATCCAGTGGCCTAGAAATGCTGAAGGATGGTTTTTAAAAAAGATTTTTTTGGTCATCTCAAAGTATATTGGATTGTGTAGAATAGATTCCTTCTGCAGAATTATCCACAGGGGATGTCCTTCATCTTAGTGTGACATGGGAAGTGGGATTGGACACTGGGGTAGCTGGACATTGATCTGGAACTTTGTAAGACAGCCTGTTTCTTTTGCACTTTAAAACAATGAGGGGATGGTGTGCAGTTCAGAATGAAACTTTTAGAAGCTCAACGCAGGAAGCTGTCATGGTGGGAATCTGCCTACATAGTGGTGTAATTAGATTCTATTGGGAAACAGGTACTTGCCTTTTAGAGAGTTTTGTCTCTATCAGTTTATTATAATGAGTTCCTTCAACTTCTGGGACATTATTCTTGCAACTCTAGATGATGGGGGTTAGGTTTTCAGTATGCCAGGTACCACTCTTATGTTTCCTTTCTGGTACTGGATTTTAGCAATTGTCAAGATGGCCTGGAAGTCTATACCCACATCTATACCTAGTTACTGAGGAGGGTGATATAAGGAGAAGAACACTTTGCTATTGGTTATTTTTATTTTTTAAAAAAGTAGTTGAGCAAACTGAGAGAAATAGGAATGAAACTAAATTGTACTGAAGAGAAATTCTATTCTTTTACCTTTTAGATTTATTATTTTGTACAAGTAGATCATCTATAGGTTAAAATAATTATGAAACTTGGAATTTATCCAGTTCTGTAGTGGGTGATTACAAAATTGCTTTGTTTAATTATGTGGTATTTTATAGGACGGCATTTTTAACCTTTGTCACTAGTGCCAAATGGAAGGAGACACAGCTCTTCATAATAAGTATCATAATTTTAATTGCACCTAAAGTTTATTTAGAAGCTATTCATTTTTAAAGACATGCTATAATTTGTGTAATTTTTTAGTAGGTAAAAATTGCTGAAGTAAGTTGGTTTGTGATAACAAAAGTCAAACAAGAATAACTGCATATTAATAGTCTGCCCTACTATTCAAATTTCTTGAGTCCAGCTTTGACTAACAGACACTGCCAATTCATTTTGAAACATGAGGCAAAGCCTTATGTAATCAAGTGGCTCATTAGAGAAGATCAGAGGATTTTAAAATACACTTAAAAAGCAGAACTAATATTTTGTATTTTAAAATGAGATCAAGTGGACTCCATATCCAGAAGACCCTTTGCATATATTATCCTTCTGTGTTATCAGAAGTGACTTTCATTGACATTCACTGTAAGTCCATGTACATACTAATGACAGATTAAACAGTTAAACCACCACATTTATTGACTCAATATGATTATCGAATGACTTATGTGCAAGGCAATGAAAACCCAACACTGCACGTAGTGTCTTTTTTTGATACTTTTGTCTTTAAAATGCAACTACACAGATGACACTTTTATTTATTTGAATTTATTGGGGTTACTTGGTTAATAAAATTATGTAGGTTTAAGATGCACAGTTCTATAATACATCATCTATCTATTACATTATGTGTTCACCACCCTGAGTCATGTCTCTCTGCATCACCATTTATCCCCCCTTTTTTCTCTCCTGCCTCCCCTAACCCCCATTTCCCTCTAATAATGACCATGTTGTCTATGAGGTTTCCCCCCTTTAATCCCTTTACTTTTTCACCCAGCCCCACTCCCCCCTCCCCTCTGACAGCTATGAGTCTGTTTTTATTTTGTTAGTTAATTTTGTTCATTAGATTCTTCTTATAAGTGAAATCATACAGTATTTTTTCTCTGGCTTATTTTACTTAGCATAATACTCTCCAGGTCCATCCATGCTGTCGCAAAAAGTAAGATCTCTTTTTATGGCTGAGTAGTATTCCATCATGTAATTGTACCACAACTTTTTTATACACTCACCTACTGATGGGCACTTGGGCTGCTTCAAATATTGGCTATTGTAAATAACAATGAACATAGGGGAGCATATATTCTTTGGAATTAGTGTTTCAGGTTTCTTCATATGTATTCCCAGAAGTGGAATCACTGGGTCATAAGCAGTTCCATTTTTAATTTTTTTGAGGTAACTCCATACTGCTTTCCACAGTGGCTGCACCAATCTGCACTCCCACCAAGAGTGCATGAGGGATCCCTTTTCTCCACATCCTCACCAACACTTGTTGTTTGTTGATTTATTGAGAATAGCCATTCTGACAGGTGTGAGGTGATATCTCATTGTGGTTTATTTTTTTTATTTTTTTTTAATTTTTTATTATTAGTTAAGGTATTACAAATGTGTCCTCATCCCCCCCTTTAACCCCCAACCTCCCCCCACACACAAACTCATGCTCCCATCCCCCCGTTGTCCATGTCCATTGGTTTGGCTTATATACATGTATACAAGTCCTTCTGTTGATCTCTTCCCCTTACCCCCGCCCTCCCCTACTTTCCTTCTGGGGTTTGATAGCCTGATCGCTGTTTCTCAGTCTTTGGGTCTGTTCTTTTCATCAGTCTATGTTGTTCTCTATAATCCACAAATGAGTGAGATCATGTGGTATTTATCTTTCTCTGACTGGCTTATTTCACTTAGCATAATGCTCTCCAGTTCCATCCATGCTGTTGCAAAAGGCAAGAGTTCCTTTTTTTTTTACCGCAGCATAGTATTCCATTGTGTATATGTACCACAGTTTTCTAATCCACTCATCTGCTGATGGGCACTTAGGCTGTTTCCAAATCTTAGCTATGGTGAATTGTGCTGCTATGAACATAGGGGTGCATATATCCTTTCTAATTGGCGTTTCTGGTTTCTTGGGATATATTCCTAGGAGTGGGATCACAGGGTCAAATGGGAGTTCCATTTTTAGTCTTCTGAGGTAGCTCCATACTGTTCTCCACAGTGGCTGCATCAGTCTGCATTCCCACCAGCAGTGCAGAAGGGTTCCTTTTTCTCCACATCCTCTCCAACACTTGTTGTTTGTTGATTTGTTGATGATAGCCATTCTGACAGGTGTGAGATGATAACGCATTGTCGTTTTGATTTGCATCTCTCGTATAATTAGTGACTTTGAGCAGGTTTTCATATGTCTTTCTGCCTTCTGTATGTCCTCTTTCGAAAAGTGTCTATCTAGGTCCGTTGCCCATTTTTTTATTGGATTGTTTATCTTCCTTTTGTTAAGTTTCATGAGATCCCTGTATATGTTGGAAATTAAACCCTTATCGGTGGTATCATTGGTAAATATGTTCTCCCATGTAGTGGGTCTTCTTGTTGTTTTGTTGATGGTTTCCTTTGCTGTGCAAAAGCTTTTTATTTTGATGTAGTCCCATTTGTTTATTTTCTCTTTAGTTTCCATTGCCCTAGGAGCATTATCAGAGAAGAAATTCCTTCGGCATATGTTTGCGATTTCGCTGCCTGTGGATTCCTCTAGTATTTTTATGGTTTCCCGTCTTACGTTTAAGTCTTTTATCCATTTTGAGTTTATTTTTGTGTATGGTGTGAGTTGGTGATCTAGTTTCATCCTTTTGCATGTATCTGTCCAATTTTCCCAACACCATTTATTGAAAAGACTGTCTTGACTCCATTGAATGCTCTTGCCTCCTTTGTCGAATATTAATTGGGCATAGTGGTTTGGGTCGATTTCTGGGGTCTCTATTCTATTCCATTGATCTATATGTCTGTTCTTGTGCCAGTACCAAGCTGTTTTAAGAACAGTGGCTTTGTAATACAGTTTGATATCTGGTATTGAGATCCCACCTACTTTGTGTTTTCTCAGGATTGCTGCAGCTATTCGGGGTCTTTTTTTATTCCAAATGAATTTTTGGAACGTTCGTTCTAGATTTGTGAAATATGCCGTTGGTAATTTAATGGGGATTGCATTGAATCTATAAATTTCTTTGGGTAGTATGGACATTTTGATGATGTTGATTCTACCAATCCATGAACACGGTATATTCTTCCATCTGTTTATGTCTTCCTCTATCTCTTTTTTCAGTGTCCTGTAGTTTTCAGCATATAAGTCTTTTACCTCCTTAGTTAAGTTTATTCCTAGGTATTTTAATTTTTTTGGTGCAATGGTAAATGGGATTGCTTCTGTAGTTTCACTTTCTGTAAGTTCACTATTGGTGTAAAGAAATGCCATGGATTTCTTAGCATTAATTTTGTATCCTGCTACATTGCTGAATTCATTTATTAAGTCTAATAATTTTTTGATGGAGTCTTTAGGGTTCTGTATGTACAGTATCATGTCATCTGCAAATAAGGTCAGTTTTACTTCTTCTTTTCCAATCTGGATGCCTTTTATTTCTTCTTCGTGTCTGATCGCAATGGCTAGTACTTCCAGTACTATGTTGAACAGGAGTGGTGAGAGGGGGCATCCCTGTCTTGTTCCTGTTTTTAGGGGGAATGGTTTTAGTTTTTGCCCATTGATTATGATGTTGGCTGTGGGTTTGTCATATATGGCTTTTATTATGTTGAGGTATGACCCCTCAATTCCTATCTTGCTGAGAGTTTTTATCAAGAAAGGGTGTTGGATTTTGTCAAATGCTTTTTCCGCATCAATTGATATGACTATGTGGTTTTTTTCTCTCAATTTGTTTATGTGATGTATCACGTTTATTGATTTGCGGATATTGTACCATCCTTGCATCCCTGGGATAAATCCTACTTGGTCATGGTGTATGATCTTTTTGATGTACTGCTGGATCTGATTTGCTAGGATTTTGTTGAGGATTTTGGCATCTATGTTCATGAGGGATATTGGCCTATAATTCTCTTTCATTGTATTGTCTTTATCTGGTTTTGGGATTAGGGTGATGTTGGCTTCATAGAATGAGCTGGGAAGTGTTCCTTCCTCTTGGATCTTTCGACATAGTCTGAGGAGGATAGGTTTTAGGTCTTCCTTGAATGTTTGGTAAAACTCCCCTGTGAAGCCATCTGGCCCCGGGCTTTTGTTTGCTGGAAGCTTTTTGATTACTGCTTCGATTTCCTCCATAGTTATTGGCCTATTGAGATTTTTAGATTCTTCCTGGTTAAGTTTTGGAAGGTTGTATTTATCTAGGAATATGTCCATTTCCTCCAGGTTGTCTAGTGTGTTGGAGTAGAGTTGTTCATAGTATTTTCTAACAGTCCTTTGTATTTCTATGGGGTCTGTTGTTATTTCTCCTCTTTCATTTCTGATTTTGTTTATTTGGGTCCTCTCTCTTTGTTTCTTGGTGAGCCTGGCTAGAGGTGTATCAATCTTGTTTATCCTTTCAAAGAACCAGCTCTTGGTTTTGTTGATCTTTTGTATTGTTTTTTTGGTCTCTATGTCGTTTATCTCCGCTCTGATCTTTGTTATTTCCTTCCTTCTGCTTACAGTGGGCTTTTTTTGTTGCTCTCTTTCTAATTCTTCGAGTTGTAGAGTTAGGTCATTTATTCTCATTGTTTCTTGTTTCTTGCAGTAGGCTTGTAGAGCTATGAACTTCCCTCTCAAGACTGCTTTTGCTGTGTCCCATAGGTTTTGGATTGTTGTGTTTTCATTGTCATTCGTTGCTATGATGTTTTTTATTTCTTCTTTGATCTCACTGGTGACCCAGTCATTGTTTAATAGCATGCTATTTAGTCTCCATGTGTTTGATTTTTTTGGATTGTTTTTGTTGTAGTTGATTTCCAGTTTTATGCCTTTGTGGTCTGAGAAGATGCTTGATATGATTTCAATTTTCTTGAATTTGAAGAGACTTTGTCTGTGACCCAATATATGGTCTATCTTTGAAGATGACAAATGTGCACCTGAGGAGAATGTATATTCTGTGGCTTTGGGGTGAAATGTTCTGAAGATGTCAATTAATTCCATCTGATCTAGTGAGTCATTTAGGATTGATGTTTCTTTGCTGAGTTTCTGTTTAGGGGATTTGTCCAGTGGCGATAATGGGGTGTTAAGGTCCCCTACTATGATTGTATTGCTGTCAATCTCTCCCTTGATCTTCTCCAGAAGATTTCTTACGTATTTGGGTGCTCCTATATTGGGTGCATATATATTTACCAGAGTTATTTCTTCTTGTTGGACTGCTCCCTTTAGTATTATGAAGTGGCCTTCTTGATCTCTTTTTATGTCCTTCACTTTGAGATCTAATTTGTCAGATATAAGTATTGCTATCCCGGCTTTTTTTTTCACTTCCATTGGCCTGAAAAACCTTTTTCCATCCCTTCACCATCAGTCTGTGTGCGTCTTTTTTTCTGAGGTGGGTTTCCTGTAGACAGCAGATATATGGGTCATGTTTTCTTATCCACTCATTTACCCTATGCCTTTTGACTGGGGAATTTAATCCATTTACATTTAAAGTTATTATTGATAGAAACTTGTTAGTCGCCATTTTTGTTCTTTAGCGCTGCGTTCCTTCTTTGTTTCCTGTTTTTTCTATTTACAGCAGACCCTTTAGCATTTCTTGCATTGCTGGTTTGGTTGTAATAAACTCCTGTAGACCATTTTTGTCTGTGAAGCTCCTGATTTGACCCTCAATTTTGATTGATAGCCTCGCTGGGTATAGTATTCTTGGATTCAGACCCTTCCTTTGCATGACTTTGTATATTTCATTCCATTCCCTTCTTGCCTGATGTGTTTCTGTTGAGAAATCGGTCGCTAGTCTGATGGGGGATCCTTTGTAGGTAACTTTCTGTCTCTCTCTGGCTGCTTTTAAGATTCTTGCTTTGTCGTTGGTGTTTGCCAATTTAATTATTATGTGCCTTGATGTCGGTCTTTTCGGGTTCATTTTGTTTGGGACTCTGTGAGCTTCTTGGATTTGTGTGAGTTTTTTCCTCCCTATATCAGGGAAATTTTCTGTTACTATTTTTTCAAACAGGTTTTCTATTCCTTGCTCAGTTTCCTCTCCTTCTGGCACCCCTATTATTCGGATGTTGTTTCGTTTAGCATTGTCCCAGAGTTCTCTTAGGCTCTCTTCCTGCTTTTTAATTTTTTTTTCTAGAAGCTGTTCTGTTTGGGTATTTTTTTCTACCTTGTCTTCTAGCTCGCTGATACGGTCCTCTGCTTCTTCTAGTCTACTGTTGATGCTTTCTATTGAGTTCTTTATGGCAGTGATGTCGTTTTTCATTTCTTCTTGGTTTCTCTTCATTTCCTCTTGGTTCTTCTTCATTTCCTCTTGGTTCCTACACATATTGTTGAATTGGTCTTCCATTCTTTTCATCCACCTTATGACCATTACTCTGAATTCTTTCTCTGACAGGTTGCTTGCCTCCATTGCCTCTATTTCGTTTACTTCCTTTTCTGATGATGCCTGTTTTTCTTTCATATTTGGGTTGGTTCTTTGTTTCACCATGATTTCTCTTCTCAAGGTGTTTGGTTATGTAGATCTCTCTCTGTTGCGCTGATTCAAAGGCACAAAATACAACACAACAAGGCACAATGTACAAGGCACCGAACTAAATGCATTCACGATATTAATAACCCCAAATAAAGGTGACCCCCCCCCGAGCGAAGAGAATTAGGGGATAAAGAAGAAAAAAGAGAAAAATATTAGAGAGAAAAATAAAAAACAAAAAGGAGTGCCGAAATGAGATTGGGAAAAGGGATTGAAAAAAAAACCCACAAAAAGACCAAAAAAAAAAAAAAAACCCCCAAAAAAACAACAACAACAAAAACAAAAAAAAATTAAGAGAATGAAATAGAGGTGGGGAAGAGGCTATTTGTGTGGGGAGAGCGAGGGATTGGAAATTAGATATATAAGTAGGGTGAAATTTAGACAGTGGGTAGAAAGAAGGAATAGGTAAAATCAAAAGCAGGAATAGGGTAAGAGAAACAGGACAACAAAAGGGGAAAAGTGAGGAAGAGAGTTTTGGCTTAAGGGTAAATGTGAGATAGAGAGAAATGATGCTAAAGGAACGATGAAAATAGAGTGTAGAACACTAATCCCAAAATAAAATAAAGAAAAATAAAAAAAATTAATAAAAAATAAAATGACCCTTGAAAAAATGGTAAAAGGATAGCAATAATACTGGTTAAAAAATGTAGTAATTAAAAAGGTAAAATCAGGTGATGAAAAAAATAAAAAATAAAAAAATTAATAAAATAGGTTCTTAATGAAATGGTGAAAAAAGAATTAAAAAAAAATATAAAAATATTCGGAAGTGAAGGTGCTTCAGATCTTCCACTCTTCTTTTTGGCATGCCTCAGTCCTGCCAGGCATTCAGGAGAGTGTTGAACTTCCCTGCGATACACTGTCCCTCCGTGCAGTAAACCACAGACCTGATTTTAAGGCAGGTTGTATTTTTTTACCAGACTGGCTTTATTTGTGATCGCAAAAGAGACAGTTCGTGGCTCTGCCTCTGGGTGGCAGTGTGTCTGGATTTACCTCCGAGGCTCTAAGTCCTCTCTATCAGTAGGGTTTTGTCCTCTATGGTATTTGGGACTGATTCGGGAAAGACCACTGCCCAGAGCTGGTTCCTTGCCACTGTCCGCTGTTTCCCAGGCTCCCCAAAAAGAACTTTCCCCTACAGGCTCTGCGAATGACCCCAACTGGGGAATCCCATGAGCTGGGTTTAATAATCAAATGCACGGATCTAAGGGGAACTGTAACAAGAGCCTGATAGTTGTGCGAATTCGCAAGCCTCCACCTTCCAGGTCTGCGCACAGTCTCCGCGCGCAGTCTCCGCGCGCCCACTCGCCCCTGGCACCAAGCAGCCAGCAGATTGGCAAAGTCCAAGGCTGCTCCTTTACATCCAGTCCAGCTATGGGCTCATTTTTCGCGTTCCCTTCTGCCAGCAGCCCTGTGGGGCCCCTTCCCCACTCGCGGGTCACGCTGGTCCCAACGGCTGCGGACTCTGTGGGGCGCAGATTCCGCCCCGCGCGCGCGCGAGCTCGGTCCTCCCTCCAACCCGAACTGCAAACCGCACCTTTAGGGGATGTCCCACCTTTCCGTGAGAAGAAGCAGTGCTTGTCTGAATTCACGCAGTCACGCTTCTTGAGATCCCTTGTTTCCAGGTTAGTAGCTGGTCTCTGGATGCCGGCAACAACCACCCAAGATGGTGCAGTCTCAGCTGCTTAGCTGGCGCACCAGGAGAGGCTTCAGCCGCAGTCTCCAACCGTCCTTTTTTTTCCCTGGGGGGTTCTCAGTCTTTCCTAGCTGCAGACAATCTCTCAGCTGAAAATCCTCTACCTATTCGGGCTGAATGTTACCCGTTTCAGCTGCTCACCCTTATCTGCTCCAGGACAAGGCACAGGACACTTCCGCTTATACCTCCGCCATTTTTCTCATTGTGGTTTTAATTTGTATTTCTCTGATGACCAGAGACAATGATCTTTTCATGTCTATTGGCCATCTGTATGTCCTCTTTGAGAAGTGTCTATTCAGGTCCTTTGTCCATTTTTTAATTGGGTCTTTGTTTTTTTTTGGTGTTGAATAAATTCTTTATAAATTTTGGAAATTAACTCCTTATCAGATGTATCATTCATAAATATGTTTTCCCATTCAGTGGGTTGTCTTTTTATTTTGTTGATGGTTTTCTTTGCTGTGTGAAAACTTTTTAGTTTTACATAGTCCCATTTATATTTTTGTTTGTTTCCCTTGCCTGAGGAGATATGTCAGAAAAAAATATTGCTATGGGAAATGTGTGAGATATTACTGCCCGTTTTCTTCTAGAATTTTTATGGTTTTGAGTCTAACATTTAAGTCCTTGATCCATTTTGAGTTTATTTATGTATATGGTGTAAGAAGGTGGTCCAGTTACATTTTTTGCACATATCTGTCCAATTTTTCCAACACCATTTATTGAATAAGTGATCTTTACCCTACTGTATGCTCATGTCTCCTCTGCCAAGTATTAATTGACAATGAAGGTGCGGGTTTATTTCTGGACTCTCTATTCTGTTTCCATTTCTAAAAGTTTATCAAATTAATTTCTGGCTGCATTGTCAGAACAAAGTAGTTTATTCTGCAACTATAGAAAATCTTCAGATGTCTCAAGGACTTAAAGCAATAAAATCAAATGTTTCTTAACATCCTGGTGTAACTTGTTTTGGGGAAATGGCAGTGAGGAAGGGGGGATGGGAGCTTTGCTGTAGGGTAACTTTCAGATACTTCATCTGTTATCCTTAACATATGGTGCCCAATTTCACCACGGAAGGGAGAAGAGACTGTAGGGGAGGATCTTTTAGTGATCAGACCTGAACATAAACTAAATCTGTCCACATTATTGGCAAAAATTAGTCTCATGGCTCCACCTAGATGTCAGGGGCTTAGAAATCAAGACTTTGGTGTGCCCAGGAGGAAAATAAAGTTTTGAGGGAACACACAACAATGTTGTGTGAATCTCTAGTGTTATTATAAAGATACTATATTTGAAAAGTTAGGGCAATGTATATAAAATAATATATGTGAAATGGCTGGGGTAATTTAAATCACTCCTCAATATGTTGATTTTTTTAAGACTGGAAAGATAGATTGGGGCCAAGATATCAAGGCCCTTAAATAATTGCCAATTAAGGAAGTTATAATTCACTCCATAGGTTATGGGGTGCAACCAAAAGCTTTTGAAGAGGGGAATTATTTCAATAAATTTATGCATTAGGAAGAATGAACAACTGTCTGTAGGCTGGAGATTCTTGAAAAACTGTAGACAATGGTCTTTTTTGGTTGAAGAACTATAGGGCCTCCACTAGGGCAGGGTCAGAGGTAATATACAAGAATAAGAAGCACTATATTTTACTAGTCTTTGTATCTGTGATAGCTTTTGCAGAACCTGTATCATAATATGTTAAATGTCGCTGAACTCAATGAATGGATAAGTATATGAATTCCATTCTGTAGATCAGTTAATTTTGTATATGGTTGTCTCATCTAGATCAAAAACTTGTTAAGGTTAAGAATTGTTTTCATCTTTCTGTAGGAAAGGTCATGATGACAGCCTAATAGCATAAATAATTTAGGAATATGTGTGGCAGTGAGTCTTCATACATGCAGATTGGTGAACAGGATTTTGCTGCTGAGAATTACCCTGGCTACACTAACATTAACACCTACACAGTGAAGGAACAAAGCTCATGAACCAGGGAGACATGGAAGTCTTTTGGAAATAGGGATAGAAAATATGTGGTTTAAAAGCTTTTATTGATTTTTAGCCTAAGTTTTGAGCTCCTCAGCATTACATTTTAATTATTTATTTGTGAAAGTTTAGAGGAGTAAATGAAATAATCACAACTTCCTATAAGAAGCTCAAAGAGTTAAAATAAAGGAATATTGTTAAACTATCAATGATTTTACTAAAGAAAAACTATAATGGCAATGTGTTTTCAATTTAAATGGGAAATCTAATAAACAGAACACTATGTTTACTATATTATTTTAACTAATGTTTAAATATAATTATCAGGATTTCCATGATTTAGTAGTTGCTTCTGATAAACTATTTAAACACTTATTTAGCATTTCTCTGTTTTTCTAATCAACTTTTTTTATCCATATAAATGAAATTGATTGGTGATAGAGAATTCCATAGAAATGAGAGAATGTACTTAAAATTGTATGATATAGTTATGTCAATTACAAGGTGAAAAATTCATTTATTGTTTCAATAAATATTTATCAGCTTTCTTCCATATGATAACTCTGCACTAGGGATAAGGAATCCAATGGTGAATTTGCAGCCAGCAGAGGGCCAGCACATTGAATCTTTGCCCTTCAGTAGACTGAAAGAGATGATAACAAAAATTTCCAAGTATTTTTTGGCCAAGAGAGCTTTTCTTAGAAATATTTCATGGAAAATATCATTTTTCTATAATTTTAAGAAAACAATATTTACATTTATATTGTAGTGTGTGCTTGTAATATTGATTGAACCATTGTTACAGCTATAAGGGGCCAAGAATCAAAGGGCTATCAACTTCATCTTACTTTGTTTCCTAATCCTTTTAGTTTTAGAGTTGAAAGAACTCTATAGGTGCTTTCAAATGTATGGCATATATGCACACACATATAATACACATAGTATTATATGCATTATATACCTATCCACACTGAAATAAGTATGCCATGATCCATTTTCAATAACTGAGAATGTAATAAAACTCTAAGCACATTCTTTGGCAAAGTAAATAATGTCTGAATTATACTGGCAAATCTCAAACCTGCTGGGCTCTTTTGTTATATATATATTTGTGTAAATTAATATTGGAACAGTTTAGCCAACTAGAAATGAGAATGTATGACAAATGCTTAAATATTCCTGTGCAATTAATAGAATGACTTATTAATTGGAGCAGAGAAGAGATGCACATTAGCTTTTATGGAATTTCACTTTTTGTAGGTCATTAAGGTTTAGGACCACAGAATCCTAGCCTCATAGACACATTGTAAAAGCAAATCCAGCTAAAGATCAATTTTATTCTATTATAATTGTATTTGTTGTTTTATAATGCCATAGTAATTTTAAACAGATTAGACAAACATTACTCATATCAACAGGAGCAGAACAATGATTCTGGGAAATGTTGTTCATGGATCCCCAAACAAAGGATAGCTGATATGATTGGCTTGAGCTAGGCTGTGTGCTAAATTTCTCTTTGGTGATTCAAAATATTTATTGCTATATTAAAGTACTGAGAAGGGCTTCAGTGAAAAAAACAACCTATTGAACTTTGTTTGAAGTTAACAAACCAATTTAATTGTGCAAGCAAAGGCTATTTTTCTTTGCACACCAATTAACACTACACAGAAGAGTTTTTCTTTACCATCAATTTGGGAAGTACTGCATTAACTAATTCAAAGGCCATGGTTTATATTATTAAAAACTGTAACTCAAAACGAACCCTAAGCCGAACTGAATACAGCAGGTCCTCAAATTTAGTTTTGTTACAACGTTGATGAGAAAAAGAGTCGATTACTGGTGAGGCAACTGTCTCTGGGGAGTTTGCAATGCTCCTCACGTCTGGGCTGGTTTTCTCCAGAGCCTCTGGTTTCCTCCCACTCCCAAAGATGTGCATGTGAAGTGAATTATGTCTAAACTGTCCCAGTCTGAGTGAGTGTGGGTAAGTACACCCTGAGATGGAAGGGTGTCCGGTCTAGGGTGGGTTCTTGTCTTGTGGCCTGAGATGCCAGGATGGGTGCCTGCCACCCGTGACTCTGAACTGGAATACATGGGTTGAAAAAGAATTATCTTACTTGTCTGTATTAATATTTTTTAAATGTATGTCTAGCTCATATTTATTTCAGTGTTTAATATTGGACATCTTCTAGGTCTTTTTAAAGAAGTTTTGTGATGTTTTTATGACTAGAAATATGCTGTTCGTTCTTAACTCTTTTTTTAAAACAATGTATTTTTATTGATTTCTGCAGGGGTCCAACCCCAGCAGGTCCAGGGGTCCCCAAAGGCGTAGACGGAGTTGGCGAAGAAGGAAGGACACGGAGTCAGCGTTCAGTTGATCAGCAGCCTAGCCAGGATCTCCAGCCAAGTTCTGGTCTGGATCTCCAGCGAAGTTCTGTTTAGGATCTCCAGCCAGGTTCTGTGTCCATGGTCTCTTGCTAGGTTCTCCAGCTAGGTTCTCCAGGTTCTCCAGCCAGGTTCTGTAGCCATGTTCCCTCGCTAGGTTCTCCAGCCAGGTTCTGTCCAGGTTCTCCAGCCAGGTTCAGTCACCAGGTTCTAGTCAGGTTCTCTTGCCAATTTCTGTAGTCAGGTTCAGTCCAGGATCTTTTGCCATGTTCTCTCGCTAGGTTCTGTCTCTAGGTTCTGAGGCCAGTTTCTGTCCAGGATCTTTTGCCATGTTCTCTCCAGCGAAGTTCTTCTGTCTCTAGAGAACGTTCTGTGTAGGTTCTGTGCCAATTTCTGTCTCTCTCTCTGTCTCCTTACATCTGTATTTATACCAGTTGATTCCAATCCTATCAATCTCTATTTCAAAGGTTAGGGCGTTTCTTATCTCCATTCCAGGGAGTAAAGATTATGTAGCTTAAGCATGATTGTTTGTAGTGATTAACTACCCGCCTGGCACTTAGTTAAGGAGTTTCATCCCCTCCCTGACTTCAGGGAAAAATTCCTACCTAGGGAAACAACCTTTCTCAGAGACCTTGGTTAAAACACATAGTGCCAAGAAGGTGAGCAAACATATTAAGAACAGTATGCCATATATGCCAGGTCCCTTGAAACAGCAAGCATGGACCGGTTCCCGGCAAATTCCCCCTTTTTTATTTTTTAAAAGCAGGCATTAAAAAGAAAAACCCGAAATGCTCTCTTGTGTCCATTTTAAGAGTAGGATTGGCGCTTTCCGCTATTACCTGAGTCCTGATCTATCACCCCAGGGAGAGCTTGCCAATCCTGCACTTTCCTGGGGTAGAAAGGCTGCAGTGGGGTTAAGGATAAGGCTCCTTGGGCCTACCTTCTCCCATGCCTCTACATTTACCTTTCCGGCACCTTTCCTTCCTCAGAAAAGCATGGACATATTTCTTGTATAAAATGTTCCATCTGACTGGGAGTAACCTTAACTCCTCTGCTAGCAAGCATATGTGTTAAAAGATCAATACGGAGTCTTATTTCTTTAGACTCAGTATGGCACATCTTCTTAATGTAAAGATCAATACAGAGTCTTCTTTCTTTGGACTCAGTATGGCACATCTTCTCAATCTAAGTTCTGTACTATCCACCTTCTTACCCTACTTATCCTCTGTAGGGGGGTTTGCAGCACCCTGGTGGAGTCCTATCCGTCCTGAATGTGGGGGTTCTCAATGGGGGGGGCTTACCTATGGGAATCCTGTTCCAGGGGCTCCCAAAGGTGTGGACGGAGTCAGCGAAGACTATCCACCCTCTTCCTATGGTGGAGTCCTATCCGTCCCGAGTGTGGGGTGCTTACCTAGGGGTCCCTGTTCGGGCGCCATATGCTGGGGTCCAACCCCAGCGGGTCCAGGGGTCCCCAAAGGTGTGGACGGAGTTGGCGAAGAAAGAATGACACGGAGACAGCGTTCAGTTGATCAGCAGCCTAGCCAGGATCTCCAGCCAAGTTCTGGTCTCGATCTCCAGAGAGGTTCTGCTCTGGATCTCCAGCCAGGTTCTGTGTCCATGTTGTCTTGCTAGGTTCTCCAGCCAGGTTCTCCAGAACTTTGCTACAGAACCTGGCTAGGCTGCTGATCAACTGAACGCTGTCTCCGTGTCATTCCTTCTTCGCCGACTCCGTCCACACCTCTGGGGACCCCTGGACTCGCTGGGGTTGGACCCCAGCATATGGCGCCCGAACATGGACCCCCTAGGTAAACGCCCTGCACTCGGGACGGATAGGACTCCACCGGAGGAAGAGGGTGGATAGTCTTCGCTGACTCCGTCCACACCTTTGGGAACCCCTGGAACAGGATTCCCCTAGGTAAGCCCTCCCCATTGAGAACCCCACACTCGGGACGGATAGGACTCCACCAGGGTGCTACAGACCCCCCTATAGAGGATAAGTAGGGTAAGAAGGTGGATAGTACAGAACTTAGATTGAGAAGATTTGCCATATTGAGTCCAAAGAAAGACTCTGTATTGATCTTTAGATTAAGAAGATGTGCCATACTGAGTCTAAAGAAATAAGACTCTGTATTGATCTTTTAACACATATGCTTGCTAGCAGAGGAATTAAGGTTACTCCTAGTCAGACAGAACGTTTTATATAAGAAGTATGTCCATGCTTTTCTGAGGAAGGAAAGGTAAATGTAAAGGCATGGGAGGAGGTAGGCCCAAGGAGCCTTATCCTTAACCCCACTGCAGCCTTTCCACCCCGGGAAAGTGCAGGATTGGCAAGCTCTCCCTGGGGTGATAGATCAGGCCTCAGGTAATAGCGGAAAGTGCCAATCCTACTCTTAAAATGGATATAAGAGAGCATTTGAGGTTTTTCTTTTTAATGCCCGCTTTTAAAAAATAAAAAAGGGGGAATTTGCCGGGAGCCGGTCCATCCTTGCTGTTTCAAAGGACCTGGAATATATGGCATACTGTTCTTAAAATGTTTGCTCACCTTCTTGGCACTATGTGTTTTAACCAAGGCCTCCTCTCTGAGAAAGGTGGTTTCCCCAGGTAGGGATTTTCCCCTGAAGTTAGGGAGGGAATAAAACCTCTTAACTAAGTGCCAGGCGGGTAATTAATCACTTTAACTACGAACAATCATGCTTAAGCTACATAATCTTTACTCCCTGGAATGGAGATAAGAAACACCCTAACCTTTGTAATAGAGATTGATAGGATTGAATCAACTGGTATAAATACAGATGTAACAAGACAGCAGGAGACAGAACTAAGAGAGACAGAACCTAGGCACAGAACCTATACAGAACGTTCTCTAGAGACAGAAGAACTTCGCTGGAGAGAACATGGCAAAAGATCCTGGACAGAAACTGGCCTCAGAACCTAGAGACAGAACCTAGCGAGAGAACATGGCAAAAGATCCTGGACTGAACCTGACTACAGAGATTGGCAAGAGGACCTGACTAGAACCTGGTGACTGAACCTGGCTGGAGAACCTGGACAGAACCTGGCTGGAGAACCTAGCGAGGGAACATGGCTACAGAACCTGGCTGGAGAACCTGGAGAACCTAGCTGGAGAACCTAGCAGGAGACCATGGACACAGAACCTGGCTGGAGATCCTAAACAGAACTTCGCTGGAGATCCAGACCAGAACTTGGCTGGAGATCCTGGCTAGGCTGCTGATCAACTGAATGCTGTCTCCGTGTCATTCCTTCTTCGCCGACTCCATCCACACACACCTTTGGGGACCCCTGGACCTGCTGGGGTTGGACCCCGGCAGATTTCAGAGAGGAAGAGAGAAAGAGAAAGAGGTAGAAACATCAATGATGAGAAATAATCATTGATTGGCTGCCTACTGCATGCCCCACACTGGGGACTGAGCCCGCAATCCGGGCATGTGCCCTGACTGAGAATCAAACCAATGACCTCCTGATTCATAGGTTGACGCTCAACCACTGAGCCATGCCAGCTGGGCAGAACTTAATTCTTTAACTCTTGTTATATCAGTTAGCCTATGATAAAAATGGGTTCATTATACATTGTTTTGCTTAAAGTCCTAGTTTCCAAGAACTTATAAACAACTTTAATGAGGACTTACTGTACATTGATTTAGTTTCATGACAGTGTGCAAAAGGCTTGATGGGGATCTGGTCAACCTTTTCTACTTGAATTTTCCTAAATGCATTGTGTGGTCATGGCTTCTTGCCCTCCTGTGTGCTCTTCACTTCATCTTGTAGAGTGCCCTGTGGCTAACTTACTCAAAGGAGGCATGCTTCAGCTCAAGCGGGTGTCAGGACTCATGAAACACTTCCCTGGCCCCATCTAAATGTCATGAGCTGGGAAGGTTCTTAGATTTTATCCTGCCTTCAAGCTAATCCTTTAGCCCATCACAATTTCATGGGTGCTGGTAAAAGATACAACACTTCTGAGTAACACACAAAGGATTTGGTTACTTCCTGCAGAGCAAGCAGCATGCGCTTCATGCTTGTGTCAGTTCCTTTTGTCCCTTAACCCCCTCCCCAAGTACCATGCGGGCGAAACAGAAGGTCTTGGGCGCTGTACATGTCCTGTGTTTGCTTCACAGCCGAGAAACCTTGAGCTTAGGAAACCTCAAACTTTTGTAATAAATGGGCTGGAAGAAAACCTGACCAATTTCTGCCCTGGGGGGTGGGGGATAGGGGAGCGGGGGAAGATAATATTTTTGTGACACTGCACAACAAACATCTCTTCCCTCTGCTCTAGCAGATATATTTCTATCTTTCAAGGCTGCTCACTTTATAAACATCCTTAAAGAGAGAGAAAAGGGTGTTTGTGACTACGTACGGAAATAAGAAAGATCCATGCCGAACTTTCTTCCAGCACTAAAATCTATGTCACCAGGTGTGTGCTATTCCTTGAATTACTACAACCACCTGTGTATATGATTGTAGCATTTCTTGAACTGCTTTTCTGCAGGGGCTGTGCCTTTGCTTCTGTATTTACCACATCCAGGTGGGTACCAGGTACAGAATAGGCATTTGGCAAAGTTTTTAAGATACAGGCTCTTGTCCTTTAAATATTTTCTGGATCAGTCTTCAGGTTTATTGCCTCAGCTAACCTAGGAGAGCAAATAGAAAATTGAATAAGCAGGCTTTCACTAAAAATCTCAAGTGGCTTTTGTAGCTCAGTGGGGAAATTTCCCTTTAGTTTATAAGCACTGGAACTATAGCAGCTGTGGTAGAGGTAGCAGGATCGAGCAATCAATAGCGATTAAGACTGAGGAACCGTGGCAACTGGAGTGCTGGCAGCCAAACAAGTGCTGGGCCTTGGTGACAGTCAACCACAGGGTCAGAGGCAGAGCCGCACCCACGACCAAGCAGCAGATATGCAAGAGTTTTAGGCCATGCAACACCCAAATAGGATCTTAAAATATATTTAGAAGTTTTCTGGTCACAAAAATGGGAAGGGGAAAGAGAATAGCATGTGGGAAATAAATGAATAGAAACGTTGTACATTGGGGGAACGTCGAAGTAATATACACAGAGGTGGGCAAAAGTAGGTTTACAGTTGTTCCTATGGAAAAAGACATGCAGGTTATGATTAATACAATGGCTTTATTAACTCTGTGTTTCACATACTCAAAACTGTAAACTGACTTTTTCCCACTTCAAAGAGATGGGGGAAGGGGTTAGGGCAGCAGGGGATTCAATAAGAAACTAGCCAGAGCCTAAGTAATAGGACCGTCCATGCATGGGCAGACATGCAGCGGTGGAGATGGAAAGAGGCCCACACTGACTCTTAAGTACAAATAGTTTGGGAAGAAAAAGGTAGTCAGGCTTTTTGTAGGAAATGGTAGATGGGGCTTTTGCACTTGCACTGATTTCTCTGATGGCAGAGAAGGATGGGTTCTTTGAGGAGGTGATGATAGTCCCTGGATTTAAGTTAAATGGTGATGGCACTTTTACCCTAGGCCTTGGTCGGCAAACTGCGGCTCTTGAGCCACATGCGGCTCTTTGGCCCCTTGAGTGTGTTCTTCCTAAGCCTTAGGAGTACCCTAATTAAGTTAATAACAATGTACCTACCTATATAGTTTAAGTTTAAAAAATTTGGCTCTCAAAAGAAATTTTAATTGTTGTACTGTTGATATTTGGCTCTGTTGACTAATGAGTTTGCTGACCACTGCTAGAGGTGTGGTGAGAACCAGGACTGAGGGACAGCAGGCAGAGATGGCGAGAAAAGGAAAGATTCCAGGGTGTAATAGAACAGCTAACCCTTATGAAAGCTTTCGTTAGGCACCAGGCACAGTCCAAGAACTTGTTGCATATTATCTCATATCAGAGCTGCCTGATATTATCTCATATCAGAGCTCTGATATGATCACTCCCATTTCACAGATGAGGAAACTGAGACAGAGATTAAAGAACTTGTCTAGGGTCACACAGGTAACAAGTGGTAGAGACGAAACTTGAATCCAGATAGTCCAGCTCAGGCGCTGGTTTATACTACCAGGCAAAATGAAGGAGACGTGGTGGTGAACTCTCTGAGCAAAGTGGATGAACACACTGCTGAGGAGAGCTCAGGGTCTGATCTGACTCACCTATTGTTGGTGCTGACAGGACCAATGCAGGGGATCAAGGAGGACCTTTTCAAAATTAAAAACATTACAGAGGACACTGATATAAGTACTTGGCTAAGTGCTTCAACTTAATTCTTCACAACCCATGAAGGCCAGGTGGCCAGGTTGAATGTAAATCGGCAAAGGAAAAGGAAAACTTGAAAATGACCACAATGTTTCCACAGCCTGGATAAATGGGAGCATTTCAAGAGAGAAATTCTACAATGGGAGTGGGTTTTGCTAGGGAAGGGCTCTGGTAGCCCATTTCAGGCCACTGAGGTCCCCTTTCATTCCTGATTCCTGTAGATTCTCACTTTGCCCCAGCTAATGACTCTAGGACTGAACTAACTGGAAGGAAAGGGGAAGAGGATGAGCAGTTACACTGATGAACAGCTGAAAAGAATGGGACAATGGTGATGATAGCAATAGAAACCCCTTTTCCTGCTGGTGCTGCGATGGGGAAGGGGAGTGCTGACATCCACTGCAGTGAAACCTGCACACAAAGGTCCAGAAGAGGCTTATTAACCAGTAGCAGCATTTGGAATAGCAATATATGAAACAAGTGCAAACATTGTGTTTTAGGCTCATAAGAAGATATACGCCATAGACTAGCTTTTCATTAAAAGGAATTAGAATATTACCCAAAGCTCGAATACAGGGAAAAATGATCTGAGGTTTATTGGCTGCATGCCGACCCCTGACTACTGCCCATTGGGTCAAGGATCCAGGGAAGGGTCATCTTGTGTCTCCCCAGTGACCCCAGAGAGATCCCATCTTTGATTTAAACTCTCTCCCACTTCTCCTCATACCGCCAATAAACAGAGATCCAAAAGAGCACTGGCACATAAACTATTTTGTCAGGCAATTTTCAAAAGTAAACACTTTCAGATTTCAGGAAACTTTTATTTATTTTTTTATTTGTAAATGCTAATTGAGATAAATAACTTTCAGAAATGGAGATGGGGGGATGACATTAATCAGGGAGGTGGGAATTGTTTTTCTCTTCAAGAGTTGCTGGGGGTGGTTATCTTCTCTTTGACTTTTGTCCCATATGCTGTCTGAATAGCCATTGTTTTATTGATTCATTGTTGTTATAATTAATCGCCCTATGCTTTCAGGTACCTCATTAAACATCTCTGGGTTGCTAATATCCTTATCAATACACAACACGTTTTTGTTATTGAGTACGCACAGAGAATTTGGTAATGGTTTGGAGGATTGTGTTCAGTATTGGAACTCTGTCTCACCAAAGAGAAACAAGTGTGAGGGTGTAGGGAATGTGCTGGGAACAAGAGATGATTTATATGATTCTTTGTGCTGATTTAAGCAAACAGTATGAGCCTATCTTACC
This sequence comes from Myotis nattereri, assembly GCF_964212035.1. Classification (NCBI taxonomy): domain Eukaryota; kingdom Metazoa; phylum Chordata; class Mammalia; order Chiroptera; family Vespertilionidae; genus Myotis; species Myotis nattereri. Next base: position 37,406,891 of record NC_138076.1, on the reverse strand, counting down.
TGGAGTCTGGTGCACTAAAAAAAGAAATAATAGCCCTAGCTGATTTGGCTCAGTGTACAGAGCGCCGGCCTGTGGACTGAAGAGTCCTGGGTTTGATTCCAGTCAAGGGCATATGCCCCGGTTGTGGGCTCGATCCCCAGTGTATGGCGTGCAGGAGGCAGCCAATCAATGATTTTCTCTCATCATTGATGTTTTTCTCTCTCTCTCCCTGTCCCTTCCTCTCTGAAATCAATAAAAATATATTAAAAAAAGAAATAATCTAGTGTTTGTGTGTGTGTGTGAGTTTACTTAATAGTACTCATATAGTCTCATTTTTACTTCCAAACATCCTTCTATTTTTGTTTGTTCCCTTTATCTCACCTTAAATTAAGAAAAACCAGGAGAGTTTGAAATAATTTTCAGGTAATTACTACATCTTGAAACATACTCTACTTTTCTCTGGATGTTTAATGATTAGGTTTCAGTAATTACATTTAGGCATTTTTTAAGCTGAAGAAGAAAGTTAGCTGTGTATTTAGTCACAGGCTGTCTGCATCATTCTGAAGTCTCCTTCAATATACTCTAACTGTAGTCACTATCCTCTAATGGTAATTCACAGAAAACCAATAACATCCTCAATAAAAGGGTTAATGATATTTCCTTCTCCTCTGAGGCCCTTCGATTTTGCTGAATCTCTTTCCAGGACTGAGGAAATCATATTAATGGAAAATAAAAGTAGAGTATGCTGCACCTGTCAACACTCACCCTGTCTGTGGTCAGTACCGAACCCATCTGAATGTCATTGAAAATCTATTCCCATTAAACCCTGGATATGACTAAAGGAGGGATGTTTCTGTCAAGCCTGCCCATGAATCGAGTCCAACCTGAACTACTTCAGGTTGCCAAACATTTCCAGGGTTGAGTTCACATATTCCCTCTTTTTTGAATTAAAATTGGGAGTAAGGGTGAACAAATAAAACCACCCTGAGAGAAAGTGCAGGAATTTTTACAAGTGAAACTTTGCAGTGGTTCTCAACCTTGGTTGCACATTAGAATCACCTGGGAATCTTTTTAAAATCCTGATTTCTGGGCCTCATCCTCCGGAAATTCTGTTTCTTTGTTATGGGGTGGGGCCACAAAGTAACAAAGAAACAGAATTTCCAGAGGATGAGGCCCAGAAATCAGGATTTTAAAAAGATTCCCAGGTGATTCTAATGTGCAGCCAAGGTTGAGAACCACTGCTTTATAGGAAAGATACCTCCCTCCATTCCTGACAAGAAAAAGAAAAGGGCAACACCTGGGCAAAGGAGGAGCTGTCTCTTTTCAAAAGGTGTTGAGAATAAATAAGACATATACTTTATTTTTTCCCCATTTTTTCACTGCCCTAGAGCAATCCTTCTCAAATTTTAATGTGCACACATATTACCTAGGGATCTTGTTAAACTGCAGCTTCTATCCACCAAGTCTGAAATGAGACCTGAGATTCTGCATTTCTAACAAGCTTCTAGGTGATGCTGGTGCTATGGGTCACACTTAGGGTGGAAGCTGGAGCAGGGATTCTCAACGTGTGGGCCCTAGATCAGCAGCATCACCTAAAAACTTGTTAGAAATGGAGATTCTGGGGCCCAAGCCTAGAATATTATAAATGGAATACCCCCCTCCAAAGATGTCTACCCTCTAACCCAGTGGTTCTCAACCTTCCTAATGCCGTGACCCTTTAATATAGTTCCTCATGTTGTGGTGACCCCCCAACCATAAAATTATTTTCGTTGCTACTTCATAACTGTAATGTTGCTACTGTTATGAATCGTAATGTAAATATCTGATATGCAGGATGTATTTTCATTGTTACAAATTGAACATAATTAAAGCATAGTGATTAATCACAAAAACAATATGTAATTATATATGTGTTTTCCGATGGTCTTAGGCGACCCCTGTGAAAGGGTCGTTCGACCCCCAAAGGGGTCGCGACCCACAGGTTGAGAACCGCTGCTCTAATCCATGGATCCTGTGACTATCCTAATAAAAGTCTAGGTCAGCGGTTCTCAACCTGTGGCTCGCGACCCCTTTGGGGGTCGAACGACCCTTTCACAGGGGTCGCCTAAATACATCCTGCATATCAGATATTTATATTACGATTCATAACAGTAGCAAAATTACAGTTATGAAGTAGCAACGAAAATAATTTTATGGTTGGGGGTCACCACAACATGAGGAACTGTATTAAAGGATCACGGCATTAGGAAGGTTGAGAACCACTGGTCTAGGTGGTTGTCACGCCATCACGCCGTGATGCCCTCACACCATCACAATCCACCACCAGGAGACTGTGTGGGCAGCGGGCACAAGTGGGTGGGTAGGAACTTGACACTGCGTGCACAGTACAGAGGAGGCGGGGCCTGGTGGCTCCGAGCCACGAGGGGTCGGCGGCTCTGGCCTACCTCTTTGGGGCAATTCATCAAGGAGCCCCAGATGGGTGGGTGGGTCCTACCTCTTTGGGGCAATTGATCGCGGGCTCCTGCACTGTGAGAAGGTACAGGCCAGGCTAGGGGGAACCGCCCCCCCGCACCCCCCCCAGTACACGAATTTCACGCACTGGGCCTCTAGTATTACATATAAAAGAAACTTTGCAGATGTGATTAAGATTTATGTACTTTTAAGATTATTCTGGGTTATCCAGTGGGTCCAATCTAATCACAAGGAGATAACTTAAGGACTCAAAAGGAGATAACTTTCTCTGCATGGAGTCAGAGAGATAGACAAAAGGAAAAGTCAGAGAGGTGGAAAGTGTTAGAGGGATGACCTTGTGGAGGGGGCCACATGGAAAACATGGGAAGTAATCCAGGCAGCCTTTAGGAGGAAAGCCCAACCCATGACTGACAGCCAGCAAGGGAGTGGTGACTTCAGGGAACTGAATTTGATCTACAACCTGTATGAGCTCAGAAGAAGATTCTTCCCTCAAGGCTCCAGGAAGGAATGCAACCCTGTTGGCACCTTGATTTCAGTCCTGTGAGACTCTAAGCAGAGGACCCACTTGAGCTATGCTGTATCTGAACTTCTGACCCACAGAGTGAGCAGTGAGATAACAAAATTGTTTGGAAAGCACCAAATTTGTGAAAATTTGTTTTAGTAGCAACAGGAAATGTATAGATTGACTGAATCAGGAACTCTGAGTGTGGAGCCCAACAAATTTTTTTTAACAAGCTCTGCAGGCCATTCTGATACCTGCTGTAAGATGATAATGTTTTAGAGCATGTTCAGAGCCTGAAATGGATGGGGTTCTGCCACCTAATAGCTGTTGCAGCATTGGCCAGTCTTCCTAACATCCCTAATCTCTACTTTTCTCATTTGTAAAATAAGGTTAATAAACCAAAGGGTTGATGTGAGAACTTTGATCAGAATCGTTGGTAAAAATATTTAAGTTCTTATTACAACCAGTCCTCAAATGATACCTTCTTCCCTTCCTTCCATTTCCTTCCATAGGTACAATGATGTAAATAGTACTGATGGTGCTGATGTCAGCTTTCTGAGGCTTAGGGCTTGGAACTTGACCTTTTCTGTCATTGTCAATATGAGCTAGAAAGGAAAAACTGAATTACAGGAAGAAGATGCAGGTCTAATTCATAAGAAATTGTTATGCTTAGCTTAATTGCTACTCTTCAAAAAGAGAAAAAAATCAGCACTATTCAAATCTGGATATAGAACATTGGGTTCTAAATGTGACCTTTTAATGGTGGCAAGAGTGTGAGTGGATTATTTGCATCATGCAGTCTTTGCAGTGGGACCATAGCAGCTAAAGTAGGTTTATATTCTGTACATTGTTAAGAATGCAACATACTAATTCAATTTGCTAGTCTACTGGAGTGCTCTAATGCTCATTAATTTTAAAAAATTTCAAGTGTATTTCCTTTCATTTGTGTCCACCTCTGAGCTGAAAATATTTGCTAATTCTTTCTCCTTTATCCACTCTGCATGGTGAGCTGCTTCCTTGGATGATTACATATTCTTCTTCTCCATGATCATCAATCACAGTGTGATGAAATTTGTTGATCAGGTTTATTTTGCAAATGATGCAGTTTGCAAAGTCCCAGGTTCATAGTCATTTTCCATTGCTGTCTAGAGGAGGCTAAAACTCTCAATCAATCAACACTTCTAGATTAATTTTTCCCTCTCTGTGAAATAAAAAAAAGGAATTAAGAGTTAAATTAGGCTTCCTGGCTTATGTATTTATTAATCAATCAACCTTCCACATTCTACTAAATTAATGTTTATGGTACAATATCCGCATACCGATTTCTGTGTCTGCCAGCTCGAAAATAGTGCTGTGCTGAATGAAGCAAGATTCTATCTGCTGTGAACATTTGTATAATGAGCTACAGCCCTGGAAACATTGAAACCCACTTAAAGAGTGACCAGAATAATCTCTCAGAGAAAAGTAAACGGGTGAAGGATCATGAATAAGAAGTAAATATATATTTAAATAGCATTAAGATGACATCTATTTTTTACGGCACAGTTCCTGGTTTTATTAATATAAAAGTGCATCTGGGTAACTTGGAGATAGAGTTGGAGGGATTCTATGACTTAGAGATCTTCCTCCTTTAAATATACATATATCCTAAATCTCCCACAATTCACTGCATTTCTTATTATTAGGTGTAGTAAATGTGTTTAGTGCCCAGAGAATGTTGCTAAATATCCGTTTATGCCACAACATGTTGATTTTCTCTGACAATGGGGTAAGGAGCAGAGGTTAGTTACATAAACTGTGCTCTTTCCACCGGAAACATCACCAGCTGGGAACTTGTTAGAACTGCTGACTCTCAGATTCCAGATCTTCTGAAACAGAATCTGCATTAGGACAGAACCCTAGGCAATTTGCACGTACATTAAAGGGTGAGAACTGCTGGGGTAAAAAAGTGGTTGGAAGGTGGGGATGTAGAGGACATGAAGAATGTGAAAGGTAGAGGTGGTGAAAGACAACATTGGACAGAAGTGTGCTTCCCACCTACTTGCCCTCAAGTCATGAAGGGTTCGTGACGAATCGCTTGTGCTGTTTTGCCTTTTTATTCTAGTGTTCAGTAGAATGCATGTGTTTAACGCTTGACTAGATTTGAGGGAGTAGTTTATAATTATGCACTCACAGAGCAAATCTATATGGCTTGATTCTATTTTCTAATGTAGCATCTTTTGAATTTTAGCATGGCTTTGAAAAGTGCTGTGGATAGTAGAAAACCCAAGGGTTTTGGCTACACTGAATTGGGTTTTAACTCTAATCCTGATAATGTTCTTAATTGTATCAAAAGTTGTTATGTAAAGAGTTTAGATATATTTAGTGCCATCACAGATGGATTACATGAAATGATGATGCATAGGAAGTTTGAAGTTTAGCGACCAAAACCAGGTAGCTATCTAACAAATGCGTCTTTGCTTCTTCTTTCCAACCAATCATTCACTGGTCCATCCTATACATCCCCATTGTCATGTAGATATAAATATATGTGTTCAAATCTAACACCTGTCTATCTACTCATCTAACCACTCATCTATATATCTGTCATCTATTTATCTAAACGTTGTTCTTCCTTTCTACCTGTCTTTTCTTCTGTCTTCTGATATAAGTATTCATGTCTCATCTTATTAGACATGCCACTTTCACTACCTACACTCCCTTTTCTACCTATGCAAGTGAAGATATGCAGGCAAGTCAGGTACTTGGGAAGAAATGCTCCAAACAGCTGAGCTTGCAAGGTATCGATTGCTATTGTATTGATATTATGTATGCATTATATACAGCTTTGTGGATCACTACTTTCTTTCCTCCTAGAAGATAATTGGCACTTCCCAGAGTCCATCTTACCCCTTCCAACCTGTTCTTAGGGGTCTGATGGCTGACTGAAATGGGCATAAATCTAGGTTTGACATTGCCATGCACATTTCTCCCCCAGCTGGCTCCCCATTTCCTTCATACTTCTGTAACTGTGTGGGGTGCACTCAGAAATACTGATGAGGAGGGTGGGACTCAGTTTATTTAGGTTTTTGTTGACACTTTGGTTCTGAACACAACCTGGGTAATATTCGACTCTAAGACCCCTCCCCCCCCACACCCTTTCTACTCTGAGGGTTTAGGGAGGAATGAGAACACCTACTCTGTGCTTTTGTCCTCACAGGGAAGGCTCTTAAGCTCAGATGTCTTCAGGTAATTGGTATCAGAATCCTGACATCGAGAGAACAAGATTTTGATACTGAAACTGATCTTTCAATATGAACTGGAATTATTCCCCGCTGAGCCAAACTGCTCATTTATCTTATATGTGACAAAAATCTGCTCCAGCATATGGTTTCACCTTTGATAAGGAAAAAAGTCATTTTAATTGCTAGTTAAGACTGCTGAGTTACTTTAATTTGCAGGCTCTTTATTAACTGTGATCTATTTCATTTAAAGCAGCAATAAATGAGATTTGGTGTTAGTCTCGCAGTTATTAAATTTCACAAGCACTGTTAGAAGATTTGAGGTCACTCTTTTGAGACTGCACCATTTACATTTAAGACCTTAGCATACTTGAAGTGTAGGCAGAGTTCTCACACAGAGTAGATTCTTAATAAATGTTTAAAACCTTGAAAGGGAAGGTGTGTATACTCTCACCTCCCATTTCCTTTAATGCTCTTGTTCTTATAGGTGGTGGTGGAGGGTAGCACATCACTTCTCATTAAATCTCTCAAATTGAAACATGTGGCAGCAATTGCTTAAAATAGCTATGTCAGGCACTGAAAGCTGTACATTTGCTTATAATGAGTTAATGCAATCAATCTCCTTATTCTCTTTTTTACTTAGGTAAAGGCAAGCAGGACCAGTAGCTACTTCAAATAGTATACCTGTTGTGGAATAGAAAATGATAGCTTTTAGCCTGTGGGGCATAAGTTCTTAGAAAAAAGAGCATATTTTGATGAAAGACTATATATAGTACTAGAGTCTTTGAGGCCTGAGTTCTTGTCTCATTTCTACTCATCACTGAATTGTGACCTTGAACATGTCATTATCTCTCAAGATCTCAATTCTTTTACCTGCAGAATGTGAGGTTGGAGATGAAAATCTTGTTTAGGTTCCACTGAGTTCTTAAGGTCTATCATTCCCTTTCATATCCCAGCCAGGTCTCAGAACCTGGGTTCTCATTTGGGTTTTATTACGAACTTGCTGTTGACCTCAGGCCAAACATTCTAGGTCTTCATTTGCAGATGTGTCACTACAGTTTTGTGAGGGATATTCCTGGGTTTTAGCCTTTAACTTGTTAGTTGAACACATTTTTAAAGAAATTATGAGAATCTTAAATGTGACGTATTTGTATGTTGCCTAGGTTACCAGGAGAAACAGAATGTAACATGCCTCCCTTATAATGACTCACAGTCAAACACTGCACTGATGTGTTTTGACACCGTGTGTCCTAAGGGTCATGGAGGTGCCTCAGCCCATCACCTCAGTCAAGGACATGGAATTGTTACAGTGTTTAGTATCTCGGTCTTGTCCCCCTTCCTGTCAGTTGTCACTTCTTATTCTGTTGGTTTCCAGGGGAATGCAGATCACTAAACTTAACTTCAATGGCCTGAAATTTATACATCATACTAAGCCTGCGGCTTCTTGAGGGAGACTCCCTTTCTTTTTCTTAATAGCAAAGTACATGGACTTATTGACAACAGTTTCCTTTGCAACTTATTGGCTTTTTAAACAGATTTATTTGGTTGATAACAGCGACTTGAATGTCTAGAGTTGCCAGAAGTAGAAGTTGGGGGTGAGTTCTCATGTACAACTGTGTGCAAATATATATTCAGTAATATATCATATTCAATATAAAAAAGTACCATATTTTAAATCCCACACAGCACTTAGCACAGTGTCCTGTATGTATCAGACAGCTAATAAAGTTTCTGAAAATGCAATCTAAACTTGATCATGTGGGTTATAGATCCCAATTCACACATATCTAATGGTCATTTAATTTTTTAAAATGTATTATGAGGGGATATATATATATATATATATATGTGTATATATATATATATACTTTTTTTAATCCTGATATTCCTTAGGCCTCCCTGGGTTAACAGGAATGACCCAAATTTCACTCTTCCCTAGATGCAGACATAGGACTTTGAATACTTTGGAAATTCCACGGATGTGCTTATAAGTGTGTCTATTACTGCCAGATGCTAACACCACCTTTCAGTTTTAACAAGGCAGCCTCTGGGCTTTGCTATATTTGCAGATCTGAGCCCAAGGTGGGGTGGGAAAGAGAGAAACTGATTACATTTTTATCATGAATTAGAGAATGACTGTTGCTCTCTCACTTGTGTCTCACTCTTCCCCTCATCTTTATCATCATCATTATCATCATCATCATTTTTGGTAGGAGGAAGTGGGGTGTTTTCCTAAGTAGTGTGGTTTTACTGAAATAGTTTCTCTGTTGGGTTGCCCTCCCTGGACCCACAATCATCTCTTTCTACAGGCCTTGGTCAGGTGCTCAGTGTGGGATGAGTCAGGAGACACAGCCAAGTAAGAGAACTTGTGCTGAAAAGGCTCCAATACCGAGGCTTTCCTCCAGCTGTGCGCAGTCTGCCTGCCTCCTCTTCCCTTTGATGAGATCTCTCTTCCAAATAGGCTCCTGAGGAGCTCACCCTGCCAATTCACTGGACATGCCCCCACATGTGTGACTATCAGCTTAGGTTCTTGCTGGGATCCAAAGTATATGGAATCTCAGACATGCTGGATATTGTACATTTCATGTAGGAGCTCATCCAGGAGGTGGCAGATCCACAGTATGGGTAGCTTTTGACAACACGGGCTTTGAGGAACTGTTTATGTATTATGCAGACCTTTATTTTACCTTCGTTATACTTTGAATACTTTGGTACCTGTCATGGTGCCTGTCTCATGGTGAGTTCATGCTTTTTTAAACTACTTCACCAACAGATGAGCAGAAACAGAGAGACAAAGCAGTTTAAACTATCATTTTAGTAAGGTGTATGGTGAAGGAGGAGAGTAAGATGATTACATGAAATGAAATGTTTGAAATCGGTGGCAGATCCCAATTATCCATTGACCCCTAGTTTCCCCTGAGCACAGGGCCAACAACAGATGGAATATCTAAGCACTTATATGTTCACATAAACACCAGTTGACAAATAGAGCATTTTCTTTTCATTCCACCTGGAATATGACAGAAAGATGAAAGACAAACTCCTGTTGCCTTTTCAGTTCTCAATAGCTGTTGAGAAACTGTCTCTGTTATGTTTCCATTTTGTGGCATAGACATTGTAAACTTTCAAAAGTAAAGACAAAATGTTAGTGGAAAAGATCTATATAAGTTTGTGTGCGTTCTGTTTTCCACAGCTGTCATCTGCTTTGTAATGATGTTCTTAAAAGATGCAGACAAATCCAAGGCATTACCCAGGATACACTTAGGCACTTAGCCTTGAGCCAAACTCAGAATGACCTTCTCAAATCCAATAAACAGTAGCTCTATGACTATTTTATTACATGCTGTGATGCTCACAGTCATAAGTGGTTACCTTGAACTTCGTCCCCTTTTTGGTTTCCAAAGTTATGAATCAATGAACTTGAAGTGACGTATGTAGAAGAACGTTGCCCTACCTTTTCCCTAATGTTTTACCTTTGTACACTCTCTTGAACAGAAATAAAACTGTATTCCACAAAATAGATATATTGCTGTTGTAAATAGCAGAGAAGAAAAGGGAGGATAGACAAATAAAATTCAGAGGAATCATAATTCAAATAAACACCTTTGGTTTCTCATAAAAATACTAGGTTTTATGATGGTGAGGTAGCTCCTTAGAAATGCTACTCTGAAAACATCTGCTTTTTATAGAACTTTATCAATCAACCAACGTATCAATAAGTAAGTATGTTTGAGCTCTTATTATATGTTTAGGATTATTAGATTTTATTGATGAATGAATACATTTATTTATCAGATGAATATTTATTGGCTGCCTTCTTTATATTAATAAGGCATAAACTACTTGCCAATACAACAGGACACAGACACTCCCCTCAAGAGGCTCCTAGTTTATTAAACCATGAATGCATAGTTTAAATAGAATAAGTGTAGTTATAGAAATATTTTCAGGGTATTGTGAAATTCATTCACTCATTTGTTCATTTATTTATTTTTGATTTTTAATATATTTTATTGATTTTTTACAGAGAGGAAGGGAGAGGGATAGAGCGTTAGAAACATCGATGAGAGAGAAACATCGATCAGCTGCCTCCTGCACACTCCCTACTGGGGATGTGCCTGCAACCAAGGTACATGCCCTTGACCAGAATTGAACCTGGGACCCTTGAGTCCGCAGGCTGACGCTCTATCCACTGAGCCAAACCAGTTAGGGCTGTTCATTTATTTAACTTCTGCAAAGTTCTAGCCATTGTGCTGGTGTCCAAAAATAACAAGACAAAATTATCAATGGTGCTCATGGAATTGATATATTCATGGGATAGAAAGGCCTTAAACAAACTAACAAATAAATAAATGCATTTAAGTAAATAAAAAATAAGTATCACAAAAGTGTGCTAGGTACCAGGAAGGAAAGCATGAGGATTTACGAGAATGTACAAGAAAGGTCCCTACAGGTACTCATGCAATGGAGTTCTGCTTTGAGCTACCAAGTATCCATATGCCAAGGGATGTATTCTGCTATGAGTGGGGTCATCAAAATCGTAAAGAAAATCAAGGCCCATTGCAGTGCCAAGGTGTGACTGCACGCAACTGGAATGTGTAGTGAGAAGGGTGCTAAGAATTAGTTGATGTGGTCTATGGTCTTGGCTTAGATACTAATGACTTAATGACATCTTTTAACATTTCTGGATCTCAGGTTTTTTACTTGTAGTCTGAAAACTACAGTAGACTGAAAGCGTTGGACTTGGTCATCTGCAAAGCCCTATCTAACCATAAAATCTAACATTCCCAGTAGGATAAGTAATTTCCTACTTCTCTGCAGAAGGGCCAACTTCAAAATATGAAATTTTGAAAAATTTCATATTTTGAAAAATTTCATATTTTGGTGACAAATATGTGCATGTGTTTGGTAAAGCTTAAAGCACTATACAATGTGATTGCAGAAAGAATTAGGCTAGACAGATTAATATGCACATGCTCAGACATTGTATTTATAGGATTTGGAACCAGGCACAGTTCACCAAAGGAACCTCTGCTCCAAAGACCACCTGCCTTATATGGTTCATAGGCTTGTTCACTTCCTAAAGGTTTGATGGAGGAACCACTTGTGTTATCTCTCATATTAATGCATTTTCCAAAATTGGGGGAAATGGCAATGGACATCTCAGAGTGGAGTGGGAAAAAACAGAAGAAATGCATGAAGGATGTTCAAGGTGTGGTGAATTGAGCACTGGACCACGAATTTGAATGCTTGGGTTCCAGTCTAGGTTTTGCCACTTTCCAGCCTTGACTCATTGGTCAAGATCCTAAATCTTGTGCCAGTACCATCTGTATATAACTAAAAGGTGGAAATTTCCATGAATGACTGGAATTCCAACTTCATATTCAGCATCGGATCATGCATGAAACTCCAGCAGGCCTATTGGATAAGAGTGAAGTCACACTGGTTGAGGGAAAGGACTGAAGGCTTGTAGCACCCTAACTGGGCCTTTCTCTCTCATCCCTAAAGCAGCTGAGGCAGGAAGCCATGGTTTCTGGAAATCCAGTTTGGAAGCCACTGGACTAAAGTATGTGTGTTGCATTGATGTCAGGCTGGTGATATCATGCGTAGTCCTTTTGAATTTCTCACCATTGCCAACACACATGCTAACTTTGCCCTTGTTTATACTAACTTATTAAGTAAAAGGACATTGGTGAATAGAAGAGTGTTTCTTTCTTGGATGATTTCTGAGTTCCGGTGGCTTTGAGTGTGGAGAGATTGACCGTAGTTCTATGCCTCACTTCTTCCATATTCCAGCCACTCTTCTCTAAGTGAATGCTGGCTGGCATTTAGGGCAATCTGGATGGTTAATTACAACCCACACCAGCAATTTAGTCCTGCATTTGGTAAAGACGCTGTACAGACTGTGGAACACTTGACTTATGCAAATATGACCTTACACAGATTGTTCTATGAGGCCCGTAATAACATCTTAGAGATGGAAATTTTCATTATGCCCTGCGTGGCCAATTGCCATGAAGCCAGGGTGCTGGGGAGACAGCAGCCACCACAAAGCCAGGACCTTCATACTTTGCCTTTGTGTTGCTCTGTTTTCCCCATGGATTTTTGCTCTGACAGCATGTGTTATTTCAGTATTATTTGTGTTATTACCTCTTTTATGACATTCTAACTGTGATTGAATTGAATGTACTGCAAGGGGTACATTAGAAGGAAAAAAGAGAAAGTTTAAAGAGGCTTAAAAGTGTCAAAGTCTTTATTCCTTTTTGTGTGGATTTCTTTTGGCTACCTTCACATTGAAAAGTATTTTGCACAAAAGCACATGCATAAAAGAGCATGTAAAATTTTCTGCATGTGGTGTAATACTTAAGAGTCTAGGTCTTGGATCTAGACAGATGGGTTCTAAATTTTGTTTCTTCTTAGCAGTGTGACCTTTGTCAATAACTTAATGTCTTCCAGCCTCAATTTCTCATCTGTAAATGGGTGTGATGACACCAGCTCCTCATAAGATTGTCCTAAAGATTAAATGAGATAATACATGTAAAGTGCTTCCCTTTCTGCCAGGTGCTTCAAAAGTTCTACAATTCACTACTAAATTTCATTCTTTAGCCACTTTATTCTTAACATTTCCATTTAATAAATAGCTTCTGCTTTGGTATTACTATGGATTTTTTTTAGTACTTAAAAAAGCAGACTCTAAATGGAAAAGTTAGCAATAAATGCAGATGAAGGATGAACTTTAAAAATCTATGGGATACATCACAGGGATGTAAAGGATATAGGGAATATAATCAATAATTTTGTAATATCTGTATGGTATCAGATGGGTACTAGACTTACTGAGGTGATCACTTCATAAGTTATACTATGATGTACACTTGGAAGTAATATAACATTGTACTGTAATTGAAAAATTAAAAAAATATATGGGATACATTCAAATGATGATTAAAACAAAGGATTGTTGTACATTGGTGTAGAGGGAAAGTGCAAGATTTTTAATACAATACTGTGATTAGACATGGCTCAATAAATTTAAAATTTGTACCAATGTTTAAAATGTAAAAGTGAGAGGTTGGGAAGGCTCGTGTCATTATAACAGCAATAAAAACTATCCTAAGATGTTATGAATAATTATAAGGGGCTAATGGCATTGCATATAACACATTTTTATTGTAAATAGAATTGGGCTCTTTTAATGAATAATACAAAAGAATGTTTTAAAAACAGGGAAAACATTGTCAGTACTAAGATCACAAAAGCTAGTCATAATTTTTTTTCTTAAGGCTTAATATGTTAGCTAAAGCTGAAATTAACACTTGCTTATCATTTAGAACATCCACATGTAGGTGAAGGTCTTGGCAAGGCTGCATACGTATATGATTTTGAGCCAAATGTGCATCACTGGATAGCCTCAGAGTAGAATGAGTGTGAGAAATGGATGTGAGTGTGGATCAATATGATTAAACCTAAGACAGGGTTGCAAGACAGTGTTTTCATCTTTTGAGATCTTTGAGAATTAAACACCTTCAGTTCTAACGGCTTAGTGTTGCCTGGGGCTCTCTTTCCATTCTGTGAATTTATATTTTTACTAGAGGCTCAATGCATGAAATTCGTGCAAGAGTAGGCCTTCCTTCCCCCGGCTCTGGCACCCGGGACCCAGGCTTCCCTTGCAGCCACGGCTTTGTCTGGAAGGTCGTCTGGAAGGATGTCTGGTCTAATTAGCATATTCGGCTTTTATTATTATAGATTTTCTTGACTTTCAGATGCTTATGGGTTCTTCTAAATTGACTGCACACATGATTATTTGGCTCTTATTTACTTGGAGTACACCTGGATCCTTTCCTAAAATGAAAGCTTTATTTATTTAAATTTTGTTAAAATAACCCATTTCTGTCTAGAAGTTGGGTCTGGCAAGACCTCTGAAGTTGTAAGTTGATACTTCTTGGTCTGGTCTTCAGTCTCAGAACCCCATTGACCACAGTTAATCTTGCACCTGCACGGCTCTGTCTCATCACCAGGAAATTCATTCCCCCTGCCTTGTCCCGTGCGTAGACCTTAAAGGGAAGTCAACAAAAACTCTTTCAATGAATGGAAAAAAGGATTATGGCCAAATGTACATCTTTTTCAATAATATCCTTTTGTGGCTAAATACTAACGGGTGAAAAATGATAGTTGTGAGAGTAATTACAGCAGCATTCATTTGTGGAGAGTTTACTGCATGCTAGGCACGGTGAGTGTTAAGGTTTATGCTCATTTAATCCCCACAACAATGCTAGTAGGTAGATGAATAACAGTATTTTAATTTGAAAAATAGCCAGAAAGGTAACCATGATTGTTGCTGCTGAGCTTGTGCAAGAGAAATTACAGAATGATTTAGTAACTAAAATTCTACTTCCTCCATTGCCACTGGACCTGATGATGGAGGAGCAGATCACCACAGTCACTACCTGGGCAAGCTTTTCTTTCAGAGTATAGGTACATTTGCACTCATTTTTGGCCTTTCTACTTTGGGTGACATAGTTATTGTAGATATTTTCTATTTTAAATTATAAACCCCAAATAGGTTTTTTCTCCCCAAAATTATGTTAGTTTACCCAGACACATTCCTGCTTCTTAATGTTTTTTCCTTGTTCAAGTTCAACTATTTCAAGCTGATATGAACTTGGACGAATCAACTGTTGTCTTGGAGTAAGAATTTTCCTATTGTTCCCCAAACAATGCCCTTGAGTACCCTGTCAGACATAAATAGCCAAAATGTATCCTGGCATCCTGGAATAATATTTAGAGGTAGGGAGGCAAGACTAATCTAGAATAATTTCAACAGGATTGTCTCTTTCTTATTTTTTCCTTTCTCTCTCCACTATGTATTTGGGAGCACCACTCTCATTATCAATGATAAAATCAATTACTGAAAATAATTGGAGTCAGCATAACTCTAGGGAACAATTCTTCAAGAAGTGTCACTGCATGTCAAAACACAGATTTCACGAATGGGGCAGTAGTTTACTCCTATAGTATTGAATCTGCCTCATACCCTTCAGCAGCATATAAATAGAAAATCCTTTTCCTCCTAATTTTAAAATCAGAAGTTGTTATTAAAAGTTTACAAAAATCAGCTCAAGCTTATTTTCTGCCAGTAATTTGAAGCAGATTTAAAAAATATATTTTTTTATTGATTTCAGAGAGGAAGGGAGAGGGAGAGAGAGATAGAAACATCAATGATGAGAGAGAATCATTGATTGGACACCTCCTGCATGTCCCACACTGGGGATCGAGCCCGCACCCAGGCATGTACCCTGACCAGAATCAACCCGGAACACCTCAATCTGCAGGCCAACACTCTATCCACTGAGCCAAACCAGCTAGGGCTTGAAGCAGATTTTTAATGCTTTATAAAAAAGGTACTGAAGTATTGGCCTGTGAAGAAAATTCATGAACAGATGTTCTGGGTAAGTTCAGAGACATTAAGCTCCTAAAAACGTGTTTCAAACAGTTGGCTCAGGCATAGGCACACCTTTTAATTACGTTGAACTTATGATAGGTCAACATTTCAGGGTTTATCTGAATTATGAGTTACCTTGAGCACTGTCATCAACTAAAGGCAATCATTGACCTTGAAAGAAGAGAGTTAATCATGAAAAGCAATTCAGCAATTGGCAATGTCATTAAATAACTGAGGAGGAGAGAGAAAGAGACAGAAAGGGAGGGAGATTGAGAGAGAGAGAGGGATCATGGTTTAAAAATGTGAAGTTAGTGATTTTGCATCGGTAATCCCCGAGTTTTATGTTTCTTTAAGGTGGGATGGGTGTGCACCGAGCCATTTGCATTTTCTTTTCAGTTTTCCGTGGGCTGTATATAGCAACTCTGTATGTGACCATATCTTTGGTGTGTGGAGTAAACTGGCTTATATGGAAATGAAGCCTGCCAGCATTGTGCCTCATGCACATAAGTGAGCAAATGAATGTTGAACTGATTTAACTCTAATTTCATTGGGTTCGTGCTCCAGAGAAATGTATGTTGGTTGCATCACAACTCAGAAACTCAACTGCACATAAAGACTCATGATACGACTTTTCCTGTTTTTAATTTCTTTAAAAAAATCGGCCTTAGTTTCTCTTTGATGAGGAAATAATTCTTAACGTGGAAAGAGAATAGTCTCACATTTTTTTAAGGCACAAAATTATTTTTTTCATTATCTTCCCAGGATTGAGAAGTACTCCTTGATAAAACTATAGATTATACAAATGGGTCCTTACATAATGGATAAAGTATTATCTTGGGAGAGTGCATCTCCCTGCATGTCCTGAGGGGGCCGGCAGAGAAGGCATAGATCACCGGCACGCCACAGGTGAGCTTCGCTTCTCCTCATACTGTCCCCACATACTGTCCACTAAAAAGTGCCACGGAGAGCTTGCTCAATCCCAACCTCACCTCTCCGACAAGGCATCTGTGAAGACAGACTAGTCAGAATTCCTGCCAAGTAAGCTACAGAATGTAAAGTGGTGTATGAATATGTAATAGCAGCCATTATCCATTGATGCCCCTGTCTTTGGAAAGAATCATTTCATTCACTGTGGAGAGAATGAGGGGCAATTTGAAATGGCCTGAGGTAAATGGCATTTCATATATTGCCAATCAAATTAACCTTGAACCTTTCTCTTATTCTTTTTCTTCTTTCTCCATCATTGAAAATTAAGACGATGTGTATAAAACCACTTTTCGCTCTATAGTATTGCATTTTATCCTCCTTTCCCTCCCTGGGGAGGAGAGAGATGAATGGCTCTGTGTGTCAATCAAACTGATTGAGATTTAGAGTGGGGGAAAGTGAGACTGTCACCAAGTCCAGAAGACACTACGGTATCGTGGCTTCAGTATAGCAATTGCTTCCACTGTCCTCCGCTGCCCTCCAGCATTTGGTCAGCAAACGCAGCCTGATCTGAGATCGGAAGCAGATCCTGATCAGAGCTGCTGGAAGTAAACATGAAATTCTACAGGAGTGTGGGCCTAGGGCTATTTTGTCTCCTGATTCTCACACAGAGAGTTTGAATCTTTGCCAGGGAGTAAACCTCTTTGGAGCGCCTGGTTGATTTTACCTGAGCAGAAAGCATCATTGTGTGAATGTAAGCAGCAGTGGACTATTCAATCCCTGCATTTTGCAAATGAGCACTTAACAATCATCTTTTCAATAAAATGCTGTGAACATACATATTTTCATTTCTCAATCTGATCTCCCTAGATATAATAGGCATACCATTTTCAGACAAGATAAGTCTTACCCCTAGAAACATCATTCTGCTAGTTTGAATTCTGTTTTATCCCAATTATACTCTCTAATTTCCAACCCCTCCCTATATCTTTATGCTGTTCCCACTAGACATCTCTCTGTCTCAACACCTCTGCCATTATCTAACCTCATTATATAACCTTAAAACTCATTTCCACTAATTCTTTTGTCTTATCCACACTTCCCCCCTCAATGTAAGTGATTTCTTCCTTCAAAAGAAATAACACATTGTTTCTGCATTTTTATATCATATTCTCTACTATAGCTCTATGGTTTCTATCTTCCTTATTCTTCTAAAGTCTAAGGTCCATAAGACAGAGCCATCTTTGATTATATATGAGTTTCCCACATTGTGGCAGAAAGATTTAAAAAGACTTAGAAGGAATATGTAGCAAAACAAACAAACACAAAAACCAACAACACACAATATGAAGATGTTAAAAATAGATGGGAAAAATGAGGGCAAGGAATTTTCTTTGTAACTTGACAGTATCTAGAACTCTCCCTTCAGGCAAAGGGGTGAGACCTCATGAGCCCCAGAAGTGTAGTGGAGATACTGGCCAACAGCCAGAAT
This sequence comes from Myotis nattereri, assembly GCF_964212035.1. Classification (NCBI taxonomy): domain Eukaryota; kingdom Metazoa; phylum Chordata; class Mammalia; order Chiroptera; family Vespertilionidae; genus Myotis; species Myotis nattereri. Next base: position 37,388,859 of record NC_138076.1, on the reverse strand, counting down.
ATTCTCAAGCATACCAGGGCTCGGGTAATGCATTCTGTCACTGATATTCAATCTCGTGTACAGCTATTTATGACCAAACCAATGTAATAAACGTCAAATAATGTACTTTTCCCTCTAAGATCTTCCTCCTGTGAGATATGATATGGGATCAGTAAGACAAAGTGATTGAGTGAGTCTTGATCTTGGTATTGGGTAAAATGATACGCTGATTGGCAGAAAAGAACCAGCTATTATTTGGGGAATAGTTTCGGCAAATATGTAAAGGCAGTACCAAAAAATGTGTGTGTGTCTCTGTGTGTGTGTGTCTTAGCTGGATTAGAAGGTCAGATTGAAGGTTGCTGAGAGGAAGTATATTTATTGGATACTCTTATCAAGACTAAGGAATACCAGAATGAGGGAGATAGATGAGATGATTTTAAGATTTTATATGTATTTATGTCATTATTTTTTCTCTAAATTTTTAGTGGATTCACTAAAATTCAGGATGAACAAATTATTTGTTTTCCAAACTGGTGCATTTTTGAGAGCAAAAGGTGACATTTTTATTATTCAGGGCCACAGGAATGATCCCCGGCAGGCCAGCATATGTAGTTTCCTTCTGATACTGACTGATCTGCCTGTGCAGCAATCAGCAGACCAATGTAATACTGATTTCCTCTTATAATGAAAATATTTTAGGCTTGCCTTTAATTGTTTTTGAAAAATCTCATTGAAAAAAACGTAGCCCTTCAGAATCACCTCTGGTCAGTATCTGTTACTCCATACATTAGGTGCATACACTCACTTCCATGAGCTGTGTTACAAACACCCAAAGGAGTGCTGAATTAACTCACTGAGTTCTTATGTACTTCCTCTGAGACTTTTTCTCTTGACTTTCTTCAGAATAGTAGTTCTGTGATTGTTTTTCTGTTGTTCTGATTCTTCCTATTTCTACTTCAGGGAAGGTGTATTATGACAAATCTTGCTTTAAGCTATGGCTGTGCTTTTGATGACTTTCTTTGGCCAGTTAAAATTCCATAGGGCTTGAGGTAAAAACTGATTAAAATAACCAAGGGACTGAGTCTATTTTCACTACCCATTAGGAGAATTAATAACAACAGCACATTCAAGTTCATTAGTTTGGTTTGGATAGAATATGCTGCTGCAAGAGTGGCAATTTGAATGACAGGTACGTCTGATGAAAAAAAAGTAAAGTTTCCCCACCAAAATTTGTCCATACTGACAAAAGAGAACTATAGAGTTATTTATCTGGAAAGTCTAGGCTGAAAACTTTTAATATCAAGCACTAAAATTATAATGTCTTGAATCACCTTTATTGATAGCTAACATTGATTAAATCTCCTGAATTATTGCCCAAAGCTTGATTTCATTTTTCAGTGTAGAAAACAATGCAGAGGTGCTCTATAATCTAATGCTTGGCAGTGTGAATATTACTACTCAAAGGGCTTTCAGTCTCTTAAATTTTTCCCCCATTTTGGGAGCAAAGAGTGGGGACCGTAATAGTCAAAAAATCTAAGGGAGCAGTTTGGAAACTAAGAATGTGACACTTTTTTATTTACTTTATTAGAATTTTGAATTAAAAAAAAAAAAGCTTATCTTAACATTTGAGAGAAAGCCGGAAACAGCTGGAACTCAGGAGCTCAGTGTTTTTTGTTGTCACTGTTGCTTAGGAAAGGGGAGCCAGCTGAATTGATGTCTCACATGTCAAGAGTGCATCATAGTCCACACATAAAGAGCGTATTAGTTGTTTTACAGTATATAATAACCTGTAAATGGATACTGATTTACTATAAAAACAATTATCCCTGTACAAAATGTCTCAATGGGTTTATTGTGGTTGCTTTAGATCAAGGATCAAATCTGATTGCATAAGAGACAGGGATGATTTGCCTACCTAGGATATTACTGCCTGACTCTGAGCTTCCCTGATGGTCGAACATTGGCTGATAGTAGATACTTGAGAAATATGTCAGAAGAAGCAGAAAGATGGGCTCTGACAGCATGTCCTCTTACCACAGGCAAAGGCAAGGGCTGGAAGAGGAAGCATTCCTTTTATGTAATTGTATTTGGGGAGCTCCAGGAAAGCACAGTCATTTTTGTGCTTTCATTTTTAAAAGCCAAATACTCTGAACATTTCATACTCAGTTCATAATCAGTTTTTACATTTTCCATTACTCAGAGGAAATGGGAAGCCTGGATTTTAAATGCAAACAATCAAAAATGGTTATTCACTTTTCATATGTTGCTGTTGATTCTTAGTTAATATTGTATAAAACAAATTGGAGGCCACAGGAAAGAGGGTGCAAGTGGTTTAGGGGATGATGTCAGCTCAAAAACAATGTGAAAGAGAAGAGTTTCTGTCTTCAATTGGAAGAAAAATTGGTGAGAACTTGGGCAGGAATATAGTCACCTTTAGATCCCCATACCTCTGAATTCATCCTTGTTATCAGTTTTGGACAGGAACTAATATAAAAATTGTATGTTTTTATTCCACTCGCCTAGTCTGCTTGGTAAATTTGAACATGCTAATTACTTTTTCTCTGAGAAATTTTCCTCTTTGTAAAAGTTATGAAGAAATTAAATACTTCTTATATTTTGTATTGCTTCTTCAGTTATACATAACTGAAAATCGCAATAAACACAAATAGATTTTCAAGCAAGGAAAGAAACTTTAGTTTAGAATCCAGCTGCTCATTCTCTCCACAAATATTGACCTTATCATTTTTTTTTTAATGCACCTAACTTCTGTGAAGAGATAAGAAGAAAAATTTGGAACTAGATCCTCAAGCAGCTTAATATATAATAAGGGAGAAAAATGTGCAAGTCATATTTGTCACTATAGTAGAGATAGGATATTCTATTGGAGAGGTACAAATCCAACCTTATCTGATTTTAGATGCTATTTCTATCCAGATAGGCCAGGAGAGATTTGTGGAGAAGGAGGCATTTAATGTGGGATACATTCAAGAAATATATTTAGATTTTAGACACTTGGAAATGGGTCAGTTACCTAATAGTTATATATTATTTATTAATTACTATTAGATATTATTATTATTTGTTATTTATCTACTAGAGGCCCTGTACATGAAATATATGCATGGGGGTGGGGGAAGGGTCCGCTCCGTCTGGCCTGCATCCTCTCGCAATCCAGGACCTCTGGCTCCTAACAGCGCGCCTGCCTGCCTGCCTGATCACCCCTAACCACTCGCCTGCCTGCCTGATTGCCCCTAACTGCTCGCCTGCCTGCCTGATCGCCCCTAACTGCCTCTGCCTTGGCCCCCGCCACTGTGGCTTCGTCCAGAAGGACGTCCAGAAGGTTGTTTGGCTGTCAAGTCTAATTAAGCATATTATGCTTTTATTATTATAGATTGCTGCATAATAAATTACTTCAAAAATTTTGTGGCTGAAAATAGCAGACATTATTTTCTACAGTTTCTGTAGGTCAGGAATTGGGAGCAGCTTAATTGGGTATTCTTCTCAGTGTCTTCATGGTCTGCAGTCAATCTGAAGGCTTGACAGGGGCTGGAGGGGCTGCTTCCAGGATGGCTCATTCTCGTAGCTGTTGGCAGGAGGCCTCAGTTCTCACCATGTGGGCGTAGCCATAGAACTGCCTGAGGGGCCTATTGACATGGCACCTGACTTCTACCAGAGCCAGAACTCTGAGAGACTTTGAAAGAGAGACATTGATGTGTGTGTGTGTGTGTGTGTGTGTGTGTGTGTGAGAGAGAGACCCTTTTATGACATAGTTTTGAAGGTGATTATCATCACTTCTACTTCATTCTATTTGTTATAAGTTAGTCACTAAGTGTGAATTTAAAAAGATAGAAATTAGGTTCTACCTCTCAAAGGTGGACTGTAAAAAATTTGTGAATATATTTCTAAAAACTTCACAATGGGGTTGGCAAATAAAAAGGGGACAACATCTGACTTAGGGGAGGAAACAGATCATGGTAAAAATCAGTACTTGGGAATACATGCAAGGAACTTGAGATACTGCAGTTTGGAGAGCTTTAAATTAAGATTATAGTGGGAAATAAGGCAGGGTAGAGCTGTAATTATAGCCATGCTTTAGGGAGATTAGTCTAGCAGCAGTATAAATGAAGAGAGAATGAATGGGGAGACTAGTTAGGAAACCATTTCAGTCATGCAGAGGAATGGGCCTGGAAGAGGATAGTTGGACCATGGTTCCAAAACGAATGCTGCTGCTGTTTGCTGCTATTTTTCTTCTTGTAGACTCTACATCGTACAAATAACTCTAAAGATTAATCCATTTTTATGTGTCTGATCCAACTGTTAATGGAATCTGTCTGTATTTTAGATGGTGTTTCTTATGGAGCTTTTACTGGGTAAGTGAATTGAGCTGTAAGCTTGATGCACAGTAGCAATTCTTTCTGTGCTGATTGAGTACAGTTTGTCCCAAGGATGGCAACTGCACTTAATGCCCACAGGGCACATTCCTAATTGAGTCTGTCTCTTAACTGTAGGGAGAGCCTGATGTTATTGCTAGACTAAAACCATCCTAAATTGGAATTCTTCATGGCAAAATTGCTATTCTTTCTCCCTTAGTTACCAACATCTCCATTACCAAGTATCACATTATTCTTCCATAAGCACTTAAAGTGTTCACTTACCCAGCTTGTATATTCATTTACTTCCATTTACCATATAGAAGCTGCCTGGGCTTTTTGATGATGTCCATTCTCATCACATAGGCAACTCAGGCACTAAAAGCCAGGCACATGGCCAGAGTCCGAATTCCCATACTGATGCTTTGACTTACTCCATTGTTCTTTAGGAAATCCAATAATTCCAGACTATGGGAATCTTTCTCTTTCTCTTTCTTGATTTAATTGAATTTATGAATCTCTAAGAATTTAGCAATTAATAATGTCTCTAATTGTGGGTTGACCGTTAATTTATTTTTTTCACCAACTTGACTGCAAGCTCACAGAATGTATGGACCAGTATTTTGTACATTCTTTTAACTGGAAGTGAAGTGTTTGTGGGTGTTTACTAAATTTAATTGAAGAAGACTACTTAGATGAGACTGGTATCCTTTATTTTATCTTCTCAACATATGCATCCTTTATACAGTACTTTATTTTCTCCCTTTTTACGTCTAAATCCCAACTACAGTTTATAGCAAGGGTTGTCATTTATAGCACCTGTTCACCCCTTCTTATTTTAGCTGCCTTTTTTTACTTTATGTAATACTAGGTGAAATCTTGAAGTGACCTTTAATTTTTCCAACATTCATTTATATATGGATTAATCTAAATGGTGATAATGTCCTATTTTGAAAATATCTGTGGTTCTGAATATTCAGTTGCTCCTCTGCATTGTTAATTGTTAATGTTATCCAGGAGGTAATGCAATGCAACTCATTGATCATTAAGTAGAGCTTCCAATATTATTTTATACTAGAGGCCTGGTGCATGAAATTTCGTGCATTGAGGTGGGGGGTCCCTCAGCCTGGCCTACCCTCTCTAACAGTCCAGGAGCCCTCAGGGGATATGATGGCTTAGGTGGGCCTAAGCCACAGTCTGGCCTCCCTCTGTGGGAGGTCACCAGCTGATCAGGGGAAGGCGCCGCCCCCACACCCCACTGCTGCTGCCACTACCGTGGCTGCTGGCCCTCCTCAACCCTTGCAGCCATTATGGCTTTGACCCAAAGGATGTCCGGAAGACTTCTGATCTATCTGGTCTAATTAGCATATTACCCTTTTATTAGTATAGATGGTCCTTAGGATGTTTACAAAGGTTCAATGGAACAAAACTCTTTTTTCATGCTGATTTGTTTTTGCTTTTATTACTGTTTTATCACTAGTGCAGGCTTAGAAGATTTTCCAACTCCTGGAATATCAGTATACAAACTGAAGGTCGAGGAGATTATGATTTAGACATACCTTTCTGCCCAAGTCATTACATAGGTAAATTGTACAGTTTGCAAAAAACCATGAATAACATATTGTGAGGGGGATCAGAGAACCTTATAGCATAACCCTTTCATTTTATATGTGAAAAGAATTGAATTGTAGTGATATGGAGTGGTTTCTCAAAGGTGCCAAGTTCTAGCAGGTAATCCATGATTTAAATCAAATTTTCTGGATTCTGTGTTTGATCTGATAAAAAATAATCAAATAACAGGCTTTACCTCTCAAAAAAAAAAAAAAATCCCTCCAACCTTTTCTCCCTAAATTCAACACCAACTGAACCCAAGACAAGAAATCTTCCCTTGCTAGTTTTTTCTTTTTCTTTTTTATCTTCCAAATCCTCAACTTCCATAGAAGTGGTAGAAGAGGCAGGCAGACAGGTGTCCTCTTCTACCCCCATGTCCTGTTTCTTACCTTTCACTGTTTAAGTAATAAATATCAATTACCATTTACTAAGTAATCTTACTAGTAGGAAATTATCTATACTAATACAGATGGAGTAATTAACATAAGCACTTAAATTACTATCAGAAACTTGGGATTTTTTCAAGGTATAAAAACAAATATATTTTAAAAATATAAGTATTTTTGAGTGTGCTGATGTCATATTAACTCTGGTTTAAAAAATAATTCTAAGGGTAGTGAGAAAACTTTATAGAGAATTTGAACTTTCAGAATGTTCTTTAAGAAGGAGAAGGAGGAAAAGAGGAAGGGGAAGGAGAAGGAGAAGGAGAAGAAGAAGAAAAGAAGAAGAAGAAGAAGAAGAAGAAGGAGGAGGAGGAGGAAGAGGAGGAGGAGGAGGAGGAGAAAAGAGAAGAAGAAGACAAGGATGAGGAGGAGGAGAAAGAGAAAGGGGAGAAGAAAGAAAAAAGAATGTGCTTGAATAATGCAAAGGTGGCAAGCAAGTATTTTTCTATATCCCCAGCCACTAGTAGATGGGCATGTCCTTAGTGTTATTAGGGTAAATTATAAATTTTATCTTAAAATAAGATGTGTTATTCTATCATTTTGCCACTGTGATCTTGTTCACAGTGGTAAAAAGTTGGAGTGAGAATATCTGAGAAGGTGAGCAGCAAGTTGGATGTTATACACAGAGGACTGGGAATGGCTATGCTGGTTGTTAGAATGGGAAATTTTGAAATGAAATCTAATAAGTTAGACCACTGTTGTCTGAGGAGGGGTGGTCAGGTGATGTAGGTGTGGTAATCATTGCAAGCTAGAGGGACATGAGTTACTTGGTATCTGTGGCAGGGAAGGAAGACATCCCCAGTGTTATGTAGGAACACAGCATAGACTTGAAACATGAAAAATTGAATATTGGTGAAGTCATGGTTCTAATAGTTTGACAAGGGATGAAAAGACCTGCTGGTTTCTAATTAACCTCTCTAGTACATAAAAAAGTACCTGGCTCATAATAGGTGCTCAAAAATATTTAAAGAATACATAGATAGAGTAGGAATTTGTTCTAGCATTATGGAGAGCCAGAGAGAGGTAATATTATGGGGAGGAAGAGCAAAATTTTCAAATAAGAACAGTATACAAAGTTAAAAGAGAGTCTTAATTTGAAGGTTGCCAAGAAAATGGATTTAACAGTATTGCCTCAAGAGCTGATTATATTTGAGGACAACGGTGTTGGAGGTGGGTTGGAAAATATCTGGGGATCTGAAAAGCAAAGTACTTCTAGCAATCATGTTTCTTTCTAGCATCAGTTCTGGAACTCATTTAGATATTTAGACATATCTGTGCTTTAGCAGAGTCTTAGAACCAAAGACCTTGAAGTCTTTTAAGGATTCCTTTCCTATGATGTGGTAACCTCTAACACAGTGTTTACGTTCCAAGAAATGCTTAATATTTAACATGCTGTTGATTCCCTTAATCATCTTTCAATATCAGAATCCTGTGCTTTATCAGATAAGCCTTTTAAGCTCATGGCAGGTGATCTTGTTTAATCCAATCACAAAGCATCCATCTCTGGTGATGTTGTCATTAGTGCTGATTCAGGATCTTTCAACAAATCAAATGCCTGTCCCTCGCCCAGGAAGGAAGTTAGAAAAAAGTTACAAGGTGAAAACTGATTTGCTATCTCATCCGAGATTCAGTGTCTGATAGAGTAGGTGTGGATTGTGTCCTATGGTTGGTTATAGAATGTTGTGGAATGGCTGTGTGCAGATATTTTCAGGCTTCTTTTAAAAAAAACTCATGAAATACTGCACTTAAAAATTATTCTAAGTAATGTGCAAACAGACATCACTACTGTATATCTGAGCCTTACTCTGCTACTGAGTCTATCTCTGGGGGTAGGGATCCAGGACTGGGTCAGGGCGGGAGTGAAGTTCCATTTCTGTTATTCATGTTACTGGATAAAAACATTATGCTTTTAATATTTTGTCAAGTCCATTTTTATGCAACTGCATTCAGAAACAATGAAATGCGTATGTCAAATTGTCCAGAGTGTCCTGCTTTATCTCTAGATAAAGAGAGATAGCGACTTTAAAAAAGAGCCTCTTACCTTCCTTAGGACGTGAACTCTTGCTAGAGCTGACTTGATTACCAGGATGTCACGTGTCACTGATAGGAAGCTGATATACTACTCCCTTAGCATCACTCTCTCTATTTCTGGTTTTAAACTGAAGAGCCATACCATATTAGCAGCGAAGTATATCCTGTGTCTTACTGGGATTGGTCTATATGTAAGAATAAATAACAGCACTTTATGACATGTCTACATTATTGGTAGTACTTCTACCAATATTATTTCTTTTAATGTAGAATGAGTGGCTCTGGAGAAGATAATAAGATCTCTTCACTGGAAAATTTGTGAGATCCTGATCATCTCCTGATGAAATAAATCAAGTTTAATAATGTACTCAGGAGAACTCATATTTTGTGTATACAGCTTTTGAGGAATTACTCAATGTTGGGATTTCATTCTCAATAAATAAATTGTTTATCCAAAATATAGCTTATCCTGGCATACAAGTTAGTACACTTCTTATCCTGTCAAATTACAGACTCATTTTTATTGGGCATTTCACTTTAATAGAGTGCTAGCTGCCAGTTTAAAACCTACAAGTCTGGTTTTTTTGGGTCAGTGCTTTTCATGAGGAATTTGTAGACGAGATATGTTGATTCTATCTTAATCCACCATGATCCTCTTCACTCCTTTGGAAAACAATAATCTGGAATTGATGACAGATATATATGTCTTTTTATTGATTTTTCCTCAGGCTTTTATTTTATTTTTTCAGACTTTGATTTTGTAGGTTTTGGCGTTGGACTAAGCTGCATGAACTGCATGAACATAAACCCATAGTTGTGTTCAAACAGGCTAAGGAATCCTGCCAGATGGAAATATAAATTTTTTTAATGTGTTAAATAAAGATGCTTTCTGGTATCTTTAAAATTAATTTCTTAAAGAGCTTATGTTACTTTGAATGGGTTGGTTAACTTTTTTCTCCTTTAGAAGACAGAAAGCCTTTCATGGTGTTAGGCTTTATTATCTTGAAATGAGAGTGCCCAGAGAAGGATCCATAATGACCCTAAGAATTAATTATTAACAAAAGAAGGGCCACAGATCCATATTCTAAACCAAAGTTACTATTGTGAGTACTTGTCCTCCAACATTTAATTGGATCACAAAAAAATAATCCAACAAGAATCTCACATACTGGACTGTTCACTTCATAGCTTGTTTAGGAGGTTGCTTCTCGTTGCTCTAAGGAAGGTATTGTATGGCTGAATTGTTGACGTTTTTCTTTGAGCATGGTGAATTATATTTGCATCCACTTTTAAAGTTCTCTGTGATGAAATGTTGTGAGCATGAGAGAGGAGTAGAACTTTTGGTTCTGGTGCGCTCATTTATTTTTATGATTCATAATAACACTTTAAGGAGACTTTTGGTCCTGCCTGCAGTTATGCTTTGGCTCATCTTCTCAGAAGTAATGGTTTTCCCGTCAAGCATGAATCCTTGTTAAGCTCCACAATTTTCAGAAGAGCTGTCAGCTTCACCCCCAGTGTGATTGGTAAAGCATATAGGTTTGTGCCTAATGACCAATACAGACTGCCTGCCTTGAAATAGGTTTTATACAGTATTTTTTTTAGAAACTCAGTTGGGGGGATATTTGAAGACTATGCAGTCCATCTGTTCTGTCTGATATTCTAAAATCCACCAGGTTAAGTCACATCAGAAGAAAGCTGGGCGCCCAGACCTCCTAGTACTGGCCATCTGCAGAATTGCTTTACTATAATTTTGGTATGATAATCTTAGCCTATAATGATGGTCAAAATAAAAAGAGAGCCATTTGAAACTTACAGTTATGTCAACTGTAAGAATGTAGCTGAATATCTTGCTCAATATAACACAAAGCTTTTCCCATCTCTCCTATGATTTTTCCAGTACCCCACTGCCAACATTATTCCCTAATTTCTAATGAGATGGAAGAGATTCCAGGCTACAATCTCCAGTCCTCTAATTCTATTAATTTAAATATTGTTTTCCTCTGAGATTCTCTCTTCCACTACTTATTAATGTATATTTTTTTCATCCCATTTTGTTTCTGTACTTGGAAAGTGGGGTGGTAACTTTTTCTTTTTCTCACTTCTAAACTTTATATAAGAAAGATTGTATTTTTCTCAGTTATAATTGAAAATGTCTTGACTAAATTGGTAAATTAAATTGTGTTGTCTCAATTTTTATTTCTTTGATTAATTACTGAAGTAATTTTTATTTTATTTTTTTTATTGTCTAAAGTTTTACATATGTCTCCTTTTCCCCCAATTGACCCCCCCTTTTTAAAAATATTTATGAACATATTTACATTAGTGGCCCAGTGCACTAAATTCATGCACATTAAAAGGGGATTAATTAGAGGAAATATTTTAATATTGCTATTTGCCCTTTCTTTATAATAGAAGTGTCAGAGATAAAGAAAATTAGTAAAATCTATATGAAAGTCTTCCTCCTGTCAGAGTCTGGGGTGCACCACGGGACCCAGAGTCAAGTCCCCGCCCACTCACGTGCGCCTCAAAATAGTGTGAGACCTAGACCCAGCCTGCCCTCCCCCCCCCCCCCCCCCCATTGAGCTAGATCCAGGCCCGGCCAGTCCAACCCTTGTCAAGCCCCGCCAGGTGGGGTGTGTGGCCTGAGGTCCCCCATCAATCCCCGCCAGGTGGGGGGCTCAGCCTCAGGTCCCCTGTCAAGCCCCACCAGGAGGGTGGCACAGCCTCAGGTCCCTCGTAAAGCCCCATTGGGTGGGGGGGTGCAGCCTGAGGTCCCCCGGCCCAGCACTGGGGCGGGGGGGGGGGAGCACTTTGAGGTTCCCTGTCAAGCCCCGCCAGGCAGGGGGCGCGGCCTCAGGTCCCCTGGCCTGGTGCTGGGTGGTGGCCTGAGGTCCCCCGGTCTAGTCCCAGCACGGGGGGTGCGGCCTGAGGTCCCCTGTCAAGCCCTGCCGGGTCGGGGAGCACAGCCTGAGGTCCTGCAGCCTGAGGTCTCCCGGCCTGGTGCCTGGCTGGGGGGCACAGCCTTAGGTCCCCAGTCAAGACACACGGGAGTGAAGGTGGAGTGCAGCCTCAGGTCCCTGCTGATTGCTCATTAAGGCTCATTATGGGAACTTGGCCCCTGCTGTGGGTGCAGCCATCTTGTGTTATGGAAACCCCATCTCTGCTGTGGGTGCAGCCACCTTGTGTTACAGAAACCCCTGCCTCCACTGGGGTGCTGCCATCTTTCTGGTGGAGTGACAGTCAATTTGCATAGTCCCTCTTTATTATATAGGATGTCCTCATTTATGAATGTCCTGTTCTTGGACCATTTATCTACTGGGATCTTATCATATTACATAATCTCATCATATATTAAAGAACTTATCTTTGATGAAACATAATTCTATATATTTTTCACATTGTTGCTTATCATCTGATAAGCTTGTATTTTGAGAAATAGGTTTACTTTTCTATGCAGTCAAATTAATCTATCTTTTCCTTTATGATTTATTCTATTGCTTTTATGTTATCTTTTCATGCAAATTTTACTCCTTGAGGGTTTGGATATGGTGCTATACAATTTTTATTATGTTTGTTTCATCAACAGGCCTACTATAGTACTTAGGACACAAAAATGTGCAATCAATATTTGTTGATATATTGATAAATTATACTTGCTTAATCTATGGAGTTTACATTTCCTGCATTGTTACATTGCAAATCTGTAACAGAAACACCAATATCCATTTGCATCAGCATTTCCTTTTGGACACTTAGAGATAAATAAAGTCATGCTTTTGGGCAACATTAGCAGAAAACTGTTGCCTTGTCAACACTTTTGGTTGAATAGAGGAAGAACTCCTATCATATTATATCTTCCTATTTTTCTGATTTATCAGAGATCACATCTCACTGTGTTGAGGTTTTTGATTCCAGTTTTACCATGGAAGCACCTGGGAGGAAAGTGGGAACTGATTAAATTGTAACATGATTTGATATCTAGTGAATAGATTTCTATCAATTTTTGTGCATGACTCTGATATTGTTGAGCCAGTTAGTGCTACATTTGGAGGTCTCAGAAGACTAACTCCTGGAGAGCGGAGAAATCCTAAAGTTAGAAAGAAAACTCAAGTCTTAACAGAATTATGATTCACTGGGTGGTGGTGGGGCAGGAAGGAACCCAACACTGAGAATCTAGAAGTAGAGAAGTATTTTGCAGTGAAAAGTAATCATATCATTATTTCTTTTCCTCACTTCAGAGTACTAGTTAAATGTGAAGAATGGCCATTTTCCAGAAATCAGGGGTACTACTTCTTGCCACATCTTAATAAGAAATGTAGGCAGAAATGTTTGCCTACATTTCTTATTATTTCTTAATAAGAAATTAGGCAAAATATGTATGTAAGCCAACATACATATTTTGATAAATATGTGTAGATGACAAAATCAATACATCATTCCCCCTATTACCGATTAGTTGATCATAATAACCTCTAAGTTTAAGAAATGACTCCACTATAAAACTAAGACAAGTTCTTAAATCTTGCCCTTGGTTTCTCCATAGGTATCTGATTCTGTGCCTCCTATCAGCTCCTCACGCTAGGTCAGTGCTACAGTGAGAAAGGGCATCTTCTCTGGTTTAATCTGTTGTCCCCAATGGTGTTAATTCCTACAAGTGCCTTACATTATGAATTTGGTCCTTACACTTTTCCTAGCTTTTGAATAACTTTGCGCTTCCAGAGGCCACCCTAAGTGAGATCTAGTCTTTAGTCTTCCTTTGCAGTCTCAGGACCATCCTATCGACTCCCTGAGTTCCTTCCTGCCCACTTGATAGAAATCTATTCATTAGATATTGAATCATGTTACAATTTAATCAGTTCCCACATTCCTGCCAGGTGCTTACATGGTAAAGCTGGACTCAAGTTCAGACCTTACCTTGGGTTTGAATCTCAGTGTCCAAGGCAACAGGGAAGGGAGGCAGGGTTTTCTCAATGCCTTATGATTGTCCTAGGGCCCCAGAGAAGTGCCCTCAGGCAGCCTCTGCTCCTATGTGGTCCTGTAACTCTGACTTTCATTCCCAATTAGGGGCTGGATGTAAATTGTTCAAGGACAAAGGAGACATCCAGAGTTTCCATCCGAGCTTGAGCCACCTACCCTTTGCTCCAGTGTCCTGTAGTGGCTAGTTGCAAAACTGGGGTAGCTTCCAGTGCAGACCTGATCTTGGCCCCTTTCTTGCTTATTCATTCCAAATGCCTGACCCCTGGGGGTGTCATATGTCTTCAGCTGGAGGAGCTGCTATCAATCAGGACCCAGCAGGATTTGCATTGACAGACAGACTGCAGGCCCCATTCTCCTGCATCTATTCTCTTGGAAATGAGTTTGTGTCAATCCATATGACGGACCAGATTTGCAGTGCAATGAGCAGCAGTTAGGGTTCCTTTTTTGAACTGGACCTTTGGAAGAGATCTGGGATGTGGCAGCTAGGGAGTGGCTGGAACTGGAATAGAATGACCAGCTCTGTGGTCTCAGTCCCAGGAATTACTAAAGGCCATTCTGTGAAATAAATGGATGTGACCTTCTTTTTGAATTTTAAAAATTTTCCTAATTTTCTTATTCAGATTATTTTTAAGATACACAATGTGATGATTTGATATACTTATGTATAATGTTATGGAAGGAGTATCACAATCAAGTTAATTAACATGTCCATCACCTTACATAGTTACCTTGATTTTTTTTTTTTGTGGTAAAAAAACAAGATTTCCTCTCTTAGCAAATTTTAAATACACAATACAATTTTATTAACTAAAATCACCATACAGTATAATTGGATCCCCAGAATATATTCATGGTATAACTGAAAGTTTGAGCTTCTGAGTCCAAACCTTATTCCATCTCCCAACCACTGGAAGACAGAGTTGTGGCTGTCAGCACTCATTTGTTGGGGGGCTTTTACTAAGTAATTTTCCCATCTATCAGGCAAGGCTGGGAGGGAGGATTAGTGCTCATCAACCCCAGTCTAAAAATCCTAAACTGTTGTATTAATTTCTCCCAAAATGTAACTCCATAAACAGAAGAGAATTGCTCACGGTCAAGGCTGCATTTGGAAGATAGAGACAGCACAAGGACACTTGACATCCAGTGACAGTGCATGCAGACTATTGCAGCCCCGGGTGGTCACAGCAAGCTGGGCAATACAACTCAGAACAAAAGGAAGAACCTTTCCTATTGCTTTGGGTTTCCAAACTCTGTACTGGTTGAAGAGTGTTCTCTCGAACTCATGTCTATCTGGAATGAGTGAATATGATCCTACTTGGAAATAGAGTCTTTGCAGATGTAATCAAGGTAAGATGAGATCATAATTGGATTAGGGTGAACCCTAAATACAATATGACTGGTGTCCTTATAGGAAGAGGGAAATCTAGACACACAGATGTAGACACACAAGGAGAATGCCACATGCAGTGAAGGCAGAGATTGGAAGTGCTGCATCTACAAGGCAATGAACATCAAAGATGTCTGGAAACCACCAGAAGCTAGAAGAGGCAGGGAAGGATTTTTTTCTAGAAACTTCAGAGGGGGTATAATCACACTGATAGCTCAATTTCAGGTTTTCGGCCTCCAGTCTATGAAGAATAAATTTCTGTCTTATAGAGCCACTCAGTTTGTGGCAATTTGTTAAGGCGGCCCTAGGAAATTAATATAATCTCTCTCAGCAATGTTCATCTGGAAAAATATGGTATCTTAATTCAGCTGCAGATAGTGAAACCGCCCATGTAGTTGGCACAATCAACTCTAGGCAGCCCCTAGAGGGGAACAGAATGCTGGTAAGTCCTGCGGGGTGAGCTTTGCATTTAAAACCTGGCTGGTTACTGTGGTCCATTCAAGATCATTGGATATTCATGGTCATGTAGAGTTCTTTTGGCCTCATATTCTTTTGGCAAGTCAGGGATGTTGCATCCAAATAAAGGGCCTCTCATGAGGAAATATGACTTCCTAAGGATCTCTGAAGTATTGCTAATCTGAGTTTTTTTTTTTTCCTCTGGTCTATCCCTTTTATATATATACATGAGAGGCTCAGTGCACAAATTCATGCACGGGTGGGGTCCGGCTGGCCCAGCTTCAATCAGGGCGGATCAGGGCCAAGCCTGTTGGGAAGAGGAGATGGCAGGAGGTTGGCCAGCTGGCCTGCCCTGATGGGGGCCAATCAAGGCTGGGATGGCTGGGGGGAGGAGTCATGGGTGATTGGCTGGCGGGCCCCACCCCTGATTGGGGTGGGGGGCAATCGGGGGTCAGTGGCCAGGGGAAGGGGTTGCGGGTGATTGGGGTGATGGGGGCCAATCAGGGGTGGGGCTGGATGGGGGGAGGAGCCATGGGAGGTTGGCCGCTGGCCCCACCCTCAGATAGGGCCGGTTCACTGGCTGCAGTGGGTGTCCTAGCGACTGGTTGTTCTGGTTGTTACAGCGTTCTGGTCACTGGCTTTTTATATATATAGATATAGAATATTAGTTTATTTATTTTCCCCCAGAAGGTTTCCCTGCCCACACACCCTAACACAGAGTTTGTCTACCTTTGTGTTTCTTGTCCCAGGAAGATTTTGTGGCAGAATCTGTCTATAAAACTTCCTGACTTTTTGTTTCCAAAAGTTGAAGTCCCAAGGGGAGTGAATGTGTTACAGAAATTAGCAGAGTGGCTTGGAACATATATACCAGAAAAGAGTTTCCCCCAATCAAAAGAAGTTCCCAAAGCTGGTGGATGACAAGGGTGAGAAAAACAGCAGGCACTTCCATGATTTCCCACAGTAGTACCAGGGGATGTGGTGAGTCTCTCATGTGGAATGGCTGCCCAGTGCATCCTGGCACTGAGAATTCATAAAGAGCTTCCTGAAATGTGGCCGCCCCCCCCCGCCCCCCCGCCCCCTCCAACCTTAGGCAGACACAGGAGCTGCAGAACTCTGTTGGAGAATCATGCAGAAAGGAAGGGAACATCTCAGCTGGATTCCCATGTAAATCATGCATAGCCCTGGATTGGCCAGGGGGACCTTAGGAATGATTGGGGTTTCCTGAAAGTATCAAAGAAACTAGGCTCACATTTGTAATTACATTGATTTATATAAAGTAGATATGTGCCATTTCTTTTTTTGTTGTTTTGTTAATCCCCACCTGAGATTATTTTTCCATTGATTTTTAGAGAGAGAGAGTGTGTGTGTGTGTGTGTGGGGGGGGGAGCACACAGAGAGAGAAGCATCAATGTGAGAGGGACACATGGCTTGGTTACCTCCTGCACGCACCCTGATCAGGGCTGGGATACAGCCTACAACCAAGGTACATGCCCTTGATAGGAATCAAACCCAGATCTTTTCAATTTGAGGGCCAATGTTCTATCCATTGAACCAAACCAGTTAGGATGATATGTGCCATTTCTTGCATATTTGATGCGGACTGAAATTCATACTCCATACGGTATTTTTTTCTAGTAGAAGTTGATACCTACCAAGAGGAACACTTCATTTGCAGTATACATCAGTCATAGCAGGTCTGTTTTCCCAAGAGCTCGTTTACATCACTAGGCTGTATCACCAGGTTTCCAACAGCAGACCCCATTAATCTCTTGATGGTGAATGGTACTCTTTGAGACCCCCCACATTTACATTTATTGTTCACTACCTACCACCCACAAACCAATGGTCAAAAAAAGCACATAAAATGGGTACTTGACAAATTCCTGCTATGGTTACACCCTTTAACCACTTAAAGTACAAATTAACATTTTAGCCGGCATCTCATCCACATAGAATGCTGTTTTGGCATTATATACTGGTCATTCTGGAAGATAGCCAGGATCTGAGTATTTTTAAGTTCCTAAAGGAAAGATCCAATACACAGAGAAGGCAAAGTCATAGAAGCATGTTTGCTTCTCTCTTTGATAAATCAACTGCACCTGCCTATGCCAGTCATTTTAGAATGTTCTCTGAGACCCCCTCAGGTGAAAGGAGGTCATCTAATATGGCCTGTAGATTTCAACTGCCCTTCCTCTTGGTGACTCCATCTTGCTTTCTCTGATACACCAAGTTCTTGCCATTCACTTTGACTCTGATGATTGGCTGGATGAGAGAGAACAAGTAAGGTGTATGAGAGGTACTGCAGCATGGGAAGTCTACCAGGAAGAGTGCTTCTCATGGGAGGAATTAGGAGTCCACAAAGTTCACCCCCAAGTGGTTTATAGAAACCCAGACCATGTTTTGTTATGTAATCGTGCAATGGGGTAGGTGGTGGTGATGGCATTTGAACCGATAGTCCCGCACGGCAGCTTCTCTTACTCCAGCCTTCATCCAGTCTTCATTGAGGGCATGTAACTCAAGGGTAATTTTGTTTTATTTTATATTCCGAACACATGCAATTGCTGCTATTGTCTGAATAACCACATTTTGGATCTGATGCCTATTATGCACCAGGTACTCTTCCAGGTCATGAGGAAGCATTAGTAAAACATATCAATGTTGCCTTAATCTCTTCCTCATGAATTAGATATATTTGAACAATTTCTTACTTTCTGAGGCCACCTTACCCAGATTTGCCTTTCCTCTTCCTCTATGTGAAGACCGATACAGATGCTGAAACCTCAGCCTGGGCTAGAGTCTCAGGTCTTCCCTCAGTTGAGAGGAAATGCTCTACAGGTTCTAAAGCATATTCAGACAAATTGCACTAGAAGGTATTCATAGAGCATGTTTTTTGCTCTGGTTTTGGTATGAATATAGAGTCAAATAGTGTTAATTTATTTTTTTGGAGAAGAGTGCTTAAGAGTAAAATGATGACTTACAGAGGAATCCTCACTGAAAGTTAACAAAGGTTTCCTTCAGTTAAAGCTTGAGAGCCAAAAACATGAATTCTATTCTCCTCAGTACGTCTATTACCTTAGCACTTAGCTGATTTATGTAAATGCTTTTTGTTGTTTCTCATAATATCACAGAACTTTCAACCCAAAAAGAAAAAGGGAAAGAATAACAAGGATATTTCTTGGTGAGATGGCGAGAACACCCAGCCTGCCGCCTCAGCCTTCACCCAAATGAGATTTTTTTTCTTTTTAATAAAGGGTATGTACTTTCCCAGTCTTTCAACAGAAAAGAAAATATGGGCATTCCCTTGGGTAAAGTTTCTGTTAGGAAAGCAAATAACTGAAGGAGGCCTCTGATCGAGAAAAGATTTTGTAAATACTTCCCAAAATGACATGCCTTACTGAGGAGAGAGAATTAAATGTGAAATTTTGAGGTGAAGGAAAGCATTGTTTGGCTGCTGAGTGTTCTCACAGAACCATCTGTCTCATCTCAGTCTGTGTTTAGCATCTCTTCTCTACTCTGTGAAGTAGGGGATCTAAATATGACTTGGGATTAGGGATAGGCTTGTCTATACCTTTTCTCCATCATTCCTAGGATCTAAATTTTGCCTGATGAGTCCATTTTACTTTTACTCAGCAATTAGTTACTGAGCAGTTGCAGTGTTTCAGGTTTAGTACAGTTGTTAATGTCCAATTTAAGGCAATATCCTCATTGTAATTTTGGGAAAGATATAAAATGAGTGTCAAAAGAGGGCAGATGTTTTTTTAAAAAAATATATTTTATTGATTTTTTTCAGAGGGGAAGAGAGATGGATAGAGAGATAGAAACATTGATGAGAGAGAAACATTGATCAGCTGCCTCCTACACCCCCCCTCCCCCCGGGGATGTGCCCATAACCCAGGTACATGTCCTTGACCGGAATCGAACCCGGGACCCTTCAGTCTGCAGGCCGATGCTGTATCCACTGAGCCAAACTGGTTAGGGCAAGGGCAGATGTTTATAACTGAATTATCAAATCTGAGATAAAAGGTCGCTAAGTAACAGATGGTCACTTTATTCAATGGCCTGCCAAAATTCTCAGATGAAGTATATGAATAAATTCAAGTGCTATTATACACCAAATAAATAACATTGGATCAAATAGAGACAAAACAATTGATCTTGGAATAATAGTATACCCACACTTTCCTAAGAAGCCAGTAGTCAACATCTCTAGTACTGTGGTGGGCATTTTCTAAAGTATTTATTTAAGGTATGTGAAAAGGCCACAAGCATTTTTATTTTATAATGAGTGCATTGTGAGCATTTAATTTTTGGGTGGCCACATGGAAACAGTCTACTTTAAGCTAGGTGTCATGATTAAGTTTAAATATTGCTGAAGAAGTCATTTGTTGATTTGTTCATGTCTGTTTTAATTGTGTGAAAGTCTTCTTATGAGGAGGAGATAGTAACAGATCTTTTTTAAAAAAAATATATTTTATTGATTTCTTACAGAGAAGAAGGGAGAGGGATAGAGAGTTAGAAACATCAATGAGAGAGAAACATCGATCAGTCGCCTCCTGCACACCCCCCGCTGGGGATGTGCCTGCAACCAAGGTACATGCCCTTGACCGGAATCGAACCTGGGACCCTTCAGTCCGCAGGCCGACGCTCTATCCACTGAGCCAGACCGGTTAGGGCGATAGTGACAGATCTTGAATATGAAGAAGATGAAGCATTTATGGACTATGGGAACACACAGGTTTTATGAGAGACATTTTCTTAGCCTTTTCTACCCACTGTAGACTGGTATCAGGAGTTCTTGGTCTAAAGGAATCCCATCCAGCAAGGTTCATTCTTTAGTTCTCTGCTAAAGCTGATTGAAGAGTTCTGGGAAGCTCCCAAACTGCAGAAAATCTTGAGGGGGCAGAGAAAACGAGGTGTAGAATTTGGGAGCAAGTTCTCACTCTTCTCAGACCTCCTTACTTATTTGTCTTAGAGATAAGCTCATAGAATGACAGGAAGTATCTAGTTTCTTCCCCTTTCCTTATGAAATGATAGTCTAAAGAGAGATTCTTACTATATGAGTCATGTTGGCCATTGCTCTTTAGTCGAAAAGATGATGACTTGATAAGCAGGCAACTAATTGTTCAGGTTGGACTTCCTTTTCATATTTAGGATCATGTGAGCAAATGATCAACTAGTGTTCTTTTCTAAGATGAAATGTGTAATAGTAAGTGCTTATGGGATGAAATGTGTGGGAAGTGACTTAAATGGACCCAAAGCTATGGACCAGAAACCACAACACTTACCTCTTCCTCTTCTTGCTGTTCTCCTGTTCAGGGCCTCTTGACAGTGATGAGAAAGGGGTAGGATGATTTTGTCAGTGGAAAATAGCTAAACTAGAAGTGATTTGACTGATGAGAAATACCAGAGTCAGCATCTGCTTTACAACAAGAAAAAAACTTCATGTAACTGAAGGTCTTCACTGAAGTTTCAGAGTTTACAAGACATTCCTTATTCCATTACTCTGTTACCTGCTGAAGAATTACATATGGTTACATAAAAAAGAGAAAAATGGGTGTGGTAGAAAAACCTGAAGATGGGGAATAAAAAAAGGTCTGGGTTTTAATCTCACTTTTGTCACTTACTGATTGTATATTCTTGGGCAAGTCCCATCACCCTATTAGCCCCAGTTTTCTCTCTGTGAAATGAAGATATTAGTAGCATTCATTTCACAAAATTTTTGTAAGCGTTAAATATATGTGTGTGGTGCTTTGTAAAATGGAATGGTCTCTAAAATCTTATCTATTCATATTCCTTTTTTTTTTATTGATTAAGATATTACATATGTGTACCCTCTACCCCCCCCCCCCCCCCCCGCTCATTCCCTCACCCCCCCGTTGTCCGTGTCCATTGGTTAGGCCTATATGCTTGCATATAAGTCCTTTGGTTGATCCTTCCCCCTTGCCCCCACCCTCCCCTACCTTCCCTCCAAGGCCCGACAGTCCAATCAATGCCTCTCCGTCTCTGGATCAGTCCTTGTTCATCAGTTTATGTTGTTCATTATATTCCACAAATAAGTGAGATCTTGTGGTATTTATCCGCTCTCCAGTTCCATCGATGCTGTGGCAAATGGTAAGAGTTCCTTTTTCTTCTTCCTCTTCTTAAAGAATACCTTTCAGCATTTCATATAATGCTGGTTTGGTGGTGATGAACTCCTTTAGCTTTTTCTTATCCGTGAAGCTCTTTATCTGACCTTCCATTCTGAATGATAGCTTTGCTGGATAAAGTAATCTTGGTTGCAGGTTCTTGCTCTTCATCTCTTTGAATATTTCTTGCCACTCTCTTCTGGCCTGCATGGTTTCTGTTGAGAAATCAGCTGACAGTCGGATGGGTACTCCCTTGTAGGTAACTGACTGTCTTTCTCTTGCTGCTTTTAAGATTCTCTCTTTATCTTTTGCTCTTGGCATTTTAATTATGATGTGTCTTGGTGTGGTCCTCTTTGGATTCCTTTTGTTTGGGGTTCTCTGCGCTTCCTGGACTTGTAAGTCCATTTCTTTCACCAGGTGGGGGAAGTTTTCTGTCATTATTTCTTCAAAAAGGTTTTCAATATCTTGTGCTCTCTCTCCTTCTGGTACCCCTATAATTCTGATGTTGGTACGCTTGAAGTTGTCCCAGAGGTTCCTTACACTATCTTCATATTTTTTGAATCTCTTTTCTTTTTTCTTTTTCGGTTGGGTATTTTTTGTTTCTTTGTATTTCAAATCTTTGACTTGATTCTTGGGATCCTCTTGTCTGCTGTTGGATCTCTGTAAATTATTCTTTATTTCAGTCAGTGTATGCTTAATTTCTAGTTGGTCCTTTTTCATGTCCTCCATGGTCTCACTATACTCCTTGAGGGATTCATTAAATTTATCGGCGGTTTCCATAAAATTCTTGACAAACCTTATAAACGTGGCCTTGAACTCTATATCCAGTCATCTGCCCTCCTCCGTTTCTGCCAATTGTGACCTGTTTCTTTGTCTCCGCATTTTGGCTGCTTCCCTGTGTTGATAGAGTGGCCCTGCGCGCCAGGTGTCCTGTAGGGCCCAGTGGCTCAGCCTCCCCAGTTACCTGGGGTGGACACTCTTGGTGCACTCTTGGTGCCTTGGTTGTTGTAGGATCACTGGGAGGAATTGACCTCCAGGCCAATTGGCTGTGGGAAGCAGCTGTGTCTGAAGTGGGAGAATGGTCCCCCTCTGACCACTGGGTACAGTGGCTCCTGGATCTAAGGAGGTGCTAATTCAGCCCCTGCCTGAGGCCACACAGCTGGAGCCACGAAGAGGCTCAGCTGTGAAGCAATGCAAGCCGCTGCGGGGCCTTGGGCCTTCTCTTGGAAGTTCCGGGTCTGCTTGGCTGGGCTGTAGTTAGGTACATTCACATGCAAAAGCCTCTGCTGCAGCCTGGGTGGGGCGGGGTCTCAGGGAGTCAAAAGGGAGGAGAAAGAAGCTATGGCTGATTCTCTGCGCCCGGAGTCGCGCGTCTCAGTGTCCCGGTAACGGCTGCAAGCACCTCTGAGGGAAATCCGCCCTCAAGTTCGCCCGCTGCCGCCTGACAGAGCAGCCTCTCCCCGTATGAGTCCTGGGTCCCCAGAGACTTCCCAGAACCGGAGTTCAGAGCAGTCGGGAGCTTGTGATTCAAAAAGAAAGCCACGTCCTCAGGTGCCACCCCTTTCCGCGCGCGCGAGCCGCCGCCGTACCTCTGCACTCAGCCTCCGCAGCTCCTCTGGCTCTCAGCGTGCTTTTCTTTTCTTCTAGTTGTAGAAATTACACTCAGCCAGCCTTCCTGTTGTTCTGGACGATGTTTGCTCCGTCCTTTGGGATATTTTTCAATTGTTGTGGGAGGCGACTATTTCCCGGTGTTTATCTATGCCGCCATCTTAGTTTCTCTCCTATTCATATTCTTAATAATAATGATGATGATGATGAAACCTGACCAAGAGAGTCTTTGAGATGGACCTTGTCTTGTTGAGCCATGGAAAGGTCTGTTGTATTAGGTTATGTTTGTTTAGAGCAAACATAAACACAAGCTTTCACTTCTTGAGAAGTTTAATCTTTTCCACTTGTCAGCCTTGTGCAGAGCTCAATTTAATATTGATGTCATACTAGTTGTGTACAGTGAGCACAAGAGCAGGGTTTGAAGGAAGCCATGGTATAACCACAAGTATTCATCTTGATCAGCAGCAGACAAAATATGCACATGAAAACCAGTACAAATCAGTTACAGGACTGAAAAAATACCCTCAGTTTGGAAGCTGAAATATCTAATATAGTGTCCAGACAAATTACTGGGTGAAACCAAGTCCCAGAACGGCTCACAAGTATATAGAATTCTAAGGCAGCAGTTCTCAACCTGTAGGTCGCCAACCTGTGGGTCATGACCCCTTTGGGGGTCGAATGACCCTTTCACAGGGGTTGCCTAAGACCATCGGAAAACACATATATAATTACAGATTGTTTTTGTGATTAATCACTATGCTTTAATTATGTTCAATTTGTAATAATGAAAATACATCCTGCATATCAGATATTTACATTATGATTCATAACAGTAGCAAAATTACAGTTTTGAAGTAGCAATGAAAATAATTTTATGGTTGGGGGTCACCACAACGTGAGGAACTGTGTTAAAGGGTCGCGGCATTAGGAAGGTTGAGAACCACTGTTCTAAGGCAAGAGTTGTTCTCTGCTTGGTTTGGATGAGTCCTCAGGTGGTTGGCATTAAAGTTTTAGGTAAATTGGAGGATATGGTATTTCAACAATTGTGTTTCACAACATCAGTTTTCATGTAGTACACCTAGTCTACTTAAACAAGAAACATTTAAACAAGAAACATTTTCAATGTCATTAGATACACCCAAGTATATTTCATGTTTATAAGGATCATATCAGCATCCTCAGCAACTGGTTGTGATCCATCTTTTAGTAAATAAGACAAATAAAGAAAACTCAATTTTCATGTATATGAGATCTTGGTACACGTACAAATGATCAGGTAGATTTTAGGAGCAGCATAAGAATTTATTTTTACATCCCTGGATTCAGTGTGAATAACCATGGTGAAAAACACCCGAGAACCAAGGTTAATTTTTTCAAATGCCAATGTATCACTTACTTCCATCATTTACCATTCATGTCCCTTCCTTTTACTTCCATGGAGTAATCTGTTAATAAGAACATACCAGGTCTTAGGAGGGGTTAAAATATTTTGCCCTTGACATAAATGCCTGACTCAATAATTTAATAACTTTCCTCTGTTAACACATGGAGCTAATTGTGCGTCTTCTTGAGAGAAAGTTTGTTTTCCTTAGCCAGGCTTCTGTGTTTGGCTTTAGCATTTCTCTCACCAGCAGCCCCACCACCACTATTAAGCAGAAACCCTAGCCACCACACTCAACAAAGAGGTGGCAAGCTTCCAAGAAATATATTTCCCACTAATACACAGCTGAGAACATTAAAAATTGGGTAGGTCTGGTTTATGTTTGGTTCACCTCGAATGTCTCACATATAACTTCTCAGTTGAATGAACCAGTGACAATTCAGCAAAATCACTCAAGAACTCTGGAGTTACTCTTTTCTGACATCCACCACTTTAGCCTTTGTCTCACGTGACAGCTTAGGGTTTGCTGACAGAGTACATGAAAGAACGGGGACCAGGTTGGGGACAGTTTGCACTGTCTTTAATCATTTGGTGAAAGCTCAGGAGGATCTGTTCGAATTCAGCTAAGTAAAAACCCTCCACTTCAGCACCTCGTTCAGACAATATGAGAACCAGATGGGTGTCCACACGCTGCCTGATTGCTACTGTCTGATGGAGACAATCGGAATTCTGCACATCTGTGCCGTGACATCGCGGAATGCCGCAGCCCTTTATTTTGCCCAGTAGACCACACTAGAGCATTTATTTTCTAATTCGTGGAGAAGTGAAAGCCATCATTCAAAAGGCACCTTGTCCTGGCCATTTGTAAATTAATTTGTTAATGAAACATTACATCAGGGTAGCACTTTACAGTTTACAAAGTGCTTTCATTTCCTCATTTAATCCTTAAAATAACCTTGTGAAATAGGCAGGGCTGTTGAAAGAGGTTAAACAGTTGAGGAGAAAATCCAATATGCTACTATTCCTGTTTTTAAATGTTTGGTGTTAACTTATATATGGATTAACATTGAATTATAGCAAAGTATAAAATATGTATGACCTCCTAGAATATGTTTCTTCCTAAGGGGATTATTCTTTTTCCTACATAATTTATGGAGCACTTGATTCTCAGACATTCCCATTGATGCACCCATAACTGTATAGAAAAAAAGACTTTGTCCCCTGGGTGTGGGGGTTGGGAGCGGGTGTTTGGGAGAAAAGTTTGAGTTGCAGGTTACAACACTATGTTTTGAAGTCACATTTCTTAAAATCTTAAAATATCATACTGATTTTTAAAAATCTCTACATAATTATTTTTGTCACAATTTTGAGCAAAATTGACACATCGGGAATATATATCATACTTGTATGCAACTGTGTATCCTGGTTTGAGAAACTTAGGTTATTTAGCTCATCATATTTGCTCATACAAGAATAATCTCCTCTTCATATTCTACAAGTGGCCAGTGCTAACAATATTAGAATAGCATTGGGATAGATTTTTTTGTTAGATTGTTTGGGTCTTCATTTTGCCCTTGTAGTTAAGATGACCGTGATGATAATATGGCTCTCGAAATAATAGTTAGCTGGAATTTCCATGGAGAAAAAAAGCACATATGCTTCAGGCTCTGATGATTTGGATGCAGTTTTCTTGAGTCAGGGGCCTGAGCTAGGCCTCTCAACAACTCCTCACAAGCAATTATGGTTACAATGCACCTCTTCTCACAATTCTTAGCCTATAGAATCAAATCCAAGTTTCTTAGCAAGGAAAATAAGGCCTTTCATCATCTGACCCCAATCCATTTGTCTATTTTAATCTCCTGCCACTGTACTTTCCTCTTTTCCAATACTGGAATTCTTGTACTCTTTGAATACATGAGAATTTTCATGTTTTCCTATTTTTCTCTTTAAGTTACAGAATATATTATTAATTTTGAAAATAATAATCTAGAATATAAGTTCTTAGAAAGTGATGCAACTGTGCTTTGGGGATTACTAGAAGCCATATTTTGATGAAATACCATCTATAATAATAAAATGGTAATATGCTAATTAGAACAGACGTCATTCACATCATTCCAGACGAAGCCAGGGAGGAGGGAAGCCCGGGTCCTGGGTGCCAGAGGGAAGCTGGTGCCAGCAGCTGGGGCAAGGAAGGCCTACTCTTGCACGGATTTCATGCATCAGGCCTCTAGTATAAGAATAAAGGATGGTAAATGTCCTTACAAAACACTGGTATAACAAATAATAATATGCTCAGTAATTTACCAATTAAGTGATTTTGTTGATGATAGCATTTATAGGTTAAGATAGAGTAGGAGTGGTAAAGTTGTGGTAAATATAGAGTCATATGATTTTGGCTTGTTTTACCAAAATTATTACTTCACTTTGGTATTCTTGGTCAGGATGTACCTTTGTTGTTAACTACTTTTTCCTCAGTTCTTCTAAGATATATTATGAACTCAATGACTTATTTCAGGTTTTGCTGTATGGCTACATTATCACAACCAAAAAAGCAGGATAAATAGGAGGCCAGAGCTGTGGAAGAAGGGCAGGAGTCTAAGTCTATGACTCTCTATAATTTTAGTTATTAATCATAGAGGATATTTCAGCTCTTGTTTATATGTAACTCCAGAGTTAGGATATTATCAGTTAGGCTGGTCAGATGAGCTTCTTCAGTCTTGCTCTTTTTCTTCCTCTCTCTTAGAGAATTATTTAGAGTACCATTTAGAGCACTTTAAATCCCTTGCCCATTTTCAACTTGGCAATCTTAAATGAAAATAGTAAGATGATTATGGACAGGGCATATTTATAGGATTGTTTAGGAGTCACATACACACATGTATATAGTATGCATACAAAGTATGTCAGTGGAACCATGTTCTCCAGCGAAATAGTTCTAATCCTTATTATTATATGAAATGATAATGTATGTGATATTGAAATCCTCCCTCTTTCTATGTTTTTGATCAATAGAAGCACTTTTTTCTACATGGCACCAAATCTTCAAAAATGGCCCCAATGAACTATGCCTCAGGCAGGGTATTCACATCTGTGTAGTCTTCTACAGTAAGTCTGGGTTGGTCATATTTACCATGGAATGCAATGGGAGTGACACTGTGCTAGTTCCAGGCCTACCTTTCAAGAGAATGGCAACTTCTATGTTTTTTTTTTTTTCCCCTCTTGGAACTCTCACTTTTTGTGTCCCCTGAACCACCATGTAAGAAGTCTGGTTATCTTGCTAAAGAAATCATGAGGAGAGGCCCTGAACCTGAAAGGAGAGGGGAGGGGCTCAGTCTCGCAGCATCCCAGTCAAGCCTCCAGATGACTTCAATCCCAGCAAACACCTGATTACAACCTCATGAAAAAATCACAGAGAACCCTGACCAGTTTGGCTCAGTGTCTAGAGCGTCGGCCTGTGGACTGAAGAGTCCCAGGTTCGATTCCGGTCAAGGGCATGTACCTTGGCTGCGGCCACATCCCTGGTAGGGGGTGTGCAGGAGGCAGCTGATCGATATTTCTCTCTCATCGATGTTTCTGACTATCCCTTTCCCTTCCTCTTTGTAAAAAATCAATGAAATATATTAAAAAAAAAAAAAGAATCACAGAGAGCGCAGCTGGAGTGGCTCAGTGGTTGAGCATCGACCTATGAACCAGGAGGTCATGGCTCGAGTCCCTGTCAGGACATATGTCCGGGTTGTGGGCTTAATCCACAGTGTGGAGCATGCAGGAGGCAGCCGATCAATGATTCTCTCTCATCATTGATGCTTCTATCTCTCTCTCCTTTCCCTTCCTCTCTGAAATCAATAATTATATATATACTAGAGGCCCGGTGCACAAAAATTTGTGCACTCGGGGGGTAGGGGAGGGTCCCTCAGCCTGGCCTGTGCTCTCTTGCAGTCTGGAATCCCTCGGGAGATAACGCCCTGCTGGCTTAGGCCTGCTCCCGGGTGGCAGAGGGCAGGCCCAATCCCTAGGTGCAGCCGCTGTTCGGGCTCAGAGCAGGGCCGATTGGGGAGTTGGGGCACCGCCCCCTGTCATGCACAGAACAGGGTGGATAGGGAGGTTGCGATGCCACCCCCAGTCATGCTCAGGGTAGGGCTGATTGGGGGGTTGGGGCACCGTCCCCTGTCACACTCAAGGCAGGGTCAATGGGGAGGTTGCGGCGCCACCCCCTGTCACGCACAGAGCAGGGCCCATCAGGGGGTTGGGGAGCTCCCCCCTGTCACGCACAGAGCAGGGCCCATCAGGGGGTTGAGGAGCTCCCCCATGCCACTCAGAGAGTAGGGCCGATAGGGGAGTTGGGGCACTGCCCCCTGTCACACACAGAGCAGGGCGGATCAGGGGGTTGGGGCGCTGCCCTCTATCACCCACAGAGCAGGGCCAATCAGGGGGTTGGGGCGCTGCCACTGTCACACTCAGGGCAGGGCCGATAGGGAGGTTATGGCTCTACCCTGTCACACACAGAGCAGGGCCCATGGGGGCGGAGGGGGGGTTGGGGCGCCGCACCCTGTCACACACAGAGCAGGGCCAATCAGGGGGTTGGGGCGCCGCACCCTGTCACACACAGAGCCGCGGGGCGTTCAGAGGTTGGGGAACTTCCCTGTATCAGGCACAGAGCAGGGCTGATCAGGGGGTTGGGGCTCCTTCCCCTGTCACGAACAGAGCAGGGTGGATAGGGAGGTTGTGGCCCCACCCCTGTCACACACAGAGCTGCAGGGCGATCAGGGGGTTTGGGCGCTGCCCCCTGTCATGCTGATCCCGGTGCTGGGAGGCATATTACCCTTTTACTATATAGAATAGAGGCCTGGTGCACGGGTGGGGGCCGGCTGGTTTGCCCTGAAAGGTGTCCTGGATCAGGGTGGGGGTTCCCACTGGGGTGCCTGGCCAGCCTGGATGAGGGGATGATGGCTGTTTGCAGCTGGTCACACACCCTTCACGGTGGGGGTCCCCACTGGGGTGCCTGGCCAGTCTGGGTGAGGGTCTGAGGGCTGTTTTCAGGCTGGCAGGTGACAGAAGTTCCCAACCGCTCCTTTTTTTCTTTTTTCTTTTTTTAATTCTGGGCCAGCTTTAGCTCTGAGGCTCCAGCTCTTAGGCCTCCGCTGCTGAAAGTAGGTATCTGGTTTGTTTCAGTTTGAAACAATGTATAACTCCAGCTCTGACTCCAGCTCTGAGATCCCAGCTCGCTGAAAGCTGGTTTCTGGTTTGTTTTTTTTTAGCTTCTATGTTTGTTACAATGTTCAAACTGTGGGCTCAGAGGCCTGCAAGGCAGGCGGGGAACGTTGGTTTCTTCCGTCACTGAAGCAAGCAAGCCTCATGTTAGTTTCAAGCTGCCTGGCTGCCGGCCTCCATCTTGTCTGACAGTTAATTTGCATATCGCCCTGATTAGCCAATGGGAAGAGTAGCAGTTGTACGCCAATTACCATGTTTCTCTTTTATTAGTATATATATATATATATATATATATATATATATATATATATTCACAGAGAGACCATCAGAGCAATTTGTTATATTAAAAATAAATGACCAAAACATCAAAATCACATCATGAAGTCTCTGCTATAAAACTCTACATTAGGCAATGATCGGTTTTTTGCTTTCCAAGTTGGCTCAAAAGGCTGTTGGGCAGGCTGAGGCTGTTGGAAGCCTGGTTCAACTCTGATTTAAGGAGTATCATGTATTAAAAAGATCCAATAACTTAGTTGCAAGGGTCCTAAGAACTGGAAGATGACCCATCTATCAGACATAATGGATGGTTTCAGAGATTCTGTTCTCACCCCCAAAGAAGGCTAGCCTCAGAAATCAAAACTCTTCTCAACATCATTTTGTGTTCCCTAACCCTCAACTTGCAATCAAATTCTTCTTAATTTGTTCTAATATTTATTGTTTTAGTTTCTGTCAGAAGTAAAAAGAATAGAGAGAAGAATAAGATATACGAAGTTTGTGATTTTGTAAAAAGATCAAACCTGCAAAGAACTAGGGTTGCATAGATGGGTAAAAAAGGAAGAAAGGAAAAAAGAAAAAAAACATAATTAAAAGATTTAGCTCTTTCTTAAATCTCAGATCTTTTATTTTTTATAATTTGAGAATACTTTATACTTTTCAAAACCTTTTTCACTTACAACAGATCATTTATTTCTTTTTTTTAAATTTAAATTCTTTATTGCTTAAAGTATTAGATAAGTCTTCTTTTCACCCCAGTGACCTCTCCTCAGCGGCCGCCAATTCCCAGGATGTGACTTCCCCCCCGACCCCACCGTCTGTGTCCATTGGTTTTGCTCATATGCATGCATGCACATCCTTTCGTTGATCTCTTACCCTCACCTTCCCTCATAGGTTGGACAGTCTGTTCAATACTTCTATGATTCTGGCTCTTTTTTGGTTCTTCAGTTTATGTTGTTCATTATAGTTCACAAATGAGTGAGATCATGTGATATTTATCTTTCTCTGACTGGCTTATTTCGCTTAGCATAATGCTGTTCAGTTCCATCCATGCTGTTGCAAATGGTAAGAATTCCTTCTTTTTTACAGCAGCATAGTAGTCCATTGTGTAGATGTACCACTGGTTTTTAATCCACTCATCTGCTGATGGGCACTTAGGCTGTTTCCAAATCTTAGCTATTGTGAATTGTACTATTATAAACATAGGAGTGTATATATCCTTTCTGATTGGTATTTCTGTTTTCTTGGGATATATTCTTAGGAGTGGGATTACTGGGTCAAATGGGAGTTCCATTTTTAACTTTTTGAGGAAACTCCATACTGTCTTCCATAGTGGCTGCATCAGTCTGCATTCCCACTAGCAGTGCACGAGGGTTCCTTTTTCCTCTGCATTCTCTTCAGCACTAGATCATTTAATTCTTTAAACAATCCAGTGAAATAAGCAGGTATTATTCCTCTTAGTATAGGAATTGGCTTAAAATTATTTTAAGCAGTGGCAGCCCCATTTTGGTAAATTCTCATAGGGTAGCAATAAATAAAAGTAAAGCCAATAGAGCTATTCTGGTTCCACTTTGGGATTGAGGGGATAGGTTGGAGCTCTCCTCCTTGGCCTCTTCTCAGCTTCCTTTTTTCATGCTTCAGTGAACACTGGGGTACCTTTGCAGAACTAGAGCAATACTCAACCATTCATTTTAATTTAGCTCTAAACTTGTTGAAATAAATACGCTTTGCTTGCCTGAAGATTGCTTCCTCAAACACTACTTTTTTCTTTCTTTCTTTCTTTCTTTCTTTCTTTCTTTCTTTCTTTCTTTCTTTCTTTTTTTCTTTCTTTCTTTCTTTCTTTCTTTTCTTCCTTCCTCCCTCCCTTCCTTCCTTCCTTCCTTCCTTCCTTCCTTCCTTCCTTCCTTCCTCCTTCCCTCCCTCCCTCCCTCCCTCCCTCCCTCCCTCCCTCCCTCCCTCCCTCTTTTTTCTTTCTTTCTTTCTTTCTTTCTTTCTTTCTTTCTTTCTTTCTTTCTTTCTTTCTTTCTTTCTTTCTTTCTTTCTGTGGTTAAGTGGAATATTTATTTTTTTAGATTAAAACATTGTCATTGTAGTAAAATGCAATAAACACTGTATTGGTAAAACACCGTTTAATCATATGGTCATGCAACCATCACCACTATCCATTTCCAGAACTTTTCATCATCCTAAACAGAAATCTATACCCATTAAACACCAACTTCCATTCTCCCCTCTTCCCACCTCATGGTCACCATAATTTTACTTTTTTAAAATCTATGAATTTGATTATTCTAGGTCCCACACAGCAGGCCAAAAGTAGGCTTACAGTTGAGTATGCAAAACACAGTTTATTCTTGTATTATTTATGAATTATTGTATTATTTTTCATATAACTAATTGTAAACCTATTTTTGCCTGTATAAGTGGAATCTTACAATATTTTTTATTTTTGTGAATGGCTTATTTCACATAGCATAATATTCTCAAGTTTCACCCATGTTGTAAGATGAGTTAGAATCTGCTTCCTTTCTAAGGCTGAATAATATTCCACTGTATGTGTAGACCACATTTTATTTATCCATTCATCATCCATCAATGGACATGGGGGTTGATTCCACTCTATTGTAAATAATGCTTCTATGAACATGGGCATACAAATATATGTTCAAGTCCCAGCTTTTAATTCCTCTGGGCTCAGAAGTGGAATTGCTGGATCATATGAAAGTCCTGTTTAACTTATTAAGGAATTATCCTGCTGTTTTCCAGAGCAGTTGCACCATTCTACATCCCCACCAACAATGCACCAGGGTTCCATGGAATCTACATCCTTATCAGTAGTTGTTGATTTCCATTTTTGAAAGTATTTAAAGGTGGAACTGTGATAATGCTCAGAATTGAACTTATTCTATGAGCCTGTGTAGATAAGAAGAAAATTGTTGCGATCATGAAACATTAAAACCAGAAGATCTGGCCTAAAATAGTCCTTCGTGTGTTCTGGGCAGCATCATGCTTTTACAGACTCCTACTCTTTCAAATCCATCTCAGCACCAGGATGGAAATGTCTGTTCAGGAGCCACTGGCCACTGGTTACCCACAAGTCAGAATGTGCCAGCCTCTGTCCCTCTCCCCTCCTGGGAAAACACTACTTATTTCTAATCTAACTTAGTTCTTCTTTGTCTCTGTGGATTTTCTGTTTGTCCAGCTGATGTTCCCACTGGATGTCATTGAGATTCTTCCACTGTGTAGACTCATTTGTGGCATTAAATGACATCTTGGGTAATAATCAGCAGTACCATCCATCCATTTATCAATCCACTCATCTACCTACCATCTTCCTTTCCATTCATTCACTACTCATCCATCTATCCATTCTATCATCCGTCCACTTACATAGCCTACATCCATTCACTCACCTCTTTACCTATCCATCCATTCATCCATTTTTTGTCAGATATAAAAAATTTGGAGGAAAGGATAAGATATACCAAAATTATGTGAAAACACACACACACACACACACACACACACACACACACACACACACACACACACTCTAGAGGCCCAGTGCATGAAATTCGTGCACGGGTACAGTCCCTAGGCCTAACCTGTGATCAGGGCCATCTTCCCCAGCTGCCGGCAGCTGGCTCCGCTCCTGCCTCCACCCACCCCGGTTCCCAGTTTGCTATCAGGCAATTGGAGCCTGATGGCCAGGAGGGAGGGAGTGAGAGATCGGCAGGTCCCAGCCGCTCATGGCCCCACCCCGCTGCAGGTCGCCCTCTGTGTGTCAGGCAACTGGCAGGGCGGGGGCCTTGGCCTGGCACTGCCCACATCCCTCGCCCACTACCCCTGGGTCCCCGTTCACCATGGGGCAATTGGAGCCTGCCAGCCAGGGGGAGGAACCAAGAAGTCGGCTGTTGCCACCCGCTGCCACCCACCCTAGTTCCCTGTTCACCATTGGGCAATCGAAGCCTGAAAGCCAGGGGGAGGGACCAAGAGGTCAGCCATTCCCGCCTGCTCATAGGCCCCACCCCTGCCACAGGTCACCCCCTGTGTGTGGGACAACCAGCGGGGCAGGGGCCTTGGCCGGGTGCTGCCCGCATCCCCTGCCACCCATCTTTGTGTCCCCATTCACCATCAGGCGATGGGAGTCTGTCAGCCAGGGAAAGGGATCGAGAGGTGGTCAGTGCACCTCATAGTGACTGGTCGAGCGGTTGTTCTGGTTTTTCTGCCGTTATGGTCACTAGGCTTTTATTATCTAGGATATATACATTATCCATCCATCTATTCACCCAGTAAAAAATACAAAATATCTGCCCTCATAAAGCCTAAATATCAGGCATAGATTATAACTCTCAATTGATTAAGCTGACATGTTATTTCAATGGGTAGGATGATGTACATATTTTAAAAAGTAAATTAATCATAGTGCTATTTCTATTTTGCAAGGCTTCTGTGAGGATTCAAGAGATAAGATGCCAGTGGGAACAAACACCACAATTAATGCTTCCAGTAACTAATAATTATGTCCCTAAAGCAAAAACCAAAGCTGATTATTCAAATCCAGAGTACTAACATTCCATAACGATCCTCTAGAGAGGAAGAAATGGAAGCAAAGTTGAGCCCGAAATGATTTAGTCTAAATAAAAAAAAGATTATTTTTGGCTGTGATAATTTTCCTCTGTCTGTCCTAAGAATGGGGATGGTTGGCCATCATGGGTTGACAGAAACTGAAGAAAGCTGCTGAATTTACAAGTCACTTTAAAAAATAAGTTTTACAGGGTGATGGAAGAGACTTGACTTGGGGTGGTGAACACACAAAACAATATACAGATGATGTATTATATAATCGTACACCTGAAACCTATATAATTTTATTAACCAATATCACCCCAATAAAATCAATAAAAATAAAATAAAATAAAATATAAGTTTTACAGCACAGGGAATTGGAGTAGTTTGTCTACTGCTCACAATCACTGTTGAAACTTGGATACTTACAAATGCTGGGAAAAGGTGAGGAAATGAAGTAGTATTTTAGGCTCAGATTCAGGAAAGAAACTTACCCAGACTCTGGATGTAATGTCTGATAGGAAACAGTATATTCCCTTGCTACTTGTGGAAATGCCACTTGATAATGAGTTTTGACCCAATTTCTTTCCTTATGGCAGCATAATAATTTCAACCACTGGGGACACATTCTGAAACCTTTTTAAAAAAGTTATTCTCCTCGATTAAACAAAAATGGCCCCCTTAATCCAACCTAATCTTACACAGCATCCCATTCTCACAGTACATTTTACTCATGATTATAATAGTCTTGGCCCCAAAATTATTAACCTTTAGATCAATCGTGGCTTGGGGTTTTCTGGGGCTTATTCTCAGATATGTTACTTAGTCATGAAAAGTCTATTTGTATATTATTTGCAGAACATTTATATATGCTCACCTAGATTAATCCCCTGCCCAGGTTACTTCAAGTAAAAAATGTAAGCAATGGTATTCTTAAGGCTCTTGTTTTCTCACTGAAATTTGGTGATGTTTTCATTCATTCATTCAGGTTTTTTTTTTGTCTTTTTCTAGGTGCAGGGGGCGGATAGTACAGAAATACTGAGCATTCACAGAGTGAGAACACTTAAAAATCATCACTGATTTGTATTTTTAAAAATTTTTAGAAACTGCTTCTCAGAATGATGCTCAGTTATGTGAAGACTGCAAGGTCAAAATTAGAAAACAGCCTCCTGTTTTAATTTGTATTCATTTGAAAGAAAGAATTTGAAAGGACAAAAGCAGTACAAATAGGGAATGTTATCAGAACTGTGGGATGTAGTAGAACATGAGTGGATTTTAAGCCAGGTAAGAGTTTAATCCTAGGGCTCTAAAACCTGTGTGAGTAGCCAAGTCTCAACCTCATGGAGCTTTCTTTTTATCTGTAAAAGGAAAGTGACAATTAAATGGGTCAGAAAGACCACAAACATGTTTTCCAACTTGCAAGTAAATGAGGCTAATGAATCAGGTTGCTTTCACATCGATTTGCTACCACACCAGCAAAAAAGCAGAAACAAGGATCTATGTGTTGTACTCAGGACACAACTCAATGGAACTGTGTCTCCAATGTGTAGCCTTGTTCCATAGGAAAAGTAGAGATCTCAGTTACCTAGGCTGAGGAATTCCCTCTTTCACTTAGGGTGGCAGTGTGAGAGGATCACTTCCGTAACCCTGTTCTTACCTTGGTTATCTTGCTCTCTTTTGGACTGCTTCTCAGCTGCTTTGTTTTTACTCTTTGCTACCTGCCTACTCTATGTCATTACCTAGAGTTCCTTCTGCATCTTTCTTTTGCTTGCCCCTCTCCCACCTTCTACATGCTCTCCTTTGAACAATCTCACACCATCTGACAAACTCAGCCTTTCCATGGCTTTCACTGCCAGCCACGTCCACTCAATTTTACTTCTAGCCTGTATCTATAGTCTTGATGTCCTACTGAGCACCTCTGCTGGCATATCTCAGAGGAAATCTAAATTCATTTATTCCAAACTCAATCACTAAACTCAATCTTCTTGAAGCATAGTCTTTTTTAATGAATGGAACCATCATTTCATTTTTTGAAGCGAGGAGTTTGGAAATCCCCATGCATTTCTCACTGCTCCATCCTGGTTTGGGCTACCTCTATTTCTAGCTCTTACCCAAATTCTTCCTCTATTGTGGCTGCAGTCATTTTTTATAATATTCAAATTAAATTATTTGATTTCTTTGTCTCAAATGCTGCTATGGCTCTGCACTACCCTAAGGATAAAGTCCAGATTTCTTTGTAGGACATATCAGACCTTCTATCACTGGACTGCTGTCTCTTGTCTTATCATTGTTCCCAACTCCCCTGTGTGCAGCAAATGCTCTGCTGGTGGCCAATTAACCCAGTTCCATGGACTCAGCATTTTTTCTCTCACTTCTGAATACTCCCCCACCCCTTTATTTCCTCCTGCTCTCTCTGCCTTAAATGCTTTTCTCTCTTTTATCCCCAGTGGCAAACTTCTTGTTTTTAGAGCTTACCTGAGGCCCCTTTCTTGTTTACTAAATTCTACTTGGCTGGAATTTCGGTTTTCTCTGGCACTCTTGAAACACTTCTTTCATAGCATTTGTCCCACTATCCTGTAAGTTCTCTCTCTCCCTAGACCTTCAGTGAGAGCCTTGACAGCAAGACTCTTTTTTCATCTATTCTTCCCTGGCTCCAAACAAGTGGCCTGGAACATGATGGTAGCTAAATAATGATTTTGAAAAAAGTAAATTTATTTAATAAAATATCATCCTGAGACATTCCTCGCATGGTTATTTTGCAACTGTGTTTTTAATAACATTTTGTTTTTGATAAGGTTGTGTGCTCAACTCTACCGAAAGTCCATGTGAGAAATAACTGGGGGTTGTGATTCTTCACATGTTTTCATCATCATCAAACCAGGCCCTCAATTTTTTTTTATGAGTGAATAAATGAATGTTAGGTGACTGAGTAGGACTCAAGTAGATAATATCACTAGCTGATCTGAGGTTTCAACAAGTTCTTGTCAGTCTCCTCCTCCATTGATGCTGCAAATGAGGCTACCCGAGAAGAAATATTATCTCTATGTATTTCCCAACTCACCTGCTGCTGAAGATACAGAAGTAGATGCAGGAGTAGATGGAGTACCTGTTGGGCTACAATGGTAGGCAATATATATAGGAGAAGGAGAAACAAAAGGTTAGTATAGGCTTTGGTTAATCCAGCATTGATTATAAAGAAAACTTTTGAAGCAATATCATTTCCAAAGAAGTGGTTGAGCATAAATAGAGGGAGAGAGGTCTTCCTGAGGCATGTCCATCAGGCTTTACGTGGCTTAGTTTGGGCGAGTTTTTGAGAGGACTCTGATGGTGAGAGAAAAGGCTGCCTATTGGGCTGAGTGTGCAGGAAGCTGTGGGAGTCCTTTCCCCGAGCAAAGACAACGCAGATAATTCACATAGTAGGAACTGTGTCCACATATCTTTTCAAATACAATAAGGTGGCTCTGAAATAGAATTTTAAGTTCTCATAACACCTTGATGTCAGAAAACCACGAATAAATAAAATTACAAAGTCAAAACAAAATTCAAAAGGAATACATGTGGTAATGCCTTTTTCAATAAACACTGCAGAAAGAAAACCATGTGATAAACCATATCGTTGCAATTTTCTTCTCAGGGATTTTATATCCATATGCTTTTATGTAGAAGCATGTGATTTACAAAAAGCTGTGCCACTATGACCACTGAATCCCTAGTAGGTGTTCACAGTGGGACAAGGTGTGGAGGACCGCAGGGGACCTGTGCTAGGCTGGCTGTGATTTTCTGATGACATTTCCTGGGGTTGGAAAGGCTGCACCACTCCCTGCTCCCTCAAGGGTCTGTCAGTTGCCTAAGTTTCAGAGCAGTCGGGAGCTTGTGATTCAAAAAAACAGCCGCATCCTCAGGTGCCACCCCCTTTCCGTGCACGCGCGCAAGCCGCTGTACCTCTGCACTTCACCTCTCAGCTCCTCTGGCTCTCAGTGTGCTTTTCTTTCCTTCTAGTTGTGGAATTTACACTCAGCCAGGCTTCCTGTTGTTCTGGATGATGTCTGCTCTGTCCTTTGCGGTATTTTTCAATTGTTGTGGGAGGCGGCAATTTCCCGGTGTTTATCTATGCCGCCATCTTAGTTTCTCTCTCTTCTAGCTTTCTAATCTTTGATTGGCCAACTCATGAATAAAGGTATAGGTCTCCATATTAATAATGAAGAAAATGATGATTATAAAAATAATGCTTGAGTTCCTTACTTTGATCAGTTCAACCTGCTCACTTTAAGCTCCTCATCCATTTTAAAAAACAAAGATGAGAGCCTAATTCAGGAGTTAGGCTAACTCTTCCCTTCCTTTTATTCCCATTCACTGGATACTGTTGTATAAATTTTAGAAACGCTCCTTAGGTCCACTCTCTCTTCTCTCATTGCTATTTGTCCAGTCATGATTTTCACCACACTTTACATGGATTGTAGAAACAGCTCCTTAGTTTGCGTTTCTACTTTCATCCTCATTCCTTTCCATTTTACCCTGCACACCATTTCCAAAATAATACTCCAAGGCACTCCTTTCATTTGGCCACTCCTCTCAAGAAGTTCAGCCTAATCCCTCTGTTTGATTTTCGAGACTCTTCATATTTGGAGCTTGTTTTAGTCAGCCTGGGCTGCCGTAACAAAATATCATAGACTGGGTGGCTTAAACAACAGAGTGTATTTCTCACAGTCTGGAGGCTGGGAAGTCTAGGATCAGTGGTAGGATTTATTCTGAGGTCACTTCTTGGGATGTAGGTGGCAATATCTCTCTGAGTGCTCACATGATCTCTTTGTAGGGAGACAGCAAGGTCTCTTCTTTTAAAGACACTCATCCTATCAGACCAGGGCCTCACCCTCATTACCTCATCTAACTGTAATTACCTCCCAAAGACTCCATCTCCAAACACCAACACATTGAAAGTTAGGGATTCAACATATAAATTTTGGGAGGACACAAAAGTCAATCTATAACAGAGCTCCTTCCGTGTCTTCTCTCTCATTTCTGTTACTCCTGGGTGTGTAACCCCATCTCCAGTTTTCTCACTACCAGTAACCCTCCCCCATACACTGCTTTTTACCTTTATGCTTTTGCATCTAATTCCCAAAAGCCCTCTTCTCCCCCAAATTCTTTCCTACTCTTCTCATCTAGAAAACCTTCTTCATCTTTTGTACTTTATCAAATTGGACATATTCTTCAAGGTCCACCCCAAATTGCACCTGTTCCAAAGGAAACTTTAGAATCTTCTCCAATTTATACTAATATCCTCTTTCTATGAACTTGTACTATAGTCACACAATAATTTAGCACTTAATTATTCTCTAATTCTTTTATAATATAAGTGAAATGTCATATTGTGATTTATACTCTACAGGCTACTTTCATATCTATAGTCTTATGTGATTCTCTCAAAAACACTGTGATGTAGAAATTATTATAATATCTATTTTGCACATAAGAAAGTCGAAGCTCAGTGAGGTTAAATGACTTACCATAGTTATCAAGCTAGTAAGCCAGATTCCAAAGCTGGTTTCTGACTCTAAGATTCATGGTCCATCTACTCCACCTTATGAATTTTTACACAAGTTTTCTCCTTTCTCCGCTTGTTCTAATTTAGGTCATCTTGTATTTTATGCATCATTATAGGCTAAATTTAATTCTTTTGTGCATGTTGGGGGAGGAAGGGAGGGAAAACAAATACAATGAATTTCCTTAAAGAAGTTCAGTGTTTATTTCAATTGACTTTCTTCCCATTAAATCATTAAGTAGGTAATTATGTGCTAAATCTTAGTGCCTCCTTCTAATAAATGAAGAGAATGATAGAAACAAGGACTTAATTCCTGCATTTTATCTCATAGATTAGACAATTGCTCTCTATTTTTTTTCCAAGTAAAAAAATGTTAATGAGAAGCTCTGTGCAAAGATAACATATTTATTTCAAAAAAACAACATATCTTAGTTTTGTTTAATTGCAATGCATAAACCTAACTTCTGCAGTGCCTGATCTCAGTATATTTTGGCCTCCCACACAGAAGATGAACTCTGAGGTTACAGTCATTAGGCTGGGGTGAAGGAGTGTGAAATAATTTAATAGTGGAAACCCACCAATCACACCTGACCCCAATCTGTCCAGACATAAGTGCAAAGAAACCACTTACAAATTCTTTTAGAGTGATACCAAATCAGAAACACTTAATGTGCACTGAAAAAGCCAAGTTAAGAATCAAATTCAGACATGTAGAGGTGTGATATCTACCACGAGAGCCAAGTCAGAAAAGGGTTAGCCCTTAAAATGGCCAAATTAAACAAGACACAATTGAGAGTAACTCATCCCTCTAGGCACCTATAAACCTACACGTGGGAACTTTTGAAAATGAAGTTAGCACCGATTGTGTCTTATTTTGCTTGGCCATTTAATGGCCTAACCCTTTAGGAATTTGGCTCTGACTGGAGGTATCGCACTTTTATGTAGTCTGACCTCCCTCCTCAACTCTCCTTTTTGTACGTATATATAGAATTTAAAAAATCAGATATGGTGTTACATTGTTAGGTTAATCAGAGTGAAAGATAAAATCAAAATATGGAAAAGAACAGAATGTGTTGAAATAACAATGTAATTAGACTACCAAGGACACACTGCTTTCTTTCTGGTCTATTTCACAATGAAGGGCTGAGTTGTGTAGTTCTGGTTAAGATCAACAATGAAGCTACTTGAGGGAATTCTTAAACTCAAGCTCACCAATTTATTGCCTACACACACAGAAGCAGGCATGCTGAAAAGGGAGAGCCGAGTATGTGGGCACAAGAAGGCATGTGTTGAGGGTCACACAGAAGACAGGTAAATGTATTTAAAAACAAAGATGGCTCCTGTCCGATTTCTTCAGTGTTTGAAACTACAGTGGGGCCTTGACTTATGAGTGTCCCGACTAACGAGTTTTTTGAGATACCAGCTATCTCTCAGCCGATTTTTTTGCATTGAGTTGATAGAGTAATTTGAGTTAACGAGCTTCTTAATGAGCTCCTTAACGAGCTCAGTCTTGTAACGAATTAAACTCGTAAGTCAAGGCCCCACTGTAATATATTGTGTGTTGTTACTGAAGAGTTGGCAGTTCCCGGGGTTGTGCATAGGTGAGAAAGAGGATCTTGAGAACATTATGAAAAAAAAGTTTTCAAGGGTGTTTTCCTACTAAGATGTTCTGAGTATACCTGTCAGCAAACTTCCCCTACTTTGAAGATGTAAATTTAAACATCTACTTGCCAATACAGTGCTGACTGCATAGATTATCAGGAAAAAATTTCACAGTATTTGATTAACTTGTAAATTTTTATTACAGTGCAACAGAGAAAGCATATCTACTGAAATCCCTTACTCACCCAATTCTGAGCCATAATCCCAAGTGACCTCATATTGAGATACATTTATATAAAAAACTATACTTTATTTGGGGGCCATAACCAAGTAATGATACTATATAATTTATTTAACAAGGCATAAAGTTGAAAGGAACATAAAGTTTAATATATATATATATATATATATATATATATATTCTTATGTTTTCTGGATTTAGGTTCTGCAAATTGCTATTTTCCCTTTTAACACTTGTTTCTCAGCACTCCTCTTCCTATGTGAGAAACAGTCTCAATTACTTTTCCTGGTCTTATTTAAGGTCTTATCCTGGGGTTGATTCATCAAAACTGGTGAAATGATATTTTCTACTGTCAGACATTAGGCAAGATTTAATGCACTAAGCTCAGGAGAGGGCATTATATAAACGTGCATTTTAATTCATACTCAGTCTTCTGACTGTTGTGTAGCTAAGGGTATTTCTCTTAAAAATTTATTGGCACTTTGTTTTAGCAGTTTAGTGCTGAGGTAAATGTTGGCAAATGAACAAACAGCTTCTGTTCCAGCTTCTCTATGGTTCTGTTCCAGGTCAATCCCAGGATTCTTGCATAATCTGAGAAGTTCCTGCTGGTCTCCACCATTTCTGGTCAAGGAGGCCTCTGGGAGGCCAGCTTAGGACTCTGCTAAACCCATGTTCATTGGATGACTAACTTGGCAATCTATTTTCCTCTGTGTAAATTTCCTGGCTGTGTCTATTACTGAAATTCCTAGACAAAGACACCATTTTATTATTGGACCAGTCATTGTTTCTTTGGGTATGTATGTGTCTTTTCTTTGAAAACTGGGGCTGGTTTTGCTAAGTATCTGTTCTGTTTGTCTTTGTTTGTATTCCCCAGGACTCACTCCTAAAAATCAAAGACTCCTTTGAAATGGGTCATTCTATTGAATTACTAAACCTTTACTTTTCTCTTCCTCCGAATCCCCCACAATTTTTCTAGTATTGCTAACGGTCTTTATAACTTTGTAATTGGTTTCTCTTCATAACAAATTTGTGGTTTGCAAAAACTGTACACTGATAGAGAATTATAGTATACTAGAGGCCCAGTGCACAAAATTTGTGCAGAGATGGGGGGTCCCCTCAGCCCAGCCTGCACCCTCTTGCAATACGGGATCTCTCTTGCAATCTGGGACCACTGGCTCCCAGCTGCTCACCTCCCTGCCTGATAGCCTCTAACTGCTCCTGCCTGCCTCATCATCCCTAACCACTCGCCTGCCTGCCTGATCGCCCCTAACCGCTCACTTGCCTGCCTGACCACCCCTAACCGCCTCTGCCTGCCTGCTTC
This sequence comes from Myotis nattereri, assembly GCF_964212035.1. Classification (NCBI taxonomy): domain Eukaryota; kingdom Metazoa; phylum Chordata; class Mammalia; order Chiroptera; family Vespertilionidae; genus Myotis; species Myotis nattereri. The sequence goes on along the minus strand of NC_138076.1, from coordinate 37,345,732 downwards.
ATCGTGCCTAACCACTCTTCTTGCCTGCCTGATCACCTCTAACTGCTCGCCTGCCTGCCTGATTGCCCCTAACCTCCTTTGCCTTGGCCCCTGCTATCACGGTTTCATCCTAAAGGACCTCTGGAAGGACATCCAGAAGGTCGTTTAGCTGTCTGGTCTAATTAGCATATTATGCTTTCATTATTATAGATTGTAAACACTCCTCATGCAGAGAGATGAGAAGCTAAAGGAAAGCTTATGCATTCATCAGTTATTAATTATACAGCTGCTCTGTGAAAGATGCATAGTAGATGCATATTTACATGTATATTTTATAATAATCTAGATATTGCATGCAATTGATTAGAATGTGCCTTATTTGAGAAAACATTGTGATTTAACCTAACTGTAAAAGGATTTCCTAGGAGAAATGAATCTATTGCTTGAATTTGAGAAAAGCAGTTTTGATTTAGTAGAGATGGTGGAAAGAATATTTTCCAAGGATGAACAGGATGGCAAAAAATAGTGAAATAGAAGTTTAAAAGGGCTAAATCAATATGTATTTATGGCATAGAAGTTAAAATAATTGAGTTTAGCTAAGATAATATATTTGATGTCTTGAAAAATGGGGAGAATTAGATAATGATGTTGGAGAGGTGCTCTTATGGAAGAACTTTACAGACTATGGCTAGGAAGTTAATTTGACCATATCAAATTGTTGAGAGGATATTTATTTATTGAGGGGAGAGAGAGAGAGAGAGGGAGAGAGAGGAAGAGAGTTGTTTTTCCACTTATTTATGCATTCATTGGTTGATTCTTATATGTGGCCCCACTGGGGACCAAACCACAACCTTGGGGCATCAGGGCGACACTCTAAGCAACTGAGCTACCCAGGCAGGGCTCTGGGAGGTTGATTTTAAACTCATGTTCAGACCAATCTTCTGGAGTGGCAATTGTTTCTCTCTTTGATTTGCTAGTCAGGTCATCTTAAGTAAAGATTGCAAATATTACAGTATTTTAAAGAAAGGCAAGTAATATACTCCCAATGCCTAACACGATGCCTAGAATATAATGTTTGCTCAATAAATAAGTAATGTTCAGAAGAATGAGAAGTCTAGAGCAAGTTTACCTACTGGGCATGAGAAGTTTTTGCACATACTTGTAGTTGATCAGCTATTCCTCTTTCACTGAATAATTACTGCTCTTCATATTTTGAAATTTCACTCTTAATCAGTTTATAGAAACTTTTCTTAATAGAAACACTCCATCTGAACAGTGGTAAACAAGATGTTAGAGTCCGCATAATGGAAGACAAATTATGCATAGGAACTGTGTGCATTGACTTAGAAAGGGAAAAAAAAATGACAATTTTTAACCCACTCCTGCTTCTTTAATTGTTTTGGCATGTGAGAATCAGAGAGGCACTCAGGCATGCAAATTTTAGCATCCCCAGAAGGCTGCCACTTGGCTGTTCAGATCCCTTTATGGTATACCTCCATGCTGCAGAAAAGATTCCAATAGCACAAAGCAAACAAATGTTATGTTTGAAATGACTAAAGATGGTTTTGAACTTTTTCACTGAAACCCGTGTCATGGGTTAAAGACTTCAACCAAGACTGCAACGAACCATAAAATCATCTCCAGAACCTAGCAGATTGTTCATAACTGGGATTGGATACCCATCAAGAATTACAAAGTGATATTTGACAGTAAAGATTTTTTGCAGTATCATTTGTTTGGGTCTTTAAGACTGAACATACATATTATAAATGTTTCCTTTCTTTGTTTTTTACTGCCTTCCCATACTTTTCTTTTATGAGTTTGGAAGAAAAACTTCAGAAAAATACAGTGATAAGAGTCAGTAAATTTTCTGCAGAAAGTTTAATGGGACAGTTACAATTTCTGAAATAAAGAATTGTTTCTTGCCACAGACATGGCTGTTCTTTCAGTGATGGATGGAAGGAGACCACAAACAACACCACAACCCAGACAACACCAAAACAATACTGAAAGTAGATGATGATGCCCACATTTCGCAGATGCAGCACTTGAGGCTGGTGGAGGAGAAACAACAAAGCCAAGGTCACACTGCTACGGCTAGTAAGTGGCAAAGCCATACTTTGATTCCGGGTCCTCTGGCTCTAGACCATTATATTGCATTTATTAAATAGATATTTACAGAGGTCCCAATTATTTTCTAGTACATATACGAAACTGTTCCTCCTCTTGGTGGATGAGTCATAGTCATACAATCAAAGACAAGCCCTACTCTTAAGAAGCTTGTCAGGGAGGTAAGAAATGTTTAAACAAAAACTAACCAAAATAGAAGGTAGAAAATAAGAAGTGAATACTTAACAGAAACTCTACACAAGAAAGTGGAGGGGAGAGTTAAAGGAATGGGTAGGCATTTTTAAAAGGTAAGCTCATGTTTTTGGCCCAAATCACTTGTCTTTTGAAATATAGAATATGGTATCATCCTAACAGGACAGGCAGACGTACTTCAGGAGAGAAGACATAGCATTTGCCTGACTGTTACAGCTGTTCAGTGTTTCCAAAGACTCTTGATGTGATCAGGGAGGGCTCTACAGAAAGGTGGGACTTGAGTGGGACCTTAAAGGATGGGTGAAATTTGGATAGGTGAAGAGGTGAAAGGAAGATGTTGGAGGTTACTGAAAGGTTTCCAGTAAGGTGTAGAGTCAAGAACATTTGTGGAGTTACTAAAATGTTGAGTGGATTGGCCTTTCTGGAGAATAAGTTTTCTGGGAAAGTGATATGAAATAAGACTAGACATTTATGAGGACCCACAGTGAACACCCGACAGGATGGGGGCAGCAGCATTCAGAAGATACACCATTTATCTCACAGGATGGTCTGGGGTGGCTCTGTTCACAAACTAGTGTTTTTGTCTGGGATTGTTCCTTAAAAACCCTTATGTTATTATTAAGCACCAAAGCCAAATGAATGCTGAAATCATTACAAAAACAAAAACAAAAACAAACAACCAAACAAACAACAACCCCCCCCCCCCCAAAAAAAAACACAAAAACACCACAGGATAAAGATTGGAGAATTATTTCCATCAGCAGCAGGGTATTTCCTGAGGCTAAAAAATGTGAGTTATTTCCTTTATTACTTTTAATACTTTACTAAATGCCTGCTAGTCTTTGGAGGGTCAAAAATAAACTCTTATCTTTAGTCATTCTTATCTTTGAAACTTATCTGATAAGAGCATTTCCAAGTTTTGAGTTGCAGGAGCAATTATCCTTAATAAAACTATATGGTACTTTCTTTAATATCTGATTTTTAACTGCTATTTTCTTTCTTTTGATATTACTATTACTGGATTCTTTTTAAATATAGGTTGTGAAGATTTCTTATTCTTAAGTATAAAGAAAGCCATAAAATTGAATGCATTTCTCCACATATTTATTATATAAAAACAGGAGTAAGTGTATATATACTTTTTCCATTTCCATTGACTGCGAATAAACATAGCTAGTAAATCAATACTTCAGGAAGCAATAATAAAAAAGTATAATATTCTGTTTCTAATTCTAACTTTTAAAACTTTTTCCTATCTCATGGCTATAAATATAAGTTAGAAAGCTCTACTTCTAAAGGTCTTCTTGAGTTATATGCTTTATGTTAATCAGTTGGTGTAGAACATGGGTTTTCTCTCCTTTCAGAAGTCTGTTATGTGTAGATTTGTTCTACCTTAAAATTTGTTTCCTTTTTATTCTTCACAGGAAGTATACTAGTACAAAGGTAAAATAAAGTATGCAGAGCACTAAAGAAATACCTAGTTCTTGACATTGTTGTAGTCAGTCAAAGACCTTAAGACATAGTGTCTGTCTTCCAGGATTATGTAAATCTTGCTGAGGGAAGAAGATATATGTGCAGGAAACAGTGAAGTGACATTGCAGATTAGAATGCCAAAATGTATTATGGTTGTATAAGAAATGTTATAGGAATTCAGAGAAAATGGACAGCTAATGAGGGGTATATAATTTTAGACGTTTATTCATAGAGGTAACAGGGCAAATTTTTCATATGTGAAAAGCGGGGGGTAGTTTTCAGAGTTAGAAAAACTTGATTCTGGGCCACTTAGAAAAAGCTACCTGGGATAGTGGGGTGCTTTGGAAAGAGTGGACTAAAGTTGGAATCAGATTTGAAGTCTGAGTTGAGACGTATTGGGACAGGAGTGACTATTACAAACTATTTATCCAAGGCACATTATAATAATGTTTTAATCCATCCATCCACCCATCCATCCATCCATCCATCAAATAATTTTTGACAAATATCCTAATATTTGTTGGAGATGCTGTAGTGTTGGGTATAAAGGATTTGGGAAGATAAACTGGAGGAAGGGAAACCAAGAGGCTAATCTAGTTGTTCAAATATGCAAAAATGAGGGCCAGTATAAAAATATGATGATGGAAACAAAAGGGGAAAGGCTGGGTTTAGGAGGTTTTTTCAATTAATGTTAAACTGGGCATTTTAGTTGGTTGGTAGGAAATTTAAAAAAGAGATGAGTAGGAGATACCTCCAGATTTTCAAACTGGGCTGACTTAGAGAATGCTATTGATAGAAAGAATGGAATTAGGTAAAAGGATACAGCTTTGCTATAAAGAGGACATATATTATTACTTCATAGTAGTAGTTTCCTATATACAGTTAGAGGTATAAGGCTAGATGTTAACTGAGAGATCAGGGTTGAAAATATAGACATTAGAGTCATTAACAGTGTAAACGTAAAGCCATTTAACCTAATTTAATGACACAAATTAGATATTTACTGTAGTTGAAGATCATAGAGCCAAAAATAAATATTAGAGATCGTCACAGCTGGTATAGGGGATTATGGAAAGATGAAGAAAAGATTTATCAGGAGTAAAGTGTGTGGAGGAAAATGGGAGAAGTGAAATGTTTCACATGTTGTTCTTTTCAACAATAGAATTTCATAGACTTTTATTTAACAAATATTATTGATCACTTATTATGAGCTAGGCACTATTTTAGACACTAAGGTTATAGGATTGAGGATAAAAGTCCCTGACCTCATGGAGGTTATATTTTGGTGGGGGGAATGCAAGAAAGGTTGAAATACTCTAATGTCATGTGATACAACACAGAGATTTTTTAATAAATAAATATCCAGTATATTATGAAGATTCAAAATATGGGTTTAACTTTGAAATAGTAGAAAAGATATTTTTAAATGGGATAATTTTTCCCCTTGTCTTATGATTCAGTAATCCCAATGACAATAAAACAAAAGTAATAAAAAAAGAGATAAGATGGAGTGTGGAATGAACAGAACTTTAGGTGTATGACTGATGTCATCATCATCATCAGATATATATAGTACAGTTTCTTTACAAGTCTATAAAATGCTCAAGTCCTTGAAAAAGGGAGTTGTAGAAGAGGTGGGGCAGGGACTAGGTACTTAGAGCAGATTGCCTCAGGAAAGGAAGCTGCTGAGTGGATTTTAACGACTACACATGGCCTTTTCTGAATTGTCAGAAGTGAGTGCAATAAACAAAGGCAAGCAAGCTTTAGTAACACAGACAACTCATACTAAAGTCAAAATCAAAAGCCCTCTCCTTTGCAGCTTGCCTTTGCAAGGATAGTGTTGTTTCTCATGGCAAACATCTTCCCCATAAATATCAGGATCCTACTGGTAATAATTAGACACACACATAGGCATCATTATACAATTCTCCCTTTGGTAACTGCTGTCATTACTTGTGGGTCTTTCTAAGGATTGTATGAGCCCAAGAGAAATGCTTATGCTTATTCGTTTCTACAGGAAACGTTTGGTATAAATAAGAAAATATAACTGTTAAGTGGGCTGTTAGTACTTATGGGTGAAGCCAATGCATATTTTGTTAGTTATGAAATATGTTATAGAGCTAATAAATTTTTGAAACACAAGTATAAGAAACCTGTGGCCAGGTTGCATGGAAAATCTTTTAAAGATAGATCTTTTAAAGATCTATCATACGTTAATATAGTCATGCACTCTTTAATGAAGGGGATGCATTCTAAGAAATCAGTCCATAAGAGATTTTACTGTTGTGTGAGCGTCTTAAAGTGTACTTATACAAACCTAAATGGTATAGCCTACTACACACGTGGGCTATGGGGTACCCATAGGCTATAAATCTGTACAGCATGTCACTGTACTGAATCCTTTAGGCAACTGTAACCCAGTGGTAAGAATCTGTGTAGCTAAATATAGAAAAGGAACAATAAAAATACGGTATAAAAGGTTTAAAATGATACACCTGTATAAGGCACTTACCATGAATGAAAATTGCAGTACTGAAAGCTGCCTGAGGTGAGTCAGTGAATGAGGGGTGAGTGAATGTGAAGGCATAGCACGTTTCTGTACACTACTGTAAGACTTTATAAATAGTGTTATACTTAGGCTATATTAAAGTTAAAAAACAGTATGAGATTAAAGAGGATGATGCAAATAGGAAACCTGGTAAACACAAGATGTATGAGGCTGCTGCTGGTGTAACATGGCATACTATTTCACAGAAAACTTTTTCGTTTTTATAAATAGAGTACATCTTAAAATGATGAAGGGTCTAGTATAGTAAAAACATAAACCAGTAACATAATCCTTTCTTATCATTATCAAGTATTATGTACTGTACAGAATTATCTGTGCTATACTTTTATACAACTGGCAGAATAGGTTTGTTTACCACCAGCATCGCCACAAACACACAAGTGATGTGTTGAACTAGGAAATTATGACAGCTCTGACATCAGTAGGCAATAGGAATTTTTCAGCTCCCTTTTAATCTTGTGGGACCACCATCATATATACAGTCTGTCATTGACCAAAATGTCATTATGTATTACATGACTGTATATCTATTATTCTACAACGAGAGGCCTGATGCACAAAATTCATGCAAGAGTAGGCCTTCCTTCCCCCGGCTGCCAGCACCGGCTTCCCTCCGGCCACTGGCTTCATCCGGAAGGTAGCCCAGAAGGACATCCAGTCTAATTAGCATATTATGCTTTTATTATTATAGACTAGAGGCCCGGTGCACAAAAATTTGTGCACTGGTGGTGGGAGGGGCTGTATGTCCCTCAGCCCCACTTGTGCCCTCTCACAGTCTGGGACCCCTCGGGAGATAATAACCTGCTGGCTTAGGCCCACTCCCGGGTGGCAGAGGGTAGGCCCAATCCCTAGGTGCAGCCCCTGGTCGGGCTCAGAGCAGGGCTGATTGGGGAGTTGAGGCGCCACCCCCTGTCATGCACAGAGCAGGGCGAATCAGGAGGTTGCGATGCCACCCCCAGTCACGCTCAGGGTAGGGCCGATTGGGGGGTTGGGGCACCACCCCCTGTCACACTCAAGGCAGGTTCGATGGGGAGGTTGCGGCGCCACCCCCTGTCACGCACAGAGCAGGCCAATCAGGGGGTTGGGGCACTACCCCTGTCACGTACAGAGCAGGGCCCATCAGGGGGGTTGGGGCTCCGTACCCTGTCATGCATAGAGCAGGGCCGATCAGGGGGTTGGGGAGCTGCCCCCTGTCACACACAGAACAGGGCGGATAGGGAGGTTGTGGCCCTGCACCCTGTCACACACAGAGCTGCAGGGCGATCAGGAGGTTTGGGTGCTGCCCCCTGTCATGCTGCTCCAGGGGCCAGGAGGCCTCGCGGCTCCGCTGATCCCAGTGCTGGGAGGCCTCATGACTCTGCTGATCCTGGTGCTGGGAGGCATATTACCCATTTACTATATAGGATAGAGGCCTGGTGCACGGGTGGGGGGCGGCTGGTTTGCCCTGAAGGGTGTTCCGGATCAGGGTGGGGGTCCCGCTTGGGTGCCTGGCCAGCCTGGATGAGGGGCTGATGGCTGTTTGCAGCTGCTCACACCCCCTTCAGGATGGGGGTCCCCACTGGGGTGCCTGGCCAGTCTGGGTGAGAGGCTGAGGGCCGTTTTCAGGCTAGTGGGTAACTGAAGCTCCCAACCTCTCCTTTTTTTCTTTTTCTTTTTTTTATTTATTCTGGGATTTATTTACCTTCTATGGCTGTCACTGGAACTGAGAGCCAGCTTTAGCTGTGAGGCTTGGCTCCAGCTCTGAGACCTCGGCTGCTGATCTGGATTTGTTTGGGTTCTATAATTGTAACACTGTTGCAACTCCAGCTCTGAGATTCCGGTTGGCTGAAAGCAGGTTTTGGGGATTGTTTAGGTTCTATAATTGCAACATTGTTTCTTAGAGTTGCAGCTCAGAGGCCGGCAGTGGCAGGTGGGGAACCTTGGCTTCCTCCATCACTGGAGCAAGCAAGCCTCCTGTTCGCTTCAGCTGCCTGGCTGCTGGCTGCCATCTTGGTTGGCAGTTAATTTGCATATCGCCCTGATTAGCCAATGGGAAGGGTAGCAAATTTATGGTTAATTACCATGTTTCTCTATTATTAGATAGGATATTCCTCATACCTTAACTATATAAGGGTTGGAGAAAGAGAAAGAAAACTAACCAAACAAGTCTTCAGGAAGTGCCAGATGACAGTGAGGATAATAAAAACTGTGGGAGCAGAGAATGAGATAACCAAATCTGAAAATTAAATAATTTTCAGTCTCTCAGTCAATGTGGTATGTGTTATGTGAGACAAAATGATTCCTTTAGAGATATCAATTAAATGCTGGACATCTGATTTTCTCCTCACCTCCTCAGGCTCTAAGTAGATGGAGGATTTTCTGATGGGAAATTGGATTTAGGAGCAGCTCAAGCAGAGGACCTTGTCTAATGGCTAGGGGGAGGCATCAGTGTTTGGTTTGAGGAAATTTCTCAGGTTCAACAGAAGAAGCTCAAATGAAAAAGAAAGATCAAGTTTCTAGTTGCGAACACCGAGGTGTGGGCTGGGAGTGTGGGAGACAACGTATGGGGAGTTTAGAGACCAAGCGCAGCAAACCTCTTCATAATGCTGGTGGTTCATTCATGGCCCTTTCTGTCATGGAATTAGCACTTGGCTTATAAATTAATCATATTATATCACCTAAGTACTTTGGAGATCACTGACACAGTCCATTAAGAATTCCTGGCATAGGTAAACATATTACTTCGGGATCCTAGTGAGATCTAATGAATAAATATAACATTTAAGCACATTCCTAAGAACTTAGTCTAGATTTACTTGATAAGCTCACTGCTAATAGGTTTGCTCTGTAAGGTTGAGTTAATAGTGAGAGCTTAAAATCACACCTGATGCATATTTACTCAATAGTCAGAGAATACTCTGACTGATGACTTTTCGTGTAGTTGGAAACGCAATATAAAAAATGTGTATTTGAAAACTTTAAAAACTATTCCTGCACATTAGAATTATATAATTTTAATTCTTATTTCTGTCCTTTTAGTGTCTCCTGATCACTGTTTGGCAGACTTCATTTCCATTGCAGCAAATGAATAGTGTAATTATCCTTTAAAGATATATATGGTCTGGAGAGAATTAATAAACTTATAATTGTGCTATGTACAGAGTGAAATATTCCAACACATAGCTTGGCAGTAACTATTTGGAAATAAAAAAATCCATTCCCTATATATGCAACTTTTTATCAGTGGCCTATCTTAAAACATTTTTTAATCCCCACCCAAGGATATGGTTATTGATTTTAGAGAGAGAGGAAGGCAGAGAGAGAGAGAGAGAGAGAGAGAGAGAGAGAGAGAGAGAGAGAGAGAGAGATGGGAGAGAAACAACCTTTTTGGTGTACAGAAAGACACTCCAACCAACTGAGCCACCCGGCCAGAGGTATCTTAAAACTTTTTTTTTAAAAATATATTTTATTGATTTTTTTACAGAGAGGAAGGGAGAAGGATGGAGAGTTAGAAACACTGATGAGCAAGAAACATCGATCAGCTTTCTTCTGCACACTTCCTACTGGGGATGTGCCCGCAACCAAGGTACATGCCCTTGATCGGAATCGAACCTGGGGCCCTTGAGTTCACAGGCTGATGCTCTATCCACTGAGCCAAGCCGGTTAGGGCTATCTTGAAACTTTTTAATGCAAGAGTTGGCAACTTGATGGGAACCTCTTTCAGCTTTTTTTGAAAACAAAAAATTGGAAATACCTATTTTTAAAAATGTTTCTGAAACTTGAACTATATAGATTCATTTTCTAGGATGTATACTATAAAAGGCTTTACTAGACTTATCAACTAGCTCTTAGAGCCTGTAACTCTTTCACTTTAACTCAATATTCTCAGAGAGGATTGGGAAAAATGGAATAAATTTTCTTGCTGCTCCTTGACCAATAAAATTTTAAATCAGCTTTATTAACAGTATAATATACATTCAATATAATTCAGCAATTTTAAGCTCATAGTTTTATGTATTTTGACAAATGCTTAAAGTTGTGTAACCACCACCAAAATCATGTTATAGAACACTTCCATCACCCCCAAAATGTTTTCTCATGCCTGTTGCAGTCAATTCCTTCTGTAGATTTCTGGCCCCTGACCTTTCTGTTACTATGTTTTATTTCTGGTAGCTGAGTAAATACCTAGGAATGAAATTATTAAGTTATATGATTAGTGTGTGTTTAACTTTATAAGAAATTGCAAACTTTTTTGAAAGTAGCTGTACTACCAGCAATCTATGAGTTACAAGTTGATAGCCTCAGCAATACTTGCTAATGGCAGTAATTTTGTCATTTTAGCTATTTTATTGGGCATGTAGTGGTATATGTTGTAGTTTTAACTTGCACTTATCTAACTATTAATAGTGTTGAGCATATTTTCATATATTTATTTGCCATTGCCATGTGCTTAATTTGCTTCAGTAGCCATTTTTTTTTTTGCTGAAGTTTGTTCAAAGTTCTTTTGCTCATTTAAAAAATTGAGTTACTTACCTTCTTATTACCTTCTTATTGGATTGTTATATATTCTAGATCAATTATTTTTATAATGTGATTTTGATATTTTCACATATTTAAAAGAAACTTGGAGTTGCAGATTTAGCTCATCTAATTTATGGAGCATGACCTTCATACTTCCTAACTCACCCAGCAAAGGCCCTTTCAAACTAATCAGTCAAATCAGATTTTCTGGCCCTAGCCATTTGGCTCAGTGGATAGAGAGTTGGCCTGCAGATCGAAGGGTCCCAGGTTCAGTTCCGGTCAGTGGCATGTACCTTGGTTGCAGGCTCCTCCCTGGCCTGGGCCCTGGTCAGAGCTCATGCAGGAGGCATCCAATCAATGTGCTTCTCCCACATCAATATTTCTCTCTGTCTTTCCCTCTCTCTTCCACTCTCTCTAAAAAAATCAAGAAAAGTATCCTCAGGTGAGGATTAAAATCAAATTTTCTGTCAGGGAAAAAAAATCTGACTTCGTTTTTCTATTCTAAACAATACATCAATATGTGTCACTATGTCAGTCCCCTCACATCTGAATTCCAATTCTAAGATAAGCAAAGTTTAGACATTTGACACAAGTTTGTCAATCCTTTGATTAAAAAAAAAAAATTGTGCTCTTTCAATGTTTCAAACCAATACTCCTTTGTTGGTGCCCACAGGATTATGCGCAAGAGTAATATACTCAAGATGCATTTTTTGGGTAAGTAGTTGAGGATGGAAGTACTAGCATGTTAATGGAGAATTGTCTTTATTCCCATCCACTTTATGGTATTTTTATATTCAAAATATTCCAACACAGTTAAAATACCCTATTTTGAACTTCTTAAAGAAGTATGTGTACAATGAAGAAAGATAAGAAGCCTTTCTTAATCACCAATATTATTGATTGTTCTTGTAGTTGTTGTGCAAAGTCTTTCCATCCTGAACCAATAAACCATAGTAAGAGTAGGGATGATGAGAGTAAGGTATTCCTTTCTTAAGAGAGAGTTTCTTAGATGGAAAACAGTGATGTCTTTGAGTAGTCAAATGGGGTTCATAACCTGAATTTCTTCAAGTCTTGTTGATGAGAAATTTTAATGTACTGGCACTGTAACTGAAGTGTCTCTCTCTCTCTCTCTCTCTCTCTCTCTCTCTCTCTCTCTCTCTCTCTCTTTCCTCTCTGTCTCCCTCTCTTTCTCTCCTCTTTCCATTTTTTTTTTTAATTCTCACCTGAGGATATTTTTCCCATTTATTTTTAGAGAGAGTGGAAGGGAAAGGGAGAGGCAGAGAGAAACACTGATGTGAGAGAGATACATCGATTGGTTGCCTCCAACATGCCCCCGACCAGGGCTGGGAGCCTGCAACCAAGGTATGTACCCTTGACTGAAATTGAACCCGGGACCATTCAATGCTCTATCTACTGAGCCAAACTGGCTAGGGCTCTCTCTTTCTTCATTTTTTAAATAGGAGATGCTGGTAGTCTTATTTGTAAGTACATATAATACTTTTATTTTAAATCAGCTATCCTCATCACTCCATTTTTAAGTCTTTGATTAATGGTCCTCTAGTATGGTTTTCTTGGGGGACAACCTCAATCTGTATCAGCGGAATACCTAATTATTAGAGTGTTTAATTAAGAGTTTCTTTTAGGTACTTTTCAAAGAACAATTTAATATTTGAGAAACTTTACCTTATTTATATCTCTAGAATTGATAGAATAGTGAAGAAATCTTGACAGTTGTCACAAAGACTCAGAGACCAAACATTACAAAAATTATTTTCATTTATTCATCCTTTCAAATAAAATATTCATTTAATATGATACTCACAGAGGCAATAAAATACATAATTTATTCAGCTTTTCAAAGTCATTTAAAAATAGAGAGCTGTCATTTTAAAAAGCTCAGCTATTTTTCTTCCCTCCAGCACATTAGGGAAAAAAAGCACAACTCAAGACACCACATCATGTAAGAAAGCCAAGTTCTGTCACACTCACATATCTTGATCAACAGGGAGGAAAAACCTGCTTGCTGCAGCTGCTGGCATCCAGGCCCTGGATTATGGGTGTGTGGGAATTATGATATGAATTCACAGTGTGTCTTTAGTGCACCTGCCTGTTGTCTATTTGATGAGAGAAGTGTAGAAGGTACTTCACAGATAGACTGAAAGTCTTCTTTTTGCACTTTTGGAAGCACATTCTTTGATACTCCCTTATAAGAAAATCTGTACCACCTTTTCCTTACTATCTATAATAATAAAAGCGCAATATGCTAATTAGACTGGACATCCTTCCAGACATCCTTCCGGAAGACCTTCCGGACGAAGCCAGGGCTGTGAGGGAAGCCTGGGTCCTGAGTGCGAGAGGGAAGCCAGTGCCAGCAGCCAGGGGGAAGGAAGGCCTACTCTTGCACAAATTTCATGCATCGGGCCTCTACTCCTTTAATAAGAGTTCCTAGTCCCTTGAGATTGTCTAATGATGGAAAAATATACAGGTCTTATTCATTTGGAAATGTGCATCTTGTATAAAAAGGTAGAAACATTACAAGATTACCAAGCAGAATCCCCCCCCCACCTATTGAAAAGCAAATTAAGAGTTAATATCCATGTGCCTATAATACTGAGGTGCACCAGCATATCTGAACTCACAGTATCTAAATGCAAAAGGCCCTTTGGATCTAAAACATTTGAAAGGGAGTCAATGAGGCAGCAAAAAATGTCCAAATGGAAAATGGAACTGAGTTAAGAATGTGCCCGCATTTTGCTGCTGAATGAGGGAAATTAAATTAGACACTATAATTGAGAACCCAACATTCAGCCAGGGTTTCCCTCTTGCCATAATAGCCTGCTGCCCTTGAGCAAATCCTCCTGGCTTCCTCACGTTACACCACTCACGGCATTCAAGGTACTCACTGGGCAATGCCCTTCCTACTTCTGGGCCTTGGGCATGTCTTCTTTTTCTCTCAAATACTGTTTAGTACTCACTTCCCCCATGACCCACCGACTTCATTATTCTTATTGCTATTTCCTTCTGCACATATAGTTGGCTCTAGTTATGCCTTCAAATGGGTTTCTGTTATTTGTGCTTTTCCATGTATTAGCCATTATCTCCCATTGAACTGAATTCACCCACTGGAGTGGTGATGTTTCTTCCAATATTTCTACTGTCTTTGTGCATCTTGCCACCTCCCCGCTCCCTGATGCCTACTGTGGAGCTTCGTAAAATCAAATAGCTGTCATATTAGCCAATGTGGACCTGCCTCATGCAGGCAAAGCTTGAAGAAGTCCTTCTCCAGGGCTTACACAATACTTTGCTAAATTCAAGCCATTTTTAAGGAAAATGTCTAATGGGTGTACAATATCACTGATGAGTATGGTCATGATTCTAATTTGGTTACTGAATTCTATTTAGTAACTCATTTCTCTTACTTTTGATTTTGGATTGTCACTTAGAAAAGTGACAATCTCTTTATTTTTAAATACAGGAAGTGAGATATTTGCTCATGTTACAATGCACAGTTATAAAAATAGGTTGCAACATTTTTCAAAATAATAATATGTCAGTGGAAGATGTTCATTTCAATCTTTTTACAATCATAAATACTGGAGAAAATCTTAATCACCATAGTAATAATTCGGTGGATCTGTTATAACATACAAAAAGTCAGGTGCTCATGTCTGAGTTATGAGATTCTGGGTAAGAATTCAGTTCAGGAGTTATGAGGTTCTCAGTGTTATCAGGTTTAGCCGAGGTTTGAAGATATTGTTTTTGGCATATTTCAAAGACACAAAATATTTATTTACATATAAATATTTGTCACATTAAAGATTTGGACCACCAGTTACTTGGTACCCAAACCAATAAATATATAGATTCAGTTGAAATTAAAATTTTCACTTTTTTTCTTGCCAAATGTCCCAGCGAAACAAATATTTTAAAATATTGTTATAGTTCTTTAGAATTCTTCTTTTTTGTCCATATGGTGTCTACTTTTCATGTGCTTGAAATCCTTCATTCACCTTATAGAGCGATGACTCGGAGACTGTTTCATTGCTTTTGCTCTCGGAAAATTCCTGACGGTTTTTCCCATAACATTTCTTATATGTCAAATAAACTAGAAAAAACACATGGGAGGTTAAGAAAATTTTATAATAATTAGCTACAAACTTACTTTGGACAGTGATTATAAGCTATGACTCAAAAAGCAGTTTGCACATTCTGTAGGCTGGAGGCTACTTAGAGAGCAAGCACCATTCTAGTTCCATGGATGCTCACAGTAAGAGGAAGGACTGCACTTCAGGCAGACCTAGCATACAATTGTACAGGGTACTTGCTCATGACTTACACAGGTGGTACTCACCAACAACAATAGCAGAAAACATTGATTCCGTACCTACCATCTCCCAGTTGTTGTGCTAGTCCTCAATAATTATGTTACATGCAAAGGGGTAATGTCCAAGACCATGATCTCATGGTCTGTGTGGGACTTGAGCTGGAATAACATTCCATCTCTCCCAGCCTTCATTCATTCCTTCCCATAGGAGGGGGTGACTGATTGGTGATCAGCCTTCCTATCTTCCATGGAGCTGTTAGTCCCTGGTGACAGCCATTTCTCAGCATATTTTTGAGATCTGTTTCACTTGGACAGACTGCCTTGCAAGAGGACACCTGAAGTTTATGTGTGTTATGGCACATGTGTGAGGCAGTGGAAAGGGGCAGTATAAACAAGACCATTTGATCACAGTTTTGAGCCATATTTTCTAATTGTTTTATCTGTAATAAAAGTGCTATTTTATTATCTAAATATCTGATTTTTTTCTACATCTTAATTGGTTTCAAAGTTCACAGGGGAAGAGAAGGTTTTATTTACTTTCAAATTCCAGTACCTCATACTTATAAGTGATATAACAATATTGTCTATCTGATAGAGCAATTGTGAACATTAAATGGGATAAAATAGTAAAGTGCCTCCCATGACCCTAGGACAGTGGCCAGCAAACTGTGGCTTGTGAGCCACATGCGGCTCTTTGGCCCCTTGAGTATGGTTCTTCCACAAAACACCACGTGCGGGCGTGCACGTACAGTGCGATTGAAACTTCGTGGCCCATGTGCAGAAGTTGGTATTTTGTGGAAGAGCCACACTCAGGGGGCCAAAGAGCCGCATGTGACTCGTGAGCCGCAATTTGCCGACCACTGCTAGAATAGTAAGTGCTCAGTAAACATTAGCCACTGTTATGATACACAGCTGAGAGAGACAATGTCCTGCTTCAAAGATCTTATTATGTCAATATCAATATCTCCTTAGGTCGGTCCTGAACTTTTCTGATAAATATCCTATA
Organism: Myotis nattereri; assembly: GCF_964212035.1. Classification (NCBI taxonomy): domain Eukaryota; kingdom Metazoa; phylum Chordata; class Mammalia; order Chiroptera; family Vespertilionidae; genus Myotis; species Myotis nattereri. Next base: position 37,329,559 of record NC_138076.1, on the reverse strand, counting down.
TTTACAAAGCATATAAAGACATGCTTTCAGTTCAGGATTCCTGGAAGCATATAGACAGGGACACAATAAAATTGTTTTAACAGATTGTTCTAGCCTCCCTAGCTACTGAGGAAAAGACAGTCAATGGAGACCATCGATCTCCATTACTTTACACTTCAAAATAATCCTTACCAGAACCTTTGGGTAAAATTACAATTATTTCATCAGCAGTAGGGAAGTCCTAATAATATTATGACTGGCTTTTCCCACCCATTCTCTTTTTCACTACCAGAAAAGAAGGTGTTTAATTTAACTTATATAGTTCATTGCCAGAAAAAGGTTATTTTAAAAAATGCCATACTAGTAACTCCAGGATTTCTTAATGAATATCTGAATGAAAAGTGATTAGCATTATTGCTTACCTCCCAAGAATATTGCTGCAAAGACGAGCTGGAAGATGCTGTAGATGAGTGGGAAGGTAAACACCTGGTTGAGCTCCTCAAAGGTGAAGGAGAGCTGGACCACGGTAGAACACAGCTGAGTGTTCTGCATCCCTGTTTCCAAAGCAACTGTGCGGCATCTGAAAGAACGGTAGGAGAATATATGTTTCTATTCTTCTGTTTTGCTTTGCTTTGTTGTCATATTACATTACAAACAAATATAATGAGAATAAGTACATATATATGTATATATGTCTGCTTTGCTTGGAGAATAAGGATGCAAGACAATGGAAGAGCTCAACCTGCATGGTCCAGGGCATGGCCCAGAAGAATTTCAGCAAAAGAAAGGCAGTCAGTATTTTCTTTTTGGGAAACTTGCATAATTTAGGAATGAATGAGCCAATTTAGAATGACAAATTTAGAAATAGGGTAAATGTTATTACAAGTGAAAAATTTTGAATTTGTCATCCATATTTACAGCTGTCACAGGTTGAATTGTATTCTCTCAAATGTGACCTTATTTGGAAATCAGGTCATTGTAGATATAATTAGTTAAGATAAGGTGATTAGGGTGCACCCTAATCCAATGGGACTGGTGCCCTTATGAAAGGGGGAAATTTGGACACAGAGACATACATTGAAGGAAGACCATGTGAGGAGAAACGGGAGAAGATGGCAATCCACAAGCCAAGAGGAAAATGTCTGGGATCGATCCCCCTTCACATCCCTCAGAAGGAACTAAGGCTGCTACACATTTTTTTTTTTTGATTTCTAGCCTCCAGACTGTAAGACAATGCATTTCTGTTGTTTAAGCGAGTCTATTTGGGGTACTTTGTTATAGCCACACTAGCAAACTATTACAAAAAGCTATTATAGAAAAAAATTCCCCAGTTAGCTTTACCAAAATACCATACCTGTGCCAGGGCAGACCAGCTATCCTAGCCAGAAAAAACCCTAGTGAGTAACCGGCCACAGGAAATATTGTTCCTACGATCCACAGTTTGGGAGCGATGATCCAGGCAGATTGGTACAGTATTCCTCCCACCACAGCTATGAGCACGATAAGGACTGCACCTGTGATGGATCCAATCTGGAAGAAAGACACAAGCAGACCCATCAACTGTGATAATGAAGTTACCTCTCAGTGTCTCCTCACCTGATGGCCATGGTCAGCCCACCAAGAATGTTGGTGCTTGTCCCACAATTTAATTTTTGGAAAATAAAGCATCCATGCTTGGTTAGCCTGAGGAAGATGTACTAGCTTGCAAATTATCCCTGTCAGAGATGAGGAAATCACACTCAATAAAAAGTAGAAGACTTGGCTTCTAGAGTCCACTCTTCCTGCTCTCCTTGTTTTGATAAGTCATGAACCTCTCTGAGTCTTAGTTTCTTTATCTGTAATTGAGGATAAAATTTTGCCCTGATTACTTTTTTTTTTTAAATATATTTTATTGAGTTTTTACAGAGAGGAAAGGAGAGAGATAGAGAGTTAGAAACATCGATGAGAGAGAAACATCGACCAGCTGCCTCCTGCACACTCCCCACTGGGGATGTGCCCGCAACCCAGGTACATGCCCTTGACCGGAATTGAACCTGGGACCTTTCAGTCCGCAGGCCGACGCTCTATCCACTGAGCCAAACCGGTTTCGGCTGATTACTTTTTATTATTGTTACAATACTAAGAAAATGGATATAAAACTCTATAAAGGTTAAAGGCATATGCAAACAAAAGCCACTGTTGTTATTGTTTTTCCCCTTTCACATTGAAAAAAGTGGATTTTAGAACTTTTTTTGACCAGAGAAGCAAAGAATACCAACTAACTTATTATGCTTTCTGATCAATGGACTATGGCTTTGTCTATATCTATGTTTATATATCTATGTCATCTATACCTATATCCATAGCATCTTTATCTTATCCATATCCATATCATCTAGCTAGAATATAGTTGGTGTAGGGAAATGAATGGTTACAAATTAGTATCACCTACTAATTACCAGGCACAAAACTACCATATGGATACAGAGATAAGAAAGATATGATCTATATTTTAAGACCACGGTATAGATATATTTTATAAAACAAACCAACATAAGAGAGATAAGAGCAAAGTGCTGTGGGAGTACAGAGTATAGTAAAACCAAGAGATGATGTTTGAGTTGATTATTCCAAAGGGTGAATAAAAATTTGCCCTGTGGATAGAGTGGAGAAGGACATTCTAGAAGAGTGGACTGCATGGCTAATAACGTTAATGCTCATCCCTCTAGGATTAGGTTTATACTATAATGAGAAGACCATTGTATAGCTGGAAAGACCTATCATTTCAACAATGGAGCAATTGACTGTGCAGCCTATAGATGGGCCACTTACCTTAAGTATGATCTTGGCTTTCTGGGGCCATTTGTGATTAACAAACATTCCAATGGAAACAGGAACAACAAGAGCCACCAAAGACGTACCTGAAAATGACAGAAGTTCAATTTGATCAACAGGACACAGCACAAGGAAAGAGGAAAACAAAAGAGTAGGTAGCCTGTAAAAGGTTTGGGTAATATATCACTCTCCTTGAAAACACAAAACAGAAAAAACAAACACACACTCTTTCCTTATTCACGTCAGTACTTAATTTAATATTACTGAAAATAATTGATAATATTGATATAAATCCTTTCCCTAAATCTCAGGTTAATTTTTAAGCGTTCCTTATACTTCCAATCACTATATTTTGGTTTCAATTGGTCAGAATCTTGCCTTATTTGATGTTTGGATCCTTATATTCTGGGAAAATACCTTTTCAGTGTGTGTGTGTGTGTGTGTGTGTGTGTGTGTGTGTGTGTTCTCAGAGAGACATAGATCATGCTTTATATCTCTGTTACTTCATGGTAGTAGAAATAAAAGGAAAAGCTCAAACTTCTCCAGGCCTTTGGTGGGCTAATGACTTCTGGTTAAGACTGACTTTGGTTATTCAAATCTGTAGACAAGAGGTGAGAGAATAGATTGAAAAGCATGCTTCAACTTTTCTGTGAGATAATGTATTTGGTCACCTCTCAAACAATTATATTCTTTGCAGGAACGTGCTCACCCAGCCAAATAAAAGAGTCATACTTCATAGTCACCGTGTTAAGTTCACTGCTGTTCTTGTGACATGTGGTTATTTCTCCATATTATTTAACACTCATTTGTTCAATAGCTGCTTTTATATAATATAGCATCAACAATTTCTAACTTCTCATGGGCCGTTTCTTTTTTAAACATCCTTTTAAATCAGTAAGAGAAAGCGGAATTGAATAATGAAATCTGAAAGTAGATGTTGCTTAGTACTAAAGTAGATTGAACTAGGACTGAAAAACAAATTCTACATTCCAGGTCTGTAAATATGACTTTAAAATGAATATAATAATGATAAAATCATAATTTTTGTAGCCTTTGGTGGCTAAAGGTACCAAGAGCAGGACAAAAAAAATAAGATAACAAGGAGGGTAAGGAAAAAAATGATGGAACAATAGATATGTAAAAGGATCATTTATAGTTATACTGGTAAGAACCCTCAGAAAAATCCCCATCGGGGATCCTTTCATCCTGCTATTTTGGGAGGAGTCTCTAGACTATTCCCTAAATTGTGTGAAGTTTTTAGGCCTTGAATTAAAACATCTTAATATGTATTCTTTGTACTGTGGTAGCTTAAAACTAGGTGCAAATACTGTGCTTAGAATGTGTGTGGTTAGGTCTTGGTAATGTATTTCGTGTGTCAGATCTGTGCAAAGGCAGCCCACTCCTGTATTTGAGCCCTCTTTATCTCTCTGGGACCACCTGCCGAAATCCAAGACAGACTTCCTCTCCTGACCATACGGAGCCAGGATAAAATTTTTGCAGGATTTAAAGGTGACTGGAAAAGGCACTCAGCCTTTCACACTGAGAGTGTGTGGCTCCTACTTGCAGAGGTGGGTTGTCCCAACTCTTTACTCCTCAGTGTACTAGAGTTCCTTCTATTTTCTTCTCCCAGACTCTGTTTATTTTCCTTATTCCTCATATGCTTGTGCTTTCTGTCAAATGTCTGTCTATTCATTGGCTTACAGCTACCCTCTTTAAACCATAACTTGGTCTTTAATCAGTTTACACAGCAGATACAGGAGGAAAGAGAGGTAGAAAGAAAAAAGAGAATAAAAGAGAATGGTAGATGGAGGCATGTGGTGCAACTTGGACCCATATAGTCTCAGAGGTGAGCTTTATTTGCAAATTGTGGGAACTGTGCAAATCAATAAGCCCTCCGAGCCGTGGTTCCCCTGTTTGTGAAATGGGTAAAACGTTGTCTGTCTCACAGTGTATTGTGAGAATTGGGTGGTGAAATAGATGTACAGTTCACGGTACTGGATACTCTCAAATGTAGGGGAGAGAGGAGTAGAATGAAAATTTTTACTGCAGTGTGTTTTCAGTAGAATCAGCTGTACGAGCTGCCTCCTCCTCCACCCAGATGTCATCATCTGAAGGGGCTCAGCGGGTGCTTATTGAATTCCTCAAAGCATGGTGAGCACCGTGAGGGAGCACTGCGAGGAGCCTGTGGGAATCAGCCTTGCCCACAGAGCAGAGTGGAGAGCAGACCAGGAGCTATTTCCAGCTCCCTGGTCACCTTGGACAAATGGAACAGTTATCATGACCCTTAACGTCCTTATCTAAAAAGCAGCGATAACATCTTTTGAAGGAATTAGGTTGTTTTCTACATTAAAGGATTAGAAAAACCAATAGCAAGAAGGTTAGGTTGGAAATAGGCTTAGCAGAATGGAGAGTAGGCAGAATTAGTATCTGCTTTTCAAACTCTCATTTAAAATTTTTTCTCTTTTTTCTTCTATTTTCTACATTCTTCCATTTTTTCATTTTACTTCTTCTTTGATGAAGTAAATAACCACTCATTCTTTCTTATTTTCTCTTCCTTTCAAAATGTACTCACATTAAAGGATGTGATATACGTCATTCACACCATAGTTAGAATTACGCACATTGCTATAGGGCAGTGATGGCGAACCTATGACATGCATGTCAGAGGTGACACACGAACTCATTTTTTTGGTTGATTTTTCTTTGTTAAATGGCATTTAAATATATAAAATAAATATCAAAAATATAAGTCTTTGTTTTACTATGGTTGCAAATATCAAAAAATTTCTATATGTGACATGGCACCAGAGTTAAGCTAGGGTTTTTCAAAATGCTGACTCGCCGAGCTCAAAATATTCGCCATCACTGCTATAGGGCATTTTCCAGGAAATTCATACTAAGAAAATATTTTAAAGCTTAATTTTTTTTTCTTAAATAATGAGTTATAGAATTAAAGCTCTTCATTTCACAGACAAACCCTTTGAGAGGCCTACAATGTATACCACTCAAGCAAACTGCATTCTTTAATTTTAAAGAAGGTGAACTCCAAGGGAGCAGGCTGAGCTCAGCAGCATGAGCATAGATAGGTGGTTATAGAGGATCATTCTAAAACCTGTTGCAACAGGATATGATGTCTGATATGGAGGAATTCCCAAGTGGTCACTAGAAGGACCTTGTAGGGAAATCCTATACTGAACATGGTGTGTCAAGGCGGACTACTTTTTAAAATAAAAATATCCTTTTTTCTCTCTAATGGCCATGGTAAAAGTGGAGAGAGAAGAGACTATCTGAAAATATTATAATACATATTGTCCCCAATTATATTTTCAAAATTTATCCCAAATCACTTGTGTAGAGCTTTAAATCATGGTTTATCACAGAAAACAATCTTCCTTAGAAATGGAAGGGATTTTAGGTGCCATCCAGTCCAGCTTTCCATGCCAATAGGAATCCTTTTTACAAACATGCTGGTGTGTCACTATTTAGCCTTTGTTTACATGCTCCCTTCAATGGGACACCTATGTACCTCTTTGAGGCAGCCCACCAGGGAGACATTTGTCTCCAAGGTCAGCTGAAAATAGACTAGCATGCAATGTACCTGGTGACTGATACCAATGTACTACTTCCCCTACATCTCATCTTTTATGATGATAGTTCTACGGGAAATGCCCGGTGTTGGTGGACCAGGAACCATCTTGTTCTTGATACCATGTTACATCAAAAACTTAGTCTTCCACCATCATTTATTGTCCCCCAAACAGAAAAAAAGCTCCATTGAGATGAGGGTGAATATCTAGGAGGTGAAATGAGTGGAGACAGAAAATTTAACTTCTTGGGGCATGACACACAGACTATGCCAGTAAATCAACTTTTGAATCAATTGTGACTCAGAGTTAAGTGTTATAAATAATATGTTTTATCTGATAGTTTCCTATTGCCACACTTACGATTGCTTACTAGGTGCCCTATTTTTAAATCATTGGTGGAATGATTTTTGTATTTCTTCAGTGTAAGTGTCTGGGAGCAAATGCTTGTCATGAGCTAGTTGCATTGTGGGTTAAGGAAAGTATAGCAACTTGGCCTCCTCAGGCCCAGACAGCTGTGCCAGGGGACCCTTTAAACTGGGCCCTCTCCTTGTGATTTCATTGGAGAAACAAGCCAGTTTCTCCCATGGTGCCATGGTTTGGAATTTAGATTCTGCCACTCTAATTCAAAAGCAGGGGTGGCTTGCGATGAAATCCTAAATGGGCACAAACTGCTGTTGCTGCTAGAGGCAAACACCAGCTGGGTCTGAGCCTGGCCTGAGAACCCAGCCGGGGGTAAGCAGAGAGGAGGAGAGAAATATTCAGAGATCTTGCAGAGCGATGACTTACCTATGTTATCATAGGGAATTATGATCGTCCCTGAGTCGACCCACATTTTGGTATAGATTAAGAGGCACAGCGGCATCATTCCCAGGGCCAGCAGGGTGGAGCACGTGGTCATGCTGACGCTGAAAGGAAATGGGCAGGGTGATACGTCCACCTGAGTTTTCCAGGGGAGAGGTTGTTTCATGCTTAGATAGTCCTACAAAAGCCTGTCTCAACCAGCGCACCATTCAGTCTGATGGACAGAAATACACACCGCCCCGGCAATTGCAGGGTTCAGCCTCCGGCAACACAGTGAGATCCGTATTGGGTGTCTTCCTCCTTTGTCTTGTGCCATCCCTCCCTTCCGGTTGGTTCTCAAGAACCAGACAAGATAGTTAATGGCCACTCATTATTAAATTCATTATTAAACAAGATCCAAGGTGCTAGGCCATGCCACCCTTGAACCTCCAATCAGAGAACAGCAAACACACTTTTATATGGAAGAGACATTAGGGGCTCCTCCATGTCTGTCCGTGTTGGGGTGAGATGGGGTTCCCTGGGCCCTTAGGGGAGAATGCATGTCCAAGAGAGGAAGTCTCAGTGTAGTTCCTTAGAGAAAATTATTGCTCTAAATGCTCAAATCTTGAGTAGAGAAGAGAAGCTGACCCCCCCCCCCCCCAAACAAAACAAAACAAAACAAAACAAAAAACCCCAAAACAAAACAAAGAAACATACAAGCAGACAGGGGAGGCCTGGCTTCTATTTCTGCTAAGAAATTACCAAATGTGTATTGAGAAGAACAAGCACCTGGTACACTCCTCCTGACAGCATGTGTTTGAGTGAGCGGAACTGGCTAAGTGAGCAGATTTTGGCTTTTGACCTGGAAGGATTAATGTGGAGAGATGTAATTTTCAGCACTGTGACGGGTGGTGGAAAAGAGGCTTTTGGGGAATGGGTCTTCCTGCTCCCATTAAAGTGCCCTTGTATATAGGGGTACATTTTTTTTTTTTTGCTCAGGGAACAGTGCCTTAAATAGCTGGGCCAGACACTAAAGCCAGACACTGCCTGGATTAGAAGCAGGCATGGCACTTACTACGTGACTTTGGGTCATTTACTTCTCTTTGCCCATTTTCTTTTTGTAAAATGAAAATCCTAATCACTGCCACCTCACAGACTATGAGCTGACTGAGCCAGTGAATCCAATACTTAGAATAATGCAAGGTGCTCATTAAAAGCTAGGTGGTGTTATTATATATCTAGTCATAGTGTGTGCTATGTTGTAGCATAATTCCAAGTCAGAAAATCAGAGAGATTTTTCTGATAGGCTCTTTCTACAATAGTTGTAGCATCAAGGCTATCAGAACAATAAATTCTTAAAAGTATATATGTGTACTCGGAAGAAGATGCTAAATTATTTACACCACCTGCCTCCCCCCTCCAAAAGAACAACAGATACAAACCACCCTACACAATGCTAAGGAAAACAGCTGAAGATGAGGAATTTAGTTTCAATGCATCTAACTTAGCACAGTTTTGGCAAAATAAAGGGTGGGGACAACATTTACCAGGGTGCTTAACTTCTTTAATAATCATTAAAAAAAAATAAAAAACCCAGGAATGACCTCACTTAAACCGTGTTTTAAAGAATTTAGGAAAATCCCAATAAACCCATATGCATATATGCATAACCCATAGACACAGACAATAGGGTGGTGAAGACTTGGGGTGATGGGGGGGGGGCGAGAAATAGAGGGAAGAGGGAAATGGAGGAAAAGAAGGACATATGTAATACTTTCAACAATAAAGATTTATTTAAAAAAAGAATTTAGGCAAAAATACTTGTCTTAGTAGAGCTAAAATAGTGCAACAATAATCAATACTAGAGTATATGTGAACTATTTCTAAGAAGTTCAATTGATTATTGTGACAAGTTAATTTAGATACAAAATATGATGCAAAGGCAGTGTCCTACAGCACACTAACTGAATTTGTTATAAATTGTACTTTGTCCTATTTAGAATTAAAGTACTGGGGTTGTTATTTTCCCCTCTCTCCCAACCCTCCTCACTTTTTATGCCATTCTCTTTTTATCTTCTATTTTTAAAAATCAGTTAGAATGGGTTTAAGACTATCCCATAAATAACTTGGATTCCAGTGTATCCGTGTGCCTTCTCTCAAGGAGAGGACAGAAATGTGGAGGTGGAGCTGGGCAGTGCTCACTACCTGGATCACCGTGAAGAGAAGCCTGAGGAGTTTTTGTTTTAAACAGAGAATGACTTTTAGAAGGAAGTCTGTTTCTCTCCTTGTTTTTCTTTTAAATTTCCCTGTGAAAGCTTTAGTTCTAAGTTTTTTGCTAAGACAACTTATGAAGTTGTATCATGGTTGTGAGTTTGGCGAGAGCAGTTTCTTAAAGGCCACAGGAGGGATAGGAAAGGAGCTGGAAAAGGAGATGGTTTAGCTTTCACGGGACATCTTGGCAGTGAGGTGTGGGAGGAGACGAGAGAAGAGGTGGCTGCAAGTCGATACCATTTGAACTCATGAGAACACCATCAAACCACTCAAAATGAGGTGAAAATTCACAGATAAGTACTTTTAAGAAGCAATATAGGGGAGATTCATTAGTAAAAGAAAAATATCATTTCATAAGAAAAAAATGTGAAGTCCTATAAAGAGCATAGTTGTCAACAATAGAAATACTATCATGAACTTATGTTGGAATGAGAGAAAATGTAAGAAAAAACCCCCAAATCTCTTGTCTTTAATTTGTGGCTTTAGCTCTATTCAACACCAGGGAGAATTATTATTATTATTATTATTATTATTGCAAATAAGAGCAATAAATGAGAATTCAGTGAATGTTGAGGAATTTGGTGAAGTCAGTGATTAGAATGCAAAATATTTTAATCATATTAGAAGTAAAACACCAAGTTTTAAAGATCAAAGAGTGTGTGTATAGGTAGTGCTAGAAAGTGGAGATGTCGTAAGTTATAGAAATAATGTCGAGCAAAGGATAAGAATCTGGACAGGGGTAAGTGGACAGGTCTGGATTCAAATTTTGACTCTGACATGCACTGACTCTGTGACCTTGATCAAAGGTATGAGCCTTAATTTTGTCATCTATCACATGCAGAAGATAGTAGTACTGACCCCAGAGGAATATTTTGAGGATTAAATACACCAATGTATGTAGAGTACGTATGCTGTATGTGCCTAGCAAATATTAGCTAGTAAAATAGAATTAGATGCTACATGAGAGGAACAAAGCTTGGTTACTTTGAGGAAAAATAAAGGAAAAAAGAAACAGTGTTGGATTAGTTCTCAGGAGCTGGACATTTATGCAGTTGAAATGGGAGTTAAATTATGATAAACTGAAGGGACAGGGATCTTGAACAACTACAATAGCAGGAAGATGAACAATGGAACAATATTTGGCCATAAAACCAAGGATGTGGTAGGAAAATCTAGAAACTGTTAAATCTAGGAATAATAAAAGGGAGTGTAGAAAGTACATGGCAGCTGAAAATTGGGGGAAACTGAAGAAAGGATATGAAAGGAAAGTGAGAAGGGGAAGTCCTTGCATTGTGTGGTGAGGCCATTGCTAAGAAAAGAGACTTGAAAGAGGGGACTCTCTGGGGGTAGAGCAGACACCGAAGGTGGGATGTCTTGGTGGCACTTGAACTGTGGGCCTGGGACTCAGCAGATACACCTGAAATGTCACCTTTATTTCTTCCTGAAACTATTTGTGCATAATACACTCACTGGACAGGTAGAACAGGTGAAAATACCTGTGCACTGATCAGATTCCCACAGCTTTCAAGGCTGGAGAAGGAGTCAGAGAAGGAACTGAAATATCGCTTGCTATATTTCAATGAGCAAGGATATAATGAGCAAAGTCTGTTATTTTTGATATTTTGTGTATGTGTGTATTTTGTGGTTGTTGTGTGCTGTTTTTTTTTTTCCTTATTTTTGTCACTAGAGATTTCAAAATACAACGGTCGCCCAGGTTTGGAAGAGATGATAGGGTGTGGGAAAGATCTGGTTTTTCCTCCCAGCAACCACATCCAGGAAAGGGAAAGCCAGGTGGAGGTGTTTTGCTGGACTGTGTGGTATCTGTCCAACCAGCGCAGAGACCTGTTGGTATAAACACTCATATGGCTGCCCTTGCTAGAGTTCAGGTAGAAATGGAGTTGGTAAAGTTCCAAGAGAACAGAATTAGAAATATAAATGGTAGACAGGATTGTATCTAAATGAATTATCAGAAGACTTTAGTGATCCAGTGCTCACTTCAGAAGAATGAAAAGTGCTGGAAAACTGTTTCCCAGTAGCTGACTATCACTCTCTTAATTGACTTTAAAGAAACATTTGAACAGCGTTCCCCTAACATATGCAATGTATAATGTCATCATCTTACATAGCAACATACCTTCTTGTAATGATAATGGGTCATAGTGAGGAACATTTGTGCTCCACTAAAATGCATGTCTTGTGTGTGATTGTGTTTGTCCCTAAAATAAGCCATGCAGAGGCTGCTGTGCATAGTGAGGCATCCTCTTTCCTCTGGAGGCATGCTGGTTTTTTCTCTTGAGGTCAAACATTCCGGGCCACCTGCCGCTGTGGGACTCAGGCCTGCCTGTCTAGGCCCCCCTCCCTACATCTTGTTTCTCATCTTCTGGGCTTGGAAATAGCACGCTGGAGTGTTAGGAGAGGAAGTAGGTTCTGTATGAGAAATGGTTATGAGATTAAGTGGGATTTGTTTTGGGTGTGCAAAATTTTTTACTGGGTCTTGCTTGCGTTCTATATGGGTGAAATTGCTAGAGAGGTTGCTATGGGACTGGAGAAGTGTTGGTATTATTTTGAAGACGGGGAGGGGAGATCTGTGGAGTGCACACTTTTTAGAATGAAAATGAAAATTTTCAGTGCCATCCCTCCCACTTTAAAGGTTATGCTAACTTGCTGAAGGATAAGGTTTCAAATTCTGCTCTTGGTTCTTATTTCTTAATATTATTGTTTCTTATTGGAATTGTTATGCAGTGTAGACTAGATTATAAGTCATCTCCTGTATCAAGAGAAATAAGATTTCCTTAAATCACAGAAAAGTGTAACTTGGAGTTTTTAGTTTAGGGTCTTATAGTTTTAGCCAGTAGAAGAGACTACCTATCTTACAAAATGATCACCTGTGTGGTATTATGTTGAGGTAAAAGACTCTTCTATTTTGTTAAAAAGTTATAAATATACTGACCCTTGAACAACTGCTAGTTTTAGGGGCACTGAAACAGCAGAAAATCCACCAATAGCTTTTGACTTCCAAAAAACTTAACTTCCAATAGACACAAGCTAACTACACTGTTGATCCGAAGCCTCACTGATAGCAAAAACAATCAATTAACACATATTTTGTCTGTTATATGTATAATAGTGTATTTTTACAATAAAGTAAGCTAAAGAAAAATGTTACTAAGAAAATCATAAAAGAGAGAAAATACATTTACAGTATTTGCTGAAAAGAATCCACGTGCAAGTGGATCTGCACAGTTCAAACCCCTGTTCTTCAAGGGCCAGCAACTTTATGTCAAAGCTGTTAAGTGGACGTCAAAGCCGTATTCAATTTAGTTCACTTGCATCAACTGCCTTTTGAAATTCTCACCTATTTGCCTATGTCCAGGTCAGATCAAACTGAAGTCTAAAAAACCTTATTGCTATATGGTGGAACAGCACTTGCCATCCTTTGTTTTTTACAGGGCTTTCCTTAATAAAACTCTATTGCAGGGAAGATACAGTATTTCCTTGTGTGAAGAATATGTATTGTGAAGGTATATAATTTGGTATATAATGGTTTCTCTAAAGCTCATGGCAAAATTAGCACTAGCTGAGATGTGATGGCTGTTCCCAGTTGCTCACTAGACACTGGATCAACCTGGAATTGTTTTACATTTTGCATTTCTACACCTTGAGCTTCTCTCTTCTAAGTATGGTATGTGGTGATCACCAGAGCTGATTGCTAGTGTACAGTGTTTAATAAGCACACATTACGTTAACACCTGGCTGGTTTGCAGAAATGCATACCTTTCACAGGAAATAAGGGATTGTGAGGTAAGGAAAAAGACATTTGCCTATTCGACTTGTAGCATTAAGATTTTCAGTCTCATCACATTAATGCTTCATCTTATTTCTATTAGTTTTTTTTCCCTAGTGCTAGTTCAGACTAGTGCAGGATGAATTGGGAAAACATTGCAATGTAGATTACTCTCTGGGAAGCAGAGAGACCATTTTCTTTTTATTTTATAGTAAGGTAAGCATAATTTTTTTAAAAAGAAGCTGTTGTAGGTTTTTTAAACTACCAGTAGAAGTAAAACAAATGTACAAACTTTTTCTTGGTCTTTATACGAAGAAAAAGCTTGTCCAAAGAACTAGCTGTGTTTGGTGGAGTTAACTATTGTCTCATCATAGGCCCTAATGTTTAATGAACAATCTGATTTCACAATCACACCTAGAGCTCCTCATTGCCACAAAGGAAGATGGTTTTTGTCATTTTCCTTTCTGATACTGACAAGGAAAACATTCTTAGCTGCCGCTTGTGGGGCTTGGAAAAGATTTCTTTTCTTGCAAACCTTTGAATCTTTCCCAAAGATAAACATCAATTATCCAATGCCTTGTTAACTGAGTTAGATTGAAAAAACAAAACAGAAAATGTAACCCATAAAGTACAATATGCAATCTCAGCTGTTCAGGAAGGTGAATACATGCATTTATTCTCTTCTGTTAATTCCCCCAGTTGCCCCTTAATTTAGTGGCAGAACAGATGGATACTCACGCTGCCATAGGTTTCTGAAAGACTAATTCAATGTGACTGCAGTAGGTGGAGGTTTAGATAGCTTACCTCAGGTCCATGTCGCCATCGACCCAATAGGCCAAGATATTGGAGGCAGTTCCTCCGGGGCAGCATCCCATGATCAGCACCACGACGGCCTGGATGGGGAGGATGTCAAAGGCCACCGACAGGATGAATCCCACGAGGGGCATGATTCCAAACTGACAGAGGAAGCCAATACATATGCCCCACGGCCGCCTTATGTGCCCCAGGAATTTCTTGATGTCTACATTGCATCCCATGGAGAACATCACCATAGCCAATAGGATGGTCAAGACGGTGCTCAGGACCACACTTAGAATGGCATTGAAATTGCTGGCAGGTACCACACAGGACGAACCGTTGCAAACTGTTGCTGTGGCCAAACATCTCGTTGAATTATTCATCGCTGGGTTTTGGCTCAAATGGTCACAGACATCCACAGAAACACCAATCCTCCGCTCCTCGCTGGGTAAGTAGTGCCTACTGCAAGCACGTCAAACTTTTAAACCCTTTCTAAACGTGTCATTTGGTGTCTCTTTCTAAAGCCACCTCAGAGAGGCAATAAAAAACAATAAATGCCAGTATGTCAGTTTCAAGAGGTAACATTACAACACAGCACATATTATGAATCATAAAAGTCCTGCCAAATTATTGGCCCAGACAGAGAATTATAATTAATCATTTATCGGCATGGTAATGAACCATGCCATATAAAAAGAGCTGTGTTAATGTTTAATGCTGGGAAGGTTTGTTAAATAATTTCAGTTATGTGACACTCGGATATTACAGAACATTGGAGGGGTTAAGCCATGGGAAGGCATGTTATCCACTCATCTCCTTTTAGGAAAGGGGGTGGGCGGTGGATCCTAAAAAGTCCAGTACCCTGTGCCAAGTTAAATTGCAAAATAGCATCAGTGTCAGACCCTGAACTGAAACTTGAGACCTACAACTTCCTCCCCCAATAGTTTTCTTACTATATCAATGTCTGCTCCTATTGGTCTGTAGTGTTCATGAAGAGTATGTAAGGTCAAGAACTTACAGGGCCTTGATGCAAACCTAAGGGAGAGTAGCATGTGGGAGGATAGAATGTTTTCTGTATTGTCCGGTGGGAGGGCAGCTGACCAGGAGAGCCGCCATCAATTACTCACACACCCAATTATGTATGCATTGCCATAGTAACAAAGTGCTTTAGAGATAGTGACAACACAATTATTTAGAGGGATGAACCTCAGAGGATTAGGTCAAAGTGACAGGAGCTGTTAGTGCTTGGAGTTGGGAATTGAAATTAGAATTGTTCTTTGAAGAGGGTAGGCAGTTGGAGATTCCAAGGGAAGTTGATTTTTGTAAATGTCAAATAGTCTACCTCATGATGGGCAGAACACTGCATTTGGTGTATAAGGAAGATAAAAAAGAGATAGAGTTTCTGTTTTTAGGTGTTTATGGTATAATCAGTTAGTGAGGATGCAACATAAGAATAAAACCATATTTTGATCATGATTCACAATTTATAGGAAAAATTCTAATTTATTAGTCAATTGAATCATCTTAAATTTAGTAGGATTAGCATCCTTCTTTTACAGATGAGGACTTAAGGGTTGAAGAAATATATTCTTTTACTCATGGTTACCCAGCTGATAACTGGAAATGCTGAAACTCAGTTTGGCTTAGTGGAGATTTAGAGAAATACCTTAGAATAGAGTTTCCCAAAACTCAGTGTGCACACAAATCCCCTGGGGGTCTTGTTAAAATGCAGATTCTGATGCTGGAAGTCTGGGGTGGGCCCCAGATGTCTGCCTTTCTGACAAACTCAGAGTTGAGGGTGATAATGCTAATCTAGGGACCACACTTTGAGTATCAAGGCTTTAGAATACCGATGTCAGGGTGATGACAACTATCCAAGCTGGTGGCAACTAAATTTACTGGTCACAAGTGAAAGCAGCATTTACAGAACAACTCAAAACAGAAAATTAACCTTCTGCACAACTGGAGTAGGCATGAGCTGTAGGCAGTGGAGTGGGCGGCCAAGCAGAGGCATGGGTGGAGTCAAATGTCCCAGCTGCTGGGGGCCCACGGATGATGTCCCTCTAATGTGGGATTGAGCTGCTGGGAAAACCCTGAACCATCCATTCTCTTAGAGGTGACAGTGATTGACACTCACTGTTGGTGCAGTTTCTGTCCCAGGAGTGCTCTTTCTCAGCTGTCAGACTCTACCGCCTGCCTTATCTTGTGTGGGTGGGCTGCCATTAGCTCTGCCTGGCTGGCTGCCAGTTCCTGGAGGATCCTCCTGTCTCTCGCATCACCCTTTCCACTCCCACAGCTATATGATTAGCTAGGTAATTCCCAGAAGGGTTCCCCTCCCACTTTTGGGTGTGGAATGACTTGGCCCTGTCCTGCTGGCCCCCTCCCAGCATCTCCTGGGACTGACCTCTGGCTCACTTCTTGGCTCAGGTGCCAGTGGGCCTGGGGTCAATGAGCCAAAAGCGCCCCCTGCTGCTTCACCTGGGTATCTGTAGGTGCTGGCTTTTCCCCCCCAAAGCGTAGAGGAGGCTGAGTGGAAAAATTGCAGAATCCAGAGCCTGATACATGTATAGGGTTGATCAGCTTTCAAAGCAGCTGCCCCGCTCTAACCTCAAACATTACTGAGAGTCCAAAGCTGGCCCAGGACCTACCCACAAACATGCCAGGTCCGGTTTGCAAAGGGAAATTTGAGTCTTGTAGGTTGGAGGGAGCAATTCAAATTTTTCCCAGGGTGGGCTTCAGGCTCTGGCCATGCTTGGGGTTGCCAGGTGAAATCTGTACTTAGCCTTTTGTCCACAAGGCTGGCAGCAGAGAAGAGAAAGCAGGTTAAGAACAAAGCTCTCAAATTTCAGAAGACTTGCTAAGGAGATTTGAGGCTCCCAGGGGCAGAATGCTTTGCATATAGACAACTTGCAAATGAGCAGTCTGTTTGACTAGACAAAGTGCTACAGTTCTGCTTAAAAAAATGTGCCAATGCATTTCTAATTTTCACATTGTTTTTACATAAATTTGCACATTAGGCTCCAGCGGCCTTCTATTCAAGTATTGGAGTGATTCACAATTAGCTAGTACCCTTAACTTCAACTGCATGAAAATTCAGGCATCAGACCAGGCTAAACGAAAAATATCTGAATATGTTAAAACCATTCTCTTTAATTAAAACACAATCAGGGAACAGATGCACACCTGAGTGGGCAGGAGTTGGAGCTTGATTTCTATTGTCATCTTTCTCAATCTTTTCTGCTCAGTTTCTTCATGCACTGGACTCAGCTACAGGCCATCTTCAAGAAACCAATAGCAAAGTCTTGCTCCTGGTCTCCTGGGTAGAGACACAGCAGGTTGTGGGTCAACTTGACCTATAGGCTTCCTTTTGGTTTCTTAGTATCACTTTGAAGAAGCAAGGGTTTAATAGCTTTTCAAAGTGTTTGCCCTGAAGCTCATATCATAAAAGAAGAGCTTTCTATTTCCTATTTTGTTTCATTGGGCATCCTTCCATTTAATCGGCAGTCATTTGGGATTTCAGTGATTTTACTGAATAGTTCCCTGTGACTGAAATGATCTCTTTTCTCTTTCCTATTCCATCCTATGGACTGAACTTTTATGGAAACTGAAAGTACCACAATTAGAGTTATTATTTGACGTCTTCACTGACCCTCTTTGAGGCAAAAATACCCGGGGAGAATAACCTATGAATGACTAGCTGTCCATTCACCTGAGTAGCATTAAAGGAAGAAGGCAGAAAAGTATTGGCTAGAGAAAAAGTAGTGTTTAAAAGGGCTTAAATTTTACTGAATGCAGAAAGCACTGGACTTGGAATCAGAAGATATGAGTTCTAGGTCTGCTTCATTTGAACATATTTTGCTGTTTAGGCTTTTATCAATGAACTAGAGCCCGGTGCACAAAAATTTGTGCACTGGGGGGTGGGGGGGGCGCTCAGCCTGGCCTGTGCCCACTCACAGTCTGGGACCCCTTGGGGTATGACCACCTTCTGGTTTAGGCCCACTCTCTGGGACATTGGGCCTAAGCTGGCAGTCAGACATCACTCTGGCAGCCCGGGAGCCCTTGGAGGATGTCCACTTGCCAGCGGGGAGCAGGCCTAAGCTGCAGTCGGACATCCTTACTACTGCTGAGGAGGCAGGAGAGGCTCCCACCACCACCGCTGTACTTGCAGCCATCAGCCTGGCTTGTGGCTGAGCAGAGCTCTCCCATGTGGGAGCGAACTGACCACCAGGGGGCAGCTCCTGCATTGAGCGCCTGCCCCCTGGTGGACAGTGTGTGTCATAGTGACCAGTCATTCCCAGTCCTTCTGCTGTTAGGGTCAGTTTGCATATTACCCTTTTATTATATAGGATAGAGACCTGGTGCATGGGTGGGGGCCGGCTGGTTTGCCCTGAAGGGTGTCCTGGATCAGGGTAGGGGTCCCGCTTGGGTGCCTGGCCAGCCTGGGTGAGGGGCTGATGGCTGTTTGCAGGCTGGTCACACCCCCTTCAGGGTGAAGGTCCCCACTGGGGTGCCTTGCCAGCCTGGGTGAGGGGCTGATGATTGTTTGCAGTTGGTCACACCCCCTTCAGGGTGGGGGTCCCCTCTGGGGTGCCTGTCCAGTCTGGGTGAGGGGCTGATGGCTGTTTGCAGGCTGGTCAAGCCCCCCAACCCCCAGTGGGGACCCTCACCCCATGGAGGTTTGGCCAGCCTGGGTGAGGGGCTGATGGCTGTTTTCAGGCTGGCCACACCCCCTTTAGGGTGGGTGGGGGGGTCCTTACTGGGGTGCCTGGCCAGTCTAGGTGAAGGGCTGAGGGCCATTTTCAGGCTGGCCAAGCCCCCTGGCGATGGAAGCTCCCAGCCTCTCCTTTTTTCTTTCTTTTTTTAATTCTGGGGTTTATTTACCTGCTATAATGGAAACTTTGCTGCCTTCAGTGGAGCTCAGAGCCAGCCGGGAAGCTTGGCTTCCTCCATCACTGGAGCAATGAAGCTTCCTGCTTGCTCCAGCTCCATGGCTGCTGGCTGCCATCTTGGTTGGGTTAATTTGCATATAGTTGCTCTGATTGGCTGGTGGGCATGGCTTAAGGCATAGTGAAGGTATGGTCAATTTGCATGTTTGTCTTTTATTAGATTAGATATGAAGCCGTGGAAAGTCTGGAGAATGGCACAACCACTTTCAAAAACTATTACAGCTAAACCTATATATGTCCTATATACTAAGTCATTCTAGTCCTAAGTAAAGATCTGAACAAATTCATAAATTGAGTTTCCAGAAAACACAACCTAGAATGGTCATAGTGTTAACAGCAAACAGCACCAGATGTTAGGTCCTTGAGTTTGGCTAAGGAAAGAATTCAGAGTGAAGAAACTCAAATACAAGTGGAAGTTTATTTAGAAAGTCACAGGAGTAGAAGTGAGCTGCGGAAGAAGTGAGACATCTGGCTGTTTGGACTCAGGAAACAAGTTACAGAGGCAATAAAAAGGGGGCCTTGGATCTTAGGAGGAAAAACAGGAAAAGAAAAGGAGCCTGGGGGAAGGAGAGGGAGAAGGGCATGGTGTGCTCCAGAGAGAGCAAGCCTGGAGAAAGAAGTGGGCGGGGAAAAGCATAGGCATGATTTATAGAGAGAGCTTGCCAGTGTGCACTGGGCCCTTTGTCTTAAGGGCTTTTATCTGGAGGTGTCAGGGGAAGATCCCAATAGAATATACATCAGATTCCCAGGTGGGCCATCTTAGGGTCATGGTCTCCACTGATTGGTGCCAGGCAGGGGATCATTAGTCATCACAGCTGGTCCTGATGTTAGCCATGGTGTTGTCCCACTGGCCTTGCTGTTTTTCTGAGCCTAAAGCTGAAACACAATTGAAGCCTAGATGTTATCATTAGTCTGACAAAAACTCATGGTCAATAGACCCTAGGTTTTGTTCCTAATATTATTTGATAGGGGTCATAACCTCATTGCCTTGAGGGCTTAATTCTTAAGGGAGTGGTCATGCAAGGGCTTGTATGGAAGGCGTGTAAAGCTTTTCTCTGGCTCCCTTGTTCCTCCTCTAAGGAGCTCTACTGCATGACTAGTGACATGACTAGAGGAAAGGTCAGGGGAGAATCTGAACCGCAGGACCAGCAATATGCTAGGGGTGGAAAGATTACGTTAGGGGTGAGGTGCTACCCTATTATACTTGTCCTCCCAGTTCTGCCCATTCCTAGGAACCAGGGGTTTTCCACCATGTGACCTTCTGTACCTGGTTTATCATTTATATTCTGCTTATGTCTGTCTAAGTGCCTACTTTATCAATAATAACCCCATTCAGGATAGGGCTAGACTGGAAACTGTCCAAATGTCGATCAATAGTAGAATGGGTAAATATATTATGATCTATTCACATAGTGTAATTCTGTCCATCAATTAGGATGAATGATCTACCATGACAAAGTTTATGTTGAATGAAAGAAACCAGACACACAAGAGCACATACAAAAACAGACAAAGCTATTCTATGGCCTTGGAAGTAAGGATGGTCTTTATTCATGGAGTGTAGGGGAGCAGAGACTGAAAGGTATATATACTGGCCTAGGGAAGGCAAGAGCCAGAAAGATAACATTAGACTTGAGAAGATATCATGGGATAAGTAGTAGGAGGTAGAAGTGGGGGGTGTGAGTGGAGTGTGGGAGAGGGATATTTTAACTTCATCATTTTTACAAGGATTGGCTCTATTACCTATCCTATGGCTTAGTAATTCTGTTGTGAATTAAATGTTTTAAAATGTCTCAAAACATTAATTCCTGTAAATCTTTAATAAGGTACATTTTGGTTAATCATCTCTAGGTAAAAGTTCAAGCAAACCTTCCTTACAAAAGCCAATGTTTGTGTCCTTTTTAGTTCATTAGTAACTCGTAAACTTAAAAAAGGAAAATTGATTTATATGTTTTGCTAGCATCTCCTGCTGTCCATTGTAAACTTGATAAATTTTGGTTACATTTTTGAGTTTCCATTTAGAATCTTGATGAGGAAAAAAAGAAAAGTCCAGTCTTTCTTTTATTTTTTGGGTTATATGTTGAATGAGAGTTACTTTTTGGACATTTAGGTAGAGATATCTCATTAAGCAGTAAGTAATTTATATTTTAAATTTAACTTTTTAATTTTTACAACTGATACATATTTATTATAAAGGATTTAATTAATTTCTAGGAATTCCTGACATACCTTATGTATTGTATTATTGCTCTTGATTTAATTGCTTCCTACTTTTCTGTGGTGGGACTGTTACAGACACCTGTTGAAATTAACTTGCAGTTCTTCCCTGATGAAGGGGCATTCCTTAAGTATGGATGTCAAAGCCATGAGAATTTCTTTGGTCAAGTAAATGTTAGTGGCACTTCTGAGCAGAAACTCTTAAGAGTCATTGCGTATTTGTACCCCATTACACCCTTTTTCTTTTGCCAGGGAATGGCATGTATTAGGTAAGCGCTAATCCTTCATCTGTTTCTGGAATGAGAAGACACATGGAGCAGAGCAACAGCTGCCCATAGCCAGTATTAAAAGATAGAATATAGGGGGGCAGAAGAGGGGGTAAGAGATCAACCGAAGGACTTATATGCATGCATATAAGCGTAACCAATGGACATAAGACACTGGGGGGGGGGGAGGGGGAGGCCAGGGGATTGTCAAGGGCGGGGGGAAAAAGGAGACATATGTAATACCCTTTGTAATATTTGAAGCAATAAAAAAAATAAAAAAAAATAAAAACGGGGTAAAAAAGAGATAGAATAATAGTCTGTGATATGGTGAGGAAGGTATTAGCACCCCTGTTTTACAGGTGAAGTAACTAAGGCTTGGAGGAATTGAGTCATTCATCCAAGATCACACAAGCAGTATATGAAAGGAGTACCATCTCCTTTTTGGGAGTGTGTGTGTGTGTATGTGTGTGTGGGAGGGGGGGGGGGGGTTGCAGATTCTCCTCAGAGCCTTGAATCAATTTGGCACTAAACAAACACTAAGTGACTTATAGCACACTGTCTTGCCAACTTCCTATTGTCAGCAAGAAGAGGGGCTGTGCAGGCATTTATTCTTATTTAGTGTGTGCATTTCCCTTTTCCCCATATACTGACCATGTCTCCTCACAAAATTCTCATGGCAAAAACTTTTTTTTTTTTATTGATTAAGGTATTGCATATGTGTCCTTATCCCTCTCTTGCCCCCCCCCCCCCAACCCCCTCCCACTTCATGCCCTCGCCCCCCTGGTGTCTGTGTCCATTGGTTATGCTTATATGCATGCATACAAGTCCTTTGGTTGATTTCTCCCTCTAACCTGCACCCTCCCCTACCTTCCCTCTGAGGTTTGAGCATCTGATCGATGCTTCTCTGTCTCTTGATCTGTTTTTGTTCATCAGTTTATGTTGTTCATTATAATCCACAAATGAGTGAGATGATGTGACTTTATCTTTCCCTGACTGACTTATTTCACTTAGCATAATGCTCTCCAGCTCCATCTATGCTGCTGCAAATGGTAGGAGTTCCTTCCTTTTTACAGCAGCACAGTATTCCATTGTGTAGATGTACCACAGTTTTCTAATCCACTCATCTACTGATGGGCTCTTAGGCTGTTTCCTAATCTTAGCTAGTGTAAATTGTGCTGCTATGAACATAGGGGTGCATATATCATTTCTGATTGGTGTTTCTAGTTTCCTGGGGT
Organism: Myotis nattereri; assembly: GCF_964212035.1. Classification (NCBI taxonomy): domain Eukaryota; kingdom Metazoa; phylum Chordata; class Mammalia; order Chiroptera; family Vespertilionidae; genus Myotis; species Myotis nattereri. The sequence goes on along the minus strand of NC_138076.1, from coordinate 37,306,882 downwards.
ATATTCCTAGAAGTGGGATCACTGGGTCAAATGGGAGTTCCATTTTTAGTTTTTTGAGGAAACTCCATACTGTTCTCCACAGTGGCTGCACCAGTCTGCATTCCCACCAGCAGTGCACGAGTGTTCCCTTTTCTCCGCATTCTCACCAGCACTTGTCATTTGTTGATGATAGCCATTCTGACAGGTGTGAGATGGTACCTCATTGTCATTTTGATTTGCATCTCTCAGATGATTAGTGACTTTGAATATGTTTTCTTATGTCTCTTGGCCTTCCTTATGTCCTCTTTAGAAAAGTATCTATTTAGGTCCGTTGCCCATTTTTTGATTGGATTGTTTATCTTCCTTTTGTTAAGTTGTATGAGTTCCCTATAAATGCTGGAGATTAAACCCTTATCGGTGATAACATTGGCAAATATATTCTCGCATGCAGTGGGAGTTCTTGTTGTTTTATTGATGGTTTCTTTTGCTGTACAGAAGCTTTTTATTTTGATGTAGTCCCATTTGTTTATTTTCTCTTTAGTTTCCATTGCCCTAGGAGCTGTATCAGTGAAGATATTGTGGTATCTGTCTGAGATTTTGCTGCCTGTGGATTCTTCTAAGATTTTTATCATTTCCTGTCTTATGTTTAAGTCTTTTATCTATTTTGAGTTTATTTTTGTGTATGGTGTAAGTTGGTGATTTAGTTTTATTGCTTTGCATGTGTCTGTGCAATTTTCTCAACACCATTGAAGAGACTGTCTTGATTCCATTGTATGCTCTTGCCTCCTTTGTCAAGTATTAATTGAGCATATTGGTTTGGGTTGATTTTTTTGGTTCTCTATTCTATTCCATTGGTCTATATGTCTGTTCTTGTGCCAGTACCAGGCAGTTTTGAGAACAGTGGCCTTGTAATACAGCTGATATCTGGTATTGAGATCCCTCCTACTTTGTTCTTCTTTCTCAGGATTGCTGCAGCTATTCGGGGTTTTTTATTTTTAATTTTTATTATTTATTTATTTATTTATTTTTATTCCAGATGAATTTTTGGAGAGTTTGTTCTAGGTCTGTGAAATATAGGTCTTATGTTGGTATTTTAATGGGGATTGCATTGAATCTATAGATTGCTTTGGATAGTATGGACATTTTAATGATGTTGATTTTACCATTCAATGAACACGGTATGTTCTTCCATCTGTTTATATCTTCCTCTATCTCTTTTTTCAGTGTCCTGTAGTTTTCTGAGTACAGGTCTTTTACCTCCTTAGTTAAGTTTATTCCTAAGTATCTTAATTTTTTTGGTGCAATGGTAAATGAGATTTTTTTTTAAGTCTCTCTTTCTGTAAGTTCACTATTGGTGTATAAAAATGCCATAGATTTCTTGGCATTAATTTTGTATCCTGCTATATTACCGAATTCATTTATTAAGTCTAATAGTTTTTTGATGGAGTCATTAGAGTGTACAGTATCATGTCATCTGTGAATAATGACAATTTTACTTCTTTTCCAATTTGGATGCCTTTTATTTTTTCTTCTTGTTTGATCACTGTGGCTAGCACTTCTAGTACTATCTTGAACAAGAGTGGTGAAAGCAGGCATCCTTCTCTTGTTCCTGTTCTTAGGGGAAATTGTTTTAGATTTTGCCCATTGAGTATGATGTTGGCTGTAGGTTTGTCATATAAGGCTTATATTATGTTAAGGTATGATCCATCTATTCCCATTTTGCTGAGTGTTTTCATCAGAAAACGGTGCTGGACTTTGTCAAATGCCTTTTCTACATCAATTGATATAATTACAATAATTACATGATTTTTGTCTCTCAATTTGTTTATGTGATGCATCATGGTTATTGATTTGTGCATATTGTACCAGCCTTGCATCCATGGAATAAATCCCACTTGGTCATGGTGTATGATCTTTTTTATGTAATGCTGGATCCGGTTTGCTAGAATTTTGTTGAGGATTTTAGCATCTATGTTCATCAGGGATATTGGTCTGTAATTCTCTTTCTTTGTTGTGTCTTTATCTGTTTTGGGGATTAGGGTAATGCTGACTCTATAGAAAGAGCTTGGAAGTGTGCCTTAACTTAAATTTTTTGGAGTAGTCTGGGAAGGATTGATTTTAGTTCTTCTTTGAATGTTCGGTAAAACTCCCCTGTGAAGCCATCTAGGGCTTTTGTTTGCTGGAAGCTTTTTGATTACTGTTTCAATTTCATCAGTAGTTATTGGCCTATTCAGGTTTTTTTTGATTCTTCCTGATTTAATTTTGGAAGTTTGTAATTTTCTAGGAATATGTCCATTTTATTGAGGTTGTCCAGTTTGTTGGAGTAGAGTTGTTCATAGCATTTTTAAAAATCCTTTGTATACCTGTGGGGTCAGTTGTTACTTCACCTCTTTCATTTCTGATTTTGTTTATTTGGGTCCTCTCTCTTTGTTTCTTGGTGAGCCTGTCTAGAAGTTCATCAACCTTGTTTATCCTTTCAAAGAACCAGCTCTTGGTTTCATTGACCTTTTGTATTGTGTTTTTTTTTTTTTTTATCTCTATGTTGTTTATTTCTGTATTATTTCCTTCCTTCTGCTTATGCTGGGCTTTTCTTGTTGCTCTCTTTATAATTCTTTAAGTTGCAAGGTTAGATAATTTATTACCATATTTTTGTTTGTTTTTTGAGGTAGGCCTGTAGAGCTATGAATTTCCCTCTTAGGACTGCTTTCATTGTGTCCCATAGATTTTGGATTGTTGTGTTTTCATTGTCATTTGTTTCCAGGATGCTTTTTATTTCTTCTTCTATCTCTTTGGTAACCCAATCATTGTTTAATAGCATGCTATTTAGCCTACAAGTATTTGATTTTTTTTCATTGTTTTTATTGTAGTTGATTTCTAATTTTATGCCATTGTGATCTGAGAAGATGCTTGTTATGATTTCTATCTTCTTGAATTTGAAGAGACTTTGCCTGTGTCCTAATATGTGGTCTATCTTTGAAAATATCCCATGTGCACTTGAGAAGAATATATATTCTGTAGCTTTGGAGTGAAATGTTTTGAAGATGTCAATTAAGTCCATCTGATCTAGTGAGTCATTTAGGATTACTGTTTCTTTGCTGATTTTTTGTTTAGAGGGTTTATTCAGTGGTGTCAGTGGGGTATTAAAATCCCCTACTATGATTGTATTGCTGTCAGTCTCTCCCTTGATATCTTCCAGAAGTTGTTTTATGTATTTGGGTGCTCCTGTATTGGGTGCATATATGTTTACCAGAGTTATATCCTCTTGTTGAATGGCTCCCTTTAGTATTATGAAGTGGCCCTCCTTATCTCTTGTGATGGCCTTTACTTTGAGGTCTATTTTGTCAGATATAAGTATTGCAACCCCAGCTTTTTTCTCATTTCCATTTGTGTGAAAAAAAATTTTCCATCCCTTCACTATCAGTCTGTGTGAATCCTTTGTTCTGAGGTGGGTCTCTTGCAGACAGCAAATATATGGGTCATGTTTTCTTAACCATTCAGCTACTCTATGTCTTTTGATTGGAGCATGAATCCATTTACATTTAATGTTATTATTGATAAGTACTTGTTTGTTGCCATTTTTATTCTTTATGCTTGTGTTCCTTCTTGCCTTTCTGTTTCTTCTTTTTACAGCAGTCCCTTTAGCATTTCTTGCATTGCTGGCTTGGTGGTAATAAAGTCCCTTAGCTCTTTATTGTCTGTGAAGCTCCTGATTCCACCTTCAATTTGAACGATAGCCTTACTGGGTATAGTATTCTTGGATTCAGTCCCTTGCTTTGCATTACTTTGTATATTTCATTCCATTCCTTTCTGGCCTGGTGTGTTTCTGTTGAGAAATCAGTTGATATTCTAATGGAGATCCCTTGTAGGTAACTTTCTGTCTCTCTCTGGCAGCCTTTAAGATTCTTACTTTATCGTTGATGTTTGCCAATTTAATTATGATGTGTCTTGATGTTGGTCTTTTAGGTTTATCTTGTTTGGGACTCTTTGTGCTTCTTGGACTTGTGTGGCTTTTTTCTTGCCAGGATCAGGGAAATTTTCTGTCATTATTTCTTCAAACAGGTTTTTTATTCCTTGCTCTACTTCCTTTCTTTCTGGTACCCCTATTATGTGGATGTTGTTTCATTTCATGTTGTCCCAAAGCTCCCTTACGCTCCCCTCCTTCTTTTAAAGATTTCTTTAAAGTTGCTGCTGTGTTTGTGTGTTTTTTTCCTACCTTGTCTTCTTATTCACTGATGCGGTCCTCAGCCTCTTCTAGTCTACTGCTTAACCCTTCCGTTGTGTTCTTTATTGCAGCTATGTCATTCTTCATTTCCTCTTGGTTCCTTTTCATGTTGGTGACATGCTCATTCAGTTCCTTATAATTCTCATTGAATTGTGTGTATTTGTCATCCAGCCATTTGAGCATCCTTATATTTATTACTCTGAATTCTTTTTCTGACATGTTACTTGCCTCCATTTCATTTAATTCCCTTTCTGGTGATTTCTCTTTTTTTTCCTTTGGGAAATGTTTTTTTGCTGTAGGAAAACACTTTTAAGGTTGTAAGAGGGGTACTGAGGCTGGGGAAAGTTAGTGACTGAGCTAGGAAACTAAGGTAAGGACAGACTCTCAGATATTTGAGTGATGTGTGAAAGAATTTGGACTTCTTCCTACATAGGGTTTGTATCACTGCAATGAAATTGAGAAACAGAAATGAATTTGAGATACTAATTAAAACTAGAAACAAAAGATAGTTGATAAATAGTTGCCTTGTTAAGACAGAAGGAGTCAAAGATAGATTTAAATTTTAAGTTGCAGTTTTATAAGCCTGCCTTATTTTTGATGAAGCACAAGAAAACCAGCTTGGAGGAAAAAAGATAAGGTCAGTCATATATTTTTTTTCTTTTTGGGGGGATATATTGAATATTATCTACTTTTGCGACATTTAGGTAGAGATAGCTCATTAAGCAGTAAGTAATTTATATTTTAAATTTGACTTTTTAATATTTACAGCTGATACATATTTATTATAAAGTATTTAATTAAAATTTCAAAGATGGAAGTAAAAATATTTTCAAATCCCAGACCCCAGAAATAACCTTTGTTAATTTTGAATATCACTCTACATATGTTTCTGTGCAGATAAACAGAGAGAAGGATAAGGTCTTTCTGTTTGCATAGAAAGAGATAAGCTTACAAAAATAGAATTATGTGTGCTTACACTTCTAAAAATGAGATATGTTAAAATTATTTCACATGAGTTTAACAGAAAAATATCAAATAAAGGAATTATAGAACTTCCAATAAATATTGAGAGGGTATTATGGAAAGCATTAAATGTTGAATGAATTTTAAAACACCTTGACTTTTATGCATTGTTGACTTTATAGCATAAAATATAGGAAAATCAGCATTCTCACATGTCCCTCTGTCTGACTTTCAGTGTCCTGATTGTATTAATTCCTATATGCTGAGCACCAATTTATCAGTAGGAACGGCTATCACCTTGGCTCCTTCGAAGCAATGCAGTCCCTCTCCCCCTTCCTGAATTATAGGACTCCAAATAGTGGCCACCTGCTTGGAGTAAAGACAGAATTCTTATAGTAAAAGCCCCAAAATTTCATATCTCAAAAATTATTTGGCCACCTACGCACCAAAATTTCAAAATGCTCTCCTCCATAATTCTCAAATGTTAGGATAATTCTCAGTGAAACAGATGTAATAGATTATAGTTAAAACATTTAGCCCTAACTGGTTTGGCTCAGTGGATAGAATGTTGGCCTGTGGACTGAAGGGTCCCAGGTTCGATTCCGGTCAAGGGCATGTACCTTGGTTGTGGGCACATCCCCAGAAGGAAGTGTGCAGGAGGCACCTGATCAATGTTTCTCGCTCATCGTTGTTTCTAACTCTTTATCCCTCTCCCTTCCTCTCTGTAAAAAATCAATAAAATGTATTTATTTTAAAAATTTAATTTACTGGGGCTGCAGCAACTTTCCAACCAGTCCAGAATTCCAGAGTACTTCTCCTCAAGATGCTGCACAGATTTTTGAGTTCTTACCACATCTGAGAAGCTCTGCTCTTTCTTTTAGGTCCTCAGTAGCAGGGAAGGGCATTCTGATAATGACTTCCAAATCAATGAGGTTTTCTGTTTGTGGAAACAAGATATGACATCCTATATAATAAAAGCCTAAAATGAAAATCAACTGAACGGCGGAACGACCGGTCGGCGGGGCTAGGGCCAGTGAGTGGGTGGCATCAGGCCAGCCAAGGCAGGTGCCAGTGGGCAGAGGGAGGGGATGGCAGTTGGGGGGGAGGGTGGCAGTAACCAGCAGTGGCAGAGGAGTGATGGGGGTTAGGGCCGGCCACTTGCCAGGGCTGTCCCCTGATCAGCCCATGGGTCACCTCCTGCAGAGGGAAGCCAGACTTTGGTTTAGGTTTAAGTGCCAGTTGGACATCCCAGAGGGCTCCTGGTCTTCAAGAGTGCACAGGCTAGGTTGAGGGACGCACCCTACCCGAAGAGTGCACGAATTTTCATGCACTGGGCCTCTAGTACAAAAATCAAGCGCATGTGTGAGTAAATTGCCTCCACCACTTTTTATGGGAATTGACATCCATTGATTTTTGAAAGTATATATTTTACCAGAACTCAGGAATTAAAAAAAATTTTTTTTAAAATTGATTTCAGTGAGGAAGGGAGAGAAAGAGATAGAAACATCAATGATGAAAGGGAATAATTGATTGGCTGCCTCCTGCATGCTCCCTACTGGGAATGTGCCCTGACCAGGAATTGAACCATGACCTCCAGGTTCATAGGTTGATGCTCAACTACTGAGCCACTTCAGCTGGGCTCAGGAATGTTTTAAACAAAGCTTTTCTCATACAGTATTGTCAGCTTCTAGTCACTCTATAATTAGATTTAATGTATATGTCCCAAATGCTAGAGAGGTTGGTGATAGTGACATTCAGTGCAGTTAATACATAAAAATTAAAATGATTGCTTTCCATAGCATTAAGTTACATATCATATTCCTCTTTACTGCTCTAATATCTCTTCTTAGGAAACTTGAGAATTAAGTTTTCTGTGGTAGGGCATATATATCAACATATTTTAAAGGCAAATTTACTGCTGTGTGACAGTATAAAGACAGTATAACCAACACATAATAGAAGTGAGAAGTTTCATAATAAAAGTGAGAAGTGGAAAGCATAGGCTAAACTACTGGGTGATATTCTACAATCACCCATACTTAAGCTAGCACCTCCCAAATATGGGAGAAGATACCAGAGGATATATCAAATCTTGGGATGAATAAACTTGATAACCTTTGAAGTTCTTTCAATTTCTGAGATTCTATTATTTCCCCAAATCTATTTATTTTTTATTGTTACAAACACAGGCTTTTGTCACATGTTTACTCAAAATGTCTCTGTTGACATATTATATTTTTCTAAATGTCATATTATTATCAATAATATATGAATTTCATAATAATTTATATATTGGACAATTTATCCAAAATAAGAGAATTTTGTATATTTTTGAGATTTGGAAATTTTTTATTTACATTAGTATTAAGCAAAATCTTCCATGATAACTTCCCATTTCTGCACTTTCTTGTGACTCTCAAAGTGAAAGAAGCCATAGGTGATATTTTACAGTGAACAGACTTTTAAAAAAAAAAGTATTACTGGAGGCTTAGATTTGGTGTCAGTATGCCACCTAGGGACAGACAGCTCATTCCAACAATCTTATTTATTTTAACACCATAATTTGCTAGCCAAGATTATACTAAGCTAACCTTCCCCTGATATTCTGCACCACACTCAGTGGAACATAAAGACTTGGACCAGACTACAATAGCCTCTCTTACTCATGAAGATGATTTCCCAAAGATAAAAATCTTCTCGTGAGCATGGTTAGTTCTTCATCTCTTTCCATAGTAAAAATGTTTTTCTTTTTTAATCCAGTTCCTATTGGTATCCCTGTCATGATGAATTTAAATCATGATGAATTTGCTAGAAATCCCAGCCATCAAGTAGTGGCAATAAGCAGTACACTCTTCAGAGAATAAGGACTTAGAGTGCTTCCAAATCAATCCCTGATGTTGTAAGTATCTGCATTCTATGAAAATGGAAAAAATATATTTTTAATATTTACCAAGTAGCTTTCTACAGGTCATATTTGGGAAGTCACTGAGACTATAAAGCACTCAGCATACTTAAGTTTGTACTTTTATGAATCAGGTAATAAGGTTATAACACTCAATAATAACTACATTTCTCTGTATCATGTTTGGTTTTCTCTAAATTTTCTACCAAATGCTTAAGGATGTTTTTACTTCTTAATCTACATGATAACTAACCTTGAGTTAAACAGTTACTTGGAAAAGATTTCATGACTCTGCTTCCTCAGATCAATCAGATCTGCTTGTCCAGGGCTGTGCACAGGGTTTGCCTTTGGCCTCAGGCCCTAGAATGTAGCACAGACCAGAGGACTGGTGCAGTCAGTCATGCAGGGAAAGGTGATGAGCTAACATATAGCTTCCTTCTTCTTAAAGTTCCTTCCCTTGAATTGTGTTGAGCCACTATGGCTCATTTTTGGATCAATAGAAACATAAATATGATTGCTTTTAGATAAAAGAACATATGAAGAGTGCAGAAAATTTTAGAAGCTTATTTAACTTTAATTTTTAAAATCCCTTTCATTATGGAGTGGCAACATAGCACTTTGGTGTCAGACTCTTGGGTGTGACTCTCAGCTCCACCTTTATTATTCAATTGATTTGGAGCAAATTACTGAACCATATCATGTCTTGGTTTCCTCTCCTATAAAATGATATGTAAACAGTACTAGTTTATTGAGACAGTGCGAGGATTAAATGACTATGTAAAGCACACAGAGTGATGCCTGTCACATTTAGTACAATTGGAAAAGGCACAATTTCTCACATTTTGGTTAAAGTGAAACTAGTCAACCCCAGTCCTCTGGTATCTTTCTAAAAACGCCGATGAAGAGTAAATGAATGAAAGGAAAAAGGGCTTCATTACACTAAAACAAATATAAGCACCTACTATGAGCAAAATACTATGCAAAGAAGAGGCCAAGAAATAAAAGATACAGCTCCAAATGTTGATAAAGACACAGTTAGGTAGGAGATAAGAAGAATGGATAGACAGCGTTCCTATGAGGAGACTTATTTGGGAATTTTCCGTGGTACCTTGAGCTTATCTCTCTCATGCACTTATTCCCTGGATCATTATTACCTGCCTTCAAAGTCATCCTCTGCCCTTCAGCTGAGGACTCTCTTGTTTTATCTCTGGTGCATAACACAGTTCTTGGAGGAAAACCAGTGTTCCATACACATTTGTTGATTAGGGGAGGAGGTGACAAATAAATGCATGAATTCCTTTGAAATAAGATAGATATGGAAGCCTTCATTGAATGCGATTTTATCTGGGCTTGAATGATGGGAGAGTTTATATAAAGAGCAGAGTTGCCAGACAAAATACAGGAGGTCCAGTTCAATCTGAACTTCAGATAAACAACAAATAATTTTTCAATATTTGCTCTTTTAATTTACTTATAACCAGACAGATTGTGCTGTTTCCCAATGTTACCATTTTTCTCCTCTCTCTCTCTCTCTCTCTCTCTCTCTCTCTCTCTCTCTCTCTCTCTCTCTCTCCAGTTCAGTGATTTAATGCCTGTTGAAGCATCTGGAAACAAAAAATATACTGACACTTTTTATCAATTTTTTATATAGTCTCTTAAATATCTTGTGTTCATCATAATATTCTGGGCTATGACAGGCCTTATAAAATATATTTAAACAAAAATAGTACATTTTTCCAGGTGCTCCTGTTGAAAATCAAGATGAGCCATTTGAGATATCTCTTGAGTTAACATTATTCTGCTTTGTACTTAAAATACAGACTACAAAGTCACAGTCCCCAGTTGTCCTCATTAGCAGTAATTCTTCTCATCTTTCCCACCTTTCAACTTTTAGATCTTAAGGCACTTAAGAGGCGCAGAGTCAGAAAGAAGACACCTCAGAGATGAAGGAGCAAAGCACAGGGAGGAGAAAGAGATAGAATTTATTTTCTATCAGCATTCATAACTTTTTATTATTAAACTTAATTTCATTTTTCTGCATTTGTGATTGTTTACAAAGAAAAAAGGGAGAGAACACTAAATTTCATGGGAATGAAAGACTCTTTAGAGATAAACCAGAGAATAATTGAGAAGTATGGTCTCAAAGAATAATAATAGAACCTTGCTTTTCAAACTTTATTTTATTTTATTTCAGTGGAGCCATAGCCTAGTATATTATCTCGGTTATCTGTGAGTGTGAAGTACTGCTGGAAATATGAAACATGAAGATTAAATTTAAGGCTTTATTCTCTATTTTCTCTCTCTTATTTTTTGGCTTTCAGTATACACACAGTCTATTGAGAATATTATTCATTGTCTGTAACAGGAACAAAAGGAAAAATATAAACATTATGTTGACATATTCAGTAATATTTGCAAAATATAACAAAATAAATTTAAATAAATATAAAATAAATCAAAAGGTATTTATCCACAATGCAATCTTTAATTCAACTTGCAAAATATTTACTCAGTGCTTTCAGTGTGCCAAACTCTGTTTTAAGCATGGTAGGAGATACTGTGATAGGGTCTCTACCCTTAAGGTGAATATGGTTTGATGGTGGCAAGGGAAAACTATTCAGTATGCAAATGATTATAATATAGAGCAGAATGGAATAGGGACCCAGGGAGAGGCTTGCCCACAGTCCTAAGAAAGGTTTGATGGAGTGAAAAATCAAATAGAGAAATAAATAGGAATTAGAATAGGTTTATCAGATTGGCCTTTAAGCTACATAGCTCTATATCTGAAGGAAGCAGAGGCAATGATGAGAAAACAAGGTTGATAAAAAAGAAAATTAAGTCAGCGTGCCAGTCACATCTGGAAAACTAGAGGCTAGAGTCAGGAGTAAAAAAGAAATCACATATACCAATTCAGCAAATACTTCATGCCAATGCTCATTACATACCAGACATCTTGCTAGATTCAGAGTCTACAATGTAAAAGACAAAAAAGTTCTTGATATCAATGTGGCCTAGTGGGCTTTTAAAGATTAATTAAAATTTGTATTTTTATTTTTTGGACTTGTATCTTTATTTTTAATTACAGTTTACATTCAATTTTATTTTATATTAATTTTTGGTGTACAGCATAGTGGTTAGATGATCATATACTTTATAAAATGTTGCTTTCCATATTTACAATATGAGGATTAATTTTTTAAATGGCTATAATTTAATGACAAGATGTATAATAGGTGTGTGTCGAAGTGTATAGGGACTACAACCATGAGAAAATAACTAATATGGGAGTCACTTTTCTTTGTCATCAACTAAATGTGGTCGATATGTAGGAAACACTATTTTCAGATATTTGGCAACTGGCAGCATATCCCTCTGATGTCTGAAGAAGGGAAACTACCAATGAGAGTCCTATAGTTCCTCAGATTCCTGCCTGAAAGGACTTTCTGGAGCAGGGAGAGGGAACACAAGTGCAGCACATGGGTTGCACTGAGCTGAGGAGACAGAGGAGGAGGAAGCTGGACTTTGCAGGGCAGAGCGCTGGAGAGGAGGGAGTTAGCTGCAGAAATCTGCAGGAGATGCCCTTGTCTTTCACTGACTATTAATTCTCATATACACAGGATGAAACTCCACAAGGCTGGGCAAAGGATAACTGCTCCCAGAGCTAACACAGCACTGGGAGACATCTAATTTTTGGCAAGTCAGACAGACCTTGCTGAATACCTTGGGCATTCAGTTGAGATACCAGTGGTCTTGTCTTAGCAGAAATTCCAAAAGTTCATGCCTTAAGAGTAAAGCTAAAGTAGCCCCCAAATAAAGGCTACTCTAGACCAGCCTAAAACAGGTATTTAAAAGATCAAGCTTATATCCGACTTCAATACCTGCCAGAACAAACACAACACTCTAAGGAAAATTAAAAACAAAATAAAAACCCCAATAACATAACATTCACAAATCCATCATTTAATGAAGAAATATTAGACATAAAAAGAAGTGAACAAAATGTGACCCATAATTAGGGTAGAATTAAGTCAATGGAACTAGGCCCAGAAATGACAGCAATGATGGAATTAACAGACAAGGATTTTAAACTGCTAATATAAATATGCTCAAAGATTTAAAAGAAAATACGAATATAAGGAAAACAGAAAGTAAAGATATAAGAAGAACCAAATGTAATTATAAAGCTAACAAGCACAGTATCACACATAAAAAAATTAACCAGACGGGTTTACCAGCTCATTAGACTACAGAAATAAAGGTCAAAGAACAGCAGTATGAGCTATTCAAACTGAAGCACAGAAGATAGTGATTTCAGTAATTATCACTAATCTATGAGATACATATCAACATTAAACCCATTTTATAGGTGAGGAAACTGAGGCATGGAGACTTGCTAAAGGTCACACAGCAATAAGGATGTGGAAAGAAATGTATTGGGACATACAGGTGGGAGAGAGAGAGAAAGTGCTGAGACTTAGGAGAAATTATAGAGAGGAAGTAATTGTTAATGCCCTGGGGCTTAAAGTTTGCCCCACAGGGAAGGGGGGATAGCCTTCAGGCTGAAGGAATAAGAACAGAGGGAGAGAGGAATGGGAATGCCGGAGAGCTTTTTTCTCATATTTCAGTTTCTTCAGAGGTCCTTGGTTAGTTAGAAAACTATGTAGATTTAATAGAGAACTAGGCACTTTTTTTTTTTTTTTCCAATTTGAAAAACGTGCCCTTCCTTCTTCCTCACTCTCTGTGTGACACGAACCTTAAAATATCCTCCTTGGCTCCCAGACTCCTTCAGTGACAAGGCCCAGTGCAGCACAAGCAGAAAGTACGGGGGAACCTGCTCCGTCTGCCCCAGTCTCCGCTACAGGTTCTGGAGTGTTCATGGTGTTGTATTTTGAGCTGCATAACCCAAACCTTAACTTGTACATTTTCACACAGTGATCAGAAGATGAAGAATTGCCATGCTTAGTCTGGCTCCCCTTGAACTATCTGGAGAAGAAATAAGTTTTACATGTGATTTTTTTTTTTCTCAACTCAGAATTTTTATTTTTCTCACTTCAAAAATTATAAAATTTGTAAATCAGAGGTAAGGCCATAGTTTTTATCACATTATTTCAAATTGTTCAGAATACATACATCTGTTACCACTTCCTATGGAATGAATTGTGTCCCCTAAAGCTCTGACTCCGTAATGTGACTGTATTTGGAGATAGGGCACATAAACAAGGTAATTAAGGTTAAATGAGGTCATGGGGTAAGGGTCCTGACCTGATGGGATTAGTGGGATTAGTGTCCTTTTAAGAAGTGACACCGGAGAGCTTGCCCTCTCTCTTTCCACCTCTTTCTCCCCCAGCCTCTCTCTCTCTCTCTCTCCCCCTAGGAAAATGGAGATCCCTCCACCATTTTCTATAAGCAGAAAATGATTGTCAGGGTGGTTCAGTAACTAGTTCTAAAGGACAAATAATGGCAGAGGGAGGCCTATTGGAATCCCCAGCCTGTGCTTTAAGCCATCATACACTGAATCATAACTATGAATCCAAATTTTGGAAGCAACTTTTCACTTTCTGCTATTTATTTGCAGATGCCGCCCCAGGATATCTCTTCTATCATGCTTTGTGTTTGCACGTTTGGTGTAACACTTGGAGGCCTTCTGAGACGGATGCTGTTGATGCATGTCATCTCCTCTGAGCGCCAGTGGGCCAAACTTCCTCGGATGTGGAGGACACACAGGCAGCCAATGACAGTACCGTGACAGAGCGGTGAGTAGTGTGAGACAGCCATTTCTTTTGAAGCTGATTTTAGTGCCACAAATGCTATGTCATCTGTGTGAAACCAGTGCTACTGTTTAAATCAGACTGTCATTTATTTAAGGGCAGGATGTTGAGACACACACCTCCTACTGCAGTTACTGTTAATTTCAGTGATGATTTTCCTAACAAGTGTTCTCTGGTCAGCACCAAAAACAGTATAGACCAGCCCTGGGCAAACTACGGCCCGTGGGCCGGATCCGGCCCCTTTGAAATGAATAAAACTATTGAAAAAAAAGACCATACCCTTTTATGTAATGATGTTTACTTTGAATTTATATTAGTTCACACAAACACTCCATCCATTCTTTTGTTCCGGCCCTCCGGTCCAGTTTAAGAACCCACTGTGGCCCTCGAGTCAAAAAGTTTGCCCACCCCTGGTATAGACCAAAATGAAACAAAGAAATGCCAACCTGGAGAAAAAAGGGAAGGAGATGAGACATGTGGCTCTTGAAAATATTTTCAAGAGTAGAGACTCCTAAATTAACTAGGGCCTATGATCTTCTAAAAACCACATGCGGACTTCTGTGTGTGTTTACTTATGTACCAATTTTTTTGATTCTTAAAGCTGTCTGTAACTCATAAAAGGTAAAGAACTGCTTCAGGGAATCTTTGCTTGACACATCTGAATTCAGACTTCACTTGCCAAACTAAAGCAGGCGGGCAACACTCGCTAGTCCCAGTGAGAGGCAGTTAGACAAATGCAGGCTGGATTTCTATTGGAACCAGAAAAGGCTAAAAATTGAAGACTAGAGTCAGTGACCCCTATGAGCCTACATGGTTCCTGCCCTTGAAGAGTTTCCATTCTGTTGTGCCATAGGTCTCATGGAGCAAAATTTGAGATCCATTTTAAGACTCTGCCTTTAATCTATCTACATATCTATAGATAGAGGTAATATGAAAATTAGGCCGGGACACCATAATGTCACAACCAGCTCAGGAGGAGGGGCCTGGTACGAGCTCAGAGCCTGATAGAAGAACAGACAGGGTGGCTCCGGAGTGGACACAGGCAGGGGGCATGGGGGGAGCTGGGGTGGAAGTCAATGCCTGGGTCCCGGCTGCCCATGGGTCCTGGCCACTTGTGGTGCCAGGCAGGCCCTGACTGACTCCCGGAGTCAATGACCGGGTCCTGGCCGCCCACGGCGCCAAGCAGGACCTGACTTCTGTGGCGGCCTGAGAAGTAGGCAGAGGAAAGACCACTGAGGGTCTTATATACCATAGCAGGGAGCTATGCTGCCTGTGCCATCCTGATGGGCCCGCCATCCTCATGCCCGCCGGTCACGTCCCGCAGAGGGAGGCCAGACTGTGGCTTAGGCCCACTCTCTGCTCCCCTAAGCTGTCAGTAGGACATCCCCTATGGGGTCCCCAATTAGAGAGGGTGCAGGGCTGGGCTGAGGGAACCTGCCCCCGTGCATGAATTTCATGCACCAGGCCACTAGTCTACACTAATAAAAGAGAAACATGCAAATTGATGTCACTCTGCCATGCTCACCAGCCAATTGAATGAGTATGCACATTAACCCAACAAAGATGGCAGTTAATTTGCATACATAGGCACCCAGCAGCCTGGGTCCCGGGAACATCATTGGCACCCAGGTCACTCTGAGGTAGGGCCCGTGTGGGCCCTGAGCAGCGTAGGAAGGGCCTGAGCCAGGGGGCTCCTGGGCCGGAGCGGAGCCAGCCATCGGAGCTGCGGGGGGCCCCTGCCCAAGCCTAATGCCTCAGCTGGAGGCGTTAGGCCTGGGCGGGAGGCGGAGCCAGCTATTGGGTGGGGGATGGGGGTCCCCTGGCCAGGCCTAAAGCCTAGGCCAGAGGCATCAGGCCTGGGTGGGGGCTGAGCCGGCGATCGGAGGGGTCTGGGGGTCCCCTGCCCAGCACACTGGCCAGGGCTTGAGACCATATGTTTTAACTAAATGTTCATGTGAATCTACTAAGATTTTTATTGCTATCCTTATTGCTATTTAGAGATTAATGAGTTTACAATTGGATTGGTCAGTTCTATTTGAGATTCTGATTAATTGCCATCTGAAGTCCTGTGTGAGATTCATAAATCTTGCATATAGGGTCAGTGTAGACAAGATAGGTAAAGGCTCTGATCACAGCAGGTCAGAGCAGGGAGTTTGTACATGTCCAGGCCGATCTGGCTATTGGAGGGGTCTGGGAGGCATCAGGCCTGGGTGGGGGGCAGAGCCAGCGATTGGAGGGTCGACGCCTCTGGCCCAGGTGTCAGGCCTGGGTGGGGGGCTGAGCTGAAGATCGGTACGAACTACAGAGGAAACAACTTTTCTGACCGCTCATTGGCTAAGCTCCCTGTATGCCACTGGTAATATTCTTAGTAACTTGGGTCATAAGAATTCAAAAAGATGATCTAGGGTTTTTCACCACACTTCTGGCAAAAAAAAAACAAAGGTCCGCTGCTGGAGAGCTAAGAAATGTCATATCCTGCCCTAGCTGGATTGGCTCAGTGGATAATGCCTCGGCCTGCTGACCACAGGGTCTGGGTTTAATTCTGACCAAGGGCATGTACCTAGGTTGCAGGCTCCTCCCTGGTCGGAGCCCAGGTCAGGGCTCATGCAGGAGGCAACCAATCAAAGTGTTCCTCTCACTTTGATGTTTCTCTCTGTCTTTCCCTTTCTCTTTCATATTCTCTAAAAATCAATGGAAACATATCCTCAGGTGAGGATAAAAAAAAAAATAATAAAGAAATGTCATATCCTATGAAAGACACATCTTGAAAATGCCTAAAGAAAGTTGTCATTTTTTTCATGGTGAAGGGACTGGAGTCCGTGTTGATGAAAAAACCTTGATGGCTGCGGTGACTGGCAGTGGCTGCAGCAGTGGGGTGATGGGGCTGGTGCCTCCCCCTGATCAGCCAGGTTGCCTCCCACAAAGGGAGGCCAGACTGCGGCTTAGGCCCGCTCCCCAAGAGGATTAGGGAGCGGGCCTAAGCCATCAGTAGGACATCCCCTAAGGGCTCCCAGTATGTGAGAGGGGGCAGGCTGGGCTGAGACACCCCCCCCCCCAGTGCACGAATTTCGTGCACTGGGCCCCTAGTAATATATATAAAGAGGTAGTATGCTAATTGGTCCTAATGGTGTCACAGTCACAACTGCTAAGGAGGAGGCTGCCTGCGTGTGTGCGGCAGGGCATTGCTCCTGGAGACAAGGTGGAAGCAGGGAGGTGCCGGAGGAGGCCTGTGCTTGGGAGGGCAGGGGTGAGAGCCCATAGCGCCCCCCTCACCAGTCCTTTGCCACCCACCGCTCACACTCAGAGCGCCCTGCCACTCACCTGCCTAGAGAAGAAGCACAGCCCAACAGGCGGAAGGTTTCCACACTCTCCTCTGGTGCCAGGATGGGGTGGAGCCCAGAGAAGGCAGGACCAGCCCAAGGCAACTCGAGGGATGGGCTTGAAGTGGCCAGAGAAGGCCAGGGGGTTTGGGGGGCTGGGCCAGGCACACTGGAGCTCTGCATGGAGAGATTTGGATGTCAATGCAGGGCAGTGGGTGGGTGGGCTGGCCATGTGATTTTGCACGCTGGGTTCCTAGTTTATATATAACTATATATCCACTTTTGCAGAGGTGGGCAAAAGTAGATTTACAATTGTGAGTATACAAAACAGTTTATTACTGTGCTATTTATTATTGTTTTTTTTTCCACATGAACAACTGCAAAACTACTTTGCCCACTGCTATATATATATACACACAAGTCCTAAGAATGTGTGCGTGACACACACACTCATACATATACTTAAAAATTACGATTCTACAGAGTCTTTTTTCCTTCTTCTATAGGTTTCAAAACTGCAACAATTTTTAGGGAACTCTACATCCCACCTTATGAAACTGGTGGTTAGGTGAATTGACTACTGCAGCGGTTGCCAACCTTTCGGACCTCACAGACCACCAGTGGTCTGAGGACCACTGGTTGGCGACTGCTGGTTGGCAAAGGACAAAATGTGAAATAACCAGTTCAAAGTCACCTCTCAGGTTTGGGATAGAGCCTCAGCTGCCTCTGTCAATGAAATTCTTTACTTAGGAGCCAGGGTCAGCTTTCTTAGAGTTGGGCATTTCAAGGGACAAAGGTGAAATGACACAATGACTGCACTTCAGCTCTGTTGGTTCATGGGCACACGTTACACATAGCATGAGAAGTTATTTCTCCTAAGGACCATCTTTAACTTAAGCAAAATGTCCTGAAGATGTCTTACAAGGGCAATCAGGTCCTAGTCAGGGGACTAAGTGGGAGGAAGTTATAATGTACAAGGTGAGTCTTTGGAGACTCTGAAAAACCCATTAACGGAGAAGTTATTAATGTCTTTTTTTATGCAGCTATAGTGCAGAGGCAGACCCCAAAGAAACCCATCCACATTATAAAACATTTTACAGAAATCCAATTTTGAAAATAGGAGAACACTACAAATGAAATCTTGAGGTAGAGACTGAATACGTGTCTAGCCTCGTGGGCCAGTGGCAGATTTTCTAGAGAATAAAGGGAACTTCTCATTAGCCTTTTCTTTGAGACAAAGAAAAAGAACAAAATCTCCTACTGTAAAATTTGATTTATTGTTCTACTGTTCTTATATTTAATTTTCTTCTGTTTTAGTTTTATTGTTCTTATATTTAATTTTCTTCTTTGTTGTCTTGTATTACCCTTGCCCAACCCTAACATCTTTGGGCCTCTGTTAACTTGAATTTAACTTTTTAAAATATAACATTATTAAAACTTCATTAGGCGTGGATATGATACACAGTTAAATGAGTTACTCTAAGAATAGTAGAATATTCTTACACTGGTAGAATATAATGATATTCTTCCATGAATACCATGTCTCTGGACTATTATCAGAGGGAATTAACTTAAAATATTTTTTTCCATAGAAGGGATAGATTTGCATTAATTTTCATTAGACAAGGAGATTTTGTAAACAGGAACTGTGACATTCATTTTTATATCTCTTCCTGATAGCACAGACCTGGTACACAGTAGATCAGCGGTTCTGAACCTGTGGATCGCGACCCCTTTGGGGGTCAAACGACCCTTTTACAGGGGTCGCCTAAGACCATCGGAAAACACATATATAATTAAATATTGTTTTTGTGATTAATCACTATGCTTTAATTATGTTCAATTGTAACAATGAAATTGAGGGTCACCACAACATGAGGAACTGTATTAAAGGGTCGCAGGCATTAGGAAGGTTGAGAACCACTGCAGTAGATGAACAATAAATGCTTGTCAGATGAATAAATTCTAAGTCCATTAAATCTTCAATCATTACATAGAGACTTCCTTCTACCTGTCAGACTCTCTGCCTTCAGAGATGAATAGGATGTCGTTTTTACCTTTAACAACCTTAGAATCTGGTGAGGTCATAGAGAAAAAGAGGGCCATTTCTACCAGTGATGAGGTGAGGGAGAAAGAGAAAATACAAACAGGGCCTCCTCAGATAGACAAAGGAGGAAGGGCATTTCAGAGAGAGAGGGAGCAGCAGGACCAAAGACAGGGAGGAGTGAGGCTGCAACCCAGGGTGTTTAGATTCTTGACTGGTTAACATTGCTCCTGACCTTGAGAAAAGGCTGCCAAAGACTAATGTTGCCGACTGTATGTGGGGATCACAGTGAAGGACCTGAGGATCCTTGGCCCCGACACCCCAGCAATGTTCTAATCAGGTAATGTAACACTCTCGAAGAACAAAAACAATAATCTCTGAAGAAGTGCATGAAACAACTGAATCAGCATTAAGCAAACACAAAAAAGTTTTTTGAATCCAATTCTCTTAATTCTTGGGGCATAGTGATAGGTAGAAAGAAAAGTGGTAAAACCAAAAGGAAATCACCAAATACAACTTTAAAAATCTTCACTTGAATTTGTTCAATGCTAGTCCCATGGCCACGGCATGCTTTCGTGCACCATAACATCTTCAAGGGCAAGCCCAGGGTGGTACATCTTCTCCAGAAGCCTGTCAGTGAGCCAGCAGATGCTGCCAACGCCTTTGTGTAATGACTCCTCATTGCCCACTCACCCTGCACAGTTTTCTGCTGCTGGTTTTAAGATACAAAGAGGAGTGATCAGGCAAAAGTTTAGCTGTATGGTCTTTGATAAATCCCTAATTGTTTTTATTTGTTAAAACAGAGTTTGGAATAAGTGACCCTTTTAGCCCTCAAATTCTCAGACTGTAGCAATTTCTTATTTAACCTTCATTTCCATAAAAGAAAAATCTTAAAAAAAAAAAAAGAAACACCATCAGATTGACCGGAATTAAAACTGTGAACAGTATACTCTTCATTTCAAAAAAAAAAAAAAAAGGAAAATCTTTACCTTTTATCTTTATCTAGCTTGTTAATTTGTTCTATACTCTAATTTTTGTTTTCTTCCTCTTTGTTTCTTTGTTTCTCCTTTTTTTCCCCCTTTAAATTTTTTGTTTGGTTAAAACTGAAGTTGAAATACAGATTCTTTATTTTTAATTTTATTTAATTTTTGCTATCACCATTTATTCCCTCTATGCCTTCTTCCACCTCCACACACCTCCCTCCCCAAATTATTTTTAATAGTTTGAGCTGTGCTGGAGAGTTTAAAGAGGATATTTCATAAATGAATTTGAAACCTTACTAAGATGGGTTTTAAATTTTTATTGAGAAGCTGATGAAAGCTGTTTCCATCTCCACTCACCTCCCACGATTTCGCATCTAATCACAGGAAGTGATCTCTTCTCCCAAAAACCACCTGGGGACCTCAGGTTAGGGACCTTTTGCATGTCCGGGAATCAAAGGTGGTCCATGGGTGGGAGGTTGTCTATACACAAGTCCAGTTCATTTTAGGCATAATCTGCATTTCTTTTTTTTCTCTTTCCCTAACTCACTTCCACAACCTCCAGCCTTCGCATGGGGACAATTCACAGTTTTGTCAGGTGGCTGGTTAGAAACAGCAAGTGTGCTGTGCTTGGAGAAGGGCCATAGCCCCCGCCTCGGGCCACTCAGCTGGGAAAGGCCTCCTGAAGATTTGAAGTTGCAGGGGAAATGCAAACCAGGTTTCTGGGCTCCAAGGGAGGAATGGAATCAGTGGAATCGTAATAAAATATGGCTGGGAGTGCAGCTGTGGGCAGGTCACCCCATTTAAAATGTTTTTTATTTTATGAGCTATCCTACATTGCCAGCTCAGCATTTCATAGGAAATTTCAGGTTCTACCTACTGTGTGGAAAAGATGGGAACAACTAAAGTGGATGTGTTGGTTGTTTTAGCATAGCAGTGATTCTTCACACAGGAGTGAGTGTTCTGGGTAGATAAAGTTTGCCACCTGTGGATTTAGATAGGGAGGGTTAAAATGCCGCCTGTGTTGGAGTGATGTGGCACGATGGAAGTGTGCTTGTGTGCACATGTGTGTGCCTTACTCATGAGCTCCTTTCTGCCAGCTGCTAAGGAAACTTAGTGGGTCCTTTTGCTCCTTCATTTCTAAACCTTCAAGTAAAAAAAAAAAATAGAGAAGTTAAGACACTAAAATAACATGCAACATTACTGAAACATTGGGCTCATCAGGGTGACTTTGAGGAGATAAAAGATTTCTTTCTTAGGAACTAAAAGGTTTCATTTTGCAACTTAAAAATGTTAGCAATCAGCATTATACTTGCATTGTACCTCCTGATGCTCAAAATAATGAGAACAGGAAAATAAAGTCATTTCTATTAAAAGAACATCCTTGAAAATACTACATGGCTTGAAGTTTAGGGTACTCCTGAAGGGCTTCACAATATTATGATTGAGGGGACATTCTTTTTCCAATTTCACCCTGAGGAATGATGTGATTGTACTTGTTCTGTAAGTTTTACTTTTTGATTTTGAATCAAACAAGAGTTCCCACACGCAGACATGTATTAGAAGCCAAGTGCACTCCTGTTGGTTGGGTTATCCAGGGGACCCTGTAATGATGGTCTGGGCTCAGAGGAATTTAAAATGGTTCTTTGGACTTTGCTGCTATGTCACCTGGAACTTTGGGTGGAGGGATCACTGACTTGATTGATCAAAGATTCTCATCTCGGTGACCTTTAATCTCCAATTGTCACCACCTTTGCTATGAGTGCTGCCATACCAGCAATGTGATGGTAATTATAGTTGAACTAGAGACCCGGTGCACAAATTTGTGCACAGGTGGGGTCCGGCTCCCTGGTCAAACTCCCAGTCGAATTCCTGGTCGAACTCCCAGTGTAGGGGACAATTTGCATATTAGCCTTTTATTATATAGAATGGGAAACAATGTTATTATCTGCTCCTGCTTTGTTCATTCTCCTAAGATGTTTTTGGATAATAAGCTGCTTTAGCTGGGCTAGGCAGATGTATTAGTTTCCTACTGCTGCTGTAACAAAGTGGGGTCACATAAAAAACAAGTCTAGACTTAGGTAAGGAGTCACTTTATTCAAAAGGATTATTGCAAGAGGAGTGGAGGGGTTATTGTAACAGGGATAACTGTGAGATTTGCAAGCATCTCCAAAGTCAAGCAGAAAAAGGCTTCTCTTCTTTGAGGAGTGAACAAAGCTAGAGAGAATTAGGTGAGTGAGAAGGGTGACATGGTCAATCACAGAATACTCCGCACTGAGGTCAACCTATTCTTAGGAGAGGACATTAAGGAGGGGCTGTATGCTGGCTCAACTTGAAGTTAGGTCAAAGTTCAGGATCCTAGAGGAAGTACAGAAACTTAACTGATGTTTGGTTAACATGGATTTTGTTTCAATCAATAACGTGGCTAAAATAATTCAACTAATCATTTATAAGGCAAAGAATGGGGACTTGAATGGTCTGTGGCTAGTATTGTTTTAGATAAACAAGGGGAGCATCCTTGAGTCTTATCTAAGTCATACAGGGAAGAGGGGTTCTTTGTAGTGAGCCATTCCTAGAGCACAAAAAGGTAGTGTGATTCCTTAAGATTGGTTGTTTCTCAGGATTGCAGGGCTCAGGTGAAATTCAAAGTTACCAGTGGCTTAACAAAACACAACTTTATTATCTTACACTTCTGGAAGTCAGAAATCTCGCATGGGTATCACAGGTTAAAGACAGTGTCGGCAGGACTGGGTTTCTTTCTGAGGCTCCAGGGGAGGATCTGTTCTCTGGTGTTTTTCAGCTTGTAGAGGCTGCTGTATTCCTTGGCTTGTAGCCCCTCGCAGTCTTCAAAACCAACAATGGGTGGTAGAGTTTTCCTCACATTGCATCACTGACGCTGACCCTCCTGCCTCGCTTTTTCATCTGGACGATCAAGGACCGTGGTCGGCAAACTCATTAGTCAACAGAGCCAAATATCAACAGTACAACGATTGAAATTTCTTTTGAGAGCCAAATTTTTTAAACTTAAACTATATAGGTAGGTACATTGTTATTAAGTTAATTAGGGTACTCCTAAGGCTTAGGAAGAGCCACACTCAAGGGGCCAAAGAGCCGCATGTGGCTTGCGAGCCGCAGTTTGCCGACCACAGATCTAGGATAATATATTTTTTTAAATATATTTTATTGATTTTTTACAGAGAGGAAGGGAGAGAGATAGAGAGCCAGAAACATCGACGAGCGAGAAACATCGATCAGCTGCCTCCTGCACACCTTTCACTGGGGATGTGCCCGCAACCAAGGTACATGCCTTTGACCAAAATCAAACCTGGGACCTTTCAGTCCACAGGCTGACGTTCTATCCACTTAGCCAAACCTGTTAGGGCTAGGATAATATTTTTATGTTAAAATCAGCTGATTAGCAACACCAATTCCATTTACAACCTCAATTCTCCTTTGCCACACATGGTAACATATTTCCAGGTTCTGGGATGTAATAACTTAGACATCTTTGGGGGTCATATTGTTTGCTAGCATTATACATCTCTTGAATAATGCATGGAAGGTACAAAAAAGACCTATCTTACCAAATATGACTCTTTTGAGTAATTGCACTTTTTTTGTCTATTTTTTTGAGTATTTTTTTGACTTAAGGCAGCAGTTCTCAAACTTTTTCATCTTGTGTCCTTTCTACACTATTAAAATTTCTTAAGAACCCCAAAGACCTATAGTTTATGTGGGTTATATCTATTGATATTTGCTGCATTAGAAATTAAAACTGAGAAAATTAAACACATTTATTTATTAATTCATTTTAAATGTCCATAATAAACACATTAAATGCTAATATAAGTAAGATTTTAATTAAAAATAAACATATTTTATAAAACAAAATTTTTGTGAGAAAAGTGGCATTGGCTCACATTTTTGCAAATCTCTTTCTGGTTTAATGTCTGGTTTGATAGAAGACAGCTGAGTCTTACATTTGATTCTGCATTCAATCTGTTGCAATATGTTGTTTGGGTTAAAGTATATGAAGACCATCCAGCTTCACACAGATATGTAGGTGGAAAATGGGGGAGTATTTCAACAGCCTTTGTAGATAATTGTGGATATATTTCTTTGATATTACACTAAAATTTGACAACTGGGGCAAATGTTAAATTTTAAAAGGTTAATTGCAATGTGGAATATGAAAATACATCAATGAGCCTTTTGTAGTCTATTACTGTAGAATCCAGTGGCCTTGAACTTTGAACAGATCTTTTACTCAGCCATGATTTTAGTATACCATTCACCAATAATTTGGAAAATTTGAATTTGCAGAGTTATGAAGATCTTCCAATTGTCAAATTTTAAGACATCAAAAAATCATATTTGTGAATATCATTACTAGTTTCATCAGAAAATACTAAGTTTCGGGAAGCTCACATTGACAATACAAGTTTTCTAAATTTTTCTTTTTCTTTTGAAAGATAAATTTTTGTCACTGCCAGCACATCTGCCTTTTCCCCTGTGTTGACTTTCGTGCTAATGGTGCTAAAGCAACAATGAGTAAAACTGCAGATGCCTGAGCTGAATCATGGCAGTGACAGCAAACTGGACTGACATGACATTCTTTACCACACACAGTAAAAGCAAAGCAACAAAAACCAGTTTTACTTAAATAGGTTCATGATGAAGTGATACAAATAATTAATTTTATTAAATCTCAACCTTTTAGTATATGTTTTAAAAAACATTAGTAATGAAATGGCAAGTGTGTATATTGACTTCTGCTACCTACCAAAATATGGTGTCATCTTCAAGGAATGACCTTGTGCTGTTTGGTTGAGTTGATTTATTTTTATACGACGATATTTTTACTTGAAAGAATTGTGGACAGAAACTATGATTTCTGAGACTTGGGTGTTTGGCAGACATACATATTTTTAAATAACCAAATGGGCCAGTCATTTCAAGGAAAATAACCAACAGCGAAAAAGCAAAAGCAAATGATAACTGAGCATTATTATGCCAATGGTTTGGCTGTATGGCCCGATGAAAGTTCTTGGAGACTCCAGGATTGTTGTGGAATATTCTTGGAGAACCTTTATATTGTTATCTGCAGAAGGAGATGAAGAATATTACCTTTGCTTACATTAGTGGAGGCTTCCTGACATAATTTCTGATCAGTGACTCTCAATCAAGTTTTTAGCAAGCTGGAAAAAAACACACACAAAACCTTCAAACCCCGTTTCACTCACAGTGTGATATCTACCCATTGGGTGCATCAGTAGTTGACTGTATGTTGGGGAGGCTGTCGTGGCTGACTGGCTGCTGGGGTCCTGCTTTTGACACCCTGGTTGCTCTGCTGATTTGTCTTGAGCCAACAGTGGTGAGGCAGTCAGTCCTGGAATCCGACTAGGTGAAGGCTCTTGACCAGTTGTCATGACACCATGAATCTAAGAGGGGTCAAAGGGTCGTCTCCTTGGACGGAAAGGAGAAGGGCTGCTTAGGCGCACTCCTTCCTGCAAGTGTGTTTGAATGCCTCGCTGGCCGTGGCTCTGCACTGAAGCGCCTCTGGAAGGCTGGAGTTTCTCAATCAAAATAACTCCTGGACACAGGGGACGTTTTCTTTTTTGAACTTCCGCTGATGTCCACATAGCAGCCCGACAATGCTGCAGTGCACTCACTGCTGGGCATCCCCAGGCTTAGCCACACTGTTGCTCTGCTCCGGCCAGTCCATGCAGAAGTCAAAGGCTACCCGCTTCAAGCAGTAAACACCATGCCGCCCCGAGAGAGTTTATTTATTCCGGCAGTCAGGTGTGTGTGCCTCACTACCTCTTCATGAACCGGAAAAAGAGAACTTTCCTATTTGTCTCTCTTCAACTAAATGAAATTCTTCAGGCATTATCTGCAACTGCTGACTCTTAATGCTTCCTTTCAAATTTCAATCAGCTCCACAAGGCAGATGTGCTTGTCTCCTGTGACTTTCTTGTCATTTGTAAGTGCCACTTTGTAGTTTTAATATCATCTCAAATGTCAGGGCTCTGGCATGCTTCTAATTTTAGTCCCTCTCGATCTTTCCTCCATTGTTTATAGAAATGGCAGAAAACACCCCCTGCTCAGTAAGGCTATGCTAAGCATTTTGTCACATGTGGCTTAAAGTTCTGAATTCATCTGGTTCCTTGAAGACTTTATTTTTTTCAATCACAAGGGGGATTACATTATCAACAAGAGGTATTTGGTTCCCATGAGCAGATGTACAGGATATACTCTGTTGTCCAGGTTTTTTTGCACTTTCCAATTCCTCAGCATTGCAGAGTCATGAAGGATTATTAAGCTGTAATTAATGAGTTGTTCAGTTTATTAAATGTGATAGTCTGCCTCTAATTTGGCTTAATCAAATAGTGCTTTATTTCCTCTTATAGCACAAAGTCCAGGATGGTCTGGTGGTTCTGTGACGTCCCATGTCCCAGCCCCCTCCTGTCATTTGTCCTCCCATACTTACCTTAGGGCTTTTGTCTTCCCACTCATCACCTCATGGTTACAAGGTGGCTCCAGGGCCGCCTTGTGTTTTGGCTCCAGGCTGGAGGAAGAGGAGGAGCCAGCAGCCCATCTCCTTCAGAGGCTTTTGTCTGTTCTTATTTGGGAGAGGATGGCATCTCCAGAGATGTTTGCCTAAATCAAGAGGCCAGAACTATCTCATGACCTTGTTCTCCACCTCTGCACCTCATGCTCATCCAAGGGAGGCTGTGAGGCTGAATTTTTCTAGTAGGATTTGCTGCTGCCCTGAAAAAAATTGAAATTCTTTGGGAAACAATAGGGGGAATATTTCGTGTACAATCAAAGACACCCATCTTAATTCTCTTCTGAGTCTAATGATCAATCTTTCTAGTTTCTGATCCATGCTTCTCTAGACTCTGAATGTTTTTCCGATTAGCCTAATGTCATTTCTCACTTAGAATCTTTGGCAGGTTGCATGTATCTTGGTTAGAAAAAACACCAAAAATACCTCAAGTATCTTGACTCCTCTTAAAGGGTATGTGCTGCATCCTTAGACCTTCATTTTGGAAACTGAGACACACTCGGGTCTTATCTCATAACCATGAGTCTCCTAGTTTTCTAATCTGTGTGCCCTTATTAAACCTCAGTATCTGGATTTTTATGAGATTTATTCCCTTAGATTCAAAGCACTTTACCACCCATTCTGAAATCAGTTTTGCCTTTTAGACCATCGGAAAGCTATACATACGGTGACCCATAAATACCTCTGAGAAAGTCTCGAAAGCTTTAAACAGCGATCTTCCCTCAATAGAACAAAAGGAGGAATTTGTGCCTCATAATGCAGCTGTTTTCTGTATTATGTACGTAAACCCTGAGTGC
The DNA here is from genome assembly GCF_964212035.1 of Myotis nattereri. Taxonomy (NCBI): domain Eukaryota; kingdom Metazoa; phylum Chordata; class Mammalia; order Chiroptera; family Vespertilionidae; genus Myotis; species Myotis nattereri. The sequence continues at coordinate 37,279,339 of NC_138076.1, read as the reverse complement.
ACTCTAACCACATTCCCTGAACTTAATGTATTTGAATTGTCAGGAGGATCAGGGAGAGGCTCTGATTGAGGATTTTCCCTCTGGTATTGCTGCTTTTCTGGTCAGGGGAGGATTGATGCAATTATTTGGACAGGAAATCTGAATTCATAATTTTCTTTCCAAGTAGGACAAATGCTGGGTAGAAACCTAGGATTCTGGAGCTAATAGGGGACCTGAGCACCTCTGGTCAAATGCCTGTATTTCATAGTCCAGGGCACCTTGCTTCGGGGAAAGTGAGTTATTAGAAGTCATGTTGGTAAACAGGGCATATCTAGGCTTAGAATCCAAGTTTTTTCATGCCTGGCCATAGGGTTTTGTCCTAGATTAATTTTTAGGGGTAAGATTTTATCTTACTCTGCTGTTCTCCTTCACGTAGGAAGGCTTGAACCACCAAAGAGCCTGACCAGCTAGAGGAGCAGTGGGTACCTCTGGGACACCCAGCTACCTGGTACCAACGGGTAGAACGGAAACAGGTTTTGTAAGGGCATTAAAGGGTTTCCACCAAATCTTCTTGTATTTTCTATTATGTTGAGTACCTTAGTTTTCCCTCCTGCACTTAAAAAGCGTGTTGTTACCACACAGTATATCATTGCAATTGGATTATAAGTGTTGAATTTCAAAGAAAAGTCAGAAATTTATTTAATTCACCTTAGTGACGTACCTTATTTAGTGCAGAAGTCTTCCATCTACAGGAAGATCAATCACATCACAGATTCTCTTAATTGCACTTCACTCTTGAGTGCAATTAAAAGCATCCGTACTGCACTGCTTAATGCTTATAGTCTAAGACTTCTTAGCCTAAGGTAGGAGGTGCTTTTAAAAGATACAGAGACCTGGGTTCCACTTCCCTGTTCTATCCCCTCCAGGTTCTGGATTAATTGGTCTCAGGTGTGTGCTGGACATTGGAATTATTAGAAGAAAATGAAGCAAATCACATCAAATTCCTCAGGTGATGCTAAAGTATAGTCAGGGAGGAGATAAACATTTTCATGTGTTTACCAAAACATTACATTTAAGTAATCAGTTTTCGCGAACTTTAATATACATTTTATTTTGCTGTGTGAAATGTTACACATAGGTCTTTTAGTCTGATTTATTTGAATACATAGTATATACTTAGGATATATAGGGTGTCCCAAAAATGTATACACATATTTGAATAATTATAAAGGCAGTGTTTATTAAAATACATTTCATTTTCAAAATTGAGCTATGGGCTATGAAAGTGTGTGTACAGTTTTGGGGACACCCTGTGTAATAAATATTGATAGTGTGCTCAATGATATCTCTTCTACAACTGTGATTTTGTTGTAACTGCCTTTAAAGGCATAGTAATCAATCAGACCCTATTGAGGGGGAGCTGGACTGAGCATAAGGAGAGGTGGTCAGGTTTCATGTGTCATTAAATGATTCAAATCATTACTTAACGAAAATAATTAGTTCTTTGGCACATAATGATAGTTTTCCTCAATATCCATTCTTCTTTCTTCTTTAATCATGGAACTTCCAAATGCTAGCTGGGCACATAATTTCCCAGGATAAAAACGAAATTCCCCAATCTTTTTCACAGCTGGTGTGGCCATATAATTAAATTCTTGCTGAGGTGATGTGAGCAGAATTGGTATAGGAACCCTTCAGGAAGGATCCTTATGGGAGGGACCATGCACTTCTGCCCGTTCCTCTTCCCTCTAGCTCATTCTTTCTGGATACGTGGCCCAAGCAGGGGCAGCCTTCTTGATTAATAAGGTTGCTGCCATGTGGTAGGAATGGCCGAGGTCCTACTGATTGTGGAGCATTATACTTGCCTACATAAGAGAGGAAAATTATTTCTAGCTTCAGCCACAGTTATTTTGTGTTTTCTGTCTCATTAAGTCAACTGGATTTATAGTTCATTCTGACTGACAGTTGGATGTGTCGATACTAATTGGAGGTGGAACACAGTGAAAAGAGGGTCTGGCTAAGTCTGGAAATGTACTGAAAATAGCAGAGCCTAAGAAAGCCCATTTGAAGCTGTTGGTACTTTTTCAGAGTACCTATTTTTTATCACACTCCAGTTTGTTTTAATTATATTTTGGCTTTTTTAGTTGTCTTAATATTTTCTGTTTTCATTTTGATGAATTATGATCAAAGTTAGCAAAACCAAGAGGCAGAATGAATCAGAAAACTTGCTGCCTCAAGAAAATAAATTGCTTTATGAAGAACCTCAGATAGCACTTCCTCAAGGCCCACACCTGTCATATGGATTCTGAGCACAGTAGGTCTCAAGAATAAAGTTATTAATCAAATGGATTAAACTTGAAGATGAACAGAAATTATTTTTCACAGTAGATCCAGAATTTGAGTCCCACATGCAAGTAAACCACTGATATTTTGTTTCATGATATCAGCTATTGTACAGTGGGTTTGATACAATTTTAAAAATGTGTATTGAAACCACAAGTACCTACATGGACCAATATCAAACTCAGTTAAAGGATATTGAAATTATCTAAAAATAGTGGAAAGAAAATAGTGAAATCACAGTTCATTGTTGGATCAGAACTAGTCACTCACTATCATTGCACGGATATCTAAAGGCTTGATATGGGAATAGATGCACCAAACAGCAGGAGAGAGAAGTGGTCTTTAGCACCATTCAGGTAGTTATTCAAACTACTTGCCTATTAATCTCCACTGGCCACCATGAAACTTATGACATGTCATACACTCAATTTGTATAGAAATATTAGATAAATTAAAGTATTACAGAAAATGTTTGCCCCAGAATTTATATAAAAAAGATTGAAGTCAGCAGGGAGTGTTCAACATGAGCAAAAAAGTGTGTTAAGGTGTAAAAAGAATGGGTTATATAAGAAATCATGCCCAACCAACGTGGCTCGGTGGTTGAGTGTCAACCCATGAACCAGGAGTTCACGGTTTGATTCTAGGTCAGGGCTCATGTCCTGGATGTGGGCTCCATCCCCAGTAGAGGGTGTGTAGGAGGAAGCATTGACAAGTTGACATGAAAACCTGAACAAAATAGTATGAATTAGTATGCATTTCAGATTTCTTGATTTTTATGGAATAAAATAAATTGGAAGACTGCACATGGTAAAAGAAACAAATAAGAAAAGGATTTTACTATGAATTGAATTTTAAAATTTAAAGTGATCAAATTATTTTGACAATGAATGAGTCACAATATTTTGATTGATTCAAACCAGTGTCTGATGTAAATAGTTTATTATAGAAAATGGTTAGAAGACAGCAGAAACTATATCATTGAATCAACTAGATATGTCCAGTTCAAGTTTTACAAATACATGGAAAACTAAAAGTTCTTCTAATTTTTAGGTTCTGAGAATCAGAGTAATGATTAATTAGATTGGGAATTTGTCTCTGTAGTAAAAGATGATCTTGACAATAGAGGGAAATAATGGAGTTTCTATTCTAAGAAACATTCTCCCCAAAGTAATCTTGCCTTTATTGGGACCAGATAACCAAAGTTTGAGAATTATTCCCTTTAGATTCCCAAAGAATAGTGAACTTGTGAAAATGAAGAAATCTTAGTTTTATACTCTCAAATAAGGAAGAGATAAGGGTAATGGGCTGAATGAAATGTAAACCCATCAATTGCACCTTCAATTTTATTTTACTGAAGTGAGCAAAAAGATTTTATACCTATGTCTACCAAGGCACAGAGATTTAAATAGTTAATTATTTAAGTCATATATATTTGAAAGCCTGTTTTGGGGCCATAATTGAATTTGATTGCCATTCAGATGTTCTGCATACTTTTTCTTTTTAATTTTTTTCTCTCTGTATAATTGAAGACTATATACAATGACAACAAACTGATTTATTTCTTCTCCAAAAGAGGCAAAAACCAATAATCATGTTCTGCTATAATAGATGGAATTGAGGAATCAGGTGGTTAATTTGCTCCACATGAAGCATTGAATGGAAAACAACATCTTAGCACTTTCCTTTCTTTTTAAAAAGCAAATGATATGTCTTTCTCAAATCTAAACAAATTAGAGATACTACTGTCCCCTGATCCTTGCCCTTTTAACTCGAACAATATGGGTTGCTCAACTCATCATTATACATTGCTCATAAAGTCAGGCTAATACAAAAACTTTCTTTTACAGGTATTTCAAACTTATTTGTTAAAGATAACTTGTAAGCCTTGCTTTCCTAATTGAAGAATTTAAGTAATCTGTAGAATTTTCAAATATGTCCTAAGCAATGAATTGTTTCCATTTTTAAATATCTCAATACTTTTAGAATAAGCAGGGTAATTTCTTCATAGTCTACTAAAAGAAGAAAAGTAAAAATATGCCATCAAGCTTGACTAAAAAACATAGAAATTTAAAATTCATGGTAGGTCATTAATAGTCTTAAAAACAATTTAAATGCATATGGTCCCTCTGTACTTAGACAATAACTGGAAATCACTTAGAAATTATTTATTTTGACCCTTCCTTCTATTTTTAGATTAATTAAAAGTAATATTTATATTATTATATCTTAATTTACATTATTAAATGCTCATTATAGAAAATTTTAGAGTGCAGAAAAGTATAAAATATCACAGAATCTCACCACCATGAGATGCTACAAGTATTTTTAACATTTCTTTCTATCTCTTTGTCTCTCTTCCTCCTCTATTCATTGTATTTCCAAATCACAATCCAAAATGTTATTGCAATCCCACTGGTAATAAAATGTTTTGTCACACTTCTATCAATATTATTTGTAGTACATTTGAAAATGTAAAGGTATGAGTAGTATTTCATAGTTGGAAAAACATTTTTTAAACTACTGGTCATGATGCATTTAATTTTTCAAATATTTAGACCCTTAAATCTTCTCTTTCATGAAGTTTTGGTCATGTTTTTCCTTCAATTGCCTGTTGGGATCTTAGTATTTTTGTAATTAAATTTGTAATTTCTCATATTTATTGCATCTATTTTGCTAAAATTGAAAACAGTTGATAGTATATTTCATTGTCTTAGCAATCATCTTCTTTCATTGTTGTGTTGAAAGAACAAAATTTGCCAGTCTTAGCAATTGTGAATTTGTATGCTTTCAAATTTTTGTATTCTTAAAATCATTCTAAGTTCCAAACTTAAGATTTTAATTGGAATTATGTTTAACCTACAAATTGAGTTACAAGAAATTGACAACTTCTATCTCTGCAACTAGAAAACATGGATGTTCCTGAAGATTGATTTATTTACATCATTTAGAACATATTGTAGAAAAAAAATGTCTTTTCACAAGAAAGTAACTAGAAAAAAGGCAACAGTTTTCAATGCTTTTGTAAAAACTACAAATTTTGCTGCAAGGTTATTGTTGGTATAATGTAAAATTGTTTGATTTTTGTGTATTTATCTTGTGTGTTTCTACTCTACTGAACTTTCTTATAAATTGGAGGTTGTCTTTCTTATAAATTTTCTAGATATGCAGCCACATCAGTCATTAATAATGATACTATTATCTTTCTCTAATTATTGTCCTCTGTTTTAGTTTCACTGTAGCATCCAGAATAATGCTAAAAGGGAATGATGATTATAATCTTCTTTAATGAGATTGACTCTCCTCCACTTAATAATGGCAATGACTTTTGGTATGAGATTATGTCTCATGTTTTATTACCAGATTTTTAAAAAGCTTATAAAATCAAGAATGGTGATTAAATTTTATAAAGTATATTTTTAACCAAAAAATTGGGCAACTGCAAGGTTTTTGTTTGTTTGTTTGATACTAAAATCCTTATTATTAAAGCATCCAACATTCATTCTTGATTTTAGTGAATTATAAATGTGCTGATATTTTAGTTGGGGGTTTTATATATACATACAGAAATACATGAAGTTGATCTGTATTTTGTTTTGTTCATTATTAAATTTTGATTATGAGGATTTTGGTGCATTTATAAGATAAATTGCTCAGCTTATCTTTCCCCTAGGTGTTGAAAGACATATAAGTATCTGAAATGTAGTAAGTGAACAGTTAAAATAATTCACCCATGTGCCTAGGGACTTTTTTGGAAGTGGTCTTTCCCCCATTCATTCTTTGTTTATAGATAAATTCATGCTTTCTGCTCTTTTAATTGAGCCTGGCTGTTTTATATTGCTCTAGGGCAGTGATGGTGAACCTTCTGAGCTCTGCGTGTCAGCATTTTGAAAAACCCTAACTTAACTCTGGTGCCGTGTCACATATAGAAATTTTTGGATATTTGCAACCATAGCAAAACAAAGACTTCTATTTTTGATATTTATTTTATATATTTAAATGCCATTTAACAAAGAAAAATCAACCAAAAAAATGCGTTCATGTGTCACCTCTGACACGCATGTCATAAGTTTGCCATCACTGCTCTAGGGCATCTACCTTTTTCCTTCCTTCCTTCCTTCCTTCCTTCCTTCCTTCCTTTCTCTCTCTCTCTCTCTCTCTCTCTCTCTCTCTCTCTCTCTCTCTCTTTCTTTCTTTCTTTCTTTCTTTCTCTCTTTGCATTTTGCCTCTAAACTTGTGTATCTTTTTAATTATTTACTTTTACTTTTTTTGCATTATTTATTTCAGGTTTAGAAATAAATAATGGGGGGAAAAGTAAATATAAAAATTCAAATCCATACATCATTTTACTTTAATGTAAGAGTTTAAAGTCTCTGGTAAACTGGTATGTTTGATAGCTCATTCTGCTTTCTGCTTCTTTTTATGTTCTTACCTATCTTGCAGAGCTGTTAACAGGGTAACTGAATTAATGGTATGGTTTCTGGCATAGCATAAACTCTCATTGAACATATAGGGGGAAATAACATATTCTTGTGGTTCATTAGCTCTGAAGCCCAGCTTTCTGAGGTAAAATACCATTTCTGACACTTACTAGCTATTTGTCATTGAATAAATCACTGAATATATGATCCTCAATTTCCTTTCCTAAGAAATGGGAAAAATAAATGAACTAAATAGTTGTCAGGAATAAATTTAAAAAAATAAAGCAAACGTACAACACCTGGCATAGAGTGAGAGTTAAATAAATATTAGCTATTCTTATTCTTTGCAGATCTTTGAATCTTCCTTTTTTTGTTCTGTAATGATTTGGAAAACAGGTGTGCATCCTGTTTATAATTCCAGTGATGATTAACTTTTAAGTTTCTAAAAAAATACACAATCTAATCTAAATTTTTTCTAATTGATGAATTGCAATATAATAACTTCTTACTTTGCCCTATGTAAGGCTAAATGCAGCACACTTTTAGCAAACTTTTACATTTTTATCTTTTTGCTAATACATCTAAATTTTATTGGCATATATTAGTAACTACAGAATTTTTGTCTACTGCCTTACTTCATAAAAGATAATTTAAAATTTTATATTAATTTATCTCAGTCACAGACAAATGCTTAGATATATAATTATGTACTTGCTTAATTTTATTCAATGGTCAGTCTTGGGTTTTTCTTTTTTAAAAATTTTTTAAAAAATTGATTTCAGAGAGGAAGGGAGAGGGAGAGAGAGATAGAAACATCAAAACGATGAGAGAAAATCATTGATCAGCTGCCTTCTGCACGCCCCACACTGGAGACTGAGCCTGCAACCCAGGTATGTACCCTGACCGGGAATTGAACCGTGACTTCCTGGTTTATAGGTTGACGCTCAACCACTGACCCATGCCGGCCAGGCTGTCTTGGGTTTTTCTTTATGCTGTTCTACATATTTTTGGCATTTAATTGTTATGAAATTCTTGGTCATCTGAAGCATATTTTGAAATATGTTTTTCAGGCAATCTACATGAAAACTATTTTTTCAGTTTCCTTATCATGCCTGAAAAAAAATCTTTCCATCTCATTTGTGAATAAACAGTTATTTTGATAGAGGAAATTCTCTAATTTCTTTTTTTTTTTTTTTTTTTTTTTTTTAATTTTTTTATTGCTTAAAGTATTACAAAGGGTATTACATATGTGTCCATTTTATCCCCCCACCCTAGACAGTCCCCTAGCCTCCCCTATCCCCCAGTGTCTTATGTCCATTGGTTATGCTTATACGCATGCATACAAGTCCTTTAGTTGATCTCTTACCCCCCTACCTCCTGCCCCCCAACCCTCCCCGGCCTTCCCACTGCAGTTTGACAATCTGTTTGAGGCAGCTCTGCCTCTGAATCTATTATTGTTCAAAAGTTTATAATGGTCTCTATTATCCATGAATGAGTGAGATCATGTGGTATTTTTCCTTCATTGACTGGCTTATTTCACTTAGCATAATGCTCTCCAGTTCCATCCATGACGTTGCAAATGGTAAGAGTTCCTTCCTTTTTAGAGCAGCATAGTATTCCATCGTGTAGATGTACCACAGTTTTCTAATCCATTCATCTACTGATGGGCACTTAGGCTGTTTCCAAATCTTAGCTATGGTGAATTGTGCTGCTATGAACATAGGGGTGCATATATCTTTTCTGATTGGTGTTTCTGGTTTCTTGGGATATATTCCTAGAAGTGGGATCACAGGGTCAAATGGGAGTTCCATTTTCAGTTTTTTAAGGAAACTCCATACTGTCTTCCATAGTGGCTGCACCAGTCTGCATTCCCACCAGCAGTGCACAAGTGTTCCTTTTTCTCCACATCCTCTCCAGCACTTGTCGTTTGCTGATTTGTTGATGATAGCCAGTCTGACAGGTGTGAGATGGTACCTCATTGTTGTTTTGATTTGCATCTCTCGGATGATTAGTGACTTTGAGCATGTTTTCATATGTCTCTTGGCTTTCTGAATGTCCTCTTTTGAAAGGTGTCTATTTAGGTCCTTTGCCCATTTTTTGATTGGATTGTTTATCTTCCTTTTGTTAAGTTGTATGAGTTCCCTATAGATTTTGGAGATTAGGCCCTTATCAGATATGACATTGGCAAATATGTTTTCCCACACAGTGGGTTTTCTCGTTGTTTTGTTGATGGTTTCTTTTGCTGTGCAGAAGCTTTTTATTTTGATGTAGTCCCATTTGTTCATTTTCTCTTTAGTTTCAAGTGCCCTAGGAGCTGTATCAGTGAAGAAATTGCTTCGGCATATGTCTGAGATTTTGTTGCCTTTGGATTCTTCTAGAATTTTTATGGTTTCCTGTCGTACATTTAAGTCCTTTATCCATTTTGAGTTTATTTTTGTGTATGGTGTAAGTTGGTGGTCTAGTTTCATTTTCTTGCATATATCTGTCCAATTTTCCCAACACCATTTATTGAAGAGACTATCTTGGCTCCATTGTATGTTCTTGCCTCCTTTGTCAAATATTAATTGAGCATATTGGTTCGGGCCGATTTCTGGGCTCTCTATTCTATTCCATTGATCTATATGCCTATTCTTGTGCCAGTACCAGGCAGTTTTGAGAACAGTGGCTTTGTAATACAACTTGATATCTGGTATTGAGATCCCACCTACTTTGTTCTTTTTCAGGATTGCTGCAGCTATTCGGGGTCTTTTTTTATTCCAGATGAATTTTTGGAGAGTTCGTTCTAGATCTGTGAAGTATGCCGTTGGTATTTTAATGGGAAGTGCATTGAATTTATAGATTGCTTTGGGTAGTATGGACATTTTGATGATGTTGATTCTACCAATCCATGAACACGGTATGTTCTTCCATCTGTTTATGTCTTCCTCTATATCTTTTTTCAACGTCCTGTAGTTTTCTGAGTAGAGGTCTTTTACCTCTTTAGTTAAGATTATTCCTAGGTAGCTTAGTTTTTTTGGTGCGATGGTAAACGGGATTGTTTTTATAATCTCTCTTTCTGAAAGTTCACTATTGGTGTATAGAAATGCCTCAGATTTCTTGGGGTTAATTTTGTATCCTGCTACATTGCCAAATTCATGTATTAAGTCTAGTAGCTTTTTGATGGAGTCTCTAGGGTTTTGTATGTATAATATCATGTCGTCTGCAAATAAGGACAGTTTTACTTCCTCTTTTCCAATTTGGATGCCTTTTATTTCTTCTTCTTGCCGAATTGCAATGGCTAACACTTCCAGTACTATGTTGAACAGGAGTGGTGAGAGGGGGCATCCCTGTCTTGTTCCTGTTCTTAGGGGAAATGGTGTAAGTTTTTGTCCATTGAGAATGATGTTGGCTGTGGGCCTGTCATATATGGCTTTTATTATGTTGAGGTATGATCCTCCTACTCCCACCTTGCTGAGAGTTTTTATCAAAAATGGGTGTTGAATTTTGTCAAATGCTTTTTCTGCATCAATTGATATGACCATGTGGTTTTTTTCTTTCAATTTGTTTATGTGATGTATCACGTTTATTGATTTGCGGATATTGTACCATCCTTGCATCCCTGGGATAAATCCTACTTGGTCATGGTGTATGATCTTTCTGATGTACTGCTGGATCCGATTTGCTAAGATTTTGTTGAGGATTTTGGCATCTATGTTCATGAGGGATATTGGCCTGTAGTTCTCTTTCATTGTGTTGTCTTTACCTGGTTTTGGTATTAGGGTGATGCTGGCTTCATAGAATGAGCTTGGAAGTGTTCCTTCCTCTTGAATTTTTTGTAGTAGTCTGAGGAGGATAGGTTTTAGTTCTTCCTTGAATGTTTGGTAAAACTCCCCTGTGAAGCCGTCTGGTCCTGGGCTTTTGTTTGCTGGAAGCTTTTTGATGACTGCTTCAATTTCTTCCATAGTTATTGGCCTGTTGAGATTTTTAGATTCTTCCTGATTGAGTTTTGGAATGTTGTATTTTTCTAGGAATTTGTCCATTTCCTCCAGGTTGTCTAGTTTGTTGGAGTAGAGCTGTCCATAGTATTTTTTAACAATCATTTGTATTTCTGTGGGGTCTGTTGTTATTTCACCTCTTTCATTTCTGATTTTGTTTATTTGGGTCCTCTGTCTTTGCTTCTTGGTGAGCCTGGCTAGAGGTTTGTCAATCTTGTTTATCCTTTCGAAGAACCAGCTCTTGGTTTCATTGATTTTCTGTATTATTTTTTTGGTCTCTATGTTATTTATTTCTGCTCTAATCTTTATTATCTCCTTCCTTCTGCTCACTCTGGGGTTTTCTTGTTGCTCTCTTTCTAATTCTTTGAGTTGTAGAGTTAGCTGATTTACTACCATTTTTTCTTGTTTTTTGAGATAGGCCTGTAGAGCTATAAACTTCCCTCTCAGGACTGCTTTCATTGTGTCCCATAGGTTTTGGATTGTTGTGTTTTCATTGTCATTAGTTTCCAGGATGTTTTGAATTTCTTCTTTGATTTCATTGGTAACCCAATCAATATTTAATAGCATGCTATTCAGCTTCCAGGTGTTTGAGTATTTTGGGTTGTTTTTATTGCAGTTTATTTCTAATATTATGCCATCGTGGTCTGCGAAGACGCTTTTTATGATTTCAATCTTCTTGAATTTGGGGATACTTTGCTTGTGACCCAATATATGGTCTATTTTTGAATATGTGTCATGAGCACTTGAGTAGAATGTATATTCCGTGGCACTGGGGTGAAGTGTTCTGAAGATGTCTATTAAGTCCATCTGATCTAGTGAGTCATTTAGTATTGCTGTATCTTTGCTGATTGTTTGTCTAGAGGACTTATCCAGTGATGACAGTGGTGTATTAAAGTCCCCTACTATGATTGTATTGTTGTCGATCTCTCCTTTGATATCTTCCAGAAGATTTTTTATGTATTTGGGTGCTCCTGCATTGGGTGCATATATGTTTATCAGGGTTATATCTTCTTGTTGTATTGATCCTTTTAGTATTATGAAGTGGCCTTCCGTATCTCTTGTTATGGCCTTCACTTTGAGGTCTATTTTGTCCGATATAAGTATTGCTACCCCAGCTTTCTTTTCTTTTCCATTAGCCTGAAAGATAGTTTTCCATCCCTTCACTTTCAGTCTGTGTGAGTCCTTTCTAATGAGGTGGGTCTCTTGTAGACAGCAAATGTATGGGTCATGATTTTTTATCCATTCAGCCACTCGATATCTTTTGGTTGGAGCATTTAGCCCGTTTACATTTAAAGTTATTATTGAAAGGTACTTGTTTGTAGCCATTTCTTTTTTTGTGTGTGTGGCTGTTTTCTTTCTGGGATTTTTATTTCTTCTTTTTACACCAGTCCCTTTAGCATTTCTTGCATTGCTGGCTTGGTGGTGATAAACTCCCTTAGCCTTTTTTTGTCTGTGAAGCTTCTTATTTCCCCTTCAATTTTGAATGATAGCCTTGCTGGATAGAGTATTCTTGGATTCAGTCCTTTGCTTTGCATCACTTTGTAAATTTCCGTCCATTCTTTTCTGGCCTGATGTGTTTCTGTTGAGAAATCATTTGATAATCTAATGGGAGATCCCTTGTATGTAACTTTCCGTCTCTCTCTTGCAGCCTGTAAGATTCTCTCTTTGTCCTGAACATTTGCCATGGTAATTATGATGTGTCTTGGTGTGGGTCTTTTCGGGTTCACCTTGCTTGGGACTCTCTGGGCTTGTGTGACTTTTTTCTTCCCCACCTCAGGGAAGTTTTCTGATATTATTTCTTCCAATAGGTTTTCTAATCCTTGTTCCTCTTTCTGTTGTTCTGGCACCCCTATTATTCGTATGTTGTTTCGTTTCATGTTGTCCCAAAGCTCCCTTAGGCTCTCCTCCTGTCTTTTAATTTTTTTCTCCAACTGAAGTACAGTTTGGGTGTGTTTTGCTTCCCTGTCTTCTAATTCACTAATTCGGTCTTCCGCTTCTCCTAGTCTACTGTTGATACTTTCAATGGTGTTCTTTATTGCAGCTATATCGCACTTCATTTCTTCTTGGGTCTTAGTTAAGTTGTCGATTTTTTCATCTGTTTCTTCTTGCTTCTTGGATAAGTTGTCGATTTTTTCCTCCATCCGGTGTATGCACTCTAGGACCCTTATTCTGAATTCTTTTTCTGTCATGTTGTATGCCTCTGTATCACTTAGCTGCTTTTCTGGTGAGTCCTCCTTTTCTTTCCTTTGGGGATTTCTTTGTCTACCCATGTTTGATCTCACTGACGTATATAGATATTGAGTCGTTCAGTGGCTGCTCCCTAGGTGGCAGTGGCTCCTCGGGCTGTGGTTGCTCCTTGGGCGGTTGTGGTAGCAGCTGCTCCTCTGTTGTTAGCGGGTCTTCTGATGGGTGCTGTTCACAGCTGTTGTGGCTCTTCTGGCTGGTGGAGGGAGGCTTCACCCACAGCAGCTGTTCCTCAGACAGAGCGTGTGGAGATCAGGAGGCCGCTGTTGCTTGGGTCTGCTTTCTGTGGGGAGAAGCAGAGTTCCTCGGAGTTCACGTAGTCGCGCTGCTTGAGAGCCGTTGTTGCCGGGTTAGTAGCTGGTCTCTGGATGCTGGCGACAGTCACCCAAGATGGCACGGTCTCCGCGGCTGTGCCGGCGCACCTGGAGAGGTTTCAGCCTCAGCCTCTAACCGTTCCCTTTATCTAGGATTTCTCTGTCTTTCCTGGCTGCAGACTGTCTCAGCTGAATCTGCTCTGCTTATTCGGGCTGTATGCTACCCGTTTCAGCTGCCCGCCCTTATCTGCTCCGGGACAAGGCACCGACACGTCTGTCTAAACCTCCGCCATTTTCTCTCCCCTCAATTCTCTAATTTCTTAACTAATTCTATGAACATCATTTTCTTTTCTTTTGGAATTTAGTCTGATAGAAGAGAAATATAAAGATATTATGATGTCTCTTTAATTGTTGAAAACCAGGATTTTTGTTTTTTCTTGATCTAACATATTTGTCAAATTTTACATTCTGTTTCTGGAATGAAGAAAATATTTTTTATCTAAAGATGAAGTTACTTTTTTCAGTTCAAAGTATTTATTTTTAATTTCTAATATATATAATATATACTTATATATTACTATATATAATATATATCATTATATATATTAATTTCTTTTTTCTCTTTGTTACTTTTTCCTCCATTTGATAATCTACTCTTAATCATTTTTCTTTTTAAAAAGTATAGTTTTATTGATTTCAGAGAGGAAGGGAGAGGGAGAGAGAGATAGAAGCATCAATGATGAGAGAGAATCATTAATCGGCTGCCTCCTGGACACCCCCTACTAGAGATCTAGCCCACAATCCTGGCATGTGCCTTGAATGGGAAACCTCTTGGTTCCTAAAACAATGCTCACCTGGGCTGGACTTATCTTTTTTCTTTTTCTTTTGTATTCTGTGGTAGACTAGGAGCTAATTATGTGGGAATTCTTTCTTTTAAAGATGTTTATTCTACTTTAATCTTACTCTTGCAGTTTTTGAGACGACCTCAGGTTTTTCCTTATCTCAGATTACATTTCAACTTTTTCTATTACCTTTATGCCTTACCTTGATCTCTTTTTAGAGCAACATATTTAATATAAATTTTTTTCAATGAAGTCTCTGATTTCTTGCATATCTTTGAGAAAAATGAAATCTCTTTTCCTAAAAATTATTCTTTAACTTACAACAAATAGTTTTCAGAGATAATTCCTTGAAGTCTTTAAGACAATTGATATTTCCTTCTTTATACCATAGAAAAATCATTCACAAGGAAAATGAGGATTTATTACTTCTTTATCTTTGATTGAAGAGGCATTGTTCTAGCTTTAGTGTTTGCCAACAGATAGAAAATAAAGTCTTTCTTTGGCTGCGCTCAATATCCACTTAGGTGCTTGTTGAAAACCTGTCTCCGACCAATATCAGAGTTGTGAATTTAAAAGTAGAATTTATTCAGTACAGTTCTCCTAGACTTAGATCAACCTTTCTCCTGCCCCGCAACTCAAGAGCTTTGACTCTGGGATTGAGAAACTCTACCTCAAGTCACCTATGGCAGTTCATGGTTCTTTTCAGAAGCATTTATGTGAACAATTAGAATGTCGGACATATTCTGAAAACAGAGTTCCCCTGTCTCTGTTTCTACATGCACATCCTAAAATGTTATAAATTTGATTCTGAATATATAAATAGGGATTTGTAGCAACCAGCCCAGGAAACTAACCCCTCATCCACAGTAACCAGTCCAGGAAGCCAGCCTTCTTTATATGTCAGACCTAAAGGAAGTCTCATTCCTACCTCTAGCAATCAGTCCAAGAAGACAAACAATAACTACAATCAGTCCCAAATGATCATGACTTGATTAATAATTGACAGCTTCCCTATTTTTCACCCATGCTTCCACTTTAGCACCAACCAGAGAAAGCCAAACATACACCCCTAACCAATCATATGGAACACCCAGCTCCAAGCTTCTCCAGGCCAACAGACTCCAATCAGGGCCTACCTGGAGGCTTCCCTTTTTCTGCTATGAAACTATCCCACTTCTCTGCCTGCCTTTAAGTCTTTGTGAAATGCAAGTGATGGTGACTACCTTCAGGTTTTGAGTAAGTAGCCTTTGCCTGATCTCATTTTGTTTATTTCCAAAAATGAGATACTCTGGGCATTATGTTTTTGAAGTTCTAGGTCTTTTAGAATGCCTGTTAAAGGAGTATACCAATGCATGTTTGGGGGATATAGTGGTGTGGTGGCCACATGGGGGATGTAACTTTTACAACCTATAAGAGAGTGTCTGCATGGTGGGGTGAAGCAAGGTGGGTGGGGGATGGATGCACTTTTTTTTTTGACTCTCTAACTTCAAGCTCTTGAAAGACAGTGGGATGATGGACAGTGGCTACAAGGTTTGGCATTTTTTTTTTCAGTTATTTAATCGGGTTGTTATAAGAAATTTAGAACACCAGTTTGTGAGGATAAAGCCCATTGGTGAAAGTGAACAGAGAGCGGAGGCAGCCCTGGAGCTGAGGAACAGCTTTGATTTTTGGCAGAATTTGTGAGCCCACCCACAGCTTTCTGGTCAACCTTGCACTGTTCTGTAATCTCGTATTTCTCTTCCTCTGTGTCGAAGATCTCACCCTCCTGGTGTCTGGACTTGTGCAGCTTCTTCTTCTTGAAGTAAGCATCAGTGAGATGTTTGGGGATTTTCACACCGCTGATAGCAATTTTCGTGGAGGTCGCGAGGACAAATTTCTAGTGTGTTCTACGAAGAGGAACTCGACTGAGGGACAGAGGTCCAGTCACAAGTGGCAAGCCACTGCCCAGCTGCTTCAGGAAAACCACCCTCTTGCCTCCGTGGCGCCCGGTGAGGATGATCAGAATGGTCCCAGGAGTGATGCTGGCCCGCAGTCTCCTCACATGCTGACTGGAGGGTTTCTTGCTCTGACTCAGCAGCTTTCGAGGCACATCTTCAGGAGGATAATATCTAGGCATTTGCGGAGTTTAACCACTCGGGTACCACCATTCTTGTCGCCACCAACTGGTTTTGTGACAGTAGCAAGAACTTTCTTCTTCTTTTTCTTTTCAATCCTGGATTTAGAGGCCGAATACTTCCTTTTGTACATGGCCTTTCGCGAATACATAGCTGACCGGGAATATCTGCCAGTTCCTCTGACGAGGACGGGGTTTCGGCTGCAGTGGGGTTTCCCCTTCTTAGGGGCCTTAACCTTGCCGCCAGCACCAGCCTTCCTCTTGGCTTCAGGTTTCTTCTTCTCCCTAGTGTCCGGCTTCTCAGTTTTCTTGTCACCCGCCATCTTACAAGATGGGAAAAAAGGTTTGGCGTTTTTTACCAACATCGAAGCAGCACATACTGTTCTGTTTTAGAGAACAACACATATCCAGTCCAGCAGTTTTATTGATTAGTCTGCCTCCATCCATTTTCTACTAGAAGTTCCTCCAAAACTATACAAATGATTCACTATTATCCTTCATTTCCTGCAGTATTGTACATTTAAAATTTTTCCAGGTCCTTACACCTATTCCAAAAGGGGAAATTTGGAGATTACCAGGAATTGCTACAGAAATGCGATCTTAACCTGGAACTCAATCTATCCAGTTTTGAAATCTATAAACCTGGACTTAGATCTCTTGACTTCCTGTCTCTTAGATCATCTGCTGTTTGCTTTCACTAATATTTCCATAGCTCATCGGAGTCCTTAGCCAACTCTTTGGAATGAATTTGGAAAAGTTACTCCCCACAATAACAGCTGTAGAATTTTGAACAAGTAACTTAATCTTCTGAAGCCTTAATTTTGTGATAAAAAAGGTGGATAATCGGATTGTCAAGGCACTGAATATTTTAGGTACTTTTCATGCATCATTATGTATGATTGCTAATCCTCTCAGAAACCCTGTGGGACAGAGACTGTTGGCATTCCAATCTACAGATGAGGAAACTAAGGTTCACTAAGGTTCAGGTTGCCCAGGATCATATACCTAGTGAGTGGTAGAGCCAGAGTTGAAACCAGGCAGTCTTAATCAGGATTCTTTTTGTAAACTACAGCACTGTTTTAATTTAATTTTTATTGAATTTATTGGGGTGACATTGGTTAATAAAATTATATAGGTTTCAGGTGTACAATTCTAGAATACATGATATGTATATGGTATTGTGTGTTCACTATTCCAAGTCAAGGCTTCTTTCATCACCATTTATCCCCCCTTCACCCTCTCCTTCCTTCCCCACCCCCTTTCTCTCTGGTAATCACCATACTGTTGTCTGCATCTATGATTGTGCTGTTTTTTAAATTAATCCCTTCATCTTTTTCACCCAGTACCCCAAACCCCTCTTCCATCTGACAGTTGATAATCTATTATCTGTGACTATGAGTGTATTTCTATTTTGTTTGTTAGTTTATTTTGTTCTTTAGATTCCACTTGTAAGTGAAATCATATGGTACTTGTCTTTCTCTAACTGGCTAATTTCACTTAGCATAATACACTCAGCGTCCATCCATGCTGTCCCAAATGGTAAGATTTCCTTTTTATGGCCAAGTAGTATTACATTGTGTAAATGTACTACTCAGCTTTTTTATCCGCTCATCTACTGATGAGCACTTAGGCTGCTTCCAAATCTTGGCTACTGTAAACAGTGCTGCAATGAATATAGGGGTACATATACTCTTTCAAATTAGTGTTTCAGGTTTCTTCGGCATATTCCCAGAAGTGGGATCACTGGGTCAAACGGCAGTTCCATTTTTAATTTTTTGAAGTAACTTCATATTCCTTTCCATGATGGCTGCATCAGTCTGCATTCCCACCAACAGTGCATGAGGCTTTCCCGTTTCTCCATATCATCACCCACACTTGTTGTTTGTTCATTTATTGATGATAGCCATTCTGACAGGTGTGAGGTGATATCTTATTTGTGGTTTTAATCTGTATTTATCTGATAATTAATGATGTTAAGCATCTTTTCATATGTCTATTGACCGTCTGTATTTCCTCTTTGGAGAAGTGTCTATTCAGGTCTTTTACGCATTTTTAATTGAAATGTGTGTGGTTTTTTTTTTTTTTTTTTGCATGTGTTGAGCTCTATAAGTTCTTCATATATTCTGGATATTAACCCCTTATCAGATATATCATTGATGAATATACAAGACAGTTTTTAAATCTACATTGTCACAATTATATTTAAAAGCTGTGTTGTATAAACTTAGCTACACCTAAATTTCAAAGATTATGTGAAAAGAGGATAGGTAGGTGCAAATGACAGGGACTTCACAGTATACTGAGCTCCCCAGAATTGCAAGTGTTGAAGATTCCTGTAGGGCATGTGTCCATGACAAGGGCACAGGTCAGCAGCATGGCCTAATGGAAACATTTAGAGACACAGATTTGAATGGTGTCATAACCTTGGGGTATATTTAGTTCTGCAATTTCCTTTGGAACTCATTCCAAAAGAACTCTATGGTTTGGGACATTTCCAACCACTCTGGGGAGGAATCTGGGAGGTCTGGGAATTTGAAATTTCATCAGATCCAACATAGACAATCTTAGGGGCAAGATAGGTTTAGGAAGCAATTTATGCTTTCCACAGAAATCCCTGGACTTCTGCAACTTTCTGGAGTTTGGGGATGTGGTGAGGAGGGCCTTATGGGACTGTCTGTGTAGTACTTGGAGGCCACAGTAAGTGGCATAAAGTGAAACAATGCAGCAGTGAACAGTTATTATTCATTTAGCTGTCCAGGATTTGATTTCCTGTCTGTGCGAAGGGAATTCCCCATCTTATGAGTATTTGTGGAGAGTCAGCTATCCATTATAGAAGAAAAAAATGCTAAACACACACTTTCCCAATCCTTTTGTAGATAGGAGCACTGAATCGGAACTTCACTGTGTACAAAGTCAGAACCATGAAGGGTCCTTTTAGGTATGCAGTGGTTGGAGCAAGATCAGGTTTTCTGGGCAGAAGTGGCATCAGGGCACATATTCCCCTCTGCTGACAGGACCCACTTCTCCTAGCTACTGTGCTGTGTGCCGTGGGAGCCAGAGGATGTTAATGATCATCCAAAGCCTGAACTGAAGACATGGTCTACCTGGATCTCCTCCCAACCTTAGTATTTGTCTCCCCCCCCCCCCCCATGTCTGTTTCACAGTGTTGAGGTATCCTCATTTAGTTCATGACTATAATCCTTTGTCTTAAATCTTTTTCATTGTCCCCTGTTTTATAGCTACCTCTCAAATTTCCTTTCATCTGTAAATCCAGGCAACTGAGCATGTAAAAATTATTTGGCCAGTAACTTTCCTTAGAATTCTTTAGGTACTTTTCATTTCAGACCTTTTGTCCATCACTAATTTTTCAAGCCCAACTCTCCCAAGCATGGTCTTCTGTGGGAATAGGAGAAGCCTGACTCCTATCCATCCTTCAGGAACAGGATGATAAGGAGAGGCGTTTATTAAAATTAAGATCATAAATTTGAGAACTAGAAACATTTTGTCTTCTAGGCTCATGTGTTTTA
This sequence comes from Myotis nattereri, assembly GCF_964212035.1. NCBI lineage: Eukaryota > Metazoa > Chordata > Mammalia > Chiroptera > Vespertilionidae > Myotis > Myotis nattereri. The sequence goes on along the minus strand of NC_138076.1, from coordinate 37,259,585 downwards.
GTGGCAGCATGGGCCAATAATCTCCAAGGCTTAGTCTCCTGATTTTAGCAATCCACCCTGAGTGTCGCTGTCTGAGCACAGGCCCTGCTGGAATGCTTGTCCTTGGGTCTCTAATTTGTGAGGCCTAGGTACTGCTCTTGGTTTGGAAGAGTCCATGGTTATGCTTCTCTCGCTGGTTACCAAGCAGAAATCAGGGTCTTCATGGGTAGGTACTTAATTCACTTACTTTACATTTTGATGCTTGGAAACACAGATTTTTTAATCTGTTCACTCCCACCCACCCATTTAATTTTAAGGCAGAAGCCCTCTAGCTTGGTATTTTAGCCCATTGCTTTCAGTGTCAACTATTAACAGCAATTCTACAGTGTACCTAAGCCAATACACTCAAGAGATAATTAACATTCATAAGATTCAAATAGGAATGTAATACATACACACGAGCAAAAATGATGATAACTTGTATAAACTGACACTTACACCAAGGGGTGCCATCGAAGGACAGCTGGGGTTGAGATGCTGGAACTGTGTTCTCTAATGATACTCATAACTCTCCAGTTAAGAGATCGATTATCACCATGTCAAGGTAAAATCCCTACACTCACCTACTAATTTTTCTCTAGTTCCTCCCTCTTCTCTTTCTCATCTTCTTTTATGCATTATATATTTCTCCAAACATCCCCAAAATGGGCTGAAGAGGACTTTTGGAGAATGGAGTCTCTGGGAGTCACTTTAAGTTATATGCATCTGCACCATATTGGAAAGATGTCCCTTCACTTATTTTTGTATGTACCTTCACTCTTCCCTGCCCCCCTCAAGTCATAAAACTCACAAAGTATGAGCCCAGGGGAGCTGGGAGTTCTGGGAAGGGAGGGCAAACATTTATTGAGGTAGTGTCGGCCAAGCACTGTGCTAGTCAATTTACTTAAATTATCTGATTTTAATTTCACTGTACCTAATGAAAAAAGTATTATATCACTGTTTTTCAAATGAGAAAACTGAAGCTCAGGGAGATCATGTAATTTGCTTAAGGTCAAATAGTCAATAAAGTATTAGTAATCAAACTCAAATTATTCTGACTCCAAATGAAATCATTTCTCTACCCCACCCGCTCTCTTGCACTTCTAATAATCTCTATTTAAGAGCCCCTATTAAGAGTCTCTAAGTTTCTAGTTGTACCCAATGCAATAGCAAGACAATTGGGAAGGGATTAGAGTATATATACTTAAATAGGAAGGTTCTAGAATACAAATCATTGTCTATCACTTCTCTTTTTAAAAAATCAGTTTTATTGATATATAATCACATATCATAAAGCTTAAAATGCACTCTTCATTGGTTTTAAGTATACTTATAGAGTTCTGCGTTCATCACCATAATCTAACTTGAGAACTATACTTTTTATCAGGGGTAGTTGTTCAAGTCTACCCCTGTGTTCACTACATAAATCTGGGAGGTCCTTCCTCCCTTGTCTGAGGTGGTAGAGCATGGTGTTCCACGGCAGGAGTGAAATGATGAGATTAAACTATTATCAGGTGAAACCACCTGCAGTCCAATTTCAAAATATTTCTGTTTTCAAATGACTTCTCTGGAGGAAAGGGGCTGTAAATCCCCTAAATAAATAATGATAAATGTTCTGGTCTGTATATGTATCATAGGGATATTACTTTGGCGTGCTGGCACTTAGCAAATGAGAAATGTCAAAACACATAAACTGCTTAATCCATATTGGATCATGACAAATTGATTTGGAAATCCTGTTTTCTCCTATCAGGTGCTGCTTCTGGGATGGATTGTTTCACATTTTTTATACTGGCTTGGAGGCCTTTGACTTCTGTTATTGAGAATAGAAAGGCAATTTAGCAGTTCTGGGAGGTATCTGACAGAATGCTTTAAAATGAGTTTTTATCATCCTTTCCTGAATTGATATTTTATGTCACCCCTGTACAGAGTCATGGTTCCATCAACTTTTTTATGCTTGGAAAAATACTCTAAGTATCTATAACCATTTCCATCACCTTCCATTTATTATTTTATTCTGAATATCTATGAAGAAAGTACCTGCTTTAAAATTATGTAGAATCCTAATGACTTTGGTAGCTATCATCATTCAATTCGTAACAAACTATTGTATGTAAAACGTGTAAGAAGCAATTTCCTACCTTATCAAAAGAAGATTTTTAAGTTAATATTTATGGCCACATTTTTGGTTACTTTTTTACATTATTCTTAATCAGTCACTTTTTTGTAAACTTATTAATAATAATAGATAGCACATAAAACATTTCTTTTGTGTCATCAAATCCTTACCTAAAACTCACAACAACTCTTTAAGGTAAATGCTATTACCTGCCTATTAGAAATGAGGAAACTGATACACAAGTTCAATAACTTACCCGAAGGTCATTCATTGGTGATGGGTGACAGTGCTTGGATTTGTTAGTAAGGAGTTCATGACATATTCCTTTAATAAAGAAAGAAAAGAAGCTCTATTCTCTTTTCTGAATGAAAATACAGTATTCTTTTTTACTTTACTTGGCATTTTTAACATAAACTTAAAGCATTACAAATACCTGGAATATGTATTTCTCAAGCATATATTGTTATTTCTTAGTAATATTGTTACTTCAAGGGCACACAAGAAAGTCACTAAATCAAGTCATACAGTAACACAGCTAGTGATAGACAATGTCAATCAATGGGTTTGAGCATTACTGACTAAGGAGTTTGGGGTTCTACTCCAGTCCTCCTCCTCACCCCCAGATAATTGGTTATGAAATGCCAGCAATCATGTCAGCCTATTATACTTCTACTCTAACTTCAGCTAAGGCTTACCTTAGTCTGTTGTATTCCTAACAATAGAAGCAGTCCCAGGGTGGGTCACATGGTGAAGCCCTCACATCAACATCATGTGGGAAGACAGGCCTACTACTGACAATGTGAAGGATCATAAGAAGAATGCTCTATGCCAGAGATTATAACTGGTGAAGGCAAGCCAAATATGGCACAAATGTGTTTAGTTTGGCCAGATGAGTGCATTACTTTTTTAAAATTAGCTGCCAATGTTTAAAAAGTGGAAGATTTCACACACATTCAGATTTTTCTTCTCATGAAACATCAAAAGAGCTGGAAACACTGGGTTTTTATCTGCAATGCCAGCAACAGATTGGGCCTAAAGATAGCTGCCCTGTTTGATGAATCATTCATTGTCTAATTCACCCCAGTGCCCAGCATGCACCCTTTTCTTACCTCATTCACTTATATTGTGTATTAAGGGGACAATCATTGTCATTCAAGTTTATGATCCTGCCTAAGCACATTTGTTGTTCTCAATTCTTCTGATGACTAAATCTGTCATGTGGTTGAAGAATTCAGTTGTTTCTTGGCAGTTTCAGACAAAAAGGAGCTATAAAGTTTTTTTCTATTGACAAATAAATCATAGAAGCTCATTCAAAGGCAAACTTTAACCTTGAACTAGATGCCAATGGGCAAGTATAGAAGTCCATCTATCTGGCTCACTGAATGTAGTTACATAAACGTACTGCATGTTGTGTTCCTGAACAAGTGGAATCTAAGAAGGAGGTTAGGGTGCAGAAAGTTCATATGGATGTGTTCCTGGGACTATCACCTATAGACGGCAGGGAGAGAAGTAGGGTTGGGCAGGGAGAGAAATCAGACTGTGATGTTGTGTTAGTGAGGCCTCAGGCAACGAGGAGCTCTGAAACTGAGAAGACCCTTCAGAGTTGTCCTGAGTTGGAAGAAGGGGCCTGGGTCACCCTGGGAAGGAGGCATATTTTTGGCAAAAGTACTTTCTTGAGCCAAAGCAATTCCTAAAGAGGGCTGACAACTAAGGCTACCTGTCAGCAGCAGCTCCAGAAACTTCAGGAAAAGTCCCACATTCCTGAAGAGGCCACTGGGCTTCCCATAACAGCCTCCAGGAAAAAACCATAATCTCCTCAAATATAGTTCTGCAAAATAAAACAGAAACCTATAAGCTTCTTTAGATGAGCCGTGTTTAAATGCTGGATGATTATACCATACTGTGAGGTGGTTCTAGCTGCCCTGTGGTGAACCTGAGAGTCTCCTACAGCCTTCAGGCAAGTCTGGCACCTTCAAAAGCAGGAACTCTTGCAATACTGATCTTCATTTCTTTATGACAGTAATCACTCCACCTCCCCACTATGATAATTATTTAAACAGTTGTCAGTTTCTTCCTTCCCTCCCAACTAGATTGTAAATTCCATAGGGTCTGGAATTCTTGTTTTAAATCATCTTTTATTGCTTAAAAATCATAACACGGGGCTGAACACAAAGTCAAGGTTCAATAAGGTAAAGTGAATAAACGGGTGATTAGAGTATTGAGGATAATGTAAAAACAACCTAAATTAACATCAAGAAATAATTTTGTCTCTACCTTCAAAATATATCTTAAATGCTGAATAATTCTCATTGCCTTCCATGCTCCTACCTGACCCAAGCCACTATCATCTCTCCTGGTTTACTTCCCAAGAATTCCCTGCTTCTTTGAATACTTTTGGTCCCCGCAGTGTTCTCCACAGAGCAGTGAGAACGACCTGTTGAAATGTAAGTCTGCCAATATGAGTGGGTGGTTGAGCATTGACCCATGAACCAGGATGTCACTGTTTGATTTCCGGTCAGGACACATGCCCTGGCTGTGGGCTCAATCCTCAGTAGGGGGCGTGCAGGAGGAAGCCAATCGATGATTCTCTCTCATCCTTATGTTTCTATCTCTCTCTAAAATCAATAAAAAACATATAGAAAAAAAGAAAAGAAATATAAGTCAGGCAACATTGCTCACCTAGAGAAGACCTCTGATGGTTCCTGATTTCTTTCAGAGCAAAAGATAATATCCTTACAATGGCCAACAAGGCCTTATACAATCAGTCCCCCTTCCTCTCTGACCTTGACTTCATCACTCTCCCCACTCTCAGTCAGCCTGGCTACACTGGCCTCCTTGCGCTCTCCACCTCAGGGCTTCCACATTGGATGTTTCATCTGCCTGGAATGCTTGCCCCTACATATCCACAGCTCCCTCCTCACTTCCTTAAAATCTATTCTCCTTTGAGAAAAGTCTACTTTGAAACTTAAAATTTCAATGTTTAAAATTGCAAGGCTTTCCCTAACACATCTGATTCTGATCCTACACTATATTTACCATAACTGGTACCAGCTATATTATTTACTTTTTATATTCTCTGACTTATTTTTAAATTTAATTTAATTTTTAATCCTCACTCGATATGTTTATATTGGTTTTAGAGAGAGAGGAAGGAAGAGAGAGAAACATTGATAAGTTGCCTCCCATTTGTGCCTTGACTGAGGATCGAACCCATGACCTAGGTATGTTCCCTGACCAGGAATCAAACCTGGCCACCGTTTGCTGTATGGAATGATGCTCCAACCAATAGACCCACCCAACTAGGGCTCTGATTTATTCTTAATCAGTTCTCATTAGAATGTAAGTCCTATAAAAGTCAGATTTTGTTGTTTAGTTTTGTTTAGTGCCTGGAATAGTGCTTGATTCAACAAATTCTGATGAATGAAGAAAGAGGACTTTCTGCAGATTTCTGCTTGATTGTGAAATAGGAGGAATATTTGACCTTCTGGGGGAGGGGATATTCCCTGGCAAGCTTGTCCATGAAGACAATGGTTTGAAACCTGAGACCCTGTGTATCTATTTGCTTCACGCTATCTTATCTACAAAGTGGCTCTCTTTGCTTTTACATTTGGTGAGTGGAAAATGCTCCCCGCTCTGACCCAAAAAGTCCTTCACTTGAAGTCCTGAGCAAAGTGGCTGTTAGCTATACCCACATGTCATAAATCCTGGCCTCCAAAAATAATGTAAATTTTCTCTCTTGTTTCCAAATGCCTACCCTCTGGGAGAGACCCTGGTTGCTCCGGCTTGGATCACCTGTCCTACTCTCTAACGGAGAGGGGAAATAAAGTCCCCAGGCTGCCCGAGGCTACTCCTATGGTCATGTGCACCCAGCCAGTAGCACTGTGTACGGAAGATAATCACTCTTTGGCCTTGAACCGCAGGGAGTGCCATCTCCTTAGCAGCCACTTTCTTCAGATTCCTAGGTGCATTTTGCTTCTGTTGCCTTTGTCACCCAGGGCATTTCTTCCTGATTCCTCCTTTCAGTTTCTCCCCCCCACCACCCCTTTTATTTTTCTGACCACACCTACACTGTTCTTTGTTCTTGGTAAGAATAACAAGAAGCTCAGGCAATGCTAGTTCATTGTTTCTAGGGCACAGGGAACGCATTGGAAAAGGGCCCACTAGGCACTGCCTTTCAGTCTCCTTGGTGTGAAATAGGCCTTCTCACATTATGAGGCTGATTGAGGCCATGAGTCCTTCTTGGTTGTCTGGACAATTTTCACTCTGTCTCTTATACAGCAAGTTAACCACGTGGGGGCATTTCTCTCTGCAGCAGACAGGCTAAGGAGCCTGCTGGGAATGAGGCTGGCCCTGCCAGATCCTTAGCTTTCCTGATCAAAGCAGACAGGGGAGCAGTAAGCAGCAATCAAGTTCCTTTAAGACCTGCCTTACTGAGAGAAAGGTTGGTTTGTTCTGGTTTGTACTCGGCTGGCAGGGACTAAAGTAATGATATTCTATTGTACTTTGTCCAAAGCAACCTTAGGAAATAATTTACGACCACTTGTTATTTTTCCCTCAAAATTAAACTTGTGGATGAGTAACATTGTTAGGCTTTAGCTAAGCCTGCCTTTCTGACGCTTTTTTTTCCTCAGACTTGGAAACTCAAAAGATAATGTAAATTTGTTGCTTGTAAGTCTTGAATGTCTTCTCACAGGGACAGGGCAGGCTTGGATGAAAGATGACAACCAAGGTCCAGGTTATTTTTTGAGCTCTTCTGCAGACTGGATTTTTTGCTCCTTTTTTAGGAAATGTCCTCCAATGCTGAGCTGCCTGTGGGAAGAGGGGCAATTCTACATGGGGCAGGTAGGAGCCATTCTGATGAGCTGAGGAGGGAAAAGGGGCATCCTGACACTTGTTGGGCTGTGCGGATCACCTACCAACTGTCTCCATGGGCTGACCTTTGGTATAAAAAATAGATAAAGCGATGCATGCTGGCAGAGTGAAAAGCACCATTAAGTGTAAACCAAGGACCATCAGCTGAACCGAAAGATGAAGAAATGCAAAAATTAATAGATGGTGCCCTGGGTGCATGTGCAACTGAACTGCTTTATCTGGAGGCTAGGATGTCAGTGGATGGGGCCCCACAAGGAGAGGAAGAGATGCCAAGGGTCTGGCTGAGATTTCTGGCTGATGGTGACAGGCAGACCTGCCAGAGCCATGAGCTGGCAGGGCTGAGGGGACTGGGTCTGGGGAGGAAGAGAAGAAAACGTGCCAATTATGAGGAGGGTTCATGAACCAATCCCTCTCCCTCTCTCTGACAATTGAAGGGAAATGAAAAACAACAAGAAATTGACTATCACCTATGTGTTTCACCCTTAACTTGTAGCTGTTTCATCTTCAACTTGTAGCTGTGAAAATATTTTTTGCTACTTGCTTTTACTGTGGATAGTCCTGTACCAATTGCATGCCCATGATGTTATCAAATAACGAGAGGCTCAGTGCATGAGATTTGTGCACTGGGGGGGTGGAGGCAGGGGGATCCCTCAGCCCGGGCCTGTGCCTTCTTGCAGTCTGGGAGCCCTCGGGGAATATCCAACTGATGGCTTAGGCCCGCTCCCCGGACATCTTTAGCACTGCTGCCTGCACCGCTGCTCTTGCCTGTCATGAGCCTGGCTCCTGTGTTGAGCATCTGCCCCCCCCCCCCCCCCGCCCCCAGGGTGGTCCATGTGCATGAACAACTGGTCATTCTGCCATTCAGTCAATTTGCATATTAGCCTTTTATTATATAAGATGCTTCTTGCTTTATTCCTGGATGGGGCTCAGTTTTCTCTACAGAATGTTAGAAGGCTTGAAACAGGACTGGAGAAGTGCTCTTTCTTTCATGTCTGAAGTTTCTGCTCAATGATTTGAATCTCTGCTTTAATGCAATTTCAACAATTGAAAACCTAGAGAACTGCCAGCACAGATGCTAGTTTATTTTGTATGTCTCTAAATGAAAACTGAAATCTCATATTGGAGGAAAGTCAAGCACCCCTCCACTCCCCTGCCAATGGATCTGTAACTTATTTATCAAGCAACCTCAGCTCAATGGAACGAGGAAAAGTAGAGAAAGACAGAAATGCTATCTGCTGCAAGTCTATCATACTCTCTGTGAGTCCGTGTCAGTGGATTTGAAACTGTGGTCCACAGAGCTCTAGCTTTTGATGAGATGGTGTCCTGGGGACACTCCAAGCACCAAGCAGATGGTCTCCTACCCTCTGAAGTTCCACTGGATCCATTGTATCTTGGGATTTTCTGTCATATTGGCTTTAAAAATGGTTACTCTTAGGTAAACATAAATTTGAAAATTGTTTCAATATAATACTAAGTCTTCATAACATTCCTGTGGGTTCACTATCATTTTCATTTTATAGATGAAGTAATTAAGGCCACAGGCACAGAGGTTGGTAAATGGCCTCACTCAGTCACTTTTTCTCTGAAGTCTTTCTGCTGAACCATTCAGAAGTAAGAAAACAAGTCTCTGGAGAATTTTTAAAAGTTTATATACTACAGCTCATAAAGGAGTCCCAACTTTCACTCATGTCTGTATTTATCACTAGGGTGGTAGCTATGATGACCAGATTTCTAGCCATTCACTCAACAACATTCAACAAATATTTATTGAATCAGGAGTCAACTAGAAGTCCGCTTAGACCCAAAGCTAGGCTGTGAGGGTATACAGTGAGAGGGAGTAAATGACAAACCATACATTTATGTTCAATTTTACGAAGCACAGACCTTATATAGATAAGCAGTATTAAGTCTGATGGGACAAAATAGCTGCCCAAAGAAGATTTGCTGAGAGATAATGGCCCAACCGCAAAGGTGGAGGCAGAAGAAATACTAGTATAGAAAGGAGACACAAAAGCTATGGATTTAGCTCTTTTGTGTGATGATAATATCAACTGTCTTCTATTAAGTTCTTATTATGGTTTATTAATATTATTTAATTCTTCCAGCAGCCCTTTGAATAAATAGTGACCATGAACATCTATTTACAAATGAGAAAGTCATGTAACTCCCTGAAGTTCAAGGCCAATGAGCAGGCAACTGCATGTTGAAGGGTCTGCTATGCTCTGGCTCCACTCAGCCAATAACACCAGATAGAGTAGTTTGGGGAAATCACAGTCTTTATATTTTACTGCAAATCCAGTTTCTATTGCTTGTTAGACCCAAATTAGATCCCCATGCTCCTTTTTTTCTTGCTGGGGGCCTTAGTGATTCTCACAGTTCCTTTCCTCTATAAAACTCAAAGCATCCCCATAAGCCTCGTCAGCTCCCCACCTGGCTCTCTGCAACTGGCTCCCCTAAGACCAGTGTAGGACCTTTGTATCCTAAGAGTTCTAATCACTGTGGGGAATACAGGCAGGAAGAGACTCACAAACAAACCTGGGCAGCTCTCGAGCTTGGGAACCTTAGTGGTCAGGATGCCGGACTAATGATGATGACCTTGCTCTGAAGACAACTTCCGCTAGGGTACATCTCACATGTCTTTTATTGTCTCAGTTTGTGGGCCTGGAGATATAATGGGGTCATAATAGGAGACAGCAACTAATGGCCACCTAGGTGCTCACTCCTCTCTTGTGGGCAATTGTAAGTTTTAAAAGTTTTCAGCGTCCTCGTCTCACTCTTGAATATTTTCCTTTGGGTGGTTTCCACAAATCTGTTTTCCTAGTTTAAAAATGAAATTAGACTATTTTAACATCCTTTATGCACTCTTCACTATAAAACAATAATCAGGCCTTACTGGTATGGCTCAGTGATTGACCCACGAACCAGGAGGTCATGGTTTGTTTCCTATTTGGGGCACATGCCCAACTTGTGGGCTTGATCCCCAGTGAAGGGTATGCAGGAGGTAGCTGATCAGTGATTCTCTCTCATCGTTGATGTTTCTCTCTCTCTTTCCCTCTCCCTTCCTCTCTGAAATCAATAAAAACATATTTTTAAAATATCACAATAATCAGGAATGCTTAAAATTCTAAAAAAAAATTTTTAATGTCATTGGGAGAAGTCACAAGTTAAATTTTTTTACACAGCCTTGTATGGATTCCATGTCAAAATAAATCCTTTTAGGCTTCGTATCCACCCTTACACTTCTAAATCAGAGGTTTTCAAGTGACTCCAGCCAGGTTGGTTTTCAACATTTAAGGGAGAAAACTACTATCTCCCTAATTGTGATTTTGATTTATCAGGAAATGCAGAATCAAAGCCAGACAGTATTTATCCTCTGTTTATCATTGATTTATTATTTATCAAGCATTTCATATATGCCAGGCACTGGGGAGATCCAGAGTGAGTCAAACAGACAGGAGACCTGGCTTCGTTGAATTTATATTCCAGTGGAGAGAGACAAATAACAATGTAAAAAGGAAATAAAAAGAAAGCTAATTTCAGATAGTGAAAAGTGAGATGAAGGAAACAGGTTCGTGTGATAGAGACCCAACTTATAGCTGGGGGAGAGGAGACTAGATTAGGGAAGGCTGTGGATAGTGGACACCTTTCAGCAGAATAGGAGCCTAGAGGGAGAAGTGTTCCAGGCAGATGAACTATAAGTGCAAAGGCCCTGAGGTTGGAATTAGCTTCTTTCAAGGAGCAGAAGGACTCATGTGGCTAAGTGATGCAGGGCGAGTAGAGCAAATTCTGGAAAAGCTGAAGTAGAAGAGAAGGCTGGGCACAGATACAAGGCCTTGATATGGAGTTTGGATTTTTATTTATTTATTTATTTATTTATTTATTTATTTATTTATTTATTTAAAATACTTTATTTATTTAAAGTACAATAATTTTATTGATTTTTTACAAAGAGGGAGAGGGATAGAGAGCTAGAGACATCAATGAGAGAGAAACATCGATCGGCTGCCTCCTGCACGGGATGTGCCCACAACCAAGGTACATGCCCTTGACCGGAATCGAACCCAGGACTTTTCAGTCCAAAGGCCGACGCTCTCTCCACTGAGCCAAACCGGTTAGGGCTGGAGTTCGGATTTTATTCTGTGTGAAGTGGGAAGCCATTGAAGAGTTTTATTCAGGAAATGAATATAAATTGAAAAATGTTAAAAATGGTCTGTCTGGATTGTAGAGAAGTGAAAGTACAAGCAGAGAGCTTGTCAGGTGGTTAGAAAAGTCCAGGCAGGTTGGGATGGCCTTGGGGCCAGGTAGGATGCAGTAGAGGTAGGCAGCAGTGGGGAACTTTTAGGTATATTTCAGAGGCTGACAGGACTTGGTGGTGGGTTGTATGTAGGGAGTAAAGGGAAGGGAAGGAGGCAGCAAGGGTGATTCACAGGCTTTTGGCTTGAGCAACAATGTGAATGGTTGGTGGTGCCATTTACTGAAATGGAGAATACCGAGAGAAGATTTAGGGTGTAAGTCACAAATCTGCTTTGTATGTTGAGTGCGAGATTCATAATACTCATCAAAGTGGAGATCCTGGGAGGAGGAGGAGAATTGAACAAAGGGAAGATGAGAAGGTGCAGTTGGTGAGATGAGTGGGAAACTACAGAGAGTCGTCATAGAAATCAACAGAAGAAAGTGCTCCAAGAAGGGAGGGTTGGCCAACTCAATCATGTTTGCAGAATCATGATAGCTGAAGAGGGATCACTGGATCTTCCGACATGCGGTTCACCTATAACCTTGATTTCGTCGGTTTATAGAGAGAACAGAAATCCAATAGAACTCTATTGTAATATAAGAAATCTGATTGTAATTCTATTGCAAAATTGGAAATTGAATTGCAACATCAGTTGTGGTGAATGAGAGGTGAAAAGTAGAGGTACCAGAATAGCACTTAGTTGAGGTCATGCTGTAAAGAGGAATGTAGACCTTGGCTGGTCAAGGTATTGTATGCTAATTGTAAGGTGGGAAATTTATGGTATACTTTTATTTTAAAGGGAAAGTTCTAGTAGTGAGGGGGAATGTAAGTATGGAGAAGAGAGGGGAGATGAGATCCTTTCTGATAATAGTCAGGTGAAGTCTTTGTGAAGGTAAGTAAGGATGGGATTCGGAGCACTGAAGGAGGACTAGATTTTGGTACAATCTGAGGCACTTGATCCAGGGTATAAAGAGAGAAGGCAGAGAGTAGATATAGATATGACAAAGCTGGTAAATTTGGTGGTGAGAATATAAGGGTCTTCTGTTTTTTCACTATGACATAATTAGAAACAAATTAAAAAACATTTGCAGACATGTTTTAGGGAAAATTCATTTAAAAATGTAAAGGGGTGTGGGAAGCAGGTTGGTTGCTTAATGTGGTGGCTCATCAAGCTATCCAGAATGAGCTGTGTCCGTGGGGTTTTGCATAAATGAGATCTTAGGCAAAGGTGTCTTGTTAGACATCAGCACCTACTGGTAAAGTCTGGACACTGCAGTCCAGAGCCGCTGAATATTAGCAGTGCAGAGCTTCCTACTTCACCGAGAATAAAATTCAAATTCCATCTTAATGCCCATATTTAGACCCAACGTCCTTGCTACTTTAGCTTTTCCAGAGGGTTCTAGGCAGAAATCTTTAGCATCAGAAGATAGCTAAATGGAAACCCTGAATATGAGAAAGATGCCAAAGGAAACATGATTAATAATTAATACCCTTCGTGCTGATTTCTTAGAAAAGTGGATTCTTTGGGAATAAAGTTCTCATTTTGTAATTAAAGTTTGTGAGATGGTGGAACTTTTCAGAACTATAGTTAAATGCAAGAAGTCTGGGTCCATTAATAGTTCTGTTCTTCCTTTGTTTTCAAGGTTTGCTCAGCTGGCCCTTGTTACTCAACAAATGTATGGAGTCCCTCCATCTTACAGAGGAAAGCTCTACACTCCTCTTTCTTAGGCAGCCCTTTAGACACCTATGTTCCTGAGGACTTGTTTGTCATTTTGCTCTCCACATTATGTACTTTTCCTGGACAATATCATCCACACTAAGGGCTTCTCCTATCAATTATGCCCTCTGATGACCCAGACATCTGTGCTTAGACCTGTCTCCCCAACTGGAGATTGGGTCTGGTGGCCAGCACCTCACAGAAGTCTCTTGTGAGTATCCCATCATCAATAGCCCAAATCAAAATCAAACTGGATTGTCATCTTCCCCACTTTCAAAACCTGTCCTACCTGTGGTCTGAAGGTTGGTAAATGCAATCTTCTTCATAGTTGCCCAAGAAAGAGAAAAAGGAACTAAGATCTCTGTCCCTTACCTCTCACATCTATTTGGTTCTCAGTGTCTCTTGAATCTGTCCTCTCTTTTCTTTCCCCTTTCTCTTTTTTGCCTGGACTTTTGCAAGAGCAGCACTAGCTGGTTCTTCTATATGTAGTCACTCTCTTTCCATTCCTTTTCCATGACCCACTTCTCTACTCCCTTTTCTTGTTCTTCCTCCACAAGTACAAGCTTCTGCTTCACCAATCTACTTACCACTATGAATAGGCCAAACTCTCATCTCCATGCCTGGTACATGCTTCAAAATACTTTCTATTTATAAATAATTGATTAATCATCAATTAACTCTTTAATTAATTAACTCATCCACCTTTTTAAATTTTCTTTTACTTCGTTATTCATTGACTTTTCAGCACCAAGGCACTGAGATGGAGCCCTTTTCCTTTAAGATTCAACTCAGTATGGCAGTGTCAGTGATGCTCCATGACACTCATCTGACCTAGACCCAGTTGGGTGCCCCTCTTCGTGCTTCCACATCACTATTGAAATTGTCATCACACTACTCTGCACAGAATGTTATTGTTTACTTGCTTATCTGAGAAACCTAGGAAATGAGATTCATGGGTCTGTTCTTCATCTCTCTGTCCCAACCAGACCCCTGGTTGTGGCTCAATAATAAATACTGATTTTGTGAAGACAGAAATGAATGAAGGAATGTTTGAACAATCTCTGCCGCCCCCCCCGCCCCCCCCCCCCCACACATCTCTTTTTAGAAGCTCGAACACTACCGTGTTTATACTGGCCCAGTTATATAGGTTTCCTGGTAGCTTGCTATAAAAGCACTACTATTTGATCAAGGGATCAGGGGGGCAGATTAGATAGTCTGTTAAAAGTTCCTCTCAATTCCTTCCTGGTAACGTATCCATGGATATGAAGGGTTACCCAATGTGACAAGGCTGACAAAAGATCTAGTGCAATCCTAGGATGCATAAATAGGAGAATGGTATCCCATTCACAGAAGATAATAAGCTCCCCGCATTCAGCAGCAGGTGAATTGTGATTGATTCTAGGTTCCTATTGAAGTAGGAGAGCCTCTCTCTGACATCTATGAAGAGAGGTCAGTGGGTAATGAACCTTATATAAGCAATGGGTCAAGGTGCTGTGGATGTCCTGTGGGGAAAAGAGACATCATCACAGAAATGAGCCTTCATGTATTTAAGGGCTGTTATGTGGAAGGGGAATTAAAATTATTCCATTAAGCTTTCAGAGCTAGGCTTTTCTGGCAGAAATTACCCACAGAGTAGATTTCAGCTAATTATAAGAAAGAATATTTTAACAATTGAAAATGGGCTGCCTTTTATATTACTGAGTTTCTCAGTGCTAGTGATGTGCAAGAAGAATAATTACTACTGGGTAGGTACATAGTCTTTTCAGTCTCTTCTATACCTAAGACTCTACTGTTCCAAGATGGCAACCTTGCTCTCCTCATCTCCAAAAAGGATTCAAGAAGACATGGAATTTAAGTATATTGGGACAATTTAGGTGGCAAGGGAAATCATTTCTGGAAGACAATGGTATTTATGAATAGATCCATATGAAGATTTAGGAAATCTCAATTGCAGATTAACTTGAACAAAAGTCTGGATAGTCATTTTATTAAACTGATTTAACTTGTTCAAAATCAAGAGGAAGCAAATAGGCAGGCTTTTAATACCTCCAACTTATAGTTTAGTTTGACCTACATAATGTCTTCCCCCTTGCCAGGAATTTTTGAGCATGGGGATATTTTAAATAAGAAAAACAACAATAAATAAAAACAGAAAAGGCAGAGGAGAGATTAGTTATTTACCACTTCATCAACTGTATTGCTAACTACATTCAGCAACTTGATTGTAACATCTTACAGAATCCAAAATGATTGTTTTAAAAAAATTATTCTTGTGAAAAATTCCAGGTATTTATTTATTTTTTATCTTAACTATTGCCAAACATTTATGTATTTTTAGATGTCTGAAGATTTTTTTCTTGCAACTAATTTTTATTTCTTATGTGGCATTTATGCAGATAGTTTTATTTTAACAAATCAATAAATATATATTTTATTTTAATATTAAGGTGTGAAATTCCAATCACTATTATATTTTACAGTTTATGTATACTATCTTTCCTTACTATATGTATATAACTTCCACTATCATTAATAAGAGTTATAAAATGAAAGCACATACTCATTAGTCTCTACTGCACTTCTCAAGGTTATCCTAAGGTTCAGGAAGGAGTTTAATGAGCACCTAATGAGAACTCTTATACCACTGATTAAGAATATTTATCATGTTTGTGATATGGATATCACAATCTAACACTGGGAAGTTAGTAAAAAAAATTGAGCTCCAAATACCCTCTTTTGTTATTAATCACATATGTGAAAGGCACTTTGTGTTGACAAAGTTATGCCCTTTAATTGAGTTCATTAATACTTGAAATCTGCTAATCTCATAAGGAATTCATCACAATTTAAATTTCATGCAGTATATGACACTTCTGTAATAATTAATATTATAGGAGATAGGAAAAAGAAGTTGGGTCATGTTTTAAAATAGAACTTTCACCAATTAAAATAAAACTGCCTGTTTAAAACTGAGTTGAATTTGTTGCTACTGCTTTGAAGAATAATCTGTGAATATCATGTGTGTGTAGTCAGTCTAAATAATTCAGTCAACTTTATTATCTGTCCATTAACATGGGTTCTTCACTGTACATCTTAAAGAAGAGAAAAACATGCCTAAGATATTCTGAAAACCCCAACTAACAATTTGATTTGAATCTTTTAATCTGTTTTACTTGCTAGGTTTAAAATTCCAGGTAAAATATAAAATGAAATTATTTATACAGGCTCTTCAGCAACTTTATTCATTTTTAGTTAGTTTTCAGGACAGTTTCAAAAGTTTTGACATTTCCATTGGTTTTGACTTTGTACTACAAGTTAACTTCTTTTGTAAGCACTTACCGAAAAGCTTCTTTCCGTGGAATTGATAGGTTAATGAGAGGCCTAAGTTATGGAATGGTGGTTGTAATGATCAAATGAGGCAATATATGTAAAATTGCTTTATAGTATAAAAGGCTGTACCTGTATGTAATTTGTTTTCATTGGATATCCATGAAAATGGTTTGTAAAGTCAGTAGAATCTGAATGGAAATTTGGAAGGTTGTAATAAATATGTGGAATGCTCAGTGTCCAAGAAGCAGGTTTTTGGTGCTTTCTCTCTCTCTCTCTCTCTCTCTCTCTCTCTCTCTCTCTCTCTCTCCTCTATATTTCTGTATCTGCCTTTCTCTCTTTCTCACACACACACATGCACCCACACATATATTTCAATGGGTTGTCTTTTTATCTATACTTCCTGTAAACAGACTACTATTACATTTTGCACAGACTGAATTCCTTGATGAGAAAAATATATATATTTATATACTGTCATTCAAATTGATACTTAGTAGACTTCTTAAACCATAATGATCAAGAGACACATGTAGGACCATATAACAAATGTCCCAGGAGGTGGAATTTGGGAAAGAAGACTAAAAATGAGTCAGTGACTATCATGGTAAGAACTGGGGAGCTTTGCTATAACACTTCTAGAGCAAAAAGAGAAGGACATGTAAGGTGTGGGGGGGAGGGGGCAGGCAGGGAGAGTACTTTGGTACAGCCTCCTGGTTAGGAAAAAGAGAAAATCTAGAGTCACTGACAGAAGTCCAAATATGAAAGCATTATTAATAATTCTATACAGACATTATTTTACTTATGAATATTTCTCAAGTGTCATCCAAATGAGTGATCACTAGAACCAATAAAATCCAATTGATAATCACCAAATTTCCCTTTGGAAAATGTCATTTTACCTTCTTTATAATAAGACTAATGGCCCGGTGCACGAAAATTCATGCATTTGGAGGGAGGGGGATGTCCCTCAGTCTGGCCTGCACCCTCTCACAATCTGGGACCCCTCAGGTAGGGTCTTTAGGCCTGGCCTGAGATCAGGGCCTATTGGGGTTTCCTTCCCCTGGCTGAGGGCAGCTGACCCCACCCCTGCCACTGCTTGCCATCTATGCAGCACTGCCCCTCCCCGCCCCCCCCCCCCCCCCGCCACCTGTGGCCTCCCTCTGCAGGCGACAGGCTGGGATGCGATGGCTTGGCTGGCCTGGGCCTCCCTCTTTCTTTGCTGGGGGGAGGGCAGTCCTGTGAGGGGCCTTCTGCCTACCTGATCACCCCTAACCACTTGCCTGCTACCTGATAACCCTTAACTGCTTGCTGGGGGGCGGGGCCTGACTGGCAAGGGGCCATCTGCTTACCTGATCTCCCCTAACTGCTGGCCTGCCTACCTGATCACCCCTAACCACTTGCCTGCCTATCTGATCACTCCTAACCACTCTGCCTGCCTGCCTGATTGCCCCTAACCGCTTGCTTGGCAGGGGGGGTGGGGGGGAAGCCCAGCGAGGGGCTCTCTGCCTACCTGATCTCCCCTAATGACTTGCCTGCCTACTTGATCACCCCTAACCACTGGTCTGCCTACCTAATCACCCCTACCTACTTGTCTGCCTACCTGATCACCCCTAACCACTTGCCTGCTACCTGATCACCCTTAACTGCTTGCTGGGGGCCAGGGCCTGCCTGGCAAGGGGCCATCTGCTTACCTGATCTCCCCTAACTGCTGGCCTGCCTACCTGATCACCCCTAACAGCTCTGCATGCCTGCCTGATTGCCCCTAACCACCAGCCCACGAAGGGGCTGTGGTGGTCTGGTCTCTAGCCGTATCAATCATGACACCTCTAGCCTTTTATTATATAGGATGTTTTAGTGCATCCATAATGGTAGCAAAACATTAGGTTACTTTGATCCCATTTTTTATTCTCTTTTCCACCCTCTGGAAGAATATATACTAAGTAGCAAATAGTTTAAAGAGAGAGAGAGAGAGAGAGAGAGAGAGAGAGAGAGAGAGAGAGAGGAACAAGATGCCTAAGTGAATGGTGATAAGATCATTATTGCCTGCAATGAATTTGATATGAATTTCAATACATACAGGATTCAATATATCTCTCAGCTTGATGTGTTCATGAAACATTTATATCTCTAGCCTATTTTTTAACATCTCTTCAATTATGTGGATGGAAAAAACCTCGATGATGTTATAACTTTGTAAAGCTAAGTGTGTTGGAGAAATAAAGTTACTGCTGAGCCTCAGATCAATTTCACTTATTAAAAATAACGTTAAAATGCTTTTTTGGTTAGAATTTACATATGAAAAGCATAGAAAGCATGATTATATGGCTCGATAAATGTTCACAAAATGTACCCACTACTTAAGTGGGAAGTAGCAGCCCTGAGGAGCGTACAGAGAGGCAGTGATGCCTTAACTGAAATGTCACGGGATTTCTTTTACCACGTCAAGGTTAGTGCCAATCTTTTTTCCATTCAAATAGCATTGTGATTCCTTTTTAAATCAAAGGATAATCAGATTATAAAAGCTGATCCAGATAAGTTCATAGCTGAAGAAATGCACGAGTTAACTGTGAAACTTCCATTTGACGACTTTCATAGCTGATAACATTTGCTGCATGTCTTCTTGGTCGTTTACCCTGTCTTTAATAGTTCTAAGCATTTGGCATTCTGCCTTCAAAATGTTGCAGAAATCATATCCAGATTTTTTAAAGCAAATTTGTTAGGATCAGCATTTTGCTGAAAAGGTCTTGAAGAAATGACTCAGTTACAATTTTAAAAGTTAATGTGTTGGGGGTGGTGCTGGCTTTGAAACACTCATTTGTAGATCTAGTGCAGTGTGATATCTTCTGCAAGGTAAGAGGCGTAGGTCAAAATTTCAACCTTTATGACTTGGGGGGCGGGTATTCCTATGTGTACAAAATTGTGTGGTCCAAACTGAGAGAAATCATAAAGTCATAGGGCTAAGATGAAAAATCTCAGCTTTTTCAGGAATTTTTTTTTTTTTTGGTTTCCTGTTAAACTCAGTGAAATGAGAAAATCGTGACATTCATGGAGGATAAGTGGCACAGAGAGGACTAGTGAAAACAGTTATAACCATTTCTTAATTCTTTGCAGCTATTACTCCCTACACCACAGCAAGATCCTGTTTAATTTAACACATGAAAATATTTTCTTTCCTAACCCACTGCCAGAACTACAGGTTTTCTCTTTAGTGACAATCAAATGAAAATTGAAAAACATGGTCAATTGACATTTTTGCTTTTAACTTTGTTTCTTCTTTTGCTTATTGACTTAAAGAAATAATAGCTGAACTGGATAATCCTTTAGGAAATTTGTTAATGTTCAACATTTAGCTGATTTACCCTTTTCGTGTATTTAGATAACTTCTTAAAAATTTTTCAGCTGCAAAACATATACAATATAAAATAACAAACCATAAGTAGAAAGATTATATTAGAGAAAAACAAAGGTGGACGAGTAAAATAAATTTACAGTGGAGCTTGCAGTGGAGCTTGTACTTATTAAAGTTGGGCTAAAAGCTCCAAGTTTCTTTAAAAATAAAATTAAACAGAAAATACTCTCAGTTACAAGATTTTTTTCTGTCCTAAGTCCATCTGGCTAATGACAGACATTACCAGCTAGTGTCCAGTGAGGGCTCTAATATATATGAATAGCTTCTTGAACTTCTGTTTTATCCAGGTGTTTTAATATGTTCTTTCAATAATCACAATAATTTTCAAAGAAGCTATTATCATTTCCTTTATTTGGATGAGGAAATGGAACCTCAGAGAGCTTTTGTAACTTACACAAAGTCACAGAAGCAATAAGCTGAGGACCAGAGAATTGAACCCAAGTTTCTCTGAGATTAAAGTACATGCTTTGCCCTCTGCATAATTCTGCTTTCAATACAGTTTTTTAAAAAACCATCTTAACCATTTTTTTTAACTGAACAACTGTATAGTTCAGTGGCATAAAATGCATTCATAATGTTATATACCCATCATTACCACCCATCTTCATAACTCTTTTTATCTTGTAACACTGAAACTCTGTATCCATTAAACCAGGGGTCCTCAAACTTTTTAAACAGGGGGCCAGTTCACTGTCCCTCAGACCATTGGAGGGCCGGACTATAGTTTAAAAAAAAACTATGAACAAATTCCTATGCACACTGCACATATCTTATTTTGAAGTAAAAAAACCAAAACAGGAACAAATACAATATTTGTATTTGCATGTGGCCTGCGGGCTGTAGTTTGAGGACCCCTGCATTAAACAGTAACCCTCCATTCCCCCCACCCCACCCAATTCCCTGGCAGCTACAAATCTACTTTATTTCTCTATGATTTTGACGACTATGGGTACCTCATACAGTGGAATTATATAGTGTTTGTCTTTTCGTGAGTGGCTTATTTCACTTAGCACAATGTCCTCAAGATTCATCCATGTTGTAGCACATGTCAGAATTTTTTTCTTTTTTATTTATTTACTAGAGGCCCGGTGCACAAAAATTTGTGCACTCGGGGGGAAGGGGGGGGGTCCCTCAGCCCGGCCTGTGCCCTCTCGCAGTCTGGGACCCCTCGGAAGATAACCTGCTGGCTTAGGCCTGCTCCTGGGTGGCAGAGGGCAGGCCCAATCCCTAGGTGCAGCCCCTGGTTGGGCTCAGAGCAGGGCTGATTGGGGAGTTGGGGCACCGCCCCCTGTCATGCACAGAGCAGGGCGGATTGGGAGGTTGCTGCGCCACCCTCTGTCACCCACAGAGCAGGGCCCATCAGGGGGTTGGGGAGCTCCCCCCTGTCATGCACAGAGCAGGGCCCATCAGGGGGTTGAGGAGCTCCCCCCCGCCGTCACTCACAGAGTAGGGCCGATAGGGGAGTTGGGGCACCGCCCCCTATCACACACAGAGCAGAGCGGATCAGGGTGTTCGGGCACCGCCACTGTCACACTCAGGGCTGGGCCGATGGGGAGGTTATGGCTCTACCCCATCACACACAGAGCAGGGCCCGTGGGGAGAGGGGGGTTGGGGCGCCACCCTCTATCACCCACAGAGCAGGGCCAATCAGGGGGTTGGGGCGCCGCCACTCTCACACTCAGGGCAGGGCTGATGGGGAGGTTATGGCTCTACCCTGTCACACACAGAGCAGGGCTGATCAGGGGGTTGGGGCGCCACACCCTGTCACACACAGAGCCGCAGGGCGATCAGGGGGTTGGGGAGCTCCCCCGTATCAGGCACAGAGCAGGGCTGATCAGGAGGTTGGGGTGCCTTCCCCTGTCACAAACAGAGCAGGGCGGATAGGGAGGTTGTGGCCCCGCCCCCTGTCACACACAGAGCTGCAGGACGATCAGGGGGTTTGGGCGCTGCCCCCTGTCACGCTGATCCCGGTGCCAGGAGGCCTCTCGGCTCCGCTGATCCTGGTGCCGGGAGGCATATTACCCTTTTACTATATAGGATAGAGGCCTGGTGCATGGGTGGGGCTGGCTGGTTTTCCCTGAAGGGTGTCCTGGATCAGGTGGGGGTCCCCACTGGGGTGCCTGGCCTGCCTAGGTGAGGGGATGATTGTTTGCAGCTGGTCACACCCCCTTCAGGGTGGGGGTCCCCACTGGGGTGCCTGGCCAGTATGGGTGAGGGGCTGAGGGCTGAAGCTCCCAACTGCTCCTTTTTTTCTTTTTCTTTTTTTATTCTGGGCCAGCTTTAGCTCTGAGGCTGCTGAAAGCAGGTATCTGGTTCGTTTGGGTTCTATAATCGAAACAATGTATAACTCCAGCTCTGAGATCCTGGCTAGCTGAAAGCAGGTTTCTGGGGTTTTGTTTAGCTTCTATATTTGTTACAATGTTTCAAACTCCAGGCTCAGAGGCCTGCAAGGCAGGCGGGGGAACGTTGGTTTCCTCCGTCACTGAAGCAAGCAAGCCTCATGTTAGTTTCAAGCTGCCTGGCTGCCGGCCGCCATCTTGGCTGGCAGTTAATTTGTATATCGCCCTGATTAGCCAATGGGAAGGGTAGGGGTCGTACGCTAATTACCATGTTTCTCTTTTATTAGATAGGATTTATTTATTTATTTATTTGTTTGTTTATTGTCTAAAGTTTTGCATATGTCTCCTTTTCCCCCAATTGACCCCCCTGCCCCATTCATTCCCGCCCCAGGCAAGCCCCCACCACCTTAGTGTCTGTGTCCATTGGTTATGCTAATATCATGCATACTAGTCCTTTGGTTGCTCTCTAACTCCCCCTCCCCTACCATTTGTCTCTAGATCGATCTATTCTTGTTCATCAAATTATGTTGATCATTCTATCCCACATATGAGTGAGATCATGTGATATTTATCTTTCTCCAACTGGCTTATTTTGCTTAGCATAATGTTCTCCAGTTCCATCCATGTTATTGCAAATGGTAAACGTTCCTTTTTTTATAGCAGCATAGTATTCCATTGTGTAGATGTACCACGATTTTTAAACCACTCATCTGCTGATGGGCACTTAGGTTGTTTCCAAATCTTAGCTATTGTAAATTGTGCTGCTATGAACATAAGGGTGCATATATCCTTTCTGATTGGTGTTTCAGAATTTTCTTTTTTTTTATAAGACTAAACTAGAGGCCCAGTACACAAAATGTGTGCACAGGTGGGGTCTGTAGGCCTGGGCAGTGATTAGGTCTGGGCCGATCAGGACCTGAAGGCCCCAGTGGTGTTGGAAGAGGAGGCGACAGTCACTGGGCCAGGGGTGGAAGGAATGGATGCCCGATGCTGATGCCGCCGTCGGCGCCCCACCACTGCGTGGCTCCCCGCTCCCCTCTCTTCTCCTTCCCTTGCCACCATGCTGCCACAGGGGCTTTCCTTTTGGGGAGAGGGGTGGGGAGGGGCCATGGGAGGTTGACCACTGGCCCTGAGTAGGGAGCTGGCTCTTGGCCCCCCTGGGAAAGGGGCTGCATCTGCTGCCACTCACCCCTGGTTCCCCGTCCCAGCCTGGGGCCTGCTGGCTGCAGGGAGAGACCGCGGGAGGTTGGCTGGCCAGGGAGGGTTGGCTATGGAAGTGCACTGACCACTAGGGGGCATCTCCTGCATTGAGTGTCTGCCCCTTGGTGGTTAGTGCACGTTACAGTGACCAGTCATTCTGGTCGTTCCGGTTGTTCCGGTTGTTTGGTCGTATGGTCACTTAGGCTTTTATATATATAGATAATATTCCATTGCTTGCATGTGCCACCTTGCTTATCCTTTCATCTATTGCTGAACACTTGACTTGCTTTCATATTTTAGCTATTATGACTATAGCTGCTCCAGGGATACATTCACAGTTGTCTGCCATGGGGGATGGGTAGCTACTACTGTGGTAAGTGCTGAAATTGACCAAAATTAACAATTTCCCATCGAAACCTTACCTTGGGAATTTTAAGCCTTCAATAGACTCCAAAGTTTAATAGTTACATTAGACAGATTCTGCCAGTGCAATTGTTGTGTAGGTATGAAGACTGCTTCCTGATGCTTCCTGTTATCATCCCAGAATTCTCTTCAATCAACAGCTTTTGTAACTTCAATTGTATGAAAATTGTGATTATCTTTATAAGTTGACTTATTCAGGTCTGAGTAAATATTCTTTTGGAAGAATATTTGTTTTGGCATCAGTATCTTTTATTAGTTAATTGTGAACTTTTCTCCAACAATGCACCCAAAATCAAGAAATCTGATCATCATATTTTCAGGAGAGTCTGCAATATTCCAAATATAGGCACTGATACCTGGGTACCTATATTGAGGGAAAGGGATTGAATGGCTATTAAATATTTAGTCTTTAATCTTATAATGCTTAAAAATTCAGTTAAATAAATCTTAAACATGGAGAAATGTAATAATAAATTATTAAAATAACACTTTAGTGCAAAAACTAGAAGAGCTATCAAAAAGCAGTATAAAATAAATTGACAAATGAGTAATACAGGCAATAATTGCTAAAAGATTTTAAAGGAAAGAGAAATCACTTTTATGTAACTGACTGAAAAGGCTTTATGAGGGTAGCAGCATTTTTAAACTTCCATCTCTAATTAAATTTGCCAATTTGAATTTTTTTTTCACTTATATAAGTTTGACAGAAAACTCTGTGATCAATTCCAGACCTCAAGAAATGATATTCAGGATATTGGACTATGCACTCCAATGACTTTTTAGGAGATTTTTTGAAACAAGGATACATTGATATATGTGTGAGTGTGTGTGTGTGTGTGTGTGTGTGTGTGTGTGTGTGCGCGCGCACGCCTTGGAATCCTATATAATAAAAGGGTAATGTGCAAATTGACCCTAATGGCAGAACAATTGGGAATGACTGGTTGCTATGATGTGCACTGACCACCAAGGAGCAGACGCTCAATGCAGGAGCTGCCCCCTGGTGGTCAATGCACTCCCACAGGGGGAGCTCCGCTCAGCCACAAGCTGGGTTAATGGCTGTGAGCCTCTCCTGCCTCCTCCAAAGTGCTAAGGATGTCTAACGGCAGCTTAGGCCCACTCCCCAGGGGATCGGGCCTAAGCTAGCAGGTGGACATTCTCCGAGGTTCTCCCAGGCTGCCAGAGGGATGTCTGACTGCAAGGAATTGGGCCTAAGCCAACAGGTGGACATCCTCTGGACTGCAAGAGGGCATGGGATAGGCTGAATGATCCCCCCCTCCCCCCGAGTGCACGAATTTTCATGCACTGGGTCTCTACTTTGCAAATAATTGTTTTGAGGTCTATAGACACATAGTAGAGCAAGCCATAATATTTAGCAATTGGCAGACATGAACAATTCCAAAAGATTCCCCTTGGGAAACACTGCAAAGGAATTTTCCTCAATGACTAGCTGAGGAAATTGAAGAATAGAAACAGCCATCAACTGCCCATGTACTATATATCGATGAAGGCTAAATAAGTCAGTTTGAAAATTTAGTTTCTGATTTAGAATCTTGAACTTAAAAAGGACTGAACAATTTAATAGGCATGTTGTCCTTATAAAACCAACTTCAGTCATTCTTTAGTTGTATTTTGGTATGATGTAGTTCATATTTCTGTTATAACGAGAGTAGCACATTTTGATTCTTTGTTTAATAAAATAATTTCATAGGTTAATTCCCATGTTGTTAACACCTCATAAATTAATGTATATTTTGGATGAGATCATCTGGCTTGATTAGTTCTCACCTTTTCCCCCAAACCATGCTTGAACACCTTTATCAGACAGGCGTCTGAACTTTCGCCGTTTCGCATTCTTCAAGTTTCTGCTATTATAAGCTGGTAGCAGACTGAGGCCACCATGGATTTTTTAAAAAAATTAATCAGACATTTAAATACTTTTTCAGAAGTTTTTCTTTCACATGGAGCCATATGTGACTAGCTTGGTTATACTTTCTCTCTCTTTTTTGTTTATTTTCAGAATAAAATGAAGAAAGCTAGAAAGCCAGTGAACTGGCCAGATGAATTCAGTGGGATCCAAGAAGATGCTCTGATGAGAGAAAATGGCCAGAAATAGAAGATTCATTTGAATAGAAGTCTGAGTAGAAGCTTTGTTCTTCTTTTAATGTTCTCAGAAGTATTAGAAATGCCTAAAATCAGATGGCTAGCATGTTTATTTATTTTCCTTCAGGTGAGATCAATCTCATTTCTTTTAAGATCTGTGCAATGCTATCCTATGTCATGACACTTTCTTTTTTTAAAAAAAATATTTTATTGGCTTTTTTTTTACAGAGAGGAAGGGAGAGGGATAGAGGGTTAGAAACATCAATCAGCTGTCTCCTGCACACCCCCTACTGGGGATATGCCCGCAACCAAGGTACATGCCCTTGACTGGAATCGAACCTGGGACCCTTGAGTCCGCAGGCTGAAGCTCTATCCACTGAGCCAAACTGGTTAGGGCTGTCATGACACTTTCTAATAATACTTCAGCTCATATTTGCTTCAGGCCAGCACAGTTGGCTTTTGCTGCCCTTGTCCCACATGCACATCTCTCTCTAT
This sequence comes from Myotis nattereri, assembly GCF_964212035.1. Classification (NCBI taxonomy): domain Eukaryota; kingdom Metazoa; phylum Chordata; class Mammalia; order Chiroptera; family Vespertilionidae; genus Myotis; species Myotis nattereri. Next base: position 37,233,329 of record NC_138076.1, on the reverse strand, counting down.
CTCTATCTTATTTCCCATGTCTCTCCTTCCCACTTCATTCCTGCCCCACTGCCCTTCTTGCTGCTCCTCAAATTTGCTAACATCATTGTCACCTCAGGGCCCCTGCATGTGCTTTCCTCTTTGCTGGGTGAGTTCTTCTCTTTTTCATTTTTAGTTCTCTACTCAAATGTCAACGTATTAGAAATATTTCCTGACTATTCCAAATAAATCACAATCAATCCCCATTTCCAGCATTTCTTATGCCTTTTGCATTCATAGCATAACCTAGTCAATTAAATATTTATCCATTTACTTTTGTCTCCTTCCACTAGAATGTTAGCTCCATGAGAGTAGTGTGTGTATTTTTTATTCACTGCTGTAGTCCAATGCTGAGAACAATTGTCAGGTACATAGGAGGAGTGCAATGATATTTGCTGTGAATACATGATTGTGCATATCCTTACTTTTTGAATTGTATCAGCATTACTATCGGTATGACATACCTTTATAATTGATTTTAAGACTTGGACATTCATAAAGTTACTCTGCATCATGTTTTCTCTTGCTTCACTTCTGAAATTCACTTCGTTGGTCTGTTACTTATCTCAGTAACACAAGAGGGCTATAGTGAGAGCCTGATATTTTGGGTCCATGAAGCTCTCTGGATGCTTTTCTCATGAATGTCAAGGATCTACACTGTAATGATGTGTTCAGTCATTATCATTCTTGTTATTTTAATTCATAATTGAATTGTAAGTTCGGTAAGGGCAGCAACCGTATTATATACGCTGTGTGTGTGTGTGTTCCTACAGTGTCTTTAACACAGAGTGGTGAGCCACAGTTTCTGTTTAAGGATTATTTATGGTACAAGTATGCGAGTCAATGTTATTTTAGAGCAACAGCATGTTTTTAATTCTGCAAAATAAGTAAATACTTGGAGAGTTGCAAATGCCTGCAGTTTCTAAAACTTTTGATTTGAATTTTTCAGATCCACATTTTAACACGGTATTTCACACAGAATAATGCAGAGACAACATCCTACAAATAATGGAATCTGTGGTAATATTAGAGTTTAAATTCTGTAACATATTTTTGCTTATTCTGCTGACCTTTTGATGACAATGCAATAACAAGAAAATAGGAGATTTTCTCAATTTAAATTGCCTTTGGTTTTCCGATATTCACTTTGAAAAACCAAAATTATGCATTTATTTAATGTTTAAATAGGGATATTATGGTAATAGCATCATACTCAGCAAACTCATAGTCAAAGACTTTTAGTTTCTTCCTGATTTAATAAAATAGTCATTTTCATAGAACGTGTTTTGAATTTACTAAGATGCAGATTTCTCTGTTCATGCTATTTTTATTTTAGAAACGGAAACCTATACTTTTATCAATGACTTTACCAGATGGGAGTGTCTTACATTTTTAGGGCTCCTTCTCTTCCACAGCTTTTGTATGGACAGCTCCAATTACATTACAAATAGTTCACTCATCTGTGAAGTATTTCTGTACATTTGCGAAGGGTGACATTTTGTTGCTCACATTTTTAAAAAGGGGAACTCTGATGCAGTTGGATCAACTGGGTGCTCAAGTCCCAAGATATGCTGAACAGGTCATCTTGAATGTACTGAGATATGAGATACCTTCTTAAAGCTTAGCTAACTCCAGCGCAGACCTCTACTTCCTCCATTGGATCTTACCTTTGGGTTAAAGGAGGGAATTTTTACCATTCCCCGTTATAATATGCAAATATTTCTGGGGAGAGTGACTAAGCCATAACAGTTTGTTGTGGGTTTTGGGGGATCAAATTGAGAATTTTAGAATATTAAAAAGCCAAGAGGTGAAATGTAGCATTACACCTAGATCAAAATCCCTTCATATGAACTTGTTTTGAGTATACTTGACAAATTGTATCATTTGCATTTTCCAGTAATATGTGCAACCTACTCATTCCAGAAAGACTGATGTAGTGTAGGTGCAATGATCCTTAAATAGGTATCTGTAGGAAATGAAAGTGTCCTGTGGTCAAATTAATTTTAAAATGTTGGAATGAATAAAATCAAATAGGGTCATTTCTTATAGGTCGTTGGGCAATTCTAGGATAGTCAAAAAGATATGACACTGGGGGGAAACCTGTATGAAATTAATCATAGTGTCCAGGACATAGAGAGTGCTTCAGAATATTGTTTTTCTCCTTCCTATATTTTTCTCCTTTTGCTCTTTGGAAAATCAAGAACTCCAGGTCAGCACTAAATAGAAATTAATATTCTATAATTTTGACTTTATTGTTTTTGTTTATTTTATTTATTGTCTGAAGTTTTATAAATGTCTCCTTTTTTCCTGACTGCCCTCCCCCCAGCCATTCCCACCCCGGGCAAGCCCCCACCGCCCCAGTGTCTGTGTCCATTGGTTATGCTAATATGCATGCATACAAGTTCTTTGGTTGCTCTCTAACCCCCAATCCCCTGCCATTTGTCTCTGGATCTATTCTTGTTCATCAAATTATGTTGATCATTATATCCCACATATGAGTGAGATCATGTGATATTTATCTTTCTCCGACTGGCTTATTTTGCTTAGCATAATGCTCTCCAGTTCCATCCATGCTATTGCAAATGGTAAAGTTCCATCTTCTTTATAGCGACATAGTATTCCATTGTGTAGATGTACCACAATTTTTAAACCACTCATCTGCTGATGGGCACTTAGGTTGTTTCCAAATCTTAGCTATTGTAAATTGTGCTGCTATGAACATAAGGGTGCATATATCCTTTCTGATTGGTGTTTCTGGTTTCTTGAGATATAGTCCTAGAAGTGGGATTACTGGGTCAAATGAGAGTTCCATTTTGAATTTTTTGAGGAAACTCCATACTGTCTTCCACAGTGGCTGCACCAGTCTGCATTCCCACTCCACATCTTTGCCTGCACTTGTTTGTTGATTTGTTGATGATAGCCATTCTGACAAGTATGAAATGGTATCCCATTGTTGTTTTGATTTGCATCTCTCGGATGATTAGTGACTTTGAGCATGTTTTTATATGTCTCTCGGCCTTCTGTATGTCCTCTTTTGAAAAGTGTCTATTTAGGTCCTTTGCCCATTTTTTGATTGGGTTGTTTATCTTCCTTTTGTTAAGTTGTATGAGTTCTCTGTAAATTTTGGAGATTAAACCCTTATTTAAAATATCATTGGCAAATATGTTCTCCCATGCATTGGGCTTCTTGTTGTTTTGTTGATGGTTTCTTTTGTTGTGCTTCTTATTTTGATGTAGTCCCATTTGTTTATTTTATCCTTAGTCTCCATAATTTTGACTTTTTATCTATTGGCCTACAGATGTTTCCAAAGAATTTCTGTTAGAATTATATAAGTACAAAGTATTTTAGTTTCTTCTTACCACACACTTGATTAGTATAATGCTTCTATACGTTCTCTTTAAGGTGTTTTTATATGAACACTGGAGACCCAGTGCACAAATTTGTGCATGGATCAGGTCCGCCGGCCTGGCCCCTATCAAGCCAGATCGGGGCCTGGCCTGTTGAGAGGAGGAGACAGCAGGAGGTTGGCTGGCTGGCCCGCCCTGATTGGGGCCTGATCAGGGCCAGGCTGGCTGGGTGGAGGGGCCATGGACAATTGGCTGGCAGGCCCCATCCCCGATTAAGGTGGTGGGGGCTGATCAGGGGTGGGGCCGCCTATGGAGTGGGGCTGTGGGTGGTGAGCCAGCCATCCCTGCTCCTGATTGGAGTAGGGGAGTCAATCAGGGGCAAAGCTGGCTGGGTGAGGGGCCGTGGGCTGATTGGGTTGGGAGAGGCCAATAATGAGGGGGGCAGGCTGGGGAGAGGGGACACGGGAGGTTGGCCAGCTGGCCCCACCCCCAGATCGGGCCAGTTTGCTGGCTACAGTGGGTGTCATAGCAACCAGTCGTTCTGGTTGTTACAGCATTCTGGTTGCTGGCTTTCTATATATATAGATATTTGTGTGAATATTAAATTCTAAATAATATAGTAATCTTTTTATAGAAAAGTGTATGGTAGATTTGAAGTGCTTTAAGATGATTATTATTTGTCTTAATGTTAATTATTTGGATCATATGCAAATTTGAAATAGAATGCTAAAATCTGATATTTAATTTATGTTGTAGGTTACCCTAAGTTGAATATAATTTTCCTCTTGTTTCAAATTAATTTATTTTGCAGGAAGCTTTAAAATTTTGATAGGTTTTGTCTGGTCATCTGAAGTAAAAACAAGGTTCTCAAAGCATGCTATGTGTGTTTCTTAAAACTTATTTTTAAAAGAAAAGCGTGGTCAATGATTATAAAAAGTGACATTCATGAACATTTGATAAAAGCTAAGAAACTTTCTAAAATAACATTTTTAAAGTTATTGAGAAAGACAGTACAGCAATAATAAAAATTATAAACTTTTTGAAGCAGCACATTTTTTATTTTAGTGTAATTTTTTTAGGATATCTCTGGATTATTATGGCATTTTCTGGTGGTTCAAGCTAAATAGAAACCCAGGTAAACAGATTTTGAAAGATGATGGCACTTTACATGTGCTCTGGCCTTATTAATTACCCCTTCATTTTTAATTGATTTATAGAGATGTCATTTCTAACTGTATTTTATTGTTGTTCCAGCCATGATAAAGGAACAAAACCCTTTTAAACGCTCTTAAAGACAGCACTGCAAGAAGTTTGGCAGAGATTCAGAATAACTAGATGTGGATGCTCTTTTGATAAAGAGAACAGTTTTCAGAAACATTTCTCAGTTCATTGTGCAAAATTGTTGACATTTTTGCCATTGTAATCCTTTTAAAGTTGTAGCCCTTTGAAATTTGTGTAAAGGCTTTTCTTCACATAAAAAAGATGAGAATATAAGGAGCAACCAAAAATAAAATCTATTAAAGTGTACCTATTACTGTAGGGATTTATGATGGTATCACAACATCTATGGATCAGTGAACACAAATTTGTTACCAAAAAAAAAAAAAAAAGGACATAGTTAGATAGTTCCAGAGAGACTGCCTAAAGCATGATAAAACACAACCCACTAGTGGAACATACTAGATTTGAACTAAATACCACAATCTGTGGGGTATATTAAATTTGCTGTTGGGTTTAGCTCTCTAAAGACATGTCAACATGAGACAGAATGAAATCCAAGCCCTAAGAAACGCTTCCATCTGATGTGGTCAGTTGTCCTGTACATAACTGTCAGAGAACTATGGGGCAGGCCCCAAACTACCATATGTAAATGAAGAATCTAGAAAAAAGCTCTTGACATGACACTCATAGGATACTCATGCTGTAATTTCTAGTTCTCCATCTCGGTGAATTGATAAGTTTGGGTTAATTCTTACTTTTGGCCTTCTTCTATAGAGGAAACTGCTTCTCCAACCATGCAAATAAACCCTCAATCTAAGGATTCCCAACTTGGTTCTTGTTTGACAGGGGGACTGTGCACCTTTTATCTTTGCAGCCAGTTATCAATTAAGGTGATTTTTAATTCAAATAACCTCTCTTCTCCCTGGTAGCCTATCTTATATGACTTACACATACCCCTCACTCTAAACTGCTTGCATACTTTACTTTCAAAGAAATCTCAAACGTCCAATGCAATCTTGGGACTAATAAGGCTTATGTAGAGGACAGAGTATGATGGGTTACTCTATCTATTCCCATGCCTTTGTCTCTTTTCTCTCAGAATATACCTGTATACTAATATTCCCATACTATGCTCATGACTTGGTTTGTCATTTCCTCGTCATGTCATCCCCCAAATACTTAATATCGACCCTTCTACCAAAAGCTGAGTTCATTTCACTCTTCAACAGTGATTTTATTTCTCAGTCTACACCATGGTTTCTCGATCTCAGCATCAGACATTTGGGAGAAATCTTTGGTGTAGGAGGCAGTCCTGTGCATTGTTCAATGCTTAGCAGCATTGGTGGCCTTTACCCTCTTGATGTCAGGAGCACCTGCCCCCAGTGTGACAAGAATCTCCAGACATTGCCAATGTTCCCCGGAGGACAAAATCACCACTGCTGAGAACCCCTGGTCTACCTGGCACTCTGTGGTTATCTCCATCTTCATTTTTTGCTTTGCGGAGCTGTTCCTTTGATCAGTCTTCATATCCCTCTTACTGGCCATACCATCTCTCTGGGAACTCCCCTCATCTGAGTCAGGAAAACTCTCAAGGCAGTAATTGTGAAGTTGCCCTTTGCCCCTACTCATCACAGGACCTGTGAGAAGTTTTCACTGCCTGGGATCCCCTGGCTTTAACTTGTAGCATCCTTGAGCCTTGTGGGTGGTGCCTTGAACAATTATCATGTTTCATGTCCCTACTTGTGTGGGTTTCTGCGAGCACAGAAGGTGATCAAATATAACTCTGGACAGAACATGTGGAGGAAAAAGACCAGAGAGAATCTGGATTCAATTTAATTTCTTGGCTAAAGAATAAATTTTATTATATATTCATGTTACATCTTCTTGAGCTGGCTAAAAGTTTTCCTACATGGATAACATTGATTTCAATTGGAATTTAATAGATCCAATAGCATGAGGGTCAAACTCTGTGAAATATATTCTCCCTCTTCTTTCACTTCTTTCATTATGCACCCTGGGGGGATTTTTGCTCTATACCTTCTCTGTTATATGGCAGTTATTTCTCACTGCCCTTTTAATTATATTCTGAAGTCTTTTATAGTTTCTTATTTACCTTTTTTTTTTCTAGCTTGGGTATAGCCAAGGAATATATTTTCCACCTGTATTTTTCTGTTTGCTTTTGCCACTTAAAATATTTGTTGTGCCCTGATTATTTTTCAAGATCCCCTGGCCCCCATGAGACAGGCTTTCTGCTGTCTGTTGTTTAGGTGACCGTGCCTGTAACTCTTCTGCTGTTTCTTTTGTCTCTTTGACAAATTTAGAGCAGCAGTTTGAAATATTTAGTGCTTTGTTTCTCTCACTGAAGTTAAAAAGAAAATGTCTCTGTGAACCTTCCTTCTAAGGTTCATGGTGTATCAGCGTTTTCTAAACAGGTTCTCTCCTGGGTAGAGGCAGCCATGGGTGGTGCCCCACTTTCTTTGAGATAAAAATGTCTTTGAGAGGCTTGTTAATTCTCTGCTCATTTCCCCCTGATACCATTTCTTCAGTGGGCTTGAGAGATTTTAGCACTGCTCTTTAAACACACACACACACACACGCACACGCACAGGCACATATGCACATATGCACACACATACAGTATGACATAGCAATGGTATGCCCATAAACAGATGACCTCATTTTGACTGTTTCCAGCCAGCACCTGAAGATAGAGCCCCTGTCTCCGGGCCTCGGTGGGAGGGTAGGAGCCTTACCCAGATGGTTTTCACATGGACCAAAACCTCTTTTCGACCTTTTGTAACTTTTTACTTCCCTGACTCTTGTCAAGCTCCTACTGTTCTCCCTCCCTGCCCCCCCGCCCCACCGCCCCGCTTCTCCCTTTAAAATGCCCACTCACCTCTGCACAGACTGAAGCTGAGTTCTCACTGGACTGCTTTTCCTATTGCAACAGTATATCACTGATTAAAACCTCTTCTTACCACCTTAGCTAGTGTCCAGCTTTGTTTGTCTTTGACAAAGGCTATTTAGACCCTATGTCCTTATGTGCCTCTGAGGCCTTCAGTTTTATGTCTAGGTAGACAATGAAAACAAAAGGAAACACAGCTTTTGAAAGCAGCATATCCAAACACCACAGGTAGATAGGGCCCAATCTATAGTGGCTAGTGTGTCATCCCGCCAATTACCAGCTCCAAGCCGGCCGGCCTCTTTGAAGCTTGCCATGTGATGTCATAGCTCATCTCCCATTCTAAATGCCAACCCTAAACCTTCTCACAGGAGTTTTAATTTTCAAACAAGCAATAGACTATTCTATCTTCCACTTTCAAATTAGGTTCTATGCCAGTGACCTAGAAATGACAGAAATATCCTTGTCATATGTTTTACAAAATCCAGTTTAAAAGAATATTCTAATTCAGGAGATATATACCCAAAAACTGTAGTTTTTGGCTGAAGGAACTCCATATTTTTTTTACCCAGCTCCACTGACCTGGAATTGATGAAAATTGTATATATTTAAGGTAGACAGCATGATGTTTTGATATATGTCTATATTGCAAAATCATTACCACAATCAATCTAATTAACATATTCATCATCTCATATAGTTACCATTTTTGTGTGTGGTGAGAACACTTGAAATCTAAGTAAATTTTAAGAATATTATTGTATTTATTATATCTGTAATACTATGCATATTATAATATAATATTTAGTATTGTTAACTACAGGCACCATGCTATACGTTAGGTCTCCAGAACTTACGCATCTTTGCAAGTTTTTACCCTTTGGCCAGCATCTCAGTTCCCTTTCCTCAACCCCTGCTAACAACCATTCTGCATTCTGCTGCTATAAATTTGACGTTTTTAGATTCCACAGGTAAGTAAGATTATGCAGTGATTGTCTTTCTGTGTCTGGCTTATTACATTGAGCATAATGTCCTCCAGGTTCACCCATGTTGTCACAAATGGCAGGATTTCCTTCTCCTTTAAGGCTGAAGGAGCTCTATTATCTTTCTTTTTTTAAAGATATGTTTTTATTGATTTCAGAGAGGAAGGGAGAGGGAGAGAGAGATGGAAACATCATTGATGAGAGAGAATCATCAAAGGACTGCCTCCAGCATGCTCCTTACTGGAGATGGAGTCTGAAACCCGGGCATGTGCCCTGATCTGGAATTGAACCATGACCTCCTGGTTAATGGGTCAACACTCAACCACTGAACCACATTGGGCTGGCTCTATTATCTTTCAAATTAGAATTTGAGTATTCTAAGAGAGCAAGAACTAAAACTGTGAAAAAGTCATCTCCTCAAATTTTAGTCCATTGCTTGACCGAAATCAAACTTGGGACCTTTCAGTATGCAGACTGATGCTTTATCCACTGAGCCAAACCAGCTAAAGCTTTTGGTTAATTTTTTTTAAAGCAACTGCTAATTGATTTAGTGATGTGTGCAAAATTTACTACACTCTTTATTTCTCTATGCCACTGATCCTCAAAACTTGAGTGTGCTTCAAAATCAACTGGAGGGATTGTTAAAACACAGACTGCTAGTATCTATCCTCATAGTTCCTGATTTCTAGGCCTAGAAAGGGGCTAGAAATGTACCTTTCTAACAATTTCTCAGGTAACCTGGATGATGCTGGATCAGGGGCTACACCAAGAACCACTGCTCTGCATAGATCTTGAAGAAGGCTATATTTTAAAAATTGTATTTTTGGGGGAAGGCTTAACTGAGATGTGAACATGTAGAGCAAGGGAAGTAATTGAGACAATTGGATCTCAGGGTGAGAAGCTGTGAGACTTGAACCTGGCTATGAGAGTGGGGATCTGCAGGTCTGGCCAAAGCTTGAACACTCTGGCCTCACGGAAGTAAACTCATGGGGATGTGGGTGGGTTAGGGCTCCTTCCCAACTGCTTTTATGTGTGAGTGTTTTAAGGGGACTCACGAGTCTCAGGCATCAAATCTGCCAATTTAGAAGTTCTAGGCCAGTGTTTGAAATCCTGGCTGTACTTTAGAATCACTTGGAAACTTTAAAGTTATCTATGCCCACGCCTACCCCAAAGCAATTAAACCAACTTTGAAGGCTGCAGTGTGGGCAGTGGAAGTTTTTAAAAGCAAATCTCTCTGAGGATGACCAGGCCCTACTTCAGAGATTCTGGTTTAATTGGTCAGAGGAGTATTTTGAATAGCATCTACTCTCTGTCATTTTTGAAGGTGACATTGGTGAATCTAATGCTCACTGAGGTTAGAGGACAACGGTGTGGGGGTGAACTCTATGAGACCAAGGAGTTTCCGTCTCTGCTGTATGTATTAGTGTCTAGCACTGTACTTGGCTCAGAGCAAATCCTGCACGCTCCCTACTTGGGATTGAGCCCAAAACCCAGGCATGTGCCCTGATCAGGAATCGAACCCTGACTTCCTGGTTCATAGGTCGCCATTCAATCACTGAGCCACACAGGCCAGGTGAATCATCTCAATTTTTTTAAATATATTTTATTGATTTTTTACAGAGAGGAAGGGAGAGAGATAGAGAGTTAGAAACATCGATGAGAGAGAAACATCGATCAGCTGCCTCCTGCACATCTCCTACTGGGGATATGCCTGCAACCCAGGTACATGCCCTTGACCAGAATCGAACCTGGGACCTTTCAGTCTGCAGGCCTATCCTCTATCCACTGAGCCAAACCGGTTTTGGCATCATCTCAATTTTTGAGACTATTTCAGACACTTTAGAATTGCTTCTAATCTCTTGTCTTCTCCAACAATGTTTCTGGAAAATTTCAGTTCCACCCAATTGCCTGCTTTGCCTTCATTTCCATCTCCTTATAAACTATCCTTCACATAGTCTTTAGGATGTCTTCTATAGAAGCAAATTCCAGCAGCTACCAAAAACTTTCATGTTATGGTGTACTGAAATGAATGGAAAGGCTGTTCATGGTTTCGTGCCAGGGGGGTGAGACAGTATCTGGACACACATGTAACCAATGCATATCATTGAGAAGCTCTCACTCTGGGACTAAGATGGCCTTAATGTTCCCCTTTAGAACGTTATTTTTCTTTCTGATTTTTGTGCCCCTTACCTTTTTCTTAGACCATTTACTTTAGACATTTGTAATTGCAAGCTTTTTTCTCTGCCCTTTTGAGATATAAATCTTCTACAACTCAGCGCTGTTTTTCTCAAGGACTTGAGAGCCATCCCTTTGAAACGTAATAATGAAGAAAGATAACACCCTCCTCTTCCAGTCTGCGGATGGGTAGCAGATAGGAACTTCAGCAAACACAGGCGGCCTCATCATATTGACCAACTTCCCTGCTAACATCTCCTATTAATGCTCCACTAGCTCACCCCAGCTCTTAAAATTTCCCACGTTTTGTTTCAGTGGAGTTTAGTTTAATCTCTCTCCTTTATTGTTATAATCTTGAAACCATTAGTTTTGACTGAAGTCTACCTCACCCGTTTAACTGTCCAGTGTAATTTTTCTTTGACATTGATTGCCTGGTGTTGTGGGTTGAATTTTCTCCATAAAAGGTGTGTTGAAGTCCTAACTCGTTGTACTTGTGAGTGTGACCTTATTTGGAAATAAGGAAATTTTTGGCTCTTTGTATGTGTTATGAAGATGAAAGTTAAGATGAGGTCGACTAGAGTAGAGTGGACCATTATCCAATACGAGTGTTTAGCTAAGTCCTATTTGTCCTTCAAGGCACAGTATAAATATCACCTCTTTGGGATCTCTTCACCCATCCCCCAGGCAGAGTTTGTTGCCTCATCCTCGGGGCCCCTGTGTGACATGGTTACTCATGTACACATTTCCCCATGTATTAGGATGTCTTTGTGGTTGTGACTCTCTTTTCTAGATTCCAGAGGGTAGGAGTCATTTATTTTAGGAGAAGTGGTACTGCCTGCCCAGTGGGCTCTTGGAAAATATTCAGTGAATGAATGAAGTTGGAGCTGGAGACGGCCACAAAGAAATGTCTTCTTTTTCTCCTCTTCATAGTATGGTGAAACCACAGTGCCTTTTTAATCCTATTGGACTTAATTTCTCTGACGATGAGAGGGGAGTATGGGAGGGCAGATTATCCATCAGATACCACTTTTAAAAATACACAATCAGCATTTTAACAACAAAAGAGTGTTGAATATTTAAGAAAAGTACATGGAGTGCCATCTATTGCAATAAAAATATCCTATACTTCTATCTTATTTGCTAAAGAACTATAAAGTGGATATGTTATCAGAGAACTGCATGGCTGGCCTTTCTCCATGGCTAGTGGGAGTGGGGCTCTTGGTGTACTGGAATAAGCATTTCCAGAGACCCCATGGGATGATTAGATGTGGTAGAAAGCTTGATTTGCATGGAATTTCATCCCTCAGTTTGCAAAGTCACATTACCCCTTACCCAATCCTGGAAAATGTGCAACTGGGAAAACTTTGGATTCTGGCTACAGACAAAGCCAGAACCCAAAGTTTCCATCCCATGGTGAAGCTGGATCTAGTTTAACATTTCACCCAGACATGACTGGGCATGCACCTAGCTTTCTGGCCAAGCTTCACAATGGCATGCCCATAATAGTTAGCCTTCCCTTTGCTCCTTTCCAGTTATTAATAACTGGGTTCATTGCAACAGCATCAGATATATAGGCTGCCAGTAGATTTTAAATTTTTATTAAAAGGCTAAAAGAACTAAAATAAAATTGGGTTTGTTTTGGTAGCGGCTTGTTTAATTTGTACCTAGAGAACAGGAGAAATGATTCCTGAAAGGAGTCTGTGCTGGTCCTCCAGGTTTCCAGCATTCCAGCCTCAGTCCCTCCACTACCCCAAGGCCTCCATTCTTTCATTTTCCCTTTTGGAACTGAAGAGGAAGAGGCAACATAAAGAGTAACCCCTCTGTGTTGAAGGCCTTTGTTCAAGCCCTCACATGCTCAGTAGTACAGTGTGTCTGCTCAAGATCCCGTCTTTGCCTCTCCAAACTCCCAAAGGAATTCCATACCTCTGTCCAGAGGTGAGGCTGCAGGCCTATGGTGTTAGAATCCATGTTGATATTTCCTGATCTTGTCCACCCAACGTTCCTTCCTGCTCAGCTCCTGCTATTAACATTGTCTTCCTTTGAGGAGCTGCCCATTTCCCACTTGGTATAATCTTAACAGGGCTGTCAATTGCAGCGTGGTTTATCCTCTACTTCCCACCTTTGAGGTGGGACCCTAAACTCAGATGACCACACTCAAGAGAAGATCCAGGCCTCTCCTCCTCATGCCTCAAGGACAAACATCACCATAATAAGGGAGAGCAAGGCCAGTACACAGGGGAAAGGGTTCTAAAGGTGTAAGAGTCATCCAACAACATCACTTAAGTTTCTGCCATTCCTGAGGCCTGGGCTTCTCAGATATGAAATGCAATCACCCCCTTTCTTGCTTTGTCAAGAAGAACTTGGGTTGTGTTTGCTTGTGTCCACAGGGACCAGAATTCAACAGGGTTCCAGGGAGGGCTGTCCTATGCTTGGGTCTCTCACGTTCCACTGAAACTTGAAATCATGGCCTAATGAAACCCGGCAGCCACAGAGATGCCCTGAAATGTTTTTGTTGTGGTGGTTATTTACATCTTCTTGAGGTTTCATTTTGTATTTTCTTCCCTCAGGGTGACATGCACAAATAAATCATGTCTGTACTTCCCTTTATTTATATCTTAATATAACATCAGTAGTGTGATTAGATAATTTGAAATTTAATAGAACTTTCCTGTGTGAATCAGCTAAGATATATCACAGTGAAATCTCAGAGCTGGAAGGAGCAGGGTGTTCATACACACGACTGAGTCAGCACATAATATCAATTTTCTGTGTCCTCATAATAGATACTTGAGAATAATTACTGATAGCCTATGGAGAATTCATCAACCTCAGGTACCAAATAACAAGTTACACTATCATGGTAACTGTGTGAATTAAGTTAGAAATTCAAAGAATACTGATGATGTCTCATTACCTGCCCCCCCCCCCCCCCTCCAGAAAAGCCAATCTGCATAATTGATGCTATAGGTAGAAAAAAATTTTTTTATAGTTATATTCTAAATCAAAGAGTCTTTAATAAATGAGAAGTACACGATCCTTGGGAAGTATTGGTGTCCATGTGGGACAGTAAAATCAGCATCCATAATTCGTGTGCTATTTTAAAAAAATGCTGTTTATTTTCTAAACCTCAGCATGCCATGTTCCAAACAGCACTCTCAATGGACTGAAAGAGATGGACTGGGGAAGTTCAATGTTTAGAGAAAAAGACTATTAATGAGTTACTACATGGGCATAGGCAGGCTGCCCAAAGAGTGTCCGGGCCTTGGAACAGGGAACTCTGGCACTAAGAGCCTGACTTTTTAATTCATAAAGGCCGAATGGGGTCTCTGTAACTCATGGTGGGAAAAAAATGTTCAGGACCTATTGTTTTGGTGATTACTAATCAAGGAATAGAATTTCTGCCTGGTGATAATCTGTTGCTTTTTAGAGTAAATTCTATTCTGGGTGTTAATATTATTTATAACAGATGCCTAAAGTAAGTTATATATATTCTTTGATGAGCAGATGATTAATAAATAAAATAAGTTTTGTTTTTTCTGTTGTTGCTTTTCCTTGCCTTTCGTTTATTCCCCGTCCTCTTTACTGCCCCCCCCCCCATTTCTATCTTTAAGTTCTGCTCTATAAGTTATCCATTTAAAAGGTACATTTTTCAATATTAAGAAGTTATGTTTTATGGGTCACTTTTAAGGATTTTTGGTGATTTGTTGTCAAAGGTGAAATTATCTAGCAGGTGTCTACTTATAGGTCTTGATATAGTTCTTCTGCAGACCTGTATCTGATCTCTCCCGAGCAGAAGCCTGTCCTGCTCATATTTGCAGGACCAGAAGCTTGCAACCTGCTTGGTATAAAGGAATTTTAAAGGGAAATTGCACCAGGCAAGTTACTCAAGGATGATTTTTTTTTTTCCCACAATTAATGGGATCAAGACTATTACAACAGGGGAGGGAGTTTGAACTCAAATCCACTGAAACAAAAGGTGGGAGACTGAGTGCTGGGGTGAGCTAGTGGAAAAGTCATGGAAGATGTTAGGGAGAGGGTGGTCAGTGTGGTGAGGCTACCAGGGTTTGCTGACTGGCACTCATGGGTGTTAGGCTCCTACCTTCTAGCAGAGGCTGGACAGTGGGGGTGCATTCTCTCCTGATTACATATCAAAGAGATGGATCCCAGGTCCTGGAGAAAGACTTTGCTGGCCTGTAGATTACATCTCAAAGGGGCCGGGAAGAAATCACAACTACAAGTTTTCCAAAGGAAATGCTTAAAGAAAGGAGGGCAGGGGCCGGTAGTCAAAGGGAAGCTGGGTAAACTTAAGCCAAGCTGAGAGGAACATTAAGGCCCTCTTGGTCAGAATGTATTTGGATCTTGATAGTATTTTGGTGTTTGTAGGGCCACTTTATTATACAGGCAGGTAACAATCATAGAAACATTATAAAAATCTGTGTGTGAATGTTGGGGGGGGGGGGGGCGGGCAGGTGGGTTGTAGTTTCATTTCTTAGACCAAATATGTCTAGACATAATTTTTAAAACTGCTGTACTGGAGAGAAGATGTTAAGTCTTTGCATTTTTCCTAAGAAGAGAGGTGTACTCTAGGAGATCTAGCCCTGTGCCTATCTGCCGGGAGCCGGTCCATCCTTGCTGTTTCAAGGGACCTGGCATATATGGCATACTGTTCTTAATATGTTTGCTCACCTTCTTGGCACTATGTGTTTTAACCAAGGTCTCTGAGAAAGGTTGTTTCCCCAGGTAGGGATTTTCCCCTGAAGTTAGGGAGGGAATAAAACCCCTTAACTAAGTGCCAGGCGGGTAATTAATCACTTTAACTATGAACAATCATGCTTAAGCTACATAATCTTTACCTCCTGGAATGGAGATAAGAAATGCCCTAACCTTTGGAATAGAGATTGATAGGATTGGAATCAACTGGTATAAATACAGATGTAACAAGACAACAGGACACAGAACGTAGACACAGAACC
Source organism: Myotis nattereri (assembly GCF_964212035.1). NCBI lineage: Eukaryota > Metazoa > Chordata > Mammalia > Chiroptera > Vespertilionidae > Myotis > Myotis nattereri. The sequence goes on along the minus strand of NC_138076.1, from coordinate 37,217,710 downwards.
TACACAGAACCTAGAGACAGAAGAACTTCACTGGCGAGAACATGGCAAAAGATCCTGGACAGAAACTGGAGACAGAACCTAGAGACAGAACCTAGCGAGAGAACATGGCAAAAGATCCTGGACAGAAACTGGCCACAGAACCTAGAGACAGAACCTAGAGACAGAACCTGGTTGAAGAACCTAGAGACAGAACCTGGCTACAGAACCTGGATAGAACATGGCAAGAGAACCTGACTAGAACCTGGTGACTGAACCTGGCAAAAGATCCTGGACAGGACCTGGCTACAGAAATTGGTTGGAGAACCTAGCCAGAACCTGGCTGAAGAACCTGGCTACAGAATCTGGTGACCGAACCTGGCTGGGGAATCTGGGGAACCTGGATGGAGAACCTAGCAAGAGAACATGGACACAGAACCTGGCTGGAGATCCTAACCAGAACTTCGCTGGAGATCCTGACCAGAACTTGGCTAGAGATCCTGACTAGGCTGCTGATCAACTGAACGCTGTCTCCGTGTCATTCCTTCTTCGCCAACTCCGTCCACACCTTTGGGGACCCCTGGACCTGCTGGGGTTGGACCCCAGCACCTATCTTCCCTGCCACATTAGCATTCACCTAGTCCTAGGCAGTGGTCGGCAAACTACGGCTCAGCAAACCGCGGCTCGCGAGGCACATGCAGCTCTTTGGCCCCTTCAATGTGGTTCTTCCACAAAATACCGACTTCTGCGCATGGGCCACGAAGTTTCAATTGCACTGTACGTGTGCGCCTGCACGTAGTATTTTGTGGAAGAGCCACAATGAAGGGGCCAAAGAGCTGCATGTGGCTCGCGAGCCACGGTTTGCCAACCACAGACCTAGCACAGTGTTGTCAACACAGCTGATGCTCACTGAAAGTTTGTTTTCGCCCTTCAATGAGCAAATATGTCCCCATTCCATAGACCCATGCAACCAGTGCAGGTTAGTTTAGAATTTAATTGTCACCTCCTGGGAAACACTTGGGTCTCCAGGCAGGCAGTCTGTGGTGGAATTCTGGTTGTAACTTCATAATTATATGAACTTGGGCAAGTTACATAAACTCTGAGTTTCTTTGTTTAATGTAAAATGAAACTCAATATCCATTTCACAGAGATAGCTGTGAATGAAATGAGATGTTGCCTATCGATGCAGGACAGAGATGTGGCATACTGTTGTTTCTGAATCATTGTCAGTTTTCCTGTCTGCACGGTTGCTTTATAAAGGCAGCCAGAGAGAGCCCCGTGTGTGCCTCTTGGCCTTTTGATTTGTAATGATGAACCCTTGTTATGTTTTTGTATAAACTTGTTCTGCTTGAATACTTTATTGGTGCCTTTATTTCTGCTTAATTGTTTTACTTTTCATGACACTGGCTTGATTTAGAGAGAGGCATTTCTTTGTTTATCTAATTCTTCAATTAAGTCTCTGTAGTGTGGTTCAAGCCACTACCTCTGGGTGCTAAATCAGAGAAGCCAACCACAACTGCAAGGCCCAAGGCAGAGCCTGCTTTAGGTAAGAAATGGATTTTATAGCCCTGACCAGGTAGTTCAGTTGATTAGAGCATCATCCAAATGCTCCAAGGTTGTAGGTTCGATCCCCGATCAGGATAAACATAACAATCAACCAATGAATACATCAGTAAGTGGAAAAACAAATTGATGTGTATCTCTTTCTTTCTCACATCAATAATTTTTAAAAGAGTTGGTTCTACCGCTGATGTGGATGCTACTTTTGGGAATCAGCTAGAATTTGTAGCGTGCACCTTGAATGGGCCAAGTATCTGGATGTGCCTCTATGGCTGATGAGAATAAAGCTTTCGATTTCCTTCCTCTTTTAACAAGTGTCCTGCTTCTATCTCCTTTCCCTTTCTCCTTGAAGATCATACTTTCCATTAAAATGGAACTTTATATATTATTTAGGGGTTTAGTCTTTTCAAAGTGCTTTTACAGCCATCATTTTTTACCTTCTTAAAATCTGGGTTGAGGTACATGTCAACATCAATGTCTTTGGATGAAGAAATGGGAAGGGCTTGTCCAAGACCAATCAGCTGAAAACCAGTGGAGGCAGGATTAGAGCTCAGCTCCCCCGGAAACCAGCTTGGAGGCCTGCCCTTGCCACCACAGGGATGTGTAAATAAGAACAGAAGAACCACCTTTTGTAACTTTCTGGGGGCTTGGCCTATTAATCATACTGTCATTGCTGAACAAGTGATGTATAGTCCTAACTCTAAATAAGCACATGCTATCAGTCATTTGCTATTACTTCCTCTCCTCCAATTTTGTATATGAATCCTCTACATTTGGGGCAGTTATCAGTGAACTTATGGTGTTTACTATTGTCAGGTTTCTATTCACATTTGTTTGGGTGGCTATTCTGTCCGTCAATATATATTAAGTGAACAGTCTATGCCCTAGGTAGGCATTGAGGGAAGTTAAAAACAAAATTAAAAATAAAAGGAGTCGACTAAAATGCAGTTCTTTCTTTCAAGAGGTATGGCATCAAGAAGTGGTATGGGAACGTCAATTTAGAACCTCAGTGCCTCTTGACTACATTCTTCAAATAATCTGCTACTTCTACCTGCTGCATGCATGTGTAATTCCAAACTCTAAGCTGTGACATTAAAAACCCTGCTCAATTTGACCTATGTGCACCCTTTCTTTCAAAGCTTATCATGTGTCATGTGAGTTATATGCTGGTCTGCCTGGTCCCGCTGCCATGTCTTGAACATTTCTTGTTCTCAAACTCTTTCTTCCATCTTGGAACCCCTTTCCTCATATCTACACTAATAAAAGAGAAACATTCAAATTGCTGTCACTCCACTACAACCACCAGCCAATCAGAGCAACTATGCAAATTAACCCAAAAAAGATGGCGGTTAATTTGCATAAGCAAGCGCAGAGCAAAGACTGAAGGCTCCTGCCAGAGTGAAGACTGAAGACTGAAGACTGAAGACTAAAGCGGCTTGGCCTCGCTGCAGCTGCATAGGAGAAGCCTCGCATTGAGGCTTGGCTTCTCCGCTGCGGCCGGACCAAAGGCCTGGGCCCCGGGTGCCAGAGAAAAACCAGTGCCAGCAGCCAGGGGAAGGAAGGCCTATTGCGCGAATCTTTGTGCAACGGGCTTCTAGTTTACTTATAAAACTCATTCCCTTCTTCATTGATTATTTTTCTCAAATATGCTTCAGTAGCTCAGTATTTCCAGAGCTCAGACCTTTTATCATGCCATATGTGAAACCTATCTCTAATCAGTTATTTGAGTATATGCTTGTCACATTCACTAGGTTGAAAGCTGCTGGGAAGGACCGAGGAGGAGGGAATGTGTCTATTTCTCTTACTACCCAATACAGCAGCTTGTGCATGGCAGAGGTGCCAAATGCAACTGTATGTGCTCACTATACCCCGCTGTAATTTGTTTCTTCGTGGGCATATAGGAAAACGACAGTTTCAGCCTCCCTTGCAGTAAGGTTGAGGCCATGGGATTGGATGAGGCAAAGTGCTGTATATCACTTTCAGGCTGGGCTACTGACCATCTACTCTCTCTTCCTCTTTCTTTATAGACCCTGAAGGCCACATGTTTAAGATGGTGGCATGGAAAAATGGAAGGAATCTGGTTCTATGTGTTACCACTGTGATCTATGTGTTACTGCTAGATCCTAATGTGAATGAGAAATACATCTTGGTTTTGTTAAATGACTGAGACTTCAAAGTTTACTTATTGTGCAGCCTAGACTAAACTATCCTGATAAACAGCCTAAAGCTCTCTGAGGGCAGGGACACTGTCTCTCTGTCCCAGTGCTGTGTCCTGTCACCCAGTATAAGAGTCCTCCCGGCCATCTCCGTCCCGTCCTTTGTGACAATTATGGTTTTCTTATCTTAGTCTTTCCTCCCTCTGCATACCTGTGCTTGTTCACTCCCAGATGTTTGGACAGGCCTCAAGTTGTAGGTCTTGAATTACCTCTTGGGCCAGATAAGAGATTCAGTATCTGCTGTTGGACTTTACCCACTCACCCTCTGACATGGGTGTGTGATAACCGGTAGCTCCATTTTAAATAAATGCCATTCTCGGGCCTGAGTCTACTTGGCTGGCAATCTTCTGGGGTCATTTCCAATCTCATCCCCAAGACAGGATCAGACAACACCTAATTAATTAATGTACTAATCAAACAAGTTATGTATTATTAGGTGCATTGGAGAGAAAAGAAGAGAAGCCACAATTCCTGTCATTAGGATACATGGAGTCTAGTGAAAGCATGGAAACCCATTACACTTAAAGAATTTTTACAGGTGCCCTAGCCAGTTTTGCTCAGTGGATAGAGCATTGGCCTGTGGATTGAAGGGTCCAGGGTTAGAGTCTTGTCAAGGGCACATGCCCGGGTTGTGGGCTCGATCCTCAGTGTGGGGTGTGCAGGAGGCAGCCGATCAATTGTTCTCTCTTATCATTGATTTGTGTGCTTCTTGCTGCTGTTTGCAGTGTCGGAGGGTAGACACATTTACTCTGATAATAGGGTTAAAAAGGATTCATTTGGCAAAAATCCAAGTGTTACCTTGATATAGGCTTGGTGATGTACAAAGATTCTGGGAAAACCTGATATGTCCAACACTTACACTGCAGTTTTTTAATTAAGTTATGTTTTGTTTTTGTGGATTTTTATTTTCAAAGAGCTGAGAGGAAGGGAGTGGGATTTTGAGGCTGCTACCATGATTATAATTGCTGTTACAGGGATGTTAATGTTCTTGCAGATTCTTTTATTTTCTCTAAGCAAGAGGAGGGGGTGGGTGACTGACGTTTTTTTAAGGCTAATAGGGAGCTTGGCTTCCATCTTTTAGTCTATTGCCTTTATGTTTTTCACTTTCCTTTTCCGCCTGCCCCCATATTAACATCTGCTGTCCCTTCTCATACATGAAGTTATTTGTTAGTATTGGCAGGGTGTTTTTTGTTGTTTTTTTTTTTAGACTAATTCTACCTGTATTTTGATGGAGAGGGAGAGTTTTTAATTATGTTGCTTATGGATGCTGTGCTGTTTGATGAGCGGTGTGGGAATGTCGATGCTGTCACCAGCAACATTTCTAGAACACAGAAAAATACCTGATTTAGAAAAAAAGCCTAGTTCTTGGGCTATTTGCAGCCTTATGCTAATTACACAATGATCTAGGGGACACTAACATGTTAGTTCTATTTCAGCTTCATTCTTTTCAATTAGAAAATAATTGCTCTTTTTGTTGACTAAAGGATTTTAAAAGCTACAGTGAGAGGGCTGCTTTTGTTTCATATTAACCGGTGTGTCAGCTCTTCCTACCTGACTCTGGGCCTGATGTCTCAAGTCTGACACATTTTCAGTGAATCCAGTCATTGGGTTTATATCCTCCCTTTTACTTTTAATGAAAGAATCTTCTGTTTCTTTAAATCTAACTGGGTGGTTCTCAAACTATAGGGTGCATCAGTGGCCTGGGGAGCTTATGAAAAATGGAGATTTATAGAAATGGTTATTCAGCAGGTCAAGGTGAGGTCCAGGAATTAGCACTGGTGATTCTAAAGCCAACAGTCCTTACACCCCACTTGGAGAAATCTCTTTTGAGAACATTGGTCCTCAAACTTGAGCCTACATTAGGATTACCTTGGACTTATTAAACTCAAATTGCTGGTCTCCATCCACAAAGTTTCTGATTCAGGAGGTCTGGGGTGGGGTCTGATAGTTCACCTGACTCTTAAGTTCCCAGGCAATGCTGATGCTGCTCTTTGGGGACCCCACTTTGAGAACCGCTGCTCCTGGGTATTCCAATTATGGCCTGTTGTTGGTCAGAAAAGAGCTAGACTTTGACAAATCCCAACTATTCTGAGGAATATGAGGACTGCATACTTCAGTCCATAGTTTTTTGAAGGACAATTCACATAAGACATAGGCTCCTTTTTAGGTAATGCATTACTTTTGCTCACAACAGAACTTCAAATTAGACCCTAATTGAACAAATTGTTAATTTTCAAGGTATAGACATAGGCCAGGGGTCAGCAAACTGCGGCTCGCGAGCCACACGCGGCTCTTTGGCCCCTTGAGTGTGGCCACGAAGTTTCAATTGCACTGTACGTGTGCGTCCGCACGTGGTATTTTGTGGAAGAGCCACACTCAATGGGCCACAGTTTGCTGACCACTGACATAAGCTATCTAAAACTGACATTAACATGACATTGTGTCATAAATACCATCCAAGTATCTTGAATGTCACAAACAGTCCACGACTTTACTAGGCCCATCAAGGACTGCTTTTGTAAACAGCAATTATTGGTTGGGTTGAAAATAGAGCTATTTATATTGGTGGAGTTAATAAATCTATAAATAGATTTTAGTCAATTTATTGGCTATTAACCTTAATATTATAATTATTCTTTATAAATGAATTATTTTCTCTATGCAAGGATTTCAGCTGGTGTTCTCACTACTACATAAATCAGATAGCTTCATATTAATCCAAATTATTTGGTTTAGGTCTACTCTTACAAGTGACCAAGAGAGTTATTTTTTCCTAGTCACCAGACTAAGAAAATTTTGTCTTACTTAAAATGATAATATTTACAAAATTTTGATGCTATTCATGTGACATGCACTTTCTCCTTCATGAATAACAGTAACTTTTAAGCAAAAATAATTTGATATTTCTTTAAGTAGAATAATAAAAAACTAAAATATATGCTCACTTTTCCCACTTTTTATTTTCCTCAGCAAGTTTATAGTAGAGTGGATGGGAGTTTGGAAGGCTGATAACAGAAACCACAAAAAGTTTGAATAATTTGCAATGCCAGAAAAAGTGGAGGAAGAGAAGGTTACCAAATTGTAAAATACATCTTTCTAATAGAAAAAACTAAAATGCTGAAACAAAAAACACAGATACTTTCTTATAAAATTGGGTGTCACCTACCCTTAATGTTAATGAGGCTGACAAGTCCATAAGCATACCCCCCCCCTACTCTACTTTGCATCTCTAGAGGAAGAGGAAAAGAAATGTATGTCGTTATGTTAATCTCTGAAAAATCTTTTCAGTAAAATTTTAACCTCTGCGATAGGCCAAGTGCAATAAATACCTTGCTTTTGTGTTGGGTATACATATTAAAATCCCAACCTGCTTTTTAATGAGTCCTACATCTAAATTGCAGTTTTAGGATAATCACACTATTACACCAGATTAAAAAGAGGAAAAAAACACCCCCACAAAGAATTGATGGTAATTGGACCTGGTCTAGGTTGGAATAGGGCAATTATCATTTCTGGCTGCTTCTCCTTTTTTAATGTGAAGTTCGCTTGGATGACCTTTGGCCATTTTCCACCCAATGACATAGAGTGCCCTGTTCTTGGCCTGAAAACACTCTAGTTAGTCTTACTGTTAGAGAAGAATTTCAGCAGATCAAGGGTTTGCAGCTAAAATCAGAGAGTGGTGAATATGCAGGTAGAATTCTGTTTACTATCCAGCAAAGAGGGTTATTTATTTGTCCCATTTGTCCCAAGTCAAAATTTAAGGATTTGATATTGACTTTTCCAAAAAGTCAAAATAATTCACATACAGGTGGAAACTGCACTTCAGTCATTTTCTTTAAAATAGGTATCATATTTTAAAGTGAAGTCATTGTGCTTAAAAACTAGATATGAGAAGGAGCATACTTGGTTATTGATAAGAGTAGGTCTTTAAGAGTTTTCCTACTATGATTTAAGTGCCCTCTACACCCATAGTAGAGGTGGAATTGGATGTGGAAGTGAGTGGAACCTGCAAGAGTTCCTCTTAGACAGAAAAGAAAATAGTTAATTTTAGCTTTTAGATGTTGGCCGCCCTTCATTGTAGGGAACAACAGTCTGGTGTTGTCAAAAACTAAGGGTAATGGTTCCTATTATATAAAATATAACCGTATACTAGTACGTATATACCTCAACACCCTTCTTACCTGAGTTATTCTGGTGAAAGTTCTATTTTAATCCAAATTACCTGCTTTGGGAACAAGGATGCTTTTCTCCGGGGGTAATTACCAGTGTAATCGAATTACCATCTGCTTGCCTTATGTTCTGTAGATGGCTCAAAGGAGATAGTTTTAGAAAAGACCTGGAAATGAAACATTTCAGGAGGGAGGAAATAAAGATAACTAAAAAGAGAGTAATAACTAGGAGTTTAAAGAGGAAAAGCATATGGTATTGAGCATATAACTTAAAAACCAGCATCCGAAACCCCTGGTCCAACTGAGGATTCCTCGGGAGTAAGAACTGATAGAAATCCAAGGCTAGAACAGAGTGACCAATAGGCCTAAAGGGAATCTCCAACAGGGCCCAGCGGAGAGGAGCAGCAGATGGTATTCATTTGTGATTTTGTGGTGAAAGAGCAGCCTCAGGCTAGGTGTAACCAGCAGAGGCTTGCTTTCCATATTCTGAGATAAAACTTTAAAAGGAAGCTTGAGGCCCCTGGAGAATTTCCTTGCAGTCATCATTCATTTTAAACATATATTGAACACCTCCGAAGCAGGATGCCTTTCATGAGGCTCTTAGAGCAGATATGCTGATGCTAGTTACCGGTCCTGCCCTTGGAGATTGCATAATGCAGTAGGGAAGCAGGGGAGATAAGGTGTGTGCATGTCCAGATAACCAGGGCACTGGAGTGCCCCATTAGGGAGACAGAGTGTTCTGGGGTTTCACAATGGTGAGAGGCAGTCTCCTTAGGGCTGGTGGGGGGGGGGGGGAGGGGGGAGGGCTTTCTGGAGGATGTGGATTTGAACTGGGCCTGTGTGGGTGGAGAGGGTTGGCTAAGCAGTGAAGGGCTACCTAATATGAAGGTGGAAGTCAACACAGAAAGTCAGGGACCTTAAGTAGAGTGTTCAGGATTTTAATATTTATCCTCTAATTATATAAATGTTTTTCACATTTGAAATACATCTGAAATGTGATTCTGCATTCTTGGGCGATTAAGCTGCACTTGAAAAGATGTGCACAATCAACCTTCAGTAGTTTTAGCTTTAGCATATGTTAATTCTGCAGCTGTGACCCCAGAAATAGAATCTGAGCAAGAATAATTTTTGTTGTCATTAATTTTTTAGCTTTGGCAAACAAAAGGGGAATGGCTTGAATTGTAAAAGCCACCGATCCTGTCAGAGTCTCCTACACGTAAAGCCAGGTTGAGGTCCTCTTGGAGGAATCAGAATTTCTATTGTCACCCTGGACCCTTTACTGCACATAAATTGGTCCCTGTCTCTTTCTCTTGGTGTCAGTGGTTGAATCGTTATAATGGGCACACTTGCATCAATCATACTTCTACTGTCATGAAATAACATATTTTCCTAATTTTGAAACTGTAAAAAATAACTTTGGGATACATGATTTTTTTTTTCACAGACAAGTTGTTTAGCTACTTTTTAAAAAGATAGTGAAAACATTGACCTCACCACCCTAAGTATAGTAAGCCATATTTATTCATGGCATATTCCTTTTAGTGTATTTTCTTGCCTTCCTTAATTTTGATCAGTTTTTATTAGTTGCACCTCCTCCCCCTCCAACCCCATCCACACATAAGTCCTCTCTGCACACTTGCTCCCTGACAGCCTTCAAGTCTGTCAGCAGCAGAAACCTGGACCTTCTGCAGATCTGGTTCCATCAACTGAGGTGTGAATCATGTTTAATTAAAACCTGTCACTTAGAAGTAAGTGAAAGAGCATTTAACCTCTGTTCATTCCACCTCAGCTCCTCCATGCCCACCAGAGTGCCTGCTGCTTGTGACTAGAGTGGAACACTGGTGCCCTTCTGGGTCCATGAGCTGCCTGAGGGCACATTCACGCTGCAGGTTCAATGATACAAAATAGTCTCTGCTCCCTGCCCATCCTCTTCTCATGCAAACATCCAAGGTGTGGAAAGACACCAGGTACATGAGCTTCCCTGCTCTCCCTTCCTCAAAGGCTCCTTCCTCTCCCAGTCACCTGGGGTCCTGCAGGATGAGAAGGCACCCTTCACTGCTGCCGCCATTGTGGTGGTAACTGAGGACGACTGTCATGAGATCTCCCACCTTCTCAGAACTCTCAACTCCAATCTTCACTTGGCCATCCTTTTAACACCGCAGATTCCCTTTGAGCCCAGCCATCCAGTTGTGGCAACCCCTTGGATCTGCTGTGTCCAGTGGATGATTCTATCAGGAAAGTCCTGGCGATAACTTGCTGGGGCTGAGCTGAAGGTCCATTGCTCAAGAGCAGTGTGAAGTCAGTGGACAGGCAGCATGGAAGGCGTGAGCCACTGGTGAATGGGATGGTGGAAAGCCAACCATGAGTTAGAAAGGCTGGCTGCTAGGAAGTCAGAATAATTCGATTCTTTGCACAGAAGTATGACTGGTCTGCATGACTTGGTCTGAATTCATTGCATTATAAGCAGCTTTACCATGAGATGAACTATCAGTAAAAACAGTGACTGCTCCAGGAATAGGTTAGGTGGGAGACCATGTCAAGGTATTGATAGGGCAAATGTTGCTTTAGAATTAATATAAATAATATTTACCTAACACAGGTTTCTTCTATAGATAACGAGTGGCCCGGTGCATGAAATTCATGCACAGGGGGTGGAGGGTTCCCTCAGCGCAGCCTGCACCCTGTCCAATCAGGGACCCCTTGGGGGATGTCTGACTCCCAGTTTAGGCCTGATCCCACAGGTATCGGGCCTAAACCGGCAGTCAGACATCCCTCTCGCAATTAGGGACCGCTGGCTCCTAACCACTCACCTGCCTGCCTGCCTGATTGCCCCTAACCCCTCTGCCTGCCTGCCTGATTACCCTTGACTGCCTCTGCCTGCCTGCCTGCCTGATTGCCCCTAACTGCCCTCCCCTGCCAGCCTGATCTCGCCCCCAACTGCCCTCCTCTGCTGGCCTGATCTCACCCCTAATGGCCCTCCCCTGCCGGCCTGATCTCGCCCCCAACTATCCTCTCTGCCTCAGCCCCTACCACCATGGCTTTGTTCGGAAGGAAGTTGGACGTCAGGAAGATGGCTGCTCGACCTGGTCTAATTAGCATATTACCCTTTTATTAGTATAGATAGATTTTATAGAATAGGATTGCTTAAATAGGGGTGGGGAAAGCCTTTTTCAGCAGGAGATGCTCTTGGCAAACAAAAACATATAATTCCTATATCTGAACTGATAGCCAGCCATATGCACTATTCTGCCAAACTGGTCATTAAAAAATTGAACCGCTTTCTTATACCTTACACCAAATAGCTGTTGCCCTTAAAACCCCTTCTCAGCCCCCACCTTAGGGTCTGCCTTCACAGTTCACCCAGATTAGGTTCTGATTGGTCAGTTTCTATGCCAGTCAGTGTCAAAAGCTCTGCCTCCTAGGCAGCCATTGGCTCCTCGCACTTCACCCAGATTTGGTTCTGATTGGTCGGTTTCTATGCCAGTCAGCATCTCTGGGCCTATCTTTGGGCCTGATCAGAGAGGCGAGCCTGATCAGCAGCCCCTTCAGAGGCCCAGAGAGAAACAGAGGCGTGGCTGCTGGCGAAGCCCCAAGAGAGAGAGGCAATGGCTGATCAACAGCTGCCACAGAGGCTGCAGATCAGACCCTGCCTCTCTCTTCAGGCCTCTCTCCGGGCCTGATCTTCAGCCCCCTCGGCACTCAGTGCTGGGTTGCTACAGCAGGACTGACTTCTGGTTGGTTGAGCCTTCGGTAGTTACAGACCCTGAGTTTTTATATATTAGGATTTGGTACACCGTGCTGGGTTGGGGAAATACAACTAAAATTTTCAGAAATACTACACAAATTTGTATGTCTGTACATGAACTTACTATCTTTTGTTTCCCTCTGTTGTGTTGCCTATGAATGGCATTGTGATTCTCCCAGCTACACAAGGCTCTGTGAGTCCTTCCCCTCTGCTTCTCCCTCCTATCCATTTGATTGAGTTCTATTAGTTCTGTCTCTGAGGTATCCCTCCCACCCTTTGGCTTTTTCCCTTTCTCTCTCTGTGGCCTTTGCAGTACCTTCTTTATTGGTCTTGTCTCCAGCTGTGCTCTACTACACTTTTTACTCACAGCTGGCAATCTTCCCGAAGCAACCTTTGATTATTTACTCACATGCTCCAAACCTTTTGGAGCTTTCCCATTCCTTTTAGAATAAAGAGCAATTTCTCAGCTGGCATGCTAGGCTCTCTTTGATCTGATTTCAACGTGTTCTAACAAGTATGCTTCACATCACTCCCCTTCTTCCTGAGCCATTGCTGCAGGCAAATTCAGGGGAACACTGCTCTCTACTCCAGTACTTCACATTTTCTCACCTTTTTAGGTGCCCTTCCCCTGCTATGACATTCCCCTTCCAACCCTACCTCTACACCGCCAAATGATCAAATCCTACCTATTCTTCCCCAGTTCAAATGCCACATCCTCTGTGAAATCTACTGTCATCTTAACAGCTAGGTTGGAATTAATCTTTACCTCCTCTAAACTGCAAGGCATTTTATTTATACTTGTTTTAGTTTACTTTTTCTGTTGTGTTTATGTTTTATCATTTCTTGTAGCACTGAAATATAATGAAGGCTAAGAGTATATTCAGTTTAGTTTTGTAGCCACTCAGTTCTTAACACAGTGCTTTGATCACATATGGTGTATAATTAATGTTATTTGAGTGAATTAATGAATGAGTGAAATAAAGCATAACTATCCATTCCTGTAAATACATGTGCTAGAAATCTTTTATGCATATTGCAGTGATCAGAGGTTTTCAGTGAATGTAGCTTATTGCAGGATGCTTGAGTTAGGTTTAGTGGGAGCTGACAGGAAAGCTGAACTTATACTTCTAAATAGTTTGATTTGAGAGGAAGTTATTTGTTAAAATGGCTTCTGGAAAGGTAAATGATAGCATGATGATTCATACAGAGATGAATGCAGGCACAGAGTGTATTATTTTGGAAACATTATTTCAGGGGGTTGGGCCAGCAAGCATACATTCTGTCTGTAATTCCATAAGGCTGCAAGTTTTGTCCTTACTATTGCCTTTTGATTTTGCTTACCCACTTATCCATTTCACCAGGAAAGTGTCTTCCCTGACTCCTAAATGAAAATACTGAAATTTGCTCAGAAGACAAAAAATAGTATTCTTTATGTATATTTCATACTTCCCTGCAATTTCCCGGCATCACTATCAAAGCACAGAATTCTATCTTCTTTTCTTATTGACACCAGCAAAGTGTAGGCTGTCTAATACTTTGTTGAGAGGAGCAGGCAGTGTGATGTGAGCCCTATGATATCCTTTCTGGATTGGGGGCTTGGAGAACTTAAAAGGGAAAGAACAAATTCTAGATGAAAGTTAGTTTATGTAAGTAACAAATCAGAAGCAAGATTTCCTTTAATCAGAATGCAGATGTTTCCTCAAATCTTACATATTGATGTAAAGAAGAGGATTTCACAGTTGGTGTCCAAATAGGATGTTTTGGGAAGCTGTATTCATTCAAGTAACACAAGCTTACTAGGAATGTGTGGCAGTTCAAGGGCATTCTGAAATGAATGGATGGGAAGAATCTAACTTGGAAAATGTTTAAGTTATGAAGGACAAGGCTAGTTCTGCTGAAGACAGACACTCTTGGCACTTCCTGTGATAGAGCCACTCTAAGCTGAACAAGACCGCTGAAGATAATGCTGGCCTCCCAAGTTGAAGTGGCTGAGTTTGTAAGATACGCAGGGATGTACTGGAGAAGAGACACTTCTATCACAGAGAAGGGGGTGGTCCATGCTGAGGGAGGAACAGGGAAACAGCATGATCAGGGTTAATGAAATATAGGAATAACCCAGTGGGGAACTGATGGAGGAGAGAGTAAGGAGATCTGTGCTGGTTCTTACCTACCCAGTGAGGTCTTCTAGTCCACTGGGGAATACAAAAGAGGATGTAAGTATTTGGAAAGGGCAGCCCAGCCAAAGGAAGAAAAGAGGGTTATGTGGGAGAATGGAATCATGCTCTCTAGGCAAACTTCATTCTCAGCTAAAAGAGTCTATTACAGTGCCAGCTGGAGTGATGGCTAGCTTAGCATGGGTGGTTATCACAATGTGGTCAAGCGTACCCACACAGGTAACTGCTTTCTACTTTGGGCATGACTTGGTAGAGTCATAAGGTCTTTTGCTGTCTAGCAGCTCATTCACAGGTGTGTACAGAGCTCAGAAGATATGTTTCTGTTCTGTAAGTCAAGCTCAGAATAAAGGTGGTGTGAAGGAGAGTTCTATTAAACTCTCATGTTACCTTTATTAAACTCTCTGCATGGTTCTCACCTGCAAGTCTGTATGTAGGGGTACGTGTGTGCATGCATTATGTGTGTGCAAGTGGGAGTCTAGGTGTGTATATGTGTAGGTGTGTATGAAGGAATGTGTATAGATGTGTGTGAATATGTGTACATGGAATTTTTCTGTGTTTGTTTCCATGTGTATATAGGGCTGGAGATCCTTAAAGGGAGAAATGGGAGGGAGTCATTCATATTTGAATTGTCATTTATTGGAAGAAGGTAAGTGTATATAGATGATTCAGTTTTAATAAAGTTTTCTACTTATGCACTTATGCATTCTTTGTTTGGAGTGGATTATATTTTCCTATAATCCAAAATTCTGCATGGATTACTACTATATATATATATTCTGTATATATATAAAAGGCTAATATGCTAAGTGTCTGACCAGTCATTATGACTGCACTGATCACCAGCGAGCAGGTGCTCAATGCAGGAGCTGCCGAGCTGCAGTGACTTGGCAGCAGTGGTTCTCAGATGATGCGCACACCCTGAAACCAGAGAGGAAGGAGCCTGATTCCTCGCAGGGCTGTGAGATTCCACCTTCGGCCATGGGTTATGTTGTTGCTGGGGCACTGTTGGCCCCAGATCTGGTTTACTGCACACTTGTGTTTGAGTTCCACACCCTGTATGACAGCAACTTTGCAGAGTGCCCTCTCACACTCGGGGGATGTCAGAGAGCTGCTTTGGCCCAATTCCCCACAGGCCAGGCTGAGGGAGCCCACCTGCCAGAGGGACCCCGCTCACTCTGCAGACACCTTTTGAGCCACAGCACCACCCCAGATGTGGCTGGCTGGGGTTGGTCCATGGGAGGTTGGCTCCAGGGTGTGCCTGGCCCGTCACACCCAGTCCTGCCCCGCTGGCCACCTTCTAATTAATTTCCTTTCAATGTGCATGAATCTGTGCACTGGGTCACTAGTATATGTGTAAATGGAGTGAGGGACAGGAATAATGATAATAACATTGTACCCTGTAGCTGATTCTAACAATATTGTGTTAAGTACAAATCTGGGCTATTTTCTTTTAAGCAAAGTTTAGTGTAAGTTGCAAATATTACAAATGATTCAGAAAGTTAAAAATAAATTATTTCAAAGGCAAAATACTGTTGAGTTTTAGAAGTGTAATGTTGGAGTTTGGCTTGCTCGCTGCTCCTGAGTAAGTTCCACTGTGGCATTACACATCATTTCCATATATCTTCACTTTATGATCTTTATTCGGATGATGTGATGGTTCAGAGGTGTGGTAATAGATATGAATTTTATTTTGACATGTGGAAGAAGGCATTTATATGCGTTCTTCCAAAATGATTAGAAATTATTATGGGGTAGAAAATTTGTGATTGAGTTTGAATGATTGACTCTATTTTAAAATGTGCAGAGCTGTTAGCTTTCAAAATAATTTGTGCAGTCAAAAGAAATCAAAATTTATTTCAGTTATTCATATTTTATTTTTGAAATAAGCCATAGTTATTTTATTATTTTTTAAAGGAATGGTTTAACTGCAACACTGATTCTACCTTCTGGGGTCATGAAGAGGAAAAATCCAGAAGCTAGATGGTAAAATAAGAGATGAAGGCCAATGTCCAGGGACTGAGGGGGAGAAGCCTGACATTTCAAATAACTATACAAATTTGAGAAGTTCATTTTAATTTATTCTTTTCATATTGTTCATTGCATTAGTTTTTTTTTCCTATTTAGTTATGGGTTCCTTTACATAACACGTGTAGGGAACAACTGTGACAGTTATATCTATAAAACCCTACAGGGAGAGTTTGATGAGTGTTTGGGGAAGAAAGAGGCAACCCTTCAGGATTTTGGACTGATTGTTAGGATACACCCATTTGCTTTCTTGTTTTTCTTTTTACTCAGATCAGTAAGTCATTTTTATTTTTTTTATTTTTATTTTTTTAAATTAAATATTTATTGTTCAGATTATTACATTTGTTCCTCTTCCCCCCACCCCCATAACTCCCCTCCTCCCAGTTCCCACCCCACCCTCCGCCCTCACTCCCCACCCACTGTCCTCATCCATAGGTGCACGATTTTTGTCCAGTCTCTTCCCTCATCTCCCACACCCCTTTCGCCCCCCAAGAATAGTCAGTCCATTCCCTTTCTATGTCCCTGATTCTATTATAATCAACAGTTAATTCTGTTCATCAGATTATTTATTCACTTGATTCTTAGATTCACTTGTTGATAGATGCGTATTTGTTGTTCATAATTTGTAACTTTACCTTTTTCTTCTTCTTCCTCTTCTTAAAGGATACCTTTCAGCATTTCATATAATACTGGTTTGGTGGTGATGAACTCCTTTAGCTTTTCCTTATCTGTGAAGCTCCTTATCTGACCTTCAATTCTGAATGATAGCTTTGCTGGATAAAGTAATATTGGTTGTAGGTTCTTGGTATTCATCACTTTGAATATTTCTTGCCACTCCCTTCTGGCCTGCAAAGTTTCTGTTGAGAAATCAGCTGACAGTCATATGGGTACTCCCTTGTAGGTAACTGACTTTTTTTCTCTTGCTGCTTTTAAGATTCTCTCTTTGTCTTTTGCTCTTGCCATTTTAATTATGATGTGTCTTGGTGTGGTCCTCTTTGGATTCCTTTTGTTTGGGGTTCTCTGTGCTTCTTGGACTTGGAAGTCTATTTCTTTCACCAGGTAGGGGAAGTTTTCTGTCATTATTTCTTCAAATAGGTTTTCAATATCTTGCTCTCTCTCATCTTCTGGCACCCCTATAATTCGGATGTTGGTATGCTTGAAGCTGTCCCAGAGGCTCCTTACACTATCTTCATATTTTCAGATTCTTTTTTCATTTTGCTTTTCCGGCTGGGTGTTTTTTGCTTCTTCGCATTTCAAATCTTTGACTTGATTCTTGCGCTCCTCTGGTCTGATGTTGGGAGTCTGTATAATATTCTTTATTTCAGTCAGTGTGTGCTTAATTTCTAGTTGGTTCTTTATCACAACATCGAGGGTCTCATTAGATTTCTTGAGGATCTCACTATATTTATCAGCAGTCTCACCAGTCTTTTCGAGGGCCTTACTAAATTTATCGGTGGCTTCTAGACAGTTCTTGAAAGACCTTAAAAGTGTGGTTTTGAACTTTATATCCTCCATTTCTGACATTTCTGTCCTGTTTCTTTGTCTCCGCATTTTTTATGCTTTCTTGGTGCACCCCTTAGTGGTCTTTGTGCGCAGTCTTGTTGTAGTTAAGCCTTGATTGTTATAGATAACACTGGGGGAGATTTGACCTCCAGGCCAACTGGCTGTGAGAATCAGCTGTGTCTGTAGTGGGAGAACTTCTGTCCTCTAGGGAGGTGCTAGTCTAGCCTTTGCCTGAGGCTAACCAGCAAATGCCTCTGTGCAGGGCTTGGGTGGGGCGCGTCCCAGGGGATCAACTGGGCAGGCGGAGCTAGAGTTATGGCTGCTCTCAGTCCCATCCCCAGAGGCTCTGCCTCTCAGTGTCCCAATAACCGCTGCAAACCTCCGAGAGAAAGCTGCCCTCGAGTTCCGACCACTGCCAGACAGTCCCGCTTCTCCCGTTTGAGTCTGGGTCCCTAGAGACTCGCCAGGATCTGGAGCTGAGAGTCTGAGACTCCCTCCCGATTGAAATAGATAACTGCGCCCTCAGATGCCAGCCCGCTCCACGAGCACCTCTGCACCTTAGTATTTTACTTCCGCACTGTGGCTCCTCTGAGTCTCGGTATGCTTTTCTCTTTCCTTCTAGTTGTAGAATTTCCCCTCAGCCAGCCTTCCTGTGGTTTTGGGTAATGTCCGTTCCATCTTTTAGTTGTATTTTTGAAGTGGTTGTGCGAGGCAGCAATCTCCGGTGTTTACCTATGCCGCCATCTTGGTTTCCCCCTGCTTTCTTGTTTTTCTAATTATAATCCATGTTTTTAGTGACACACAAACATTCAGTTGCAGATCCAATGAAACTATGAGTTTTAACTATTGTTTCCAGCATGGTGGAAAAGAACATGAAATGAGCAAAACATAGGAAGAGAAAATGTCTGAAGCCTCAAAGAAGCAACAAATTAATTCATTTATCCATTGTACCTTCAGTGACTTAGTAAACAAGACAAGTGAAGCACTAATATTCAAGTCTTGCAACCCCCAAACTTCTCCCTCCTAATGTGTTTTCTGTAGTTGCTCTCTCAGAGCAGCGGAGGGTGACACCTAGAAATGCCTTCTTTTCTGCTGGCTGCTGGACATGATGGCACAGCTGCATATCTCAGTCATCTTTTCACCTTCCCACGATCTCCCAGGAGTGTCTTCCCACAGACATTTATTCTAGATATCTTTAGTCCATAAAACATACCTATTTGTGGTCATAAAAGTTTTGGATGACCATTTCAGTAATTTGAAATAGCCTTAAAACTTTTTACCCTAAAGCTCAGGAAGTCTGCCTTTATTATTTTCTTCTTTACAATTAGAACACATAATTGGATATTACTTTTGATTTTTTTGGCTTAAATATGTTTATACATATTATTAATTTGTTACCTATGCTATTCACCTGTTAGATGGATGAGTAGTAACTTACAAGACATATACACAGTACCACTATTAGAACACAGAAATTTAATAGTATCACAAAAGCAGCAATAACATCAACTGACATTTATTTTGCTGTTTTTTATTTGTAGGCGCTGTACATCTACTAATCCACTAAATCTTTTCAATAACCCTTTTTAGCAGACACTATTCTTATTTTTACTTTATTTATAAGGAAAATAAAATTTGGAGCAGCTATTTACCATGCTTAAGGTCTATAAGGAAGGAAAGCAGGAAACCAATATTTTTTGAGCAGTTACTATGTGTCAGGCACTGCATGACACTTCACTCAAGGAATGAAGAAGGTATTTGCACCAGAATTCCTGCATTAAAAAAATATCACCATAATAGACAAAGTTTTGCACTAAATTTTATGGAAAAGCAAACAAAAGAAAACATGATGTTACATCAATGTTATTATTTCATCTGAAAAGGCAACCTTTTCATTGTTTCTCCAAGCCTACTTTGTTAAAAAGTTGTGCATACATATAAAATGAGTTCTATGAATCACCTATGCACTAATTAAACATAAGACCAGTTGATTAATTGACTTTTTGGAGATTTGGAATTGGATCCTCAAGGTTACTTTTAGCCGGTATGGCTACAGGCCCTTGGAAAAGAACCACGTCAGCTGAACTGTGGACAGGAGGTGGAGGGCTGGGAATGTGAGCTCTGGTGCTAAGCTGAAGCACAGGTATGTGTGTTGTTGACTATCAGTGTCTGGTAGGTGTGTTTAGAGAGCAGAAAAGCAGATGGCTCTGTCAGTATATTCTTAGGAGGATTAATGAAGACTTTACTCTTTCGTGTGTGGAGATTCCTCCCCCCTCTATTTGCAGGGAGGCTAATAAAGCTCTTCTCAGGAACCATTTGGGGTGTGAGAACATTCTTAAAGTCCATTTTTGGTTGAAGCCATAAGAGTTCTGTATCCTAAATTCTAGATAATAGTCCTGGAAGATTCTGAAGACAGACATGAACTACAAAATTTCCCTCTGTTTACAGATAACTAAATCAGCTGACCTACATAGTGATATTGTAACTATTCCACATGTACTAATAAATTTATTTTAACCACATCATGGGTGTGTAAGTGATTTGACTTAATGGCATTGCATCATGTTAGTTTCCTTTTTTCTTAAAATCAAACCAGTGAACATTAAGGAGATACCTATGGAGACAAATCAGGAGGAAAAAGACAGGGACAACTCATATTATTGATTTTCTCTTTACAAGTTGGCTAGCCAGTCAACTCCCTAGAGGGTGGAGTGAGACGGGGAGATACATTTTTGAGACAGTGCTGATCTTTTGATGCTTTCAAAATTGGTTTACAACTGAACCTTACTTCTTCCGTAGCTAGATACAGGGCAGGATTGGCAATGAGCTGAGTTTATTCAGACTTCAGTTAAACCTGGGACATTTACTTTCTGAGTGTCCCGCTTCCAGCTCTTACTACTGCGGGGGAGGGGGTGAGCTTATTAACCTTGGCTTGGTGACATGCACACTCGTTTGCTAGGAAATTTGTTGGCAGATGCTCATTTTGTACAGGTCGCAGAAAAGTCAGCTCAGAGATTCGGCACTTGCTATTTACAGAGCAGGTAATTTTTCTGTGCAAGCATCTCTGGTGCCCATAACTGAAGTGAATGACTTAGCCCTAAGAGGTTCAAGACCCTTCTCAGGCATCATATGAAATGAAACCTTTGAAATTCTGCCCTCTCCCTGCCCCCACCAGGATGCCATTTACCGGGAAGGGATAGTTGCTGTACTAGAGCAGATGTTTGCAATTCGGGTTTCAAAGACTCTTCTCAGAGATAATCACGCTCCTCTGTCTCACCTGGCTAGCTCTGTCTCCGCATGAAAGGCATTGGGATGGAGGAAGAACACCAAGCATGAAAGGAATCCAAGCAATGCCCGCCCTGGTGAAATGTGGAACTCTCTGTACATTGAAGTCAAGGGCCACGGGCGGCAAATGGGGGTCTGATCACAGCTGTCTGCTTGGTGCCTTTGGAGCGCAGAACTGGTCGTGGTATCAAGCTAGGAACTGGCCTTTGAAGGCATTCAGTATCCGAGGGGAGCGCGGGAAAAGCAAAGGTCCCTTCTCTTCATGGGTGTCCTTCCCTGTCCCCGTGAGCCATTCCCCCTTGGATGGGAGTCTACGAGGACATTTTCTTCACCGTGGAAGTGACCTGTCATTTGAAAGATTGAGGTCACTGAGTCAAATGCTCCGTGGTGCTTATAACTGAGAAGCTGTCTGCAAAGGTCCCTGACACCCAGGAGGGAATGGCTGCTGGTTTGAAAGACCTAAAGAG
Source organism: Myotis nattereri (assembly GCF_964212035.1). Classification (NCBI taxonomy): domain Eukaryota; kingdom Metazoa; phylum Chordata; class Mammalia; order Chiroptera; family Vespertilionidae; genus Myotis; species Myotis nattereri. The sequence continues at coordinate 37,196,590 of NC_138076.1, read as the reverse complement.
GCATGAAAAGTCAGAGAGGGATGTCCCAGCGGCATACCTTGAAAAGAATGACCTCCGTTTTGTTTGAGGGCCCGCCAGCCTTATTACCAACCTCACAATCACTGGGGTGTGATGAAAAAAGAATGTTGGTCTAAGGAGAACATAAACCAATGCGTGAATTTTGTGATTAGCTATATTTGTTTAAAAAATGTACAGAGGTCTTGAACCCTGGAAACTAGAAAGCATACCCAAGAAATAGTGGTGGTCATCATCCTAATAAGAGAGGACGTTAATAATGTATTGCTGGAGGGAAAATTGTGAAAATGGGATCCTGAGGCCCCACGTACTCCAGGCTGAAGAATATTTCTGAAGAAAGCGGCATGTGTGCCTTAAAAAGTATAGATACTATTGAAATACCTTTCCTCCTGGAATTATGTTTTGGTGCCCGAGAAATCATGACTAATATTTAAAAGTAGAAAACCTACCTCCTTTTTCATCTTTACAAATCCAGTTGAATATTAAGCTCCCCTTAAGCTCTGTTTACAAAAAACTCCACCAGTTTTCAACCTGATATGGTGAATTTACTTTTACTGTGCAATGGGAAAATAGACTTTTGCATTACTGAGAGTTTTCATTTCTTTCTTTCTTTTTTTTCCCCTACAAATTGGATTTCTAAAATTCATTATTTTTCAATAAAATGAATAAGTAATAACATTAAAGCTTTTATACTCCATTTTACTGCATTTGATTTTTGCTTGAGGTAGATATGGGTCTGTGAGCTGACTTATAGGGAAAAATCAATCAGAAAATACTTTAAAATTGGAATTCCTAGGCTGCCAGGCTTACATTTTCCAGTAGGGGGCAAGAAAGTTCTACATATAAAATTCAGAGATCTCTCTCTCTTTTTTTTTTTCCCCTTGTACCTTTGCAAACCAATTAAGCTCCTGAATTGTGAAAGGTTGAGCATGACAGGGAAAAGGATATTTAAATTCATTAAATATAATCTTTTCCTTCTATCAGAGGGCTATTACGCACGATCTTAATAGTGAATCTCTTCAGGAAAGAGTGAAATGAGTTTGGGAATTTGGGAAAAGTTGAGAGAATGGGATGTAACACTTTGGCCAAGGTGTGTTGTCAGCACTCCAGCAAACATACCACGAGGGCTTAGCGGTGATACCCAACCCCCTCCCCACACTGAAAAAACACAAAAACCTGACCTGGTAAAAGGCTGGATATCTTGTAAGACACTTCACTGTACTGACACTCATATGCATAGTCATTCAAGTGGCCCTGTCTCAGTAGCTGCTTTTAGTCAGAATAGAGACAGACATCATTCTATTTATGTTATGGCTAATGAGTTCTCACACATGTTGGCCAATGCAACTGAGAATCAATTACTCATAATTGATCCAAGCTGTAAACCTTTTAGTTATGGTGCAAGCACTCTAAAATCATCTATATAGTTCTTAGAGAACGAATTCCTAAATCCAACCTAGTCTTTCTTACTAGACATTTAAAATAGTTTTTTTAATTTTTAAAAAATTATACTTCTTTTCATTTTATTTATTTATTATTTAAAAAATACATTTTATTGATTTTTTTACGGAGAGGAAGGGAGAGGGATAGAGAGCCAGAAACATCGATGAGAGAGGAACATCTATCATCTTCCTCCTGCACACTCCCCACTGGAGATGTGCCCGCAGCCAAGGTACATGCCCTTGACCGGAATCAAACCTGGGACCCTTGAGGCCGCAGGCCAACGCTCTATCCACTGAGCCAAACCGGCCAGGGCTGTACTTCTTTTTAAATTAAATTTATTGGGATGTAATTGGTTACTAAAACCATACAGGTTTCAAGTGTACAACTCAATAAAACATCATCTGCATACTGCATTGTACACTCACCACCCAAAGTCAAGTCTCTTTCCTTTCCCATTTATTCCCCCTTTATCCACCTCCACCACCTCTGCCCTTCTTTCTCTCTGGCTATCACCACACTGTTGTCCCTGTCCATGTGTCATATATATGTGTGTATATATATGATATTTTTAAGACTACTAATTCTAATGCATTTCCGTGTGTGTGTGTGTGTGTGTGTGTGTGTGTGTGTGTGTGTGTTTGCAGCCCCTAAGTTCTTTTTTTAAAATACATTTTTATTGATTTCAGAGAGGAAGGGAAAGAAAGATTTAGAGATAGATAGAAACATCAATGATGAGAGAGAATCATTGATCAGCTGCCTCCTGCACGCCCCCTAATGGGGATCGAGCCCACAACCTGGGCATGTGCCCTTGACTGGAACCAGTTAGGGCAAAGTTCTTAATTTTGACGGAGTGCTTTTCCCCTTACTCTAGTTTTTTTATGGGAGAAATCATCTTTAAAATCAAATCAATTTACCACATGGTGCATTTGGTATACATACATACATACATACATACATACATACATATATATATATTATATGTTGTCAATATATATATGTTGTTAAAATATTACTTTGGAAAAACAATTGTGTTGTTTAAAGAATGGTATTGGCAATCATTTTGGTATATTATAATACATCTAAAATAATGCCCTAACCAGTTTGGCTCAGTGGATTGAGCGTCAGCCTGCGGACTCAAGGGTCCCAGGTTCGATTCCAGTCAAGGGCATGTACTTTGGTTGCAGGCATATCCCCATTAGGGAGTGTGCAGGAGGCAGCTGATCGATGTTTCTCTCTCATCGATGTTTCTAACTTTCTATCCCTTTCCCTTCCTCTCTGCAAAAAATCAATAAAATGTATTTTAAAAAATAAAATAAAATAAAACAATGCCATTTGTCATAAACTTACCATTGTTCTTTGGTTTGTATAATATTTATTAGCTATATAAGTCAATAGCTTCCACATGATCAGTTATGTTCACTGGTTACTTGAAAAACAGATGGTTATTTGAATGTAAACTAAGGTACTTAGGGGAAGATATTTAAGGTCCAATGATATAAAGACTACGGGAAAGTTGTCTGAATCAGGTAAGTGGCTTCCCAAAGGACATTGTCATATTTTATAATCTCTTTCTTGGGAATAAATTTGCGTTGTTTACAATACATTGTATTGTGTATGATTTACACAGCCATTAAAATGGAATACTAAACTCAACTTCCTTTTAGAAATAAATTACAACTTTAGGTATGCTTGTTTTATTAGTGATAGAAACTTGGAAGATTCAATTTATTAAAAAATATCTGGCATATTGGAGTAATGGTTAATATCTCTTATGTTGTAAGCAAGCAGGACCCTCAGATGAAAAAAGGAATTGGTTTATGTGTGCTTGAGGGTTTATTGGATTTTTATGGAAACTCATTTCCTTACTTTTGCCATGTTTGTTATAATTTTATTTCTGAGCATTTGTTTTACATATTTTCCCTTTTCTAGACCAGGTTTTGATCTGCACTCAGTAACTCATCTGTACCAGGGTCATATCAAAATACTTCTGATCAGGTGTACCAGTACATTTTTTCCTGGACGTATAATTCTGAAACTTTTTTTGCCAGTTAGAAAAATAGGATATGTCAGTGTAGGGAAGGCACACAAGAACTGTTCCATTTATTTCAGTTAAAATACTACTCATGTAGAAAGGGGAATTGAGTGGTTTCTCACAGTCTTAAGAAGATGGTAAGTTAGTTTTACTCACGTCTTGTCTCTAAGTTTGAATTAGCTTCCTCACCAAACAAACAAACAAACAAAAAAAAAAACGAATAAAAAGAATAAAGGAAAATGTTTTAAAGCAGAAGATAAATTGCATTTTAACCACCCTTTTTTTTTCATTTCTCCTTTATAGAGTGTATTCTATATATAAATCAAACTGAATCATAACTATTTCCTCATGATAATTAAGGTCTTAATTACTCCAGAGGGAAACTACCCTGAAAAACTACTGTGTTATCCTATTAATTTGAAAATCTCCCAAACATATGAATTAATACAACACATTAAAAATAGTTACCTTCATCTCATCTTTTCCTGCCCACAGTGTTAGAAAAGGGGGGACCATGAATTCAGGAAAATGTTTTATGTTTGTTTTGTTCAGTATTTTTGAAGCAACTGGGCCAAAGTGTCGTATGAATTCAAGAAAATTAAATTGTCACCTTTAGCCACAAATTTAATTTTTTGCTAGGTGAACCTGACATGCTTCAGTGTAAAAAGGAGTGAAATTGTGTCATTCTGGTTGTCATGCTTCTGCAAAGTGTAAGAGTGTTCAGACCAACATTGAAAGTGTGCTGTCTCTCCAATGCAGAGGTTTTCATTCACACCATGCTTGGAATCTGAATAGAATAGGACTCATGCTACCTCTTAGGAAGGAAACTCCCAGCCCTAGCCGGTTTGGCTCAGAGTGTCTGCCTGGGGACTAAAGGATCCCGGGTTCGATTCCCGTCAAGTGCACCTGCCTAGGTTGTGGGCTCGATCCCCAGTAGGGGGCTTGCAGGAGGCAGCTAATCAATGATTCTCTCTCATCATTGATGTTTCTATCTTTCGTTCCCTCTCCCTTCCTCTCTGAAATCAATAAAGATATATATATCTTTAGAGAGAGAGAGAGAGAGAGAGAGAGAGAGAGAGAGAGAGAGAGAGAGAGACTCCCAGGAGCTGGTGGATATCCCCAGGTGGAGTGAAATAGAGATTAAGTGCCATTACCTGGAGAAGCTGCAGAAACTGTTTCTTCTACTCAGTTGTGCAACTTTTTCTTTCTTTACTGAGAGAGTCTGTAGAGAAATGGGATCTATAATGCCAAGTTTCTGTAGTGAGCAATATGAATTTCAAGGAAAAGAGGCACATAGGAATGCTTGCCTTTAAACAACTGGTTTCACTTGGTGTCTGAATCAGTAGACAGAGATAGCCTCTTGTGTGCATTCTCTAATGCGCCTTTCTAATCTGTCACAGTTCTATTTCAGCACTTGTTCTAGAAAGGGCGGTTCACTCTTTATGACATGCAGAATGCATTAATGTTTATCACTCTTCTGAATCCTTTCATCACTAGCAAAAGATATTACAGGGCAAAAAATCTGCAACTGTCATGTGTATCATTTTGCAGTAGTTTACTGACTATGACACTTTTTATAAATAGGGCATATGTTAATAGTTTAGACATTGGAAAATAGGCCTTTAATTGGTTATGCGCCCCACCCTTCTTTCTGTGCACTTCCCTGAGTGCAAACAGAAGCTCATTTTCAATGGTTTCTGTTAATTTTCTATTTAGCTAATATATGTGCTTATTTTGGTTTGACCATATGTTGAGAAGAAAAAGTCATCTGAGATGGTTCTGAGATATTGCTTATTCAAGTCATAGAACAAGGGGCTTTTCTGTTCAAACCAAGGACTGGAGAGTGTTTTGTTATGTACGGTCAGCACTTAGAGCGAAGTTATTTTGGTGTTTCATAAGTTTAGAACTATAAATTGAAAATTCTAATTTTCTGGTGGAACCCGGCATTTTTTCATTTTTTCAACAATGGCCCTTTAACAATAAAATGCCTAGATATATTCTATTTATATTTTGAAAATACACACTTATTGAATAATAATAATAATAAAAGCAAACAGAAATGGGTTCCTCGGCTTCAAAATAACCCCCAAATCCCTGGTTTAGATAAGAATGAAATGAAAAACTGTCTTTTAGCTTGGGTTCATTTGGAGACAGAAGTAACAATCATTTATGAGACTGATTATTTTCACATTAACTTTGACTTGACTAGAAAGAGGAAGGCAGTCTAAACCTTCACACAAAATAAGTTTCCAAGGAACTGGACCTAAGGAGCAGAATTAGATCCAGTGACTACCACAGCATTTAGAGTCCAAGTAAGGAAGAAAAGACATTTGAACTCAATAAAAAGAATATTTATCTCTTCAGCGAGCTTCCTTAGGTGATATAAAGTTTCTTGTCCCTGGCAGACGATCACCCGGGAAGCATGTGTTAGGAGGGATGCAAATATTAGCTCTGAGTTGTATTTCAGCTCAAGGGTCCTTTCACCATTAGAGTCAAAGATTCTGTAGTTCTGCCTGTGGGAATAAGCAGGATCTTCCGTGAAGCTCAGGTATTTCCTGTGTCCTGCTCAGATGGGGTTAGAAACCATGCAGACAGCCTGTTAAATATTAACAACCAGGACTACAGGATCTACAACCATTCCTCTTTTTCCTCTTTCCCTTTGCCTCCATTCTCCTTTTTCTCCATTCAAATTCTTCTCTCCTAATACTAAGAAGTCAGTATTATTTCTCACCAGGGACAAAGTAGGTCAATCACTTTTCCAGTAGTTTCTCTGATTCATTAATGTCTGTGCTATAGGGGAAAAGTAATTAAAGGAGGAAAGAATCCCACACAACCTACATCCCAAACTGTGAAGCACAGTGATAGGGAGAGCCAATTCTGTGAAGTAACCTAAATCTCAAGTGCTGCCAACCTGGCTGGTCTTCAATACTAAATTCCTAAAAATTTAAAAGGGAAAAATACCCAACTTGCCAAGTATCACTATATTGTCAATAAAATAAAGTGAACTTCTTTTTTTTTTTCTGAATATTGACCCCCAAGGAGAAGAGTGTGTTGATTATTTTAAACTTATCATATATTATTTTAAAATGCTTATTTATTCCAGGTATTTTTTTTTTACTCTTTAAATATTTTATTAAGAATGATCAAGCATATTCTATTAATAAGTTAACTGTTGGATTAAATTAATCATTAATATTTTCAACTATATAGATGATGACAACTTCTTTGGAAAAGTGTGTTTTTCTCCCCCTTGCATGCCTAAAGGCCTAGTAAAAGTGAATTGGAATATTATATGTGTTAGTGCTATTTTATTGGAATACAATATTTTCTACTTTTGGATTTTGATGTAATGTTTATGTGTTTTCCAAGAAGCATTTGCATAAAACTCTATTTGGAATGTTGACAAAGAAAATAAAATGAAAAAAATAAAATCTCAACTTTCATATGAAAAGAAATCAAAGTATGATTATCAGGGAAAAATTGTAAGTACTATGAAAAGGCAAAAGGGATCAGAATACAAGCTATCTTCCAAAACATACAGTGGAGAAGGTGTTTCTAATGGGCATTTAATGAGGAATAGGTTGCTGAAACTCCAGTTATTGCAGTGCTAGCTGGAAGGAAATGAAAATGTGGTACTAAAAGTAAAACATCTTTTGATTAACTACAACTTCAAAATCAAATTAAAAACTGAAACTGATTATAAGCAGAATGGGTAAAAGTCCAAGGGATCTTTGAGACTCCGTATGCACGACGAGTGGTCACATGTGAAGGGAAGGTGTGAGGGCGTCTCATGTCCCTCTGGGCACGGCTGGTTATTTTGGATCCTTCTCCAGATGACCAAGGCGAATCCCAGCGCGTACAGGTTGCTTTGTAAATGACCTCATCTGAAGTGAAACTGTTGTTATGGTGGTTCTCAAAGCAAATTGTGTGGCTCTCAATGTATAGACCTTTCTTGAATTACAATTTGCTGTACAAAATCTGTGTTTACAAGTATTTAAGATTACATTAGAGTCATTGAAATAGCAACGTTTTTGAAAGTTCATACATTCATCACTTATTTCTTGTACTTTAAATAGTAAGCTCTTTTGATTGACTTTGGGAATGAACTAAGAGTAGACAGTGGGGAAACCTAAGCACTTGGGGTTAACAGCTGATCAATAATTTCTAAACTAGTTCACATCCAATGCATTCATTGACTCATTCACTTATTCTTCCACGCACTGGCCGCAGATCATCACAGATGTGTCACTAGAGGCTGTGACTCTAAGGTGGTAGAGAAGTAAGAAGGCACTTCTCATCATGAACTTGTTTTAGTCTCAGAGATACATTATATACATTCAAAATGGAGTGAGAATTTGGGGATTCTTAGTTAATAAAGGACTCCTAAGGAACACAATTTTCACAGAGCGATTCATGCTTTTTGATGGAGGCATTGGGATGTTTGAGAATATAAGGGAAAACATTTTTCAAATATAAGTGTGGGAGATTACTGCAGAAGTAAATATTATTAACTCTTTATATATGAGAGAAACATGGCTGGAAGCATCTCTCCAGCCATGTAAAAAAAAGAAAGATGAGAATGGGGGTTCATGTTTAAACATTTAATGCCCTGTGACCTTGGAGAATATATATATATATATATATATATACATATTTCTCAAGAGGATATTTTTCCATTGATTTTTAGAGAGAGTGGAAGAGAGAGGGAAAGACAGAGAGAAATATTGATGTGAGAAAAGCACATCTATGGTTGCCTCCTGACCAGGGGCCCGGGCTGGGGAGGAACCTGCAACTGAGGTACGTGCCCTTGGCTGGAATTAAACCCGGACCCTTTAGTCAGCAGGCTGAAGCTCTATCCACTGAGCAAAACTGGCTAGAGCATGACCTTGGTTATATTAATCCATGACTCTGATCTTTGGTGTCCTCTTCTATAAAATGCAACAATAATATAGGCCAAGCATGATGTTTGTGAACATTAGAAATTAGGCATGTCAAACAGACACATTATTTTATTTTCCTTTCATATGTGTGCGTAGCTATGTGCATGTGCCTGTACACCATATATTTTTACTCTTTTTGCCTCTAGCATAGCCAATGGAGTTTTTAGGTCCTTTATTACTGTGTAACATAAGTATTGAGCATTAATAATATTGCACAGATGTTGACCTCTTTTAAGACAGCTAAATTGGATAATGGCAGAAAGTCGTGTCCTCATTCCCATCATAATCATATTTACTACAGCTTACAAATGTTTGTATTCAGGATCTCTTTACTTGAGTTCACTTAGTTCCCCCATGAACCCTATGGAGGAGGTATTATCTCATTTTGCAGCTGAAGAAATGGCTCAAGGAAGCTAGACTGATTTTCTAGGGGTTAGTTAATAGAGTGGGGACTGGAACACCGAAGAACTCCAGAACCCCATGGTTACATGTGCCACTACACTGTGTCCCCTACACACTGGACTCCATCACACATGCACAGTGAAGTCAGGTAAGGAATTGCTGTTTTATTGGGACAACAGTGTTCCTGCATGAGGTGACATTCTACTATGTTTGGAGGTTTAACTATACTGTTGCTAATTTAGCTACACTATTACTAGGTTTACTTTTTTTCCCCTTTGGAGCCTTAAATTTTTAAAAAAATGATTAAAATGTTTTATCTCCAAATATATCAGCAAATTTATGCCTTTTTATAATCTAAAGATACAAAGACAGAACTTTCTTCTTCTTTTCTTTCTTTCCTTTTCTTCTTCTTCCCTTTCTTCTCCTTCTCCTCCTCCCCCTCCTCCTCCTTCTCCTTCTCATCCCCCTCCCCTTTCCCTTTTTCCCCTTCCCCTTCCCCTCCTCCTCCTCCTCCTCCTTCTCCTATCCTTTCCCCTTCTCATTCCCCTCCCTTGCCTCTTCTTCCCCTTCCCCTCCTTCTCTTCCTTCTCCTCCTTTTCCTCCTCCTCCTCCTCCTTCTCCTTCTCCTACTTTCTCTTTATTGTGTTGATGTGTCGTCAGAGCTTAGAACAATGTCTAGCATATAGTAGGTGACAAAAAAATATTTTTGGCTGAACATGATCAAAGATGTGGAATATAATTTTGGTTTTATTACAAAATAGTATTGCTTTGAGAATTCCAACAAGTTAACCCAGACTACAGTCCACCCTTCACCTAAGGCAGCATACATTCCTCTCCAGTCAGAGAGAATCGGGTTTGTATCCAAACTCCATGGTTTAATTGTTTGGTGCAAGCATGATCAGAATCTGAGTTCTTTTCTTTCTTTTTAAAAACCTTCCTCTGTTTGTATCTAGGGTTGTACCTGGAAGTGTAGTTGACTCAATTTAATAAGATTAGAGCGAGAACACTTAGCTTAGTGCCTGGAATACAGTGGTGATAAATAGTATTTGTTACTTTTCTTCTTAATGACTTAATGACATGTCAACATATAATGTGTCACTGTTGATATTTGCAAGATTTCTGAACTAGGGGAGTGTAATGTCAGTGAGATGGAAAAATTTCTCATCTCCTTTAACAAAATGCATTATCCCTAAATGAAATGGCATAATGGATTTTCCATTAGCAAATAGGGCATTTATATCCCAACCTGGAAGACAAGTAGCTATACCTTTGTTCTAAGATTTTATAAAATGTGTTATTTTTGTCTTTATTTTGTTTGACTTCAGCTAAGAGATGGTTTGAACATAAATAAGAAAAATGCTGCTTTTTTTTTCTTTAAATCATGTGTAACCATCAACATCTGAGAGTACTAAAATCTCCTGGTCTAGATACTTAATATTTCCATTTATTGCAGGCTTTTTTTCCTTGTCATTCCGTCTACACGATTGGAAATGACCACCGTGCATACGTAAATCTCTTCTGGGAGCTTCTCACTGTTGATCCCATATTGTGTTACAATTGCTTTTGGCATCTAGAGGCAAAATTTACCTCTCAACCCAGACAATATTTTTTATCCTCTGATTTTGAGACAACATATTGGCAGATTGTTTGTTCTTATCTGAGGTTCTGGGAGGTCCCTGGAGTTATAAAATGTACTTTTTCTCATAAGCTTCATGTGGAAGTTACTGTTTGTTTCATCTCTCCCACATGTTTTTTTGCTTTGTGCTTCAGAATGAATTACCCACGTACTGCTGCAGGCCTTCCAGTAACCAGTCTGTAAGCAGTTCTTGTCATTGTCTATTATAACAGGATCAAACTTCCTCTCGCTCTAATCCTGTTAACATCTGTAACCTAAGGAAGATGGGGGAAGGCTTGGGCTTTGTCCATGGAAATGGCACAAGGATTCAGTGTTGGGTTATAGATAAACAACTGGAGGATTGATTTTTTCACATATTACCTTAGTGCTGGAGAATCTGCTATACCTGGGCTTAGTGTGTTGAATAGTGTCAGGATTGGGGGCCAGGATTCAGACCTCAGGGACTATAGAGTGTGTCAGGGTTGGGAGGCGGGCTGTAAGCTGAGAAACAGGAGTTTGATGCAGGCAGGCTCTGTGATCAAATATTAACAAACAGATATTTAGAAAAGTGCTATGGGAGCCAGTTGCACTAGCAAGGTGCGCCTACTTACTTATTTACTGCCTCTTGCTTACTGCCTCTTACTTACTGCCCTCAGTGTGAAATGGTGGACTGGAGTTGTTTTTTTTTTTTTTTTTAAAGTCTATGTTATTTGCAGTGTACTTTTGGTAAATTACTGAAGACAAATGCCAGTTGTAGCACTCTCAGGAAAAAATTTGAGCTTCAGTGGAAAGCTTTAATTGTCTATAGCTCATGATTCTATTCTTTGGGTGCTGTTTTACAACTCTGGAGATGTAGTTAAGTGATAGCAAGGCAAAAACACTTCTTGTCTGTAGACACATCAATTCTGTCCAGTGGAGGTTTGTTTCAATTGACTTCCCTCTCTTGACAGTGGAAGGAGCCAGTTTTCTCTCCATTGCACATTCATTTCAATATTCCTAATCTCTATATAGGCCTTTTTTTCGCCTTTGAATTGGTGGTACCACCTCACCACTTTCTTAATTCATGAGTTAAATAAAATCTTAAATGTGCTCATTTTTATATTTACACTAGAGGCTCAATGAATAAAAATTTATGCACTCGGGGGGCGGGGAGGGGCCCTCAGCCTGGCCAGCGCCCTCTCAGGGGATGTCCACCTGCTGGCTTAGGCCCGATCCCCAAATGATTGGGCCTAAGCTGGCAGTCAGACATCTCTCTGGCAGCCTGGGAGCCCTTAGACGTCCTTAGCACAGCTGAGGAGGCAGGAGAGGCTTTCGCCACCATCAGCCCAGCTTGTGGCTGAGGGGAGCTCCCCCACTGGGAGCACAGTGACCACCAGGGGGCAACTCCTGCATTAAGTGTCTGCTCCCTGGTGGTCAGTGCATGTCATAGCGACCAGTTATTCCTGGTCGTTCTGATGTTAGAGTCAATTTGCATATTACCCTTTTATTATATAGGACTAGAGGCCTGTTGCATGAAGATTCGTGCAATAGGCCTTCTTTCCCCTGGTTGCCAGCACCAGTTTTCCTCTGGCACCCGGGACCCAGACCTTCACTCTGGCCACTACCTTCCATCTTCCCTCTGGACACAGTCTTCACTACGGCTGGAGCCTTCAGTCGTTGCTCCTCACTCCAGCCGAAGTCTTTAGTCTCCGGCCAGAGCTGCTCCTGTAGCTCCTTCTACCCCCCACCTTCCCCTCATAGCTTGATCACTGCTTTGCCTGTAGACCTTGTCAATGGGTTCCTGGGTCCCAGGGGGCCGCCTTGCCTGTGGTCCAGCTTTCCAATCATGATCATGATCACGGGTGGCAGGCAAGGCAGCTCCTGAGTCCTGGGGTGCTGCCTTGCCTGTGGCCTGGATTTCCAGCGGCTCCTGGGGTCACACATGGGGGCCTGGATGGAAGCTCCTGGTGTCCTACCCTGCCTGAAATAGGCAAATTAGCCGCCATCATGTTGGCGGTTAATTTGCATATTGTGCTGATCAGCCAATGGCGATGGTAGCAAAGGTACGGTTAATTACCATGTTTGTCTATTATTAGATACGATGAGAGTCATAATTTTATACTCTTTATGAAAATAATCCTATCTAATAAAAGAGAAACATGGTAATTGGCGTATGACCGCTAACCTTCCCTTTGGCTAATCAGGGTGATATGCAAATTAACTGCCAGCAAAGCTGGCGGCCGGCAGCCAGGCAGCTTGAAACTAACATGAGGCTTGCTTGCTTCAGTGACGGAGGACTCCAACGTTCCCCGCCTGCCTTGCTGGCCTCTGAGCCTGCAGTTTAAGAAACATTGTAACAAATATAGAAGCTAAACAAAACCCCAGAAACCAGCTTTCAGCTGGCTGGGATCTCAGAGCTGGAGTTGATACAGAGTTTCAATTATAGAACCGAAAAAAACCAGATACCTTCTTTCAGCAGCAGAGGCCTCAGAGCTGGAGCCAGAGCTAAAGCTGGCCCAGAATAAAAAAAAGAAAGAAAAAAAGGAGCAGTTAGGAGCTTCAGTCCCAGCCTGAAAACAGCCATCAGCCCCTCACCCAGACTGGCCAGGCACCCTAGTGGGGACCTCCACCCTGAAGGGTGTGTGACCAGCTGCAAACAGCCATCATCCCCTCATCCAGGCTGGCCAGGTACCCCAGTGGGGACCCCCACCCTGATCCAGGACACCCTTCAGGGCAAACCAGCCAGCCCCCACCCATGCACCAGGCCTCTATCCTATATAGTAAAAGGGTAATATGCCTCCCAGCACCGGGATCAGCGGAGCCGCGAGGCCTCCAGGCACCGGGATCAGCATGACAGGGGGCAGCGCCCAAACCCCCTGATCGCCCTGCAACTCTGTGTGTGACAGGGGGCGGGGCCACAACCTCCCTATCGGCCCTGCTGTGTTCCTGACAGGGGAAGATGCCCCAAACCCCTGATTGGCCCTGCTCTGTGCCTGATAGGGGGGAGCTCCCCAACCCCCTGATCGCCCTGTGGCTCTGTGTGTGACAGGGTGCTGTGCCCCAACCCCCCCACCCCACGGGCCCTGCTCTGTGTGTGATGGGGTGCGGCGCCCCAACCCCCGCCCCCATGGGCCCTGCTTTGTGTGTGACAGGGTAGAGCCATAACCTACCCATTGGCCCTGCCCTGAGTGTGACAGTGGCGGCGCCCCAACACCCTGATTGGCCCTGCTCTGTGTGTGACAGGGGGCAGTGCCCCAACTCTCCTATCAGCCCTACTCTGTGTGTGACAGGGGGGAGCTCCCCAACCCCCTGATGAGCCCTGCTCTGTGAGTGACAGGGGGGAGCTCCCCAACCCCCTGATGGGCCCTGCTCTGTGCATGACAGGGTGCAGCGCCCCAACCCCCTGATTGGCCCTGCTCTGTGCATGCCAGGGGGTGGTGCCACAACCTCCCCATTGACCCTGCCTTGAGTGTGACAGGGGGCGGTGCCCCAACTCCCCAATCGGCCCTGCTCTGAGCCCGACCAAGGGCTGCACCTAGGGATTGGGCCTGCCCTCTGCCACCCGGGAGCAGGCCTAAGCCAGCAGGTCGTTATCTTTAGGTCCTAGACTGCGAGAGGGCACAGGCCGGGCTGAGGGACCCCCCTGTCCCCCCCAAGTGCACAGATTTTTGTGCACCGGGCCTCTAGTATTTTATATAAAACTATAGCCTATAGTTTTGGTTTGCCAGTTTGTTCAAAGTGCTTGTTCTTGTTCTTTTCAATTCCTGCTCCTTGTGGAATTTATTTGCACATATAGAAAGGTTTTGTGACATGTCCAGGTTTTCTTGTTGATACTGTGGGGACATTCCCACCATATTTCTTGCTTATGAAAGCCCAGCTCCACATGAGTGGTAGCATGTAGGGGCCCTGCTTCCCCCCATTCCTGCTCCACAGGTAGTGTCTCCATTTTCCTCAGCACCTGATATGCACACATGTCCTGCCTGTCCTCCAGCCTTCATTCACTCAGTTTTCCAGGAGGGCCCCAGGTTATCCTGGGTGAGGAGCCTCCCAATGGTGCAGAATCTCAATTCCTCCACATCGACTCAGAGTAAGTCATGGTTTTGAGGTATTTGTGGGTTTGAGTGAGTGTTAATTCTCAACATGTAGATAGGGTTGGTTGCACGTGCTCATCCCACTTCTTACTCTCATGTACATTTCTATTTCTCATATGCTTGATTCCAAAAGTAGCAATATTAGTTTGTCTGCATTATTACAACAGTTTCCCAACAGGTTTCTATTGACTTTTGGTCTTTTGAGTTTCTCAAATTTTCTCTCGTTACTAGCTACAATGATTTTTTTAAAACACATAAAAGATTGTAAGAAATCCATCTGGCAAAGAAATAAAAGACACTTCATACGTTGGTCTCTCTGTACTCTAACCCCAAAAGTTGTATAAGAATGTTCTTATGGTAAGTCACATCCTGCGTTTATATTGTCTATATTTCATTTAGAATTCTCCCAGGAGAACAGAGTAAGAGTTAGGCATAAAACTTCTTCTCTATTAGGATAGTTTTGTCTTTAGTTCAATCTGAGCTCTCATTCCTAGGCCATATCCTGTCTTCTAACTTGCTCTCCTCTCACTTTGCCTGACATTGGCTGACCTTCACTCATGTCTTCAAACAATTGCTGCTGTACAATTGTTTCTTTCTGTTTTTTAAAATTTTAAAATTTGTATTTCCACTATGGAGTAAGGTAGTACCTCCATATTTCAAAAATAATTTCTTAAGATGAAACATATGTAGATAGGTTGACTTGCATATACTCTTTCACTTCTTTCTCTCATATATATTTCCATTTCTTATATGCTTGATTACAAAAGTAACCAAACTAGTTTGTATTATTGCATTAGTTTCTCAACTGGTTTCTATTGACTTTTTGTCTTTTTAGTTTTTTAATTTTTTTTCTCCACACTGAAGCCATAATGATTTTTCTAAAACACAAACATAACCAGTGTCTCTTGTTCAATTAAAACATTGCAAGAAATCCATGTGGCGATGAGGATAAAAGGCACCTCATGTGTTGGCCTTTGCTTAGCTCAGAAACGCACCTCCCTCACTGCTATTTTCAATCCCCATGATTACCAACCTCCCATGCCCTATACCACATTGTGCCCTCCTCTAGAATGCTCTTCTTTTTGTCTACTTCCCCTTTATTTTTAGGCCTCCATTTGGAGTTGATTTTCTCTAAAAAGTATTCTCTCATGCATAAATTCATCCAAAGTACCCCTCATGTGGTAACAGAACTTCCTGCAGTCTTATCAAAGGTATTTCTATCTAAAGATATTAAAATGTTATGGTTAAGTTTCAGTCTGATATGTTCATCATAGCAGCCCCAGGATTTCATAAAAGCATTAATTAAATCATTGCATAACTTCCTTTTATCAAGCATTTTACCACATATGAGTGCTTCACAGACATTTATACTGGATGAGGCAAACTTTATCTTAAGAAATTCACACTATAATCTTTGGGGTAGGTATTCTTTTTATTTAATAGATGATGAAGTTGAGGCTTGTTGTGGTTAAATAATTTACTCATCTTGTATTGAATGGTACCAATTAGAATTTGAATCTAGTTTGTCTAACTCTAAAGATTATCATCTTAACCATTGTAGTAAATAGAGCATTTTCTTTAGATACGAGGTCACAAAATCCCATTTCTTTAAGTCTAATCCAATTTAATTATAAAGCAGTTTTATTTGCATGCATGCTGTATTAGTTTCCTAGTGCTTCTCTAACAAATTGCCACTATAAGTAACTTAAGACAACACAACTTTATTATCTTTAGTAAGTTAGAAGTCCATCATGGATCTTACTGGGCTATAACCAAGGTGGTGGCAGGGCTGCTTGCGTTCCTTCTGCCAGCTCTTGGGGAGAATCTGTGTCCTGGCTTTTTTCAGCCCCTAGAGGACACCCACATTTCTTGGCTCTTGGCTTCTTCCTCCATCTTCAAAGCTAACAAGGTAGCATCTTTCTGACCCTCAACACATCTCCCTCTGACTCTCTTCTTCTGCCTCCAGGCTAAGGGCTAAGAAGGTGAACATCTTGGAAGGGAGCATTATTTCACTTACCATACATGCACATAGCATGAATAGGTTTTGGCTCTCCAGGCTTTGCTAAAGTTAAAGAATAATATCGCAAAGATGGGAGAGGCCAAGTGGGCTGGTGGTGACTCAGACAAAGTTCATGGAAGAACAAATACCTTAGTGAAAACCTCAATTTGAGTTTTTAGTGCCCAAGATTTAATCAACCTATAGAAATGGACACTAACATCATTTACCAAAAAACTAATGAATGCACTGTAATCTAAATTCATTATTTTCCAATGGTAAGCTTGGCAAATTGATATTTTCATCCACACTCCAGGGATCCTCTCCCAAGAGAGCAAAATTAAAGAAGCTAACTGGAGATGAAATATAAGCTAGGGAGGTAGGTAATCTTAAGCATGCTTCTTCCTGGCCAGGATGCTTAAATTAAATGCTCCTTGCCCTTTAGAACTGCAGTATGTTGCCCTAATGGGCAAAGGGTCCGCACCTTCCTTTGACCTGTATGTTATGAAATCTGCCGAGATCTCAGAATGCTTCTTTTCTTTGTCACATGAAATAACATTACTTCTGCTTTTATGTTCTTTCTTCTATTGGATTATTACCATTAATGAAGTTTTGCTTTCTTAGATATTACTCTAAAATCCATCTTTAGAAGACCAGGATTCCCTGATTTTAAAATTTTTTGCTACCTTTTAAGATAAAGAAAGCTTCTCCATGAAGACTTCATCATATGGATACCATCATCTGGAATTTGACATGTCTGGTTTCACTTTCAGAGAGAGAATTACCTTTCTGGTTCCCGGGGCCATTTCCTATATTGAATGCTTCCTTTGACCCCTAACTGGCTATAGGGATTATGTGCTTTTTATAACTTCTTTCCATCAAACACCTATGCCATCTCACATTCAGAACACCATCATCACTTTTGTTTTTTACTTTATCAAGAAAGCCTATTATTTCCCCCTAGATCTGCCTAGAGCATTCACTGGTGCCTGATCCCTTACCTTTTCTCACTATATTCTTAAGATTAGTATGAATTCCTGTCTCATTCTCTACGTTTTTCTCATCTGAGATACTGGCTTTTTCACCTACAGACCTCCTCCGGAAAACTTTTTCTGCATGTTTCCCCAAATGTAAATCACATCACTTTAGACCCCTATGACAGTTTTCACCGCCTTATTTCATTCTTCATAGATTTATGTGAATTTATATTCTCCTCACTAAAGAATATGTCTTAAAAATCTAGCAGAAGACCAAGCAAATGGAAGATGTACACAGCATACAAGATTTGTGGATGCTACGAGAGTATTTCCATGTGTACCTCTGTCTCCTTCTTGGCATAAATCATACATCTGTGCCTAGAAGCCTTTTATTGTACTTCAAAACAAAGAATTTCACAGATAAGGGAAATAATTAAAAACTGTCATCTTTTAAAATCCACCTTCTGTCTTCATTCTCAAAGAAAGTGAGGAATATTAATTGGCATTTTAATATCAGTGACCTATCAAAATTGCAATTTTATGAGCTCTTTTATTGTAGCTTATTTAAAAATCAAAACAGTGTCACAGAGGCAAAATCTGTAGTGTCAGACTTAGCAGGACAGCCAGACCTTGTGAAAAAGCAGAAAGATTTTGGGGAAGGGCACCTTTGAATCACTTGAATGTGAGAAATACTGCAAAAGGTGCCACTTTCTGTGTTGTACACAGCAGTGCTTTCTGCACTGACTATTTTACCACGGCAGTAAATAATGTTTCAAAATATTGTAGGGTCTGGAGAAATGGAAGAATTTATACGAAGTAAGGACATTCGCATTTGGCATACTCCAGCCTCTGAATTATTATACATGTTTTAAGGGAAGTTTGGTTCTTGCTAAGGTATATAAGAAACATCCAGGTAACTAACTCAGGGCCACTGTTTCAAACACACACACAAAACACACGTTTAAATCAGTGGTGCTTTGATTTTCACTTTCAGTAGTTTAATATTAATTTTCTTGGTCCTAATACAACTGCATCAAAGTGAACGTTAGGGTAATAAAATTAGAGAAAGGAACATAAATGATGGAAGTTTATAAGGAAATAAGGGTGTTAATGTAACTCAGTTGAGAGTCAAAATCTGTCTCTTTTCATGTAATTTATATGTTAATTTTGCAAGTGTTGATCTTTCAACTTGAATTCTTGATGAAAACAAATGCTCAGTTTCTGAAACATTGAGGATCTGTTTTCCAAGGAAAGTTTCTACAATGAAATGTTTTTAGAAAAAAAAAATTACCTTACTGGAAAGAGCAATTGTTTCAGAGGATAAAAGAACTTTAAATTCAGATTCTCTGTGAGAGAAGAGTGTTCACTCTGCATCAGATCTCCTTGTTGGAGGAATTCAGTGAACAATGGCAAAAGGGAAAGAATCAGGATCTTTGGCCTCATTGTCAGCTCCTTTGCCACAAAGCTATGGTTATTCAAGTTAGTTCAAGCCACAGATGTGTTCAGTGAGCACAGACGTGTTCTCAGTTAGCAACTTATAAACACATGGAGAGTTAACAAGGGAGCTGATTAAGTGAATATTTCTGGAGCTGGTCATCACCATATTGATTCTGGTTTCTCTGGATCTAAGGGTCTATGGTTCAAATCTCAGCAGGAGCGAATTTCTCAAGCAAAGGAGAGGCATTTATTGGATTAGTTACTAGCATGGTGTGAATTACTAGTGTTCTGGGGGGGGGGGGTCATAAACTTGTTATTGAGAACTAGAGGTAAGAGCCCAAGGACTGGGCTCTAGGGGCCCTTTGTTCCTGGAGCTCCCCTGTGGCTGCTGTGACATAATCAGAACCAGGGCTTATTCTGTGCCCCTGAAATTGCTTTCACAAGGCCAGGTTATGGGCTATTTCCCTTGTAGCAACTCTTGAGCTTTCCATTTCTTGGACTTATAGAGGTGTCTTCAAAAGGAATGTTTGGTGGAAGGTATAAGTAGTTGATATTTTATACTAGGGATGACAGATTCTTTCTTCCTTCTTCTAGTCCTTCCTTTTTTTCTTTCATTTCATTTCTTTCTCTCTGAAAATTTTTACTTATTTCTGCTTTCATTGTATGCCCTCATAGTTTTTTGTTTGAGAGTATTCATAGAATCGTAGACTTTTCTTCACATACAAACGAATCTCAAGTTCTCAAATGTCACTGAGCTCAACACTGTACTCAATGAATGAGTCAGTTCTACTTTACCTTTGTTTATCTATCTCCCTTTAAAATGCTTTCAAAGGTAGGGATTTATTACCTCATAAAGCAGTCTGCTCTTTTTGGGGGGATAGTAACATATCTCCATTATTTCCCTAGTACTTATTCCTATCTTCTGGCTTCTATTTTTGTTTTTCTACCTTTCTGACAATAGCCTGTGCTGGAATCATGTGTTGTTCTTTTTATCACTAAGCTTTTTGCTCCTTATCTCTTACCATCTACAGATACAGATCACTTTGTATATTGCCAGAGTTCTCCCCTTTATTTCCTTTTTCTGCCAGTCTCTGTGACTCATATTACCACCCCCCCCCCTTTTTAAAGCTATGTATTTCCTTCTTCAGTTCTCCTAACTGAAGTTAATCTTTCTTTCTGGGAATTTCAATTCCTGGGGGTCTTTTAAATAAAATAAAATAAATTTAATTTAATTTAAGAAATAAATGAAGCCTTTCTTTGCAAAGTAATTTTGTGTTCTCCTGGCAACTAAACAATTTATTGCCCTCCTCTGGCCTTGAGTGGTTCCCTGATAGTGCAAATACTTCTCTGGAATAGAGGGGAGATCATTGTATATATTCATCAGGTACTTATTCAGTATAAATATATTCAAAATACAAACATCTCTGGGAATATTCTTCCTGAATATATTCAGTCATTCACTCTTTCATTCTCCAAAAATTTATTAGTATCTTTTAGCCACAAGAACAATACTCTCAGTTCCAGAAAGCTATTTTCAGTTGTTGATAAACCAGGGTTAATTTTATGAATCCTGAATATGCTTAATATCTTGCACATTAAACTATTAGCTCCCTAAAATAGAAGGCATTTTTTATTCATGCTCATTGCCTCCAGTATGTAATGCAGTAGCTGACACCAATAAACAATTGTTGAATATGAATGACTGAGATAATGGTCCTCAAAATGTGCTTGATTAAATGAACTGAATCACTCTTGTATAGCTAAGGGCCAAGATGAAAGCTAAATGGAAGTATTGATGATAAATATCAGCTAGTTTGGGAAATTTGATATTTGGTATTATTAATAGGCAAAAATCCAACATATTGTATTTTCTTAGTCTCAGATTCCCCTCCAATCTATGTGATGCCTGCTTTTCTATTTCTTGCTATGGAGGGGGGCAGTTTGAGTGACAAATCTCTTTTATAAATTGATTTCAGAGAGGAAGGGAGAAGGAGAGAGAGATAGAAACATCAATGATGAGAGAGAATCACTGATTGGCTTCCTCCTGCATGCCCCCCCCCACCCCCCCAACTGGGGATGGAGCTCACAACCTGGGCACATGCCCTTAACCGGAATCAAACTCGGGACCCTTCAGTCTGCAGGCCAGTGCTCTATCCACTGAACCAAACTAGCTAGAGCTTGAGTAAATTTTTATTAATGCTTTGGGTGGGGAGGGGGGCCGTGAGGATGCATCACCCAAGTGTCCTACCTGGTGTTGCCACAGGTAGCTACTCAACTGCTTCAGAAATAGGCAGAGCCTGGCCTCACTTCTTTGTGCTGAATGAGTTTTTTTGTGTGTCAAGTTTTCAAAAAAATTATTAATATGTCCCACATCCATGTATAAAACATAATGATAGCCAATAATATGGAAGAATAAAATGTATTGAATTATCTACTAAACAAAGATTTGATGGATTATTTCTATATGCAATGAAGAATAGTTTGAACTATATTTCTGACTTTGAAATATAATGGACTCAAGGCATAAGTGTAGCCCTTAGAGCCCAGGAGAGGGAAAAGGAGAAAGAGAAGATAGGGTTGGAGAGGTACTTTGGAGGAAAGATATATCTCATAATAATTTTTTGGTTTTAGATTATTAAAAGTGACATCATTGTTTTCAGGAAAATGTTCATTTATCATTAATGCTTTGTAGAGTTATATCTCTTCATTGAGAAAACTAGGTAGAAGGAGGTAATACTGATAAATATGTACATATAATATATAACACATATATATTAGATGTTAGATATTGTATTATATATGTTAGGGCCTTAAAATAGACATAGTTATAGGCATGGATTGAGGTTGGATTTAGAGGCTAGCTGTATCTCTACAAAAGTGTTTGTCTATGTTTATGTATATGTACACACACATTCTTATATATGTAAAAGTAATATTTTGAACAGTTTTAAAGTACAAAAAATATTATAAAAAAAAGATAATTATAACTCATATTCTACCACTTGGTGATTATTACTGTTAATGTATTAGCACATTTCATCAATATATGCATTGAGAGATGGTATGATATATTGATAAAGAGTATGCAATCTCTAATCTCAGTTATGCCACTTACAAGGTTTCAGTGTTGTTAATATATTAATATTTTCTATATTAATTTAAAATTTATATAGCTAATATCTCAGAGCTACCATTTTTGGATTTACTTTACTTTATGCCAGGCACTGTCTTAAGGACTTCATACATATTTTGTTTAAGCTTCCCAACAACTCTGAAAAATAGCTGCTATTATTAGTTTACTAGAGGCCCGAGCACAAAAATTTGTGCACTCGGGGGGAAGGGGGGGTCCCTCAGCCTGGCCTGTGCCCTCTCGCAGTCTGGGACCCCTCGAGAGATAACAACCTGCTGGCTTAGGCCTGCTCCCGGGTGGCAGAGGGCAGGCCCAATCACTAGGTGCAGCCCCTGGTCGGGCTCAGAGCAGGGCCGATTGGGGTGTTGGGGCGCCGCCCCCTGTCATGCACAGAGCAGGGCGGATCAGGAGGTTGCGATGCCACCCCCAGTCATGCTGAGGGTAGGGCCGATTGGGGGGTTGGGGCACCGCCCCCTGTCACACTCAAGGCAGGGTCAATGGGGAGGTTGCGGTGCCACCCCTGTCACGCACAGCGCAGGGCCAATCAGGGGGTTGGGGCTCCGTACCCTGTCACGCACAGAGCAGGGCCCATCAGGGGGTTGGGGCGCCACCACTGTCACACTCAGGGCAGGGCCGATGGGGTGGTTATGGCTCTACCCCATCACACACAGAGCAGGGCCCGTGGGGAGGGGGGTTGTGGCGCCGCCCTCTATCACCCACAGAGCAGAGCCGATCAGGGGGTTGGGGTGCCGCACCCTGTCACACACAGAGCCGCAGGGCGATCAGAGGTTGGGGAGCTCCCCCGTATCAGGCACAGAGCAGGGCTGATCAGGAGGTTGGGGCGCCTTCCCCTGTCACAAACAGAGCAGGGTGGATAGGTAGGTTGTGGCCCCGCCCCCTGTCACACACAGAGCTGCAGGGCGATCAGGGGGTATGGGCGCTGCCCCCTGTCACACTGATCCCGGTGCCAGGGAGCATATTACCCTTTTACTATATAGGGTAGAGGCCTGGTGCATGGGTGGGGCTGGCTGGTTTTCCCTGAAGGGTGTCCTGTATCAGGGTGGGGGTCCCCACTGGGGTGCCTGGCCACCCTGGGTGAGGGGATGATGGCTGTTTTCAGCTGGTCACACACCCTTCAGGGTGGGGGTCCCCACTGGGGTGCCTGGCCAGCCTGGGTGAGGGGCTGAAGGCTATTTGCAGCTGGTCACACACCCTTCAGGGTGGGGGTCCCAACTGGGGTGCCTGGCCAGTCTGGGTGAGGGGCTGAGGGCTGTTTTCGGGCTGGCGGGTGATGGAAGCTCCCAACCGCTCCTTTTTTTCTTTTTTCTTTTTTTTTGTTTTTTTTAAGTCTGGACCAGCTTTAGCTCTGAGGCTCCAGCTCTTACGCCTCTGCTGCTGAAAGTAGGTAATCAAAACAATGTATAACTCCAGCCCTGACTTCAGCTCTGAGATCCCAGCTCACTGAAAGCTGGTCTCTGGGGTTTTTTTTGGCTTCTATATTTGTTAAAATGTTTCAAACTGCAGGCTCAGAGGCCTGCAAGGCAGGCGGGGAATGTTGGTTTCCTCCGTCACTGAAGCAAGCAAGCCTCATGTTAGTTTCAAACTGCCTGGCTGCCGGCCGCCATCTTGGCTGACAGTTAATTTGCATATCGCCCTGATTAGCCAATGGGAAGGGTAGCGGTCATACACCAATTACCATGTTTCTCTTTTATTAGATAGGATATTACCATCATTCTATATAGATGAATAAGTTGAGCACAGAGAAATTTTAAAAAATTGCTCCAGTTGAGGTTCACAATTTAGAAGTATTTGAACCCATAATCTTGACTTCAGAACTCATGCTCAAAACAACAACAGAAAGACACAGATATAAAAACAGAAGAATATGTTCTCCCATGCAGTGGGCTATCTTGTTTTGTTGATGGTTTCTTTTGCTGTGCAGAAACTTTTTATTTTGATGTAGTCCCATTTGTTTATTTTCTCCTTAGTTTCCATTGTCCAAGGAGATGTATCAGTAAAGATATTGCTATGAGATATGTCTGATATTTTGCTGCCTATGGATTCTTCTAAAATTTTTATGGTTTCCAGTCTTATGTTTAAACCTTTTTTCCATTTTGAGTTAATTTTTGTGTATGGTGTAAGTTGGTGGTCTAGTTTCATTTTTTTTTTTTTGCATGTATCTGTCCAATTTTCCCAACACCATTTATTGAAGAGACTGTTTTGACTCCAGTGTATGTTCTTGCCTCCTTTGTCAAATATTTGTCTGCCTGAGGTTAAAACCAACAGTAGTTAACATATTAATGCAAAAAGACCCATTGGAAGGCTGAGAACTTTGATATTCAGCAGGGCTGAAAATCAGCATAATATTGCCCTGCTGTAGGCTCAGTGGCTCAAGGCAATCCCCTAACCTGATAATCCTTTTACTATTTTCCAAACTTTACCTTTGATATGCCTGTATGCATTGCTAAAGGGCAAATGTGTATTCAAGTAAATAAAAAGCAGATTGGCCAGAAGTTGATGTGCCTCTCCAAGAGAGAGATCTCCACATGCCCCCCTATCTTCTAGATTCATATTTCTTGTATAGTATTTTCATTTGTGTGTCGGCCCCTCTTTCAGATCCTGAACCGCACTGCAAAGATTGCAGCATTTGCCAATGTTATATCGGATAAGGGTTTAATCTCCAAAATTTATAGGAGCTCCTACAACTTAACAAAAGGAAGATAAGCCATCCAATCAAAAATGGGCAAAGGATCTAAATAGACACTTTTCAAAAGTGGACATACAGAAGGCCAAGAGGCGTATGAAAAAATGCTCAAAGTCACTAATCATTCCAGAGATGCAAATCGAAATGACAATGAGGTACCATCTCACACCTGTCAGAATGGCTATCATCAACAAATTAACAAAGGACAAGTGCTGGTGAGGATGTGGAGAAAAAGGAACCCTCCTGCACTGCTGGTGGGAATGCAGACTGGTGCAGCCACTGTGGAAAACAGTTTGGAGTTTCCTCAAAAAACTAAAAATGGAACTCCCCTTTGACTCAGTGATCCCACTTCTAGGAATATATCTCAAGAAATCAGAAACATCAATCAGAAGGAATATATGCACCTCTATCTTCATAGCAGCACAATTTACAATAACTAAAATTTGGAAACAGTCTAAATGCCCATCAACAGATGAGTGGATTAAAAAAACTGTGGGAGGGGAGAAGTTAATGGGGGTAAAAAGAGACATATGTAATACTTCCAGCAATAAATAATTAAAAAAAACACCCCAGAATAAAATGTAGAAAGACACATGTTCTTTTTGGATATATCAATGATGCTTGTTGAGGAGATGACCTAGTAGAGTGAAGAGAGCACTAGTCTATGAATCAAGAAACTAATGTACAGAAGTCCTTTTGTACAGGCTTACAAAGGACAATTGGTAACTATTTGGGAATTTTATAAGCTGGTTGTTTAATCATTGGTAGCTTGAAATTGACCATACTGGGCCATATTGGACCACAATTATTGAAAAAAGTGACATGTCAGGGTTTTTTCTTTTTTTCCTTTTTCCCTCTGTTGAGGGTCACTTTACCAGCTCACCAGCCCTGCATTTTTAGTTATGTCACTGGCTGTTGGACTGCACCTTTGGCAAATCATGCAATGGCTCTGAAGTATGACCTACTTATGAGTAGAATCATAATAGTGTTTGTCTGTGTTTTAAGATCTATAGTGTCAGGTAAACATTTTATGACATTTTCTTCTTTTACATGTAACTGTGTAAAATATAAAGTGCTATGTAATTACTATCTAATATTAAATCATTTGCTATCCTAGAAAATTATTCTTAAAACCAAAGTATTATAAAGTAATTTATTTTAAAAATTAGAATACCAATGTTATTTGTAATTTCAATGATTCTTGGAGAATTATATCACTCTTTTCCCCATTCAGAGAAAAAATACACACATATAAAATAGAATTAAATATAAAAAGGAAATTTGATTTTCTCCATGGGTTTCAAATAGTAGATGATTTATGAAGATACTATATGTTGTAATTAAGGACTGCAGCTGTTTCATCTCAAAGCCAAAACTATCAATGTTTCTAAAGTTAAGAAAAAATGTGAATATTATTTATAAGGAACGTCTATGTGCCAAGCACCTGTTATACATTTTATCAAAAATCTCACACAACCCTACCTGACTATTATTATTTCCATTTTACAGTTGAGTAAATTGAGTCTTAGATAAAATACCATATCCAGCTCAACATAACTAGACCACGATGTTTTGTAGGTTCATATAATTTGGAATCTTGGTTTGGTAGAATATATATATATATATAAAAGCCTAAGCCACTGGTCAACTGCTCGACCGCTCAACGGCTCAACCGGTTGTTATGATGCGCACTGACCACCAGGGGGAAGACGCTCAATGCAGGAGCTGCCCCCTGGTGGTCTGTGCGTGCCCACAGTAGGAGTGCTGCTCAGCTGACCAAGGGCACCAGATGCCGGGCTCATGGCTGGTGAGCGCAGCTGCCCTGGCAGGAGCCTCTTCCACTTCCGCAGCAGCACTACTGAGCGCAGAGGCGGCAGGTGCAGTGGGGCTGGGATGAGCGCGAGTGGCAGGTGCCTAACCTGGGCTTGAGCTCCTCCTCAGCTGCCTGCCGCTTCGTGTACTACTACATCCCTCAGGGGATGTTGGACTGCCAGTTTCAGTGCGGGGATCCGGCCAAAACCAGCGTCTGACATCCCCTGAGGGATCCCGGATTGTGAGAGGGCACAGGCCAGGCTGAATCCATGCACTGGGCCTCTAATTAATAAATAAAATTCGAACTAACTAGTATATAAAATATAGAGAGCACAAAAGTAGGATTTGAATCACTCATGGCAATAAAGAGGACATTTTTACTTTCACCGTATTAACTGAAGGGGTAGTTCCCATTTCCTAGAAAGAGTAAACAAACTTATTAAGGACTTGTAGGCATAATTTATATGTTTCAAAACTTAGGAAAATCAAATCCCCCCTACTGAAAGATTTCAAAAATTTGAATTTATTATAAGTAATAACAATGTTGATGAAATTTTCATATATCTCTTTCAGTACTAAATGATGTAGATACTATTGTATTGTTCAAAATTCATAAGGAAGGAAACCTGATTTTTTAAAATATCTTCCTGCAGGAAACAAATATTTCCACTCCACAAAAATCCTCAACATTCTGTCTCACTCTCTATGTTCTAATTCGAGGATGTAAAATTCAGTGTCATTAACAAAAATAGACTTGAATTGATGATTTACAAAAATTTTACAATGCTTTTATATGCACCTTATCACATAAAATGATTATGTTCCTGAAAATTGAAGTTCCTGAAATATCCTTTTTATTTTTCTCATACTGTGTCTCCACAAGATGACCATCAGAGGTTAGATTGACCACAGCCATTGGCTGGTTACACGTTCTAGAAATGAAAGATTCCCTACCAAAATCAAATCACATACTCAGAGAGTTTTTCTTCTGCTTAGTTTGTCTGAAACTTTAGAATTTTGGTCAATTAAGTATAAATACTTAGTTAATATGAATAGAAAACTTAAAATTGGTGTATGTTGTTGGAGGCACTGTGTTGTCTCATTGACCTAATGGATTTAGGGCCCCGAATTCAATGCCCACTTCTTCCCTAACAATATAAATTTGGGTATATGAAAGTACTTGATATTTTGGTCATTTTATGAAGCATTCTTTTAATCTTAGTGTTAGCAAAGTTTGTGTTAGGGCTCTGATAGAATCACATGTGATCTTGATCCCCTCAGCACTATTTTATGTCATTGTTGTGAATTAAGTTGCTAAAAATGAAGAGGAATCTAATCCTCAGCAATAAAGAAGAACATTACATACTTTCTTGGAAGTTATGTAATGTACTTTAAAAGGCTAAAATTCCAGGGGGCAAAAATGGTCCCATTGGGAACCAGAAGTATATACATTGAGAGTTAAATGTATGCCAGACAGTGTGCTGACCATGTTACACGCCTTATTCCTTTCAACAGCTTCACGCAATGCGCACTCCTACCTCACATTCTAGGGAGCTCATAGAAGGTAAGCAACTACTCAAGGTCACAGCTATCACCAATAGCAGAACTAGAATTCCAGCTCAGGGTGGGTTGTCTTCCAAATCAGGGGTGTTTAACCAGAACCTACACTTCCTCAGGGAGTCTGTGGAAAGAATTTAGGAATTCCATGAACTTGGATGGGGAAAAATTTGCATGTTTATTTTCATTTACCTCCAACTGAAATTGAACATTTTCATTAATTATGAATGCAGACAACCACAGAAGTATCTGCAATATCCGAATTTTATCACCTATAAAAAGCACAGATGTTTTGTATCACAATTCAGTTGTTGCAGATATCTCAAAATAGCATTTACTTACCATTATTGAGAAATCACAGTAGCTTATTTATATCTATTGATATGTACATTTCAATATAATTTGTTTTCTTTGTAGTCCTCAGAGCTTTAATTTTTATATCTTATACTTATTTTATATATCTATTAAATGCATACTTATAGTAAATATTTTAATGTTTGCTATATATATATGTGTATATATATATATATATATATATGTTTATTATATATATATATATTTTACACATTTAAAAGCATTTTTCTGAAATAGGTTCATTAGAATGCCAAAATACCCATGGCCAACAACCTTGAAGACCTGTTCTGGGCCTTTATTTCTTATCCATTACAGTCTTCCTATATTTTGTTCTTATGCCATACCTGCATAAAGAGCAGAAATAGAATGATTCACACACTGAGCTCTAGTATTATTCAGTCGAATGGCAGAGAAGGAAAAGCAAATGAAACATTTAGAGCATTTAACACATCTATTACTTCTAAACACGTGTATCTGCAGAACATTGAAAGGGATTATGTTTTCATTTCCTACCAGTCAAAATCCCCAGATACCCATTTATTTTACATAGGCCAGTACCAATTGGCTGAAAGTTACGTTTTTCTTTTACCTCTGGTTTTGAGTTGTGTTCAAATTATTAATGATGCTTAGTTTTCGTTGATTCCTGAATGTAAACATCTCAGTCAGCATTCCAGTCCTGCTGATCCTATACTTGGATCTGGGCTTTCTCAGCTAAGTTGAGCAACCCACCAGCCTTTGGCTAAAGTCACACTGGTTTCAGCAAATTAGTGTGTAGACCTATTTTCTTTTATTTGTAGATTTATTACTTAATGAATGAACACAAATGAGTAGTTCATTCAATAAAACTACTAAATGCCAGGCATACTTTTAGGCAGTGGAGACATAGAGAAGATGCCCCAAAGAAGATTTTGAGGAACACTTTATTTATAGTGTTTATTTATTTATTATTGTTTATATTATACTAGAGGCCTGGTGCACAAAAATTTGTGCACTCGGGGGGGGGGGGGGTGGAGGTGGGATCCCTCAGCCCGGCCTGTGCCCTCTCGCAGTCTGGGACCCCTCGGGAGATAACGACCTGCTGGCTTAGGCCTGCTCCCGGGTGGCAGAGGGCAGGCCCAATCCCTAGGTGCAGCCCCTGGTTGGGCTCAGAGCAGGGCTGATTGGGGTGTTGGGGCACCACCCCCTGTCATGCACAGAGCAGGGCGGATTGGGAGGTTGTGATGCCACCCTTAGTCACGCTCAGGGTAGGGTCGATTGGGAGGTTGGGGCACCATCCCCTGTCACACTCAAGGCAGGGTTGATGGGGAGGTTGCGGCGCCACCCCCTGTCACACACAGAGCAGGGCCAATCAGGGGGTTGGGGCGCTGCCCCCTGTCACGCACAGAGCAGGACCCATCAGGGGATTGGGGAGCTCCCCCCTGTCACTCACAGAGTAGGGCCGATAGGGGAGTTGGGGCACCGCCCCCTGTCACACACAGAGCAGGGCAGATCAGGGGGTTGGGGCGCCGCCACTGTCACACTCAGGGCAGGGCCGATGGGGAGGTTATGGCTCTACCCCATCACACACAGAGCAGGGCCCGTGGGGGGGGGGTTGGGGCGCCGCCACTCTCATACTCAGAGCAGGGCCGATGGGGAGGTTATGGCTCTACCCCTCCATACACAGAGCCGCAGGGCGATCAGGGGGTTGGGGAGCTCCCCCCTATCAGGTACAGAGCAGGGCAGATAAGGAGGTTGTGGCCCCGCCCCCTGTCACAAACAGAGCCGCAGGGCGATCAGGGGTTTTGGACGCTGCCCCCTGTCACGTCCTGATCCTGGTTCCAGGAGGCCTCGCGGCTCTACTGATCCTGGTGCTGGGAGGCATATTACCCTTTTACTATTTAGGATAGAGGCCTGGTGCATGGGTGGGGGCCGGCTGGTTTGCCCTGATGGGTGTCCTGGATCAGGGTGGGGGTCCCCACTGGGATGCCTGGCAGGCTGGGTGAGGGGCTGAAGGCTGTTTTCAGGCTGGCGGGTGACTGAAGCTCCCAACTGCTCCTGTTTTTCGTTTTTTATTCTGGGCCAGCTTTAGCTCTGACTCCAGCTCTGAGGCCTCTGCTGCTGAAAGCAGGTATCTGGTTTGTTTGTGTTCTATAATCAAAACACTGTATCAACTCCAGCTCTGAGATCCTGGCTCGCTGAAAGCAGGTTTCTGGGGTTTTGTTTAGCTTCTATATTTGTAACTATGTTTCAAACTGCAAGCTCAGAGGCCGGCAAGGCAGGTGGGGAACACTGGTTTCCCTCGCCACTGAAGCAAGCAAGGCTCATGTTAGTTTCAAGCTGCCTGGCTGCCAGCTGCCATCTTGGCTGGCAGTTAATTTGCATATCGCCCTGATTAACCAATGGGAGGGTAGCAGATGTACGCTGATTACCATGTTTCTCTTTTATTAGATAGGATTATTATTATTCATTCTTTTACCTATTAACTGGATGGTTGGATAACCTTGTAATTGTGCCCAGATTCTGAGGTGTTCCCACAGACACAATGGGACTAATGGATCTTATAAGCTCAAGTCCTCTTGATAATTATCCAGGAAGATGTCTATATTTTAGTATTTAGTAACAGTGAGAATATATCAA
Source organism: Myotis nattereri (assembly GCF_964212035.1). NCBI lineage: Eukaryota > Metazoa > Chordata > Mammalia > Chiroptera > Vespertilionidae > Myotis > Myotis nattereri. The sequence goes on along the minus strand of NC_138076.1, from coordinate 37,165,490 downwards.
GGTTAACAGATTGATGTCTATTCTGCTTCAGGGCAGACTTAGCCCATTTGGCTTAACAGGTCAGATAATTGTCTTGTCTCAGAAAAGTATGGACCTGGAACAATAAAAGGGCCTGATAACATGTATTTTCTTCTCAGTAGACTAACAGAATTGGGTCCAGGTGTGTGTATCTTCAACGGTATCATTGCAGCAGACTCTTTGAGGAGAGAGGGACATGCAGATTGGCTGGGATGTTTAATTCCCAATCTGCTTCTAACCACTTTTGTGACCTGGAGAACGTTAAGTGACATCTCTTGCTCTCAGACTTCATTTTGTAAATGATAGGATTGGGTTATGAATCTCAAGTATATCTTCCAGCTCTAAAAGTTCATTTATGTGTTTGACACATCACACATAGAGTAAGGCTTTAATTTTGCTTTTTATTGATGTTGAGAAAATTAAGCTCCATTTTATAAACATCTGCTCCATGGAGCATCACCTCTGATGTTTACATCATAATTAAAAAGTGTGATTTAAAATGTTCTGTTAAAGTAAGAGGATTGGTTAATACCAACAAATCAAAAGTGCTAGGTTTTTTATAACTTAAATTATATATGAATGTGTTAGTCAAGCTAAAGAGAATGGTCTGAAAAGATATTTGCTATATTTTTTACAATATATTTATGTTCCATATATTTCTAAATGCATGTCTTTTTAATAATATTGTGTTAAATATCAACTGTAGGATGAAAGTTTTTGAATTGATTCTGAAGTTTGACATAATATATGTGTTTAGACATGTACAATAGTAAATGTTAGCTATTCTCCATTGTTGGGTAATGGACACATTCTTTCCCACAGTTAGTTATTAGGATACTGTATTAATATTGACTACTGAGATTAATAAATGACATTACATGAAGTCAAATAAAAATGAATGGTTTGATGGGAATTAAATGTTGAAATTCCAATCTGTTGACAAGATAGTTTTTATCAGAGTCCTTTCTGGAATGTCATTGAGAAAGTTTGTTGGAAAGGCAGTACATAAACTCTGGCTATGCATTTGTCCGGAGGCCTCGGTGATATAAATCTAAAAAAATATATAAACGTATGTGTGAAAGTTGTACTGTCACTTTTGGATAAAGTCTACAAATGGGGTCTGTTGGTAGACAGTAATTCAATATGGGGTAGCATTATCAGGTAAAGATAACTTTCTATAGCATGGTGAGACACATGATTTGAATTTGTTTTCTAATCAAATGCCATTGAAGTTCATGATTGAAATGAGTAAGAGACTGTAAAAATCTTAAAGCATGTTTTCATTTCCTGTGTAAAATTTGGATGACTGATATAACAACGACAATTATACCCCATTCATTCTTGGAGGTACTATCCACATCAAAACTTTAATAGATTCATTTTATAAACTTTATCTTGACTTTTCTTTTTCCTCTTTCAGTAGACTTTATGCTGGGGTGAAACCGTGGAGTAGTCCAGCACTTAATAGGGAGAATAGTAAAGAGGACTAGGCTTTTTTCAGGAGTTACATGAACTCAGTTTGTAAATGCACCTTGAGAGCCTGCTGGAAGGCGGTTTTACAGCTGCTAACTTCTATATAACCTGGTAGCTTTTAAAACTGTAAACAGCTGAGAGAAATTCCAAAGGCTTAAACTTGATATTGAGTTTTTGGTCTGCACATTGAAATGAGATGAACTTCAGGGAGGTGGAAGCCTTTGCCCCAAGTTTCTATGTAAGGTCAAGCAAAACCTGGATGTTTAGAGAAACCTTGATTTAAGAAAATGGATATTCAAATCATATCCGAGGTCCAAAACCAAAAACACACCTCCTAAACTTATGCCAACGCATTTTTCTATGGAGTCAATGCATTTTCCTATGGACCTCATATTCACATGGGCATTTTCTTTCCAGTTTGCTGTAATCAAACAAACCACCCCCGGTTTATCTCCCTTTTCCTTCATTCTCCTAAAAGACTTGGTCAGAGTTCTCATCCTTGTGACAAGAAAGGGTCACAAGTGGGGATTTCCACTTTGGAATTTCTTTCCCAACTGTCAGCTGTTTGTGGATTTAATGACAATGTTCTTTCATCGCAGTAAATATACAGTGTGTCCGCCAAATCAGCAGAGACACAAACCCATTCTGACAATGATTTTGGAAATTGCTATGGAATGTGAGGGTGGCCTGTGGCAGAGGAAGATGAAGGCTGTGCGGAGTGCTGGCTGGTCTGAACTATGAGCCTGCCAGTCAAATTGTTAGCCTGCTTTCAGGATAACTCATTTGCTTGTTTATTTAGTAAATGCGTCCATCCTGGCGCCATAGGGCCCCCCCTTTCCATGCTCAGGAAGGTTGCAGCATTAGTGCACATGCATTGATGTCCCAATGCATAGCAATCAGGTGTCTGGACAGAAGACATCGCCAAGCCTGGGCAAAGAGGAATGGACCTGAAGGAATCTGTCTTCTTAACGAAGGATTTGCAATAAACAACCACTCAGAAGAAACAAGTAATCAGCTTGATTGATTGTTGTCAGATCAAGAAAATCACCCTTGTTATTTTTTATGACCTTTGTTCTGAAATTTTCTGTCTCTGAAAAGACATAGCACAGGACAACACTGTGGAACCTTTCAGATAATTTTTTAAAAACTTGAGGATAGAGCAACAAGAGTCAGAATTTAGGTTAGAAAAGCATTCTACACATTCAGCATTTCAAGTAAAAATGTATGTCTCAAATAAAAACAAATGAAGTTCTCACTATACACATCTACTTCATTAAATACTGGAACAGAGGTAGTGAGCTGTAAATATTGAATCCTATGTTCAGTGCTCTGGATCTATTGAATTTTTATTCCTTTTCTTAAAAGTCATTTCATTCTTGGGTTATGTTTTAAGAAGTAGAAATATTTGATACATTATTTTTAACTGATACTCTCAGTACCTGCTTATTAAAAAGATAATATATTCAATGATCTTTCCTGCATGCCATATGCAATGATTGCTTCCAAACTTCTGAAAAGGGTTACTTATGCATGAAACCATCAAAGCCGACAGTATTTCAATATTTGATTTTTATTAGCTAACAAGTTCAGTTGCAAAATGGTGTTTTTCCACTGTTGAGTCTGCAGTTCAACAGATTCAAATGGAAATTTTATATGCTGTGAGCACTTTAAATGATACTACAGGTAATCCATTGACATTTAACTGGCTAGTCAACTAATGCGTGGTATGCTGTATATTCATTCAGTGGCAGCCTTTGATTTTCACTCACAGGTGAGGGAAGATCTTGAACTGGGAAACTTTTGTTGGTTGTTTTCTCACGCTGATCTTTTAGACATCTTTTTTTTAAAAAATATATTTTTATTGAATTTTTACAGAGAGAAAGGGAGAGGGATAGAGAGTTAGAAACATTGATGAGAGAGAAATAACGATCTGCTGCCTCCTGCACACCCCCTACTGGGGATGTGCCCGCAACCAAAGTACATGCCCTTGACCGGAATCAAACCTGGGACCCTTCAGTCCGCAGTCCAATGCCCTATCCACTGAGCCAAACCGGTTAGGGCTCTTTTAGACATCTTGATGCCTGCGATACCACATGAAATTCCAATAAGCTCTGAAAAGACTTCTCATCAAGAAAGTCAACCACAAAACAACACCAGGTGTTGTCAACCTTATAAAGCAGGTGATTGGCACATCAAGGAGTGGCTGCTGAAGACAGGTGACTTCACAGATGTGACCTGGATGAGCCACAGGGCTGGCCATTTTCTAGATCTCTAGTAGGAAGGTACATCTTGAACTTTCATGTACATAAGGGTCACCTGGACAGCTTGTCAATTTACACATTTTGACTTAAGATGTCTGGGAGGAGCCTGACATCCTGCATTTCTAACATGTTCTCAAGTGATGTTGATGCTGTTTGTTCATAGATCACACCTGGAGAAGCGAGGTATGAGAGCGCTATTTAAGAATTTTTGGTGGGGGAAATTCTATAGTGGGGCGACTGTATTCATTAACCAGGTCCACATACATAGGAGAGCAAATGGAGGTGACATACAAGGTATAGTTTAAGAAACTTACCTTACTTCTTTCTAATCTCACTTTCCATTCTAGGCTATTCCTATGAAGACAAGAAAAACATATGAGAAGTAAAAAAAAAAATCAAAAAAAAATCAAAAGTTACTCATTTGGGCATAGCCTATAATTTGGGCATTTAATTTTCACCTAATTGTCTATTTTCACAAAACTGTCCTGTTCCACAAAGTGATTACCATTTAAATGCAGATTTGTAGGAAAACATTTAGGTAATGCCATTCGAAAATTGATTAGTTAATGAAGTTCTGTACATACATCATTCCTAATCCATTCTTTCTTTCCTTGCTTTTGTTTTTTTCATCTTCAATTTCCCATTGGATCCCCTTGAGCTCAATGAGTTTTATATACGTTGGCATTGCAGCCATATAACAGAAGAGAATTAAACTGGGCCACAGGAATCAGATGGTGACCTTGGTCTCATTAGCACAATGCTCTGCTCACCTGAGCCAGCAGCCCTTGCGTTTGTAGCTGCCTAGGCTAAAGAAGATGCATGTCTCTTCCTTCTTTCTCCAGTTTCTGAAGATGTTTCAAATGGTCCCACTGGACTATTGAGATGCATTTGCTTCAGTGTCTGCCAGGCTAGTACAGACTTTGCTATTTATTGGTGCATTCTGTCAAACTACAGGCCTATTCTGGTAAATCAATGAAGCTTTTTGGACAGTATCCCTAGTAGGCAAGGTAATTAGAGATTAAAATATTGGGAGAGTCATGATACAGCTTAGAAACATCTTTGTAAAATGTAAAAAATTATGTCCCATCCTCTGAATGCTACAACCTCGATTAAATCATTTTTTAAAAATGTGAGTATGCCAAAAACATAACTTTCTCACTACCAAATCATCCACATGCAGCAAGATCTGAAAAGATATTTGACAAAGGAAACCACATTCATTTGCTTTTCCCAGTTAACCTAGTGAAGCTACCTGAAGATTAAGACTAAAACCTTAATTTTCCAGTTTGCTGCAATGGCAGGGATATCTATTTGGGAGTGAATAAGCATGGCGTTTTATCATCTTGATCAATAGTTTTGGATCCAGTAATTCTCAGGTTCACCAAGTGAAATCACTTGCCAGAGCATATTTTGACACTTTGTAGCAGGAATTTCATTGAAAATTAATGTTTTATTCTCTTCATCATTTTTCTCTCATGCCAGACCTCACTAATCCTGCTTATGAGATAAAAATGAGTATTTAATAATCATGTTTTAGAACTCATTGTTTTAAAAAAGCATCAAATTGAACATTCAAAATGCCATTGTGTACATGTGGTATTATTTTGTGAAGAAAAGACTTCTAAAATACAATACATAGTCTTAATTAAAATAATCACAGGGTATAAAACCAAGTGGAATAAGTCTGAAGTAATGTAAGTCAACCAAAACAGCGTTAATGCTGTTTCTCTCATTTCCCTCTGCTTCATTCCCTGAAGAGTATAAAATTCTTACGAGTGTATTAACGGTGTGCGGAGTGGCCCCCTGAGAATACCTAAGCCCTTCCCTCAAGCAACTGGTGTAATTGGTGTGGACTGTTCATGCTGTTGGCTTTCTCTCTTCCATGCCTTTGTTTGTGCTATTCTCCTTTTGAGACATGTATCATCTCTTTCTCTAAATAGGGTTTTTCAACCATGGCACTGTTAATATTTTGGACTGAATAAGTGTCTGGTGTCAGTGGCTGTCCTGTGTACAGTAGAATGCTTAGCACACATTACTAGGACAATGTGTAAGTGTCACTACTCACTAGATGCCAATATAGACCCTGCCTCTTGTCATAACCAGCAATGCCTCCAGACATCATCAAATGCCCTTGGGAGGCAAATTTTCCCCTAGTTGAGACACTTTTCTAGCTATTATTCCTAAAGCCAAACATAACTTACACTATGAAGCTGTTCTTGGTCATATACATTTGTCCATGATAACTTTTTTATTGAAATAGCCTAAACCATATACACTTATGGAAAACAACAAAACACTGCAGGGAATAAGGGAATTATGGCCCACATTTGTCTCTTTCCTGACTCTCCTCTTTAGAGAAAACCACTATTAAAGCAGGAACCTTTCCAGACTGTTTAAAACCATCTGAAGGTTCAAAAATGCTATTTCATTGTTTTAATTTGCTTCCCTTTCCTTGTGAATAAGTTTTAGCATGTTTCATATGTTCTATGAACACTTTTGTTTTCTCTTTTCATATTGCTTGGTAATTTCTTTAGTCCATTTTCCCAATTTAATATTTTTCGTATTAAATTGTATTAAAATCCATATTTACATTGTAGTTATAGATCATTTTATTGTTTTATGTATTGTAAATTTTCTTCCAGGCTGTATGTGTTGCTATATTTTTATATAGGCAAAAATGTCAAACTTTTCCTTTACGACTACTGGGTTTTATATCCTATTTAGGTCTTTTATTACTCATATACATTTTAAAATATCCTATTTTAATGTTTTAATACTCCATCTTACTCCTTAATTAATTAATTGACCGTGCAAAGTAAGGATTTAACTTTCTTCCCCTTCTGTACTAAATGAATATCTCTATCGTTCAGTTTAGGCTAGTTTAAACTGCAGTAACAATTTCAGATCTCAGTGGCTTAAAACTTCTCAGGTAAGGCTCTGAGTCTGTGTCTTTTTCACTTTAGACCCTTAAAGATCAGGCTTTATCTGTGACATGCCAACAGAGGAGAAAGAGAGATGATAGAACTGCACCTTGATTATTAAAGCTTCTCCTCAGATGTGGCCCAATAGCTTCCACTCACATTTTATAAGACAATGCAAATCATATGACCAACACTGACAACTGGGAGTGAGAAGTATTATCCTTCCTCAGAGATAGGCCTGGTAGATTGGGTTCAATAAGGAAGTCTGGTTAGTATCTCAACAATAATGAAATCTCCCCAAAGAACCAACTTTTCTAAAACCATTCATGGAATATTTCCTTTATTTCCACTGATCTGCTATACCACTTACCCGAAATTGGCAGATGTCATTTTGTATTATTTTCATCCTTTTATGAATCTATTTTCTGCCCCACAACTAAGTAAGTTTTTTTAAGAGCAGGGACTCTTATTAGTATTTTTACTCAGTCATTCACTGAATGTTCAGTAAGTTGGAGATGGCCTAAACATTTATTACTAGGGCAATGTGTAAGTAAATACTGAAGAAGCACAATGAATTCAACTTACTATGCAGTCCAGATACAATGGTTTAGATATACACATTTTTTTCTGCTATAAAATGATATTTGAAGTCTGATAATCTTATGTTCAGCAAAATCATGCCCTAAAATTGATGGAACATATGGGGGGAATAGGGCCGGAAAAAGTCACTCCAAAATTATGTGCTATCACTATAAAAATACTGAAAAGAACAAAAATTATTCTGATAGATGCATTAACAATTGAAAAGAAACACCAGATTTCTAATGCATAAAAATACTAAAGTAGATATAAGGCTTTACCATACTAATTTCAATGTAGAATGATGGAAAATAGTGTAAAAAATATTTATCCTGCTGAATTTGGAGAGAAGAGCCAAAAGTGCAAAGATTGAAGAGAAGCACATTTAAAGGCTTCTAAGTGGATAGATGGCCAAGCCAAGACAAGAGGCGGTGGGGTAAATGTTGTTTTTGTTTTTTTTTAATTTGTGAATGAACGTTTATTACTTAAAAATCTGTCAAAACGTAACAGTAAAATGGTGTGATTTAATAGCTAATAAAGATTATATTCAATTATAATCTAATAACAGCAGTAATCACCACATATAAATACTCAACTGTGTAATCACAATTTCCCACACTCTTTAGCCAAAGTACATGGGATGAAGACTTGTGCTTCCTAATTCATTGCCATCTATGAACCTTGCTTTTCATGCCTTTAAGTTTGTCTCAGAATGATGAGCCTCTCTCCCTCTCTATCCCTCCACATCATACAAATGTTGGTTTGGCGTTGATCTCAAGAAGATCCAGAAATGGAAGGAGACTTGCCTTTGGGTGGTGAACACACAATACAATACACAGATGATGTATTACAGGATTGCATGAAACCTACATAATCTACCAACCAAGGTCACCCTAATAAATTTTGAACACTGCTGTAGTCCTCCATGCTGGCTGCATTGAGCTGGATCTGTGTACTTTGTGATCAGTGGCTCTTATTCGTAAACATTAAAAAGCTGGGAAAAGAGCTTATGAAGCAATGTAACTTCTTTGTTATCCTGACATCATTTCCCTCCTTAGCATTTGTATATGAACTAATTTGCATTATAGTGACAGACTGTACATTCAGCGACATGAATGGATTTTAAAAACATAATGCTGAGATGAAAAGGTAGGAAACAGCAGGGAATTTATTGCCCAAGACTTCTTATGTAAATTAGCAGCACAAACAGAACGCTATGAATTTTACAAGGATACATGCACATTTAAGGATCTATCTCAAACACATTAGAGGAGGTAGGTGTCTATTCAGAGGAAGCGGAATTGGGACAAGGACACAAACAAGAGAGAAAACAAAGTGAAACAGGAAATGGATCTTGCAACCACTGATGAACAGAGTGCACTGTGTACTGTGGAGCATAATTAACTGAGCGCTGTACCTGAGAACACCACCGTCACAGTATGCCTGTTGTTAACAAGTACTGAGGAAGGAAATTGACATGTCATCTCCTGCTAAAGCACTCATCTCCTGCTTGTGTTGTGGCTATCATTACTAGGGGTTTTCTACTCCATTCAAACCAGTTCAAGATTTCATTATCTCCCTGTGCTAAACTCTGTGCTAGGAATTCCACTAAAAGGCTTTAAAATTAAATTATTGATGCTTCTGGGATGCATTTTCCTTCCATGTGAGATTCTGGGCCCAATGATGGTGTAGCGTCTTGGAGGTCAAGGTCAACAGCGACATGGCGAGTTCTTCCTCGATGCAAGGTATTCTCTTCCTGGAGGTTTGTGTGGCAGCCTGGTCCACAATATCCTCTTGCCAGCCTGGTCCAGCACTTAGTGACATCAGGGCCATCAAACAGCTGTAATGCCCTCCCTGAGTTCCCAGTTCACTAGAGTTTGGCTTTGGGAATTTACAGTGACCAAAGGTGGGGCCATACGCACCTCTATTGTGGGCTTGGAGGATACCTGCCACCATCTAAGACTTGAGCTCGTGTTTATTCTTTGATTCTTTACGTATATCCTCTCCTCTACCTTTCACATCTTCTTTGTTTAGGCCACAGAGAGGCTCGAATTTCTCTCATCCTTAAAAATCTTTCCCTTCATTATGCCTCCCTAGTCAAGCAATAGTTTTATTCTCTTTTCTGCTTCTCATCATGAATTTTCTGGAAGGATATTCTCCCCATAAGTATGTAAGAAAAAGGAGGCTTAATTTGTCCACTGCAATATCCCCAGTGTCTTGAACAGTGCTTGGCATAGTATAATAAGTGACTAATAAATATCTATGGAATGACTGAATAAATAAATGAATCAATAGTAGTCATTCCTTTGACTACTTTCATTCACTATCTAGCATGTTACAGTCAATTCCCTCTGATCCTCCAAAATACAAAAACTCCTTTACTAAAATAAACATCACTATCTGTCAAATTGTATGCTACTCTTTGGATTACACTCTTCTGAACCCCCCCACCCCCCAGCATTTGACCCAATTGATCACCTCCTATTTTTAAAAATACACTTCTCAGAAGGAGTCAATGCGGGGGGGGGGGGGGGGGAGGAGCTATGTAATACTTTCAACTATAAAGATTTAAATCACAATACATACATACATACATACATACCCACTTTTCTGTTGCCTTCTAGCCCAGCTGGTGTGGCTCAGAGGTTGAGCATCGACCCATGAATCAGGAGGTCTCCGTTCAATTCCCAGTCAGGGCACATGCCCGGGTTGTGAGCTTGATCCCCAGTAGGGGATGTACAGGAGGCAGCCAATCCATAATTCTCTCTTATTATTGATGTTTCTATTTCTCTCTCCCTCTCTGTTCTTCTTTGAAATCAATTTAAAAATATATTTTAAAAAAGAATAATAGCCATCTTGATTCTTATATGATTCTGATAATTTTTTTTGTCCTTTTTCTGGATCTTTTTTCTTCACCAATATTTTAAATATTATTGACCCCTTCTCTCTTTCCCCATTCTTCAGCCTATTGACTTTGTAGGTGCCTCATAAATATACAACCTCGCTCTGGAATGACAGCCTTATGCTTCCAGGAATTTATAAGACATTTATTTTCTTGACTATTTCATAGCTACTTTATAATATTAGCATTTTGTAAGTCATACTAAGTCCCAACACCAGCTAAATTGCTCTTTCTCCTGAATTCATAGTTGATGATCTCACCTTATATCCAGTATCCCAAGCTGGAAATGCTAGTCTTTGCTGACTCCTTCCCCTCTTCCACCCCCTTTCTTTAATTATCCTTCAGGGCCTACCCATTGGACTGAAGAAATGCCCCTCAAGTCTGGCCTCTGTTCTCCATTCCTACAGCTCTCCTCTATGTATTTCCTATTAGATTTTTTTTTCTGTATCTCCACTAAAATTATTTTCTTAAAATGCAGAGATGATTGTCCATTACAAGCCCCTATTTCTACAGATTGTCTGTATTATAAAGTTTAACTTAGCTCTACAAAGGACTTAATAATTCAGGCCCATCCTCATCCTCCAAATGAATTTGCTGTCTTTCCTCAGTTTGTTTTTGTTTTCAGTACCGTTCTCCTGTGCTTTTGATGGTAATTCTTTATCAGCTAAATTTCTTGATCAAGAAGGGTCTCTTCTATCAAAGACCTAAAGGTGTAAGATTATCCCTCAAGAGAAAAGGTTTCTATTTTCATCTAATAGCTGTTATTTCAGTGCTCACCTCTGAAAAAAAGGGTCTGGCATTTATTTTTTACTTAATACAGTTTTCTCATAATCTCTCTTGCACATATGGGATACCCATCCATCTGTTGATCCATTCAACTGTCCATCCATGTCTGCCATAAATCCTATATAGTTTAATGCCAACTGGTGAAATCTAAATGTGTGTACAAAATATGAAATTTTATTCTCCATCAAAAGCTACAAAATTATATCCAGAAGATTTTAAGCATAAATGTTACTTATTAGAAAAATTATTTGAACCCAATTCAATTTCTTTCCTGCCTGGGGCCTGTGCACCTATAATAATTTTCAGATCTGGTAGTCATAGTCCTTGTGCATTTAGAACTTAACAATTTAGAGTCAGGGGTGTTTATGCCCTTTGGAGAGGCTAAGCACATGGGCATTTTCATGGAGCCCTCAATGCACAGAAGGCTTTTTAGAAGTAAAGGCACCAACTAGGATGTCACAGCAGTCCTGTTGACAGAGTTGAGTGCATGTAAAGACATCCTCTGGGCTTTTTAGAAAAATCATAAAATGGGAAGTTTACTCACACTTTATCTCCATATGTTCAAACACATCAGACACCCTACCCTGGATTGCTTTACCCCTTCTCTCTCTCAATGTTCTATATTCATGCATCTAAAGAATGAGACAGGAAACTAATTTACAAAATTCCAATGGGGGTTTCCTACCTTTATAGTTTTCTCTTAGGTATCATTGTCTAATCAATAAAGCTGGAAACACTGATTTTTTAAAATGAAATTTTAATTAGGTTCTCACATATCATGTATTTTATAGAACCTATTTTTCTGAGGTAGACTTAAACTTAGAGTCCTCATAGAAGCCAATAGTAAATGGGTTTTAAGAAAAAATAATCAGTATTAATATTTGCATATTTAGCTTAAACAAAAGAGTATAGTAAGGTGTTTTGTGTTGTTTGTTTTTTTGAGTGATGGGCATCTCAAAACATGGGCATTTATTTTCTTTCTAGCTTTTTATACTAGTTAAACTGGCTTGAAGAAATATATTTTCTTTTCGTAAAAAACAGATAAAATACACTCAATATTTCACAAAAAAAGAATAAAATAGAAAGGTTTGATTTTTCAGTGGAAATATTGAAAAACTACTAAATGGCTTTTAGACAAAAGCGTTTACCTTGATCTCAGAGAAGGGTGATGCCATTCAGCATCTCTTCTTTACGTTGTTAGTTTGCATCCCACTCTGAGCATTGCCATGGGTCCCTACTGCTGCCTGAAGGAGGGAGGGAACTCTTCCCAGGAGGTTTACATCTTCCTCAGAGCTGTCTCCTGGAGTTGCCTGTGGTGAGGCAATAGGGATTCACAAGGAAAGCTTTGATCAATGCCACCCATTCACCCAAACCCACACACATACAGCTCAAATCATGTGTAGCCAGCATGGCGCTGCTGCTAATTACTCTTATTACCCTAATAAGTGGAGAGCACTAGAATAATACATTTTCAGTTGTGAATTGAAAATGGCAATATATTAACTTTGATGCTGTCATAATGAAATCTGCATTACCTACACTTCGTGAGCCAGAAGATTAATTATATTTGTATAACCTTTTTTTTCTTAACCAATCACTAACAAATTGTAAGAGTACATGGACTCTTAGTTGGGGAATAATTTTAGGTTATTATCTCAAATGGAGTGCTGTTAATTGTGTTGGTCCAGTAAATGTGCTGATGGCTATAGTTCTTAATTCTACTTTATCTCTCAGAGATGGCATCATATTAAAATCTTTGAGAGTAAAACCACACAATATTTAACTGCTAGATTAACCTTCACTGAATCAATGGGATTCCTAGTGAATAAATCTATTGCATTTATTTGATTTGACTTTATAAAAACAATATCAGAGTTAATTGACAATATAATGAAAGTTGTACCAGAACTACTTAGAGGGTCCCCCTCCCTCTTCTTTCTTTTCTTTTCAGAATTACAGTGTGGCACAGTTTCTGCATAATCTTTACTTTAGGCCTCTACTCAAGGTGCTGGGCCAGAACTGGACAGCCCCGGGCTATGAAGAAGGAGGTTCTCTCAGGCAATTGGCCAAAATTGACTGTAGTGGTATCAATTGTAGGTATATTATTGTATTCATTTTACTAAAGGGCATGTCACATTTTCTTTTTCCTCCAGGAATTTTTAACAAGTGGTTAAAAATAACCTTTAAGAAAGGTTATATTACTGCTGAGGCCTAGCCAAACCTTTTGGGTGGAAATCTGCATCCATCATACTCAGATCTGTCAAAGTAAGTCGAGTGAGTAGTTCAGTAGACATGAGGTTGAATTCAAATGTCACTGCACCACGTTTTCTGAAAAAGTAGCTGGCCGAGATGACCTTTGCGTGCCAATGTTCCATTTTGTAGTTTGAAAGGCAGGGAGAAGCTCGTCCACAAAATATGCAGAATTGGGACCCAACTTGAGAGCAAGGACAGACTCAAATTTTAACTCTGAAACTATCAGCTTTTGCTGAGGATGAACATGAATCTAATCATCTTTTTTTTGTTTTCGTTCAACCTCATCTTGAAAATATTTTTAGGAACAAATAATGTACAGTGCTGGTCAAGAAGGTATGGCGTTAGCAATTATAGACAAAACTGGTTTTGTTAACTTTTCATTAAACACTTGTTTCTTTAAAACATACTTCATATCCTATAATTTTGAACTATGGCAATTAACTTCCTGAAAGTTAACACCTAATCACAGAGAACATCACCAAAAGAAAAAAAAAAGTTAACAATTTATCATTAACAATAAGTGATAATGAAGAGTGTTCACTTGGGGGAAAAAAAAAGAAATCACAATAAGGAATCTAAATGGAAATTACTCAAAGACTACATTGCTAATTTTTATACAGTTGCAAAAATATGCAAGAAAGAATTGAATCAATTCCCATAGTACCAGGGGGAAAAATGGTAGTGTTCTCATTCAGTGAGCATTTATTATGCATGTTGTGTGCATAGCTATTTATAGATAGATTGTAATTGTGTGAGCTACAAAAACCAAATAATTTCCTTAACTGGTTACATTATATCTAGATTAACCAAAACTCTTTTGAAATAGGTCCACTCTAAACAGTAGTTGTCTTCATTCAGCTTTCTTAAACATTGTGTGTGTGTGTGTGTGTGTGTGTGTGTATGTGTGTGTGGGGGGTGGATTTAGATAAGCAAACGTTGGATTATTTTGCTCCTACCTTTCCTTTACCCAGTACCTCTTTTAGAAGATATTCTAGGGACATATGGACCAGTTGGACATTTCCTAATTTTTGGGAGGAAGCCATTGCCCCATGGCTATCTCACTGTGTTCTAAATAACCTCGTGCATGGTGGGACCAAGAACAGAGCACTCACATGTTCTGCCAAGATTGTCCTTATGACTATTATTCTTCTGCTTCCCCTCTTATGTCCCCCTCCTGGGTACTTTTATCTACTATTTGGGTTAAAACTATCATCTATATGCTTACAATTCTCAACATTATACATTTAGTCATGCCTCTATTCTAAACACTGTAATATGCATCTACCTAGTGCACATCTTCACCACGATCTGTCACAGGGTCCTTGTGTGCATTCTCTCCTCCAAAAAAAAATGTGATCTTCAAATATTTCAAATTTCGGTACAATTTTAGGTCCTTGAGCAACATCTGGGAAGTTATTGATGTTGTAGTAAATTATAAATGTATATCTACCACTTCAGATATATTGCTTATGTTTTTCACCAGATCTGTTATATTTAAAACCTGGGGTGATTTTGAAATGTATCTTCTCCCTGATACTATGATAACTGGTCAATAAGTCTCATTAATTTTACCCTCTGAGGATTTTAAAAGCAGAATAAATAAAGCTGTACATTAATGATTATTGAGACTTAAAAGAATGTTAGATGTTCTAGGATTGAGATGGATATATGAGCCTGTAGATTAAAACATGAGAATGGATTAAATTGCAAGGACTCAAACAGGATGAAAAAGGAACAGATAGCCATGAGGATAGAATCTCAGGGCACACAGGTGCTGTGTATCCCAGGCCTTTCAATGGTCCTAGTTCAACTATTTGGTGTAGGAGTCCTAGAATAGGTAATGTGTGTTATGACAACAACCTACAACCTCCAGCTTATGGTCTGATTTTACCCTACTCATTTGTTTGTGTAGGTTTCCCTGTCCTGGTTCTTCTCTTAGGGCTTTCATTAGGGTGGCCTCAAAGACAGACAGACCTCTGGGTCCTCACGTGGACCCATGTCTCTGCTTTGAGTCTGGGCATTTTCCCACAGGCAAGGTGCTTTTCCTCTGGCCCCAGTCGCTCGTGGCTGCAGATAAAAGGAGGTCCTGACGTAACTAGACCTTGTCCACCCTCGCTACCAGGCAAGACAGCACCAATCCTGTAAAGGTTGACAGGGAAGAGAATGGAGGAGGCTTGAAAAAGTGGAGAGACAAGTAAGGTGAGAAACAGAAGAGGGCGCTCTCCAAGACACCAGGAGGGTGTGGTCAGCTGTGCCTTGGACATGGACTAGAAGGAGGACTGAGAGGAAGGAATGTGGCCTTGGAAGTTCTCTGCAGTGAAGAGATGACCTGACTTTTTTTTTTTTATATTTAATTAATTAATTAATTAATTTATTTATTTATTTATTTTATTTTTTTATTTTTTTAATTATTAGTTAAGGTATTACAAATGTGTCCTCATCCCCCCCTTTAACCCCCAACCTCCCCCCCACACACAAACTCATGCTCCCATCCCCCCGTTGTCCATGTCCATTGGTTTGGCTTATATACATGTATACAAGTCCTTCTGTTGATCTCTTCCCCTTACCCCCGCCCTCCCCTACTTTCCTTCTGGGGATTGATAGCCTGATCGCTGTTTCTCAGTCTTTGGATGACCTGACTTTTACAAGCTTGAAAATGAGTTTACAAGTCTTTTTAGTTTAATAATCAGGTAACCCACATGCCGGAAGGTAACATGCTTTCAGTCCAGACATCCTTTATCCTTTCTCTACAAAGATGATGTCTAAGATAAATCACTTTGTCCCAATACATTTTTGTTGTATTTATTAAAGTCTAACTATAAATGTAGCACAAGAACAAAATACAGTATATAGTATCTTATCTAACAAAAACTTGCATAAATATTTCTAATAGTCTTTTTTTTCTTAAGATCTCAGAGTGTCTGTATTTTTTTTAATTTTTATTTTTAAAATATATTTTTATTGATTTTAGAGAGGAAGGGAGAGGGATAGAGAGATAGAAACATCAATGATGAGAGAATCATCGGTAGGTTGCCTCCTGCATGCTCCCTACTGGGGATCAAGCCCGCAACCCAGGCATATGCCCTTGGCCAGAATCGAATCTGTGACCGTTCAGTCCGCAGGCCAATGCTCTATCCACTGAGCCAAACCTGCTAGTGCTCAGTGTCTTTAAATCTAAATATATTCATCTCCATAGAGCTTCCTGAGGTAAATGAGGTTCTGTGTGTCTAAAGGAGGCCACTTCCATCAAGACGAAGTGCAGTTTTAAGATTTTACTCTTCCCTACACAAATCACTAGATAAAGATTTGCATATTTAAAAAAATGTTCTCGAAAATCCCAATATTTAATAGGTGAGGCTGCCCAGTGGGAGGGCGTTGTCACCTATAGACACTATATTGAGCCCTATCTCTGTGATTAATTCCTGTCCCAAGGGACCTATAAAGAAGCCCGTGAACCCTTGATATCCGGAAACACAGCTTGAAAATTGCTGCCCTGGACCCTGAAGATGTGTATTTTAACCACTGACTACTTCAGAGAACCGTTTTGAAATAGAGTGAGCTTGTTTCTTCCTCTTCAGAAATGTAGTAGCATTGATACATGGTCTGAATTAAAGACAGACTGTTCTGTAAACTAATTTTCACTTTCAGTCATGTGAACACTTCCAAGGAGAGGCGAGCAAGTCCAATGCTGTAGGCAGCCTGAATCCATCTTCAGGGATTCAATAGCCCCTTAAGGGAGTGACAAATGAGAATTCCTGATCTTCACAGTTGCTTGTGAGCACCCATGGTAGTGTCCCATTATAGTCCCCACAGTACACATTGAGTGGGATTTTAATCTTATTAGCTAGCTCCATGAATGGGCACTTGATACTTCAGAGAGAGAAACTTGGCTTATAAGCAATATTTCCCGCTCAAGTGGAAACTAGTTTATTATCTATCTATCTATCTCTATCTATCATCTATTTATTTATCTAAGTTTTCTTGTCTCCCTCTGTGTTTGTGACTAAGTGATAAGAACACTTAACATGAGATCTACCTCTTAACAAAAGTTTGAGTGCAACATAGTACTGTCACCAACAGGCACTACTATTGTATAGCAGATTTCCAGAATTTATTCATCCTGTAAGGAACCCCCAAAAAGCTTTTGCCTAGCACACGAGGCATTGCTGTCCTGATATTTTCCAACGGCTCTTCCACAGATCTTGCACAGATGCTGGATAGAAACAGCTTTCCTTAGGAGTCTTGACCCCATTTCTCTGTAGGTCAGGAAAGAAAGGCAGAACTCTCCCTCCACTCTCTGAATGACACTCCACGAGGTTTCCCAGAGTAAGGCCATATGGGGCAATATGGTTTTGTCTGATTATTTTTATTGGAGGGCAATAAACTCTAAATACTATCATTATGAGCCTTCTCCTGGCCTCTTTTCAAGCTTTCCTGAATACTCCACAGCAGCCTCTACAATTGTACTTGTCAACACTGTAGGGAGAACCCTGCAACCTGTTGGTGGGCTCAACAAATTTGGTGTTTGTTGTGTGAATACTGATGTTTTTGAACGCTCTTTCCTGTCATTCAGAATGACATTTCATTCTGCTTATTATGAGTAGTTTTTTGCAATGGAGTTTTACAAGTGTAATTGCTTTTGTAGTCTGAGAAAGAAATGGGCACTAAGCTACAAATATATATATATATATATATATATATTATAATAAAAGGCTAATATGCAAATTTTCCCCTCAGGAGTTTGACTGCTTGCTATGATGTGCACTGACCACCAGGGTGCAGCACGAAATAAAGGAAGGCCCCGGCTGGCAGCTGGAAGGCCATGATTGGCCTTGATCACCAGCCAGACCTAGAGACCCTACCCATGCACGAATTTCATGCACCAGGCCTCTAAAATATATATACACACACACACTAATGGCTTGGTGCACAAAATTCATGCACATTAAAAGGGAATTAATTAGAGAAAATATTTTAATATTGCGGGTATCCGGCTCCCTCTTCCCTCCTGTCAGAGTCTGGGCTGGCGCCCGCAGGGACACAGCATCAAATTTCGCTGGCGCCTCGAGACCTAGAGTCAAGTCCCTGCCTGCACCTCAAATCGCACCTCAAAATAGCGTGAGACCCAGACCTGCTGGTGCTGTAGGGATGCAGTGTCAAGTCCCCGCCCACCCATGCATGCCTTGCCACACAGCAGCCCTGCCCAACCACGTGTGCCTGCCACGCATGCAGCCTCTTGGTGACTGGTCGTTACTGTGTGAGGGCATCACGACGACAGGCCTTTATATATATATATATATATATATATATATATATATATATATATATATATATATATATATATATATATAATAAAAGGTCAGCAGAAGTAATGACCAGAACGACCGGTGGACCAGTTGCTATGAGGTGCATTGACCACCTCTCGGTCCCTCTTCCCATCCCGCAGGCTCCGATTGATCCTCAGTTTCTTCCAAAAGGAACATGGAGCCTCCACTGTGCAGCCTCCTGGGACGCGGACTCACCGCTGTGAGAGGCTCCCGAGCGAGGACTTCAACAAGGACGTCAGCACCTGCAGCGACCCTCAGCCCTCACCGCTGGAGGTGGATGGAGAACATCAGCTTTAAAGCACAAACACCCTCCTCGGGAAGAACCTGCCACCTCCCTCCCTGCTCCACAGCCGCTTCTGGGTCTGCAAGACACCGTGCATGCTCCTCCCCCTAAATGGGCGGGGCCGGAGCCTGAGCTGAGTGGTTCCGCGATTGGGGAGGGGCCAAGCCAGGCGCAGGGCCAGTGCAGGGACAGAGAGAGGGAGGGCGGTGCTGGAGCAAGCGCGCAGCCCTGGTTCCCTGCACCTCCTCCCACAGGCATAGCCCTTCCTGGTTGAGTTTCCCAGGCCATTGTTAGGGTTTTGGCTGGTGACGCCGGCTGTGAAAGGATTCACAAGGGACAGAAGAGACAGGTGCAGAGAGAGGGCGTTTATTTTACTTCTTTAAAGGGAGTAAAGGGCCAGGTGCCCTTTGATGGCACAAGGCTGTTCTTTTGATCACTGGAGGAACCAGGGTGGGTGGCGGTGGTGGGGCTGGCCTGGGGACTGGTGAGAGGGGGGAAGGGGGAAGATAGCCCTGATTGCAGGCTAGGCCTAGGGACCGTACCCGCACATGATTTCGTGTGCTGGGCCTTTAGTGTATATATAATTGTTAAGTAGATTTAGGAGGTTAAAAAAGTGTAATTTTGAAAAGAGATAGTATATCAATTTAAATATATAAATTTGTTTTCTTCAAACCTTTGCCAAAAAGGTTTGCAACAGTGTAGATAATAAAGTGGAATTTAAAGTGATTTCAAAAGGCAATGAAGAGAGTTCAAGGAAACCAGGGTGCTCATCATTGGTTGCAGGGGAAACTGGAGATAGTGGATTCAACTATTTAGACACGGAGTGAATAATTCAGGGGATGAGTAGAGTAATACAATTGAAGGTTGATGGTGCATTTATATTAAATACTGTAGCCACATATAGCTCCTATTAGGACGTCTAATAAACTAATAGACTATACATTAAAATAATAATGTTATATGAAAGCTCCAAGAAATATGCTCAATATTGGTCAGGCCCTTATCCCAAATGACTAGTTTTCTTTATAGCAAAGAAAAAATGTAGAAAGAGTATCAGAATATATCTACTATATTCATTCATTAATTCGTTCCAAAATCTTTATTCTGCACAGATTATACACAAGTCACTGGTCTTAGACAGCTGGTGAGTAGCTGTGAACAACACAGATGTTTTATGATACCCATAGTCTAGAGAAGGAGAGAAGCAGTAAGCAAACTGAGAAATAGTGTGCATGCAATTCAATTTCATGTAGTGGTATGTTCCATGTGCATAAAAAAAGAGTCAGAGGTTAGGGAGTGACTAGGGGACAGTATTTAATGTAATGTGTATGCACAGCACTTTATTTTATTATTATTTATTATTATAATTCTTTAAAATATATTTTATTGATTTTCTACAGAGAGGAAGGGAGAGGAATAGAGAGTTAGAAACATCGATCAGTTGCCTCCTGCACACCCCCTACTGGGGATGTGCCCGCAGCCAAGGTACATGCTCTTGACTGGAATTGAACCTGGAACCCTTCAGTCTGCAGGTTGATGCTCTATCCACTTGAGCCAAACCAGTTAGGGCTGCACAGCACTTTAAAGGTATACGAGACAGAAGAAGAATCTTGGTAGCTAGAGATCTACTTAGAACAGCTTTTGTTGCTGTTGTTGTTAATCTTCACCCGAGGACAGTTTTCCATTGATTTTTAGAGTGAGTGGAAAGGGCGGGGAGAGACAGAGAGAGAAACATCAATGTGAGAGAGACATCTCGATTGGTTGCCTGTAGCATGAACTCCATCAGGGCTGGGGATTGAGCCTGCAACTGAGGTATTTGCCCTTGACTGGAATCGAACCCTTATGTCCACAAGCGGGCACTATATCTACTGAGCCAAACTGGCTAGGGCTAGGATAGCTTTTTTTTTTTTTTTTTAAATGCTGATGGGGAAGATCTAAAAGAGAGGGACAAACTGATGATCCATGAGTGGGGATAATTACAGACGCAAGGTCTCTCTGTGAATGAAGGGAGATGGAAGCCGGAGTGGGGAGGGGTTGTTTCTCAATTAGGGTATAGATTGGTCATCCCTTACAATGGGGTGAAATCTTTGCTGGCTTGAGCTGACGTTGGACACTCTCTTTGTTGTTGTTTTTAAGAGCCCTCTCTTGCTTCAGTGTTCACACTAGAGTATGAGCTGGTATATGTGTTGGGGTAAGAATATATTGAGAATATATTGAGCAGGAAGGCTTTTGAAGAGGCCACTGCACTGTTACAGGTGGAAGATGGTAGAGATTTGAACGAGGATGATAGGAACTTGAATGAAATTTGGGAGCAGTGGTGAGATTCGAAAAATATCTAGATGGTAGAGCTGACCAGCTATGCTGATAGATTGGAAGTGTAGTGTGAGAAAAAGAGAAGATTCAGGTATAACTCTCAAGTTTTTAGCTTGAACAACTGAAAGATTTATATACCACTCACAGAGGTGAGAAAAATTATGGGAGAAGTAAGTGGTGAGAGGAATGAAAAAAAAAAAAAAAAAGCTTGTTTCTAGGATATTTTGAAGTTGAGATGCCTAATAGAGTAAAAGTATAAGGGCTCTGAAAAAATGATTCTCAGAGTCAACATACTGTAATGTTTAAGGGTATAGAGACTCTGAAGCCAGAAAACCTGGGTCCAGGCAGCTCAGATGGCTCATCTGTAAAATAAAGATTATAATAGTACCCACATCGTTAAGTTGCTGTAAGGATTAAATGATGAATACCTGTAAGCCTTAGAATATTGTCTAGGATGTACTAAGCACCTAATACATATTATATATATTTCAGTGAGAATATTGTTTATATTACCAAGAAGTTTTTGGTTTGACTCTGTGAGGTAGCTTTTATGCAGACAGGAAGTAGACCAATCTCAACACAGAAGTGTCAACTATAAGCCCATTAAAATTAAAATTCCTATTGTGGTTTCCATAATCACGTTATTAATTAGCTGGCAAGAAAATAATTTACAAGGCACTAACTCTTCGTTCTGTAGGCATTTTGGAATAGTTTTGCTGTAATGAGGAGGCCTTTGGACTTGCTGAATGTGAGGTGACCCTTGTGCTTCACTGACATGGTACTAATCAAAATCACTTGAAACTATGACAGTTTATGAACTGTCTTTTCATTGATTTTGAGTAGCATTTTCTCCCTAGATGGTGAACCTTTTGTCTTGTAGAATTTACATGCTTCATCCTTGAATCTGTGAGCAGAATCATAGTCCATTAACAGCCTGTTTTTGGTGCTGTGTATCTTACTGCTGTGCATTGGGGCTTTTAGGTTGAATGGATTCTTTGAGAAAGAGTTACTGGCTAAATATTAATGCATCTTTGTTTTAGAAGCTGTTCCTTTAAATTTTCTGATATAAAGTTAAGCAGTGTCATACACTAGGACCTTTCTTAGGTTATTTCTTATAAAAGTAACATTTTGTGGGGTAAAGAGTGCTACTGAAGGGTTTCCTTTTTAAGGTTTATTTGTAAGAGTTGCTAGAATATTTCAACTAAAATGTACCACCATTTCAGGGCCCTGTGAATTTATTTAGTTGCTCATAATTGGTTCTTTTTATGAATTTTAAATATTGGATATAGTAAAATATTTTCCAAGTGTCCTAGAAATAGAAGAATTGGTAAAGAACTTATTATAGAAAGTATTTTGCCTTCAAAATGGTCTTATGTCCAGTGTTCTGGTTATAGCTTGTTATCTTATTTGCTTCAAACTTGAATGAGAGCCTATTGTCAAAGGAATTAATCAAAACATAATGACAGTTAGATAAATGCCACGACCTGCATGGCGGGTTCAGGTTGACTTGATGGAGGGCTGAGACACACAATGAGTATACTATACAAGAAATATGAATTTTGAAGGCATTGGGGGGCCAGATGGAAACCTCTTGCATGAAGAGGAACACCGAGTTTATGTCCTGCCTGCTTTTATTCACTTTGAATACACATTTGCCCTTTAGCAATGCATACAGGCAGATCAAAGGTAAAGTTTGGTAAACAATGTAGGGATTATCAGGTCAGGAAATCGCCTGGAGCCATTGTAATCACAGCAGGAGCAATCTTGTGCTAATTTCAGCCCTGCTGAATATCAAGGTCCATTGGCCTTCCAATGTCTCTTTTGCACTTTCATGCAAATGCTTGTTATGCTTTGGCTTCTGGCAAATAAACTCATCAGCATGACCCAGAGAAAAATCTAAGATTCTGAATATAGTTTGACTAAATTCATCTGATTATTAACAGTATTTAAAAATGATTTATGGCCTGACCAGTGTGGCTCAATGATTGAGCATCAAAATATAAATCAGGAAGTTGTGGTTTGATTCCTGGTCAGGGCACATGCCTGGGTTATGGGCTTGATCCTTAGGAGGCAGGAGGCAGCCAATTAATAATTCTCTCTCATCATTGATGTTTCTATCTCTCTCTCTCCTTCCCCTTTCCTCTCTGAAATCAATACTAAAAATATATATTTAAAAATGGATTTATGATACCTGTTAGGAGCCCTCTCTTGCTCCTTTGTTTGGACTAGAATATAGGTGCTTCTATGTGTTGTGGGGGGCGGGGGGGAGGGGTTGTGGAGTAGAGAGGCCTTTAAAAGAAGTCATTGCAACAGTCCAGGTGAGAGATATTGTTATGGGTTGAGTTGTATTTTCCAAAAAGATACATTGTGGACCTAACTCCCAGTATCTCAGAGCGTGATTTTATTTAAAAACTAGAGGCCCAGTGCACAAAATTTGTGCATGGGGGTGCGTTTCCCTCACCCTGGCCTGCACCCTCTCCAATCTGGGACCCCTCGCAGGGATCAGGCCTAAACCAGCAGTCAGACATCCCTCTCACAATCAAGGACTGCTGGCTCCTAACTGCTTGCCTGCCTGCCTGCCTAATCACCCCCTAACTGCTCCCCTGCCAGCCTGATCGCCTCCAACTGCCCTCCCCTGTTGACCTGATCGCCCACAACTACCCTCCCCTTCCAAGATCTGCCTCCTCCATGTGAGGTGCAGAGACACCGGGACCCACAGGCCTCACCATGTGGAGCAGTCGCCAGGCCCCTCCTCCACTGTGCACATGGCCATCTTGTGACGACGTTGCGTACGAGGGTTGAGGACCACCTAGGCTTTTATTGGTGTAGATTTTTTTGAAGATGTAATTATTTGTATCGAGATGAGGTCACAGCAGAGTAGAGTGGGCTCCTATCCAAATATGACTGGTGTCTTTATAATAAGAAGAGAAGACACAGAGACACAGACACAGGTAGAGTGCCATGTGATGGAGACAAAGATTGGCATGATGCAGCTACGAGCCAAGGATGGCTGGCAGTGCCAGAAGAAGGATTCTCCCCAGAGTCCCAGAGGGAACAAACCTGGCATGACACCTTGATTTCAGACTTCTTACCTTCGGAACTGTGAGAGACTGGATTCTCTTTTTAGCCCCTCACTTTTTTGGTACTTCGTTATCTCAGCCTTGGGAAGCTAATACAGATATTAGATTAGTGCTAATCAAGGCAGCCCTGCAACATCCATTCTTTACTGAGAGCAGCTGCCTTTCTAGACAAACCTTCACCTCTCACTGTTGTGTACACAAAAGGAATTAGACATACAATGACCCAGAGCAGCCATGGCAATCTATAATCTTAAGCAACTTTCTTATTAATATCAATGACTTATGTGCCTGACACTATGCTAGCTTTTATGTTATCTTAATTTTTCCTTTCACCAATACCCCAAGGGCTCTACAATTACTCCTTTTTACAAATGAGGGACCTGAGGGTTAGAGAGGTTAAAAATCTTGCTCTCCCACCCCCAGTAGGGAAACGGGCTACAACTCTTTGGAACAGATACCAATTTGCCCTTAATTTCATCTATTTTATTGGGAAAACAATTCATTTAAAACAGTCTAATACAATAATTCTCTTAATTAGAATATTTTTCACAAGACAATTCTGGGGAAAGAAATCTTTCCATCATATTTTAAAGGGAGTTTATAGAGTTTTATGAATTTTATGGTTTCTCTTTGAAATAAATCATTTGCTGGCAACATCTATAATCACTTGTATTTATTTTAGGGTACCTATATTTAGTGATTCCTTTGGTTGTCACTCAAATTAATTTTATTGACTTAATATGGCACCTTTATAATGTTGTATAATATATTAATACCTTGTTGTGACAGTAGATGATGGTAACCTATAAAGCTTTTTATTATTTGAAATCATGGCCCAATGTGATGGGGAAAAAGGAAACACAATAGTATGTAGAATAGATTCAAGGATTAAGCTGAATAAAATGGCTATTCAAATAATTGATATATTTTAATATTATAAAATGAAAGAACTTCTGACATGGAAAATATCTTTATGATCATTTGATAGACCTAACATGTTGATATCAAGAACCCCCTATTTAAAAATAAAGTTATGAAAGCTTAGGGAGCTAAGGTGATTTGTTCAAGGTCACACTGGCAATTTTAATCTCTGCAACACTAGTAAGAATGACTTCATTTAACAATTGGCTAATAGAAAAACAATCAAATATTAAAAGTAGATTTTGATTTTATTGCCCACTGGTTAGAGATACATTAATCTAGGCTTAAATCTTTCTCTGCCATTTTGGGCAATTTATTTGACTGCTTTGGGCAATTTATTTGACTGTCTTAGTTTCCTCACGTGTAAAATGTGATTGACTACCTGCCTCATTGGGCTTATAAAAAAAATCTGAAATCTAGTATAAATCTTTTTTTTTTATTCTATATTGTCTTCTGAACTGGTTTGTCTGAAGACATATATTTGTAGCTCAAAAGATGGCATTTTCAAGGATTTTAAAAATAAAGGTCACATTTCCATTGGCAATATGACTATTCCTTAGATGAAATGTGCAGTCTACAGTTACCACCGTATCGTATTTCAATAACATCTTGTGGTTTAGTATAGCCATAGATACTTAAAAAAAAATCAAACCATATTTATTATGCCCAACTTATTAATTAAGTGATAGAATGTCCCCATAGATATAAAGTTTTGGCACACTTAAAAAAACTTTTCAATACATACATTCAGTTATATATGATATCTACTTAAAAGAGAAACAGTGATCATATTTTTCCAGCCTCCATACCTCCCCTTTTAAACAACTGAAATAATTGTTCCCAGAAGTTGCTACACTGTGAAGCCTGAGTTGTCATCCTTTGATGTGTCTCTCCCATGGTAAGATCAAATAGTTTCTATAATTGCATTTGGTAATTTTAGAGTCATTATTTTTGTTGTTAAGATTTTCTGTACTCAAAAAAAAGTCCTGTAATGAAAAAACAAAGTCACAGCATGATAAAAAGTGGGGAAGGAGTGAGAATGTGTTAAATTACCTTTAGTTCTATATAGATGTTGTGAGCCTATATGCACAGTCTCCATAAGATACGTTGGACATGATCACTTTATGTGTGTGCTAAAGGAACCATTTTATAAACTGCGTCTAATCGAAGTGGATAATCTCAGTGGTCGTGCGGACTTCAGAGAACAATGACTTGGGGGAACAGCTCTAATATACGCTTAAAAGACTTTATGGAAATATGAGAAATGCACTTGAGCTTGAGTTAGTAACGGGGATTTTCAAGGTTTTGAGAAACACTTTGCTCACAATATTTCCAGGTGTTTGGGACTCTCTTTTTTGAGTATGTGAGTGCCATACAAAGCAAAAGCTTGCAGTTAGATGTTGTGTTCCCAAATATGCTTCAATAGTCTTTAGGACACTTAAGTGCTATTTGATTTGCATAATGTCTTTTAATTCATTGCAGGGTCCTCTACAGTTCCTTACAGGAGAGCATTTTACAGGGTATATGTCCTGTTCAGTAAATTTAAATGCAGTCTTGTTGGAAGGCAAGCGGATGAAATAGATGATGTTCTCTGGTTCCTGGCAGCCTGTGTATTGTAGGGTGACACTGACATTGCAGTTAGAGTTCATTGTTTGTGGCAGTTGCTGAAACAAACCACTGCTCATATGCCACTGTAGTCATTTATGTGGTGGGACAGTACTACACACCCCATAATTACTTCTATTTGGTCCCTGGTGAACCTAACTAGGATTTTCCCCACCTGACCCATTTTATTTGACACCTAATACATATATATTATATATCTTTGTAACAAACATGTCTTAATAACTTAGGTTTAGGTTCTTCCTATGGAGCAAGAGGAGAGAAAACTAGATCTTTTTTTTTTTTCCAGTTGTAAGTCTACCCTTAGGAAAGCAAATAGTTGTCAGCTTTGAGTAATGCAAATTGTTTCTATGTGTGAGGCCTTAGCTGGCTCTAGAGAATTGTATAGTGACAGGATTAAAATTCAGCAAATTTGTACTCTTTGACCAGCGTTTTAGCATCTAGGTATTTATCCAAAAGATTAATTATGAATATGCACAAAGATTTAACCACAAACATGTTCATGACATTGTCAGTTTTAATAGAAAAAAATGGAGAAAAACTAAACATCTATTCATTCACTTATTCATTCGAAGGGTATATTAAGCCTTTGCTCTGAGCCACTCACTGTTCTCCTTGCTAACCAATGAGAACTGAATAAAAAGAATAATGATAGTTCATGTAATGGAATACTATCAGCCATTAACAGTGTTGTAGAAGAACATTCAATGACATGGCAAGATGCTGACAATATATTAGTAAAAAAGTAAGTAATATAGTTAGATGTGCCTTTGAAAGTTTATATTTTTCAAATGTACTGTAATGAATAGGTATTACTTTTCTAATAGAAAACCAAAATCATAGACTTTATTTTCAAACAACTGATAAAAAAAACCCATCAAACTGGAAAAATTTTGTACGTCAGTTGATTATGATGGATCTTTTAGAGGCAAGGACGAATTCAACAAATATTTGTTGAGCACCTGTGTGTTGCCTGTGTGTTGCCTTGTGCGGGATTCTGAGAGGCAATGATAATGCCTTCAAAGAGCTTCAGTCATGGCCAGTTGTTCAGATATGTGATCAGTTTGATGACTGCTGTAAAGATTCATCCATGAATAGCACCAAGAGCCATGGGCTCTAACAGAAAGGACAGTGTACTGCCCCAATCCATTTCATGAAAAAAATATCTGACTGTCCTGGATAGGATGCCATTATTTTGGGACATCTTTTCTTCTGTCCTTCATTCTACTTGAACTAGATTTCATGGTTGTAAATATTTTGCTGGTGTGGAGTTGTTTGAAACTCTGTCTTGTTCAAGTTTCCACACCTTGATAGCTTTGATTGCGGTGAGGCATTTACAATAGCCACAAGCGATACTGACAGCAACACATGCTGACAGTCAAAAGAGAGTTAGCGATGGGGAAGGAAAAACAACAAAGCCCAAGCACAAGCTTTGAGAGGTTGGCAATCAAAAGTTAAGAACAAGAGTCTGGCTCATTCTGTATGTGTCCAGGTAGGCATCACTGCATAAAAAAATGGAGAGGGTCCTAGCTTGAAGAAGCTGATCAAGGATGACTTTGGACATATGGGAAATAATGATCATCTGCAGCATGAGCGTTTATCAAAAGCATGGCTTCTTAAAGGGCAAGGGAGATTTGAATCAATAACACATCCATGGGAGAGCTTGATTCTGCCTGTCTCTATGTATGAGTATTGTGAGTCACCAGGAAGGTTATATTTAATAAACAATTGAATTTACTTGACTCCTCTGATATTTTCTGCGATGTGATCACTATATAATCAGTCTGCTTACATGAAAGGTGAGAAAAAAAATCCTTTACTTGGAAATTTAACTGAAGAAGAAGTGATTCTCTGGATTCCATGCAATCAATTTTAGAACACACCATACTAGGTTTTTCTTGAACCGTCTTATAATTTTGTAGAAAAAATACTAACCTCAAGAGTGCGTAGGAAGTTCAAATTAATTTCTTCTCATGGAGTGGAGGACACTTTCTCTGATTTTATTACTCTCATCTACATTAGCACACCTCTGCTCGTTTTCCCTTGCATTCTGAACCACGGAGTGATTACCTCAAGCTCTTCCTGCCCATAGCAGATAAAGCTGACAAATGTGTTTGAGACTTTGGAGTAAAACAAGCACAAGCAAATAAAAGCTAATATACCAATGTATGCAATGTAATTAGATTAATCTACAGTCCAGTTTATGAAGGAAAACTAATTATGAATCAGATATACTGTTTTCAGGATACTTTTATGCAAGGCATGCTGTCCATCCCTAGTGTAATAAATTGCAGTAAAGTGTGCAACACACACACAAACACATATAGTATTTGAGGCCCCTGAGTGTTATGTTTTTATATTAGATTTAATTTGCCTCCAATTTTGAAAGGTTTGCAGGTATTAAGTTATAGAGGTCGGGCTGCCATGACTTGAGTTGGTTTTTGGAGCTCATTGCCTACAATTAGAATAACCATTAGAAGGACTTTGTTTGTACAAAGGCAAAATGAGGTATAAAGTTGAGCAATGATTGATGAATTTGATCAATTTAAATAGTCAAGCAAAATAATTTAGGCCAAAGAAGAGATTATTTTTCATTCATTAAAAGTTTTCAAGAGTCTGAGTTTCCTGAATAATAGTTTTAGCTGTTTTTTTTAGCCTGTGTCTGTATAAGTACCACTTCAAGTTACATACAATTTGAAAAATTCTTTTCAAAAATTTCTTTATTGTTTATATTATGCTTAAAGACCTGACTGGTATTTAAAATCAATATCCTTTTTAATGCTAAAATTTACTCAAATCATACTGAACTGGCATACTGATTTACTTTTTAAGTTCAGGGCAAGCAACCTAGTTTCTATCACTTTTTTCTCTGCTCCAAATCTACAACCCTGAAGAAAAATATTCACCTGACTTCAACATTCAGAGTGCTTAGCATCAAATCCACCCTGTTTTGTATTGGGCCAGGCTCTGACTTTCCACTGGTTCTAATTACTTGATTTCTGCTTTGTTGCCAATAAGATCTGCCAGCTCAGGCAAAGTTTCCCTCTTTGTTGCCTTACAACTAAATCCCTGACTTCGATTGCTCCAGGCTGGGGATTCTGCCTGCCTGTACTAATAGAAACATAGTCTTGTGACTTGTTTTCATTGTCTGTAATGCCATCACCTTTCTGGTCTGTGGGTGAAATTTGCACCTAGAATCTTACCAACCATGCAGTGCTTGCTCACCTCAGGATGCCTCTCCTTCCAGGCTGGCCTCCCTGACATCAGCTCTCTATTGATACTTGCCCCCATAGGCTGATTGGACAACCCCTCTTGCTCTTGCCTGGGGATTTTCACCCCCCTTTCAAACACCATATGATAGAGTTACAGTACTTTCAAGTTTTATTTTCTTGCTGTCTGTCCTGAACCACTACATCACAAATAGGAAATATGTAAAAGTTCCTAATAAAGCAACCCCAAATGGCATCGATTTATCCTCCCTTATAACACACTGTAAAAAGTCATATAAGTCAGCCAGCATCAAGCAGGACCTTGTTGGACTAAGACTTAGCACTGGTTAGTTTTGGTGAAAGAAAGACTGAGCATAAGGTCCTTGTTAGTTTTCCAAGGCTGCAATGATGCTGCATAACAAACAACAAAATTATAAATGGACACATATGTAATACCCTTTGTAATACTTTAAGCAATAAATTAAAAAAACAAAACAAACAAACAAACAAAAATTATAGTTGATTCAATGGGAATCAACCATAAGCGCTTATTTTTGCTCTATTGGTTGGTAGATGGCTTTGTTGATCTTGTCTGGCCTCTTTCACATGTATGGCCTCAGCTAGAGCAACAGAGACACGTGTCTTCTCCGTGTGTCTTCTCTTTCAATAGGGCAGCCCAGGTGCGATGTAAAGATAGAGGTCAAAAAGCAAAAGAGAAGCCCCAAACATGTGTGACTCTGCTTGCATCAAGTTTGCTGTGTCCCATTGGCCAAAGCAAGTTACACTTTACATGGTCAAGTCCAGGATTAGCAGAGCACTGCGAAAGAGAGGTGTGCAACATTGAGGCCATGAGTGCCGCTGGTCGGCACTGGATAAGGCCATTGTGCAAGGGGGCTTCGATGGATGGCCTGATGTACTAGAAAGGGGCCTGGGAAGAGGCATTGATTCGATGCTAAAAGGAATTGTGCAGTCTTTTAACAGGATTCCTCAAGTCAAATCATTTGATCCTTTTTAATAATCTTCCAGAATTATAATTTTTATGATATACAAGAGACAACCATAGCTTTTCACAGGAGTGTTTGCTAAGAAGAAAAACCCCCAAATACTTTGATCATTATAGAGAGATTATGGTATTTTTGCAATTCAGGCAGATGATTTCCACTATTGACATGACACTCCAATGTCTTACAAAAATAACAATAAATATTTACTTTTAAGAGCTCTGTTGAAAGTACTATTTGTCTTTTCCACACATTGGTCTTGGGGATTGTTCTGTTTAGAAAACCAAAATAGTTTGAGTGAAGCCAGCATCTGTTGCCTAGAAATCAGTCACCGGGACATACTCCATTTGCCACCAGTGCATGGCTGGTTCTAAGCTACATGAAATGTGTGCCATTTTGAAGCTTTATCTTCCTCCCAGCACTGATCCTCCCTCCTATTCTAGCAGCCTCCTAGGGTTTCCTTGTGGCCCCTTATACCTTTTTCCTGAACATTCTTCCACAGTACCTTTCCTGAAATTACTTTCCCTTCCAAAGTCATTGTGCTCAGGCTATTATTTCACCATTTCCTCACTCATCAATATTTACTAGTCTGTCGTATAGTCTCATAACTGGATGTTTATGATTTTTGCTGAGGTGTTAGTAACTAAAATGGCTACCATATAGCAGACATGTTTGAAAGGAGGTCATTAGTGATATAAGATGGCTTACATTATTTTGAGCTTTATGACACTGGTGAGAAAGAGACTTTGGATTGACTCATATTTAAATATATTTTTCTGATTTTAAAATATTGTGGATTAGTTTTAGGCAATTAAGAGTAAAAAACACTCTAAAGAAAAGAATACAACTCATATTCACACAAAATAAAAATCAAGTACCCAT
Source organism: Myotis nattereri (assembly GCF_964212035.1). Lineage (NCBI taxonomy): Eukaryota > Metazoa > Chordata > Mammalia > Chiroptera > Vespertilionidae > Myotis > Myotis nattereri. Next base: position 37,133,658 of record NC_138076.1, on the reverse strand, counting down.
TTTTCCCCCCTAATTTTAGAATGGGAAGCCAGAGGCTAGTTGTCTGAGGAGAAGTTGATACAAACATCAATAGTTCTTAAAGAAGTGGCTGTTCTCAGAGTCCAGAGCTGGTTTTAATAGCTTTGGAGAACAAAAAGTGTATACCAGATACAGTGTTTTATATTCATTATTTTATTTGTTCCTCACAATAGTTTTATGAGGTAGATAACTATTCTTATACCCACTTACAGTTAGAGAAACTGAGACTTAAAGAAGTTAAGAAACTTACAGAACATTTTGGCTGTTAAACAGTAATCTCCCAGTTCAAGTATGTGTTATTGTTATTCCTTTCTTTACCAGAAAGTGGAGAGAGGCTGATGAAACCAGGCTTTGGCTAAGCTTCTGGGAATACTGGGGAGCTCTGAGATTGGCTATTGTGATTTCATTATGGAGTTAGAAGCTCACATGTATGATGGAGAGTTATGATGACAAAAGATGTCAGAGGTATAATGAAGTATGCATTCTGGCTATTTATCGAATATTTAGACACCATCCTATTTCATTGGGCAAAGACCTGGAGATATGTTTTTGATTAGAAGACCAATATATGAGGGAAAAGAGCAAATAGTATTTGCTATAACACAAGTTAATAATGGCAAATGCCAAATTTGTTAGTGAGTGTGTTTGTAGGTGTGCATTCTCACACTCTGCTTTTGAAGCAAAATCATTATAGCATGGAGAATAAATTATAGAATATCGGTGCATGAAGGGACCTTAGAGATTATCTAATATCCCCCTTCAATTTAGAGTTGCACAAATTGATGCCTGAAGAATTGACTGTTCAAGGTCTTTCAGTCAGTTCTACTCACTAATGCATTGATATAAAATAGTAATTTTATACTGAGTGAATGACTTCAGTAAATTAAAATATTTGAATTTTCTGGACAATGTCCTTTTTGAAATCTACTTTGCTGTTGACTCCAAATCTATTGATGTGTTTTAAACACTCTTTTAGTGCCATATTTCACCCTCAGAAGTGTTGCAAAGGTTCCTTGTGAGGTTATTTGTCCCAAGAGTTTTTGGTATGGAAAATATGTTCACTAAAACCATGATTTAAGTGTGCTTATCTCCAGAACCATAGAGAAAGTAAATCATGATTCTTCTTTCTCAAAGTGTTTTTGCTATTTTCATGGCACCTTTAATCTTGCTCTCCTTGGCTTCTTCTTCCTTGCTTTCTCTGCCTTTGCACTTTTTCTACTAGAGGGACTTTGCTGATGTCTAGTGAAGTGATGGCCAGAAATTGGGTTGGTCCTGGAGAAATTGTCAGATATGCCAAGATCTACATGGTAGGTTGTGGGGTTAACAGCAGGACTGTGACACCACATCTTTTTGTTTTTTTAAAGATTTTTTTTATTGGTTTTCAGAGAGAGACGAAAGGAGAGGGAGAGAGAGAAACATAGATGTGAGAGTGGAACATGGATCAGCTGCCTCCTGCACACCCCTTACCATGGATAAAGCCCAAAACCCAGGCATGTGCTCTGACCAAGAATTGAATCGGCAACCTTTCAGTGCCTGGGACAATACCCAACCAACTGAGCCATGCCAGCCAGGGCTGTGGCACCATATCTTTGACTTCCTTCCCTTGTCTTACTTCCTCAGAAAAATCACTTTCCACAAAGAAAAAAGCAGCAGGGGAGAGGCACGCTGTTTCAGGAAGTGGTCAGAGCAGCTTCCCCCAGGATGAATGGGGCATCTGAGAGGATCCATCACTACTGTATTGAACTCTTTCTTCATTAGAGCTGAGCCAGTGGCAGACGGTGCTTTTCCAATGACACAGTCGCAGGGTTGCAGAATAGGTTTTCTGTAAGAATGAGAGACTTGTAATCAAGGAAATCATTTATCTTTCTTCCTCCCAAGAAGCTCTGTACCATTTACTTACAGGCATGGTAGTTTATCTTGGGTGATTCTCATTCCTTCCTCACAGAACAGCTTAATCCAGGATCGTTTTCACAACTTCCAGGCTATGGCAGGCTCTTGAGATTTTGCACAACGGGCCTAAGTTGTATGTGAATGAAATTTCTTGGCTGATGTCCTATTAATGAGACCCAGTAGTATACAGTTCCTAAACCACTAAAGCTAATAATCACATTTCTCTTGTTCCTACAAGACCAGTCAGCCAACCTTGCCAGCTGTAAATTAAGGAGACAAGGAAGATCATATATCTTGTCACATTGAAGACAAAAATATAATGTCAACTTCAATAGAGGAAATGGAAAGCAGGGGATTGAGGTTACCATTCTATCGGGAAGACGGAATGTATGGAGGAGGACGCAAACCATTGCCTCAGTGTTACTCCTCTAATCAGAAACATCTTACTATGGCTAAGCACTGGGAAGAATGAGGTCAAGATCAGTAAGATGAACCTTAGGTGACCCAGTTTGCAGATCTGCCTTTACCCAGCTTGTCAAAAATGTTGCCAACCAACTTAAGGGAGAGCCTGGATAGTGGGCATGAAAGGACCTGAAAAAGTCTAGCTCTCACATTAGAAAAGCATCCAAAGCAACTGTTTTACCAAAAGCTGCTCTGACAGGGTCAACTGTCACCTAAAAGACAGCCCACATTTTGCTCTGGGACTAGTCAAACCTACGTGAGAGGAATGTTGCCCTCCATAGTTCATAGTCTGGGTTTTTATTCACCAATCTGTCCTTTTTGGCACTGGGAAACTGAGTAAGCCACTTGAAGTCTTAGAGCTGCCACCTTTTCATTTGAAATATGGGGACCATTAAGCGAGATAAGTGCATGGAAATTACTTAGTGCATTCTTTTTTTGGTACATAGAAGCTCTTAGATACCTAACTTACAAACTTGTCAGGGGGACTGATTGAACTGCTATGTTTTCACATCTTTTATAATAGTAAATTCCTACACATATGTAAGCTATTAACACTGTTATCTTCTCATTGTATGTGTGTGCTCATATGCAGGTGTGTGCACATGCATATGTATGAGAGAGGGAGACGGTATGTGCTACTCTACGCATTTGTCTACTAGTCTCTAGCTCCATGTATGGGGGTGCTTAATGCAATGTGAAAAAGCCAGCAATGCCATATCTAATATTTTAAAATAATCAATTCCATTTAAACCACAAAGTCGCAGGAGAATTACATCAGCCTCCTGGAGGCTGCAATGTGGCTCTGGGTGAGATTGGATCTGCCACTCTCAACCTCCAAGCTGAGTGAATGTACGCGAGTGTTTTAATGGGTTTCCATGGTGGGTTGACCTTTCCAGTACATAGGTGAGACGACTTGAGTTCCTGGATCTGAAACCTTCTGAGGCACACATGGCCCGGAGGGTAGAAGGTATTTTCTAATCAATAACACTTCAAGTCAGCAAAAACTTACATAAGCTCAATTTTGCAAAATCTTATAACACTTTGTGACAAAGTCATTTATGAATGTTCTTTAGCATTTAAAAGGCTCTTTGTATACTCTGTCAGAATTCCAAGCAATGAATTTTGCTTGATTTTAAAAGGGGGGAAAAGTCTTCCATTTAATTTTTAAGGGAGTGCATGAATACATTTCATTCGGCTTTAGTTGGCAACATCTGTTGTTTATTTCAGAGTTGGAATCATGAAATGTTAGATCTACCAGGGGCCTCAGAGACTTTTGAGTCCAGTGGTTTTTGAACTGGGCTTTGCAGAGCCCTCGGCATCTATGCGGGGGCCTCTGGGATCCCCAGAGGCAGGGACAAAAGGGTTTACTGATAGGCAGGACTCCAAGAACACCAGTCTATTCTACAAGGCAGCATCATTTTTAAATGAGTCACATATCTCAGCCCATTATATAATTTTGTTTTAAAATTTTTATTTCATTTAGAAAGTTGGAAAACCACCAATCTATTCCAAATCCTTCATTTCATAATTAAGGCTTCAAGTGAGTTGCTATTTGATTAAGATTACAAATTTAATAGATAGATAGGTAGAGTCTGGTTCTAGTTATTCTTACTTCAGTGCTACCTCAAATAAGTGGGAAAGTGTTGGGGGAAAGGAGAGCCAATGTGCTTAGCTTTCTTTTAAAGGTAGGGAAAGTCCTGTTGGATGGGCACTTATGTATTCTGTATTGACTTACTCATTTATCCATTCATCTAGCAAACTCCTGAGATGCCCTAGGATAAGAGGATATAAGAAGATCCCAATTCTGACTTTGAGAAAGCAGTAGTATCAGAGACAAACACAGAAGCAATTACTTATTAGACACAGGACAAGGAAATGAAACTTCAAGTTCAACACCAGTTCAAGTGCGTTTAATATCAGAGATGTTCTTCCACTATGAAGCAGAATTGTTCACCTTTCTCATCTTACCAGTCCTGAAGGGAGAATGGACCTCCACATATTCAGGGCCCTGGAGGGAAACTGTGGGGCAGGAGAGTGAGGTAGGGAGGGAGTGGCAGCAGATGAAGTGAGGGTTGGAGGCAGGGCCAAATTTAAGGGCACATGATAAAATGCAATGAGGTGTTTCTGATCTAATTTTAAGAGTAGTCAAAGGGTCATGAGCAAGGGGAGGACATGGCTTCTCTCTCTCTTTTTTAAGTAAAATCTGTCTAGCTACTTGTATGGAGAATAGATTATGGAGGTCAGTGGTGGAAACAAGGACCTTAAAATAGTGTATGTGAGATGTAGACCTGATGAAATACAGTGGATTGATGTAACTTAGAGAAGGTGCATAGATTCAAGATATGATTTGAAATAAAAGAAATAAAATTTGATAATGATTAGATATCAAAAGGGAGGGATCAAAGGTGGACTGGAGTTTTGGGGTTTTAGTAACTGGGTGATTGGTTGCAACTTGGGGACATGATACATACTAAAGGAAACAATTTTGGTCTTGATAGCTTATATATTTTTATTGATTTTAGAGAGAATAAGGGAAAGGGATTGAGAGATAGAAACATCAATGGGAGAGAAACATTGATTGGATGCCTCCTGCATGCCCCCCACCAAGAGTTGAGCCTGTATCCCTAGTATGTGCCCTGTCAGAGAATCAAACCTATGACCTCCTGGTTTGTGGGTGGAAGCTCAACCACTGAGCCACACCAGCCAGGCTGGTCATGATAATTTTGAGATGTCCACTGGATATTCAGATGGAGGTAACATTTTAAGAAGTTATATTTCAGAGTCTGATTTAAAGGGCAGGAAGATATACATTTTGGGGCTATGTCATATTTAAAGTTATGGATCTAGATGTAAATCATCTATGGCAAGAGAAGAATAGGGAAGAGGGCCTAGGACAGATCCCTAACTATTAAACATTTAGAAGTCAATTAAAATAAATGAACAGCAATAAGTGGGAAGGAGGAAAATTAGGACACTGTGGTATCATGAAAATTTAAGGTCAATGTTTGTCAATAAATCAACTCTAAAGTGTCTTCTACAGTGCTTGGCACCTGGTTGATATTCAACTAGTAGCATGATAATGGGTAAAATATTTAAAATAAGTGATAAGAAGAAACTACCATTTTTGAAGGAATACCAAATAAACTCAAAGGTTGTGAACATACAGCATCTAGATCTCATCAACTGTTAGGAAATCCAATTTCTCCATTAATAGAACTCAGATATACAGAAATTTAGGTCTGTATACTTTCTGTTCAGTCACAAGAATTTTTAACTTTAGTATGCATGAATTTTAAGATGAGATATGCCGAAGAAAATAATGTGAAAACAAGAAAACTGGATGCTGTGTGTTTCAGAAGAAAGTAAAACAGAGAGTGGTGTAAAAGTGGAGGACCTTGCAGAGCAAACTTGGATAACCAAAGGATGCTGGATACTGAGGCAAAGTAAATCTGGGCCGTGAAGCTACTGGGAGGAGGGAGAGACTGACAGATGTGTAGGAGCCACCAGCATGACGTGGGCTGAGACCTATGCTCTGTGTTGATGTTCCATGGTGTGAAGTTCTAAGAACTGGTAGTTTCAATAAAGGTACCTCCTCCCATTTATCCATCTCAAACATTTAAGTGGTTTGTACCTGAAACTGTAATAGGATACAAGAAGTATAAGAAACAATTCTAGAACATCTAAATTCAGGAAGACATTGGCAATTTAAAGGGAGGCCTGGAGAAAAGAATATATGCCAACATAAATGATCTGGAATAGAAGCCAAATGGATAAAAAATACTAAAAAAATGTCTAGCAAATAAGAGGTGATGCCTAGAAAGGAATTCTGCTGTATTTGTTAATATATATATATATATTTTAGAGGCCTGGTGCACGAAATTCGTGCACTGGGGGATGGGGTTCCCTCAGCCAAGCCTGCCCCTCAGTCCGGGAGCCCTCAGTGGATGTCCTACTGATGGCCACAGTCTGGCAGCAGAGGCTCGGTGCAGGCGTCCCGTATGTGTGTGTTTGTGTGTGTGTGTCTGTGTGTGTGTGTGTGTGTGTGTGTGTGTGTCTGCTGGGGGCCTGCCCCCAGCCACACCTTGGAGGCTTGGAGCAGGCACCCCTCTCTGTTGATCTCTCAGGCTCCTGGCCTCCACTGCATGTTGTACTCTTCCTTGAGCTGTGGCCAGGGTGGGGCGCCCTATCCTGCTGTGGGATCACATCCGCGATTTCATGGGCAGACAGGTCCACACAGGGGCTGGCTGCTGGCTGCCCTTTCCTGCTCTGGGATCGCAGTAGCGCCCAGGGGCAGGTGCACACAGGGGCTGGCTGCAGGCCCCCCTTTCCTGCTCTTTCCTGCCACAGTGATCCCATGGACAGGCGCACATGGGGGCTGCCTAGAGGCCGCCCTTTCCTGCTCTGTGATCGCCACAACGATCCCACAGGCAGGCGCACATGGGGGCTGGCTAGAGGCCACTCTTTCCTGGTCAGGGATCGCAGGCGACCCAGGAGCAGGCGCACACAGGGGCTGCCTGCAAGCCCCCCTTTCCTGCTGTGGGATCCTATCCGGGATCCCATGGGCAGTCAGGTGCACAGGGGGGCTGGCTGCAGGCCGCCCTTTCCTGCTGTGGGATCTCCAGTTGCTCATCCCTGGCAGGGGCCGCCAGGGAAGAGGCGGGTGCCGGCCTCTTCCCTGCCCCCCTCCGGCTTCTCCGATCACTGGCAGGGGGGCTGGCAAAGGCAGCCGGTTCTCTGATCCAGGGCCAGGGGCAGTGCCTCCGGCCTCTTGCCTGCCTCCTGTGTTTCCAATCACTGTCCTTCCCCTATGGTCTCCCATCATTGCCCCTATGTATGCAAATTAACCGCCATCTTTGTTGGCAGTTAACCACCATCTTGGTTGGCAGTTAATTTGCATATCGCCCTGATTAGCCAATGGGAAGGGTAGCGGTCGTACGCTAATTACCATGTTTCTCTTTTATTAGATAGGATATATATATATATAAAAGCTTAAGCTACCGTTACAACTGGTTGACTGAAAGACCAGTTGAGTGGTTGCTATGACATGCACTGACCACAAGGGGGCAGATGCTCAATGCGGGAGCTGCCCCCTGGTGGTCAGTGTGTTCTCACAGCCAAACTCCCGTGGCCGGCCAACCACATGCCAGCCCTGATTGGCCCTGATTGCTGGCCACGCCGAGGGACCCCAACTGTGCACAAATTCATGTACAGGGCCTCTAGTTTTTAAGAATGTCCAATTAATTGCCCATGTGATTTAGAGACTGTGCTTTACATAAATATATAATGGTGACCAAGTCCAACGAACTCTTTGTCCTCGTGGTTGTTGCCTGTAGTAGGAGAGACATGATTAAATAACTCACACACAAATGTTTTATAAAAATTGAAATTTGTGATAATGCTATAAAGGATCATTATAGAGAACTAAGAAGACATAATGGGACAAACAGTTTAGATTGGATGGGTTAGAGAAGAAATGTCATTTGAGATAAGAATTGTCAAACTTTGGCCCCATTGGCATGGCTCAGTGGTTGAGTGTAGACCTGTGAACTAGAAGGTCACTGCTCCATTCCTGGTCAGGGCACATGCCCAGGTTGCAGGCTAGAACTCCAGTGTGGGGTGTGTAGGAGGCAGCCTATCAATGATTCTTTCTCATCATTGATCTCTCTCTCTCTCGCTTCATTTCTGAAATCAATTAAAAAGTTAATTGGCAAACTTCGGATTTTGTGCATGCATCCTCCTAGGTGCCCATATAGTGTGAGGCAAATAGTAGAAGGGGATAGAATGTCTCCCTCTCCTGGCCTCTCATGGAATCAAGCTACCATCCATCTGCTCTGAAATTGTCTCCATTGAAATCCCTCTGTTGGCAAATAGAGCTCCCTAGCCCATGGCAATGCTCAGTGAGGATGGTTGAGAAAATAAATGAATCAATGAATGAATGGTATTATTCAAGAAACTGCTGTTTGAAAGCGCTCAGTAGCCTGGAACTGCTGTGAATGTCTGCGATCACATGTAGCCCTCTTCCAAGCACACCTTAGCACCCAATAACTCCTCTTGCTAATTTATCAGATCACCTAATTTTCACTGGGCCACTTACACACCATTACCATGACCCATTCATTACCTGGTGGAGACAGTAAGCAACATCACCCCAGTGTGTTATTTGTATTGTCTACTGGTTAGTAGCTTAAGCGCTTTTAGAATTTCTTCTAGCCAATATTTGCATATCTATAAAATTAACATAAATGTTTTTCTTATAAATAAAAAAGGAGAAAAGTAATGTAGATTCAGATGTAACTTGGGAATAATATGATTTCCTTATTTAACACACAAGCCTTCTCTAGCATTTTAAATACAAGCAATTTTTCAATGAAAACATAATTTTCCAATATGTTTGTTCAGGGTAGATTGAGACAAGTATTCCTGTGAGGTATACAAACTTTTATATTTTCATACTCTTAAGAACTTTCTGGCCTCATTTTTCCCCCCTAGCAGGAATTACTTTCCTCTGAGTTTTCAGACACTGCTAAAATGTTTTATTTACTTTTTTATAATGACTTCAGTGAGTGAGTCATACATCAAACTTAATCATCGGGTCTCAGAACATGGACAAGAACTGAAAAACACATACGACAGGAATGACTTGACCTCCCTCATTATGAGGAGGAAGCTCAGTGCAGGTGTCTTCCTGAAGTTAAGGGCAATACTCCTGAGAACCTGCGTGCACTGCAAGTTACAATGTGTTTCCACTCAAAAGACAGTTCATGGAAAGTGAAAACACCCCGTGCACAGCTCAGAACCTGTGCGAAAGTGTACTTGGCTGTTTATAATCACCTCCATGTTGAGATAGTGCATGTTGTGTTTGATGCTGGCATAGGCAGTTTAATTGGCCTCTGCAGAATTTAAGCTACAGGGGAGGAGAAGAGCAAATATGGGGCTTAGCAGCAGTACTCATCGGGATGGAATGCTGAGTATTCGCTTTCCTAGGATCAAAGCAGCTCTGGTTTGGAAACGAAAAACACACGCATGTACACACACTCACATATAAGCACAAAAATAAACATCTAATTTTTTAAAAGGCCTAATAATAATAATAATAATAATAATAATAAAAACACAAAGGAACTTGCTCAAAAGAGAACAAAAATCTGCAACTAGAAAGATTGAGCTTTCCCAAGTCAGCTATATTTGTGGTATTGATAACTGGGATAAAATCCAAGGCCCAGGTGATATGGGACACGTTACCCAAATGGCCATTAAATGTTCGTGCTCCTTAGTCCACAGAGGCTGGAGGAGTCAGCATCAGACCGACATCCAATGCCAGTTCTCAGTTCAGGTCTTACCCCAGCAACAGCATCTGACCCTGTTCATCATGCCTCCTTTTTGGAACTCATTCTTCTAGGAACATCGACTCTCCTGGTTTTCCTCCTCTATGACTGGCTCTTTCTTTGTCTCCTTTGCTGAGACTTCCACATCTTTCTTTTCTCTAAATCGGGCATGTCTCAGTATTCAGTCCCTGGGTTTCTTTTCTTCACTACGTAGACTCATTCTTTGGGTGAACTCACTCAGTCTCATGGATTTAAATAATCCAGGTGTTGTAGGCTCCTAGATTTCTCGGTCCAGTCTGGGGAATTCTGACTCATATACTAACTGCCCATCTAACATCTGCATTTTTCTAGCAGGTGACTCAAACTTTATTTCTAAACTAAATTAATTAAACTTTTGACTTTCCTTTTCTACCCCACTCTATCTAGTTGCTGAGACTAGAAACTCAGTGGCATCTTTATCCCTTTTGTTCACACTTAATTTGTCATCAAACTTTATCAACTTTACCTTGGAAATATATCCACAATCTAACTACTTTAAAAACTTACTCCTATTGCCTGATCTATGCTACCCTCCTTTCTGGATGAGATTATTACAATGTAATTAAATATAATTTATCTAAGTGGCCTCCCTTTTTTCACACTATTTCCAATAGTTATCTTGAACATACTGCCAGAGTGACCTTTTTGTTTATTTTTTAAAAATTTAATTAAATTTATTGGAGTGACATTGGTTAATAAAATTATATAGGTTTTAAGTATTCAATTCTATGATACATCGTAATACATTATATACATTATATTGTATTGATATGGTTCTTGACTTTTTCTATCTGACTCATTTCATTCAGCATGACATATTATCAAGATCCATTCATTTAAAATCACTAGTCCTACTGTGACAATCCTCCATTCAAAACTTTCCAATGGTCTCCATGTTTCTCTCACTAAAATACAAAGTCCTTACAAAGTCCTACAAAGCCAGAAGCAGCCCTGTGGTTCATTCTGATATCATGCCTTATAATTGTCCTCCTTGGCAAAGATACAGTGATCTCTTTAATCTCATAAATAAACCAAACCTGTCCTTCGCATCTGCTCTTCTATCGGTCTGGAACAGCCAAAACCTTCAGGTTTTCCCTCAAAGTTACCTTCTCATTGTTCCCTCTGTAACCACGCTCTATAAAATTGTAACATCAACTCTTCACAAAAAGGGTTTTTCAGACACTGCTAAAATGTTTTATTTACTTTTTTATAATGGCTTCAGTGAGTGAGTCATACATCAAACTTAATCATCGGGTCTCAGAACATGGCTTTTTCCTGCTGTGGCAATCATCATCACTGTGAAGCCTTCATTTCTGTCTCCCCACCACTGGAGTTCAGGCCTGCTCTATTGCTTACTAGCTAGAAGAGCACTTGGCATATTTTAGAATCCCAAATGTATTTTAAATAACTCTGTTTGATGTGCTTATTATTAATTTATTTATTCATATATTTATCCTGTTATCTTGGAAAGAAACCTCAGTGAGAAGCCTCAGTCCTCTCACTTAACAAAATGGGAATAGTAGTGGGATCCATATCCCCTGGGATTAATTTAAGAATTACATTTTAAAACAAATTAAAACACTTAGGTATATAGTAAGATCTCAAACAGTGTCCGTGATGATTACAATGGTGGCAGAAGATTATGGCAGTTATTTAGTTGCTGCTATAAACTGGCAACTGTAAGAAATACCAGGCATGTATTCTTCTCATAGGGAACTAATAGGAGAAATATGTGATTCCCCATATAAAGTAAAAAGTAGGTGTTTTAGAGAGGTAGATGAAGTATTCATGAAATCTAGGTAAGTCAGAGTTTTCCTAGGACTTTTGAGGCAAGGGACAATAGGTAACATTGCCGTTCTGCTTTGGGTTAGCTTTTTGAACTTGGACAATTTACTTGACCTTTGTAATTTATAGAATAGGAATGTTGATGATGGTGATGATGATGATGATGACAATAATTTTTCACAGAGTTGTTGAAAAGATTAAATGAGAAAGGATGTGCAAAGCATTTACTATAGAGCTTGCTCATTCCACTGTCCCAAATAGAATCTTACCACAGCAAAAGAAATTTATGTGTCTAGAGGAAAATCCTGTGGAGACTATTTTTCTTAATATTTTTTACATGAGGTAAAGGGGTTAGTGTATATATATACTGTTTTTAAATGAGGAGAAATGTGTAATTTAGGCAAAGAAAATTGAGTGTTAATTTTTTGAATTTTGGCTGAGCTTGACTTTTTGCAGCAACCACACTGCTGTATGTCTTCCATATAGCCTAGGAAGGCTGTTTTTTATGTATATTTTTGATGAATGGGCTAAAATACTGAGTAGAAAAAAAATTAAGTCAAGTTTATCATTTATAAAATGGTTTGACTGTGAATATTCCTTAGCCAATGACAGGACAATTTCTAAGGACATTGTCTACAAAAAGTAGGTCAGAATTGTGTAGATTTGAGTAAAAAACCAAACTGAGCTCCTTACCTGCTGCAAATTTGGCACTTTTCCATCAACCACTGAAACAGTGCAAATGCCTCCTTTTCTAACTAGAAAATAGAGAATGACCTCAGTACTGTGCAAAATTTTTTTTTGCAGATTTCCTAATGTGGATAATTTTTGCTGAGTCTTGCTGAATTCCATCAACCAGGACCCACAGGCATGTTCTTTCTATTTTCTCTTGACACATCTCTACTTTTGACCATACTGGGGTTCATTCTTGATTTTCAGATATTAAGTCTTCCTTTAAAGATTGTAAAATAGACACTTTATGCATTTACACAATGGAATACTACTTGGCTGAAAAAAGGAGTAACTCTTACCATTTGCAACAGCATGGATGAACCTGGAGAGTATTATGCTAAGTGAAATAATCCCGTCAAAGAAAGATAAGTATCACATGATCTCACTCATATGTGAATCTGATGAACAAAATATATCCAGAGACATAGAAGCATGGAACAGGCTGATGAATTTTAGAGAGAAAGTGGGGGTGGGTGGAGAGAGATTAATTGGGGAATTTATATGCCTATATGCATAGCCCAGGATGCAGACAATATTATGGTGAAGGCCTGGGAGGGGCCAGTGTGGGCTGAAGGGGATCAATAGAAAAAAAACAAACAAACAAAAAAAAGGGGACATCTGTAATACTTTCAACAATGAAAATAAATAATAAAAAAATACACTGACTTTTAAATACTTCCTGCTTATAAGAGAAATGTGTTAAATAATTGTTTTAAATGTTAACATTTCTTTTACACTAAATTCTTTTGGTGAAAAAAATAAAGTATGGCATTACACTTGGATGCAACTTCAGAACAAAATGCACCAAATATGTAGCTTTGCTGACATAACTGACATTACTGATCTGCTCAGTGATGGCGAACCTATGACACGTGTGTCAAAGGTGACATGCGAACTCATTTTTTTGGTTGATTTTTCTTTGTTAAATGGCATTTAAATATATAAAATAAATATAAAAAATTTAAGTCTTTGTTTTACTACGGTTGCAAATATCAAAAAATTTCTATATGTGACACGGCACCAGAGTTAAGTTAGGGTTTTTCAAAATGCTGACACGCCGAGCTCAAAAGGTTCGCCATCACTGTGCTATATCAAAGAATATACAAATGCTTATTTAAATAATAAGATCTCTCAGTGTTTTTAAGTTACAACCTGGAGTCACAATCCCTCTTGAATGTAGGACCTTTTCCTTGGCAGCACTCACTACAATATTCATTATTTGGTATTTCTTTACTAGTTTAATGTCTCAGGAGCTTCATTAGAAAGTAGGCCTCACCTGGCTGGTGTTGGTCAATGGTTGAGCATCAACTTGGTCAGGGCACATGCCCAGGTTTCGGGCTCAATCCACAGGAGGCAGCTGATTAATGATTCTCTGTCATCATTAATGCTTCTATCTCTCTCTCCTCTCTTAATTCAATAAAAATATATTTAAAAAGAAAAAGAATGGAAGCCTCATGAGAGCAGGAAACTCTGTCCTGTTCTTAGCTATAATTTCATCATAAAAAAAGAATTTCTGATGTCTAAGAGGGACTTAACAAATACTTATTTGGTGACTTGAAGGTGGTTGAATTTAGTTTTAAAAATTGGAAGTCTATATAAATGCATCACTGAATAGCTTATAACCTTGGGGTACCATATTGATTGACATCTTATAATGTAGATATTTTAAATGTCAGTCACACAAGGCTAGTGTGAGCTAGGAGAATATGTGATGGGATCAGGTAAGTGGATGCCTGGCTAATGTCAATGATGTTCTAGAACAGTGGTTCTCAACCTTGGCTGCACCTTAGAATCACCTGGGAATTTTGTTAAAATCCTGATTTCTGGGCCTCATCATTAGTAACAAAGAAACAGAATTTCCGGAGGATAAGGCCCAGAAATCAGGATTTTAACAAGATTCCCAGGTGGTCCTAATGTACAGCCAAGGTTGAGAACCACTGTTCTAGAAGATCATTTCAGGATGTCTTATGAGAGAGCTGAACCTAGACTAGGTAAATTGCTGCTTTGTTTCCCTGCCAAAGTTATAGCAAGAGAATTAATTTGTGTTGACAGCTTAAGTTCTGTATGTTAGTATGTCTATTATTATTCACTTCACAATAGTGTTTGTTGCTGATTTTTAACCATCCAAACATTACTCCCATCTGCCCAAACAAAATTTGGTCTCGAACTTGGAAAGGCTTTTCACAAATTTTTAATTTGTAGCCTAAAAATAGTCAACTGAAAGGAAATAATAAAGAATTTCCGAAGTGAAATCCTGTTTACAAAGAAGATTTTGAGAGAACAATGAAAATTTACATTCTAGCCAGCTTTCCAGAAGCTCACGCAGAAGAGGGGATTGTTAAGGGCAGGCTGTGGAGCATGCAGCCTGCAGTGCAAGAGCCTCAGAGACTTCCTACTGTAGGAACCCCATGCAGGGGTCACTCTGCCTTATCTGACTTGTCTGGGAACCTTGGGCGTTGCTAACCTCTCACCTCAAATCCTCCCACACAGCTTTTGCTCACTTTTCTCTTTGGTTTGTGCATCTGTGTTCTCACTTAGTCAGGAAAAGCACAAACTGTGGAGCAGTGACCACGATACAGCGAGAACAAAGGTTTCTAAGAGGGAGGAAAACCAGATTGTCATTTTAACACTACAGACCAACTGTTACATTGTCACTCCTATACATATATATGTATACTTGTTGCATTCATTTCTCTTACATTGGTTAATTATATAGGTTTCAAATACAAATTTATAACACATCATCTGTATATTGTATTGTGTGTTTGCCACCCAAAGTCTAGTCTCCTCCCATCACCATTTACCACCCTTTACCCTTCTCTACCTCCCCTCCGCATTTTCCTTCCCTCTGGCAATCACCATACTGTTGTCTGTGTCTGAGTTTTTTGTTTGTTTGTTTGGCTTCATCCCTTCACCTGTTTCACCCAGCCACCCCAACCCCCACCCCCACAGCTGCCAGTCTGTTCTCTATATCCATGAGTCTGTTTCTATTTTGTTTGTTTGTTTTTTTCATTAGAGTCTACATATAAATGAAATCTTACGGTATTTTCTTTCTCTAGCTGGCTTATTTCACTTAGCATAATACCCTCTAGGCCCATTCATACTCTCACAAAAGGTAAGATTTCCTTCTTCTTAGGGCTGAGGAGTATTCCATTGTGTAAATGTACCACAGCTTTTTTATCTACTCATTTAGCAATAGGCACTTGGCCTGCTTCCAAATCTTGGCTATTGTAATTAGCAATGCAGTAAACATAGGGGTGTGTAAATTCTTTCAAATTAGTGTTTAGTGTTTCTTCATATATATTCCCAGAATCCCTTCACTGTACTACCTAGATTGGTCTTTGAATAATTTTTAATTTGTTGAGAAAACTCCGTACTGCTTTCTACAGTGGCTGCACCAGTCTGCATTCCCACCAACAGTGCACAAGGGTTCCCTTTTCTCCACGTCCTCACCAACACTTATTTTGTTGATTTCTTTTTTTCTGAGCATGATCTGCTAAATGGTAATTCCAGTTCACTATGTGCATCATCTCCGTAGTCTTTACAATGAATAACCGTATGTGATGCCTTCTGATGAGTCACCTTGACTAGGATTCCATCCTATGTCACCCAGGACTCCCTTGCTGGTGTGTTCTGATTAGGCCCAGAGTTGCAGGGCAAAAAAAGATAGGGACTATTATGTAGCACAAAGACATTCTTGTAGTTATTCAAAGACCAATCTAGGTAGTACAGTGAAGGGATTTGCAGCTGTGATTAAAGTGGCTAATCAGTTGACTTTAATCTAAAAGGGAGATCATCTAGTTAGGCCTGATTTCATCAGCTGGAAGGCCTTTAATAAAAGGGGGGTTAGGCCTTCTTCCTTGAGCTCAGAGATTGCAAACAGCTGCTGGGTCTATAATTGCTCTTCTCTCCACCAAATAGTCCTTGGACGCCTGCCTGTGGGTGGACAGCCTGCTTTAGCTCTTGCCTGCAGTGTTCCAGTCTACTGGTTTCCTTCTTCCCAACCCCTACCCTAGAGACTTGGATTGACTTAGCCACCTCTACAATGCTATAAGCCAATTCCTGTAATAAATCCCTTTAGTTTGAACCATGACTGCTATACCCCGTCCTAGATGGAAATTTTCAACACTATCATGAATATAATGAAGCTTGAAGAATTAACTATGTTACTCTGTGTCCTGCAGTTAAACTCCAGAGCTTGGGGTTTGAAACATTAGGCTACATTGCCTGAGGCTCACAGTGGATGCCAAACTGTCTTGGAAAGCTCTTAAAAGATCAAAGAGGAAAATAGAGCAGATCCCTGAAGGCAGGCATCTTGAAGCCTGAAGGTATTCATCTTGCTTATCATTACTATTTTGGGGGAGTCGTCTGGTGGTGGTCTTTGTTATTGAATGAATGACTAAATGAAAAGAATAAAATACTAATCACGTGTAGGTGTTATCACCAATAATATTTCAAGTTGCTTGAGATCTTACAAGATCAGACTTAGTCCCAGCTCTTTTGCTGCTTGAGAGAGGACCCCTCCCATCCTTTATTTTTCTTTGGATCAGAAATATGGATGGAAAACCAAAGAGTCTCAATCTTGTCTCAGCTTGACCACTTGCTTCTTCTTGGTTAATCTATTTAAGAAGACTGAATCAAGTTTTAAGAATATAAGTAACAAGCCCAATAGCATTCTCTCTGTGTGTCACAAGAATGTCATTTAGGATGATGAGATAATACCCAAATGCCTGGGATGTTTATCATGGGTTTTGAGCAGTCATGGTGATCTGGCTTTGTATTTGGCATTGAGAGAGATCCAAAGAAGCTGAGGTCCTGAACTTGAGGAATTCACAGTTGGGGTGAGACAGGACAGTATACCTGAAATGAACAGAGACACGATCAAAGGCCAGTGTGTATTCCTTTTGTATATATATATCTGGATGTGCTTTGTGCACCTTAAATGAAGCAATTAGGTGTTGAGAGATTAAAATGGTGAATCTTTCTCAAAGAAGACAGGGATTTTGCTTTTTAAAGGTATCCCTGGATCTCCAACTTCTAAGACAATGCCTGATTGTAAGCGCTCCTTAAATAATTAGTTTAAATAGATGGATTTTAGGCTAGTTTACATTTGCAGAAAAAGCACAAGTTTATCAGAGTTAAGCGCAGCATCACTCTGGATAGAGAGTGAGGTGAGGAAAAGTACTAAATCTTCAGATGTCCTTGACTGGTGCTAACATTTCTCTGTTGTGTGATATTACATTTGACGGTGTTTAAAGTTATATTCTGATTCTGAAATATATCACTTCCCAAAGAAAGAGAATTTTAGCCTTGGGCTGTGACGTTCAAGCTACTTTACCAAAGAGCTTTTTCTGAAGTCTAACATGAATGTCTCATATAACTCTAAAAACAGACACAATTCTGAGGCTGACTTTAGGGATTTTTTTCACTTCTTTTTTTCCAGCTTGACTTCTTCTCACAAGGCCATAATTACTGAGTAAGTTTTCAAGCTCTTTCTGGGGAATTGAAGATCACTGGGGATTTGAAAACAGCTCTAATGGCAGAGATAGGAGTGGGGCACTAGGGTGCCCTGGATAGAGAATTTCTGTGGAAAGTTGTTTTATTGATCCTTCCTAATGAAGCATCATTCCTCTGTGGTCCCCTGGTTCTGGCCCAGACCCTGATTCTATATGAGCAAGGGTAGGAGCCCATCAGTATGAGGCAGTGTTGCTGGTCCGGGCAGAGCACTTGGGGATTTTTATTTCATTTTGTCTTGACAGCCAGATCCATCTTACAACCTTCCTGTTCTTTGTTTTCATTCCCAGTCTTAGGGCATTAATTAAAGCCTCCCTCTCACCTGATTCACAGAGAAAGTTCAGGCTGTCAGCAGAAATATGTCCTCACATAGCACCAGCGTGATCCTGGGAAAAATACAAATAAGCACATTAAACAAAAGATGAGTTAAGAGGCAATAAGACAAATTTCCCAGATATGGGCCGTTTCACGGCAAATCCACTTTAATATCTCTCCAGTTACACCTGCCTTGTGCATATAAAGCATGTGGGAAGAAGAACTGAGATCTAATAATTCAGAGAGCAAGAATGAAATGTGACATTTTCATGATTGAAAAAGAAAAAGAAATCAATTGTTTGTTCTTTGGGTTAAGAGAATAAATTGGGTTACCAACACTTTAATTTAGCCAGGAAGACACATATTTTGTTAAAAAAAATAAGTGACTTTGTTTATCAGTTATTTCTGAGGAATCAAATCGTAAGATGCAAGGAAAGATGAATGCTCTTAGAGTCCTGGCTTAGAGGCTGCAAAGGAAAGCATCGGGTAGTTTCAAGCAAGCTACTAGTATTTAACCTTTCTTTGACTCAAATTCTCATACTTTGAAATGGCAAACCTATTATCATTAAAAGCATTTATTGAGTGTCCAACCTTGCATGGTGCTGGGATTTGAAAAAGAAAGGAATTTCTAGAATATATGCTAAAAGAGATACCAGTGTAACTGAAGTCAGTATATAGTTTTAAAAATCACACAGGTGTGCATTAATAAAAAATATTTCATTTAGTTTTGTTCAGACATTATACATATAATATATATAAATATATACATTATTATTTAATATATGTATAATCTATATCATTTTATGTATATATATATCACATATGTATAAAAATTTTAATTTACTCTAATATTTGGTAAAGGTATTTGCTAAAGAAAGAAACACAACTAAGATTCACCAAGTGCCTTCTCCATGTTAATTGCTGTAGACACTTCATATTTGTTGCTTTATTTAATCCCCAAAATGACTATATGAGGAAGCCTTTATGAGATGCTTTTGTAGTCTTTGAGTGCAGAGGAATTACAGAGCAGAGCCAAATTCCATGTGGTAGAAATCAGTTTCAACCCAGGTGTGACAATGCCACTGCTTGAACTCCTTTTATCACCCCATCTTCTGTCTTCTGGAAAAGGTGGAGTTCCACAGTGGTATCAACAACCGGAGGGCAGATGAGTAAGGAGGGAGCTGTGAGGAGAGCTTGCAAATCTCACTCCCGGGCTGGTTGACCTGAAAAACTGAAGTTTCAGCTGGTGTCAGAAGTTCATCCTAGCTTGGTCACTTTTTACTTGTGTCTTGAGTGAGAACAGAAATGGCAAGCCCGTGCTTTCATTGGTAAATCAATGAAAGAAACTGAGGTCATCATCTGACAGAAATAACATTTTGTAAAGAAAGTGGTTTCCCTGGGAGTGGGACTAAGTTTTTCCAGCTTGCCTGTTTATACTGATGAAAAGCCCTTCACAAAAATGTGCCCTTCAGGCGTATGTCAGACAACCGTACAGAATTAACTTGTGTGATGTCATCGTAATGAACTGTCCCCATGAGGAAGAGTAGGGCATTCATAAACCCCAGTGCTGCAGAACCTTTGCTAACCCATGGGTGGACCCATTTTTATTCAGATCATCCTTTCTTTATTGACTGCTATAATGCATCGCTTTCTACTTAGCTGTAAAAATCCAAGTGCACAGAGATAAAAATTCCTTCAATCCTCCTTGCTAAAGCTGATGGGTTAGTGGGGGGACATATTCAGTGAAAGGGCAGACAAGACTACTGAAATGACCTTCCCTCATTCTTCTGTGGTTTTCATAATTCAGCTTTCAAAATCTTGAGAGAAAAAATGAATGTGAGAAGGTTTATCAGTTAACTAAATCCACAGCCCCCATGGCTTGGAGTCAGTAGATAATGTCTAAGTAGAAATAATAGTGTATTACATACATTTATGAATTTGAAAAATAACACCAGGAAAACACACACACACACACACACACACACACACACACACACACAAAACCCATTAAAAGTGATTGGCTCTCAGGGGTGGAGATGAATAAGAAGGATAATCTAGTCAATTAAAATGACATGGATCATGATATTTGAGTATTGTGGAAGATAAGTCAATCAATGTAGTCATAAATGAGCAAAAGCAAGAAGTTTCCATAAAGAGAAGAAAAAATAAAAGCTTAAACTTTAGTTCATGTGCTTTAGGCCAGGGTAATGGTTTAATTTTTGCACGTGTCATTAAAGAATTGTATTAATAATATTCTAATAATAGCTTGATAGCTAGTATTATGATCCCTCCAACTTTGTTCTTCTTTCTCAGGATTGCTGTGGCTATTTTGTATTCCATGTGAATTTTTGGAGAGTTTGTTCTAGATCTTTGAAATATGCCATGGTATTTTAACGGAGATTGCATTGAATCTATAGATAGCTTTGGGTAGAATGGACATTTTAATGATGTTGATTCTGCCAATCCATGAACATGGTATATTCTTCCATTTGTTTATGTCTTCCT
This sequence comes from Myotis nattereri, assembly GCF_964212035.1. Taxonomy (NCBI): domain Eukaryota; kingdom Metazoa; phylum Chordata; class Mammalia; order Chiroptera; family Vespertilionidae; genus Myotis; species Myotis nattereri. Next base: position 37,113,076 of record NC_138076.1, on the reverse strand, counting down.
CTATCTCTTTTTTCAATGTCCTGTAATTTTCTGAGTATAGGTCTTTTACCTCCTTAATTAAGTTTATTCCTAGGTATTTTAATTTTTTGTTGTGATGATAAATAGGATTGTTTTTTCAGTTTCTCTTCCTGTGAGTTCATTATTGGTATATAAAAAGCCATAGATTTCTGGATGTTAATTTTGTATCTTGCCAAATTCACTTATTAAGTCTAGTAGTTTTTTGATAGAGTCTTTAGGGTTTTCTATGTACAATATCATGTCATCTGCGAATAATGACAGTTTTACTTCTTCGTTTCCAACTTGGATGCCTTATATTTCTTCTTCTTGTCTGATCACTATGGCTAGTACTTCCAGTACTATGTTGAACAGGAGTGGTGAAAGTGGGCATCTCTGTCTTGTTACTGTTCTTAGGGGAAATGGTTTTAGTTTTTGCCCATTGAGTATGATGTTGGCTGTAGGTTTGTCATATATGGCTTTTATTATTTGAGGTATGATCCCTCTATTCCCACCTTGCTTAGAGTTTTTTTTTTTAATCAAGAAAAGGTGTGAGATTTTGCCTAATGCTTTTTCTGCATCAAGTGATATAATTATGTGATTTTTGTCTCAATTTATTTATGTGATGTATAACATTTATTGATTTGTAGATATTGTACCACACTTGCATCCCTGAAATAAATCCCACTTGGTCATGGTGTATGATCTTTCTAATGTAATTCGGGATCCAATTTGCTAGAATTTTGTTGAGGATTTTAGCAACTATGTTCATCAAGCATATTGGCCTATAATTTTCTTTCTTTGTAGTGTCTTTATCTGGCTTTGGGATTAGGGTAATGCTGGTTTCATAGAAAGAGCTTGGAAGTGTGTCTTCTAAAAAAAAAAAAGAATAATATTCCAAGTTTTAATAAACTCAAAGGTATCATCTTTTCAATGGCTATAAAGGACTCTGTTTTTAAAATGTTTTAATCTAAAAATGACTTCTTACTTTATCACACAAAAGTTTTGATAAGAGATAAAGAGTGTATATATTTAACAACTATCATATCAAACTCTGAGATGTCTTCATTTAATTGTCTCACACAACATAGCTTGAGACCTTAGGAGCCAGTAATGAACTTCTGTCTTCAATTCTTTGCTTCTAGCTACTTGAGCCATTCTTTTCAGCTCTGCCTATGATTCCCATTGTCTGTCCTAATCTTGAATCTTGATAGCTTCCTGTAGTCTCCATGTGTCACAACTATCCAGATTGATGAGCCTGCAACACACATTTACTATATGACTGAAAGAGGACCATTTCTTTTCATATACAACTTGAAATTTGTGCACAGGAGGGGGAGGTCCCTCAGCTCAACCTGCACCCTCTCCAAACCAGAACCCCTTGGAGGATGTCTGACTGCCCATTTAGGCCCAATCCTGCAGGCCTAAACCAGCAGTCGGACATCTGCCAGGAGCCGGTCCATCCTTGCTGTTTCAAGGGACCTGGCATATATGGCATACTGTTCTTAATATGTTTGCTCACCTTCTTGGCACTATGTGTTTTAACCAAGGTCACCTCTCTGAGAAAGGTTGTTTCCCCAGGTAGGGATTTTCCCCTGAAGTTAGGGAGGGAATAAAACCCCTTAACTAAGTGCCAGGCGGGTAATTAATCACTTTAACTACGAACAATCATGCTTAAGCTACATAATCTTTACTCCCTGGAATGGAGATAAGAAACGCCCTAACCTTTGGAATAGAGATTGATAGGATTGGAATCAACTGGTATAAATACAGATGTAACAAGACAACAGGATACAGAACCTAGACACAGAACCTAGACACAGAAGAACTTCGCTGGAGAGAACATGGCAAAAGATCCTGGACAGAAACTGGCCACAGAACCTAGAGACAGAACCTAGTGAGAGAACCTGGCTGAAGAACCTAGAGACAGAACCTGGCTACAGAACCTGGATAGAACATGGCAAGAGAACCTGACTAGAACCTGGAGACCGAACCTGGCTGGGGAACCTGGACAGAACCTAGCGAGGGAACATGGCTACAGAACCTGGCTGGAGAACCTAGCAAGAGAACATGGATACAGAACCTGGCTGGAGATCCTAACCAGAACTTCGCTGGAGATCCTGGCTAGGCTGCTGATCAACTGAACGCTGTCTCCGTGTCATTCCTTCTTCGCCGACTCCGTCTACACCTTTGGGAACCCCTGGACCTGCTGGGGTTGGACCCCAGCAGACAACCTTCTCGCAATCCAGGACCGCTGTCTCCTAACAGCTCACCTGCCTGCCTGCCTGATCGCCCCAACTGCCTTTGCCTGCCTGCCTGCCTGATCGCCCCTAACTGCCCTCCCCTGCCGGCCTGGTCGCCCCCTAACTGCCCTCCCCTGCTGGCCTGATTGTCCCTAACTGCCCTCCCCTGCTGGCCTGATCACCCCTAACTGCCTCTGCCTCAGCCTCCACCATCAGGGCTTTGTCTGGAAGATGTCCGGTCTAATTAGCATATTACTGTTTTATTAGTATAGATAGTGTAACAGTAGTAATAGCTACAGACATTATTGAATACCCAGTATGTGCTAACTACTTTATTTATGTGCAGTAACTATTACATATTTTTAATCTGATCAATTTGATAAAGAAATGAAATCTCTCGCCCTAGCTGGTTTGGCTCAGTGGATAGAGTGTTGGTCTGCAGACTGAAAGGCCCCAGGTTCGATTCCAGTCAAGGGCACATGCCAGGGTTGCAGGCTTAATCCCCAGTAGGCGGCTTACAGGAGGCAGCCAATCAATGATTCTCTCTCATCATTGATGTTTCTCTCTCTCCCTCTCCCTTCTTCTCTGAAATCAATTTAAACAAAAGAAAGAAATGGAACCTCTCAATGGGTGTTTTATTCAAAGTTACATAATTGGTCAGGGGAAGGGTTAAAATTTGAATGCAGAAATTCTACCTCTGGGTCAAATGTTTTCTCCACTATATCATAGCTATCTTTCTGGGTGTATTCAAGGTTCTATGTGTATGAATGTTTGCTTATTTCTTTGTGTTGACCATTATATGCATGAAGGAGGAAGGGATATTTGTGAAGTTTACATCTCTCAGTCACAAAGTTAGAATTATTTTATAAAATAAAGCCAATTCATGTTGCAAAGACCAAGCAATTCATGCTTGCACTTTTTTTTAAAAAATATATTTTATTGATTTTTTACAGAGAGGAAGGGAGAGAGACAGAGAGTTAGAAACATCGATGAGAGAGAAACATCGATCAGCTGCCTCCTGCACATCTCCCACTGGGGATGTGCCCGCAACCTAGGTACATGCCCTTGACCAGAATCGAACCTGGGATCCTTCAGTCCGCAAGCCGACGCTCTATCCACTGAGCCAAACCGGTTTTGGCCATGCTTGCACTTTTATGTAGGTATGCAGTTTGATGCACTGGAAATTTACACCTTTGAGATACTTCTGTTTCTGAACCTCAATGTGCTGACCTCTAAAACAGGAATCTAAAGTTGGTATGCAAATCCTCCTAGATCATGGACATTCCACGAGTGTTGCCCTCTCCTTGTCTATGCTTCGCCTGACCTCCCCTAGTGAGTCATTTTTGTCTTCCAAAAGTAAAATGTCTATTTCTCCCACACCTAATTTGAGTTCTACCTTGAGCTATTCTGCTTTTAATTACTTCCCCTTCTACTGCCCAGTTTCCTGTATAGTTGAAATAGTTCTAGCTGCCTTTTCCCTGATTGTTTCTTGTATACTGTTATACCTAGTAATGCCTGAATTGAGCCTGTATATCCCATGAATAATCTGGGCTGGCTCACCCCCTCCTCTCCTCCAACTCCTATCTAAGACAAGTCTGCATGTTCTCGCACACCTGGCAGCCTGTGGTGACATGAGCGAGTGCTTCTGTACACCATCTCTCTGCTTATCACCTGACAGCCTCGGCTGCCCCATCACTCTTCCTGTCTTTCCAGTTCTAGTGAGCAAACACGTGGTAACCTTGACCGTGTCTCTCACAGTGGTAGCCATTGTGAGAGCATCCTTCAGCCTCTGCAAAGCTGGCTCTGCCCAGAAATTAAACAAGCTAATATCCAAATCAACATGGTAAAATTAAACCAGAAAATGTAGAACAGTGGATTTATTTTAACAATATACAGCAAGAGCTGTCTTTTGGGAAGCTTTTTCCATGTAGAATTTTCTCATGCTGAAATAAGCTAAGAAGGAATATTGAATCACAGTTGTATTTCATGAATGGCAACATCTCAAAATAGCTGAATTTTAAAATGATTTCTGAAGAACTCGTAATGTTTTCTGTAACAAGGTGGTCATAGGGAGATGTAGATAAATGCACTAGCAGCAGTATATTTTGGGCCAACCAGAGCAGACTGTGGAGTAAGAATAATAGTAACAAAACATACAGTCTACCCACAGAATTGCTCCCAAATGGAAACACACAGGAGGCGACTTGAGAAGCTCACATTCACATATAATTCAGCATATTCTTATTAAGTGACTGCTGGACATTTTTCTGGGCACTGGGAAACATAAGCAAACAAAACAGATAAATTCCCTGCACTCGCATTCTCTGCGGGAAACTAATGAGCAAGCAAACAATTCACGATGTACAGTGCTAATTGCTGTGAAGAAAAGGAAGTCTACGAGTTTCCCAGAGCCACTGTAACAAATTACCACAAACTTGGTGGCTTAAAGCAACACACATGTATTCTCTCACAGTTCTGGAGGCCAGAGTCCAAAATCAAGATGAAGGCAAGGCCATGCTCTCTCCAAAGGGTCTGGGGAAGACTCCTACCTGGCCTCTTCCAGTGTCTGTAGCTCCAGGTGATTCTCGGTTTGTGACAACATAACTCGAATCTCTTGTCCTCACACAGACTTCTTATTTACATCTGCAAAGACCCTTTTCCCAAATAAATTCTTATTTAGAGATCCTAGGATAAGCGTATATATTTTTTTGGAGGACCCCACTACAGTAGGGAAGTAGAGAGTGGAGAGAGTGGTGGGGCCTGGGAAGCTGTTAAACATATTGACCAGGGGAAGCCTTTCTGAAGATCTGATGAATGAGCAGAAACATTAACTGTGGGAACAAATCATATGTCTATGTGAGGAAAGAGCACACGCCAATCAGAACGAATGGTGAGTGCATATGGCCTAAAATGAACATGAGGTGGGCCTTTATACAAACAGAAAGGTGAAGTGGAGTCTCTTGGGGGTGGGGGGATGGAAAGAGATGAGGCTGAAGAATTCCTCAGTGGCCGGAGCACACAGGTTTGTGTGTGGCCAGGCACTGGGACATTTGGAGGTTGACACGTGCCTATTAACCTGCTCATGGTTAGTTCCTGGTACCCTTTTCTTACTGCCCCGATCACTGTCTTGATTCTTGATGGTTTCTGACTACCAAGATGTGCTCAATACCATGCCACTGTGCCTGCTCCTGGCTTCAGGAATGTCTTTGCACCTGGGTATCCACTCGGTCCTCCATTAGGTGCCTGGTTGGGGGAGGAACCAGGGAGCTCCCACTTCCCCACCTGTCTCTTCTAGATACCCTGTGGTCTGGATCCAGGGTGCTCACCAAACTGCTTTCAGTGTTCTAAGGTTTTTCATCATTTTGTGATTATATTAGCTTTTCTTCTTGAGTACAGGTAGGGCTTTTAGGGAGAAGCCTACTAGGTTTCCATATATTTCCAATTTTATTAGTAACTACAGATCATGGGGAAAGGCAGTGCTACCCTTTGAAACTTGCTGGCTTATTTTCATGGTTTCTTAGATTGGATACTACTTTCATCATTTATCTGTAACTTCCACCTGTAACCTGCAGTGAGATCCCGGGGCTTGCAGTGAGATTCATTTCGTTCGATGTAGTAGAGAACTTCAAAGGCTAAAGTTGGGGATCACTTGGCTTTGTGGGAGCGCAGAGAGTTGAAAGCCCAGGCAGACCACACAGGCTGTTTCTCTGTTTTTCACTGCACAGTTAACACGGAGGATGTGCCTTGGCTGAAGAAGAAAGAGTCTGCTAGGCGACACTCTATCACTCATTATAATACCCACGGCTTCCGTGAGCATAGAAGGAAGAGGTGAGAAAATGTAACATTCATCATCTGTTTGGGATGTTAAATGGAGTAGCTTTGACTTTGTAGTGTCAAAATGTATCTACCATCCTAATTAAAAATCACGCTGCATATTAGATTAAATTGAAGTAAATAACTGGAATAAATTTATTTTATGTTGTTATAATCAACTATTGGCCCAGTGCATGAGTTCAGGGTGGCCTGCGGGGATCGGCCCCAGCTTGCAGTCCCAGCTCACACCCGCAGCCTCTCAGCCCCACAGCCCAGCCTGGCACCCTGCCATGGCCTGGTGCTGCCTGCTTACCTGCTCCACCATCCCGCTGAGGTCCTGCTCTCGTCGGGGCCCATCGGGGCCTGCAGCACCTCCACTGCTGCCTGCTGCCAGCGCTGTGTCACCGACGCCCTCCATGTTCCGCGCTGCTCCCTAGTGGTCAGCGCACATCATAGCGAATGGTCGAACTCTGGTTTGAACAATTTGAATATTAGGCTTTTATTATATAGGATTTTGTCTAGTAATAAAGTAAATGAATCTCCCCATAACTCCCTCCTCACACATATTTTTTTCTTTGGCTTGGATCCTGAGCTAATTCTTATCACCCAGGTAATTGGAAGTGAATAGAATTAATAATTTCTTTTTATTTTTGCACTTAGTTATCCTCTCCTCTAAGAATGTGGGTGAAAAGATAATAATTATCAGGTCAATATAAATCTTCTCCCAAGCCTTCAATAAAAGCAATAAAACAATTTTCTCTTTAATGTATTATGGAATATCATCAAGGAAAGGATGTTCAGATGTGACTTCATAAGAGAAAAATATACTCTGGGTAATGACTGTTGTGACCTTTGGAAAGGTTTTCTGAAAATGTACTTAGATTGCTTCTGTTTAGGCAGCAGAACCACATCTGTTCTCGGTCCTGTAACTATTGACCGAGTCCCTCAGCGGCAGCTTCTCATGACAGCACAATTGAGTGTAAGTCCTGGCCTCTGCCTGGGGTGCCACCAGGAGACAGGTTTTTGACACATCAGCTCAACCGTAGGTCATAGGTGAATAGTCCTGAAACATTTCTGGAGCCACGCGGGTAAAACAGCCTTTGGAAATCGTACCCTGTCATTTTGATAGTGGTATCCTACACAAGAAAAATAATTGAACAGGTAACCCGATTCAGACACTTCTCTCCAAGTCAGACTTCAACATTCCATCACCAAGTCACTTTCTCTTTCCTTCAGGAGAATAGGGCAGGGCCATTTCAAAGTTGAAGCACAGATTATGTGATCGTTTTTTTGCTTCTTCCCGTAAAAAAGACAATCAGACTCATTTTCTTATTTAACCCCAAATGGGGACCTTTCCTGGAACTCTGCATGAAAACGTAGCAGAGGCAAGTCGCAGCCATTGGGAATGTAGAGACAGCAATCTTCCAGCGCCACCCACCCCAGTCCCTGCCCCCACCCAGCCGGTATAATTTGGAGGTAATGCAGGTCTCAGCTGGTGCAGGGAACATTCTCCCCCATTGAGCAGCAGGGGGAGGACCTGAAATTTTCCATGTTATTTTGGGCAGAATTTAACAAGTCAAAGCATTAATTGAAAGGAAAAATATGTTTTTTCTCCAGAAATGTCACATGCAGTTATAGTATCGATCCTTCTCACAGGAAAGCAGGTCATCATTAAAACAGAGTAAATCAACATAAAAGAACAACATCTAATTGGCACAATCTTATGCAACTGATGTTATTATGATTTTTTAACAGTTGAAACATGTTGCATATCTTTAAAAACCATGTATTTACAAATTAGAAGGCATTGGTTGGTAAACATTATGGAGCAAGTTCCTCTGCAAGGATTTAAAAGGTCACCGAAAATACCAAAATCATTACAGATTGCTGCAAAGTTTGCCGTGAAGGCTGGTCTGAAAGGCCTGGAACCATTTCCATCTGTTCAGGGCACACTTGAAGGGAGCCTGGGAGTCTCAGCAGCAGTGGGAGGTTCCCCGCGATGACACTGTCTTTCTTGTGAGAGCTGTTTAATTTGAAATGTGCTTTTTGGGATAAAAAAAAGTTTTTTATAAATATTTAATAGATTTTTTTCTGGTTGAGATACACACACACACACACACACACATACATATGACAGTTGGCCATTAAAATCTATTTTCAATTCTATTTGGAATTCAACTGAACTATCAGGTACACTTTGGTCTGATGTGCACAGTAACACTGAGATGAGAAATTTGAAGAGACATGGGTTCTGAGCTGGAAATTTTTTCAGCAGTGGCGACTTACCGGCATGTTCTTTAAAAACCACCGAAGGGAAGAAAATGAAAATGTGTTCTAAGGTGTGTAACTGCCAAGAAGGTGCCACACATATTTGAAAAATCACTGCTTGTGTGCTCAGGTGCCATTGTCTAGAAAACTCTAATAGCCTACAGTTTGCACTTTTGTTTTCATACTTTAATTGCTTGGTTTTTGCAGCTGTGAGACAAAATTTCCATTGCGTGTTGTTCCTATTTGGTAGTGTAGCAAGGATCAGGAACTTAAGGAAAAAGTGCTTCAGGTTCCTCTGGAAAGCATCTCTTGCCTTATCTTTCTCTGTTTTCCTGAGCATGCATGGAAATCAAAGATCCACACATTATGCTGCCTAGCAGAGATGCTTGCTTAGGAAGGAGTGTCTTCTGACTTTCTCTAGAAATAGATTAATAGACAAAGTGGCAGCAAAATATCCAGTAAGCTTTGCCAAGTGCTGTCAATGCTGTTAGAACTCATTTGGAATCATTGAAAATTTGAAAACATGGCTACAGGACTTTAAATGAATGCTCTCTGGGGAAATATGCATAGATAGGGAAAAGATTCTACCTTGCGGTGATCAATCACCTTTCCAATTCCTAATGACAAAACACAATTTCTCTTTTGCATAACTTTTGACTTGGGAAAAGATGTTTGCTTCTCAGAGGCTGACTGTTTTTAGGGAAAGTAGAATAAATTAGCGTTGCACAAACATGGAGTTACTGTCGGAGTCATTGGGGTGGGAGTTAAAGTTTCTAGAAGACTTTGAGGTCACTGATTGTAAACTTATTCTTCCAGGAGAAAATAAAAGAAATAGAAAAGGCTTAAGATTATAAATATTTGCTAAAAGTGTGTTACTTAAGTGAATATTTATTGTGGGGATTTGACAAGCAGAAAAAAACTGGACATACTGCTTATAGCTTCATAATAAAAAAAAATTAAGAAAGAAAATATATATACCTTTTCATACCTCTTCTTTTTTTTTTTGAAATTGCAATTTCCTTCAAGAAAAAGAAAGTAGTTTTCTGTTGTTGTTAATGATGGATAGAAGTGTACATACCTTTGCAAGGAAGTTAAAACATAGATGTCAGACAAATGTGAAGTTATAGATGATCAATGGAATGAGAGAAGCTAATGGATGTCCTTGTCTAATATGCATCATTGTTGTCATTATTGAATGAATTATTCAATAAGTTGGTTTCAAATCAAACTGGAATTAGCTTAAATGAAAATGGGGAAGTATTGACTGAGAATCAACACTTATGGCAGATGACACTAGGGTCAGAACACCAGGAGGATTTATTTTCCATCTTCTCTCCTTTGGCTGCTCTCTACATGCTCGCCTCTTTTTATTTTTTTTTTTTCCAGACTGGCCTTCTCTGTGCTATGCAGAAACATGGCTGCTGGATATTCCCCAAGTCTATCACCAGACAGAATGGAAATCCTAGTTTTTATTTCCAAGTTCATTGTTCATAGGGAAGGGTTGCTTATCTGACATTGGGTCAAGTGTTCTAAAGCAATCAAACAATTTTTACCAGTTTTTTGTTGTCAGCTCTGTGGCACCAGTGGCTGACTTTTGAATCAACTTCAGCAGCCAGGAGAAAGAGGTGCTGGGGCTGACCGGCAGACCCTGAGCGATGGATGAACAGATTGCTCTAACACACGTTTCTATGAAAGAGAGGCCTAAGGAACTACTTGGCTATTGCCACCAAGTAGCCCTGTTCTCCTGCCTCCTTTGGCGTTTATTGTCCTAACAGCTTGAACTAAAATTAACCTCTTGATACAATCAGCAAGGTAAGCATCCTTGAGAAAGTATATGCTTCTACAAGGTCCGGTCTTTAATGGCTAAACATTGAGATTCTAGCAAAACACCCCGGGGGATCGGACTTGTTTGGAAAAGTCAAGGCAGGGGCTGCCACCTTTGGCAAGGTCCCCTCAGAGGCCCTGACCTTTCGGAGAATCCTCCTTACAGACATTCCAACCAAGTCCCGTGCTTCCCCACAAAGAGGTTTTAATAATGCAACTCCCAACCAAAACAGGCGGTTAAAGAAGGGGGGGGGGGGGAGAGATGGCCCAGAAGAAGGGAGTGCTGTTCTGAGTAGACAAAATTAGCATAATGTACATTTACTGCGTGCAGGTAGCTGAGCATGTTTTCTGAGACTAATAGACTTAATCTTGATTCTTCAGGCTTTATCACTCCTAAATGCAAAGCTTTTTCTTATGGAAGAATATTGTTTATTGGTAATATATATTTTAAAAATAAAGAACATACACAAAGGAAATAATTGAGAAAAGGCCATGCTATAGTTTCAAAACTAAAGCAAGAGATGATTAAAGAATATAAACTGATCTAAGGAAGACATAAAGTAGCCAAATAGAAAGTTAAACTTTCTCCTCTCACAATACTTGTATGATCTGGACTTCATTTGCCAGGATACTGAGTGACTGGTTGTAGGCATGAGGCAGCTGATATTTACAGGTGGTTAGGAGCTGTTATCTCACTGCTCTGGGACTGAGACAGTCAGAACTGTTTCAAAGCAGATGACCAAGAGTGAATAGTAATGGTTGTTTTGGAGTCAAAAAGGTAGGACAGCTTTTCAAAACCTCTCAGAATGATGTTATCTATGACTTCACTGTGGAAGGAAGTCTTGAAGTTGATTGATGAAATGTTTTTGATGAAGTAGACCATGCTTTCAACTTAGTCGCTAAACACTCAAAATTACGCCCCTAAATAGAGAAAAAAGTTCTTTTGACCATTGTTAAGTGTGGGCTTTACATACAAAATTAAGACATTATTTTAACAAAAGCCTTGTTGGTGTTTTGACCAAAATAAGTACCTTTTAAAATAGATTCTCCCTCCCCACTAGATATATGGATTAAAATCTTCACAATTAGAATATTAAATGCACATAAAACTCAAGCATGTTGACATGTCCATGAAGAAACAGTTCTCAAATAGACGGGTCTTATCTAAGTCAACAGGTTAGAGAGAAATGGAAGAAGTCTCATCAGGAAACCATATTTCTGTCTGGAATGTACATTTAGTTATTCAACAGATATTAATCAGGCGCCCACAAGTGCCAGGGGCTGCGTTAAAGCTGTAAGCAGGAAGAGGACTCTCTGATGTGAAGGAGCAACTATTTTAGTGGTGCACACATATTTCAGTAGGACGGTACAGCAGGCCATGTGCTGTAATGCAGCTTACAGAGTGTGCTGTGGAATACAGAAAGAGAGCAAAGTAGTAACTGCTGAAAGCTGTTGTGTTCTTCAGTATTTAAAGCGATGCATACCTCCAACTCAAGATTAAAAATGGTGGGGAAATGTGAACACTGGTCAGAATTACAATTCAGCATACCTTCAATAATATAATCAAGCGGAAATCTCAGTGAGTGTAACCAGGAAAAGCATGGAACTTAGAAATTTAGATACCTTTTAAAGTTTTACATACCTGAAGGTTAACAAAATTTTCCCCATGTTCTTGGAAAGTGAATTGTCACACTGTGCCCAAAACTTAATGAGATATTTAATAGTTTCAGACTAATGATAAAGTATTTCTAGTACAGGGACACCACAGATAATGTCAGTGAATCCAGAGCTTCCTTCTGGTTTTAAGTTTTTTTCTTTTTCCCATTTGAGACCACATTGCATTCCCCCCCTTATTATTATTATGGATCATGGAAATGGCCGTGTAGATGACTGTGATGACAGAGTCCTGTCTCGGCAGCTGCCTCTAGAAATAGTACCCCCACGGGGTAGCTGCTGTCACAAGAGTGGCCACTTCTTGCTCTGAAGATAGTGTCTTCCTCTTGAGGGAGTGGCGGCCTCTCATGATAGTGCCAAGCCAGGAAGCTGTATCTGGTGACAGTAGCTGCCTGTTGCAATGTAACCCATCCAGCAGCTGCCTGTCATGATATTGTCTGGCCCCGAGGCTGCATGCTATGAGATTTAAGGGACTCTAAAGGATTATGTGTGGTTTTTGTTTGTTTTATTATTTTATTGAGATTACAACGGTTAATAAAATTATATAGGTTTAAGGTGTACAGGTCTATGACACATCATCTGTGTATTGTATTGTGTGTTCATCACTTTAAGTCATGTCTCTTTCCATCACCATTTATCCCCCCATTTACTTTCTCCTCCCCTCTCAAATCCCTTTCCCTCTGGTAATGATCATATCTTTGTCTGTCTATGAGGGTTCTATTTTTTTTTTTTTTTGGTTAATCACTTTATTTTTTCACCCAGTTCACCAACCCTCACCCTTCTGACAGCTATAAGTGGCTCCTGTTTTGTTTTTTAGTTTATTCTGTTCATCAGACTCCACATATAAGTGAAATCACATGGCACCTGTCCCCCTCTGACTGGCCCACTACACCCAGCACAATGCTCTCCAGGTCCATCCACACCTCCCCAAAAGGCAAGACTTCCTTCCCTTCCACAGTGTAGCATTCCATTGTGCAAGAAGGAACCACGGCTTTGTTATCCACTCATCTGCTGATGGGCATTTGAGCTGTTTCCAGAACTTAGCTGTTGTAAATAGCGCTGCTATGAATATACAGGTGCATATATATTTTTCAAATTAGTTTTTTGGGTATCTTTGGATATATTCCCAGAAGTGGAATCCTGGGTCATATAGCAGTTCTATTTTTTTTTTTTATTTTCTTGAGGAAACTCCATACTGTTTTCCACAGTGGCTGCACCAGTCTGCATTCCCACCTACAATGCAGGAGGGTTCCCTTTTCTCCACATCCTCACCAACACTTGTTGATATATTGGGGATAGCCATTCTGACAGGCGTGAGTTGATGTCTCATTGTGGTTTTAATTTACATTTCTCTGATGATTAGTGACATTGAGCATCTTTTCATATATCTGTTTGTCTTCTCTAGAGAAGTGTTCATTTTTTAAATTGGATTTGTGTGTCTGTGTTGTGTTCTGTAATTTCTTTATAAATTTTAGATACTAAGCCCCTATCAGATGTATTGGCAAATATGTTCTCCCACTCAGTAGGTTGTCTTTTCATTTTGTTGATGGTTTCCTTTGTTGTGCAAAACCTTTTTAATTTGATGTAGCCCCATTTGCTTATTTTTTCTTTTGTTTCCCTTGCCTGAGGAGATATATCAGAAAAAATATATCTCATTAATGCTTCCATCTAGCCATTTGTGGTTGAAGAGGTGAAGCTATAACAGAGATTTTCCTCATGTTATCTGGCCAGTGTTGAAAACATATCAAGTAACTTTCAAGATTTATTCATTTTGAAAAGATTTCTTTCTAGTTAAGGGTAAAGGTGGAAAAAAATTAATCAGAATATTTGATAACATTGGTAAGCATACATCTAAAATTACTTTATTTGTTCAATTTTTTTCTTCTTTATTAATCTTTCATTTAGGAAAGAGCAGTCTGTGAATAGGCATTTATAATCATATTTAAAATATGATAATATAGAAAAACTAAATGAAAACTAGTAAAAAGATAAGGCCTTTTCAGGCCTCTAATAAATTATTTGTGCAAGGGGAAAAATGAAATCCTTAGAAAAAAATTTTGGAAGACCTAGAACCATTCTTGGATGCAATGTCAGTTGTTCAATGGTCATACAAACCTACATATTCAGTCTGGCCAGTGTGGTTAAGTGATTGAGCATCAAACCAGGAATCAAGAGTTTACCTGTTCGAATTTCTGGTCCCTGCACAAGCCTGGGTTGCAGGCTTAATCCCCAGTAGGAGGCCTGCAGGAGGCAGCCAATCAATGAGGTTTCTCATTGATGTTTCTATCTCTCCCCCTTCCTCTCTCTCTAAACATCAATAGAAATATTTAGAAAACAAACAAAAAAAACCCTACATATTAATTCAGGACACTCCAATATCAAATTATGTGTAGATAATGATGGCAACAGGGTTGCCAATGTTTTACTTCTAAAATTTTTTAGTAATTGAATTTGCAGTAATCCTATATAATAAAAGCCTCGGTGGTGTCTTGTGATGTCGTCACAAGACGGCCACCACAAGATGGTCACCACAAGATGGCTGGCAGAAAGGGCAGTTGGGGGCAACTAGGCTGGCAGAGAGGGCAGTTGGGGTCCATCAGGCCAGCAGGGGAAGGTAGGTCAGCAGTTAGGAGCCAGCAGTCCTGGACTGTGAGAGGGATTTCTGACTGCCAGGTTAGGATTGGGCCTAAACCAGCAGTTGGACATCCCCCAAGGGGTCCCAGATTGGAGAGGGTGCAGGCTGGGCTTAGGGACACCCCCCTCCTGTGCATGAATTTCGTGCACTAAACCTCTAGTGTGTACTATAATTGATATAAGCAGAAAAATATGTGAATAAACATAAAATAAGTAAATACAGAAAAATAAGAATTTATAACACCAGTTGAGCATGTTGGTTGTTGTTGAAGGACTATTGTATGCATTGTATGACATTATATATTGTGTTATCCTATATAATAAAGAGCTAATATGCTAATTAGACTGGATGGCGGAACGACCCTTCCAGAATGACCAGTGGGTGGGGCCACAAGGGCTGAGATGTTTAGAGAGAGAGGAAGGGAGAGAGATAGAGGCTGTGAGTGCCGAGCTCCTTGCACGAAGTTTGTGCATTGGGCCTCTAGTATTATACATAAAAGAATGGAGGACCATGTGCTATTAGTGAAAATGAAAAAAAAAATTGTGGGATGCAATTTTTTTCCTTTATGGGCTGTTCCCATGTGGAAGAGAGGCACTGAACCAACTGCTCTGGCTGGTATATGTTAAGATATTAGATATATATGTTGTCCTATTTTTCTTTTGCACAATAAAAGATAATAGTTTATTTGTAGAGTTGGTAAACAAACAAACAAAAATTTAACAGAGGTTGGTCGGAGAGAGAGAAATGAAGCAATAATAATGGTGTTAGGAGGCGTGGGTTCACCAGTGGGATACTCAAGGCAATCGAGGGAAAACATCCTGAAGCTCACATAATGTGGAGCTTAATTTCATCTGTCAGCTTGATAGGGCCACAAGGTACCCAGCCATTTGGTTAAGCATTATTCAGGGTGTGTCTGTGATGGTGTTTCTGGATGAGATTAGCATTTGAATCAGTAGATTAGGTAAAGCAGATTGCCCTCCTCAATGTGGTTGGCTCTCACCCAATCCTTAGAGGCCTTAACAGAGCTATTGATGGGGTAAAGGAGAACTTGCCCTCTGCCTGACTGCTGAGCTGGACATTCGTCCTCACCTGCCCTTGGAGTGGAACTCACTCATCTGTGCTCTTGGTCCTCAGGCCTGCAGACTTGGGCTGGAGTGACACCATTGGATTTCCTGGGTCTCCAATTTACAGATGGCATACACGGGACTTCTCAGCTTCCATAATTCATGTGAGCCAATTCCCTATTTTTATATATAAAATATATTTTCTAGAGAACCTTGACTAATACACAGGGCCAATACTGAGGGGCAGGATGTAATGGATTAGAGATGTTTGCAGCAGTGGGTTTTCTGTGGGATGTAGCAGTACTTGAATTCCAAGGCATGTCCTCTGACTCTCTGTACTTCCTTGGAATGTTTACTTTCATACTGGCATGAACAAGAGAGCTCAACTTCCACTAAATCCAGAAGGTACCTACTCCCCAGAGACAATGGAAGTCCTTGCAATAGGCAAAGTGCTTCAATTTTATTCTTTGACCTTCAAATTTAACCCTCAATATAATTAATTTGTCTCAAATATGTGAACCAATTTAACAATGAAAGCAGATCCTTTTATTTAGTAATAACTCAGTTTCATTTTAGATCTCAATGGCCTGTCACAAAGGCCTGATTGCAGTCATCAATCACTCAATGAGTATGGTGGTGTCCCCCTATTTGTCTAGTTCAGATTTAATAAATGACACGTCATGTAATTTCTTATTTTATGTTTTAGACCCACAATCATCTTCTTCGACACTCAGTTATTCCCTTTAATATAGAATCTTAGGGTCTATATAGGGATTTATCTAATAGAGTGAGTATAGTCCATTTGTTATGCTGGTGATTTCTAAACAATACATACCTATTACGTTTGAAATGCAAAAGACTAGAGAATTTGAATTGGACTTTCTCCCTTATCTGTGGGGAAAGCCTGCATTTGGCATAAGTTCTAGCCAATAATTTACCATTTTCACTCTGATCAAAGTGCCATTGAAATTTTTATTTCAATTCAACCTTTGTGACTAAGGCCAGATTTAGGCTGAAACAGATAGGTCCTCAATAGACAGGATACACATGCATTTTCCTTCTGATTATGGGGATCAACGGCTGGTCAAAAATGGAAGGAGAACTCTGGTTACCAATTTTCTGCTTTTGGAGATTTTACATTTTTAACTATTAATAAGTTGAGCTATGAGGTAATAAATATGTTTAATTTTAAACATGTGTGGAGGACTGAAATACAGTGAAAAAAACCTTTTAAAATAACAATTTATTTGACTTTTTTCTACTAAAGCAAAGACATACCAATTATATAGTCAACTTTGGTTAGGGAATTATTACCTGTACAACTTCCAGGAAATGTCGACGACCTCTCATGCACTGGAAGGTGGTTTAAGTGCCCTCCGTTCAGTTTGTTGTTTAGCACAAAAACTAGGCAAATCCAACATGAGGGAGATTAATTTGATTCACTACTTTTGTGGTTTATAAACAGAAAGTGACACTGTTACAAGGTTGAATGCTGTGAAGTGCTGAGCTTAGTCTCCATTCAGTCTGTATTTCCTGTGAGTCAGGCACTTTGTCACGTGATGGGGGTAAGGGTGAATTAGAAATAGTTACGCGCAGGAAGGGAATTGTTTTGTCAGGGACTTGGAACCAGCACAGCAGTATCTCCTGAAAAAGAGAGTGAAGGTGCCAGACGTGACAGGGTGAGGGACACCCGTGGGGGAGCACCCAAAGAGGGGCGGAGTGCTCTCCGGAGGAGGAAACCTGGGCCTCACCTTAAAGCTGAGAAATCAGGAAGAGAGCACAATGGCAGAGGCACACAGCCAAGGACCATGGCGCCTGGCTCCTGGTGGACATTGCTCTTCGCGGTTCCCTCGTGGGAAGGGCGGTGCTAGATAAGGCTGGACCAACGGGTGAGGTCAGGCTGGAGAAGTCTTGTGTACCATCTGGGAGCCATTGATGACATCCATGGAGGAGCATGACATGACTTAATTTGCATTTTAGAAAAGCAAATATGCCTGGTGGTTTTATGAAAACTGAATTTTAAAGGGGAAAAAAACTATAGTTAGGATCCAAGCGAAAAAGGCTTGGATTTCAGAAGTACAGGGAGGGAAGAAGTAATATATTTTATTCAAAAAATTAGGTGGTAACATCAGCAGTTTGGTAATTGACTAGGTTTTGGGTAACAGAGAATAATAATTATTCCAATAACGATATCTAATATTAATTGTAGTTTTCTATAAACTTTAGCGTAAGTGGGATGAGAGAATGCATTTATTCATTTACTTATTTATCTCTTTATTTGTCCTGTCCTTTAGAACTTATGACATAAGGAGGGAGACAGATAATGAGTCAATGATTACTATGTATTTTATATTACAATGCATTTTTACTAAGGACTGAAAGATCTCAGGGAAGTTACCCGTACATAACAGATATTTTAAAATATTCTACCTACTATCGCAAACTCATTTAATAAGTCAACATTATTATATCATGGCGATTGGCACTTGCTTAAGCAAATAACATACACAGCTGTCATTATTTAAGCAGAAAAGAATTAAATGTTGATAGCAGTTGAAATAAATGTTCATCTAGAGGTGACTTATATGCTAAAGTTTCAAACTTACCTACTTTTTCTCAACTCACACAAACGCCTGCCTGCACACATGCCTACGAGATTTATCTTTGTCACCAATGTCCCATCAGACGTTTGAGGAATTTCATCAATGTCAGCCAAGAACCATTTGTAGCATTGAATGAGTACAACTTGGAGGCTATACCTCATGTAATTCAGTTTCGGGCGAGCTGGAAATGTGCCCAGGATAGATGGCAGAGCTCTATTATGGGATGAACAGGGTAACCGCAAACAGGGCAGGAGAGAGAAACTCTCTAAGGACATCTGGAAGCCAATTGCCTGCATTGCAGTGCAGCCCTCGGCTATGAAACAAACCAGGCGAACAGATCAGCCTGAGGTACAGCAATCAGACGGGGCAATAGGGAGGTGGCTATGAGGTGAAGAACTAGAAAGCAAAATAAAGTCACAACTGAGTTTGAGTAAACCTCTTGATAATGGTTATGGTAATGGCACAAGAGAGTTACATCTATTTAAATCACTGTTTTGAAATGTTGCTCAAGTTCTCTGGCAAGTGTTCTGTTTGTAGGATGTAAAGAATTTCTTTAACTATGTTTGCAGTTAAAGCAGGATTCAAAGTACTGTAGTTCCTTAGAGACATTTGGAGTCCCGAGCTAATTCTCATAATTATAATTTTGCAGTATTGTACGCGATAAAAAATAAGACCAGGTCAGGGATGGAGAAGGCAGGAAAGAATAGCATTTTTTCTCTCTGACGTTTTTTGGGATATCTCTGTTTGGTTAGAATATATGAGAAAATTAAAGAAATAAAACAGGCCAAAAAAGTGCTGGCTGGAGCTACTTGTTCGATGTGATTTCATGGCAGCATGAAATGAGTTTTCAAAATCCCATTGAGTCTCCTCCACCAGGTCCTTTTGTCAGGACCCAACGATGTGCCCGTAGCAATTCATTGCAGCCTCTAGGATTCAGTTTTTCCATCTGTAAAATGGGTATGCCAGACATACCACTTATTGGTGTGTGGTGAGGTTTACATGAGTTAACTTATGTGCCCCACACATCATAAACACTAGATAAGTGTTTGTTATTGTTACGCTATATAAAATGAAGAGGGTTAATAATTTTCACTGTTCCATCCAGCTCTGAAATTAAGCAGTGTTATATAGAATAGTTTTAGTTTGTACTATTTGCAAACAGCAGAAAATTTCATTTTGTGACAGAATGACTGCATATATTTAAGTAAGTGATCTAGATAAGATTAAAATCTCATAAACTAATAAACAAGGTAGAGACTTACAAGGCTGCTACTAAGACTGTGAATTTTTTGAAGGCTGTAAAGGGGCTCTATTTATTTGCTTTGTTTGATACAAACCTCCCCTTTGTGTAAACAGAAAATGAATTACACTTACAAATTCCAGTGTAAGATGAAAGCATTTTAGTTTTATAAAATTGTAAAGTGATCAGTTTTAAGACACAGCTTATACTTTTTTTCAATAATTAAAAATTCCTTGGCAGAGATGCAAATGTGCTTTTTTATTTTTAATTTTACCACTTGGTATAAAAACTATATATACTGCCGATACAATCACAGAACATTTTAATAAAAGCAAAGAAAAACAAAGAGTGGATTAAGCTATCCATGAACATTGTGTCTGTGTCCACTCATTTTTTTTCTCCTGAAAACAAACACTTCTTTTTAGAGCCTGCAGCTACCTGGTCAAAGGGATTCATTATCCCATGATTATTATGGGAATCTGGACAGTTCCATAAATCCAGATACTGAAATGTGTCATAACATGAAAGTGATTTCAGGAGTAAGAGATTACTTTTCTGTATGCAATGTCTGGCTTTTATTTCTAAAACAGGCATTTAAAATAGTCAGTTAGGAATGTATATCTTCATTGGTGATGTCTATAAAGAAAATGAAAAGGAATTCTGTTATCACCCACTGATGAATGGAGAAATTTTGTTTTCAGTGAGCAAAGTTATTAAAATGATGTTTTATGTTTATACCTTACTTTTCTGTCTCCACTTTTATGATTTTTGGTAGAGAGGACCATATTTGGACAAGTAAGCAAAATACATTTGGACTTGCTTTTAGCTTTCATTACAAAAAGAGTCTTTAGACTGAATGCTGAGCATTCACAAGGTTTTCTTTATCCATTTTAGATTGCACATTATTCTGATAAACTGCAGTTTCAGCTAGTATAATAAGTGCATTCTGATTTTTCAGCATTGAAGTAAAAGGAAGGATAACTTTGTGTGCTTCTAAAAAAAGAGATTTTTTTAGAAAACAAAGGGAATTGTTTTTGTTTATTATAAGGAAATATTTCATACAGTTCTAAACTTCAGACTCCGCATGAAGCTGTAGTTCTTTCTCATTACCCTTGGATAGACATCTACCCTGGATAGAGGCTATCATTGACTATTAGAATATTGTCTACCTCATGCATGTCTAAACCAGAATCCCTACTATCCCCACCTGTTAGACACTACCATGGAACCACATAGGTCTCATTTGTGGCAATTATCACAGTTGCAAATTCATTTTTGTTATTATGCTATTAATACACAAGAGCTCATTGGAATGCAAAAATCTTTAAGTAGAGAGATGTGGTTCATTTTGCTAAGCACTGTAGCCTGGCAGAGAGAGAGAGAGAGAGAGAGAGAGAGAGAGAGAGAGAGAGAGAGAGAGAGATCTGGCATATCTTCTTATAAGGACACTAATCCTATCAAATCAAGGCCCCACAGTTATGACCTCAGTTAACCTTAATTACTTCCTTAGAGAATCCATCTCCAGATACCCTGAGGATTTGGGCTTCAACATATTAATTTTGGGTTGACAGCAATTAAGTCCATAACAGATGGTATAGGCCAGTGGTTCTCAACCTTCCTAATGCCACGACCGTTTAATATAGTTCCTCATGTTGTGGTGACCCCCAACCATAAAATTATTTTTGTTGCTACTTAGTAACTATAGTTTAGCTACTGTTATGAATCAGAATGTAAATATCTGATATGCAGGATGTATTTTCATTGTTACAAATTGAACATAATTAAAGCATAGTGATTTTTTTTTTTTAGTGGTCTAGTTAGAGTTTTTTTTTTTTAATTAAATCTTTATTGTTCAGTTTATTACAGTTGTTCCTCTATTTTTCCCCCCATAGCTCCCCTCCACCTGGTTCCCACCCCACCCTCTGCCCTAACCCCCCCCCCCGCCCCACTGTCCTCATCCATAGGTGCACGATTTTTGTCCAGTCTCTTCCTGTATCCCCCACATTCCTTTCCCCCCAGAGAATAGTCAGTCCACTCCCTTTCTATGCCCCTGATTCTATTAAAATCACCAGTTAATTCTGTTCATCAGATTATTTATTCACTTGATTCTTAGATTCACTTGTTGATGGATGTGTATTTGTTGTTCATAATTTGTATCTTTACCTTTTTCTTCTTCTTCCTCTTCTTAAAGGATACCTTTCAGCATTTCATATAATACTGGTTTGGTGGTGATGAACTCCTTTAGCTTTTCCTTATCTGTGAAGCTCCTTATCTGACCTTCAATTCTGAATGACAGCTTTGCTGGATAAAGTAATCTTGGTTGTAGGTTCTTGGTATTCATCACTTTGAATATTTCTTGCCACTCCCTTCTGGCCTGCCTAGTTTCTGTTGAGAAATCAGCTGACAGTTGTATGGGTACTCCCTTGTAGGTAACTGACTATCTTTCTCTTGCTGCTTTTAAGATTCTCTCTTTGTCTTTTGCTCTTGGCATTTTAATTATGATGTGTGTTGGTGTGGTCCTCTTTGGATTCCTTTTGTTTGGGGTTCTCTGTGCTTTCTGGGCTTGTAAGTCTATTTCTTTCACCAGGTAGGGGAAGTTTTCTGTCATTATTTCTTCAAATAGGTTTTCAATATCTTGCTCTCTCTCTTCTTCTGGCACCCCTATAATTCTGATGTTGGTACTCTTGAAGCTGTCCCAGAGGCTCCTTACACTATCTTTGTATTTTTGGATTCTTTTTTCTTCTAGCTTTTCCGTTTGGGTGTTTTTTGCTTCTTCGTATTTCATATCTTTGACTTGATTCTTGCGCTCCTCTGGTCTGATGTTGGGAGTCTGTATAATATTCTTTATTTCAGTCAGTGTATGCTTAATTTCTAGTTGGTCCTTTTTCACAACCTCGAGGGTCTCACTAGATTACTTGAGGGTCTCATTAAGTTTATTGGCGGTCTCACTAGACTTATTGAAGGTCTCACTAAATTTATCGGCGGTTTCTAGAAAATTCTTGAAAAACCTTAAAAGTGTGGTTTTGAACTCTATATCCAGTCGTTTGCTTTCCTCCAATTCTGTCATTTGTGTCCTGTTTCTTTGTCTCTGCATTTTTTTTTAAAATATATTTTATTGATTTTTTACAGAGAGGAAGGGAGAGAGATAGAGAGTTAGAAACATCGTTGAGAGAGAAACATCGATCAGCTGCCTCCTGCACATCTCCTACTGGAGATATGTCCGCAACCCAGGTACATGCCCTTGACCGGAATCGAACCTGGGACCTTTCAGTTCGCAGGCTGATGCTCTATCCACTGAGCCAAACCGGTTTTGGCTGTCTCCACATTTTTTATGCTTCCCTGTGTTGATAGAGTGGCTTTGTGTGCTAGGTGTCCTATAGGGCCCAGTGGCTCAGCCTCCCCAATTACCTGAGGTGGACATTCTTGGTGCACCCCCTTGTGGGCTTTGTGCACAGTCTTGTTGTAGTTAAGCCTTGATTGTTGTAGGTATCACTGGGAGGAATTGACCTCCAGGCCAATTGGCTGTGAGAATCAGCTGTGTCTGCAGTGGGAGAACTTCTGTGCTGGAGACACCCTTATGGGGCAAGACTTGCTTCAGTGGGGCTTTGGTGCTCACTGAGTCTGCCCCCTGAGTGTGTCCCTTATGGATCCAAGGAGCTGCAATCTGGATGGTCCCACTCTGACCACCGGGTAAAGCATAGTGATTAATCACAAAAACAATATGTAATTATATATGTGTTTTCTGATGGTCTTAGGTGACCCCTGTGAAAGGGTCATTTGACCCCCAAAGGGGTCGCAACCCACAGCTTGAGAACTGCTGGTATAGGCAAAGCCTTAAGAGGACAGCTTTTTAGGAAGCAAGGAGTAGTCAGCTGTTTCGGCTTCTATTTGCATGTAGCAGAATGAATAAAGCCTGTTGGGTTTTGACACATGTAGGTAATGGATGACCTTGGTACAGTCCCTTCAGTGGAGTGGTAAGGGGGAAAGACAGACTGAAGTGAGCAGAGTAGTAGTGGAAATTGTAGATCAGAGATAATAAGCAGGCAACATAAAAGCTTGGCCCTTAGGAGGAGCAGAGAAATGTGAGAATATGGAGGTCAAAAACTAAATCAAGAGAATTTCCTCCTTTTTAGTTTTATTTATGACAGACACTGGAGGTTGTTTGTGGGAAGGAAAAGATCCAGTAACAACAGAGATGAACTACTCAGGAGAGAGAAGGGATCACTCCAGGAAAGCCTTTGAGAGGCTGCAATGGGAAAATTCTTCATTGGATAGGAAAAAAGGTAGTGTCTCTATTTTCACAAGAGGAAGCAAAAATAAGGTCTGGGTTACAAAGCAGAAAATAAGATCAGATATTGTCTAAGGATTGTCTCAGTGAAGTACTAGGTACTGTGCTCAGCAGAAAAAAGGAAGAGTTTGAGGAGTGAGAAAAAAGACAATGAGATAGTTTCCAAGGTGTGGAGTAAGTTTCATCACAGAAAAGGAATTGTTGAAGCAGCGTTATAAATGTAACCAGTAGAAGGAACAAACTATGCACACTTTTCTAAATACCAAGGATGTGTCAAAGGGTTCTCTCTCTCTCTCTCTCTCTCTCTCTCTCTCTCTCTCTCTCTCACACACACACACACACCTTGAGGGAGGGAGGGAGAGAGAGAGAAAGAGAGAGAGGTGATTTTATTAGATGAATTTGGACTCTTGGCTTGTGATGAATCACCTTTTGTGTGATTTTATTCAGCAATTCTCAGCCATATGAGTATGGACATGAAGAGGTCAGATGATCATAAAATTAATGTCTGCTTTATATTTTCTAAGTGACTATGATTGAGGGATAAAGAGAAACAATGAGTATCTTTATGAGAGATAGATGTAATGGTGGGCCATGAATTCCAACCTGAAGAAGAAAAGAAATAAAGAAAAGAAAGGAGGAGATAATTGAACAGGATTGGAGGTCATCTTGCTTACGAGCTGTTTTCCTGGGAAGGCATGTACAATATGTTTTAAGAATAAAAACTAGTGAGACAATCTAGTCTTTGATTTTGAGAGTAAAGCAGTTTTAGTGCAGGACAAATATCAAATTTTATTTATATAGCCCATGAAATAACAGTCTATAATCTTGGGGTAGAAGATGCCTGACCTCCCTGAAGATAAAATGAAGTAAACCCTGAGTCTACATGCCTGTGGAGGTAATCAAGTTTCCTGAAGAAGCAAATCACATTTTCAAAGTATTTTTTCTCTCTGCTTAAAATATTTAAATCTATGTTATAGCAGACTCTAATGAGGCCCCACCCGTAAAGTAATTGCTACATATAAAAATGGTAGTTGTTGATCTTTATTTGAAGAACTGGTTTCTAGACCTCCACCACTAAGTTCAACAGATTGATTTATCAAATAACCATTTCCCCCAAAATGTACTCATTATAGAACCTACCAGCTTGGCTGAAGTTCTCCTTCAGGGTTGGAAAAACTTATAATAAACTTAACTTTCAAAAGATCTTAGATGGACACTTTTAAATTTTGTTTTACATGGCACCTTACTAATCTTGTTAAAAATTTGTTGGCTGAATATTCAACAAGTCAAACTAGGTGTTGGGGAAATTTCCGTCTGTGTTTGCAATTTAAAGGCGATTATAAGCTAGTCTCAATCTGCTGCTGGGGAAAAAGGGAGGGGAATTCATGCTTGAGGCATATGAGGCAGTTCAAAAAGTTAGCCAAATGAGGTCCCCAGAGAAGCTCAAATTTTTTTTTCTCTTTTGTTTTTTCTCCTTTGCTGTCCTTGTTTTACAGATTCACCTTTGACTATCTTAGAAGTTAGCTCCAACTCATCCTAGGTCGCTTGAATCAGAGAGTTCGTAGATACACCTGATGTTTTAGGAATGTCTTACTTTGGATTAGAAGAAATTGCCTGGTGGATGCTAAATGTGCCACAAGGTAAATGCCACCTTCTGGAAGACACACTTAACAGCAAAGTTAATGGATGTCTATTTTTAGAGCTGGCAGGTTTTTTTTTTTTTTTAAATAATATACTCTGAAATGTCTCCTTTTCTGGCTCAAGAGGCACCAAAGTTAAGGATCATAATGCTGGATAACCTTGTAAAAATGTTTTAAATGTTTAGCCTTTGAAAAATCAGGATGTTGTTACAAACATTTGTGTATATTCAGAACTGTTTGCTTTTCTTCTTTGTACTCTCTTACTTGAGTAGAAGCAAAAGTAGATTTCTCACCTTTATCTTTGCTAGCCTTTGGGAGACTCTCCTGAGCTGTCTGGTGTAAGTGGGAGGAATTGCTTCTTGATAGATTTGATTCCATCTCCTGACAAGTGGGATGTGGCTCATCTTAATGCCTATACTCCTCTTGCTAAGGTGCATGGCATATTTCAGTACGTGATCTCAGTTCTCTGGCCTTTTAAACTCAATATGGTCTATCTACTCCACAGCAAAACTAATTTTTGTGGAGAACTGAACTACAAAATGTATAGCAATCTCATAAAATTCCAAGAGGAGCTGTTGAAGAGTGAATGGATACTCTCCTCTCAGAATTTAATATTAGAAATAGACACAAAAGAATTACAAAACTATCAAAATCCCACTTATACACATATTATGACAGTATTACATTGTATTGGGTGTAATGAGTTTGGAAATACTTGTAGCTACCTCTTTATTCTTTGAGCCAGCACTATACTAGAAGATAACATTATACATATACCGTAGCTCAATGTGTCCTACCATTCTTAGAATTTAGGATCTAGGAAAAATAACCATTTATTTCTTGGTTTAACCCTGGAAGTAAGTGACCCAGTGCTGGCCAACCCACATTATTAGATTATGGAAATAAGAACTATGTGAGTCAATGGAAGGAAGATGAAGTGTGAAGGGGAGGCAGCATCCAGACCAACCTTTTCAAATGGTTAAAGGGAATCTTGTTTTCTAAAACTAGATAAACCACTGAGATAAATATTTGTGGTGAGCACATTCATTTAGAAATAGAAAGAGTTCCACCCCTGGAGTTGTACTCAAAACAGTAAGAAAAGCAGTAAGAATGAGAAGGAGCTGGAGGAAAGGCATTGAATTAAGGGTTTATTTAAATTGCACTAAATACTGCATTTTGACCATTTCATAAATTGGAGGTTCTCCTTTCTTCAGGATATTATCTGATTCTCTTCTCAAAGGCAGTGAGTTATTAATTCACCCAGTATCTGTTATCTTCCTATTTCCAAAACGTTCTACTAAAGAGTAGGGGCCATAACTTCTGACAACGAGGAAGGGTCTTTAATTTTAACTCTAGAAGTCTTCCCATATGAATCTTGATGATTTCCCAAGTAAAAGATCTGGAAGATCAAAGGAAATTTTTAGAACGTAGAGAACTGACCCTGTGACAAATATATTCAGAGTCCTGTTTCTGACAATATGGTAAGACCAAACGTTCTGAATATACTTTCCATACTGAATATTCAGAAATATTGGATAAAATACAGAAACATAAGAGCATATTCAAGTTCACTATGTAAACACATAAATACAATAAGGGATCTTTCTAGAGGCCAAAAATTAAGACAGAGTTGATCAGGAGGAGGGAAAAGATAACACCTTTCTATTTCTATTATCCACACCCTGAGCCAGCCGAATCTGACCAACAATGCCATCAATAACTAGTTTACTAATAGGCTAGTCGAGGTAGAGGCCATTTGGATTATAAAATTCTATCTCAGAGATGACTTCAGGATGCAATGAGAAAAAAATTGGTATTTTCTGTATCTTGAAACAGAAGGTACTTAAACATTTTGTTTTGTTTTTCTTTCCTCTCTATTTTCTTCCCTTCTATCCAAATCAATAGCTTACCTGAACAGTACAGAAATAATTAGTTTTGGGCTTGATGTGGAAAATCCAGAGGAAAATATATTTTCTTAATTAAGGATGCATCTTTCAGAGGTCATAATCCTTTGGTCCATTATTCACCATGTTAGGGAGTAGAAGTAGATGCTAATAATGTAGTCAGATGGCATTATTTTTTTTTTGGGGGGGGAACATTAATTAAGTTAGATATGGAGAAAGTTTAAAAGATAAGTTTTACATTATCAAGATTTATAGAGTTTTATAAAGGGATGGTGGTGTGTAGGAAAAAACCTGAACCTATCAAGAGTAGAGCAATAAAATAAAACATATTTTTAAAAAATATAACACAGACCTCTTCCCAATAGGTGAGCTAATAGAATCTTGCCACATGTAAAAGGAAAAAAATGAGAGACACCTAATCCCATTAATCTTCTTGTTCCATCAGTGGAGACAAAGTTGGACGGGAGGAAACATTTTCAGGGAAGCACTCAGAATAATGGAACAGCTCTGGGCGACGTGCTGAATGGTGATCTGATCCAATTACTTAGACTAAAAACCATGAAAAGAATTTCACACTTTGTCTGGCTAAGAAAACAGTTTTATCAAGTGCATGATCCTAAATGTGCTGAAATTTCTCTTTTTCTTTTCTCTTTTCACTGTCCTGCTTCAGTGGGTATGCTACCTGGAAAAATGCAAGGCATTGTTGATGACAGTTCTTTAAGTAGAGAGAGAACAATACATGGTATTAAGGTGTTGAGTGCTGAGTCTGGGAAGATACTGAAAAATCTGAGCTTTTAAATGGGTTGGTGTGTTAAAAAAATATGTATTTCTATTCTTTCCCATGATGGTTTTCATTTTCATAATTTTATTCTTTCTTTTTTGTGGCTGTTAAAACCAGAGGTCTGAAATCAATGTTCATAAATAGACACTATGCATTCCTGGAAATGCTTTGAAATTATATGCAAAAGTTGTAATTGCAAGTGCATATTTTTCCTCCAGGGACAGAGAAAATAATATTTTTCAGATTTTTCAAAGTTTTTTTATGACTAAAAATATTTTAAACACAGTATGAGGTGTGTTGTCCTTTGCTGCAGTTTGGTCGGAAGCCAGGCCTTTCTGCCTCCTGCCCTCTGCTCCCCTGGGTCAAACCCATGCATGTCCTTTCTCTCCACCGCAAGTGTAGCTACTGGAGGATACATCTATTCACAATGTCTAAGAGGGGAGTTCCAGATAAGAAAAAATTCCTTCCGATTAGCAAATCAGGTCTTTGCTGGCAAAAAGACCTGGGGTTGGCTGCACCCTGTCTGACCTTGGCATTCAAAAGGAGCTTTCGCTTCATCCCACTCAAAGACACACTTTTGTGGTGCCAAGAAAAGGATGAAGTCTTACACCATACCCAAGAAAAAGCCATCTAAGAGGAGTAAGGTTAGGATTTTTTTCTTCTGAAATACTGTGAGAATGGCAAAATGTGTCCCCTTCATTGGGTATTCCTTCCTGGGAATGGGGGGGTTTGAAATCTTCATGGCCAGTCACTTTCACAATCGGGAGTGAAGTGGTGTCAGATCCACCATTTCCACAAACTGGTGTAGTGAAGAGTACTAATTCCCCAAAGACACGCAAAAGCCTCACAAACCAACCAACCACACAAGACTGCTTCCCAAGTGTCATAATGACAAAAACGAGAATGGTCACTGAAAAAGCATAAAGTAGCAAAAACCCTCTTCAGAGTAACAACCAAACAAAAAATGTTTTCTAGCCGAAACCGGTTTGGCTCAGTGGATAGAGCGTCGGCCTGCGGACTGAAAGGTCCCAGGTTCGATTCCGGTCAAGGGCATGTACCTGGGTTGCGGCACATCCCCAGTAGGAGATGTGCAGGAGGCAGCTGATCGATGTTTCTCTCTCATCGATGTTTCTAACTCTCTATCTCTCTCCCTTCCTCTCTGTAAAAAATCAATAAAATATATTAAAAAAAAAAATGTTTTCTAAGTAATAATACTCTTTTCCAAACACTCCCCCACCTCGCCTGCCTCCCTCAATCAGAGGAAGACGAAAAAGACCAGATAGAGTTGAGGCTAAAGATTTCTCCTTCTTATAAAATTAGTCACCTTGTGCAAATCAACAGATCCTGAGAATGGAAATCTATTTTTTCTAATGTCTGTTTGAGTTTTATCTGTCTTTGACTTATTTTTTTCAGTATCATTCAGTTTTGAATATTTTAATTTGTATTGACATTCACTGTTTGACTCATACGTTAGCTACAAATGCATTGCTTGATTTCTAATGTGTTGTGGTGTGGTTTTTTTCTTCTTCTACTTTTTGTTGTTATTTATTCCTAGCTTAATTCCACTATAGTTCAATTTTAAAAATGTTGTTGAGACTAGCTTTATTGCCTTGCATATGTTTAATTTTGGTATGTGTTTCTCCTGCAACTGCAAGTTATATGTAGAATGCACTTGTCATGTGCAGCGTTCCATATAAATCGACTGGATTCATCATGTTGTTTAAGTATTTTATCTCTTTATGAATTGATTTTTGTTTGGTTAATTAGCAGTTAGAGAATTATGTTAAAAGATCCCATTATGATAAAGGATTTCTCTATTTTTTTCTTTTACATTCAATCATTACTTAACTATTTAAAATTTATATTTAGTTGCATAACATTTATAAGCTTTCTATCTTCCTGGTTGATTCACATTCTTATAATTATTTTTGTTCACCTTTATTTTTAGTAATGTTTCTTGCCGTAAAGTCTAGTTTGATACTAGCATAGTTATACCAGCTTTCTTTTGTTTTAAAGAATGTTAAATGTTTTTAACATTTGCATGGCATATCTTTTCTCATCCATTTACTGAAAAATTTTTATATCCTTAAATTCAAGACCTGCTTTTTTTGTATGCAGTACATATTTGAAGTTTGTTTTGTGTCAGTGTGATAATATTTCAATACTTTTAATTTTAAAAATGTAATGTGGTTCCTGACATATTTGGATTTAAATTTACCATTTTACTATTTACTTTTTGGTTTTCTCACATCCTCTACATTCTTATTTTCACCTTTTATATTAATCAAGATTTCTTTTTCATTCCATTTTTCTTTTAGATTAGAAACTTAGTTACATATTCTTTGACCACTTTTAGTGGTTATCCTAGATCTGACAACATTAATCTACGTCATAATCTTGACCATTATTGACTAATATAAATTAGTACATTTGCCACTTCCAAAACAATGAAAATAAATTTAAAACATTGTAAACCTATCCTTTTTTGTGTTATTTTTGTTAAGTGGTTTTTTTTAAAAATTAAAACCCCAAATATTATCACAATTTTATACAATCAATATTTATGTTATTTTCCCACATATTTACCATTTGATTTTCTATTAATCTTTATTTTTTTAAATGTTATGCTTCATTCTAAGATCATATTTGTAGTACATGAAATTTTTTGATATATATTTTAATGTGATCTATTGGGAATGCATTTTCTCAATTTTATTTATAAATACATATTTATAGCCTTCATTTTTGATAAATATTTTCAAAGGTAGGCATTTACGTTTTCCTGAAATTTCAAGTAAATTATTCTATTTTTTTTATTACTCCCTCCCTCCTTTGTTTCCTTGTGAAAAAACTCAGCTTCAGCATGATTTTTCTTCCTTTGAAGATAGCCTTTTTTTGTTCCTGCTTCTTTAGTATTTTTGTTTATCTTTGCTCTTTAAATATTTGCAATGAAATGTCTGTGTAGTTTTCTTTATATTTACTCTGCTTGAGATTTGTTGGGTTTCTTGAATCCATGAATTGAAATCTTTCATAAATGTTGGCAAAGTCTCATTCGTTATCTCTTTAAGTATTGCTTCTGCCTCTTTTCTTCGTCTTTGACTCCAATGACCATTTTTTTAAACCTTTGTTTCTAAGATTCTTTTCTGAATTTTATATCCTTTTATCTCTTTGGCCATCAGCCTTTGACCTATAATTCAGTTTATCAATCCACCATTTATCTGTTTCTAATGAACCCTCTATATTGAGTTTTTAGTTTCAGTTCCTGTACTTTCAATAATAGAAGTATACATTGATCTCTTTTCAAATACTGTAGATCCTGGTGAATATGTTCATTTTCCCTTTTATCTTATTAAATACTAGAGGCCCAGTGCATGAAATTCATGCACAGGTAGCGTCCCTAGGCCTGGCCGGCGATAAGGGCTGATCTGTGGGGCAACTGGCGGGACAATGATTGGGGGCCCTGCTGGCACCTGTCTTGGTTGGCTTGGGGCCTGCGGGCTGGGGGCAGCTTCTGCATTGAGCATCTGCCCCCTGGTGATCAGTGTGCGTAACAGCAACCAGTCATTCCATGGGTGGTTCCACCATTTGGTCAATTTGCATATTAGGCTTTTATTATATAAGATATTATTCACAGTTATTTTAAAGTTCATGTCTGATAACTCCAATAGCCGTACAATCTGTTGGTTGTATTTCTTTTTTTTTAAAGTGTAACTTTTATAAAGACTCTCCAGGTTGAATGTGCTTTTGTACACTTTCTGACAGAGAAAGTAACACCAGAATGTCTGGTGTGGATCTAGGGACATCCAACAGGACCCAGGGTGTGCGGCATGGATTCGGGTGTCAGTCATGAACATCGGTGTCTGATGTGGACTCTAGAGCAGCCAGTGTAAATTGCGGCATCCGGCATGGAGCGAGGGTGTCCCACATGGACCAGACATCTGATGTGTTTCCAAGGAGCCCATTGTAGACTGGGTGTGGTTCTCTTGGTTCTCTGCCTTGATTAATAATATTTTATTATTGGTATAAATCATGTATTTAAAAATTGTCAAAGTTCTGGATGATGTTATCCTACTTCATGAATGATTTCCTTTAGCTTCTGGTAGGCAGGCAATAGTAGGAAATAATTATTCTAATTACAACATGGATGATCTGTGTTAAGGGTGTTTTTCAATATTTTTAAGATCTGCTCTATTTCCTGTTAGCTTTTAATTCTAAGGTATAATATTTTAGTTGAAACCCTGGAATGTTTCCCAGATCTCCTCCACCTTTGTTTGCCTTAAACCCTAATATTTGTTTTCTCACTGCCTGGAAACAGATAATTCTCAGCTTCTTAGCCTGACAGCAGGGAGTTTCTGCACTCCTGGATCTTAGCCTCTCATATCCTGGCTACCCTTACAACTTGCTCATGCTATCAAATGAAACATTTTAAAAAATTCTGTGCAGTTTTCCAGTTTTTAGAAGGAGGATTCGTCTCCTATTGACATTAGACCTTGGAGATAGAGCTTGTACTTACGATTTAAATATATGTGTATATGATGGTCTAGAATTAATTAGTATAAACTCCCCACCTTAATATATTTGTACTCTTCTGCCACTTCCCATAATTTATTGAAATAATATAGCAATTGGTTTTAAAATATTGCCTTTCTTTTTCACTATTATACTTTTCTCCCCCTTCAGGTTTTTATTTTAAGGTTTCTTGAAGCTTCAGGACATATTTATATGCTGATACATTTATTCCTCCTTACATTGCTCATAATATTTCCTTATTTACATTACTGGAGGCCTGGTGTATGAAATTCTTGAACGGGTAGGGTCCCTAGGCCTGGCCACTGATCAGAGCCAATCTGTGGGGTGACCGGTGGGGTGATCAGGGGGCCCCCAACTCGCACCCGCCTTGGCCGACCTGGCACTGCCTGTTCTGAAGGAGGTGGGTCGCCTCCTTCAGTGAGGAGACTGGTGGGGCAACCAGGGGGACTCCCCCCCTCCCTCACACCTGCTTTGGCTGGCCTGGGGCCTGCAGGCTGAGGGCAACTCCTGCATTGAACGTCTGCCCTCTGGTGGTCAGTGCATGTCATAGCAACTGGTCGTTCTGCTGGTCGTTCTGCAGTTTGGTTGATTTGTATATTAGGCTTTTATTATATAGGATGTTTCCCTTTCTTTGATTTACTTTTATTTCCCTGGAATATTATTTTCTAGAAATGGTTATGGATGAAAAATTTCCTGTTCTTTGTAAACACAAGAATATTTTAAGATTGTCCTACTTTGATTGGGTATACAACTATCTTGTTCAAAATATTTTTTCCTCAGAAGTATGAAAATATTATTTATTTTCTTCTAGTATTGATGTTACTGATGAGCAGTATAAGGTCAATTTGACTTTTTTGTAGGCATTAGTTTTTGTTGTTAAGATGTTTAAAATGTTAAAAAATTGAGATATAATTCATATAGCATAAAATTCCTTTAAAATATACAATTAAGTGTTTGAGTGCTTTTAGTATATATACATATAATGTGTGTATAAAACATCTTTAGAATTTTTAAAGAATATTTAGTACATTCAGAAGGTTATGCAATCACTCTATTATCAGAATATTTCCATCTC
This sequence comes from Myotis nattereri, assembly GCF_964212035.1. Classification (NCBI taxonomy): domain Eukaryota; kingdom Metazoa; phylum Chordata; class Mammalia; order Chiroptera; family Vespertilionidae; genus Myotis; species Myotis nattereri. The sequence goes on along the minus strand of NC_138076.1, from coordinate 37,079,500 downwards.
GCCAAAAAAAACCCAACTCCTATACCCATTGGCAGTCACTCCCTGTTCCCCTCTCCCTCAAGCCCCTGGAAACCCTAATGCACTTTCTTTCTGTCTCTATAGATTTGCCTGTACTGTGTATGCCATGTGATGGAAACATATGCTATGTGAATGCTTGTGTCTCGCTTCTTTCACTTAGCATAATGTTTTCAAGGCTCATCTATGATATAGCAATATGTCAGTACTTCATACTTTTCGGAGCCTAAATAATATTCCATTGTATGGCTTTACTATATTTTGTTTATCCATTCATTATTTGATGGACATTTGGATTGTTTAAATTTTTAATTATTATAAAAATACTACTATAAATTTTTATGTATAAATTTAGTGTAGAGATATGTTTTCAGTACTTAGAAGTAGAATAGCTCTATGTATCAGTGTCTTCTGGTACACAAATACTTTTTATTTTTATGAAGTTCAACTTGTTTTTATACTTTTTATTTTTATGAAGTTCAATTTATTTTTCCTCTCTATGCTTGCACTTTTGTTGTCATATATAAGAAATCATTGATGAATCTAAGGTCATGGATATTTAACTCCATTTTTTTTTCTAAGAATTTTATACTTTTGGCTCTTAAATTTAGATCTTTTATCTATTTGGGGTTAATTTTGGTTATAGTGTGAGGCAAGAGTCCAATTTCACTCTTTGGCCTGTGGCTGACTGGTTGTCTAAGCATCATATGATAAAAGACAATTCTCCCATTGTTTTGGCACCCTTATTAAAAACTCAATTGTTCATCAATATCAGAATTTATTTCTGGAATCTAAATTTTATTTCATTTATTCTATACCAGCACCACATTTTTTTATAATTATGTGCTTTATTTTTATTTACTATACCAACATTTTCAGGAGACTTTACATTCAGTTTTATAATTCATTTTACAAGCAAATTCTAACATACAGTATTTACTTTGAACTGGTTTTTAAAAAATCAATAGGAAAAACAATACTACAGATATTAAAGATTGGTGTGTTTTTGTTTTTAGTTAGTAATGACTTAGAGACTTTAAATTCTTTAGGTCAGTGTTTTTTGTTATTGCAATGCTTTACTAAGGAGAAAATGGATAGCTTTTCCTCAACAATTAAAGCAAATAATGTATCTTTAATTAATAGCATAGTTGTAGATAACACCACATATTTTTATGTTAAGTTTTAAAATCAGGGAGTATGAGTCCTCTAACTTTATACTTTTTTTCAAGATTCTTTTAGCTATTCTTTTAGCTATCCTTGATCTTGAATTTTCATATAAATTTTGGAACCAGCTTTGCAATGTATGCAAAAAAAAAGAGGCAGCTGTTATTTTGATAGAAATTACATTGAATCTGCAGGTCAATTTGGGGACTGTTATTATTTTAACATGAATAAGTATTTCAATCCATGAGCCTGGGATGTATTTCCATCTATTTAGTTTTGCTGAATTTACTCCAACATATTTAAAAGCTATTGTAAATAGAATTGTTTTCTTAATTTCATCTCCAGTTTGTTTATTGTTATCGTGTATAATGTGATTGATTTTTGTGCATTGATTTTTGTATCCTATGGCACTGCTGAACTTGTTTATTAAGTCCAATAGTATTTTTGTGGATTCATTAAGATTTTCTATAAACAAGGTCATATCATCTGCAAATATAGTTTTATTTATTTTATTTCAATCTGGAAGCCTCTTATTTCTTTTTCTTATCTAATTGCCCTGGCTAATTGGGACATTTTAAAGGAATTTTTCTTTTTTCTTTAGAGCACTGGAAATTTACCTGCAGTGGTTTAAATGTGGAGTGTGTATGTGTGTGTTCACCTGTGTGTGTTAAAATCAATCTTATTTCACTCAGTGTGTCCTTGGACCTAGCAAGGCTTGAGCATTTCATTAGCTCTCAGATATTTTCCTCTTCTTTCTATCATGGGGTGTTACATCTCTCTGTTTTTACTCTCTTCTTATATTTTTTAAAAATATTTTGCATCTCTTTACCCTATGATCCTGCTTCTACTTTAGTGTTTGATCATGAACTCTAAGTTACTATTCTATTCATCTATTAATTTTCTATTTTGTCAGTTGTAGTTTATATTACTGATAGCACTGAGTTTGTTCTTTCCACAGTTTTCAGTGGTTTTTAGGCCCTTTGAAATTTGTCTGAGGATATTAATTACAATCATGTTGAAGTTTTCTTCTGTTCTTTACATTATAATTTTTAGATCTGTTATGTAGATTTTTTCAATGTTTTGTTTTCTTGTTTTGATCACATTTTAAAGAGAGTCTGTTTTAAACAAAATTAATGAAAGTGAGTGTATTTTCCCAGACTAAATGATAATTACATTTGCCTGACAGTCCAAGGGGCTTTGGATTACAGACGTTTCTTTCTTGTGATTACTCAGGGGGTTTGTAGGGGTTGTGACCAAGTGGAGTTTTTCCCCAGTTTGTTTTCTAGAGAAGGTGGTTTCCACCCCTGCACATTGTAGTCAGGTCCCTCAAGCACTGAATTCAGCATTTCACTTAGAGAAAAGTTACAGTCATTGGTACAGAGAGTGATGGTGTTGGCTCATTGGTCACACCCTTCAGTTAACTCCCATTTCATTGCTGATTACCCACTCCTTGCAGTTTCATTACCCTGATTTGGGATTATTCCAAGATCTTGCTCAGAAAAGCCTTTTTTTTTGGACAACATTTCTGTTTCCTCCAAGGAGTATGTAGAATCTTCAGTTGACTCATGTCTCATTGTCAATCTGTTCCCATTTGCTTTACGCCTTTCAAAAACTATTTACATTTGTGGGATGCTAGTAGAATAATCCTTGTTTTCCCCAACACGCTCATGAATTTACCTTTGCGTTTATTTGTAAACATTCTTTTCTGTCATGATAGAGTTTTCAGCTGGGGAAGCGGAAAGCGGTATTTTCCAGTCAGCCATCTTGAATGAGGTGGTGCTGTCATTCCTTTTTAAGTGAACTTTTCCTCCGTCTGCCAAAAAGGCACGGCTGTCTGGAAACACTAACCCTGCAGGTCTGTAATTTATTTCTAATTTAAAAATCATTTCTTACATTACAAAATAGAGGTTTATTTGCAGATGACATTGAAATATTCCCAGCAGCAAGCCCTAAATCATAATATCGAAGTCTGTGGATTTTCACAAACCTGAAGAAACAAGTGCCTCATTAAGTTTTTCAAATACACAAGCTCAATGGTGAAGACTTTTTTTCAGTGCCAGTCCTCATTTACTGATTTTATATTCAGAAAAAATATTTTAAAAATTTATATTATAATTCCAATTATATTTTCTGCTATAACTAATCACAATTTTAAAATATTGTTTATACGAGAGAACAAAATTGGGTTCCACTTAGAGCTGCCAAATAGTAACCAAAAACAGAAGTCAAATTGAAAAGGGGGATATAGCAGCTTTAAGGTGCCAACCTACATTAAACCTTTATAAAACTTCTCTTCTTTCTTCCCAGAGTTATAGTGTTAGTCATCCTCCTTCCCATTGGCACCAAATGAAGTAGTTTGAGGAACCATTCCCACAATTCAAAGTCAATGTGAAGTCCTGATTTCCTCACTTCTTTTCAGGGTCATCCTCTTCTAGTATATTGGGAAGAAGAAATTTCGCCTCACCTGCCCTCCTGAGTTAGTATATTCAATAGTGTTGTTTCCCCCCCCCGCAATGTTACCCCAATGTTTGCTGTAGACTCTTATGGCCATTAATCTTTTCAGCATCATTTCACTCTTGCCCCTAGAACCCTTGCTATAAAGTGCATGAATGCTAGGCTATATTAGTGCAGCAACATTTCCTAAAGATAGGAGTACTGGGGGAGACTACCACATAAGAAAAACAACAACAAGAACTTGATCTTTCCTGGAACTGAATGGAAAAAACAAACATTCCCCCCCCCCTTTTTTATAGTTTATTTAGTTTTGTCTTTATTCGTGGCACGGTCCAGTTTCTTTCTTTCTTGTATAAATGTTCAAGATGTCTCCTACCATCTTTTTTTCTTCTTCAACTAATAGTAGACACTCCTTTCATTACCTCTTGGGACATTGGATGTGGGAGCTTTTAGCTGTATGTAACTGGTCTGTTGTGAAGCCATCCGAGGATAACTCTGATGGCACTACTCACTCATCAACACATACAAGCATATATACATACAAACATGCTTCTAGAGATGATGACACGGAGCCCCAGATGTCCCACCTCTAAGCTGTTCGAGTTTTCCCAGCTCAGGCTCCAGGGATGTGAGTGAAGGAGGCTTTGAGTTGACCCCAGCCCAGCTACCATCTGACTCCAACTGCTCGAGAGACTTCTAGGGAGAGCTAACTGCCTTGCTGAGCTCAGTCAACCACACATTCGTAAACAAAATACATGATTATTAATTTTTCAGTCATTGTTTTGAGTGATTTGTTATGTTGCAATAGATAAGCGGAACACTTAATCATGCAAACACATGCAATTATTTGAGATTGCTTATAGATCATACAGATGTCTTTTTCTGTCATCATGTCACAAAAGATTTGGTAGAAGGATATCTTTATTAGCCTTGGATTAACTTGGATGCTGAAGCAGGAGCACCGGTCTCCCGTGTGCTTTGATTTTAGTTTTTATTATCATCACATAGGATGAGTCATATCTGAGGATAACTCTGGTTGCACTTTTAAACTCAAGTGAAAAACACTTTCCCCTCTTAAATTACAGTGATAAGAAAGTATGGGAACAAGTAAAATAGTGACTAGTGGTTGCGTATTTGAAAAAAATCTTAGGGGACCTCACTGTACTGCTCACTTTTGTAAATGTCAATTGGGTGGCTCTTGCTTTGGTGAAGTGGACCTAGACATTACTGAACCTGGCTGAACCTATGAGAGCTTTTTCAGCCTGAAAGGTCATTTTATCATCTGTGTCCTTGAACATTACCCGTCATTACAAGCATCCTCCTCTCAGTACTAAAAAATAGCCGTGTAGTTACCTGAGGAGGAAAATCAATGCCTCTTCACTCTAGGGATTTCGATCAGTGACTCTCCTCATAATATCCCAATTCTTAGTCACATCCCCTTCCCTTTTACAAAAAGGAAAACAAAATCATAGAAATAAAAAATGGAAATTCTCAGCTGAGCTATCTATTATCTCCTCTTAAGAATTTGTCCTTTCTAATTCTCTCCTTGCTTTGCTTAATAATAAATAATGTTTCTTCTGCTAAAAGCTTTTTTTTCTTCATATTTGCTTCATTACTGTTTTCATATTTATGGCTTTGAGAAACAAAATTTGCACAGGATTGCCTAATAAAAATAAACTCTCTTTTATTCCTGAAGTTGTCATAGATTCTTTTTTTTTTTAAATATATTTTATTGATTTTTTACAGAGAGGAAGGGAGAGAGATAGAGAGCTAGAAACATCGATGAGAGAGAAACATCGATCAGCTGCCTCCTGCACATCTCCCACTGGAGATGTGCCCGCAACCCAGGTACATGCCCTTGACTGGAATCGAACCTGGGACCCTTCAGTCCGCAGGCTGACACTCTATCCACTGAGCCAAACCGGTTTCGGCTGTCATAGATTCTTTTTTTTTTTTTTAAATATATTTTATTGATTTTTTACAGAGAGGAAGGGAGAGAGATAGAGAGTCAGAAACATCGACGAGAGAGAAACATCGATCAGCTGCCTCCTGCACACCCCCCACGGGGGATGTGCCCGCAACCCAGGTACATGCCCTCGACCGGAATCGAACCCGGGACCCTTCAGTCCGCAGGCCGACGCTCCATCCACTGAGCCAAACCGGTTTCGGCTGTCATAGATTCTTAATGTCTACAAATCCCACCCCACAGCACTGAAATGACATACTTTCAAAAATTGGTGAGTAGGATTCTTATCCTGACCCAAGTTCCTCTTAAACAATGAAAATAATAGTGAGTTAATGAAGACTGTCCTTGTAAAATTATTATAGTAGATGTTCTCCTTTGCAAATAAATTGCTTACACAATCCTAAATCTTTTACATAGTAATCCAGGAAGAATAGAGGGAATCACCCATTTGTTCTCATCCTTACATAACTTTTTGTGTGTGCATTTAAGCTGTAGGATGTGTCTCAATATCCCAGATGCGTCACATTTTTCTGTCTCCTTGCATAGAAGCTGCCACCAGCAATGAATAGGTTCGCAGTCACATGTGCTGTCTTATGATGAAAGGAAGGAGTGAGTCACAAGACATGTGTCTAGGCTTTGTGATGATTGCTCTCAACTGTCTTGTAAAAATGTTTACCTGGCTAGTGCCGATATCAGTTAAGCTTGAGATTTGGAAATTCAAATTCTAAGTATCTGTTTGGGTGAAGTTTCCACATTTTCCCTGTGATTATTATGTTCGTTCATCAGGAAAGAATTAGAAGCAACCCCCAATGCTTGTTATGTCAGAGAGAGAGAGAGAGAGAGAGAGAGAGAGAGAGAGAGAGAGAGAGATGGAATTTTATAAAATTGTTTCATGCAGTTGGAGTTGGCGATTGTTAAATTTGTACAGTAACCTGGCAGTCTAGAAAGTTGGGAAAGAGTTGATATTGCAGTCTTGAGTCAAAATTCCTCAGGGAAGCAGACTGGAAACTCAGGCAGGGCTTCTCTGGTGCAGTCTTGAGAAGAATTCCTCCTCCATCTGATAAACTCAGACTTTTTCTTAAGACCTTCAATGGATTCGATGAGGTCACCAACATTACGGAGGGCGATCTGCTGTACTCAAAGTGTAGTGATCTAAATGCTAATCACATCTAAGAACTACCTTCACAGCAACATCTAAACTGCTGTTTCACCAAACTACTGGGCACCATAGTCTAAGCCAAACTGACACATACAATTAACCATCACTCAATGCTCTATATAGAGCTATGTTGAAAGTACCCTATCATAGGCTTTCTTGAATTTCAAATTAAATTTTAAAATCCCTCTATTAAATCACCTACCTAGTTAACTTATTTATTTACTTTTATATTTTTGTTATCTTTATATTTTTCTAAAGTTTAATTTTTAAATCCTTGCACTATCTCAAGTAGAAATAGATAATAAACACCTTATCTAACTCCTATTAAATTAATATGCTTCATATAAGCAACTTTTAAAATAATCCTCTAGAACATAAAATTCCAGTCTGGTCTTGTGTTCCTGACTCAGTTACTAAACCTACTCCTGTGGTAGCTACCTGTGATATGTTCTCATTTCCACATTATACTACTTAAATTATAATTATATAACTAATTTATCTATTTTTAACTACTTATAGTTTCTAACATAAAAAATTGTCACTCAATTACTTATTTTCCTTGAAATTGTCCTATTTCCTCTATACTATCTTGCTTTGTGTTAGTTGTTTATCCTATATAATAAAAGCCCAGCAACCATAACAGCAGAATGACCAGAACGACCGCTCGACCAGTCACTGTGAGGAGCACTGACCCCCTCTTGGTTCTTTTCCCCAGTCGGCAGGCTCTGATTGCCAATGGCGAACAGGGACCCGGGGTGGGTGGTGGAGGATGCGGGCTGCGCCAGGCCAAGGCCCCTGCTCTGCTGGTTGCCCCACACACAGAGAGCAACCGGTAGCAGGGGAGGGGTTGGCGAGTGGGCGGGAATGGCTGACCTCTCGGTCCCTCCCCCAGCCGTTTGGCTCCCATCACTGGATGGCGAATGGGGAACCGGGGTGGGTGGGGCCAGCTGCCAGCAGCTGGGGAAGATGTCCCTGATCTCAGGCTAGGCCTGGGGACTGTACCTGCACACAATTTCATATATATATTATGCAAAAGTGATTGTCAACATTTATTGTTTAAATCTGAGTTGTATCTATAATTATTTGCTTAGGATGCAAAAGAAATAGTAATTTTCTTAACTGATACTCAGAAAAAGAAGTTTTTCATAATCATGCAGCAATCTCTTCCTATTATGTATAGATTTTTAAATACAAAATATGGCACTATGAGTATAACTAATAAGTATACAACTAGTGCTTTACTACTGTGCAAAGCACATGAAAGATACTTATTAGATTATGTATACACTAGAGGCCTGGCCTGCACCCTCTCGCAATCTGGGACCCCCCAGGGGATGTCTGACTGCTGGTTTCAGTCTCATCCCACAAACCAGGCTGAGGGACCCCACCAGTGCACAAATCCATGCACCCATCAGTTTTGGCCTGATCCCTGTAGGCCAGGCTGAGGGACCCCACTGGTTCACGAGCACGTGTACTGGGCCTCTAGTATGCATATAAGATCTTTGGTTAATCTCTTCCCGCCCTCCTCCTTCCCCACTTCCCTCTGGGATTCATCAGTCTGTTCCATGTTTCCATGCCTGTGCACTGAGCATCTGCCCCTTGGTGGTCAGTGCACATCATAGCTACTGGTTGAATGGTTGCTTAGGCTTTTATATCTATAGATACATATATGTCATATGTACATATGTATGGTATGTATATTTTGAAATTTATTTCTCTACAGTCAACTCATTGTTTTAAAAAAAGGATGCATATATAAACTATAGTCACATACTAATAATTTTCTTATACATTACTATCTAGAAACTTTATTTCACATATAACTATATTATATCAGCCCGCCAATACCATGAACATAAATATTCATGACATGACTATGAGGTCACATCATATTGGTGATACCCAATGTCTGGGATATTACTAGGAGAGTGGGCTAGAGGTTGTGAATGTTTTGTACATTGATAATTGTGCTTAGTAACATTGCTTACCTTTTCCTTATAAAGTAATAATTAAACACCTTCTATGCAACAGTGGACTAATAGGATACCGATTAATTATCCTAAAATCTTTGTTCATTTTTGCATTATGTCACTTATCCCTAAGTGCCTAAATTGTCCCAGTCTCTATACATGGTGTTGGGAACCCTTGCTGAACTGAGAGAGCCTGATATCATAAAACTTACGTTTAAACAAATAGATGCAAAGTTACAAGTGCTATAAGTGCTGGGAGGGAAAAGCATGCAGAAAGGACTCTAACACATTCTGACATTAGGGGACTGAGTGTTGTTTGTTTTATTTTATTTTTATAATGTTACCTGCTGGTACAGTGAAACAACAATTTTCTTCTTCAGCATTCTATTGACAAAGGTCTAGTCAAATATCTTGGCGTTCCTCCCTTGACTGACATGGCAAAGATTTCATTTTCTTGCCAGGAGAATAGAGCAGAGCAGAGATAGACAGCGGGTGGGAAAGGCTTTTCACCACTTATCCAGGTGGGAGCACCTGAACCGCAATTATTGATAAGAGAGTCAGAGTTGCTTCATGGTGGGCTGTTCCCTCGCGGGAGGTGCAGATTTGGTTCTCAGTAATCAGCTCTGGAGCATGTCTTTGGACCCAGCAAAGGGGTCATCTGTGCCTCGGTTTGCTTCAAGGAAGGAGGGGCCACAGGGCCTTTCTGAGGATCTTAGGAGTGTGGAGAGTATCCGGTCAGCCCTGCTGCTCTGAGTTTGGACCAACTCCTTTTGTTTAAAAAATTTTAATATCATATATGAAGCACAAAGTAGCATATGAAATGCGTATTGTTTGCAAAGATTAATAATAGATTATATGCTTTTCATCTCTCTACCAACATACCCACCAAAACAGTTATTTTCAACCTTTTCATCTCATGGCACACATAAGCTAATTACTCAAATTCTGCAGCACACTGAACATATATGTTTTTTGCTGATCTAATGAAAAAAACAGGTATAACTTTGACTCATTCACACCAGATGGCTATTGTTGTGTTGACTGTTGTCATTTCTTAATTTGACAATCTAAGGGAAAAGAGGTTTGTGCCCCTTACTCTAAAGAGTCAGGTATTGCCTGTTTTAAAAATTCTCATGGTTAACCAGTTGAAAATAGCTGCCCTAAAACAATACAAAATGTTGGATCTACCTAATCTTTCATTTCTGATCACATCTTTCTGCCTTTTCCCAAAGGTAACCACCTCTTCTTTAAAAAATAATTCTTACCTGAGAATATCCGCCCCCCATTGATTTTTAGAGAGAGTGGGAGAGACAGAGAGAGAAACATCGATGAGAGAGACACATAGATTGGCTGCCTCTACATCCTAACTGGAGCCCGGGATTGAGCCTGTAACCTAAGTACGTGCCCTTGACTGGTACTGAACCAATGATCAGACCACAGGCCGATGTTCTAACTGAGGGAAACTGGCTAGGGCACCACATTTTGTTTTTAGTCATCTATTGCGTAAGTTGTTTATCACTACATAGGATTCCCTCTAAAATCTTGCTTTGCCCTCTGCTTTTGTGTGAGTCTCCTGCAGGTTGCTTCATTCCCTGAAAACTTGTCACACTGTCACTCTCAGGGAACTTTCAGAAAACAGAAGCCGAATCTTAAATGAGGGGGCAGCATGGTTTAGAAAAGGGAAACTGTGAGAACCAGATCAACATTCTACGTGAACAGAGAAGATAGAATAGTGTAAAAGTTGACAAACCAAGTATAAGGGACAAGAGAGCATAAACTTTAGTATTTCAGGTTTGGCCAATAAGACAATAAAATAGATCAGCAGAATAGTATGGTGGAAAATGGTTAGGGCTCCAGAACGAGGCAGGCCTGGGTTTGAATCTCAGCTTTTTCAATTAGGAGCTGGTGGCCTGAGAACTCAATCTTTCTAAACCTCTGCTTCCTTAGTGCCAAACGGGTTGAGAATGACTCTCTTGCACGTTGTGAAGACCTTGCACCTAGTTAAGTCTCCAATAAATGTTAGTGTCTTTCCTCTGTACAACACCCAGTTAAGTACAAAATTCCAACCATTGCCTCCCTCTTTGCCCATCTTGTTTCTTGAATATTATGATTTTTGTCTTGAATTTGTCATGCTTGACTATTTGCACTGACAGACCCCAGTATTGTTATTTTATCCAATTCTATTTTTTTTTTGAGCAAAATTTGACTCTGAATCTTGAGTTTTTAGACCTTGCATCTTAGCTTAGTCTTTTTGGCATTTTTGCTGTTTCTAAAAATTTTCAGTTTTCTCTTATGTCATTATTAACTGACAACAACAATAGAGTCTATAGAAAGGCAGACTAGCACAGAGTCAGGAAGGATAACAGGGTCAACATCCGAATATTCTCTTAGGACCAAGAGCTGATGGGGGACGTGATCCTACCTTGGTCACTCACCGCAGTCTCTGGGCTGCTGTGAACTTGACCTATGGAAACTCTTTGGCTGCATCTCATTGTGTAGGTTTTATAGCAACCTTGGATTTGGATCTCTGCCTTCTGCACTTCTCTTACACAGATTTGCATGCGGTGAGTTGATATACTGGCCTGGTGGGTGACTGAACAATGTGGGTATTTGAGATTCAGAGGAGGATGCAAATCTGACACAAAGAATGATTATCATTTCCTGCAACAAGAGCTGCATTAGCAAGAAAGAGGTGATAACATGGTGACGTGTCAGAAAAATGTTGGCAAGAACCTTGGAGAATAAAGTTCTCCTTAATATGTTTTCTTGTATGTAATTGCACCTGTATCAGCAAATTCTTTTTAAAAAAAAATCGGTAGATGACACATTTGGTAGGTCAAATGTCAATACTGAGCAGAATGTTAGAAAGTGCAATACTCTTCCAGGACACATGCTATTGATTTATTTTATTGAGCTTCTACAGGTCTATCGGGGCTATGCCTTGGTGGTTGTTTTCTTTCTTTTTTTAATATCTGAAAGCACAATTAAAATCCATTTATAATATCTGCTCAAATAAAACATCTGCAGATAACAGCCACAGAGTTTCCTCCTCCCAGCCAGCTTTTGATAAAGAACATATAATTTTGTATGTGCACATGTGCAACTTGCCTCACTTAGCCACCTGGGAGATAGTTGAAAATGAGTTGCCAAGTGTAGGGGGTAGGAGGGAGGGTGGTGGGCTTTCAAGTAAAGGTCAGATGAAGTTGTTTTGGAAGCCTTAGAGATTTTTAAAAGTAGTTCTGTAAGACAGAAGGTTCCTTCCTGTAGGTGGCCCAGGGCTTACTGAAGATTATAGGACCCCGAAGGAAGTCACACTCACATTAACTTGCTTTGTTTATTCAAGGAGTGTGTTGCTTTGAGAGTAAGTGCACCATAGATTGCAAGAACCTGGACATGCAGAAACCTAGAAAATGAAATATTCAAATCAGCAATTAATTTATGGCCACATTCAAGTTGCTTGTATATGATGTAAGAAGTTTATATATCACACTTGCCTCATGAATGTGCTTCATGTGATGTGATGTAATGTATTCATTCTTCTTCTGGGCCCCAATCTATGCGTTACCTTCATGACAATTCTACACTACATCAATGAATGTCCTTGAATATGTAATTGGTAAACAAAGTTCATAGGAAGTTAAGAAGTTTGGGAAAATATAAACTGAATAAATAAAGGAGAAAGTGGAAATTAGTATCTGCAAAAGGGCTTGGCACGGATGGAGTATTTATTCCTTTTAAAAGCACTGACAAATGACGAAGTAGGTGATCGATGATCAAGCATTGATGCAATTTTTCTTTTTTATTCTCTATTGATGTTGGTGCAAGAGACACAGCCTAAGACCAGAAGCCAGAAAAAAAAGTTCTAGTCTTAGCCCTTCCTCTTTTAAATGTCTTGCTTTCCTCCTTTTTCTCTCCTGTCATATGAAAATTAAAATACATAATTTAATATTTTCATTATAAAAATAATATGTTAAACATTACTGAAAAGTTACATATCTCCAGGCTGGTGAATGACACTAACGTGAAATAAATTTTTCTCTGTCAATTGTCTTGCTGATTAATTAGATGGTGGGCCCATGTCCAAATCATGAATCAAAGCCATGGCTCTTACAGGCCCAGGGAGTGAGAGAGAAAACAGTGGCTCAGGTCATTTCCCAGGACTTCATAAACATAAGCCTGTCCAATATGTTCACAATTTGATTTCTGGCTGTAACGTTCAAATACTAGACTATATGGTAGAAAAAACAGTCCCTAGAATTTGTCAGAAGGAGGAAAAAAAAGACCCTTTTAATGGTCTCCAGCTTCCAATTTATTTCCATATGCAAATTGAGGTAAATCTTTTCTAAAGGTTAGAAAGATGGTGAATTGTAATAGGAAGTTTAAAATATGACTGATGATGCTAATATATTTAACAGTTGACATCATCTTTTTTATGAGGTTTTGGAGTTCTTTTTTATATTTTTTAATTCTTAGAATATAAAACTTATAACCTTGGGGTTGCCTTTCACTCTTACCCATTCTCTTATGTATCATGTCATGTTTCAAGTCCCATGATTTATTTACTGCTCTTCTGCCCTATTCTCTTCAGTCTATTGTCTCCTACTTAAAGCCTTCCTCATTTCAGGCTCAAACAGCATATCATGTTATTTTATCAGGACCATATGGTCTTAGGTGACAAGTGATTTTAACATTTAAATGGAGGAATTACCTTCTGAAAGCTGCTTTTTAAAAATGAATTTCAAGGAAGTTTACTATGTTGCTTGACTTAGTCATTGACTAAATAGGATTTAAATTTTATTCACCTTCAATTACTATACTTATGAATTGACACAGTTAAATTGGAATTTCCCTTCCTTGCCTGGACTCAGTATTGAATGGTGAGCCAGTTATTATGCTACATTGAATTTGAGGCAGATGCAGCATTATCACCATTTACACATTCATTTTTAAATCATGGACTTTTGTACATAGTAGTTTTTTCTTTGCCTCATGTATTTATCTTTCTAAAGATAGTAGAGGCTCAGTGCACAAATTCATGTATGGGTGGGATTTGGCCAGCCTGCCCCTGATCGGGGCTGATTGGGGCCGGGCTGGTGGGGAGAGAGGGGACGTGGGAGGTTGGCTGGCTGGCCCCACCATAGAGAAGGGTGTGGGGGGACAATCAGGGGTGGGGCAAGCTTGGGGGAGGGGCCGTGGGCAGTTGGTTGGCTGTCCCTGCCCCTGATTGATCTCCCAGTTGAACTCCTGATTGAGGGGACAATTTGCCTATTAGGCTTTTATTATCCTATCTAATAAAGAGGGAATATGCTAATCAACCCTCACACTATCACAAAGATGGTGGCGCCCACAGCCAATAAGGAGGGAATATGCTAATTGACTGCCCTGCCCTCAAAGATGGCGGTGCCCAGTCCCCTCAGCCCTGCCTGGCTCCAGAGTCCCCCAGTTCCCTCAGCCCCCCAGCCTCCCAGGGCCAGCCCAAGGTGCAGGCAAGCCTCAGATGGTGGCTGCCCAGCCACCCAGGGCTGCCGAGGCTTGTGCTGCTGGCAGTGGCAGCAGCAGAGGTGTGATGGGGAATCACCTTCCCCTGATCACCGGGTTGCCTCCCACCCCTGAGGGCTCCCAGACTGTGAGAGGGGGCAGGCCGGGCTGAGGGACCCCCTCTCCAGTGCATGAATTTTCATGCACCGGGCCACGAGTCCTAATATATATAGAAACCCTGGGTCCATCACGACTGCAAAGATGACCAGTCCATCCTCCGGCCCTCAGGCTCCATTGATCAGGTGATGGCTAACAGGGGAATCGGGTCCCTCAGGCTCCAATGAATCTGTGGCAGCAGCGACTGGTGAGCGGGCAGAAGGCAGACCACTTGGTCCCTCCCACAGCCCGCAGGCTCCCATTCCATTGATCAGGGGACGGCTAACAGGGAACCGTAGTGAGCACACCGGTTCCCTGTTAGTCGTCCCCTGATCACTGGAACCAGAGTGAGTGGCTCGGGACTGGCGAACAGCTGGAAGGCAGGCCTCTTGGTCCCTTCTCTCGGCCCTCAGACTCCAATCAATCGGTGGCAGAGGCGGGGCGGAACTTGGGACTGGCTTCTTTAGTAGTCCTGCAGGTACCATCTCCAGAGGACAGGCCAGGTACCAACGGATCAGCGCCACCGGCATGATCCTGATAGTGCTGCCTCCTGGAACTCGGCCTCGGGCACTGCAGCCGCTTCCCCTCCCTAGACACTCCACAAGGAAGAAAGGCTATCGCCAGCAGCACATCTAGCGCTGTTACTGCTCTACAGCTCCAGCGGTTACCGCGCTCCCTGTGCTTCCTCCTGGGTGCCCGCCCCGCTGCAGATGAAGTGTGCGCACTGCACAGGGAAGGAGATATGAGTAGATAGCACACAGGCAATTAATTTCAAAAGATTTTGGACCAATCGTTTCCCTCATTGGCCTGTTGGTTTGTTCCTTTCTAAGTATTTCCTCAACAACCTCACAAAAGGAGCAGATACTAATAGGAATAGTCCATTAAGACTAATTAAAGCCATTAAACTTAATTTTGTTTGGAGATTTATTTGGAAATTTGGGACTCCCATTGAGACCATTGATGCACGCTGGGGAGCCCCTGAAATGACTGCTGTTGGGGGCTGGGACACAGTGGCTGCACCCTTAACCCCTGCCCTGTAGGCCTGGTACCACCTCTGAGGGGCTCTAGCACTCTCACTGCTCAGCTCATCATCACAGCTGCACCTCCAACCCCTCAGGTTGTGAGAGGAGAATAAGAGGGTGTGAACCGTGAAGGCCAAACTGGGAGACATTTTCACAAGAAGGTGGACCCAGCCGTCATTTTATGATGTGGTTTGTGAACCATTGAATGTCCCCCCCTTAAAATAAATCTTCAGGGTATGCCCAGTGCCAGGGAGCCCACGGGGAGCAGAGCCCTTAGATGAAAGCGTTCTGTGTGTTTCGGGGTCTCTGGAGGGTGTATGTCCCCTGGAGGGTGAACCCCAGGCTTCAGGGAGGCCTCAGACCATTGTTTGAACTTACAGCTCTCACAATGTGTGAAGGCAGGAAAACCTGTCGTGAAATTTGCATCCCGTCCCCAGGTGTTACAGGGCGACACACAAAGCTAAACGGGTGGAATTGGCATGGCGCCTCAGCTGACTGAGGCAGGAGAGTGCCCTGAATCCCTGGGCCTCTGTGATGGCGGGAGTCCTCGCATGGGGCCAAGGGAGGCAGAAGGAGGACCTGAGGAAGTGTGAGGGGCTCCGCTGCTATTGCTGAAGGAAGAGGCTGGATGCGGAGCCAGGAGCCAGTGGTTCTCCCGAGCCCCTGGGCAGAGCTGCGCCTGCCACACCCAGTGCTGCCGCTGTGTCCGCACCGACAGAACTGCCAGTCCCTCGGCTGCACTGCTGTCAGCCCATGTGTGTGGGCCTTCCTTACAGGAGGATGGAAACTGGCCCCCAGGGGGATGGGGTCAGAGCTCTGTGGGCAGTAAGCGACAAGTGGAGAGTTAGTGGCGGGGAGGGTGAGGCCAGCACTTCAGAAAGCGAGGTGCACTCAGGAATACACGGGGGACACTGAGCGGTGCAGGAACACGGGAGCTGGGCAGGCAGACAGCGGTGCTGCACGAGAGGGGAGGTGGTGCCAGAGGGCAGCGGGGGCAGTAAAACCCCCGTGGACTCAGCCAGCAGCAGGCCTGGGTCTCACAGGTCCTGTGGTCAGAGTGGCAGCTTAGCGGACCCTCTGCTCCAGCTCTCACACGCTGTGCAAGGCTGCGGTGAGCCGGGAGCTTCTGGCCCACGCTCATCTGGACACTGGCAGAACCCGTCCTGGGGACATCTGACTAGAGGCCCAGCTGCGTGCTGGCTGTGGACAGAGACCCCCTCAGGTCCTAGAGGCCACCCTGCTCCTTGCCACGGCTTCTCCAATCCCCAAGGGGGCCTCCCCCCGCAGCTGCCACGACAGAGCAGGACAGGCCCCAGGGAGCCGCGGGAGCCACATCACAGCTTCCTGGCTGGGCTGTTAGGAGCAGCCACGGCCTCTCCCACACTTGAGAGGAAACGTTCACACGAGGCAGGACACCGGGGCCACTGGGGCCTGCCCACCACGGACACCAGTCACCCTGGACCCCGTCACAGTGTTGCCTGGATCCTAAATGTTGGGAAACGTGTGACTCCCCCCAACTGTTTGTCCGAGGAGATGACGGGTCCATTCTCCATGGTCCCCAGGGGCAGGTGTCAGATCTCCCAGGAGGCCTTGCAGAGGCCATCTTGCTTGGGGGATTAGAGACTCAGATCTTTTTGTCAATGTGAAATGGTCCAAGTCTAGCATGTCAGACATAGATTCCACTCTAAAAAATGTACAAATGAACAAAACAAAACAAATCTGAGAGTTAGATAAGCCAGTGCAGTGTCTGTTGGCAGTGTCTCCTCAGAGGGGCCATCGGGGATCATTGGTAGAAATTCCGTCACCTGGGAACCCACAGAAAGACTGCTCAGGGCTAGAGAAAGCGCTGGAGATGTTCCCCGAATTAGTGTGTGACAATATGGTCCCCAATTTCTTTAAGAGAAGGGACGTCTTAGGCCTTACCATGTAGCCTCTGTTATGATATATTTACATCATCCTATATAATAAAAGCCTAATATGCTAAGTGCCCAGTGGTCCGGTCAGCCATTCAACCAATCAAAGCATAATATGCTAATGATATGCTAAGGCCGCTCAACTGCTTACTATGACATGCACTGACCACCAGGGGCAGATGCTCTGACCAGTAAGTTAGCTTGCTGCTAGGGTCCCCAGATCAGGACTGAGAGAGATGGGCCAGACATGCCCTGGAGCCCTCCCTCAGTCTTGACCCACCAGGGGGCAGACAGTGAGCCGAGCAATAAGGAGCAGTGAGCAGGTGGGCAGTAAGGAGTGAGGAAGAGGAATCCTGGACTGTAAGAGGCTGCAGGCTGGGCTGAGGTAACCCCACCCCCACCCCAGTGCACAAACTTCGTGCACCAGGCCTCTAGTATAGGATAGTTGCTCAAAGACTGAATATAAGTTAAATGAAATCTTGTTTCAATACAACCAAGTATGAAGACCATTTCTAATCAAGTTTCATTTAAAGCTATGTATTATAATGATATTCATTTAAAGGAGAAAAATTACAGTAATGATTATATTAAAAGTTAACAATTGTTGAGAATTCCAAACTGATCAGGAACTTCATGATGTTCACCTTTTCTAAAGCACATAGCACAGTGAAGTGGGCATTTGTTACTATCCTAATTTTCAGTTGAGGATTTGAGGCTTGGTAAGTTAAGAAACTGGCACAGGATCACACAAGTAGTAAGGGAGAGAGAAAAAATTTAAACCAGTTGCCCAGACCACATGTTCTGAAATTAGTACTCAACCCTTCCTCCTCAAACGTTGATTCCAGAACCAACATCAGCAGAACCACCTGGTGCCCGACAGAGGCACAGAATCCCAGGTAGAGTGAGAGATTCATAGTGCTGTGCTCAGCTTGTTCCCCGTTTTAGTTGTGAAGTTCCCCTGTCTCAAGAAACCTTTTAGTCTTGGGAAAATCCAAATGGTTTGTGATCCTAATCTGAGTCCCTGCCCCTAAACCAATGAATCAGAATCTGCATTTTAACTATTCCCTTGTCACTAAGATGCACATAGTAGTGGGAAGCATTGCTTTAAAAGTTTCATTCATTTAATGACTGTTTTCTGAAAAGATTTCTAAAGAAACTGAATCTTAGAACCAGCTTTCATTCTTAGCATTGAGAACAGCACAACTGACCCAGCCATACACAGTGCTCATATGGATTAAAATTCTGATTTATCTGTCTCCAGAAATTCACTTCTCCTGAAGGAAGTTGTTCCACTCCAAAGAAGAGACATTAAATGCCTCAGACTTAAGATGATTTGAGCTCACAGTGCTACAAAAACCGTTTAAAAATTGAAAACAAAATAGGAGAGAAAAGACTGTGGGATCATTCCCACTGATTGTAGCAAGAATGATGTAGGTTGTCAAAAAATTGTAATTTTATCTAAAAAAGTGTCATAGAAATGTATTGATATAGTACAGAACATGCCTGACATCTAGTCTTGGTTTGTATTCTCCCTGGATTAGGAAGCTGCATCACTTTATTAGCGAAGGCACACTTGTCATACCTCGGTTTAAATGGTATGGCTTGTTTAATAAGCCTTTCATATTTCACTTATACACTTTTATGTCTAGGATTTTGCAGATAAAATTCTCCCAGCATGTGAAATCTCAGGGGACATAGCTAGAATACTGAGAAAGTTGGCAGTGACTATTACTATCTTAGAGCATAGATTAAAAACAGTTAGACATGGAAGAGACCTTGGGGAAAATATAGCCCATTTATTTTATGAATTAGGAAATTGAGACCTATCAGAGTTAAATGACTTCCTATGGCTATCCAGCCAGTTCATAGTGCAAACAGGCCCAGAATTGAGAGTGGTTGAGAACAGATTGAACATTATTAGGTTTGCCTTGAGTGTTCCTCATGTTATTTGAAATATAAATTAACAACCTACACTGAAAGAAAAGTTTAGGCTCTTACTGAAAAATTATATTATTGCAGATATCCATTTAAGTCAAGGTGGAATATGACATTGCAGAGAGCAATGATGATTTCTCCCTTTTCCACTCATGATCAAGGCAGCATGAAGTTAGTCAGCAACAAGGAGTTTGAGCCTCAGAGAATTATGTTCCACATTCGATTTAATTTTAATCTAGGAAAATTAATTAACTGTTCTGTATTTTACTTTTATTATCTGTAAAGTAGTCTCTAAAGCAGTTCCCTTCCTGACTAAAAATGATCACTGGAAGGAAGACATGACTAACGTATGGCACTACAAAAGGGGCATAGAGAGGGGGCTTTCTCATAATTATGTAAATGTTGCTGCTACAGAGGAGAATGGGGGAGTGTAAGAGGGGGAGTCTGAGGCATGAGGGAGATCAGCAGCAGCAAGATAAAGGAAAGGAAAAAGAAACTATAATCAAAATTTAAAAGTCTTCATTTTAAACTCAGAAAGAGAGCAGAATAAGACAAAGCATTGAGAAAAGGAGCAAAAGTAGTAAAGGTTTTGAATTTTAAAGAAAGGAAACTGCAAACTTGATAAGGAAAGTAGGACACCTTTAATTCTCTGCAGCAAGATTGAACTCCTTTTATTTTTTAAAGAAGCGTTGATCTTTAGGAAGGTTTGGTACAATTGTGTGCAAGGAGCTATCCAGAAAGTACTTTTTCTCAGGAAAATCTTGATTAGAATGCCAATGAAGATGACATGGGTGACCCTGGCAGTCAGAGATGCCAGGCATGAAAGCATGTGATGTCATTTCTAGGAGTGGACATACTATGATTTATTTGTGAAGGAAATTTCTGGAGAAGAAAATGAACACTGCTGCAAGAACTTTACCAAAATGCCATGAAGCAGCAGCAAGATAAGACTGCTTACATATTATTTACAAATGAAATGCCCGCTAGAGGAGACATATACCTATAATGAAAAGGCATCAGAAGATTTTGTCTACTGAGTATGAAACTGGGTTGTCCTTAGGTGTAGACAAAGGTATATAAGTATGAGGGAACATTTTTGGCTTAGGGCCACTAGAATAAAAGATCTACTCAGCAACTTACCTCTGTGAGTGCCTGAAGACAGACTGGGCAGCCATGCATTGGCCATAAATGCAGGCCCATGTTGGATTGAAGGATGAGGGTTCCTTCTTCCCTCAATGCTGGAGGTGAGAGGCAAGCGGGCACAGAAGCATACAACAATTTGTATAACAATTTGTGAACTCTGTGCTAGCAAGGGGGTTGCGGGGAGATTTACTCCAACAGTTTACACTCAGACTAGGATTTAAAACACATTCAGGAAGCCACCTGGAAGAAAGGGAAGTATGGAAAGAATAGCACCCAAATAGATTTATCCAGAATTTTGCATACTAATAATAGACATTAATGTTCAATAAATGCCTATTATTAGTATTGAAGTAAAGTTTGCCAGAAGTTACAAAGTGCTTAAGGTCATTTAATAAGTAAATTCTAGCTGTGGCTATCTTACTTTCCAAGGTTGAGAGAGCAAAGCAAGTTAAAGGTGCAATGAATCACTTGCTTCCTGCTAACTTATTATCCAACAGACAGGCTTTGGCCATTTAATGAAAATTACATTGGTTCCTCACGTGGCCACTCCCCCAAATCTGTTCCCGATAACTTTATACCTGACTTCTTCAGCAGATGCCTGCCTCCTCCTGCAGACACCCACCACTCACTCTGCTCTTTGACTTATATCCCAAACGCTGCTCTGATTCTGCCATTTCCCCCTAAAAATTCTCCAAGTCTTTCTAATGCTGCTAAAATAAAGTCCCAAACACCCAAATTGGCTTGTTCCAGTCAGGACTTACGTAATTTGCCTTTCCCACCATATTTCTTATGAGTTCCCCACATAAACTCCTAGTCCTGAGGACCCAGCCGGTCAGTGCGTTAACTGATCCCTGAACAAGGCTTGAGCAATCCTATTTATGTTCCCTGAACACATGTCCATACCCCACAGTGTTTTTTTTGACCACATCTACAGCATCCTGCTATGAAGCCTCTCAACTTGATAGAGCTTACAATCTTGAATGTTTGGAATTTACAAAAGAAGGCCAGCTGTGTTTAATTCTGTATGGTCATATCTTATATCTTCAGATATAATAATAACCCCTTGGGGCATGAAGACAGTATTTCTTTGTCTGTAGGGATTGAACATGAATAAATAAATTCCACAAGAAAGACTGGGGAAGGGGAATAAAGAAGAATGGTGAAGACTAATGAAAAATAAAAACTAAACATGTGAGATAAGCAGAGGAAAAATTAAAAAATCACCAAGACTTACATAACTTGTTAAAACACATGGTTGACTCAAGAAAGCCCATCTAAGGGACTGAAGATGATTAGTAATTATAGGGAGATTTCCATTCTCTTGCTAGCAGACCCAGAGTAGATACGACCCAGGAGATACTGAATATATGCTAAAAACTCTGAGTTTTAGGAACGGTGAAAGTAATCCGTATAACTTTTATGGGAACCACAGAGAAGGGTGAATTGGAATAAATGCACAATGAAAGAGAGACTCACTGTTCCTGGCGTGGATTATTAATTCTGTGAATGGTGGAGGTTTACCAGTTATGCGACTGCCTTAGCACAGAAATGATGTCAATGGGAGTGACCAAGGGCAGTCAGTCTTTGAGTTGGCTTCACTTCTTTGGGCTGCGAGGCTAAGTCACATTGATGTTTATTTTTTTTCCACTCGCTCTTCCCATTCCATGGTAACATAAAGGCCACAGGCATCTCTGGCTACAGCCAGCTCATGAACCTACAATCTTTCTTCCCACCACTAGGCTGGTGTGTGACTTGTGTTTCCCCTTAAAGATTATCATGAAAAGAAATAAGACGATAGTGAGCTCTGTGAAGTCTGTGGTGCACCACGCATATATGTGCACATAAGAAATATGTCTCACTGTGATCTCCATTTCTGGGTACTACATGACTAATGGTCTGAAGGGACATTTACTGCATTATAGAAAAAACTGCCCCAGCAGGGATTGACAAAATAAAAATTACATATGACACAAAGTATTGGAGTCTTTCTGTAGAAGGGAGAGATAATATCCATACCATATGCCACGGAAATTCACTTACAGGAGAAAATATACAGCAAACAGAATTGGGGAATTATTATTCCCCACCAAGAAAAGAATTGTTGGTATCATGGCATGGGAATGAAAGAGTTTCGTAGATGTGGCATTTTGTCTTGGAAAGGAGAAAATCTAAAGACGGATGAAGAAACCCAAGGGCGGGGTGGGTGATTAAATGGTGAGGAGAACACTCCGTGGGAGAAATATTTTTAAAAGGCAGAGAAAAGTCAGTAAGAGAGGAAAATAAAGCAAGGCAATTTAGAAAAGAAATAGGTCTTTTGTACTGGGAAAATATCTTTATAGACACACAAGGGAAAGAGAAATTACCTGAATAACAGATTTAAAAACAAATGAGAAAAACCTGCCTTAGAGCACCAGGGTAATGGGAAAAGAAGCTGAAGATAAACCTGAGGAATGGCCAGTGCCCAGAGAGATGCCTCAGGTTGCACTGCTGCTGGGCTTCCTTCTCTCTCTCTTCTCTCTCTCTCTCTCTCTCTCTCTCTCTCTCTCTCTCTCTCTCTCTCTCCCTCTCTCTCAATGGGAGTGATCAAGGGCAGTAAGACTTTGAGTTGGCTTCACTTATTTGGGCGGTGAGGTTAAGTCACATTGATGTTTATTTATTTTTTTTCTCTCTCTCTCTCTCAAGCACACACACATATGTTTAAAATAAGTCACTAGGAATGTTTTGTATTGTAATTTGCAAGGAGATATGTGGTCAACTGATTCTACAAGATACTTGAGGGATTTGCCAAATCAATTACTGCTAGTGTTCTCGTTTTATTTTTTAAAATATATGTGTTTAAACAAACATGTCCAGTTGCAAGCAAAAAGAAAAACCAAAGAAGCGTGGCGGAGATCTGGGTAGAATGATGATGCATGTCTTAATCTTGGGGCCTGGGTTTACGCATCTCTTCACACCCAGGCTCTGTCTGGCAGATGGTGACTGCTCAGAAAGTTCTTCTCCCACGAACAGACTGGTAGGAGTTTTGTAATTCTACCTTCAGTAACATCATGAAAAGGTAATGAAAAGAGGGAAAGAAAAGATGTGTGAGCTATATGCTGCACACCCACAATAGAGGAAATATTTTTTTCTTATCTTCATTTTTCTTTTTGTTTTTAAGGAAAAGGCACATGGACCATGGTGTAACTCCATTTACCTTGACATTTGTCCAAAATTCAGATTTCCTTTCTCTCATCCATCAGTTCCACAACAATGATTGCACTCTCACTTTATTCAAAGCACAATTGTGAGCACATTTTACTGAGCCTGACCTCATTGTTACATATAATGGGAGAAAAATGAATTGAGACATTAAAGGCTCTTATCCTGTCGACAGACCATAAAGCTGGTGATTGTCCTTTGGTGGAGACTGCAGACAGAAGTGAGAGCAGACAAAAATGGAGGGAGGACCTGTTGAAACTGAAAAAGCCCACAAGGGAAGCTGATGTTTGGTGCCCCCACATCTCTTTTTTGTGGCTTCCTTTTCTGGAAAGTTCTGCTATACTCTTCCATGCTGCCCCTTGTTACTCACACCCTTGAGTAGCCTTCTATAGGGCATCTTCAATGATTACCTTCCACTTCTCCCTGTTCTAGTCTGCCCTTCCAGAGTTGTACCTTATTATCGGTGCTTTCCCTTCTGTAAGGGCATAAACTGTGGTAAGCCAAGGATGATACACATT
Source organism: Myotis nattereri (assembly GCF_964212035.1). NCBI lineage: Eukaryota > Metazoa > Chordata > Mammalia > Chiroptera > Vespertilionidae > Myotis > Myotis nattereri. The sequence goes on along the minus strand of NC_138076.1, from coordinate 37,055,409 downwards.
GATGCTGATAGTATATTTTATGACATATAGTTTGAAAATCGTTTTTACACATATGTTCTTTGGTGTTCACAAGAATCTGGATAATTTCAGGCAGTCGCTGCTATCCTCATTTTGTTGAGGTGTAGATCATGAAAGTGAGATGTTTAACATTAACCACATGCATAGAAAGAGGTAAAGTTTGGAGCTGAACCCAAGTTATTTGATTGCAAGTTGACATATCTTAAGCCTCCCAGTAATAATTCATCTGAAAAAATCTTGCTTAACCACTTAGTCATCCAGAATGGTGATTTCAAGCTAGCTAGCTAGTATCATCATTTTGTGGTTGTGGAGTACTACCAATTATGAAAACTGAGTTTATAAGACCCTAAATTTTGGAAGGGAAATAAGCATAGAAAATAATATGGTAGATAGAGTTCTTAAAATATCCAAATCAGGAAATCTTTGGACAGGGCAGAATATGTGGTTTCTAAATGTATAGTAATTTGATTTGATAAAAAGGTAGGCTGCCTGACAAGTCTATGAAGTATGGGCCAATATGATTATTATTTAACTGAAATAGTAAAATAAAAAATGTGGTATAGTCATATAAGTGAGGCAACAAACTATTAACAAATACAAAAGTAATAAATCTGAAGGAAGTTATAAGAAGAATAAACATATTATCATTAAAATAAGTAATGATTGGACTAGGGATGACAGAGAATGAGGTAAATTTCTGTTTTCAAGGTCATGATGAAAACTTAGAGCATTTAGAGTTCAATATCAATAACTATATAAGGGGAATAATTTGTTTAAAGAAGAAAAAATAGAATGGGTAATGAATCATTAATATCCTAGCCATGGTGCATGTAAAAAAATGAAACTAGACCACCAAGTTACACCATACACAAGATTAAACTCAAGATGGATAAAAGACTTAAACATAAGCTGTGAAACCATAAAAATCTTAGAAGAAACCATAGGCAGCAAAATCTCAAATATATCTCATAGCAATATATTTACCAATACATAGCTTAGGGCAAAGAAAACTAAGGAGAAAATAAACAAATGAGACTACATCAAAATAAAAAGCTTCTGCACAGCAAAATAAACTATCAACAAAATGAAAAGAGAGCCCACTGCATGGGAGGACATATTTGCCCATGATACATTCGATAAGGGGTTAATTTCAAAATATATAGGAAACTCATACAACTTAACAAAAAGAAGATAAACAATCCGGTTAAAAAATGGGCAAAATACCTAAATAGACATTTCTCCAAAGTGGACATACAGAAGGCCAAGAGACATATAAATATGCTTAAGTCACTAATCATCCTAGAGGTGCAAATAAAAATGACAATGAGGTATCACCGCATACTTGTCAGAGTGGCTATCATCAACAAATTCACAAATGACAAGTGCTGGTGAGGATGTGGAGAAAAGGAAACTCTAGTACACTGCTGGTGGGAATGCAGACAGTGCAGCCACTGTGGAAAACAGTATGGAGTTTCCTCAAAAAATTAAAAATGGAACTCCCATTGGACCCAATGATCCCACTTCTAGGAATATATCCTAAGAAAACAGAAACACCAATCAGAAAGGATATACGCACCCCTATGTTCATAGCAGCACAATTTACAATAGCTAAGATTTGGAAACAGCCAAGTGCCCATCAGCAGATGAGTGGATAAAAAAGCTGTGGTATATTTACACAATGGAATACTATGGCAATAAAAAAGAAAGAACTCTTAACTATTTGCAACAGGATGGATGGACCTGGAGAGCATTATGCTAAGTGCAATAAGCCAGTCAGTGAAAGGTAAGTATCACATGATCTCTCGCATATGTGGAATCTACTGAACCAAATAAACTGATGAACAAAATAGATCCAGAGACATTAAAGCATAGAACAGACTGATGAATCTTAGAGGGAAGGTGAGAGAGAATGGATGGGTGGGAAGAGATCAACCAAAGAACTTGTATGCATATATACATAACCCATGGTCACAGATAATAGGTTGTTGAAAGCCGGGTGCCGGGGGTTGGGGGCAGGGGTGGGCTAGAAGAGGTCAATGCGGGGGGGGGGGGGGAAGGGGACATATGTAATACTTCCAACAAGAAAGATTAAAATATAATAAAAAATAAAATCCTTATTTAGAGTAGATCACAAAGAAAGAATAATACAATAACCTGGAGAGAAAACATTTTTTTTTTAAAATCTACAAAGAAATGTAAAGGAAGGACAATTGCTCTCTCTTTGAAGCAAAAATAACATGATTACATTTAACTAGCGATTCTGTTACTGTGTGAGAATGGCGGGCTTTGGGGAGTAAACTGAAGGCATGGCTGGGAAACCATGCAATCTGCTTCATCCCCTCTTCAGGCTAGAGACTTGGGAGGGACAAGCCATTGCTTGACAACAAGCAGTCTTTCATGCTTTGAAAGCAGGTGGCTGTGTGCGAAACTCAGAGCCTTGCATAGTCCCTTTCATGAAGGTCAAGTTCAATGGTTCCTGTGCACAGAAACCTCACGAGCCTGTAATAAAGCCTCTCCCCTTGACCCTGCTCCACGAAGACTTCTGGATTTCTACACACCCTGTACTCCTCTGAGCTCATCTTCCCTCCCGCTCTCAATGGGGGAGAAGATTGGGCTCACTCGTAAACTTGAAAACTCAGCTCATTTCTAATAAGTTCAAGTTTTATGATTTAAAAATCTTTTATCAATAAATAAAGGTCAACCATCTGGCAGCAATGTGTCTATTTGGCTCCACTTTGGTTTTCTACACTATGTTATAAAAATATTACAGTCTAGTATGACATTAGCAAAGTGTGACATCTGGGCTTATACAAAATATAAGAGTTGGCAGGGGGACTAATTTCCCTTCTGAAAAATTGCCATGGCACAAAGGGACTGAGGACAACTGTACGGCTGAGAATACAGCCCTGGACATTGCTGTAATTCAGCCAGCAGCATCCTCCAGAACGTCTGCCTGGAAGGCGGAAGGGGCCTAATTACCCCAGAGGATCACCGTGATGGATTGCCCTGAGCCTTTGAGAATGGAGGCTATTTTAACAAAAGAGGATTTTTTCCCTTCCTACAGTGCTAGGTGGTCATGCATTCAAGAATTAAATGAGACTGCTTCAAGAAAAAAAATACTGTATGTATGGCAATAGTAAAGCTGGGCAGCTTTTCAGTGGCTTTAGATGTTAGAGCATTTACTTTGAGGGTTAAAAATGTATAATTAAATTTTGGCATCGTTTTTAGGTGGTAATAATTTTTATTAAATTTCTTTTTTGTTGACCCCTTTTATGAGTTCAAGACAAATGGCACATTTATTTTTTCCCCTTAGGCTCTCTGGGTACATTGTAATGCACAGTAATCTAAAAGATATCGAGTCACTGACAAAATGAATACATTGCATCTGGACAGGATGGTTGTGCAATTTCACTTAGAAGCTAATTTGTTTTTTGTTAAGAAAAGAGAGAGGACCAAATTTAAAGAAAATTTTTCACCTCACCTCTGACACTCTATTTTTGTGGATATTCAGGTACCTTTAATGGCTCGTGGTACTCATCAGTGGGAAATGATAATAGCAATTTTTCACAGGGGTTAAAAAAATCCCTAAATTTTTAAGAAGTTTGGATAGCTAAAGCTATAATGCCTATTTAGGGAAAACTAGGATGAAAAATGATCAGCCAGAAACCCCAATTATTGAAACTATAAAAATTAAAAGATTTTCTTAAAAGAGAGGAGAGAGAGAGAGAGAGAGAGAGAGAGAGAGAGAGAGAGAGAGAGAGAGAACAGTTGTCTAGGTATGTGCCCTGACTGGGAATATAACCCACCACCTTCTGATGTAGGGGAAGATGATCCAACCATAGGAGCCGCACCTGTGAGCACCTTTCTCCAGGGACCACATCTAGGAGAAAGAGAACAAAGGGTGTCCTTCCCTCCACAAGCCCAGGCACTTTCGGAGCCCATCGGAGAATGAAGGAGAGGGGAGTTTAAGCATTTCCAGTTTCCACCTGAGGAACTCAGCTTGGAGATGTCCCTTGGCCAATGAGGCAGTAACGGACAACCAAGCCTGGAGGGCAGGGCCCTGGGCTCCTCCAGTTCAGCTCTTCTCAGCTAATTACCACCACCCAGACCAGGGGGCTTTATCATTTGTTACTTTCACACCCACAAACCTCATAACCTCCCATCATTTCATAATTATAAAGATGCAACACATTTTTTTTAAAAAAAATCTGGGGAACCTGTGAGAGGCAATGAGCGCCTTTTGCAGTGAGATTTTCCTGCCCTCAATTAGACGAGACTGAGATTTTTCTTGTTCTCCTACACTTAATATTTTCCTTCTTTCCTCAAAGGATTCTCAAGATAGAAGAACATCCTGGGATAACTCCCAGGGGTTGAAGGTTACGGGTGTTCCCAGCTCACCCAGTGCACTTGGAGACTCGATGGGAAATGACCTGAGCTGCCCTTGAGAGAATACACATGTCCCATCTTGACGTTCTCCCACCTTAATCTCTGGCTCCTGGCAGCTGTCTCTGTTGCTGCTTTGCTGGCAGGTAAGCTCCAGGCTCTCCCTCAGTGCCTGTCAGTCACGGCAGGCTTCAATGAAGAGCCCCTCCTCCAACCTCTTCTAAGACTGAGGGTTCACACGTGAGATACATAATCAGACTGGGAATCAAGGCAGTGGTTGATGCCAGCACTGCATGCTACCAGGAACACATTTTCAAATCAGAACTCTCCTGTCCCCTTTCTTTTTATTAATATCTAATTTGCATACCATAAAATTCATAGTTTCGGAGTATGAAGTTCACCAGTTCTAGAGCATTTTCACCACCCCAAAAGTAAAACCATAACCATTAAACATTGCTCCCATTCCCTTTTATTCCTTTCTGATGGCAACCACTAATCTACATTTTATCTTGATGGGTTTTCCTCTTTTGGACATTACATATAAGTGGAACCATACAATATGGAGCCTTTGTACCTGGCTTCACTCACTCAGCATAAGGCTTTCAAAGTTCATGCAGGTTGTAGCAAGTGTCAGAATTTTCTTTTTAAGGCTAAATAATAGTCTATTGTATGTGTAGAACACAATTCACTTATCCATTCATCCACTATGGACTGTGGACACAGCTGAGTGGTTTCCACTTTTGACTATTAAAATAATGCTGCAGGAAATAATTTTTGTACAAGTTTTTGTGTGACTGTATGTTTTCAATTTTCTTTTATGGCTAAGGGAACAGAACAAGATCCCTGCCTTTTAATCTTTGTTTTTCTCTTTCTATTTAAAAAATATATTTTTATTGATTTCAGAGAGGAAAGGAGAGGGAGAGAGAGAGATAGAAACATCAATGATGAAAGAGAATCATTGATTGGCTGACTCCTGCATGCCCACAACCTGGGCATGTGCCTGGAACAGGAATAGAACTGTGACCTCTTATGGGTCAACACTCAACCATTGAGCCATGCCAGCTGGGCCTTTTTATTTTTTTAAGGGAGCAGGTGTGTAGTAGGAAGAATATGGATTTGGGAAGGGGCATGAAAAATTGGCTACAATTTTCATCTCTATTATCTCATCTTTCAATCTCATTTCTTCATCTGCAAAATGAAAATTTCAAAAGGATAATGTGGTTTAGGTGAGATGTTAATCTTTTATAGAGTGAATATATCCTGATTCTTTAACCTTAACCTTAGTTTCTACCAGTTAACCACTAAAAATTCTAGCTTACTTTTGCCCAAACATAGCCAAGAGACTAGAGGTCCTACCATTTGCTTTGTCATACAAATTATACTACTCCTTTGAGATCCGCTTAGTTGACCTCCATTTTTTGAGGATGATCTGAGTTATTTTCTGAATTGAATCCCTTGGGGCCCACCATTGTGTGAATGAAGGCTAATCCTGACAGTGGTATGGCCTCCATTTCTCAGGTACCTGCTGTCCCCCAGGATCCAGCCCAGAAGCAGGGGACATTCCCCAGGCCTGGACTCTGTATATTCTATGTTTACACCCACCCCTCTTCTAATGACATAGTAATGATTTGAGCAACCTGATTGTGCCTTGTATTTCAAACCTTAATTAAGAGATAATGAAAGAAAGAAGGAAGAAATGAATATATCTTGGAAGACTTTTGTGGGGAGGGAGACTGGAACTATACTGAATGTACTGCAAGTATTGTCAAATTTAATCCTCACAACAGTCCTATAAGATAGGCACTTTTTTTCAAGATGGGAAGAATTGAGATCAGAGATGTCAATTAATTTGTTGAAGTTCATAAAGCTAGTAAGTGGCAGATTTGGGGTCTAATCTTAGATAAGTCTGATTTGAAGACTTATTCTTTCCATAAAACTGTGGACTGAAGGGTCATAAGCAACATCTCACTTTACAACAATGTTATGTAAAATGTGACATTTTCCTCAACTTTTTCTAGGTTATGCTGTAGTTAATGGGAAATCCCCAAATCTCAGGGGCTTATAGAAACAAAGGTTTATTCTTCCTCACATTGGGTATAGATCTACTCTTCATGTCTTCTTCATTTGGGGTTTATGAAGTAGGTGAAGCCCTACTGGGATGTGCCTTTCTTGTCACTGAATGCAAAGAGCACTGGCAGAACCATGCCACAGCAGTCTTATGTCAATGTTGTATAAAGAATATTCCTCACACAGGGAGAGCCACTCTCGAGCAGTGATTGGTAGAAAATGCAGTAAACGTTTGAACAATGCAATCTTCTATGTGTGACTTCCATGTACCATGCATAGCGTAGGAAAAGTAGAAATTTTGATACCATGCTTTCCTGGACTTTTCCCTACCTTGACGGCTCTTCTTATACCATTTTCTCTTGTTGGTTCTTCCTCTTCCTCTATCTAGCCTGAGTGTGTATCCTAGGATGCTTTCCAGGCTCTCCTCTCTCTCTACACTCAAACTCCAGATGACCTCATCCTGCATGGCTTTAATTACTCTCAACTTGCTGATAACTGTCTAATTTATCTTTCAAGTCCTGCCCTCTCTCCAGACTCCAACTGCCTTATGTTATCTCTACTTGGAATTCTAATGTACAGCTCAAATGTAATACATCCAAAATGGAACTTCTGATTACTATCCATCCCCACCCTGGCTGGCAATCTTCCCTATTGTAGTAAATGGTACCATCCTCCCTCCAGTTACTTAAAGGAGAAATCTAGGGTCCCTCCCTTTCCCTCACTCCCAAGTCAAATTCATCAGTAACACGCGCTATTTACATCTCTCAGATAGTTCTCTAAAATGTCCACATCCCTCAGTTATAAATGCCAACACGAACTCAAACCACAATTACCACTCACCTTGATTATTGCAATAACCAACCAATTAGCTTTTGTACACTTCTTCTCTTCTGCCAAACACTCTTTCTTCACAAATTAGTCAGAAAGTATAAATTGGGTTTTATCTATTTCCTTCTGCCTAAAACCTTCTAAAGATTTAACATTATCTTTAGACTACAACAACAGCAACGCATTTAATGTCATGGGTTACAAGACCCTGTGTGATCTAGCAATTGCCCACTGTATGGGTTGAATAGTCTCCCTTCAATATTCATGTACACTTGGAACCTCAGAATGTGGCTTCATCTGGAAATATATTTGCAGATGTGTATGTTAAGATGAGGTCATGATGGAAGAGCCTGGCTCTGAATCTAAGCCAGGTATCATCACAAGAAAAGAGACACAGAGACATTAAGGAGACACATAGAGATGACGAGCATGTGAAGATGGAGGCAGATAGTGGAGGAATGCAGTTATAAAGCAAGGACACCAAGGATGGCTGTCAGCCTTGAGCAGCTAGGAGAGGGGCATGGAACAGATTTTCCCTCAAAAGCCTTCAGAATGAAACAAATCCTGCTGACACCTTGAAATGAGTTTCTGGCCTTCTGAACTGTGGGAGGACACATTTCTCTTATTTTAAACCACCCAGTTTATGGGAAGTTGTTAGAGCAGTCATAGGAAACTAACATGATTACCTCTTCTTGCCTCATTTTACCCTTGCCCCCATGCAGTGATGCCACACTGGCCTTCATTTTATCCCAAACCCTAGTCTCACCTCAGGGACTTTGCACTTGCTCTCCTCATTGTGTCCCAAAGCTATTGCCAGGACTAGCTCCTTTATAGCAAATATGCCTCTGCTTACACTACAATAACCTCCGATGTTAGTTCTACATGTCTACAGTAATATCTTGACTTGGATGTATTCAGAAAGCCTTCATAAATTTATTTATTTAGTGTCACCTATTTATATACTTAAGAAATCCAAAGCTTGGGATGCACATATGAGTGAGGCATCTTTTAACAGTAGATTCATTTGGTTCTAAGTGTGGTCAGATAAGATGGGCACAGAGGTAAGGATAGGAGGATATTACTCAGTACATGATGAAATTCATAAAACTTCAGGATGAACTGATCCTTTGGGATATGTTTTCCTCTCTTTAAAAACCAGTGGCAGTAAATTCCCTCCTACTGTGGTGATGTCACAGAAATAAAACGCATCCATGTCACAGAGCCACAGAGGAGATTTTCAGGGTGAAGGCAATCAGAACTTTCAGAACATATACGTTGGAAGAAAGCAAATTTTTGAATTAAAAAGATAGATTTCATATCATTTCTAAACTCTAAAAAATGGCTGGCGGAGAATCAAAAAAGTCTCTAATTTGGATTAAAATCCAGATATGAGATCATTTTGATTCCAGGACAGAGATGGCAGGGCCTCAAGGTGAGCTTGTAAATACAAATTACGTAGAATTCTGATGACAAAGGAGAAAGTTCACGTGGTGTGGAATATTGGTTCTCCCTCTTCTGGCTTGGTCACACCAGGCTATAGCATTTGTTTGTTCCCAGTGAGAAAAAAAAGTGGAAATAAACATATGAACCAAACTGTAGCTTATTTTTGTAGCTTGAATGCGTATTTGTATAATTAAGCTTAACTATCCAATCAAACTGAGTAGACTTCTCATTTCATTGGTCTGCGTGGTTATTCTTTCAGAACACTTTATAAATTCTTAAATCAAAGAACCCTTTCAAGTAGCATATAAATACCAAAACTGAGTTACCACTGATTGTTATAGGCTAATATCTGGTGCTCCTATCAAACCTATAAATCAATAGCATTGGTAATAGGGAAAGAATCCTAACAACTTCACTACCCATTTTAGGAAACAAAACATAGCCCCTGTTCAGTGGGGTAAGTGTTTTATGGCTCACATACCTATAACCTCTCCCAACAATGGCTCACCACAGACGTGTTACTGATTCTGGAAAGTTTTCTGTGGCTACACGGCAGCCCTTTAGCTCTGTAACCTTACCATAATATCAGTTCTTACCCTGGGTTCTACCTATGTAGTGGGGATGCATTTCAGAACCAGGAGGGTCTTTGTGAGCACCTTGGTGAAATTGCCCAGGTGATTCACTCAGTAATGTCTCCGTTCTCCCAAGTTCAAACTCTTGATATAATACATGGCACCAATTGGTCATGCTCATGCTTATATCAGAACTGAGCTTTTTAAACTTTCATAAACATGCTATCAACCTTTTTACTTAATTTGTTTTCCATAAAAATTGGGCAGGAATTTTTACTCTCTTCAGTTGATGGAACTAGGGATTCCTTATGGCTGACTTTCTACTGGGGCATAAATGCCTTGGACTCAGGTTAATTTTAGATTAGTCCTGAATATGGAGACTGTGTAGAACTTCAGACAACTAGCACTATAATAGACTGAAAAGTGCACATTAATAACAAATTTGTATGGACCTACTGTAGACATAATCCTGGGGAGGGTTGACCATATTAATACAACCCTATAGGGTTAGGTAAACTCTGATGCGCATTTTTGAGATGAAACATCTGAAGCATAAACACATTAAGAACCTTGCCTGAGTGTGCACAGACCTAGTAAATACTAGAGTGAAGCCAAGTAGAAGAATTCCCATCAGATGAAGAGATGAAACTATACATAAATTTCTAGGTTCACTTGTCTCGCTGCCCAAAACCATGGGCCCAGTGTCTGCAGGTGCTGGTCTGTTCATGGTTGCATCTAAATTCACATGCTCTAAAATCTCTAAGAGAAGAAGCCAAGAGCAAAGTGAGGTTCTTTTCACTGTGTATAGGAGAGCAGGTTGCTAATGGCCTGGAATATACAGAGAGGAACAATAAAAATAAAAGAAGGAAAAATTTAGGATTTCAATGAAGAAAAGTGATTGGAAACAACCAGGTGCAATAACAAATTCCTTGTGAAAAATAATCTGCTTCACCAGATTTTAAGACTGGAACATGTGAAAATGCAGAATTATTTTTATTATAAATCTGCTACCTCTGGGGGCCCGCTTGGAGGAAGCCATGCAGCATTGATGCTCTTCGGAGTGTGATAGATACGCTACACTGTGAAAGTATATTACCCATTCTGGAGTAGAAAACAGCCCTTCAGGCACAGGTCTCCAGAGGGCAAATTGTCTTTGCCTTCCATCACTACATTCTGTTTCCTTTACCAATTTGCTTGTTAATTTTTTCTGAGCTTTACTTAAAGAATGAGCTAAAGCAAACAAATCATGCAGCTAAATTAAAATAATGTTATATTCTTAAAAGCTTTTAATTTATACTTTTTTTCTCCTATTTTTGAGAAATACTAAACTAAGTCAAAGGCCTCCCTTTTATAATTATAATTTCAGCCCATTGATTTGTTGTTTTCCTTTTCCAGATGCTAGCGGGTGTATTATATATATCTCATTGAACCAATGCTTTTATATTTTAGGTAAACACAGAATGCCGCATTTGATTGAACTGTGAGTCAAATAGTCCTCAAGCCACACACACATCTCAACATTCCTTTATGCTTAAATCATTCTAAATGCTCAGAGTAGATCACAACAAACATTGACATAAAAATACAAGTGAATTTTTATTAATTAATTTTAGTGCTACATATTTCTTCTCTTTCAGGATAATTTGAGTATCCTTTTCTGCTATTGTTTTAGAAAATTAAAACCCCAAATAAGAATCTGAAATAAGAATTTGGTTTACCTTTATCTTACTCCATACATAAAAATAAACTCATAATAGCCCTGGCCAGGTGCCTCAGTTAGTTGGAGACTCATCCACACACCAAAAGGTTCTGAGTTTGATTCCTGGTCAGGGCATATACCTAGGTTGTGGGTTCAATGTCTGATTGGAGAATGTACAGGGGGAAACTGATCAATGTTTCTCTCTCTCTCTCTCTCTCTCTCTCTCTCTCTCTCTCTCCCTGTTCCCCTCTTTCTAAAAAAAAAAAAAAAATCAATTTAGTCATATCCTCGGGTGAGGATTAAATAAAACTCCAACTCAAAAATAGATTAAAAACTTCAACATAAGACCTGAAACTGAAAACTCCTAAAGAAAACAAAGGGAAATCTTTAGGATGTTGGTCTTGGCAATGATTTCTTGGATATTCCACTAAAAGCATAGGCAACAAAAACAAAAATGGGCAAGTAGGATTACATCAAACTAAAAATGCTCTCCTCGCCGAAACCGGTTTGGCTCAGTGGATAGAGCGTCGGCCTGCGGACTGAAGGGTCCCAGGTTCGATTCCGGTGAAGGGCATGTACCTGGGTTGCAGGCATATCCCCAGTAGGAGATGTGCAGGAGGCAGCTGATCGATGTTTCTCTCTCATCGATGTTTCTAACTCTCTATCTCTCTCCCTTCCTCTCTGTAAAAACACAATAAAATATATTTAAAAAAAAATAAAAATGCTCTCCTAAACAAAAAAGAAAACAACAGAATGAAAAGGAACCTATGAAATGGGAGAAAATATTTACAAATCATATTTATCTGATAAGGGGTTAATATCCAAAATCTATTAAGACTTCCTACAACTTAATAGTGAAATAAAAGTTAACCTGATTTTAAAAATGGCAAAGAACTTAAAATAGATATTTCTCCAAGAAGATACACAAATGGGAAACAGGTATATGAAAAGATGCTCATCATCAGGGGAATGCAAATTAAAATCATATGAGCGATCACCTCTCACCTATTAGGATGGCTTTTATATATTAAAAAAGAACAGGTGCTGGTGAGGATGTAGAGAAATTGGAAGCCTTGTACACTATTGGTAGGAGTGGGAAATAGTTTAGCTGCTATGTAAAGCAGTAAGAATTGGTTCTCAAAAAATTAAAACTAGGGGGAGGAAGAAAATGGCGGAGGTTTAGACAGACGTGTCGGTGCCTTGTCCCAGAGCAGATAAGGGTGGGCAGCTGAAACGGGTAGCATACAGCCCGAATAAGCAGAGGAAATTCAGCTGAGAGACAGTCTGAAGCCAGGAAAGACAGAGAAATCCTAGAAAAAGGGAACGGTTAGAGGCTGAGGATGAAACCTCTCCAGGTGCGCCGGCACAGCCGCGGAGACCGTGCCATCTTGGGTGACTGTCACCGGCATCCAGAGACCAGCTACTAACCCGGCAACAATGGCTCTCAAGCAGCGCGACTACGTGAACTCAGAGGAACCCTGCTTCTCCCCATAGAAAGGTTAGACTTTCCCCAAAGGTGCGGTTTGCAGTTTAGGTTGGAGAGTGGAACGTGCGCAGGGGGGTGGGGACTCTGCGCCCCACAAAGACCGCGGCCGTTGGAGCCAGCGTGACCCACGAGTGTGGAAGGGCACCCCCAGGGCTGCTGGCAGAAGGGAACGCTATAAGCCCACAGTTGGACGGGACACAAACGGGCAGCCTCAGATTACGCCAGTTTGCCAGCTACTCGGTGCCAGGAGCCAGAGCGCGCGCAGACTTCGCGCAGATTTGGAAGGTGAAGCATTGCGAGTTCGCACAACTTCCCAGGCTCTTAAATCTGTGCGTTTGATTGTTGAACCCAGTGCAAGGGACTACCCAGTTGGGGTCAGTCACAGAGCTTGTAAGGGAAGGCTGTTTTGGGGGATCCTGGGAAATAGAGCAGGGAGTGACTGCTGGGAAACCAGCTCTGGGCGGAGGACATTCCAAACCAGCTTCCGGTACAATAGAGAACACCTGGTCAGAGAGGTCCTATACCCTCAGAGGTCAATCCCGACGCACTGCCACCCAGAGGCAGAGCCACAAACTGACTCTTCTGTAAATACAGATAAGGGCTGTCTGGGAAACCAATACAGCCTGCCTTAAAATCAGGACTGTGGCTTACAACACGGAGGAACAGTGTATCAGAGGGAAATTCAACATTCTCCTGAATACCTGGTGTGCCAAAAAGAGGAGCAGAAGATCTGAAGCACCTTCATTACAGCCCATTTTTTTTTTAAATTATTTTTTTAAATTATTGTTTCACCTCTAAACTAAGAAACCATTTATTTTCTTTTTTTCTTCACCTGATTTTACCCTTTTAATTACTACATTTTTATTTTTAACCAGTATTATTACTGCTGCCATTTTACCATTTTTTTTTAAAGTGTCATTTTATTTTCTCTTTATTTTATTTTGGGACTAAGGTTCTCCATTCTATTTTCATCGTTCCTTTAGCATCATTTTCCTCTACCTCAATTGTGTTGCTGTGCTAAAACCCTCTTCCCCACTTTTCCGCTTTTTCTGTCCTGTTTCTCTTACCCTATTCCTGCTTTAGATTTTCCCTATTCTTCATACCCCCTGTCTAAATTTCACCCTACTTATATATCCCTTTTCCAATCACCTGCTCTAAATCCTTATCCACCTCTCCCTTATCTTTCTTCACTATCCAAATTTTTTATTCTCTCCTTTTCTCTATTGTTTGTTATTGCTTGCTCGATTGTTGAGTATATTGTTTTTTTTTTTTTCTTTTCTTTTCTTTAAGGATTGTTTGTGAGGTTGTTCTGCTTTTTCTTTTTCTGTCTCCCATTCCCCCCCCCCCCCCGGGGCCAGTTATTTTTGTGCTTCTGTTTTCCCTTGCCTCACTTGATATTATTGGCTGTTTGTAGTTTGTATTCACTCCAGGGATCCGTTGCTGGAATTTGTTGGGATTAGTGGCGGTTCTATTGGAGTTTTCTCCTATGAATAGTCTCCTCCCCTCTTCTACTTCATTCTCTTTTTCTTTTCTTTCTTTCTTTTTTTTTCTCTTTTTTCTGTTTTCCTCTCTATCTTTTTCTCTTCTTTCTTCCTTACCCCCCAACTCTCTTAGCTCGGGTAGCCATCTTTATTTGGGGTTATTAATACCGTAATTCATTTCTGTTCAGTGCCTGGTACGTTGTGCCTTGTTGTGTTGTATTTTGTGCCTTTAAATCAACGCAGCAGATCCAAGCAACAGCGGCCTCCTGATCTCCACACGCTCTGTCTGAGGAACAGCTCCTGTGTGTGAAACCTCCCGCCACCAGCCAGAAGAGCCACAACAGCTGTGAACAGCACCCATCAGAAGACCCGCTACCAACAGAGGAGCAACTGCTACCACAACCGCCCAAGGAGCAACCACAGCCCAAGGAGCCACTGCCACCTAGGGAGCAGCCACTGAACGACTCAATATCTATATACGTCAGTGAGCTCAAACATGGGTAGACAAAGAAATCCCCAAAGGAAAGAAAAGGAGGACTCTCCAGAAAAGCAGCTAAGTGATACAGAGGAATACAACATGACAGAAAAAGAATTCAGAATAAGGGTCCTAGAGTGCATACACCGGATGGAGGAAAAAATCGACAACTTATCCAAGAAGCAAGAAGAAACAGATGAAAAAATCAACAACTTAACTAAGACCCAAGAAGAAATGAAGTGTGATATAGCTGCAATAAAGAACACCATTGAAAGTATCAACAGTAGACTAGGAGAAGCGGAAGACCGAATTAGTGAATTAGAAGACAGGAAAGCAAAACACACCCAAACTGTATACTTCAGTTGGAGAAAAAAATTAAAAGACAGGAGGAGAGCCTAAGGGAGCTTTGGGAGAACATGAAACGAAACAACATACGAATAATAGGGGTGCCAGAACAACAGAAAGAGGAACAAGGATTAGAAAACCTATTGGAAGAAATAATATCAGAAAACTTCCCTGAGGTGGGGAAGAAAAAAGTCACACAAGCCCAGAGAGTCCCAAGCAAGGTGAACCCGAAAAGACCCACACCAAGACACATCATAATTACCATGGCAAATATTCAGGACAAAGAGAGAATCTTACAGGCTGCAAGAGAGAGACGGAAAGTTACATACAAGGGATCTCCCATTAGATTATCAAATGATTTCTCAACAGAAACACATCAGGCCAGAAAAGAATGGATGGAAATTTACAAAGTGATGCAAAGCAAAGGACTGAATCCAAGAATACTCTATCCAGCAAGGCTATCATTCAAACTTGAAGGGGAAATAAGAAGCTTCACAGACAAAAAAAGGCTAAGGGAGTTTATCACCACCAAGCCAGCAATGCAAGAAATGCTAAAGGGACTGGTGTAAAAAGAAGAAATAAAAATCCCAGAAAGAAAACAGCCACACACACAAAAAGAAATGGCTACAAACAAGTACCTTTCAATAATAACTTTAAATGTAAATGGGCTAAATGCTCCAACCAAAAGATATCGAGTGGCTGAATGGGTAAAAAATCATGACCCATACATCTGCTGTCTACAAGAGACCCACCTCATTAGAAAGGACTCACACAGACTGAAAGTGAAGGGATGGAAAAATATCTTTCAGGCTAATGGAAAAGAAAAGAAAGCTGGGGTAGCAATACTTATATCGGACAAAATAGACCTCAAAGTGAAGGCCATAACAAGAGATATGGAAGGCCACTTCATAATACTAAAGGGATCAATACAACAAGAAGATATAACCCTGATAAACATATATGCACCCAATGCAGGAGCACCCAAATACATAAAAAATCTCCTGGAAGATATCAAAGGAGAGATCGACAACAATACAATCATAGTAGGGGACTTTAATACACCACTGTCATCACTGGATAAATCCTCTAGACCAGGGGTGGGCAAACTTTTTGACTCAAGGGCCACAATGGGTTCTTAAACTGGACCGGAGTGCCGGAACAAAAGCATGGATGGAGTGTTTGTGTGAACTAATATAAATTCAAAGTAAACATCATTACATAAAAGGGTACAGTCTTTTTTTTCAATAGTTTTATTCATTTCAAACGGGCTGAATCCGGCCCGCGGGCCGTAGTTTGCCCACGGCTGCTCTAGACAAACAATCAGCAAAGAAACAGCAATCCTAAATGACTCACTAGATCAGATGGACTTAATTGACATCTTCAGAACACTTCACCCCACAGCCACCGAACATACATTCTTGTCAAGTGCTCATAGGACAGATTCAAAAATAGACCACATATTGGGTCACAAACAAAGTCTCCCCAAATTCAAGAAGATTGAAATCATACCAAGCATCTTCTCAGGCCATGATGGCATAATATTAGAAATAAACTACAATAAAAACAACCCCAAATACTCAAACACTTGGAAGCTGAAAAGCATGTTATTAAATATTGATTGGGTTACCAATGAGATCAAAGAAGAAATTAAAAACATCCTGGAAACTAATGACAATGAAAACACAACAATCCAAAACCTATGGGACACAATGAAAGCAGTCCTGAGAGGGAAGTTTATAGCTCTACGGGCCTATCTCAAAAAAGAAGAAAGAATGGTAGTAAATCATCTAACTCTACAACTCAAAGAATTAGAAAGAGAGCAACAAAGAAACCCCAGAGTGAGCAGAAGGAAGGAGATAATAAAGATTAAAGCAGAAATAAATGACATAGAGACCAAAAAAATAATACAGAAAATCAATGAAACCAAGAGCTGGTTCTTCGAAAGGATAAACAAGATTGACAAACCTCTAGCCATGCTCACCAAGAAGCAAAGAGAGAGGACCCAAATAAACAAAATCAGAAACGATAGGGGCAAAATAACAACAGACGCCACAGAAATACAAATGATTGTTAAAAAATACTATGGACAGCTCTACTCCAACAAACTAGACAACCTGGAAGAAATAGACAAATTCCTAGAAAAATAAAACATTCCAAAACTCAATCAGGAAGAATCTAAAAATCTCAATAGGCCAATAACTATGGAAGAAATTGAAGCAGTCATCAAAAAGCTTCCATCAAACAAAAGCCCAGGACCAGACGGCTTCACAGGGGAATTTTACCAAACATTCAAGGAAGAACTAAACACCGAAACCGGTTTGGCTCAGTGGATAGAGCGTCGGCCTGCGGACTGAAGGGTCCCAGGTTCGATTCCGGTCAAGGGCATGTACCTGGGTTGCGGGCACATACCCAGTAGGGAGTGTGCAGGAGGCAGCTGATCGATGTTTCTCTCTCATCGATGTTTCTGACTCTCTGTCTCTCTCCCTTCCTCTCTGTGAAGAATCAATAAAATATATTTTAAAAAAAAAAGAACTAAAACCTATCCTCCTCAGACTACTACAAAAAATTCAGGAGGAAGGAACACTTCCAAGCTCATTCTATGAAGCCAGCATCACCCTAATACCAAAACCCGGTAAAGACAACACAATGAAAGAGAATTACAGGCCAATATCGCTCATGAACATAGATGCCAAAATCCTCAACAAAATCTTAGCAAATCGGATCCAGCAGTACATCAGAAAGATCATACACCATGACCAAGTAGGATTCATCCCAGGGATGCAAGGATGGTACAATATCCACAAATCAATAAACGTGATACATCACATAAACAAATTGAAAGAAAAAAACCACATAGTCATATCAATTGATGCAGAAAAAGCGTTTGACAAAATCCAACACCCATTTTTGATAAAAACTCTCAGCAAGGTGGGAGTAGAAGGATCATACCTCAACATAATAAAAGCCATATATGACAGGCCCACAGCCAACATCATACTCAATGGACAAAAACTAACACCATTTCCCCTAAGAACAGGAACAAGACAGGGATGCCCCCTCTCACCACTCCTGTTCAACATAGTACTGGAAGTGTTAGCCATTGCAATTAGGCAAGAGGAAGAAATAAAAGGCATCCAAATTGGAAAAGAGGAAGTAAAACTGTCCTTATTTGCAGACGACATGATATTATACATACAAAACCCTAGAGACTCCATCAAAAAACTACTAGACTTAATACATGAATTTGGCAATGTAGCAGGATACAAAATTAACCCCAAGAAATCTGAGGCATTTCTATACACCAATAGTGAACTTTCAGAAAGAGAGATTACAAAAACAATCCCATTTACTATCGCACCAAAGAAATTAAGCTACCTAGGAATAAACTTAACTAAAGAGGTAAAAGACCTCTACTCAGAAAACTACAGGACGTTGAAAAAAGAGATAGAGGAAGACATAAACAAATGGAAGAACATTCCGTGTTCATGGATTGGTAGAATCAACATCATTAAAATGTCCATACTACCCAAAGCAATCTATAAATTCAACGCACTTCCCATTAAAATACCAACGGCATACTTCACAGATCTAGAACGACCTCTCCAAAAATTCATCTGGAATAAAAAAAGACCCCGAATAGCTGCAGCAATCCTGAGAAAGAACAAAGTAGGTGGGATCTCAATACCAGATATCAAGCTGTATTACAAAGCCACTGTTCTCAAAACTGCCTGGTACTGGCACAAGAACAGACATATCGATCAATGGAATAGAATAGAGAGCCCAGAAATTGGCCCGAACCAATATGCTCAGTTAATATTTGACAAAGAAGGCAAGAACATACAATGGAGCCAGGATAGTCTCTTCAATAAATGGTGTTGGGAAAATTGGACAGATACATGCAAGAAAATGAAACTAGACCACCAACTTACACCATACACAAAAATAAACTCAAAATGGATAAAGGACTTAAATGTACGACAGGAAACCATAAATATTCTAGAAGAATCCAAAGGCAACAAAATCTCAGACATATGCCGAAGCAATTTCTTCACTGATACAGCTCCTAGGGCACTTGAAACTAAAGAGAAAATGAACAAATGGGACTACTTCAAAATAAAAAGCTTCTGCACAGCAAAATAAACCATCAACAAAACAACAAGAAAACCCACTGTGTGGGAAAACATATTTGCCAATGTCATATCTGATAAGGGCCTAATCTCCAAAATTTATAGGGAACTCATACAACTTAACAAAAGGAAGATAAACAATCCAATCAAAAAATGGGCAAAGGACCTAAATAGACCCCTTTCAAAAGAGGACATTCAGAAAGCCAAGAGACATATGAAAACATGCTCAAAGTCACTAATCATCCGAGAGATGCAAATCAAAACAACAATGAGGTATCATCTCACACCTGTCAGACTGGCTATCATCAACAAATCAACAAAGGACAAGTGCTGGAGAGGATATGGAGAAAAAGGAACACTTGTGCACTGCTGGTGGGAATGCAGACTGGTGCAGCCACTATGGAAGACAGTATGGAGTTTCCTCAAAAAACTGAAAATGGAACTCCCATTTGACCCTGTGATCCCACTTCTAGGAATATATCCCAAGAAACCAGAAACACCAATCAGAAAGGATATATGCACCCATATGTTCATAGCAGCACAATTCACCATAGCTAAGATCTGGAAACAGCCTAAGTGCCCATCAGTAGATGAATGGATTAGAAAACTGTGGTACATCTACACAATGGAATACTATGCTGCTGTAAAAAAGAAGGAACTCCTACCATTTGCAACGGCATGGATGGAACTGTAGAGCATTATGCTAAGTGAAATAATCCAGTCAATGAAGGAAAAATACCACATGATCTCACTCATTCATGGATAATAGAGACCATTATAAACTTTTGAACAGTAATAGATACAGAGGCAGAGCTGCCTCAAACAGATTGTCAAACTGCAGTGGGAAGGCCGGGGACAGTTGGGGGGCAGGAGGGAGGGGTATAAGAGATCAACCGAAGGACTTGTATGCATGCATATATGCATAACCAATGGACATGGGATGCTGGGGGGTGGGGGAGGCCAGGGGATAGTCAAGGGCGGGGGGAAAAAAAGACACATATGTAATACCCTTTGTAATACTTTAAGCAATTAAAAAAATTAAAAAAAAAATTAAAACTAGAACTACCATATGATTCAGCAACCCTATGTCTGGGTATATATTAAAAATAATTGAGATCAATATATTAAAGACATATATGCAGTCCCAGGTTCATTGGAACATTAGTCAAAATAGCCAAGACATAAAAATAGCCTAAATGTTTATTTATGGATGAGTGGATAGAGAAAATGTAATATATATGCACACACAGACACAATCACAAACTGAGATACATATACAAATACAATGAGGTATAATTTAGCTTTACAGAAGAAGAAAAAAGGAATTCGTTGATCACTAAGAACTTTTCTGAAAGGAAGGAAGGAAGGTGGCTTGAGGATGATTACACCAACCTAAACATATCAATGTCATGGACTTCCTTTACATAAGTCTACTTTTGAATAACAAAATTTCTTTATACTTATGTTCAAATGAAGGCCCTTTGAGAACTGCCTTTAGTCAGCAGAACAGAAGGAAACTCTGGGTACTCAGGCAGAGAGAGATCTTTGGCTATGCAGCAGTGGAGGAGGGAGGGCTTTTGTTGCCTGAAGTTAGCAAATAAAGTAGGTTGCTGGGGCTAACAACATACATTTGAAAGGAATCACAATATTTGTCCAACTATGATAACAATTCAGGGCCTTAAATTTTTTGAAGGCTTTGACTTTCTTTCTCTTAACTATTAGCATGTATTGTTGTCTTATTATTTTTCAATCTTATATGTGGTTATTTCTGTGGCTATATCTGGTTTCAGAAAAGTTATATCTCCTTTGTCATTATGACTAATGACCTTAATATAAAAGTATTATTCCAGTATCAAAGCTAAAGAGATGATGATAGTGACAAAGAGAATGAAAATGATGTTAATGCTGAAAACTATGAAGATATTTTAATTTCACTGTGGACCCCCAAGTAATTGTTTTGGGTCTTATACTTGCTCGTGCACACACACACACACACACACACACACACACGAAAGAAACCTACCTAAAATGTTAGTAGGTAAATCTGAGGACCCCCACATTGACAGTATCAGTGTTTAGTGCCACAGACCTTATGTGACAGAGAGAACCAATATCTCTGGGGTCAAAGTGATGACAGTCCCCAAATCATGGTATTTCTTAGTAACATACAAGGTGATATAAGTGTAACTCTATTAGTTCCTCATTTTGTCATCATATCCTTGTCTCTCACTCCTTGCCTATTTTATTTTCCTAACTTTGTACAGTGATTTTCAAATAACTCTAGTATATAATCCCATAGGATCTCAACCAACCTGAGTATTTGGGCTAAGTTCACACAATTCTAACCTCTAATGGTCAGTTGGTTGGAGCATCATCCCATACATTGAATGGTGGTGGGTTCCATTCCCTGTCAGGGCACATAACCAGATTGCTGGTTTGATCCTTGGTCAGGGTGCATATGGGAATCAACTGATCAATGTTTCTCTCTCTCTCTCTCTCTCTCTCTCTCTCTCTCTCTCTCTCTCTCTCTCTCTCTCTCCTTCTTCTATCTAAAATCATTTGAAAAACACATCCTTGGGTGAGTATTAAAAAAAAAATCAAATTGTAATTCAAACCCATAATTGTTCACACTTTACCATAGCAGACTCCTCAGCTTTGAACTGGATAAGCAACATATTTCACATTTGTTTACATCTGGTTTCACATTTGTTTAGGTGGCCACCTTAAACTATCTAATACCTAATTTGTTGTTCTTTCTCCTGTGCAATGGTATTAATCTAGACTTTTGCATACACAAACACTTATTGAATTGAGATGTGTTTTTGGTTGTAAATTAATCTCTTCACTTTCATGTATAAATTTAATATATGCATCAGTTGTAAATTAAATGAAACATTTATAAAAATGAAGAAAAATCAAAATCATTTTCCCCGAAGAAATTAAAATATCACCAACTGAACTTCTCGACCTACTCATAAACCATACTTAACCCCATTAATTATACTTCTCATTTTATGGACTCCCTAGAGATTGTCTCTTTCCCAAACCCGTTGTAAATAGGGAAGTCCCCAGGGTCCTTTTGAACACCCTTCTCATGCTTTGGAAGCATGATTCATGTTGCTAAATTTCAAATTGGTTTTTCATCATGTGTCTCACACTATATTACGTTATCCTGATGACTCACTATTGTCAGTTGGAGGTTACCTCAGATTTCAATTATTTCATGCTGGCAGTATGTGCCTGAGGCTTTTGCTTTCGTAATTTTTCTCAATTTACTCCAGCAGTTTAGAAAGGTCCAGATGGAAATGAACATATTGAATGCTTAAAAAGAAGTGTTTGTGTTGTGTATGCAAGAAGTAAGACTCATTTCTTAATACACAGAGAAGGTTGTTTCTCTTTCTATTAGAAGTTACAAATGAAATAAAATCTTGGACCTCTGCATTCCCCTGCAGTAGTTAAGCTGATACAGCAGATACGTTGGTCTTAATTATTTATGGATGAGCCATGTGAAATGCCTGCCAAAGGTAGCAAAGGGAAAATAATGGCTGGTATTATGCAACTGACCTTGAATCCAGCTCTAATTGAAATTAATTACCCAAAGTTTTAAAATTTCAGCTTCTTATATTGGTGGCAATGTCCTTCTCTGGTGATAATGAATAGCCCCATTGTCTTACCATGAACTTTGCTTATCGCAAGCATTTATTTCAGAGAATTTGATACATATGATCCTTGCAGGAAAAACATTATTAATTGACTTGATTTCCCCTCTAATTCCTACATATTATGTTGACCTAACATTTACCCATTGACATTCCAGTAAGGCCAGCTGTTATTTTGTAGAATGATTATACAATTTAGCTCAATTTTGGGTTGGCCTCTGGAATATTTTGCCACTCAGAAGGAACAAACAGATTGTCTCATTTCCTTTACTTGTGTTTCGGGGAACACAAGAAATGAGCAACTGGATAGGGAAGATTATTATTTCGGTTAATTCTCATAAGCTGTCAGTCTTCCAAGGGCGGATAGTTGGTCAGAATGGGAATGATGCTAACTCATGAATCCACTCTTTGGAAAACATTTGCTTTGACATATTTCAGAGGGAAGGGGGTGGGGTGGCAAGAGATTAACCAAAGAATTTATATGCATATACACATAACCCATGGTCACAAACAATGGTGGGGTGAAGGCCTCAGGAGGGGACAGGAGTCGGGTGGAAATGCAAGGAAAAACAGGGACATCTGTAATACTTTCAACAATAAAGGTAGGTTGAAAAAAAAAGAAAGAAAACATTTGCTTTGAAGGTACAGTGCCTTCTTCTATCTTTTCAGGATCTGTTTAGTTTTTATATATGTGAGTATTGACAAAGACAGTTGCCTCCAGGATTCCAGGTGCTATTCCCAGCAGTCTTCTGATCAGTGCATGCTTGGGATCATATCCTTGGTAGCTTGGGGCAAAAGTTCCACCAGAGGAAACCTCACTGACAGAAAAATGAAAAGTGCCACACTGGAATGCTGAGAGAATTCATTTATAATAAACAGTAATTAAACAGGGATTATTAGGGTGGCACATTTACGATGTGAAAGCAGAAGTTGTGTCAACACCTTATAAAGTCCTGAAAGTAATTCAGCTGAAACATTTGCACTGGGCTGAAGAACAAGGTTCTGTTCTAGGGAAGATGTAGGTTTGCTGTTTGTTGTATTGAAGAATTCTTCATAATAGCCTTTCTGTTTTAAGCATTTAACAAAGCTGTTTCAGGGTTTATTATCTAGCATTACGGAGTCTAAGAGACCATTGCTTACCATGGGGTTTTCCTCATAACCAATTCTGTTCCCTTTTGAAATATATTATTAAAATATATACACAGGCCCTAGCCAGTTTGGCTCAGTGGATAGAGTGTTGGCCCATGGACTGAAGGGTCCTGCATTCAATTCCAGTCAAGGGCATGTACCTTGGTTGCAAGTTCCCGAGCCCTGGTCAGGCTGTGTGCAGGAGGCAACCAATCAATGTGTTTCTCTCACATCAATGCTTCTCTTTGTCTCTCCCTTTCCCTTCCATTCTCTCTAAAAATCAATGGAAAAATATCCTTGGGTGAGGATTAGCAGACACAACCCCCCCACCCCCCCCCACACACATTATAATATACTTAAGTTTCGTTTTTTGGATTTAAATCTCAGGCAAGAGAGCTGCCCCTAAAAGCCCTTACCATCAGAGGTCTGGGTCTCCCCTTTTCTGCCATTATCTCTGCCTTTTTGCTTCATCCTCCCAACCTGCCGGCCTCCCCTGTCACTTGCGCTGGTAGCAGTCGCCTCAGACAAAGGCCATTAGGCTCCTCCTGATGCTCGGTGCTTGTTTCACCACTCCCTCCTCTCCAAGAACCTTATTGAAACTAAACTCTTTCACATTTTAGTTTGATGAATGAATGAGTGTTCTTGATGTGTTCATAGAGATCAGATAGGAAGACAGCTTCCTTTTTAATGGTTTGTCATTTATTCGGCCACCTGGGGACATGTCTGATGAATAAATAAGAATCTCTAATAATAAGAGTTTCAGTTAGGTAAGGAAGGTAGATCCGCACAATGGTTGTTCAGCCAGGGCTAGTTGGAAGGTGGCGTTAAACAGGGCTTGTTCACCTCTTTCAAATTATGCTGTCTAGGTGGGTGAATACAGTATACCCTACACACATTAGACTTACCCTATGGAGATGATATAAGATTTCAAATGATTTAAAAAAGAAAATATGAGGGCGTAAGAGAAAAGGACCACATCTGCCTTCAAAGCATCCACACCAATCTTCTAGACTTTCATTTGGAACCAGTAAAAATCTTTTCCTCCCTTATTGTTAAATACCAGTGACTTAAAGGAACTAAGAGCCATGGATGAGTTTAAATTTCATTTAATTCATATTTATTTTTCATCTCCTATAGTTCAGGCATTTTTTAACTATTGGTAAAATAAAGGAAATAAAACAGCAAATTCATCTTCAAAAAGATTTTTAGCTAGGATTTTTAGCTAGGAAAGCCAACTACTAGATTTATTATTTTAAAACCCCATATTATGCCCTATTAAGTAAATCAGGTGTCCTTTAGTATACAGAAACAGACCATCCATCCTAAAGAAAAATCCTGTGCACAGGTAATCCATGATGACTATTGGACTCTCGGTTTCTCTGTGGTCTTTCCTTGGTTTGAAAAATGGTCACTTTTTAAAAGAGAAAATTCCAGAGAAACAAAAGGCTCTCCCATGTAGAAGATGTGGTAACCTCTCTCTATCCCATCTCTCAAATAGGGCATTGGATGTGAGGGCGATCTGGCTGCGAAATCTGTCACCCCATTGATCGCCAGGGTTGATTCGGCTGATCTGGCTGGCTAGGCGGGTGTCCCCCTCCTCCCTCACCGATCCATGTGCGTCCCTCCCGAAGCTGCGTGTCGGTCGAAGAGGATGACCTTTCCCCCAGAGGAGAGGATCTGTCTTTGGTCAAGGGTATACGAGTAGCTACGCTCCCCTCCTAGAACCTCCAAACAAGCTCTCAAATAGGGCATTTAAGTTTACAAGTTCTATTGAGTAGCAATTTAATCCAGGGCAACTGATTGTGCCTGAAACAGAAAAGAAGCTCAACAGGCAAATTTAGAAAGAATGGAGATTTAGTTTTTCCTCCAATTTTATGGAAAGAGAACGTGATTTCTAATGGATAGAACATTGCCAGGAAGAAATAGATAGGCTCTCAAGGTCACAGGTTACTCCAGGGAAAAGATCTAGGGAAGCTAAGAAGGGAATAGCTTGTAAATGACAAATGAAGGACACCTCAGGGGATAGATGTCTAAAGATCCTAAATCAGAGGACATTTGAGAGCGGAGAGATTCGCCAAGGTAGATACAGAGAAAAAATGAGCTTAGGAATTAGAGAATTCCATATATATATATATATATATATATATATATATATATATATTTACTTATTAATTTCAGAGAGACAGGGAGAGGGATGGAAACATCAATGATGAGAGAGAATCATTGATTAGCCACCTCCTGCACATTCCTCACTGGGGATCAAGCCTGCAACCCAAGCATGTACCCCGACCGGGAACCAAACCATGACCTCCTCATTCTTAGGTTGATGCTCAACCACTGAGCAACACCACCCAGACCTTTTTTTTAAAAAAAAAAATTGGAGTAACATTTGTGAAGCACATATCAATGGTAGGAGGCTCTGTCTCTAAATTCATATTGATATCAAGTTTCCTGATTAGTTTTCCAATCTTTAAACTGTTTCCCTAAAATATTCTTTCTAAGTGTATTACTATGGGATAGCCCAGAAAAATTAATTTGCTCAAGGATTCTTAGTTGGAACCTGAGAGACACAGGAGAAACAGGATTTTGACATCATTCCTTGTCAACTCTACTGCAAATAAAATTACCCAGGATTCTTCATGAGAAGATCATTTTGAACAGAAGAATTGCATCCATGTGATGCTTGTTAATGAGTGTAGAAGTCACAGTATAATATAGTGGAAATTGTCTAAGTATGGGAGTCAGAAAGATCTCAGTTCAAAGCTACGTTCAATACATTACTAATTGTGTGGCTTTCACAAATTGCCATAATGACATATTTTTGTTACTTCCAGTCCATTTTTCCTTGGCAAACTAAAAATAACAGCATGATTTCCTTCCCTATGACACTAGATTGCCCTTTCCTTCAATTTACCTGAGCCAATGTTTATGTAGACTTCTTGCTCTGAAAAACTGCAGTCAGTGAATTAATTCAGTTACTGTTCAGAATAAATCTAGAATTCTACTCTGTCAATTTCACAATTTATCAGAAAACCCCAAGGGATTAACTAGGATTGATCCTGAATTCATCGTATTGTTCCCCAGACTCAGAATCATTGAGTTTATTTCCTCAGGAAGCAATGCCTACTGGTGAGTAAAGGGATTTAAGAAACTTTCTACTTACATATAATTTTTCCATTTATTAACAATCTCATATTGATAACATACCTCTTAGTATAATTCATATTCCATATTACATCATTCTTTATGCTTAGATAGATTATACTGGGTTCTACTACAATATTCTTTGTTCTTACCTACCTTTATTTACTTTCTATACTTAAAGTTTTCTGAATAACATGTCAAGGGAGGAGTATATATTAAGTAAAGGGTGAAGACTAAACATATAAAATACTTATTTTGCTAATTACACTATTTTATATATCATGTATTATGTATAATATGTACCTTCTGTATGCCTAAAATGCAAAAGAAAGAGGAATATCATAAACAATGAGTAGAAATATAATTTTTATGTGAACCTAGATCTTACAAGCCCAAATTTCTCAAACAACAAATACAAATAAGAAGCCAAAACCATATTAAAAGTTGCAGAACTCATGAGCGGCTTTAAAGCACAAATTAAACAAAGAACAATTAGTATGCATTTGTCCTCCATTTGTAATTAACAGCTCATTTGTGTGTGTTTATGAGCTTGAGATGGAAAATCAGTTAACTGTAGGATTCCTTGTTCAAATTGAACTACATTGCTTCTCAGATTGTCATTTTAAATACATTAGCTTTCATGAATTCTGTTTTAAGTGAGATTTGAAGTATATCCCTAATTCTTCCCCTTATAATTTCATCAGAAGGAAAAGCAATAGAAAATACAATGTAAATGGTTAATAGTATTATGACCTGAAGATAATATGAAAGTTTTAAAGAAACACTCTTTAAGATTTAAATTGACAATCAAAATTTTTCTTTTCTGTATTTTAAGTAACAGAGATCTATTCAGGTTAAAATATCACAGCTTTCCAGTTGTGTCAAATAGGTGCAAATATCTTCAAGGTAGATTATAGATCATACTCTACATATGCAGTCATCATGGTAACAAAAATGCTGTTACATGATTTGTAGTCTGAAGAAACTTACTCTTATTAGGAAGAATATTGATTTCTCAGTTGTCTTAATCTAAAATATATTGTACGCTGAAGTTATAATACCCTTCCATACATGAATTTAGTCATCTCTTTTATCCATCCATCTATTCATCTACCCATTCACCTCTCCATCTTATCTATCCACCCATATTTTTATTTCTCCATTTACAAAACAATTTATCTATTGAGTGGCCACTGTATGTTGGGAAATGAACCAGGGACTGGTAATGGAAAAGGAATAAAATAAAATTCCTAATTTCAAGTTAAGACCTTATATAAAAAAGCAGACATGCAAATCAATCATTACAACTCCAGATGTCAAGTGCTTTCCTTGAGAAAGACTTTGGAAAGAGTACCTACATTTATATGACTGATTTGAGTTGAAGATGAAAGAAATAAAAAAGAATCAAAATGTAGTTGACATACTAGATAGAATTTGAATTAAACAAATGACTATAGAGAGTGAGGGACCATAGGAACAGAGAAATAAAAAAATGCAGCCCTAACCGGTTTGGCTCAGTGGATAGAGCGTCGGCCTGTGGACTGAGGGGTCCCAGGTTCGATTCCGGTCAAGGGCATGTACCTTGGTTGCGGACACATCCCCAGTAGGGGGTGTGCAGGAGGCAGCTGATCGATGTTTCTCTCTCATGGATGTTTCTAACTCTCTATCTCTCTCCCTTCCTCTCTGTAAAAAATCAATAAAATATATTTTTTAAAAAAAAAAAAAAAAAAAAAAAAAATGCAAAGCATGAAAAAGCAAGGATCATTTAGACAAAATACGCTTTATGAAATGGTTGAACTATAAGGTACATTTAGCAGTGGGAGGTGAAGGTGGTTGGATCATGGAGGAACTTGGTAACATACTGAGGCATTTGATTTTGTACACTAGCATTTCTTAAAGTTGAATATGAATGCTGTTTAAAGCTGAATAGCTTTTAATATTTTTGTTATTCACTTCAATTTTTCTCATAATCTTACTTACATATGCATACATATAAAACAAAGTATAACTTCTTTGTATATAAATGTTTTTCATAACCAAAAATAATTTTAAGTTGAAAATAAATAGAATTATAAGACAAATATAATTCAAAGTTGGAGGGATGTTACTTCTTTCTTTACTTAAAACACTGCTCTGATGTGAACATAGTTTTGAATGCTTTAGTGCAAGTGTCTTTACTTTGGCATGCCTATGCTTTGGCTCATTATTCTCACAATGTCTCTCTCTATAAACTGTATGGAAACTTTGGTTTGTTTATATGCCATGCTTATGCCATTGGGGTTTAAGATAAGTTAGCATATGTTCTTTTTTATTTCCTTAGCCACAAAAATAATCCTAGTGTCTCTGGTTGCTGATGAGACTGTTCACACAGCAATGCAGGTGCAGAAATCTTATGGAACAATTACATCATTTTTATCGTCTGGAATATTTTTATATTTATGTTTCGGATTATCATTGGAAAATGCACAACTTTTAAATTAATAAAGAAGTCTAGGACTCCTGAGACCATGGACATAAAAATATCTTTGCAAAATACAGCCTGAGACAAGGAAGGGGCCACAAAAGGGTCATGAGCAAGACAGAAATGTGGATGATTTTCTTTTGGAAAGCTCACTCTGTGAAGAGTTAGAACACTTGAAACAACCTAGCAAAAGATGATGAAGAATTTGTAGCAGCCATGGGAATAGGGAGGAAAAGACAGATTTGAGAGTGAGAGGAATATAATTGACTAGGTCTCATATTGGATGTGGGAGGTAAGGAAATTGAAAATCCAAAAATGTTTCTCATATTTCTATCATGGTTGCCTGGATAGTAGGGAATACCATTGCTGAATAGGGAGAATGTTAGAGACAGAGTAGGTTGTGGGTAGAAAACAGTGAGACTGGCTTTGGATATATTCCATTTTAAATGCAACAGCTGTGATGGAGTAGACAATCTGAAATATGAGACTGAGGCTTAGGGGGAGGACTGGGCTTTGGTGGAAGTTTGGTCATTATCGGTATACCTGTGTTCATCGTGGCTTTGGGCTTTTATGAGATTTCTATGGGGAAAGGATAAGGAGTTAGAAGAAAGCCAAAGATGGCCTCCCAGGGGGTAGTGATACTCCAGGATGGCCAGATGGAAGAGGACAGCTCCAAAGAAAGAGTGATGAGGGCCAGAGAGACAAGATCTAGGAGAGTGGGGTATTATTGATGACCATTGAAGATGATGCTATGTTTTGCTTGAATTACTGCAGCAGGCTCCTAAATTAGGTTTGTTTCGAGTATTGGTGTCATCAAATCCATTTGTGAATATTTTAAGCCTAAATTGTTCTTTCAACTTCCTAATCCCATACGTTTATTGGACATTCATACCTTTTTCACTAATGTTTAACTTGTGCTCCCCTGTTAATGTCACATTTTCTGCCATGTGTACATTTGAAAACGACGTGATTAAAGCAGGATACAGTGCATATTTACATGGTAGATTCTCCTAACATAAGCACAGCTTCCCCTACCTTCTATCTGATTCCATTTTTTGAGTGTCCTAGGAATCAGTCCTCTCTTCTTTTATTAAATTTATTTCTCATGGTAACATATATGTCACTGACTTCTAAACATCTCCTGCGCTTATCCTCTCTCTCTCTCTCTCTCTCTCTCTCTCTCTCTCTCTCTCTCATATTTATATCTATCTATCTATCTATCATCATCATCATCATCATCATCATCATCTATCTATCTTTCTATATTATCCCTCTATCTATCCTTTTATTTATCATTCTGAGCTTTAAATTTATACCCAACAATCTACTTGCACTCTCCACTTGGCTCTCCACTAGAAAAATCAACTTTGAACGTCTCCAATCTCTAAACTTGTTTATTCCCAAGTTGTGCCATCTGAACAAAAAAAAAGGCAATAATCTTTCCTCCTACTCTCATTTCCAACATTAAAACATCCAATAATTCTTAACAGTATATTTCACATCCAAATATTTATTTATTCTAAGATCCCATTAAATTTCACTGACATGCTCTCCCATTCCTCTGTGCTCACTTCCCTGAAAGCTATTTTTTACACAGCCATCTGAATATTATAAAAAACAATTAACTCAGGTCATATCACTCCCTAACCTGAAAACCTCTAATAACTTCCATTGCTCTTCATAAAATCCAAGCTCCTTACCAGGATGTATAGGATGCTACAAGATCTAACATCATTGGATGCTCTGTTCTCTTGCTCATTAGCTTCATTCTGTTCTGTAGTGAGTGATCTTCTGTGTGCTCCTCAAGCAGGCAAAGCTCTTTACTGCCATATTGCTAGTTCTACCTCATCTTTCAAAGGTATTTTTTTTTTTGACTCTTCAGAATGTTCATTACATGGATCACAAATTATCTAAAGGACAATTTATATATATGAATTAAAAAAAATTATCTTTAGCAGAACTGTTTTCTTTTCATCATCCTAATTTCAGCCCAAATAAGTCCTCCTTGGTATGTCTAGCATCATTTTGGCCTCACTCTAATCACTTGGTCATGCTACCTTGAGAATCTGAGTACCATGAAAGGTTTTTCTGCCAAGGGCTATTTGGATATTTATAACCTCATTCATGGGCCATACATAATTATCAACTTCCACATTAGCCTGCTATATTTGGACACATATTTAATTAACTCACCCATAATGCCTTGTCAGGGCCAGACCAAATTATTTTGTGGGCCTTATACGGCCCTCAGGCTGGATGTTCCCCACCTCTGGGTTAGAGGAAGGAATATTTTCAGTGTTTTGGCAGTGTGGAGAGCAATGGGTAGGTGTGACAAATATGGGTTTGAAACCTATTGATTTTTGCCAATATGGCTAGTTTCTGAACATTTCTGAATTTTAGTTTTCTTATATGAAACAGGAAAATGAATTAGTTCACAGTTATAATGAGTATTAAGTGAAAGCACATCTGAATAGCATCTAACATGACTCAGATTTTAACACATAATAGTTGCTTATAAAATAGAATTCCTTGTCTATAACCTTCATCCCTACTCTCCCCCTCTGCCCCCTCCCCCTTGAACTGTTGAGTGTATAATATGTTAGATATCACAAAGACTGTGGCTAATATCAGAATTTATCTTATTCTCCAATTGTTTATTACCTAAAACTTATCTGGAAAGTTGGTCATCCAGGTCATGGAGGAAGGTTCTTAACAAGACTCACTGAACCCTGTCCAGGTTATTTTACTGAAAACCTCTGTCAGCCCTGGACAAGCGATGCCAGCAGTCATGAATGTGTAGCTATTAGAGGAAATATTTGAGAAACCTTTGCCAGGTTCCACAGAGTCCTGTTGCATTAATCATTTGATTTTAATCCTGACCTTGACTTTGAAGCTTTCTATCCTAAATCACCGATGAACTGGTCTTTGGTCTTTTGATTCTAGATTGAGTAGGCTTAAAGACCACTATTGTATGTTAAACCAGAGGTCATCAAACCATAGTCCATATGCCAAGTTTGGCCCTTGGCCTTTTTATGCAAATAAAATTTTACTAAAACACAGCCACATTCATTAATTTACATATTGTCTAAGGTTTCTTTCACATTATAAGAGCAGAGTCAAGTAGTTGCAACAGAGACTACATGACCCACAAAGTGTAAAATATATACTATTTGGCCCTTTATAGTAAACTAGAGGCCAAGTGCACAAAATTCATGCATGGAGGGGAGGTCCCTCAGTCCGGCCTGCAACAACACAAGCATTCCGTGCCTGGCCTGGCCAGAGGCCCTTCGCGGCCAGGCACAGAATGCTTGCCTCGTCGCTGCAAGTGACGAAGCAAGCATTTCGTCAGGCCACTCATGCTGCCTGTTCTCGGCGGCCATCCCCCTGGGACTGGGGGACTCCAGTGGGGCTGAGAGGACTGGGTGCCACCATGTTGTGGCTATGGGTGCCACCATCTTTGTGATGGAGTGACAGTTAATTTGCATATTATCTTTTTATTAGATAGGAAGTTCCAGAATCTGTTTTTATACTGTCTAACTCCTTGTATTGCCATCTTTTTAGCACAAAACATGTGTTACTGGATGTCTATCTCTGGACCTGATACTGAGAGTAGAACAGGGAACTAAGCATTCTCTATCCTCAAAAAGCACAAAAAAGTCATGTGGTCCGATGTGTCACATTTCCAGTTGCATCATGCAGATGGCAGAGTGAGAATTTGGTGGAAACAGCATGAAAGCATGCACCCCACATGCATGAGTACAACCCTTCAAGCTGGTGGAGGCAGTGTTATGGTTTGGTGCATGTTTTCCTGGCATGATTTGAGCCCTTTAATTTGTGTGGAACAACGTCTGAATAGCACAACATACCTAAGTACCGTTGCTGATCAAGTTCATCCTATCATGTTGATGGCATATCCCAATGGAGATGGCTTCTTCCAACAAGACAATGCGCCATGCCACGGTGCTCATATTGTGCAGAAGCGGTTTCAAGAAAATGAGGGAGACTTTACCTTGCTTAGATGGCCCCCACAACCACCAGATCTCAGTCCAATTGAGCATTGGTGGGACTAAGTTAAAAGAGCCATCAGGCAGCTGGTTCTACAACCATCAAATCTCACAGAACTGGACAGTGCTATTCATCAGGCCTGGTGTCAGGTTCCTCGCATCACCTTTCAACATCTCGTGGAGTCAATGCCAAGAAGAATTGCTGCAGTATTGAAGGCAAAAGGTGACCCAACAAAGTACTGATGGGGCAGTCATAATAACCTGGCCACTCAGTGCGTGCGTGTGTGTGTGTGTGTGTGTGTGTGTGTGTGTATGTATAAGAAGAGATATGCTTATCTACTTCCTCTCATTTGTCTCTTTTCAGAGGATAACATTAAGAAAAGTAACAGTAAATATAAAGATGTTTTATACACCAGATGTTTCCCACACACACCTGAAGTTTGTTCTGATTCAAGTCTCCCTGTCATGGAAGTATTAATGGTGGGGAAGGAAAAATAGCCTTCTTTTCTTTCCCCAGATTCTTGGCTTAGCACAACTCTGCAATATGGGCTAGGTTAGGCTTTGAGATTTCAAAGCCATTTTTGGTTTGTTTGTTTAAGACAATTTGTCTATTAAAATAAAAAAATTTTCTTCTTTTCATGAAACCTTTCATGTTTCATTAAAAAGTCTCTAGGTTATGTTATGCATCAAATGTTGCTTTGTAAGCTCTTTGAAATATGTAAAGTATTCTCTTTTGTTCAACTATAATAGTAGCATATTGGAGATTACAAGGGAGCATAAGCAGCTGAGATCAAATAAAGCTTTTTCCTTAGATAACAAAATGTGTGTGAATTTGAAATATTATGCAAATGGGGCTCAGGTTTGTGGGCATATTTGTTCTTGTATTTACAATAAAAAGTCACAGCAAAAGAGGATGTGTTGATAGATCAAATCCTCCCTCAAGAAAATGAATAATGAATATGCTTTGAAGTAATTCAATTTGTGACAAAAACTAACAAATAAACAAAAAGAACAGTGACATAATAACTTGGTATTTTCAAACTTTCCATGGTTCCTTACATCTTGAGTTGTATATCAACATGTAAAAT
Organism: Myotis nattereri; assembly: GCF_964212035.1. Classification (NCBI taxonomy): domain Eukaryota; kingdom Metazoa; phylum Chordata; class Mammalia; order Chiroptera; family Vespertilionidae; genus Myotis; species Myotis nattereri. The sequence continues at coordinate 37,021,001 of NC_138076.1, read as the reverse complement.
TTTTTTCCAACTTGTTATATTATCATGACTGTATTGGTGAGTTAAATTTTTGGTGCAAATAGAAAAAATTGGAGAAAACATGAGAGGCCAATGAAGTTATAATTAAAACAGTGCATTTTACATATTTCCTTATTAAAAGTGATTTTTCAGAAATTAAATATTTGAGGATATTATCTAATTCTAACTTCTTATATTTTTCTCAGACTTATACATGATCTTTTCTTTTGTTTCCTTTACCAGAAAATTAGCGATTTTGTACTTATTTTCAATTTCACCTTGAAATATTTTGTTATTTTTACATTCATAATTAAAGTTTTTATACCTAAAAAATGGAGTTAACATTATGATTTCTCTTTGTTCCAGTGTTTTACAGTCAAAGAGAAAAAAGCTAAATTTTGCACAAATTTAAAAAAGAGGATGGGGCAATGAAGTCAGAGTGAAAACGTATTTTCTACCTTCTTTCCACTTTGTGCTCCCACCACATCCTCAGTCTGCTTCTGACCTCTCAGAACTCAGATGTGTCCCTTTCTCACTTTCCTTCTTCAGCTATACCTTGAACCAGTCTTTCCAGAACCTGTATCAATGACATGTAAAGCTTCATGAACAGCAAGCTGTCCTCTCCTCTGCTCCAGAGTTCACCTTCCTCCAGGCCTTTACCTGTCTCTTTAAGCCCACCCTCTCACCGGAGCAGTAGTGCTATACTCTCCCCTGAAAATTCAGAGCTTTTCTCTGTGGCCCCCTTTCCATTCATACGTCCATTTTCTATTCTTTCCTGCATTGCTGACTGGGGATTAATGATTATGATGATGCTAATAATAGCTATGGCAGCTGTAACTATTGTCTAGTGAGTGTGTACTATGCCCCAGGTCCTGTGATGAAATACTGACATTCAGAAATTTCTTTTAATTTCACAAATTCCCATTAGGCCAAATTTAGAGTTAAGAAAACTATGGCTTAGAAAAGTGTTATTCTAAACCTGTCCATGAAGCTGAGTTCAGAACCTATGTCTGTATAATTCCAGCCATGCGCTACATTTCTTCACTTCCCTACTTCAACGTCTTCCTTCAACTCCTTCATAAACACTCTGAATTTGAAGCTTGCCCCTGTTCTACATCTATTTCCTTTGTCTGGAAAAATATGTGTCCCTCTGTTCATGGTTTCCTTTGCTTTTCTATAAAACACCCCATTGAAGGCTGCATTGTTACTTCATGTGTATTTGTGGTCCTTTTCAACTACTATCCTTAGTGAATCATTATTATAGACCTTTTTGGTGACTAAGTAGTGTTGGTGTGAATGGATATTTAAAGTAATGCAAAATATATTTCTCCATCTCTGATTGGGGAGATAAGAACTTCACATAAAATATAAACTAACTACGTAAAGGAATATTTGCTCTAAGATGTTTGGCAATTTACTTCTAATCTGAAATAAAGTTATTTTCTTAGCGTTCAACCCCCCCTTAAATTCTCTACTTTATTTAATTACTAGTTACCTGGTGTATAGATTCGTGCACATTGAAAGGAAATTAATTAGAAGGTAGCCGGCAGGGAGGACTGGGCAAGACCAGCCGGACATGCCCTGGAGCCAACTTCCCTTGGAACCTCCCTGATGTCTGTGGAGTGAACAGGGTCCCTCTGGCAGGTGGGGTCCCTCGGCCTGGCCTGTGGGGATTGGGACAAAACCAGCTGTCTGACATCCCCGGAGGGGTCCTGGAGTGCTAGAGGGCACTCTGCAAAGTTGATGTCATACAGGGTGTGGCACACAAATGCCAGTGTGCAGTAAACCAGATTCAGGACGGACAGTGCCCCAGCAACAACATAACCCACGGCCGAAGGTGGAATTGCACAGCCCCATGAGGAATCGGGCTCCCTCCTCTGTGGTTTCAGGGTGCGACACTGGAGAACCATTGCTGCCAAGTCCCTGCAGCTTGGCAGCTCCTGGGTTGAGCGTCTGCCCCCTAGTGACCAGTGTGGGTCATAGCAACCGGTTGGACATTAGGAGGGACACTTAACATATTAGCCTTTTATATATATATATTTACTCCTCTGACTCTATTCCCTCCCTTCTGATTATTCAGCTTGGCTGCTCAGCTCTCTGAAAGCTTTGTTCCGAGACATTTTCTCTTCCTTTTCACTGTTTTTCTTTGTTATGTTACTACTTCTAAGTAGTTTACGTCAATTACCCTTAATCCTAAAAAAAAAAAAAACCAAAAAAAAAAAACCAATTTTTTTTTTTGGTGTGGATAAGCTTTTATAAAATAATTTAGAAACTTCCTTATAGTGGTCTCAGTGTAAAAATTGGTGGAGCTGGGACTCAATCTAACCTGTGATGCTTCCTCATCACCACCTTGGTGCTTAAATTTTTTTTTTATTACTAATTATTTTGTTTGACTTCCTGACATTATCAAAGTATTTCAAACAAATTATATTTGAAGCAATTCGGTTCAGCTTAGTTTGACAATTTCATTTGAAGAGAAGGAGAACACTGCTGGACCAGAAGCCAATAACAAGGTGGTGGTGAAACTGCAGGAGTGTTACTCCAAACAAATAAAGGACTGTCTTCATTTTCAGAGTACCTAGGACCTATGGTTGTGGCCTCCACCTGAGCCTCCCAACTGTTATTAACAATTAATTTCCTAACTTTGCTTTAAAGTAGTGGATAATGGATATTATCATTTAAACTCCTCCTGGTGCAGCTCCAGTGGTATCAAAACAAAGTCTAGAAGAAGATGGAAGGACGAGTCACATGTGCAATCCTTTTTTTTTCATGTCAGAGTAAGCTCATGGCCAGCTAGATAATTCCTTCACTCTGTTCTCTGGTTCACTTGGCAGTTAGCAACCTCATGGGGTGGGTGGGGGAAACAAGAGCAGGAGGAAAAATGCTTTGTCCCTTCTTTCTATAAATTTAAGCCCATTTCCTCTTGTCCTTTCTCAGGGGTGTGCTTATATTTCCATTTTAAATATGAGTTCCCAAAAGGCATTAACCATGCCATTTTTACTTAACTGCATTTTATTTTCTCCAGTATGATGCTGTGCTCACATAACTGATCTACAGTCACAGGAAGAAAATGACGAAAGCTGCATTCCAGTGACTATAAGCTAATATTTTATGGACTCCTGTAATGAAAGTTTTGACCACTATTATAAATCATACCTAGAACATACATATCTCATAGTCTGTATTGACAATACTGTGACTATGTCATGCAACATTAAGCAATTGATTTGAAGTGTCCTAATTGGGGGTTGGTGATAATTAGGCAGAGCAGGATAACAATTCCCTCTGCCCTCTGTACAAATGAGGACATTTATAGCCAAGAAATTGATCATGTAAACAAAGGCATAGGGTCATGTTTCACTTCTTTCTGCAAACATTTTTATATAAATGGACTGTATTGTTGAGAAATCGTGCTAATGACTATATATATAGATATACATATACTAGAGGCCCGGTGCACAAAATCATAGTATTTATAATATATGGAAGTCTTTAAAATTTATTTCTTTTTCAATTACCTCTTATAAAAATACTAATTTAAAATCACTTTGCTATGATTTAGTGCAAGTTAGTAAGAGCAAACATATTCTTTCTCATTTTTTTTCCTTTTTTCTTTCATTTCTTTTTGGTTCTTTTTTTTCTTATTTGTAAAAGGCATTACAAAGTAGATATATCTTAATATATCAGATAGTTTCCTTTGGCAAAGTTTTCAAACTAGATGATAGGGCAATTTGGGCATGTATCTACATGAAAAGATCTTCTCTGTTTGAAAGTATCTTCCCTTATTTCTTTTACTATTAACTTTCATATGAAAGGTCAACTCATTTTGGTTTTACAGCATAGCTCAGTGGAAGACATTTGTTGTTCTGGCTTAGGGCTCTTTGTTTTCCAAGCCCTGGGAGTTAAAAAATTTACCTTCACTGATTAACAGAGAGATGAGTAATTGAGCAATGTGCCTGGAGAGATCGGGTGGTAGAGGTATGTACATTTTAAATGAATTTTGATTTTATTAAATGCATTTGCATAATTTGAAGAATGCATGTTGGTTGCATAAAAGTACTGAGGTTGCTCATCTTCATAATTTCTGCAATTTTGTGTCTATGAATGTTAATAAGTTTCCCCCAACCCCCTTTTAATTGATGGTTCTAACTCATTTTACTAAGTTATGCCTTCAGAGATAAAAATAGCAGGGAAGGCCCAGACATCCTTCTCTGGGAAGATTCTTAATGGAAACTCAACTGCTTTTGAGGAAAATGCCTGTTTTCTCCTTGCGTGGCACCAGTGATGTCCTTATTGTGTATTTTCCAAGGAAGGTCAGCCTAGCCCCACACTTACTGCAATGACTAATGGGGAATGGGCATCCTGGGGTCCTACTATGGCACAGCATTTCTATGAGTCTGGAGTGTGCTGTAAACAAGGTAGACAACTCACCCCTTTATATTTTGCTTCTTTCTGACCAAATCCTGTACTTGTCTAACTATAATATTATATTTATGTCAACTAAGAAATTTGGGCTGCTGCACAGAGGATTGCCCTACACAACCAAAAGCTCTAGAAGAAAATAGGCAGCAGAAGTAAATAGGAGGCTGCAGAAAACTGGTGCTGATGGAGATGTACCAATGAGGCTCAACTGTACCCTTGATCTTTGTGTCAAACCACAAGGCAGTTTTCTGTTTCCACACCCACTATCCCTTAGGAAGCCCCTAAGCAGCCGAATTATTTTGATTGCTTACTCTCTTCAATGGACTGAATGTTTGTGTCCCGCCAAAATTCATTTGCTGAAACCCTAATCTCAGCGTAATGGTCTTTGGAAGTGGGGCCTTTGGGAGCTAAGTAGGTCATGAGGTGAAGCCTTCATAAATAGATGAATGCTCTTATAAGACAATGTCTGAGGCCTAGCTAGTCTTGGCCATTGAGAAGACTGCCATCTACAAACCAGAAAGAAGCCCCCCACCAGACACTGGATCATCTGGGACTTTTCAGCCTCTAGAACTGTGAGGAAAACTGTCATTCAAGCCACTCAGTCTGTGGTATGTTATAGCAGCTAGTGCTGACTAAGACACTTGCCTTGTAATGTGCATTATTCTCCAACTGAACATCATGGGAATAGTGCTAGAATCTGGATACTGGTTAAGCTAATGTATATGGTTATTTAAAAAAATAAGTGATGGTTTATAAAGGGTTGTAGACAGTGCACAGGTGTTGAAGTTGGGAATGTCTCACCTAATCTAAGGCCTTATCATCTACTGGTGTTGGGCTCTGGCAGGTCATTTGGTGCCTTATTTATTCATATGGTGGAGGTGTTAATAATAGCAATAATATTAGTCACAACAACAAAAGCAACAACCATTTATAAAATCTGTTGACCGCTCTACTAGACGCTTTATTGGCATTACCTCTAATCCTCAGCATCACCTGTGGAATGATATTGCCATTTTAAACATGATGAACTAAGGCTCAATAATGTGCTCATAACCTCGCAACTATTGGACAGCAACACTATCGGCACTGATATGTGTAATTTATGGGACCACATTTGTGGAAGCGTCGTGCACAGAGTTTGGCTCATAGTGTTTGTTGAAATGGCTAAAACCAGCAAGAGAGTACGTAATTCTCTGGAGGAGAGGAAGAAAGATCATGTCCAGGTTTCTGGATTCTTCCTTGTCTCTCCCTAGTTTCTGAATTCCATCCAGGATTGCTGAAATGATAATTTAATTTTGCACTTTATGGCCCTTTTCACATTTCCTCCCCATTAGAAAGTAATGCATCTATGGCTCTTGCAATCAAAGTTTTTATCTCTCATATCACCTCTAGTCCTATGGAACAGGGAAAAGAATCAGTGGTATTTAGAGATTTATTTCCAAAAGAACTGAGAAATCTTGGGACTTATTTGTGACAGACCCTTCCCTCCCCCCACAAAAACAAAAACAAAAACAAAAACAAAAATAAAAAACACAACAGGGAAGGAATCCATTTCCTAATTCCCACAGCCTAGTTAAAGCAGCTCCAGATTTTCTGAGTCTCTCTGAAATTTCAACAGTGCTTTTCAAAGAAATCCAGTGACTGCCTGTCCTAGAATTGGCAAAGTATATTCAAAATGCAGATTCTAGAGCCCTTCTGTAGCCCTATTCTAGCAAAATCTCCAGGAGCCCTAAGGCTGCCTTTTAATAAGATTCTCTAGTGGATTCTTCTTTCTCTCCCATTTGAGACCCACCACTTACGGTTCTGATTTGCTAGTGGGAAGGCTCACCTGTTCATGGGGAGAGGTTGACTGGACAACTTGACAAGAAGTTCAACCCCTTTTATTTTAAGTCTGAACTTGACTTTTTGTGTGTGGAGGTTCGAACAATTTTGCAGTCAGATTTCATTTCTGAAGGAGTTGAAGAGATGGCATTTTCTCTATGTAGTTGTCCATAGTTTCAGTCCCTTAAAGCTATGACATGTGCCTGTGATAGTTGCATGTTCTGTTCCTTTCTGCCTTCTACTCGTCTATCACTTATTTAACTGTTATTGGATGATAGCGATGGCTGCAAGTTGTTTACAAAAATCTAGTCTGAGTTTTGATGTAGATATTTTCTTGCTCACTTGAAAACTCACAATTATTGCTAAAAGAATAAGAACATAGCAAAAAGTGTTATTAAATCCCTTTGAAATGAAATCACTACCAAAAAATCCTGTGAGGTTGACCTATCAGTCAAACAAATGCACCAAGCTTCTTTTTTATTGTTGTTTCTGCTTTTGATATTTGTAGTTGTTCTTTGATTATTCTGTAAAAGGGCATATCTGATAAGATTCAGGTCGAACTTCCTATTTGCCTCTGTCACTGATAAATGAGAAGTTTTGTCCTTTGTACTCAGAATTGCATTGTATATTCATAAAACCATTCTGGTTTCATTTAGCACCTATTTGAATATATTTAAGTTATCACCCCCAAAATACATTCCTTAGGAACAGACCTTTTACATTGGTGGATCCTTTGGGTTCTATTTAAGATCTTATTTTATAAAGGCACATGCTTTTTATATCTAGTTCTATATATATTTTTTATGGTATATAGTGTCAGTGGACTCTCTCTCTCTCTCTCTCTCTCTCTCTCTGTATCTCTCTCTCTCTCTCTCTCTCTCTCTCTCTCTCTCTCTCTCTCTATATATATATATATATATATATATATATATATATATATATTCTACACACACACACACACACACACACACACACACACACCCTGGAGGCATTTTCAATACTAGAGAGAGATTTTATTTCTAATATTAAAATTTTTATTGTTTTCATACTGGTTTAAAAGTTACTATTGATTTCTATGAAATTTTAAAATAATTTGTGATACTTCAAATATATTCTATACATTTCTCTTTGTGCTTAATTTTATTGTAGTCATTTAAATTGGATAAAGTTTCAGACAAGGAATACTCTTTTTTTTTGAATTTTTCCTAAGTTTTCCCAAACTCTGATATTTTCAAAACCAAACCTTTTAAAGTAAATTCTGAAGGTGACTCTGAAGGGAACACGGCAACATGAATATAAACTTCCTACCTCTACTACTCATTCTGGAGCCATTTGCCTTCTGGGACAAGTGGCTGCTGTGGCAAGGGGCTACTACTAGGTTGGTGAAATCTTAGGAGATGAAGGAAAAAGCTGTTTCCGGTTGGCAGGGCTCTGTGCTTGTCCTGAGAGAAGGTAAACTTTGACCTCACATGACTTTTCTAAGTTGTTCAACCTCACAAAGGCCAAGGCCAAGGCCAAGATGGATTGAATTTGAAGGATGAGGTTTCCATGTCTCTGTGGGGGACACTGTGAGTCTATCTTATGCCCAGTCTATAGGGACAGGGATAATTTTAAAAGGTTTCACCTAAATTGAAGGATGTATATATAAATTTATTTTACACCCCTCCCCATAATAGGGTACATCCTTCTCAGATAAAAACAAGTTTTACAAACTTCTAGACTAGTGGTTCTCAAATGGAAAAATTTGTTCCCCAGAGGACATTTGGCGATGTCCGGAAACATTTTTGGTTGTCACAGCTCAGGGGGAATGGATGGTGGTACTGGCATCTAGTGAGTGGAGGGTCGGGATGCTGCTAGACATTCTACAATTCACAGGACAGCTCTCACAGCAAAACTTTATCCAACTCAACATACCAATGCTGCCAAGGTTGAAAGAGTCTGTGTTAGACAAAAGAACAAGTTCCCGCAAAAGGAAAAAAAAAGCCCACAGAACACCACGTGTATCAGACTGACATTAGATTCTTCATCTATAAGACTAGAAACTACAAGAAGTGATATCAAATCTGTAATTTAAGAGCAAAAGACTGCAAAGGAAAAACTTTATTTTTCACCAAAATTTGTTACCCTAATACTTAATTTGAGAAGAAGATTAAAAAACAAAAGACATAAGTATACAACAAATTTACCAGAGACCTCAAGATAATATCTTCACTTATCATATTTTTCCATGTATAAGATGCTATTTTTTTCTACAATTGTTAGACTGAAAATCAAGGGGTATCTTATATATGAAAGTCAGCCAAGAAAGGAGCCCTGCAGGTAATTAGCTGCTCATACCTTGTCAAACAAGCTTCCTCTGTCAGGAGCCTTATTGTTACTGACGTCAGCTGATGCCATAATTGGAGGTGGAGGTGGAGAGTGCACAGATACAACAGGGACCGGAGCATTCTGAGCCCATACGATGTCAAAAAATAAAAAGATAAACACCAGTAAGCTATTGTCTTACTCTGCAAAATTCAAACTGAATGTAATCAGTTATGCAAAAGAGCATGGAAATAGAGCTGCAGAGAGACCATTTGGACCTCCTCCCACTGAAGGTATGATCAGACAGTGGAGAAAACAGGAAGAACAACTCCTTAAGAAGCCAAAAAAGAAGCAGGCCTTAAGAGGAAAACCAGCAAAATGTTTAAAACATTGATTTCTTAATTTTGGGTTGGAAAAGTGGGGGGCGTCTTATACATGGGGCATCTTATACATGGAAAAATATGGCATTCATGATACAGTTAAAACATAAAAGCTAAGGATAGACTCATAATTTTAAACAAAATAATTCTTGCATGAAAATGCTGATAATTTCTGAAAAGTTTTTTATCAAAATCTTGAAGTAAGATGAAGCAGTGATTAGGAAGAGATAAAGGCATGGAGAAAAAGAAGGGAAAAGGAAAGAAGACTGGGAGAAGGAGAAAGTAAAAAATTTCAGAAGTTCTTATCATATGAGATATCATATGAGGGAGGGGTGGTAGAGAAGTTAATAATTTATAGAGCCATTTTGGGGGAAATACAGGTTATCTTGTTCACAATCAATCTCACTGACAGCTACGTATGGTACAGCAACCATTACTAGAATTGAAACGTGTAGTAATAGTTTCAGATTAATGAGGAAAAAATGAAATGAATATTAGTCTTATTCAACCCATAAAAGAAAAAGGGGAAAAAGCACCCATCAAGGTGATGAAATAAAAGATAGAAAGGTAGCATACAATCACATGTATATCAGTGATTACTCTATATCACAGTGAATGGGCTGAATTCTGTTTTTTTTTTTTTTTTTTTTTAAAGTAGTATGATAATTGTTATCCCATTTTTATTTTTATTTTTTATTTTTTTTTAATTAAATCTTTATTGTTCAGATTATTACATTTGTTCCTCTTTTTTCCCCCCATAACTCCCCTCCTCCCAGTTCCCGCCCCACCATCCGAAATCACTCCCCACCCACTGTCCTCATCCATAGGTGCACGATTTTTGTCCAGTCTCTTCCTGCATCTCCGACACCCCTTTCCCCCCCAAGAATAGTCAGTCCATTCCCTTTCTATGTCCCTCATTCTATTATAATCACCAGTTCATTCTGTTCATCGGATTATTTATTCACTTGATTCTTAGATTCACTTGTTGATAGATGCATATTTGTTGTTCATAATTTGTATCTTTACCTTTTTCTTCCTCTTCCTCTTCTTAAAGGATACCTTTCAGCATTTCATATAATCCTGATTTGGTGGTGATGAACTCCTTTAGCTTTTCCTTATCTGTGAAGCTCTTTATCTGACCTTCAATTCTGAATGATAGCTTTGCTGGATAAAGTAATCTTGGTTGTAGGTTCTTGGTATTCATCACTTTGAATATTTCTTGCCACTCCCTTCTGGCCTGCAAAGTTTCTGTTGAGAAATCAGCTGACAGTCGTATGGATATTCCCTTGTAGGTAACTGAGTTTCTTTCTCTTGCTGTTTTTAAGATTCTCTCTTTATCTTTTGCTCTTGGCATTTTAATTATGATGTGTCTTGGTGTGGTCCTCTTTGGATTCCTTTTGTTTGGGGTTCTCCGCGCTTCTTGGACCTGTAAGTCCATTTCTTTCACCAGGTGAGGGAAGTTTTCTGTCATTATTTCTTCAAATAGGTTTTTAATATCTTGCTCTCTCTCATCTTCTGGCACCCCTATAATTCTGATGTTGGTATGCCTGAAGCTGTCCCAGAGGCTCCTTACACTATCCTCGCATTTTTGGATTCTTTTTTCATTTTGCTTTTCCGGTTGGGTGCTTTTTGCTTCCTCGCATTTCAAATCATTGACTTGATTCTTGCGCTCCTCTGTTCTGCTGTCGGGAGTCTGGATAATATTCTTTATTTCAGTCAGTGTATGCTTAATTTCTAGTTGATTCCCCAATATAACATCGAGGGTCTCATTAGTTTTCTTGTAGATCTCATTAAGTTTATCGGCGGCTTCTAAACAGTTCTTGAGAGACCTTAAAAGTGTGGTTCTGAACTCTAGATCTTCCATTGACAATTTTGTCCTGTTTCTTTGTCTCCGCATTTTGTTATGCTTCCTTGGTGCACCCCTAGTGGTCTTTGTGCGCAGTCTTATAGTTAAATCTTGTAGCTAATTCCAGGGAGGGTTTGACCTCCAGGCCAAGTGGCTATGAGAATCAGCTGTGTCAGCAGTGAGAGAACTTCTGTCCTCTAGGGAGGTGCTAATCTAGCCTTTGCCTGAGGCTATCCGGCAAATGCCTGTGTGCAGGGCTTGGGTGGGGCGGGTCGCACAGGATCAATAGGGTGGGCCGGAGAGAGCAGTGATGGCGGCTCTCAGTCCTGTCCCCAGGGGCTCTGCCTCTCTGAGTCCCAGCACCTGCTGCAAAGCTCGGAGAGAAAGCTGCACTCGCTCTGACCGAAGCCAGGCAGTCCCGCTTCTCCCGTTTGAGTCTGGGTCCCTAAAGACTTGCCCGGATCTGGAGCTCAGAGTCTGCGACTCCCTCCCGATTGAAAACGCCAACCGCGCCCTCCGCCGCCAGCCCGCTCCGCGCGCGCACTCCGCACCTCAGAATTTGACTTCAGCACTGCGCCTCCTCTGAGTGTCCGTATGCGTTTCTCTTTCCTCCTAGTTGTACGACTTCCATTCAGCCAGCGTTCCAGTGGTTTTGGGTGATGTCCGTTCTGTCTTTTAGTTTCACTTTTGAAGTAGTTGTTCAAAGCAGCAAACTCCGGCGTTAACCTATGCCGCCATCTTGGTTCTCCTGAATTCTGTTTTTAAAAGACAGAAACTCTTCAATTATAACAAGTTGTGAAACTTACTGCATTTCTTCCTGGGCATACAACTAGGTTGTGTCTGAAGCCTCTTTGAAGCTGAATGTGTTCCTGAGACCGAGTTCTGCCGAATAGAATATGTGAGCAAGTGTGGTCGGTCAGCCATTTCTTCTGTTGACTATGACAACCTCCCCCATAGGATTCTCTCTTCCTGTGAGGGCTAGACACATGCAGAGGATCCACCCAAGGCTGTGAAGGCCCTCCTGGATGGAAGCATTACAAGAAGGAAAGATATTTAGAGTCTGAAATCTCTGAACAACTGTGGGCTGGCTGTTCGCCCAAAACATGCACTGAATTGGCGTGCTAACAACAGATAAACTTTTCTTATGTGAAGTCTCTGAGATTTTTGTATTTTTGTTTTAGCAGTTAATTTATTTGACTAATACAAGTATACAACCGATTGTCCTTCTGAAGACACGTGGTCAGGATCCTCCTGGTTGTGGTGAACTACCCTATGAGAATCATTTAAAATAATTAAGATGCCTGTAGTTGGTGGGGATGATTGAAAAGGGGCACAGATAAACTGCTCTGGGGAGTAAATTTTACACCTTTTAGAAGTCATTGGCATCCAAACATCAACAGACTAAATAATGTCTATTTCCTGTGAGCCAGCAAGTCTACTTCTAGAAATTTATCCTAAAGAAATGCCCAGTAATTTTAAAGAAGACGTATTGATGTATGACTTTCATAAGTTTTAATAAGATTGTAAAATATTAACTTTTAAAAGTAGAATAGGAGATTGTTAAATAGTTTTCTGTGTTCTTAAGATGTAGTAATTAAGAGTCATTAAAATCACATTGAATATGGATATGACTAATAGAAAATTTTCAAGTTATATTGTCTGAAAAGTGTCAAGATAGAAAGTAATATGTATAATACATCATCATATTGGAAATAGATGTATAAAATGCTAATGATTTTGATTATGTGTCTGGGTAAGCTTATTGTGATTTCTGAGCTTTCAAAGATGAGCAGATATTGATTTGTGATTTAAAAAACACACAATTAACCAGTCCTTTTAGATTATTCAGAAAATATATTGTAGCTTTAAGGAGCTGCATATTCAGCCTTCCCTCTTTGGGCTAGGAATTCAGTTTAAGCCCAGATCATAATAAAGCAGCCATATGACAGCACTGGACCTTTCCATAATGGAGCTCATCTTTCAGTTTAAAATTAGCACTTCAAGAAAAAATGCATATAGATAAAATTAGCATCAAAGATCCCTTAAGAAGGTGTCATATAGAAGGCCTTACCAGTGTTTCCACTTCTCCCCACCAATTACATCAAATCTCCATTCTTCAGTTAAGTGTTTGCCCTGTGTTTAGGGACCTTTGGGTGGCCAGCTGATCACAATTTAAAGGCAAAGAGAAAGGTTCCACTCGGGCATCCACAGGTTCAATTTTGGTCTCCCTTTCACTCAAAACAGGCACTTGACTGGGTTGCAGGCTCAATCCCCAGTAAAGGGCATGTAGGAGGCAGCCAATCAATGATTCTCATCACTGATGTTTCTATCTTTCTCTCCCTCTCTGAAATAAGTAAAAATATATTTAAAACAACAATAACAATAGAAAGGAAAACAGATACTTACTGAGCAGAATAGTGGGAAGAATCACCAGCATCATTTCCATTCACCTTCTCTCTCTGACCAAGCACATACAGCAGAATCATCAAAGTTTACACTCACATTTGCTTTAACTCACATTGCGCTATTTTTACAGTCTAAGCTCCATTTAAAAAACACATACAACAAAAAAAATCACGTATTAATTTGACTATATATTTAGCCCTTGTCTGTTTTGTGAAAAAATGTGTTGAGCTGGCCTCTGCTACTTGAGAACATATATTTTAAAGGGATATTATGACCTTTTGTCAGAAAAAGTGACTACTTTTGGAATTCAAGACTAAAAGCAGCAGCACACTCTAGCTAAAACATTTAGTATTAGGGATATTTACTGTGCTCTAAAATCTTTCATCTTAACCCCATAATTCATTTTTCTATTGTCTAATGCAGCCTCTAGATAAAAATACTAAAGTTAGGAGATATTGTATACAAATACCTATCATAATATTTTAAGATCATGTGTACAAGCATTCAAATTCATGCATGCGGTCTGCTTTTTAAAAATAGGAGAATGCATTGAAAAGTGTTTAATGAGGTGCCAGAACTGGAGACTTAATACAGCCTTCTGTAATTTCACACCCATATTGCATACATTTTGTGTGGAGAAAATTAAAGTTTCCAGCTGCTATAGCAAAGATGCAGAAGTCCCCAATACACTTATAAATGTTATTTCCCTCCACATGGAAGAGATTAGGGCCACATCTGCTACAGTTTAGTTGATGAACATGGAGTAGATGGTGTCAAGAATCATGCAGCACGGGAGTCTAGTAAGAGAACAGGAGGCCACCACCCATGGAGGGACAAGGTTCTTAGGGGACACCATTTAGTTAGGTTGGCTGAGTTCATTCAACAAGATGAAACATTGTAAAGTACTCAGTACAAACTCATTCATGATGTTTGCCTCCACATGACAGTTGGATCTACTCCATTCTAGAAACATTTTACTCATAAGTGTGATGGAAGCCATCAGTTGTGATGTGACTCCATGATAATGAAATGTTATCAAAGATACAGAAGCATTACTATTGGTCACTGTAGGCAAAATGGCACAGCGACAGATAAGCTCAAGAGAAAGTAATGGTTGGGATGTGTATATGTGAATTCCCATGAGACCTCAGCAAAGAGAAGAGGGGGTGTTGTTTCTAAGTTGAATTCAATATTAGAGTGAAACTGTCATGTTAGTTACAAAAAAAGGACACATATAACAGGAATGCAGTCTTTCGTTTCAAGGAATGTTTATCTAAACAAAACAGCAAAAGGCATGAGCATAATTATTATGTCATTTTGACATTCTAAATGACATTCTGCACTTGCTTTTGTAGAATGATCCTCTGTAACTTTTTTTTAAACAGCAGTGGTTCTAATTATTACTAGTTTCATTGTTCTTAGCCCTTGACACAGCGATTTCTTCTATTACAATTTGAGGCTTTCTTTTTCAAAACCATCAAATCCTCTTGAAATGTGCTTAGAGGGCAGAGTTTGTTATGCACCATAAACCTGAATTGGTTGAGGTTTCCAATGATGAAAAGTCTGGTGTCATCTGAGGTTTCATATTTTTGTTAAGATCTTTTGTTTACTTTAATTGTCATTTTTCTGGCTATAACTTTGCCTATTACATTTCTTTTAGTCTAGAGGCCTACCATTTGGTGACTCAGAGCTCTAGTGTCTTCACTTCCTGCATATCAAACGGAGAGCCCTGGAGTGGCCTGGACCCTGAGTCTCTATCTTCTGAGTAATGAAGATGATTATCATCGGTGATAAATCTACTTCAGGGATGTTCACTTGATCTTTATTTTCTACCCGGAAAATGCTTTTGATTATAAGTTTATAAGCAAAGATTGTGATGAGTTTCTCTGACTTCTTCAAAAAGCCCTAGGGTAACATTTGACTCAAAACTCTTTTACCTTAATTAGTTTGCTGAAACATTAATCCATGTATTCAGTGCTAGAGGTCTCAACTTCTGTAATTGTTTATAGGCCTTTGAGCCATCTATAGAACTGAGAGTTAATATAGACTCTAGCCACTAGATTAATTTAAGAAATATAATGTATAATGAGAAAGCACTCAGTACAACAGGCATTGTACTTTATGATTCAGAAAAGAAGCATTTGAGTTAACGGAACATGGGATATACATTGCATTGACCACTATTAACTAGTTGCTGAGACCAGGCCTTTTATTCTTATTGTCCTGAAAACCTACCCACTCTGTCTCCTTTCTGTCACTACTTGCTGCTCTATACTGGTCCCAGGTATTTCAAGTCTGGACTATTGACCTCTATTTGAGGATTTTTAAACTTCTTTTCCTTCTGTGAAAAGTTATACATAAGGCAATAAAAGATGTTCTTTTAAAACATTCCTCCAGTTTTACACTACAGATGAGAACATGTTTCATGCCACTCAATATAGCCATTTTTATGGTCCTGAACAAGTAATCCTCACTTTCCTGTAGGCAGCCTGGTGATAACATAATGCAGGCAGGCCCTCAGCCTGCACGAACCCCCTTCTCTTTCTACCTCGGCTTCCTCTTATTGTGCACAAAGGGCTTCATGCACAGGTGTGTAACCTCACACCCCACACTTTCAATCTCATTCCATTACTCTCTCCCATGTGCTGTTCATAGCAGATCCCAGGCTGCCCCTTGTTGCTAGAGGTGTTCCAAGCAGAGGCATGATTCTACTCTCTGGAATGGACAATGGCTGGGGGAGGACCTAGTAGCAGGCGCTGGGTCATATGGGCAAGTTTTCATTTGAATTCCTTGCTCTATGATCAGGGCTAAGAGAGCAGGTGGGCCAGGCTGGATCCCCTGCAGTATGGGAAGCCAGGGCAGGACTAATGTTGATTCTGCTTCTACTTAGAGGCATACACAGATAACATGTGACATTTAAACAGACTAGAAAGAGGAAGACTAGTTATATATGGAGGAGGACTGAGGGTTGCAAAGAGATTGAGATAAGTGGCTACCACAAAATGAAAATAGAAATTTTTTTTTGTCCAGGAAGTTATTAACTTGAAGTCTAATGTGACAGGGACATCTTCATGTAGACACCGATGCAGCCTGGGATCAGAGCCAGAGAAAGGATGTGGAGGAAGACTGTGAGCCATGCGGAAGGGGCATCACTGGATGGGAGGGAGTGTCTTGGAAGTCCTGAGACCTCAGCAATGAGCCTTCACTCTGGAGACTGAGAGAGTGGCAGAGCAAGGGGACCATAAGTTAAAACACACACAAAAAAACAACACAAAACAAAAAACAAACAAAAACCAGAAAATTTTATAGAATAAGTACAATGGGATAAAAAGCACAGGAGATTAAGGGGCAGGAACTCTGCTCCTACTTCCTGACATCAGGGCAAGAATAAAGACTTCTACTTGAGAGTATTGAAGGGAACCATTATCTTTGGAGAAGAAAGGCTTATTTTTTATTTATTTATTTTCTGCTTTTCTCTTTTGTTAATCCTCACCCAAGGATATTTTTTCAATTTGATTTTCAGAGACCTTGGAAGGAAGGGAGAGAGGGACTTCCAGCCATTAGTGCTTGGGCCAATGCTCTAACCACTTAGCCACACCAGCCAGGGCAAGCAAAGACTTTTTAAAAAGTATATATTTTTATTGATTTTAGAGAGATGAAGGGAGAGGGAGAGCAAGATAGAAACATCAATAATGAGAGAGAATCATTGATCAGCTGCCTCCTGCACACCCCCTACTGGGGATCAAGTCTGCATTTGGTATATGCCCTGATGGGGAATCCAACTGTGACCTCTTGATTCATAGGTCAACACTCAACCACTGAGCCATGCTAGCCAGGCTGAATAAAAGCTTTTAGATCAAAAGGGTAAAGGAGGGAATATTATGAAGATCAAAGATGTTGCCATGTGGCTCATCCCCAAGTTCAACTTTCAGATGACACTGTGCAAATGTTGAGGAGGGAGGGGAGAAATATGGGGTTGTAGAGAGCAATACAGGGGTAAATATAAGGGACAGGAGAGATGAAGTCTTTTGTCTCTTGGAAAGAGCTGCTAGCTGGCCTAACAGGTAATCTCTGCCAGGAGACGGAGGCTCGGTTGTACAGTATGTGTCCCTTTTCCTCGGTCCCATTTATGGCAGCTGTGGTAGGTGCCTCAGTGGCCCTGGTTCCCACCCTGCATGCACTGGAGGGTGTGGGGATGGAGGGTCACTGATTTATTTATTTATTTATTTATTTATTTATTTATTTATTTATTTATATTTTATTGTTTTTTTACAGAGAGGAAGGGAGAGGGATAGAGAGTTAGAAACATCGATGAGAGAGAAACATCGATCAGCTGCCTCCTGCACACTCCCTACTGGGTATGTGCCCACAACCAAGGTAGATGCCCTTGACCAGAATCGAACCTGGGACCCTTGAGTCTGCAGGCCCACGCTCTATCCACTGAGCCAAACCGGTTAAGGCAAGGGGGTCACTGATTTATGGTTTTTTTCCTGCTCTGCATAAGTCAATCCACGTGTGTTCCTGTGCCTCATGATCCTGAGAGGCTTGTGCAGTGGGAAAGGGAGTTCTGGGTATTTGGCTACTGAACAAAGTCCACCAAGTTTTTCTCACTAGTAATACAGTTAATCCTTAAACAATGCGGGAGTTAGGGTCACTGATCCCCACGTACAGGACAAAATCCACATGTAACTTTTGACTCCTCACGTACAGGACAAAATCCACATGTAACTTTTGACTCCTCAAATCTTAACTAAGTCATCCTGGTATCTGCGAGGGATTGATTTCTGGTTGATTCTAGGTTGGCTGAACTCAGGGATAAGAAACCTGGGGATACAGAGGGCCAACTGTACACTGATTGACAAAAATCCACATATAAGTAGATCTGTGCAGTTCAAACCCGTGTCACTCAAGAGTTAACTGTATTTGCTTTTTCACTTTATATTGTCTTAAAAGCATTTTTTTGAAAAGATGGAATTCCTGTTATATATAGATACTCAAAATATTTTTCAGCAACGTCTTTCTAAATGGGTAGTTGACAGGTTGCTTCAGGTAGCAGTATTAAAGAGCCAGGCTCTGTGACCTAGAGCATCGCATTTGGAAGCAGATTTGATGGGAGTTTTAAAGAGAGTCCTTAGCTAGTTCCTGCACTTACCCTTTTTCTACTAAATTACAATCCATCCTTTATTTGACCTGCCTCATCTCCAGAAAGTTTATCCTGCTTTTCCATTCTCCAGTAGGATTTCTATAATCTTTGATTTACTTTTCCAGTTAACACAACTTTTCCAAGGACCTGATACTTGCCGAGGAAGGAAAACAGAACACATTTCTGTTGAAAAAAAAATGCTTATTTTGACTTAGTGACCTTTTAAACTGTAAGTTCCTGGGATGTGGGACTGTGTTCTGATGTCATGGGTGATAAAGAACAATTGCTTTGAAAATTGAGTTAAGTATTGTGCATCACAGTGTTGTGGAAACTCAGGAGCCATTGGCTGGGTGAGCACTCCATGCATATTTTTAGTTGTTCTTGCTATCACTTGCTGGTTCCTTAACTTTACTTAAGATTCCTATTATGCATTTCCATGACCAGGGACTCTCTGCTGAAGAGAGTAAATACCAGAGACCATTGTGTTCACTGTCATGGCTACAGGTCTTTGAAGGAAGCCGTTTCTACTCTACCTATGAAACATTTGTTTGGATTGAAACCCAGTTTTAAAGCGTCTCCTGTGAAAATTATGGGCACAAAGTTTTGGCACTGTCCTGTCGTGTGCCTACTATCTAGATTTACTCTCTGATCTTGGATATATTTCAATGAAATGAGACTGTTAATAGTGGAGGAAAAGATATTTGTGAAACAGTATAACGGTGATAGTAGTTATTATGGAAACAAGAAGCACCATAAAAATGCCTTATACAGTAAAAATTATAAGACTTAATTTGGAGTGGCTTTTCCTTATTTGACCAATACATTCTATGTAATTTATTTGCTATGGCATTAAACTTCCAAGGGAAGTTATGCATGGTCTCCACCTGTTTTAAACACTGTGTGTCTCAATTACAAACGTGCCCTTGTGAAACACGAGAGTCTCACAACCCATGTTAAAGCTAATATGTAACTGGAAAACACATCAGTGAAGTTTATCTTTTAGATTTTATGTAAAACCCATGCATGCTGGCACTTTGCATGCCATTAATGGAGACTGAAATCCTATTCTTTTTTAAAAGTTCATTTTCTTTTTCAGGACCATGAAATACCAAACTGAACTTGACCCTAAACAGACTCCATTTCAAACTGGGTATGAAAACCATTTAAGAATCATGTGTGAATTCATTTCATGCAAAGGGACGGGCCACTTAAAATTTCTAAGGCCTCTCAGAATTCTTATATGCATGTTTAACAATTCAATGATGCTGCTCTGGATATACAAAGACCTGGAGTAATTGTTGTAGTCGTACAGTGAACATAGCTGCTTGCATCAGTTCTGCATTTCCCGCCCTCACACAATGGCCTGCACGACTACATTCACAATTACATTTACTGCCAAATATATTGTCAAGTGGACAAATGGGTCACTGCCTCTCCACAGGTGTGTCCATATTCCTGAACCAGTCACAAGTCACGAAGAAATAGAAAAGCTTGGCTGTGATTCTGGAATGAGCACACTGAGCTATAAAAGTACAGTTATGCTTGCAATATAAAATATGTCCTAGTAACAAAATAAATAGTAGGTGAAGTGGGGTAGGGGGTAGGTAGGCACTTGCAAGTAAGCATGTGACAAGATTGCACCTGTCTGGGATGTGGGGGGAAGGAAGGTAGTTGGCCTCAGCACTTGTCTGCAGCAATAATAGGGACAAAGAGGAAGCCTTCTGTGACCCTAAACTAAGAATGGAGTTTAACTTTGAGAAAGTCTTGTCTGCCAGGGCAGAAGTAACATGTCATAGAATTTTTATGAATACTAATTTATCTCAGATTATTGTACTATAAAGTAGACTGAATGGACCATAAATAAATTTATTTCTTCAGGTCTTTATAAAAACAGAATGATATCTCCCTCATTCAACATTTTTAGCTATTTTGGAGGACATCACAGAAAGATCATTGCATAGTTAGAAGACTGTGGAGTTCTACAGACTTGTGTAGGACTCTCACCTTTAAATTTCTTAACTGTGGGTGAGTTATTTTATATCTTTCAGTCAAGCTACCATATCTGCCATTGGTCTGTTGTAAGGATTAAAAGAGATCATTTGGATAAAGTACCAAGGTTATCAGCTGATTCATAAACACCACTCTTTCATGTTTAGGCTTGAGACTCCCTTCAGTGAAGGGTGAGAAAGGAGAACATATAAAAGGGGTTATTTCCTAACTCCTTTGTTCATGACCTGGGTTAAGTTAGTGTTTTGATTGTTTGTTTGTTTTGTTGTTGTTGTCATTGTCCTATCTTTAAAATGGGGTGGTTGAAGTGTATGCTTTTGAAAATGTTTTATTGCTATGATATTTCCTTTTTTTTTTAAATCCTCATCTGATGATATTTTTCCACTTATTTTTTAGAGAGAGTAGAAGAGAGAGGGAAAGACAGAGAGAAATATCGATGTGAGAGAAACACATTAATTGGTTGTCTCCTACACACTCCCTGACCAGGACCCGGGCCAGGGAGGAGCCTGCAACCTAGGTATGTGCCCTGGACTGGAATCGAACCCAGGACCTTTCCATCCACAGGCTGATGCTCTATCCACGGAGCCAAATAGACTAAGGCTATTTCCTTCCTTTTTGCTCACTCTGAGAAACAGTTTATAAGGATGATAAAAAACAGAAGGGAAAAAAAGTTAATATACCAAAGCAAATTTTAAAAATTCAGACAATAAAATAAAAATAGAACTTTAGAAGAGATTAACATTGATTATAATCACATCCTTTTTTTCTGTGCAAAGAACAAGATACTTGAGAGAGAACCAAGGTGGTGGCATAGGTAAACACCTGTACTTGCTGCCTCCCACAGCCACATCAAAATTACAACTAAAATACAAACAACTGTCATCCAGAACTGCGGGAAAGCTGGCTGAGTGGAAGTACTACAACTAGGGAGGTTAAGAAGAAAGTGCATTGAGACTGGTAGGAGGTGTGGAGGTGTGGAACAGGCTGGCACTCAGGTGTGTCACTTTTTTAATCAGGAGGGAAATACAAGCTCCTGCTTGCTCTGAGCTCCACTGCTGGGTGAGACACAGGGGAACCCAGGCACATATGGGGAGAAACTGGACTGTCTGGTATCAGGCAGGAACATGGGGCAGCTTTCTTCCAAACAGAGGTGCTTGCAGTAGTCATTGTTCCTGTGCTGGGACCTCCTCGCTGCAGGGCTGACTGGCAGCTATTGCTGTTGACTCCGCCCTGGAGATTCCATGAGACCTCGCCCTACCCAATTTACAACCCCACCCAAGCTGTGCACAGCGGCTTTTGCATATGAATGGCCTGTCCTTTCACAGCCCAAAACCTGTCAAATAAGCTACAGCTGGGTAAGGGAGCCCCAAAGCTATCCAAAGAAGGCCCAAGGCTGCACCAGCACCAGCCTGCCTTGGTTCACAGCTGGGCTTCATCTGGGCACTTCCAAACCTGATACAAAGAGGAGGAATCTGCATATCTCTCTGTAGCTCCTGTTGGGTGGCCCCAGGCAGTGGCTGACTTTGCACCTCCCTGGAGATCCAAGCTAGTGTACCCAGTGGTCAGTGTGAGATCATACCAGGTTACAACTCTTCACATCTATAAGTGACACACTCAAGGGGCAGACTCAGTGAGCACCAAAACTCCACTAAAGCAAGTCCTGCCCCATAAGGGTGTCTCCTGCACAGCAGATCTTCCACCGAAGACATAGCTGGCCCTCACAGCCAATTAGCCTGGAGGTCAATTCCTCCTAGTGATACCAACAGCAATCAAGGCTCAACTACAACAAGATTGTGCACACAGCCCACAAAGGGGTGCACCAAGAGTGCCCACCTCAGGTGATTGGGGAGGCTGAGCAGCCATTGGCTCCTCACAGTTGACCCAGATTTGGTTCTGATTGGTTGGTTTCTATGCCAGTCAGCATCTCTGGGGCTATCAATGGGGCCTGATCAGAAAGGCCAGGCTGATCAGCAACCCCCATGGAGGCCTGGAGAGAAATGGAGGCCCTGCTGCTGGCCCTGCAGTGAGAGAAAGAGAGAGGCAAGTGCTTATCAACAGTTGCCACACAGGCTACGAATCAGACCCTGCTTCTCTCTTCAGGCCTCTCTCTGGGCCTGATTCGCAGCCCCCTCAGCAGTCAGTGCTGGGTCACCACGCCTGCAGCTGCAGCAGTCAGCACTGGGTCCCAGTGCTGGCAACCCAGCACTGACTGTAGGACTGACTTCCTGTTGGTGGAGCCTCCGGTCCTGATGGACCCAGGATTTTATATATTAGGATTCTGATAGTTATTTCATATGAAATTGTTGCTGGTGGAAATAGGATTCTTCCACAGAGTTGCAGGGAAAGCATTTTGGGGACCCACACATTGGAGAATGTGAGCAATGGCGGCCTGATTTATTAGAGCAACAGCAAAGGACTGGCCCAGGTGCCCCATGTCTCATCCTTGACCAGTGGCCCAGCTCCATCTGACTGCGAGAGAAGTTATGGGCTTGGTGAGCTCAAGTACCCACCAGGAGGGTCAGGATCCAGAACCATAATGCCATCTCTGGGCTTTGGAAGTCCAGCATGCTGCTCCTTGCTGTGCTCTGGCCCTATGGGATCCATGCTTTAGCCTGAGCCTGGGCCCACATGGCTGCTACACTGAGAGAGCATTACAAACAATGAGGGAATGAACCTTGGCCTTTGTTAAGCTTTTCTTATATTTCCTTGGGTTTGGGAAGGAGTATGCTGTCTTTTAAACTAACAAATCTGCTTCCTAATCCTTTGCAGGCTTGTGCTGGGCCCTCCCCCTATCCAGTCCTTTTCCTGGATTGTCTGGGGTTCTGTACCCTTATCCTATCCGATCCTTTTCCCAGGCTAGACTTCTCCCCTTTATGGTTGCCATTTTGGCTTCTACTGCTCATGCCTCATAGTAGAAGAACACCCCCGCCCCCTTCCACTCCCCACTATCTTGTCTTCCACTATAGATGTGCTCAGCAAAGGAATTTGCCCTACTGTTTTCTCTCTTCCCGGTGAAAGGGGTTAAAACAGAATTAGGTAAATAGGATAAGGGGTGGAAAAAGGAGGAATCGTGGAGCTAGCTGAAACCACAAAATGTTTTGCAGAAAAACAGAGTGTGTTGAAACAAGGATGTTTTTCCTGCAGGTGCAAAATAAAATGTTGCAAAAAGGCCAAGAACCAATTAGAGAGCGGCACAGATAGACAAAGAACGGACCTTTAGCAGATATAACAGGAAGAGCAGAATGCTTCAGAGGTAACCCATTTGGATCCCCTCCCTGAGCGGGGATTCTGTGTTTGCTAGCAATAAATTCCTGCCTTGCTTGAACTTCTCTGGTCCACAGCTTCATTCTTCGATTCTGTGAGACGTGTCCCTGGGAAGAATTCCTGCTCTCCAGTTCCGGTATCACTGGGAAGATCAGAAAGCCATTCTTTTCTGTCCGCTCTGTGGTACTGGGAAGAAAGGATGCTAATACCTTTGAAGGGCAATGGGGCTATCCCTTTCAGTGTCTGGAAGCTGTAGCTTATAGACTTAATCCACCTTAGCCAGATTTCTCCCTTCTCTTTTGTTAATACCTAACTAGCTGCCTATTGTAACAACACAAACAAAAACCTATAAAAATCAGAAAAATATGTGTTACATTTAAAATTAATTCATTTTCTAGAGCAAAAGAAACTCAGGTCTCTCAACTTCTAATTGAAATATTTTTCAATTTATGATTAAAATTAAAATCTACAAATGGTAAGAATTCCTTCTTTTTTTACAGCAGTGTAGTATAGGAATTCTTATCATTTGCCACAGCATGGATGGAACTGGAGAGCATTATGCTTAGTGAAATAAGCCAGTCAGAGAATGATAAATACCACATGATCTCACTCATTTGTGGAATATAATGAACAACATAAACTGATGAACAAGGACAGATCCAGAGACGGAGAGGCATGATTGGACTGTTGGGCCCTGGAGGGAAGGTAGGGGAGGGTGGTGGTAAGGGGGAGAGATCAACCAAAGGACTTATATGCAAGCATATAGGCTTAACCAATGGACACGGACAACAGGGGGGTGAGGGCATGAGCAGGGGCATAGGGGATAACATGGGGATAAGGACACATATGTAATATCTTAATCAATAAAAATATATATATATAAATTAAAAGCTACAACCTAGTGGAGGTTGTACAATACAATATACAAACAGCAGGGAAACTCCAGGGAAATATAGACATATCTCTGCCGAGGTAGACAGAGAAATTAATTAGGTGTTAGCATTCATTCATTCATGCACCTTACTGATGAGTCCTACTAGCATCCAGATCTTGGGAGAACACAGAAGAATCTGACAGGGGCCCTGCTCTAAAATAGCCACAGTCCTTCAGGGAGGCAGGTCAGTACTGATTTAATGGTGAGAAGCATAGGGCATTGGGATGCACACAGGAAGAACCCTGATTTATAAGGAAGGACAGGGAAGTTTCTGGAAAGACATAGTGGCTGGACCTTATAGGATAAGAGGTTTATTGAGGTGAAGAGAAGGGCACAGTTGGCAGAGGAAGCAGAGCGTGCAAAGACACAGAGAAAGAGCATGGTTACACAACAATTTCAATGCACTTAATACTACTTAACTGTATACTTAAGAATGGTGAAGATGGCATATTTTTTGTTTTATGCTTTTTTGCACAATTAAAAGTTTAAAAAGAATGTCAATACAGCACACAGAAGTTCTTAAATGTTGGCACAGTGTTAGAAGCTCGTGCAATAACACAAAGCACCTGGTTGTAGCTGAATCCTGTGTCTGACTGAGCTTCCCTCCTAGTGAAGCTCATGACCTGCCAATCACAAGCAAGATGGCCCTTGTTAAACTGGCTTTTTGGGCCAGCCATCTAGAAAGGTCTTAACAAGTATTATTTCTTCTTTTGCTAAATTAAGTAGGCTAATATATCTTTGGATCAAAGCAAGTGGAAGAGATTGCCTCTTTACTCTCTGTAGCCCAAATGCTAGTCTAAGCTTTTAAGGGAATATTGAATTATGCATGTCCTTTAGCACCGGAGGAAATAAGTCTAGAAAGAGAGAGGAAAACACAAATAGAAAAATGGTGGGAAATTGGTGTAAAAAGAGATTGTTTGCCTACATTACCCAGACCCCACCTTGCAGACTAGGCCAAGACCAAGTGCCAAAAGAAGTCAGATTTGTTAGCTACTCAGGGTTTTACAAAAATTCAGCTCTCTCAGGAGGTAGATTTTATTATTCATATTTTTTAAATATTTTATTTCGTTGTTTAAAGTATAACAGATAGTAGTATATATGTCTCCTTTTTTTCCCCCCATTAACCTTCCCCACATGCCCTCACCTCACCCCCCAGTGTCTTGTGTCCATTGGTTATGCTTATATACATGTATACAAGTCCTTCGGTTGATCTCTCACCCCCCCCGCCCCCCCCCCCCCCCGGCCCAATACTTCCCAGCCTTCCCACTGTAATTTGACAGTCTGTTCGATGCTTCTCTGCCTCTGTATCTATATTTTTGTCCATCAGGTTGTAATGTTCTTTATTATCCATAAATGAGTGAGTTCATGTGGCATTTTTCTTTCACTTCCTGGCTTATTTCACTTAGCATAATGCTCTCCATTTCCACCCATGCTGCTGCAAATGGTAAGAATTCCTTCTTTTTATAGCAGCGTAGTATTCCATTGTGTAGATGTACCATAGTTTTCTAATCCACTCATCTGTTGATGGGCATTTAGGCTATTTCCAAATCTTGGCTATTGTAAATTGAGCTGCTATGAACATAAGGGTGCATATATCCTTTCTGATTGGTCATTATTCATATTTTATAACTAAGGAAACAGATTAAAATTTTTCTCAAGACCATGTAGCTAGTAATTTGCATAGTACATATTCAAATTATAATTTTTTTATTACAATACTTGTAATCTTAAACTGTACATTAAATGCTTGTGTGTGCATGTATGTGTATAAATTTTGATTACATTTGTTATATAAGGAAAAATACACAATATGAAAATGCATCTGCATAATAACCTAAGAAGATGATTATGTTGTTTATCTCATTTGTCTGTAAAATTAAAATAATGACATTTGAAGGATCACATTTAATTGGTTCCAAATTCTGTCATCAAATGTTATTTAAAATACTAGTGTGAGTTTTATTTTAACCTCATTCAAATCTTTGATAAAAATTATTGAAGTGTTTCATTCAATTATTTATTATAGTTTCCATTTTATAATTACTGTGCACTGCTTGGTGGAATAATAGAGTGAATAGATTTTTACCTATTTAAAATCCAGTTCCCCATAGATTCTATATGTAATTTTTTTATCTTCATGTAAAAGTTGTTATAAATTATGTTTATTAAAAAATGCTATGTAGCATTGGATTTTAAAACTTTTTTACAAAGCACTAAGACAATAACTTCTATATATTATAGTCTAGACTTTATGCAAATAGTTATTCATAAGCAAATACAAATTAAATCACTATATACATTTTACTCTCAAAGACTCATTTGGAATAGGTATCTTTTTAACTCAAGCAGTAGAATCTGCTAAGGACCTGATATAATGTGTCTAACTTCATTTAAAATTTAATGATTACCATAATAAAGATATTATTACAAAATGATAATGCAAATGGTAATTAGCATTTCTATTTTGTTGCTTCAAGGTCAACATGGTGGCAGAGCTGTCTGTTCCTTCCTTTGCTTTGTGACATTCCATTTCACTATGCTAAACCTTCACAGCATAGATTGTTATGGCTTTTGGCCTCTCTCTCTGAGCTGGATCTGAATCTTGGTGTTGGAGGCAGGAAAATTAATGAGTCCACCACTCCGCCTCATTCTCTGCTCCCCTTTTTAAGTGGTAATTATAGTGAAACCATTTATGCTATTATGGCTAAGCATTCCCATTGGAAATCCAGCCTTCTTCTGAGATTAATACATTACCTATAAAAACAGTCTACAGATTTAAAATACACCAAAAATATATATAAACCAATAAAATTGAAATTGTAAGCTTGAGGGCAAAATTGAGACAAAGTAAAAACAGGGCTGCCACGTTATATAGCACAGATTGTTTACTGAACGATTCCAGGGAATGCCACTCACAAAGAACTGTGCACCAACTGTTGCACAGTTCCAAATTAGTTAGAACAACTGAAGTAGTGGAGGAAAGAACTATATCTGCAATAAGCTAAAAGTTAATCTATGTGCTTAAAAATACTGCATACAATTGTAGATGGCAGGCAAAGTCTTAAAGAAAATTTGTCCATGGTGCTGCACACCAAATGGGACAGAGAAGCTGGGAGAAAAGCTACTAAAGGTGATATTATAAGAACTGGTGCTAAAGGAGTGAACGTTCCTGTTGCATCCTCTGGGAATGCAAGTTTACCGGAGAACTTTCCCCTGTGCTGTAGCTCCTCTGTTTGTAACCAGGAGCTGGGCAGCTGGCAGGGCCCATGAAGTGCTCCGAGCTGTTGGAATGAACTAGCTGTGTTTATTTAGAGATTAGTTCTTCTATCATGACAGATGGTTCCCCAAATATGGCGTAGTCTGTTTTTTTAAAGCATACTTTCTGAGCTTCCAGTTTTTATTTAGGCCATGATACCAGGTGCCCAGAAATTCCACCCTGTAGTAGTAGTGTGGGATTCATTTTAAACATTTTCATTTTTTGTAATTGGAGGCAATTTCATTGAACCATGAAATAAAGGCTCCATGTCAGTGCATAGCCAATCACTTGGGGATCTTCTCAAAGCACAGAGTCGGATTCAGCAGGTCCGGGGTGGGACCTGAGCGTCTGCTTTTCTAATATGTCCTAGGTGATTCTGATGTGCCTGTGGACTGGACTTTGAGTATCCAGACTATGGAGAAAAATGCCACATTCAGAGAAATGTCAATCATCTGTGGTGTCCAGAGCGCTGTTTTCAAAGTGGTGAGCGTGTTCACCAGGTTACATGAAGTTAGGGGTGGGCAGAAAGTATTACAGCTTCTTGTCCACTTCTGAAAATTTCTATTTTTATATTTAATACACGTAATTTATTAAAGCAATAATGTATGCACAAGATATGCAAATGTAAATGCATATATTTGAGAACATGCTCAATTTCTTACTAATAGAGGTTAGTATTTAAGGAGCAAAGTGATGTGTTTAGACAGGACTGGTGCAGTGCACAGGAAAAGGCAAGACATAGACAATCTCATTTTTCAGACAAAGACACTGAGTCTCTGAGATGTCAAGTGATGCGCCCAGCTTTGCAAAGCTGAGGCCCCAGCGCAGACCTTCTGACTCCCAGTCTGGTGCTCCTTCCTCTCCTCTGTGCCTCGGGCACTTAGCTAGAGAACAAACTCATAAAGTAAGTCAGAGCACCAGGGGGAACCTCACCTACAAACGCACTTTCCTCTGACCTCTAATAAAACACAAGCAGGAAAGAAAAGTTGCAAAAGCCAGATTGTCTTACATAAGCATCTCATTTGAGATAAAACTTTCCCTGCTGGTATCATTAATCACCTTACCTCTTGGCTTGCCCTAGGAATCCCTGGTGACAGAGCAACTACAAGCTGTTTTGTGTCTAAATTGCAGCTATCTCAAGAACAATTAGTATTTTTCAAGGTGTTGTCTTGTAGAACTACAATAGGGGATGTGGACAGAGTTGACTGTTGTGAGGCAAAGATGCATAGTTAGTTGCCTCTGCGTCTGTGGGGCCACTGAAATGTGTATCGCATCTAATGGTGTCAGCCTGAGCCTTGAATATGGCCATTTATGACTCTGTTGTAACAGAAGAATGAACCCAGAACCTGGGGAGGGGTAGAAGGGAAAGGCGGAGGTTGAGTATTACCCACAGAAGTACTTGCTTTCTTAGCCATTTTGCAAATGAAATAAATTCCATTTTAACATTGCAGAAGACCTTTAGCAAGTCATCCCTCCAGCGGCCATGGCAGAGACCCAGGAGTCAGGCCCTGCAGATGTACTGGGCTTTCCTGCCCAGTACACGGAGAGTAAAACATGTAACATTAAAAAACAAGAAGTCTATTTAGAACGTGTATGCTCCTTTGCCCCTGTCTCCAGCACTCCCTCCTTTGTTACTTTTGTTACCACTGCACGCCCTGCAGGCATTGGAGGTGAAGACTGGAGGACTGGGCTCTTTCCAAGTGCTGACAGGGCATTCTTGACTGGAGACTTTCAGAGGCTAGGGACTCTCAGAAGCCCTTTACCATTTTTCACATTTCACTCATTCTTAAATACTTCATCATCAGGATTATGAAACAGCTCTAAGGTATTTATTTCTGTTAATTCATTGACTCGTCCATTCCTTCTTTCACTTAGATATGCAATTAACTTCAGCAAGCAAGCCGTACCTTGTGCCTGCTAAGCACTGGGCACTGTGGAAGTCGTAGGGGAAACAGAACAAACATCATCTTCACCCCTCAAGTGCCACCAGTCAAGGGGAGGGCAGATAGACAAGTAACCATTGTCCAATGGGACCAGGGCTGGCTTGGAATAGAACCAGGGAGGGGGAACTGTTTTCTAGTTCCACCCAGATCCTGCACTTGTTAACGGTGGAAGGAAATGCCTTTGAAGGGCCTGGCTATCTTTGGAGCAAATCTAATAACGGAGGTAGGGGTGTGAGGGAAGGGGCATTTTCTTAGTATGGGCTAGCTCTATCTATCTATCTATCTATCTATCTATCTATCTATCTATCATCTTTGACCTTTGCATGTATATACCTATGCCGTATTCCCATATATATATACACATAAGCATATATATACACAATATACACACAGTATATACACATATATGTATGTATGCATATGTACATATTAGCATATTACACAAGTGTATATATACAGATATATAAGTGTATATCTGTGTATATAAACTAGAGGCCTGATGCAAGAAATTCGTGCAAGGGGCTCAGCCCTCGCAGCCCCTCGCAGCCTCGGCCGGCCCTCGCAGCCCCGGCTTCTTCCAGAAGGTCATCCGGATGGTCATTCTGCTATTCGGTCTAATTAGCACATTGGCTCTTTATTATATAGGATACATTCTTTCATTTTTCCTCAGAACTACCCTAAGATATTAATATTTCCAATTTAAAGCAAATTAAATTAAAATTTAGGGCTTATAAAGAATTTGCCAAAGTTACTCTGAATCTACACAGTTCTGGCTCCAAAGCCAATACTGTTTCTGAAAACATATCCTGAGAAGGCAGATGCGACACCTAATTCTTCCCACCTTACCATAAATGCTTTGATTGAGTATACAGAAAAGAAGCACAGTTGCTTTTTCACATTATTTTTGGTTATGAGAGCTATTCACATTTTTTTTTTATGCTCAGATTCTTCCATGTATTCTGGGTCACTACAGCAACATGATGCAGCTCTAATTCCTTTCCCAGGAGCTAATCTCTCAATAAAGAACTCCCCAGCCGTGCCAAGGAGTGGCCACCTAGGTAACAAATGTTTTCATGTTAACAATTCCTTTTTAGAGTGCTTGGGTCTTAGTCAATACACTCTCTAGGGTTCAGAAATCTTATTTCAAGATTTCAAGAGGGAATATCTTGTATTAGGCCATAAAATTGAATCTGATATCTTAAAAAATATTTTCATGCACAGCAATAGAAACAAAGAGAAATTTCAGCCTCATATGCATGACATTTTTCTGGGTTTTACATATCCAGTGTATGTACTCGCAGGTCTGAGATTTGAGAAACCCACTTAATTGAGAGAAAAGAGTAGTGGGGCCCCGCGAGGCATCACAGGTCTTTCCATCTTCCCAGCATACGGAGAGTGCAGGTTGTTCCATAACCTGTAGACCGTAAGCCTGCATCTCAGACTGGTTTAATCCAGCCTCTCAAAACTTTCCCCACTGTCTTCAAAGTGAAAATGTGGGTAAGTAGTCACCACCCTATGAGGTACTCCACTTATTTGGTGTCTTAGTTAGCTCTGGCTGCCATAACAAAATACCACAGACTGAGTGGCTTATATTATAGAAATTATTTTCTCACACTTCTGCAAGGCTGGGAAGTCTAAGATCAAGGTGCCGTCTGATTCAATTGCCTGGTGAGAGCTCTCTCATTTTTTTCATAGCAAAGGTGAAAATTTATTAAAGAATAAGTACAGATTCCCACATAGGGAAGGGGAAAGAATCTCACAGCACAGACTCCCACAAGGAGAAGGGAAAACAGTCCCACAAAATGGACTCTCAATTGGGAAGAAGGAAAGAGTCCCACTGACTTCCTGTTTCCTGATAGAGGCTGCATGGTCCTGTGTCCTGATATCCCTTCTGATTGGTCAATATTCCCTTTTGAATTGGTTACTATAGTAACTCCCAGAGGCCCTCCTCCCTCATTTTCCTCCTATTCCTTCTGGGATTTCTTCCTCCTTGTTTATTTTGTAAATAAGACCTTTTGGCTACTCCCAGTGCCCTTATCTTATGTAAATGTAACTGTTGCCTCTCACTTGCCTTATGGAAATGTCATTGCTGCTGCTCCCTTGTCTAATGGAAATGTAACTTACTGAGTTGCAGATGGTTGTGTCCTCCTCACTGTGTCCTCACAGGGAGAGAATGACTGATCTCTCATTTCCTCTTCTTATTAAACCACTAATCGCATCATTACCTCTGGGCCCTCATGAACTCATCTGACCCTGATTACCTCACAAAGACTCCATCTTCTAATGCTATCCCATTGTGGGTATGGCTTCAACAGTTATATTTGGGCGAGAAGCACAATTAAATCCACAACATCCATCTTGGAACAAAGCCTTGAGTTGTAAACCAGTTTTACTTCTAGTGGGCAGTTACAAGGGAGATGCCATAAGCTGCCACAGAAATTACGAGAGTTCCCTGAACCTTCAGAGCAGCAGTGGAAGGCTCCTGGGACGAAGGAGGAGGCTCCGTTCCCATGGGGCTCCTGAGCATTCAAATAGTGGTCGTCTTTTCCTGGGACTCAGCATGACTGTCTTTCAAAGCTAATTTCTCTGATTTATCTCCCAGCTCCTGCTCCACATTCACATAAATCCTTACAGTCCCTCATCATCCTTCCTCCCCCAAGAGCCACTTCCTTCCTTGGACCTTCTTCTTCTCCATATGTTCTTTCATAATAACTTTTGATGATCCAAATTTTCAACAACTGCAGTAAGAGTTAGTTTTTCCTGGATAGCAGAAATATGATCAGGAGTTTGGACAATGGGAAGGGAGAGAAGCATTTGCACTCATATTTCTTTCATTCTTATTTTTTTTATTTGTATAATAATGAAAGAAAAAAAGTAATGCAAGTGTTGCATTGCCTTTTAAAAATATTCTTTGCAATATATTTCTTAAAGAAAACCTAACTCTAAAAGAACCTGCCTTGAAACATAATGGTAAATTAGAAACAAACAAACAAACCTCATTTCTTGGAAAGGCCATTCAAATACATGCCATCATTGTTGTCACACCGTGCAGACCTCTCTGACCCTAGTAGATAAAATTGAACATTTCTTCCTGGCTGTGGCCACTGTACCTATCACATCCTTCTAGTTTATCATCTATCATATTCTCCTATAACTACATATTTTCATATATGTTTTCCACCCTAGTCTTTTGTTGTTTTTCCCATGGTATATTTAATGTTGAGCAAGATAACAGAGACATAGCAGAGTTTAATAAAGTTTATTCACTGACAAAGTCCTTTAAAGACCATGCAAACACTTCAGTTCATTCAAAGGTTATTGGGTATTTAAGATGTCTGGAGTAGGTGTAGCAGAAGTTATATCATTTCCAAAACTGAGCAGGTTAGAAAATTCTTGACATCGAATCAACTCTTCAGCTTTTTCTTTGCATAAAACAACTATTCTGAGGCTTATTTCTGTCCTGTTTTTATTCCAGTTAACCCTGTGCATTTTTTTCTTTTTTAAAAAAATTAAATTCATTGGGATGACATTGGTCAACATGAATATATTGAATAGGTTTCAGGTGTAAGTTTCTAAGTTACAAAATCTGTATATAGCATCATGTGTCCACCACCCAAAATCAAATCTCCTGTCACCTCATAGTAGGACTCCCTTCTCCTCCCAACTGGAAACTACACACTACTGTTTGTGTTCATAAGTTTCAGTTTTATATCCCACATACGAGTGAAATCATATGGTTCTTAGCTTTTTCTGTCTGGCTTATTTCACTTAGCATAATGTTCTCAAGGTCCATTCATGCTGTTGTAAATCACTCTATTTCATCTGTTCTTATGTCTGAGTAGTGTTCCAGTGTGTATTGTACTACACCTTCTTTTTTTAAAAAAATATATTTTATTGATTTTTTACAGAGAGGAAGGGAGAGAGATAGAGAGTTAGAATCATCGATGAGAGAGAAACATCGATCAGCCACCTCCTGCACATCTCCTACTGGGGATATGCCCGCAACCCAGGTACATGCCCTTGACCGGAATTGAACCTGGGACCTTTCAGTCCACAGGCCGACGCTCTATCCACTGAGCCAAACCAGTTTCGGCTGTACTACGCCTTCTTTATCCAGTCCTCTATCTCAGGGCACTTTGTTCCTTTGTCTTGGCCACTATGAATAATGCTACAATGAACATAGGGGTGCATATATCTTTGTGTATAAATGATTTTGAGTTTTTCGGGTATATATCCAGGAGTGGGGTTGCTGGGTCATATGGTAGCTCTATTCTTAATTTTTTGAGGAGTCGCCAGACTGCTTTCCATAGTGGCTGTACCAGTCTACATTCCCACCAGCAGTGAAGGACAGAGTTTCCTTTTTTCCACAACCTCTCCAGCACTTGTTATTGCTTGTGTTATTGATAATGGCCACTCTAACAGATGTAAGATGGTACCTCATTGTAGTCTTAACTTGCATTTCCCTAATTGCCAGTGAGTCCTGTTTTAATAATAATAAAAGACCCAGATTGAAGTTACAATTGCCATTAATTAGCTAAGTGAACTTCAGCAACTTGTGTAACCTATGTGCTCTGTGTCCCTTTCTGAGACTAGTGGATTACACAGGATGATGTCTTGGTTCACTTATAACACCAAAATTTTCTTCTTTCATATGTAACATTAGTGTGAAGATGTTATAAGAATGGAAATATTGAATATAAAATTACACCAAAGAGGTTTGTGGTAACAGCAATTACATATAATTATAGAATTTGCCATAACTTTACAAGATGAACCTCTTTTATTCTTTCTCTTATTTTTTAAAAGTATTTGACTTAGAGAACACATACCAACTGAGACAATGCAGAATAGTACTGAAAACAACCCCTAAATTGAGCAGGCTCTAAGAGGCAAATACCTATTGTGAGATTCAGTGAGGATTTTTTGCTGCTATTTTGGGGAGAAGAAATTGGAAAATTACTGTGAGCAGACAAAGGAGAAATGTAAGAGTATGTCTTAGCCATTAATGTACTACCAAATGGCAGTATCTGTTGCATAAGGCTCAGTACCTCTCCTTCTAAAAGCTGGGCTTGCTTTTTGAAAAAAAGAATCTGTAAAAACAATAATATATGGGCTCAGAGTTTGCATCTCAATGATACATCTGCAGGCACATTCCTGTCACATTAATGAGGCCTTTGCCACTGCGTGGCCTCAGTGACAGTTGGATACACAAACAGCAGTTCATCAATTGATTGCAGGTGTTTCCCCTTGGAAAATAAAAACTGCATGTACAGACCACAAGGTGAGGGAAAATCGATTTTCAACAGCCACACAATCTGGTGAGTTCTGAAATACAGCTTTGGGAAACCAATTCTCTTGCTGCTATTTTCATATATAAATATATTTCATTTGTAAACTATAGGACCAAAGACATCAATAGTAATAAGGATTCATAAATTAAAAATTAAATACAATATACCTAGTAAGGCATAAAAACTTTTTTTCATAATTAATAGAAAATAAAATCTCCTCTGAAGGTGAAACCATCCTAGTTGAGAACCACTGGTCCAGAGCCTTTATTGGGAAAATATTTTACTTCCCTCTCTCTGCACCTATATTACAGAAATTGGAAGTAGGAAATCAAGTAACAGTTCAGTTCTTCCTCTTAAATTTTAAGGATTGTGACAATTTGGAGAGATCACTCTGAGTTTAAAGCAGGAGGCACAGATTTCAGTTGCTTGTTTTTTCATTATGTCTCTGATTTTGAAAGCTTCTTAAATTCTGGAGACTGTTTTCCTCATTTACAAATAGGCGTAGTGAGGGAATAGAAAGTCCTATGTTCTTTAGTATGCAGAGATTTTATGCCACCTACTTTGCACACTGATTTTAAGAATAAATGGAGGTACCATTATCAATGGCCATTGAGTGGCCATTATCAATAACAAGCAATAATCAAATGGGAATAATCAAAACGTTAAACTTAAAAGATCTGTAGAAATGTAAGTACTACCTGTTCAGGTCATTCCTGGTGTCTGCCATTCATGCCTTTCATCCCCTCTGTAAATTTAATTTAAAATTCACTCTTTCCAGAAGCCCTTTCCTGATTAACTGGAGCCTAAATACAACCAGTATAACTCTTCCTTTGGCATTTTCTTCAAAGCCAGTTTATGAGTCATTCAAGGAAATAAGTCTTATTACTTTGTAATCACACCTCTTTTGGGACTCCAAATAGAATTACATAGCCTGATCACGCACTTCATTCACTAGATTTGGCTCCAAAAGACTTTGGCTGTTTCCAAAACAAAATAAAAAGTTGATATTTCAACTCTGCATATACTGGAAAGATTGTGTTGCAAATTCTGAGGACAATTGCAAAAGAAAGGTTTCATAAGGTTTTGTGGCTTAGAAACATGGGATTAAATAAATTGTTCACAAAAGAGTGAATGTGGATAATTATCATTTGAGTCTATTTTATGTTAGTTTAAGGAAATGTATCCTACAAAT
The DNA here is from genome assembly GCF_964212035.1 of Myotis nattereri. Classification (NCBI taxonomy): domain Eukaryota; kingdom Metazoa; phylum Chordata; class Mammalia; order Chiroptera; family Vespertilionidae; genus Myotis; species Myotis nattereri. Next base: position 36,984,795 of record NC_138076.1, on the reverse strand, counting down.
TTTTACACATCATATATGTTTGTATAAGGTTATTTATACACACACACACACACACACACACACACACACACATATATCTCCTATTTTGCTATATGATTTTGTTGTTTCTCTTATCAACTTTCTTGCCCCTTTCTTTCTCTGTGTTTCTTTGGATTACCCATAACCTTAGTTAAATCAAATTCTATTCTTAACCTGTGCTTTCTCTTATGCAATTTAATATGACCAAAGTAAAGGCATATCATCTTGACTAGTCTAATTTTAGATCCCTAACCATGAACCCCAAATCAACATACAATTCTTCTTGACAATCTTACTCTATTTCCCTAATTTATAGAATCAGCTTTCTACTGATCTAGACTATTTTTTCTTATCTTCTCTTTTAAACCTCTATTGCCTCTTCCCTCGCTATCACTCTCAGTTGATGACTTGACTTTTACCATACTGAGAAAAATTAAGTAATATAGGAAAGGACTGCTATAGACCAGATCACCACTGAGCCCACCCACCAGCCCTAGTTCCCCTGTCGTCTTTGCCTCTCCTTGCCCCCACACAGAGCAGATCCCTGCACTTCTACATGTGAGCCCAGCTCCCTTTGCCTGTTCAAGGGCACTGTTCCAGGACTTCCACCTCCTCCCTTTCTTATCATTCTTTTCCTTGTTACTGGATCATTCCCATCAGCATAAGGATGTCTTAAAAATAGTTGTCCCTTGACCCTTTCCTTTCATTTTCCTTCTCATTTCCCTGTCCTTTATTTAGCAAACCATCTTGAAATAGTACTCTCTCTACCTCCTCTTTGACATTCACTACAGCCATGCTTGTGCCTTCATGACACCACCCAAACTGCTCTTGTCAAGGCACCTATTGGCCTCCTTAGCTGCATGCAACGATAACACTTCACTCTTTATGTTACTCGGCTAATTGACTGAATGTGACCCATCGCTTCCTCCTCTTTGAAGTATTTTCTTCATCTGGCTTCTGGAGATCCCTCTCTTCCTACTTTTCTCCCTCTTTTGCTTTTGTTTCTGGTGTGTGTGTTTTTTAACGTTAATATATCTTTATTTAATTGTGTTTTCCCAAAATCCATATTTTATTTTATTAAAAAAACTTTATTGTTGAAAGTGTTACCTATGTCCCCTTTTTTCTGCCATTGACCCCTTATAGCCCACCCTCGCCCCCTGCCCCAGGCCTCCACCACCCTATTGCCTGTGTCCATGGGTTATGCACATGTGCATACAAGTTCTTTGGCTGATTTCTCCCCACCCACCGGCCCCCCGCCTTCCCTCTGAGTTTTGACTTTACTCGCTGCTCCTTCTTAATCTCTTGCTTGTTCCTTCTCTTCTCCCTGATCTTTCAGTGTCAGAGTGTCCAAGGCTTATGCTTCCTCATTTTCTCCTCTATAACTATATTTACTCCTTGGATGATTTTATCCAGTTTCATTGCTTTCAATAGCATCTATATTCTGGCGATTCCAAAATGTGTATCTGTAGCCCAAACCTCAGTTCTGAGTTCTACACTATGCTGCTGTCCCTATACTATCTCCCGCTAATAGATATTACAAACTCAGTAAGTCCAAGATGAACTCCTGATGTGCCCTATTAGTCTGCTTTGCTAGTGGTTTTTCTCACAGCCTTGACTCTTTTCTCTCACACTCAACATTCAGTTCCCAAGAGCTTTTGTGAAATCTATCTAGGCTACATGTCCAGTATCTGAACCCCTTCTCACCACTTTCATTACTACCATCCTGGCCCAAATAACATCAGATTTCTTCTGAATTAGTTGAACAACCTCATAACTGGGCTTCCTAATTTTATTCTTGTACCCTGATGGTCTGTCATTAAGACAGCATTCACAGAGATTTCTTTAAGAATCTCTTTATACTATTTCCCTTCTCTGCTCAAATCACAGTTTTATTTTGTTCTTATTTCTCTCAGAGTAAATGTGTAAGTCTTTGCAATGGCTTATAAGGACCTACATGACTTGGCCTCACCTCTGTTTCTCACCAACTGTTTTTTCTATGACAGTAATTTACTCACTACAATTCAGAGTACTGGCTTTGCTGCTCACCAAACATTCTGGGAACAGATTTGCCCTTGGACCATCTCATCTGTTTCCTCAGTGTGGAGTCACGTAACTAACCCCCTCAAGGTCCTTCAGGTAATTCTCAAGGGTCAATATTTCACCAAGGGTGTCCCTTACCACCCTATTTAAAACTGTACCTCATGCCCCACCACACCACAGCCTGTACTCGCTTCCTCTTGCCTCAACTCCCAATGCTCTATTCCTCATTCCAACCATTTTTCATGTCACTTATCTAATTTATTATATAATCAAAATAGTGTTATCATTTTGGTATTTATTTCCTCTTGCATATTTTCCCCAGGACAATATGGGCTCTATGGCAGAAGAGAGCTTTTTAAATTTTCTTCTGTTTTATTTACTGATGCATCCTAAGGGTCTAGAATTGTTTTTAGCCTGTAATGAGCTCAGTGAATAATTTTGAACCAAGCAGCTATTACATTTTAAGAAAGAGTTGCCTCTCAGATATCAGTGAATTTAAATATGCTGAGGTCAGGGGTTGGCCTTCTTTGCTCATAACCTTTATAGTACATTTAGGACATATGCATAGAGAAGGATTTCAATAAATGCTTCCAAGATGATGAACATTTACAAATATAATCTTTTCAAAGATCATTTCAGTGTGGAGTTAGTCTATAAGTACACCATTTTCAGAACATTGAGTACAAATGAAATAGACTTCTACACATGGCACAATGATCTTGGATAATGTAATGTTTTCTGTTTCCTTTACTGACTAGCAATTATAACAATGGATATGTCTTGTGACAATATGTATGATTGGTAGACAGAAACAGTGGTGCAAAAGTTTGAAATTATAAACATTTTCTAGATAATTATTTGACAACTTTCTCTGTGTAGACAACAATAACTGAATTACATTCATAAGCAAATGGTGAATATTAGGGAATTGATGAAACAAAACTTAATTTTTCTTAGAAAAGTGGTAAAAAAATGGGTGACAATTGTTTAAAATTTGCATAAATTCTAGTAGTAAAAGAGGCAATTGGGGATGGAGACTTTATACAAACCTTGCTAGTTGATTATACTCCAAGTCAGTTGAGCTATGATAACTAAAACAGGTCAGATACTAAATTTCTTAATCCAAGTGAGGATGGGTGGAAACAGACACTATCACAGTTCAGTTTCAATATTTTTTGCTTTTAATTGAAAAAAATATTTTTAAAAATTACTCAGGCAGTATATGACCAGCATTTTCTTTCCCTCTATCTAATTATTCTCCAATCCCTCTCTTCAATTCCTCTTTCATATCCAGTGGAAACTACTTTTTATCATTTAGAGTATAACTTCCAATCAATTTTCCATATATTTACACACACATATATATGTGTGTACATACATGTACATGCACACACACAAATACACATAAATGGTATTAATTTGTGATATATATTTTTCCTAATTCTATGTTTTGGAGATTTACATATATCATTAACTATACATCTATTCTAGCTCATTCTTGATAATGGTTAAATAATATCCCATAAAAGTAACACAACACAGTTTTTAAAAAATATGTTTTCATTGACTATAGAGAGAGAGGAAGGGAGAGGGGTAGAGATATAGAAACATTGATGGGAGAGAAACATTGATCAACTGCCTCCTGCACATCCCTGGAATCAAGCCCACAACCCAGGCATGTGCCCTGACTGGGAATCAAACCAGTAACCTCTTGGTTCAAGGGTCCATGTTCAATAGCTGAGCCACACCGGTTGGTCAACACCCCAGAATTTACTTGAGTATTCTTTTTGTATTTGCATTCATAAATTTAATATATTTATCAGGAACAGTAATGTTTCTGTAACAATACACATTTTTTTTATTTTCTTTATTGATTAAGGTATTGCATATGTGTCCTTATCTCCCCATTGCCCCCCACCCACCCACACCTGCTCATGCCCTCATTCCCCTGATGTCTGTGTCCATTGGTTATGCTTATATGCATGCATACAAGTCCTTTGGTTGATCTTTCTCCCTTACCCCCACCCTTCCCTGCCTTTCTTCTGAAGTTTGACAGTCTGATCAATGCTTCTCTGTCTCTGGGTTTGTTTTTGTTCATCAATTTATATTGTTCATTATATTCCACAAATGAGTGAGATCATGTGATATTTATCTTTCTCCAACTGACTTTGTATCTAAACGTAAAAAGCTAAAGCAACTCAAACATCTATTAAGAATAATTAATAGATACTTGAGTTGCTTTAGCTTTTTACATTTAGATACAACATGAAAGTGAATATTTTGCACACATATTTGTGTGTGCATGCATGCTGGTATTCCTGTAGAATAGACTCTTCAGAAGCAGGCTTGAGGTAACAAAGAGCATATAGATTCCATTTGATCAAAGCTGCTAAATTGTCTCCACAAAGTTTTTATCAATTTATGTTCTCACCAATAGTGCTTGAGTTTCTAGTTCCTCATTTCCTCCACAGCACTAGGTATAATTCTGTCTTTTAAAACTCCTAATTTGATAGGTAGGAAGGGACAATTTCTGGTTATGTTTTCCATTCTTTGACATTGGATGAGTTTATGGGTTTTCTTTTTGTATTAGTAGATGCTCACTGTTTTCTCTTTATCATTTACCATTTTTATTTTACCTTTTCCCCTTCTTTTTCTTCTATTTGAGATACTGTCAAGACAGAAAGTCATTCAGGATTAGGGAAAAGTCGGGGCGGGGGGGAAAGAACTCAGTTCTTTATCCTCTAGCCCCACTGTACTTCCCTTTACTTCTTGGCATGTTTAGGAAACAGAGGAAACAATGTATAAGCAGAGATGCTAGATCAGTGATGGAGAGTTTTGACTAGATATTAGGATTACTAAAGCCTTTCAGGTTTATTTAGTTGTGTGTTAGCAATGATGCCTGGAAATACCCCAAATATGTTAATATAATTGTTCTGGGGTGGAGCAACAGAAAAACATTTCCCCCTTATTTCTCCTGTGCAGCTAATGTTGAGAACCATATTTTAGGAAGTCTATTTATTTTCTGGTTTCTGCTCAACCCCTTGGTGAATTTTTCAGGACACGGGGCTGGGGAATTGGCATAGATATACCACAGACATCTGCATCGGCAGGTGACTTGCTGCTGTTTTCAAGGTGTGGTTCAAGTTCTCTTGTCTGACTAGATTATCTAACCTATGTCACAGATCATCTGTATCTAGTTTTTAGGCACAAAAGAAAATGTAGTAATTTTATTTTGGACCTTTCTCTCTCAACTCTTATATACACGCATATGCATTGTTATATATAAACAATATGTGAAATCCAGTACTGTGGTCAAGTTACAGGTTCAAGTTCAGGAGTTTCAGGTTCCACTACAGGACCATGAATGCTTACGTAGGCCAAATCTATGCCAAAATATTTCCTAGGCTTTCCCATGGCATTCTACGATATAACTGCTCAGTGCACCTGTTGGTTTTTATAAATGTTCCAAATATCTATTGCTGGGTAACAAGTTATCCCAAAACTCACATTTAAAGCAACAGCATTAATTCGGTTTTCTCATTAATATATATATATATATATATATATATATATATATATATATATATTTGTCAAGGTGTATTAGGGACAGCTCACCTGTGCTCCACAAGGTGTCAGAGCAGGTAGCTCAGTGGAAGGGGGATCCGTATCCACAATGGCTCCTTTATATGGCTGGCAAGTGGGTGCTACTGTCAGGTCCCCTCTATGTGGGGCTTTTCCCAGGGCTCCCCCTTACATATGATGGTGGTTGTGTTGAAGAGCTGCCATTGTCGTAGGCCTGGGCATAGAAGCCAGCACAGTGTCACTTCTGCTATATTCTGTTGCTCAAGTCATCCCAGGGCCCGATTCAAGAGGAGGGAATATACACCACTTCTTGATGGGAAGACACTTACATCAATTCAAATCATTTTTAAAGTGCTGCATAAAACAAAATGTCCCACACATTCACATAAAATTCCCCATGTATTCCTATAAAATGGACCCTGGTGTGTTTTTTAAAACTTTTCACCTTAAACTGTTTTTTGTTTTTTTCCCCTCATAAAAATAAGGGCAGGTTCAGGGTAAGGTACTTCTGTGAACAGAACGGGCAAATGGTTACTCTTATTGAAATTTATCTACATCTCCAAAAACAATCTTTATTTCCATTGAGTGCTACAGCACATTTGAGGAGATAAAAATCACATTCATTGGATGCATTTTTTTAAAAAACCATACCTTCACTACATGTACTAGTTATGATTTATTTCACTGGTCTGTTAAAGTTTTCAGAGCAAATGAAGTGATATATTTCTGGTCAGTTAGTGACATCCTCTTAAAATACTGAGCAGAAGATTTTATTAGTTACTTGCACCTTAAATTGCTTTTATTTATTCGGTGTACATTACAGAGATTTCACTGGGGGAATTGGGTGGCGAATTTATCAAGCAAAGTAAACACTAAAGCTTATCAGTTTGAAAGCAGGTCTTCTACAAAAACACATATAATGACATGCTTTTAGTCAATTAGAAGGCTTCAGTGGGTCCTAAATTTTTTGACTTTTTTATTAGTTGAGCCTATGTAATAAATATCATAAAGTGCAAATATATTTGTGAGCTAATATTAAAACTCACTCCATTCTTTCAAGAAATTTGTCTCAGGTGCTACTATATGCTTCTTGAGCTGTTTTAATATAACAAAGCAAATGTCCTCCTTTTCTTGGTAGCAGGGCTTACTTCTAAAATATGCTGAGCACCTGAGAAATATAATGCTCAGAAGACATGACTAAAGATTATAAATGGCATTTTCAATTATTTTCTGACTGCATTAGCACATTTTACCTGGATAGTGAATGCAGGTAGCTTAAAAGAATCTACTGAATGGGTAGATCTTTTGTATATGATAATGATGCCATCAATTTTTCCAAATATGACAAAATATATTAACATTAAGAAGCCAACCTAGCATACAAGAAACTCATCACTTTGATACTCTGACATCTTCAGTCTCAATAGAACTAGCTCTTCCTCTGATTTTTAGACATGTCTTTGATTTTAGAAACTTTTATCCTTCTTAAAAAAATAATTTTTGATCATAATGCTTATTCTTCTTTTTAAACTTTCTTATAGAATAATTCACATAGTCTTTATAAACAGGATAGTATCTCAAGTCAATTGATGAAACCACATAACAATATGGCTACTTGCTGTACACAAACATGCCCATTTGCATAAAGTCAGCAGTAGCGGGACACACAGAACAGCTCTGCTGCTCTCAGTGCCAGAATATATCTAACTGCTCTCAGTGCCAGAATATATCTAAGTGGCCTGTGGTGGGTAAAGACAGAGGGTCTGGAGTCAGATTGATGTATATTCTAATCCATATTCCATTATTAACTAACTAATTGTATTCTTTCAAGCATGATACAACACCCCACTGATGCTCTTCTTTAAAATGAAGCTAAAAAGATGTTATAGTGAAGATTAAGTGAGAGAGTCCTTGCAAAAATAGCTGGCATAACAGCTGGATAAATGTACATTTTCCCTCAGTCTCCTAACTTTGCTAAAATAATACATTTTCCTTTGTATTAATCAGGGTTCTCCAGGGAAATAGAACCAATATTTGTGTATATATATATATATATATATATATATATATATATATATCCTATCTAACAATAGACAAAGATGCAAATTGACCATACCTTCACTATACCCACCATTGGCTAATTAAAGCGATATGCAAATTAACCTCCAACAAAAATGGTGGCTAATTTGCATATACCACTGGGAGCAAAGACTGAAGACACCATAGAAGGAAGCCAAGCAATGGAGCCAAGGTAGAGGAGACAGGCGGGAAAGAAGTGGCAGAGATGGGTGGGGTAGGAGCAGCAGAGAAGGGTGGGGTAGGAGCAACAGAGAAGGGCAGGGGAGGAGCTACAGAGAAGGGTGGGGTAGGAGTGGCAGAGAGGGGCAGGAGAGAAGTGGCAGAGACGGGCAGGGTAGGAGCTTCAGAGAAGGGAGCGAAGCCCTATTCTTGCAGGAATCTTCCTGCAAATGGGCCTCTAATCTCTCTCTCTCTCTCTCTCTCTCTCTCTCTCTCTCTATATATATATATATATATATATATATATATATATATATATACTAGAGGCCCGGTGCACAAAAATTTGTGCACTCGGTGGGGAGAGGGGTTCCATCAGCCCAGCCTGTGCAGTCTCGCAGTCTGGGACCCCTCAGGAGATAAAGACCTGCTGGCTTAGGCCTGCTCCCAGGGGGGCAGAGGGCAGGCCCAATCCCTAGGTGCAGCCCCTGGTCGGGCACAGAGCAGGGCTGATTGGGGAGTTGCGATGCCACCCTCAGTCACGCTCAGGGTAGGGCCGATTGGGGGGTTGGGCACCACCCCCTGTCACACTCAAGGCAGGGTCAATGGGGAGCTTGCGGCATCACCCCCTGTCATGCACAGAGCAGGGCCAATCCAGGGATCGGGACGCTGCCCCCTGTCACTCACAGAGCAGGGCCCATCAGGGGGATTGGGGCTCCGTATCCTGTCACGCACAGAGCAGGGTCGATCGGGGGGTTGGGGCGCCGCCACTGTCACACTCAGGGCAGGGCCGATGGGGAGGTTATGGCTCTACCCCGGAACACACAGAGCAGGGCCCGTGGTGGGGGGGTGGGGGGGCACCGCACCCTGTCACACACAGAGCAGGGCCCATCAGGGGGTTGGGGCACCGCACCCTGTCACACACAGAGCCGCAGGGCGATCAGGGGGTTGTGGAGCTTCCCTCTATCAGGCACAGAGCAGGGCTGATCAGGGGGTTGGGGTGCCTTCCCCTGTCACGAACAGAGCAGGGTGGATAGGGAGGTTGTGGCCCGGCTCCTTGTCATACACAGAGCCGCAGGGCGATCAGGGGGTTTGGGCGCTGCCCCCTGTCACACTGATCCCGGTGCTGGGAGGCATATTACCCTTTTACTATATAGGATACAGGCCTGGTGCATGGGTGGGGGCCTGCTGGTTTGCCCTGAAGGGTGTCCCGGATCAGGGTGGGGGTCCTCACTGGGGTGCCTGGCCAGTCTGGGTGAGGGGATGATGGCTGTTTGCAGTTGGTCACACACCCTTCAGGGCAGGGGTCCCCACTGGGGTGCCTGGCCAGTTTGGATGAGGGGCTGAGGGCTGTTTCAGGCTGGCGGGTGATTGAAGCTCCCAACCTGTCCTTTTTTTTCTTTTTTTTAAATTCTGGGCCAGCTTTAGCTCTGAGGCTTGGCTCCATCTCTTAGGCCTCAGATGCTGAAAGCAGGTATCTGGTTTGTTTTGGTTCTATAATTGAAACACTGTTTCAACTCCAGCTCTGAGATCCCGGCTGGCTGAAAGCAGGATTCTGGGGTTTTGTTTAGCTTCTATATTTGTAACAATGTTCCAAACTGCCAGCTCAGAGACCTGCAGCGGCAGGCGAGGAACATTGGAGTCCTCCGTCAGTGAAAAAAGCAAGCCTCATGCTCACTTCAAGCTGCCTGGCTTGCAGCCGCCATCTTGGCTGCTAGTTAATTTGCATATCGCCCTGATTAGCCAATGGGAAGGGTAGCAGACGTACGGTTAATTATCATGTTTCTCTTTTATTAGATAGGACTACAGGCCCGGTGCACAAAAATTTGTGCACTCGGGGGGGGGGGGGGCAGTGGAGAGGGGGTCCCTCAGTGCAGCCTGTGCCGTCTCGCCATCTGGGACTCCCTTGGGAGATAAGGACCTGCTGGCTTAGGCCTGCTCCCTGGTGGCAGAGGGCAGGCCCAATCCCTAGATGCAGCCCCTGGTCGGGCTCAGAGCAGGGCCGATTAGGGAGTTGGGGCGCCACCCGCTCTCATGCACAGAGCAGGGCGGATCTGGAGGTTGCAATGCCACCCTCAGTCACGCTCAGTGTAGGGCCAATTGGGGGGTTGGGGCACTGCTCCGTCACACTCAAGGCAGGGTCGATTGGGAGGTTGCAGCGCCGGCTGCTGTCATGCACAGAGCAGGGCCAATCAGAAGGTTGGGGCTCTGTACCCTGTCACACACAGAGTAGGGTCCATCAGGGTGTTGGGCAGCTCCCCCCTGTCATGCACAGAGCAGGGCCCATCAGGGGGTTGGGGAGCTCCCCCCTGTCACGCACAGAGCAGGGCCCATCAGGGGGTTGAGAGCTCCCCCCATCACTCACACAGTAGGGCTGATAGGGGAGTTGGGGCACCACCCCTTGTCACACACAGAGCAGGGCCCATCAGGGGGTTGGGGCACTGCCACTGTCACACTCAGTGCAGGGCTGATGGGGAGGTTATGGCTCTACCCCATCACACACAGAGCAGGACCCGTGTGGGGGGGGCCCACACCCTGTCACACACAGAGCAAGGCCAATCAGGGGGTTGGGGCGCCGCACCCTGTCACACACAGAGCCGCAGTGCGATCAGGTGGTTGGGCAGTTCCCCCGTATCAGGCACAGAGCAGGGCTGATCGGGGGTTGGGGTGCCTTCCCCTGTCACGAACAGAGCAGGGCGGATAGGGAGGTTGTGGACCCGCCCCCTGTCACACACAGAGCCACAGGGCGATCAGGAGATTTGGGCGCTGCCCCTTGTCACGCTGATCCCGGTGCCAGGAGGCCTCACAGCTCCGCTGATCCCGGTGCTGGGAGGTATATTACCCTTTTATATATAGGATAGCGGTCTGGTGCATGGGTGGGGGCCTGCTGGTTTGCCCTGAAGGGTGCCCTGGATCAGGGTGGGGGTCCCCACTGGGGTGCCTGGCCAGCCTGGGTGAGGGGATGATGGCTGTTTGCAGCTGGTCACATACCCTTCAGGGTGGGGGTCCCCACTGGGGTGTCTTGCCAGTCTGGGTGAGGGGTTGAGGGCTGTTTTCAAGCTGGCGGGTGACTGAAGCTCCCAACTTTCCTTTTTTCTTTCTTTTTTTTTAATTCTGGGCCAGCTTTAGCTCTGGCTCCAGCTCTGTGGCCTCTGCTGCTGAAAGCAGGTATCTGGTTTGTTTTGGTTCTATAATTGAAACACTGTATCAACTCTAGCTCTGAGATCCCGGCTGGCTGAAAGCAGGTTTCTGGTGTTTTGATTAGCTTCTATATTTGTAACAATGTTTCAAACTGCAAGCTCAGAGGCCGGCAAGGCAGGCGGGGAACGTTGCATGAAGAGATTTGTGCAATAGGCCTTCCCTTCCCCTGGCTGCCGGCACCGGTTTTCCTCCAGCACCCGGGACCCAGGCCCTCACTGCTCTGGCTGGAGCCTTCAGTCTTTGCTCCGCTGTTTCTTGCCTACATATGCAAATTAACCGCCATCTTTTTGGGGTTAATTTGCATACTCTCCTGATTGGCTGTGAGAGTAGCAGAGGGATGGTCAATTTACATGTTTGTCTATTATTATGTAGGATATGTATATATAAATTATATATATATATATATATTTATATGTATATAATATATATATATACATATATATAATTTATCATAAGGAATTGGTTCACACAATTATGGAGGCTAAAATTAGACGATCTGCTGTCTGCAAACTGGAGACCCAGAAAAGCCTATGGTATAATTCAGTCTGAGTTTGAAGCTAATAAATCCAAGTTCAAGGGTAGGATAAGATGAGATGAGGCATCCAGCTCAAGTTGTGAGACAGAAAAAAGAACCAAATAACTTTTTTCTCTGCCTTTTGCTCTTTCTGTTCAGGCCCTCAGGATTAGATGATGTCCGTATATCAGGGAAGGCAATCTGCTTTACTCAGTCTACAGATTCAAATACTAATCTCATACAGAAGCACCCTCACAGACACATCCAGAAGTAACATTTAATTTGGTCACCCCATGGCCACCCAAGTTGACATAAAATTAGCTATCATATCTTCTTATTTTCCATTTCTATTGTCTCTGAATTCCCAAGCTACCTAATTAATTGTTTCTTAAGCATCAGTGTCTTTTTTAAAATGTATTTTTATTTATTTCAGAGAGAAAGGAGAGGGAGAGAGAGATAGAAACATCAATTATGAGAGAGAATCATTGATCAGCTGCCTCTTGTCTGCCCCACCTTGGGGATCTAGTCCGCAACCCAGGCATGTGCCCTGATTGGGAATCAAGCTGTGACCTCCTGGTTCACAGGTTGACACTCAACCACTGAGCCATGTCAGTTGGGCAGCATCAGTTTCTGTTTATCTTGTCATGGAGCTGCTTCCAAATCCATATCAGTAGAAAGTAAATTAAAAAATAAGATTAGAGTTTTTGCTTAATTTATTTTGTAACTGAGGCATAGAAAGTCACACAGGATAAAATTTTACTTATCTACGTCTTTCTGAATCTAAAGTTTGTGTTCTAACTATTAGTTTCCATCACCTCTTAATAACTGAAGCTGAGAAGGTTTATTTTGCTTATTTTTAATAATGTCACTGTAGCAATAGCAACACATCTTTGAATAGTTGATCTGTGATATTCACTTGTAAGACATTTTTTCTGCCATCTTTTCATTCTCTAAGCAATGTTTATTGAGCACCAACTTTTATGGTTCTGGTGTTGAAGTATGTACTTGGAATTCAGTTATATTCAATGATTAAAACGACAGAATCTGTGCTCTTAAGGAGCTGTTAGGAGAGATGGAGATGGGATATAAAAGTAAGCTGCCATTGCCATAAGTGCTTTTTTAGAGGAAATGAGGCAGGGGACAAATCATGAGGAACTTGTTCACTATTCCATGACTTTATTCCTTGGAGGATGTGGCATCAGCAAAGGGTTTTTAATTACAGAAGTGAAATGAAGAGATGGGCACTTTGGAAAGATGACTAGCTGTGTGCATCATGGAATTAATATGTCAGTGTGGTCTAGAGAGGCAAGTTTTGCAGCTGTTGCAGTAATAATCTGGGTGAGAGATGATTGAGGTCTGAATTGAGAGATGGTGGGGAGATGAGAAAAGGGACAGATTCCAAAGATGTCATGGAGGGAGAAATCATAAAATTTGATGTTGCAGTTGAAAAAGAAGGAAGAAGAGGTTAACCCCCAAGCCTATGAAATGAACAACTTGATGGATAATTATACTTTTTTTTTTTTTAAAAAAAAAGAAAGAACAGCATATTTTGAGGAAAGACCATTGTCTATTTCTATTTCGTAAACATGTACCTATATTTTAGCAAGGTAGACTGTCCAGTAGAAACTTGAATATAAGAATTTGATCTATAAGAAAAGATGGATTGACCAGATAGACTTGAGGTCCAAATGTAATTAATGAAATGGTGAGCTCAGATGACTTAACTTTAATTGCATGGTGTGTAATGGTGGGGAGGAGGGAAGAAGCGAGGTTTTGAAGTTTGGGAACTTTTCTTTCTAATTCTTTTCCTCTTGATGTTCCTTTCTTTTTTATTTTTAAATATATTTTTATTGATTTCAGAGAGGAAGGGCGAGGGAGAGAGAGATGATTGGTTGCCTCCCGCATGCCCCCTACTGGATATCGAGCCGGCAACCCAGGCATGTGCCCTGACCAGGGATTTAGCCTTAAGTTAATTGTCTGTGCAGTTGTGATAGTGATCAAAATGAGACAAAATAAAAGCAAGTTATTTAGTTTAAAGAAAAGCAAAATTGTTGTCTACTGCATAGTGTGTCACACTAAAAGGATTCCCAAATTGCCAAGTGCTCTTTCCATCTGCTGCCTGCTGTCATTCTAACTTACCCTCTATGTACTGGGCATTTCCAGATGGCATCTGCACTGACGTCTAGATTGATAATTGCAGAAAACTCACTACATTTCTTTCTTCTTTTTAAGACATTATATCTTTCCCCTTCCTCAAATTAGAGATAAAGTCTTGGTTTAAATCGAAATTCTGACAGAAGTTTAAAAGCTCATGGGGCGGTCTGACGGCGCCCTCTCTCCAACGCCAGGGAGCCCCTCAGTCCCTCACCCTGAAGCTCCCCATGACCATCAACAAGTTCTTCCAGCCAACAGAGACGGCGGCCCAGGACTTCTTCCAGTGCTGGAGGCAGCTGAGCCTCCCCCACCAGGAGGCGCAGAAAATCTTCAAAGCCAACCACCCCATGGACGCTGAAGTCACAAAGGCCAAGCTCCTGGGGTTTGGCTCTGCTCTCCTGGACAGCGGGGGCCCCAGCCCTGAGAACTTCGTGGGGGCTGGGATCATCCAGACTAAAGCCCTGCAGGTGGGCTGTCTGCTCCAGCTGGAGCCCAATGCCCAGGCTCAAATGTACCCGCTGACCCTGCACACCATCAAGGAGCCTGTCTCCATTCAACTGTGTGAGCTGCTGGCCCAGCAGTTCTGAGCCCTGGACCCTGCCCCCGGCTCCAGGAAGCCCCTAGGACTGAGGGAGCTTTGGTGGATTGGAGCAGTGAGGGGACCTCCGCTGGTGACAGGGAAGACCCCAAGGTAGGGGGATGCCTGGGACTTTCCTCTGGGAAGTCTCCTTCCTCGCTTCCCCAACCCAAGCACAGAGGGGAGAGGGGCCAGGGAACCAGGGGCCTCCTCCCCTCCCTTCCACCCTGTTGTGGCCCCTCCTGCCACCCCCTCCCGCCCCCATCTAGGGGCTGTATATTATTGTGATCCAATAAACAGAAAGACCCAAAAAGAAAAGCTTATGGGGCAATAAAGTGCAGTTAAAAAAAGAATGAAAAAGAAAAGAACAAAATTTAAAATGTCTTATCTATGTAAAGAATTAGCAGTGCATACAATATGTGGTTATTGAGTTTTAGAATCATGCTTATGCACTTGTGTGATATTTTCTGCTAAATATTTATTGATTAATGTGCACTCCAGCCAACTTAAGAGTTAAGATTGGGAAATCAGGGTCAATTACTGATTTGTGAAAATAAGCAGTGAGCAGCTAGCATCCAATGATGATAATGGTTTTTTTAAGATTTAACCATGCTCTTGGGTACATGGCTTCTCCCACATGGAGTCTCTAGGATTCTATTTTTGCTCTATCTTGAGCTTAGGATGACGATCATGATGAATTGTATCATATTGTAAGGTGGTTTGTGATGAAAAAAATTTCCACCAGGGACTGTAGCACAACTTCAAAACTCACGCTCTGATAAAACACCTAGAAATGTACAATTGTCTCCTCTTCCTTCCCTCTTCCCTTGCTTTTGTTAAAGGCAAAAACAACATAACAGAGAACTAAAATGTGTGTTGGTAACAATAATCTTTTTCTAGGTAGATGTTAAAGTTTCAATGATTTTATCTGTCTATACCTATTTTTATGTATTTATCACCTATCAATCTCATTTTTAAAAATTATTCAGTTTAAAATTGGAAAAAAGTGGGAAATAGGGATTTGAAAATTAGGGATGGGGTAAATTGTGGAGATATGGAAGCTACAGACTTCTTAAAAAATAAATGACAGTTTTCCTTTCAAAATGGACAACTATACACTAAGACTAAGTTCTCTGTAGATACAGCACAGTGGTTGGCAGATTGGTAGATTGCCTTCATCAGCATGGCTAACTTATTTAGCTACTTGAAGACACAGTCATTTTGGGATCAAATGGATCACCTGCCCATTTGCACATTAAGTCTATTGCATGGTCAAAGGGAACAAAATTGGTCCTCCGAAAGGAAGAAATCAATGACCTGCCATTTTTATTATTAAATCTCTTGCTTTCAACCATTTCAACTATGTGGTATTCTTGCCTTTCTTTTCTTGGGAGTCTACTCAAGACTTTGGTAGATTACTTCTCTGAAATATCTCCACAGTTCTGGAGGAACACTCACAGAGCTCTGGAAACATTGGAAAGCCTCCAGATGCATTTCAGGCTTCTCTATAGATGAAGATTGCTCTCCAGGCTATTGTTCAAATGGAAGATACTCCAGTTATATGGCTCTAAAGAGCCTTCAAGAAGGCAGCATGATTATTTTGTATGCCTTTAGAAGAAACAATTTTATATTAGCTGTTGCTTTCTGAATCTTGTTTATTTATTCATTGATTCACTTTTTCTTACAATAGTCATTTACTATGCCTTTTATGTAATGTATGAACACTGTGGGATTTACATAGAAATAAGAATGCTTGCATCTCACTCTCCAGGAATTTACAGTCTTATTCTTTCTATCATGCATTTTTATACAAGATCCTAGCCTGTTCTATCCAAATCAGGTACTGGGTTATGAATTTCCCCTATTGGATCAAGTTTAAAACATGTCTGAATAACTAAATATATACCAAAAATTAAATACATATAAAAAGTGAGGAGAGAAAGTTACATAACATAGATGTTTATGAAGAGAAGGTATCTGTTAAGGGCTGAATTGTGTCCCTCACAAAATTCAAACATTGAAGTCCTAATACCTAGTACCTTATAATGTGACCATATATGGAAACAGGTTCTTTTACAGAAGTAATTAAGTTAAAATGAGGTCATTAGGGTGGACCTCAATCTAATATGACTGGTGTCCTTATTAGAAGAGAGTATTTGGACACACACACACACACACACACACACGATAGTTGTGAAGATATAGGGAAAAGATGGTCATCTATGAACCAAGGGGCCAGGCCTCAGGAAAAACCAACCCTGCCAGTCCCTTGATTTTGGACTTCCAGCCTCCAGAAGTGTGAGAAAATAAATATCTATTGTTAATGCCACCCAGTCTGTGATACTTTGTTACAGAAATCCTAGCAAACTAATACAGCATGATACTTGGAAAGTCAAAATTAATTATTGAGCAAATGTTGTGTATAAGTCATTACAATAAATGTTGTATAGTAAATATTAATTTAGGCCTTAAGTTGCTTGGAATTTATTTCTCAGATAAGTACAATTCCATATTTGTTTCCTGAAGAACACACACACACACACACACACACACACACACACACACACGAACCTACAGTCAAGTAGAGAATAGCTTTTATGATTGGAAATAAAAAATGGAAAAAGTTCAATAATTGTAATGATAGTAATGACAATAGCAGCTCTTTATATTTTGTGTCTTCTCTGTTCTGCCGGCTGGGCCATAACACCTATTTTTATCAGTTAGTTTTATTTCTGTTATAGTTAAAGACCTGAGACTCAAAAAATTATCTTTTAATCACCCAAGATCTCATAGCTAGAAGCTCTCATGGCTAAAGGGACAGAATTGGCACTTGCTACTCTTTGAAGGTGTAGCAAATGCTTTCAAAGATCTTCCTGCCCCAAGAAAAGTCTGCTCTGCTTCCCAGGGTTCATTAATGCTGCTGAGTAGACTGGCTCTTTTTATGGTTAACAAGAGCTCTGATATCCATAGTAGCCTGTCAATGCTGGGAGCTGTCATGGAAGAGTTTTCTTCCTCTGGCCTCTCCTAAGTATTTCAGATCATTAGGAAGTTACCCTTCTTCCTTCCTAATCCTCACTCAGTCACTTGGAGAACAACCCACAACCTACCTCTCCTTTGCCTAACTGCTCTAAAACATTAGGTAGGAATTGTTGCTGAGGTCTTTATAAGGTCACAGCAAGATATGTGAAATAGGCAGGAGGGCCACATATAAATTTGCATAAAATATGCCTTTAATTTGCATTTAAATGCACTGTGATTTGCATAAAAGTCTATTATTATGCCTTTAGAGTATAAATTTTATAATTGTCCCTTTTTAAAGCTGTCACTTATTTTTCATGCCCCCTTTTCAATTCTTCCCAAGATTTCTGCATTCTTGAGGATGCCTTCCTTCATGACCCAATAAGGACATAATGGAGGTTTCTGGTGCTTTTGCATAAAGAACTCACACAGAGAAATGCTGGCACAATCCTCATTTTCTTTTTCTCACCAGAAAATCCACTGTCACATTTCTCTTCTCATTTTGTGTCTAGTATCTGACTTCATTATAGACTATTAAGCCCATCACTATCAATGAGAAATTGTATGAGGTAGAGTTAAGCAGGAGAGGAAGCGTTTATTTAAGACTATTGCCATGGACGTCAAGATTATTACAATAGAGAGTGAGATAGAATTTTGGTGAAACGAGATGGGAGAGTGTTTAAGCCTTGAGGTGAGCTGGTGTAAAACTGCTGGAGGATTTTGATTGTTCAAAGAGATTAGGCATCTTTTAGGTGTTTGCTAACTGGTGCACAGAGACTCTCTCTTTCCTGATTACATGTTAAAGGGATGGCTCCCAGTTCCTTGAGAAAGACATTCCTGGTTTTAAAATTTGCAAGAGGCAGGAGATTTACATCTCAAATGGGCAGAGAAGGAATTTAAAAGTATGAAGTTTTTAAAGTAATTGTTCTTAGAAAAAGGAGGTCAGGGGCCCACAGTCAGAAGGACGCCTGTCTAAAGTTTAGCCAAGCTGAGGAGAACCTTAAAGCTCTCTTGGCCGGCACAGACACCTATAAATTCAATCAATTCTTGCATAGGCATCCATTCAGTCCCTTCCCCATCTCTGGACTTACTGCCTCCTCTCATTAGCACCTCTGATGTGTGGAACTTGCCAGTTTTTTAAAAAATTTTTGTTAATGTGGATGGAGGGAAAAGTCACAGCATGAAGCATAGATCTGGAAACTCAAAGCAAATAGGGACTCTTCAAAACCATGATAAACAGTTTGCTTTACAAGGGCCCCTCACCTACCCATTAAGAGCAATCAAGGAAGTTTAGACAATTAGGAAGGGCATTGGTCCTTCCTTGCTTCTTTAGTCCACCACAGAGATTTCTAATGTTCATAGTGATATCAACCAGCATTGAGCCACTATCAGCAGAAATCAATGGTTTTTGACGCATAAATAAGTTTCTGTCCTATTGTACAGAAGAGCAAAGTGAGATAACAAGAAGTGTAGACTTTCCTAGAGTCACCAAGCTAGTGATACTTGGGGAAAATTATATATTTCATAATTTATCTTTGTGACACTATCTTTGTGACTTAGGCCAAGTTATTCAACTTCTCTGTATGTGATTTCCCTCACCTATAAAAAGAGAATAATAAGTAATAGAGTGGTTGGATGAATTTATTGAGAAAATAATCTATTTACAGCCTACAGAAGATCCCTGGGGGTATAGGAAACGATTGATAAACTTCAGCAATTGTGATTTGCTGGCTAAAATATAGGTTCTGCCTGATTCTAAAACTTATGCTTTTTTAGTAAGCTGTGATGTTATCTATTTTGTTGTCACTTCATAAATCTTGTGGAGTACTTGAATTAAATTTTTCTGTTAAGCATAAAATTCTAAGGGCATAAAAGGATGCATAATGGTTACATATGCTACCAAGTTTTTTCTTTCTGATTCTCTTTTCCAGATAAATTTCACTTCTCTCAATATCAAATTCTTTCAGAATCTAGCATCTTTTATTCCAGTTATCCAGGTATTAAACTAGCTTTTGTAGTTTTGATTGATGTCTGGGTTGATTGTTTTATGATGTTCATAATAACAAGAAAAAATAAACTTTTATTCATTTTATTTCTGGAGCTCAGATCATGATGACAATATTATATCTCCAGCTTTTATCCTCATTGAATTCATGACTCTTTACTCTTTGCCTCTTGTTTGAATTACATCCTTTCATTTACCCAATTTGTTGTTCTCTTTTCTAAATTGTTCTTAAGATCTTCCTTAAATCTAACTCACCTTTTGAATTAATAGTTCTAATATGTACTCCAGGGTGTAATATTACAAGATCTTTCTCCATCCTTAATCATCTGGACATTGGAGGCATCTATTTCTAAACTGTTGGAAGTATCTAACTATCAAAACTGAATTATATTATTTTATCAATAACTTAAATAGTACTAACTCTATTTCTTGACTCCCCCATAGTCTGTTTTAGATTGTAATCTTTAAATGGAATAGATTGACTAGATGTTGTATTTATCATGAATACAACCAGCGCAAAATATTTAAAATAAAACAGGTTTACACCTCAAACATTGGAGTGATTCTGAGATACTTTGTTTAATTTTGAATATGTGGTATTGTTAATTCCTCTTAGTGAAATGAAACACAAACTCATAGAGGGTTATCAGGGGCTAACTGCTGCCATTCAGCGTCAGTGTGGATGTTTTGGGCATTGTTCCAGTAGATCATAATCTAAGAGATAATGACTCTAGTTCTGTTTTTCCCAGCTGTTCTTACTCAGGGGAACAGCTGCCATTGTTACACTTGTAAACTATATGCCTGGCAGAACCTGTGATGGAGTCTGAAAATGCATTTTTGTTTGTGGGTTTATTTTCCTGCATGGTAAGGTTATGTTCAGACTTAAAACAAGAATAATACAACATATCTAGTTGACAATTACAGTGCCTAGGAGACATCAGAGGAATTCAATTGCAGGTACCCATCACCTTGAATTTTTCCTTTTTTCTGATTTAGTGAGTCATTTGTGATATACTTATTTGAATAATCTTATCTTACATAAAAAAAAAAAACACTCAAGGGCAAATATAGGTGACTAGAGCCCACAGTCTGTCATGTTGTGAGATGTAAGATTAACTGGGTTAGAAATTTCTGGTACTTTTTGTGCAAGATAATTCCTCATCAGGAATTCACCTTCTCTCACCTGGGTACCTTTGTGCCCAATGACAAACTTGGAAGACAGCTGGACTTGATTAGAAGTGCATACAAAAAAGCTTTCCCTGTGTGAGACCTGTCAGTTGTATAGGGATTGAACCAGCAACTTTGGCCTCATTAGCATCATGTTCTACCAGCTGGCTCTAGGAAGAATTAATATTCAACATGAAATGATTTCTCTGAATGATCAAACATAAAAGAAAATAGATTTGAATCAAAGTATCTTTTTAACCTGAGTAATACTGTATCCAAAGAACCTTCAAATTCCCTACATCATAAATCATAAAATGGCACCAGACATCTCACCAGATGTCAGACATGCAACTTCAGAAATATGTCATGGGCTGTACTTATCTTACAGTGAAGTTTTACTTTTTATTGTCTATGCTAATAAAGGGGTAATATGCTAATTAGACCGGACATCGTCTGGATGACCTTCTGGACATCCTTCTGGACAAAGCCTCGGTGGCAGGACTGAGGCAGAGGCAGTTAGGGCAATCAGGCCAGCAGGGGAGAACAGTTAGGGGCAAACAGGTCAGCAAGGGAACAGTTAGGGTGATCAGGCAGGCAGGCAGGTGAGCAGTTAGGAGCCAGCAGTCCTGGATTGCGAGAGGGATGTCCGACTGCCAGTTTAGGTGGGATCGGGCCTAAACCGTCAGTCGGACATCCCCTAAGTGGTCTCAGATTGGAGAGGGTGTAAGTCAGGCTGAGGGACACCCCCACATGCACTAATTTTGTGCACTGGACCTCTAGTTATTATTATAAAAAGCTAGAAGTTTTTCCAGAGAGTTTCAAGACTTTTTGAGCTATACCAAAAAATACTTCAATCTTACCTTTACTGAGACTACTTTTCAAAAACAGAATATTGAAGGGAAACTTTTGATAAGGGAAAATGTCTGAAACACAATAAATGTGGACATTGTTCATGATTACTTCTAGGTTCCCTTCTCTTTTTGCTTTCTCCCTTAGACGTACCAACTCAAAAAACACTCAAAATCCAGTTTTGGAATTTTTTCTAAATGTCAATCTCTGCTCCCTGCTGGAATTTTTAATTTACACAATTTTTTTATTTCATAAATTGCAGAGCATCGCCTATCAATGATGTTATGTCTAAAAGCTTCTCTCCCTCTTGCCTTTTGTTGCTACTGGTGCAACTCCCTTTCCTCAATCACTGAAGATTTAAATGTAGGTCATGATTGATTGTCAGCTTCTTTCACTCTACTGTATGCTGCTTAAATACTGGAATTGTCATTCTTCATTCTCCATTGCCTGGTGCAGTCCTTGCCACTCTGTAGTTGTTGAATAAACATGTTTAGAATAAATGAATTTTTATATATATTAACCTTTGCTTGCTCTGGCACTCTTCTTCTGATTAAAAAAAAATGAATAGATAATCAAAGAATTTGAATGTAAAAATAAAAAGTTTTGAAATGTATAGAAGGAAAAGTATCTCGTTCATTCTCATCCTCCATCTGCACAGCCTTCCCACCAGCAACCACACATATACACACGGGGGTAATCATGATCATCAGTTTTTTATGCTTCCTTCCAGAGTTCCTTTTGCACTTATAAACATATACAGATCTATATTCATATATTCATATAAATATAAATATATTTTATACATTCTTATGGTATGTGCAGTACACCAAACTCATTACTCTCTATCTTATTCTTCACTTGAAGTATCTTAGAAATATTTCCACATTTGAATACAATTTTTATCATTCTTTTTCTTTAAATTATATACCATCCTATATAATAAAAGGGTAATATGCAAATAGACTGAATGGCAGAATAACCAAGCAACCAATCAAAGCATAATATGCTAATAATATGCTAAGGCTGCTCAACCACTTGCTATGACATGCACTGACCAACAGGGGGCAGATGCTCCAACTGGTATGTTAGCTTGCTGCTGGGGTCCAGCTGATCGGGACTGAGTGAGATGGGCCGAACATGCCCTGGAGCCCTCCTGAGGTCCCCCCCCCCCAGCCCAGTTGTGCACAGGTGGGGTCCCTCAGACTGGCCTGCACTCTCTTGCAATCTGGGACCCCTCAGGGGATGTCAAAGAGCTGGTTTCAGCCCAATCCCACAGGCCACTCCCCTTGGGAGGGTGCCAGATGCAGGGCTCATGGTTGGCTAGCTCTGCTGCAGCAGCGTGAGGCTCTCTTGATCAGGACTGATTGGCATGAGCCCCCGGTAGGCACAGTGGATCTGGGATGAGCGGGAGCGGCAGGTAGGAGCTGCAGATGGTGTTGGACTGTGGTTTTGGCCTGATCCCTGCAGGCCACACAGAGGGACCCCACCTCTGCACGAATTCGTGCACCAGGCCTCTAGTTCCATTATAAGGAGGTAACTGTAGGGGGCATTTCCTATCGATAGAGTTTTTGCATCCTGTGCCCATATAAAAGATACTTCAGTAAATAACCTTGTGTGATTTCACATTTGTGTCAGTAAATTTCCATAATATAATTGCTGGGTTGCTGGGTCAAACTTGATAGTGATGACATAACTGAATCACCCTCAAGAAGGATGGTGATAACTTAATGCAGCAATGTATAAAAATGCCTATTTTCCTGTAGTCTTATCACAGGGTGAGTTATCAAAATATAAGTTTTTTCCTTAAATGTCTGTAGAAGAATTATATTTCAATAAAACTTTAGTAAACATTTTCACTCAATATATGTGAAGCCAAACATCATTTTATGTGTTTAATAATTATTTGTATTTTGTTTTCTTTGTGAACTATTTACTTATATTCTTTTTTCTAAATTGTTTTCTTATCTTTTAATTTTCTAAATGTACAGACCATATTCTGTGTTTAAAATTTTATTTGTTTTTAGAGTTTGGGGAAGTAAGAAGGAGAGAGAGAAACATGGATGTGAAAGCAAAACATCGACAGGCTGCCTCCTACACTCCCCTTATTAGAGATTGAGCCCACAACCCAGGCATGTGCCCTTGATGGAAATCAAACTGGCAAACTTTTGGTGGATAGGACAATGCCCAGTGAATCTAGCCACATCAGCCAGAGCTGGGTTGGTTTCTTAATCAAAATATCCAAGCTTGGTCATTGTGGTAAGTTTGAGTACTGCTTCCTATTTCCCCCCACTTCCCTTCAAAAAAAAAAAAAGCTATTTTGAGTATACTTTATGTATTATAGAAGTATTGATTTTTATGTTAAATTTATCAAACTCGTCACTTATTGCTTTTGGGTTTTGAATTTTAAATTAAAAAGATGTTTTCCACTTCAATATTATAATGTGATTCATCTATAGTTTCTTCTAAGAGCTTCATGGCTTACTGATTTCATATGTAAATCTTTAGTCATTGCAAATATATTATGGTGAATAGTCATATGGTATATAGCTCCAAATTTATATTTTCTCCAAATGTCTACCTAGTTATTCTGACCACTTATTAAATAGTCTCTTTTTTTTCCCATGGTTTTAGAAGGTTAGAAGCAAACTACATTATACTAAGTTCCTTTATTGTTTAAGATTTAAAATAAATTCTTAATTCTGAATTCTGTTTGATGGTCTATTTTTGTCCCATCATTGATTTTATGATTGCTATTATTAACGCCTTATGTTTTAATATCTGACAGGACCAATGATTTTCCTGGCTCTTTTTATTAAAATATTTATTCATTATGTTTATTTCTTCATATTAACACTTTGCCTGGAGAAGCCGGAGGGATGTGTGGCAACAGTGTTTCATGTGGTGATAGATCCAGAGGGTGTCAGTTGGGCTGTCTTAGCTGGGTGATCACAGCAACCTCTCTAGGAGCAGAGCTGAGAGGTGCATTTCCATGGCTTCTGCAATATTACTAGTATACTTCTAATTAATTGCTGGATTCTGCTTGTTTTAAAATAGGGAATATTTGCATTTTTTCTCTCAAGATATGTTGGAATTTACCTGAGTGAAACGGGGCCCCCATAGCCTTTCATGTCTTAGACAACCCTCATGTTCATGTTTAACAGAAGTTGGTGGGCATGTTCCTAGCCCACTCTGCACACTTAAAAGATCAAATATAAAATAGATGTTTACAGTAGGAATTTTTAAAGCTAAAGATATTGAATTCAGTAGGGTTATTCATTCTGTCTTCTTTAGTAACTCAGGATTAAAAAGAAGGAGAAAAAAGTACAATGATTTTGAGAGTGGTAGAAATACAAATCTTTTACAACATGAGAACCAGGAACTATTCAAATTTTGGAGTCAGATATACCTGGATCCAAAACCTTGTCATTACCACAAATTATGTAATTCTCAGAGCTCAAGGTGTTCCTTCTTTGAAGGCATGGGTGGAAAATATTTCCCAGCATCCCTTGTACTAGGTAAGGTCATGTGACTAAGTTCTTTACAGAAGAATTCCAGTGGAAGTGATGTTTGTTACTTCTAGACTTGGCCATGAACAGCTTTACTATGAGATCCTCCTCTTTTCTAATTGATTCAAATGATAATGAAGCAGTAGGGGACTGCAGAACCTCAAGATAGAAGAAGCACTCCCTAAATGGTAGCCTGGAGGCGAGCTACCACTCTATTCTAAACATCCATCTGGCACTCTGACATAAGCAAGAAATGGGCATGCCTTATGAGGTAGCTATTCAATCATTTATCACTTCGTTCATTTATCACTTAAAACACTGATACATGATAAAGTGAGAATTTAATGCTAATGCATAATATTTAATTCATAGCAGATGCTCAATCTTTGCCCTTGACTGGGGCATGACCATTAAGTACTTGAAAATGTATAGTTTTAAAATAATAGAAATAAAATTTAAATAATCCAAATCTAGGATATTTTTAGGGTGTGTACACATCATAATCAAGTTCTTATTAATTTATTATTTTATAGCACATTACTGCCTATAGAACAACAGTAGCACAGAGACTGTAGCACTGGGATGTTTTCTGCAGCTCATTGGATATGGGAGAATATCACTCATTCACCTATGGACAATATTTGAGGAAAATCAACGACACTATTTTTGGGTACTAGACAATGTCTATATACTAGTATTAGGAAATTTAACTGTATTCAAAACAATATATTTTTTAACAACTTTAATGTGTCAGTCACTGTTAGAGGCCTTTAAGGTCTATCTTACATGCCACTCACAAGGGATACATAGTAATTGTATATTCTAATTATTAATGGGGGAAAATAAAGATTTCTTAATCCTCAGCTGTAATACAAAACCTAACTCTGTTTCTATTATTAACTCCAAATCGAATCCTAACCTTGTCCATCTGGGACTGAAGATTTGTGCATAAATACACAAAACAATAGAATAGTGTTTATGGAAATGCTGGCCGAAAGCCTTTTACACACATAATCTCACATAAGCCTCACATTAGCCCTTTGAAATAGGTATTTCCCACTATTTGCAGAAGGCATAGCTGCAGTTCCATGAAGGTAAATAAATATGGGGAATAGGGTCCAAGAATGCAATGCTAAGCCTATATTTGATTATAAGCCTGACTGTGCCCAAACCCATATTGCCTCCATCAGACAACACTAATTTCCCATGAATTATCTATGTATGCTTGAGTGTCCTCCTCAAATAACTGAGGTTTACTGGTTGAAAACTTGAATTTTTAAAGATTAAATTATATGGAAAGCTTTCTAAAACCCCACCTTTCTTAAGATGGGTTTGTGTTATGCATATCTCTTGCAACATTACACCAATAATGCTATTATCAAGGGCTTTTACTAACTATAAGATTTTGTTAATTTTACTTTCTCTGGTTTTTACTTTCCATATACAGTAAATGCATATGTTAATACCTATCTCACAGGATTGTATGTCATTTAATAAGCTACATAAAATGCTTTGAAATCTAAAGACTGCTCTCTAAATATTAGTTAATATTTTTGCCACTAACATATAACATTTCAGCATTAATAACTTCTTCAGATAGTCTGAACAACAGCTCACAGTATCTATTGCATATGTGTAAACTTAAAGCATAGTATCCTACTATTTGTCTGATTTGGACAGGAAGAGATATGTATTGCTGTTATGTGTGATTATGTGTCATTATGTGTGATTGCGTGTTTTTGTTTGTGTTTGTGGTATGTGGCATCTTTATATTTCTTTTTTATTTACATATATGTAATTGTAGGGTACTCTTTTGCTTTCCTTTTAAACACAATAAATAATTATTTCTTAAAACTGTTAGCTTTAGCTATCTCTCCATTTATCTATCTTCTTCTCTGTGTATCTAGGGGATTGCATTGATTCCACATGTTCCCCTCCAGCTGTAAAACTCTCTGATTCCGTCCTATCTGAACTGTCTCCAAGTTCTCCCTGTGCCTTTGAAGTGTATGTTCACAGATGACTGAATTAAGCTACAAAAGTGATGAAGGCTGACCCAGGATTATATCCTGTTTTCAAAGAGTTGATCATGGCTGTTTCATCATGAAAGTTAGAAATAAATTCTATATTGAAGTTAAATGATACTCTTTATTTAAAAAAAATAAAAATTGCTTCAAAAGTCTATAATTACCTGAGAAATTTGGTAATCAGTCTTTAGGGCACATAGGAGATAATTATAAAATCTCTCCTAGAAAACATGAAATACTAAGAAGAGCGGGGCTGGGGAGGCTTCTATGAACACAAATGCAATGTGAATCATGTTATGATCAAATGCTCATGTTTATGATGTTGATGGAAGTTCTCCTGATGGCCAGATGGATAGACCATTGGCTATAAATAAATGAAAAACTGTAGGATAAAAAATAACAACTGGTTAGGGTTTGTCTGAAATGTATGTATGTACATACTCATATACCAACATATAAAATATATATACACACAAACATATTAGGGACAAATACTATCCTATACAGTGGGGCCTTGACTTACGAGTGTCCCGACTAATGAGTTTTTCAAGATACGAGCCGTCTCTCAGCCG
The DNA here is from genome assembly GCF_964212035.1 of Myotis nattereri. Taxonomy (NCBI): domain Eukaryota; kingdom Metazoa; phylum Chordata; class Mammalia; order Chiroptera; family Vespertilionidae; genus Myotis; species Myotis nattereri. Next base: position 36,957,333 of record NC_138076.1, on the reverse strand, counting down.
ATATTTTGCTTTGAGTTGCGAGCTAAAATTCGGGTTACGAGCCAGCTTCAGATACCCCACGGCTAGTTGGCGCAGTGAACGTCACAGTGAACGCCACAACATCAGCCCAGCATCACGTGTCTCACTTGTTCACTTTAAGATTTGACATGCAAGTAATTTGAGTTATGAGCTCCGTCACGGAACGAATTAATCTCGTAAGTCAAGGCCCCACTGTATAATAAAAGTCTAATATGCAAATTGTCCCCTCAACCAGGTGTTCAACCAAGGGAAGGGGCCAGCTGGCTTCTCCCCCTGCCTGTCCCCACCCCTGCCAGGGGCAGCAGCAGGCTGCAAGGGGAAGGGAGGCTCCAGCCAGCAGCCAGCAGCCCCTCGGGATCCTACCCATGCATGCATTTCAGGCACCGGGCCTCTAGTTCATTATATTCATCTAAGCACCCTGAAATACCAATAAAGATATTTATTTAGTCAGTACTTGTGCTCCAATGATGTTTTGATTTCATTCTAACTTTTGAAAAGTTCATGAGGGAATAGCCTCTTCTTATAGAATTTCTATTTCAGACGGATCAGGGCTGGCTAGTTGGCATCAGCGTTTGAAGGGCAGCTCATCAGGTTCTTCATGCTGGCACTCCTGCTGCTACAGCTTCTGTCCCCCAAAAATCTGCTTTGAGGACCGCTTGTGTAGGTGCCAAAGCGTCTGCTTCAGTTGTGGGTCAGAGGGCATGTTTTGCTTATTCATGTGCCAACATCAAAATCCTCAATATTAATTTCCCAAAGACTGAACTGAATCCAGAGTGGCCTCCTGACAATCCAGCAAGGGAGATTGAGAGAGAAAAAATCATACGTAGGAAAGCTTTTTAAAATTAGTCATTTCTAATTATTACATTCGTTGAGAGGGATAAGGAACTATAGCATGCGGACAAGAATGCTGGAAAAGTTATGATGAATTACATGTGCACAGTTTGCCAATAATCGTTTTATCATTAAATTCAAGCAGCAAGTTAATGATTATTATTTTTCCATCTCTTACAACAGGGAGCTGAGCCAAATTTAAAATTTGCTTCTCCTACTTTTTGCATTGCAATCAGTAAAATAGAGATTTTGCACCGACATTTATAAAATATCCGGATTTTAAAATCAGGTTATAGTTTGATTAATTTTTTTAAAATAAAATAGCTCAAATGTCATTATAAAATACTAAAAATGCCATGTTTTCTAGTAAATTAAGTAACAAAAAGCAACTGTCTTTTAAGGAAACACTAAATTATTTGTCCACATTCAGGGTATGTATGCAGAAGATATTTGAAATTATTGGAACTTGAAATTTAACGTCAATGAAGTACTTTTCTCATTAAAAGAGTGTAGATAGACAGTAGTGAGTTTTGTAAATGGGCCCTGATTAGGTTCCAAATCATGAATTTTCAGGTATCAGACCTTCACAAAAAGACAGTTGGCTGTCTGAAGTGAACCTTTTATGTCTACTCAGAGTTGCTAGACATTCATCCAAAGTGGCTTTTACTGTTTGTAGGGTTTGGGGAAGCTTTGATTTGTCCCAAGCATGCATTTATTTATTTTTCTTACTTTCTGTCTGGAAGAAAAAGTTGGAACTTCCTCTACTGGTGATGTCGTCCAACCCAAAACATTAGCATAATACTCTCCAGGTTTGAAATTTTTTGTTTTAATCACTGTTTTGGACAGTATCTAACATAACAGATGAACTATTTTTTTTTAAAAAAAAATTGCCAGAATTTATGCTAGTCTTGTGATCCTTTGTAGCTGTACATGTTTGTAAATTCTTACTTGTAAACCATTAATATATGCTGAGTATTCACAATGCTAATTATCCATGAGAACATTAAATTATAAATAACAGTTATCACAGAACCTGTGGTGGCAAATATTATAAGCCCACCTGATTGCCTTTTTCATTTTGATTACTAAAAAATCAGTCATTTACTGGCAGTTAATCAAATGCCACAAAGATCTTCATTTTGGTTTCACTAATCCTGCTTATTCCATTTATTTTTTGATTTATAAAAATTATCACCATAACAATATTTCAGATTTGATTACTGGTGAAGTTAACAAACTAATTTTTAGTCACATACCCTTTTATTATAAACAGGCTGTTAGCTATCAGATGGTTAAAATGTTATTTCATTAATTAAGGATATTATAGATTCATATAGCCTGTAATTTATTACCACTCAAGAATATTGCATATAAATTTCATTAAACAAATGTGTATGTTAATTATAATATCACAAAATAGAGAAATCAAGTTTTTATGTGCAAAAGCAACACCATTTGCCTCAGAAAAGTAGTATTGAATCTTTGATTTTCAGCAATACTCAGATCAATAGACATTTACTAATATTATTTTTTCCTTGGTCTTAACACCTTTTTCTTTTTTTCAATTACTCCCACTTCTCTGACCAGTTTATTCTTAGTCCCTTTAACTGACTTTATATATGTGTCCTATTTAAATATGTTCTTGTTGTGTGTGCTTTCACTAGCAATATTTTTGACCCTTGATTCTGCATATTTCTCTTGGCACTTACTCTCTTGGTGTCAATTGGGTCTATGAAGACTAGTCATAGACACAAATAAAAAACTATCTTAAAATGTACATCTACATGTATAATATTTATGTATCTACACAATTGTCTATTAAACAACTTAAATACATGCTTTTCATCTTCCTAAATAAACCTCCAAAATGAACTTGCTTGCCCCCAAGAGCAATTATCTTTTATTTAATCTCAATCTGAGCTAATGATGCCATCATCTATTAGCTGCTCAACAGAGAAAACCTAAGCTATAAGCAATTTGCCATTACCTCTAGCCAGTCTACATCTAAAGGAAAAACCAGTTTTCTCTTTCTCTTGTAGTTTAGTACATTTTACATTTCATTTGATGACATGACGATGAATGAATTACAAGTGACTAATGACAGGTTACTTCGAATGGCTATTGCTTTTAATTTTCCAGGTTAATTGAATATATTTGTTTTTCCAATATCTGACTCACTACTCCTGGTGAAAAAGTGATAGATAAAACATAAATTTAGATATTTGCAATTGGGCATGAGATGAAAAGGTATCTAATATGGATGGATACTGAATATCTTAAATAGCAAGAGCTAATATGTATATAAAAATATGAGACAAAGTTACAGCAGAACATTGTCTCACAAGATGAGATACTCTACTTTTCTCTTTTTCCTTGTTCATCTCTTTATTATCTCATAGATGCTTATAGAAAAAACTGGGGAAGGTATTTTCATACCCATAAAACATTTTCCAAAACACATTAGCTGAATCAAGAACTAAATGTAACTTCTAATTTATAGAATAACACAATGGCAAACATTCTTATGAATAGTTTCTATTTCAAAATGTCTCCCTAAGGCTATTAAAAGCATTCTATTCTTATTACCACTTACTGTTTCAAGTCTTTCTCTTTTTCATCTGGATTTCTGTAATTATCTATGTACTTGCTTTCAGTTTATTTCCTCCTTCTAAGCCATCTTGCATTTATATCCAGACTGATTTTCTCTGAAGAAAAATCTGGTAATTTCTCTTCTTGATATAAAATCTGTTAAGCCCTATATTTCCAATGTAATGCAAATTCTTTAGCATGACATCTGACATAAAACATGACTCTTCTCAGCTTAATGTTGGACCAACTATTTTCTTGTAAGCCAGACAATCCATATTTCTCTCTGTTCATATAATGGACAAAGGTATTCTCTATATTTCTTCCTGTTTATTATTGCTTGTTCTCTAGTGGTACTCCCTTTAGCATCTTCTTTACATATTAAACTTAAACTCAGTCTTGAAAATCCAAATCAAAAGATACTTTCTCATTGAACCATCCAGAGGTCCACTGTGGAGTCAGATATTCTTTTCTGTGTGCCCATAGCAATTGAGTATAACTCTAAATTCACTCTTTGTCTACTGAATTGCATTTATATATTCATTTAGGAATTTCTTATCAAATTGAGTGAAACCCTTAGGGCAGGCTCTTATAGATATTTTTATTCATACCAGAATATAACATTGTGTAGAACATAAAACAGATTGTCAGAAAACATCATGTGTACACATAAATCAATGAAGAACAGTGTTTACAAATCAGCTGTCAGCTATATTTACAAAAAACAATTATATGCATGAAATTTTTCTAGCAAAAGCAACTTTGCCCATTCTTTAAGTCCTGATATAGGCAGTATCATAGGTAAAAGACAATGTCCTTATTTTTATTTTCTAGAGCTAACATGAGTCCTGAAAGAAATTAGAACACTTTGAAACATAAAATAAAACTTTTCATTTGGAAATAAAGTATTTGTAAAATTTAAAACACTTTGAGACTCTAATGATTAATAATTCAAAGAGAAAAAGATAATTTTACACTTAGTGTTTAAAAGAAAATAAATTTTAGGAAAGAAACTCAGAAGCATCAATAGAACAATATCAATAGAACTTGTGTACTATTTTTAAGTGTTTAGAAACCTCTCCTCCCTAGGTTTATAAAGCTCAGTTCTTTAAAATAACTTATGAAATGAAGTTCCAACAAAGCTTTACTTCATTTTCAACATCATTTCATCTAGATCACAAATTTCCAAAGAGGAATCTTTAAATATAAAGGAATATTGTGAAGTGATTTGTAACATTTGTGGTTTTGAAATATATAAATTGAACTTTGATATATAAGACTACATTATCAATATTCTAAGAAAAATATCTAATTTAAAATATCAACATGAATTATATAATGTGGTAAAGAATACTATAATATTTTTATTGCCGCTATTTAACTGTTCAATAGACACAGATCATGGAAATTGGGCTCTCTGGAATAGAGGCACATTATAAAACTCTTTGCCCGAAGATATATTAACAATCTATTTTTCTCATAATGGTATGGCCAGTTAATGAAGAGATGCAAATAAAAGGGAGATTTTTTTTGTGTGAACTCTGACATAGTATTTAAATATAATAAATTAATTTTTTTCCTAAATTGAAATTTTTGCAAAATAGAAAAAAATGTATAGATACTGACTATCCTATCTAATAAAAAAGAAACATGGTAATTAGCCATACGACCGCTACCCTTCCCATTGGCTAATCAGGGCGATATGCAAATTAACTGCCAGCCAAGATGGCGGCTGGCAGCCAGGCTACTGACAAGAACAGGAGGCTTGCTTGCTTCAGTGATGGAGGACTCCAACGTTCCCTGCCTGCCGCTGCTGGGCTCTGAGCTGCTAAGAAACATTGTTACAAATATAGAAGCTAAACAAAACCCCAGAAACCTGTTTTCAGTCAGCCGGGATCTCAGAGCTGGAGTCGCAACAAGTTTCAAATACAGAAAGTAAACAAAACCAGAAACCTGCTTTCAGCAGTGAGGTCTCACAGCTAAAGCCAGCTCTCACCTCCAGTGAAAGCCATAAATCCAAGAATAAAAAGGAAAAAAGGAGCTGTTGGGAGCTTCAGTCACCCGCCAGCCTGAAAACGGCCCTCAGCCCCTCAACCAGACTGGCCAGGCACCCCAGTGGGGACCCTCACCCTGAAGGGGGTGTGATCAGCTGCAAACAGCCATCAGCCCCTCACCCAGGCTGGCCAGGCACCCAAGCGGGAACCCCACCCTGATCCACGACACCCTTCCGGGCAAACTAGCCGGCCCCCCCCTGTGCACCAGGCCTCTATCCTATATAGTAAAAAGGTAATATGCCTCCCAGCACCGGGATCAGGGTAGCAGAGTGGCATCCCAGCACTGGGATCAGCATCATTGGGGGCAGTGCCCAAACCCACTGATCGCCCTGCGGCTCTGTGTGTGACGGGGGTGGGGCCACAACCTCCCTATCCGCCCTGCTCTGTTCATGACAGGGGGGAGCTCCCCAACCCCCTGATCGGCCCTGCTCTGTGTGTGACGGGGTGGAGCTGCAACCTCCCCATCAGCCCTGCCCTGAGTGTGATGGGGGGACTGCCCCAACCCCCTGATCGGCCCTGCAGTGTGTGACATGGTACGGAACCCCAACTCCCCTGATGGGCCCTGCTCTGGGCATGTCAGGGGGCAGTGCCCCAACCCCCTGATTGGCCAGCTCTGTATGTGACAGGGGTGGCGCCGCAACCTCCCCATTGATCCTGCCTTGAGTGTGACAGGGAGCGGTGCCCCAACTCCCCAATCGGCCCTGCTCTGAGCCCAACCAGGGGCTGCGGGGCAGGCATCTAGGGATTGGGCTTGCCCTCTGCCACCCGGGAGTGGGCCTCAGCCAGCAGGTCATTATCTCCCGAGGGGTCCCAGACTGTAAGAGGGCACAGGCCGGGCTGAGGGACCCTCTCTCCCCCCCGAGTGCACAAATTTTTGTGCACTGGGCCTCTAGTATATTGTATAATCATTGAAAATAAAACACATAGCCAGATAGTATACATTTTGTCCAATGTATCATAACATCTGCAACTACAGAGCTACAATTTGTGTTCATACTGATGACTTTTTAACACTTGAGAATCTGAAGTTACTATAGGAACTTTGCTGTTAATTGTATTGCAATTACATAATTTGATAAGTTTCTTATTCTCTGATAAACTTTGCTTGAATTACGTGTTAACTTTCAGAGAATGAGTATATTCAATTCACCAGAATTAGTAAAAATGATGATTTCTATACATCGGGCTTTACATGTCTTGTGATTTAAAGTTTCCTCAGCCCTAGCCAGTTTGGCTCAGTGGATAGAGCGTCAGCCTGCAGACTGTAGAGTCCTGGGTTTGATTCAGGTCAAGGGCACATACTTCGGTTGCAAGCTCCTTCTGGGCCCAGGCCTTGATGTGTGCAGGAGGCAACCAATCGATGTGTTTCTCTCACATCAATATTTCTGTCTTTTCCTCTCCCACTCTCTCTAAAAATCAATGGAAAAATATCCCTTCATGAGGATTAAAAAAATAAGTTTCTTTCAGAATAATAATAAAATAGAAATAAAAAATATTCTTTCTCCTAATAAAGGGAGCTATACTGTTCAGAAAAATATTAAGAATAATGAATTGTAATCTAACAGCTGTGAGTCTATATTTCAAAAGCAAATTTATAAAGCAACTAAATTATTAGTAAAGAAATATAAAGCTTATCTGCAGTTCTTCTGTATCTTCATAACTATCTAGTATTTATATTTTAGCAATAGTGGTAAACGAGATGGTTATTTCCCAACGTATCTGATATAAAAAGAGCTTTATTCTTTGAAAATTGTGTCTACATTTATTTTTGTTTAAAACTTGTTTTCTTTTGTTGATTTTTAAGCATATAAAATGATGATGGTGTGAATAAAGGTTGCAATTTTAATAACTGTAAATGAAATTTTCTCACAAGCCAAAAATAAGAAAGTTGACTTGGATCAGTTTTATAGGATGAAAAGGCTTATTGTGAATTCATTAAGGCATAGAATGATTAGAGGCATTCATAGTGTAAAATTTTGGCTTTCTTACTGTTTGTTAAATATAATTAAGTAAGACTAACAATAACACTATCAGAAATGTATCAAGGTATTTCCAAATTTTATTAATTCCAATAAAATAGATTTGTGGATAAAAATGGGAAAAGTCTATATTTGTAGTATTTTTTCATAAAAATGTTGTCTTTACCCACATAAGTTTATTTTTCAAGAAGACATTTCATTGCAGCATTTATAGACTGGTTCATTTATCCATCATATTTTCCATTTGAATGAAAAAAAAAATCACCAGGATTATAGAATTTTAATTAGCCAGAAAAGGTTGTATGTTTTAAGTCAAAACATTTTATAAAATTACCAGGAAATATTAGTCAAAGCAATATATTTTCCTGAGTTTTATCTAAACAGAGAATTAATATATATGTAGAGGCTGATAGCCAAATATTCATTTTTCCCCAACTAAAACTATTATTTATAACAATTTTAAAAATTTTATGCATAATTATGTATTAATTGGTGATAGATATTTGGGAAATAGCTGTAAATGTATTGTCATATAAAATAACCTTGAAGCCAAAAAGGATTTTTTTCTTATATAAAAGCTAGGACAATCTATAATAATAAAAACTTAATATGCTAACTATACCAGACATCCTTTTGGACATCCTTCTGGACGACCTTCCGGACGAAGCCAGGCTGTGAGGGAAGCCCGGGTGCCGGGTGCCAGAGGGAAGCTGGTGCTGGCAGCTGGGGGAAGGAAAGCCTACTCTTGCACGAATTTCGTGCTTCGGGCCTCTAGTACATTAAGAAAATAGTTATATGTGTTGCTGTAATAAACATGTTAGAGAGCAAACTCTGCACAATGTCAGAATTCCAGAATTCTTAAAGGACAGTGTAACAGTGAAAAGCCTACTGAGCCATTGGATGAAGTTTCAGTAGAAGTCATGTAAATCTAAAAATTGAAAGGCATATTACGTTTCTTAAAATATTTTCAGAAATTCCTTAGTAGAAATATATATCCTTCTTAAGTTGAAAAAACACTAGAAAGCTTTAAAAATGGCAAATGTAATAAGAAAATTTAGTTAGGATTAATAACTTCCACAAATGGTTAGGTCAGAAGGAGATGAAAATACCTTTATTTATAGTTAAAATAAATGTACATCTCTAAATAGCAATTAGCAGGCCCCCATTGACTCCTGATGATTCATTCTTTAATGAAATCATAAATGTTTCTGTGCAGTGATCCTGCACATCTCCCCCGAGGGCAGCAAAAGTATCAGGAGCTACATCTTGGACGCCTGCCATGGCCCACCTGCTGCAGGAGGGGCTCTGATTTCTTCCAGCAACAGTGTCCAGGTGGAGGCACGAACACACAGGGCACCAGGCTTACACATCATGTATTATGTACATCTGGAGCTATGTCAAAGCCATAATTAACACGGGAACATATTCTTTTATTATATCGCGGAGCACCAAAATCTCCAGGGTAGAACATATCACCATTTTCCTCTGAAACAGCTCTTGGATGCTCAAGACAATGTCGAGTTAAAGGACAACTGTTACAATTATTGTCTTCCCTCCAGATCAATAGAATCCAATAAATAATGAGCACTTACATTTAGACATGATTTATATATTATATTATTTAAAAAGTAAATATTCTGAGGACATTTTAAAGTTTAAAGATGATATTGTTGCTCGGCCGACATGGCTCAGTGGATGAGCGTCAACCTATGAACCAGGAGGTCACAGTTCAATTCCTAATCAGGCCACATGCTCAGGTTGTGGGTTTGATCCCCAGGGTGGGCAAGAGGCAGCCAATCAATGATTCTCTCTCAACGTTGATGTTTCTGTCACTCTCTTCCTCTCCCTCCCTCCCTGAAATCAATAAAAATATATTTTAAAAAATAAAGATATTGTTGATCATATGCTTAAGCAAATAATTTCAGAATTAAGAAAACAAACTCAGTGAGAGAAAATGTTACCAAAATAAAGCTGATTTCAGGAAAGAAAATCTAAGACACATCGACTACAACAATATCTTTTAAAAAATGAAGGAATTTATCAAACCTGATTTTTTCTAACATGATTTTCCTTTTATAAAATACATGACAGTTACATTATCTTTATACTGTTTTATAAAAAAGTAATTATGCTCTAAAATTGTCACTTAGGGCTCTAATGCAAGGATCTTATCTTTCATAGCATTTTGTTGTAACAATAAATTCAAAAATACCTACTAAAAAATAGTACTCCAATTTTGTTGGCAGACTCCTTCCATAAAGTTAGTTCATCAACACTAACCTTATCAGTTCTTTTTTTGGTTTAGAGTACTTATAATAAAATATCAACAAGATTTTTCAATAAAGAACATTTTCACATAAATTTTAGTAGTTGCTCCAGGGAATAAAGGAAAGATTAAAGAGAAATGAACTCAAATCATTTTCACAAGGTTATAAGAGAAATGTGTTTCATATGTTGAATTTCTCAACCTTTTAAGGAAATTTATAAAATATTTAGTGTTCTTGCAAAGTTATTTGACAATTTAAAATAGCTTCCCACATAAAATGTTTCCAATTCAAATTAAATATAGTACAATGAGAAAATAAAATTCAAATAATATTCAACCAAAGAAAAGAAAACACTGAAAGATTTCTATTTCAAACAGAAAAGTGAAGCATATTTACTTTAAGGCCCCTCATGGCCATACTGAAAGCCACACACACACACACACACACACACACACACACACACACAAAGTAAAAGAAGTTAGTAAGGATCCTGTGTATAAATAGAGAGGAAAATGTAAAAGGAGAACAGAAACATTAGCAGACACTTTCTGAATAACTTACATAAGAAAATAAATTTTCAATGAAACATACCTTTTTAAAAAATTGTTCTCCATTCTATTAGAAAAGATTTCAACAATTCATCTTTAAAAGAGAGAGAGAATGATCAACAGTATGGTGATTGTGTAGGTGGAGCAGTGGGTGGAGGTGGAAGAGGGAATAGAGATAGAGGGGATAAATGATGATGAGAAAAATAAAGTACAATAAATAAATAAAAATTTGAGAAGTGTAGAAAAGTAAAATTGTAATAAATATGAAGGCTTAAATAGAGATTTATAAGCAAATAGAATGAGATGACAGGTAAGCTGACAGATCTCAGGTAATAAAAGAAAGAAATTATCGATACAAAAAAAAACATATGTAAGAAGCAATAAAAAGAACTGATTACATGCATTGTGAACAGGGTGGAGGAAAGGAGACTGGAAAGTAAAAACAACAAGTATATGATATAAGATGATAGATATAAAATGAAAACATAAGAGAGCCAACAAATCAATTGCATTTGCTCCTTACAAATGTGACAGAACAAACAAAAAAGAAGCATTTCTATATATATAAAAGCCTAAGCGACCATCTGACCATCTAAGCGGTAGTTATGACATGCACTGACCACCAGGGGGCAGATGCTCAACGCAGGAGCTGCCAAGTGACAGCAACTTTGCAGAGTGCCCTCTTGCACTCCAGGACCCCGTGGGGGATGTTGGACTGTGGGTTTCGGCCAGATCCCCACAGGCCAGGCCGAGGGACACCACCTGCCGGAGGGACCCTGCTCACTCCACAGATGCCCTTCGAGCCCTGGCACCACCCCAGATGTGGCCAGCCGGGGGCTGGGGGGCACAGGAGGTTGGCTCCAGGGCATGTCTGGCCTGTCTTACCGAGTCCTGCCCCGCCAGCCACCTTCTATTTAATTTTTTTTCAATGTGCACAAATCTGTGCACAGGGTCTCTAGTTCAAAAATAAAATAGAAAAAAAAATACCTGGAGTTCAGAGACATGTGAAATTACAGATTGAAATAACCCTAAAGATCCTAGGAAAAACTGACAATAAACAATTCCAAAATAGATTCTGAAAAAGGAAGTGAATTCAATGGATTAAAACAAATATCTAAAGTATTTAGGGAGGAAATGTCACTAAATAGGAAAAAATATCAAGCTGCCCTTGTAATTCATACTATAATATTCAAGACCAGATAATATGATAATAGGAGAAGTTTGTCTAAAGTAATTCTAGGATACATTATAATCCCCAAATTTTATACTGTCTTTAAATAAAAAGAAAAATTAATGGTAGTTTCCAAATCTGAAAATCCTTACATGTATGCAATCTAGAAGATTAAAAAAAAATAGAACATGCAAAAATTCAACCAACTAAGAGATATAGCCAAAAGAACAGAAAGGAACCAGGTAAAGTGGCTAATCGTTATCTTGGAATCCATCTAGCTTTAGAATTGACATTTATTCTCTATGTATATTATAATTAATAAACAATGTAAGTATTACTAAATTGACATTATAACACTATGCCTGAAGAGCAAATATCAGGAAATGAGGTGAGGGTAATAGTAATAATTTCTTATTTGGGAGATGCAATATTTAAGAAATAATTTCTAAGATTGAATTAGATATGTATTTCAATAAGAACTCAAGTGTATAAACTTACGTTTTATTTTTTTATTGAATTAACTTAAATTGTATTGTATCTTCCAGAAAAGAACATTCATCTGATCATCTCTTTTAATTTTCATTAAGTATTAAATTAATATATAAATGTATTTGATATATATGTTATATTAAATTTAAAATAAATATAAAATTAAATCACCCAGCAATAAAACTAGATGAAATAAACTACAGATAGGTAAATAAATAAAACAAATCTAGCCTTATTGCATAAACTTTTAAAAATAAAGAACAGAGAGAAATAAAGACTCTAGGTCTGCGCGGGGGTGGGAGGGAGGGGTGTGTGTGGCGGGGGTGGTCTAATGAACTTCTTATATCTGACTAATCCTTTCCCAACCCACCAGTCTCCACCACTGAAATTATTCAGAGAAAACGAGTTAATACAATTCTGAGATTCCTCATTATATTCTCCAGTTAGGAAGAAGCAGTCTGTGAGGTAGGTAAGTGGACTCTGGGTGGAGGTAACGAAAAGTGCTGAACTGTGAAAGATTCCACATACCACTCTGATATTTGACCCTAGGCAGCAAGGGGCTTTTCCTTCTCGCAAAGCAGGAGCTATATTAGGTCAACAAAACTTTTCCAGAAGCATGGAAGACACAATGCCTGTGCGAAGGAGGCCTGCCTGCAGGAGACTTCCCATCATCTCAGAGGAGGGCCAACCTCAGATCCCACTGAGCGTGTCATCCTGTCATATTAACCCTACTGGGATGGAAAAGGTCAAGTCACTTCTAACTCAAATTGTAGTCCAGGGGGAAATGATTCAACCATCAAATACAAAGGTCTGGACAGAGCCGTTACTATTAAATATAAGTAGGATAAGAAAAAATAGGACAAAAATGATGCAAGGTACTACAGTAGAAAAAAAAGAATTAGGAAGAATAGTTTGTAAAACATTGTGAACGAAAAAAAGCTTTAGAAACAAGATTGTGCATTCGTGCTGTGTATTATATAAACATCTGAATTAAAAATAAAAATGCAGAGATGTAAACATGAAAAGGCAGAAAGAGAGGAAAAGATAAAATAATAGGCAATAAATACAAAACCCAAACGGTACCATTACAGATATATACATGAATTTGAATCAGCAGAAATAGGATAGGAACAGTTGTCATGTTAATTCATGGCAGAACAAGTTGAAATTCTGAAGAAGTGACCAAATGTAAAATGAATAAAAACTGGGTATGATCATTGAAGGGGCACACTAGATATCATGGAATTACAAATACAGGGAGGTCAAAAGAGACATATCCAGAATAAGGTAAAGAACTGCAGGAATAAAGCAAGAGGGCAACTAGGGGGAAAACTTACCTAGAGTACAAGACATCAGGCCCCCAGAAGTCTCTAGAACTAGGAGACAAGACTATAGAACAGCCTACATTATTCTCAAGGAATGGAAGTGTGACTCCAAAACCTTATACACAGGCAAACTGTTGTCCTAGTATCGAGTATAAAGATATTTTCAAACATAAAATTATTTATATGCCAATTAACTTCGCAACCCCATACGCAATCCATAAAGGAATCAAACTCAAGAAGTATGCAAAGAGAAGATGTGGTAAAATGACTGAGGTTGAGAATTAAACTCATCTACATAAAGCAACCCAATTATATATCTGAACAGGATGCAAATGCAATCAAACATGACAGGGAGGAAATAATACAGGCAATAAAAACAGGCCAGTGGGGATGGGAGGGAAGAAGGAAATAGAGCACTACTAAAAATCTCATTTATATAGCATGGAATCAGTCTTATAGTACTTAAACTGTAACGATGTGGGTGAAATGAAACCACAATGACTTCAAACTCAATGCAGATATCAGAATCTCTTCTCTCAATCTTAAAGAGATTTTTTAAAAGAAACAATACCTCCTCTAGTAAAGAAACATCTACATGAAATCTCAAAACCCCTTCAGTATCATTTGAGTTTATATTTCTTTTCTTAAATTCAATTATATTTTAATGTGTTTTTCAGCATGTTTAATGTAATTTTAGCATTTTAAAATTATTGAGTTCACTAGCTCTCATTCTCCTCATTCATTATCAATATGAGTCCCTACCCACACATGTGCCTGTTTATGGGAACACGGATACCTGGTCACCATGCAGGCAATTGCTAGGTGGCTAGGTTTTATTGCTTTCTTTGTTGTCTCCTTTTTCATCAGTCTGATATTTTTAAAGAGTATGTATTATTTCAATAAGTTAACACTCTTTTCAAAATGTATGAAAAAACACATCCAGTAGATAAATGAGGAAAAGAAAGAAAGAGATAAAGAAGAAATGTGGATTCACAAGTAATTAATGAAAATAAGGGGGTGGTGTGTGAGGTTTAACTTCATGAATAATTGACTAATCAACTAAGTAACTAAATAAATGAATAGAATTTAAAAAGGAGAGGGAAATAATATTTTCCCTTTACAAAATATATACAAAAGGAGCACCATGGGGCAAAAGCAGGTTTACAGTTGTTCATATAGAAAATAATATAATAGTTAATAAATAATAATAATACAAGAATAAACTCTGTGTTTGATGTATTCACAACTATAAACCTACTTTTGTCCCACCTTGTAGTCATGAATACCTGTGAAGACAAAGTCAGATGAGTACTGGGAGTGTAAAGTATATGCATTTTTAAGAACAGTCTTGGAGATATGAATACTGACATGTGGGGTTAGTTTATGTCTTTTATGCAATTCATGTTTGGAAACAACCTACAGAAATAGCATAAAAAGTAGACTAAAAAATTGATGCTTGTAGAGACTCATCCTTGCATTGCTTATGAAACAAAAAGTAGATGCTATCTATTATCTGCCCAAGAAAATGTTTTAAATAAATCATTATGCATTCATGATGTACTACCATACAGGTGTTAGAATTAATGTTTTAAAGAATTTTTGAGCAGTTGAAAATATTGCAATATTAGATGAAATGTGTTTTAAAACTGTCAGTATAATTCTAAAATATATACCTTATAATATATGTGTTAAAATACATGTGTAGGTGTGGACCTGGAATTTAATGTGCAGATATAATGGTTTATTCTTGATTGTTGGATTATGAAAAGTGATTTTTATGCTGTCTGTAATGATAAATTTAATTGTGTAATTTTTTGGTGTTTTTCAAACTTCTCACCATCAACTTTATTATAGTAATAATCAACAATTAAAGGTATAGCTGGAGAATATCTGATATATTTTAATATTTTTACATGCCATATGAATGCTTATGCCATTTATTTATTTTTTAAAACATATATTTACTGACTTCAGAGAGAAAAGGAGAGGGAGAGGGAGCTGGAAACATCAATGAAGAGAGAGAATTATTGATCGGCTGCTTCCTGCACGCCTCACATTGGGGATCAAGCCCGCAACCTGAGCATGTGCCCTAACCAGGAATCAAACTGTGACCTCCTGATTCATAGGTTGACACTAATCACTGCGCCACACCTGCTGGGCAATGCCATTTATTTTTAGATGAAAAATTATATGTGTAGTGAGGTAAAATGTCTTATTTCTTGGAATATTCTTTTACTTGTATTCACTTATGATAATATACTGTTTACATGATGCACTCTTTTAGGTCTTTTTAATTTACAACAGTTTTACTTAGTGATAAATCTTATGATGGTAATTTACATATTCTTGTTAAATATCATTAAAAATGAAGACTATAAACTTAGTGGAACATAGATGGATTTTTTAGTGAGCCATTGCTTAATGAGTTAATGATTAAAATGATTTGAAACTAATCTTGAAGTTTATAAAGTAGCAGTCCAGTACATAGAAGTACTATACTCAATGTCAAAAGGTACTACTTTTCATTTTCATGTATATGAAACTGTGAAATTTCCCACTATTTTCATTTATAAAGTGGTTATTATAGTTTTTTTCACCTACCTACCTTGCAGGGCTGCTGTGAGGATTAATGAGATCATACTTATAAAGAAGTTGAGTTCCTTGGAGATAGGAGATATAAAAATGTTATTATTATCCTGTCATTCACATACTAGCTTGCTCACTCTTTCAAGACCTCAAGGTAGAATCAAAAAGAAACAAATTCTGATCCACAGTGAGAAATATTTAATGAGATTTTAAAAAACTTATTTTTCCATGTTTAATACCCGAGGTTCCCAGGGTTTGATATATTAAATTCATTTCAAAGATCTTTTAGCATACCAACTTGATGCATTTTATGTATAAACCTGAGTTGCTTTCTGTTAAGTTTAAAGTGGAATCAGATGTGCATTATTTTCATTTGTTTGAACTGAAGTTCACTACTTTTGGTTGAATGAATGTACCTTAAAATTTATAAGATTAAGGTATCACATTATCCTGTTAAACATACTGGCCCACTGCTTAATCAAATTATGAGTTCACTTTCTTGTTTTTTAGTACAGTCATTATTTCTTTTGCTAAATTTCCCTTTAATTTTATATATTCAGTCCTAGCAGTTGGATTGTCTGTCAGCTTTAAGTACTAAAATATGTCTTTCTAATAAAGCCCAAAATATTAAAACCTACATTAGAGGTCATTTGTTGAAGTAAAATTATATTTTTTCTAAGTATTTATTACCATTTTATAATTTCTAAGGATGGAGATATATATATATATATATAATTCCCATAAAATTACAAGCTCCTTCAAATTGTATTACTTCAATTCCAATTTGTCAATTTGTCAGAGATTTTATTTCTTTCTCTGTGATTGGTTATTCAATGTATAAGAGAAAATATAAAGCTCATCAGGAAAATTTTGAAAGATATTTTGATGACTTTTTTTAAACCTCTTACTGCCTTCTTAGGAGAGAGTTACATATAGTAACTAAGAAGTTAACAAAGTAAAATGAGATTTTTAAAAATTGTCTTAAATTTCAGAGTTTCCCATTAACAATACACTGCAATCTTTACAAAATCCAAGATGTCTTCATAATAATATTTCTCATCAAATTTTTCTCAATTGCTAATAATAACGTTTCATATATTTCTTCAGATATTTTTATAGTGATTTCAGATTAGCAAACAACAAATACTTTTAAGTATCCTCAAACTCCTATATTTTGTGCTTTAATTTTTTACGTAAATGAGTTAAATCTTCATAAATAATGAATAAAACTTTACTGCACTATTTGTTTTTCAAGAACTTATTTTTGAGTTTTGGGATATATTTTGCACCCAGTACAACCATACAATAATAGATTATATCAATTCCATATTGATAAATTAATATAGCAATAATGAAACTAGGTTAATATTATTTTTAAGTTGCTTCAAATATTTCACTTCTTGATTTATACTGTTCAATATTGTGTTAACAATATAATAGTATCAACTTAATTTACACACATAGTTTACCTATGTATTTTAAATATTTTTAATTTTGAAAATTATAAAACAGAAATGTAGAAAGAATAATAAAATGAACACATAATTCTTAAACAAGTCGCAACTCTAAGCAACCTAATGGACATGGAAAGGTATCTCATTGTAGTTTTAACTTGTATTTTTATGTTGACTAACAACCAGCATTTTCATGTGCATATTGTCCATTTGTATCTTATCTCATGTCCATTCAAATCTTTTAATTAAATGTAACAACTGAGATATAGGGATTTATTTTACTGCATTCTTTGTTAAACATATGAATTGAAAAAAAAAATGTTTTCCAGTCTGTACCTATCTTTTCATTGTGTTAACATTGTCTTTTGAAGAGCAAATTTAAAAATTTTAAAGAAGTCCAATTGCTAAATTTTCTTTCTGCTTTGGGTATTCTATCTGCAAAATCTTTGCCCTTCTCAAGTTCACAATGATTTACTTCTTTATTTTAAGCTATAGCAGTGATGTTTAAGTCTATCACCTATATCAACTTATTTTTTTATATGGCATGAAAATGCGGTTGAGATTTATTTTATTTCCATTTCCTTATTTCTTATGGATGGGGGTTGGTAGCCTCTGGTATTCTTGGTTTTCCTCTTCTGATGTGGAACTCTGAACCTACCAGGGAACAGGGATGAGGGTGATAAGGCTCCAGTGTTCTTGCCTTGCTGCAAGTCGGGTAGGGCTCGGTGGAGGGAGGGAGCTATATTCATCTGGAATATGATCACTGCAACATGGAGCTCAGGGGATGAAAAATGCTGGTTGAATACCTCTCCTGGAGAAAGACTACAACTTTGGGCTGAGAGCTGGAGGGAGAGCAGCTCACATATTTTTTGCCAAAACTGTTCAGACTGGAGCTTCCATCAGGCTCAACTTGGGGTGCTGAGTGGAGTCTTGCTCCAGCACCAGAGAAGCTCGCGCTTCTCAAATTTAACAGATTGTCTAGAATATTTTAAAACATTTGTTCTATGGCCGTAGGACAATTTCCAGAAACGTTAATTAAAAAATAATTATAACTAGTTATGGTTATTTCACTGGGGAGAGGTTCTTATGGAGCTTTTTATTATACAGTTCCAGAAGTTATCCCTAATAGATTTATTTTAAATTATTATTATTGATTTGTTGGAGTTTTGGGGGGTTGCAACCCAATCAACAACCCCCAAACATTAATTAATGGTTTGTCTTTTACATCTTTTTATGGTCTCCTTTTTACTAAAATGAAAACCATTTTGTTTTAATGTGCTTTGCAAATAGCATTTAAAAGGTCATCCATACTTCAAAATCATAATTACACTTTTCATATTTATATATTTAATCCGCTTGGGTTTCATATTTTTATTATGTCAGAAGTTACTTAAATTTAATATTTTCCCTACTGATGAATAATTACCTCTTTAATTTGTATTAAACTAGAGGCCCAGGTCCCTCCGCACGGCCTGCGGGGATTGGCTGAAACCTGCAGTCGAACAACCCCCGAGGGATGTAGTAGTGCGCAAAGCAGAGGTGGCCTGGGGTGGAACCTGAACCTGGGCCGGGGACCACACTGCTCCCGCCATGCAGGCCCCGCTGTGCCTGCTGCTGATCAACCGGTTGACCAGTTGCTTAGGCTTTTATATATATATAGATAATCTATCATTCTCCCTACCAATTTGCAATTTATGCTATCATAAATGAAGTTTCCTTCATATTTTTTACAGTTTCTGGACTCTTTTACTCCATCACAAGTGCCATTTTAAAATTATTCAACTGTTTTTATTTTCTACTTAAGTGTTGATGTTTGGAAAGGTAAATTCCACCAAATAATTGATGTTTTTCTCTATTTTTCTTCCTCCTCTCCCCTTCAGCTCCTGGTCACCTCCTCTTCCTCTTTCTTTTTCTCTTTCACTCTTCCTCCTTGTCCTCCAGTGTCATTACTTATTTAATAACATTAATAACATTACTTATATCTCTTTCTCCATCTTTTATATCTGTATATTATTAGCTTGTCAGAGATTTGTATTTTAAAGAACCAACATTTGACTTTATTGAAGCTTACAATGTTTTCTATTTCATTCACTATTTAATTATTTTAACTTTTCATTTATTTCTGCCTTTATTTTTATTTTCTATCTTTTCTAATTTCTATAAATTTATTTCTATCATTTTCTTATTTTATAATGTAAATGAATGGCTCACTGATTTTGAGGTTTCGTTCTTCTAAAAGTGAACTACCAATCTCTCTAAGAGCTTTTTTAACTGCATTCTAAATTTTTGATGTACAATATTTCCTTTATCTGTTCATTCTAAATATTATTTTAATATTTTATTGCATTATTATTTAGCTAAATATTTTAAAATTTCTTTATGATTTTCTATTTGACTCATGAACATTATAAAAATATTTTTTTTCTAGTTTCCAAGTCCATAAACTTTTGTTATTACATTTTAAGAAATAATTAATGTGAGAGCCAAAAATAAGTGTGTCCCCCTTGGGAGCAGTTTTCTACATGTGGTCACCCAGATCAGAATGATTGATTGTTGTGTCAGACAAAATTGCTTCTTCATTCCAAATCCACCCTGTGGAACTCCCCTGTGACCATACAACATTGTTCCTCTACCAAATTTTATGGTGTTAAGCTACATTGGTAGAATCATGGAAAGATCTGGATCTTAGGGTGGGGTGGTAGGGAGGTGGTTTCGGAATTTTTTCTTCTATAGGTATTCCATCTCAGCCCTAGAGGTAGAAGGTGCTCTTATATCTGATATTATTATTTTCATTTTACCCATAGCCACCTTTCAGTTATAATTCATTCCATCTAATAAAGAGGGAATATGCTAATTGACCCCCACGCTGTCACAAAGATGGCAGCTCATACAGCCAATAAGGAGGGAATATGCTGATTGACTTCCCACCCACAGCATAGGAAGCCTTGGCTGTTGGCTGCCCAGCCACCCAGGGCCAGCCCAAGGCACAGGCAAACCATGAATGGCGGCTGCCCAGCTGCCCAGGGCTGCCAGAGGCTCAGGTAACCAGGGCTGGTCAAGGCTTGCCTTGCCAGCAGTGGCAGCAGCAGAGGTGTGATGGGGGCATCGCCTTCTCCTGATGGCTGGGTCACCTCCTGCCCTGAGGGCTCCTGGACTGTGAGAGGGGGCCGGCCACGCTGAGGGACCCCCCTGCTCCAGTGCATGAATTTTCATGCACTGGGCCACTAGTAATTAATAATATTAAAATGTCCTTGTTCAAATTGCCATGTAATTTTGGCTCTTGATTGGACCTTGACTAATACAACTATGCTGTTGTAGTTCATAGTATTTTTTAATGGTCTACCTGTTATATCTTAGAGAAAGAGGTAAATGACAAGTTCCCACTGTGGTGGCAGATGTACTATCTTTGTAATTCTTTCAATTCTTGAAAAATATATCTTTGGGTAATAATATTGAAAGTGTATAAGTTTAAATAAATTATAATTTTATTTATTAAAAGATTTTATCATTATATAGACACACCTTATTTCTACTATAATTTTACTTCTAATTGATTTGTTATTAATACAGCTGCATCATCTGACACTTGTTTAACATATACGTGGTAGATATTTTTCTACCTTTTATTTTTAAAACTTTTCATACCTTAATTTTTCAGAGAACTTTGATCTATCAGGTCTGACTATATTTTTATTTCTTTGGTTAATTAGGAATTTTTACAAATACTCTCTAATTTTAGTGGGCCCCTTTTATATTATATGTATTCACATAATAAGTTAGATTAATATAATCTAAAGTGAATTAATGACTCTACTCAATTTCAAAACAATAAAAGGATCTTAGTTTTAATTTTAATTATTTTTCTCAGATTCCAAACTATTGTCAACTATTTTGTGTTTATGCTATTTTTTGTATTATATGAACAAATTAGACAATGTTATTATTATAAACAATCAGTTTTTAATATTATGTACATGTTTATAAATAGTCACATAAGGACCTCTAGTTATTTATCACTGCGTTTGTCTTTCTTTTTAATCTTTTTATTGATTTTAGAGAGAGGAGACTGAGAGAGAGAGAGAAAGAGAGAGAGAGAGAGAGAGAGAGAGAGAGAGAGAGAGAGAGAGAGAAAGAAAGAGAGAGAGAGGTGAGAGAAAAACACATATTGGTTGTCTCTAGTACATACCCTGACCAGGGATCAAACCCACAACCTGGGCATGTGCCCTGACTGGGATTTAAACCCAAGATCTTTTGGTTCAGGGGATGACATTCAACCAACTGAGCCACACCAGCCAGGGTTCATTGGCTCATCTTTAATCTTGTGGTTACTGGGGACACACTGCAGGGATTTAAAAACTAATTGGCATAATCAGTTTAAAATTGCACAACATTAAGACCACTGTGGGTATATATATAGACCTGAAGTCAGAAAGACCAATTTACAGGCTATTGCTGGAGACTAAGGTAAAAAACGAGTCCTAAAAGTAATGGCATGTTGATAATTTTAAATAAGATGGGATAGAAGTGAGAGATATGTGGGAGCTAAAATGATTTCCCAAAGTGTATTTTGAAGGAGAGTTTATAATAGGTGGCCTGGAAAAAGAAAAGAATTGAGGATTATTTCCAAGGTACTCCACTCGTTTACCTGCACAGGGATTGGTATAGAGAATAGATTTTAATCTTATAAACATCCAGTTCATTTCTCTGCATGTGTGTGGGTGCCTTCAGACATGTACACTAGGGAGTTATAAAAACAAGCAGAAGGAGCCATGAAGCCTGGAGGTAAAGATTGGGAATCATTCATTCAGAAGTGGATGAGCTCACACTCGCACAGGCGTGAAGCCTGTAGAGGCTGATCAAATTGTGTGTGCAAGCATTGGTGCCCTACTTCGAATGAGTGCAAGGACCTCAGAAAAGCTTATCTTCAGGTGGACCCTTCAATTCTGGCATTAAGAGTGCTGTTAACTTAGCCATTCTGTTTTAAAGTTTTGAAAGTTAAGGAAATCTAGCTTTGGGGACATACATTCCTGTTAAAGTGTGCTTTTCTTATGATCTTCTTTTCTCCACTCCTTTTGGTTTGGCTCTCAATATGCTAAAAGTTGTAAAATACAAATTTTCTGTATATTTTATAGCACTTTTATAAAGAAATAGTCTTCTGCATGAGTGAGCAAAATATTTCAAAAGATTTTTTTGAAAAATAAATATAAAATGATAGTGATTTTAGACGCATTTAAGTTCTGAGTGCTGTAAAGAAAACTGTAAAATTCAAAGAAGAAATCAGATATTCAGATCTTTTGACTGTAGTAATTTCTCACCTTTCACTTACTCAAAAAGCTTCCTGTAATTTTAAGTTTTTGCCAAGTACACGTCTTTCAACTATAAACTTTCACACCTTCAGTATAATCCAGATGGAAGATTTATGCCTTTTGAATACTGAAGCAAATCTATACCATGTCACACAGTAAAGGCATTCAAGACAACATTTAGTTTGATATGAAACTGATGAATGTAACAGCATTCTTCCACTTCCTTCCCATACTTTAGTCCTGAAACAAAACTGGCCCGGACCTGAGCTAGTTTATTTGTTCTTTGGGGGATTTATAGCATCATGTTTTTCTCAATATTGTTTGGAAGGGATACTTTCTTGAAGATTGACCCTTTCATTAGTGAAAAATCAATAGTTTACTAGCTACAGGAGTTAAAAATTTATAAAGTAGGCATATGCTGGGGTATTAACATGAATTGTTGCTTCCACAACTGATACCATTTTTCTATAATTACAAACAAAATCTGAATGTGCCCCTTCCTTTTCTGTTGCTCTTTTAGCTTTTATCTAGAAAGATTTGTAGCATTATACTTTGTAGGTTGAAAACTATGGTTGCAAGTTATATTGTTTTCTCCAAATCAATTCTGTGTTAGAAATGATTCATTGTTATTTGCCTTTCATTTGCATCTCTTTTTGTAGAGCCTTTTTTGTTTAGTTTTCTTTCTTTTTTTTTCTGGCGCCAGAGTTTAAGACTTTTAATTTGTCCCGTAGCTGCTGAAGCAAAATTATGATGAAACATTCTGCTTCCCTTTATACCCCAACACACATACACACACACACACATACACACATACACACACATACACACACATACACACACATACACACATATACACACATACATACACACACATACACACATACACACACATACACACACAAACTATTTGTAGGAAAAAAATGGTTTGGTACATGGGAAGAAACAATATAAATTCAAAACTTACAGATAAGGGTTCGCTTTATCACTCATCTCTTTAAAAAGTTTTTACGAATATCCAGTCAAAACCAACAGGGTATCTCCTTTGAAATGTTATCTAAATCAGTGGTTCTCAACCTTCCTAATGCCGCGACCCTTTAATACAGTTCCTCACGTTGTAGTGAACCCCAACCATAAAATTATTTTCGTTGCTACTTCATAACTGTAATTTTGCTACTGTTATGAATCGTAATGTAAATATCAGGATGTATTTTCATTGTTCGCGACCCACAGGTTGAGAACCGCTGAAATGGATTTCCAAGTAGACCTCAGGCCTGTATACTGTCTTGGAATGTCCTTAGAAGGCTCTGTCATTGATCAGGTAACAGAGTGAAAACACCAGAGCCCTTCCTTTTTCAAACGGAAGAGGGAAAGACAGGGGTAAAAGAAACTATTCAAACTTTGTCTTCTTTCCTTGTGGCTTACGGCCTCCTCCTCCTCCTCCTCTGCCTCCTCTGAAGCCTCCTCGACCTCCAAAACCTCCCCGGCCTCTGCCACCAAATCCACCTCGGCCTCCTCTGCCACCACCTCTGCCTCCAAAGCCACCTCTGCCTCCACCACGTCCCCTGAAGCCACCGTCACCCTTAGGCTTGGCCCAGCCCAAAGTAACTTTGTTTCCATCAATTTCACCATCTTCCACGGCCTCCTTGGCAGCTTTGGCATCTTCCTCAATGTTGAAATCTACAAAACCAAAGCCTGCCCAGTGTCTGTCCTTGCCCGGACAGAGCCATCAAATGACTCCTTCAATGTCTCTTCCGCAGTCTCCTCAGACAGACCTTTGACAGAGTTTTGGATGGCTGGCTTCTTGCATTAGGCGATCCTCTGGGACCTTGCAATCCCAGCCTGATTGCTTTGCCCTCAATTTATCTGTTATTACAGGATTTTAAAACTTCTTTAGCATCTTCAAATGAAGCAAATTCTATAAATGCATAGCCTTTAGATGTGCCATTTTGGTTCAGAGGCACTTTGATAAACGTTGCCTTCTGAAATACTTCCGGAAGAATTTCTTCTGTTGCACTGTAGGAAAGGTTGCTTAAAACCAGAGTTTCTGATTCACCACTCCAAGTGCTGTTCTTTCCACCTCCATGGTCTTGATTTCGACCTTTCTCTCCAGGACAGTATGGAGAAATGGACGTTTATCTACTTCTGTTCCCTGCTTTTCTTCCAAGGTTTTCTCTGCATCAGCTTCTGTCTTACATTCAACATAAGCAATCCCTTTACCCTTTCCTTCCTTGCTGACTAATCTGGTCTGCATAACATCTTCAAATACTTCTTTTTAATTCCTCCTGAGTAACTTTATAAGGCAGATTTTTGCCTATAGGGTTCTTGCATCTCGATCTTTTTTTACTGTCTTCCCCCTTTGTTTTCCCTTGTTTAATTTCATTGCCAAAGACTTTTAAACCAGGGAGTTCTGAGGCTTTTTCCAAGTCCTCAGCAGATTCAAAATCCACATAGCCAAACTTCCTGGACACACCAATTCTGACATCCACCACAGCAAGATCATTTTTAGCAAAAACATCACTGATACCCATTTTTAATTCAGGAGCAGACTTGCTGAAGTTCAAGTTTCCAACAAAGAGATTGAAAGTCATAGTTGGTTCTGTGACTTCCACGTTCTGTTTCTTGGCCTCAGGAGCAGCTTTCTGTTTGGCCATTTTCTTCTTTCGATTTCCAGATTTCCAGGTGCTTCTTTGACAGGCTCTTCTTCCTCCTCCTCTTCCTCATCATCATCCTCTTCATCATCGTCATCATCATCCTCTTCATCTTCCTCCTCTTCATCCTCATCCTCAGCTGTGCTCTTGGCTTTCACAAGAGCAGCTTTTGTGGGAGCTTTCTTGCCTTTGGCTGGTGCAATCTCCATAGGTTCTTCAGAGTCATCTACTTCTTCATCATCCTCATCTTCATCATCATCCTCATCATCTGAGGCAGGGGCAGCAGCAGTAGCTTTCATCACTGCTGGCTCAAATCATCCTCATCTTCATCCTCATCCTCCTCATCATCATCCTCTTCACTGTCGTCATCATCTTCCTCATCACTATCTTCCTTCTTGGCATTCTTACCATTCTTTGCTCCCTTGACTGAGGTGGCTGCTCTCTTCTTACCATAGGTTGCTGCTCCCTTCTTACCAGAGGTTGCTACCAATGCTTTGCCTGGTGTGCCTCCCTTCTTATCAGGTGTGTCTAAAGCTTTGGCTGGTGTAACTCCTGCCTTTTTGCCAGGGGTTGGCATAGCCACTGCCTTTTTGCCAGGGGTGACAACTGCTTTCTTGCCTGGTGTGGCAACTGCAATCTTTTTTGTTGGGGAAACGATGTTGGGGAAACAATGCCTTCTTTCCTGGAATTGTGGTAGCCTTCGTGCCTTTTTTTTCTGAGGAATGATAATCTCTTCTCCACCGCTTTCATCCTCTTCATCTGACATTTCCTCATCTTCACTATCTTCTTCTACCTCCTTTGGAGGAGGAGCCATTTTCTTGGGGTCAACTTGATTATTACCAGCCTTTGTGAGCTTCATCATGACTGCGGCTTATGACTGTGGAGTGTGTGGCGCAGATGTGCCCAGAGGAATCAAACGACTTCCATGACAGCCACTGGTACTGAAGAACCCGAGTGTGTACGTTTCGCTATCAGGTAGAGCTCGAGACTATAAATATTTTTGAAAATGGATTTGAATGACAAAAATGAAGTTTATCAGGTGGTATTAAAAAAGTCACAGAGACAGCATAAGATTCAAGAAGAAGGCATTCACAATGAGCTGCTACCTATTTCTGGAACAGGACAATGGTGGAATTTAAATGGTGGTTTATGAGAACTATTTGAACGAGGATAGATGGATTGGATTATGTCATTTCATCCAAAATATTTAATTCTCACCTTGGCCAGGAATTCTGCTTTCATACAGAAGTTCTGACCCTAGAAGAACTGAAGATTAGGCTCTGGGAAAGGTTGTTCTCAGATTTCCAAAGACAAAGGTGTTTGTGTAAATAAATATAATAAGAGCTAGGCAGTATCTATCATCTATCTATCTATCTATCTATCTATCTATCTATCTATCTATCTATCATCTATCTATCTATCATCTATCTATCATCCATTATCTATCTATCTATCTATCTATCTATCTATCTATCTATCTATCTATCATCTATCTATCTATCTATCATCTATCTATCTATCATCTATCTATCATCCATTATCTATCTATCTATCTATCTATCTATCTATCTATCTATCTATCTATCATCTATCTATCATCTATCTATCTATCATCCATTATCTATCTATCTATCTATCTATCTATCTATCTATCTATCTATCAATCTATCTATCTATCTATGGCTAAGTGACTGAATGTCCATCCGTCCAACCATTCAACTGACTGACAGTTGGTACGTATGATGCGCACTGGCAATTTAAAAATAAATGTTGACTAGAGCATGTGCAATACATATAAAGCTTTTGCTAGTGCCAACTGAATGCGTGTGTTTCTTGAAGCTGAAGTATTAACAGGATCTGTGGAAAGAGAGGTTGTTCTGATTCCAAGAATTGATTTGTCCCTGTCTGACACTGGCCTCCCCTTTAAATTAATTCGAAGACAGTTTCCTGTGATGCAAGCATTTGTGATGACTATTAATAAATCACAAGGACAAACTCTAGACAGAGTAGGAATATTCCTACCTGAACCCGTTTTCGGACATGGTCAGTTATATGTTGCTTTCTCTCAAGTTCAAAGAGCATGTGATGTTAAAGTTAAAGTTGTAAATACTTCATCACAAGGAAAATTAGTCAAGCACTCTGAAAGTGTTTTTACTCTTAATGTGGTATACAGGGAGATATTAGAATAAGTTTAATCAATTTAACAGTCATTGTTTTTATCACTGTTGTTTTTATATCATGTCTTTGTTGTTATATCATGTTGTTATTGTTTATTCATTAATCAATTTATATATTATTTCCATGTACATTTTACTATTTTTCTTTCATATCTGACACTTCTATTATAGAGAAAGGGCAAATAGTGATATTAAAATATTTCTTTTAATTAATTTCCTTACAATGTGCATGCATCCATGCACCGGGGCACTAGTTACAAATAATTTAAATGATCTAGAGGAATAACCCAATGATTTATTTTAGAAAGAGCAAAAAGATGAAGAAATGAAAATTAAGAGAGAAAAATATTAAGATATATTGTATATAGCTTTGGCATAATTAATGCCTCAGTAATACAAACTCTAGAATTAGAAAAATAAATGTATAACAGAAAACTCATAATTAGACAAATAAAGAAAATTTTTACTGAGCTTAATTAAGACTGGTATAAAGGGTTCAAAAGGACAAGTCAGGAATATAGAGTTATAAATAGATAGATAAATAC
The DNA here is from genome assembly GCF_964212035.1 of Myotis nattereri. NCBI lineage: Eukaryota > Metazoa > Chordata > Mammalia > Chiroptera > Vespertilionidae > Myotis > Myotis nattereri. The sequence continues at coordinate 36,929,349 of NC_138076.1, read as the reverse complement.
ATAAATAGAATGATATTATCACATTTTTTCTTTGAAAATTTAACATATTCCTCGACACCCCTGTGAGTTAACTGCAGCATGCCAGGGACCCAGGCACACTTTTTGGGAACCATAACCTCAGATAATTACAGGATGAGTCATCTGGATTTAATATCCATGTTGGGATTAAATTTTTAAAAACACTACCAGTGCCATTGTACTCATTGTGGACAAGTTATATAACAATGCTTATATGTTTGGGGAATGGGTGAAAAAGTAAGGGGATTAAGCAAGAAAAGAAAAACCACAAAAAAAATCTTTTAGACACAGATAACAGTATGGGGATTACCAGAGGAAAAGGGTGGGGATGGGAGGTACAAGAAGGTATAGAGGTCATGGAAAGAGACTTGACTTGGGGTAGTGAACACACAATACAATATTCAGATGATGTGTTAGGGAATTGTACACCTGTATCCTATGTCATTTTATTAGCCAATGTCACAGAATAACTTCAGTAAAAAAGAAAGAAAAAATGCTCATATGTCACCCAAAGAAGACACTCTGGAATGATGCATAGTCTCCATACAAACACTCTGATATCTTCAAGATGCAGGTGGAGCAATGTGCCAGGATGACCAGAGCCTTCTACAATAATGTTTTGCCTTGTGAATATATTTGAGGCAAAACTCAAATAAATAAATAGTCTAAGATTAAAGATCAAAACAGAATCAATCTCCCAAAGCCTAACCAGTTAGACATAAAAAAATTTCCCTTTGATATAAGTCACTTGAATCATAATTTTGTTCAAAGATAACTAAATCAAACTCAAATTGTTAGCCAGGTAGGGGTATTGGGAAGTTTGGAAGCTAACAGACATATGTGAGTTATTAATTTGCTTAGAGGTAGGGGAAGACGTGAGAGTAAAGCTCATGCTAAAGCAGAAGTAGGCAAACTATGGCTTTGGGGTTAAATCTGACCTTCTGTCCACTTATTAAAGCCCACCCCTGCCCCTTCATTGACATATTTTTATGGCCTTTTTTAAAATGCAACAACAGAATTGAGTAGTTATAAGAGAATCGTATGGTCTGTAAAGGTCCAAATATTTATTATATTGATCTTTCCATAAAGACTCTAAACTAAAGTGTATGCTTTTCAAAGCCCTTGCATTAATGATGGTACCAATGGCTAATACTAGCATCATTTTTTTCTTTAGAATGTATCTGGTACTAATATTCAGATGCAGATTTTTCCAATTCTCTGTAAATTCACTTCAAACAGGATATTTTCTTTCATTATGAAATTTTTTAAATTTTAAAATAAATTTTTATTTTTCAATTAGAGTTGACATAAAATATTGTATTACTTTCAGGTACACAACCCAGTTATTAGGCATTATATAACTTACTAAGGGATCATCTCAATAAATCTAGTACCCATCTGACACCATACATAGTTATTACAATATTAGAGGCCCAGTGCATGAAATTCGTGCATGGGTATGGTCCCTAGGCCTGGCCGGCAGTCAGGGCTGATGTGTGGGGCAAGTGGTGGGGCGATCAGAGAGCCTCTGCTGGCACCCGCCTTGGCTGGCTTGGGGCCTGCAGGCTGGGGGCAGCTTATCTGTTGAGTGTCTGCCCCCTGGTGGTCAGTGCACCTTATAGTGACCAGTTGTTCCACCAGTCATTCTGAGGTTCGGTCTGTTTGCATATTAGGCTTTTATTCTATAGGATTATTGACTATACTCCCTATACTATACTTTATATCCCAGTGACTATTCTGTAACTACCAATTTGTACTTTGTTAACATTAACGCCCCATGGTGGAGATATATTAGGAAGAGATTTTAATAAAAGCCCTGAAGTTCTGCAATACATTTTTATATCTACCACACATCTCTGAGTGAAGACTCTTCCCCTGAAGCTGAGAATGGACAGGGTTGCATTACAGTGTCAACATACACACAGCAAACTGCTGGCTCCAATCCCTCACTGCAACCCTACAGAGTGTCTAGCATTTTAAGTCCAGTAGATATATAGAGGCAAAGAAAAGATGAAGCTAGTTTGAAAAGACATCAGTAATAATTTTGGAGACTTGGTGTGATTGATATGAATGCCTAAGATTTAAGTTCCCAACACTGAGTGATCGCCTTTTGGGTGTCAAAGTAATCAGGCTGCATACTGGATAGAAGAAATTATTCTCATTGTAGTTGATTCAAGATTAATAGCTCCTTTCCTGGTTCAAGATTTCTGTTATAATTTCTGGTAGCAATTTCCATATTGGGAGAGAGTTCTGTCTCAGACTTTGGGAGAACATTTTTCAAAAGAAATCTATATTTAGAATTCATAAGAATCTTAATACCCTAAACCAGGTCAACAAGAATATTACTATATTTTACTCCTAACTCAAGTTAATTTCCAAATTATAAACTAAATCATACGTACTGACCACTTTGGCAGACTATCATATAGAAGTCTTGGGGTGGGGGAGGGAACTGTTCCTTTTAGGGGAATTCTTACTTACCTAGGGTTTTACAATGGTTATTGCACTTTAGGTAAAAAAAAAAAAAAAAAAGTTACTTGTGGAGTAATTCTGGTGATCTTCTTAACACTGTACAAATAAAATTTCCTCTATTATTTTTCTTTATAGCTCCTTCATTCCCAGCAGGGATCTCCTGTTTAAAACCAATATTCAAAAACCAATAGATAGTCAGCATTTAAAATGTAATCTTCAGTTAGTGCTCAATGTGTCCAGAATTTCAGTTGGAAAAGATGAAAAAAGTTCTGGAGATGGATGGTAATGTTTGCACACCATTGTGCATGTAATTAATACTATGGAACTGTACACTTAAAAATGGTTGAAATGTTAAATTTTATTTTATAAACTTTACTTCAATTTCTAAAAACGTTGATCTTTGAAATAATAAAGAATTAAGTGTTTTCACAGTAAATTATTTTACACATTTAAGATATGCATTGTTTCTATCAAATAGGCTTTTCCAGATTAGTAAAAAGGGGAAAACTATTCTAAGTTTACCTCAGAAAGCCACTAGATACGTGATACCAAAACAGGTGAGGTATCTAAAAAAAATTACATGGTGCTCTTATTCATTAACATAGATGTAAAAAGCTGAAACAAGTACTGTATTAACAATCAAAATCTGGCAGTACATAAAACATATCTTCATGAATAATTTAAGTTAATCCACAGGCTCAAGAATGGATTAACATTAGAAGGCCCAGAATGTATTCTACCACATTTATAAATCAAAAGATAAAAACATTTGATCTTATCAATGGATTCCATAAAATTTGTCACATATATGGTTTATAAAAGATCAAAAGAAATCTGAACTAACTAGGAATTAAAAGAATATTTCTTAAATGGATAACCAACACCTATCTGGAACCAATAGCTAACATGATGCTTAAAGTTGAAACATTGAAAATATTCTGGAATCAGATAAGAATGCCTGGCATCACCATTTCTCTTCCATATTGTCCTTCAATTTCCCACAAGAGCACGGTTCAGGGAGTGACCACAAAATAAGTATACGTCTATCAACATCTTCCTTACCCTTTGCTTTTGGTGTGTGTCTTTTCGGGCGACAAATCGACTTCTGAGAGACTACTTACTGGGTGTGCATCAGGCTTTCTAGAAGTCTTTTAATTAGAAGTAAAGACCTACCCAATAAATGAAGACTTTGGTTCTCCTGTTTGGGAAATCTCCTTGATTTTGGAGCACTAATGTGTTTGTTTTTTGGGGGGGGGGGCAGTGTGTGAATATAGATAGGAAATGAGAGGACAGAGGCATGAAGTACAGACATTCATTTAAAAATTGGCACACAACAGGAACGGAAGGATTCTTTCTAAGATATTTAGCCTAAGTAGAAATGATTGCAGATATACTACTCCCGATTTCTGTTTTCCCAAGGAGAGGGAGCGAAGGACGTGGAATAAAGAAAGGGAAGGAGGGAGGAAGAAGAGAAGAAAGGAGGGGGAAGGAAGTGTTTCTGCCGGGATATAAACTATACTGCATCTCTCGGGGAATTTTTATGAATAAATGATAATAATATTGACTTTACAGATTACAAAACTGAGGCTCATAGAGATAAGGTCCATTTGCAAAGGTCTGAATCAGGCAAGAGATAAAATATTGGAACAGAGAATAGCTCAACTTAGAGCACTTATTCTATGTCATTGCATGATAACAGCGTCCCCATGTGGGATATGTCCCCAAGTAAGGATTTAATTACATTCCACTTCAGACAGTACTGTTTTGTGTATGTTTGTATTATCAATTAAAAAATTGTTTCTTAAGAGTAGATATCCTCAAATAGTAAAAAAAAAATACTGAGCTACTTAGTACATTTTTAACATATGCTTAATAGGTGAATTAATATTACCTAACATGTGATGTTTAATTTTACTGATTACTTCAGAAGAAAAAAATATGATCTATCTTGGTTATGTGTATTATGATAATTTGTCATTGTAAGAGCACATCCAAGTTTTAGGAAATTTTTTTTCATCTGTGAAGGATTACTTTCTTAGAACTTTGACCTTTTATTTGGAATGGCTGTCATTTTTGAAAAGATGAAGAACCTTGCACCTCAATGAAGAGATACTTTTTCTTTTGGGACATGACTCTGAAGGATACATGACATTTATTATCAGCTGGTAATAGAAAAGGTCTGAGAAATAGCAGACGAAGTTCAGTGATAAATCTAAATATCTTTTCACCACATCTTTGGACTGTTTTTCTTTAGTTATTTTTTGTTAGCCTTGCAGCTAGCAAAGCAAAATTATTTCTAACGCCATTAAAATGTTCTTCACACTCCAAGTGCAAATGCTTATTTGTTCTTAGTGTTTCTCTGAAGAGAACAATTGTCTGAAAATAACGTCTGGCATATCTTTTCAGAGAAAGGTTAACAGAGAATAGGCTCAAAGTGCAGACACACAAAACTCTGCTCACTGCATTCTTCACTTTGGAACACAGTTTTCAGTAGTTGAATTACTTATAAAAAGCACATGGCAACAAGACTTCTCTTAGTGCATTTCGCTTCTTGAAGTTTGTTTATTCAGTTATGGCATTACTGAATGATGGTATTTTTTTTCTTAAAGCACAGAAAGAAGTGTACTCTTCCAGAACAAAAATATTCTTTAGCTTTTGAACTATTTATTCTTCAGTAACTGTCATACTTTTTGGTGACAGTCACAGATTATTTCTTCTTTGCATTCACATGGAGCCACACTTGTTTAAAATTTTGGGGAAATTTAGCCTAATTATATCAAAGAATGGCTACACAGTAAAGAGCTTTTTCCATTCTGTTTAATGCCTAAAGTTGCATTTAGAGACACATAATATTTATTATCTCATCAGCAACAGCCAGGCTCTGGTGGACAAGAGTACAAATATAGAGAAGCTGTAGCTTAGAAATATTATTTCAAATTAATTTACAATGATAGAGGATGGCATACACATCCTAGAGTATGGCAACTCATTGCTAGACTTTTTTATGGATTTTAAATAAAGAGTGTGTGCTAAAAACATCTTCGTTTTACTAATTGTTGATCCCTTTCTTAATTTTAAAACAGTAATTATTAAAAGTAGAGATATGTTTGTCACCTCTTATTCTCATTGAAAAATCTCAGTGTTATGAAATATATGTAGATGATGTCATTGGACATGCTGATGCTTCAAAGCAAAATTCTTCATGTAGCTTAAAAATTTCAGAGGCTTTTTTGTGTTACACTATTGGACGGTAAGCAGATATGACATCCACTTCTTCCCTCTTATATTCAGCTAGAGGTCCAGTGCACAAAATTCATGCATGGGTAGGGTCCCTAGGCTTGGCTGGCAATCAGGGTTGGTCAGAGCCTTCTGGCTGCTGGCCAGGGCCTTCCTTCTTCCGTGCTGCCTCCTGGTGGACAGCACATGTCATAGCGAATGATTGAACTCCTGGTCTCCCAGTCGAACTCTGGTGGGGACACTTTGCATATTAGCTTTATATATATATATATTTTCCTTGAGAGTCAAATATGTTTTGATTCTAAAAAAAAATTCTAAAAGCAACTTAACTATGTCTTTTGCTACCAGAAACAGATCTAGAGCTAGTTAGGACCTAAGGAATAATCACAAAGGAAGAAAACTGCATAGTTCCAAGATGAACTGTGTGAGTATACATGCACATGTGATTAGTGTGTGTTTTGAATAACTTAAAAAATAAAATTTTACATATTTAGTATTTTCCCACTCATGAACATTTTATAAGGGCCATCACTTGGTTATTTTATTATTATGCATTTACTAAAATAATTTATCTGTGCCGAAAGTATGGGAACAACCAGGAAAAAAGAAATAAAAAAATAATAATAATAATTTATTTTATTTCAAATTCCATAATATTACAGTTAGACACCAAATTTTAATATCTGCTACAAACAGCTCCATGTGAAGCCAGAGAGAAAGGAGGGCTTTTCTAGGTTCTGTTTGGCTGAACTCCTCCATGGTCAGTTGGTTGGACCATTACAGGATAAGGCGCTTTCACCACTGTAAGTTATGATGGCCACCGCTGTAGGAAATAACAGTGCACACACATTATATGTTGTATAAAAATGTTATTTGCTTCAATAACCTATTTGACAAAGTGTAGTGCAACAGATTCTTTAAAAAAAATGCCTAGAAAGATGCTTTCCCATAAACATTTTTTAAAAAGTCTAAACACAAGGGCATCTATCTAGAAATTACACTTGTATGACCCTTCAATAAGGATTGTTCCAGAAGACCTACAAGGGTAATTCCCGAGAGTCAGTGAAGTGCCAGCATAAGTTCAAACTCAGTAAGAGAAAATAAAAAACACAACACATTATTTGATTTTGCTTTGCCTCCAAACTGATGAATTTTAAAAACCCCAAATAAGGAAGGTTTTCCCCTGGTAATTAATTTACTCAGACCTTAAATGTTTTTTATATTTAGCTATGCTAGTCACATACATAATTTTGTTAACATTATTCATTAATTCAAAATAGCCTTCATTCTTACTCTTTTTATATTGCTACACATAGGGTAGAGTACTTAGCAAACAGAATAATACTAAAACAAATATATCGAATGCTTCTATAATAGTTTTCATTTATATGTGTGTGTAAATCTGTTTGTATAGTTAATGTGCTAGCATAAATCAATGAATCAAGGTAAAATGTAGAAATAACACCACGCTTGCTGTGATAGCTCCTATGGAAGAAAAGCAAAGAAATGCATAGGTGGAAGAAGAGTATTATGTAAACTAATCTTTGAAGAGGAATGATACCATAGGGGCTCCACTGAATATCGCTACATTAATCATATCAGGCAATCAAAAGAATTACTTAGTCATTGCTTTGTGTCTCCTAGTCTTCTAGACACTATGAATAGTATAAAATGAAGGGGGAGATTGAATTTCCCACTGCAAGAATACTTTATACCAGTGGTCAGCAAACCGCTGCTTGCAAACCACATGCAGTTTTTTGGCCCCTTGAGTGTGGCTCTTCCACAAAATACCACAGGTGGGTGTGCATGTACAGTGCGATTGAAACTTCGTGGCCCATGTGTAGAAGTCAGTTTTCGGCCTGAGTTAGTCTATTTTGAAGAAGTGGAGTTAGAAGAAGTGGGGGGTGTCGGTTGGTCGGGCAACAGGAGATGCAGAGCAGGCGGCCCCGGGATACGCAGCTTGAGGGAGGCGCGCGCCATTCATGCAGGAGTTGAGTGAGCCAGTCAGTGAGCAGTCTCATGTGCAGTGGTTAGTGCTAGTCACGTCTGCAAATCGCGTGCGGGTGACAAAAGTACCTACTCAAAGCATAAAGTTACCTGTATTTTTCCAACCAGCTTCAAATCCTACAGGTATTTTTGTCATCAATTTAAGAATTGTAATTATTTTGTGATGGTGGCTTTATTATTATAAAATGAAACATTTTTTAGATATGTTGAGATGGTTTGGACATATAGAGAGGATGAACGAAAGGAGATAGACGAAACAAGTATACAAGACGAGTGTGGATGGGAGAGTTGGAAGGGGTCGACCTCAGCGAACGTACCTCAATCAGATTGAGGACATTTTTAGCAAAGGCCAGCTTAGGAGTTCCCTAATTAAGTTAATAACAATGTACCTACCTATATAGTTTAAGTTTAAAAAATTTGGCTCTCAAAAGAAATTTCAATTGTTGTACTGTTGATATTTGTCTCTATTGACTAATGAGTTTGCCGACCACTGCTTTATACAATAGAGTGCTAAAATGTGGAATAAATGATTAGTGCACTAAGAGTGGAGAAATTGAAGAGATCAATATTCTAGATATTTTTAAATTTTAGGAAACTAGTATCATATTGACGCAGTCACCATTGATATTATGAAGTTATGAGTGTATCTCTGTATTCTCTTTTCACTTATTTTTTTTAATAATTCATGTACTTTAAAATATGATTTTTCTTACAGGAATAAATCTGTACAATAAAGTAGAAGATCAATAATGAAATTTTAGAAGTCAGATTAAAGTAATAGTATAAATGTGGCTCAAAACGTTAACAAGAAAATGCATGCTATATGGTTCTACACAATTATTAAATTTGGGGTATGGAAGTAGTTAAATAACAGAACCATGTCTTGCATGGTGACAAGTAAAAGCATATCATGAGTATCAGCAGGGCTCCCATTCTTCTATTGTAAAAGGAACTCTATTTTTAAAAATACAAAATAAATAAAACTATAATGAGAAAATGTTTTAAACCCTTTCACCATGTCTATTGGTTGTTTAATATATGGCATATATCCTCCTGTGAATTATTCTGTGAATACGAGGTGAAGTGTATACACTGTGGAGTGTGAAAGAAATTTCCGCACTTCACACTTAAAAACAAATTTCACCGAAAAATGAAATGGAATCTTTCCAAGGTGACAAATTGTGAGATCCCTTTTTTAGCAAGTAGGAACCATTTTCTTTTACTCCTGAGATTTTCCTGAAGTGCTTACACATCATTTTGTGGTTTGGGACAAATAATGTGCCAAATGTTTGAGAAATTCTGCTGTCACACATCCTTTATAGCTATTAATTCCTCTTTTCAAAGTTGGAGGTCTTGGGAACAGTCATATCTTTTACAAATTCCTATCCTGGCCCCTCTGGGTCAGTTTTAGCTCTGACCACCACTAGTGTCTTCTGTCTTTTTACTGGGATTTAAGACATCATTAAATAATTGTTTCAGTACATGGATATGTGTGTATGCCAAATATAGACACAGACTGTATAATCCTATAAAACATATAGAATTAAAATTCCATCTTAAATGCAAACTAGCTTAGTGTCCTAATAATGCAGTTAGACTTTTTGCTGGTTTGCACTTTACAATTTATAGCCTGACAGTTCATATGCAAAATAAAATATGTAAGGATATGTTAATCCTTTAAGAAGAACAATCTTACTATTTAAATATGACAGATATTTATAATTTTTATTCTAATGTGGATATTTTCAATTTTTAAGATATTTTAGCATCATTGTTTTAACACTGTTATCATTTATATAGCATGTTTGTATGATAGTTACATATGCTCAGGTAAATATTTGTACCTACACATTAGAACTATGGAGAAGTGTTTGACTTTGAAAGTGTTTTGAAGCATTTGCATGTCATAGTTTTTTTTTTTTTTAAAGCAACTACCAATGGGTCTTATGTTTGCCATTTATATTAACAACTAGAAGCAAAAGTTTTTGAAAACTAAGAAAACTTAAATAGATTTATTTCATTTTCTAAATCCAAACATTTTTCAACTGATGCAAATTTTGTTCAAAATGTATTGGTCCTCAAAATAATAACACATTTACTATTTTTTTTGCTTATAACTCCATTCCACAAAGAACTGATTTTGTGGATGAGTTAAATGTCTCACTAAATCTTAAATTTCTTACATCCTCTGATCAAAGAGGCTGAAAGTAAAGTTAATGAACTATGGCTATTACTGGTCCATAGAAGAATTTATGCCGTTTTCGTTCATGTATTTCTGCCTATGAGTCTACACGATTCAAATTTCCAGTTGGTCTTTTGAGGTAAAACTTAAATTTATGTTATCCATTTTTATTTTAACGTTTCTATCATGTTTTATCCTTGTAATATAATTCAAAGTAATTTTAGTGTCTTGCTTACTTATAAAAAAATTTAACCATGGAAATTGCATGTCCAAATATAAATGAAAGTTTAACAAACCAAAGCATCAAAACATCATATTAAAATAAAAATTGAAGGCCACAATCCATAGCGAGGTACATGTTACGGAGTGGGCATACTGTTGTAAATTAGCAAAGACAGGAATAAGAATTTTGACCTGTTGTTTGAATGTGGAAAGGGTCATTGGTAAATTGATGGAACAAGAGGGTGTATGTGTAGCGGGTCAGGGGTACACTAACTGCATGGACAGCTTGTCCCGCCTAGTTTCGCTCTGTCAGCAGTGGTCACTGACACCTTTATCTCATTTTCAGTTTGCTTCACTGAGACATCTGAGGTAGCGAAAGGCCAGTGATTCATACAGGGGTAGAACAAAGAACTTACAGATGGGAACTATCATCCAAAACGCATTAGATTAATTTAATATGCATCTGGGGGCTTATGTTAATTAGCCCTACAAAGACATTTGAACAGTGACTGTATGTTTTCAAGCTCAAGTTCCTTTCTAGAGCATCACCAGGAGGACGCTGGAGATCTTTGGTAAAAAAAAAAAAACAAAACTCATCTTAAAGGGAACTCACAAGTCATCAGCGACGGTCCCCTTATTGGGAGTTCTCAATAAAATCTTGCAGGAGAAGCATTTGAAAAACACAGACGCTGGAATGACCTTATTCGTGAGGTTACTCTAATTGGGTAATTCTGAGGGAAAAAGATGTCCACAAAACAGTAAAAAATGAAAACAACCAAAAAACAGCTCACGGAACTATAAAAGTGTTTCTTCAGCTTATGCTTCAAAGAAGCAGGTGTTAGAACTACTAGTAAATATACAGCATAAACAAGTGTGAACATGATGCCATAAATAAAACTGTTTGAGATAAAAAAGAAGAAAACAAAATAATCTTCCTATAGAAGAGTAAGGCTTCAGTTATCACCCAAGATATTGTCTACTTTGAGTTATTTTTATCTTAGTAATAAAGGCTTGTTTAAAAGGACTCAAATGTAAATGTAAATGATGGCCTTTAAGGCTCTTTAACAAAATGATCTAACTTTACATGTTAAAATTGTCAGAACTCTGAGGTTCCCAAATGGAACTCAGATTAGGTAAGTTATAAATATCTACCAGATAAAGGACTCAGAGAAGAAAATAAAATATCTTGTGTTTTTATAGCATGAACTATGAAAGACAGATTCAATCTCTCTTAGTAAACTTAGGTGATTTGCAATCGTCTCCCAACACAGGCACATATGCACCTTGTGGGCCCGTGCCCTGAGGAGGAGGAGGGTGTGATAAGAGAAAATAATTGAGTTATCAGAGAGTAGCCCCTTATACAGGGGAAACCTTTCTAAAAAACTCCATCAAAAGATATTTGTTAAGAAGAAGTAGGAGGAGGAGGGCGAGGGGGCAGGGTAGGAAGAGGAAAACCGGTGGAAATGGAGAAGAGCATCAGAGAAGTTTGGTCCAGGCACTATTTGCAGTAGCCACAGACAATATCTTTTTTACTGCAACACAGAAGCACACTTCCTCTGGTTCACTGCTGTATCTTCAGGTGCCACTGCACTAAGTTCGTAATAAGTAGTTGCTTGATACATGTTTGTGGAATTAATTAATAGATTCCTGGAAGTTGTTATATTGTGCACACCTCTGAAAGATGGCCTTGATAAAGAATATTATTTCCCCCAGAACTGGTTTTAAGATTTTAATTATAATTACATCTCAATATTGAGTATTATTTGACCTCTATTAAAACCTAATCTTTGTTTTAAATCTATTAGCCTGGAGATTAAAAAAAAAATATAGTTGTTAAATTCTGAAAATTTGAATATGCCTTTCATTCTATGAAAAATACCTAGTGCCGAAACCGGTTTGGCTCAGTGGATAGAGTGTTGGCCTGCGGACTGAAAGGTCCTAGGTTCGATTCCGGTTAGGGGCATGTACCTGGGTTGCGGGCACATCCCCAGTGGGAGATGTGCAGGAGGCAGCTGATCGATGTTTCTCTCTCATCGATGTTTCTAACTCTCTATCTCTCTCCCTTCCTCTCTGTAAAAAATCAATAAAATATATTTAAAAAAAGAAAAAAAAAGAAAAATACCTAGTAGAAAAATATGTAAACCTAATATTCAATATGCACAATATACATTTGTATATTTTATTTTTTATTAATTTATACTATGATTGATTGCTGGAAGCTAAAGCAAACATCAGTTAGCATCAAAGAAAGACATTGGAAGGCCATAGGACTTTGAAATTCAGGAGGGCTGAATATCAGCACAAGTTTTGCTCCTACTGTGATTGCAATGGCTTGAGGCAATTTCTGGACCTGATAATCTTTACATTGTTTACCAAACTTTACCTTTGATCTGCCTGTATGCATTGCTAAAAGGCAAATGTGTATTCAGAGTGAATAAAAAGCAAACTGGACCCACTATCGGTTGTGTCTTTTCAAGAAAGAGGCTCCACCTGTTCCTCAATGCCTTCTAAATTCGTATTTCTTGTATAGTATTTTTATTTGTGTATCAGCCCCTCCTTCAGATCCTGAACCCCACCACGAAGGTCGTGGCAATTGATTTTATTTTCTTTCTTCTGATTATTTTGGGTTTAATGTAATCTCTTTCATTTCTTGAAGAGGAAGCTGAGGTCATTTATTTGAAATATTTCTTCTCTCCTAACTTTAGATAATTTTAAAATAGGGTGATTATTCTAGTTTATATGGTTGGGGTGCTCATTTTAATCATATGCTCTTTAAAAAGCCAGAAAAGCAGGCAGAAGAATAGATCATAGATAAGGACATTACATGAACTTGACACACCATTGTTAGATTTGAAGATGAAGGAAGAGGCTATGAACTAAGAAATGAGAGCAGCTTCTAGAAATTGAAAAAGGCAAAACAAACAAACAAAAAACAATTAAAAAATAGATTCTTCTCAAGAACCATCAGAAGAAAAGCAGTCCATCCAATACCTTGATTTATAAGATAATGGATGTGTGTGTTTAATAAGCACAAATTACTGTCTGCAGTAATTTGTTATAACAGCAATCAAAGCGAGTCATCATGTACACTAATCTTTTCCTCTGTCATGTTTAATCTGCCATCAATCCTATCCACTGTGTTTTTCCTCCCAGACATTGTAATTTCTAGCTCAGAAGTTCAATCAGAAAAAGCAAAGTACCATAGGCTTCACTCATATGTGATATATAAAACCGAAATTCATAGACACAGACAACAATGGTATGGTGGTTACCAGAGGGAAGACGGTTAAGGGATAAGGGCAGCCTAATGCACTCAGTGGCCAGATTATTATGACCACCCCATCAATACTTCATTGGCACTTCCAAAAATACTGAATATTGAAAACTTCCTAAGCAAATACTCTCAAGGTTTTATTATTATTGTTATTATTATTATTTGCATATTTAATTCACTTCATTGTACTGATGGGGTAGTCATAATAATCTGGCCACTCAGTGTATATGGTTTGACTTTGGGTGGTAGACATACAATGCAATATACAGATCTTGTATCATAGAAATGAACACTTGAAGACTATGTAATCCTATTAACCAATGTTGCCCCAATAAATTTAATAGAAAAAACTTATGGAATCTACAAAAATGTTTAATTTGGGTCCTTTTATGTCTTCATGACTCTATTGAAGTTATTCTTTCCTCTATTTTATTTAAATTTTTTTTTTATTGATTTCATAGTGGAAGGGAGAGGGAGAGAGAGATAGAAACATTAATGATAAGAATCATTGATTGGCTGCCTCCTGCATGCCCCAAACTGGGGATTGAGCCCACAACCAGGGCATGTGCCTTTGACTGGAATCAAATCTGGAACCCTTCAGTCCACAGGCCGATGCTCTATCTACTGAGCCAAACCAGCTATCTTCTTGAACATATGGAATAACGTAGTAAACGCTATGAAATGTTCTTGTCTCCTAATTGTTATGTCTATTGTTGTTGGATCTGTTTCAACTGACTGATTTTAATGGTCCCTCAGCTCCTGGCTCTGACTGGGTTTTCCTTCCTTATCCTGTGGCCTGGAAGCTTTCCCTAAGCAGTAAGTAGGAACAATCTTAGGACTCGCCTTGTTCACTTCCCAATTTCCAGTTTCTTAGAAATCAGTACTTTCTAGCATCTTGTACTTGAAGCTTCCCACCCCCGACCCATGTATTTTGTTTAATATTTAATTGTTTTGTCTGTCCTTTTACTCAATCTTGATTGGGAGCAATAGTCTCACTTGCTCTTCTGATGTACATCCACTTAGTCTTTCTTCTACATACTTACACTTACACATACACATTTGTCTTTTTCAGATCACATCACACATGAAATATAGTCAGCACATTTTCTATTCTTTTAAAGCTCCTTATATTACTCTCTCTACCTTTTGAAGATGAATATCTATTCCTACTCTTTTTGTACATGTCTAATTATTCTCATAGGATAAATTGTGACCAAGTTAATATTTTTAATACAATTGGTAAATATGGTTAAATTAGCCCCTTCAAAAACATGTCTCTTTTACACCAATTGTGATTATTTGAATTAAAATATATGTCTATTTCAGAGACAAAAATTAATTTTAGTTTTAAAAAATATTATTGAAATGAAATTTAACAGAAATATGTTCATGTATAAATTGTCTATTTGTTTTCTCACTTGCTTTTCTAATTGTATACTTGTTCTCTTGGTGGTTTATCAAATTTCTTTTTATTTTAAACATAATACCCTGGGTAATATTCATTAAAATGATGTACCAAATTTAATTTTTAATTCTTACATTTTAAACAAGTTTATATGTTGTTTAAATTATTAACATTATCAACTTTCTCTTTATATTAAGACTTTTGCTCAGAATATCCTTTAATGATATTTCTCATCAGTAAGTAGATATGCACTTACTCCTTTATTTTCATTTATTTATTTATTTTTTTTAATTTATTTTTTTTATTGATTTTTCACAGAGAGGAAGGGAGAGAGAGAGTCAGAAACATTGATGAGAGAGAAACATCAATCAGCTGCCTCCTGCACATCCCCCACTGGAGATGTGCCCGCAACCCAGGTACATGCCCTTGACCGGAATCGAACCCGGGACCTTTAAGTCCGCAGGCCAGCGCTCCATCCACTGAGCCAAACCGGTTTTGGCCTTTATTTGCATTTAATTATAATTTTACCCTTACTGATATAATTCATTGAAATTTGTTTCTTGATATATAATATAGGGTGAAGATAACTTTACATTTTTCTGTGTGGTTAATCATACTATTCCTCTAGATTTTAATATGTTCAATTATATTTATTGTGTCTAATATGGTTAAATATACATACCTATTTATTACTTTTTAATTGTATATGATATATATCTACACTAATAAAAGACAAACATGCATATTGACTGTACCTTCGCTATGCCGTAAGCCATGCCCACCAGCCAATCAGAGCAACTATATACAAATTAACCCAACCAAGATGGCAGCCTACAGCCACGGAGCTGAAGCAAGCAGGAGGCTTAGTTGCCCCAATGATGGAGAAACCCAAGCTTCTCGCCTGCCACAGCCTGCTCTGAGCTCCACTCAAAGCAATAAAGTTTCAATTATAGAAGGTAAATAAACCCCAGATACCTGCTTTCAGCCGGCCGTGGCCATGGAGCTGGAGTGAGCAGGAGGCTTGGTTGCCCCTGGCGATGGAGGAAGCCACGCTTCCTTCCCGCCTGCCCTGGTCAGCACTGAGCTCCTCTCAAAGCTACAAAGTTTCAATTATAGAAGGTGAATAAATCCCAGAATAAATAAAAAAAGGAGAGGCTGGGAGCTTCTGTTGCTGGGGGGCTTGGCCAGCCTGAAAATGGCCCTCAGCCCCTCACCCAGGCTGGCCAGGCACCCCCGTGGGAACACCCACCCTGAAGGGGGTGTGACCAGCCTGCAAACACCCATCAGCCCCTCACCCAGGCTGGCCAGGCACCCCCGTGGGACCCCCACACTGATCTGGGACACCCTTCAGGGCAAACCAGCTGGCCCCCACCCCATGCGCCAGGCCTCTATCCTATATAATAAAAGGGTAATATGCAAACTGACCCTAACAGCCGAACGACTGGGAATGACTGGTCACTATGACACACACTGACCACCAGGGGCCAGACTCTCAATGCAGGAGCTTTCCCCTGGTGGTCAGTGCGCTCCCACAGGGAGAGCTCTGCTCAGCCACAAGCCAGGCTGATGGCTGCCAGTACAGTGGTGGTGGTGGGAGCCTCTCATGTCTCCTCAGCAGCGCTAAGGATGTCTGACTGCAGCTTAGGTCTGCTCCCCATTGGCAAGTGGACATCCCCTGAGGGCTCACGGGCTGCCAGAGGGATGTCTGATTGCCAGCTTAGGCCCAATCCCCCAGGGAGCAAGCCTACACTGGCAGGTGGTCATCCCCCAAGGGGTCCCAGGCTGCGAGAGGGCACAGGCTACGGTGAGAGACCACCTCCCCATCCCTCCCCACTCCCTCCATCCCACACCCCCAGTGCACAAATTTTTGTGCTCTAATATCCTATATAATAAAAGGCTAATATGCAAATTATCCCCTCAATCCAGAGTTTGACCTGGAGTTTGAGCAGGAGGCGGGGCCAGCAAGCCAACTGCCCATGGCCCCTCCCCCTGGCCTGCCTGGATCAATTGGCCCTGATCAGGGCAGGCTGGCTGGACCCCACCTGTGCATGAATTCATGCACTGGGCCTCTAGTATATATATATTCGAGAAATATGCTAATTAGGCCGGGACACCATCAGGACCAAACAGGAGGAGGTTGTGCACACAGCATCGGGAGTGGGGTGGAACTGGGGACTGGCTCCCTTAGTAGTCCTGCAGATTGAATCTGAAGAGGACAGGCCAGGCACCAATGGACCAGCGCTGCCGGCACTTGAATGTTAGCAGACAGAAGGAAAAAAGACCTTCAAGGCCTGTCCAAGGTGGGTTTGCATTTAAAACCAAGTTGGGTGGTCCCGGAGCTGTGCGGCACTGACAACCATGACAGTCTCCGAGTGGGCTGTGGCTCACAGTGTGAGGAGTGAAGGCCATGCAAGCCAGAGGCTTTGGCTGCGAAGTGTCAGCTAATTTCAGCTCCGAGGCAGGCACAATCAGGGAAGCCAGTGGGACCTTCACAAAAAAAAAAAGAGAAGGCTGAAGAGGAAGGATACTTCCCAGAGCGAACTAAAGAACAGCTGGCAGCCTTGAAGAAACAACATGAAGAAGAGATCACTCGTCATAAAAAGGAGATTGAGCGTCTGCAGAACGAAATTGAGCGGCACAAGCAGAACATCAAGAAACTGAAAGATCATGATACTGCAGTGGTGTCAGGGTGAGGGGCAGCCATATTTCATATTTGCTAGTGTGGCCCAAGCTGTCAACAACAAAAAGTGCACGGGAGCTCGGCGGCGCACGCCTGGGGGAATGTCTTACAAACTGAACTTGACCGCACATGCCCGCCGCCACCCTCAATGCCGCTGGGAGCGTGCACCCGCCTTCCACCTGCATGGCGACGTCCTCCCAGTACTGCCAGTTGCTGAGTGACTACGGACAACCATCTCTAGGCTTCACGCAGGGAACAGGGAACAGCCAGGTGCCCCAGAGCAAATATGCTGAGCTGCTGGCCATCATGGAAGAGCTGGGGAAGGAGATCTGACCCAGGTACATGGGCAGCAAGAGCGCGATGGAGAGACTGAAATGAGGCATCATCCACGTGAGAGGGCTGGTTCGGGAGTGCTTGGCCGAGAGGGAGCGGAATGCCAGGTCCTAGCCACCGAGTCAGCGCGAAAGGCTTTCCATCTTCTTCCAAGAAGTGACAGCTTATTGCCCCCCTCCAACGCCGACCCCTTCAGAGGAAACTTGGTTTCAAAATGATAACAGCTTGGTTTCTCCTCCCTGTGCTTCTCCCATGGTTCTTCAGGCTCTGAACTTCCCGTCGCTGAGATGGAGAAGAGATTTTTGCAGTTATTAGGTTTACATATTAGTTAGGAACTACCCAGGGCGTTTTGTGTGTGTGTGTGTGTGTGTGTGTGTGTGTGTTTAAAGCATTGATTTATATGATGCACATCAGTTACCTATCACAGCAAACCGTAGTTGGCCTCCCAGATACCGTGTTTCTCTTCTGGATACATTTCTGTTCCTCACATGGTTCTTTATATTTCTCTTCTGAGCTGATCCAACTCTGAGGGTTTGTTTCAGCAAGTCCTGAGGCAGCACTTTAGTAGACAGTGCCCGTTCACCACACAGTATAAATTCTGCTCAATGTAACTTTTTTTTTAATAATATGCATGAATATTAGTACTTTGAAGTCAATCTTTAAAACGCACAAATTATAAATACAGAATTATAAACTTATCAAACCTTGCCTGACAAGGACCCCTGACATTTCCCCTAAGGATGTATGTATATTTCAGTTCCGCATTTCCCATCAGTGGATCCAAACATCTGGAAGAAAGTGACTAATAGTGTTTGCATCTTTGCATGTATTTATTACTTGATGTTATAAAGCTTACTTTCATTAACAACAACAAAAAAGAAACTGAAAAATCATGCTGATGATTAAGTGCACACAGTTCCCCATAGAATGGCTACATACTGTCCACTTCTAGAAAGACATAGTTCTGGTAACTGATATCTATCGATGCTGCCAACAGGTTATAATAAATTGTGATCAGTGGAAAAAAAACACCAAGTGGGATGACATCGGAATTACCCAAGCATGCTCCCATCCCCTTCACCTGCCCAGACGCCTAGGGTCCCTTTACAGCTGGGCTGAGCCCAGTGCTGCCCAGTGGCCTGGACGCCAGGCCTGACCACCTCTCTGGTTTGGCCCAAACATCTGAAGTTCGCATTAGTTGCCAACTTAAGAAATTGGAGCGTTCACGTAAAATCAGGATTCCCCACTTCTCTTTCCAAAGTGGCCGATTGGGCTACCAACCAAGGGTGGTCGGAGTCACTTCAACCCTAAGAGGAACCCCCAGCTTGGGGGTGTGGTGAGGAGGAAGCTATCCGTGCAGACAGTTCAGTGTGTAAACTCCCGCTGACTGTGGCACAGCCCAACAGTGTGGCCGCTCAACTGGGAGGCAGCACAGCCATGAAACTGTGAAGCTGTTAAACGAGGCCCCTCTCCAGCCTTCAGGGGGCTCCACCTGCTCCAACCCAGTGCACCCCACTCTGCCCTGAACTGCCCAGTGGACCCCACTCTGCCCCAGTGAGACAGCTTCAGTGTTTCAGCTCCAGCAGACAGAACATGTCCCAGCGGAAAGGGAAGTGTAGCCATGGCTGGTGTTGCTCAATGGATAGGGCCTCTGCCTGAGGACTAAAGGGCCTGGAGTTCAGTTCCCAGTCAGGGCACATACATGGGTTGTGGGCTTGATCCCCAGTGTGGGGTGTGCAAGAGGCAGCCAATCAATGATTCTCTCTCATCATTGATGTTTCTATCTCCCTCACTCTCTGAAATTAATATATACTAATAAAAGGGTAATATGCTAATTAGACCAAACAATTCAAAATAGTAAAAATAGTAGTATATAGAGCATGTAGATAAAAGCATACAGAGTTTTCCTTATTTCACATAGATGCATTACTCTATTTACAGTTACGCCAGCACATCATATAAGCCATGCACTGAAAAATGGTGTATAGTTATTTATAATTGGAAATAGTATGCTACTGTTTTCTTTAAAATCTTTTAGAATTTGTGCTTTTGACCAATGTAGTCTCTGAGCCCATAATCAGGTGCCTGAGGGCATCAAAACATAAATTTAGTTAGTAGGGTTAGAATGAATCTAAGATTCAATTGAATAAAGACAGGTATGCAGACCAGTAGGGCTTTGATACATGTTAACAAGACATTCAGACATTGTCATGACTTATTATTTCAATGAAAACTCCCCATATTGAATCAATGATGCAGATAGGCAAATCACCTCATTTTAATACTTCATATGTATTACAAATAAAATGAAATCTTACACTCAATGAGCAAGGTTGTTCTTCATTAAAATGATTTTTACCTTGTACCAAAGGTACCTAGTTTAAGGCAAAGAACAATGCTGCAATATAATTGATTTATGTTTCCCTGTATATTATTTTATGCATTAAAATTCTGAGATGAGGTTCATAGTATTCACCAGAGTGCCAAAGGAATCTATGGTGTAAAAAGTGATGGTAAACCTTGGGAGATATAGATATTTAAAATATATTTTACCATATATTTTATTCATTAAACAATAATATTTTGTTTTGGTTTCAGGTGTACAGCATAGTGGCTAGACAATCATATAATTTTCGATGTCCCCCCCCGATATTTCAAGAGCCCACTTGGTACCATACATAGTTATTGCAATATTATTGTCTACTAGAAGCCCAGTGCACAAAATTTGTGCACAGGTAGGGTCCCTAGGCCAGGCCAGTGATCAGGACCAGTCTGTGGGGCAACTGGCGAGGCAATTGGGGAACCCCACTGGCACCTACCTTGGCCTGGCTGGGCGCCACCCACTCACTGGCCCTGCCCCCTACTGGCACCCGCTTTGGCCGGCCTGGGTCCTGTGGGCTGGGGGCAGCTCCTGTGCTGAGAACCTGCTCCCTGGTGATCAGTGTGTGTCATTGTGACCCGTCATTCAGCAGTTTGGTCGATTTGCATATTAGGCTTTTATTATATAGGATTCCTTATACTGTACTGTACATCCCTGTGACTATTTTGTGACTACCAATTTGTATACTTCCTAATCCCTTTGCCTAGTTGCCCAGCTTCCCTCCCCTTAATTCTCTTTCTCCTCCCTTCTTGCATATATCTTTCGCTTTTTCTTACTCCTTTCCGCATGCTGGCTAATAATACCTGTGTGATACTGTGCACTGGTGTTTCATTTGACTCTTATGTGTCAGTGGTTATTCACTCCTAGCCTTCTCAATAGGTAGAAATTTTATGGTTAACTTTGCAAATGGTGTCAAATTCTTTGGAATTTTTGTATGGATACATTTGTAATTTTTGTTTTTCTACTGCCTGCTTGGGGACTAAAGTTGATTTTTTTTTATTTTGCCCATTCTGAAGCCTTTTTTACATATGACAAAATGTAGTGAAATCAGTATGATGAATCGTGTAATTACACTGACTGTTTATAGATCTTTTTTATTATGAGCACAGAACCACACTTTTTTAAGGAGACTATTTTTTCCACCCTTTTACTTTGTGCAATTGTCACAATCTGTTGTTAAATATTTCAATGACTTATTCATCCATTTATTTTCTTCAACAAATATTTCTATATTGTCTACTATAAACTAGATGCTCTATAAGATGCTGGGCATTAATTGATACATAAGAAACATATCTTGTACTTTGGAAACATAATGCCTTTTCTGGGAGACAAATATACAAAGCAGATATGGGATTATGACACATCATTACTTATAATATGATATAAATTAGTATAGAGTTGTATTGGCTACTCAATATGGGTATTAAGCTCTTTCTTATGGGGTTCTGAGGGCTTGCTTGAAGAGACGACATCAGGTAGTTGAATAAGGACAAGCAGGGCTATGGGCAAGTCATTTCATGGTGAGAAAGAAGTTTGTACAAAGACACAGAGAAGAGAGATCACGGTACCCCACGAGATCACTAGCCGGTGACTGACGGAGAGGATGGAGAAAGGTCAGTACCTATATTAGCTAGTTACACAGAGGGCAAGAGCATGAAGGACACCCCTTTAAACCATTTAAAGGGGTTTGCACTTTATTTTCATAGCAATGAATTTTAAGGGTTGATCAATGGAAGGGATCAATGTTGGTGCAACTGAACCAAGCAGGGGGTTGTGATAACAAGGGAAGAAAGGATGATGAAGCAGCAGTGCCAATGAAGTTCTCTGTTGCTATTGATTTAGAGCATCATTTTCTGTGACCTAAATATCTCCTTACTATTCCAGTTCGTTCTACTGTGCTGAAACCATCATAATTTTTCGCAAATAACAAGTAGATTACATTAATGTCTCACTTACAAAAACTTGTATTTCTTATATAAGTTTGTGTTGCAGAGTTCCCATTGTTGTGTTGAATACTTTGCATGTTTTAAATCATTTAAAAATTATAATATAAGAGGTATATGCTATCAATATTATCATTCACATTTTAAAGCTGAGGAAAATGAAACTTTGAAAGATTAACCTGCCCAAAGTTACCTAACTAGTAAGTGTCTAAGATTCAAATAAAATATGGCTTTTTGGGTTTCAGAACCTGACCTTTCAACCACTATATTGCTTCTGAAGCTTTTTTCTCAGGTGTGTAATTTTCTTCCAGACTGTATTCAATTGAAACTGACTATATTTTTTAAAAAATTTAAGTTGCACATCATTATACCCCAGGTCTATCTTGTGTACGTCTTTAACTGTTGACTCTAACAGTAAACACAGTGCCAGTTCATTGAAGTGACTCGACATATACTCATTGAACAAGTAATTGATGGCCACTGCAGCAAATTCTTACTGGCTTTTTCCTTTTTGTTCCCCAATCACTTCGATCTTCTCTCTATAATGTGCCTGCCACATTTCATTAGTATCTGTCCTTCTTCATCAGACTGTGGTTTTGACAAGAGTGGAGATCATTTCTCATTCATGTTTGTATATTCAAGAACATGATATCAATTAACTGCATTCAAGTAAAGTAATTGCATTAGAAAAACTTATTGAAATGTAACATTCTATAGGCTTGTATTAGTACTCACTCAAATATAGTTTTTCTCTATTATTGCAATGTTCTATGTCTTTGCCCATTCAGTTTATTTTTTATTTTTATTCATATGCCTGTCTTCCCTACTAAACTACATTTCTTGGGGAGAAGATTCATATTTTATTATTGTATGTTCTCAATAATCAACTAATTATTATATTGGATGTAATTAAGTAATCTAATGGGAAAATTAGAATATTTGGTTCAGAATTTTGTTACAGATGTGGCAAAGCTATTGAGATGACAAGGTATCTGGTGAGGCTAGATGAGTGTGGGTGTAGTATGGGATAGGCTGGACTGAACTGGAATGGAATAAGAATAGAACAGAACAGAACAGAACAGAATAGAATAGAGGCTCAAGTGCAATAAGTCACAGGACTGATCTTAATAGATTGTGTTGGTCAGTTTTCCTCACTGACTCTCAAATTAAATGAAGGAACTGATCACACTTGTCATTTTCTTCTCTGTACATTTTACAGAGCTTCCAACAACAGAAGATGTGCAATACATGCTCAAAAAAGAATTTAGTAAAAGCATTTAGTACAATTTTTTCATTTCTCCCATTCCCAAGGAAGTTAAGTGACTTCTCCAATGCCACAGAGCTGCCCATTAGGAGAGTGGTGATAAGGGCCACAACCTTCTGAGAGACAATGCGTGCAGACAGTCAGTGCCAAAGCAGGAGTTTTGGACTGTGAATTCAACAAGGGCAGCGGTATGTGAAGTCATGTTTTGGAAAATAAAATGAGCATATCATGTATATTTTATTAATATAGTTTTTTCTTTACTAAAGAGACAGAAAAAATAGAATTAAATCAGGAACATGGAAATACCACCCAATCATTTGGGATATCATGTGAATGTGTGTTTCTCTTTTATTGAATTTACTAGAGGCCCAATGCATAAAATTCCTGTGCAAGGGGCTCATCCCTCATAGCCCTGGCTTTGTCCGGAAGGTCGTCCGGAAAGTTGTCTGGACAGTTGTTCTGTGGTTTGGTCTAATTAGCATATTAGCTCTTTATTATATAGAATTCCCAATCTTGGTTTTATCAGTACTTGTCTACATGGAGCTCAATTGATTTAAAAGTAGTCATGGAGTGGTGAAGCACTAAAGTCTTTCTTTCTTTTTTTGAATGCACGATTGTATTTTTAATTTTTTAAACAATGAGATAGAGAGACCTGTGTAGAGGAACTGGGCACCAGGAGCTCAGGGAAAAGCAAAGGAAGCAATCTCTTTGTTCTTCTAAGCGGAACTAAAGTACCATGTGCCCTGGATTGCTGACCCAGTGTATGGAGGTCTTTTGTGGATAAGGGTGCAGGTGCACCACCAATCATGATCTGTGTGCCAACCTTTCCCTCGTCTACCTTTGCATACAATGTGTATCTTTTTAAAAATTAAAAAACATACATATTTTTATTAATTTCAGAGAAGAAGGGAGAGGGAGAGAGAGAGATAGAAACATCAGTGATGAGAGAGAATCATGGATCCATGCCCCACACTGGGGATCGAGCCCACAACCCAGGTATGTGGGCTCATTGGGAATCAAACCCTGAACTCCTGGTTCATAGGTTTACAGCTCAACCACAGAGCCACACCAGAGGGGCACAGTACATATCTTTTAATAAGATCTCAGCTCTCAGCTATTAGAAATCCTTTTAGGTTCTATGAAGGTTTATCTTTTTGGGGTATTTTCCTTTTTTGATTATTTTGGCTCCTATCAGCATATTGAGTTCTAGGTGTTACACAGGATAACTCACAGTTAGCAGTTATCATAATGCAGGGTTCTGGAAAGAGAGCAATGAAAACTCCTTAGCAGTCCATACAATTTGGGTTGTCAAGAGAAAGAAAAGGTAGAGAAATTAGAATGTCAGGTAAATAATAAGGGAAATGAAGGAATGCTATTTTTAATCCTTCTGCAAACAATATAAATTGACTAAAGATTGTAATATTTACATTAATATGCAAAAAATTTGGTTTTTTTACTTGTGTAGTGTGGCGAACTTAAGGTAGAGAAATTAGCCTCATTTTATATCACAAATATGCATTCTCTTTTCCTTTTACTATTATCATTAAGTACTTAATATCTATTAAGTCCTTTTTATTTTTAAAGATAAACTGAGGAATAGTAAACATTTTAAGAGAGTATTGGAGCAAAAATCAGTTGGAATCAGGGAGTGCCAAACTGGAAGTGGTTAGGATTCTTTGCCACAGAGGCCAGAGGAAAGACTTATAGAGAAAGTGCAGAAGCAAAGTAAGGAAATTGCTGATTGGCTATATGTTGAGCATTTAATAAGTTCCTGGTATTTGTCTGAAAAGAACAGCAAAATTTAGAACCTATATCTTTCCATTGCAGGGTATAATTCAGGGATGGAAATCTTGTTTATTAAAGGCTGGCAATGAGCTGCTTGCTGAGGGAGGGAGGAAGGGAGAGAGAGATTAGAGAAGACAGGGGAGAGGGGATAGGAGAGGGGAGACAGGAGAAGAGAGAAAAGAGAACAGAGAAGAGAGACCAAGCACTGAAGCTTTGAGTTGTTAGAGAACGGTTAATAGTAATAGTTAAGGATTTCTGTATTGAAAAAAAAAAAGGGCTGTTTGACCCTCAACACTGCATATAAGCCATCTGTGTATTCTAGGTAAATCTTTAAACCCAGGAAAAGACAAATAAGGACATCATTCAACAAAGCACCTGAATGTTAAAATAAGACTTCCTTTGTTTATTTATTTTTGTAAAATTTATGTTTGTTGTTACATGTATCTTATGGATGATATTTATTACAATGCATATTTAAAATTTTTTACTTTGTATTGAAACAGACTGAAATGCAATGAATCTCAAACCCTTCGTATGCACTTGGACAAAAACCTGGACATCTGTCCCGCTAAGCCAATAAAGTTTCCCTGCCTAGTCATAGCCATTCAGCCTGCAGGCATAGATTTAAAGCCATGATCCTAAAGCTCAGGGGAGTGTCAGGATCACACAGAAAGCTAGATCAAATTACCAGTGCCCTGAACTCAGTCAATTTTAACCCATCTCTACGTTGGGGCTAGGCATCAGTAGTTTGAAGGAGCACACAGGTCATCGTAAAACACACTAAATTTGAGGACCACTTTGTTAAAGAAAAAATGTGACAAGGAGTAGAGGGAATGGACCTATAGTTGCACACCTAGAGCTTCTGACCCAGCAGGTCTGGAGCTCAGATCAGGAACTGGCAATGTTTGGCAACTCCCTGTCTACCACCGATCCCCAAGGCATGTAGTTCTTGGCCTAATAATAAAACTTTGAGAAATGATCTGGAAATGAGATACATTATGGCTAATGTTGGTCAAAGATAATGGATAAATATGAAATATCTTTAATAAAAGTTTTGTGAAGATTGTTTTCATTATATTAGCAATTTTAACTGACTTAGTGACTGCATTGGGAGTCATGGTGAGTTAAGGGGAACTGTTTTATATTGTATGTAGATGTAACCTGTTCTAGGGTCTAGCTCTTGTCTTTTCCTTTTCTTTCTTGCCAGTCTGGGTTTGTGACTATGGGAGGGAGAGAGAAAATGACTAAAATTGTAATATAAGTTTATAACCAGGAGAGTCAGGATAAGGAAGTAGAGAAAAATACCCTGGGTTCTCTCCAGAGACTTTTAAGCATTTCTCAAAAAAAAAAAAAAATAATCATATTAGATCTATTTATTTGACCAAGAGAAAAAAAAAATGCTTTAATTTACATACTTTACGTACTTCACCCCCAAGGAGCTTTACAATGCATTCTTCTCTGAACAGCCCACCCCAGTAGGTAACAAAATTTGCCAATGTAGAACTGCTGCTTTGTTTGCTTGTTTGTTTTTGCTAATGACAATCAGGCACCGTCTTAATTACAAATATATTGGTAAACATAATTTCCTATTGTTGAGCAGTGATATAGAAATTGGGCAGTTTTTCATGCTTTGGAGAAATGAACAGTTTGGGGGGAAAAATGTAGTTAGCTCATTTTTAAATCACCAGAACCTGAAGGTTATATATCAAAATCAATTAAATATAGAAATATTTCCAATTTTATTTTGAACCAAAATAAGTTGATGCTCCCCCACATGCATGCACACACACACATACAAGTGTGAGTTTTGATCTCCATGGATTTCCATTAATAAAACATTGCTCCTACTGTCAGCACTGACTTTGCAGTGTTTGGGTGGCAGTGATAAGGTGATTAGTTATTTCAGGGCCCAATCTATTATGAGGGGAGATTAGTTTTCATAAAAGAGGCTTTGTTCTATTATACAAACTTTGTCATGAATTTAATTTTTATTAAAATGTCAAATAATACTGTTGGAAAACCTGTCTATATAAGAATATAGAACTACAAAAAATCCTTTGAGAAGCCATCCATTTTATCAGTCTTTTACTGTGAAGATTTTATCAGCCTTTCACACATAATACCACACATGAAATATGTTCTGTCAGTGAATATCTTTCTCTGCAGCCTGTCCCTGGTGCATAAGGCTTTTGAACCCAGACTTCTTCAGTTTTATTGTGATTGCATGCCTCATCTGGCATTTTTGCCAAATGGCCCGTGATTTATTATACATCCTGGGGTTGAGCTTGCTGATCACAATCATTGGCCCCAGAAGGCTCTGGAAGCTCTTCTGAGCCTTAGCATTTTACGTATGATCAGATTTGAGAGTTTAACATTAGCTTCCAGACTTCTTATGATTTAAGCATTTCTCAACACATTTAACTATACTAGATTTGACTACCCCAGGTTGACTTTATTCAACATGACTCCATGACTTGGGTAAATAGAAAAAACTAATAAGTTACTGCTATAATCACACCATGACCAAAATTTCACCATGGGTTACAAGATCCAAGTAGCTACATTTGCTTCATGGTTGTCCATGGTCAATTCTATTGATAATGCAACACAGCTTATTTTTAATATTATGTGGCACAGAACATGGACTATTGAGGGAAAAAGGATCCTGAATCCAATTAGTTTGAGAAATGTTGTGTAACCTACATCCATTAGCATTTGCCTCCAAAGCCTGGAGATGGGTTTGATCATAACTCATGCTCTAAAGCACTTAAAACTGATTACATTATATTTAACATTTGATTGTTTAAATTTCCTAAATTACAATTTTT
The DNA here is from genome assembly GCF_964212035.1 of Myotis nattereri. Taxonomy (NCBI): domain Eukaryota; kingdom Metazoa; phylum Chordata; class Mammalia; order Chiroptera; family Vespertilionidae; genus Myotis; species Myotis nattereri. The sequence continues at coordinate 36,901,316 of NC_138076.1, read as the reverse complement.
TTCACATATAGTCTCTTCAAATCAAGCTGAACTCTTACCACTGGGACATAATTTTAGAAATGCTAGTATAAAAAACCATTTGAGAATTTGATATGTCTGATGTGCAATCCCAATATTGTTTCCTGCAAATGACTATTATCTTAAAGGATGTGTTTACTAGGGAAGTTGGTATTTTGTAGTCTGTGATCCCAGAAGGCACTATGCAGTAAGAATCAAAGTGGAAAACTGAAGATATATGTAATACTTTCAACAATAAATATTTTTTTCAAAAAAGATAGCTGGATATATTTTGAAAGACAGAATATGAGTGTGTGCCATCTAGCTCAAGACATAACACAGTCCATAGAGCTGTGTTTGGTTTTAACACTCCTTCAACCAGGAACCCTGTACAAGCCATCTGGGCCACATTCTGCTTCATGAGCAATTTAATTAATATAACTCATGAGCCATGCTTAAACTTAATGGCAAGCCAGAGACTGCAAAAAGTAGATGTGAGATTACAGCGTGGATGAAAGAATTGCCCAGTGTTGCCTCTACACAGTTCTGTTGTTAATAGATAGAAAAGTTCTTTCTAGGAATCCCAATGAAATGTCTGTAAGTGGCTATCCACTGGATAGATAAAAAAGAAAGATGGCTAATGGCACAATTCGGCAAAATTGTAGGCAAAAGTTCTAGAAATGAAGGTTGGGGAATGATGAGAAATAATATACAGATAAAAGACAAATATTTCATCTTAAGAGACATTGTGGTAAAATTGTTTCTCAGTAAGGATTGGAATTATATTATTTATATATATAAATATCTGAGGCAGGCTAGTGCTGTTGAGGTAGTGCTGTTCAATAACCTTTTAGGGTTCCAGGCTACTACCTAGTCACTACTCTGCCATCGCTACAGAGGGCCCTCCAATTCGTGGCCAAAGGTAGCCACGATCAGGTTGTATTTCTGGTGGTGAAATGGAGAAACGGATAATGAAGATACAAGTAAAAGGAACATGTCAATTATCTTTTAAGGAATTTTTCCAGGAAAAATGCCTCCATCCTTTTGGGCAGGGCTTAGTCATATGGACAAATTGAATGGCAAGAAAGACAAAGTAATGTAACCTTTTTGTGGGAAGTCAGAATCCAGGTCAAATTTTACCATTTGACAATCCATTTGGCTACTATGCTCCCTCTCCTTATTGCATTCAGTTGAAATTCCAAGATACCTAAATAATGCACATTTCTTGGTTAAGACAGTGTATGGGGACTTCATCTTATTAAATTACCTATAAATGCAAAGTCAAGTCGTCTGCTATCACCACCCCTCATATACATGTATAGAGCAGGAACAGGATAGCCACACTTAAGAACTTTCACTTGGAAAAGTAGTCACTGCTCTTTTGCAGGTCTCTGATCCTCTAGAGGTGGACTAGTGAACACTTCATTTTTGGCAGTGGAACAACTTATTGGTGACCTTCTGACTGCTTCTGCTGCTGTGACCTTCACGTTTGCCCTCTGTGAGCACCTGGTTCAGCATTCAGGGTGATTGTCCTCCATTGTCCCGCATGGCCTGTCACATCTAATGTAGACATGGGAACTTAACTCTTCTTTTTTTGGAGATGACCAGCTTTCCCAGAATGTGGGTTGAAAACCCAAGGGTGTTTTGATGCGAACAAACACAGGTATTTGTATATCAGGCTTGCAGATTGTTGGAAAGTATAATTTCTTCAGGAACTTAGTAAACTTCTCAGTGATTTGCTCCTGGTCAATTCCCTGAGCAAGTAACCATACCCCATAGCTTTCAAGCCACATAATTTACCAACTGGTTTCTATATATATGTTTTTAACTTCTCATTCTTCTTTCTCCTTCTGCCTCAGCAACAAAAGGGAAGGACAACTGTAGAGTTCTCTACATGCTGGGACCTGCACAGTCATCTTGTTATAATCTGCTGCTCCACCTCATCATTGCCAATCTACTGATTACCCTCTTCAGTGTGAAGCAGTGACTAGACCTGCATTACGCTCCTGCCTGCACCGTGAACTTCAAGCTTGAAGTCAGACTCCTCAGGTTGCAGCCTGCTGGTGCTTTTCCCTTCCTGAATGCTTATCCTATGGCTTTGAGCTTGCTCAGCTACCCCTTTCAATTGTATAATGTCTTGTGATAAGTAAAAAAATCATTTATATCTATGTATCAATATATTTCCATATATCTACAAATATACAATCTCTGATTGCTGCTTCTCTGGTCTAGGCATTTAAGGATTTCCCAAACAAGGGTCTTGAGTAGGAAGGCACTGCCTTTACTCTGAGTTTGCTATTGCACTGGTCCCCACTGACTGGTAAAGAACTCTTAATGGAAAGTCCTCGAAAAATCTCTGGGAATCCGTCAGTCTCCTACTGAGCGGGCTGTTTAAGAGCCATGGAAGCTAAATGCCTTAGGGAAGAATTTTACCTTTTCAGATCCACAAGGCCCCAGCAGGTAGACTCTCAATCTGTTTCCAGTGCTGCCCATGAACAAAGAGTGCCTCGCTGGTGTCCTCCCATTGCAATATGCGGAGAAAGGCGAGCTTAGGCAATGTGCAGCTCTCCTTCGGTGTTTACTAAAAGTAGCCAGAAGCAGCCAGCAAAAAAATAAAAAAAATTGGAGTTTTAAAAAAACATCTCTTAGTATTTTCCCTAATGCTACTGTAGGAGTTAACATGTGATCAGTCTTCTGAGAAACAGCAGGGCATACTTTTACCAGTGTTTTGTCTAGGTATATTTAGCTCTCAGGTGACAATAGCTCAATCATGAAACACTCTGACCTACCAGTTCCACTAAGCCAGCGGTTCTCAACCTGTGGGTTGCGACCCCTTTGGGGGTCGAATGACCCTTTCACAGAGGTTGCTTAAGACCACATATATAATTACATATTGTTTTTGTGATTAATCACTATGCTTCAATTATGTTCAATTTGTAACAATGAAAATATATCCTGCATGTCAGATATTTACATTACGATTCATAACAGTAGCATAACAGTTATGAAGTAGCAACAAAAACAATTTTAGGGTTGGGGGTCACCACAACATGAGGTACTGCATTAAAGGGTAGCGGCATTAGGAAGGTTGAGAACCACTGCACTAAGCAAATGCTATGAGTTTAGGTCCTGTTACCTGTCGCCCTCTCTTTCTAGGTACCAAATCTATATTAGTTGGGATTAGGTTTACCTGTGGTTGTTAGTAACAGCTATAGCACATAACCAATTAAAAGTGGCTTGAACAAGACCCAGCGTTTTTGCTCCTATGCTCAAGATATTTAGAGTTGACCTGTGGCAAGGGTGGTATGTTTAACCATGGGGTCAGAGAATTCAGGCTCTCTCTATCCTAGTTCTCCGTGACTTGCCCTCCCAGGGTCATTTCATTGTCTAACATGGAAGCTGGCTCTAGCCATTCAATCACATTCCAGCCAGCAGAATTAGAGAGGCCAAGGGAAGAACGCAACTCTCTCTTTAAAGACACTTGGTAGAAGTGGTGTAATTACTTCCCCTAACATTCTCGGTGGAGAAGCATTAACTTCTTCTGCCACTTCAGTGTCATGTGTTCTGTAAAGTAATGAGCTGGGGAGATAAACAAAAGCAAACTCTAGATTCCACACACAGCAGCCGATCCAGCTGTAGAACAAATGCAATCCTGCTCTTTCAGGGGGAGGCGGAGTTCTTTTATAGCTTCACCCATTTCAGCACATCTGAACCTGACAGAAACACAGAATGTTTTATGAACTCATATTCAACTCTAGGTAGTTGCTTCTATATGTTCATTCCAAAGTTGGTGATGCTTAAGGAAAAAAAAAAAAGTTACAATTGGCTTTCCCTTTGTGTGTTGACACCATGGTTATTTTGTTAAGCTGAAGATTTAAAAATAAATAAAAAGGAAATTTAGATTTTAATATTACTCTGAGGTTCAGTTGTGAGAAGGAAAAAGAGAAAAGGTTATTTATATAAAGGACTGTTTAGATTTAACTTTCTATGGGAAAGCTCTGAGCCAGACAAGGTAATGATTAGACCAAATTGGAACTTAATATTAATCTTTCTTGTTAAGCTGAAAAATATCTAATTTGGGGTGTCTGAAGGCCACTGAGAATTCCTTCCGTGTATTGCTAAACAGCATTTTCTAAAAGGACACATTAACTAGGTTGAATTGACACTTTTCAAACTTCCCTGGCCTTGGTAAATAGGAACAAACATGGCTTCATTTTGAAGATGGACACCAGCTAAAGGGCACTAGAGAATACACCTGGACACAGAGAACCAAACTCTAACGTGATAGGAAATTTAGTTCTCATTGCTTACTGAATTAGTAAAGCCTAGTGTGCTTTTACTGTTTTCTTCAATGCCATGAATTATCAATATAAAATAGATTTAGAATATTCAATTTCTCATGATATGGTGAATTCAATATCCAGAAATTCCACCTAATACAAAATACTAAAATATACTAGAGAAAATAACTATGTCAGAAAATCTTCAAGAGAGAAAAAAAAGTGAGAAAGCACTTATCCACAGAAGTTAAGTACAGTTAAGATTAGTGGATGGTATGGAGCTAATATAATTCCTAGTGACTGGAATGTCTATATTAATAAGGATCCTTTAGGGCCTTGAGAACTAACCTCGTTAGGCAGGTCTAATTAAGATCCCTGTATAAAGCTTAAATGATTACAAACTTGGTGAAAATTTATAACACAAAATAGTAAGGATACTTCCTTATGTTGGTTTTGGACCACAGCATAAAGAATAGCATTTCTTATGAATTCTTGGCTGTGCACCAGAGAAAAGCTGTCATGTAGGTAACCACCTACGAGATGAAAAAACTGTCAAAGGATCATTTATTTTAAAGTGATATCCATTAGAAAGTGCCTTTGGCTTCTTGGGAGAGGGCAACACATGTACCCTTGGTAGGGATGCACCTTCAACCCACACTCTAAAGAATTCTCACTAGTCTGAAGTTGTTTAAAAAAAAAAAAAAACAACAACAGGAGAAAACATATCATTCAAACACTCAGAATAAACAACTAAAAGCGAAAATAAATTTCAGAATCATCAGACGTTCAAATAATGGATATTGGAATTTTTGGCTATAAATTATAAAATACAAGATTTAGTAATGCTTAAGTAAATAAAAATATTTTATAATCTGCTATAGAAAATGAAACACAAACATATCCAGTTATATCTGATATTAAGAACTTAGAATTCTGGAAATGAAACATATAATAATTAAAGTTAAGATAGAATGAAAAGTTCAGAGAAAACTGCAAGTAAACTGGGATATAGCACAGAAATCCAGAGAAAGAAAATATGAAGTTAAATAGGTAGTGAAAATAACAGATATTTTATTGAATTTAAAATTACAAAAAGGAAACTTTTGAAATGAATATTGATGGAAATTTTCCAAAATGGATAAAAGGAACCAATCTTTAGAGTCACAAATTCCAACAACTCATAAGATAAATAATAATAAACCTATACCAAAACATACTGTAGTGAAACCAAGGCATACACTGGACATCTTGAAACTTTAAAGCAAAATAAAAAAAATGAGAGATATCTTAATAGCAGGTCAAAGAAAAAAAAACAAAGGCAGATTACCTACAAAAAAATGTCCATTAGGCAAAATAACTGATTTATCAATAGTAACCATGGAAGCCAAAAAATAATGGAAGCATTTCTCCAAAGTGATCACATAAAATAACTATTAATCCAGAATTATATGCTCAGAAAAGTATCTGTGAAAAAGAAAAAAAAATCAAGTCAGACAAGTTAAAGGAGACTATTTACTATTCAGAATGTCTAAGTACTGCACTATAGGAGAAAGAAAAATAATTTCTTAAGAAAAATCTGAGATGTGAAAAGGAATGGTGAGTAAAGTGAATTGCAAATATATGAACAATTGTGATAAAATACTGCCTCTATACACAATATTAAAATGTCTAATTTATGTCATAAAAAAATAAGAGAGAAAATCATGAGTTAAAATATTTTAGTACCTTTATGTGTTTAGGAGGAGCAGAAGATATGAAATAAATTGGTATTTTGTGAAGTGAAACATCTTTGATTAAATATTAAGAAAAATACTTAAAAGAAATAGGATATATCTTCCAAAATGATAGAAAAGTTGAATTTCAGGGGAAATCACCTTAATCAATACAAAATAAATTAAGGTATCAGAACATACTAGTAATTCCTAAATTAGATGAATAAACAGGCTATAACAGATTTGAACAATGCACACATTTCTTTTTAACTTTAGCAAATGTTTTTTCCCCCCAAGTATCCAAAGAATGTCATGAAAACCGATCAAATGTTAATAGCTATCAAAGAATCATTTTCATACAACTCACTTACCCAATTAGCCAGAAATAATTGCCCATGTATTTGGAGATTAAAAATAAGACAGAAAAATATAAAAAGTAAGCATATAGAAATTTAAGTAAAAATTTAGTGTCTTTTATATTTAGATAAATACATACTTAATATCAATTGAATGATATTAACACAATTTAAATATATGAGTTATCTTATAAAGTTCATAGCAGCACCTTTTAAATATGCATCAATACTTCCCTGTTGAAGATAAATCAACAGAGGCTCTTCACTCATTGGATACAATGATTAGCATAGGAATAGGATTTAAACTTCTTGATTTTCTATATTGTGTTCTGTATCATAAAAACCTCTTTTACCCTCACTTCTCCTCACATACTCAGAAAAATCTCATCTTCTATTCTTCTTCATCGATCTCAGTAGCCATTAATTTAGGCTGATTGAAATAAATCTTCACATCTCTATTCACACATCAACAGCTGGGCTTAGCAGGGAGGGTGGGGGTCCTGAGACAGGCAGAGCAAGTCCCAATTCAAGCTCTGCTGGCTTTCTTGAACATGGACAAGTTATTCACATGTTACATAAGAAAGGTCCAAACCTGTAGAGAATTTTCATGAGTTTATTTGAGCCAAACCGATGACATTACCAGAGAACAAGATCTCAGATGCTCTGAAGAATAACAGTTTTGTAGCTTCTTTCATGCATTTGAAATTAAGGAGGGAAAGTAAGCAAGATTAGATTGATGTGGGACACAGTAAGGTGGGGGTTGAATTATAAGACAGTTAACAAGTTTATGTAATCTCTTGAGTGTCAATACCCACTTTGAGGGCTATTACTTTGTGTACTTCAAAAGTGTGTTACCCTAAATGCACAAGAATAATAGACAGGCTGGCTTAAAACCTTTACGTAAAGAAGCTATATGCCTGAGGAGTGACTACCCACCATGACCTGACAGGTTAGAAATTTAGTTTCTCCATTATGTAAGAGAAACATTAACACTTACTTTGCAGGGTTTTTGGAGATTAAAATTGTGTAATTAGAGCACCAATTCATAGTAGGTTCCTGTTAAATATTTCATATTATGAAAAGTTAAAAATCACAAAGGGGATCTAATCTTAAATTTGATGTCATTTCTGATTGGATATGTCACACTTGCAATTACCTAAATTTCTAAACCCAAGTATTCTTTATTTCTAAAATAAGGATATCACTCTGACTGTTGTGATAAGGATAAATGAGATACTATGCAGGACAAATTGCAGTCAGTATTGCTGTTGCTTTATTTTGTGTTATTTTCATTAATTAAAAAAGGACTTGACAACCAAACTGATGAAAACTTGTATTGATAAAATTGCAGGAGTTGTGATGATTGAAAAAGGTAATAAATTTATTTCTATTTAGGAAAACAATAACTTGTAAAACCAGCTCATTGTGCATGGAACCATTAGACTAAATTAATGGGAGAAAATCTATCTTTTTTAATGAACTTGAACATGGATAACTTGAAGTGTTGCTCATCACTCCTTCTCAGTACAGTCATTCAGAATGAATTGATAATTTCCAGACATAAGCCAGTGCACCAGAAAAACACTTTTTAAATGTATCAGTGAAAGTGCTTTTAAACTGCCTATATTAATTACTATAAACACAAGAATGCAACTCTAAATGCCCTCAAAATAATACTTATAGATTTGATAGAATATCCTGGAATATCTATTATCTTTTTGATCAATCCTAAATTAATTTTATTTGGTTCAAGAGCTTATTTGGGTGGAAGCATCTCTTTTAAAAACAACAGACTCTAACAGTAATTTTGGGCTAAATTCTTGGTAAATCATAACCCGCATGGGCCAAATCTGTCTGTGTGCATGATTTTGTAAATAACGTTTTTTTAAAATAAAGTTTTATTGAAGCACAGTTATAGCTCTTTGCTTAATTATTGTTCTTGGCTGCTTTTGTGCTAAAGCAACTGATAGAACTGTTTCACTCTCTGGTACTACTAGTAATTATATTGACTATCTTGCCTTTCAAAGAAAGAGTTTTCCCACCCCTGCCCCAAGATTAAAATGAGTGAAAAGATGTATTATTATAATGTTTAAAAATACTATGTTTACTTTCTCCCCTCTCTACTACACCTAGAAGAATATTTGAAATTAATTTGATGATGTTATCTACTTGCATTATATAATTTATAAGTTTTTAAACTATAAAGAGGCATTGTTTTCTACTTTGTTTAAGTAGAATTTTTTCACAGAAAAAAAGAACACATTTAAAAAATGTCACTCTTCCTTTTAATTAAGAGGATATTGTGTGAATTTTTTTCTTTCTGTTGTATACTATCACACATTTCTTTTTTTCTAAATTCATGTTTATTGTTGAAAGTATTATAGCTGACCCGCTCTTATCCTCCATGGGCCCCCTCCACTCCACTCCTGCTCCTTCCCCAGGCCTTCGCCATACTATTCTGTGTCAATGGGTTATACAAACCTATATAATAAAAGCCTAATGTGCAAATCGACAAAATGGTGCAACGACTGGTGGAATGACCGGTCACTATGACGTGCACTGGCCACCAGGGTTGTGAAATATTGGTAAAACCAATTAAATGGTGGTACAAAATGATTTCATGCATTCTGTCTGGATTAGCACATTTCATATATCACTCACAAAAATGAAAGAGTACAGATTTGTTGCTTAATGCAAGCTCTTGTTGGGAATGCACTATAAAATTAAACACTGTAGTCAATTACTTTCAGTTTCACAAACAATCTTATTTATACTGCTATGTACTGTATTTGAACATAGAAAAGTCAGGGAAATGCCCAGCCAGTGCTGTTCAGGGTTGAGCATCGAACCGTGAACCAGGAGGTCACAGTTTATTCCCAGTCAGGGCATGTGCCTGGGTTTCAGTACCAATCCCCAGCAGGGGGCATGCGGGAGGCAGCTGTTAGTGTGTTTCTCATTGATTTTCTATCTATCCCTCTCCCTCTCTTTCTAAAATGAATAAAAAAACATATTTTTAAAAAAGAAAATATAATAATTTTGCATTTTAACAAGTAATTCATTAAAACAAAGACTATCCAGCCTGAGTGGACAATACAAGTCTAAATTGTGTGAGTTGAATGATCACATTTCATGGTTCATTTATTAGGAAACACAGGTTATGGTTTCACAGGCCTTCTAGGCTATGTTACTAATGAAGCAATTTGCTCTACGTCCAGTCTCATTTCATTTGCTGTCATCCAAGATTAAAGAATGCCGTGGAAGGGTCACTCTGGATTAGCACCTTGTCTTTGCAGAGATCCCCACTTAACAGAGAAGGAGTTTAATTTGTGTTCTGGGCTATGCCACAGGTAAAAGATATTCAACAGGAGTAGTATTGTCTAAATGTTTCATTAAGCAGCTATCATTGAAGAAGACAAATGTGGAAACATCCCCCAAGTGAAACAATCTATTTATGTGTCTCTAAAAGTTACTTAACACAGGACTAGAAATACCTCAAAGCAAATCTCCAGAGAGGAGGAAAGCAAATCAAGCAAACAAATAGAAAATAATAATAAGCAACAAGTAAACCTGGGAGTTTTAAAGGAACATTTAACATTTAAGGAAAAAGAGCTGTGGTATATCAACTCATCTGTTTCCCACAGCTTCACTGGAGGAGTCCTTTTTAGTTGAGACAAAGTAATGGCAAAAACCTCTTTTATATCTTCCTCTTCTTGCCTGTTTTATATAACCCAATATCTATTTTGTATGTCTCTTTTAGAGTGAGATAATAAAAACAGATAATAAATCACACAATGGCACCCACTTTGTAAAATGAGGCATTACCAACAACTGTCAGAAGCATGAAACATTTTTTAAAATATATATTTTTATTGATTTCAGAGAGGGATAAAGAGATAGAAACATCAATAATGAGAGAGAGCCATCAATTGACTGCCTGCTACACACACCCTACTGGGGATTGAACCCCCAACCGGGACATGTGCCCTGACTGGGAATCAAACTGTCATCTCCTGGCCCATAGGTCGTCGCTCAACCACTGAGCCATGCGGGCTGGGCATGAAGCATTTTTTTTTAATGAAAGTTCTATTAAGTCATATTTTTGGCAGATAAATTCCTGGGGCTCTTGGGGTACCGTTGAAATAAGCATTTTCAGAAACCTCCACGGGAGAAGGAGATGTGGTAAAAGGCCTTTTTGTGTGTGGAGTAGCATTCCTCTGGTTCCAAAGTCTCATTCCCTTAGTCCAGTTCCAAAAAGGATGCAGCTGGGGTTCCAGGAGAGCCAAAAGCATGGCCAGTGTCCAGAGCTTCATTCCATGTTGCAGCCAGTCCAGTTCAGCATCAGGCTAAAGTCAATTACTCCATTGTGTGTGGTCCCTGTGGTGAATGTGTGTGGTGAATGCAGGGGAGCGAGCCCCCTGCTACAGGAGTCAGGCATGAAGAGCTAGGGAGAGAGCGAAGAGAGCTTGCTCCTTTGCCCAGGAGTTCATATATTCAGATTTTTCGCCCTTGCAGTGACCACCCCGATTATGGCAACTACTTGTTCTCAGGTGTGACTAACAGATTAGCACCTTTTCATGTCACCCAGACCTTACTGGGCATGCATCTATTATCTAGTCTTTCCTTCACTCCTTTCCTGTTAAATAATAAGCAGATTATTACAATAGTATCAGTGATTTACCTCTTCTTTAAAATAAATTTAGTATTGTGTATATTATGTATAGTCTCCTGAACAAAGAAGTGTGTGTGTGTGTGTGTATAATGTGTGTGTGTGTGTGTATATATATATATATATATACACACACACACACACACATATATATCACTGTTTTTAAAAATTAAAAGATAATATACTTGATGATGTTATTGGTGTTTCCTTCCACATTTTCAATTGACTCATCTTTTCAGCCTTATGAGAAATTTCACTTTAGAGCAATCTAATGCCAGCAGTTCTTGAGCCATTCTGGTATTCAATGGTGAGAATAGGCTTACTTCTGGATTTCTTTTGGAAATTTTTGGCCAACACCTATGCAAGTTTTAGGTTTAACTTTCTCTATCTCACTAAGTTAGATTGCAATATCCAAAATTTTGTGGTTGTTGCTTTTTATTCTATGTGTCTTTGAAAGTCTGTGCCTTAAAAAAACACACACACCATAATTCTATTTTTAGCAAAGTTTTTATATTATATTACCTATCTTGGTAGCAGGTACAGATAATAAAACACAACAAACTGCAAAATAAATTCTTCAGTTGCCTCCTTTCAAATAAAACTAGACAAAAGAGAAGAGAGAAATTGAGACCTAAGAAAAATAGATTCATTTCTGCGTGACAAATATATTACAGTTTTGACCCTGAATAATTTCTTATTCATATTGGTGTTTCTATATAATTTTGTAGTCAAATAATGTAAACATATGAGAATGCTGGATGAATTGAAATGCTGACCTAAATAGAGTGCAAAGGCAGAAACTTGAACTCTCACAATGCTGAATCAACACCATCTGGTGTGCTGGGCCAGATCAAGAAATATCAAAATGGGGAATCCATGCAGGCTTAAGAGAATAGCCTCATAAAAGTTTGTAAGCAGAACAATAGCTACTGGGGAAAGAGATTAAACAATGAGTGGAGATCACGGCAAGAAGTCTAGTGGGGCCCATTGGTGAACTGTAAGAGGCTGTTCTGAGAAAGGCTGGTATATGGAATCAGGGGGGTCCAATAATGGCTATAGGCAGATCCTCACCTTGGATGTATAATTCAGAATCTACAATTAAGGAAAGCTGCTGATTTTAGCATGGACTGGAAGCAAATGCTAGGAACATAAGCATTTGGAAATCTAATACTAGGGAACAGCTCCCATTCCGAAAAGGTAATAAAAAGATAAGGCACATTCTAATCCTGCGTCAATGTGGGTACATGCAGATTGGCCCAAAGGGACTGAGGTAATCAACTCAGGGATGCAGGCACTAAGGATGCAATAGAAAAATTAGGTGAGAAAAATAACAAAGTAAACACCCAGTGACAAGACAGCACAGGTATCCATTCAAGGACTATTGATAAGGTCTAATTTAATGCTAAACTATTGAGCTACTGGCCTGAGCTGCTTAAAAACAGGGCTCATGACCAGCCAAAGAGACTCAGTTGGTTGAGCATCATTTTGTGCACTGAAAAGTTACTGGTTCGATTCCTGGCCAGGGCACATACCTGGGTTGCGGGTTTTATATCCCGGATTGGGGCACATATAGAAGGCAACCGATTGATGTTTCTCTCTCACATTGATGTTTTCTCTCTCTCTCTCTCTCTCTCTCTCTCTCTCTCTCTCTCTCTTTGCTCTTATTCTCTCTTGCTCTCTCTCCCTTCTTCTCTGTAAGCATGTCCTTGGGTGAGGATTAAAAAAAATGCTAAAAAAACAAAACAAGGTTCATCTTGGATTTTAAGGGGCTTAGTTAGTAGATATTACATAGAGTCAGTGGTGAAAATCATAGGAAAACTGAAGGTTAGATTAATGGAAATGATATATTTTTATTTACCTTGAAACATTTCTTATCTGTCCCTTTACCTACAATGTGTCACCTTAATCATTATTATTTTTTAATTTTTATTGATATCAGAGAGGAAAGGAGAAGGAGGGAGAGATAGAAACATCAATAATGAGAGAGAATCATTGATCAACTGCCTCCTGCATGCTTCCTACGGAGCCCGCAACCTGAGCATGTGCCCTGGCCGAGAATCAAACATGACCTCCTAGTTCATATGTTGATGCTCAACTACTGAGCCACACCAGCTGGGCACCTCAGTCATTATTATCCAAAGTTCCAAGAGAAAAAGAACCATATATTTGAGTTTTTAATTACATTGTTCTCTGTCCCTTTCTATAAAATATAGGGCAGTAAGGTCTCAGGATCAGCAGGAGAAACCCTAAACTTGGACTGTTTCAGTCCTCAGAGAGCAAACAATTTTCAAAAGCAACCAGAAGTTTTGTGAGAAAATCAGATAACAAGGGGTAGAGAAGGGTTTCATCCTACTATCTTTTTAGGAAGAATGAAATAGGCTCAGTATATTCTTCTTCTTTTTTCTATGTATCAAACTAGCTACCAAGTCTGTTTGTTTCTATCTTGAAAATGTACTTAATTACAGCCCTTCATTTCCATTTCTATTGTCATTTTCTTAATACCACCTTAGCATCTTTCTTACTTGCTATTTCAAGTAACTTGTCTTATCTCAGTATCTCTAATTCATCCTCACTCTGGCATGAGAGCTATCTGTCTGAAAGTTAAATATAGCTGTGTTGTTATTGCAATGCTAAAGATATTTCAGGGGCTTACAGCACAATAAATCTAAATTCCACTGCAGGACATATGGGATATTTTAAAATCTGTTTCATATCTACCTTTCTAAACTTCCCCAACACCCTCTAGCTCTTTATCTCTAAAGTTCCACGACTGTCCCTTGCTCTTGAAAACCTGCAAGGCTTTTAATCTTCTAGCTCCTCTGTTTTATGCTTTTGCCATCACTTGCCACCAAGAATCAGAAAACATACTTTCTTCTAAAGGGAAGAGTTGGGAGGGAAGAGAAGGGAACCCTTCTACTTAATACACTTTGGTGAGAAGAAGCATTTGTTTTGCTTTGTATTATTGTTGTTGATTTTGTGTCTGCTTTTGTTTATTGTTATTATTATCATCATCATCATCCTCATCCTCATCTTTACTTTTGCCAGCAAAACTCTTCAAAAAGGAAAGATGTTCTAAACTCTGGGAAAGATGCCTTTTAAATGTGTCTCTTTTACAATGAAGTCATTCAATGTTTTACCAGATTCTTCCATTTAAAACTCTATTTTTTTTAAATCATAGCAGTTTAAAATAAAAACTTAGATAAAATATGGCACACATAAAATCTAAAACAGAATGTCACCAGGGTCTAAATTCCCTACACCCCATTCAGATAGATGGGTGAATAAAAAACTACTGCAATGAATAAACTCAAAGTAAAACCAATGACATAAAAGTATATTGAGTTAATTAGTAATCCCTGGGGAAACAAGAGAATTATGTTGAAGCAGAAGGATGAAAGATGAGCACAGACATGTTGTTATGCAAACAATGACCTTTATTGATCTACAAGCTAAGATACGCATAATATATTATATATTTTATGTAGTATATAAAGAAAGGAAACAGATATATTTGAAAGGAACTATCTAGAGATAGGATTTTAAGCACAGTTGTCTGGATGAGAAAAACATCTCTGATTAATTTCATTGGCTGTGTGGCTCTTTGCCTATGAAGACATAACTTAGTCCCAGAAAGGAATATAAATATAAGAGCCCCTGAGCCACAACAGTGCCTATAAGCAGTGAAGACCCCTGAACACTAGGCTTGTCCCTTGGTCAGGTCAAAGAGCAAATATGCTGGTTTTCCTAGAGCCCATGATTGGGTTGGGGTGGTGGAACCAGATAATTCTACCTTACCCCTGTTCCTTTCCTAACTAGCTCATTATACTAGAATGATGAAATGCCTTTATTACATTTATTTTCCAAATGATGTCCCTCAAGGGGTGTAGGATGCAGGGCAACTCAGCAAGATCCACTCAGGCTAATCTTATTTGAAAGGAAACCTCATCATTGGCATCTTTCATTGCCACTTTGTGATATTGTTAAAGGCAAATATTTTAGAACTGAATGTTAATGCTGTTCATTAAAGTTCTTAACCATACGCAGCATGTACATCCCTTTTCTTCTCAGTAAAATATTTATCCTTGAATAATTTGAATAACTGTACAGTTGATGCATTGTAATCTAACAAAATTAAATACATTTATAAAATAGAAATAGCACAGTGAATAAGAGGCAGTCTTAAATGTCATACACACCTGAGTTCAAATTCCAACTATGATGCTTATTATCTATGTCACTTGGGGAACATCATATTTATGTAAACTTTTAGAGTCATATGTAATAAAATATTTCTATTGTTATATGAAATTGAAACTGGATCCAGTTAACTTAAGGAAAATGTGTGGATTTTTTTAATTACAGTTTACTTTTAATATTATTTTGTATAAAATTAAGGTGTATAACAGTGTCAGACCATCAGGCACTTCACAAAGTGCTCCACCCAGAATTTCCAGTATTCACTTGGCACCATATTAGTTATTACAATATTATCACTATATTCCCTATTCTGTACTTTACATGTTCATGAATATTTTATAACTATCAATTTTTACTTCTTAATCCCTTCACCCAGTCCTTCAAACCTCCCTCCATTCCCCTTCCCCCCAGCAACCATCAATCTGTTAGCTGTATCTATAAGTCTGTTTCTGTTTTGTTTTATTCATTAGATTCAACATATAAGTGAAATCATAGGATATTTGTCTTTCTCTGACTTATTTTACTTAGCATAATACCCTCAAGGTTCATCCATGCTGTCACAAATGGTAAGATTTTTTTTTATTACCAAGTAATATTCCATTGTGTATGTGTACCACAGCTTTTGTTTTGGTCCATTCTTCTATTGATAGGCCTTGGGTTACTTCCACCTCTTGCCTATTATAAATAACATTGCAAAAAAGATAAGGGAGCTCATATTCTTTTGAATTAGTGTTTTGGGTTTCTTTGGATATATAATGAGAAGTAGAACTGCTGGGTCATAAGGTAATTCCATTTTTAATTTTTTAGGACCTTCCATACTGTCAGGAAAATGAGAATTCACTACTTGGATGCTAGGAATACCTCAGGAAGGAATAGAAGGTTGATGAGCAAGACTTGTAGCAAGTATCACATAGGCAGCTCTAGAAGATCCGGAGGCAGCTGAACCATCTTGGAAGTTTCCTGGAAGGACACCTGGGAATCAGTGAACTCCTTTGAGAAAAGATTCTGACAATGTGTTAGGTTAAAGACCATGTCTTCATTAGGGGCCACTGACAAAAATGATCAGAGGAGAGTAGGCTTTATGAACCATTCTTCTTCTGTAGAATGAGGCAGACTCCTGAATTTGTCCTCCTGCCAAGGCTGGAAATTTAGCCTTCCTTTCCATGGAAGCTGGAAAGAAAAAAATATAAATAATATTAACTGCATCAAAGGGTCAAAAGATTGTTTAGTAAGATGACATACAATTTTGCATATGTACTTAGATAGAATGGTATATTTTAGTTGCATCAGAATTGTAAAATAGGCTCATCAGTTGAGGTGTAATCTGGGATAGTTTCTTCGCATTCTAAGAAGATCCTCCTTTAGGACTTGCATGAAGGTTAAGGGTGACCATCATGCAGAGAATGGTGTTGAAGCCCTGTTTGGGTCCAGCCCTCAGTTGTGAGAGTCAGCTGCTATCTGCTCATGGCTGCCCCTTCTTCTCCAGACAATACCCCTCAAACAACTGGGACCAACTTCCTGGGAGGTTGTTACCAGTCCTGCTGCCTACTCCACCATCATTCACTCCTGCCCATGGAGGTACATGAAGACAAGAATGGATGGACTGATAAGGGGTTCAAAAGACGAATCTCTTTTCTTCCAGAAAGAGGCAATGTTGCATTGTGACTTACCCGCCCAGCACTTCTATGGATTAGGCCCATTTCTCACACTCAATACGTTTTGTGCTCCCAAATCTCTCAGGTTCTGCTTCTCAAGGAAGAACCTGAGGCACATTTTCCTCCCAGTTTATATGCAGAAGGAGAAGTCATCAATGATATTACCCATATAAAATATTAAGGACAGATTTACTCCCACCTTTCTGCATTTCTGCTTTGGAAACAGATTCAATAAAAACACATACAAAAAAACCAAGAGTCAACTAGGAAATTTGTAACAAGACAGGAATGAGCAGATGAACTTATATCAAGAGACCTGGGATTTCAGAAGTAAATCAAGATCTACACAAAAGAATAGGAAAAGACCTAAAATGTACTCTGAAGTCTAAAAGCCCTTAAACAGGGTATTCAAAACATGAGGAGCTGTTTCAACTTGTTACTACATTAGCAAGGATGGTCGGGCCCCGACTAAT
This sequence comes from Myotis nattereri, assembly GCF_964212035.1. NCBI lineage: Eukaryota > Metazoa > Chordata > Mammalia > Chiroptera > Vespertilionidae > Myotis > Myotis nattereri. The sequence goes on along the minus strand of NC_138076.1, from coordinate 36,883,980 downwards.
TTAGTGTAGCTGAAAAAGGAGTCACAATGAGTCCCCAAGAAGCAGCCTAGAATCTATTGAGAAGCATGTGTTTAAAGCTGCTCATAGAAATTAGAAAGTCTTCTCTAAGACTTGGGCAGTTGTTCTAAAAATTTGGCAAAGTGTGAATGGCTTTCAGAGAGAATTGCCAGGAAGATTAAATAGAATACTCAAATAGCTGTCGGGTGAGTTTTAAGATGACCCAGTTCATACGAGTGGGGATGTGAGTGTCCCTGGAGAACATGTCTGAGAGATTTATGGAATTAGGTCTCTGGGAAGGCACAAGGAGGATAAGACACATTAAAAATGAACCTGTCACCTGTATAGTATTTCTGTCCAAAGTGTTTAATTTGTAGCCAACCACGAAGAAACAAATAAACAATAAATAAATAAATAAAAGACAAAAAGGCCTGAAAACCCCACTAGATTAAAAGCAACTAGGGAGACGTGACAATGAAATGCAAGGTTTGATCCTTGACTGGATCCTGAATTGACAACACAAATAAACAAACAAAAATGACAGCTCTAAAGGATGCTCTTGGGACATATGAAGAACATTGAATGTGATGTATGTTAGATGATAGTATAAAATAAATATTCATTCTAATATGGATTTTTGAAGTTCCTTTTTCCTGAAAGACAAATATTGAAGTATTTAGATGTAAAGTCCCATTATGCTCGCAAATAACACTCAAACATATCAGCAAAGAACAGCAACACAAACATACATATAGAAAGAAAAAAAAAAAGTTGCAAAATGCCAACAATTCCCGAACATAGGAAAAAAATATAGGGATGTTTATTGTTCTATTCTTGTTATATCTTGCAGGTTTCAAACCTAGCAATATTAAATGAGTGAAAATGCATTGGTTATAAGAGGTGGTCTGAGGGGAGGATAGCTTCAGAGGTCTGTTTTCCATTCCGAAGGGAAAGGTGAAAAGGGCTGACATGAACCATGGTTGCTTCTGCCAGTCCAAGAACATTGCGATTTCATGTATTTTACTATGGGAGACACCTAGGAAGATGTTAGCAAAAGAAAGGTCTGGGCCAGGAAACAAACAAAAAATTAATATAAAGAATGGACATTCAAATACAACAAATGGCGCTAGCCCACTATGAGGTAAGCCAGAAAAGAGCAACAGTTGATTCTTTCTTAAAAGATCAGAAAACAAAGGAAGCTGATAGAAATAGATCCCAGTGGCACAGGAGGTGATGGGTGCAGACACAGGTCTTGGGCAGAGTTCAGGCTAATTTATTAGGCCCCTAGTATTACAGTTTTCAGAAAACATGAGAACAGCTTCAGTTCTTGAATCTAAGACTGTGAATCCTTCAGTTACAGGAACATGAATGTGGGCAAACAGAGATCTCTGGGCTAGGAGGCAATGGCAGTGGCAGAGAGAGCGCAGGACACAATTGTCATCCTTCAAGAGGGAGTGTGCTATGGAAATTGAGCATCATAAGAAATTTAGGACAGATGATGTTTGACCTTTACTCTCTTTGGACTTTAATGTGGGGATTTCAAACATTTTTTTAAAAATTTAACTTATAAGGAAAATCCTATCTAATAAAAGAGCAATATGCAAATTGACCATCACTCCAACAAACAAGATGGCCTCCCCCATGTGGACACAAGATGGCCTGAAGGGGAGGGCAGTTGTAGGTGATCAGGCCAGCAAGGGAGGGCAGTTGGGAGGGACCAGGCCTGCAGGAGAGGGCAGTTGGGGGGATCAGACCTGTAGGGAAGGGCAGTTGGGTGGAACTGGGCCAGCAGAGGAATGCAGTTAGGGATGACCAGACCATCAGGGGAGGGCAGTTAGGGGTAACCAGACTGGCAGGGGAGGGAAGTTAGGGGCAATTGGGCCAGCAGGGGAGCAGTTAGGCGTCGATCAGACTGGCAATGGAGTGGTTAGGGGGTGATCAGGCTGGCAGGCAAAAGTGGTTAGAGGCAATCAGGCAGGCAGCAGAGCTGTTGGGAGCCAGCAGTCCTGGATTGTGAGAATGTCTGACTTCCCTCAAGGGGTCCCAGATTGGAGAGGCTGGGCTGAGTGACACACCCCTGCCCATGCACGAATTTTGTACACCAGGTTTCTAATAGGAAATAATTTGGAGAGCTATCATTTCTTCTTTAGAATTATTAACAGTAGAGCTTTATTTTTAATTTAAGACACCTATATGTTACATTGGTTGATATCTATATAATCATTTTGCCTAATTTGGTGAAATATATGGGACAAACAGATTGGGTATCCTCTACGACAGAAAGAAGAATGGAGAGTAGATCTTTAATCTTCAGGTAAAGTATGGCTGTGGAATTCATGAATGTCCTGCTCTGACCAAGTTCAGAGCTTCATTAGCAAATAGTAACAGGCCGCTGCGGGTCACTGGAGCATACCCATATGGGAGCATGTTGTAATTAGGGGAGATTTTTTTTCCTATACAAAATCTTTAATGTTTAAAAGAAAGAAACATGTACTATATTAATTCCAACAGCTTTATCAGACGTGCCCACCAAATAAGTTGCACACACACTTGAGTACTTGGAAGGTTATTGCTCAGCTTTTGAACTGATCAAGTCAAGACAAAATGATCACTTTTCCTGCAAATGGACTCATTTTTAATATCCACAAGCATGCTTATGTGGCACAGGCTGTGCAGGTGCTGTAGTTGAACCTTGCCTCACTATTAGAAAGCCAGTAAAACTGGCATGACTCTTGTGGCCACTTTCACTTCACAAAGTTGTGTTCATTGAATTGGAGCTTTCTGAATGGGCAGGCTGAACTACCCCTCCACTGCCACCCCTGGCCTCCACTCAGTTAAAAAAAATTGAAGGCAACCTGGAGAGTATTATGTTAAGCAAAATAAGCCAATCAGAGAAAGACTAGTATCACATGATCTCGCTCATATGTGGAATCTAATGAACTGATGAACAAAATAGATCCAGAGACATGGAAGCATGGAACAGATTGATGAATCTCATAGGGAAGGGGCTTGGGGGAGAGATTAACCAAAGAACATATGTGCATATATGCATAACCCATGGACACAGACAATAATGCAGTGAAGGCTTGGTGGGGGTGGTGGGAGCAGGTCAGAGAGGGTCAATGGGGGGAGGAAAGGGGGTCATCTACAATACTTTTAACTATAAAAATAAATTTTAACAATATGAAGGCAGTCAGTCAGTAGTAAAATAAATGTCAGTGGCTTGTTCCTGCCAGATTATACAGAAGTCCTGTCTCAGGGGTTTTCCACTTGTAAGATTCTTAAGATTCTTTTGCTTCTTTTGGCTGCTTGCTTTTGATGAATTTGCTGTGATCGTAGGGTGTTCAAATATTTCTCCCAGCATCAGCCGTGGGCTGGATTATGCTTCAACAGTCTTGAAATTAGGTCCTTGGCCCCCTCGTTTGCACAGTCACATCTTCCATGATATTTTGTAGAAATCTGTAAGCAACCCAAACTTTCTGATCATAATCACACTGGCCTCAGAACTTTGCCTGCATTTTTATAGGTTTTTATTTTGTTCTTGCTTGCAGTTTGTAAAATTTCACCAAATGATCTCTGATGTTATGAAAATAGCTGAGTCATAGTGGAAAAGAAAATGACATGAGCCCTCAAAATCAGCATGGCAGAGAAAACACCGTGCAGCCCTGGTGAGAGATTAGCTTTATAGCAGAAGGGCTTTTCATCCCGTTTCTCTTCCGAATTAAAATTTTGGTATACTCATATCACAGTTAGGTAATAGATTTTTATTCTGTCTAGAGTGAGAAAGCAGAGATAATGGGAAAAACAACAGGGTTCAGATTAATAGGAGATGACAACTTGACCAAACAGGAGGTGGCAGCCCTGCCCGCTCCAGGGCTCAGTGGCTGTGACAGGCAGTTACATCAGAGCGGGCCAGATGTAATGGGAGGCAGCAGCCACTCACTGAGTGCTTCCTGGCTCCGTCATGGCTCCTATCATTCACAGTGTTTGCAGAGACAAATAAACTCAAGTGTGTTTTTTAAATGAATGAAGTTATGCTAGAAAAAAAATGTCATGATACCGGGGAAAATAGCAGTTCTAATGGGAAAAAATGAAAACATTCTCCCCAACTCACAGTAGAGTAGAGCAAATGAAACATTTTAAGCAATTTTAACAGCAGATTTTAATTTTTTGCACGGTGTCATAGAATTTGAAGTGAGTTTTAGAAGTCACTTGACATATCCAGCATAGAAAACATTGCTCACTCTTCTGTACACTCAGCAATTAGACTATTTTTTCCCCTCTGGAGTTTTGCTCTTCTCATTTCTACCCTGATATAAAAGTAAAAAAATAGAAAATATATACCGATAAAATAATTCTTTACTAATATATCAATTTAATTTTTAAAATATAAAGCTGTTTCTCTGTAGACAGATAAACTGACTATTGTAGCTATAATTGTAATCACCTGCATAAATTTAACTGCATAACAGTTAATATTAATTCTTACACATACTCTCTTTCAGAATGTCTGTGTACTCATGTTCACAAAGTGGAGAATGAATTTAATAAGACAGTTGTTTAGCAGCTCATCCTCCAAATAATTTACTATTTTACCTCAAACACATGGACACATACCATCTTCAAACCACATACTCTCAATTGCAAACTTAAGTCAACCTCTTTAAATTAAATACTGAATGCTTGAATAATATTCATAAATTTAAATATTGTGAACATACATATAATTCGAATATAGCAATGGAAAATAACGACTGTCATGGAATACCAGTAGCTGGCTTGATCACTTGATCACTTGAACTGAAATCTAAGAAAAAAATAGTCTCAAAATGCTATGCATACAACATGAAAGGTAGACAATGTTAAGATGCAAGAGCACTAGACATGTGCATTCAGAACTGATCCACTAGCACGTGTCACCATTCCAAATTTCTGTGGCTTTGAAGCAGATGTTTCTGAATATTTATTTATCTAGACATTTAATATAATAAAGTGAGAATACAGAAACATGTACTTGAATGCATCGATCTTCAAACGTGCAACTTTATGGTAGAAAAGCACTTAAATAATTCTACCCAAATTTATTTTGCTACATGAATATTATTATGAGAGTATGGGATTTGGAATTTAAGTTTGTCAATTTAAAAAATGACCATATTATTACTTCACAGTCACAATTACTTTTTAATCAGAGTTTATTTATTTGACAATTTGAGCACTCCTGTCATCATCAAAATAGATTTCAATTCATTTTCAAGTGCTTTCAGAGAATGAACATAAAGCACTTTTAAAGATATTGAAAAGACTGCATGAAAGTTTTTTAATACTATTTTAAAAGTGAAAATCCAAATAAAAATATTTTGAATCATGACACTAACATGGTTATAATATGTTTTTGATTGTTTTAATACACATTCAAATGTACACATAACCATTAAACCTAAATTATTTTGTGTATTTGGGATACTTCTCCTCAAACAAGAGACAAAAGATAAACAAACAAACAAATAAATAAAATGGGCTCTCCCCACCTGGAGAGCTCAGTTTAATAAAATAAATGAAATCTAAGAAAATATCTGAGAGAATCAAGGAATATTTATAGTACAAAGTAAATATAAATGGAGGGTAATTGAAAATCATTTGGCAAAATTTAAGGGACACAGGAGGTCTATAGTGGCTTTTGTTGGGATGAATTTTCATCTTCATGAACCTGAGCATCAGTTAGTTTTCAATTTCCTGAATTATGGGAGACAGAGGTAAAAGCTTACAGTCCATTCAAGGTAGAGTCTTTTAGGGAACTTGCTGATATTAATCTAGGAATCCTAAAAGTACCTCATGGTAAGAATGAAAACACTCAAAAAAGAGAAGACTGCAGGAACCACTGTCTTGATGCTGACTCAGCAGTAGAAAGATTAAAAAAGCAAGCTGAGAGAAAATCCATAAAAAAGCCTCTGGATTTAGACACCCTAACCACAATACCTAGATGTTCCCAAATAACTTAATCCATGCATTTAGTTTAAATGAGTCTGGACTCAGCACAAGCAAATGCAGATATTATTTTGAGGAATTCTCACTCTCATACATTTCAAAGATTAAAATAAATAATTATCCAAGGATTATTATTATTATACATGAAATTTAAAAAAAAACACTAAGAAGCCAAAGAAATAACATTCTCATGAGACTGAACCAGCAGGAAAAACATCAGATCTGCAAACATTTTAGGTGTGAAAATGTAATGCAACGATTATAAAATATTCTGATGCTATCCTATCTAATAATAGACAAACATGGTAATTGACCATACCTTCGCTTCACCTACCATTGGCTAATCAGCACGACATGTGAATTAACCGCCAACAAAGATGGTGGCTAATTTGCATACTGCAGGCAGGGTGGGACAGCACAAGCTGCCAGCATCAGCCGCCATCCAGGCCCTCGTGTGCGACCCCAGAAGCCACCGGCGATCCAATCCCGGGCTGCTGGCTGCCCCAAGAAGCCCCAGAAGCTGCCTGATATGGCAGTAACTCTATCAGTAAGCACTCTGAAAGTCAGTGGCATAAATGCACCAATTAAAATACAGATTATGAGGGTAAATAAAAAACAAAACCTACTTTAAATATAAAGACACATATAGATTAAAAGTAAATGAATTAAGCTGCAGCCAGTTTTGCTCAGTGGATAGAGCATTAGCCCGTGGACTGAAGGGTCCCAGGTTCGATTCCAGTCAAGGACATGTACCTCAATTGCTGGCTTGATCCCCAGTCCCCATCAGAGCATGTGCAGGAGGCAACCAATCAATGTGTCTCTCCCTTTCCCTTCACTCTCTCTAAAATTCAATGGAAAAATATCCTTGAGTGAAGATTAACAAAAACAAAGTAAATGGATTAAGTCACATTAAAGAGATTATAAGAAAAATATATTCCAAATTTTGTTAGTTGTATAATGGTTATGTTTAAATTATTAACACCTAAGAAATTGGGTGAAGGGTACATATAATATGCTGTAGTATTTTGTAGTTTTTTTACATGTATGAGATTATTTCAAATTAAAATATTAAATAATTAAAAATTAATAAAATATTAATTGAAATGTATCTGCATTACATGAAAAATCTGCTAATTGCTTCTAGCATAATTTATTAAATTGTGCTAAAATTTACAAGGGTTCAATTAAATAATATCTTAATTCTAAATGATATAATAGAAAATAAGTGCGGTTATAAGCACTTATCTGAAAATAAAAATTTAAAGAAGTGAATTTAAAGAAGGGATTAGCCAAAGAAAATATATGCACAACCCATGGACACAGACAACAGTATGGTGATAGCCAGAAAGAAGTGGGGGGCAAGAGCTGGGTAGAGGAGGCAAAAGGGGGGAAATAGGGACATCCTATATCTACACTAATAAAAGAGAAACATGGTAATTGGCATACGACCGCTACCCTTTTCATTGGCTAATCAGCGAGATATGCAAATTAACTGTCAGCCAAGATGGTGGCTGGCAGCCAGGCACCTTGAAACTAACATGAGGCTTGCTTGCCTCAGTGATGGAGGATGGTTGGAGGAAACCAACGTTCCCCGCCTGCGACTGCAGGCCTCTGAGTGGGCAGTTTAAGAAACATTGTAACAAATACCACCGGACGTCAGCCAACAGATTCGCAACATTGTAAGCAAAGGCCAGAAACCTACTTTCAGCCGTGGAGGCCTAAGAGCTGGAGCCAAGCCTCAAGGTAAAGCTGGCCCAGAATAAAAAAGAAAAAGAAAAAAAGGAGTGGTTGGGAACTTCAGTCACTCCCAGCCTGAAAACAGCCCTCAGCCCCTCACCCAGACTGGCCAGGCACCCCAGTGGGGACCCCCACCCTGATCCAGGACACCCTTCAGGGCAAACCAGCCGGCCCCACCCATGAACCAGGCCTCTACCCTATATAGTAAAAGGGTAATATGCCTCCCGGCACCGGGATCAGCATGACAGGGGGCAGCGCCCAAACCCCCTGATCGCCCTGCGGCTCTGTGTGTGACAGGGGGCGGGTCCCCAACCCCCTGAGCAGCCCTGCACAGTGCCTGATAGGGGGGAGCTCCCCAACCCCCCCACCCCACGGGCCCTGCTCTGTGTGTGATGGGGTAGAGCCATAACCTCCCCATCGGCCCTGTCCTGAGTGTGAGAGTGGAGGGGCACCAACCCCCTGATCGGCCCTACTCTGTGGGTGATAGAAGGCAGTGCCCCAATACCCTGATGGGCCCTGCTCTGTGTGTGATGGGGCAGCGCCCCAACCCCCTGATTGGCCCTGCTCTGTGCGTGACAGGGGGTGGCGCCGCAACCTCCCCATCGACCCTGCCTTGAGTGTGACAGGGGATGGTGCCCCAACCCCCCAATTGGCCCTACCTTGAGCGTGACTGAGGGTGGCATCACAACCTCCCAATCTGCCCTGCTCTGTGCATGATGTGGCAGCGCCCCAACTCCCCAATCGGCCCTGCTCTGAGCCCGACCAGCGGCTGCACCTAGGGATTGGGACTGCCCTCTGCCACCCGGGAGCAGGCCTAAGCCAGCAGGTCGTTATCTCCCAAGGGGTCCCAGACTGCTAGAGGGCACAGGCCAGGCTGAGGGACCCCCTTCCCCCCCTCAGTGCACAAATTTTTGTGCACCGGACCTCTAGTAATAATAATAAAAGGCTAATATGCAAATTGACTAAATGGCAGAATGGCCGGTTGCTATGATGCCCACTGGCCACCAGGGGGCAGACGCTCAATGAGGAGCTGCCCCCTAGTGGTCAGTGCACTTCCATATGGGGAGTGCCACTCAGTCAGAAGCTGGCTCATGGCTGGCCAGCACAGAGGTGGTGGCAAGAGCCTCTCCCACCTCCGTGGCAGCACTAAGAATGTCCAACTCATGATTTAGGCCCTATCCCTTGGGGGCCTAAGCCTTTAGTTGGACATCCCTCAAGGGCTCCCTGGCTGCCAGAAGGATGTCTGACTGCAAGCTTAGGCCTGATCCCCAGGGGAGTGGGTCTAAGTCAACAGATGGACATCCCCCAAGGGGTCCTGGCCTGCAAATGGGTTCAGGCCGGGCTGATGGGGACCCACCCCCCCCCCCAAGTGCACAAATTTTTGTGCACTGGGCCTCTAGTATAATAATAAGAAAGGCCGAGTTCTAAAATCTTTTAGGAAAAAATAAATTATTAGAGGATGAAGACAAACAAACAAAGGTACTTAGCAGGTTGGGTAAACAACAAAATAAATTATCCAGTAATTAAAACAATTTATTTCAAGTATAAATTTCAAAAATTAATATTGAAATTGAATAATTGATTTCAGAATCAAAATAGACACAGCAAAAGAGAGAAATAGTAAACTTAGAAACCAGGTGAGAAGACATTGTACAGAATGTATTACAGGAAGAAAAACAGACAGAGTCTATGAGAGATAAAAGACAAGAGCAGTAGTGGGAGACTGTTCAGCAAACATTTAATTTGAGTTCTAGATGTATAAACAGAGAGGAATAGGAGAGGTAATATTTGAAGAGAAAAATACTTAGAATTTTCCTTACTGATTAAAAACAATCTACAGATTTAAATAATTCAGTGAATCCCAAGCTGAATAAAGAACTATAAAAACAAACTTAGATACACTTTCAGTGAAATTGTATAAAACTATGGTTAAGAAGAAAATATCTAAACAGAGGGGAAAAAAAACCACAATTATCTTCAAAGACTGCTGTTTAACTCACATAGAAAATAGAAGAGTGTGGAAATTATATTTTTAATATCCTGAAAAAGAATAATGACCAATCTAGATTTTTAAGGCAAAAACCATTTTTTGAGAAGCAGAGTGAAACAGTTACATCCAGGTAACCAGGAAACTATAATCATAGTAATTAATAACACTTGCATACACACACAGATGGTCCCTGGCTTATGAAAATTTACCTAATAATTTAAAAAATTTATGATGGTGTAAAAATGATATGCATGCAGTAGAAAGTGGCTAGGCTAAGCTATGATTTTAGATAGGTTACCCCAATGTAAATTTAGGGCCATCTGTATACAAATCTATCACAATACCTCACAATAATACTATGAGTAGCTACTTTAATCATCCACAGTTTTCTAGATGTGGAACCAGAGCAAAAACTGTTCACTAATTTGTGAAAAGCCACAATATTAGTACAAGTCAGGATGGGATTTGAAGACACGCTGGCTTTGGAGTCTCTTAGCCTAACCAGTGAGGAAAACACAATGTTCTAGGCAGTCAGGCAGAAAGTTCTCTCTCTCTGGAGAAAATGTCAGGCCTTTGTTCATTTAAGCCTTCGATGGATTGGATGGGGCCCACCCACAGTAGAGAGAGTGATCTGCTTCACTTAGTCTATTGATTCAAATAGCAATCTCACCTAGAAACACCCTCACAGACACACCCCAAATAATGTTAGATCAAATATTTGAGCACCTCATGGCCCATTCAAATTGACACATAAAGAACAATCACAGGTCCCAAGTTACAAATTGTTTTCTCCATAAAGCCTTCCTTGACTTCCCCAAACCAACTTAGGCATTTCTTACATGTTTTTATGGCATCCCCTTAATGCCCTTAATTTAAAGCACTTGCATTGTCTGGTATGAAACATCTTTGGATCTTGGACATTTACCACAGAATCTGGCACATAAGAGACATTATTAAATGCTACTTGAGCCCTAACCTGTTGGGTTCAGTGGATAGAGTGTCGGCCTGCGGACTGAAAGGTCCCAGGTTCGATTCCGGTCAAGGGCATGTACCTTGGTTGCGGGCACATCCCCAGTAGGAGGTGTGCAGGAGAGAGCTGATCGATGTTTCTAACTCTCTATCCCTCTCCCTTCCTCTCTGTAAAAAATCAATAAAGTATATTTTTTAAAAATGCTACTTGAATATATGCATGAATTACAGTGTATATAGTGCATATAATTAAAGTAAACCGTAGGAATTGAGAGGTCTGCCTTCTGTCATTAATGTTATATTAAATAATGCCATTTGTCTTTTTGCCTATGTAAAGTTGAAGAATGAAATATTTATATTCAAGCTATAATAGTTTAGGGATAGCACTGGCCTTCAATTGCTGCTTAATTTGTCAATAGCTTCTGATGTCAGTTAGCAGTGGTATAGGATAATATTAGGTTAAACTTATAAATAAAGATTACATTGTTAATAAGACCAATTTCAATTCAAAATACTACTTGGAAACTATTCTTAAAAAAAATGACAATAACACAATCACCTAGGATTGCACTAATGAAAAGAAAATTGTTAAAAAAAGCAATTTAAAAGTGCTATTATATTGATAGCACATGTAATTGTATTAGTTTACTAATGCTGCCATAAAAAATTACAACACAGTAGGTTACTTAAAAAAAACCATAAATTTATTCTCAAATATTCTAGGAGCCCAGGTCTCTGAAATAAAGGTGTTGTCATGGTTATTTTTTCTGAAATTTTTGAGTGAGAAACTGTTCCAGAACTGTATCCTACCTTTTGGCGACTACAGTCAATCCTGAGCTGTTCTTGGCTTGTAGATGCTTCATTCCCATCTCTGCTGCCATTTTCACATCTCCTTTTCTTATAAGGGCACCAATTATTGAATTTTGGCCCTATTTTAAATATAGAATAATTTCATTTCACAATCTAGAGCTAATTGCATCTGCAAAGACTCTTTTCCACATAAGGTTACATTCTGATGTTCGAAGAGGATATGAAATCTTGAGGGACAATATGCAACCCATTACAGCCATAATGTCTAATTTTTCATAATTTTGAAATTTTTATATATGAACATATATTTTTAATATCTTGAAGTAACTGGAATAATCGTATATTTTTGAATAAAGCTCAAATAATGTATATATTTTGGTGGCTGCAATAGTGAACACATTCTTTTAAATAACCATTTGTGAAAAATTATTATTATTTCATATTTTATTAATATTTCATACTTTTTAATATTGCATAGTATGAGGAAAATATTGACCACATATTTAACCTGCAATTAATATATGTAGTTAAATAAAAATGATAGATTATCAATTACAGTTTCACATTAAGGCTGAGTTCAAGAAACCTTTAAGTATAATATTACCAGAATTAAGATTGACATGCAAATGGATTAACTTCATCCTATTTATATGTACCTATAATAGTTTTTTTTCTGTTGAGTTAGGTATTTATAAATATGTCAAATTTAATTCTACTTCCAAAAATGTAAATAGCCAATAACAAATTTAAAAACTGTACCAGTAATCCTATCTAATAAAAGAGAAACATGGTAATTGGTGAACAACCGCTACCCTTCCCATTGGCTAATCAGCAAGATATGCAAACTAACTGCCAGCCAAGATGGCGGCCGGCAGCCAGGCAGCTTGAACCTAACATGAGGCTTGCTTGCTTCAGTGACGGAGGACTCCAACGTTCTCCGCCTGCCTTGCCAGCCTCTGAGCCTGCAGTTTAAAAAACATTGTAACAAATATAGAAGCTAAACAGAACCCCAGAAACCTGCTTTCAGCCAGCCGGGATCTCAGAGCTGGAATTGATACAGAGTTTCGATTATAGAACCTAAACAAACCAGATACCTACTTTCAGCAGCGGATGCCTGAGAGCTGGAGCCTCAGAGCTAAAGTTGGCCCAGAATTAAAAAAAGAAAAAAAAAGAAAAAAAGGAGCAGTTGGGAGCTTCAGTCCCAGCCTGGAAACAGCCCTCAGCCCCTCACCCAGACTGGGCAGGCACCTCAGTGGGGACCCCCAACCTGAAGTGTGTGAGACCAGCTGCAAACAGCCATCATCCCCTCACCCAGGCTAGCCAGACACCCTAGTGGGGACCCCCACCCTGATCCAGGACACCCTTCAGGGCAAACCAGCCAGCCCCACCCATGCACCAGGCCTCTATCCTATATAGTAAAAGGGTAATATGCCTCCCAGCACCAGGATCAGCGGAGCCACGAGGCCTCCCGGCACCGGGATCAGCATGACAGGGGGCAGCGCCAAAACCCCCTGATCACCCTGCAGCTCTGTGTGTGACGGGGCGGGGCCACAACCTCCTTATCTGCCCTGCTCTGTTCCTAACAGGGGAAGGCACCCCAACCCCCTGATCGGCCCTGCTCTGTGCCTGATAGGGGGGAGCTCCCCAACCCCCTGATCACCCTGCGGCTCTGTGTGTGACAGGGTGTGGCGCCCCAAACCCCCCACCCCAAGGGCCCTGCTCTTTGACAGGGTAGAGCCATAACCTCCCCATCGGCCCTGCCCTGAGTGTGAGAGTGGCGGTGCCCCAACCCTCTGATCGGCCCTGCTCTGTGGGTGATAGAGGGTGGCGCCCCAACCCCCTGATCCGCCCTGCTCTGTGCATGACAGGAAGCGGCGCCCCAACTCCCCAATCGGCCCTGCTCTGATCAGGACCAGGGGCTGCACCTAGGGATTAGACCTGCCCTCTGCCACCCGGGAGCAGGCCTAAGCCAGCAGGTCGTTATCTCCCGAGGGGTCCCAGACTGCGAGAGGGCACAGGCCAGGCTGAGTGACATCCCCCGCCCCCCTCCGAGTGCACAAATTTTTGTGCACCGGGCCTCTAGTAGTGTATAAAATAACACATTTTCTAAGATGTGTTTATCTGTGCACACCTGGGTATAGTGGTGAGTACAACATGAGTAGATGACCCAGAAATGTTAAGTAAGAGATATTTTCCTAGAAATACAGCCTGAGATCATTTATTTTTGTCTTTGAATAAGTCACACTGCTTCTGTTATTAATCTCCTATCTCACATGTGTGCATTTGTAAAAATCATAATAATGTGCTTTCTTATTTATGTTTATTGAAGGGAAGTGTTGGAAAATATTATCTTCAGTATTTTAAACATAGTGTTATTCACATTTGAAGCCTTTGCATCACTTGAAAAAATGACTTTTATTTCTAAAACAACAATAATAACAAATTTGGGAAGACAGAAAAGAAGGAAATTATTTCTTTTGATTTATAGATGCCATAATAAGCCAATTAAAATATCATAAAATGTTATGCTAATGCTATAAATATTTCCAGATATTCTGCAAGGCATTTAAATTAATTAAATTAATTCAAAGTTAATTAACAATTTAACTTTTTAAATTTTCTTATTTTACTGCTAATGAAAGATAATTCCCATAAATATTCTGGAAGTGGGTTGGTACTGAAAATAGTGAATAGTAAAATCAAATACAAATTTGTAAGTTAACTTCACTTTCTAGAATGTATTCACTCTGTCATTAATTTATTGAACAATGTAGACACATCTGGGGTTCCATAAAATAAATAGCTCTTTAATGGACTGCATATAACCACTTTCTAAACATGATTACAAAAATTAGTACCAATTTTTTTTCATTGAGAGATATTTTTAATCTAAATGTATTTCAAATCAGTTAGATCACTCAAAATATGTTCTTCAAGTAAAGTGGAATAAAAATAGAAATCAATATCAGAAGGAAATTTCAGAAATTTACAAGTATGTGCAAATTAAACAATACACTCCAAAGTAACCAATGGGTCAAAGAAGAAAAACTAGAAAGTATTTGAGATGAATGAATGAATAGTATAATACATATTTGGACCAAAGCAGAGTTCTTTCCATAGATGTATACATGAATTTTGAGGATATTGTGCCTACAAGATAGCTATGAAAGATACTTGGGGGGAAAAAAATCACAAAGTTTGAGGATGGTCAGCCTTCTTGGAGACAAATAATAAAGGAGATAATGTTTTCCAATGAAACATAAATCGTGTATTAAAATAAAAAGAAATTTTAAAGAATATTTTCATATTAACAGTGAGATTAAAAAGGCAAGCAAGTAATAAATATTGTAATGCAAGGACATGCAGACATTTAAAAAAGAAATACAAAATCAAGAAAAAAATTAGTACATCTGTAAATTTTGAAATAAAATTTTTTTAAATGTGTTATCAATACTATTTATTGGACACACAAATAAATAGTATTGAATAGTATACTGATCAAATAAAAATATTCATAATACAACAGAGAATCCTATATAATAAAAGCTCAGTGACCAAATGGTGGAACAACCAGAACAACTGGTTGACCAGTCACTATGACTCACACTGACCACCAGGGGGCAGATGCTCAATGAAGGAGCTGCCCCTTGGTGGTCAGTGCACTCCCACAGCCAACCTCCTGCGGCTATCCAACCTCCCACAGTCCCTCCCCTCGGTGGCCAACCTCCTGGGGTCACTCCCCCAGCCAACCCCCCATCAGCCTCGATCGGGAGGGTGGGGCAGCTGGCCAACCCCCCACAATCCATCTCCCCGGCTGACCTGCCAACCTCCCGCGGTCCCTTCCCCCGCAGGGTGGCCCTGATCACCCTGATCGCCCGCCAGGCGAAGAAACCTCACCCGTACACAAATTCATGCACCGGGTATAGTGATTATAATAAACATACCTACAACAACTTACCCTGTAATTATGAATTGAAAATGAAGTCTCAAAGAATATACCAGTAATATAAGAGTAGGTTGCAGATAGAGGTATAGGACATTTCTGCCTCTAATGAGCAAACCATGAAAACAGAGTCATATATTTCACAGAATTGAAAATCTTAATTTCATATCCTAAGCCAATGGAGAGAGATATAAGAATGGAAGTAGAAAGCAGAATTAAAATAAAACTGGGATGTCAATATTGCTAGAAAACATAGGATGCTTGATCCTCCATGTTCAGGAGAAAAGAGAAGCAGATATATAATACATTCTGATAGTAAGTAAATAAGTTTAAGTGATGGTGGCTTCTGGGTACTGGTAACACAATGTTTGTTATTTTCCTCATTTATTCCTCTATCTTAATGTTTGCAAAAGTCATATGTAAAAGGGGACTTAAATAAATATTAAAACTAATGTGGAATCTGTCTTTTTCTCTTATAAAGGCACTTGACATTGGATTTAAGGTCCACCTGAATAATCCAGGATGATTTTATCTCATAATTCTTAACTTAATCACACTGCAAGACCCAGTGTCCAAAAAAAGTTTATATTCAAAGGTTTGGAGGTGTGAATGAATATTTTGTTTGGGGGGTTGGGGGAGGGTGGAGCATTATTCAATTCACTATAGTTATCAACAACTCCTCCATTATATAATAACTAGAGGCCTGGTGCACAAAATTCATGCCTGGGGAGTGTCCCTCAACCCAGCCTGTACCCTCTCCAATTTGGGACCCCTTGAGGGATGTCCAACTGCCTGTTTAGGCCCGATCCTGGTGGGCAGATATCCCTCTCACAATCCAGGACTGCTGGCTCCCAACTTCTCACCTGACTGCCTGCCTGATTGCCCCTAACTACTTTTGCCTGCCAACCTTATCAGCCCCTAACCACTCCCCTGGCAGCCTGATTGACACCTAACTGTTCCCCTGCTGGCCCGATTGGCCCTAACTGTCCTCCCCTGCAGGACTAGTTCCCCGCAACTGCCCTCCCATGCAGGCCTGGTTGCCCCTAACTGCCCTCCCCTGCAGGCCTGGGTCACCCCTAACTGCCCTCCCCTGCTGGCCACCTTGTGTCCAATGGCGGCGGCTATCTTTGACCACATGGTGGCCATCTTGTGTGTTGGAGTGATGGTCAATTTGCATATTACTTTTTATTATATAGGATCATAATTGATCTGTTTCTTTAAGTGCAATTGACCAGGCTTCCCAACAAAGGTTATGTAAGCCAGGACTGTCCCATCACCTGATTTCACCCTTTTGGCCACAGTGATTGATGTGGCTTAAATCAGTCTCTATTTAGGGTTGCACTTCTATATCATAAATAGCAAAAGGAGCTAATGCCTGAAAGGGTTAAAAAAAAAATCCATTAAGTATTCCCAGTGTGTAGGCCTAGTTCCAAAACTCATTGCTGGTTTAAATAAACAGCTTTGCTTTGCCAATATTTTTTTTATTGAAATTTATTTTTAAGTTTTATAACATAGACATGCTCAATCTTTACTTATTATTATGATTAATGTATTAAATATACATAGCTGGACTTTTATATATGAATGAGTGTCAGCATGGTTATAAAATTTTCAAATTGTTTTCTGCTTTAGGCAATAGTCTTTGATATTCAATTTAAAAATAAATGCTTTAGCTATTTCAACATAGGAACAATCTTATAAAAATAGAGTTTGATGGAACAAAAGGAAAAAGTTAAAGTAAATCAATATCACCACTGGAAAATGATCTATAGCATATGATTTAACTAAAACCATGGCATTTAACTTCACATTAGAATTTATATAAATACAATTAAAGATAGAACAGAACAACAGATTATATAGTAAGCAGTAAAATAAAATAAGTCCATTTGCCTTTAAGGCTTTTCTGTGACTTATTGGTTGAAACTCATTGGAATCAAGGGGGTGGGGAGGAAACACCAGTCTAGGTATATGAAAATGATTCAATTGGAATATTTATTAGAATTAAAATAAATCTGAAGCCTAAGGAAATGTCATCGAATGAAATAACAGTAACTGCCTGTGGAATAGAGTATGTTTCACTCTGAAATACATATTTTGTAAGTTTCTCTTATCATTTAAAAGGAAGTTAGCAAGAAATGTAAAGAACGAGAAAAGCTGGGAAGCATATATACTTATATCACTGTTCTTTCGAGTCTCCCATCAAGGAAAGTTAACTGTCATTGCTGTGGGAGCATGGATTAATGTGTAACTTACTGTAACCTGACAGTCCCATCTATCTTCTACTGTCCTGCAAGCATGAGGAATGGGGAATGGAAGATTGCTTAGAAATGATGCAACTCACTCATGCCACAAAGAACTTATCCATACAGCATTTGACCAAAACCCCAGGGCTTTCTGGATTTAAGCTGGGGGAGAAAAATTAAATAAACTGGAGGATGACAAAGTGAAAGGCATGGAAATAAGAGGCCATATTTGATTTTGTGAGTTTTCCTTGTTGTTTCCATTTGATTAATCATGTTGACATTTGCCACCTCACTCTTTGGTATGTTTTAAAGAGAAAACAAAATTTATAAGCATAAAACCTAGAACTGAAGAGGAATTTATTTTTAAAGCTTTATTTATTTATTTATTTATTTATTTATTTATTTATTTATTTATTTTCTGGAGAGTCTAGTTAGCATTGAATGATAGGCTGAAAGGTGGTTTTTGCTTTTGTTTTTTTTTTGTTGTTCATATTTGATGCTCATTTTTTCTCATCTGCTCTAGAAGATACTATTTAAAAAAAAATAGTGTGAAGTAAGTTTCCTGGGCATAGGGATCTCGAAGCAGACACTGCACTGGTGGTAGAAATAGAGACCTGGGTTTGCATTTTAACAAAACTGCACTTTTCAGGTGTGTAAGGATCTGGCTCCTGATCTCCCTTGAACGTTTTAGATTTGAAAGGGCTACAGCCTTTCTGTAACCCTGGGACATTTAGTAAACAAATGGACTCAACACTGGTTCTGCTAGATTGAGTCATTCCCAGAAAGATACTTGATGCAATCAATTCATTCCACAAGGACTTACTTCATTGAGACTATGTTTATTATATGGACTAGCCACAGTGGGAACAATAGAACAAAACGAAAAAGCAGAACAGAATGGACTTGCTTTTGAGAAGCCAAGACTGATTGGAATTATGGAATTTGGGTACAGGCCAGAGACTTCAAGGTGATCTTCATCAGCATATTTATCATCTATGTGAGACAATTGAATTTGACAGATATCAAAGCACATGCTCAGCATCATATGGTAAATTCTCTAAAACAAGAAGGTAAGTTTCTAAATCTCATCAGTACTCTTCATGTTACTCCATAGATAACAGAGTAATAACAAGAATGAAAGTGAGAAGAGGAAGAGAAAAACATAGAAAAGCATAAATTACACATATACAACCAAAGGAAGTATTCTTGGAGCTGAGAACTACGTTTCAAGAGGATGCATGACATGAACTGATCAATAGCAATTGGAATGTAATCCATAGCATGAGATATTCATAGACTTTACTACAGCAATGGAAACAAAAATGATATATTTAGGAAATAGGAAAGATACCTGTACAACTACAGCAGGTTTTAACCTACATGTGTAAGATGGGTTGATAATAAAGAGGAAGGAAGCCAAACTGTACACAAAAGATCTCGGGAGGTAATTGGACAACATATCTTAATAATACAATTTGATAGATTGAAATTAAAATAAATAACATTAGAGTTCAAGCTAATAGAATTGACTTTATTTTTGAAAACCAATGAAATATATGAATGCTTTTCGGTTAACTTTATTGAATGTGAGTAAGGACCAAATTGATGATGAAATTTTAGTAAATAGGTGACCTACCATATACACAAAATGTTTACATTGTATTTTAAAACTATTGTAAAGTTTAAGTCAAACATTATCTTGTGCTTATGCATACTCTATCTGCCAATTTACCACTTGCTAGTCTGTAGGTTGGCATGTTTCTGCCTGTCATATAGCACTAACACAATTAAAATATTTAAAAAAAACATGTAAAATGTTTTGACATTTAAAAACTTTCCAGATAAATATATACAAAAATGATTTTTATATCTCTTGATAATTCTTGGAAAATTCAATATGATCATTGAATTTTGGTCAAAATGGAAAACTATTATTTGTGGCTTTTGGAATACTTTAAACAAGGAGAGCTTATAAATAAAAATAATTTAGAATGACAGTGCATATATAGGTACTCAGCAATTTAATGTTAAAAAATAAACTAAGATTAAAAGGTATAGAGTTATATAGTAGCCCAAATTCAGGAGATGGGTGGATTTTTTTAAACAAAGAATGTATAAGTTTGGATATGAAATTCTCTTATATGTACGTTTCTAAACACATGCTAAATAAGAATTCATTTTTCTTAGGTTATATATTATAATAGTTAAATTGAAGAAATTGTTCATAAGTTATTTATAAATATTCATTTTTTTGCTTATTCATTCATATTATCCATTAGTTGGAGGTGCCTTTAAAAAGTACAAGTAAAGCTAAAATTATTGTGCACAAATCTAATCTTACAACATCAAGCTATGGGATTTGTACTCACTAAAATTCTCATTCAATCAAGAAATTATTATTTTCTTTACTTCATATTTTGCTATAAATCCCCAAATTAGATTTGCCTCTCTTAAAAGGAATTGTTAATATATAATTAAAACTGGGAAAATATTTCCCCATATATTTTGCTTTAATTCAGAAGATAATTATTAAAGTACAGCTTTTATAATGTTAAACTTAATACAAAAATCAATGCTGGATATAAATATACAAAGGAATGTTGCATGACTACAGAAAGTATATCTATATTTAAGATGAACAAAAATGGGAAAAAAAGTAATTCCCTTACATGGTTTACACATAGTTTTCCCTGAAGAAAGAGAAATGGGCAAAATGCAATTTGGAAGTCAGTTTAATTCTTTTCAATCTACAATTATGTATATTGTAAGTGATGGTGTGACAATTGTATTGATTGTGGACAGGAAATCACATGCCTTCTGAACATAGGTGAATTTTCTTTATAATCATTAGAGCCTAGGGTTTAAAAGAGTGTAGGCAAGTAGGATATAGCCTTTCAAATGAAAAATCTTTACATGATTGTTATTGCTGTCTTCTCTATGTCATATTTGGCTATAAGGAAGCACAATATTTGGCATTAAAAAGCAAAATAAACATGTACACTTGGTATTTTCATTGCAAAGAATAATACACTTGTTCGTTATTGCATATTAATTTAGCTGTTATCTGTAAACAAGCGTACATGGTGGAGTGAATAATTATCATCTAACACAATAAACATTCCCCCCAGAATCTGCGCTTTCCCTTCCTAAGCATTAATTCCTTTTCTGCTCTAAAAATATCACCTATCTTTTAATTTCTTTGTATGGAATACCTTACTGCCTTCTCCAGTCTTTAATCCCATATTTCTAAGAAATGAGAGTCTCTTTCATTCCTTTACAAAGTATTTCAGTCCAGACATGGGTAAACTCTTTTGGACTCATAGTCCCACTAATATTACTTCATGCAGTCTATGATTGACACAGATAACCAGAACTCTGTGCTGTTTTCTTTCATATTTATAATGTTAGTGTACTGTCCTTCTTTTATGATCAAGCTTTTATTCACATGCTCAATTGTATAAATTGTATATCGCCCCAGATATTTTATTTGATATCACATTGGAAATAGCTAATGCAATTTTTGCTGCATATTTCTCTGCAGCTACTTTTCATGTTTATACATGTTAATAAGTAGGTAACATAAGGAAAAGGGCAATGCTTTTAATATATGCATTTATACTTTACATATGCACATAGAAATATACATGTATACCTAGAGAAAGAGACAGAATCCTCTAGATCTTATCTATAATAATAAAAGAATAATACGCTAATTAGACCAGATGTGCTTCTGGACGAAGCCAGGGCTGCGAGGGAAGCTCTGGTCCAGGTGCCGGGTGCCAGCAGCTGGGGAAAGGAAGGCTGACATTTGCAAGGATTTCGTGCATGAGGCCTCTAGTCTCTAAATAAAGCCCAAAGCAAAAGTGACTTTTTTCAGATAGTTGGAAAACAATGTCAATCACCAAGAGGTTTTCTCTTTCAGTTGCATTCTTTCAAGTGGGAAACTTATGAGAGCATAAATATTAAGGAAGCAAGGAAATGAAAGCTTTGATCCCTGGATGAGCAGGATGACAGAGCAAGGTTACTTTTGCCCAAATAGAAGGAAAAAGATCCCGTTAGATTCAAATTGTTGATAGAGCCATCTTCTGGTTCTCTAACGTGCTCAGAGACAAAGTCTTGAGACTTTATCATAATTATTATGAGCTGCTCTGCGAATATGGAGATGGAATGAGCAAGTGGAATTACTCATCTATTAAGATGGATGATGCTGTCTGTCCAGTCCAAGGATTTCATTAGGTCCATATTTCTCCCGAAGAAATTGAATGTTGCATGTGCAATCAGGGATAAAAGCACCAAGTAGGAGGCCTCATTGATGTCCTTAGAGTGGCATATGCATTTCATATGGCACTTAAATCTTCATTACACACACTATTTTTTATATGACAAAATTTAAAATAAACAGAATCAGCAGTTTGCTAAACTGAGACCCTGTGCCCCACATAAGACACACACATTGAAACTTACTTAGAAACTAGAGGCCTGGTGCATGACAGGGGCCTGGCTGGTGATTGGGGCCAATTGGGGCTGGCTGGGGGGAAGAGGGGAGGGAAGGGACCATGGGAGGTTGGCTATGGGAGTACACTGACCACCAGGAGGGCAGCTCCATTATTAGGCATTTGCCCCCTGGTGGTCAGTGCACATCAGAGCTACCAGCCGGTCATTCAGTTGTAAAGGTCACTAAGGCTTTTATATTATATACTAGGGGCCCCTCAGTATGGCCTTCACCCTCTCCAATCTGAGACCCCTCAGGGAATGTCCAACTAACTGCCTGTTTGTGCCCACACTTTTAACAGATAACAGCTCCATTGTTTCTTTCTCATGCTTAAAACCATTGGAATTAGTAGGTATTCAAAGTGTGTATACACTGCGAATATGGGAACAGAGCATCACCACTCCGCCCTCTCACTGTCATCTCACAGGCGCCCACCCTTAGCACCCAGAACACCCAGACACTCTCCAAAGGACGTGAGTGCATCAGAGGGGATGTGTGCACATCCTGTGGGGGTGTTAGGCATGCTGGGTTGATGGAAGTGCGGTGGAGAGGCGGGGGGAACTTGTACACGCCTTGGTTTGCAACTGTTGCAGGCGCGGGAGGGTGACAGTGTGCTGGGGGATGTTCCCACTCCAGGGGGGATGTGCACACCGGAGGCCTCTGGCTTTGCAGATCCACAAACCCCCGTGGTGCGGCCAGGAGGACATCAGTCTGGCCCACCACAGTGGCTGTCCCTGCAATTCTGCACCTTTTGGGTCAGGAGGCAGATCTTGTGCAGCCACTCCTGGGAGCTGATGGCCTGCAGGCGCTACTTTAGTTCAGCCTGCAGGCTCTGCTTGGCGCGCTCACAGCTGTCACCACCGCCATGTGGGGAGTATAGGCCGCCCTCCGCCGGCCTGCCTCCCCTGTCCAGAGGCTCTCTGTGCTTCTCACCTGCCCAGAGTGACTGGGGCTAGGCGGAAGCCAGGCACCCTGCCATGCCCAACCCTGGCCGATCCGCCCCTGTGCGAGCTGCCACCCCGCAGGGAAGGGTAACGGATCAGGTCCCGGGACTGCAGACAGCCTCAAGCACTGCCCCCCGCCCAACAGGGTCACAGATCCGGGTCCCAGACCGCAGACAGCCTCAAGCACTGCCCCCCGCCCAACAGGGTAACAGATCCGGTCCCAGACCGCGGACAGCCTTGCCCGCTGCTGCCCACCTTCAGGGCAAATTAGCTGCCATCTTGTTGCTTTAGGGTGGGGGTCCCGCTTGGGTGCCTGGCCAGCCTGGATGAGGGGATGATAGCTGTTTGCAGCTGGTCACACCCCCTTCAGGGTGGGGATCCTCACTAGGGTGCCTGGCCAATCTGGGTGAGGGGCTGAGGGCCGTTTTCAGGCTGGCGGGTGACTGAAGCTCCCAACCTCTCCTGTTTTTCTCTTTTTTTTTTAATTCTGGGATTTATTTACCTTCTATGGCTGTCACTGGAGCTGAGAGCCAGCTTTAGCTCTGAGGCCCGGCTGCAGCTCTGAGACCTCGGCTGCTGAAAGCAGGGATCTGGGTTTGTTCTATAATTGAAACAATTTTGCGGTCCTGCTGGCTGAAGCCCAGCTGGCTGAAAGCAGGTTTCTGGAGCTTGTTTAGCTTCTATACTTGCAACAATGTTTCTTAGAGTTGCAGCTCAGAGGCCAGCAGTGGCAGGCGGGGAACCTTGACTTCCTCCGTCACTGGAGCAAGCAAGCTTCCTGTTCGCATCAGCTGCGTGGCTGCCGGCAGCCATCTTGGTTGGCAGTTAATTTGCATATCCTGCTGATTAGCTAATGGGAAGGGTGTCGGGGTTATGGTCAATTTGCATGTTTCTCTTTTATTAGATAGGATAGATATCCTCACAAAAGGAATTCAGGAAGAATTTGTGTGCAGATGATATTTGGACTGGGAGGAGTTCCTACATGATAACTTAGATATAATGGGTCAATGTAATGCAGCTAATACTAGATCATGCAAATATTTTGTGACATAGTGAAATCTTTTACTAACTTTTAAATATTTTTGGTTTATTCTGAAATTTCAACAGTAATTCTGAGACATGTTTTTTAGTTTGCTCTATAATAGAGTACTTCAACTTATTTAATGTGTGAGGACCCTAGTTTCCACAACTACTTATTCTTTTAAATGGTCTATCAAAGAATAAGTTGTGACAGAACAGGGATATAATTATATTTGTGCTGACAAAGTAATGGTGCCTGTTATATTCAGTGATGGGGTATGAAGAGTCCCTACTATTGACTGTAGCTACACTTAATGGCTGTGAGGTCCTATTTTTCTAGAGAAGCAGAAGGATAAAGGCACACATATAATTATCACTGGGACATGAAAAAATGCCCTATTCTAGTAATGACATCAAATGCAGTGTTTTTAGACTGGGCACAAAAGTAGCTTAACATCAAAATGCCACACAATCAGTATAAGGACTCAAAGTCATTCTCCTTGTGGTAGGGTTTTCACGTGGCAACTACAGAATCAATGCATCACATAAAAATGGAGTTAAAATAAAATTATAGAGGAAGAAAATCATTGTAAACTTTGTCAGCAATCATATTTTTTAGAGATCAAGGAAGTAGCCCAAATCCCATTCCTGACATAGGAATTTGTTTTAGATCTGGCATTTTCAAAAAGTCACCATCCACTGAAAAAGAGTCAAATTTTGTTATTCCTTCTCTAGAATATGCCTTTCGTTTATTAAATGAGTTGAGACAATATTTGTCATTTAGAAAGCACAGATTTCTATTTACAAAGTACAATATTTAACAAAATAAACACCCACTCTTTAGATATTTGAAAATGTAACAGCCAAGAACATTTAAGCCAGTCAAGTTACTGTGTCTAAAAAATTAAATCTTTTTTTTTACTAATATATTACATTTAACTTCTACTTAGCTCTACTTTCTCTGAACAGATGCATTCCTGTTCTAAGTGATCAGTTGGTTACTTATTGCAATTAAAATAATTGAAAATATTAAAATTTGCCCAATTTCTATTTTAAATTATGAAATATATAAAATAAATATTATTTCCCTTTTCTAAAGAAATATGAAGATAAAACTTTCAGTTTTCAGAGACATTTAGATTAATTTATTGTTTTTTCTTTTTAATAAATAAGAAAATTCTATAATATCAAATATAAGCAGTGTCATTGTTCAATATTTCTGTTATCTACTCTTTTATAGGTGATTTCTTGTGAATAGCAAATCTTTTAATATTAATATAATTCTGTTATTCATGCTTTAAGAAACTTGCTTTATTGTTTTTCTCTTCTGACTGTTCCAAGTATATTATGAATTTTTTTCCAGCTCTGGATGATTTCGTTAACTAGGAAAATGCTACAGTAGTGGCTGATCTTATTATATGTGACTGTTTCAATATTGCTTCCATCTAAATGAATGTTCACTGTAATATATGTCAGATTCCTTAGCTTATGGGTTCATTGTCTCAAATTACACTGCTATTATGATGAACCATACTAATTAAATATGTTTTTATTAAATTTCCAAAATTCAAATTAACTCAGAATATTTGTAATAAATGTGTGTTGTTAGTGTTGCAATTAAGAAACATATCATTTTATCTATGTCAATATCTACTAAAAAGATACTTCATTATGTATAATTTTTTGGGAAAGTAAATAAATATGTAGAGCAGGAATATGGCAGACATAATAAGATGTACTTGTAGATTTAAAATAGTATTTCATATTTAAAAGCTTATTTTTGGCTGAACATTTTAAAACTATACTTATCTCTCCAAATTTTATAAAAAGTGAAAATGAGTATCAACAAAGCATGATTATATAATGATTAATTTTAAAAATTATTTCCATGATGTATTTTACCACAATAATTTTTTAATAATTTCTCATTAATTTTTACTTCCTCTTTAGATAAATAGAATACTGTATTATAGAGTGAAGAAAGGTGGACCTAAACTGCAAAGTAGTTGCCCCCTTTTTTCAGAATTTAGTCATTTGTGTAAATTACTAAGATGTAGGTTTTCCCATTGTGTAGGAAATCACTTTGATGTGGTGATATCCTCCAACTAATGTACCAACTAAATTATCCCAGATACTTGAAGATAAAGCTCATGCATCAAATGAATATGCTCAGATAACATGACATTAAATCAATTTCAAATGGAGTGAAAAATGAAGTAATAGAGATGTGTAAGCCTACTCTTGGATCGGGTAGGAAGAGAGACTACACTACTGAATCTGAGTTACAGAATTCTGAGTTTTATGTACATCAGCCTCTCTCAAATCATGGTCATGATAAGAGGACTATAGTTAAGATTAAAACAAGGGGGCTCAAAAAGATAAACAGCCTCAGAAAGCCAGCGTTGTTTAACAAAAAATAATTTATTCTCCTTTCACAACGTTCCATAATTACTAGGCTGGTGTGTCAGGAGGGGGGCAGCAGCAGCAGCACAATTCACTTAGGTTCCCTTAAGTTATTTGATTGAAAGTCCTTGGTAACCTTGAGGCAAAGGAGAACAATATGGACTACATTATAGTACAAGTTGGTTTATTTGTAATACAGAATGCCTGTACATGCACAAAAAAATGTTGATAAAAAAACAACCTTTAAGGTTGTTAAATTTCAGCAATTTTATTAAATGACAAATAGTACAGAGACTATGCATCATCTTTGCTGATGGCATAATCTCAATGAGTTAATTTGTAAATTTTGCAGGCTAAATGACAACACAATATTCACAGCTGGTCATTATGTAAGAAACAGGACTTTGAAATGTGTGTTTCATTTTGGAGAGGTATCCAAGAGCACATGTCCTTCAAGTTGTTGAAGCGGACAAGAAGTAAAAGCAGTGACTGTGAGACTGTCTTTAACAATGGTCTTGTTTTTTCTCCTCTCTGAAATCTCTGTTTTTTAATTCCAGTATTTAGACAATTTATCTATTGTGTCATTTATATAGATATATAGCAATAATCTACTATTACTATTTACCATCTTTATAACTGCTTTTTACTTATTGCATTTGCTCATTTTTTCATTTTTTTCTCCTCTTTCTCTAATTTTTTTTTAATGAACTATTTTATATAATTTCATTCAATCTCCTCTTTTCCTAGATCATTTACACTTTTGAAAAAACATATTTAGTGGTGTCTCTGGAGTTTACAACATACATTTTTAAATAATCTGAGTCCACTTTGAAATAAATTATACTACCTACAATAGTATAACATTATTTCTTCTTTCTTACATTGCTATTATTCATTTCACTTATCCACCAACTATAATCATCTGATACATTGTCATTATTTTTGCTTTACAAAAGGAATTATTTTTTAAGCCCATTGAAATAAGAAAAATAAGGATTATTTACCTTCATTTATTTCTTCCCCTAAGCTCTTCTTTTCTCTATGCAGATACAAGTTTCTCATTTATAACATTTTCTTCAACCCAAAGGAACTTCCTTGAACATTTCTTGCATAGCAGTTCTACTAGCAATGAATTCTCTCAATGTATATGTGAGAAAGTCTTTATTCTTCTTCACTTTTGAAGTATACTTTTACTGGGTATAGAATTCTAGAATGTTGGCTTTTTTTTCTTTTTCTTTCAACACTTTACAATTATTTCTTCACTCCCTTCTTGTTAACTTGGTTTCTAATGAGAAGTCCATTGTATTTATTATTCTTGTTCCTCTATAGGTTTTTTTTCCCCTCCCTATTTTGTTTAAAAGTTTCTCTGTCATTAAATTTCCGTAGTTTGAACATGATACTGGTATACGTGAGTGTGCAATGTTGTTGTTATTCCTGCTTGGTGTCTCTATGCTCCCTGTATCAGAAATTTGGTGTGTGTCATTGTTTTTTGGAAAGCTCTTGGCCATTATAACTTTCAGTATTTCTTCTGTTCTTTTCTCTTTCTTTCCCTTTGGTATTCTAATTACATTCTACTTATAAATTTATTTTAGTTTGGTAAATTTCCATTGACCTATTGTCAAAATTAAGGGTTTTTTCTTTAGCTATGCTGAGACTACTGATGATCCCTTTGAAGACATTGTTTATTTCTATAACTGTGTTTCTTATTTTTAGCATTTCCTTTTGAGTCTATCTTATAAGTTTTCATTTCTCTGTTCATTACTCATGTTTTAAAATATTGTCTAACTTTTTCATTAGAGCCCTTAACATATTAATCACTGTAATTTTAAGTTCCCTGTCTGA
Organism: Myotis nattereri; assembly: GCF_964212035.1. NCBI lineage: Eukaryota > Metazoa > Chordata > Mammalia > Chiroptera > Vespertilionidae > Myotis > Myotis nattereri. The sequence continues at coordinate 36,855,599 of NC_138076.1, read as the reverse complement.
TACTCCAAAGTCTGAGCCATATCTACATTGCATTTTGGTGACTGCTTTGACTTTTTCAGATTGAAAGGTATGTATGTATATTTGTATGTATGAATACAATATATGTATTTATGTCTTTCAGCGTATCTTGAAAATTTCTGTTGAAAGTGAGCCCTGTTATTTTGGATCATAGATATTGATGTAAATAGGCATTTTTTTCATGACGATTTAGGTTAATGTGGCTAGAAGTTGGGTTATGTTCAATGTTTGCTCTAGTTCATACCAGTGGTTTCAAATTCCAATTCGGTCCTTGTTTTTGCCTGCTCTCTAAGATTTGAGGCTTTCTGTGTACGGATTCTCAGAGAGAGTGTGCAGCTCACAGGACTTTCAGTGGTAATCCACTATTTATCTGGAGCCTTGTTGGGTGTGGTGAACAGAAAACATTTTATAATCTTCTGATTAAGTCTTAGTTTTTTAGTGGGCCTATATCTTAATCCTCTGGCCTTTAGAGATATTTGTTTCTCTTCCAGTGGTATAACTTTTCCCCTTTATTCTTTCCCTATCTGTAGCATTCCAAATTTATTTCTGGAAAACGCTGTCCCTCCCCTGCCACCCCCCAACTATGGTTTTTATGTCTTAATATCTCTCTTACTTGATAGAGGAAGGATTGAGGTGGCTGAAATAGAGGAAAATTCCCTTTCTTTAGCCTAGACAAAATTTCAAAATTGTGCTCCAGTAAAAGCCCTTTAACCTTTGTTATGGCTAAGTCTCTGGTTTTACTATACTGACACTTCCCTTCCTTTGACAGAGTCAAAGGGAATATTTCTGGGATTTTTAGCAGGAGAAACTGGTGAGTTCTTCAGGTAAAGAAAGTGTAGTAGCTCCTAAAACAGTGGCCCCAAGATTTTCTTAGGTTCCACATGCAGTCCCAAGCAATTTCTCAAAATTACCATTTAAGTGTCCCTAGAATTTTGTGGCTTTAAGAACTTTGGCTCCATGTAAGCAGACCATGGTTACTATGTCTCTCAACAGGGAGTATTGATTATTTTGGAGTGAAATCTTGAGAAATAAGATTGCATTATCAATTGCACATTGCAGCCAAAGTGCCTTCAACTAAATTAAACACCCTATAAGTGCTGGAAACACACATTATTCATCTTTATACTATTCAAAACACTTCATACTGAATCTTAAATTTAATAAGTTTTCAATATATATTTGATTGATTTGCTTGCTCAAGTCAATCTTTGAAGATAACTAAGATTTCTGTTTAAAGGGGTCAGGTAGTAGTCACACAGGCAAGACTAAATACTAATATCATCTTGTCATAATAGCTTATTGCTATGAGATTCATCAGTCTGTTCTATGTTTCCATGCCTGTGCATTGAGAGTCTGCCCACTGGTGGTCAGTGCGCATCATAGCTACTGGTCCAATGGTCCAATGGTTGAATGGTTGGATGGTTACTTAGGCTTTTATATATATACTAGAGGCCCGGTGCACAAAACTTTATGCACTCAGGGGGGAGAGAGGGGTCCACCAGCCCAGCCAGTGCCCTCTCGCAGTCTGGAATGACCACCTGTTGGCTTAGGCCCACTCCCCAGTGTAAGTTGGGAGTCAGACATCCCTCTGGCAGCCTGGGAGCCCTTGGGGGGATGTCCACTTGCCAGCAGAGAGCAGGCCTAAGCTGCAGTCAGACATCCTTAGCACTGCTGAGGAAGCGGGAGAGGCTCCCACCACCACCGCTGTACTGGCAGCCATAAGCCTGTCTTGTGCCTGAGCAGAACTCCCCCTGTGGGAGCGCACTGACCAACAGGGGGCAGCTCCTGCATTGAGCGTCTGCCCCCTGGTGGTCAGTGTGTGTCATAGTGACCAGTCATTCCCAGTTGTTCTGCTGTTAGGGTCAATTTGCATGTTACCCTTTTATTATATAAGATAGAGGCCTGGTGCATGGGTGGGGGCTGGCTGGTTTGCCCTGGAGGGTGTCCCAGATCAGTGTGGGGGTCCCACTGGGGTGCCTGGCCAGCCTGGATGAGGGGCTGAGGGCCGTTTTCAGGCTGGCTACACCCCCTTCAGAGTGGGGATCCCTGCTGGGGTGCCTGGCCAGCCTGGGTGAAGAGGCTGATGGCTGTTTGTAGGCTGGCCATGGCCCCCAGTCACCAAAGCTCCCAGTGGAGGCTGGCTGGAAGCAGGTATCTGGGATTTATTTATCTTCTATAATTGAAACTTTGTTGCCTTAAGTGGAGGCCACAGCTGGCCAGGGCAGGCGGGAAGCTTGGCTTCCTCCATTGCCGGGGGAACCAACCCTCCAGCTTGCTCTAGCTCCTTGGCTGCCAGCTGCCATCTTGATTGGGTTAATTTGCATATAGTCCCTCTGATTGGCTGGTGGGCGTGGCTTAGGGCATAGCAGAGGTGCAGTCAATTTGCATGTTTCTCTTTTATTAGATTAGATAGATTTTTTTCTATTATTTTAGTTCCATGATTATTGCTTTATAGATATTTGAAAGTAACATTGCATCTAACAATCCAATACTGTCCACTTATAATTTGACTATAGTCCCGGTGCACGAAATTTGTGCACAGTGGTGGGAAAAGGGTACCTCAGCCCAGACTGCACCTTCTCACAATCTGGGATCCTTCAGGGGATGTCCGACTGCCGAGACATCCCTCTCACAATCCAGGAAAGCTGACTCCTAACTGCTCACCTGCCTGCCTGATCACCCCTAACTGCCTCTGCCTCAGCTCCCGCCACCTAGGCTTTGTCTGGAAGGACGTCTGGAATGACATCCAAAAGGTTGTTCAGCTGTACAGTCTAATTAGCCTCTTACACTTTTATTATTATACATGAATTCCAAAGCAATCTCTTGCAATCATAGTTAAAGCACATTTTAAAGGAAGAAGCTTAGCTGAACCCTTACTAATAATAAACTAGAGCATATGATAGGTCCTGGAAGATTTCAACATTTTACTCTAAAGACCAGGTTTTTAGAACAGATTAGCATCTGTGATTACAGAAAATATTACAAAATTAATAGGATATTCATGTGAATTTTAAGTAATTTTAGACAAATTTTAAGATGCCGTTATTTTATTTTGCATTCTTATTGGTCATTTTAAGTAATCTCTACTATATACTACACAGAGTACTCACAAATTTTTTGTAAGACCCAAAACAAAAATATATTTCTATTTTATTTTTTCTATTCTGTGCAATTTATAAGAAGTATTTTCTTAAGCAGTACTTTAATGCTCTTTTTGTTATGCAATTTAGTTTAGTCATAACCATTATAAGGACAAGCAAAAATGTTAAGAGTCCATTGATATTTATTAATCCAAAATTTCTATCATTCCAGTATATAACTCAATTTATAATGGGAGAAGCCTTAAGATTGCTCATAATCCAGATGCATATATCTTAAACATAAGATAGAGTATTCTATTACATTTTGATATTTCTTCCAGTTTTACTAGTTTAAATGTCATGTAATAATAATAATAACAGTAATGCATCTGTAATGAAGTCCAAATTCAGCTTCTATATTAAAAATGAATCAGAAATCACACTTATGGCATTTGCATGTTGAAAAACAAAATAAAACAACACACACAAAAGAACACGGACACTCCCAAATTCCTTCCTGTTATAAAACTGTTTTACACTGATGACCTCAAGAAGTATCCTATGTAGTAAAAGGCTAATATGCAAATTATCCCCTCAGGAGTTTGACCAACTGGGAGTTCAACTGCTCACTATGACGTGCTCTGACCACCGTGCTCTGATGACAGTGAATTTTGGCAACCTGTGTAATTACCTTCTAGAGTTTCTTCAACATAAAGAATTAAATAAAGATGAATTATTAGTAGTAGTAATATTGTTTTACATTATACATTACCTGTAAAATGTGGACCAGCAGGCATTAGGAATTGTCAATGATATCCATTTATAATTTCTTTTTACTGTAATCTGTCTCTAGAGAAGGTTTTACATTGAATTTCAAATTAATTGCTATTGTACACAGTGTCTTGAGAGAGGTTTAAGAGAAGATTAGACTACATTTCCTATTTCCCATAAACATGACTTGAAATTATTTCAAAACCATTTTAAAAAAATGTTCAGAATCCTAAACTTATGTTATATTATATTTAACCTTGAAAACAAAAAAAAGAATAATATTTTAAAGATGACCTCAAAGCCTTTCTAGTGTTGGGGCCCAAGTTCAGGTCCCATGGAGCGTGTATTTCCACAGCTGCAGATGGTGGCATCACTCACACTTCATCAGCATCCAGATCTGTTCAACACACGTTCACCTATAGCATTGACAGCAGCCCTAGTAAGGAAATGGAAAACCCAAATATTTTTACAATGAAGATTGTATTTTTTTTCCAGAAATATAAATTCTTTAATATTTTATTTCAATAAATGGAATTTTAAAATAATTATTCTATACATAAAGGGTAAAAGCAGTTTATATTATCTCTAAGGAGAAATTTGGGGTGTAATTTATAAACAAAACGGAGACTACAAATAATCCTAAAGTTAGAGTAGATTTCATGGTTAAACTTTATTTTGAAAAATAGCTCACAGTGCCCTGGATCTGTAGCTTGGTTGGAGAATTATTGGATGATCCAGGGTTGTGGGTTCTATCCCTGATAGTGGCACATACAAGAATTGACCAATAAATGTAAGATGGGTGGAACAAAAATCAAAATTTTTCTCTAGCTCTTTAAAATAAAAACAAAAATAAAAAATAAATAGCTCACAGTCATTGGAATATGCACATTTTTACATTTGCACAAGGTCCAAGATTCCCCTTTTTAATAAACTTAAGACAATCTTCTTAGGAAATACTTAACAAAAATATTTATTTTTATTTTTATTTATAAATACCAATAGAGTAATATCTAATATGCAAATGTGTATATATATTTCCTTTATATTTACTATGTATTTATAAAGCTAATTAATTTTAATACACGTTGTGCATTAAATACAAGTATTTTATTTGATTATAATATGTAAATAAAAAATCAATTTTATTATTGCTATTTGTTAATTTGAAACATTCAAAGAGTAAATCTAATCCTATATAATGGAAGCCTAATATGCAAATTGTGCTTCAGGCAGTCGTTTGACCAAGAGTTTGACCAAAAGACTGGGAGTTCGACTGCTTGCTATGACGTGTGCTGACCACCAGGGGACGGCACGGAACATGGCAGGCATCGATGATGCACTGCAACCTCTTACCAGATACCTGGGGGCGGGGGTGACAGGGACGACGGAGGTGCAGTGAGAATGTGGGATATCTGCCGAGCTCGCTCTCACTCCCCCTGCTACCCTCCCCTGGGACACCCGGGCTCGTGTGCCGAGGAAGCCCCTGTGCTCTGGTGCCAGGCGCCCATTTGGAGCCCGCTCAGCACCCAAGCAGCCTCTTCCAGGTGAGCCAGGCCGCAGCCACTGGGACCGTAGGGGATGGTCAGAACCACCATAGGTTTGTGTAGGAGCCAGTCTACAAGGCCAGTGGGGAGAGAGTGCGCTGCCCTCCTGGTGTCCGTGCAGCCCCGCTGGGCAGCCCCGAGGCCCATACTGTGCCCCAGCCTGTGGCATCTGGCCACACTCACCACATCTCCATGTGGGGACTCGAGGGCTGTGACTCAGGGAGAGGGGGCCACATGAGGGCCCAGGGGCCTAAGTGCTGCCCAGGGCTCAGAGGTCAGCTAGGACCTGCCCTTACATGCCAGAGGCTTGCACTTCAATCACTGGCCAGGCCTAGGGACTGCACCCATGCACAAATTTTGTGCACCGGGCCTCTAGTATATCTATAAGATTTAAAACATGCTAGCTAAATTACTGATTTTCATCTTTGATTACAGAATAACTGTTAGAAATGTATCAGGAATAATAAAGAATTAGAAAAATCCAAAAGCTTAGATATGGATAATTGCCCTGGTTTCCAAAAAGGGAGAAAATAATATTTTAGAAGATAGAGACAAATCTGGTTATAACATTAAACTTTTTTTCTAAACAGATTCTGTACAGACTGTTATTTATTAAACATTTATATAACAGAAACCATTAATGATAAATCAGATAAACTAAGATCTCTCTTATGTAATTTGAGAGTAGAGTGACTGTGGACCCTCTCTGACAAAAGATGAACAAAGAATTTCACAATTTCCTTACAGACAAGCGGGACAAATATGGACCTGCTGGTAGTGGATTTGGATAAAGTTACTGCTAGATGAATAAATAAATAAATACACTAGGAAGATTTTACAAAGCTTGGTATTAATTATATTGGCTAATATTTTTATCAGTCATGTGGATTCTAATAAATAGGAAGGCATAATTTTAAATTAACAAGTCATAGAAATAAAAGAGTTTTAATTTACATTTTATAATAGATGTTTGATAAAGAAATACACCAACACTAATGGGATATAATTTTAGAAAGTCTAATGTAATTTTTTGCAGTTAGATTACCATGGTAGGTTGAATAATGATGCCTTTCTAATAGATGGCCAAGTGATACATAACCTCTGGAAGTTGTGAATATAATACTTTACATGGGAAAAGGACTTGGCAGTTGTGATAAATGAGTATCTTCAAATGAGGAGATTTTCCTGGATTATTTTGGGTGGGTCCAATGCAATCTCAAGGGTCCTTATATAAGGGAGGTGGGAAAGTCAGACTTATAGAGGGAAGATTTGTGGATGAAAGCAGAATTCAGAGAGGAGACAAGATGCCATGCTGCTGGCTTTTACAATGTGAGAACAGGCCTTGAGACAAGGAGCGTAGGCGACCTCCAGAAGCTGGAAAAACATGCACGCAGAATGACGCCTGGGGCCTCCAGAAGAACACAGTACAGTGGGCCCATTGGAGACTTCTTATCTCCAGAACTGTAAGAAGAATAAATTTGTATTGTTTGAAGACACCAAATCCATGGCAAATTGTTCCATAAGCAATAGGAAATTGCAAGTCAAATGAGTGAGTATTAAATGGGGCCCATACTTAAGCTGTTCATATGGAAAAGTTCTAAGTTCAATAATCATTCATTAAACATAGTATTCTAAGTATTTGACAATGAGGATAGAAAGGTAAACTAAGGATCTGCCTTCAAGGATCTAACAACCAACAGCAGTTACTTCTAGTGTGGTGAGTCTGGTGGAATTACAGGGTCAGGGGAAAGACAGAAAACCCAGGTGGGTAGACAGGAAGTGGTCAGTTGTGCAGGAGGTACTAGGTTCTGGGGAATACATAAGTAACAATACAGAGAGAAGGGTTTTTCAGGCTAAGAGACTAGCATGGATAAAGATTCCAAGATATGAAACAGCTCTGAGTATGTAAGGAAAATACGCAGTCTGCCATTCCTTGAGCATAAATTATTTGTGAGTAGTGGCCTGAAATGAGGCTGAAAAACATGTCAAAAGTATGTGCAGGTTGCCTGAATTCTATGTTACAGATGATGGAAGTGACCAAAGATTTTAAAGAGGTGAGGATCAAATGTCTGTTTTATATATTAGAGAAGGAACCCCAATAGTGGAGAATGCTTGAAATTGGGAGACCCAAATTGAAGGCTATAGCAATTGTGCAAGTCAGGAATGATAAAGCCCTACCTTAAAGCAGTGATAGTAATAAGGGTAAGGAACAGTTTTGAGAATAAACAGGTAAAACTGAGGAAACCAGTGATTAATTAGATTTGGATGAATGTTCTTTATTATAGGATAACTCTGAGTTTTCTAACTATTCAACAGATCATACATAAATTTGGGAAGAGTAGAAGAGAAATAATATTAATGAATTCATATTCTGAGGGAAATAGGATGTATTCAGTTTTTGAAATAAAAATTTTAGATGTCCACTGGATACCCAAGTGAAATGTTTGGTGAGAAGATTTATACCTGTACTTGAATTTTTGTGAATATAACACAAAGATTGTGGATGGAAATTTTAATGTAACATAAGTAAGGGGATGGATATAATTGCCAAAATAAACAAAGCTATGGATAAGAAAAAAAGAGGGAAAATAAGATAAACCAAAGAATTCCAACATTCATTGTGAGGAGAATAAAGAAAACCAGTAAGGTAGAAAATTTCAGAAAAGAGGAATGTAATGAATGTAATAAAAATCAAAGATTTTGAAACTTTAATAATATAATGAGTAGTAAAAAGCATTAAACAATTTTAGTAAATTAAAAATTCTCAGATTCAAGGACATGGATTATTTAGCTTATGATGATTTTAATAGCTTCATATGAATGGAAGACATGAGGCAAAAGTGGCTCAGAATTGAGGGAATTTTTAACAGTGAATGTAGTCCATTCTGTGGAGAATTGTGGCTGAGCATGAAAAGAAAGAGATAGAGTGATATTGATGATGAGAAGCAATCAAGGGGGTGTTTTCCCCTTTTATTTACAGAATAAAAGATATATATTTTTATTATGGGGAAGGCAAATAAATTAATATGAAATAATCAGTAGAAAAGGGAAATTTAAAAATAGAAAGTGAAAAAACAAATTCCCCAGAAGAGGAATAAATGTAGGTATGAAAGGATTGATATTGACTGGAATGAGAGTGAAAATGAACCTGACAATGAAGATAATGAGAAGGAATAATGATTCTGATGGGTGATGGTGGGAAATGAAGATAGTTCATGTGTCAGTTCTTTAACTCTCTATAGGAGTGAGATCCTTACTCTTTAAAGGGGGAAGTTAGATCATCTCTGTAGATAAAAGCTGTTAGTAAAACACAGTAGTCACTAAAGATAAATGGAAATTTAGCTGGAAGAAAAGACAAAGGGATTGACAATAACAATAGTGTTTCATAAGGTTGGGAATGAAAGTGTTGTGAGTACCTCACCAGTGACTGAATTGTAGGAAGCATCAGATAAGAGAGAAGGAAATCATGGAATTGGTTCAGAGTAGCAGTCTTACAGAATGGTCGTATCAGGGTTAAATTTAACTGCACATAACTGGAAAATATCAAGTAAGTGACAAAACTATTAGGATTCAGAGCACTAGGTGATCTGAAGTTTTTGACTGGAACTTTAATGCCAACACCGTGCCTGGAGACAAGCTTTAGGCCATCTGAGAGGATTCTTCTCAGAAGTTGCTTCTTGTCGGGATTCTTGGAAATGTGGCCTGTGAAAAACTACATCATTGACTTGACAAGAAGTTCAAACATCTGAGGTGGCAGCCAGAAAAATGAATACTATTTTAGCCCACACTAGTAGGGATTGAGTCTGTAAAATATACTATGAAAAAGAAAATACTTAGCAAGACCATGTTGAAATTTTGTACTCATTTTTAGACATCACATTTTGAAATAGGAGGCTGGCTGATCAGGAACTATCTGAATAAGAGTGGCTGTAATGATGAGAGATCTGGGAAGAAAAGGCTAGGACTACTGAATATAGAATAAGGAAATAAATGGGGAAAATGATTAGCTACTCTTCCATATTGAAGTGATAACACATACACTTGATTAGATATATTTGCTGTAGCTCCAAAGGAAAGATTCAGAACCACTGTATGGAAATTATGTTGATTCAGGTTTAAGCATAAAGATAAAACTTCTGGCAATAGTACAGTTCCCGTATTGAATAGGTTTATTTATGAGGCTGTGAGCTTTTTAGCACAGAACTATTTGAAGTAGAGGCTTGTGCATGTCAGTCAATAATGTAGTGTGTGGTAGACAAATTCCTGAAATGGACAGGAAGTTAAATTAGAGTTCCATCAAAAATATTTTCTACCTGCCTCTTATATTCGAGATACCATCTTTCTCCACAAAAAGCTTTTTAGAGTTAGTTGCATATATTAATATCTCTAAATATGTGCTATTGAAATATGACAGACTGAACATTCAGAGATATGAGTTATACTGCTGATTTTGATTTAGCAAATGAAATCTGAGAAAGTTATTTAAACATTCTGCATCTCATTTCTTGTATTCCTATGAATCTACAGTATATTAGTTTAGTAAAAACAAGCATTTTAAGAAATTGTTACTTTATTTTGTATTGATATAATAGAATATCAAAACAAAACTATACACATGCACATGGGTGCACACATCCACATACATATTTACTTGTATGCCTATTTCTTCCTTCGGACTATAAAGCTCTCAAGGATTAAAGAGGGATCTTATTCATATTTTGTTCTAATAGCACTTACTACAGTACCTTATGTATAGTAGATCCTAAATAAATGTTTCTTAACTTAATGTGACTGATGCCTTATCCCACAGACGCCACATGCAGGCGGGGTTCTTAGTAAAATAAATTCAGTTAAAGAACATTCCTGACGAACTGGTTTGGCTCAGTGGATGGGACATCGGCCTGCGGACTGGAGGGTCCCAGGTTCGATTTCGGTCGGGGGCATGTGCCTTGGTTGAGGGCTCATCCCCCCGGGGCGGGGAGGGGAGTGCAGGAGGCAGCTGATCGATTTCTCTCATTGATGTTTCTAGTTCTCTGTCACTCTCCCTTCTTCTCTGTGGAAAATCGATAGGATGTGAAGAAAAAAAAAAAGAGCTTTCTAGATTTTACTTTGGTTGGGGAAAAAGTAAGAAGAAACTCCTAATGGAATGCAAACTGATATATGAATAGAACATTTTCTATGAAGATGATTTCAGTGAGCTACTTGGCCATGTGAGATGGTTCACATCTCTATTGGAATAGGTTTGCTAGCTACTCTTAGGTTAAGTATATTTATTTGTATGTTTATATACTATTCAAAGTGGATGCCTGTCTTCTGTTTCAGCCTGTTCCCTAAACTCTACCCTAAAACTTGGAAGGACACTTGGTTTTTCTTCTTCATCATTACTGGAAGGCAGAGTTGAATATTGAAAAAAATTGCTGTGTTTTGAGTGAGATAATCATAGATTCTACCCAACATCCCTCACTTTCCAAGTGTGATTTTAAACAAAGCAATAGAATTCTGTAGAACCACTTTCCTTGTCTATTCAATGACCACAATGACATAGCCCTACTAGTATTTTTCTTAGAATAAAATGAGACATTGAATATAAAACCAACCAGTCCAGTACCTGGCACAATCCATGTTTTCTGGGGGCAATGGGGGAAAATGACAAAGTTTAACTCACACAATTTAAGGTTCAGAGGATGATTCTCAGATCCCTGCCTTGCTAGAAAATGTGGACTACTCTGCAAATGGTTTGAAGTGTAGGTGTATTTTGGAATACAAACCTGTACTTAAAAAATTTATGATTTATTTTCTCTCTTCCTGTAATATACATGTTTTTTTTCTGGTTTTATTGAACAATTTGCTCTCAATTTTGCAACATAGATTACATTTTGCCTTAAGGCCATTAACTGAGAAAAATGTTATGAATTCTTTATAAGCAATTTATCGTTTCCTTTTTAGTGCCTTAATACATTTTTTTCTATCAATAGAGTCAGTTTATCTACTTTAGCAGTTATTTAATCATTTTTCTTGCACATATTTTTTTTCAGATTTACTTGAATTATCATTGGCAAGTTTCCTTAGAATATTTGTAATTTTCATTCTCTACTAGATGTCTAAAATGAAGTCTTTTGAAAAAATTGGCCATTCCTAAGCTTTCAACATTTTTCTGTTTGGATTATGGGTGCTAAATGTCATTGTTATTTAATTGCACGATATATCCTGCTTTGCACAATTCATTCTCAAAATTTTCATAGTGTGATTTTCCTGAAGGCTGGTGTCATAGCCTTCACAGATCTATTTTACACTTTAGGACACTATAAAACCACTCCTTATCCTTAATTGGTGAACATGCTTTGAGAACCTCTCTTGTTTCCACTTGATTAGGCAACAAAGTGAACAGAAGGGCGATCTTAACTGTGTCTCTTTCAGAAAAAATGACATTTCTGGTACTGTGAAAAATGGATTATTCTCCTTTATGGACTAAGTGTTCCAAGTATTTCTTCTATCTGGAATAAAAATACATTTCTGTCAAAATTTTCACATATATCAGTTTTGTATGCACAAAATAAGATGGATTTGCTAAATTAAACAATTCATCTTAAAATTTAATGAAGTGCTGATGAGAGCTGTTCAAATGATAATCTGCTCATGCATCAAGCCTCTGATAATATATTAAAGTGCAGATTTTTATATTCATATTTTCGAAAAATTCTACTTTTTTACATATTACAGGTTTTATAAAACAGTTTACTTCTCAAAGGTTGATACATTTGATTCAGATATGATTTTACTAGTACACATATGAGATAATCTCAACTATATAATAAACTAACATGTTAAAGTCCATAGTTCTTGAACTCTTATCTTTATTGAATTGATGGATAATGATTTTGCTATTCCCCAGAATAAATACTTTTCTTATGTATCTCTATAAAACACGGATGGAATTTACAATTCAAATTTTAATACAGTTCTTTATTTTAAAGGCAAGTTCTAATCAATCCTGAAAAAAATTATTTAGCATTTCCCAAAAATCATGCATTAGTCTACTCAAATTATCTTTTTCCTGTCTACCTACAGTAGCTGAGAGCCTGCCTGATTATATTAAGTTAATTTAAAATTCTGTTCATTCTCTTCATAATTATTTCTACAAACATTTTTTAATCTACATTCAGAAGAGGAGAGAGGAATATGCTTTTCATACAATTAATTTCCTGCATTTGATTTGAAAAGAAACAATGAAATTTATTCTTCACTAATTTTTCAAACATGTTGTTCTGCCTGGAATTATTCAAAAGAGAGCTGTGTATTCAAAGAAGTATCACTAGGAATGCAGTAATACACTGCTTTTCTAACTGATTTTAATAGTTGTAGTCACCTGATGCGGAACAGCCATATAAAAATAAAATGAGGATCTAATACATACTTCAGTGGGCGCTCTAATAGCTAAAAAAGAAAATGCATGTAGAACTCCTATGTACTCAAGAATACAACATTTAACAGTCACATTAGCATTCTATAAACTACTGATATAGATTAGAAGACAGAGTTATTAAAATATTTAATGAATTTGCAGAAACTTTTAACTGGCCTGGGAAAGCCAGTGAAAGCCTTAAGTATAAAGCAGCCAGTGCATTTGTATAAAATATGCAAAGTTCTTGTGGTAGACTGAATAATGGCACCAAAGATAGCTAGATCTTCACCCTAAGAAACTGTGGATATGTAAATTTGCATGGTAAAAGGGAGTTTACATATGTTAGAATCTGTACATTAGGAATCCTGAAATGAGCAGGTTATTCTAGATTAGCCCAGTTAGGCCTGATGTAATCTGGAGAGTCCTTATAAGATGTAGACAGAATAATCAGATCAGTTAGTAATAGTAGATCTGATTATGGAGCAGTATGAGGAAGGGGTCATGCATTAAGGTATGCATCAAAGAATGCTTCTAAGGAACCAGCCCTACTGGTGACTTTAATAGCCCAATCAAGACTAACTTTGGACTTCCACTCTTCAGAACTATCTGATAACAAATCTATATTGTTTTTAAAACATTAACTGCATGGTAATTTGTTTCAGCAGTAACAGAAAACAAATAGAGCTCTTTTAAAATATCTTCTTGCCCTAACCCGTTTGGCTCAGTGGATAGAGCGTCAGCCTGCAGACTCAAGGGCCCCAGGTTTGATTCCGGGCAAGGCCAGGTATCTTGGTTGCGGGCACATCCCCTACAGGGGGTGTGCAGGAGGCAGCTGATTGATGTTTCTGACTTTCTATCCCTCTTCCTTCCTCTCTGTAAAAAAAATCAATAAAATATATTTAAAAAAAATACCTTCTTACTGAAATAGGGAAGGTTTAGGACCAATTCTTTCAAAAAAGTACAATATACCAAAATTGTTTTCCATACTCATTTAGTGATTTCATGTCAACTACTGGTTGCACATACACACAAACATGCTCACGTACACACATAGAGGAACCCAGGTGTTTCAGCTTTGTTTTGGTTTGTGGATCAGCAAACTATGGCCTGCAATTCAAATCTGCACAACCAACTGCTTTTTACAGCAGTGAGCTAAGAATGTTTTCACATATAAACATTTGTAATCTACATGAATATAGGCAACACCAACTTTAAACACCGTCTAAGTGAAATATTAGTCCCTTAAAATGAGTTTATTCATTTCATTGGTAGATTTGTTTTATAGAAAAAAGTTTTACTTAATTATTTTTATTTTATCTTGAATTTTCTCAAAGAAGACATTGTGAAACTATTTTTTATTCTGTAAGTACTTATGTAATATTTTTGATTTTGCTTCTTGGCTTGCAAAGCCTCATGGCTCTTCAGAGAAAAAGTTTGTTGGCACTTGAGCCAGCTAATAGATCCACATTAAGGCAAGACATTCACAGCATGTAGTCCCTCTTTTCTTGTTTCAGCATATGATGGTATTACATGCAATTCCTAAACGTGTGCTAACGGAGAAATCAAAAAAAAAATAATACCAGCCAGTATTCTAAGGAAGCATTATAATATATTCTTGGGGTGATTGAAACAAGAGATCCTGTTGAAAAGCTTGCTTTTAGAAGGATTGTAGAGAATGAAGGTTCTTAAGTGATAAGTAATGAGTTTAGATTCAGGGGTAAGTCACTGAAAGAGGCAATTTTGAACACCAATGAATTTGAGCATAACTCCTTTCCTATGGCAATAGTTGAAGCTGCATATTTCAGGGATCGTGTTTAATGAAAAGGTTCTTCGTTTTGAGACTACAGGTAAAAGAGGAACGGTGTCACAAACCTGCTACCACTCTAAATTCCTTTCAATGCTTTCTTAAAAGGCTGCCCTCAAACTGGCTATAGACTGAGTAATGCTGACTGAGGAAGCAATTCCAGAGGTAGAAAGAAGTGCGTTAGAAATCAATTTCCTTTTTAAAAGTATTCAATGAGCACTGAGGAAAGTTTTAGGAGTTACTGGTAGGAGATTAAATATTGAGTGATCTCTGTCTGCATGTCATTAACCATCTTGTCTGGGCCAAGATCATTGAACTAGTGATATTTTATAGAAATAGGCCATATTTCTAGGGACTCAGCAATGCCGCCTATATACAGGAAGCTACAGAATATAATACCTTAAAGAATGTAAATTTAATAAAAAAAAAATAGTCATTGAAGATTTGGGGAGCATTTGATTGTTATACAATTTGTAAATTTCTGTTACCTGGTAACTTTTCAGCACAGGGCTACAGATATAGAGATAACAGTTTGTTATTTGTTCTATCTGTTTCTAAACCAGCACCAGCAGCCTGGCTATTGAGCACATGAAATGCAGCTATCTAAGTTGATATGTCTCGAAAATGGAAAATATACCTGAGTTCAAGCTTAGGATAAAAAAGGCAATAAAAGCACTTTATTAATTTATATTGACCGCATATAGGTGCGTAATATAGACCGCACATCATGCAGATATTAGGATTGGTGCCATATGTGTACACTGAGCCTTTTGTGATTGCAGTGCATGTAAGTTTGTCATCTCTGCTTGCTTAATTTTACTATTTAGCTGTCATTTATTATTCATCTTTTAGATTTGTACTATTTATCTTATTATATGTGTCTATATTGCATTGTAAAGCCTTTTTGAAATGAGGCATAGTATAGACATAGTATACACAAACATAAGATAATGAATACATTTTGAAAGTACATAAGCATTGAAATTGTGTGTGTGTTGTCTGTTTAAAATAAAAATCAATAATTTATTTGCATTTGCAGGTAACTCATCTCTAGTGGAAAATATTGCCTAGTACCAGGAGGAGAAATGTGAACATTAGAGCTAAACATTTTAAAAATTTCTAGATGCTAACTTCAGGTTATTGAGCATACTACCAGCCACTCATTCATATTGTTTTAGTTGGAAAAGGCAATCTCAGATTCAATCAGGGATAGAAAAGTGGCCTCTTTGTGAGATCAATTACTTTAGTCATCGAAAAGGTCAATGGCATCTGCCCTTTTGCAAACCACTTATGCAGCACGAGGGGCAGAACATCTGTGGACATATCTTCCTGGCATTTCTATAAATAAATCATCTTGTTAAGAGGCATGGAAAGCAATGAATTTTTATGTTAGCAAAGCAAAGATGATTTAGAACACTGTAAAAAAGTAAAGTGAGTCATTTCTAATTTGAGGAGTAATCAAAATGGCGTACAGTCAGAAGGATTACTGAGCTTAAGTTTTCAAATAATTAATTCTAAAAATATTTTTTTCATTTCTTTCACCATTGCAATACAGAAAGTGTTTAATTTCAGAGAGATGATGCATCTTTATTTTGATAGTCAATATAAATGTGGATGATTTTAAAATTAAAAATTTATAATTTTGAATGTTTTCCTTTTTTAAAAAAATGTGTGCTATTAGAAAAGTGTAGAAGTAATATAAAAAATAGCTTGTTTGTAAATATATCATCCTTTGCATGATTAGAAACTATTTAAAAGTTTTTTAAAAATTTATATTGTGTAAACATTTTAGGTATGCATATGCCAAAAGTTAAAAGGTAAAAGTTTCTATACTTCTTGTCATACATAATGTCATTTAATATTCTAACAATTTGAAAATATCCTTCAGTTATAGTTGAGTAATTTCCTGACTTAACGAATGTAATCTTGGCTTGAATTTCCTCCATATCATGTTATCTTGAAAAATAAGAACATATTGTTATAGTTTCTTTTTAGTGTAAATATATCCACATTTATTAAAAGTCAAGGTTACACTAGGAATATACAAACATCCTATTCATGTTCTTACTTTCAAAGATGAATATTACAGGCTTATCTTTTTTGTTATTATTGGAAATTTGATCTGATGACCTCCTATCAAGGCATTGTATATAGAGAGTTTTCTATGCATGTTTAAAAGTATTCATTCTCTACAAAACAAATGTGCAGTAATTGCTATTATGAATGCAGTACTATAAAAATAACATTATTGAGCCCAGCTGGAGTGGCTCAGAGGTTGAGCATTGACCTATGAACCAGGGGTCAGAGTTAGGTTCCTGGTCAGGACACATGCCTGGGTTTGGGGCTTGATTCCCAGTAAGGGGCATCTAGGAGGCAGCAGATCAATGATTCTCTCTCATCCTTGATGTTTCTATCTCTCTCTCCCTCTCTGAAATCAATAAAAATATATTTAAAAAATAAAAATAAAATGAAATTTATATAAACCCAGAAGCAATCAAATGTTTTTCAGCATCTACACTGTTTAACTTTCTAAGTTGCCATGTGTGCTGTTCTGCTGACATTGTTACAAAAGGAAGAGTCTCCCATATGTGTGAAATATGAAAGATACATTGTGCAATTAGCACACTGGTAAGTACTGAAGACACCTCCTATCCTGCTCAGAAGCAGCAAGGCTTCACACCGATTTCATCTTTGACCTTTTAACTTGGCCATTCTTTGGGGGATTCTGTGTTCTGACACCTGTTATCTTAGACCTCCACCAAGACTGTAGGTCCCCTTCCATGGCTGTCAATTGGACATCAGATTGTAGCAATTTTTAGCTACTATTAACTGAGTCTTGATTTAAATGTTTGACCCGTGGGTCAGAGGTCTATTACTCATCCCTGGAGCAGTTCAGTCTCCTAGTTATTATGTGTCATTTAGTAGGCTTGATTCATGCACATATCTCTTAGCAACATCAGTAGAAATTCTATGTGGGGATCAAGAGTGATGAAGGGCTCAAATTTTACTGCAGATATACAATAGAAAAGCTGGATTAGTTCACATTGATTAAGAAGAGGGATCTATGTGCATATAAAAACCAATATAGTCATAGCACCAACTACACATGATACAAACACATAGTTTTATAGGAGTATAGAACATGAGAAATTTTTCTTGCTCTCTAACATAACCATTATGTGTATGTATGTGATCTATGCCACTTTTAATTTTAATTTTCTAGAAAAAGTATCTCTATTTCAACAGGCTTTTTACTAAAACATGATTATTACAGGAATTGCTTTTGCAGCAAAGATATTATTTATTCAGGTAAAATAATGCAGTATATTATAAAGCTTTGAGACAATATTTTTGAGCAATAAGCATTACTAGTTATATGGATAGTTCGGGGAAATGCATTCTATTAGATTAGTTTTGTGTATGAGGAATAAAGCCACAGAGTTTATTAAAAAGTAGAAATACAACATTTAAGAGGCATAGAGAATACATTAATTTATATTCAGGGCTGTATCAGAGAGCAATAATATGAACAAAATGTTTCTCTTTTTATTGAGGGGACATAGTGTAGCTTTGGTAAAACCGAAGTAAGTTAGATCTAAGAATATGTTAAAGAAAATGATGGTTAATTGCTAGCTAATAAATAATGGTAATAATAACAGCCTGCATTTATTCAGGGCTGATGATGAGCTAGGTATTATTCAAAGCACTTAGCATGCATTAACCCACTTGAAATTCAAAAGGCACAACAGAACAAACATGAAGCAGTTACCATTGTTTGCCCCAATCTTAAAGATGAGACAGGTGCCTCATGGATAAGATAAATCATTTGCCCAGGATTATATTGCTGGTCCATCGTGGAGCCCAGATTTGAATGCAGGCAGTTAGCTGCCAGGGTCTAAACCAGCCATGGGCAAACTACGGTCCGCGGGCAGGATCCGGCCCATTTGAAATGAATAAAACTAAAAAAAAAAAAAGACTGTACCCTTTTATGTAATGATGTTTACTTTGAATTTATATTAGTTCACACAAACACTCCATCCATGCTTTTGTTCCGGCCCTCCGGTCCAGTTTAAGAACCCATTGTGGCCCTCGAGTCAAAAAGTTTGCCCACCCCTTGTCTAAACTCTTAACTTCTACTTCAGACAGTTCTGCATTCTTTAGACTATAACAGAGTTACCATACCTAAAAATCAGTCTCATCATTTCTTCCAAACCAATTTCCTAATCCTGATTTTCCAATTTATATTATCTATATACTAGAGGCCCGAAGTAAGAAATTTGTGCAAGAGTAGGCCTTCCTTCCCCCGGCTGCCGGCACAGTCTTCCCTCAGCACCCGGGACCTGGGCTTCCCTGGCAGAGGGAGGCCCCACCCACCCACTGCAGCCTGCCGGTCAGTGACCTGGGCCTCCCTCTGCAGGGTGATCATGGGGCAATGGCCCCAGCCAATTGCATCACACCCACCTTGGCTGGCCTGGCACCAGTGGGTGTCATAGCGTGGTCCTGGATGGTCATCCAGATGGTCATCTGGATGGTTGTTCCACTGTTCAGCTGTTCGATCGATTTGCATATTATGCTTTTAATATCTATACTAGTGGCCCAGTGCACGAAATTCATACACAGGTGTGGGGGGTGTCCCTCAGCCTGACCTGGACCCTCTCCAATCTGGGATCCCTTGGGGGATGTCCGACTACCTGTGGGGTCAGGCCTAAACTGGCATTCGGACATCCCTCTCACAATCCAGCACCACTGGCTCCTAATCGTTCACTTGCCTGCCTGCCTGATCACCCCTAACCACTCGGCCTGCCAGCCTGCTCGCTTCCAACTGCCCCCCCCCCCTACTGACCTTCTTGCCCTCAACTGCCCCTCCTTGCTGGCCTGGTCTCCCCCAACTGCCCTCCCCACCGACTGCTCATCCCCAACCGCAACCCCTACTGGCCTGCTCTCTCCTAACTATCAACCGCCCCTTGCTGGCCTGATTGCCCCCAACTGCCCCTCACTACTGGCCTGCTCACCCCCAACTGCCCTCTTGCCAGACTCATGGGCCCAAACTGCCCTCCCTGGACGGCCTGCTCACCCCCAACTGCCCCTGCTGCTGGCCTGCTCTCCACCCACTGCCCTTCTCTCCTGGCCTGATCTCCCCTAACTGCCTCTGCCTCAGCCCCACCACCATGGCTTTGTCCAGAAGGTCTCCCGGTATAATTATCATATTACCCTTTTATTCATATATATATATATATATATATATATATATATATATATATATATACTAATAAAAGAGATTTCAGAGAGGAAAGGAGACGGGGAGAGAGAAACATCAATGATAGAGAATCATGGATTGGCTGCCTCCTGCACGCCCCCTACTGGGGATCGAGCCTACAACCCAGCATGTGCCCTTGACCAGAATTGAACTCAGAACCCTGCAATCTTCAGGCTGATGCTCTATCCACTGAGCAAAACCAGCCAGGGCACCACCAGTCACTTTTAGGATGTTATATTGCTTCTAGAAGAAATCCCATGCCACCTTCCCCATCTAGCTGCCTGGCCCACTGCTGTTTCAGACATTTAGTGGGAACGGGACCATACATAATGGGCGTTTTGTGACCGGCTGCCTCACTTGGGTGTATACCTCAGAGTGGTGGGTTGCAGGGTCCTATGTGACTGATATTAATCATTTGAGGAGCGGCCACACCATTTCCATTCCGACAGCAGAGTGTGAGAGCTCGCATTTGTCCACATCCTCGCCAACACTTGCTACCATGTAACTTTTGGCTCTAGCCTCCAAGGTGACCTTGGGGTCCCACAGAAGCATTGCTCTCTAGAGCAATAATCTATGCTTTTCAATTCAGTTTTAAAAGTGGAAGCTGTTTAAAATGTCTGCACAAACATCCCTATTGGCAAGTTCTCGCTGCTCAGGATCCGCTGTGACACAGCTTGCAGAGGCTAAGTCTGCCCCAGACCAACCTCAGCCCTCTGCTGCCTGGTCCTGTATGGTACTGGGGAGGGTGCTGGGGGCACCAGCCAACCCTCTGTGGGGCTGGCCACAGGCTGTGTTGGGCTTTGGGAGCTGAGAGAAGAAGAGCGAGGTTCAGGAGCAGCTTTAGGGCCGTGCCTGTTGTGGTGACTGTGCTGCTCCCCACAGGCCAAGGTGAGCAGTGAGGGGGGGTGGGAGGGGAGAGCGCCTTCTCTGAATGAAGCCCATGGAGTTGAGGAGCTCCTGGATGCCCATCTGCGGGCTCCACTGCTCCCACCGTCCTGGCTTCTACGCCTCAAAAGGCAAAGGTCTGATCAGCAAAAATGAAAACTTTAAAGAGGTGACGTGGGCTCCACCTCAGAGTGGCTCAGACACAGGTCATGGTCCCACGTGGGACTACAGACACCAGTGGGTGTGGGCAGTGGCCAAGTGGGCCTGAGTGCAGGGAGGAGCCATAGCTTCATTGGGAGAAAAAGTCCACGGGGCTGAAGGCTCCCTCTTCAATGGTCATGGCCTGGCCCCCAACTCCCATCCACGGGGCCCTCCTCATGGAGTAAAGGGCGCCAGGCAAGGCCTCTTCCTGCCTGTCCCCACAGACCCATTGGCTCTTCTGAGTCTGTGGGGGTAGATTGTGGGGCTCCCCACTGGGCAGTGCAGCCACATCTGCAGCCCTGAGGCAAGGTTCTGGGCTCAGAGCTAGGGTGCCCAGTGCTGCAGTCCCTCTGATCTGCAGCACCCCCTACCACAGCCCCCTGATCTGCAGTCCCCTTGATCTGCCATGTGTCCCATCTACAGACCCCTGGTCCACAGGCCCCCTGGTCCATAGCCCCCCTGACCTGCAATCCCCCAATTGCAGCCCACCTGATCTGCAGCCCCCTGATCTGCAGCTTCCTCAAGTCTGCAGCCCCCCATCCACAGTCCCCCTGATCTGCAACCCCCTGTGCAGTGACTCTGGGCTTGTTGTGACTGAGTCATTATTCCAGGCCCAAGTGTGTGCTGGCACTTGTGGGGCTTGTGGTTCTGGGAGCTTGCGTCTGCTCAGGTCCCTGCCGTTCAGTCATTGCGTTACGGTGTCTGGGCTAATTTGCACATTTCTCTATTTTATGTACCTATATATATCTACACTAATAACAGAGAAACATGCAAATTAGTGTCACTCCACTATGCCCACCAGCCAATCAGAGCGACTATGCAAATTAACGCAACAAAGATGGCAGTTAATTTGCATATGCAGGAGTGGAGTGAAGACAGAAGACTCCGGCTGGAGTAAAGAATGAAGAGTGAAGACTGAAGACTGAAGACTGAAGACTGAAGACTGAAGACTGAAGAGGCTTGGCTTCTCCGTTACGGCCAGACCAAAGGCCTGGGTCCCAGGTGCCGGAGGAAAACCAGTGCCAGCAGCCAGGGGAAGGAAGGCCTATGGTGCGAATCTTTGTGCACCGGGCCTTTAGTAAATATATAAAAGCCTAAGCAACCATTTGGCTGTTAGCTATGACATGCACTAGCCACCAGGGAGCAGTCACTCAATGGACAGGCAGGGAAACATGGAACAGACTGATGAATCTCAGAGGGAAGGGAGTCGGGGGAAGGGCCGGAAGAAATTAACCAAAGATCTTATATGCATATTAGAGGCCGGGTGCATGGATTAGTGCACCAGTGGGGACCTTCGGCCTGGCCTGCAGGATGGGGCCAAATCTGTGCACCGAGCCTCTGATATCCCCCGAGGGGTCCCGGATTGCAAGAGGGCGCAGGCCAGGCCGAGGGACCCCTCTGGTGCACAAATCCGTGCACCAGGCCTCTAGTATAGGATATAAAAGCCTAATATGCTAAGTGTCTGACTGTTTGACTGTTCAATCAGTCTCTATGATACGCACTGACCACCAGGGGGCAGACGCTCCTACCAGTAGGTTAGCTTGCTGCTGGGGTCTCGTGATCGAGAATGGGTGAGAAAGGCCGGACACGCCCTGGAGCCAACCTCCTACAGTTCATCCCCGGCCTCTAAAATATTTCTTTAACTAATTTTCTTTCAATGTGCACGAATCCATGCACCAGGCTTCTAATTGGATAATAATTTAATACTCCTTATCCTGTAAATTTGATTCTCAGACATCTTTGAGTCCTTCTCATCCTCCATGCCTTTTAATCATTCATAAGGTCCTGTGTTTGACACCTGGTATGTCTATTCCTTCTCTTATTTCCTCATGCTTCCTCTTGAAGCTAGGTCTTCATTACATTTCTCCTGAAAGATTGCCAAATACTCTTAGGTTCTCTGCTCTACTGGCCCAAGATGAATCATTTTAAGGCTCAATTATGTTTATGTCACTTCTCTTCTCTTCTTCAACAAATACTTTATTCTCAATTGAGTGAAGAATTAAAAATTCAGCTTAGCCTGAAATTTAGTGTCCTCTATGACCTATTTCCATCTTCCTCTAGTCTTCCACATAATTTGATGTGCATTTTTTTTTTTTAACGAAACTGGGTTATTTACACATTTAATGTGTGCTCCAGAGTTTCTACCTCTGCTCTTTCACTCGTGCCTTTCTTTCAAGGGAAACGTAGATGACCCGATGTGACCTACCTCTATGCGTTTCAGTGGTGCCCTGACCAACCTCAGTGATCCCATGTGACTGTTTTACTTTTTGGCCTTCAGATGTTCAGTGTTATAATTGTCTTATGCTATTATCTACCTTTTTCCATCTTCTGTGGTCTCTTAACAGAACCATTAATGCTAGAGGAGAATTAATGGATTATTAAGTACTTTTCTCAGACTAACCTGTGCACTTAACTAAAATTTCTGATGCCATGTACTATCCAACATATCTTGAATGTGAATGCCATCTGCAAGTCAGACATCCCAGCAGGGCTGTATCTTTCCAAAAGGGTGCCTGCCTCTATTTCACACAAAGGACAGCAACAATCATGGGGACTCATCATTATTTTATTTGGCAGTTGTTCAGAGTCCCTTCCTCCCCTTTAATTCTCAACCTGGTTCACTGATTGAATCACTCTTGTGACAGGATGGGAAATAAAACCAGATGGAGTACGTTTCCACTTCATTTGTTAATTTACTGCATGACATATCGCAGAACATCTAATGGGTTTCCTATTTGAGAAGTGTAGTTAATGAGTCATATTTTCTTTTCCTACCACTCCCTCCACTCCCAATGTCCTTACTAGTGAAATCACATTTAGTATCCAGACACCAAAGTGGACCCAGAAAATGAATATTGTGTTGTTGTTTTTTCCATCCAAGCCCAGAGAGAGTGTTCCTGGTTATGGTTAAGATTTCACATTTAACCTCTCACTCACAAATCCACAAACATCATGTGTCCTATATGTCCCTGAGGCAAAGTATTTTCTTTGGGTTTATATATGGAAGTCTTCCAGATGCTGAGATTTAATGTAGAAAAGCCAATGTAATTATGTATCATAACTTGTTGAGGGGTTCATGTCTTGGACTCTCATATATGCTAACACAATATGCATACCTAATAGTTTCCAATTCAAGTAAAAATCCGTTTGCCTATTATGTGAGAATGGTTACTATCACAGGACTTTGGTGAAGCTCAGTTCATTTTTTCTTCACTCTAGAATTAAAAATAGAAACTTTATTCTACTTAGAACATCCACAAAAGCCTTATATGCTCTGCTCAACTTACCCATAACTCACTGAGAATAACAAACCAGACTTCTTAGCAATTAAGTAAACAGATAATGATAACTGGTTTAATATATCCTGCTGTAGGAAGGATGAAAGGTAACAATATTGGTAGTTGAGTGATTTCAAAAGTGTTTACTTCAGAGCTGTCTTCCGACAGATATAATTTTCTGTTTATGTGCAATTCATTTCATCTTATCATTTTGATTTTCATTAGTTTACAGAATAAATATACTTGCAGTTTCAGATACCTCAGTTGATTGTATATTCTTAAAATGAATACATTATTGGCTTTATTTAAAAACAACAAACACACTTGCATCCAAAAATGCTTTTATATAGAACATTTTTTTAGTAAACATAGAATGTTCCAGGAATACTGAATCTTTTAGTTATGAAGGTTAATGAAAGAGGCTCCAGTTAGCAGTTGAAAGAGAACCTAACATGTTTTCTTCATTATTGATACTGAGCTAATGAAAAGCTAATGGCGAAAGCAAAGGAGTAAAAAATATTTGCCCCCATAAAAATAATCAGTCAGAGATTAAGTGAACTTTTTTCAACTTCTTAGTAGACTTCAGCTGCACTAGGTAATTAGAGTGATTGACAAGTTATAACTTTATTTGCATCCTATACAGTGACACCTTACACAATTAAAATAGGACTTTATCTGGAGCATTGTCACTAAAAACAAAAAAGTTCCTTTTCTTTCATCAGGTTGGGATTTTGTATGGACTCATTATATTTGTTTTTATCTCATGGTTTATTACTTTTATTCAATTGAACTTATTCATACTGTAAATTAATATATTATTTCTAAAAGTATCTATATAAAGAGCAAGGGGCCATCGCAACCGAACGGACAACTGAACGGATAACCAAACAGACTGAGTTGGGGCAACAAGGCTGGCAGGGGGGCAGTGAGGGGCGACCAAATGACCAAACAGCAGGCTGTGTGGGGCGGCCAGGCCATCAAGGGGGGCAGTGAGGGCCGACCAGGCCAGCAGAGGGGGGCAGTGAGGGGCAATCAAGCTGGCAGAGGGGGGCAGTTGGGGGTGACCAGGTCAGCAGAAGGGGGTAGAGGGGCGACCAGGCCAGAAGTGCAGTGCAGTTAAGGGCAACTAGGCCAGCAGAGGGGGCAGTGAGGGGCAACCAGGCTGGCAGGGGGCAGTTGGGGGCAAGCAGGCCAGTGGGGGGGGGGGGCAGTTGGAGGTTACCAGGCCTGCAGGGGGCAGTAAGGGGTGATCAGGCCAGCTGAGGGGGGAAGTAAGGGGCAACCAGGCCGGCAAGCGGGGCAGTTGGAGGTGACCAGACCAGTGCGGGGGGGGGGGGGGCAGTTGGAGGCAACCATGCCTGCAAGGGGGGCAGTAAGGGGTGACCAGGCTGGCGGGGGGTTGGTAGAGGGGCAACCAGGCTGGCAGAGGGGGGAAGAGAAGGGCAACCAGGCTGGCAGGGGGGGCCAGTTGGAGGCGACCAGGTTGTAATGGGGGCATTTGGGGGTGACCAGGCCAGCAGGCAGAGGTGGTTAGGAGTGCAGGGGGACCAGTAGAGGAGATCAGGCAGGAGGCAGGTGAGCAGTTAGGAGCCAGGTGTCCCAGATTGGAGATGGTGCAGGCTGGGCTGAGGGGACCCCTGCCCCCCCCCCCCCCCCCCGCCGTGCACGAATTTTGTGCACCAGGCCTCTAGTAATAAATATTATTAGCACCCTGTAATTCAATGGCTTATGAGTTTAGTAGCAGTTACAGTATTTGTTAATAAGCAATACCATTGCCCATGTGAAGCATTAAATAGTATGTTTTCCTGTATAGATATGGTTTAAGAATATCTTGTCTTAGTATTTTTAAAAAAAATCTCCCACTAACTAGACTTTTATCTTACCTATGTTTCTTTTTATTTAACAAATGAAGACACAAAATTTTCTCCACATAGCCTCAGAGTATAAATAAATATACAAACATATAATGCCTATTGATAGAACAAAATAAGAACATCAGAAAGGAGCATTGACTAAAACACAGCATGAATAACAGTGACTATATTTTAAGACCAGAGGAAAAAAACAGTTTCAACCAGTATAACATGACAAAAATTTATAATATCACATCTTTCCTTAAGAAATGATATTCATTAAATTACATTTATCTATTACATAATTGTTATTCATATAGTTAGTAGTTCCATCTGTTAGTAAATTATTTAGTTAACAGTATATAAAATAGGTTGAGAATAACATGCAATATATTAATATATTATGAATTTCAAGTAAGTATTCATAACATTATGTAATTCTATTTTTAACTAAATTGTTTTTTATTCTCTTAGATAACTATATATGATTTTTTAACTTTAAAATGGTTGTCATCTCAATGCAGTGGCATCACAAAATAGTGATATATAATACTTTCATAATAGTAGAAAGGCACACTAATATTAAAATTGACTATAATAATGAGTCAAAGTATTATAAATTGAGTAATGTGAAACCTAAATTTCTGCATTTACAGAAAAAAGTCAACTGCAAAGTTCAATATGGTAATATTGCATATAACCTGGATTAACAGGGGTATATATTTTAAATAAAAAAGTTAAAGGAGTTCAGAGGATTCTTTTTTTAAATTTTAGCTACACTATATACTTACTAGTAGAGTGTGAAGGACTATCCAAGTAATGATAATGGTTTAGTCCATATTAACAGGGGTGGAGAACATATATCAAAGAGTAAACCAATCTTATGTTCTCCACTATTAAAACCACACTTAGGGCCCCAGTGACTCATTTCGAAGGCTACTGAAAACTCTGTGAGCAGAGACTGAGTTTAAGAATGACAGGAGATTTAGAAACAAGGTAAACGAGGGACAACTGAGAAAAGCAGGGTGTGGAAATATGGAAAAAAAATGAGATGGGGTAAATATGCTGACTGTTCTAAAAGATTTATGTTTTTCAGGTAAAAGAGGTTATGCTTACTCAGTGAAGATATTAAAATTAATTGCATAAGTAGAAATTATATGAAGACAGACTTTTGTTGATCCAACCTAAGAACTTTATAACTTTATTCAAACTCCAGCAATATGAATGTGGAATGGGCTGTCTTGAGATGGCTGATCTCCTTATTTCTCCATGAGCCAACAGTCTTAAATACTTCAGATGATTTCTTTTCTTTTTAATTGGAAAGGAAACTAGAGTTAACGTCTAAGGTAACTTTACTTCTGGTCTACCTTTGTTTTCCTCTATCTTTCTGTTTATTCTTTGTTGTTGTTGACACACACAACAATTCTGGGAGGTAGTTTATTCTTGGTAAAATTTGTGCTTTTCTCACTTTCATGCTACTAAACGAATGGTAGCTTGTAAATTAGAATTCTCCTTTAGATTTTTCTAAAGGATTCATTTATCCTTCTACTGCAGGTCTTATAGATGTATGCTATTTAGCATTTTTCATATAAACAACATGCTGATTGAGAGGTAGGCAAAGAGTATTCGAGATGAGCAGAGCAGAGCAATTGGAAGGTTTGCTTCTATGATTACCAATTTTTCCTCTTGTTTACATGTGCTCCATTTCTCAAAGGGATGATGGATGAAAATGTGTATGAATTTATCAAACCTGCCCCGGTACTTTATATCCTTTGATTGTCTTAAAAGCTCCTGGTGCGATTAGCTCTCAGAGCAGCATCTCTGCTACTTCTTCCGTTTCCAGGACACCTGCTAGTCTTCCCTTTGTTTAACCAATATCATTACTGACACTCACGCTTCCAGCAGCTCTGGCAATTTTATCCTGAGCAAGTTCACATGGTTTCAGTAACATGACTTAAAGTGATCCTTAAAATTAATTTTCCATGCAACCTTTGCTGAAGTGATTTCGGGCTGAACTGATTTCTATCAAAGTGCTGAACCCAATGCTAGTCTCACTTATGGTTCATTTAATTGCAGTCATGTGCCCAGGAAGCAGACTAGAGGGGTAGAGCTTTTAAATGTTAGGATATTGTTTGATGGTGACAAGATATAGAATTTCATAAAGTATTTCCTTCTCTACTTTCATAGAAAGCCCTCTTTTATATTCAATCAATTTAAACACATATTATTTTAAATGGACAGCCATTTCATTAGTGGCCAATGTAATGATGTACCTAAGTGCAACTATTTAAATATAAATAAACTGGCATAATTTAAATAGTTAAATATAATTGTGGAAATTTATTTTTGGCACTGTACTATTAATAAAAGCTCTCCTTTGAAATGAAAACACAAATGATTCATAGAGATACAAGATTTGGGAACAATTTAAATTTCCCCCAAGTCAAGTTTCAAGATAGTGCTAAGATAATCCTTTTCCCCCTTCATTGTTGATTGTACAAAAACAAAATACCGTCTTAAATAATTATTTTCAGCGGTGAATGTAAATATTTCACAAGTGACTAGAAAGCTACTTGAATAAAAGAAAGCATTTCTGTTGTTAAGCAGAACTGGCAAAATTATTCATTCCAGTTGTCCTAGACCAGGACAGGGAAAGGGTTGCCCATGAGATGCTCCATCATTCAGGGGGAGAAAACACCAAATGAAAGGGTTCCCAGAAGAATGTCTTGAAAGACATCACACAATCTAAAAACAAGTGCCATCATGGAAAATTGGAGACAATATAAACTTGAGAGTGATACAGGAAGTGAGAAATCTGGAAAACTGACTCATTGGAAACACAAAACTGGAAGAATTGGAGTTGGGAACATTTAGAGAAACGATGCCAGAAAAGAATAAGAGGCAGCAAGATGGTATTGAGTTGTGACCAGGTCAAGGGTCAATTCCTAAATTCTGAGGGCTGGCTGTACCTCCCTTCTTGTGGACAACGGTTTAAAAGCCACTAAGTCTCATCACCCAGTACACACTTATGGGGTTTTTTTTTGTTTGTTTTTTATCTCACATGAAGCTGCTTGGATTTTGTAGTGTATTTCTTTGCTCAGTAGAAAGTTGACACACTGCTTACTCCATTTCCAGTAGTATTTTGAAATGCACTTTGCAGTTCTTTAGATCTCATTTGAGTTCTGGTTGTCCTTTATTTTAACATCAGTTCATGCTTGCAACAGTGATTCTCAGTGGTAAAGCTCATGTTTAATCAATTTAAAAGTTCTGCTGTTGTTAGGTATCCAAACAAATACATTCCTATTGTGAGGTTAACTTCCCTTTCCTCAAATGCAAAGAAAAAAGATACTCATCGAACACCGTAGAGTGTTCCTCAAATCCCAATATTCAGAAGTGAACAGGCTGTGTGGCTGTTTTATATGCTTTGCAGTGATTGAAGAAACTGAAAAGTTGTCTAAAGGGACCCTGTATTTTTCTCTTTGATAACATTATCTTTAGAATTTTAGGGTCAGAGTTGACAAGATGTTTTGAAAAAGTTGCTCTTAATAATAATAATAATAATAATAATAATAATAAATCAAATGTAGAGAGAAGCTATTCTTTGACACAAGCATAAATGTAAACTCAATGGCAGTGAACAGGTATTCTGACCCTTCTTCTATTCCACAAAGGAAAAAGGGAAAAAGGCAAAAAATTTTTACATTGCAAATAGCTGTATCAAATTTATTCATTTTTATCTTTGTCTTATTAACTAAATATTTCCTGTGAAAAATGCTCAAGAATGTTTTTTTAGCTACTTCTCTGTGTGTATGTCATAAAGAGAAATTATATATAAAACACCTTAATTTCTTTGACTTAGGATAATTTCATTTAAAAAGCATGTTGTAAAAATCATAAATATCAGTTAATCTCCTTTTAATAAATAAGCAAGAAGACAATAGTTCAGAAAAGACGCTAGGTTTATTTGATATTTATGCATATACTCTTTCTTTGATCAAAATATATCAGTTTTAAAGTCAAGTATACATTCTGTTATCTATGTCTGTTTTCATGGCATCTTGTTGGCAAGTGACAGGAGGAAGGATAAACCCCATGGCTTTGACTTGTGACAGGTTTCATTAAAAATGAAAAACTCTTTGAGAAAAAGAGCAAAACAGGGGAAAATGGGACAAGGGAAGTAAATAGCCTATTCTGAAATTCAGATAACTTTCTTTCTAATAACTCTGTTTTCCTGATGGGACCTAGGTTGTTTGTTTGCTGTGTAAAGACCCAGTGTTTCAAACGAGGTAACCTCATGGAATTACTCTCCTCCTAGGCATCCGTGGCAATGAATAGTAATATATACGTGTATGAAGAAGTAAATGGTGTGCTCAAAATGGCCTTTTAAATCATGGCCTAGAGTTATTGTAAAATAATTGACTTTCTTGCAGCAATAAATTCACTTTTCGGGTTCTCAGCCACCATCTGAATGCCAATTTGAGGTAAATGAAGAAGTGACCCTCCCTGATCGGCATTCTCCTCCCCACTGCCAGCCGCTGGCTCACTTGCTGGGCACCCACACATCCATGCCATTGATTTGTATGCAGTGCTAAATCCCTCTATTTACCAGCTAGCTCTGCGACAGATGTATTTGACCACGGCCTCTGATAGTTTTCAGTAAGTAATTTCGTGTTAAACTGTTTACTCAAGTGCTTGACTTTAAAAAAAATATATTGAATTTACTGGGGTGACATTGGTTAATAAAATTATATAGACTTCAGGTGTACAATTCTACAATACACCATCTGTATATTGTATTGTGTGTTCAACCCAAGTGAAATTTCCTTCTGTTATCGGTGGACGTGCTCCTCGTCCTCACCAGTTGCTGGTGGGAGTGGGGTTCCTGAGATGCTGCTGGAATAAGAATTTCCAGAGGCCCCCACTGTGAGGATGAGGTATTTTGAAATCTTTATTTCCGTGGTGTAACACCCCTGAGTCTCCACAGTCCCATTTCCCTTTGTCCCACCAAAGCAGAAGTCCCATTTTGCCTTCAGCAGGGCTAAGATCAAAGCCGGTGTCCAGAGTTTTCCTGCCATGTTGGAGCAGTCCAATACAGCATCCGGCAAACTTAATTCGTGTTCCCAGGTGCAATCCATCAGTCCATTGCCTTGGGGCCCACAGGGCCACATGGCAGTGAAGGGAACACAAGCAGGAACCAAACAACAGAGTCAAGTGCATCAAGCCAAGAGAGCAAACCCTTTAGACTAGGGCCGTAGTCGGCAAACCGTGGCTCGCAAACCACATGCGGCTCTTTGGCCCCTTGAGTGTGGCTCTTCCACAAAATACCACATGTGGGCATGCACGTACAGTGTGATTGAAACTTTGTGGCCATACTCAAGGGGCCAAAGAGCCGCATGGGGCTCTCGAGTCACAGTTTGCCGACCACAGGACTAGGGGGTTATGTATTCCCAAATATTCACCGGCTGGCAGTGGCCCTTTCCCATCTAGCCCATGATCTCTGTTCTTAAGTTTGATTGACAAGCACCAAGGCACCTTCCTGTGTCACCCTGATTTTATTGTGCATGTGTCCATCTTCCTCTTTGTCCGGTCCCTTCCCCCAGTAATCTGCAGAGAATGGGCAAGTAGTTCCCTGGGGAGTACAAAGTGGCAGCTTCCCAATGAAGCTGCCCAAATGCCCATGCTTATAATGTCTAGCCTCTCTTTTGCTCCTTTCCGATCTTACCGAATAATAGACTAACATGTAAATTGACCGTCCCTCTGCTGTGCTCACCAGCCAATCAGGGGAGTTTGCAAATTAACCCAACAAAGATGGCAGTTAATTTGCATACGTAGGCCGAAGTGGCGGAGCAAAGACTGAAGGCTCCGGCCGGAGCAGCGAAGGCCTGGGTCCTGGGTGCCGGAGGAAAACCAGTGCTGGCAGCCAGGGGAAGGGAAGGTTTATTGCATGAATCTCTTCATGCAACAGGCCTCTAGTTATTAATAACTAGCTAATAACAATGGTATCACTTCATCACCATTTATTCTCCCTTTCCCCTCAATGACCTCCTTTTACCCTCTTTTTCTCTAATAATCACCCTACTATTGTCTGTATCTATGAGGTTTTTTTTTTTCTCCTTTCCTTATTCTTTCACCTTTTCCACCTAGCCCCCAACTCCTAACCCCTCTGTCAGCCTGTCAGTCTGTTCCCTGTATCTATGAGTCTATTTCTATTTAGTTTGTCAGTTTACTTTGTTCATTAGATTCCACATAGAGGTGAAATCATATGGTGCATATTTTTCTCTGACTTGCTTATTTCATTTAGCATAATATTCTCCAGGTCGATCCATGCTGTTGCAAAAGGTAAGGTTTCCTTCTTTTTTTACAGCCCAGTAGTTGCATTCCATTGTGTTATGCCACAATTATCAAGTGCTTGACTTTTTGACTCTGTTTGCTTATGGCTCTGCAAACCGAGGCTTTAAAATCCACCAAAGCCATTCCTCTTTCTTAATTTTCCATTAAAATTCTTCAGGCTTGTTATGGACAATTAGTTTTTCATTCTCTAAGAGACATGGGTTTGATGTTTCAAATTTTTTTCAATAACACATGATCACAAAGATAGGTTACATTTTTTTAAACCACCATCCTTTGTATTGTTTAAAGTTTCTACAGTTTGTGAAGATCATTTTGATTTTACAGAAACATTGACAATAAACAAAGAGAGAGATATAACAATTTATTCTTGATCTTTATGTGTAGTATTTTTAGCATGTGCCCATAAAATGTGTAATATGGAAATAATAAAGATACATAGACATATAAAATTATGGTCTTTTAAACACTGAAAAATCTGAGAATAGACCACGTAGGTGAAAGTAATAGTGAGTGCTGAAGATGGTCTTTCGGTGAAATGCATAAGTCCACAATCACAGTTTATTTTAACATCCCTCTCTAAGCAAGTGATAAAATGCCTAGACAAAATAATTTGAAAAATAGGAAACCTAATTGATATGTACAGAGCACTGCACTCAATGACTATGGAATAAACATTCTTTCAAGCACACTTTGGTGTATTCACCAAGACTATGTTTTGGGCCAGTAAACGAGTTCTCACTCTTTTCAGGCCTAGATGAGTTCTAATGAGAATTCCACAGGCATTCAAATGATTGTTCACTTCTAGATACTGTGTTTTTTTTACTCTGGATTCTTTCAAAATATTCTCTTTATTTTTGCTTTTCATAAATTTGACTATGATGTGCCTAGGTGTAGTTTCCTTCACATTAAGGTTTAGGTTTCAGAGAGCTTCTTGAATCCATGCAATTGTGTCTGACAGTTGTGATTATTTTATCCCAAATCTCAAAAGTGGTGTTCCCTTTAAAATATGTATTAGTCATGCCACATCTCTGCTCACAACACTGTGGTAGTTTCTGGTCTCATTTAGAGTGAAAGCAAGCATTCTTCTTATGACCTAAAGGGCTACAGATTACTCCATTACCTGAACTACCGTTCTGGTATCATTCCCTGCAGCTCTCCTCACTGCTCACTCTGCCTTAGCCACACTGGCTTCTTCCGGGTTCTTCAGCACATCAGCCACTCTCCAGCTTCAGAATCTTTTCTTGGCTTCCCTCTGCTTGCAAGGCTCTTCACTGAGATGTCCTCCCACCTCCTTTCTTGACTGCATTTCAGTATCAGCTCCAACACTTTCTTCTCAGAGGCTTTTGTTCCTTGACACACCAATAAATATTATTTCTCATCACTTTCTGCCTCTAATTTTTTTCTTTTCACTGTACACACACACATGCACACACACATGCACATACTACCTGAGTACCTGATGTACAATATGCACTCAAAAGATATTCACTGAGTTAAGCCAACAGATACTACCACTTGGAGTTTGAAATTAAAGCCAACTGGAGAATATAAAGCAAAAGATAACAACTGAGAATGTCATTTAAGGCCTGAATTAAGCTATGCCTAAAGCCAGATCAATTCATTTTGTTTTCTTTTCAACTTTTGAGCCAATACATTTCTTATTAATTCTTAATTTTTAAAAATTTCTTTAATGACTTTGGATTAAGTTTTCTGTCACTTCCAGAAAAATGCTAAACAATATTTCTTATTCTTGTTATTAACATAACTTTTACTTCTTATTCTATTAATGCATTCAAAATTAGTATTTTCTCTATTATATAAGACTAGAGGCCCGGTACACGACATTCATGCACTGGGTGTGTGTGTGGGGGGGTTGTCCCTCAGCCTAGCCTGTGCCTTCTCGCAGTCTGGGACCCCTCGGGGGATGTCCACCTGTGGCTTAGCTGGCAGGCAGACATCCCCTGAGGGGACCTCAGCGCTCCCACAGAGGCAGGAGAGGCTTCTGCCACCGCCACTGCGCTCGACAGCCATGAGCCCTCTGGCGAGCCCGGCTTCTGGCTCAGCAGAGCTCCCCCAGTGGCAGCGTACTGACCACCAGGGGGCAGCTCCTGCATTGAGCATCTGCCACCTGGTGGTCTGTGCAGGTCATTGCGACTGGTAGTTTGGTCAATTTGCATATTAGCCTTTTATTATGTAGGACTAGAGGCCCGGTGCACAAAAATTTGTGCACTCGGGGGGAGAAGGGGGGTCCCTCAGCCCGGCCAGTGCCCTCGCGCAGTCTGTGATCCCTCGGGAGATAACGACCTGCTGCCTTAGGCCTGCTGCCGGGTGGCAGAGGGCAGGCCCAATCCCTAGGTGCAGCCCCTGGTCTGGCTCAGAGCAGGGCCGATTGGGGAGTTGGGGTGCCGCCCCCTGTCATGCACAGAGCAGGGCGGATGGGGAGGTTGCGATGCCACCCTCAGTCATGCTCAGGGTAGGGCCGATTGGGGGGATGGAGCACCACCCCCTGTCATAATCAAGGCAGGGTCGATAGGGAGATTGTGGCGCCACCCCCTGTCATGCACAGAACAGGGCCGATCAGGGGGTTGGGGCGCTGCCCCCTGTCACCCACAGAGCAGGGTCAATCAGGGGGTTGGAGAGCTCCCCCCTGTCACGCACAGAGCAGGGCACATTAGGGGGTTGGTGAGTTCCCCCCTGTCATGCACAGAGCAAGGTCGATCAGGAGGTTGGGGAGCTCCCCCCTGTCACGCACAGAACAGGGCCCATCAGGTGGTTGAGGAGCTCCCCCCTGTCACTCACAGAGTAGGGGTGATAGGAGAGTTGGGGCACCGCCCCCTGTCACACACAGAGCAGGGCAGATCAGGGGGTTGGGGCACCGCTCTCTATCACCCACAGAGCAGGGCCGATCAAGGGGTTGGGGCACTGCCACTGTCACACTCAGGGCAGGGCTGATGGGGAGGTTATGGCTCTACCCCATCACACACAGAGTAGGGCCTGTGTGGGGGTGAGGTTGGGGCGCGCCCTCTATCACCCACAGAGCAGGGCCGATCAGGGGGTTGGGGCGTTGCCACTGTCACACTCAAGGCAGGGCCAATGGGGAGGTTATGGTTCTACCCTGTCACACACAGAGCAGGGCCCGTGGGGGGGGGAGGGGTTGGGGCGCCACACCCTATCACACACAGAGCCGCAGGGCGATCAGGGGGTTGGGGAGCTCCCCCCTATCAGGCACAGAGCAGGGCTGATCAGGAGGTTGGGGCGCCTTCCCCTGTCCTGAACAGAGCAGGGCCGATAGGGAGGTTGTGTCCCCACCCCCTGTCACACAAGAGTCGCAGGGCGATCAGGGGGTTTGGGCGTTGCCCCCTATCACGCTGATCGCGGTGCCAGGAGGCCTCACAGCTCTGCTGATCCCAGTGCTGGGAGGCATATTACCCTTTTACTATATAGGATAGAGTCCTGGTGCACATGTGGGGGCCCGCTGGTTTGCCCTGAAGGGTGTCCTGGATAAGGGTGGGGGTCCCCACTGGGAGGCCTGGCCAGCCTGGGTGAGGGGCTGAGGGCTGTTTGCAGCTGGTCACACACCCTTCAGGGTTGGGGTTCCCACTGGGGTGCCTGGCCAGCCTGGGTGAGGGTATGATGGCTGTTTTCAGCTGGTCACACACCCTTCAAGGTGGGGGTCCCCACTGGGGTGCCTGGCCAGCCTGGGTGAGCGGATGATGGCTGTTTGCAGCTGGTTCCACACCCTTCAGGGTGAGGGTCCCCACTGGGGTGCCTGGCCAGTCTGGGTGAGGGGCTGAGGGCTGTTTTCAGGCTGGCGGGTGACGGTAGCTCCCAACTGCTCCTTTTTTTCTTTTCTTTTTTTAAATTCTGGGCCAGCTTTAGCTCTGAGGCTCCAGCTCTTAGGCCTCTGCTCCTGAAAGCAGGTATCTGGTTTGTTTCGGTTCTATAATCGAAACTCTGTATCAACTCCAGCTCTGAGATCCCAGCTGGCTCGCTAAAAGCAGGTTTCTGGGGTTTTGTTTAGCTTCTATATTTGTTACAATGTTTCTTAAACTGCAGGTCAGAGGCTAGCAAGGCAGGCGGGGAACGTTGGAGTCCTCCGTCACTGAAGCAATCAAGCCTCATGTTAGTTTCAAGCTGCCTGGCTGCCGGCCGCCATCTTGGCTGGCAGTTAATTTGCATATCTCGCTGATTAGCCAATGGGAAGGGTAGCGGTTGTACGCCAATTACCATGTTTCTCTTTTATTAGATAGGATAAGCAATATTAGGAGGATCACATTTTTATTATCACTACCAACAAATTGGCATTTGAAGTTGTCGGAAAATTGTCATGGCTACTTAGTACTAATTAAAGTAAAAAATAAATGTTATTTGGTAAATATAAGTTAGTTTTATTGTTGTTTTTTATCGTTAGTTAACTGTTTAGGGAGGTGGGATAAATATAACAACTTATTTCTATTAGTGTGTATGTAGTTTATTCTCTAAGTGCAAGGAGATTTGTGCTTTGTTTGTAAGCCTGAGAGGAAGTGTATGGAAGGACAAAAAAAAGCACTTTATGAAGTTTCAAATTTGAGCTCTATAACTTAGTTCTTCACCAAAAAGAAAAAAAATGCCATGTACAAGCAAATATAATAACTGAAAAAAGTGATAAGCTGTATAACTAAAATTAAACATAGGATAAGATCCAGGAGGAAATGCTACATTTTCTGAAACCTTTAGAGATAAGTAGATTTTCCAAGAGGTGAGGATAAAAAATGAGTAAACTTGGAGAGAATAAAAAACAAGAAACAGCAGGCTGTATTCAAGAGCTACAGTATAGCTTCCCGTGTGATTTAGCAGGTAATGAATGATACTTTGGAATGTTAGGAAGCCTTGCCAGCCATGCAAGGAAGTTAAACTATGCTTTTCAGATAATGTGGGGCACTCAGATGGTTGAAAACAAGAGAAGGTGCACTCTAATACACATTACAGAGCATATTATAACTGGAAATACATAAAATAGCAGATAGAGTGTACAGAAGCCTACTATTAAACAAGTAATTGATTATGTGCATCTGACCTAGAACTTTAGGACTAAGATTGGAAGAAAAGAGATAGTTTCTAGGTTCATTTTCCTAATGAACACATCATGTGTTGGCCATTCAGGGTATTTACAATCCCTAATTTTGCCTTTTTATTTTTTTCATACAACCTCACACTCAGCTATTTATATACTTTTTAAAACATTAGGAAAAACTCTTTTCTTCTGTATACCTTGGAAATTTCTGTTTATTATTTGACAGAGCAGAGTTGTCTCCTTGGTGAAAGCATTCTCTCTCCGCTCTGTACTATTAGATACACTTCTTCGCTTCCTAGGAAAGAACACAGAACAAACAAATGTAATTTGAATTTAATTTCCAAAGATAACCAATATGATTCAGATACAGAACCACACTGTAATTCATGCAGGCAACTCATTTAGAAAGATTATATTGCTGAAGTTAATTGGAAAGTTCAATAGAATATAGATTCTGTGAAAAGAGCATTTTACTATTCATTATATAAGAAAAACAGAAGGATGAATAGTTCTGGTCTACAAATGATTGCCAACATCATCAGCGTTTTTGCACCTTATTTTTTTTTTTTTACCCCTTTAAAGGATCTACTACCACATTCTGTCAATTCTTTTTTTTAAGATGTATTTTGGCTTTTTTATTACTGTTTTTTAGTCCACTGCCTTGGCCCCAATATATATCACGTTATTTCTAAATGTTTACTACAGTTTCATTTTGTTATATTATCTTGCCCCTCAACCAATTGTATATATCTGATTGACCTTTCTGAAGAAATGATTTCAGCATGCCCCTTTGATATTTATAATCATTCATTTCTTCTATAATATTGTTAAACTCCAATTAAAGTGCGTAATTTGTAAGTACTTAAACAATCTGGACAATTCATTAACCTGATTTCCTATTTCTTTAGTCTAATCCCTTTTCTTAATGCATGCATCATATTTTCTCACTGATGACCATATAAAAATATATATTCACTAGAGGCCCAGTGCATGAATTCATGCACAGGTGGGGTCCCTTGGCCTGGCCAGCGATCAGGACTGATCAGGGCCAACTTGCCCAGTCCTGATTGGGGATGATCGGGGCCAGCCTGCAGGGGGCAGGGATCAATGGAGGTTGGCCGGCACGGGGGAGGGACTGTGGGAGGTTGGCTGGCCATGGGAGGTTGGCTGTAGGAGTGCATTGACCTCCTGGGGGCAGCTCCTGCATTGAGCGTCTGCCCCCTGGTAGTCAGTGCATGTCATAGTGACCAGCTGACCAGTTGTAATAGTCACTTAGGCTTTTATATCTACAGATATTATTACTATCACATGAATTGCCCTAGGTCTTCCTGGTTTCAGCGAGAGCTAAGTTTAAACTTTTATAAGAGAACAAAAACACAGTGGCTTAAAGAAGGTTAATTCAGTTACATGTACCTCCCTTGGGTGACTGATTAGCAGGGAGCCTCTAGTCTATATGGGTATCAGTGATTCAATTTTCTTCAATACTGTAGCTTTACAAACACTAGGTCCTTATGTACATCTGCATGACCAAAGCTTAGGTATAGGCACATCGATGCTGTTGTGGTCATAAAGAGGAAATCATGGAAGGCCATGAAAGCAATTTTCTTTTGGGGAAATAAGATAGAAGCTATACACATCAATCCTTTCCAAATCCATTGGTGAAGACTTAACTACATGGTTGTATAAATACTCATAGAGGAAAACCGGAAATGCATACTTTAGATAGAAGGCCTTCTTTCTTGCTTAAACTCCGTTATCATGGCAAATAGACAGACAAATTCTGTGGCTATCTAGCAGTCTCTGATACTCCTTTTTGCATATTAAACTAGACTTATCTTTAACATTTCTAAATGAACTTCTCACATTTTAAAGCATTTATTGGTCATCTGATAAAGAACTTTGGGAAATAGGTCTATCTTTTTCTTTTTTTAAAAAATTGACATTATTAAGGTATAATTTAACACAATAAATAATTACATTTTATTTATTTATTTAGTTTTTACTGAGATACTTTTTTAAAAATATATTTTATTGATTTTTTTACAGAGAGGAAGGGAGAGAGATAGAGAGTTAGAAACATCAATCAGCTGCCTCCTGCACATCTCCTACTGGGGATGTGCCTGCAACCCAGGTACATGCCCTCGACCAGAATCAAACCTGGGAGCTTTCAGTCCTCAGGCCGACACTCTATCCACTGAGCCAAACTGGTTTCGGCAAAATAATTACATTTTAAAGAAACACTTTGATGAGCTCTGGCAAATGTAAAATTCATGTAATTCCTGCTATAGTAAAATGTTAAAACATTTCCATCACCCCTAATTTCTGGGATTGAATCAATCCCAGGCTCAAGTGACCCCTGTTCTGCTTTCTATAACTAAATTATTAATGATACATAGAATCATCCTGTGTAAACCATTATATCTGGCAATTTTGGGTTAGGAAAATGATTGAGATATATTTATAACACATACTGTCTATAAATAAATTAGAGTTGCTTATAATTTATTACATTTTTTCAGTAAAATTTTATTAAATATCTCCCTTTTATAAGATACTGTGTTGGCTACAAACTTAAACACATCTGATAGTTTTATGAAATCACCAGAAAGACATAAATAATCAATAAACTCCTGACTATTCCAAGCCTCTTTTAGATATTTATATTCAGTTGTTTTGAAATATTGGGTTCTTAATACTAAAATCTCCACATCATGCAGAAGAATCTAAAATAATTTATGAAAATATTTGCTCTCACTGAGTTGAGCCACATAAATCACCATCTTAACCAGATGATCAAAGTTAACATCATAACTGATAATAAAGAAATCAAGTGAATTTATAAAATTTTGGAGCACTTGTTCCATTAGTTTTCTTTATAATCTTTCCATTTAAACTCCACTGAAATTTTCAATCAAATTTTACTATGACATTATTTGACCTTCACTTTTGGCGTGATACATCACTTTCAGACTAAGTCCTCCTTTATTCCTAACTTTACTGTTGAGGAAAAGCAATGTAGTATAACTTATGCTGATGAGACTATTAATACAAACAATTATAAATCACAGAACAGAGTGTCAAATCTCAGAGGGAAGGGGTGGGGGGTGGGAAGAGATTAACTAAAGAATTTAAAAACATATCCCCTGGAAACAGACAATAGTGTGGTGAAAGGCCTGGGGTGGGGGACGAATTAGCTAGAAGGCATCAATGGAGGT
The DNA here is from genome assembly GCF_964212035.1 of Myotis nattereri. Taxonomy (NCBI): domain Eukaryota; kingdom Metazoa; phylum Chordata; class Mammalia; order Chiroptera; family Vespertilionidae; genus Myotis; species Myotis nattereri. Next base: position 36,814,887 of record NC_138076.1, on the reverse strand, counting down.
GGGTAGGAAGGACATCTGTAATACTTTCAATAATAAGGTAAATTAAAATTTAAAAAGTAAAAACAAATAAGGCCACTGACATGAGAGTGCCCATGTTTGGTCAAAAATGTGTATTTTGAATGGCCAGGCATTTATTTTTATTATTTTTTAACATAGTTACTGAAAGTATAAAAGCCATTGCATTTTAAATCTTATAGAGAAACCTGAGATCCAGAAACATATATCTACAAATTTCAACGTAGAAATATTGCTAGAGAACATACCATGGTCATTTTCAGGTAGGCACTGTACCTGCAATGAGTTTATTGCCTAATAAAAAACATATGTAACAAGTGATGGCTCTCTAACTTTAAGTGCACTGCACTGTAGAAAGCTTTGAAAGGACATGTACCACTAAAACTGCAAAAGTAGTCAGGACACAGGTCATTCATTTTTAATGAATCAATAAGGATTCACTAAAGAGTGTTGGAGAAAAAACTAGAGATATGAAGATCAGGCAAAAGAACAAATTAATTTCATGTATGGTAGGATAGGAAATCACACTAGGTAAGTGAAGTAGCAAGGTAAATAGAAAGAAGCAACACATCCTGGCAACTAATTGAAGAAAAGAATGTTAATATTAAGATTTCACATCAGGATGATTGGGAGGATGATTAAATATTGTATTGGCTTTCTATTGATGCTCTAAAAAGTAGCATAAACCTAAAAGGTTTGAAACAACAACAGTTTATCTCACAGATTCTGTAGGTCAGAAGTCTAGGCACTGCGTGGTTAAGCTCTCTGCTCAGGGTCTCACTGGGCTAACATGCAGATATTAACCACAGCTCTGGTGTTCATCTGGGCTCAGGATCCTCTTCCAAGTTCACTAGTTATGCCAGAATTCCTTTCCTTGTGTTGTAGGATTAAGGTCCCCATTTTCTTTCAAGCTGTCTTAAGGGACCACTATCAACTGCCCAGAGTTCTTTGTCAAGTGGCCCAGAAGGCAGTTCACAAAAGGGATCTTTGCTATCCATACCAGTGGAATGCGATCTCCGACACCTCTTTTGTGACCTGCTGGAGAAAATTCTCTGCATTACAAGAGGTTCTGGGATTAGATCAGACCCACCTCAATAATCCTCCTGCTTTGAAAATCCTGATTTGAGATTTTAATTATATCTGCAAAATTCCTTCACTGCAGTACCTAGATTAGTGTTTGAATGAATAAGTAGGAGATGTGTGTAATCCAGGGCCTGCAGATCTTGGATTTGGGGACATGGGGGGTGGGTGGCATTTTAGGATTCTGCCTATCACAAATACTATTCGGGAAATATGAAATTCAAATGAATGAACAGACATACCCAAATAGTAGTTATAATTTTAAAAAGGATACCCAGATTCACGTAATTACAGAGGTTGCATGGGTAACCTAAATAAATAAAGCTGACTGAGTGTTAGGAAAATGTAACAAAGTTTGAGCAATAGGGAGAGGATGGAATCACAGTGAACTGAGTGCTGGGAAATTGTCCACATAAGAATCAGAGTTACCATGAGAGAAAGAGTGCCCAGTTTGCCAGATTTTCAGTCTTTTTTAAAAGAAGCCAGAAACTCGGGTTTTTATATATCTCCCAATTTTTAAATGTTGGCAATTATTTCAAAAGTTTTACAACTGTGGACAGGCCAAAATTATGTGGGCCAAACAAAACATACCTGTGGGCAAAAACTCTGGCTTGTAGACTGCCAGCTTTTGACCTGAGCTCTACAGTAACAAGATTGATTTTTTTAAATTGCTTATTAAATCACTCATTTATGTGTAGTCATACCTCTGGCTGGAATAACTCAGACTGTTTTTGAACAAACTGAGTGACCTGAAAATTACATTTTAAACTTCCCTAAGTTAATTTAAAGTGTCCTAATTATAGGCATTTCGTAAGGTTGTTGCTGTAGAAAACTGAAATTTGAATCTTGCTATTTTTAGAAATTATGAAGAGGTTTCTGGAAATTTATTTTGATTGGTATTGCTTGTTGATGAAAATAGAACTGTGAATTTTTCAGGCAGTTTAATTCAGATTTGTGAATAGATGGGCCAAGAGGAAAACACAGGACAAACTCACCCTATAGCTGGATATTTTGCTTTGTTTTAAAGCATTACTCTATAACAGGGCTTGCACGGGCTTACTAATACCTGCAATGAGGCACATTGCATATTGTTAATAGAATTTATGCAGTCAAGTATAAACATAGGTATACACATGTGTATTTAAACAGTTATGCACATTAGAATGCACACTACCATATTATAGTGCCTAGGAATAAGGTATTTGTGTCAGATTCAGTAAATTCACCACCTCTCATCCTGATTTTGAGCAGTATCATTAAATTAGGATTCACTTACTCATCTGTCAAATGGGGCTAATAATATTACCTGTCTTTTATGGCTTAAACACAGTATCATACATATAAAGCATTTAAAACACTTGTCACTTTGCAACACTTAATAAATACTAGATAATATAATTGTGCATAAGCATGTGTATTCTTACATGTGTTGCATTTATAGAGATGGTTATTCTAATAAAGTATTATTTAATATATTTAGTAGCTTCAGAGAAAACAATTTGACTTCAATGTCTGATTTATAATATTTTTACTATTTTTTCAGATTAACATAAATGGAATTATGTTAGGTCATTTGATGAATGACCAGTGCTAGAAAAAGACTATTTGAAGGAGAAAGAGTATTTTCAAGGTCATTATGAGTGATATTTATTGGAAAACTAGTGCCAAGGGCATCATTCAATTATGTAGAGTACAAAACAGGAAATTGCATGCAGCATGTGTGGACGAGATCCCTGCAGACAATGACATCAGCTGACAAAATACAGCTGCAGAGAAAGCTCTTGGTGTATCAAAATCACAAATTAAGAACTGCCATTACTGATTATCACATTGACTAAGTAATTAGAAAAGATGTAATTCTTAAGTGTCAATAACTAGGCATTTAGCTATTTGCTTTCCCAGCCAGCATCAATAAGTCACTGTATTTGCCCTAGAAAGGGAGCAGGTTGCTTGGCACACAAGTGAAATAAAAGACTCTCTAAGGTAGATGACCTGGGTCTTTGACCCAGTTCTCAGGCTCTTTCAGGCCAGGGTTTTGTGGTAAAAACATCAAGCTCAGAAAGCCCTTCCTTGTTGGACTTTTCATTAGTCCTACTATGTATGATTCTTCTAAATGAGTCAGGTCACTTGTGTTATTCTAAGATTTTTTGTTTGTTTGTTTGTTTTGCTTTGTTAATCCTCCCCTGAGGTTATTTTCTCATTGATTTTTAGGGTGAGTGGAAGAGAGAGGGAAAGACAGAGAGAAACATTGATTTGAGAGAAACACATCAATTGATTGCCTCCTGCACATGCCCTGATCTGATCAAGGCCTGTGCTGGGGAGGAGCCTCCAACCAAGTATGTGCCCTTGCCCGGACCCTTTGATCCTGTTCTCCAGCACACTTATTAGTTCTTTATTGTCAATAATATTATCTAAAGTCAAATTGCAGTGAACCCCTTTTTCCATTTTTACTGTATTCCCACCCTATCTTGGCATGGACTTATTTGGGTTCGTCCTGTTTGATGTTCACTCAGAATCCTGAATTCATCCTGAAGCTTTCTGGCCCTTTGGCTTTTGATATTTGCTTTATCAGTTTAGGATACAGTCATAATTCATGATGTACTTTTTCTAGAAAGCCTATACTTGCCAAAACCTATGTCATATGAAAGGTACTTCTTATAAATAATCTTATGATTAATAACTACAAAAATAATCTATCACTCTGTGGACTGCTAAGTGTCACTTTTGGCTGAATGCTTCATATTAATCGTCTTTATTTGGCTTCACAACCCTTCTATGGGGATACATTATTTTTATCCTCATAATGTCAATGAGGACACTGAACTTCGGAGATTAATAACCTATCCAATGACATAAGTGGCAGTGCCCAGACTTACATCCAGGTGTTTACAGTAAGGTTCTTGCAGCTCCCACAGAAATTTGTTTTTGCATTTATCAATATGTTTTGCCTCATCGTGTTGCCTTTATAAAATGTGTGCTGGAATGTCTCTTAAATTAACTATTTACCCTAACCATAGAGACTTCCATCTTTGTTCCTCCCATACCTAGTAAAAATTGTGCTCACTACTTAAACCAATAAACTGAACAATGCACAGCTCTATATATTCCTATAAACAAATAAAAATATGTAATCTGAAAAATCTACTTTTTACGTTATCCTTTGTGATCCTCATTGTGAGATATGCAACAAATATCATCAACACATTTAATAGATGAATGTTCATATAGCTAGTAAGTAACTGAACAAGGATTTGAACACAAATATTTTATTTCCTAATAGAATGTTCCATCATCGATCTTGGACTTTCTTTTATTGACATATCAAAGTTATATAAATTTGAAATAATCTATATATCAGAATAAACATCTTGGCTCTGCTGAATCTATTTGGCAACATTTAAGGTTGAAAAGGAGAATAGTTTTGCACCTTGGCACTATAAGAGAAAACAATTCAATCAAGAGCCACAAGTTTTTTAAAAAATAAAAATTTCAGTACCTATTTGTTCACTTGTTTATTTGTTTAGGAAGATAGTTCTTTTTCTTTTGAGAATGTTGTGCCACTTCCTCTAGCTTTCATTTCTGCTGAGAAATATACTGGGGGTTTTTTGCATTGTTTATCTACTAAAGGTAAGATATTTCTTTATCACCTCTTTCAAAATATTTTTCTTTGTTTTAGTTTTCAGAGGTTTGATTATGATATATCTTGGCATGGATTTATTTGGGTTTGTCCTGTTTGACATTCCCTCAGCTTTATAAGTATGTCGGTTTATGTCTTTTTTTCCCATATTTGTTAAGTTTTCAGCCATTAGTTATTGGAATACATATTCAGCTCTACTCTCTTTCTCCATTCCTCTTAAGACTCAGACGACATGAAATGTTAGACCTTGTATTATAGTCCTACAAGTTCCTGAGGCTCTGTTCATTTTTCTTTACTCTATTTCTTTGTTCAGATTGGGTGATTTTTCTGTTCTGTTTTTCAGTTAACTGATTCTTTTCTGTGCCATCTCCATTCTCCTGTTGGAATCATTCACAAAACGTGTTTTTATTTGAGTTTTTGTATTTTTCAGTTCTAAGACTTCTATGTGGTTCTTCTTTATGTTTTCTTTGGTGATACTTTCTATTTCTTTGATGAGGCTTTATACTTCTTCATTTCCTTCAATATGTTCATAGTTGCTGATTGAAGTATATCTTTAGGATGACTGCTTTAAAATCCTTGTCAGATCATCCCAACATCTTTATATCAGAGTGTTGATGTCTGTTAATTTTGTTTCTAAGGTCCTTGGTGATATTTTCTCTTTTTTTAAGCTTAATAAGTAATTTTTTAATGTATCTTTGACATTTTGGATAGTATGTCATGAGAATCTCCATTTTATTTGTCTTCTGTGTTAACGGTCCTCCTCTGGTACCATGCCAACAAAGAAACATAACAGCGTTGCTGCTGGGTAGGATGACAATTCAGGCTTCCAAGCAGGCTCTGAAGAGGTCATTTTAATTCTTATAGACGTGGAGGGGAATCTCACTACTGCTCTTCATGTAGCCTCCACTGGCACCCTGGGTGTGTGTAGGGAGATTCCTTAATGCCAAGGGAGGATGAAGTCCCAGGTCCCCATTTGGTTTTCTTTGAAACCAACCAGTGAGGAAAAAGGGAACCTCATGACAGGCAAAACTGGAAATCTGGTTTTCTCTGCTAACAGTGGTGAGAGTGGGGCACGGTTTCATTCATGGTGTTTGTCTGAAAGATTTTCTTTTGTTAGGATGCTCCTGTCCTGGCCCTTTGCCTAGGGAGAACAGCTTGCTTTGGATTTTTTTGGTCTGTACCCATTGATGTTTCCAGGTGGAAGTTTTCTGCAGCTCCCAGTCAGTACTATATTAAGAGAAAGGGTAACCTGGAGAATGCACAGCTATGTTGTTCCTTGGGTCTTTCGGTTACTTAAAGGCCTATCTTTTTCTCTCCATCTTTCAGTGACTTCTCTTTTATTTATATATAACTAGAGGTCCAGTGCATGAAAATTCATGCACTGGATGGGGGGTCCCTCAGCCTGGCCTGCCCTCTCTCACAGTCCGGAAGCCCTCAAGGGCAGGAGGCAACCTGGCAATCAGGGGAAGGCGATGCCCCCATCACACCTCTGCTGCTGCCACTGTCGGCAGTACAAGTCTCGGCTGTCCCTGGTTACCTGAATCTCGGGCGGCCCTGGGTGGCTGGGAAGCTGCCATATGAGGCTTGCCTGAGCAGCTGGGCAGCCACCATCCAAAGCTTGCCTGTACCTCAGGAGTTGGCTGGGCAGCTGCCATCCAAGGCTTGCCTGAACCTCGGGCTGGCCCTGGGTGGCTAGGCAGCCACCATCTGAGGCTTGACTGTGCCTTGAGCCAACCCTGGGCAACTGGGGGGCTGAGGAGACTGGGGGACTCTGAAGGCAGGCACGCGGCAAGTCTGCCCCTTGGGGGCTGAAGGGACTGGGTGCTGCCAACCTGTGGCTGTGGGTGCCACCATCTTTGAGGATGTGGCAGTCAATTAGCATATTCCCTCCTTATTGGCTGTGGGTGCCTCCATCTTTGTGATGGTGTGAGGGTCAATTAGCATATTCCCTCTTTGTTAGATAGGATTATTAGATAGGATGTCCAGGGTTTTTAGTTGTGCTTAATAGGAGATATATGGAAAAATACATCTACTCTATCTCATTCCTAAGACTAGAAGTCATATATAAATACTAGCAACTTTGACAAATTGATTTTATTTAAAGTCTTTCAGTTGAATAAGATAGAGTCCATGTAATTAGAATAGACTAGAGGGCTGGATCCAAACTTAGAGTTCCATAATATTTAAAACTTGGGCAGAAGAAAAGAAACCAGTGAATAAAAATGAATACATATCTCTGGAGGGGGAAGGGATGAAACCAGAAAGATATGGCATCATGTAAACCAAGATACATATGTTTTTCAAGTATATGGATATGAGCAATTGTTAATGATGAAATATTGAACTAGATTGAGCACCATTAATTGACCATTGTATTTTGCTTGACAAAATTATTAGTGATCCCAGTAGAAGTAGTTGTGGAATAGTTGGATTAAAACATTTAAATAAGTCTAGCCAGTTTGGCTCAGAGGATAGAGCATCGGTCTGCAGACTTAAGGGTTCCAAGTTTGATTCTGGTCAAGGGTAGATGCTCGGGTTGCAGGCTCAATTCCCAGTGAGGGGGCATGCAGGAAGAAGCCAATCAATGATTCTCTCATCACTGATGTTTCTCTCTCTCCCTCTCCTTTTCTCTCTGAAATGAATAAAAGTATATACATTTTTAAAAAATATATTTTATTGATTTTTTTACAAAGAGGAAAGGAGAGGAATAGAGAGTTAGAAACATCAATGAGAGAGAAACATCTATCAGCCACCTCCTGAACACTCCCCACTGGGTATGTGCCTGCAACCAAGGTACATGCTTGACTGGAATCGAACCTGGGACCCTTCAGTCCGCAGGCTGATGCTCTATCCACTGAGCCAAACCAGTTAGGGCTAAAAGTATATTTTTTTAAAAAAATAAATAAAAACATTTAAATGTTTTAAAAGTAATATTGAAGACAAAACCATGGAGTCAGTAAAAATACCAGTGATTTCCAAGGGTTAAGGGGGTAGGAGGGACAAATAGTACAAGCACACAGGATTTTTAGGGCAGTGAAGGCATTTTTTTATGATACTATAATGGTGGCTATATGACATTCTATATTTACCAAAACCTATAATATATAAAACATCAAGAGTGAACTCTAATGTAAACTATGGACTTTGAGTGATAATGATGTGTCAAAGTAGGTTCATCAATTGTAGTAAATGTTTCACTATGATACTAGGTGCTGATAGTGGGGGAGACTCTATGTGTGAGAGGGGAAAGGAAAATGTGGAAATCTCTGTATTTTCTGTTCAATTTTCATGTGAACTTAAAACTTCTCTGGAGCCCTAGCCAGTTTGGCTCAGTGGATAGAGCATCGGCCTGTGGACCAAGGGTCCTGGGTCAAGAGGACATATCTTGGTTGCAGGCTCCTCCTCAGCCCGGGCCCTGGTCAGGGCCCCTGCAGGAGGCAACTAATTAATGTGTTTCTCTCACATTGATGTTTCTCTCTGTCTTTCCCTCTCTCTTCCACTTTCCCTAAAAATCAATGGAAAAATATCCTCGGGTGAGGATTAACAGCAACAACAACAAAAAACTGCTCTGGAAAATGAAGTCTCTTAATAAAACAAGTGAGCAAATTGATAAATACAGCATTTTAAAAGAAAAAAAAAGTATATACTATTGAGGAATTTGGTAAAAAACAAACAAACACCGATAATACATTTTTTATTTTTCAAAAAAGACCAATAAGAGATTTTTCAAAAAAATTGCTCTGAATATGAGCAGAAAATGAAATAGTAGCCAGAAAAAGTGGAATAAAAGGAAACTTTTTATTTTTTTTAAGATGATATCTATTAAAGCAGGATATTTAATGGGGGGTGGGGGGCGGGAATGGAAAGTGTGTGAAAGGGAGAACAATTTCAAAGTAGAAAATCTTAAGCAAAAGGGAGTAAGATTTACTGGTAGATACATGAGAGAGAAGGCTAACTTTAGAGAAAGAACCTTAGATAGAAAGATTAAGATAGTAATTCAGAGAGTCATAGTAAGTAGACCAACACAAGAGGAGAACCTTATTGGAGAAATATTTGTGTCATTTATCCTTTAAGTTATTGACATTCAAGATCAGTTTAGTGTTTTCATTTTGTAAGTACAGGTGCTATTAAATTGCCCTGGAGGGGTCACATAAAATAAAGTAGGAAAACTGCTTCTTTTCCAAAGTCAAAATCTAAATCAAGTTCAGTGTTTTGTTTTGTTTTTGTCATAAAAATAGGACAATGCCAAAATAACACAAGTTGACATCCAGGAAATAAATTTTCTCAGATAATACAGATAGGTTTGGACTTTACAATACACTACAAATGACAAAATTCAATAGGCATGTTTACTTTCTTTGAATGTCCCAAAGGATAAAAAAATAGATAATTATTTTTAAAAATCATTTTTATTGAATAATTGGGGTGACCCACAAAATTATATAGGTTTCAGGTGCACAATTCTACAACACATCATTTGTACACTATAGTGTGTGTCCACCACTCCAAGTCTAATGTCAGTCTAAGGTCTATCACCATGAATTCTCCTCCACCTTTACCATCCCCCACCCTGGCAATCACCACACTGTTTTGCTCATTTATAGCCATTTAGCATATTTAGCATTTGCCAACAATAATTAGCTGTTTTTCTTTCTTGCCATTTTTAACTTTGTGAAACATGGGAGTTTATATGTATTAACTACCAAATTATTACTTTTCCTAAAAGAATTTTCTTTCTTTCTTTCTTTCTTTCTTTCTTTCTTTCTTTATTTATTTATTTATTTATTTATTTATTTATTTATTTTTGGCTCTACAGTTTTGGTCAAATGAATAAACCACATTAAATGCCAGAACAATAGACAATATTATTGGTTATTTCAATGGCAGATAAGTTAGTCACTTTAAAGGAATGAAATGCCAGTTCAGCTGTGAAGTGGTGTGATGTGATGCTGGAAGCTTCTGACCATATTTTATGCTTGACAGTAATAATATTGAATTAATATGTCCCTGTAAGGCTTAGAAAATCTGGTTCAAATTTAGCCCAATTTATCAAGGTTTGGCAGAGTTATAAGAATTAACAAATCATGCTGTGACTTAAAATTAGCATTATGAATATTTAGGAGCTGTTAAAACTGTGGGCTAAATATATAAAATGTCACTGTCATTATATTAAAGCACGGTTTCACACATAGGAGAGGAAGGCATATTACACACTTCAGTATGGTGCAAAGTACAATGTTTGCTTTTGCTTTTGAGATCAACATCTTTATAAATGTTTTCTTTTGGTAATAAAAAGTCCTCCACATCTGCTGCAAAGATGTCATGGCCTCCAATCTGATCTTTTTATCACAACACATAGGAAATATATAGTGACACTCCATCCTTTTTTTAAAATTTATCTTTATTGCTAAAAGTATTACAGATGTCCCCATTTTTCCCCATTGACCCCTCCTCCCTACACCTCCCCCCTCCCTAGGCCTTCACTATTATTTGTGTCCATGGTTTATTCATATCCTATCTAATAAAAGAGAAACATGGTAATTAGCCGTACCTCCGCTACCCTTCCCATTGGCTAATCAGGGCGATATGCAAATTAACTGCCAGCCAAGATGGCGGCCGGAAGCCAGGCAGCTTGAAGCGAACATGAGGCTTGCTTGCTTCAGTGACGGAGGAAGCCAACCTTCCCCGCCTGCTGCAGCCGGCCTCTGAGCTTGCAGTTTGAAACATTGTTACAAATATAGAATCTAAACAAACTCCAGAAACCTGCTTTCAGCCAGCCGGGATCTCAGAGCTGGAGTTGAAACAGTGTTTCATTATAGAACCCAAACAAACCAGATACCTGCTTTCAGCAGCCAAGGCCTCAGAGTTGGAGCCAAGCCTCAGAGTTAAAGCTGGCCCAGAATAAAAAAAAAAAGAAAAAAACGAGCAGTTGGGAGCTTCAGTCACCCGCCAGTCTGAAAACAGCCCTCAGCCCCACACCCAGACTGTCCAGGCACCCCAGTGGGGACCCCCACCCTGAAGGGGGTGTGACCAGCTGCAAACAGCCATCGGCCCCTCACCCAGGCTGGCCAGGCACCCAAGCTGGACCCCCACCCTGATCCAAGACACCCTTCAGGGCAAACCAGCTGGCCCCCACCCATGCACCAGGCCTCTATCCTATATAGTAAAAGGGTAATATGCCTCCTAGCACCAGGATGAGCGGAGCCTCGAGGCCTCCTGGCACTGAGACCAGCGTGACAGGGGGCAGCGCCCAAACCCCCATCGCCCTACGGCTCTGTGTGTGACGGGGGCGGGGGGGCACAACCTCCCTATCCGCCCTGCTCTGTGCCTGATAGGGGGGAGCTTCCCAACGCCCTGATCGCCCTGTGGCTCTGTGTGTGACAGGGTGCGGCGTCCCCAACCCCCTCCCCCGACAGGCCCTGCTTTGTGTGTGATGGGGTAGAGCCATAACCTCCCCATCAGCCCGGCCCTGAGTGTGACAGTGGCGGCACCCCAACCTCCTGATCGGCCCTGCTCTGTGGGTGATAGAAGGTGGCCCCCCAACCCCCCCTAATGGTGCTCTGTGTGTGACGGGGTAGAGCCATAACCTCACCATCGGCCCTGCCCTGAGTGTGACAGGGTGAGGTGCCCCAACCCCCTGATCCTCCCCTGCTCTGTGTGTGACTGGGGGCGGTGCCCCAACTCCCCTATCGGCCCTACTCTGTGAGTGACAGGGGGGAGCTCCTCAACCCCCTGATCGACCCTGCTCTGTGCGTGACAAGGTACGGAGCCCCAACCCCCTGATTGGCTCTGCTCTGTGCGTGTCAGGGGCCAGCGCCCCAACTCCCCTATCGGCCCTGCTCTGTGCATGACAGAGGGGAGCTCCTCAACCCCCTGATTGGCCCTGCTCTGTGCGTGACAGGGGGTGGTGCCGCAACCTCCCCATCGACCCTGCCTTGAGTGTGACTGGGGGCGGTGCCCCAACCCCCCAATAGGTCCCACCCTGAGCGTGACTGAGGGTGGCATCACAACCTCCCAATCCGCCCTGCTCTGTGCATGACAGGGGGCAGTGCCCCAACTCCCCAATCAGCCTTGCTCTGACCCCGACAAGGGGCTGCACCTAGGGATTGAGCCTGCCCTCTGCCAACCAGGATTAGGCCTAAGCTAGCAGGTCGTTATCTCCTGAGGGGTCTCAGACTGTGAGAGGGCACAGGCCTGGCTGAGGGACACCCCCCCCCCCCCGAGTGCACAAATTTTTGTGCACTGGGCCTTTAGTCCTATACAATAATAACCTAATATGCTAAGTGTCCGGTCATCTGGTTGGCAATTCAACCAATCAAAGCATAATATGCTAATGATATGCTAAGGCCGCTTAATCACTTGCCATGATGTGCACTGACCACCAGGGGGCAGATCCTCCAACTGGTAGGTTAGCTTGCTGCTGGGGTCTGGCAAATGGGACTGAGTGAGACAGGCCAGACATATCCTGGAGCCCTCCTGTGGTCCCTCCCTGGATGGCCAACCTCCTGAGTCCCTCCCCAGCCCTGACCCCACTGGTGCACAAATTCATGCACCAGGCCTCTAGTATGTGCATAAGTTCTTTAGTTAACCTCCTTTCTTAGCCTTCCTTATGAGAATTGTCAGTCTGTTGCATGCTTCATGTCTCTGGACACTCCTTTCTTTTGATAAGCAGGAGAGAGCCCTTCAAGAGAGCGTTTCTCCTTTGTCCCGTGTAGAATCTCTGGGGAATCTGAAGGTTATTTGCAGTTGTTTTAACCACAATTGAATAACAGTGGAAAATGTAATGATAAATTCTTGTGAATTCATTATCTACTCTATATGTCAGCAAATTGTAGAACTTTAGTTTTCATTTAATGTTTTTGGTTTGGAATTAAAAATAAAAAATGAACCCAAATACAACAAATGATTATCTGATAAGCAAAATGAGGTCAAATAAATTGAATAGGGTGATATGTATGTAGTTATATCCATAGAGAGCTTGTTCAAAGGTTACTTAAGATAGATAATTGGAATTGAGGACACTGTGGACAGCTGATAACTTCATTTTCACAGAAAATACAATTTGTTTCTGTATTATGTATGCAGGAATAAAGACTGGAAAATGGCATTACCGATTACCTCTAGAGCAGTGGTTCTTAATGGGAGTAATTTGGCCCATAGGGGGTACATTCAATATCTGGTGAGACTTTTATATTGGGGTATAATTGACATATGACATTATATTAGTTTCAGGTGTACAACATAATAATCAAGTATTTGTATATATTGCAAAATGATCACCATATTAAGTCTAGTCAACATCTGTCACCATATATAGTCATAATCATTTTGTATGATGATAACTTTTAAGATTTACTCTCTTAGTAACTTTTAAATATGCAACACAATATTATTAACTATAGTCACCATGCATTACACGTGCATTACAGCCCTATGACATATTCATCTTATAAACAGAAGTTTGTATATTTTGATCCCCTTCAACCATTTTGCCTACTCCCAATCCTCTGACAACCACCAATCTGTCCTCTGGTCTATTTTTCATGGAAAAATACTTCTAAGTAAGTTCTAATAAACTATATTTGTTTATTAATAAAGATAAAAGTGATAATATTAGAAGTTTTAATAACTTTATGATTGCCAAACCATTTCAGATAAAGCTTTCTTTTTTTATTCTCAATCCAATTTGAATGATCTTGATAATTTAAGGTTTGTTTTATATTTCACTCATAATTTAAGTATTGTCTAAATTAAGACATGATGTTTTCATGCATGTGAAGAAAACACCTATGTATATTTCAAACTTTGGAATTTGTGGGTGTCAGCAATTGATCATGAATCTTTGGAAATTCTGCTTCTGTTGGAAACACAATTGATCAATCTTTGCTTGTTAAAAAAGATCAAAACTAGGGAAAATAAAGTTAGAGAAAATTAGAAATAATACACTATTAGAAATGTAGTTTTGAAAAAAATGTAGCATGAACTAATACTAATTGTACAAAAAATTCAAATATTTTCTCTGAAATTATTAAAAGGTAATGATGCATAAAATTCAGTGCTAATGAGTGCATTGAAATGATGTATAAACAAAATAAACTAAAAAGCATTTTATAATCATTATATATAATAACCAAAACAGTTCCACCACATTTTCATTTATTTTATTTATTTTTTTTTATTTTTAAGAATAAAAATTGATATTTATTCAGTTTAACTACCACTCAGGAAAGATTATGTAAAATAAATTTTCCCCAGCAATAAAACAATTTAAAAAAATATATTTTTCCCTTTATTGATTAAGATATTACAAATGTGTCCTTCTCCCCCCAATGTCCCCTCATCCCCCCAATCCTGCCCTCACCCTCACCCCCTGTTGTCCACATCCATCATTTATGCTTATATGCATGCATACAAGTCCTTTGGTTGATCTCTCCCCCTCACCCCCACCCTCCCCTATCTTCCCTCTTAGTTTTGAGCATCTGATTGATGCTTCTTTGTGTCTACATCTGTTTTTGTTCATTGGTTTATGTTGTTCATTATAATCCACAAATGAGTGAGAACATGTGATATTTATCTTTCTCTGACTGACTTATTTCACTTCGCATAATGCTCTCCAGTTCCATCCACGCTGTTGCAAATGGTAGGAGTTCCTTCCTTTTTACAGCAGCATAGTATTCCATTGTGTAGATGTGCCAAGTTTTTTAACCCATTCATCTGCTGATGGGCACTTAGGCTGATTCCAGATCTTAGCTATTGTAATGAAAAGCCTGTATGTTGCATTGTTGTGGAGTAGCCCACATGTGATGCCATATTTGACCAAGAAAAGGCTTAGGATACCTTGGGAAAGCCCTGATAATTTAAGGAAAAAAAGGGTAATATCTTTGGAACCCTAGTCCTTGTACTAATAAAAGGAATGAAAAATGGATAATTGTTTTCTAGACTCTTCTAATTCCTGAGGTGATGGAGAGAGAGGACACAGTGGTAGGGCCTTGCATTGTCCTGGGAAAGAGATTTCTCTCTAATTGTCCTGGACTGAGGTATGTCATAACATGGAAGTGGGGAAGAAAATTCAATTACATTAAACCTGAAATATATATAGTATTATAAACCAATATTAGCTCAATTTAAAAAAGTAGAGTCAATTTTGTAAAGAAAAACAGAAAACAAAAAACAAAATGACACCAGAACTCCAGTGGTGACTGGTCTCCGTTTCACCAGTGTGTCCCCTGTCCCACGGCCTCCGAGTACTGAAGGGTAAATCTCAGTAAGTCATGGCAGTCTCCTAGTTCTACAGGCAGAGCCAACAGAGAGGCAGGGAGGTGTGGCGGAAACTCAGATGCAATGTTTACAGTGTGACCTTGATTAAAGTGGAAAACAGATTGTGTCTTGCACAGAGAGGAGTGATTATTTAGTAACATGGACATGTACTGTATGAACGTCTTGTCAGGTACTCTGGGACTGTCATCTGCTACAGATCTTGGGATAACGAGAGGTTCCTGATATTGTCCTCCTAGGAGCTGAAACCCTAAGCAGATTTATTGTTAACGAGCCATTGCTTATGGTCAGCAGTCCTTGATATTATTCTTCTAAGGTGGGTGTTGTTTAATGAAAGTTTTTTAAAATATATAAGCCTGTATTTGCCGAAGGTTAACCTACACATTTCTTTAAGTTGTATGCTAGTTTGGATGATTAAGATTGGAACTTAAGTGATAGAAAAGCAGCATCAGCAAAAGGGTAGACAAAGAAGCCTCAGACTTTTCTGCTTCCAATTTCAGTCATGCAGAATAAAAAATGTCTAGAGCTTTGTTTAGAATATCATACTTATAGAATACTGTACTGTTCACTTAAAAAATGGTTATGAGGGCAGATCTCATGTTTTGTGTTTCAGTCGTTGCAGAACTTTTGGTCCTGTCCAGAATGTCCATAGAGACATTTGGTCCATGTCAAAAGGTCCTTGAAATTTGGTTTTGTCCAAAATGCTCATAGAGACATTTGATTTACCTCAAAAGGTCCTTTAATGTGGTCCTGTTGAAAATGTCCATGAGTATGTTCGGTCTACGCCAAATGGTACTTGATATTTTATCCTGCCCCAAACACCCAGGCTTTGAAAACGTCCCTGGGTTCAAAGAGTCTTTATTGGTACCTTTGGCTTATAAAATTAATACATAAGAAATGTTATCATGTTTATTGGTCCAATAATTGTATTGTGGCTACATTGCAAATAATGACCCTTCTTGCCTCAGTAGCCTGGCTGGTCATGGCCTTGGGGTTAGGTGGATGGGTAGGCTGGAACAAATGTCACACATGCACAAAAGATAATGGTGGGAAATTTGCCTGTGTATTATTTGAAAAAACATAATTATAATTGCTCAGATTTTGTATCTATTTTGACTTCTAAATAAACTGTGATCCTATGTGTGGGGGAGTCTATGCCTAATTCACACACACAAAAATGTCATACCAAACATGGCATGGTGAACAAGGAGATAGTTTTAGAATTGGGGAGAAAGAGCTAGTTGTTGGGACCCAGAAGCAGTGCTAATGTTACAGGTCTTCTCAGAGTTCCAATAGGATGCAGTCAAAGTAAGTGGGTGATGGCACACATTTCCACCTTCACTATACAAGGCTGAGTTTTAAATTTGCATACATGTGAATCATAGCCTTTAGAATAACTGCTTCCACTATATTTTAATGTTGTTTTAAATCTGGTTTCTAAACTTTTTGAATCGGTCTTGAAAATGATGCCATAAAGATTGAAAAATAATAAACTCTCAAAGGTGTAAAATTGCCTTAAGTATATCTTCTTGCCCAACCCAATTGCTCATCAGCATATTTGAGAGCACTAGAATTGTCCTTCTTGTGCAAAATGCAAAGGCAGGGTTGTCATTGGGTTGGTTCTTGAGAGTTCCCATGTTGCCTTGCTTTGGGGTGGTGATGGCTGGAAGGGTTTCCTGCTATAATGAAAGACTATCGCTGAGGAACCACTTATTCTGTTAGTGTCCAAAACTACCTAGCACTCCATGTTCTATGTAGCCTTTCCTGATAAATCCTAGCTTTTAATCATTTTACAATTGCTTTTTTTACAAAAGGCCCTCTTTATTTTCCTGTTGAAAGGTCAGAATTGTGACAATTTACTTAAGAAATGTTTAGCATTTTATACAGTCTTGGCAAAGAGAAAACTTCTTGAAAAAGAACTACTTGCCCTTATTTAAATTATTGCCAATAGTTTATGCTACATATTTACATTTTATTCCATGGCTTCCTCTGAAAAAGAAATGTGGTTGTGCAATTGCACAGCTTGCAAATTCAACATTAGATTTCTCTGTGGAAGCCTGCAGACACACAGAAATTAAATGCAGAATTATGTAGGAAATGAATGATCTGTAAATTCATTTGAAATACCCATAGGTACCCCCTTCCAAACTGGGGTGCTTTAAGCGATATGCTGCATTGATTTTCTTGTATGTCACATTACATTGGGTTTGTATGTCTCACTATGTGATGTTATCACTTTATGGTGCAGTGGCTTTTGTGGTGACACTGAACATAATGCAATGTGATGTGCCATGGCTGTGAAATACCATTAAACTATGATCCTCTACAGCAGTGGTTCTCAACTTTCCTAATGCCGCAACCCTTTAATACAGTTCTTCATGTTGTGGAGACCCCCAACCATAAAATTATTTTCGTAGCTACTTCATAACTGTAATTTTGCTACAGTTATGAATTGTAATGTAAATATCTGATATGCAGGATGTATTTTTATTGTTACAAATTGAACATAAAGCATAGTGATTAATCACAAAAACAATATGTAATTATATATGTGTTTTTCCATGGTCTTAGGCGACCCCTGTGAAAGGATCATTCGGCTCTCAAAGGGGTCTTGACCCACAGGTTGAGAAACGCTGCTCTAGAGAGTCCGTGAATTATGCCCTTTCACTATGGCAGCTCCAGGAGGCAGAGAGAACTGCAGGAGGCACATGTCTTGTAGGATTATCTGAATTTGTTTATGGACCTCATTTGAGTCTTGCATAGTTATATCTTGGTAGAATTACTAATACTAATAATGTCACAACAATTTGAATTTGATACAAGGAAACCCACCTGTTCCTAAAGTGAGTTGTTGTGACACCCTTTCATTTCTGCAATTATGGAACAATAATAGTAGAAAGTATATTGTGTCATTGACCAAATATTTTTCTCTTATTGTGCAAAGAAGGGAGAGAACTGTTTTTCTCAAACATGGCGCTTGCCCTAAAAGAATTGGCCAGTATGTTAAGGGTATGTGACTACTATTGATTTCAGAGAGGAAGGGAGAGGGATAGATAGAAACATCAATGAGAGAGTCATTGATTGGCTGCTTCCTGCACCCCTCCCACACCACACACACACACACACACACACACACACACACACACACACACACACACTGGGGATTAAGCCCACAACCCTGGCATTGCTCTGGGTGGAAATTGAGCCATGACCAGCTAGGTCGACACTCAACCACTGAGACACGCCAGCCAGGCAAGGTTTTGTATTTTTTTCCTTTTGGATGCTTAAAGGATAAATTCCTTTAAAACCAATTTTTATTGAAATCCTTTCAAAATAAAGTTCACTGTGAAAATTCTCTGGTGGTTACTATTTGCATCAAAGAAAATGATTGGCTGTGGTTTGATTTAGAGACTGAGAACTTAAGACCAGCAATGACAAGGTTACAAGAATTCTATTACATTTGTTAAGACATCATATTTTTGTAAACATTTAATTTAATTCTCATTATTATGTATGTATTATTATTGTATTTTATAGTCAAGGAAACCATAATTCATCCACAGTTCCTTATTCCCTCATGCTTCTTCTCAATCCTGTTCCAGGACCAAAGCCTTATTTCTGCTGTTACTTCATCCTGTCAAAAACATTTTATGGAGGTTATACTATTGAATTATTTCTTTGTGCATGTGTTTTAATTGCAATAGCAAAAAAGGTATTCGCCACATTATCAAACATTAGCTCAGTACATTTTTATAAAACAGGCCAATTTATGTAAATGTTGCCTCAAGTCACATTATTATTAGCTGAAATACGAATTCAGAGCTCTTAGACAAGTGACATTGTCAGAGTTCATTTAAAAATTCTCCTTGGACTTGAATGTGATGAAGGGATGTATGTAAAAACCTGAGCAGGTTCAGAGGGAAGATATGGCCCTCTGTGAGTCCTCTCCTCATCAGACAAGTGTCATCTTTCATTTTGCCCCCAATTTTCTCTTCCACATATAGCCTATATTTACTATGTACAGAAATGTAATGATGCTTCATTCTTTTATCTTCTGTTGATTATTAGGTTAATGAATTTCTTTTAGGCTTATAAATATAATTCCATAAATGATATGTTTCCTGAATTAATTAAAATACCCCTACCATGCCACTGAAGAAAATGTAGAGTGCAATGTAGCATGCACGCCTTTAAAACTTGACCTTGACTTCAGCATTATTCAATTGCAAGAAGGTTGTTCCTAAGACCATTTAATTCAGTATTATGCTTTGTCAATGAATAAATGCATCCTAATTTTTCATGTTGACTTTCATGTGCTTACAATATTTACTATGACATTAATAACTTTGAAATATGCATATATTGCTCCAGATTACTGGCATGATCATATGCTGTAGGAGTATTGCTAATTTTAAAAGTTCCTGTTAATAAATTGGCTTCATTAGCTCTCGTTAATCTCTGTATGATATAGAATTCTTTCATAAAAACACAGACTTTGTAGATCCAGTTGCAAACTTTTAGTGAAATTATTATAAAAATATTTTCATAACTTGATTGGTTTTTTCTTTTGTAAACCACTATGTGTGTGTGCATGTGTGTTTGTGTGAATGTGTCTATGTTTAAATCAGATAATGAGATAATAAAATAAGACTATCATGCCTAACTAGTATGGATCCATGATCCATGAGACCCTTTCATGTCTTAGTTGTATTTATAATTCTTTATACCTTAAACTAGAGGCCTGAAGCACAAAATTCATGCATGGGCAGGGTCCCTAGGTCTGGCCATTGATCAGGGCCAATCTGTGGGGCAACTGGTGGGGCAATAGGGGGCCCTTCCACTGGCACCCACCTAGGCTGGCCTGGAGCCTGCAGGCTGGGGGAAGCTTCTGCATTGAGCGTCTGCTTCCTGGTGGTCAGTGCATGTCATAGTGATTAGTCGTTCGACCGTTCGGTCAATTTGCATATTGGACTTTTATTATATAGGATCACCAAGCTTTTACTTCCGCTTTAAGGTCATTATTTATGTTATTGGCCAGTCCCTCTATATTAGTTTACTATTGATACGTACCAAATGACCACAAACATAGTGTTAATACAACATACATTTATTATTTCCATTGGTCAGAAGTCCAGGCAAGGCTTAACTGAAGTCAAGGTGTTGCTTAGGCTGTGTGGTCATTTGGAGGTTTAACTGGGGAAGAATCCAATTCAAAATCATTCTGGGTGTTGGAAGAATTCATTTCCCTTTGGCTGTATAACCAAGGTTCTCAGTTTCTGACTGGCAGCTGGCTGGAAGTCACCTTAAGGTTCTAGAATTTGCATATAGACCCCTGTCACGTGTCCCTCTCCATAGGCAGGTCACAACATGGATTTCTGTTTCTTCATAGCCAGAAAGAGAATCTTTCTATCCAGACTGTTAAAATGGAGCCTTCCATAATGTGATATAGCCACGGGAGTGACATGTGACCTTTGCCATACTCTACTGATTAGATGTAAGTCACATTTTGACCTCCAATCAAGGGGAAGGGATTATAGAAGTGGGATTTATTGGGATTCACTCTAGGGTTTGTACATGACATGAAACTCCCCCACTAGACCAAGTATTTCTATTAGTTTAAAATATGTCAAGTGCCTATTAAATCAGTATTTTCCTGTGTTTCATATGGGATACAAGTTGCCTTAGACAGTTTGCCTTGCTGCTATATCAAGGGCACTTTCTGAAAGAAATCAACTCAGCTGGAAATTTTTGAGGCTTGAGAACAGCAATGCTTTTTGATCATTCTTTTTTTCTTGGTATCTTCCACTAGAAAATGATTGGCATTTGTTACACTTTTTTTCCAATGTTAATTGTATAGGACTAGAGTGACTTATTCCATATAAAATAGTGATAACAACAATAATAATACCAATTGCTATTATTTGCTCTGTGTGATCCTTCTAATTATTGGCATTTACTCTTTATAGCATTGCTGAAACTGAAGTAACACAATGTCCGTTTTCAGAAATGAAAACTAGAATTAGAGAGTTTTGTGCATCTGCCAAAGCAAAAAGCTTATAATTAGGAAAAACAAATTTTTAAATGAGGTGTGGCTGAAACCAAAGCACTCATACTCATTAGAGGTGTTTTGATTGAGAATATTAGGTGAATGTTCTTGAGAAGAAAATTATCTTTCTTTTATATTAAAAAAACTTTTTCCCCTGAACATACCCATAATATAGTATTTTTTTTATTTTTGGATTTGTAATTATAATGAAATGTATAATTCTGGAATTCTGCAACTATTCATAAGAGATTGCTCAATCTTCTACTGACATTATGTGTTGGATAATATTTGTTTTGAGGGGTCATTCTTTGCATTGTAAGATGTTAATAGCACCTTGGACTCTATTCAGTTGTGCCAAGCACAAATGCTTTCAGACATTGCCAAAAATCTGGAGGACTGGGAAGTGGGAGGTGTCAAACTGACCTTGGTTGGGAATCAATGATCTATAGTAAATTCTACTTCTTTTACAGCTCCTTACTTTAGCTTTGAAACCTTCCCCCTAGAAATAATTTTAAGATTCTATTTATCTAAATGTGACATTATATCTCCCATTTTCCTTAGATTTACACCTTTCAAAATCTCTATTTTCTACCATTACCAGTGCTAACTTATTTAACTTATTGCATATTTCTTTTATCAGATGTTAAAGCAGTGGTTTGAACATTGAATGACTTTATAAGATTCAAAGGGTCTCCATGTGATAGAAAAGTCCTGAGCCTTCAAAAAGAACTTTCTTAGTCAGATTGTTATTCTAACAATCATACCGGATATGCCCCAAACTGAATTTTTTAATCCTTACCATTTTGGATGTAACAATTCTTGCTATTTAAATTCCAAGACTGACCTAGTCTCAAAAACCATTTTTGTTTTACCAACTGAATTGGGTGCTTGCTCTCTTGTGCTTGCTCTGCAAATAACTTCAGTCTCAACCTCTTTTTTTTTTTTTTTGCTTAATATCCTCTTTTCTGTTGACTTTTATATTGAACTTGATTTGCTGTATGACTAAAGAGTAGATTGATATCATTTAATGTAAAAGAGCTGTTTTCCCAGATTAAGCACATAAATAGGTACCTTCATCATTAGTGTGGGCTTTAATAGTTTTTTACTCTATTTAAACTAGAAAATCAATCCCATAATTGGGGGTAAATGTCTTTATACAGGTTAGGCTTTTAATATGAAATTTAAACAGACAAAAATAAGTGTTTCAAAGGGAACAGTGCAATTCACTAGCCTGGAATTTTTTCATTGGTCTCCTTTTGAAGCATGTATTATAGCAGAATGATAAATAAGATTTTGTTTGAGTTTTTTTAATATTCAGAGATATGTGCATTTGTTCTTTACTTTGTTTCCTTTATCTAAGACATTTCCTTAATCAAAACAATATATAGTTTCTTTATTTCCTAATTCCTGAGATCATGTTTGTCTCACTCCATTTTTAATTAAAGTACATGTTCTTTTATTTTCCTTCTTTGGTATGCTTATTTATTTTTTTAAAAAAATGTTAGCTGAGAAACTTATCTATTTAGAAAAATGAAGTTAGATTCTCCAACTTTTTCACCTGCTTAAAGAAATAAAAATTGGAAAATTCTGAAAAGATAGATACAAATTTGCTTTTGTATTATCATTGAAAACCTGAGAACTGATAAGGAAATAATTTAAATTAGAATAAATTGGGAATATTTACTTTCTAAGGAGTGTGCTTGTAGAGATTACAGAAGGACTGGTTTATTTATGTGAATGAGTAGGCAAAAGACTTAAAAGTTTATATTATCTGTGGACCTAGGTTTCAACTTGTCCGAGAGAGTTTCCTGTTTATCATCTCTATTTTCATAGAGTTGTTAAAATTAATATTTTGATAGAGTTGATAAAGTTAACATGATAAATCTAATTACAATTAAAAAGTTTTAATATTGTCAACATTTTTCCAATTGAGAAGGACCTTCTCTCAATATGTATGGCTTGGTTTTCTGTATATGAATATAGATTTTAAGTACATGTACTTAGAGAGTAGAAGAGTGAATGAACCATGTATTGTGGTTCTTACTCTTATGATTTCAGTATGCATGCCAATCGAATTAAAACCTACATTATAACCAATGTCATTATTTAACCTCCAAACCCATGTTGATGTTGCATTTAGATTTATCATTGTATATTTGCAGTGAGATCCTATTGTTATGTAGCTCTGGCTCTTATATTTTATCCAAAATCTTAGTTATAAGAAAGCATATTTCTCGTTTCTTTGTGTCATATCAGCCTCTTTTCCTCCTTCTTATTCTCCCCTTCTAGCATATCCATGGTTCGGTAGAACATGATAGGAAAGTGAGCTTCAGGGTGGTCTCAGTTATACTAGGCTAAAAACAATAATTTCCCAATCTCAGTGGCTTAAAGCAACACATATTTTATTCTTGTTCTCACTGTGTATAGCAGGGGTCACTGGGGATTCTCTTCTGTATCACCACCACTCTGGGTCCTGTGCTAATGGGATAGCCACTACCTGGAACTGTGTGGCAGAGAGAGAGAGAGACTGGTGAATTGCACACTGGCTCTTTATTCTACCAAGAGTAATTCTTATATTTCCACTTATAGCTCAGTGGCCAAAGAAGTTAACTGGCCTCTCCTTACTTCCAGGGTACAGAGAGCATGATTATTTAACTGACCTGGAAAGTTAGTATTTGTGGGCAACACAAACACAATATTTGACTATCACTATCTACCCTTTAGGTCATAAAATATTAAGTTCACTCTCCTTTCTAAATGCAGAACGCACTTAGTGGGACTGCAAAAAGTCTAATCCAGTCATTGGGTCCAACTCAAAGCCCAGACCTTTTAGCTTATGCCCAGTTCACAGGTACTGAGACTTGTGAACTAAGGAGACACGAAATCTGTCTGTACTCTTCTCTCCATTCACCCCATGCACAGTGATGGGATAGGCATGATGTCCACAATAAGTGCTCTCATTCAGAAAGGGGGAGCGGTGGGAAACAGATGCCAGTTGCTGGACTATAGCATCCTGGAGGCTCCCTAAGCCAACATTGTTTAGTTCCCCTACCCCAAGGATGGGGAACATTCTTTAAGCTTTAGTTGCTCTTTGAGGGTCCATTGTTTCTCAAGGCTCTTCCTCTTCCATTATCCTGCTGGACTACCTCTGAAATGGAGAACACGCCCTCCTGGAAGATGGGCAGCTTCCTCAGTCTGCTCCCTGATTGTAAGCCAGCTGGGGAGCCAAGTGTTATTTTATGTCTCAAAGGGTCACCGTCTCTTTTAGGCTTGGAATTTGTGGTTTTGACAGTAAAACCCTCTCAGAACGAAGTCAACTTCTTACAGATTACCTTCCAGTTCAGCTCCAAATAACAATGCACACACCATTGATTCTTTCTAGATGTAATTTCTATATTTGCTTATCTGTGCCCTTTCTTTCCCCTATGTCTCTCTCAAGGTCTTTGTATTTAACTTATGTAACAAAGCCTGTCAGTCTTTTTTATTTAATTTAAATTCTTTATTGTTGAAAGTATTACATAAATCTCCCTTTTCCCCCATTGACCTCTCCCCTCCAGCTCTCATCCCCCAGCACTGCCAGCATGCCTTGCCCCCACCCCACTACTGTCTGTGTCCATTGGTTATGCTTACAAGCCCTTTGGTTGATGTCTTAACCCTACCCCCACCCCTGCTTCCCTCTGAGGTTTGACGATCTGTTCCATGCTTCTCTGTCTCTGGATCTATTTTTGGTCATCAGTTTATGGTGTTCATTATATTCCACAAATGAGTGAGATCATGTGATATTTATCTTTCTCCAACTGGCTTATTTTGCTTAGCATAATGCTCTCCAGGTCCATCCATGCTGTTGTGAATGGTACGAACTCTTTCATTTTACAGCAGCGTAGTATTGCATTGTATAGATCTACCACAGTTTTTTAATCCACTCATCTGCTGATTTGTACTTTGGCTGTTTCCAAATCTTAGCTATTGTAAATTGTGCTGCTATGAACATAAGGGTGCATATGTCCTTTCTGATTGGTGTTTCTGATTTTTTGCGATATAATCCTAGAAGTGAGATTACTGGGTCAAATGGGAATTCCATTTTTAACTTTTTGAAAAAACTCCTTACTGTTTTCCACAGGGGCTGCACCAGTCTGCATTCCCACCAGCAGTGTAACAAGGGTCAGAGAGGAAGGGAGAGGAAGAGAGTGATAGAAACCTCAATGATGAGAGAGAATCATTGATGCCTCCTGCATGCCCCAAACAGGGGATCGAGCCCACAACCTGGGCATGTACCCTGACCGGGAATTGAACTGTGACCTCATAGGTTGACATTCAACTACTAAGCCATGCTGGCTAGACAAGCCTGCCAGTCTTTGGAGCGAGAGAGAGAGTCACACATTTGTCTCTTTTCTCTGGGATATTTTGTCCAGTTGAAATGAGTTACTGGTTGCTTCTCTATAGTTTTACCTTTACTCATTGTGCCTCTATTCTTTGAAGCTTATTGCACCTACTTGGAATTTTATTTTAATGGCTGCAAACTAGCATGAAAGGATGTATTAGTCAGAGCTTTTGGTTGCCAGGAACAAGCCCTTAATCTGGCTGATTCAGAAGGAATAATGTCTATTAAAAGAATATTGGGTAGCTCACAAATTTTTGGCATGAGAGACCCAAGTGTCAGGCTAAGTTTCCAAGAATAACACCAAAAGCTTTCCTGAGAAGTTCACCTGATGAGGCAACCACCCCTTAGAGCAATATTGGAAGGCTTCATGACTGCCATTGCCTGATTGACGGTGGGCCCGTGCCAGGAACTTTTTATCACTGCTGCCCTTGTAATTTTATGACTCAGCCACTACTATCCTTGGGAACAAAATGAAATTTGGATGGGCTTACTTCCTAAAGTTTTTCATTTTTTAATTCAAGTTCTTGAGAAGTTTTCTGGATTCTACCTTGGAGAGGCAACTCGTAAATCTGGAAATTAATCAAATTAGCAAAGATGTTCAAAAAGTACTAGGTAGGGGAAGTAAATGACATCCACCATCTCTTCTTGTTTTCTGCCATCACATTGAAGGTTTAGTGGATCTCTCCTAGCACTGAGAAATTTTCCAAAATCTTGCACGTAGGTTCTGGGATTTCACAACAATTCCATTTATTAAATAAACACTATGCCTGAAAATTTCAACTTAGAATCATTCCTAATCTGTATCAATAGCTGAGTGTGGTATCATGTTACTAATAATGACATTCACATGCAGAAAACTTTTTAAAAAACACTTTCTCATTTCATCTTTACTACAGATTTTTGGTGTTAGTGTTATTACTTTCACTTAACAGAATAGGAAATAAATGTAGAGAGGCTTTGTGGCTTGGCTCAGAGTTTATTTCTACTACATAACAGAGCTGAGAATTGAATCTAAACTTTGGGTTCTAACACTTGTGTAAAACAGACAAACTTGGAATTATGCATTCACACTATGAAAAGAGTGAGCTGGAAGGGAATGCATCAGAGGGGGACAAAGCTTTTCTATATGTGCTGGTGGGTGGGAGGGAGGATTACAATGAGATAGAAAGATATGAGGCATGGATTCTTTGTGTCATGATGGAGTGCTGACACCTGTATCAAATGTAGTGAAAGTCCACAGGAAAAAAAAAGGCATGTATAGGGAGATCAAATAAATTAATGTTATGTACCGCATAGTTAGCTGAAGACTCTGACTACTGTTTTCTAGAATATCATGTTTTCCTGAAATTTGATGCCATAAAATATTACATTCAGTCAGCTTCCTAGAAGACATGCTGGCTGTTTTCTCCAAATTCTGTTTACTTCCCTACAATGTTATTGAGATGTCAAAATATTAGCATTGTCTAAGAGTAGCATTTGTTGGTAGTTTTAAGACTTATTCGTGTTCCTTATACAATTGAAAACATGGTTTTAAACTTCTTTTACATTATTGTAGACATCCTTTGCCCAGAAGCACTCTTGATTTTGTTCTTGTTTTGTAGCTCTATTCACCAGCTATTGTTGCAGTGTGATAATATTCCCTAAACAAATATTTGCTGTTTATAAAACATATATAATATTTCTTTAAAAATGAAGTAAAAGATGATGAAAAAAATAGCTACAATGTGAATTCATCTCTCAGAATGCACTGAGCCGAAGTTCAACCAGTTGAATTTATTTTCTGGACAAAAAATATTGTGCATATTAGCACTCGGCCACCTCTGACCGTTGTCCTCTTCTGACATCGAATCGTCCATTGATTCTGACCTGCCTGTTTCAGGCTATACAGCATATACTGAAATGTCTATAGTGGCTTTCATTTCCAAAAGAGTACAAGAGTAGCAGCACAAAACCACTATCAAACTGTACTTCCAGTGGCTTATGTGATAACTCATAAGAGGTCCTGCAGCTTTTTAGAGCATTCACATTACCACTTTATCAGTCGGTAGAGATTGTGGCTGTTACTTATGCTTTCAATAATGCAAGAGTCTTCTTGTCTTCAGAAAATTAATCAGATTCCTGCTCTTTTTCAAACCCAACCTGTTTTAAACAAAGATATTACTACATATTATGGTATGATAGTTCCAATTTATGTGTCATATTTTTATTCCTTAAATTAAATTCATCGAGACTTTGGGATCAGATATATTAAATTATGATTTAAATGGCAAATTTAATTTGTTCCTAAAAGATTTATTATCTGAAAAAGGTTATTATGCCTATTATGTTGACCTTTTCACTGTATATTTGTAATTGTTATATTTGTTTATCCCTTAACTGTAATTTTATGCTCAAGGTGTCTTGCCATTTTCAAGGAATTGGTTGAAGCACATAATTGTGTGCATGTGAGACTTCTGTGATGAGATTTTATATTACTTTATAATCATATAGCTTTTGTTTTTTTAGCTTTCCTGTATTCTCTAGTCTTATTGATCTGACCCAGGAATGCTTTTTCCCAGTATCTATGCTTCATTTGGTTATCTTATTTACCATGATGATGCATTGTCTTCTTTATTCAGATGATATACTGATTTATCTCTTTCAGTGAACTTTTCTGCAGCAATTTCAAAGCTGTCAGGCTGGCAGACTAAGATTAAAGACTAAAAGAACCCAGCATTTCCACAACAAAGTACATGTAAACACAACTGCCAGCTAGAGCTCTTCCCTTGATTTAACAATGTTTGGGTTGTAACTCTTTTGCAAGGGAACAGACTCTTTTGTAGAAAGCCAAGGTCATGGAGGAATGGACTCAGAGAGGTATTCTAGGGGGATATTACTCACTGGTTGCTTAAATGTTTTATTTATCTTTTAAGGAACATTGATCAACCATGACCATTGTTCTTCGAACTGATTTACAGAAATTCCCTTAGAACATCACATTACTGAATTAAATATCAGGGAATGAATGGGAAAACTGTTGATAGAAAGAAGAAAAACGAGAACATTCTATGGCCAGAAATACTTCCCCTACCGTCTTTTAAATGTTGGACTTAGTAGGGGCTTGACTTTTGACTTTTTAAAAATTCTAATTCTGCCTCTTCCCTCTAAGTCATCAAATTCATTCTTGTTGATTTAAATGCCATCAATATTTCTGACACATAAACTTACACCCTCAGCCCTCTTGTGTTTTCTGTAATGAATGCTTATATAATGACTTATTTGAACATTACATGGACATGTCATAGTTAACTTTCATGTGACATGTCATAAGATAGCTTGTGGCTAGTCTAGTGTTTCTCATCTTCAGTAAAAGCCACATCTATTCAGCTAACTGGTCAAGCAAGACAACTAGCTATTGTCCTTGATTTGACCTTCTAAGTCTGGCCTAATTCAGCCTCTGATTTTCTTTTTCATCTAGTTGTATACCATTCTTTTTATCACTAAAATTCAGCCATGTTGGCTTTCTTTTAGTAATAATGTATAATTATTTATTTAACTAGTGGCCTGGTGCACAGATTTGTGCACATTGAAAGGAATTAATTAGAAGAAATATTTTAATATCACTATTTGTTCTTTATAATAGAACTGTCAGAGATGAAAGAAAATTAGTAAAATGTGTATGAAAATAATATATAAATTTATTAATATATAAACAATAACAACATGATATAACAACAACAAAGACATGATATAAAAACAACAAAATGCTATAAAAACATCATTGATAAACACGACTGATAAATTGATTAAACTTATTCTAATATATTCCTGCATACCACGTTAAGAGTAAAAACACTTTTAAGAAAATACATATTTTATTGATTTTTTACAGAGAGGAAGGGAGAGAGATAGATAGTTAGAAACATCGATGAGAGAGAAAAATCAATCAGCTGCCTCCTGCACACCCCCTACTGGGGATGTGCCCACAACCCAGGTACATGCCCTTGACCGGAATCGAACCTGGGACCCTTCAGTCCACAAGCCGACGTTCTATCCACTAAGCCAAACTGGTTTCGGCAAGAGTAAAAACACTTTTAGAGTGCTTGGCTAATTTCCCTTGTGATGAAGTATTTACAACATTAACTTTAACGTCATACACTCTTAGAACTCAAGAGAAATCAACATATAACTGACCATATCCGAAAATGGGTTCAGGTTGGAATATTTCTACTCTGTCTAGAGATTGTCCTTGTGTTTTATTAATAGTTATCACAAATGCTGGCATCATGGGAAACTGTCTTCAAATTAATTTAAATGGGAGGCCAGTGTCAGATGAGGACAAATAAATTCTTGGAATGAGAACAACCTCTCCTTCTGCAGATCCTGTTAATACTTCAGCTTTGATTATGCTAGGTCACAATCTTATGATAATAAATCTAGTACCATTACAAAGACCCCATTTACTATTAAGATTTCTCAGCATGATGATTGCGCATACTTTCAATTTTAATTTATGATACAGCATTCCCAAAGGAGTAATACTATTAAGAAATTCTATGGGAAAATTTTCCTTTTTGGCATCATCCATTGAATTGATGAAATCATCACTCAAAGTGTGTCAACATTTATTTTTAAACTAGAGGCCTGGTGCACAAAACTCCTGCACTGGGGGGGTGTCCCTCAGCCCAACCTGCACCCTCTCCAATCTGGGAACCCTCAAGGGATGTCAGACTGCCAGTAGTCGGACATCCCTCTCACAATCTGGGACTGTTGGCTCTCAACCGCTCACCTGCCTGCCTGCCTGATTGCCCCTAACTGCTTCTGACTGCCAGCCTGATCACCCCCTAACCACTCCCCTGCCAGCCTGATCGATGCCTAACTGCTCCCCTGCCAGCCCGATTGCCCCCAACTGCCCTCCACTGCAGGCCTAATCACTCACAACTGCCCTCCCCTACCGGCCATCTTGTGGTGAACATCTTTAACCACATGGGGGAGGCCATCTTGTGTGAGGGCATGACGGTCAATTTCCATATTACCTCTTTATTATATAGGAGTGCCAGTGCACATCATATCTACTGGCTGGTCAGTCAGTCAGATGGTGGGATGGAGGTATGGTCAGTCACTTAACGTTTTATATATATATATATAGATTGTTTTCATGAACCATCTTCTTTTCCATTTTCCTGCCAATAAGGCTCAGGTTAAATATCATGATTCCACAGAAACCTGGCTGCTGCAACTCTGTGACTGTCACTGCCCTTGAACCAGAACAAGGATAGCCAGATGGCATGTTGACATTCTCTTACTTATCCTGGCCCCTATTTCTATGTCTATGTCCAGGAATTCAAGGCTCCTCCAAGTTTTTGCTGCTCATGTAATCCTGCTGGGGTCTCACCCCCAGGTCACAGTCAGGAGAGGAAGTAGAAAAAAGCAAACAAAAAAACCCTGTGGTCCCTCAACAGGAGTAGCTTCTGCAAGGTTTGACTTCACTCTCAATTGCCTCATTTTTTCTAGTTTCTTCTTCTATTTACCCAACATTTGAAGTATCCTGGACTTACTCTAGCTTAGCCAACCCCCAAAGTTCATGAAATTCATTCCTAAATTCAAAGACTAAATTATTTTACCAGAAGTTATCCAATGGACTTTGTAACTAGATAATATTTATAAAGTTAGCACATTTGATTCCAAAGTATATAAAGGTTCTAGTCTTTAAACCTCTCCTTTTTACAAAAACAGTCTCATCTACGATAACTCACAGCAGCTACAGCCACAACAATAGTAGAAGAAACTGGGCACAACTGTCAATGTCAGAGAGTTTTAGAACTTCTCTTCCCTTGGATATCTTGAATGACATGAAGATATTATTATATTGTACAAGTGTAAGCCTTCATGGAAACCTGTATATTAAATATAAATAAGGCATTTCTCCTAATATTTAAGGATAAAAATAATAAAAATAATATTTGTTTTCTTCAATCCAATGGATTATCCTGAACACTCCTTGAAATGTACTCATCTGCAGATATCACTCGTTAATAATACATACTTTAGAATAAAAAAGAACTCAGATAGAATCCCAGCATAGCATTTATTATCTATGTAACCAGAGACAAATTTTCTACTCTGAATTTCAGTTACTTCTACTGTAATATGAGAATTGTGGTAATGATTACATGAGATAAAACATATCCATTATATTGCACAAAACCTCTCACAAAGTTTTCTATATATACACATATATTTATATAAAACATACCATATATTATATACAGTATAATTTGCCACTCAAAGTCATTAAATCTTTATGAACTGTAATTACCCATATTTAAAATAGGATTGATTAATATTGCTGAGCTTTTATCACTGGCTGGTTGTATCTTGTCAACTCAGCATCGCTGCCATACCCTTTAGCTTTTGGCTTTACATCACAAGGGGAGGCCTGGAATTACATCACCCTAAAATTTCTAGGTTCTTAAATACCAACAATGAGAGGCACTGAAGAACTCTCTGGTCAGGTAGCTTAGATCAGTGATGGCGAACCTATGACACGCGTGTCAGAGATGACACGCAAACTCATTTTTTTGGTTGATTTTTCTTTGTTAAATGGCATTTAAATATATAAAATAAATATCAAAAATATGTCTTTGTTTTACTATGGTTGCAAATATCAAACAATTTCTATATGTGACACGGCACCAGAGTTAAGTTAGGGTTTTTCAAAATGCTGACACGCTGAGCTCAAAAGGTTTGCCATCACTGGCTTAGATAATCAGTGGTGACTTTCTTTTGACTTTGCAATTTCTCCTGAACTACTTTGGTGATGTGGTTACTTTGGATTATCAGATGCAGCTCTTTGGAATATCTGATATCCTGAAAGCAGTAGCTGTCCTTCCCTCCCTCAACTCTCCCAACTGTAAATCTTTGATTACATATATTAAACTAGAGGCCCGGTGCATAACATTCATGCACTAGGGGGTGGGCGTCCCTTAGTCCAGCCTGTACCCTCTTGCAGTCTGGGACTCCTCGAGGGATGTCCACCTGCCAGCTTAGGCCCACTCCCAGGGTGGTAGACATCCCCTGAGGGGTCCTTAGCACTGCTGCAGAGTTGGGAGAGGCTCCTGCCATTGCTGCTGCACTCTCAAGCCATGAGCCCAGCTTTTGGCTGAGTGGCACTCCCCTGTGGGAGCACACTGACCACCAGGGGGCAGCTCCTGCATTGAGCATCTGCCCCCTGATGGTCAGTGTGCATCGTAGTGACCGGTCATTCCTTAGTTCGGTTAATTTGCCTATTAGGGTTTAATTATATAGGATCTGTTTCTAACAAAAAACAAACAAACAAACAAACAAACAAAAAACACCTAGAGTAACTTTGAATTTGTCAATGTTATTTTGAATGATATGTGCTCAAAAGCCATAATGCCCATAAAGTTTCTATTAGATAAGACAAAATGTTATACAACTATTAGATGTTTTATCTCTCCTCTTTCTTTTTTTCTGGGGATAATAATTTCTCCTTTGGATTACCATGCATTTTTTTTTATTTGTATTGTCTTTTTAGACATGGTTAAGCAATGGGAAAAATAAATTTTGAATACAAAGTTGTATAATTTATATAGTGTAGTTATACCAGGTTTTATGATTACAAACTTAAATATAAGGAGGGAGGTTTTTTGTGAGTAAAATAGAGTGTAGATTTGCTATTGTTTATTTTTTGTAATGCTCTTTTGAAAAGTGCTTTTAAAGTAGGCATGCTTCTGTAATGATAGACTTGTTAAGAAATTGTTGATTAAAAACGTCAAACTTCCTCATTCACAAAATAGTATAAAGTACGTACAGGACAGCTCTGCTATCTGACTGAACTGCAGCAGATCTCATCACTAACGGATCCTAGTGAAATGGAAAATGGAGCTTATTCTGATGAAACTACCAAAGGATCTCTAGCAGAGAATGCCAAACATAAAGGCCCAGAATGTCACTCAGAGAGGATGGGACAGAATGTGCTATCATTTGAAAGGTTTTAATGAAAAGAATTCTAATGAGGAATATGGATAACAAAAAAACACACAATTTAATGTAAGAATTACGGCCTCTAGGGAAAAGTATGCCAAGTAGCAGATTAACCTCATGACTTTTATTGCAAACCAGGGTCACTTTTCCTAGAGGAAGCCATTAAGGCTGCCCTAGGCTTCAATGAGACAAGCTATCTGATTCCCAGAGAAGCGGAAGACTGGGGCAATGATAATAAAATTTCTAATATTTATTGCCTGGGGAAATATATTCAAAGATGGCATGATGCCAAAAATAAATTAATTTTTAAACAAATCCCTGAACCTTTGCTCTTTGTGGCTTCCCTTTGGTGTCTTGTCAAATGTCTCCAGTCTGGTAGCTCAGTTCATATTGAAATTGGTGCATCCATAATTTATCTTAAGCCTGGCAGAGAAAACGCTTCCTTTTGAATCCCATTCAAAAATTTTCTAAGTTACAACAGCAATTCTATTATCAATATCTAGGCCAGAAACTAATTAGCATGCATATTTATTTTTGCCTAATATTCTATCACTGAGAAAAATAAAAATAGTACTGAATAAAGTATTAAAAATATATAGTGATTGTTTCTTTCCTCTCCTAAAATATATAAACTGGATAATATTGAATATATGCTAAATAAAATTCTTGTATATACTAGTTATTCCAGGGTATATTTGGGTAAGTTCTTTTATTTACTAGTTTGAGCCTAATAAATGTCTGATACATATATCATAAAGTTGTGTCTTAGTTTCATCGTATCTCAAGTCATATCAAATAAACTGCAAATATAAAACATCAGTTTGTCACAAAATAAAATTTAAATTTATATGGAATATTTTTACATGCATATTCTACTTTAAACAAAATTCACATTATGCAAGGAAGTGACTTGTAATTCTTTTTAAAAATATATGTATTTTTATTGATTTCAGAGAGAAAGGGAGAGGGAGAGAAAAATCAGTGATGAGAGAGAATCATTGATAGGCTACTTCCTGCATCCCTCCCCCACTGCTGGGGATCAAACCTGCAACCCTGGTGTGTGCCCTGACTGGGAATCAAACATGACCTCCTGGTTCATAGGTTGATGCTCAACCACCAAGCCACATGGGTAGGGCAACTTGTAATTCTTAATAGTTATGAAACCAGTGACACAAGACTATATCACTTGCCAACACAAAATGGCATAAAACAAAATATTCATGCCATTACCCAGTATCAAGATGAAGTTACCTGAATTCAGGAAAGAGAAGAAAAAAAGAATCAAATGGAATATTTTAGCAAAAAATATAAATAAATCAGTCTTCATTTGAGTTACATAAGACTACCTCTAATTGCAGGTATTTGTAAAGATCTCCATTTTTTCTGCTTTATGTAGAATTTGATTAGATATGACAAAAAAAGTATATGATGATAATGCCTTACAAGTAATGAAAAAAACATTTCTATAAAAAAGTCTTATATACAAATTATTAATCAAGAGTGGTGGAAGAATATAGGTGTTTCTATACATTCAAAGATACATAAAATTAGTGTCCTGTCCTTTTAATTCTTTCTTAGAGAGTAATCTAAGGTAGTACTTTCACAAAATGAGAAGATACAAGCAGCAAGAGAGTCTGATGACTCAGGAAATTATTGAAGGCAGGTCCACAAACATCATCTCACAGTGTAGCTTCGAATAGCAGGCCTGGGTTCTCCAGAACAAGGTAATAATAAAGGGGAAACTTTCTGTATAAATCTAAAATTCATATGAAACATCCGATAAAATTAAAACAGGGAATTATTTAATTAAACATAAATAACATCAAATAAATAAATTAAAACTATAAACTTCAGGAATAAACAAACAGCTCCCAAAATGTTAGCATAGAAATTTAAAGCACACTAAAATATTGCTACATTTTGAGCAACTCATTGAATGTCATTATGAGACTCAATTTATCTTGATCATGTAAGTGGCATAGCAGAAGTGATATTAAAAGCATTATAATCATAGCATCTCATGGTATAAATCCACGTGGATTTACAGTGTCCAATATTTGTATAGTTTAATTTCCTGAAAAATGTTTACTATTTTTTATCTTTTGGAATCACAATGAACATATCAGAAACTATTTAAATAAGGTTAAAGAACATGAAGTAAATGTTAGAAGCCTTACCAATATAAAAATACATGTACAATTTACAGAGATTGGAGGAAAGAAGGAAAGGAAGAGCGGTATAAGGGAGAGTCAGAGTCCTTATCTTTTAAAGTGAGCATATGGAATGTTCTTTATCTCTTAGAGAAACAAGAAGTAGAAAATTAAGTATGATTTTCAAACTTCCATAGTTGAGTAGCAGCTGAACTAAGAAGTTTGATATAACTAAGGTTGAAAGAAGAGAAGTAAGAGAAGTATAGTGTTGTAAATCTGCTTATACTAACAAAAAGTGGTCTTTGAACTTTTCAAACTTAAAATATTTGCTTTTGAGGGTTGGAACTGGGTGTGAAGCAGAGTAAATTGGGACTCATGTTTTTTATTAAGTTAATCTGTGTTATTAGATTATTTAAAACTGTGTGTGCCTATGTTTTCTTTAGTCAAATTGTAAAGCAATTTGAAAACAAAAATTTCATGTAAAAGGATATGTACAGAATAGCAAAAGTACTAAAGAATGGAAAGCATAATAAATTTAGAAGTGCTATTTTGCAATTCTTTATCATTTCTTAATTCCTATCAAATTCCCCAAAGATCAGTTATTTAACCTCAATTTACCACATTTTGATTCTCAACTTCTAAGAAAACTCTTTGTCTCATCCTATACGATAAAAGCCTAATATGCTAAGAGTCTGATGGTTCCACCACTCGATCATAGTGCAGATGCTCCTACTGGTAGGTTAGCTTGCTTCTGGGGTCTGGCCGATCAGGACTGGGTGAGACAGGCCGGACATGACCTGGAGACCTCATGTGGTCTCTCCTTGGCTCTGATTGTGCTCCGGTAAGGTCCCTCAGCCTGGCCTGTGGGGATCAGCTGAAACTGGCTCTCCAACATCCCTTGAGGGGTCCTGGATTGTGAGAGGTCACAGGCCAGGCCAAGGGACCCCACCAGTATACAAATCCATGCACCAGACCTCTAGTTTTTTTCTGTAATTCTTTACCATTTGTTAATTCCATATCAAATTCCCCAAAGTGTCTTTTCTAAAGATCAGTGATTTAATCTCAACTTTCCACATTTTGATTCTCAACTTCTAAGAGAACTCTTTATATATAAAGAACTCTTAATATCTATATATAAAAAAGCCTAAGCGACCATTATGACCGGATGACTGAATGACCGGCTAGTAGCTATGACATAAACTAACCCCCAGGGGGCAGGCACTCAAGGCAGGAGCTGCCCCCTGATGGTCAGTGCACTCCCACAGTCAACCTCCCACAACTGGCCAACCTACCATGGTCCCTCCTCCTGGACTGGGTGAGATGGCCCCGATCAGCCCCAATCACCAGCCAGGCTGAGGGACCCCACCAATGCATGAATTTGTGCACTGGGGCCTCTAGTTATTATATAAAAAATAAAAAGGTTCGTGCAAGAATAGGCCTTCCTTCACCCAGCTGCTGGCACCTGCTTCCTTCTGGCACCCAGGACCCAGGCTTCCCTCCTCCAGCCACTGGCAGGCACCCAGGACCTGGGATGGCTTCCCCCAGGCCGTCCGCAGGCACCTATGATCAGGCTGGCTTCCCTCCAGCCCTGGCTTCGTTAGGAAGGATGTCTGGAATGATGTCCAGAAAACATTCTGTCTAATTAGCATATTATCCTTTTTTTATTATAGATAATTTTTATTGTTGACAATATTACATATGTCTCCCATTTTCTCCCATTTTGCTGCCCTCCACCCAACCCCCACCTCAGTCAGGTTTTCCCCATGCTATTATCTGTGTCCATGGGTTATACATATGTACATATATTTTCTTTGGTTAATCTCTTCCTGCCCCCTCCCACCTCCCACCTCCTACTGAGATATGCTATTCTGTTTCATGCATCCATACCTCTGGACCTATTTTGGTCCTCAGTTTATTTTGTCCAAGTGACTTTTAAAATATGGCTTTTGTTACCATTGTTTGCTCCTCTTTCTCTTTTTAGATCTTAAATGATGTCACTCTAAAAGTTTTTTTTGAAAGATCTTTTCCCTATATTTCTGTTCTCATTACTTGTAAATTCCTACATGCCACAAAGCTGTTTCTATACTCATGCCTTTATAGTTACAATGCTACATTAGAAACCAAAGCCACATTTCAATTCATCTTATCTATTATTCAACTCATTACTTTTCACTGCCAACCCATTTCTACTCCTGACTGTTTATCTCTTGTTACTCTTTCCATTACTAAGCTTAAAACCTCAGGGAGCCAATCTCATCTTCTTTGTCCTCCTCATTGCAAACATGCATCCGAATGACTAGTTCCAAGTTCATGTCCTCAAAGTTAGTTGTGCATTTATCCTCTATTTTATATTCTCACTGCCTCTGTTGTCAGCTTCCACATTTTTTTTTACTTTATTTTTCTCACATATTCATCATTCAATTCTAGTTCTTAAAGCAATCCAGACTGATTTAAGATATGTTTCAATAACTTCAGCCTCACAATTTGACAGGGCTTGAATATAAGTCATGAAGTCCATGATTTATGAGGTTGGCAGCTAGCCTATATTTCTGGGCTCAGTTTTGCATTAACATATTTTCCTTTTTTCTAGCAAGCAGACACGTCCCAAGGACCCACAAAGCTACAAAATTCAGAACTCTCTTTGTCTCTTGGACCTGGCTCAATCCTCTGGATTTGGTTTCAGACTTAGTTAACATCTCTCTACTATCTCCCCAGATTGCCAACCAGGAAGAACATTCCCCTATAGGATCTTACACTAAACCACAGCTTAAGTCTGGGACACTTCTCTATTCAATTTCCATAGTATGTGATCCACTCCTTAACTGTCCCCATTCTCCAGCCAAAGTCCTGCTGTACTTGGACAATGTCTTTGGCAGGGCTACCACTCAACAGGCTTCTGATTTTAATAGTAAAAAATATGCTTTCCCAATGCTGTTATTATACCACTCAGTACCAATGGAGCTTCAAGTTGTGCCTGAGATAGATGAATTTTAAATACTATTTTGCAACCAGCCTTTATAACTTGCTTATTTCCTTTTTTCCCACCTTACCTTAGTGACATATAACCCAAGGTAGGCTTTAGACCAGGGGTGGGCAAACTTTTTGACTCGAAGGCCACAATGGATTCTTAAACTGAACCGGAGGGCCGGAACAAAAGCATGGATGGAGTGTTTGTGTGAACTCATACATGTTAACACTGCTGCTGGTGAAGGAGTGGAGGGGAGAGCAAGAGAACCCTCCGCTCTTTCGGCTCTGCGGGCCAGATAGAACAGCCGAATGGCAGGATCCGGCTCGCGGGCCGTAGTTTGCCCATGGCTGCTTTAGATACTTTTCCTTCCCATTGTCCCAACTGCTGTAATCCCATAGTCCAGTGGTCGACAAACTCATTAGTCAACAGAGCCAAATATCAACAGTACAACAATTGAAATTTCTTTTGAGAGCCAAATTGCTTAAACTTAAACTGTATAGGTAGGTACATTCAACTTTAAATTCAACTTTAAATTCACGGTTTTCGTCTTCTGTTTTTCTTTGCTTCTTTTTTGTAGCCATCTCAAACAGGGCACCTAAAAAATGTTTCATTTTATAATAATAAAGCCACCAGCACAAAAGAATTACAATTCTTAAATTGATGACAAAAATACCTGTAGGATTTGAAGCTGGTTGGAAAAATACAGGTAACTTTATGCTTCCAGTAGGTACTTTTGTCACCCGCGCGCGATTTGCAGACGCGACTAGCACTAACCACTGCACATGAGACTGCTCACTGGCTGGCTCACTCAACTCCTGCATGAACCGCGCACCTCCCCCGTGCTGCGTATCCCGCGGCCGCCCTGCACTGCGTCTCCCCTCGCCCCACCGACCAACACCCCCCACTTCTTCTAACGCCACTTCTTCAAAATAGACTCGCCCAGGCCGAAAAACCGACTTCTGCGCATGGGCCACGAAGTTTCAATTGCACTGTACGTGCGCGCCCGCACGTGGTATTTTGTGGAAGAGCCACACTCAAGGGGCTAAAGAGTCGCATGTGGCTTGTGAGCCACGGTTTGCCGACCACTGCCATAGTCCAAACATAAATACTGCTACTATCCTGATTCAAGTCCTTTACTATCTCTCCAATAGCAATAGGTCCTTACTAATATTTATTACTTATAGTTACTCTTCTAATTTTCTTGTATGTATATTAGATTGCTTTCCCCAAGAGTGAGGACTATGCATTTATAGGGATTATTATTTTCTATATTAATTTATTAGTTCATCAATCCAACATACATGGGTGAGCAAAAGTAGGTTTACAATTGTGAGCACACAAAATTGAGTTTATTATTGTATTATTATTTTTTAATTATTGTATCATTTATTATTAACTTACTTTTGCCCATTATACATATAGATTCATATATCAATTAAATATACTGTTATTAATATAAATAGACTAAACATATTGTATATTCTCTTTTTTCAAAGGCCCTCAATGGATCTCAATTTTTCTGCAAAATAAAATACAAACCCAATTGTTTTAAAATATTTTAATTGTATTAACATCTTTACATACAACCTATGTTTTAAATAAACTTCATTTCTCATGTTTCCATAGTAATTCTACACATCTAGCTATAACGTTTCTTCCATAGGATTCGCTTTCCTACCCTCCAATATATCAAAACCTTATCCAAATCTAATTCCAAAAGGAAACTTTACCAGGTATTTAACTATGGGAGTAAGGGAAATCACTCACTTCCTAAAGATTTTATTTCTCTGCTTTCTAATCCTACAGTTTTAATATCTCAGAAAAATAGTAGAATAATTCATATGAAGGTGCTACTTGTTATGTTTCAAAAGTGGGGAATTATTAAAAATATTAGTATCTTAATTCTCAGTATATGTCAGATTTTGCTATTAATGTATAATGAACATGCAATAGAATTTGATTGTGCCTAGTTAGCATCCTTCAGAAGAGTCTAAGTTATTATGACAAAAGATATCTTATTGATATTGGTTAAATATTAAAAATTATTTAAAATTCATTGAAAACATACATTTAGATATTGTACACTCAGCCTTTTGGTGCTCTCTTTTCCAAAAGTGTTAAAATGGAAATATTGATCATAAAGATAATAAACACATATAAATATATATGGTCACTACAAAAAAATGATAGGTCTATACAGTTGATTGGCTTGCTCTAAATAATATAAAGACAACCACCTCATAAAATTATTTCATGTTTTTACTGATAAAGAATAAAATATAATTATCTTACTTTAACTTGCAGTTAGTCACCACTAAGGCACTAAGGGCACAACGTCGAATCACATTCCAGTTACGAACCTGCCTGTATTATGTACGTGCCATATGATTTTCTGAAAATATATGTAAACACTTTCATTTAAAAAAAGTGATAAAAGTTTGATAGGAGTGGTTTCAAGATACAAGGCAAGAAAGTATATATATACTTAAATATATAAATTTATTAAATTAATAAATATATTTAAAACTCATCAATAAAATGAATACATGGAAATATATAGGAAAGAGAAGGTTTTTTTATATATATATTTCTTTATTGATTTCAGAGAGGAAGGCAGAAGAAAAGAGAGATAGAAACATCAATGATGAGAGAGAATCATTGATCGGCTGCCTCCTGCACACCCCCCACTGGGGATCGATCCCACAACCCAGGCATGTGCCCTCGGCCGGAATTGAACCCGGGATCCCTCAGTCTGCAGGCCGACACTCTATCCACTGAGCCAATCCGGCCAGGACAAGAGAAGGTGTTTTTTAAATTATTTTTCATTCAACAAATATAAGTGGAATACAAAGATAGAACAGTTAACAGAAGATTCCTGCTTTCATAACATTAATGTTTTTCTTTAGTTGGGTAAAACAAATAATAAGCTTTTAAATAAATAAACATGGTACTATTATACAGAATAACAAATATGAAGAAAATAGAGTAGCCTAATACAAAAGTGAAAGGGCCAAGGAGGGAGTTACTTCTGAGTGATCAAACACAATCCATTCAATGTCAAATTGGAGCTGAGAATAAAATAGCAAGAATGTGTCAATTAACAAAACATTATAGACAATAGCAAGTGCAAAGGCTCACAGGTGGGACTGAGAGTTAGTTTCCAAAGGGCACAGAAAGAAAGCCAGTGCAATTTAATAAGAATAAATGAAGAGAAAATGGCATAAAATTAGTTCAGAAAGTGATGAGTTTATGCAGAATTGTGTAGGCCATGTGAAGGTGTTTCAATCTTGTTCTAATATTTTAGGAAGACATTACCTTCCTAAAGCTAAGGGTAATGTCCAACTGGCCTTTGACTGTCAAGGTCTATTTCTGCGTAATAGAAAGCAAACATATTTCAAAACACGGAAGCCCTTTTCTTACTCTTTACTCATTATGTCTTTAACGTATACCAGTATATTATGTGTGCATATATATACTTTTATTGTATGGATTTTTTTTTTTTGCCATTTCAGAGTCAAACACTGTCTAAGATTTTAATTATACCTACATCTTACAATATTTTCTTTAGAAAACAGGTGAAGATATTTTCATACAAGGCTAATGTTGTTGAATAAACCATTGTGTCTGCTAAATTAACTGTGTCGTACTCATAACTGCTTAGGTAAATCATTTTCAGGAACCAAATAGAATGTGTCAGTTTGAGGTGCAGAGAATTCCATTTTCCTCTGAGACGTGGCCTCTAGTACCATTGGTGGAAAGAAAGAATGGAATTGCATCTGCTCATGCCAATCAGTATAAATATAATTTAACTTGTTGATCTGGACTTATTTTCCTCACTTGCTGAACTTTTAAAAACACTACGGGGTTAGACTTACAATGTATAAAATGTTTGGTGCACTATTACTATTCATAATATGAGTGAAAAAATTAAAGCAGCCAATTTTTATGTCACCCATTGCTTAGCATGTCTCTCTAAGCTATGACACACATGGCCAACCTTGAAGATTTCACTCACACAGCAAAGGAGAGATTGACCACGTTACTTGTACCAAAAATACGCCTTTTTAAAAATTTATAAAATTGGATATATCTGAAAAAATGACAGTTTTAGTTTTTGTTGTATCACTCTGGCATATAAGGATTTTTTAAAATGAACAAAGAAAGAAAAACATGTATAAATAGTTTTCAATTTTAGTTCAGTATACATTTGATAACTTCCTTATATGTACTCTTTGTTTGTTTGCGTTTATAGTCACATGCAACACCATACATAGTTCATTACCTCACTTTGGCCAAATTCAGCAAATCTGATGAATTACCTAGGATAGAAGCTTCAGATTGCCAATATTTTGGAATTTTTCTTTCTTTTTATTTTTTAGTATAAAATCATTTTTAAAATGTTAACAAACTGTATTATGCAAATTTTAATACAGATATACTAAATCACAAGTCATATGGGTATTAAATGACTTGGGCAGTTATTTTACTTCATTGTTTAAAGATATTTATCTAAGAAGAGGAGAGCCTATGATAAGAAAAGAGAACAATAAGGCTTAAAATATCCCAGTGGCCTGAAAAAAATAAAGGCTCATTTCTTTCTCCCACTAAACATCTGCTACATACTGTAGCATTAAATGTCTTCATGATTTTTCACAAACTGTTTTTTTATGCCTGAAATTTTCTTCTTTTCTTCTTCTCCTTCCTGGTCTCAGAATTATTCTTTAAAACATAAGTCAGGTTATGCTCGGCTGGTGTGGCTCAGTGGTTGAATGGTTACCTATGCACCCAGGGGTTGATTACAGTCAGGGCACATGCTGGGATTGCGGGTTCAATTCCCAGAAGAGGATGTGCAGGAGGCAGCTAATCAATACTTCT
This sequence comes from Myotis nattereri, assembly GCF_964212035.1. Lineage (NCBI taxonomy): Eukaryota > Metazoa > Chordata > Mammalia > Chiroptera > Vespertilionidae > Myotis > Myotis nattereri. The sequence continues at coordinate 36,771,474 of NC_138076.1, read as the reverse complement.
CTCTCATCCATGATTCTACCTTTTCCTCCCTCTCCCATCCTCTCTCTCTAAAAATCAATAAAAGCACTGAAAACAAATAAAATGAAACAAAAACATAAGTCAGGTTTTAACTTTTCTGAGAATCCTCTCAAGTCTCCCAGGTCAACTCAGTTGCTTTATTCAGAGGAGTCACAGTCCATGTAAAAATATTTAATTATTTTAAGTTTTTCATCTAGAATTTAAGTTCTATGACATAAATTCAATTATTAATATTTAATATAGAGCAAAAACTTGATGATAAAATAGATTTACTAACTTGTAAGATGCTATTACTTGACACATGCATCATCTTTCCATTCCCTCTGAATGAATTACATACAGATAGCTGCACTTGTCCATGAAATCCAACTATAGGTCAGGAGTTGGCAAAATTCTACCCATAAGCCAAATCCAATATGCTTCCTGTTTAACACAAAGTTGTATTAGAATACAGCCATATTTGTTTATGTATTATGCATTATGTATAGATGATTTTGTGCTACAACATATTTATTGTCTGAGTGCAATGGACTGAATATTGTGTCCATCGAAATTCTTTTATTGAAATCCTAACATCCAATCTGATGCTATAAAGAAGTGGGGCCTTTAGGAGGTGATTAGGTCCTGAGGCTAGAACCCGCATGAATGGGATCAGTGCCCTTATAAGAGGGACCCCAGAAAGTTTTTCTCTCTTTTCAGTAATCTGTAACCCAGAACAGGTTCCTCATGGAAACTGATCTCAAACTTTCAGATTCCAGAACTCTAAGAAATAAATTACTGTTGTTTACAAACTCTCTGGTCTGTGGTATTCTATTGTAACAACCTGAACTAAGCCTTAGGGACACTGAGCCTTTACAAGAAGTTTGTGAAACCCCTAATATAAATAAATAAAAATGTGACCTTCACAGTACATGAGAGGGAGGAAGAAATTAAATATTTGTTAAGCAACTTTTTCTATCAGGCATTATCCTATATTTTTAAATCTTTGTTATCTCTTTTAGCTCATATAATAGGCATATATTGTTACATTAGCTCCCTTTTTTTCTACATAAACTGATTATACTTTTATTAGGGTAAATGTCTCCAAATTCTTTACCTAGACTTGAGATTAAAATTTATAATTGACAAGATTTCTTGTTTTTCTACTTTATTACTTTATTTATGGTGTTCTTACATGAATGACTATTTATAATCTATAATAATAAAAGTGTAATATGCCAATTAGACTGGATGACCTTCCAGACGAAGCCGTGGTGGCGGGGACTGAGCCCCTTGTACGAATTTTGTGCATCGGGCCTCTAGTAATTATATAATAGAATCAATGATATTTTGAAATGCATATGAAGGACAAGCAATATTCTGAATATCATGAGCAATATAGAAAAATAACTTGTCCTAGTTCGTTTGGCTCAGTGGATAGAGCATTGCCCAGCGGACCAAGGGTCCTGGGTTCGATTCCCATCAAGTGCATGTACCTTGGTTACAGGCTCCTTCCCAGCCCGGGCCCTGGCTGGGGTGCATGCAGGAAGCAACCAATTGATGTGTGTATCTCACATCAATGTTTCTCTCTGTCTTTCCTTCTCACTTCCACTTTCCCTCAAAAGACAATGATTTTACTTGCCACAACCAAACATTTTTGGTCAGACCCATTTTACATATTGCCTGAGCCATTACAACCACTTCCTAATTTTCCTTCCTCAAAACTCTTTACTCTTCAATTCTAAGATTAACCTTATCACTCACTCTGTTCCGGATCTTAAATGATAATATAAGGACCCCCTCATTCAAAAACAATTTAATCTTCTAATATAAAAACAATCATGCCAACCTAATTAATTTACATATATATAATTTAACCAAATATGACATTTTATACTGTACTCTAAACTAATGGGATGGTAAGTTAAGGTAAAAAATGATGAATGGTGCTCACATATAGGGGAGCACATATACTAAAACTGGACCATACAGAGAAGATTGGCATGGCCCCTGCACAAGGATGTCACTCAAACTCTTTAAGCATTCTCTCTATATATTTTTTAAAAAAGAATGGTCAGCAAGATCATGTGTCTTCCATTGTTCTATTCACCTGGATTTTATTTTGCCTCAAGTTCATGTCTCACGCCCCTTACCTTGACTTAAAGTTTGTAATAAAGCTAGTATTTTCTCTTAAATGCTTCTCTGATGCAAATGATACAGTTGGGAATGTATGTAGTACTATTTATATCTCAAATGAAAATGATCACATCTTGCTCATTAATAAAGTGATTTGTATAATTATCATTTTTCTTTTATGCATTAGTTTGGTCTAACGTACCAACTATGGATTTATAGGTCCAATAGACCGTGGTGCAAATTCCAGATCTTTCACTTACTACCTGCCCCATAAGAACTTGGGCAAATCATCTCATTTTTAAGTGGCCAGTTTCTTCATTTGTATTAATTGGAATTATAAAACGTTTCCAGATTGCAGATAGGAAGTGATAAACGATCATTATAATTACAAAGATGTTAAATGTGTGTAAGTTAAATAACTTTTAATCATTTCTTTATTATAGCAATGAAAATATAATGCTTTTTATATTCTGCCTTCAATAAACACTTGAAATTCAGTAGTATTTGTTATTATTCCTTTATGGTTCCAGTCATAATAAATATTAGTTATGAAGCTTGATCCTTGGAGTAGTTGTGGGAAACCTTATCTACCATCTATCTATCTATCTATCATCTATCTATCTATCTATCTATCTATCTATCTATCTATTATCTATCTATCATCTATCTATCATCTATTTACCTATCTATCTACTCATCTGTCTAGTTTAATTTAGGATAAAGCAAAGCGACTGGACATATAAAAGATGGCTCTCTCTCTGAAATAGCAGTAATGTGAATGTGAATGGTAAACCACAAATTAAATGTGTTGCTTCTTGCCCTAAAGCTCTAACAATGAGAATGTTATTAAAAGATGGCTATAAAAGAGAACATAGATAAGAGTCCATTATTTCCCAAATGTTTGTTTTTTCCTAGTGTCATTTTGCTCAGAAATTGATTTTACCAACTCAACCCATGTGAGTAAGTATAAATTTCCTAGTGTATTGAAATGAGAGAGCAAAGGAACAGCATTAACAGGAATATAGCATGAGCACAAGGCTAATTTAGTTCAATTTTTGAGTTCAGGCTAATCGTTTTGGTCATTAGCCAGTGTAGCTTAGATGGTCAGCAAGCTTACAAACAAAATATGACCATGAGGTCTTGATCCTTTGTTATGTTAATAACATTAAGGTTCCTTAGAGAATTGGCTGACAAAGTTTTAGTAACTAAAATGATATTTCAGCTTTGATAAAAGGATTCAAAGGCAAAAAAGAAATGTGAATAGTTTAGTTTATCCCAGAAATTACTAACCAGAAATGAAATTCACACAGGACTACGTATTGAGCTGATGACAGTAAAAAAAGTGGCTTTGATTAGAACATTGCTGATGAAACTTATAATATAGAAACAATAAAATTCAAATTCAAATACCTGTGTAATGGGTAGGATATTCTAATTGACTAGACGTTTAAAAAAAATCAAATTATACTTAAGTGTTAAAAGGTAAATCATTTATCAAATGTTCCATTAATAAGGTATCATTTTAAGTTTTTTTATCTTTATGTATAGTTTCAAAAGTTAAACACAAAATTTTTAACTTCTCTTTTCACCATTCTACTTGTATGGAATTGCTTTTTAAAAATTCAACGCAAAAGCATTGATTTTGTACTTAGTCTTTTTTTTTCTCTTGATATTTTATCCTTTGTTAGACTTTAAGTCTACAATTTGCAAAATCAATACAAACACAGCTTTCCTCAAGAAAGAAAAGAACTCCAGAGGTTTACCTGAGAGCGTCTCAGGCGAGATTTTTGTGACCTTGAACCATTTGTAAAGGACCAGCGGCGACTTTTCAGAGTGTCACATCAAAATTGGTTTTCAGTCTCCAAGGAAGGTTCAGCGTGTAATGTCAGGAACAGCTGGGGTAAAGGCAACAATTATATGTCAGCTCCGTTTTCTTTTCAGAAAGAGCGTTTTCCCAGGCTGACACATGACTATGGAGGAAAAGGACATATACAAAAGTTTGTTTTCATTTTCAATTATTTTTGGAGATATTGAGCCTGTGACAAGCCAGTAATAGTAAACAAAAATGACAAGACCTGACACTGATGACGGTAAGACGTAGAAGCTACTGTGGTTAGTACACATTTGGGCTGGCCTCTTTCAATTTTACGAGTTTGAAGAAGAGGAAGGAAAGAAATCCAGGAAGTCATGCCCATTTAATAAGATTTTTCTAACTATAAAAATATACACTCCCTCATGCCTTTGAAACTCCCATCATTTAAGGAATATAGAAATAATTGCTCAGCATGAAATCATTGCAAAACAGTTTAAGATTGACCTAACCAAGCATCCTTGCCCTTTCTGAAGCCCAAAGCCATGCCATTGTTCACACATTATAGGATCTTATTTGTGTTGTTTGAGAACTAGCTGTAAGAAATTCACTCTGAAGGGAAAATGTTGCAACTCACCTACAACTAATTAATGTTTAATCTACACTTTATAAAATGTAAAAAAAAAGGACGAAAAGAAAACGGTTTCATTTATTGGAAACAGTTGTGTGGGCTTGCTAGCAGAGGGAATGGCTATGTTATGTTATGAAATAATCAGAGGAAAAACCCTCTAATGCGCTTTTCATAACACTTAAAAGAGGCATTCTAATATCACAGAAACCTTAGGGAAAGGTTGCAGACAAAAAGCAACATAATTAAATTTCAGTGAAAGGCCTGCCAGAAAGGGATTAAATCAATGGTCCTGTTATTCTTGGTAGACTTCACAGTGGGGACTCAACCAACGGGGTAAACACCAATCATGAGAAGTTGTCTTGGTTGAGGTTTTCTTGATCAGAATTTTCAACTATGCATTTTCACAATTTATTATAGATTTAAATGTAAGGGTAAAATGCTCTTGTTTTACTGGTGAAAATCCAATGACATTTTAACTGAATGACATTTATTGGAATGTTTGTTGTCTTACACACTTAATGAAATAAGTAGGTAGAGAAAATAAAATATTTAAATTCTAGTCATCCTTGGTTTGTGATTTATTTCAAGTTGTCATTTCTACTGGGGCATACCCAGGTTTGCTTGTTTGGTTTTAACCTTTCCCATCTTAGCCCTTTGCCCCAAGCAATAATTCAGTTTTTGGAAATAACTTAGGGAGGAATAGGTGAACATTTAATCCAAGGAAGTGCCCAGTAGGAGACCTGCATAAAGTATGGGCAAATACAAATGTTTAGCAAGGTCAGTCATTTGTAGGCAAACATTAAGACCCATAGCTACAAAACTTTCCTTTTCTTCCATAGGATGGAAAACTGCTAGGGTCCTGCCCCAGCAGGTCCAGGGGTCCCCAAAGGTGTGGACGGAGTCAGCGAAGAAGGAATGGCACGGAGACAGCGTTCAGTTGATCAGCAGCCTTGCCAGGATCTCTAGCCACAATCTCCAGCCAAGTTCTGTCTAGGATCTCCAGCGAAGTTCTGGTTAGGATCTCCAGTGAAGGTTCTGTGTCCATGTTCTCTTGCTAGGTTCTCCAGCCAGGTTCTCCAGGTTCTCCAACCAGGTTCTGTAGCCATGTTCCCTTGCTAGGTTCTTCAGCCAGGTTCTGTCCAGGTTCTCCAGCCAGGTTCAGTCACCAGGTTCTAGTCAGGTTCTCTTGCCAATTTCTGTAGTCAGGTTCAGTCCAGGATCTTTTGCCATGTTCTCTCCAGCGAAGTTCTTCTGTCTGTAGGTTCTGTGTAGGTTCTGTCTTCTAAGTTCTGTCTTATTACATCTGTATTTATACCAGTTGATTCCAATCCTATCAATCTCTATTCCAAAGGTTAGGGCGTTTCTTATCTCCATTCCAGGGAGTAAAGATTATGTAGCTTAAGCATGATTGTTCATAGTTAAAGTGATTAATTACCCGCCTGGCACTTAGTTAAGAGGTTTTATTCCCTCCCTAACTTCAGGGGAAAATCCCTACCTGGGGAAACAACCTTTCTCAGAGAGGTGACCTTGGTTAAAACACATAGTGCCAAGAAGGTGAGCAAACATATTAAGAACAGTATGCCATATATGCCAGGTCCCTTGAAACAGCAAGCATGGACCGGCTCCCGGCAAATTCCCCCTTTTTTATTTTTTAAAAGCAGGCATTAAAATGAAAAACCCCAAATGCTCTCTTGTATCCATTTTAAGAGTAGGATTGGCGCTTTCCGCTATTACCTGAGTCCTGATCTATCACCTCAGGGAGAGCTTGCCAATCCTGCACTTTCCCGGGGTGGAAAGGCTGCAATGGGGTTAAGGATAAGGCTCCTTGGGCCTACCTCCTCCCATGCCTTTGCATTTACCTTTCCTTCCTCAGAAAAGCATGGACATACTTCTTGTATAAAATGTTCTGTCTGACTGGGAGTAACCTTAATTCCTCTGCTAGCAAGCATATGAGTTAAAAGATCAATATAGAGTCTTATTTCTTTAGACTCAGTATGGCACATTTTCTTAATCTAAAGATCAATACAGAGTCTTCTTTCTTTGGACTCAGTATGGCACATCTTGTCAATCTAAGTTCTGTACTATCCACCTTCTTACCCTACTTATCCTCTATAGGGGGGTCTGAAGTACCCTGGTGGAGTCCTATCCATCCCAAATGTGGTGGTTCTCAATGGGGGGGTGGGGGTGGGGGGGCTTACCTAGGGGAATCCTGTTCCAGGGGTTCCCAAAGGTGTGGATGGAGTCGGCGAAGACTATCCACCCTCTTCCTACGGTGGAGTCCTATCCGTCCCGAGTGCAGGGGGGCTTACCTAAGGGGTCCCTGTTCGGGCGCCATATGCTGGGGTCCAACCCCAGCAGGTCCAGGGGTCCCCAAAGGCGTAGACGGAGTTGGCGAAGAAGGAAGGACACGGAGACAGCATTCAGTTGATCAGCAGCCTAGCCAGGATCTCCAGCCAGGATCTCCAGCCAAGTTCTGTGTCCATGTTCTCTTGCTAGGTTCTCCAGCCAGGTTCTGTAGCCATGTTCCCTCACTAGGTTCTCCAGCCAGGTTCTGTCCAGGTTCTCCAGCCAGGTTCAGTCACCAGGTTCTAGTCAGGTTCTCTTGCCATGTTCTATCCAGGTTCTGTAGCCAGGTTCTCTCTCTAGGTTCTTCAGCCAGGTTCTCTCGCTTGGTTCTGTCTCTAGGTTCTGTGGCCAGTTTCTGGACAAAACATAACAAAAAGCCAGGTGAACCTGGAGTACATTTTGCTAAATTAAATAAGGCCATTGTAAGCACAAGTATTGCATGATTCCACTTACATGATGTTTCCTAATGGTTAACCTCATAGAAGCAGAGTAGAATGATTGTTGCCAGGGGTTGGGGGAAGGGTGCAATGGGGGGAGTTGTGCAATGAGTATAGAATTTTAGGTATGGAAGGTGAATGAAGTCTAGAGATCACTGTACAGCATTGTGCCTATAGCTAACAATACTGTATTGTTCACTTAAATTTTGGTTATGAAGGTGGACCCCATGCTAAATGTTCTTACCAAAATTTTAAAATGTGGGGGAAAAAGAACCAAGTTGTCCCTGACAATTCTGAATGAAAGAAGCAGAACCCCTGCTTGAATGAGCTATGAGCAATTGGACATGAAGTTCTTAAATATTTGCAGTACTTTGGGTGGGTGGAAGAAAAAAGATTAATAAGGACACAATCATGAAAACAGTGCTTTTGCTTACTAGGATAGAGCTTTCAAAGAGAAAACTAGCTTGGCAGTTTTGCTTTGCTTATCTAAAGCCACAGAACTCTAAAAGTTCTGCCACCTCAGCTGCAGACAGGAATTCATGGAAATTTTGAGCCAGACATTTTTCTGGAGGACATTTAGAAAACATCTCCAGCAGTGGTCACATTTAAAAATATTCAAGCAAACAAAAGAAAAGAGAAGTAAATGTCCTTACACATTGCAAACACTGTGATAAACTATGTGTGCTCAAATTTAACTTGGGAGTATTTTAACTATTGAGCCCGTGAAACCTTGTAATAATGTATGTGAGCTGGAGAGAATGTCTGGACACTAAGGGAGGAGATTAAATCAATGACGGGTATAGAAACAGATCAGAGTGGCCCAAAACAAGGTCAAAATAGGAGAAGACTGGCCTGGGCCCAAATTCCTTACCACACTTGGCTAGAGACATTACAACATTCCAGTGTGTTGGGATTCATATTTAATATTAGGCACATAAAGTTACAATGTAATTGTTAAAAATGATGTACATGTACTTATGTATATCTCTATATATAAAAGCCTAAGTGACCGTTACTACCAGTCAACTAGTCGCTATGATGTACACTGACAATCAGGGGGCAGACATTCAACGCAGGAGCTTCCCCCTACTGGTCAGTGCACTCCCACAGCCAACCTCCCGTGGCTGGCCAACCTCCCATGGTCCCTACCCTTGGCTGGCTGTCCCTGATCGGCCCCGATTGCCAGGCCAAGGGACCCCACCTGTGCATGAATTCATGCGCTGGGCCTCTAATATATATATATATATATTTTTTTTCTTACATTTTACATATAAATGTGTCCTTAAAGATTTTAATATTTTCCATAAATTATTTTATTACTTTAAAAATCCAGAATAAAGAACTTGTCCAAAAATGCATAGCTCAGGTACACCTAGCTCCTTAGAAGCTGCCCAGGGTGACTGATATTGACATTAAAGTCTGGTTTTCCAGCTTTCTGTAGATACTGCTCTTTGTGTTCCTGTATGAAATTCAGAGCCCACCTAACTCCTTTGCTCTGTGTAGGTGCCATTAACAATCCTGAAGAAACAATTCACTTTACAACTAAATTAAATAAAATCTAAAATGAAACAAAACAACAACCCAAAAAACCCGGGGAAATTTAGAAAATCACATTAGCTCTGATCTTTTTTCTTTTCTTCCTTTTTGGAATATCAAACAAAAGGTATTGATGTGCACTGTACAGAAAAGAAAGAGGAAGATGAGTTTAGATGAGTTATTGGAGCCACTGACTTCATATACCAAGAAGTGGCACCACAGGTCATTTGAGATATGGGAGAAAAGGGTTGAAATAATTTAAGTGTCATGAAAAAATAAAATCTCAGACATATTTGTAAAATTAACTTTGCCACATAAATGAAGATCTGGCTGTATATCTCAATGCTTGCTTGCTCAGGTTTACAAATAATTTATGCTAGCAATTAAGTTTCACATTTTTGTGGAGCCTAATAATAATCCTTATAATAAAGAGCTAACATGCTAATTAGACCGAACCGCAGAACAGCCATCCAGACAACCTTCCGGAAGACCGTCCAGATGACCTTCTGGACAAAGCCGGGGCTGTGAGGGCCAGCCGAGGCTGAAGGGGCAGCGAGGAGCTGTGAGGGACTGTGAGGGGCTGCAAGGGCCAAGCTTCTTGTATGAATCTTGTACATCGGGCCTCTAGTTATCTAAATAATCAGCTAAACTGTTTTATGCACTTGGTGTGTGCCAGCTATTATCCAGAATGTTTTACATGTGTTGTCTATTTTATTTTTACAATGACCCTATGAAGTAAGAAGCATTATTTCTTCACAATTAATTATATTGTCACAAATCTACTAATGGTGGTGCCAGGACTAATCAAAACTCAGTCTTTCTCCAGGGTATGGGCTGTAAAATGCTCTAATATTCACTTCTCATTTTTGTCCAATGTTACATGATTTAAATAAGGAACAAGAAGCAACTTTTGCAATTGTTGGATTTGACACTGCTATACCCTCTATGATAATGAATAATACTAAAAATATTCCTCTATGTTTTCTTTTAAAATTTTGTTCAAAATAAAACTACCTTAATTCAAAGTTTTTTTTTTTTAATATATTTTATTGATTTTTTACAGAGAGGAAGGGAGAGAGATAGATAGTTAGAAACATCGATGAGAGAGAAACATCAATCAGCTGCCTCCTGCACATCTCCTACTGGGGATATTCCTCGCCACCCAGGTACATGCCCTTGACCAAAATCGAACCTGAGACCTTTCAGTCCGCAGGCCGACACTCTATCCACTGAGCCAACCGGTTTCGGCTCAAAGTTTGATGCAACAATGGTGAATTGTTTTATAAGTAGGTTCATTAAACAACTTTAAAGTAATTGCAACCATATATTTATAAATATTTCTTGTCAAGTGCTGAGATTCTTTTGGAGTCAGATATTATCAGATTTAGACTCCGTCAAAATCAGATCCTCCTGATTTTTATCGAATATTTATTATGTACAGGTGTTATCATGGAAATGGAGTTCTTGGGGGTGCTGAGAGGAAAGCAACTTCCTGAGGCCCTCAGAAGAAAGGGGTTTTGTGGAAAGCTTTATTGATGATGTAAAATTAAGGAGTTCCCCTAAAAGGTCCCGTCTCTGCCCATCCCACCAGGGAAGAAGTTGAATCTTGCCTGCAGCAGGGCCAGAATTAAGGCCACTGCCCAGAATATCTGTTTCATATTAAAGTACAATCAGATCTAGCATCTGGCTAGCTTAGCTTGTGTTCTCACCTTCAGTCCATTATGTGTGGGGTTTGCATGGCCACATGGCTATGGAGAAAGATCAGGCAAATGCACAGGCAGGTGCGGGCTATGGTGAAAGAGAGTGCAAGGGTGAGCCAGCAAGCAAGTAAGAGCTACTTTATTCATCTGGGATTATGTATTCTCAGACTTCGGAGGAACCAGAAGCTTATTAAAAATGATTAGTCAGCTCCCCCAAATTTCACAGGCTTGTAATGGGGTCCAGCCCCTCTAGCCAATCCCAGGCTGGACATACAAGAAAGCACCTTCCATATGTCAACCAGAATTCACTGTGTATTCACCCATCTCCCTCTTTGTTTGATTCCTTCCCCCAGTGACCTTCAGGGAATGGACCAGTGTTCCCTGGGGCATGTGAAACTGTGGCTTCCTGATGAAGTTGCACGGACAGCCATGCTTCTAATATCTGGCCTTCCCATTGCTCTCTTTCTATTATGAATAGTAATAGTTGTGAGGGTGACAGGCTAATTATGAGGGTGACAGGCATGTGCTAGATTCTTAAATATTAAGAAAATATTTGCTAAAGCTCACATACCATAAAATATTTATATCACACATATATGAAGAATGATTCCTCTTAGTAATAAGGCAAACTATCTGATAAGTAAATGTTCAAGTTTTTTAAACAGACTCTTTGCCAAAGATACACAAGTGGCAAATAAGCACATGAAAACATTTTCAACACCTCTAATGAAATGTAAATGATAACCACAATTGAATATTCTGATTCCCCCAAATTATCTATTTTTTAACCAACTGTTGTTGAGGATTGAACAACTGAAAGGCTCTGATATTTCTAGTAGAAACTCAGAATTATATATCTACTTTGGAAAAATAGCTTGGCAGTTACTTATAAAAGTAAAATATACTTATGAAAACCAGCATTCCCACTTGTTATTTAACCAAGAGAAATTAAAACATGTCCATAGGAAGACTTATAACTAATGCCAACTGAAGCTTCTTTATAAATATCTTCAAATGGGAAACAGTCTTCAGCTATTAAGAATCAATCAATAAATTGTTGGATATCCATACAATATAATGCTCAGCAACACAAAAGCAGTCAATCAAACAAACCAACATAAGAACCCCAAACCAATAGGATATATACAACAACAATATCAAAAACAAAATGACAAAAGCCAGACACCATACATTATATACGATGACTCCATTTAAATGAAATTTTAGAACAGACACAACCAGAGTGATGGAAAGCAGATCAGTAGTTGCCTGGAGCTGGGCTTGGGGACAGGTGATCCACAGCACAAGGGCAAGAGGGAAATTTTAGAATGATGGAAATGTTCTTTATTGTTGTATCAGTATTATATGCTGGGATGTATTTATTAATACTCGTTAACCATGTACTTAAAATTGGTAAATTTTATTGTAAGTATTAAACTTTAATAAAGCTGCTTAAAAACAATCTCATTTTACTCCCACTCTCTGCCAATAATAGTCAGTGATAATTCAATTGTATAGAAAAACAAATGAAGTAAATTACCCAAACTTATGCAATTAGTAAGTGATAAAATAAGCCTTGGAATCAAGTATTTGAAATAGGAAATTGAAAGCTCTTGCTATTGCATGAAGCTTCCTCAGTATCCTTACCTCATACCTACTTTTGATCTGAAGCCTAACTCTCAGGACCCTTGCTCATTTCTACTATAGATTCACATGTCACAGACTCAATCTCTAGTGTTTCATATCCTTTTCTCTCAGTCCCCCTTTTTTATTTACATAGCACATCCTTCCAATGGTCTTATAGAATGAGTAGACAAGAGGATCCTAAAATGAGTGCAAAACCATTGAACTAAGTTATATATAATGCATTTTTTAATTCCATGTTTTTATTATTATTTTTTTCAAGAAGCCATATTAAATGAATTCAGCTCTAAAAATAATCTATGTTTTGCCACTAGGAAGAGACAACAGACATCCCCCTGCCCCAACAATGCTTACATCAGGGATTTTAGGGAAAACATATGTTTAATTATGAATACAGTAACCAAGCCCTTACATAAGTAATAGTTTCTGTGCTATTTCTAGATAGCAAATGGAAGTCTAATGTACACAGATTAAGATTTAAATTTGGTATTTCTTTGAAGAGTTTATTGGGAGTGAGGCTTGCAATAAAAACTACAAATAAAATTTGAAATTATGGTGGACCTAAAAAATCTGACTAAAGTAGTGTTTTCTTTCCAAGTTTCAGCAGTCACCTGTTGGGAGAAACATAACCCATGTTTTTTCATTGAATGATGGAAACTACTCTACTAATAAACTGAGATGAAATGATAGTACTTGAGAAAGAACTCAAAAATACATATTGTATGGGTCAAAATATAGAGAATAAGTAAGGCTGACTTGATCTGATATGTTTCAAGCTAAAAAGAGATTTAAGTATCTACCTTCACTGTTTTGTTTTTTTGTTTGTTTGTTTTGGTGTGTGTGTGTGTGTGTGTGTGTGTGTGTGCGCGCGCGTGCGCGCGCACGCGCGCACGCAGATCTCTGTAATATAAGTGGTGGCTGAATTCTCTGAATAAACCAAAAGAATGCTTCAACTATCAAATATATTGGTCCATAAAAATAATTAAATAATTGCTTGGTATATATTCCCTTCAAGTTTGTAAATTAAATGTTTTTATAATTGCCCAGCCAGCATGGCTCAGTGGTTGAGTGTCCTCCTATGAACCAGGATGTCACCATTCAATTCCTGGTCAGGTCACATGCCTGGGTTGTGGGCTCCTTTCCCAGTGTGGGGCATGCAGGAGGCAGCTAATCAATGATTCTCTCTCATTATTGATGTCTCTATCTGTCTCTCCCTCTTCTTTCCTCTATGAAATCAATAAAAAATATATTTTAAAAAATGAAAATACAGCATACCAAAACTTATGTGATGCAGCAAAAGCGGTACTAAAAGGAAGATTTATGGCAATAAACACCTAAAGTAAGAAAGTAGAAAAATTCAAATAATCAACCTACTTTACACCTTAACAATCTAGAAAATGAAGACTTAACCAAGCCAATAGTTAGCAAAGGAAGAAAATAATGATTAGAGCAGACATAATTCAAATAGAGACTAGAAAAGTAATAGTAAAGATCAAAGTAAGTTTTGTGGAAAGAGCAGCAAAATTGACAATTCTTTAAGTAGATTAAATAAGAAAAAGGAGAAAGGTTAATGAAGGAAAAAAACTAAAAATGAAAGAGGAGACTTTATAATTTGTGTCACAAAAATATGAATAAGTATGGGAATATTATGAACATTTATGGACCAATACATTGGATAACATAGATGAAATGGAAAAATTTATAAGAATATACAACCTACCAATACTGAATCATGAAAAAATAGAAAACTTGAATAGACCTTTAATTAGTGAGAAAATTGAATCAAAAATCCCTCGACATAGGAAAGCCCAGGACCACATGGCTTCATTGTTTAATGTTACCAAACACTTATAGAAGAATTAATGCCAACCTTTTCAAACTGTTCTACAGAATTGAAAAATGGTGTACTTCTAAACTTCTATCTACACTAATAAAAGAGAAACATGGTAATTGGCGTATGACCGCTACCCTTTTCATTGGCTAATCAGCGAGATATGCAAATTAACTGTCAGCCAAGATGGCGGCCGGCAGCCAGGCAGCTTGAAACTAACATGAAGCTTGCTTGCCTCAGTGATGGAGGATCGTGGGAGGAAACCAACGTTCCCCGCCTGCGGCTGCAGGCCTCTGAGCGGGCAGTTTAAGAAACATTGTAACAAATACCAACGGGCTTCAGCCAGCAGATTCGCAACATTGTAAGCAAAGGGCAGAAACCTACTTTCAGGCACGGAGGCCTAAGAGCTGGAGCCAAGCCAAAGGTAAAGCTGGCCCAGAATAAAAAAGAAAAAAAGAAAAAAAGGAGCAGTTGGGAACTTCAGTCACGCCCAGCCTGAAAACAGCCCTCAGCCTCTCACCCAGACTGGCCAGGCACCCCAGTGGGGACCCCACCCTGATCCAGGACACCCTTCAGGGCAAACCAGCCAGCCCCACCCATGCACCAGGCCTCTACCCTATATAGTAAAAGGGTAATATGCCTCCCGGCACCGGGATCAGCATGACAGGGGGCAGCGCCCAACCCCCCCCCCCCATGGGCCCTGCTCTGTGTGTGATGGCGTAGAGCCATAACCTCCCCATGGGCCCTGCCCTGAGTATGAGAGTGGTGGCGCCCCAACCCCCTGATTGGCCCTGCTCTGTGCGTGACAGGGAGTGGCGCCGCAACCTCCCCATCGACCCTGCCTTGAGTGTGACAAGGGGCGGTGCCCCAACCCCCCAATTGGCCCTACCCTGATCGTGACTGAGGGTGGCATCACAATCTCTCAATCTGCCCTGCTCTGTGCATGACAGGGGCCGGCGCCCCAACTCCCCAATCGACCCTGCTCTGAGCCCGACCAGGGGCTGCACCTAGGGATTGGGCCTGCCCTCTGCCACCCAGGAGCAGGCCTAAGCCAGCAGGTCGTTATCTCCCGAGGGGTCCCAGACTGCGAGAGGGCACAGGCCGGGCTGAGGGACCCCCCTTCCCCCCTGAGTACACAAATTTTTGTGCACCGGGCCTCTAGTATATATAAAAGCCTAAGCGACCATTAAGACAGAATGACTGGAATGACCAAAACAACCAGTTGACCTGTCGCTATGATGCACACTGTCTACCAGGGGGCAGACGCTCAAGGCAGGACCTGCCTCCTGGTAGTCAGTGTGCTCCCACAGGGGGAGCGCCGCTCAGCCAGAAGCTGAGATCAAGGTTGGTGAGCGCAGTGGGCCAGGATGAGCGTGAACAGTGCAGCGCCCAGCAGTGATTCTGGCTCCTCTTTAGCCACCTATAGCTTGGTGCACTGCTACATCCTTCAGGGGATGTCTGACTGCTGGTTTAGGCCCGATCCTTGAGGAGATTGGCCTAACCCGGCAGTCCAACATCCCCCAAGAGGTCCCGGAATGTGAGAGGATGCAGGCTGAGCTGAGGGACACCCCCCCGTCAGTGCACGAATTTTGTGTACCGGGCCTCTAGTATTATATAAAGCCAGAATTACCCTGATACCTAAGCCAGACAAAGGCACTATAAGACAAAAAACTACTAGCCAATATTTCTGATGAAAATATCCTCAACAAAATTCTAGGAAACTGAATTCAACAGTACATTAAAATGATCATACATGATGATCAAGTGGAATTTATCCCTGGGATGCAAGGATGAAAGACAAAAATATGTAGTCTTCTCAATTGCCAAAAAAAAAAAAAGAAGAAGAAAACAGGGCAATTGCCAAAATTCCATACTTTCCTAATAGAAAATGTTTAATAAATTAACTACAGAAGAAATGTACTACAACATGTCTCAACATATTTTCAAATCCACAGCTATCATAATACTTAATGGTAAAAAGTTGAAAGCTTTTTCTTTAGGATTAGAAATAAGACAAGGATGTCTATCTCACCACTTCTATTCAACACAGTATAGAAAGTCCTAGCTAAAGCAATTAAGAAAAAGAAATAAAGACATTCAAATTGCTTCTGTTTTCAGATGACATGATCTTGTACATACAAAACCCTAGTGTCTCCACCAAAAAAACTGTTAAAACTAATAAATGAATTCAGCGAAGTTTCAAGATACAAAATCAACAAACAGGCATGTGTTTTTTATCAAAGTGCTTGCTGTGTTGGAAAAAAGTCTGAGTGAAGTGTGAGTGCAGAGGTGTTTTCTGGATCCCGCTCCCCCACCCCCCCCCCCCCCCGAAAGAAAAAGTAATATTTGAAACTTTAAAATTTAATACATAGAAGAAAAAAAAGTTCATAAATATAAGAAGCAGAAACATGTTTGATTATATTATTGACATTGATTTTAATTGTCATTATGTTAACAGAATTAAAGTTTTACCTTAATAACAATAATTTCTCCCATGTAAAAAGTAGTTCTTAAAACTTAAGAAAAAAAGAAGGGATATAATGAACATTGAAAGTGAGATTTGATACATCTAGTTTTCATGACTTGTCTTTTTTTACTTCTTTTCTTTATCATAGGACAAGATGTGCCATATTTCTATGCTTAATTTTCTTACCTGAGAATAAAAAACAGGTGATTCCTTTTATAGTATGACTAGAGGCCCGGTGCACAGAAATTTGTGCACTCGGGGGGGGGGGGCATACCTCATCCTGGCCTGTGCCCTCTCACAGTCTGGGACCCCTCGGGAGATAACGACCTGCTGGCTTAGGGCTGCTCCTGGGTGGCAGAGGGCAGGCCCAATCCCTAGGTACAGTCCTTGGTCAGGCTCAGAGCAGGGCTGATTGAGGAGTTGGGGCGCCACCCCCCTGTAATGCACAGAGCAGGGCGGATTGGGAGGTTGTGATGCCACCCGCTCAGGGTAGGACCAATTGGGGGGTTGGGGCACCGCCCCTTGTCACACTCAAGGCAGGGTCGATGGGGAGGTTGCGGTGCCACCCTCTGTCAAGCACAGAGCAGGGCCAATCAGGGGGTTGGGGCACTGACCCCTGTCACGCACAAAGCACTCCCATCAGGGGGTTGGGGAGCTCCCCCCTGTCACTCACAGAGTAGGGCCGATAGGGGAGTTGGCACACCGCCCCCTGTCACACACAGAGCAGGGCAGATCAGGGGGTTGGGGCACCGCCCTCTATCACCCACAGAGTAGGGCTGATAGGGGAGTTGGGGCACCGCCCTTTATCACCCACAGAGCAGGGTCGATCAGGAGGTTGGGGTGCTGCCACTCTCACACTCAGGACAGGGCCAATGGGGAGGTTATGGCTCTACCCCATCACACACAGAGCAGGGCCCGTGGTTGGGGTGCCACACCCTGTCACACACAGAGCAGGGCCGATCAGGGGGTTGGGGCGCAGCACGCTGTCACACACAGAGCCGCAGGGCAATCAGGAGGTTGGGGAGCTCCCCCCTATCAGGCACAGAGCAGGGCTGATCAAGGAGTAGGGGCGCCTTACCCTGTCACCAACAGAGCAGGGCGGATAGGGAGGTTGTGGCCCCGCCCCCTGTCACACACAGAGCAGCAGGGTGACCAGGCAGTTTGGGCGCTGCCCCCTGTCACGCTGATCCCGGTGATGGGAGGCATATTACCCTTTTACTATATAGGATAGAGGCCTGGTGCATGGGTCGGGGTGGGCTGGTTTGCCCTGAAGGGCATCCTGGATCAGGGTGGGGGTCCCCACTGGGGTGCCTGGCCAGCCTGGATGAGGGGATGATGGCTGTTTGCAGCTGGTCACACACCCTTTAGGGTGGGGGTCCCCACTGGGGTGCCTGGCCAGTCTGTGTGAGGGTCTGAGGGCTGTTTTCAGGCTGGCGGGTGACTGAAGCTCCCAACTGCTTCTTTTTTTCTTTTTTTTTTATTCTGGGCCCGCTTTAGCTCTGAGGCTCCAGCTCTGAGGCCTCTGCTGCTGAAAGCAGGTATCTGGTTTGTTTCAGTTCTATAATCTCGAAACACTGTATCAATCCAGCTCTGAGATCCCAGAGGGCTGAAAGCAGGTTTCTGGGGTTTTGTTTAGCTTCTATATTTGTTACAATGTTTCAAACTGCAAGCTCAGAGGCCGGCAAGGCAGGCGGGGAACGTTGGAGTCCTCCATCACTGAAGCAAGCAAGCCTCATGTTCGCTTCTAGCTGCCTGGCTGCTGGCCGCCATTTTGGCTGGCAGGTAATTTGCATATCGCCCTGATTAGCCAATGGGAAGGGTAGCAGTTGTACACTAATTACCATGTTTCTCTTTTATTAGATAGGATTTTTTTAACATTACTCTGGCAAAGACAGGAAAAAATATAAGAAAATATGTGAAAATTAATTGAAAATTAATTAAAAAGTGAATTATGTATCATATGAGACTGCATGGAATAGAGATGCAGAATTGGGAGCTTAGGAATTCAGAGTGGAACTATCAATATAGGTGAAGGGAAGATACAAAAAGTAGGGTAATAAGCTCATGACTAGGGCCTTGATTTTCAGAGACTTCGTATTGGTTGAACACAGAAACCCACACATCCCACAGAAAGAGGTGTTAAAAGTTGTAAGCAAAGCAAGGTTAAAGGTATTTTCAATGCTTTGGAGTCCAGAAATTTCTTATAGGCAAGCTACCTACTAAGTGCTTATGAGATTTCAAAGAAATTTATTTGGGTTTTGATTGCACATTACATTCATGTATCTCACATTTCAGAACGTGTAAGTAAGCATTTTATATTTTGTGCTATTTTAAGTATCCGTCTATATTCTGTATAGCTACTGTGTCACCTCCAGTAAATAATTAGCATTGGCAATTCCTTGTGATCTTTTTCCAAATATTTTATTCATGTGCAAAAAAACATGATTCTGTATAAACTTTTGTTTATATTCCTACTTTTTTCTTTTAATTCTGTACCTTCATTTTTATTTACATGACTGTCATGTTATCTCTTCAGAGCCGTTGCCTTTCTGCTTTTCACTCTTTCTCCAATTAAAAAAGGATACACTCCTGGAAATATTTTTGGTTACTGTTCTTATCTTTCTGTGGCAAGACTGTGTGTTGAAAACACTTAATGCCATCATTGTTTTTATGTATTATATTTGCATAGAGGCTTTGTTGATTCCCTTTGTCATTATATATCACTGAAAAGAGATGGTTTTACCATCCCCTCAACTCCAGCAGCTACTTGCAAGTGGTTTGTTTTGGGAGTTGCTTGGACATGTTCCAAGCTAATTGGAATTGTGAGTGTTCTTGTTCATTTGTTTTCTTAAATCCACCTTTCTTTGTCTGAATTTGATAATGCTTTTCTTCTTCCTACTTAAACAAGATAAACAGCTCACTGTGAAAAACCAAATGCAAAAAATCCTTCTCATCTACTGTCATCGAGACAGTATTCATTCTGTAAAAATGACTCCACCCCCCAACCCAAACCCTCACTTAAGTCTGCCTTCTTGGTTTCTTAGAACCAGCCTCCTCAATGATAGCCTAATATCTTTGTAAATAAGAGTGTATTTCTCAGCTTCTGAGAGCTGTGCTTTCTCTTTGTGTGGCATCCATCAGAACTGAATCTTCTCTATGGATGTCTTAGCTCCACTTTTCCCTGTGTGCCAGCTTCACCTACAGCCTTCCTGGTAGCCACTCCATCTGTTTTGGTGTCTGGCTTCCCAGCTGTCTCATTTCACAGAAAATGGATTTTTCTTTTTTTTTACTTGCAATTGTTTTCAATGACCTCCAAGATGAGATAACAGAAAATCAAATTTTTCCTTTATGTTAAAATTAGAAACATCTCATTCTAATTATTTAATTACATTTACTGAGTAATTTAGGTTCCTCTATTTTAGAACAGCCTAAGAATAAGGTTTAGCACTATACCTTACAATTAATTGCATGGAGAATTTTTATAAGAAATCTGTCTGGGTGGATGAATCTATGTGAATATCATTTTACTATCTTTATATGTTTATCCATATGTTATCACAAAGTAACATAGTGATGTGAATGCTCTGATAACCTTCAAAGATGACACCTTTGCAATGTGATATGATAATGGGCCACGTATTTTGATATGGTCATTAAAATATTCAGGCATGCAATTTATTATTTTCAATATATGATAAACCAGAAAAAAAATCACAAGGTTTCAAATGAGCCAGCCACCTTTGACACTATCTTTTAAAAGCAAAAAGATAAAATTGATTGAAAAAGTCAAGAGAAGTAACCAGTATCCATTATTATCATATTTCTGGTTAACTTGTCTTTCACAGATGTAGCTCACAATGCATGCTTAGATCTTAATTATGCTTACTTTTTCCCACTTAACAATCAGCATACATTTTCAACAAATATTACGTAAAATGACTTGTATGATGTGAATCATTTCATGTGGTGAACATTGCTGCTATTGTGGGGAGGGAACATTAACCCCCTTTTTCCTCTTAGTTTTTCTGATTGGTTTATATATTTTAATTGATATGAGACAGATTAATAGGAAAAATAACCTTATTTAATTATGTGTGTCCAAATGGGTGTTCCATAATAATATGGGGCTGCGGGTAAATGGGGCAGTTGAAGCTTATATGGCATTTTGAGATAAGAAGACATGTTGTGGGGATAATGGCTTTAGACTTCAAAGGGCAGGAAGGCAATTCACATGGAGAATGAAAAGCAAATGTTTGACCATAAATGTTTGCTGGACCATCTTGAACAATAGGACACAGCAAGGACATTGATCAAACAGTCCTTGCTAGGGTCCTCCCTGTCTATCACATGAGAACTATAGTTATCTATGATGATAGCTCCCTTCCTGGAGCAGTTCTTATGTCTAAATTCTTTCAGGTAATCAGAGGAAGGTCAAAGATTCTTCCTTAGTCTTTTGTTTCTTAAAAATAACCAGTTTAAAACAATCTAGATCACCAAAATGGCATAATTTGGGGTGGCAAACTCTGCTCCTCCAAATTATTGTTAAAAATAACAAATAAATAAATGAATATATAAAAGTGGCAAACAGGAAAAAAGCTTTTGAAGGTGTAGCACAACTGTGCATAGAATCTAGATATGATAATAAATAAATAGAGTAGGGCACATGGTAGACATGACACTGATTTGAGATAAGAAAGAAAGACATGGGCTTAAATCTTCAAAATTCTGAGAGAAAGAATGAGGGCATGGACCTGCAATGAAACTTATAGAGCAGATATTCTTTTTAAAATCTTTACTATGCAGAACTCCAGGGATCCCACAGGAATTTCTCGATGATCTTGAAGAAGACCAGGGGGCCAGATCGGCTGAGCTTTTCACCAGAGATTCTACAAAACAAAATTATTTTTAAAATATTAATTATACTGTGTAAATCTGTAAAATAACACTTAAATAAAGGAACCTGAGGTTTATAAATGTTTGGATAGCACTCTTTGATCAGAATATGAAACATGTTCAGCAGCATTGTACTTGAGCTGTGTTGGGTAGACATGGAATGCAACAATTTCTATGAACACCTTAGTTGTGCTTCACCATTGCTCACCTACTTACATGAATGAGAGCACTTGGCTGCTCACAATGAAAATAAGGTCTCTTCCTCAGTAATTTAATTTGGTAAGGCCTACCCACATTATGAAGGACAATCTGCTTTATTCAAAGTCTACTGACTTAAGTGTTAATCTCATCCTAAAATATCTTCACAGAAACATCTAGGATAATATTTGACCAAATATCTAGGTACTATAGACTAGCCAATTTGACACATAAAATTAACTATCATCTGTGGGCAACCAAGAATTGTTTTTGGTAGCTTCATGCTGTCATCAGGGGCCTAAAAGTTTTCAATATTTGTGCATAATATTTAGCACATGACTTTCATCTTCCAGGTTAACTCTTGGTTACAATTCCAGGTAGGAAGAAAGGATACAAACAAAATTGTTTCCTTGATGCCACACTCACAAATTTCATGGCACCTCCTTGGTCATATCTGTTTTATGTGGTCACTTTTATTTGTAGAAGAGATTGGAAAACACAGTTTTTAGTGGGCATAATCAACACCCCAAAATACTGTGATTTGTTAATACAAAAAAAAGAGAGAATATATGTGTTGGCTAGGCAACTGGCAGCCTTTGCCACAGCAGCTGACATTTAAGAAGCACTTATTATGTACCAGGTTCTGTGCTGAGCATTCTTTATACATTACCTCATGTACTCTTCACAACAACCCTATGAAATAGAAATAATTATAATCATCCCCAATTAGAGGAGAAAAGTATAAGCTTAAAAACTTTAAGCAACTGAGTTCAGGTCAAACACATAGCAAGAGGCACACCTGGAAACTGATTGTGGGACCTTCTGACAGCCCTGCTTTGTTTTATGGCTCCTATTTCTCCTCAGTCAATTGATAATTTCTCTTCGCCTCCTGTGGTTTTGAGTTAGTAGGATCATGTGCCCTTTGTTCTTAAACTCAAAACCACAAGGTCGAAAGAACCATTCTCCAACTTCTAATTGCATATAAAATATTAAACTTAGCAATTGTGCTCTAAATATTCACTTACATTAAGCATATGATATTAAACCTCTTCTATTCATTATCTCAAATTATTTCAATTGAATAAAGATTAGTCCAACGATGCTACTTATACATGACTTTATAATAAATAGCTTGTTTTTATGCATGGACTTTACCTGCTTAACTTTCCATTTCCAACCCATATGTAAACAACTGCTCATTTTGAGCCTGTGTGTGTAAGCAATACTTTCCCAAGTGATTAAAGCCACTGAGGAAATCAATGGCTCGGTTTTTAATCACAAAGTCGTTAGCCTACAGCCATTCTTAGTTTCTTCTTTGCTTTTATCATTAGCTCAACAAATCCTCTTGCCCCCTCCCAGTATCTTCTATGTTCTAGCCTGAGTTGGCTCCCCTCTGTGATAATGTGTGAGTGAGAAGGGCCCTCATTGTGTGCTTCAGCTCACTGATTCCAGAGGGCCCACAGTAAAGTTTCTATATCCATCCCAGAAGACCATTTAGGTGCTGCTGTATATTTTGAAATGGATAATCAATTTTATTATTTTAATTAAACTTGTTGCAGATTTTGTTTTTCTACTCGACTGACACTATGGCCTCTGGCCTTGATTCTTCTTCCATCAATGCAACTGATCCTAATTTGACTTCGCTGCTTTGCTTCTACCAGGTTCTAACAACGAATGCCACCCATGAAAAGAGACCTCCAACCATGCAGTTTTAACAAGTATCAATGCTGTAGCCTACTGAAAATCAATTATTTCCAAAGGACATAAAATTAATTCCCCATTGATTTTCCCTAGAGACTTCTAAGGCTTTTTAAAATTAACCTCTAAATGGCTATGTCTTAAACTAGTCCTCTTCTCATATTGAGTTCCTGACTTCCAAGGAAAACCTGTTTTTAATACACACCACACCTTCCTCCCAGATGGTCAGCATCAAGCTCAACACTTCTCATACGACAGCACCAGCTACTCAGCCCTCTCCATACATAAGCAGTTTAACAGTCATCATTGCTATTCCTATGTCATTGGTGGAAAATGGCAGAGGTGACTAGAATTCTGAGATCATGTGTTCTTTTCCAGGTGGTAAAGCTGTCACACATTCAAAGGGAGATATACAGACGGGACACTTCCAATTAAATATACACTCTCTTTAACACTAGAGGACTTGTCTCAAACTCTGACCTTAGCACATGGGGCTGAAAGAGATAAAGGAAATAAAGTCTTTATTTGCCCCTAACTTTGATACCATTATAATTAATTAGTTATTAAAAATAGAAAATGAGCAAAGAGAAGGCCAGATACTATAGGCATGTCATTTGGGCAGCTTCACTAGGAAGCTGCAGTTTCACACTCCCCAGGGAACCACCTGTCCATTCCCTGCAGATTACTGGGGGAAAGGTCTGGACAAAGGGAAAGATGGGTGTATGTGCAGTGAGTGCAGTGAGTTGGGGTGACATAGGGAAGGTACTTGCCTGTCAGTAAAACCAAGGAACAGAGGCCACTGGTCAGAGTGGCAGGCCCATGAAAATATGGGACTACATAATCCCCTAGAGGCAAACTCATTAGTCAACAGAGCCAAATATCAACAGTACAACGATTGAAATTTCTTTTGAGAGGCAAATGTTTTAAATTTAAACTATATAGGTAGGTGCATTGTTATTAACTTAATTAGGGTACTCCTAAAGCTTAGGAAGAGCCACACTCAAGGGGCCAAAGAGCTGCATGTGGCTCGCGAGCCGCAGTTTGCCGACCACGGCCCTAGACAAAGGAGCTCCTTCTCTTGGCTCTCTTGGCTCTTGGCTCATGGGGTCTCTTGCTCCTGCTTCTTTTCTCCTGCCCATGTCCTCTTCATAGTCATGTGGCTCTGTAGACCCCACATGCAATAGGCTGATGGACTGCATTGGGGAACACAAGCTAATGATGCTGGACTGGACCTTTGCTCTGAACATGGAGCAGAAACTCTGGACACTGGCTTTGATCTTAGCCCTACTGAAAATAAAATGGGACTTTTTTCTTGGTGGGACAAAGGGAAATGAGACCTTGGAGACTCACAGATGGGATTCCACAGAAATAAAACTTTCTACAACATCTCATCCTTCCATGGGGACCTCCAGAAATTCTTATTCCAATGGTACCCCAAGAAACCCACTTTCCCTAGTACCCAGTAGGGAAGAAGAGTTCCCAATGATAACAACTTGACCTTTTTTCTTAGTTTTACATTCTAATCCTAGCAAGAGAGAGATTAATCCCAGGGCAACCTCATCAAAGTGCCGGCGAATTTCCATTTTTCCAAAGCAGAATTATCCTAGCAGCCTAACCTGAGATTTTTTTCCATAGCAGGAGGGTTCTCTCAAATGGTAGACTGAACAAGGCCAATCTTTCCACGCAAGCTGCACAGGAAAAAAATAGAGATAGGAAGATAACTCACAAGAAAGGAATAACAGCACTGACATCAACAAGGGCCACTGCTTTCTGTCCCCCGCACAGATCCTTTTCCTTAGCAGCTTGGTCTGATAATAACCGTGTGCCCTTGCATTTGACACGCACACATCACTCGAATGCTCAGGACCAGAACAGGTGCTGTGGCTGAGGTAGGGAGTGTCTAATGTGCTTATTCTCCATCAGTGGATGGTACTTTTGGGGCCAGGAAATGCTTTAAACATTGAATATCGCTTTAGCTTTTACCCCCAGAAAAATGTTCCCCTGCTTTCCAACAGCAACGTGGGCTTTTATTTTGGAGAACCAATACACCCACAAAGCTCACCCACAGCCTTTTAATTGAGAATTTTTGCCCTGATGGGTACAGTGTGCCACTGACAATAAGATATGTCAGTTCTCTGCTCCTGGTTCTATCGTCAGCTTAAACGGACACAGCAATTTTCCCAGAAACACAGTCCAGCTAAATAGAGTTGATAGCGTCCCACTAACTCCATCAATGCAATGGTAGCTATAACTAGGGTTGTGTGATAAAGTCAATTATGAGCTCATTTAAGAAACAATGTTTTAGTAAACTTTAAGGGACATAGGGAATTTCTTTGACCGAGTTTTTTAGGACACAGAAGTGCAAGGCTGTTTGAAAGCCATAGAATCCTGCAGAAAACAGATGCTATAGGACACAGAGAGTTGCTGTAGGGCTCTCTAAGAGAGGGCACACTGGATGCAGTAGACCAAGCACCCAAGCATTGCATCTGGCTATTCTTTAGATTCTTTTGAATTTCAGTTCTGGGCCTCTTTATTCTCATATGTAACATCAGGATAGTAATTCCTAGTCCAAGTAATTGTAGTGAGCCATCAAATTAATACACCTGTTATAAAAAAAAAAAAGGCACTTCATGACTGGGTGAATTATTGGTTCAGAGTACACGCTGTGTGCTCCTACTTTGTAGGTACTCAGTAAATGTTTATAGCACAATCACTATACACTATGTGAGATATACTTTCATTATAAAGTCTCCATCTTATAATCACTGGGAGGTGGTGCAGGGAAAAGGGTGAGAGACATGGGATAATTACTGTGTGTGCTTCTGAGAGAGAGAGAGAGAGAGAGAGAGAGAGAGAGAGAGAGAGAGAGAGAGATCTTTATTATAAGATTCCCCTCTTTTTTGTGGGGGAAATAGGTGGAATGTGTAAAAGGAATATAGGCCACACTGGCCAGGGATACCTAAGTCTCCTTCTACAAATGAAGACATCCCAAAAATCATCCCTCTTACTTCCCCATAAACTCATTTATTGATGCCTATAAAATGCAAGCTTCCCTTCTCATAATATTTCTGCAAAAGAATAGAGTGTCTACCTGTCCTGGAAGTAATCTGAATCAGCATTTCCCAAAATCAGATCCTTATGACACTAGTCAATATGTTAATTTGACAAATATTCACACTAAAAATCAAACTCTTGACAGTTTGGAAAATTCTAATTTTTATAATTGGGTAGGTTATCTTGACTAAGGTGCTAATTAACACTGTGATAGGCGCAGTATCATTTCACAAAATGTAGCTCTGTGGGAGGAGATGTCAGCCCTGACAGTCTACCATCTTATTTTTACCAAGTGAATGTACAATGTCCTTTGTTTGCAATTAGAGGTGGCACAGCTGACTGCTTAAGCACTCAGACCCTCAAGCAAGACTGCCTGGGTTTAAATCTCAGCCTCACCACTTTCTAGCTGTGATATCTTCACCAATAATTTAATCTATCTTTTAGCCATAATTCAATTTCTCTCTCTCTCTCTCTCTCTCTCTCTCTCTCTCTCTCTCTCTCTCTCTCTCTCATTTTCATGTCTGTAAAATGGGATTGAAAATACTACCAATCTCATGGGGTAGCTATGAAAACCACATGAGGTAAAGTTTACAAAGCACTTAGAATAATGTCTGGCACCCAATAAATGCTACATAAGCTATAGTCTTACATATAAAGATAAATAACATGGAGAAAGATCTGTATAAAATACAAGTTGCCTAAGCACAGTTTTCCCCTTTACTCCAGGTGCATCCATACTGCTTCAAATGGTAAGAGTTCTTTCTTTTTTACAGTAGTGTAGTATTCCATTGTGGAAATATACCACAATTTTTTAATCCACTCATTTGCTGATGGGCACTTAGGCTGTTTCCAAATCTTAGCTATGGCAAATTATGCTGCTATGAACATAGGGGTGCATATATCCTTTCTGACTGGTGTTTCTGATTTCTTGGGAGGCAAAATAATTTATATCTTAGAGAAATGACGGCATGTTTCAGATAGACAACACTGAATATACACTCACAGATGGGCTTAGAGCAGCCACAGTTGCATGTGCAACTTCTACATAGAGATATGAGGTAGGCAATATTCTCATAAGTACTTTAAAGGTGGTCAATTTGAAAAAGAGAGAAGTTGGGTAATCTATCTGAACACATACTTCAATTATTTGGCAAAGCTGAGATTTGAACTCTGGCATTCTTGCTCTGGAATTCACTCTTTAACCATTACATTTTTAGTTTTGCCTTGCAAAATCTCAAAGTAACTGGTTTTAACTACACAGGTTGGCAATGAAAAACTCATTGGCACAGATGAAATACTGCCCTAAAGACTCTGAAATCTGGAAATCTTTTTTGTTTTACTCTTCTTATATCTCCTTTCCCCTTAAAAAACAATAATTCTTTGCAGCTGGTCATAAAAATTCAAGTGTAGACTTCACAATGTATACTTGATTTTGGCACACATGTTTTGTAGCAAAAGTTCATAATAGTCTCATTGGAACTTAGATTATAAACTGCTGTTTGTCATATTTAATTGATATTTGGGTTGTTTCTACATTGTTTGGATGTGAGGGTGATGCAATGGTATTCTTGGGTGTTCTCACTCTTCCCTAAAACGATAGCAAGATGTTGATATAGTGAGAGCAATTTTTTGAGGTGCTGAAATATTTTCAGTGGAAAGATATATCAGGCCTCAGATATTGAAGAAATTTTTGAAATTCCATTCATATACTTGACTGATATATATATTTTTATATGATAGTACTCAAATTGCTCTATGTTGATATGTGAGAACATGGAAGTGGACTTCTATTCATTTAGCAGTCCAGATTTCTCAAGGGGAATAAAAATGGACTTGGGGAGAGGGAAGTCCTTATGTTACATTTTATTTGTCCACACACTTTCCTTCAGGAGCAGATTCCTAATTGATGACCTCAAGTCCAATTTCTTTTCTGGTGATTCCTAATGTTATAGCTTCACCCCTTACCTATGGACACACTGAGGTCATGTGTCCAACTGCCTATTCAATATCACCACATGCATGCCATGTAACCATCTCTGACTTAACTTGCTCAAAGGCAAGTAACTGATTTCTCCCCATATTCACTAAGAGTTGTTATTCTCCAGCCTCTGCATTTCAGCAAACGATGTTGTCATCTACTGAGGTGCTTAGGCCAGAATCCCAGGACATATCCTTCATGTGTTCCTTTCTTAAAGCTAAAATCTCATTAACTTGTAAATACTGCCAAAGCTACTCCACAATATAGCAGGAATCCACCCACCTCTTGTCATTTTTATTGCTACTACCTTAATCCAAACCATCACCATCCAACAATAGATTCTCATCTAGATGTTTGCATCTCATCGACTTAACCTCCTTGCTTCTACTTTCTTACCTGATCATTAGTTCTTCACATAGTAGCCAGGATGATATGTAGCTTGGAGATAACAATTCACCATTAATAAAAGGCCATAGAAGCTTATACACCTACTGTTTTGACCATTGCTATGCAGGAGTAACATACATTATTTAGAAAGAGTTCCGAGAGGGCAAGAAGAATTCTTCTAGAATGAGGCTTTTTCTACACGGAGAGCACAAGGATCCTAGTTAATTGGGTTCAAGCTTTAAAAACTTTGAAAAAAAAGAAGGAACCTATTTAAGTATGTTTATCACACGTGACACCCTAACCCTATACCTACTTAATGTAGTCAACACAAGCCTACAGCTCACTTATCCTATATACTCTTACTTTACAGTGGGAAAGTAAATAAATTAGAATCAACAACTGGATCCACTACTCTCTGAAGGCCATGAGTCACACTTGAGAATCTCAACTTTATAAATTGTTAAAATGACACTCTATTCCATTGCCCATTCTACCTCAAGGGAGGAAATGTTCTGCCAGAGGTCAAGGGCAAAGTGGAGTTTTCTATTCCACAGAGAAGCAACAGAGCAAGGCATCTGATCTTTTTGTGTATGGGATAAATTATTAAATATAGATCATAATAGGAACAACATTATTTTCTTTATGTAACACCTCTCTTAAAACTCATGTAGTTAGTGTGGAAAAATGAAACTAGAATTTATCCTAGACTGTGCAGTGCTTTGCAGTGTGCAGGGTAGAAATACGGTAAGATCATTGCTAGTGAAAAACTAGCATATCCTACCTAAGACTTTCCATACTCTGCTCTTTCTGCCTCCATTGGGAAAGGGGAACACTACAGTTATGTGTAATCTGGGTTTACAAACCAGGATATGAAACCAGGTAGGCTTTGGGGGAAATGCATCTCCTTTTAGTGATTAAAAAGCATCTTCTAACTAATAGCCCCTTACTTGAACATTTAGCAAGATAATGATGTCTGTAGATTTAGATTACAGATTGTAGATTCTGTGCTTTACTAAGAGTCATGACTAAGGGTTTATTTTCTCTTTTTAAAATTGGAGTACACTTTCTAAATACTTGTATTCAAATGTTCAGGTTTTGAAAGAAGGCAAAAAGCACCAACATTCAGTTTTCAGTGCCACACCGCCTTCATCAGATACATACCTGAATGATCACTACTCTCTCTCAACAGAAAAAAGATAGATCGTGACTAACAGAATGAACAAAATTATAGGAAAGAGGGAAAAATGTACTTCATTGCCACATGTTGAGTTATGGCATTTATTACCCAAGGTATATGATTTCAAATGAACATTTATATGCTATGATCTGTTAAGTGTACTGAGCCATTCTTCATGAGATTAAAAATGAAGGAATAAGAAAATCAGGCTGACATCGTGTTATATAGGATTAATAGTTTTTTATCAAAGATTAGCTGGCTGTGTTCCATTATCCAACATGCCTGAATTCTCCCAATCCAGTGCTTTGTAAGGCAGAATGACAAAATTCAAGTTCAAATGCAGCCAGAGAATGAATAAAGAATGGAGAAGACTCAGCCTGGAGAAAATATGACTGTTGGAGTATTACGTAAAACAAGTTTCACCTTCCAAGCTGTCAGCACAAATAACTAGAACTAGTAGGAAGGGCCATGGGGAGAAGAGGAATTTAAATGAGTATGGAGTTCTCAATCTTTCAACTGGTTATAAAGGAAGTACAAGAAAACCTTTGTGAAGAAAAAAGAGAATCCTAATATATTTAAACTTATAGGACTGATGTAATTTTCATCTGAAAATTGAAATAGGAGATTGCATGAATAAATGGCAGCCTTTGGAAACCACCTGGTCAGGATATTATGGGATAGTTATATTAGAGCTGTACCTGGCCAAGTCTCTGATAGGTAATCTATTGACCCACACATTCGCACATGCGCGCGCGCGCACACACACACACACACACACACACACACACACACACAATATTCCTTTACTTAATAATGCATTCTATTTATTTATACGCTATTTTCTAAAGGCTTTTTAAATATTAAATCCATGAAAATAAAACACTGGGATAATTCTGGAATGAAATATATGGGCTACTGTTGTGTGTGTTTCAAAGAAGAATATAATAATGATATGAACAATTACATGACGAGGATTGTCTGCTATCGATCATGAACCATCATGCTAGTGATTTTTCTATTTAATAAGCAAAGAGCAGGGTCCTGAAAGATCAGCGAGTATAAGCTTCGAGATTCTTTTTATTATAGTAAATATGTATATTTAAAAGAAAATTTTAAAACAGAATCTTTAATTCAAGTGCCCAACATATTGGTTAGCTATTGAGTGTAAGCTGCAGGTATGAACCTGCCAATTTTATATTTAAAGCAGCATAAATATAATGAGTCTGAAGGGCAGAATTTGGAGCAGCTATTTACTGTACTGCATCAACTCTGTATAGACTCAGTTATCTTCAAAGCAGCTTCAAGTAACAAGGGCAATGAAAGCTGTCATTAGAGTTCACAGCCTCTCACTGGTGGGTGGCAGCATGCATTATACATTTTCCACCATCAGGGTATCTAAGCACTCACACAATGAGTTTTTCCTGTTTTAGTTGTTCTATACAACAATATTTAGGAGTCGTCTTTATTTATATTGATAATGTGTCCTTTCTAGTTTATGGGAAAGTTCTGGTACCAAGAATCAGAGAACTGCATTTAGAAAATGGAAGCTCTTCCACAGGACACATGATTTTGGAGGATACACTTAGGGGTGATTAGTGGCAGTGACCTTCACTCTAATCTTTCTTGGTATAGATTTGGGGGTTCTCCCATCCTCACACTATGGTCAAAGCGGAGAGAATAGTTTTACTGACTTCACATGTTCCACTTGAAGTCAGGTCATAAATCTTCAGATTGGAGGGGTTGTAGTCATATCCCCTGAACTGTCAAAATGAACTCCTTTGTCACTATTTCTTATAGAAAATTTGAATTTCAAGCATATATTTTAAGTTATGCATATTTTTCCATTGAGTTTTCTCTCAGACATTTCAGAGTTTATACTTATTTACATTTAACTTTTTAATGTCTTTCAGTAAAATATTGTGAATTTTCACCAAAATTTTTGAATTTTGAATACATTTGAGTAGGTTTATTATCTAGGTAACTTTGTAGTTTCTATTTCTCTTTTGGGTGGATTTTCTATTTTTATTTTTATTTTATATAGTTATTATTGTTGAAAGTTTCTAATATCTTAAAATGCAGCTGTAGTCTTATAAACCTGATCAATTTTACTTAACCAATTCTCTTGAGTGTTTAATGTTCACAATCATGTCTTCTAGAATATCTATATACTAGAGGCCCAGTGCACACAATTCATGCATAGGGGAGTGTGGTCCCTCAGCCCAGCAAGCCTACACCATCTCCAATCCTGGACCCCTTGAGGGATGTCCAACTCCTGGGATTGGGCCTAAACTGGCTCCTAATCGCTCACCTGCCTGCCTGGTTGCCCCTAACTGCCCCCTCACCAGCGTGATCAACCCTCACTGCCTCTGCATGATGGCCTAATCACCCCCAACTGCCCCCACACCTGCTGGCCTGTTCGCCCCTAACTGCCCCTCTGCTGGTCTGGTTGCCTCTTACTGCCCTTCCTGCCAGCCTGGCTGCCCACATAGCCTGCTGTTTAGTCGTTTGGTCATCCCTCACTAATCCCCCTGCTGGCCTGGTCACCCCATGCAGCCCGTTTGTTCGGTCATTTGGTTGTTCCTCACTAACCCTCCTGCCAGCCTGGTTGTAGGCAGCCATCTTGTGAGGGTGTGAGGGTAAATTTGCATATTACCTTTTTATTATATAGGATATAATAGCCTAATATGCAATTGTCCCCTTAGGAGTTTCACCAGGAGATCTGGAGTTTGATTGCTCACTATGATGTGCACTGACCTCCAGGGAACAGTGTGGAATGAAGGAAAGGCTCGGCCAGCAGTCAAGGAAGGGATGCCTGATCAGCAGCCAGCTGCCCAGAAAGGGAGGACCTGTCTGTCAGCTGACAGCTGGAAGAAAAGTTCTGGTCAGCAGCCAGAAGACCTGATAAGCCCTGATCGCCAGTCAGGCCTAGAGACCTTCCTTACCCGTGCATGAATTTTGTGCACCAGGCCTCTAGTCTATTATAATGCTCTATGGTAGTGATTTTAACAGATATGCTTGTTTTTCACCTCTGAAGGTAATGGAATGCATAGTTTCACAATTAAAATTTCTTTTAATCTAATACCATTTGTTAGATTAATAACTATCATTTCTAAAGCCAGTCTGCTAAGTTTTTATTTATTTTAATATTTTACTTTTGTAAAATATATTTTGCATATATTAAGATGATCACTTTTAAAATTTTATGGCCGAAACCGGTTTGGCTCAGTGGATAGAGCGTCAGCCTGCGGACTGAGAGGTCCCGGGTTCGATTCCGGTCAAGGGCATGTACCTGGGTTGCGGGCACATCCCCAGTAGGAGGTGTGCAGGAGGCAGCTGATCGATGTTTCTCTCTCATCGATGTTTCTAACTCTCTCCATCTCTCTCCTTTCCTCTCTGTGAAAAATCAATAAAAATATATTTTAAATAAATAAATAAATAAATAAATAAATAAATAAATAAATAAATTTTATGTATTAATGACATACATTATATTATTTAATATTCTAGAATCAAACAATCTTGTACTTCTAGAATATGACTTTTTGGTGAGGATATATTTTTAAAAGTACTGCTAAATTA
Source organism: Myotis nattereri (assembly GCF_964212035.1). Classification (NCBI taxonomy): domain Eukaryota; kingdom Metazoa; phylum Chordata; class Mammalia; order Chiroptera; family Vespertilionidae; genus Myotis; species Myotis nattereri. Next base: position 36,737,975 of record NC_138076.1, on the reverse strand, counting down.
AATATAGTTATATTTTTAGTTGGAACTTTTACTCTTTTTGATTTTGGAATCTTTGTGAAATAAGTTATGATCTTATTACATTTATTTTATTTTCAAGAAGAAAATGAATAATATTGATGAAGAGTTTGCTTAAGATTGCAGTTGCTATTTCGTGAAATTTAGAAAGCATATGCCTGAAATGCTGTGCCTTTAATGTCTATATTTTCTGGAGAGGGTTAAGTTATTTACAAGGGAGTGTTTTACTATGTATTGGACTAGTAAGCTGCGTGTGTGTGTGTGTGTGTGTGTGTGTGTGTGTGTTTAGAGAAATTTTACTGTAGTATATGAACTTTTTTAGTCACTTGTCCATTTAACTTAGACTTTAGATGCAAACATGAATTAGAGTAAAAATGTCCCTCATAGGATTTTAGTCATTTTTTCCCTCAGGCAATAATATTCTCCTTTTATTTTTACTATTTTTCCCCTTCTTTGTCTATTTTACTGCATTTTTAAAAAATAAGACTTCATTTTTTTATGGTTTCTGAAAAATATTTTACTTACATTCATTTTTTCATTTCATGTGTTGAACATATTTTCCCTTCATTTTACTAGGATTTACTGTAATTTTTTCTTATTCTTCAAGGTAAGCACCAACTTAATTTTTTTCAATATATCTTATCCTATACAAAAAAGCATTTAAGGCTTTTATTTTTACTTAAGTACAGCTAAAGTTTTATTTGACCACATTATATATATATTGCTTTTGCTATCATTTGATTCTAAGTATTTTGTGATTTTCATTAGGACACTATTCTTTGACCTACGCATGATGAAAAAATGGTTTTGGTGGTGTGTGTTTCTAAACATTTGGGAGATTGAAATATTTTATAGATTGATTACCAAAGAAGTTATGCATGCACTAGATAATTTTTTAAGTACAAGAGGTAATGTAAATGTTTGTCCTCTTTCTTCCTGCCCAGCTAGCCCCAAACCCTTCCTGGATGCATTCACCATTCTTGGGTTTTATTCCAGTTATTTCTCTGCCTTTCAAGCATTATATAAGGATTCTACTTTTCTACACAAATAGAGTCATGCTAAAGGATTTGATTTTTATTTTAACTGTACATATTCAGCATAAAAGTGTAAGGTACTTTGTTGTATAAATGCCGCATAGTCTATCTCACTTGTCCCATATTGGCAGACCCATAGGTAGTTTAACTATAATACACAACGGCATAATGAATGTCCTTATGCATGCAGTTCTTTACAAATATGTAGGATAAATGCCCAGAAAAAAAGGAATGGCTGAGTCACAGAGTATGTGCATTGCATTTTGATAATTATTGTCAAATTACCTTCCATAGGGGTTATAAAATGTATATTCCCATCAGCAGTGTATATTTCCAAGAAATATTTATATTTTTTTCAAGAAATATACATACATATATATATATATATATATATATATATATATATATATGTATACTGTGATCTTTTTGGTGGTGTTTTCTATTTTCTTTTGATTTTCAAAAGTATTTATATATTGATAAAAATTTCCTGCTGTATGAATTGTAACTTAAAAAAATTTTTCCAAATAACATTATTCTTTGACATTATGAAATTTTCTTCAAAAAAACCTTAAAATGTGTATGCATTGAAATGTATTACTGCTTTATTTGTTGTATTTTTTTTGTTTTGTTTTGTACTTAGAAATGCGATGTCTGCCATATCATTTTAAAACCAAATCTCCTTCTCATGCTTTTTGTTTTGTACTTTCCCAATTTTTACCAGTTGTTTCAATCATTGATCCCTCTGGACTTATTCTAAAGGATTATGTGAAGTAAAATTTCAAATAATTATTGTTTTTCATATGATCACTCAGTTTTTCCAATTGTTGAAAAATGCATCTTTTTCATTGATTTGAAAATTTATCTTTAATTTTTCCGAATACAGGAGTACTCCCTTCTCCTCAAACCTTTAAACCTACTTTTTGGGCAGCTATGTCTTTGCTTCCATGAGCCTAAGTCTTTCAAAAACAGTGTCTTTTGACTTTCCATCAAGACAAGGAAAAAATCTGGCTTCTAGACAGAAATCCCTGCTTATCTCCCCTGTTAGGGGCAAAATACTTTTCATTCTTTCCTCACCAACCTAGAGAAAAACAGGTATGATTAATTGCTTTATCGAATTCTTTTATGAAAGATGGAATAGATAGAGCAATAAATACAAGTGGAGTAACTGTATCTAAAAGCACTTACTCCTCATAAAATTTTTTATCTTATAAATTATTGTTGTAAAGGAAGATTGCTTAAATTGTATGATGATATTTTAATCAAATATAATCGTGTAACCCTCTTCCAACCTTCATTCTCTGAGGAAGTCAGGCATTATTTTTTAACTTATGAATCACTGTTCAAGATTTTGGGGTCTGTGAAGAAGATTCTGTGGATTGTACACATATGACTGGGAGCTTAGTCACATTTCTACATCTTTCAGAGCTGCTGCAGTTGCACCTGTTTTATTTAATGGAGTTTTTATTTTTAATAAAATGTTATTTGAAAGAAGTTTCTGTTGTTAAAAAAAATTTGAAGATAGTAAAGTGCACTATATTTTTTTCTTGGATAAAGACTACAATTTGTCTACATTTTAAAAATATTTAAAATAAGCATCAGAATAGGCTTTAATCCATTTAGAAGCCATCTCTAAGTATTCTATAGTTCATTATATGATCTTTCCTCCATAATCTCATAATACCCCCTGTAAACTTCTTTAGCAGTTAGAGTTCTCCAGAGACTTGGAACTAATAGGATATAATATATATTTATTCTTAGTAATTGGCTCATGTAATTATGGAGGTGGATATATCCTGAGCCCTGCAGCCTGCAAACCTGAGACTCAAGAGAGGTGATGGTGTAAGTCCAGTGAGAAGGCTGGCAGTCTTGAGAACCAGAAAAGCTAATGTTTTAGCTCAAGTTCAAAGGCAAAAAAAAACTGATATCCCAGTTTGAAGGCACTCAGACAGAAGGAGTTCCCTTTTATTCAAAAGAAGGGCAGCTTTTGTTCTAGTCAGACTTTCAGCTGACTGGCTGAGGACCACACATAGTAGAGAACACAATCTGTTTTACTCTATATACATAAATGTTACTTTCATACAAAAACACTCTCACAGAGTAACATTTGACCAAATATCTGGAGACCCTACCCAGTCAAGTTAATATATAAAATTCACCATAGTAACCTCCATCAATGAACTGAACATGTATATTTTACATCTACAACTCCATACAGAGGCCAAATCTCTGAGCCTATATATTTTGAGTATGAAGCACTCTGTTTGATCTGTAATAGCTTCAAAGAATCCTGAGTAAACTAATAAATTAACATTAATAAAACTGTATATGTTGAATTAAGTATAATAAACATTTGTGCAAGAATTTAAATTTCCTTTTAATAAAAAATGTGAATGACTTCTCTTAGTTGCAGATATATTAGACCATGTTTTTAATTAACTGAACATTGTTTTTTAGAATAAAAAATTGGCTGACTTCCTTATAAAAGCTGGTCCTTGAATCCCTAAAATAATGAGTTAACCATTACTCAACTGATAGAGTGTTGTTTAGACATATCTGTAAAATGTCTCTAATAAAATATATGTACATATATATATATTCAATAGAACATTAAAATTTTATTAATTCAAATGTAAAAAAATTGAATTTTATGGTATTATTAGTGACTTTAATATATGCAGATTTCTCTTTTAGTAACTTTCATAATTAATTTTTGTGAGTCTTTTGATTTTCCTTTTTGCCCCAAACATAGGCTCCACAAGGTAAAATGGCACATACTTAAAAAGCATACTTCCTTTTAATGCCTGACTTTGAAATCCTTGGATCTCAAAAAAATAGGTGTAGAATTAGGGAGACCCTTAGATAATTTGCCTACTGCTGAACCTTGTGTCAATCTTCAGTTCTTTCTGTTATAAGACTTAAGACCAGTGATGTTAGAAATTCAAAATGTGAAAGGTAATGTCTATGTACAATCTACAGTTTTTCCCCTAAAGCAATGAGAAGCAATGCAAAGCTGACTAACATGGATTCTTAAATTGTTTAAATGTATGTAGCCTAGTCTGCACTGGGTGATTTGATTTAACACAAGGCTACCTCCTTCACTATAAACTTTTGTTTTTGTGTTGGGAAATTAGTTTGGTCTTACCTTTTCTTCTGTGAATAATAAAGCTGTCTTTGGAGCCTTGATTCATAAGCAAATTCTCCTTAGAAAAACATTACTTGAATTTGAAATATTTGTAAAACCATTGCTCTTGGAGACTACTAGCTTCTGACCTCTTAATTCTCATAATTACCCTACGGTCATAAATGTACCTAATCATTGCCTACTAGACAGGCCATTTGGTGGCTCGCTTAATTCTCAAAATTTATGCTTTTTTGATCCTGGATAAAAAACCTCTAGGGTTGGGGTCTTCCTATATTGTTAATTCAATTCACAGATGCTCATCATCTGATGTCCCAACACCTGCTCTCAAAGTGCTTTTGCTATGGGAGACTCAGGCCTGAGCTCAGCTTCCTAAGCCTAGGTGTCCACATCTGAGTGTTGACATAATGTTATATCCCTTTTATCCAGTTTTTTTTTTTTTAATAAGGAAAGGAAGCTACCAACATAATATGATGGCACTAAAACTGTCATAAGTTTATATTGACACTTCTTAAAAAGTAGACTTTTAAATTACTTGCAGTATAGGTGAAACTAACAAGTTCAAGAAAACAGTTTTAGCAATATCTCTAATAATATTTATTTCAAAGGGAAAATAGGGGCAAATGAGAATAGCTTGCAGAAAAATACTATCATATACATTGACCTAAAATTCTATGTTAATTAAAATGTTTTGAAACCTTGTTCACTATTATATCTCCAAATGACCAAAAAAACAAAACAACAAAAACAAAACCTGTAGGAAAACTAAGATTATTAGACATGTAACAGAAGAAGAAAACTACATTATTTTCTAAGATATAGTCTTAGGAGATTCTTTAAGTAAGGTAATTATGTAAATACTAGAGACCTGGTGCATGAAATTTGTGCAGGGGTGTGGTCCCTAGGCCTGACTGGCAATCAGGGCCAGTTGGGGCCTCTGGCTTCCTGCCTGGGCCTTCCTTCCCCAGTGGCTGGAGCTTTCTTTCATTCCTCACCACCCCTTCGTGGTCAGCGCACATCATAGTGAGCGATCGACTCCCAGTCTCCTGGTCGAACTCCCAAGGGGACACTTTGCATATTAGTCTTTTATATATAGATATGTACAGAGGTTTTAGAGCTTAGGATATATGATTTTTGTGTGTGCTGTTTATTTATGTATATATTTTTAGGCATAAACTTTTTTCTTTTTAAAGTCTATTTTTCAATTATAGTTGCCATTCAATAATTTATTAATTTCAGGTATATGGCATAGGGTTAGACATTCATATAATTTACAAAGTGATCTCCCCATCAGTCTAGTACCCACTTTGCATTACATAATAATTATGTAATAATTAATTCATAGTTACTACATTATTGACTGCATTCCATAAGCTGTACTTCACATGGGACAGGTGATTTTAAGGTGAGTACCTAAAGTGTGGAGCTGGTTGGAATTAGGCAAAGTTTATAGTACAATAGTGTTGATTTTACAGGCACAAAATGTGAATATCTTGAAGAAAATTTAAATGAGTAAACTTAATCTGGTAAGTAAGCAGTTTAGTTGTTTTATGTCTTATGTTCCAAGAGCAAGTAATTACTGGAGCAAAACATAAGATATTTTTGCTTGATCTTCACATAAGAAAGCATAATAGAGTATGCCACTATTGTTTAACTACAAGTCAGAAATTATGCTGGTTTAAGTTCTTGGTCTTCAGTTGATCTAAAATAGTATCCTGTATCTTTTTAGAGAGAAATATAAAACTATTTAAGGTACTTTTTCTCAGCTACCTACTAGCATACACATCCACACCCAATTACATATTCATAGATGCAAGAAACTACCATAGTCAATATTTACTATAGCACTCCTGTTTTGAGAGGAACCATGAATGGGCTCTGGTAACGCTTTGGATCTTGGCTTTCTTAGTATTTTCTGAAGTGTGCTGTTTGAATAATTGTGTGACTCATGTTTATTTTGAAAGGCATTCTGGAAAAAAATTATTTTCTGTTTCTCTTTACTTTTAATAAGGTGAAGAGATCCTTATGTGTATCCTGATATTTGAATGTTTTTACAGTCCATCCCTGATGGGTATTTGAACAATATGTCTGGGTCTATCCTAACGTCAGGTTATTGAAACACTGAAAATAATTACCTTGTAAAGGTTATCCATTATGTCTTAGCCAAAAAATCCTTAGAGAAAGACTCAGGAAAATTGTATGTCTTTGCTTTTGCTCAATATTTAACTTCAGGAACATTTTTCTTATTGGCATATTCTTGAAAAGGAAACACCATACTTGACATAAAATAATAATTCCTTCTATGTATAAGGGTCTTTGAATACCACAAAAAAAATTCATATGCCAAATCTCATTTTGCTGATGCAAGAAACTCTTATGGCAGATGGGGGGCAATTTTTCAACAGTTAGGTGCAGACATGTCCAAGGTCATTCCTCTAGGAAGTGAGTGAGTTGTAAGTGGAAAACAGTCCTCTGGCAATTCGTCTAGTGTTCTTTCAATTATAATCTACTGCTTTGAATATATGAGTGTGACTGTAAGACCTGGACATAATGAGGACAACATCTTTCTTTATAAAGGTAATTATCTTTATACCAGGAATGCCTTCTGAGACAATCTGGACCAGTTTGGATTTGAACAAACAGAGTTAAATTTATTACTAGTCACCAACTCTCTTCAGCCACATCTCTGTGGGATGGTTGGGTAAGAAAGAGATTTGGCCAAAGGCCCTATTGTGCTGTGCATTTAATTGTGGTTCTTCTCCATATTTATAAGAATATCTGAGATAAAAAAATTAATGTAGTTTTTAAAATTTCAATGTAGCATAACTATCCTATATAATAAAAGGCTAATATGCAAATCAACTGAAGGGTGTAACAACTGGTTGCTGTGATGCACACTGACCACCAGGGGGCAGACATTCAACTCAGGAGCTTCCCCCTGGTGGTCAGTGCACTCCTACAGGAGGAATGCCATTTAGCCAGAAGCCCTGAGCCAGGCTCAAGGCTGGTGAGCACAGCAGTGGTGGCAGGAACCTCTCCCGCCTCCATGACAATGCTAAGGATGTCCGACTGCTGGCTTATGCCCATGGGGAGCAGGCTTAAGACATCAACCTGACATCCCCCAAGAGCTCCCAAACTGTGGGAGGGCACAGGCCGGCCGGAGGGGGAACCCCCCCCCCCCCCCCCGCCCGCCGAGAGCACAAACTTCATGCACCAGGACTCTAGTGCTTTTATAAAATCCAATAAATTGTTAGAATTGAAAGAAGGGGGAAAGCATACAACACACAAACCCAGAGTTTTTAATTAGAGCATTAGCTATACATAATATTACCAAAGTTATTTAAAGCTTTCAAGCTTTTATTCACACTTTCTGTATGTATCTTGTCATGGATCTAACAGAATAGCACCAGTCCAGGCCAGACCTTGAGAAGAACTGCTTTAAATATAAACTAGCAGTACAAATGCTGATGTATTTGAAGATGCAAAGACCTTTACACAGCTCAGAATTCCACAGGGGAGAGGAAAAATCTTCCCTGTTGAATCATGACTATTAGCCGGTGAATCTCCTTAACAAAGACACTCATCTTTCTCTTTGCATTTTATTCCTGTTTCTTCTAGCACTTATTAATTTTTTATTTTCAGTTTATATTATTTTATGCTTGTTTTCTTTCTGCTTCTAAAATATAAGGTCTTTTAAAATAAATCTATATATAACTTACATGTATGTCCTTGAGGACCCAGTCCAGCTACTTGCCTGTAGGAAATCAATAAATATATTCTGATTCAATGAATTTACCCAACTTCATAAATATAATAATTTAATACGAAACAAATTATCATCTAAATCGAATTGCTGATTATAAAGTACAGCCAGCTTATCCTTAAATTGTAGAAGGCTGAAAATCCTGCTAGAGATAAAATTATCAGTTAGTACTGTGGGTATTTTTTTTTAAATTTTGTTTTATTGCAGTACTGTGGGTATTATGCGTTGAATAATGTCCCCCTAAAAGATATGTTGATTCCTAACCATAGACCTATAGATATGATCTTATTTGGAAATAGAGACTTTGTAGATATAATTACTTAAGATGAGATCATTAAAGTGGACCCTAATATAGCATGCCTGAAATCCTTACAGGAAGAGAAGAGACACATAAGAAGGAGGTCATATGAAGACATAGACAGAGATTGGAGTCATGCAGCTAACAGCAATAACAAAACAAAACAAACAAGCAAGCAAGCAAACAAACAAAAACAGTGCCCATTCTAAGCTGCCAGAGACATGGCAGGGTCCTATGAAGAGGGTTTTGAGGAACCAGGGCCCTGCCAATCCTTTGATTTTGTACTCCTGGCTTCCAAAATTGAGGTAAGTTTGTTGCACTTTACTACAATAGTCTAGGAAAACAATATATCAGGGAAATCTAAAATAATTAGAACAGTGCATTTCAAGTAGAACTTCCCCAACACCTAGAAAACAGACAGAAAATCTTACAAATTCAGTCCTTGGCCTGAGGTTTTGGACCAGGGCTCACTGATTCTGTGATTACAAAGAAGATGCATACACCTTCTCTTGCAAGTGTCCAGTTTTAAAAGCCAAACAAACTGCCTTAGGGCCAGAGACGAAAATACCAGGCAGAGGAGTGGCCTTGCCTCCAGTGCCTGGCACACTAGCTGTCCCTTTCTGTAGGCGTGAAGGAGAGGCATAATCTCCAGTATTTACACTAAAGCTGTGCCAGCGTCTCGTGCTATTTTAAACTCCTTTTTTCCTGACCATCACTATTTTCTGGAAGAACGGTAGCATATTTGTAAAGAACCATCTCATTGTCAACCTTTTTACTCTAACTGTAATTTTTCTCTAATAATTGCTTGTTCATGGTATCCTTTAAAAATTATGAAATTTTTTTTTACAAGATTGGAATTAAAATGCCTATAAAAATAACACAGAAATATGAAACTGGATTCAAAGAGCATATAATTTCTTGGAATTTGAAGACATAGATCAATCCTGTGTTAATGCAAACAGTTTACAAACTTGTTAGGTGTGTTTTAGCAGTTAATACCTTAAGTGCAGAATGATGCACTTAAAATCCATAGGATCGAGTATGTGATCACTAGTACGTGTCCATAAAGTACAACATGCCACTTATACAATTTAAAAAATCAAATATGTAAAGCTGGTACTATATTAATATTAATTCTCAATTCTAGATTTATTTAACCATAACTTCTTAAAAGAGCTTGAATTCAAAGAAAATAAAAAACTTGGAGAAAATATGAAGAAACACTCAAGTGGAAATAACAGGTAGAGATGGATGATTAGATTAAATATAAGGTAATACAACAAAAGCACTCTATTAAAATATCAACTCCCCTTATAAGTGAAAACGAGATCTTAAAATTGAACTTGAGTATAATTTTTAAATGCTATTATTCCTGAAAAAGGAAAAGCAGTTATCTGCAATATTTTTTAAGATCGAGGATATATTCAGAAATAGGTCAGTAAGAAGGAGAGTGTCAAGGAACCATGCATGTCTTTGCAAAGGGGTCTTCCACCTCAGCTGCCCACCAACCCTCTGTGGTGACAGGTAAGGAGCAGAGCTACAGTGGCTTTGAGCAGACGGGACTACGATCAGTGAAGGTGCCATCAACATTTCACTGGCGCCAAAGACTCAGCAATTCTAGGAAAAGATTTCTAGTCTGCAAAGTCAAGTGAATGAAAACAAAATGAATGGAAAACATGGACACTCTTTTGGAGTAAAACTAAAAAGTGAAACATAAGCTTCTTTAATCATGTGATTTTCACCTCTCCTTCGAGAGCATTCTAATTAGAAAAGTCAATCACTCCAGCATATTCTGAACATGAGAAAATAGTCAAGCAGATAAAGACATGGTAACTGAAAGCAAATAAAACATGAGGGACACTAACTTATTTAATATTTGCCATGGGGCAGGTGGTTCTCTCTGTGCGCTATATATACTATTATTAAACCACTTCATTTTCAAAATACTTCATAAGTGGGCGCCCTTTTAGAAATGAGGAAACTAAGGCACAGAGGAGTTAATTTGCTTGGCAAGATGGCACAGCTGGTAGGAGTTGGAAGTTGGGTACAGATTTGGGCTGCTTTTCTCAAGGTCAGTGGCCACTCCTTGTCATTAAATAATATTGACACTCTAGTACTTGCATAGTTTTAGGTTGTAGCCTTTCCACAGTTGTTGTATGTTTATATCAAACGTTTCAATTTGCTTCTCAATCTGTTTTGCTTTTAAATAAAGTGGTTCAATTTGTTTCTTAACCAATTCTATTTTTGTATAAAGAGTTTCAATTTGCTACTCACAGAGACGTTTTAAAGATTTCATTGTAATTTCACTTCAACATGGAAAGCTAGGAATGCATGTCTTTATATGATACAAAACAAATTGAGAAGTAGGTAAATATATTAGCAGTTGTAATAATAAGGTCCTTAATCCCTTTATGCTTTATGAACTTTTTTCTTTTCCTATTTTAAAGCAGAAAAACAGGACATCTCCAGTTAACAACATATATATATATATATATATATATATATTAGTGGTTTTAGTTAACAACATATTGTGTGCATTCAATGCAGCGATACTATTTTCCATGACTCATGTACTAGCTTCAATATCAACTCCAGAGGGGAACTGCAAAAATGTTCTGTTCAAGAAAAACATGCTAAAGTAAGTCTATAGCTTCCTAGTGTGACAATGCTTATTTCAAAAGCAAATAGAGATTATGCTTGTTCAGATACTAGATGTATGATTTAGAGTACAGTCTAAGTGCTCTTTTTATTCATTAACTTCTATCTATTTATCAGCAAATCAATTTATTTTTTGAAAGACAAAGATAAGTACTACACATGTAGAAATATTGATTTTAGAGGTAGTTGCTATTACCAGATACTCCAGCTAAATTTTATTGATTAAATAAAGGCAAATGTGAGTTAAACTGTAAGATCCAAGGCGATAGTGTAAAGTATATCCTTTACACTTTGATACTCCAAGAAGCTTGCATATTGACCTCATTGAAATTAGTAAATAATCATACAAACATGGGATATTTTGAAGCTGATTCAAAATAATAATGGGGTATGTGAAATAAATTAAGTTTTGAACTTAGTGTCCATAAAGTTAACTCATCATTATCGATATTAGAGTGAAACATAACTTTGAGATTTTAACTTTGTTTGGTTGGTGAAGTTCAATAAAGGGTACCCCTCAAAATGTATAAACACTCTAACAGCTTATTCTATTATATTTTTAAAATGAAATGTATTTTAATAAACACCACATTTATAGTTATTCAAAATGTGTATACATTTTGGGGGACACTCTGTGTAGTGGGTTGATCACATATAATCACCAGTGTTTTTATTGATAAGCCACTAGGATTATTATTGCTTCTGGGTGGTCTTGTTCTAGGCTTTTGCTAGGCAGAACTTGCAAATGTTTTAAAGAAGTATGAGTATTTTGGTATTAATATTTCTAATTCTAAGTTAAAGTTGTAGAACTTTTTATTTAACTACTTCGAATTTATATTTGTATCACTTTCTTCCACTGCATATTTTGACTGCATAATTGCTTTCACTATCCTCTATCTCTCTATATGTCCTCTCAGAATTGCGAGATAAAATACTATTAATGAAAGAGTATAAGATTTTTTTTTTTGCTTTCATTGTTGTTTAGGTGACATATCTCACCATATATATATATATAGTTAAATTACTGTGTTTTGTAATTATTTGATTTGATTAGGCCACTAGTGCAAGAAAAAGTTAGATTGTTATTTTGCTTTTGATACTTAAGGATATTTTTACCTCATTGAAGCTTGTTTTATAATTATGTAAAACATGTGCCTGTTTCTAAAGATAAAAATACAAGCATATCATATTCGGAGAAGTAACACCTTCATCCCAGCTCCCTACTTTCCACTTGAATAACAATTTTTATTGATTATTAATTTTTCTTACCTGGTAGTGGGGTGAGGAATGAGGGCAAAGATTGTGTATCCTTTCATATTTGTTTTGTAGTTTTGTCATGGAGGCCATATGAAGACATAGACAGAGATTGGAGTCAGGTATCACTTCACACCTGTCAGAATGGCTATCATCAACAAATCAACAAATACTAAGTGTGGGCAAGGATGTGGAGAAAAGGGAAGCTTAGTACACTATTGGTGCAAAACTTAGTACACTGCACCAGTCTTGGTGCAGCCATTATGGAAAACAGTATGGAATTTCCTCAAAAAGTTAAAAGTGGAACTCCTGTTTTACCCAGTGATCCCACTTCTAGGAATATATCCTAAGAAACCAGAAACACCAATCAGAAAGAATATGTGCACCCCTATATTGATAGCAGAGCAATTTACAATAGTTAAGATTTGGAAACAACCCAAGTGCCCATCAGGAGATGAGTGGATAAAAAATATGTGGTACATTTACATAATGGGACACTATGCAGCTGTAAAAAGCAAAGCACTCTTACCATTTGCAAAAGCATGGATGAACCTGGAGTGTATTATGTTAAGCAAAAAAAGTCAGAGAAAAGTGTCACATGATCTCACTCATATGTGAAATCTAATGAATAAAATAAACTGATGAGCAAAATAGATCCAGAGACACAGAAGCATGGAGCAGACTGATGAATTTCAGAGGGAAGGTAAGAATGGGTGGGTGGGTAGTGATTAACCAGGGAATTTATATGTATACTAGAGGCCTGGTGCATGAAATTCATGCATGGGGGGCGGGGGCGATGTCCCTTAGCCCAGCCTGCACCCTCTCCAATCTGGGACCCCCTCAGGGATGTCTGACTCTGGGATTGGTCCTAAACCAGCAGTCAGAAATCCCTCTCACAATCCGGGATGGTTGGCTCCCAACCGCTCACCTGCCTGCCTGCCTGATTGCCCCTAACTGCTTCTGCCTGTCAATCTGATAACCCCCTAACCACTCTCCTACCAGCCTGATCAAAGCCTAACTGCTCCCTTGTTGGCCCGATCGCCCCCAACTACCCTCCCCTGTGCTCCCGGTTACCCCAACTGCCCTCTCCTGCAGGCCTGATTGCCCCCAACTGCCCTGCCCTGCCAGCCTGGTCACCCCTAACTGCCCTCTCCAGCAGGCCCGGTTGCCCCCAACTGCCTGATCCCCCCCAACTGCCCTCCCCTGCCAGCCTTGTCACCCCTAACTGCCATCCCCTGAAGGCCTGGTCCCCCCAACTGCCTTCCCCTGCAGGTCTGGTCACCCCTAACTACCCTCCCCTGCAGTCCTGGTCCCCCCCAACTGCCCTCCCTTTCAGGCCTGGTCCCTCCTAACTGCTCTCCCCTGCTGGCCTGATTGCCCACTCCTGCCCTCCCCTGCCGGCCATCTTGTGGCGGCCATCTTTTGACCACATGGGCGTGGCCATCTTGTGTGAGGTTGTGACGGCCAATTTGCATATTAGCTATTTATTATATAGGAATATGGACACAGACAATATAATGATGAAGGCTCGGAAAGGGCAGGTGTGTGTTGGAAGGGGTCAATGGGAAAACACACACACACACACACACACACACACACAAAGGAACATCTGTAATACTTTCAACAATAAAGAAAAAACAATAAAATAAAATTAACCTCAAAAATTGAAAAAAAATAAATGTATTTTTTTTCAGTCTACTTTGAAATACTCTTGTCATCTCTTGTCTCTGAATTTTATTCACTGTCTTATCTATTTCTCTTAGTAAAGTGCTTTTCCAGCTCTTATTGGTAGCATGCATATTAAGTAATATGTAAAACATTCTTTCTTTTTATGTTTTATAAACTTTTCTGGAGAGGGAGAGAGAGAGAGAGAGAGAGACCTGTCAGGGCTTTTCTTTACTTAAGTATTATAAAGTAGTAAATATACACACATAAATAGAATACCAATAAATTTGTTTTATGGGAACCTTCAAATAGATATATTTATGTTCAAAGAAACAACTATACAGCTAAATTATCATAACAAGGGTTTCTACTTTAGAGTCCTTGAAGTATTTTAGTGAATAAAGTCACTAAAATTCTATATGCTTGTAAAATACAGTGTATAAAGTTATTTAGTAATCACTCATAATTTCAAAATGTTTTCCACAGAAATGATATAGCATCTGCTACATATTTACACACAAAGAAAAATTCTTCTAATGCCCTTATCTTTAAATGGTTGTTTAGCAAATAAGATGAAGTATTTGTGTATAGATTTAAAACTCTCAAAAAGAAAGAAGAAATTGGTCAGGATAGTTAATAAAGATGTTCAATGAATGTTGGATAAAGAAAAAGAAGGTTTACTAATAATTCTTGTTATATAAGCTCTCACACTTATTTATCTCTCTGTTAGGCATGTCTTTCAGATTTTACTATACTTAATTATTTCTCTGGTTTTATATCAGCAAACTCAAACCCATTCCCCTTTTTTTTCCACCAAATTGTCTTCTACCCTGGTGCAGATTAAGGATATCTGCATTTAAAATGGCAATGGACTGATGAATAGTAGTATAGCTCAAATGTTCCACTCGTTGCTACTTTCTGTTTTCTTTATAGCACCTAACACATAAACTCTTGTATTGTAGAGGATGGAATCGCATCATGTATTTTAGTAGATTCATTAAATAAGTTAATATGTATTTAATGTTGAGTGTTTCAAGTAGCCACAGTGGTGTTAAATACCCAGAATTTAGAGAAATAAAACCACTTCCTATACAGAGCTTGTATTCCAAAGGGGATCAGAGAGAAAACACAGAAGTAAATGAATACACACAAGATTATTTGAGTCAATGAGAAGTGCTATGAAGACAATAGACCAGATGGTTTGAAAATTGAAGATATAGCTTGCTAATTTAATAATGTTGTAAGGAATTTTTTTTTTCTTTATTGATTAAGGTATTATGTGTCCTTATCCCCCCATTGCCTCCCCACACACCCCACTTATACCCTCACCCCCCTGTTGTCTGTGTCCATTGGTTAGGCTTATATGCATGCATACAAGCCCTTAGGTTGATCTCTTCCCTTTACCCCCACCCTCCCCTACCTTCCCTCTGAGGTTTGACAGTCTGAACGATGCTTCTCTGCCTCTGGATCTGTTTTTGTTCATCAGTTTATGTTGTTCATTATATTCCATAAATGAGTGAGATTATGTGATATTTATCTTTCTCTGACTGGCTTGTTTCGCTTAGCATAATGCTATCCAGTTCCATCCATGCTGTTGCAAATGGTAAGAATTCCTTCTTTTTTACCTCAGTGTAGTATTCCATTGTGTAGATGTGCCACAGTTTTTTTAATCCACTCATCTACTGATGGGCACTTAGGCTGTTTCCAAATCTTAACTATGGTGAATTGTACTGCTATGCACCTAATTCTGCACCTTTCTGATTGGTATTCTAGTTTCTTGGCAAGGATGCGGAGAAAAAGGAACCCTTATGCGCTGCTGGTGGGAATGCAGACTGGTGCAGCCACTGCGGAGAACAGTATGGAGTTTCCTCAAAATAAAAAAAAAAAAAAAAACAAAATAAAAAAAACACCTAAAAATGTAAGGAAATTTTTATCTGATGGGCAAATTTTGAAGATTCTTAAAACCTTGAGTTCAAGGACTCTACCTTTTCTCTTAGTTATCTCCATGAAATTTTAGCTGAGACCTATCTGTGTTCATGTCACAGTTTCCTGGAATTAATCTGGAGTTGGAAGCTCAGAACTGTGCAGAATACTCAGAACAAGTAGAGATGGTTAAATTCATATGGAGAATAGAGAGGGAAAGAGAAGGTTTGCATAGCTGTTTTTAAATCATCCAAAGAATTATTTTAAGAATGGTTGTATTTCTTTAATACGTAAAGCCAATAGACAACTTATAGAAAAGAGTGTTCCATATTTGCTTTGGAAAGAACCATAGACACCATCTAGCGCTGGGCCGGGGCTCTTGCCCTGGACAGGGGTCTCTCCCACAGCCGCTCTCACAGACACTCCCAATCTCTGCTTGAACACTGTGAGTCAGCTCTGTTAGTCAGACACCTGACATTGGTGTGATATGAACTGGGTAACAGACTTATCCTTGTTTACTGTGCCTTCCCTGGTAACCATCCATACTGACCTCTCCCTTCCCTCCAACATCTTTGGTCTTTAGCTGAAAATGGTGTTTAAAATGATGGCTTGGGCCATTTTGGGGAGTAACTTAGTTTTCCGGGGTCTCTTCCATGTATAGAGGAGGAATACATGCTATTAAACTTTTATTGGTTTTTCTCTTACTAATATGTCTTTTAATACAGGGCGTGTCTCTTCCAAGAACCTGAAGAGTAGTAGGGAAATGATATTTCCTCTCCTACAGCATCCTTCTTTATTGAAATGGAAAGAATAGGGGCTTTCCATGTAGGACTGAGCTGTCCATTTTAATGAAGTAGGAGAAGGGATCTTAGTTAATCACTAACTAGATGACACTGAGAAACGCCTTTATACATCTGGCTTCATAAAACAATAAAATGAGGGCAATAATTCCTATCTTAGATTGTTGCAAGTTTTACATTGAAAGGAGACATTGAAGGCAGTTGAAATACTAGCACATAACTGTTCCATAAATATTTTGTTCCTTTTATCTGGATACAAACAAAATGGTCATAGAGAAGAAAGCCTTTGATCTTATGTATTTAATATTTTACTTCCGGGGTGTTACTTTACCTCTCACATTGAATTTTTTGTATATAGTGTTGATAAAATTGCTCTATTTAAGATTTTCAGTATCTGATATAAGTTGATCAATGCAAAAGACTTTACAATCTATAAAAATGTCATAAAAACTAACCTTGCAATAAAGAAGGGTACATAGAGATAGATTTTCTTTATAATAATGTAATTTGATGAGGATTGCAATATTCATTTCCTTTCTTATTTATTGATTTATTTGTTCACTCATTTTTCATTTATTGATTCATTCTCTTGGAAGAATTTGTTGACATTTGCTATGGACCAGAGTTTACACATATGTCTTATTCATAAATAATATTTTGATATTATACTACTAATGTAAATGCTTCATGTTTTTGTTGATAGAGCAGAATTTTAATTGACTGTTTCTTTCAACTGTCATCATTTTTTATGGTGCATTTTTTAAAAACTCCAACAGTGGAATTCAGATGGACTACCATAATTTCTTATATTATTAAGAGAACTCAATTTGATATTTGATCTTGGAATGTTGTCTTTTGTAACACAGTTCTGAATGAGGCATGATTTAAAGAAGACTTTATAAGATATATATGAATGATGTGAAATATTAAACCTATTTCTGTTTTTAATTTAATTTTATATTGGTTTCGGGTATATAGCTTAATGGTTAGGCAATTATATACTTTACACAGTGTTCCCCTCAATATCTCCATCATATCTAGTTATTGCAATATTATTGACTATACTTCCTATGCTTTACTTATTTCCCTGTAACTGTTTTGTAACTACAAGTGTGTTCTTCTTGGGCTCTTAACCTTTCCACCCAGTCCCCCAACTCTCCTGCCCTCTAGCAACCACCAGTTCTCTATCTGTATCTATGAGTTTGTTTCAATTTTATTTGTTTGTTTATTTTGTCCTTTAAGTTCCACATACCAGGGTATAAGTAAAATCATATAATATTTGTCTTTGATTGACTTATTTTAATGCTATTTCTCCGCTTTGCTTATGGATAGCAGGGGCTTAGCAGTAAACTTTTAAAAGAATAAGATATGGAAGTAAACAACTGAGATGATTCATGCAGAAAGTTGCTTATTTTAAAATTCTTTTTATAAACTAGATCTTTATTTAAAGTTCACTTATAACCCTAACCAGTTTGGCTCAGCGGATAGAGCATCGGCCTGTGGACTGAAGGGTCCCGGGTTCGATTCTGGTCAAGGTACAAACATGTACCTTGTTTGTGGGCACATCCCTAGTAGGGGGTGTGCAGGAGGCAGCTGATAGATGTTGCTCTCTCATCAATGTTTCTAGTTTTCTGTCCCTCTCCCTTCCTCCCTGTAAAAAAATTAATAAAATATATTTTTTAAAGTTCACTTATAACAAATTAATTTCACAATTTTGTACCACATTTTATAAAAAATTCCTTCTGAACAAGCTATTAAGGCTAGCTTGTTCAGAAGGCATTATTTAGTTCTCATATTTTATTAAGTCGTGCAATTCAAAGGCACCTACAATACTTCTCTACATTATTTTTTCAATATATGAAATAAACTGTTTTTGATGTTTGATAATAGTATTAATGACTTTTACAATTATGTCATAATAAAAGTTCACTGCTCTTTGTTCTTAAGAATGAAGATAAGGTAACAGTAAAAATGGCTGGTATAAAACTATAACGATAAATTAAAATTTGATCATAAAAGCACTTGACATCCAGACTTTTAAAACTAAGAGTTTAAAGGCAAAATAACTAACATTTGAAAGAACAAATGGACAAAAATGTTCCCCTCAAAAGGAAAATTTTCTACCATAAATCCATTGGTAATTGTAGCATTATAATTGTTAATATCCCTCAATGTCTCAAATTATTTATTATTATAAACTATAAATCCTAAAATAGTGTCAAACATATTTTGTTGAATAAATGTAAAATCATCTATATAAATATACTCAATTGTATGTATATATGAATACATAAATATTCATGGACTTTCTTTCTCTTGAAGCTAATGAATATCCAGACTGATGTCAATTATAACAGTATAATATTAAATTCAATTTTGCCAAAATACTTTTATTAAATATACTTTAAGCATTAATGTAGGCTTTTAATGAATTATGCAGAATGTTGACAAATCAACCAAGTAAACATTGCATTATTATGTGATATTAAGAAATATAAGAATTGGTAAATACACTGAGGTATTAATTTTTCTCGCTAATAAAACTTTAGAAATTTAAAAATAAAAATAAATCAATTAACCTTAGGGTACAATGGTAAAGTACTTAAAATGCTTTTATCAAATAGTAATTTAGATTTAGCCACCTTGTAAAAAAAGGAAATAAATGCTAGTTTACTAAGTCCTTTTTTAGTGTGCACACATTTTTTTTGACAATTTAACCAAGTAGACCCTGGGAACCACTAGAGTGTGCATGTTTGATGGAGGGTGCAATCCCACACAGGAAATGAAAGCCTTCAATTTTCATAACTTGTAAAATCAACAGTATTTTTTATCTAAGGTCATGTCAGGCCAATCTATGGTGAATGAAAAGAACAAGCCAGGGTCAGTGGAAATTCTCTAAGGAGAAGGCTGATGGAGATTCATTTTTGAGGAAGATAAATGGACCAAAGCAGAAAAAAAAATGACCATAAAAGATTAAGATCTATGGTTTAGAAACAGTCATTTTAGTTGAAGGGTGCTTTTACCATGATCCTTTATGCATCGTGTTTAGCTTAATTATTATTGGGTGTTAGTAGGTCAGCAGTTATGTCTGGGTTTATTTGAACTTAATATTAATTATGACACCCTAATGCTAATACATAGCAGTAAAATAAGCAAGAGACATCTGGGCCAAAATTGGATCTTCCAATGTAATATTGCTATTGCATCCCACTGGCAATTAATAATAATTAAGACTACATTGTAGTGTGACCGTGTGAGTATTATGATAGTATATTATCATTGTTAATTTATTTTTTTGTGTGGTGCTAGCTATTCAGAGAGACTTGCAGGGGTTATTTTGTCTCAGATCATAAATCTTGGTCAAGAAAGTTATAAAACAGGCTGAGTTTATTGTGTAGGACCTTGGAGCAGGGCAGGGGCTTAAAGACAGCACACATCAGGTCCTAGAAACACTGCCATGAAAGATGATCGGCCAGTGGTCAACACCAGTGACCTAAGCTCCCTGTAGGACTTCAGACTTACTGAAATACTGAAAATCCAGATATCCACATAGTAATGCTTTAAGGTAGAATTAGTGTATTCACTCATTGAACAGATATCTATTGAGTTCATTCTATGTTCTAGGGACTATTCTACACACCCATGCTGTGGGGCCCTGAGACAGCTGGAGAAGCATGACAACACTCTCCATTAACAATAAAACTGTGTTCTTATTACCAGAAGCAAATCACAGACACATTTAAGGTCCAGAATTTACTTTCCCACCAGGTCACATTTCAGACGTGGTGAGTTAGACGGACATCTGGCTGTACACCATTTCTGCAGTCTTTCTTTCTCTGTCCTTATCTACCCTTTTCTTCTCCTCCACCAGGCCTTCCCCAGTGTCATGCATGGTAATCATTATTCTTGACTACTATAGGATGCCACAGGCAGGTCCTCAAATGTGATGGTGCCTTGAGGTTTTGTGTTTACAAAAGGAATCTTATTCTCAGAATCTTGAGCATCTGTAATGCAGCTGCATCTTTCTCTTGCCAGTAATGATAGCTTTCATAGCAATATACAGATCATGTATCATAGAAATGCATACTTCAAACGTAAATGATCTTATTAACTACTGTCACCCTAATTGATTTAATTTTTTTTAAATGTTAGTCTACTACTCTTGATCCACATAATCTTGGTTTTCTTTTTCTTTAAAATCAATTGTCTCTATACAATTACCCTAAGGGCTATTTTATATCAAGTGATTCCAAATGCATGCTTCTCATTCCAGCCTGTTAAACTATTTTTTTTTGAGGGACTCATAATAATTTGAGGGCAGGGAGTTTTTACTAGGTATTACCAAAGACACTACACACCTTTTAGTAGAACAGTGAATACAAGTTATGGAAAGAAATAACATTGGATAGGCAATGGCAGCTATGTCACTAATAGCAGATGCCATGAATGTTTTGTACACAGGAGAGAATGGGATGGAAAAAGTGGAATAATATTTGCATATTTTTTATAAAAATTGGCCTTGCATCTCTTAAGTTTCAACACAGACAGTAACCTCTCAATATTGGCAGTCATCAGCAGCTTTATAACTTGATTTAATATAAACTTGAAAATTCAAAGGAACCAGATTAGACATCATAGAATTACAAAGAGTCTTTCCTTGAAAATGTTGTATTTTTTTATTTATTTTTTATTGAGGTTGAGATATTTTGCAAATGGTTACAATAAAATAAAAATAAATAATTATTTAGTCAAAACTGTCTATATGACCTGAGAGCAAAATGTCCTCCTGGATCTCTTTCTAGAATCCTGCCTTTTGGTTATGACAATGAATTTTAGGATATAGTGCTCTAACTAAAACATTCAATGTATAACAGGTAACCAGTTATTCTTAATTGTGTGTATAAGTTTATATTAATGATACTACTTGAGTAAAGAATTTAGAAGATATGGTATGTATTTGGCTACTCATATAATCCATCAAATTGGTGAAGAATTTTTCAGATCATAGAGTGATTAATATAATTAAAAGGAACCAAGATCTAGGGAAATATCATCAGCCTGGGACACATCAGTAAAAAGCACATCTTGATTCAGCACTAGTTGCACATGACAGTGCACAGCAAGGCTAAAACCCAGCCTCTGGTTCTACCACTACAAATCATGACCTTGTACGAGCTATTTAAACTTTCTTTACTGTAGTTTTCTAACTGACAAAATGGGAGGGATACTATTTGATATGTTTTACCTAATTTATGCTTTGAATAATATAAAAAATAACTATATATGCAAAAGAGATAACAATCTTCTAAAAACTTACATATTTCGCTTATTTTTATATGCAGTTATTTGTAATTAAATAATACAGATGAGGAAAGCCATTTTGTGATCATTTCTAAATAACTTGTTATTTACAAATTTCTTTATTAAGCTTTTAGGAAACCTTATTTTCAGATAGGTATTACACTGACAAAATCAAGATCTTTCAAGGACATTATTGCAACTTTTTTTTTTCCAATCTATAAATTTTGAAGACAAACTCCAAATTCATTACTGAAAGAGTAAACTTTATAAATGACATTAAAGCATTAAAATCTTCATAACACTTTAAGGCATATTAATGTTAAATTTAGCTAACTCCAATTCAAAATGTTTTAAACAATTTGAATCAAGTAAATTTACTTTACACAATAACCTTTAAAATCAAGTGAAAATTGACAGGTAATAGCAGTAACCCATTGCAAAGTGGTTCAAATGAATCCAATTTTCATAAGAAAAAAATATAAAATAAAATTATTTTTCTTTTGATGGCAGTGCATTTATAGTCATAGTATTGAGGTCATTTAAACTAACAGTAGCTAAGAGAAAAGTAAGAGAGTACAATTCTTTAAACTAACAGGAAAAGATGGCATTGCATTTTGTACTAGGAATTCTTAGCTAAAGTTCACTTTGAAGGTAATGGAGGATAAACTAATTTCCCATCAAGGACTGACTATGTGAAATCATAACATGTAAAAGTACCAATTTTAAATTTACTGGAGCACAACCAGGGAGCGTAATTTCAAATCTAAGCGCAATTGAGATCAGCAAAGAGAGAGAGAGAGCAAAGCAAGAGTAGGATGATAGAAGGCTCTATAAATAGGATGGGACGTGAGAAAATACCACCCTGCTTGACACTAAAATGATGCCTCTTTATTAATTTTCAGCCCCATGATTTTGGTAAATGTTCTCAAAAATAATTGAGAAGCAAGAATTCAATAGAAGTCAAGTTGTAGCTGTTAACGTCATCTCAAAATAACAGCACATGTTTTTCTTGCTTTTTACAGGGCATTGTCATTGCTAAAATGCTACCACATGCTACTAAGAGTGTTTTTTAAAAAGTTCCCAATTATTAGAAATGAATCATATTTCTCACTTTTATATTTCAGAACAATGGAACAAAAACATTTTAATGTTTACTACTTCAGTTTCAAGAGGAAATGAAGAGGTTTTGGGGAAAAAAAGTAATTGTATACTTCTATTAAAAGTATTATTTGGAAGATTATAAATGTTATGATACTAGTATATCTACCATTAACAATATTAACAAAGATTCATATTTTTTTACTAATTTTTAATGTATAGAAACAATTTCACTATAATATTTTATTGAATTGGTTACAATAATAGTAACACAAGAATAACTGGCATTTATTGGTGATATATAAGGGATGAACAAAACTTTTGACATGTAGTACTTCATTGAACCTTCACTTTTACACTATGAGAAAAGAATCATTGCCACCATTTCTTTTTTTAATATAATTTTTTATTGATTTCAGAGAGGAAAGGAGAGGGAAAGAGAGATAGAAACATCAATGATGAGAGAGAATCATTGATCAGCTGCCTTCTGCATGACCCCTACTGGGGATGGAGCCCACAACCCAGGCATTTGCCCTTGACTGGAATCGAACCAGGGATCCTTCAGTCTGTAGGCTGATGCTCTACTTACTGGCTAAGCCAAACCGGCTAGGCAATTGCCATCATTTCTTATGGGCCCATCAAGTTTAGAATATTAAAGGAAATCATAAACTAGATCTGTTTTTCAGAAAATTAGCTACCAAACAAACAAATGTTAGTGCAAGATAAAAACTCCAAGTTTAAAAATATACTCATAGATGGGACTCCTTGATGTTAGATTGTCCCTCCCAGAGTTTCATCCTAAGTTAAGTGGTCAAGGTGGTCTTTAAGGAATGGTAACCATCCAGGACAGAACTTCAAGGCCTGCTGCCGGGAGCCGGTCCATCCTTGCTGTTTCAAGGGACCTGGCATATATGGCATACTGTTCTTAATATGTTTGCTCACCTTCTTGGCACTATGTGTTTTAACCAAGGTCACCTCTCTGAGAAAGGTTGTTTCCCCAGGTAGGGATTTTCCCCTGAAGTTAGGGAGGGAATAAAACCCCTTAACTGAGTGCCAGGTGGGTAATTAATCACTAACTACGAACAATCATGCGTAAGCTATATAATCTTTACTCCCTGGAATGGAGATAAGAAACACCTTAACCTTTGGAATAGAGATTGATAGGATTGGAATCAACTGGTATAAATACAGATGTAACAAGACAACAGGACACACAGAAACTGGAGAACAGAACCTAGGCACAGAACCTAGACACAGAACCTACACAGAACCTAGAGACAGAAGAACTTCGCTGGAGAGGACATGGCAAAAGATCCTGGACAGAAACTGGCCACAGAACCTAGCGAGAGAACCTGACTAGAACCTGGTGACTGAACCTGGCTGAAGAACCTAGAGACAGAACCTGGCTACAGAACCTGGATAGAACATGGCAAGAGAACCTGACTAGAACCTGGTGACTGAACCTGGCTGGAGAACCTAGCAAGGGAACATGGCTACAGAACCTGAATGGAGAACCTGGAGAACCTGGCTGGAGAACCTAGCAAGAGAACATGGACACAGAACCTGGCTGGAGATCCTAACCAGAACTTCACTGGAGATCCTGGACCGAACTTGGCTAGAGATCCTGGTTAGGCTGCTGATCAACTGAAAGCTGTCTCCATGTCATTCCTTCTTCGCCGACTCCATCCACACCTTTGGGGACCCCTGGACCTGCTGGGGTTGGACCTCAACAGGCTGCTGGAGAAGCCATGTCCACACTCACGGGCATGGCCTATTATAAGGACATCCTTATTGGGTCAGAAATTTACTTTACTTTTCTCTTTTTAATTTATTATTATTATTATTAATTATTATTATTATTATTATTATTCTTTGCTACCTTATTGAGTTTACTAGTACAGCAGCCTCATCATCCTTGTCCTGGCACAAAGAGGTTAAGTAATTTGTTAAGCAATTTGATACCAACCATCATCTGAGAGAGGATTTGAATTAGTATCTGGTTGGCTTCAAATTCCTCACTCCTGCTCGATTGACTCCAAGCTTATGTCTTTTCCCTTGTTTTCTGCATTTATTTAAATTCCAATTTAAAAAAATCCAGGAAAACTAATGTTACCAAAAGTAATCCAAATATATTTTTAATTATAGTGTAAAATATAAGATATAAAATACAAGATATTAGAAATACCAACATTAATCAAATCTGCAATCTTAATGGTGTTGTCATGTCAATAATATTTGTTTTCATTGCAAACTGTACTTTATTGTTGTCAGACTGAATGTTAGTCTTTAGAAGAAAGAAAAATCGCACAGAGGCCCAAAGCTAAAGTACAGTGCAAAATCTATTAAACTTCCCTGACGTAGTCCTTTTGTCTGAGCGCACTTTTTTATCAGACCATTTAAAAAATGTACTTCCCCAATGTTATTGTCACACATTCTTTCTCTGCTGCTGTTTTCTGAGTAGCACTGCACTTACAGAATTAAGGTTTTAGACTAAAAAACAGCCTTCTACAATTCTTTTTATCTTCCACAAGGTGTATTTGTTTAGTAAATTAAGAGAAATATTTGGGATACCTTAAGATGCAAAAGATTCAAAAAGCTCAGAGTTAATAATGCAAACAAGAAAATAACTCAAATAATACTATAATATACATGTGATAACATTTGACAGAGATATAGACATACACAAGTGGGTAGATGTAGGTACCTGGAATGGTGAACTTCATAGAAGATTATAGGTAGTTTTAAATGTCCTGTAGATAAAATGGCTTAAAATAATCTATTGAATTCCTGTTGTATATAAAACCAAAGCGGACCGCAAATTGTTTCTTTTTGAAGACATCCTAGTTTATCTATGGAAGATAAAATCTTTAGGAAATATGAGACCAATCACAAAACGAAACGGCTGACATATAAGATTTGATAGAGTCTCAGTCACTGGAATCGAAAAGCAAGGTTATATCTGTCTGGGTAACATTCCAGACACATTGGTCAATACATGTAATCGTTTCCTTGGCAAGCTCAGGATGAAATATGGAAGCACTTGGAGATTAGCAGTAAAATTCTCCTTCTAATACACACTTCTTTCAAAATGATGTTCAAAATCCTTCTTATGCAGAATGCTTCTCTGACAGTTGTGGCAGGGAGACTCCTCTTTCCTTCATCCAATGTTGCTGTTAATAAATATAATTTCTTTTTAAATTAATATAAAATCTCACAAAAAGTAGTGCATGAATCAATATTAACAAGAAAACACACAATTACCATGAAATCACTTATGTATTAACATGGGTGTGTATATCCATTCATGAACCTCCTAGACAATTATGTATAAACGTGGTTTACTTTTTACATTTACACCATAAGCATTGGAAGGGTTGTGATGGGCAGGAGAATGTGTCCACATAGTATCATACTGAGAAGGCTTTTTAGCCTTCTCAAGGGCTAATTCAAAAGTAATCCTGATATTTTGGGGGCTAGCAATTGGAATCCATGCCAGCAAGCTAACCTATAATTAAGTCATTACCTCCTTCCCAGAAACTGGTCTTTCAGAACCTGTTACCTAGGCCATAAACCTGTGAACAGTGCACTGCCCTGAGGGAGGGTTGTTAGTGCTGGTGCCAGGCCAGGCCATCAGATATGGCCTGGAGACCCCCAACACCTGAGGGCCTTCTTGCAAAGCCTGCGAAAAGGACTGGAAACATAATCCGTATTTGCAGGACAAAGACCACAGGGAGATATAAAATTAAGGCCCTGCATGTTTCGGCACTCTGATTTGGAAATTATTCCCGGAGTGCGCAGGTGTAATTAAAACAGTGCTCCTTCACTTCTTCAAAGCGTTGCTTGGTTTTTCTGGGGTCTTCTGCAACATTATTGGCATAACAGAAGTCTATTTCATTAAGGGGGGAAGAGATTAGAACCTCACTTTGATAAATCTTAGTGAAGCAGGAATTTTGGGGAAACATGGGCAGGCTTAGGGATTTTTTTAGAATTGGGGTCCATGGAAAAGCACAGGGCTACAGACTAGGAGAAGGTACATTTCCATAACACAAGGAAGCCAGGTACCGTTACATCTCCATAAGACAAGGGAGCAGCAAGAGTTGCATTTAAATAAGATAAGGGAACTGGAAGTAGCCAAGAAATGTCTATATTTACAAAATAAAGAAAAGGAAGCCCTTCATCCAGAAGGAGAAGAAGAAAGCCCAAAGGGAATAGGGGAACAATGGGAAAGTAGGGGAGAGAACCTCACATGTCTCCTGTGAGGTTCAACCTTTGAGCCCAGGAGTTACTCTAGTAACCAACTCAAAGGGGAATATTGACCAATCAGAGGGGATACCAGGACACAGGAACTGCAGTCTTTATAAGCCATGGGGAAAAAGAACTCAGCGGGACCCTATCTCCCTCCCTACACGGGACTTCATTCTGTGGGACTCTTCCCGCTCCCTATGTGGGAGTCTGTACTTGTTCTTCAATAAATCTCCATCCTTGCTATACCACTTTCTGTCTGTGGACTCATTCTTCTATTCTGGAGGACAAAGAATCGGGGTTCCAGTCCAAAAATTCGGTGTCGTTAGTAAATACTAGTATGTTAAGTGCATGTAATTCTGGCTTCACTCATCCATGTTAACAAAACATCAGGGTTTTTCTGATTAAGTAGAAGTGACATCTCCTAGCCACGCATAGTTTATCCTGATGTGGGGCAAGGTTCACAGAGGTGGTGAACTCAACTAAAGCTAATTTGGTAAAGGACTTGGAAAAAGTATTTGATTCAAGACTTGGCTCAATGGAGTGTAGTGTCTTCTTGGGAATCATGACTTCTTTTCAACAAACTCACAGAAAAGAGACATCTTGTCAGGACACTTCAAAATATAAGTTTGCTATTTTAGGTTGAGAGGTAAGGAAAAACATTGGTGATAAAATGGCATTTGAGAAGTCCTGTAGGAGATGCAGGAACAGCCATTGGAATAACTGATCGCTAAAAGGGAAGGCTTTCAGGCAGAGAGAGTAGAACTACTAAAATAATTATCAATAATTAGAGTGTCTCTGCCTTCCAGTGTTCTTCAGTGAAACAAATAAGTATATGCCTAACTGACAGAAATAACTTCAGCATCCTGATAAAGGAAGGAATTAAAATAATCTGTGTTTATAAATGAAATGTCAAAAATGTTAATATTTTTACAAGTGGAATGTGGTGGGGAAAGCATTGGATTCCCTTATATCTTTCAAGGCAATAAATGTGCTACCTCTTTAAAGGCGAATAAATGGATATCTTTCTACTTAAAAGCACTTAAGTTACAATTGAAATGACTAATCAATTGGAAAAAACCCTTTTAAAGAGTCATCATTGATCATCTTCTTGATCTTGAATGGTCCTTCTCATATAATTGCTTTTGCCTGATTGAACTGAAAACACACCTAAGATTGCTATCTAGCACATTCAGAAAAGGCTAGTGAACTAAAGGAAGTGGATGAAATTTTAAGACTCAAGCTGAGCATGTATGCAAAAATGAAGGGTGGGGGAGGGGCCGCTAGCAGGGGTTAATGGGAGGGGGGTATCTGTAATATTGTCAACAATAAAGATAAATTAAAAAATACAACACATAATAGAAGGTTTAAATAGGCACAGTTCACAGAAGTTTTAAAAAAGGAATAACTATAAAGCACTGTTCAAAACTTCTTCATAATAAAACATTTGTTCTCCTATTCTTTGATTTTTGCAGAACGTATTTTGAAATTCTACCCTAAAATAATGTTTCATTCCTCTATGGAATTCTGATTTATGTTCTAAATTTATCTTCTAGTATCTTTTCATTTGAAGGTGACAAAAAATTAATTTGTTTCTATTTTACCAGTATTTTATTTTCAGAGACTGTATCTATTAAAGTCCTCTGATTTTTACATACGTACTTATTTTTGGTCTTTAAAATACCAGCCACTTGCTTTATATTGAGTTCAATAAACTAGTTACGCTTGCCCTCAGGAAAGATCCTTATGTACATGAGTGCCTTTAATACTGTGTAGATGGTTTCCGTAAGCCACTTCGAACACATCAGTGCTTCAATTGTTTCTGGCCATAAACTTACTCTATGTCTCTAATAGTGAGCTCAACTTCAAAATGTTATGATCTTATATGTCATAACTGGCTCAAAGGCACCGATGTTCCCTGAAAAATTAGAAATTGTTACATCAAAAAGCAAAAATAGTAAAATAAAAATGTAAATAAGCAATATTTAACTTTGTACTGAAAAAACAAATTTAAATTATAACAGAACTGAAATGAGAATAAAACTAGTGCAGTGTTGTGTGTTTATAGCTGGGGAGTCTATTTAAGCTAGAATGAAAATAAGTAGAAATAGAGTTTGATTTTCAGGGAATTCTGGGATTGGGGTTATACACAAATAGATGGGAACTGGGAAGTGTAGAGAATGGTCAGTATTTGTGTAGTGCTGAGCCCTTTTTTGGTTCTGCACAGAGTAGCTACTGGGAGCAGATCCAAGCAGTAGAAGCAGAGATAACAACTGGAAAATGTTTTTGCCATTTAAAAGAACACTCCCGGCCACCAGTGCAGAGAAGAAAAATCAGTCCTGGCTCTCCAATATGGTAATAATGTCTACCTTGAGCTTCTTCCTAGTTTGTCCAATGGGGATTGTCTAATTGGGTAGTTAGGTTTTTGTATATATCACCTGTATTATTCCCGTGTGCACCCTTTAAATGTCATAGGAAATTATTAAACCTCCTCTCTGTCCACAAGTTTATTACAGAGAATAAGTGGTATTTTGACCCGCTGAATGGCAGTGGTGGCATGAATGGGAATACCAAGCACCAGTAGATGTAAGGTGAACGCATCCTGGTTACATAGAGTTTATTATTTTTATAGACACTTGTTCAGCAAATGCTCACATTGTTTACAGCATCTCCTATCTCATCTTTGCTTAGCTCCTTAATAAACATAGCTAATGAGTAGATAGCACCTTTAAATTGGGATGCACATAACTCAGGGTTCAAAAAAATAGACATAGCCCTAGCCGGTATGGCTCAATGGATAGAACGTAGGACTGCAGATTGAAGGGTCCTAGGTTCGATTCCAGTCAAGGGCACATGCTGGGGTTGTGGGCTCCATCCCCAGTGTGGGACATACAGAAGGCAGCCAATCAATGTTTCTCTCTCATCATTAATGTTTCTCTCTCCCTCTCCCTTCTTCTCTGAAATCAATAAAAAATATATTTATAAAAAAAGAAAATAGAGATAGTTGTAAAAAAAAGTTTAAAATGTTATGTAAACTTTTTTATGTTTTTTATATGTTTTATAATGTTCAAATAGATTTAGATAACAAAACATGATCATAATTTACAGAGTAATAACTGTACAAATATTAGTAGGGACATGCTTATTTATTTTGTGTATTTGTGTGATCACAAAAAGTTAAGGGATTAACTGCAATACTCAAAAGTCAAGTTTCTTAAAAAAATAAAATTAGATTTAAGTGAACTCTGTTGGAATAGTAGAAGAGAAAAAGGATACAAATGGAACACATAAGTAGAATTTTATTGTTACATTGCCTAGTAATCCCAGTATCTCATTTGCAGCATGAAATTCTTAGAGCAACTCTTAGTCCTCACTTGATAAGAATCATACTAGAAAATACTGACTACATTTAATTTGATGGTGCTGATGCCCCTATATTTCTATTTTTGTTAAAATAGAATAATTAAAAAGATATACTTGAGGGGGAAAAACAGGAAATAAAGAACTCCTTTTCTTCTTGTGGTGTTTTTCCTCAATGGCTTTTAAAAATTCTTCCAAAGATACGTGTCTATGAAGAGCTCTATTCCAAAAATTCTACATTCATCTTAAGTGGCGGGAGGTGGAGGAAGCCTGTATGAATTGGCTCCGAACAATGCCGGCATGCTCTCAGATCTCAGGATGAGGTGCTTCTGAACAAGATATTATCGTCATTACCGTGTCACCATTTGTACACCTTTTGTGAGGTGACGACCTCATCAAATCAGTCCTTTGCTCTGCACTATGACTTTGTGCTCTCAATTTTTGTGCTCTTTCAGATATCATTTCTATACTTGTGCA
The DNA here is from genome assembly GCF_964212035.1 of Myotis nattereri. Classification (NCBI taxonomy): domain Eukaryota; kingdom Metazoa; phylum Chordata; class Mammalia; order Chiroptera; family Vespertilionidae; genus Myotis; species Myotis nattereri. The sequence continues at coordinate 36,706,948 of NC_138076.1, read as the reverse complement.
TGTCCAAGAATTCAAGTCTGTCATTATTTGATAAGTACAGCAAAGACATTCTTATATTGCACCCTCCAGATTTAAGTGTCTTTTCTGATACTGTATAGGTCCAGCTGCTACTTGGCCCTCCCTACACATATTTTGCATGGAAAATGCATTTGCATTTTAAGAGTCATCTGTTATTTTGATTTTTTCTTCCACAGCAATTTGTTTGATTTCTTGTCTAGTAAAATCATTCTCATCAGAGTTCTTTCTCTTCCAGTTCCTGCATTATTTTACTAGCAATGAAAATGTGCTATTGAGACATCTTGTCACCCTTAGGACAAAAAATGGCTGTAGATATTTAGGCAGCAGCAGATCAATCATTCTTCCATTTACCAGCATGGAAACCAATTTGCCAGAGATGTAAAGTGAGAATATGTCTTGGCTGTTTGAGTTATTGGGCATAATGCCATGTGTAACTGATGTTATTTTCTTCATAACAAATTATTTTTATACATTTCTACAATTTATATAAGTTAATAAATCATGGCATTAGCATAGATAAAAATGAATTTTATTTATCTTAAATAAAAAAAGAGGAAAGAGGGATGAAAACAGTGAATACAGAAAGAAAAAAAAAATAAAAAATATATAGGGGTTGGCAAAAGTAGATTTACAGTTGTGAGAACATGAAACACAGAGTTTATTCTTGTATTATTCATTTATTTATTATTTGTCATATTATTATTGCTATTATTTTGTATTCTTACTTATGACTTATCTTTTAGATAATAATGGCTGGTAATTTAACCTACTTTCACTCATCCCTGTATAATAAAAGAAGCAATGAAATTGTTGCTGCACAACTTTTATGGTTGGCGTTTTCATTATTCCTCTGAGTCAAGACAATATGTTCATGGGTTCATTTTGGGACCAGATATAGAGTATATAATTGTGTGTAAAGTTACAAATCTTATTTACATTACATATATATATAGATTGAAAACTAATGAAGAAAATAATACATACTTAAATATCAAACTTCTATCTGCTGGAACTCGTTTTCTATTTTAGATTGTCTATAGATTTAATAACTATAGTACATTTTGACAAAAATGTTTTGATTATTTTAAATATTTTTCGATACTCAGACATATATATGTATCTTGTATTTTAAAAACATATCTAAAAATTAATTTCCCTAAATAAATATATTTGATGGGATAATCTGAAACATAATAACTGCTTCCTCTTCACTAATGACTGACTTGGTGACTGAGCTATTGTCTATCTGTGTGAGACTTGGCTTCTTCCTTATAATAATATATATTGAGAGAAATGAAAATTAAAATGACATAATTAGAGAACTGTTATTGTGAAGTAGTACTCATCCTGAGTTTATTAAACAGATCTAAGTAATCATCATCACCATAGTGGAATTCTTAGGCACTCATAAATTCAAGCATTTCACATGAATTTTCTCATGTAACCCATGTTTAATCCCCATGAGTTTGAAATTATTCTCTTAATTTTACTTTAAGGAATCTGAGATATATATATATATATATATATATACAGTTTAAATAACTTAAAATTTTATAAAAGATCAAATATTAATTTATTGTTAATGATTGAAACTGTCCAATTAAAAGATAGAGTATAAAAAGTAAGGTATGTGTTGTTTAAAAGAAATACACAGTAAATATAAACATACAAATAAATTAAATAAAAGGTGATCAGTTATATAGTAAAATTAAGCATGAAACCAAGGGCATGGGTTATATGGATATTAGAAAATAGAGTTTGTGATGTCATTACTAGAAAAAAAAGGAATTAGGATAGTTATTTCAAACGGAGAACATAAACACTCTAAATGTGTATGTACCTCTTACTAGAACTTCAAAATACACTAAAAAAAATCAATCAGAAGTAAATGGAGAAACAGATAAATCCACTACAAACAGTTGGAGACTTCAATATGCCACACTTAGTAGCTTATGAAGTAACTAGAAAACAAATAAGGATACTAGAAAATCCCGATCAAAGATTGACTATGATAGACTCATGCTTGGCCATAAAACATGTCTAATAAATTTCAATGTCTTTAAATAATACATAGGTTTTCTGACAATAATTAAATTAAATTGAAAGCCAATACTATCTATCTAAAATCTCAAACTAATAATTATAAGAAAAAGGGAATGAAATAAACCTAAAACAAATATGAAGTGGAAAATAATCAAAATAAATGTTAAAGTAAAGGATGATGAAGGAAGAAAAATAATCAAAAAGTGGAAATTAGATTTTATAAAAGTAATAAAATTGATAAGCTCTTAGCAACACTGATCAAGTGGAAGAGCAAGAGAATATAAATTGCCAGTATCTAGAATAAAAGGGGCAAATCATTCCAAATCCTACAGAAATTAAGATAATTTTATGGTACTATTATAATCTACTTATAAATTTGAGAATTTAGAAGAATAAAATAAATTTCCTAAATTTTATATTACTGCAGTTATTTAAGTTGACATTATAGAAAATGTAAGATCTTAAAAAATTAAGCATTTTAAAGAAATTGCGTACATCATAAAATATCTTCCTCCAAAGGAAACATCTTATGTGCCTCACAGGTGAATTCTATTAAACATTTTAGGGAGAAGTAATACAAAACTCACACAAACATCTTTAGAAAATATAAGATAAGGGAACATAGCCCAACTTGTATGATGAAGCCACAATAATGCTGATCCCAATACCACAAAAGGATATTACAAGAAAAGAAAATTGTTGAATAATACCCCTCATTGATTTAACAACAGCAACAACAAAAACTGACAGACTAGTACCAACTGAATTTAGCACCATGTTAAAAAGAGTAACTGAGCATGACCAAGAAGGGTTAAATTAAGTAAGCTTGATTTAACATTTAAAGATTCAACAATGCAGTTGACCACATGAGCAAAAAAAGGAGAACTTTATATGGCAACAAAGATGGCGGTTAATTTGCATACATAGGCGCAAAGCAGTGGAGTGAAGACTGAAGGCGGGTCCTGCCAGAGCGATGGCCTGGGTCCCGGGTACCTGAGGAAAACCGGTGCCGGCAGCCAGGGGAAGGAAGGCCTATTGCACGAATCTTTTCATGAAACAGGCCTCTAGTCCTATCTAATAATAGACAAACATGGTAATTAACCATACCTCTGACACACTTCACATTTGCTAATCAGGGCGATATGCAAATTAACTGCCAACCAAGATGGCGGCCAGCAGCCAGGCAGCTGAAGCGAACAGGAGGCTTGCTTGCTCCAGTGATGGAGGAAGCCAACGTTCCCCGCCTGCCACTGCCAGCCTCTGAGCTGCACTCTAAGAAACAAAGTTGCAATCATAGAAGCTAAACAATCCCCAGAAACCTGCTTTCAGCCAGCTGGCCCTCAGAGCTGGAGCTGAAACAATGTTTCAATTATAGGAGCCAAACAAACTCAGATACCTGCTTTCAGCAGCCGAAGTCTCAGAGCTGCAGCCAAGCCTCAGAACTAAAGCTGGTTCTCAGTTCCAGTGACAGCCATAGAAGGTAAATAAATCCCAGAATAAAAAAAAATAACAACAAAAAAACAGAAAAAACGGAGAGGTTGGGAGCTTCAGTCACCTGCCAGCCTGAAAACGGCCCTCAGCCCCTCACCCAGACTGGCCAGGCACCCCAGTGGGGACCCCCACCCTGAAGGGGGTGTGACCAGCTGCAAACAGCCATCATCTCCTCATCCAAGCTGGCCAGGCACCCCAGTGGGGACCCCCACCCTGAAGGGGGTGTGACCAGCTGCAAACAGTCATCATCCCCTCACCCAGGCTGGCCAGGCACCCCAGTGGGGACCCCCACCCTGAAGGGGGTGTGACCAGCTACAAACAGCCCTCAGCCCCTCACCCAGGCTGGCCAGGCACCAAGCAGGACCCCCACCCTGATCCGGGACACCCTTCAGGGCAAACCAGCCAGCCCCCTCCCGTGCACCAGGCCTCTATCCTATATAGTAGAAGGGTAATATGCAAACTGACCCTAACAGCAGAAGGACTGGGAATGATTGGTCACTATGACACACACTGACCACCAGGGGACAGATGCTCAATGCAGGAGCCGCCCTCTAGTGGTCAGGGCACTCTCACATGGGAGGAGCTCTGCTCAGCCACAAGCCAGGCTGATGGCTGCCAGTACAGTGGTGGTGGTGGGAGCCTCTCCTGCCTCCTCAGCAGCGCTAAGGACGTCCGACTGCAGTTTAGGCCTGCTCCCCACTGGTAAGTGGACATCCCCCGAGGGCTGCCGGGCTGCCAGAGGGATGTCTGATTGCCATCTTAGGCCCAATCCCCCGGGGAGCGGGCCTAAGCCAGCAGGTGGTCATCCCCTGAGGGGTCCCAGACTGCGAGAGGGCACAGGCTGGGCTGAGGGACCCCCACCTCTTCCCCAAGTGCACAAATTGTTGTGAACTGGTCCCCTAGTCTTATCTAATAATAGACAAACAGGGTAATTGACCATACCTTCACTACACCTCCCATTGGCTAACCAGCATGATATGCAAATTATCCACCAACAAAGATGGTGGTTTTTTGCATACTGCAGGCAGATCCCACTGCACCGCAACTCCTGGGGCTGGTGGCAGCATGATCCTGAGTCGCCAGCCTGCCCCAGCGTGGGATCCAGGCCTGCAGTGTGTGGGGTGGGGCAGTGGCCTCCCTCAAGGTGACCCGAAACCCCCACCCACACCAGGCAGGCCGCAGGGCCTGTGTGCGGAGGACTCACCTCCAAGCCCACCTGGTGGCCCTGCCGCAGCCATGGCACTACTGGGTGCAGGCCCCAGTGGGACGCGGGGCGGTGGCGGGGGAGCCATGAGTCCTGGGCTCCTTGCCTGCCTTCCGTGGCCTCCTCCTGCTTCAGGGCCTCGCCCTCCGCAGCCTCCTTCTCCCCAGCACCCAGAGCAGCAGACCCACCGAGGGCGCTCCTCGCTGGCCAGGGGGTGAATGGAGCGGCAGGGACTCCCGGGTGTAGGGTCGCCCTGGGGAGGAGTCCCGACACCTCCAGGCCCGCTCCTGGAGTGCTGCCCAGGCCCTGAGCACAGTGTGGAGCCGCGCATGCGTGGAGGGCGTGGGCAGGGGCGGGTGTACGTGCTCCTGGTGCAGTGGGACTTGCTGGGGAGCCGCCCGCCACACAAAGACACCCTGCTGCTGGAGGGCAGGCATGTGGTTCTCCAGGAAGATGCCGGAGGTAGGGAAGGAAAGTCATGGAAGGGAACAATTGCAAGAGGAGATCCCGAAGTTTATGAAAGCAGAGGACCGGCTCCTTGCAGACCTGAACTCTGTGCGGGCATCTTTCTCGGCCTGTGGAAGCGGTGCAGACACAGGAGGAGGTGATGGACAGGGGCTGCGCCCAAGGAAGACTCGGAGGCAGCAACGTGTGGACAGGGCCAGGCGGAGCAGGCAGGCCCGTGGGGAGCCCGCTGGAGCGCAGCCAGACCCCAAGGCGACCCCCACGCCAGGCCCCAGGGAGAAGCGAGCAGATGCCACTCCACTCGCTGGAGAAGACCATTGAGCAGAAAACTAAAGAAACCGATTTTACATCATTTCCCAGGTGGAGAACAGTTGGCATGTAAGCCCCTGACCAGTGCCCAGCCTCTCCTCTGTCTGTCTATCTCACTCTTAGGTACCATGTTCTTTGTTCTCTCTTAACTGCAACTCATTTTTAAACTAGATTGCTTTTAAAAGAAGACCAAATAAAGTTTCCCTTAAGTTATTTAGGCAGTGCTGGGGCTGCTGGGGTCTGGATTAGAGACACAAACACACAGGGGAGCCCGGCACCCAGCAGCCCCAAGTCCTGCTGAGTGGGTGTTGGGGCTGCTGGGGATTGATCGGAGACACAGACCAGCAGGCCCGGCACCCAGCAGCCCCAAGCCCACTACCTTTGTGCTGGGGCTGCTGGGGTCTGGATCAGAGACACAAACCCACGGGGGGGGGGGGGGGGGGGCGGTACCCAGCAGCCCCAAGGTCCACCACCTCCCAGCAGCCCGAAGGTCCTGCGAGCCCTGCACAGGACCGGTGCTCTACTCCAGGCGAAGTGCTTTCCCTCGGACCCTGCTCTCCCTAGGAGTCTGGCGCGGAGGGCGCTTTCCCTGAGAACCTGGAAATCTGCCTCTGGGGCAACTGCGCAGCAGCCACGCCTGGCGAGCCACGGAGAGGGTGACCTACCCATGAGGATGTGTACGCTGGCGGAGGCCACGCAGCTGCCATAGTTGAAGTCGTCCTTGATGTAGGAGCGGGGATAGCGGGAATCAGAGTGGGCCAAGTTGGCAATGGAACCCCCGCCCGCCCCCCCCCCCCCCCCCCAATGACTAGAGCACACAGTCCTCAGTCACTTCCTGAGCAGCAGTCAGCCCCGACCAGAGATCAAACCCGAAACCAAAGTAGGTGCCCTGGCAGAATGGAACCCAAACCTTTGCTGTGGCAGAGGAGCTCCGACCCACAGCAGGGGCCAGGGCAGCTGGCGAGTGCAGCAGTGGCGGCGGAGCCTTCGGCAGCACTAAGGAGCAGCAAGCTGATGGGTAGGAAGCAGCCAACAGGTGGGCGGTAAGGAGGGAGGGGTCCCGGGCTGCGAGAGGGCACAGGCCGGGCTACGGGACCCCCCCCCCTTCCCCAGTGCAGATTATACACCACCTGTATGTTTCATTGTGCCCACCACCCAAAGTCAAATCTTCTTCTGTTACCATATATTGGTTCTCCTTTACCCTTCTGTTAGTAGTATTAAAAATATTTTTATTTGACTTTAGAGAGAGGAAGAGAGAAGGAAAGAGAGAAAGACTGATGTGAGAGAGAAGCATCAACTGGCTGCCTCCTGCACACCCGCTATGGAGGATCGAGCCCGCAGTTGGGCATGTGAACTGACTGTCAATCGAAACGGCGATTGGATGACACTCAACCAACGGAGCCACACTGGCCAGGACTTTAGTTTTTAGTTAATATATTTTTCCTGTAGTGATTGCTCTCATAGTTTCAATTACTGATGACTCTCAAACTATATCTTTAATATAAATCTCTCTGAAGGTCTTCAAGTATACATATTTAAATATTCATTTGACATCTATAGGCATATCCAAAGGCCAAAGTTGAACTCATTATCTTTATCCTCAACATGTTCTTGGCACAGTACTTTGGTAAATAGGATCATGTTTTATACATAATTCCATTTTTTTTAAAATATATTTTTTAAAATATATTTTTATTGATTTTAGAGAGGAAGGGAGAGGGAGAAAGAGACAGAAACATCAATGATGAGAGAGAATCATTGATCAGTTGCCTCCTGCACAGACCTGCAACCTGGTCATGTGCCCTGACCTGAAATTGAGCCATGTCCTCCTGGTTCATAGATTGACATTTAACCACTGAGCACACTGGCTGAGCTCCCTGCTTTTATATAGCTTATTAGACTTGGCCTGTGGCTGTTCAATAAATATATTAGTAGTGATTATTACAAATTAAATAAAAATAACCTTTGCCATAGTAATTGATCTGTGGTAAAAGATAAGTAAATTATCTTAATAACATTTAGATATTAGTTCTTCTAATTTGCATAATTTGCTTTCATATTTTAAATTCACTTAGCAAAGCATTTTGCTCATTAGGTATTATTCAAGCAAAGAACAGATATACCACAACAGAAAATGCTTTAATTGGTGTTTAATTACTTGGCCATGAAGACAAGTCTACATGTACAAAATGAAGTGGAAAACTGATTCAATTTTCCACATTATTAGAGAAAACGTATATGCTCTAATTAGATGGATAGCATATCATTGTCAAATGTAATCTCTTTAAAGAACAGTGTTGGCATAAATTGGGCTTTAGGACATATTGAGGTGTAGACTTCACAAGCAAATCACACTGAAATCTGCATGTCATGATCACAGTGCTCACACTTTGTCTAACTCTTACTCTGAGACTATAAAAATGCAGAAATTGGAAAATAAGTAACACTTTTCAGTTCTATCCTATAAAAGAATTTAATTATGAATTCACTTTTTAAAAAGCATAATTTGTAAGTAGCCCTGGCTAACTCTGACACTAATCTATGTTCTTATCAGCAAACTTTAATCTGTAATATGTAGAACATTGGTTTTGAGAGTATTTATTCAGTAGTTTCTACCCAAATAGCTTCTTCTTCTCATTCTATTTTTATGGTGTCAAGTCCTGCTGTAGAAAATGGCTAACATGCTCGTGGCCATATTCCACATGTATGATCTCAAGCTGCTTGAAAATATGTCTGCTGGTCCTTCCTCTGTCCCTTTTCTCATTCCCCAGGGTACCTATTTTCACTTTGGCAGTTTTATCCATGGATTTAGATTGGTGGCTTTCCATTCCCGGATCCAGATTCTTGCAGGGCCCTAAAATGAGTGGGGCAGACTTCTTCTTGTTAAATCACTTATCCTCTTTTTGCATCATTTTTCTCATCTGTTAAATGTGATAATAGTAATACCCATATTATAAAGTTGTTTTGGATGAGGGTTAAATAAACCAATATGAAGTGCCTAGCACATTGTGTAAAAAATATTGAGTACCCAATAAGTGTAACATTACTATTTTTATCAACATCATCATTAGTAGTAGTAACATTAGTGTGAGACTTCATGACAATGTCCATTTTGTTTAATGGTAGAGATAAGAGCCGATTGCCCACCAGGTGGCAGGGATCTGATCTGAAGATGACAGCAGAAAGCAGAAGTCAGAACACACCTGTAACCCGACACCAACGTTTTATGCTGAAATGAGTAGTATTAATGTACTTGTCATCTAATCAGTTATTTAAAAGTCAAAGACTGATTGCTTTTCTATTGTTATTATTGAGGTTTTTTTTCTTTAATAATATTGCTGTTATTTCTTGTGGACTGAAATGGGAGTGGTAAGAAGTTATGCTGGCAACAGTTAGTGAGTATTGAAAAGGAAAAAAAAATAGGATGAAAGTTCATCATGGAAAACTACTGAAATTCTAAGCATGAGTTTCTCTTTAGAGCAGTGATTCTCAACCTTCCTAATGACATGACCTTTTAATACAGTTCCTCATGTTGTAGTGACCCCCAACCATAAAATTATTTTTGTTGCTACTTCATAACTGTAATTTTGCTACTCTTATGAATCATAATGTAAATATATCTGATATGCAGGATGTATTTTCATTGTTACAAATTGAACATAATTGAAGCATAGTGATTAATCACAAAAACAATATGTAGTTATATATGTGTATTCCGATGGGCTTAGGCGACCCCTGTGACAGGGTCTTTCGACCCCCAAAGGGGTCGCGACCCACAGGCTGAGAGCCGCTGCTTTAGAGTGAGATAAATGTTAGGGAACTTTCCCATCACAGACAGAAAACTTCTCTTTGAGCCAAATAAGTTTACTCTCCCTACAAGATCTCCAAAATGTTGGAATCCAAAATTTACAGTTAGGTTCCTCAAAAATATACACTAGGTACTGGTCGGCAAACTGCGACCAGTCTAGTGGTCGGCAAACTGCGGCTCGTGAGCCACATGTGGCTCTTTGGCCCCTTGAGTGTGGCTCTTCCACAAAATACCGACTTCAGCGCATGGGCCACGAAGTTTCAATCGCACTGTACATGCGTGCCCGCACATGGTATTTTGTGGAAGAGCCACACTCAAGGGGCCAAAGAGCCGCATGTGGCTCGTGAGCCGCAGTTTGCTGACCACTGCACTAGGGTCATGGGCACCAGCTAAGAAAGTGACAATTAATCAACACTAGTTCATGATTATGCAGTGGAAGCCATTGAAATACCATTCTTTACCAAATTTGGGTGGATAAGGAACTGCGTCACTGCCTTGAAAGACCAGCATGTTCACCGTGGCCAGTGTGGCTCAATTGGTTGAGTGTTGTCCCACGTACCAAGATGTCACAGTTTGATTTCTGGTCAGGGGACTGTCCAGGTTTGGGCTGCATCTCTGGTAGGGGGTATGCAGGAGGCAGCCAATCAATATCTTTCTCTCCCTCCCTCTCCCTTTCTCTCTAAAAAAAGTCAATAAAACATATTAAAAAGAAAGACAGAACCACATATTCCTCCCGTGTCTGCTGAACAGCACACTTTCTTTAATGGATCAACTCTTTTTCACTTGTTGACTTTGTATTATAGCTCAATGCCTTTACCTCAGACATTAGGAAGTTTACAATTACTTCACAATTTACTTTTCCTGGTGGGGTTCACTTTGACATGGTTTTCCCTATACATTATTCCGAAAAGATAAAACCTTCCTGTGAAATGTCTGTCCACTAACCCCTTGTCCCACATAGTCAATCATAGATCAAGTGCTACATAGTAGATATCTTTAGCCCAACTGAGGAAGACAAGTGCCCTGAGCACTTCCACCTCTAGCCAGCTGCTGTTCTGGCCTTTGGCCTTCATTTTCTTCAGGGACTTGAAGCCTGGGGATGTGTAAGCTTTCTAAAATGTTTTAAACATAAACTACTGATGACAAGACCTTTTTTATATCAAAAACACAGCTGCATCAGATTTTTTTTTTGCTCTAAGCATTCTGGTACACTTCAGTTTTTAGTCTGGAATTTCAAGCAATAGGGACATGACCATAATTCCTCAAGGACTGAGCAACGTGACCTCTTCATTCCACTGTATTAACACATGGAATTAATTTGAGAATTAAAATGACATTTGAATAAGAAGCATTGGAGTATAAAAAAGCACAGGGTTTTATGATTTTTTATGAGTATATTGAAGGACAAGATTTATTATGGAGCCTTTGATTCTCCCCTTTGAGCCAGAAATTTATATATATATATATATATATATATATATATATATATATAGGGTGTCCCAAAATTCACGCAAGATTTGCAATTGAATTGAGTTGCAAATATATATATATTTAAATATATATATTTAAATAATATATATATTATTTAAAGGGGGAAAGCCCTGATTTTGACACTCTTCTCTATTAATGTATTAAACAAACAAACAAAAAAAATTTGTGCCCTTTTATACAAGAGGTTATAATCTAATTCAGCCCAAAATGATAGCCAACACACACACACACACACACACACACACACACACCACCACCACCACCACCACATACACATCACAATTTATATTTGATCAATACGCAAATGACAGAATGGACTCAAGGAATAGTTATAAGTATTCAGGGACACACAGAGGAATAAGGACTAATAAGCAAGGACTAACCCTTGCTCTCAAACTTCTATACTATACAGGAAGGGCAGATGCTTATATGGTAATAGTAAGTTGGACAATGACAAAAGCAATTATCAACTATAGATTACTGTAAGGAGTACAGCAGCAGTGCTGAAAGCGGTAAGGATACTTGATAGAAGACTTATAGAAGAGATAATATTTTAATTAGCTCTTGATGAGGGGCAATTTCTGCAAAGAGTAAAGAGGGTGAAAAACAATAAAGAAGGAAGAATATATAACATTAGAAAACTTAGTTTTGAGAACATGGCAATTGAGGATATGGAAAAAATATCCTGCAACTCAGGACTTTCGTATCTGTTTAGTAAGGATATGAGTTGTAGTAAGTATCAAAGCCATACATTTTGGATATTGAAACTTTGCTATTTAAAGAATAAAACTTCTCTATCTCCTAGGTTAGGAGCTGAGAGGGGTATCAACCGGGGTCTTGCTGGGCTGTACATGGCTGATAGATCCTGACAGCTTGGTTAAGTGTAAGGTTCCCAGTAGGAAGTCAGCAAGGATTCAGGAGTCTACATTAGGACCAGATGTACTAGTTTAGCAGCAGAGTTCGAAATATCAGCATTGATGGGAAGGAGAAGGGGCTCTTAGGGTCCTAAGTAGGTAAGCCAAATGGAAATCTGAAATACGATGCCTGCTGCCCTACACAATCTAAGACTCATTTAATAGCATTGTTTCCTCTGATTTTTTCCTTAACTATGCACCTACCATATATTTCACCTGAGAATGGAACACTCTATTGTCTCCTTAGGGTATTTAAAAATGTTTTTCAATTTAATAGGGTTCCTTAACCTGTCTTTTGCTTTCATCAAACCATGAATCTTTGAGAGCGTTGGCATGCCTTGTTCAGCATTGTCTTCGCCTTGTTCAGCATTGTCTTCATTGTCTTAAGTCACTCGGCTTACAAAAAAAAAGGTGTCTAATGGATTCTTAGGAAATGTCTAAATGACAGGTTGAAAGAATTCGAGCAGAACCTGGAGCCCATCTCTAAAATGACTTTGAATTGTGAACCAGATAAAGGTCAGCATTTAGATACACTTGAGTTCATACTGGGGGACAATTAGGAAGGAAGTGGAGGGGAGGAATGCTGAAGAAAGCTGCAGTCATTCCCTGTCAGGATTTCAAAAGCTTAATGCACACTTTTAGTATGTTGAGACTAGGCCCTAGTGATGGCGAACCTATGTGATGGCGAACCTATGACACGTGTATCAGAGGTGACACGCGAACTCATTTTTTTGGTTGATTTTTCTTTGTTAAATGGCATTTAAATATATAAAATAAATATCAAAAATATGTCTTTGTTTTACTATGGTTAAAAATATCAAAAAATTTCTATATGTCACACGGCACCAGAGTTAAGTTAGGGTTTTTCAAAATGCTGACATGCTGAGCTCAAAAGGTTTGCCATCACTGGACTAAGGGTACAATATGAGATAATTACTGAACCAATCCTAATTAGCTATCAAAATGCATCACAAAAAATTTTAGTTGTAAAACAGTTAGAAATAGTAGTATTGTATTTGGGAACATTATGAGTGTTTTTTTTTTAAATTTATTTATAGTGGAACTTAAAGAAGCTTAATGTGATGAATTGAGATTATGATTAATCATCGACAAAGTAAAATATACACTATTATACAATTCACCAGTATTAGTGAAATTTAATTGATTAGATAATTTCTTAGAATATGTTTTTTATCTTGTATTTACTATAAAATAGCAAGCACATCTCTTTAATTTATGCTGTATGTGTCTGTGTATTATTTGGTAGTTGTAAGTTGCTTTCATATTTATTAGCTCCTTGACCCCTAAAAACTAGGAGTAATAACAGACTAAGCGGGTGAGCTACAAGAAGCACCATGTATTTAACCTTGAGGGGTCAGGTAGAGAAGGAGCTAATGAAATCTTGGGTGAGAGTAGAAATGAACATTCAAAAGTGAGGCCTTATCAGCAATTCAGAGTGCAGTACCTTTGGTGAAAGAGGGCTGGACAAAATAGCCACCCCATGAGGAATCAGAAACTCTAATTCAAGAGTAATGGTCATGTCAGCTCCAGAAGTAGGAGACATTTAGTTAGACATATAAGCACTGGCTTCAGAAAGAGGGTAGTTATTAAAAGGCATTTTCTCCTTCATACAGTGTATTTGTTTGCTATAGCACACACTTTACAAGTTGTCATTCTTAGAGCACACAAGGGTCTTTTCGCCAACATTGGAAATATCTATGTAGTATATTTATTAGGCTAAAGTTAACCAATGTAAAAATAAAAGACTTCATTTTAGCTCTAAATATTTCATGTTTTGTAGTTCTCTTGTATAAAAATTCAACCTTTACTGAAAACACAGGTGCCCAAACCTTCACTGAGTAGCGCTACTATTGTCATACTTATTTTTTCTTTTACACATACATGAATTTCTGTTCACATTGCTCTTTGATATGAATGAATGAGTATTCCATCTTGATAGAAAATCATTCTAAATATGGAAGCTGAGTTAAGGATTTGACACAAGAGAAATAGAAATCGTCAACCATACAGTAGTTTCAAAAGTTCACAATTCTACTCCAAGCTGTGCACCTTATTTTCAATCTCAAACCGAATTTATTTTTTTCTTCAAATCTTTTTCAACTCCTAATTTAATCATCACCAATGTTCCCACAAAATATATAAGCTTCTGTTATCCTCACCTACTCTGTCTTCCAATTTTTTATGCCTTCAAACATTGGTCACCATGCTTTATCAAGTAAATTCTTCAATATATTTTATATTTGCTTTCTTATCTCTATACCTACTATTTACTGCCTCAGTTCTATATTCATTATTGATGGCTTGTTTCAGGTCTGTATCAACTTATTCCTTGATAAATTTGAAATTCCTTAAAATGTATATTGAATAAATTTGTATACAGTGGTGGTAGTACAGATAAATAAATTAGAGCTTATAAATAGGAGATAAAAATAGGATATATAATTCATCCTCTAGAAAATAAAGTTAATTTTATTATCCATGCAATAAATTTTAAGAACAAATGTGGATTTGTTTTGCAATAAATTAGTCTCGAAGTTGTGAACATTATACTTGGTTGAGCAACAAGGTCATGGAAGATTGATCTAGCTTGAATTAAATCAATACCATTTTGTTATACTTTATCCTAAGCCCCAAAGACCATATAAAAATCAACAATATATTGATGTAACTAAATCTTCCTCAGTGAGATTTATGAGATATCCTGATAAGAGAAAATATGTTGTCTCAGCATTAACCAGGGACATGAAATCTTCATTTTATTTTTTAAAGATCATCATTTGTATGTGTTTTCTTTATTAAAAATTCAAACATGTAAACCATCACTAATGTTATTTAATATTATAAAGTTTTTACATCTAATTAAAATTTTAGTAATTTTACATGCCACATAATTGATGCTATTTTTTTCTTGCAAATTTAAATGTAATCCAAAGTTAATTTTACAGACACCACAAATGCGTATATATATATATAAGAATGACTGAGTATACATAGACAAATATGTGAAACTATCTTATTAGAGGAAAATAACTAACTAAGACTATGTTATAATTGTTATTAAAGTTCTTCTATCCAAATCTACTTTTGTTCTGTAAGAAATGAATTACTTATTAGGAATATATAAATTTGAATTTTAGGAGAGTTTAATTTATATTACTACAGAAATTTGATTAGAGAGTTCTAAAATGTTAGCTAAATTCGTGGTTGATTTTATTTCTTTTCATGAACATTGGACTTGTAGAATAAAAATACAAATTCTTACTGATTTTATGAATATTTAAAGCCACATTTTAGAATTATCATTTGTTAATCAAAGTGCATTATTTGTTCTAAAACTTCACTATTTGCTTATATTGAGCAGAAACTGACTTTTTTTTTTTGATGTTTGTTTGTTTGGGCATTTATTTATCTTGAACAAGACTGAGAAGTTTGATAATTATTACCCCGTCAATTATAAGTTGAATATCCTTCGATGAAGTCTTGTGGTAATCATTAGGTGGGAGCCTCAGATTTGATGCAGGTGAGTAATTGTACTATAATTATCTCTAAATGCATTGCAGGTAAAAGGCTGACAGAGGAAGACATGATTGCTACTTAGGATTCCATGTTTTGGGGTGATGTTATTCAATGCAAATTCAGTAATTTGCACACATTAGTTCCCATACGATATGCATTGAATAATTTTCATTTTTTCCTTTAGCCTAAAAGCTCTTTATATTTATATTATAAATCTATTGTTGTATTCATTATAAGAAGGGTAGCCATATACTTTTTCCCAAAACAGGGACATTTTTGAGTCTGAGGCATTTCGCTCTGATAGACAGCATAGGACTGATTCATAAATACATGTAAGTTCTCTGGGTGGAAAAAATAAAACCAGTAGGAGTTTAGGCTTCACAAACAGTGTGTAAGAATATTCAAATTTAAAGTAGAGTTGTCATTAAAAATTAAATGCTTGAGTTAGGGCTTGAAGGAGATGAGGAAGTTGACCATGTGGATTTTGGGGGAGGAGTATGGCAGGTTAAGAGTACAAATAGAAGACCCTCTACTTTCTAATATCTAAAACACAAAGCAAGGCGACATTATTTTTATTGCTGGAAAAATCTCATACATGGATGATCATGAAGGTATCTGAGGCGTAGATTTTGTTATTTCTTATGGATTTTCAAATTATTTTTATTAATGACAAACTTTAGTACCAGGTCTCCTAAGGCTGTATTCTGGATAAGAAAATGATAGTCTAATGTTATTATATATGGCGATTTTACAAGTGTTTTTTTATTTCTCTGTGAATTACAGTTAATTCATTATATTTCAGTGAGAAGTACAACATGTTAATCAACATGCAATAATGTGCATCAGTAAAAATAGACACTGTACAGGGGTCAATGTCAAAGTCTGGAGGCCTACTAAGAGGGCCGGTGTCAGGGTTGTCAGTTTCCCTGCTGTGTATCCTGTCTATCTCTTTAATCTTTGCTAATTTGAGAAATACTGTTCATCAGATTATATATTTGATCTGGCAAGAAGCAGCATGACATATCAAACTCATCCTATTTGCTCTTGAAGATGTCCATTTACCAATTATCTTTCTCTCTCTTGTCAATCTATCAGAAAACAAACCTGTCTCATACCTGCCATTTTTAATAAAACGATGATTTTTCATTTGAGTATATCCTATTCCATTTCCTAACATAGGACCTGAATTTTATTCCATTTAGATAATGTTACATTTAGCATGAACTTGAGAAATTTGAGTTATTGCATGTAGCAATCAATAATAAAAAAATAATAGCATTCTAAATAATAATATTAAGTCTGACTTCAACCCTGGGAACTTACAATAATTGTCATACAGAAATAAAAATTATAGAAATCTAAATTAGTTTATGGAATCAGTAAGAGTCTAAAGAGCATCTTTAGTGTGAGCATGTTGTACAAATTCTAAGGGAAGAGCAGGCCACCGATAATGGCCCAACATGAGGTGTCTGTGGTTCAGATTACATATTTGTGGACAGTAGTTAGGCTGCTGGTAAGAATTCTTAGTATTTAGAGTCAAATTCAGAACAAAGAAATTCAGGAATTCAATTTCATGGAAGATGGGATGGGTAAATAAAAATATATCACATATTTTAGATTAATTTATGATAGAATAGAATAATAATAATAGCTTCTTAACAGTAAATTGTGAAGTTAGTCAATAAAAAAGTTTTCTTTCAGCCATTATCTGTGACCTATAATATAAATTTCAAGGAAATATAAATATTATTATTAAAATATACATAGGTTATATTCCATAGTAAACCTTTTGTTTATTTGTTTGTTTTTGTTAATTCTCACTTGAGAATATTTTTGCATTGAGTTTTAGACAGAGTGGAAAGGAAGGGGGAGAGAGAGAGAGAAACTTCGATGTGAGAGAGATACATTGATTAGTTGCCTTCCACATGTGCTCCAACCCCCCAGGGCCAGGGATCCAACCAGCAAATCAAGGAGAGTCTTATACACAGAAGTCAGCCCAGGAGGGCGCAGTGTAGATGCATAGCTTCCCATTCCTTGTCAAACAGTCTTCCTCCAATCATAAGCCTTATTGTTACTGACGTCAGCTGATGCCATAGTTGGAGGTGGAGGTGGAGAGCGCACAGATGCAACAGGGACCAGAGCATTCTGAGCCCATAAGATGTCAAAAAGTAAAAAGATAAACACCAGTAAGCGATTGTCTTACTCTGCAAAATTCAAACTGAATGTAATCAGCTATGCCAAAGAGCATGGAAATAGAGCTGCAGAGAGACCATTTGGACCTCCTCCCACTGAGTGTATGATCAGACAGTTGAGAAAGCAGGAAGAACAACTCCTTGAGATGCCAAAAAGGAAGAAGGTCTTAAGAGGAAAACCAGTAAAATGTTTAAGATTGATTTCTTAATTTTGGGTTGGAAAAGGGGGGGGGGGCATCTTATACATAGGGACTTCTTATACATGGAAAAACAAGATATTCACCCTTGAACAAAATTGAACCCTTCAGTCCACGGGTCTGCCGATGCTTCAACCACTGAGCCAAATTAGCTAAGTGAGAAATGATACTGTGTTTGCTGAGGCTGATTTGTCTTTCTAGCATTTGCAAAGTAAATATTAACAGAGAGGGAACATAAAGCACAGTCAGCATTTTGATAGAGGGCTGCAATTTAATCCAGGGCATCTGTTGACATCACAAATAACAATAGCACATTAAGAGGAGTGTATGTGCAAGAGGTAGTCACTGGGTTTGAATTACAGTATTACTATTATATTACAGAGCATGCTTGTCATTCTGGACACAGCTAAGGAGATTGTTACATAAAACTTAATCAATATGCTTTTAAAGTAGAAAACCATTTACTCAATGAAGTGGGAGATAGTTATAGCACAGGAAATGTAATGACAAAAAGAAAACTAGGGAGAACACATGTCTGGAAGAAATGGATGGAAAGCTATATTAACTCTACTTTTCTTAGTACAGCATAAGTTACTTTTTACTGTATTGAAATTATGGCATTGTGGGACATTGAATTGGAAAAAAAATTGTGACCAAAATGATCAACAGTTGGGTATGGCTGCAATGAATAAATAGGGATAGAACCAAGATCTTTAAAAAGACACTGCTAAAACAGCACCATGGATCCTTCTATTATCAACATGATATTAAAATTAATGATATGGACAGAAGACTCAGAATGACGGCCATCATGAAGGTCTGCTTCAAGATAATTTTATCCCTCTCACCAAGCGCCTGACCCCCCCATCTGTTTGAAGCAGGAGATGTTAATTTTCTCATACTAGCATTCTGTCTGCTGAAAAAAAAATGTATGCTTCAGTTGTGTATAGTAAAGATATGAACAGATGTAACCTAAATACTTATATCTCTTGTATATAAAAATGTCAGAAGAAAACACTGGGAATACGAATACTCACTGATGAATTGGTAAAGGGTTATTTGTGTACATCAGTTGGGAATGTATTCCACAACCAGCTATAGAATCTCTGACTAGCAGTAAGTTAAAATATCTGGGATTATTTATCTCTTCAAACTAGAAGATCTGAACAAGGCAGACCAAGGGAGGTGCAGCTAGTTAATGTCATCCCAGAGCCAGACTCCTGCTGTAATCCTGTGCTCATCCTTTTGTTTCCTCCCAAATCTCGGGGATTATCCCTGAGTAACTGATAGAGTGGGTGTGGACTTTCTATCTGGAAATGGAAGTTCCTCCCCCAAAAAACTTTCAATTAAATCTATGGCCAGCAATGCCTGTAGTGTGGCTAGAATGGTACTTAGCTTCTAGGTTTTAAGTAGTGGAAGGCCTGCGAAAAGCCACTTGAGAATAGATACTGTGTAAGGAAACTTGCACCATCTGCTTATATTTGAATATGATTTTTTAAATGCCAGACTAAGTTAACAACTTTTAGCAAACTATTTTGGTATACAATATATTAATTATCTCAAAATATAAGCTCTTCAGACTATGCCATGACAAAGATAGCAATGTGAGCTAAAATACTTCTTTTCTAAGTTAATCGTTTAAAATGTAATACTTTTATCACAATTCTTCTTTTGTGTCCCTGCTTTCCCAGTTGTAGGGGATATTTATATAGTCAGTTAACATACATTTTGAAAAACAATGGTGGTGCTAGAGATAACAAATGAAAAAATACTGGTGGACTTGAAGTCGGAAAGCAAAACTAGTAGTATATATTGATATAGAAAGGATAAGCATAAAGAATAACAATTTATATTCCTAAATATGATTGCTTCTAAAATGAAGCTGTTACCAACTCTCATAAAATGGCCTTAGATTTTAGGTTTCTGAAAAGGTATGCATTTACATTATTTATTGGTCCTGGTTAATACATGAATATGATTGGCATCTATCTATCTATCTATCTATCTATCTATCTATCATCTATCTAGCTACTTATAAAATAGTTATTCTAGATCTATGTTTGAAGATATATTGTAAATTGTATTATTCATTATAACAAAACTAGAAGAAGAAATGCAGGCTTACAGATCCATCATGACTGGGAAGGTCACTGGTCATTTTTTTTTAACGTGTGATAAGACTCACGGAGAGATTAGAGCAAGATGGTCCATCCCACTACAACCTACCAAGGGTTTGTCAATCTCCTTTGGACTCTCCATGAACAGAGCACAGACAAGGAAGATGCGTACAGGCTATACTTGGCTCTGGTCTCCTGGCACTTAGCTATTCCTGCTAAGCTACTTTGGACCCTAGTTCACAGTGTGCCGGTTACAGCTCTAGGATCCTTGGGCAGAGTTCAACTTCTCTAAGTTTCAAGTCTCTTTTCTATAAAACTTACTTGTTTTTGCAAGTAGTTTTGAGGATAGTGCCAACCTGGAACTAGTAAAATTCCAAGTCAATGTAACATAAGCAAAGATACTGATAATACTTAGGTAACAAAACCAAAGCGAACACTTTTCCTCTAGGAAATCCATTGTATATTGGAGTTGAAAAATGATTACCTTTCAGATCTTTGTAACTTACTATTTTGGGAAAGGCTACTTTCAAAAGCAGTTATCGTAATGGATTCCTGTATTTCAAATAAAATTCTGAAGACACAATCCATGTTTAATTATTCTAGCACTTAGAATAATGCATTTACTGGGCTGTCTGTGGAGTGTTATTTTATTTTAAAAATTGAAGTAATTTAGGGAACTGTTGTATCATCATCAAATGATTTTTTTTTCTTTCATCATCATCACGCTAGTTTGAGTTGCCCTCTATGAAGGAGATTGATTTATTTCCAATCCAGTTGTCAAAAGGTCACAGAGCATGTGAGGACAGTCACGGTAAAGAAGGCCCTTTAGAAGAGGCATATTTTGGCATGCCAAAGGTAAGCTTCCCATTGCACCCTTAGATCCAATTTTGACTGTGCTACAAGGCCTACAACTGTGTACACCTGCACCAATTATATTTCTATACAGAAAACAATAGGAAACAGGAGGAGACATTTTCATTGAATTTACAGTCTGAGAAAATGGCTTTTGGTTTTATTGCATTTACTGTAGGTGAATTCTTCTCATATGTGACCTAACCTATATAATGTTCTTGTGATATATGGTATCTATCCCCATAAACATTAGAGAAACAGAAACTGATATTTAAAAATTAATACTGGATTTATTTTAGCTGTAAACTTTTAAAGTTTTATAATATGAATTTATATTTTTATTGGAAACTATCACAAACATATACAAAAGCAAAGAAAATAGTATAATAGATGCTTGCACAGTTCTAGCTTAGATAAAATAATGGCATAATTTGTGAGGCAATTATCTCAGTGTTTTTATGCAGTTAATATTTTACGGTTCATTCTCTTCAAATCTACTGCTGCCTTTCCTAGATGTAGGTTCTATTCTTGAGTTGATTTTGTCTTTGCCCATATTGGTTATTGGTATTTATAAAAATATAAAGTATTTTTTAAAGTGTTATATAAATACTATCATATCTCTTTTGCAACTTTTGCAATCAACATTGTTTTCAACAGTTTTCACTTGACTATAAGATCAAATGAACTCATTTTAATTGCTTTCCTTTGTATAAACTTATTATATACGACTTATTAACTCCCCTAAAGAGATACAATATAGAATTTCCAAGTTTTCAGTATTGCAAATTCTACTGCAGAGAAAACAGTTATATATTTCTCATTCTGCGTATGTGTCATTGCTTTTCAAGAATATATATCTAAAACTGGTATTATTGGATCTTTGACTTTCTCAAATACTGTCAAATATCTTTCCAAAATGATTTTAGCAAATTATACTTGATTATATTAGCAATAGATGAGTTTCTTCCAGCATCTTTGTCCTGCATTTCCATTCACACCTGGAAGCATCAACCTTAGCATTCTATCCATCAGAGAGTCTCACAGTGCTGTTTAAGCCACACTTGTCTGGTTATCAGTGAGGTTGCATCATATAATAGTCTTATATTCTCTGGAAAAGTAAAATTGTATATGTGCCTTGCATGCAAATGTGCTAGGGGCTTTAAAATTTAAATGTGTATTACTTTGATTATGAAGGCATCTTACATATGAATGACAATATATATATGTTGCAGAACATTTGGAAATAAAATATTTTTAATATTGTTAAGGAAGTTAAATTTCCCATTGTATTACCACACAGAAGGATTGCTTTAAACAGGTTGATGTATTTTTTATACCTACATGCATGGTTTTACAATGTTGAGACCACGTTATTTTTAGTTTAATTTCCACTAAACTTTATATAATGAGTATTTTAAAATGTCATGTATGTTTCTTAAGCATTGACTTGAATGACTACATAATATTTCATTAAAAAAGTGTAATTCTAAACCATTCACCTATGGTTGAATAAGGGTTAATCTAGGTTTTAATATTAAAATGTTTATTTCTGACACAGTTGTGGTTATTTTCACCTTATTTTTCTATAAAGGAAGAAAACATAAACAAAGCAAAACAGGTATGCAGATAGTAATTTATGCTTGAAATTAAGTTTTGGCTTCTTATTTTACCACAAGTATTTGTGTGTGTGTGTGTGTGTGTGTGTGTATGTATCTGTTTGTCTTTAGTCTTTACTTTAGAGCCTTCCTAAATCAGAATAACCAGCAATATTTTGTTTCTTCCAGTTATTTCCAAAGTCTAGGTTGACTCATTGTCATCTTTCATAATTAAAACATTAATTTTAAAAATATATATTTTTATGTATTTGAGAGAGATAGGGAGGAGAAGAAGAGATAGAAACATCCATGTGAAAGAAATATCAATTGGCTGCCTCCTGCATGCCCTCCCACTGCAGGTTGAGCCTGCAATCCAGGTATCTGCCCTGACCAGGAATCGTACCAGCGATCTCTTGGTTCATGGGTTGACACTCAATCATTGAGCCACACCGGCCATGACAGACAAAGCATTGATATTATTATTTTACTAGAGGCCCGATGCACAAAATTCATGCAAGAGTAGGTCCTGGCAGCCCCAGCTGCCTGGGTCCCTTCCAGCCCTGGCTTCATATGGAAGGTTGTCTGGAAGGTTGTTCCACTATTTGGCCGTTTGGTCAATTTGCATATTATGCTTTTATTATTATAGATTTCTATCACTAATGACTATAGATAATAGCTGCATGAAGTTCTTCTTAACCCCTCATAATTTACTTTGGTTCAATTTTGAGGAATTATGAAGGACAAAAGTTCTTATTAATTAGACTAAGTTCCCAAGATAAACAACAAATTGTGAGGAAAGAAATGTAAATAACCAAAGGGAATAAGCAAGATTAGATACCATTTTACTAAATTGTATCAATGATGTCTGCTTCTTGAGTGACTGAGGATAAAGTAAGAGAGTTGACACAGGGAGTGATTGTGCCGTATTAACTAGCTGATATCACAGTCACACTACTGTGAATTCCAACTATTGACAATGTCATTTATGGCTGAAAATGTGTATGATCCTTTTGGCATTCCAAGTGTCTTTACAGTCAGCATGTTATTTGAACGCTTGTGTTTTTTTTTCATCTCTTCTTTTTTCTGTTGCCATTTGATAACATATATAAGACACATTATAGGTGCAAATGGAATATCTCTCTTATAGCTTTTCTTGGGAAGCATAAGTTCCATTTCCCACACAGAGAGCAACATTATAAAATATATTGTCTTCTCCAAAGACATGTCCATTTTGACATATGATTGAAGCACTAAAGACATCTTTTTGATATAGTCTATAATTTGGCAATATGGGTCTGATTAAGATTAGGATTAAAACTTTTAAATATATTTAGGCTTCACTGTGTAGTCATGATCCATTTTTTAATACCTTGTCAGTTTTTATTTTTTAATGTAAAAGAAGGCAAAATAACTGATATAGTAGCTTAAATGCATGTGAACAAAGACAAAGTGTTCAGAGTTTAAGGTCTAGCCTATTGATAAGGATACTGAAGGTCCTTTGGGCTGAGAGAACTACAAAAATAGTAGGCCCCTAGCCCCACCAGACTGCGAATAGATTTCTTTGCAGAAAGCCCAGGGAGGTGACCTTCAATGGTATCTTTTATCTGTAGGTGGAGGCACCTTGGGAAAGCAGTCCAACATCAACTTATCCTTGGGTCTGCCTGAGAGACAAATAAAGATATTCACAGCAAGTGGTTACAGACCGACAAAAAGCTGAATCCTTTAAACAAATCTACTTGTCAGTTCTGCCCTTACAATCACTTTCAAAACTGTCATGCAATCTGAAAACAATTCTGGCAAATTGAGTCCCTTTAAAAGTCTCATATTTCCTTAAATCAGCAAGAATTATCTGGCTTTATCTACTCAAGTTCTAGTTTCTTTGCATCTTGATTTTGCATAGCATTTATTTATACAATGGTTGCCAAGGACACTGAGAAATTATCGTTTCATATTTTATGTACTTAAGTACTTAGAAAATAATGCACAGCTATGCTTAAGTATAAGAGTCATACACCACAATGCTCACTTCTTTATGCTTTCCACTGTGCCCCTCACACTCAAGGAAGCAGTGAGCAATGTTATGATAAATTACTTTTGCATGGGCCAACACTGTGTTTGCCTCCTCACTGGGCTGTCAAGTCCCCTCTGATTATCAGTATTTAGGTTCCTTAAAGTTTTATTTGGATATTTCCTATTTCTATTTTGTTCCTTGATACTAGAAAACTGTTTCTCTAACTGTGGACTCTGACTATTGTGGGATGGTGAAAACAATTTCATGAGTTGTGATTAGCATTATTTTTAATATGAGAGAGAATAATACAGAATTCAAACTAAGAGTACATGACACATGGAAAGGTAAATATTATGTCAAGAGACATTTGTTTACTATTTATATATATTTATTTGTATACTGGTGTCTTAAGTATTTCTGGAAAATGTTTATCTGTTATGGATAACAGAAAGCAGTTTTTAATATACTACTCTACACCATGTTAACCTCTATATGAGAATAAAGACATTTTCCTCACATAAAATGCATTAACATGGTAGTATTTGACAACTCAGTATTTCTTTGTGTTCCCCCCATGGAGATCTTCCACAATACCAACATTTCAATAGCAATCATTTGACATCAAAATGTCATTATCAGTGCTTATTCTTCCAATTTTGTTTGAAGAGTCCTCTCTTTCATAGCTTTTCCATTCCGTTGGCTCTTTCTTCCGCTTCCCTACAATTCCTTTTCTAAGTGTCATTTTTGTCTACTGTTCAAGAATGGGTCAAGTGTAGAATGAAGGGAGTTTACTTAGGATTCATTCTAATTGGCAATAAATAGCCTGGGGACTTAGCGGCCACAGCTGCCCCTTATTAGATCATAGTGCAGGTCATCAAATTAAAATAAGCTGTCCTAAATTCCGCACTGTACAAGGGAAGAAAGAAAAAGCATTAGGCCCTCTCAGAGAGCCCTTTAGAGTGAATTATGTTGATGGTTTGTGTAGAAAATGGGCCAGATGACAGCCAAGTAGAGCGGCCTGTCACTGCAGCTAATGCTCACATGTCAGCTTCTAGACTGGAGCTCAACGGAAGGCTTACAATTGACTGGTCGTCAGCTTTGGTTCAAAAGGTCAAGGTGCACAGGGTGAGGCTCTCGCCAAGCTTTCAGCTTGCTGCTCAGCTTGGAGCCTTCTGTTCTCAAAGTCTGGATTTGGTAAATTATGGGATGTTGTAAGTTTGTGTGTAGAGTTTTAAATCACCATCTGGTTTGGAAGTTTTGCTAGAAACATGTTTACTTTTACCCGAATTTTTCTAGGTGGTTGACTTGAGAGACAACTAAACTAACTATTGATTCAGAAATACAGATAGGCAATTGCATATAAGGGTGCATACTAATGGTGAAAATTAATTTCTTAGCTGCCATTTTCCCAGTAAATTTATATTTTTCTTTTAAAAGTACTGTAGAATGGTACTCTGGTATGTACTTTTAAAATGAGCTAAATGTGTTTCCCTTCTCATGTTTTCAATTCTAAATACCGTCTAAAAAATAAGACCATAAAGACCTAGACTTTGATGGGGTTGGGATGGGGGCACAGGGATGAGCTTAAAATCATGTTCAGTTTGTTTGTTTGTTTTCGTCTTTTTCTTTAAGGTGACCAACAATAAATGATTGTAGAGATGAGAAGAACATGTAAGCTTACTCAAAGAATTAAAGTCTGCTAAAATAGTTCATAAGCAACAGCATTTGCATTGCCTGTAATGTTCTGGATGTAGTTAAAATGCACAAGCCCATGTCAGATGGTACTTCATTGCCCTTTTGATTTGCATCTTTTGGATGCTTAGTGACTTTGAGCAATTTTCATGTCTCTTGGCCATCTGTATGTCCCCTTTAGAGAAGTTTCTATTTAAGTCCTTTGCCCATTTTTTAATTGGATTGTTTGTCTTCTTTTTTTAAGTTATATGAGTTCCTTATATATTTTGGGTGTTAACCCTTTATTAGATGTATCATTGCCAAACATGCTCTCTACAGCAGGCTCTCTTTTTGTTTTGTTGATGGTTTCTTTTGATGTGCAGAAGCTTTTTATTTTGATGTAGTCCCATTTGTTTATTTTCTCCTTAGTTTCCTTTGCCTTAAGAGATGTATCTGTAAATATATCAGAATGGCTCCTATCAACAAATCAACACATGACAAGTGCTGGTGAAGATGTAGAGAAAAGGGAACCCTAGTACACTGCTGGTGGGAATGCAGATTGGTGCAACCATTATGGAAAACAGTATGGAGTTTTCTCAAAAAATTAAATATGTATCTGCCATTTGACATAGTGATCCTATTTCTAGGAATATATCCTAAGAAACCTGAAGCACCAATCAGAAAGAATGTAAGCATTCCTATGTTCATAGCAGCACAATTTACAATAGCTAAGATCTGGAAACAGATCAAGTGCCCATCAGTAGATGAATGGATTAAAAAACTGAGGTACATTTATACCATGGAATATTATGCAGCAGTAAAAAAACAAGAATCTCTTACCCTTTGCGATAGCATGGAATGACCTTGAGAGTGTCATGCTAAATGAAATAAGTCAGTCAGAGGAACACAAGTATCACATAATCATGATAGCATGCAAATGTGAAATCTAAGTAACAAAGTAACTGATGAACATAGTGGATCCAGAGACTTGAAGCACTGAACATAGTGTGAAATCTCAGAGGGAAGATAGGGGAGGCTGGGAGGGTGAGTGGTAATCAACCAAAAACCTGTATGCATATATACATACCCCAAGGAAATAGACAATAGGGTGCTGAAAGGCCTGGGGCAGGAGCAGGCAGCTGGAGGGGGCCAATGGGTGGTGGGGGGGAAGGGGACATATGTAATACTTTCAACAATAATTATTTATTAAAAATTAAAAAAAATAAATTTAAAAAAATGCACAGGCTCTCCATAGGAAATGAAATGAAGTTATGCAATGGGCTGAGCTGAGATTCTGACGACTGCCAAACTTTCTCTATGGGAGAAGGCCTTCTCTATGGGAATATCTAATGCCTATTACAATAAAGGACACAGCCTACCATAACCGTATAACCTGGAACTGGTTTATAGTCCAAACCCTTTAAGTGTGAAACAACCCTTAATTTGCTCAGCTTCAGACAGGCCATTTTTGTTGTTGTTGTTAATCCACACCTGAGCATATTTTTCTATTGATTTTTTTTTTTTTTAGAAAGAGTGGAAAGGAGGTAGAGAGACACAGAGAAAGAAACATCAATGTGAGAGAGACACATCCACCAGTTGCTTGGGATTGAGCCTGAAACTAAGGTACATGCTCTTAACTGGAATCAAACCTGGAACCCTTCAGTCCATGGGCCTACACTCAGCCAAACCTGCCAGGGGAGGATAATGAAGAACAATAGAAGCCATGTGAAATATTGAAGTTGATTTTTATGTTGTTTCAATTTTCTGGCTGTTTAGGAAAACACAGAAAAACTGTCATTTTATTTTTTGTGTGGAAAATGACAACAAACTAATCTTAATAGAATGCTAGTTGCCCAGTGCATGAATTTAGGCACATTGAAAAAAAATTAATTAGAAGAAATCTAATCTAATAAAAGAGAAACATGGTAATTGGTGTACGACTGCTACCCTTCCCATTGGCTAATCAGCGAGATATGCAAATTAACTGCCAGCCAAGATGGCGGCCGGCAGCCAGGCAGCTTGAAACTAACATGAGGCTTGCTTGCTTCAGTGATGGAGGAAACCGACCACCTGCTTTGCCGGCCTCTGAGCCTGCCATTTATGAAACATTGTAACAAATATAGAAGCTAAACAAAACCCCAGAAACCTGCTTTCAGCGAGCCGGGATCTCAGAGCTGGAGTTATACAGTGTTTTGATTATAGAACCGAAACAAACCAGATACCTTTTTTCAGCAGCAGAAGCCCCAACCCCCCCTGCTCTGTGCATGACAGGGGAAAGCGCCCCAACTCTCTAATCGTCCCTTCTCTGAGCCCGACCAAGGGCTGCACCTAGGGATTGGGCCTGCCCTCTGCCATCCGGGAGCAGGCCTAAGCCAGCAGGTCGTTATCTCCCGAGGGGTCCCAGACTGCGAGAGGGCACAGGCCGGGATGAGGGCCCATCAGGGAGTTGGGACACCTTCCCCTGTCATGCACAGAGCAGGGCAGATTGAGAGGTTGCAATGCCACCCTCAGTCACGCTCAGGGTAGGGCCTATTGGGGGGTTGGGGCACCGCCTCCAGTCACACTCAAGGCAGGGTTGGGTCGATGGGGAGGTTGCGGCGCCACCCCCTGTCACGCACTGAGCAGGGCCCATCAGGGGGTTTGGGGGTCCGTACCCTGTCATGCACAGAGCAGGGTCAATCAAGGGGTTGGGGAGCTCCCTCCTGTCACTCACAGAGTAGGGCCAATAGGGGAGTTGGGGCACCGCCCCCTGTCACACTCAGGGGAGGGCGGATCTGGGGTTTGGGGTGCCACCCTCTATCACACACAGAGCAGGGCCGATCAGGGGGTTGGGGCGCCGCCACTCTCACACTCAGGGCAGGGCCAATGGGGAGGTTATGGCTCTACCCTGTCACACACAGAGCAGGACCCGTAGGGGGGGTGGGGTTGGGGCGCCGCACCCTGTCGCACACAGAGCAGGGCCGATCAGGGGGTTGAGGCGCCGCACCCTGTCACACACAGAGCTGCAGGGCAATCAGGGGGTTGGAGAGCTCTCCCCTATCAGGCACAGAGCAGGGCTGATCAGGGGGCTGGGGCGCCTTCCCCTGTCAGGAACAGAGCAGGGCCAATAGGGAGGTTGTGGCCCCACCCTCTGTCACACAGATAGCCGCAGGGCGATCAGGGGGTTTGGGCGCTGCCCCCTGTCATGCTGATCCTGGTGCCAGGAGGCTTCGCGGCTCTGCTGATCCTGGTGCTGGGAGGCATATTACCCTTTTACTATATAGGATAGAGGCCTGATGCATGGGTGGGTGCCGGCTGGTTTGCCCTGAAGGGTGTCCTGGATCAGGGTGGGGGTCCCCACTGGGGTGCCTGGCCAGCCTGGATAAGGGGATGATGGCTGTTTGCAGCTGGTCACACACCCTTCAGGGTGGGGGTCCCCACTGGGGTGCCTGGCCAGTCTGGGTGAGGGGCTGAGGGCTGTTTTCAGGCCGACTGAAGCTCCCAACTGCTCCTTTTATTCTTTATTTTCTTTTTTTTATTCTGGGCCAGCTTTAGCTCTGGCTCCAGCTCTGAGGCTTCTGCTACTGAAAGAAGGTATCTGGTTTGTTTTGGTTCTATAATCGAAACACTGTGTAACTCCATTTCTGAGATCTCGGCTCACTGAAAGCAGGTTTCTGGGGTTTTGTTTAGCTTCTATATTTGAAACAATGTTTCTTAAATGGCAGGCTCAGAGGCCGGCAAAGCAGGTGGTCGGTTTCCTCCATCACTGAAGCAAGCAAGCCTCATGTTAGTTTCAAGCTGCCTGGCTGCCGGCCGCCATCTTGGCTGGCAGTTAATTTGCATATCGCCCTGATTAGCCAATGGAAAGGGTAGCGGTCGTACGCCAATTACCATGTTTCTCTTTTATTAGATAGGACTAGTGGCCCAGTGCACAAAATTCGAGCACAGGGGAGGGGTTGTTCCTCAGCCCGGCCTGCACCATTTCTAATTTGGGACCCCTCGAAGGATGTCTTACTGCTGGTTTACAGGGATCAGGCCTAAACCGACAGTCAGACATTCCTCTCGCAATCTGGGACTGCTGGCTCCTAACCGCTCACCTGCCTGCCTGCCTGCCTGATTGCCCCTAACCACTCTGTCTGCCAGCCTGCTCACCCCCAACTGCCTCCCACCGCTGGCCTGCTTGCACCCAAATGCCCCCCGCCAGACTGATCATTCCCACTGCCCCCCTGCTGGCCTACTGGCCCCCACCTCCCTTCCCCACTGGCCTGCTTGCCTCAACTGCCCCCCTGCTGGTATGCTTACCCCTAATGGCCCTGTCCCCCACCAGCCTGATCACCCACAACTGCCCTCCCTTCTTGGACTCTATCTGCCTCTACCTCGGCCCCGCCACCATGGCTTTGTCCAGAAGAACATCCAGAAGGTCTTCTGGAAGGTCTCCTAGTCTAATTAGCATATTACCCTTTTATTAGTATAGATAGAAACCTGGTGCACGGGTGGGGCCAGCTGGTTTTCCCTGAAGGGTGTACTGGATCAGGGTGGGGGTTCCCTTAAGGCATGGGGTAGCCTGGGTGAGAGGCCTGTAGTGGTTTTCAGGCCAGCCATGTCTCCATGGGGTGAGGGTCCCTGCTGGGGGTGTGTGGCCAACCTTGGTGAGGGGCTGAGGGCTATTTTCAAGCTGGCTCCTAACCGCTCACCTGCCTGCCTGCTTGCCTGATTGCCCCTAAACACTCTGTCTGCCACAGCCCCTTCAGGGTGGGGTTCCCTTCTGGGGAGTGTGGCCAGCCTGGGTGAGTGTCTCAGGGACATTTTTCAGGCTGCCCACAGCCCCTTCAGGGTGGGGGGGGTCCCCGCTGGGGGGCGTGGCAATCCTGTGTGAAGGCCTGATGGCTGTTTGCCGGCTGTCCACATGCCCTTCAGGGTGAGGGTCCCCACTGGGGTGCCTGGACAGCCTGGGTGGGGTGAGGGGCTGAGGGCTGTTTGCAGGCTGGCCATGGCCCCGGGCAACCCAGGCTCCCAGACCCTCCTTGAGCAGAGGCGACAGTGGCTGGAAGCAGTTATCTGGGATTTATTTATCTTCCATAATTGAAACTTTGTAGCCTTGAGAGGAGCCCACAGCTGGCCAGGGCAGGTGGGAAGCTTGGCTTCCTCCAACGCCAGGGGCAACTCAAGCCTGTTCACTCCAGCTCCATGGCTGCTGCCATCTTGGTTGGGTTTATTTGCATACTCGCTCCTGATTGGCTTGTGGGCGTGGCTTGTGGGTGTGGCTTGTGGGTGTGGCTTGTGAGTGTAGCAGAGGTATGGTCAATTTGCATGTTTCTCTTTTATTAGATAAGATAGAATAAACTTGATTAATTAGACCTGCTTTCTGATTTAGCTAAGTTTTTTCAAGCCCAGTGAAGCACTGCAACTTCTCTTTCAGGTAATTGTCAGCAACACAGCAGTAAATATGAACATGAAGCAGATTGTTATTGCAGATCATGCAGGGAGAACGAAGGGTGAAATATTTAACTGCAGCAGTGTTTGAATATATTCTGTGCAAGGAGAAAACCTGAAGTCATATTCAAGGTCAACCATTTCTTCTTTTCAGTTGGGTCAAGTTTCTAAGATTTCTAAATTTCTGTTTTCTGGCTAATGAAAAGACAATAGGGTTCCACCAAGTCTCCTATTTACATATTCCAGGACTTCTGTGAGGAACAAATGAGATGAGGCATGGGAAAATGTTTCACAGATATTTGTTTAAAGTGTAAAATGTTTCCACCTGGCTATAAAACAAGTTGTGTTCCTGGGCTGAATAAACTGAAAGGAGGCTCGTTGCTAGGGAGATGAAGCTGGGTGTTTCTCCATGATGTCATTACCTATATGAACACTTAGCATATTAGCTTTTTATAAATATAGATATACTATGTATGACCATTTTTATTAGTAAGTATGTACGTGTTATTTCATGTAAGAGGTAAATAATAATATTTAGAGAATCTCAAAATATTTTAGTAAACTACTTAAGATTACACAATAAAAAATCATGGACATAAGATTTTTTTCTCTCTATTTACTCAATGAAACACTGGGCATGTGACATTTTGTATAATTTGAGCCTGATTGGCTGTGCCAAGCTTAAAATCTAATTTCTAAAATATCATGGCTAAATTATCTAGAAATATTTAATACATATTTTCATATAAACTCCACTTAATATAAGATAGCAACAAGAGAACACGTAAAACTATTTGTAGTTTGGAAAATGATGCTTCTGATAATATTAAAATATAACTTTATCTTCTCACCTCACGACTTGAATACATTATTCTTTTAGTAGTTTTGCCTTGGAATATAACTTAGGTAAATAAATTGCATAGAGAACTCAAAAATAACAGCATTACATCAGCATTGAATATTAGTAGTATCAATATAGCACATTCCATTTGCTCCAATTATTAATATACTTTTCTTTAAAATCAATGATAAAATTAATGCTAAAGGAAAAATTTTAACCAAACTACTACTTTTTATTTTATTATGTTCTTTAGTTGCCTGTTTTTGAATACCTTAATTGGAAAAACATAATTTCATGTTGAATCAGAAATATTATTTTCTAAGACCACCAAATATAATGCAAAATCAAAGCATGTTACTTATTAATCAACCCTGTTTTAAGGTAATTTGAGCCTGTTAGATTACAGTCTAAGAATGTATGTTGAGCATGAATTTCCTTTATACATTATGAGATTCTGAAGAGAATTTCCATTTGTATAAGAGAGACAAAGCTTAGATTGACATGTTAGAAACAATAAAGCCACTGACCATGGAGCTGCAGCTCACACTACAGTGAAGAATAATTGACATAATTATATTTGAACCAATTTGACTGAATTTATTATAGCTTTCATATTCCCTGAAATGTTATACTCAATCTTTCAAATAATTATTACACACATAATATTTTTAGTTCTTATTTCACATGTACTGGATTTTTTTTTCAAAATATAAAAGACCTTCTCTTTTACCACTGTTTTTAATCTAGTGGGGGGAGTGAGCCAGCCTGCATTTGAACTCTAAATAACCCCCTCTCTTTATATTTCCATGAGGTGCTGCTAATATTTAGGCATAGGCCTGAGCTTTATCTCCACTTGTTAAAATATTTGTTAGTAGGCAGCAAAAGGAGAACTAAAAGTACAGTGCCAGTTTTATTAATATTGGGATCTATACCATTTCTGTCTCAGTAAGTGGCAATTGCCTTTTTATTTGATACAAAAATGTTATATATTTAAAGGGCAGCTGATAGTGAGGAGAAGAGTATTCTAAGAATTTTAAAGCATGGGAACAAATGTTTCATTTTTATATGAGGGAAGAGTATATATTTAATTTGCAAAGCCCATATGACCCAAAAATAGATTCTATAGGATTTTAAAATATGCCATTGTCACTCGTATTCTAACAGATTTTTGTATGATCAGAAAATCATTCCTCATGCTTCTGGTATATTTTAAGTCACTAATATATCTGCAGT
Source organism: Myotis nattereri (assembly GCF_964212035.1). Classification (NCBI taxonomy): domain Eukaryota; kingdom Metazoa; phylum Chordata; class Mammalia; order Chiroptera; family Vespertilionidae; genus Myotis; species Myotis nattereri. The sequence goes on along the minus strand of NC_138076.1, from coordinate 36,673,547 downwards.
AGCAGTGGTTATTTGGGGAAGGGTTATGGAATTTTTGTTAATAATTTTGTATTTATTTATTTTATTTTTTAAAATTTGTCTTTATTGTTGAAAGTTTTGCAGATATCCCATTTTTTAACCCATTAACCCTTGCTAGTCTACATCCACCCCAGGCCTTCACCACACTATTTTCTGTGTCCATGGGTTATGCATATATGCATATAAGTTCTTTGTTTAATCTCTCCCCACACATCCATCCACCTTCCCTCTGAGATTTGACAGTGTGTTTTATGTCCCTATGTCTCTGGATCAGTGGTTATTTTTAATTGCTAAGATTATAAAAATGTTTCTTCCACCACTGCCTCTGACCTCACAGCACTTCATTAGGAGAGGGTAGTGGAGAACTCAGCCTCACCAGATTTAATGGTATGTCTTTCAGTGTCAACCTTATGTGTGGAAATGAAACCACCTTTTTAATCATTTCCTCAGAAGTTTTATACTTTAAATCTCAAGGATAGAATTATTTTTTTTTTCCTGAATAGCCCTAAGTGCAAGATAGAGAGAATCAAATATTAAAAAAAAAAAAAATCACAGAAAACATACAGCTTGGTGGATGTATCACATTTTGCTTTGATCCTGATAGTTTGATCAATTGTTTTGTGATTTAGCATCCTATTTCACTTGTGAAAACAGTAAGAAACCATTAATGTCTGCCATTGCTCTTACAGAAAATAATAATAATGTTTAGTAATAGTTTCAATTTACTAAGCACTTCAGAAATGTCATATATTTTATGTAGCTTATTTCACTTGATTTTTAAAAGGCCATGATGCTCAGATAGTCCTACACAGATTTTAAAATTGAGAAAACAGACACTTAAAATATTTTACTTTTTCTAATTCAATGAGTTAATGAATGCCAAGGATAGATTTGAACCCAGATTATTCTAACTAAAAGGGCCATGTTCTTTGTGATACAAAGACCCTTTATTTAGAATGTGATCTCTATTTCAGTTTGAAACATAATGTTGAAGGCATTTCATAAGTAATGAAGGACTTGGACAATAAAGAAATCAAGCGTATTTGGATAACCATTTTGGAAAACTACTGATTTTTTAATCTCTTCAATGATGTAAATTTTCACAAATATATTTCTAAGTATTTTATTTAGATGTACTGATAATATGGGTTCTACGTTTAACAATGATACAATGCTTACTACGCTGTAATCCATATCTTTACAAAAGAAGAAGAAGAAGAAGAAGAAGAAGAAGAAGAAGAAGAAGAAGAAGAAGAAGAAGAAGAAACAATGATGAAATAATCATAAATAAATATATCAAAATTGAATATCATAATAAACAAACAAGAAATCTAATGAACAAATAAACTGAGAAATAAAATAGAATCAGAGGCTTAGAAACATGGAATAAACTGAAGAGACTCAGAGGGAAGGGGGAGGGGAGGGCTGAGAAGAAATTAACCAAATATCTTATCTGCATATTTGCATAACCTATGGATACAGACAATAGGGTGGTGAAAGCCTGGGGTGGAGTGGGAACCTGGCAGAAGGGGGCAATGGGGAGAAAAGGGGGGTATCTGTAATACTCTAAATAACAAAGATTTTAAAAAATTAAAAAAAAGATAAAATTGTTTCTGAGTTTTAAAAAAATAGAAATTCTCAACAATTTAAAAAATTCATATCCTGAATCATTTTTTGTTTTTTGAAAAATTTGAGATAATTTTCATATCTGTTTTAATCTTAATCATTTTATTATGTTTTTATGTTGCTATCAATGAAAAGTGGCTAAATCATATACTCCAATGGTTTGTGTAGCCAAAAGAGAAATAAAAGAACACAAAGAATTAGAATCCTAAGGAAATTGTGCAAATATACAGATTTTAATTTAGATATTAAAGGAATCTTTTTTCATATTTTAGGTTTTTTTTTTTAGAAGGTTTTTACCTTTATCAGTCTATACCAAAATATATGTCATGAAGGCAAATTTTAATTATGCAAGTATCTGTCCACAAATACACCCACAACCTTGCACTGGGATCAGATGAGGCTGAGATTTCAGTGGATTTACTTCATCTTGCAGAATTCTGTGTGTGAATCTAGGTTTGTCCCTTTGAAACCCATGGTGGTTTTTGTTTTTTAAAGAGGGCTGTAAAAATCCTACCTCATGGGAGACTGCAGAGGATAGCTGCAAACAATTTTGCATTTTTTGCAGTGACTGAGGCACCATAATAAATACAAAAGAAAAAAAAAACAGAGTATATACTTAGCAATAAAACAAACAAACAAATAAACAAAACTCAACTTGATTACTATGAATGTACAAATTATTTGTCTTTGGGAATAATAAGTCTACCGTTTTTAAAAATTATATCTCATAAAAAGTTCATAGTCTCAACTTCAAAAGTTATGCATAATAAATGCAAATATTTCTGGCAATATGAAGACTGAACTATGGTGCCAAGACATTCCAAAGCACTTTCTTACTATTGACTAGATCTTACTTAAAAGCTATTATAAAGTGGAGATCCTGATTTTGAGGCAATTGTACCTGATTTCTTTTTTGCAGTAATAGTATGAATTTAAACCTCTTTTCTTATTCTCTGAATACATTTTAGCTGTTTGAATTTAAGACATTAGATTTTCAGTCATGCATGTAGCTCCCTAACTAGTGCTTTATTAAGTCATTGTAAAAGTGTTTGCTGTTAGCTCTTATGTTACATAAAAGAACATTTGCAAGCACTTATTTACAAGTAACTTTGCTGTGTTTTAACAAACCTAATTAGCATAATGGCTCAAGCTGCTATTTTCCACATACCTTATGATGATTAGAGACTTCGGAGTTCACTTAATTATCATCATCCATTCTAGTGTTTTACCTTATTTCTACAGAAGAGATTATGCATGAAATTAAACACATATTAACAAAATCAACACTCACAGCGATGGACAACTACTTCAATGAAGGGGTAAATATACTGCAAATAGTCTTAATATCACTACAATTCTGAAGTTTTAGAGAGCTTTTTACACTAGCTGAGTTCAGCCATAGTGGTATGTTGGGTAGAACTATGGACCCAAAAGGAAATGAGAATAAACTGGATTTTATAGAACTTAAAATAACATAAAGTCAGATCTGGTTGCAAGGGAAGGGGCAAAAATAATACTGCCTCCAACATAGGATGGGCTATTCATGCACTACGTGACTACTACCTAATCACATCTACTGAGCATAGCACAGAGGAAGGACTTGGGCAGCTCTGTACTCAACCTCTCCCTACCACCACCCCTGTCCTACTTCAGGCCCCCACCATCTTTGGCTTTTATTCCAGCAAATCCTCCCAGCCTGTCTCCTGGTCACCAGAGTAATCTCAGCCCTTATCCTCAAATTGCATGCCCCACATTTGGACCCCAAATCCAAAAATGTAATTTCACAAATGATAATTTTAAAGTTTTTGGTGAGTGAACAAAAGTCTTAAAATCTTTGTAATATCCTATAGTTTGGGGGAAATTGTCTAAAGGATGAGGAGAAAGCCCACTCAGTAATTGACTAGACATGCAAAGGTATCTACCGGGATTTCATTCTTCACACACCTTCCCAGTTCCTTATTGCAGGAGATAGAAGAAGAAGGAACACAGTATGGTTATGATGATTGAGATAATTTTTATAAACAGTAACAAACTAATTGTTATTAAATTATAGCACTACTGTAGCTCAAAACATTTGCAATTGGATACTATTTAAAAATCTATAGAAAATATTATAAAGGTTATAATTCATTCAATATGTTCATTTATCACATCTGAAAAGTGACACTACAAATGAACTACCTTAATTTATTAAAAAGACAAATTTAAGATAGATCTGATAACATTTAAAATTATATTAAAATATTGGGAAATAAAGAATATTTTTTACAGTATATAAATTGTAAATATTTTTATAATATGTGTCTAAAAGTAAATATATAAATCTATTTTTTCTATCAAGTAAATCAATGCAGAAACTATTAAAATTATGTTGTCATAATTCATAACAAGTTAAAAAATTTTAATGGCAGAAAAACAAAAGGACAAAGAAGAGATTTTTACCCAATATTAATAATGCATATAGAATGGTAAAATCAGATAACATTCTAAAAATGAGAAAAGTCCCAACAAACTATTAGAAAAAAAAATATATTACTCAACTCAAAAATCTGTCAAAAATATAAACATGCATTTCACAGAAAAGTATGCAAATGACTAAAGAATTAGTGGCCAAGACAAAAACTATTTCAAATGAAATGCTGTTGTTTTTTGGAAGTTATTTAGGTATCCATTTAAATTTTAAATGTCCATAATTTAATAATCTACTATCCACAATGCAATGTTTCTAAAATTCTATCCTACATAAATAAAAGGATGACTACATTAGTGTATTCATTAAAATTAAAAAGAAGGTGAGATGGAGAAAGAAGAGGAAAAGGGGGAAGAAAAAGATAAACAGAAACGAATGAAAACCACCTAAAAACCCATCAGTAAAAAAGGGAAGGAATGGATGGAAGGATACACTGAATTTTGGTGCAACCATAAAGCCACACTTAGGTATGAATACAACTAGGTAAGTCTCCTTTGTTTACCATTTGAAGCTCAACAACATTGCGCACATCATACATTGAGAGCAGGAAGTGCATTGCTATATGGAAACACATACATGATGCCCACAACGCTGGTTATCTCAAGGTGCACAAGATGGGACAGGATAGAGAGAATGAAGAGAGAGCTTTGGTGATTAAAAAAGCCTTGAAGCAAGAAAGTCTTTTCTAAACATGACACACAGTAAGGCAATATAAAGAGAAATATTAACGAATTTACCTACTTGATAGATAACAACATCAAAACAAAATGTGACAAAAAAAATCTTAGTAAAAGTTAAAAATATAATAGACACTGAAAACTCTTTTTAACTCAGATGACAGGTAACAGCTTTTATCTCCATTGTATGAAGAATTTTTAAAAATCAAAAATAAATATAAATGATCAGAGAAACTCACTGGTTATGAACAGATAATGTACATAAAATAAATAGATATTTAAATCCCAGTACTATTTTTCCCAGATGTTAAGCTGTAAAGAGCTTAATTAAAGAATAGTTTTTCTGAAGCTAACAATCTATTTAAAAAAAATGACTGGAATGGCTTGTTTCATAAATTTTATTTAAAGTATTTGTAGTGCTTCAATAATTTGTGAATTAATAAATAAAATTATATTTTATTAGCATATTATTTAAAAAAAATTTTAATCCAATTTAACTAAATGCAAAAAAAATCATGAAGAGTCTTTCTGTAGGAAAGGTCCTGGAAGATTTACTGGGAAGATAAAAACAAATAAAATATAAGTTCTGTCTTCTCAGAACATAAAATACTAAGAGAGACTCTCTTAATTACATACCTATAATATAAGGTTAATTTGGGCAAATGCTTCAATGGAAGCAGAGGAAGAGGGTCCTATTTAGCTTTGGGGGGGAAAACCTCATAGTATGAAGTAGGGAATTTGCAAATGGAGCAAAAAGGAAAATCATCCTCCACAGTCTTTGACAGGCTGACATTAAGAGTAAAATGTTATTTGTTCAACAGTACCAGTAGACATTTACTAAAACTTTTAAAGTTTATTTTATTAGGGTTCTGTACTAGTTGGCGTTCTATCAGGAAAGTAGAAACCCCTGTAGCAATTTCAACAGAAACTGCACTTAAGCCTGGGAACTATGTGTGTGCAAGATTACTGGGAGGAATAAAGGTCAGGGGAGGCCACCAGTTTGCAACTGTCATTAAGAGAATCTGGAAATTGCAGACATTTCAGAAATTGCCCTGCTAGTCCCTGATGCTTGCTGTGAAAAGCAGGGTGTTTCACAGGCAAATGCCTGGATGCCGCTGCAAAACACCAGCACCCCTGAGAACCACTTGTTTTGCCCGAGTAAGAGGCCTACACAGAGACCAGGCAGAGAGGGACTTGAAGGGATTTAAGAATCTACTTCCATTTGTCCCTGAAGCTGGTGACCCTGGCAGCAATTTGCATATTTATTTACCTCTTGCTTGATTCCATAAATTGAGCCTTTTGCTTAAGTTTAGTTTCTGTTCATGCAGTCAGAGGAGTCCTCATTACTACACATCCCGTGGCCTTCTAGGCACTTTTCCTTTGTTAACAAAGACTTTCCCAACAAAGTGGTCCTTTCTCAAATTACTCTATTTTTCTCCTCAGTAAAGGGTCTCTGCTTCAGCTGTGGATATGGTGACATTGTCTATTCAGATGCAGTCACAAATCTTGTGTTTCTTGGTCTCCCCAATGTTTGTCTAATTAGCTTCAAGGGCAGCATGCTCAGTGGGTAACTTGCAGACCTCTGGGTGGCCTTGGGCATGTCAGTTGACTGCTCTAACTCCAATTCCTCATTTAAAATGGAGGTGAAATTATATGTATGGGTCTTGGTGCAGTAAATGCACAAAGCACATGAACTTTAAGTACAACCAGGATCACATCCCATTTGCCAGTTTTCAAGGGTGGAAAACAGCCTGGAAAGTAGTGTGAATATGATTGAGGACAAAGAATAAATAATCTTAGAAAACATCTGTCATCAAATATATTCTTTCTCTCCATACTTTCATAAGCAAAATTCTACCTCTTCATGGCTTAATTTATAATCTCCATGCTGACAGGCTCGGTTAAGAACATGAGCGACAGCCCAGCCAGCACAGGGAACCAGGTCACAATTCGATTCCTGGTCAGGGCTTATGGCCTGGTCAGGGCTCTATCCCCAGTAGGAGGCATGCAGGAGCCAGCCGATCAGTGATTTTCTCTCATCATTGATGTTTCTATCTCTCTCTTCCTCTCCCTTCATCTCTGAATTTTTTTTTAAAAAAAATGTTTTTTAAAAAAGAACATGATTGACAAAACCAGGGCTATTTACATCTTATTCCAACCTTTGGATTGAAAATGTGATTTTAGGGAAGCAGTTTACTTCTCATCTACATTTCAGTTTCTATGTATGCAAATAAGGGATTATAATAACTTCCACCTTGTGGTTTATTGTGAAGATTAAATTTATATGACATAGGAAAGATATTTAACAGTGACAAAATATATGGACAATGAATGGTGTCTATCAACCTCCTCACCCTCACCATCTTTATTAATTCACCTTAACATGTTTTAAAAATTGAACCTAAGTGATTTCTGGAAAAGAGGGAAACAGAACCACAAAAATATTGGGTTTATGTAATTTTTAATAGAGATGACTAGAGTTGATATTTTTAAAAAAATAGATAAGAGGGACAAATATTGTTCAGACGATTTCTATCTAACTCTAGGCTACTCATAAAAAATCACCTGGGGGAACTTCTGAAAACAACTTTTGAAAAGCAGCTTTTGTGCTGCTCCAAGTCAGTCCACTCCCCAGCCAACTGAGGCAGATCTCTAGAGAGGAGGCGCTGCTAGTACTTCCAAAAACGGATCTCAGGTTTGAAAATGACCCTAAGATTGACAGCCACTGACCTCAATCTCCTTTGTGTGATTCTCCCCCCCAAATTTCAAACAAAAAGAAAATGGTCCATGATCTGGTGAAAATACTAACAGGAATGTTGTCAGGGAACTGGGTTCTAGCTACATCGTGACCATTAACTCTTTCTCCTAAATAAAGCACAACTTCATCTCTCAATGTAAAAAAATATGCAATAAGTTACTTGGAAAGTTATAAGTACAGAGAAAAAGTTGTTACAATGGCTGATGTTTCAGATCAGCAAGTGCATGGCTAAGGAAAAAGGGCAGAAATGGGAGGTGGGGACTGTTAATGCCTCAATTATACAGGCACCTAGGGTGGGTGCCGGTACCCAGTCCTTATTTACTTTCAATGATACAATTGTTGCTTTTCATTTTTATTTGACTTGATAGGAGCGGAGCCTCCATGATAGAACACTGGAGGCCGGATGCACGAAATTCATGTAAGAGTAGGCCTTCCTTCCTCCGGCTGCTGGCACCAGCTCCCCTCTGGCACCCAGGACCTGGGCTTCCCTCACAGCCCCAGCTTCTTCCAGAAGGATATCCGGCCTAATTAGCATATTATGCTTTTATTATTATAGGTGTGCTCTCTGAGAAGATAATAACAACAAGCTGACTCAACTTGCTGAGTAAATCTAGATCAGGGTTCTCATGATTTATTATTGTCTCATTCTGTCATTATAAAAGGGTAGTGATGTAAATTATTAATAATGGTATTTGCATGTTAGCCTAACTGAGGAACATAATGTTGGTTCCCAAACAACAAGTTGTTATTTTAGGAAACCAGTAAGAGGAAAATCATCCTCAGGCTCTATAACATCTGAAATTCTGATATTTGGTATACCTTATTCTTAAGATCTAATTAGTGATTGTTCTCGTAAGTAAATTTCTCATCATAGTAAAACCAGTCTTTGGTTTTCTTAAGTAATCCTATCAACATAATTGGTCACAAGTAATGGTTTTAATTAAGAGAATACATTATAATATATGAAAACATCTAACAGGCATCTGGATTTTTCTCCTTTATTTTAGTCAGTGTTTTTTCAGGCTCTCAGATTAATATAATAATATAATATAATATAATATAATATGATATGATATGATATGATATGATATAATATAATATAATATAATATAGTATAATACTAGAAAATAAATATTCACACAAAAGTTTGAATTTATTTATAATTTAACTAATCTTTATATAGGTATCTACATTATATATATATGTATATATATATACACACACACACACGCACATATAAAATAAATATAGATGTGCATAAATATTTACAGATCTTAAATATTATAAGTATTGAGCATTTATAACTTTCTTTAATCCTTGTCGCTGGTTGTCATTTGGAAGTTTAAAATCAGTGTAAGAAATGAGAAGGGAAGAGGGCAGATTGACAAAGTGAAACCATGCGCAATGACCTGGCCACCTCATCACTCTTCACGGGCTGGTGTTTGGAGGCCTCACCATCCCCGCCGTTCCTTTAATGTCCCTTTTATTGTATCTCATGAGGCTCTTAGGTTCCCTTTCTTTGCAGGCCCTGAAGCACACGTGGAGACCTGAAAGGTATACGTTTTTCTCTGGATATTTCTCTTCCTCTCACCTTTCTCCAGTGGAATTACTGACTCCTTTTGTTGCTGACTTCTACGTCCAGAGGAAATCCACCTATTACATTTTATATCAAAACTTACTGTTACCCACAACCGATTATCTGTGATTTTAAAAAAATTCTCTGCACTGCCTGGCCGGTTTTGCTCAGTGGTTGAGTCTGGACCAATGAACCAGGAGGTCATGGTCTGATTTCTGGTCAGGGCACATGCCTGGGTTGCAGCTCGATCCCCAGTGCAGGCTGTGCAGGAGGCAGCCAATTGATGATTCTCTATCATCATTAATGTTCCTATCTCTCTCTCCCTCTACTTTCTTCTCTGAAATCAATAAAAGTATACTTTAAAGAAATGTTATCTGAACTAAAACATTTGCAAACTTGCAATGCAGCCACACAATAAACCATTTATGCAGATATTTTTGTCTCGTTACTCAGGACCCCCCCCCCCCCCGCATTCTTATAAATCAGGGAATATAAATTCTGATATCTTTAAATCTCAATTAGGAAAATGGAAAGAAGGTCAGAGACTTAAATTGGATAATGAGGGTTTCAGATAAGGACTGGAAGTTCTTCATGTAGATGATGCATGTACAGAAACATGGTCTAGTTCAGATGGCAGTGCTTTCAGATAAGAGGGTCACATAATCAACCTTGCTGGGAGTTAAATACAAATGAGGATAAAAATGCATTAAAAAACAGTTAAGCCTAGATTAGTAAAATGCATAGATAAGATAGAGGCTCAGCCATCTATTTCTTTTAATGAATAAACATCACATTTTCTTTACTGAATTTTACTTGAAAAACACAGCCCATATGCTGCTATTATATAGGATATTTCTCATGGGCAGGACCCAATGGAATAGAACCAACTTGGTATAAAAATGTGCTTTATAATAAATACTGAGATGTCATCTTACCATTTAGTTCTCCTGGGCCTTAGTAAAGTTATTCTTGATCCTCTGCCAAGCCCTTCACAATATTCTGAATTTTATTCAACATTGTATTTGTGTCTATTAGTTGCCAAAACTAGCTGTTTGGTTTAGTCTATTCAGTTAAAAAATTCATTCCTAGAAAATAAAAATGAGTCAGCTTTTTAAAATTAATTTTTAACCCTATCATTAGTTGTTCAAATACATTTTATTGGCTTTATAAAATCTTGTGTTTATTGAATTAAAGAAGGTCTAATTGCAAGAAAATAAACATATCCTATGTATTCTTTGAATTTGGCCTTAAACATTCATTTCTTATAACAAATCAGTCAGACTTATGTTCTATTTGTAAATATGCCTATATTTACAAAAATCATTTTGTAATTTATGTGATTAAATAATAAATTTACATTAAATATATTGTGTAAAATGATTTGCATAGCCTTAAGAAAATAGACTTTATGTAAATACTAGAAGCCTGGTACACGAATTCGTGCATGGGTGGGGTCCCTAGGGGAGGTGGGGGGGGGGCACGGGATGTGATCAGCCCTTCTGGTGGGCGGTGGAACACCCCTGCTGGCCCTGGATCCGGATCCATCCCGCTGATGTTTGCACTGGTTACCAGGAGCCACCTGGCTGCTGCTTTTATATCCTTTCTTCCTTGCAGAGCATCTGGGGAGGGGAAGCAGCTGTGGTGCCCGAGGCCGATTTCCAGGAGGCCGGCGGCACTGTTGGGATTGTGCTGGTGGTGCTTGTCCATCTGTGCCTGGCCCATTCTCCAGAGATTGGACCTATAGGAATACTGATGGAGTGAATGGCTGCTGCTGGGCTGGTGGGCCACCAGGATGGGTTTGTCAGCTGAGCAGTGCTCCTGCTGTGGGAGTGCACTGACCATGAGGGGGCAGTCCCTGCATTGAGCATATGCCCCCTGGTTGGCCAGTCGTTCTGGTCATTCTGGTCGTTCGGTCACTTAGGCTTTTATATATAATATATATATATATATATATATATATATATATATATATATATATAAGCTTTTTCATTACAGGTATATGCATATAAACATCCATATTATTTTGTATTTTAAATAGACGCTGTGGCAATCTTATCTATTTCACTATTTGTATAATATTATGTATCCTTTCCTACTAAGTTTGCTGTTTTGCTGGTGTGTGCTTTCTTAAGGTGGAGAGAAAAGGTTAATACCAGGTATATGAGCTTATGTTTACCTACCTATACTCAGAGAATTATCCAGTGAGATAAAAATAAAGTCTTGACTTTATGTTTAAAAATACAGGCAAAGAAAATTGTTTTATTTTATTCTCCAAATAAAATTGTAATAAGAAATATAAAAAAAACCTCTCCATAGTTTTCATTATTACTGCCTTCTCTCTTAGACTACTTAACAATGAGAGCCTAAGACAGGAATTCTTGTGAAAATGAGTTACTGAGAATGTGCTCTTGAGAGAATACAAGAGGGAAGAAGAGCACAGTGGAAACATCTAAGCAAGAATATGATCTCTCATGCAGTCTCAGTTCAACATGGTCTCATAAGGAGCTCTGTAGCATAGTATGCACCTTTCTTTGCCCTCCCCCCATTGGGGCAAGGGACAGAAAGCTAGCTATATTTCATTCTATTGGGTACCTTTGCATATCCATCTATCCTATCTAATAAAAGAGAAACATGGTAATTAGCATACGACTGCTACACTTCCCATTGGCTAATCAGGGTGATATGCAAATTAACTGCCACAACAAAGATGGCGGCTAATTTGCATACATAGGCGCAATGATGGGGAAAGAGGGAAGAATGGTGGCAGGCAAGAGCTGGGCCCCCCAGCCATTGATCACCATCAGAAAACCCAGCAGGCCAGGCGACACCCCCAGCAGGGGTGAAGGTGATCGCCATGGTGATCGGAGGAAGAGATAGCCGGGTGTAGGACCACCGGGGCCAGGGGTGCCGACCCGCCTGCGGCCCCCTGATTTGCGATGGCAAAAGGAGGGTCGGGGCCCCAGGCACAGCCGCACCGGCACCGGGTGCCCCTGTACCTGCAGTCCTCTGATCTGCGATCTTGAAGGGAGAGGTGGGGCCGCAGGCACGGCTGCACCCGGGGGACCAGGTGCAGCCTGCCTGAGGTCCCAGATATGAGATCATGAAGGGAGCGGCTGGGCAGCAAGCATGGCAGCATCCTGGGCACCGGGTGCAGGCCCAGGGTGCAGCCTGCCTGGCCATCTGATCTGCAATCGCGAAGGGAGGGGCGGGGCCACAAGCACGGCTGCACCCAGGGCATCCGGTGCAGCCATGCCTGCGGACCCTGGATATGTGATCACGAAGGGAGGGGCGGGGCAGCAGGCATGGCAGCACCCTGAGCACCGGGTGCAGGCCCAGGGTGCAGCTGTGCCTGCAGCCCTCTGATCTGCAATGGCAAAGGGAGGGGCGGGGCCACAGGCATGGCGGCACCCAGGGGGCTGGGTGCTGAGGTGCCTGTGGTCCCCTGATCTGAGATCAGAAAGTGAGGGGCAGAGCCACAGGCAGGGGAGATGGGGGCTGGTGGGGCGACCATAGAGGTCAGCCAGCACTCAGCCCCCAACCGGCTCTCCCTGGGAGTCTGGATCAGAGGGCGCTCTCCCTGGGAACCCGGAAATCCACCTCCCAGGGCAACTGCACAGAAATCAAGCCTGGTGAGCCATGGAGAGGGCGTCCTACCTGGAGGCCACGCAGCTTTTATAGTTGAAGTCGCCCTGGATGGAGGACTGGGGGTAGCAGGGATCAGAGTTGGCCAAGTCAGCCATGGAACCTTGGTCCCCGCCGAATGACTAGAGCACATGGACTTCAATGGTCCTCCGTCACTTGCTGAGCAGCAGTCAGCCTGGACCAGGAATCAAACCCAAAACCTGACAGAATGGAACCCAAACCTTTGCTGTGGCAGAGGAGCTCTGACCCATAGCAGGGGCCAGGGCACACCAGAGGGATTTTGTTGAGAGGCCCTGGCAGGCCGCACCCTGAGCAGTGGGTTAGAACCTCCTCCTGATACAGCAAGGTTGCAGGTTGGATCCCTGGTCAGGGCACAGACAAGAAGCAACCAAAGAGAGCACAGTAAGTGGAACAACACACTGATGTTTCTCTCGCTCCCTTCCTCTCTCTAAAATAATCAATCAATAAAAATGAAAATAAAAAATAAACCCTCTGGCCCTAACCAGTTTGGCTCAGTGGACAGAGCCTGTGGACTGAGGGGTCCTGGGTTCAATTCTGTCAAGGGCATATACCTTTGTTGCGGGCACATCCCCAGTAGGGGGTGTACAGGAGGCAGCTGATCGATGTTTCTCTCTCATGGATGTTTCTCACTCTCTATCCCTCAACCTTCCTCTCTGTAAAAATCAATAAAATATATTTTAAAAAAATAAAAATAAACCCTCTGGCTTGCAGAGTTGCTAAAACAGTTAGAAAGCAAAGTCTCATCCCTTCCTGTTCATTCAACAAATACTTCATATGCTCCTTCAATAATCACACTGGGAATGGGTGTTTGTTTGTTTTGGTTAATCCTCACCTGAGGACATTTTTGCATTGATTTTTTTATTTATTTATTTATTTTTTACAGAGAGTGGAAGGGAGGGAGAAAGACAGAAACTAATATGAGAGACATCAAATGGTTGTCTCTTGCTGAAACCCTGACCAGGGCCCTGGATTAAGCCGGCAACCCAGGTATATGCCTTCGATTGGAATCCAACCTGGTACCCTTCACTCTGCCTGCAGAAGCACTATCCACTGAACCAAACAAGCATTTTTTTTTTTCTTTTTAAGTCCTCCTCTAAGGATATGTTCTTTTCATTGATTCTAGAGAGAGAGGAAGGGAGAGGGAAAGAGAAAGAGAAACATTGATCAGTTGCCCAAGCAACCCACAACCTGTGTATGTGCCCTCACCTGGAATCGAACTCATGACCCTTTGGTGCGTGGGAGGACACTCTAACTACTGATCCACACCAACCAGGGCCTGGAGGTACAATGAGTTCCCTCAGGGGGAGTGCTGCTCATCCAGAAGCCGGGCTCATGGCTGGTGAGTGCAGCGGAGGTGGCAGGAACCTCTGCGGCAGCACTGAGGAGCAGCAAGCTGAGTGGTAGGGAGCAGCAAGCAGGCGGGCAGTAAGGAGTGAGGGGTCCCAGACTGTGAGAGGGCACAGGCCGGGCTGAGGGATTCCCCCACCCCCAGTGCACGAATTTCGTGCACCAGGCCTCTAGTATATATATAAAAGCCTATGTGACCATTGGACCTTTCGACCATTCGATTGGTACCTATGATACACACTGACCACCAGAGGGAGACACTTAACACAGAGGCATGGAAACATGGAACAGACTGATGAATCTCAGAGGGAAGGAGGAAGGGGGGAGGGCAGGAAGAGATTAACCAAAAATCTTATATGCATACTAGATGCCCAATGCACAGATTCATGCACCGGTGAGGTTCCTCAGCCTGGCCTGTGATGATCGAGCCAAAACCAGCAGTCCATCATCCCCCAAGAGGTCCCGGATTGCATGAGGGTGCAGGCCAAGGCACCCCACTGGTGCACGAATCCTTGCACCTGGCCTCTAGTTTTCATATAACATGTTGGTCTTGATTTTGTTTAAGTAAGGTTGAATTTGTTTCTGTTCTTAACTACCAAATGATCCCTAACTAAGCTAAATGGCTCAATAATTTTGGAAATACATGTTATGTGGTGCCAGATGTCTAAGTGGAATATAATGGCTGCAAAATAAATTTCTAAAGAAAGTTTTAATTTAATAATTTAGAAGAATGAAAAATTAAGGACATTTACAAATAATATAGGGAGATAATAGTATTTCACTTGAAGCTTGAAGTAAGGTAATCATTTTGATAAAGTTAATGGTTGAGAAGAAACTCATAGGCAGTGGCAGCAAAGAGTTGGAGAGTCAGAGAGATTTAATAATAAACAATCAACTGAAAATTACAGTATCTTTAAGTGTGCTTGTAAGAAATAGTAACACAGCCTGAGGAAATTAGTTGTAGCACCTAAAACAATCAATAGTCATTATTTGAAAAGAGCTCCTAGAAATAAAATTAATAAAAAGAAATACATTTTTTACAAAGAATGTGACTAAGTAAGCCATAAAAGAAATATTAGAGATTGTCAATAAACTTGTGAAAATATATTTCACTTCATGACTAATCAGGGGAATGAGTGAAAATTAAAGCAATTAGATACCATTTCTCTCCTATTGAAATAATAGAAAAATATAATTCTGCTATAATTATGGACAAAACAATATTATCATATAATATTATTGAAAATGTGAACTGATAAGTTTTTGCAATATAAATAGATAGCATCTATTAATATTTTAATTGTTCATAGCTATGATCCAGCAGTCTAACTTCTAAGCATCTCTCTTGAATAAAAGTATAAATATTCTTATCATATCTATGGTATATGATAAGAGAGAGAGAGGAGGGAGAGACACACAGAGAGAAGTTTAGTAATTAAGAAAGCACAATTGAAACCCTGACTGCTTTGGACCTCCTCCTTCTCTAACATGCCATTACACAATTATAATTGTAAGAAAATCACTTATCTGTTCCTCCTTAGTCACCCAACTCTAAAATTGGGATAAAAATAATATAGAACCAAAGGGCAGGCTGACAGCTTTGGGGGTGGACTGGGAGGGTAAATGGACTGAACAAAAAAGGGGAAAACATGAGAAGGAATTCATGGATGAGGACAACAGTGTGGTGATTCTCTGAGGGAGGGTATGGATAGAGGTGGAGGAGGGTAAAGGTGGGATAAGTGGTGATGAAAAAAATATTATATATATATCCAAACAAGCAAAGAAAATTATATACAAATATCTAAAAAGTATAATACAGTATAAATGCACAAAAATTAAATTATTATAATACTTGTAGTTACAAGCAATAGAAAATAATTTAAATAGTCATAGAAACATCCTATATAATAAAAGCCTAATATGCAAATTATCTCCTCTACCAGGAGTTCGACCAGGATTTCAAACAGGGGGTGTGGGTGGCGGCGGCGGTGGTGGAAGCCGTGGCAGGCGGCCAGGGGAAGGGAGGTGCCCCAGCTGGCTGTCACTAGGGATACTACCCATGCACGAATTTTGTGCACTGGGTCTCTAGTGATTTAATAAAATATAGTGGCATGTTCTGAAGCCATTTAAATTAAAGACATGGATAGATGTATTTTCTCAGACAGATTTTGTTTAGCTAAAGTAAGAATCAAATTGCATAGTAAATCTCATAGCACAATTCCATTTTGGTAAAATAAAATGTATACACATGTGTATACATATTTACATATATTTATAACCAGTTTACAGAGCACTTTCACCTCAAGGAAAAAACTATCAAATATTCTTATTTTTTTCCTATTCTTTCATACTTTTGTCAGAGTTCAGTCCTGAAAAGAGAAGTGACTCTTGTTATTCTAATTAAAAAGGTTTTAAATATAGGGAAATAATAACCTACATAATTGTTGGGCTAGAAGAGAAACAAATAAGAAACATTGCCGGAGTCCATTCATTGTCTTCACTAGCTGAGTTTAGACAGAGACCCCCCAAAAGCTAGTAGCCCTTGAAAGTCCTAGTAAAGATCAGGGCTTGAAAGTCTTAACAAAGGTCAGGGCTGTGCACCACCCAGTTAATCTAGGAACCACTCAGTTACTTTAGGTAATAATAGTTGAAGCATCCCCACCTTAGTTCCCTTAATTCCTTAGATACTTATGTAGATTCTTTTTTTTTTTTTTTAAATATATTTTATTGAGTTTTTACAGAGAGGAAAGGAGAGAGATAGAGAGTTAGAAACATCGATGAGAGAGAAACATCGACCAGCTGCTCCTGCACACCCCCCACTGGGGATGTGCCCGCAACCAAGGTACATGCCCTTGACCGGAATCGAACCTGGGACCTTTCAGTCCGCAGGCCAACGCTCTATCCACTGAGCCAAACCGGTTTCGGCAAGATTCTTGTTGATTATTGTTAATCAGATACCCTGCCTACTCCCAGAAAACTATTGATGAGCTAATCAGATACTTAGTCTACTCCTGGAATTTGTCTGCTGATCCCTGTGTCATTGAAACCTCCTTACCCTAGGGCTACACCAAACAAACCTCCTCACCCTAGGGCTACCCTAGACCAAATAAAAGGTTGGAACGGCCTGAGCATCAGTGGAAGTCTTTCGGGACTTGCCCGCCTGGTCCCCCAATATTGCAAAATTATCTCGTGTCTTTTTCTCTCATTTGTTGTCCGGCTCCTCTTTCAGATACCGAACCCTACTCCACACAGAACGTGGAGGGAGTCATACTCGACAAAACATGCTACTTGAATTCATAAAATCAACCACTCATTAACAGGAAAGCTGCCATTCAGTAACACATCTGCCAACAACAAAAAAACAGGTGATTTCTCTGAGTTCTCCCACAAAATGTTGCATGATCAGGGTGCTACCTGCAGAGAAAGCTGCTCATAGCCATAGCTATACATTAATGGCCTCTCTCACCTCTTCTTCCAAATCTCAAGCAAGTGTCTTTATTTCTCGAATTTAACCTCTAATGTACAAGGATGGGGGCCTTGAGAAATGCACATTCCCAGAGTTGGATGCTGCAGAGAGTATAGAAATGGGTGGCAGTGATGCTAAATCAGAAACAGAGAACCTGATGCAGCTGACACTTTTCCATCACCACATAACACACACACACTCACACACTCACACACACACACACACACACACACACACTCACACACATTTTCCATTAGCTTTTGCTGCACAAAAGGTCAACCCCAAAGGGAATGTATGAATTCTCATTCCCCAAGTTTCTGTGGTTTGGTTGGCTGGGTCCTCTCTTGGTTTCACCTGTGCTCATTGAAGCAGCTACATCTAGCTGGAAGGTGGCCTCACTTACATGTCTGTCAGTTGCTATTTGCTTTTAACTGAGGACAACTGGGTTCTCCTTCATGTGACCTCACATTCACCAGTCACTCAGAACAACGTCCTTTAAGACCAGCCATCGAATGAGTGAACATGGAGGTTATAGGTCCTTTGAAGTCAGAGTTCCAGAAGTTGCAGAGACAATCAGCTGCATTATGTCATGTCCCAGCAAGTCACTGAGCCAGCCCAGATGGCAAATTCATTTGGAAAAGAGGTGTGCAATCTGGGATCATAGAAATGTGTGATACTATTTTGTAATCTACCACATATTACTACCCACAGTTAACTATCCATAGCACAACAACAACAATGCTATCATCCTAAATTATAAAATTATGTTTCATACCAGCACATTTATGTTTCATACCAGCACATTTCATACCAGCACCCTAACCCTAAAATGAGGAGATCCATAATAAAGAGAGAAATACCCTATACATTATTCAGTCCTTTTTTGAGTCATTTATCGTTGTTGAGTGTTTACTTTGTTCGGATAGTATAGAGGGGAAATAGGATGAGTATATGCATGAAAGAATGAATATACTTCATTGAAAGAATTCAACTTCATTGTCTTCATTTCTGTAGCTGGTATTAAGGTCATAGTTAGAATTTGCAGTTTTCTACTTATACTCCTCATTGCATGGTCTGTTTACATTCAGTCAACAGTTCTATGAAGCCTTGAAGCCACTGTATTAACAAACTTTACTTAAACCTCTAATTCATGATATCTTATGTTATTGTACCAGTCTGGGTCCGGTCAGGACCCACATGGTGATTTAAATAGTAGAGGTTTCAACAAATCACTCTCTCTGTATATAGGCTAATATGCTAAGTCTCCCTCCACCCATCCAACTGGTCCCTATAACGCACATTGATCACCAGGGGGCAGATGCTCAACGCAGGAGCTGCTGTGATGTGCACAGGCCATTTACAGAGAAATGGCGCCACAGACCTGACACCAACAAAGCAACATTCGGTTTCCCCCAAGTGGGACACAGGCCCCGCCACCACCCCAGAGCGACAGCCCCCCAAATCGCAACTGACACTGCCGAGACCCCATGGCCAGCCTGTAAATGGTCACTGTGGGTGCCAGGTAATGATGTCATGTAGCAATGCCTGGCTTCCTCTCCTTAGCGACTAGCCTCCTTGCAGTTTCTTCAGCCCAGGAACACAACTTGTTGTATAGCCAGATGAAAACATTTACACTTTAAATGTCTGTGAAGCATTTTCCTGTTCCTCATCTCACAGAAGTTCTGGAGTAGGTAGATAAGAGACTCAGTGGAATCCTATTTCCTTTGCATTAGCCAGAAAATGGAGATTTAGAAAACTTAGAAACTTGACCCAGCTGAAAAGAAGTAAGAAATGGTTAACCTTGAAAATGACTTAAGCCGAAACCAGTTTGGCTCAGTGGATAGAGCGTCGGCCTGTGGACTGAAAGGTCCCAGGTTCGATTCTGGTCAAGGGCATGTACCTGGGTTGCGGGCACATCCCCAGTAGGAGATGTGCAGGAGGCAGCTGATCGATGTTTCTCTCTCATCGATGTTTCTAACTCTCTATCTCTCTCCCTTCCTCTCTGTAAAAAATCAATAAAATATATTTAAAAAAAAAAGAAAAAAAAAGAAAGAAAATGACTTCAGGTTTTCTCACTGCACAGAATATAGTCAAACACTGTTGCAGTGAAATATTTTACCCTTTGTTCTCCCTGTGTGATCTACAATAATAATCTGCTTCATATTGATATTTACTTCTGTGTTGCTGACAATTACCTGAAAAAGAAGTTGGGGTGCTTCACTAGGCTGGAAAATGTTAAGCTACATCAAAAAGCAGGTCTAATTAAGCAAATTTATTATATATATATATATATATATATATATATATATATAATTTATAATTATATATATATATATATATATATATATATATATATATACTCACACACACACACACACACACACACACACACACACTGAGTGGCCAGATTTTTATGACCACCTGACGTTTATAGGCAAAATAGTTATAATTTCACGCTGAAGTTGCTAGAGGGCCAGACCATTATAAATAGGGAAGCAGGTTGTTTACCACAACAGTAGAAGTAATTTTTTTTCTGAAGATATGGGTAAACAACGTGATTTAACAGCCTTTGAACGTGTGTTATATATATACACACACTATATATATAAAAGGCTAAGTTGACTAGCACATGCATGATACATATAAAGCTTTCGCTGATGCCAATTGCATGCATGTGTTTTCATCTGTCATTGTCGATCATGAATTTGCTTAACACTTCTATTATAGAGAATGGTTAATAGTGATATTAAAATATTTTTTCTAATTAATTTCCTTTCAATGTGCATGAATCTGTGCACCAGGACACTAGTCATACATAAAAAGGGAGTAACGATAAGATATAAGGTACCCTGGGACTGATGGAGTGTGCCCAAGGATGGATAATCTTGGCAGTAACCCTCCCCACTAAGGCTGGGCTCCGACCTCACTGGAGAAGTTGGAGTTGCAGAACAACAAAGGGCAGTGATTCTGCTGGTTGTCCCAGAGCAGCATTGGTCTGTAGCTGCTGAACAAGCAGGAAACATCCTCTGGGACCCAGGTGAGCCACAGTGAGAGTCCTGGCCCACTGCAGTGCAGAGGGGCACGTGTGTCAGTGGAGGAGTCGGGGTATCTGAAATGGGCAGTGTTTACTTCAGGATGGCTGCCGTGTTGGATAGGCCTCAGGAGAAAGACTTGTAGGGAGGGACATGCAAGCAAAGACAGTAGGGCACCAGTTTGGGAAGGAGCCTAGAGCAGTGTTCATGTCAAGTGGAACCTGGGAAGGTGAGCACCGTGCTGGCCTGAGACTCTCAGTTACACCCAGGCATTCTAAGCTGTGCTGGGGCAGAGCATCATCCCCCTACCTCCTACCTACACAGTAGCCACCCGGACTAACAAGAGACGGGCAGAGCATCATCCCCCTACCTCCTACCTACACAGTAGCCACCCGGACAAACAGGAGACTCCTCCTCTCCTTCTATGTCCCTCCAGCCCCCTCTACTGAGAGTGCTTATTATCATGCCCACATAAAGGAGACGTGCTTAAAGGAATCCCATCCAAAGCCTACTCTGAAAGGACGTATTTGGAGACGAAAGCCAATAAGTTGATAACTGCAAAGTTATGTGAGATGACAAATTACTTTTACTCAAACCATGACTAGCGAGGATTGCCACTGTCCTATACTATTCAATATAAAAACATCCTGAGTATATGAAGAAATGTGTCCCAGGTATAATTGATAACTAATATTGCAAAACTATTTGTCAAGTTTTGGTTTAAAAAAAGAGTAGAAATATATAATATACAAATCATTTAAATTGAACTTATTGGGATGATATTGGTTTGCAGCACCATACAGGTTTCAAGTATACAACTCAATAAACGTAATCTTCACACTGCATTGTGCACCCTTAGCCCCAAGCAAAGTCTCTTTCCATCCCCATTTTCCACCCTTTTGCCCACCTCTACCTACCCCCAGTACTTTATATAATTTTTAATTTATATTTTGGCCAAAATGTAAATAATTTTCCAATAATTTAAAAAAATGTATTAAAAACTGCAAATACTAATTAAATACAAAGTAATTTTTAGGAAACAGGATACAGGCACAAACAATGGCTTTTAATGTCAGGAGAAACTTAAAAACTTTAATTTAAATTGTTATTGTCATATGCTATACTCTCACCATCATTGTCTATGTAATTCAATTCTTGTAGGATGTTTCCTTTCTGTCTATTTTGCTATTTAGTATTACATACTTTTGATACAAGGCCAAATGAAACAAAAAACGAAAGTTTGGATAATATTTTATCAAAGTAGAATGTTCGAAATAATGAATGCTTCTTTTAAAAAATCTCAAGACATTTTATCTAAAGATAAAATTATCAAAGTTCTCATGTTATGCTGTCTAGTTTTGAGGTCTCCCTACCCAATAAAATATTTTGGTTCTCTTACATTATATTATGAAAGATCTCCAACAAAAATTGATAAGAAAGATTCAAAAATTTTAGAATACTATGAACTTAAGCTAAGAACTCATATATCTTATATTATTGCAAGCAGGGACAATGAAATTTCCTCAGAGGAAAAATGGGTGTAATGTTTCATTTATAGTATCACACTAAAAATATGTACAGTAATATTTTAATGAATGAAGCATCGGGGAGTTCAAGTATCCCTTGAAAATATCAAATTTCTGAAACTGCTATTCACATTTGGTGAAGAAAATGTAATATCAGCATCAATACTGAACTTAGAGATAATATATGTCTAATGTGACTCTGTATTTAGGAAACATAATGGCATGATTATATGCTTCATCACTTCACATTTTAAGAATATTCTCTTTTAGAAGTCTAGCATGAGCATCAAACAGAATATAATTTTTATCAGCTTTCTGTAAATAAAAATGAATGCATGATTTAAAGAATGAAATTATATTTACCATTAGAATTTTACATGAAGGATTTTAATGACAAAATACAAGAAGCATGATACTTTTAAAGTAATATAACTCATTCTTGAGTTCCATGCATCCAATTCCCTAGGGTTTGGATTTTTATCCAAAAATAAATTAATGATTACATAATTTTTATTGATCAGAAGGAAGACCTTATATATTAGCCAAGATTGTCCTAAGAAATAGAATGAGTTTTCTCACTGTACAGGTTTTCTCACTGTACAGAACATAGTAGTCATCTGCCATCTGCAAGCTAGGAAAGCAGAAAGCCAGTGGTGTAATTTAATCTAAGTTCCTTGGCTTGAGAACCTGGAACACTGGTGTCTGAGGACAGGAGAAGATGGATGTACCAGCTCAGAGATCAAACTCACCCTTTCTCTGCCTTTTTGCTCTATTAGGCCCTTAGTGAATTTGGATGATGCCCACCCACATTGGTGAGGAAGAGCTTTGCTCAGTCAAATGTTAGCCTCTTCCAGAAACCCCCTCACAGAAACACCCAGTGTTAATGCTCCACCAACAATCTGAACGTCCCTTTATCCAATGAAGTTGATCTATAAAATTAACCACCATACTTTGCTTTTATGTACTTTCTTATAATAAATGTCTAACATTTTTACATTTATATTTTTAGGCAAAGTTAATATTCCAAAAGATAAGACTGTTTATGTAAATAAGATATTTAACCTTTTTAAAAATTTATTCTTTTCTTTTTTTTAATTAATTTTTTTATCTTATTTATTATTTTTTAAAAATATATTTTTACTGATTTCAGAGAGGAAAGAAGAAGAGAGAGATAGAAACATCAATGATAAGAGAGAATCATTGATTGGCTGCCTCCTGCATGCCCCCACTAGGGATCAAGCTCACAACCTGGGCATGTGACCTTGAGTGGAATCAAACCCAGGATCATTCAGTCCTCAGGCCAAGGCTCTATCCATTGAACCAAATCAGCTAGGGCTTTCCTTTCCTTTTTATTGTTTGTTTGCTTATTTGAGTTTGGCTATCCACATTTACTGCTCTTTCCAAATACGCTGTGTAGTTTCATACCCCCATTTATTCTTAGATAACTCTCCATAATGAAGTTTAAGACATGACTAGAGTTCATTATGAAGACTATCTCTTAAAAATTAGATCCTGAAGAATATATTTACAATGGTATTATGAGTCAGGTCTTTAATGTTGTGAGTAAATTAAATTACATGTATTCAAATCAACAATATATAAGTAATAGTATGTTTAAATTGAGTTTCTGATTTTTTCTTGGTTTCCACGCCTCTTTTACTTGATCAATAAGGTCTGTTAGTCAACAAGTTCTATTATCATCTTTCTGTCATTTTTGATCCATTACTATTGCAACTTCCAATAAATTGTCAGCAATGTCAGTATTGTGCCTGGTTTTGTTTAACCCTTCACCTTCTTGACTGACATTTTGATAGTTACCTAAGGCTTTGTTTTTAATGAGCAGTAAAAATCCTTTGACTTATTTGGAAAGATCTGGTCTGGAAGCAAAATACACTAAAAAGTAATTTTAAACCCTTAAGTTCAAGGATGACATAAATCATTTGCCCAGTATAGGATGTTATGTTAAGTGTTGTAAGATGGGGGGTAGCAAGTGGGGAGCCCAAAGGTTGGGACCCATAATTAGAAATGCAAACTGTGAATGGAATTTAAAAAGGCAAAAATCTACTGTCACACTGCCAATGACAGACTGAATTTGAGCACAAACATTTTAAATGCTGAATATGTATTCTAATCTCCATAACTATAAATGAGTTTGCACATTTAAATTATACTTCATCTTACTTTTGTATAATTTGTGTGCACTAGTATTCATGGATTGCAGTAAGGAATAACCATGCTGATCTGTCAATTCCTGAGGATCTAGAATGCCTATGTGGCCCTAACCGGTTTGGCTCAGTGGATAGAGCATAGGCCTGTGGACTGAAGGGTCCCAGGTTCAATTCCGATCAAGGGCATGTACCTTGGTTGAGGACACATACCCAGTAGGGGGTGTGCAGGAGGCAGCTGATCAATGTTTCTCTCTCATCGATGTTTCTAACTCTCTATCTCTCTCCCTTCCTCTCTGTAAAAGATCAATAACATATATTTTTAAAAAGTTAGAATGCCTATGTGACTGAACTAAAATGTCTCTGCAAAAAAATGTAAAACTAATGGGGCCCCTGGTCAGTGGTGAGTGTCAACCTATGAACCAGGAGGTCACAGTTTAATTCCTGGTCAGGGCACATGCTATGGTTGTGGGCTCAATTCCCAGTTGGAGCTGTATGGAGGCAGTGGATCAATGATTCTCTCTCATCATTGATGTTTCTCTCTCTCTCTCTCTCTCTCTCTCTCTCTCTCTCTCTCTCTCTTCCTCTCTGAAAAAAAAAAAAAGACTAATTAGGCTAGTGGTTACATATAGGATGGGGCTAAGTAGGTTTACAGTTATTTGTATGGAAATAATAACATGATTATTAATAAATAATAATACAAGAATAAGCTCAGCTTGGCATACTCACAACTATAAACCTATTTCTGCCCCATCTTGTCTATGAACTTAGAACTGATTAGATAGTTTAGATTATTGACCAGCAATTGACTGATAGAAGTTAGGATAGTTGTTCTGGAGAGGAGAAATGAGCTTTTTTTGTATATGTGGGTTGGGGAAGTGGGGCAGGTGACCAAAGTAAACCAAAAGAATAAGCAAACAAAGAAAACTTAAAAATACACTGTATGAGACTCAGTGTATGGTTATAGTTGGCCTTATTTGGGTTATTAATAGACATTCATAATCATTAAATAATAACCAAATTTGTGAAGTAATGTGTTCACTAAAATAAAATCCATTGGGATATCATGTGAAAATGATTTTGTAAAATGGCAGACACACAATTCTATTATGCAGTTTAAATAACCTCAGGGTCTCAAACAGGGGAAGAAAAGAACAAGAGAGCAACTTCAATTTCTTATTAATAATATATTACATTTGTAGAGTAATTTTAGTTTCAAAGACACTTTTATTTTTCTCATTTGATACTCATTCAAATCCTTCCTAATAAGTGAGACAAGTATCGTCATTATTATTATTATCTTCACCATCCCTCTTATTTTCAAAAGTATATGGTAATTACTGAGAAATTAAGGATGTCTTTGAGATTAGTAAGAATGGTGCTGTTATTAATATAGAGAGTAGATATTTAAAAAGGTTCAAAAAGGGTTAGATTACTTTTTTGTATATTATCATACTATTTCTAAATCTAATTTGGCAATTATAATTGAGAACAAGATTACAAATTTGCCTTGAGAATTCTTAGTGGCCCCATAAATCGGTATATTTTTTCCATTGGTTCCAACCATAAATGAAGGGAAAAATGCCCTTAAATGCAACTGCTAAATTTATACTGAGATTATTATAATTAAATTGTATTGAAGATTGTGACAACATGGATGGATCTTGAGAGTGTCATGCTGAGTTCAATAAATCAGATGGAAAAGGGCAAGAACCATATGATTTCACTCAAAAGTGGGATATAAAACAGAAAGCAACAAGCAGGCAAACAAACTCACAGACACAGAGAACAACAGTATAGTAGCCACCAGAGAGGAAGGAGATTGGGGGGGGAATGAAGTAGGTAAGGGGGCGCAGTCAAATATATGGTTATGGTGATAAAAGGAGGCTAGACTTTAGGTGGTGAGCACAAAATACAATTTCCAGACTATGTGTTATAGAATTGCACTGATGTTACCCCGATTCTTTTAATTCAATTTAAAAAGTGCATTGGAATTGTAGTTTTCTTTGAGTAAAATAATCTAAGAATATTTAATAAAACTGATAACAGTATGTGTGTATGCCTGGTTCCATAATAACTTTTATTAATAAAGCTATCTCTAATATTCATTTAAATTTAAGATTTGAAAATATTTCATATTCATTTCTAATTTTAAATAAGAAAACACTATCTTTATACATAATTCCTAATTTACCTATTTCACAATTAAGTCCTTATCAATTATATCATAATTAATAGAAAATTTTATTATACTAAACTTAATACGATCTCTGTGGTTAACTCATACTCTGATGTTTG
Organism: Myotis nattereri; assembly: GCF_964212035.1. Lineage (NCBI taxonomy): Eukaryota > Metazoa > Chordata > Mammalia > Chiroptera > Vespertilionidae > Myotis > Myotis nattereri. The sequence continues at coordinate 36,646,925 of NC_138076.1, read as the reverse complement.
TGCTCACATTTTTAATTGCAGTGTTTATTTAATTTTTCAGTCCAAAACCATTGACTTAAGAGGAGCCATACATTATGAGGCAGAGGACGGAAGACAAATGCCACAAAACATCAATACTGGAAAATTCATGTGGAATTTGACACAACTCCAAATCCTATCTAATAATAGACAAACATGGTAATTGACCATACCTTCGCTATGACTCCCATTGGCTAATCAGCACGATATGCAAATTAACCGCCAACAAAGCTGGCGGCTAATTTGCATACTGCAGGCAGGGCAGGACAGCGCCATCCTGCCTGCCCTGCCGCCATCCGGGGCTGCCATCTGCGACCTGGGGTGGTGGGCGTCTGTGTGCGACCCAACTCGGGGCAGTGCCCCAACCCCCAGATTGGGCCTGCCATGTGCGTGACCCAGGGAGTCAGGGCAGACACCGAGGGATCGGGCCTGCCATCTGCCACCTGGGGAGCGGGCCTAAGCCAGCAGGTGGTTATCTCCCGAAGGGTCCCAGACTGTCTTAGGGCACAAATGGGGCTGAGGGACACCCCCTTACTCCCCCACTCAGTGCACAAATTTTTGTGCACCGGACCTCTAGTATGTAATAAATGTCTTAGTGATTTTCCCCTATAATCTGCTATAATAAAATTATTTACAAAGTTTTGAGAATTAAATGACATCATTGTGTGTTCAGTGAGATTATGGTAATCTTGGAACATAAAAGCCTCACAAATTCTAGACTCATCTTCTGACTAAAGGACTCATACCCATCCAGTAACATCATAGCATTTGCCATACAAATGAGATAGTGGAGTCTCCTATGCTTTTTGTAAAATGGAAGATTCTAAACAACTGTATTCCAACCCAGTCACTGCTTTAGGTGAGGCAGGTAGGACTATTCTATTAAGAACTGCACTGTTTACCTTTGTGAGCCAACCTTTTCTCCGTGGCTGTGAAAAGACTTAGAGCAGAGGAGTCCGCCTCATACAATTTTCTCTTGCAACACAAGGCTCTTAATACATACTGTTTACTAAGGTTAATATTGTTTAAATTTGTATTAGACAATCCATTTACAAAGCAACTAAATGCTGATGAGCACAATGTCTGCATTACATTAAAACTGTTAATTTGCGGCAGTAATAATTTAGGATTTTAATTATAAGCTTGAAAAGCAGATTTAGAAATGCAGTTGGCACAACTAATGTTAATTTGTCCTTTAATGTTTATTGAAACCAATATATCCAATGTAATTACAGTGCATGTCAAATAACCTATTTTATTTTTAAATGCATGATCCCTTAATTTGCTTGATTAAGATGACTTAGCATCTGTTAAGATTTTGTTGTGTCATTTTTGTAGATTTTATGTTACTTATCAGAAATAAGAGATTATCTAGACCATTATCTTCATTGATTCCATAATAATTTTTCTGATGTTTATTCTTTAAGTTTCTCACCATGTTGTTCATCATCATTTTCTCTATGCTCATGACATCGAGGGCCATGTAATGTCCACCTCACTAAATACCACAAATGTTTCTGAGAATCAGATGTGTGTGATCATAACAGACATGAAATCAATGCCAAGCATACAGTCTCTGGCTTCTCAGTAGCAGCCAGCACAATTTTTTTCAAGCATTTTTCTTGATGGAGACTCAGTAGAATCTGTGCACATAATTGTATATTTTAGTGCTCCCTGTAAAGTCTCATTAGAACTCAAAATATCATTCATGTCATTTGTATGAACTATTTCATTCTAATTTTTATTATTAAATATTATAATCTCTGACATGTATATAAACAAAGTCTTCCCTTCAAACAAAACATGAACATGTTCTAACAAATTTAAGTCAGAAAGCTTTAAAGAGTGTCAAGTGCTTCCACTTAAAATGTGTCTTCCAGTTTTATTTGTTTTTGCTTACAGTTTTTCTACTATTATTAATTTTCTTTAATAGTTTTCAGTGTCATAAAAATAATTTATGGTTATTCACCTTACCTTCACTCACAAAAGAAATAGTCTCTAAAACAAGTATAGTACTAATAGTTTATTTTAATTGGATCAGTTTAGATAATTTATGAATATTCTACAATCTTTGGAGTGACCTTTAACAAGAATTTATCAGTCAGAGGATCAGTTAGATAAGTTTGGATAGCTAAATATATTATGTAAATAATTATTTAAAAGAAGAAATTATTTAAAACTAATGGGTGTTTTGTGAAGTTGTTTAAAATAAAATCATAGTTGGAGAAAAATAAGCTTACAATAATTAATACATGTTTTCAATAACTATATCATAAAAATGAAATAAGATAAGTGTAATTTGAGGTAAAGTACACTTTACTTGAAATAATGAGTTATTTTATAGAGGATAGTGCTGTCTAAGTATGCTAGTGATTGTCAGTTGAGCTGCCATTCAATTAACGCTTTTAAAAAAATGTGTGCCAGAACATTTTATTTTAGATTTGTCCTAGAAATAGCATGGGCCTAACATTTACTACAAAATGAAATAATATGATGTGACCATTTTTGCAAAGCACCATGGGAGCTGCTACACACAGAAATAAAAGAAGAATAGCACAAGAGATTTAAGATATACTGTTGCTCCTTACTCTAAAAAGAAAGACTAGATTTTGCATACTTTACCTTAGAAATATTTTTTTTTTCAGAGAACTCAGGTAAGTTCATTGAATACAGTAAGACTTTCCATTTATTAATTATTTATTTGACCAAATGCACATGCACACACGCACATATGCACACACATGCATATACTTATCTATTTTGGATTAATTAGGCTCTAGTATAAAAATAATATGAGGGCTCATTTATCATATATGTAATACTATTGCGTATACTATAGAGGAGGTATGGTATTAGATGATTCGTGAATATTAACCTCAGTGATGGCAGTAATCTTTTAAGATAATTATCATTAGTTTCATTTTATGTGTTAAGAAACTAAGATGTAAGGGATTGTGAGACTTGCCTAATTGAAGTACTGGAGAGGGTGTTGGCTTAGTTTCAGTTTCCATATTTTATCCATTTCCATAGACCTTAGAGAACTTTGATAAATATAATCACAGTATTATAATTTTAAAGTAGTGATTATGGCCATGTTTTCTGAGCTTAACTAGGATTCATTTCAATTTTCATGTGAATGTACTAAATAATAAATTATCTATAGAAGCAAAACTTTATTTTTACCATTATTCTTAAAAAATGCTATTACATTTGGAATCAATTTGTATTTCCCAATGCAAATGTAATTTATTTTAAATGTACGATGTTTTAACAAATCCTAAGACCAAACGAACAGGACACTTAGTGCTTCTCTTAAAACACAGCTATGTACACACTAGAAATGCTCACCAGGTAAGTTTGCTTCCTTTTTATGTAAAATGGAAATTCACACAATATGTGAACTATATTTTACATCCCCAGACCCAAAATCATATGGACTATTTTAAGTTTATTAAAGCATATTAGAATCCCTCTGCTTATATTAATGTGATGAACTAACCCCTGTTTGTATATGCATTCATGGTGAGAAGGCCTGGGTGATAATTAGCACACCTTTGCCTTTTAAGAAACAAGACTATTGGATGTTATATCCTACTAGAGGCCCAGATTCGTGCACCAGTGGGGTCCCTCAGCCTGACCTGCGGGGATCGGGCCAAAACCAACTATCTGACATTCCCTGAGAGGTCCCGGATTGTGAGTGGGCGGTTCTCGGGTGATGCATCCCGGAATTGGGCTCCCTCCTCTCTGGTTCCGGATGCATCACCTGAGAACCAACACTGCCAAGTAACCGCAGTTCAGCAGCTCCTGTGTTGATTATCTGCCCCCTGGTGGTCACTGCACGTCATAGCTACTGTCCAGTCAGCTGGTCACTTAGGCTTTTATATATATAGATTCTCTCATGCAAATAACATTTATAATTCAGATGTTAAATAGAAGCACTTTGAAGGCACAGATCATCTTTTTGTAAGTTATCTTACAGGCACTTCAAAGGAAAAATCATGTTTGACACAGGAAGTTACATTTAAATAAAAACATTTTTAAAATGAACATGAACAAATGAGCAGAGAATGCGTCATTCCCCTCTTATGCTTTCAAGCACTTACTGTTGGATGGACCTATCACATTATCACATTATCATCACTTTCCATACCTTCATCAAATGTCATAGCAACAGCTGCCCTGGTAACTCTGAGTATGCCTTAGGCTAAGGGAGACATCTGTTTGCTGAGAACCTCAGATCAAATGACAAATGGGAGACAGAGATGTCAGTGCACAGCAAGGTCAGAGGCCTTACCTATTCGTTAGTTTCAGTTGTAGACACAGGAGGTTTCCTTCCTTTGATGGACAGACAGGAAAATGACTAACATGAAAGCAGTTAATGATGTTACTAATTCTTCTTCATTCAAAATTAAGTATGGTTTGTAAAGGAAAACTATTCTTTTGTGATGGACAGGTGTTTGCTGGCACTCCTTTCACTCAGTGTTGACATTCATTATACTTTAAAAATAATTACAGATTTTTTTTTAGTCTGATGAATGTAGCGTTGGGGACTATAAATTTAATTTATTTTGAGATTTAAAAACTTGTCTTTTTTCTAATTTTTGAATGCTTATTTAAAATATGTTTAGTTTTTTCAAACTAAAAAAAAACAAAATTTTTTTATATTCACTGAATGTAAACCCTATTTTTAAGTGAGGATAATAAATATAAAAAATCAAGTACTTTCATTTCTTGGTCACTTTTTTAAAATCAAATTTTTAAAGTTCAGTTAAGAATTTGACTTCTCTACAAAATCATTTTGAAGAATATTGTGCTATTTCTCATCCAATTGTTTACTCCCAAAATGGCAGAGACAGATGCTGTGCAAAGGAAAAGTTCTCAGTGCTCAAAGAAAGATTTCAGAAGCCTTTCCACACGGAGTTTTGATTATGTTAGGTTTCCTCAAGCCAGCTTAAGATGCCAGCCTTTACAGAGAGAGCCTTGATGATAAAGAGAGATTACAGAGTTCTCACAGAGATGTGTTTTATCTTTGACAATCCTTGTGTTATTTTTGAAATATTTCTTGGTTATACACATACTTCTATGTCCCTTCTATTGCTTTTTGGGGGGCGAGGGTCTCATAAAATCAATAATATTTAATGACTTACTGGTACTACCAAAACTGATAAATTTTGAAATCGAAATGGAGATTCCAATGAGTTTATTATGCACAGATGAACTTGTCAATTAGTTCATCTAGAACTTGTCAAAACAGTTCTTTTAAGAACATTTTCAGTCATCTTTCAAATCTCAATTTTTATCTATTTATCTAATCCATATAAATTGCTAATGTATGGGGAAAATACCTAAAGTAAATAACTTTTAAAAAGTAAAAACAAAATTATTCCCTGCATTTCTTATTTTCCAGCTAAGAATTCCAATGAACCACTTAAATTTAAATTTTCCTCTTTTAAAATTTATTTTGCTTTCTACTTTATTCAGTACACAGTAGCTATATTATAAACCCTTATCTTCTCAGTACAAAGTAATAGTAAATTTTGAGGCTTAGTTTAAAATTAATCTAAGCAGAGTTTTTATAGATTAATATTGATTCAGTAATTCCCTCCATCAGCATGCATTTGTTTTGTTTCCACTAAACTCCACGTACAATACTAGGACATGTGAATAGAATTAAGAATGGGGATAAAACACTAAACATGATGATCTCAATATATAATTTAAGAATTAAATATTTAAACAACATTCATATATTTTATTAGTTGTGAAATAGGTAAAAGTAAAACAGTGGTCAAAGCAAATTTACTTTGAATGACTTAGGAAAAATTTATTTGTGCTCCCCTTTCTTAAGGACTTTACTTTTTATTTTATACTAACTCATTCCCTTTCACTTTATATATTTTGTTTAAAATTCTATTAAGATATTTGAAGTGCTATTGCCTATAAACTATGAATAAACTTTTAATGGTCTTGTTTTGTTTAATTAGATGTCCCAATTGTCTTTAATTGTTTCTCCAATGACAATAAAACTATATAGTATTAGGTACCTATATCTAGACACATTCATTCAAATTCCTCAAACATGAAGTACAAAATAAAAAGTCAAGAGACTTACTGACTAATTGGAAATACTGTAAAATCTGTAATTTTCTTGTTTTAGACATAAGATTCCTATTAATGTCACTTATAATTCAATAATTTTTTAGAATTTATATCATTTTTTAAAATTTTGTGCCATTTAATGTAGTTTTTTCCCCATCCACAGCAACTACTTTACTAGTCTGTGTTGCTTGCTTAATGAAACAGCTAAGACTTTTATTCATGAGAGAAAATTGGAGGAAACATTGTCTGTCACAAATGCAGCCCTATGTGTTTTAACCAATCCTCATTGCCAGGTTGCTTCTGCATCATCCCTGACCTGCAATACAGGAGGGAAAAAGAATGAAGCACACATTTGAAGCAAAGTGTTGTCAGGCTGTGCCTGCATGAAGCAGGGTTGTTTGCTTCAGCAGTGGGTGGAGTGAATAGTAAGGTCAAGATTTTTTCAGAATCGTAATGAAAAATAAATGTAATTATAAAACATGCACAACTTATGTAAACTACTAACACAGTCTCTATCTTTAAAATAAACAAATATAAACAAAATATCAAATGCTATCATGATATTATTGGTAAAACATTCAAAGAAATTAATGTGTTTTAATCTTAAATAAACACATTCAGTGTAGGAATTATGTGAGCCAAAATAGTGCATGCCTTAGATCTGTTTTCCCTGTTTGGAAAATAAAATAAGTAAAATAAAATAAAACTACAGTAACATAAAATATAAATCACTAGCACTCCTCAAAATAAAATAAATAAAAGTTACAAGGTTAATTTTTCAGATTTTGAGATTAATTTTGCTGACTATAACATTTATAAGGCTAGATTTTTAGGTTAATTTTGCTAACTATAACATTTGTGAGGCCAGATTGAAAAAAAAAACTATCCATATATTATAATTGTGTGGTATAATGCTATTCATACTACAGTATTATGTAATGAAATGCTGTAAGGAGATGGTTCAGCCAAATCTCATCTTCAATTTTCTGCTCAGCAAAGTAAACTTATTACAAGAACTTTTTAGTTCTTCTACTGTGACTGCTATTTACTAAGTATAATTTCTGAAACTAACTTCACACTTTCCTCAATAAGCACACACACATGCAAACACGTACATATATATTTATTTAAATACTCAGAAGGAACAGTAAAGTGAGGGGAAATAGTCTAAGGTAAGCAAAGTGGAATTGTTTTTAATAAGGATGTAAGAGGGCATTTTGAAAAAATAAAATAATAGCACTTTTTTATTTAAAAAAGAAAATGCCTAGAAGATAAGGTTGAGGAAACAATACAGAAAACTTAATTAAAAAAACCACAAAAACAAACCCAAAGAGATGATAAAAGAAAGAATTACTACATTTTTAAAGAATCAGCCCATCAGAAAGAAAATCTCAAAATGGAATACTACAAAAAGAATAGAGAAAATTGAGGTGAAGAAATTATCAAAGCAAGAAGTCTAGGGAAATTCTCCAAATTGGAGGACATGAATTGTCTGACCACTCAGGTTACCTAGTTCCAAGTCAATTAATGAAAATACATCTATAACAAGGCCCATGGCTCCAAATTTAGGCTTACTAGGAACAAAGATCATACCTAAAGGCTTTCAGAGAAAGCATTAGCATAGTAGTATCACAGTGTCAAAAGCAAATCTAGAAAACTAGAGAGGAGGGAAGTAATACTGTGAAAAGAAAAGATTGAACTGAAGCAAAGGATTTCCTTACATTAATTTTATAATCAATTAAATATGAATCTAAAGTTAGACTATGTTATACATGTACTTTCTCACATTTTTACCTTTATTATAGAGAGGAACTCCATCCCCCCAAAAGGAGTAAACTAATCATCAGGATATAAGAACCACTTAGGGGAGGATTTTTCATAAGAAAGAGAAAAAAATGTTCATGTGTTTAGAATTATTCAAAGAAGATTGATACTTCTGGTGGAGTGCTAGAAGATAACCTAATGAAAAGTGAATATAAGTTAAACAAATAAAAATATTAGGCTGTTATTACTCCAGGAAAAACAGTGTGATACAAGAGACATGCAATCTTAGAACACCAACAGCCTCACCTAGTCATAATAATGGAAACATTGAATATTGTTCAGCCAAAAAGAGAACTAGTTTAGATGAGGGAGAAGGGAAAGCGTGTTTGTTATTCATTGTGGATGGAAATATGTGACAGAGCCAAATACTAATTTTTCATAATGTGAAATTAATAGGTCATGCCAAACCTAAAAAAAGCAAGAACTAGTTGTACACAAATGACACTAAAAGATAGAGAGTAAAAACACCTAACAAAAGATTAGAACTTTTTTCAAAGTAATTACTTCTGTTTGCAGGTACAAGCTAGAAGGAGAGGGGACAGAGACTCTCTTTTCCATGATGTAAAATAATTTGAATTTTTAAGCACTCTGCCTGTATACATGCTTTAAAAAACAACAAATTTTAAAAAGTAAGAAACTAGTGTATAAATGTGTACAAAATATTGATTTTCTACAGATAGCAAAGAACAGGTAAGACACATAAACAAAAATAATTTCAACACCACCCAAACTTAAAATCAAACAAATAATCTATTTAAAAATATTGTTAGAGAAATATATGAACTCTGCATTTAAAATACACCATCAAATACACTATAAAGAATAGTATAACTTAATTTGGAAATATTTTTTTAAAAGAAAAATTTTGAGTGCTGCCACTGAATTTGAACTGTAATGGCCAAATAATACTTTGATTACCCTTGAAATTATATCCTTTCATGCTACAGAGAAATTGTACATATAACACACAAACACAAGGAACCAGAAATAGTTATAACAATAGCCATCTGTACTGAAAGTAAGGGTACTTTGTGTTTTATTAATACTAGTCTATATTTTATCCACTATGCAGTATTTTCATGCCTGATATTATAAATCTTGGGAAAATTACAGGAATGTATATTACCATAATGTGTTCAGATTTGTTTTTTCATTGTATTGATACCAACTGCACAAGTAAAGATAAATTCTAAAAAGCTTACTTTTATCTTTCTTAAGTTAAAAAAAACACCTCTGGTGTTAAAGGAGAATCTTGATTTAATAAATAAAAAGAAGCAAAAGTGCATCTTCAATGCAGTTCTGTGGGAAAGAAGGCTGCAAGTTTCACCTAAAGGGATAATTTAAAATACAGTTGACATCAAAATCCCATTCAGTAGTTTGATTCACTGTATTTTATTGATTTGAAAACTATTTTACTTTTTATTTGGTTCCCTAATTAGGATTGCATGTAAATATTCATAATTTTTATAGTCAATGGTGAAAAAAAGTATAGCATTTCTTTGTGTGAGGTGGAAGTATAAGCTATTTATTGGTTTGTTCCTTCTTCTGCATTCACTTCTTAATACATGGATTTCTTGATCCATCAGAAATTACCTTCCATAGCTGTGATTTCTATTACCTAGCATAATGCAACCATCACAAACTGTCATTTCCAATGACAAAGTTATGAGTAGGTTGCCGAAATAAATATACATGTATTTATGAAGAACATAAATAATGGATTTTTCAGTGCAAAGTTCGATGCTAGTAATAGCATTTTCATACATTTTTATTTGTAGCCTCAAATTTTATTGTGTCCTAGATGGTAAATATATCAGAAAATGTTTGGCATCACAATAGATATCAGTCTTAAAATATCATCTAAAACTAGGCATTATAACATCAAACAGATGACATATACTAAAATTTGATCATTTTTCAAATAGGTGTTACTGTTTTCTCCTTATCTGGCAATTTTATTTTATTTATTTTGGCAATGACCTATTACCCACTGTTATATAAGGAATTGTACTAAGGACCGGACAGGTATATATAGATCAATGAGACCCATTCTGTGGCTTCTAACAGCTAACAGTCTAGTAGGTGACACTGATGAATGCAAAAAGAGTTATAATGCCAAACGGCAGCCGAAATGTGGTAACACGGGACAAAATGCCACAAGTAAACAGTAGGAAGATATTGATTCATTCTAGAGGATCTGGATACTCTGTGAAGTTTTTATTGGAGCCGAAGTCCTTGAAACTTTGTAAGATTTTATAAAAATTTGGAGTGGGTGATGCTAGATACTTAAGGAAATAGAGTGTGAGTAACAAGCATCATTGAGATATATGGAGATTCTTTTGGAGAATAGTAAAAATAATAATGCATCCAGTGCAGTGGTTAATAGCCATATGTGCCTATTTAGCACTTGAAATAAAGCTTGGGTAATGTGCTGAAATGACACTATATTGTATGCAATAAGCTGATATAATTTAGAAAAAAAACTATAATACATATATTTGAATTCTGGCTTTGCCACTTAACAGCATGGTGGACTTGGATTAATCATTTAACCTTTATTTACTTATTTATTTTTGTAAGATGGGAATAATGATCTCAACTTTAAGTGTTTCGAGAAAGTATAAAAGATAGACTATATGAGTATCAAACATGATGGTAAGGCCATGGGAAGTATTCAGTATATGTAAGCTACTGTTAAGACCACTTCAAAGGTGAGGAAATTTTCAAGTTCTTATGAGTGAATGACTTACTCAAGGCAAAAGCTAGGGAGTGGATAAAAAAGAAAACCCTAATAATCATCATCGTAGGATTCCATATGCATTCATTCAGGAAGATCACTTAGTGAATCCTCTCAGTATGTATAATAGTTTTTTAAACATTAACCTCACCCATTCCCATTCTTTGATCTGCCTTTCCAAGTTCCTGTGGCAAACTGCCTTGGTGCTCGATCTCCTATGATGGCAATGCATCTGTGTTTACAAGGAATTACAATCTGGGTGGAGATGGAGGGTGGGGCAATGCAACTCTGATTTGAACTACTCCACATCCAAGACCTCCGGTTCCTCCTACTCCAAAATGTTTTTATCACATAGGATGAGGCATGATAATTACATGTTTCTTAGGGTAAAGAAATTATGGATACACTCCCCATTGCAGCATGAAGACTTTTATCCAGTATGGCTCAGTTGGTTGGGTGTCATCCCATGCACAGAAATGTTGCTGGTTTGATTCGAGGGCCTGCAGGAGGTAGCTGATTGATGTTTCACTCTCACATCGCTGTTTCTCCCTTCCTCTCTCTCTAAAAATCAATGAACTATTATTTTAAATAAAGGAGTATATTCTCTCCTGTAGGGAGCGGCTATAGGGTTAAGCCTCGGACTGACCAGTGGCAGGGCCACAAACAAGTCCCAGCTTGAAGGGCAGAGCCCTCTTGCCATAATTAAGCTTAACCTTATAGCCCTCCCTAGTTCCTTCCTAGGTAGCTAAAGGGCTGTGGGAGGTGCAGCAAGTGCTGCCAAAACAAGGTGAAACTCCTAAGAACATTGTAAACAGGTTGACCACTACCCTTGTTTTGATCTCACTATAAAATAAAGCCTTGGCTTGCAGGCTGGATCTTTCTGTGTCCTCATCCAGGCACGGGAGATCCGCAGAGCCCCAGCTGTATTCTCTCGTCTGTCTTTTCTTTAATCCTTCACTGCCTTTTCTCAGGCTCACCAAAACCCTTGGCTGTGCTGGTGTGGCACACTTTCCTTTTTTGGGTGCTATACTCCTTTGAAATTAACTTTGAAATACCTGCAGTCAAACAGGCATGTTGGCATGCTGTGTTACAAAGATCCTCCAAATATTGAATGGAGGTGATAATCTGCTCTTAATTTATTAATGGAGCTGAAGTATGCCAAGCCCAAATCTCTCCCATCCAAAATGCTCACAGGCTGAGGCTGTGGGGTTCCTGCTAAGATGGCATGTGCACTCCGTTTCTACTAGGCTGAGCAGGTAAATTCACTGACACAGGGCAAAGCATGGGAAGTGGGATCTGAAGCTTCTGTTTCTCCCCAGAAGCCAGAGTGCATTGGTTCAGAAATCTGCCTATTGGATGTCATGATTGAGGGAGAGCTGCTGTGCATTGTTTACTGAAGCTTTGAACTCTGGCTAATAAATTCTTCTCAGCTGACAATGCTGCCCCCATTTGCTCCATGGTGAGCTGAGAGAAAATGTTAAAGTGCCTCAAGCAAGCAGGCAGCAAGCAAGTAGATGTTCAAGTTTAATTTCCACTGGCAAGCCCCACACTGCAGCCTGTTCTGAATGGCAATGACAAAGATTAAAGGACCAGTGCCAGCAAGCAAAGCTCACCTCAGAGGTGAAAGAAAGGTGAGTCAAGAAAATATGAACATTGGAAATATTCAAGTATATCTTCAATATACCGTTTCCACATTGTGAAGCTGTAAGCACTCTGCAAACTCCAAGGAAGCTCGCAGTTTGCTCAGATTTTCTCACATTTGTCTCTTAAACAAGGTTCACCTGAGCCTATAGAAAATGTATTAAAAAGTAATAGGGCCCTGACCAGTTTGGCTCAGTGGATAGAGCGTCGGCCTGCGGACTGAAGGGTCCCAGGTTCGATTCCGGTCAAGGGCATGTACCTTGGTTGCGGGCACATCCCCAGTGGGGGGTGTGCAGGAGGCAGCTGATCGATGTTTCTCTCTCATCGATGTTTCTAACTCTCTATCCCTCTCCCTTACTCCCTGTAAAAAATCAATAAAATATATTTTTTTAAAAAGTAGTAGGATTTAGAAAATTTTCAAAATATATGACTCTCTTACTGATAGTCAATATAATTCCTAAGATAACACCCTAAAAATGCAGCTATGCAAGAGAGGCATCACACTAGACATCACTGGCACAAATGCCTCCATGTGAATGTATGGCCCATGCCTCCTGAGGGCAGAGGGACCTGGGGGGAGCAGGGTCCTAGCCTCAGGTTGGAGGGCACTGGGATGGGGTAAAGAGAATAGGAGGCAAAGCTGGGTGAACTGTAAAGAAAATGCCCTCCTAGTTTATTTTTCCTCTAGAGTATGGCTCATAGACACTTAGATGTGATTCCAAATTGAGAAGGGGTGCACACTAGATTTTAAAGACAGTACAAAAAATTGAAGGAAAAATATCCTATATAATAAAGAGCTAATATGCAAATGGTCATCATGCCCTCACGTTGTCACGCCCTCATGCCATCATGCCATAACTGCTCAGACACTCAACACTGGGGAGAGAGGAATGGGGACCAGCCAGGCTGCAGCCTGGGAGAGGGACAAGCTGCCGGCCCTGTGAACTCAGGTGCCAACGGCTATACCTGTGCCTGTGGCCTGGGAGAGAGAAAAGCCACCTGCCTCATGGTCTTGGGTGCCAGCACCTGCAGCTGCAGCCAAGGAGAGGGACAAGCCATCTACCCCATGGTCCTGGGTGCCTATGGCAGCAGCCCAGGTGAAGCACCTGCCCACAGTCTCTTGCAGCTGCGGCTGGCCTGGGCAAAGCCAGCCCGGGTCCCGGGTGTCTGTGACTGGCTAGAGAAGGGAATCCTGGGTCCTGGGTGTGGGGTGAGACAGAGGTGGTTAGGGGCGATCAGGCCAGCAGGGGAGCAGTTAGGGGCAATCAGGCAGGCAGGCAGAGGTGGATAGGGGAGATCAGGCAGGCAGAGGTGGTTAGGGGCAATCAGGCAGGCAGGCAGGCAAGTGGTTAGGAGTCAGCATTCCCAGATTGCGAGAGGCAGTCAGACATCCCCTGAGGGGTCCTGGATTAGAGAGGGTGCAGGTTGGACTGAGGGACCCCCCGCCCCACATGAATTTTGTGCACTGGGCCTCTAGTTTCATTAATAATGTTGTATTGATTATGTATTAAAAAGTGTTACTATTTTACATATATTGGGTTAAATAAAACATACACTAGAATTAATTTTGCCTTTTTCTTTTTCTTTTTGAAATGGAACTACTAGATCATTTAAAATTGCATGTTATTTATTTCTATTGCACAGGGAGGCTCTAGAATGAGTTCTGGGGGTGATGAATTAGTCTGACTGACGAGGACCAAATTTATTCATTTCCTCTCAATCACCCTCCCATGTTCATGGTACTTGTTTCTAAGTAAGAAGTGTTCCTAAAGAAAACTAGTTCCCAGCAGGTAAGACATCCAGACAAGGAAAGTGTCTTTCATCCCCTGGGAAGATTACCTCTTGAGGAATGAGGGTTAAACAGGAAGTCTGGCTTCAGTTGGCTGAGGATCCCAACAAAGTGTGCAGGAAAGTCTGCAGTCTGAGTGTCCAGGACAAGGGGGAATCCACACTGACATCTGTGAGAACTACATTGCTCTGACTGTGTCTGTGACTAATGCAGAAACTTGATTGACAGGGTGGGGAGTTAAACTGAACAACCAGTTTAACTCCCTACTATAATAGGTAGCTGGCACTTAAACCTAAAAGTGACCCTACAATTATTTCATCTAAATATAAATCTTGTCTAGATGGTAGCAGTGTTCTGCAATGAACATATTCACCTCAGAATATATACATAAGGATTCAGTTTGAAAAGAGATTTATGTATTCACATAGACTAATGACAGAGTCTGGAAATCAGGTGGTCTTGTGGTAAGTCAGATTTTGCCCGCTAAGCTATGTATTAGCATTTGTGGAGAAAGGTGTGTTGGATATCTCACAGGCCACTTCCTGACATGTGCGACTGGAAACACTATACCCAGGGGTCATGAGGTCCCAGCCATCCTCTCAGCCACTTCTTTTTCTGTTACTGAGTTTTACCTGCCCCCAAGGAGAAAGTGCAAGGGGAGCATTTGATTCTCTAGAGAAGACCCCACGTCCAAAAGGTCAGCTGCACTAATACTTCTCCTCATATTCAGATCTTAATCTTTTGAGATCTTTTCTCTGCCATGCTACCAAAATTATCATCCTGCCTATCTTTCCTTTCATTAAAAGCAATGGCGGTCCTTCTACTACATTCAAGATTAGCAGAGAAGAGCATGAATGTTGTTATGGTCTAGTACTATCCACTTACCTCACCAAATTCATTCCCAGTTATTTCTCCAAAAACTTTCTGACCGTCCAAATACCCAAAATTGCTTAGCTTTGTTAAGTTTCTGTGTCTTTCAAATGATGCTATGTTTTACAT
Organism: Myotis nattereri; assembly: GCF_964212035.1. Lineage (NCBI taxonomy): Eukaryota > Metazoa > Chordata > Mammalia > Chiroptera > Vespertilionidae > Myotis > Myotis nattereri. The sequence goes on along the minus strand of NC_138076.1, from coordinate 36,631,818 downwards.
GCATTTCTTCCTTCTTCATGATGCCTGCCTTGGCTAATTACCATCAGCCAAGATGCCCTTCCTTTGCAGGAAGCCCTTGTCTGACCTCCAACAATCACCCGGGCTCCCTTGGTATCTGTATTTGTACCCCAACATCATGCACATGGTGTCATTATAGAATTGGCCACTATGTCACATAACTCTCTCTACATAGCTGTCTATCCTAAGTGACTCCCAGATTCTAGAGCTAAAACACTCTTGTTCAGTTTATTGTATCTTCATTGCTTAGCACAGAATCCCATATAGAGCAAGTGCTCAGTAAAAGTTTACTGAGAAAAAATTTAAAAGAATGGCAAATGATCTTTCCCGTAAACTTAATCAGGCATTGGATTCAAGACAAATAGTATATATGTTTGTTGAAGACTTACCAATTTGAAGCATGTCATTTAATTGCTGAACATGTTTTTAACAAAAATGGTGATTTTTTTCTTTTATCAAGAAAAGTTTATAAATGAAGTAGTTGATCTCAGAATGACACACATATGTAGAGAACTAAATATACAAATGAACCCTAACATCCAAAATAGTCATAAAATAGCTCTGTGTGTAGGAATATATGAATCACACAATGTCAGTCCTTAAATGGCACTGCATTGTCAGAAAAAATGTCATGAAATACACATGGCGAAATAAAAAACAACCATGAACTCAAGTTTAGGCCTCTGAATTTAGTTCTTCACAAATCTACTTAACTTCTGTTCCTAATTTACTTTAGCTTGTTTCTTCAGTTTCCATTTGAGCTATCCTTAGCCCAATATAGATCCATATGGTGCTGTCTCCAAGAAAGCCTCGATAGCTCAGAGCAGCCAAGTGGCTTCCCTCCCAGACTTTGTAGTCCACTTAGTACCTCATGCATACCCACCAGATGCTTACTCTTAGCTTTAAGAGGGTCGCTGAGAGGCAAATTCTTCAACTACTGCCTTATGTAACAACTGGCCATCTGTCCCGCCATTGCTCCAGGATGCTAGAGATTCAGTTTCCAGAAATTTCACATTCACAACATGCACATTCAATAAATGTTTCAAAGATGTTCAGATTAACCACATTCTGCAAAATGATGTTTACCAAAGATGTTTTGAGACTTAGTGATCAACTGACATTATAAAGCACACAAAAAATGGTGCTGTCATTCATGCATGCAGCCAAATATATATTAATGAGTTTCTACTATGTATAATACACAATGTGCATTTATAAACATTGGCACACAATTAGCATACACATAACTATTATGAATATCTGGTTTGATAGAGTGGCCATATTTTGGTAAAATTTATTATTTTTCCATTGGTGTATAAAGATTAAAAAAATACGAGATGTGGGACTTAGACCCACTTTTAAAAGAAAGCAATGTATATTACATTTGGAAGTACATTAAAATAAAAATTAATTTAAAAAGTCTATCACATTTAACAAAGAACAGCAATTCTTCTGAAGGTATTTGACATCAACAAGATAATTTAAAAGAAATAATATGGCGAAACCTCAGGCACCTGGAAATTACTCTAAATCAGGTGCTTCTCTTAAATAATTCCTAAATATGACATAAACATTTTTTGCTCTCTTTATGTATGAGAAACTGGGGTGCATAATTAACAAATCACTTGACCAAAGTCACAAACTTATCAGAAGTTGTAGATTCAATGAGAACACTGCTTTTGAGCACAAATGTCAAACTTTCTTTTTTCTTTTAAACAGCTTTATTTAGGTAGAATTCACCTGCAGGAAATTGCAAATATTAAAAGTATAAGATTTGATGTTTTGAAATAAATAGTCATTGGTAAAAACATCACCATGATATAAATTATGAGCATACCAATCTCACTGAATATTGGTCATGATACTTGTAATTAGTCTGTCCATCCTTTTGCTCCACTAGCCTCCATCTCCAGGCAACCACTGACCTGCTTTCCATCACTAAACACTAATTTCTATTTACTGGAATTTCATATAAATGGCACCAAACAGTAATTACTCTTTCTTATTTAACATCTTTCACTGGCATAATTATTTTGAGATTCATCCATGCTGTAATATGCACCAGTAGTAGACTCTTTTTAAAGTTCTGGGTTGCATTTTATTGTATAGACTAGAGTTTCAATGCACGAAATTCGTGCAAGAGGCTTGGCCCCCGCCGCTGTGGAGGCTGCCTTGGCCCCGGCCCGCCACAGCAGCAGCCTCTGCCTTGGCCACTGCCGCCATGGCTTCATCCAGAAGGTCATCTGGAAGTACCTCTGGAAGGATGTCCAGTCTAATTAGCATATTACACTTTTATTATTATAGATATACAACAATTATTTTTATGCTAATCACACTTCTTTTTTAAATTTAAATCATTCTTTAATTTTCAATTACAGTTGACATACAATATGATATCAGTTCAGGTATATACAAATGTGTTTACATATTCATCCTGGTGGTGGGCACTTGGGTAATTTATAATTTTGGGGTGTTACAAATAAAGCTTTTATAAACATTCCAGTATATGGCTTCATGTGGACATATGCATATTTTCTCTTCCATAACTATATAAGTGCAGTTGATGTAATGATAGGTGTGTGTGTCACTGTTTAATAATGGTCAAACTGTTTTACTTGTAAATACTTTTATCTATTATTTATTGCTTTTGAGATTATTAAAGATGAAAGTAATGCTCTTCTAAGTGTTTCCCACTGCTGAGGCAAGACCACTGTGCTATCTACCCAATGTACCAGGAATTATATGCTTTTCCAGTCTGGACAAATCAGACTCTATTCTGTCCCCTTTGAGAATAATAGACACCTTCCCTCCTATGCATTTTGGGAAGTTCCTCCCTCCCTCCCTCCCTCCCTCCCTCCCTTCCTCCCTCCCTCCCTCCCTCCCTTCCTCCCTCCCTCCCTCCCTCCCTCCCTCCTTCCCTTCCTTCCTCCCTCCCTCCCTCCCTCCCTCCCTCCCTCCCTCCCTCCCTCCTTCCCTTCCTTCCTCCCTCCCTCCCTCCCTCCCTCCCTTCCTTCCTTCCTTCCTTCCTTCCTTCCTTCCTTCCTTCCTTCCTTCCTTCCTTCCTTCCTTCCTCCTTCCCATCCTCAGCTTGATACACAAAAGGACTCTCTGAATATCTTCAGAGTCACCTCCTTTGCAACCATCTCCTCCCCTGTCATCCGTCCTGGGACCTATAGTTTTCCTTGGTGTCTGACTCTCAGCTCCATCTCAATGCAGGGAGTTTGCTCCTTGGCCGGTTTCTCTGTGCCATGGCCTGGAGACTCAAGGCTGTATGCAGGAGCAATGGCGGAACTCACCTTGCTTGTGTCTAACCTCTCAGGGACCATTGTCCTTTATTGCCTGAAGTCCAGTGTTTTGAAAGTGTTTTGAGTGCATTTTGTCTAGACTTGTTTCAATTTCTTTTACTCCATCTTAGCTGGACTGAAAATCTAACAAAATTCTTTCTGAACAACCAGTTTAAAAATCAGCAAAAGTGACATCAACAAATTACACCAAAATAATTATATTGGTTACTCTAAGTAAGGGAATTAAGGGTGGGAGAAGAAAGAGCATTTTCTTCTTTTAAATATCACATATAATAATTGATGATGTATTATATTAATAAATAGGGTCAAATTTAATTCTAATATTTCTATTTCTCTTTCCCACCAGATAAAATTGAAATATATACCTAGCAGATGTTCAGAGTGCACCATTCATATTCCCTTAGCCTGCACTTCTACCCACTTAAGGATATTTCCCATGAACCTCTAACTCTTTGTGTGGCTGTTTTTATTAGGCCATGGGGCACACTTGGCCCATGCCATAGCTCAGGCATGATGGAGAATTTTTAGATAAATTCACTAGATTCCTTGCCTCTCTGCCGCAATAATGGTGACCTATGTTCTATATGCTCTCACATAGTTCTCCAGTGGGGCTGAACCTTTGGAGCCTACTGTGATAACTTGTTTGACGACACAGATTTTAGTAACTTTTTCCTCTTCCTGGTCTCTCCTCCCTTGTCCCTTAACTGTTGTTTTCAAGGATCACTTCCTAAATAAACTCCTCATGCTAGAATATTTGTCTCAAGATACACACCTGTGAAATCTAACTAAGACATATATATTTGATTGGTACTTATAATAATTCAAATATATTTTCTAACTGTAGAAATATGGGAAGAATGTACAATTGTAAAGTTTGTCAATTTCTAGAAAATATTCTGATTTATTTTTAAAAACTGCATTCTGCAAAGGTACTCAGGATATTAATAATAAAATAATTTAAAAATAGTTTATTCTATCTTTTCCCCCATAACATAAAAATAATTAACAAACGAGTATTTTTTATTTTTTTAAATAAGTTTTTATTGATTTCAGAGAGTAAGGGAGAGAGAGATAGAAACATCAATGATGAGAGAGAATCATTGATTGGCTGCCTCTTGCATGTCCCCTACTGGGGAACGAGCCCACAACCCAGTCATGTGTTCTTGATCAGAATCAAACCTGGGACCTTTCAGTCCACAAGATGGTGCTCTATCCACTGAGCCAAACCAGCTAGGGCACAAATGAGTTTTTTCAATAGGTTAATATAAATAAAGTGTAAATCTTGGTAGGCTGTATTAGAAAAACTTTAGCATATATGTAGTTCATGTGGTCCCCATCCCCCCAAATATATATACACACACACACACCCTCTTGGAATAATTAATTATAAGGGCAGTATTTATTAAAATAAACTCCATGTTTAAAATTGAGCTATCAGCTAAAAAATTGTGCATACTTTTGTGTATACTTTTGTGTGTACATGTGTGCATACATGTACTTTACAACTGTACCTGTTTCAGATTTTGTTGGGGTACATCAGGAGAGTTATGAGGTGGAGGAGTTATTCTGGGACTCGTGATGATGGAATACCTGCCATCTAAACAGGTAGATTTCCAAAGTCACTGTGGACATTGGCATTCAGATACCAGGAGGATCATTACAGAAAGTACATTGGCTCCTAAAATATCCTGGCCTGGAATTGACCCATATTACTTCAGTTCTCATTTCATTGGTGAGAACTAGTTATAGGGTCTCAAGACAAAAAGAGGGTTTGATCAATGAAGTCCTAGATGCGACTCATTTTCCAGGAACTGTATCTTATGCAAGGGAAACATGAATACTGTCATTTTTGCCTAATAGCCTAGAGGACAAACACTTTAAATTTATGGTGAAATTCAATGTTATTTTTTAAATAAAAGATTTGCCATATGTGCATTACCCCCCAAAACACACACACATACACACACACACACACACAACACAACTAAAAACATTCTTGCTGTTGATTCCATTCTTGCAATTATTCTGAGGTTATGTTCTATATATTAAGTAGTCAAGCTAAGTTGTTGTTGTTGCCTAAGGGCTACAACAGTGAAGGAACACTGCAATGGGGAAAGTTAACCTAGGAAATCAAACACAGTTATGCATTCTAGGTATTGTCGCCTCTTAAAATATCAGCTTTCATTAGATGCAGAAAGTACATTACTTGCAAATTCCTGGGCAAATAAGTTCCAATCTGTGTAAACAGTTGAGATAATTCCAAGGCACATTGTTATTATTATATTGATTAAGGTATTACATATGTGTCCTTATCCCCCCTTAACCCCCATCCACCCTGCTTGTGCCCTCACCCCCCTTGTGTCTGTGTCCATTGGTTATGCTTATTTGCATGCATACAAGTCCTTTGGTTGATCTCTCGCCTCTTAACCTCACCCTCCCCTGCCTTCCCTCTGAGGTTTGATGGTCTGATCAATGATTCTCTGTCTCTGGATCTATTTTTGTTAATCGGTTTATGTTGTTCATTATATTCCACAAATGTGTGAGATCATGTGATATTTATCTTTCTGTGACTAGCTTATTTCACTTAGCATAATGCTCTCCAGTTCCATCCATTCTGTTGCAAATGGTAAGAGTTCCTTCTTTTTTACTGCAGCATAGTATTCCATTGTGTAGATGTACCATGGTTTTTTTAATCCTTTATCTGCTGATGGGCACTTAGACTGTTTCCAAATCCTAGCTATGGTAACTTGTGCTGTTATGAACATAGGGGTGCATACATCTTCTGATTGGTGTTTCTAGTTTCTTGGGATATATTCCTAGAAGTGGGATCACTGGATCAAATGGGAGTTCCATTTTTAGTTTTTTAGGAAACTCCATACTGTTTTCCACAGTGGCTGCACCAGTCTGCATTCCCACCAGCAGTGCACGAGTGTTCCTTTTTCTCGCATCCTCACCAGCACTTGTCATTTGTTAATTTGTTCATGATAGCCATTTTGACAGGTGTGAGATGGTACCTCATTGTCATTTTGATTTGCATCTCTTGGATGATTAGTGACCTTGAGCATGTTTTCATATGTCTCTTGACCTTCTGCATGTCTTCTTTCAAAAAGTATCTATTTAGGTCCATTGCCCATTTTTTGATTGGATTATTTATCTTCCTTTTGTTAAGTTATATGAGTTCCCTGTAAATATTGGAGATTAAACCCTTATTGGAAATAACATTGGCAAATATGTTCTCACATGCAGTGGGTTTTCTTGTTGTTTTGTTGATGGTTTCTTTTCCTGTGCAGAAGCTTTTTATTTTGATATAGTCCCATTTGTTTATTTTCTCCTTAGTCTCCATTGCCTTAGGAGCTGTATCAGTGAAGATATTGCTTCGGCATATGTCTGAGATTTTGCTGCCTGTGGATTCCTCTAAGATTTTTATGGTTTCCTGTCTTACGTTTAAGTCCTTTATCCATTTTGAGCTTATTTTTGTGTACGGTGTGAATTGCAGTCTAGTTTCATTTTTTTGCATGTATCTGTCTAATTTTCCCAACACCATTTATGGAAGAGACTGTCTTGTGGCTACAATATGTCAGAAAAAGAATTCAGAATAAGGGTCATACAGTTCATAAACTGGATAGATAAAAAAAATCAACAACTTATGTAAGAATCAAGAGGAAATAAAGAGTAATATCGCTACAATAAAAAAAAACACTATGGAAAGTCTCAATAGTAGACTGGAGAAGCAGAGGACTGAATTAGAAGACAGGGAAGCAAAATTAAAAGACAGGAAGAAAAAAATTAAAAGACAGGAAGAGAGCCTAAGGGAGCTTTGGGACAACATGAAATGAAGCAACATATGAATAATAGGGGTGCCAGAATGACAAGAAGAGGAACAGGTTTAGAAAACCTATTTGAAGAAATAATGACAGAAAACTTCCCTGATGTGGGGAAGAAAAGAGTCACACAAACGCAGAGAGTCCCAACTAGATAAACCCTGAGAAGACCCAGAACAAGACACATCATAATTACTATGGCAAACATTCAGGACAAAGAGAGAATCTTAAAGACTGCAAGAGAGAGACAGAAAGTTAAATACAAGGGATCTCCCATTAGATTATCAAATGATTTCTCAACAGAAACAAATCAGGCCAGAAAAGAATGGAAGGAAGTTTACAAAGTGATGCAAATCAAGGGACTGAATCCAAGAATACTCTATCCAGCAAGGCTATCATTCAAAATTGAAGGGGAAATCAGGAGCTTCACAGACAAAAAAAGACTAAGGAAGTTTATCACTACCAAGCCAGCAATGCAAGAAATGCTAAAGGGACTGGTGTAAAAAGAAGAAATAGAAAGGGAAGAAGGAACACTGGCACAAAAAAATAAAAATGGCTACAAACAGGTACCTTTCAATAATAACTTTAAACGTAAATGGACTAAACACTCCAATCAAAAGATATCAAGTGGCTAAATGGATAAAAAGACATGGCCCATGTATATGCTGTCTACAAAAGACCCACCTCAGAACAAGGGACCCACACAGACTGAAAGTGAAGGGATGGAAAAATATCTTCCAAGCAAATGGAATTGAAAAAAAAAAGCTGAGGAAGCAATACTTATATCTGACAAAATAGACATCAAAATGAAGGTCATATCAAGAGATAAGGAAGGCCATTTCATAATACTAAAGGGATTGATACAACAAGAGGATATAATCCCAGTAAACATATATGCAGCCAATGCAGGAGCACCCAAATATATAAAAAAAAAAATTCCTGGAAGATATCAAGGGAGAGATCAACAAAAATGCAATCATACTGTTATTTTTAATTCAATAAAAAATGCTATTTTAAATATAGTTAAACAAGTATATAAAAAGTTGAATATATCTTTACTATAAAGGAAAGTTTCAATTTTGTCTTCAAACCTTTGTCTTTATGGATCAAATAATTCATTTTATTTTTACACACTAGGGAAACTAACAATGTATGTTGGGTGCTGCCTAAAAACTAATATTTACTCATACTTAATTAATACATTGGCTCCTTTCTTCATGTCAGTTTAAGAAAATGCTTAAGAACACTATTGTTGTGCCCTGACCCATTTGGTTCAGCGTGGGCCTGCGGACTGAAAGGTCCCAGGTTCTATTCCGGTCAAGGCCATGTACCTTGGTTGCAGGCACATCCCCAGTAGGGGGCGTGCAGGAGGCAGCTGATAGATGTTTCTCTCTCATCAATGTTTCTGACTACCTCTCTCCCTCTCTGTAAGAAATCAATAAAATATATATTTTTTAAAAAGAACACTAATCTTGCAAATTGTTATATTACAGGAGGAAAAAATGGTTGACATTTTCTAACAAAAATGTTCCTGCTATAAAAACCTTATGTTCACAGGAGCTAAGATACTTTATACCAAATTCAACTAATCCTGTGAAGTAATTAAGAATACACATTTTAATAGTTATTGCTTAGTTGGTATATTTCATAGTAAAAATCCATTTAATGTCTTAATGTGTATCTTTTTTTAAACCTTTAAATTCTTCTTTTATAGTGCCCTTTAGTTTTCTTTGTCATCAGTGTTTGGATCCAGAAGCCATGCCTCTAAAGTTCCATCACTGATATTTCTAAGGAGAGCCATGATGAGTAGTGCATTAGATTTATTTTATTAATCAGCAGTATTCTCATTTTTTCTAGTGGCTGTCAAAAGTGATTTTGTGTTTCTGAAATTGTGCACCTGTTCTTGCCATTATTTTTTTCTGTGGCAAGCTAAACTTAGTATAGTTTCTATTGCTTTCTTTAACCATTTTGATATATTTTTCTGCAGATGCAAAAATAAAATATATGTAAACCAGAACATATCAAATAAAATATATAAATGTACAATCAGGTAAAACAAAAAAATTTTCAAGAAACACTTAAACACTATATTACATTTCTTCAAATTCATAGCACACACAAATACATAAATAGCACATGCTTAAGAGAAGGATGTCTACCTAATTTCTAGTTAAAATTTCATTTGTGTTAATAAAGGTGCATTTTTAAACTTTGAAAATCTTAATAGAAGTATAATAGTATATTTTTTAAAAATATATTTTATTGATTTTTTACAGAGAGGAAGGGAGAGAGATAGAGAGTTAGAAACATCGATGAGAGAGAAACATCGATCAGCTGCCTCCTGCACGCCCCCTACTGGGGATGTGCCAGCAACCAAGGGATATGCCCGTGACCAGAATCAAACCCGGGACCCTTCAGTCTGCAGGTCGATGCTCTATCCACTGAGCCAAACCGGTTAGGGCTGTAATAGTATATTTTTATCTTCAAATTTATTTTTTAACTTTATTTTTATTGTTGACACTATCACAGATATCCCCCCCACCCCTCCACTTTACTCACCTCTACTCATGCCCTGCCCCCACTTCCCTCTGGCCATCACTGAGCTGTTATCTGTCTGAGTTATACAATATATTCTTTGATTTATCCCTTCACCTTCTTTCATTCAGTCGGCCCCACCCCATCCCTCTGACAGCTGTCAGTCTGTTCCATGTAACTATGCCTCTGTTTCTATTTTGTGAGTATATATTGTTCATTATATTTCACAGATAAGTGAGATAATATGGTATTTGTCTTTCTCTGACTGGCTTATTTCACTTAGCATAATAACCTCCAGATCCATCCATGCTGTCACAAAAATTAAGATTTCTTTCTTTTTTACGGCCAAGTAGTATTTCATGGTATAAATGTACTATAGCTCTTATTTATCCACACATCTACTGTTGGGCATTTGGGCTGTTTCCAGACCTTGACTACTGTAAATAATACTCCTATAATTATAGTTCACATTCCCTTAATGATGAATAATGTTGAACATATTTCCATGAGCTTATTTGCCATATGTATATTCTGATCTACCCAGCCAGGCCCTATGTATCTATAACTTTTAAAGTTCTTCTGAAGTAAATCTTTAAAAAAATGTTTTCCATTAGTTTTCTTTAATGTTATTTATTATTAATTTCAGGTATATAGCATAATGGTTAGATAATTATATGCTTTATAAAGTGTTCCCCCTGATATTTCTAGTACCCTATGCTACACCTTACATCACCAGGAATATTTTGTGACTACCAGATTGTACTTCTTAACCACTTCATCTCTTTCACCTAGTTCCTCAACCACCAGTCCACTCTATCTATGTTTCAATTCTGTTTATTCATTAACTGTTCTTAAGAGTTTACATACATGTCAAATCATATGATATTTTTCTTTCTCTATCTGGCTTATTAAACTTACCATGATACCCTAAAGGTCCATGATGCTGTCACAAATGGAAATGTTTTGTTCTTTTTTATGGCCTAGTAATATTCCATTATATATATATATATATATATATATATATATATATATATATATATATTCACTAGGGGCCCAGTGCACGAAATTCGTGTACTGAGTGTGTGTGTGGGGGGGGGGGGGAGAGAGTGTCCCTCAGCCCAGCCTGCCCCCTCTCACATACTGGGAGCCCTCAGGCATTGACCCCCATCACCCTCCGAATGCCTGATTGGCCCCTTGCCCAGGTCTGACGCCTCCGCCAGAGGTGTCAGGCTTGGACAGGGGACCCCCATCTCCCCCTGATCACTGGCTCTGGCCCCCGCCCAGGCCTGAGGCCTCTGGCCCAGGAATCATGCCTGGGCAGGGGACCCCCATCTCCCTCTGATTGCTTGCTCCACCCCCCGCCCAAGCCTGATGCCTCTGACCCAGGCTTCAGGCCTGGGCAAGGGGACCATCATATCCCCCCAATCCCCGGCTCCGCCCCCCACCCAGGCCTGATGCCTCAGCCAGAGGAGTTGACCCTCATCACCCTCCGATCACCAATCACCGGATCGGCCCCTTGACCAGGCCTGAGGCCTCCGGCAGAGGTGTCAGGCCTGGGCAGGGGACCCCCAGCTCCCCACGGTTGCAGGCTCCGCCCCTGCCCAGGCCTAACGCCTCTGGCCTAGACGTCCGGCCCGGGCAGCGGGGACCCACAGTGGCAGCGGGGGGCGCCGCGATCGTGGGATTCGCTTTAGGCCCAGGCAAAGGACCCCTAGCTCCTGGGACTGCCAGCTTCGACCGTGCCCAGCTCCCATCGCTGGCTCCACCCCTACTTCCTGCTATCACTGGCCAGGGCGGCAAAGGCGCCTGATTCTCCGATCATGGCTGGGGGGCAGGGCAAAGGCGGCCCCAGGGCCGCCTTTGCCCTGCCCCCCAGCTCTTACCTCCCCCCTGGGTTTCAGGTCACTGTCAGTGGCAGGGGGCTTCTTCCTGCTTTCCCTTTCGCCTCCCTGCATTGTGCCTACATATGCAAATTAGCCGCCATCTTGTTGGCAGTTAACTGCCAATCTTAGTTGGCAGTTAACTGCCAATCTTAGTTGGCAGTTAATTTGCATATAGCCCTGATTAGCCAATGAAAACGGTATCGCCGTACGCCAATTACCATTTTTCTCTTTTATTAGTGTATATATATATGTATATATACCATCACCACTTTATCTATGCATCTGTTGAGGTGCACTTGGGCTTCTTATGTAGATTGACTATTGTAAATTATGCTTCAGTGTACATAGGGGTGCATATATTCTTTTAAATTAGTGTCCTGGGTTTATGTAAACATATACTCAGAAGTGGAATTGTTGAGCCATAAGGCAGTTCCATTTTTTATTTTTTGAGGACCCTCCATAGTGTTTTCCACAGTGGCTGCAACAATTTGCAGTCCCGCCAATAGAGCATGAATGTTCCTTTCCTCCACAGGACTTGTTGTTTATGGCTTTATTGATGATAGCTATTCTGACAGGTGTGTGAGGTGATATCTCATGTGGTTTTAATTTGCATTTCTCTGATTACTGGAGTGACCTTGAGCATCTTGTCCTATGTCTACTTGCCATCGGTATGTCCTCTTCGGAGAAGGTCTATTCAGGTCTTTTGCCCATTTGTTTTAAATTGGGTTGTTTGTATATTTGGTGTTGAGTTATGGTGTTTATATATTTCAGAAATTAACCCCTTGTCAGATGTATCATTGGCAAATATCTTCTACCACTCAGTAAGTTATCTTTTCATTTGTTGATGGTTTCCTTTGATGTGCGAAACCTTTTTAGTTCTGCTATAGTCCCATTTGTTTATTTATTCTTTTGTTTCCCTTGCCAAAGGAGATATATCAGAAAAAAAAAAACATTGTAAGAAAAATTTCAGAGATTGCTGTCTATGTTTTATTCCAGAAGTTTTATACTATTGAGTCTTACATTTAATTCTTTAATTCATTTTCAGTTTATTCTTGTACATGGTGTAAGAAGGTGGTCTAATTTCATCTTAATCATTAATCTGTTCTATTTTCCCAGCACTGTTTATTGAATAGATTGTTTTACCCCAATGCATCTTCTTATCTCCTTTGTCAAATATTAATTGACAATATAAACATGGTTTTATTTCTAGACTCTCTGTTCTGTTCCATTGATTTATATGTATGTTTTTGTTCCAGTACCATGTTGTTTGATTACTATGACCTTGTAGTATAGTTTGATATTAGTTAGTGTGATACTGATATTTTTTTTTATATTTTATTGATTTTTTACAGAGAGGAAGGGAGAGGGATAGAGAGTTAGAAACATCGATGAGAGAGAAACATCGACCAGCCGCCTCCTGCACACCTCCTACTGGGGATGTGCCCGCAACCCAGGTACGTGCCCTTGACCGGAATCGAACCTGGGACCTTTCAGTCCGCAGGCCGACGCTCTATCCACTGAGCCAAACCGGTTTGGCGATACTGATATTATATTGGTGCTAGGACTATATCTTCCAAGGTAATTCTGATGTCAAGTGTGGGGGGAAGCATTGCTAAAGAAAGAAGTTGTGAAGTTAAGATATGGGCCACTGTGTCTTCGAAAGAGCAAATACATGCAGCATCACTGTGTCTACGTTAACTGTCTCTGCAACACACAGGTCTTTCCTCTAAATTGCTTAAAGGGGCAATTTGCTCAACTGTTAAAGGTTAACAAAATATTTTTTCTTAACAAACCGTAATTGGGCTTTTCTCTTCTTAATCATTAACTAAGCTGACTATTTTATCACAAGTAAATCATCTGATAGGAATGTTTTCAGATTAGTTTTTGGTTCAATAAGTGAATGTGTTTCAGTAAAATAAAAAAAGCACTGAAAATAATGACAGGGAGAAAAATAAAGCTTTATAAATTTACCACAATAAAGTCTTCCATCTCAAAATTGTCCAGATTACCATAAGCTTTCAGAATGTGCTCAAACAGCATGAATGCAAATTTTACCTCATTTATAATTCCGACAATATTCACTTTGAAATCAGAATAGATACAACCCATTCCCACCAACAATGTAAGAAGAAAAATCCTTTTTGTGTGTGTCTAGTTCTAGCAGTTTTCAGAAGAGGTTATGGTTCACAGCTAAGAAAACCATAATGAACATAATGTGGTGTGGTACCTGTAATGTTTGCTTACATTTTTATGTTTGAAAATTTATGCACATATTTTGAATAAGGCAAACTTTAATTCATATTATAGTAACACACTTTAGTTATAATATAAATCTTGCCTACTATCTTCCTTTTTAATAAATGCCCTTAAGAAACTCTGTACTTATAATAATTTAATGTTTTTGTGTGTGTTGTTTTCACTTGGAAACCATTGGGATTCAACAGACTTTCACTCCATGAACAGAAGTACATTATTCAAAAGGATCCCTTTGAAGCCTCTTGGGTGAAAATTATCATTTAAAAGTCTCTGTATTGTTTGTGGTAAATATGTTGTCACAGACAATATATCAGGTATAACAGTAATTTCACTATGAAAAGGACTACAGCAGCATTATTATGAGATAAATTGAATTAACGCTTTTTTTTTAAAAGGAGTGTGAATACATTCTAGTTCAAACATTGTATACTGTTTGCTTAGGAAAGTACTATTTGAGTGTTGATAACTAAGATGACATAGTTGTGAATGGAATCATCTTTGGGGATAGATTAAAACAGATTTTGGATAATTTCTGCTCATGGATTTTATTTTATGGTTTTAGGGAAATTCATTTATTGTGTTATAGTTTCCATGAGAATATCACTTGGCTTGATGTAGCAAAAAAGAATGGCAATGTTAATTATTAGGCCAGTATCATTTGTCTATTACCTCCCCACTGTTCAAAGAAATAAAGTGCTTTCATATGTAATATTTCATATATTTTGGCAATTTAGCAATGTTCCTATGAAGGAAAATGTTATTTCCCCAAATTTATTGAAAGAGAGTAACAGAGGCATAAGGAGGTTAAGTGACTAACTACAAGTTAGAATGTGAGGGCAAAGCCAACCAATACCCATGATTTTTTTTCTTAACATTTTACTTTTAAATATTTATAAATCCATAGGAATTGCAAAATTGCATAGATGGTGGTTCTTCATACTCTTTTGAGAATTTCCTCCAATAGCTATATCCTGAATAGCTATCATAGAATATCAACATTAGTAAATTGATATTGGGACAATATCAGAACTTACTTAGATTTTGCTATCTTTATATGTAGTGTGTGTGTGTGTGTGTGTGTGCACGTGCGCACACACGCACACACATGGTTTGGGGATGCGTATTAGTTGTGTACAATTTTATCACATCTGTAGATACATGTTAATACCACCACAATGAAGATATAAAACTGTTCTTCCCCATAAAACTCTCTCACACTAACCCTCCATTACCATCCCCCAATAATCTCTGGCAGCCACTAATATATTCTCCATCTCTATAATTTTGTCAAATGAGAATGTTCTAGAAATGCAATCATACAGTATGATTCACGTATATCTTCTGAGATTACCTTTTCACATTCAACTTAATGTTCTTGAAAGAGCCATCCAAGTTATTCTTCAACAGTTAATTCATTTTTATTCCTATATTTCATAGTATGAATGGATGGATGCACTACCATTTGTTTAGCCACTCATTGATTGAGATAAATTTTATTTTTTCTCAGTGTTTGACTATTATAAACAAAGATAATAAGTCCAAGATATTGGGTGAACATTAGCTTTCATTTCTCTGAGATAATTACAAAAGTTCATTTGCTCAACTGTATAGTAAATGCATGCTTAGTTTAATATGAGCATTTATACAGGCAGAGAGAAGTAGATAGAGTTGAGCAGGGCAGGACTGCATATCGGATAAGGATGTGTTCTCTGAGACATGGATATCTTGATTTTATATACAAACTTCACCCAAGAGATCCTCGTTAATAAAATTAGGATTATGATGATAATAGTGCTATTTCAATAAGATTATTGTAATGAATGAATTAGTTAATTTATGCTAAGTTCTTAGAACCACATCTGACACACAACGTTCTTTCAATCAAAATTAGATAGTATTATAATTTGCGTGACTTTGGCCACCAGTCAGATAAAATATTATACATGTTAACTTGTTGAAATTCTTCTCTTGTGGATTAAATGTTCATGTTTGACTATGCTGATATTGCCTAATAATTTGTCTTATTAATTTGGTTTATTTTTATGGCCTTTAGAAGCAAATAGAATTAAACATTTAAATTAATATTTAAAATAAATAATTATTTATAATAATCAACAATGAAACTTAAAAGTTCTTGGGAATGTTATTATTACAGAATTCACTAATTTTATTACTGGAAGTGGTACTAGGCATATTGAGGGAGGGTTTTAATGAGCCAGCCAATATGGAGATGAAAAGTGTAGTGCCTAATTTTCCTTATGTCTGCACAATTTAATGGCAATCTGTCAAAATTAGCATAACTTCTTTCTATTTAATACACTGGTGGTATTCAAATAATTTAAGTTATGGTTCCAGCTAGAATATAAAAAGTGTGTTGAATATAAGGAAAAAGGAAACCTCAAAACCACCTTCAAAACATATTGAAACTTTAAAACATTTCTGAACTTTTAAAGGGTCCCAAGTGTACAGAACAAAATCTGGGGATAGTGTTTTGAAATGAACAGACAAGAGCACTCTGGCCATAATCCCTCAGGCCTAATATATTACGTGATTTGGCCTATGGCACCATTTCCACTTTCTAGTTTGCTTAACTCTAGAGTGTTTAATAAAATGCAGTAAAGGGTAAATATTTACTTTGGGGAGCTTATTTTTCTAACAGCTTCCCAATGCATCCAGTTTATGTACACACGGTAAAACCTTTTGTTACTTGGGATTTTTTAATCATTCATTTAGCACATTCAGTGGACACCTACTGGAATTTAAGGTACCTATTTAGCCACTAAAATTGCAAGATTAACCAAGATAGACGAGGATTCTTCTTTCATGAGACTTATTAAACTAGGGAGACTGACAAGTTACTGATAAACAAGCAAACAACTATGAGACATAATTTCAGGTAATGATATGGGTATTAGAGAACGAGCAAGGGCAGGGATGAGGAGAGACAGAGGCACAGTTATAGAAGGTGATGAAGGAAGGTCTCTAGGACCAAGAATAAGAACAGGGTGAATAAGTGTGTAATCCTTTGTAGAAGAGTTTTTCAACCAAAACAAAAAATGTCCTAAAGTCCCGAAGTAAGATGAATAACGGCTCTATGTCAATGATGAAGTTACACATGATGTACTATAATGGGTGGTTTTTGCATGTTCAGGCTGTTATCACAAAATTACCATAGACTACTTATAAGCAACATAAATTTATTTCTCACAGTTCTGGAAGATTTGGTGTCTGGTGAGGACCCTTTTCCTGATCCATATATAGCTGTCTTCTCACTGTTATCTTACATGTTGGCTGGGATTAAGGAGGTTTCTGGGGCCTCTTTTATAAGGGCATTAATCCGATTCATGAGGACTCTACCATCATAATTTAATCACCCCTCAAAGAATTAGTCTTTAAATACCATCACATTGGAAGTGAGGTTTCAACATAGGAATTTTGGGGGACACAAACATTGCATCTATAAAATGTTTTTAAAGTTAAGTGAAAAACAGAGTGGTACTAAGAATAGTTTTGTAAGGCAACCTCCAAAACCTTTCTGGGCTCATAGTTAATTGTCTACAAAAACCCATAGTAGTAAAGGCCAAAGCACTGGGAACTACTATAATCAATGGACATGTTTATATGTCTATCTTTTCTACTAGAATGTGCATACCTCACAGTCAAAATCAGAGTCTTACTCATCTCTAAGTCCAAAAGGTCATAGGCTGTATGGAATTGGTCAGGTATCAAGTCAATATTTGTTAAATAAAATATTTTAAAATTCCTAAAACTAATTTTGCTCCAGAGAACATGGTAAACTTTGTGTTTCAGCTGATTGTTACACATTGAATATCTGGTCATTATAATGAAATTAGAAAGAAAGAGGGAAAAAAGAGTTATAACTGTAACATTTTTTCTCCTCTTGATTTCCCCTCAATCACCATGGAAACTGCCACCAAACCACATGAACCAAAGTTTTCTTTTCTTTTTTTTTAGCTGGAAATAAGAAGAAAAAGGAAAATTTATTTGTTGGTACTGTTCTATTATATATAGTAATGTTACTTTATGAAAACAAACAGTATTTCCTAAATATTTATTGAAAACCTACCTATGGGGTGCCTAAATGTGACTAGCAATGCCAAGACACTGAGAATATACAATGATGATGACAGATACAATTTTTGGAACTAATGCTCTAGTAAGATGAACAAAATGATAAACAAAATATTTAATATAGCATCAGATAGTATTAAGAAAAGAAATGATATATGATAAGAGGATAGGAAGTAACTGGAGATTGGACTGCTTCCTTAGAAACAAATGTTAGTTTAATAAAAATGTTATTAAATCAATATGCACATAGCAAATTTTAGGGTAAACATTGAAAAAATAATTATAGAATTTTTTAAAACATATTTTATTGATTTTTTACAGAGAGGAAGAGAGAGGGATAGAGAGTTAGAAACATCGATGAGAGAGAAACATCGATCAGCTGCCTCCTGCACACCTCCCACAGGGAATGTGCCCGCAACTAAGGTACATGCCCTTGACCAGAATCGAACCTGGGATCCCTCAGTTCGCAGGCCGACGCTCTATCCACTGAGCCAAACCAGTTAGGGCAATTAAGAATTTTTTATAATAGTAGTGGCAATAAAATAAAGTAAGCAAACCTGGTTAATAAACTAGAAAACAGAAAATGACAAAATACCTAAATAAAGATGGTAAATAGGAAATACAAAATAATGTAATTAACCAAACCAAAATAAATCAATTATCATAATGGTTGAAACATTCTATAAGATCTAAATAATCAGACTGAATTACTAGTAAAATAAAATCTAGATTATTTTCAAGGGAATCAAATAAATATAAAATGTGAAAATGTTCAAATAAAAAGGATATCAATATCATTCCAGGAGAACAAAATAAATTTGGTACAGTGATATTAATATTAGATTAACATATATTTTAAGAAAAAAACTAACTCAAAGAAAATAGGAATGTTACATAATGGTGAAATTAATACTGAGGGCTGGAGATCATATATAGCACTATGTGATCAATTAGGTACTGGATGAAGTTAAAGAGGAATTTGAGGGTAAATTAATCATGAAGTTTATAATTTAGGTTATTGAGTGCTTTTACTTGGAATAAATGATCTAGAGGAATCACACAGCTTAAGCCAAGATACCGATGCCAATCATAAAGTTCTTGGTGGTAGATGTCCGAGTAACCCACCCAAACATCCCATGAAATTAGGGAGTTAGCATTATATACCCACAACTCCCAGAAGGCATTGAGGCACAAGCAGCACTCTACAGCCTTGTCAGATTTTGCTCCTCACTTCCAATCTCCTCTGCCTTTGTCTGTCACATGGAGGGATCAGGAATAAGTACTATGGAGTGGAGGAGGTGGCAAGTAAGAAAAAAAGGAAGAGATTCAAAGGCTGCTTTTCCTCTGTGGGTTGCCATACCTAAGCAGGCAGGGGATGAATAAGAGGAATAATTTAAACATTAAATAAATAATTTTATACTGGTCAAGACTGAGGTATGTGGCATGGACTCTTAGTACTTGAGAGGGAGCAGAGGAGCTTTAACTTTGTGAGACTGTAAAACCTATACAACCCATCAGCGATGTCAATGAGCAGAGGAAAATGAATGATGCCATGGAAAAGATGTAAGGGCAAGGGGGCGGAGAAAAAGCAGAGGTTCTTATTTACATTATGCTCTGTCAAATTCATCTAATAAAATGTTCTTAGTCCAAACGGTTGAAAGGTTTAAATAAATATTTGGGTATTGAACTGAGTTGATGGATATTTTGTTTTATGAACGTCTATATTTCTCATGGCAAAACTGTATAACCCCAAACACAGCAGACTAACTGAACTTTCACACTTTTCAGTTACTCTCTACTAAAATAAAGAATATATTAGTTTTGATGAAAGCCATTCAATGTTTCAATCAGGACTTTGGAAAATCATCTATTCATTAGGCAAGTATATCCTGAGTTCCTTATAGGTTATACGCAAAAGCAGAGACACTTAGGATACACTAGCAGGAAAAAAAAATATCCTCTTAGGCCTCAGTACATTTATAATACATATAGTAAAGTTATCTACTGATGTCCACAAACTCATTTAACTTTGTACACAAACTGAATAATACTGCCTAATGTCCAATTATACAATATGCTCTTTTTATTTGTTTAACATTTGCTCACTTTCAAAATAATTTTCCAATACATTTTTTTGAAATAATGTAATTAAAAAACACACACAGGACAAATGCTGATTCAGTTGTGAAAACATAATACTAATGACTCAGAGTTTGAAATTCTTAGCATGCCAACTCAGGGAATCTTTAATCTCAATTGGATGTTCAATGAACTTAAGCCAAAAAATCATGTAATTAATTGTGAATAAAGGAACAAATTTACAGAACATAAAAAATGTCAGAAGAATTTTGTCAGTTCATGTGTCATTGGGAATTTTATTTTTGGCTTCTTGTAGATAGAATAAGCCTTAAAAATGTAATACATATTGTATTTTACAAACTTCTAATTTGTTTTTGTGTTGTTTTTTTTTCAAAAACACACTAGACTGTATTTGTCTTACCCAAATTAAACTGGTTTACAGAAAACAAAACTTACATTTCCATGATTTGCTGCAGGGATTAGCAGAGATCCTCTAGGCTCCACCTTTTTGTCAATGTCTGATTTTTCCATCTGGGATCCTGATGTCTACAGCAATATCAGGTCATCCTATATAATAAAAAGCTAATATGCAAATCAACCAAACAGCAGAACGACCAGTGCTATGACGCACACTGACCACCAGGGGGAAGACACTCAATATAGGAGCTGCCCCCTGGTGGTTAGTGCACTCCCACAGGGGGAGCACCGCTCAGCCAGAAGTCAGGCTCGTTGCTGGAGAGCGCAGCGGTGGTGGCGGGAGCCTCTCCTGCCTCATCCCTGCAGGGGTCCTGGACTGTGAGAGGGCCCAGGCTGGGCTGAGGGACCCACCCCACCCCGAGGGCATGAATTTTGTGCACCGGACCTCTAGTGTATCTATAAAAATGACACCTAGTAGGAGTGAGGCAGAAATGCTTATGAGTGTTAATAGTAGAGAAAGCATACACTTTTCCAGAAGTCCACAGAAAATGCTTCCTGCTCTCATTGGTCTAAATTAAGACACATGCCTTGGCTCTGACTAGGTTGCTCAGTTGGTTAGAGAGTTGTCCTAATAGACCAAGGTTGAAGGTTTGATCCTGGCCAGGGCACATAGAATCAACTAATGAATGCATAAATAAGTGGAGAAACAAATCAATCTTTCTCAATCTCTTTCTCTATTCCTCACTCCCTCTCTCTTTCTATCCCTCCCTCTCTCTCTAAAATCAATAAATAAATTATAAGAGTATAATTTACTCTTAAGAATACTATAATTACCCTTAGATCTCTGGGGCTCTTTATTTATTGGGCTAGGAGTAAAATGCAGGCTCAAAGGGTAGAGATCTTGAAATCAGAGTTCCTTAGGTAAAAGAAAGGGAGGAATCAGTGACTAGTACCAGTGAATAATTTATGCTTCAGTGGGAAAATACAAAACTGAATTCATTTTATTCTCACATAATCTCACTGGTGCCATCCATTTCAGTAATAGCAATAATTATATTTCTAAAATGAATGACAATTAATCCTCAAATCTGGAAATGTTAACAATGGCACAGAGGGGATTTTTACTAAAAGTTAGAAGATGAAAATATGATCTCTGTGGTAACCCCAAACCTGAAATTTTGTGAAGTCTTATATAATTGACACATATATATTTTTTTGTATCTTAAAGTTTTACAAAGTGAATAATTTTTTTAGACATTGCTTTTGCTCCCATAACTTAACAATATGTTGTACCTTTATTTATTTATTTATTTATTTATTTATTTATTTATTTATTTATTGTTTTTTGTTTTATGTTTTATTAGAGTACATAATTGGGCTTTTCCTCATTTTCACAATATTACCTATGTAGACTCAAAACTATAGAACATTTTCATTATCATTAATATGCATACATACCAGTCCTTAAGCTTCTATTGATGTATTCATGAAAAATCTATATTTTTACACATCTAAAATCTCTAAATACTTAGAATAAGGAAAACACAACTTCAATGAGCAATTTTCCAATGTCCCCATTTTTAAAATAATAATCTCTGAAATAAATTTCATAGAAATATATTTATCATTAAATATTTGTAAAGTTACAATGATAAAACAAATACTTCAGAAAGTCATGGGGCTGTGTTATACCAACATTATAAGACAAAGGGTCATGTCACACCAATATTAAAATGACTGTGATTCATATTTCCTCTTCCTTCCTGTTCATGTAAATGCCAAATTTCCCCTAGGCTTGATCAAGAAATGTCTCCAAATGGTCAAATCTTTATGAGTGCTACATCTCTTAGCCAATTTCCATCCGTATCAGCTTTAGCTACTAATGACAAGTTTGTTGGTTTTCACAACTGCATCCTCTAGTAGGTTTTACATTTAAAAAATAATTTTATGCATTCATGTACTCTATGTTTAACCCAGCCACTGTTTATCAGCTGCCCATTATGTAGAAGTCACAATACTAGTCATATGGTACTGGAGGAGCTGTGTCAACTTGAGTGTGACTTTTTGTTCCTGCAGTTTCCTCATCTGAAACAAGAAGGGAGCTTGCATCCTTTTGTAGTTCAGATTCAAATATACAGTACAATAGCGAGCATTCTGTACATACTATGTACTATCATCATTATTGTTATTACTAAGTAAATGACAGAGCTTAACAGGGAGAACAGATGAGGAGCTCTGTGTGATGTCAGGTTATTCACACACGATGCTGGTGAGCCAAGATTCTGGTGAGCCAATGCTCAGCTCTTATCGTTGCTTTTCATTTGTCTTGGTTAAAAACAAAACAAAAACAAAAAAAATAAATGCCCCAAACTTGTCCGAATTGGATTAAAATCATGACCTTAAAATTGAAATAAAAATTAAAACAGAATTTCAGAAGAAATGATTTTATATAAAGGTCAATAGAAGGTGGTTTAGAAAGATTTTAAGTCAGAGTGACTAATTGCAATTTTCAATATGTTTCTTCACAGCATCCATGTATTTTCTTTGAAGGCTGAGCAATTATTTGCCTAATAATGTAATACCTTTATTACTGTTATTAAGTGTAATAGGAAAAGCAAAGATATAATGAAAATGATCCTGCACTATACCTATGATATATATGTATTCATGCATATTTTTATTCTGATAAGTACTACACAGATACATCACCATGCTAGAAAGAAAAATGAATTTAAATATATATATATATATATATACATATATATATATATGTGTGTGTGTGTGTGTTTATATCTTATATAACAAAAAGGTAATATGCAAATTAACCATCACACCCTCATAATATGGCTGCCTATGACCAGACAGGCAGGGGGGTTAATGAGGGACGACCAAATGACTGAACAAGCAGGCTGCATGGGGCGGCCAGACCGGCAGGGGGTTAGTGAGGGATGACCAGGACAGCAGGGGGGGGAAGTTGGGGGTGAGCAGGCCAGAAGGGGGGGCAGTTGGGGCAACCAGGCTGGTGGGGGGGGTGCAGTTGGGGGTGACTAGGCTGGCAGGAGGGGCGGTAAGGGGTGACCAGGCTGGTGGGGGGGGCAGTTAGAAGTGACCAGACAGAAGGGAGGGGGCAGTTGGGGACAACCTGGCCGGCAGCAGGGAGCAGTTAGGGGCAACGAGGCTGGCAGGCAGGTGAGCAATTAGGAGCCAGTGGTCCAGGATTGTGAGAGGGATGTCCCCCAAGGGGTCCCGGAGTGGAGAAGGTGCAGGCTGGGCTGAGGGGATGCCACCCCCATGCATGAATTTTGTGCACTGGGCCTCTAGTTTATAAATGAAAGGCTAAAGAACAATGTCAAGGAAATATATTAAGTATAAATGTATTAGGCAGTTGTCTAATATGGACTGACTAGAACATTTTTAAATACTAAGAAAGTGATTTAAATTACTAGGGAAAGACAGAAATGATATCAAACTTTGGGAAGATTTTGTATTTTTCTAGATCAGTGTACTCCTTGGGAGAAATGTTAGAAACACAAATTCTCAGACTCTATCTCAGACCTGAATCAGACACTCTGGGGTGACGCCCCAAATCTGTATTTCAGAAAGTGATTGTGATGGCCACTTAAGTTAGAGGACAACTGTGCTAGAGAAAATTGAGAGATTAGCTGCTGATGCACATCAGTAAATCTTTTAAATAGACATGTGAGACATCCATCATCCAGTACCACTCACTTCTCAGTTACCAGCGGCCAGGCACTGCACCACATGGCTGACTATGTTTCTCATCCTGTCAGTCTCATCTATTCCGACCAGTGACTCTGGATCCCCAATAAAACTCCGCATTTCATTCTGCATGGAAAATCAAGTATTTTTGTCATATAGCCTTTTAATTAAAGACAATCAAAATGACCCATCAAGATTTTCTGCTTAATAAAAGATAGTCTTTGTTCTAAGAAATTTTCTCTCTCTCTCTCTCTCTCTCTCTCTCTCTCTCTCTCTCTCTCTCTCTCTCTCATTGCTACTTGCCTATCTTCCCTCTGGGATGTGAACTACTCTGAGGTAGAAGCTGTTTTTGTTCATTTTTCTCAATTGTTGGTGTTTCACAATACCATATAGTAGGTAACATTTTTCTCTTGAGATGACAAATTAATGCTCTTATAATGCTTAATGCTTTTTTTGCATAAGTTTCTGATAACACTCACTTATTCATATGTCACCATTTATCTTTTTGTTAAAATAACTCAAATATTTACTTATTTATTAGCTATTTTTCTCCATAGAATACAAGTTCAATAAGGGCATAAATGTTGCTTTTCTGATTTTCTACTATACATTCCTAGGGTCTAGAAAATAAAAGTTAATAAGTGTTTGCTCGTCTGGCATGGCTCAGCGATTAAATGTCAACCTAACCAGGAGGCCACAGTTCGATTGCTGGTCAGGACACATGGCTGGGTTGTGGGCTTGATCCCCAGTGTGGGGCATGCAGGAGGCAGCTGGTCAATGATTCTGTCTCATCACTAATATTTCTATCTCTCTTTTCCTCTCCCTTCCTCTCTGAAATCAATAAAATATATATTTTAAAAAAGTTAATGTGTTCAATATTTGTGAATGGAATCTTTATGAGTCAAATGCATAAATAAAATTTTAATAAATAAATGAATTTTAAATAAAGTGAATCTTATGTTTGTTGTTAATACATAGTCCTTAGACTGTATTACTTGAGAGTTTATTTGTAGTACTATATATATCATTCATTTCAAAAAGTACTTCAATTTTTTGGTACTAACTAAAAAATAGATTATGACACTCAGCAGAACTTTCTAATTTATGAGAGTTAAGTTCATTTTTTTTGTAAGAACTTTTTCTTTTCTGTTTTTAACTCTCATTCCTTGAGTTCATTGTAAAATGTCATTGGTTCTCATATAATTTTCAGATTTTTTAATATTTCTAGAAAACGACAAACATTTTCCACATTATATATAAATATATATATATATATAATTTTATTATTATTTATGAAAGCAGTACTATTATTTATAGTACCTCTTTCCAATTCCTTCCTGAGCATTCTCACCAACAAATTACTATTCTCAGAGCTTAAATAATCTAATTATCCATATCTGAAACAAATTATTAAAATAGACTTAATTTTTATTGTCCAAAGGGTGAAACCTTTGAGGATCATGGCTTAAGCAGACAGAGTTCCTGCCACCTCACCAGGTATCAAGAAGTACAAAGACTGCTCACATAGAAGTGATCAAAGGAACCAAATCTTTCATATTTACACCTGACATCTCCATGGCTATTTATGCCTATTTTTTCTTTAAGGTTGTCTATCTTCAGTTTTCTGTCAGTAAAACAGGCATTAAAGAATAGGAAGCACAAAAAATCGAAAGGCATATGCCAGCAAAGTCAGTTTATCTAAAAGAGCAATAGCTTACAGTGACCTCAACTTATTAAATTCTGCTTACCTCCCATTGGCCAAGACTGGGTCACATAATTACTCCTAGCCTTTCACAAGTCTGGGAGGTGTGTCATGCTGACAACACATACCGTCCTTTGGAACTAAACCAGGTTTCTCTTAGAAAGGAAGAAAGTAGGTGACCGTTACCTTTAGATGTCTGCCCTTAATGTAACTAAGAATAGTACAGGTGATTAAATCTTTGATAAAATTCTCATAAAATTCTTGTACCCTTCTCTCCTTTAAAAATATCCTCCACCTAGACCACATAACCACATCTTTGCTTTATCAATATTAATAAACTTTGCACTAGACAGTTTATTATGTCAATTTCATAAATAGATTGATGAGATCTACCCAAAGCAAGTTAAAAATAAAAATGAGAGTAATAAGAAATCTCAAGATCAGCCAATATTATTTTGTTAGCTTTTCATAGTAGTATTTATGACTTCATGTGCTGTAAAAGAAAGTGCACATTTTTATTTTATAGAGCCTCGTTTTTTCTCCATTATGGAGTTTTCAGGCAGTTTTAGGCTCATCAGGAAGACTTTCTATGCACAAACATGTGAATGGAGTTAGATTATTACTGTTTTTCTGTATCTTCACAAGCACATGATGATGTCAGTTCCACAATTCAGTGTGGAGCAGTATAAAACGTGGCAACTGTTTTATATTTCTAAGATAGTTTACTTTTTGACATTCAGGAAGGTCCAACAAAATGTTTGTCTAACTACCGGCACATGAAGGACTTGAGAAGAGAATAAAGTGATTCTTTTCTCTTCCCCAGCTGGCATTAAGGTCCAGTTCAATTAGTGAATTTTCCTCACAGCAAAAATTTTCATTGTTAATTTTTTTCTATTTCTCAGTATAAATGCATTATCCTTTTTGTGTTAACTTACTATTTTTATATAGGAAAATTCACCAAAATTAAATGTTATGCTTGCAATTATTTTTATCTTAGCAAGGGTAGCAAAATATTTTAATCACTTAATGAAAATGTGTCATTCTAATATGAAAAATTAAGCAAAATTAATTTGACATAGGAGTTTAGCATATTAATTTTTGTTCCATGATGATTGTCCACTTTACTTTCTTTATTTCACAATTACTATTCAATTGAAAATATTTCATGCAGAAATGCAAACCATGCACCTAGAAAGAGAAGGTTGATGCATTTAAATGAGGTGCACTTGATATGGTAACACCCAAATAGCCTCCAGGCCATATACGTTTATCTGGCTCGTATGATAATCAATTCATAAATTATGTATATCTAAGCCCTTTTCACCTTAGGCAGTTTTAGGATGTCCAAAATATCATCACACTTAGCACTTTCAAATCAATTGTTTAAGCCATCTTAATGGCCAGTTAGGACCTCTGCTGAGGTAATCTAATCCATTATGCATAGTTGACTGTTAAGAATGAAAACTTAAAGAATTTTATTCCAGATTTATAAACACACTTTGTCTTTCTAACTTTAACCTCTTACTCGTTGCTGATGTCTGTGTGTATTTTTGCAAAAAAAAAAAAAAAAAAAAAAGGAAACAAGTCATTCTCTCAATGAAGAGAGAAACAAATATTTGGTCCTATAATTTTGTACTAATAGAACAGTAGACTAGGAAAAGAGAAGACATTTATTTTTTATTTTTTTAAATCTTTATTGTTTAAAGTATTACAGATGTTCCTTCCCTCACCCCCCCCCCCATTGACTCCCTGCCCCCTACTCCAGTGCCCCCTCCACTCTGCCCTCAGGCCTTCACTGCACTATTGTCTGTGTCTATGGGTTATGTTAGAGAAGACAGATTTTAAGATATACAGCAAATGAGACTTTGATCAAGAGTGCTGATGAGATAATAGGCAACCCTGGCCAAACATGTTAATGGTATCATGATATAACCAGAGCAGAGTATCACAAAAACATCAGGACACTTCCACATGAAATGTATCATCCCACTGCTAAGGCATAAATGTGGTGGGTAAACAATAAAGTGGATAAACAATAAGGAAACATCCCTTTTTTCTTTTCTATGAATTTTTATAATAAAGATTACTATATTATTTATTAATTGGTCTTAGCTGTTTTAAAATTACTAGTCACTGCCCTAACTGGTTTGGCTCAGTGGATAGAGCGTCGGCTTGTGGACTGAAGGGTCCCGCGTTTGATTCCAGTCAAGGGCATGTACCTTGGTTGAGGGCACATCCCCAGTAGAAGGTGTGCAGGAGGCAGCTGATCGATGTTTCTCTCTCATCGAAGTTTCTAACTCTCTATAAAAAACTCTCCCTTCCTCTCTGTAAAAAATCAATAAAATATATTTTTTAAAAATTATTAGTCAATAAAATATTTTGAGTTATTTATTTTCTTGATTTTCAGCATGCCTCCAAAGAGCCTTCAAAAAATGGAAACAAACATGGACTTATATAGAGCTATTTTCAGTGAAAAATAAAGTAATTTTAGAAGTGAGTGAAGTCTCAGAGGAAATAAGGAAGGAAATTGAAATAACCTATTGACCAAATCAATGACATTTGAAACATTAATAAAGCTTATATCTGAACGCCCTCTGGAAATAAAAACTTACTATCTTATTAGGGAGTCTGTTTCATTATTTCATAAACTAAAACATTACAAAATTCTTTCTTTGGTCATTAACTCTTTCAGCAATTGCTAATTGTGCACTTACCAAATAGTGTGTACTGAAATCTACTATCTAACTTAATTACTAGTTCTTAGTCCTGTTCGTTGAAGTCCATTGTATTAGGACAAAATTATTTCTTTATGCTTTCCTTGGAAGACTTTATATTTTGGAAATTAGTCATCGTGTTTTCTTCTTCAAAAATATTCTTTCTTCCAAGTTTACAAATGAATGCTTTAGGTTGTTTTTCTGTAATCCATTAACCTCATGTTTCCATATCAAGCCCAGTGTTTCAGATATTTATACTTAACATTCCAAGAAGAGGTCTACACTTTTCACTGTTCTGTATATTCAATATATACCAATGCAACATATGTGGTTTTTTTTTAGTAGTCTCTTGACACTTCTGGTGATTATTGAGTTATTTCCAAGTCAGATCTTGTAACCATGAACTACTGGCTGCCCGATCCAGTACTTTGCATTGTTATTCTCTTTTTTGAAACCTAAGGCATGACTTGAGTTTCATCCTTATCAAACTTTATATTCTTGGTATTCATCCAGCATTCCAGTCTTTCGAGACAACCTGAATCTCAATCTTGTCATCAACTGTTATATTGCTTATTTTCCCAATTTTGAATCATCTCAAATTTGACAAGTGACAGGTTCAGCCTTGTTTATAATCCGCACCATATCTTTTCCTTATGGCTGGGGCCAATTGATCAATGTCAGTAAACACAGACTATTGCCTAATTTCAAGAGCTATTTTTCCAAATGGGAAATATATAAAGAGTATAAGCCTTACTCTTGACAAAAATCTTCCACGGTATCATATGGATATGATATAGACATACAGATGGAATTTTGATTTTTATTATGTACATTTTAATATGATTTAATATCTACAGCAAAATACTGATATTTGCTATTCAAAATGTTGGATAGGAAAAAAGGAAATGACATATTCACATGCAATTACAGATATTTAATGAAAACTAAAATTTTAGTTTTACTATATTAAAAAAAATAACCTAAATATCAAAAACTGCATTTACAAAAATAAATGACGTTGAAACAAAATATAAAGGAACAAATTTTATTTAACTCTTACATTTTGCCACTTGAATATTCCTAGAATTTAGTGAGACTATCCAACTTGTAGTAGCAAGCTCATATTCAAGTCATTAATTTGCTTTAGAACACTGTATTTGGCAAGTATAAGTACTCTCCAGCTTTGTTTGTTATGAATTTAAATAGTTTCCAAAAATATTTGTGAAATTTTTTACACCAAGAAAATATCTATAGCATTATGTCTAGGTCCATCTTTAAAATAATAAAAGGTATAGTGGATTCACCAAATCCAAGTGATTTTAATTTCAACTTTGTATTGTCATTCTTTGTTTATGAGGGTCAGAGAGAAGACTGTGCTTCTTTCCTATTTTTTATCATGAGGAGAGAGCTCAGTTAGGGCAGCATCCTGGCTTCTTTCTGTCGCTCCTCATTTAATTCCTCACACAGGGGAGATCACACATATCTCATTAGTGAGTTTTAAAGAGAAAGCTGAGCTGTTTGGCTGAGTAGTCCTCTTTTCACCTCTTAGTATATACCTACCTACAGAAGGCATTCATTCCCTCTACTTTGCTATTATGTAACTTTGGTGTGGAATGCCCACTCCTTAGGTGGGTATTTAGAAAATTCACCTTCTCCAATGTAGACATCTTTTGTAATAAAGAAAATATTTAATCTCCATCTAACTCCTTGATTATCTGTAATTGAGAAAAAAGGCTGCTATTTAGTTAAGCCCCCAAACTGAAATATTAACTGATGAAAAAAGGAGATAAAAAAAATTCAAGCTAAATATATATGGTCATGAAACTATACATTTAAGACCAAAAAAAAAAAAAAAAGTATTAACATTATATGTGTACCGGAGGCCCTGTGCACGAAATTCATGCATGGGTAGGGTCGCTTGGTCTGGCCAGAGATCAGGGACGATTGGGGCCTTTTGGCTGCCAGTCAAGGCATTCCTTCCCAGGCTGCTGGCTGCCGCCCGGGGCCTTTCTTCATTTTGCACTGCCCCCTGGTGGTCAGCACACATCATAGCAAGTGATTGAACTCCCTGTCTCCAGGTCAAACTCACAAGAGGACAATTTGCATTTAGGCTTTTATATATATAGACTAGGGGCCCGGTGCACGAAATTCATGCACTGGGTGTGTGTGTGGGGGGAGTGTCCCTCAGCCCAGCCTGCCCCCTCTCACATACTGGGAGCCCTCAGGCATTGACCCCCATCACCCTCCAATCACAGGATCGGCCCCTTGCACAGGCCTGACGCCTCTGGCAGAGGTGTCAGGCCTGGGCAGGGGACCCTCATTTCCCCCCATCACTGGTTCTGCCCCCAGCCAAGGCCTGATGCCTCTGGCCCAGGCGTCAGGCCTGGGCAGGGGACCCCAGAGCCCTCCGATTGCTGGCTCTGCCCCTTGCCCAGGCCTGATGCCTCGGCCAGAGGCATAGACCCCCATCACCCTCCGATTGCCTGATCGGCCCCTTGCCCAGGCCTGATGCCTCCGCCAGAGGCGTAGACCCCCATCACCCTCCGATTGCCTGATCGGCCCCTTGCCCAGGCCTGATGCCTCCGCCAGAGGTGTCAGGCTTGGACAAGGGACCCCCATCTCCCCCCGATCACTGGCTCTGGCCCCCGCCCAGGCCTGAGGCCTCTGGCCCAGGAATCATGCCTGGGCAGGAGACCCCCATCTCCCTCTGATCGCTTGCTCCACCCCCCGCCCAAGCCTGACGCCTTTGACCCAGGCTTCAGGCCTGGGCAAGGGGACCATCATATCCCCCCAATCCCCGGCTCTGCCCCCCGCCCAGGCCTGATGCCTCTGCCAGAGGAGTTGACCCTCATCACCCTCCGATCACCAATCACTGGATCGGCCCCTTGACCAGGCCTGAGGCCTCCGGCAGAGGTGTCAGGCCTGGGCAGGGGATCCCCAGCTCCCCGAGATCTCCCGCTCTGCCCCTGCCCAGGCCTAACACCTCTGGCCGAGCCATTAGGCCTGGGCAGGGGACTACCAGCTCCCCGCGATCTCCCACTCTGCCCCTGCCCAGGCCTAACACCTCTGGCCGAGGCGTTAGGCCTGGGCAGGGGACCCTCAGTTCCCCGTGGTTGCAGGCTCCGCCCCTGCCCAGGCCTAACGCCTCTGGCTTAGGCGTCCGGCCCGGGCAGCGGGGACCCTCAGCTGCAGTGGCCCCGCGATCATGGGCTCCGCTTTAGGCCCAGGCAAGGGACCCCTAGCTCCCGGGACTGCCAGCTTTGACCGTGCCCAGCTCCCATCGCTGGCTCCACCCCTACTTCCTGCTATCACTGGCCAGGGCGGCAAAGGAGCCTGATTCTCCGATCATGGCTGGGGGGCAGGGCAAAGGCGGCCCTGCCCCCCACGTCTTAGCTCCCCCCTGGGTTTCCGATCACTGTCAGTGGCAGGGGGCTTCTTCCTGCTTTCCCTTTGGCCTCCCTGCATTGTGCCTACATATGCAAATTAGCTGCCATCTTTGTTGGCAGTTAACAGCCATCTTAGTTGGCAGTTAATTTGCATATAGCCCTTATTAGCCAATGAAAAGGGTAGCACCGTACGCCAATTACCATTTTTCTCTTTTATTAGTGTAGATGATTTTTAAGTATTCTCAGGATCCATCATCACCTCACTGATGTAACATTTTGCCAGTGGGATGGAGGTGGGAGAAGGGATCAAGGACCAGACACTGGATGCAAGTAATATTTTTGGCCTTTTTTTGGAATAAACAAACATTTTATTCACTAATTATAGTAGTTTTTGTAAGTTTTCCTCATTTTAAGCTATAATCCACAATTATAGATTCTTAGAATTGAGAATGACTGAAAATGGTCTGATTTAATAACTTACTGTAAACAGATAAATGTTTAACAAAGTTCTACATGCAAAAGTTGCCTTACTTTGGCCCTGTTCCAACAGCTCAGTTGGTTAGAGTGTTGTCTGATATGCCAAATTTGTGGGTTTGATCTCTGGTCAGGGCACAAACTAAAAGAAAAAAAGTCACCTCATTTTGATAAGTTCTACAGGGTAATTTTATGGATATCAAAATAATATTAGGTTATTTTTATCTAAGACATATAATGTACAGGTTATCTAACAAGTGTTGAGAAGGTATTGCAAATTCCTAAGATGGGAGAATCTTGAGTTAAAGATAGAAATTTTAGGCACTCTCTTACTGACCCATTCCAAAATTTAACAAAGTGATTATTAGTGATTTTTGTCTTCTTGCTTTATTATCTAAAGTGTAAAAAAAAAAAAAAATCCACCAGAATTTATTTTATTGTCTCTCTCAAGATTCCTTGCACAAAGTAGGATTAGTATAGGAATTAAGTAGATTTTTATTATTTCAAGTTTGTTCCTACTTCTAGAGAATCAGCAGTTGATTCTCAAAA
Organism: Myotis nattereri; assembly: GCF_964212035.1. Classification (NCBI taxonomy): domain Eukaryota; kingdom Metazoa; phylum Chordata; class Mammalia; order Chiroptera; family Vespertilionidae; genus Myotis; species Myotis nattereri. Next base: position 36,598,867 of record NC_138076.1, on the reverse strand, counting down.
ATATTAGACTAACCTGGATGCTATTTAATAGTCTCAAGGTGTTTTTTTTTTTAATAGCAGTAATTATTATATCTGATTCCTAGAAAAATTTAAACTTAGAACAAACCATCTATCTCTTTATTTTATAAAAACAATGCTATTTCTAATGTTTATCCATTTGTATTTGACATGACATTTATTTAGAAATTTCTTAAATTAATATGTGGTGTATATTCTGGGAGAAATTTATTTGAATCATGGGGAATAGTGATATTTGTTACACTGACTTTTTAAAAGATGACTATCAAATCATTAATATACTTAATAATTGACTACAAACAAATTAAAAAATATTCTTATCTTTTTATTAAGATTATTTTAAGTTTTATTTTTTATAGTTTTTTTAATACAACACTAAAAACATAATGGTGAAATGTACAAGTAAATATTTGAAGTGTTAAACTTAAGCTCCATCATCAAACCACTGTGTAAGCAAAATGTACATATGCAGGTACATGGAAGAGAAAATAAATCAGCATAGTTATGTAAAACAACATTCAAAAGAATAAAAAATATTGAGGCAGGTTTTTATGCTAAAGAAAAAAATAAAATAAACATTTACCTCTAGGAGCCATAATCTGCAATTCCAACAAAATAAATCTTTCCATGAACATACTTTGAATTAAATAGCTATTAGTTAGAAAAATATCTGGGTTTACAGTACATTTTGCCTCTTCATGACTAATATTTTATCAATTATCACCTCTTTTATTTTCATATAAGTAAAATAAATTATTTACAAAAAGTTACAACGAGACAAAAGAGTTATATTGATTTTATATAATAAATAAACAAAATGAGAATCATTTGCTTCCACTATGGATACAATTTTTAAGCAAGTAAAAAAGGGAGAATTTAAGATTTCCATTGTTTGGTCATAAATGGGATAATGATTAATGTTTTCCATAGATATGTCAACCTCCTTAAAATTTACCAAACTAACATTCAGGTGATTTCTGCTTATATCTCCTCATTTGTACCAGAATGTCAAATCTGCAAGAATACTAGTTAGAGGAATGGACATCCTGACAACTACACCAGGGGTAAATGGAGAATGATGAGAAATGAACATCTACCTTTTCTCTGTCTGGTCAGCTGGAACCCTCCAGCCATTAAGCCACTCTTAACACTAGGGAGCACACTTGCCCCAGGAATTATCCTGGGATGTAAGACAGGAGGCTTTCCTCCTGCAAATCAGCATCAGGCAGGGTGCCAGCCCATGCCCTGCTGCATAGAATGACAAGGCACGCAGCTATGACAGTGCTAATAGTAAACAATGACAGTTCTGTCAGGAATCTGAGGAGCTTCTCATACTTCTGCATGTGCTGAAAAAGAAGCAGAGATATTTTATTTGTGGCATATAAAAATGACGGCATGAACTCCTCACCCCTTTTTCTCCTTTAAACAAATCAAAATTAGAAGAGTGTTAGCAGCTTTGTGATGGTGGGAATGGAGAGCAGGGGGCTATAGAAATGTGGAATCTAGAAATTTGAAAATATGAACACATTGGTTAAGTTTTTTAAAAAATTAAATGACTTTATATTTGTAATGATCTTTCCATAATGCTTTGCTCCTCTTAATCTTAAAAGCATGCTACAGTCATCTAGAGAGGGTACAGAACTAACAGGCACACACCACCGGATATCTGAAGAAATACACTCTTTGTAAACTTAGATAATACACATTCTGATAAGGACCCCATAAAAGGGAGGACAGAATGATCATTGACTTCCTTGATGATATATATACAACATATTTTTATATGTTTATTAAAAACTTATTGTATATCTAAAGCATGCACAACATTGCTTAAAGTCTTGGGGAGATAAAGAAGAAGAGGCAAAAGACTTGCTTCTGGGAAGCCTGCCACTTTTTAAGGAAAAATATGAACACGTGCAATGCACGATATGTGAAAAGGCAAAGTACAGTCAAGTTACCTATCAGGTGCAAAGAGATATTTACAAATATACCTAGTTTGTACAGAGTGCCATGCTCGTTGTTATAGGAATAAGGAGATGAAAAAGATATGGACCAAGGAGATGGACCAAGACTATGAGAATCTTATAGTGTTCTAAAGTAAATAAGACAATTATAAATATATATATTTTTTTTGTTTTAAGAGCACAATATAATCAATGGCACATCAAGAGGAAAGAAAGGGACGGTGATACTGATATCAATAATAACAAATGTGCTTCAATTTCTAGGTTGTTAAAATAAATTACTGCATATATCTCAAAAAACTGATTTTATAAATAAGGAAACAGAGCTTAGAGGGGGTACCTGGCAAGTCATAGAGTGAAGGTTCAAACACATATAGCCAAACACAAGATCTACTTGATTACCAAATAACTATTTGCACAATATGACTCTTTTCGTTTTGTCTAATAGACCATTCCTGTTTTCTGCTGAAAGCCTTCCTGGGTTGTGGTTATGGTGCAAGCCAATTATGGGGCTCCCCGGTCTTTTTGGATGTAAGGGCAGAAATGCGGCATAGACCTCCAAGCCACCATAATCTGCCCAGAATTATACAGAAAACCTAAAACAAAATGAGTAAAATTTCTTCCTTGTAGTCTTTATACAAATGCTGGGAGAAGGCTCATTTCTCTTTCCTTCTGGATTTCTATTTTTTATAACATAAGCTGTTACCTACTGAACCCATGGCCCCCCTCCACTTGCTGTATAAAAATCCCCCCTCCCCGCCAAGTTAAAGGGAAAATTGATGGAGTTCAGTGAGGTGGAGCTCACAGCTCAATCCATTCGTGCTTGAATCTTGGTACACCTGGGCACTTCCCAATAGTTTGAGTTGAGTTTTTGTATTTTACAATCTAAAATACAAAATGACTTAACTAATGCATTTAATGCCTAGAGAGTAAAAGAATACAAGGAACATTACATTTATAGTTGAATTTAAAGTATGAGTAGTATTCCAACAAGAATCATTCCAAGGGGAGAAAGGATCCATTGTTTACAAGCAGAAAATTAGAAGATCAGGTAAAAATTATGCATCAGGTTATGAAAGGGCAAGGGCTATGCTCTCCATCTTGCCCCGTATCCTCCAGGTTGAGGCAGCAGCCATGTGCTCAGGAAAGTACCTACTTCCCAGCAGCCCAAGCCTCTGCTAGCCACGCCCAGGATTTCTTTAAACTAACCAATGATAAGACACCGACTTGCGACTGGCCAATTGGCAGAACCCACAGTCACCTCTCCTCCTCTTACTCCACCCCCCTATAAAACTCCTCTTCCCATCGGGCTAGCTCTCTCTGCCACTTGGCTTACCGTTGCATCAGTGAGTGTGGTCGGGGAGCCGAACTAGTTCGAATAAAAGACTCTCTGCTTTTGCATCGGACTCGCTGGCTCCCTGGTGGGCTCTTGGGGATCTTGAAATCTGGGCATAACAGTTAACCATACATCCTGATGTACCTGGAATATATTTGATTTATGTTTGTTATCCCTATATTTCATTCCTGTCTTTCTCAATAGTTTTCCAGTTTTAATAGTAAATTACTGTCACCCTACTTACATATAAAAAGGGAAGCAAAAAAAATGCATATATAATTTGTACAATTTAGAATTTAGGGTTGAGCCAGATTATAAAGCCCCATAGGTGTTATACCAGAGACTTAGATATTATATTAAGAATCATAGGAAGTACATGGTCATAAACTTCAAAAAATCCTATTGCTAGCAATGTTAAATTTTGATTGGGTAAAATAAGAATTTATTATAGTCTATGTGAGAGATGATTAAGTTATGAAAAATAGTGGCATATAAAAGAAAACCAGAGTGGTAATTTTTAAACTGTTAGTTAAATGATATAGGCCATTTATTTGGATTAGAATGCCAAAAGCTAGCAATATAAAGGGTAGAACCAAGCCACCCCTTCTTCCATCATGGAGAGAGAATCAAAAGCTGGAAAGAGGTTTGGAGTCTTGTGAAATGATCATGTATAAAACAATATTTATATCCAGCAAATAGAAGCATAAACTCCGTATAAACAGTTTTTACAAGCCCAATAGAATTGGTAAAAGCCACTGTTTTCTGGTGAGTAGGTTACGTTTTAGATACATTATATTCTTAGCTTATGGCAAAACAACACAACTAGTATTAAAATGCACCAGCTCTTGTATCTGATCTGTTTGCCTATTTTAATTCAAATTGACTCCAGGCATGAATGGAGCTACTACCAATCCCTTAGCTGACTAGGATTGGAGAAATCAGAAATTGAACTGCTAAGAGGCAGTATGGAAGTAGAACTGAAGTAGGATATTGATAACATATGAAGCTCAAAAGAGGACAAGTTACTGTAACTAGTTCTAGTCTTAAGGTCTAGATAATGGATAGATGTAATGTCTTCAAAACAGATGGAAAGGTAGATCATATGGGATTGTCAGGAAAATGCTGGAGGTAATCATGAAGCCAGTGTTACACATTTGAGTTTAAGATAATTGACAATTTTAAATGTTTTTTCATAATTTATTTTCTATGCTAATATAAAACTCAAGAATGAGGCTCTATACAAAATAAATGAATATATAATTTTTATAAAGAAAGAGAGAAAAGAAAGCTGACATCAGGTCTTTGTGAAAAGCCTGCGTTTCTCTGTGCAAAGGACAGGGAAAGAGCAGTTTTAGAGACCAAGGGAACCAGTAAAAGATTTGCCATCTTAGAGTAATTGAAGGGGGAATATATTTAAAAGAGGAGGTGTTTAATTATGTCAACTGGCCTTGCAAGGTATAAGAAGGGAAATAAATGCTGTAATTATAAGATAACATTTGAATAAAAATCATTTCAATATATTACCAATAAGACATTGAAAAATGAAAGGGGATTGGTTGACACTGAAAACTGGAAAGCACTCTACCTTAGGAAGGAAAACGTTTGATGGAGCAATGAAGTAGAGAATAGGATAGCAACTCAAGAGAGTAGAGAAAGCCAGAGAGAAGGCTTTATGGAGTGAAGTGCAGTATTAATTTAGTGACCAAATCATAGATGCTTAATATGTTTATTTCTTGTTCATGCAAAATATGGAGGAAAATGAGTGATAGCCCTCTTCAATAATGTAACTCAGTGATGTAGACTTCCAATTTTTTTCTACCATGTTATGTGACTTTCCAAGATCATCATGGTAGGTGAAGAACTTTCCTTCTTCTTCTCTGCTTTAGATTAGAAATGATACCCATCTCTTCCATTTATCACCAATTTACCAGAATTAACTACATTACACCACAGCAGCTATCTACAAGCACCTGAGGTGTGGAGGCAAGATGTTCCACGAGAGCAATGTCACAGCAGTATTTAAGAAAAAAATTCAAGTAAGGAGAGGATAACATTAGACCCAAGAAAAAATAGAATATAATACAATTATCATTTAATAAATATGGGAAATTTTACACAAAATACTTGTTCAAAGTTATAAATTAGACATTAGGCTCCATTGCTGGTCACAAAAATTAGTCACTTACTTCCTCTGTATAGTAAATGCCTGTTCTGTAAAATTCAACTGTAAAATTCTATAATTCAAAGACATTTATTACAGGAGACTGAGCTCAAACATTGTTACATCTTTAATAACCATTTAGTATTCAAATAACTATATACCTTCACAATCAAGAACCTTTTTAGCTCTGCAGAATATATAGACATTGGAGTACACAATTAATTATGAAAAAAATATTTAGATCCTGTCCGGTTTATTTTCTATTCAATGTATATAAATGTCAATAAAGATTTTTGTTGCCTTATATACAATTATATTGCCAAATGGCTTATTTTGCTATATCCACCAGTTTTGTAGATAGAAGTTGAGTTTTCCTGTTTTTCTTTCTTTCAAAATTATCTATAACTTTTCATTTCAGAAGAAATTGGTAATAAAATTGGCAAAGTAGGAAGGAGAGTCATCTGGTTATAAAGCAGGCAGAAAAATGAACACTTCAGCATTTAGTTTTTATGGCCTAGTTAACCTCATTGGATTTATGTAGCTGCCAGACATTGATATCTTTTACTGCTGATGCAAATTGAAATTTATTCCATAAACTACAGAATTGATCATTTTTTTAAAAAAGACAGGGAGAGAAAGTAGAATGATTCTACTTGATCTCTATGTATGTGATGCTTATATAAAATCGTATAAATATATAAAACAAATTAAAATAATTCCATTTCTGTAGGAATGTTGATTGACTAAATCAAGGTGACCAACAGTATTACCCCCAAAAGTAAGACTTTTTAAAGTTTATCTTTATTGTTCAAAGTATTTCAGATGTTCCCTTCCCTCCCCCTCCCCTGAATCGACTGCCTCCACCCTGCTCCCATCTCCTTCCCAGGCCTTCAACATACTATATTTTAAGTTCATGGGTTATGCATATATGCACATAAATTATTTGGTTAATCTCTTCCTGCCCCTTACTCCCTCCCATCTAAGATTGGTCAGTATGTTGTATGCTTCCATTTCTCTGGATCTATTGTGTCAGTTTATTTTGTTCATAAGAAGATCTGTAAATCAGAAAACAAACAGTATAATTGTTTTAGGTAGGATGTGACTTGAGTCAAAAAATCCAGAATCATTTATTCAGTTAAAGGAATAAAACCTTTTTAAGTGGTTCATAACTGAGAGATTTTTCTTATTAGAAAACCATAAAGGTAGACATATTAGGAGTCTATGTATAAATAATATTTATTTAATAAGGTATGAGGTAAGTCAGTCAGCTTCCATAATATGTTGTTTGTGTGTTTTTAAAACATCAGCTATCAGAGAAGTAAAGGAAATAAGTATCAAAATGTACTTAAATTGATTTTGATGTATAGTTAGTCTCTGGCTATTACTATGTAATCAGGACCTGGTTTAAAGATAGATTCTTTATAATAATGAGTTTAAGATAGAATATGAAAATTTGTACTATAAATTTAATTTTGCATTAATAAAACACATTAGTCATTGTTATAACACTCTCACATAACTAAATAAGATAATTATACTTTTTTATTTTAGTTTTTTAATACCATTTGACGGACTATGGGATTTGATATTAGTATTTTAAAGTTATTTTTAATCTCACAGTGAAAGAAGAAATGAAAATAATCCATACAGGATTATGCATATCATTGGTTATCTTATTGTTTGTTGGTGCTTGTAACTTTGAGAACAATCAATAAAAATAGAAAACATGGCCTTTACTAGCTCCTATAGGTTTATACAAACTTTTTGCTTTGGGGGAAACATACTTATGCACTGCTTTTAATTAGCTGATTTTTTTATAAAATCACAATAAAGAATGTTAAAATATGTTCCAGTGATTCTTCATAATTAATTAAAGATGGCTCATAAAATAGTTTAGTCTTGAATGATGCCAGCCAGCTCATTTAGATTTTTAATAAACGGAAGGACCATTCTTAGTGTGTCTTTGCAAATACCACTTTCAACTGTTTTCAGCTTATTTTGTTCTTTTGCCTTATTATTTGAAACACTTCTATAGAAATTGCCTTCATGGTTCCTTTCCCAAAGACAATATGGTATCGAGATTTATTTCCTGCATTGTATAATCTACTACAGTAATTACAAGTTAAAAGAATACCAAGCCTCTACTGAATTCCTATACAGCACTGTATGTACCTCCTAATCATATCAATATGGTTCTAATAGCTAGTGGAGACATTTGTACAACCCTTTCCTTTTTTACAAATCTTAACTCAAACAAGAATCTAAGGTTAAACTGTGTATTTCTATCATCTAATGGATGATAAAATGTAGGAATGAATTTTATGGCAGATTAACTCCTTAACTGTCTCAGGAGAAAAGGGCCCTGGTTGTCAGTGCACAGCCTTTCAGCAGCTTTATTATAAGCATGTCAGGTTGGTCATTGTGTTCCTAATATATAAAGAATTATTGCAGAGATAAGTACTTATCTGAATTTTGGCTCCCTTTCCACCTACTCTTAGATTTCTAAAGGCTCTTTTCCTAAGAAGTTAAGGAAAGTAATTGTTATTCACAGGCAGGTTGTTAATATTTAAGCAAATTATTTTGGCCTGATAGTTTATTTTAGTTATGTTACCATAATGGATAAAGCAATCGTAGCATTTACTTAGGCTGTGCTGGCATTTTTTAATGTAAATTAAGGTTTTGTTTCTTGGGTAATTTATTGCATCACATAGAAGGCTCTGAGACTCACTGATACATTACAAGCAATTTTAGTATGTTTTCTCTTTTATACTTTTTTTTAATGAGGAATTCTCTGACTTTGTTTAGGAAAAGACATTAAATTTGTCTAGAAGGGTTATTACAATAAAGTGAAATCAGCATTAGATTAAAGATGTGGTTGGGACGATCAAAATGGATGGATGTTGCTTGAGGGTTTTATTAGTAATATTTATTTAAATTTGTATGTACCACATAGAAATTTAGTTACCCGCCTACAAAAATTCAAGATGGTATCCCTAGATAACAAGCTAAATTTAGTATGAATTCCAAAAGTCAATTTATCTAATTTTAACCAGTTAAACTTTTGACCACATACAAAGAATAACTTTTTAACTTTTTTTTATGACTATGTCTTAATTTGGGTCCATTTTCTTGCTCAATTTATAAACTACAGATAATAGCAAAGGGGGGAGAAAAGGAAAAAGAGAGACTTTTCCCCCTTTATGCTATCCTTATAACCTTTTAAGTATTGCTAACTTAGAGAAAAAGGTCATTTGTTTAAAACCATTAGCCCAGTTTATACAAATTATAATGTAGTCAATGTCACAAATTTAATCACACTAATCCAATATACAAAGCCAACTTTTTTCCCCTTCATTTTAGAGAAGTCATTTAATCTTCCTTATAAGTCCCCAGGCTACTTAGTAGAAGAGAAATTTAGATTTATCTCTTCATTTTTATTTTGTTTAAAAAAATCTCCTTTGGTTACATTTTAGTTTATTCTAAGTCCAAATAAGTTTTTACATTTTCTCATATTCAAAGTGAAGTAGCGAAAATCTGCTCCTATTTCCCAGCAACAAGGTAAGGGTAGGTAGTCCTAAGACTCTCTTTTTGCCTGGTCCTTGTCTGGGATGTTGGCTTACGAGTCTCTGTACTGTCAGCAGCTGAAATTAGTGCATTCATCTACCTCTGGGTGTGACAGAGTCACCGCTGCTGCTAACAGCTGACCACACGCAGCCCTACCCCAGGTCTCTGGGTGCATCTTTCAGCAGCTACACATGCCTTCACCGGGGCACACAGAAAGTTCTGGATTCCTTGAATGCCAGGAGCAAGTGGTGGTGTGATGCCTTCCTCCCTTACCTAGCCGATTCACCCCTTTGCTTGCTTTGATCTAATTTCATGTTGGACATTGATGCGTATAAGTCTTCACCTGGAGGCTTGGCAAAATAAGAAAAGCTTTTTTTGGCTGATTCATGTTTATTTGTATGTTCCTACTTCTACCCACCCCAAAAATGTCAACTAAGATTCCAATTTGGACCCCAACAGACCCATAAGGGGTAGGCTTTCTTCTTTTTTCCTTCTATCTGAACAGGAATTCCTTTTTGTGAAACTTTAACTATTTCCTGAGTCACCAAGCATCCAAACTTGACTTAATGATGTAAGGGATATCTTTGATATCCTATGGAAGACTATCTAAGTTCAACACAGTTGGCCACAGATACAGAAAAATCAAACCAATATGGATCCACATATTACCATGAACCAAAAGTAATACTCTTTAAACCCCCCAGCATTAACCATTTTTTTTTTTTTTATAAACTTGAAGGCAATATTCTGATCTTTTTTCAGTAGAAACCTGGGTTTGGATCTGATTAATTCAAACCATGTAGAAAACTACAAGATTGAACTTAGGAATTTTTGTTGTTGTTGTTATTGTGTTTATGTCAAAAGTAGTAGAATATTGTCAATGCACACCCAAGTATTTCAAATTTTCCCTTACCTTGTTTCTGTGACAATTACTTTGGGAAATATCTGACCAAGTGTATAAACACAGATTCACACACACACACATACACATACAGACACTTCCCGTTTTTATTAATCTGGTCTTTACAAACTACACCAAATGATTTATTTACTGCTACATATTAACATGATCTTTTGACTTGAGAGATAAACATTTATCTACTTAAATAATTACATTGTGCTGTTTCTCCCCTTCTTTATAGTTAAAACAATATGAGCACACATATATACACTATATCTATATATATAAAAGCCTAAGTGATCAAACGACCAAACAACCAGTTGACCTGTCACTATGATGCACACTGACCACCAGTGGGCAGATGCTCAATGCAGGAGCTGCCCCCTGGTGGTCAGTGCACTCCCACTGTGGGAGCACCATTCAGCTGACCCACAGGTGCCAGACGCTACTGAGCGGCGGCAGCAGGCTCTGCAGGGCCAGAATGAGCTGGAGCAGTGCAGCACCCAGCCTGAGCTTGGGCTCCTCCCTGGCTGCCTGCCGCTTCACGCACTACTACATCCCCTGAGGGGTTACGGATTGCGAGAGGGTGAGGCCAGGCTGAGGGACCCCACGAATCCGTGCACTGGGCCTCTAGTATAACTATAAATATATATATACAAATATACATATGTTTACATAATACCATATGAATTTTGTTCAAATACCTATCTAAGGAGTATAATTGCACCAATTTCTGTTTGTGCTTTTTGTCTGAGAAGTTCTATTTGCCATTTGCTTTGATCTTTTTACTAGCAAAGTATCAATTTCAAATTTTCTTAAACATTTTAAGCATATTACCTAATCTATTTTTCCCTAAGAGACTCTCATTCTGATGGTCTCCATCTTTCCAAGTTTTTAAACAGCTGTCCTCATGAGGCTTCATCAACTGCTTCCTGAATTTGGTACATTATTTGAAAGACATCATTTTCCCCTTTCATGATGTAATTCTTTATTCGTGTGTAGTACATCCTCAAGTAAGAAATGCTACAAAGGATTTAAATTCATGAATCATTGATTCTGCCTACACTCTCTGAGTGAAGAATTCTAGGAAATAAAGTATTTTGCTCAGAATTTGAAGAACTTTTCTCTTTGTATCACCCCATTCAGCATTCCTGACTAAAAGTCCATTTTCAATTTTATTCTCTGTCCTTTAGAGATTCTCTTAACACCCCAGCTATTAGTTTTTTAGGGTGTCTTTAAAAAGTATCACAAACTTATTACTTAAAACAAGAGAAATTTATTCTCTCATTATAGTTCTGGAGTCCAGAAGTCTAAAAGATGTTGGCAGGGTCATGCTCCCTCTGCAGGTTCTAGAGAAGCAACATTCTTTGCCTCTTCCCAGCTTCTGGTGTAACTGGCAATCCTTGGTGCTTCTGGATTTATGCTTGGATACTGTAACCATTGCCTCTCTTATCACATGGCATTCTGCTTATGTGTCTCTTTGTCTCTGTGTCCAAATCCCTCTCTTCTTAAAGGGAAACCAATCATTAGATTAAAGCTCACACTAATGGTGTATGACCTTATCTTAACTTGATTACATTTGCAAAGCCCCTATTTCATATAAGGTGACTTTCATAACCATTGGTAGTAAGGATTTGAACATATGTTTTGAGAGAATGCTTTTCACTGAGAATACCCTGAAAGCTCTTAATCTCTTTTTCTTCCCTAAGTATTCTGGCATTTTATAATTATGTATCTAGTATGGCTTTCTTTCTAATTTTATTCAGTAACCCTTGTGTAATTCAAAATCATCTGTGTCATTTTAATACTAAGAAATTCTCATTATCAATTTTTAATAATGTCTTTTTCTCCATTAGATTGTTTCTTCTTTTTAGAACACATATTAATTGGATCATTAATTTCTTGGTTTTATGTTTTTTCATTTATCCTTTTCTCATATGTTATGAATCCTTTTTTATTGAACAAATCAAACTGTCTCTAAACTTTATATTCCAAAATTTGTGTTGAAATTTTTGTCTTTTGTTTTTTGTTGTTGTTGTTGTTTTTAATCTTCACTGGAGGATATTTTTCCATTGATTTTTAGAGAGAGTAGAGGGAGGGGGAAAGCAGAGAGAGAAACATTGATGTGAAAGATACATTGATTGTTTTCCCCCTGCAAGTTCCCCAAGCAGGGTCAGGGATCAAGCCTGCAACCAAAGTATGTACCCTTGACCAGAATTGAACCCTGGGCCCTTCAGTAGCAGCTGATGCTCTGACCACTGAGAAAACAGCTAAGGCTTAACTTTGTAATTTTATATTTAGGATATTTTTTGTTTATTCTTTGTTATACCATTCTACTTTTAATTTATGGGTGTGTTATTTCTACAGTTTTTCATTAGAAGTGCTATTTGAACACTTTTATTTAATTTCTGACACTTTTCATAAATTTTACCTTTGTGAATTTATTTTTTTTTTGTTATTTAATTTATGTATTGTCTAAAGTTTTACATGTCTTCTTTTTCCTCGCTTGACCACTCCCTTCCCCAAGCTATTCCCTCTATGGCAAGCCCCCACTGTCCCAGTGTCTGTGTCCATTGGTTAAGCTAATATGCATACATACAAGTCCTTTGGTTGCTCTCTAACCGCCCACCTCCCCTGCCATTTGTCTCTAGATCTATTCTTGTTCATCAAATTATGTTGATCATTATATCCCACATATGAGTGAGATAATGTGATATTTATCTTTTCTCACTGGCTAATTTCACTTAGCATAAGGCTCTCCAGTTCCATCCATGTTGTTGCAAATGGTAAAAGTTCCTTCTTTTTTATAGCGGCGTAGTTTTCCATTGTGTAGATGTACCACAGTTCTTTTTTATTTTTAGATTTATTTTTTTCTCTTCTTTCACACTTTCCTTAAATGTATGACCAACTGTATTTACCCATAGATATTTTAAATGACCATATAATATTGTAAACTAGTAACTTTGTGAATGTGGACAAAGATCAACATTTGTTCACTTTTGCTATAGAACAGAACCAGACATTCTGGGGGCGATCACCCATATTCAAGAATAGAAAGGCTCTATTGCAGTGTGTGCAACTAGGTACTCTCATTTTCTCTTGACATATTATTCAGTTTCTTTGGAAAACAAACCTCACTCTTTGCTTTGGGTATGATCACCTCGCTGTGTTATTTCTGTTTAGTAAAATATGATCAGATTTGAGATGCTAAATGTTCTATGTGCAATCCTTCACATATCTTTTTTGTTAAGCAATAGCTCTTTGGGCTTCTGGCACCTTGGTGGGAGCCTCAGGAGCATATTAAGATCAGCTCAGCCTCATTAATAACCTTTCCTTCTTATTTAAATTTTGAAAGTTTCTCTTGTGAAATCTGCCTTATTCTTTGCTCTTATATGATTATATAAGTTTTATGATTTTTGTTTAATTTTAACTTGTTTTCAGGAGGGAACATTATAAATATCTGTAGTAAGCCTGCCATATATCTTCGAAGAAGATTTCTATAATTTGAGCAGGATGACCTCATCTCCCTGAAAAATTGTTGTAGGGTATTGGTTTTTGGTTGAAAATATCCAAAACCAAAACAAAAACAACAACACAGTTACACAGAAAAAGTAAAAGAAGAACTTCATATCAACAGGTAAACAAAACTTTCTATAAAACTGAGTAACTATGGACATATAACAAAGAAAGAATATCATTTTTAGAGATAATATTTACAGACAACTATCTTAGAAAACCAAAAATGTAAATATTTTATTCTATTTTACTTTTTTTCTCTACTCTCTATTTACTTATGTCCTTTCTCTTCTCCCCTCTTCCTTTTCTCCTCTATTTTTCACAATCATCTCCAAGACTCCCCAAGCATACTCTTATGTCTTTCATCTTAATTTTCCTTCTCTAAGGCCAGAGGGCCAGCTGCTACTCTTGGTGAGGTCCACAAACCTTTCTGAGCTTTCCATGTTACCGCCTTGTGATAACCGAACGAAAAATAAAATCTGCCTAAAATATTGTTATGTCACATTTGTAATGCTTGGAAAATATAAAAACACTTAAATAAACATACAACTATTATATGACTGATTGTATGTGCAGGTTAATGTCGGTTTATAGAGATTAAAGTAGGATCTACATAAAGGAAATACATGTATTTGGGCTCTTTAAAATATTTGTTCATTCTGCTTCAATATAATTTATTTTTCACATCTATATTCCATTATTTCCATTAAACAATTTTTAAATTTTATATTTATTATCTCTATGTTTATTTGTAAGATATCTCAAACATTATTTGGGGTTGTATTAGTCAGGGTTCTCTAGGGAAACAGAAGAGAGGGAGAGGGAGAGGAGAGAGAGAGAGAGAGAGAGAGAGAGAGAGAGAGAGAGAGAGAGAGAGAGAGATTATAGAAATTGGCTCATACCTATGTAGGCTGAGAAGTCTCACAATCTGCCCTGTGTTCTAGTATGTGGAGAGCCAAAAAGCCAGTATAATTCAGTTTGAGTCGGGAGATCTGAGAACTGGGGGGCTAACAGTGTAAATCTTCATCTGAGTCCAAAGCTTAAGAATCAGGAGCACTGATGTCTGAGGGCGAATAAGATGGATTTCTCCACTAAAGCAGAGAGAGCAAATTCTCATTCTCTTCCATTTTGTTCTATTCAGGCCCTGGATGAACTGTATGATGACCACTCACATCAGGGAGGGTGATCTTGTTTGCTCAGCCTGCTGATGTATATGCTAATCTTATCCACAAAAACACCCAGAAAAAAGGCTTTTGTCAACTATCTGGTTTTCCTTTAATCCAAATTGATGCATAAAACTAGCCACCACAGGTGTTTGGACGTAAATGAAATACATATAAATATGTCTAATCTTGAAGAAACATTTATTGTATACTTACTATGGTGCAGACCATATTCAAATACCAAGGATACATTTACTAGTGGGTGATTTCCCTGGATAAATAGGTAGCTTATTTAGTAAGGAGGAAGTAAATAGCCAACATGAAAAGTATATGCTATTGCCTAGTATGGCTGTATGTACAAATTACAGGATTAAACATGTTTTTGAAATAGCTCATCCTTCCTAAACCAAATACATGCAGAGTGCAAGTGTGGTTGGGATGAGAGCTAGAACACCTACCAGGACACTTTTTCAAAGAACTTAAACATGGCGGATTGATTTCTCCATCTGAAGTCCCTCCCATTTCTCCATTCTCAACCAGTCAAGCCTCCACTCATTATTCACGGATTGGCTCAGCTGCCCTCCTTCTAGGAACCTCCATCACTGTTACCACCACCTGCACCATTACCCATGTCAGCACATTAACACCTTTTAAGACACCACCACCAATGGCACAGACTCATCCTTTAGCTTCAAAAACGTTTTCTATTTTGTTGGAAAGTGGGCAATTCTTTTCACTATGTAAAATATTTCTGTTTATAGTCTGTGTATTTGTTTATTTACACTGCAAGGGGCATTGTGTATCATTGTATTACAGGCAAAACATAGCACATGGTGGGCCCACACAGTGTATCCGTCCATGAAGTAATGTCCCTCTGTTTATAAAAAAATAAACCTTCACAACAGAGGTGGAGCACTTGTTAAGCAATTAATATGATGTGGGTTGGAACAAAATGAACATATTTTACTATCACTGTGTCAGTTTTCTGTTATTGTGTATACATGGCCTTGGTTTCATAGTCATGTTGGAACATTAACCTACTAGTGCTGGCTATGATCTTTTTCGACTAACTCATTATAAAAGTTTTCTTATTAAATGATTAATGTTTAGTGACTGTTACTAAAATTGTGGAAATGGAAAGACTCGGAGAACATTTGATGCATACTTAAAATTTTGTTTTTATTTTTTCAGCATTGAAAGACTTGAACCAGAAGTCTAAAAATATAAACTTTGAATATAGGCTTTCTAGGCAATAACTTCTTATTGAAACACGCACTCATAAACATAATATATAGTCATTTACCTATAGCAAAATAACTTCCAATTTTCTTCACATGACTTATAATTTTCTGGATTTGAGATATAAGAAGGAAATCTTGCAATGACCAAATATTGTGAAACTTATTATCCTTATATATGTTAAATTACATACTTGCATCTATAGGGGAAGGACATGACTAAAGCATGATGTAAATGTATATAATTTAGACAAACAATATGTTGTTAGATAAATCCTGCAGATGTGAAGAATTTAAACAGGAACTTTAGAGGAAAACTAACAGTTGGATTTTTCAGATCCCTTTGAAAACATTGTAGAAAGAAATATTGAAACTTTTAGTGGAACAATAAGAGCATACGAAAGACTCAGCCATCTGAGATGATGGTAGACTATTTCCCCCTCAGCAATGGAAAACGAATGATCAGACACATTCTGTAACCCACCCACGGAGCTGGCAGTGCCCAGGACGCCCAATAACCTCTGTTTGACTTGTCACTTGCAAGACAAATTTGCTCATATATCATGACTGTCAGAATGCCTTTTTGGCAACTGTATCAGTAATTAGCTATGCCTTGTTAGTGCTCAAGGCATATGTATCTGTCACGTTGATAAAAAAGGTCCAGTTTTTTTTTTCTATAATTTTAACTAACATGTTAGCCTCTCAGCATTATAATGCCAACAAAGAGCCACAATATCGATCAAACCCTCATTGATGACCTTTAAAAACTCATGTTGCTTGAGAAAATAAGAACCAGTATGCAATGACACCATAAAGAGTATAAAAATTAGAGAATAATCATAAAGTCTGAAGTTCATAGAACCATTTGGAAACATTCTCAGAAGTTTTGGGGGTAAGTTTTTTGATTGAGTCGAGCAATATGTACCTTTTGTAGAGTTTTCTGAGAAATTAATGATAAAATGTATTCCTATGTTTTCTCTTATAAAACACTAATAGGTAATTATAAGAGCCTTAGTTCCAAGTGAAAAATTGTTATTTTAGATGTTTATTTGTATTGAGCACAAATTAAAAAGCAGATATAGAATTTTATAGATCAGAGATTTTCAAATTTGAACTTGAACAAAATCAAATGTAGTAATGGTTTAAAAATAAGAATTCAAAGACCAAAATACACTGAAGCAAAATATCTTAAGAGGAAAGACATTATAAAAAAGTGAAAAGGCCAGAAAGTCTCAAATAAAGTATTTGAAAAATTTTATTAGGTGGTAGTATAATTAATATTTTACAAATATTTAATTGAACCATTAAAATATCATTTAGATGCTACAAATAAGTAATAGACTAATATTAAAATTTAGCATAATATTGAACAGAAATTTAGAGGAAGTGCAAGTGGCCAACAAATACATAAAACTATATCAAATCTCATTTATAATTGATAACAATATAAAATGGCAATGATGATTCTCTCTTTTCCCATAAGACTTGCAAAATTAATATATATATGTATATATATATATATATTATCAGTAATTATGGTAATAGTATTGGTGAGTTTGTTCTATTTGTTAACTTTGAGGGGACCCATAAAAATATCTACCTACAATATAGTTTCATGAAAAAACAAATATGTCTATGATGTCTTCTGCTGTGTCCTTGTAGTACCTCCAATAATGACTAAAACTAGCTAGCACATGGTTGATTCTCAAATATAATCTGTTCAATTAATTATTAATTATGCACATTCTCTGACCTAGTTCTCTCTCTAGCAAAATCAATCCTATAAAAAAACATAATATAAATAATTAAGTGTGTAATAAGATGTTCATTAACATGCTGCTTCCTGAAAAAGAAAGAACATCAAAATAAAAAATAATTTACAAAAAAAGAACGACCTAGATCTCATATGCTTTGGAAAGATAGCTATAATAATAAAAGGGTAATGTGCTAATTAGACTGGATGTCTTCTGGATGTCATTCCGGACATCCTTCCTGATGAAGCCGGGGCTCAAGGGAAGCCAGCCTGGGTCCCCGTGCCTCTGGGCAGTTGGAGGAGGGAAGCAGCCTGGGTCCCGGGTGCCAGAGGGAAGCCGGTGCCCGCAGCCAGGGAAAGGAAGGGCTACTCTTGCACGAATTTTTGTGCATCTGGCCTCTAGTTTAAGATATTAAGTTAAAAGACTAAGCAGCCCTGGCAGGTGCAGCTCTGTTGGTTGGGCATTGTCCCTTGCACCGAAAGGTTTCCGGTTAGATTCCTGGTCAGGGTACATTCAGGATTGCGGAGTGGATCCAAGGAAGCTGGCATACATGAGGCAGCTAACAGAAATTTCTCAATCACATAAATGTTTATATATCTCTCCTTCTTCTTTCCTCTCTCTCTAAAAATTATATATATATGTACATATACACACACACTGAGTGGCCAGATTATTATGACCACCTGACATTTGTAGACAAATTAGCTATAATTTCGCTGGAGGGTCAGACCATTATAAATAGGGAAGCAGGTTGTTTACCACGACAGTAGAAGTGATTTTTTTGTGAAGATATGGGTAAACAATGCAATTTAACACCCTTTGAATGTGGGATATATATAAACTATATATATATCTATATATATCTATATATATAGATATATATAGATATATATATATATAGATAGATAGATATATAGATATAGATATATACATTTAAATGAATATATAGGTTAAATGAATATGTTCCTTTTTAAAAAGAAGACAAAGAAAACTGCAATTTAAATATAATGATTTCATGCATTCTCTAAAATGTTTAATTTTTTGAGAAATATTGGTAGAAGTTTGACAGATCTGTTGGTGTATTTTAGACTTTCAGGGGAGAAAACTAAAATCAGATGCATAGAATACTAAACAAATGAAAAAACATGAATAACTTATTAAATGTGGAAAAACTCTTGAAAAGAACCATTATAACAATTATAATACATTACTTGACTAATAATTTATAGTCATAAATTATAAATATTTGCTATTTATACAAAAGTTTTGATTTCTTTAAAATGAGTTGTTCCAGGCAAGTGTAATGGATGTGGAAGAGGCTGAGCCCTCACACACTACGATAAGTAGTTAAAAGCTCTTGCCTATCATTACTGATTGAAGAAATTGCTACCAAATATATTACTATGAAAAATACAAGTACCAGAAGAGTCATCTAAGAAAAGAGCAAGGCTCTGTACAGTATTAATAGTCTGGAAAAGTTTTAGGGGAAAGAGACTGCATAGAGCATGGGTGATTTCAAATTGAAATTTTTAGCAAACCATTTTAAGATTCTTTTGCATTTGAAAAATAAGTACCATTTTTGTTTCCATGCTTGCTTTTTTTTTCTTTTTCTTTTTGGGTTAATTTAACTTTTTGTGGAACTAGGGGGTAGGTAAAAATTATTTTCAATATTTCATTAGAAGATCCAGTCAAATTATTTAACTACTTGCCCTGCATTCCCAATATATTTTTCTATAGGTTTTACTTTTGAAAAGAGGAATTGGTAGTTGTGTGAGAATGCGGAAGGGCATAGAACAGTGATGGCGAACCTATGACACGCGTGTCAGAGGTGACATGCGAACTCATTTTTTTGGTTGATTTTTCTTTGTTAAATGGCATTTAAATATATAAAATAAATATCAAAAATATAAATCTTTGTTTTACTATGGTTGCAAATATCAAAAAATTTATGTATGTGACACGGCACCAGAGTTAAGTTAGGGTTTTTCAAAATGCTGACACACCGAGCTCAAAAGGTTCGCCATCACTGGCATAGAAAGAAAAATATAGAAAAGTGGTTAATACCATTGTGGCATAGCAGGAAACACCAACACACAGTGAATAATTTGTCTCTTTTGAAGTCAGAAAAATATCAACTTTAATGCTAAGCAGTGTTAAATACAGTATTTTCTATCTATATAATAGAGGAGTATGCAAATTAGCCAGGACACCGGAATGTCACAATCGAACAGCAAGGACCTGAGGCTGCATGGCACCTGGCCGGGGTGAGGGACCTCAGGCTGTGCCCCTGGCCTCGCAGGGCTTGACAGAGACATCAGGCCAGGCCCCTGGCCCTGGCGCCGGGCCTGAAGACCTCAGGCCATGCCCCCAACTGGCAGGGCTAGATGGGGACCTCAGGCCACACCCCCCATCCATGCGCCAAGCTGGGGGAGCTCAAGCCACCCCCCCCATCTGGCAGGGTTTAACAGGGGACCTCAGCCCATGCCCCTCGCCCTGGTGCCAGGCCAGGGGACCTGAGGCAGCGCCCTCCACCTGGAGTGGCTTGATGGGGATGTGGCTGGCTGGGTCTGGGTCTCACTCAATGGGGGTGGGGCTAGCCAGGTCTGGGTCTCCTGCATTTTTGAAGTATGTGTGGGTGGTGGGTGAAGACTTGACTCTAGATCCTGGCGGTGCACCCCAGACTCTGACAGGAGGGAAATTTTCATATATATTTTATTAATTTTCTTTCATATCTGATACTTCTATTATAGAGAAAGGGAAAATATCAATATTAAAAATATTTCCTCTCATTAATTCCCTTTTAATGTGCACGAATTTCATGCATTTGGCCACTATTATAGATATAATTTCAAAAAATACATTTATTTTTTCTTGTGGATTTTATTCTCCTATCATTTAAAAATATATGCTAGTAATAGCATGAGTACTAAGTTTGCTTTCTTTTATTGCTTGAAAAGAAATAGAAACTATTCTAGTTCATCAACAAAAAGAGCCCTAACCAGTTTGGTTCAGTGGATAGAGTGTTGGCCTGCAGACTGAAGGGTCCCAGGTTCAATTCTAGTCAAGGGCATGTACCTTGGGTGAGGGCACATCTCCAGTAAGAGGTGTACAGGAGGCAGCTGATTGATGTTTCTCTCTCATTGATGTTTCTAACTCTCTATCCCTCTCCCTTCCTCTCTGTAAAAAATCAATAAAATATATATTTTTTAAAAAAACAAACAAAAAGGAAGTTTTTGGTGCAAAGATATATTTTACTTGAGGTAAATTACACTTTCAGCCAGAATACATTTAATACTAATCAGCATGCATTCGATTTTCACATGTATTGAATTAAACAAGGAAAATTTAGTTTGATTATTTCATTTGAGTTAGTTATTTCATCATAAATTAGAATGCAACTATATCTAGCTATCCTATATCAGTGGTCGGCAAACTCATTAGTCAACAGAGCCAGATATCAACAGTACAATGATTAACATTTCTTTTGAGAGCCAAATTTTTTAAACTTAAACTATATAGGTAGGTACATTCTTATTAACTTAATTAGGGTACTCCTAAGGCTTAGGAAGAGCCACACTCAAGGGGCCAAAGAGCCGCATGTGGCTTGAGAGCCGCAGTTTGCCGACCACGGGCCTACATAATAGAAGGCTAATATTTAAATCGACTGAACAGTGGAACAACAGGCCACTGTGATGCACACTGACCACCAGGGAGCAGATGCTCAATGCAGGAGCTGCCCCTGGTGGTCAGTGCACTCCGACAGGAGGAGCGCTGCTCAGCAAGAGCCCTGAGCGAGGCTCACTGCTGGCGAGCACAGCAGCAGTGGCGGGGAGCAGGCCTAAGCCATCAGTCAGACATCCTCTGAGGGCTCCCAGATTGCAAGAGGGTGCAGGCCAGGCTAAGGGACCCTCCTGAGTGCATGAATTTTGTGTACCAGGCCTCTAGTATAAATATAAAGTCACTGATGTATTAGAAATACAAAAAATAACAAAATTTGTATTTTGCGTTAATAACTGATGGGGCTATAAACCCTATATTTAAATTGCTTAAAAGTGACCTAAAATAGTATCTTCATTTGCCTAGTAATATTAGCCCCCAAATCCTTAAGCATTTATTTTTTAGGGCACTTATACAATACTAATTTTTATATTTGTTTCAAATGAAAGGAACTAGAGAGATAGTCCCTTACAAATCATATTCAATTCACACTGACAGGTTAGGATCACCATTAGCCATACCATATGCCTGGCTATAAAATGGACTAATTAGTATGTACCCCCTGATAAGTAGATTGCTAATTTACTATGAATGTATTATCCACATTAATGGGAAATTGTAGAAATCTGCAAATATATGTCTTCATTGTTTTTAATGAACATATCCATCACACCAATAGCTTTCTCATGTCCCTCTGTAATTCTCCTTTCTGCAATCACCCCTGCCACCCAGACATCCTCAGGCAGTACTCTGATCTGCATTCTTTCACAGAAGGTTAGTTTGTGTTTTCTAGAGTTATATATAAGTGAAATCATTCAGCATACTCTTATTTTTGGCTTGTTTCACTCAGCATAACTATAGATTTGTCCATCTTATGTGTATCAATGGTTCATCATATATGTATATGTATATCTATATCTATATGTATATCTATATGTATATCTATATCTATCTATCTATCTATCTATCATCTATCTATCTATCATCTATCTATAATGATTTCAGAGAGGAAGAGAGGAGAGAGAGATAGAAACATCAATGATGAGAAAGAATCATTGATTGGCTGCCTCCTGCATGCCTCCTACTGGGGATCAAGCCTGAAACCAGTGGACTCAGCCTTGCTGATGTAGCTCAGCATGTGAGACAAATTCTGCAAGTAGAGACTTACCTGGCGGGCAGGCGGGGGACAGGTTCAGACTGGGGTACCCCTCCTGGCCCAGGGCATGGCTGTCCTCACCTGTCCGCTGTGCGCCCACCATAATGACGTTGAGGCACCTGCTAATGACCTGCTTGACGCTCTTGCAGTGGTCCCGGTGGGGAAGGACACTTGAGGGCATTGCTGAAGTCCCCACAGTCGAGGTAGTGGTCACCAGATCGTCATGACCGTGCCTGTGGGCCTGGCTGCAAGTGGACACCACCTGGTGTGGACCTAGCCGTCCCTGCCATCCCTCCTCGTCCTTGTTCTGAGTGGTACCTGATCCTCTCCTTGAGGGAGTTGCCCTTGTTTCAGGTCCAGGTCCCGCTTCTCCTGCTTCAGCCGGGCCTTCTTCCACGTGGCCTCCGCCCATGCATTGTCCAGGGCAGGGCGTACATCTTACTCTCGGAGATGGCGTCCGGCACGCTGTGCAATCCCTCAGGCAGGATCTGGCCATCAGGACTGATGTGCTATCAGGAGGGCGCCTCCTGGGAATCCCGGCCCTTCGGACCACAGCTCCTGGTGGAAGCACCCAGTCAGCAGGGAACACAGGGGCAGTGGGGGAGGGGGGACCAAAGGGAAAAATGCTGTGGCCCTGCCGAGCCAGAGGAGCCCAGGATGGTAACACAAGCACACATGTGATTCAGGAAACCATCACTACAATCTGTGTCATATATATGTCCATCAGTTCGTGGTATATTCAGACCCTGGAATAATATTCAGCCTTAAAAAGAAAAGGAAATCCTGTTATTTGTGACAATATGGGTGTAGAACACTATGCTAAGTGAAGTAAGCTGATACAGAAAGACAAATTCTACATGATATTACTGATATGAGGAATCTGAAGTTGTGGAACTCATAGAAGCAGAGAATGGACTGGTGATTTTCAGAGGCTGGGAGAAGGGGGACGTGAGGAGGTATTAGCCAAACTAGATTCTTATTCATCAAAGAAGTGAAAATTAGAATCGCAATGCCATACTACCATGCACTACCATATGGCTTAAGCAAGGAAGCAACAATAAACAAAAAGAAAAAATATATAGTACTAGTAATTATACAAAATGTTAGCAAGGCTGTAGAAAACTAAAAGATCTGGCACTACTGGAGAACATAGTAATTGGTAAGACCCTTTGAACCACTTTGGAGAAATTCTGGTGATGTTTGCTAATGCATATCTCATACTCCAGCAATTCCACTCCTAGATATAAACTGATGAACATGCATACGGATGTGCACTAAAGCAACATACTGGAATGTTTACCATGGCATTATTTGTTGGTGATGGCAACAAACTGGCAACTGCCCATCTTCAGCATAATGGTGTATTCATACCAGGGAATTCTAGAGGACAATGTAAATGCACAATCTACAACAATCCACACCAAAACGAATGAAGCCAGACACACACAAAAACCCACATATTGAATGAATTGGTTTATATTACAAAGCAAACAAAGCCACTCTCTGCTGCTAAACATCAGGAGGAGGGATAGTGAAAGAAGAGGGCACAAGAAGAATATGAGTATTGGACATATTCTTGTTCTTGATATACTAGGGATGGTTATACAGCTGTGTTCACTTTGTGAGCAGTCATGAAGATGCACAGTTATGACATGTACTGTTTTCTGTATGTAATTTAATACAAGTAAATATAAAAATGATATGTGGTAGGAAAAATGTTACTGTATGTAATATGAAAAACTGTAACCCCTCCCATTATATTTATTTGCTCAAGAGAATAGTTGATGCTGCATTTTTCTAGCCCTTTTATTGGAACATTCTGAGATAGTTATCTTGTGCCTCCCAGGGGAAATCTGGCTTGTGGTTCCCTGACTTACACAGTTTTGTGGTTTTAAAGCAATGTAGTCAAATTGTCACTGGGTTGAATTGGTTTAAGACATTCATTTTGAGTGAGAAAGAAAATTCTTATTTGAAGCAATACTAGAGTTCTCAGAATTAACCAAGATTTTTGGGTTATGCAGGAGGGGGACACTTTGAAATTCTTTATGTAGGGAACAGATTGTATTCATCACTCTTTTCTTAAACCTACACTCTGTTCTCAATTTTTAAAAGGAAACGATCATGAAGTAGATAATATCATAAGCAAATGGAAATAAGAAAAAGGGTTACAAAAGAGAGATTTTCATAAGTGCCACTACAGATTGCTTATCTGATTTATATCTCATCAAAAGCTGTGAGTATATGCAGGGCAGGAATATTGAAAAAGAAGATATCGCTGATTATAATTAGGATTAAGATAGTATCAATTTAATACTAAAATAGAATTTATAATGACAATTATCAAAGACTATGTTCCTGATCACAAATACTCATCTAATCATAGAATCTCATAGTGACTCTAGTTACTTTCAGATAGAATCTGACTCTTGGTAATCAAATTCATGACTGGGTCAGCCATCTGTGCAGGCCACAACTCAGAATGACGCACACACACTCTCTAGCACATACTTAATAGTACATGTGTTGTGAGAGCTTTCTAGATAAGCCTAACCAAGCCAACTTCTCTTCATTTAATTTTGAAAAGCATACTTCTTAAACTAAAGGCATAATAGCACTGAGAGGTTAACATTCATTATGTATTTGTAATAAAAAGATCTGTTCAAAACAACATTCTGAATGCTAGTGTTTCCTCAAATTACGTTTGGTATCCTTGGCAAGGCATTGGGTTAATTCGCTTTTACAGAGAATTATGATATAGTTTTAGAAATAGATGAATAACATATTGACTTATGATGTCTGACGAAATAATAGAAAAAAATTAAAACTAGTATATGTATAAAGACAAGAACAAATTAAACTGCTCATACTGTCTGTTATTTATCATTTTCCAAATAGGCCTCATTTTGTAAAGATAAGGAAAGTAATAAGATCTATTTCTAGACCATATGGAACTGCATAATTCATCAGGGATGTTACCAGATTCAAGAAAAGTGACTGCATTTCACAAGCTGGAGAGTTTCTTTCACAAGTAGAATTACAGAGTGAATATGTTCATCTTAGGGGCTTTCTAAGTTTTTCATTGGATCTATATGTGATTATAGAACAGTACGATGATGATTTTTTAAAAATACTTTTAAATACACAATGTGGTTCTTCCTTTTTATTTCTGTTTCAAGTAAAACTTGTTATGCTAGACTGTGAGATATTTCCATTTGGTTGAGTCAATAAGGACATCACAAATTTTATTTTTTCAAGATGATACTTTTCACAAATGTCTAACCTTATTTTCCAAGAAGAGTTATTTCTTGGATGGGTTGATATTCAACCTAGGCATGAGCAAACAGTGTTTATTCAGAGAAATAAACACAGAAAAAAAATCAGAGACACACCAATAGCCTTTTGACAGTCTCTGACATTTCTTTCAGGGAAGTGGCCATTCTTTCTTACAAATTCTTATGGACTGAATTGTGTCCTCTGAAATTTGTACATGGAAGTCCTAACTTCCACTACCTCAGAATGTGATTGTATTTGGAGTTAGGGCCTTTAAAAGGTAATTAAGTTTAAATGAGTTGTCAGGGTGGGTCCTAATCCAACTGGTGACTCCATAAGAAGAGATTAGGACACATAGGGCGACACTGCAGAGGGGGGGTGTGGTGTGAAGTTGGGGTGGAGGAGGGTGGGAGTGGTGAACACACAGAACAAAGACCATGTGAGGACAGAGCAGGAAGGTGGCGATCTACAAGATAAAGAGAGAGGCTTCAGCAAAACAAAACCTGTTAGTACCTTCATCTTGGACTCTAGCTTCCAGAGCTATGAGGAAATACATTTCTGCTCTTTAAGCCTATGATATCTTATTATGGCAGCTCTTAAAAACTACTACACAAACTAACTGACATTAGGTAACTAAGTTTTTTGCATCGATGGCTTGGGCTAGTTTCATCTCCTAGTCATCAAGTTAGAAAAATATGTGATTTAGCTTTTTGAGGATAAGGATTTTGATAAAGAAATTATATATATATATATATATATATAAAATATATATATATATATATATATATATATATATATATATATATATCCCTTTAAAAAGGCTCCTGGAATTACCACATTTTGTCTGACCCAAGACATCCTCCCATCCAATTAAGGTGGTATAAACAGGTAAAACGTTAGCTTTCAAAATTTGGGCAATTTTATAATTCATTACTGTTGAATATAGCAGACCAGCCAATGCAGGAGTATTTAAATTATTGAATGCAGCATATATTTAGCACTCAACTAAAAATTAGATCCTCAAGGGATCTAATTTGTTATTTGTCCCTGGTGCCAAATTAGGAATTAAGGATCTCTTTAGATGTTAACATTTTTGCATGTATTGACTCCAAGAATGTAATTATACCTCTTTTTCCTTTTGGATACTGGGTTGGAAATAACTTCTCTGTATTTGGTCTCCCTGTGTCCCTGATTAGCAGCCACCAGAAGAACAAGACTCTGCACCTGAATACTCAGTCTACTGCTGGATTCTCCACATTCAGGAAAGAATGTCGTTGGAACTGACAGTTGCATGCTCTGTTTTCAAGCCATCCAATTAAGAGTGCTATCAACATTCCACTGTTTCCAAAGCTCTCTGCCTACTTTTGATTAAATACAATGCCTTGGACAATGCTAGGTGCCTGTGAGTCAGCCATTACCGTTAATTTCCAGGGGTATCCATATTCTGATTATAACTTCTGATTAATAATATCTTATTTAAAAAATGTAGTCTTGATTATTGTATAAGGATAGAACCTACCCTCAAACTGGTCAACCCCTTGGAAACTGAGCAGGAGGCCATCATAGGCCACTGTGTTATTTGTGTTGCTATTTCTCTCGTTTCCCAGTGATGTCCTGTCTATAACTCTATCAAAGGATGATTAAGGAAGAAATAATACAAACAAGAAAGAAACAATGCAAACCAGCATTTATATTGCAGTTTGTATTTTCAAAAAAAGCTTTCTATTAAAATTGCTTTGTTTTATCCTCTCAAGTCCAGTGAAATAACATGATATTCCCAAAGGATCATTGACTTGGAATCAGTTTTATAATGATTACTAATGACTATATATATATATATATATATATATATATATATGCCATAATATCTGGCAATTATTAATCTTTAGGGTATCTGAGGAGTAATTAAAAAATATTATTATTCAAACTTAAACTCAATGATGTGACTTCATTGAAACTTAACCAAAAGATGCTGTCCTCAAAAGCAGTATAGAAGTTTTGAATGAATTGATAAAATATGAATAGAAAAATAGAGAGTTCTGTTTCTATGCCAATCATTGTGGTCAGTGCTTCCTTGCTGATTTATTGCTTTTTCTGCACCCAAGGTGAAAAGTTGCCTCGTTGGTGTCTACTCTGGCTGGCCATGACTTTAGGAAGACAAAACAGAGAAAAAGCAGAGGAAACCTCTCTCTGCCTTCTTTTCACATGTCTTTACGTCTTTATGCCTTTGTTTCCCCCTTTCCTCTTTCGTCCACCCCCACCTCCCCACCCTTGCCACCAAGACACAAATCTTCTATTAGATGAATACAAATTGGAGAATAACACACTTCTCTTTTTAGAATCAAAAGTAGAAAATAGAAGATCAAGGGTATTATTTGTTCAAAATTGAGCTCTCACTTTTGCAGAAAAACAATAACAAAACAAACATTCAAAATCTTTATTCTTTGGCAATTAACCTTAGTCATTCTCATTTACTCAACCCTGATACAATTGATTCAAGTAGATTTTTTTCCTAAGTGCAAGTGTGAGACCTTCCTTTAATTTTATTTTTAGTATATTGTTTATATTGTTAACATCAACTGAGACAACATTCAAGTAATAAGGTGCTTTATATATTAAAGAGCAGACAGCACCTGGCTTTTCTGCCTAACTAATAGAAATGTTATCACCATCCAGAAATGATGAAAAGAAATAATAGAATTGTTTACTTGAACATGGGCCTCTATTTGTCACTTCTCGTACCTCAAATACCTCACCTTTCTCGCGTCTGTGCATTCAACACTAATGTGCTTGCTATTTAAGAGAAATTACCAACTGAAAGATGTTAGAGGTGAGATCAAACTTGCTCTGCCTCATGTTTAGAAGCGTGTTCTCTATTACAAAGCTTATTTGTCTGCTCATGTTTATACACTGTTGGCATTCATTGAACAAATATATTATATAAAATATTTTAGATATAACACTCCATGTTTTTAACCTTTCACTATTTTTTATTTCAACAAATAAATTCAGTGATAAGGTTGAGTAAATTCAGAGAAGAAAGGATGACTCCATTTTGAGAATAAAGAGAAGCAGTTTGTTTTAAAGCACAATGCCTTCAATGTATGATTCAGATGGTTTATCACTTAAATCAGTAACTATAGAATACAATAGCTCCAAGGACACTTTAGAGATGATCTAGATGTATCTTCTCAAGTGAAATGTAAAGAAGTACTAATATCCTTTATATAAAAGTAGATGAAATTGTATTATGTAACTTCAGCAATGACAATATAATGAAAATTTAAAATTAAAGCTAATTATTCATTAGCTCCTTTTGATAATGCAAAACTTTTTTTCTGCTGGAAGAAAAACAACATAAAAAATGAAGTGAATTAGCCTGGCTGACATGGCTCCGTGGTTGAGCTTCGACCTATGAACCAGGAGGTCAGGGTTCCACTCCTGGTCAGGGCACAGAACCTGGTTGCTGGCTCCATCCCTAGTCAGTGGTGTGCAGTAGGCAGCTGATCAATGATTCTCACTCATCATTGATGTTTCCATCTCTCTCTACCTTCTCCCTTCCTTTATGAAATCAATTAAAATTACATTAAAAATGAAGTGAATTAAAATAAAGTAAATCTCTGTATGGTTCTTCAAAGGCCCTTGACCATTATCTTTTTCATACATTGTCAGAGAGTGTTTCCCCTTAACATGAAAACTACAGATATATAATTTTATCATTTGTCTATGTAATATGCTTTGGCTAATTACATTTTTGTAGTTTAACAATAAATGCCTCCAAAATTTTAACACCCTTTCTTCCTCTCTCTTTTTTAATAAATCTATAAATGCTCATAAATTTTACCTAAATGATTTCCTCCTAAGAAGTTCTGAAATTTTTTTTATTACCTTTAAGTCCATGGATTATTCTATATTAACAATTTTAGGTTCAAACATTATTTTTCTAAGATATTTCAAATTTTATTAAACTAATTTAATTTAAAAACACAAAACTATATTCAAAAGAGCATTTTCTGTTTGAGGTTTCAAGCAATCAAGAGCCAGTTTCTCAATGTTGAAATTATGTTACATATTTCCACTAAAGATACTTGTGAAAGAAGTTATCTTCACTACCACTTGGAAAGAGTGAATTTAGAAACACATGCTCAACATTAAAATAATCAACTAGCCTTTGATAGTGTGGTACATGTTTGTTATTTTATTAATCATGATATTACAAAGGATAGATTTTCTAATAGAATTGATTTCTAGGCTTTTTCTTGTAATGGGTTCTGTGATAAAGAGCTTATGCAACTTATCATAAACTAATATTCACGTTTCTGTGAATATTGTTCTTTGCAGCCACTTTATACATTATATAAACTGGATCTCTTAATGGCTCATTACTTTCTTCAGAGTGAATTGTAATGGCATAAATTTCTTGGGTCTTCAAAGCACAGGAGCTGTATAGCCTGAGGTTTCTGCCACAGGAATAAAAGTCCTAACTATATAATTATCTCCCTCAATTTCAAGATTACAAAGTTACTTTGCATACTACTACATGGTATGGACTACATTTTGCCTATACATTAATACTTATTATAATCATTCTTATTTTTTGAGTTTTTTCCTGGCAGCATAAAATATGAATTATAGAACTATTTGTGTACAAAGTAAATTTTGCAATCATTTTTGAGAAAATGTCAATTGGCCACGAATTTGCCACTAGCTTGTGTCCTTTATACAATAGTCTCCCAGGAATTTAGGGATTCTTGACACATGACTAGGGATAAGCCTTGTGATTACGTTAATGTTTTCTGGGCTGGCTCCAGAACTAGAAATTCAATGATTTTTACAGGACTTTCTGGAAGTACCTGACTCTAGGTTGAGTGGTGAGCATGGAAGGAAAGCTTTATTGTAAGGAGTTATGTCCAGAACTAACCTGACTCTCATTCACATGTATATTTCATATTTAGTGGTTATGCAAGCTCAGAAAGGAAAGAGCTCCCCCCTTCCCTTTTTTTATCTTCCAAGAAAGTAATATCCTAGAGAACGCTGACTTGGCAAACACATCTTATATGCTTTGAATGATTCTGACACTTGTTACTCTTGCATCTACCAAAAATAAATAAGCACATGCAATTATAAAAACATATATAATTAAAATATTTTAACATAGAATTCCTAATGTGAAAGAAAGCGTCTCTCAATTTAAAAGATTATTGTTATGTACTTTGTAACACAATGTCAAGTTCTGGAATTATCTGATGACTTTCAGAATGGCAAAATATATTATTCTGGAATTATCCTAGAAGACCTTGACATTCACAAAAATTCTCATCTTTGCATATACATTTTTTTCTAGAATATTCATTTTAGCACTTTGACCCAAAACAAGTAAAAGACCTAAAAATCAATTTTAGTTTTTGAAGTAAAACACAACCAGGCAATAAATCAATAAAATATACAAAGTCTTTGCATATTTTAAGAACACAATCAATACTGATGACATATTTGGCTTCAGTTGTTCATGTATTATTGTTTGTCTTCAAATTTTATAACAGATAAGGTTAAAAGTTCACATAAAATTTGTTATCTTTCCTATGGAGAAAGATAGGACGTTACTTCTAGAGAAATAACAATAGCACAAGTGATAGTATTTTGAAGTATCATAGGTAAATATTTATGACATGTTCCAATTGAGCATGTATTATATCTACACATCCTTAGAAAACTATATCTGGTACATTGTAGGTAAACATTAAACTTTTATGAAATGAATAAATAAAATAAAACACTGGTCTTGTACTAGTAGAATTTTTCTCTCTAAATATGCCTTTAAAATCATTGGCATGAAAATAAAATTAACATATTAACTGCAAAGCTTAAATGGATACCGTTCTTAGTATTTCCCAACTAAGAAATGGTATGCATTGAAGAATGTCAAGTGAAATCTATATTAAAAATAAAAAGATGCCCTAACAGGTTTGGCTCAGCGGATAGAGCATCGGCCTGCGGACTCAAGGGTCCCAGGTTAGATTCCGGTCAAGGGCATGTACCTTGGTTATGGGCACATCCCCAGTAGGGGGCGTGCAGGAGGCAGCTGATCGATGTTTCTCTCTCATTGATGTTTCTAACTCTCTATCCCTCTCCCCTCCTCTCTGTAAAAAAACAATAAAATATATTTAAAAAAATAAAAATAAGAATTCTACATAAGAAATTTGGTATTTAAATCCATCTTTATGTCATTTTATTATTAATAATTTATCTACTGATACCATAATTAATAAAGACCTCTTGGTATTTCAGTTGTAGTTACTTTATTCATAGATTAGAAGACTGCATATAGCTATGCTACTTTATTTCATACCTCCTTATAGTAATATCCATACAAAAATAATTTATAAAAATGTTTTAGTACGGGGAAAAGAAAGGTCAAGCCACCTGGACTCTAAGCCTCAGATTCCTCAAATATAAATGCATTATATGGAAATATATAGGCACTTATCAGACTTTGCTAAGTGTCTAAATAATAAAAGCAACAGCAAACCATAAATGTAAGTTATGAGAATGCTTCACACTTATTTAACACCTTAATTTATTTTAAGAATGTGCACATATGTGCTGCCATGTGATCCCATAGCAACTTTGTAGATTAGTCAGGGAAGAAACTTTTGCTCCAAAGTTACTTACAAAAAAGCAGAGGATAATAGAATTTATATGTTTTAAGCAAATCCACATTTGCAAAGTTGTGACATGCAAGAAATATTGTTAATTTATGTGTTTGTTTATTATATAAAGCAATTCCAGATATATTAATTTCACTTATAGAGACTAATGCTAATGAATACAATGGAAGCATTATTGGATTATAATATTAATGATAAGTAGAATTTTAGAAATCATTCTAAAATCCTCTTTAAAATGAATGAATTGAGTAATAAAGAAGATCAATCAACATATTTTATATGTAAGAGTGAAAATATGTGAACTAATATTCATTATTTCTACTCTTTTCTAAGTACTTTATGTAGGTAAATTCATTAATCTCCACAATTAACTTTAGAATATCCTTAAATCTTCTTATTTTTCAAGCAAGAAACTAGACATAAGCAAGATTAAACAACATAGCCACAGCAATATATTCATAAGTGATGGAGCCAATTTCTATATGAACCCATGTTTTTTGTGTCGGGTGATTCCTTCCACGACCCGCGTGGAGTAGGGTTCGGTATCTGAAAGAGGAGCCGCACAACAAATGAGAGAAAGAGACACGAGATAATTTTGCAATATTGGAGGACCAGGCGGGCAAGTCCAACTCAAGGAGAGGGACTTCCACTGATGCTCAGGCCGTTCCAACCTTTTATTTGGTCTAGGGTAGCCCTAGGGTGAGGAGGTTTGTTTGGGGTAGCCCTAGGGTAAGGAGGTTT
Organism: Myotis nattereri; assembly: GCF_964212035.1. NCBI lineage: Eukaryota > Metazoa > Chordata > Mammalia > Chiroptera > Vespertilionidae > Myotis > Myotis nattereri. Next base: position 36,565,700 of record NC_138076.1, on the reverse strand, counting down.
GTTTGGGGTAACCCTAGGGTAAGGAGGTTTCAATGACACAAGGATCAGAGGACAAATTCCAGGAATAGATTAAGTATCTGATTAGCTCATCAATAGGTTTCTGGGAGTAGGCAGGGTATCTGATTAACAATAATCAACAAGAATCTACATAAGTATCTAAGGAATTAAGGGAACTAAGGTGGGGATGCTTCAACTATTATTACCTAAAGTAACTGAGTGGTTCCTAGATTAACTGGGTGGTGCACAGCCCTGACCTTTGCTAGGACTTTCAAGCCCTGACCTTTACTAGGACTTTGAAGGGCTACTAGCTTTTGGGGGTCTCTGTCTAAACTCAGCTAGTGAAGACGATGAATGGTCTCCGGCATTTTGGCTCTGATTTGTCTCATCCTAATCACTGCCTTAATTGTGTCATAATGAAATACCATTATTGATGGAAAATCTAGAATTAGACCTCTAGTCTCCTGAATAAGTCCAGTATTTCCTTCCTTTAATGATTTTATTCACTTATAATTATTTGAGGAGTATATATTGCAATGTAGAAGGCACTTCTAGTTTTTGAGGGATGCCAGCATGATGAAATATAAAGTTGTATAAACATACTTTAATGCATATGAGTGTGATGGGTGAAAAAAAGAAGTATGTAGTTAGTGTTATGGAATAAACAAGATCATCATTCTCTTATGAGGGGACAGTGATGAGTTAAAGAAAATATGTTTATTACATTGTCTTTAAATTATATTCCAGTAAATAGACTAGCATAGTCAGAAATGGAGGTGTGAAAGTAGCATATGCTTAAAGAACAGCTACTCAGCTCTTTTTTTGGTGACCATTCAGAGACCTTTTTTCTTTTTTCAGCGGTATTTTTGTTCTAAAGTTAACAGTGTGAGGGAATCACATTTTACTTACAAATTCTTCTCACAGATATCATGTTTTAATATTGCCATTCCTTAAGGTTTTGCTTATGATTAGAGTTTAAGCTTCTAAAGACTAAATTTTTAGTGTTCTTTGTAGAGGGAGAATCAACAAATAAATGAACAAGTCATGAAATTCTGCCTGATCAAGGCTGATAGGGAGCAAGTGAGAACTCACAATTAACATTGAATCTGATCCTGGCACCAGGGGGCAAATGGCTTCTCCAACTTCCTACCTTCACAGACATCAGACAATGGCACAGTAATGCTTAGCACACATCTGTTGCACTATAACATTCTGTCAGTTTCCTAAAGGAAAAACCAGGACATGTCTCTAGTGTATCCATATGCAAAGATTCTTTGTTCTGCTGCATAATTGCCCATGATATGCACAGGGTGAGTATTCACCATATGAGGTGAATACTTCACTTATATGTATTTTTAGAAGCCATCTCATTGTGAACTGTGTTTTATGTTTATGTCTGGAACACTTCTGTGTCATTGCTGGGGTCTTTTCGCATCTGCAAGGGTTCAGGAATCTAGAGTAGGGGCTTTGCATAAATGAATGAAGAGACTAGAGAAGAAATATGAATTTGGAAGGCATTTTGGGGAGCGTGGTCTAGTGACTAAGTTCTCTGAATCTCTGGCCCCCTGGCTTTTTATTCCCACATTTTGCCCTATAGCAAAGCAGATACACATATCAAAGGTAAGGCCTGGTAAACAATAAAGGAACATCAAGTTGGGGAACTGCCTTCAGCTCTCTGGCAGCAGGCAATAGTAATGCAAATCTTCAGGCCTGCTGAAGCTGTCCATCAGCCTTCTGATGAACTTCTCGCATTTATTATGCTAACTACTGGAATTTGCTTCCAGCATGTCATCCTAACCATAATCTTCTATATTCTTTCTCTTCACCCTGTCACTCTCCCTCCATTCCCATCCATTACTCACCTACTCCTACCTTTCTGGTCATACCTTAAATGACCAGTGATTCATGATATTACTTATATAGAATATATTATTTACTTACCTATTTTCTTCTCTAAGGTACTATGTAGTAATTGTCCCAGCTATTCTTTTTATCTCACTAGGCATATTTCAAGCACTTCTCATAAGATCCCTTTCTGATTAGATGCATATGCTGTTTAATATTTTGATATTAACTTCACTCCTCAAATTCTGGCCCATTTATTTAATGTAATTTTCTATATTCATAACATTTTTACACTTACCTGATAGCATCTATATATTATAGAATCCTGTAAAACATATGAATGAATACATATTACTTTCATTTAAATATAAATAAACATAATTTATTTATTTATATTTAATAAATATATTAAAACATATGAATGAAAGTAAAAATCACATTTAATTAGCCAACAAATTAATAGCAATTGTTGCAATTTGTTATAATTAGGTCAGATATTTCTTCTATTCAAAATGGACATATGCTTATTTAAAAAAAGAAACACATTTTTTTCTTACAGATATTTAGCCTGTTTTTTAAAAATGCATTTTCAACTTTTTTCAATATCAATAAATATTCTGAAATTTCATTTAAATTGCTGCATAGTATTCCATATCTATAATAATAAGAGGGTAATATGTTAATTAGACCCGGAGACCGTCTGGGAGACCTTCCGAATGTCATTCCAGACAAAGCCATGGTGGTGAGGCTGAAGTAGAGGCGGTTAGGGGTGATAGGGCCAGGAGGGCAGGGCAGTTGGGGGTGATCAGGCTGGCAAGGGGGGGCAGTTGGGGGCGAGCAGGCTGGCTGGGTGGGCAGTTGGGCAGAGTGATTAGGGGTGATCAGGCAGGAAGGCAGGTGCGCAGTTAGGATCCAGCAGTCCTGGATTGGAGAGGGACACCCCCCACCCATGCACAAATTTCATGCACCGGGCCACTAGTATGGATATATTTAGTCAGTAATGTGTTGTTGTTATTTATATGGCTCCCAATACCTCAACGTTTAAAATGATGCTGTGATTAACATCCAACAACAACACATTATTTGGCATATAGATAAGTATAAAAATGTTATGAATATAGAAAATTACATTAAATAAATGGACCAGAATTTGAGGAGTGAGATTAATATCAAAATATTAAACAGCATAGGTAAAGTTGAATTCATCAAATAACTCTGAAAGTTTAAAATGAAAGGATTGAGAAGAATATACAAAAAGTGAACTATTACTATTAATAATACACACAGCAAAGTTAATATAGGCAATTTTGATTTAGTACTAATGCTTTGCTATGTACTTAAATTCTTCAAAAGAGACTCTCATTTGGTGAGCAAAATTTTCTCATTTTACAAATGAGGAAGTTTCAGGTTTTAGAAGCTATTTCACTTAAAACAAACCAGAAATGATAATATGATTAGGAGCAAAACACAAAATGTTAAATAGTGTTAGATGAGAAAAAGTAAGTTATTTGCTTTTGATAAATAAGTAATGCTTATTAGTTATAAAAATATATAAATCAAAAATTTACATGAATATTTGTAAATACATATCATAAAAATCTATTTGCTAAATAACACAAGTATAAATTCAATGAACAATAGTAGACATCAAAAAGAAACATTCAGCCCTGGCTAGTTTGGCTCAGTGGATGGAGTGTCGGCCTGAAGACTCAAAGGTCCTGGGTGTGATTCTAGTCAAGAGTACATGCCCAGGTTGTGGACTCAGTCCCCAGTAGGGGGGTGTGCAAGAGGCAGCCAATCAATGATTTTCTCTCATCATTGATGTTTCTCTCTAACTCTTCCTTTTCCTTCCTCTCTGAAATGTGTGTGTGTGTGTATATATATATATATATATATATATATATATATATATATGAAACATTCATAAAGATAATCTTAAAGATAAAGAAATGTACACATCACATATTATTCTTTAGATTTTCAAAGATTAAAAATAATGATAACATTCTTGTTATAATTGGAAGACTCAAGAAATGATTTTCTCTTTCTTATTTCCAAGTCCCATTACCTTTTAAGGAAAGACTTTTTTAAAAAGAATAAGGCCATATCAGAAAGATTGAGAAAGGCCCAACAGAGAACAAGATATTTCAACAAACTTCTCAAAGAGAGAAGCAGAGTGAATACAAGTGAGGTACTACAAAATAGGCAGAAAAAAATTGTTAATAAGTGTCTGATATAAAAATCCAGTAGTTATGGCTGAAAGCATATGTACCTAGAGTGGGGACTAGTTAATAAATCTCTCTATGGAAACACAATAACAATTTATTTGTTTATTATTATACCTCACTATTCTCACCTTTCTCTGACGTATATGCAGGCTAAGTTTAGATAGGATCTTATTTATTCTCAGGCTAAAAGACAGAAATTCAATGCCTTCTTCCCTAAAGATATTGAAAGAAATGCCAATAAAGACTTAAGATAGTGATGGACTTATACGAAAAAAATCCAAGTACTTTGAAATTTAAAATTTCAGCCTGAAGTGCAGTTTTGTGATTGCTCTACCTTTATTTAGTAATTCTGTCTTATGGATGCCTTTAGACAACAAACTCTTCTCACAATTTGAATTACTAATCATTAGCCAATCTTCTCAAGGAAAGATGCAGTAAGGGTGTGAGAGGGAGGGGAAAGATGAGCCTGCATATACAGGTAGGAAAAAAATTATCAGAGAATTACTTTTAATACAGTATCACATTAATGTTTTAAAATATAAATGTCTAATTGAAGTTTATAAGCCATATGATGATAGCTGAAGTACAAAAGAAGGTACTCAGAAACAAGGAAAGCTAGAGAGTGTCACAGATGAAAGGAACTTAAATGTACAGTGATGTCCTGGAAGGGGTCCTGAAAATGACCAAAACATTTGGGTATTAAAACTAAGTAACAATGAATCAACTATAGACTTTGCTTAATACTACTAATAATCATCTTTGCTTATTTATTATGAAAAAATGTACCATTACAATGAAAGATGTTAATAACATGAAAAACTTGGCAAGGGTTATATGAGAATGCTATGCACTGTTTTCACAATTTTTCTGTAACTCTAAAACTATCCTAAAATAAAAGTTTTCTTTAAAATAAAACCATAATAATAAGTATTGAAAAAATTTTTAAAAAACATAAATGTGCCAAAATATTCAAATGGTGAGTCTGGGTACAGAATATATGAAATTTCTTTTTTATTATTATAACTATTAATATGGTAGAAGTGATTTCAAAATAAAAAGCAAAAAATAATAAGCAAACAAATCGGAGAACTCATCCCAGAAATATGCTGAGAATTCAGAGAGTAGATAAAGTTTTAACAGCAAAAATACCAAAAAGCTGTAATTTGTTTTCCTAGTGAAAATATAACATCTAGTGGAATGTAGAGGGGCTTACTTAGCACAACATGTACTACTGAGATGGAATAATCAGAAAATAAGAAAGATTTTTTAAAACTTAAAAATGATTACAAAGTTTGAAAGATAAATTAAATGAAACCTCATATTCCCACTTGTTCATTTTCTCTTTAGTTTCCATTACCCTAGGAGCTGTATTGGTAAATAAAAAGCTTCTGCACAGCAAAAGAAACCATCAACAAAACAACAAGAAAGTCCACCGAATGGGAGAACACATTTGCCAATGTTATCACCAATAAAGGTTTAATCTCCAAAATTTACAGGGAACTCATACAAAACTTAACAAAAGAAAGATAAACAACCCAATTAAAAAATGGGCAATGGACCTAAATGGATACTTTTTGAAAGAGGACATAAAGGAGGCCAAGAAACATGAAAACATCACTAATCATCTGAGAGATGCAAATCAAAAGGACAATGAGGTACCATCTCACACCTGTCAGACCGGCTATCATCAACAAATCAACAAATGACAAGTGCTGGTGAGGATGCTGAAAAAAAGGAACCCTTGTGCACTGCTGGTGGGAATGCAGACTGGTGCAACCACTGTGGAGAACAGTATGGTGTTTCCTCAAAAAACTAAAAATGTAACTCCCATTTGACTCAGTAATCCCACTTCTAGGAATATATCCCAATAAACTAGAAATACCAATCAGAAAGGATATATGCACCCCTATGTTCATAGCAGCACAATTCACCATAGCTAAGATTTGGAAACAGCCTAAGTGCCCATCAGCAGATGAATGGATTAAAAAACCATGGTACATTTACACAATGGAATACTATGCTGTGGTAAAAAAGAAGGAATTCTGACCATTTGCAACAGCATGGATGGAACTGGAAAGCATTATGCTAAGCGAAATAAGCCAGTCAGAGAAAGATAAATATCACATGATCTCACTCATTTGTGGAATATAATGAACAACATAAACTCATGTACAAAAACAGAAGCATCAATCAGACCATCAAACCACAGAGGGAAGGTAGGGGAGGGCGGGAATAAAGGGGAGAGATCAACCAAAGGGCTTGTATGCATGCATATAAGCCTAACCAATGGACAGACACCAGGGGCGTGAGGCCATGAGTGGGGAAATTGGGGGTGGGTGGGCAAGGGAGGGATAAAGACACATATGTAATACCTTAATCAATAAAGAAAAATAAATATATAAAATGTGTGAAAATGAAAAAAAATGAAACTTCATAAAACCTAGAGAAAAAATATGAAAAATATAGAGAAAACAATTAAGAAATAAATATGAGACATTAAATATATACTGTATTCATATTAGTTCTAGACAATCAAACAAATAAATGAAGAAAAAATTATTATAAAAATTAATATTAAAGTATTTCCTGGTTCTGAAGAGAGATTTCAATTTACTGTCTTAAATGGTTCCTGTAATGACAATTAAATCAATGAATGCATGAAAAACAAGCAACCAAAACTCTGCCCATTATTATGAAAGTTAAGGACATCAAAATGCAATATACAGTTGATGTATGTACACCTGAAACCTATATAATTTTATTAACCAATGTGATCTCAATAAAAAAAGAACATCAATGAAAAACAGGCAATCCTAAAAAGATTCTGGAATGGATAAAACTAATTACACAAATGAAACCAATCACAAGTCACAAAACCAATAACCAATTCTTTTAAAATCAAGACTGGACTCCTCATCAAAATTAGGGAAAGCTCACAAATATCAGATAATATTTATATCCTTGCTATGGAAAATGAATCTCAATAAGCATAAAATAAGAAAACAATTCTTAAAGTATCAAATGCCAAGTAAAAACTGGAAATTACTTAAGATGGTAAAAACAACATTTTAGATACTTTTTAAATTTTTTTATTGAAGAGTATATAGAGTCCCTCTGGTCTACCTTCCCCCCTGGGTTTCATGTATACCCTCATCCATTTCATTGACTAAGTTATGGCTCCTCTTCCAATATAGCTGGTATAAGAACTTGATAAGTTTGCCCATATTTCTTCTCTGCTGTATGCAATTATAGATTAAGCAGGAGGAATAAAGCAGGCAGTGTACCTTTGTATCTGCATTGTAATTACCTAGACCCATATAATCATACTTCCAATGAGTAGATATGTAATGAAAGATCTAGACTTTTGTCTCAATACCTGGAAAAAAATTTTCCTAGCATTAATTCATGTGCATTTTGACTGTCATGATAAGGTCCTGAGCTTTATCACTGATGTCTTTCATGTACAGAGATCATCTGCAAAATCATTTGCCTTTTGAGATATAATCCTCATTTTCAAAAATATTATTTTCCAACTGAAGGCCCAGTGCACGAATTTGTGTATGGGTAGGGTCTGGCTGGCCCACTAGGATCAGGGCCAATGGGGACAGGCCAGTTCGGGGGAGGGAATGCAGGAGGTTGGCCGGCCTGCCCCACCACCTGGTTGAACTCCTGTTTGAACTCCTGGTCAAGGGAACGATTTGCACATTAGCCTTTTATTATATAGGATTATCAGAAACCATAATTTGTATAAACATAATGATGCAATTTATTTTAACTGTCTCTGTATAGCTGACTATATCAGCATTACATCTTTCATATTTCAAAGACTCACAAGATGCTGAAGTTTTAAAAAACACTTTTATTTTGGTATGCAGGGGTGGACAAAAACAAGGGTGAGCACACAAAACAGTTTATTCTTTTATTATTATTTATTAATTATTATGTTATTTACCATAGGAACAACTGTAAAACTACTTTTGCCAAACCCTTGTATAATGTATCTCTTTGGACTTTATCAGCTGGCATATCTACCTACTCAGTATCAAAGCAAGGTCTTATATCAACTCTACTATGTATACCTAGTAAATATCAAAAGCCAGCAACCTGCATTCTACTTTTACCAGTGGTAAAATTTATATGGTATGAAATCTGCCTGGTGGAGCCATCTTGTTCTCTAAAAACATAGTATGGCCTTACATTCTAGAGATAAAATCAAGTGTCATGAATTATGTTTCCAGATGCTCAGTATTGATTATTTATGACTTTATGAGAATTAATCAACTGCTAAATTAGCCAAAATATATCCCATGGCTGCAAAGTAATTAATTAATTAATTATAAACAAAATTTTTAAATATACTTTAAACTGTAAGATACATTACATAAACTCACATTCATAACCATATTGTTAATTAATTAACTTATGAACATATGAGAGTTTATGTGAATTTTTATTTTTGCTAAGAACTCAGAAATTCAATTTTCCCAGTTGTTTTTGAAAAGCAAATAGAAGTTGATACAGAATTTTTGCAAGGCAACTGGGGCATTTTCCCAATTTCAATTAATATGCCTGAATTTTATCATCTCCATTCTATTCAGCAGGCAAAGAGAATATGGAATTATTTTTTGTTCCACAAGGAGGATCCTTCTTTCCATTGCAAACAAAATGCTGGCATCAGTGAGTAAAAGAAACAAACCAAAAAAGGTTCAGAAGAAAACAAGCATATTAACATTTTTTTCACTTGCTTTTCTGTTAAAGAAATAATGATGTCCACCTCACAAAGTCACCTCCAAATGAGCACAAGCATACAATTACTCCTCAGGGTTTTGGAGTTTCTCTCTCTCTCTCTCTCTCTCTCTCTCTCTCTCTCTCTTCTTTTTCTGGGAGCACTGTATGAAATTGTTGCAGATGTCAAGAAATAGCATAATGGAAATGAGGTGATTACTCATTTAAGCCAAATGGAAAACTGTGTCTAATTGTCTGCCTGCTCCATTGACTTCAAATAGTCTGCACTCCCAGACTCCTGGTATGTTGAATGCCTTCACAAGGAGCTAAATGGACTTTCTGCAGCAGTGAATGGCCGTGGAAATTCAAAGAGGATTCCTGTTGATTCTGTGTCTCTTCGTGTCTTCTCAGTGCTAACTTTGTGTGTGTATGTTTTTTTTAAACCATACACTGAAATTTCTTGGTTAGTGGTTTTCTCGGTTTCTTAGAGATTATGAGAGAAAACAAAAGCTTGAAAGTAATAATGTCAAGGTAAGATTACACTATTTCCTTTTGTTATTTTACATCTAAGCAACATATACTTGCATCATTTTTGGTTTCTCAATGATCCCCTGGCCAATGCCAGCACTTTGGTGTTTATTCAATTATTCAAAAAGATTTTCTTTTGTACGATCTTGTCTAACTTCATAGCAGAGTAACTTTTTGTTTTTATCAGTTAAGAAAATATTTCATGAGCTATTTTAATATTCAGCTTTTTTCTTTGATCTTTAAATTGACCAAAGTAAAAAGTTAGACATACCCTGCAGTTAATATACCAAATGAAAGCAATTTAAATAAGGGAGTTTCCTAAAGAGTGCTGAAAATTGAGTGATCTTTTAACTAGCCATAGAGACATTTTTACTTAACAACAACCAAAAGCATTGAATCAAAAATTTATAAAATTTAAATTGAAATTGCTTAAGTTGTATTATATTTTCTCATCATGATGGAAACCTAGAACACAGAAATGGTAATTTATTTACTATCAATATGGTTTCTTATACCTATTTACACATATATCTGGATTGTAAAACAATTGGAATAATAAAATAAAACTGAGCTCAATTTTCACAATATATATTAATTCTATTTTATATTAAGACAACATTTATTGGGCCGCAATGGAAATTCTTCATATAAAAATTAACAAAACCAAAATCCTTAGGCAAAATAATAAAACAAATCCTGGATCAGACAATGCCAAAGTACACATACCATAATCTTTGTTTGAAAATAATTTATGGAAATTATATTTTTACTTCCCAAATTAATGTCAGCAGAGTTTGCCATTGGTTAAAATGAAGCAACATATTAATAGTCTTTAACAATGTTTTTGAGGGTCAATGTTAAAATCAGATACTGTTACACTGGAATGTTTGACTTAGTGAAACACCATATTCCTGTCAACAGTAGAGGTAAATAGGAGCTAACCATGAGAGGGACATCAAAATTTATGACTTTTGATTTAATACGCCAAAAGTGATGCCAAAATTTCTGGTAGGTCAGTGTTCTTTGTCTCACAAAATTGATGAACGACTTTGTGGACAAAATCAGTGAGGAGAAACAACGTTTATTGAGAGATAGATGGACTTCCTGCAGTAAGGGGCCCAAAGCAGGTTATTGGTGAAGCTTCTTTGTCTCAGGTTCCATAGTCCCATGCCCCTTAAGCTAGTCCAGGAAAAGGTGCAGCTGGGATCCCAGGAGAGCCAAAAGCAGGCCAGCGTCCAGAGCTTCTGTTCCATGTTGCAGGGGGTGCATGTAGTTCAGCATCTAAGCAAATTAAAGCCCATTAGTCCATGTGTGGATTCCCATAAGCCACATGGGCGCAGAAGAGCATATTTCCGGCCATTGGAGAACCAGGAACCCAGTGAGCCAGAGAGAGAAGAGGAAGTGAGTGTGCTTCTTTGTCTAGGGGTAGATACAGGCTTTGCTGGATCCTGATAGGTCCTTTCAAAGAGTTCTGCCTAGTAACATTATTGGGATTGGTTATACACGTCTCTGTCTTATGATTGGTTATCTGCAAGCTACTTGTTTTAGCAACATCCATACATTTTATTTATTTTATTAATCTTTATTGTTGAAATTATTACATGTCCCCCCCCCCCCCACTGACCCCTTCTAGCCTGCTCCTGTTCCCCACCCCAGGCCTTTACCACCCTATTGTCTGTGTTCATGGGATATGCATATATGCATACAAGTTCTTTAATTGATCTCTTCTCCCCCTCCATCCCCCTGCCTTCCCTCTGAGATTGGACAGTCTGTTCCATGTTTCTGTGTCTCTGGATTTATTTTGTTTGCCGGTTTATTTTGTTCATTAGATTCCACATCTGAGTGAGATCATGTGATACTTATCTTTTCTTTGGCTGGCTTATTTAGCTTAGCTTAACAGCCATACATTTTAAAGCTCATGTCTCCCAAGTGAGCCCTTCTATCCAGCCCAGCCGGGTTGCCTTAGCAACTCCTGATGGTCATGGTTGGTTCCCTGGTTCTACTTCCTCCTCCCATGGTCCTGTCTCTAACTGCCTAGCATCCCTCTGCTTCCTCAAAAGCACCAATGGAATTTCATTTGCTTGAGTCTCAGGGGAAAGTAAATTACAAAGAGTGAAAAGGCTAATGAAGAAATAGAAAATGTAAATATATATATATATTTGAACATTCTAATTGAAGACCAAGCATGTGTACTGAAAAGGATTAGAACATTGGAAATTGTGGCTTATATATGGAGTGTCATATGATCAGAGGACTCGGGAAAACAATAACGATGTGTAGATTTTCAGCAGCAGCCTCCTCCCTGGGGAAACTAAAATATAGCTCAGAGGAAGGATATCATTTACAAGGCTTAGAAGAACTTATCTGGCTAAGATGTGTTTGTAGTCCTTCTGACAATGAATTAGACTAATGGTAACAGCTGTGTGGAGAGAGATAGGCAACTCTGCAAATCATTACTTTTCTTTTAAAAAATAGCCTTTGCTTTGCTGTATTTATCAAGTTGACACCCATACTTCCCCCAACTATCTCCATTGTCTTGTGTTCATCTTACCTAGCCATCAACATCAGTTTATAACCCTGCAAGGCAGAAACTATATTTCATTTATGTCCTAAGCACTAACCATGTTTTGGTTTTCCAGTTATGTAGCAGGTATAGCTAATGTATTTGCAAAATAAGTAAGCTGCACCAAGAAGGATATAAAACTTATTTTTTATTATATGTTTTAAACTATGTTTAACTAGGTCATTATAATTTTCTCTCAGTAAAGTATTTTATATTCCTTTTTATCAAATCAATTCAACATGAATATTAAATGATAGGGTATATCAATTATTATCCATTATTTTAATAAATAATTCAAACAAATGAATATCAATGAAAGCAATATTTTTTAGAAATATTTTTGTCAAAAATTAATTTTCTATTTCTTCCCCTTCTCCCTCGCTCCCTTTCTTCCTCCCTCCTTCCCCTCTTTCCCTCCTCAAAAAATATTTGTTGTACTTGGTATTTATTGTGGAAGCAGTGTGAACAAGTCAGAAAAAAATGCTTGTGCTCATTTACTTCACATCATTTCAAAGGGAATGTAAAATTTTGAAAATGAAAACTTTTAAAAGTGTATTTGAGTGCTATGACTTTTTCCTAAGGCTATAAGAATCAAACTTCCTGATTTTCTTGTTTACATAGATCGAATAGTCAATGAGTTTAACAGAAGATCAAGTTCATATGTATTCTAATTTTCCCTTTAATTGACCTCAACTAGAGAATTTTTGTAGTTCTTTGCAGTCAAATATTTTGACCCCCTGCTCCCAATTTCACCAAAAATCCCATACCTTTCAATCCCAGTCTTCCCAAACCTTCTGAAGGAAGCCCAGCATTCTTTACTTAAGGAAGAATGGACAGTGTTTCAAATGTCCCGCAGAAACTGGAAATGAGTTATTGCAGCTTTGTCTAAAAATACATACATACATACATACATACATACATACATACATACATAGCTACTACAGACATACAGACAGACATATTTTTAAAAAGTATTCTAAGGGCTAAATAACTTAGAAAGCAGTTTGAATTTTAAAATATTTTTGTATTTAAAAATACTATTTATCTTGAAGCCATGGTTTTGATATTTCTAGTTTGCATTATTGAGTGGATTTATCTAACAATTAAAATTATTTCTGGAGCATTACAAGTATCTTATGATACTTCTAGATTCTCAAAAGAAAATTTCCCCTACTACATTCCCCTACATTCCCCTACTACATATCCTAGAGCAAATAGATCCCTTTACACAAAAAAATAAATGACCAGTATAGAGGTCTTTTAGAGAGAAAATTTTGAAATGGTATCTTAACAGGAAGCTGGTTGAGAGAACTGTTATGGAGATAATATAATCTATGTGATAGAGATAAACATTTACTTCTCTGTGTGGTCCGAGTTCTGTCTGTGAATCCATCTGGTTTTCAGAAATTATCCAACTATATTAACTTAACCCTTGCAAAATTCCCTTTATTGTTTTGTGTTTATTTTTACTACATTTTAATGTTAATATGTCTTTTATTAAAGTATACATACATACATACATACATACATAAAACCCAATGGATATATGTACATTTAGATAAATTTTCATGCCATCAACATCAAGATCAGTAAGAATATTACCAGAGTTGTTTCAAAGTAATTTTGTCTTTATTTTTCAAGGATATTTTTCCTGGATTCAGGATTCTTGATTCTTTCTTTTAGCACTATAAAGAATACAATTCATGGTCCTCTGATTTTTATTTTATCATTTATATTGAGAAGTTACCTGTCAATCTTATGCTTGCTCATTTGAAAAAGTTATCTTTTTCCCTCATTATTTTTAAAAATTTTCTCTTTATTTGCATACTTTTTACTAACTTCCATTTCTCCCGTTCTTATGTGTCTAATCTTATGTTAATACAGCCTAAATAGTTCTTAATTTCAGGTGCTTTATTTTTTAGTTCCACAGCCTCCATATGTTTTCTCTGTATAGATTCTAATCAATTTGTGAAATTATTTATATTTTAATCTACTTTGCCCCCCCCCCCACACACACACACACTTTTTAAAAAGTTATTTCAAAACCTTAGTCAGCTGACTTCAATTACTGGCTCATCTGTAAGTTTGTTCGTTCCATTTTCCATTCTCTCTCTCCTCAGTTTTCCGTTCTATCCTTTGGTGCAAGTAGCAATTTTAAATTGAATGCCAGACATTGATATTGCATACAAAAATTTTGAAGCCTTGGGTAATATTATCATCCTCTAGGCCAGGGGTTGGCAAACTGTAGCTCATGAATCAAATGTGCCTAGTTTGGCCCTGACCTGTTTGGTTCAGTGGATAGAGCATTGGGCCATAGACTGAAAGGTCCTGGGTTCAATTCTGGTCAAAGACATGTACCTTCTGCACATCATTCTGGAACACCCTCCAGATGAAGCCGGGGCTGTGAGGGAAGCCTGGGTCCTGAGTGCCAGAGGGAAGCTGGTGCTGGCAGCCAGGGGAAGGAAGGCCTACTCTTGCATGATTTTTGTGCATCGGGCCTCTAGTTTAATAATATTCTTCTACCTTATAGAGGAAGATGAGACCCTTTTACCTCTGTCTTCAAGGTGAACAAAACAAGTCAAATACTCCTAAAGGGATATTTCAGAAACCTCTATATAAATAGTGTTCAAACTAGTGATGAGTTTGGGAGCTACCCTGGCAGGTGTAGCTCGGTTGGTTGAGGGGTCATTCCCTGAACTGAAAGGTTGCCAGTTGGATTCTTGGTCAAGGTACATGACTGGGTTGAAGGCTTGATTCCTAGTAGGGGTCATGCAGGAAGCAGCCAATTGATGTTTCACTCTCACATTGGTGCTTTTATTTTTCTCCCTCTCCCTTCCTCTCTCCCTTCAAAAAAATTTTTTAAAAAAGGACTTATAAAAAAAGAGTTCGGGAGCCCTGGGAATAGAAAAATATTATACATACATTCACTTTATTGTAATCTTCATATGAGATGAATCTGCTCATTTTAGGTAAGTCTTAGGTAAGATTAATTCTGGAAGATTTTCTTTCAATTCTTCTACAAGAGACTGATTTTCTTTTAAACTCAGATGTATTGCATATTGTAAAGTAGGTCTTTTCCTAAAAACACAAGCACATTGGAAAAAAAAGAATAGAAAGCTATTATATGAACCTAAATAAAGATACAATGAAAATAATTTTAGTTGTTTTATTGGTAATCAATATAAAAACATTGCAATAATTGAATTAATGTTACAATCCTACACAAGAGAATCCTAAATATGTACCTGAAAAGAGGGTTTGTGAAAAAAAATGAGACTATTAATTAGTGGTATTTCTCAATGTCTTAAGATCAAGGAATATACAGGGTAGTGACCTAGACTATATTTTCTGAGTCATACAGACCTGAATTATAATACCATTTCATTTAGTATCTGAATAAATTTGGCAGATTACCTCTGAATCTTGGATTTCCCACCTGCCAAATGGGGGAATTTATAGCTATATCAAAGGTCTGATGAGATCAAACATGTAAAACATTTAACCCAGTAAAAGGCATATGGTAAGCATTCACTAAATGATACTCATTATTGGATGTCCACAGTGGGATTGGAAAACCTTGAGACAGCTCTCACATATAATTTTCTCATAAAAGATTTAGAGTTAACGTTGAAATAATAAAATATATTTATTATCTTAAAGATTAAAACGCATTAAATATGATAATACTATTATTCATTTAAAGTAGGAAAAGATGGATTTGTTATGGGGAATGGAGGAAAAATTCTGAAACATGAGGAATCTGAAATTAATGTGTAACATAGTATCAAAATTTTATTAATGACTGCTGACTATGGTAAGCACTTCCTTTCATTTTTATAGTTGTGATTGTAATACAGAATCTTGACCAAGTGGAGGACAGATTATTTTATTCTTAATCTTTTTGTTTTGGTTTGGATTTAGTGTTGAGCTCTTTATTTAAGCTGATTTAGGTTTGAGTTAGCAAAGAGTATGTGAAATCCCCAAACAATTAAAACCACATTGTCATCAGACACCTGTTAGATCATTCTTTTAACAAAATTTATTTTTATAGGGAGGCTTAATTATTCTTCTAAGGAAGAAGTTTCTCTACTTTAATAAAGAGAGGAACATGTGTTTTTTTTTAATAGTAACTTACTCCAATAATAGAAGAATAGTACTTGGAGACCACTATATTTGTAACTTAGAAAAATAAAAATTTGGTGTACAGTTTTCATCACATCTATAAGAATAATGGATATTTAATATTTTTCTTTTTTTGCTATTACTTATATAGAGAAGTAAAAGTAGTAGCCAAGAAAGTGATAATAAATAAAATACTATTTCTAAGTCATTACACTGTCAAATACATTCCAAAATAGTTTTTAATTGACATTTATTAATTAGCCAGAGTATAATAGATTCAGTTCATTATACATTCTAAATAATATTTTTTCTCAATTTTCTCAACGTAGTAATTTTAACTTTATAATAAAATGTTATTTCTTGATCAAATTGTATTGGAGTGATCCCTTAAGGCAAAAATATTTTTATAAGTCTGAAAAGCATATCTAAATATTTTCCATTATACTTATAAATAAAGAAATTTATTAAAAGATAAAAGAATATTTCATATATGATATACTAGTATATTGGTAGATCAAAATATGTGAATTATGTGACAATGATAAAATTTGCTTCACTAGCTTTATTATATTAACATGCATGATACTCAGTTCAATCAAAATATAAATATGTTTGGACAATTTTAAAAGAGAATATTTTTATTATATGTCTTGAGACATAGAAATTTATTTTGCTTGTGTTTTTTCATTATAAAATAAAATTTATTTTTAATATGTATATTTTTGTTTGCACAAAATATAGATTAGAAAACAAGACCCTTAACTTTCTCTCTCTCTCTCTCTCTCTCTCTCTCTCTCTCTATATATATATATATATATATATATATATATATATTATGTACAATATGTACAATTTTGTCCTTTCAGTGTTTCTTTGTAAGTCTACTATATTTGTTTAGTAAAGGCATTTTTTAAGTCATATCTAACTCTTTTTTGAATTAAAAAGAAAAGTAAAAGTACATTTTAGACATAATTTTCCATGTCTTTTGTCATTATATTTTAAAAAGACATTAGGCAATATGGACAGAAAATTTTTAATTTTCTTTGTTGTTAAAATTTAAGGGGAAAGCTAGTTTGGTAATACATTCCAAGAATTTTTATTTCCATCCAAATATAATGAAAATAGTAAATTAGAAGTAATTTAATGCTCATTCTGAAAACATATCTTTCTTTTCCAGATCATGATAAATTTTTGCCAAATTATTTTATTTATTTTTATTTATCTTTATTGTTGAAAGTATTATAGAGGTCCCCCTTTTTTTCCCCATTGACTCCCTCTAACCTGCCTCCACCCATCCCTCAGGCCTTCCCCACACTATTGACCATCTCCATGGGTTATGCATATATGTGTCCATGGGTTATGCATATATGCATATAAATTCTTTGGTCAACCTCTTTTTTCCCCCACTTTCTCTCTCCCCTCTAGATTAAATGACCTTTAATCCTCTTTTTCCATGATATGCTGAATTTTGCTTTGTTTAACTCTATTAATCATATATTATGCATTTAAAAATGATTTTCTTTTTAAGGTGATACTTGGTAAGAAACATCCCTTAAATAATTTAAAATATGTAATTAATATTCTCTAAATATGAACATTTCAAATGTCTGTTGTCTTTGTGATGTTCCTGTTAAAGTATTGTCACATCACTAAATTTTTTAAATTTAATATCACAGTTGAATAGTGATATATAATTTGGTTAATTAAAACACTATTTCAATTTAAAAGCAACTTCTCATCATAACAAAAGGGTGTTACCCTTTGGTGATTCTACCAAGGTAATTAATTTTGTTTTCCACATAGATTTTAGAATTGTATTGGACAATCCAGAACATCAATGCCTCAAACATTTTAATGTATCCTAAGCAGACTTCTCCCTTTCAGTACTGGGAATTTTTATTTATCCTAGATCCAGATGTCCATGTTTATGTCAATTAGTCTTAAAATATATTTGAATTCCAAACCTTATAAATATCTGACTACTCTCCTGTTGCAAAACATGGAATTTTGACTCAAAATGAAGGCTTGCATGAGGTCCAAAGTTGAGTATGGTACATAAATATGCCACCGCAAATTTTTATCATTAAAGGTGAAAAATATTTCATTTTACAGCAAAAATACAAGAGTCATTGATTGCTGGAAATATGCCTTTTAATTTGAAGTATTGTATTCATTATATTTTTTTCTAGAAAATACAGGGTGGGGCAAAAGTAGGTTTACAATTGTTCGTATGTAAAATAATACAATGATGAATACATAATAACACAAGAATAAACTGTTTTTCATACTCACAACTGTAAACCTACTTTTGCCTCATCTTGTAATGCAGCAATTACAAAGAAATATGATATATCCATTTATCTACCTATTTTCTATTTACTCATCCATCCATCCATCCATTCATCCATCCATCTATCCATCCATTCGTTCATGTATATTTGGTAATTTTCTCACAGCTTTTTTCAATGTTTATGTCTGGCATTGTAGTTTATACTTCATTTATTTAGGCTTTATAAAATTTTCAGGCATTTCATTTGAAAGTATTACAGAGTACTAAGTTCACTCTCAAAAGTCTGAAATAAATGTGTGAAAATGCAATATACCAAACTGGTATTCTGGACAATGGGGCGTGTGTGTGTGTGTGTGTAATATAAGAACAATGCCAGAGCTATTTCTAGTCTGAACATATATGTTGATTAGCAACTCTTATTAGTGCCTAAGAGACATTGTGTGGCACTGGAAGTGATGACACAGAGTTCTAATTCTGATCTTAATCGTGTCTCTGACCTTTGTAAGTTGTATACTCTTTTGTAGGTCTCAGTATTACCACACTGATGAGAGGTACTAATCCAGATAGCTCCAACTGCAAGGTTCTATACATTTGTGCACAAAGGCCGGTGTCACAAATACAATATTGTATGTACATAGCCATGCAAACATTTTACATTCCTATTTTGTTTTCACTTCTCAACTTCTCTGCTAAAAGTACCATAGCTATTCCACGACATGGTCTAACTTATGCATTTGCTAAATATAGGTACTGACGCATGGCTTTTCATTTGCTGTCCTGCTTGTCCTATTGTTGGCTGTCAATAATGATGTTTCCTAACAGTCTCCAATTATTGTGTTGCCTAAATGTTTGCTTTAGAATGTCTTTTTACTATCTAAAAGAAAATGAAGTGTTGACAAATGTTCAAAAGTGTCAGTCAGGAAAGTGATCATTGAAAATGCAGAAAGGTGGCAATGGTGATAAGATGCCAATGCCATGGGGGGGGCGGGGAGGAGACCTGCCAGTCATTGAAATGTGGGCTGAAATGTGGTGGCACCTGAACGAATAAAGCATCCCTCTAACAAAGAATAAAGTAGCAGAAGTATAAAGATGTGAAGGTCTAAAAGCAGGGAATTTCAGGAGATGTTATATCACACATTAAACTCAAAGTGTTTGGCTCAAGTTTATGACTTTTCTACAGTCTTTTCTATGTGTAAATCATTTTATATTTTTAACACCACTCATATGACATAACATAAAAGGGGTATTTCAAAATATTTGTTTATTTAATGAATAAAAAGAATGAATACACAAATATGTCAACTGGATAGTGGGATAAGGCAGAGGACCTCAAATAACAAGATCCAGGAAATCCGATTTTAATATGATAACAAATGCATATAATTAATTTGTCAGGCAGTACAAGTTAAAGAATAGCAATTACAAATTAGTAACTAGTCATACAGTTCACACAACATATTGGTTAAAAATAAAATGCTATTACTGATGGAAATCTTCAAGTCAATGCATTTGAAACAAATTTTGAGCAATATCTTAATGGAGACTGAGAGTACCAGCATTGGTATAGAATTTATCCCAGATTAAATAGAATTGGGATTAACCCCAAAATTTGAAAAATATTGGCAAAGAAAAACCAAATTTCAAAAACTTCAGGAAGGACAAAAGTAAATTGGACTGACCATTAAGAAAATATTTTTAGAAATTCATGGGTAAATACTTCAGTAGCTTAGTAAATATATTTTAATCTGGCACCAGAAACTCATTATAAGTATACTTTAGAACAAAGGGTAGATCATAAAATGAGTATTCAGAGCTGCTCAAATAATAATCATGTTATTTTTAGAAATACTTCAAATAATTTTATGGGTCGGTTTAGATACCAAATTAGTCATGCCTAGCTTATTTTCATTTGAGGGTAAAGAACATTAAAACAGATAAATAGAACCCTTTATATAATGTTGTATTATCCAGACTAACTTGATATGCTATATGTTACTCTCTCATTTCTATTACTCAATATTCAGGTCAGCATATTTGCCAAACATCAAAATAGAACTTTCTGATTTATATTGCTTGCTGCATTGGTGGCATTTGGCTTTGGGCACTTCTCTAATACATACATATTTACTGTTTGTCTTTTAATGAGTACTGCAAACAATTCACATTAATTAGAGTCATTTTTATTTATAGCCCCATTTATCAGCTTTACTATTTGTTTGATCCAAACTGGGTCCTCATGAAACATAATTATTACTACCAGAACTACCCCTTCTGACTTAGTCTTATAGATACATTGGTATCCACACCCCTGAAGTAAAAAACAGCAGTGACAAAATTGGAAATGAGCAATAAAGCCTAACGAATTTCAAGCTAAGGCTCTTGAAGACGCTGCCAAATTTCACAATCATATCCCAGAGCCAGAATATTTAGGGAAAGTAGAGCAGAGGAAGGGGCTTTAGTAAAAAAAAAAAAAAAAAAAGCAAAAAAAAAAAACTATAAATATCAAATGTCCAGGACATGTGAAGCTGGTTAGAATAACTTTCAGGCCATACATGCATTAGTGAAAAAAATAATGGACTGTCCATTGTAGAACAAAAGACTTTTTAATAGGGATGTAAAGAGGCAGGGTTTAAATAACTTCTTCTGCCCATTGTCTCAGCGTCTTTTTTACAACACATGATAAAGAAATAATATTTTGTAATACCTTGGGAAGACATTAAAAAGAATAAATAGGAGAATAATCCCAGCCAATGCTATTAAAAGTCATTGTTTTCCTTCTAATGTTAATCTCTGTTTTGGTGTATGTGTTTCATGAGTCTTCATTTTTCATGTGCAATTTGTAGTTCTTTATTTCACTATAGTGAAACATAACATCAGTTTGCTTTTAGAAGGTGAGGTTGAAAGCTCTATAATACCCCATGATGGCCACTTACCCATTACAGCATAGTAGAGCAGAAGGTTTATTGGAACATTTTTACTGTAATACAAATCATTTATAAAATATATATCGATTTGATTATGAATTTTCCCAAAATTTCTATTTTATTATTATTTTTATTGATGGAAGATGAGGATTTGTATTGTATTTACTTTTTTATTTTAATTAGGCAGCTAAAGTTGTATTTATTTATTTAAAACATAACTATTAATAGTTATTTACTTGTCATATTTGTGAAATTTTCTTTTTCTTAACATTTTTCTTTGTAGTATACTATGAAATGTTTTTTATCTTATCAACATAGTCAATATTTTCCTTTGTGATTTCTTCCTCTGTTTTAGTACTTAGACAGTCTTTCAACCTGTATTATATTTTTTTAAAATTAATTTTATTATTTAAATCATCTATTTATTTATCTTGGAGTCACTATGACCAATGGAACCAGGAAGAAAGTTGTCAAAGTCATAGAACAAGTATATTTCTCTTAGTTTAATCATTGTTATTCTAACAGTGTTCTGGTTTATATGTGTGTTTTTGCCATCCTATTTATTACATAAACATGCATAAGTGATTACTCATTGTGGATTAGACATTTTGTCAATTTGAACTAACCTTCTTTGTCTTGGTCAAAGACTTTCCCGTAAATCCTTCTTCGTCTGCAATTAATTTGCCACATGTGCACTTTTTGTGTGTTCTTTGACCACATCATTGTCCACCTTTGTTTAAAAGTTTCATGTCAAATTTTGTTTTAGATGCATCTCTTCAAAGCAGTACTTACTTGTGTTTAATATCGTTAATTAATCTGAGCATCAAAGGAAACTTTAACCAGTTTAAGATCGTTGTCAGAAGCGATGCATTTGATTTTCTGTTTTGTTTGGTCATATTGCTGCTTTGACACTTCTTGAATGTTTGTTTCCCTCTATTGTAATGTAAGATTTTTCAGTCAACTACTGACTGCAGGAGAGAGGTGTGGAGAGGCTGGATCAACATCTCCATGGCGGCTGCAAAGAGCAGCCAAGAAAAGCAGCTGGTATTATTTATTTGTTTCCCTTACTTGTCTATCTGTTTGTGGTAGGAAGGCAGATATTATAATTCCTACTTTGGGGACAAACAATAGGAATGATTTTTCTGCCTTGCATCTTGACAGTGGGGTTACAGTAGCCCTAGCAACTAAAAATGACGTGGGATACTCATTTTGTTTCTCCAGGGTTGCATTATGCTTGTAGTTAGAAACTCTTCCGATACTCTGTAAACGCCTTTGTTAAACATTTTAGTTGGTGTGTTGGTGTGTGCCTTCATCATTTCTGTTTGTCTATAGCAGCGGTGGGCAAACTATGGCCCGCGGGCCGGATCCGGCCCGTTAGGCTGTTCTATCCTGACCGCGGAGCCGAAAGAGCGGAGGGTTCTCTTGCTCTCCCCTCTGCTCCTTCACCAGCAGCAGTGTTAACATGTATTAGTTCACACAAACACCCCATCCATGCTTTTGTTCCGGCCCTCTGGTCCAGTTTAAGAACCCATTGTGGCCCTCGAGTCAAAAAGTTT
Source organism: Myotis nattereri (assembly GCF_964212035.1). NCBI lineage: Eukaryota > Metazoa > Chordata > Mammalia > Chiroptera > Vespertilionidae > Myotis > Myotis nattereri. Next base: position 36,542,922 of record NC_138076.1, on the reverse strand, counting down.
GCCCACCCCTGGATAGCCTTCGGGATACACTGCAGTTATTATTCTAATCCTTCATCCTTTTCTTCATATATGTAAGCCTATATATCTAGCAGATGTACTTAATATCAACATCCTAGAAATAACTTGATATAATCAAGTGAACTTCTAAGTGCCTCAAATTTTCATCATGAACCCTTCATAATTATCTTCTCTAAGCAAATTTAAATAAACACCTTTGCGCTGTCTGAGGCAACTCTCCACGTCATTCCAGACCACATCTTTGGCCTTTCCAAAATCCTTATGCTTCAATCACATTTCTCCTCTTTCATATTCCCCGACTCCTGCTTTGTCCTCTCCATTCTATCAGTTTTATATCTTAACTAGAGGCCCGGTGCACGAATTTGTGCATGTGTGGGATTTGGCCGCCCCTCGCAATGGGGGCAGATTGTGGCTGGGCTGGTGAGGTGGGGGAGGGGACTCAGGAGGTTGAGGGGGACTGATCGAGGCCCTGATTGGGCCGATTTGCCACCACAGTGCACATCATAGCAACCAGTCATTCCGGTTGCTTGGTATATATATACCAAGTTTCCTCATCTTAAATGTGAAAAAACCCACAAAATTAATATGAAAAGAAACCTCAACTTCACTACACCCCCTGGACACACACACACACACACACACACACACACACACACACACAGACACTGACCACCTTAAATTGTTTCTTGCTATCACACCCAGATTTCTTGTTTACACTTAACTCTCTCATCTTGACACATGCCATTTGGTTTTCCAGCATTCCTCCTCTGTCCTGGATGGCACTGCTTCCCTCTTTCAGTGAAATTACTTTTTCTTAGCTAAAAGCACAAGGTTCTGGAAGAGAATGAGAAACAACACCCCACCTAAATCATTTGGCTGTTGCCTTGCATAAAGCGATGTGACAAATGACCCCTAAACTCAGAAGTTTAATCAACAACCATGTGTTCATTGCTACTATAGGCTGGGTGGGTGCTGCTGCTTTAGGATGAGCTGCAAGTAGGAAGATCTGCTTCAAGCTGCAAGTCTGGTTGGGTTTGGGTTCTGCTGTATGTGGGATCAGGTTTGCTCCACATATGTTAATTCTGTGGCTCAGGATGAAGGGGCAACAAATACACACACACAAAAAAACTCCTCCAGCTCTAATGGCAGAGGTAGCAAAGAGCATGCTTGACAAGTAAGCATTTTTCAAGATTCTGCTAGTTTCAGGGCCACTGAGATACAGTCACCAAGTTAAGACATATGGCTGATACCAAAATCAAGGGGAAATACCACATCCAACTACCACTGCCACATGGTCAAGACCATACCAGAGACACAGGGAAGGAGTTAGATCTTTTGGAACTATAATGCTACCTAACACCCCCATCCTCACTGGGAAGAGTTTATCAATTCAGTATAATAACTTGAATCAAACTGCAGGAGTATGGCAAGCTCTATATTCAGAACATTTGAGTCACAGTTCTTGTCTGTGAAATTTTAAACAAATTTTATTTTTAGTGAAACATTCAAACTCTTGGTGGTAATCTGGAAAAGTTTAGGTCAACCTCCTTTGGCTGCCATTTCTCCTAAGCTTTCAGATTTGAGAGACTGTCCCTTATGTACACACAAAAGTCAGGAATTACATGCAGAAAATGTCCTTTCGACATCCAAAACCTTGATTCCAGTTATTCCCAAAGTCCAGACACACTTGTACTTTAATATTACTAAAATGTCTTTTTGGTTGATAAAGATTTCAGAACCAATCTTCTCTCACTAACATCAGCTCACATAAATATAGTCACACTGCTCATTTACAACATTCTGTTTTTATTATTGTACCACATCACATTAAAACTAAACATTCCCATGTTATGAGGATTCACCTTCTCATCAACTCTCAGTGTTTTTTTTCTCAGTGTCATTGAAGAAAGGACAATAATAACATACCATCTTCCTTTAAAATTCTTCTCCCTCAGCTTCCAAACCACACTCATTTTTGTCTCTCCTGTTGCTTTTCTTCAGTTTTATCTGTAGGCTTTTCTATCTAACCTTGTATAATAAACGTAGATGTCCTTTAGGGTATGCTTTAGCCAGAATTAACAGCTCATTTTAGACAATTTCCATATGCAATCTTAATAATTTCCATATTTTATTAACAAGTACATGAAGATGAAAATAGACCATTTTTTTCTAAATATCAGAATAATATACACAACTCTACATATGTATGTAGATTCTTTCTTGGTTTTTGACCCTAAAATGGCCCAGTTAAATTGATTTCATCTGGCAAACTACCTCCGTTTCCTGATTACCCTCCTTCATGTAATGCATGCCTCAGTCATTCACAAATCTGGGTGTGTTTTTGACTCTTTTTTGGCCTTCTTTATACAGCATTATTGCTCACCAAATATTGCAAATTCTACCTCCAATACAATTGCCATTTTTCTATCTCAGGTTATTAAACATTTTGCAAGTTGATTATTGCCACAGAATCTTCATTGCTTTTTCATCTTCACTGTAAAATCTGCCAAGCTATACTACATATTGCACCCAGAATTTTTTTTCTATAATGCTAATTATATCATAACATCCTCCATTAATAAAACTTTTTCAAAGCCTTCCCTTGCTCTTCGGATCAGATGTTTATTGGATTCATTGTCCTCTGATTGCTGCTTGCCATGCTCACTCTTTTCTTATCATTCTTCACTCCTGCTATATTATTTTTTAGATTGAATTTATCAGAGTGACATCAGTTAATTATAAAATTGGTTTGGTTTCAGGTGTACAATTCTATAATACTTCATCTGTATATTGTATTGTATGTTCACCACCCCAACTCAAGTCTCCTTCCATCTCAATTATCCTCCCTTTACTCTCTTTCACCTCCCCCTTCCCACGTTTTCCTCTGACAACACTGTTGTCTGTGTCTATGAGTATTTTTTTTCCCTCTTAACCTTTTCAACTTTTTCACCCAGCCCCACAACCCTCCTCCTCTCTGGCAGTTGTCAGTCTGTCCTCTGTCTCTATGAGCCTGTTTCTATTTTGTTTGTTGGTTTATTTAGTTGGTTAAATTCCACGTATGAGTGAAATCATATTGTCTTACTCTGACTGGCAGGTTTCACTTAGCATGATACTCTCTAGGTCCATCCACTCTGTTGTAAAAGGTAGGATTTTCCGCTTTTACAGCCAAGTAGTATTCCTTGTGTAATGTACCACAGATTTTTAAAAATATACTGTATATATTTTTACTTTTTTGATATATTTTTTTATTGATTTCAGAAAGTGAGAGAGACAGATACATCAATGATGAGAGAGAATCACTAATTGGTTTCCTCCTGCACAACCCACATTGAGGATCGAGCCCTCAACCTGGGCATGTGCCCCTGACTAGAATCAAACCCGGGACCCTTCAGTCCACAGGCCAATGTTCTATCCACTGAGGAAAACCACCCAGGGCTAAAATATATTTTTATTGATATCAGAGAGGAAGGGAGAATGAGAGAGAGATAGAAACATCAATGATGAGAAAGAATCATTGATTGGCTGCCTCCTGCACACCCCATGCTGGGGATCAGCCCGAAAACCCAGGCTGTGACTGGGAATCGAACCATGACCTTCTGGTTCATAGGTCGACGCTCAACCACTGAACCATGCCAGGCAGGTTACAGATGTTTTATCCACTCCACTACTGATGGACACTTGGGCTATTTTCAAATCTTGGCTATTATAATTAACCCTGCAATGAACACTGTTTCGGCTATCTTGGGATATAATCCCAGAAGTGGAATCGCTGGGTTGCTGAGTCATAGGCAGTTCCATTTTTTTTTTTAAGGTACCTCGATACTGCTTTCAAAAAAAAACCAAACAAATTGAAACTACATCAAACTAAAAAAAAAAAAAAAATTACGCAGCAAAGGAAACCAACAAAATGAAAAGACACAGTGAATGATTGGGAGAAAATATTTGCCAATGATACATCTGATAAGTGGTTAATATCCACATATATAAAGAACTTTAAAATGCAGCACCAAGACAAACAAGCAATTCAATTAAAAAATGAACAAAGGACCTGAATAAACAATTCTCAAAAGAGGACATACAGATGGCTAATGGATATATGAAAAGATGATCAATGTCACTAATCATCAGAGAAATTCAAATTAAAACCACAATGAGATATCATCAGCACTCTACTCTTAAACTGTACTGATCATGTATAAAATTTTTTAAATATTTAAAAATATTTACATATATCAGTTGTGATGTTCTGTCTTCTCTCAAGACTTCTCATGAGCATTTACCTCTCATTGCAAAACATCTATTCACACATACCTTTTATTCCCCACATACTTTGCCTTGCTAACAATTTATATTGTACTGCAATATTAAAGCACTACAGGCAAAAACCCACAAAGGCTTTTATTTTGGGAAGAGGTATTTTGGTTGGAAAGGAGAAAAAGAAACAAAACACAAAGCACCACTAGCAGAGTCACGCATGTATTATTTCAGATATTAACCTGCTATATCCTCATAATGGGAATTTCTCCCTTTATATCTTTACCAGAGGCCCCATGCATGGATTTGTGCACTGGTGGGGTTCCTCGGCCTGGCCTGCAGTAATTGGGCCAAAACCAGCAGTCCAACATCCCCCGAGGGATCCCAGATTGTAGGAGGGCTCAGGCCAGGCCAAGGGACCCCACTGGTGCATTTATGTACCAGGCCTCTAGTATGCATATAAGATCTTTGGTTAATCTCTTCCCACCCTCTTACCATTCCCCTTCACTCTGAGATTCATCAGTTTGTTCCATGCTTCCATGCCTGTGGTTTCTGCTCCTGCAGTGAGCATCTGCCCCCTGGTGGTCAGTGTGTAAAATAGCTACTGATTGGATGGTCGGCTGGTCAAATGGTTAGCCAATCGCTTAGGCTTTTATATATATAAACTAGAGGCCCAGTGCACAAAAATTTGTGCACTCGGGGGGGAGGGAGGGTTCCTCAGCCAAGCCTGTGCCCTCTCGCAGTCTGGGACCCCTCGGGAGATAATGACCTGCTGGCTTAGGCCTGCTCCCGGGTGGCAGAGGGCAGGCCCAATCCCTAGGTGCAGCCCCTGGTCAGGCTCGGAACAGGGCCAACTGGGGAGTTGGGGTGCCGCCTCATGTCATGAAGAGGGCAGGGTGGATTGGGAGGTTGCGATGCCACCCTCAGTCACACTCAGGGTAGGGCCGATTGGGGGGTTGGGTCACCGCCCCCTGTCACACTCAAGGCAGGGTCTATGGGGAGGTTGTGGCGCCACCCCCTGTCATGCACAGAGCAGGGTCAATCAGGGGGTTGGGGAGCTCCCCGCTGTCATGCACAGAGCAGGGCCGATCAGGGGGTTGAGGAGCTCCCCGCTTTCACTCACAGAGTAGGGCCGATAGGGGAGTTGGGGCACCGCCCAGTCACACACAGAGCAGCGCGGATCAGGGGGTTGGGGCGCTGCCACTGTCACACTTAGGGCAGGGCCAATGGGGAGGTTATGGCTCTACCCCGTCACACACAGAGCAGAGCCCATGGGGGAGGGGGGAGTTGGAGCACCGCACCCTGTCACACACAGAGCAGGGCCGATCAGGGGTTTGGGGTGCCGCACCCTGTCACACACAGAGCCACAGGGCAATCAGGGGGTTGGGGAGCTCCCCCCTATCAGGCACAGAGCAGGACTGATCAGGGGGTTGGGGCGCCGTCCCCTGTCACGAACAGAGCAGGGCGGATAGGGAGATTGTGGCCCTGCCCCCTGTCACACACAGAGCCACAGGGAGATCAGGGGGTTTGGGCACTGCCCCCTGTCACCCTGATCCCGGTGCCGGGAAGGCCTCACGGCTCCGCTGATCCCGGTGCTGGGAGGCATATTACCCTTTTACTATATAGGACAGAGGTCTGGTGCACGTGTGGGGACCGGCTGGTTTGCCCTGAAGGGTGTCCTGGATCAGGGTGGGGGTCCCCACTGGGGTGCCTGGCCAGCCTGGGTGAGGGGCTGAGGGCTGTTTTCAGACTGGTGGGTGACTGAAGCTCCCAACCTGTCCTTTTTTTCTACTTTTTTTATTCATGGCCAGCTTTAGCTGTGGCTCCAGCTCTGAGACCTCTGCTGCTGAAAGCAGGTATCTGGTTTGTTTGGGTTCTATAATCGAAACTCTGTATCAACTCCAGCTCTGAGATCCTGGCTCGCTGAAAGTAGGTTTCTGGGGTTTTGTTTAGCTTCTATATTTGTTACAATGTTTCAAACAGCAAGCTCAGAGGCCGGCAAGGCAGGCTGGGAAAGTTGGAGTCCTCCGTCACTGAAGAATGCAAGCCTCATGTTAGTTTCAAGCTGCCTGGCTGCCGGCCGCCATCTTGGCTGGCAGTTAATTTGCATATCACCCTGATTAGCCAATGGGAAGGGTAGCGGTCGTACGCTAATTACCATGTTTCTCTTTTATTAGATAGGATGGAAAAATTTGATGAATAACTCTTCATTCATACCAACAGAGAAATTCTTACTTCTAAAGAACTGATTAATATCACCACAAACTCCCATCGGGTTAACATTAGTAATTTGTAATTTAATTTACACTGATTACTTTCAAATAATTTATATCTACCATTAGAGAATTCAAGTCATGAACACTCTCTCTTCTATACTTTATTTGGTTTTGAGGTAGAGAAAACCAATTTACTCAAATAATTGAACTTTCAAAAAAGAAACAATATGAAGAAATGATTTTAAAATATGTTTTAAACATAAAAGTGGATATAAAGTCAATCTGGGTAGATAATTTTTCAAAGTGTTCAATTAGTAATACACTATGATGTGTAAATTGCACAGAGTGCAAAGATCATATGTCCCTGTTCTGGTGTGGTGCTACAATTGGAGATGTCATTTACAAATAGATAATCCTAAACATGGTCACTAGAATTTTTGTTGAAAATGGGTCCTCTCTCTACACAGTGTTAACAGTCACTGACCAGAGACAACTAGGGATATACTTGCGGTCTTAAAGTTAGGCGAATTTAGCTTGTTGCAGCAAAAGCCAACACATCCCAGAGGAATTGTGGCAACATCTCAAAAACAACTGTTGGGAAGAGCAATATGTAGAATTTAGGTTTGTGCTGAATGATTATTGGGAGGAAATCAGGAAGCTGTGGCTGATTCTGAATTGGAAATTTTCTATATGCAGAGGGAAAAGAGAAATTGTAAATCTGAAATATTTTATCTAGGAAGAATGAACATTAATATGGGCTAGGATTACAATGGGTAAAAAAGCAACAATCATCCATGTTGGTCAAATGCTAGGTTTGTTCAATTGTTGTTGGGGTTGTAGGGCAGTTTGTCTTAGTCTTGTTTCAAACAAGCTTGCAGTATGGCCTTATTTGAATGTTATTCGGATTCATTCTGTAACATCTTGTTTTGGCCATAAGCAATGTTGTTAATTTTCACAGAAGGGATTATACATCTATTCCACACTTATATCCAATTGCCTATGAGTCTTGCTTTGATAATCAACTATGAACAGAAGTGATATGTATCAGTTGTGAGAAAAAGCTCCATGACCACCATATCTTCCACCCATTTCTCTCTGCTCTCTGCTATGAGACCCATGGTATTGCAGATCAGATGGGGGCTGCTCCTCCCAGCCAGGTTCTGGCATGATGACAGCACAGAGGGGACTCATAGATCATATGCAAGTGCATACAATGTATCTGTGCAACTAGCCTTGACTCTAGTGAGCTATTGAGATTTAAGAGTTTTTGGTTCTATGCTATTATTAACTCTAAGCTGTATGACATAGTTATTAGAACGAGTTTGTGTCTACTAATAACCATTCTATAAAACACTTCCTAATTTGAATTTTCTGTTACCTTAAAATAGCTGTCGACTAGCAGCCTGACTTCTCAGTAGACTGATAATAAACTTATCCCTGTGTACAGAATTTGTACATAACATATAACACTAGATTTATAATATTTTAGCTTATAATGGATAAATATCACATTACTGGATTATTCTCTCAATAATGTATATCACTTACAGAAAATTATCACTGTGGAGAGATCAAGAAGACTACAAGTCTTTCTGATCTGAGCATACTGTTTTTTTGTTTTTTAAAAAATAGATTTTTTATTGATTTTAGAGAGGAAGGGAGAGTCAGAGTGAGATAGAAACATCAATGATGCAAGAGAATCATTGATCAGCTTCCTCCTGCACACCCTCTACTGGGCTGCCCTGACTGGTAATGAAACTGTGACCTCCTGGTTCATAGGTCAATGCTCAACACCTAAGGGACACTGGCTGGTCTTGGTTTTTATAGGCAAACCTATAAGAAACAAAAAACCATGATGAAAAAATGCTTGGAAAACATGTAATCATTACATAATTTAGGTAAACCAAATGTTTATTTGCATTATACTAAGAGACAATAATCTTCAATATTGAATGACTTTGGTAGAAATGAACACAAAGTTGATTGGTTCTTTCTTCCCTGGAAACTTATGGCTGAATATTGACATTAACATTTGCACTAATAAAGCATACTGTGATATGACATAAATTCTTGTCTATTTACTAATACCTTGTTTTACATGTATGAAAATCTGGAGACTCAAATCTTAACTTTCTATTTAGTATTCTGATGGTAACATATATGTTTGTAAACTATTGCAAAAATATTTTCCTAATGCCTTTATGTATGAATTGTTAGATTTTTTAATGACATCAAATCCTCACAATTGATTGCATATTTGTCACCAACTCTTTCCTTTTGTACATCCATAAAATACCTTCAAAGGGACAACTGAACATGGATTCTTTGTGAAATAAAACTTTTCAGTCAAGCAGTTAAAAAAATTACCACCCCAGCAGATGGAAAACTAGTAATTTAGCACTAATCAACTCAACTGGTTTTACAGAATTTCTGCCTTTAACATTCTGTGCCTTCATTGTATATGATTTACATCTAAGCTAAGAAGAGTTTCAAAGGCTTGCAGCTATCATTAGCTGGATGATGTTTATCTCCCTGTCATTAGTTCTTCCATTGACGGTGATCTTTGGAACAGGTATAACTATAACAAGTATCGTTATAGAAAAGAACACACCTGTAAATAGATTTTTTCCTTATATGAGCTACATTAAGACTTAGTAGAAAAAACAATGGTGCATTGCATGCATTTTAGACCACCAAGGGACCACACCATTATTACATCAGCCATCAAGGATCCATGAAACAGATACAGATAGAATATTTGCATAGTCACTTTCATCCAGGAAGAAGTTGCAAAAGAAACTCAAGGACCGGTTCCAACATGGGTTAAATATTTGTTGATTTATGTATCAATGAATTGTCTAAAGTTTTAGTGTGATAAAAATCTGGTCTGTTTAAAAAGTTTTTGAAAAATTACATAACAATGGAACTCATTCAAAAATAATATAACTTACACTGGTTGCTTGGCTTTGGGGAAAGTAGCTATTTCTTTTTTTTTTTCTTTCTTTCTTTCTTTTTTTTTTTTTTTTAGCTTCATTTCAAGATGTTGTATTCCCCAATGTGATTACATTGAACAGATGTTCAATAGTTTATCCAGCTTCTTTTAAATGCCTGAATTGAAATGTTTTATCCACATTAAAGTTTTCTCATTTTCTTTAAACTCCAAAAGTAGAATTAGCATTATGTAGAATCCCAAAGGAATTTAAATCCTATGATCTAAGGCCATGTTGTTTTTGTTTAATTTAGCCATGGTTTTTAAGTCATGGGAGAGGCATCTAGGCAGGATGCTGATTTATAAATGTTAAGTAGCATAGTGCTGCTTTTTTGTTTTGTTTTGTTGTCTTTTGTTTTATTTCAGGAGTCCTCTCTAAAGAAGGGAAATGGAGTTAAATCCTTCTAAACAAATACCAGCAATAGCTATAACTTGGTAATCTGATAACAATCTGATAGAGACAAGCCAGCTCCTTAATTGGATGATAGGTAGAGTAAAATTAATTTTACGGCTGTTATAGAATATGATAATTATCACAATAAATACCTATTTTTGATAAGAGAATGAGAATAAACACTCTCCATGCAAACTGTGTTTGCAAAATAATTTTTTAACATTACTTTCCACTGTTGATTGGATATCCATACTTATATGCCCCAAAGCATCAAGATTCAACTCTTTTTGAATGGGAAATGTACCTATGCATTATTGGATTCCAAAATGTAGGCCTAACAATTCGTAAGAAACAGCTGGTTGAAATCTGGCTTCTATAGGGATAACAATTATCTTTGCTTTGTTTTGATAGGATGAAGGGTGGAAGAAAAAAATCATGGAATCTATTAAACTTGTTTATTCTTTTTGCTATGATCATGTTGAAATGATCTGTTTAAACTTTACTGTAGTTTTCAGTATGTCATTGCTATGTGAAAGTGCTATTTATATATTCACTTTTAATAGATTTCTAGATTTTCTATAAATGAAACACACTTGAGTACTACATGGTAAGTATGTTGCAAAACATTTTAATATGGAAAACCTCAAACATACATAAAAATAGAGTATAATATAATGAATCCAGAGGTACTCATCACCCTGCATCAAAAATTTGAAACTCCTATCCAATATCATTTCAACTATATCCTCACCAACTCCCTTGAAACCCATATAATTTTAAAAGAAATCCAAATATCATTTTATTCTATTTATAACAATTTCAATACCCTATGTCCGAGAGGTTTGTAACAAAAGAAACCATTTCATTTTTATTATTATTATTATTATTATTATTATTATTATTTTTAATATATTTTATTGATTTTTTACAGAGAGGAAGGGAGAGAGATAGAGAGTTAGAAACATTGATGAGAGAGAAACATCGATCAGCTGCCTCCTGCACATCTCCTACTGGGGATGTGCCCGCAACCCAGGTACATGCCCTTGACCGGAATCGAACCCGGGACCCTTCAGTCCGCAGGCCGATGCTCTATCCACTGAGCCAAACCGGTTTCGGCTTTATTATTATTTTAAAATTCCTTATAATAAATATCTAGTCAGTGTTTAAATTTTTCCACTTGCCACAAAAATTTTTTGTTTTGCAGTTTGTTTGATACAGGATTGAAAAGCCACATATTGTAATTGGGTGATGTGTTGCAAGATTTCTTCAAATATATTGATGTCTCCTTGTTTTTTTTGTAAATTACTTATATTGAGAAATTTATACCATGAAGTTCCACACTTCTATATATTTTTAAATATATTTTATTGATTTTTTACAGAGAGGAAGGGAGAGAGATAGAGAGTTAGAAACATCGATGAGAGAGAAACATCGATCAGCTGCCTCCTGCACACTCTCTACTGGGGATTTGCCCGCAACCAAGGTACATGCCTTTGACCGGAATAGAACCTGGGACCCTTGAGTCCACAGGCTGACACTCTAGTAACCACTAAGCCAAACCGGTTAGGGCAATTTTTAAAGGTTTCTTTTATTTACAATGAATACAACTAGAGTGGGATACATTATTGTCATATTCAAACTTCATCATAAAGTTATCAATCCAATGCCTCAAGTATTTTTTATATAGAAAATTTTTACCAATTTATGGCAAGAAACTTAATACTTGAATAAATATTTTGTCTCAACTCCAACACTAGTTTCATTATGCATTTTTATTAGAGTTAACTTCATATTATTATTATATATAGTTATTTTCAATAAGACTAAAAGCACTTAAAAAACAAATTCTGGGAATGATATTAAATTATTACTTCAGTGGATTTTTCAATTGAGGTATAATTGACATAGTATTCTATTAGTTTCAGGTATACAACATGTTTCACTATTTATGTTTATTATGAAATGATCACCACAATAAGTCTCATTAACATCAATTTTTCTGATTTTATTTATGTGTCATATTGCATATTTTCTACCTTCTGTTTATCTGTAAATTGGTCGATAGAGTGGGGTTTGATATTTTTTGTTCACTGTTATTTTACCAGTGATTATCTACTTCTCTCAGAAGTTAGATAATACTTTATTAATAAGATGACTTACTTTATTTGTATTGATACCCCCTTGATTTAGCTAACATTGCCAAACCAATAAAAACTTTGTTTTACAGTCTTTGAAGTCTTACAACAGAAGTGGCAGATATTAAAACAATTAGTTAATTAATTAAAAAAACAGTTGAGGCCACACCATGTCATAAGCATTAAAAATGGAACATCCTATATAATAAAAGGCTAATATGCAAATTGACCTAACATGGAACCATTGGTCACTATGATGCGCACTGACCACCAGGGGGCAGACGCTCAATGCAGGAGCTGCCCCCTGGTGGTCAGTGCGCCCACACAGGGAGACCAGCACTCAGCCAGAAGCCCAGAGCCGGGCTCATGGCTGGCGAGTGCAGCAGCCTCCCTGGCAGTGCTTAAGGATGTCTAAGGACATCTCCAGAGGGCTCCCGGACTGTGAGAGGGTACAGGGTGGGCTGAGGAACCCCCTCCAAGTGCATGAAAGTCCCTGCTCTAAAAGATCACAGTTTGGTTGAGTGAAGATACTTGTAAGCAAAAACTCCAGCCTTAGATAGCATTTGTGAGAGGTACGAGTCTAGGAAGATGAGGCAACCCATGGTATAGAGAAGAATTAGGAGCAGAGATTTAGCGTGGAAAAAAGTTTTACTGAAAATGGGGAAATGATAGAGCAGGGCATATTTGGTATGACTGAATAATAGAGTGTACTACCCAAGCCAGGAATAATAATGTTGTCTAATAAATATAACTCAGGTATTGGCAGTAATTCAAGCAGAGTGTATGAGACAGTTAAATAAGGTTGAGAAGGCCTTGGAACTTGGTAGGTATCATAGCAAATATGTCTTAAGAGTAAAATTGGTAAGCAAAATGGATGTTGAAGAGGTTTTGCAAGAAAATGATAAATTTAAAGTTCTGATTTGAAAATACTTTGAAAACAACATTGCTATCAACCCTTCTTGGAAATATAGATATGTGATAATGAGCAGATTTAACTTCAAGAGGCAATGATAGAAGCTGTATTCTGAGGGGAAATTCAAGTATCAGTTAAGTCAACAAAACAGGAGTCAATATATTTATACATTTTGTTCAGTAACAGCTGTTGGTCAATAGATGTACTTTAATGAAATAAATAAATGAATAAATAAAATATGTTAAGTATTGCTGTTATGAGAACTGTGCAATAGTTCAAGGGCTAAATAAAAGATTCTATACTTTGCTTAACCAAGGGGAAGGGGGCACAAAGTAAGCCCTTAATCAATGTTACTATATTATAATTAATTTATAATAGCTTAGATTGTCTACATGCCTAGATAGTGCTGAAAAGATACTAATTGAATAGCTTTTTAAACTTTATACTATTTATGGCTATTAAAATTATATGCATATGTGACTCTATTGGAGCATATACGTTATCTGGGAGAAACAGATTTTATATATATATATATAAAGGCTAATATGCTAAGTGTCCCTCTGACCATCTGACAGGTTGCTATGATGTGCACTGACCACCAGGGGTCAGACACTCAATGCAGGAGCTGTCATGATGTGCACTGCTCATTTACAAAGAAACGGCACTGCAGACCTGGTGCTGACAAACAATCTTGGCTTTCCCCAAGTGGGACACAGGACCCACCACCACCCCAGAGCGACAGCCCACCAAATCGCAGCCAACTCTGCTGAGACCCCATGGTGCAAAAATGCGACCCACAGCCCAGCCCAGGCAGGAAATAGTGGCTGTGGACGCCGAGTAATGATGTCACGTAGCAACGCCTGACTTCCTCTCCCTAGCTAGTAGCCTCCTTGCAGTTTCTTCAGCCCAAGAACATGACTTGCTTCATAGCCAGGTGCAAACATTTTACATTTTAACCAAATGTTTGTGAAGAGTTTTCCCATGTCTCATCTCATTTGATCCTCACAGAAGTCCTGGTGTAGGTAGATAGGAGACTTGGTGGAATCCTATCTTCTTTTCATTAGCCGGAAAACGGAGATTTAGAAAGTTTAGAAATTTGACCCAACTGAAAAAAAGTAAGAAATGGTGGAACTTGAAAGTGACTTCAGGTTTTGTCACTGCACAGAATATAGTCAAACACTGCTGCAGTTAAATATTTACCCTTTGTTCTCTGTGCATGATCTATAATAATAACCTGCTTCGTGTTGATATTTACTGCTGTGTTGCTGACAATTACCTGAAAGAGAAGTAGGGGTGCTTCACTGGGCTGGAAAATGTTAAGCTAAATCAGAAAGCAGGTCTAACTAAGCATGTTTATCTATATATATAAAGTTCTTACTGGTGCCAATCACATGTGTGTGTTTCCATCTGTCATTGTCAATCATGAATTTAGTTGACACTTCTATTATAGAGAAAGGGAAAATAGCAATATTAAAATATTTCTTCTAATTAATTTACTTCCAATGTGCATGAATCTGTGCACTGGGCCACTAGTAAAAAATAAAACTATTGATAATGACAAGGTCTAGCTTTGACCATGAGAATGACTGAAATTTAGAGGAACTGAGATTGAGATTAACAGATTAAAAAAATATTAAGTAGGCAAGTGCCGGTATGCAAACCCAGAATTTATGACCGCAGAGCTTATAAAATACTACTTCAAATTTTATATTTTGCTATAGACTAATATCAACTACCTGATAACTTCAACTTACTGGTATTGCAGCCAGGAAAATGCAACATATTTTGTCTCTAATGACGTACAACTTTTGATTTATTCTTAGAAATGCTGGAAGGTTTTCACCCCAGGTGATCTTTCAATGAATCCTCAGCAGCACTAACTGCCACCAGGGTGAGGTTACCAATCATACTTCCCTCCAATGGCACTCAAAGGAGTTTGCAGTGAGGGCTTGGCCAGGAGCTAAGCTGCTTTTAGAATTTTGCTTCTTAACATCTCACTTACTCCTCCAACTTCCAGGAAATACTCTTTCTCTTCACATCATTTTCAAATTTAAAATGCACATATGTTGGTATTGAAAATGTTTTTTTATGTCTGTATTCTTAATGTGGATTTGTGTCGTTGACTAACATTGTAAATCCCTGCAGCACAAGGACTGTTTTTATTTAAACCCCTTTTTATTTCCCAGAAATCAGTGTGAAATGAATATTTATTAATAAATGATATTGATAATCATAGTTACTTGCGTTCCTTAAAGATTAAAATCATTCTTATAATCACCAAATAATAAACCACAGTGAAGGGGTGAGCAGAAGAGAGGAATGTTTTATTTCTATAAATGCTCTATAGCAACACACTAAACATAAATCCTTGTAGTAATTATTCAAGTAAAAATCATGTGACTCTTTTCTTCTAAGTTTTCTGAATAAGATTCAGAGCCACGCCAAAAATTAGGGAGTGTGATTATGAATACCAATCATGTAACCTGTCCCTTTTTTGTGGCTACTGTAACTATGGTTTAAGACTTTTTTTTTTACTCTTATAATGCAAAGGGGGAAAAATCCCTAAGGAATTATCTTGTTTTATCATCTGCTTTATAATGCAGAAGATATTAATTTAAAGATGTTAATTATTCAATTTGGTTAGAAGAAGTTATACTGTATTGCTTCAAATTGTTCCATATTATTTTAAGAGTTTGAAGACAGCTTTCTACTAAAAAATATTCTTACAATAGCACTTCATACTGTAAATAGGGGCCTACAGAGAATAAAGCACTTACAGACATCTAAAAATCTTTAACAATTTTCTTATATTCAGATATAGTTTACACCACACTTACTGCTTCATACAAAGATTTATAGAGTTTCAGGGGATTTATAAAACTATGTCCAATTGCAGAAAATCTGGCTGAAATGTTGAGGTTTAATCAAGTTTCTAAACACTCTATTTTCAGAATTGAAATAAAATGACAAAGTATAAAAGAAAAAAAGAGAGGCCTGACAGAAGAGAGAAAAAGGAAAGAAAGGAAGGAGATTCATTATCAGGGCATATTAATGTGTATGACACTAGAATAAAAGGAAACGAGTAAGTGGAAATAAAAGAAACCAAGTATATCTCATGAATTTCCAATTTATGAAAGCAACGAGTCAAGGATGTCTGGAAACTGAGAGAAACCCACTAAGTCACGGAGGTGAAGATAGATCTGGGTTGGGTAGCTTAACAAGAGAAAGTTAATATTACAGTGACTGCATTTAGGGGGCAGGTGTTCCACACTGAAATCTTACATGAAAGACTTCGGGAAGATAAGAAAATCTGTGCAGCAGGGGTTTTTGTCCAATGACCAAAAAAGGAAAAGAAGGGGCAGGCGGAAGTAATTTGTGTGAAAACGCTGAAGTACAATAAAGGATCCACCCAGAGAATAAAAATAAAATAAAATTAATACATATAATAGAAATTAAAAGCTATGAATTCTGTTTGTTCCAGGAGAAGAAAAATAATTCATATACCATTTATTTTCTCAACTTGATTAAAGAGAATATTGTCTATATAGGCATTGGGATCAGGAAGAATAGAACTTATTCACCTTGTCAATGAGTTACAGGGGAGTTGTAAATTATATACTGAATAAAGAAATAAACACTCTAGTCACTGGCAAAAATTATACCAGAACTATGTAAGGTTTAGATATTTTAAATACAATTCTGGAGCACAGATACCATGGTCAAAATGTGGAACCTGCAGCTCATAAATGTGGACTTATAAAATGGATAACTTGCTAAAATCAGGATAAATATCCAGTTCTTTATGAATACTAATTCCATATTCTTTACATTATATGTAGATTGTACTATGCACAGAGAGAAATTTAGGTATGTAAGAAAACATTATAAAAAATTTTAAGTCAAAAATAAGCATCCTATGTAATAAAAGCCTAATATGCAAATTGACCAAATAGCAGAATGACCGGTGGAAAGACCATTTGCTCTGACATGCACTGAACACCAGGGGGCAGACACTCAATGAAGGAGCTGCCCCAAGCCCACAGGCCCTAGGCTAGCCAAGTCAGGTGCCAGCGGGCCCCCCCCCCCCATCACCCCGCCAGTTGCCCCAGAGATTGGCCCTGATCGCCGGCCAGGCCTAGGGACCCTACCCATGCATGAATTTCATGCATCGAGCCTCTAGTTATAATATAAGCCCACAATAATTCAAAACTTAAAAATCAATGGTGGGGGAAAAAAAAAACTTAGATGCTAAATTATTGATTTTTATTTTTGAACTTTAGTTTTTACCAGAAGGATTTGATGTCACGTGGACAAAGTTCAAGCATTTTGGTAAACTCAGTTAGCTAGAGTCATGATATTAATGAAGACAATTGTTGAACAAACTTAAAAAGAGTTTGAAGCTTTGGCTAGAAAAGAGACAGGCCAGTAAGCCAGGACAAGTGGAATAGGGAAACTGAGACAGATAGCTAAGTAATCTGCAGAGCAATTTACAGCAGATGCAGAAGCTCACCTCCCTAGAAATAACATCTAGGTCTCCGTTGTACTTCAGCTTCAGACCCAGAAAAGTAGCAAAACCATGTGGGTGACACCAGGACCAGCGGCAATGACTAATGACCTCCTGCCCTGACACTGACCAATCAGTGGAGATCGTGGCCCTAGAGGAGCACACCTAGAAAACTGATGAATATTCTGCTAAAACCCTCACATGAGGTGTCCCTTAAGATTCCCACCTGCATGAAAGAAATAAAGCTTCAAGACAAAGGACCCAGAATATGCTCCACTCTGGGAAGCAGCTGGCATCATTCCCTTTCCCCTCTTCCTCCCTCACTTCTTCCCCCACAAGCATGTATTGCCTAAACCCTAAAGGACCCCATGAGACTTGCTATGAGGGGAGCAATGAGCAGTAGCAGCTCAATCACGGCGAACCTCTGAACCTGCTCCTAAGGCCCCCCTTTCTCTGACTTCCCAGATAGCGCAGGGCAGCCCAGTCTTAGCTCTTCTGTTACTTCTATCCTAAGCCCTTTCTTGTTTTATATCCTCGGCTTTAATAAATGTTCCTTTATAGTCATCTGGACTCATGTGGAATTTTTCTTGCATGAAGTCCAGCCACACACTACCGGCTGGTCCTTAGCAGACCCACCAAGGGCCAGGTCCCCTTTCTGTAACAGAAATAAATGTTAAAAATTTATTTAAGGGGCTTAGGGTTTGCAAGCTGGAAATAGGACTAGGCAAAAATCCAGAAGTGTTCTAAAAAAGAAATAAACAGTAAGAGTTTTTATAGTAAAAAAAAAAGTACACTCTTTAGAATAATCAGTTCTGCATTCTTAGCCCTAGAATTGGTCCAGGAAAGTTATCAATCAGATGGCAGGTTGTCTCTATGATGGATGCCAGAAGGTCTGAAGAATGGGTGCTAGGAGGTCTAGACATATCCTGTAGTCTGGATGATGGATGTCAGGTGGATATCAGGTAGTCTGAAAACTTGAGTCCCTCAATAGTTAATCAGAGGTTTATCTGGAGGTCTGATGTATATCCAGACATTGATGCAGAACTGGAAAGCTCAAAAGTTTAAGTTCCCAGCCTAGTTAAAATAAAAGTGGAATTGTGTCCTCATGCCTCAACTTACTTGACTTTAATCATTTAGCAGCTTGACTATAGTGACTTCATATTATATCTTCATTGTATTCCTCACAGTGACACTCAATATCAGCATTCTGTATCACTCAATACATTTTACATGAACAAGTTACTATTCCACGTAATTGGTACCAGCAATATTTTACAGAAATGTGTCTAAAATATGCATGAATTGTCATAAGGTCAATTCAGTATGAATAGCTCTATCACACAGGTCACAATTTTACTTAATTGGTCTTCAAGGGACATACATTCTCATTAATTTTAACATTATTTATTAATTTTCTTCTTAGGAGTCATTAATGCTCATAGTGATAACAAGTATGCCAAGCCTTTCTTAGTAGTAAGAAAGAAATGTAAAGCATATGCTTTATAAAATTGTAAATAATTCCTTAGAGATTGTAGATAATATATATAAGATTACATGTCTAAGTTGAATTGCATTAAGCAAGGATGTGCAAAAGAAAGATGATATTGGAATTAAAGATAGCCCCATTTGCCTATTACTCCTCAACTCTACTCTTTGTCACCACTTTGGAGCACTTAAAGTTCTTTATTAACTTAATTTATGTCAATGACAATTCCTGCAAAGTTATCTAAGATGTTTATTTAATATTTTACTTAAGTTTATTTCTTATAGGAACCCCCACTCCATTATCTTAGTTTTACTTTATATTGAGAAACATTAGGAATTTCCCAGCTGGAAAAAAAGAAACAAAAAGGAAACCCTCAATAATGTAAAATTTCTATCAAAATACCTGATTGCTTTATTGTTACTATTTTATTGTTAAACTAGAGGCCTGGTGCACGAAATTTGTGCACTGGAGTTTGGGGGTCCCTCAGCCCAGCCTGCCCCTTCTCACAGTCCTGGAGCCCTCAGGGAATGTCCTACTGACAGCTTAGGCCCACTCCCTGTGGAGCGGTCTGACTGTGGAGGCTTGGAACACACCCCCCTGTGTGTGTCCACTGGGGGCCTTCCCCCAGCCACGTCAAAGGCTTAGAGCAGACACCCAGTGTGTGTGTGTGTGTGTGTGTGTGTGTGTGTGTGTGTGTGTCCGCTGGGGGCCTGCCCCAGCCACATCTCAGAGGCTCAGAGCAGGTGCCTCGTGTGTGTGTGTGTCCACTGGAAGCCTGCCCCCAGCCACGCCTTGGAGGCTTGGAGCAGTTGCCGTGTGTGTGTGTGTGTGTGTGTGTGTGTGTGTGTGTGTGTCTCCACTGGGGCCCTGCCACCAGCCACATTGGAGGCTCAGAGCAGGTGCTCTGTGTGTGTGTGTGTGTGTTTCTGCTGGGGTCTTGCCCCTAGCCATGCTGCAGAGGCTGGGAGCAGGCGCCGTGTGTGTGTGTGTGTGTGTGTGTGTGTGTGTGTGTGTGTGTGTCTGCTGGGGGCCTTCCCTCAGCCTCACTAAAGAGGCTCGGAGAAGGCGTCCCTCTGTGTTGATCTCTCAGGCTCCTGCAGAGCCCCACCCCTCCTCTTGAGCTGGTCATGACTATGACACAGTCTCGACTTCATTTGCATATTAGTTCTTTATATATATAGATATTTTTTAAATTTATAAAAGAACAGAGGAGACAGGGAATTTATTTTACCTCCAAAAAATACACCATTGCATTAAAATAATTTATCAGTTTTATGGGATTTAATCCAGAACCTAGCCTTTAGACAAATTACTCATTTTATCTTAAGCTCTCAATAACTATGATAATCAACTGGTTGATTTTTAACTACATGGGAGCATTGCATAAATTTAATAAAATAATGAATAATAAATGAAGGCAACTTAACACTTCACAGCACCAGTACTCTGTAATTCTATAGATATTATTTTTATTTCAAATAACTGCTTTACTTATTACCTTGAGAATATCATTTCTTATAGTAGATTGAGTACATAAATGACCATCTCCTCAAAGTTTAAAATTTTTATTCACAGTGTTAAATATAAACCTAACTGTTGAGATTTAGTACACAGTTTGCGATTATAATTTCTTTAAAACAAGCTTAACCTTTTCAGGATCAGTGTTATATCAAATCCAACAATGGGTTGTCACCTGAACTACCTACAATTGGTGCTCAATTTGGGGAGCATAGCACTCTTAGCATTTAAGGTGAGTCAAGGAAAACTAAGAAAAGTAATTAAGGAACGTCAAGGGTAAGTATATCTGACATTAAAATAGGCTGATTCTCCTGCTGTGCAAGCGACTGCTGTGGAATCTGG
Source organism: Myotis nattereri (assembly GCF_964212035.1). Taxonomy (NCBI): domain Eukaryota; kingdom Metazoa; phylum Chordata; class Mammalia; order Chiroptera; family Vespertilionidae; genus Myotis; species Myotis nattereri. The sequence goes on along the minus strand of NC_138076.1, from coordinate 36,522,153 downwards.
TATGCAACCTCATTAATGAGGGTAATTATCTCCTCCTGCTTTTTAACTATTGTTAATTTTTGAAAGTTCCTTTAACAAGAGCTTGCCAGAAGTCATAATGATATCACAAACAAAGACATTAAGCAGATATTGAGCATTCTGAGGTAAGATATGCATACAGAATAAAATTTTTAAAATTTCCATGTACTTATTTAAGATTTTAAACATTCCCAAAATTAACACAGTATCTTTCATTTTTATGTCTCACCTAGCTAGATTAATGTAGTGAAATACTTAAAATTATTGGACTGCCTGAAAAGTGATCTAAAGGAAAATATTTTGGAATCTCTCCATCTTTTTAGTTATTAGTAGTCATGGACTTGAATGATTTTGAGACTAGGATATAGTGGTTTTCCATATTTTTTGGTGATATTGTGATTTATAATATATATTTGCTCTTCCTCCCAACTTCTGGCAAAGAACTCATACAACCCTTGGAATTTCTTAAATAATGAGAATGATAAAGATGTTTTTTGGAAGCACCTAAGGTTGGGAGCTGGTTACTGGAGCCAACCATGTTATTAGAGGGTTGGAACTTTCAATCCCGCACCCTGATCTCTAGGAAAGAGAGAGGCTGGAAGTTGAATCAATCACCAATGATCAATGAGTTAATCATTCATGCTATGCAATGAAACCTCCATAGAAACCCCCAAAGATGGTGAGGAGACACAGGGAAGCTAGATAGTCAGGGACTGAGACCATGGTGGAGGAGGAAGTAAAACTGGGAACCCAAATAGGTGGAGTTATTAAGACAACCCAACTGGGTGGGGAAAGAAGGGCACACACAAGAGGCATGAACTTTAAAATGTATGGAGATTATAAGACAGGCAGAGTGCAGCTAACCAATCACAAGGCAATAGGGCATATAAACCAGTCCCAAGGGTGTTGCTAAGGCAGAATTCTTCAAATAGACCAATCAGGAGCTAGCAAGGCTGCATCTGACCCCTAAATTTAAAAGAGCTGGCTTCCTCTGGCCCTCTTCTCTCTCCCCAGTGTGCTATGTTCTTGGGCTATGGCCATGTGGGACTACACACATGGACAAATAGACTTCAACACCCAACTGTAACATGGCTGGACCCTGGCCTGCTCCTAGAACCCCAGCTGCACCTTTTCCAGGACTGGCTTCCGTTCTGGTCCCTGACTTCATTCTTCAAGTTTGTGAGATAAATAACTCAGACTCAAACCCCACATTCTGATCTCAGTGGGATTCAGAGAGCTTCGGGGTTGGGGTGCAGGTGAAGTGCAGGGAGAATGGAGTGCTTGAAAAGGACACGGAAGCTCTGCATTTCTTCCCATATACAGTGCCCTATGCATGTCTTCCATCTGGCTGTTCCTGAGTTATATCTTTTTGTAGTAAAACATTGATTTACTTAGTAAAATATTTCTGAGTTCTGGGAGCTGCTCTAGTAAATTAATTGACCCAAAGCGGCAGTCATGAGAAAGCCGTCCAAGATGTGTGAAGACTTAGAGCCAATGGGTAACACCCTGGACTTAGGACTGGTGTCTGAAGTGGGGGGTGGTAAGGAGCAGTCTGATAGGGCTGAGGCTGTGGAATCTGATGCTTTCTCCAGGTAGATAGAGTCAGAATTGAGGTGAATTGTAGGACATCCTTCTGGTGTTAGGAATTCCCAGGCTATGGGGCAAAGCCCTTCTACATGTTGGAAATTAGTGGTCTGGATCCTAATTTACTTTTCAATGCATCAACTTAGGTCAAATATTTGTCAAATATAAAGGATATTTCAACTAAGTGCTCTGTTGCTATAAATTCTAAAAATCTTGTAAGTTTTATGTTAGAACATTAATTTTTAGAAACATACTGGTTATTGTCACATTGTTATAGCATCTCTCCTGTGCTTATCCATATGTGCGTGCATTTTAATCTTCATTCATGGGAATTATCACCCCAACTCTTTTGCTATATTTCTGATTTAGTCCCACATGTTTTAATCTTTGGCCATTATGTAAATAAGATACTACCTTAAGTATTCAAATTAAAATGTAGCATATGGGCAGCCAGGTGTTTCTTTTTTATAAAAGAGCTTGAGTATTTAGGAAAATATTTTATAGATCCAACACCTTCATGCTGTGTACTTCACCTTTTAAACTATGGAAATTAATAAGAGTGTGGTACTTGCTAATTTTCCATTTGAAGATGTGTAAAGCTGGTCCTGAAAAAAATCTAAAAGCAACAAGGAAAACTAAAATTAAAATGTAGCAGTTCATTTTTTAGAAAACTAGAAGAATTGAGGGTCTCCATATAAGAAGTAGCTGCAAGATGTTCCAGAATATGAGAAGTTCAAAGATCATAAGGAGATACCAGTGAGAGTGGACCCAGAGTGTAGCGTTCTAAAGGACCTGGCCAAAAACAATTCTCAAGGGTTAGGTGCAAAACCCAAACCACTCTTTACACACAGGAAAAGAACTAGATAGACTCATAGCAGAGATCTGTTGAAATCATGCTTGGTTTGAGAAAGTGGTTCTGTAGAACCAATGAGGAATCACATGGGAAACCCATTTTTGTTAGTATACAGACTGTCCCTGTGGAGCGGAAAAAAAAACTCCTTGCATTTAAAATAACAACTCAAATAACAAAATAACTAAAACAATTCATATGGATCTTACTCCCTCTTGGTTAGGGAGAAGTAAACAAAAACGAATTTACTCATAAATTTTGGATTATTAAGGAAATTGGCAGGAAATCTGAAACACTTTCTGACCCTCACTTCTCCACAAAAACATAAATAAAACACCAGAGACCTGTGTGAATAGATAGATATCAGATATGTACATATATTTCTGATCCAGGAAAAATTCACCTGTGTACAACTGAGAAAAGACAAGAAACAAAGGAATAATCTGTGAACTTGAACTGAAGTGTCTTCTGATTCCCAATAGATTAGAGAAGCTGATGCCTAAACAATTAGACAAGATGGAATAAAAAAATAATAAATCTTCATGTGAAGGGTGCAGAATGATACAGGGACAAGTGGAAGCAGCAGAGGAGCTAAAAAACTAGAGGGAAATCTTATTCAGGTTAGTCATCTGCAGAAATTTCACCCAGATGGGTTCCCTTTGAGGGAGGAAAGTGACTGAGCATCGGATGTTACATCCATAGAAAGAAGTCCCGGGTAAATAGGGGGCAAAGCAGAGACCTATGGGCTTCAAACACCTGGCTGTTTTTTCCTTAGGATATTTACTAATACTGGGCAGGGGATGGGCATAGTGGAACAGGAGACCCTGCCATTGCACAATGGGAAGCAGACTAACATCCCTAGCATAAAACTTTTGAAAAGCAGACTGGAGTTTTTCTGCAGTTTGGTGAGATAATGATTGGAGATGCCTGAGGGAAGAGGCCCACAGAATGCACAAGACTCTCAGATAAAACCCTTAGTGGTTAGGGACAAACCATAGGCAGATGGTATTGTTTCTGATTGGATAACTGTGACCAACCTCACTGTATATGACCTTCCAAGAGAGAGTCAAAAGAGAAAGAGAAAATTGCACAATCTCAGGGAAAGATTCCAATAAAAGGGACAAGGCTCCTTTTTCAAAGCTGAGGCAGGGAAAAACCTAGATGAGTCTAGGTTATATTATTGTGCCACAAAGCAAGAAAGTGTTCAACACATGACAAGTCAAATGGTCAGATTGTCTATCTTGAAAGAGAATTTAACCATCAAAATTAATTATTATAATAATATATTGTAACCCATTAAATAAAATGTAAAACCTGAATCCATTGAGATGTAAATAAATCAAATAAAGTTTCATGAAAAAATGATATTTACATAGTTTTAAATTATCTCCCTTCAAATTCTTATTAATTATAAAGAGGAAAATTATAATAACGCAGTGGACAAGCCTGACAAATAGTTTACCAAGTGATCAACATGAAAGCCATCAGTAATTGCCAAATTGAAATCCTGTCTACCCAATGTATTGAAATCAGAAAAACTCAGCATTACTTTCAAACAGAGATGCTTAACTTGAATCTAAATGTGAGGCAACATTAAACAAACCCAAATCCAAACTGAGGGACACTTACATAATAACTGGTTCTTAATCTTTAAAAGTGCCAAGGCTATGAGTGATAAATAACAAACTTGGGACTTTTCCAAAGTGAAATGCTGAAGAGCAAGATTAAAATAAAATATTATGATTCTGAACTGACCTTGTTTGTCATAGAAATATTTGGTGAAATGTGAATGAGGTCTGAGGATTACCTGGCAGTAAATGTTAATTTGTTGATCTTGTTGGTGGCTCTGTAGTCGCTAGAGACAGGTTTTTTTTTTAATATATAAATTAACATTCAATTATTTTGGAGTGGTGGGGAATTGGAAAGATAACAATCTCAAAAGATTCAGGAAAATAAGAGTTCTCCATCTATGATTGCAAGTTTTTAGTATATTTTTTATTGTTTCAAAATAAAACCTTTTTTTTTAACATATTAGCCCCCCTTTTTTCTTGCTTTGGTCTTCTAAAAGTTATTTTAAAATATTTACATTGGGAGAATGAATGTTTCATTGAAAGGCAATCTGTGTGAAAACTTTACTGAAAAATGAATTAGATTCTTCAAATCAATCAAGACAATTTTAATCATTAAAATAACAGAATGCTTGAAGTTTGAGTTAGCTAATCAGAACAAAAATGTGGTTTACTTTTAATGAACACAAAGTACAAGACAACAATATCATAATTTTAAAATAAAAAGAAATGGAAATAGGGCACTTTTTCTTCTTGCTTAGCTGTTACATATTTGATGAAAAGAAAAGTAAAATTCAGTCTAAAGAAATGTAGTTTAATATCATCTTCTGAAAAGCAAAGAGTCTCATGTATTTGCTACTTCAACCTGCACAGTGTGATCGCACGATGTAGGATCAGTTGTTGTTGGAGGGCACTTTGTGCCATACGTATATTCAATTATAGAAATAGCTGTGATGTGAAATAACAATTTATATAAGAGACCTTAGAAATGTGACACAAATGTTTTTGATTTTGTTAAAAATGAATATACATTAGATCCTTTTAGGTACTTTTATCTGAAAAACTGAGGAGTGTTCGTAAGCATGCTTTGCTTTTAAGGTTTCTAAGTTTGAAACCGGTATGCTGAAAAACAATGGATATTTTGAAGACAAACTTGAGATGTAATGGGATCCACCCTTTCCCTGCTGGTGGGAGGAAACCATTGTGACTTAGTGTAGGCTCTGGAATTAGTCTATCCAGAATCTGCAGAACACTTGACATTAAAAATCTGTAAGGTATTTTCTCTTCCCTGAAGTTTTTTCTCTAAAGAAAAAACTAGTAGCTGCCTTGTAGACTTTTGTTCAGGGACTGGTATATAAATGATTCAATGATTCTCAAGTATTATTCCACTGGTTCCAAACCTCAGTACTAGAGAATTCCATTTTTAAGTATTTCAAGTTTAAGTATTTTCAAAATTTCAGCAAACTTCTGTTTGTTGCAGTTACTATACAGGCTAATGGAGATATGAAATAACGATCCTCAGCGATCTAATGGCAGCTGTAGCAAAAGATGGATCATGGTTTTGCCCTTTTACAACACCATGAAATAATGAATTTATATATCATATATATTACACAAGCATGTTTTTAAAAATATGTTTGTATTGATTTTATTAATTTAAATTATTTATTGTTTAAAGTATTGCATAAGTCTCCTCTTTCCCCCATTGACCTCTTCCCAGCCACTCCCATGCCCCAGCACATGCCCTCAACCCCACCCCCTGTCTGTGTCCACTGGTTATGCTCATATGCATGCATGCAAGTCCTTTGATTGATCTCTTACCCCTTCACCCCCTGCCTTCCCTCAAAGGTTGGACAGTCTGTTCGATGCTTTTATGACTCTGGTTCTATTTTTGTTCATCATTTTATGTTGTTCATTATATTCTACAAATGAGTGGGATCATGTGATATTTATCTTTCTCTGACTGGCTTATTTAGCTTAGCATAATGCTCTCTAGTTCCATCCATGCTGTTGCAAATGGTCAGGATTCATTCTTTTTTTTTTTTATAGCAGCTTAGTATTCCATTGTGTACGTATACCACAATTTTCTAATCCACTCATCTGCTGATGGGCACTTAGGCTGTTTCCAAATCTTAGCTATTGTAAATTGTGCTGCTATGAACATAGGGGTGCATATATCCTTTCTGATTGGTGTTTCTAGTTTCTTGGTACATATTCCTAGAAGTGGGATTAGGGGGTCAAGTGGAAGTTCCATTTTTAATTTTTTGAGGAAACACCATACTGTTCTTCACAATGGCTTCACTAGTCTGCAATCCCACCAGCAGTGCACAAGAGTTCCTTTTTCTCCACATCCTTGCCAGCACTTGTCGTTTGTTGATTTGTTGATGATAGACATTCTGACAGGTGTGAGATGGTATCTCATTGTTGTTTTGATTTGCATCTCTCGGATGAGTAGTGACTTTGAGCATGTTTTCATATTTCTCTGGGCCTTCTGTATGTCATCTTTCGAAAGGTGTCTATTTAGGTCCTTTGACAATTTTTTGATTGGGTTGTTTATCTTCCTTTTATTAAGTTGTATGAGTTCCCTGTAATTTTGGAGATTAATCCCTTTTCTGAAATAGCATTGGCAAATATGTTCTCCCATGCAGTGGGCTTTCTTCCTGTTTTGTTGATGGTTTCTTTTGCTGTACAGAAGCTTTTTATTTTGATGTAGTCCCATTTTTTTTCTCCTTAGTTTCCATTGCCCTAGGAGCTGTATCAGTAAAGATATTGCTAAGAAAAATGTCTGCTTTTTGCTGCCTATGGCTTCTTCTAAGATTTTTATGGTTTCCCATTTTATGTTTAAGTCCTTTATCCAATTTGTGTTTATTTTTGTGTATGGTGTAAGTTGGTGGTCTAGTTTCATTTTTTGCATATATTTGTCAAATTTTCCCAGCAGCATTTATTGAAGAGACGGTCTTGACTCCATTGTATGCTCTTGCCTCCTTTGTCAAAAATTAATTGAGCATAATGGCTTGGGTCGATCTCTGGATTCTCTGTTCTGTTCCATTGGTCTATATGTCTGTTCTTGTGCCAGAACCAGGCAGTTTTGAGAACAGTGGCTTTGTAGAATAGCTTGATATGTGGTATTGTGATGTCTCAACTTTGTTCTTTCTTAAGATTGCTGCTGCTATTTGGGGTCTTTTTTTATTCCAGATGAATTTTTGGAGAGTTTGTTCTAAGTCTTTGAAATATTTTAATGGGGATTGCATTGAATCTAAGGATTGCTTTGGGTAGTATGGACGTTTTAATGATGTTGATTCTACCAATCCATGAACACAGTATATTCTTCCATTTATTTGTGTCTCCCTCTCTTTTTTCAGAGTCATGTATTTTTCTGAGTACAGGTCTTTTACTCCCTTAGTTAAGTTTATTCCTAGGTATCTTAATTTTTTTTCAAAATATGTTTTTTTTTTAATTTATTTATTTCAGAGAGGAAGGGAGAGGGAGAGAGAGATAGAGACATCAATGATAAGAGAGAATCATTGATTGGCCTCCTCCTGCACGCCCCTCACTGGGAATTGAGCCCGCAACCCAGGCAAGTGCCCTTAACTGGAATTGAACTGAGGACCCTTCAGTCCGCAGGCTGTGGCTCTATCTGCTGAGCCAAACCAGCTATGGCCTAGGTATCTTAATTTTAAAGAGAGGGAGAGAAGAGAGAGGGAGAGAGAGAGAGGGAGAGAGAGAGAGAGAGAGAGAGAGAGAGAGAGAGAGAGAGAGAGACATCGATCAGCTGTCTCCTGCTCACCCCTATAGGTGATCAAGCCCACAACTCATGCATGTGCCTGACCAGGAATTGAACCAGGGACCTCTTGGTACATGGGACTAATCTCAATGAACTGAGCCACACCAGCTGGGCATACACAAGCATCTTTTAATAGTTTGTTTTGCTAGCTGTAAATACTGGTGAAGTGATAAAGTAGAAAAACAAGATACTTTTTTCCATTGGGGAAATCTCCCTTTGCTAATCTTCTTCATTTAGCTAAACTCATATCAAATATTTTATTTATTTAATACTTGCTTCAGTTTTTGCTTAGCTTTTCTTTTGTTATAGTCACCTGATGCAACTCTCTAAGGTGTTTTTATATACAACTCACATGTAGTGAGCTATGACAAATAAAGCTACATCTGTGAGTATGCTATATAAGGAAAGGTCAAAGTCAAATTAAGATTAAAGGAAAAGCCACTCTTGTAGGATAGCAAGTAGCTTGGCAAAAATAATCATACTCTGGCTCTACATAGATAATTATGACCCTTTTCTATCCTAAAATGCCCTTCTGTGCATTCAAGGAGAATCAGTGAAACAAACATTTGTCTCCTCTCTCCTCATGAGTGTAGCAGAATGGAAATTCTGATCAGAACTGCACAGACTATAAGAAAAAAGGTAGTTGCATGCCCCACATTTCTTGGAAACAAAGCAACCATTTTATATTAGATCTCAGTAGAGCTAGAGATAACTGATGCTTATCTAGTAGGATCTAATAAGGGTATTTTTTTTTTACCATTTTTCTCTGAGCAATTACTTCATCTAGTCAATATCCTGAGAAAAGACTTATTCAATAGAAAATCACAGTTCCTTGTAAAAAAAAAAGCAAAACACTCTCTGATAGCCCTTGGGACATCTTTTCTATCTCACACTTCACTTCCAGTCTCAGATGAAATCTGCATGACATTGAATCTCTTATACGGGGTTAGGTTCTAAAATCAGCATGGGAAGTGAAAATGTATATCATCAAGATAACATAACCAGTGAACTGAGGCGATTGCTCTGTGAGGGGCAGGCTGCCTGAGAGCAGAGCAAATCAAATATTTCCTCTCACCATCTCTTGCTTCTCTGCAGGGCTTACATATCTGCTACTTATATGACACTTGGTAATTAGTAAGTACTGCCACATAGATCCTATTTAATTTTTATGTGCCCTATATGTGGTATTATCCCTATATGAAAATTTTTTTAAAAAACCTAACTTGCCTAAAGGACCTCATTTAAGGCTCTCATTGCATATTAGCTAGATTGTGGTTTTACTTCTTTTCACTAAGACATAGTCCTGTGTTTTTACTCCCTGCTAGATATAGCTGCGTGAACACTCATTGATTGTGGGGGTCAAACTTCATGTTCTTTGTTTGTTTCTTTTGTTTCTCAGTATCCTTCACAGATCTTTAGTACCTACTGACTTTAGAAAGTTGATCAGACTATTCCTCAATGTCATCCCCCCCCCCCATTAGATTGACAGCAGATGTTTCAGGATTATAAGTCACTGTGGTCTGCTTCTATGGCTATATAATTGAAAAAAAAGTTATAAGGGTTACTCATTCATTCTCAGCACTTTGGTACATCCGTTTAAATGTCTGTGGACCAGAATGAATGATGTGAAAATAAACAACACTTCTAATCTCTTTTGTTGCTATCACTTTATCATCCCAGACTTAAAATACATCATTTTCCTCTTTAATAAAATCTTGACAGCTTCTGCAAAGTGTTACATAACCTTAGAAATAGATTTAAAAATATCTATTGCTATTCAGTCTAAAATATCTATTGCTATTCAGTCTCTCCTAATCTTCAACTACATGTAAAATCATCACTAACTATTCTTAGCGCTTTTTATTGTTTCTCATTTTTATGTTAAAAAATTTTTGAGAATTTCTTTGAATGTACATTTCTATTTAAAATATTCTGATGAGTTATAAATGGCATTTTTCAAAATAATTCATTAAAATTCATAACTGGGTACCTGATCGCCAAAGAACACTTAGAATAGGAAATTGTTGTTATTGCAAATATACTTCAGATAAGGTAAAGCCACCTTAATTGTAAACAACTCACATAACAGTAACCTTTCTCAGGAGGAAATGAGGGAAGCTGTGTGCTTAGATTCTGATTGGGTTGGAAAGGTAATGTAGAGAAGAACATTGGTTTGTGCGTTTAAAAAGTTTGCACATTTCATAAAATCTGACTTTTATCAAGTTACAAATGATTGAATGAAACTATATTTTTATTTGTTGGAAATCCATGTGTATATTACATATAAGTTTTTGTTATTTCCTTATTATATAAGTGTAACATGCAAGACTATGAACAATGAATGAGATAGATGATGAAGGTAACAATTAACATTATTTATGGTTTAAAGTACATTTATAAAATTAATAATGCCCACGCTATAAATCTTTCCTTACAAATGTAAATAGGTTAATAAGTTTATTTGACAATAAAAAGGGAAATTTCAAGAGTTTTTTCTCAGCTGACATTATTTGAATTTTCATCAATAAAATGTAATTTTAATTGCTTTTTAATCCAAATTTCTGCTTTTTAATTTATTCTTGATTGTGGGAAATAACATAAGGTTATTTTTGTGCCAGTTGTTGGGAATTATTAGTTGATTTAATTAATTGTTGCTTGGTTTAATTAGAGATGATAAATTTGAAAGATTTAAAAATAAACTAATAAAATAGATTCAGAGGTATGGATTTATGGAACAGATTGACTGGAAGGGATGGGGAGAGATTAACCAAAGAACATATATGTATATATGCATAACCCATGGACACGGACAATAGCGTGGGAAAGGCCTTGGGTGGGTTGGGATCTGGGTGGAGGGAGGCAAAAGGTGGAAAAAGGAGACATCTGTAATACTGTCAATAATAATTTAATTTAAAATCTGACTCTACTTTTGAAATCTGTATTTCTCAATAATTTCTTGATGTCCCGAAGAAGAAATTTGTTGGAGATATATCTAATCTCCATTACAACTGTTTGTTGCCTCTAAGATTTTAAATGTGGGTTACATACATACATGAACCTGAGACATGTGAGCATATGTTCATGAGGAGGGGAAAGAGAATAAGAGAAATTTTATGAAAACAAATTTATATATTTTTTGGCTTTATAATTCAACACATTTACATTTTTAGTGTAAACCATGGAAAGAAACGTTTGCTATAAAATAGCCTCAACCACGTTTAATGAAAGCAAATTATAGTGTCTATAATGAATCCACAGGGAAATTTTCCATGAACCTAAGGAATTTATATTTCAGGGACCCTCTTTATTTGCAGGGGTCTTTCTAAGGCCCTGTATAACCAGTGTGTTCACATGGTCATATGCTATTAATCTTCAAAGGATCACTCTTTTCATTGGGATTTTCCCTCCATTTCCTTTTCCCTTGAGGGAATGGAGCAGCTAGGAGTGCTGTGGGTCTTTATGGCTCTGGTTAAGAGGAAGTTAGGTGAGAATATATTCAGTGGATATAGATTTATGGTTCATATCACTTCAGTGTATAGCTCACTTACTGACTGCTGACATAGGTTGGAAATGGTTTCCAAGAATAATCCACCTTTTCTCTATTCCATCACACTCTGTGTCCTAACTCAAAGGTCCAGTGCCTGTAGTCACATTGTGTTATGAATGTGTTCTACACCACACACCATCAAGGTATGTGGATCCTGGAGGAAAACCAAAGTCAACAATGTATGGAGCTCAAATCTGATCTCTATAAAATGTCTCAAAACCTTATATGTAGACTATTATAATTATAGTCTCATGAATAGCTTGTCAATTCTTTCCTGTCAATAATCTCTCTATATAAAAGGCTAATATGCAAAGTGTCCCCTCAGGAGTTCAACTGGGAGACCAGGAGTTCAATTGCTCGCTATGACATGCACTGACCACCAGGGGGTCACACGGAACGAAAGATGGCCCCAACCAGCAGCAGGCAGCCAGGGAAGAATGGCCCAGGCCAGCAGCCGGAAGGCTCCAATCAGCCCTGATCACTGGCCAGGACTAGGGACCCTACCTGTGTATGAATTTTTTGCACCGGGTCTCTATTATTCACAATAATTATTGTACAAAATTATAAATTTATTTTACACCTAATTTTTATGAGCATCAGACAAATTATATTTAATTAAAATTCTTATATTTACGGAAAACAACCTGTAGTAGTACTAAAAAAAAAGGAATTGTTTGAAACAGCTCAGAGTTGGAAAAATGTGACCAAGATTCACCTAAATTGAATAAAAGTCCTGTAATTATAAAGCTGAAAGGAAGTTTTATAAACTATCAATAATAAAAAAACACAAATTTTGATTAGACAGACTAAAAGGAAGAATGATTTATTCTTATTTCTGCAAAAAAGTTATAATATTTTGTCAAGTGATTACCACAATCAAGTTAAACAAACTATCCATCATCTCGCTGTTACTGTGCAAATGTGTGTGAGTGTGAATGTTGAGATTTATTTTAAATCTATCTTCTTAACAAATTTCAAATATATAATATAATATTGTTACTATTGTCCACCATGTTGTACATTCAATCTCCCTTTATACAAGCATGGTTATTCATGAGTTTGTATCATTTTTCTTAAAATGGAACCCTGAATTGTATAGGCAGCAGACCCAACCTAACACTGATTTGCACCTTCATATTTTCTTTGATTTCCTCTCTCCTCTCTCTCTCTCTCTCTCTCTCTCTCTCTCTCTCTCTCGTAGTAATTTTGACGATAGATTGTTTTTTGGGGGGTTGTTTTTGTTGTTTTCACAAGTAAAATTATGAAATCATAAGATCCTTGTAACTTTTTTTTAAATTTTAGATTTATTAAAGTTATTATTCCTAAAAAATTAGAAAACACAAATTAAATAAACCTTGATTAGACAAAATTAAACAAAAAGGACATAGTGATTGGATTGTTTATCTTTCTTTTGTTAAGTTGTATGAGTTCCCTGTCAATGTTGGAGATTCAACCCTTATCAGAGATAACATTGGCAAATATGTTCTCCCATGCATTGGGTTTTCTTGTTGTTCTGTTGATGGTTTATTTTGGTATGCAAAAGCTTTTAATTTTGTTGTAGTCCCATTTGTTAATTCGCAAAGAACCAAAATAGATACTTTTTGAAAGTGGACATACAGAAGGCCAAGAGACATATGAAAAAATGCTCACAGTCACTAATCATCCGAGAGATGCAAATCAAAATGACAATGCGGTACCATCTCACACCTGTCAGAATGGCTGTCATCAAAAAATCAACAAATGACAAGTGCTGGCGAGGATGCGGAGAAAAGGGAACCCTCCTGCACTGCTGGTGGGAATGCAGACTGGTGCAGCCACTGTGGAGAACAGTGTGGCGTTTACTTAAAAAAATAAAAATGGAAATCCCATTTGATCCAGTAATTTCACTCCTAGGAATACATCCCCCCAAATTAGAAACACCAGTCAGAAAGAACATATACATCCCTATGTTCATAGCAGCACAACTTACAATAGCCAAGATTTGGAAATAACTTAAGTGCTCATCAGCAGATGAATGGATTAAAAAACTGTGGTACATCTACACAATGAATACTACACTGCTGTAAAAAGGAAAGAACTCTTACTATTTGCAATGGCATGGATGGACCTGGAGAGCATTATGTTAAGCGAAATCAGCCAGTCAGAGAAAGTATCACATGATCTCACTCATTTGTGGAATATAATGAACAACATAAACTGATGAACAAAAATACATCCAGAGATACAGAATCATGGAACAGACCGTCCAATCTCAGAGAGAAGGGAAGGACGGGTGTGTGTGTGGCAGGGGGAGGAATAAGAGATCAACCAAAGAACTAGTATGCATATAAGCATAACCAAGGGACACAGACAATGGGGGTGGTGAAGGCCAGGGCTGGGGGGCAGGGGCAGGCTGGGAGAGGACAATGGGTGAAAAAAAGGACATATGTAATACTTTAAACAACAAAGAATTTTACAAAAAGGCCTACTAAAGAAAGAAAAAAAGAAGAAGAAGGAAAAATAAAGGCCATAGTGATACAAAGTTATGTTGGCATGCTTAATAAAGACAATACATTTATTTTTTTGAAAAATCATAATGTAAAATAACTAAAAGATACTATTGTAGAAGAAAAATCAATTACCATAAAAGATTTATTTTTTATTTATAGATATATAATAAAAATATTACTTATTAATGAATTATATAATTGTATTATATTTTATAAAATTATTTAATACTAGAGGCCCAATGCATGAAATTTGTGCAAGAATAGGCCTTTCTTTCCCCAGCTGCCGGCACTGGCTTCCCTATGGCACCTGGGACCCGGGCTTCCCTCACAGACCCAGCTTCATCCAGAAGGTTGTCCGATCTAATTAGCATATTATGCTTTCATTATAATAGATTTTATATAGAGAATCAAAACATTGTATATTTTGTTAATAACAGACAATAAATGCCAGATAAAATAGTGAGATAATTTTAATACATTTTACAGTATATCTTATTTATAGGAAAACATAATATTGAAAAAGGTACCAAATTATAACAAAACTTTCATTTGTATATAATGGTGTTATACACTATGTATTATAACACAACATTTATAAAACTCACTAAATATAAAATTGTGAAATGTTTGTGCACTTAATTTTTATTATTTGGTAAATAGTATTCATCAATTATTAAATACCTATTTATTGAATTATTATGCTTAACCAATTAAAATATATTAAATTAATTTTATTTTCATGGTGCATTTGTGTTAAATTCTAAAAATGATTTCTGGATTTCTGGGTACTTGCTATTATAAAATATGCCTCAAGTTCTTTCACTTATTAGGTTATAGGTGTTTTGGTTGCATATTCTGTGAAGGAATGAAACATGTTAATATGAGATGATTTAGAGAAACTAATTCAAAAGATTCAAAGAAAGGTGAGAAGATAAGAACAGTTTCAGTTAAAAGAATCCACTTTATAACCAGATTTTTGTTTCAGATTTAAGAAGCTACAAATTAAACCAACAGTAAGGGCAGCATTGGAAAAGCAGATGTTTGGAAGGAACCTAACAAACTTCCCTTCTAACACATAAAGATTAAGTAAATGGTCAGTTCTTTTGTGTCAGTGTGCTTTGTACAAATTCAACTGTATTTTGGAAAAGTGCAGTTGGAATTGTACATGAACATTTACAAATAAAACTTGTGGCGTTCTGTGTTGAAGCCATCTGAACTGTCAGTTTAGCTAACCTTTGTTTGCCTGTCACAGGGTTCCCATGATTAAATGTGAAGATTATAATCATTAGCCATGCCAGGGGTTCATGGTGGGTGGAATTTGATGTGTGGATGACATTTTGTTTATACGATGAAATCAAAATCAGACTTCATTTTTTCTAGCTCAGCACCCAGAGGTCTCTGGGTTAGCTACCAAGGGCCAGCAGCACTTGTATTTCCTGGCTGCATATTAAATATTGCGTTCATGTTGGCTGGGGAATACTTGTCTACATCCTGTAATCACTGCCTCTCCTCTAACAGGGACACATATGTGTTTGCCATCACAGGGGTAACTTAATTGAATAATGTTCATCCATTTTAAAATATTATATTTTAAACATTTTTAGGAATTAAGCAAATTTAATAGTAGAGCATCTATTGTTTTAGTAGGCTAAGTGATGGTGATTTTTCCAAAAGTGTGATAGCCTTTAATACTTTTCTCTAAATATTATTATTTATTTTCTCTAAATGTGTTTCTTCAGTATATGTGAAAATGATTCGCTTAGTAATTAAAATGCTTAGTAATTTGAATTCAAATAAAATAGCTTTTTAAAATGACAACCTCTATTATAAAGGCCAAAAATTTTGGGGCTAAGATTTAATAATTAAAAGAATACCAAATGAAAGGAATATAATATTTGATATTTATATTCTTTCATTATTTACACTTTTTATCATGCTATTCCTTTTTTAAAAATTGAGAGCATATTTGTAATTCTAACTCCCTATAATGGATTAAAGTTTTATTCTAAATATGTGAATATTGGTTAGTCTTTAGTAATTGATACAGTAAATACAATTAGAAATAACCAAAATTGATTTACATAGTGATCACTTTCCTTTTTATTGTAATCAGTGAAAATAAACATTATTTACCATCAAATCATAATTTGTTAACTTCAAATATTGTCCCAAACATTCTTGGAAATAATGACTTTCACATGAAAAGTAGTAAAATATTCAGGCTATATAATTCTAAAAAATCTGTAGATATGGTCATCACATAAGCAGAGTTTGAGACCCTTTGTAACCTATACATATACTGACCTTTACTAAAATTCTACGATTTAAAAAAACATATGGAATGACAATAAGTGCAATTATGAGAGCGTTGAATTGAAATGCAACATGCTTATTGTGAGTTCAGATCATCATCAAGGTGAAAGCTCTTGAAGAAATACTGCTAATCATTGAAACAGGGTAAATCATGACTGTCACGCACTAATTAAATCCAGTAGATGGATTGTCAGGGAAGACAACTTGAGCATCGCATTTAGTGGGCTTATCTGTCAATGCCTCATGTAGCTGTCCTGCTGCTAAATCTTCTCTGACCTTCTGTGTTGTTTTCATTCATGTTACAGTGATTGTTCCAGGCGATCTCTGCAGTGGGACTGCTTCCGTCCCTCCTTGTCATCCACGCTGTTGGGAGAGGGGTTTGGAGTTACCCTTTGGGTAAACTAGTAAGAGGAGTCAGGGTCAAGGGAGACATTGTGCAAAACGCCTATAACTGAGACAGGTGCTTTCGTATGGAATGAAAATATGACCCTAAGACATCAACTCCTGGGCCACAGTTATTCCAATATAAGTTTATTTTT
The DNA here is from genome assembly GCF_964212035.1 of Myotis nattereri. Lineage (NCBI taxonomy): Eukaryota > Metazoa > Chordata > Mammalia > Chiroptera > Vespertilionidae > Myotis > Myotis nattereri. Next base: position 36,505,461 of record NC_138076.1, on the reverse strand, counting down.
TACTTTTTAAAAAATGCATTTTATTATTTTTTACAGTGAGGAAGGGAAAGGGATAGAGAGTTAGAAACATCGATGAGAGAGAAACATCAATCAGCTGCTTCTTGCACACCTCTTACTGGGGATGTGCCCACAACCGAGGTACATGCTCTTGACTGGAATCAAAACTGGGACCTTTCAGTCTGCAAGCTGACGCTCTATCCACTGAGCAAAACTGGTTAGGGCCCAACATAACTTTAATGAACAAAGGTAACACGCCCTCCTCACTCTACCACCCGAATGCATATCATACATCATAAAAGAGATGCATGGTCACTTCAGGGACAAACAAACATGGGACAAAGTGAAAGTGAGAGTCACACATATTTCTAGAGCTGGAAATGGCATAGTAAAAACCCTTGTAATTACAATAATAGCAATAAACAAAAATGAATTATTTTGCATAGAAGTATCTATTGGGTGCCAAACATAATTCAAATTGCTGCACATATATTAACCAATTTAATTCTCAACTATTCCATAAGTTTTTATTTTTACCCCTATTTTATAATGAAAGTGGAACACAGAGTGATTAAATTACTTCCCAGCAACACACAGATGGAAATAACAAAAAAGGAATAATCCGGATACAAATGCAAGCAGTTTATCTCTGGAGCCTGCCCTCAGCACCACCCCAACATGCTGTCAAGCTAATACATTTAAGTATATTATCAAACGTAATTATGTGATATTTGTCCGCACTGTCATTTTCATTCTATTTTTGTTGTACTTATGTAATAAAGACACAACGTATTCAAATAATATTTTAAAATGTCCAATATAAAACTTCTTAGAAAACAAATCAACCTGGTTGATATCATTAGTTGTTGGGCCTAGGGTTTAGGAAAGGATGAGGGAATGAAAAGGTAAGTAAACACAAAACAAAACAGAAACCAGCAAATGAAAATACTTTAAACTCTGTCTGCTATGAAAGTACATGTATGATAGATTGGATACATGGCCATGGTCCTGCAAAAGACTCATGGGAGGACTGGTACAAAATCAAAGGTGGATATTTCAGAATGGTCTAAAGTCTGGTGGAGATTATCTTTCTTTATTTTTCTTTTGATTTTTGGTCTTCACTCTGGCCATTAGGCCCCATAAAGAGCCCATTAACTTGAAAACACTAGCTTAGATGGCTCAGCAAGAAATTTGAGATACACATCCTGGAAAGTAGATCTGAACAAATATTGGGGCTCTCAGATGAATGACATGACTCCCTTTCAGTATCACCCTTGATATTTTGAATGTCACCCTTCTCATATCTCAGACATGTCTAGTTTCTTATTTTTGCTTAGAAGAGATTTGATCTCTCTAATTGGCTCAAGTTCCCATTTATAGCCTGATGGTTTCCACTGTGTGCTATGCACTATTCAAACCCTCTATCACATAGACCCAGATATTAAACGTAGCTTCTCCTTTTATTCTTCACATACAAATACTTGACGTGGTAAAAATTTCACATCACGCTTTGCATATAAAGCAGGCTTAACAATAACATCAACCTTAGACACCAGTGTTCCTAAAAATGTCTTTGAATTTTGGCCAGCTTGCCATCCAGTCTTCTATATTTCTGCACCTTTACTCAATTTTCCTGGCTGTCTCTCTCTTCTCTGCACTTTCTCAACAGATTTTCCTTACCTTTCTAAAGCAGAACAATTACTTTCTTATTTTTCCAATCCATGATGTCAGGGTCTTACTTTCCATTCAAGGATTTTATAAAAGATTTTTCTAAGACATTTTTTTTCTCCAGAAGGAATATTGAGGCATGTTTTTAATGTTGTCCCTGCTCCATTGCGTCTCAGGTGGCATACTGATGAACACATATATTAAATCACCTTATTGTTTTCTTAATTCCAGCTCTCATTGAGACCCTCCTCTCTTAAATGGTTCTCTTGTTTTAATCTAGCCATAGAACCCTAACACTAGAATGCTATTTCTGAATTGTTGCAATGATCACTTTATTCCCTCCCACAAGGGATCCTCATCATCTAAACAACACTCTTCAGCCACCTGTACATCAGGCTTGTGTCCACACATGCAGGTTTATTTCTGAACAAAACCCACTTCACACCTAATATAGCTAGCCTGAACTATGTCTATTTTTCCCATAGATGTCCCTGACTTTTTCTTATCAAAGCCTTTGCTGAGTGTGGCCTATTCTCCTGCAACTTATCCCAACCAATGTCTTCATTTGGTAGTTATTGACACTACTTATCTCAAGCTTCATATCTTCTTTGAAGAATTTAATCTCATGAAGAGTAAATTGACACTCTTTTTTTGTGTTTTTGTTTTTTTGTGTGTCCATTGAATTCTCTATGCTTCTAAGATACAGCTAGAGATATTCATGTTTACTTCTTATCCACATGTCTCTGCTTTCTGAACCAAATCAGAGGAATTTTAAATTTTGATAATTTAAATAATAACTTGCATATATTAAGCACGCAATAAAAATTAAACAAATAAGTGACTTTAATACTGAGCAATAATTTGAAAGTTTCTAAATCCAAGACTGTTACCAAATATGAAAAAAGTGACACACCACACTTGAATATTAACAACCCTCAAAACTGGTAAGTAAAAAAACAACAACAATAGAGTCTTGCTTTGTCCTAATATTAAATTTATATAACATCATAATGCTAGCTATTAGAGCATTCTGCCTAGAGTTATCAAAATTTATAGCAAATGAGCACTTTCAAAACTTAAGGCTTTTTATACATCCTTAAGGGTTTTTTTCATTTCATTTCATTGATATGTGTTATGATAAATGTCATCTGTGTCAAAATTCAGACTACTATTTTTAACATGTTCTTTGGTCTAATAATAATAATAATATAATATTCCTGAAAAATCCAGGATATATCGTTTCATATTTGGGGGACTAACATTTCCTTTTCTGATGCCTCAACTTGGTAAACCACTCTGTGTAAGACTGCACCTCAAGTGTAAATGAGGGATTGAGAACAGTTACTTCATAAACTTATTTTCAGTTCACATCTTGATATGGGTTTTTTATTCTAGGATTGGCCAGTCTGTCCATGACTGGGTGACTTAATCCTCTGTCTCTGTCTGAAGTAGCAGGACCTTTTCCTGTAACAGCCCCCCAGCAGGTGTTCTGTATCTTTAAGTTAGTTAAGCCTCATTTACTTTGATCCCCTCTCGCTCATTTCACCTCTGCAGTCCTCATCATTGGTTCTACATATCCTCCAGTTTCGTCCTATGAAAGGGCTTTTACTTTAGTGCTTCTCAAACTTTAATGTGGTTATGATTCACCCAGAGAGCTCTTTAAAATGCAGATTCTACTTCTGTGGGTACGAGAGATTGTATTTCCAACAAGCTCCCAGATGAAGACACTGCTGGTCCCATGTCACAGATCACTTTGTGTAGTGAAAATTTGGTTGACAAACCATGAATTATTGAGTGAGTCTGTTTAGATTTGGGAGTCTGGTTTCACTATTTATTATCAGGGAAACATTGGGTAACCTATATAAATGCTCTCAGCTTCAAGGAACTTTCCCTATAAAATGTGCTGTTAATACTTCATAGGGTTCATGGGAGGACATGAGATAATACACGGCAAAGTCCAAAGTCATTTGAATGGGAGGTTGCTCCATAACGTAAATGCCTTTCCTTGCCTCTCCCTTCCCCCCTTAAACTTTCAGCCCGACTCACTCTTTGAAAGAGTTTGTCACTCACTGTAGCTTGCCACCATTTGTTCCTTTTCTAGCTTTGAGTTTTATCACTGGTTCTGTGGTCTATCCGTAAATTAACTGGTCATTAATGATCATTCACACCCATGTTTTTGCTCATAGAAACCCTTAAATCATGAGGACCCACAGTAATAAAGCTAGGATAATTTTAACACTCTTTTGTTGAAACACAACTTTCCCTCCCTAAAACTGGAGTTAACATTCATTCCTCCAGTGAATTTTGTGAAATTCACTGACATCAATTAAAGTCAACGAGAATGTCTATTGGGCTGTCTAGTTTTAACACAGCAGGTGCTCAATAAAGGTTAACAATGTCCCCCTTATAAATTTCTCTCCTAATAAATGGGCATATAATAAAGGCACATTTTGCCAAGGTGCTTAATTATATATGTGATTTTCCAGAATTAAGTTCGCTGAAAAGATTTAATTTAAATAAAGCAAGTGGGTTTTTTTTTTGTATTATTTATATGATCCAGAATAATCAATTTTTTTAATATTTTTTTAATATTTTTTTAAAAATAATGCAATTGTATGAATTCAATTTAAAAATCCATGGAGCATAGAATAAAAATTATCACTATCATTGTAGCATTTGGTATATAAACAATTAGATGCATTTGATCCTGAAATTAGATGAGCAGGGAATATTAGACCAAATAAACTGCAAACTAAAATAACAGGACAGATAAAATTCATGCATGAAGTAAGTATGAGAAGTAACATTTTTAAAATTGTCAGTGATGTTGTATTTAAATAAACTTATTTGTGGCATTTCAATGTATTGTACATTTTATTCAAACTTTTGTTTTGACATTTAATTTTGGTGATATTTCCTTACACTCAAAGACTGAGTCCATCCATCTGCAGTAGTGAGCTATAGTTTAGTACAATATCTTATGAAAATTGCAACTTCTTGTATTGTCTTCATTTCTTTGATTTAAGAGGAAGGATATGTTAATTATTCCATTATATTTTTTCAGACTTGTTAGTTTGGCATAATATGAGATATATTTTGGGACTAAAGTTTTATCTTGTAAAATGTGGTATAATTAAGCTTTAGAATTGAATTCTGCTATGAACATAGGGGTGCATATGTTCTTTCTGATTGGTGTTTTGGGATTCTTAGGATATATTCCCAGAAGTGGGAACACTGGGTCAAACCGAAATTTCATTTTTAATCAATCCCTTATTAGATGTATCATTGGCAAATATTTTCTCCCATGCTACGGGGTCTCTGTGATGACTATTTCACTCATTCTCCCCAAATCTTCAACTCTTTTCTAACCTGACTCTCAGCAGAGAATAAAATATTTGAAACCAGGCAAGAACTACTTCATTTTTCAATCACCACTTTAATCTGGACCCAACTGCTCAAGTGTCCTAGCTATGGAGATAAAAAAAGAGTCACTGCTCAAAGACCAACCTCAATATCTAAGCCCTTGATAATATGTCCTCCTTCATTTGCACTGTGAATTCCTTTCCTTCAGAGCTAAACTTCTCTAAAAATTTCCTATCATTCTGGTCTTATGTCCTCATCTCCCAGTTTCTCCTCAGCTACCCTGGTCCTACTTTCTATGCAACCATTCCAGAGACTAAAGTTTGCCACAAATTAAGGTCAATTCTCTGTCTTCACGCTACATTATATCTTGGCAGCATTTGGTACTCTCTTTTTCATAATGCTTATCTTTTTTCTCAGCTTTTTTGACATTTTATTCAGTCACTGGTAATGTATTCACATTACTGTTGTTGGTATTTTTTCTACTTTATCAATTCACTGACTAGAGAAGTATCCTAGGACTCCTTCTCACCCCTCTTCTCTGTAGGTTACCTCATTCATCCCATGACTGCAGATAGCATCCAAACACTGACTTTCCAATGTACATCAATAGAAGAGCCCTATTTCATAACCATCAGATTCCTGTATCCAACTTCCTACCTGCTGTCTTTACTAAGATATATGCTAAATTTAGACAAAACAGAGGTGATGGTTTTTCATTCTACTAATTTCTTGCCACCACAATCAAGCATTCTCTCTTTCAGTGATGCCATGACCATTCACCCAACCACTTGAGAAAGCATAGGAGTAATGCTCTATCTCTTTTACTCATGCCTACACTCACTCTAGTCCTGTCCAAAGGCCCTGAATCAAACTGTGCTTTCCCACTTCCATGACCAAACCCGAGCCCCTACTACCATCATCTCTGGCCTGGAGTACATGCCCACAGCTTGCTAATTGGTTCTTCCCTCCACATTTTCCTTCATTGTGTTCTATAGAACAACCAGAGTTTTTGTTGTTGTTGTTTTTTAATGAAAAATACATGGGAATAAACATACATGTTGAAGATCCCCCAGTTGCTTTCTGCAGTTCTTAAATATCATAGCCCGAAAGACCCTGCATAGTTTAATGCTTACTTCTCCGAGATCCCTCCGAAAGCTCTTCCCATTTTCACCAAGCTCCATCCCAGCTGGCTTTATTTTGGTCTTAAAAAGCTACTGAGATCTTTCCTATTGCAGCATTCCATGGGTACTGTTGCTCTGACTTGGAATCCTCTTCTTCTAACATCATGTATAATTCTAAAGTCAAGGCCCAGGTCTTCAGCGATGTCTGACCCTACCATAATCCCTAAACACCCTTCTCATATCCACCTCTCAGCTCACACATATTACCTACTTTATCTTATTACTGGCACTCAATAGCTGAAATCATCTCACTTGTTTGTTTATATTTCATATAGTTCCAAAAATACAATGCAGGCTAAAGGAGTACAGACTGTAAATTTTTCTCAGCAATGATACCCAATTCAAGAGGATTTTCTCCATATAAAATGCTTTAATCCCATGTTTTTTGTTTAATTGGAATATATTTGGAGAAGACAACCATTTTTATTAATGTATTGAGTGAAAATGACCTTAGGTAAATTATTTTAGGATTCTGTTCAAAATTTCCATTTTATATAACCTCAGAGACTATCACACTTATAGATATGTTTCATAATTTTCAGCTACTGTTATGTTATCGCTGGTTAAATTTGCATTTCTGAGATATGTGTGTGTGGGTAGGCATGCATATGTGTGGTTATGTGTGGAGTAATCTTTAAATGCATCAAGAAAGAAACAAGTTAGAATACAAATGCAAGGTTCCAGAAAAGCCCCTTTGCCTTATGATAGAAGAATTGGACAGGACAAGCTTATGAAGTCATCAAAGGGATGGGTCAGGAAATGAGTTGGAGCCCCTGAGCCCTAGAATCCTCTGAACTCCAACTCAGGAAATACATTATTGAAGCTCAACCCTCTGGAAAACCCCTGTAGGTTTCAACCCATAGTTTCTATTACAAATGTAACAACAAAAGTAATGGAATCATAACACATTATAAGAATTTGTTTCTTACCATCCTTTTGCACCATATAAATGATTGTGGGTGGTCCTGAGTGCTCTTACCACGTCTAAAGGTGTTATGAAAAACCAATCATTTCTTTCTAGTAATGTTAGACATTATGACTCAGAGGAAAACCCCAAATCACACCACACTCACATGTCATTTGTGACATATATGTAATAAAAAGCTTGATATTTTTAGGTTAAGTTATCCTATCACATTTACATTTCTCTGAACTTGAAAGCTTTAAAATATGCTACAGAAAAATAGGAATTTCAAGAACAACTGCTTTTATATGCTACATTCTGTTTGGCATTATCACAATCCTCAAATACCTGAAAAATGACAGGTAAGTTTGGACACTTCTACCACCTACACCAGGAAAGGGGCAGATAAAACTCAGGGCAGAGGGTCCTCCTGGTGAGTATACCACAGTCCAGCCCTGGGTGGCCTCACATGAAACAGTAAGATAAACACAGGTATTTAAAGGGAGGGAGTCAGGCCCAGTGAACTCTACTTTATCATTTAATTTTAAACTTGGTCTCATATCAAATCCTTCTCTCTTCTATGATCTAAACTTCACTGTGCTGAACTGAGATGTGAGAAGATGATAAATCCAGTTGGTGACTTAAAAATTCATTTTATCCTGAGTCCCTAACTGATATTCTTTATATTATTTTCTCCCTTGCTATTTCAAGCTTATTTGGTGATGCATTAGCTTCAGCACTGCAAAATAAAATTATGTGAACAAAATTCGCTAGCATCGGAAGAAGAAAAAAAATAATGTATTTGCATAAATAGCTATAATGATGTATTTAGAGGTAAGCATCTTTCAGAGAATATTTGCTCAGAAATGAAGTAAATTGCTGCTAAATATCCTGGATTTATCTTGGTGGGTAAATGTATATACACACATGAACTGATCCAGAGGATATATACAAGAGCACACAAAATATAACTATTGTCATACAATGACCACCATCATATAAGATTACTAGTTGTTTGTTTTTAAATAATTTTTAAACTAGGTGGAATTGCTTTGCTAGACTCTAAAGAATAGTCCCAGTTATATTTAGAGGTGATTTTATTGAAAAAAGATGTTAAGACCTTTTACACATATTTTATTATTTATTATCAGTCATTTGTCTGGCTATTTCTCACATGATAATAGTTTAAAACGCCATTCCTTCCATGGTAAATTCTTATGCCTGTCAACCGATTTGTTAATCTAGAGTCCAGTTGCCAAGAACCTGGATTTTAAGGTACAAGAAAAAAAATAAGATGCTTAGTAATGTTTAGAAATAAAATACATAAGATTGTAGTAAAAATCATTTTACTCTAGCAAAGGCTTTCTATCCTAAATCACCATAGAACAAAGTGACCGTGTTGCTAGAAAGAATGGCAAAGCCAGAACCAGGTCCCTGAAACAATAGAGTCATCACCAATTTTATAGCCCAGTCTAATTCGAAATGTCAGGCCCTAATCAGCTCTGTTTCACAGTGCTTAGCTCCATAAAAGCAGATTTGTTTAACCACAACCTCTGTTTCAGCATGACTGAGGAGCAAGAATAACGGACAGAACCCGGCAGATCTCACTGTTATGGGATGGGGATAAAGTGAATCCATCATTTGCTGGAGAGGCAGAGGAAAAGTGACAGGCCCATTCATGCCTTCGAGACATTTTTTGGTCTATTGAAAATTTTAATCTGTGCACTCTCGATGAACCTCCGCACTCCCTAATTTAGAACATGTAGCCATGTGAGGAATCTGTCTGCCCCAGATAGGGCGGCCTGGCTGCTGCAAGACAGCAAGCCCTTCGAGCAGTTTTCTTCTCTAAATGCATCCTGCCTTGAACCTTACACACACATATCAGCTCCATTTACAGGAGGATTTCAGAGTTAATTAAACGCTGAATTTGTTTCTTTAGACATCACATATGCCTCGGGGTTAGGTAATAGCATTTCGGCAACTACTTTAATTTAGGATTAAGCATACTGCACATTTTCTGAGGGAATCTTATTTGTATAAGTACACATGTATAGAGATGGGGAATTTTCCCCCTCTGTTACCATAAAAGATTTTTAAAAATAGCTTTTAAAAAGCACCATATGCTAGGAAGTGCTGCAAATCAGCAAATCCAATATCATCCTTTACTTAAAAAGCATTGGAAACAGACAAATGAGGAGAATGCTGGTTAAATTGTTGCTTTGCTGATAAGGCAGTGGAATGACTTCCACCAGAGGCTGGCTTCCAGGTTTGAGTTCTTTTTGCTCTGGATTTACTCTGCGCAGCCACAGGAACAATCCCAGAAGCATAATATTTACAAATATTTGGGTCGAAAATGACAGATCAGATTTTTATTATCAATCTAGCAAGTCAATGCCAACATATATCACATTACTCCCACTGAAGAGTCTAACATAGAACAGTAAATATTTTCATTCTTAATTTTCTTAAAGGTGCGTACTTAACATTGGACAAAATGTAAGCAAATGAACAGAGCAAAGCAGGAATCTAGTGTCATCCCCAGTGGATTTACTTTTGAAAAACTGAGCTATCAAAGCTTCACAATAAGTAATGTAGTACCTTGAGTTCATGGTCATTGATATCTTTGGGCATCTTTTGCAAGGATGTTGTACTTCAGCAAAATGACAAATTTGTTAGGTCTTAGATTCATAAAAAGCCAAAGGATATCTGTAAAAATAAAATTTAGAAAAACAGGGGAAAAAGTGCATTTAAAGTTAGAAACAACCACCCCCAACTTTCTGTTTATGTTTAAATGATTGAAACTTACGTGTTCACCTCAGCATGAAGTGTTTCTTTCCTTTCCTGAATTTTTTCACTGTCCGTAAAATCTGAAAGGAAAATAATTGTTGCTATTTTTGAGGTAGAGATACAATTAAGCAGCATTTATGGATTTCTATAGTCAGATGAGCATATGGACTCTTGGAGGTAAAAAGTTCAATTCATGAGGAAGAACAGAGACAACAGAAAGCTAGAATGACTACAGTAAAATAAAACAGCCCCAAAGCCCTGCCGAACAAGCCCCCATCCATAAATCTTATTAATCATGGATATTTCAAAATAAAGTGAGCAAGGAGGAAAGTATGTCCTAGTTCAGACTTGTTTAGATTATTTATTACTTAAAAGAAAAGATTGGAAAAAGAAATGATTAGGAACATGAAAAATGTATAATCAAATCAAGAAACAATGAAACTTTGTAGTTTGTACAATATAAACCATGTATAATATTTTGAAAAGACTTATATATCCTATACTGAATGCATCAAAATTTTATATTTGCATATGTGCAGATTCCTACTGGATGTGTGAAAGATTCTCATTTTAAGATAAATCTATATGTCATGTGATTGCTATAGTTTGACCTATTAAGATAAAAATGAGATTCATTCTTAATGTGTCCACTGTCCAAATCCATTGCCCAAAAACTTATTTCTGGAACACTTTATATCGAATTTAGAGGAGCATTTTGCCCCCTGGTGTCTAAAAACAGACATTGGGACAGAAAATTACATAAAACAAACTAAGGTGATCTAATTATGAGTGAGTAAAGGCCTCAGAAAGCATTATAATTTTGAAATTTTATCTTAATGTCTGAATAGAATCTGCTAATAAACTAAACAATTGGTCTTGAGAAAAATAACACATATACTAATGCAAACATTTAAGAGAATGTAATTACCCAATTATTGTTAAAAATTAATGATTTTAATTGATTTGAATGATTATTGTTTGGTAATTATAAAACAAAAATTTTATAAAGCTTCAAATCTATACATATAGTAAAAATAATTTTTAAAAATAATTTTCACTTCTCAATTATTTATGTTTGTTAATTATAAAACAACAAAATAATTTTAGAAAACCTCAACACTATATAAAGTAAAAATAGGAAAAATAACTCTAAATCACAATACTTGGAAATCCTCAGCTTTTGATAGACTAAATCTTCCCCAGTTAGATGGCTCTTCACTCGTCTACACAGACATAGTTATATGAATATGAATAAATACAAAAGTGAGACTTTGCTATTTATTTGTATGAATCTTTTTTATGCTTCCATATAATATTATACCCTAAATAGTTATCATCTCAGGAAGTATTCTTTGGGAATAGGAATTTTGTTAGCTTTGTGAGTCTTAACGTTACAGAAACAGTACAATTTAGTTGCTCAATCAGATTTCTTAAATATTTCAGTTATTTACTTTATTTCAATATTAAAAACTGTATGCTGTTTATTTTTCCTTTCTCTTTTTTAAAGTATATACGTGGTAATTTTTAAACTCTCCCTCTTATAGCATCTAGTGTAAATTTAAATAAAATTTCTAAAATTCTAAAAAACATGTTTTGATTGTTTTAAATTGCATTTTTGGACTCTTCTAAGATTAAGTTGTATAAATACACTTGAATTTTTTTATGTTATATATATGTATATCTGTTCATTTTTTGTAATTGATATTAAATTTTTATGTAATCACTTATAAATTAGCAACATTTTTATTTTATATTTTAGTGAGTTTAATATGTTTATTTTTGTACATATATAATTTCAAATACCTATGATTCAATGTGACATTTTATTATAATTAATGTTTTTGTATAAGTGCTTACATAATCTTCCCTTGAAATTATGGAAATATTCATCTATATTTATTTTAATAATCTTTTGTTTTAAATATTATGTGATGTTATCTGTATGTAATATGTTTAAATATATGATAGGATACAATGATTATTTTTTATTTTTTACTAAAGAGTCACTCTAGAACTATTTATTCAATAATGTACCTCTTTACATTTAGCATATATGAAAACCTATATACTACTGTCTACTTATGCATTTAGGTTCTGTTTCACTAAATTCTTTCTCTCCAATTCAAGAATGCAACATTTAAATCATAGAGATCTTTAAAATGTATTTTAATATTTGATATAGCAAGTCTTTTTCTTCTTCTTATTTTTTAAAATTCTTGATAAATTCTCCCATTAATACTTCCAAAACCATTTATCATACTTTTGCTAAGTAGCCCTAAATAATATTATGTTATTTACATTTATATTTTACTTAGAGATGTTTAATTAAAAAATTATTTTATGTTCATTCCTACAGTTTTATAAAAATCCTCTCTATATATAGATAAAATGCATAAAGATATACATACACATAAAACTGATTTTTCTGGGATGCACATTTTTGTGGTAGGTAGAAATGAATACCTTGAATCCATATGCTTCTTAATTATTGCTAAATTTTGGAAATTTTTGAATTGATTTCTATGAGTCTTAGTATATATTAATTTTATTCCTGTGGCTTCTCTATGTAGTAAATTATCTGTAAAGATAATAATTATTCCACAGGCTGCTATATCAGTTAAAAAAACACATAGACACACACACACAAAACAAAACCGAACTACCATGAAAACTATGCCCTGATCACGTTTCTAACTGCCAGAGTAACAGCACTAAAGCACCACCTCTGCTGTGATGGAGAACACGGTCTTATTTTGTACCACATATATATGGTACACAATTTTCGACAGTTCTTTAATAAACTATTATATTTTTTTTCAAAGATTGACCTCTAATGTTTATAATTTTTATTTTCCTATTAATGCCAATTTAAGCTTTATAGTTTATTAATTTATTTTTCTGATGGTGGGGCTATTTTTCACCTTTTTACTCTTATCAAATTGAGTTTACTTTAGTTTATTTTAGCTCTGTTCAATTAGATTAAGGTCTTTTTAGGGTGGCTTCCAGGTTGTGTTAAATTTTATGATGTGGATTTTTTTCATGTTAATACACTATCTATAAGACTTACTTCTTGTATTAATAAATAATAGATTTTCTTGATTTACATTCTCTGTTTCTCTCTCTCTCTCTCTCTCTCTCTCTCTCTATATATATATATATATATATATATATATAGATAGATATATACATATATATATATATGTATATATATATATATATACACATAAAGAGAGAGAAATAAATATAGAAATAGATACAGATACAGATATGGATGTATATATAGACTATAGACATAAAATAGATCAGACCTTTGAGAGATAATAAATTTAAACTTTCATAAAAAGATAAGATGGCAAAAATGAAAAAGAAAAAAAAGAAAATTAGAAATAACCTAAATCTCTTTTCAGGTTTTTCCTTGGACAAATAATTCCTTTCCTCCATTACCTCCTTTTATTTTTCTTGGGTCCTGTGGCTGGGGGTGAAGTGGTTAAAATAAGATTATTGGTGTTGATCGAAGAGCCAACAGGCCGTCCTCTCGTGGTTGCCCAGCTGCCCTGAGAATAGCCGTTCGTCATGCTAAAGACCTGGACGCTACTCTTTGGTCTCAGAATACTGGTAAAAGGGCAGTGTGACTTTAAGGGGAAGGCCGATTAGTCTCCAGATGCAGCCAAGTGAGAAATCAGCTCCAGAGGATAACCTTGAACAGGGACAAAAGAATAATCTCCTTGCAAACTGGGCTGGGAATTTGTGCTAGTGAGTTCTTCCAGGTTTGAAGGAGGTGAGTATGGGTGCTTAAAATTTATGGGCAAAAACAAACAAAAACACCCCAGGCATCAGATATTTCCAGTTATGAACAAATGTTCTATTTCTAGATAACATGTTTGATTAATCTAAACACATTCTGATAAATGTAGGGTTGGAGTTGAGACTTCCATCTTACAAAACAATGTAGAGGATATTGGTGATCCCAGGAGCCGCAATGTCTGTCTCTCACACAGGGTCAGCATTGGGCACTGTCATCCCAGGTCCCTTTGCTGCCTGTTCTTCAAAGTTCCAATCCATGCAAGGGCACCTCTGCCCAGAGTGAACATGTGCTTTAATGAAAGTGTTTTAATCGGCCAGAATATCTTGTCTAGTCACGGTTAAGCTGATAATTGATACAAGGGAGCTGTTTTGCTGGTCTTTCTGCTATTATATGTGCATACTATATGCTCAATTGTTCATATTTCCTTTCTCATTTAGCAGATAAAGTTTTTGTCAATACTTTCCTATGACAAATAGAAGTTCAATGTAATTTCAAAATTATTTTAAAGTAATTAAAAAACTTTAGCAAAATGTGTTACTGTCATTAATGTGGTCTTCCCAGGTTATGGGTTTGACAAAAAAAGGGGGTATTTCTTTGCATTTGAAGCTAGAATGTATTCTTGAAAGTTTAGTTGCTCATCTTTAAAAGCGAATTTGGATTAAACGAAGACTTTATATGCATAATGCATAACTCATGGACACAGACCATAGTGTGGTGAAGGCTTAGGGTGGGGGGCAGGTACAGGCTGGAAAGGGATCAAGGAGGAGGGAAAGGGGAAATCTGTAATACTTTTAATAATAAAGATAAATTTTAAAAGGTAGACTTATTCATATAAACGAGCTGTCTATAAAAGCAATCATGAAATTCACTTAAAACCTTTTATTTGGTTTTATAAATATGCACACATTAATGTGTAAGAATGCATAAATATGTAGTTAGTGATTTTCCCTGATTAAAACTTAGTTTTTTTATATACATTGATTTGATCTAGTAAATCATACTCATAGGTATTTTACATCTAGACACAGACGTCTTTTTTATTCATTTTTTCATGTCACAATTTTCCACATTCACTCATCATATATAATAAAGAGCTAATATGCTAATTAGACCGAACAGCAGAATGACTGCCTGGAAGACCTTCCGGATGACCATCCGGATGACCTTTAGGATGAAGCCTGGGCTGTGAGGGCCGGCCGGGTCTGTGAGGGCTGGCCTAGGCAGCCGGGGCTGTGAGGGCCGAGCCCCTTGCACAAATTTCATGCATTGGGCCTCTAGTTATCTATAAAGACCAAATAATCTGGATGTAACTTACTACTTGAGGAAATATTTGCTAACATTTATATTCTATTTTAGACCAGAAATTTTTTGAAATTGAAAAATACATAAATTGCCTCTGAAAAAAGTTAAAACAACTTAAATTATCTGTCAAACAAAATAACCATCCCAATGTATATTTTACAATATTATTATTAGTGATATTTTAGAATGTTTACATACCATTGCTTTTGATATTAACAAATAAAGGAAACACTTTAGAGAAACAAACTGTGTATTTTTTATATTTGCTAAAAGTTGTTGAGATTTAACTGCTCCTCTTAGAAAGGTAGAAGAATGAGTGTATCAGCCTTCAGTTGATACACTGAGTCTGGAATATTGGACACAAATCCTAAATATTCATGTCATTTTGCAAAATCTTCATGAGAAATAAGCCATATTGAGGTTCATCCTCTGTGTATGGCTTTGGTAATTATAATGCTATATTTAAAACTCTTCAAAAATTGAATCACTGTAATAAATGACAATCATTATTATTACTACTTTTATTATTATTAACAACACATTGATGTTATAACAACCAGTAAATATAATTAGCTTATGATATGTAAGCAACTCTGCTGGAGTAGGTTGCCTTCACTCTACATTTTTTTTGTAAAGATGAATGGTCTGTTGTTAAGCAGAAGATAAAGATTCAAATGTGCCGGAAGCCGGTCCATCCTTGCTGCTTGACACAGTCGCTGCAGGAAAGAAACATCTGCACAGCATATGTTTCAAGGGACCTGGCGTATATAGCATACTGTTCTTAATATATTTGCTCCCCTTAGCGCTGTGTGTTTTAACCAAGGTCACCTCTCCAAGAAAGGTTGTTTCCCCAGGTAGGAATTTTTCCCTGAAGTCAGGGAGGGGATGCCTCTCCTAGAAAGGTTGTTTCCCCAGGTAGGAATTTTTCCCTAAAGTCAGGGAGGGGATGAAACTCCTTAACTAAGTGCCAGGCGGGTAGTTAATCACTACAAACAATCATGCTTAAGCTACATAATCTTTACTCCCTGGAATGGAGATAAGAAACGCCCTAACCTTTGTAATAGAAATTGACAGGATTAAAATCAACTGGGATAAATAAGGATGTAACAAGACAATAAACAGCAGAACCTCTCTGGAGATCGAGACCAGAACTTGGCTGGAGATCCTGGCTAGGCTGCTGATCAACTGAACGCTGTCTCCGTGTCATTCCTTCTTCGCCGACTCCGTCTATGCCTTTGGGAATCCCTGGACCTGCTGGGGTTGGACCCCGGCACAAATGAACACCTTTTTCTACTCTTTCCCATGCTATATAAAATAGCTTCAGAGGAAGGACATTTTCACTGTAGCTAAATGTACAAAAGGAAGGATAGATCAGCTAATTGAAAAGTAGTCAAAATTCAGGCATATGCACAGAAGAAATGCAAAATTAGGAAGTTAGGAGGCAGTTGCTATGATCAGAGTCTGGGAAATCTGAGTGGATCACCATTACCCTGAATCACATGGATCTGATTGTTAGCCAATTTCTTTTTACAATTTAAAAAAAAATCCTCACCCAAGGATATGCTTTTATTTATTTATTTTTTAAATATATCTTTATTGATTTCAGAGAGAAAGGGAGAGGGAAAGACAGATAGAAATATCAATGATGAGAGAGAATCATTTATTGTCTGCCTCCTGCATGTCCCCTACTGGGGATCAAGCCTGAAACGCAGGCATGTGCCCTTGACCGGAATCGAACCTGGGACCCTTCAGTCCGCAGGCCGATGCTCTATCCACTGAGCCAAACCAGTCAGGGCAAGGATATGCTTTTATATTGATAGGGATGAGAGAGAGAGAGAGAGAGAGAGAGAGAGAGAGAGAGAGAGAGAGAGAGAGAGAGAGAAACACCTATGTGAGAAAGAAACATCCCTTATTGGCCTCCAGTATAAGCCTGACTTGGGATCCAACTTGCAACGTAGGTATATGCCCCGACCCAGAATGGAAGCACAAACACTTTGGTATCCAGGATGATGCTCAAACCAACTGAACCACCCAGCCAGGGCTGATAGTTTATTATTTTTTTATGTAGGCTTTTAGAGGATGAAATAATACTTATGAATGGGTTCACTTTGAGAATATTAACAAAGTATTAACTAAATTGTCAATTAAAGGCAGACCCAGTTCATTCTCTCTCTCTGAGTTTAGAGGAAATCATCCCATTAGCACTAAATTTATTTTTATTTTTTTGTTTAATTCGGTTAACTTAAGGCTTTATATTCTTATTAACACAAGTAGCTTCATATGTATGTTCTTTGAATTGCTTATTTTTCACTCAGAAATTCCCCACAGATCCTTGCTGTGACATACATACAGTCTCTATAGTTTCCACTTACCTTCCAAATGAACTCTGCCTTCTCATATGGCACAAATTAGGTAATAACTAGGTAAATTCATTTCTACTCCACAGTTAATGATTTTGAATCAACTGATAGATAAGAGGAAGAAAAGGTTTCATTTTTTTAATGTTCTTCACTCTAATTTTGACCTTTACCCATGAGTACTCTCTTTTCTGAATCTCCAATCTCTTTCTCAAACCGAGGCTCTATTCTGAATGTTCCTTGGAGAATTACTAACCTCATCTAAGGCGATTAGGATGAACAAAGTTTCTGAATCTGTCTTAGTCCATTTGGTTGCTTTAACAAAAATAGCATAGATTGGATAGCTTATAAACAAGAGAAGTTTCTCTCACAGTTCTGCTGGCAGCAAGTTGAAGATAGAAGCACTAATAGATTCAGCATCTGGTGAGGACCTGCTTCCTAGGTAATAGATGGACATCTTGTAATGTGTCCTCACATGGTGGGAGGGGTGAGAAAGCTCTTCAAAATTATTTTAATATATTTTTATTGATTTCAGAGAGGAAGGGAGAGGGGGAGAGAGAAAGACACATCAATGATGAGAGAGAATCATGGATCAGCTGTCTCCTGCATGCCCCCCACTGGGGATCGAGCCCATAACCTGGACATGAGCCCTTGACCAGAATCTAACCCAGGACCCTTCAGTCCACAGGCTGACGTTCTATGCACTGAGCCAAACAGGCTAGGGCTCAAAATCATTTTTTTTATAAGTGCATAAATACTATTAATAAGATTTCCACCATCATGACCTAATCACCTCCCCTCCCCTGCTACCCACCTAGAGGCCTCATCTCCTCATACCATCACTTGGGGCTTACAACTTCCACATATGAACTTGAGGAAGACAGGGACATTTGATGTCCTGCTGAATTTTCAAAACTCATATTTAGTTTCTCATTTAACCAAAATGTAATTGTGTTTCTAGGAGAATGGTCTACTCCAGCCCAATTTTACCACTGTCACCACCATAAATATGGCTTATCATTTTTTAAAAGAAGGAGGACCCATTTAAGGGAGAGGCAGCTACTAAAGGCTAGAGACTGGGCAGAAACTAGAGATGGTGGTAACAGGGAAAAAGAGCTGGTGAGACATAGGGCCCATGTGATAAGTAAGAAAGGTGGTGATTAGGTAACCAACCAAATCTTGTTTCTAAAGAGGGTCTGATAAGGAGGGTCTGTAATCTTTGAGCAACCAACCTTCTGGAAAAATCATTCCTGAGCTTCAACATTGGTATAGCCCTGTTCTTAGTGTTACTGACCCAATCCACATTCCTCTCCCTGAGAGTCATAGGAATAGTACTAGAGAGCTGCATCTATTGTCATGTGATTGGCTGGGCTTCTGCCCTCCCTACTTGGGACACCTAAGGAATTTTCCCATTGAAACAATACTGATGCCAGGGAAAGGGGGTTGATACCTCTATGGATTTGAAGCCATATGCATTTGTGTCCATTATGCATTAAGTGTGGAAGCCAACCACACTTCCAACTCTTTCTACAGGCAAAGGTCAATTTCAGGGCAATAAGTTATAAAAGCAACTCTTGGAACATAGCATATTCATCTGCACCTGAAGTGAATCTTTGCACTGTGCAGGAGTATAAGAAAAACACTCATCCCAAAGCCAAGCTTTGGAAGCCAGAAGTCAAAGCAAAGCGTCAGGCTTATGCTGTCCTTCAGGGGGAAAAAAAAGAAAAAAAGCTAATCTTTATTTTGAATGTGTTATACCTCTATAGACCACAAGTTGACCTAAGCATTGTTTCACTGTTTCTGTTTTGCTTGCAAAACCAAACTCTTTTCAGTGCTTTGTTACTTAAGTCTAGCTAAGTGGTTAAGGGCATGTAAAGTTCACTCCCAGCCTGCAGTTTTTTAAAGCATTTATTTCCTTGTCAGTGTTACTATGTCAGCAACTATGTGTGGGTGGTAAGGGGGGCCCTGGGAACACTAACCATTCACCTGATTAAATAAAGTGCTGCAAAAATAATATAAAGATATGAAAGGACTATCAACAAATCCCAGTGTTCTGGGCTTAAAAATTAAGGTGTTTTTTTTTTTTTTTCTTTTGATAAAAGATGCCAGCAACACATATAGAAGTATATATGGCCAAATTTGTCACCGCCTTAAAATAAACATTTCCCACAGGGAGTTCTGATGTCTTATCTTTGAATGTGCTTTAATCTGGTGTGCTGTCTTCAGTAAAGAGAATCAAAAGCCTAGGCTATGGAGAGAGGAAACAGAAAGTTAGTTGCCTTGTGTTCCAAGCAGCATAATTGTAAACAGCATATTAAGTGAGTTGAGTCTGAGGGATGGATGGTTTGCTCTGAAAATTTGGCAAACAGAAATTGGTAAACTAGTCTATAAATAGTAGAGCCTAAAACGTGGACTGATCCATGTGTCCACTCAAGGGGAATGTGGTGGTTACTCCCAATGTTATCCCCGTGGGTCTAGGGACATTGTGGCCTATTTTCTGGTAAGCCTAACTTTAGAAGCAGTCTATGACTTATAAAAGCATCTACCCAGGTGAAGGTTTACAATGAATGAAACAGGGCTGTTTAATGCTAATGAAATCATTAATAGGAAAGCCAACCCAACTATGCCTTTCCGTTTGGGTATTCTGCATTCATTCATATTTCCTGGAAAGAAAAAAACAACAGTACAATATGAGAAGTGTATTAATCATGTTACTTACTACTCTAGCTGGGATAATTTATTAAACAGTATCATAGTTTCCTGGAAGATTTACTAAGCCTCTTAAATTACTTAAATCTTGTAGAATAATTTACATCTTGGCAAGAGCTGATGAGAAAAATACATAAATGAAGTCATTAAGTTAGAATGTTTCAGAAGCACCTGGACGAAGAAAATGTTTTCATCTCTTCAGTTCATCATGAAATACATGGAATGTATTAACCTATCTTTAAAAATAGCCCTTATACATTTTTTATTTTACTTCACTTTTAAAATATTTAATATTGTGGATAAATGAAAAAGATTTATTGGTTAATAAATTAATTTTAAGTAATCAGATATTTCGACATAAATTTGCTTGCTGTGGCATAAATGTCTTATTCCAATTTGCTGACACATCACATCAGGCACCAGTCAAATTGTATGGCTTTTTTTCCCCCCTTCTTTTTTTGCAGTGACCTCTGTATTTGCTGTATTTTGCATCTTCCTCCTGATATTCCAATATTTACTTGTAGAGCCTCACTCTTAAATGTCATTATATCAATCTAGTGAAGTAGTTTCTAATAAAATTTAAATTGTTATCTTTTTCAGGCACATTTAAACAAAGAGCTGAAAAATCTAAATAATGGAATTGTAGGCTCTGCTATACATATGAAGGAGATAATGTTTTCATTTAAATCTAAGAGGGTTTGATTACTAAATATACCCTTGTGTTATGTACCACTCAGGAAGAAATAAACATACTAAACTTTAATGCATACTAGGCATAATTTACACAGAATTTATAATGGTCACATTAGCCTTTGGAAACTTTGAAATTCATTTACTATGTTACTGATGAGATATCCTTCCCCCTTATATTGTCTGTAGGTGATAAGTCATTATTTTGCACTTGCCTCAGTTGCAAAATATAACACCATATGACCTACTTTTTTTTTTTTTTTCATTCTTAGGTACAATAAAGCACTTTGTTTTTGCTTTGTGTGACAATAGATGAAATTGCCATCATTCCTGGAATGGCTAAAATTTACTTGCAGAGATTGAAAGAGGCCATCAATTTCTAGATGTGTTTTGATTTTAGAGTTGACAAATTAGGGGAAAATGATTCTAGAATAGATAAAATGCAGTACTTGGGGAAAGGACTTCATCCCTAAAGCCATTTAATTCGTCTACTCAAAAGGACAAACTGTCTGGCACTCCCATCCACCAATGATTATCCTTCCTGGAAATCAGTGACATCAATAAGATATTTATCAAGACATGGACCATGCAAAGGTGTACAGCTTGATATATGGCCTGGGTTTTCATTACTGATTTTCTGTATTAAAATTTTAATAATGAGTTATTAGCATCTTTAATTTACCTGAATTGTTAGTTTGAAATTATTATACTTATAAATAAACCAATATTTGTTCTCAGAAAAATTACAAACTAGTTGATGGAGAATGCAGGCATAGGAATTTGTATTATTTCACAATACTGCATAAAAAACTACATAATTCTGTATACTCTAATTATGAACATTACAAAATGATGTTTATTGACACCTCAGTGAGTTAAGGTTGCAATGCAATTGTTCAGAACATTCTCTAGTCTTTTTTTTTTTAATTTTTCTAAAATTTTACACATTCTCCTGAGCAGGTGAAAATGGCCTAACATTTGAAATGAACAATTAAATTTATAAGAGTAGCATATTTTTTAAAATTAAATTGTTTATTAAAAACTATTAAAGCTATAGACATATAATTTATATGATATAAGGTACTGCATTCAGGAGAATATTTGTATGCAGCAAGATAATACAGAAACAAGTACCTAGAGAAAATTTTATATTTTTGGCATTTATTTTAAATCATGTTTTCCCCTTAAATATATGTTATGTCATCTCTTCACTTAGTATATATCTAGGTTCTCTCATTCGTTTTATTTTTTTTTACTTTATTTTTATTGTTGACATCATTACAGATGTCCCTATTTTCACCCCCTTTTCCCACTTTCATCCATATCCACTACCCCCTTCCCTCTGGCCACTACCACACTGTTGTATGTATCTGTGGGTTATGAAAATACATTCTTTTGCATAGCTCCAGATTGTTTTACTTTATCACTTCAAAATTTAAAGAAAGAACATATTTATTATTTTTTCTCATTGTTTTTCTGATAAAAATCTTTATTATACATAATATATTTAAATTTAAATTTCCTTTTTAAAAATTTAAATGCATATATACATTATAACCTGTAGTTGACCTAATCTCTTTGGAGATTGTATTAAAAGTACTGAAAGGTAAAGTGTATTGTCTTTGGGATATGATAGAACTGGATTAAACTCCCACTGCCTATTCAGCCCCATCCATTTTCTATTCTATAAAATGGGAGCAATAAGATTTGATTATTACTGTGACATGTAAAGTGTCCTGATATATACAGATCATGGTGCATAGCTATAAGAGATAATCAATATTTTAACTCCTCCTCAACCATAGATATCTATAATAATAAGAGCATAATATGCTAATTAGACCAGACGTCCTTCTGGAAGACCTTCTGTACAAAGCCAGGGCTGTGAGGGAAGCCTGGGTCCTGGGTGCCAGAGAGAAGCCAGTGCCAGCAGCCAGGGGAAGGAAGACCTACTCTTGCATGAATTTTGTGCTTAGGGCCTCTAGTATACCATGAAGGGAAATACATTTTATAATTATGAAATTGTAAATACCCATAACATTTATACAAATTAATGCCTTGAATACAAATATCTGAAACCTTGAAGCATTTGTAAACTAAAAAGAAAATGAAGAAAAATGAAAGTAGAAAAGGAGGAGAAAAAAATTAGAAAGAGATTTATAATAGGGGGAGAAGGCAGGAAGGGATGAAAGATTTAGCCTTTTTTCAATAAATTATAGTATTTGATAAAATGTTAGTGTTTAGTCTTCATTTCTATTTATTGTTTTGCTCTATTAAGTATTATTGCATATCATAATGTCATTTGTAAATGAAATGCTTTAGTTCTTTAATGATTGTTAAATTTTTTGAAAGTCTACTATATTTCATTCACTGAGCCATGCTTTATAAATAATATCTTATTCAAGTATAAGAAATGAGTTAGGTTAAATGATTTTTATTTTTCTGATGAGATAAAAGATCATAAGGTTTAGGTGACCTTACTGAAGCTACTTGAGAACACAAACTTACTTATTAATGTAGACATAGACCCATATTATAAACCATAGCATTTCCTTTAAAAAATAAACAAGATATAAAGGATGTTTCTCCCTATCCAAGAACCAAATACAAAAACAAAAGGTAAAACCATTCTAAATGTTAATAAATTTCTTTGTGGAGTAAGTGCATGTAATTAGTTTTAGGTAAAGAATATGAGATACTACATGAATGAAGAATCTGAAACACCTGGTTGTCTTTTGCTAGCTGGGTGAAATCTTTGGCAAATTCCTTAATTTCATGAAATTTATTCAAATAAGAGTAAATGACCTGAATACTGAAAATCTATACATAATATAAAATATTTTGATAAATAATCAAAATTGGCATGAATGTGCTTTAACTTTGTAAGACCAGTGGGTAGACTGATCTCCTAGGACTAAGAGCAGAAAAGCCCAACAAAATAATAATAATAAAAAAATCCAATATTACTTGAGCAGTAGTCAACAGATACTGTGAAACTTTATTCTAATAGTTTGGATGAAGTAAATTACAAACATGTGAACACTTGAGGCAGGATGAAATGGTGCTTACCTTCATCTTCCAATAGGTAGATTAAGCATTTGAGACAGGCAGAAATAAGAAAAGTTGTTTTAGTACATTGTATTACATAATGATGAGTTTAGTCTTGAGGCTAGAAATTCAGGGGAAATGAGTTTCTGAATTGACTGTGTAAAAGACTAAATATTAACATTAAAGGGAAACGGAAATAAAACATAACTAAGCTTGCTTGGCACATAGAAGTATGCTAATACCATAAATAGTACTTTAGTGAGATTAAATTTTTAATTTGGGAAGAGTAGAGAATTGTGAAGATTCATTTTAAAAAAAAAAATACTTTATTGCTTTTTTACAGAGAGGAAGGGAGAGAGATAGAGAGGCAGAAACATTGATGAGAGAGAAACATCGATCGGCCGCCTCCTGCACACTCCCTAATGGGGGTGTGCCTGCAACCAAGGTACATGCCCTTGACCGGAATTGAACTTGGGACCCTACAATCCACAGTGGATGCTCTATCCATTGAGCCAAACTGGTTAGGCGATTCTTTTTATCTATATACATTTTCAACAGTTATCAAAAAGAAAAGGTGGATATTTCTTTATCAGATGTTCATATGCTTATATTTATATTTATGATATAAAACACGTTGCTGGCCACCCCCCCCCCAAAAAAAAACCCAAATGTGTGCAATGTGCGCATATGTTTATAACAACAACATAAGTACTTAATTATTTAGGTGCTAATTCAACCCACATAAGGAGTGAAATAGAGAAAACTCTGTAACAAGTTCTGGGATGTTAAATTGGTTTTATTAAAATCTTATTTAACCTTCTCTTCCCTCCAAATATTTTATCCAAGTATTGTATGTAATAAAAGGCTAATATGCAAATTGTCCCCTCAACCAGGAGTTAGACCTGGAGTTCGACCAAGGGGCAGGGCTGGCTGGCCAACTGCCCGAGGCCCCTCCCCCAGCAGGCTGGACCCCACCAGTACACAAATTCATGCACCAGGCCTCTAGTATGTATACTGGTATAAGTATACATTGGAGAGAGAGAGAAAGAGAAAAATGTTATTACTTGTATATGGGAAAATGCTTTTAAGATTCTCATATGTTATCACACAAATTTTTATAACATTTACTTAGAAAATAAATAAATTTATAAATTCTCCTTATACAAAGTTGTAATACAAATCAAGGTGCCTGTAGATGACCAAGAGTCTAAGTAAATTCCCAGAAATCATATAATCAGAGGGGTATGGGAACAAGATCTAGGTATTTTTTTAAAAAATATTTTTTATTGATTTTTTACAGAGAGGAAGGTAGAGGGATAGAGAGTTAGAAACATCGATGAGAGAGAAACATCGACCAGCCGCCCCCTGCACATCCCCCACTGGGGATGTGCCCGCAACCCAGGTACATGCCCTTGACCGGAATCAAACCTGGGACCCTTCAGTCCGCAGGCCGACGCTCTATCCACTGAGCCAAACTGGTTTCGGCAAGATCTAGGTATTTTGATTTTCATATGAGATATTTTTCTTTCCGCTTTATAATAAGCAAAAATATGAATCCATTTGCATGTGTCTTCCTAAAAATAAAAATATTATATTTCATTGCTTATTGCAGTGATGGCGAACCTTTTGAGCTCGGCATGTCAGCATTTTGAAAAACCCTAACATAACTGGTGACGTGTCACAAAGAGAAATTTTTGATATTTGCAACCATAGTGAAACAAAGATTTATATTTTTGATATTTATTTTATATATTTAAATGCCATTTAACAAAGAAAAATCAACCAAAAAAATGAGTTCGCGTGCCACCTCTGACATGCGTGTCATAGGTTCGCCATCACTGGCTTATTGTGTCATTGAAACATAAGAGTAAAATATTGCTTTGAGGTTTTTGAAATAAATTTATTTAAAATGCTTTTTAAAAATATTATATTTACCAAATTTTGAAAAATAAATTTTTAAAGATCAATTTAATTCACATTTTCTTAAAAATACTATACTGTATAATGACTTTGAGCTTTTATTTTTAAATGTTTTTTTATCTTATCAGTATTTATAAGAACTGACATTTATTGCCATGAGGTTCAAAGTACCTTTATAAGTATCTTAGGTTCTATATCTTAGTTATTTTAGGTTTTTTATTTCTCTCTTTCTCATTGAAGTTTCTAACACATGATACATCTCTTCAATAAGATTGCAACCTATTTGGAGAAAAAAATGCACATGTAACACAAAATAAGAACCATTAAAGGTTTTGTACATCAAAAATAGCAAAACTACCAACACAGAGTATGCCTACATATTGAGGGTGTGGTGTTTCATGCTACTTAAGAGGTTTAAATGAGTCAAAAGATGTATGTACTTGAAAATAGATTCGGGATATAAAACTATGTGATTTTACTACCGTTTTACTTTGAATGACTTTATCCTTTGCTTATGAAACATTTTCTGGGAAAAAGTGACAGCCTCAATGAAGATTTCTTGTTCTTCTTAACCACACAGATTCTGCTTTGCACATTTTGAGAAAAATCAATTGAACACATTTTGTTTCTTTCCAAAAATCAGGTTGGTAGAGATAATGAAAACAAAATACCTGAGCATTTCTGCATTATTTCTTTGCTAAGATGTGAAGGCACAAGTTCTGCGGTCCCTCATATGTGTCAACTTCACAGCTGCCATATTGAGTTGGGTTGCATCTGTCTTACTGTGTCATGTCACCTTGCATGGTGCCTTCTAATGGGTGCTGACATGAGGTAGCAGGCTGCCTTCACACCTAGGGGAATGTATTCAGAATGAAAACAGATGGTACATTGTTTGCTGCAGTAACTATTGTGGCATATAAACTATTTAAACCTGATTGTGGAACAGGATAACATATCACCAAACTTTATAGTTTGAACTGTATCTAACATGTCCTAATATAAAAAATAAATGTTATTTTATCTAATATATTCTTTTTTTTTAATCATGTGATAAAATAGAAATCAGGCTAAGAAAAGTTGTTTCTTTTTCTTAGAATTGCATGAAGTATTAAACTATAATACAACTACACTCTATGCTGCCATGGTTATTTTGAAATTGGCTTTCTACAGAAGCAGTAACAGTAGGCGTTTGCATTTATGTACAGCAACACTGAAGCTAAAATGATTTAATAGCCAATTCCGTTTTGGAGAAAGTGACAGTAACTTTTTTTTTTTTTTTTTTGTCATCAATCATTCCAAATTCTTAAATTGTGGCAAAACATTGCCAATGCAGATGTGAGTAAAGTTTCTGAGATGATAACAATTGTAATAGGACACAAAATGAAAAATTGCTGCTAAACAAGGCCAAATGTAGCTAAACTATTCCTGTATTACATTAAATTACAAGCTAGGTCAGTGAACACTGGAAATAAAACCTAATTATTTTCAGTTGAAAAGTTCAGTATCACCATTATGATATGATGTACTGTGTAAATTCTTGAATTTTTTTTTTTTTTTGGTTGCAGTGAGTAGCAGTTCATCTAAACTATTTTTAAAACATTAAAATGTGTGTTGCATCATAGTTATGCTTAGAAAATTAATATTTTATATTATAAATGAAATTAATTACAATAAAAGATAATTTATAATTTGGTGAATCTCTGTGTAATCATAGGATTAAAGGTATTCTGTTGTAATCAATATAAAATTTATGATAAATGTAATAAAATAGGTCAATTGACCTAAAGGATTAAATGTAACAGTTCCATAATTTCATAATTAGCTGATAGACACTTAAAAATGTAGTTATTCCATGTGAATATTTCATATTAGACTAAATGAGGATATGTGTTAGTTTAGGTTTTAAGTAAAAAAATATAATTATAATCTTATTACATAGGTGAATTGATCTGTTCAAAATTTAAGCCATAGCTGGTTTTGCTCAGTGGATAGAATGTCAGCCTGCAGACTAAAGGGTCCCAGGTTCAATTCCAGTCAAGGGCACATACCTTGGTTACAGGCTGATCCCTGGCCCTGATGAGGGTTCTTGTGGGAGGTAACCAATTGAAGTGTCTCTTACACATCAATGTTTCTCTCTCTCTGCCTCTCCCCTCCCTCCCAGTCTCTCTAAAAAATCAATGGAAAAATATTCTTGGGTGAGGATTAACAACAACAGAAAATAAGCAATAAATAAATGAATTGATTTAGTGCTTTATAAATTTTTTTTCCCTGGATACTTGACTGAAACATCTTAATTGTTCTAACTCTTTCCACAGCAACATAAATCCATACTCAAGTTGTTCTGATATGGTTGTGTGAAAGTGTAATGCAAAATTTGGAGGAAATGATATGTTACTAACTTTTACAAGTAAATATGTAATTAAATTGAATATTAACACATTGTTTGCGGGTAGCTTTTATCGTGTGCTAACAGGTGACGCGGGCCATTTTTGCTAATTTTTTTGCGCAAATGGCAACGTTCAGTAAAATTATGATAACTTTAGTTTACATATTTATACGTTACCCGCATTCTACCGCTAGTCTATAAAAACGTATTAATACGTGTCCCGCGCCGCTCTACTACCAGTCAACGTAAAACGTATAAATACGTTTCCCGCGTACAATGTGTTAAATTGAATATTAAATTGAATACATATATACTAGAGGACCAGTGCATAAAATTCATGCACTAGGGGGGTGTCCCTCAGCCCAGCCTGCACCCTTTCCAATCTGGGACCCCTTGGGGGATGTCCAACTGCCAGTTTAAACCAGCAGTCGGTCATCCTTCTCATAATCCGGGACTGCTGGCTCCAAACCGCTCACCTGCCTGCCTGCCTGATTGCCTCTAACCACTTCTGACTGCCAGCCTGATCACCCCCGAACCACTCCCCTGCCAGCCTGATCATCCCCAACTGCCCTCTCCTGCTGGCCCAGTTGCCCCCAATTGCCCTCCCATGCCAGCCTGGTCACCCCTAACTTCCCTCCCCTGCTGACCTGGTTACCCTCAACTGCCCTCCCTTGCTGGCCATCTTGTAGTGGCCATCTTGTGCCCACATGGGGGTGGCCATCTTTTGACCACATGGGGGTGGCCATCTCGTGCAAAGGCGTGATGGTCAATTTGCATATTACCTCTTTATTATATAGGATATGTATGAGGGATGTACCAAGATGGCCACCTGTTTTCTTTTTTTTTTTTAATCTTTATTGTTGAAAGTATTACATATGTCTCTGTTCTATCCAACAACCCCCTCCAGCCCACCTCCTGCATATATATATATATATATATATATATATATATATATATATATATATATTTTAATCTGAGGAACTATTTTGTCTACTATGACATCACAAAGATCCAGATTGCACATTCGGTTATTTTTCATTGTTAGAACCTCAGCTGTAAAGGAATGTTTACTCTCTGTAGGTAGTTTAGTTTGCCGATGTGTATATTTTATAATCACCTCATTTAAAGAAAGCAAGGAGCACAAAACTAATTAGATAGGTAAATAGATAGATAGATGATAGTGAATATATAGATAAATATTATAATTTGATATTCTTGTTACAGAACTTCCCAGGGTTATGCTTATGCTAATTGTTGGGGTCCAACCCCAACAGGTCCAGGGGTTCCCAAAGGTGTGACGGAGTCATCGAAGAAGGAATGACACGGAGACTGCATTCAGTTGATCATCATAGCCAGGTTCTCTAGCCAGGTTCTCTCTTTATTCTCCTGTTACATCTGTATTTATACCAGTTGATTTTAATCCTATCCATTCTATTCCAAAAGTTAGGGCATTTGTTATCTCCATTCCAAGGTCACTACTCTATTGTTCTGTTAAGGTACAAGGAAGTAACTGAAGAAGATTATCCTAAGTAAAGATTATGCAGTTTAAGCATGATTGTTTGTAGTTAAAGTGATTAACTACCCTCCCCACACTTAATTAAGGGGTTTTATTCCCTTCCTTAGTCCTGTTAATCCCTAACTCCAGGGAAAAATCCCCACCTGGGGAAACAACCTTTCTCAGAGAGGTGGCCTTGGTTAAAACACATAGCGCTATGAAGGGGAGCAAACACATTAAGAACAGTATGCCATATACACCAGGTCCCTTGAAACATATGCTGTGCAGATGTTTCTTCCCTGCAGCGACTGTGTTAAGCAGCAAGGATAGACCAGCTTCTGGCAAATTCCCCCTTTTTTATTTTTTAAATGATAGTGCATGTAAATCAGCGGCCACCTCTTGGATTGGGTTGTTTAAGACTCAGAAGACCTGTTTGTGACTTTGCCAACAGGTCAGTCTGAGGCTTAACCTTATATCGGCTCCCCACAGCTAATTATCATCTCCTAACAATGATTCATGTTCTTACTTCTCTAATTACAAACTTAGCCTCTTATAAGTCTTTATCCTCTAGCTCTCTCCTCAATATCTGAAGCCCTTAACCAACCCTTTCCCATTGAAATGCTCTTCTAGCTACCTGGGTGCTACACAGATATCTCTCTTAATGAACAACCTATCTCTGGGGCACCTGATTTATAATTACAACTGCCTAATGGACAATGTTGGTCAACTAGGCATTTATTCACGCATTCAACAAACATTAATCTGCCCTAGATACATTGGCTAGAAAATCAAATACAATAAATACAGTGTCTTTCCTGTATTGAGGGAACAAGTGTATAAACATCAAATTCAATGAAGTCTGTTATGAGAAAAAGTATTTGCAAAATGCATTCAGAGCATGTAACAGTAATTTGTGAATTTGACTTTGGAAAATGCCAAAGGAAAGGAAAAAAAAAACACACAAAAGTCAAAGATAGGATGATTATGTTGGGTAAATCATGATCCAATAGGGTTTGCCCTAATTGAAACAAGTACTGTTCTTTCAGAAGAAGTAACTGTGCAAAGGAGATAATAAACAATAGGTCCATTTGGAAAAGCACAGCATTTAGGGGTAACTAAAAGAAATTCATGAAGATAGTCAGTCAATGCTCACAGAGAGATAAGGATGGAGAATCATTATTTTAGAGGCTCCAGTAGGGCATATTAAACAGTTGGACTTTACTCTGAGAACAATGGGATAATTACCAATGGTTTTTATGGGAAGTATGATGACCAGTTGTTCATTTAAAAAAGTATTATTAAAAGAGCCTGTATATTTTACAGACATCCTATCTGTCCAAAACATGATATTTTCTTTCTAATGTTTCACCTAATTTCTTTCATCATATTTTCTATCCCAGTTGTCATTAAGGTTAGCCATTATTCTCTCCCAACTATTACACTACTTTCCATAGTAAGTCTATTCTAACTCAAAATGTCTCCTTAGTACCGTCTTTTCTCTTTATTCTCAGTGAACATTTCCTATCTCAACCTCATAGAATCCCTTACTCAAAAACTACTATTTTTCTTACTCCACTCTTGTCTTAATCCATTCTAATTTATCACCTACCTTGTCACCAAGGTTTCTGTCTTAAATTAACTTTATCACAACACTCCCTTGTTGGCTCATTACTGGACACAATCCAAACTCATCAGCATGGAGTCAAGATTTGTATCTCCTCTGACCCTAACGTTCTGGTTCTTGAACCCCACTTTTGGCCTTGCCACAAAAGGTTCTGCAAGACTAGCAGGTTTAAACATTATGTGTGCCTGGTACACATAAACTCTATGCAAGTGTATGGCATTTGCTACTATAATTACTGCAAACCACAGATGTTGAAAAAGCCAAGAGAGCAAATTAATGGAGGAGAATCAGACATAAAACTAAGATTAATGAACTGGAAAATAGATTCAGAATACATCTATAGGGTTGAAGTTTCTAAAACACATAAAAATACAGGGTGCATATGCAAAAATTAAGAATCCCATAGGAATAAAATGTACTAAGCAATGGATAGAACAATGATATGGCTAGAAAATTCTATAGAATTCCTTGCCCATAGGAAATTCTGACAGATGACTCCTGTACCAGGCTAGATTTCACCTACACCACCCTATCACTATTTTACTGTCTCCCCCCCTTTTCACAAGCAACCCATATTTAATTGATGTTGATGAGTAACAGTCTACTCCCCTATAAACAATGCAGTGATTCTGCTTCAGCATATCATTCTAATTAGCAATGAAAAAAGTAACCCTTGATTTACACATGAGGAAAAGTTAAACAGATTATATTCTCAAGATCTAATGACAATTTAACTTGTCTTCATTTTGATCTGTTGCCAACTAATCCAATTTGAATTTCCAGTCACTTGTGTCCAGTGAAATTTTGCTTTACGAGCTCAAGCAAGAGCTGAGAGGCAGCTTTTCCCTGAGCAGATGTAAGAGAGTCTTTAATAGGGAGCAAATGCATTATTATTAAGTCTCAAACCTTCCAATTTGAATCTTCTCAACCACATCTAAGCACTTGGCACTGAGCTGCTCTCTCTCCTTGGTACATATGGTTTGTTTTGGAACCAAATCTAATTTAGCTATTTCTAAGTGCTGATCAGCAAACGAGTGACTTCCCATAATGAGATTTCATTGGTCTATATCAAAATGAGAAAAAAGGTGAATTCAATAAAAATTTTCCAAAGGCCCAGTTGTTTATTATGAAGGACTTTAAAGTTTGAAATTATTTTTAAAAATTATTTTTGGTATTGAAATATCTTTCACTTCATGAAATGACAATTATGAAAAAAATTCTACTCTGGATGGTAGAATCTAATTTTGTTCTGGCATTTTTATATACTTACTAAAAATATAAATAAATATATAAATGTCGCCAATCCAATTACCACTGTCACATATATTTTAAATTCTACTGGTTTGCAAAATCCAAATGTATAAGAATTCTTCCAGCACACTTTAACAATGATCTTGATGCTGTCAATTTAAAGAACCATTTTAACATTAGTCTTAGCTTTCAAAGAAAAGCAACCCCTGAAGTTGGGTATCTTTCTCACCAGAGTGTTCCTGATGGCCTTAATGAATGGTGAATTCTCTGCATGGTCCTGGAAACATAATCCTTGAGTGGGTCCCCTGACATAACATATATCTATTCCAGCGTGCCACCTCCCTCAGCCTCTTCATACCTTTCTCTTCTAACTGCTACAGCAATTCAGACTTGTTTATTTCACTGAACACTTCCCCTCCCCCCCCACCCCCCCGCAATGTCTCCAATCTTCTAATAGCCACACTACCAGTGTGTTTGCTAATATACTTAGGGCCTCTGTCAGAGTGTAAAACCCTGTGTCCTAAAAAAGTGCCACAGGTCAATGCATTCTTGCATATCCAGTCTTAATCCCAGCCTGTTAATCAAGCACCCTCAAGTGTAAATCCAGAAATACTTCCAGATATCCTACCATTGCAGGCTCTTAATTCTTGTAGCTCTTTTGTTATATAATCTCATTTCTCTTTCATCAGTCCCAGAAGGCCTTTAGTCAGATTATACTCTATTTTTAAAATTTATTTTTATTTTTTAAAATCTTTATTGTTGAAATTATTACATATGTCCCCTGTTTTTTCTCATTGACCCCTCTAGTCCACTACCACCCCCCATCCCAGGCCTTCACCACCCTATTGTCTATGTCCATGGGTTATTCATATATGCATGCAAGTTCTTTGGTTGATCTCCTCCCCCTCCCCAACCCACCCTTACCTTCCTTCTTAGATTCCCACAGTCTGTATACTACTCTATTTAAACCATAGTTATTAGCACTGAAGCTCCTGGGGGTGGGGATCTGTGCATTACCTAAAATGAGTTACCTAAAATGAGTGGATAGTTAAAATGTATGCTGGACTAAATTGCTGTACATTGAAAATGTTCTCATTGTTTGGACATGCTGTAGTGCATTTAAAGGGTCAATGCCACTGAAGAGTGTAAAGAGGGCAACCAATATTGATAAAAAAAAACACACACTCATTTGTGGAATATAATGAGCAACATAAACTGATGAACAAAAACAGATGCAGAGACAGAGAAGCATGGATCAGACCATCAAACCTCAGAGGGAAGGTAGGGGTGGGTGGGGGTAAGGGGAGAGATCAACCAAAGGACTTGTATGCATGCATATAGGCCTAACCAATGGACATAGACACCAGGGGGATGAGGGCATGAGTGAGGGGGGATGAGGCATAATGTAGGGGGGCACTGAGGGGATAAGGACACATATGTAATACC
Organism: Myotis nattereri; assembly: GCF_964212035.1. Classification (NCBI taxonomy): domain Eukaryota; kingdom Metazoa; phylum Chordata; class Mammalia; order Chiroptera; family Vespertilionidae; genus Myotis; species Myotis nattereri. Next base: position 36,471,528 of record NC_138076.1, on the reverse strand, counting down.
TTAATCAATAAAGAAAAAAAAGAGCCAAAACCGGTTTGGTTCAGTGGATAGAGTGTCGGCCTGCAGACTGAAAGGTCCCAGGTTCGATTCCAGTCAAGGGCATGTACCTGGGTTGCAGTCACATCCCCAGTGGGAGATGTGCAGGACGCAGCTGATTGATGTTTCTCTCTCATCGATGTTTCTAACTCTCTATCTCTCTCCCTTCCTCTCTGTAAAAAAATCAATAAAAATATATATAAAAAAATTTAAAAAAAGAAAAAAAAAGGAACTTCAGTTATCTTTCTATATAACAAGATCTAAAATCAATGTAGTATTATCTCTTTTTTTCAGTTCAAGTAGAATATAGCTCTGCTATATTTTCTTATATCCACTGAACAGAATTATAAGGTAATACTTTGTGACCTTGTTTTTTTGCTTATTTGCAATGTCTTCTCTTCTCCCATTTTATAGGTGGAATGAAAATAAATTGGTAGTATTCTGTGCAATTAATTTTGGCCTTGGGGAAGGTATGGGCAGATTCAAGAGGTAAATGCAATCCAAGCCCTAAAGTGTAGCTAAATTTGATATTTCAAAAAGATTAGGGATCATATAGACAAATTATTTATAGAATAAATATCATAGGATAAATGCTGACAGCTTGAAGCAGGGAGTTAATGGTGTAATAAATTGTTCCTTTTTAAACCAATACTTTTTAAATGATAAAAAAGTATTTAGGTGTAATGAAAAGAAATTCATTGTATATTAATATGTATTGTTTTCTCTTTATATCTTAATCATTATATTATTTTTTATTTATCTATATATGACTTATTACCCAAAACATTCTATTTTACTTCCAAATAAAAACCAGAACATTTGGTTGATTTATCACACTAACAAAAAATAAATGATAAAAAATAGTAAACCTTTCTCCAATTTTACCTAGTTGTTAATCTTTTGTCAGTTTTTGATTTTTCCCTAAAATGGGTAACTTATTAGTAGACATATGAATGATTTAATATTTAAATTAAATATAATTTATTCTCTGAAAATAGCATTAGGCTCTGCATTACTATGTTTCAGAATTTTAAACCATTGATACTGTGCTATGTTTATGGAAAAATATTCCTTAAATATAAATGTGTACACATGAGAGTGCTTATTTGAGACTGATTTATATTTCACAAATGTACTGGTGTAATGTTTAAAGGCTCCTTAAAAATTGGATTCCTGCTCTTGTATCTCTTGATGTAACACTCTATAATCCTGGAGAAAGGGAGAAAGGGAGAAGGAATATGGCCTCCTAATTATTATATCCAATGGCTTTCTCATTTTCTCTTTCTTTTTCTTTTTCTTTTTTTTTTTAAGCCTGCCTCTTGCTAGAGTTCCCTGCCATCCTTTTTGTAAATGTGATTGTAAAAGTAATCTGGCAGTGTTTAAGACTTTATCACTGCTTCTCCCAGGCTAATTCCTGAGATCTTCCCCTTTGCTCCTTAGTGAATTGACATGGTGGTGTCCTTTGTCTCCCACTCTTGCCCCCTCACCCACTCTCTCTAGATCATCCCACTTGTTTACATGCTCCAAGTCACTGCATTTATGCTCAAGATTGATGCATCTTGGTGTCCAAGCCCAAGTAACTGGTGCGTGCTTCTGTCATGTATCCAATTGCCTGAACTTAGCCATCTAATGTTCCATAAACATTTCAAGTTTCATATATATAGACCCAAACATATTCTCTTTGTGAATGAACCTGTTCCTCTTCTTTTTTGTGTCTCATATACAGGATGGGGCAAAACTAGGTTTACAGTTGTGAGTACACAAAAGACAGTTTATTCTTGTATTCTTATTTATTCATTAGAGGCCTGGTGCACAGATTCATGCACCAGTGGAGTCCCTCAGCCTGGCCTACGGAGATCGGGCCGAAATTGGCTCTCCAACATCCCCCAAGGGGTCCCGGATTGCGAGAGGGTGTAGGCCAGGCCGAGGGACCCCACTGGTGCATGATCTGGACTGGGGAGGTACCGCGAGAGGTTGGCCAGCTGGGGAGGGACCACAGGAGAACTCCAAGGCATGTCCTGCCCATCTTGCTCAGTCCTGATTGGCCGGACCCCAGCAGTAAGCTAACTTACCGGTTAGAGCATCTGCCCTCGATGGTCAGTGCACGTCACAGCGACTGGTCAGATACTTAGCATATTAGGCTTTTATTATATAGTATGATTCTATTATTTTCAAAAAAAACCAACTGTAAACCTACTTTTGCCCCAACCTATATCCAGCCAATAACCTGCAAGCATGTTATTACCTTTCCTCTTACATCTCGTCAATGTCTGAATTTTATATTGATTCCTAAGGTTTAACAAATTGTCCCTATTTTCTATCCTCATTTATGGTGGCTTTAGCACACTCTCATATCATCTTATGTCTGTGCTACTATTTTGAAATGCTGAATGGTAATTTTGCATTCATTGAATAATCTTCCTATTCTACCAGTTGCACATATACACAAGATTTACATAAACTATAAATCCCACCATTACTTGCCTGAATAACCTTTTCACAACTTCTCATAATCAAGAGACCACAGTCTAAGATTCTTATAATGGCACGTGGGATCTGGGACTACCTCCCCCTTCAAAGCATTACTTCTGGGCTCACTTTCTTTCAGATTTTAAACTGTTAATGATCCCAACTGTTTATGGTTCCCTTGGTCACAAAATACTCTTTGAATATGTAGACTTCTCCCTACTCTATTTCCCTGGGATTTCCTTTGTCCTAGAACCCCATTCATTTCCTTTAAAATAAAGTCCTAGGGAGTTCTCCCTTACTAACAGAGACTGAAGTGCTCCTTCTCTGTGCCACCATCCTATTAAGCCTGTTATTGCTATTAAAACATTATATGATGTACCTGTGCCTGCTAAGATATGTGAAAAGCAGAAAAGTATTGCTCCTTCCCTTACAATAACAACATCAACAACAAAAAACAGAGGACAAAATTGAAGTTAGCAACTTTCTTTAAGACTAACAAAGAACTGAGATCTCAGAGCACTCAAATATCCACAAATGTTTAGAGACATGTTCTTGCAGAAAGAAACAGGATCTGAGCATGTGCTTATCTGAGAGAGACGCTCCTGAACACTGCAAAAGCTGGTAAGATTCAACTAGAAATTTATAATGCACTGCAAAGTCCAACTATGGGCTAGTGAGAGAGGAGGAAACACTTGATGCCTACCAACCTAGGGAGGATAGAACCTTCTTGCAGATCTTACACCAGGAGCTCTCAGAGAAGATTAGGGACAATTCTGGAGAAAGCTCACACTTTGTGGTGCCTGGGTTGGGAACAGCTACCTCTGCCTAAATCTGCCTAGACTTGTTTTCTTATTGGTCCTACCAAAAAAAAAAAAAAGGGGGGGGGTAACTTAATATGCAAAAGATGGATTAGAAAATCTTCAGCCTGAGGGCATGAACTGTTGTCAAATCACTCAAATTAATGTTGTTAAAAAATGAGGAGGAAACATTTAAGTATTCATTTCAGATATTTATATCTAAGGGAACACATGGTGTCAAAGTGAAAAGAAATTAGAATCTAAAGACTAAAATTGCAATTTAATTATAATTAGTTGTATGGTTTTTGGAGTTAATGCATCATAAAATAGAGCTTGCATTGATTGTGAGACTATGTTAAATTAGTAGGTGGTGGAACACATCTCATTATTTTGGCTATCAATAGCATAAATGAACCAATTTACCTGGGCAACTACTTCCATGAGGAGTAACTGAGAGCAAAGCAGTAGGACAAAATCTGTGCTTTTGTACTTTCTTTCATTCTTCCTTTAGCATAAGAAAGCATTTTTCCTGAATGTAGTGCTGCCCTACTATAGGGAGTTATCACGATTAACGTCCAGGATATTCAACACATCTAGGCAGTAGTTGCTGCAAAATTGGCAGTCTTACCTCAAACAAACTCTATTTTCACAGTCTAAATAATAACCATAGCAGATAAAAACTGAGATTAAGAGAGCAGAAAGGAATCTATATATATAAAACCCTTAGCAACCACTTGATCTGTTGACCATTTGACCAATTGCTATGATGTGTGCTGACCACCAGGGGGAAGACGCTTAACAAAGGAGCTGCTCCCTGGTGGTCAGTGTGCTCCCACAGTTGGAACTCTGCTCAGCTGACTGACAGGTGCCAGATGCCAGGCTCATGGCTGGCAAGTGCAGCTGTGATGGCGTGAACATTTCCTGCCTCTGCAGCAATGCTACCAAGCAGCAGCAGGGATCAGGCTGGCCGGGGCAGTCTGACATCCCCCGAGGGGTCCCATATTGGGACAGGGCACAGGCCAGGCTTAGGGACCCCACCAGTGCATGAATCCATGCACCGGGCCTCTAGTAACTACATATTTCTATTAGGATGTATAAGTAGCAGAATGGCTTTGGAACCAGTTACTTCAAGGATCAAAATCTGAACTTGCTTTAATTAAGCCTCTATTTCTGGCAAAAGGAATAATTAATATATCTGAAAATTAGTCTCCTCAATTGCAAAAAGGGAAATAATGCCTATATGAACAGTTGTTGTGAAGTTTAATATCATTATGTATGCTAGTCTTTAATTTAACCTAAGTGTTTCATAAAGAAAGTTGCTACCATTATTGTTATTATTAGAGTTGTTTTTATTTTGAAATAAAATAGCATAGACTTTATCTTTTTATGTTTCATTTGACTGAATGGATTCTCTACCTGAAATGCCTATAAACATATAATAAGAATACTAGTGCTGCTTTATTTAAATTTATTGTAATCTTTAAATTAGAAGAGGAAATTCACCTGTTTTGACTAGGGGAGCATTGTCCTAGGTGAATAGTTCACAATGTATCAAATGCTAAAGGACATTAAGAGTTATTTCAAAGAATAACTGTCTAAACTTGCAAATTACAGATGCAAGAGTTGATGGGCTTATAATGGACTTGCAGTACATGACATTTCATCAGGCATTCAATGAGCTAAATTTAGACCAGCAGCTAGCCTAATGGTACCATGGAGTCAAATAAAATCACTTCTGTGATGGCAACCTGCAAAATTCAAAGGCATTTGCAATGCTAATGAATTTGATTTATTAATCTTCTCCATTCAATATCTTATTAGGCTTTAAATGGTCAATATTTAGCATCACATTTCTGGAGAGAAAATGAATCCCTGTCATATACTAAATTTAAAATAAAAAGCTTGTAATTGGTGACTGGAATTGACCCCGTCTGCATTCAGTCATTATGGATGAATCAAATGCAGTATAGAGACCATTTTCTCTGCGATTAAATTCACTTGAGATGGGGACATTTTTAGATGTGTTTGTGTCTGTGAAATTCAGTACCTCATAAATATGGTCTGGTAAGAACAGGGCAATACTTAGGATGGAAAAGACTGTATATCTAGAGGCGTTACCAGGCATATACATATAAGCACAGACACTTCAATTAATTGCAGAGTACTGTGCAAAGACTTATTTGGACAAAATCAGCATGCAACTGAAAACCTTACATCCCAATTTTTTTTCTGAACATATAGAACTCTCTTTCCACCCCTTCCTCCTTCCTTTCTCTTTCATAGACTCCTTCTTCTCCACCCTCTCGTTTATAATATAAATAATATGTGAGAAAACAAAAACCAAAAACACAATCTCTGAGAAATTCTGTGAAGCAAGACTTGTAAATAAGAAGACCTGTTTGTTTATATTATAAAAGATTTGGTATTTGATATCACTTGTCTTCTTGCATGTTGTGTATATGTAAAACTAACTACTGTGTTTAAGTACTCAATCTTTGTCCCCATCCTTAAGTAAAACACTGTGAGCACAAACAATTTTAATCTAGGTGTTGAATAAATGAATTGGTAAAAATCAAAAGTCATATATTTTTTAAATTGTATATCTGAATCGCCCCACGACAGTAGATAAAACTGATTTCACTGGGTAGGTAAAGGAATAAAGATCAATATTTCTTAAAATTACTAGAAATAAAAAGTAAAACCTGAATTGTGATACTTACATAAAAATGTCATAATTATTTTGCTTTATGCTCATTCAGCAGCATAATTTATTTCCCTTTGAAAATCTAGGGGTTTCTCTCCACTGAAGTCTGAATGGCATATGACTTGCGGAGAACTCAGGTGACATTGTTTAGTGGTTTTGTTAGAATTCTGGATAGTGGAACACAGGCCTCTGTCTACTGTTCACTAACTTGCAGAAAGCTGCATGTATTATTGAGGCAGGCCAGGAAACACTTAGAGCAGGCCTGAGGGAGTAAGAAGTATTCTACAGAAGCCAGTCCATCTGATATAAGGTATTCTTTCTCCAGAATTCCAATATAATGGGACAGGCTGCCAGTCAACAAAGTGCCTGCATTGAGGCACCAGTGTAGCTCTGGTAGTACATACACGGGCTGAAAAGGTGCGTAGACTACTCAGGGCCCTTGCCAATGGCAATAGTGTGTCCATTATCTAAGTGGGAGTTGCATTAACTCTTTCCTTTTTTGTCTACTATTAAATACTTTTTGTATTGTCAGCACCAAAAATTAATCAGTAGAACTGTATCTCAGCTGATTTCAGGCAATAGTCTCCTATAAAGCTCAAATGGTTTCGAATTTGCCCAGTGGCAGGTGCTTGTGGATTGGCTGTTTTATCAGTTCAATACTATCATTCATCCATGAAAGTCACATATTTTCTGGCTCAACAAGATGTTCCAGATTTAGTTGGCACCTTCCTAGAGCCATTTCTCCAGACAACTTTCCTTCCTTTTGGTGAAAATGATCAGAAACCAGAATTTGGTTCCAAGGGTACCATTGCTTAAGAGGCATTGCTTCTGTGCATTTCATCGGATAGAGCGGAGAAATGTATTTAGTTTTGAATTACAAATCTTCTATATATATAAAAGGCTAAGCTACCATCTAACCTACCGGCCTATAGGTATGACACACACTGACCACCAGGAGGCAGATGCTCAACCCAGGAGCTGCAGAGCTGTTGTGACTTGGCAGCTGCGGTTCTTGGGTGACGCACCCCAGAACCAGAAAGGGGGGGCCCGATTCCTGATTCCTCGCAGGTCTATGTGATTCCACCCTTGGCTGTGGGTTATGTTGTTGCTGAGGCACTCGAGGCCCTGCATCTGATTTACTGCACACTTGCATTTGGGTTCCACAACCTGTACGACAGCAACTTTGCAGAATGCCCTCTCGCACTCTGGAACCCCTTGGGGAATGTTGATCCCCACAGGCCAGGCCGAAGGACCCCCACCTGCTAGAGGGACCCTGCTCACTCTGCAGATGCCCTTCGAACCCCGGCACAGTCCCAGTTGCGGCTGGCCCAGGAGGGACCACAGGAGGTTGGCTTCAGGCCATGTCAGGCCTGTCTCACCCAGTCCTGTTCGGCCAGCCAACTTCTAATTAAGTTATTTTCAATGTGCATGAATCCCTGCACTGGACCACTAGTGAATTTATAATTGCTGTTATAAAGTTTTAAGTATTTCTACTTAAGTTGTTGAAATAATGATTGCTTTCCTTTACTATTATATGAGGAGTCTAGATTTACCACACAATAAATGCATTACATACTATAACATATTATTAATACACAATACAATTATTGTGTAAAGTCAACTAGTTTTAGATTGTTCCCATCTAAGGAATTGAAATAAAATTATTTTATTCTATTGTCACTGAAAACTCCAAACTCTGTGATGGAGAGTGATATCTATTTTTTAATCTTTTTTTTTGGTATATATACAGATATGTGCATGCAACTGTTATCACAGTCAATTTTAGAACATTTTCATCACTTCAAAATGAAACCCCTTTCCCTTTAGCTATTTTTGTTCTCTTTCGATTTGAGGACACTTGCATGCTAACATCTAACTGTTCTAATTCTAAGGTGACAGATTCCAGCTATTATTTCTATAGCCCCTAAGAGATAAAAAGGTCTGCTCTAGTTTAAGATTTTTTAATATATCTGAATTAGCTCAGTCTCCAAAATTATGTACAATGTGTAATCTAAGTCATCTAACAATGGCTGTAAGTACATAGTAAGCGTATGGCTCATAATTGTGTGATTTTGGCTACATTAACCAGTTCTTCCTCTTATATAATTTCTAGTATTAGAAAAGCTCAGTGATTTTTCATAGTTAATTATTACTAACTAGAGGCCTGGTGCATGAATTTGTGCATGGGTGGGGTCCCTCAGCCTGTTCAGCAATCAGAGCAGCCAGCCCAGGGGAGGGACCATGGGAGGTTGACCGGCTGCTGGAGGTTGGCTCTGGGAGCACACTGACCACCAGGGGACACAGCTCCTGTGTTGAGCATCTGCCCCTTGGGGGTTAGTGCATGTCATAGCCACCAGTCGACTGGTTGTTTGGTCTCAACAGTCACTTAGGCTTTTATATATAGATTCTGATAGATCACATCCTGATATTCCAAACTTTTATCTTGCTACTTTTTTCTGAACTACAAATCTATTTTGTTTTACAACATTTTCTTATCAAATTTATATATAATACTATATTTTGCTATACCAAAGTTTTAGTATAGAAATGCAAATATAATTCATGTTTATTGTCTTAATTTAGGAATAGTCAATCTTTAATTTCCTGCAGAGAATTTTAATACCTAGTAATTTAGAATTGCATATTCATAGCAGAGAATAGTACAGGAAGAACAGACACTTGAGGCTTTGGCTAAAGTCTTCTTTGGACTGATTAATCCAAATACTGACTCTTTCTCTTCCCCTCTGTGTGTGTGTTTATATTATATAACACGTGTGTGTGTGTGTGTGTGTGTGTGTATTTATATTATGTAATATATGTGTATAACATGTGCAGTGCTGTCTTTGATTTAATTTTAAGTAAGCATAGTGCAGAATGTCAATATGTCATAGACATTTGGATAATTGTTAATATTCAGTATTGTAAAGTTCTATAAATTTAAACTTCCTAAATAGAATTAAGGACATTATAAAATATAAACAGGATATAACAATACAATTGGATCCCAAAGTTGAAAATGTATTAGATATTGTACTTCTAAATCATGACCCTCCAAAATTAAGTGAAAATGTTCTGATTATATAGGCCCTGATACAATTATTTCCCAAATACGTTAGTGTTTATGATTATAATGCACTACTTACATTATATTTAAATCAATGTACTATGTATCACATCACATTTATCAAAATTATGCCAATTTGATTTTAGTAACTATTGACCACGTAAGTGTCATTAGGTCCACCAGAACTTCACTCTGGAGAATGAAATAGAGTAGAGTAGTCCGACTTTCCCTGAGTTACCCAGGGGATGAGTGAATACCTAAAACTTAGGGAAAAAAGAGATGATAATTATCAGGAATGCATATCATTGTGTCTGTTACAACAGTCATACAATGAAATACAATTCACAACCATTCATATAAAACTCTTTACTCATTAACAATGATATTGAATGTTCATAGAAACAGAAATAATGGCATGTTGTATAGTTAAATGGCAAAATTCAGAGTATAAATTGATCTGTGTTATAGTGTAGTTTGATTCTCATATAGTAAGATAGATGAGATAGATAGATGGTAGAAAGATAGAAAGATAGATATATAGATTAGATAGATAGATAGATAGATAGGAAAAAAATAACAGAAAACTAGCTAGCTAGCTAGCTAGATAGATAGATAGATAGATAGATAGATAGAAGAATATAAAGAAAATATGCGCAAATTCACCTGCAGTGGGCTTATAGTCAAGTATAAGTCTTTCTTTTGATAATTTGTATTTTTTCTTCTTTTAAGAACAAACATAATATGACTGTCACACATGTAGAAATATAATTTCTTGTATGTCTCCACTTTGAAAATATTAAACTATTAGCAATGCTAAACATTCTTTGAGCAAATTTGTTTTCATGCAGTACTTAAAATTAGAATGCTATTTTCCTTGTAATAAACTCTAATCCTGTTACTCTTTTATTTTAAACATTTGTACCTTTGGAAAATATTTAAATTATTCTCAACACTCTGCTTACTAATATCCTACAATTTAGTGACTGTTAGTCAAATAAGTATCTGAAATTTTAACAGCATAAGATTTCTTTAGAGGAACCAAAGTTTGAGGCCCAAAGAAAAGTAATGAACCATTGATCACAGGGTATTTTTTAAATTCCATTGCCTGGATGAACATGCAAAGGTCCCTTTTCCCCATGTTGGATGATGCGGTGATTACATGTAATGGGCCCTTGGAAAGTCCTTGCTGAGCATTTTAGAAAAGATTAGATGCCAAATTCAGTGAAGTTGAATTGAAAAGGATATGTACACCACAAGCAAGGATTTAAACTATTTTTTTCTTTTTCATCTCACTTTGTTTTTGTTGCTTTTAGATGGGATTAAAATTATAGCAGTTAAAAGTCAGCGCTATTGAAATAAATATAGTATATTATAGTATATTATCCACTGTATGAATCTAAGATGTTGCCTTAATTTCTACAGTAATTTTGCAAAGCTCAAATGTGAAACAGAAAAAAACAAACATATTAGTAAGAGGAAAATCTGTTCTAATTTTTAAGGATAATTTGCATGTGTCTACAAATTATCAAACCTCTCTATATGCTACAACAATTATTAAAAGGAAGCTATCTATAATAAAAACAAAATACGCAAATCGACAAAACAGCAGAAGACAGTTCGGACGACCTTCCAGACGACCACACTATGACACCCGCTGGCGCCAGGCCAGCCAAGGCAGGTGTGATGAGATTGGTCGGGGGCCTGGCCATCGCCCCATGATTGCTCTGCAGAGGGAGGCCTAGGCCACCGGTCGGTGGGGTGATCAATCAATTGGGGGGCTCCACAATAGCCCCAAAGAGGGAGGCCGAGGCCACTGACCAGAGGGCTGTGGTGGGTGGGCAGGGCTACCTCTTTGAGGTGATGGGTCACGGGGCTCCTAGACTGTGAGAGGGCACAGGCAGAGCGGAGGCTCCTCCCACCCCCACCTAGTCCACGAATTTTATGTGCTGGGCCTCTAGTAAACAATAAAGAATTAGAAAAAGAAGGCAATCTAATTTAATGGCATGTTTAGTGAAATATTAAGTTTGCTTTAGCCAGAGGAATGGCCATTGGATTGCAGAGAGAGTCCTAAAGAATTCTTCTTCTTTTTCTTCTTCTTTTTTTTTTTTTTTTTTTTACATGTGAAGTTTTCCTATACATATTACAACCGAATTCGGATCGTGTTAGGGTTGGTTAATGCCATCAAAGTACCACATCTGGTAGTATCATCTATACACTTATGAGCCATCCTAAATGGAAAAGTAGAATAGTATTGAAAGAATGTAAACTGAGTTTATTTTGTATGTTACTTTTATAAGGTAAATAGTGATAACTTTGACTATAGACTAAATCAGTTATTTGTTTATCCAGAGAAATATTCCAAATTCATTGCAATCTCAGTGTAGATTGGGAATACATTAATAATTAAGAAATGTGAGGAGAGATAGAGAAAGTTTTACTCACAGATGATGTAGCCACTGTAACAGCCAACAAGCAATGAAGGATTTCTCTTAAACAGGAGATTTCAAATTGGAGTATATGTTCAGGGAAATTTATTGGAGCACAGGAGGAAATTATTAGGCATCTTACTTATACACTGATATAGTACTGAAAATACTTACCTATAACCAATATTGAAATTGTTAGTAATATATTTGTAAATATGTGTCTAAACATACATATGTTCAAATTTTTATTTGCTAATAAGACCAGGATCACATTGGTTTTGTTGATGTGCTGCTGCAGCAACACAGGACCAAGTTGTCTTGAGACTACTTATTTGAGCAATGGAACAGGACAAAAGGTTTCTATTTCAGTGTCCTAAAGTTCCTTTCAATCATGCTTTTTAAGCTACTCATGCACTACAATGCATCTCTCACTGCCATATGTAAAAGCAGGACTTTATTGCAGGCATGTTGTTGAACACACTAGAATAAAGCCCTTCTCCTGAACTTAAATGATCCACAGAATTCTGGATCAGCAAAAACAAATAACAAACAAAAAAATATCCAAAACAACAGCAAAATATAAGATGATAAAAATTGATAAATAATTTTGATTAAAAAATAAAATAAGTTTTGAAGAGAATAGGATATGGTGGTGATTAACAAATAGCATATGATTGGTTTCTTTCCTTTTCCTGCAATTTAACATTTAAAATTCATGCTAATGGAGCATGGTGGTCAGCTGTGCCAGCTGACTGAAAAGGCGGTGAACAACAGTGGATGGCATGGGATGTAGAAGGGATCAGTGAGGAGCCCGGAGTTGGAAGAAGAGGCTGTACAAGCACTCAAAAGTATTTCTCAGGTCTCACCCAGCTAAAGATATTACCAATGCTCTTGTATAGAATTATCAGCATTTTGATATATATTCATTATTAAAGATACTAGAGGCCTGGTGCATGAAATTCGTGCATGGCTAGGGTCCCTAGGCCTGGCCGGTGATCAGGGCTGATCGAGGCCTGAAGGCCCCAGCGGGGTTGGGAGAGGAGGTGAAGGTAACTGAGCCAGGCAAGGAAGGAACAGATGCTGGACACCAACGCCACCATCGTTGGCACCCCGCCACCAAGAGGTTTCCTGCTTCCCTGCCTCCTCCTGCCTTCACCTCCACGCTGCCACTGTGGTGGGTGGGCAGTGGGCCAATCTGAGCCAGTCAGTGGAGGTGGAGGGGAGGGACCACGGGAGGTTGGCTGGCCAGGGGAGGTTGGCTGTGAGAGCACACTGTCCACCAGGGGGCAGCTCCTGCATTGAGCCTCTGCCCCCTGCTGGTCAGTGCGCATCATAGCGACCAGTCGTTCCAGTTGTTCCGGTCGTTCTGGTCATTCCAGTCACTTAGGCATATATATATATATATATATATATATATATATATTAATTTATATAAAACATATATATATGTTTTATATAAATTAATATATGATATTTATCATATATCAAAATGGGCTATATTTACAAAATATAAATATACATATATATTTGTATTTATACCTTTAGAAAAAGCAATCCCATGCATGCTGTCTGTACAGCTCCCACTCAGCTGCTTAAAAATAAGCCCTGGTCCTGGAACACTTCCTTATCAAGAGATAAAGAGCCCATATTACCTGTGGGCTTATCACTTTGTGTGGGTATATCTTGTTTCAGGCTCAATGAGTACTCTTTTTACTTTACTTAAAACATATGCATCATATATCCCACTGTTATATCTGTCCTCCACAGGAAGGAAACAGAATCTTTCCACTGAAGCACAGAGTAGCTCATGTAGGCCAATTGCCCTTCATTGACCATTAAGAAAGACCTGTGGCCATGGGGAACCAGTGCCCACTGCTGAAGCTGATTTTCCTTTGTTTCTTCTCTATATGACAAAAGTGTTATTCCATCAAGTGTTCGATTGTGTTGTTTCCCTTGGTAACTCTGATACCAAGATGCACTAAGTAGGACTTCTACTGCTGATGGTTGGCAGAGTGATTATTTTTGTTATCCTCCATGTAGTAGTTTTCTAGTGTGACATACTAAATCCCTTTTTTTTACTGGAAGTTATTGAGCATTATTTCTTCAAATATCTTTCCACTACTTTCTTTCCTTTCTTTAGAATTCCATTATAATAGCAAATTGCCAGAAATAAATTTTATTTTACAGAGTACTTAATGATGGCCACTGGTCTCTGAAGGTCTATTCATTTATTTCATTCTTTAAACTTTCTGTTCTAAGATTAAGTAAATTGATCTATCTTCAAGTTTTCGGATTAATTTTTTTAACTGGGTCAAATGTGCTGTTGAGCCCTCTATTTTTTCTTTAAATATTTGTACATTTCAATTCTAGAATTTTTATCTAGTTCTTTTTAATAATTTCTATCTTTTTAGTGATATCCTCTCACCAAATCATTCTCACCATGTCCTTTATTTCTTTTGAGATGATTTCTATATTTTTTTGGACATAATTAAAATAAATGATTTAAAGTCTTTGTCTGGTACATTCTATGTTTGGCCTTTTACAGAAAGAGTTTCTGTCGATTGTTTTTATTTCTATGTATGAGCATACTTTCTTATTAATTCCAAGCCCATAATTTTTTGTTGAAAATTGAACATGTTAAATAATGTAATGTAACTCTGGAAATCAAATTCTTTTTTCCAGGGTTTGTTGTTGCTAGTAATGGTGTTTGTTTGTTTAGTGATTTTTCTGAAATAACTTTAAAGTTTGCATGTTTGTCATGTATTGAAGACTCTTATTGGTTAACATCGTGGCCAGTTAATTGTTGGTCACATATTTCTAGGAATCATTAATCTCTCAATTTAGCCAAAATGTTCTTTGTGCATCATAGATGTGGCTTCAACACTCAACATGGAAGTTGGTACCACTTCTTCAGGTTGGCTTCCATTGAGCCTCAAGATCAACTATAGATGAAAGATTAGCACCTTCTGACATTAGCACCTTCTCAGGTCTTTTCTGCTTACCTCTTATCTACTACTTTGGACAGCTCAAAATAAACATTTGCCTCTAATTGTTTTTGACAAATGTTCCTAGAGAAAAGGCTTTGCACTGGATGAGCTCTGAGGCAGGTCAAATAAAACATCTAGCAAATAGAGTCTTTAGGGGAATCCCAGACAAGTCAAATAATAACACTTTTCTTGGAATGAGTTTTTGTAGGAGCTCCAGCATTTTTCTGCCCTCTCCTGTGGCTGACAGGTGACTTGATTTCACCACGATTGCTGCTGTTGGTTTTCAAGATACCACAGAGTTGGAGAGAGGAAGGTGAAAATAACATATGTAAAAATGCTATCAGGCTTACTGTTTTTACTGAAATTTAGACATATTTACTTGAATAAACACTTCTCAGATTGCTGCATTTTATGGCTGTACAGAATTTAAAAATGTTGCTTATGATCATTTTCTCAAGTTTCTTTTCTGCTGTTATATTGGAGATAATTTTTGGAAGTCTTTACTTTGCCATTTTCACTGACATCACCAGCTCCCCTCAATTTAAACTATATGACCTTACCCGTGTCATAATATAGTTTTCAAAAAAGTGTATTTTTCAAAAAAAGGTGGTTATCATTTTAATATAAACACATTATCAAAATTTTTCTTAACTCATTAATGAGGTAATAAATAGGATGATAAATATGATTCAAAGATTCATTAAGAGTCTAAGTATCTATGTTAAAACAGTAAAGGTATATAGAAATTAGTTTGCTAATAGGTGGAAAAATGGTTTATTCCCTATAGGGAAATAAACCATACATTTGTGGTTATTCTCTCTATAGGACAAAATCATTTGCATCTTTGATAGAAAAAATATTATATATACAAGCTGGCATGCAACTGTACAGAGTGTGTGTCTTAATCAAGTGTGCATAATAAGCCAAACAAAGGCTCATCAGTTAGAACATTAAATAATCCTTGGAAGACCTGTTACATAGTTATCTACTATAGCAGTTGAAGAATCTGCCCCTCTCATTTTGCCTTATTTGTTGATTTTTGGTAACTTAAAATCTATTAACTTTTGATATTCTGGTTATTTATTGTTTCAAAATAAGTCATTTCAAAACTTAGGGTTTTAAAATTATGCCTGTTACTTTACTGATTACTTTGTACTTTAGGTGGGGCTTGGTGTTGTTTCATGGAGCATCAGCAGGGGAAACTCCCATGAAGGCTGGAGAATCTGTATCCAAGACGATCCATTTCTCACATGGCTGGCAAGTTTAGACTGGCTTTTAACAAGAAGCTGAGCTAAAGGTTGGTTTCCTCATGTGTGTTGAATTTCTCAATAAATAAAGGAGATTCAGATAAAGGCTCTATCCTATTATATGGTCTAATTTCAGTCACATAGGATCTCTATTTTCTGATTCTATTTAGTTGTAATGAGAAGGGAGA
Source organism: Myotis nattereri (assembly GCF_964212035.1). NCBI lineage: Eukaryota > Metazoa > Chordata > Mammalia > Chiroptera > Vespertilionidae > Myotis > Myotis nattereri. Next base: position 36,455,610 of record NC_138076.1, on the reverse strand, counting down.
ACTCTCCCCATTCAAGGAGAGAAGACATAGATTCTACCACTTGATGGAACAGTGGAAAGTTTCTGAAAGTATATGAGCAATGACAAATAAAGTTAAAGACATTTTGAAAAATATACTCTTTCACAATCCAAGTGAGTTTTTTAGGTTGCTTTTTTTTTTTTTTTTTTTTTTTTTTTTTTTTTTTTTAGTTTTCTACTTATGTGCCACTAAGTGCATTTACTTCCTGAACATGCAACAATGATTAAGTTTTCCTTTTTAATAAAAATGTAGTAAAATAAGTTGAACCAACTATTTCAAGAAAGTCAGAAGTAAAAAAACCCTAAAAGTGTCACCTAAATAGTTGGGGTGATTTTCAAATTTGTGGCTTTAATAAAATAAGAGTGAAATAGGTATGAAGAACAGATCCTACCATTTTAATTTATTAATACAATATTAGAACCATTTCTTTATAATTACACCAAAATAATACATTCAGTGATGTAGGTATTAAAAAGGTACATGGTAAGACTATTCCACTGGTCACAGTTTATTTTTAAACTAATACGGCAAAAGAAAACTACTAAAAAGTAAAAATTACTGTGAATGACCTAACTGGTGTATGCTGTTGATTCATCATTAACTTATTGAAATGCTCTTCCTTGTTCCCTATTAACTCATCAGTATGGTGATGTAGTTTGGTGTCACAGTGACCCACACCCAGGTCTTGGGAATGTGTTTGTTCCTATTATGTCCTACCATTAACATTTGGAGAACACGGTTTAATTATTCATGTATTAATTAGTAGAACTTTTAGTTCCCACCTTTTGTAACTAGAGGAAATCAGCAGCAATGACTGTTGGTTGTTTAATTTAATCTTCTCTGAGAGATCTTAGAGGCAGTTCTATGAGTTTTAAAAACTTTCCACACAATTTCATCTGCTCTGGCTTCTTCATCGAGTTCCTTTAAGTCTGCCTCTACTATAAACTTGTATGAGTTCTCCGAGTACTGAAGTTCATGAAACACAATAGCATTGCATCTGAGATAGGGGAAAGACACATTGACCTGATTCCAAATTCATGTCTCATTTGTCCCTATAAACCTGACTATAATAGACTATAAAAGGTTTTATTTGTGTTGTTTAATTGCTTTTTATTAAAGTAGTTTGTTTTTCTTTTGATCCTAATACCACTGTGGTTTATTTTATTAGTCAGTTTGATTGGCCATGAGGTACCAGGTTAAACATTATTTCTGGGTAGGTTTGTGGAGGTGTTCCTAGATTAGACTAGCATTTAAATCAGGGGACTCAGTAGATTTCCATGTGCAATGTGGGTGTACATCATCTAATCACTCCATGGAGAGCCTGAACCGAACAAAAGACAGAAAAAATGATTTTATTTTTATTTATTTGTTTTATTGCTTCCTGCGTGCCTGCTTGAGTTAGGACATCTCATTTTATCTTCTCTGGTCCTCGAAGTTGGATGTAAACAATTGGTTTCCCTGGTTCTTAGGCTTTGGGAAAGAATTGCATCACCGTCTTCTCCGATCTCCATCTTGCAGACAGCAGTTTGTGGGACTTCTCAGTCTCAGAAGTTTGTGAGTGAATTTTCTGGAAACCCTAACACAGCCACTCTCGCTAGAGAGCTCTTGCAAAAGTAGTCTATCATGATGGGCCATCAAAAGCCATTTCATCAGTCATTATTCTCTCTCTTCCACTCTCTCTCTCTCTCTCTGCTTCCCTTTCCCACTCCCTGTATCTAACGCTTTTGTACATATATCCCTCTCTTTCTTCCCCCAAATCCTGTAAAACTTCTAGGAATTCATGAGCAACTCATGCAATATATGCCAGAGACATGAACAGTTACTAGTCACACAAACATTCAAACTGAATCTTGGTTTGAGCTCAGCTGGCACACTTTCTACAATTGTCAGAATGTAGAGGGTGAGCTGAAATTAAAGAATCATTCTTTTGAATGAGGTGCTTCTTTAGGACTGTTTGAATCTATCAAATGACAAACTCGGAGATTGTAATGACAAGTTCTCTTTAAAATATCAGAGGAGCATGCATAATTTTAACTCAAAATGAAATTCAAAGATGCTGAACACATTATCCCTCTGTGTCTACTGCAGATTTAATTCTTCAGAGGCTCCTCTCTGATCAAAGGAAGACACACTGCATTTTATCTCTTACATAGTGAAAATATGTATGTTCTTCCAAATGTGTGATTCCCTTTTGATTTGTTTCTTAAAATTTATAGAACTTCTTATAAAAACAAGACTCAATATAGGAAAGTGTAACTGGAATAGGAAATCGGTCTCAAGAAATAAGATTTCTAGTTTCAGAATTTCCAATTGTGACCCCCAAATGCAGGTAAGATATTTAAAACCTCTCTTAGTAAAAAATCCTGATCATAAAATGAGTGAGTTGAAAGAATTTCAAATTAAGTTAATAGCCCTTTGTATTTTAGCATGTGTTCTAAAACAGAACGGTTCATGGACCAGGCACATGGAGACTCACATGGTTACTCATATGGTTCTTTACCTGTGGCTTTCTTAGAGAGGCCTTCTCTCTCAATTTACAGTTCTTGTGAAAATAAGAAACATGCATTTATCTATAACCTGATTTTATTTTTGGTCTTCATTGAGCTGTTAATAGGAATCACATCTATTTTGTGCATTAGTGCAGCCCCTAATACAGAGTAGGTGAGTAGGCACTTAACAAATATATGTAAATTGAATAAATAAATAACACATCAACATATATTACAGTACCATTACATATCTAGTGTTATACTTCAGAATTGTGCTTTGGGAGAGACACTGCTCCAGGAGGTCTTGTGCTCTTATCCATCTTCTGCCTATGCCAGGAATGCAATGTCCTGACCTCCTGTTACCCCAGCCATTTCTCAGAATTGTGTTTACACTAAAACCAGCTTGAATTAAAGCACATCTTCATGGCAGCACACACTCACAACAATATGATTTAGATAAAAATATGCCCTTTTTAACAATTAAGACATTGCTAGAAATGCAGCAAAGCAGGCTAGCAGAGTTCAGGTTAACAGGGAAAGATTAGAAAAGCTTAACTGACCCCGTCTATGTTTTCCTACCATAATAGTCTTTTACCATCACTGCATTTTATAAGAGAGAAGGAGAAAATAGTCTAAATGACTCACCCACGCTGATGTATCTAATATGTGACACAACAGTGTTTTGAACGCAGACAAACTGTCTATAGTACCAGTGCAGTCAATCTCCCCACTGTATTGTCTCGAGCTACATTACATTCTCCAATTACAAATATAGAAAGTGGGTATCTACCTGCACAGCGGGCGTGGCTCAGTGGTTGAGCATCAAGCTATGAACCAGGAGGTCACAGTTTGATTTCCAGTCAGGGCACATGCCCGGTTTGCAGGCTCAATCCCCAGTAGGGAGCGTGTAGGAGGCAGCTGAGGGATGATTCTCATTGATGCTTCATTCTCTCTCCCTCTTCCTTCCTCTCTGAAATCAATAAAAATATATTTTTTAAAAAGAAAATGGGTATCCGGGGCATTGTTAACCTAGGAGTTATTAACAATATCAGTTCAATACTATTTGGTGCTTTCATTCTGTGAAAATAGCCGATGAATTGAGGTTCTTATTTAAAAATCAAAATAAGTATCTTTTTGTATAATCTAACATTTCTGTTACAATATTAAGTGACATATTTCATAATTAAGCTCAGATTTATAAATAATACATGCACACATTTTAATTTATAATAACAGCTTAAATATAAATGAAACATGCAATAATAAGAAATTTTATAAATCATGAAGCATTAATATAAATGTTATGTCATCTTTAAGAATGAAGTTGAAGAACTGCCACTCAGCATGAGAGAATGGTTTTCATTTAAGTTTTTATATACAGAAAGAGCTTCTATATGAAACCAGCAAAGGGAAAAGTCCAAAGTAGTTATGCTAATATGTTGCTAGTATTTCTAAGTGGTAGGGAATGCTTACCACTCATTCAAGCATTGATTGAATGCATCTATCAATTCAAATGATTTTCTTATAATGAGGTAATATTTAATCATTAAAATGTTAATATTGTGAAAATTTATGAATATTATAACATTTTAAAAAGAAAGAATATATATATAATTTCAGAGAGGAAGGGAGGGAGAAACAGAGAGAGAAACATCAATGATGAGAGAAAATCATTGACTGGTGGCCTCCTGCACGCCCCCCACTTGGGATCAAGCCCACAAGCAGAGCATATGCCTTTGACTGGAATCAAACCTGGGATCCTTCTGTCCGCAGGCCAAGTCTCTATCCATTGAGCCAAACCAGCTAGGGTGAACTGTATATTTATAATGACAGAGATGACCTCAGTGTGTGTGTGTGTTGCAGGGGAGGGCTTAGGAAGCCCCTCAACGTTTGTTCTGAGTAGTGATATCCAGAGCAAGTGGTTACAACATTCAATATGTGTACCCTCTATTCTGAGCAAAATTCTAATGAGGGATGCTTAAATAGAATATCCTGTTTTCAGGGGAGAAAATATAGAATGGATGAAGAAATAAGGTAGAAAAAGTGAAAAGAGTCATACCCAGCTTGTGTTTGCCTAATCTTGAACTCCATGCCTAGACAATGGAGTTCCTATGTAATTTTCTTCTGGTAACATTAAGTTTGGAAACACTAATAATTACAATGAAGTATTATTTAAGTTTCCTTATTTTATTTAATTAAAAAGGGTATTTTTGACTTTTGATATTGTTTTGTCTCAAGCTGGATAACTGGTTAAAAGACATTTAAAAACAGTAAGATTTCACATCCCTATAAATAAATACATATATTATATTGGTTTTGGTGCCTGCATATATTTTGGTATTTAGTTTTCTCCTGTGTTTGCAAAAGAACTGAAGGCACTGTTAGAAATCCATTGTGCAAATATTTATGCTTTGTGAGAGATATCATATGTTTTCTCCCAAAGTTTAGGTTAATATTAGTACCATGGCTTTTTCCCTTCACTGGTAAAACATTTTGGTTGGAATTTGAAAATTTTTAATAAATCCTTTTACATTTTGGTGATTGTCTTAACGTACCAGTGGAATAGGTCATAATACAGAAATGGAAACAAAGAAGGCAGCAACACAGTTCATCTAAAAAGTTTTGCTTGGCTATCAAATTTATAATCCTGTAAGAGAATGTATCCTAGGGACTTGGGAGAAATATTTCCACAGAATGTGTTTACATTCTGTGGAAATAGATCAAGGCTTCTTTATCCACAAACAGTTGCTTTTTATAATTATAAAGGTTAACATCATTTTTCAGGATGGAGCTTATAAGCATATTTGACTTGTGAATTGCACCTGAATTCACATTGGAGTCTACTCTGGCTATGTCAACAAGAACAAAAGCTATACTTTTTAAGGAAAAAAACAAACAAACACATACTTTATCTAAAGCTCAACACTGTATGTTGTTTTATGTTTGTCCCTTTTGCAAAAACAATTGAGCTTAATTATTTTTATTTAGTATCAGTGCTTTTATTATAAACTATTAATTCTTAGGATAAAGTATTTTTTAAGTTCTTACTGTACAACACATAGCACTGTGACATGCATAATTTTGTGAACTGTTTTTGATGACAAAGCTAACTGACTTTATCTTTAATAAGCACATTTTATCTTTTTATTTAAATAATGATATTTAAAGGCAATTATGGAAAAGACTATTCCTCAATTAATTGGTAGATATTTATATTTGCTTTAAAAATATCATACCTAAGAGGAAATATCATCATATAGAATGAAGAAAAATAATTAAAGAGAAATCAGGTGTTTTACCTAATTTTTAAACTCTTCATTTGTCTATTAATTTTTTTTCTTATGTGCAAACTAAATAGAAATTTCAAATATCTTTTCATTTATTTGTTCTTATGTCCGTTCTTTAATCACCTATTGTTTATCACTCCCCCAAACATTTATTGAAAACATATTGTGTGCATTGTTCTGCATTATACACTACATTTGACATAATCAACTTAATACATTATGCATTATAATGACCTGATGTCTTTATTTTTCTCATTTATTGATTGATTGAGAGGAAGGGGAATGGAAGAGAGAGAAAAAAGCATACATTAATTTGTTGTTCTACTTATTTATGTATTCAGTGGATGATTCTTCTATGTGCCCTGCCTGGGTTCTAACCCTCAACCTATTCGCCTGGGGATGGTGCTCTAACCAACTGTGCTACCTGGCCAGTGCTGACTTGATGCCTATAGATGTCGTACCTGAGTCTACATCTATAGGGTGGTGAGGACGGAAGAAACATGCTATTTTAGACATTATTCTCTGCATGTCCATTGATTTAATTTTATGTTTTCGAGTTAATACAATTCTGAAAATAATGAAAACCTAGTTTGGGCAGTAGTATGCTATTTTAATGAAATATATATGGCATACCTGACCCAAAAATACTAGGTAGAGATAAGATGTAATCCGTACCTGACCAGACTACATATTTTTATATTAATTGATAGACATTTTCATTATGTTGAGTGCCTTGGATGGAATTGACTTAATTTTGAATCAAGGAAACTTTTCAGAACCTTGAAATATAGGCTACAAATGACTTTGTCAATAGCAATTGTTCAAATTATGCAGTGTCACCACCAATTAGCACTTTCTCCATGTAGTGAAGATCTGAGATAAATCTTACTTTCTTTTGTGCTTTCCCTGGAGTGCTGTATACATATTCTTTAAACAACGGCATGTGTAAACAAACAAACAAACAAACAAATACATTTATGTTCTCCAAAAATGACTAAGGGATCTTTGAGAGGATTCAGGGAGCCTCTAAGAATATTAAAAAAAAAAAAAAATCAAGTAACCATGCATTTCTCAAGGTATATGAAGTCTAAGGTGGTATCATGTAATATTGCCATTGTTGAAGATAAAGGTTGTTAAGCATAGACAACTTATTACAGTTTAAACTTTTGTTATCTGATGCTATAAATCAAGTTTTTTAAAAAAATTATACAAAATAACTTTTTCTCAAAACTTGAGCTTCAACTTCAGCCAAATGCTTTTTTAAAGAACTATTATATATATAATAATTTGCCTTTCATTAATACCTTTAAAGATTTAAATAAAGGGGCATTCTTTAGTAGTTTATATTTTCCATCTTTACTCATTTATTAATAGTAAATTAACCATAACAGAATTTTTGTTAACAATAAACTCTTTTAAAAAATTATATGAGATAAAAAAATTTGGAAATGATGATATCCATCTACATATTAAATATATATTGATGACTTGAACGTCACTAAATATTAGAATTTTGCTCTTCATAAGACATTGATAAGGATATGAAAAGGCAATGTGTGTACTAGGAGAAATTTCACAAACAAAATATCTGATAAAGGGCTTTTTAAAAAATAGAATACTAGTGGCCCGCTGCACGAAATTCGTGCATAGAGGGTGGTGTCCCTCAGCCCAGCCTGCACCGTCTCCAATCTGGGACCCCTTGAAGGATGTCCTACTGTTGGTTTAGAGGGATCGGGCCTAAACTGGAGTTGGACATCCCTCTCACAATCTGGGACTGCTGGCTCCTAACCACTCATCTTACTGCCTGCCTGCCTGCCTGATTGCCACTAACCACTCTGACTGCCGGCCTGCTTGCCCCCAACTGACCCTCGCCTCCAGCCTGCTCACTCCCAAAAGCCCCCCGCCAGCCTAATCACCCCCAACTGCCCCCCGTGCCAGTGTGCTTGCCCCAAACTGTCCCCCCTCATGGCCTGCTCGCCCCCAACTTCTCCCCCTGCTTTCCTGCTTGTCCCCATCTTCCCTCCCCCACTGGCCTGCTTGCCCCCAACTGCCCCCCTGCTGGCCTTCTCATTCCAAATTGCCCCCACAGCTGTCCTGAACACCTCCAACTGACCCCCACTGATGGCCTGCTCACACCAACAGGCCCCACTACTGGTCTGCTTACCCCTAATGGCCCCACCCCCCATCAGCCTGATCACCCACAACTGCCCTCCTCTCTTGGCCTCTAACCACCTCTGCCTTGGCCACGCCTTCATGGCTTTGTCCAGAAGAACATCTGGAAGGTCTCCTGGAAGGTCTCCCAGTCTAATTAGCATATTATGCTTTTATTAGTATAGATAGAGGCCTTGTGAACAGGTGGGGCCGGTTGGTTTGCCCTGAAGGGTGTCCCAGATCAGGGTGGAGGTCCCGCTGGGGTGCCTGGCCAACCTGGTGAGGGGCTGAAGGCCGTTTTCAGGCTGGCCACACCCCCTTTAGGGTGGGGTTCCCCACTGGGGTGCCTGGCCAGCCTGAGTAGGGGCTGATGGCTGTTTGCAGGTTGCCCACAGCCTCTTCAGGGTGGGGTGGTCCCGCTAGGGTTCCTGGCCAGCCTGGGTGAGGGGCTGATGGACGTTTTCAGGCTGGCCATGCCCCCTGGCAACCCAAGCTTCCAGCCTCTCCTTTTTTTCATTGTTTTTTTTTCAGCGCCTCCTTGAGCGGAGGCCATGGTGGGATGGAAGCAGGTATCTGGGATTTATTTATCTTCTATAATTGAAACTTTGTAGCCTTGAGCAGAGACCAGGGCTGGCAAAGGCAGGCGGGAAGCTTGGCATCCTCCATCGCTAGGGGCACCAAGCCTCCTGTTGCTCCAGCTCCGTGACCACCTCCATCTTAGTTGGGTTAATTTGCATACTTGCTCCTGATTGGCTGGTGGGTGTAGCAGAGTGATGGTTAATTTGCATGTTTCTCTTTTATTAGTGTAGATATAAAGAATTTGCCCATATCTAATACAAAGAAAGCAAATAATTCAATAAATATAAATTAGTAGCAGATTAAAATACTTCCTCAAAGATATTTGAATGACCTCGTAGCAAATGAAAATAATGTTCTGGGATTATAGAGATTTTTATGTATCTTTATATACACACACTTATGAAACCAAAAGTGAACGCTGCGGTATGGATTGCAGTAATGGTATAATGAAACAGAAATGGGAGAATGTTAACAGTTGTCCAAGGTTGATGATGGTTCAATAGGGGATTAGTTAGACTATTCTGTTTATTTTGTATGTTTTTGAAAACTTTCATGATACAAAGATAAAAAAATAACAAAAACCAGCATCAAGAAAAAACCACATATTTCTTGATTATTTTCACAAAAACATGCAATCTTATATTTTAAACCACTTCTTTGGAAAAAACAATGGCTTAATTTTGCTCTCTCTCCAGCAAGAAATTACACATATGAATTATATATAATATATGTATAAATAAATTGTATAATTTATAAGAAAGCATATTTAAATAATTAAACTAATATATTTTAATAATATATAATTAAATGGGATATATTTTATTACACATCATAATTAAATGTTTCTGTTATTTTAAACAAATGCAAATCTCTCTATCAAAACACTTCACCACTCTTTCACTTTCAAATCAATTCAAGACATTAAGAAAATTTTTTCCTCTACCCCAACTCAATTCCCAATACTAAAGTTTTGTTTAGATTCTTTTGAGGTTTTTCTTGCAGAGTGTTTCCAGAAAGAGAGAAAGAAAGACCACCTTACTTACTACTTACATAGTAAATTCCATTTATTTTATTTATAATTTATTTTATATTTACATATAATATAGAAATATCTATACAGAAATATTATAAATAATTTAAAATAGTTGTATTTCCATTATACCTTTTTGTAAATAAACTCAAACTATTACATTCACCAAAATCATTTACTAATTTTATCTTATTTGTGTGTAATTTGGAATCTTACCCCTCTATAAACATTCACTTTGCATTAGAGGCTTTTAATATTTATAATATCTTTATTATATAAAACAAATGTTTTCTAATTTAATAATTTAATTGTTTATTGGTGTTTTTAAAATTTTAATTTGATTTTTTTAAAACACGTTTTATATTGTAAAAAATTTAAAAAGAAAAAATATATATAAGAAATTATGCTGGTGAAAATTGTGTGAGCTTTGCTGTGAAAATTTTATCCACAGTCTAAGTTTCATCATTGTCTTAAAATTTACGAGAAAATTGATTGACAACAAAGAATTAACAAATTACCTTGATTATTATTGAATATGATAGAAGGCACACAGATACTCTTAACTGTCCAATGAATAGGTTCATTAGATGTACAAGAGTTATGAAAAATCATAAGTATGAAGAGAAATAATACTTAAGTATTATAGTACAGTGTACTTGAATAATATATATATATATATATATATATATATATATATATATATATATATATTTCATTTTAGTAATATGTGAAGTAGATATTCAGTGGCCATTTATCCTTGTAGCATGATGCTCTTATGTAAAGAAAAAATAAAGACTTTTCTTGGCACTGTTTATGCCTTATATAAATCATGTCACAATTAAATATGTTTTGAGATCCTCTGTTGGAAAGATTTTATATGAAAATAAATGGTTTTATTTACAACTTCAAAAGCAATTTTCACTGATGAGACTCTTTAAATTTATATCTGTGCCTACATACTGCACTTGGGAACTTCAAAATTGCATTTATAGACATTGCAATTATATAAAAATAGAAGTCAATAGAAAATAACATTAATTAAATTTCCCAACAGTGTAAATACATTGTATCCACATTTGTGTACATCATTTTAGTTTCTTGAAAATGAGAGGTTTAGAATTTTCTGTTAAGAGAGTGAAAACATATCTATATTATTATAAGAAAAATATAATTTATTTTTATATTATAATAAACCATTTAACTTGAAAAGTTCTAATAGTTTTGAACACCAATTTTTCAAAATTGCAATTTATATATCCATGTTTGCTTTTATCTTCACAAAGGAAAAGTTAGGACAATAATTTATTTTTATAATATCTCTATCTCTCTATCTCTATCTCTATCTCTATCTCTATCTCTATCTCTATCTCTATCTCTATCTCTCTCTCTCTCTCTCTCTCTCTCTCTCTCTCTCTCTCTCTCTGTCTCTGTCTCTATCTATCTCTATATCTATAAGCCTAATATGCAAAGTGTCCCCTCAGGAGTTCAACCGACCAGGAGTTCAATCACTTGCTATGACGTGTGCTGACCACCGGGGGCGGTACAGAATGAAGGAAGGCCCCGGCTGGCAGCCGGCAGCCTCTAGGGACCCTACCCATGCACTGGGCCTCTAGTATTTTAATATTTCTCCTTTTCAAGTTAATTTCTTGGGCCATGTGCACCCAATACAAAGAAGAAAATATCTTGGTTTCTGTTTGACTATTAGAGAAATTTGGTGATTGGAAAAGCATCTAATTCAAGAGCTCTTAATTGTTGTATACAAAACTTAAAAGCATTCCTAGACCTTCTTGACTGCCATCACGCAGTTGTACAATTATGTAAATTATTAAACTCTTAGGGGCCTCACTTATCTCACGTATAAAATAGTGCAGATGGAAAGAACAATTCTTAAAGTCATTGCCAGATTTAATATACTCTGATTAAATCCCAGTTTGCAGGTAACAAAAGCACATGTGGAGGATACTAGGCTAAAGGGACCATGCAAAATAGTAAGAACAATTACACACATACTCACTGCTGCTTATAGAACAAGAATAATAATATTCACATCTTGTTTGAATAGTATTCACACTTTGCTGCCAAACCTGAATATCAGTCCTGCTCATCTTTATAGTCAATTCCTCCATTTCTTTCTCTCATGCCATGTTTTCTATCTACAAACTCTGCATGAACTCATTCTTTTCTGTGGTTTCAAATAGCCTCCATGCATTGATGATTACCAAATTTATATTTCTGGCATTTATCTTTCCACTAAGTTCCAAATGCATATATCCTTTTTGACATCTTTGCTTGGGTGTTTCATAGATATATCAAATGTAATATGTTCAAAACAGACGTTTTGTTCTTCTGCTCTGTACTTAGTATTTGCTCTTCTCACCATCTTTCTAATTTCAGTAAGTGATATTATTGCTTACTCAATTTCTCAAACCAATGATATTTAAGTCAAGCCCCCTTTTGCTGCCTTCACTATCCAATCTAAAAATAAATATGGCCAATCTTCCTCTCATTTTTTTCCAAAATACATCCTTATCTCATTCTTTAATGCCATATGTACTACTGCTTTTAAATCTCACTGGTGTGCTGGTTAGCTTCTTCTTATTCCACAGACCTCATCTTCTCAGAACAGCCTTTCATGAGCACCCTGTATAAAGTAATTCCACCCTATCAAACTCCAAGTCCACATAGCAAGTTATTTCCTTTCATATGGCCTGGTCTACTTTATTACACTTTTTACCATCAGATGTATCAGCTTTATTTGTATACTTGTTTATTGTCTATTTTCAGCTTCTAGAATGTTGGCTACAGGAAAACAAGTATCTAATCAATTAACAACTAATAAGTCAATTAGTAATAATAACTAACTTCTTCTGAACTCTAACTGAAGGAATGGAGAACTAGTCTTCTATCTTCCTGGTAGGTCAATTACTTTACACACATAAAACGCTTGAAAGTTTTTAAACTGCTGTATTATGATTATTATTACCATTAAATATTTGTTATTTAATAAAACAATTATTCAAAGTTAGCAAGATCAGATATTATTATGTACATTATACAGATAGGCAAAACCAGTATCAAAAAAGTTAAGTGATTTATCAAATAAAATATAATACAATATTTACTTGGTTTGAACCATACCAAATTCAAGCCTTCTATACTTTCTAAATCAGTCATTGTTTAACTAAAGTACTGATATTCTCAGAGATTGAAGATGAATTTGTGAATCTTATATTTTATGTGGAGTGACATATTTTTCTGTGATTAAACATATTAGATATTATAATCTAGTATGCCAGTTTATTCTACTTTATAATGTATGGATTAGATATACCTACTATGTCTTTATTGACATAAAATTGGTTTCATAAATGATAAACAAAAATAAACTTATTATTTTAAATAGTATTCCTGGGAAAATTTATAATTTCTTTTAAACTAATGATGAAAAATGAAAATGTAATGCTCTTTAGCCTTAAATAGGAACAGCACAACAGATAAAGAGTAGGATGCTAGTAATATGTTTTATAGGATTTTGTGACATCTAAACAAAAATAAAGACTGTATAATCAAGAGACCATCAACTCTGAAATAACCTTGAAGCTGCATGTCAGGCAAGGCCTTCAGGCAAGAAGTCAGTTCAATAGAAAAAATAAAAGTTGAATTCCAAAGCAAGTAACTGGAGGAGCCATATATGGCTAATAAATGTAGAAAGGATTAACAATAGGCATAAGACATAGTCATAAATCAGTGCCAGCTGAGCAATGTTCATGGATGTATGGTCAGTATAAGAGAAAACAAGAAAGATTATGCAAATACCAACTATATTGAGTGGCACAAAGCAGCCTTTTAATCTATCTATCTATCTATTTATTTATTTAGATTTTTCTTTATTGTTAAAAGTATTACAGATGTCCCCTTTCCCCACTGACCTTTTCTAGACCACACTCGCCCTCCATCCAAGGCCTCCACCATACTATTGTCTGTGTCCATGGGTTATGCATATATGCATATCAGTTCACCTTTTTTAACTTTAAGTATGAAAAATAAATGGTTTTATCACCTAAATTTGGATGATATATTCATTGTGATAACAATGATATTGTCACAGAATGGCTAAATTTACTTAGATTTTTAATGAAAGAAAAGGTTTGCAGGAAATATTTCACTCTGCAAACATTTGTCTCATGGTATTTAGAGCAAACTGTGCTTATAATTATGACAATTACAAAGAAGAGTTTGTTGGTGATGCAATTATAACAGAATATTTGTCAAAATCAGTCTCTAAAAGCTAGTTGAGAAATTTAATCAAGCTGTGAAAAAGTCTATGAGCACTGTGAAAGGCACATCACCTGGAAGAATGAGTTTGGCTCCCATTCACCTACACCACACAGACTTTGGATCCATTTCACCTACACCATGAACTGTCTTGTCAGGCAGTGTGTGTGTGTGTGTGTGTGTGTGTGTGTGTGTGTGTGTGTTTTGTTTCGTTTTTTATCTCTGCAATATCCACATGGGAAAATAAATGTAGTGGATAGTTGTAGTGAAAGCAGAGGTTAAGATATAGTTTTAATTTTTATTAATTTTTTAATAAGCCATCTCATGGAAAAATACCAAAATTGAGCATGATCTAGAATTGGTTCTAGCAGTATCTTTTAAATTCATTGTGATAAAGCCTGTCCATATAACAAAAAACAAAAATATATAACAAATAATGAGAAAATATGACAAATTCAATGCAACTTCAACCCATCTCTATGTATCAACTCATAAATGGGAAATTCCCATATGCCAAGTGCAAAGATTTCATAATAAAAATACTCAGTGGGAGTTTAAAACAAGAGATAACGGGAAACATACTGAATAACAGTAAGAGAGTAGTCTTCCACGTTTGTTACTAGGCCTTTAATTTCTTTAGAAGGTGAGATTGGGCTATGACCTGCTGCGTGTGAGTGTGGAACTGAGCAAATTGTATGAGACCAAGACACGTGCATAGAGATTTGGTATTTGAAGTAGGAAATATAAACATTTTGCACATCAGCCCTGAGGATTTCTATCCACTTGCATGCTATCACTTGCCTAGAACCTAGACATGACTATTTGGGGGCTACTGTAGTTGTATTGAATCATGAGATTCTTTGAACAGGGAAGATAGCAATAAGATGGCAGAACTGGAAATAGAAAGGGCACATTTCCTTAGTCGCCTGATGGAGCACCTATTCCAGCTCTGGATTGCCACCCCTAGAACTCTTTAATTTGTAAGAATAAACATTAATTATATGATCAAGGCAGTGAAGTCAAGTCTCTGCTAATAGAAGCCAAGAGTAGTTCCTAACTAATAAATTGATCCTGAGCCAAACTTCAATCTCAACCATAATCAGAAGAAAGGATAAACCTCTCCAAAGGGTCACACTTAATTATTTATACTTACTCTCTTTTTAAAGTAAGATGTGTTGATTAAAAATAATACAAAATATTTTAAACAATACTTGGTAAATTATGTTATCCCAAATGTTCATGATATCATTTGCTTTTATTTTTCCTAACTTGTGGGAAAGTAGTTGTTGTTGTTCTTTTTTTTTTTTTTTTAAGGTAGACATGGGTACTTAGAAAAGTAAAAGTGAAAAGAAAACTGAAAAAAAATGCTTTTAAATCATGACAGCTGAAAAATTTATCCCATGTCCCATTTTAGAAGAATTATTTTAAGAGTCAAAAGCAGAACAGGAAATGTTTGGCTGAAAACAGTAGCATAATAATAGATTGTGCCTAAAAAAGCATTCAGTGATTTTTGCAGAATTTACTTTCATCTTAATGTCAATAATATAATTAATTGGAAAAGTCAAATAGCTTCCTTGGTGATTTATGTCACAGAATGTAAACTGTCTAAAAACTGGGATTAAAAAATGAAAGTTTTTGTGTTATGTTTATCTTTTCAATATTAATCACATGATGACCTCTATTTCTATTTTGGAAAATATTTTGTGATCACCTAAATTATTGAGTCTAGACATTAACATTTTCATACAATTCATTGTTTCAATAGTTATAAAGCACATATAAGTACCATGTAAACTGTTAGATGTCTGGCAACATGTTCACCTCTGAAAGAAAAAGTATCCATATAACTAGCTGCCTATACAGAATAAATCTAGTTATGAATAAACTATAATAGAAGGCTAAGAAATGTAGTGCTTTCAGACACATAGATCTGTGGGTAGATCTCAGATCATACCAACTTGGATGCTATTTTTCCTGCCTGAACACCAAATTATACATGAAGTTGAAGGAACCTGAACAGATATTTTGGATAATGCATATGAGATTCCTCATAAATTAAGATTCACTGAAGTTTAGAGTAAGAGGATCAGGGTTCTTTGTAGAAAATGCTTGGGGAAAACTTTTAAATTTTTTATATTATAGCTGAGAGACTTAAGGACAAAATAAATGAAATGAGTTCTCACAAGACGATTCAGAAAAACAAACTAGAATTGGACACAAGGGTCCAGGTGCTCCAGCAGTGCTTCTCCCTGTTCGATGACAATAGTCAACCTGGAGCATTTGATAGGCCAGGGGAGCAGCCAATATACTGTTATTGTCTGAACCTCTACCCATTGTCCACTTCTCCCAGTAAAGGCCAATATACCAGAAACTAGTTAATGGAATGTTACATAGGAGACTATATACCATTTCTTGCTAAAGAGACAATATACCTGTATATTGTTCTCTACAACATCTGCTTGTCATTGTGTAGCCATGTGCTAAAGACAGCCATTTTTTCCCCAAAATTGCAGCTATGAGCTCATATAACTAACAATCTAAAAGATGGAAAGCCACACAAATGGTTGTTAACAGCACATAGAATAGATGTTCTATCCCACAAGAACTTCGAAAAGGTAACCAGCGCTTTGGGTACAATATTAAAGCAGGTTCTTATGATTTACAACCCTATATTTACATACAAAAAATAAAATTTAAGTGAGGTGCTGTATGCAACATTAGAAGATTCACTTGAAAAACAATAAAACTTGATTTTTAAGGTATGGAATATAATATATACAACATTAGTTTTAAAGAACTAGAAGCAAAGGCTGATGGATTTTATTTTAACATGGTTGAATTATTCCTGGGATCCTAATGCTAAACTTTTTCCCCTTTGGCTTTAAGGATTCTAATTCTAAAAATAATAAAAATAAAAAATCCTATTATCTGATCAACATGCACAAAAGAGTGTTCACACAGATTATGTAATAAATACTGTATTTGGGAGGGACCCTAAGCTCATCCAGCAAACCTCAAGGTAAGACATCAATAATAATTTTGAACAAGTCAAAATAATATTTAAGGAAACTACACAGTGATCCCATTTGAGGAGAGCATTGTATTTTATCATATTAAGAATATGAAGCATATTAACAGGAGCAAAAAAATATCATAAATAAAATGCCCTCATCAATTGTCATAAATGTGGGGGTTAAGGCCAAGAGCGAGGATAGGTCACTGAAATGTCAAATATTCACTTTCCCAATCTCAACCATTTTCTCCCACCATAGATAGAAAATCACTGAGAATCCCAGGTTAGAAATGGTTCCAATTTGAATTCCACTCACCATTTAAGGTGGTATTTTGGAAGTGAATTGGTATTAATCTGGGTATAAGCATCAGAAGGAAGCAGCATTCATGTGTTTGTGAAAAGGGGGAAATTGAGAGTTAAAACAGACAGATCAGAGTACAAACAAAGAAAACCTCTTATTAGAGCAAACAATAGGTTGAAGAAATACTAGCATTTTTCCTCAGATGTAACCAGAAATTCACTTTTTATTGATCAGGATATTCCCAACCTCACAGACTGGCCCTGGGAAAAAGTTTTAATAACATCCACTACAAAAAACAAACAAACAAATTTTAGGTTCCTTCTAGGAATCTTTTTACTACCTTAGACATCTGAGAGGCTGAAGAAAAGTACACATCTTTGATATTGACCAACCTAGAATAAATATTGAGGCAAACAATTGGCCAGAATAAGAAAAATCTCAATGACTTGACATTAACTAGAAGTAATGCCTCTTGAGTTAGAAATAATGATATTGATGATATAGGTGATCATAGATAACCCATTTTAGTTCTTACACTGTGTTAGGTATGGTTTTAAACGTGTTACTTGTATTCAATACACTATGGTCAGCATTTTAAAATATTCATTTTCTAAAAGAGATAACTGGAGCATAGAGAACCAAAGTGTTTTATAGAAGGTCAGGGAGACCCTGTCAGTGGTGGAATGGAACACAGAAAGCTACAGAGGATCTAGATTAATCCAAATAATTGTGTGATAATAATTTGCACAATTTTTTGCTCAATAGTATGCAATATGTGCTAATCCTAGGACACATAAGGCACAGTCCTACCACATGGTTTTGTTCCAATCATTCCCTCTGTTGGAAAATGAGCTCCATTAACTAATTTTTTAAACTTTCTTCCTTCCAGAAAGCTTTTTCCTTACATAAATCTTACCTTTTCGATGAAATGAACTGGAAGACCCTATTTAGCCCTGCAAACTGCTCTGTCTTTCCCCCATTACACCACACTCCAGATACTCCTTAATCTGCTGCACTTTTCTTTTCATTTTAGTATGCATCAACTTCTAATATGCTAGAAAATTTGTGTATTTAATTTTTATTTTATCTCTCATTTTGCTTAATATAAACTCTATTAGTCCAGGGATCTTTGACTCTTTGGTTCATTGAGAATATAGAACTGTTCCTGGCACATGGGAAACACTAAAAACTCTTCAATAAAAAAAAAAGAATAAATACAAATATAAGTAAATTAAAAAGAAATGTTCCAACATATATGACTCAGAAACCATAAAAAATGAATGTACTTGTAACCTTGAGATAAATAGAAAAAGTTTTCTGATAATTATTTTTATATAATAGAAGTTTAAATAGAATTATTAAAGGTAAATTATTTCAAACCTTCAGTAATCACAAATTCTCTATAACCAAGATATTATAACATATAGAGAAAGAATAAATACTTCCATTATTTTTAGAAAGCCAGGATAATAATGACAGAAAGGTAAGCAATGTTAATATCATAACCTTTGTTACTTGTTTTAATATATATATTATATTTGCATGTGTGTGAATATGTATTTGTACATATATATGTGTATATACATACATGTATATATCACAGCATTTTCTATGATGTGGAATATAGAAATTTATTTTCATATTAGAGGTTCGTTGCATGAAAAGATTCGTGCAATACGCCTTCCCTTCCCCTGGCTGCCAGCACTGGTTTTCCTCCGGCACCCGGGACCCAGCCCTTCGCTCCTGCCGGAGCCTCCTTCAGTCTTCCCTGCTCCGGCCTGAGCCGCCTTCAAGCCTTCGCTGCTCTGGCCAGAGCCACCTTCAGTCTTCGCTCCGCCATTTAATGCCTATGTATGCAAATTAACTGCCATCTTTGTTGGCTGGTAATTTGCATATCTCACTGATTAGCCAATAGGAGGCGTAGCAAAGGAATGGTCAATTACCATGTTTGTCTATTATTAGATAGGATAAGCTTTTAATTAATGAGTTTAGCAATATACATACAATTTAAATGAGCCTACCCTTTACCCCAGAAATCTTAGTCTCATTTTGCAAAGAGATTATTAGAAAAGTAGCATAAAGAAGCTAATGCCAGGTTCCTAATTATACTGTCTTAAATATTTTTTGAACTATTTTGTAACCACTTAGAATTCTGTAATTAAGTAGTAATAGACTGTATGGTATACCCATGCAAAAACATGTTACCATTACTTAGAAAAACAGCATACATTTATATACATTGTCATGGGACTACACTATGTATTATTGTCTAGGGTAAAACACATTTTCCAAATAGCATGCATATGATTCTGTGCATGTAAATTATATGTGTGTGAGTATGTGTGTTTACAGAGGCAGAAAGAGATTAAAGACATTGAAAGTTTTGTTTCTGACATTTGAGAAATTCTTAATTCTTCTTGAACTGGATTACATATTCAACAGCAAGTCTGAAACATTTTGAAAATCTTTTTAAAGTTGAAGTATGAGAAAGAGATAGAAATAAGTTAGAAGGAATAAGAATGAAACGAAGGAGAGAAGCTTCTTTAGCTACATAGTAACTAACTCAGATTTGTAAAAATTAAGGCCAAAATGTCAGCTTATTACTGCTTCCATTTGCAATTTTACTAAAATTTATAATTATATAAGTCAGCCTTTCTGAAGAAACTTCTAGAACGAAGTTTATTTCTGGTCACTTGATTGTATTGCCTCCATGGCTTGCAAAGTCCAGGGTATGAGGAAACCCCTAATTTATTCCACACCCAGGGGGACACCACAGTTACTATGAATGGGGATAGAGAAGCTCCAGTGTCCCTAGGGCAATACATTTATAAACAGATACATGCAAATTCAAATCACTATCTTTCAATTACTAGCAATTTAAATTTGGTTATATCTCTTAATCATTCTTAATTTACATATTATCTACAAGTAGAAAATGTGCTGCAGAGTAAAAGTGGTCATGGGAGGAATAAATGAACTGATGTATCTAAAGTCACATCATAAGCACTCAACAAATATCTACTCCCTTCACACCTCATTCTTTCCTCAGCATGACTCTAATTGAACTGAAATTTAAAAGAAATGACCACATTAGTTTTATTTCATTTGTAGCAGCAGTTTTTTTCTTTTCCCTTTGGGGAAATGATTCATCATGAATCTACATCCTGACATTGTAAATTTTAATCCTATATTGTCAAAATAATTTCAATAAACATTTTGCTTCTTCATCAACTCAAGAGTTCTATTTCAACTTAATATCATTCTTTTTCCCTGACAACACCAGGTATGTAAAGAATAACAAAAAATCCCTATATTTTTGAATAATTAAAACAACTAAGCAATTTGTTTTAAATGAATAAAGATATTTTCTACTGATTTACAACAAAATAAAAAGAATGTAACCATCCATGTATACATAAATTTCTAGTAATGGTTTAGTTTCAATTACTATTTTATATATGAGATTCTGCAAAGAATAATTTAATTGTTAAGGAAATTTAGATTTTGAAAAAAATGATTTGCTATATCCCCTTCATCTTAACTAATGGTTAAATATAGTACAAATCTATATATATAAAAGCCTAAGTGATCATTACAACTGAATGATCAGAAAGACCGGTTGACCAGTCACTATGATGCATACTGACCATTAGGGGGCAGACGCTCAACACAGGAGCTGCTCCCTGGGGATCAGTGCACTCCCACAGCAGAAGACTGACCCATCCCAGCGGGCCCACCAGCCAGGCATCAGCCACTCACTCCCTCAGTAGTCCTGCAGGTCTAATCTCTGGAGAATGGTCCAGGCACCAACAGACCAACTCCTCCAGCATGATCCTGACAGCACTGCAGGCCTCTTGGAAGTCGGCCTCAGGCACTGTAGCCTAGTTTATTCCCCTCCCTAGATGCTCTGCAAGGAAGAAGGAATATAAAAGCAGCCTCCAGGTGGCTCCCAACAACTGGCACGAATGTC
This sequence comes from Myotis nattereri, assembly GCF_964212035.1. Lineage (NCBI taxonomy): Eukaryota > Metazoa > Chordata > Mammalia > Chiroptera > Vespertilionidae > Myotis > Myotis nattereri. Next base: position 36,434,497 of record NC_138076.1, on the reverse strand, counting down.
AGCAGAATGGAGCAGGATCACAGGACAGCAAGGGTGTCCCACTGCCTGCCCAGAGGGCTGATTGCATCCTGCCTTCCCCCCACCCCCAAGACCCCACCAGCACATAAATTCATGCACCAGGCCTCTAGCTGAAGATAACCAAAAAAAAGAAGAAGAAAACAACAAAATAAAAAAATATATATAGTACAAACTGTATTACAAGTTCATTTTATTAATTTTATGTCATTTTTTAATGTCATTTTCCAGGTAGTTTGTTAACTATACGTAGTAGTGTAATCAACATGTCAAGGAATACATTTAGCTGTTTATCCTAGATTAAAAGTTTTGAAAAAGGAAGGTGGGGGGAAGATAGAAACAAAAACCCCCAAAACACATCACTTTAATTTTTTAAAAAATTAAACACTGATCCCCAAATAATTAAATGGCACTTTAAGCCTAAAAAATAGTCAGCGTCAATAATGTTTTAATTCAACAAATGCTTATTGAGGAGCTACACTATGCTTGGAGTAATGATGGAATCTACACTAATAAAAGGAAACATGTAAATTGGTGTCATTCTGCTATGCTCACCAGCCTATCGGATGAGTATGCAAATTAACCCAACAAAGATGGCAGTTAATTTGCATATATAGGTGTCCAGCGGCCTGGGTCCCAGGAACATCATCGGCACCCGGGTCACTCAGAGGTAGGCCCTGTGTGGGCCCTGAGCATCATAGGAAGGGCCTGAGCCAGGGGGCTCCTGGGCAGGGGCAGAGCCAACCATCGGAGCTGCGGGGGTCCCCTGCCCAGGACTGATGCCTGAGCCAGAGGCATCAGGCCTGGGCGGAGGGCCGAGCCAGTGATCTGAGGGGTCTGAGGGTCCCGTGAGGCCTGATGCTTGGGCCAGAGGCGTCAGGCCTGGGTGGGGGGCTAAGCCAGCGATCGGAGGTGTCTGGGGGTCCCCTCCCAAGTCTGATGACTCTGGCCCAGGCGTCAGGCCTGGGTGGGGGGGCCGAGCCAATGATCTGTGTGAACTACAAAGGGAACACCTTTTCTGACAGCTCATTGGCTAAGCTCCCTGTATGCCACTGGTAATATTCTTCGTAACTTGGGCAATAAGAATCCAAACAGGTGACCTAGGGTTTTTCCACCTCACTCCTGGAGAAAAAAATGAAGGTCCGCTGCTAGAGGGCTAAGAAATGTCATATCCTGCCCTAGCCAGTTTGGCTCAGTAGATAATGCCTTGGCTGCTGACTGCAGGGTCTGGGTTCAATTCTGACCAAGGGCATGTACCTAGGTTGCAGGCTCCTCCCTGGCCTGGGCCCAGGTCAGGGCTCATGCAGGAGGCAACCAATCAAAGTGTTCTCTCACTTTGATGTTTCTCTCTGTCTTTCCCTTTCTCTTACACATTCTCTAAAAATAAATGGAAACATATCCTAAGATGAGGGTAAAAAAAGAAAGAAAGAAAAAAAGAAAGAGATGTCATATCCTATGAAAGACACATCTAGAAAATGCCTAAAGTTTTCATTTTTTCATGGTGAAGGGACTGGAGTCCGTGTTGATGAAAACACCTTGGTGGTTGCGGTGACTGGCAGTGGCTGCAGCAGCGGGGTGATGGGGCTGCTACCTTCCCCTGATCAGCCCGGTTGCCGACCAAAAGGGAGGCCAGACTGCGGCTTAGGCCCGCTCTCCAGGGGGAGCAGGTAGCGGGCCTAAGCCGTCAGTAAGACATCCCCTGAGGGCTCCCAGTATGTGAGACTTGCAGGTTGGGCTGAGGGACACCTCCCCCCCCCCCCCGCACCAATTTCATGCACCGGGCCCCTAGTGTGTGTGTGTGTGTGTGTGTGTGTGTGTGTGTGTGTGTGTGTGTATATATATATATATATATATATATATATATATATATATAGAGAATCCTAATATGCAAATAGACCAAACGGCAGAACAATCAAACAACTGAAAAACTAGTAGCTATGATGTGCACTGACCACCAGGGGTTGTGTGCAGAACATGGCGGGCTTTGGCCATGGCAGGATGGTGGAACAGGTGAGTGGGGTGACAGACCAAGGTGGGACACTGGTCGTTGTCATTGGTGTGAGCCTCTGGTGGCTACTGAAAATTCTTTGCTCCTGTGTGTGGTGGTCCCATCCAGTGCTCGCATCTGCTGCCTGTGCCAGCCCAGATCACTCGGTGCTGTCAGCGGGTGCAAGTGGCACCTGCCAGCCCCTATGGCCCCTCGGGGCTTCTCCAACTCCCCCCTGCTCCTGAGTGGCAATAGGGGCAGCAGCTGCTGCTCACACCAGGTTCTGGAGCCATCAGCAGGTGCAAGCAGGGCCAAAGCCATCAGCGTGTGGTAGCGGCAGTGGTGGGAGCAGGGCTGCTGGCAGGCAGGTGACCGGGGGCCACGGTGGGAGGAACCGAGTGGGGGTGTGGAGGATGGGCCAAGACCTGCCCCTGTGCCCTCTGCAGCCTCACTGCCCACAGTTCCTTTCAAGGTGCAAGGATTCGTGCACTGGGCCCTTAGTATAACAATAAAATGACAAGGAAATCTCTGCTGTCAGAGATCTTTAATGAAGAGAGAGAAAAATTAACACTCAATGAAACAAAACAAAATAAAATAAATTCAGATTTCAAAACTGCAGTAAATAAAACAGAGTGATAAGTAACATGGTGTGGTGAAGCAGGACTTCTTTGATGGTGTTGTCAGATACTGTTTCTGTGCAGGCATCATTTGAGCTTGGGTTAGATGGAAAAGGTGGAGGCTGAGGAGGTGCAAGGCAAAGACCACAGAGAGAACAGGCCTGTGCTGGGAGGGGAAGGGTGAGAGGCATGAATCCCTGAGGAGAGGTAATCCTGGGAGCCGGTAATGGGGAGTGGTGTCAGTTGAGAAGAGGAGCTAAAGGGCCTATCAGGTCCCTTAGCTTGAAGTTCTTACTTTATCCTAAGACACTGTAAATCCACTCAAGGGTTTTAAACAAATAATAATAATAATAATAATAATAATAATAACAACAACAACAACAACATGAGGAATAGAATAGCCTGAATAGACCGACATATCTTAGGTGCAGGAGTGGGGGAGGAAAAAGGTAACCAAAGAACTTATATACATACTAGAGGCCTGTTGCAAGAAAAGATTAGTGCAATAGGCCTTACCTTCCCCTGGCTGCTGGCACCGGCTTTCCTCCAGCACCCGGGACCTAGGCCTTCGCTCTGGCTGCTCCAGCCAGAGCTGCCTTCAAAGCCCTCGCTGCTCCAGCTGGAGCCGCCTTCAGTTTTCGCTCCACTGCTTCGCACTATATGCAAATTAACTGCCATCTTTGTTGGTGGTTAATTTGCATATCACACTGATTAGCCAATGGGAGGCGTAGCGAAGGTACGGTCAATTCCTCTTTTTGTCTATTATTAGATAGGATATGCATCATCAATGGACATAAACAATAATGTGGTGAAGGCCTGGGTTGGGGCAGGGGCTGGGAGAAGAGAATAAAAGGGGGCATCTGTAATCTTGTCAACAACAAAAACAAACACTCATAGACATTGACAACAGTATGGTCGTTACCAGAGGGGATGGGATGTGGGGAAGTAAAGGAGAGTAAAGGGTTCAATATAAGGTGGCAGAAGGAAACTAGATTTTGGGTGGTGAACACAATGAAATATACATGTAATGCATTATAACATTAAATACCTGAAACTTATATAATCTTATTAACCAATATCACCCCAATAAATTTAGTAACATTAAGCCCAAAATAATAATATTTTTTATGCACAAAGATGCCTTCTAGCGCCTGCATGAGGAATGCCCTCTGTGGAATAAGATCCAATGGAGGCAGAACGGTTTGGGCGCTATTAAAATTAGTGAAGATGACAGTCGCAAGGACTGAGCTGCTAGCAGTGAAATGGAGACAGGCTGCCAACTGCAAGAACTACTTTGGGTACTGACCTGGAAACACCTGGAAACACTTAGACGTGAAGAACAGGGGAAACAGAACATGGTTTTACAGAATTTATTTTTTGTGTGTATGTGATAATATCAAGGCAGTCTAGATAATAGTAAACAATTGTTGTACCAAAGAAATGAAATTAATAAATTCAAGTAAAAGTTTATTTCAGTGTTTTACATTAAAAAAAATCAGATTTTGATTTTCTAGCAGACAGTATCAAGAATTATTTCACAGAGAGTTCATGCTGTGGCCCTACTCTAACTTGATCCCATAACTGAATCAGGGAAGAGAGTAAATGGTGTTCATGCCTGGCCCATGACTAATGTCTGAACACTGATGAAATCAACTTCTTCAGCCACCAGCCATCATACAAATAATAACAGTAATTGGATTAATTAATGTGTGAATATTATTTTGGGCAATAAACTTTAGTAAGATCTTTTTGTCTAAGACTTACCCAGTTTTATTTTAAAGGTCTAAATTACATTAGCGAATATTCCCTAATGCATATTGGGTGACATCTTGAAGTATGCTTCATTTGCATTTTAATGTGGCAAGAATTTTCCCATTGTAAAAATGATAATACAGAAATTGATCATTATAAACACCAATTTTTCCCCTGGTACCTTTTGCAAAATAAGATTAAAATTTGTTGTAAATTCACTACACTTCACAACTCACACTTTACAGCTAAGCTCACTTTAGTTTCTCTTTCAAGAACACCTCCATACTTATTGTCTCAGAAGTAACACAATTTAGGAGAAGACTTCCACTTTGAGAGGCCAGTACACTGGGAGCCATCTCCACTTACCAGAAAATACATAGAATTAAAAATTAAGGTGACCAACTCATTTCAGTTTGCCTGGAAAATTCCAGATTTAGCATTGAAAGTCTCACATATTGGGAAACCTTGCAATCCAGGATAAACCAGAATGATTGGTCAACATTTATAAAGGCAAAAACACATGTAGCATCCAGAAAACACAGAATAGACAACCTTAAGTTAAATATATATATTTAACACAGAGGCTCTTTCTATACATTTACAAACTAAGTAAAATTTTTATAATCTATTTCCGATAACGTGGTGATGAGCATAGACATAAATGAGGCACAATTCAGAGGTCAGTAAATTGTGGTAGGGATAATGGAGATGATTGAAAGTTGGTCTCATAGAGTCTTGAGAAAATGAAAAGAGAAATAAAACAAAAATGAAAACAAAATACTGTCACTCCTAGCTTCTTTCCAGGGCCTTTTGTGACAAAAGTGTGGGAACCTGATTTTTCAAAGTCATGTCCCACTGTCACAGCTGAAGTCAACTGTGCCAACAAGCACACCCACCTGGCCTCTTGGGGTCCTATCACTTCAGGCCATTCAATCAATAGCACTTACCTCTTCTCTCTTGACAACCCTTGCTATTGCTTTTAGAAATCACCCCTCCCACTTTTGCCTAGATCTTAAGGAACTGAAAAAGAAACAATATTTTTCCTCTTGCTTTTACTTTGTTTTTCCCAAATTGAACAGGATCAAATAAAGCATGGCCATTTTGTTGGCAGTTATCCATTGTGAATACTGATAATGGGAATCCATTTTGAGTCATGAGAAGGGGCCACGGACAGGCCAGTGTGAAGCTGCACACACATATCCCAGTCACAGAAGGAACAAGGAAACCACAGAGAGAAGAACCAAATGTAACCTCAGGCCTCAGGTTACAACTCAAGCTGGGTGAAACAGAATACTGTGATTCCTCTTGTGATATCCTGAATGCTTCTGCTTAACACACATGCAATTTAATTTTAATGGGCATTTTACTATGATTAATAAATGTCAGTTCAGAGTGTTATCTCCATATTATAGCATAGTCACAGACTTTATCTACTCCAAGAGAATTTTTATTGGACTTTATATTTTAGAGGATTGTGGCATTGTTGAGAATAGGCTCATGTTTTATGTATCTTGTAAGGCTCATTTTTTAAAGGGAAATTCTTTGTGAACTAAATGAAAATGTTTTGTTGATAATAAAAGTATTAAGAAATATGAAAATGGGCTGGGTAGTACTGGTGTCATTTAGGGTAAATTAGTTTTAAGACTTGTGCTAATAAAAATATCTTGATACTTTTTAGTATATCTAGAGATGATTCAGGCTGGATAATTCATTTAGGTTTCTTCTTCTTTTTTTTTTTTATCTCAAAATACTATCACCTAAACTTTATTCAGAATAACTTACTCAGAACACTGTATAGCTTATTATTTCTAATAATTGCATACTATTACTTCTAATACATGTAGAAATACTAGTGAATTTATTAAGAGTAATTTTAAAGGTATATTTTTCCTACAGTGCCATAAGACATTATACTTCTGCAATTTTTGCTTTATTTTATTACTTAAAGCCAAAGATCAGAAGTCTCATGTTTCTTCTGCAGATCTACTTCAGTAATGTCTAAATATGCATATAGAGTAACAGGGTGGAGACAGAAAACCATAGAGAAAGTTCCAAGGTGCCCTCTCAAACCTCATGTATCTTAAAGAGAGAGCTCAGTTTAATGTACACACACATAAACACACACACATGTAATTCTCTGTTTTAATTCTGGGTTTCTTTAAAACTGTTATTTTAAGAATAAGTTTAAAATTTAAGAATTTTATTATATTTTATTATGACACCAGAGGAAAAGAAAACATTGGAATTTTAAAATTATGACATTTTTATAGAAACATAGGAATATGCATGAAATAAGTTTATCCCTGTCCTCCTGGCTTTTCAAACATATACACTTTTATGCATTTTTCTTCTTTGCAATCATCTGTCTTAATTTCCCTAGAAAGTGTCTTAAAAATGATATAGAAACAGCTTACTTAATGTGACATGTAGTGGCCAGTGTTGCTCAGTTAGTTAAGCATCGTCCCATATACCAAAAGGTCACTGGTTTAATTCCTGGTCAGGACACATGCTCAGGTGTGGCTCAGTCCCTGGTCGGGGCATGTATGGGAGGCAACTGATCAATGTTTCTCTCTCACATCAACGTTTCTCTCTCACATCAATTTCTCTCTCTCTCTAAAATCAATAAAAACATATTTAAAAAGAGTAGATAGACATTTGCAGAGCAATTAGGAAAGAAGTAAATACTGCCTTTTTACACTTGTCCTTTATCTTCTTTAAATGCTCTGGAAAAACAGCAGGCATGTTTTACACTTGTCTATTCAGATAATCTAAGAATAGCAGGTATGAGCCAAAAAGTCATATTTTATTACATTTTAACATGAGTCTTTCCTTCTACACTCTGAGGAAGAAGCCATTACTCAAATGCTTCTTGGAAGACACTTTCATCTGCTTATTCAAAACCCCAAGGCCCAATTGATCTGTGAGAATTTTTGACATGTTTAGTCGGTCTTAAGCATTGCTACTCTTCAATAATTATAAGAGCACCGATTCCTCTTATTTATAGAGTAATTCTTATTTAGAAAGTCCTTTCACATATGTTCACTTAGTATTTCCAACCCAAACCCATAAGGTAGGAATTTCTTTTTCTCTTTTAGGAATTTTGGGGGATATTTTAAGTGTTACAATTGTGAAGGCTTTTCTTCCTTTAAAAAAAAATATTTCATGTTAATATAAATAAAAATGATTAATTATCTTTTAATATATCACAAAATGATCATCATTAATATTTTATGGGTTGCATACTTCACATTTCTCAACTGTCAAAGATTGAATGAAATTAATACAGAATCACATAGCATGGGTCAGAAAAAGATTCGAAGTACTTTTTCTGCCCACTACCAAAAAAAGGTCTCTGATTTATGAGGACTAATTGAAAAAATGCATTCTTTTGTGATGGAAATCAAAGTGAATGAAACGAGCTCAGTGTTTTCCCAAAACATTAGTGCCCTAAAAACTACACACTCACACACACACATAATACATGGGTGGAAACCCTTTACATGAGTTAATTGGATTCCATCCTCATCTGTTTAATCTGCTAATAAAAAAGTATGTACTATAATGATCTTTATCACCCAATAGAAAAAAGAAAATGTCTTTTTTAAAAATGTTATAAAACTCTGTAACTTGGTTAAACTATCACTAATAAACATTTAAATCAGAAAATCTTAAAATGGATCAAACAAGATAAAGATGTTGATTTAAAAGAAGGGAAGGAAAAAAAAAAAAAAAAGAGGCCCAAACTCAGAGCTCTCAAAGTAGCTCAGAATTAATGAAGAAGCATTTTGACCTAGGTCACTGCCTTGGGTGGTGTTAATGGATGTGAGCCAAGAATCCCAGGTAATGAGCAAACTGTCAAAACTAGAATCACTCATTCTCTCTACCTGGTGCTTAGAGTCAGCAAGTAACAGTTATAGAGTAACTGCCATTATATCAGCCTGTTCCTACTGAAGAATCAGTGGGTCTTGCAATTATACCTACGGGCACTGTCCTAACAGTCTCCACAGTGCATCCATAAATGAAGCTGCTTTAATTGAGAAAAAATAATTCCTTTCTAATTTATGATATTCATCTCTTCCAGTAATTTTCTTGCTAATATGCCAGCAATCGATAGATGACAAAGGAAGAAATTTGTTTTCAAAAGCACTCTTCATTTAATCATACTGGCCTCAAACACTGCAACTGTAGTTTGCTTCATTATTCAATTGCACTTTCATATCCCATGTGTGTGGCTTTCATTATTACAGATCATTTTTCCTTAGGATGTGTGATTTAATTTTAATGCCTGAATCTATATCAAAATCCTCTGCTGCTTAAAAAGGTCTCTAGTGTAATAAGAAAGGGAGGTTTATTCTGCTTTTGTGTTCGGGAATACTTCTAAATTATGATAAAAATCAATATGAACAAAGGACAGTGAAAATTAGGCATAAAGTTTTCCCTGCCTAGAGAAATAAACGATTGAATTCCCTCTTGAAACAATGCTGTTATCACTGAGTAGCTTCCTAATTCTTGGGTGATATGAGCATTTAACAATGTTTTAGTTAGAGAGATATGGTTACACTTCAGAGATATTTCCTTTGGAATATTTCACATGCTTTACTGTTCAAAACTAGTGTGCTATTTGTAGTCATTCTCTTAATTCCTGAATTGCTTATGCACAGAGTACTCTCTCTTCAGAATGCTAGCAAAAATTAAAGCCTTTCCCCAGCTGGCTGATTTCCAAGACAAGCCATGATCTAATAGAGCAAACTATTTTGTTTGTTTCCACTGGGAAACCAGTAAGTTAGAAGCCATCTCCCCGGCCCACCTTTGGAACATCCAGGCTCCAGCAGGTGTTCTGGCTTTGACTGTCAGCTGTGTCCCCAGTCCCCAGAGCGCAGAGGGCCCACATGTACTGGCTTGAGGTAAAACCAACTCATTCATCTCCTAGGAAGTTTTTGAATTTGTGACTAAAAAAAAAATGGCATGATGAAATTACTTCTCATTTCACAAAATTTAAAATTCAAATATGTAGTTAGAGCAAGGGTGGAATTATTAGGCTCAAATACTGTCACAAGGCAAAATAATGTGTTTGAAATCAAGTAAGAAATATTCACATTTAAAAAACCACAGGGTTGCCCTAGCTGGTTTGGCTCAGTGGATAGAGTGTCAGTCTGTGGACTGACACGTTGTGGGTTCGATTCTGGTCAAGGGCACATGCTTGGGTTGTGGGCTCGGTCCCCTATGGGGGTGTGCAGGAGGCAGCTGATCAATGATTCTCTCTCATCATGGATGTTTCTATCTCTCTCCCTCTCCCTTCCTCTCTGAAATCAGTAAGAATATATTTTAAAAAATCAGTGTTATTAAGGGTTCTACATTTCACACTTATACTCCAAAAGCTGATTCCCTTCTTTTGAGAAACACCTCCTACTACATCTGGAAAAATTAACATGAAGTTGTTTCTATATCAGCTCATGATTTGTCCAGCTAGCAGCTTCTCTGCTCTGTCTGACAACCCTCCAGTCCCCCATGGGCATCTCTTCCTATTGCGTTGGCTTCCCCAGGATTTCTGGACACAAGCTTTTGATAGATTGCTACTTCCTGGTCATAGACACTAGCAGAGAGGAATTGGGAAAGAAAGGGAGAGAAGTGAGAAGAGTGATGAGAGGGGGAGGGAGAGAGAAGAAAGAGAGAGAGAGAGAACCCTTCCTTTTTCCTTTTTTTTCTGCAATGTCATCTCACAAAACTATGTGGGTTGATCACATTTTACCATAGAACGCAAGTAGAAAAGGTTTTTGTTTGTATGCTATGTAGAACTTTTTTCAACAGCAAAGAGAAAGCATCTGTGGAGAGACACCCTTCAAAAGGATTTCTTTCACGGAAATCACCAGTTTCTGACCTGACTCCTCTGCCATTGGCTCCCTAGCTCTCAGAGAAAACACTCTTTTCTCCTAAAAGTAATTACATGACTCTTTCCCCACTTTTCTGGAAATCCACTAGGAGGGCTTTGCCCACAATACTCTATATCCTGTCCCCACAAGTGTGAGATATTATGTTTAGGGTCTGAGACTGCATGTGAGAGTCTTTGGCATTTTAAGTCCTGGAGAAGTGCTCACCAGGTTAATGGAGACTTCAGCTAGAAGTTCTCTATTGGTGATGCTCACTTTTTAATTTTTTTCCCAGATAAAAAACTGTTAAGAAATGCACACACACATACACACACCATTCATTGTATATTAGCTTCATTAAAAAATGTTCAACTGTTGTGACTGGCTATATAGAGCAAGAGTTCAGTATTGCCCCAAAGGAAAGTGTAAGAAATATTCCAATTTGTTGATAGTATATTTTATGTGAATTCCAAATACAAGTCATTTTTCTTCAGAGAAAGGCACTTTAAACAACCCATTATTTGAAGTTTTAGAAAAAAGATTTCTAATGTAGACATTATATGTAAGCATCTACATACAATTTATGTGTTCATTTTTTACTATCATAAATGTTTTAAGCATAGCACAACTATAATAACAATATAATGAGCATGTTTATGATTACATTGATTGATATAAACAAATGAAGACCATGTGTATTCTTCCCTCCCTAGTGTGCTCAGATTTCAAGATTATTTTTCAAATAAAGTTTAGAAATGCCTAAAGTAAATTTATCATCCTCAAAATTGCCTGAAGCTTCTGAATTGTAACTATTTCCTCTAGGTCTTTAGAAATATATTTTATTAAATATGTGTAGGCTATAGTAATTAATTATTATTATAACTAATCCCTTGGTGAATTAAAAGTGAAAGGGGGAGGAAAAGAGAGACTAGAGACCAGCAGGCCTTGTTTGAACTTGATATTTGCATACCTTCTATTTGCACAACCTGGAATTTTGAATGTCTGTAACATAGAATATGGTGAAACTTGAATATACCTGAAATGTTTAACACTAGAAAAAAGGTGATAAATAAGAAGTCTAGGGAACTCTTTCATGCTTTTGTGAATGGTGTAGTCCCTCTCTCTCTCTCTCTCTCTCTCTCTCTCTCTCTCTCTCTCTATATATATATATATATATATATATATATATATATATATATATAAACAAATACCTGCCTGTTTATAACATACTAGAGGCCTGGTGCATGAAAATTTATGCACTGGAGAGGGTGTCCCTCAGCCCGGCCTGCCCCCTCTCACAGTCCAGGAGCCCTCAGGGGCGGGAGGTGATCCGGCGATCAGGGGAAGACGATGCCATCACACCTCTGCTGCTGCCACTGCCAGCAGCGCAAGCCTCTGTTGACCCTGGTTACTTGAGCCTCTGGCAGCCCTGGGGGACAGGGGGGCTGAGGGAACTGGGGGACTCCCGAAGCAAGTGTGTGGAGTGGCTGGGCCAGCCTAGGGGACTGGGCGCCGCCATCTTGTGGATGTGGGCACTGCCATCTTTGAGGGCTTGATAGTCAATTAGCATATTCCCTCTTTATTGGCTGTGGGCCCTGCCATCTTTGGAATGGTGTGAGGGTCAATTAGCACATCTCCCTTTTATTAGATAGGATTAGTGTAAGCCTGCAGAGAAGGGTCTTAATCCTGTGAACTTGAGTTATGGAGAATTGACATAAAAAGGGGTTAGATTAAAGAAATCTATGATTTCCTTTTATGTAAAAAACCTTTAAATACTTTGCCCTAGCCAGTTTGGCTCAGTGGATAGAGCATCAGCCTGTGGACTGAAAGGTCAAAGGATCAATTCCGGCCAAGGGCACATGCCTGGGTTGTGGGTTCAATCTTCAATAGGGGGCATACTGGAGGCAGCCGATCAATGATCAATGATTCTCTCTCATCATTGATGTTTCTATTTCTCTCTCCCTCTTTCTTCCTCTTTGAAATCAATAAAGAAATATATTATAAAAATAAATAAAATCTCTATAAAGTACTATTTACCACTAATTAATGAGTATCTAATCTTACGATTAGAGTGACAAATTCCTTTAAGAATTTAGACCCAGGTAAAGCTCACCTATCGTGATATAACAGGCATATTTAGTATTAAGTGATTATACTCCATACAGTATATTACTTCTGCTTTGTCCTTTTCCCTTTGATAACAGAAGTTTCTGAGGGAAATCTGGCATCCGTTGAATAGTATCATATATAGTATTTCTCCTTCACCTTTAACATACATTTTAGATTATTTTTCTAATTTTCAGGTCCATCTACTTTCCAAATACAAAGCACAAGAAACTATGCTTTCTGTTTCAAGTCCTTTTTTCATTTAAGATGTTTTTGTAAATGGAGTCAGATGATAATAGACCTACAAGCATCATTCAGACACACATAGCCTAATTAACATGAAATAGGGGTCAGGTAAAATGATTGTATTTCTTGATGTTAGTTTTAATGCAATGTAATATTATAAAAATGCTAACAATTGAGAAAAACATAGAAACAAAATGATATGAAAAAATGTACAAGATAAAACAGCAGAATGAATTATTCCTTTCATCAGTTTCTTGACTGAATCCGAATCACTAATCATTGCCTTATTCTGTCTTCCTCTTTCTTGTGTGCTATCTCTCTCCCCAGAGCCTATTAGAGGAATTATATAAAGTACTTCTTTACAAACCATATACATTTTATAGGCTCTATTGAGTTCACTACAAGGGCATTTTACTACCCACTTAGCTCATCTGAGGCTTTGAAGGAGGGGGGATGAGAGCCTTGAACTCTTCATGTTTTCTTTTTGTAAGCTTTTGTTGGGGCTTTCAGAATTCATCATATCTGTGAGGCAACACCCTGTCCAAGTTTCTGCACGTTGTTTGTGTACAGAGACTCAGCTGCCATTTCACATCACAGTACATTGATTTTTAATGATCTTCTAATTTAAGCTAAAGATCTAGAAATCTAAGCTCAGTTAGGCTGCATGCTGACCTGTGTTTGAACTTCCTTCCCACTACTCCTGGGTCCCTAGATATATTGTTTTAAGCTGAACAATTTGGATGAAGCAATCACAAAATATATAGGTTTAAAAAATTCAGTGAGGGCAATCAATAATAAAACGTGAAATTGGGAATTGACTGTTATTTTGCTAGATGTAAGCCTACATATATGGTTGGCCTGTATTTTATTTGCTCTTTGGAACTACTGCTATTATTTCCTCTATAAAACCCTGTAGTTAGTTTGTCCTTTTGGGGATAGCACTGAGCTAAGTGTATCTGCTCTGAATAGCACAAATGCATGGCAACAGTGTCACCCAGGTTTCTGTGTGTGTGTGTGTGTTGGGGGGGGGGGGGGATTTGATGCGTGAAATTATCGTAGAAAGTAGGGTAATTCAGTATCCAAAAAATAAGTGTGTCCACAGAGACAATGGTGGAATTTTAAAGAGAAGGAAACATTTAGAAAATTTACAATAAGGACTTTTAATAGAGACTGAAGCAAGGCATCAGTAATGGATCCAACAAATAAAACCCATTGGTGACAAGTGATTTCAACTTTTTAAAAGTATCTTCTTTTGAATAAAGTAGCTATATTTATATTAGCTACTGTAGTCATTTTTTTTTTATTACTCTGCTGCCTCTCAAGTCAATTAATTCAGTGGGTTAAAATAGAATAAAAATGTTCATTACATAAAGCAGTTCTACCCAGTATGTAACATTACATTGCATAAATAAAATAATTTTAAATTTGTAAATACCTTTTATTTCTTAAATTCTACTCAGTAGCTGAGAAGCATAAAAAACTAAAGTGTTTTTTATTTCAATTGTTTTCTTCTTATTGATATGCTATATACTGCTTTGGTTCATTTCCTATAAGACATTTAAAATAATCAGAGCTTGAACATTAAATATGTGATGATGCCTAAAGCAAAAAAAAAAAATTATACATGAAAACTGTATTCACCCTAAAAAATTAAATCACTATACAACAAGACATAACTATTTTTATATCTTTTTTTCCTGACTTTTTCAGTAGTAAATGAAAATATTCAGATATATGTTCATTAGTAATGTGCAATTTTGTGATGCTTGACTAATACATTTTAAAACTTTTTTTAAATTTTTATATTAAAGCATCATGTATACACATCAAAATAATAATGTTCAATTAATTTTGATAATTAAATACTCCCATGTAATCACTGCCCCAATGAATATGTAGAACATTTCCATCACCCAGAAAAGTTGCCTTGGGACACTTCTCTATGAATCTCTCACCACCCACGATGTGTTCTGATTTTTGTCAGCCAAGATTGGTTTTGCTTGTTCTGAGACATCATAAAAATGAAACCATAATGAAATTTTTTTGTATCTAGCATTTTGTGCTCAATATAGCTCTTATGAGATCATACATGTTTTTAGTTGTATTAATGGTATTTTTTATTGCTTAGTGGCATTTCATTGTATAAAATACAGGAAGAATTGATTATCCATTCATATGTTGATCAACATTTAGATTGGTCCCAGTTTGGACTAATATGTACTAGATTAATAAAAAATTTTTGTACAGCATATTTTTTTCTAGGACACACATTTTTATTGGATAAATGTGTTGCACAGAAATCATGGTTCACAAAGTAAATATATGACAAACACTCAGGTTAAGGGAATAGTGAAAATATATAAAGTATATCATATATAAACCAGAAAAGGTCACATGACTTCTATTGGTATCCTAGTGTGTGGAGCTGAGTGAATCTATTCTTTAGATAAGTTAGTTCAGAAGTTTGTTGCAATATTTAGAATCAGTTCACTAATAGCTCCAAATATTTTGTAGGTGATATCAGGGCATTCTTTTCAACATTGCTTGGAATCTAAGCCTCAGACACACTCTGGAGATATTATTGAGATGCACAGGTCAGCTATCAGTTTTCCAAACCATTTGAGACTAACTCTGTTTTAAAATTAGGCTGCCAGTTTTTAGCATCTCTTTCTCCCTAGTTCTGCCCCTGGTTTTCTGTGCCTTGAGAAATCTCTGCTTACCTTGCCTTGCTACCTCAACCTTTGCAGAACTGTGTCAGTGAAATACTCAAAGAAGTCTCCCTCAGCTCCCGTGCCCTGTGCCCAGTGTCAATGGCACTGCCTTACACTTGGAGGGAGAAGGCCCTACAGGGAATTTCCTTAAACAATCTTGGCTTGGCCTTAATTAAAAAAAAGAAAGAAAAAAGTGGGCCAAGGCACTCAATGGAGGTCAATAGAAAGATGTGCATGTGGGTGTAGATTGGCCATGGAGCTAGCTAGACTCTCTGGGTTCCTCTCTCCTGAGACAGCCTTGATGAGGCTGCTGGATGTGTATTCCAAGGTGTTCTGGTTCTCCTACTCTCCTCTGTGGCACATTCCTTATCCAGCAGCAGGGCAGACAGTCATGGGTCTCCTCTATCTAAAGGCTCATCACTGCCTTCAGTATAGTCCACTTAGATTTCTAGTTAAACAAACAAAGAAACAAATTTATGATTTTTTTAAGCCTACCTAGCTTTCCTGTTGGAGTGAGGTTGCTAAAATACTTTCTTGGGGTTTCTGCAACCTAACTGCAAGTGAAAGCCATTACGCTTGACTTTTCAATAAATTGTTATTGTTGGAATTTTGAGCTATAGAAAATTATATTTGCCAGGCCAGCATGGCTCAATAGTTGATCATTAACCTATGAACCAGGAAGACACGGTTAGATTCCTAGTCAGAGCACATGCCAAAGTCTTGATCCCCAGTAGGGGGCATGCAGGAGGTAGCTAATCAATGATTATCTCTCATCATTATTGTTTCTATCTCGCCCTCCCTCTCTCTTCCTATCAGAAATCAAGAAAAATATATTTTAAAAAAGAAAGTTATATTTATCTGTACTAGGTAAAATGGTGCCTTGAAGGACAAATTAATTTTAACTAAAATCAGAATCCAAGAAAGATAAGGATTTTCACCAACAGATGGTATACCATATGGCTAAAGTTTAAGACAGAGCACAGTCAGGTATAGAAAAAAATAAGTTTAATAAGTACAAACTTTCATTTTATGTTCCATAGGAAAAGAAACATATGGATACTCACTAGAAAATGTATAGGTTCATTGTAAAAGGAACTTCTTAAATTCATAATTTTGTTGTATTTTAAATTTAGAACTCTGACATTTTGCACATATTTTTCCCTTGTTTACCTACATCCACTTCATTTTTAGTCCTATTTTGTTTATTGTTTATATTTTATCCCATCCCTGGAGAAGGAGGAGGAGGAAGAGGATAAGAAGGAGGAGGAGGAGGAGGAGGAGGAGGAGGAGGAGGAGGAGGAGGAGGAGAACAAGAAGAAGAACAAGAAGAAGAAGAACAAGAAGAAAGACTGTGAGTTAGATATCATTGTGACTGGGAAACATTGATCAGTTGCCTCCCTTATGTGCCCCAATCTGGAATTGAATCCACAACCCAGGTATGTTTCCTGATGGGTAATCAAACTGGAAACATTTTGGTGCATGGGACAATGCTCCGACCAACTGAGCCACTTGGTCAGGATCATCCTTTTGATTATTTATTTATTTATTGTCTAAAGTTTTACATATTTCTCCTTTTTCCTCACTTGACCCCTACCCCAGCCATTCCCACGCGGGGCAAGCCCCCACCGCCCCAGTGTCTGTGTCCATTGGTTATGCATACCAGAGATACAAATCAAAATAACAATGAGATACCATCCCACACCTGTCAGAATGGCTATCATCAACAAATCAACAAACTACAAGTGCTGGCAAGGATGTGACTAAAAAGAAACCCTTGTGCACTGCTGGTGGGAATGCAGACTAGTGCAGCTGCTGTGGAAGACAGTGTGGAGTTTCCTCAAAAAGTTAAAAATGGAACTCCCATTTGACCCAGTAAACCCACTTCTAGGATTATATCCCAAGAAACCAGAAACACCAATCAGAAACGATACATGCACCCCTTTTGATTTTTAAAGTAAACTATAACATTGTAAATAAAACTCTATAGTCAATGATATAAAATTAGGAAATATAGCAAGTCCAGAATATTGAGCTAATTATATTTGAAGCTTTAATGTTTTTACAATTATAATAACATCTATACTATTAAATATTGTAAAAAGAAGCACAAAAATAATGTTTGAGTACCTCTATATTAACATAAGATTCTCACAGAATGCCTTTTAAACTTTCTGATTCACTATGGAATATTTGCAATTCATGAAACATAAAAGAAAGATTCTTTTTACACAATAGAAAACTGATAGAATTTTAAAACTTTCAGATATTAGCAGGCAAAATAATAGCAAACAAAAAGGATAATAAAATATTTTGATTTTTTTAGGTATATCAGACCTTTTGTATATTAATTGCTAATATACAACTCAGCTTAAGTTGATATATAATATTTGAAAGTTTAAAGTTTTAAATGAGAATACTTAATATAGGCACTAGAAAACATATATAAAAGCATTAATTCACCCAAAATTAATAAGAGGAATTATGATAACATTTAATATTTATTTAGAGTATTATAATACACAAGATATTTATATTATTTTAGCTACTTAATAGATCTGTGATTTTATAATTAACAAGTATGTGTGAAAAAAAGAGTTTCAAAATGATTGCCTAAGATCTCACATTTGGTAACTGCTAGTAGATAACACAAATATTTTTAATTCAGTGCACATCACCATTAAATTGATTAGAATGCACTTATTAGGAACAGAGACTAATGCCTATATAAATTATATGACTTTTAAAAAACTTCTTGTAAGTTTCCTTGTTTTGAAGTCTATTTTGTCTGATATTAATACAGCTACTCCAGCTTTCTTTGTATTATATTTATATAGTACACCTTTTACTATCCTTTAATTTTTAACCTACCCATATCATTTTACTTAAAGTAAGTTTCATGTAAACAGCAAATAGTTGGATCTTATTTATTTAATTAGAAAATCTCTGTCTTTTAATGAGTGTGCTCAGACTATTTAATATACTACCAGAGGCCCAGTGCACAAATTTGTGCACCAGTGGGTTACTTGGCCTGACCTGCAGGATCAGACTGAAACCGGCTCTCTGACATCCCCTGAGGGGTCCTGGATTGCAAATGCAGGCCAGGCCGAGGGACCCCATCTGTGCACAATCAGGGCCAGGGAGTGACATGGGAGGTTGGCCAGCCAGGCAGAGACTGCAGGAGGGCTCCAGGGCATGTCAGGCCAATTGCACTCAGTCCTGATCAGCCAGACCCCAGCAGCAAGCTAACCTACCAGTCAGAGAGTCTGCCCCCTGCTGGTCAGTGCACATCATAGTGACTGGTCAACTGCTCTACTGTCTGCCCCCTGGTGGTCAGTGAATATCATAGAGAGCAGTTGAGTGGCCTTAGCATATCATTAGCATATTTTTATTTTAGTTTCTTTTTTAAAAATCTTTATTGTTCAGATTATTACAGCTGTTACTCTCCCCCCCCCCCCCCCATAGCTCTCCTCCACCCAGTTTCCTCCTCATCCCAGGCCCTCGTCCCCCCCACTGTCCTCATCCATAGGTATAAGCTCTTTGTCCAATCTCTTCCCACACCCACCAGACCCCCTTCCCCCTGATAATTGTCAGTCTTCTCCCTTTCCATGTCTCTGATTCTATTACATTCACCAGTTTGTTCTGTTCATCAAAATTTTTATTCATTTGATTTTTAGATTCACTTGTTGATATGTTGTTCAGAATTTTTTATCTTTACCTTTTTCTTCTACTTCCTCTTCTTAAAGAATACCCTTCAGTATTTGATATAATACGGGTTTGGTGGTGATGAACTCCTTTAGCTTTTTCTTGTCTGTGAAGCTCTTTATCTGACTGACCTTCAATTCTAAATGACAGCTTTGCGGGATAGAGTAATCTTGGTTGTAGGTTCTATGCTATTCATCACTTTGAATATTTCTTGCTTTTCCCTTCTGGCATACATAGTTTCTATTTAGAAATCAGCTGACAGTCATATGGGCACTCCCTTGTAGGCAACTAACTGTTTTTCTCTTGCTGCTTTTAAGATTCTCTCTTTGTCTTTTGCCCTTAGCTTTTTAATTATTATGTGTCTTGGTGTGGTCCTCTTTGAATTCCTCTTGTTTGGGGTTCTCTGCGCTTCCTGGACTTGTAAGTCTATTTCTTTCACCAGGTAGGGGAAGTTTTCTGTCATTATTTCTTCAAACAGGTTTTTAATATCTTGCTCTCTCTCTTCTTCTAGCACCCCCATAAGTCGGATGTTGGTACACTTGAAGTTGTCCCAGAGCTCCTTACACTATCTACATATTTTTGGATTCTTTTTTTCTTTTTGCTCTTCAGGTTGGGTGCTTTTTGCTTCCTTGTACTTAAAATCTTTGACTTGATTCTTGGAATCCTCTAGTCTACTGTTGAATCTCTGTATATTATTCTCTATTTCAGTCAGTGTATGCTTAATTTCTGACTGGTCCTTTTCCATTTTTTTGGCATTCTCACTAAGATCCTTGCAGGTCTCATTAAAAGTCCTCGGAGGATTCTAGAAGATTCTTGAGTAACCTTATAACTGTGGTTTTGAACTCTATATCCAGTAGTTTGCTTTCCTCCATTTCTTTCATTTGTGACCTGTTTCTTTGTCTCCACATTTTGGCTGCTTCCCTGTGTTGATAGAGTGGCTTTGTGTGTTGGGTGTCCAATAGGGCCCAGTGGCTCAGCCTCCCTAATTACCTGAGGTGGACACTCTTGGTGCACTCCTTTTTGAACTGTGTGCACAGTCTTGTTGTAGTTAAGCCTTGATTGCTATTGGTTTCACTGGAAGGAATTGACCAACAGGCCAATTGGCTGTGAGGACCAACTGTGTCTACACTGGAAGATCTGCTCTGTTGGAGACACCCTAATGGGGCAGGACTTGCTTCATTGGGGCTTTGGTGTTCACTGAGTCTGCCCCTTGAGTGTGTCACTTATGGATGTGAAGAGTTGTAATCTTTTATGGTCTTGCACTGACCACTGGGTACACTGGCTTTTGGATCTCCAAGGAGGTGCAAAGTCAGCCACTGCCTGGGGCCACCAAGAAGGAGCTACAGAGAGATTTGCAGATTCCTCCTCTTTGTATTGGATTTGGAAGTGCCAAGATAAGGCCCAGTTGTGAAGCAAGGCAGGCTGCTAATGCTGCTGCTTGTCTGATAGGTTTTAGGCTGAGAAAGGACAGGCCATTCATATGCAAAAGCCACTGTGCACAGTTTGGGTGGGGTTGTAAATTGGGTGGGGCGGTTCTCAGGGAATCTCCTGGGTGGAGCAAATAGCAAAGGCTGCCAGTCAGCCTTGCACTGGAGAGGTCCCATGCAGGAACAATGACCGCTGTGAGCACCTTCCTACTGAAAGAAAGCCACCCTTGCCTATCAGGCCTGAAGCCAGACAGTCCAGTTTCTCCCTGTATGTGTCTGGGTCACCAGAGTTAGTCTCACCCAGAACTGGATTTCAGAGCAATCGGGAGCTTGTATCTCCATCCCGATTAAAAAAAGCAGCACACCTGGTTGCCAGCCCATTCCACGCGCGCCTCCAGACCTCCTACCAGTCTCAATGTGCTTTCTTCTTTACCTCTAGTTGTAGAACTTCCACTCAGTCAGCTTTCCTGAGTTCGGGATGATAGTTTTGCTGTCTTTTAGTTGTAATTGTGATGTGGTTGTGAGAGGCAGCAAGTACAGGTGTTTACCTATGCTGCCATCTTGGTTCCCCCTATCATTAGCATATTATGCTTTGATTGTTTGAACAGACAACCAGATGACTGGACCCTTAGCATTCTAGGCTTTTTATTATATAGGATAATTATTGATATATAGGGTGTCTCACAAAAATTTATACACACATTTTGAATAATTATAAAGGTGATGTTTATTAAAATATATTTATTTTCAAAATTGAGCTATCAGCTGTTAAACGGAGTATACATTTTTTGGGAACACCTTGTATTTGGATTTAGGTCTACCCTTTTACTACTTATTTTTCATTTGTGCTCTCTTCTATTATTTTAAAAATTATTTTTGTATTTATTTAGTTATTTTAATTAAATTTATTGGGGTGACATTGGTTAATAAGATCATATAGGTTTCAAGTGTACATTTTTGTGATACATAATATGTACATTGCACTGTGTGCTCACCATTCAAAGTAAAATCATTTTCTGTCATCATATACTTGGCTCCCTATATGACATTTTTGAGTCTGTCATCTATTACTCAAAAGAGCCAAGTATTATACACCAGTCTTCTAGGTTCTGTTTCAGTATGCTCTATGTATTAACCCAAGTCATGATGTAAAAGTAATATTATTAAAATGTTAACCTTTATCAAATCAATCAGGTATCTGGGTACCTTAGTGATATCTAAACAGAATTTTAGAATAAAAAATGGGATTTTATTGTTTTTCCATTTGTTTCATTTGTTCCTCAAGTGCTTAATATACTTGTTAATATAAATCTGTTGATAAGTTCTTGGTATCTATATCATAAGAAGTTCATTGTAATAAGGAAAGCTCACATTAATTACCTTATGAGTAAAATCACCTTAAAACTTATAAATATTTATATTTATACTAGAGGCCTAGTGCACTAAATTTGTGCACTCAGTGGGGTCCCTGAGCCTGGCCTGTGCACTCTTGCAGGCTGGAAGTCCTCAGGGAATGTCTTACTGCTGCAAAGGTGGGAGAGGTACCCACCACTGCCACTATGCTCACCAGCCACGAACCCGGCTTCTGGTTGAGGGGTGCTCCCCCTGTGGTCAGTGGGCATCACAGCGACTGGTCAGTCTGCTATTTGTTTGATTTGCATATTACCCTTTTATTATATAGGAATAATAATGTATGATGAAAATGGTAGGTGGTTTATGCCTAGTATACTAAGAAATTGCTCATGGAGGAGATTAAAAACTAGCAGGATTCTGTAAGGTGGGGAAAGCAAGACACACAGAGTAAAATGAAAAAGCACAGTGTGATCAGAGGTTGGTGAAAGCAAAGGTTTTAGTTTTACTAAGGCAAACAATATTTTTATATGGGATTAGTAGGACACAGTTTTCATAAATCCTTATTTAAAAAAAAACACACACACACTTGTCTTTCCTTAGATCTTATCATTACTAATATTGAATACCTGACTTTTTTTCTTTTGTAAAATTATATTTATTGGGGTGACATTGGTTAATAAGGTCATATACATTTCAGGAATAGATTTCTATGATACTGTGTGGCCACCCCCCAAAGTCACATCATCTTCCATCAACATATATCAGGCCACCTTCACTCTTCCCTCCCCCACCTCTCACACACACTCTCTTCCCTCTGGCAACCACCACACTGCTGCTTGTGTCCATGAATTTCCATTTATATCCCACAGATGAGTGAAATCATATGGTTCTTCGCTTTTTCTGACTGATTTATTTCACTTAGCATAATATTCTCTTAAGTACTCCACTCTCTGAGAACTTACTTGCAATTGCATGATGACTCTTCATGTATTTCAAACATCATAAGATCTACAATTTTTTTTGGTGCTCCTCACTTCCCTCATGCCCTAACTTTCCTCTGCTACACAACTTTAATTCAGTCATTACAATATTTCAGTTGTATTAACTTTTACCCTATTCTCATTTTGTCAAACTATCTTGGTAGTAACAATCCTGGTTAAACAAAGTTTCCATTGCTCCATACTCTAGTCTATGTTTTTCCAGCTAACATAATGTGGCTAGAACAGGTCCTAGGTCTTGTCACCAAGTCATTTTTTAAGAGAAGTTTTGTAGTTGAACCTCAGATTGCTTCAGCAGTTAAATTTTTCAGCACCCTTTAGGAACCTAATATTTTGCAGGATTTTAAAAGTGGTATTATGTATATGAACATATCATAACTATTATGGCAATTATGGGATACGACAGCCAGTAAGTAGTTAGAAAGTTGTTTTCTATTCAGTAATGATAGCCTAATGTTTATCATGTTAATTATAAAATTTTCAATGTCAAAAGCAATAAAAATCAGGACAAATATTAGACACTGGAGAGCATGCATATTTAACAAATAAATTATTCACATCATATATTAGAGTATATTTGCTAATATGTTTAGGTGTTTTTTGTTATGTGTTTTTTTTTTTCCTGTTTATTTTTTTGAACACTCTATCAACTTGCTTTCATTAGGTATTTTCCCAAATGACAATCAGCCTGATATTTCTCAGAAATGAAGGAAAAATCAAAGCTGTTTTTTCATTCATTTTAAAAAGACAGTTTTTCATGACAACTGTTTTTATATTTCAATGAATTTTTATTATGATACTAATAAAATCACATTATAAAAATGTTTCCAATAATTCTAAGCATGGGAACTACTTTTGGAATTTCTTTCTGCTATAGATCACATGGGTACAGTAGGTATATCAGAAGCTCCCAATGCATATGGGCTTTTAGTAAAGATGAACAAGTGAGTTGAAAAGTTAGGGTAAGGCCTACAGCATTTAGTGACATAAAGGGTGGAAATACTATTTCATTAACTTTTGGAAATATTCACTTTTTTTATAAGTTGATACCATGCCAGTTATACCAGTTATACATTTTTTAAATATCCATATAATATTTTTATGAATAAATATTTTAAGGCAATAATTTATTCATAAAAGTATTTTATAGCTGTGGATTTTAAGTAATGTTAGTTCAATACCCATGTACTCAATTTATATATGTAATATATAAATTTATTATATATATTTATGTTTTTTCTGATGATATTTTTACTAGGTATAATTTTTTTAAATGAGAAGACAATATGAATTTTTGTGGAAATATCTTAAGCAGTATTTAACATTTCATAGTTCACTACACTTGAAATACACAGCAAAACTATGAAATATATATACAGTGAAGCTTAGAGTCAGATTCTATGTTACTTCATCAGTACTCAGTTGCAAAGTGTAAAAGTTTAGATTGTAATAAGATATACTATATAGCAGAGCCACACAAAACATATTAAATGTAAGAAAAATCTTCAGCAAAATTTTTTGATATTGGTTTTCATAATCATAAATATTATTTTGTTAACCTTATAATCATTTGAACTCTAAAAGCCTCAAAAGCTCATTGTAGTGATTTTTTCTTTATATCTTACTAGAGGCCTGATGCACAAAATTCATACATGGGTAGGGTCCCTAGGCCTGGCTGGTAATCAGGGGCTGCCGGAGCCTTCCTTCCCCTGGATCCAGCTACTGGCTGGGGCCTTCCTTCCCCTGGATGCTGGCAGCCAGCCCCACACCCCACTCACACCTGCCTTGGCCTGGCACTGCCCGCATCCGCCGCCACCCGCCTCCGGTTCCCGGTTCCCTATAGGGTGATTGGCACCTGCTGGCCAGGGGGAGGGACTGGGAGGTTGGCTGGAAGTTCCCCATCAGGTGATTGGGGTGGTCAGTGCGTGTCATAGTGACCAGTCATTCTGGTCATTCAGCTGTTTGGTTGCTAGGTATATATATATATATGTTGGAAAATGTATTCTATTATTTTAAAATAACAATACAAATGTTATAAAAACTGGAGAATGGCATCTCTACCTGCTCATCTAAGCTAGCATTGAATGGTTCTTCTTTTGAGCAACAAAAAAACCCACAGAAATAAAGGACACAATGATTTTATAAAAATAATTGAAAAAGTCATATTTTAATTTTAAAGGAAGAATTATGCCACTATTGGCCATGGACATCAATATTTGGGTTGAGCTTCAGAGGCGTCATGGTAGGGATCTTAAAATAACATCCTTTTTCAAAGCCTGAAATCTGCATGAATTTATGCATTTAGAAAAATTCTGCCGATCAGCGTAAGGAAGTTGTCAAGACAGTTACATTCTGCCCAGGAAACTGTGTTCAATGTTATGACATTCTTTCTATAACCTCATATAGAGATTTCTTATTAAGAAATGGGTACATGAATCCAAATTTAATCAAATTAGAAAATATGAATGCCAAGGATAAAGACTAATTCTCTCTATCACTACAGAGCAAGTAAAAGGAGAAAGTAGGATTATGTACAGAGGTAGGGTACTATTTATGTATATAAAGTTTTACACATAAGAAGGTATTTAAACAAAGATGATGGGAATAATAATAATCAGGGATAGATAACTTGCTTTACAATTGACAATAAAAATATTTTAGTGGCTTGATCTCAATTGCATTTATATAACTCCATCTCAAGTAATTGATGGAGGTAAATATTTAGGAACTTATTTACTGCACTCTGTAAGCAATGCTAGTGAGAGCTCACAAAAGCACAGAATTAAACTAGCTGTTTAATCCTTTTGCTGATGAAAATATTATGCTTTGGATTGAAATTCCAAATTGTTGCAAAATCCAAGTTTTCAAGTGAATATGTGACTAGTGAATTTCAGTAGTTTCACATAGATCTCAGCATGAAGGAAAGGACAAGAAGCTGGTTCCTGCTATTTGATTATCTGTACATTTATCATCTGTCTTGTCTGCGTTTTATACAGAGCACCCTACAGAGGACTGTGTAACTAAAAGGTTTTCCATTATACGTAATTTGAAAGCGCACAAATGATATGCAATCACATACAGTGTGAGAAAAATTATGACCATCACCATCTTATCTCCAGAGAGATTCACAGTTAGCCTCAATTTACTCCCAGAAAGCCCATTTTATGAGGGTCACCGGTGGAGAAAGGGCAAGCTTCCTGAAACTCCAGTTGGAATATGTCCACCGGCTGGTGACTGTGCACATTTGATGCCCACACATTGTAGATTTAACTGGGCAGAGAGGGAAGGTTCCGGGAACACAGTGACTGTGATCATCTTCCCATTTGTTTCTCTTGCTTTATCTTACATTTCTAGACATTTCTGAATTTCTAGATATTTTTTTTTCTGGCTACCATTTGCATGGAATTATGAATGGGTATAAGATGAACCATTCACAGGTAGCCTTCGGGTTTAGGAAAAAAAATGGATATAAGAAGGAAAGGTGCACTCGAGTTGTTCTAAGAAAAACATGGGTGGTGGGTTTAATGTAAAGAGAGAGCCTATTCTATGACCTAGATATTGAGAAACATTGTTTTTCTTTTTGCTCCACATGGTATCTAGGCCAGCATCACTTGGAAAAATGTTTTTTCGTCCTGCAAATTTTCCTGGTGTTTTTATTTATTTAATTTTTAAATTATTTTAAGTGCAGTTATTGGGGTGACATTGGTTCTCAAAACTATAGGGATTTCTAGTATACAACTCAATGCACTTCAAAGGGATTAGCCAAAAAACATAAATATGTAACACATAGACACGGGCAAGAGTGTGATGACAGCCAGAGGGAAAGGGCGATGGGAGCTAGATGGAGGTGGGCAAGGGGGGTAAAATGGGGACCGAAGAGACTTTGCTTTGGGTGATGGGCACAGGATGCAGTGTGCAGATGATGTTACAGTGAGTCATCCTGCAACCTTATTGCCCATGCTGGTGTTGCTGGCAGGGATCTTTTCAATATTGGGCTGGGACTGAGGCCGCCATGGGTGGGAAGGTCAGTCTAAAGGTGGGTGGAAAGGAGCTCTTTCTGAGGTCTAAGGGTGTGGCTCTGGTCTCTGAGGCTTTGTCTTCCTGTTTTGCCACCTCATCTCACTCCTCATTTCCTCATGGTGCCTCGGTAGTAATGAAAATAAACTTTACAGGTCGTAGCACACTTATCAGATGGATCATTTGCTTTCTAACTAAATTTCTTCTTGAGGCTTTAGAGACTTGTTATCTTCTATTCAGAAATTATTATTAGACATATTCAAGAATTTTTATATATTCAGTATCTATTGTGTGCCCATCTCTGCTCAAGTTACTGGAAAACAATAGTGAACATGTCAGAGAAAATTTTGCTCTGATGGAACTAAAATTCTAGTTGGTGGCAATTAATAAGTAAAATGTATCATTTCAGGCAGTGATTAATGGTAGGGGGAAAAATACTCATATCAGCATGGCGATCAATTTGCCTAAGTCTAACAAAATTTCCTGGTATGTTTAAAATATGTTTTGGTGTTATGTAATAGTCAGTTTAAACTTTTGGTTACAAAATGCATATTATAACTACCAATGCTCCAATAAAATCAACCAAAGGACTTGTATGCATGCATATAAGTATAACCAGTGAACACAAACACTAGGGGGGTGAGGGCATGTGCTGAGAGGTGGAGGTAGGTGGGGAGAGGTCAATGGGGGTGGGGAAAGAAGACATATGTAATACTTTAAACAATAAAGAGTTTAAATAAAATAAAATATAAAATAAAATAAAAATAAATAAAACAAAATAAATGAGGCTACACAATGGTGATAACCTCCTGACTAGGGAGGAGTGTCAGCCTTGGGCTGACCCTAAAATCCAGACATCACAGACCCATAGTAACAGAAGTAGTTTCGATTGCATTTTGTAAGAAACAATTGCTAAATCAGTTATGAGGAGGTGTATTATTTACTATGTGTGTGAAAAAAAATACTAGAAAGTTAGTGACTTAAAACACCACCCATTGGTCATATTATAGTTTTGTGGGTCAGGAATCTATCTGGAAATGGCTTTGCTGGGTACTTCCTCTGCTAAGGATCTCCCAAGGCTGCGTACCATGGTCTCATCTGGCACTCAGGGTCCTCTTTCAAACTCCAAGGCTATTGCCAGAATTCAGTTCCTTGCAGCAGGTTTAGGGCTGAGGCTCTTAGCTCCTAGAGCAGGGGTGGGCAAACTTTCTGACTCGAGGGCAACAATGGGTTCTTAAACTGGACCAGAGGGTCGGAACAAAAGCATAGATGGAGTGTTTGTGTGAACTAATATATATTCAAAGTAAATATCCTATCTAATAAAAGAGAAACATGGTAATTGGCGTACGACCGCTACCCTTCCCATTGGCTAACCAACGAGATATGCAAACTGACTGCCAGCCAAGATGGCGGCCAGCAGCCAGGCAGCTTGAAACTAACATGAGGCTTGCTTGCTTCAGTGACGGAGGATTCCAACGTTCCCCGCCTGCTTGCCGGGCTCTGAGCCTACAGTTTGAAACATTGTAATGAATATAGAAGCTAAACAAAACCCCAGAAACCTGCTTTTGCGAGCCCGGGATCTCAGAGCTGGAGTTGATACAGTTTCAATTATAGAACCTAAACAAACCAGATACCTGCTTTCAGGAGCGGAGGCCTAAGAGCTGGAGCCTCAGAGCTAAAGCTGGCACAGAATAAAAATAAATAAATAAAAAAAGGAGCGGTTGGGAGCTTCCATCACCCACCAGCCTGAAAACAGCCCTCAGCCCCTCACCCACACTGGCCAGGCACCCCAGTGGGGACCCCCCCCTGAATGGTGTGTGACCAGCTGCAAACAGCCATCATCCCCTCACCCAGGCTGGCCAGGAACCCCAGTGGGGACCTCCACCCTGATCCAGGACACCCTTCAGGGCAAACCAGCCAGCCCCCACATGTGGACCAGGCCTCTATCCTATATAGTAAAAGGGTAATATGCCTCCCAGCACCAGGATCAGTGGAGCCACGAGGCCTCTCGGCACCGGGATCAGTGTGACAGGGGGCAGCGCCCAAACCTCCTGATCGCCCTGTGGCTCTGTGTGTGACAGGGGGTGGGGCCACAACCTCCCTATCGACCCTGCTCTGTTCGTGACAGGGGAAGGCGCCCCAACCTCCTGATCAGCCCTGCTCTGTGCCTGATACAGGGGAGCTCCCCAACCCCCTGATCACCCTGCGGCTCTGTGTGTGACAGGGTGCGGGGCCCCAACCCCCCCCCCCCAACGGGCCCTGCTCTGTGTGTGACAGGGTAGAGCCATAACCTCCCCATCAGCCCTGCACTGAGTGTGACAGTGGCGGCGCCCTACCCCCTGATTGGCCCTGCTCTGTGTGTGACAGGGGGCGGTGCCCCAACTCCCCTATCGCCCCTACTCTGTGAGTGACGGGGGAGCTCCTCAACCCCCTGATCGGCCGTGCTCTGTGCGTGACAGGGGGGAGCTCCCCAACCCCCTGATGGGCCCTGTTCTGTGCGTGACGGTACGGAGCCCCAACCCCCCTGATCGGCCCTGTTCTGTGCGTGACAGGGGGTGGCGCCACAACCTCCCTATCGACCCTGCCTTGAATGTGACGGGGGGCAGTGCCCCAACCCCCCAATCGGCCCTACCCTGAGCATGACTGAGGGTGGCATTGCAACCTCCCAATCTGCCCTGCTCTGTGCATGACAGGGGGCGGCGCCCCAACTCCCCAATTGGCCCTGCTCTGAGCCCGACCAGGGGCTGCACCTAGGGATTGGGCCTGCCCTCTGCCACCCGGGAGCAGGCCTAAGCCAGCAGGTCATTATCTCCTGAGGGGTCCCAGACAGCGAGAGGGCACAGGCTGGGCTGAGGGACCCACCTTTCCCCCTTGAGTGCACAAATTTTTGTGCACTGAGCCTCTAGTCATTACATAAAAGGGTCTTTTTTTGCAATAGTTTTATTCATTTCAAATGGGCCAGATCCGGCCTGCGGGCTGTAGTTTGCCCACAGCTGTCCTAGAGGCTGCCTACCCACAGTTCCATCCCATATGAGCCTCCCCATAGGCAGTTACATCATGGCAGCTTGCTCTCTGAGGTCAACAAGGGAGTCTCTTATTCCAGTTAGAAGTGTGGAGTCATATAATCACAGAAGGGACCACTCTTTACCATTTCTATATATAACACACTAACCAATGGGTGAAGTTCATCACCTTTTCCATGTTCTACTAAAAGAAAATAATAGGGTTCTCCCATACTCCAGAGGAGGAAATTTAACAAATGCCCAGATACCAAGGGCCATAAATTAATGAAGACCACCCTAAGGTTGTCAGCCATGGGGTATCTGGGAAGAATAGAGGAAAACAATGCTTTTTTTCTTTTATAGTTATAACTCACCTCAAGCCACACAGTTAGATGCTAAAATACCACAATTCTTCAGTCAGGATCAAGTTGTTCTTGTTCATACGTTAAAAAGTTGAAGATGTCTAGCTCAGCTTGAGTGTCTGTTTCTTTTCCTTCCCCAGACTCCATTAAAAATATGAAACGAGGAATTGTTGAGCCAAGAGGCCGTTGGGTACAAAAGGTGTTTCAACAAATATCTGGAAGAGAACTGAGAATGAGAGCTATTAATGGCTGGCACAGGTCACGAAGGGGAGGCTCAGACCGTAAAGAAGAGGGTGGATATGGACAGCAGGACTCCAAAGCATTTCCAGGCTGCGAGGGCACATGTCAGAGACTTCAGCAGGACTGTTGTCAACCAGAAACTGCATATGCAGAGGTGTCAGCTCACCCCACTCTTATCTCTGTTGCCCCCACTAACCCAAGCAGAGTGCACCCCGGGTTAATCTGAGCATGCTGGTTATTTTTACAATTCATTATAATTTCTTAAATTTAAACTACATAAAAATGCAATATTAAACCAAAATGCAGAGACTCCATCAGCCTCCAGCAATACATCTGTGGGGTCTTAATTTAAAGACATTGAGCTGTAATCTGCTTCTCTAAGACACTACATTTCAATTGTTCATTATGCTAGCAGTTATTTACGAAGTGAGGAATATCTTTCTTTGCTAAACTTTTCCTTAGTGACCTTTTTTGAACAACACACTTCATCCCTCTTCATTATGAAAATTTACTAAGTGGAGAAATAATAAATATGGAAACAAATTAGTTTGTCATAAATCTTTTCTTAAAAACAAATCAACATGGTTTGTATTAACTTTGGGGTTATTTTATTAATTTTAATATCTTTTAGTTCATAGTGCAAATGCCATCGCTTTATTTTTCATGTAGTTATTATAAATATGTTTGTGTAACTAAATGTTATTGTTTACAGTTATTATTAGTTCATGTTTTTATGACAGTAACTTATTTAAGCCCTTGCCTATTGTTGCACACTTCAATTTGTTTCCATTTTTACCTCTTCTAGATTAAACCATTGCAAGAATCCTTACACAATGTGTTTGACTCTGTGTGGAATCTTAACATAGGTCCTAGACCTAGAGCGCAAATTGCTGCTTCAGGTTCTTATCCATTGTTCTTAAGGTACCAGTATATTAAATAATTTATTTGTCCCCACGAAAATGCAATATTTCCCTTCTCAGTTCAGCTCTACCAGCATGGAGTATTACAATTTTAAAAATGGAATATCATTCAGAAATGTGAACAATACTGTATATTGCAATAATTGGTATTTTTATAAATTACCAATGAGGTTAAACTTTAGAAACTTGAGTTTCACATGCCTGTAAAACATCAGGAAGAGCTATCCCAGGCCACTGGGCTTCAACCTCTCCTTCCATACCTTTACCTGTAGGGACTACATATCCTGGTGCACTGAGTCACTCCAGTCATCTGGGATTCTCCTACATTTTGTGTGTGTGTGTATGCTTGTGTGTGTATGCGTGCGTGTGCCCATGCGTGTGTGCGCCCATGTGTGGTTACCACTGAGAAAGGGAAGAACAATTTGTACACATGCACCAGTCCCATGATTTTCTCTGGTTTCAGTAGCAGATGAGAATGGGCTCCTAAATGTATATTTCAATCCAATTCTATTTGATTTTATAGTGATTGGCATTTCTTTCTGGATTCTAGCCCACTGCTAGTTTCTTGTGAATTTTCATCATTTCTTCGTTTTTATAAAGATTGGAATTGGGGGTAGAGACAGCATCTGTACTCTGGTCAGACAACACAAAAAAAAGCATTTTATTTTCTAGTTTATAGGAGGCCTATACTAATTATTCTATTTATATTTGCAGCTCCCCCTCCCACTCACACATGCTCTATATTTTCTTAGCAATTATCACCTTCTAAAAGACCACATAAAGTATATATTTATTATTGTGTTTATCAGTTACTATTGTGTAAATAATGCTAGAATATAAAGTCTACCAGGTCAGAAATTATTTCTGTTTTGGGCAGCTGACTAATCTACACTAATAAAAGAGCAAGATTCAAACTGACCATACCTTCATGATGCCCACCAACCAAACAGGAGTGAGTATGCAAATTAACCCAACAATGATGGTAGGTTAGTTTGCATACACAGGCACTGAGCGGCCAGGGGTGGGGTGGGACGCTTACATCATTGCCATGGCAACGACCCAGGTGTTCAACACTGCCCCACCAGATCCAGGCCTCTGGGAAATGTGGTAAAGCAGAAAGGCGGCTATGGGCCAGAAGGAAGTCAGAAAGGTGGCTCCTGCTGAAGCAAAGGTGGGGCCGGCAGCCAGGGGAAGGAAGGCCCATTCTTGCATGAATCTTTGTGCATAGGGCCTCTAGTCTAATCTAATAAAAGAGAAGCATGGTAATTGGCGTACGACCGCTACCCTTCCCATTGGCTAATCAGGGAGATATGCAAATTAACTGTCAGCCAAGATGGCAGCTGGCAGCCAGGCAGCTTGAAGCTAACATGAGGCTTGCTTGCTTCAGTGACGGAGGAAACCAACATTCCCCGCCTGCCTTGCAGGTCTCTGAGCCTGCAGTTTGAAACATTTTAACAAATATAGAAGCTAAAAAAAAAAACCCCAGAAACCAGCTTTCAGCGAGCTGGGATCTCAGAGCTGGAGTCAGAGCTGGAGTTATACATTGTTTTGATTACCTACTTTCAGCAGCTGAGGCCTAAGAGCTGGAGCCTCAGAGCTAAAGCTGGCCCAGAATTAAAAAAAATAAAAAATAAAAAAAGGAGCAGTTGGGAGCTTCCGTCACCCACCAGCCTGAAAACAGCCCTCAGCCCCTCACCCAGACTGGCCAGGCACCCCAGTGGGGACCCCCACCCTGATCTAGGACACCCTTCAGGGCAAACCAGCCAGCCCCACCCATGCACCAGGCCTCTATCCTATACAGTAAAAGGGTAATATTCATCCCAGCACCGGGATCAGCAGAGCTGAGAGGCCTCCCAGCACCGGGATCAGTGTGACAGGGGGCAGCGGCCAAACTCCCTGATCCCCCTGCGGCTCTGTGTGTGACAGGGGGTGGGGCCACAACCTCCCTATCCACCCTGCTCTGTTCGTGACAGGGGAAGGCGCCCCAACCCCCTGATCAGCCCTGCTCTGTGCCTGATACGGGGGAGCTCCCCAACCTCTGATCACCCTGCGGCTCTGTATGTGACAGGGTGGGGTGCCCCAACCCCCCCACCCCCCACAGGCCCAACTCTGTGTGTGACAGGGTAGAGCCATAACCTCCCCATCAGCCCTGCCCTGAGTGTGACAGTGGTGGCGTCCCAACCCCTTGATCGGCCCTGCTCTGTGGGTGATAGAGGGCGGCGCCACAACCCCCTGATCCACCCTGCTCTGTTTGTGACAGGGGGTGGTGCCCCAACTCCCCTATCAACCCTACTCTCTGAGTGACAGGGGGGAGCTCCTCAACCCCCTGATGGGCCCTGCTCTGTGCATGACAGGGGGTGGCGCCGCAACCTCCCCATCGACCCTGCCTTCAGTGTGACAGGGGGCGGTCCCCCAACCCCCCAATCATCCCTACCCTGAGCGTGACTGGGGGTGGCATCACAACCTCCCAATCCGCCCTGCTCTGTGCATGACAGGGGGCGGCGCCCCAACTCCCCAATCGGCCCTGCTCTGAGCCCAACCAGGGGCTGCACCTAGGGATTGGGCCTGCCCTCTGCCACTCCAGAGCAGGCCTAAGCCAGCAGGTCATTATCTCCCGAGGGTTCCCAGACTGCGAGAGGGCACAGGCCAGGTTGAAGGACCCCCCCCCCCTTCCCCCCCGAGTGCACAAATTTTTGTGCACCGGGCCTCTAGTATACTATAAGATACTAAAATTGCACCCACATAGTAGGTAACCAGTCAATATTTATGGGGCACATGAGTTTCAAAACTGGCAAATGAGATATATAATCAATTCATAGTGCTCTCTAATTAAAAGGCAACATGTTAAGTATACTCTCTAGTCTGTGATCATGGGTGCTCAAAATTTACCCAATATACCCCTACCTGTGTGGCTCAGTGGTTGAGTGTCCACGCATGCACCAAGAGGTCGCCAGCTTGATTCCCAGTCAGGGCTTCTTTATGTTTCTATCTCTCTCTCCCTCTCCCTCCTTCTCTCTAAAATCAATAAAAACATATTTAAAAAATTAACCAATGCAGCCCCAACAAATTAAATAAAAATAAAATAGAATTTGGAACGTAAAAAAAGAATCTCTGAGTAAATGAATTTTTTTGGAAATATATTTAATTCCCACCTGCTGATAATATTTATTACTCAGATTTTAGCTTAGTTATTTGACTATTTGTTGTTAGTTACCCTAATTTCATGTATAACTTAACTAGAAATAATTAAATGCGTTTACTGGACATGCTGTTTCAGCTGGATAAAATTTAAAAAAAAGTGCTTTCAAATATCAGAAACAGTAGAAAATAATTAAACACATTTTTCCTCAAAACTTTACTGATATTTTTATTTAATAAGCTTTCATTACAAATAATGTCTTTTAAAATTCAGTTTATATTTTTTTTTTTCTTTACAAATAAATACCCAAAGAAATTTCCAAAGGAAACTAGAAAGGAGATGTCCCTGGGCTGCCGGTGGGGAGGTCTCTATGTTATAACCATGTTTCCACGGAGAAAAAAAAAATCAATTTGCAGGTATGTTTCTGCAGAACCTCAAGAATGCACTTCAGAAGCCTAGCAACTAGTTATTCCCATGCCTGGCTTTCTCAAGTCAAGTTTCTGCAGATTTGGTACCCCAGGATATGCAAGTCCTATGCTAGTTTGGATCTGATGTGAAAAAGAACCCCACTGTTCAGAAGCAAAGGCCTGTCAGAACAAATCAATATTTTTTCCTCTTTCTGTGTGATAGAACTTAAGACTGGGTTAAAAAAAAAAAATCTCATAAAAATTAAAAAAAAAAAAAAAACCCACCAGGATACTTCTTCTTCCTAAGGAAAAAAACTAAATTATTCAAAATCTGCAGTGGTTTTTGGATCTCCAGCAGTATTTAGTTGGTTCCCTACTGCTCCCACTTACATTTCTTGATCGAGATTGAATTTCCTGATGGCCTCTGCCTTGCCAGGGTGATACTGACTGGAAATTCAATAAAGATGGGAGAGAAGATGATTTTCTTTCTAACACTAATAAATGGTGAACAATTCATATCTCCAGCATAAAAGCACGTCTACCCGTGCACTTGTGACATCCTTAGGAATCTTTGTCCACCTTTCTATCGCGTTTAGTGCCCTATGGGAACTAGAGAAACTATAAGGAGGCCAGTCTTTACCTGAGGAAAGTTGCTCTCCTCTAAGACAAACTTTTCTTCCTAGGTGTGTGTGTGTGTGTGTGTGTGGGCGCGCGTGTGTGTACGTGCATGTGTCTAGTGGTCAAGGAATCCAACACATCTGTGATACAGCAAAAAGAAAATGCAATTCCTTTTGAGAGTTTGACTATATCAAATGAGGTGTAAGTAACCAGGAAATCTTATAAACACAGATAAGCCCCTTTGAGTCTAGATGAAGCTTCTCTTTTTTTCCTTTTGCAATTTATTCTAATAAGTTAGAAAAAATTAAAATCTAAAAGTTTATTTATTTATTTCAACTGAGTGCTATTGCAATTGTGGTAAGCTACGGCCTTGAGAAAAGCTACGGAGAAAGTAGGACACCCGTGACAGGTCTTTCTCATTATGGGTTATTTCCTCTTCAATGTGTTATTCGTGTAAAGTGAGAAAATGTCCACTTTTTGCATAGAGTGTGTTTACTTCTTTTAATAGAGAGTGCTCAGAGCCCTAACAAAAGAGACTGCATTAGCACTCACATTTCCTCCAGTGGTGTTCAGTGGCATTTCAGAGCTGATCTGTGCTCAATGGGGAACACTTCAATATTGCTTTGTCGACCTTAGTAATATTAAGCAACCACATGTTGTGCAAAGCTGCCTACAAACATTACTCATGAATAAAAACCTTGAGACTCTTTCCAGTCTTTTCTTATCTATAAATGTATGAGAAACACATATTTTGGCAAATAACTCCACTTTAACATTGAAATAAAAGAATCTCTGCTAGCCCTGGTTTGGAGGCATATTTGATAAATTGTTTTATAAAGACAACATATGCTACATTTTTTCCAAAATAAAAGCAAATAATTATTGATGTGTTTAAGTATATATGTTGCCTATGTTAATAGTATTTGGCAAATCTGGGTTTTCTCAAAAAATACAGATGTAAGTTGAAATAGCATAAAATAAAAACGTTAACTACATAAAGAAATTGCCAATGTTCTATCAAGTTGGTAAATCCCAGTTATCTTGACTTATAATTATGCATAGGTTAAGTAAAGCATTTCCTTTTAAACTTTAGTGAAATCTTGCAAAGAGAAACATTATTTTCAGGATCATTTTGTATCATGCTTCTTTTGAACAAAGGCACGTTTCTTTTAAAAAAGGATCGACTTCAGTTTTCTTGTAAAGCTTTAGCTTATCTTGACATTTTGGATTGAATACAAGGATTTTAAAAGGTAATTGGTGTTTGCAATGTTATTTTTGGAAGAAATATAGAAAAATGTAACCACAATTCTTACATTAGTTGCACTATGTTGTAAGACAATTATTTATTGTAAAGGTTACAAATCTTAAGAGACACATCTACTGAATAAGGCTGCTCCTAAAAGGTATTCATGTCTGTTTCAACACTTAAAATTATATCTTAGAATTGATAATGTTATAATTAATCACAACCTTATCTTGCCCACAAGACTTCTATATTCTTAGGGAGAAGATGTATAAAACTCTGTTTTTAAAGCTTAACGCAATCCAATTTTTCATTTTCTTACAAAAATAATGGCATAACAGAAGAGGACTACAATATCTACTCCACTGTGACTTAAAGAGATTATATTTGGTCTGATTATACTAACTTTTCTCTGGCAGATAAATCAACAGTTTGCAATTGACTTTTTTTATTAAATATTTTCACTTATATTTCATTTTTAATTATTGGACTCAAAATTAAAAAATAAAATATGAATTTTGATTCTTTCTATATTAAATTACAATATGGTGAAGTCTATTACATTGGAATGAAATAAATCTATCTACATTATATCAATAGGTGGCACCTTTGGGATGGTGTCAGTATTTTCAGTACAAGTGGCAATATGTTTTATTTTGTTATATTAGAAAAATAATATTAAGCATGGCATCTAAACCATGAGATCAATTTTTTTTTCAAAAGTGTCAACTGTTCAGTGATTAACTTAATATGTAATTCAGATAATTGTGAAAAACTTAATATAGATTACTTTATCAAACCACAGGCATCGGAAAATATCATTTTAAAACTATGGTAAAGCATTACGATATATTTGCAAAGTCATTTAAAGCCCTGAAGAGAAACATATTCAGGACTGTTCCCTAGCCATATTTTTTTTTCTATTGATGTTAAACTTAAATTTTGCTTTTTGTACACCATGAGGGGCCTAAGTGACATATGAAATCATTTTCTATGCAATAAACTGTGTAATGGCAGCATATTCAATAGCTTACTAGTTCAAACTCTCATAAATCTGACATACAGGAAGGTTTTTTCCTTTTGTTTCAGTGTCTGTGTTTTGGGTGGGGGCAAAACATAAAGTGCTTTTATTCTGCCCTTTTCTATTTGTGCTAGAAGCAGATGTTAATTTTTTTACATACAATTTTTGTTAACCAATAATTGGCAATAAAGACAAAATAATTTACTGTTTCAAGATTCCTCAGTGTTAACTAATTAAACCAGCAGCAGCCCTGAAACACAGGACAATGGCAAACTTTCAGATAAATTAATTTTATGGAAGACCAGCTGAGTAATTGGACTCCAATTACAGGCAGTTTAGCTCCATCATCACCTTCATATATAATTAAATTCAATTGGTTGATACAGCTTCTATTTTTTTATGAGGCCACTTACCAGCTTTTTGAACCCCACTGTGACTTTGGATTCCGTCCAATCAACTATTAGTCACTTCTCTTTCAAATGGAAATGCTCTAGATTAGTCATATCTTCCATAATGGTCACATTAAAATATCTTTCTTTTAGTAAGTAGTGATATATTTGAATCGCTCTTCTTGATTTGACATATAAAGGATATTCATTTATGTTGAAATATAATAACATAAACACTGATGATAGAGCAGGCTGTATGAATTTGAAGGCTAACTGAGATGACATTCTGTATCATCTCATTTGCAGATAAAGTTTGTACTTTTATAAGACAGAAGAATGGACCTTCACTTTTTTTTTTTTTTTTGCAAAAACTCACCCGGAAATCACTTTGCTTATTATTCTAAAGTTTAGGCTATTTAATTCTCTTGAAAGGACAGTTCCTATGTTTTAGGAAATATATACCAATGTTATAACAAAGCTAGGTTTATTTAAATATCTCTGTATAAAGTTCAATGCATATATTGTGATAAATGAATGGATCACGAGCTTTTGATCTGCATGTGCATAAATTTTCTCTATTTGTGATTGCAAATGTATACTTAGTTAAAAGAATTTTTTTTGTACAAGAAACTTTGAGGATATATTTATTAGTATTTATTAATTGTTCTTAAAGTCTATTTTATGTTATTTGTCTAAAAACCTATTCTTGATAAAAGAGAAAACATTCCTTTAAAAATAGGGGAGAGTATTATTACATGGGGGGAATTGTTTTGTTCACTCTAATCTGTAAAATTATAATTTATAGACAAAAAAATTGAAATATTTTCAAGGTCTTATTATCAGTCACAATTAAATAGAAATTGCTACACTCATAAGGCAGTTTTGACTATACTATGAATAACATATTTGCCCTTAATACATAATACATTATCAGTGGTAAAATAAAATTTATCACTTTTAAGGTGGTACCAGCAATAACCTTTAAAAATTCACTAGGATGACCAAATTACTTCCACTCCCAAATAAGCCAAAGGAAATCCAATATGTCAGAAGAAAATAAATTGAAGAAGCAAGGTAATAGTCTGAGATCAATAAAAGCAAAAAGTACATATTTTTTCAAAGAAACAATGTAGATAATTGAACAGGAAGCATTTTATTCCATTGTCCTGTGGTTTTAGGTTGAAAGGTTTTGAATATTACTTGAAGTCTTCTCATCTACTCTCCTTTTTAGCTTCTGTTTTCTGAGAAAATTCTGGTTTAAAATTTAGCAAATTATTAACAAGGTAGTAAAACTTCTTATTCCAAATGATAGA
Source organism: Myotis nattereri (assembly GCF_964212035.1). Taxonomy (NCBI): domain Eukaryota; kingdom Metazoa; phylum Chordata; class Mammalia; order Chiroptera; family Vespertilionidae; genus Myotis; species Myotis nattereri. The sequence goes on along the minus strand of NC_138076.1, from coordinate 36,395,045 downwards.
ATAATCCTATATAATAAAAGCCTAATATGCTAAGTGTCCAGTCATCTGTCATCTGTTCAACCAATCAAAGCATAATATGCTAATGATATGCTAAGGCCACTCAACCCCTTGCTATGATGTGCACTGACCACCAGGGGGCAGACGCTCCAACCAGTAGGTAGCTTGTTGCTGGGGTCTGGTCAATGGGGACTGAGCGAGATGGGCTGGACATGCTCTGGACCCCTCCCACAGTCCTCCCCCGCTAGCCAACCTCCCATGTCCCTCCCCAGCCCTGATCGTGCACCAGTGGGATCCCTCGGCCTGGCCTGCACCCTCTCACAATTTGGGACCCCTGGGGGGATGTCGGAGAGCCAGTTTCAGCCTGACAGCAGAATGTGCACTGACCACCAGGGGGCAGATGCTAAATGCAGGAGCTGCCCCCTGGTGGTCAGTGAGCTCCCACAGGGGGAGCGCTGCTCAGCCAGAAGCTGGGCTCACAGCTGGCAAGTGCAGCGGCGGTGGCAGGGAGCAGGAGCCTCTCCTGCCTCCACAGCAGTCAGACATCCCCCAAGGGCTCCCAGACTGTGAGAGGGCACAGACCAGGCTGAGAGACCCACCCAGGGTGCACAATTTCGTGCACAATTTTGTGCACCGGGCCTCTAGTCATTTATATTAATCCATAGGACAGTGAGATTGTAAAGATCATTTTCAGCAAAGTTGCTGAAATAAAATTATACAGATTACATTTAATCACACAGGTAATTTAAACTACATATATACAAAATGTTTATAAATACAGTATATATAAAACAGTTTATATATAAACCATACATATGTAAAGAAAAACTTAACTTAGGCACCTAATTAACAAAAACAATTTAATATGAAAAACATTTTAAATTTAATAATGTGTATTTCATGAAAAGCATATTTTCTAAATATCACATTGTTTATTACCCATAATCTTCATAAACAAATATGTAATTTAATTTTACATTTTATAATGACTGGTGGCCTGGTGCATGGATTCATGCACATTGGAAATAAATTAATTAGAAGAAATAACAATATGATATAACAACAACAAACACATGATATAAAAACAACAAAAACATGATATGAAAACAACAAAAACATGATAGAAAAACAACATTGATAAAAACAATGACTGATAAATTGATGAAACTTATTCTAATATCTTCCTGTATACCACATTAGGAGTAAAAACACTTTCAGAGTGCTTGACTAATTTCCCTTGTGCTGAAGTACTTACAACTTTAACTTTAACATCACATGCTCTTCGAACTCGAGAGAAAGCAAATTATAACTGACCATGTCTGAAAACGGGTTCAGGTAGGAATATTCCTACTCTGTCTAGATTGGTGCCAGGGAGAGCTTTATATGTGCCGCACATGTACAAGTCAACATTTGTTTTTAAATTGCCAGTGTGCGTCATATGCACCAGTTGGTCAGTCAGTTGGATGGTTGGATGGTCAGACCGATGTACGATCGGTCACTTAGCCTTTTATATATATAGACTCTATATATTTATTAAATATTTTACATATTTAGCAAATAACACTGGATCATTTATTTAAACTGTACTTTAACAGTGGTTATTCTTTTTCAAGATATATGAAAATAGTCCTTTTGATATGTTTATATTTAAAAATAAATTATCCTTATTAATTTATTTTTTATTAAAAATCAGTAAATTTCCACAGAACTCTATTTTTTGTTGAATTATGTCCCTTATAAAAATAGGAAACATTTCCAGAATATATCTGTAATTCAGTTTCAAGGGTAACAGTGGACTATGGTTGATTGTAATAGTCTTTGGTAAAAACTTAATATTTTGCTTTTAAATGACACTGTACTATATGGAATCTTACATCAATCTTCCTCCCATTAAAGAAACATTCTTATTAAACTCTAAAGGCTTGAATGGATAAGCATCACATTCCTTTTATGAACTCTTCAACTCTTAAAAAGCTTCTTAGACAAAAGTTACTCATTACATACTACACAAAAATTACACACTCATCTAGAATATTTAGTAATGTCAAATTTAACTGTATTACCTAACCCAAACTGAAATAAGGGAATTGAGGCAGTCTCCAAATACTTCACAGGCCTATGTCAGAGTTGGCCTACTATACAAATATTCAATATTGTGTAAAAGGAGAGCAATTTACTTATCCATATTGTAGCTATAGAAACTGCCTTAGTTAATTACTCGTAAAAAACATACACTTCACAACAAATGCACTCTACTTAAAGTATTTTTAAAGTATTGTTAATGAAGCTTAAAAGCAAAATATGCAGGTAGACAGCCTCTGCATTCTTAAAACACATTACGTCAAGATGACAAATAAGATTGATGGTTTATCTGTAATAACATTTCTAAAACCTGGAGCATAAATTACAAAGAAAATGATTAACCATCCTCTAATTTTTAATAATGATTTTAACATTTTTTGTTATTGTGGCATTTTATTTTATTTATTTTTTACTTGAATTCATTAGGGTGACAATGTTTAACAAAATGTTATAGGTTTCAGGCATACAATTCTATAACACATCAAATGTAAATCGTATTGTGTGTTCAAGTTTCCTTCCATCACCATTGATCCCTCCTATGCTCTTTTCTACTTCCACCGCCACTCTTCCTCCTGGTAATAACCATGCTATTGTGTCTATGAGTTTTTCTTTTTCTTTGCTTAATCCCTTTACCTTTTTTACCCAGCCCCACAATCCCCACTACCTACAGCTGTCAATCTGTTATTCATCTATGAGTCTGTTTCTATTTTGTTTGTTCATTTTGTTTATTAAATTCTACATATGAGTGAAATCATATGGTATTTATCTTTCTCTGACTGCCTTACTTCACTTAGCATAATGCTTTCTAGGTCCATAGATACTATAGCAAAGGGGGAGTTTTTTTATGACCTAGTAGTATTCCATTGTGAAAATGTACCACAGGTTTTTTTGTTTGTTTGTTTTTGCTTTTTTTTAAATCCACTCATCTACTGATGTACACTGGGACTGATTCCTAATCTTCGCTATTGTAAATAATGCCGCAATGAACGTGGGGGTACATATATTATTTTGAATTAGTGTTTTAGTTTTCTTTTGATATATTTCCAGAAGTGGAATCTCTGGGTCATAAGACAATTAGTTTCACTTTTATGTTTTTAAACATTTGTTAAGGTAACTGCATACTGCTTTTCACAGTAGCTGCACCAATTTATCTTCCCACCAACAGTGCACTAGGGTTCCCTTTATTCAGCATCCTCACCAACACTTGTTGTTTGATGACAGCAAATAAGCTTAACTTTTATTTTCTGAATTATAAATATTGTCTTTGTTGCATTTTTTGTATGTTTTAGAGCTAAACAGAGTATTAAAATTGATATAGTTGTGATACCTTTTGTAAATAACCTGGTTATTAATTAAGAGCGAAGGATCAAAGAGAAGGCAAATATTATAGGCATGCCCAGTAAAGTCTGGGTGACATAGGGATGGTACTTGCCTGTCACATTGGCCAGAATAGGTGTGGAAACTGCAAGGGTGGGAAGATTTTACTTTATTTTATTTTATTTTATTTATTTTTATAAATATATTTTATTGATTTTTTTTACAGGGAGGATGGGAGAGGGATAGAGAGTTAGAAACATTGATGAGAGAGAAACATTGATGAGAGAGAAACATTGATCAGCTGCCTCCTGCACACTCCCCACTGGGATGTGCCCGCAACCAAGGTACATGCCCTTGACCGGAATCGAACCTGGGACCCTTGAGTACGCAGGCCGATGCTCTATCCACTGAGCCAAACCGGTTAGGGCAAGGGTGGGAAGATTTTAGATACATAAGCTCCTAAACAAAGGAGTTCCCTCTCTTGGTGCTATTGCTCTCTTGGGACTCTTGCTGTGGGGCTGGATGTTACCTAAATTATTACCAAGTCAGTAATGTTACCTAAATTATTTTAAAATATGTAATCATTTTTTTCTATGAGACATGAAAAAGGATGATTGGATGAACCCCAGTTAAACTGAAACAAAACAGATCAATGTTTTTCATTATATAAGACAGAAAACACATACAATTAATGATGCAACTTTTCACTTACACTTGTTTAATAAGCTCAGGTGTGTTTTCACTTTGGGAGCCATCTTTAGTCACCAGTCTGCTATTATGCAAACAGTGCCCTTGGTCATGGGGAAGAGTTGACCTTGCCTTTCCTGGGAACTGAATGAGCTTCCAGGTATCTGAATAAGAAGAATGTGTAATAAGATGTCTGTCTGTCTCTCCTGATTCCCTAAAAAGAGCATAACTGAGATATTCAGAGTCCCCCTCCACAAACATTCTTCTTTGCCTACCATACAACAAAAGCTTGTGTGTGCCCATGGTGTCAGCTTAACAACGTGCATTGAAAGTGCTGGCTTCCTGGGCAGAGAAGCACATCAATAACCCAGTGGGAAGTGGCACCGACAGAAGGTAAACACGGGTCAGTCGGGGGAAGCCTGGTGGGTGGTGAGGCACAGATCTTCAGACACAAAAAAGAGAATGACATCAGAGGGATTCATCCTTCTTTTTAACCTGAATTCTCAGTTATTAACCACGGCATAACATCATATAGGCATAATAAAGGAAGGCTCAGCCACTTTCAGCTGCCTCCCAGATGGCATCTAAACGGCAGACTCCGGGTTCCTGTGAGAATTTGATGGCGGCCATTGTGTTACAAGAATTATTCAGCTGGGGGGTGGGAGTGGGGTAGAGGGGCACATGAATGTACTGGTTTAAATAACTGTTATTCAGTCATGTATACCACGAAGTCTTGCCCAGGTCTCTGTCATTTTTTATTACTATATGTGAACTCCATGAGAGATTTTTGAAATTCTGGGCATAATTTTTCTGTCAAGAGTTGGTAGAAAAAAAAAATAATAACACTATGAAACCATCATATGTATGTCAAGGCTTCTTTTTTTTTTTTTTTTTTCCATCTGAGCAGGACACCATTAAATTTCTTTCCACTGGGTTTAATAAGACTTTATTGCAAGATTGGCCCTTTGATATTCATATTATCAAAGAAGTCTATCCTTAATATTTTCTATGCTAACTATAAAATCAAGGGAAAACATAATTGGGAAATGATTATTCAACAGATTAAATGAAATGCCATGCTATCAGCAAAGCATGTGGGCATCATAAATGCAGTCATTTCTGTGATAATTTCAAGCTCTTTTTCTGGCTTTTACTTAGCCAGGGAAGCCGCATAGTTCTTTGAACATTTGTGTTATAATAATCAGCAAGTATGGGGGCGGGGATGCCACTATCCCCAAAACACTAGTGCATCAGGTAAAGTGAAAGTTTTACTTTGAGTACAAATGTTTAAAGCATAAAGATTTACTTTGAAGTGTTTATTTTGATTTATCTTGAAAAAATTATTTACAGAATGTTTTCATAAATGGAAACACAGTTAAGTAAAAATTTCCCACAATAGCTATAAAATCACATATTCGAATCACCCATGCAAATAAATTTGCATCTGTGAAATCTATAATCTAACCTATTCTATTTTTAATCTGATTTACTTAATAGATAAGTAATAATCAAACTGATTTCCCTATATACCTAAAAATATTTAATCTAATCATGTTTGGCCACATATTTATTTTTTTATACTGAAATAAATATTACATTGGTACCTATTACATTTTTAAATTTAGTAAAATATTAAGATAAAAACTATATTTGGGGACAGGATTGCCATTATTTTACAGAATAATTTGTCTTATCAGGTTTTTAACTGAGAGAAGTGAATAACCATATACCCTGCTTTATTCAAATGCATTAAATAATAAAAAGCTTAATAACCTAGTTCTACCTTATTAATCTGTGGAAGCTATTTTAAAATAGAGTTTTAGAAAAGAGAAATACATTCATAGCATATTAAAAAAAAGAGTGAGTAGTTATTGTTAAGTTTAACTAATAAAATGGAACTTTGATGAAAATTTATGAATATATTCAGAGGTATAGCCACATGAATATGTATTAAAAATTGCTACCAATTCAATTACTCTTTTCCACCTCATCAGTTAGGTAAAAGCTTAACTAAGCAAATTAATATTGAGTAGTTCCCCAAAGGCCAAGAACCTTAGCTTTGTTGTAATGAAGAGGAAATGAGTTCCAGATATATGTGTCCTTTGGGGAAAATGGCAGAAGTTCAAGTCTGAGGATGATGGGCAGCAGTGCCTTATTGATCACTTTTCTCCAAGGGTGGCTATCCTGAAGGTAAGGAAGTAATCTCTCTGAAGTAACTAGGGATTCAAGTATTACAAAAGCCAAAGTCAATATCTTTGGATTCTGCAGTTACTGAAAAATTGATAAATTCCTAGAGCTCATCAGGTTATAGAGTAACAGCAAGAAAAAACAGAACTCCCCACCATTCTGCTTTTCAAATATGGTAAGTCCTTCCTTAACATTGTCAGTAGGTTCCTGTTAGGTTAACTGTGATGTTAAGCTAACCAACATATAATAAAACAAATTTTACCCTAGACTAATTATAAACAAGAGTTAAGTTCCTATGGCATATTTCTGGTCACAAAAACATCACCTAACCTCTAAGACCAAGAACCCTTCTAACGTTAAACGTTGAAATATATGTGAACAATACATACATTTGAGATAAATGAGTAAGATAACGGTTTTCCAACCCACTTATCCCAGGTAAGGGTTCCTGGTAATTGGAGTCTACCCCAGCAGCTGCAAGCAGAAGGCGGGATCCAGCCCTGTGCCAGACTCCCTTCCATCGCAGGGTGCACTCACCAGCATTCACTCAGACCGGGACGATGTAGACATGCCAATTCACTTAATGTGCACATCTTTGAGATACATGAGGAAACCAGAGTCCCTGGAGAAAACCCACACAGACATGGGGAGGACATAAAACTCTACACAGACAGTGTCCTCAGCTGGACTTGATTTAAAAAAACAAATCAACATTGTAATGAAAAGACATTGAACAAAATATCATTGAACAAAACATTATTCAAGGCTCTGCTGGATAAGACACTTTCTCCCATATCTTGGTTACACTCTAAAATGGTGATACACCTGGAAAATTCATAAAAAAGAGATTAAATCATATGGATTAGGAAGTGTTATTCTACCCCAGTGTTTCACCAATATGAATTGCCAAGTTTTAGCATTGAGGTATAAGTTAAGCATTGTAGTTTATTAGTGTAACCAATACAAAAGCTTTAGATATAACATTTGGTGCATAATAATCACTGGTGAAATTTTAAGTTATATATGACAGGGGAAGAATAAAGTTAAATTATAGACCAGAAACTCTTTTATCCTAATGACTTGCTTCTATACCACTCAAATAGTTTAGTTTAAGTGAAAACAATGGTCAAAACTGCACACATCCTAAGACAGTGAAAAAAAATGTCAACATTTTGTGGTCTATAACACAGATATTTTTCATGGAAAATAGTTAAACCTAAAAACTAAATGAAAATAACTTGTAGTTATTATTATTATTATCATAAAATTAAAGATACTAAAATAATACCTAAACTTGTATTAGATTTTATCTTAATTAATAATCTCAGAGATATGAAGTACATATCTTTGATCTTAGGTACATATAAGATAATTTTTTTAAAAGGGAAGTAAAATGGATTGCAGAATAGTGCTATGAAATATCCCAACACTTACTGACACATATATATGAAGACAGAATATATAAGGAATACCATTGCTATGCTATGGTTTTTTAGTAGTTTGTTAGAGATTTATCCAAATTATATTATTATTTTTTGTATTTTTGTATGTGGATAATTTTATCTAATATTAGACATATCAAATACAATTGAGTTTAGTACTCCTACTGCTTAAAAACTGATGTCCCTTGAAATTTAATAAACAATATCAGATTGAGAATACTTATGCCAATGAGAATGAAAAAGTCAGCAGAAGTAGAAATGAAGCTGACTGAAAAATAGAGAAATGTTGTTTCAAAATTGGGGAGGCAGAATTAAGACAACTGGGCTGAACATTTGATTGTGTATCATCAGCTCTGAAGTTTTATGATGTGAGAAAGTTCTGGAAACATGAAAATATTATTAAACCAGCAGAATTATGAATTGATTAATTCAGAGAGGAAAAGCTTAGTTCATCTGCATTAGACAGAGTTCTCTGAAGAATGAGATTGTGGAGGCTGCCCAGTCTAAGATCTGTGGGGTAGGCCACCAGGCTGGAGACCTGGGGAAGCATGGAGGTTGCAGTTTGCTGGGACAATTCCCTCTTCCTCAGGAGACATCAGTGTTTTCCTTAAGGTCTTCAACTGATTGGATGAGTTCCACTAACACCACGGAGGACAATCTGTTCACTCAAAATCTACTGATTTAAATGTTCATTTCACCTAAAAATATTTTCACAGTAACATCTAGACATGGTTGAACAAATGCCTGAGTGCCTTGGCTTAGTCAAGTTAACACCCATAAGATTAACCATCAAGGGACCCATTTTGGAAATTCTTTACAGAATACAGGTGCCATGGCTCTGGCTTTTTGTTGTTGTTATTAATCCTCACTGGAGGATTTTTTCCCATTAATTTTGTGTTTTGTTTGTTTTTCTTTGTTTTAGAGAGAGTGGAAGGAAAAGGGAGAGTGGGAGAGGAGAGAGAGAGAGAGAGGTGTAAGAGAGACACATCCATTAACTTCCTCCCCACCTGCCCCAAAGGGGCTGTGGATTGAACCTGCAACCCAGATACATGCCCTTGACTGGGAATCAAACCTGTGATCCTTCCATGTGCAAGCAGATGCTCTAACTGCCTTGACTAAGGTGGTTCTAGGGTTTAAATATGAGTAAGTAGAGTAGATAAAATGAGAATCAGCAAAGTTGAGTTCTTGCAAAAGACAGACTATATACTGCATTATAACACCTAAAAATGCTGGACGTTATAAACAATTTACAAGATTAACGGAGCTGACAAAAATAAGGAAAAATCCCCCAAGGACAAAACTGAAAAGAAGGCTGTAAAAAAAGAGTATTAAGGTAGTTTTCCCTATTTTTATATTTTCAAGATGTTTGAAGATTCAAAGGTTCTTGAGGTGAAGAATAGAAAAGTTCTTTAGCCCACAAAGGAGGAAAATTGAACTGTCACTGTATATAATGGTGTAAAATAATGAACTAATTTTCTTTTAAAAAATCTGCCAATTTGACAGGGAGAAAGCAGGAAACTTGTCTGTTTTTCTCTAGGCACAAAAAGATATGAATAAAATAGCTTTCTCAAAATTATGTTACCCAAGGCTAGTTTGGAATGGGAGTTTTTAGTACCTGCGTAGCAAAGTAAATTTCAAGCAGATTAATTAGCAAAAAAGTATGTAATACATGGGACACATGACATAAACTAATACAGATATCTCTCCACTGATAGGCCCTCAGCAAGGACCCGAGGAAAAAATATAAACCATGAGCAAAACCCTGGGGAAAAAATCAGAATTACTACTCTTAGAAAATAACATAATATATTTTTCCAGTACTGCATATAAACATGAGTGAGACTAAGATTAATAAATAAAGTTTGGATTCAAAACATGTTACTAATAAAAAAAAAATATGAGACAGTGTAGACAAATACTGGCTCAATAAGATAATAAATATAAAAATGACTAATTCTGAGAGTCAAAAAGAATACTTGACTAAAATGTCAAGATAACAACCTAAATATCAGGAGACATTTGTGACTTTTGATTGTTTAGGCATAGAATGGTAATATTTACCTCATTCTTTAACCATAACAATATTGTTACAAGTAAAAAAAAGTTAACTAAAGATATCTCATATGGTTGGAATTTAAAATACAAAGTATAATATGTCAAAAATATCTGATAAAAATATCATAAAATACAATTGAACAAAATAATTAAAACATTTAGTTTAATTGGTATTAGTAAAATATGGAGAGAAAAATTTCTAGCAAAAATGCACATAGAAGAAAAGATGAAATGAACTATTTTTAGATTAAGAATTTCTCAAAAGGATGAGAGGTTCACTCAAAGAAAGCAGAAAATAAACAATAGAGAGTTGGTATTACCAAAATTGGTACAATAAAGTTAAAAAATATTAATGGTCCTATGACCATCCAAATTAAACATTAAACCTTAAGCAGAAAAACATCAAAATGAAATTAATCAGATTCACCTCTCATTTTATTGGGCTAGTGTTACCTTCATATTAACATCTGACAAGGACAGAACAAGAAAGAAAGGTTATATACCAATATCATCAAGTAACAGATTCATAAGCTCTAAGTAAAATATTAGCAAACTAATTATGCATTAAATTTGTAAAAAAATATATGATTAGGTTGGGTTGAATCACTTGAGAGCAAGGATGGCTGACCCTTTGAAAAATATATGAATGTAACTCATAAATTAACTAATTAATGCAATAAACTAAAAGATGATCTTATAGATGCAGAACATGCATTTGATAAGACCTCCATACCTAATCAAATAAAAAGAAATTTAGCAAAAAATAATTTCTTCAATATTGGACTTTCTAGTAGCCATATTTAAAAAATAAAATGAAGCCGAAACCGGTTTGGCTCAGTGGATAGAGCATTGGCCTGTGGACTGAAGGGTCCCAGGTTCTATTCCGGTCAAGGGCATGTACCTGGGTTGCGGGCACATCCCCAGTAGGAGATGTGCAGGAGGCAGCTGATCAATGTTTCTCTCTCATTGATGTTTCTAACTATCTCTCTCCCTTCCTCTCTGTAAAAAAAAACAATAAAAAATATTAAAAAAATAATAAAAATTAAAATTAAAATGAAGCTAATGAGACTAATATGTTAATTACTTTAGTACTCCCAATACAAAATATTAATTCAACAAATTTCCAAAATAAGAAAAATAAATCATTAATTAGACATTTTGCATTTTTTTCATACTTCTTCACCTCTGGTGCACTTACTCATACACCTCAATTGCAACTGGTCAGTAACAACATGTGGCTAGCACGGCTCTAAAGCCTTCCAAAAAAACCTTAAAAGTGTAACACTAAAGGTTGAAATATAAAGACTGAAACATGAGGCCACACATTGGTGCTTTTATTCAACACTGTAATACAGGGCCTACGTCTCCAACATGATGAAATTGGGATGGGGAGAAGTTAACACAGGGTGTGGCAAAAGTACTTTTACAGTTGTGAGTACTCCAAACACAAAGCTTATTCTTGTTTTATTATTTATTAATTATTGTATTATTTTCTAAAAGAATAACTGTAAACCTACTTTTGTCCCACCCTGCATGTGAGGAAGATTCACCAACCAGCCCAGCCATTCCCACCACGAGCTCTGGAGGTGGAATGATCCTTTAAAGTTATTCCCCATCCAGTGGAAATGGCCAGACCTTTCAACCCTTCATACCTTTATGACCTAAGAAAGTGGTTATGTGAGGTACATCAGTGCCATGAAAGGGCTCACAGCTGAAGGCTTTCACCTACCATAATCCCAGCAGCTGCAACAAGTCATCCATAGCAGGGCTTTGGGCTGCACATTATACCAGGGATAAATATTTTCTTAATGCTCTGAAGTAAATTCAGAAGAGTAGTGACCTCTGGGCAAGTAAGAGGTACAGAGGGTAGAAATAAAAACCCAGAGGGCCGCCGGAACAGGTTTGGCTCAGTGGATAGAGCGTCAGCCTGCGGACTGAAAGGTCCCAGGTTCGATTCCGGTCAAGGGCATGTACCTGGGTTGCGGGCACATCCCCAGTAGGAGATGTGCAGGAGGCAGCTGATTGATGTTTCTGTCTCATCGATGTTTCTAACTCTCTATCTCTCTCCCTTCCTCTGTAAAAAATCAATAAAATATATTTAAAAAAAACAAAAAAAACGGGAGGGCTTTCATGATATTTATAATGTTTTAGCTATTAAAATTTGTGATGAGTAAAGTTCAAATTATCTTATTTTCTATACTTTTAAAATAAAATATTTCATCAAAAATGAATGAATGAGCCCTGGCTGGTGTGGCTCAGTTAATTGGCGCATCATCCTGTACACCTAAAGGGGGCAGGTTTGATTCCCAGTCAGGGCTCATACTCATACTCAGATTTCAGGCTCCATCCCAGGTTGGGACATATGTGGGATGCAGATCATCAATGTTTCTCTCTCTCTCTCTCTCTCTCTCTCCCTCTCCCTCTCCCTCTCCCTCTCCCTCTCCCTCTCCCTCTCCCTCTCCCTCTCCCTCTCTCTCCCCTCTCTGTCTCTTTGTTCCTTCCTCTCTTCAAAAATCAATCATACAAAAATGCTTTTAAAAGCAAATGTATGGCCCTGACCGGTTTGGCTCAGTGGATAGAGCGTCGGCCTGCGGACTGAAGGATCCCAGGTTCGATTCCGGTCAAGGGCATGTACCTTCATTGTGGGCACATCCCCAGTAGGGAGTGTGCAGAAGGCAGTTGATCGATGTTTCTCTCTCATCGATGTTTCTAACTCTCTATTCCTCTCCCTTCCTCTCTGTAAAAAATCAATAAAATATATTAAAAAAACAAAAACAAATGTATGATCCCTGAAGAAAAGGAGGGAGATAATGAAAGAAGGCAGAGGGCAGGAGAAAAGGTAAGATTACATTACAGAAAAGTTAGACCCTCAGGGAAAGTAAAAAGAGGTTCTAACAAAGGAAGATATAGCTCATTTTCAGGAGGAAATGAATAAATAAATCAATGTGTTCTAGATCTTTTCTGTACAAAAATAGAAGTAAACATAGTTGAAAAATAGATTAGAACCAAGCTGAGTTAGCTACTCAGTTCTCAGCCAAATAGTATGGCTTTATCTCATAGCCTGAAAGGGAGAAGGACTGAAGGAATGTTGTTCATAAAAATCATATCTGTGCTGATTCAACTTTGGAAAAATATTAAATTGAATACATAAGACCTTCCATGATACAAAGCCTATGGTTTTACAAGTTAAGTTGTTTTAGTGTCATTTGTAGTATGAATTTGATAGTGGTCCAGTAAAAAATATTTCACAGTCATAGTGAACTTTTCCTAAGAAAGAAATTCTTATGCTACTTCATCTCTTCTGAGCTTTTATACAATCAGTTAATAATTATGATCATCTCCATTTAATACATATCATTTATCTAAAGTGGAATATTTTGTGGCAAATCATTCATGTACATAGGTTTTGAACAAGTATAGGACTAACTAAAGAAACCATAAGAATATATATATATATATATATATATATATATATATATATATATATATATATATATCAAGTGACTGGAATGCCAAAACAACCAGAACGACCAGAATGACCAGTTGCTATGATGCACACACTGTGGCTGGCTAATCGCCCATGGCCCCTCCCCTCAGCCACCCAGCTGGCATGCCACTGATTTCTCCCCCCCTTCCCAATTGGGGGATCGGGCCTAAACCGGCAGTCGGACATCCCTCACACAATCTGGGAATGCTGGCTCCCAACCGCTTGCCTGCCTTCCTGAATGCCCCTAACCACTTCTGCCTGCCAGCCTGATCACTCCCTAACCACTCACCTGACAGCCTGGTCACCCCCAACTGCCCTCCCCTGCTGGACCAGTTGCCCCTACTGCCCTACCCTGCAGGCCATCTTGTGACCACAGGGGGCGGCCATCTTTTGACCACATTGGGGGCACCATCTTGTGCAAGGGTGCGATGGTCAATTTGCATATTACCTCTTTATTATATAGGATATATTTTTATTGAGTTCAGAGAGGAAGAGAGAGGGAGAGGGAGACAGAAACATCAATGATAAGAAAGAATCATTGATTGGCATACCCCATACTGGGAATAGAGCCTGCAACTTGAACATATGCCTCCACTGGTAATTGAACTATGACCTCCCGGTTCATAGGTCAAGGCTCAAACACTGAGTCATGCTGGCTGGGCAGAAAATGATAATTTTTAAAGAATAGTATTCACTTTTTAAAAAATGCATGTTTTAATTTATATTTTTATATAAAACCAGCATTGTTCAAGTTATACATTGTATTGGGTTGTGACATAACAAAAAATAACATTATATATCAGACCTTTACTGTTTTACCAGGAAATAGCTTTATTTCAAATAGAGGATTGGAAATCATTCTTTAAATAGGCAAAGAATATTTATCAAAAATAAATACAGTAGTTAAAAGTTAACATAACATGTGGAGATTAAACTATATGTTTAGATACTTGAAATTAAGTAAATATACCAAAATCAAGATGGCTGATAGCTTGGCACAAGGGAACGTGCTCTGACTCATAGTAAACAAACACATGCCTTCTGGGATATTTGATCTGACATTTCAAAATACAGTAAATCAAGGAGACAAGTTGTCATTGAGATAGAAATCTAATTTTAGTCTGAGAGACTTCACAGTGAAGTAGATCAGGCATTTTTAAAGACCACTTTTAGATTATTTTTGTTCTCTGTGCAAATACACTTTTACTTCTCTGGTTAAATCCAAGCTCATTCAGCCATTTGTTCATACATTATATCCATATATGCATAGATCCAACTGCTTACTCAAAAACCTTATGGCCAATATAATGCTTCTTTTGGAACTACTACTGGTTTTTAATACTGTAAAATGAGAAATGATCAATGCATGAGTTGAAGAGCTTTAAGTCTTCCATATGAATAGGTGGCTAGTGCAGTGTTGTAATGATACTGTGAGCCTTGGGGTTACTTATCTATATATATAAAAGCCTAATATGCTAGGTGTCTAACTGACCATTTGACCAGTAGCTATGGTGCACACTGACCTCCAGGGGCCAGATACTCTACACAGGAGCTGCCCCTGGTGGTCAGTGCACTCCCACGGCAGAAGCGCCACTCAGCTGACTGACGGGCATGCAGAAACCACAATGGAGCAGCAGTGAGCCTATATAGTGGTGGCAGCAGGTGCAACAGGGACAGGATGAGCAGGATCAGTGTGGCGCCCAGCCTGGGCTCAGGCTTCTGCCTGGCCGCCTGCTGCTTTGCTCACTACTACATCCCTCGGGGAATGTTGGCCTGATCCCTGCAGGCCAGGCTGAGGAACCCCACTGGTGCACGAATCCATGCGCCAGGCCTCTAGTTAGTAAATAAAGCAATGGATAGGAATGAAATGTACATCTTGTCCAGCTTTAAGGCATGACATTTTTCTAAATGTAAAGTAGATAAAGGAAACACCATCTGAGGACCTGTGGCTTCATGAATAAATATAAAAAAGAAGCAAAGTTAGAAATTTATCCTGAAAGCAGTACTAGAATAGGCAAAGTCAGCTTGTGCAGATTAAAAATAAATATTTTAAATCTTATTTCAAACGTTTTTAAGAAATGTTGATCTTCACATCTATTAATTTTAATTGATAAAATAATATAACATTGCATCTCAATCTCATGCATATTTTTTTCTGGGAAAGAAAAAATTTTTTCGGTGACAAATTTACATGTACTTCCACAAATTACAACAATTGGAGAGAACTAGTAAATCATTTTTAAAACAAATCCACATGGAAAGATAATTTCGAATACTTGAAATTACATATAATCTTCCTGAACCATACGTTTACTTCTTCTCTAATATTATATTCTATAATCTCTTTCAAAGTTTTCTATTAAAAACAACACGAAACAAACACACATAAATCAAAAATATTTAAACACAATGAAATAATTTTATATGTATATAAATTAATTTCAGAACATATCAATCAGTTCTGTCAAAACTAGCTTCTGATTGGGAGCAGGATTTTATTTCTACCCTTTAGGTTCTTCTGCCTGATAAAAGTTAAATTAACATTAGACAGAATAACAGGAGAAAATCAAATTTAATTACATGTGTATGGAGGTCTCAAAAGTGACAAAAGCAGGCTATTTTTAGACAAATAATTATTTGTGAAGATTGGAAAAAACAAAGGGTTTTCTGTTTAGAGTAATAAACTAATGAAAAAGTAACCATGTTTGTTTATATAGCTTTTTCAGCCTTGAATATTCTAACACCGGTGATAGGTTACCTTTTATTCTCCTGGTATAAGGAGAATATCTTTAATTGGGAGATATATTCTCTGCTTTTAGGAGAAAAAAAAAAGAGATAAAAGTTTCTTTTTTTTTTTTTGACTGAGTGTTTCACAATAATTTTAATTCAAAATGATCAGTATGTCAAAGTGGCATATTTTGGGTAACAAATTTTGTTCCCTTCACCTTGTAACTGGATCTATTTTAAATTCAATATTTTCATTTGAACAGTAAATGAAACACCATAAATACTACACTAGCTACTAAATAAATAATTTTTCTCTTTACTTGAAAGCTTCATAGCCACAAGGTTATAAAATAGGAGGAAACTGCTCACCACAGAATACATTTCTTTTTATTTACTATAACACTGATGACTAAAAGAGAGAAAGCTTTAAATTCTCAGTTATTAAAGGCTGTGAATAGTTGCCCAGGGTATGTAACAAACCTGTGAGTAACAGTAAGTTAGTAGCTAAAATATAATTGTTGCTGTCCATCAAGAGAGTATCTCAGAGGGGAGAAGGGGCAGATGGGACTGGAAGAGATTAGCCAAACAACATATATGCATATATGTGGTGGTGGGGAGGGGGCAGGGTCTGGATGAAGGCTGGCAAATGGGGGACATCTATGTAATAGTATTAACAATAAAAAAGAAAGTATATAAAATATATGCTCCTGAAAATAATCATGTTTAAATATTTTAATACAAATACAATATATACTCATTCTTTATAAACAAAGTACATCTAAAATATTTTAAGACCTGTGGCCTTTATGCTGATGATTATAATATTCTTACTAATTTTACATTTTTTTAGTTTAAATTTGTGATGTGCTTCCTTCCTGTTATATTAAGTGAGTAATTACTTTTGAAAGTATAAGTAATGAATAAAAGTTAAACTTATTTCAAATATCCCCCCAAATTGTCAGCTTCTTTGAAATAATCTGGGAATGTTATAAAAATTTCACTGGGAAGTTCAGTAGTCATTTATTCCTACTAACCTTGACATTCCATTTTTTATCTTTAACAAATTATCATAAAATTAAACATTGTAATCAAGCATTAAATAAAATAATTAGGTTTCTGTTGCATGAAGTCTTTTGCTATATCTTGCTATCTTAAATTTTATTGTCTTCCAAGTGACCTGGCTGTTACGGCACAGCCTATCTCTCCGGTAAGGTATGGCTTAAGGAAAAAATTAGCCTTCCCTGGGACATGGCTTAACTTTAGCAAGAAAACCATTTCAGAAGGTATATTTTTCAAATAAGTTTCATGTTATGAATACTTCACTTTGGAAAATAAACATGCATGTTTATACATATTTTCTATTATGACCCATGAATATTGACTTTTTTAATAAAGATCAGCACAAATTAATGTTAACTCATTGCTCTCTATACTGATTTTGGAAGAGAACTTGAATTTCATCTCTGATTTGGAGATAACTCAAAGCCAGGACCTATTATCATTCAAAGACTAACATTGACTAAAGTCTACAGTTAAGGTTGTGGTTTTTTTTTTTTAATTTTTATTTCAAGTATAGTTGGTATATAAAATTAGTTTCAAGTGTACAATATTGTGATTCAAAATTTTTATAACTTCCAGTGTGATCACCCCACTAATTCTAATAATCATGTCACTGTGCAAACTTATTACAATATTATTCACTATATTCTCTTTTACCTTTTTAACCTAAACTTCCACTTCTCTCCTCTGGTAAACCTCCATTTGGTTTTCATTTTTATGAGTCTACTTTTGTTTATTTGTTTTAGATCCACATATACGTGAAATCAAAGGGTATTTGTATTTTTCTGAGTGATTTCACTTAAAGTTAAGGTTCTGATCTGTAGGCAGGAGTTGAGGAGACACTGACCAACTTCATCTTGGCCATGACCCTACATCAGCTCTCTGGTCACAGCTTTGGTGGCCTGACATATGAGGAAGTCACATTTGATAGTCATTTTTGATAGCTCTTGAGTATCAAAAATAATTTACTTTTTCTAATAATCTTCTTTTGGAATTTTTCAACAATTGCAATAAATGTAGCTATCCCTATAAAAAAATCAACTTGTTTTTATTCTGATGTACTTTTCTGAAGGGAAGGACTATGACTGCTGTTACAGTTGGTATACTAGAACCCTGAGAAATTGGAGTGTGCCAAGAAGATGATGTCATCTGTCATGTCATATCTGTTACCCAGAGAACAGCAGAACTACATCCACAGAGCATCCATTTGGGCTATTGCACAACCCAGGGACATACAAAATAGCTTTAGTTTTGAAACGAGGCAGAATAAGGAAATATTTCTAGTTCCTAACTCCTGAGGATTTGGGCACATGAATATGTTCCATGGGCTCAGGACACACTCAGTCTGCTTTCCCAGTTCCTCTAAGCAATTGCTCAAAATTGTTCTTACATGCAATTTCCTTATAATGTTTTTATAGTGTATAATGGCTTCGCTTCAAAAGCAACACCTCCATGAGTTTTGACTTTCACTGTAGTTCTTTAATATGATTTGTTTACTTACCTCAACATAATATGCAAATGTTCTTATACTTGGACATATTTTAGTCTAGTTGGATACACATGGTTCATTATTTAAAAAAGAAATACTGGTATACCTCCCCACCCCTCAAGAAATAAAAACAATATAAAAGTCCTTTTGCTAATGTGAAGATGAGCAGTTAGCTGTGTGTATGTTGACTTTCCATCCCTAATTTAGTGCATTTTCTCAATGCTATTTGTACTTACACTTAAAAGTAATGAATAGTTCCATTTATTTTACAAGTTGATCCTTCACAGAGTGCTTTTAGCAGACTGCCTTTAGAGAAAGTGAAGTTGATTTAATAGAAATTGAGGCATGGTACACAGAGAAGTTAGAAAAAAGGTTTCTATAAAAGAGACTGCAATTTACCATTTTGATGTCAATCTGAATAACTACTTCACTTTAGTACAAGAGGAAAGAAAACACTTAGAGAGAGGTCACCATAGTCTACGTATTTTAACTAATAAAATCCCATCAGTGTTTTTCTTTTTTTAATTTATGATGCCTAATCAAATTTATAGCATGAGTAAGTCAATTAGGAAATATTAAATATAAAATTAATGGTCTTACTGACTGTCTCAAGATTACATCCAGCATTTCAGTGCTAACATTTTCAAATTTAAGAAGTTCCCTTTTTTAAAAACTCATTCTGGTAAGCTTAAATATGAAAGTGAAGTTATTTTTCCCCCTCTTCTTGTATTTCTCTCTCTTGACCATAAAAACTCATCTATCACCTTTGCTTTCCATGGAAAGAACAGTAAATGGAACTATTTTACTTATTCTCTGAACTCAAAACTTTGATATATTGCTCTAAGATAGGGTCTAATGTCACTGTGACAACTTTTATGCAAGGGTTAAACATTATTATTTTCTACCTCATTTCCTCCTCCAGGACACCTTGACATTAGAAAATAACTTCACCCAGCAAGTTAATTCATTTAAGTACTTGGCAGACCATAGACAATTGACTCTTCTTGGAAGGCCTATTAACAGGAAGAGGTATGCTAAATCAGACTTTCTATGGGGACCACGCTGAACTTAGTTTATGACTCAAGATGCTGAAGGTTATTATCTGTCCCTAAAATTTTCCAAGCAAGAATTAGCTTATCTATGGAACTGGATTGGGATACAGGATTTTGTGAGTCTCAACTGTACACTAGTTCACAGACTGAAACAGGAAGCATCATTACAAAACTGTAAAAGCAGATCATTGAAATTAGACAAAACCAGTTTTAAGTCGATTCTGTCACATAACTGATATGTTATTTTGAGCAAGGTTCATAGTATCTTACAACCTGGTTCTTCCTTTGTAAAGTGTGAATCATCCTTTAACATGTTCATTAAAAGTATGACATGAGTTATTGCATGGAAAATGTTAGGAAAGTGTATGACAATAATAAATTAAACTGTAGTTTTTATTGATGTTTTCATTGCAATTACTATCATCTAACCTTGGAAAAGTCACTTAATTCATTTAATCTTCAGTTCCCCATCTGTAAAGTAGGGTCACATACCAAATTCATAATTTGTGGTTGCATGTAAATGTGAAGATTAAAAGAGATAACAGCTATGCTTATATTTCCTAAACTATAGGAATGGATATGTGTATTATTAAATACTAAAAAAAAGACATGATTTTAAAAGTTAAAAAAGCATTCTTTAAAATTTGTAATTGTGACAGATTACCCAAATATTTTATTAACACAGGCTTGGAAATTATACAGACTTAACTTTAAATCTCAGTTCTGCCATATGCCCTGAGTAAGATATTTAGCCTCTTCATGCCTCTATTGTCTCAATGGAGGAGAAATTACTTTTCTACACAAAGTCTGTGAGAATTAATGACATTATATGTAAGACATAAGAGCCCCACACATAATTATAATAAAAGAATATTTATCGAGTATACATTATTTTCTAGATACTATACTAAACATTCTACATGAATCCAATGATTTAATAGTCATCACACAAAGCTATGAACTTTATTTTATATATGGAAAATCTGAGATGCAGAGGGTTTTATTTCATTGCCCAAGGCCGCAGAACACATGAGTGGTTGCACAGAAATTGAGATGGTACTTAGAAAAGAAGGTATGGTAATTGTATGACCAATGATATGATGGTTGCCTGCTAACAGATGAGGAATGCCCTTGAACCAGTGGTACATATGTATGATCACAGAATGGACTTCTGTTTGGTTCCCATCTTGTTCTGTTGCTAGTGTTCTGGCTAAACTTTGATGATGAATGGTGAATGGCAATGACAGAGATGACATTTTGACACATCCTGTGCTAGATGCTTTCTATGCATGTATTATCTCTGTTCTTGACAATGTCTTCACTAGTTTCTATAAACTCTCTGTCTTTCAGAGACTGATGATCAGATTCAGTGAGGCCAGGTTACTTCTCCAGATATACCTACCATGGAATTTGAGGAAGAAATAATAAAAGCCAGGTCTTTGTAAAGCTTTAATTTGTTCCACCACAATGATTTCTTTTGTGAAGGCTCTCGTACACATTTATGGACGAACATATGCCATGAACAGTGCACTAAGAAATGTCTAAAGGATGTGTGGGTTATTTCCACAAGAAATTAATGACCCTCTAATGAAAGAAAAATCATAAATAAACTCTTTAGTACCACATATGTTAACTATTGTAAGCATATGCATTATATTTATTATTATACTTATTAAGCAACCATTTATCATATATGGTACTATATTCTATAAGTATAATTTAAAAGTAAACTTTATCTTTACATTGTAGTTGAGAAGATGGATCATTTTTATAAATTATTGAAAATGAAAGAACAGTATAATTTATAGATAAAAAGGAAACAAACAGGAAAAACGAGACAAGGAGTAAAGAGCCTGATGGGGAAATAAGAAGGAAACAAAACATTGTTTCACAAAAACGAACAAAAATTACTTCTGAAAGGGACTAATGGCCAAGACTATTGAATGCCTTGGGAGAGGTAACATAAGATGATGTCTGTTGTATTCATGTGATTTAACAAGTGGCCATTGGTAATCTTGACTAGAGGGTTTCAATAGAGTAGTAAAGTCATAAATCAAATTTAAATTAATTAACAATAAATGGAATTTGAGAATGTGCAATAGCCCAGGTAGAAAATCTGTCAAGAATGTTTTTATTTTTCTGTGAAGAAGTGCAAAGAAGTGTGACATGTGGCAGTAGGTGGAAGGGGGAATGGGGATCAACAAAGGGCTACTGAGTTTTCTTGTTGGTGTTGCATATTTTGTATTTTTTTAATACTCACCCAAAGATATTTTTCCATTGATTTAAAGAGAGAGTGGAAGAGAGAGTGAAAGACAGAGAGAAAAATCGATGAGAGAGAGACACATCGATTGGTTGCCTCCTGCAGGAGCCCTGACCAGGGCGGGAGTTGGGGAGGAGCTTGCAACCGAGGTACATGCTCTTGACCAGAATTGAACCCAGGACTCTTTGGTCTGTAGGCTGACACTCTATCCACTGAGTTAAACTGGCTAGGGATAGTTTGTATCACTTTAAGAGGACAATTACTAAAACAGTATTTCTCAATATTGTTATTCTATGAACTGATGCCCACAATTGAAAGTCCAAAGCCCTTTTAAAATGCTCCTCATAAGCCTTACTTTAGTTTACTGAAACAGTGGGAATAGAGACTGAGAAAACTCTACACTTAGCTCTATTGAAGATAGACATGAACAGTGCAAGTAAAGAACCCCTCACTTCAATACCACAAACGTAAGCTAGTCAGAAAAAGACAAATATCACATGACCTCTCATATGTGGAATCTAAAGAACAAAATAAACTGATGAACAAAATAGACCCGAAGACAAAGAAGCATAGAGCAGACTATGGAATCTCAGAGGGAAGGCGGGGGTGGATGGGTGAGTGGATAAAGATTAACCAAAGAACATATATGCATATATGCATAATCCATGGACACAGAATAATAATGTGGTGAAGGCCTGGGGTGGGAGTGGGGTGCTAGAAGAGGTTAATAAAGCGGACATCTGTAATACTTTCAACTATAAAAATAAATTTAAAAAAATAAAAAGAGGATCAAATGCCATAGATTGAACTGCATTATACCCAAGAGTCATTCTTAGCAATTTATTCATACTGAATAACTGTTCCCTAGAAGTTTCAAAGATTAAATGGCTAATTTATCCAGATCTAGAGATCTAAGTATGTTGCTTTACAGTCTTTTCTACTAATGCTCCCAAGCACCAGTACCAAGTGGCCAGAAATGACACATGGGATGAAATATAGCTCTCACCTCTGAATTTGTGCTTCTGCTTTAGGAAACAATCAGAGGAATGGCTCCGTTTTTCCTACTTAGTCTAGATAAGAAAATCTCCCTTATGAATATAATTTCTTTCTGTATTTACAATAGCAGGCTTTTCATGAACTCTGCATAGTGGCTGCTCTGCACAATCCTCTCTTTCTGGATGGCCTCTCTGCCTCCTTGTTGCAACATTTCTGAGAAATATCACACTTCTTTCATTGGTACTGCAACTTTATATGTAGTCCTCTTTATCGGGAGTTTTCTGCTCAGCACTGCCTCATGACCTCTTGCTTTTCATTACCCTTATAAAGTTCTTTTGCCTTGTGCACAGTGTTTAAGACAAGTGTAATAACAGTAGACCAAGGTCCAAATAACACTGCTTTTGCATAAATTTGGTCTTGTTACTTTGCCTTCATGGGCCTCAGTTTCATCTTTTGTAAAATAGAATCATTGGCAGCCATCATGTAATCTTAAGAGTCAAAGCATTGCAATGTTTATAATATCATCTGGGAAGAAAAAAATCCTAAACAATAAAAGGCTAATATGCAAATCAACCAAACACTGGAATGACCGGTTGCTATGACAAGCACTCACCACCAGGGAGCAGATGCTCAATGCAGGAGCTGCCCCCTGGTGGTCAGTGTGCTTCCACAGGGGGAGTGCTGCTCAGCCAGAAGCTGGGTTCACTGCTGGTGAGTGCAGTGACAGAGGCAGGAGCCTCTCCCACCTCCACGGCAGCACTAAGAACCCCTCGGGGGATGTCTGACTGCCGGCTTAGGCCTGCTCCTGTGTGGGGAGCAGGCCTAAGCCAGCAGTCGGACATCCGTGAGGGGTCCCGGACTATGAGAGGGCGCAGGCTGGGCTGAGGGACACCGCCCCCCCTACACACACACACACACACACACACACACACACACACACACACATATCTCCAGTGCACAAATGTCGTGCACCGGGCCTTTAGTATGTATGTATGTATGAAACAATCTTATTTCTCTTCTAATCTAAAAGATCATGGTGAGGAGAAAAACTACAGATATGGTCTTCAGATATTATGTCTCTTAGTTAATGTCTCTAAGATGCTACTCAATTAAATTGTTTTAATGATTTTGCCTTCCTGAAAGTTTATAATTTCTTATAAGCTTGAAGCCAGTAAATTAATTAAAGCTTCACTAATATTTTACTGAGAAAGAGACAAAAATTCGAGGCTAATTATATACAATAATTTTAGGAATCTACCTATTGCTCTAAGAATTATCAATTTCCTGAACTTAAGCAAAATACAGTAAGTAAATTTAATGATTATTGATATCCTTTTATCCTTCTTCTCAAATTAAAATGACCATGGAATAATAAATTATAAAGAAAAAATGTCATATGAATGCAAAAATATATTCTTGTAAGTAATAATAAACACCACTACACGTAAGTGTAATATTAAGGTTTTCAATGTATATTGTTGAAGAAGAAAAGGGACTTAATACTAATAAGTACATGCATTTAAACTTAAATAATTATTCATGCACTAGAGTCCCAATGCACAAAATTCTTGCACTGGTAGGGTCCTTAGAGGCTGCAGGCCGGGGCCTCCCTCCCTTCCCCTGGCCAGACCTGTGCCCTGGTGGAACTCCCGGATGAACTCCCAGTCGAGGGGACAATTGGCATACTATGCTTTGATTATAGAGGGTATCATATATAGAGTAGACTTAATCAAAGATTTTCCATATCTTATTCTGCAATAATATCCATCAGATTTTTTTCAAGAACTAAGGAGTAAGCAGACTTGTTCCTACACCTCATCTAGGTCCTTTAAAAAGTGTCCATTTTGACTGTTATACTAAATATATTTGTATCTTCAGAGCTGGTTCATGTATTACCAAACAGAAATGTTTCCACTTGAATCTTGTAACACTAGGACTTTGCATAAATCACCTGTCTAAAAAAGCACTATGCAACTGAGTACTTAGACATTTGTGAACCGTGGATTTGAGAGTTTAATTAAATTTGAAAACTAGTAAAAGGTTCTGAGCACCATGTACAATCCCTCCTTTGGCAGCACAGCATTGCTCAGGACCATCCATCTCTCACCTGGTGGCCATTATTTTACTAAAACCGCAGACAATGGTATGCGCAGGACGATCCTGTCTATGCACTTACACATCTCTATTTTGTAATTAGAAATACTTAAATGTTTGCTCATAATTATTAGAGGCATTTACAATTTCAGGTCTCTTACCTATATTTTAATTTACTCTGTAAGAGATGATGCATGGATAATTTCAGCTTTTTGTTTTTTGGGAAAATTGCCAAATTACAGGTTTGCATAACGAGACATTATCATGCTAGCAGAACAGTTTGAGATTTATTCTTATATTTTCTACCTGTTAACTCAAATAGCACATTTTCCTACTCTAAAAAATTCTTACACAATAATCTTCACCTTGAATTATTAATCTAAGTATGTATCTTTTCCCCTACAACCTTCCAAATTTGCTGAAATCAGGGACTGTGTTGTATACCTCTATTTACACTTCACCTTGGCTAGAGAATTGCCTTCAATTATATAAAGGTCAACAATTTACAAGGAATTGAATAAGTGAGGGCACATGCTAAAACACCAGTGACTACCATACCTTGTGGTGAGTGTACTTTTGGATAGATTGTCTACCTCCCTCTATTAAAGCATGCAATTCCAAAGGACATTTTTTCCTTTTATTTCCAACCCTGCTTTTTCATGTCCCCTTTGATATTCCTTCAGTTTGGCACAGATAATAGTTCATGGAGATTCAGAATACAGTTCTCCCCTTCACAGCATTAATTTTTAAGCTTGTTTGTGTTGGGAATGTGACTGTTGCTTCAGATCGGTCTCCTGGTCGGTACACAGGCAGCATAACATATGCGCCCCAATGGAGTGTGTCGGGATTGAAGAGCCAAGCCATTAGGCAGTGCATCAAGCAAAGCCTCTCCAGCTAGTACACCAAGCATGACTAGATCTTAGAGAGGCCAAACCTATACAAACAGAGCCCTTGAGATGCATTTTCTTGTACTCTCTTTGTATTCTCTGATGTTTGCAGATGCTGTGTGAGTCTTTTGATTGATTCCATTTGGTTGGTTCAAGGAGCACGCCCAATGGGCTTTGTTCCCTGTGAGTTGAGATAGCAAAAAGCCATAATGAAATGTTTCCACCTGCACATAAAGATCTTATCATATGTTACAGCGAGCTTTGTCGCATTCAAAGCTGATGGATTTTCTGAGACTTGTTAACTATTAACAAAATGCTCTTTCAAATCCTCTATAAAGTCCATAAACATCAAATGTCTACTGTCAAGTATCTATAATCTTTTCCCCACCAAAAATGTCTTTCATATCTTGCTTTAAATTATCTAAATGCATGAAAAACAAATATGTTCATTTAATGCTTATCAGAACAGTTGCCTCAATTCTGCATGTAAAATTTATGCTGACCGGTCCATGAGGTATGGCACATTTCAAAGACTGACCAGGTTAAGGGTAACTTTTACTTTTTACATAGGTTTAGACAATTTATACATGTATTTGCATGCTTATTTGCTTACTCCCAGAATATATATCTCTGTAAATTAAATTATATATGGAGCAAAAACAAAATTCCATTTTTATCAATTGTATCTACTTAAAATATTTATCCTCTACTAAAGTGTTTCCCAGTTATATTAATTTTTTAGTATGTTGCTCCTTTACCTAAAATAATTTCTTTAAAACTTTTAGAATTTTTTGGCTCTTGTTGAGATTTTTTTCTAAAGTCTGTTGATTAATGTCCTCAGTTTAGTTTCCAATAGCATATTATTAGAATGTCTCCAACCATCATTATATTATTTTTTTCTGTAAAAATTTATTTTGCAAATTCTCTTTGTGGTGGTAGTTGAATGGACAAGCCCAACTACATCAGAATTGTCTTAATTTATAGAGATGATGTATTATAATTCTTATTGGAAAAGTTTCTTATATATAATATGACTGTAATATGTATTTCACCTAAGGGGAAATAAAATAAGTAAATAGATATGTTTAAAACAGACAACATTATAGTGAGAAAATGTAAATGACTATTTTGTGTTTACTAACTAAGCAAAAATAGAGAATATTTATGATTCTTAAACCTGAGACACTTGCTGGTGAAAATAAAAATGAGAATACAGACTTCTTAGACATCAATTTAATTAAACCTTTGAATAGTCTCAGGATTATACCTAACTGAGAATTCTGTCAATGACCTTAAATATTGCAATATCTATATGCAAGAGGATGCTCATTTGAAGAGTGATTGAAATGGTCATATTAGAAACAAAACTTAATAAAAGCCTGCACAGTTTTTAAAAATCAGAAATACTTTACAATACTAATTAAAGTTACATTTTTCTGAATACATAATAACCCTCAAACTCAGTTATTGTAAACAGTGCATTAGTTTACTTACTTTAAATTAGCTAACCCTCTTCCCCTCAAAACATTTGTATCTATGCCCTTCACCAAGTTACACTGCAGCCCCTCTCACCGTGACTTGCTCTGGCTAGTGGGTGTAGTAACTATGAAGTCATGTTGCCTCAGTTGGTCCAGTCCACCCTTGACCATGTGACACAAAGCCCAGCCTCTAAGTTCATCACAGCGAGGAGACCTGTTTAGCCAAGGCCAGTTTGCCATTAATTCATGGTGCGCTACATAAATGCCATTTGTTCAGGTCAATGAGCTCTGTGGTGATTTCTATGCAGGTTTATAGTGGCAATTGATAACTAATACAGAAGTAGATAACATTTTTTAAAGATATAAAATAATTTTTCCCAGAAAAACAGAACAATGGAGGAAAATAAAAGAGCATAACTTATTTTGTTTGAGAACTAACCCAAGACTTGTTGACAACTATTGACATTCTCCCATTGCAATGCCACTTCCAGGATGTGAAGTTAGTTATGAATGGAATAGACCTGCATCAGTCTGTATTTTAGATGCCACCCTAGATATGGTGGCTTTAAGCATGTGTGCTATAATACGTAGAGATTTAAACCTTATTATTTGTAGATTCCTTGTGAATTTGTCTACTCCTTGAAACATTTTTGTAACTCCCAAATCAATGCTTGGGATGATTTCATGGTCATTCCCCAACAGCACAGAGCGTGAGGAATTTTAATCCTCTGACTTCCCTATTCTCAGCTCTGGCTGAACAAGGTGTGGACACTCTGCCTTCTTCTTCCAGCTCTTATATTTTAAACAACTGTCCCTTTCGCAGTCTATTTAGTGTTGCCGCTATTGTTTTGTGTGTTTTTTGTTTTGTTTTTTTTTGCATTTTGGTGCTTTTGTTAGCGATCTTGCTGTTCAGAATGGCTCCCAAACGAAGTGCTGAGTGCTTTCTAGTATTCTGAAGCACAAGAAGGCTGGCATGTGCCTTAAGGGGAATACCTATGAATTAGAAAGGCTAACTCAGGCGTATGGTTCTATTGCTATTGGCAATGAGTTCGATGTTAATGAAGCAACAGTGTTGCACATCCAAAAGAAAAAGGAAGAGATTTGCCAATCTGTACTTGGGGCTGCTCTAGAAAGTGCTAAAGTCCCATCTACAGTGAATGATAAAGCCACGGAAAAGCTGAAAAAGAGAAGCTAAGTTTGTAGATTCATGAGCTGATGATAACTGATTACAAAAAAAAAAATAAAAAATAGTGAGCAGCACTGTTATGAGGCTGTGAACATTATCCTGAGTCAGAAAAAATGGTAAACTCTGTTCTCAGGTAATGCTGTCTGACTCCCACATTTCATAAGGTGATACAGCATGAAAATGTTAAACTTGAAGGTGAGACAGGCTATGGAAGAGTTTTTTAAATGCCTGCTAAATGTTTTATAGGAAAACGCATGTGTAAGACCAGGTTTTCAAAGCTGATGAGACTGGCTCCTCTTATGAGGATGTTGGCAAACAACTATAAAGCACACATGGTTTTTTAGTTGATGAAAATGTGTGAAGAAAGTCACAGGGGCCCAACCCTGTATTTCCCATAGAAGCAATAACTTAATATTCTGTGTTCATAACAACCTTATAGAACTACTATGGATAATAAGAGCCAATGGTATATGTGTGTACAAACACATCCCTATATTAAGGGAAATGCTGACAATGTTGTTTTATTTCTCTTCTCATTCTCATCTTATTCTCTATGAGTAGGTGTGAGAATCTAACTACTTCATTTTGGTAGCTATACTTGAACTTTAAATAGATCTTACCTAATAATAGACAAACATTTAAATTGACCATCCCTCTGCTATGCTCACCAGCCAATCAGGACAGTATGCAAATTAACCCAACAAAGATGGCAGTTAATTTGCATATGTAGGGGTGAAGCAGCGGAGTGAAGATGGAACGCTCCAGGCTGGAGCAAAGGCCTGGGTCCCAGGTGCCGTAAGAAAACCAGTGCCGGCAGCCAGGGGAAGGGAAGGCCTATTGCATGAATCTCTTTGTGCAATGGGCCTCTAGTATATAAATAAAGCTGTGGAAAAGTTAGGAAAAAAACTAAATATATATCTTTCTATGCAGATATATTTATTTATATATTTGGATTTATATCTTGACATATATGAATATATGTATTTATATCCAGCTATATATGCAAATTTATTTATATAAAAAGAAAGAATTTTCACATGCATCGCTTTTTTTTCATTCATATTAAAATTATATTTTATTAATTTTTAAAAATACACATGTAAAGTAGGTTTATTAAATATGAGTTTCACTATGAGATTATAAAGGGAACATTACAAAACACAATTTGGGTCTGGTGAGATTAAATATAGTAAGTTACATTACTCATACATTTAGAAGAGGACAGAAGCTCTAAATCATAATTAAAAAATTAAAATATGATTCTAGTGAGAGAAATGGACCATAGAGAATAATTATTTAATAAAAGATGATGGGACAGTAATCATTAAGAAATAACATATCTACATCAAAATAATTTTCATATAAAATTGATATACATATAAAATCTGATATAATGCAATAAAAATATTTTTAGCATATTTACTAGTATTGAAAGAGCAGAACTTCTAAATACCACACAAACTTTAAAATAAAACACAGTTTATATATAAAGTGTAATACTGTGCCAAAATAACCATAAATAAAGCTAAAAGAAAAATGAAAAGACAGTTCCCAATTAGATTAAAAAGGCTACTGATAGATAGAGGGTTTTGAACCAATATTGGCAAGGGAGTAAGAGATTTGCACTGTTATGGTGATGGTAGAGTACATTGTCACAACTTTTCTGAAAATGCAGTTGGTCATATAATCTAAATTTTTATTTATCAATTTCACATTTAGGGGTATATATCAATTAAATCACTGAATGAGTCTATGCTACACACATTCACACACATATATACAGTTATGAGTATGTAAAACACAGAATATATTTTTGTAATATTATTATATATTAATTATTGTATTATTTATTTATATTACAACTGTAAACCTACTTTTGCCCCCCCCACATATATATGTATCCTATCTAATAAAGAGGGAATATGCTAATTGAACCTCACGCCATCACAAAGATGGAGGTGCTCACAGCCAGTAAGGAGGGAATATGCTAATTGACTGCCCCGACATCAAAGATGGCAGCGCCCAAAGCCAATAAAGAGGAAATATGCTACTTGACTGCCCCACCCTCAAAGATGGCAGTGCCCACAGCAAATAAGGAGTTAATATGCTAATTGACTGCCCTGCTCTCAAAGACAGCAGCGCCCATAGCCAATAAGGAGGGAATATGCTAATTGATTGCCACACCCTCAAATATAGTGGCACCTACAGCCACAAGATGGTGGTGCCCAGTTCTCTCAGCTGCGCACCTGCCTTTGGAGTCCCCCAGTCACCTCAGCCCCCAAGCTGCCCAGGCCTGGCCTGAGGCACAGGCAAGCCTTGGCTGGTGGATACCCAGTTACTCAGGGTCGGCCCTAGGTTCAGGCAACCAGGGCTGGCTGAGGCTTACTCTGCCAGCAGTGGCAGCAGCAGAGGTGTGATGGGGCATTGCCTTCCTCTGATCACTGGGTCATCTCTTGCCCCTGAGGGCTCCTGGACTGTGAGAGGAGGCAGGCCAGGCTGAGGGACCCCCACCTCCTGTGCATGGATTTTTATGCACCGGGCCTCTAGTGCACGAAATTCATGCATGGGGGTGGTGTCCTTCAGTCCGGCCTGCACCCTCTCCAATGTGGTACCCCTTGGGGGATGTCTGACTGCCGGTTTAGGCCTGATCCCTCTGGCAGTTGGACATCCCTCTCACAATCCAGGATTGCTGGCTCCTAACCACTCGCTTGCCTACCTGCCTGATTGACCCTAACCACTTCTGCTTGCCAGCCTGATCACCCCCTAATTGCTCCCCTGCCGGCCTGATGGCACCCAACTGCCCTCCCCTGCCAGCCTGGTTGCCCCCAACTGCCCTTTCCTGCCAGCCTGGTCACCCTGAACTTCCCTCCCCTGTAGGCCTGGTCCCCCCAACTTCCCTCCTCTGCAGGCTTGGTCCCCCTCTACTGCCCTCCCCTGCCAGCCTGGTCACCCCCAACTGCCCTCCCCTGCCAGCATGGTTGCCTCTAACTGCCCTTCCCTGCTGGCCTCATCGCCCACAGCTGCCCTCCTCTGCTGACCATCTTGCAGTGGCCATCTTGTGATGACATCATGCTAGGGAGTCATGTGAGGGCGTTGCACAAGGGCCTGGCACCACCTAGGTTTTTATTATATAGGATATATATAATTTTCTTTGCCCACCCCTGTATATATATATATATATATATATATATATATATATATATATATATATATACATATATCTTATACAGTGAATTAGTGAATTATTAGAGGCCACTTAAATTTTAGCAATCAAGGAGTTACTGAAAAAATTTGTCGAAATTAGTTTCTTTAAAAAAAAATTGATAGGCAAAGTGATTAAAATCTTAGCTATTTAACAACAACAACAACAACAACAATAATAATAATAATAATAAAGGAGAAGGAGTCTAAATAACCATTTGAAATAGGTATTAAGATTTATTTACCATTACAATGGAAATTGAGAAAATAAATGTATGCAGTTATATAAAACTAGTTACCCTATCCCATATAATAAAAGCCCAACAACCCAACAGCAGAACAACCAGAACGACTGGGGCCCCTCATCCTAGTCAGTCCTGCCCCAGAGGGTGCCCCCCAACCCCGATTAGGGGCATGGCCGGCTGCCAAACCACCTGTGGCCCCTCGACCCAGCCGGCCCTGCCCCAAGTTGGTCCCCAACACCCCTAAATCATTGCCTGGCTCCCTGGTGCATGTAGATTTAGTGAAAGCACAACAAAATAATTATCAGTCCCTCCTGTCCCCGACCAGAGTCTCCAGAGGGCTCTGCTAATACTGCAGCCAAGGTGCGGAGTTCTCCTTCCCTGGCTCGCAGCCCCAGGAGACCTTCCAAGTTAGTTAAAGGGTGACCTAAGCATTAACGGCATGGCAGCCCTTTGCTGAGGACTGTAGAGAGGCTGGGTGGGGATCTTGTGAAATTATTGTGCCTTGCAGATGAGGTGAACTTTCAATCTCTCTTATAAAGGGGCGGCGAAGAGGACCTGCAGGCTGCCAGTAGCAACAGCAAAGGGTAGGCACATTCAAACACAGAAAAACTTTTAAACATACAGACATGAAGATCATATTGGGAAACTGAGGGCAGAGCCCCGGGAAGAATGCAAAAATCATTAAAGAGCTCTCATCCATCTTGATATATGTTTGCAAACAACACATAAACAACTTCATCTCATGGCACATGAAATGCAGAACAGTTCTATTGTGGGTTTTCTTTTGGTCATCCTTCAAGTGTAATTAGATCCAGATGTTTGAAAGCTATAGCTTCCAGCATTCGACCCCAAGGCCTTCCCTGCCCGATGGGTCCCTATCGGGCCGGGCCTGCTGGACCCCACCCATCCACGAATTCATGCACCGGGCCTCTAGTTCAGAAAAAATAATTCCAGTAATTATATAGATTAATCATAATGTAATTTATTGTCCTTTGATGGTTAGATATTTAAATGCTTTTACTGTTATATGTGGTTGCTTGATGAGGCCTACTCAATAAATATCGATCTGCATTTCTATTTTAATTAGAACATATTTTTAGAAATAAACAATCAAATCAAAGTATAAAGATTTTTAAAGGCTTTTGAAGAATATAAAGCAATTATTGTGTGCAACAAATATACATCAAAATGATCTCCTTAGGAAAGTGTGTAACAATTTCTATCTTCATTATCATTGAGTATTAAAATTTTTATAAGTGGCACATATTTAATGTTCAAAACAGACTTAAATTTTGCTCTAAATTTTCAAAAGAAAAAAGAAATTGGATAAAAGTAGATGACTCAATGATGTTTTAAAGAAAAAACATAAATAACTTCCACTTTCTACCAAAACAACTCCACTTTCTCCTCCTTGCCTTTTCTTTCAGTTTTGAAGTAACAAACTGAAATCTGGGGAGCAACTCTGACACAGAGAAAATAACTTTCAAACAATGCAGTTTTGGCAGATGTTTTATTTTTATTCTGCAATTGCAAGGTCTCAATGATACACTACTGAATCTTGCATTTTTCTTTATAACACTGAAAAATAAAATGTATCAAATGGACTATAAGTGCAATTTTATAAAGAAAAGAAACTATATGAAATTGACACTTTTGTTCGCAGCGTATCTGTCATTGGTGTTATTTTGAGCCATAAATCTATTTTCTCTACACAAGAGCAAGTTGCTTTTGCTGCTGGAGGAACTAAAGAGTCAATATAGTTATAGAAGAGTGAGTTGATTTCTCTACTTCCTTGCACATCATGAACTAAATTGTCAATGAAGTGATTCCTAAGAAGCTTTATCATTAGTCCCTGTGTGAGAAGCAGAAGGAACAGCTTCGTTTCTAGGGTCCCAGACTGAGTCTGTAGTTTTGTCAGTTATTGAAATCACCTTTTTCTTATAAATGTGAAGAGTTACTATAAAAGTCTTTGAAAAAAGAATAAATACAAAACCCTACAATCATATTTTTACTGAAGTACTTTCCTGACTTTAACTGCACTTGGGGAAATACTCTTTTTTCTTCCATCACACTAATATTCTGTATGTGTCTTCAGGTTTATCCATCAGTTCTTGCGTTGGCCTGAATGTTGAATACTAATGGTAGGTAATACATGTTGCAGCCTCAAGAACTGTATTTCTCAGTATAATAGATTTGTGTGTTCTGAATCTATTTATCATATGCTTTTTCAAGTAAAATTTAGTAAAACTATATCAAATAAATATTTGTAGATTTTTTCAGGTTTTTTTTTTCATTAGAGGCGTGGTGCACAAAAATTTGTGTACTCGGCAAGGGGGTTCCCTCAGCCCAGCCTGTGCCCTCTCATTGTCTGGGACTCCTTGGGGGATAACAACCTGCTGGCTTATCCACAGGAGGCCCCAATGGTGGCAGGGTAAGCAGCGACTCGTGCTGTCCAGCCCCGCAGCTCCGGGTCACACAGGGGAGGCCCGGATGGTGGCTTGCGCTGTCCCACCCCACCTGCAGTATGCCAATTTAACGGCCATCTTTGTTGGGTTAATTTGCATACTCTTCTGATTGGCTGATGGCCTTAGCGAAGGTACGGTCAATTAGCATCTTTGTCTTTTATTAGTGTAGATATATATTTATTTATTAATTTCAGAGAGGAAGATAAAGGGAGAGAGAGATAGAAACATTCATGATGAGAGAGAATCATGGATCGGCTGCCTCCTGCAAGTCCCCCACTGGGGATCAAGCCCACACCCCCAGGCATGTGCCCTTGACCAGAATCGAACCTGGAACATTTCAGTTCTCAGGCCGATGCTCTACCCACTGAGGCAAACCAGCTAGGACCAGAGGTTTTTGTTTTTTTGTTTTGTTTTTTTTAAAAATATATATTTTATTGATTTTTTACAGAGAGGAAGGGAGAGAGATAGAGAGTTAGAAACATCGATGAGAGAGAAACATTGATCAGCTGCCTCCTGCACATCTCCCACTGGGGATGTGCCCACAACCCAGGTACATGCCCTTGGCCAGAATCGAACCTGGGACCCTTCAGTCCGCAGGCCGACGCTCCATCCACTGAGCCAAACCGGTTTTGGCTAGAGTTTTTTTTTTATTATGTTGATCAGATCAATAAGGAAGTATGGCAAATTTCCTTCAGTGATTTGGTTCCTGAATTTCCTTCCATCTACTAAAAGTGGCAATAAATATAGTGACTCAAATTTCATTCCCTAAAGCTGCTTCTTTATTTTTATATAAATACTTTGTTTTAAAAGTTCAGAATGACTCTGTTTGCCTATTCTTAATCTATACAAATCTGAGCTATGACTAAAAACACTAACATATTTGTGTTTTTGTGTTCCAGAAAACAACCAAATGTATATTTTGGGGGAAAAAAAATTCATGACGTCTCATTCACAAATTTAAAGTAATTATTTAAAGATAATTACTAACTATTAATTAAGTCATAGTCTGAGCTACATGTTGAAAATCAACATGAAACCAATTTTGATCCTCAAGTAATTTATATTCCACCAAATATTATCTTTAAGTTGGGTACATTTCATTGTGAAATGTTTAATGATTCTAATGCTTATGAAACAAAGTGGGGGAGAAGAACACCCATAAGATATTAAAGTTGTAAAAAAAATTGCAATAATGTAACATAAGCAATGACTTTTAGCTTTATCTCCACAAGAAAACCATGTTAAATAATAAACTTCTGTAGGGCTAAGTGCATGGAAACCTTGGATATCAGGATTTGAGCTTTGACAAAATAATAAATGGAATTGTCCATATGTTGTGCCCTACAGGAGAGTCCTGTCATGTCCCAAGTCCAAAATCTACTAGTGTCAAATGTTTGTGACAAAAGATCTTAGTCTTTTTAATGTCATTATTTACCATTCCAATCCCTTCTACCCCACCTCGCCTGCCCCCAGTACTTTTACTTTATTGTTTGTAACTTCATTCCTCAGACACACAGTGCATTTTTATATCACCATGCTCTAATTGGCACAAAAGTTAGACATGAGAAATCCCCCAAGCACCAGTAAAAGAGGGGAATACAATTGAAATTAAACTATAAAATCAATATGTAAAAAAGGAAAAGAGAAGAATACAATTGAGATTAAACTATAAAATCAATATGTAAAAAAAGGAAATTCAATTTAAAGGGACTGTAAGCCTATATAGGGCCAGCAGGATTTTACTCTAAAGGATTAAATATATTAACATATCTAAAGAAAGAATATAGGAAATCTAAGGAACCAAGAGAATCTGAATGAGCCTGAAATTGGGGAGGGATATGAATGAGTTTAGAAAGTATCAGAAAAAGGACAAACAAGGGAAATAATCATTTAGAGCAGTGGTTCTCAACCTGTGGGTCATGACCAACGGAAAACACATATAGCATATCAGATATTTACATTACAATTCATAACAGTAGCAAAATTACAGTTATGAAGTAGCAACAAAAATAATTTTATGGTTGGGGGTGACCACAACATGAGGAACTGTATTAAAGGGTTGCGGCATTAGGAAGGTTGAGAACCACTGATTTAGAGCATCTACCAAACTAAAACAAAATCTGCTATACAAATCACACATCCAGGTATGTATAGGTATACACTTATAAACACACACACATACATCTATGTATGTATGTATGTATGTTTGTATGTATGTATGTATGCATTCATCCTTTTACCTATCATCTATCTGTCCAAGCTTGTATACTTTCATACACATAAAGTTGCTAGATATTATCTCTAAATTAGATCATCCGCCATTCCAAGATGGGTGGGATAGAGCCAGGGATTTGTTTTATGGACTTAGACAGTGATGAATTCATCAAGAGCTTGCATGCTTCCTCTTCCAGTCTGCGTCACTTCCAAAGCCTCTGCAGGCATTATTCCTTTTTGTGGATTTACCTTTCCACACATCCTCATCTGTAATCTACTCAAATTTCACAAGTTTTGTCAAAAATGTCACCTTTTATGAAGATTTTTGTTTATTTGCTTTCTTAAAGCTTCAAAAACTTCTCATAAATTCTACCACAGACTGTTTTAATTCATTGCTTATATGTGTCCCTTCCACTAGCAAGTTGGTCTTTCTGTTGACAAGCACACTGACAAGCACACTGTACACAATCAATAAATGAGTGACTCAAAGGTCTCAAGTTCGATTCTGGTCAAGGGCATGTACTTTGGTTGCGGGCACATCCCCAGTAGGGAGTATGCAGGAGGCAGCTGATCGATGTTTCTCTCTCATCGATGTTTCTAACGCTCTATCCCTCTCCCTTCCTCTCTGTAAAAAATCAATAAAATCAATCAATCAATCAATCAATAAATAAATAAATAAGTGAGCGACTGCCCAGTGTTGAATGAATGCATGAATGCATGGATAATGAATGAATGCATTAGGGATAGTTCTCACTACTTACTATGTCCTTTCTTTTGCCTATAAAAATCTTACCAAGATAATTTAATCTATGTACACTGATAGTGACATTATCTGGGATTAGCTCAAAATTATTATTTTTCACCATATATTTTACCCTATATTAACATAATTACTATTGACATTCATATTTGCTCTAGTTTCTTTACCTATCGTTGGGAAGATAGAGAATCAGCAATTTTGGGCATGTAATTTGGAAGCTTTTTTGAATAGAATCTTTTCCTAAGCCTGCTTGTATATACAGTGCTGCCTACCAATAACTAAGGTATGCCATTTCTCAGAGCATTTGTGTATCTTGGAATGAATCATTTCACTAAATGTACCACAAATCACTGAGATATTTTATGGATGCCGTCAAGAGCCAACATCTCAAACAGTAATTTATCCATGGAAAAAATTGGGGTAAATATTTGCAATTTAAACAGCTAAATTTTTTATTGTATAATGAGACTGTAGTGTACATAGTTGTTATACAAGTTGTAAACGTTAAGACTATGAGAAATATTGCTGGCACTGATTGGCAAGATTATGTCCTGTAGTTATAGAGAAATGTGTGGTATGGTGCCCATATGAAATTAAGAAATCCATGTTTTCATCTAGCTTAGACTATGTAGATTTCAAATTGTTTTTACATGTGGTTAAAATGTTATTTTAGGATTTTTTTTAAAAAGCTCAACAGCAATTTGGCCCCCAAAATGGCACTGGCACTGTTATTATAACATTGTGATGTGATAAGATGAAGTGAATCAGAAATGATACATTAATTCCATATTACAGTATTCATGGGTTCAAACATTAGAAGGGTGAATGTTCTTGGTCTGTAATGAAGGATTTGCTATTTCCAAACATTTAGAAAATAACTCATGTGTGCCAGAGAAAAAAAGTGTTGCTAGGCTCACTAATTTCTCTCTATTCATCACATTATTCTATGCAGGGTACCAAGCCAGTTTTTATGCCCGTGGGACAATGCATAGTACTTACCAGAGTGAGCCGAAGCCTATATTGAAAAAGAAAGAATTTTCATTTCAATGAAACCCAGTACATCCCAAACACCCAGCCAAAGGCAGTCCCTAGCTCCCACTGTTAATTCCTTTTCCCTGGCTCTACCTTATGCCTGAATTTCTAGGTCTATGCCACAGGTAATTACTATTCAGAATTGTTTCATAAATTTGGGGGGCTCTTATGATAATACCTAAAATCATAAGATCATTAAAAGTTCGGGGAAATGCATCTCTTCTTACTTTCAGGTAATATGATTATCTTTTACATAGGGTTCTTCAAGTGCAATAGCATTAAATTAATGTAAGCATCCAACTTTTTATAACTAAACTAGAGTCCCAGTGCACAAAATTCATGCACTTGGGGGAGGTGCCCCAGCCTGGCCTGTGACAATCAATCGGAGCCCCAAAATCGATTGCCCCAAAGAGGTAGACCCCACCCACCCATCTGGGGTTCCTTGATGGATTGCTCCAAAGAGGTAGGCCAGAGCTAGGGGTCCCGCCTCTGTGCCAAGTGGAGCCGGAGGCCGGACCCCCAGAGCCCCCAGGCAGGCCTCACCATGTGGAGGCGGGACCCCCCAGGCAGGCCTCACTGCACAGAGATGGGACTCCCAGGCAGGGTCCATGCCGTCCGCGCAGGCAGCAGCAAGCCCAGCCCCTCCCATCTGTGTGTGCCTGCTGTGCGCTCAGCCATCTTGTGATGGCATGAGGGCATCACAGCGTGACAGCCACTTAAGCTTTTATTTGTAAGGATATTAGACTCATTTCACATTGGGATTTTTGTGCCCAGTTTGCTCCAGCGACACTATTATTCTAATGAATATCAGACCTCCATGTGAGGCTCAGTCTAAACAATATTCACCCACAGTTTGCATGTGAGAAATTAACTGCTGAGTGACTAATTTCTACTTTATAAAACCTGCCTGAATTATAAGTTTAAAAATTAATTAGTGTTTACTTTACTTGTTTTTATTAAAGCAACATTAATGATAACTTTGAATAGAATGCAAAATATGTCTCCTTTTTTATAGTTTTCCACTCAACTTTCTCACCCTTCTTATCCATATGTATTTATTTTTCTTTATCAACAAAAAATTTAAATTAAGCCAAGACCGGTTTGGCTCAGTGGATAGAGCGTCAGCCTGCGGACTGAAGGGTCCCGGGTTCGATTCCGGTCAAGGGCATGTACCTTGGTTGCGGGCACATCCCCAGTGGGAGGTGTGCAGGAGGCAGCTGGTCGGTGTTTTTCTCTCATCGATGTTTCTAACTCTCTGTCCCTCTCCCTTCCTCTCTGTAAAAAAAAAAAATCAAAAAATATATTAAAAAAATTTAAATTAAGATGCACTTGCCATAATTGATATATTTTCTCCAAGAAAACACATTTTAACCTCATGATTTATATATGGGAGCATATTTATACATAATTTATAAGTGGTAGTATATTTATACATTTATTTATGATAAAATAAAAATTTTCATACTTCTGTCCAGGATGGGGTTCAGAGTATATTTTTGCCACCTTTATTGAGATATCTCACAATCACTGGAAGTAATCATCCATCTATGTAAGGATATATAGAATATACACAATAAATATGTTTGAATAGATGATCATTTAAAAGATAACTCATAAACATATTCCACAGACAAGCACACTAAATACAAAAGCCCATTAATATCCAATATTTATTTTCTCAGATAATGCCACTAAAATCCATGTGACTGTCCTTGCCAGTCACCTGAGAACTATTTTTATTTTCTTTATCCCCTTGTTCATCAAATCCAATTGGACTAAAGGGCATTAATATGTATCCAATCTTTTCTCTTAGATGTCACCACTTCAGTTTGCCTGTCTTAATTTAGTCTCCAAATTGTTTATATATTTTTTTTCTTAAAAGATTTATTATTGTAAACCCTCAGTGGATCTAGTACCTGCAAAATAATGACTAAATTGCTTAAGGGTCTTTATGATCTGCCTCCTGGCTTCTTTTGTGATCTCACTTTTTGCCAAAACAAAAGTTTCACTCAAAATGAATTAGTTGAAGTCTTCGAAAATGCCATGACTTACTTTTTTTAATCTTTATTGTTGAAATTATTACAGATATCCCCCTGTATTCCCCAATAGATGCTCTCTTCCCCTCCCTAGGCCTTCACCACAGCATTGGCTATGTCCATGGGTTTTGCATATATGCATATAATTTCTTTGGACAATCCCTTCCCACCCTCCTTCCCTTCTCTCTGAGAATATTCAGTTTATTGCATGCTTCCATTTTCTGGATCTATTTTGTTTGTCAGTTTATTTTGTTCATTAGATTCCCCATATAAGTGAGATCATGTGATATTTGTCTTTCTCTGATGGCTTATTTAACTTAGCATAATACTTTCCAGATTCCTCCATGTTGCCTCAAAAGGTATGAGAGCCTTTTTTTTTTTACAGCTGCATAGTATTCCATTGTGTAAATGCATCACTTCTTCACTTCTTTTTTATCCACTCATCTACTGATGGGTACTTGCACTGTTTCCAGATTTAGCTATTGTAAATAATGCTGCTATGAAAATAGGGTACATATATTATTTCTTATTTGTGTTTCAGGCTACTTAGGATATATTCCTAGAAGTGGGATCACGGGGTAAAATGGCAGTCCCATTTTTAACTTTTTGAGGAAACTCCACACTGTTTTCCATAGTGGTTATCCAGGCTTCATTCCCACCAGCAGTGTACTAGGACTCCTTGCCATGACTTCTTATGCCTACATGTCATGACACACAAAATCCTTTTTACACTTTAACTTCCTCAGGAATATGCATTAATCTGTTTTTCAAATTTCTGTTCTGATATTGCACCTCTGCAATTACCAAGTACCCAAATTTTGCTGGGCAAACTTCCCCCTTAATTGTACAATGACTTATGATTATGTATCTGTTTGCCATCAAATGAGTTTACCCAGTATTCAACATATTTTAGACAATCACTACTTGCTTTTGAATGGAAAAGTTATTGTCATATCAACTTTGTCTCATCAAAGTAAACAACAAAATTAAAAAAAAACACACACAAAACTACAAAGACTGAAATAGATTTTAAGAACACTAGTGTTGTAATACTTAGCTTAGTTTCATTATGCTGAGATAGTATAGTGGCTATATTGTAGTAAGAAGTAGATAATGCTTTTCTATCCATTATGTAAAAAATAAAGATGAAGATTATTATGCTCTAAGGCTAAGTAACAGGTCCACAATAATTTCCTGAAATGTCAAGTATTCAGGTTATTACATATTTTTGTTGTGAATCAAATTATCCTTTTAAAATGCAAATTTTAAACAGTGTTTAAACGCAGTGTTTAAATGCAGTGTTTTTAAACGCTGCATTCTTAATTTAATAGATTTTAAGGAAGCCCTGTCTAGGTTTACCACTTATTCCATGTGGGATGCACATATAGGAACTTGAGTTAAGGCTCAAACCTTGTGTGCTAAAGGAGCGAGCATTCATATCTTTGGAATATCAGGTGTGAATAGAAATATGGCCTCTCACTCCTTCTGGCCTTGAATCTACTTGCATATTATTTAACCTCTGAGATTCTTTTTTTTTATATTACCTACTTTTTTGTTTTTTATGTTTATTGATTTCAGAGTGGAAAGGAGAGAACATCATTGATGAGAGAGTATCATTGATCAGCTGCCTCCCGCAAGCCCC
This sequence comes from Myotis nattereri, assembly GCF_964212035.1. Taxonomy (NCBI): domain Eukaryota; kingdom Metazoa; phylum Chordata; class Mammalia; order Chiroptera; family Vespertilionidae; genus Myotis; species Myotis nattereri. The sequence continues at coordinate 36,352,968 of NC_138076.1, read as the reverse complement.
ACCCTGCGGAACGAGCCCACATGAGGCATGTGCCCTGAACTGGAATCTCCTGGTTCATAAGTTGACGCTCAGTCACTGAGCCATGCCGACTGGGCTTACCTATTTTTTAATAAAAATAACATATTGACATACTTTCATAAACAGTTAAGAGGTACCAAACCCCATATAATTAAGATAACTGGGGAAAAAATAGCAGTTCACTAACCCTTTTACCTTCCTAAGAACTGTGATCTCCCAGTTGTAATCATGTTGGCAGCAATGGATTCATTTGGGAGCTTCCATGTCTTCAGATGAGGCTCTTCCAAACATCCACCTGGGTGTGAAACCTGCAGTGGTGTTCCAAAAACAGGGCGGGCATAGGTGGTTTTACAATTCAGCATGTAGAATTTTTTTAATTCTGCCTCCCATTCCCTGCTGCCATCTGCCTGCCCAGGGTGACCCAACAATCTCTTAGGTATCATAAAGAAAGGTTAGCCATGTGAGGCTTGACAATAATCTTAGTCAGATAAAACACAGATTAATCAGTTGTATCTTTAATTGCTTATCAGTGAAATGACTTCCAAGGTATGTAAAGAAATGTTGAATACAACTGAGTCATGTATGATTACTTTGACACCATTATTTAACATGCGTGACCAGATTCCTTGTAATTGAATGCAGTCACACAGAGATCCTGTTAGGAGATATGGAATTACGAAGTTACCAGCTGTTTAAAGAATACACAAAACTGAACATTGATAGCTCTGGTTAATATATTGCAAACCTGATATTTTAAAATACCTTTTTTCAAAGTCTGCTCTGAATTTTATTCTTAGAGCACATCTCATTTCAGTTGCTCAGTTTTCATGATAAATAATTGATCTGTATTTAGCTTACATTCAATTTACTGTTGGAAAAGATGTATATACCCTAGTTATTCCAAACATACTTAAAAGTTTTCAAATTACTAAATAGGCCATTAACATTAAAGTTTAAATATTCATTATTTAAAGTTAAATAAAATTAAAAATTCAGTTGCTCATTTAAACTAGCTACATTACAAATTGTCAGCCATGTGGTTAATGGCTGACATATTTGACAGAAGATTAATATAGTATACCTCTTCCAAAACCCTACTTTTAAAATGAGAAGGAGTAACATCATAGAGGACTAACCGACACATGTATCCAAATTAATATTTTCAAATTAATTTTAAGGCTAAGCAAATAAATACACACCTGAGTTTGGGCTTTATTAGTTGTGTAGCATCATCTGTGAAGCTTAATAATATAAACTAATAGTTTTCAATTAGCAGTGTGAAGAAAATGCTTAAATTGAAGGTATTCAGATCAATAGAGGAAACACGCACAAAGGTTAAGTTGAAAAAAAAATTTAGTATTAATGCAGAAATGAATCTCAGTAAAGCAAGAGAGAAAGTAATTCTCACATTAACTGAGGTGATATAAAAAGAAAAACACAATTTAGATTTTGGAAATAGGTTAATAAAAGCATAAAACATGAAACATGATTTTAACAGTGATATGTTTACTCTTCCTACCAGGATGTTCTAATTTTCATAGAGAATCACAAGATTTTCAGTAGTGTGTGGAGTGTACTAATTTTTTTTTAACATCACCTGAGGATATTTTTCTGTTGGTTTTTAGAGAGAGTGAAAGAGAGAGAGAAAGATAGAGAGAAATATAGATTTGAGAGAAAACATCCATTGATTGCACACGCCCCAACCAGGACCAGGGCTGGGGAGGAGCCTGCAATCCAAGGTACATGCCCTTGACTGGAATCAAACCTGGGACTCTTTGGTCCACAGGCTGACACCCTATCCACTGAGCCAAATTGGCTAGAGCAGTTCTAATTTTTAACAATAGTTATTTGACTCACAGCTAGCCTGTCTGTTAGGAATCAAACAACATTACATCATTCATGAGAGAAGAAAGGGGAACTATTAAGTCAAAGCTCTATCGTGTGAAGTTTCTGGTCTCAGGCAGACTTTAGCACCTTTGCTTGGGACATCTGGGAAAAGTTCTGGGGAAGGTTTCAGGAGCCTGTTGGGAAACAACTCTCTCTGTTAAGATTCTGCCTTGTTAAGAACAGAGGCCCCGACTGCCTTGGAAAGGACTAGCTTTTCAATGGTGTTGACATCAGCTGTCATGGAAGACGGAGATGGTGTCCCTCTGAACAACAGCCAGGCAATCCTGCCGCCCATAACAACTTATCTGGGTTCCCTCAGCTCAGGGTGCTTTTACTTTCTCACAACCCACTCGTTGTGAAAGTGTCACTTGGACCTCCATGCGTCAACCCATGGAAACTGGAGTTCAGGGAACTGGAGCGAAAATGATGATTCTTGGCTACAGTGATCGCAGTAATAAACTATGCTTTAGCTTTGACTCACGGGTCTTATGTTTCTGCAACATTCATGGAAATGTGGCAGGCTAAATTGTTAGCTTTCAAATAGGGTAAAATTTCAGGCTCCTCCCAATTCTTGACAAAATTTACTTTGACATTGGTTACAAATAATTTGCTCAATGACCTTACTATTTTATGGAAAATTTTTATTCTGTGTTTTATTCAATGGGGCACAAAAGTATGTATATTTACATTTTTAAAAAATATATTTTTATTAATTTCAGAGAGGAAGGGAGAGGGAGTGGAAGATAGAAACATGAATAATGAGAGAGAATAATTGATCAGCTGCTCCTGCAGGCCCCCTACTGGGGATTGAACCCACAACCTGGGCATGTGCCCTGACTGAAAATTGAACTGTGACCTCCTGGTTCAGAGATTAACACTCAATCACTAATCCATGCCAGCCAGGCTGTACATTTAAATTTGAGCTAACTATTCAAAATTAAGTCATCATAATTTGCACTTTTCCATTGTAATGTCAACCTTACAATTCCAGTGTAATGTAAAAGGTAGTCTCTACCTTTTGCTTAGTCACAAATATTTTGAATGACAATACCATATAAACAATAAAAATAACTTTTAGTCTGATAAAATAAGATATACCAACCATATAAGTATCCTATATTAGTATGAATTACTTTACTATGATATATTAGGTTTTGAGAACTTGTTCAATAAATAAAAGACAGATTGCAATTTCTTCTAAGAGTATTCTAAACAAAGTATAAACCAACTCATTTCCTATTACGACTTTTTTGAAAAACGTTTATTGTAATAATGTGGCAATGCAAACTGATACTTGGAAAAAATAATATGTAGTCTATTGTGAAATATTTTCACTTACCAACTTAGAATGAAAGTTTCAAATTCTGAAAAATACTTCTATTATGCATTCAAAATATTTTCTTTCCACTTTTCAGTCAAGGTAGATGAATTTTAATACAAATACCATTAAAATATTTAAATAAAATGAATTAGTTCAATGTTAGTATAAATTTTATTTTCTTGAGCTGGAGTAGTGAAAAAAAATGTGAAATATTGTCTTATGGAAAATATTTTTGGCCACAGTATTCTCTTTATTTATTCCTCTACTAAACAAACATTTAGTCCTTACAATAGACAGAAATTGGAATGACTGTCGAGCTCCCAGCAGTTTCTCCAAAGATGCTAACAGTGCTACTTTTCCTTTTCAGCAGTTGCGAGTGATTGTTGCCAAGACAGAAATCATGACCCAAACTAGAACTAAAACTCCAGGCACAGACACTGAACGTGCTTGGTGCTCCTCTGGTTTTTAGTTTCCCTGAGACTCAGTTGTTTAGCTCTTCTTTTCCTTTATATGAGCCTCATCAGTACCCATACAGTAGAGTTCATAACCACAATTTTTCTTATATTAGAGTTTGTTTCTGTTGCTTGCAGTTAAAAGCATACCAGTTAGTATATGCTACGTAGTGGGTATATAAAAAATGAGTAAGAGTGTTACTATAATCAAGGATCATGCAACTTAGTGGCAACAAGTAAATTATCAGTTGCAAAACATGAGATAATTAATTGCTAAGGCAAGAATAAGTCTTGGGTTCTATAGGAGACTTCTCAAAGACTTTTAACCCCATCTCATTTGACAAGGTAGAGGGTTTCAAGGCCACTAAATTCCACTCCTTTTCTTTATTTTTCACATCATCAAACATGATAAAATTGACCCAGAATGCTCCCTTATTTTAAATTGCATATCTATTTTCTCACCACTTTTGAATGTCTCTACCAACACAAAGTTACTCTGAGGGAACCAAACTCACCCAGAACCACATATGCTATAGAAAAAAATGTGGTTTTCAACCCTAGTTACCATTTTTTAATAGGAAAAATTATTTTGTAAAGCTCCATTTAATATCCCCTCAAATTATAGATACTAGAATTTACATTTCTAGAAAAATTTAAAAAAAATCAATGATGCTTTGATATAAAGGTGGGAATATGTCAAGTGATTATTTTAGTATAATAATATATATTTTGATATGAACATGCTCAAGAATAACTGCACTGGAACATAATAAGGTAATTAGATATTTACAAATCTCTGTAAGAGCAAGGTGAATATGGCAGTTAAAAATACAGAATTATACAAATGTATTTTAAAGCCAACTCAAAAACTATAAACAGCTTTCCACTAATGATGTGATTTTCCAAAGTGGTGACAGTGCTTACTAAAAGTAAAATATTTCAATTTGCATAGTATTACCTTCCCGCAAGCAAAGTGTTTATTAAAATTATGCAAAAATAACCATTTTGGTTTCTCTGTGAAATAGTGATAGGTTCTTGGCTCAAATGATTTAAACCGATTTTTAGCCAACATAAATATCTAATAGGATTTTAGAAAGTTGTGTGTGTGGAGGGGAGGCACAGTAAAATTATATGGGTAGAAATGTCATGTGTATTACCGAATATTTAGTTTCTCTTGACTACACCCAGTAAACCACAGGAAACCTTAATCAACAAAGCTATTATGACAAACAAAGTCATATCCACTAATTTCCACAATGATCCCTAGGGAAAAGTGCCCCTTCCATTGAAAAGTATAGTCATAGAGAATTTATAGATTGTTCAGCTGGTGAAACTTTTTAATAAAGCTTTTCTTTTACTCCTAATAATTTGCATTCTGGGTTATGTAAAGAGAAATCAAAGAAAGTTGGTTCATAGGAGGGAGAGAGAAGATAAAGGAAGAGAGCCACATTTATTTCAAGCAATGCTTTTAGACAAACTAGAGATGGTTAAAGGAGGTGACAGTAGGAGAAAAATTTTACTTGAATAAAGTAAAAATGAATAATACAAATTATACAACGAATGAGTTAACCTCGGGGGAATCTATATTATATAAGATGCCTGGCGGGGAAAGGTTGGGTCAAGAATAGTTAAGCAGAAATCGACCATGGACCAGATCTGGCCAGCAAACACTTTATTGCTTGACTCACACATGGTTAAAAAAATGCAGACCAACATTTCAATTCAATAGGTTTGTGACATTCCCAAAATTTGGTATTCTGCGTTCTTTTGATAAATTGAAGATCTTGAATCAATGAACCATATTTCCAGATGACAACATCATGTTAAAACTGAGTAGTGGCTGCTTCCTTTATATGGCACATGGACACCCCGCCCCCCCAACCTCCCACTGCCCACAATCTGGTAGATTTCTGCTTTTACTAATCTCGCTCACCCTGGTAAAGGCTTTGCATTTGTGACCCTTGGTTATAGTTTTAATAACATATTATTGAAGCAAAGTTTATTTTAGTAGGCTATAGGCTTTTTTTTTAGTAGTGGGGTGGTGGGTGGAACTTCAGAATCTCATTAGTGCTAATATATAGAATGAATTTTAGGTTATAGGAATAGAGTATATAAGAAATCACAAGTTTATGGTAGTGGTAATGATAAATTTCAAGAGAAAAAGTGATCCAAGGTATAATTCAAGGGTAATGTAGACTTGTCTGGTTTGTCTATTTAGATGAACATGAGAGGAAATAGAGGGCTTATACATATCACTAACATTTTGAACCCAAATGAGGGGCAAACATGGAAGTGCTATGAACAGAACTTGAGGATTAAATAAGGTTGCTGGTTTTGGAGGAATAATGAGTTTATATTTACACCTAAGCTTGTTGAAAAAATGTCAGAATCTTTCCATAAAAGATTTGTCAGGCATAAGGTTGAAATGATCATTGAAAAAGAATCAATCCAAGTAAAACTGGAAATAGAATATTGCTTGAATAATGCCTATATTTATTGGAAAAAAAGAGAAAGAGGAAATAGAGATAACCTGAAAAGAATGGATCAGAATGAGAACAGAATCATGCAGAAGAGGATGGTGATAGGCCAACGATACATTTCAAAGATTAAATAGTATGACATGCTAGAGAAATATTCAGGAGGATGGTCACAGAGCTGTGGTGTGTAAGAGAGTAGTAGCTGGCCTCTCTTGAGATACCTAAATTGCTATTGGGTAGTCTAGTTTTAATTCAAGTTATAAAACAGGACATAAATACAAAATGAGAAGAAAAGATTTGGTACAAATCACTTTTAAGCATGAAGGGAAGTAGTGACTTAAGATGCTAGTTTGATTTAGTAGGTTTCTGAAAGGATTTAATAGGCATCCAAAAGGATCCAATCTTTCCTGTGACAATGCCAGGGACATAGTTTCTAATGTTTCCTGAATGATCATGTTCTATTGCTATGCTTCACCATACTCATGGGAGAGGTAGTCCTCTCCCCCCTACACACACACACCCATGAAGTATTTCTAGTTTATTTCTAGTTCCTTCTAGTCCTTCCACCCTAGAACGCTGTCTACTATCGTAGCTGGAAAAACTGGACTTATCAGGTGAGAAGGAGGACACAACTGGGAAGTTAATGGAAAGCTAAATTCTCCTGCAGAAAGGGAAGAAGTCTTGTTAACTTTTGCCCACACTCTCTATGCACGATTAGATATTTACAATTACGTTTATGTAATGTTAAAGATGGTTATAATGAGTGATATTTTATACCTCATTCTTTACATGTTATCATATTCCTTAATTAATTTATAATTGATATGAAGCATTTTTATTAAAGGAGTAAATATTTTATTGAAATATCTATATTTGTAAAATAAACAAGTCATGGGAATTCTTGTGTCATCATTTCCATGACGATTTTCTGGAAATTCTGGCCATACTAGTAACACAACAAATATAAATATTACATGTAGTTTTTAATAGAGTACCCAAATAGAAACTTTACAAATGATTTATCTATATGCAAAATGTCATATAACTGCAACCTTGTAATTAATAGAGCCACATGAGTCTGACGAAGGAAACACGGATGCAGGGGACTGTGAATGCTTTTGGGAATTGTGGGGATACAGGAGGTGGGATCCCTGGCTTCTGGGGGCAGAAAAGCCAACTGATAACCAGAAATACTTGATACTCATGGATTACTATGTAATTAAGAAATACACATTATTTTTTTTGAAATAGACATTTATTTTTAAAAGACACAAGAAGAAAAAATAAAGAGTAAAATAAGAAGTAAGATGCAGAATTAAATTTAGATTTATAAAATTTAACAATCATTATTTCAGAATAGATTTAAAAAATTATCCCACCTAAAAATGAGCTAAAAATCTAGAAATGAAAAATAAAATGAAAGTAGGGGGTGGTATGTAAATATAGCTAAAAATATTAATTAAAACACTATGGAGCAGCAGCCCAGCTGATGTGGGCTCAGTGGTTGAGCATCTACCTATGAACCAGGAGGTCATGGTTCAATTACCGATCAGAGCACATAACCAGGTTGCAGGCTCAATCCCCAGTAGGGGCTGTGCAGGAGGCAGCTGATTTATGATTCTTTCACATTATTGATGTTTCTATCTCTCTCTCTCCCTCTCCCTTCCTCTCTGAAATCAATAAAAACATATTTTAAAAACCTCACTCTGTAGCAATGTTACCATGAGACAAAATGAAATGTAAGTTGAAACCATTACAAAAGAACACAGTCATTTTATTTTTGAGAGGAAAATATTGCCATTGATTTATTTTCAAACAATGAAGGCTTTTAGATTTTTAAAGTACAACTGAAAACTGCCAGGAGAATTGGCAACTGCCTGACAATTTTTAGAAATTTTCAATATACTCTGCTGAGAAGCAGTAAGTTCATCAGCTAGAATATAAATAACTCTCAGAAATAATTCAATAATACAAGTGTCAATCTTGATCTCAGTGGTAGATATGCATAAATATATTTTTTAAAAAGTGAATGAATTCAGTAAATTATTATAAAAAATAACCGTGCATAAGACCACAAAAGAAATTTCAGCAAATATTTCACATTTTATATTATTAAAACCATAATTATTGGTCACAGTTCAATGAAATTTCAAAGTAACAGCAGCTAACATCTAGAAATTTAAGAAAACATTTCTATGCAATTGAATAGACAGACAAAAAAGCCAAGTTAAAACTTTTTAAATAATTTGAATCAAATGACAACCCTAAATATGTAAGTATAGATAAAGCAACACTTAAAAGGGAGCTATATTTTTAATTCATAAAAATATAAAAGTTTTAAAGTAAATGAAAGTTTTGAACTCAGGAAACTGGACCAAAAAAAAGCAAGAACAAAAATAAAACTAAAATCAATTAAAATAAGAAAGAAAAAAAAGACAGCAGAAATTGCAAAAGTCTATCACCAACAAATTATTACTGATTAAAAAGGCCTGTAACATCTATTGATATACCTAATAAATTAGGAACTACCACAAGTATAACAAATGGGGATAGGAACAGCATCATGGGTATAAACAGGATAGAAGTAACAATTTTTAATCAATAAAAATATCCAGTTTTAGATTGCTCTGATTGCTAATGATAACACAGGGACTCAAGTGGGGGTTCTGCTTTATTACCAGCCCAAGGCTTCTTCCAGGCAGGGATGTCAATCATGTAGAAAGGTGGCAGTATAGAGGCGCAACTACTTTATGATCCGTATCAAGTTTGATGAAATTTCTGTAGAAGAAACAATATATTAGCACTCTGCAGATCCAAAGTCACATCCAAAGCACTGCATCTGTCAATGACACTTATGACTTTATTCTTTTTCTGTGGTTAAAATAAGACTTTTTAAATGTCTTCTCAAATTCTTGCCATACTGGAGGACCATCTCTAAATACGATTTTTCTGGGTCAGGCTATTTTCTTCACTATGGTGACCTTTCTGTTGCATTGGGTGTAGGTTTGTTGGCAGAAAAGGTGCATTTTCATTTTTAGTGAGAGCTCAGCTCGGCTTGGCTAAACTTCCACTGTTTTTTCTGACCTTTCTCTATGCTGTGGCCCTAAGAACATAAAATGTCTTTAGCTCTGCTAATTTATTTGCTATTGTGTTTTCACTAGATAAGGTACCAGGCATCTCATCTTTATACTCTTGTCAGTTTATGAGTTACCTCACTTTATGTCTATAAAATATTCCTGCTGCTTTTCCCTCATCATACACAATTGGATAAATTCTTCCCCTAATTCAATGACTACCTAAAGGATTTAGAAGAGAGGGTCAAAAAGAACTTCTATTAAATCTTTAATAATCATTCCATAGAGCAAATACTTTCATGCATTGTTTTTTGTACAGCTGTTATAAACAATGGGTTAAAGGAATATATGTAAAAAAATTGAAATTAAGAACCAATAGATACCAATAAAAGTTTATATTTGTCTCAATTTCAGAATGAGCAAAAGGCTTCCTTATAATAGGCTGATAGAGAAAAAAAAGTTCAGCTTTGGTTAAATATAATGTAAAATATTTGCCATGTCAAAATGTCACAAATACAATCAATAAGATTCTCACACCTAGCACTTATCTTCATAATTAAATAGTTCTTATTATCAGATAAAGGAACCTGAATAGCCTAATATAACTAGAAATTGCTCTAAAATACAATTTGTAGAAATAATATTTCCAATACATTTTAAAAGTTGAGACACACACACACACACTAAACACTAAATAATTGAAAAAAAGAGAAAAATACCAAAAAATCCTAATTTCTTACTACATTTACAAATATTAAAATAGACAATAGTAAATGATTGGGAACTAATAGTAGAAGTGATTTTATACTCTATGTTGGAAAAATGAAAAAATGATAAAGTCTTAAAAAGACTCTGCAATTGCTTGTGTTTGGTAAAATATTTTCATTTGCATGAAACAATCTTAAGAAAGAATATAAGCCCGGCTGGTGTGGATCAGGTGTTGAATGTCAACCTATGCTCAGGTCAAGGTTCAATTCCCAGTCAGGGCACATGCCCAAGTTTCAGGCTTGATACCCAATGTGGGGCATGCAGGAGGCAGTCGATCAAGGATTCTCATTCATCACTGATGTTCCTATCTCTTTCTCCCTCTCCCTTCCTCTCTGAAATAATTAAAATGTATTTTAAAAAATTCTATATAATAGAAGCATTGTAAGCAAATTGTCCCCTTGACTGGGAGTTTGTCTGGGAGTTCGACCAGGGGTGGCTGGCCTGTGAAGGGAGGGAGTACCCAACCAGCATTAGGCAGCTTCTAGGGACCCTACCAGTGCACAAATTTTGTGCACTGGGCCTCTACTTGAATATAAGATACAGTCAAATTTTATTTACAGTTCTATTAGTAACATTATTATTTTAATAAAAAGAAAAACAATTTCAAAGTTCCACATTAATTTCTCCTTCAAATAGCTAGCAAGTCCTGTGCTAATTTCTGGGGATAAAGCAGGTACTAAAATATAAATTGTCACTGTCCTAATGAAGTTTAGAAACTAATGGAACAAATCCATATTTATAAATAATCCCACTAAAGGCTATATAATTGCAAACCACCTATTTTTTAAAAAATCACAGGACACTTTGAGGGCATATACAAGAGAGTAATGAGAAATGAACACCTGAAATACAACTACATGGTGACAGGAGGTCACTTCTAGATTTCTAGTTATGTATGCTAAAAAGTACTTTTGCTAATGAACTTCTGCTTTACCTGAAAGTAGTCTAATTAATAGAACCATTTAATATAAATAGTCATGTTGATGAATGTTAACAAAATTAATTTGACAAGAAAACAAAATAATGCTTTATAGCCTTTACACATAAATAGCAGAAGGATCCTCAAAAGCTTCCTCTTGAAGTGGCTTGGAAATGACAATCTTTACCCACAGAGAAGAGGTGGTGCTAATTAAAATTTTAGCGTTTAACTATTGCCAATGAAAAGTTTTGATTGGTGAAGATTTCCCATGTGCTTTTTTGATTAATGTAAAAGAAACAGGACACGCTACGTGCTTGATTAGTCATAAAGGCCAATAGATTTTGTAGGTACTCTAAATAATTAAGCATTTAAGATTTAAGCCAGGGTAAATTCTCTTCCACTGAGACTCAGTGGGGAGGGGACACTAAAAAGAATACTTGCACGGGCCCAACTGAACCTTATAAAGGGATGGTGGTGAATTTAAAATGGAAACAATCCTATCTAATAAAAGAGAAACATGGTAATTAGCCATACATCTGCTACCCTTCCCATCTGCTAATCAGGGCGATAAGCAAATTAACTGCCAGCCAAGATGGTGGTCGGCAGCCAGGCAGCTTGAAGCGAACATGAGGCTTGCTTGCTTCAGTGACAGAGTACTCCAACGTTCCCCGCCTGCCACTGCCGGCCTCTAAGCTTGCAGTTTGAAACACTGTAACAAATATAGAAGCTAAACAAAACCCCAGAAACCTGCTTTCAGCCAGCTGGGATCTCAGAGCTGGAGTTGATACAGTGTTTCGATTATAGAACCCAAGAAAACCAGATACCTGCTTTCAGCAGCAGAGGCCTCAGAGCTGGAGCCAGAGCTAAAGTTGGCCCAGAATAAAAAAAGGAAAAAAAGGAGCAGTTGGGAGCTTCAGTCACCTGCCAGCCTGAAAACAGACCTCAGCCCCTCACCCAGACTGGCCAGGCACCCCATTGGGACCCCCACCCTGAAGGGTGTGTGACCAGCTGCAATTAGCCATCATCCCCTCACCCAGCTTGGCCAGGCACCCCAGTGGGGACCCTCACGCTGATCCAGGGCACCCTTCAGGGCAAACCAGCCAGCCCCCACCCATGCACCAGGCCTCTATCCTATATAGTAAAAGGGTAATATGCCTCTAGCACCCGGATCAGTGGAGCCAAGAGGCCTCCCAGCACCGGGATCAGTGTGACAGGGGGCAGCGCCCAAACACCCTGATCGCCCTGCGGCTCTGTGTGTGACAGGGGGCGGGGCCACAACCTCCCTATCCGCCCTGCTCTGTTCGTGACAGGGGAAGGCGCCCCAACCTCCTAATCAGCCATGCTCTATGCCTGATAGGGGGGAGCTCCCCAACCCCCTGATCGCCCTGCAACTCTGTGTGTGACAGGGTGCGGCGCCCCACCCTCCCCCCCCATGGGCCCTGCTCTGTGTGTGACGAGGTAGAGCCATAACCTCTCCATCGGCCCTGCCCTGAGTGTGACAGTGGCAGCACCCCAACCCCCTGATCGGCCCTGCTCTGTGGGTGATAGAGGGCGGTGCCCCAATCCCCTGATCCACCCTCCTCTGTGAGTGACAGGGGGGAGCTCCCCAACGCCCCTGATGGGCCCTGCTCTGTGCATGACAGGGGCCAGCGCCCCAACCCCTTGATTGGCCCTGCTCTGTGCGTGACAGGGGGCAGCGTCCAACCTCCTGATCCACCCTGCTCTGTGCGTGACAGGGGGTGGCACCGCAACCTCCCCATTGACCCTGTCTTGAGTGTGACAGGGGGCGGTGCCCCAACCCCCCTATCGGCCCTATCCTGAGTGTGACTGAGGATGGCATCGCAACCTCCCGATCTGCCCTGCTCTGTGCATGACAGGGGGCGGAGCCCCAACTCCCCAATTAGCCCTCCTCTGCGCCCAACTAGGGGTTGCACCTAGGGATTGGGCCTGCCCCCTGTCACCCGGGAGCAGGCCTAAGCCAACAGGTTGTTATCTCCCGAGGGGTCTCAGACTGGGAGATGGCGCAGGCCGGGCTGAGGGACCCTCCCTCCCCCCCGAGTGCACAAATTTTTGTGCACCTTTCCTCTAGTATAATATATAAGGTACAAAGAACTATCCTATGTTAGACAAGACTGACCATTAAAAGACAATGATTCCTTGGGGGGGCGGGTCAATCTTTAAAGCTATTCTATCAATATTGACATATATAAAAAACAGGAACAGTTTCAAATTTATGTCAGCTAAAACTTTTGTAGCTTTATGTTTTTATATTTTTCCAGATTTATTATAGAAAGTTGTAAAAATTATAAAATCTAAATTAGATAAGAAACTACGTTAAGAAAAATCTGGCAAATATCACAAGCAAAACAAAATCTAGAAAGTAAAATAAGCAAAATACCTTGATTAATTAGTTGCCTGACACAATTACATATATATATATATATATATATATATATATATATATATATATTAATTGTTTTTTTACCCAGAGGAAGGGAGAGGGATAGAGAGTTAGAAACATCAATGAGAGAGAAACATCGATCAGCTGCCTCCTGCACACTCCCCACTGGGTATGTGCCCGCAACCAAGGTACATTCCCTTGACCAGAATCAAACCTGGGACCCTTGAGTCTGCAGGCCGATGCTCTATCCACTGAGCCAAACTGGTTAGGGCTATATTTTTAATTACTGATTTGATTAACATTTCTAAAACTTATTCAAAATTATACTGAAATTAAGGCATATGCAAGAGCAAATTAAACATGTTTTAAATTGATGCTATGTACAATTACAATATTTTGTAATAAAATTAATCTTATTCTATCAATTTATTCATGCGGGATACATTCCAAGACATCCAGTGGATGCATGAAACCATGGATAATATCAAACCTTCTATAGACTGTGGTTATGCTATACTATGCATGCACACACACATACATTTCCCTGTATTCCAAGCAAGGGAATTTGAATTTCTATTTTGAGTAAATGACAATTAAAATTGAATATTCTACTCACGATTTCACATTTGTAGTGATTGGAAGAATGGTTCTCACCTATTTCATGGCTTTATGGGTGCTACTCTCTCATTTCAGCACCGATGTGAAGCTTTGGTTTACAGGCTCTGGTACTTACCTGTTAATGACATGAAGACTTCTGGCCCGTATTTGAATGCTGAGATGGACAAATCAGCAGAGGGCAGTAGGCTCTGTTTCCTGAGAGCTTTTTCTTTACCATGGGTTGGCCCACAAAACTCACCACTTGAAGTGATAATAAAGCAAAAAATAAACCCATGTTACCAAATCCAAACTGAAAGAATTTCCAAACAAATTTCTCTCAGCTGAAACTTAAAATTCACAGTAGCTTCTTAACAGTCATCTAAAATTAGGCACGTTGTAATAGAAGGGAAATCATGGCAGAGATAATATTTTTTACAAATCATAATTAAAATATTTTAATTTTGTAAATTTTACAAAAATACACACCTATATGAACATGTTGTTAGCCTTTTCCCCATGACTTTGAGTAGGTCTGTAGTTTATTGTCGATCTGGTCCTGTAGAGAAGCTATTGTCTTTACATATATGTTCCTTTCTACTATTCTTTCTTTCATTTTTCCCTCTATCACTCAATTTTAAATGTATAATCATCAAGCTTCTTTTAGAGAAAGGTGAATTTCTGGTTTCTGGAGTTAAAATTCCCTTTTAGCATGTGTGCCAGCCAGCAATGTCCTCAAGCTTGCCAATTATTCCTTATTACAGTCTCAGCTGGGTCCTCAAAACAGCCCAAAGTTTCTACCTGAGCACAAAGTGCATAATCACAAACAGTTAAATAACATGGGTCACAAGATCATATCATATTTAAAACACTTAGAAATCACTATTTTCTAACCAAGTTTTCAGATAAGCAGCCAAGGACCAAAGACACCAAATGATTTTCACTTTGTCTCTTCATAATTTACTGGAATAGTCAGACACATACATCTCACCTTTTTCCCTGTTAGTTCTTGTGAGTTGCTATTATAAACTGCTCCTGTATATAAAACACAATGCTCACTATGCATTATGAAGAGATAGAATGTGTGCAATATTCTTACATCATACAGGCTTTTCTTTATACTTGAATTTTACTATATCTAGCAGGCAATGCATGTATGTACTACAAAATCAGTTGATTTTTCCTAATGTATGAAATAAACAGTTCGGAACTAATGTACCTTCAAATATATGCATTTTCTACAAACTAAATGGGAAAATGATGGCTTTAATTTACATCAAACCGTCTGTCATGGGTTTGTGTAACAGATTTTATATTAACTATAGATTTAGTCAATATTCTATGGTTTGTGTTATACTTTCCACAACAGAGTAAACAAAATTATTTTTGAATATAGTCAGAGGACACTTGAATTTAGTCATCTTCCTTTCCTTACTATCAGTTATTTGTTTAAGCTTCAAAAACTTCCTACAGAGTTTGTTTTATTTTTGACCTAATGGTTATATTTTGTGGTAGAGCTAGCCAGATTAATAGTGTATAGCATGTAACTTGGTTAATCTTTGATTGTGAAAATTTTATTATGCATAAAAGTGAAATAAATAATGAGAGTGAATAATATACAGTAACTAAATGAAACATTTGGTTCTATATATTAGCTAATTCAGGTAAGTTATTTTTCATCTGAAATTATCTGAACAGTTGCCTCAGTTCTGTGGATAAATTTTATGCCTTCAGATATGCAAGAGGATGGTTGTCATCTATTTAAACCTTTGTTAATGAACATAAGTTCTATAGAAGAGATGTTAGCTTCTAATATTCTGAATATGCTTGAAGCCACAAAGCATCCGTAGTATAAATGATAATTTACTGTAGAAAGTAACATCTTAGAAATCACTTATTAAAATATAATATGCATTTATAGCTTTAAATGAATACTTACTTTAATCACCAAAGACAGTAAATTCATATTCTAAAATTCATATTTTTGGTGTATTTTTCTCAAGTCTGTTTTCAGGTATATGAATCCTACTTGCAAAGGAATTATAGAAATTCAATAAAATAATAATTAGTTTTACTTGTAACTTCTAAGGCCATTCTATCCTGAATGTAATTGTTCCTTTTCCATCTCTAATCTATTCACTTTTGATGCTTACTAGGTGTTAGACAGAAGAA
Organism: Myotis nattereri; assembly: GCF_964212035.1. Lineage (NCBI taxonomy): Eukaryota > Metazoa > Chordata > Mammalia > Chiroptera > Vespertilionidae > Myotis > Myotis nattereri. Next base: position 36,336,885 of record NC_138076.1, on the reverse strand, counting down.
TTTAAGGATGATTGGTATCACCCTTATTAGAGACAGAAAATCTCTGATTTTTATTTCTGTTCTTTCTGAGGAAGTGACATCCACTTGTTTAAAATTAACAGATATTCAGTAGAGTGTTATTTACATTATAATTAAACATCAAAATAGCATATTTAGCTTTCATTAGTTAATAACACATCTCATTCATTTAAAAATATTTTATTCTTCTAAAAATTATGGAATGAGAATCTGGACTGAGATTTCACCTCAACAAGCTATTGATGATCTAGCCCCATATGGGTCAAATTATGTAAATTGTTGCCGTTATTGAAAGAAAATCTAATTATTTTATTTTGAAAAATTTGGTTCTTTAATTTGAAGTCATTGTTTTCCTGTTGATGTTGGATATTCAAGTTGGATGTTGATAGAATGATTGCCTATTTGACTTTAGAAAATGTGGTCAATGAAATAAAACTGTGACACTTGTCTAAACAAAACAACTGTCAACTCATATCATAGGCTCCTTCTAAGTAAAGGACTCCAGTACATTAAATTTGTTTTTCTTTGATAAATATAAGCCTTTTTACTGTCATTACTCATTCCTTCTAAAAACAGTGGAAAATACAATACATTCCTCAACTGAGACTGTTAGTCCTGGGTGCATATTTTATTGATGTAAATAAATGAGATTTTGACTCACTCAACTACCCATGTTTTGATTTTATAGAAACTCTGTATACACATTGAAAGTTGTCATTTTTGAAATTACTTTATCCCTTTCCCAAGACTCTAGTGATAATATGCAGAAGCTTCAAAGTTACGCTGTTTGAAAATCATTGTCAGAAAATGTGTTAAATGATAGGTGCATTTTGATTATGATTTTTGATTTATTTTGATGGATAGATATAGATAATAAGACACCATGATAGTTTAATGCCCCAGTTGTCAATATCCACTTATTAAAAAAATATTGTTCAAGATATTATTCTTGCCTTTTTGTTCATTCTAATTTCCATTGTGACTGTTGCCATGCTGTAGTGTAGCCTTCTAATTTAATTATATAATTATTGCAAATAAACAGTGTTTCTGATTTGTTATGTCATTTCCACTAGTAGCTACAGTGAATTAGACTTTCATGACAGAATTATCTGTTCAAAAATGTCACTGCCTGCATTGCATGTAAAGCATTTGACATCTAAACTTTCAAAATGTATTATTGAAATCTTTCATCTCTTGATATAGAGAACAGATAAGTGCCTATTGGTTCCCAAGAAGACTTTTTATAGTGATGGAGACATGATGGGCTACATTTCTTTGGTGGCCAATAAATTGCATGTCTAGATTAAGGCACAAATTTTAAATGATTACATGCATAATGACAGGGAAAGTTTATGGCAGAATGAGTGTCTTGGAGTTATTATAAACTTCAGTCTTGTCTATATACTTAATAGTGTGCCTATTCCCAAAAATGTTATTTAGAGGTAACTTTACTGAGAATTATCCTGCATAGCATTATTTTCCCAATGAAAAAAGCCAATGAAGTGGTCCATCAGTGAGGTGGTAAAAGAATGGCTAAGTAGAATTTTGTTTCTTATAATTAAAATAAATTAAAATGTGTTAAAGCTTGTTTTGATTAAATAAAAGTTTCCCCTGAAAACTTTACACTACTAGAGAAATATTTAAAACACACTCTTTACAATATCTAGCCAGAAAACATATTGCTCTCTTCCTAGGAGTTTAAAGTAAAAATTTCCTTCTTTTGAGCTGTTTTGGTAAAACAAAGTCAATACATACAAAAAGTGTATTTCCTCTGTCATTGCCCTAATGTGAGGAGGCATTATTATGTTTCAGAATAAATTTAGTTTTTAAGGTCATTGATTTAATGGAATACTTAATATGCCCATTCCTTTATTCAGGAAAGTAAATTAGCCTTTACTGTGTATTTATTAGTACAAATTACATAGAACTGAAAACAAAGTTGTTAATCATATTAGAAAATAAATTATATATTGTTTAGACATTTGCTTCTGAGAAAAGGTAAATCATGCTAGGTTGAAATGAAGAATCTTAAGTGAAAAAAAATCAGGAAAAAAAAAGAGTCAAATCAATTCAATTTATTATTTCCCACCTATGGGAATAACAGAAGGGCTAAATATTCAGTGAGTAGAAATATTCAACTCATCCATTTTTTCTTTGCAGTATGAAGAAATTTTGTATACAATCAAAATTTCCATTTTCAATTACAAAAAATGCTCTTTCCATTACCAAGTGAAATAATTCTTACTTTGGCTAGAATTTAAACTTGAACCTTTTCAAGTTATTCTATTTCTACCAAGTTATTGTATTTCAAAATAAGACAGTTAAAATAAAGGGAAATAAGTGAAGAATTAAGTTTCAAAATTAATAGTTTAGTTCAAAATGACATTCATTACTTGGTAATAATTAACCAAAATTGAAAATTTATTTTTGTTGTATTTCAAAGCACCTGCTCTTCAAAATTGCATTGTCAAATTGTGGTATTTTCACAATACACATAACATATTTATTAAGCCACTGTGCTGGTAAGTTGAAATCATAATCTTATCTAATAAAAGAGTAATATGCAAATTAACCATCACTCCGTCACTCTGTCATAAAGATGGTGGTGCCCATAGCCACAAGATGGCAGCACCCAGTCCCCTAAGCCCCACCACTGCTGAAGTGTCCAGGCCTGTTGGCCAGCAGGTGGCAGGGGAGGTAGCGGGGGGGAGCTGAGTGGCGAGGCTGGATCTAGGCAGATCCAGCCTTGCCACTCCATCGCTGTTGGAGTGTCCAGGCCTGTCACCTGGCCAGGGGCCGCGGGGGAGAGCAACGAGGCATGATCTGCCCACTTCAGCGGCAGATCCAGCCTCGCCAATCCAGCCTCACCCCTCCACCACTGCTGCGGTGTCCAGGCCTGTTGACCCGGCCAGGGGCCATGGGGGCGAGTGGCGAGGCATGATCCGTCTATTCTGGAGGCCGATCCAGCCTCGCCGCTCTGCCGTCGATGGAGTGTCCTGAGGGAGTGGATACAGGAGCAGAGCCGAGGCAACAGAGATGGGAGGGAGTGAGGCAGCGGAGAAGGGCAGGCTTCGCTCCCTTCTCTGCTTTGCTCCGGCCACAGGAAGCCCTATTCTTGCAGAAATAGGTCTGAGGAAGCCCGATTCTTGCAGGAATCTTCCTGCGATGGGCCTCTAGTAAATATATAAAAGTAACTCCATTAGTAGGGCTTTAATAGTAGGGCTGCAGTTTCCCCAAATAATTCCCTCGCTATTGGAATACTTTCAAATAGTCCACATTCCTGGATGATTGGGGTAGCTTGCAAACTGGACTGGGGATCCTTACCAAGATTTGCTGAGAAGGGTGAGGGAACTCTAGTCCACTTTAACTAGAGTCCCATTTGGTTTTCTACATAAGATTTATTTTAAAAATTGGTCCACTTTGCTGATATATTTTTGAAAATTCATGAACTAGGGCAGTGGTCGGCAAACTCATTAGTCAACAGAGCCAAATATCAACAGTACAACGATTGAAATTTCTTTTGAGAGCCAAATTTTTTAAACTTAAACTATATAGGTAGGTACATTGTTATTAACTTAATTAGGGTACTCCTAAGGCTTAGGAAGAGCCACACTCAAGGGGCCAAAGAGCCGCATTTGGCTCGCAAGCCACAGTTTGCCGACCATTGAACTAGGGCCTTCAGTAACATCATAGTCTGTGGTTTATGCAATTAGTTTACATTTGTTTCATAGATACAAGATGCCCAGTATGCAGCAGAGGGTGTGAGCTGTCTGAAGCAGGGGTCACTTTGCCAGATCTGGAGGGATGGATTCTGAGGAAGAGAGGCCCCTCTCAGGGACATAAGACTGAGCTGATGGTACGCCTTTATTTAGACCTAGTAGGTTTGTTAGAGTCCTGTTTCAATTGAAATAAATGCAAACTTTACTCTTTCTTACTCATTAGCTGAAAGTTTTTCTTACCTAAATTGTAACATTGTCCCAAATCTGCTATTATTTTACTTACCAAAATTTCCGAATATCCCTCCAAAATATACCCCCATCGTTCTGGGCTAACTTCCCTATGTTCATTTGAAAACCTGAATTTTATCTGGCCTTCTGTCTCTGCAAATGTCTATGACAAATCCGACCTATTTTCAACTCTGTTGTCAATGTTTTTAGGAATCTCAAAAAGCCAGCTTTTGTTTCCGAACTGACATAATTTGTTTATATTTTCTCATTGCTACTTGTATTGTTGTTTTCTAAAAATGAAGTGAAATTTTATTTTGAGTATCATTTATGTTTCATGCATTATTTATTTTTTACAGTTTTAAATCTTTGTTGTTGGAAGTACTGCATATGCACCCCTAGTTTTTCCCATTGACCTCTTCTAGCCCGCCCCTGCCTCCTCCACCTAGGCCTTTACCACCTGTTCTCTGTATCCCTGGGGTACGCATATATGCATACAAGTTATTTGGTTGATCTCTTCTCACCCACCCCGAAATATATTCTATATTCTTGTTAATAAAATTACAAATATTTCCCTAAAAGATTGGTGGGTATGTGTTGAATCATATACAATTACATATTATTTTTGTCATTATAAAAATGTTAAATGCTCTCACTGTAAGCAAAGAATTATGCTATTGTTATAAGCAAATAATCTTTTAGTAAAGCTCACACACAGCCCTCAGTAATAGTTATATGTGCTGCTATATAGCATCTCATAATTGAAGATAACCTACGAATTATTATTATTATGATTAATACTATTGTTATTATTGGTTTATATATAGTCTTTCAAATATTCTTTTTGTTTTGAGTTTTATAAACCCCTAAATTGGGTTATTGGAACAAGCTATTTAAATTAATTTAAACACCTAAGGTAATCTTGTTTTCTTCATTAAGTGTTTTTGTAGGGTAGCCAAGTCTCATTTTCTAAATAAAAAGTGTGATGTCTTTATTTTGCTTCCTTATATTTGGTATGAAGTAGTAAAATTTTCAAAAATAAAATAATGCCAAGTACTTTTTCAGTAACAACAATCAAGTCGAATTTTGAGAACACGGTATTCTGAATGTCAGCTAGCTACCAGGTACCCTTGAGTTATTTCAAAGGGCAGCATTAATTCTTAAATGATGTTTGCTGTTTACATTCTTTATTTGATAACATCATGGTCTGAGATTTATTTAATTAGTTGACGTTTGTTTCATCAATACAAAATGCTCAGCATGCAACCAAGGGCTTGCACTGTCTGAAGCAGAGGGTCACTTTGCCAGACCAGACCTGGAGGCTGGATTCTGAGGAAGAGTGGCCCCTCCCAGGGACAGAAGACTGAGCTGATGATACTCCTCTAATTTATTTCTCCTGACCAACATTTACTGAACGAGGTCCCTGCCTTCCACTGGGTAGAGCGCTGAACACTTTCTTTCCACCACACCCTTGTAACTGCGTATGTCCCTTCCACATTTGGGATTGGGTGCTTTGCTTTGCTTCCTCAAGACTCCTAGCTGAAAAAGAGCAGATCCTCCCTCAAGGAGACCTGAACCAACTCATATGCCAACTGAAACTCCAACTGAAACTCAAAGTCCCCATAAAACAAGGCACAGCTAATTGCAAAAATGCCACAGAAAGATTAACCTTACCTTAGTTATTTAATTACTAAAGTTTTTACCTTTGCCATATTCTACTGGCTGAAAGCAAGTCATAGGGTTCTCACATACTGAAGGGGAGGAGATTGTGAGATATAAACAGCAAGATAATGAAATTCATTGGGCCACCTGGGTAAATATAACATTTTATTATTAGTGCACTAATATTAATGTATTCCTGCTATCTGTATTTTCATGTATATTAGTAATGTTTGTATTTGTGGCAACCAATACCAAGTGCAATTGATAAGTCAATTCATATTTGTTTGATATTTTACTCTATTCTGCTCCTTTCCTCCTTTTAATTTTACATAAAACCCCAGACACAAAATCAGACCAAAGTAATTTTTAACAATCTTATTATTGTCTCAATTTTAATCCTTTCTCAATTGAGGGAAATAAGAAGTTCCCTCAACACCCACCAGTGTGGAATAATAATTTTAGAAAAGCTACATGATACATTCATGAACTTCAAGCAATGTTACAATAAAAAATACAGAAAGAACTGCATTGTTTTTTAAATCATAAGCTGATATCATTAACTGTGAACAAAAGTAACTTCTTCTCAAAGCAAGATCCATAGAGAGCCCATTTGAAAAAACATTAAAAATGTAAAAAATGGTCATTGTAAGAGGTTACTTCTACTTTTTAAATTTTTGTAACAAACTGACTAAATGATGGAAATTTTTGATTCAAATTATTATTCTCATTGTATATTAAATATATGTATGTGTGTCATTATGATTACAGTTGACCTCATTGTATATCAACTATATATATATATGTGTGTGTGATTATGATTACCATTGACCTCATTGTGTATTAATGAGAGAGAGAGAGAGAGAGAGAGAGAGAGAGAGAGAGAGAGAGAGAGAGAGAGAGATTCCCAAAGATAGGTAAATGATAGTCAAGTGGAGAGGATGGATCTTATGAAGACAGATGAGTGTGGAACCAATTGACCTTCACAAGGTTGTGACTGGACCTACATCTGTGGTTTCTGTTTAGAGGAACTAATATATTTGTTCAGAACATTTATTGATCTCACATTATACAAAGCAACTTACCTACATTCTGGTTTATTCATCACAAAAGTCTCATGAGGGCACTACTAATATAACACCCTTTTTTTTTTCCTCATAAGGCTTAGAGAAATTAAGAAACTTCTAATGTAGTACAACTAGTAATCAGTGGATCCAGAGTTAGAATGAGTTATCTAACTCCAGAATCTGGGCTTAGGTTGCTAATTTAGTCTTTCAAATCTTAAAGTCAAAATTGAGGCTAGAAAGCAGAAAATAAGAAACTCTTGGAAGTGAATTAACTGCATTACTCATTTCCACTGTGGTACACTTACTGCCCAAATAGCTGTGTCCTTTTATTTTAGTTTTATGATAAGCTGCCTTTTTGATCTATGATAATTTTTAAGAAATGATCACAATATCTATTTGGAAACAACATGGACTCTACTTAAATGTCTTGCCTTTAAATATGTTTCTTTTCACTGTTTGATAACTTCTCACAATCATCTTCCCCCATTTTTTATCCTTTGTGTCTACACACACTCAGTTCCTCTTGTTTACCTTTTTGACAACTCAGAATCTAGAAGGCTTGACAAATAAGAAAGGAAACATAAATACAATAAAATGGAGCAAGGAAGTAACCAAACATAAAAAGCTATGATGGGGGTAGGAAGCAGGGCATGCTTAAGGTACTAGAGGCTTTAAGGGGAGCCTTGTAAGTGATGGTGGCACTTGACTTGAATAGTTTAATTTGATTGGTAATTTGAGACTATCACTGATGAGGTCTACCCCCTGCTTTTTATGGTTGAAGAACAAAGAACTCCTATCATTGTGTCTCTTTTTCTAACATCATTTGGGTTTAATACTTCAGGTTACAAAAAGGTTTACAAGAGGAAGAGGCAGCCTTGGCCAACAGCACTTGCTTCAGTGTGGACAACAGCTTCTGAGCTTCATGAATTCCAGAGCAAAATGCATCTATATGTCCACTATGCACATTTAATTTGGGCTGAAGGGGATCACTCGGGAAAGCTCTGACATTCCGTACAATTAAATGAACATTCAATGGGTTCTGTTGTTTTGAAATTAAATTTCTTGTGCTTGTCCGTGAGAACATAAAATGTGGAACAGTGCTGGAGGCCTCTGCTATTTTTATCTGAAGTGCACAGAAAGTGTGACATTTTTTAAAGGAAATGTCGTTTCAGTGATATGTTGCTAGTTGCTATCACACACTCTAAGGTGACTTTTAGAACAGTGCTTCACAGCGTTCAAAGTCAGACACTCAGAATTTCCAGCATCCAAAACAGTCTTAACGACTGACAATATTTCACAGATCACACAGCAGTGTTCTTCACGTACATCTTGACAATTCTATTCTCTTTTAAAAATATATATATTTTATTGATTTTTTACAGAGAGGAAGGGAGAGGGATAGAGAGTTAGAAACATCAATGAGAGAGAAGCATCTATCAGCTGCCTCCTGCACACTCCCTACTGGGGATGTGCCCGCAACCAAGGTACATGCCCTTGACCAGAATCGAACCTGGGACCCTTCAGTCCCCAGGCCAACGCTCTATGCAGTGAGGCAAACCGGCTAGGGCAACAATTCTATTCTTTGAAGTAATAAATGCTTAGCAAAGCTGAGTGTGTGTGTGTGTGTGTGTGTGTGTGTGTGTGTTTGTGTGCATGCCTTTGTGTCTGTGTCTGTGAAACAGGGTCTATAAATTCTAAACAAGGCATGAAATAATTTGGGATTCCAAAATGGGAATATAGGAGCATTGGAAATGTTGATGTCAGTTTGGGGAAGTGATTAATCATGTCAGAGTAGTACAGGTTCAGCTCTATCAGTGCCAGAAAATCAGACTTAGATTATTTCTGGGTTTGGAAATAGATCGGGTATGCGAGCAGGATTACTATATTAGTAGGTGTTGGAATATCAGTAAACAAGCCTTTGCCAAATTGGTAAAATGATTTTGTTTTGGTTTGTTTTCACTTCAGCCTTACCTACAGTTTGCATGATCAATAATCGGCTAATACAGAAGCACTGACAACAGCGTGGTTGTTGTGGGGGTAGGGGAGGTGGAGAAGGGCATAGGGAAATAAATGGTGCTGGAAGAAGACTTAGCTTGGGATGGTGGACACACAATACAGTGTACTGGCGATGTGTTATGGAATTGGGCGCCTGAAACCTGTATAATTTTGTTAACCAGTGTTGTCCCAATAAATTAAAAACAAAATGATTACAATTCACTAACTCAGACAAGGTGTTATTTTTGAATTTCAAACCATGCCAGGATAATTATGGCCCCCAGAGGGTTTCCTTGCCAGATAGGTAGAAGTAAACAGACTGTGACCCATATACTGAACTAAAAAATGTAATTCTTCAAATAGACATAAACCATAGGAGTGATTCATTTTGGCATTTGTCAGGTGAGTTTAAGAGAAAGAAAACACAGGAATTTAGCATCCCACTGTGTTTAAGCTTACTAGTAGATTCCTTTGCCATACACTGCTTGTTATCTGTGACCTTAAGAATGCCACCTAACCTTTTTTAGGCTTAATTCCCCCACATAAAAAGAAAAACAAGATACAGTCTGTAAATGTAGGTTAAAATGAGAATATAAAGTCATTTAAAGTCTCTTGTGGTTTCTTCTAGTTTTAGGAACTACATTTCCACTAGTTTTTAGAACAACATGTAAACAACTGAAAATATCTAACTCTAATAAAATATTTTTATATGGTAAAGGAAACAGGATTTGGAGCCTTTAAGGTAATTCTGAACTTTCAAGAGTGTGTGACTGACAACAAACCTAGTGTTTGTAACATGTGGCCCGTTTGCTTATTTCCACCTCCTCACTTATGCTGACTTGTTAGTTCTTCCCTACTTACCTGAAATTCCAGCAATGGCTATTCTCAGTCTTCTGGTCAGAGGCCACATACGTAATACGAGTGAGTGTCTGTGTTAGATGTACCCTCTGGGGTTAATGAAGACATTTTTTCATATGAAAATTTGAATTTTCTCTTGGATAAAGGTCTGTAAGACCTGTATTATTTTCATAATTCACCCACAATTATGTCATCAGTGCTTTTTTCCCCAGGAATGCCAGGCATAGAATAATTGATAACAAAACAGCTACACTGAGGAGTGACTTATGTTTATGAAAATAAACCATAGTTACAGTTTGAAACCTACATAAAAGAGAGGTTAATGGGTGAGAGGAGGAAGGCATTCTATAGACCACCCCAACCCACTTTTCCATTTCCAGGTGCAGTGCTTGGTGAATGATTCTAGATGTTTTTACACTTCCAATGATCAATAAAAGACAGTATATAGAATACGTTGAACAAGTTTATTAGTTATCCTGGTCAGTTTATTTAAGGTTCTGTAAGTCTTATTTCATGTTAGAGGGCAAAATGAAGAGTGTAGACAGCTGCCCAACCAGCCTGGCTCATTTTAATTCACTTTTTGTGCCCAAATCTCTTTACCTAAGTGCTTTGATTTCAACAACTAAAACATGGGAATTATGATCCTAGGGGATGATGTAAGATTATTGAAAAGTGCATTGTACTATTCAAATGAACACTGCTACATAAGAAGAAAATATTTTAATTAGTAATACAAAAATTATTCTGAATTTCTTGGCAAAGAGATATTATTTTGAAAGATGAATTTGAGAATTAAGCAATTAATGAAGAGTTACCTTATGAATATAAATGGATTCATGGGATAGGTTCATCAGTTTGAAGTTTAAGCAAAATTGAAAAGCTGTAACAGGAATTTATTGTTAAGAAGTAACTTGACCAACTCTTTAATTCAATGTGTCATTTGAGATGTTGTTAAATGGCCATAGCTTATTTTGAAATACAAATTAATTATTTATTACAAGCATGCTATGCTTATCTCCTTCAGTCTTATTAGTATGCAAATTACTGTAATTAGGTCACTGTCAGACAGTATTAGTGCAGAGTCACTTTCCATGGTTTAGAATGAAAGGTTTTGGTTCTTAAATATTTATAAAACTCTTTCTGAAATCAGCTTAACTTAATTGAGATTATTCTGGAAGTTTTATTGGTTCAGAGGAAATAATCTCAGGGAACAACCAAAAACATTCATTCTTTAACTTTTGTAATTGACACACATGGAATTAGAATATTTGAGAAAAATATTCACTATTGTAATATACATTTTGTTCAAAAATTTTCAATCATTAAAATATGTATCTATATTTGTGTCATCTCTTTTTAAAGTATCACCATGAGAACAATGTATTAACATAATTGCAACATGTTCCCTAAAGAAAGTTTCGTTCATCAGGAATATTTTTTTATAAAACAATAAAATTGATATTAAAAGATATTAAATAATAGAACAGGCATCCCTTGGCTTCATTTTAATGAATTTTGAGAAGCTTAAAAGCATCTCTACACAGCTCCATCTTTGTGACCTATTCAGGTCACAGAGGTTTTCTTTATTTGAGCAGCCATAGCAAGCTTTCTTATACCATTCAAACTCTCTGACATTCTCTATACTGTTGAATATAGTGCAAATGTAGTAATAATTTGGATCAGAGTAACAAGAAGGGAAAAATAAATATTGTAATATATTTCAGCATTTTAAGCTGAAGTGGTTGGATGTCTCCCTTGTGGAATGGTTGTGTTCATGTGCTATGAATAGAGAAAAGGCACTGACATCCCAAGGCGAAAAGAAAATAATCAGAGAAAACAAAATGCCGGAGCTACAGAAGCTGAGATGTATGAGAAGGTAATGGTTCAGAGAACTGAAGATGTGAAAAAGAACAAGAGAGATTTTGTATAAAAGAAAAGGTTAGCAAATACAAAAAAGAAAACTCATGAAAAGAAGGCCAAAAAATCAGAAGAAAGCAAAGAGGAATACAGGAAATGAGACTGATTAAGAGAGTGAAGAAATGTGCCAGACAGCGTGCTTTGCGTGGCTAAAACCATTACACTTACAACATCTTTACTGAGTGGATATCTTTCATCTTTTACAAATAAGGAGACCAAAGCATAGATTAAATAATTTGCTCTGGCAGGTGGCAGAACTGAGCTCAAAGCATAGTTCTTTCTCTTCAGAAATGCACCCCCTTTTTTGGTAGACCTATGTCTGGGAGATATTGCAACATCCAGATTAAGAGCATTTACTTTGGGTTTAAAAAATCCAAGCAACTAAAACTTGGTTAGAAGTGGGATAATGAGTATGTGATATTATTTCTCTAAGACTCAATTTCCTCATCTAGGATTTGTGAGGATTTACAAAATTAAAGCATAATTTCAGGGCATATGAAGCATTCAAAAATGATATTTATTTTTGTTGTTATATCTCTAAACATTATTATGCACTTATGATTATCTTATACCAGTATACAAGTTGCAAGTATAACTCATTCTTGAGCTTCTCAGATTTGCCCATTTACTGGTAAAGATAGCTAAAACAAGGGAAAGTATCAGCTACCAGGATAGACCTTCCAACCTTTTTTTTTTTAAATATTATTCGGCTTTTTCTGCAACTAAGTATTAAACTAATTTTTAAAGAATTATTTTAAGGCTTTTTAAGTTATTAGGTTGTTCTGAATTTCAAGGTGCTTTTATTCAACATTTTACTAATTACCTACTGATAACAGATTAATTTGGTACCCTAAGACACTGGGTGGATGGTTTAACAATACTTAACGTTATTATTACATATTATTTTGAATATTGCCAAAATACAGTAAAGCACAAAATTACGCAAAAAAAACTATTTCTAATTGTGTCACATAGAATATATATGTGTGATATTATTCAACTTAATCACCAAAATACAATTGAATCATCAGTCAGGCTGCAAACTCAGTGAGTATCACATAGCAATTTTAATACGGTGATTTTTTTTATTAACTTGATATTTGTGGTATAAGTGTGCTGTTGAATATTATAATACTTGTCCTAGGAATTCAGCATATTTACTCTACTGTGTGCTATGTAATATCTTAATTCACCCACCATCTTTCTTTTTCTTTTTTAAAATATATTTTTATTGATTTCAGAGAGGAAGGGCGAGGGAGAAAGAGGCAGAAACATCAAGGATGAGAGAGAATCATCAGCCGACTGCATCCTGCAAGCCCCCTACCAGAATTCAAACCCTCAACCTGGACGTGTCCTGACTCCTGATCAGAAATTGACTGTGACCTCCTGGCTCATAGGTCGACACTCAACCACTGAGCCACTCCAGCTGGGCCACCATTTTTCTTTATTTAAAATACTGTGCAAAATATGTATTTAGTCTTCCCTTGATGTAAGTAAATCTTTTATATGTTAAGTCAATATTATCATGTCTTATTATGCAATAACATTACAAATAGCATTATGTGTTTCGACAACGGACAGTATGAGATTTTGAAATATTATTAGCTAAAAATGGTTATTCACATAATCAGAAAATGCTTATATCCCATTTGTCAGATCATCATCAAAGCCTGAAGCACAGATTTAAATATGTGTAAGTTACACTGTAGCATACTAGGTGTCCTAAACACCGCATCCTGGAAATCTCTAGAGCATTCCTGTAAATTCTTTACTGAGCTCCCAAGGGAGTGAGGGAGGCCACAGAGCTTAAAACATAATAGGGAAGGTCAATTGGGGAAAAAAAGGAGGCATATGGACTACTATTTGTAATACTTTAAACAATAAAAAAGAAAAATCAATGAATAAAACATAACAGGGTGTAGGAAAACAGCATTCTACACAGTCACTGAAGACGCCTGCTCTTCGTGATAAGCCATTTGTGCTAATCTCAATACACTGACATTAATATTGTGTAAGAGGCAGGAAACACCACTGAATCCCCACAAAAGTCTTGGACCCTCATAGAACTAGAAGAAAACCCATTTTCCATTCAAAGAGGAATGCTTATCTGTATCGGCCTAGGATATCAGAAGGGGAAAGATCTCTTCACAGAAAATTTATAGTGATTACATGTTTCTCATGTAGGCTTAGGATTTGTATTATTTATGTTGTTGTCATGATGCAGGAAATGTTGGAGTTGAGAAATTTAAGATAACATGATCCCAAGTTGATAGCTCCCAAGGGGCATGGCAGAAGTAAATGCAAGTCTCTGCTGCAGAGATATGGCCCTAGCCAGACATCTCAGGAGTCTCACTTCATATCCAGTGTCTTTTGATCACTCTTTCATTTTTTTTTTTGCCCTCTATTTTGCAGCTTTCTGTGTATTTTCCATGTCACTACATCTGTCTTTAGGTTTACACAACCTACTGTTCACTACAGCTGTTGAATTTTAAAGTTACAATAATTTAATTTTTTTTTAATTTCTAAAAGTTTTTTTCCTAACCCTGATGAGTTTTTTAAATAATCTTTACTGCCTTGTCTTTCTTTAGGGACTGAGAAAGAGTGGAGAAGAAGGTCTGGGCATATACCACTAGTAATTTATCAAACATTTTGTAGATAGTTGTTTTGCATTGTATCTGATATTGAAACATGAATTACTCAGCTATCTGATTTAACTATGATTTATAGTTGCTACTCCTCACACATGGTGACTCATTTCTTTGCATGAGAATATTGAAGTCCTTATTATATTTGCCTTATAAGATGTGAATGGACAGTACCAACCTAGAACAAACTTTTAATTCCTTGCCCTGGGTTTTCATAATCAGAATATATCCATTTCAACTCTACAGAGGTAAGAACAATCTTCCTATTATAAATTTTCAGGTGGTCAGTGCTTTTTTAAAGAAATTCTCCAAAATAGGACTTACCTAGATATTAAAATGTGTTCATCTGCAGATGATGCAAATGATACATAATCTGTTTTTAGACACATCTCTACCTAATCCTGCATATTTATTCAATCACTTTGATTGAGGAATATATTGTTCTTTATTGACTTTAAGTCTCAGAGGAAGTTAAGACTTAAATCGTTCAATATTTAACATGATATTACATATATTTGATAAACTTCAAAACCCATTTTTGAATAAAAATGAGAACAAACAGAAAATAATGCAAAACATTTTTTGCTTGACAGAGTTAAGTTAGAGAATTGCTGTACCCACTTTGTTCAGTGGTATATTTCAAGAGATAGAAGAGTATCTGGCAGAGTAGATTCATTTGTTAAAAGATAGAGCACATAAGCTTGCCTTGCTTAATATAAATATTACACTAAGTTGGAAGAATTAGAAGCATATTGTGTCAAATTGGGGCATGAAAAAGATGAATATTATTATTGCTTAAACCCAAAGTATCTACAACTCACTAAAATAAATGAACAGCTAGAAGTAAGATAAATATTTTTTAAAATCAATTATATTCTATATGTTAATCAAAGATATTTTTAAAAAGTAATTAAAAGAAAGATAGTACTTATAACAGCAACAACCAAAATACTCAGGGATAAATCTAGCAAAAAATAAAGCTTTTCCTATGGAGGTGCATAAAACTTTATTAAGAGATATTAAGGATATAATATCACATTCATAGGTAAGTCTCACCAACATAAAGATAACATTTTTCCCAAATTGCTCTGAATTTAATATGATATCGATAATTTTCTGCAGAAGTTATTATAAAACATGACAATCATACTTTATTTGAAAGAGATAGTTGCCAAGCATGGCTAAGACCATAATAAGGAGGATGTGGGGAAATTTTTCCTACCTGATTTAAGGCCTATCAGTTATAGCTATCAGCACAGAAACAATGGAACGTATTTATTTATGTGATGAAAACAGAGCCCTGAAATTAAGCCTCACATGAGGGAGCATAAAATATGATAAAGTTGGCATTAGTCTTTAGTGAGCCAATGCTATTAATATCAATCATTAGTAATATAATTAAAAATACTAAAATTTAATCTCTAAACCAAAGACAGATATTGATTCCAGGCAATTTAAAAGATTTACATGTGGTGGGGGGGTGTGCTTAAAGATAGAGAAGATTATTATATTGAAGTGTGCTGGCTATTTGTGGAATTTCCCCTACTTTATTACAAACTTCTGCGCTTTTTCCTTAGATGGCAGATGGCTAGAAGTATGAAACATATATTTCCTAGGTTTTCCATTTTCTCTTTATTATGTTTCTTTCTTCATTGGCGAAGGCCTCGCGGCAGCCTCTGTTTCTGTGAGGGAGACACTGGCATCAGGAGGCTGGGCTCCTCCGAACGCACATGAGGAAACCCAGGCTGCAGTCTGCCCACCAGTCACTCTAACACTAGCAGGGGCAGCAGCTTCAGAGTTAAAACATTGTTAAAGCTCTCGTGGGCTCTGGATTAAGACTCCTTTTTTTTTATTACTTTATCTTTCCAACATTTTGTAGATAATATACTGCATTTCCATCACTGTTTGAAATACATAGAAAATTTCTGGTTTCCTGGCACACTATTAACTGAGGAAAAGGGAAAATCCTAACTTCTTTAGATCTGCTTTAAAAATGGCGAAGTATGGCCCTAGCTGGTGTCATTCAGTGGTTCCAGCGGCCGTCTGTGCATCGAAGTGCTTTGGGTACAATTCTTGCTTAAGGGCAGGTACTTGGGCTGAAGGTTTGATCATCAGCCCTGGTTTGGGTGTGTTTGGGAGGCAACCAATGGATGTGTCTCTCTCACATCGATGTTTCTCTCTAGCTTCCTCCCCTCCTTTACAGTCTCTCTAAAAATCAATGGAAAAAAAAATCCTCAGGTGAGGATTAACAAACATACCAACAAAAAATGGTTCAGTATGCAGTAAGCACAGAATCATTAACATTACATTTATGATAGTGATGATCTCTGGGCTGAGGAATGAGGAATTATGGCAAGTCAGGGGAATCTTTACAGGCAACTTCAGCCATGTTAGCCATTCTTGATTACTTAACCTAAAGGGAAGTGCATTGGTAATCTCTCTATATATAAAAGCCTAAGCAACTGTTGCAACCGAAACAACTGAATGGACAACCAAACAGGCTGCAAGGGGTGATCAGGCCGGCGGGGGTGTTAGTGAGTGCCAACCAAACGACTGAGCAACAGGCGGCATGGGGCTACCAGGCTGGTCACAAGTGAGGGGTGATTGAACCACTGAACAACAGGTTGCGTGGGATGACCAGGCCTGCAGGGTTGTAGTGAGGGGCAACCAAACTGAATAGCAGGCTGTGTGGGGTGACCAGGCCAGCGGGAGGGGGGGCCAGTTAGGGGAAATCAGGCAAGCAGGCAGGTGAGCAGTTAGGAGCCAGTGGTCCCAGATTGTGAGGGGGATGTCCGGCTGCTGGGAACAGGAACAGGCCTAAACTGGCAGTCAGACATCCCTCGAGGGGTCCCGGATTAGAGAGGGTGCAGGCTGATCTGAGAACCCCCACCCCCACCCCGTGCACGAATTTTGTGCACCAAGCCTCTAGTTTTTATATAATACTAGAGGCCTGGTGCACAAAAATTTGTGCACGGGTGTGTGTGTGGGGGGGTCCCTCAGCCCCACTTGTTCCCTCTCACAGTCTGGGACCCCCGGGAGATAACAACCTGCTGGCTTAGGCCTGGGTGGCAGAGGGCAGGCCCAACCTTAGGTGCAGCCGCTGGTCGGGCTCAGGGCAGGGCCGACTAGGGAGTTGGGGCACCGCCCCCTGTCATGCACAGGGCATGGTGGATCGAGAGGAGGTTTGGATGCCACCCCCAGTCACACTCAGAGTAGGGCCGATTTGGGGGTTGGGGTGCTACCCCCTGTCACACTCAAGACAGGGTTGATGGGGAAGTTGTGGTGCCACCCCCTGTCACACACAGAGCAGGGCCGATCAGGGGGTTGGGACATTGCCCCCTGTCACCCACAGAGCAGGGCCCATCAGGGGGGTTGGGGCACTACCCCCTGTCACACTCAGGGCAGGGCCGATGGGGAGGTTGCGGCTCCACCCCGTCACACATAGAGCAAGGCCCATGGGGGTTTTGGGGCGCCGCACCCTGTCACACACAGAGCAGGGCCGATCAGGGGGTTGGGGAACTCCCCCCTATCAGGCACAGAGCAGGGCCGATCAGAGGGTTGGGGTGCCTTTTCCTGTCACAAACAGAGCAGGGCAGCTAGAGAGGTTACAGCCCCGCCCCCTGTCACACACAGAGCCGCAGGGCGATCAGGGGGTTTGGGCGCTGCCCCTGTCACACTGCTCCAGGGGCCAGGAGGCCTCGCGGCTCCGCTGATCCCAGTGCTGAGAGGCCTCGCTGCTCAGCTGATTCCAGTGCTGGGAGGCCTCGCTGTTCCACTGATCCCGGTACTGGGAGGCCTCACGGCTCTGCTGGACACAGGGGCAGTGAGGCCTCGCTGCTCTGCTGATCCCAGTGCTGGGAGGCCTCGCGGCTCCGCTGATCCCAGTGCCGGGAGGCCTCGTGGCTCTGCTGATCCCAGTGCTGGGAGGCATATTACCCTTTTACTATATAGGATAGAGGCCTGGTGCACAGGTGGGGGCTGGCTGGTTTTCCCTGAAGGGTGTCCTGGATCAGGGTGGGGGTCCAGCTTGGGTGGCTGGCCAGCCTGGATGAGGGGATGATGGCTGTTTGTAGCTGGTCACACCCCCTTCAGGGTGGGGGTCCCCACTGGGGTGCCTGGCCGTTCTGGGTGAGGGGCTGAGGTCTGTTTTCAGGCTGGCGGGCGACTGAAGCTCCCAACCTCTCTTGTTTTTCTTTTTTTTATTATTCTAGGATTTATTTACCTTCTATGGCTGTCACTGGAACTGAGAGCAGGCTTTAGCTCTGAGGCTCGGCTTCAACCCTGAGACCTCTGCTGCTGAAAGCAGGTATCTGGTTTGTTTGGGTTCTATAATTGTAACACTGTTGCAACTCCAGCTCGGCCGGCTGGCTGAAAGTATGGCGATTGTTTAGCCTCTATAATTGCAACATATTTTCTTAGAGTGCAGCTCAGAGGCCAGCAGCGGCAGGCGGGGAACCTTGGCTTCCTCCATCACTGGAGCAAGCAAGCCTCCTGTTCGCTTCAGCTGCCTGGCTGCAGGCCGCCATCTTGGTTAGCAGTTAATTTGCATATCTCCCTGATTAGCCAATGGGAAGTGTGTCGGAGGTACGGTTAATTACCATGTTTGTCTATTATTAGATAGGATTTTATGTAATTTAAATGACTAAATTTAGCATAATATATTATTGTTATATATGATATGTAAGAAATATGTAATATAGCCCTACCTGGTTTGGCTCAGTGGATACAGCATTGACCTGTGGACTGAAGGGTCCCAGGTTCCATTCCGGTCAAGGGCACATGCCCTGGTTCTGGGCTCAATCCCCTGTAGGGGTTGTCCTGGAGGCAGCCGATCAATGATTCTCTCTCATCATTGATGTTTCTACCTCTCTCTCTCCCTCTCCCTTCCTCTCGGAAATCAATAAAAATATATTAAAAAATAAATATGTAATATAGAATTCTTAAGGATACATGATCAGGTCACAAAAGTCAATGTTTTCTAGCATAAGAGACAGACATGAAACAATTTGACCATATCCTTGAGTACGCCTGCTTCTGGCCTTGCTTCCTATAGTGTTTCCATAACACAGCAGACAGAGGGGTCGTTGCTAACATTGAAGCAAATGATGTCATTCCTCTGTTCAAAACCCTCTGATGGCTCTGAACTTATTCTGAGGAAACCCCCCAAATCCCTACTATGTCCTTTAGGACTGTACATAACATGGTTTCCCATTACTGTTCTAACATCTTCTTTTCGTTTATTTGTTCTGTTTGTCCAGTCCCATAGGTTCTGGGCTGTTTCTGGAACATATCAGGCAGGCCCTCACCCCAGCTGCAGGATATTTCTCCTGCTAATATCTGTATGACTAACTTGTTCACTTTCCCCCTATCTTTACCCAAAATTCACTTCTCTAAAGGGCTTTCCTGCTGTCCCTTCTTCAGGCATTTCCAGTCTCAGTAGCATCATTATTTTCCTCTTTTCCAGTACACGCCATTATTTTAATTTAATTCTTGTTAATTATCACCGACAGATATTTTTCATTGATTTTTATTTTATTTTTTAGAGGGAGTGGAAGGTAGGGGGAAGGAGGGGAGAGAGTTACAGAGAGACAGAGAGAGAAACATCCATATGAGAGAGACACATGTATTGGTGGCCTACTGCATGCACCCCAACTGGGGCACATGTCATAATTTCACATGCAATCTATTTTAATTATTTTAGTTATTCCCTGCTTCTTCACTAGATCATAAAGTGCATAGAAGGGAAGGATTTTTGGAGGAAACACTGCTGCTTGGCAATTTGTTGAATGAATACACGAATAAATGGGTATCATATCTTCCCACTGCAATCAGGATATATTTCAGTTGAATTTTTGCCATGTCCTTTGCCAATAGCATTTAAAGATATGGCATATTTAAAGGAAGATTGGAGGGCTTAAAAAGCTAAATTCAAGAAAAGAATCAATGAAACAAACTATTATATTAAAGGTTAGAAACTGACTCTAAATTATTTTTGCACTTAGCAGCGATTTGAATGTTTCTCTTTATATTTTTAAAATCAGATCAAATGGTAGTTTTATCTTTGTTGTGCAGTTGTGCACTCATAGAGTTGTTGTTTTTTTTAATACTCTTATAACTCAATTGCATAAAGCACATCCAAAAATAAGGTAAAATCGACTTCTTGGAATTTTTATGATTGCTTTATATCTATTAAAATATAAATAAATGTCTCTAGGATGCTTCATTAGAAAATATCAGAAAAATTGCATTTCTGAGATACTTTTAAGTGATTTTTTGATGGAAAATTTTATACATATTTTATAAAATAATATCGTATAGCCAAATGCTGTTAGTGAAGATCATTTGCAGTCAAGCAGTTCCTGATGACAAAAATATTAGAATATCATTATGTTATCTATTAATAAAGTGCTATTTTTGCATTTTTTGACACATGGAAGCAGGCTATCTGTGTGTATTTTGCTGATAATCACTCATGTGTTCAGCATTTATAATCTGAACATTCATCCTAAATGGGATTCTTTATAGAATCTTACTATTTATATTTATTTAGTTGTTTCATATAAAGTTTTATAAACTGAAACTACCATAACTCAAAGATGTGTATAGTAATACATATAAAATATTAGTATGTTTTTTCTCAGCTGAATGCAGACATTTTAACACTATTTTTTTCTGAATATAGAGAAACTCCTTACACTTCATGCATACATAGAGGTATTTGTTTTATTGTCATTGGTAATGATGGTGGCAATGACTATTGGTATTACATATTTAGCATCCCCACTTAAGTTTTATACTATAAGGAAGGCATCTTGTAAACAAATGTTATTAAGGACATTATGTACAGTGACTTTATTTTTTCTTTCTTATGATTGTGACAAATCGTAACTACCAAGTTCTCAGCGATGAGACTCTCAGGTACTGTTACTGTGCTTTCTATTGTTTTTTCCAGTGACCCAGTTGGAGATGAGATGATTAAGTGCTATATTTAAAAATGCAACATTATTAAAAGCCCAGTGATAAAAAATAAACTAAAGCCCTGGCATTGTCATAAAATCCAAGTTCAAGTACTATCTACTCATGCAGGTCTTGGGAAAATATTTTTTTTTTTACTTGAGTTTTTTATTCTGTAAAATTATTCCCTAAACTCTCATGGCTCCACAGAAGTGCCTCAGTGATGTCAGTCCCAAATTGTATGGGAAACAAACCAACTCCATTTTAACTGGAAAAGCTCTGCCTTTAATATATTTTATGTCTATAATTTCTAAGATTTTCTCGTTACTTTATTCTATTGTTTTTATATTCTATATTATCAGTAAGTCAACATATATTATGAATCTAATCATTTCCAAACATTTTCTGTTATAATGGACTTACAGGCTTTTGTTGGAGCACTTATTTGTTTGATGGTTTGCTTGGTTATGTGAACTGTTTCAACAATGGAATTTTTAAGAATGTAGATTAGTGATATGGAATTTTTTGTTTAAAATGTGAAATTCATTAAAGGCAATGTAAATGTTGAAATTGGACACATGGGGTTTTTGATTTCCAAGTATAGATTATATAAAAACTGTAATCCAAAGCAAGTTTGAAGTTACATTTGTTTGATTACTTGAAGTACCTCATTTTACTAAGTCAATAAATTCCAACCACTCTTCTGTCCTAGTGCCTCTGAGGGATATGCTTCGTTTTCATCAGTAAGAGTGGAACATTATAGTAGTGCTTGTGAAGTGAGAAATGGCCAGTTTGTACTTTCTAAATGATTGGTTTAGACTGTTTTCTAACTCTAGGCACACAGATTCATACTAGAGTCATGTTATGACATCTAATTATTGGTCATAGAAATGTTTATTTTCATAAAATGAAAAAAAAAATTTGTGAACTTACAACACTAGATTTGATACTAAAATGATTACATTTCTACATAATCTTGAGTACTGAAGAAATAAAAGAGAAATGCTACAATTTTTCTTTGAATTTTTCTTTTTTATCTTTGTTTCTTAATTCCAAGAAATATTACTTTTCCTTTTCTATCAATAGAGACTTTCCCCCTGAATACCCAATGAGCAGAGTAGTTATACCAGGCAGTAAAACTTCATGGAAATATCTAAGAATAGATATTCATAAAGAAGAATGTTTGAGGACATTGTGTAGGAACTGCTAGATAACACTTTTCTTATAATTCTTTTTAATAAGTCAAAATTATTAATGTTAATTTATTTGGATATTAGATTACAGGTTTCTCAATGTTTTAAAGTGAAAGTTGTACATAAGGTAATAATAATGATAATTAAAAAAAACACCACACTTTCTGAGATGCTAAAATGTAAACTTTTTCAGTAGAACAAATCTTTCCAGATCTGACTCTATCTGATAGATATGGTAATTAATTGATTGAACACACTATTGCTGGTAAAATAAGTCATTGAGTATGTGTTTCTTGAATTAGAATGCTTAAAAATATTGAATATGTTGATTTTTAATATAAAAGAGGCATAAACCTCACCTACTTCAAGTCTAGGTTTCTAAAATGAGCCTCATTCTTATTTCTTAAATACATGAATGCATGAATTAGTGATTAAGTAATTTAATGAATGATTATTTGAGGCTGTTTAATGGCTTAATTCTACAGTCCTAGGACTCTGGTATGAGGTCATATATGTGACTGTGTATCAGTTTCTGAATCTATAAAATAGGAAGTATCTAATTTATTTTCCTAAAGAGGTAGGAGCACAGGATATTAATGACAGGAATTCATTTAACAAAATTTGACAGAAGAGGGGAACATAGAAGTGTCCAGGGGGCTGTAGTAAATGAACCAGGAAGATAATGATACATGGAAAAGTTGAGTGAAAATTTGGGCAGATTGACAAAATAGATCATTATTCTCAAATGTCTAGACAGAGAGAAAGATCCTCGGTAGAGTCCAATGAGTGACATGAGAGGTCCCACGACTACTGAGAATCTTTTAAACACTTTTATAGAATCCCAGGGGTTCCTGTTCAACAGGAAGGCATTACTAAAGGTGTAAAATTGGAAGTGGTAACATGTTGCCAATTAACAAATTAATTTTACAGTATCATGGCCATAAACTTAATTGTGAAAATTCTTAGCTTTTTGTTTGTTTGTTTTGTCAATCCTCACCCAATATATTTTTCCCATTGATTTCCAGAGAGAAAGGAAGGGAGGGAGGGAAAGAAAGAGAGAGAGAAACAGAGATGTGAGAGAGACACATAGATTGGTTGCCTCCCACATGCACCCTGACCAAGGCTGGGGATTGAACCTGAAACCTAGGTACATGACCTTGACTGAGAATAAAACCCACCACTCTTCTATGTGCTGGAGAACTCTTTAAGCACTGAGCTACATCAGCCAGGGAAAAATCCTCAGATTTATATATCTATATTTTTTACTCATAGAAGGTATGTCTCTAAGTTCACTGCAAATTAGTTCTGATAACCCCCAAAGGAAAACTCTCCTACAAAATAAAAAAATGTGTTGTATGGTATCATCAAGAGACACCATTTTGAATATAGTTCCCAAAGACAGGTATGGCTAGTAAAAATAAATAAATAAATAAAAAGTGATTTTTTTTTTGAGGGGGGGAGGGGAGCCTGGCCAGCATAGCTCAGTGGTAGATCATCGATCTATGAACCAAGAGGTCATGGTTCAATTCCTAGTTAGGGCACATGACTGGGTTGCAGGTTCGATCCCCTCATGGGGTGTATAGGAGGCAGGCAATCAATGATTCTCTCTCATCATTGATGTTTTTATCCCTTTCTCCCTCTCTCTTCCTCTCTGAAATCAATAAAAGTATTTTTTTTTAAAGTGTTGAAGTATTTTTTTTTCCATTTTGAGACATTTCACAGTAAATTACTCATTTCAAAAGAACCTTTAAAGTATGAAAAAATTAAAGCATAACTGAAAAATAATCATCATTTTTACCATATTAAAAAATCTGACTAAATTTAAAATATTTAGCTGGAATTTATGCATGCATACTATAAAAGAGTCTCACAAATAGTAGAAAATATGATGCTCATTTTTCTTTTGTCTGTATGTAGCCACCGGTGAAATAAGGAATAAAAATGAATCAAAAGGAAGAGGAGAAGGCAATTGTGTTCATTTAGTTGTTTATTGATTGATTCATTCATTCATTTATTAATTTGTAATCTTTCCATACTGTTTATTTTAATTTCAAATAAGGTTCTGCTGTTTTAATTTGTTGTTGCTTTAATATGTTTTGTTTTAGTACTTCAGAGATAAGCATTTGAGATAATGTTTCTTCTTTCTGTTTTCCTTCCTCCCTTCCTCCCTCCCTTCATTTCTCTTCCTTCATCCCTCACTTTTTTTCCTTCTTTCTTTTGTGGAAATGCCATCCTGTTTATTCTGCATTATAAAAATATTTTTACTGAAGCAAATAACATTAAAAAAAATACCTTTGGCATTTTATTTGAAATTATTTTCCATTCACTGTGATACTTTCTTAAACATGTAAACAAAATAATTATACTCTTGTTTGTTTTTATCTTTTTTCCATTTATAAGGAACAATTTGCCTCTGTGTGTGAGTGTGTGTGGTATGTGCATATATGTATAGTGTATGTGTGTTGGTGTGTGGGAGGGTGTATAGATAAGAGGGTGGATACATGGGTGTGTAACTGTTTTAGTAGGAGAGGTCATTGAAACCAACTGGTCTTTGGTTTCTTAAATCCATTATCCATTAAAATTCTTAATGACATTAATAGATCCTTGAATATTACATTTTAAATTATTCTCATATGTTTAAAAACATTAGTTCTGACAACTATGGAATTTTATAGTCTGTTCATGATAAAATTAACAATCCTAACAAAATTATTTTTATTTGTTACTTCCATTTGTTAAAACCTGCCAGCATGTATAGATTTATTTTTTGCATTTTTCTACCTCAATGTAGATATAATTTTATATTTTGAACTTTCAAAATTATTTCAATAGATTTTCTTAAAAAGTAGTTATAGGTTTCCAGGATAATTTGTACAGAGATTTTATTTATATCCTTACTGGTACTTCTGCATAGCCTCCTCCATTATCAACATTCCACAAAATTTTAAAATTGATTATTATATAATAATTCAAATAATTTTCTTTTACATTTTAATTATTTTAATAGAAACATGCTGTTATGCAAACTTTATGCCATGAGCTCTTAAAATGATGGTGGTTTAATATGGGTTATATGCCTTTATTATGTTTCAAACTCTTAAGTATAGAACATATGCATGAATAATGTCCCATAACTTAGTGTATTATTTTATTCTAACACATTAGATATGTTTGTTTACTTTCATAATTGTATGTTTAAACTTTATAGATTATAATGTAACTACTATTTCAGATGTTCAAAGAAACAGTCCAGACTGTTTGTTTAGACCTAATTTGCATGTCAAAATCTACCTTTTTCAGAATTTTCAGAGGCTCCCATAATTCACCTTGGATACCACATAGTTATTGAGAGGATAAGTTTAACATAATACAAGCACATAGAGGAAAGAAATATTGGAGAGAAGCAGATGACCAAGGACCATATCATGGCAGATACACACAGTTAAGAGGCAGAAAGCATAAAGAGTTAGGAAATTATATAGATAGGGGAAAAATGTAGGATTATTTCCTCTAGTGTAGGTAGGGGTAAAGGGCAGCAATATCAGTGTATGATGCTCTTTAAGAATGGAAAGTGTTATCTAACTTAGAAGGATGGCTTCATATCTACACTAATAAAAGACAAACATGCAAATTGACAGTACCTTCACTACACCATAAGCCATGCCCACCAGCCAATCAGAGTGACTATATGCAAATTAACCCAACCAAGATGGCGGCCGGCAGCCACGGAACTGGAGCAAGCAGAAGGCTTTGTTGCCCCCCTGATGGAGGAAGCCAAGCTTCCCGCCTGCCACAGCCAGCTCTGAGCTCCACTCAAAGCAACAAAGTTTCAATTATAGAAGGTACATAAACCCCAGATACCTGTTTCAGCTGGCCATGGCCATGGAGCTGGAGCGAGCAGGAGGCCTGGGTTGCCCCTGGTGATGGAGAAAGCCAAGCTTCCCTCCCGCCCGGCCTGCACACTATGACACACAGTGACCACCAGGGGGAAGATGCTCAATGCAGGAGCTGCCCCCTGGTGGTCAGTGTGTTCCCACAGGGGGAGCTCTGCTCAGCCACAAGCCAAGCTGCCAACTGCCAGTACAGCAGTGGTGGTGGTAGCCTCTCCCACCTCCTCAGCAGCGCTAAGGATGTCCAACTGCAGCTTAGGCCTGCTCTCCGCTGGCAAGTGGACATTCCCTGGGGCTCCTGGGCTGCCAGAGGGATGTCTGACTGCCAGCTTAGGCCCAATTCCCCTGGGAGCTGGCCTAAGCCAGCAGGTGGACATCCCCTGAGGTGTCCCAGACTGTGAGAGGGCACAGGCCAGGCTGAGAGACCCCCGCAAGTGCACAAATTTTTGTGCACCAGGCCTCTAGTCTATACTATTAAAAGGGTAATATTCTAATTAGACCAGATAGGCCAGACATCTTCCGGATGTCCTTTCAGACAAAGCCACAGTCATGAGGGCCAAGGCCGTGGTGTTAGGGTGATCAGACAGGCAGGCAGAGAAATTAGGGGCGATCAGACCAGCAGGGGAGAGAAGTTAGGGGTGATCTGGCAGGCAGGCAGAGGGGTTAGAGATGTTCAAGCAGACAGGCAGGTGAGCAGTTAGGAGCTTGAGGTCCCGGATTGCTAGAAGGACGTCCACCTGCCGGTTTAGGCCTGATCCCTGCCTAAACCAGCAGCTGGATATCCCCCAAGGGGTCCAGGATTGGAGAGGGTGCAGGCCAAGCTGAGGGAACCCCCATCCCATGCATGAATTTTGTGCACCGGGCCTCTAGGCTATAATAATAAAAGCATGGCATGTTAATTAGACCTGACAGCCAAACGACCTTCCGGACGTCCTTCTGGACAAAGTCAGGGTGCAAGGGCTGAGCCCATTGCATGAATTTCGTGCATTGGGCGTCTAGTATAAGAATTAAAGCTTTTAACCTGAGGGCACAAATGATAGACCTACAAGGGTCGGCACACAAACTAAGTTACCCCAATTGTGTCACAATGTGAGGTTAAAAAGCTATAAGAAGTTAAATATGGACAAATGGCTATTCTACAGTATCTATGGCTAAAGGCTAATAGGAACAAAACTAAATGCAAAAAAGTGGAGAAAATTCAAGTAGGTGTAAATAAGATGACCAACTCTGTTATTCTTGGTTTCCTGCCCTGTTATAAATACACATTGCAGACTCATCTTTTCCTGATAAATTAATTACATGACAGTTTCATATTTGAACATATCTGGGAAAATAAAAATTATCTCTAAAAAGCTTTTATCACTAATTGATATAGTATAAAATAAAAATCAAAAGAAAGTCAACATTGCTCTTTCTATTCCTTTGATGGAAAAAGAAAAAAAATAGGAGAAGGCTTTGACAAAGAAATGCTTTTACTGTTCAAAGGGGACTTGTTTAGGAAACTGAACGCATTAGCATCTGATGCTTGAGCTTTCCTTTCAAAGTGACATTAAGCTGCGTAATAATAATCTCCTCCCTTCTGACTTCTGTAAATAAATACATTCAAACATGAAACCTTGCACTGAGGCATGAGGCTTACAGTAGTTTTTACCTTTAATGAGATCAGGGCAAATGAAAGAGTAAAAATGATATGTTAATGAGAAGAGGGATCAGAGCAGCCCTGGCAGCTTCAGGATGTAAAGAACTTTTATTCTTCATAAATGTGTAGAGAGTTTCCTTCACTTGTTAACCTCTGTGCATTTTTATAACATGTGAAAGACCATAGGAACTTCCAACTGTAAAGGCACTTTGACTTGGTTGTTTGTATTGCTTGGCCAGGAATTTATATTTCCTTATGGTAGAGTCATCCCTCAGGGATTGCTTCCTCTTCCCTAAGAATCTAACTTTTATTTATTTATTATTAACTCCTGTCCCTCTGATACCTACACTGCATTACACACCCTTCATTCCTGTCATAGGAACAGGACTCCTTTACTTTAATTAAGAAATATACCACTTAGCCTTGAGTTTCCCTCTCCAACCCATGCTCTACTGCTTTATTACAATCTCTCAAACTAAACTTCACATTTTATTGTTATAGTAGAGGCCCGGTGCACAAAATTTATGCACTGGGAGGGGGGGTGTCCCTCAGCCCAGTCTGCACCCTCTCCAATCTGGGACCCCTCGGGGGATGTCAGACTGCCAGTTAGGCCTCATCTCACAATCTGAGACGGCTGGCTCCCAACCGCTCACCTGCCAGCCTGCCTGATTGCCCCCTGACACTCCCCTGTGATCCTGATTGATGCCTAACTGCTCCCCTGCCAGCCCAACCACCCCCCAACTGCCCTCCCCTGCCAGATCAATCACTCCCAACTGCCCTCCCTGCAGGTCTGGTTGCCCCTAACTGCCCTCCCTTGCATGCCTGGTCTCCCCACCCAACTACCCTCCCTCCCCTGCAGACCTGGTCCCCCCCCAACTGCCCTCCTTCCCCTGCAGGCCTAGTTGCCCTTAACTGCCCTCCCTTGATGGCCTGGTCACCCCCAACTGACCTCTCCTGATGGCCTGACTGCCCACAACTGCCTCAGCCATCTTGTGACCATATGGGGGTGGCCATCTTGTGTGAGGGCATTATGGTCAATTTGCATATTACCTCTTTATTATATAGGAAAGAACTAATGGGCATTTATATATATATATATATATATATATATATATATATATATATATATATATTCATATAGTTAAATCTAAATTTTTTAACCAGTGTTTTCTGTATCAAGTCTGCATTCTGAAATCACTTTCCTTGTTCCTGAATTGTGTCTTTCATAATTTTCTTTAAAGTATGTTGGTGATAAAGACTTTTAGATCTAAATTAAAAAAAAAAAAAAATTCCTGACTGGAATTTTGAATTTTAACTGGATGGCTATTTTCTCTTAGAGCATTCAAATTATTTACTGTTTTCTGGTTTTTGCTGATGCTGTCAATTACTCAGCTGTCAGCCTAATTATTCTTTGTAGGTGATCTGTCTTTTATCCATGAAAAGTTTTTACTTTCTTTGTCTTTGAGGTCCTTTCATTTCAATATGAAATGTCTTCATGTGGATTTCTTCTTAGTTGTATTTTCCATACTTCATGGATCTGAAGTTTACTATTGTTTAGCTATAAAACTCTCAGACATTATTTCATTTAATAGTGCCTTAGAAAATGGTCTTTTTCTTTTCTTGTTTAAATTAATTAAGTATATATTAGAATGTTTCTATTTTCTATGTGGTTTTTATCATTTCTTTCATAGTTCCATGTCTTTTTCTTTCTAGATCATATTCTGATAGTTTTGGGACCCTCTTTTAATCTATAGATAATCAACTGTTTAAAATTTTCAATTATATTTTTCATTTCTAGGTATTCTTTTATTATTTTTAAAACCTGTTGGATCATTTTAAAATATTGATTGTGTTTGTGCAATTGCTTTATTTAAAACATAATAAACATGCTTATTTTATATTGTGTGGCTGATAACTTCAAAAAATTCATGGGTCTGGTCCTACTCTTAGTTGAGTGTGTTACCTCTCACGCATGAAATCATGCTGCCCTGGGCATTTTGTAATCTTTCATTGTGAGTTCAGTGTTTGCCCATTTTATCTGTGAAAGTTCTTTGAGGTCTAGATTGAAATGTTGTTTTTTTCTTTGTTTTAAGAAAAAGGATTGCATTTACTTCTGAAAATGTGTGAGGATAATATCAATCTGAGACCACTATAAAATTAAATGCTTTTCTTGAAGACTTTTGGAATGAACACTTGACATGAATTTATACCTCAGAATCTCATGAAAAGTGATTTATAAATCAGTTTTTAGGGGAATTTTTTCCCCTTTTATCTAGACATAAGGTTTAAAATAATCAAGTGTACTTATGCCTGTTTTCTTAATGACACAGGTGCTAATTTTTTACCTTTTAATGTGGGTATAATCTTTATGGAATTTCAGTTTCATGATACAAACTCCACCTTCTTTTTGCCTATGTTATTTACATGTTCCATCACCAGGTACCCTAGCTAGGAAACTTACCTATTCATGACTCTTGGAACAGCCAGTTATTTCATGAGCTATAAATGATTGTGTTATGGCTTGCATTTGAATACCTGTACATAGGGTTATATATAAATTTTCCAAATGCAAGCAAACCCACAACACAGGACTGATTTGCTTCTGACTGATCTGGCCCTGAATATATACACCTGCTCTAAAAATCTATATTATAAACAGTAGGTTCTCAATAGTTATTTTGAAATTAATAGAGAATTGAATAACACAGTCCAATAAACAAAAAGTTTGCAACAGATCTCAGTAACTTGTTGATGATGAAATATAAGATATTTTCCTCTGCCAGCAATATGATATGAACAACCACTTATGTGGTTCATTGAAGGTTTAAGTGTCCCATCATTTCTGAAATTTTTACTATTGTTACGGTACACTAGTCATAAGGATAAAAGTTGTGTTGCAATCATGCAACCATAATGATATTAATTTATTCCTTATCCCTCCTAGCTTTTGCAATCTCAAGTCATAAAACTAGTTGGGAATCTATTCTGGGCATAAAATAAAATTTTGTGAAACACGCACTATTTTTTTTAATTATAAGCAATATAAATTCTACATAGAGCACCTTCTGCATATCTCTATAGTTACATTTTAATTAAAAAACAAATTATTAAATATTAATAAATAATTTTGTTATTGCTATGTAATGAAGTAGTGACCAAAAGTCTCTTTTAGATCAAAGTCACTACATTTTCCTTGTGTTTTTTGAGTGAGATTCAGGTATACTGCCAAATGTTTTGTCCGTATTTGGAGTGAACATTTTTTGTGACGATTAAGCCTTTGGGCCCACCACCTTCACTGCTCTCAAGGTGGAGTGTCTGGACACGTATTCTCTGAATCCTAAGTTGTTATAAAAGCACCTTATATTTAAGAAAATGGATTTCAGGATCACAAATCACACTGCCTGGACCTACCACCCAATAGTTGTGCCCATTTATTATTCATCACCTGTAAAATGGGACAATAAAGGAACTTTAAAAGTAGTTATACATTTTAACTGAGTCAATACACATAAGGTACTTAGAAGCATGTCTAGAACTGAAAAAAGTTGTCAATATATGAGCTGTAGCAAAAGCAGCAAGAGTGGTAATATTTTAATTCTCATGGGTAATAATAGAGTTAGAGGTTTAACATTTCAGGTTTAAATAATTCCACAAAGTTCTAAATGTATAAATTTCCTTTGCAATTTTTTATTGTTCTCTATTATGCCTGCACATCAGCTTAGTGTTGCTTAGTTATTCATTGCTGTGGAGCAAATGTTATAAAATTTGTAGCATGAAATGAGACATCTTTAATATCTCATAATCTCAGTTGGTCAGAGATCTAGACACGGTTTAGCTGGGTATTCTGTCCAGAATTTCTCATGAGGTTTCAAGCATGGTGTTGGCCAAGACTGGGGTCTAGTTTGAAAGCTTGCTTGGAGAAGGAAGCAATCTATCTATATAAAATCCCAATAAGCAAATCGACCAAACAGCTGGAATGACCGGGGAGTGACTGGTCACTATGATGTGCACTGACTACCATGGGCAGACGCTCAATGCAGGAGCTGCCCCCAGCCCGCAGGACCTGACCTGCTGCCGTGGCAGGGGGCAAGGCTGGCGAGCAGGCGGTGCCAGGCCAAGATGGGTGCGAACTGGGGCCCCTATCACCCCATCAGTTGCCCCACAGATCAGCCCTGATCGCCAGCCAGGTCTAGGGACCCTACCTATGGACAAATTTCATGCACTAGGCCTCTAATACATAATATTTGTGGCACTCAGACATGTCTTAGAGCTCTCTCCAAACTGTGTTTTCATTTGTTATTCCTTTATTCAGCAATGCATTTTCAAATATCTACTATGATATTGAATAAGATGCTATTAATTTATTCTGCTAGCTTGACATGGACATATTTTTTTCATTTCTGGCCCATGTCTCCATTGTTTAAGCCTTACTCATTTTTTGAAGCCTCAATCAAGTTTCATTCCCCACATAAAGTCATTTTTTTAAAAAATATATTTTATTGATTTTTTTACAGAGAGGAAGGGAGAGAGATAGAGAGTTATAAACATCGATGAGAGAGAAACATCAATCAGCTGCCTCCTGCACATCTCCTACTGGGGACGTGCCTGCAACCAAGGTACATGCCCTTGACCGGAATCAAACCTGGGACCTTTCAGTCTGCAGACTGACGCTCTATCCACTGAGCCAAACTGGTTTCGGCATTTTTTCCCCATTTTTCAGACAACAGTGATTATTCCTTTTTCCTTACTTTTTATTTCACTTTTAGAAACACACAATTTTCTAGTTAGGTTTGTTCATATTGGATATATATATGTTAAATCAGTGTCATTCTAAATTTAAACTGGCAATGTTACTATAAGCTAAGATATATATTCTCTTTTTTTCTGATTTCAATTTTTTTAAAAAAAAATCTTTATTGTTAAAAGTTTACATATGTTCCTTTTTTTTTTTTCTATTGACCCCTTCTAGCCCACTCCCATACCCAGCCCCAGGCCTTCACCTTACTGTTGTCTGTGTCCATGGGTTATGAATATATGTATATTAAGTTCTTTGGTTGATCTCTTCCCACCCACCCCCCCACTCCTACCTTCTCACTGAGATTCGACAGTCTGTCCCATGCTTCTGTATTTCTGGATTAATTTTGTTCATCAGTTCATTTTGTTCATTAGATTCCACATATGGGTGAGATCATGTGATACTTGTCTTTCTCTGACTTGCTTATTTCACTTAGTGTAAAACTCTCCAGGCCCCTCCATTCTCTCTCAAAGGGTAAGAGATCCTTCATTTCTATAACTGCATAATATTCCATTGTGGAAATATACCAAAGCTTTTTTATGCACTCATTTTTTTTATGGACACTTGGGCTGTTTCCAAATCTTACTATTATAAATAGCACTGCCATGAACGCAAGAGTGCATATGTTCTTTCTGATTGGTGTTTCAGGATCCTTAGGATATATTTCTAGATGTGAGATCACTGGGTCAAATGGCAGTTCCACTTTTAATTTTGTGAGTAAACTCCACACTGTTTTCCACACCAGCCTCCATTCCCACCACCAGTGCCCTAGGTTTCCTTTTTCTCCATATCCTCACCAGCACTTGTTGTTTGTTGGTTCATTGATGGACAGCTTTGATACAAATAAAATTTGAAAATATTTAATATTTGAAATATTAAAAGAAGGGATAGGAAAAGGAGAATGTAAAGTGTATGCATATATATGTGTGTATATATATATATATATATATATATATATATATATATATCATGTTTATCCTTTTGAATAAATAATGTATTTATTTGTTTAAAATTTTGGCCTCCTTGTTTCCCACAGGGATCTGAAATATAAACAGAATAGCCAACTCTATAATAATGCATTCTCACAATTAATACTGTGTAGCCCTACATTTCAGGGAATAGCATTATCAAGTAGACTAATCCAAGTAATTATTAAAACATGATAATAAAAATAATATCTTTTTTGGTAATAGATACCTGACATTTTGCGAATCAAATGGAGCTGAAAAATAGCAGTGGCATATGTGGCTAAAATAAAGTTTTCTCATATATCTCTTGTGGAAACCTACAGCCTGTCAGCCAAATTCTCCTAATTAATGTATTAAAACCATTGTTGCTTTCAATTTTAAACATGAAGATTATATACATGGAGTCCTGTGGGCTATCTCACTGTCAAAGCATTTTTAGGTTATGAGAAATTAAAATTTAAAAATCAGTGAATATGTTGGAACCCACTAATAGAAGTGCCATGATTTCGGAGAGAACATAGGTCTTCTGCATTTAGGAAGTTAGCTGCATTACTGACTTCTGGTGTATTGTTCAGGCTCAGCCTTGGATAGTGAACTTGGCAATTAATGCTGTTTCTACAGGCCTAGGTTCTTGAGCCCATCTTCTAATACTTAGAACTGGGAGAATGTCCAGGATTCTTCTCATGCATCACACACACAGACCAACATGCAGAGTAGACAGCAAGGCAGTGACATGGTCCACAATTGTTTTTACTCTGCAAGCGTTCTGACAGTATTATGATAAGAGTGCAGTTAATCTCCATAATGTTCGCTGTGGTTTGTTGTATACCCAGAGCCTCAGTTACAATTTCAAACCAAGAACAAGGTCCTCCTGCGTGTGACATCCAATGAGCCGTGAAAGGAACTAAGTACATTCGCTGCCCTGGAGAGATTCCCGCAGCTTCTCTGCGTGGCATCAGGATATAACAGATGGGACCAGGGTGACTGATTTAATTAGAATATTTAATGGCAGAATGGCAAACACTGTACAGCTCTATCAGTTAGGAGGAAGACCATTAAATTCACTAAAATAATTATTTCATTGGGAGGATATTTCACATAAAATATATCTACATGTAATATATACATTTAATCTGAAGGGAATTTTAGGTGGTGATTATGAAAATGAAGTCATTATATAACATATGATGGCTATCTAAATCTTTATGAGAAGAGAACCTTTAAAGCTTCTCAGATATTTATCTTGTCTTATTAATTGAAGTTTCCTGCTGCTTTCAGCTCTTTTTGACCTAGTCATTGGTGTCCTCTTTAGCTTGATACATTAGAAGAGGAAATAGCTTTTCAGTCTGTTCAGAAAAGACATTTTGGAGACATAAAAGGCAGTTTTAAAAATATACAGCATTTAACTAGTGTTAGTGAACTCTCTCAAGAGAACAGTCATATAAAGATGCAATTCTTAGAGGAAGATAGTATCCTACATTATGTTCCTGAATTAATTTTTAAAAAGCAGAAAATGAACTAATATTTTTTAATTATTGTTATTTAACCATAGAATATTTAAATGTTTTTTGAAAAATTGCTATTAGTCCAAAATTAATACTTATAGCACTACGAATTAGTATCTTCAAAAAAGCTTATCAGCTAATCCTGGTAGATAATATATTGCATATTTTTTTTCTAAGCAGTATTTATCAGTGTATTTTGAACAATTCCTATATCTCATGTATTAGAGCAAGTTTTCCTATGATAATGAATGATTGGCACAATACAGCTTAGCACCATGGTGCTTAATGGAAATGGAATTAATGCAAAAATAGAGTTTATGTCAATTAGCCTTAGTAAAATCCTTTGCTCAGTTCTGTTTAAGCAACAATAAGGGGGAAATGCCATTTTCAACTGAAAAGGACTCAGTTTTGTTCATGCATACCTGATAGTTTTTTTTTTTTATTTGTTCACAAATCAATATAGTCAACTAGCTTTAAGGGAAAGTTAAAATAAGTTATTTGTATCTATCTTCATATCTACATAGATATATAATAACAGTTTCCTTTTGATAAAAAAGAGGAAAGTGAGGAATTGAATATATTTTGTATAGTAATAAGGTTTCCTGATTTATTTTCTTAAATAATGTATTAATGAATGAATTTCTTCTTAAATAGCTTGTATACACACTTAGCACCTTATTATTTAAGATATAATGGTAAATAATGCTTAGTATTAAGTTTGAAAAAGATGTGAGAATAAAAGAGTAAATAGAAAACTCCTGGAAACTTTGACTGCAGTAGCCAGGAACCCAGAAATATCCTAGAGAGAAAGATGCTATGGGGAATTTGATCAGAATGTACCAACCTGCCAATAGTTTCTTCAGACCGAAACTCAAACAAACTATAAAACCTCCCTTACTGCCCCATCACAAACAGATTTCAAATGAGGAGACGAAACTTAGTGATTGCATATTCTCAGTTAAGGGAACTGTCAACCGTGTCATGAATTCTGTAGCAAACTTATTGCAGGAGAATATATGTTCTTATATTATTGTACATTAGTAGAGTAACTAGTAGTAATAGACTTTGCTAACATTATATAAATAACTGATAATATGGTTATTTTTCCTGAACTGAACATTAGCAGATGGTATGAGTCAAGAATCCTGTGTAGTTTGTATTAATATCAATCTTTCCAAAGCTAACAATTTGGGACATGGACAATGTAAATGAAGAGTATCAGAAAATAAACCAAAGTAGGTTTGGGTAAGGAGATGATTGGATAACACATGGTCATGATATGTTAAGAATTGCCTCAATTTTCATGTGAGAAGGACTCAAGATAAATCAGAATCACTTCATGTTACTTATATTTTAACATAAAAAAATTGATTCAGTTAATCATTTACTAAACTACATGTGGTTCTAATATCAGGTTTTGTCATTCCTAAAAAAAAACTCTTATTATTCTGTGTAATAAGAGTGGCAGGAGTGAGGTGGTGACTCCTTGTTGTTTTAATTTGCATTTTTCTGATAATTAGTGACATTGAGCGTTTTTTCATATGTCTTTTGGCCAATTTTGATGTGCTTTCTTCTTTACTTCTCTAGTTGTAGGACTCCATTTAGCCAGATTTCTGGTGGTTCTGAATGATTGCCCTGTATTTTAGCTGTAATTTTGATGTGGTTGTGAGAGGCTGAGTACCAGCATTTACCTATACCGCCATCTTGGTTCTGTGTGCAGGGTGTTTTTAAAAATGAGTGAGCCTTTCTAACTGTATACTCTTTTTTTTTTTAATTTATTGCTTAAAGTATTACAAAGGGTATTACATATGTGTCCATTTTATCCCCCCGCCCTAGACAGTCCCCTAGCCTCCCCTATCCCCCAATGTCTTATGTCCACTGGTTATGCTTATATGCATGCATACAAGTCCTTTAGTTGATCTCTTACCCCCCTACCTCCTGCCCCCCAACCCTCCCCGGCCTTCCCGCTGCAGTTTGACAATCTGTTTGAGGCAGCTCTGCCTCTGTATCTATTATTGTTCAAAAGTTTATAATGGTCTCTATTATCCATGAATGAGTGAGATCATGTGGTATTTCTCCTTCATTGACTGGCTTATTTCACTTAGCATAATGCTCTCCAGTTCCATCCATGACGTTGCAAATGGTAAGAGTTCCTTCCTTTTTAGAGCAGCATAGTATTCCATCGTGTAGATGTACCACAGTTTTCTAATCCATTCATCTACTGATGGGCACTTAGGCTGTTTCCAGATCTTAGCTATGGTGAATTTGTATACTCTACTTGGGAGAAAAGATCCAAAAATTTGAAAAAGAACAGTAAATTAAAAATGGTCATTAGATAACAAAATAATTAATATTCAAATTAAAGATGTATTTAATTAATGCTATAAATCTGGAAAAATGAGACCTTATAGTGGTCTACAGTTGTGTTCAAAGGTTTCAAAGAGCAAGATCTTGAGTGGATTATATGTTGATACTAAATTATCTAGTTAATTGCATATTTGCTTATTTTTTTCTCTTGCCTGAAGAGATATATCATAAAAGAAAATGTTGCTACAGTAAATGTCTGAGATTTTACTGCTTATGTTTTCTTCTAGGAGTTTTGTGATTTTGAGTCTTACATTTAAGTCTTTATTCATTTTGAGTTTATTCTTGTGTGTGGTGTAAGAAGGTGATCTATGTTAATTTTTGTCTAATTTTTCTAAGAGCATTTATTTAGTAGACTTTCTTTATATCATCTTGTGTTCTTGCCTCCTTTATCAAATATTAATTGACAACAAAGTGTGAACTTATTTTTGGCTCTCTATTCTGCCCCATTGATCCATGTATCTGTTTTGATTACTATAAACGTGTGGGATAGTTTGATATCAGGTAGTGTGATTCCTACAACTTTGTTCTTTCTCAAGATTGTGGTGGCTATTCAGGGTCATTTGTGGTTCTATTCACATTTTTGAAACATTTGTTCTATTTCTGTGAAATACACCATTGGTATCTCAACAATGGGAATTGCATTGAATCTTTAGATTTCTTTGGATAGTGTGGACATTTTAATTATGTTAATTCTTCATATCTTTGAACATATTATATGCCTCCACCTATTTGTATCTTTTTCAATTTCTTTCTTCAGTGTCTTATAATTTTTATAAGTACAGATCGTTTACATCCTTGGTTAAATTTATTACTTAGATATTTATTTTATGTGAATATAAATGGGATTGTTTTCCTAGTTTCCCTTTCTGATAGTTAATTATTAG
This sequence comes from Myotis nattereri, assembly GCF_964212035.1. Classification (NCBI taxonomy): domain Eukaryota; kingdom Metazoa; phylum Chordata; class Mammalia; order Chiroptera; family Vespertilionidae; genus Myotis; species Myotis nattereri. Next base: position 36,298,587 of record NC_138076.1, on the reverse strand, counting down.
TGTATAAAAATACAACTGATTTCTGGATATTTATTTTGTATCCTGATGCTTTACTGAATTCATTTTTCAGTTCTAGTAGTTTTTTGGTGGAATCTTTAGGGTTCTCTATAAACAGTATCATGTCATCTGCCAAACTATCTCTTTTTAAATGTATATTTTTTTTGTGTAACATTTCAAATTTAGATATAATGATAACCAGAAAGGATCAGATACCAACCATTAAGAAATTACTGAGATTCCAATGTAAATGTGATGATTGGTGCATCTTATTAAAAACAAAACATCACCATCATGCAAGAAGAGTTTGGAACATGAGCTATATAATGATTTTTAAGATACTCTTGATATTTCATCACATTTCAATGTAAAGCATTAATAAAATACTGGAAATAATACAAGTCACTAACTACCTTCCAATGACTCTTATGAAGATGAGGGATTGGAGTTCAATGTTGGAAGTGTACTTCACATATGGTAATTCAAAATGTATTTCTGTTTGGTTCAATATTGTGGTTCATATGTTAAGCAAAGGGTGGAGATGTGTAAAAATTGTATGTACATAGATGTACATTGGTTTTCTATTGTAAAATTTTATGAGAAATTTAGTAGACTAAATCAAGGCATTTTATCCTTATATTATCTGTACATAGGCATCCTAAAATCAAGGTGTCAGCAGAATTATGTTCCTTCTGGAGGCTCCAGAGAGAATGTGTTTCCTTTATTTCCCAGCTTTTACAGGCCACATGGATTCCTTGCCTCAGCCCCTCCTCCATCTACAAAAGCAGTACATAGTATCTCCAAACTCCCCCCCGCCCTCTCTCTCTAACACACACACACACACACACACACACACACACACACACACCCCTGCTTCCATTATCACATATATTTCTATGAGTCACGCTTTTGTCCTTTATCTTATAAAGACCCTTATTAAAATGGAGCCTCTTGGATAATCCAGGATAGATTTTCTATCTCAAGATCCACCTCTTATCTAATCACATTTGAAAATCCATTTTGCTATGTAAGGCAACATATGAACACATTCCAGGGAATAGTGCTTTTCTGCCTTAGGAGGATCATTATTTTATTCACTACACATAGATAGAAAGATCATAGAAAGTGCAAGTTACCCTGGGCTTTATCTTCCTGCAAATATGTCCTTTCATATGTAAGTACACTATATTTCAGCACTTGGCCTAGAATGCCTCTTGTGTGTCACCACTCTTTATCCCTATTACTTTACTGAAATAACTTAGAATTTGAAGGCATTCTTTCATTCATGACCTCTTTATGAATATTTTCAAATAATAGCATTAATTGGTGAGAACCTATTTTAAAAAGTTGAATGTGATAAACTCTAGTAGTTTAAAAATTCATCTTTATCAAATTACTAGAGGCCCAGTGCACAAAATTCATGCAATAGGGTCCCCAGCTCATCCTCTGTGGCCCTGCCTGGCCACTGACAGTGCTGGCCTCACTTGCACCTGCTGATTCATCATGGAGTGATTGAGACTGGCAGCGGGTCCGAGTGGGGGCTGCTGTCCCGATCGCCCCTCAGGAGCAGGGGTAGGAGGCGAAGCCATGAGAGGCAATTGGGGAAGCAGGCACCAGCAGTGGGTATGAGCAGGGCCAGGGCCGGCAGCAAGTGCAAGCGCCGGATGGGACTATGGCGCGTGGGAGCAAAGCATTTTTAGTAACCACCAGAAGCTCGCCACCATGACAGCCACTGGCGCCCTGCCTTGGGATGGCGCCCCCCACCTGCTCTACCATCCCGCAACGGCCCACACCCACCATGTTCTGTGCTCTGCTGCCTGCTGCTGATGCCTGCCATATTCCACGTGTGCCCCCTGGTGGTCAGTGCACATCATAGTGAGCGGTTAAACAGCCTTAGCCTATCATTAGCATATTACACTTTGATTGGTTGTTCTGCCATTTGGTCTATTTGCATATTACCCTTTTATCATATAGGATTTTGTATATATCAGAGAAGATGCCAAATTATTGTGCTTTGGAAAGGACCACATGTGGAGAGGGGCTACAGTGTTTGGACAGATTCAAGCCTTGGACTAATGAGAGGACATGTTCCCCTGTGGCAAAGCCACATTCAAGTCCCAGCTTGGAGGGCAAAGCACTCCCAGCACAATTATAGCTAAAGGCTATAGTTGTAAGCTTGACCTTATGGTCCGAACCTGTGGTCCCACATGGCTAAGTGATATAGACTGCAGGAGGTGCAGCAAGTAAACAAAGCTTGATCAGGTGCAAGTAATTGAGTAGATTCAAAACCTGTGAGAACATTGTAAACATCTTGACCATGCCCTTACTTTGCCTCATGGGATCTGGCTATGAAATAAAGACTCGGCGTGCAGGCTGTGGCACTGTTGCTCCATCAGAGAAAGCAGAGTTCCACCTAGCCCCAGCTTTATTCTCTTGTCTGTCTTCTCCATCCTTCACCACCCCCTCTCAGGTTCACCCATGGCTGTGCCAGTGCAGCACAACCACAGATGGCTTACAGGTGTGCTGAGGTGAGGGCTTTTACCAATGGATCTGGGGGTAGGGTTGGGGGCAGTGGGTGTAGCCTGACCTGCCAGTGAGCTGGGACCCATTGCAAGGAGTCTTGTCTGTTTATGCCAGCACACAGAACACACCTCATTATTTCCTGTGTGTTCCTGCCCTGTGAAAATATTGGAAAGCACTCACCCAAACTAAGAATTTAAATACACTGTCACAGTGGTGCTTTGCATCGTAGTTCTCTGCTTCATACTTTAAAGTTTTTATCACCAAGTATCAACATGTTCTAAAAAAGTCTTTCATAATCTGCTCTTTCCCTCAATCTTACACTCAATAACAATCTTGTTATTCTGCACTAGTGTTTCTGATATAAGCAATTTAGAGAAATGTTAGTATTTTTACTTTTCTAAAATATGCATGCATTTTGTTGCATAAGGTTCATAACAAGCATATCTTTAAAATGAACAATTTGGATTTCATACACACGGAATAGGTATTTCTAGTTCAAGTATTTTAAGTCTGGGTATGAAGTCACATTATTCAGTGCTTATGATGTGACTAAAAGAAGCATTATGTTATCTTATTTGATCCTCATAACAATCCTATATAGTAGTACCCTTTAATCCACAGGAACTATATGCCCAGACCCACTGTGTATGCCTGAAACTGGCTAGTATGGAAACAATATATAAATTCATGCACTGGCAGGGGTGTCCCTCAGCCCAGCCTTCATCCTTTTCAATCTGGGGCCCCTGGGGGGATGTCCGACTTCCCTCTCACAATCTGGGACTGCTGGCTCCTAACCATTCGCCTGCCTGCCTGCCTGATTGCCCCTAACTGCTTCTGCCTGACAGCCTGATCACCCCTTAACCACTCCCCTGCTGGCCCAATTTCCCCCAACTGCCCTCCCCTGCCAGCCCGATTGCCCCCAACTGCCCTCTCCAGTTGGCCTGATTGCCCCCAACTGCCCTCCCCTGCTGGCCTGTTCATCCCTAACTGCCCTCCCCTGCCAGCCATCTTGTGGCAGCCATCTTGTGGTGGCCATCTTGGGTGGCCATCTTGTGATGACACTGGGGCAGCCATCTTGTGATGATGGGTGACAGCCATATTAAGATGACATGCGGGCGGCCATCTTTTGATGACATGGTTGTGGCCACCTTGTGATGACGTGAGGGCGTGAAGGTCACCAAGGCTTTTATTAGTGTATATATATATATTAAATTATATATGGCATTCTAAAAATATATTAATCTACTTCTGAAAGATATGTAAAATTCCCAAAACAATATAATGTTTTCTCCAATGCATACATACCTATGGTAAAGTATAATTTAGAAATTAGGCATGGTAAGAGATTAACAATAACTAACAATAACCCAGAACAATTTATAACAATAAATGGCTTTGGGGTCATTTTTAAACAAAATAAGGTGTTAGTTGAACACAATCACTGTGATACATCGACAATGGATCTGATAACTTAGATGGCCTTAGCCTAGATAACTCAGACAAAGGCAAGATCCATGTCCTGGATGAGGAAAGGGATGATTCATGTCCTTGGTAGGACACAGTAAGATGGCAAGAGATTACATCATGAGACTCAGAACAACTTATAATTTAGAACTTATGAATGATATATTTCTGGAATTTCCTATTTAATATTTCAGACTACAGTTAACCATAGGTAACTGCAGAATGCAAAACAGCAGGTAAAGAAGGACTCTGGTGATGAAGTAGGTCCTAACTTCCTTAAATCATATTTTATTTAATGGCATTCCAGCAGACATTATAACTAATATTTAACTTTAAAACTAATTCTCTTCCTACTGCATTCACCTAAAGGATCATTTAACTTAACCCATTTATTTTACACAAGAGAAAACTGAAGTACTGAATATTTAATTAACTTGACCTTTACTGTGCAACTGGGATAGCTAAACTTACACAGAAAATTACCAAAATTTATTTTTATTGAAAGGATCAGTAGAGGAAGAATATATGATTAAGCATAGATACTCTCTGGCTAATCTGATATGTCTACATTTTTTTCCCAGTTGTTTTCAACTCTAATCAAATAAGGAAGTAGCCTAATCTTAGCCTAAGGTTAAAAGAAAATATTTTCCCAAATCAATATTGAAATTTAATGTATACAAGCTTACTTCTCTTAAGACTAGGCCAGGCTATGATTGCTGAGTTATTACTTCTGAATACTGTGGCGTTTGTGCATTTTTTTTCTTCTTTTTGTTGTTTTTGTCAGTAGTAAGAAGCGCAAAGCAATTCATTCCATGGTAAAGATGTAGCCAAATATTAACTCAGGGGTTCCTAAACTGGGATTCACTGAACCCTGAGGGGTTTGTGGATAGACTTTTGGAGGCCCATAAACTTGAATTTAAAAAAATGCAGCTTCATTTTTCTGCCCTTTAACTGAAACTTAGCGTGTTTTTTTTTTAAATGTTAAATATAGGCATTAAACTACAAGAGAACAAGCAATTTTAAGTGACATTGTCACCAATAGAAATCAGAAACTTTCAAATTACATTCGTTATTGAAGATATAAAAATAACACCGTGCACCCCCACAACTACTTTGAAAATATGTAGGGTATTGTTAACACGTTAACTGCATTTCAATAAGTTTTCTTTTGTAGTCATATGTATATTATTTAATACATTTAAAAACATTAAAGATTTGTGATTTTCACTAGAGTACCTGTTCTTGTGCCAGTACCAGTCATAGAGAGAAACAAGTATCACATGATCTCACTCATATGTGGAATCTAATGAATGACATAAACTATGAACAAAAATAGATCCAGAGACATAGAAGCATGGAACAAAATGACAAATTTCAGCGGGAAGATGGGTCTAGGGTGGGAGAGATTAACTAGGTAATTTATATACATATATGCATAGCCCATGGATACAGACAATATCCAGGTGAAGGCCTGGGAGTGCGGGTGTAGGGGGAGGGGATAAATATGGAAAAAAACAAACAAACAACAGAAAACATCTGTTATACTTTCAACAATAAAGATAAATTTAAAATAATCAAAGAAGGAATAATAAAACAAAAATGTTTGCATACCACTATTCCAAACAATTCTGTGTTATCCAATAGAATAAAGAGGTAATATGCAAATTGACCATCATGCCCTCACACAAGATGGTCGCCCCCATGTGGTCCAAGATGGCTGCCCCCATGTGGTCCAAGATGGCCGTCACAAGCTAGTCAGCAGGGGAGGGCAGTTGTGGGCGATCAGGCCATCAGGGGAGGGCAGTTGGGGCAACCAGGACTGCAGGGAAGGGCATTTAGGGACGACCAGGCCAGTAGGGGAGGGCAGTTGGGGGGGGGACCAGGCCAGCAGAGGAGGGCAGTTGGGGGACCAGGTCGACAGGGGAGGGCAGTTGGGGATGATCAAGCCAGCAGGGGAGCAGTTAGCCATCGATCAGGCTGACAGGGGAGTGGTTAGGGGTGGTCAGGATGGCAGGAAGAGGTGTTTAGAGGCAATCAAGCAAGCAGGCAGGCGAGCAGTTGGGAACCAGCAGTCCTGGATTGTGATAGGAATGTCCGACTGCCAGTTTAGTCCCAATCTCTATAGGTCCTAAATCAGCAGTCGGACATCCCCCAATGGGTCCCAGATTGGAGAGGGTGAAGGTTGGGCTGAGGGACACACCCTCAGTGCATGAATTTCATGCACCAGGCCTCTACTATATTTGTAAGGGAAGATTATTAACATATCTGACTCATATGTAACTGCTCCCTCTTGAATGTTCTTTTAATCCTTTCTCTCATTGTACTACTCTGACATCTATTCTTCTCATTATACTGTCTAGTATTTTCCAAACATTTTAAAACTAGAGGCCTGGTGCACAAAATTCGTGCATGGGGGTGGGGAGTCCCTCTGCCCGGCCTGTGCCCTCTCATAGTCCGAGACCCCTAAGGGGTCCTTAGTGCTGCTGCCGAGGTGGAAGAGGCTTCCGCCACCGCTGCTGCTCTCACCAGCTGCCAGACATGAGCCTGGCTTCTGGCTATGCAGTGCCCCCACCCTGGGAGTGCACTGGGCACCAGGGAGCAGCTCCTGCATTGATCGTCTGCCCTCAGTGGTCAATGCGTGTCATAGCGACCCGTCATTCTGCCTTTCAGTCTATTTGCATATTTGGGTTTTATTATATAGGATGTTGGTGTTTCCTAAGGCTTACTCCTACCATCTATTTCCTCCAAAACTCCTTCGGTGACTGTTGGGAGACCTGATTTATCTGCCATGTGCTGCCCTATTCTGTCTTACTAGGTATGTCAAGAGTGTAAAGCTATGACCACTCTTTCTCTCGGCTGTTTCTTTGGGTTCTGTTACCAATGAGGGTCTCTGAGGAATAAAGTGAAACCACCCTGAGACTAACTTCTCTTTCTACAAAAGCTGTAGATTCCTTAAGCTTGGTGTTCTGCTTTTGAAGTGCAACCTAGTGCATGTGCAAACATCCATCACATACCATTGGTATCACCCCATGGGATTTGAACAGAAAGGCAAGTTGACAGAAAAACATATGCATTTCTGACTACTGATGTTTGTTTCATATCCAAGTGTCCTGTGCCTTCTGCCAGCACTTCTGAAACTGTGAGAGGCAAACGTGTTAGCTTGAGAGTAGGATAAAAACCTTGCACAACTATTGAGAATGACTCTTTCTCATCTGTGGTGTCCCCCTAATACTCAGAAAGAATAACGATTCCAAAATGTATAACGTTAGTCTGGATTACTGTTCCAGCTCCAGTTTGCTTTCTAAAATAATATAAAAAAGACACAGTTCATGCCCTATTTTCCCAAAGGCTACTTATGGGAGGTAATTAATTTCATCAATGGTAATATAAATGTCTCAAAATGGGGATCATGCCATATATGTCTTCTGTATTCTTTGCAGCCCTGAATTTGGTATTAGTTCATACCTACACTTCAGTAGGTCCTCATTGAGAGGTAGTTATTAGTGCTCTAGTATCACCTAAGAATTCCCAAGCAAAAAATAAAAAGTAAATCACTTTTCCAGATCTCATTCGTTCTTGTTTTGTTGGCTTTCCCCATCATTTCCAGAAATATAATTAATTTGGTTGATAATTTTTTCAAAAGTTGCAGTCCCAGCCCATGGCCTTTCCAGCAGTGTACCTCTGAGAGTGCCTGGAAACTTAGCTGAGCAGAAAGCTGAAGCCAGCCCTTCTGTTCAAATGCACCAAATGTGACACACTGCTCCCAGAGAGCGCTCTCTGCTCACTGCCGGTGTGACCGTGGCCCAACGCCAAACCTTGCTGTGGGCACATTATCCCTGAGTGAGGAAGAAAAACATAGCCCTCGTAATGTCTTTTTAGTTCTAGTTCCAGAATTTCAATTATTAACGTTTTTTTTTCAGGAGTGAGAAATAAAACAGATAAACTCATAATTAAGGCTTTGGTAGTATCTCAGGAGGGCATCAATAGGACCATTGTATAGGAAACTCCCCATGGCTGTGCAAAACTGAGGGTTGGTTTGAAATGGTGACAAACTAATATCAATGAGGAGTCATTCCATATCCATGAGGTCACCTAATTTCTTATTGGGTATCCCTGTGGAACCATGCTTAAGGTCATTTGAACCAGGATTGATGTAGCCCCCATGACTTCTATAGATTGCATGATTCCCAAGAACCCACTGTTACTAGTTAATATCAATCTTCAGGTTGAGACATAGTTCAGAATGCAAAATCAGTCCTTAATTTTGGTATGACATTGATAGAGTCCTTTCTGGTATTTTTACCAGAAAAACAGTTCCAGCTATTATTTCAACTTTAACATTTGTTTGAAATAAAAGAGACAAATACATGTAAAAAATACGTACATAAAATAGAAATGCATATATTCAAAACTACATATAATTCCCTGTCCTTGAAAGCAAATTTATTATTTTTGTATTCTCTTAGAATAGTTTACATGATTTCTATAATATTCTTAAAATTGTTTTCTTGCATTTCAGTTGGATGCCAATTTTTCCCATGTTGTTGATTAATCTGTATAAGGACTTATAAAAACAGAAATGAAATTCACATAGTGTTATGTTTAGAAGATATCAGAGTGTAAATATTGTGAGGTTTCCCTTATAACTCAATTTTAGACTTTTGGTTCCTCTTTTTGAGAGAAACTGATTTTCATTTTCTGAGATCTGTCATGTTGTATACTATTAACTTGTTGGGCTTTGAAACTCCTATTCTTTGCTTTGGGAATGCAGAATAGCATAGCTACCTAGGGAGATGGTTGATATATGACAAAACTAAACAAACTCCTACCATACCATCTAGCAATCACACACCTTGGTATTTACCCAAAGGGATTAAAAATGTATGTCTATACAAAAGTTTGCACACAAATGTTCATAGCAGCTTTATTCATAATTGCCAAAACTTGGGAGGATATAAGATGTGCTTTAGTAGGTGAATAAATAAATAAACTATAATATATCTAGTCAGTGGAATATTATTCAGCACTAAAAAGAAACAAGCTATCAATCATGACAATATGTGGAGGAAACTTAAATGCAAATTACTAAAAGAACAAAGCCAATCTGAAGAGGTTACATACTGTAGGAGATTATGGAAAAAGCAAGACTGTGGAGTCAGTAAAATGACTAGTAGTTGTCAGTGTTGGGTGAGGAGGGATAAAGAGTTGGTCAGAGAGGATTTTTAGGGTAGTGAAAATACTCTGAATGATACTACAAGGATGGCTATATTTTATGGATTTGTCCAAAGACATAAAAACACCAAGAGTGGCCACTAATGAAAACAATGGACTTTGGATGAGTATGATATGTCAATGTAGGTTCACATTGTGATTTGCATACCATTTTTTTGAGGGGGATGTTGAGAATGGGGGAAGTTCTGTCTGTGCAAAGGCAGGAGGTATATCAGAACTCCCTGTCGCTTCCCCTCAATTTTGCTATGAACCTCACACTTTGCTAAAAAAAACAAGGCTTACAAAATTAATATTTCATTTTTATAGGAGAAAAATAAACATATTTGACTTCACAAATATTCTTAAGAGGATCACATAAAATTTGATTATGAATTATAAGGATATTAATTGTACAAAGCAATGATTCTAATGCTTATTGTGTGCTAATTACTTTTCTGAATGGTTTATATATAGTATGAACACACTTAGTCTTTCCTAACCGATGATATTGCAATACCCACCTACTCAAACTCATTTTGATTTGTTATAGAGAGAAATTTCATGATTTCTACATAGAACAAACCATTGTAATCTATCCCTACATAAGCCAAAATAATTTGGTGTTAAAAATAGCACACTTATAATTGTGATTTCCTGTATCTGCTGAATTGATTTCTGCAGCTCATGTGGACTTTAAACTTAAAGAAATATATTGTAGTGTCAGTGCATATGGAGAAGTATTTGATGCATATACCATATTAGAAAAGGGGGCTCTTTCAGAATTATTTGTACCTATTATTTTTTTAATATATTTTATTGATTTTTTACAGAGAGGAAGGGAGAGAGATAGAGAGTTAGAAACATCGATGAGAGAGAAACATCGATCAGCTGCCTCCTGCACATCTCCTACTGGGGATGTGCCCGCAACCCAGGTACATGCCCTTGACCGGAATCAAACCTGGGACCCTTCAGCCCGCAGGCCGACACTCTATCCACTGAGCCAAACCGGTTTCGGCTATTTGTACCTATTAAATGAACCAGTGCTACTTGGCCTAACTCCTACTGAGGAAATTCTGCCTTCAGGTGGCTTTTTATCCTATTTCTCCCCGATAAGTTTGATAATGTATGTCACCCCCTTGCAAATTACTCCTCTCGGTAAAGGAATTCTTTTCAAAACAGACCCTATAAAAGACATTTCTGCATAAGGACAACCACATAAAGTCCATCTAGGATAAGTTGTTCCAGTTTGCAAGCACTTGCTGTCTGTGTTAGGGGGAAGGGATGCTGTGTAGTTTGGCTCTTTGAAATACTCACAGGTGATTGGACAGAAATCCACTAACTGGAACCAGGACAGTGGAATCATTTTCTATGTGGCTGGTAACCGCTGAAAAAAGAAACATAAGTGGTGTCAATTTTTCAAATGTAAGGACAACATTTGAATTGAGAAGAACACTGAGCTGACACACAGAAACAGAAAACAAAAAGGAAGAAGTAATAACTCATATTAGAAGATCCAGGAAGAGAGACAATGTTTTCAGATTTCCAGGGCTGGCTGTGATCCCTCATCAGTCTTGCCAGAGATAGCATGATGTGCTCAACTGGGGACAGAACACAAGGTTGTAGTTGTATCTAGAAAGATCACAGCATTCAGTGCCAGATGTAACAGATCACCACGGAGGAGGCAGGTCCAAACTGGGTGGGTCTTCTGCAAGGGTTACACCAAGCCCTGGGTTTGATAAATAGTTTAGCCAATAAGGATCACTGCTGCCCTGCGGTGAAAGCACAACTCACACTACAATGGGAAGTTGTTTCAATGAACTTGAAGACTGAGTGTTACTTCATTAACTACTGGCCACCTGTTTTCTCATTTACTAAATGGGTGCACTAACAGATACATCTGAAGTGTTTAGAACAGTGAATAACTGTCATATATTTTTACTGTTATTTATGATGTTATTATTATTAATAGATGCATCTACATAATGTTGTCTTCTGTGCTGGACATGTAGGAATCATTCTTTGACTTCACTGCATAAGGAGAGCTCTTCAGGGAACTTTGTAAGTTCTTGGTTTCTGGAAGCAAAGTGCATGTCTTTGGGAAGTGGCAGAAGATATGATCCAAGGGGGCATGAAGTGAAACTTTAACATGAGGAGGACCCCAATGATTTATCTTACTACTTCTTTACATAATATTGGCTCATTTGATAAGGAGAGGGTCCCTAAGGGAGAGAAAAAATATCTGAGATGAATTTAAATATGGTAAACCAGAAACACTTAGAAATATAAAAGGCATGAAATACGGGGTCAAGTGAAGAAGGTCAGTGCAAATTTGGGAAAAAGAAGAGACTACTTTGTATTGCATGGTGATAGGGAAGAGTGTTTATTTCAAAGCCCTTGTAGCATCTATACTAATAGAAGGGTAATATGCTAATTAGACCAGGAGACCTTCCGGGAAACTTTCTGGATGTCCTTTCGGACAAAGCCATGGCGGGGCTGAGGCAGAAGCTGTTAGGGGTGATCTCAGGCCAGGAGGTGAGGGCAATTGGGGGTGATCAGGCCAGCAGGGGGGGCCAGTTGGGGGCTAGCAGGTTGGCAGTGGGAAGAAGTTGGGGGCAAGCAGGCTGGCAAGGGGAGAAGTTGGGGGCTTTCAGGCTGGCAATGGGGGGAAGTTGGGAGCGAGAAGGCCGGTGTGGGGTGGGGGGAGTTGGGGGAAAGCAGTCCGGCAGGCAATGTGGATAGGGGCAATCAAGCAGGCAGGCAGGTGAGTGGTTAGGAGCCAGCAGTCCCGGATTGTGAGGGGAATGTCTGACTGCTGGTTTAGGCCCCCTCCCTAACCGGCAGTCCGCTATCCCCCGAGGTGTCCCAGATTAGAGAGGGTGCAGGCCCAGCTGAGAGACACTCCCCATGCACAAATTTTGTGCACCAGGCCACTAATAGAACAAATATTTGAAGAAGATGGTATAAATAATTCCAAATGCATAATTCATAATATTTTAAAGACTGGTGTTTATGCAGATGTCAGGAATGTCTGTTATTCTTTTAAGTTACAAAAAGCTTTACTTCAATCATACAATGGGCTATACAACAATGTATTTGAGTCTGAAATGCTTGCATTTTTTAAGAAGATAGTACTGGGCAGCATAGATCAGAACCACCCTTGGCTAAATGTATTAGGGGAAATGTGTCAGAAGCTTAAGATTTTCTGTAGTTTTGCTCTAAATGCAATGTGGTATACTAGACTGAATTATGACACAGACAAGCAAACAAACAGAAAAAATCATTAGGGTAAAACTGGTGGATTCTGAATTAAGTTTGGAGTTTAGTTAATAGTACTATTAGTAGTACTATACTGCCCTGGCTAGTTTGGCTCAGTAGATAGAGTGTCAGCCTGTGGACTGAAGGGTCCTGGGTTCGATTCGGGTCAGGGGCACATGCTCCGGTTGCAGCCTCGATCCTCAATGGGGGGCGTGCATGAGACAGCCAATCAATGATTCTCTCTCATCATTGATGTTTCTCTCTCTCTCTCTCTCTCTCTCTCTCTCTCTCTCTCTCTCCCTCTCCCTTTCCCTCTCCCTCTCCTTTCCTCTCTAAAACCGATAAAAATATATTTTAAAAAAATAGTACTATGCTATTTAGTTCTATAGGATTGTACCAAAGTGAGTTTCTCAGCTTGGACAAACATACCATGATTATTTGAGATGTTAATCTTAGGGGAGATTGGGTGAAAGGTATTTTTTTTAACCTTGTTTTTTTATAAAAAATATATATTTTTATTGATTTCAGAGAGGAAGAGAGAGGAATAGAGAGATAGAAACATCAATGATGAGAGAGAATCATTGATCGGCTGCCTCCTGCATGCCCCCCACTGGGTATCAAGCCCACAACCCAGGCATGTGCCCTTGGCCAGAATTGAACCCAGGACCCTTCAGTCCGCAGGCCGACGCTCTATCCACTGAGCCAAACTGGCCAGGGCAAAGGTGAAAGGTATTTAAGAACTCTCTGGAGGAGAACCAAGATGGCGGCATAGGTTAATGCCGGAGTTTGCTGCTTTGAACAACTACTTCAAAAGTGAAACTAAAAGACGGAAGGGACATCACCCAGAACCACAGGAACACTGGCTGAGTGGAAGTCCTACAACTAGGAGGAAAGAGAAACGCATTCGGACACTCAGAGGAGGCGCAGTGCTGAAGTCAAATTCTGAGGTGCGGAGTGCGCGGAGCGGGCTAGTGGCGGAGGGCGCGGTTGGCGTTTTCAATCGGGAGGGAGTCGCAGACTCTGAGCTCCAGATACAGGCGAGTCTTTAGGGACCCAGACTCAAACAGGAGAAGCGGGACTGTCTGGCTTCAGTCAGAGCGAGTGCAGCTTTCTCTCCAAGCTATGCAGCGGGTGCTGGGACTCAGAGAGGCAGAGCCCTTCGGGACAGGACTGAGAGCCGCCATAACTGCTCTCTCTGGCCCACCCTGTTGATCCTGTGCGACCTGCCCTGCCCAAGCCCTGCACAGAGGCATTTGCCGGATAGCCTCAGGCAAAGGCTAGATTAGCACCTCCCTAGAGGACAGAAGTTCTCTCACTGCTGACACAGCTGATTCTCATAGCCACTTGGCCTGGAGGTCAAACCCTCCCTGGAATTAGCTACAACAATCAAGATTTAACTATAAGACTGTGAACAAAGACCATAGGGGGTACACCAAGGAAGCATAACAAAATGCGGAGACAAAGAAACAGGACAAAATTGTCAATGGAAGATATAGAGTTCAGAACCACACTTTTAAGGTCTCTCAAGAACTGTTTAGAAGCCGCCGATAAACTTAATGAGATCTACAAGAAAACTAATGAGACCCTTGATGTTATATTGGGGAACAAACTAGAAATTAAGCATACACGGACTGAAATAACGAATATTATACAGACTCCCGACAGCAGACCAGAGGAGCGCAAGAATCAAGTCAATGATTTGAAATGCGAGGAAGCAAAAAACACCCAACCGGAAAAGCAAAATGAAAAAAGAATCCAAAAATGCGAGGATAGTGTAAGGAGCCTCTGGGACAGCTTCAAGCATACCAACATCAGAATTATAGGGGTGTCAGAAGATGAGAGAGAGCAAGATATTGAAAACCTATTTGAAGAAATAATGACAGAAAACTTCCCCCACCTGGTGATAGAAATGGACTTACAGGTCCAAGAAGCGCGGAGAACCCCAAACAAAAGGAATCCAAAGAGGACCACACCAAGACACATCATAATTAAAATGCCAAGAGCAAAAGATAAAGAGAGAATCTTAAAAACAGCAAGAGAAAGAAACTCAGTTACCTACAAGGGAATACCCATACGACTGTCAGCTGATTTCTCAACAGAAACTTTGCAGGCCAGAAGGGAGTGGCAAGAAATATTCAAAGTGATGAATACCAAGAACCTACAACCAAGATTACTTTATCCAGCAAAGCTATCATTCAGAAACAAGGTCAGATAAAGAGCTTCACAGATAAGGAAAAGCTAAAGGACTTCATCACCACCAAACCAGGATTATATGAAATGCTGAAAGGTATCCTTTAAGAAGAGGAAGAGGAAGAAAAAGGTAAAGATACAAATTATGAACAACAAATATGCATCTATCAACAAGTGAATCTAAGAATCAAGTGAATAAATAATCTGATGAACAGAATGAACTGGTGATTATAATAGAATCAGGGACATAGAAAGAGAATGGACTGACTATTCTTGGGGGGGAAAGGGGTGTGGGAGATGCGAGAAGAGACTGGACAAAAATCATGCACCTATGGATGAGGACAGTGGGTGGGGAGTGAGGGTGGAGGGTGGGGCGGGAACTGGGAGGAGGGGAGTTATGGGGGGGAAAAAAGAGGAACAAATGTAATAATCTGAACAATAAAGATTTAATTAAAAAAAAAAAAAAAGAACTCTCTGGGCTAGCCCAGGTGGTGTTGCTCAGTGTTTGAGCATCTACCTATGAATCAGGGAGGTCACAGTTCCATTCCTGTTAAGGGCAAATGCCCTGATTGCAGGCTTGATTCTTGGTAGGGGGCATGCAGGAGGCAGAAAATCAATGATTGTCTCTCATAATTGATGTTTCTATCTCTCTCTCCCTTCCTCTCTGAAATCAATAAAAAGTATACACTAATATATATATACACACACACAATAAAAATAACTCTGTGCTATCTTCGCAACTTATCTGTATATCTATATGAGTTTATTTCTTAAAAATAGAATTTTTGAAGATATCTCAAAATGGAATAAAAACATAAAGCTTTGTGTCCAGGTGGCAAAGAAATACATTTTAGTATTTTCTTTTGTACTATTTTGTTGTGTTTTTGTTCTATATTTTAAGCTAATGATGGGATAAAACAGAAAAAGAATCTCAAAATTTGTATGAATATCTACTCTTGAGTAATGTCCACTTTTGGGTTTTTGAGTGATAATGAATCTTACATAGAACTTATAAATTCACTGTTCATTAAATCTCTCTGAATCTAGTTTTTTAGAAAATGATTCTATGGTGAAATTTTGTAACTTGTACATGAAAAAAACTTAATTTTTTGAGGGATTGAACCTTAGATAAATTAGGGTGAAGGGAGTCAGTTTATATGAATGCTGAAGAAGCTGAGTGCTCAACACCAGAAAACAGATTTTTTAAAATTCCTGTCAATTAGATCTGACTTTATATCCTGCCACATTGTCTCAGGTTAAGGTAGTCTTATCGACACAGGCATTATTTTTCTTGCAATATATCTTGCCTACCTTGACAACATGAATCATTTTAAAGTGTCAGAGATATTGTTTTGGAAGTATGATATGCATTCTGCTCTCTGTAATCTTTTAAAGATGCTTTGCAAATCAATTTTATTTTTATTTCATACTATTCATGTCTTAGTTTATCATAATTTGTAGACTATGATTGTTAAAATTATAAGCCATTTTACAATTAATTGATTTCACATCAAAATATCTTATTTAATCCTTACAACAACAAGAATTTAAACCTCATTTACATAAGACATTAGATGACTTACTCAAATAGGAATCAGCTAACTCAAGCTTCTAACCCATATTTTGATTCTAGTGATGTAGATTTTACTTCACTATATATAACAGCTAAAATGTTCATCAAAATATATATGTGTGTGTATATACATATATATGGCTGTATTTAATTCTCACCTGAGGATATGCTTTGTTAAAAATTGATTTCAAAAAGAGAGAAAGAGAGAGAGAGAGAGAGAGAGAGAGAGAGAGCGAGAGAAACGTGTATGGGTTGCTTCTGCCACATGTCTCAACTAGGGATGGAGCCCTCAACCCTTTCGTGTACAGATTGGATGCTCCAATCAACTGAACAACCTGGCAAGGGCTGATTGGTATATATTTGATATTCTTTTATTTTGTTTGTTGGAAGTTTGTCAAATTGCAAGCAACTGTATATATATATATATATATATATATATATATATATATATTCCCTTTATTTACCAAAAATTCTCAGGTTCAAATTGGATATAAATTTAAAAGAGATGTTTTAAAAATGGTGGGATTTTCTCAATTTTGAAATTATACCCTTAAGAAAAATATAGTAGCTGCATATATGAAAATAAAAAAAAATATACATGCATTTTTCTTGTTGCTTTTTGGCTGTTGCCATTGTATTTAAAAACATACTTTCATTTTTATGGCTTTGCTTTTGAAAATCATATAACTTTGAACCGAATAATTAGATCATAGGTGAGAAATTAAAGGAAAAATTGGTATTCATTGTGCTTTATTAATGTTTATGGCTTTATGATATTTTAAAGATTAAATGATGAAATTTACTGATTAAAATGCAATTCTCCAGCCATGCCTGGTGAGACTCAGTTGGCTGGAGCATTGTTCCATACACCAAAAGTTGGTGGTTCTATTCCGGTCAGGGCACATACCAGGTTTCAGGTTCAATCAATGTTTCTCTTTCATCTCTCTCTCTCTCTCTCTTTCTCTCTTCCCCTCTCTAAAATCAATACAAACAGTTTTTTTAAAAAATACAATTCCCCATCTATGTTTCAAAAGGTTCCCGGGTTTTGGGACTCTGTGACAAATTACTGTGTGACTTTGACATTTACCCAGGATATAAGTAGAGGAATAATATTTACAACTCAAATTGGTATACATTTTAACTCTTTATAGAAAAATACAAAAATGAGTAAGTTGTATACTTTTGATAAATTCAATATAAATTAATACACAATTGAACATTAACAATTTCCTTCTTTATCTTTTTATTTACTTTTCTTTATAGCCATCCCCAACAGCCATGGCCTTTTCTCTGCGATTCTCTTAATAACACAAAGTAACTGCCACATTTTTTTCTGGTGCATTTTGTAGAAATCTTTTTTACACCCATTCAAGGAGTTTGAGATTTAATTTTGGTTCGTTTGTTTATTTTTCCCTCTGATTGTTTCTATCTATCTATCTATCTATCTATCTATCTATCTATCTATCTATCATCTATTACTTTGATAAGAACACTTAACATGAGACCTACCCTCATAACCAATGCTTAAATGTACAACATAATATTATTACATGTAGGCACAATGTTGTATAGCAGAACTCTAGAACTTAATCATCAAGCATAACTGAAACTTGATGCCCCTTGGACAATTCCCCATTCCCCTCTCCTTTGAGTGTCTGACAACCACCATTCTGCTTGGTGTTTATATGTATTTTACAACTTTAGATTCCTCATGTTAGTGGAATCATGCAGTGCTTCTCCTGCCACAACATGGATACATCTTGATAATTTTTTCTCTAATTTCTCTTTAATCTAATTAATACAATAAATATTATCACTATGTTTCAGTATAAACAGCAACATAGCAGATATGGTAGCCTACCCTTAAAGCCCATGCCGGCACTCCACACGCTATGCAGGCAGCACACTCTACTTGTTCCTCCCTGAGGCATAACATCATCATCACTGCTGTACTAGTTTTATGTTGCTGCTTAAAAAATGACCACAAACTTATCTTACTGTGCTGGGGTAAGGATTCTAAAATGGGTTTGAAGGGCTGTGTTCAGAGGGTTCTAGGGGATAATGCATTCTCCTGCTTTCTCTAGCTTTTAGAGAACTCATGTTCCTTGGCTCATGGTCCTGCATCACTCTGACCCCTACTTCCATCATTGCATCTCCTTCTCTGACCTGACTCTCCTGCTCCCTCTTATAAAAACCCTTGTAATTACATTGTCCCTAAGGAGAAAGTCCAAGGAAATTTTCTTGTTTCAGGATCCTTAACTGAATCACATCTGCAAAATCCTTTTTTCCATGTAATGCTGCATATTCACATACTCTTGTACCTATCTCCATAAGTTCATCTTTTCCAGACTGTCACATGATTGAAAGCATATGCTATATAGCCTCTTCACATTGGCTTTTTTTCAGTTATAATATACATTTACATTTCTTCCATGTCTTTTCATGGTTTGATTAGGATGTGAAAAGTTTTGTGAGTTATTCTGCTTACCACACTGGCCCACTGGATAAAGTTCAAATTTGATAGGATAATAGCCTAGACCCTTTTATTATCCAACTCTGTTCCACTTTATTCATCCCTGCTGTCTCCTAATTCTTTACTGGCATTTTAGACCCAAGCCAGGCCAATTTATCTGTGATTCTCTGAAGCATCTTGTTCTTTTAGAGTTCCCTAATTCCTTTGCTTCCTTCCGCCTGCAATGCATTTTCACTCTTTTTCTACCAGACTAATTCCTACTCATCCGTGTTTTATTTTAATTACAAACCACTTTAAACATATGGAAAGATACCGAAAATAACAGACGCCTGTACTCCAACCCCCAAGATTAAGCAGATGTTAACATTATGCCATGTATGTTTTGAGTTTCTCTGTTATTTAGAGAAATGAAACATTACAGGCCCCACCAAAGCCCCATTATCTCCTATCTCCACCAGTCTCCCAGATGAACACCTAAGTTGATAACTATCATTTATAAACTGCACATATTATAGTTTTTATTTCTATTATCATAAAATATAGATTAATACATGTACTAGTTTACAATTGTATTGTTTTACTCAACATTGTTATTTTTATGTCTTATGCATGTTGACTCACACTGGCTTTTTAATTTAACTCCTCTGGAGTATTTCACTGCATGAATAAAACAATTCATTTTATCAAATTTATTTGAATTATTGAAGAGATTGCTGCCTTTTTTTGCTATTATAAAGAGTGCTGCATTGAAAATTAATGTGAAAATCTCCCTTGTTGACAAACACTGATTCCCTAAGGTAGACATCTAGAAGTAGAATTTTCTACTCTATTCAATAATTTTCCAATGTGGATAAACTAATGTATATTCCTACATCCTACCAAAATTTAGTACTATAGGTTATGTAAAAAATTAATCTGACTCATGATAGAAATATAGCATTGCTATTTATTGATCATAATGGTTTCCCAGTGAGTTTAAAATATTTTCAGATGTCTATTTGGCATTTAGTTTCCTTAGTCTGTAAATTGAAATCAATGCGGGAAGTTTTTCTTTTCATGTTGCTTGTGTATGTTTGAGCCTTGTTTAAGAAATCCTTCACATTTTCCCAGCCAGTATGGCTCCATTAGCTGAGTGTTGTCTCATGTACCAAGAGGTCCCTGGTTCTGTTCCTGCTCATGTCAGGGCACATGCCAGTGTTGCAGGCTCAATCCCTTGCAGGATGTAGCCCACCAACATTTCTGTCTCTCTTTCCCTCTCCCTTCCTCTCTCCCTCAAATCAATAAAAACATTTTTTAAAAATTCTTTATGTTTGAAATCATAAAGGCACTCTATGATCTTTTCTTCTAAATATTACAGATTCATTATTCAAATGTTTTACTCAAAATATGTGGAATTTGTATTTAATATTAGGAAAGAATCTAGAAAGTTAAATATATATTCTTGTCTGTTTCTTGAATCCTTACTTTGATACATTTGTCCCTCTGTTGTGTTGTTTCTCTTTCATTTTCAGCTGGTATTTCAATATGGCTTTTCCCTGTTTGGTTGCAACTTTACACATCAATTTTCTTCATAAATTATATAGAAAAGAATCATGTTACTCTTTCCTTACACTACTGGCAAATGTTTCAGGTTAGGTTATGATAACTATATATATATTCTTAAACAGAATTTTAAAGTTGAAGATTCTCTAAGCCTAGATTATGTGCCCACCATGAGGGAGGTGTGGTCAATTCAACCTGAACTAAATGAGATAGGGACTGAACATTCCACAAGAAAAATATATTTGTTACAAGAAGAAGCAAGGAAATGGAACAATTTTAATGATCACAGTCCACTAGAGAGTCTTTGACTTCCACAGACAGAATAATGTAATGACTTCTCTGAGCTCCCATTGCACTTTACAAGACTGAAGGCTTCATAGCACTGATAACATTGCTCTATTAAATTGTTTATTTGGATGTCACTTGTACTCTTCCGTAAGTCTTCAAGATCAGAAAGTGCTTTCTATTTTATACTTGAATTCCCAGTCCCTAGTCCTTTGTGCTTGCATCAAAAATCAAAAAAGAATGGTTATTGAAGAAAAGAAAAAAAAAGGGAAGAGGAAAGAAAGAACTAGAGAAACAGAAAAGAAAACTATGCCAAGAAAGGTTAAATAATTCTTCATCATCATAGCAAGTTCATTATAGAGCAGGCAGTTGAACTCAATTTCCATAAACACAGTCAACTGAAGATTTTTATTATATGTGTATTCCTAAGTGACAACATAGAAATTTTTATAATGCTGGTGAGAGAAAAAATATGAAACAAACAAACAAACAAAAAAAAACAACCCTTTTTTTAATTTAAATAGTTCATGGAGAAAATTAGTTTTAAATGTGTTTTTTTTCAAAATTTGCCGTTGTATCATCTGGTTTCAAATTACATTTCATTGCATTTCTCTGTACCCCTCTTCCCTATTTTTTTGCCTTTCTCTGGTTCAATGGTCCCTTAAGGTTGTTTTCCTCCTCAAAGCAGCAACATGGGTGTGAAAATCCCTTACCTCAGGTTCTCCCATCATGATGTCCAGGAGCTCCTATAGGAAAAAGAGTAAGATTAACTTTCAGTCACCAATACTTCATTGACTGTGACTGCATGCTGCTCCACAAACAAATGATCCTGGCTGAAAGGATGAGCCTTACTGATTGGCTTGATTTTAATTAGGGCTTCAGCTGCCAATGGGACCAACCCTCTGAAAACCACCTGGTTCAAAATATAAATGTTTGGAAATCTGAAGGACTCTTAACAAGAAATAGAGCAAATAAATGCTGGGCAACAAAAACCACCACCAGTGAATATCATTTCCCCCCAGAACAGATTGCACTCTCTGGTGAGATTGCACTCAATGATGGCTGTGGCTTATTCAATTTATGACGAGCTGTTATTTGGATTTGTCACTGAATAATTGTTTGCTGCTACTGCTAAGAGCTTTTTCATGACAAGTGAGAACTACTTTCCTTGTTAGCCTTTCTTTAAAGGTATATTATCTCAGATTTCATACCCCCAACCCCCATGGAACTAGAATCCCATACAATGAAAGCTCTATGCTTAAAATTACTAGATCAAGTGACATATTTACTTTGTATGAAGAATATCCAGTTAAGTAATATTATAACAATTCCTAAAACTTGATTCAGATAGTATATTTTATAGGTCTGAATGTTCAGTTTGTATCATCCTATTGTTAACGTCCACTCAGCACATTCTATGCTCTTGAATTCTCACTATCCTTTCTACTAACATGGTGATTCTACCTGAACTAGAAGAATTCTGTGTTACTGTACTTGATATTTCACACTTTCTTTGAGAAGAGGAAGTAATTAATACACTTAAAAGTGAATTTTTTTTCACCCTTGCTAGCTGCTGCTCGCCAGTACAAACTATAACAGTGTTTATGTCAACAAAGTATAATCAGCAAAGGGGTAATCCACATGCTATTATCCAGACTTAACTAAAACGGATTCATTTCTATTTGGTAGTTTTGAAAACTTGTCAGTGTACCACAGCCATGAGAGCCACTGAGCTTAACCAGATGTGAGAGTCTGGCTGGCCTGTCAGTCTCTGAGGAGGCCTTGGCCAAGGTTTAAAAATCTTTGACCTTATTCTCACCCTCCAACAACAGAAGCAATAATCCAGAGTGTTTTATCTTCCTTGTATTTTGGCTTTTTTTCCCCTACAGATGTGCAACTTCTGTTTCTAACATTTTTTTTTTCTTTCTCAACTTTTTTTTACCTGCTATAATCTTCCATTCTTGGAACTTGGTGAAAGAAGATAAATGATTTTCCTTTAATTCTTGAGGGATAGTAGGATAGGAAGATACAATGTCATCTTGGCAGGTTGTAATAAGTCAGAAGTGTGTTATAATACCTTACAGATGTATAAAACATGGTTTACAATTCTCTTTGGGTTGCATTAGCTCAACTCTCAGAAAGACTGAGTAAAATAAGAGGCTCAGAAAGTTGACATAACATGTCCAATACTGCATGTTGTGATGGTGTAAGGAAGACGGAAGCACTCAAATTCCAATTCCAATATCCTTTTCACAGCTCTCTACCTCCATGACTCAGTGTTGGTTAGATCTTGCAGAATAGGGTAAAATACATGCATTTACTCATATATTTTACTTGCTGTTTTCTTTTTTTCTGATTTGCTCTCACATTTTCTGTACTATTGGGCTAAAGTTATATATAATTTTTGTGTGCCCCAATAATTTTGTGTGGCAATCATTGTTCTAATTCCTCATAGCTAAATAATCAAGCAATGTTAAGAATATTCCAAAAGCACATAACCAAATCTGCTTGGCATAAGGCACTGAGTACTCAATGTTAGCAGAGAGTAGAATTGTAGTTACCAGGGGCTGAAAAGGGGAAAATGAGGCAATGAGGAAATGTTGGTTAGAGGGTACACAGCTTTACTTATATAAGATGAATAAGTTCTTGAGATCTAATTTACCACATGATAACTATAGTTAACAATGTTGTATTATATACTTGGAATTTGGTAAGGCCACTATGGGAGGTAATGGATATCTTAACTAATTGTGGTAAATATTTCAAAATGCACATGTATATCTAAATATCATGTTTTAAATCTTAAATATATATACAAACTATATGTCTCAATTTTACATCAAAAAAGTTAAAAAGGAAAGTAAGGGTTGGCCATGGGTCACACACATGAGAAGCCATTTCAGAGTAAGATGATACAAGTCAGTCGGGAGAAACACAGTGGGATGATCCTGTGGACACCTGTGATCCTCTAATTAGAAAAAATAAAGGAGCAAGTAATGTTTTCCAGCATTACAATTAAAACATTCAAAATGAAGCCAGAGTTGATAGGGAAAGATTTACACAGACATAAGAATATATCAGGCTCAGTGGGTCCGCGTTCACCAATAACCCACTCTCAACACAGTGGCAGAACCTTTGATAAACAGCTAGGGCTCACACCAAATGACTTTATGGTGTGCCAGGTAAGGATGGGTTTTAAACATCGGACTTTCAGGATTCTCCCTAATCCAGAGACTCAAGCAAGCATAGATGCCAGTGTGACATTCACTTAAGGATGTTAAAAGAATGATGTAGCTTTGGGTCATGCATAGCTAAGATATCTCTGACATTGGTGCAGTACAGAGAAGAGATTGAAGGTATTCTAGAATATTCACAAATGTGGAGAAATTACATCACCTCTTACCTAACATTTCACAGAGAGATCCTGTTTCATGTGAAAATATAGAACTTCAACTTATACTGGAATGACATTTAGTTATCCTCATGCCCCAACTATAAAAGGCAGTGATGAGAGATCTCAGGAGGTGTACTTAGACCCATGACCGGGGTTAAACATGATAGAATAAACATGTGAGTTTATCTCTATTTTTCTCCAGAAACCCAGTTAAAATATCAATGCCAGAAGTGAACAGTGATGACTAGCTACGAATCAGTTATGTCTACATCCCTTATCACTTACTTCCTGTCACAACAGAGGATAATACATCAAAGATATATTTCACAGACTCCTGTGTTGGTAGGTTTGGTCATGAGACCCAGTTCTGGGCTTTCAAATAGTTGGACTAAACAGCACCTTAGGATACATTCTAGGAAACATTTTCCTCCTGGAGAAATCATAGATGTCACTATATGGAGGTCTGTGTGTTTTTGTAGTCCAGTCATAAAATTGCAGCTGGATATGTATTGATAGCTTTTGTTATTCTATATATTAGGTTCACATTCCAATTTGTGGAAAAATCTTAGAATAACTTTTCCAATTGGCTTTCCAAATCACACCCCTTACATTTATACCTTTGAGATCTTCATTTTTGTCATTGCAAGGTGGCCTTCTTGGGATCTTCCACAAATTAGTGGCAACAAAGTCTACAATGTCCTATGGTATGGCTTAACAAACAAGCTTCATTAGAAACACTTACATGAGAGTCAGCAAGAGAAGAAAAAGCATAAGTCCTCTGACTTTTATCTCTCATTTTATCAATGGAGAGGAATACCCAGACCATGACACACACCTGCATGTGTTCCTCCTGTTGCTCTCTGTGTTTGCAAGGTTAGCATGGCAGCAACCTGCCAGCCAGAGTTTGAAAGGACTATTTGACCACTTGGTAGCCTGGGTTGGCATGGCTGCTGCTTACATGTATTATCTCAGAATGCAGGCTTCCCACTCCTTGGAAACACAGAGCGAATGGAAACAGGCCCTTGGCAAAGGATTAGAGCAACCACACTGCAAAAAACTGGCTTTGGGTACTGGTCCTCACACAGGGAGAGGATGGAAACCCCTAGTTCTCGTTAGCTCATGGTCCAGAAAACTCACAGTGATTTTTAGACAATCCTGCCTCTTTCATCATAGCCCAGCAATGGTCTAAATCAGTGTATAGTTCTAGAATATTTTCTATCAGTGTAATCATTTAGACTGTGTTCAATACTCAGGGGTTAACTCTGTTCTGGAACTGAATATTTTCATTTTTTATTTAATTTTTTTTTAATTCTTGGGAGCAATTGATAGAAATTAGGCAGCAATCAACTTTTGCTTTCACAACAATTTTGCTCAGCTTTAGTGTTATAATTTTTATTGTTCATAGTAAGAAGGACATTCTTTCTTTCCTACTCATGACGATAAATTAATCCAGAAGGATTCCAGAATATTTGAGAAAGCATGATGCTGGACACATAATCTAACATAAATCAAATTTTGATTGGGCATTATAGCACTAACTGGGATAGAGTAGTAATGCTACATCAAAAATACAACCTTAATTGTAAAGCAGTGATTTTTGTGTAAAATTGTTGGAAAAGGTTCCCAGGGACATACAAGAAGTGAGATCAGATGGCCTAGTAGTATTATGAATATGTTAAGTACATCTTTTAGTGCATCCAAATTAGTTAAATATCTTTTATAGCTTCTGAGAAAAATTCATTTCTATAGGTATTAATTTACATTTACAGAGTTGACTAGTACTTTGTCCTCTTCTATTCTAATATATTGTTAGCATACGCCAAATGTATTCATAAGTTTTCATTTTGGCACTTTATGTAATCTTTTGAATTATGCTGTTCAATTTATATGTTCACCTACAAGAAAACAATATGAATAACTTATAATTCAATAAGAACATTTATGTTAAATATAGGCATAATAAGTACTTAAAATCTGAAATATTTCTATTGTAACGTAATAAGTCAGAACCTAAATTATAATGTACTAGGGGCCCGGTGCACGAAATTCGTGCACTGGGTGGGGGGGGGGGAGTGTCCCTCAGCCCAGCCTGACCCCTCTCACATACTGGGAGCCCTCAGGCGTTGACCCCCATCACCCTCCAATAACAGGATTGGCCCCTTGCCCAGGCCTGAGGCCTCCGGCAGAGGTGTCAGGCCTGGGCAGGGGACCCCCAGCTCCCCGTGGTTGCAGGCTCCGCCCCTGTCCAGGCCTAACGCCTCTGGCCTAGGCGTCTGGCCCGGGCAGCGGGGACCCACAGCTGCAGCGGGGGGCGCCGCAATCGTGGGCTTCGCTTTAGGCCCAGGCAAGGGACCCCTAGCTCCTGAGACTGCCAGCTTCGACCGTGCCCAGCTCCCATCGCTGGCTCCACCCCTACTTCCTGCTATCACTGGCCAGGGCGGCAAAGGCGCCTGATTCTCCGATCATGACTGGGGGGCAGGACAAAGGCGTCCCCAGGCCCCAGGGCCTCCTTTGCCCTGCCCCCCAGCTCTTAGCTCCCTCCTGGGTTTCCGATCACTGTCATTGGCAGGGGGCTTCTTCCTGCTTTCCCTTTTGCCGCCCTGCATTGTGCCTACATATGCAAATTAACCGCCATCTTGTTGGCAGTTAACCGCCAATCTTAGTTGGCAGTTAACTGCCAATCTTAGTTGGCAGTTAATTTGCATATAGCCCTGATTAGCCAATGAAAAGGGTATCGCTGTACGCCAATTACCATTTTTCTCTTTTATTAGTGTAGATTTTATATAAAATTGGAATCATTCCTTTTATCTATGCACATTTTTCTTAAAAATGCTTTTGTGTATTATAAAACCACTTCATTTACTATAAATATTTATAAATTATATGCATAAATATACTCTCATTCTCTGTTTTGAAAAGTAATACATTTTGAATTAGGGAAAAGAAATATTCTCAAAGGTAGCAAGGATTCAAACTACTGTGTGTGTGTGTGTGTGTGTGTGTGTGTGTTTACCTTAATTCCTCCAATATCCCTGAGCAACAGAGGTATAAGCAGCACCTATATGGTTTAACAGGTAAAGAAAATTTAGGCAATGGGCATATGTGCAATAGATTATTTAATTCAACTGAAAGCTTCCAGATACAGTCAAAGCTAAATTATTAATGAGCATATTAGAAATAAACATATTTATAAATACAGTTTATGAAATTATTCATTTAAAAGTCAATGTATGTAATACTTTAAACAATAAATAATTTAAATAAAAAAAATCAGTGTATAGTCCCAATCAGTTTGGCTCAGTGAATAGACTATGGACTGAAGATTCCCACGTTCAATTCCAGTCAAGGTCACTTACCTCAGTTGCAGGCTTTATCTCCAGCCCTGGTCAGAGCACATAGATGTCTCTGTCTCCCCCGCTCCTTTCCACTCTCTGAAAATCAATGAAAAATTATCTTCGGATGAGGATTAACATAAAAATCAAATCAAATCAATGTATGCCCAAATGTAGAATTTGTGTTTATTTCAATGTTCCCTCAAGTTGCACAAGTATTTAATTCTAATTTTATAAATAACTAGAGGCCCGGTGCACAAAAATTCGTGTACTCGGCAGGGAGGGGTTCCCTCAGCCTGGCCTGTGCCAACTCACAGTCTGGGACCCCTCAGGAGATAATGACCTGCTGGCTTAGGCCTGCTCCTGGATGGCAGAGGGCAGGCCCAATCGCTAGGTGCAGCCCCTGGTCGGGCCAGGGCCGATTGGGGAGTTGGGGTGCCACCCCTGTCATGCACAGAGCAGGGCGATCAGGAGGTTGTGATGCCACCCTCAGTCACGCTCAGGGTAGGGCTGATTGGGGGGTTGGGGCACCGTCCCCTGTCACACTCAAGGCAAGGTCGATGGGGAGGTTGCTGCGCCACCCCCTGTTACGCACAATGCAGGGCCAATAAGGGGGTTGGGGTCCCTCCACTCTCACACTCAGGGCAGGGCTGATGGGGAGGTTATGGCTCTACCCCATCACACACAGAACAGGGCCCGTGGGGGTAGGGGGGGTTTGGGCGCCGCACCGTGTCACACACAGAGCCACAGGGCGATCAGGGGGTTGGGGAGCTCCCCCCATCAGGCACAGAGCAGGGCTGATCAGGGGGTTGGGGCACCTTCCCCTGTCACGAACAGAGCAGGGTGGATAGGGAGGTTGTGGCCCCGCCCCCTGTCACACACAGAGCCGCAGGGCAATCAGGAGGTTTGGGCGCTGCCCCCTGTCACGCTGATCCCAGTGCCAGGAGGCCTCGTGGCTCTACTGATCCTGGTGCTGGGAGGCATATTACCCTTTTACTGTATAGAGTAGAGGCCTGGTGCACAGGTGGGTGCCGGCTGGTTTGCCTAGAAGGGTGTCCTGGATCAGGGTGGGGGACCCCACTGGGGTGCCTGGCCAGCCTGGGTGAGGGGATGATGGCTGTTTGCAGCTGGTCACACACCCTTCAGGGTGAGGGTCCCCACTGGGGTGCCTGGCCAGTCTGGGTGAGGGGCTGAGGGTTGTTTTCAGTCTGGCGGGTGACTGAAGCTCCCAACTGCTCCTTTTTTTCTTTTTTTTTTTTTTTTATTCTGGGCCAGCTTTAGCTCTGAGGCTTGGCTCC
Source organism: Myotis nattereri (assembly GCF_964212035.1). Lineage (NCBI taxonomy): Eukaryota > Metazoa > Chordata > Mammalia > Chiroptera > Vespertilionidae > Myotis > Myotis nattereri. The sequence continues at coordinate 36,270,050 of NC_138076.1, read as the reverse complement.
AGCTCTTAGGCCTCCACTCCTGAAAGTAGGTTTCTGGACTTTGCTTACAATGTTGCCATCCTGCTGGCTGAAGCCCGGCAGACTAAAGCAGGTTTCTGGGGTTTTGTTTAGCTTCTATATTTGTTACATAGTTGCTTAGAGTTGCCGCTCAGAGGCCTGCAGCGGCAGGCGGGGAATGTTGGAGTCTTCCGTCACTGAAGCAAGCAAGCCTCATGTTAGTTTCAAGCTGCCTGGATGCCAACCGCCATCTTGGCTGGCAGTTAATTTGTATATTGCCCTGATTAGCCAATGGGAAGAGTAGCGATCATACGCTAATTACCATGTTTCTCTTTTATTAGATAGGATAATAAAAAATATGAAGAATGGAGAAGATAGCCTACAACAAAGTGGAGACCATCAAAAACAAAAATGGTTGAGCTGCTCTGCTTGTTTGATAGAGAAATATAAAAAAAATATATTATGTATCAGGGGTCGGAGTGGGGAGAGATGATAGATATGATATATATGATACTAATATATGTATATGTATACATATATAATCTCTAGTAATGTTATAGGATTAATGTTTATTGAATTAGAAAAAGTGAGAAAGAACTCATGGACATGGACAACAGTGTGGTGGTTGCAGGTGGGAGAGGGAGTGCTTATAGGTGGAGGAGGGCATAGGAGATAAGTGGTGGAAAGAATAAAATGAATAAATAAAAATAAATGATTATTATCATTTTTATATTCGAATCACCTATCACATCATATATTTTTGTGAACTATTTCAATAGCGCAGTGCTCTTATTGAATATTTTTTCTATAAAGCTACCTTTAAATGCATATAATAAATTACTGTGCATTTCTTATTTATACTCATCTTAAAAAATTCTATTATTTGATACATTAATAACACTAGTAACCTTATATGGCTACAGAGATGAATTATATATTTATGTGAATAAAGATGACATACACTATTATGTTTTAATTAGTACATATAAATTTGCAAGAAGTTTGTGCTATTATCATTACCATATCAAATTATAACTTATTTGGGTTAAACAAAGTTTTTCAAAACAAAAGAATATGCCTTAGCTGGTTTTGCTTAATGGTTAGAGTGTCAGACCATACACTGAAGGGTCTTCAGTTCAATTTCCGGTCAAGAGCAGGTACCTGGGTTGCAGGTTCAATCCCTGGTTCCTGTCAGGGCAGGGCTTATGTTTCTCTCACACATTTTTTCTTCTCTCTCTCTCTCTCTCTCTCCCCTCCTTCCCACTCTCTCTAAAAATCAATGGAAAAAATATCCTCATGTGAGGCTTAACAACAAAAAAGTAGAAAGTGTGCATTTTTTAAAATAATGTTCTCTCTCTCTCTACATGTATTATGTTCATTCATATTTGTTAGATATTTATCTTTAGAATCTATCTTTCTAAAGTACTGTGGTTCATGCGAAAAGCCTAGAAACCCATCTCCATGCACACAACAACACAACTTCAATACTTCTCAAATATCCGCTGATGATAAATGTGCAGCAGCCACACATTCACAAAGGCTATCTCACATTTAAATATTCCAAAGAGTTTGATTTTCCATTTTTCCTTAGAGACAATTCCTGCTAAAAGTCCTTAACTATCACCAAATTTTGGATGGCAGTCAATCTAAATTTTCGCTTTATTAACTTGGAGTGATTCAGGCTTTCTGGTCCCAGCCTGCACATTTCTGCTCCAGCCTTGATATTTACGTCCTGTAAGCACTTGTAAACAATTACCATATCCCCTACTTAGTTGTCTGTTAGCCAAGCTAAACAGATTGAGCTCTTTTAATCTTTTCTCATAAATCAATCTCTCCATTCCCTTAATTACTCCTGATGTTCAGTTCTGAAATGACTCCAATATGCTCGTCATATTTTTTAATACTCAGTTTCCCAGAACCAAAGTGGTTTTTTAATAGATGCATGTTAAAATTGTGCTTATTCAATTGAAATAACTGCAGCAAAAGATGTTTTTCTACAGTGTTCAGTTCTCTATGGTTACACAGAATGAAACTTCACCATCAGGACACTCATCATCAAATGTCTTTTTCACACTTTATGGACTTATGCCAAAGCATAGGGCTAGCATATGAGATGTTAAGGGTAATGGCTTAAAGATTACATGGGATGAATGAGAAGAATCTAAAAAAAGTGATAATGTTTTTACAATGTACATAGGAGAGTGAGTTTATTTTCACATGTTAGCTTGGCAAAGAATTTTCCTACAGGTATCTCCCCACAAAGTCAATTCTTATTTAAATCAAGGTTCTATAATTGTTTTTGTTGTGGTGTTTTAAATAATTTCTCTCTTAGGAATTGGGAGCTGTGATTTAGTATTCAAACTATGATGTTGTGAACTTATGATAAATATTTAGTATTATTAAAGGGAAGGAGAAGAAAAGTTGAACTTGGCTGTGGTCTGTAACAACAGCCAGTGATCTCAGTTCTCTTGGGAACACTAGGAGGATGAAGCTGACTGAAGTGAAGACCAGAATGAGGTTAGAGAGCAAGACAATCACTGGGCCGGAATGGCAACTTGCTTCCAAGTATATAGGATTGATTACAATATTTTCTAGAACTATGTTATACAAGTATAGCCATTCATAATGTTTCCATTCTTTATCACTAAAATCTGCTTTAGAAGTGTTTTAGGCCCTGGAAGAAAAAAGGAATAAATCTGTTTAAATAATTCAGTAACCTAACTGGGGAATCTAAGCATATGAGGAATGAAAAGGGGCAAAATAACAATAGTATACATATAATTTCACAAAACGTAGAAGCCATATAGATGTATCAATAATCCCACTAATTATTTCTATAAGCCTGAGAAGGTCATCGTCCCATTCTTTCTTTCATTTTCTTTTATCCTTTTTTATTTTTTCTGAAGCCTTATAACTTTTCAAAGTATTTTTCAGATTTTTTAAAATTATTGACTCAATTAATCAATATTTATAGAAAGCATGATAAGTATCCTAAGTTCTTGATATAACAGAAATGAAAACTAGGAAACAGCCGAAACCTGTTTGGCTCAGTGGATAGAGCGTCATCCTGTGGACTGAGAGGTCCCAGGTTCGATTCCGGTCAAGGGCATGTACCTGGGTTGAGGGCATATCCCCAGTAGGAGATGTGCAGGAGGCAGCTGATCGATGATTCTCTCTAATCAATGTTTCTGACTCTCTGTCTCTCTCCCTTCCTCTCTGTAAAAAATCAATAAAATATATTAAAAAAAAAAAAAAGAAAACTAGGAAACAGGCAACCATAATAGAGGGCAATGATTGTCTCACCAGGGTTGAAGGTAGTTTTGGGAACACATGGTCAGTGGCTTTTCTCAACATGAGGTTTTAAAATTCACAGGACACATTCCCACCCCCACCCCCACCTTCACCTCCTTACTCTTCTTTATCAATCCTTGTGTCTTAGTTTGGGCTCTATCCGAAGCAGGCCAAGATATAAGGATTTAAAAAGGAAAGAGTTGATCCCAGAGGTATCCCAGGAAACACCAGTAGTGAAGTTGGGAACTGAGACAGGGAAGGAAAAAAAGCCCTAAATGAGTTTGTTTTAAGGAAACCTTTTATGCCAGGGGGTAACAGGAGCCTTTAATTCTGCTAGGAAATGTACAAGTCAGTGTAATACAGAGTAGAACATGCACTTCAGCGTTATTCCCCTCTCTGCCACATACCTGCTCTATTCTAAACATGCATTCCCCATGTTGTATTTTCTTCACCTTGTCACCTATCCCTTAAATTGCTGGTCAGTTACATACAAAAACAAACAAAGAAACAAACAAGCACTTTAGAACAGGAAGATTAGTGGCACAAGTTACCGTCTCTGCTACAGTACTTGGTATTCATCATCTCCAACCCCTGCTGTTCCCACCAGAACCTTCATCTGTATCCAGCACTTCCTCTGGCCCAGGCTCCTTATCATTATTCCTTGTGAAGCTGAGAACATGAATGTACAATGCTATTTGTCCCCAGTGAATGGCAACTGCTTTTGATTCTCCCTCCTGATAGAGATTAGAAAGAATTCATTTATAACATCAATAGCTACATACTAAGTGCCTGAGGGTTTGTTTATCCAGCCAAGTGAGGAGAGCACATCCTGCTGGTAGTTGCTACTTGGGCGACCACTTTGTGCAATTTGTGGTCTCTCTGGTATCATCCATCTGTGGCATGAGGGCCAGACCTGCACATTAAAGAGAGATGCGATGGGGATCACCACCTCTGAGCCCCGTAAGTCTTTGAGGGGCTGCTTTTCTCTACCATTGCATCCAGGCTTCAGCATTGGTTCTGATTTACTGTCTTGGCCAGGGATGGAATTGGGGAGGAGTCTAGTTTCAGTGGCCTCTATTTAGCTTTCCCTTTCATTACGACTCTCCTTTCACAGGTAGAAAACCTGATATGAGTGGTGACTTTTCCAGATACTAAGAATATTCATTTCCATCATCAATCAGGGCACAAGATTACATTTTAGGAGATGGGTTGTGGAGACAGTGGACAATCTGATATGAATATGGCTACAACTCCATTTATTGCCTGTTTTCCATATTCAGAACACTATCCAAGGCCACGATGGAATTGTCAAGGTCATCTCAGACCCATATTCAACAGTCTAGCTCAGCCGTGGGCAAACTACGGCCCGCAGGCCGGATCCGGCCCATTTGAAATGAATAAAACTATTGAAAAAAAAGACCGTACCCTTTTATGTAATGATGTTTACTTTGAATTTATATTAGTTCACACAAACACTCCATCCATGCTTTTGTTCCGGCCCTCTGGTCCAGTTTAAGAACCCATTGTGGCCTTCGAGTCAAAAAGTTTGCCCACCCCTGGTCTAGCTGGTTCCCTCTCTGTAGAGTACTCTGCAAGAAGAAATGGGGGAATTACTACTGTTCATTCTTTGCGTGCTGTAGTAAAGCTTTAAAAGCCGCCTCCTCCCTTGATGGGCCCCATGTCTGAGAAGTATCACAGGCCTGGAAACTGAGTGAAGAATCATATATTTTTTTCCACTGTGGTTGGTTCATTAGCCACCAGCCCACCTGTTGTTTATTATTTTGGTTACATAAATCAAACAACTATTTACTTTGCTTCTAGCTTCCCTATCCATAATCCATTAGCCATCACCACATATCACATTGTGCCAGGGGTCTTTTTGCCATTTTGGCCTTGTTGCTCATTTGAGAGTTATGCCAACCTTGTCTTTAATGGCTAAGTGCAGCTACCAGGCCTTGCATCATCTTCAACACTGGAAAATAAAAGTTATCACTTTTATTTTTTAGGCTGGCCAATAATTGAGAAACACCACTGAGCTCCTCAATGGTGCTAGTGTCCACCTCACTACATATTCTTCATTGCTTTAGTAAAGGGATTGTTCTATGAGCCTTTCCATAGAACAGAGAGTTCCATATTTTACCTAATTAATAGATTCTACACTGCCTACCTACTGTAGACTGGATGTCTGTGCCCCCAAAAATGTATGTTGAAATCCTAAGCCCTAGTGTAAGGATATTAGGAGGTGGGGCCGTTGGGAGGTGGTTAGGGCCAGATATGGTCATGAGAGTGGAACCCTTCTGAATGGAATGAGTGTTTTTATAAGAATTATGAGAAAATTAGCCCTAGCTAGTTTGCTCAGTGGATAGAGCATTGGCCTGCAAACTGAAAGGTACCAGATTCGATTCTGGTCAAGGGCACATGCCTGGGCTGTGGGCTCAATCCCCAGTGGGGGACTTGAAGGAGGCAGCCAATCCATGATTCTCATGATGGATGTTTCTATGTCTCTCTCCCTCTTCATTACTCTGAAATCAAGAAAAAGATATTAAAAAAAGAATTATGAGAAAGTTGGCTTCATTTATTTGCTTTTACCCATGTAACTATACCCATAAATCAGCTGTCTGCAACCTAGAAGAGGGTTCTGACCAGGGATTGACTATGATGCCACCTTGATCTCAGACTTCTAACTTCCAGAACTGTGAGAAATAAATTTGTCTTGTTTATAAACAACCCAATTTATGACACTTTGTTATAGCACCCTAAAATAACTAAGACCCTACTTCTTGAACCCTTTGATTCCTTCCATAATATTCTTTCAAGACAGTTTGATCATCTCTTTCTCACTTTTTCAAGCATTAAGGAACAGTCTTGTAGCGTATTATGATCAGTTCCAAGTATCCTTGCCAGGTCATTAAAGAAAAGGAAAACTGACAGGTGTATACTTTCTTCTCAGCTTGACATCCTCTCCCTGTTCATCCTGAACCCTAAAAATTCATGTTATTAGGTCCGACATTCTCTTGGTGAAAAACACCTTTATGCCTGAAGTTGTGATAATACTTCCCTCTTGGGCCTTGCTGTTACTTCTCACTAGTTGTTGGTATAGAAGCAATGAGGTCAGGTGGAAGTACATGTTCAGACTGGAAAACACCATCTCCTGGAACGTTTACAAATTCTCCATGCAAGGGAAGTGGTAATAGCCCACTTGTCAATCAGAAAGATCATGGGTATCAGGGGGTTCAAGAACCTCAGACACATCTGCCTTGATGCCTCTCCTCAATATCCCAGAGTCCTTCTCAGGATGTAGGCCTCTACTTCAATGTGGGAGGATTGCTGGCCTTCTTAATTCAGCCTTCTTTTCTTAACTCTGTTACTTTACTTTCACAGTCAAGACCTGGGACTGTTTCTCCTTCACGATCTGCCATTTAGTGACAGAATATAAAGGTCCCTTTAAATGTTGCCAAGGTAACCTGATTTTCACAGTGTGCCCTATGGTGACAAGTAGATTGAGTCTGCAATTTTATTCCTTTAGTGCCTCCATTGCACCTAACTGACACCAAATTACTCCACCTTCCTTGGAAATGTCCTTGCTCCATAGGTCCTCAAAGCTAAAGACACCACATAGCCCTGTCAAGCCCCTCCCAATTTGTCATCCTTGGGTTTTTATTAGCTGTGCTGGCTAAACATGCTGGTGGGATAACAAGCTCCTCTTAACACCAGCAAAAGGGGTGCTTATTGACATCCCTGGGCAAGTGGTCTAATTCTTGAATCTCAATCTGAGGATTGACTTCATGTAGCTTTTTATGTCATCAACTTTCTTAGATAAATTTCCCCTAAAGCAGAATTTGAGACAGGGATTCCAAAATAAACAAGCAGTTTATTTTGAAGGTGATCCCAAGACACACCTGGGGGAGAAAGCAGTTTTAAAATGTCATCAAGCACTTTGCTATTGAGGGTAGCAGGAACTTTACCTTACCAGAGAACTCTTGGAAGGTAGAGTAGACCTGCATCCCAAAAGCATTCCATTGGAGGGGCAAGAGAACTAAAGGATACAAATATTAATTACCACTACACTTTTTCTAAAGGCTGCTTTCGAGGAACATCAATTCCTTGCTACTTCAGGCATCAATGTGGACTTTAGAAAGCAGAGAACGTCCTCAGGCAAAGACAATGAGGTGCTGGCATCTGGAAACTAAGCCAAGGTACTTAGAGCCATTAAGACAAAAGTATCTGGGCAGAAAACAGTGTTGGCTGGAGATGAATAAAATACCACTTTAAATGGAAAGGCAGCATTTTCTAAAAATGTAACTTCATAGACTTTTTTCAAGAATAGTATCATTACATAAGTATATCTATATATCTCTATCTCTATCTATATATCTATCTATATCTCTATCTATATCTAGTAGCAGAAAAAAGTATTGACAATACTCAATACCTGTTCTAATAAATATTCTCAGAAAACTAAGAATGGTAGAAATGATGGGAAATTTCTTCAAACTGTTAAAAGGTGTCAAAAATAAACCTAAAGTTAGCATCATTTAAATTGTGGAAATATTTAATTGTTCTCCTTATTATGGCCAAGACATGTACTCTTACCCTTTATATTGAACATGCATGGCTATTTATTTTTATTACAATAAGGCACTAAAAAGAAAAACAATAATGATTTGAAAGCAAGAAGTACAATTTTCCTATTTAACATGCAATGTAAATATGTACATGGAAAGATCCCAAAAATTTTATAAGAATGAAAACTACTAGTGCTAAAAAGTTATTTTAAAAATGCAATAGGATACAAATTTCATAAGCAAAATTTGATTGTGTTGCTCTGGTCAGTATGGCTCAATTGGTTGAGCCTCATTCCATGCACCGAAAGGTCACCTGTTTGATTCTGGGTCAAGGCATATATCCAGGATGCATGTTTGGTCCTCAGTTCAGATGCATACGGGAAGCAACTGATCAATATTTCTCTTTCATATCTATATTTTTCTCTCTATCCATCTCCCTTTCTCTCTCTCCCAAATCAATAAAACATATATTTTTTTTAAAAAAATTGATTGCATTACTATGCTAACAATGAACTATGTTAAAATCTATATATATAAAAGGCTAATATGCAAAGTGTCCCCTTGGGAGTTTGACCAGAGACCAGGAATTCTATCACTAGCTATGACATGCACTGAACACCAAGGGGGTTTTGCGGAACAAAGGAAGGCCCCAGCCAGCAGCCAGCAGTCAGGGAAGGGAGACCTTGGCCAGCAGCCAGAAGGAAGGCCCCAGTAGGCACCTGGCAGGCCCCAATTGGCCCTGATCGCCGGCCAGGCCTAGGAACCCTCCCTGTGCATGAATTTCATACACTGGGCCTCTAGTTAAACTATAGAAGACTCTGGGGTAAATTTAACAAATGACTTATAAGATCTGTATTCTAAAATCTATGAAATATTCCTGAGAGAAATTAAATAAAACTAAATTTAATGGGAAGATATAACATACTCATGGATGGGAATACTATTTTTGTTCAGATGTCAGTTCTTTTTCAATTGATCTATATATTCAACACAAATTAAATCAAAACCTAAATTTGTATACCAAATATTATAGTTTTGCTAAAAAGTTAGATAAGCAGATCAAGAGATCAGAATGGAGAGGGAAGAAGTATACATATTTGGTAAAATAATGTTTTCTTTTCAATTTTATTGACATATAATGGATAAATACAAATTTAAAATAAAGTGTACAACATGAATATTGGTATATACATATATTGTGAAATAATTCTCCCCATCACCTTAATTAGCACATCCACCACTTCATAAGTTTATCTTTTTAGGGTATTGGCCAAATAATTTTTTAGAAGAATGACAAAGGAGTTCAATGAGAAAAGAATATTTTATTCAAAAAAAGGTGTTGGAACAATAGGATAATTATCTGAAGAAAAGAAACATGATCCACACTGCCCCATATCTAATTTTACTTTGAAATAAATAAATGAGGTCAGATTAAGAGCTAAAACTATGGAGTGTTTTAGATTTAAAAAAATAATAGAATATCGTTTTAACTAGAATAAAAAAAAGAACAAAATAGAACTAATTACAAATGAGAAAGTAAAAAATTGAATTCTATTAAAATCATAGAATATTGCTCATCAAAGATAATTGATAGGAACTGAATAAAAAAGGCAGATACCTTAATACAATTTTCATATTTTACATTTTCCCAATACATAATAATACATGTGAAGTTATGCAATTGAATTTATGGAAGAAAAACTAATAATAAAAACTGTTATATAATTAGTGTTTTAAAGTATAGCATAATTTAATATACTTTTTTATTGAAGCAATGCAGAAAGTTAAACATTAGACAGTCTATCACTGTAATTTATTACATTTGACAAAAGTTTTTTTACCATGCTTGACACAGAGTAAGCACTTCATAAATATTTGTTGATTATATTTAAAATAGAGATTGAACTTATTATCCCTTCAAGATAATGATCTGAGCAATGGAATAAAACTGATACAATTATATAACATAACATTTCACTACAAGAAGCAAGCATGCAATAGTCTATTTTTAGATGGCATTCCAATAGCATTTTATAGATTAACAACAAGGATGTCTATTACTGCCACTGCTAATCTTTGTTTTAGCAGAACTATGTTAGTGCATAAAATAAGAGAAAAGAAGAAAGTTTATAAGGATTATGTATCATAATAAAGACATAGACAAAAAAATTGCTTCCCCATATCCAATATTATCAATTATTAAATTCTAAAAACAAAAATTGAAATAATAATTAGTTTGTTCAACATTATTGTGGTACATCCAGTGCAATATCAGAATGGTGGAACTCCAGGTTACCCTTGCAGACAAAAAAGTAAATTGTCAAAAATTTTATACCATTTGGTACTGGTTATTTCCAACTTAAGGAGTCAGACTATAAAAAAATTAGCTTATCCCAGTCGGCATGGCTGAGTGGCTGAGCATCTATCTATGAACCAGAAGGTCACAGTTCCATTCCCAGTCAGGGCATATGCATGGGTTGCAGGATGGATCCCCAGTGTGGGGCATGCAGGAGGCAACTGGTCAATGATTTGCTCTCATCATTGATGTTTCTATCTCTCCCTCTCCCTTCCTCTCTGAAATAAATACAATTGTATTTAAAAAATTAATAAATAAAAATAAAATCAATACAAATTTATTTTTAAATAAATAAATACATAAAATTAAAGAAAGTGTATATTCCTTGTATTCAGTTTAAACAAATTATTTTTACTCTAGTGCCCTGGTGCATGGGTTCATGCACATTGAAAGAAAATTAATTGGAAGGCACCCAACGAGGTGGAACTGGGCAAGACAGGCCAGACATGCCCTGGAACCAACATCCAGCGGTTCCTCTCTGGCCAGCTGCACCCTGTGTTGCAGCTCAAAGGGTGTCCGTGGAGTGAGCGGGGTCCCTCCTGCAGATGGGGTCCCTCAGCCTAGCCTGTGGGGATTGGGCCAAAACCAGCTCTCTGACATCCCCTGTGGGGTCCCAGATTGCAAGAGGGTGATTCTTGGATGACTCACCCCGGAATCAGGCTCCCTCCTCTCTGGTTGCTGGGTACGTGACCCAAGAACTGCTGCTCCCAAGTCACTGCAGCTCTGCAGCTCTGCAGCTCCTGCGTTAAGTGCCTGCCCCCTGGTAGTCAGTGGGAGTCATTCCTACTGGCCAGTTGGACAGTCAGACTGTCTCTTAGCCATATATATATATATATATATATATATATATATATATATATATATATATATATATAGATTAATTAACCAATTTTATAGAGAACTAGAGACCTGGTGCACAAAATTCTTGCACTTAGGGGTTCCCTCAGCCCAGCCTGTGCCCTCTCACAGTCTGATAGCTCTCGCGGGATGTCTGTCGATTGCTTAGGCCCACGTCCCATGGGGATTGGGCTTAAGCCAGCAGTCGGACATCCTTAGCAATGCAGTGGAGGCAGGAGAGGCTCCCACCATAGCCACTTTGCTCATCAGCCATCAGCCCAACTTCTGGCTGAGCAGTACTCTCCCTGTGGGGAGACCACCAGGGGGCAGCTCCTGCATTGAGCATCTTCCTCCTGGTGGTCAGTGCACATCATAGCGACTGGTCGTCTGCCATCAGGACAAAACCAGCTCCCCTACATCCCCCAAGGGGTCCTAGATTGTGAGAGGGCCCAGGCCAGGCTAAGGGACCCCACTGGTGCACAATCAGGGCTGGGGAGGGATACAGAAGGTTGGCCAGATAAGGAGGAACCATGGGAGGGTTCCAGGGTGTGTCCAGCCCATCTTGTTCAGTCCTTATTGGCCGGACGCCAGCAGCAAGCTAACCTATCAGTTGGAGCATCTGCGCCTTGATGTTCAGTACTTGTCATAGCGATTGGTTGAGTGGCCTTAGCATATCATTAGCACATTATGCTTTGATTGGTTGAATGGCTTTTATTATATAGGATGCTTGTATATAGTACTGGTTTGTTTGTTTAATTAAAAAGTATTTTCATTTTAAAATGGTTTATATACTTGGTACATCTCAAGGCCCTCCACATAAAATTATTTTAAGAGGAAAGTTTCACCAAAGTGAGATGTACTTCTTGCCTATATTTTGTTAATGTAATGATTAAATACTTAAAAAAAAAGACTATCACATAGTTACCTGAAGTTTCTAGGTATAACCAAATGAAATCTATATATATATATATATATATATAAAGCCAGCAACCATAGTGGCCATAACAACCATAACGACTGGTCACTATGACTCCCACTGTAGCCAGTGAACCAGCCAGATCAGGGGGTGGGGCTGGCCAGCTAACCCCTGCCATCCTGCCCATGATTGGACTCTTCCACCCTGATCAAGAGTGGACCAGCTGGCCAAATGTCCCCTCCCTCTCCCCCTGCAAGCCCTGCCCCCAATCAGCCTGCCCCACCACAATAGGCCTGCAGCCCCTCCCCCTGGCAAGCTTGCCTCTAATCACACCCACCAATAAGGGGTGGGGCTGGCTGTCCAATCTCCTGCAGCCCCTCCTCCTGGCCAGCCTCACCCCCAATGAGCCCTCACAACTCTGATTGGCCTGAAGCCCCTCCCCCAGCCCCACCCTAATCAGGGGCAGGGGTGGCCGGCCAACCCCCATGGCTCCTCCCCCAGGCCTCTGGCCCCCAGTTGGCACTCCTCACCCCATTCAGGGGCAGGGCCAGCTGGCCCAACACCCACAGCCTCTCCCATGGCTGACACCACCCCCAATCAGCCTCCAACCCCAATTGGGGGCGGGGCCCGCCAGCCAATCACCTGCAGCCCCTTCCCTAAGCTGGCCTGGCCAAACTCCCACCATCTCTTCCTCCTGATAGGCCTAGCCCAGATATGCCCTGATTGGGGCCAGGCCATCCAGACCCCACCCATGCATGAATTCATGCATTGGGCCTCTAGTATAAAATAATGCACTGATCTACAAAATGAAGAAAAATATAAAGAAACTTGGAGTAATTCTAACAAGAATGTTTCAAAAACGATATAGTAAAAACCAATAAAACTTTAATAAAGGACATTAGGGAAGTCATGTACAATAAAAAAATGATATTGTATTAGTTGATGGCAAAACAAAATATTGTAGAGGTGAACATTCTTTTCAAGTCAAACTATCAATTTTTTGAACCCAAAATAAGATCTCAGTGTTTTAAATATGTTTGAGGTATTTATTTTACATAATAGTGTATATGAAAAATTGATATGTTTTAAAAATAATGAAATTTATATGACTTAGGAGATATCAAAACATACTATAAAATGAGTAATTAAAAATTACTTTGTGTACTACCTTATTAATGAAAGGAACAACAGTATTAGAAATTATTTTATGATAAGGTTGAATTTTTATATAGTAAAATAATAAGTTAGTCAATTATTGCTAAAGCCATCAATTATCCACATGCACTGGATTTACTAAGACAAATAAATGATGGACTTTTAAAGGACATTTAATTTTAAAATAGTGCTCACTATAAAAATATTTTTTTGATAGTCATTTTTCTTTTATTTAGCTAAAATGCTCTTACTATTTATTTGCCTTTGAGTACAGATTCCTCTTTCACTGAATTCCCCTTAATTCCTTACTTATTTTAGGATTTTTACAATCAAATAATTGTTAAATGGTTTTATTTACCATTTAAATACCCTTCTAGTTTCCACAAATACGTAGTTTGGTTGCGTTTTTTCTTATTAATATTACTGTTATGCTCTCCAAAATTTTTAATTACTAAGAAAATGTCTATTCTTTTTGGATGTCATATTGTCTGTGTTTTTCTGAATGGATGTTAACATAACATTTTTCTTAGGATTGCCAAGGATAATTATGTGTGGTTTATTTCAATTTGGCTTTTCATTTGAAGTTTTGGTTTATTTTCTGTGAAATATCTAAGGCTATTAACTTAGCTTGAGTTCTGTAAATTTTTCAAATATATTCTATGAAAAAACTTTCTCTCTTTAAAATAATGACATATTTATTTAGAATAGAAACTGAGCATAAGAAAGAACTGCTTTCTCATCCTACTATCCATTCATTCTTTCTCAATGTCAGATAAAACTGTTTGCAATCATTATTTTTCAAAGAAGGTTTTGCTTGTTGTTTTGATTTTAATGCTATTTTATTTTGTAAATAATGTACATGATTTATAACATATGTATAAGACTAGCTACAACAGCAATGCCATTTATTAACTTGTTGAAAATACCGTAGTGTTATTTAATATACAATGAAGAATTTGAAATTCAAAAATGCAATGTATTAAAATTAAATTAAAATCCATCTCAAGGGCCCAGCTGGTGTTGCTCAGTGGTTGAGCATTGGCTTAGGAACCAGGAGGTCAGGGTTCGATTCTGGTCAGGTCATATACCTGAGTTGCAGACTTGATCCCCAGTGGGGAACATGCAGAAGGCAGCCAATCAGTGATTCTCTCTCATCATTGATGTTTCTATCTCTTTCTCCCTCTCTCTTCCACTCTGAAATCAATAAAAATATATTTTAAAAAATCCACCTCAAGGAACACTGTTTCCAAATATGAAGGATCTAGGCTTGCTAGATGAGACAGTCTTGTTCTTTCTTCTTCTGGTCTTCTATTCTATATCTACCTAATGTTTAAATTCTTCCTTTGCCACCCTGGAATAAAGTAACATATTTCTGTGGACAAATTCCACAGAAATGACATGATGCTGATATTAAATCACACAGAGTACAATAAAAATCCATTTCATATTGTGGAATAAGATTTCATCTGGGATATTACTACCATAATGATAATAATTTGGTTTTGTGTGTGCACATGTGTGCATGTGAACAGGCATATGTATGTGGTTAACAAACTACTTTAAAAAGAATTTGAAGAATTCCAAACACTTTTTAGCATTAAGTACTCTAATTATCGGGATAAATTTAGAGCATTCCAAGATGATGACTTTTAGCCTAGTAATTCATAGAGAAAAGAGCACAAACTCTATTGACTTATTTGCATGGAATTAAATTATGGTTGCGCAGGTCATAACTGACTTTGGACATAAGACATAATTTCTTTGTGCTTCAAATTTCGAACTTATAAAATAAGAAAAAAAATGTATAACATGATGCATCACATAGAGAAGAAGGGCCTTTTAAATGTCAGATTATTTTGCCATTTACTTCCCAGCTTTCACCCCTAACTGGCAAGTGTTAATTGGTTGGTTACAAAACTTAGCTTTACTTATTTTTTCATTTCTATAAATACTCAGGTTCTCCCTGATACTTAAATTACTCAGTAAACAAAAAATCCTTAAACCTACATGATATTTTGTAGCTTCTCTGATAGTATGCACACTAGTAATGTGTTAGTCATCAAGCTTGCAATGTGTCATCCTCAACTGCACAATATAAGGATAATGGGAGGCATTATGAACTTTCTTCTTACATTGGGAGGGAGTGATCATATAATTTGTTTGAGCTCTACACACATGATATTGATAGATCTTGAGTAGAACCCAGCTACCTTCGTTATAGTTCAAATATGTGTACCTGCTAAAGAAGTTTTTGGGACTTCCTGTCTATCCTCTCTGATCTGAGGCCACTCTAGTTATGTGATGGGCTAATTAAGCAGAAGGCTCCTTTTATCAACATCACATCCCTAGCATTTGAGACATTGTGGAAAACATGGAGAATAATACCATCTCTGAATTATACATCATGGTCTGGAATAATAGAAGTTAAATGATTTGTCAAAGATCACACGCCAGAATCAGGTGGAAAACTCCTGCCTGCTTATTACAGCTTTCTTCTTCCATATCACACTAAAGGGTTTTCATTCTTTTTATGCTCTTATATTATGTGCACCAGGACATATATTGGCACTAAATGGATCTTCTCAGATTATGGAAAAGTTGATTTGTCTCAACTTTGGTTTCATTTATGGCTCAGCTACATTAGTTGAAAATATCATGGACACTAAAATTCTCTTTCTCCTCTTTATAACACATTTTATATCATGTACATTTTATACAAAAACATAAAGCAAGTACTCAGTAAATGGATGGCCACTCAATGTTGAAATGAGCTGCCTATATAATAAAGAGCTAATATGCTAATTAGATAGAACAGCAGAACAACCGTCTGGACGAAGCCTGGGCTGCGAGGGCTGAGGCAGACGGGGCTGTGAGGGCCAAACCCCTTGCACAAATTCCATGCATCGGGCCTCCAGTTCTTATATAAAAACCAAATACTACCCAATTTCCCCAAAATATCTCCATGTGCTAGAAGTAGTTGTATTGACTACAGCTCCTACCAAATGGGCCAGTGGCAAGAATTTGGAAATTTTTGTTATATAGGGAGTGTTTCAATATTTGTTGTAATGTATTTACACACAGCAATGCACTTGTAGGATATTACTAGCTTTAGGCTTTCTCCAAACATAAACCAACTAAATTCTCAAATTCCCACAGCAATTTTTAAGCAGAAAGGGAGAAGGCAGACCTGAAGCCAAATGTAGTGAGCCAATACTAGGTGAAATCAGAAATGATTATGGTAGGGGTCAAACACAATTTAAAAGTTGTGGCACCATATGCTGACTACTTTTGCTTTGATAAGCTGGGGTGGAGGGCAAACACCACAGGAGTGGAAAAGAGTACTGTTGTTATGATGTTCTCCAAACTCAGAGAAAGGAAATCATTCCATAGCAATCTAAACGATAAGAATACAAACATTTATTAATCACTTATTATGGGCCTTTTTTTGAGCTAAATGTTTGAGATGTATATATTATTTAATCTTAGGATGAAGTCTCTTGGTTAGTAATATTAATTTCCCCATTCTTGCCCAAGATAATACAACTATAAATGAATAGATCTGGGACTAAAATACATTTATAAATTTATAGCTATTAGTTAATACAATCTAGTGACTTTCATATAAAATCCTAGTAATAATTACTTGCTGATCCAAATATAGGACGTTAATAAACTATATATATAATAAAAAAACATGAAGAATAATACTTATTATTGGCAACTTGAAACTTGTCGACATTTTGAGACTCTTAAAGTGACACAGTTTGTCATAATTTAACTGTTTTCTTTCCCCTTAGATCTTAGGAAACTCATTAACACATTTATGTATGGTAATAATCTGAATATAAAATAACCTATTATTATATGTTTATATAATCTAATAAGTGTGTTTAAAATAATTTTAATTACTTAAAACTATTCGACATTTTTCTGACTTTGTTAATGTGGTTTTATTACATTTTTAAGAGCTTATAAATAGCAAATTTAAAGAGATAGAAATTAAGTTGAGTAACTTCTACAAATATATAATCCATTGGGAAACAGTTGTTAGTTCCACTGAGGCATTAGAAGTTCTGGTGGGATCTCAGGACTTTTAAAAAAAATATTTGAGTTTTAATGGATTTGGCAGGTCAATAACATTTGTTTCCCTCTAAATCTTGTGCTCTTTGACTTTTTATTGTGTGCTGCAGCACACACGCTTTTCACATAGAGGGCAGCTTCATCCCTCTGAATTGCAGATCCTCTGCCACTTGTACAACCTTTCTCCAGACAGACAAATCTGAGCAGAGTCCAAAACATTATAATAACATTTGTCTCCAATGTTGATGAGGGCCAACACATATTAATTTGTCATTTGCCGCATATTTATCAACCAGATTGCAGACTATTTCCAGACTGAGGCAGTTAAAAGCCTTTATTAAAAATGATGCCTTTGAAATCTAATTTATTTCAGCATGCACATATTTTTATTTAATATTATTTTATGTCTTGCAAGCTAACAATGTTTCAAAAGCGTCCAACAGGAATGTTGGACTTTACAAATCTATTATTTTTATTAATTTGTTTGGATACAACATTATATTATATCCTTGTTTTGCTGTTTCAATCCTGAATATTTTAAAGGAAACTGTGAGTGGTACTGGTACACAGCTGCTGGTAGTTACCATGACAATCAGAATTTTAAGGAATTATGCCTAAGACCTTTATAGTGGGATATTATCAGGGAAATAAGATGCACAAATGAATCAAGGTAAGTAAAATAACTGTTTGAACAGAGCTTTTCACATTCCACACAAAGATGCAAAAGGTAAAATGTAAAGTTTTTGTTTACATATGTGTCTATGCTAATACCTGTAATAATATCAGTTACAGGGTTGTTAAAAAAGATATAAAGCATTTTGATAATATTACATGTGAGCTGCAAAACATAATGGAGACTCAATCTGTACATGCACCTTAGAATCTATTTGTAGGGAAATCTTTATTTAAAAACTATGTATATAAAAGAAAAAACTCATATTAAAAATTTAAAGAAATATATGCTTCAAAAATTTTTACAAACTAAATTAAAGCATCCTTGTAGGCAGGCAAAGCATGAGACCCACATATATTTATTGTTACATGAATAACTTTTAACACTGGTTTTCCATTCCCTCAATATAAAGTTTTATCCCTAAGTTTTAAATATAGCTTAAAATAAAGCTCCGTTTTAAGTATAATATTTATTGAACCTTTTTAACTTTAAGGCATGGATCCAGATTATATATGGGATATAGGATTAGAGATATTGTCTTTCCCTACAATGAATTTAAAATATAGTAAGGAAATAATATAAAAATAAATAGCTATGGTGATATAAACATTCCAAATAGATGGCACAAATAATAAGAATGATAAGAATTCATATGAATTTAGCATGCTAGAATCTTCATAGTAAAAGTCAGAAACAATATAATGCATTTCCACTTCACATGTCAAGAACGGATCTTAACTCCTGATTCTGCTACTTATTTTGTCATTTACAATTTTCTTCTCTGTAAGCTTCATTTATTTATCCAGAGAGCAATTGTATTAGTTTTCTAGAGCTGCCATATAAAAGTACCACAGACTACATAGCTTAAATAATAGAAATTAATTTTTTTCACAATTCTGGAGGCTAAACGTCCAAGATTAAAATATCAGTAGGGTTTTCCTTTCTGAGAGTTTTCTCCTTGTCTTGAAGACGGTATTTTCTCTCACTGTGTCTTCACATGGTCTTTCCTCTGTGTGTGTCTGTTTTCAAATATTCTCTTCTTATAAGGACACTGGTAGTATTGAATTAGAATTCTCCCCAAGGATCTAATTTAACTTAAATATCTCTTAAAAGCCCCTATCTCTGAATATACTCATTTCCGGGTGTACGGGGGATTAGGGTTTAAACATATGAACTTTTAGGGGACATAATTCAGCCAAATACAGCAACTTATAATACCCAGGTCATGTGACTATTATATTAAAATATGAGATTGTCTGTTAAAGTACATTGCAAACTGAAAATGATTAATGCTGATTAAATGGTGCATTAGGCAAGGTCTATAATACCAATTGATAGCAAATAAATCTCAGGTGCTTAAGACAGTAAAAGTGTAAACTCATGAAAAAATCCAATATGGATGTTCACGGACGATGTGGTTAGTTGAGAACCATGGCTGTTTCTATCATTTGCTAGAGTTTTGGTGGCCTTCATTGGAATCTGTGAATCCAGCCAAGAGATGTAGGAAGAGAGAATAGGAAAAGCCTAAGAAATAAATTCCTGGAATTAGGCCTGGAAATGGCAGCTCCTACTTCCAAGTACCTTTCATAGGTGAGGGCTAGTCAAATGTTCCTAACAAGGTACAAGGAGGCTGCATAATAAATTTTAGTGGTGAACTAAGGAAGGGAAAACACATATATTATCTATGCCAGTAAAAAATCATTAAAAAAAATGGCAAGTTAGACAGCCTTGTTCATAAAAACTATTAGTGTATTTACTTTAATTGGACTTTGAAAGATAAGTGGGAATCAAAGATATAAAAATGAAGAAGATATTGCATTTGAGTTAAATAGAATGGTATGGTCAATGAATGGCAAATATAGGGCATTGTAAATGGAGGAAATCCAATGAAGAGGTGATAAACCTAAGACCAGGGGCCCTGACTTTACATTCTGAATCTCTTGTAGTTTAGCTGTGAAGTGATTCCTGTTATGTAATGTCTCTGAACTTCAATTTCTTCTATAGTAAATTCTCTATAATAACAATTTATAGGTACAATTGTACCATACCTTATAGGTAGTTACGTGAGAATTAAAATATTAATTATAACTTGAGTAATTTGCATATTTTGTATTATAAGAACTTAAGATTCAATAATATAACGGACATTAAATAGCATCCATGGGTATAGCTCAAACTAATGTTTTTGTTTATTTGTTTTCATTGTTATTTGTCTTCATGTCTTTCTATTTCTTAATTTGGCCCAAATTAATATTTGTATAAACTAAAGAAGTTATAATGAAAACTTTAAAGATGAAGGTGGAAAATTATCTTAGAAGACCTTGTTAGCTATTAAGGAAACTACTAGTGGTTTGGCA
The DNA here is from genome assembly GCF_964212035.1 of Myotis nattereri. Classification (NCBI taxonomy): domain Eukaryota; kingdom Metazoa; phylum Chordata; class Mammalia; order Chiroptera; family Vespertilionidae; genus Myotis; species Myotis nattereri. Next base: position 36,249,823 of record NC_138076.1, on the reverse strand, counting down.
ATAGTACTTGATTGGATTTTCTGTTTTCAATAACTTTGGTAGTTTACAGCTTAGAACTGCAAGGGCAATTTTAGTTTATGCAAAATGATTTTCTAAGAAATGTGTGGTTATTCTGAGAGGAAAAACAAAACAATACTCTTTCTTAGCTACACTTTCCTGCCTCATCTCACTGGGAACCCACTTCACTACTTACAAAACTGATTTAAGAGGTCAGTTTAGCCCTAGGCTAAACTGGCAATCCAACAGATTTAATTGGAAAAAAAATCAAGCTCAAGTTTAGTCTTTTTGCCTAAGGAAATTTTTGAATTTAACTATGATCACTTCTTGTCATTAGAGATAACTCTTATAGACTAGATCGTTAAGCAAAAGGCCATGTAGAAAGTAACAAATACACAACGATGAAAAAGAAGGAACTCTTACCCTTTGTGACAGCATGGATGGACCTGGAGATTATTATGCAAAGCGAAATAAGCCAGGCAGAGAAAGACAAATACCATATCATCTAACCTATACCTAGAATCTAAAGAACAAAATAAGCTGAAGTACAAAACCAGAGGCATGAATACATGAAATAGACTGACAGATCTCATAGGGGACAGAGATGGGTAGGACCATTAAAAAGAAAAGGAAGAGACTAGCCAAAGAACATATACGCATGGGCACAGACAATATTGCAGTGAAGGCCAGGGGAGGATGGAGAGGGCAGGGTGGAGGTAGGCAAAGGGAGGGATGGGGGACATCTATAATAGTGTCAACAATAAAAATGCAAATAAAATAAATATTGCACAGCAGTGTATTATTTGCCTAGACACTTATCAGAGAAGCAGTCAAGACATTGACACCATTCTAAAATATATTTTATTGATTTTTTACAGAGAGGAAGGGAGAGAGATAGAGAGTTAGAAACATCGATGAGAGAGAAACATCAATCAGCTGCCTCCTGCACATCTCCTACTGGGGATGTGCCCACAACCCAGGTACATGCCCTTGACCGGAATCGAACCTGGGACCTTTCAGTCCGCAGGCCGAGGCTCTATCCACTGAGCCAAACCAGTTTCGGCAACACCATTCTAATTCAAAATATCACCATTATGATTATATTCAGAACTAGAGGCCCGGTGCACAAAAATTTGTGCACTCGGGGGGGTCCTCAGCCCAGCCTGTGCTCTCTCGTAGTCTGGGACCCCTTGGGTGATGTCCACCTGCTGGCTTAGGCCCGCTCCCCGGGAGACCGGGCCTAAGCTGGCAGTCAGACATCCCTCTGGCAGCCCAGGATCCCTCAGGGGATGTCCACTTGCCAGTAGGGACCAGGTCTAAGCTGCAGTCGGATATCCTTAGCGCTGCTGAGGAGGTGGGAGAGGCTCCCACCATCACTGCTGTGCTGGTAGCCGTCAGCCTGGCTTGTGGCTGAGCAGAGCTCTCCCTGTGGGAGTGCACTGACCACCAGGGGGCAACTCCTGCATTGAGCTTCTGCCCCCTGGTGGTCAGTGTGTGTCATAGTGACCAGTCATTCCCAGTCATTCTGCTGTTAGGGTCAATTTGCATATTACCCTTTTATTATATGCCTGATGCATGGGTGGGGGCTGGCTGGTTTTCCCTGAAGGGTGTCCCTGATCAGGGTGGGGGTTCCGCAGGGGTGCCTGGCCAGCCTGGATGAGTGGCTGATGGCTGTTTGCAGGCTGGCCACAGCCCCTTTAGGGTAGGGGTCCCCGTTGGGGTTCCTGGCCCGCCTGGGTGAGGGGCTGATGGCTGTTTGCAGGCTGGCCAAGCCCCCCAGCGGGGACCCTCACCCCATGAGGGTGTGGCCATCCTGGGTGAGGGGCTGATGGCTGTTTTCAGGCTGGCCACAGCCCCCTGCCACCCAAGCTTCCAGTGGAGGCTGGCTGGAAGCAGGTATCTGGGATTTATTTAGCTTCTATAATTGAAACTTCATTGCCTTTTTTGGAGGCCACAGCAGGCCAGGGCAGGCAGGAAGCTTGGCTTCCTCCATTGCCAGGGCAACCAAGCCTCCTGCTTCTTCCAGCTCTGTGGCTGCTGGCTGCCATCTTGGTTGGGTTAATTTGCATATAGTCATTCTGATTGGCTGGTGGTTGTGACTTGGGGCATAGAAAAGTTACGGACAATTTGCATGTTTCTCTTTTATTAGATTAGGTTGGAGAGGCAGTCAGAGTGGTCCTAGAGCACAGCTGATATATGCTCCCAAATCCCATGACCCAAGTATATTGCTCTGTGGTTGCACACCAGCTGGGGTTTCCTCTGGGAACTGCCCAACATAATGTCTATAAAGAGAGTATTATAGTTAGTTCTCAATCATTTAAGGTCCACACTTCTGAAAATCTCATTAAGCAAGGATGATATATCTAGAGGTCATGTAATTCAATAAAACACAATATATTACATACAGAAATATTTTAAAACAAACTTGCATAAGTTTCCAGAATTTATATTACAGTGTGAAATATTGTAATTTAGATAATTTTACTTAATACATTGAAAGCATCTACATCATTAACTAAGCTTTATGAGTTTTATGGGTCCTGAATGTAACTGTACATTTTAATATTATAATTACTGTTTTATTCTTTCTGTATTAGCAGTGATAGGAAACAGTGAAATCAAGTAAACCAAGTTAAAAAACTTGAAAGATCATAATAATAAAAACTTGATTCATTTATCTTGGATATAAAGTGTTGACTTAATTTTATTCTCAACTAGTTGTCATATATATATAAATTTAGTACTACTTACATTGTAAGATTGTAAGAAATATCAGAAGGCAAAAAAATACTTAAACCACATTAAACCATATAAAATGAAGTCTTTTACATTGTATTCTTTTGTCATTACAGTCAAAACATATATTTTTTAAAGTCTATTTTTGTCTTGCCTTGTGGGAAACAGTGCAAAATACATTATGAAGTTGAAGCTTATTAAGCAAAACCTAGTAAAATTGGCAGATGGATACTTTATCCTGAATGCTGACTTAGCTTCCTTTTATGGCTCAGGGGAAACTATTTTTAGGGCGAATAAGTGTATGTGTTTCAAATTCATTCATTTAGGAAATACTTACTGAATGGCTAGTACATGCCTTACTTACCTTCCTCAAGGCATTAGAAATATAACAAACAAAACTCTTTCATGGAACTTAGTTTCTAGTCACATCAGAGTGCAAATAAACATATCTATATATATAAAAGCCTAAGTGACTCTTACGACCAGTTTACTGAACAACCGGTAGACCAGTCACTATGACACACACTGACCACCAGGGGGAAGATGCTCAATGCAGTTCAGTGTGTTCCCAAAGCCAACTTCCCATGGCCAGCCAACCTCCAGCAGTCCCTCCCCCCGCCCCCCAGCTGGCCCCAATTGGTACTGGGCAAGAGGGCCCCAATCGCCGCCCAGGCCAAGGAACCCCACCCATGCACGAATTCATGCACCAGCCCTCTAGTACATTTATAATATGCCAGCCATGTTAAGCAAGCTTCCACTAAAATCTGTTCTTTTATTTTCAAATGTACCTTGGATAGGGTCTCTTTTCAGTGATTATTTCTCACTAATGCAAGGTGAGCATAAATTATGCATAGCCACTTCTTCTCAAGGTTTATGAGGTGCCTCTCTCTTCTCTCCTCACTTTATCAACTGCTCTCTGTGGCCACAACAAAGCCTTAAAATACAGCAAACTGCAAATGAGATGAGTCTCTAATTCTGAAAACAACTACCCAGTGACCAGGAACATTTTAGAACAATATGTGAAAATGAAATAAGGTTATTATGCTTGAGCCATTACATACTGGGTGACCTATTTTTACTGCAATTCAACTTATGTTAACTACTATATATAGAGAAATACGATAATGCAAGGAAAGAAGGGATGCCTAGATTGGGGTCTGGAGGAATTTAAGGTGGTTAGGTAAGCTTTTCTGTTAAAATGACTTTGATGCATAAAATAAAGTGCCCTGACTAAGGCCATTAACCTCCCCTTATCAATAGGTACCACTTGCTCCCCTTCTTCACCAAGAACTACTCAGGCATGTCTCTAACTCTCCTCTATCAACACAATTTTATGCCCTTCCTAGGTTATCTTTTTTGTTGGCATACACTCATGCTATTATTTTACTTAACTTAAAATCCCATTGTTGCCCTCAAGATACCTCCGCATTACTCTTTTTGAGAAAACTCCTAGAAAAGTTGTCCATGTTCATTGTCTCTTCCCATCCTTCTGAGGATGCTCTGTAATCAAGGTTTTGATGCCAATCTACTGAAACTGCTATGTCAAGTTCTCTGAAGACCACACAATCCTGTGGCCATTCCTTGAGACTCACCCTAGTGTCTGTTAAAGGCATTTGCAACAACAGACAATATAAATGCTATATTTGTATAATCAATTAGAACACCCTCGGCTATGGTTCTAAATTACTCCATATAAAAATATCGTTTCAGTCCATTGTGTTGAATTTAATTTACCAAGATATCCTGAATATATAATAAATATTTTGACTTTACTCTCTTATTTTTTGTAAAACATTTTCCAACTTAAAGGCAACAATGATAGTCAGGACCAACATAGAAAACTACAAGCTTAAAAAAATTTGCAAAAAGATGAGTGATTGAAAAAAAAGTATCCCTTTCTACAAATTTTGCTTCAAAAACAGACTTTCATCAAAATTGGTATGTGTGTCCTTATATAATTTTAAGCCTATTCTATTCAGCCCTATATCATACAGGATGTCCAATCATTCAAGAATGAAACAAGTCACTTTTCTACTGATCACTTGTGATTTCTAATAATGGTGGTCCTTCCTTTCTTCATTCTAATGATTCTTTATGGGAGAACCACAAAGTAACTTCCTGAAATAGTCAGGTTACATTCTGAAGTCACGTTTGTTTGTTCTTGCAGTGAACACTAAACATTCTGTACACATGTTTGAAGATGAAGGGAGTTCTGTCTTTTTCTTTTATGCATTATATGTCTTAAAACTGATGACTCAAAGCTAAACTGCTCCAAAGTGAATTAGTTGGTGCAAAATTTGTTTTTACATATACACATATCCTATCTAATAAAAGAGAAACATGGTAATTGGCGTACGACCACTATCCTTCACATTGGCTAATCAGCGAGATATGCAAATTAACTGCCAGCCAAGATGGCGGCTGGCAGCCAGGCAGCTTGAAACTAACATGAGGCTTGCTTACTTCAGTGACGGAGGACTACAACGTTTCCCACCTGCCTTGCCGGCCTCTGAGCCTGCAGTCTGAAACATTGTAACAAATATAGAAGATAAACAAAACCCCAGAAACCAACTTTCAGTGAGCCGGGATCTCAGAGCTGGAGTTGATACAATGCCTCGATTACAGAACCCAGCAGAGGCATCAGAGCTGGAGCCAGAGCTAAAGCTGGCCCAGAATTAAAAAAAAAAAAAAAAGAGCAGTTGGGAGCTTCAGTCACCCGCGAGCCTGAAAACAGGCCTCAGCCCCTCACCCAGACTGGCCAGGCACCCCAGTGGGGACCCCCACCCTGGTCCAGGACACCCTTCAGGGCAAACCAGCCAGCCCCACCCATGCACCAGGCCTCTATCCTATATAGTAAAAGGGTAATATGCCTCCCAGCACCAGGATCAGCGGAGCCGCGAGGGCTCCCAGCACCGGGATCAGCGTGACAGGGGGCAGCGCCCAAACCCCCTGATTGCCCTGTGGCTCTGTGTGTGACAGGGTGCAGCGCCCCAATCCCCTGATCCCCCTGTGGCTCTGTGTGTGACAGGTTGCGGCACCCCAACCCCCCCCCCCCGCCCCCCGCCACAGGCCCTGCTTTGTGTGTGATGGGATAGAGCCATAACCTCCCCATTGGCCCTGCCCTGAGTATGAGAGTGGTGGCACCCCAACCCCCTGATTGGCCCTGCTCTGTGGGTGACAGGAGGCAGTGCGCCAACTCCCCTATCGGCCCTACTCTGTGCGTGACAGGGGGGAGCTCCTCAACCCCCTGATGGGCCCTGCTCTGAGCCCGACCAGGGGCTGCACCTAGGGATTGGGCCTGCCCTCTGCCACCCGGGAGCAGGCCTAAACCAGCAGGTCGTTATCTCCCAAGGGGTCCCAGACTGTGAGAGGGCACAGGCCGGGCTGAGGGACCCCCCTTCCCACCCGAGTGCACAAATTTTTGTGCACCAGGCCTCTAGTGTTTATATAAAAGTTAGTAAAATGCTACATCTATGGAATGTCTTCAAACACTCTTCATAAGATATTTCACAGCAGTAAGTATATTTGTATGTAAGTAAGCCTGACATTTAACAAGCTTCTATTCTGTTTTTAATTCTTTTTGATCTAGAGGTCCACAAAGAGATGAGACAACCAACCTAAATGGATTTCACTGTCAAATCAAAATGAGTTGTGTCTGAAATTTTGTTGTGTCTGAGGCAATTTAAATCCCTCCTGGACATCCTACATTTCTCTGGTTTTATCAAAAAAGCAACATAGCAAAAAGGTTAGAACATTTTCACTCAATCAGACTGTAGTAGTGAAAAAGAGAGTAAAAAGACTTCATCCTTGAGGGGCCGTGTTTTATTGCTCTGTGGGCCCTATAGCCTTTTGCGAAGGCTGGGGGAGGGCATCTCTGAACCCAAGGGGCTACCAGTTTGACTTCAGTAGCCACCCAAACATTTAGTCTGAAAAGGAGGTCAGGTGGCCCCTGAGGAATTATAAAAGGAAAGCATGTAAGACTTGAAATGAGAAAATCCTGGGGAATAAATAAAAAAGCATGTGTTCTCAAGGGCAAGCACTCCAAGCGATGCCACCTCAGCAGAAATCTGTTAACTAGGCCAGGCAGAGAATAGTCTTCCTAGTTTAAATGTCTTGCAAATATCTTCCCTATCTCTTCCCTAGCCTTAAATTCTGCTGTATATTTAAACATGCAGAAAAAAAAGTATAAATTTGGGAAACAGACTCAGATTCAGCAAGTTTTATATTACATATTCATAGAGCCTTTGGCTGCAATCCCCTCCACTGGTAAATATTTAATCCTCATGTTGATGTTAACAGGCAATTGATGTTTTTATTTTCAATTTGATAATTTATCATATTTTCAGTGTAATTTAGACTATGGTAATACTATATATAACTCTATTAATACACAGCTTTGAAATAATATTTTACCTTTTGTAGTCAGATTTTGCAAGAATTGCTGGCTAACTATTCTATTTTTATTTTTATTTTCTTAGATTTATGGACATATTATATGTCAGTTGTTGGAAAACAGCTCACCAAACTTGACCTCTCCTTAAGGCCTTGTGCTAATTAATAAAAAAATAGAATGCAGTTTCTCCAGCTAATGACATTGTCAACAGTAGCTCTTTTCAAGATGGAAAAATATTTTAAAAAGTGCATCTTAATGATAATGTTTTTCAGTCTGATTTCTCCTTCAACTAGTATGGTGAGGCTCGGTAGATAAACACCATGGGTTCATAGCCATGAAAGATAATAATTCACATTTATTGAGCAATTGTTAATGCCAGGCCCTATATGAAACACTTTATAAATGAATCATATAATTAAGTTATCACACTGCTGATGTAGGTGTTATCACTATTTTTCTTTAATAGACAAACAGATGTAATATTAGAAAGGCTAACAAACTTGTTCAAAGCAATACATTTAGTAGGTGGCAGAGCCAGAATTTAAACCCAGTATCTGGACTCTGGAGTTTATGCTCTGACTCAGAAAACAGCACTTAGTAAGCCATTCATAAATGCTAATTTCTACCTACTCACATAGATTTTAAAGTGATTTTTAAAACAATGTGTTTTCTTTTTTCTTTAAAGCTTCTTTTTAAAGAAATAAAATGTTACAGGTAGAGTTCCAGTTCTATTTGTTTGTTTATCTGGACATATTTGTCTCCAATTCAGAGTCCATTATGTTAAGATGGTACAATTTTTCAAGGCCAATTTATTATTTTGTTTAGATGTATATTACTATTTAAAGTACTTTATGAAATGTATATATTCTTTACTTTGCTTCCTTCACTTATTATTACATTCTCAAGGTTTAAGCAACTTGTTCTATTTAATTATAAAAACATATCAAAATTTATCCATTCCTCTATTATTATAAAACTAGAGGCCTGGTGCATGAAATTTGTGCACTGGAGGGGGGGGGGGTTGTGGGATAGGGCCTAACCTGGCAGTCAGACATCCCTCTCAAAATCCGGGACTGCTGGCTCCCAACCTCTTGCCTGCCTGATTGCCCCTAACTGCTTCTGCCTGCCAGCCTGATCACCCCCTAACCAATCCCCTGCCAGCCTGATCAACTCTTAACTGTCCTTCCCTGCTGTCCCAGTCACCCCAACTGCCTTCCCCTGCAGGCCTAGTTGCTCCCAACTGCCCTCCCCTGCCAGCCTGGTCACCCCTAACTGCCCTCCCCTGCCTGCCACCTTGTGGTGGCCATCTTATACCCACATGGGGGTGGCCATCTTGTGCTAGGGTGTGATGATCAATTTGCATATTGCTTTTTTATTATATAGCATTAGGTTGTTTCTGTATTTTACTATGGCAACTGATTCTCAAATGAGCCTGCATGTGACTTTAAGAACACATAAGAGTATTATAAGTTCTAGAGATCTGCTGTATAACACAGTGCCTACATTTAACAATATTGTATTGTTTACATAAAACTTTGTTAAGAATAGATTTCATGTCAAGTGTTTTTACCACATAAAGGAGGGGGAGGACATTTTGAAAGGTAATGGATGTTTATTACCTTGCCTTTAGTGGTGGGTTTTCTGGGTGTATACATGTGTTTCAAGTCATCAAATTTTATATATTAAATGTGTGTGGTTTTCTGTGTATCTTTTATACTTAAAGCTTTTACATGCAAGTTTTAGGCAAAGGGTGTAGGTTGTCGCTCAATAGATCCTTCTTTCAGGAACATTCTCTAGAGTAGACAGGTGAGAGTATATTTGGTATGTCAAACAGTATGTGTATTTCCCAGTTTACCAGGTATCACCTGATTGTTCTCCCAAGTGTTACGTAAAGGGCATCTTTGAATTGCCTTTTTGTCATACCATCACCATCATTTTATATGCCAGGTTGCTTGCTTTTAAAAAACTGTTAGTATAAATGTGTGACATGTTATATAACCAGAGTTTTAATTTACACCTTTCTAATCACTATGAAAGTTGAGGCTTTCTTTTATTAGTTATTACAAATTCATCTTCCATGATTTTATTTATTTATTTGAGTTAAGATCTGAAGGGAGAAAAGAGAACATGTTGGGTGAATAGTTCACTCTGTGGGCAGTGAGTTCAGGGGCAGGGTTGAAATCAGAGAAATTAATGTGTCATCATCAGCACAGAAATGGTGTTTACTCCAATATAATGATATCATACAAAGAATGCAGAGTGGGGATAAAAGGCCCATGGATTGATCCTTGGTACTTGAATATTTAGAAATCTCAGAATATGAGGGAAAACCACTAAAGAGACTGAAAAACAAACTAGAGTAAAAAAAAAATGAGGAGACTGGTCTTTAAGAAGGCAAGCAAGTGATTTAAGGATGAAGGAGCAGTCTTCTGAATAAAACACTGCTGAGAGGGTAAGAAAAGTGAGGAGCAAAAATGGACCACTGTAGCTAAGAGATCTCAATGAGGATCATTGAGCTAAAACTGGAATATGAAATTGATGAGTACAATTTTCTTTTCAATCAGGCAAAATTTATGCACACGTTTTGATTGACTATGCCTTACCTGTTTCTTCAGCTTCTGGTAGCTTGGTCTTAGATAACTCACAGATGCCACCAATCACCATGGTCACAGTCTCCTGGCTCATTAACCAGAGGTCAAGTCCACAGGTCTTCTACCAGTTTAAACACCATATGTAGGAAAGGTTGCTTTCAGCCGTGTTATAGAATAAGCCAAGCAGCCCGGATCATACCTAAAGAGATGCGCACGGTGACCCTGACTCCAGCCATTACTTTGGGATTCAGACAAAATCCCGCATTTCAAAGACTGGGGAGATCCGATTTCCCAGTGGCGTCCCAAAGGACCAAGTGACATAAAACAAAAGCATGGTGGAATTAATGCTCCATGAGAACAATCTTGGCCAAAGAGGAAAAAGGATATATAAGGGAAATAAACCGCAATAAGCCCCTCCCCCATCCTCCTTCTAATGAGTGCTTATCAGACATGGTGTTTCTTTTTGTCCTGCTAGAGGTATTCTATGCAACCACACAATCAGTTATGTCTCCTGCTTGATAATATATAATTTTATATTTCCCTTTGTTTCATTTGTGTTTTCCCCTCCTACCTGGCCAGAGATTGTACCTCCTAAAGAAGCACTAGCCCTTAAGCTTCTCCTTAGGTTCCCTTTTCCAGCAGGCTCTGCCATCTTTCAAAGAGAACAGAGAAATGGATTATGAGCTTGACAGTGATGTGGGGTCAAGGCATTTTTTTTATTTGTGTGTTATAATAGTGAAGGATATTACATCATCTTTGTAGTCTCATGTAATGATTCAACAGATACATGAGAAACTTCATTTGCAGAAGCAACTTTTTAAAGTATGTGTGAAAGTATGCAGGCTTAGCCCAAGATAAGAGCAGAGATTCATGGAAAGTCCAAATACTAGTATGTGCGTATACAACTGGAAGGTGGTATGGCTGGGGCAGGGTTGTAAGAGTTCTTTTCTGATTTGTCCATAATCATATTTGATAGTTCTAATCTCCCCAAATGGAATTCGCTTACATCAGATTCCTATTACTCACATATAATCTAAAAATAGTTCCCTTTCCAAGAGAAAGTTTATGGAGAGAAGTTTTAAACATTCTTCAGGTATGACACAAACATTGGAACACCACTTGTGAATCTGCCTTATTTCCAATATTTTTATGGGTTTCATACATGTCTCCCTTATCAACCTGTCACTATTAACTTTGTAAAATGAGGAACACTTATACTATTGTGAAAGAATGGTATGTTCTGCCTGGAAAGTGTGACTGAATGGTTGAGAGTCGACCTACAAACCAGGAGGTCACCATTCCACTCCTGGTTGGGACACATGCCGGGGTTGCAGGTTTGATCCTCAGTGGGAGGTATGCAGGAGGCAGCCAATCAATGATTCTCTCTCATCACTGATGTTTCTATCTCTCTCCTCCTCTCCCTTTCACTCTCTGAAGTCAATAAAAACATGTATTTTTTAAAATAATGGTATATTCTGATATATATTGTTAATAGCTTAAAATAACTGATTATTTTCTTTTTAAGTGTGTTTCCCCCCACTCTCCCCTGTAACTATGTTTAAGCTAATAGTCCACCTTTGGTCTTTTATGACTATTTAGGGTTAATAATCAGATTTTTTTCTGAGGCAGAATCATAAGTATTATAATGTTGAATGAGTATTTTTATTATGTATCATGTATTAAAGTACTAACAATAATTATTTTCAAAATACTTTTCCTGTCATATGTATTTTTCAAATGAACCTATAAATGTCAATGAGAAATCTGAGAGAAGGATGCAGAAGTCCAGAGATAAGAATAATTATGTTCAGTTGCTTCTGGATATATAGGAGTCCTCATTTCTCTATGTCAACAGCACTGGCATAACCTTGCTTAATGAATGGCTGAAGATACAAAGACAGTATATTCTTGCAACATCAGCCCTCTGCTGACATACCTTATCACTGCAATTTGTCTCACCTTTCCTTGTGTGTACTATCTTTCTGAAGTTTTATCTAGTCAACTGCCATAAGCTGCTGTTCTCAAAACACATTTTTCAAATCTAATGAGAAAGGTGATTTTGGAAAAGAAAGTTAATGGTCTCTGGTGCTATCAGCTTCCCTCCCTCGAATCTGCACAGCTGTAGCATCAATTGTCTTGAGATAGATGTAGCTGATCTCATGTTTACTTGAGAAACTTTGGGAGTGAGTTCAAAGTGTGACACAGTCCTGGAGAGGAACGGGAAAAAAAAATAATCATTTGGAAATCTGGAGAGGATGAAAAAGTAAACTCATAACTGAATGGATAGAGTAATGTACACTTAGCTACTAAATGTGGAGGGCAGTGATCTTTAATGTCCATTTGCTCACAGGAAGAAAATGTGTGGGGGGGAACTGACTGGGAGGAAATTGTAAATCCCCTTGCTATGAATGCAGCGCATGCATGGACAGACAAATGGACAAGCACGTACGTTCTAACTCACTCATCTCTGCCTCATCCCTTACTAGGAGGCAGGAGAGAGGGTTTAAAAACAGCTGATGGGCATTAGTCCCTCTTGCAGTGCCTCTTTGGTGAGGTCTCTGAGGTAAAGTGCTAGTTTTAAGCAGACACAGAAAAGCATACATATATCTCTTCTGTAGAAAAATCATTAATAAAATGATTTTCCCAAAACAGACATTTGGACACTTCACTTATTTTCAGAAGCAATCACTTTATCAAGTACTTTTCAGTTCTGTGGTGTTTGTGATTTGTGGTCATTTTCTCATCAGGGATCAGATGAAAATGTGGCCTATTGTTCAAATTTTTTTTAACAAATTTATTTATTTTTCCCCCTGCTGATCTGCCTGAACCATTTGGTAACATTCGGTTCTAAGACCTGATAGTATACACTGCCATTCCTCACCATTCTTTGCAGCCCTGACTTCCTACTTTTTATGCTACTAAAGCCAACTTGGGTGTGGGGTCAGCACCAACGCCCTTAAGGGGGCACGAGGATCACTGGAAGGAGGCCCATCCCACTTGCTCATCTCAGCAAGAATCAGCAGTGCCCAGTCCTCCTCTGGGCAGCGCCTGTGATGGATGGACCGGCACAGTGTCTGTGCTTACGTCACTCTTTGCACTGAGAATTCCTCAGTGAGATATAATATTGGAGCCTTCATCTTAGATGTTTTATTTTCATGCTTTTATTCTCTCTTGTCACTTATCTTTAATATTTGGACTAAACACAAAGAAAAATGAATGGTTTTATTTGGCCTTCCAAGTGTTCCCAAGGGCCATGTAAACAATGAATGAATCCTCTCGCATGGCAGTAAAGTCGATATTGGAGTGTGGTTTATATTCTGGAAGCACATTATTTTCTGGAGAGCCCAGGATCCCTGTTATTCAGGATCTGAATGTGTGTCCAGCAGTTTGGAACTTATTATTATTTTTCTGGAGACATAAGCATGGTTCTGATGAGAAGTCTGGGGCGTAATTTATTTAGACTAATGATTTGATTCTTAAGTGGATCCTTGCATGAATCCAGCAGTACAATTTAAGGAGGTTTTTTTAATACTTGACAAATGGTAATAAACCCTATGATAACACTTGGCTGATTAATATAAAAATGAGTTACTTCTGAAATAATCTGTCAGACATATTCTTCTCTAAGGCTGGGGGATAGTCACTGGCTACCTGAGTTTTCATCCATTTTGCCATCACCAGGCAGCACAGCGTTCTCCCTATAGGACATAAGGCTCAAGCTCTTCAATCAGAAGAATATTAAAAGATCACAAATTTGCATTAAATAGATTTTCACAAGATATTTAGGAATGAGTAAAGGTAGGCATAATCAAAATTATACTTCAAAGATTAGGAAATTACTATAACTTCAACTTGTAAAGTAATAAAATATAATGCAGAGTATTTAACCTCAAAGTAGTATCCTTAGTTTCCTTTTTTCACACTAAAGATAAAACAGTCACAAGCAGCAAAAGGCACCAGAGTTATTTTGGTAATCCACCTGCTATCCTTCAACCTGCTTTCCCAAACTGACCCATGTTCTTTCAGTGTAAGCTATTTGGGTGTGCAAATTTGGTGAATTTGTATCATACCACCCAGCCTCATTAAGATAGTGTGTTTTATTAGGGCTTTGATGGCTCCACATATGAAGGTTGGAGAGGATTACCAGAAATGCCTCATTTCTTTGGGAAACTGTATTCTGCCTTTCAAATGCCTACTACTTGAGTATCAGGAAAATGCCTTAATCTCACTGTGTCTCAAATAAACATCATTAGACTCTCAGGGGGAAAAAGTGTCCAATTTCTGACTCAACATTTTTGTCAATAATTTCCCTAACCCAGAGCTGTTGTGTAGCCCAGAAAGAGTGGCAGTTTAATTTTAGCCTTTTGGATCCTCTAAGTTTTGTTGGGATAATAATGTAGAGAGCTAGTGAGGAGTCAAACAGGGGATGCAATGGGCTTAAATGAACCATTGAAGGCCTCTCCATCCCTGCAATCTTACCAGGGTGCCTTAAAGAGTTAGGAGCAGAGGTTTGGCGTGAAACGGCCCTGAGTTCAAATTTAGCTCTAGCTTTCTCTTAAGTCAGGTTTCCCAGAGGTAAGCTATGCATGAAGTTGACAACTCATGAAGAAATAATTCATGGAGGAATTTCTTCCAGGAAATCCAGCAAGTGAGGGAGGCGTAAAGAAATGGGAAAAGAGGAAGATGAAAAGGGCCATCCTTGGCTCTGAGCTAAGGTAAACTCCCAGCCTCAACTTACTCCCACGGAGACCTCAAAAGCACAGCAAAAATAGCTTAGAATGTGTCCCACTTGAACTGAGGAGTCATTATAGTCACTTACCATCTGACAGGGCAGATCTGTTTTGGTTGCTTAGAGAACTTTCAGAGCATCAAATCTTGCATGCCTCAGAGTCAGCTCCCTTAGTGAAACCTAGCTTAAGGCGCTCATGTCCTTATATCTTTTTTAAAATATATTTTTATTTTTTTCAGAGAGGAAGGGAGAGGGAGCGAGAAAAAGAAACATTAATGATGGGAGAGAATCATTGATTGGCTGCCTCCTGCACACCCTCACAGAGGGGATGGAGCCTACAGCCTGGGCATGTGCCCTGACCGGGAATCGAACCATGACCCCCTTGTTTTTGATGCTCAACCACTGAGCCATGTGGGCCAGGCAGGTCCTTACATCTTGAACTTCATAAATATCCAGTGCTCTGAACCTAAGAGCTCTTTCTGAGCTTTTATTTTAGATGTGCTTTCTGTTTTATTGGCCACTTTTTATTCAGGATCATATTTTACTCTACCCTAATCTGCTTCATCACAACCACCTCTTCATGCCTTGTGCTTCCACCTCCACAATTTTGGACCTTGTACTATGTCAGCATAGAAGGTTTTTCTGCTCTCTGTGCAGCTAAATCACATCAAGTTCTTTCTTCAAGGGTCATATAAAATTATGTGTTCTCTGTGACAAGGTCCCATAGCCTTGAATTATAAGATGATCTTTTCTTCCTTCTACCTTGAAATTTTATCTTGTTGCTTTGTAGCATTAAATTTTATTCTGGATACTTCTTCTTTATTCACTGATTTATACTTTTTTTGACAGCATGGACTATGAAGTTTTAATTTATTTTTAGCCACTTGTTCACTTGCTCCATGTATGCTAGTAGGTCCTCTGTAAATACCATTGTGTGGATTAAAAAAAAAAAAAGACTGATTCTCCAAATAGACCAAGTATACAAAAATATGGGGGAGGATAGTAAATCCTTGAGCTAGCTGATAATAAATTTCTTGACTGAAAGGTAACATGGTTTTGAGGCAAAAATTGTAATCCAGCCAAATAGTCCAGGACTCACTTTGCTTAGCCTGTGTTGCAGTTTTAAAAATGTGGGTGGCATCATCAAGATTGATGAGTTTACATAGTAAGGTATGTCAAGATATTGGGTAGCTCAGCTAGCAAAGCAACTTCAAGTTTAAGGAGAATATTGTTATATGTTTAAAACAAACAGGTTTATAGTCTTAAGTTAAGATTCTCCAACTTTTATAGATTTGCTATAGTTCTGCTTCTTAATAGGATTCAGCCTCCATAAGATGGACTACTCAATTTCATTCCATGCTCTGCCTAAAAAATCTAATATCAATTCTGTTTATTTTAGGACAAACTTAAATGGTCAATTTATGCTCATTAGCAAGAGATGTAGGTTTTAATATCAGTATGAATGTGGAGAGCCCAGGCAGGTCTGTTAGTAGTACTTTTGGCCACACAGCTGAACCATTTGTTTGTTTTAAAGATGTCTAATTTCTTGACATATATAATAGTCAACAAACGACTTGAGATTTTCTTCAGTGTACTTTTATTACTTTAGGCAATCCATATGTTAGCCAGGCTATTCCAATTTTCTTCTTTCTTTTGTTTTAGTGATTGCATGGTCTAATTATTTAAACATGTTTCAGAATTATGTTCTCATTTCAGATTTACCAACCTTTTTTTCAGTCATTGACTCAAGTATTAATTAGCTATTGCCACAATAATGATGGGTAACACCATCACAAACTTGAATGTCTTAAGGCAACAAAAATGTATCTCATTATCTTGGATCTGCAAGCCAGCTGTGCCCTACCTATTCTAGGTTGTGATCTGCTTATTGACAATGCTACAAGTTTCAGCTCACCTGAACTTGCCTACAAGTTTCACCTGGGCTCAAATATCTATCTGTCTATCTATCTATCTATCTATCTATCTATCTATCTATCTATCATCTATCTATCTATCTATCTATCTATCTATCTATCTATCTATCCATCTGTCATCTATCATCTATCTATCCATCAATCATCATAATTCTTGCACATTCCCTGCTCCTCATCCTATGACCTTCTGATGGATATAACAGGTAGTTTTTCTACTTTGATAAGCTTATTTTTGTAAATTAAAAGGATAGCATGCAATACATATGCCTGTAATACCCAACCAGACATTGTAATAAAAGAACCCACAATAACAGTATGCTTGCATTCAGGGTCAAGAGCAGAAGACGTATAAACATAAATTGAACTACATCCACCTTTTATAGAATAAATTTTGACCCCACAAGGTCAATTTTGAATGGCATTGCCTTTAATGCTTGTTTTAAGATAGCATTTTGAACCCAGTTTCAAAAAACTTGTAGTCAGAATATTTCATACAAGAAAAACTTGAAATATTTGCTTATGTATTTTAATGAATAAAATCATTAAAGAAATAATCATGTTGTTTCTTTCAGAGGCAAACTTAAATACCCTTCGAAGTGTTTCATATTTCTATACAGCTTGATGACATATTGCCTGGAAGATGTATTGCCCTAATGTTTCTAAGTCTAGTTTTCTTCTAGACCATTTACCCAATACAGTACTGGGTCTCATGAAACTTGTGAATAATCTATGCTTCTAAATCCCACAATTCCAACTGTATAGTCTGCTGGATAGATGCCAACTGAATTGACTCCTTAGATACTGATCAAATGTTGCAGCTTTTCAGTATATTTCTCTTTTTGGAAATGTCTTATTACATACAGAGTTTGGCTACACAATGTTATGTTTCAGCCAATGTCAGTTTAAAACAAATATTTTAACAGAGGTTGGAATCACTGGCCCATATAGTACTACTTCAACCAAATATAACTGTATTCATCTGTGGATCATTAGCTGTGTTTCCAACTATTTATATGGCCTACATAATATAATTCTTGTTTAGCAAGAGAACAAATGAGTCAGACACTTGTATGTGTGTTCTTCCTGAAACCACACATCCTGAGCTGAGAAGCAGAGCTGTGCGATCTCAGTCATCCTTCCACTACTTATCATGTATAAATTCTCTTGAGAAAGTCTCTTATAACTAAATCTTTCACAATCTCTCTCAAACCATATCTCCTATTGCCTCTTGGCATTACATTTCTGCTATGACCACCTGGGATATTCTCTCCCTGCTTTCTAGATGTTCCATTTTCTCTGACTACCCAAATATTATCCATGTTCAAATTCATTTGAAATACAGCCTGCTTCTTGAAGTTTCCTTTGTTCATATTAGTCCTCCAAGACCACTGTGCCTTTCCCCTTTCCTGGCAGCGCATGTCTCTCTGGTCCTTTCCATACTACTGTGCTGTGGTGCTTGTTTTCTTTTATTTTTCTTACTTCTGGAGCAAAAGCTGTATGTAGTGTAATGTGTGTGTGTGTGTGTGTATCCATTACAACACCTGGCACATTTGTTGATTTTGATTATTTTAGCAAACTATTCCACAAAGAACATCTTCACCCAGACTCTAAAATTGATAATGACACAATTCCTGGCAAATATTTCCCTGGCATGATGAGAAAATGGTAGGCAACTATTTTCTTGAAATATCATTCTAAATAAATATGAGAAACTACAGTTCTATATTAATAGAAAACTCATCCTCAAATCACAAGGTCCATTGACAAATCCTTGTTGGATATTGCAAGTCTTTACTGGATGTCTCCATTAGATTGCTCCTTGATACATCAATTGAAAAGCTAAAGCTGAAATAACCATGTACAATTAATTATCTTCTTCCAGTACCAATTAAGGAAATTTTCTTTAATCTATCTAGTAAGACCAACAAGTTGCCCAGAAAACATACAAACAGGTATCACTGAGTCTGTTCGATTCTGGTTTCTAATTCATTTTGAGTGTATTCCTTCCTCTGCTGCTACCATTGCATTGACTCTCACCTTAATTAATTTTGAGACTATATATTCATTTCTTAGATCCTATATTTATTCAATTTTATTGTCCTTTATTCTAATACCTATCTCAAAAATGAGGGAGGAGTACACAGTCTCCCTTGGCAATTCCTCCTGGATTTGTGTCTGATCCTCTAGAAAAGTAGCAGTAATGAACAATGAATTGTAGCAAAGAGAATGTTTTATATAATTTCTATGGTGCATTGAGTGTTTCACATATTGGCCACAGCCTGGATGGTGACTAGAGAAGCAATTCTGAAAGTGGATAATTTGGAACAGCATCGGCTCTGACATTAGGACCCATCAACTTGTCTACTTGTGTCTGTGGTTGACAATGTCCTTGGCACTATCCTTGCTCATCCCACCACATTCCACACTCTAAATAGAGCTATTTGGGAAGAATTGATTGGGTCTGGGATTCCTGAAAATGTGATGGATATGGAACTAGAATATCTATTTTAAGTCTTTATAACCATACTATTCTTTTTTTTTTAAATATATTTTATTGATTTTTTTACAGAGAGGAAGGGAGAGAGATAGAGAGTTAGAAACATCGATGAGAGAGAAACATCGATCAGCTGCCTCCTGCACATCTCCCACTGGGGATATGCCCGCAACCTAGGTACATGCCCTTGACCGGAATCGAACCTGGGACCTTTCAGTCCACAGGCCGACGCTCTATCCACTGAGCCAAACCGGCTTCGGCAACCATACTATTCTTACTACTTAGATACAATGATCTAGAACACATAAGTTGTAAAATAATTTTTCTGCTGCTGTTATTATAGTATTTAGCTGCCTATTAGTCTTTGGGGTTACTTAAAATGAGGCTTCCATTTTTGTTTACTACCTGAAGGAAAACTCCTAAACCTTTCCAAATGTTGTAGAAACACTGACTAGCTATAAGTCTACAAAAATGTCTGAAATATTGAGAAATATTACATATTTCTTGATCCCTCTTAAGTCTGGCCTTCCTCTGGTACTCAATGACTGATCCCCACTAAAAACAATCACATTTTTCCCATAGTGTCAACCTGTATAGAATGTCTTCCCAATATCTGTGCTATGAAGCTCTATGTATGAAAATTAAAGGGAATTTAGAAAGAAGTGTGATTGCATTCGTAACACCATATTACATTTTAGAACTTGGTATCTTCATTCTGGAAAGCCCCTTGATTGTTTTTGTATGTGCTGTTGCGTTGGCTCTGACTCCTGGTGAATCTCTGAGTGACTGATGTCAACTATATTCTGTCCTCAACAGCCTTGCTCAGCTTCTGTAGAGTCATGCATATGACTTCCTTTATGGGGTCAATCCAGATCATATTTGGCCTTTCTCTTTTTCTGTTGCCTTCTATTTCTCCCAGCTTTTTTCCCCCCCAAAGAACCCTCCCTTCTCATGATGTGCCCAAAGTAAGACAATGTTAATTTTGTCATTTTTGCCTTGCCTTCAAGATGTTTCAAACTGAATTTGCTCTATGATCGTTCTGGCAGTTCAGGTTTCTGTAGAGCTCTCCTCTAACACTGTAGTTCAAATGAATGAATTTTGTTCCTCTCAGCCTTCTTCATTGTCCAGTTTTAGCATCTGTACATAGTAGCTGGGAATACGAGGATGTGGATGAGATCTTCCCTAATTCTTCCATTGCTGATCTTCCAAGTCTGAGCCCTCTCTTGATTTCTTGGCTGCAGTCTTCATGTTATTTGATGAGTAAACCAAGGTAAGTGACATCTTTAGCAATTTCAATGGTCTTCAGCATCTATGTTAAAGTTGTATATATCTTTTACACTCATGATTTTTGTATTTTTGATGTTAAAATGCAGCCCTGCTTTAACACTTTGTTTTTTCACTTCCATCAATTGTTTCAAATCATTCCTACTTTCTCCCAGGAAGATTATGTCATCTGTATATTTTGTTACTGATATTTCTTCTGCCAATGTTCACTTCTGAGTCTTGTCAAGTTTTTCATATGATGAGTTTTGTGCACAGATTAAATCAATAGGGAGATAAAATATGTCCTTGTCTGACACCCTTGCTTATAGAAACCTATTCAGGCTCTCCTTATTCTGTCCTGACTATAGCTTCCTGACCACAATACAGACTAAGAGCCAGCACAATAGAGTGCTGAGACATGCCCATTTCTTTCAGAGTAACCAATAGCTTTTCTTGATCTTCACAGACAAAGGCTTCACTACAGTCTATAAAACAGACTGTGCTTCTTCTGAAATTGTTTGGGTCCTTCCAGTATCCAATTAATTCTCTAAATGAGATTGTAAGTGTCTCTTCTGAATCCAGCTTCAACATCCAGCATGTCGTAATACATATAAGCATAGAGCCTTGATTACATCACATTGAGCATCACTTTACTTCTGTGGGAAATGGGAGCAATGGTTCTAAATTTAGTGTACTTCCTGCATCTTCTTTCTTAAAAATTGGGATAGATAGGGAACATTTCCAGTCTTAGGCTATTGTTTTCTAGCTATATTTGTTGACATATTCTTGTTAGGATTTTGACAGATTCCATCTCTGTGGCTTGGGTTACTTCTATCAGTATCCATCTACGCTTGGTTATTTATTTCTTCCCAATAGTTTGATGACAGCTTTCACTTCCCTTTCTAGAATTATAGGCTCTTCTTCATAGGGACCTTGTTCAGAAGTGTCTGACATCCCTCTGTCTTTTCTGTCTAGTTTTTCATTATATGGTGTCCACCTTCCCTTTATTTTTTCCTGGTCAGGTCATTCAGCATTCCTAATACAGATTTGAATTTTCCTTTTATTTCTTGAATATTCTGGTAGCATTTTTTTTTTTGGTCATACATCTCAATTTTTCTTTCATTTTTACTTCTTATATTGTCTTTTTTTTCATTATTTCCCAATAATATTTTTTAATTTTAATCCACAGTTTTTCCTGTACTCAGTCAATTAAATTTAACAGTGTGAACCTTAAATCCATTAGGAATGCTATCTATGTTATATGTTCTGAAGCTCTTCTTCAGTTTTATGCTCATGTTTGATGTTAACAACTTGTGTCCAGCTTCTCCATCTCCTAGTTCCAATCACATAGTCTATGTGATTTCTGTATTGGCTCTCTGGTGATGCCCATATGTCCAATTGTCAGTTGTTTGAAGCATGTGTTTGTGATCGTCAAGTTGTTGGCTTCACAGAAATCCACAAGCCAGTATCCTGCTTCATTTCTGACCCGAAGTCCAAATTTTCCAATGACATTTGATTCTGCTTTTCCCCCTATTTTTGCATTCCAATCACCTGAAATGATCATCATGTCTTGTGCTAGTATGTGATAAATTTTTTCTTGGATACTTGCATAAAAGTTTTCAATTTGTCTTCTTCAGACTCTGTAGTTGGAGTATAGACTTGAGTGATGGGTGTGTTGTGTTAATAGGTTTTCCTAGAAGTCTGATTGATGTTACTCAGTCTGACCTTGCATTATTCCCCCTAATTGCCTGTGCTACATCTTGCTTCACTTACAAGCCACAGTGTTTTTTTTTTTTTTTTTTCTGAGTTTGTCATTTCCAGAGTGGAACATTTTGTAGTTGCCTGACTTGAAATGTCCCACTCTAGTCCATTTTATTTTGCTAACACCAAGCATGTAATGTTTAAACGTTTCATTTCTGGCTCTACAATTTCAGGTTTACCTTGATTCATGATTCTTATGTTCCAGGTGCTCATTGCATGTGTTGTGCAGCAGCATTCTTCCCTTTCACATGTGTGCACATCAGGCACTGAACGTCCTTCCAGCTTTGGTCTATTTGTGTCCTTGGCAAGCACCCTATTCATACTCATTCTCTGCTCTGACCCAGTAACAGTTTGAATGCTGTCTAATCTGGGGGGTCTAATGTTTCAGCACTGCTCTTATTTCATTTTGGACTATTTTATCATACAGTTTTCAAGGTAAAAAAAAAAAAAAGGGAGAGAAGGAAAAAAAGAATAAAATTCAGCATCATACATCTTTCTATTTTTCTTACCCCTAATGAAAACTTGAACTTCCAAATTTAATGTACCATTATATGATTATACTTAGTGTACCATTATATTTAGTGTACCAAAAGTTAGTGTACCATTATATGATTAAAGAACATTCACTCATTTGGTACCACAAAAGATATGACCCCTAATTCAGTTTTAGAACTGTTGTTCATTTTAAAACAGTATTATTAGTCATGGTCTCAATACTATCCAGGATTCTTAGTTGTGAGCAATAAAATGTAGTTCAGGCTGATTTAATCCTATCTAATAAAAGAGAAACATGGTAATTAGCCATACATCCGCTACACTTCCCATTGGCTAATCAGGGAAATATGCAAATTAACTGCCAACAAAGATGGCGGTTAATTTGCATACATAGGTGCAATGATGGGAGGCCATAGGGGAAGGACGGTGATTGGAAACACAGGCAGCAGGCAAGAGCCGGGAGGCACTGCCCCTGGCCCTGAATCGGAGAACTGGCCGTCTTTGCCCGCCCCCCCTGCCGGTGATCGGAGAAGCCAGAGTGGGCAAGGAAGAGGCCGGCGCCCCCCTCTTCCCTGGCTGCCCCTGCCAGGGATGAGCAACCGGAGATTCCACAGCAGGAAAGGGGGGCCTGCAGCCAGCCTCTGCGTGTGCCTGCCCGTGGGATCACTGTGGCAATCACAGAGCAGGAAAGGGCGTCCTCTAGCCAGCCCCCATGTGCACCTGACCCTGGGTCGCCACAGTGATCATGGAGCAGGAAAGGGCGGTCTCTAGCCAGCCCCCATGTGCGCCTGCCCCTGGGTCACCACGGCGATCATGGAGCAGGATAGGGGGGCCTCTAGCCAGCTCCCCTGTGCGCATGCCCATGGGTCGTCCCGGGGATCACGGAGCAGGAAAAGGCGGCCTGCAGCCAGACCCTGTGTGCACCTGCCCCTGGGTCACTGCTGTGATCCCAGAGCAGGAAATGGCAGCCTGCAACCAGGCCCTGTGTGCGCCTGTCCCTGGGTCACTCTGGCAATCCCACAGCAGGAAAGGGCACCCCACCCTGGCCACAGCTCAAGGGAGAGTACAACATGCAATGGAGGCCAGGCGCCTAAGAGATCAACAGAGAGGGGAGCCTCCCAGGTGTGGCTGGGGGCAGGCCCCCAGCAGACACACACACACACACACACACACACACACACACACACACACACGGGACTCCTGCACCGAGCCTCTGCTGCCAGACTGTGGCCATCAGTAGGACATCTACTGAGGGCTCCCGGACTAAGGGGCAGGCTTGGCTGAGGGAACCCCATCCCCCAGTGCACGAATTTCGTGCACCAGGCCTCTAGTCTATATAATAAAGAAGTAATATGCAAATTGTCCATTACCACATCACAGTAATGACTGTTCAACAGGTAGCATGCACAGCAGGGGCACTTGCCTGAGGCTCCCTTTCCTGTCCCTGGTGCTGTACCCGTCAGAGAGCACTCTGCCCAGGGATGCCACCCATCCCTCCAATGAGGTGCGGGTGCCCAGGAACAACACCTGCACAGCAGAAGGCATGGTCGGCAGACTTCAACTGGGGAGTGCAAG
The DNA here is from genome assembly GCF_964212035.1 of Myotis nattereri. Classification (NCBI taxonomy): domain Eukaryota; kingdom Metazoa; phylum Chordata; class Mammalia; order Chiroptera; family Vespertilionidae; genus Myotis; species Myotis nattereri. Next base: position 36,225,855 of record NC_138076.1, on the reverse strand, counting down.
TGTTGGTGGTGACCCCCAGGAGGGGTTGCACACGCAAATCAAGAGGGTGTGGACCCAACACGAGGAAGGGCCTGGGTGTGACAACAGAGAGTGGCCATCAAGGTAAGATACCCGACCTGGACGGGCCCTGCGATGCCCGGGATGCCAGTCGATCTTCCCAAGCATGCAACCTCTAAGCCTCCTCCTCCCGCAGCGCTACCTGGCCCCATCACCCTGGATACAGCAGGCAATCCTCACACCACAGGGAAGCCTCCACAGCTTTCTCAAGCCATCCATCCATATCCATTCATCTGCCCGGTCCAACCCGGACAGGGGCTCACATCCTCCGCAGAAGGCACCCGAGGACAAGCTGGGCCCTGACCATGCCTACACAAGCACGCCCCCCGCCTGCGAATTAGGGACCAGAGCAGACGGAGAGCTGCTTGAGGCATGGGAGCGGCACACAAGGGGATGGGAAAGGCATCCACTTCCCCACCCCGTCCCCTTTGGCATGAAACGGGAGAAAAGCCTCACACGTGCACAAATGTACACACTTGTGTACGTAACACAGCGATCCCCGCGATGGACCCCGGCCCCGGCCTGGTGGGACCCTCCCCCGACTTGGAGGAGTGAGGTGTGGAGGATGAGGAAGGGAAGGAGGGAGGGAAGAACTTTATAAAGGAGTCAGTAGGCAGTAGAGTTAAAGAAGGAAAGAGGATGTATGAGTGAACTGTAGGAGCCATAATGAAAATCAAGCATAGTTGTGTACTGGGGACAGATTTTAAAAGTAGGAGTCAGAAAAGAAAAAAAGATAAATGATAGTGAATAATTAGGCAGGTAGACAGATAGATATTAAAACAGTGGAAGTAAGTACAGAAGAATATATGGGAAAGGAAGTATGAGAGAGAAAGAGGGAGGGAAGAAAAGTTTTAAAGGGGAGCCAGTAGAGCTTAAAAGGAGAATGGGAAGAAGGAAGAAATGGGGGAGGGAGCAAAGCAGGTTCGAAGGAGGAAGTGAAGAAAAAAATTAAGGTGAAAAGGAAGGAAAAGGGGAGGGAGGGAGGGGGTAAAGATAAAGGGAAGAAGGAATGTGGGGAGGGAGAAAGGGTAGGAGAAAGATGGGAAGAAGGATGATGGAACAGAAGTAGGAAATAAGGAGGAAAGAAAAGTTTACAAATGATGAGTCAGTAGGAAAAAGTGTTACATAAAGAAGAGAGAAAAATTGTGTGAGAAGGAGAAGCCAATAATGAAGTCAAATACAATTGTATGTGAAGGGGATAAGATTAAAAAAAAAGTTAATAGGGGAGACCAGTCCTGTAGGGGAGGGCAGTTAGGAGGATCAGGCCTGCAGGGGAGGGCAGTTAGGGGTGACCAGGATGGCATGGGCGGACAGTTAGAGGTGAGCAGGACAGCAGGGGAAGGCAGTTAGGGGGATCAGACAGGCAGGCAGAGTAGTTAGGGCACGCAGGCAGGTGAGCAGTTAGGAGCCAGAGGTCCTGGATTGTGAAAGGGATATCCAACTGCCCTGTGGGATCGGGCCTAAACTGGCAGTTGGTCATCCCATGAGGGCCCCTGGATTGGAGAGGGTGCAGGTCAGGCTGAGGGACACCCCCCCCCCCCAGCCCCGTGCATGAATTTTGTGCATCGGGCCTCTAGTCTTTTATAATAATTAAAGCATAATATGCTAATTAGACTGGATGTCCTTCTGTCCTTCTGGAGGAAGACAGGGCTATGAGGGAAGCCCGGGCCCTGGGCGCCAGAGGGAAGCTGGTGCCGGCAGCCAGGGGAAGGAAGGCCTACTCTTGCACAAATTTTGTGCATAGAGCCTCTAGTAAAATAATTGGACAGCCTTATATCACAAGAGGAGCTGGAGTAACAAGTTAAAAAACAAGCAGGAATAGATAGAAGCCTTGCAGGTAAAAGCACAGCCAAAGTCAAGCCCCAAAATTAGCTCAGTGAGAAAACTGCTTCTTTTTTCACTGAACTCTGGGCACTAATGTTTTATTCCCAAATCATAGAGGAGAAAACTGACATAACTTAGGTTCATTGTATAGGAATAGTCACTTATTATAAGGAAGAACCTAGACTCAACTCAGGTCTCTGACTCTATCGAACATACTCAAAATGTATATAAGTAATATAGTGTAACACGGAAAAGACTTCAGATAAGTCTGTGGATTAATTTTGGCTTGGTGGAAAAGATAAGTATGTAAGTTTGAATTTTCACAAATTTACAATTAGGAAGACATTTTTAGGTTAGGATTCTTGTCACTAATTGCTTATAATTTATATTCTAATAATATATATATGCAAATAGGAACTGTCTACTGATCAAATGAAAAGAAGCAAGGGATGCATTTTAATCTGCCCCCCAAAACACACACACACACACACACACACACACACACACACACACACACACCACTGATTGCTAATATTGGGATTTTTAATAGATTTGTGGGCCAATGATAAAATAGCAATATTTGTACTATTTTAAGTTAACTGAATATGATGAAAAAATAATGTTTTTTCATATGTTTTAGAAGAATTAAGCCTTAATATTTTACAACCAAATTAAAGCTTATAGAAATTACAAAATAGAATAACATGTTTTCTAGAAGAAAAATGTCAACGTACAATGTGTGTATGTGTTTGTGGGTGTGTGTCATATGTGTGTGTGCGTGTTTAGACATTCCTAATTCTGATCTATAGAATTATAATAGGAAGAAGACGTTGTTCATCTCCTCTTAGCAGAAAGGTAATCTATTCCAAAATATTTAATATTAATGTGTTTTAACATCTTGGAAGCTCACACTAAAATAAATTTTAAACTTTTCTCATATTTTGAGTGACTAGCATTAATAAACTTGTAATAGATTTAAGAGGAATTGGCTAGATCTTTAGACACATATATTTGAAGACGACAGGGACTTTGTCCTTAATATTATAGTAGCAAAATCTGTATAAATTATTGCCCATTTTGGATAAATTTATAAAATACACATTAAAATGAAACCACAGCCTACATCCAAAGATATTTTTAAAAACCACCATGAACATTTCCTGTTGTCTGTCAGAAGATCACTTACACATAAAGAAATTAAAAAAAAAACACACTAAACATTTTCTTTGCTCTTCTATCCTCCCACACTCTACTCCAAGGGTCCTCAAACTATGGCCCGCGGGCCACATGCAAATACAAATATTGTATTTGTTCCCGTTTTGTTTTTTTTTTACTTCAAAATAAGATATGTACAGTGCGCACAAGAATTTGTTCATAGTTTTTTTTTTAAACTATAGTCCAGCCCTCCAACGGTCTGAGGGACAGTGAACTGGCTCCCTGTTTAAAAAGTTTGAGGACCCCTGCAAGTCTACTCCCTTCAGCAAAGCAGTGCCATCTCTTTCAGCTCCCCACCACACATTGCCTCCCTAAAACACAGCAGTGCTGCTTTTATGTTAACCCCCAGTTCCACTTTCTATATCTTTTCTAGGAGTAATTCTCTGCCTTTTCCAACAAAATCAGTCAATTTGTGTTTGGCTTCTTTAATTTCCACCCTCCCGCCCCCCACTCTCCAATTTTGCCAATCCGCACATAAGACCCTGAATAAAACTGGCAAAAATGGAATTATCTTTAATGGGAAATGAAAGGGGAGAGGCTATGAAACTCATATGTTAATGTTTTTCCTGTCACACTAGATTTCATTTTTTAAACCTTTGTAATGCTGCCCTCTTAAATTGCTAAGTTGGTATCTGTCTGCCTTCTGGGCCAAAACACCGAGCCCTGCAAAGTCAGGGCCTTACATCATGCCAGAACACTGCAGGGCTCTCCCCAGGGGGACGGAGAAACAGGCTTTCCTTTGAAAGATAAACTGAGCTCAGATAATTTCTGAACTTCTTACTTGGTTTTGATCCAGGTATGCCAGTAGAGAATGTGCCTTAGAACCTTAGAAATGTAAGGATGTACTTGTGTCTCTGCAAATATTCAAATGTGCGCATCAGGTGTTAAGGAATCCTCAGCAACTTCTGCTCTGTCACTCAAGGGCTTAGAGATGGTTGTAGAAATGTGAGTAGAAAGCAAAAATCGCATAATTCATAGCCTCCTGTGTGTTGCTAATACTATTTCAACTCTACCTGCCAATTTTCTATATGTTATATGGCTTAAGTACAGGTAAATATTTATTGTAGAGTGGTGAGTGAATAATTAGCATAACACTATGGGAATCAATAACTATTTGCCTGAATTATCTCTATGAATCACAATAGTCCATGGCATCTGTTCAATGATTTATATTAAATTACTCTTCAGATGCAATGGAATTAATTTAGCAATTTGTATTTTATAACAAAACCTGCAGGGTAGAGTTTGCACATTCAAAAGTTGTCTAATTTTTTGTTTCCACTAACTTTGACATTTATATAAATATGGAAAAAATATGGTGTGGATTTCTCTTAAATTAAAGCAGATTGCGTCTAAAACTGAGAGTCCTACTCTTAATTGCTATTTAACTCTATCTGTGCAATCCCTCCACAATTGTGACTGTCTCAGGGAGGTTTTAAGCACAGGCATATGGATCTACTTACAAGACTTCACACTAAATTTGTACAGTGCTTGATCTTCCATCTCTCTAATGGCATTTTTTTTTTTTGTCACCAGCACATTCATGGCCTCCAGTTGACTGCTTTTATTGCTTTTAATTAAAGTCTGAAGTAGAAAGTGTCTATTAATCAGTGTGTGAAGCCAATCATGAGTAAGGGCTTTATAAACTCTTTACAAGATGGATAGTAGTTACATAAATTATCCTACCTTTGTCATCATGACAGGAAGATAGTCATTTAAGTTAATTATATCATGGGTAACACCTGTAATCGGGAAATCTGGAAGGCAGGGCCTACTTTGACAGGCCAGCTACTTTTTAATTTTATTTTATACGTATATGTATGTATATATATGTATATATACATGCATACATATATATAATTTTATGATAATTGTATTCATTTATAGCACTTTTAGAAAGAGAATAAAGAATGATTTTTTAAATGCTTCTTAAATCAGAATAGTCAGGTAATCAGTGAAAATGAATTGAACATTTTGACTGTTCTCTCCTCCCCCTTCTAATATCATTTAAATGGCTTGATTTTTTTACATTTTTCAATTCAGATTTATAGAATATGAATTTCTGATGATAAAACACTCAGTAATCTATCCCCTTCAGTTTTTAAGTTGGAGAGAAATGAGGCATTTTTTCCTGGTCTTTCTTTTATGTGTTGGAAAGTATTTTCAAATTCAATTTAAATGTAGTTCAGAGAAGAGACATCATAGTTCATTGTGATGATGAGAGTGCCCAGTCTCACCAATACATAGAGTTGTGTGGATTGAAATAAAAATATTTTATTACAATTTGCTAAAATTTATCTGAGGCCTCTGAGGGGTTCTACAGAACACAGCTGCTCCAGTGAAATGGTGAGATGTGCGTAGGTGGTGATTTAGTTTTCCAAGTGGTGTACTTCCAAAAGCATCATAAACAAACATACCTGAGAGAGAGAGAGGTGTATATTATTATTTAATTAAAATTATTATTAATTAGAAATGTGGAAAGAAAGAATCTCTGGTCATATACTATGGGCTTGGACTGGAAAGAAGTGGAGTAGAATTTTGTTCAAAAGGATACAGGAGTCCAAACACCAGTATCAAAACTTGAAACTACCACTACCTGAAAAATCTTGTGTTTGTGCATTTCATCCTTGGTTTGTTTATTTTTCCTTTTTTAAAAATTTCCTCGTTTTACAGATTAAAAGGTTGAAATAAATTATCCCAAATTCCATTCTTCCTCTAAAATACAAATAACTCATATATATATATATATATATATATATATATATATATATGCATAAACAATGGATACAGACAATAGTGTGGTGAAGGCCTGGGCTGGGGTAGAGGGTTGGAGGAGGGAAATAACAGGGGGTGCAGAATTGGCAGACATCTGTAATACTGTCATCAATAAAATAAAATAAAATAAAATAAAATAAAATACAGAAACAGTTATGAATACTGTTTTGCTAACTCTTTCTCTTCTTCTTCACTTTCTTATTGGACCCACCTCCAGCATAGCTTTGAATTCAAGAGTTGCAGGAAGTAAGTGTTTGAGATAAAGAAGTGGGGGGACTGTATATGAAAAAACAATATCTAAGGACGCTAATCAGTTTCAAAGTGAAATCCTGGGTATAAGCTCCAGGAGTGTGTTATTGATCACCAAACTGCACCCCCTCAGCTGTCATAGCACTGTCCATCCTTGTCGTTGCCCAGCCACCTCCAGTGTGCTCCCAATGGTTAGGATGTACTCCCTGTCCATTGTCAGCCACAGCCTGTAATTTATTTTAGCCAGTGAAATGTGACAAATATTACATCTATGCAAAGACCTAATGTGGTTTGTTGGTTTTGCTTTTGTTCTTTATCAGATGAGTTAACGTACAGAATGGAGTTTGCTCTCTCAGCCTGGGTTAATGGAAAAGAAAACTCAAGGACAGAACCACAGTCTACATGTAGGGTGAGAGTGAAATGAAGCCTACTCTTTATAAACCGATGAGATTTAGGGGTTGCTCATTACTATTACATTTATGTGTTTTACTCCATCTTTTCTTTGTAATATCTGTCTTCTTTTTTTATTCACATGGCCCTGGTAGAGGGCAAAAGTTATCCCTGTACTAGGAAATCTTTCAGAAAAGTTGATCTTCTATGCCCATTACTCATGTCATCTAAATCTGTAGCCGTCAGTCTCAAAGGGGACTTAAGACAATATTGTGGGTCACAGCACAAAGCTTCAGAAGCAGGATTTGCATGTTTAGTTTCCATTTCAAGGAAATATATCATTAGACAGATGATATATTTGAAGATGAGCTGAATACCTTTTCTTTCATTTTGGTTACTACTTATAAAATTTTGAAGCATTTGAGCAGAAAGGGGTTTTAAAGATGGCCTAACCCAGTACCCAAACATCCATGCATTCAAACCTCACAACTCCCAACTTTCCAGTTAATAAATGAGAAAATTGGAATCCTGACAAGTTACGGTGGATCAAGCTATGCAAAAAATTGATGGCAGAGACAAGAGTAAAATCACATTTTACCATTTCTTATCTAGATCAAACTTTTTTTTATCACTATACTTCTTCCTCTTTAAAAGAGTGTACATTGATATCACCTGGGTTATTCTTTATAAAATATGTCTGAGTTTCATCGTATTCATTTTTTCCCACCTGTACATGCTCTCTCATTCCATAAAAACGACTGCAATATGAAATTATACTATACTGAATGAAACAGAGTTTTTTTTGTTGTTGTTCTTATTCAGTAATGACATAACTACTGACCAATCTTAGATCAATACAAAGATGGACTCTGTTGCTTCCTACATGATATAATTTCAGGGTACAGAAAACACAATCATATTCACCAAAGGTCATAATGTAAAATTTCCATGTTCTGATTACATTTTATTGTTTAAAACATGTTAATCTTATGTGCAACTCTATTAGTCAATTATTTAACTACATTCAAAGACCTAGTGTATGCAGTCTCTCTTCTAAGAATTGCCTGTGCATAGGTTTAGATTTAAAAAAGCCAGGAACCTCTCCTCAAAGAGCAAGAAGACATTTAAAGCTATCATGTAAGTGGTGTTGACTGAACTCCTTGTTCCCCCAAGGATCTTTTCACGCAAAAGTCATAGCAGCTACGACAAAGTAAAGGGAGCCTACAAAACGTTTATCTCCTTTGTATTCACTAAACCATATTTGTAAGTTAAATCCAACATAGTTGCTTAACCTTAGAAGTTTCCAAGCATGCGCACTCCGTGTACATGTGAACCACATCCAGCAATGCAAGCCCATTCTCTTTCCCTTGGTCTCAACTTTTATTCCTATGCAAACCTCTCCCTAACTAATTCTTGTTACTCTATAAGTAGAATCTATTTGGACAACCAGGCACTTCTTTGTTACTATTTAGTTCATCTGTGTGGCTTCTCTCTCTTTATGATAATCCTCCTGAGGATAAAGACACTTCATCTTTCAAGACCAGTGCATATGCATTTTCATTTCAACTATATGAATGCATAATTGATTCTGCTGTATATGGGCAAACCCAGCTGTATGCTTGGTTCACCTGAGGGCTGTTATTAACACAAATTTAGATAGGCTCTGCTGTTCTTTATTTTATCTGATTTGTAACATCTTTATAACTAGTGTACTTTTATGAATTTCCTCATTTCACATATTCTAGTTTTACCCAGAGAAAGGGGAAAGAAATGTAACCCTGATGTATTTTTACTTTCTAAGCTAATATATTATCATTATTATTTTAATGAGAGAGAGAGAGAGAGAGAGAGAGAGAGAGAGAGAGAGAGAGAGAGAGATGTGAGATTGAGTTGGTTGCCCTCCTTACATGCTACAACTGGGGGTTAAGCCCGTAACCCAGGTATATATCCTGACCAGGAATCAAACCTACAACCTTTTGGTGCACAGGGTAACTCTCAACCAACTGAGCCACTCTGGCTAGGAAAGCTAATATATTATTTTTTAATCAGTATTATCCATATACTCCCAACATTTCTTTTAAAATCTTTTAGTGAGAAAAAAACACTACTTATGCATAAGATATTCTTTTGTCCCTAATCAGGTGGAAGAAGAGGAAGAAGACAGAGAAACTATATTGGGTTTTACCAGGTAAGGTAGGTCATAACCTTGTAAAGTTCTGAAACAATGGTGTACAATAAAAGCTAAGAGTTAGAGATATGAAATGAGGTCAGAAGAATGACAAATTCATGGTGGGAGATGGGATGATTATTGATGAATCTCAATATCTTCTTGGTGATAAGGTCAGAGTAAAGCATAATAAAGAGTTATAGACATTATATTTCATAGAACATTTTTTGTCTGATTAGAACCCAGTGTAGAATTGTCAACTTTTAATTATTCCCTCCTTATAGATATGAATATAGATATAATGTTATTGTTTTCTCCTTTTGCTGTAGAATAGTGAAACTTAGTCATGGATAATCTGTAGACTAGTATTGGGAACTTCTTGGACAAAGTACTCAGAATAAAGAGTAAAAACTATACTAAAGGCAAAGATATAAACATAAATATCTAGCTAAATAATATCTAAATAATATTTCTGATTTGTTAATGAAAGACTTAGTGCATTAAGAAGAAACTATTTCTAAATTGCTTCCTACTCATATGAATAGCTCTTAAAAACAGCATTTGAGTACATCATATCTAAGATTTTGGTAAATTTGTTGATTGGGAAATAAAGTCCAATCTAGTCACACCACAATATCCATCTAAATTGTTTCATGTTTACTAGATAAATGCCCTCAATTCAAAGTTATTACTTCTTAAACAATGGCAGGGTAGAGTTGTGATTTTTATTATACCAAGCTCACAAAAGGTGTTTCAAATTGTATGGTTATTCATTTGCCAGTAAGATGACAGTCCTTACAGGGATACTTTTAATGAAAGAATTTGGACATATGTATTGATATGTACTGTGTCAACAATTTTTATTCTACAACAACATGCTCCTTTTATAAACATATTTTGTTTTCTTCAGTGTACCTTCAAAATTTTCTAAGGAGGAAATATTGCCTTAGTCCATAAATAGATCAATAGAGAAATAGTTGACCATTAGAGTCTATACAGCGGATGAGTCCAATGAAACATTATATGTCAGTGTCCTAGGCATGGCTTTGCTAGTCATTCACTCATTCATTAACCACTCAACAAAAATTTACCTTGAACCTACTCTGTGCTAGTCACTGTCCTAGGCACTGGGGATTACAATAAAAACAAGGCATGCAAAAATATCTGCCTCAATGTTACTAGTCTAAGATATTACACACAAATAGAATTAAGATTTAGGGCCGCCTTCCCACTTTGCTTTGTAGCCCTGGGTTAGTTGCTTATGCACTTGAGCCTTGACCAACACAGGTTTGAAGTGCATGCTTCCATTTGTACAATAATTTTTTAAAATATATTTTATTAATTTCAGAAATGAAAGGAGAGGGAGAGTGATAGAAACATCAATGATGAGAGAGACTCATTAATCAACTGCCTCCTGCACGCCCCCCACTGGGGATCAAGCCTGCAACCCAGGCATATGCCCTGACCCAGAATTGAACCATGAACTCCTGGTTCACAGGTTGATGCTTAACCACTGGGCCACTGTGGCTGGGCTGCAGTTTGTCATTTTAGAAAGACAAAGACAAATCTTTTGGCTCACAAATGAAATGATTCTTTAAATTGGAAAGGGGACTCTAAAAGAGGCATATTCAATAGTCCAGGGGAAATAAAAGAAGGTATGATCTAGTGAAGACAGGATTTCCAACATGGTACCTCCTCTTCTTATTCCAGGATCACAAAAGTTTTCTTCAACCTAAAATTAGTCACTGACATATCCTAAATTAAATAAAAGTACAACAATGATTAAAAATTTTGATATTGAGACTATTTTACTACTCTTTATCAGCTTTTTAAAGCTTAATTCATCATTTTGACATTTTCAAGAGCTAGAAAATGAATTATTCAATCAGTAAATGTAAATGAACTTTTTCTTGGAAATAAGCAAACTGCCCCATCGTCTCCTGTCACTTGATAGTTCACCAGCCTAGTATTGAAATATGCTGTAGCTACATTTAGATGTCTGGAGCATGCAATTGATAATTACAACCAAAAACACGTATTCTATATCTTCATGTACGAAAATACTAAATTATTTGCTAACATATTTCAAGCCCTTTGGGCATAGGAACATGTCTAATTCTAATTGGTGTAGGTCAAAATCATCTTCACGTACATAAAGATAATCTATGAATATGACTGTTTAATAAAATATAAACATGGATAGTTATTGACCAACATGGTCTTAATGGTCTTCTCACCCTGACTAACCTTTAGCTATATTTCTTATAGATATATCTCTAAATAGATATAGACTCCAGGCCTCCCTTTTCTTTAAAAAACTTGCAATTTAAAATTCTTTCTCTGTCCCTTTGAGATGTAAATTTTCTACAGCCCAGAAATGTCCATCTCAATTATCTGGGAGGCATCCTTTTGAAATGTGATCATCAAAAAGATTGTGCTCTATCTCCCAGTCTCTGTGAGAGTGTAGAACCCCAACTTTCATAAATTTCTATTGGCAAACACAAATGGCCTCATCACGTTGACCAAAGTCCCTCATTACTTTTCTACTATCTTACTCCAGGGCTTAAAAACTATGCTACTTTTTGTTTCAATGGAGTTGAGTTCAACCTCTCTCTCCTATTGCAATAGTCTTGAATAAAACTTCTTGCCTGTTTAATGAGGTTGGGGCAATATTACTTTTACAGTTGTACATGAGCTTACAGCAACATACTCTTGGAAAATCCATATATTCTAGCTAACACACACACACACACACCTTATAAAAACACTTCATTAGTTCATTTAAAAGAAGACATTGTACTTAATGATCATATCATTTGTGTCTTTTTGAATTGCAATTCATTTATTTATTATCCATTCAACAAACATTTATAAGAAATTCAGTTAGTGGAACCTCAGCACATCATACATAAATGGAAGTCAGTAATAAGAAGTTTGCTCCATTTAAAACATCTTTACCCTTTATCTCGCCTTCCTGTCAGAATTGGGAAGAACAGAGCTGTTGTATTATTGCCCTGTTACCAGCCTTGTTCTGGATCTAGAAGTAAAAGAGCAGACGGATTCCTTTAAATATTTTTTCTTCTCTTTATATACAGAAATATGAAACTTTAAAAAATTACCTGTGATTTTAGTCCCATAATTTGAGGTCTGCAAGTATGAACATTAACAGTAAAACAACAACAAAAAGTCCTCAAGGAATTTTAGTGTTTTTCTTTTCTTGTAGTTGCATTTATGGAATTTTTCCACCAAGAAAGGAATTGGGGATACACGTTTTTCTTCCAAGCAATTTAAAGCCTGTTCAAAACTGAGTACAAAATTATGCCCAGGCACTGACACCCTCACCTTGAAGGTATTGACCCCATGGTAATCTAACCCCTGATAAAAGTGAGAATTTTTATTTTGCTTTCTAATTCTTCATGATTTAAAAACAAGTCCAAGGTAGGTAGTTAAGCTGTAATCGCTTCTAATGACGGTGTCTTTTAAGAACAATGACTGTCTGAGATGAAACTATTGGGTCATTTATAGGTTAGTTAACCTTTTGGAAATGCAAAGACTCAATTGCTTCTAGTAGAGAAGGAACTTGAGAGAACAAAAATGCCTGTGCCTTTAGTGATAAATGGATAATTTAACCAGTGAATTTATAAAAGCAGAATATTTACTCAGGTGTGGAGTGAATATTGTATTAATAAACAATGAAAACAAGTATTGTTAACATTATTAGGACTGAGCTAATTACTTAATTTTACTGAATACTTTTAAGAATGAAAATATAAAGGGAATTCATTTAAATGACTAAATATATGTTAGTCTATCAAAAATTGGACAGATATTTACCTAAGGAAATCATTTTATTTTTTCTGCATGTTGTTTAGCAAAAGAAAAATATCTACTTTGAGATGAATACCCAGTGAGTTTGATCTGAATGTTCATTGTTATAACAGGAATAATATACTTGCATCACATTGAGGTAATTTAATTGGTTTGTATTTCATAGATAGATGCTTAAACTGAACTATTCTATGTAGGAGAATTTAAAATTAAGCATTTCCCCTGTGTGTGTGTATGTGTTAGTTTTCTTAGAAGTTATGACCAAAAACTGTGATATTTTTTAGTTACTGACTATGTTTATTTCTTACTAGAGGCCTGGTGCAGGAGATTCATTCACTGGGAGGGGGAAGGGGGGGATGGTGGGGAAGCCCTCAGCCTGGCCTGTGGGGGATGTCCATCTGCCAGCTAAGGCCCTATTCAGCTGACAGACAGATAATCCCTCTCGCAGTCCTAGACCCCCCCATCCTTACTGCCCACCTGCAGCAGAGGTGGAAGAGGCTCCTGCCACCACTGCTGCACTGGCCAGCTGTGAGCCAGACTTCTGATCACCAGGGGGAAGCCCCTGCATTGAGCGTCTTGCCCCTGGTGGTCAGTGTGTGTCATAGTGACCAGTTGTTCCACTTTTCGGTTGATTTGCATATTATGTTTTATTATATAGGATAATTTTTAATTTATTTCATGGGATACTCATTAATTTAAAACATGCATAAGTCATATAGTTTTCAATACCCAGATTAATAGGCTCAGGAAAGACATATGAATTATAATATCAGAAGAATGACACCACTTTCTCCTCTGAACACTGTTATAGTCTGTGTCTTAATGTCAAATATCAGTTGATTTGATTCAAAACTGTTCATCTATCCATATATAAGTCCCTATACTATGTAGAACACTGCACTGGACACAATAGAGAGAAAAAATCTCAAGACATTTAAGAGCCTTTTCTACCAGTTGCTGCCCCCTAAAAAATTATTGTTATCACTGAATTGATTTAAAAACTGATCATGCTTACTAAATTATGATCTCCTCCTTTGTCTCAAAAGAGGTTTGATATTTATATTTTCTTATAACTCTATTTCCTAATGATCATAAGCTGTTATGTTGTTAGGTCAAATGTTGTTATTTTATTGTTTTTCATGCCATTGCAGTTTTGTTTCTTTGCTGCTTGTTAAAGTCTTTCATCAGACAGCAATTGTTTAATGTGAGCCGTGAAACATGTGTAGGATGAAAAGAAATATCACCAGGAGTAGTCTCTATATGTATAATTGCTCAGAATTTGTTACCTGAATTCCATTTGTCTTCCCAGATGTTGTGTGATAAGAGAGATGTTTTGTTTATGCATCACTCACCTAGATCATATTGCAAGAACTAGGAATTGCATTTGCAAATACAATTTCAAAGTGCCTGGCAAGACTCACCAAGCCCTGGAATGACAAGGATGTTTCTAGGATGCATGGATAATGTGTGTTATACACCTTGTTATAGAATTTTGTCAAGTGTGTTGTAGTATCTTTGATGTAGAAAATTGCTCCTCCTCTCCTTTGCCTCCTGTTTGTCTGCCTTTGTCAGGGCTTTGCTGGATTGTCAGTGAAGCCCATATAAGATGCATGTGGCAGAAATTGGGAGAAGTAGCAAGCTTCCTTGGGGACTTCTGGGAGAAAAATGCTGCGAATAAAGAATATAAAAAAACTACATGGAAAGGCGAATGCCTCCAAGGTGGAATTCAAATTAGCATTTCAATGCCACAATATTTTCACCATGTTGTTGAAATCATATTAACCATTTTAAAACTATAGCATGGAACATAGAACTGTATGATATGATACTATAGGTTTTCTCTTATGAACATTGTGGACATCAAAATAATGCAAAATATAAAAATACTTTGATAAAGCAAGCATTACTATTGGATGTTCAGCTAAACATACAGGCAATGATGACTTAAGATGTCCAGGAAAATTTTAAGGTATGAAATACAGGATTTAAAAACCTATGCAGGAGAACTTAAGAGAAAGATCAGTTCTATGTGATCACATGAATTGCCTTAGTCTTGTTTACACATCACTCACTCGACCATCTTGTAATACAATGGCTTATATTTGTAAATATGCAGTCTTTGTATGTATGAAAAATCATAAGAAAGAGAAATTAAGTCCAGCCCATATAACTCAGTGATTGAGCATAGACCTGTGAGCCAGGAAGTCATGGTTTGATCTATCTCTCTTTCCCTCCCCTTTCCTCTCTGAAATCAACATATGTATGTTAAATAGCCAGGTAAATATTTTGGGAAGGGAAGTGAGGAGTTTCCTGGTTGTGTATAGATGGGAGTTTTCATTGCAATTTGCAAATGAAAAATTGGAATTTTAAAATATGTATTTCTTGATTTGTGTCTTAAGTACTATGTCACCCTACCTAAATTCCTCCTCAAATTAAGAATTTGGAAAAGAATGTGAAATATTATTGATAGCAATTTATTTGAATTTCCCAAGACATATGATATTCTAGGAGCATCTAAAAAGCAGAAGGAGGTCATAGGCACATTTTTCATATTTATCTACTTTTACCCTCTCTCTCCCTTTCACTTCCTTGCTCCTGCATCCCTCACACTCTCCTTTTTTATTCTTCTAAGTGTGCATGCTGCTACATACTTACTATGTAATATGACAAGTTAAGAAACCTCTCTATGCATCAGTTTTCTATTTAAAAAAAACACATAAACAACAGACATAAAAAGAGTATGGACCTGCCAGGGTTGTTTCCAGGATGAAATAAGTTAACACACCTGCAGCAGATGCTGCTAGTTCAGGCCCAGAAGCTCTGGATCCCTCGCTGGTTCAGCCGTCTGCCCATCCCCTTGCTGCTGCTGGGCTTTAGCTCTCAGCTCCCACTTGATCTCTGTGTGAGGATTGTCCCTGGGATGGCTGAGGCATCCTTATTATAAGAAGGGTTCTGGGTCTACACAACCCCTTCAGACCCTACAAAACCCAAGTCGCTGTATCAAGGCACAGCAATTCTGGGGGCTCCTGCTAGGATCTGGCTACAAGCTGGACTCTACCTGACTGCCGCATTGACTTGCTTTTTTCCCTTCCTAAACTGCTTCCCTTAATCGTAATGGATTTTTTCCCAAGCCTTTCCTTCAACTGTGTGCATCATGAAAGCTCTGCTTCTAGGAAACCCAATATAAGACGACATGGAATGTGCTCTAAACATTCCCGGGCATTGTAAGTGCTCAATGAAAAAAGTGCCTAGTTATTATTATTAATTCCTTCAACAAGGAACACTGCTTGTATTGAACACGGCTTTTGAATGGGCAATGTGCTGGTGTGAGCCTCCTCCCCAGACAGTAGTGACAAAGTGCAGAGCATTGATAGAAACCTCATCGTGGCTACATTGCTGGCAAGATTTGGAGATAAAAAGGAGACTATAGTAATCAATAGCATAAGGAAACCCATTGATAGTGACTTTTAGGAAAATAGCTGTTAATTTTTCTTTTATTTTGTAAACCATTTGCTGAAATGTGGGTTATTTTAAATGTCTTAATGTTACATTTAATAATAAATGGACTTCTTGTATGTATACTTCATTTCTCTACCAAAGTTGGGTATTTGTACTTTATTTATGGCATATTTAAGTGGCTTATTCAATTCATCTTTTTATCACATATTGTAGCCTTGCTAAAAGTCTTACACAATTAAAGAGTTGGCGGGTTTACTTTTTTCTTTCTAAGGTTTTATGGTTGTGATTTGTCAACATGTTATTTTTTTTTCCGAAATGTACACAATCAACTGTATGAAAGGTTAAACATCTCAACTTAATGCTTGCACCAGCTTTCTCTCAAAGAAATACTCAATAAAACTACAGTGCATGCCCATTCTGGAATGTAGATATTTGCATTACCAAGATTTCAAAGATATGAATGAAGTTTATTTAAACTCAGTGCACTGTGTTTCATTTCAGTGGAGATGTTTGCATAATGCATATAGTATTCCCTCAAGCAGAGGGCAGGATAAAAGCGCTTATTGAGCTGAGCTCCGGGAAAGTGCACAAGGATTTATCTAAAGGTCAATGAATATTATAAGAAATGTTGTTTATCACTAAAAGTAGTTATAATAATGAAGTCAAAAGTTTATACCTAAAACTCAAATTTAAAAAACAAAAAGTTTTTCTGTGTAATTCTTGACCTCTATCAGAAGACAAAGTGGGATGAGACAGGTGGGAAAAGTTTTATAACTTAAACCCCATTATTAAACACTAGAGTTCCATTGTCTGACTGCTAAACATGCAGTCAGACATCCCTCTCACAATCCGAGACTGCTGGCTCCTAACCGCTCGCCTGCTTGCATGCCTGATTGCCCCTAACTGCTTCTGCCTACCAACCTGATAACTCCCTAACCGCTGGCCTGATTGACACCTAACTGCTCCCCTGCCAGCCCAATCGCACCCAACTGCCCTCCCCTGCAATTCTGTTCGTCCCCAACTACCCTCCCCTGCCAGCCATCCTGTGATGGCCATCTTGTGATGATGTGAGGGCGGCCATCTTGTGGCAGCCATCTTGTGATGATGTGACGGCGTCGCACGAGGGCACTAGGACCACGTAGGCTCTTATTGGTATAGATATCTTTGTTTCTTCTACCTCAAAACTGCCCATATGTTTTCATTTATCTTAGGGACCTAGAGAGTAGAACCTCTTTGGAGTGAAATGGCTGAATCAATGTATGATTAACTTTTTTAAAAATAGTGAAACTTTCAAAATGTTTGAACCATTGCACTCACACAAATTGTATAAGAGAGTTTCAGGTCATCCACATCTTCATCAATATTTGGTATGGCCTGTATTTTTAACTGTAGGTAAAGTATTTTAATAGGTGTGTAGTGGTATCATACTTTGGTTTTAATTTTCATGGCCCAAATGACTAATAGTATTGAATAACTTTTATATGCTTATATATTATTTTGTATATCTTTTTTTATGTACAGCAATCATTTGCATACATACACATTTTTTAAACTAAATTATTATTATTATTTTTTTTTTTACTGTGAAGCTCTGAGAGTTCTTTATGGACCCAAATCCTTTATCAGGTATATTATATGCAAATATTTTCTCCCTGTCTGTAGTTTTACTTTTCATTTTCTTAACAGTATCTTCCAAAACACAGGCATTTTTTTTCATTGTGATAGAGAACATATATAGATTTGTTCTTTATGGATAGTATTTTTGCAGTCAAGTCTAAAAATATCTTTGCCTAGCCAAAGGACACAAAGATATTCCTCTATGTTCTATTCTGGAAGTTGTATCATTTTAGGTTTTACATTTGTCTGTGATCCATTTGAGTACATTTTTGAGAGATTGTTTGGAGGTTCTAGCAGGGGAGCACAGCTACTCGTATACCCTTGACCGAAGACTGGTCCTCTCCTGGGGGGGGGGGGGAGGTTGTCCTCTTCATCCGAGCATGCAGCTTTGGGAGGGACGCTCATGGATCGGTGAGGGAGGAGGGGGACACCCGCCTAGCCAACCAGATCAGCCGAATCAACCCTGGCGATCAATGGGGTGACAGATGTCGCAGCCAAATCGCCCTCACATCCATGAGTACATTTTTGCATGTGATCCAAGGTATGGATTGAAGCTCAAGGGTTTTTTTGCATATAGATATCTCATTGTTCTAGCAAAATTTGTGAAAAGATCATTCTTACTCTACACAATTGTCTTTGCACCTTTGTTGAAAATCAGTTGTTCATGTGCTGGCCCAACCTTCCAACCAAGTCTCCAGTGCTCCCCAACATCCATGTATATATGGGTTCATTTCTGAACTTCCTATTATGTTCCAGTGACCTATTTGTTTGTCTTTGCACCAATACCATACTATTGACATGAAATATTTTCTTCAGCTGTGGATTCAGGCAGTGGCAGCATAGCCAGGAGACTATAAAACTCAGACCTAGAATCTACTTTCTGATCCCTTTCTTCACCCCCAGGCATATAAATCAGGATCCCTGCAGGGTTGCCCACATACCCCTGGACAGCATCCTGGATCTGCCAGAGCCAAAGCTGGTGCCTTCAGAGAGAGGCCTCCCCCACTGTCTGTCTCCTCAGCACCTGTAGTAAAACATCGGCTGAGTCCCTGCCCATCAACATGCACTGACCTGTGTCCCAGATAATCTTCCTGTTTGCCTGGTGACTCTGAACCAGCTCCTACCCAGGCAACCCAGCAAACATCTATCAAATGGCTGCAACTCCACCTTCTTTAACAAGGGCCAATCCCTCCTTCCCAGTGTGCCCATCCCTGGATGCTCTCCTGTAGCCTGTTGAACTCTTTAGACTTCTCTTTCCGTGTTTTTACTTGCCCTGTAAGATTACATTGCATTACATTACATTGCACTAGAATTATTTATATTATGTATACATCATATAAAAATTGGGTGCTATATAAAATTATTAATATTAAAATGCTCCTTATTGTGTGGTTCCTCTCTCCAGATTGGATAAAGACTGATCTAATCTCCCCATTCTTAAAATGTTAACCCATTTCAGTCTGTTTATTTAAAGGAAATTACTTAAAGGCAGCATATACTCAGGTCTTGCTTTTTATATGATTGACAAATGTTGGGATGTTTAAGCCATTTACATTTAATAAGACTAGTGATATAATTATTTTAAAGTTTGTCATCTTGCTATTTATTTACTGTCAATCTTATTTGTTCTTTGTTCCTCTTTTCCTTCTTTTTTACCTTCCTTTCAACAAATTAATTTTTTAAAACATAATTCCACATTATTTTGATTGCTTATTACGTATACTCTTTGTTTTATTATTTTAGTGGTTTCTTTGGATTTTAGGGTATACACATATAACTCATAATTATCAATCTTTAATAGTATACCATTCATGCAAAGGAAGAGAAGCTTAAAAAATATCTTTCCATATCTCTTCTAATCAGCTTTGCGCTATTTTTTTGATACATTTTACATCCTACCTAATAAAGAGTAATATGCACAGTAACCATCACTCCATCACCAAGATGGTGGCGCCCATAGCCACAAGATGGTGGTGCCCAGTCCTCTCAGCCCCGCTGGAGTCCCCCAGTCCTCAGGGGGGTGGGGGGAGGGAGACCGCTGAGAGCGGGCAGCATGAGTGGCCAGGGAGAATGCTTGCTTTGAGGTCCTGCCCAAGCCATGGTGGGGGATTGAGTGGAGCTGGGGGACCCTGCCCAAACCACATGGGAGGCTTGAACAGGGCCGGAGTGGAGCCGGGGGGCTCTGCCTAAGCCACAGTGGAATTTTGAGCGGAGCTGAGGGGGCCTTGCCCAAGCCGCGACGGAGGCTTGAGCAGGCTCAGAGACGGGGGGGGGGGGGGGGGGGGGCGGGGGGGCGAGGGGGGGCGTGTACCAGCCATGGCTTGCCAGCAGTCCCACCTCTGCACATGAGCTGCAGAGGAAACACCTTTTCTGACTGCTCATTGGCTAAGCTCCCTGTACGCTACTGGCAGCATTCTTGGTAACTTGAGTAATAAGAATCCAAGAAGGTGATCTAGGGTTTTTCCACATCACTCCTGGAGGAATAAATGGAGGTCTGCTGCTGGAGGGCTAAGAAATGTCATATCCTGCCCTAGTCGGTTTGACTCAGTGGATAATGCCTCAGTCTGCGACTGCAGGGTCCAGGTTTGATTCTGATCAAGGGCATGTACCTAGGTTGCAGTTTCCTCCCTGACCTGGGTCCCTCTCACATTGATGTTTCTCTCTGTCTTTCCCTCTCTCTTCCACACTTTCTAAAAATCAATAGAAAAGTATCCTCAGGTGAAGATTTAAAAAAAGAAAGAAATGTAATATCCTATGAAAGACACATCTTGAAAATGCCTAAAGAAAGTTGTCAGTTTTTCATGGTGAAGGAACTGGAGTCTTTGTTGATGAAAACACCTTGGCGGCCATGGCAGCCAGCAGTGGCAGCAACAGCAGGGTGATGGGGGTGGCGCCTTTCCCATGATCAGCCCGGTCACCTTCCACAGAAGGAGGCCAGACTGCCGCTTAGGCCCGCTCCCTGAGTGGGCCTAAGCCATGAGTAGGATATCCCCTGAGGCCTCCTGGACTGTGAGAGGGGGCAGGCTGGGCTGAGGGACTACCCCACCCCTCGCCCCCATGTAGAATTTTGTGGATTGGGTCTCTAGTATGTTATAAACCTTATTATACATTGTTAGTATGTTTGCTTAAATAGATAATTATATTCCTAAAATTTAAACAATAAGAACAATTTTGTATCTTCTTACCTTTGCCAGTTCTTCATCAAATGTGCAGGTCCAGATTTCCATCAGGTATCATTTTCCTTCTTCCTGAAGACATTGCTTTCACATTCCTTACAGTGCAAATCTGTTGGCAATGAAGTCTCCTGGATTTTATCTGTCTGAAAGTCTTTATTTTGCCTTCACTTTTTGAAAGATTTTTTCATTGAGTATAGTATTATAAAGTATTGAATTTG
The DNA here is from genome assembly GCF_964212035.1 of Myotis nattereri. Lineage (NCBI taxonomy): Eukaryota > Metazoa > Chordata > Mammalia > Chiroptera > Vespertilionidae > Myotis > Myotis nattereri. The sequence continues at coordinate 36,204,880 of NC_138076.1, read as the reverse complement.
CTGAGTATAGAATTTAAAGAAGACAGAGCTCTCACTGTCTTCTTCTTTACTTCCTCTCTGATAAAATATCTGCTGTTAACCTTATTTTGTTCCTGGCTCCTCTCTCTCTCTCTCTCTCTCTCTCTCTCTCTCTCTCTCTCTCTCTCTCTCTCTTTCTCTCTCTCTCTCTCTCCTGAGGATTTCTTCTTAATCTTTGTTCTTAAGTAACTTAATTATGTTGATGGGTGAAGCATTTCTTATATTTATAGAGTTTGAGTTTGTTGGGCTTCTTGGATTTGTGGCTTATACTTTTTATTAAACTCGGAAAACTTAGGCTATAGATTGTTCAAATATATCTTCTGACTCCCATGCTTCTTGAAGTTGGTTCCACAACTCAGTGATATTTCATTCATATAGTCTATCATCTCTCTCTTTTTAATTTTATATAGTATGTATTGCTATATATTTAAATTCACCAACTTTTTGAAACAGTTAATCTGCCCTTAATCTTATCCAGTATACTATTCATTTTTAACATAGCAATTTTCACCTCTGGTAGTTCAAAATTTTTTAAATTCTCTCGTGTCTATACTTTATTTTTTAGTATGTGGCATACAGGAATAATAATGATAATAATATCCTTGTCTGCTGATCCTGGCAGGTGTCAGTTCTGGATCAGTTTTGATTGATTGAAGACTTTCCCCATTCCAAGTTATAATTTCTTGCTTCCATACATATATGTCTCACCTGTTTGATTGGATACAAGACAATGTGGACTAGGCATTTTTGAATTCTTTCTAATATTACTGAGCATAGTTTTGGGATGTGGTTTAGTTATGGAAATAATTTGATACTTTCAGATTTTTCTTTAAGATTGGCTATGAGGACCAGGGCAGTATCGAATGTAGACTTCATTGATTCCCACTGACACTGCAGGACTCTTTTCTGTACCACATGGATGTCCTGTGAATATGAGTTCTTCTGATTTGTCAAGTAGAAAGAGGCACTATTCCTGGGCCTGTGTGAGCTTTTGTCATTGTCCCTCAAATTATTTTGGATAATGCTATCCAGTGCCTTGTGAATCTTCTTTATATGCAAGTGCTGACCAGTACTCTGTTGAATATAAGGGAAGTTTTTTGCAGAACGCTGGAGTTCTCTTTCTCCAAGCCCCTCTCTTCTGTGTACAGTGAACTCCCTCCAGCTTGGTCTCCCATAACTATCAGTTCTGTCTACTCAAGGGAGAGTGGTGCTGGGCTCTGCCTGGATTTTCATTACCTGAACCATGGCTTGTTCACTCCTTCAAGACTGTAAACTGGAAAGATTATAGGGCTCACCTTATTTATGTCCTGTCCTTTGCTGTGTTAGTTTTTCTTGCTGTCATAACAAATTAATACAGACTTAGGGACTTAAAACAACACCCACTTATTTTCTCACAGTTCTGTAGACCCAGCTGGTGTGACTCAGCTAGTTACCTGCCCACAGTCTCAAGGTTGAATGAAGGTGCCAGAAGAGCTGCATTCCTTTCAGAGGCTTTAAGGAACAATCTGTTCCCAGGCTCTTTCAGGTTGTTGGCAGAATTCATGAATTCATGTATGAATGGCTATAGGACAGGGGTTGTTACTAGCTTCTCCAGGCTGATCATACCTTCTGACTGGTAGCCATCTTCAAAGCCAACCCTTTCAGGCTTCTAATTTCTGTGAACTCTCATCTTTTCCCCTCATTTCTGCCTCCTCTTCTTCTCTTCAACTTAATTGGTCCTACAGACTCTTCTATCTCCTACGATGATCACATTAGGATCCCCTGGCTTATCCATGGTGATCAGCAAAGTAGTAACCTTAAAACCTATCCACAGAGTTCCTTAACAGCAGTGCTTATAGTAGTATTTAAATGACTAACCAAAGGATGGTAATCCTGGAGGGTTATCTTTTAAAATTCTGACTATCCTACTCACCAATTATAGCTTTATGGTTTTGTTTTGTTTTGTTTTGGTGATTGTGTGTGTGAGTGTGCATGCGCGCGCGTGTGTGTGTATGTGTGTGTGTTTGTGTGATGTTCAGTGACTTGAAAATTTTTGTTTTTGCAGTGGGTCTAGATTTTGTTTGTTTCAGAGAGATATATGTCTTTTTTTTCTATTTTATCTTAGACAGAAAACCATGTCAGTATTTAGGTTTTTAGGTTTTCTTTTTTCTCTACCTCTCAAACGTAGTGTCACTATCAGAAGTGAAAAGGGGACTGTTGGAATGGCAAAGGAATTTTGTCTTATTTTTTAAAACATGTTTTTATTGATTTCAGAGAGAGGAAGAGAGAGGGAGAGAGAGATAGAAACACCAATAAGAGAGAAATATCAACTGACTGCCTCCTGCATGTCCTATACTGTGGCTTGAGCTGCATCTTGGGCATGTGCCCTGACCGGGAATAGAACCTACAGTCTCCTGGTGCATCGGACTATGCTCAACCACCTGAGCCACTCTGGCCAGGCTCTGGTCTCATTCTTGAGCATGTGCATATTTCTGACATGAAGTGTCTGGGTGAGTCTGAACCTGTGTCCTTGGGATTAGCAAACATATAGCTGATCTCAATAGATGCGCTGGTTGTCACAATGACATTTACTGTGGAAATACTCAGTCCTGATAGAATTACCCATACACTTTGTTTTCTTTGTCCTAATCCTGGTTTTCCATTGGAGAATTCAGACTCACACACAAGCCTTATTCACCTCCAGCATTTTATCTCCCAATTTAGAAAGAGAAACTTCTGAATACCCACACCATGGCTGTGGGTAGTCAGGATTGCCAACTAAGGTAAGTCTATATTTTTCCATCACTGTGGCTTTCTTCCTACAATATTTGTGTAGACCAAGCATGTCAAACTCATGGCCCGCAGGCCGCATGCGGCCCACAAGGAATATTTTTGCGGCCCAGCCAATACAATGGTATGTAAGAAATGTTTTAATAAAAATTTTGTAACTTAATTTTCACAATGTCCTGTTATACATAATTATTAATAATGAACTACAACATTTGTTAATGACTGATTACTATAATCATGTTGCATTCATTTCCCTTCTATGCCTTATGCTCAGGCACACCATTTCTCTCACTAATACTAGCAGTGAATATTTTAGCAGCCAATTGCCACATCATTAGTCTTGGACTGACTTGTTTGGTGTGCACAACAGTAAATATTTCGCTTTTGGAGAACAAGAAAATAGGTTTATTTGTGTTACACTTATTAATTTGTGCAGTTACTTAGTGTTTGGTAAGTTAATATTGAAAAAAATATTAGTTTTTATTAAAATGTTTTATTATTGTATGTTAACGATTACTCATTTATTTCAGCCCTTTGTATTCAGCATGTCTCTATTGAAATAAACCCATGTTTCTATGAAAATTGAAGCTTTTGGTTTTTTGTGTCCCACATAAACTTAAACCTTGTTTATTTGGCCCATGTTAGCCTTTGAGTTTGACATGCTTGCCTGTAGAGCATCAGAATGGAGGTTTCTCTTAGATGCTTTCAACCTGCCCCCATCTACTAATATATCTGCAGAAAACAGCCACCCAGGTCTTGAGTTTGTACTCTAAGTCTGAGGTTGCTGGCTTCTGATTTCTTCTCCTTGCTCCCACCAGTCTTAGAATCTTCCCTTGCTCTTAAACTGGACAGAAAATACTTTTTCTACTTTATACTTCTGAGTGATTTTCTGGAGAAATCTATTATCCCTAGCATCTCCTAATCATAATATGGAATCCATAAGCTTTCCTTTTGATATTCAAAATGAAACCAAAATAAAAATATATTGATAAATTTAAAATATATTTTAAATATATTTTATAAAATATTACACAAAAATAAATATATCAGATTGCAAATTCTGCATATTGGCATATTTATGCCTTTCTGTCCTCTCAAAAATATTTAAGGCATTTCTGCATGTAGATTAAAGCTTTGTGCAATAAATACAGATAATGGATAAAATGACAGAAAGCCAGTGGGGGAAAAGGCTCAAAAGATAAGTTGATCTTCTCAATTCTGAATTCCTGATTCAGGACAGCAATGGAGAAGACAGAAAATAAGAAGCCACTGAGGGTAGAGGTTTCAGGCAGACAGTTTTCTGAGGAAAGTATAGAGATAAGAGAGGTTGACCCCACAGCAGCCATCATGGTCATTTAGAAGACAAATAAATGAAAGCAATGATCTCTACATCACACAAGGTACACTATCATATGATGAAGAAAATTCACTTACTATTTCTACACTTTCAGTACTTCCTGAGAATGTAACCTTGTACATAGATAAGGCTCAACATAGAAGCAGGATCCCGGTGCTATTTTGGTTTTGTGTTTTAGCTACATATCATTAAGAGTGTAAACATATGATGAGATATCTTCCCTCAAAAAAAAGACATCTTACAAAGTATATTTTATCTTGAATAAATGACATAAAAATGATGTATTTATTCAAGATAAAATATAGTTTATAAGACCTAACATATATCTACTTTCAGGTCACATATAAAGAGATGGAAATGGACAATTGCAGTGAGTTAATGGAGGAAAAATCCTAGAACACAGCAATAGTTTGGTGCTTTATTCCAACTGAATAAAGCAAGGTGAATGATCTGAAGAATGGTGTCATGACCAAATTGATCCACACTGAAGAAAGAGGAAATTTATTAGGGCTCAGGGAGGTTGATACTCAAACTCATATTCTTCCCTGTTTCTAAATACCAAAGCTATAGAAGTGGGATTTAGAAATAAGTAGCGAAGACACATTCTTTTCTCCTATTATCTCCTATAGTTAATCCCTGGGAACAACACATATAAGTTTGAAAGAGCTTCTTGTTTTTCCAACTTTTTCTGTGAAAGCGGTTTCTCTGCTTCTATTATCTATTGGCAAAAGTGTTTAATAACATTTATCTTTTGCCCTTTTATCCATTTGCCCTTTGAGGATTTTTTGTGTCAGCCCTGTGGATCTATGGTACAGAGCAATCTACTGTATTTGCTCTGTAAATCAAAACCATCTCAAAGCAGCTTGCAGCTACATAGGACTCTACTTTTACTCCAATCTGTCCACAGATAATAGGCAAGCACAATGAAAAGATGCAAGTGTGAGTTATAGGCTCAGGTCATTTCCTCTTTGTAATTTTCCTTTTTTTAAATTTATATTTGAAGAAAATCCACATGATGTACCTCACAGCACAGTGTTATTACCAAATCAATAAGAGACAAATATTCAGCTTACATTTATGGTCAAGAAGGTGTGAAAAATTTACTTTTTCACTTAACTTGCAAACAAATTGGAAGGAGACTATGTTGAGTGAAATGACCATAAACTGTTATTATGTTCTTTTCCTTTTTATAGTTTTGTCACAAGGATAGAAAACACCCAGATGTATGCACAGTGCTGGCTTATTTCCCAACTCTGTCATCAGATTAGTGTTCAACTTAATGTTCAGGGTTTTATCCATTATAATTAATCATCCTCTAAGTGCAGAAAGATACTTAATTCTCTGTCCCTTCTCATTATTTAGACTTTTAGTTTTGTAGTGAAGGTTATCAGAAAAGTTTAATTAAGTCAAACACTTTAGGGTTACTTTCCTTCATTGTACAGAGGATTTATATATAAATAACTGGCAGTAGTGTTGGTGAATATTCCTCTTGTGATTCCTGAGAGTATCAATGAAACCAGTGACTCCCTACACATGTTTGTCTGACAATACTATATGACAAAATTACCCTAATGAATACTTCTAATATTTTACTTTTATTATTTATTTTATTTATTCTGAAGTAATAACCAAACAATTTTTTTATACTATGGAAGCACATACTATGCTTTAGGAAAAATGAAAGTATATTTTAGGTTGAAAAATAACTATCTCCATAACCAAATTACTTCCATATACTTGCTGAATTTCAATTCTCTCAGCTAACCAATGAAGGGTAAAATATATCCCTATGATTGCTTACAATTAAAAATACAATATAAATATGTAATATATTTTATTTTCTTAAAAATATTTTATTGATTTTTTTACAGAGAGGAAGGGAGAGGGATAGAGAGTTAGAAACATCGATGAGAGAAACATCTACCAGCTGCCTCCTGCACAACCCCCACTGGGGATGTGCCTGTAACCAAGATACATACCCTTGACTGGAATCAAACCGGGGACCCTTCAGTCTACAGGCCGACACTCTATCCACTTAGCCAAACCAGTTGGGGCAATATGTAATATATTTTAAAGTGAATCGAAAATATTGATGCTCTACAGATGTACATCCAGTCACTAAAGTATACACAATATTCCTTAAAATTTCTACCGTAGAAGAATAGTCACTATTAATAATTTTATATAATGGTGGCTTTATTTTCCTCTATGGATGTCATTTATCAAAGCATAAAACATACATAGGCTTGAAAATGTTTAGAATTTATAGCTGAGGTTGTATTCTCAACCAAATACATGCCCCCTTTTTTTTTAACTTCAAAAAGAAATTCCAGCTGTGGGTATTCTTGAGTAGTTAAGTCAAAAAGACAATATATAAATCACAATTATTTTAAATATGTTAACTTTAAGATATCTAAATACAAGTAATATATTAGGTTATTGTTTATTTGTTTTCAATAAAGTTTTAAATGTTAGGTTCTTATTAATCCACTCTCTTCTATCCAGAAAAATCATTTAGGTTAAATCATCAAAGATCATTAAAGATTATTCCAAATTATTTTCCCAAGTGGAATACCAATGCTTGGTGAGCCTTATTAGGCAAACTGAAGCAAGTAGTGGTTATTTATTTGATATGTGTATTTTTCCGCTCAACTAGATATAAGCTTTTGGAAGCGGTATTCAAATGTTATATTTCTTTGATATCCTAAGGCAGGAATTTGGCAAACATTTTTTAAGGGATAAATTGTTATTTCCAGCATTGTGGGCCATACCATCGCTGCCACAAATGCTAAACTCTGCCATTTTACTGCAAAACTCTATAGACAGCAAATAAATAAAAAGAATGTGGCAGTGCTGCAATAAAACTTTATTTACAAAAAAAAAAGAAAGCCAGTTTTTCTTCTGGACAATAGTTTACTGGCTCTCTTATTTGGTCATATAGTCATGCATAAGAAAAATAGACTTAATTGCAAAATCAGTATAAAGTCTTATTTGCATTCTAACATTTTATTTGCAACATAGCTATTTTATCATTTTGTTATCATTGATAACGTTATACTATTGCCATTCAAATCCACATAGAAAATAAATGTTGACAAAATTGTGTATGTAAGCTAATATCTGTCACATAAAAATACAAATATGTAGGGAAGAAACCTAGAAGACCAATGGTAGTAGTGGAGTCTTATAGTGTAATATTGAGATTTTGTTTGTTTCTGTTTTTAACATTACTTCAATGTGAATTAAATTTATTTTTATAACAAAACTAATCATTTTAATAACACATTAGGCTGCATGCATAAGTTGTGCTTAAAATTAATACAGATGTTCATGGTTCATTACTTGGAAAACAAAATTTAAAAATACATGAAAAGCATCATATGCTAAGAAAAATACTGGTTGTGATAAAAAATGATTCCATATGCAATTATTTTAGCTGATCTAATTCTTGTTTTTTATGTCATAACACAATTGTTCTAAAACTTTAATCTTTTTTTTCCTCAGTCCTCACCCAAGAATATATTTAGAGAGAGGAAGGGAGAGAGAAATAGAGAGAAGCATTGATGTGAGAAAGAAACATCCATCAATTGCCTCCCTTATGTACCCCTACAGAGTATCAAACCTGTAACTTAATCATGTACCATGAATAGGAATTGAACCCACAACCTTTTGGTAAATACAATGCTCCAACCATCTGAGCCAGCTGGGCAGGGCTAATCATTTTTATCAGTTGAAAACTTGTTCTGTTTTTCAGCACTCTCACAACACTGTTTGAAGATATCCATAAGATAGTCATGGTAACGTTAGCTGTGTCTTTTTACTCTCAGCCAGGAGCACAGACTATTGAGCCCTGACTTTCATAACTTAAAAGGTGTTTTCACTATTATTGTGTACAAAGGACTCTGTGGAAACCTTAGTTTCTCTTTATGTATGAATCATTTGGGTACAAGCAATCATAACTTTAAAACTCACATCAGAAAATATTACTGTGAAATAAGGAAAAGAAGTTTAAATATATTTTAGAATGATCTTCATCATTATAATTTTTATTGCTTAACAGATTTAATAATGCTCTGAGGAGTCTGTGTTTTGTAAATAAATATATCCATACATTATTTGTGTGTTTGGATATTTACTCCTATCTCTGCTCCATTATTTCAAAATGTACCAGCTATTGGTTGCCTGTTTGGAATTCAAATTGTTAGAAAGAATGCCTCAATGAAACTCCGTGTGCCCAAGAGAAATATTTTGTCTTGAGTGGCAGATGGAACCTTCCTTAAAAAACAAGCAAACAAAACAACAAGCAAAAAACACACAGCTTTTAAATCTTTGAAAATTCAAAAGATCCATCTTCCAAGGTTTTATTGTGACTCTAGAGAATAAATACGGGAATTATCATATTACCTATGACTGAGCTTTAAGTAACAATGTTTTGCATGTGTGGATTTCAGTAATAAAAGGAATACATTATAAGTGCCAAAATTTAACTAGAATAAAAGGATTAAAATATTAGTGTGAATCTAAAAGGTTCTCTCACTTTACCTCTTGCCTAATTTTGTTTTTCTTCCTATATAGCTAGCTCTTCAGGCCTGTATTCTCCTTCTTCATTGGCAATCCGATTTTTCTTCTTTGTTTATAAGACAAAATTGGTTACTAATAGGTATAGTATTTCCATGTCTCCAGTTTCATTCAGTCAGAAAGGTACTGTTTAAAAATCCTGGGTACATATTCCAAATACTCAACCTGTATCTCCTCTGTACTAATCAACTATAGAGTAGATGGGATTGTGACATAATAGGATACCTACTTCAATACAAACATCTAGATCCAAGAAGTTTAGCCGTAACCATATATAATATGTGACAAAGAAATGGTTTGCAAAAAAACAACAACAATAAAAACAAACCAAAACAAAACCAAACAATAGGTGTTCCCTTATATAAGCATGCCTTCTTTAGGGAAAAATTAACTTTAAATCTTTGCAAATTCAAACAATTGTAAGTCAAAAAACAGAATCACCCCCTGTATGTAAACCCATATATATTATTTATTAGGTGAAGAAATAGACTTTCCACACAACCTACTCAAGAATTTCATGAATGTCTTCCAAGCTTTCTTAAAAATGATATAACTTTTCTCGTCTGACTTTCTAATGTAATAGTTATTGTTTTTCTGAGCATGAAAACATGCTTTGCATTTCTTTGCCAAATTCTATTTGTTAATAGTATCTCTTATTTTTATACAAAGCTAGATATTTCTATTATGTTAATCACATTCTTGTAATTACGTGCAGTAAGTGAGGTGGTTGTTTCTTTAATCTCAAGTGAGACAATTGTATAGCTTTAGTCTTTAACTTAACTTACTATTAATAGTATTTGCCGCAGTCAAGCAGTTTCTCTTTTATAAACACACTTTTTTTCACTTGGATTCCAAGGCACCATTTTTACCTGTTTTTCTTCCCGCTTAATTTATAGTTACATTGGACAGAGGATTTAGCCCCTCGTTTCATTTTTCTTTTTTAAATTTATCTTTATTGTTTAAAGTATAACAGATGTCTTCTTTTCCCCCCTTTAAACCCCCTCCACCCCGCCCCCATGCCACACCTCAACGCCTTCACTGCACTATTTTCTGTTTCCATCCATTACGCATAGTCCTTGGTTTCTTAATGTACTTCTCTACACTCCTGTGGTAAACACATCCTAACTTTTATTTTCAACCCATTTTGATGTTTATAATTCCAATTTTTTTTTTGTGTCTAGCCCAGTATTTTCTCAAGAACTGTCTGGTACTCCTAAAAATATCCACTAGCAAAGGATGACAGTATACATTTTGTGTTTTCTTTACTGCATCCAAATATAATATCTTTCAAATACGGAGTCATTCTAAAAATTATGTTTGGCTGGGCCGATGTTGTTCAGTGGTTTAACATTGACCTGTGAATCTGGAGGTCACAGGTTTGAATCCTGGTCAGGGCACATGTTCAGGTTGCAGGCTCATTCCCCGGTGTGGGGCACAGGAGGCAGCCGTTCAATGATTATCTCTCATCTTTGATGTTTTTGTCTCTCTCTTTCCTTTCCTTCTTCTCTGAAATCAATAAAAAATATATTTAAAAAAATAAAATTAAAGTAATCTATACTTTTGCATCTGAAGAATTAACTTTCACATAACCAGGGGAGGTAAGAAAGCATTTGTAGAGACCTGAGTATTATGATGAGATGGTAACAGAGGCATTGAAAGCAACATTAGAGAATCTCATAATCAGACTTTTCTGAATTTTGGGGGAAATGAAACACAAGAAGACAGTAGGTTAAGTGTCTCATCCATCTTATTCAATACTGGATAACTAGAGGGGCCGTATTCCAATTTTGTGGTTCCTATTGGTGGTGTGGTGGGATGGTTTTAATTTTCTTCACCCCACATTGTTTTCAATTTAATTAGATCTAAACAGCTGGGGGAAATTTAATGTTTTAATATAGTTTTTAAAATCTAATGGAGAAATACAATTCACAACGGTTAAACACAAAATAAACTTCCCTTTACTATGATACTTTAAATCCCTTAAGCTTTGAGTAATCACAGTTCTAAAAATAAAGTGTAATTATTCAAGTGAAAATTAATTTGGTAACACCTGTTTGGAACATTTTTTTTTGTAAAAATAGAAGTCACATTTGAAAATGTAAGTTTTGCGATTCAGCTCCAGGAAAAAATGATTTAAAACAACTCTGTGAAAATATTTAGCTTAAAATATATATAAAAAAAAATATTGCTAGAACTCTTGTGTTGAATGTCCCACAAAATGATTTAGCATATATTCTGGTTAAAAAGATATGAGTAAAGATAATCATAAGTGTGTTTGTAGCATGCCACACCATGCTGGAACTTGTGGAATACACACATAACTGTAGTAAAACCAAAATTGCTTTTCATAAAATTGTAAGCATTTTAAAATTAATTATATTAATTACTTAAACCAAAAAAGTGATTAGCTAGATAAATAAATCTGTTTTTTAAATTTTAATCCAATATTATGTTTGACTAATTTATTAAATTGAGCTTAAAATGTATAGTTAGGAATGCCAAGGAGATACCACAATCCCTTGATAACTTTTCACAAAATTATAATGCCCGATGGTCATGTGCCATGGAGCGTCCAGATGGAGACTCAGCAAGGTAACAAATCCACTAAGCATAACTAGCTTAAAAATATGGCATTATTTTTTACCTTGAAATTAAAATAACACTCATAATCGCAGTGTTTTCATTGTGCCATAATAGTTTTGACATTAAGAGTACTCCTTCAGTTTGGTCTATTGTCTACTTTCCTTAAATATTTCATAGTTAGTCACTTTGCAACTGTTAGTTTTTTGTTTTGTGGTAGAAATAGATACTTAAAATGTGTTTGCTTAATTTTGAACATAATGGGGCAATTTGAAAACATAATTGTGTATGGTAATATTGAAGTCATATGTTTTGTGGTTTCCTTAAAAGGATATAGGAATAAGAAAGTAAATGATTGAAGAGATGTCAGAAACTAAAAAGAAAACATTGGAAAGCCAGAAAGAAATTGACTGGATATTGATAATTAGGAAGGTGTAATGATTAAAAATGAAACTGAATATTTGCAAATGCATAAATAGAAAGATGACTGCATTTTTGATAAAAATAGGAAAGAAGTACTGAGGTAGTCATAAGGAAATGTGCCCTGGTGGCTAGCAGGCATTTTGTAAATGCTTTTTTTTTTAAAATCCTCATCCCAGGATTTTTTCCCATTTATTTTTAGAGAAAGTGGAGGAGAGAGGGAAAGACAGAGAGAAACATCGATGTGAGAGAAACACATTGATTGGCTGCCTCCTGCAGGAGCCTGACCAGGGTCTGGGCCAGGGAGGACCCGGCAACCAAGGTAGGTGCCCTTGACCAGAATCAAACCCAGGACCCTTTGGTCTCAGGCTGATGCTCTGTCCACTGAGCCAAACCAGCTAGGGCTCTAAATGCTTTTTGAATGACTGTTAAATGAATTCCATACTAGACACATTGAGTTTGATGTGGGCCTTTTCAGTAGTCATGAAACCTGAAAACTGTATGGTGCTTCATGTTTACAAAGCACTGTCATACGTTGCCCCATTAATCCTCACAATAAACCCATGGAGTAAAATATCATTAAACCCATCTTACCGCTGAGGAAATGAGGCTTATAAAGATTAAGTTCCATCCTTACAGTTATATATTTAGTATGAGCCAGAGATGAGGTTTAAGCCTGGGTGTTTTTTAAACCAAAACCTGGTCTCTCTATCATACTGCAGAATGTTTCAAATAGAAGTAGCTTTGGCTTCAATGGCAGGTCATCTCAGACACATTTGAGAAACTCATAATGTTTGGAAAGACACAAATATTTATAGTCAGTTAGAAATTAAAATACATCACTATTAGATGTGAGACTGATAAGCTAGACACTGCATCTTTCTCATTGCCATATCAAGAACACCGAGGGAGCTCAATATATGCTTATTGATTGAGTGATTTGTTTAAAGCTTGGAGGATCCTGGGTGAATACAGGCTTATAAAGTAAAACAAAAATTCAAAGGAGGTAAGTGCCCAAAACCTGGTAAAAGAAGGATCATTATTTTGCAATTAATGTAATGTGAGTTAAGACTATTCGGAAGGAAAAGGAAGGATACTATAAGATCCTTCTTGAGGAAAAGGTCAAACATATCAAGTATACCAAGCTGAGGTATTTGAAACAGCTAAAATTATAAAACTAATATTATTTTGTTATTTTATAATAGACCTTTTTATGAAAATGTTCGACATACGGGGAAAGTATTGGTTAACACATTGCTGTTAGCTGTGTGGAATTTTGCTAATAGAATGTAATGATTTTGAGAAACTTTAAAGTCAACAGTTCTTTTTAATTTCTTTATTGATTAAGGTGTTACATATCTGTCCTTATCCCCTCAACCCCCTCCCCACTCATGCCCTCACCCCCCTGCTGTCTGTGTCCATTGTTTGCATGCATACAAGTCCTTTGGTTGATCTCTCCCCCTTACTCCCACTCTCCCTTACCTTCCCGTCAACAGTTTTTGTTTCATTGCTTTGGTTTCCTTTGAGTTCATAGAGCTATTGGATATTACTCCACACAGTCATTTTTTCTTGATTCCATTTTATCTCTTTATTTTTTTTAACTTTCCCCTTTGCTTATTCTGCTTATCTACACTGCATCTAGGGCAATATTTATTTTTGAAATATTGTATTCATTTATTTGATTATTTTGTGGGTTATTATTAATTTCTGAATGTTTTAAAATTTAGATTTATGATATTGTATTCCTCTTATATGTTCTTAATTTATTTGAGTTGTTTTGAAACATTTGGCTGCTGATACCATTCAAGTCTTGTGCTGTCAGGGATTTGTGTCCCCTGCTCTTATTTCACAATTTTTTGTAGTAGATGTCTTCTTGAGGAGTTGGTTTTGCTATTCTAGTTTTTGAGGAATAACTTCAACATTACTCCGTTACTACCACCATTTTCCATCGTCCCTTCTCCTGACATTAAGGTAGGAGCACCAAGCATAGACTTTAAGGCTTTGACTGACTTAAGCAGCTTCTCTTTATATTGTGGACTCCAGTGCATTAAAAGTATATATTTCATAATTTTGTAAATTGAATAAACATGTATAGTTGTATGTTTTATTTTTCTGAAAGTTAAAGTATTCATGTTTTTCTAAAAATCTCTCTATATATGCACACATATACACTAAGACCTCATAATTACAAATTAATTTTGACTTTAACAGTCTAAATGATAAAGAATATTATCATCAAATTATCTCAAATATTTTTTTTCACTTTACAATACTTACCAAATCAATTTGTCCTCATTTTCAGAGTGAGGCACAGCATAGTTCCATTGGCTGTATTTCACTGTAGACTGGTGGCTATTTTTTCTAGACTGAAAATGACAAATCACCCCTCTTAGCCAGAATTGGGAAAAGAATAAGTCTTAGCAAAATAAAAACAAAGGCCTGCAATGATTTGATAAGAATGCTTTTACAATTTCAATGCTCTAAAATAATTATTTCTTGAACACTCAAGATTATGTATGAATTTTCTTATAAAAGTTAATTTCAAAAATTTGGAAACCATTAGTTGATTTCTTTCTTCTTATTTCATTTATTTATTTTGTTGTAAATTCTCACTGGAGGGTATCACCCAGAGAGAAAACATAAGAGCTTTGTTCTCCTGGGTTTTAACCAGGAGCTTTTTCAGAATAATTATTTAACTTTCCAAGATTTCGCAGGCTTGCTTTGGGGCCAACCCCTAGCCAATAATATTTTTCCCAGGTTATAGTGACCTGTTAGGGCCACAGCAGACTGTGTGGGCTCCCAAGGACAATGAAGTGAAAACTCTGGGCACTGGCCTTTATGTTGGCCTTGTTGAAGACATGGTTGTCCTTTTATCCACGGCAGGACAGACAGAGATGGAACATTGGAATCCCAGGGACGGGGGCAACCATCACAAATAAATCATTTTGCCACATCAAAATCTCCTTTAGGGGGATCCTTGGAATTCTTTCCTTGGGATGACATGGAAGAGCTTGTTTTCCACCCACAACATTATTGTTTTGGTGTTCTTGGAAAAAAAATTATATATATATATATATATATATATATATATATATATATATAGAGAGAGAGAGAGAGAGAGAGAGAGAGAGAGAGAGAGAGAGAGATTTCTCAGAATGAAGGATGAGGAGAAAAATTAATCTGATAAACATTAATGACTAAAAAGTGTTGGTGACATTTAAATGAATATATGTTCATTCACACATGCTCCCCCCCATCCATACACATATATATTTAAGACATTTTAGAAATAAACCATAACACATTGGTAAATTCACTATATTTGAAGAAGATATTTAAGTCAACAGAGAAAACATAATTTATTAAATAAATAGCATGGTGAAATTTGAATTGAAAACATTTTAATTCCTACTCTACAATTTGTATTAAGAGAAATTCTAAAGTTACTAAATAATTAAATGAAAAAAACACCAATAAAGTGCATAAAATAAACATAGAGTAGCTCATTTTAATTCACGTTTTTAGTGGTTAGACCTTTCTTTCAACAGTATACATAGCCCAGAAGGTATACATTAAAAGGATTAATAAATTCAAGCTATGTAAGTAATAATATTGAAGATTTTTATAAGAGCATGACAATTAGAGACAATTGACCATCTGATATTTGTGTCAGCTATTGCTGTGCTACAAATACTCCCAAATCTCAGAGGTTGCTGCAATAAGGATTCATGCTCAATGCAACTGGAAGAGCCAAATCCAGAGTGGGTTGCTGGGGGACTCTGCTTCCGCCTGTAGCACCAGCTGGGCTAGGATGCCGGCTCTATTTTAACTCAGGCCTTTGCATGTGCCCATTGTGATGACCAGGCAAAAGAGCAATGTTAACTGGAGGGAGCCTCTTCTGATTGTGGATCACAAAATGCCAACATTTAAGACCAATATTTAAGCCAATTTAAATTCTCCACTCCTGTCATATCTATGATATCCTACTTGGCCAAAACAACATGTCCTCATGTTGATGAGGACAAAATCAAGGGGTGGAGAAGCACACTGTCTCATAATACAGCAAGGGCCAAGACTTTGATGCATTGTGCTATCAAAGAGAAATAAAAAGTTGTGCTTAATAATTCAATTTTTGACAGTGAGGTTGATATTTGCAATTCATATTACATTAAAAGGGAAATTTTCTTGTACAGAAGTAGCTTCTACAAATCCATTAGCATTAAATTGAAATGCAAAAGAAATATAGAATATCCAAAGACAATTTTCAGAAAATAAATATACTTTAACTATATGCAAAGATAGTCTACCTCATCCATAATAAGATAAATGTAAATTAAATTTGGCAAAGATTGGCAAAAGTGAAAATAAAATTAGAAAACATTGTATTGGTGAGGATTTCTAATATTTTAGTGATGGTTGGATAACTGGAACGTCTGCAAAGAACGATTTAAATACATATATATATATATATATATATACACATATATTCATTTTGTGTATATGTTCTACATTTTTCTAATATAGTTTACAAGTATTTGTTTAAAATGCACACAATCTTTGATCTAGAAATTCTATTTTCTTAAATGTATTTGTCTTAAAAGTAAATCATTGTACACAGATCATTCATAGCAACAGTTTAAAACAGTAGAAGATTGAAAACATCTAAAGGCTATCAATGTCCGACTAGTCATATAAATCATAATACATCTACACAATTATACTCAGCCTTTAGAAACAATGAGCCAGCTCTTTGTGCACTGGTGTAGAATGATCTCTATGACATATCAGTAGGGGGAAAAACAAGATGGAGAAAAGGGTTTATAATATTCTCAGATTTTTACAGGGGAAATTAACACAGACTGGGATTCTGTTTGTGGAAAACTGGATAAAAATGGAGAAGATATTTGAAGAATTAATAAGAAACAATAGTGCTGTCTCAGGAGAGAGAAACTTTAAAGCAATTAGCAGCTGTCATTGAGATGAAATAAAAAAAAAGACAGAAAAGAAAAACAAACAAACAATAGCGCGCGCGCGCACACAGGCACACACGCCTAAAACAGCATTCTCATCAGGACCTATCTAAAGGGCATGGATACCATGATACCAATGTTAAGCATTAGGGAAAAGTGTTTGAGTATATGTACAGCTCAAGATGTAACTTTAGAACTTGTAGATTTCTGTTTTCTTCCTGCTTTAGCTTGTCAGCACGGAGATGCCTTTCATACATTTCATAATATATGTATTCAACAACCAGAATGTGAATTTTAGTACGTAAATTTCTATAGGACACCTATCATCCTCTTTCATTTTTTTTGAAATCACCCTGTTATTCCACTTATGATTTTGATAATGATGACAATCCAGATTATAATAATTTCCTTGTTATCTTCCAGCTTTAGAAAATTATCTTCTCAAAATTTCTATAATACTCTAATTCTTTCATTATGAACATTAACTTCTAAAGACATCAAATACAGCAGTGAAAGGAAACTTTAATAAGGATAATTTTTCTTGTTGGGGAATTTCCCCTCTTTAGATTTTTTCGTTAATTTTCTTGAAAGAGGAGGGACATTTATCAGCTAAATTATCTGCTATTTTAAAACTACGGTTTTCTATTGGCACGCTAAAATACATATTTTACACAAGTTCTTGCTTCCCCTTAAGAAGTTATATTTTTAACAGAACGTTGCATTAACAATTTTATATGAGCTTCATCTTTTAGGCTTTTATTTTATAAAATCTAAGTGAAGTTAAAGCAACTTGGTCTAGTCACTTACCTCTCTAGTTTGTTACAAAACATCTTAAGTAACACTGAAGTCATTTAAAAATAATTAATGATGATTGAGTGGTGTAAACTTTCAGGTTGATTAAAAAATAAATCAACAAGTTTGTGACCTTTTTATGCCTCAGTTTTCCCATCTGAAAATGTGAATAAGAATAATTACTTCTGAGGCTTGTGAGGGCATAATGAAAATCATTAGAAGAGTACTTGAGAATAAAATAATTGTTAGCTATTTTAGTTATATTTTTTATTAAATGTTCATTGTTACTTAAAGGAAACTTAAAGATCTGCTATGTTTTATACTTATCCTAAGAGAAAAGTCTGTAAATTTTGGCACGTTTTCATGGTAAGTAGTGCTTGTGATTAATAATAATTGAATATATGTTCTTCCTTTATAACACTATAGTTTTCTTAATTTGAACGCATAGCCGAATAAGTGGTTGGGTAGATAGTATATACAAGGGTTGGAAAAAGAATGTTTACAGTTGTGAGTACATGAAACATGGAGTTTATTCTTGTATTTTTATTTATTAACCATAGGCCCAATGCATGAAATTTGTGCAAGGGGCTTGGCACTCGTACCCCAGCTTCATCCAGTATGTCGTCTGGAAGGTCACTCAGCTGTCCAGTCTAATTAGCCTCTTACACTTTTATTATTATAGATGATTGCATTATTTTCCATACAGACAACTGTAAACCTACTTTGAATACACCTGTACTAACACCTATACTAGAAAACTAGTATACAATAATATTCATGTTTTATCTTTTCAGTTTTTGTCTCAGATATTTTTCTGTCCTGCTAATACTTTGGCTTATTTGCTGAATTAAAAGTCTACTGAACAAGTATAAGGACAGATATGTTTATAGCTTTCCACCCCCCAAAATAGTTTCTCACATTTTTCTTTCTTTAAAAATGATTATATATTTGGGTTTCAGTAAACTTGTGATTTTGAGCAACAATCTTACAAAGGCAGTTTCATCAAATGCCTTTGAGTCTTTTTAAAGGAGAATTCTGGATTTATTTATTTATTTTTAATATATTTTATTGATTTTTTACAGAGTGGAAGGGAGAGGGATAAAGAGTTAGAAACATCGATGAGAGAGAAACATCGATCAGCTGCCTCCTGCACACCCCCTACTGGGGATGTGCCCGCAACCAAGGTTCATGCCCTTGACCAGAATCGAACCCAGGACCCTTCAGTCTGCAGGCCGACACTTTATCCACTGAGCCAAACCAGGTAGGGCAGATAATTCTGGATGGAAAAAATGGTAAGATCTCTTAGAAGGAGCACTGACATGAAGTGAATTGATATTAATAGGAACAGTTAACACTGTACTTGGAGTGATTAACTGCCCAGAAGAGAAATTCATGGATGCAGAAAGGGATATTTCTGTTCCAGTAATAACATAATCCACCCATCAGTAAGAATATACCCCAAGCAGAAAAATGATTTTCATCTTGTGGTATACCTTCATTTATATACATGTCATATTTATAGCTCATTAAAAACTTAGTGGGGATTACTATGTACATTTTGTAGATAAAACGCTGAATTTGAGGGAATTTAGTGAATAAACATTTTTTGTTTCTTCACAGTAAGGTAAAAACCTATAGACTATAACTTTTTTGATTTAGATGCCAAACAATTTAATCAATAAATAAAATAATTTATGAAAAGAAAAATAAGTTTAGCTTAAATTTTATTTAATACCACCCTGGATAATAATCACATACAATCATTAGTAATAATTTGAATTCAGGGATATTACATCAAGTGAAAAAGCATTTTATTTGTTCCAAAGTTTACTAGTAAATGTGAAAAGTTAACTATATTAGAATTCTAATCTTTATTCTATATGATTCAGATATAATAATATTACATAAATAATATGTAAACTTAATATAGAATTTGAGATGATAACCAATAATATGCTAATATATAAATATTTATTATGATGATTTTACATTCATAAATTCAACATATAGGATGATTTTTGTCTTCCAGCTGAAATATGTATTACTTTGCTTACTTCTCAGTAGGAGAAAATTCTGTTCATATTTTTTAAAAGATCCCCATTTTTTTCTCAGAAATGCCATAGTCTTAGAATCCTTAAGGGCGCAGATTGAAAGTTAATTTATGTTGCAAAACACACAGATGCAGCTGCAGGATTATTTAAAATGAGAGAAATCAGAGACTTCAGACCATTGCAGATGCCCCATATGAAGCCCAGCATCTCTGTATCTCTGTACAACTTTCTTACAAACTCATTGCAGTTTGTAGACTAGAACTTAGTCTACAAACTGCAATGAGTATTGTAACAAAGTTGGAACTGTGTACTAAAGACTAATATTAGCCTTGAAACTCAGTCAAAAAAATACAAAAAAAAATAAAAGAAGACAACTACAGAATTAAAACAAAGCTTATTAGAAATGTATTGGTTTAAAAGTAAATAAAGGAAACAGTAGTGGAGAAAACGGTCCTATTTACAAGAAAATTGATTAGAAACTAAATATAAAACACAGATTAAGGTACTGACAGTTTAGCCCAGGATTCTAAATACACACTCATGGTCACAGAGAAAAAAACAACAAAACAACTATTAAATCAATTCAAGGAAAGTTTTATTGTATAAGTTATTGAATTTATATGAATTTCCCAAGTAGTTTATTTCACAAAGCCTACTCTAATAATGCAACAGCAATTGACTATAAACAATAGTTCTGATATTTAAAAAATATATAAATATTTAAAATACAAGAGTTTGCACAGTGGACTGAAAGCTGATCTGTTTCCCAGGGAGTCTCTGCCATCAGTTACTGTCAATAAACCACGCCAGCCCCTCCCTCCCATGTCTGGAGTGCTCCCTCTAGCATGTGAACAGAGGGTTAATTAGATAAAACTGCCCATCTATGATTAGGGGTAAATGGGTTGGTACAGGGGATAATGGATAAATCGTAGGCCATGAATTAGTGTCTGGTTCTTTTCTCAAAGCAAACATGAGGACATTAACCAAAGTAATCATGGACTTAGTCTTAAGAAGTCTTATCTACAGTACCCATTAACCCTCATCTTAGCAGGTACCCTTCTTTCTTTAAGAGGTGGCAACTTTCAAAATAATGCTTTCCCCAAGATCTAAACAATATCTTTACTTTTGTCCTGAAATCCTATTTTTTCTACTCATCTGATCTTCCAAAGAAGGAAATTATCTTCCATTTAAAAACAAATATATTTGTATGTTTTTTAAATCAAAGTTGTCAACTTATGAGAATATATTTTGCTTAATGGTAAAATATTAGACCTCTGGCCAGCATATTAAAATTCACTCACTAGTTCCTTCAAAAATTATTGAATACTTGTTGGTGCTGATTTTGGTGAGAATGAAAATGTTGCCAACCAGATATACATTTTTGAAAGTCTCCATGAAATGTCATTCTCCCTGCTTCCAGGAGACCACTGGTGGGGTTGTGGGGGGGGTGATAAGGGGAGCAATTTACATGACCTTTGAAGCTCTGGGTACAAAACTTGAGACATCAGGACCTGAAGAGTTCCTCTGAGTTCTTCAGGATTTCATCAGCCTTGTTCAAAAACAAGAATTTAACAGTTAACCTTTTCTCAACAAAGAGGATAATTTTGCCTTCTGGTTGAAACCTTTCCTCATTATTATTAAACAAAGTTTTCTATATAAAAAGATACAGGATCCTTGAAGCAAGTTTCAGTGAATTTATGATAACTTTTGTAGAGCACTAATAATTGACATGTGGATGAACATGATTTAATATTATTACAGTTGGCCTTAGAACATAATTCATGTTGACCAATAGAGATGATGATAGTATCAGAAAGTGCTCCTGTTTTTAGCTACAATACCCCAAAACTTTTCTTTTAATTTTTGATTTGCAAACAATTCCTGAGAAGGAAGAATTTCAATTGAAGTATATTATTTATCACCAATTCCAATAGCCTTTCAAAATGCAGCTATGCAACCCATATTTATGAACTTGTGAGGTAGATAGACAAGAGAGAGAGTGAAAAAGAGACCAAGTTTTGAAAAATCTAGGCAACAAAATCGAAATTCCCCTTTCAATTCAATACTGGGAGCATTTCATTTGCTACATTTATTCACCTATACAGATTATTTATGCTAATATTTAATTTCTAATCATGCCATTCAAATACTAAATCCTTTTTACTTGTAGATCATTTTATTTAAAATGCTATTTTAACATGTTACATTTATTTACTGTTAGTTTTCTTGCTTACCCAATATAGAACAGAGAAAATTTAACTAAGAAATATAGCCTCTGAATTTCTATTTAATTTTGAGATAAAGATATTAAAGTTTATATTCTTGTTTATGGAACAGTGGACATAAAAATTAAGCATCACATTGGTGTGACATCTATTCTAAGCAGCAGTATTAGGTATCTGAATAAGGCTCCTTTTAATTTTTATTTTCTGCACTACTTTAAAACTTTGAGTTCATATTGAATTTTGGGCTGATGAGATCATGAACATATTTTCAATTAAATTATTAATTACAGATTAAAGAAGATCATCTTTAAGAACCAGAAATAGATTCCATTTATATGGACACAATGAATTAAATACATTGAGATAACTGTTTATCAGGGTGAAGTTTTACATGTACTTAAAAATCAAAACTTTAATTTGACATTTTAGTCTGTTTATATGTAGGGCTAATCAGGCAAATTCAATTGGCCACATTTAGTGTGATATATGTAGACTCACTCAAAAATGTGCCAAGTTACACTTGCCTTTGTGAGTGAAAAGAAATGTACTTTGAAAAAAAAATTACCTATCATAGCACGGCAATGATGGGAATGAGGGACTTTTGAAGTTAATAATATAGAATTAGAGTTATTTATTTAATTGGTTCCAGTCTACTGCAGTGTTTAACAAGCTCAGATAAATGGACTAATCTTTCACAATTAGTCTATTAAAGTCTGGTTATTTTCCAAACTTGTATCAGTTGTAATCAGAGGGTTTCCTAAGGCATAAATTGTCTAGCACCTTTATACTTTAAGGACATTTAACTTGCTATTCAACTATTTGCTCTATGAACTGTGTTTGTTTTAGCATAAGGAATTTCAGAATGATAACAGATTTCTGAAAAACCCCAGATGGCTTCAGTGAAGGAAATAAATTAATCAGTATTAGTGACTAAAGGGTATTTCTGATTTTTATTGAATAAGCATTTCCTATTTTTAAATGTGTAAGTGCAGACAGTAAAAACATACTGCAATGATAACTTTTAGATAGCACTAATAATTGACATTAATATACAGTGTATTTATTCTTGTATCAGTATGCCACATCATCTTAATTTTACACTAATCCGGATTTGCATTCACTTAATCTCAAGTATAGTCACATTTTTGAATTTTATAATTTTTTAGAACTTTTTAAAGGGGTAACAACCATTTAGTACTCTTCGTAGTTGAAAATCTAACTTTGTCCTATTATACAGTCAAACATAATAAATTGCATAAAATGAATGAACGGAAATCATTGGCACACTATAACCTCAAGGTCAGAAGTAATAACTAAATTCGTTTTTCAGTGAAGATGAAAAACTCAAAGCATAGATTTAATGACGTGTGATCTCCTAATTGATCCCTAGCTCTTTCCTCCATCTACCAACATTCTTTGACCTCTGACCAATATAGTTTCATACTCAGTCCAGTGTTAGACCAAGTAAAATCGCCTCTGTAGTCACTTCCAGTTGTTCTGGTTTTCTCTCCTAATCATGTATGACCTCTTTTTAACATGAGCACTCATAACATTGTTGACTAGATTTTGAGGTTACAAAATAAGTCTCTCCTTACTCTGATTACCTAGCAAACAAACATTTAATAAGTAAATCAACTGGTTTTATAATTTGATCATTAACAAAAATATAGAGAAAGATAGCATATTATGCATTACATTTTCTATTATGAAATATTTAAATTTTTATTTTATTTTATTTATTATTTATTTTTAATTAATTCTTTATTATTGAAAGTATTACATCATATAACTTTAGATACAAGATGATGGATATAATTATAGTTAAATGCAAACATAATTGCCATAATAATATTAGGTGTGATAATAAAATTGCATAACCACAGTTTTAAATAAAATGAAAATAATCATCATAGACAAAATATGGTCAAATGAGATAGAAAGTTGATCTTAGTGTTCTAATATGCTACAAAATAAATATTCATACTTGAGAATAGAAGTGATATAAAATGATCAGAAGCCAATGTATGAAAGTGCCAGGAGTAATTGATACTAGATTGTAGATTTTTGAAAATGATTCTTCCTTTATTTCTAATTATTCTCAGTAAATATCTAGTTGATATTTAACTACAGAAGACAGGGACTGAAATGTCAGTGACCTCCCATTATATGTAGAGAAAAAAGTAAGTCATAAAACTTTTTTATTATAATAATAGATTGAGATAAATCCGAAGACTATTTGATAATATGCCAATACATATGTTAAAAATATAATGTTTGACATGCTATTTCCCTTTTAAGAAAAAAGAGAAGTGATCTTTATTTTTGGCATTGCTTTACCAGTGGAGAGGGTGATTTCCATATTTTTCTTTAAGTTAGATTCCATGAAGGTAGCACACATTTACCACATGAATGTTACAGGTGAATGCTATAACTTCTGAAGAAATAGAATTAGTAACGTCAATGTCTAGTTTGCTCTTTGGCAGTTAACCATCTATAAATTGTAATGGCATAACCTTTTAAAGTAATTAACATAATGTCTTTCTGTATTTATTTCCTCTGTGATAAATTGCTGACTTTTTCAGTTTTAAAATTTAGATAATATAACTGTTCCATCTATTAAGTTTATTCATTTATTTCATTTACTTATCTAAAAAGACTTGGATAAAAGGTTGTAAAAGTACATATTAAACTTCCAAGGACCTCCTTTCTCTCAGGAAAGGTAATATTGGGTAACAGATCCTTTGCTTCAGAGGGGACTATCAAAGTTTTTCAACATCTAATTCTTTTCTTAAAAGCTGTATTAGAAACATAGACTCTCTCTAAGTTTTATAGATTTTTCAATATAATTTTTATCATTATGTCAAAACTAGAGGCCTGGTGCATGAAATTAGTGCATGGGGGTGGGGAGGGTCCCTCAGCCCAGCCTGCACGTTCTTGCAATCCAGGATGCTGCATGCATCAGTGACCATACAGGTGAAAGGCATCTTGCTGTTGTATGGGCAGCTACATTTTTTTTGGCTCTGGTTATAAAAAGTACTACATAACAAGATCCTTCTGAGACAGTAATAGCATTTCCCATCTTATGGTTGGAAAAACTGAAGCAGAGAGAAGTTTAGTAATTGGCTTTGTCACACAGTTACAAGTGTTAGAATCAGGGCTGACCACAAAATGTGCAAGCCAGAGCCCATGCATGTCATTGTTACATCATCCTGTTTTTTCAGTGTTAGAGTAGCCTTGCCAGGTTTTAATTTTTAAATCTAAGAGACTGTTCCCAATATATAGGGTAGGGCCCCTAGGCCTGGCCAATGATCAGGGCCATCTGTAGGGCGACCAGCGGGCAGGGTGATCGGGGGGCCCCCAATGGCACCCGCCTTGGCTGGCGGCCTGGTGCCACCCACTGGAAGGCTCCACTCTCCGATTGCCGCCACTGGTTGCCTCCCCCTGGTGGACAGTGTACATCATAGCAACCGGTCCTTCCACTGGTTGTTCCACCGTTCAGTCAATTTGCATATTAGCATTTTATTATATAGGATATTATGACTATATTAAAGTTGCAGGGCTAGATTAACTGGGGAACTTATATGCATATATGCATAGCCCTTGGACGCAGACAATAATGTGGTGAAAGCCGAGGAGGGGAGGGTGTGGGGTAGAAGGGGTCAATGGGGAAAAATAAAGGGGGCATCTGTAATACTTTCAACAATTAAGATAAATTTTTAAAAAGAATATTTTAAATTTTGTAAATCTCTATAAATGTTGGGAATAAAACACAGTTTTAATAGAATTTCAATATACTTATAAGACCTGCCTATGCAAGATAAGTAAGCTATTAGTTGTTTTTTGTTAGCTAAGTAAACCTAGGACTGGATATTTAAATGTTCCTGCTCATGGGCTAAACATTTTTAAGTGTCAGAAGTAAACCCAGTTTCTTCAGATGTGCAGTCCAACAGAATACCATTAGATTGTGTTGCCTTACTTACCTCTTAAAGTCAGAAGAACACATTTCTCAAAGTATATTTCTTAGATAACTACTTGGAGAAGATTATGAAACATATTCTGATTAGCTATGATATTGAAACAATCAAGAAAAATATTTTACATGGTTCACCTTCTACTGTACATCCCCGGAGAGCCACTAAAACACACACACACACACACACACACACACACACACTTTTTTCAACTTTATTTAACCTAGGATTTAGAAACTTATTTATCAAGTAGTCATTTTTGCTTAGTATCTTGGAATTAGTTTTTCAAGCTCGTTTAAGAAAATCAGTCAGTACAAATGCATGAATCCTTGTAATCAAATCTATTAGTATTAATATTTATGTTGTGTCAGCAAAGTATGCACAATTAAGTACTAAATTCACCCAATTATGCATCAAATTGCATAGTGTAAATTTATATTTAAAATGTGAAAAAAATCAATTTAATGAAATTAAATAATAATTTAGGGCATAACATAATGATATATCATGCCTATTACCAATACTGATTGTAGAGATATACCATGTCTTAAAAAATTAGTACAAAAACATATTGTGATACTTAATTTTTAAAAAGTAATTGTTTCTATGCATGTAAAATAGCATTGACATTAGAAATCTTTAAAAATACATAAATGTAGATACAAAACCCATCATTGTTAAATTTTGGAATATTCCCTTATTATCTATACACACACTTGCACACATACACACATTTAAACATTATTTAGTATGATAAATAGCTGGTCTCATTTCCATTGCTTAATTGATTCAGTTAATATTCATAATATACCCATTTTGTCCAAAGTACAGTGTTATAATACATCAAAATTAGTATTTCTTTCAATATTTTTTGAAATGTTACTTGGTGAAAATATATAGCATGTCCCAAAAAATATATATACACACACTTTGAATAATTTTAAAGGCAGCATTTATTAAATGCATTTAATTTTCAAAATTGAGCTTTCAGCTGTTAAAAGTATGTGCACATTTTTGGGACACCTTGTATATAGGTATTTTATTTTCTATTCTGCCCTTTAATATCCTGTATAATAAAAGCCTAATATGCAAATTATTCGGCCGGGAGTTCGACCAGGAGTTCCACCATTTGCTATGATGTGTGCTGACCATCAGGGGGTGACATGTAACATGGCAGGTGTCAGCAATGCGGTGCTGGCAGCAGTGGAGGTGCTGCTGGCCCAGATGGGCCCCGACAAGAGTGGGACCGCGGCAGGATGGTGGAGCAGGTGAGCAGGCGCCATCAGGCCAAGGCAGGTGAGAGTGGGGGCCTGATTGCCCTGATGATTGCCTTGTAGATGGCGACCAGCGGTGGTGGGGGGGGGGGGGGTAGGGCAGGGCCACTGCCTGGCTCCCAGGTCCTGAGAGAGCCTGGCAGGGGGCCCCGGCCCTCATCGCTTGCCCCACAGAGAGCAACCAGCAGCAGCAGCAGGGGGCAGGGCCGCCTGCCCTTCCACAACAATTGCTCACGCTTTGGTCGCCAGCCAGGCCTAGGGACTGCACCCATCCATGTATTTCTGCACCCGGCCTCTAGCATATTATAAATATTTTCTCAATTTAAAATCATCTTTGATGTCTCAGTCCTATTGCATTGCTGAGGTGGATCAACATTACTACTCACTGAAAGTTGGATACATTTACGAACTTTGCAACTTGGCTATGAGTAATTCAATAGAAACATGGCTCCTATTTTCTTCCCTATTCATCGCTGCCCCTTAAAATACTTCAATACCTCCCATTATATAGGCTGAGGACCTAACTCCTCCTACTGCCCCAAAGGTCACACATGACCAGGCCCTGACTATTCTTAAGGTTGCTTCTCAGTTAAGAAACTCTAAACTCTTTCATAACTCAGTCTTTAAACTAGATTTCCATTTGTCTGAGACGACCTTTGCCCAACTCTCTCAGTAGCAAATTGCTTTTCATTTTTTGTTCTCAGTTTGAATGTACTGAGATGCAGAGGATGCATAAGATGAGAAGGTAAATAACCATTTATGAACAGCTCCTGTGCTAACCTCATGGCCTCCATCTAAGAGACCACAAGCACTTCCAATGTAAGGTGGAGTTTCTTCTGTCTCCCAGATAACAAAGCATGGAAGGCATACAACAACACAACTTTGAAAGTAGAATGAATGATTAAATAAATGGATGCATGACTGAATGAACTAAGAAGTATTTTCAGAGGGCAATTGTTTTTATATAGACTTGAAATATATGATGAAAATGAATCTGATCAGGGAAAAGAGCAATCACATAGCATTGTCATGAGTAAAGTAAAAATAATGTTAACCTTTAGGCAACATGGCCTTAAAATGGCCTGTATTCTTAAACACAGAAGTTTTTCTTTATATATATTTATGACCAATGTTCAACAATATTCTAAGAAACTCTTAATAATCAGAATCTATCTAATAATAACATAATATGCAAATTGGTCTGGATGCCATCACATAACGACCAATCAGCAGGCTGCGTCCCCACCCCTTGCCTGGCCCTGAGAGATGAGGGTCGCGTCCCCACCCCCAGCAACAGGCCTGGGACGTGAGGTTCACATCCCCAACCCCCTTCACTGGCCCAGAAGTCCTCAGGTATGCAGAGGTCTGCAGGCGTCTGCCACACCCAGCCTGGGAGTTTGCAGGCCTTCCCTGGCTCAGGCCTACCTCTTTGGGGCAATCCATTGAGGAGCTCTGGATGGGTGGGCGGGGCCTACCTCTTTGGGGCAATGGATCACAGGGCTCCCACACTACAACAGGGCACAGGACAGGCTGGAGGACTCTCCCCCAGCCCCAAGTGCATGAATTTCATGTGCTATATAAAATAAAAGACATATAGTTAAGAAATTATAAAACACTATAGGTCCAGTGCACAACACTCGTGCACTGGGGGTTGGGTCCCTCAGCCTGGCCTGCACCTTCTAAGTTGGCAGGCGGACATCCCCCGAGAGGTCCTTAGCAAAGCCAGAAGTGAGCCCAGCTTCTGGCTGAGCAGGGCTCCCCCTGTGGGAGTGCAGTGACCACCATGGGGCAGTTCCTGTGTTGAGTGTCTGCCTCTGGTGGTCAATGTGTGTCATAGCGACCAATCATCCTGCCATTTAGTCACTTTGAATATTAGCCTTTTATTATATAGGATTATTTAAAAACCCTCCTGGTTATGAAACAATGTGCTAAACAAAATTAGTTTCTCATAGATTTTTTTGATTCTATCACATTTCTTTAAATCTTTCTGAAGGAAATCAATATCATATTAAGTATACAGAGATATTTGATAACTTAATTTCAGAAGGACAATTAATCAATAATTTTAATAGGTTACAGTCTTAAATTTTTCAATAAAATAGTGGGATATGCAAAGTGTCTTTTTAAATTATTGTCAGTGGTGTCTTAATGTTGCAACAATCTCACTGTTTTTGTTCATGATATAGAAACCTATATGTGTTTCTCTGGTTCTGAGTGTGTGTGTGTGTGTGTGTGTGTGTGCAAGGCAGAATGATAAGGGAAAGAAATATAATTTATAAATTGTTAGGGTATGATTGGGACATAAAATGATTTTTAAAATAGCTTAACTTCACTTTTCTTTTTTTTAATATATTTTATTGATTTTTTACAGAGAGGAAGGGAGAGAGATAGAGAGCTAGAAACATCGATGAGAGAGAAACATCGATCAGTTGCCTCCTGCACATCCCCTACCGGGGATATGCCCGCAACCCAGGTACATGCCCTTGACCGGAATCGAACCCGGGACCTTTCAGTCCGCAGGCCGACGCTCTATCCACTGAGCCAAACCGGCTTCGGCAATTTCACTTTTCAATACTTGAAAGACACCAAGCATTAAGGCTTTATTAATATTTAATTTTGTTTAAATTAAACATTATTTCTTTTACAATTCAGTTGTAGGAATAGGAGGTATAAGAATATGTCAAAACATAATTGTCATTAATGTACTTTGCAACTCAAATACCTAGTGCTAATAGTCATCTCAAAGAAGTGATTGTCTTTTTTTATAATCCTCACCTGAGGATATGTTTTTATTGATTTTAAAGAGAGAGGAAGGGAGAGAGAGAGGAAAAAAAAAAAGACAAACACAGGTTGGTTGCCTCTAGTACTCAGCCTAACCAGGATTCACCTCGTTCTGGCAAACTAGGTATGTGCCTTGACCGGAAATTGAACCTACAACCTTTTGGTGTAAGGGGTTACACCCCAACCAAGTGAGCCACCCCACTCTGACAGGGCGAAATGAGCTGTTTTTAAAGGCCCATTTGAAATTTAAAAAATTAAATCACGGGTTTGTAATTGAAATTTTAAAATTATGTCTTCAGGACTATGCCACGTTTTGCTTCTCCTAAAGTTTGCTTTTCCTAAACTTCCACTAAAACATCCATACTTACTGAGAAGAAATTACAGCACATCACAGAAGAATGATACCTACCAATCACAGATAACCCCATGCCAAATCTGAGTTAATTTCCCAAACTACATCGCAGTGAGAACTAGGTTTAGCAGTGCTGCACATGTTTTGCTTTACAACTAAATAGTCCTTTGGGAAATAAAGTTAAAGAAGGATGGGGGAGGGCTACATGGAGGGCAGGACAGAAAGGGAAGGAAAACACAATGTGTTTCCCATCTTAATCAGGAAAGGGGAGGGAGGCATAGGTGTCCGAGGGGTAACTAAATGATTGCAAGGAAAGATGAATGGGCCCTTAGAAGAACAGAAGGGAAGTATGATGGTTTTCGACAAAGTGTGTCTGGGTGTGGGGTCAACTGACTTCTGGTTCCTCTCTTGTGACAAGACTCAATTTTCCCTGCTTGAGAAACTCCCAGGAAAGGGATTGGTGACAACCGACTTCCTTTGGAGGATCTGTCTTTAGGTAGACAAGTCAGGTTCAGGGAAGTCCTTTCCCTGCATTTGCTGCTTGGCAAGTAAGTGCCCACAGCTCAAAGTAATCAATATTCCAAAGCGCCATATTTGGGAGTTGCATGTTCTGCACCTTTCACATGCATCCAAATTTTCACAGATGTTCCCAAACTGCTTTCCTTGAGGCTATAATGTGGGCAAATGCCTGCTTCAGGACACTGTTATTAAACTTTTAGGTTTTTGCTAATCTGATGAGAAACATTTTTGCATCAGTGAGGTATTAATTTGTGATATTCTTTTGAGTAAGTCTGCTCATTTTTTCCAATGCCTAAGAGTTATTTGTATTTTTTATGTGACCTTGAGTTATTTACTATTTATTTTAGTTGGGGGGGCTGATTTTTTAATACATTAATAATAGCTATATATATTTTAGGGAGATTGGCCTTTTGACATTTATATCAGACCAAATTAGATTTCTCCAATTTTTCACTTGTCTTTTGACTTTGCTTTTGATTATTATTTCCCATAAAGAATTTTAAAATTTATAAGTGGTTATAAATTGATAAATCAATTTTTATTACATGACCTTCTTTACTCCAAATACTTATAATAATTCTTTCACACACTTAGTACTTTGATGGTTTTATT
This sequence comes from Myotis nattereri, assembly GCF_964212035.1. Taxonomy (NCBI): domain Eukaryota; kingdom Metazoa; phylum Chordata; class Mammalia; order Chiroptera; family Vespertilionidae; genus Myotis; species Myotis nattereri. Next base: position 36,173,611 of record NC_138076.1, on the reverse strand, counting down.
TTTTAAACACTTCCAGTTTTGATCCATTACAATTGCTTTGGGTAAAAGTATAAAGTATATAGATCAGAGGTTGCAGCTTTTCCCCCGGAACGGTATGTGAACTATTTCTGAACTATCCAGTACTCCCAACTTCCAATGCACTCATTTGGTATGCCAACTAGTACTAAATTCCTGTATTCATATAGGTCTATCTACAGATTATTATTAGATTCCATTGTTCTTGCTTTCTATTCCTAAAGTTTTCTATTAAAAATTTTTATGGCCCTGACCAGTTTGGCTCTGTGGATAGAGCGTCAGCCTGCAGACTCAAGGGTCCCAGGTTCGATTCCTGTCAAGGGCATGTACCTTGGTTGCAGGCACATCCCCAGTGAGGGGCGTGCAGGAGGCAGCTGATTGATGTTTCTCTTTCATCGATGTTTCTAACTCTCTATCCCTCTCCCTTCCTCTCTGTAGAAAATCAATAATATATATATATATATATATATATATATATATATATATATATGTATGTATATAAATTATCTTCTTAGCTATATAATGTATTTAAGTTTCTACTAGTTTTAATAACCACTCTCTATGTTTTTTAGAGTTCCCCATAAGTATTTTTATGTATTCATTTTTTTGCCATTTAAAATCAAATAATATAATTAAAAAGAATCTCTGTTGATATTTTATCAGAATATGATTAAGTTTATAAGTTAACAAAGGGAGAGATTTTTGTGTGTGTGATGTTCAGTCTTCCTATCCAACATCATAATAATGTATTTTTCTTATTTAATGTGTGTTTTGTGCCAAAAAGAAACATTTAAAATTTTAATTTATCTAGTTCTTGTATATTTTTAGTTTTATTTATATTTTGTATAAATATGCATATCTATTTTTGTGTATGTATATTTATCTGTGTATATATAATTAAATGTAAAATATATATTTACTTAAATTATAAAAACATAAATGGACATTTTAATGCATCATTAAAAAATGAAAACCTACATGATCACTAACCAATAAATAAACTTAGATATATAGAATGTGAACATTTTTAGTTTAATTTTAATACTTCAGACTTGTGATACTTGTGATAGTTAATTTATTTTAATTGCTGAATACTCTGCATTTTATGAACATACCACAATTTTGTGGATGGCCATTCAAGTCTTTTTCAATATTGTACTATTATAAACCATGTTACTATGAATCATCTGTACAATTTTTCACTCTACAAGCTTTCGAACGCAATCACTGCATTATACATTATGAGCAGCTACAAATCTATATACTAATATATGAAAGCCTAAGCAACCTTATGACCAAATGATCAGAATGACCAGTCAACCAGTCGCAATGATGTGCATTGACCACCAGGAGGCAAGCGCTCAATGCAAGAGCTGCCCCCGGTGGTCAGTGCTCTCCCATAGCCATCCTCCCATGGCCCCTTTCCCCAGCCGGCCGGCCCCCCAGATAGGCCTCAATCGCCTGCCAATCTGAGGAACTCCACCCGTGCACGAATACATGCACCAGGCCTCTAGTTTACTATATAAATATAGACTATATTCCAAAATTTCTATCACTGTGCAAGACCTCAAATTTGAATGTTTATCCAGGTGTTTATTTTCAAAGTCTATAGATTCCCAAACATTTCAACTTTGATTAAATATCATTGATACATTTTTTTTTTTTTTTTTTTTTTTTTTTTTTTTTTTTTTTTTAGCAAATCTGAACCTTCTATAGTGATTCCTCTCTCAATGATCAAAGCTAGGAATCTTCGTGTCATTCCTGATACTGCCTTCCACCTGAGTGACTTTACCAGCACTGTGTGTTGATTTCCCTTCTCCTCATCTCTCCAGTGTTCGAATTTATTTCCACATTTGTGATCAATCCCCTGAGTTAAGCTTTCACCATCTATTGCCTAATCCCATCATAGAAGATCTCTGATAATTTTCACAGAGCTCCAACTATATCCTTTCTCATCAACTTTCTTCTCTTCTTTACAAGTAATCTATTGAGAACTGCAGTTTAATTGTATCAGAGCTCACATCAAAGTTCTTTTCTCATGGAATAAAAATTAGGTTTTAATCATGGCTTTCTAGGACAGTATGATCTAGTTAGTCTCTTACAAGCCTTCCACCTTCAACTCATGAAACTTCTTCCCAAATCTCTACTATGAAGATTTTTAGTTTAATTTTAATACTTCAGACTTGTGATACCTCTTCTTTCTCAAGACCTTCCCCACTCTGTTCTCTTTGCTCAGAATGCTTTCCCACCTCTTATCTATTTAACTCTCATTGATTTTTCTGCTGTCATCTCAGCTGTCACTTCCCTAGCTAAGTTTTTACTGACTCCTGCCATAAGACTAGATCTGGGTCCACTTGGTTTAAGCCCTAAAATCAAAAGTTTGTACTTCAAGAAAAAAAAAATATTTGAGATTACAAGTCACAAATAGACATATTTCTAATTATGTATTTTCCTTATCACTGAATATTTTATCTTCAATAAATGAGGGCTCTTAGAACTTACATTTCAATTCTCATCACATTACTCTTGTGCATACCAAAGAAAAGTGAAATAAACTGAATTTAGGTACTAACTTTATAGCTAGAGTCCAACTCTTCTGAATCACTTTTTTCCTCAGAATTATCAATGTCATATTTTTAACACAATATCATGCTATGTGCCATTAAAAGCATTGGTGATACAGGATCTCTTGGAAGAGTGCTTCATTGTTGTCTTTTGTTCAATGTCAGCAAGAAATTCCTGACAAATTGATGTTTACCAATTTAGGATAGTCCTATTTGAGGCATACACCATCATATCAGCTCCTCTTTACTTTGAATGGTTGTTGTTGATTTATCTATTCCTAGCTTTTTGACAATTTATCCTGACATCAACCCTATTGCTTATTGTGCTTCATGCCATCCAATTGCAAGCAAAATGAAGTAGAGATTCAAACCAACAGATATCTTACTTCCTTAGGTCTCAGAAAGCATATTCTTATTACTTTGCAAGGAAATCTGAAATTGTAATAACTCCTCCAATAAGAAATGTTTCCATACTGGTGTCAAACTCATTCTCTGCTGCTTGAGTACCATTCTTTTCTGTTGACACAATATCTTTGTTTTAATGATGATTTGTGATGTAATCTTTTAATACATTTAATTGGCAATTAAATCACCAATTGTGGAAGCAAAAATATGCAACTAACACTGAGAGTGCTCTATGAAGCTCTAAGCCATTAATATCGATGCAAAGCAGTAAAAACCACTTCCTATGTGTCCTTGTTGATTATAGTTATAAGACACATTTGGGGTCCAAGTATATTAAAGTGTAAAATGTATATTTCTTATAGTTGATAAAATACATCATTATTGAATCTACAAAGTGCATCAGGATTAGACAAGTATAAGAAAATAAATCCAAAGGATCAAGGAATGAGCATGTAAGAGAAAAGCAGGTAAAGCCAAAGATTATCATTAAGATGAAAGATGAAATAATGCCGCTTGATTTTAATTCCCTTTATTTTTATGTGGCTTATATGGAAATCTCCTCTAAATGAACATTTACTGATTTATAATCCACATATAAATGTCTTAAGTAGCCATGGGTAAATTTCAAATCTCCAAATCACTACAGACTGTCAACTGCCTTTTATTATGCACTAATGAATGGCCGGGCATGGTGTTGGTTGCCTTCATCCTCTAGTGCAGTGGTCGGCAAACTGCGGCCCCTTGAGTGTGGCTCTTCCACAAAATACCATGTGCGGGCGCGCACGTACAGTCGATTGAAATTTCGTGGCCGCACTCAAGGGGCCAAAGAGCCACATGTGGCTCACGAGCCGCAGTTTGCCAACCACTGCTCTAGTGCCCTCCTTTGGCAAATAATGGCTGGGATAGAGAAGAGTTAGTTTTCTTTTCAGACCCACAAGGCTCATTATTTCTTTCCTGGGATCCTATGTCTTGCCAAGACTATCAATATAAAAATAAAGTTTAAATGTTCATTGCTAATTTAAAAACAAAACAAAACACTTTTCTTTCAGTAATCAAGTCAAAAATTAGAAAGTGAAGGAGTCAACGTCACTCTGATGAGAACATCTCAGTGGTACACTACTAACCACTTACTGATCACACAACATCAGCAGCAACATAAGGACAGCTCACCCCAGCCCCTTAAGCTGCAGTTTGGAACCATGAGGGTGTCTGCAAACCCAGGAGAAATGTCAGTGAAGATAGCGTTCCCAGCAGCACTGAAGGATGTGGGGGGCAGCAGGTCCCCTGACTTCAAATAAGGGCACCTGTGGGTCCATAGGAACCAGAAATTAATACAAACAGTGGCTTTGGCTTTCTCTAAACATTTTTGCTCACAATTTTAACCTCATCTACCAAAAATGCCCAGTGCATCATAAGTACCATTCCACGTTGAATGAGTTTTAAGATTGGTTGAGATAAATTATGAAAATATAAATAAGTACTTCATGTCAAATCGCATATTAAAACATCCTGGAGAACTAAAATATTTAAAACAATATGGCACTAATGTAAATCTTTATAAATAGATACTGGAATATAATAAACAGAAGTGAAAAGCCCCTCGCCTATATTTGATCATGGAATTTAGAAAAAATAACACATAACAATGTGGAAAGGGAACTGAAAAAACATTGGCTAATTGGAGAAAAATAATCCTACAGCACGACTTATAGAAAATAATTTTGCAAATAGATATAATAGTAAAGTGGAATGAGATAAAATAATTGGACTAGAAGAAATATATTACATCCTGAGAATATGCAAGTTTTAGATAAACTTCAAGCTACTTTCATATTTGTCTTTGCAGGATTCTATTTTATTGAGGTATAATTAACATATAAATTATATTTGTTCCAAGTATACAGCATAATTATACAATATTTGTATATAGTGTAAAATGATCACCACAATAAGTTTAGTTAACAACCATCACTATACAGTTAAAAATTTTTTTCTTGTGATGAGAAATTTTAAAATTTACTTGCTTAGCAACTTTCAAATATGAAACACAGTGTTTACCATAATAACTATATTATACATTACACCCCATGACTTGTTTTATAGCTAAAAATTTGGACACTCGACCCCCCGTCACCCATTTTGCCTAGCCTCCAACACCCTGCCTCTGGCAGCCCCTGATTTGTTATTTGTATCTATAAGCTATTGTTTTAAAATCCTACATGTAATTGTGGTTCTGTGATACTTATTTTTAATCAATCCTTCCACCCTTACCCCCACCATAGACAAAAAATAAAACAGGCAAACAAACAAACAAACAAAAAAACACCTCATGGCCTTAGCCAGTTTGGCTCAGTGGATAGAGCATCAGCCTGTGGACCAAAGGGTCCTGGATTCAGTTCCTATCAAGGTCACTTACCTTGGTTGCAGGCTCCTCCCCAGCTTGGGTCCTGGTCAGGCCATGTGCAGGAGACAACCAATTCATGTGTTTCTCTCACATCGATGTTTCTCTCTGTCTTTCCTTCTTTCTTTCACACTCTGTAAAAATCACTTGAAAAATATCCTTGGGTGAGGATTAAAAAAACACAAAAATAAACGAAAACAAAACAAGAATGTATAGAACTTAATGCATATGTGTGCACACACGTATACATACATAAGTGAGGAAAAACCTTAATAATATTGGTTGATCAATGTCAGTAATCTGGTTTTGACTTTGTACTATAATTTTTCAAGATGTTAACATTGGGAAAACTGGGTAAGGAGCACATGAGATCTCTCTACATTATTTGTTAAGCCTGCACATAAAACTACAATTGTCTTAATAATTTCAATTTAAAAAGTTAACTTTAACAAGTGCAATGGAAATTAATAGAAGGGATGAATGCAAAGTTCCCCGTAACTCATAATTATTAGTAATAATAAGATTATTGGTGTCCATCATGGCTTAATCCAAGTTATTGGCATATGGTTCCTATTGAAATCAATGTTCATTGATATAATGAGTTCTAGACATTTCAGGTGTGCGTAGGTTCTGAAAACCTCAGTGAATTCTCTGGCCTCAATTGCTTTCTGGCTAGCTGATATCATAACCCACTTGAGGATAATCGTTCCATACCTTTAGAAAAACAATGAATAGACATAGACTTTTTTCCCCAAATCCATCACTTTTGGGATGCCATTTTCCTGCTCTGTATACCTGGTAATCTCCACACTCAGTGAATGAAGCAACTTTAATAATAAAAACAAAATAATACAAAAACAAACAAACAAACAAACAACACATAGCACTGATATTTACAGAATGAAATAATTTGAGAAAAGTTGACACTAAGCTTCACTGAGACCATAATCAAATAGGGTCTGGGGCCGAGGATAAAGAGTTGAAAAGGGGGAGATAGTAAAGGAAAAAAAGCATAGAGAGCAAGGGATAAAGAGATGCTAATTAAGTCACAGAGATCTTATTACTGCTTATTCTAACATTCTCCAGTTTTATTGTTATTACGGTTATTATTGTCATTAAGTCATTATTATGTTTGTAATTTGGCCCTCAGGTGATCCAAATTGGAATACTCTTAATTTTTAGTCAAAAGTTATCATTATTAATGATCTATTAGACTTTAATAATTCCTTGCTGTTTAGTGGTATTTGAGTATTATAGATTTCTGTAAAGAAGCTGTAAAACAAAGCATGGTCTCAGGCACAGCATCAAAAACAAAAAACAAACAAACAAAACACCAAGACTACAAATCACAATTACAACTTTAATTAGAAGTGAGGTTTTGATTCCCCTCCCCCCCAGCATCTAACAGTTATTGAGGGTTCACAGAAATATAGCTAATCCAAATTTAATTAATAGCAACAAAGAGATATTCACTAAAGAGTAGGCACCATGATAAAGTCAGGCCATTTTTCAGCCTTAAGTAGGCATTGCTTATTGCCTGTGGGTGCTCTTTTACTTACCCAGCCACTTCCAAAACAGGTTTGAGATCTTTTTCCTGACATATGGCCATGTTAGTAGATTGAAGAGTGTTTCTGTATTTCCTCTCTTAAAGAATTTTAGCAGTGATATAACAATGAAGGATCTTCTGATATATTCCCTCAGTAATTCAGTTACTGATCCATTTCTGTGAATCACAGCCAAGTAATTAATCTTTTACCTAGAAGACAGTACTGGTGATGTTAATAAAACACAGGAACAAGGATACATTTATATAAGAGAAAGGACAGGAAAGGCCTGTTTTAGGGTATTATTAAAAGAGGATGTTTTGGCAGGCATGAAGAGAAATAGAAGCCTGATATCAGTGCATGAAATTTCTTATTACTGCTTAATAGCAGTGTACAGAAGACACATGGGGAGCAGTATTTAGCTAAGAAAAAAATATACTGATTTTTTTTTTTTATCCAGTAAAAATAAGATTGGAAAAGCATTCATTAACTTGTATGCTCAGTCGATTGCCTTTCTTGGATGGCCTTTTCATAGGACCACACCTCTTTTTCCAAGATGTACATTATTCTAATTAACTACTTGTGGTGAAGGTGAAGGGATATTGGCAAGCTCATTTTGATCATACCAGCCCAGGGAGAAAATTTCAGTAACCTCTGTGCTTTAGCTGTCCAAAGTGGAGTGGCTCCGTGAAAGTGTTTGATTTGCATATCCTGAAATAATGGAAAGGAAATAAGCTTTGGCATAATTCTTTGGAACCTGTATATATTTTAAAAGCCGTTTATTATTTTTGAAATGACAATTTTCAGCACATGTAGATCATTATCCTGACTAGAAACAGAGACAACAGCATATCAGAGTTCCCTCAAAGCTTATTTTCCTTCTAAAAAATCAATGCTAACATTATCTTAAGAGAGGAATGAAAACACAGAGCTTATAAAATATATCACATAAATATATAATACGTATAATGTGCAATGCCATAAGATGCCAAAAGAGGTCAAGTAAAACTTTATTTAGCTATCAAGATACTTGCCAAACCCAATTTTGTTCACTCATATATTGTGAAGCTTCATACAGAATATTGAAACCAGTTGTCTTAGCTGCTATTTAAAATAAGAAACACCAATATATTTCACCTAGAATTTGTTGCCTTTTTTTCTCACCCCATTAGAACTTGCCATGTCAATATCAGCTGACTCCTAAAGGCTCCAAACTGATTTTTACATAGTTGGTCTATACTTATGTTTGTCCATAAGGTGCTCTTGATCTTGACCTTGAAGCTAAGGGTAATGCATTGGGATTGTACCTTTAACTTGCCAGATCCCTTGTCCTGGGTTAGTATGTTATGTTAGACTGACGTCAGGGAAGTAGAATCTGAAGGCACTGTGATACCACCTGGTGAAGTTATAGAACAATCTGGGTCTCAGTTCTTTTATCTTTATGAAGAGGGCATTTAAGACAGGTGATTTCTAAGGTACCTGCTAGAACTAAAATTATAATAGATAATGCACCTAATTTGAAATATTAAACAAAATTTATTCAGTATAATAGTCCTCTACACAGACCATTCATGTTTGAAGTCCCAATAGCAAAAACAAATGTAAACTTTAAGCATTACTTTTTCAGTGTAATGGTCAAAAATCTCAATTACTTTTTTAAAAAGTCACTTTTATACAAGTAGTGTTCATAAGAAAAACATGTTCATTGCTTTTGAAATGAAACAAATTTAAATAAAAATAATTATTTTATTATACTCATAAAACATAATGTCAGAAAAAAGAGACTTAGGCTGATTTGAAAGGAAAAAAAGATCAGTTAAAAGAATAAAATTGATAATCAGATTGGTATTTGATAATAGCAAGTTAATAACACTTCTTAATTGTTGTTCTAATGAATTGATTATTTTCAAAACATCTATTGGTTCAATTCAATTCAGTTTTGCTTTGTGATTTTTTGAGAAGTAAAAACTGATCTTGTGAATAAATCCATAATAAATTAATTTCAACTTAAAAATATAAACACTCATGATTGCACTTTTTTCTCATTTGCTGTCAGAGATGAGTATCTACTAAATCACCTGGGTGAGATATCTCCATCTCCTGTCAAAGATCTGGAAAAATGATATCTTCATTGTAATAGAGCATGTTAAGGAAATGGGAACAGGGAAAACACTGAGAGATCATGAGACATGGGAAAAGATTTTTAGAGAATGCTGAAAGCTTCATTTAGGTCCAAAAGTCCTGACTCTAATCTTAATTGCAGTCCAAGCTACTGTTCAGAGCAAGAAATGTGTCTGGTTGATGGAAAAATGGCTGCATAATCTGAAGGTATTCAGACACCTTGTTTTCAGAAATACTCACAATTTTCCAAACTAGATTGTTCTTTTTCTGGTTAATTGTCCATACGCAAAGTTCACCAATCCTCCAAGCTACAATCTCAGTCATTCTCTGTCAATTTGATCCAGATGGCAAAATTAAAGGCCCTTCACATCATGGCACAACAGTAATTTTAGTTCATCAAAGATCCTTACCCCATGCCGGTTTTTTTTTCACAATTAATATTGAAGTTCCTGTTGGGCAAGTGATTCATGAACAATGACATGTACTCTGTAGTGAGAGGATCCATCTTCTTGTCAAAGCTGATGGCGAAAAGAAAAGTAGTCCGTGGACATGATAATTACACAGTGCCTGAAAAGGTGAAAGGTAAGACACTACAGATGGTAGGGACGATGAAAGAAGCTCTCATTGTCAAAGAATTCCAAAAACAAATAAGTCCTAACGTTATTGCATTCACTAAGGTAAAGAATGGCTAAACGTAAGGGGAACAAAAAGAACTGTTGAGTTTTATTTGAATTTTTAAAAATTTATTGATTTCAGAGAGGAAGGGAGAGGGTGATATAGAAACATCAATGATGGGAGAGAATCATTGATCGGGTACCTCCTGCACACCCCTATTGGGGATTGAGAATGCCACCCAGGCATGTGCCCTGACAGGGAATTGAACCATGATCTCCTGGTTCATAGGTTGCTGCTCAACCACTGAGCATCCCAGGCCTGGTTGGTTTGATTTTTAAATACAATTAATAGCAAACACAGGTACCAGAGGATTAAAGCAATTACAGAATAAGAAATTTTGAAAAGCCCAGGTCTCTATACACACACACACACACACATACACACCAATTTAACTTTTAGGGAGTAGTGGCTTTGAATACAGACATTTTACATAATTATTCTGACTTGGATATTGCTTTTGGAGTGGAGGAATAGAAAGTTTCCAATTTCTGGAAAATGTATTATCCTATTAAATTGACCAGGAGGGCCCTAGTCAGTTTGGCTCAGTGGACAGAGCATCAGCCTGCAGGCTGAAGGGTCCTAGGTTCGATTCCGGCCAGGGGCATATGCCCAGGTTGCTGGCTTGATCCCCAGTAGGGGGTGTGCAGGAGGCAGCCAATCAATGACTCTCTCTCATCATTGATGTTTCTATCTCTCTCTCCCACTCCCTTCCTCTCTGAGACCAATAAAGATATATTTTTTTAAAAAATTGACCAGGAGGCATTTTTCATTGGTGTAAATTATAACAACATTTATATCTTCTAACCTAATAATAGAGAAACATGCAAATTGACCGTACCTTTGCTATGCCCCAAGCCACGCCCACCAGCTAATCAGAGTAACTATATGCAAATTAACCCAACCAAGAAGGCGGCTGGCAGCCACGGAGCTGGAGCAAGCAGGATGCTTGCTTGCCCCGGCGGTGGAAGAAGCCAAGCTTCCTGGCCGGCTGCTGCCTCCTCTCAAGACAATGAAATTTCAATTATAGAAGGTAAATAAACACCAGATACTTGCTTCCAGTCACCATGGCCACGGACCTGGAGCGAATAAAAAATAAATAAAAAAAGGAAAGGCTGGGAGCTTCGGTCATCGGGGGGCTTGGTCAGTCTGAAAACAGCCATCAACCCCTCACCCAGACTGGCCAGGCACCCCAGTGGGGACCCCCACCTTGAAGGGGGTGTGGGCAGCCTGAAAACAGACATCAGCCCCTCACCCAGCCTGGTCAAACCCCCATGGGGTGAGGGTCCCCACTGTGGGACTTGACCAGCCTGCAAACAACCATCAGCCCCTCACCCACGCTTGCCAGGCACTCAAGCGGGACCCCCAACCTGATCCAGGACACCCTTCAGGGCAAACCAGTTGGCCGCCACCCATGCACCAGGCCTCTATTCTATATAATAAAAGGGTAATATGCAAGTTGACCCTAACAGCAGAATGACTGGGAATGACTGGTCACTATGACACACACTGACCAACAGGGGGCAGATGCTCAATGCAGCAGCTGCCCCCTGGTGGTCAGTATGCTCCCACAGGGGGAGCTCTGCTCAGCCACAAGGCAGGCTGATGGCTGCCAGCACAGCAGTGGTGACGGGAGCCTCTCCTGCCTCCTCAGCAGCACTAAGGATGTCTAACTGCAGCTTAGGTCTGCTCCCTGCTGGCGAGTGGACAACCCCCTAGGGCTGCTGGGCTGCCAGAGGGATATCCGATCCTCCAGGGAGAGGGCCTAAGCCATCAGGTAGACATCTCCAAGGGGTCCCAGACTTCAAGAGGGCATAGGTCGTGCTTAGGAACCCCGCCCCCAGAGTGCACAAATTTTTGTGCACCGGGCCTCTAGTTGATTAATAATATCATATTGGATTTTCAGATGAGAGAGCAGTCAGCAAAATATTTTATCTCATTTCATTCTTGGAACAAAACCAAATGATTGACTTCATTATTTCAATTTTAATTGGGGGAAAAAAGCTCCAAAGAAATTTAGTGATTGAATATCTCAGTATTCAAGAGACTGATTTGAGGTTTAAATAGGTCTTTTGGCACCAAGTTCATTGTTCGTCCTCTCAAATCAATACTATATCCCATATCCTCAAGAAAACATTATTCCATGTCTGTGCACTTGATATTGTCTTGTGGTGATGTTAAAAATAAGGGATAGTGTTAATTAGCAAAGCAAAACAAACAAAAAGTGGTATCAATAATAACTTATAGAAAATGTTGATGGTCATAGTTCAAAATATTTATATAAAAAAGAAAAATGAAGTCATAATCTCCAAAAATGAGTCATTTGCTTATAAAATAATTTGGCAATGTTTTAAAAAGAGCCAAAATGAAAAGAAAAATGTTTTGAATGAAAATTTTATGTAAAACAAAAATTTACTTCAAAAAAAATAAACAGATTATTTCCTTATTCTTTCATAATTGATATTTTTTCAAGTTGTAAAAGATTAAGTTAATTTTGCTGATTTCAAAATATAAAATTTTATTTGTCATTCATTAATATTAACCTAGCACTTTCTTACTAAATTAGTTATCATGAAAATAGCAATGGTAGTAGTAGTGATGAAGATAATGATGAGAAGAAGAAAGCTAATTGGTGGCTTAACATGAGGCAAGAATTTTGCATAGAAAATCACAAAAACTAGGAGCAGTCACTATCATTGTCCCTATTTTAATAAATAGGCAAACAGTTTAGGGATTGTCATTGAATCAGATAGATTAATAGATTGTTCACCCCTCAGTAAAGAGCAGAGTTTAACTGGAACCCTTGCTTTTAACTCCATAGTTACCCCTTTATTCTGTGACTCATGAGATATGTGTAAAACAAAAACAAACAAAAATAAAAACATCACTTGACTCAAGAATTATCATTGTCTGAACTAAAATAATTACAAAATTGACTTAATAAGAGATTGAATCATTGGAGGGTTATATAAAGTTTCTTCTATACTTTTTATATAGGCAAGACATATCTATTATGTGAAAAGCTATTACTAATTATTTTTAAATTATGTGGTTAATTAAAACTGCCCAAAGTATTTTGTATATTGTACAGAAAATGTTACCTTAAATATCAGGATCAATTATTTTTTTTCCATTTGGCTGGAATATCCTATTGCTTTCACTGGCAAGACGATTGTCACAATTTTTATTAATTCTTTAAGACAGAGCCTAAGTTTTACCTCTCTTACACAGTTCTGTATTTTTAAACCCTCAGATATATTTACCTGTATTGTATTTAAGTTCTTATTGCTACTCTATATAAATTCATTATAGCATTTATCTCTTTTGCTGATTTTTTTGACTTTATTTATTACTACCTCTCTCAAAGGTATAAGTGAGGGGCCTCTGGGAATAGCAACCTTATTATGCATTAGACATTTTCAGTGCTTACCATGCTCATTCCATAGTGGATTCCTAATTTATGTTAGTTAATTTATAATTGAAACTGGTCTTCCTAGAGTGCATGCTTACAAAATAAGTTTTAAGTTATGATTATTTCTCATATGTCAATTTCATTGCATTCTTATTTTCTTTATAATATATTGTTCAAACTAAGGTATTAATAACTTTACCTATTGGCTTGTCTAGATTTTCTATGTCTTAAATCATTAAGAAGTATACAAAAAGTCACAGGGAGAAATTATATTTCAAATCTACAATTTCAGTTCATTAAAACCATAAGAGTAGAACTTAATATTTATGAAGATAATTCTATAAAGATGGGCAAATACTAATTTTAGAGAGTGTTTGGTTATTTTTTTGCATTTACCTCCAAAAATATATTAAATAGCAATGCTCTAAAGATGCAACTAGTTTAATTTTGACAGTGTTTATTCTTTAGAATTCTTTATGTTCATACATAATTTATCTCATGTCCATAAGATTAGAAGACAGACTATGAAAGGGAACAACAGTTGAATACTAACAACATGAGGAGAAAGAAAAAAAATGCAAATTTCCTCAAATTCTGAGAAAAAGGGTAATGAGAAAGACATGATTATATATATATATATATATATATATACTAGAGGCCTGATGCATGAAAATTGTGCAAGGGGCTCGGCCCTTACAATTCCAGCGGCCTCAGCCCTCTCAGCCCCAGCTGCCTTGGCCCTCACAGCCCTGGCTTTGTCCAGAAGGTTGTCTGGAAGGTCAGCTGGATGGTCATTCCACTGTTTGGCCATTGGTTGATTTGCATATTATGCTTTTATTATTATAGATTTTATGTATAAGTAACATATATTCCTGATAATTATTAAATTCATTCAATTATATAGTTCTTAACTTTATTATATGTATCTTATATATTTTAATTTAACATATTTATATATTATGTGTCTGTTTTTAATCCTCACTTAAGGACATGTTTATTGATTTATAGAGAGAAGAAGGAAGAGAGATAGAAAAAGAAAGAGGTAGAGAGAGAAGAAGAGATCAGCTGCTTCCCATATGTACCCTGACGGAGGAGCACAAAACCTAGTTATGTGCCCTGACCATGAATTAAACCTGCAAACTTTTGGTGTATGGTAGGATGTTCCCACCAACTGAGCCACACAAGCAAGAACTATATGTCTCTTTTGACAGATATTCTCCACTTCTATGTCAGTGCCTTGACATTGAAAAATAAGATATGGGTTAATTTTTAAATTGAAACAGCCTTATTTATTAGTGTAACCCTCACATTTTATGGAATATCTTGCATTTAAATAGTATATATATATATATATATATATATATATATATATATATATAATATATACTAGTGGCCTGTTGCATGAAGATTCATGCAATAGGCCTACCTCCTTCCCCTGGCTGCCGGCACAGGTTTTCCTCCAGCATTCGGGACCCAGGCCTTTGGTCTGGCCACAGGAGTGAGGCTTGGCTTCTCCGCTCTAGCTGCTCCCAAGCCCTCCTTTTTTTTTTTTTTTTTTCCAGCTCTGCCAGGGGAGCCCAGGGCAGACCGGAAGCCTGGGTTGTCCCCAGCGACCCAGGCCCATGGTGAACCAGGCCCCCAGCCCCTCCTTGAGCAGAGTACAGGGCCAGCAGGAAGCTTGGCTTCCTCCATAGCTGGGAGCAACCCAAGCCTCCTGCTCGCTCCAGCTCTGTGACCACTGCCATCTTCAGTGGTCTTCAGTCTTCTCTCGGTGCCTGTGTATGCAAATTAACCACCATCTTTGTTGGGTTAATTTGCATAGTGGCTCTGATTGGCTGGTGGGTGTAGCGGAGTGGTGGAGTGACAGAGTGATGGTTAATTTGCATGTTTCTCTTTTATTAGTGTAGATATATATATATATATTATATATATATATTATATATATATATAATATATATATCAATATATATATTGATTTACATAAAGTGAGGTAATAAAACTACCTATAAGATATGAAGATTAATTTGTTACAGTTCAGATTTTATTTTTTGAATTAGGTAAGGATGTGCATTTTGGAAGAATTTAATATGTAACTTCTGCAGGTCAAAAACTGGGTCGGGATGAAGTGCAAATTAACTAAGTAAAAAATTACCACATATTTGAATTTGCATAAAATTCATGCAACATTTTGTTTATAGGTCCCAATAGCAAGTTACCAATATAAGAATGTTTTTTTTATACTGGAAGGAAGTTAAAACATAAAAAGAATACTCAAATTATCCACCTTCATTCTTCATTTTCTAGTGATTTTGTTGACTGCTGCTTATCATTTTATGTAGAATAGTATGATTTTTGTAAATATTAGCATTTTCTCATCTCAACCAAAAGCAAGCAATTGAGTTATTATGTACATGACACCGTCATACAAAGCTCTTTGATATTTTTTGAAGCTTTTTAATTCTTCATAAAAACATGCTGAAAAATCCTGACATGTTTGGGAGTGATTAGATCTTGACAACAGGCAGTTTTTCATTTCAGTTGAATCAGTGACTTGTCCAGAAGACTTTATTTGAGACCCAGTGGTAGCCAGCAGACTGATCATGCAACAAAGTTCAAAGTTCTAGGCTAATAGATCAATCACTGTGAAAAAATATGACGTAAATGGTTTATAACTGTTCTGAGGGCAACAGTAGATTAACTGACAACAACTTAGTGAACAAATCCAATAATTTTAACATCCTGTCTCATTATAATGTCAATAATGCACTTATATTTTCAATGCAATAAGTACTAAAGAAAAAAAATCCCACAGTTAAAACACATGTGTTAAATATTTAATACAGAACAGAGAAACCACATTAATGGTTCTAAGATTGCTTGATTTAATTTGTAGAAATAAGCTTAAAATAAAAGAAAAATCTTAATCTGAATTTAAAATTTTAGGATCTTCCAGAAGATTAGGAATAGCATGGCTGGCAAATGAGTTTTCCCTACTGACTACAATACTATATAGACAGACATTTCACAGAATGTGATTCTTTTGACAAAGCTTATAATGAACTGCAAATAAAGTGCATTTCAGAAATATTAGAATGAACTGACAATACCCAAATTGGAGTCTTAAGGAGGAACTGTACCCCTTCAATTTACTCTAAATGTACCCAAATTTTACAGACCAGTTTGTATCTAAAGAGAAAATATACCATGTTTAGTCTCTGATTTAGACTAACAGGGAAGAATAACATAAACTTGGATAAAATTGAAAAAATACCATTAAGAAAGAAAAGGATTTGAAAAATTACTCGTAGATTTTATTACAATGTGTTAGTCCATATGCCTTAAATATTGATATTCTGAAAAATGGTGATGTTATATGTAGCAACATTATTTAGTACTGGTTACTTCCATTACGGTCTTGGAGGCTATTGCATTCACTCCTGTATTTTCAGAACCCAGTATACTCTCTGGTTCACAGGATATATCTATATTTACATCCTTATCTTCATCTCTGTCAATGTCTTTATCTAAGAAGATATCCACGTATATAGAGATATATCTAAATCTACATCGAAATAGCATCTACAAAAATAAATAGTTCCATATTAGAGCAATGTACAGACTAATATATCTACATATATAGACAAGTATATATATACATATATATATATTAAGTACAAAAATAGGAATGAGATCATGTAGATAAGAATTTATGCTATTTTAGGAAAACAACCATCAGTAAATAAATTTAAATAAACACACATTAACTAGTATTTGGATGTCTAACAAGTTAGCAAAAATGAAGGACAACTAATTATATAGCAAGTAAATGAAAGTGTGGGTTTTTTCTATTCATTGGTAAACCATTTCAGAAGCAACTTGGCAATAAGCAACCAAACTATTTAAAGGGTCATGTACCCTTCTATTCACTAATTGTTCTATGAGGCAACTATTCTAAGAAAAGTAAATAATGCCCTGGCCAGTGTGGCCCAGTTGGTTGGGCATTGTCCTATGTAGCAAAAGGTCACTGGTGGGATTCCCTGTCAGGGTACATACCCACGTTTCTAACAGGAGGCAGCCGATCAATGTTTCTCTCTCACATAGATGTTTCTTTGTCAGGGCTCTTGTTCCAGCATTAAGAAGGGCTCAGCAATCTGAAGAAGGAGCTGTGTGTAATTTAACAGTCCAGAGAAGAAGCATAATTTTGAAAGGCATTTGGGGGTCAGAGGAGCCTAGTTAAAGAAATTAAGATCTCCTTGTCTCAGGACCCCATGCTTTTTATTAACACAAATTGTCCTGAGGCGAGGCAGTATATACACTTCAAAGGGTCAGGTTTCCTATACACAATCCATTGTCAGATTGGGGAGATTAGCCTAAGGCTGTTCAGGTGTTTGGCCAGTAGGAGGCAATAACATGTAGATTAAGATGCCCTGAGCAGCTTGGCAGCAAACAATCAATTTAATGCATCCTTTTCAGGTTTGGGGAAATGCCCTTGCCCCTCCAGATGATTCAGCCCTGCTGAAGATGCTGGAATTGGCTCCCGGCATTTCTCTCCATCTCCCTCCCTCTCTCTTCCTCACTCTCTCTAAAACTCAATTAAAACATATGTTTTAAAAAAGAAAGAAAATATAATAAGAAAATCTTTATGTGCAGATATGTCTATTAAATCACTATATTGCCAAGATTTTAAGACAATCTAAATAGCCAATTATGTTATGAGTGTTTGGTAAATTATAGCATATGCACTCAATAGGTTAGCATGTAGCCATTAAAATAATAAATATTAAAGTTGTGAATGATATGAGAAATATTTTAAATTAATATTAAATACATTTTATTCAAAAATGTGTAAATATTGTATATAGCTATCAATGGCAAAAAAAGTAAAGAAAATATAAAATATTGTACTTTTTTTATGAAGACCAATGGATAATCTTAGTTTTTTTTTCTTTGATTTTTACTCTTTTAATCTACTTCAATTTCCCATATTTTATAATGGGATGCATTATTTTATAGTAGCTCATATAATTAGAATTATATTATTGTTAAATAAGATATGTTTCCCTGATAAATATTTATTAAGTACTATGGGCTAGTCATGGTCAAAAACATTAAATAAGTTGCTCTTTTTCATAGATGTACAATTTCTAACCTTAAAAAAGTTGATATATAATATAATTAGAATTATATTATTGTTAAATAAGATATGTTTCCCTGATAAATATTTATTAAGTACTATGGGCTAGTCATGGTCAAAAACATTAAATAAGTTGCTCCTTTTCATAGATATACAATTTCTAACCTTAAAAACGTTGATATATAAGTTGAAAACTAATAAGACACCAGAAAAAATACAGAAATAAACAGATCCATAATCTGTGAAGATGATGTTAGGTTGTGGGGAATGTGCATGGAGCCCTCTAATATTCTGTTCTGGGGAGCCAGTTCAGAATGAGATCAAGCAAGCCAGCCCCAGCCTGGAAACGTCCTGAGATGTCAATGTGTAAGGTATGAGATTCTGAGATGAGATTAGAATAGAATTTTAGAGAAGCATAACTAAACATAGTGGGGTTTGTCTGATGTGACACCTTAAAAATGAACTCAATATTGCTGTGTGTGTGGTTCCCGAGGGCACAGAATCCATTCAGACATCATCCAAACCAACCGGAAATGGCAGGAACTAGTTGTTGGGAGGCTGCTCCATGAGTCTTGAGTGTTTTTGTTTGCATTTATTTATTTATTATGGAACTTGACCTTCCTCACTAATTAGCACCTAATGGCAATTTCAATCATTAGAGGAAGTAATTTTAAAGGTATTAATTAAGCTCTAAATAGAGATTCTCAAAAAATGCAAATGAACAAATTTTCAAAATTTCTCTGTACACATTTTGGCCACCTGCCTTCTTGTTTTGCTGACTATTTTCACAGCCCTGACATATAACAGTGCATATATTAACACAAAAGAACACGTCTCTGACATAGTGTATATTTTTTCTTCTGTAAAGCATTTTTTCTTTTCAATTCAGATTATTACAGCTATTTTTTTTTAATTCAGTGTTTCTTTTAAAGCCTACGGTTTATTTTCACACTTCTGATTGCCAGAGGAAGAGGAAAGAGGGTGTCGCACATCAGACATTCAAATCTAGACATTATGCAATCACAATGACAAGGATTAATAAAGATTAATTTTGTTCCCACTTAAAAAGTCCTAACACTTCAACAATACCATTGCAGAGCATGTAAGAAAAATAATAATGATCATCAGCTCTTGAAATGTACTTTCTTTTTATTATATAGTGTGTTGCTGTCCATGTTGGCAAGTTGTTTTTATCAAAGTTTTTCTCTGGCTACAGTTTTCCAAGAAGTTACAGCTAAGACATAGAATTTATGAGGCAAAGATTCACCTGTATCACTAAAAAAATATGATCATTCTTCAAATAGCCACTTTGCTGGATTGGCTTACTTGCTTTATTTATTTATTTATTTATTTATTTATTTATTGTATTATTACTTGTATTTTAAAGTGGAACATACAATTTATTTTAAAGAAGGCATCCTAATACTATTTATGACTTTGTTCTTCTTAAGAATTTTATCAAAAAAGTTGAATTCTCACAATGCTACATGATTAATTTTGCCGGGGTCTTGCCCCAGCAGGTCCAGGGGTCCCCAAAGGTGTGGACGGAGTCGGCGAAGAAGGAGGGACACGGAGACAGTGTTCAGTTGATCAGCAGCCTAGCCAGGATCTCCAGCCAAGTTCTGGTCTCGATCTCCAGAGAGGTTCTGCTTAGGATCTCCAGCCAGGTTCTGTGTCCATGTTCTCTTGCTAGGTTCTCCAGGTTCTCCAGCCAGGTTCTGTAGCCAAGTTCCCTCGCTAGGTTCTCCAGCCAGGTTCTGTCCAGGTTCTCCAGCCAGGTTCAGTCACCAGGTTCTAGTCAGGTTCTCTTGCCAATTTCTGTAGTCAGGTTCAGTCCAGGATCTTTTGCCATGTTCTCTCGCTAGGTTCTGTCTCTAGGTTCTGAGGCCAGTTTCTGTCCAGGATCT
The DNA here is from genome assembly GCF_964212035.1 of Myotis nattereri. Taxonomy (NCBI): domain Eukaryota; kingdom Metazoa; phylum Chordata; class Mammalia; order Chiroptera; family Vespertilionidae; genus Myotis; species Myotis nattereri. The sequence continues at coordinate 36,153,436 of NC_138076.1, read as the reverse complement.
TTTGCCATGTTCTCTCCAGCGAAGTTCTTCTGTCTCTAGAGAATGTTCTGTGTAGGTTCTGTCTCTCTTTCTGTCTCTTACATCTGTATTTATACCAATTGATTCTAATCCTATCAATCTCTATTTCAAAGGTTAGGGTGTTTCTTATCTCCATTCCAGGGAGTAAAAATTATGTAGCTTAAGCATGATTGTTCATAGTTAAAGTGATTAATTACCCACCTGGCACTTAGTTAAGAGGTTTTATTCCCTCCCTAACTTCAGGGGAAAATCCCTACCTGGGAAACAACCTTTCTCAGAGACCTTGGTTAAAACACATAGTGCCAAGAAGGTGAGCAAACATATGAAGAACAGTATGCCATATATGCCAGGTCCCTTGAAACAGCAAGGATGGACCGGCTCCCGGCATAATTTCTTCTTTTTTGTTCTTTTTTCAAACACTCAAAAGAAAAATCTATCAAAACAACTTCTCATTCCTTTCACTCAAGTGACCATTTGAATGAAGTGTCCAACTACTTGTTTTGTTTGGGTAAACACAAGGTGAGTTCTTCTGAAGCTCTACTATAAAGGGATGATACTATAAGCAAGCATTCAAAGAAACATAAAAATAGCAACACATTTTTTTTACTTTATCCTTAAAGAAGTCCAACTCAGCACATACTAGTTGAAGTTCTGTGACACTTATGTGACCTGAGTGAAATAATTATTATTCAGCATCTCAAAACAGGAAGATAAAAATTATTATATGCTCCCAATGATGTGTTGTTTTCAAAGCTATGCCTAAATGACGTGCTGAAATCATATCTATATTAGTCAGTCCCCACAAAAAGCTTTTTTAATCTAATCTCAACTATGTATACTAGAATATCTGATTTTTATTCTTCTTAGAAATATGATGTTTAATATTTTGTAAATGGTTTGCTACCATGCTATAGATTTTGAAAATAGAAAATAATTCATTTTATTTGTTGTTAAAATTATATATATATATATATATATATATATATATATATATATATATATATAATTTAAGGACATGTTTTATACAAATAATTTCTGTGAATCATTTCTTAATGATCTAAAACCCAAATAATAAGCAAGATACCATGGTGTTTAAGAGTCTGGCCTTTCGACTCAGAATGCCTTGTTTGGAAAACTGACTCCTCCAATTTACTAGCCATGTGACTTTATAGAAGTTCTCTGTGCCTCAGTTGCTTCCTTAGTAAAATATTTATGATAATCACAGAACTTGCCCCATAAAATGTTAAATATATTAATTCCTAAGAAATACACCTGGCAATATAAAAATCTAATGTTGGCTGTATATTATTATTTTATTAACTTTTAACCAAAATGGTATAGTTTCACATTATAAAGCCCCTGTACCAATTGGCCTGGGTTTCTGGGTATCATGGATACATTCAAAACAATCCATGCAAATGAGTGTTAAAGAATGAATGTTGTATTCCCCCTCCCCCGACATTCATATGTAGAAATCCTTGCCCCAAGGTGATGACATTAGGAGGTGAGATAATTGGGGGAGGCATTAGGTCATGAGGGTCCAGCCCTTAACAGTGGGATTAGTGTATTTATACAAAGCTTCTTCCCAGCATATGAGATTACAGCAAAATAATTATCTCTAGATGAGGAAGCAAACCTTACCAGGCACTAAACCTGCTGGTATCTTGCTCTTGGACATCCCAGCCTGTGAGAAATAAATGTTTGTTGTTCATAAGCCACACAGCTTATGACATTTTATTACATCAGCCTGAACACACTAAAATAGTGGGCTTATTTTAAATTCTTACTTTGCTAATATTAGTTCCTGATTATTGGAGCCATCTTTTTTTCACAAGTATCCTTCCAATGGACAATCCACCTGACCTACAGACAATCCCTCACAGAACAAGCCTCTTTTCATATAATGCTCTTGTCTCCATCTGGAGGAGATCATTGGCCAAGGGCTCCAGCTACTGGGCTTTGAAATTGCCAAGGCTTTTATGCTGAGGCCACAACTCCTGTGGCAGCTTTCACCCAAACATGGAGTAATCCAAGGCTGCTACAGGGGGCTTGTTTCTCAGAGACAGAAGACAACTCTGACAGACTACGTGCATCGAGCCCTGCATGAGTGCCTTGTTGAAACTTCTTTAGATGGCACATAGCCCACCTTCCCTTTGTCTCACCTTCATTCAGGGTCTTAATGCACGCTACTAGCCTCACTCTGTTTACTCTCTCCCAGGCACTTCCCTAATAAACCCTTGCTCAATTAGTCCTGTCTTGACATCTGGAGGACTGGGAATAAGAGCCACTGCATGGTTGAGTGGCAGGAAATGGGCATGTTACCCAGGGTTTTTAATGTCAACCTCCACAGTCATATTGCTTGTAGGTTTGGTCTCCTGTGGAGTTGCAGTAATTATCATCTTCTCTTATTTCTGTGTCACCAATTATGTCTCAGTGTGTCTTCTACATGTGAGCTAAGTTTTATAGAGTCTATGGAAGAGTGTAATTGTGGATTACTTAAATTCTCTGTATTAAGCTTCAAGGAACAAACAAACAAACAACAAAATGCATGTACATACCCTAGTCTATGCCTATTTATTAAATAACACAGTGTAGCACATGAATGTATATTCAGGTTTACCCCACAGTTTTAAACTTTTTAAAGCTCTTTCTATTCAGTCATTGGATCTATAATTATTTTTCATCAGTTGACTTCATTTATTAATAAAACTAACATACATTGCTATTAATCTAGGTGATCTTACTGTTTCTTAAGAAACTAAAATAGCAAAGTTGCATATGTTCAACTGCTCTTGAATACAAAACAGACATAACAAACAGTAAGTCCAGAAATGCGTTCTTGCTTTTTCTCCTCAGACCAGCTTGTCCCATAGTTTTCTTCTCATAAGTGAGCCTCCATTAGGTCTTTGGCTTTCTCTTTGACTTGACTTTTTTTTTCACCTCCCACAGCCATACCATCAGAAAAAAACTGAATACCTTAAGACTACTTCTTCACTACTTATATCACTGCCGAATTGGGCCCAGTCACATAATATCTCCCTTCAGAGTTCCAGCTGGTCTAGCTGTTTCCAGGTTTCTCCTCACAGTCTACTCTCCACACAAAAGCCAAAATGAGCCTGAAAATGCAGGTGTCCTAGCCTTCCTCATCTGGTGTTCTTCCTCACTTAAAGTAAATGCAACCCTTATCGGGACACCCCTGTGTTTCACAAGATCTGGCCCCTGCTGCTGACCAACTCTTGTCTTATTGTTGACCACTCTTCCTCCCCCAGTTCACTTTGCTCCAGACACATAGACCTCCTTGTCTTTTCTTAACTAGTTCATGCTTGCTCCTGCCTCATGATTGGCATTTGCTCATACCTCTTTCTGGAATGTTCTCCCTACATAACAGCATGATCTTTTCCAAATCTTCTTGGTTTCTGATCCAATATCACTTTATACCACCATATCTAAAATTGTATTTTCTTTCAGGCACAATCTCCTTATTCTGATTTGTTTTGCTTTTTTGTTTGTTGTTTTTTGAGTTGTTTCACTCCTTGACATTTTCCCCCAGTATACTCCCAGGGTCATGACGGGATAGATTGTGTCTATTTCATTCCTTGCTTTAATCTCAGGACCTAAAGAGAATAGTCCTTCTATTTATTAAGTGCTGAGTAATTATTTGTTGAATAATTAATTAAATGAATAAAAATATAAATGAATTATTAATCTATAAAATTAAATATTTGCTTTATTAAATCATAGAATCAGTAGTGATATAATATATTTGGAAAGAAATAACCTCATAATAAGTGGAATTTAACCAATCAAGAGACCTGGATCTCAGTAACTAGATAAAGTAAACCTAATCAACTCTAACCTGATAATTCTAGTTTGAAATATAGTCTCATGAGAAAGGTTTAAGCAGTTGAAATAATATTTTATCTTTTAAATTGGTAGCCTTATAATATAATTATTTCATTAGTTTCAAAATATTTTATTTAGTTTGTAAGTCACAAAAACTGAGCCATAAGAATCATAAGAACCATAATTTAAATTCAAATTACTATGGAATTTAAATAGTATAATTTTAATTTTAATCATGTTTATTATATAATAGACCATCTGTTTATGTCAGATTTTACAAGTACAATATCAAATCCATATAGTACTATGTATCCTATATTGATGAAGCTCAACAAATATTAAGTGACTTCATCAAAATTAGATCATAATTATGAACAACTGGCTCCATACTTCATGCAGATTCCCTTCTCTGTTAGGATATATTACTCTGCTTCAGGGAAAGGGATGTAGCTGGTTCAACTCCCCTTTGCACTCCTTATTTCATTAATTCCTATGTAGGCTTCAAGCATTTAATGGATATTGGAAATACTGAAGGACAGATAACAATAGAGGAACTCTCATCACCTCATTGCTGCTTCCAAAAAGTAGCTTCAGTTTTATTTGCTTCTTATGCTAGACTTCCAGGTATGATTTTAGAAGAACAATAACATTTCTTAACACCCGATTCCTCTAGGAAAAAGTAGAAGTCTGAATAATATTTATATTTAAAGTGAACTCGAAACCCATAATTCATTATTTAAGGTTGTTTGCAGTTTGTCCCTGCTCCCATTTCACCCTCATCTGAATCTGTTTCTATCCACAACAAGCAAAAACAACTAAAATTGTACACTTAACTCTATTATGCAATCTCCAGTAATATTTCAACATTCTTCTTTACTTGAGACTGGTATAAATACATGAAAGTATCTCTATTTTATAAATATATATTAAAAAAAGAATTAATAATTTACTAAAGCAAGAGGCTAACCAAAGTAAAGTATATTTTAAAATTATTTGTTTATATTACCTCCTCAAGAAAACCTCTCCAGGGCAACACTGACTGGATTAAGTTCTCCTTCAATGACCTCCTATAGCATCTTGTATATAAATTCATTAAAAAATGTATCACTCTGAATTAAAATTCATTTGTTTACTAGACTTTGGAATCTTTGAGATAGAAATAGGACTTTTTACCTAATGAGTTCCTAGAATCTAATGCACTGCTGGAAGAGGGCATGCTGTATAAACACTGGTTAAATGAATGCATGAATTAACTGGAGTTTTAAATTAGTAGTGTTGTGTCAACATTATACAAATCATAAAACATCTTCATCCACAAAGAAATTAAAATTCCTAAAACAAATGACAAGAAGTCAACCTTTCTAGTCTTTGTCCATATTATATAATTTTCATGTTTTTCTCTATACTATATCTTGTTATATAATCATTGTGCTAATGAATAAAAGATTTTACCATATTGTTTTAAGAATCATATGCATTTATTTGGAACAATATAAATGGATAATTTCACTTTTATTTTTTGTATTTGCTAGTATAAAATCATGTTAATACTTAAAATATTAAAGATAAGCTGAGTTGCTGTAGGTTTTCTCCTAAATGGATTTCTAATGATGCTTTTAACATTCATCATTGTTATACATTTAAGTCAAACCACACAATTTCTATTACAGTGCAATGAACATCTCTAGATTTAGTATATGCTTCCTGTCATTTCATGGATTCTTTATTTGGGATATTTGGTGAAAGATTATAAACATTTTATACCCATTAGAATAGTTGCTTACAAAATAGTTAAACAACTTCCATTATAAATAATAAAGAAATGTATATATACAGTAGTCAAATAGAGTATGTGGATATTCATTTATTATTTTTTCTATTTAATATGCATTTCCAAAACACCTCTCCAAGCAATTAAATACTAGTACAGCAGAGTTGCTTGGAGGTAAAGATAAGTCTCTCCTCTTGTAATATTTGCTCTTTCCAAATAAGGGTCAACAAATGTCTACAGAAATAATGAGCTGAATTAACCAGTTCAGGTCTTTTTTTCAAAGCAACTTAGAAGACTGCAGTGCAACTTTGGGACCATATACTTTGGGGCAACTTGGTGTCTCAAACTCATTGTTCATCTTTTTCTTGGCATGGATATATTTGTAATCAATATTTTGACAGTTTTCTTCTAACCGTGAGTAGCGATAATGTGTTCTTGATGGCCAAACTGATACTGTCAACAATTTGTGGCAGCAAATTAGTAAGTGACAGCTTTGAAATAATGTTTCCTGGAGAAAACAGTTTTCTTCTTTTACTTTCTATGAGAAATTTGGCTTATTCAATGCTGTTATATCAGAAAGTGAGTACCAGTATGTCTTCGTCTGAGAGCTTGCCCTCCAGTGGGTAGCACGATGGTACTCAGTAAGGAAATATCCAGTTTGTTCTCATGTGATTTACCAATGGCACCGAGAATAAATATCTATGAATCAAACACAGGATGAATCAGACTAATTTTCTGAAACTTGAATTTAAGTATGACATTATATAAACTAAGGCATTCTGAAACAAACTATTAGCAAATAAAATTAAAATATGAATAAGAATAAATCTAGTTAACAAAATAAAATATGCATCAAATTTGTTTGTTTTAAGATTTTAAAGTATAATTATCTTCAATGAAATTTTTGGAATCAGAATTTTCATGTTTCCAAAAGATAATTTAACATAATATGGACTATTAGTTTTGATTTGAAAAATTAAATTTGTTTTGTTACTATTTTGATCATAAATTTCAGATTTAATTTAAAACACTTTTTTTTTATTTTTAGCATTTGACCATTATTAAATTAAGCAACATTTTCTCTTATACATTCTTCTTTTTTTTTTTTCTTTTTTTTTTTCCTTTTCTTTTTTTTTTTTTTTTTAGAAATAGGAGCACTAGTGGGCTGGGATCCTGAGGGGTAGGATGGTAAGAAAACTTTGGAAGATGATTCCTTTAAGAATTTTTCATCTATAATATTTTTCTGGCTAAATTTAGGACTTTGTGTAATTGAGCTATTTCAAAAATAAATTCTATATACATATTAAGTAACAAAAATCAGTGCAACAATAAGCCAGATCCATAGAAATGTCTGCTGTTCAATAGATCCTTCATTACTGGGAATTTCACAGATGAAATTTTTTTCTCTCCTCTGCTGAAGAAATGGGTAAGAAGACCTTCTCTGAAATGTTTATTTGGAGATAGAGAAATTAAAAACTAGGATAAGGTAAAACCAGCTGATCGCCTTCTTGCTGCACTAGCCTGTAGTCTCCCTGCTGCTCCATCCCGTCTCAGCTTCCAGTGGTTTGCAGGTGATCTTTGCATTTCTTGGCTTCTGCTGCATCACCCCAATATCCACTTTCACTTTCGCATAGCAGTCTCTTCTTGTGCATGTCATCTCTAAATTTCTCCTTTTTAAGGATGCCAACCATATTACACTAGTAGGCCCACTCTACCCTGGTGTGACTCCATTTTAACTAATTAATATCCAAGACACTAGTGCTTAATAAGGTCAGATTCTGAGGTGTAGGCGTTAGAACAGCAACATACAAACTTTAGGAGACACAATTCAAATCATGAGACAATTGCCTTAATTCATATGTCTCTCTCCTCTCACATCCACCTCTCTCTTTCTTTCTCTCTCTCTCTCTCTCTCTCTCTCTCTCTCTCTCTCTCTCTCTCTCTCTTTTGCTCTCCCTCCCTTCCTTCTACTCTCTCTCAAAAAAAAAAAATCAATGGGAAATATATCCTTGGTTGAGGATTAAAAACAAAAAAAAACACAATATGGGTCTGAAATTTATGCTTTTGTATAGTCAAAAAATTTAAAAATTTAAATTAATATCCATTTATCCTTGTCTCTTGGGATTTAAGTTAATTACATATATCACCTATTTTATGCAACTACTACATGAAAACAGTAAATTATTTGTAAATCAAACTTTGGAATTTATTTCCTCTTATTCTTTAATAATTCAACCACTGCATTGTCTTATACCAGGAGGAATATATATATCTATATAATATTAACAATTTATTTTTTTTAAAAAATTCTTTGCTTAATAGAGTCTGATAATGTTGATTCACCCGATAAAAGTGAATGCTATATGTTTAATAAACTTTTAGAAACATTTTTTTTTTTACCTAAAACTATTTGATATGCTTCCTCAGGAAATAACATATATTTGAAGATAACTAATTATTTTAGTATAATATGAAGTCCATTGATGGTTAAATTTATTTCTAACATAATTTTAGATAGCACTCTCAGAAATGTTTTCAAGCAAATCAGCAAGACAGAAACTAGCAATGCTTTGAACCACATTTTAAAAGAGGAATGATTTGTACTTGAGATTTAAAATACATATATAAGTAATGAATTTATTTTAATGAGAAAAAATTAGCAGCCAGTAATTACTGCTGCAATTGGATAATTGTTCAGGCAATTGAGCAATTTCAGTTGCAATTGGACACTTTCCACTTACCTCTGAGTTGTAATTAACCAATTTTAGGTATAATTATTTGTACCTGGGCTTTTAGCCGCTAAATTTATTCTACCTCATGCTTCAAAAACATGTTGCTATGTTTACTATTTCTTATTTGGACTGCCTCTGATTTTTCTGAATATAAGGCAATGCCATCCAAGACATTTCCATTAATGATGGTTACTTCAGACTGGAAATGGAATATCTTAGCCCTTCAAATAGCTGCTAAAATGCACAAAAAATTTTTTTTAAAGCATTGACTAAATTGAAAAATTAACTTCTTCAACAAGCCATTTTAGTCAAAACAATTTCTTGACAGAATTGACTCTTGACCAATTATTTAGCTAAATTGATAGTTTGTTTTACTTAATTTGCCTGTCAATTTAGTCAAAACTCTGAGAGTTTGAGGAAGCTACTGCCAAACTGTGCTTGTAGGAAAGTAAAATAAATTACAACTATACATTACAACATAATGGTGTATAAAATACATGTGATATACAACTTTTAAATATGATGCTATAGCTAAACTTGATATTTTCAATAATATTTTTTCATAGTAAACATCCTATAGATGCTTACATGATTTTCTGTCTCAAATGCCTTCATCCCCATTTCTGTGTACATATATTTTGATTATATTTAAATGCATGTGATATGTGTAAGTTTTCTAGATAGATATCCCATCTTATTTACCCAAATATCCCAAGTGTCTCATGTACTTCCTTGCACACCTTAAAAGCTAAGAATATCTGTTGACAATCACTCTACAAAAAGGGGCAAATATTGCTATCATATATCTTCACTTAAAAAATATATTTTTTATGTGTCATTTGTTTGTCTGTTTTTAGCAGAACTATAACTTCTAAAAATAGAACAGATCTGCAAATAATTAATAGCAGGGCAGCAAGTGATACTAGGTTGCAGATATCATGGTATTAATCAGTACTAAGAGCCTTAATTCTCACTGAGGGGTAATTTGCATATCATAAGTAGTAAGCAAGCTTTCAGCGATCTCAACCTGTGGGTCGTGACCCCTTTGGGGGTCAAATGACCTTTTCACAGGGGTCGCCTAAGACCATCGCAAAACACATATATAATTACATATTGTTTTTGTGATTAATCACTATGCTTTAATTATGTTCAGTTTGTAACAATAAAATTGGGGGTCACCACAACATGAGGACCTGTATTAAAGGATCGTGGCATTGGTCTGAGGGAAGGCCTACCAGGCAGAGCTGGCTTCTTTCTTTGTCCTTACCTGACTCTCCAGCGCTTCCCTTTGGCTGAATCCAGCTGACAAGTGAGCCTGAGAAATGAGTCCTAGGAGGGCCAAAGCCCTGCAGGATAAAATAGAGCAGAGGAAACATCAGAAATCAATCTGAGGTCTACATTGAAAAACAAACTTCAGAGTAGCCATTACGACTTTATGAAATGTAGATTTTTCTCCTAGATCCATCAACTTTAGAAAACATATGCTCCTTCCCACTATGAAAGATGAGGTCATTAGCTAATTCACTAGACTAGACCCTTTCCCCATCAACCTTCACATTTTGTTGATTTTTTAAATAATTGTTTTGTCTTTCTAGAGCTGCCTTGAATAGCTTCTATCTTATGTTTATCTAAGTTTCTTGATTTAACAGTTTTAGAGAGAACAATATACTTTTGGCCTTTCCACCTCTCTAAAAATATTTGATATCTTTCATTTGGTAAAGGTATCATTTTACATGTGAAAAGTACATCCTATTATTTAATAACTTTAATTTTGTGTTCTATGTTCTGTCTGTTGATGATTTATAAAATTAAAAATCAAACTCACAGCATTTATATGACTGAAAATTCACTACTATTTCTTGTAGTATCAAGTAATGTGGGTCTAGCCATGTGGAAGGAAATGTAAACCCAAATTATGCAAACACCACTATTCAAATATCAGTATAAGTATCAAGGGGGCTGGGATCTTCTTTTTAATTTTAGATTATTTTTGTTTTTTCTGGATCATATGTTACTGTGGTCAGCTGAATAATGGTCCCCCAAAGATGTTTATGTTTTAATGATTGGAACCTGTGATTGTTCACCATATATGGCAGACCCTTTTCACTTGTGATCAAGTTAAGGACCTTAAGCTTTGAAACATTATTTTGGATTACCTGGTTGGTTTCAGTGTAGCCACTAGTTCTAGAAAAATAGAGAAAGAAGGTCAACGGTGGCAGGAGAGGGCAAGATAAGGATGGGAGTAAAGATTAGAGTGAATCTGGCTGGTGGGGGAGGCTGCTCACACACGGTGGTACGTCTACACAATGGAATACTACGCTGCCATAAAAAAGAAGGAATTCTGACCATTTGCAACAGCATGGATGGAACTGGAGAGCATTATGCTAAGTGAAATAAAACAGTCAGAGAAAGATAAATATCACATGATCTCACTCATTTATGGAATATAATGAACAACATAAACTGATAAACAAAAACAGATCCAGAGACAGAGAAGCATCGATCAGACCATCAAACCTCAGAGGGAAGGTAGGGGAGGGTGGGGGTAAGGGGAGGAGATCAACCAAAGGACTTATATGCAAGCATATAGGCCTAACCAATGGACACAGACAACAGGGGGGTGAGGGCATGAATGGGGGGGGGATAGGGAGTAATGTGGGGATAAGGACACATATGTGATAACTTAATCAATAAAAAATTTAAAAAAAGATTAGAGTGAAGCATCAAGGAGCCATGGAGCACTGCCGCCTGCAGAAGCTGAAATAGAAAAAAAACAGTCTGGAACTCTGACTTGCCATAACCAACAAGCCCTGCTGTTCCTTGATTTTAGACCCTTAAAATTTATTTTGAACTCCTGATCTTTAAAATGATAAGGGGAATATTTGTATTGTTTTAAGCCACTAACTTTGTGGCAATTTTTTATAGCAGCAATAGGAAGAAAATGTAGTTATTATCAATATTTACTTTATCTCATGTCTAATTATGATTTACTTTTTTCCTAGAGTACAACTTATTGAGTAGTATCTTCCAATGTTTCCTAGATGAGAAACTCCCAGAATTCTGAATTGCATGTCCCAAAATAAAACTTTTGCACCTGTGTTTGGCTTGTTATTTATATGCAAAAAAATCCCCTCCCTCCAGACACACACACACACACACACACACAAAACTAAGGTCCAAACATTTTCATTTTAATTATTTGAATACAGAGTTGAGATTTATTCCCAGTAGTATCCTAGGCTAAGTATCTGGATCATTTCCTAGATTAAATAAATAATCTATTTAAACAAAACTCTGAAAAGCCAGTAAGATTTGATAGACTAGTAAGGAATACATAAACCAGATTATATGTAAGCCAAATAAGCCAGAAATAAATGAGACTAAAGCTATTTTTGTTCTGCTTCCAAAAGCAGAAAACTTCAGTTCCAGTGAAACAGTGGGGTGAACATATAGGATAAATGAGAAGGACGCTGAATGTGTTAGAACGTTGCACAGTTAGAAAGGGGAATGTGACACATACATTAATATGGAAGTCTCATACAAGCTGAATATTAATCAATAAAGAAAGTAAAAATAATGCATAATGTGTGTTTTATTTATATAATGATTAAAATAAATCTAAAAAATAGTCACACATATAATAACAATTTGACTAAAGCAAGGGAATGAATATTAAAAAGTCAGGAAAATTAGCCTCAGTAGAGAGTGAAGAGATTATTTGGCTAGGGCTTAGCATGTGAGATAGATGGGATTTCTCAAGTGCTGATAAAGCTCTATTTCTAATTTAAATGACTACATGAATGTTATTTATTAATCTGTCCTTAAACTTCACTCATGTTAATCACTCCTCAACATGTCAGATATACTATACATACCAAATAAGCAAGCACACATTCTCTCTCTCTCTCTCTCTCTCTCTCTCTCTCTCTCTCTCTCTCTCTCTCTCTCATCTCTCTTTATTTTAATATGATGTTTCAAAAAGTCTAAATGAAATTTTAATAGTGTCTCTTTTAATAACCTCTTTTCTCAGACACACTCAGTGTGAATGGACTCCCATAGGTCAATTTGGAAAACATAATTTCTGTTTTCCAGCATCCCTTATAGCTATTTGTGGCCAGTGAATAGTCCTTGCCAAGGATGCTCTAACCCTGTTTATTTCCCCTTAGCATTATTTAAATTCTATCCCCTATGTTCTCTAATAATATTGGTAAAGCCAGCTTTAATTATCACTTTGTCTCGCCCATTTACTTATTTGTTCATATCTACATCTGCAAAAATATAGACTCATTTATCTTACTAGTATTTTATTCTGTTAGTGTTATGACATAAATTATGTATTATCACAGTTCAGTTATTCAAGTTTTAACCCCCAGTATTTCAGAATGTGAATTTTCAGAGATGAAGTATGTAAAGAAATCAATTAAGTAAAATGATTCCTATGAGTAGACCCTAATCCAATATGCCTGGTGTCCTGGTGAGAAGTGGAGGTTAGGACACAGACACAAATGAAGGGAAGATCATGTGAAGACTCCATCCAGAGAGAGAAAGGCCTCAGAAGAAAGCAACCCTTAACCTTGGCCTCCAAAACTGTGAGGAAATACATTTCTATTGCTTAAGCCACTTAGTCTGTGGCACTGTTTTATGTCAGCCCAAGTAAATTAATATAGTTATAATCAGAAATCATTGTGACAGTTTTTGGGTGTTTTTATTTTTTCTTATGGTGGTTGACGATGACTCTTTTTTGAAATGCAAAGATTGGAGAAGGACATCAGTAAGTGAGGGCAATTAGGGAGGTAATAAGGCTGCATGATAGTTGTCACAGGATTAGAGTTTTTTAAAAGTGGGAAAAATTATTCTGAGAGTACTATGTATGAAGAAACACACCTTTATAGCTGGCTTGACATACTGGAAATATAGAGTAATCACACCTTTTAATGTAGAAACCAAATATGATTATGTCAGGACAGTGAATACAAACCAGGACTAATCTAGGGAAATTGGGATCAATAATCACCCTAGATATCAGAGGACTAGAAATAATTTTCATCTGAGTAGATTTAATGAAAATATGATCATCCAGGTTCTGTCCTGTGATCTAAGGATAGAGAGATTTTTAGGAAGTAGAGGATACAAGTGAGTTAGCTACTTACAAACATGATGTTGCAGAAAGCATGGTAAGGAATAAAAAAAAATTACTGTTATGACACAAAAATAAGACAGAGAACAGACAAAATCTAAATAAATAGGTTTCAATAACATTATGGAATTTTGTGCACTGTTTCCAAATAAGTGAATAGCAAACAACATGTTTCCTTCATTGTCATCATATCTCTTCCCAATTTTTCAGCTTTTGATAACATGTTTAATTTTCAAGGCTAACTGGTGGTTTAGCTAAGGTGTGCATTCAATTTATTTCTCTCCCCAGAGATAATATATATACTAGAGGCCTGGTGCACAAAATTAGTGCACCGGGGACGGGGGGGGGGGGGGTCCCCTAAGCCAGGCCTGCACCCTTTCATGATCCAGGAACCCTTGAGGGATGTCCACCTGCCAGTTTAGGCCCAATCCCGCAGGAATTTGGCCTAAACTGGCAGTCAGACATCTCTCTTGCAATCCTGGACTGCCAGCTCCTAACTGATCGCTTGCCTGAATTTATGATCACCCCTAACCACTCTGCCTGCCTGCCTGATCGTGCCTAATCCCTCTGCCTGCCTGTATGATTGCTCCTAACTGCTCATCTGACTGCCTGATCACCCCTAACCACTCGCTTGCCTGCCTGATCACTCCTAACTGCTTGCCTGCCTGCCTGATTGCCCCTAACCACCTCTGCATAGGTCCTCACCAGTGTGGCTTTATTAGTATAGATTATATATATATACACACACACACACACACACACACACACACACACACAAACACTAGGGGCCCGGTGCATGAAGATTTGTGCACGGTGGGGGGTGGGGGTACCTCAGCCCGACCTGCACCCTCTCCAATCTGGGAGCCCTCAGGGGAGCCCTCTCTAATCTGGGAGTTTCTGTTTGTCTTTGCAATCATATGAATGAATTGTCTGAGACCCCCAACCCAGTTTGGTTTGTTGCTCACAGAATAATAGAGGCATTTTTTTTTCTTTGCTTCATTGGTGGAGATTTCCTGGAAGTTTTAGGATATCTTGGAGAGCCATGTCCCCCCAAGGGAGTGACCGAGGGAGCGACCAATGTAGCCACGTCCCCACAAGCTGCCGGCTCTCCTGCTTATACTCTCCACCAGCACTTGTGTATGCAAATTAACCCACCATCTTTGTCAGGTTAATTTGCATATTCACCCTGATTGGCTGGTGAGCGCAGCGAAGGGATGGTCAATTTACATGTTTCCCTTTTAATACACACACACACACACACATACACACACACACACACTTAGTGGCCAGATTATAATGACCATCCCATCAGTACTTCGGTGGGCCACCTTTTGCCTCCAATACTGCGGTGATTCTCCTTGGCATTGACTCCACGAGATGTTGAAAGGTGATGTGAGGAATTTGACACCATGCCTGATGAATAGCACTGTCCAGTTCTGTGAGATTTGATGGTTGTGGAACCAGCTGCCTGATGGCTCTTTGGACTTCGTCCCACAAATGCTCAATTGGATTGAGATCTGGTGGGTGTGGGGGCCATCTAAGCAAGGTAAAGTCTCCCACGTGTTCTTGAAACCCCTCCTGCACAATACGAGCACCATGGCATGGTGCATTGTCTTGTTGGAAGAAGCCATCTCCATTGGGATATGCCATCAACATGATAGGATGAACTTTATCAGCAACAATACTTAGATATGTTGTACTATTCAGACATTGTTCCACACAAATTAAAGGGCCCAAATCATGCCAGGAAAACATGCCCCAAACCATAACACTGCCCCCACCAGCTTGAAGGGTTGTACTCATGCATGTGGGGTGCATGCTTTCATGGTGTTTCTGCCAAATTCTCAGTCTGCCATCTGCATGATGCAACTGAAATTGTGATTCATTGGACCTCATGACTTTTTTCAAATGCTTGACTGTCCAATCCTTGTGTTCCTGTGTGAATTGGAGATACTTTATCTTGGTAACTGCAGACAGCAAAGGTGTTCGAACAGGCTTTTGGTTTCCATATCCCATATGATTCAGTGTAAGGCTAATTTGCCTACAAACATCAGGTGGTCATAATAATCTGGCCACTCAGTGTATATATACATTATATCTGACTCTAATTCAAATAAAAGGGTTCTTTTCTTTTCATTTATTTTTCCATATAGAAATGAAATATGTTTAAATTACAAAGTACCTAGTAGAAAGTAAATATAAGTTGCTAGAGCCGGCAATTGGAATGAAAGAAAATACAAAATAATTCAAATATCAATATTTTTGAAGTTTGTGTAAGGAACCGATGATTAGAAAAAGAAAAAAGGAAAGGTAGATTTTCAGAGATCCTATCTCCAGTTTTCTGTCATTATACCTTCCCTACCTCTAGAAGTCACTTGAGTATTAAAACAATATTGAAAAAAGATGACAATATTTTATTCACTCCTGAAAGATTAGATGAAATTTAATATTCTTTTACAGACATCAGATAATTTCCTTTTAGCAATATTTCAGAGGAAACAATATATATAGCATCAAAAATGATCTTTTTTTGTTCTAAAGAAAATGCATATATCAATTTTAAGAAATATCCATATGGAATATGTTTCAAAAGGAACAATAAAAACTTGAATGTTTTATCCATCATGTGATTTTAATAAATAAGGTAGTAAGGCAATAATGTGGTTTGCCAATGAATCCAGAGGGTCCATTGTAAGTTATGAAAGATTATGAATTCATAATGGATTCTTAATATCTAATGACAATCTGAACATGGTCCTGATACCAGGTAGCACCAAGGGAGGTCTCAATCAAATACCAAAGTCCAGGTTCTCATCATGGAACAGGGAAGAATTTGAGAGTGTGATAGAAAGATTTAGCAAGCACAATAAATTTATTAAAAAGATTTTACAAACTCAGTGAGTGAAAGTGGGACACCTCAGAGAATGAGATGCCCGGATGGAATCTGGGAGGAAGGTTTTTATTAAACTGAGGCAAGGTGGGGGACAGGATGGTCTTTGGCCTCTGACACTGTAAGGTGACTTTTAGTGTTGCTGGTCCTTGTACCTTACTCTTGCAGGAGTTGGGGAAGGGTTCCAAAACTGCAATGCAAATTTATTATAAAGATACTAGAAGCCTGTTGCATGAAGATTTGCACAATAGGCTTTCCTTCCTCTGGCTGCTGGCACCCGTTTTCCTCCAGCACCCAGGACCCAGGCCTTTGAGGCTTGGCTTCTCCACTGCAGCTGCAGTGAGGCTTGGCTCTACCTAAATATAGCATTCCATTTAATGCACTTCTCTTTTTGGATTCTCAGTCCAAGACTTACTCTAGATATTACTTATGTATACATATAAAAGCCCAGTGACCATTATGGCTGGTCGCTATAATGTGCACTGACCACCAGGGGGCAGACGCTCAATGCAGAAGCTGCCCCCTGGTGGTCAGTGGGCTCTCACAGCGGGAGTACCACTCAGCCAGAAGCTGGGCTCACAGCTGGCAAGCACAGCAGCGGTGGCAGGAGCCTTTCCAGTCTCTATAGCAGCACTAAAGAGCCGCAAGCCAAGCAGTAAGGAGTGAGCAAATAGGCAGTAAGGAGCAGCAAGCCAAGCAATAAGGACCAAGCAGGCGGGAGAAAAGAAAGGCAAGCCAAGCGATAAGGAGTGAGCAGGCGGGTGGTTAGAAGCAAGCAGGCAGACAGTAAGGAGAGAACAGGTGGGCGGTTAGGAGTGAGGGGTCCCAGATTGTAAGAGGGTGTAGGCCTGGCTGAGGGACCCACCCCTCTGTGCAAGAATTTCACGCATTGCACCTCTAGTCCTATATAATAAAAGCCTAATATGCTAAGTGTCTGTTCATCAGGTCAGCCATTCAACCAATCAAAGCATAATATGCTAATGATGTTAAGGCCACTCATCTGCTCGCTATGACATGCACTGACCACCAGGAGGCAGACGCTCTGACCAGTAAGTTAGCTTGCTGCTGGGGTCAGGCTGATCAGGACTGAACAAGACAGGCCGGACATGCCCTGAAGCCCTCCTTAGGTTCCTCCCTGGCTGGCCAACCTCCTGTGTCCCTCCCCAGCCCCGTGCCCTCTCACGATCCAGGCTGAGGAACGCCCCCGCCCCCAGTGTGTGAATTTCATGCACCGGGCCTCTGTCTATATATATAAAAGCCTAATATGCAAATTGTCCCAGCAGGTGGTCAACCAGGAGTTTGACGACTCACTATGACATGTGCTGACCACCATGGTCCACGCGCAGAACATGATGGGTATCAGCAGCTGGCAGCAGAGCACAGAACATGGCAGGTGGCAGCCACGGCAGGATGGTGGAGCAGGTGAGCGGGGGCACCAGACCAAGATGGGGCACCAGTCACTCTCATTGGGGCAAGCCTCTGGCAGTTACTGAAAATTCTTTGCACCTGTGCACTGCAGTCCTGCCCCTCAGGAGCAGGGGGAGGTGGAGAAGCCCTGAGGGGCAATCAGGACCAGCAGCTGCTGCAGCAGGTGCGAGCAGTGGCTTCCAGCCCCGATCACCCCTTAGGAGCAGGGGGAGGGGGAGAAGCCTTGAGGGGTGACCGGGCTGGCAGCCGCCACTCACACCCTCTGGTGGCACTAAGTGATCGGGGCCAGCGCCATCAGGGTGTGGGAGCAGCAGGAGCAGGGTTGCAGGCAGACAGGGGACCAGGAGCTGTGGCAGGAGGGGCTGGGCAGGAGTGCGGAGGATAGGCTGAGACCTGCCCCTGTGTCCACCAAAGCCTCAAGGCCCACAGTTCCTTTCAAGGTGCACAAATTCGTGCACCAGGCCCTTAATCTTACCTAATAGACAAACATGTAAACTGACCTTACCTTCACCAAGCTAACCAGCCAATCAGGAGATGGCGATTAATTTGCATACGTAGGCTCCAAGCAGCGGAACAAAGACTGAAGGCAGCTCTGGCCAGAGCAGCAAAGACAGAAGGTAGCTCCGGCCGGAGCGAAGGCTTGGGTCCCGGAAGCTAGAGGAAAACCGGTGCCGACAGTCAGGAGAAGGGAAGGCCTATTGCACGAATCTCTTCATGCAACAGGCCTCTAGTCTATATATATAAAAGCCCAGAAACTAAAATGGCGGAATGGCCAGAATGACCGGAATGATCAGTAGCTATGATGTGCACTACGGCAGCCAACTAGGCTGATCCGGGCCCCAATCAGCCCCCACCCCCCTCTGGCCCCACTCCTGACCAGTTCCCAACATTCTGATCAGTGGCTGGGCTGGCCTGAGAACCGCCCGCAGCCCCTCCTCCCCTCTGGCCCAGCCCAATGGGCCCCCATCAGGGCAGGTCTGTCAGACCCTACCCATGCACGAATTTATGCACCAGGCCCCTAATTTTTACACATTAGACTTGTTATACTCTAGTCTCTCAGTGAAAGTATTACAGAAGTTTCCTTTTTTGTTGTTTCACTTATTTTTAAGTGCAAAAGCATCTTTTGTTGTTGTTTTCTTTTCTTAAGCGCTATGTTATTAAAACAAATTCTGACTGAAAAATTTCTAATGTTTGTCCACATAAAACTTTTAGAGAATCAGTAAAGGTGGGAAATGACTAAAAATCAAAGACTACTCAACATGAACCTGAATAAAAATACCAAATCATTGGGTTTTGAATGAACTGTTTTACTAGTCTAAGGAAAATTGGCTTAGGAAAAAGGTGGTTTGCTGATAAATATTATTGCTTCTTTTGAAAAAGCAGTATCCTATATAACAAAAGGGAATGTGCTAATTGGTCCTAACAGTGTCCAAGTCACAGCCAGTAAAAGGTGCTTGTGCACAGGAGCTTGGGGGTGGGGTCGGGGGCGAGGACTTGTGCCACCAGGACATGAGGCTGATTCCAGGGGCGGGCCCCCAGTGGAAGTGTGTGCAGGCCCGAAGTGCTGCCCAACTGGGAGGGTGGCGTTAGGATGGGCCACAGTGGACCCCTGGTGGGAGTGTGTGCAGTCCTGTGGTGCTGCCAGGCCTGGAGGGGGGTGTCAGGATGGGCCACAGTGTCCCTCCCCTCACATGGAAGTGCATGCCTACGATGCTGCCCGGCCCAGAAGGAGGCATCAGGGTGGGGGTGGGGCCTCGGCAGAGAGCTCTCAGCACTCCTGCACTGGGTTCTGAAGGCACGGAGAGGAAGGGAGAGCACATAGGCAGTTAGGGGCTTTAGGCCAGGAGAGGAGTGCAGATAGGCAGTTAGGGAGATCAGACCAGGAGGGGAGAGCAGTTAGGGGTATCAGGCCAGCAGGGGAGAGCAGGTAGGCAGTTAGGGGGATCAGGCCAGGAAGGGAGAGCAGTTAAGGCCATCAGACCAGCAGGGGAGCAGTTAGGGGCATCAGGCAGGCAGGCAGGTGAGTGCTTAGGAGCCAGTGGTTCTGGATTGCAAGAGGGATCCCAGATTGGAGAGGGTACAGGCCAGGCTTAGGGCCCCCCCCCCCAACCCTGTGCATGAATTTCGTGCACTGACCCACTAGTATTTATATATAACCAACATACAGAAAAGTATTTCCAAAATGATTTCTTATAAAATATGCATATATATATATTTTATAATCCTATGTAGACAAGGAAAACTTTCATTAGCAGATTTTTTCAAAATGATAAAAGGCTGTCTGCCACCACATTTTATACTATGAGTTATTTTCCTAAAAAATAAACTTATATATTGTTAAATCAATTATTATGACACAATTTTCTACCGTATTTTCATGAATTCTAAATCTTATAAGATAAACACTTGACATTTAATGAAGATGTGTTTTTCTGTTCATATAAGTATATAATATATATATATATATATATATATATATATATATATATATATATTTGATTTATAGCTCAAAGACACATGACTTACTGACAGGGATAAGGTCACTTGTCAAAAAAATTGTATTTGCTGTCTTGAAATTGACATGTAACCAATGAAAAAGTAAAACCATTTAAAACTTTAGATGTGTAATGGAGTTATTGACCTTTTGCTTCTACTGTTTTATATATATACAATTGTCAAGTTACAAACTATTTTTGCAAACTATGTGTACTGTTTGAAAAGGCAATCATTTCTTTATAATGGCTACATGTTTTTTTTATTCTTACTATAAATGCACATTAAGCTTTAGTTCTAATATTTGAGATATTAAGTAAATTTCAGTAAAGTAACTTTATAAAAGATGTCTAAAAAAATAAATGTACCTTCAGTCATGGGCAAAATATAGATGAAAAACCTTAATTTCTTTTGAAATCATTCAAAGCAAAATATCCATATTAGAGTAAAATTTGAGTAATAAAAGTATAGGTTAAAAGGCTGACTTATAACAGTATGTACAGAATAATATTTTAAATAGTAAATTTAAATGCATTGTTATAATTATTTTATATATTTACATATATAGGCATAATTATATATAGGATATAAAAAATGGAAATAAACAAAGCTTACAATTATTATCTCTGAGTTGTGATAGCAATTTTTTCACATTTGTTTTAATATGCACCCTAAGTTTTCTGTGGTAAGCAAATTTTATATTTAAAATCCTATATAATAAAAGGCTAACATGCAAATCAACCGAATGTCAGAACAACTGGTCTCTATGATGCTCACTAACCACCAGGGGGCAGACGTTCAATGCAGGAGCTGCTCCCTGGTTGTCAGTGTGCTCCCACACGGGGAGCGCCACTCAGCCAGAAGCCAGGCTCATGACTGGCGAGCACAGCGGCGGTGGCAGGAGCCTCTCCCACCTCCGTGGCAGTGCTAAGGACCCCTCGGGGGATGTCTGGAGGGTTAGGGCCTAAGCCAGCAGGCAGACATCCCCTGAGGAGTCCCAGACTGTGAGAGGGCACAGGCCAGACTGAGGGATCCCTCCCCTGAGTGCATGAATGTCGTGCACCAGGCCTCTAGTTATAAAATAATATGCCAAGTAAATTTTATATTGGCCTTTATTAAGACAATAAAGTGTTGTGATTCACTTTTAATAAATTTTCAAGACATACTTTAAATTGTGTAATCACTTACATCTCCTTGAGTTATGTACTGGGCAAGGTTGAAATAACTGAGATATTGGTTAGAAATTCCCAATTGGTATCATAATTCAGTTGTATTTTGGGTGGTTTTAGATGCTTCTTAAATTTATAGAGATTGAGATTAAAGACAAAAAGACCTCCTTCCAAATTTTCAATGCTTCTTCATTTATTTAGTATATTTTAGAGCAATTATTTCATGAATATAAATCATGTGGGTTTAATATGGACATTTTCTTAAATATGTAAAAATACAAAGAAAAGTCAGCCATGATCTCAGTCTTTATAGGTAACTACTGGTAATAATTCCTTGAATTTTCTTTCTTAATATGAATATATTATTTAAAAATAAAGCAGAATTATAAGAGCAGTGAATCTTTTCTGTTGTATTTCCAGACATGCCTCCAGCACCTAGAACCACACTGACACATAATAGGTGGCCAGAATCATTTGTTCAAAGTACGTTTTGCTTGTTCCTCATTTTCCTCAAATTATGTTCTAAAAGATCTTCCCAACATTCTTCACAACCAGTACTTTTAAGGAAACATACTTCAGTCCTCCACTCTTTCAATTCTACTTGCCAAAGGAAACCAGGATCAATAGTTTGGTGTATTTCTCAATCACTATGCTCTCAGATGCAAATACCAGATGCCTAAAGTAAGATGTCCAAAGCAACGATAAAGTCAATGTATTGGTTTATGCAAGGGCCATCACTGGGCTTAGGGCATGGTTTTGTCAGGGCTCTTGCTCTCCTGTGTGATTCTCCTGTGTCCACACTTCATTATGTATTGCCCTCAGGCTGACGCCCCACCCCTTGAGAGTAGGGTAAAACACGGAACAATGAACAGGCCTCACCTCGTGACAGCTTCCAGAGTGAGAAACTGCTCCTCCCGCCATCAGACTGATGGCAGTCTCCATTTGAGAAGCCCTGCCTTCACAGAGCTTAATTCTCAGAATGTAGAAGTTGCCTCCACTGGACAGGAGTTTACTCTGAGTTCAGGGAATTCTTTGCCCAGAAAGATAACTGTACACCAATCAAAGATGTCTTTGTTTGGGACAGATTCCTCAAACTGTCCCTTTAAGACATTTTTTTTTCTTTTTTTCATTTGGGTAAAGGGCCTCTTTCTCAGGACAATAAATCACTTAACTTAGAAAAAGACACACTTATCAACACTGTTTATTATGCCGTCTTGTTTCAAGGTAGTCACTCTGTGCACCAATCTATTATATCGTACTATATTAAATCATACATCTTGCCTCATCCTACTTAGATCCCATTATTGAAAGGCCTGATTTAAACTACTCAACTCAGGGCTTGAACTCTACTCTGAATTTCCTATTCTGAGACTCT
Organism: Myotis nattereri; assembly: GCF_964212035.1. NCBI lineage: Eukaryota > Metazoa > Chordata > Mammalia > Chiroptera > Vespertilionidae > Myotis > Myotis nattereri. The sequence continues at coordinate 36,130,580 of NC_138076.1, read as the reverse complement.
AAGATTCCATGAACATGGTACTCTCTTTGGTATTATAGGAATAAAATCAATCAGCTTTCCTGATCAATAGATAATATGGTGATCTTTTTGAAAATCAGTGACTGGCAATTTTGATTAGACCCCGGTCAAAATTTCATTGCACAGATTGGTCTATCTTTCTGTCCAGACCTAAATTTATCACCCTGGCAAGGAGCATGATATCACTCTCAACAACCGCAGCTGCTTTGTTTATTGTAAACCCTCATTACATCAGTTATTCTCCCAATATAATAGTGAAATTGAGGTGAAGGTTGAAAAGAACGGATGTGTGTAGTAAAACAAAGGTAGCGAAACATTTTTAGAAATAACGAAAAACAAGAACATCAAACTTAATCCTACCAGACCTGAGGCCCTGAACCTAACTGTCCCCTATACCTGAGCTCCTGAGCATTAAAGAGAAAAAAACCAACATGATATAGAAAAATGTTAGTTACATGCAAACAAGTGGTTAGAACAAGATGGAACTTGGAGACATTGTAGAAAATAGGTCTACCTTTCATCGAACTTCCATCTAGCGCCAATATTCCACCTTTGTGTGGAAATTACCGAAAAATCGGTACAGCAGTTTGGTAGGGTTAAATTCATTGCTGAAATGATTTTAAATCATTTTCATATAAATAAGTGTTTATTGATTTCAGAGAAAGGAAGGGAGAGGGAGAAAAAGATAGAAATATCAGAGTTCAAATCAAATACTATGTTGGTTGATTGATTTATACACAGTCATCAAAATATTTTGAAAAAAATTCTAATAGTCTTTTCTTCAAACCAGGAACTCAGATATTTGCCAGAAAATAAATTGCACTCTATCCTTGAAAGCATTGAATGCATTTGACATAGAAAATGCATTAGGTTTGAGTAGAGTCCAAACTTAACAGAGTGTTTTCACCCATCCTTGCTATTTAAGCTGGCGAACATATGACCTAGTATATAATCCATGGTTTTAGAATAACTGTAAAATGTGCTATAAAGCAAACCTTAATGTTTGTATATATAAATTTTAAAACATTTTAAATTTATTTGGAAGCATGTGGCATTTTTTTCTAAATACTACTTCATATTTTATTGCTATAATCATATAGCCTTTGTTTAAGAGTAAAGTATAAGAGTAAAAAAAAAACCTTAAAATGGTACAGCTTCTGTTTATCTTCTTTGACCTAGTCTTTTCCTGTACATATGTTTAGAACATGACTATTTCTTTCTGTATTCATAATATATTGATTAAATTCTTTTGTTTCCTTTTCCTTCAATGTGAGAGGGGAAAAAATGTATAGTTGTGGAAATTGTTGGAATAACATTTAGTTTAAAAGTAGACATTTATATAAAATAATAGAGGCCCAGTGCATGAAATTCATACACTGGTAGGGCCCCTAGTGGCTGCTGGCTGCCAGCTGGGGCCTCCCTCCCTTCCCTCGGCCAGTCCCGCCCCCTGGTCAAACTTCTGGATGAACTCCCTATTTGCATACTACACTTTTATTACATAGGTTACCATCATCTGGGGATAGTGTTGTAACTCTGGGAAAAGATATAATCATGCTCTCAATGAACTCATGTAATTTTTAGGAATTTTATTTTAATCCCAGAATGTTCCAATGTGAGATAAGTAATAAAGAAATATATATGGCAATGTTTTGGAAAACATAAAAATATGCTTAATTGATTAAAAAAATAAATTATATATATGGAAACAGAAACAAATCTTATACTCTCTCCCACAGAATTCCTGTAATATTATAGTTGGATAAAGTGAAAGTTGAATAAAGAAAGTGAGGAGTTTGCTTGAATTACCAAATTAGTTCATGAGAAGAAGACATAGTGGCAAAAAATTCAAATTTAATTATTCCGGACTTTTCCATTAATTTCAACCTCATATAAACCTGTTATGTTAAATTCTTTATTAATCTTTGCCTTTAGGCTTCAAAATTGTCTTCTGCATACATTTAGTTTGTGTGGATGTCATTTATATAATTTGGCCTTGGGATCCTATGAAGAGATTTCACACATGATTGCTACATGAGGTTCATTCATGTTTTGCCTAGAAGGAACATTTAGAAAGAAAGAATCACAAAACTTCAAAGAATTTATATCTGACACACTAGGCTGGAACACCTTGCTTATATATGGAGGCAAGGAGGACATACATTTAAATGAAAAGAATTCATTATCCTATCTAATAAAAGAAAAAAGGGTATATAACTGCACCTCTGCTATGCTTCCCATTGGCTAATCAGGGCGATATGCAAATTAACCATCAACAAAGATGGCAGTTAATTTGCATACACAGGCTCCAAGTGGTGGAGCAAAGCCAAACAGCCCCAAAGCTGCTGAGCAGTGAGGCCTCATGCCCGGGATCATTGGAGCCGCAAGGCCTCCCAGCACTGGGATCAGCGCAGCCACTAGGACTCCTGGCCCCTGGAGCAGCGTGACAGGGGGCGGCGCCGCAACCTCCAGATTGGCCCTGCTCTGTGCCTGACAGGGGGCTGCACCCCAACCCCCTGATTGGCCCTGCTCTGTGCCTGACAGGGGGCTGCACCCCAACCCCCTGATTGGCCCTGCTCTGTGCCTGACAGGGGGCTGCATCCCAACCCCCTGATTGGACCTGCTCTGTGCCTGACAGGGGGCTGCACCCCAACCCCCTGATTGGACCTGCTCTGTGCCTAACAGGGGGCTGCACCCCAACCCCCAGCTCTGTGCTTGACAGGGGGCAGTGCCCCAACCCCCAGATCGGCCCTGCTCTGTGAGTTATAGGAGGCAGTGCCACAACCCCCCCCCTTCCTCCATCAGCCCTGCTCTGAGCATGACAGGGGGCGGTGCCCCAACTCCCCAATCGGCCCTGCTCTGAGCCCGACCAGGGGCTGCAGGGCAGGCACCTAGGGATTGGGCCTTCCCTCTGTCACCCGGAAGTGAGCTTAAGCCAGCAGGTCGTTATCCCCAAAGGGTCTCAGACTGTGAGAGGGCACAAGTGGTGCTGAGGGACACCCCCCTGCCAGTGTACAAATTTTTGTGCACTGGGCCTCTAGTCTTATTATAATAAATCACCAGCTGTTAAGGCCTCTTTCTCTCTCATCAGGAGCAAAAATATCCATAAAGAGCAACATGAAGCAATTATCAGCAAAAAAAAAATTACCATGACTCCTATTATCTACTGTAAAATATCATGATTTTCAAATATATTTTTTTGGTAATTGTACAAAATTATATTTTAAAAATACAACTACAGTGATAATACCTGCTTATATTTGAAGTTCTATGCATCATCAAATAAACATTATGTGCACATTACAGATGCACACTGAGAATGTTAACTATATTTTATAGCAAATCATGACAAAAAAAATTGTTAATCCTTACTGAGAATATTTTTTCCTTTGGTTTTTAGGGAGAGTAGAAGATAAAGGGAAAGACAGAGAGAAACATTGATGTGAGGAAAACACATCAATTGGTTGCCTCCTGCATGAGCCCCTACCAGGGCCAAGACCAGGGAAGAACCTGCAACCAAGGTACTTGCCTTGACTAGAATCAAACCTGAAACCCTTTGGTCTACAAGCCAATTCTCTATCCACTGAGCCAAACGAGACAGGGCCAAAAATTTCCTAAGACTATGTGCTCAAAATCTTCCTAGAATAGAATTATCACTAATAAAAATTTGTGGAATTTCCTGAAAGTAACATACACCAACTCTAAAAGTCAAAGTTAAAGAAAAAGATCACAAATAGCACATAATATTACTGTTTTCTAAAATAAGAATAATTTGTGCATTTAATATCAATGCTTTCTTACTGAATAATATATACTTTAAGCATCTGCTTGATTATAAAAAAGTATAATGTATTGTCATATCCTATATAATAAATGGCTAATATGCAAATTGACTGAACTGTGGAAGACTTGTCACTATGATGCACATTGACCACCGGGGGCAGACGCTCAATGCAGGAGCTGCACCTTGGTGGTCAGTGAGCTCCCATAGGGGGAGCGCCACTCAGTCAGAAGCCAGGATCATGGCTGGCAAGCACAGCAGTGGTGGAGGGAGACCCTCTTGCCTCCATGGCAGCACGAAGGATGTCCAACTTATGGCTCCCAGACTGTGAGAGGGTGCAGGCTGGGCTGAGGGATCCCACCCCCCCCCCCAAGTGCACGAATTTTGTGTACTGGGCTACTGGGCCTCTAGTGTGTGTGTGTGTGTGTATATATATATATATATATATATATATATATATATATAGAGAGAGAGAGAGAGAGAGAGAGAGAGAGAGAGAGAGAAGGAAAAACATGTGTCAATGTGTATAGACATATATGGATGAACATGAAAATAAATGTGCACACAAACTTACTTAGGAAGTATATATTTTGTTCATACAACCATTCCACAAAATATGATATCACATGGTTTGAGTTGTTTTACTAAATAAATACTGGAACTAATAAATTATCCACATTATAAAAATTTAAATTAAAATTCAACTTGACAATTATATAATACTTTGTTTTGCGATAATTTTGTATTATATATATATTTTTAATATATTTTATTGATTTTTTACAGAGAGGAAGGGAGAGAGATAGAGAGTTAGAAAGATCGATGAGAGAGAAACATCGATCAGCTGCCTCCTGCACATCTCCTACTGGGGATGTGCCCGCAACCCAGGTACATGCCCTTGACCGGAATCGAACCTGGGACCTTTCAGTCCGCAGGCCGACGCTCTATCCACTGAGCCAAATCAGTTTTGGCAATTTTGTATTATATTAATTAGTATAAAAAATTCTCTTCTTCAACTTCAAAAATTATATTAAAATTGACTGAGATATATGACTTTTTTAATATGAATCATATACAGGAGTGAACAAAAGTAGGTTTACAGTTGCTCATATGGAAAATAATACAATAATTAATAAATTATAATACAAGAATAAACTTTGTGTTTCACATACTCAAACTGTCAACCTACTTCTGCCAATGACTCTGATTGGACATTTGTGAACTAGATGATGATAATAATAATAATGAACATGCTTATATATTAAACAAAAATTCCTTAGTCCTCATCATGTACCAGACAAGGTTCTAGCAGTTGAAGTTCTGATGATGAAGCCCAGACACAAGCTTCAAACAAGGGTCATGTGGCCCTGACTTGATTATACATATATTTTCGAAAGAAACAAATAGATCATGTGATCCTGGAGACTCTGCTCTCTTGATCATTGTCCCTAATTATCCTAGAAGAGAGTCTAGGAATGGAAGAGCAATATAGCTGAAGTAAAATTTTTCATAGGGAGAAAATAAAAGGAACTACAAGTAAACATAAATGTACTACTGTTACCAGAGATCCACCCAAGTCCAAGAGAGCTCTCCCCTTCTCAGCTCTTGTCATGGTCATGAGAAAGAATTCAGAGGAGTGACAGAAAGCAGTGTTGAAACAAAGTAAAGCAAATTGATTAAGAATACACTAGGCCCAGCTGGTGTGGCTCAGTAGTTGAGCATCGACCTATAAATAAGGAGGTTACAGTTCGATTATCAGTCAGGGCCCATTCCCAGGATTGGGGGCTCAATCCCCAGTGTGCATCATACAATAGGCAGCCAATCAATTATTTACTCTCATCACTGATGTTTCTATCTTTCCCTCTCCCTTCCTCCCTGAAATCAATAAAAACTAAAAAAAAAGAAGAAAGAAAGAGAGAGAGAGAGAGAGAGAGAGAGAGAGAGAGAGAGAGAGAGAGAGAGAGGAAGGAAGGGAGGAAGGAAGAAAGACACTTGGCATAAAGCACAAACAGGCAACTCCATTTTTCTGAGTGCCCCACCTGGTGGGGGTTTAAGGATTTTAGACTTTTTCCTTCTATAGGTGTCAAGATTCCCCTTCCAGATAGATTAGATTTCAAGGTTCCCCTTTTATACTGTTGTGACTCTTTTTTCTAGATTTTATGAGACCATCTGGTGGGTTTTTTTTTTTTTCCTCCTTCTCCTCATCCTGGCAATCAGCTATCCATCTTGCCTAACATCCCGCCCCCCCTCCCCCCCCCAATCTTAAATGATATCATATAAACGCTTTTGGTTTTTTGCTAATTGCCTCCAGACTTCATCTCTCCTTGGGTTTAGTTGTCACAAATGACATTAATTGATTTTATTTTCCCAGGCCAGGGAGTAAGAAAAAGAGAGAATCAGAAATGTCTGCCCTTCTCTACAGGGTTTGGTGTCATCTCATAAGTTTGTGTTCAGGTGCACCTAAGACCATCCTCGATCTTCCACTGGTGAAGGTAGCTTCTGGATTCCAGAAACATCACCTTCTCCTTTCATTTAATAGCATCTTAGAGTAGTCAATAAACTTGGGTTGCCTTACATGCCTCCTTACATGCCCCAAGACTGCTCTTTTGATTTTTGCTTTCATAGCCACACCCTGACTGATAGAACAGATCTGCAAAGACCAAAACAAGGAAGGAAATCAGTAAGTGAGAGAGAAATCTTTAAGAAAGTATTCTTGGGAAAGTGCAGAGAAACCAAAAGGCTAGTTTTACAAAAGAAGACCTTTTCTTTTTCTACACTCCCAATGTGCTATATTGTTGTTTTACTATACTCTGTCTTGGTTTCTTCCTGTTGTCTTTTCTCCAGACTACTCTAAAATCATTTACCCTGATTTTCTCTTCTGCATATATCAAAGTGCCTATATATTAAAAATCCTCAATACATATTTGTTAAATAAATCAGTATTTTTTTAACTTTCCAAAACTGAAATATTCTAATAAATTTTTATGGAAAAACTAGTAAATTAGTAGGTCAAGTTAATTAAATGCTCTCTGGGGCCTCCCAATTGATAATCTGTATAAATTAACCAATATCTTTATAAATTATATTTATATAAATCAATGTTTTCACCTAAAAAGCTAGTATTTTATATAAAAGTATTTCTCCTAGTTCTAAATTAGCATAATTTATTTCTTCTTGTCTTTAGACATTGTATTAAGACAACAACTAAACATAAATAATCAAAATTCTGATTTTTAAACAGTTCTGTTTTAGTTTGTTCTTTCTATATGATTCTATCAGTCAACTATCAAATTGTTTTTCTTCATATTGTTTGACATTGTCATAAAATAAAAGAACATTTTAATATATTTTTTTCTTTTCCTAGAAATAGCCAAGTAATAATAAAGTTGAATTCTGGAAATCTCCTTTGTTTCTCAGTGGGGCTGCTTGACACATATGAGTTTATCATCTATCTGAATAAAATTTACTTAAACTTGCTAGGGAAATCATATATTACAGAATCTCAAATAATCTTCTTAGAGCAAAAATATGGAAGACTATTACATTTCTATAAAATAGCTTGCTTACAGCATCCTGCTAGGCTTCTTTGGATTCATTGTACATATTATTAACTGACTAAGTACTGTTAATTAACATAAAGAAATTATTAAAGATAATCAGAAAAGGCCTTTGGTATAGGTATTGAGAAAATAAGCATTTTGGATTAGACCTTTTTATTCATTACCTACGTTGTTTTGAATCAATGCTTCAGAGGAGTATTCAACCTCCTGTAGATTTATCAGTAAAATCCTGAGGTATGAAAGCTCAAGATATTCCTTTTTTTTCACTTTTAAGTTCAATCACATCATCAAAATATTAAATGGGCTATTGGATGGATCAGTGTTTGGCTTACACAGTCCTCCAAACTGGCTTCATTACTTACTATCCTTAATGAAAAGACTCTTAAATTAATGAAAGATGTGAAAACAAGTGTCAGTATTTGTTTTTACTAAGTTGAAAAGTAATTCCTCTTATTTATTTTTAAATGCATCCAAAGTTTCATCTGGGAAGAACTTCCATAATTGACATCTGTTAATCATTTCAGAGTTAAATTTGACAAGTAAAGGCAGAGAGGGAGATTTTCAGGGAAAATTAATTGTGTTTGGGTTTCTTGGCAAGAGGATGATTAGAAAGAAAAGCCTATCTTGAATGATTAAAAGCAACATTTCTTATTAAAGGGCATTAACAGACATTTGGAAAATTTCTCAATAACGTTTAAGTTTAAGGTTAAAAATATTTAAAAATTTTATAGGAAGAAGATTTCTATAATTTAAAATCATATTGAAAACATGGGCACATTATTCCCCTTGGCACAAAAATTCAGACACAGTTTTAGCTGCCTAACTGTTGAATACTTGGCCTTTCCAAGGCAATCTATTATGTGTAATGTGTAAGCAATGGCAAATGGTAACTATCATTACCAGGTGGTTATTTGCAATGCAAATTTTAAGCCCTAACTCAAGACTGGTTGGCTCTGGCAGCAGTTGCCAAACAGCTGGTTTTAAACCCTAAACCCATAGGATACCCAACACTTTAATTCCAGCATTTGGCCCTATAATTGTATTGAAAATACCCTCAAACATTACCAACAACCTAATCACAAAAATCTTATATTTCCCCTTTAGTCTCATCTTTCTAGATGATTTGTATGTAGTGCTATTGACCATCTTTTCTTATTAAAATGTTTTTCTCCCTATCCCCTATGATAATACATCAATATAAGATCTGAAATTTTAACTATATATCCGCTACTGGTAATATCTTATTTACTTCTTATATATCCTTCCCTAAATATCCTTTTGATCACCTTTCCTAATGTAATTTGTTCAGCATTCCAGTCCATCCCTATGGCTTTAAATGCAACCCATGCAGGTGAATAACAAACACATATCTCCATCATTTAGCCTCTCTCCTGTCTATGTTTCTTCAACCTAAATTCAATTTGGGTAAAAATCAAACACATTATTTTCCCCAAACCTATCTAAAGACTTTCAGATTAACTCATTTCTATCTTGCCACCTATACTTGATCAATTGGGCTAGAATTGAATTTTTAGAGGCCCCTTACTTCCAATTGTTTGTCACCTAGCCTATTCTATTTTCAAAAGTCCTTCTCTCAAGACTCGATCTCTTGTCATGACCTTCTACATTTTCCTGGGCTGCTAAATATGCCTCATTAACCTTCCATCCAGTTTTTGTCTGTCTAAATTTCTACCATCTTACTTCTTCCATAATGCCATTCCTTGTTCTACGTGTATTTAACTGTTCTTTATTAGGTCTGCTGCATGTTTCTAACTCCCTGTCAAACCCCCCAGTAATTTTAGCTGTCATAGCAGTTTGTGAATATGTGTGTATATATGTATATACACATATTCATATATACTCATATATAAATAAATTCATATATATATATATATATTTCCCTAAGTTGATATTTAACTTCTTAAATTTGCATACTCATTATAAAATTTTATGCACTGCATGGTGTAAATGCACTGACAAAGAAAGCCATTAGCAAGGTAAAAATTGGGTATGTTAGAGAAAAATAATTGAGATGAAAAAAGAATGACAAATGAGATGGAACTATAGGAAAGCAAATGCACAGGATTTTTACTAAGTACTTATGAGTTCAGAGAAGTTTGTCATCCTGTATCAAAGTGAGTTAAGAAATTTATGCAGCATAGTATTTTTATCAACAGTTGATACATACATTCAATAAGCAAATAATACAATATATAATATGACCTTGACTTATTAGTAAACAACAATGGAATTAGAGTATAATTTTAGACACACACTGGGAAACTAATTACAGGCAGTTATACTAATAAAAGGGTAATATGCTAATTAGAACGGACAGATCAGACATCTTCTGGTCATCCGGTCCTCCTTCTGGACAAAGCCACGGTGGTGGTGGCTGAGGCAGAGGTGGTTAGGGATGATCAGGCCAGCAGGGAAGCAGTTAGGGGCAATCAGGAAGGCAGGGGAGGGCAGTTAGGGGTGATAAGGCCTGCAGGGGGGCTGGTTAGGGGTGATCAGAAAGGCAGGCAGAGGCAGTTAGGGGCGATCAGGAAGGCAGGTAGGTGAGTGGTTAGGAGCCAGTCGTCCTGGATTGGGAGAGGATGTCCAACTGCAGGTTAACCCCTAAGGAATCCTGGATTGGAGAGGGTTCAGGCTGGGCTGAGCCCCCCCCCCCCCCAACCTCTTGTTCACAAATTTCGTGCATTGGGCCTATAGTAGAAGCATAATTATGAGTTTGGAATGTGATATTATTCTGAGTTTAAAATTCTAGCATCCCCACTTCATTGTTTTATTACTTTAGGAAAGTTGCTTGGATTCGTGAACTTTATTTCTATCATCTGTTAAATAGGAACAATGATAATACATCCTTCAATGTGTTGTGCTTGCTTGTTTTAAAGTAAAATGATTTATTCGGCTGCCATTTTTTAAAAATATATTTTATTGATTTTCCACAGAGAGGAAGGGAGACGGACAGAGAGTCTGAAACATCAATGAGAGAGAAACACCATCAGCTGCCTCCTGCACATCCCCCACCGGGGATGTGCCCGCAACCAAGGCACATGCCCCCAATCGGAATCGAACCTGGGACCCCCCAGTCCACAGGCCGACGCTCCATCCACTGAGCCAAACCGGTTACAGCAATTCGGCTGCCATTTTTTTCTCTGAGAAATGCAAACCAAAATGACAATGAGATATCACCTCACATTTGTCAGAATGACTATCATCAACCAATTAACAAATGCCAAGTGTTAGCAATAGAGAGGGAAAGAGATGAGAGAGAGAGAGAGAGAGAGAGAGAGAGAGAGAGAGAGAGAGAGAGAGGTGAGAGTGACAAATGGTTTAGTTGCCTTCCACACTTTCCCTGACTGGGCTAGAAGGAACCTGTGACCCAGATAGTACCCTTGACCAGGAATTGAATCTGCAAATCTTTAGTACATGGTTGATTCTCTAACCACTAAGAAACGCCAACTGGGGCATAATTACTATAATTTTAAATAAGGATAATCTATTAAACACCAAGTCTTAATGATTTCTGCAACTTTTTACAAATAAAAATGAATTTATCTTCTACTCTAATTAGATGATTATACTATACTTTAATTTTGCTTACTTCATTTTTCTTCCATTGACATTACACACACACACACACACACACACACACACAAGCTTTAAAAAATCATCTAAGACTTCAGAAGCAAAGGGAGGTAGCATAATGTATTCAACCTAATAAAATGTTAGATGTCTTATATTGCCATGGGCTTTTTTATATGAAAGATGATACAAACTCTCAAGCCTGATATCCAGTCAAAATGATTCTCAGATGTTGACAGATACATTTTTAAATGAATATAAATCTCAGCAAATATATGTCATCATTCTATGTGCACCGAGCCTGAAATTTGTATCTGGTAGTGACAGAAATAATGTGAAATAATGGTTTATACCACTACATATAAAATTCTTTGGTGGAAAAAGGCAGGTGCATTCAGTAGAAAATATAAGACTTATTCAGTCCACCATTGCCAGAAAAGTTTGAGAAAAGTTTTTTTTTTCTTTTTTTAAAAAAATCACCCTCCATCAATCTGTTTACCTGTTCTGTGGAGCTAATGATAGGATCCCTAATACTACACTGTTCATTAAAAAAAAACAAACAAAAAAAAAACAAAAAACAAAACAAAAAAAAAAACAAAAAATACCACAACGCAAAACTATGTAGATTTTTTTTTCAACTTTAAAGGCAATCTGTTTGTTACATTTAATATTCTGTGTGTACAGTTCTAATATAAGAGGTGTTGTATCAGAAAAGAAAAATGACAACTTATTAATTGTGTACCCATAATTTATTTTTTGGCTATTTCAATTAGGATGCTGTTCTCCAAGAAAGCTTTCCTGTTCTCTATGTGCCTCCCAGCAGTAGCACATCTAATGATATTATTTTCCCTGTATTTCAAAACAGTGGTGGGAAAACATTTTCATTTAATTCTGAGAAAAGTTCCAAATAAACTGCAATATTTGATAAGCATTCTAAATTTATGTAACTTTATTAAGTACTAGAGGTCCGGTGCATTAATTCATGCACAAGTTGGGTGCAGCTGGCCCACCCCAATGGGGTGGGCTGGACTAGCAGGGAAGAGGGGATGTGGGAGGTTGGCCAGCCGGCCTGCTCCCAATTAGAATGGGGGGCCCATCGGGCATTTGGCTGGCTGGCGGCATTGCGCATTATAGCGACCAGTCGTTCCAGTCATTCTGGTGATTCCAGTGTTCTGGTCACTTGGCTTATATATATCTATATCTATATATCTATATATATATATATATATATATATATATATATATATATATATATATATATCTATATATATATATTTGCTTTTTTCATTAAGTTTGAACAGCAATAATATATATAAGTATATACTTATAAATGTATGCACACTACATACAAACACACACATTGTGCGTTTAACTATAAAAAGTCTTAATTACCAATCCTCAAATTAAATAAGAAAATTTGAATTTTATAAACTAAAAATAAATCTCAATACATCCACTCTTCACTGTGTGAGATGATTTAATTCTTCTGAGCTATATGTACATTTCCCATTGATTTATTGATTTCATTTCATTTAATACATGAAATGAAATGTCTCATACAATGTTTGGTGAAGTTAGACAATCTGTCTTTCCTATCTATTTCCTACATAATGTAAATGTTTTTCATTAAAAAAAGACAGAACAACTAGGATATATTTTATTCAAAATGTATAGGGATATCTCAGAAAGTGACTCAAGAGAATAAATTTTTAGTTTATATATTCCAATGGTGTCTAATACATATTTAACAAATATTTGTAGGTGTAAATGTTGCCACACATGATTTCTGAAGTGAAGTGAAATTTAATGGATCTTGATGAGAGAGCAGAAATATTCTCAGAACCACATGGCCCTTAGGATGCTTTGTTGATTTTTGAGTTGTGCTGGTAACTTCGGTATAGAAGGATGCCATAAGTATAAGCAGGAAGGATAAAGGCTAAATACCATATTCATTTGTGTGTGTTTTTGCTCTACTATTTTTCAAGGGCTCTCTCTTTCTCTTTCCTGAGAACAATCAACAGTTGTGTATTTGATTGACTTACCTTGGTTTGTGCACACTCTCAGTATTTTCCACCCAAAGTCAGAATGGAGGAAGGCACTGATTGTATTGAGGCAAGGCGATGCTTATATCTTCCATTGTTTCTTTGTCTAAACATAAAAAATAACATTCAGCTATACATTCCAAGTAGTAAGATAACTGTACACCAACCTTTCTCTGCTCCATGTTCTACCTACCTTCGTTTGTTTGTTTGTTTTGCCATGAAGACAACTTTATTTTATCACTTGGTGAAGCAACTAACACTGAGCCATAAAGCAGTTATTCTCAGATTAAGAAAATTTTGAGACGTTTGACAACATCTGGACACATGTTTATTTGTTCTAACTGGAAATGTGTGCTACTAGTATCTAACAGGCAGAGAACAAGGATGTTGCTAAACATCCCATAATGCACAGGAAAGACCCCCATAAAACAAAACAAAAAATTCTGTCCCAAATTGTCAATAGCTCCATACTGCAAGTTTGGGAGACTCAGCTTAAAAATGTAAAGACAATGCTAAAGAACATACCATGGGGAGGGAGAGAGCAAAGTAAGAAAAGAATGAGAGGGAAAACAAGGGAGGGAAGTGCATTTACCAAACATTTGCCAAAGACATGAGCTAGTGTGTGTATGTGGCACCTGTGTGTGTGTGGATGTGTGCAATAACCAATTTTAAATATCGGAAGATGACTAATAAGAGAGTCAACCAGATTGAAATTTCTCTATCTCTGACTCTGTGATTCTCTCCTCTCTCTAAGCCAGCATGACAGCATGGCCAGAGATACCAGAATGAGTAAACCAGTCTGGAAATTTCAGTGGAGTCCCATTTTTCCACTCCTCCACTTCTTTGTTCTGTGACATCAGGTATGTCCTTTAGCTGTTTGAGACTCAGTTTACTTTTCTGTAAATCAGTCTTAGTAATGTTTTATTTGTATCACAAAGGCAAGGTGGGGTATAGATATCTACTGTACTATTTAAAGGCAAGTCATTACTATTAATCTTGAACAATGAATATTTATCATTACTACTATTAGACCATATCAACCCAAGGCTGTACTAGGAAATTCAGACAGGTAAGGTAAGTGTCAGATAATTCAGTGTTAGACAAAACAGACAGTTGTTATAACAATTAAGGGATATATAGAATCAAGAGAAACTTGCATAAAACAATAGCTAGAGCCCAAGGAGTCAAGCATTTCAGATAAAGACATAGAGGCAACAGGTAAGCGTGCCTTTGTTATGAAGACATGGTTAGGGGAAAGCCTGGAAACTGTGGAATCCCTTGACTTAAGACAACAAGTTCTGATCTTCATAAACACTTATGAAGTGCTAGATAGAGAAACAAAGCAAAGACTCAGACTAAAGGAAACAACCCTTAGAATGAATGACTAGAATTGAAATATTAAGACAGTCATTTCCGATGGGAAAAGAAGTCTGTTTACTCTAAAAACTAAGAATATTTCAAACTATTAATTATTTCCTACTGTGAATCTAAAATTTATAGGAGCCTATTAATAGTCTAAACTAAGTAATATTAGTTTTTAAGTGTCAAGATAAATTTACAAATAATCTTCTATGATTTTATATCTCTCCTATAACCATAGCTGTTTCTAAGGTATCACAGAGAGAATTATATTTTAAAAAATCACAAATGCAGGAATGTCTGTTGTCACTGTTCCATTGGCTTTGGTTGGGAGAAAACAGGTTTATTATCACTTAAAAATATGGCTTAATTTTAAAAATACATGTTATTTAAAATCAACATTCAGGTTATGGGTATAATCAATTATGTAAAGTGATTAATTTATATAAAATTTCTTTATTTCAAGTTGAATAACTTTTTTTTAGTATATTTTATTGATTTTTTTACAGAGAAGAAGGGAGAGGGATAGAGAGTTAGAAACATCGATGAGGCCGAAACCGGTTTGGCTCAGTGGATAGAGCGTTGGCCTGAGGACTGAAGGGTCCCAGGTTCAATCCCAGTCAAGGGCATGTACCTTGGTTGCAGGCACATCCCCAGTGGGGGGTGTGAAGGAGGCAGCTGATCGATGTTTCTCTCTCATCGATGTTTCTAACTCTCTATCCCTCTTCCTTCCTCTCTGTAAAAAATCAATAAAATATATTAAAAAAAAAAGAAGAAACATCGATGAGAGAGAAACACCTATCAGCTACCTCCTGCACACTTCCCACTGGGGATGTGCCCGCAACCAAGGTACATGCCCTTGACTGGAATCGAACCTGGGACCTTTGAGTCCTCAGGCCGACGCTCTATCCACTGAGCCAAACCGGTTAGGGCAAGTTGAATAACTTTTAATTTAACCAGTTATCTATGATGAGTGGCAATTAATGATAGATCAACAGGCATTGACAGAGTTATTTTTCAAAAATTATATTTTATATTCCTTATTTTAAAAAGTGTAATTGAATTTTTAAATAATCATTAAGTCAGATAGCCAAATTATTTCTTTAAGTAAATTACCCAAAGCAAAACATTCACTGTTTCTAGGTAAAAATAAATAAATAAATAAATAAACAATCTGTCCGCTTATTTCAGTAGAGTCCTGGGGAAACTTTGGCCATTTCCTCTATGAAATAACTTCAAAATATGGGCACACCTATTAGCAAAAGAAAAGGAAAGAGGAATTTATTTCTTGAAACTCTGCCAGATATGTATTGATACACCCAGAGATTGTGAATCTCACATAAATATCAGACTCCAGACTCCAGTGCTTAATAAAAGTTTAGATAAAGTGATTCAGAGAAGTTATGAAAAAGACAATAATTTATACTTTGAAAACCAGGATTAGCCCAATATCAACAATATAAAGTTGAAAAATTTTTATTCAATTGAAACTAATACAAATAATAATGAAATAAAGTTATCTATAGGATAATTTTTACTGAGTGCTTACCTGAACTCTTGTGGGGGAAAAACATAAATAATTTAATAGACAACAAACACATGGCACCAACACAGTACATATATCTAAGCCACATTTCTGGACTGCACAGAGGTACAAGTGATTTTATTCTATGTCTTGTACCCAAAACATGAAAAAATCTCTTTAGGGGATCTCCTTGGATACAGTTGAGCAATAAAGCACAATTCTCAGAAAGGAAAGGTTACATATTCTAGTTTGCCTTACATGGTAGGTTTACTGAAGTCTTGTACAACTCTCGTTTAGAGTTAATTTACTTGATTTGTTTCTTAATCTGATGCCAGCTTTAATTTGGGGTAAAATAGGAAATCTACACCTTGAACCAAGTATCTCACTGGATAGAAATGTGAAATTGCTTCTCATGGGTAGTATATGATACCATCCATAAGTGATTATCCTTGGTTGTTTATCTCAGCTGGTTGCAGCAAGCTTTTAGTAAAGTCTAGACTATTGACCACAATACATCAATTTCCAAAATGAACATTTAGCTTTGTTGTTCTTCCATGGACTTTTTTTTTTTTTTACCTATTTTTAACTCATAATTTTATGAGCAAATATAGACCAGACGGAAGTAATTATTTTCTATGAAGATGATCACACAGGATTAATTTAATTATTGATAGATCATTATTTAAAATCCAGTAAGTCACCTGAGATAACGGAGAAAATACTGACTAAACTATTTTTTTTAATAATGTTAGAAAATAGATGATATACAGAGAAGATCTGTAGCATGACGTGAATTTATTGTCTGATTAAAGCTTCTTGGTAGATGGTCTAAAAGTTAAGACAAATAGTCCATATAGTTTCCATTTCTCAGAGTTTCCTTCTCAATGGCACCCAATTGAAGAGTCTTAAAGGGTGAATCTTACTAAAACCGCACACACACACACACACACACACACACACACACACACGTTATCTCATTGCAAAACATACTTTCCCCTCCAAATCTGCCTAACCTCCAAGGATCATACTGCTTTAGCATATTCTGAGATAAGTACCACCTCTACATTTTTCAATGCATCAGATTAAACTGTATTTATACCTCCTCAGATCTCCTATAAACTTGTAGATGACTCTTGATGGCCTTCCTCCAAGGGCCTTAGACTCCCTTCAATTTCTTTGATAAGTTACTCATTAATAATCTCCCTACAGCAATAGCCTGGAAAAATTAATGCAAGCCAATCAAATATAGCAAGTCAAAAGAGCAATGTGTGCTATTTAATGACTTTCTAGAATGATTGTTTTCAATTGGACCAATTTTAACTAAAGTAAATCTACTGTTTTTCTGAAGAAGCAACTTAGACATAGTAAAATGTTATATTGCAGATGATGCCTTGGGAAGAATAGAGAAAGGGTATAATAAGTAAGTAAATAAATAAATAAATAATTCATAAATGATAAATATACCAATCACTCTTCACGTTGTCATATTAGGAATTTTTAGCATCAGGAACCTTAATCACATTAGGTAACATACAACTTTGATAACGAGGCTACTAAATAACTACTGATGTCCATATGCATTTTCATTTATTTGTGGCCACAGCCAGTGTTCATGACATAATGAATTAACTAACTAAATGATTGCCTTGTTTGAAGTGCTACAGGAAGATCAAATGCCAATATAAGAATCATTCTTCAGTTTTTATATTCAAATAATATACTTATATATCCCAAAGCCTCAAATGTTCTGCAATTAAGTGAAATATTTCCAAGACATAATGGATATCAGTCAATATTGTGAGCATTGTGGAAATGGGACTAACACTTGGGACAATATTAGGTGTGTTTATCGCTTAGTTTATGAGAAATTTAGGCAGACAATAATATTTTCAAAGTGGGTACAATTGCAACGGAATTTTGCTGCTCCTTCTATGAAAGATGAGATGCATTTCTCTTTTCCTTGAATCTGGCCTGGACAAATAACAGTCTAATTACCCAGAGAACATGACAGAGCCTGTGGATCAAGAAGCTTTGCAGTTTTTCACATGCCCTTTCTTGAAACCCTACCCTTAGACAGCCATTGGGGAAAACAGGGCTAGCCTCCTGGAGGATGAGAGGCCACGTGGAAGAGAACCAAAGACTGCCAGGCAATTGCCTGCTCTGACTGCCAGATAAAGAAAGGCACATTGGCTTTCAGCCCAGCCACCTTGCAACTGCATGTGTAAGGTCAAGTGAAAACGGCACGGAAACACCCAGAAATGTGATAAATGTTGAGGTTACAAATCATTGCCATTTTGAGCTATTACTAATAGGAGTGTATTTTTATACAGTAAAGACTCAGAAAAGCATCTAAACTTAGCAGATTTACTTTAGTAAAATAATAGATATATAGATATATAAATATATAGATATATAGATATACAGATTTTTGATATATAGATATATAGATATAGAAATAGATAGATAGATATAGATATATACATATAGATATATGTATAAATAGATATATTGATATATTATATATAAGTAGATACATGTAGAGATAGATAGATAGATAGATAGATAGATAGATAGATAGATAGATAGATAATATTATGTACCATTATGTAATTGTGTGCTGAAAAAATGGCATTTTAAGTTTATTTTTTTAAGGCTAAATAAATAATTGTACTTGCAATGCTTTCAGCCTGACTCTAACTATCCACCTTTTTTGAAGTGAAGGTTTTGTTTTTGACTGTCCTGAAGTTCCTGACCAGAGGGCATGTGCCTTGGACTGGGAATGAAGGAAGCACTGTGAACCAAGGGCTGTTATCAGATACACTTGAGTAGTTCTCATTGCCTTCATCGAAGGCCATAATTTAGCCAAAGGCATTTTTGTAGTTTATTAAATTGGCTTTTTGACCAGTTCACAGTCAATAAGCCAAAATGCTAGATAATTGCCTAGGCAACCTGAGCAAAGTCATTATTCACTATAAAGCTAGCAGAGGAAGAAACCTTTAGCTAAAACCTCCAGTCACTCTGTCATCAGGATGACCTGAAATGACTTCCTTCATATAAAGCCACCAGTGAAATGTTAAATGTATTTAATGTTTTTTAATCTTCTGTTTATCATGTAAAATACCTCATTTTAATTTAGACTATTTTCAAGAATCAGAGGAAAGACATTAATTTTCTCTTTACTTTTAGACATTTAGGAAAGCACACCACACTGTGCATGTAAAAAGTCTGAAGTAAAAATCTTATGTTATTTTTTTCTTGGGTGGCCTGGGCACAGGTAAAACATATATATATATATCAACATAAAATATATATATATATATATATATGTATATATATATATATATATATACACACACACATATACACACACACACACACACACACACACACACATATATATATATATATATATATATATATATATATATATAGAGAGAGAGAGAGAGAGAGAGAGAGAGAGATACCTATAAATATGGCATTGCTTTTTGTTTGATAATGAATTTAGAAATGATTATTTTAAAAAAAAATAAGTTTGATTCTTAAGTTTCTAAATAATTAAAAACTATTTTAGACACTCAGTGTCTGGTCTATATCATGAAATTTTGATGAGTGGCTATATTTTTTGAGCTTATATTGACTTGTATATCAAATTTTAATTTCCCTAAATGTATGTTGATATAATTTCTTTCTTACATAAGTGCATACATACATTTACAGTTTGCTACAGTAAATGAAGTGCTTTATGTTAAGATCATAACAAAATTGACAGTAGTGATGATCATTTACAATATGAATACTAATATGGACATGTCCATGGCGAGATTGGTATAATTCTTCTTCCTTTCCATTTTGTTTAAGGTTATATAATTAGCATAGACCAAGATACTAATTATTGGGTCATTAGTTGATACTTAATGAATCCCGTGGTGCTTAATGGGTTTTAATGAGCTATCGATGTAATTTTACTTTTGTTTTTTAAACTTGCTTTTATAAATTTATATTGTTCACTTTTTGAGATAAGGACACATTCCAAAGACTTGATTATTTTAAGAATAAAATGGTTGGCTATCTCATTCTTCAAATATGGATATCTTTACTGAAGAAAGTTGACTCTGAATAAAACCAAGATGAGAACATTTCTAGTGTATTTTTAGTTTTGCATGTAGCAATTACAAATCATTTTAATTTCCTTGAGCAGTATGTTTTATTACTGGAAGAAAAATAGAAGGAACATTATTTTTGTTTCACCAGAAAAAGACAAGAGAATCATGTACGAAAGAAAAAAAAAATCTTTTATAATTAGATGACACCATTTTAGGTGTTGGGATTGAGCCAGACTATAAGTTTGACTGTCTTGGACTATAGAATTGTTTTATTTTCTAACTCCACAAGAAAGTTTCAGTTGAAAATTTAATTTTTTTCCAAAGGATATGGACTGAATGTACTAAATTGCAATAGAAGCTAACAAAATACATCAAATAATGCTGTAGTTTTTGCAACTCAGGACTCATGAGAAAATGTACCACTTATGAAACCACATATTTATGACATATGTTCCCAATTAATATATCTTTTATTTCAAAATATGTAACATGTATCTACAATTTTATCAAGCTTACTATTTATTAAACAGTATATAAAATGGCACAAAGAGCACAAAAATAATATAGCTTCAAAATTATTACCAATTTATATTATTATTAAATGCTTTAAATGTTGTGTTAATACTGATTCACTATAGAAAGTGACTACAAAATTACTGATATATTGGAAATTAATTTTATTTTCCACATAATTAACATTAATGCTGATTAATTTTCAAAATATTTTCTGACAAAAGGTACTTTAAAAATGTTCAAGCATTGAGACTGAAAGCAGTAACATAAAAATAAATATTTATGTAGTCCCATTTGTTCATTTTCTCTTTAGTTTCAAGTGCCCTAGGAGCTGTATCAGTGAAGAAATTGCTTCGGCATATGTCTGAGATTTTGTTGCCTTTGGATTCTTCTAGAATTTTTATGGTTTCCTGTCGTACATTTAAGTCCTTTATCCATTTTGAGTTTATTTTTGTGTATGGTGTAAGATGGTGGTCTAGTTTCATTTTCTTGCATATATCTGTCCAATTTTCCCAACACCATTTATTGCCAATGTCATATCTGATAAGGGCCTAATCTCCAAAATCTATAGGGAACTCATACAACTTAACAAAAGGAAGATAAACAATCCAATCAAAAAATGGGCAAAGGACCTAAATAGACACCTTTCAAAAGAGGACATTCAGAAAGCCAAGAGACATATGAAAACATGCTCAAAGTCACTAATCATCCGAGAGATGCAAATCAAAACAACAATGAGGTACCATCTCACACCTGTCAGACTGGCTATCATCAACAAATCAGCAAACGACAAGTGCTGGAGAGGATGTGGAGAAAAAGGAACACTTGTGCACTGCTGGTGGGAATGCAGACTGGTGCAGCCACTATGGAAGACAGTATGGAGTTTCCTTAAAAAACTGAAAATGGAACTCCCATTTGACCCTGTGATCCCACTTCTAGGAATATATCCCAAGAAACCAGAAACACCAATCAGAAAAGATATATGCACCCCTATGTTCATAGCAGCACAATTCACCATAGCTAAGATTTGGAAACAGCCTAAGTGCCCATCAGTAGATGAATGGATTAGAAAACTGTGGTACATCTACACGATGGAATACTATGCTGCTCTAAAAAGGAAGGAACTCTTACCATTTGCAACGTCATGGATGGAACTGGAGAGCATTATGCTAAGTGAAATAAGCCAGTCAATGAAGGAAAAATACCACATGATCTCACTCATTCATGGATAATAGAGACCATTATAAACTTTTGAACAATAATAGATTCAGAGGCAGAACTGCCTCAAACAGATTGTCAAACTGCAGTGGGAAGGCCGGGGAGGGTTGGGGGGCAGGAGGTAGGGGGGTAAGAGATCAACTAAAGGACTTGTATGCATGCATATAAGCATAACCAATGGACATAAGACACTGGGGGATAGGGGAGGCTGGGGGACTGTCTAGGGCGGGGGGATAAAATGGACACATATGTAATACCCTTTGTAATACTTTAAGCAATAAAAAAATTAAAAAAAAATAAATAAATATTTATAACAGATACACATATTTTTCTAGTTCCAGACAATAACATATTATATTATCATAGAGCCATAGAGGCAGTACTTCAACTTTGTTTTTTTGTGATGTTATCAATGCACACATTTAAAAATGCTATCTGTTTTAAAACTTATGAAATTATGATATAAATGTATATCATAGAATTCAAAGAGTATATAGTATGTTAAAATATGTATATCTAAATTATATAGATTTATGTCTATGTTTTTATCTATGTCTATACCTTGTAAAATTGCATCAAACATCCCATTTTCACTACAGAATTTTGGGAACTTTGGGAAAAAAGAAGAGCTCATATTATTTCTATATTTTAATATCGCACTATAATATAATAAACTTCATGAATCATTTCCTAAAAACACAGTGTTATGCTTCCTCCCAGCATGCTGTAACTATGTCCTGATCTAATCCGACATAGCATCATAGAGGCATTCAGCTACGTGGAAGCTCTAGCTCTCTACTTTGAACTACTTTTAGCATTTAATCTGTATCTTATTGAAGTTATTTATACTCATCTTCCTTTCATTGAAGTTTGGACAGAATTATCTAGCTATCAGTGCATTAGCTTAAAACCCTGATACTGTGTCTAAATTTTTTTATTCCACAATAGCTTAAATGGCATATTAAAACTATTATAGTCATTATCATTTTTGTTGCATACTTTGTAAGTAATACCTTATTTGATCCTCACAAATCCCAGGTGATGTAGGCTATATCATGACATTCAGATTGTTTGATAGACTAATGTATCAAAAATTGCCATGCCTTGCCTGGCTGTTGTGTCTCAATGGTTGAGCATCAACCCATGAACCCATGATTCCTGATTGGGGCACATACCTGAGTTGTAGGCTCAGCCCCCAGTAGGAGGCATGCAGGAGGCAGCTTATGAATGTTTCTATCTATCTGTCCCTCTCCCTTCCTCTCTCTCTAAAATCAATAAAGATCTATTTTTTTTATAATGATATACCTTGTGTCAAGAAAGAGAAGGCTAGGTTTCAACACAAGTCTAACAGTCAATATGCTCATAAAGCCATTTGTGAAGATCCTACCTAGAATATTTACATATACAAATAAGTTTAAAATAATATCTATTTAAGAAAAAAAGCAAGAAAATGTTATTTAACATTTAATTTAAGTTATCATGTCTTAACTTATTGCCTAGATATAGCAGGCAAATATAAATTGATATAAATTATCTAAACTGAATATCAATCTTTTATGCAAAAATTTATTTTGCTAACTCTGAAAATTAAAGTCAAAGATATGTTATTCTTAAACCACAATGTTTCTATACCACTGTGATATATTTTAAAGGGAATAGATTAATTGTCAATAGTATGTCTCAGAATGTGTTAGGAAAAACAAGTTCAATCTACAAATTCAATAAGTAATTGATAAAAAGTTAATTATGCATGCCTGTGGGAAAATCTTCAGTCTCAAATCAGTAATTTTGGTGACACAAATTAGCAGACATTTCCAAAATAATATGCCAGATATCTCAAACTGTCAGTAACATTCAAAAGAGGTCCCAGTTGTGTTATTATGGGGTAGGATCAAAGACAGATGTATTCTAGAAAGCTACAGTTTTGACATTGTAATAGCCTTAAAAAGTTGTCAAACTGTTCCTATGAGGCAACAAATAGAATCAAAACAGAATTAGGATAAGAATCAAGAACTTGCGGTATGTTGTGCTATGTAAGGACTGCAATTCAAGTCCTCCGTTGTGATAAAGACACTATTCCCATATCACATCACATTTTTAACATGTTCTACTTTTTTTTTAACATATATTTTATCTATTGGAGATAGAACTTATCGTACTGCTGAAGTAAAAAGTGGATTAGATACTTGTTATTGATAAAAGAATCATAGATGAAATATCAGCAGTGTCATCTACTAAGCAGAGGTAGCTATCAACAGAATGTGTTGAGTCATGACAGTAAGTCTGCATATACAAACTTTTCTTTCCAAAGAAGTTTCTAGAGTAAAGGGATTGCATGAAATGGCCAATTGTCCCACCTTCCAGTCTTTTGGCCTTACTATATTTATTCTCAAGTGGACAGTTCAGTCGTTCCTGATAGAATGAAGCCCAAGTACCCAGAGCAGAATGTACTTTGATAATGCAACCATATGTAGAGTTTACTCCTTCCTGCTTAGGTCTTCCTAGTCCCTATAACACTCTTCCTGGGGTATCTTCCTGAATAAGCAACTTGTACAAAAATCAGGCCCCGAAAGCAGGATTGAGTCAAGCAACATCAGGAAACTTTAGAGAACTTTGTCATGATATTTTTGAGGAATAGTAATAATGCTTAAAAATGTTTTATGGGATCTGCATAAATTTGGTTACACATGTCAACAATACAGTGAGCAACCCCAGTACAAAGCCAAAAGCAAGTTGTAGAGGGAGTGGTCAGTAAGAAGGTTATATATGATGGACATTTTCAGGTTCAACATTCAATTATACATGTGTTGTAACATGTGTAAGAACATACAATTTTGGGTGGCAATTTGTTCTTTGGTTGATTACTGCCTATGCCATCTTAAATAATTTTAAAGTTGATTGCAGGAGGTCCCCTGATGAAATATTGGTGACGGCCCCTGGACATACAAGTTTCTGTGGAAGACTTTGAACTCCAAAGATAAAAAAATAAAAGAAAACAACAAAACAAATGAACAGTCTTAGTAACTGATGGACATAATGTGTCTTCCTTGGGTCAAAGCCAAAATTAATATGCTAGAACTAATATATTATATAATAACATATTATATAAAATTATTGAACAAATATTATAATTATATTACAATTATTACATTTATACTTTATAATTATATAATACATATATTATAAATGTAAACATAAATATATAAAAGTGATTGCGGAGGGGAGAGGGTATAAGGGAGATAAATGGTGATGGAAAAATAAAATAAAAAAATATAAAATAACATATAGAAACATAAATAGCATATACAAGATAATAAAAATTAAATAAATATGTGTATGGTTATTTATCTTTGTGATGTTAAAATGACCAGAAATCTTCATCATATGAGTAATGTGTTTGTACCATTTTGGTGTCCAAGAGGTATGATATCAAAACCAACTTTGGCTATGAAGTCTCACCTGCCTTTGGGAATGACCTCAATACCAGGATATTTTTTGTAATTAACCTTCTCTAAAAGATAATTATTATTTCATAAAGGATATGCCAAAATATGACTATATAAATTTTAATGTTATATAATCCCCATTAATGAAAACAAAGCTTGCAAACAAAACAAATATTTAAATTTATATTTAGAAAAGCAAGAGAGAATCCGAACTAATTACTTTATGAGAGCTTAAATAATATTTTATATTTATTTTTTATTATAACATTGCCATTTCAAAGTGTGGATAAATTTTTTAATGAAACTTACTGGCTAAATTTAAATTTGGTGAAATCTGTAAACGAATCAAAATAGAAACATCTTATGGATAAGTTTTATTTTACACATTTTACACATCTATTTGTTAAAGAATAGTCCACAGAGGCAAAACTATCTTAACTGTGGAGGTATGTGGACTAAAACATTTTTACATTTAATAAAACAAGCAAAGGAACAGGAACAAAACAAAAAAAGAAGTAAGCAAGAAAAGGGAAGGAAGGAAGGAAGGAAGGAAGGAAGGAAGGAAGGAAGGAAGGAAGGAAGGGAGGGAGGGAGGGAGGGAGGGAGGGAGGAAGGGAGGGAAGAAAACGGACTTTGGAAGACTTCCTGTATTTATATAATTTAGACCAACTTGCAGGGAACACAAAGCAGGTGGGTTCTGCGTTGTAATATTGATTTCAAGGTTCTCATCACTAAGATAATGATGTTAATTCTTCATCCAAGTAGCTCAGGGAATAGTGTCTGTTCTAATCCAATCCAGATGTTGTTGTTTTTTTTTTTCTGTTTGAAGCATTTTTACTTTAATGCAGTCCCATCCAGGATTTTCACGTATTCCTTTAGGGACTTGGTCGCTAAAGCAATTCGTATGTTTCCTGCACACATCAGTCGATGGTTAAAAATAACTTACAGATTTTGGCAGCTCAGTATTCCTGATCATCACAACTAATGGGCTGCAACGCCCTCTTCCATGGCCTTCCCCCTACTCCGCTTAGTTCTCCTGGGTGTTCCCGAATTCTCTGCCATGTGTTCTCAGGCAGTGCTAACTGTGCTCTTCCCAACACCTCGCCCCTTCAATGGGCTCCCACGTGTTCTGGTGTTGCCACACAATGCTCTAAGTGGAGATTCGCTGGGCCCATAGCAGAGATCATTTCCATGCTGATACAAACAGCCCAAATCCCATTCTTTCTCTCCTATGCCGATATCATCTGTGGTTCAAATAATGATTCTCAAACTGGTAACTCAGATTCTATACAAGGTCTCTGTCTCTCTTTATTTCTCTCTCTCTCTTGTACACACACTGTACAGTGTGTGTGTATTATGTATTATACATCTATAATAATAAAAGCATAATATACTAATTAGACTGGACATCCGAACAACCTTCCAGGCAAAGCTGTGGTGGCGGGGGCCAAGGCAGAGGTGGCTAGGGGCGATCAGGCAGGCAGGCGAGCAGTTAGGAGCCAGCAGTCCTGGATTGTGAGAGGGATGTCCGACTGCTGGTTTAGGCCTGATCCGGCAGTTGGACATCCCCCAAGGGGTCCCAGATTGCAAGAGCATGCAGTATGGGCTGAGGGACCCCCATGCACAAATTTCATGCACAGGGCCTCTAGTTGTGTGCATAATACAGTGTGAGAAGATCCTGGGTTTACACTTGTTTGTATGGACAATAATACAATAATTAGTAAATAATAATATAAGAATAAACTCTGTTTCATGTATTAACAACATTAAACCTTTTGCCACACACTGTATATGTTAATAATATAAAATACATAATACAGATTATGTGTATATATATATATATATATACTAGGGGCCCGGTGCACGAAATTCGTGCAATGGGTGTGTGTGTGGGGGGGAGTGTCCCTCAGCCCAGCCTGCCCCCTCTCACATACTGGGAGCCCTCAGGCATTGACCCCCATCACCCTCCAATCGCAGCATCGGCCCCTTGCCCAGGCCTGATGCCTCTGACAGAGGTGTCAGGCCTGGGCAGGGGACTCTCATTTCCCCCCATCACTGGTTCTGCCTCCAGCCCAGGCCTGATGCCTCAGCCAGAGGCGTAGACCCCCACCACCCTCTGATCACCTGATCGGCCCCTTGCCCAGGCCGGACGCCTCTGCCAGAGGTGTCAGGCTTGGACAGGGGACCCCCATCTCCCCCCGATCACTGGCTCTGGCCCCCGCCCAGGCCTGAGGCCTCTGGCCCAGGAATCATGCCTGGGCAGGGGACCCCCATCTCCCTCTGATCGCTTGCTCCACCCCCCGCCCAAGCCTGACGCCTCTGACCCAGGCTTCAGGCCTGGGCAAGGGGACCATCATATCCCCCAAATCCCCGGCTCAGCCCCCCGCCCAGGCCTGATGCCTCGGCCAGAGGAGTTGACCCTCCTCACCCTCCGATCACCAATCACCGGATCGGCCCCTTGACCAGGCCTGAGGCCTCCGGCAGAGGTGTCAGGCCTGGGCAGGGGACTCCCAGCTCCCCGCGGTTGCAGGCTCTGCCCCTGCCCAGGCCTAACGCCTCTGGCTGAGGCGTCCAGCTCGGGCAGCGGGGACCCGCAGCTGCAGCGGCCCCGCGATCATGGGCTTCGCTTTAGGCCCAGGCAAGGGACCCCTAGCTCCCGGGACTGCCAGCTTCGACCGTGTCCAGCTCCCATCGCTGGCTCCACCCCTACTTCCTGCTGTCACTGGCCAGGGCGGCAAAGGCACCTGAATCTCTGATCATGGCTAGGGGGCAGGGCAAAGCCGGCCCTAGGGCCGCCTTTGCCCTGCCCCCAGCTCTTAGCTCCCCCCTGGGTTTCCGATCACTGTCAGTGGCAGGGGGTTTCTTCCTGCTTTCCCTTTCGCCTCCCTGCATTGTTCCTACATATGCAAATTAGCGGCCATCTTGTTGGCAGTTAACTGCCAATCTTAGTTGGCAGTTAACTGCCAATCTTTGTTGGCAGTTAACTGCCAATCATAGTTGGCAGTTAATTTGCATATAGCCCTGATTAGCCAATGAAAAGGTTATCGTCGTACGCCAATTACCATTTTTCTCTTTTATTAGTGTAGATATGTATTACATATATCTCATAATAAATATTATGTATATGTATGTCTTCTTTGAAATCTTTAATTATACAAATATTCCACAGTCCATTGTTTTACACACATGTATTCTATGGTTTTAGGATAGAGAAGAATAAATAAGATATTTAACATATATGCAATAAAATTTATAAAATGGGTATTACATTACTATGTGAGAAAATGAACATTTTTAGAAATCTATGTATACCTATGTATATCTATATAATGTATATTTTAAATAAAATAGATGTATTTTAAATTTTTAAATATAGTTTTGTGAATACATGTAGAATAGAATGTTCTATTATCTATATTTCTAAAGGTTATAGTCTTAAAAATTAAAAAAGAGACTGAAGTAGAATCTAAATCTCATCCTCATCTTATTTATTGATTTGCCCAACATCTGTAATGTCCCATCACCAACAAAATTTATATTAATTTTAATGCTAAGTAATATACTTAGTAATTTAACAGTAAATACCAATGGTATGAAATCTGCATGTTAATCATAGCCTTTTAGGTTTAATTCAATTAAAATAAATAGATGGGTTTGGGGACTGTTTGAGCGATGGTGGATTCTCCCGGTCATGGATGCCTTCTACTTATTAATACTATAGTGAATTTATTTGACCTGTAAGTTGTTAGGTAGGATTGAAAGGCAGGTGCTCTTTAGAGAGAAGCTTCTTGTTAATCAAATTTAATGTCAGTCAGGTCAACCTCCTTTTAATTTTATGCTGCATTATATGTCCCTTAGGGTTCACCATTCCTTTTTTATCATGCTGTATATGTTTGATTATTTAAATTAGCAGTCAAGGATATGCTTTCATTGCTGTGCTGATATGCAAATTATTTAAAGCTTTGTTTTGAAAACCTTTTGTATGCATCTTAATTCTTTTTGTCTTTCCAGACTTTCATGTTCAGAAAAGATACTAAAATATATTCTTAGTAGCAGTGAGACAGGTTGCCAAGTTTCTTAACTAAAAAATACTTTTCAACTTCTCTTGTTTTTTTTTTTCTGGATATGCTATTAAAATTATGCCATGCCTCATAAAGCAAGTGGACCTAATTAGTCAGTTAGAGTTTACAATATTGGGTGAGTGGGTTGTGAAGACATGTTTTCAATCCAATTTCCTTTGCTGCCCCTTTTAAAATAAATCTGAACTTTAAAATGAAAAAAAAAATGATGAGTTATATTTACTGTAGTGAGTTTTATGATGTATGTTCATTGTTCACTTTTTTGTTGTTGTTTTTATTTCCCCTTGTGAGCTTCTGCTTCAAAATTATTTAGCATTATTTTATCTTTTAACCAAATATTTTACAGTCCATAGTTTTATACACACCTATTTGGTAGTTTTAGGATAGTCAAGCATGAGCACATCAAGTTAACATTTTTATTCATTAAGAAAAATTACCAAATGGGTACTATGAGAAAAATAACGTTTTTTGAATTTGTATGTCTACCTTTATCAAAACCAGAAATTTTAGCACAATCAGGGAAGGTAACACTGCATTTGGGTCTTTGGAGATACAAAAAAAAATCTTATGCGGTGATTAGAAGGAGGTCATGTAGAGAAGAAGGAGGTGGAAATAAAATACATAAAATTGAGGAGATGGAAGTGTACAGTTTATGCTACCAAAAACACACACGAAATCACTAGGGAATTAAATCAGCAAAGTGCTTACTTTCTAGTTGGAAGCAAATGACCCAAATGTTTCTAATATGTTTCTAATATGTACAAGTAATTTTATATGGATTATCTTATTCAGGCATAGTAATGATCTTACGTACAGTCGTTTTGATTTCACAGATAATAAAATTCAGAACAAGCACGTGAATTAAGGTGCCTAAAATCACATAGCAAATAAGTAGAGCTAAGACTGAATCCAAGACATGTGTGTGGGTTCTATATTAGTGTTTTTTAGCTTGATTCTAGCCACTAAAGCATACTGCCTTGTTAAAATAAGGTCAGCATGCATGTTGGGACTGAGGATTTGGAAATATTTGGAGATAAAGAAAATCCTTCTCTTCACACATCCCACCCCCACTCATTCTCAGGGGGCATCTTTGCTCACTATTTCACAGGTTCAGTTCTAAGTTAATCCATTACTTCTATATTTATTTACATCATTAAAGTATCTTAAAGATTATAATTATGAATCCTTGCCAAACTCAAAACAAACTTATTTTTTTAATCCTATCATTTCTTGAATTAAACAGAGACTTCAAGGTTTAGTCACTTTCTAAAGTGTTACCTTGTGCCTCCAGGAAGAGATATGAACCCCAATTAACACATAGCAATCAGTATATGATTTTATGTTAGAATCTTACCCCTTAAAATCACTGGTTCTCAACTCTGACTGCACATTTGAAACATATGGAAAGCTTTTCAAAAATATGAAATGTCCACATGCCTCACAGATGAGCTTTACAATCTATCTTGAATGGGGCCAGGAATTGGTCATTTTAAAGCTACTCATAGATACAGAGAACAGACTGACAGATGTCAGAGGGAAGGGGGTTACCGGCTGGGTGAAAAAGGTGGAAGGATTAACCAAAAAAAACACTAAACTCATAGATATAGACAACAATATGGTGATTACCAGAGGGAAAGGGGGATGGGGAGGTAGAAGAGGATAAAGGGGGGATAAATGGTGATGAAAGGAGGCTTGGCATCGTGTAGTGAACACACAATACAATATACAGATTATGGATTATAGAATTGTACACCTGCAACCTATATAATTTTATTGACCAATGTTACCCTGATATACTCAATGGAAAAAAAAATAAAGTTACCAAATTAAATAAAAATAAAGTTACCCTAACATGCAGCTAGGGTTGAGAGTGACTGTCCTATAATATACTAGTAGTGGCTTATATATATACTAGTATCTCAACCCATATTATACCAGAACCTTTTAATGGACAGGACCTAAAGATGTCTTTCTTTAAACATCTATGTATAACTCCGACTTAGAACTATGATAAGAAAAATGGTTGAGGAGGAGATAGAAGCTTCAGTGGAATGATTCTGTATAGAGATAATAGAAGAAGCAGAGAGCATAGTACCCAAGTAACTTTTGAAGGAGGTGGTCATAAAATGTACAAAATATTTTGTATATTTTAGGGAAGATGTTTACAGACAAAAGGAATTTGCATATAGCAAGTTGCTGATAATTACTGTTTAAAGGGTCATTCAAAATTGGAGTGGTGGTGGTAAAAGCCAGCTTGAAAGGAGTTAAAGAATAAATAACATCCATGAAATTGGACAGAAGTGTAGATACACTATTGTCATTTTTATATTAAAAAAAGAAATAAAATAGTAGAAGCTTAGTTGATCATCCCATTAAGAAAAAATTTAGTCTAATTTATTAGTTGTTGTTTTATGTTAGCATGGTACATATTGAACAGGTAATACAGAACACAAATATGTAATTAAGGAAAGTTAAGTATTTTAAGTTGCTGTAGAAAGCTCTATAGAATTTAAAGGATTGTTTTATGTTTTCTTTTTATTTACACAATGTTTTTATTTTTATTCAACAACTAGGGGCCCAGTACATGAAATTCCTGCACTCGGGGGGAGTGTCCCTCAGCCCAGCCAGCCCCTCTCACATACTGGGATTCCTCAAGGGATGTCCTAGTGACAGCTTAGGCCAGCTCCCTGATCCCCTTGGGCAGCGGGCCTAAGCCACAGTCTGGCCTCCCTTTGTGGGAGGTGACCGGGCTGATCAGGGGAAGGCTGCAGCCCCGTCACCCCGCTGCTGCAGCCACTGCCAGTCACCACAGTCACCAAGGTTTTTTTCATCAACACAGACTCTAGTCCCTTCACCATGAAAAAATGACAACTTTCTTTAGGCATTTTCAAGATGTGTCTTTCATATAATAATAACTTCTTTATTAGTATTTTTTTATCCTCACCTAAGGATATGTTTCCATTGATTTTTAGAGACTGTGGAAGAGAAAGGGAACGACAGAGAGAAACATCAAAGTGAGAGGAACACTTTGGTTGCCTCCTGCATGAGCCCTGACCTGGGTCCTGGCCAGGGAGGAGCCTGCAACCTAGGTACATGCCCTTGGTCAGAATTGAACCCAGACCCTGCCATCGCCAGGCCAAGGCATTATCCACTGAGCCAAACCAGCTAGGGCAGGATATGACATTTCTTAGCCCTCCAGCAACGGACCTTCGTTTATTTTTCACCAGGAGTTTGGTGAAAAACCCTATATCACCTTTTTGGATTCTTATTACCCAAGTTACTAAGAATATTACCAATGGCATACAGGGAGCTTAGCCAATGAGGAATCAGAAAAGGTGTTTCCTCTGTAGTTCACACCAATCGCCAGCTTGGGCACCCTGGGCCAGGCCTGACGCCTCTGGCCCAGGCATCAGGCCTGGGCAGGGTACCCCCATCTTCCCCATCACCGGTTCTGCCCCCCAGCCCAGGCCTGACACCTCGGCCAGAGGCGTCGACCTCCATCACCCTCCAATTGCCAGATTGGCCCCTTGCCTAGGCCTGATGCCTCCGCTAGAGGTGTCAGGCCTGGGCAGGGGTCCCCCATCTCCTCCTGATCACTGGCTTCTGAGCAGCTTCTGCGGCCGGGATCAGATCCGATCACTGGCAGCAGGCTGGTGGCTTCTGGGGTTGAACACGGGGGCCTGGATGGCTGCTCTCGTGCTGGCGATTGTGCTGTCCCACCCTGTCTGCAGTATGTAAATTAGCTGCCATCTTTGTTGGCGGTTAATTTGCATATTGTGCTGATTAGCCAATGGGAGGCATAGTGAAGGTATGGTTGTTGAGAACCATCTTGTCTATTATTAGATAGGATAAGCAAACTGCAGAGTTAACACAACATTCAGCTACTACAGATAGGCTTTCGTTACACCAACCAAGAGTGATCACATAGGCACATACTCCCGGATTACTGATAACTTCTCACCTAGCCCTGCAGCTCATCTAGATGGCTGTGCCTCTACAGGACAGGGACTCTCCCTGTTGCTTTTTCAGTACTGCTCTTTAAAGGAGCAAGAGCAGGTTACTGATGCTTGTAACCAATACCAGATATACCACGTTGGGGGTTAGTGGATATGCTAGCTTTTGTCTGTCTGGTGATAGACAGGGCTGTGAAAACATATTTCAGAATATGCTACCATGCACAGTTCTGGATTTGGGCTCACAGAGGCAGAGGCAATGCATTTTAATGCACTTTTTTAGTATCCCTTAAAGACATTTTACACTCTGTACTATACTGTAGACCTGTTCTTCTTATCTAAATGTCTTTCTCTTTAAATTCTGGGTTGCTAATGCTATCTTAATGATCTAATGACCACATCATAGTACCAAAATAGCCCCCAAAATGCAGTTCATTTTTTTTCTTTTTTTAATCCTCACCCAAGGATATTTTTCCCTTGATTTTTTAAGATAGGGTGGAAAAGAGGGGGAGAGAGAGGGAAACATCAATATGAGAGAGACACGTTGATTACAGTGGGGCCTTGACCTACGAGTGTCCCGACTAACGAGTTTTTCGAGATACGAGCCTTCTCTCGGCCGATTTTTTGCTTTGAGTTGTGAACTAAAATTCGGGTTACGAGCCAGCTTCAGATACCCCACTGCTAGTTGGCACAATGAACATCACAGTGAACGCCACAACATCAGCCCAGCATCACGTGTCTCACTCGTTCACTTTTTGATTTGACATACTAGTAATTTGAGTTACGAGCTCCATCACGGAACAAATTAAACTCGTAAGTCAAGGCCCCACTGTAGTTGCCTTCTACACACACCAGGACTGGGGCTAGGGATTGATCTTGCAGCCATGTGCCCTTGACTGGGAATCAAATCCATAATCCTTCGTTCCATGGGCTAATGCTCTAACCACTGAACAAGGCCAGGGCAAAAATGTAGTTTAAATTTGATCAAAACATAAATGAGGTGGTATGACCCTGTGCAATTATAAATCATCTCCTCTTTTGGATTCTGTGAAATAAGCCATCTATGTAGCTGGCTAGCTGGCTCTGATTTTGTGCCTTAAATATGTTCCTCAAATTTTCTTCTTTGGCATTTTATCTGAACAACTCTGTCCCATCCCAGTCAAAACAATGAGTGTACAGCTATGATTTTTAGCAACCATTTACGTACTTTGGAGAAGCAAATCTACTGTCGGTAGCATTGCAAACGTCCTAATCTGTAGACCTAAATTTCCCAAAGCCTATCTGCTCTACATTCTCAATGTTTCTTAACTTGAACTTACCCTTCTCTTCAACAGCCCAGCTCTGTTATTTCCATAGAGCAGTTAGTGGCACAAGGCGTTACTTTCTGAGTATTCTGCTACTAGTGCCACTGGTCTGGCTCCAGGTACCTCAAAATGATTTCAATTCTTTTATAAGTGAACTTCTTGTCTCTAATTCTCTAAATCTTCTAATCTGCTTTATCAAGACCTGGGCTCTAAACTATATGGGTGGTTATGGCATTGCCTTGTTTAATAAAACTCTGAGTGTCCCCCAATCTCTTCAGAATGAGTTCCAAATACTGAAATATACCTTTACTCTGCCTACTTTCCCAGAACCTCGTCATAAACAATGTTTATGTTGAGGAAGCTCTGTGTCAATTACAAGCAAGCAGTCCCCAACCTCCTCTAATACTTTCTATAATAACTGAGGGTTAACTTTCAGCTTGGTGACACAAGACTTTTTGTTTTCTGAATACAACCTAAGTCATAGCCTCGATTCCCCCACTAATATGACTTCTTATCACTATTTCACAGGTTCAGTTCTAAATTAATCCATTACCTCTATATTTCTCTATGTCATCAAAGTATCTTAAAGGTTATAATTATAACTTAGCAGTCTTTGTCTAAATCTCTATTCACTACTTAAAAGTGTTTATTATATCAGACTGATTTATGTATTTTTCTCCAAACTTCCAAAGACAGATTTAGTAGTTATTATCTTGGTTTCTTGCTCAAGACAATGCATATGTTAATTGTTCAATATACCATCATTTAATCATATTATTGGATCCTTTACTTACATAGGTCAAAGAGGAAAATCTCTAGGTAGCATTGTATTTTATTTTTTAAATCATTCTTTTTTATTGATTTTTTACAGAGAGGAAAGGAGAAGGATAGAGAGTTAGAAACATCGATGAGAGAGAAACTTCAATCAGCCGCCTCTTGCACACCTCTCAGTGGGGATGTGCCCGCAACCAAGGTACATGCCCTTGACTGGAATCGAACCTGGGACCCTTCAGTCCACAGGCCAATGCTCTATCCACTGCGCCAAACCGGCCATAATGGTAGCATTGTATTTTAAATGAACTCATTAGAATTCTGAAATTTGGAAGAGTTTCTTAATATCTATTTCTTGGCAGATGAGCCTAATGAATCTTTATCTGAAGTAAAGGGATTTTTAACATTAATTCAACAACTTTTTTTTTTGTATGGTTCAAGTCTGTATTTCCATTTGTAGATTTATATAGTTTTTATTTGCGGGCTTCACATAACTATGTGTGCAAGTAGCATTTTAGACCCTGAAGAAAATTTATATAAAAGGAATTGTAATGTTAGCAGTATATTCCTCCACCTGTGAGTAAATCCACTTCATTACATATTCCACATGGAGTTTACAACATTATGTAAACCTCTAACCTATAAGGTTAGAACCTCTAACCTATAAGGTTAGTATGTTATAGTGATAATATTAACAAGTATTGCAATAATCATTCTGATTGTTCTGCTATAGAACATCCCATTCCTCTAAAGCTTAATTACATATTAAAAGACTGCTACACACAAGGTGGGGGAAAAAGTTACCAAAATGTAAAATATAATTTAAATCTTTTATAAAAACCTGTTGCTAACTTTTAGCAAAGTGCCACCTCTTTAAAAGGATGACAGTTTTTTATACTGAAAAAAAAATGTATTTTTTCAAATTAACCTGACTATGGCTGAAGTAAAAATGAATGAGACTGGGATGAAGTATTCAATAATAGCTCACATTGTCTGAAATTTCCAGAAGGTACATGAACCAACATGTTTGGAGTTGGATGTGTTCTGTATATCCTCAGCATAAACACTGTATATGTTCTTGTTTGTGCCATTGTGATTGATTTTGTCCCCACTCCAAAGTATAACCAGAATCTGGCCACTTCTCATTGATCCAGGTTCCCGGCATGTGTCCTTATGGACTATGACAGTAGCCTTTTACTGAGGTGGTTCTCTCCTACCCTTCCCCTACTATAGTCTGTTCTTCACGCCGCATCCATAGTGATCCTTTTTAAATAAAAAAATAAAGTCATTACATCCTTTCTGATTGGTGTTTATAGCAGCACAATTTATGATAGTTAAGATTTGGAAACAGCCTAAGTGTCCACCAGAAGGTGAGTGGGTTAGAAAACTGTGGTACATCTACACAATACTGTAAAAAAGAAGGAACTCTTACCATTTGCAACAGCATGGATGGAACTGGAGAGCATTATGCTAAGCGAAATAAGCCAGTCAGAGAAAGATAAATATCACATGATCTCACTCATTTGTGGAATATAATGAACAACATAAACTGATGAACAAAAATAGAGCCAGAGACATAGAAGCATCAAACAGACTGTCCAACTTATGAGGAAAGATGGGCAGTGAAGGGGTAGAGATCAAACAAAGGACTTGTATGCATGCATATGAGCATAACCAATGGACACAGATAGGGGTGGGGGATGCGGGCATGTGCCGGGGGTTGGGGGAGGCCAGGGAGAGGTCAATGGGGGAAAAAGGAGACTTATGTAATGCTTTAAACAATAAAGAATCTAAATTAAAAATAAATAAATAATTAAAGTCATTTCTCTCTGTTCAAAATCTTCCAGTAGCTTTTCATGTTGCTCAAGACAATTCAAAGCCCTTCTCCTGGTCTATAAGATCTTACACGATTTGCTCCCCTCTGATCTCATCACCTGGGCTCCTCCGGTGACACACTCTTTCCAGCTACAGTGGGATTTCAGCTGTTCCTCCAATGGTGGGTTGTAAGCGGTTTATGAAAGAAGGGTCCAGGATGACTGCTACATGTTACTTAGTAAATCTAAGCAATGTGAAAAATGAAGGTGCTACTTACTTGGCAAAAACCAGGGAGGAGCAGGTTTGGGAAGAAAATAAATACTGGAAATACACTCAAAGCAACAACAACAACAAAAAGAGATAATAGTCTTTCTTTTCTCATACTAAATCTAATGTAAAATTAAAAGATTACTTTCTCTTAAATGATCATATCCTAGAGACCTTTACAATAGTGCTTATCTTTTAAATGTCGTGGGGGACAAACATCATCTTGGCAAAACATATTCATGGAAGCATAATACATTGTAGTTTTTTCTCCCAAGAAAACATCAAGGCTTTTTTTGAGAAGGTATGCCATTTGTTTACTTCAAAGTGAGTTACCTGAGTCCTAATGTAAAGAAGAGAATCTCCTTTAAAACATCAAACACAATGAAAGTACTTTAAGTTAATACAATTATATTTGCAGCTATGTTCTTCATTTCTCACTGGAAACAAGGTTGATAACAATTCTCACAAGCAATTTATTAAAATTAGGAAATTGTCAGGAAGACTCCAGCAGAGGTATGGCATTTACTTTTGAAAGTCATCCTCGGTTTAATATTAGGTATTTGGATAACTTTTTCTTTCCTTCTTGGGCTCAGCTGGAGGAAATTTTTACCACAAAGGAAGCCTGATTTTATGCATGTTTGACTTAATTCAGAGGGATTTATGAATGCCACAGTAGCCTATTTGGATTGGCTGTGAATAATGTGAGGCAGAAAGTTTTCATTTCTTTTCCAGCTGAAATATCTGATGTTTTCTTCGTAACTTTTTTTAGAGAAACAGACACTTTAAATAGTAAAACCCAAGTATCAAGCATTCTTATTTGTGAATTTCCACACACTTTCCGAAATATGTGTGAAAATATGACTTTTATAAATGCAAGAGCTCAAAAAGTCTGAAAAAATGTGGCTAAGTACAAAATGTGGTACCAACTCAGACTTAATATTTTATTTCATAGAATAACTAAAAGAAAACATTTGTGAAAATAGACTTTCAGAGTAAAATACACATTCTCTCTCTCTCTCTCTCTCTCTCTCTCTCTCTCTCTCTCTCTCTCTCTCTCTCTCTCCTCTCCTGGCAGTGAAATATATAATTTCAATTAAATCATGACCAGTATGTGGTTTTTAAGTCAGAGATTGACTTTTTATACTTTGGTATGTATATGTTGTGTGTTGGTTTAATATGATTTCAAATCCACTTGTTTAATTACTTAAATAAAATTTATTTTAATTCATTTGTTTATAACACAAATAAAGTTGCTTTTAGAAGTAAAATTATGTTGACATATGAATGATGTATGCTGTGTCAAATGTCATCATCTCCTCTGATGTCATGGATAAGCACCTCAGCAAGCCAGCTGCTGAGGGGCGCTTCCTGGGGCTTGTCAGTAAGAATATGTGGAGAAGAAACTATGGCAAGAAGACATTTAGACTATAAAAACTGAGAATTTGTAAGAACCATTCCAAAGATTTGGTTTGGGCATGGCAACTTTTTCCTAACCTAAACATTCTTCCAAGACCTTTGGGGCATAAGCACCTTCCTAGCTCAAGGCAACTTTTTGGTGGGCTGTGGGGAGGTGCTACACAGAGGCCAGTAAAAAAGGTGAGCCTTCTGGCC
Organism: Myotis nattereri; assembly: GCF_964212035.1. Classification (NCBI taxonomy): domain Eukaryota; kingdom Metazoa; phylum Chordata; class Mammalia; order Chiroptera; family Vespertilionidae; genus Myotis; species Myotis nattereri. The sequence continues at coordinate 36,091,627 of NC_138076.1, read as the reverse complement.
AACACTGGCATCTTAGTTCCCTAGCAAAGTGCTTCCCAAGTGCCTACTCATATAAAAACATACGCATCTGTTAACTTTGGACTCTATTCGTTTTATTGACTCTTGTCTGAAACAATAATGTAATTAACCTATCTTGCTTTGGGGTATGTTATTTCTTTGTTGGCTTATTTAGAGCTGTTAACCTGCATGCTATCGGCTTGTGAAATTATTATGATTCCCAAAGCAAATCTGTGCTAAATTAATTGCTGGCAAAGACAGAATCAGTCTCTGAGTATAAATTTACCGCCCAAACAAACCACAAAAACGTATGTATTGGCTGAAATCATGAAGACAGCTATTTTAGTAATTATAATTTACTTTTTCATACATAGTATTTATAGTACTTGGTGATGATTGTGTTATTTTACTTGAATTTTCTTTGTTAAATGAAATGGTCCTTGAGAAGAAATGAACTCATTTGAAGTTGTTATTGTCCCATATTCTTACATTTGGAATTTGTGGGTGAGAAAGAGTGGAATGAGACCATCTCTTTCTGAAACAGATACATATTGATGCACTTGATGAAATGTATCATTTGCCAGGTGATTATGGAGGACAGACCTAACTCCAGTTCTGCTTTAGGAATCCTGAGGGTTTTTGAGGGATATGAAGACTGTTTAGGCATGGTCCATCGCTGGCAGTAGCCCAAATGTGGAGAGTCTAAGGGACCCTTTAAGAGGATAATGTTTCCTAATTACTTTGAACTTTCTTCTGACTCCCAAGATCTTCAGAAATCCGAGACATGAGACATCACACTTCATATATCTTATTATCATCCATATAAAAAGAAAGCTAATAAATTATTTTGTCATGATTATCTTAATTTTTATAAATTATGATGCATGCATCCAGGTCATTTCTTTAAAATGTAGTAATTTGATCCAGTATTTAAAGCATATAACATTTTTGTTACACTTTACATCTGCCTCCAACTTGTTCTATTATCTTTGGAAAAAATATTTGATTACTGGCCCTCTGTCTCTTTCAAGCAGAGATATTTATTATCTGCCACTTTAATTAATCAGATTTTTCAAAAAGAGATTTGGTTTGACAAAAAAATAAGTTGTGATAAAACAACTGTTGCCCTAGCTGGTTTGGCTCAGTGGATAGCCCGTCAGCCTGCGGACTGAAGGGTCCCGGGTTCGATTATGGTCAAGGGCACATGCCTGGGTTGCGGGCTCGATCCCCAGTGGGGGGCATGCAGGAGGCAGCTGATCAATGATTCTCTCTCATCATTGATGTTTCTCTCTCTCTTTCCCTCTCCCTTCCTCTCTGAAATCATTAAAAATATATATTTAAAAAAACAACAACTGTTAACCACTAAAATTTCTTTTTAATCAATAATAATGACTGCAGTTAGTATTAGAATTTATGGCTAAACTGCTAATGAAAACTTACCACACACACACTCATACTTTGGTATGTATTTGTTGTGTGTTGTTTAAATATAATTTCAAATCCACTTGTTTAATTACTTGGACATGTCTACAGAAGAATCTATCATTAGTTATCATCTCCTTTACTTTCACTTCATCTCATCTCCAAACATTGATACCATCCTGAGACTGTCCTTTTGAATGTGTTCTTAGTTCCTTGTGAAATGAAGAGAAAGATTTTAATAAAAGCAGTTACCTGCCCGGGCAGCATGGCTCAGGGTTGAGTGTTGACCTATGAGCCAGGAGGCCGTGGTTGGATTCCAGGGCAGTGCACATGCCCCAGTTGCCTGCTCAGTGATTTTCTTTCATCATTAATATTTCTATTTCTCTTCCTCTCCCTCCTCTCTCAAATCAATAAAACAAACAAACAAACAAACAAACAACAGTTACCTACATGGACAAAAATTGTAATCAGGTCTTGTGGAAGACCTAACCAAAATGACACCTGGAAGTTTTCACAGTTGCAGCAGATACACTGAGTGTCCAGATTATTATGACCACCTGACGTTTGTAGGCAAATTAGCTATAATTTCACGCTGAAATTGGAAGAGGGCCAGACCATTATAAATAGGGAAGCAGGTTGTTTACCACTACGGTAGAAGTGATTTTTTTCTGAAGATATGGGTAAACAATGCGATTTAACAGCCTTTGCTCTTGGGAAACATATATATATATATATATATATATATATATATATATATAAATTAATAAAGGCATCTACAAGTGTCAGATACTCTTCATGATTTCTCCCATTATAAGAAATTTTTCTCTCTAGCTGAATGTGTAAGTTGTGATATTAAGAGATAATTATGCCTTATTTCCTAAAGACCTATATTTAATATCTGGTAAATGAAAACTGTATCTTTTGCAAGTAGCACTGAACCAAGTTGTATTTTAAAATAAAATTAATTTGCTTTATGTGCGCAGTGTGAGTGCTTACTCATGTCTCTGTTTGACACTGAGGGAACTACAGTGTTTCCTGAGATAATTTTTGAAAACTTATAAAATGTGAAACTCTCATCTACTATTGAAAACTTAATAAAATTGGGATTCATGGAGGGGAGGTGAAAATGTCTAAAGTTAATGTTTCAACTTTTGTACATGACGTTCAGAAGATAATTGTAATTTATTTTGTGGGTAATCTAAAATTTAATTTTCTGCTTCTTTATTTATTGAGTTTTCCTTTCTTGCACTGTTTAGATTTATCCCTGGCCCTTTTATTAGTGCAGAATAAATAAAAAGCCTTAAAAAGTCCCAAATCCTTAACCAATGTTGTTTCTCAGTGCTCATGTAATACATTTTCAGATAATTTCCTAAAGAAGAGGTTAAATTGTAACACTATCTAAGCACTAATATGATGTTGTTTCTTTTCTCAGAGTCATAATAGATCGTTGCTTTTAAATAAAGAGACTTAGGAAAGAAGGATGATTCAAATTCACTTACAGAAAAATCGATTAATTTCCATGGTTAATTGCTTCTCTTTCAATTTGAGGGAAGTAGCTGAGCTATTGTCAAGATGTGGGCACCATCCCACTGAAATTGCAGGGCTGTCTGCCTATTTGGCCATCATAACCTTGAACTAGAGTGACCAAATGCAATTCTGGTTCTTTCTCAAGTCACTGAGAGGGTGGTCACTTTCTCTGAAGCCAGAGGGAGCTCATATACCTCTGGGGGTAAGTCTCTCTGTCTGCTGCACTTTCGTGAGCTCCCGTTCAATTAAGTTAAAGGTAATATTTGCATCTATTTTAACGAGTCAAGTTAGATATTGCCTAGTAAATATCAAGCATGCTGTTTACCAAAACTTTTTATTTATTGAACAGAATCATTATTGGTGAGCTTACATTACTTTTCATGCTCATTTTGTTTGTTTCTTCATTATTTCTGATACTTACATATCTCCTAGAGTCATGCTACACTTTACTCTCATGAATGTGTCTATCATTGAGCTCTTACTCAAATCTTTCAGACAGACTCACTTTTTTTTTTTAAACTTTTTTCTTTTTTCTTTATTGGTGAAGGTAGGAAGGATAGAGGAGTCATGTTCTAATTCTAATTTGATGAATGGATAATTATCTGCCTTTGTTCTGATAACTTAAGTATAAGAAAAATTGATAACAAAATTTACATAATGACATTAATAGAGTAGGTTGACGGTTGTGGAAATTACATTTCTTGATATAATATATTCATATATTTTTATGCTCTAGATAAAAATATGGTAATCTAGCTCTACCTATTATAAAACAATTGTAGTGACAACTGCAAGGAAAGAAGTGATCGGCATTCTCTGCTTTTCGAAAACAATTTGTGACCCTATGCTATAATTTGCTTTCCAAAGCTCATTCAGCAGTTTTGCTGGCTAAGCTCTCCATGCTTAGTAAAAGAAGGAGAGCTTGTGGATGCAATATAAATTCAATGTTAATAGCTATATTTATTCAGTGTCCACTATATGTTACGTACTGTTTTAGAAGTTGGGACAAGACGATGAAACAAGCCACAATGTCATTGCTTTTTTGGAACTTATATTCTAATTAGGAGGACATAAAATGACCAGTATAAAAAAAAATCACTTCATAGTTGAGGAGTGTTAGGAAAAAATAAAGCCAAGGTACCTTAAAACAAGTAGTGTTTGAAAACAAATATAAGGGCAATAACTTTTAAATATCTATATTTACAAACACACATACATACTTAAATAAGAGATCATGACTATGACAACTTAGTATGTGTAAATTGCATGTCAGTACTATGTAACAACTTGAGGATTGTTTTCATTTTCATGAGTAATACAAAGAACTCGATAGAGGTCTGTGGGTAAATAAATCTAATGGAAAGACAGCAATCTAATCCAATCACATCACTCAAAAATCCTGTGAATAACCACCTAAAGGTAGTGCCTGCAAGTTTAGTTGTAGAAATATGATTATAACTCAATCTACACATACTTTTTCAGTGCTGACAAAAAGTTTAATCGCTATGTCCACTTTATGTTATATTATTATTAACATGAGCATCTCTCTAGGATTCTCTTTTCAAATCTACGTTAGAAAAGAGAAACAATATAATCGTACTATCTGCAAACCTGCGACTTAATATTTTCCTTCCATGAAAACTCACTTACTTGTGTGCTATAACTTCCTTGAGGAAGACTATACATGTTGAATTTTGAATATTAATGAAAACTTAACATGATAATACTTTAAAAAGTTTCAAGAATCCAATTCTTCCCAAAGGCCTTTCACAAAGAAATAAAAAATATTTTTATGTTAAAAATTAGAATTTATCTCATTAACTATTTAGCATTCTTATCAACATTTTGAATTTTGATATTATTCAAGAATCCTGATAAAAGAGTATTTGTGTACTGATAACAATTTTATTGATGAAACAGGATATTAGTTTATCCCAGTAATATATTTTCAGAGTGATAATTAATAATTATAGCCTGATCTCCCAGTACTGCTGATTTAGTTGGTAAAATATTTTTATGTTTGTAGTCTACCAGCTTTGGTAGACTGAAAAACACACCCCTGAACTATGTCCACACCATACGGCACAGAACCTGTGACTATGTCACCAGACATGGTGAAAAGTTCTTGTAGATTTTATTAAAGATCTTGTTATGGGGGCACCATCCTGGATTGTCCTGGATGAACCCAATAGAGTTCAAGAGGGAAGCAGGAGGTCAGAGATGAGAAGACAATGTGACCAAGAAGGCAGAGATTAGAATGAAGAAGCCATAAGACCGAGAATGCTGGCACCTTCCAGACCTAGAGAGACAAGAAACAGCTTACAAACTAGCCCTGCTGACACCTGTTAACCTTAATTTTAAATCTGTTAAACTCATACTAGACTTCTGACCTCGAGAACTGCTAGTGAGTACATCTGTGCTCTTTTAACCCACTAAATTTGTGGTAATTTTTATAGTAAGGAGATGAAAGTCAGGCACACACTAAACTGTATTAATATGATAGACAAGATAAAATTATAAAATATTTTCTAAAAGTAATAGTAATACATAAGCCTAATTGTCTCATAAAGCATTGAAAGAGAAGAGATAGGCATTGCTTGGAGTCTGTTCCATACATATTTACCACATAAACAACTTTATCAGAGTTTTTGAGGAATATCATAGGAAGCAAACAGAATCACTTCCTCTGAAAAAGCAATCAATGGAAATTTCCCTTTGAGGATTTTAGAGAATATTAATTTTAGAGCAGTATTTGTATTTATTTTTTTTCCTGTTCTCCCTCCTACATTTTAGGAGTATAAAGTAAGTAATTTATGGAACTTACTAAAATCCAAATTATGCTTAACCTACATCCACAGCTGTGATCTTTAACTTGAGCCTTACAGGAGAAAGTTACCCTCAAGTGTGTTCATGGCTGAAAAAATGGCGACACATCGAGTAAGCTTCTTATCTTGGTGAGGTCTCACCATATTTTATCCTGTGTGCCTGGAAGGTTCAGTGTATTTGTAAAATGACACACCATTCTCTGGCACAGTTGGGACTCCACCTTGATAGCTGATGCTTATGCATGAATTAACACACAGTACTAGAATTATTCCTCAGACCACTGCTTTAAAGCTTGCAAGCGAAACAAAATAATGAGGCTCCTCTAGGCTTGAGGAATATTACTTTTTGTTGTTGTAACAACTACAAAAGTACAAGATCAGATTTGAGGAAACTTTTTTTTTTATGTGCAATGTTTACTTCTTGCTTTGAGTTCCAGCTGTGCCTGGAATTAACTTTCAAACTAAAGAAAATGGCCTTTGCAGCTGGGAAGAGAGTTTGGGGCCCACTTGAATCAGACACAGTTGGTGGAGGGAGGAAATATCATGAATACCCTTCCACTACTTTTGTGTCTCTGTAGGAGTCCTTTGTAGGAAGAATCTAAACATTATTCTGCCTTCTCATTTTCTGACCGAATGAATGGGTAGCAGTGCTTATGAAAACCCTTTCTTAAGAAAGTGCTGGCTTTGTGACCATTTTTCTCTTTAAGAGAGTAGCCTTTCACTAAAGTACAGGAACAGGATTACACATCTAAGCCATCCCTGCTCTTGAATTCAAAGCCTGAATAATAAAATGATGTGCAATGTAATATCTAAGGACTATTGTTCACTGCGCTTCAACCTGTGGTATGCAATTGATTGAAAAATCATATTTTCATGCATGTAGGCATTCAGAGTCCCGTACACTCCCTGATTACACTTTGTGATGAAATTTAATTTTTACTACTAGTAAGAATATATTTGCAATATCTTCAGGGGTAGTAAAGTATGTTCCTGTTACTTTTAAAAAGTAAACAACTTGCCCGGCTGACATGGCTCAGTGGTTGAAGGTTGATCTATGAGCCAGGAGGTCACAGTTCCATAGCCAGTCATAGCACTTGCCCGGGTTGAGGGCTTGATCCCTAGTGTGGGGCCTGCAGAGGCGACCAATCAATGATTCTCACTCATCATTGATGTTTCTATCTCTCTCTCCCTCTCCCTTCATCTCTAAAATCAATAAAATTCACATATTGCAAAGACCTTTCTTAGTGTTTTTTTTAAATGTAAACAACTTACTCTAATTGCTCTTAAGATACTTAAAATTAGGGGGGAAAAGATAGCACAATTCATGTTTGTAGTGAATTCATTCTTAGGTCTATTCATTCATCACATTTTTATTGAGTACCTGCTACAGAGCATTGTTCTTGGCATGGGCAATCGAGGTGGGCAAAATGTATGATGTCCCTATGTTCACGGAACTTTTACTTTTTGTGGAAGAAAATAGGCAATAAACTAAGAAGCCAATATAAGGACTGTTTTAGAGTTGTAAGCCTGATAAGGACAAATTTAAACAGAGTAATGTTATCATAGTGTGCAGAAGGTGGGGAATGAAGGGCGGGTCAGAAAACTTTCTCTGTGGAGACCTAATTGGCCTGTCATACAGAGATCTGAGGGAAGTCTTCTCCAGGCAGAGCTACCAGCAAGCACCAGTCCAGGAAGCTTTTGTGTTTGGAAATCTTGGTGGACAAAAGGCTAAGTAGCAGGAAGAAAAGTAGAAAAGATAGGCTATGAGCTAGATCAAATCTTAGAGGTGTAGAAAATGTAGGTTTTTATATTATTCATATAACTTTCTCTTGGGAAGATATTGGCATCTTGTTTGCTCTCTGCTACGTATATCTAACCATCATTTTAGGTTGATTAGATTTCATGAAGTTATACTAATTTGTTTCTCTCTAAAGAGGTTCTAGGGTCTACCCTCTCAATGCTGGTGCCAATACTAACATAGTTTTGGTTTTCTCTCCTCTGAATTGTGACAGCCGATTAAAAAGATGGACTTACGTATTTTCCCTTAGGGCCCAAAGAATAACTTATGTGTTATTCAAGCTACACTCCCTTATTTGTCAAGGTATTCTTTTTTTACTGTAAAATCAATATGTTGAATTATATATTGGAGGAAAATAAGAGCTGAGACTTGCTTACCATTTTCTTCTTCCTTCCTTCCTTCCTTCCTTCCTTCCTTCCTTCCTTCCTTCCTTCCTTTCTTTCTTTCTTTCTTTCTTTCTTTCTTTCTTTTCTTTCTTTCTTGTTGAGCTTTCTCCTCTTTACCTAATACTTCCAATATATCCTGATGTTAAATATCTCACCCTTGATGTGAACGCTTAGGGCATCCCATTTGAGCTGTACATAGTAAATCACAATTTTTGTCATCAAGCTGTAGTAACACTTTTTTGTACTCTATTAATGAAATCATCTATCTTATCCCATCACTATAGGTAAAAACAATTTTCTATATGTTATATACCCTTATCATGACTTCTAAAATGCTGTCATGGTTACATACTATCTAGTTTACATTTAGAAAGCAGAATCTCAGCTTTCTAAAAAATAGTTCTAAAAATGTGTGGACCTATTCATCAGCCAGTCTCAGCTGCTGCTGAATGAACAGTTCCATGATTAACAGCCAGAGACTGTGCAGGCAGTCTCAGAATCTGCTGCTTTCATAGAACGGGATAAATTAATTTGTACATCTTGTGATTATATGACTGTTAGAAAGAACAAAGTATTGCTGACACGGCTTGTGATAAAGAAAAACATACTGAATTTCCATTTTAGTTGATTTGAAAAAATTCTGGGCAGAAATTAAATATCTTAAAAACAGAGAAAGCTACTAATACTACATATACTAAACATCCTAATCAGTTAAGCTGAAATTTCAAAAACAAAACAAAAAACATTGAGTGCATAGTGCTAAAATATAGACCAATTAAGTCTAATGAAATGGAAACACATCTATATTGTGTTAATATTGTATGCCAAATGAGGCACCAGACAACTGAATTTTTCACTTTATAATTAATTGTAATATTGTATGGTTTTAGCCAGAGATATGAGAATGCATAAAAAAAGTTTTTAAAATGGAAAAACCATCAAAAAAAGATATATAGATAGATACATACAGACATATGGAACATACTGTATATATCACTTGTTGAATAAACATTCATTTACAAATTAATGTAAGCATACGCATATGTTTATGGAAGATTATTTGTTCAAGATACATGATTCCTTCCCAAATAATTTTTATCTAACATTGCCCAAGGAATATTAACATTCTAATATTTCTATAAGATTATCACAATAGCCATATTATAACTGATAACAATCTTTAGGAGACTGAATCTATAATATGCATGATGATGACTTTAAGATTCATTGTTGTTGAAAAGATAGAAATGTAAATTGAAAATATAAGAAAACAATGTTAATGAAGGCAAATACAATTCATAGCAGATAATTTATTTTTGTTTTTGAAATATATAATTAAATAAAATGACAAGGTAATAAAAGGGAATGTAACTATGGTACCACAGAAGCATGAGACTGGGGACCTGAGGCTGCACCCCCCACCTGGTGCTGGGCGGGGAGACATGAAGCTACACCCCCTGCCCTGCAGAGCTTGACGGGAGTGGGGCCGGCCAGTTCTGGGTTTCGCACGAATTTGAGTTGCGTGCAGGTGGGCAGGGACATGACTCTGGGTCCTGCAGCACGCCCCAGACTCTGACAGGAGGGAGATTTTGATACACATTTTACTAATTTTCTTTCATCCCTGATACTTCTATTATAGAGAAAGGGCAAATAGCAATGTTAAAATGTTTCCTCTAATTAATTCCCTTTTAATGTGCACAAATTTCATGCACTGGGTCACTAGTTAATTATAAAAATTAATTTTAAACAAGTTACCTAGTCAAATAAAATATTTAGTATCTTGTAGATAAGGAATAAGACTAAATATATGTGAACAAGTATTTCACCATTTTTTTTTTCATTTTTATAAACATTATGAAGTTATGCTCCTGGTTATTTATTTGTTCAACAGCCAACATTTATTTTAAAACATTTTTTGAAATCTACATGTTGTACCGTGTTAAAATGGGTATGCCCAACATACAATTTGAAGGACTTGCAATCTTGAAAAAAAAAAAAAAGCCATAAGCAAAAACATGCCGTTTTTCTTTTTAAAATGTGACAAGAGTGTAAATATGATTTTGCTGGGGATGTTTGGGCAAGGAATGCTCCTCAGATTTGAGTGACATTTTAATGTTTGGACATATGCTTGTGAAGAAAGCTTTTTGGTTAATCCTGCTTCTTACAAAGCTTTCTTTTATGTAGATGCCAAATCAATTTTATAGCAGGCTTTTCATCTCTCCTTCTGCCAAGGGAAAGCATATAGTTTAAAACTAAACTATCTGTTAAGGAAATGAAAAAGTCACCCAGAGGGTTTCATGGTCTTTGAAAATTAGTGCCTAAAAATTTTCAGATGTCCCATCTGATTTAAAAAATAATCATTTACAATAAATATAAATAGAAGGATAAAATCTCTCCAGTAAACATGGCCTCCAAGCTCATTTGGATCTTCACCTGTAATCAAATATGGTAATTTTAAGAATCCAATAAAGTATGCTGAAGTTACCTACAGAAATTCAGTTTTCTCTAAGAGCATGCAATAAAAAGTATTTAGTATTTAAAGACTGTACAATCAAGTCTTTAGGAGTAAATATCTATTTACTGTAGAAAACATAAACATTTCTTAGTGCTTGTAGTATACTTCAGTCAGTGACTTACTACAACTCTCAAGTAGCCCAATGCTGGGCTCCATCCGCACTGAACTTTTTGTTAATTATTGATACAGTATGTCTAAGAAACTAAGTACTCTTCAGTACTTTGTTGAATCACTATATCAGCAAAATGAACAGATGTAGATTGTTCATTTTCAGATTATTCCATAGTGCTGAGCTAAGCAATATGAATAGAGGTATATAAGATAGAAAAGTCTGATGTACTACTACTACTATCAATCAAACATTTTCCAATGTGTCCCAGTTGTTTTGATATGTATATTTTATTAAATAATATGTTTTAATTACTGAATTAGTTTGTGGGGGCGGCCATGACAATGTATTCCAGACTGGGTGGCTTAAACAGCAGAAATGCCTTTTGTCCCATTTCTATAGGATAGAAGTCTGAGATCAAAGTGTTGGCAGGCTGTTGCCCTCAGAGTCATAATGGGGAACCTGTTCAGACCTTTCTCCTTGATTTTCAGATAGCTGTCTTCTCTGTATCTTCACATCATCTTTCCTCTGTCATGTCTTTGCCCCAATTTTTTCTTGTTACGAAATTACCAGTCATATTGAATTTAGGTCCACCCTAATGACCTCATTTTAATGTAACTACTTCTTTATAGGAACTCTATTCAAATACAGTCACATACTGAGGTACTGTGGATTAGGGTTTCAACATACAAATATTTTTTGGAGGGGCAAATTCAGCCCATAATAAATACACATGTGATAAGAGATGTTTTTATTGTTCAGGGATTTAACCTGGTTCAAATATCTGTTGGGTATGTTTGTGTATGTAGAAGTTAGAAAGATAACTTATAAGTGAAAATAACACAAAGAAATAATAAAATCAAATGTATGTAATCTAAGGTCCCTTCTATATATGATCCATTTTAGCATAATACTTACTAAAATATCATTTAATTTGCTTTATTTTACATATTGATATTTTTTATTAGTATCTCATAATTATTTGCAAACCTTTTCCACTGTATGACCCCATTATCTCTTATTCCTAATCTCCATCTTGTCCTTACTATTTTATGTGTGAAAAGCTAAAACCTTACTTTCACAGAAGCAAAGTAAATTTAAAAAACATAATTTTTGGTTAATTATCCTTGACTCTCAAACCAATTTTTTCCTGCACATATACCAATGCTATATTATAGTAGAAGCATGGTTTTAGTGCAGCAAGTTACTATATTTCTACTTAAATCTATTTTGTTTTGTAGGGGCTATTAATTTAGTTTATGTATGACATCTCTGAAATAGATTAAAAGGTGCCAAAGGGCAATGCCTGTTTCTTTTATTTATGTTGGTACCCAAGGCAGCATCGGGGATTGTGCACTACCAACAAGGGCTCCTCCATAAATGTTTTTTCACCAACTCAGCATTGCAGCACGATAATCATTCTACTATGCTATATGGTTTATGCAGGCTGAGTTCCTTCCTCATAGTAATGTGTGCGCAAAGTTGTTTTACCATATCTAAATTGATCCAGGAAGCATATTTTTCTTGATATATGCCTCAAGCAAGCAGCTATTATGGGAAGTAAAGTTATTGGTCAGAGAGAGATGTTACTTAGGCTGTGCATATCTTACACAAACACTCTCATATGTATTATGGATAAGAACACATTTTTTTTTTTTCTCTTCAGCAAGTCAAGTTAATGCATGCATTTTGTTTGCGTTATCTTCTAAGCAGCAATGCAAAATATGCCATAGATTTCAATGCATTATATGTGTAATCTCTTGGTGTTGACATTTTTCTTCTGTAAAAATAAATGAAAGGAATGTATTGCTAAAAGCTAAAGTAATTATATTTTGAGTGCCAAATTCTCACCAGCAGGCAAGCCACATGCCAGCAGTGAGTTGAGCACTTAAACAGTGCCCCAACCACTTTTGGAGTCACACAGTAAAAATCAATGTATTTCAGATTGATGGCATTTGACAGCCTTGTTCCATTGTCAAAGTACTGGAGAATATCACAATATATATATATGTTGTGCTCTAATCTAGCCTTACCTAGTTGACCTCAAATTAAAAGACCATCAAATATAAGTGATTCCATGCAAAATTTTGGGTGCCCATATGAAAATACAAATTTTAGGACCAATAAAAATATGGCAAAGATTATTTTAGTTTTCAAATTTCCTACATTTCTTATTTTAAATTTTGGTCATATATTGTTTAACTTTTTAGTCTAAAATTGTTAAAACATATGAAAAGTAAAGACAGCAGTTTAATGGAGCCCCGTTACCCAACTTCAAAAATTAGAAACATTTGGCATTTTAAAGAAATCAGATTGTTTATGCAAACTGTGAATTTATTGACTGGCTGTTTGGTAAATGTATTTAGTCAACTGTATTACACCCTTTAAGCAATTGTTCAAATTAGTTTAAAATGCTTTTAATATTTGCTGATATCTTCAAGAAATCGCAATCTATTTTCAACCATCATTTTTTTTCATCAGATTAATATGCCATTATATCTAAAACTTCATCTGTAGCAGGTACTGATTTCACTTGGTTTGATGCAATGTTCAAGTCATATGTGTATGTTTTCTTTTTTTTTTTTTTTTTTTCATTCAGATCCTACAAGTCAGAAGGAATCTTGTTGGGGGAAAAAAGTAAGACATTATCAAAATCTTATTATTAATTCTTTGGTCTGAAAGATGAGAAAGGAGTACTTTTGCTTTTAGCAATGAGTAAATAATACAAATCAGTCCACACGCTTTATGCCTGAATAGAAATCATATAATTTATCTATTCATTTGTTTGTATCTTCAGCCAAAAATATTGAATGCTTTCTGGATGTCAAGCCCTGAGCTAAGTATGGAGTGACAGTGAGTGATACAGACACGCCTTGACTCTAATAAAACTTCCAGGAAATCAGAACCTAAGCAAGTTGTTATAATAAAATGGGGAGAATGAGACACGAGGGGAGGTAAAGGGTATTGTAGACATTTGTTAGGAGAGAGCCCGATTCAGTTTGAAGTCAAGGAAGTCTGTCGCAAGCAAGCAAAAAAACTGAGGTTGAGACCCCAGAGCTGGTCAAAACTTAGCCAGAGGAAGGGGGAAAGCCCAGTCAGGGAAAGCAAAGGGAAGGAGATGAGAAATGGAGGTGGAGAAGGAAGGTTATGGTAATGACACACTTTAAGGTAAGAAATTGGGATTCATCCCTGATCCAGTGCAGAGCTATCCCAGCATAAGTGAGTAGTAGGATACAATTTGATCAAAATGTACGCTGGCTTCAGTGAAAGACTTACAAACAATAAATCTGCAGGCAGGAAGATGGGTTAGGAGCACTTTGCAAAACACAAATATGGTCAATTACATTAGTGTGGTATCAACTGAATATAGAGAGGAGGATAAGGACGTAGAGAGGACATAAACTTTATTCTATCATTAGTTGAAAACCATGTTTTTAACTAACGATAGAATAAAACCCAGGAAAGATAACTAACTTGCCCCAAATCAAATTGTAGATTCTAGCTTTTTAAAAATATATATATTTTATTGATTTTTTACAGAGAGGAAGGGAGAGAGATAGAGAGTGAGAAACATCGATGAGAGAGAAACGTTGATCAGCTGCCTCCTGCACACCCCCTACTGGGGATGTGCCCACAACCAAGGTACATGCCCTTGACCGGAATCAAACCCGGGACACTTCAGTCCATAGGCCGACGCTCTATCCACTGAGCCAAACCAGACACGGCAGATTCTAGCTTTGTCCTGATTCACAATTCTAATTTTATAGTGCTTCCTTTTAGAGGAAAATAGTTTCTGAAACAAAACAAAAACAACCCAATCCTGTCAATGAAGAGTGCCTTTTATGTGACAGAAATATATTTTAGTATCTCAGTCATTCTGTGCTAATTTTACCTTTCACACGTTTCTTTCGGTAGTCTTTAGTCCAGCTCCTGCTGACTGCTGTGATCTTGCGTGGAAACTCTCCGTGGCTAAGTGGCTTTTGAGAAAGCCCAATGCGTGCCAGAGGGAAATTGAAGTCACCAAACACGTGATGGTTTGAATGTGTTCTGCCTAATTAAAACTTAGGGTATTGAAAGATCTTGTAGTATAAAATTTCTCAGCATGTTTATAATAATTTTATTCTCTGATTTCCAATTTGCTTAAAATATTTCCCACATGACTTAATAATATATATATATGTATAAATAATTTAAAAATTAATGTGAGTGTTCTAAGTATTTTTTTTTTTAATTTTCAAAGACCTCGGGACAAATAACATCATTGTGAAATTATAATTTATATTTCTTCCCTAAAGTTCTCCTCCATAAAGTTAGCCCATAAATTTGGGTCAGTTTGGAAAACCTGCAACTAAATGACAAGAACATACATGGTAGGTCCAGTCAATTTAGGTTAACGATAAGCCAAGGGAGAGAAACAGCCACAATCAGCAATAGTCACAACCACCTGTTACATGACTGGCTTAAATTTTTTTGCTTAGGATCCAGAGCCTAGGCGGAAAAATAAGAGCTTGATTTTTAATTTTACTTCAAAGGGCTATTTGAAAGAATAACCAAAGGTCTCTTTTCAAATAACTTCTATTTTTTATCCCCCTGTGAGAAAGCTCTATTTACAAAAAAGCCCAGACATAGGGACTTATTTGAATTAGAATTAAAATGTGGGATGGCTCCAAAGTCTGTCATATTTACATTCCTGGCAAAATCTAAATATTGCTGGAAGGCACATATTCCACTGTGAACTGTGTAGGGACTTGAGGGATTTTGGCATTGTCATTCTTTTTGAGGTTATAAAAGCCTCTAAAGGAAGTATATTGTGGCTTTCCAAATTTGAAGGTGAGAATTCTTTCAGCATGCCAAGTTCACCACAATTTTATGTTGGCCTTAATTCTCAACATATGAAATGGAGGGAGTGAAATAGGGAATGAAATCATGTCTTCCTAAAGTTGTTTACTCCAGTTCAGTGCAAGCAGAAACTGCCATCTCACAAGCTAAAATACAGCATTCCAGGTGCTATCAGAGTTTTTCAAAGCAACACATACAGATTTCACCACAGGACATCCATTAACATCAATGGTTGCTGTGCAGCAAACTCCCCAAGGGTTTTATTAAACACTAGAGGCCCGGTGCGTGAATTTGTACACAGGTAGGATCTGGCTGGGGGGCGGGGGGAGGGCTGTGGTAGGTTGGCTGGCTGGCCCCACCCCTGATAAAGCTGGTGGGCCAGTCACAGTGCTCATCATAGTGACCGGTCATTCCGGTAGTTCTGGTCATCACAGTTCCATTTTGGTTGCTTGGCTTTTATATATATATACTAGAGGCCTGGTGCATAAAAATTTGTGCACTCGGAGGGGAGGGGGGGGTCCCTCAGCCCGGCCTGTGCCCTCTCACAGTCTTGGACCCCTAGGGGGATGACCACGTGCTGGCTTAGGCCCGCTCCACAGGGGATTAGGCCTAAGCTGGCAGTCAGACATCCCTCTCTCAGCCCAGGAGCCATCCTGAGATGTCTACTTGCCAGCGGGGAGCAGGCCTAAGCTGCAGTCGGACATCCTTAGTGCTGCTGAGGAGGCAGGAGAGGCACCCACCACCACCGCTGTACTGGCGGCTATCAGCCTGGATTGTGGCTGAGCAGAGCTCCCCCCTGTGAGAGCGCACTGACCACCAGGGGGCAGCTCCTACATTGAGCGTCTGCCACCTGATGGTCAGTGTGTGTCACAGTGACCAGTCATTCCCAGTCATTCTGCTGTTAGGGTCAATTTGCATATTACCCTTTTATTATATAGGATAGAGGCTGGGTGCATGGGTGGGGGCAGGCTGGTTTGCCCTGAAGGGTGTCCCGGATCAGTGTAGGGGTCCCGCTGGGGTGCCTGGCCAGCCTGGGTGAGGGCGTGAGGGCCATTTTCAGGTTGGCCACATCCCCTTCAGGGAGGGGGGTCCTGCCAGGGTGCCTAGCCAGCCTCGGTGAGGGGCTGATGGCTGTTTGCAGGCTGGCCACAACCCCTTCACAATGGGGGTCCCTGCTGAGGTGCCTGGCCAGACTGGGTGAGGGGCTCATGGCTGTTTGCAGGCTGGCCACAGCCCCTTCAGGGTGGGGGTCCCCACTGGGGTGCATGGCCAGTCTGGATGAGTGGCTGAGGGCTGTTTTCAAGCTGGCCATACCCCCTTCAGGGTTGGGGGTCCTGCTGGCGTGCCTGGCCTGTCTGGGTGAGGGGATGATGGCTGTTTTCAGGTTGGCCAAGGCCCCCAACAGGGACCCTCACCCCATGAGGGTGTGGCCAGCCTGGCTGAGGGGCTGATGGCTGTTTGCAAGCTGGCCATGGCCCCCAGCCACCCAATCTCCCAGTGGAGACTGGCTAGAAGCAGGTATCTGGGATTTATTTATCTTCTATAATTGAAACTTTGTTGCCTTGAGCCAAGGCCACAGCCAGCCAGGACAGGTGGGAAGCTTGGCTTCCTCCATCGCTGGGGCAACCAAGCCTCCTGTTTGCTACAGCTCCACGGCTGCTGGCCGCCAATTTGGTTGGGTTAATTTGCATATAGGCACTTTCATTGGCTGATTGTTGTGGCTTTGGGTGTGGTAGAAGTCTGGTCAATTTGCATGTTTCTCTTTTATTAGATTTTATATGTCCTTAGTGTATAGTGTGTGTGTGTATATGTGTGTGTGTGTGTGTGTGTGTGTGTGTGTGTGTTTAAATAATCACATATTAAATAAACTAGAGGTCTGGTGCACAAAATTCACACACGGGTAGGGTACCTAAGCCTGGCTGTTGATTAGGGCCAATTGGGGCCTTCCGGTTGCCAGGTTAGGACTTCCTTCTGGCTGCCAGCTGGGGCCTCTTTTTCCTGGTTGATGGCTGCTAGCCAGGGCTTTCTTTTGTTCTGTGCAGCTTCCTGGTGATCAGCGCACATCATAGCAAGCCATTGATCTCCCATTTGAACTCTTGTGGGGACAATTTACATATTAGGCATATATACACACACACACACACACACACACACACACACACACACTAGAGGTCTGGCACATGAAATTCATGCATGGGTATGGTCACTAGGCGTGAGATCAGGGCCATCTTCCTGGGCTGCCAGCAGCTGGTCCCGCCCCTCACCGTGCCACCCACCCCCAGTTCCCTATTTGCCATCAGGCAATCGGAGCCTGCCAGCTGGGGGCAAGGGACCAAGATGTTGACCAGCAGGCCTTGATCAGATGGTCAGGGTCTGGGGGCTGGGGGCAGCTCCTGTGTTGAGCATCTGCCCCCTGGTGGTCAGTGCACATCATAGTGGCTAGTCGTTCCGCCGTTTGGTCTATTTGCATATTACCCTTTTATTATACAGGATATGCATAGCCCATGGACATGGGCAATAGAGTAGTGAAGACCTGAGGGTGGGTGGGCAGGGGCTAGGGGATGGGAAGCAATGTGGGGAAATGGGAGATATCTGTAATACTATCAACAATAAAAATATATTTAAAAAAATACTCATCACATTTCTAATCACATGTTTAATGTATCTTTCCCATTATTCCAGCTTCAAAAAGGTAGAAACACAATGTTGTTTCTTTATGTGTTCCTAGCACCAAGGACAGTGCCTCATGAATAATAATTATTTGTTGAAAGAGAATGAATGAATAAGGACGACTTCCTTTTTCTGGGTAACTCTTATTCACCTATCAAGGACCAAGGCCAGATGTTGTATTCTCCAGGTTGGGTTACAGTCAAATCTGATACATCTTTGGATCCCTAGGGCCTACTTTGGAACTTGGTACACGATTCATATACCATATATATTTGTCAAATAATAATAAACTCTTGGCCAGGAGTTGATAATTGTTGAAACTGAGAGAGGGGTATATGAGTAGGGTTCATTACGCTGTTCTTTCTTCTTTCATCTATATTTTTAAATTTTCCATAATAAAAAGTGAAAACATTTATGTTCACCTAAAGTCAAGAGAAAGTGTAATCAAAGATGATCTTGAGGTTTCTGGCTGAAGCAAACCAGTAGATGGTGGTGCAGTTCACTGGGTGGATAAAGTGTAGCTGCATCCAGACTTGAATGCGCATGTGCATGGGCTAGCTTAGAGAGGGTTCTATTTTACCCCAGTGAAAGTTCTTCGAAGGTCAATAACAGGGATGAAAGAATAAATTTTTATTTCAACACCTTTAGTTTTAATTACTTGAGGGCATCTCCAGTCAGCTGTGCAATAGTTAGCAGCTACAATAAATTAAAATCTCTGCCTTAAACAATGAGCTATGAGAGGGTTTCTGGATGGTAACCTTCCCCCTCATGATCCTTGATGGCCTGTGGGGCACTGATCCGACTGACCACTGGCAACTGCCCCGCTATCTAGGGCGTCTGCAGTAAATCCTGTGCCCCACCAATGCTTCCTTCACACTTCTCATCCACACCCTCCCCTTCTTCTTTACCGCTGTTTTATTTCTACTGGGGAGCGATTGATTGACATCGGCGTGGCCTCGGTGGGTGTCACAGCTTTATGCTCAGCAGCAGGTAGGGTGTCAAGAAAATTCTGGTTCCCTTTTGACTTCACCACCTTCTGACTGAAAGTTGCTTGACCTTTTTGAATCTCAAATGCAGCCTCTGAAAAATAAGGATAACAATCATGGTGACTTCACAGTACTGACATGAGGATGAACGCAGGCAAAGGGTTCAACACAGAGCCTGGCACAGTGTGAGCAGTTGAGAAACAGGAGCTGTTATTATCGCCAGCGCTGCGACCTCGGTGGCTCTCCACCTGGACATTGGGAGAGCTGCTGAAGGACCAGAGCAGGCTGCCCTCCGCCAAGGCCCCTGGCTCCCAGGCAGTGAGTGCGCAGCCCTGTGGGGGTGCGGGGAGGGTCCCGTGGGCAGGCAGGAAGCACTCGGGCCAAGGTGGAGGGTGGTGCTGGGCTGGGCAGAGTAGGCAGAGGTGGGGGCTACGCTGTGGGACCCAGGAACCCTTGCAGGGTTGGCTGTTGGCGCAAGGGTGGGGCCGTGGGCTCCCCAAGGCCGGAGGGTCCCACTCGCAGCCCGGCTGCCTCGGCCCCTGCCACCTCAGCTTCATCTAGAACAGGGGTTCTCAACCTGTGGGTCGCGACCCCTTTGGCAGTGAAACGACCCTTTCACAGGGGTCGCCTAAGACCATCCTGCATATCAGATATTTACATTACGATTCATAACAGTAGCAACATTACAGTTATGAAGTAGCAACGAAAATAATTTTATGGTTGGGTCACAACATGAGGAACTGTATTTAAAGGGCCAGAAGGTTGAGAACCACTGCTCTAGAAGGACGTCCGGAGGGTCATTCGGCTGTCTAGTCTAATTACCATATTACCCTTTTATTATTATACACTAGAGGCCCGATCCATGAAATTCGTGCAAGAGTAGGCCTTCCATCCCCTGACCACCGGCACCAGCTTCCCTCTGGCACCCGGGATCTAGGCTTCCCTTGCAGCCCTGGCTTCATCTGGAAGGTCCTCTGGAAGGATGTTCAGTCTAATTAGCATATTACACTTTTATAGCTAGATGTCTCTGAGAGTTTTAAAAGGAATAGAAGGATGGATTATTTAAGTTGTATTGTTATTTATTTATTTTTTAAATATATTTTTATTGATTTTAGAGAAGGGAGAGGGAAAGAGAGAAACATCAATGATGAGAGAGAATCATTGATTGGCTGCCTCCTACATGCCTCCTATTGGGGATCGAGCCCAAACCTGGGCCTGTGCCCTTGACAGGAATTGAACCTGAGACCCTTCAGTCCACAAGTTAGTGCTCTATCCACTGAGCCAAACTGGCTTGAGCCAAGTTGTATTTTTATATTCTTTACAACACTACTCCTCTCCCCTTTAATCACTATGGGATTATGCCTAATTTAAGTTTTTCCCAAGCCCTCATGTTTGGATTATGTGCTTCTAGAACACCCTGCCTTAATAATTTAATATTTCTATACATTAGTTTATTTCCCTCCCTATACTATTAGATTCTTAAGATAGGGCCTGTGTCTTCTTCTTGAACCTAGGACAGTGATTCCCATGGGAGGGAAAACAAAAACAGCTATTATTTATTGAATACCATGATCAACCTTGGATGGTGAAACAAATAGTCTAATAGCTACATCCCTTAATGTATATTAAAGTCATAACTTGATAGCACAGTAATAAAACTATGGCATTTGAGTAGTTTCCAAATATTATGATAATATTATTGGAGCACAGAAAACACACCTGTTCTCCATCCTGGAACAACACTTGTAGGGCCAACTTAAACTATAATTAAATGTAGAAGAAATCTTTGACATTGCACCTTCACATGTCCTTCTACCCCTTTGCTGAGATATTTTTAAATAGGTGTGACATTTTAAGGGACTCTTTCTCAACATTTTAACCAGATTATTTTGAACTTAAACTTCCCAATCATAAGGACTGCACAATAGGAAAAATGGGTGTTATGCTCTCTTGACTTAGATCATCCCTTTTCCAGTTGCACAGACAATTTATGAGTCTATTCTTCTTAAGACATCACCTTCCTTCTGTTAAAGGCCATTCACTTTGGTTGTGTAAAGCAGTGCCCTTAAGTTCCCAGCGCTCTGTCTGTGACTCTAGAGTTGCACCTATTGTGATTCCCCCCATACTCATTTGTATTAGTATCCTCTGGAAGCTGTGACAAATTGCCATATTTTTTTTCTCTTAAAATAACATAGATTTATTCTTCCATTATTCTGGAGGTCACAAGTCCAAAATCAGTGTTGCTGGCTAAAGTCAAGTTCTTGGCAGAGCAGGCTCCTTCCTGTAATCTCTGGAGGATAATGTTTGGGTTGTATTTTCTATCTTCTGGAGGACACTCCATTGCTTGGCTCTCACCCCTTCTTCCCATCACTCCAGTCTCATGATCTTCCCATTTGATAGTTTGCTTCCTCTTTTGCTATCCCTGCTCTCTTTCACAAGGGCCCACCTAAAGATAATGCAGGATGATCTCACCAACTTAAGATCTTTACCTAAGTCACAGTTATTTTTGCTGTATTAGATATACTCACAGATTATATGGATTAGGAAGGGGTACCTCTAAAGTAGTGGTTCTCAACCTTCCTAATGCTGCGGGCCTTTAATATAGTTCCTCATGTTGTGGTGACCCCCTAACCATAAAATTATTTTCGTTGCTACTTCATAACTGTAATTTTGCTACTGTTATGAATCGTAATATAAACATCTGATATCCAGGATGTATTTTCATTGTTACAAATTGAACATAATGAAAGCATAGTGATTAATCACAAAAACAATATGTAATTATATATGTGTTTTCCAATGGTCTTAGGTGACCCCTGTGAAAGGGTCGTTCGACCCCCAAAGGGGTCGCGACACACAGGTTGAGAACCGCTGCTCTAAAGGAACATTATTCAGCTTACAACACCATTGCATCAAAAACAAAATATTTCCCATCAAAACTAAGCACAGAGCATCGGCCCTATTATGGATTCTCTATAACAGCAACTACTGCTTTGGGAACACAGACCTGCCCCTTAGGGTCTCCTCAGTTATTTGGTCACACTGCATGACTTAAGTAGCATTAAGGGAGTTCAGTAAACTATTTTACTGTAATGTCAGAAGTATAGTGTAATACCTTCAACCAAATGGCCAAATGAAAGGAGCTAAGATACTGACTAGTCCCAGGCATAACCTATCTGGCTGCCTGAGCCTTGTTCCTCTTATTTTAGCTCTTTGCCAATTCTACCCATGCTCAAAGCAAGAGTTCATTTCTTGCAGCCCCAAATGTATGTTTAAAGAAAGGCTTTTTCTTTCTATGATGTCCAAACACTGACATGGTTTCACCAACTTGGAAAAAAAACCCTTGAATTAATAAAATTTAATTAAATTCTTCTAAGTGTAGGAAACAATTTCAATGGACAGGAGTTTTCTTACAATCATTTTTTGCCAAGCACAGTGCAGTGTTTTTTAAATCTACACTTCCAGCCTCAGTCTCATAGCCAACTCTCTCTCCCGAGAAGCGTCTTTCCCACTTCAAGTTCTCTTGCAATTACAACACTACCATCCCGGCTAGAAATTTTAAGGCAAAAGCCCCTTTCCTTTATTGCAGTTTTCTTTCACAGATTATTGCTGGACAAGGCGGGGATTCTCGTTTTATTAAATACACATGATAAGCATCTGTCTGCAAAGGATTTATCCAGCCAACCATCAATTCATTCAATAATAACAGGTATCACTTATTGAAATGATGGGCGCTGAGTTAAGCACTACATTCACATTATCTGATTTAACAGACATCTATCAAGAAATAATGTTGTGAATGGTGTAATAATAGGTTTGTTTACTGGCTGTAGGGAACAATGACTTGCAATCTTGTATGAGAACTGTATCATAACACAATTTTAAGTAACACTTCAACCAAAATGTATGAATGCACACACACACACACACACATACACAAAACAGATTACATTTGAGGAACTAGAAAGATATTTATGAATAGAGCAACAATGTCCAGAGAAGAAAGGAATGGACATTGATGGAACAGGGAGACTTTTAAAAACCGCGCACATACAAGCAAAGAGAGGATTGATCATAACACCTACTGATGTGAATTTAAACAGGCTGCTTAGTGTTGAGAGCCAGAAAATATGGTAAGATATTTGCAAATAGCCAGTGATGTGATAAGGGATTACTTCCACTTCCTCTGTGTGTCTGTACCTGGTTCATCTGAAGATAAATTTCCAATCGCAAGGTAATGCTCTCACGACCTAGATCATCGGGTATCTCCAAGCATCTCCTAAAATCCAGCCTATCCTTCAAAGACCTTTAAAAAATTCTTGATTTTTTTCCAGCTTGGTTTTTCCTGTTTAGAATATTGATGGCAATTTGTAAACACCACTCTTATAAAACCTTCTGCTTGGTTATAGCTCTTTCTCTCCATATTTATCTGCCTTACAAAACTCTATAACATCCTGAAGGGTACTATGTATTTTATTATCTTTTCCACATCTAGAGTCCAGAATATGCCCTTGTTTATTAAAAAAAAGAACAAATTAAAAACATTTATTGCTAGGAATCAAAGAAGTAGGGGACAATGAAGAAAAAATGTTTTAAGGTACAGGTTGGACTTAATAGGAAAGGACATATCCATGTCCTGGCAAAGTATACTTTGATCTCTTCCCCTTTCTGTTCATTGAAAGTGCAGGCTACATATTCCTGTCCATAATTTAGTCTTGGGATTAGTTTAGAAGACTTGATTTCCTTCATATGTTCAAAAGGCCACTGAACCAGTGACCTGCTGTTTACAAAAATGAAAAAAACAAAGTGTGCTCTGTAGCAAAAGCTGTCAATATGAATGCATCATTTTCCCTGGGCCCTGACTGTCTGATTCCAGAGGTTGAGCGTTGAGAAACAGCAAGACATCTACTGCATTATTCTTCCACTAAATCAAAATTGAGACAATACCTGCTTTTCATATTTGGATGGTGTTTGGACTGAATCAGATCTATTCAGTGTGTTGTCCTGCACATTTAAAAAGTCAATGGAACATTTTTCTTTTTTTTTTTTTTTTTTTTTTTTTAATTTTTTTATTGCTTAAAGTATTACAAAGGGTATTACATATGTGTCCATTTTATCCCCCCGCCCTAGCCAGTCCCCCAGCCTCCCCTATCCCCCAGTGTCTTATGTCCATTGGTTATGCTTATACGCATGCATACAAGTCCTTTAGTTGATCTCTTACCCCCCTACCTCCTGCCCCCCAACCCTCCCCGGCCTTCCCACTGCAGTTTGACAATCTGTTTGAGGCAGCTCTGCCTCTGAATCTATTATTGTTCAAAAGTTTATAATGGTCTCTATTATCCATGAATGAGTGAGATCATGTGGTATTTTTCCTTCATTGACTGGCTTATTTCACTTAGCATAATGCTCTCCAGTTCCATCCATGACGTTGCAAATGGTAAGAGTTCCTTCCTTTTTAGAACAGCATAGTATTCCATCGTGTAGATGTACCACAGTTTTCTAATCCATTCATCTACTGATGGGCACTTAGGCTGTTTCCAAATCTTAGCTATGGTGAATTGTGCTGCTATGAACATAGGGGTGCATATATCTTTTCTGATTGGTGTTTCTGGTTTCTTGGGATATATTCCTAGAAGTGGGATCACAGGGTCAAATGGGAGTTCCATTTTCAGTTTTTTAAGGAAACTCCATACTGTCTTCCATAGTGGCTGCACCAGTCTGCATTCCCACCAGCAGTGCACAAGTGTTCCTTTTTCTCCACATCCTCTCCAGCACTTGTCGTTTGCTGATTTGTTGATGATAGCCAGTCTGACAGGTGTGAGATGGTACCTCATTGTTGTTTTGATTTGCATCTCTCGGATGATTAGTGACTTTGAGCATGTTTTCATATGTCTCTTGGCTTTCTGAATGTCCTCTTTTGAAAGGTGTCTATTTAGGTCCTTTGCCCATTTTTTGATTGGATTGTTTATCTTCCTTTTGTTAAGTTGTATGAGTTCCCTATAGATTTTGGAGATTAGGCCCTTATCAGATATGACATTGGCAAATATGTTTTCCCACACAGTGGGTTTTCTCGTTGTTTTGTTGATGGTTTCTTTTGCTGTGCAGAAGCTTTTTATTTTGATGTAGTCCCATTTGTTCATTTTCTCTTTAGTTTCAAGTGCCCTAGGAGCTGTATCAGTGAAGAAATTGCTTCGGCATATGTCTGAGATTTTGTTGCCTTTGGATTCTTCTAGAATTTTTATGGTTTCCTGTCGTACATTTAAGTCCTTTATCCATTTTGAGTTTATTTTTGTGTATGGTGTAAGTTGGTGGTCTAGTTTCATATTCTTGCATATATCTGTCCAATTTTCCCAACACCATTTATTGAAGAGACTATCTTGGCTACATTGTATGTTCTTGCCTCCTTTGTCAAATATTAATTGAGCATATTGGTTCGGGCCGATTTCTGGGCTCTCTATTCTATTCCATTGATCTATATGCCTATTCTTGTGCCAGTACCAGGCAGTTTTGAGAACAGTGGCTTTGTAATACAACTTGATATCTGGTATTGAGATCCCACCTACTTTGTTCTTTTTCAGGATTGCTGCAGCTATTCGGGGTCTTTTTTTATTCCAGATGAATTTTTGGAGAGTTCGTTCTAGATCTCTGAAGTATGCTGTTGGTATTTTAATGGGAAGTGCATTGAATTTATAGATTGCTTTGGGTAGTATGGACATTTTAATGATGTTGATTCTACCAATCCATGAACACGGTATGTTCTTCCATCTGTTTATGTCTTCCTCTATATCTTTTTTCAACGTCCTGTAGTTTTCTGAGTAGAGGTCTTTTACCTCTTTAGTTAAGATTATTCCTAGGTAGCTTAGTTTTTTTGGTGCGATGGTAAACGGGATTGTTTTTATAATCTCTCTTTCTGAAAGTTCACTATTGGTGTATAGAAATGCCTCAGATTTCTTGGGGTTAATTTTGTATCCTGCTACATTGCCAAATTCATGTATTAAGTCTAGTAGCTTTTTGATGGAGTCTCTAGGGTTTTGTATGTATAATATCATGTCGTCTGCAAATAAGGACAGTTTTACTTCCTCTTTTCCAATTTGGATGCCTTTTATTTCTTCTTCTTGCCGAATTGCAATGGCTAACACTTCCAGTACTATGTTGAACAGGAGTGGTGAGAGGGGGCATCCCTGTCTTGTTCCTGTTCTTAGGGGAAATGGTGTAAGTTTTTGTCCATTGAGAATGATGTTGGCTGTGGGCCTGTCATATATGGCTTTTATTATGTTGAGGTATGATCCTCCTACTCCCACCTTGCTGAGAGTTTTTATCAAAAATGGGTGTTGAATTTTGTCAAATGCTTTTTCTGCATCAATTGATATGACCATGTGGTTTTTTTCTTTCAATTTGTTTATGTGATGTATCACGTTTATTGATTTGCGGATATTGTACCATCCTTGCATCCCTGGGATAAATCCTACTTGGTCATGGTGTATGATCTTTCTGATGTACTGCTGGATCCGATTTGCTAAGATTTTGTTGAGGATTTTGGCATCTATGTTCATGAGGGATATTGGCCTGTAATTCTCTTTCATTGTGTTGTCTTTACCTGGTTTTGGTATTAGGGTGATGCTGGCTTCATAGAATGAGCTTGGAAGTGTTCCTTCCTCTTGAATTTTTTGTAGTAGTCTGAGGAGGATAGGTTTTAGTTCTTCCTTGAATGTTTGGTAAAACTCCCCTGTGAAGCCGTCTGGTCCTGGGCTTTTGTTTGCTGGAAGCTTTTTGATGACTGCTTCAATTTCTTCCATAGTTATTGGCCTGTTGAGATTTTTAGATTCTTCCTGATTGAGTTTTGGAATGTTGTATTTTTCTAGGAATTTGTCCATTTCCTCCAGGTTGTCTAGTTTGTTGGAGTAGAGCTGTCCATAGTATTTTTTAACAATCATTTGTATTTCTGTGGGGTCTGTTGTTATTTCACCTCTTTCATTTCTGATTTTGTTTATTTGGGTCCTCTCTCTTTGCTTCTTGGTGAGTCTGGCTAGAGGTTTGTCAATCTTGTTTATCCTTTCGAAGAACCAGCTCTTGGTTTCATTGATTTTCTGTATTATTTTTTTGGTCTCTATGTTATTTATTTCTGCTCTAATCTTTATTATCTCCTTCCTTCTGCTCACTCTGGGGTTTTCTTGTTGCTCTCTTTCTAATTCTTTGAGTTGTAGAGTTAGCTGATTTACTACCATTTTTTCTTGTTTTTTGAGATAGGCCTGTAGAGCTATAAACTTCCCTCTCAGGACTGCTTTCATTGTGTCCCATAGGTTTTGGATTGTTGTGTTTTCATTGTCATTAGTTTCCAGGATGTTTTGAATTTCTTCTTTGATTTCATTGGTAACCCAATCAATATTTAATAGCATGCTATTCAGCTTCCAGGTGTTTGAGTATTTTGGGTTGTTTTTATTGCAGTTTATTTCTAATATTATGCCATCGTGGTCTGCGAAGACGCTTTTTATGATTTCAATCTTCTTGAATTTGGGGATACTTTGCTTGTGACCCAATATATGGTCTATTTTTGAATATGTGTCATGAGCACTTGAGTAGAATGTATATTCCGTGGCACTGGGGTGAAGTGTTCTGAAGATGTCTATTAAGTCCATCTGATCTAGTGAGTCATTTAGTATTGCTGTATCTTTGCTGATTGTTTGTCTAGAGGACTTATCCAGTGATGACAGTGGTGTATTAAAGTCCCCTACTATGATTGTATTGTTGTCGATCTCTCCTTTGATATCTTCCAGAAGATTTTTTATGTATTTGGGTGCTCCTGCATTGGGTGCATATATGTTTATCAGGGTTATATCTTCTTGTTGTATTGATCCTTTTAGTATTATGAAGTGGCCTTCCGTATCTCTTGTTATGGCCTTCACTTTGAGGTCTATTTTGTCCGATATAAGTATTGCTACCCCAGCTTTCTTTTCTTTTCCATTAGCCTGAAAGATAGTTTTCCATCCCTTCACTTTCAGTCTGTGTGAGTCCTTTCTAATGAGGTGGGTCTCTTGTAGACAGCAAATGTATGGGTCATGATTTTTTATCCATTCAGCCACTCGATATCTTTTGGTTGGAGCATTTAGCCCGTTTACATTTAAAGTTATTATTGAAAGGTACTTGTTTGTAGCCATTTCTTTTTTTGTGTGTGTGGCTGTTTTCTTTCTGGGATTTTTATTTCTTCTTTTTACACCAGTCCCTTTAGCATTTCTTGCATTGCTGGCTTGGTGGTGATAAACTCCCTTAGCCTTTTTTTGTCTGTGAAGCTTCTTATTTCCCCTTCAATTTTGAATGATAGCCTTGCTGGATAGAGTATTCTTGGATTCAGTCCTTTGCTTTGCATCACTTTGTAAATTTCCGTCCATTCTTTTCTGGCCTGATGTGTTTCTGTTGAGAAATCATTTGATAATCTAATGGGAGATCCCTTGTATGTAACTTTCCGTCTCTCTCTTGCAGCCTGTAAGATTCTCTCTTTGTCCTGAACATTTGCCATGGTAATTATGATGTGTCTTGGTGTGGGTCTTTTCGGGTTCACCTTGCTTGGGACTCTCTGGGCTTGTGTGACTTTTTTCTTCCCCACCTCAGGGAAGTTTTCTGATATTATTTCTTCCAATAGGTTTTCTAATCCTTGTTCCTCTTTCTGTTGTTCTGGCACCCCTATTATTCGTATGTTGTTTCGTTTCATGTTGTCCCAAAGCTCCCTTAGGCTCTCCTCCTGTCTTTTAATTTTTTTCTCCAACTGAAGTACAGTTTGGGTGTGTTTTGCTTCCCTGTCTTCTAATTCACTAATTCGGTCTTCCGCTTCTCCTAGTCTACTGTTGATACTTTCAATGGTGTTCTTTATTGCAGCTATATCGCACTTCATTTCTTCTTGGGTCTTAGTTAAGTTGTCGATTTTTTCATCTGTTTCTTCTTGCTTCTTGGATAAGTTGTCGATTTTTTCCTCCATCCGGTGTATGCACTCTAGGACCCTTATTCTGAATTCTTTTTCTGTCATGTTGTATGCCTCTGTATCACTTAGCTGCTTTTCTGGTGAGTCCTCCTTTTCTTTCCTTTGGGGATTTCTTTGTCTACCCATGTTTGATCTCACTGACGTATATAGATATTGAGTCGTTCAGTGGCTGCTCCCTAGGTGGCAGTGGCTCCTCGGGCTGTGGTTGCTCCTTGGGCGGTTGTGGTAGCAGCTGCTCCTCTGTTGTTAGCGGGTCTTCTGATGGGTGCTGTTCACAGCTGTTGTGGCTCTTCTGGCTGGTGGAGGGAGGCTTCACCCACAGCAGCTGTTCCTCAGACAGAGCGTGTGGAGATCAGGAGGCCGCTGTTGCTTGGATCTGCTGCGTTGATTTAAAGGCACAAAATACAACACAACAAGGCACAACGTACCAGGCACTGAACACAAATGAATTACGGTATTAATAACCCCAAATAAAGATGGCCACCCAAGCTAAGAGAGTTGGGGGGTAAGGAAGAAAGAAGAGAAAAAGATAGAGAGAAAAACAGAAAAAAGAGAAAAAAAAAGAAGAAGAAAAAGAAAAAAAAAGAAAAATAGAATGAAGTAGAAGAGGGGAGGAGACTATTCATATGAGGAGAAAACTCCGATAGAACCGCCACTAATCCCAACAAATTCCAGCAACGGATCTCTGGAGTGAATACAAACTACAAACAGCCAATAATATCAAGTGAGGCAAGGGAAAGCAGAAGCACAAAAATAACTGGCCGGGGGTGGGGTGGGGAGGGGGAATGGGAGACAGAAAAAGAAAAAGCAAAAGCAGAACAACCTCACATACAATCCTTAAAGAAAAGAAAAGAAAAAAAAAACAACACAATATACTCAACAATCGAGCAAGCAACAACAGAACAATAGAGAAAAGGAGAGAATAAAAAATTTGGATAGTGAAGAAAGATAAGGGAGAGGTGGATAAGGATTTAGAGCAGGTGATTGGAAAAGGGATATATAAGTAGGGTGAAATTTAGACAGGGCGTATGAAGAATAGGAAAAATCTAAAGCAGGAATAGGGTAAGAGAAACAGGACAGCAAAAGGGGAAAAGTGGGGAAGAGAGTTTTAGCACAGCAGCACAATTGAGGTAGAGGAAAATGATGCTAAAGGAACGATGAAAATAGAATGGAGAACCTTAGTCCCAAAATAAAATAAAGAGAAAATAAAATGACACTTTAAAAAAAAAGATGGTAAAATGGCAGCAGTAATAATACTGGTTAAAAATAAAAATGTAGTAATTAAAAGGGTAATATCAGGTGATGAAAAAAGAAAATAAATGGTTTCTTAGTTAAAAGGTGAAACAATAATTAAAAAAAAAATTAAAAAAAAATGGGCTGTAATGAAGGTGCTTCAGATCTTATGCTCCTCTTTTTGGCACACCAGGTATTCAGGAGAATGTTGAATTTTCCTCTGATACACTGTTCCTCCGTGTTGTAAGCCACAGTCCTGATTTTAAGGCAGGCTACATTGGTTTCCCAGACAGCCCTTATCTGTGTTTACAGAAGAGTCAGTTCATGGCTCTGCCTCTGGGTGGCAGTGCGTCGGGATTGACCTCCGAGGGTATAGGACCTCTCTGACCAGGTGTTCTCTATTGTACCGGAAGCTGGTTTGGGAATGTCCTCCGCCCAGAGCTGGTTTTCCAGTAGTCACTCCCCGCTCTGTTTCCCAGGCTCCCCCAAAACAGCCTTCCCTTACAAGCTCTGTGACTGACCCCAACTGGGTAGTCCCTTGCACTGGGTTCAACAATCAAACGCACAGATTTAAGAGCCTGGGAAGTTGTGCGAACTCGCAACGCTTCACCTTCCAAATCTGCGCGAAGTCTCTGCGCGCACTCTGGCTCCTGGCACCGAGTAGCCGGCAAACTGGCGTAATCTGAGGCTGCCCGTTTGTGTCCCGTCCAACTGTGGGCTTATTTATAGCGTTCCCTTCTGCCAGCAGCCCTGGGGGTGCCCTTCCACACTCGTGGGTCACGCTGGCTCCAACGGCCGCGGTCTTTGTGGGGCGCAGAGCCCCCACCCCCCTGCGCGCGTTCCACTCTCCAACCTAAACTGCAAACCACACCTTTGGGGAAAGTCTAACCTTTCTGTGGGGAGAAGCCGAGTTCCTCTGAGTTCACGTAGTCGCGCTGCTTGAGAGCCGTTGTTGCCGGGTTAGTAGCTGGTCTCTGGATGCCGGCGACAGTCACCCAAGATGGCACGGTCTCCGCGGCTGTGCCGGCGCACCTGGAGAGGTTTCAGCCTCAGCCTCTAACCGTTCCCTTTATCTAGGATTTCTCTGTCTTTCCTGGCTGCAGACTGTCTCAGCTGAATCTCCTCTGCTTATTCGGGCTGTATGCTACCCGTTTCAGCTGCCCGCCCTTATCTGCTCCGGGACAAGGCACCGACACGTCTGTCTAAACCTCCGCCATTTTCTCTCCTCCAATGGAACATTTTTCTTACAGACGAATTGTTAGCTCTACTGCTGACTGCATAGAAAGTAAGTGTTCTTTGAAGATTGTCAACTGCCATTCAGACCTTGCATTCTGCAACCCATGTATAGTGACTCCATTGCTTCTCTCCCTCCAAACTGGCCCCCAGCCTGGCTCTTTGCTGTTGCCCCAGTCCCACCCATTCCAAAGCCAGTAACCAGAGTGGTCATTTAAAAATATAAAGCCATTGGGTCCCTTCCCCGCCTGCATCTTCTCTTAGCCATGATCTACAAGGTCCACATCTACTCTCCAACCTCATTACCAACACACTTGCCTTGCCCTGCAATGCTTCAACTGTGCACACGGACCCCTCTCATGGCCTTGGTGCTTTGTTCTTTCTCAGTTCTAATCTCAGATGGCACACTATTGGAATTCTCTACCCAATCAATTCCGTCTCATCGCTATCCCATCCCTAAGATCTCCCTGTGTTTGCAATGACTCCCTTCTTTTCTACCTTGCACTTGTCATGAATTGATGATTGATGTTTGATTGATACTTTCCTGTCTCTCCCTACTGGAATTTATGTGGAATCACACTTGTCAGATTTATTCAATAAATGTTGAGTGCTGTGTAAATAAATAATTCATGTTGTCTCTATGTTCATGCATTTGGTGTTTACATTTTTTGGATCAGTTTTTTACTATTTAATGTTATTCATGCTGCCAAAACCATAAAGAATTGGAATTTGACTTCTGTAAACTTTGTTGAAAAACTTTTGCCTTGTGAGAGGCTGCCAGGGTAGAGTGAATAAGTATTCCTTTTCCAGACTCAGGTGGTTTGTGAACTAAATCCAGTTTAATCATTGACTAATTGTGTAATTTGGAATGAATCCTTTAATCTACTTGTATGTGATTGCATTGATCAAAAATTATAATTTAAAAATAACACTATCTTAGGAGAATCCTATGAGAAAGAAATGCCTTATAGCATAAAACCACATCAAATGAGACCTGGACCATTGTTAAGTGTCCCATTAATATTAGTTATTCTTAGAAATATAACATATTTAAAGAATATATATTTAAGCTCTTAGTGAATACTAGTTTTATATAGCTGATAATGTCTCTTTAAAATATGAGCTATTTAAATTGTAAAAAGGTTAACAAAATATTTTATTCCAGATTATACTTATTTTTCAAGTAAAAAAAAAATCTAGGCTTTATTGATGTTTATACAAAGATTAGTGGTTTTTTTTTTTAAAAAGGTAGGTCTTTGAAGTTAATGAAATCATACAACTTTATTAAAATAATAAAATACTTGAGTTGATGACTCTACCTAATGACTCCTGTCTGCTTATTTATTAAATAAAGGCACCCATGGGGACCCAGATATGTTGATACTTGGCTTTACATGGAAGTAATATGGAAATGCCAATTAGAATCCAACAAAATCACACATCGCTTCAACTTCAGCTGGGCCACAGCTGGAATTGAATCTATAAGTCATAATTAGTACAAATATATATCCAAATCTCTGTTGTTTCTCCCTTTACAGGAAAAAGAAACATGAAAAATGTAGAGAGAAAAATATCCTTCCCTAAGGGAAGTCAAATTGTACCAATTTCCTTAAGGAAACTAAGCTGATTTTATAATAAGATAAAAGGAATACATTATATGCCTAGCAATGTTGCTAAAAGTAAAGCACAAACATGATGCACCTAACTTTTTAAGAGATCTTATTCTGCTTTTTCATGCAACTACTGTTATTTGGTGAGATTTATGTTTTGGAACTAAAATATCCTATAATTTTTAATAAGAAGAAACCCTAGCCACCAGACCACCAAGAAGTCACTGTAATAAGAATTAATGAACAATTATTTACCTTGTGCATATTTCCTATTGAAGTCTCCTTGGAACCTATCAATTATTATTATTTAATTTAAGTGATACTCATACCCCTTCATTTTAAACAGAGGATTCAGAATGGTGTTTGAATAATTTTATGCCCTACAAATGGAAGCATGATATATTTTTTTCTTGACTTAAGGTGGAAAATGAGGAAATGAAAGTATTATAGACCTAAGTTACTGACTACTTCTCTATCCATTCTTCTTGAAATAGAGTAGAGCTGGTAACTATTTAAATATGAATATGAAGAGAGAATTTAAGTGTAGAAAATTACCATAAGTGTTTATCAAGAGCACTCTTTTAACCTGTAAATCCAATTTGAGGAAGCAGAGCTGACTTGATAAATATATTTTAATATCTAAGAGCATTATCTTAATTTAATACTATGATATTTTAATACTACATATATATATATATATATATATATATATATATATATATATATATGAAAATACTAGATATTGGAAGACAGAATTTCTTGAACAACAGTCATTTGACAATCATCCATGAAGAACATCTGACAATACATGACGAAAACTCAATTTCTCTTAGGTACTGACTTTGAGAAAGCTACTCCATAATGCAACTTTGTGGTAGATAAAGAGTGGACTCTAAGCAATGCTCTGTTCAAATAAGTCTCTGAATCTAATGGAGGAATGCCCTTGCTTCGATTTGACTCATTGGTCTCTAAATTTACTAACCTGATCTTTTTGGTACTGGTTATATTTATGCATTGTCTTATGCTTGATATCCTTAAAATCTATTTCTACACTGGTTCAACAACTGGTTGATTGGAGAGCTTTCTTGTATATGATCACCATTGCTACATCTTGCCACTAAGCCTTAGCTTTGCTATTTTGTGACTTGAGGAGGCTATTAGCTACACCAGTGTTCTTTCCACAGAAACAGGCACCTTTTGGGGGTGAAGGTAGAACTTCAGTCACAAGACTTGGTGAGCAAAGATTGGATTTCGGCCCTGCTAGCTCTACAGATCAAGAGCCCTTGGGCATCCAGACACAGCAGCCCTGTGTAATTTGTACCTAATATTTGGGTAGACATAATCATAGTCTATGTATTCACAACCTGCATTTTTTATGAAACTGCTTTAATCAACTGAAATAATCACTTAAGTATCACCCAAAATAATACCAAACCACCCTGCTTAAAGTGAATGTTTTAGAAAGTAACATTATAGAATCCATATTATAGAATTTCCCCCACAAAACGGACATCTTTTGCACTTTTTTACTTACACTACCCTTATCATGTTTTGTCAGGATGAATTTTAGTAAAACTGTGAATGAAGGCTTTATAAATCTCAAGATTGCTCTGTATGTGCACCTTTCATTAACACCAATTTACACTTAAAGCAAAAGACAGAAAATACATTACAGCGCTGTGTCTAATGGTTAGTTGGATGGGCTTCAGATTTAGACAGCCTCAGTAAAAATCCTGACTCTGTGTTGTCTCCAGCCAATGAGCCTCTCTAAGTCTCAATTTATCCATTTGTATAAAGAGAAGGTTGCATAGTCTGAAGTCTTACTCAAAAGAAGTGAGAAGGTTTATGCAACACACACAGGACAGTGCTTGACTCATGGTACTTATTCAATAATTTGAGATTATGTTATTGATTTAAGACTCAAGCAAAATTAAGCAACTAGTGGCCCAGTGCACACAATTTGTGTACATTAAAAGGGAATTAATTAGAGGAAATATTTTAATATTGCTATTTGCCCTTTCTCTATAATAGAAGTTTCAGAGATGAAAAAAATAAATAGTAAAATATATATGAAAGTCTTTCTCCTGTCAGAGTCTGGGGCACGCCAACGGGACCCAGACTCAAGTCCCTGCCCACCCGCATTCACCTCAAAATCGCATGAGACCCATACCTGGCTGGCCCCACCCCCATTGGGCAAGATCCAGACCTGGCCGGCCCCAGCCCCGTCAAGCCATGCTGGGTAGGGGGCGCAGCCTCAAGTCCCATGTCAAGCCCCGCCGGGTGGGGGGTGCAGCCTCAGGTCCCCCAGCACAACCTCAGGTCCCCCAGTTCAGTACCAGGGTGGGGACATGGCTTGAGGTCCCCCAGCCCAGCGCTGGGGTAGGGGCCGTGGCCTCAGGTCCCCTGGCCCGGGGTGGGAGGTGCAGCCTCAGGTCCCTGCTGATCGCTCGTTATGGCTTGTTACGGGAACCCCACCTCAGCGGTGGGCGCAGCCATCCTATGACAGTGTGATGGAGTGAGGGTCAATTTGCATACCACCTCTTTATTATATAGAATGTTATTTAAGTAGCGATAATTCATTTGCATCGTCAAATAAAATGGATAGCTTAAATAATATTAAAAAGGTACCTACATGTTTTATTAAAAAATAAGTGGAGGATATGAGACAATTGTCATAGGACATGAAATACTTTGTAGCTTTCTTTCCTCCTCCCTGGGAGCACTCTGTAATGCCAACCACTGCAACCAATGAAAATGTCAACTTCTAAAAACAGTGGAAAATCTATTAAGTTAGATTTCTCATCTTTCTAGACTGAACTTCCTCATTATACAGCAATCTTATTTTCACATGAATTTATTCATAAAATAGTGAGAAAAAAATGGAAATTTCTTTTGAATCAGTGTGAAGATTTATCTACTTAATGTCCTCTTTTATTTCGTGGTAGAAGATATTTAAGTGACAAAAGATCTCACAGTAAAATAGGAGTACTGGGTTTAAATGCATCCTTTTCTTTAAGCAGTTAATCCATACTGAGCTAACTCCTAACATTATATAGGGAAAAAGCAACAGGAAAGAGAGCAGGGGTCACTTTACCCCAATAATCTCAGATTTAAAAAAAACAACAACAATGGCAATTGGGGGGGGGGGGCATATGTAATACTTTAAAGAATTTTAAAAATGGCAAAAGAGCCTGGTATTTATTGTAGGTCAGGGAGTTGGTAAGTTGCATGCTTGAGTCATCCAGTGTTCCAGATGATTTCATTAAAACCAACTTCCTTTCCTATTTATCTAACTTCAGGTATTAATCTCTTCCTTTTCTGCTAACACTTTTACAAATATTTTTTTCTTTGAATATAGTTTTATGGTTTTCAAATACTGTTACACGCATTAAAAATATAAAGATGTGGCTCAGTGGTTGAGCATTGACCTATGAACCAGGCGGTCACTATTCAATTCCTGGTCAGGGCACATACCCTGGTTTCAAGCTCAATCCCTAGTGCTGGAGGCAGCCAATCACTGATTCTCTTTCATCATTGTTGTTTCTATGTCTCTTCCTCTCTGAAATCAATAAAGAATATATTTTTAAAAAATAGGAAAATGCCACTGGAATTGTATTTGCACAATGTTTTTACACCAAGAAATTCTACATAGATAATGCTGTATTAGATAAATTTTGATTTTAAAAATCTTCCTGAAATAAAGAAATAACATAAAATATTATGTAATACATAAAGCCAGTTTGTCTCTGTTTATGTTTTCTGACATGAAACCCCTATATATTATGAGTTTCTTCGAGGCTTCTCTCCTCTAAGGATATCAGTCTTGAATAAAAGGAAAAGGAAAATAAAATGTAACAATTTCATGCACAGCAATGTGATTTTATGTTTTAAATTTTACCAAATTAAATACTTAAGTGGATGTGACTGTTATTATATATTGTTTTGGAGTTAATAGTATTGTTTTCACCTGCAAACATTTTTAAGTTTCCTTAGGTGTGACATGATTTGATCTCACAGTAACTGGGTGACATATCCAAATACAAGTATGATAATTTTCAGTGTACATCAGAACTATTTACTGCTGACTCCTCACATCTTTAATGAGGTTTTAATTTATATTTGTGCCATCATCTTGATGCTTCAAACCAGTCTGCTTTTCATATCTGCTTTATTTGGATGGGCGCTTTCAAATGAGCCCTGCTACATTTTTCTACATTTTGTTATAAACGATACATGTGCCTGTCACAGCTCCTGGGACATGGACCCAGAACCAAGTGTGAATCATGCACGTATCTGACTCTCCGAGCTGGGAGACAGTCCAGGGTCCAGTGCACACTAGCTGGGTGAGCTGGGCTGTCTTTACCTCCTTCTGTACCCAACTCTGACCTGGAAGATATTGACATCAGGTAAGAGTAGTTATCACACTGATTAGTTTTGAAAAGCTATGATTCCATAAAAGTTATATGGTCACACAGCTAATATCTGACCAAGCTGAGGCCAGAGCCCAGGTCTCTAGATCTCTCCTTTTATTTCCTTTAACCTAACCATCTCTCATGAATAAAAGGACAAGGTAAAATAAAATGTAACAATTTCTTGTCATGTGACTCAGCACCAGCTAAATGATGACATGTAAAAAACTGGGGCATGGAAATGGGTTCCAACAGCGTTGAAAAGAGACACTTCATCCCATTCCTCTTCCAAAACTTCCATGGCCCTATCTATGAATTCAGATGGAAGTTATAGAGATGGGAGTTATAGGGTGGGTTGTATGGAAAATCAACATACAGTAAAAGTAATGGGCCTTGACTGTAACCGTAGCCAGGCTAGTCTGGCTCTCTTCCTCTTAGCCTTGCAGACTAACTTATTTATGTTTTTGTCTTGGCTATTAGAGAGTCTCTGGTCTTGCGGTCATCAGTCATCTATTTTTACTGAACTGTAGCTCTTAGATACAATCAGTTTCTGAAGCACTCCCATACTGTTAAAATTCACTCACCACACACATGAGCACAGTGCTTTAGTTTGCTCATATGAGAAAGGAGGATATCCCAGGTGTATTCATGCTTTGATCAACCTTGGTATCTCCAATTGCAAAATCTATAATAGAAATGTGATTAATTTTATCAGTAAATACTTCTCCATTGCCTTCTAGTCTGATTTTAAACCACTGACAAGTGTTTTGTTTGTCTTTTAATAGCTTCAATTAGGATCTAAATATTTGGTAAATTCCAGCAGTTCATAGTGTATTGGTTTAGTATAAACTCTGTACCCTTTTCAGGATCAAGAAATATAATTTGTTGTTTGTCCATACTGGCACGTTTTTGAGTAAATTCTACACTGTAAATCTTCTCCTATTTAAACTGCTTATGTAAGGTTGTGGAACACTGTACCTGAACTCTCCAATTGAGATGTCATGGCATTCCTCCTCTCATTCTTACCATTTTATATTTTAAAAATAATTCTGTAAGTTGATATAGATTCCTGGACATACCTTTCCAGGAGATATCAGAGCAAACAAAAGTAAATAATGTTTTTCATCCTTTAGATTTTTCCTGAAAGTAGGAAAAAGCTTGTTTTATGAATCAGTTTTAAAATAAGAAGAAAGAGCCCTAGCCAGTTTGGCTCAGTGGGTTGAGTGCTGGCCTGCAGACCGAATGGTCCTGAGTTCAATTCTGGTCAAGGGCACGTACCTCAGTTGTAGGCTCGGGCCCTGCTTGCAGGAGGCAACCAATCGATGTGTTTCTCTCACATCAATATTTCTCTCTGTCTTTCCCTCTCTGTTCCACTCCCTTTAAAAATCAATGGAATAATATCCTCAGGTGAGGATTTATAAATAAAAAATAAGAAAGAAAATAAACCAAATGGCAGTAAACAATTATATTTGAAAGGATTTCAGAGTTAAAAATACACAACTCTGTCTACTTTGTATAAGTCACAGGACTTTTGGGATGTGTAATCTAACTAAAATGTCCCTGAGGCAGGGGAGGCGTTTCCAGGTCTCGCTTTCTCATTCTGTCATAAATCTTTGCTTCCAAGTGTTAAAATTGTAGTCAGTATCCACATAAAAATTGTCAATTTAAAAATTCATCCATTATGATCTAGTTTGAATTAGATATTCAAACTAGAAAATGGTGACTATCCGCCCTCCACAACCACCTCAATGCAGAAAATGACACATTTGTCATTAAGAGGCCACTGAGTGAGGGGAATTAGGATTCTTAAGACAGAAGATAGAGGAGATGGTGTTGAATAGGTTATGAACAACATCCACTATCAGGCTTGACTGTCTTCTCTGATGAAGGTAGCCATCTTTCATCAGATGATCTAGATGGACAAAGCCATTATTTTCTTTCTTACCTTTGTTTCCCAGGGCCGACCCAGTGCCAAGCAGCCACATGGGAAAAGACTCTGAGTGAGCAAAGCTTAAAGATAGTGTGATATTTCAGGCAGGATGAATTCCTGTATTGAGAGAGGAATTCATGTAAACATTTTAAAAGCAAAAGCTAAGGGATTAAAAATAACATAGCATTGGTGAATGGTTGGACTTGAACTGAGAAGAAACACAATGCGTGCAAGTCCTCACATTCTGTGATGGGAGGGAGAGGTGCCATAACTGAGAAAGGAGATGGAGAGAAGGGCATGAGAGAGTGTGAGTGCCGCATGTAAGGCAGTTTTGATGGAGGTGGTGTAGCCAGACCGTGGCCAAGACACTTAAAGCATAGGAATGAATTCCTCATGCACAAAAGTAACATCATCAAAGGCATATATGCAAACAAGGATTAAGGGCATATGTAAGGTAGAAAAAAAAGTAAATTGAAATTACATTGACAGACAGGAGATTGATACTAAAATCAAGATAAAAAGAAAAGTTGTAGTTTATGATAACCAAGATGGAAAACAATGAAACATTTTAAGCACCGAAGTTATATTGTGGAAATGTAGGTGATTTAAACAGGCAATTGCATTCAAAAGCACATGTTAAGAAAAGAATTATGTGACCCCTATTCTGGATTCTGTACATGGCCCAGGACTTAATAGTGAATAAGACAACAGGATCCATATGCCACAGGTAGAATACTCAGGGAGGAAGAATCTAGAGATACATGTTCCAATGAGAAGTCTACTGTGATAGACCAGGTTTAAAAAAAAAAAAAAAAAAAAAAGACTTGGTTGGCCTGGCAGGTGTGACCCAATGGTTGAGCATCGACCTATGAACCAGGAGGTCACGGTTCAATTCCTGGTCAGGGCATATGCCCAGGTTGTGGGTTCAATCCCCAGTAGGCCAGAGACAACCCATCAATAATTCTCTCTCATCATTGATGTTTCTCTCTCTCTCCATCTCCCTCCCTCTCTGAAATCAATAAAAATATATTTTTTAAAAAGAGGACTTGGTTACAAAAAGGAAAGAGGGTTTGTTTTGTTTTGGTGTTTTTGTTAGTGTTTTTGTTTGACTTTTTATAACAGTAACAGTATTTGACAAATGATTGAGATAGAAAGTTAGCCCAGGGAAACATAAATGGCAGATATGGGGTTTTAAAGACGAGTCTTGTGAAAATCTGGGTGGCATGAACACAGACAAGATCAATGGAGAGAGGTCACTTTGCTATGGGAAATAAGAGTTACCTTTGATTGTATTAACTACTGATACTCTAGAATATACTTTCACAAAGCTTCTACTCATATTTTCCTGTTATTTTGTATGTCCCTGAAATGTTATCTGTCACAATTCATCTAGAGCATGAAACTTAAAGATCTTATTTAAGTTGCTATTTTGAAATTACTGTGATGAGATAATGCCATTTGGAAAGGGAGATGGAATATATATGTGTGTTGTGGGCAGGTATGTGGATATAAGTGCACATGTTCTACATTATTGTGAAAAACAGAACCTACTTTCAAGTTAAACCTTTGTCTGATGGTGGAATGGAGGTACAGTGATCCCCAAATCATAAATGTGTCTTAAAACTAAACAATCAAGTGGCAAATCCTTTGAATTTAACAAAAATTATTTTAAGGTAATTTACTTACGGGAAGATTGGGTTGGAGAAGGAAAGGTGACCCAGTAGTAACCTTTAGCCCAGATTATTTTCTGCGGCTAGATAGTTGTGACAGTTAATGTTTTATAGTCCAGCTGAACTGAATGATTGGCAAGACAAGGAGACAAAGAATGCACTATAAGGCAGGGGCCATACCTCTTGGTGGTCTCATGATGAAAAATCACTTAGAATTGACTCAAACACCTAGTTTGATATTTATCTCGGTTGCTATGCATTCTGGCCGTTTACTGACAGGAATCTTTGTGGTTTGAGCAAGTTAATAGGACACAGCTAATCATTAACTGTGAGACTTTGGTGCTGCCTGAGCCTATTTAGGATAGTAGTACCCTCAGCTTGGAAAGTTGCAGAGAAACAACAGCAGGAAAACAAAGGTGGAGTTAGTTTTGTTCACATCAATAGCGGCACAGTCGTGTGAAATAGTTGACTTTTATTTTCAATTGCAAATAAGTTTATACCAGCTAACTACATTGTATTACACACAAAAATTAAAGCAGCATCATGATAAATCACCATCAATCTGAAGCAAGCTGTGTGTCTAACTTTACCATCCTGTGAAACTCTTGAACATGTACAAGTTGGTTATGGAGACTTCTCTGGGGCTTTGCTTTCTCGTGTTTGAAGTGAGGAGGTCGGGCCACACAGTTTCTTAAATACTTTTCCATTTTCATTGACGCGTTTGGCTATGTATAACAAGGATTTGCCGGGAAAATAGTACGTTGGCTCCCTGCTGTAAAACAAACAAACAAAAAAACTGTTTTACACAGTCTTTCTCCGTCTCACAGACCTCTGGGAAAAGATTCTCAGGTGCCCTGTAGAAGTCCTTCCTCTCTGATCACCTGCTCTGCTGGCTGTCAGACTGTGTTCCAGGCTCTCCCCTGGACTGGGCCCTTCATCCAGGAAGTAAAGGAGAAGTCCCAGGTGAAGCCACCTCATTCCTATGAGAGATGGAAGGAGAGAAGGAGCACACCGTTCTCCATCTATTCCATGTGTAGTTGTGTGGGGTTTTGTCTGAAGGCAGGTAGGGATGACTTTTAGGATCAATGAAATGATGAATTACTTCCTGCTTTTATTTAAAATATTTATACTGCCTGTATTAGTAAATCACTGATCATCCAGATATTAGCAATGGTTTTTTTTTTTTTAGTCCTTTGGGGTTTAGATAAATTTAAATCCACCCAGGTACTACTTGCATTTTTGGAAGAAGTCCATTCCCATACCCATGAATTCTGTAATTTCCTAGAACTTGACATATATAAGGTAACCTCTGCTTCCAAGTTTCTCTCCAGTGCTTGCCTTGTTTTTTTCAGAGCCCAGCATTGGAACTTAGCCTCTTTTCCTGAATTGCCTTAAAGGCAGAACAAATAAGTCATTTTAAAACTACTTTGAAATTGAATATGCATTATAAACTCTTTGCATGCAATATTCTATACAAGCCATGCGTTGATGTAGCAGAGTTCACTATTTGTAAACAGCACTTGCTGTTCCTCTGTGGGACATTATTTCTGGGCACTGACTGTAGATTCTAGTCTCCCACCCGCCTCGCAGTCCTGGGCACCAGCAGCTGTGGTTGCGGCCCGGGAGAGGGACAAGCCACCCGCCCCAAAGTCCCAGGCACCAGCACCTGCACCTGCGGCCCGGGGGGAGGGACAAACTGCCCGCCCCACGGTCCTGGACAGTAGTACCTGCACCTGAAGCCGGGGGGGAGGGACAAGCCACCCGCCCCATGGTCCTGGGCACCTCAGCCAAAACCTCCCGCCCACGGTCCCCTGCGGCTGCAGCTGGCCCAGGCAAAGCTGGCCCGGGTCCTGGGTGCCTGCAGCCCACCAGAGGGAGAGATGCCCAGGTCCTGGGTGCCTGCAACTGGCCAGAGGAGTGAATCCTGTATCCCGGGTGGGGGGCGAGGCAAAGGCAGTTAGGGGCAATCAGGCCAGCAGGGGAGCAGTTAGGGGCCATCCGGCAGACAGGTAGAGGTTGTTAGGGGCAATCAGGCAGGCAGGCAAGCGAAT
Source organism: Myotis nattereri (assembly GCF_964212035.1). NCBI lineage: Eukaryota > Metazoa > Chordata > Mammalia > Chiroptera > Vespertilionidae > Myotis > Myotis nattereri. Next base: position 36,048,444 of record NC_138076.1, on the reverse strand, counting down.
GGTTAGGAGTTAGCGGTCCAGGATTGCGAGAGGCAGTTGGACATCCCCTGGGGGGTCCCGGATTGGAGAGGGTGCAGGCCGGGCTGAGGGACTCCCCCCCGCCCCCCGCCCCGCAAGAATTTCATGCACCAGGCCTCTAGTTATCTTATAAAAAGGCATTGGTAATCCAGCTCTCCATCAGATAAGCAGTTTTTATTGAAGTTGCCGGCATGCCAACTTTCTGGCTAATAGAGGGCACTGCTGTAAGCAAAGCCAGTTGCCTGGGAAAGCCAGCCTGCACTGTGTCACACTTCCCCATATTTTAAACTTTGGTCCCATGTTTTTCCTGAAGGAACAAAATGTGGGGAGAGCTGTGCTGGCAGCTAACCCACTAGCAGCAGCCCCACTGGGGAAAATATCTTGGTGCCTTTGCAAGACTGTTGTTTGCTTTCTTCTTTGTGGAATACACAACTTTCAAAGAATAAGAAATGCTTTTTATTATCCCCGATGATTCTTTATAGGCCCCACATCCAGTCCTGTGGGAGCACCTTCAATCGTGTCTTGTTGTGCCTTGTCGATCGTGTGTGGTGCATGATGAGCATGGATATGTACATGCTTAGCATTGTACTGATCACATGAAGTTTGAACTAAACAATGAAAATATGAATCAAATGAAGAAGAAGGAAGCACATCAAACTGATCATTTGGCGCTTTTAAAACACCAGGCAGTACTAGAAAATGTGCTTAGAAAAAAAAATTCCAATTAATTTTTCTCCACAGCTCTCCTCCAAACATGAGATTCACTGCCTTTTCTGTCTTCCTGATTTTCTCTTTTCTAAGTACATAATTTAAATACATTTGTATTTATGAAAACAGGCATTGGACATAGGAGCTCCAATTACTAAATTATTAGTGATCTTTAAGGAGTCTGGTGCAGTTCATCTTAAAACTGTACCTTCATTTAATGAAGCCATCACTTCTGCAACCCAGTCCTGTAATGTTCAGACTCTAGAAATAACAGAGCAAGACTCTTTTTTTTTAAAAAAAAATATATTTTTTATTGATTTTTTTTACAGAGAGGAAGGGAGAGAGATAGAGAGTCAGAAACATCGATGAGAGAGAAACATCGACCAGCCGCCTCCTGCACATCCCCCAATGGGGATGTGCCCGCAACCCAGGTACATGCCCTTGACCGGAATCGAACCTGGGACCTTTCAGTCCGCAGGCCAACGCTCTATCCACTGAGCCAAACCGGTTTTGGCTGGAGCAAGACTCTTTTATACATTTAATTGCAAATGCCATCATAAGCTGACAAGGTGTGACCTAAAGGGTCCGATTCAAGTTACTCAGTTGTTTGTAAAGTCCCAGAAGGTGTATCTAACCCATAAGGATATCCAACTGAATTTTTGTGTTGAGCTCTGATTACAAAAAGACCTGAGCTTTGGTTTTAAAAGTAAATTGAATGTGTATGCAATCTCACTATTGGCTTACTTACCGAATGGCCTTGCTCCTTTCTGTGAAACTGTTCCTGTTACTTTGAATTTATACCATCCCCATCTTTTCCTCTTCTCAATAATATTTGTTTGAATGGATATATCAAAATACCTTAATCTCAGACACCAGCTAAGAGAAAAACCTACTTCATTTTTTTCTCCACAGAAATCCAACATTTTCCCCTTCTGTTCCTTTTGCAACAGACTCTAAATGTGTGAAAAAACTTAAGTGAACACTATCTTTGTGCTCGTGATCAAGAAGGTCACAGGCAGCATGGCTGTGGGGTTATTTTCCCTGGGACTGTGTGATCTAGAGGGAGGGGCCCGCAACAAAGGAGGCACTGGTGTCTGCCTCGCGGGATGCAAGCTGCCCACTCCAGTGGCTCCTTTCCAGAGTCAAATTGAGTATTTGACAGTGAATCTCCCTCGCATGCAAAGAAGCTCTGTTCTTCCTCAAAAGCAGCCCAGAGAAGCTTAAACGGGAAAAGCCATGGTGTGTCTGGTTAAAGGCAACACTAGCAATAAAGGCAATAAACTTCGTTCTACGCTGAGAGAATGCAGGGTTTGTGCCAGTAGCTTTGGAATCCCTCAGAGTTGAAAAGCCTGGAAGCTACTTGACAATGCTGCAGGTGGAGTCCATCCAGATTGTAACTACTAACACGGTCCTGGCGGCACAGCCTGCGCCTCCTGGTTATTATCAGCGGTGACTAATACCCGTAACCACAGAAAGGAACAATGGCATTTTTTTGTTTGTTTCATCACCTGGTGAAAGAGAACTATTGGCACACTTTTCGCCGGTGACTCAGAGATCCATCCTCAGAGGACTAACAAGGAGAGGCGTGGCCCGCGCATGGTGAAGTGTCCTCCACCACCAGTGGGAGCTCCGTGCCTAATTCTTCCCTAGAGTGAATCTACCCTACAATGACTATCAGAAGTGACAGGGCAGACAGATCTCCGCAGAACTCAGTGCTTGGGAGCTTGTGTGCTGTAGGGGTGTGTGTGTGTGTGTGTGTGTGTGTGTGTGTGTGTGTGTGTATGTGTATGTGTGTGTGTGTCTGTGTGTGTTTGCCCTATGATTTTAACAGAGTTAAAAAAAAAAATCAGAGCAACAGTTCAGAAGGGGTTGTTATTGCCAGCAAAACAAGAAGAAGCAGGCTCTATGATAATGACAGTCTCCTGAGACAGCTATATTACAAAGCTAATTGAAAGGTGTGTTTTTTTCCCAAACTTGTGGGTTCAAAGTATACGTATAAGGTCCCACAGCAGGTTTTATGCAGATTGAGGTCACTCAAAGCAACACATCCCTCACACACCCTCTTCTTCATTCTTCATGTTAGAAAACACAATTTTTCTTTAACTTCTATACCTTTCTAGTTCAAGAAGCTTGGGTCAAACTTCTCTCCTCAAACTGTACAGAAATATTAGAATACAGAGGAAGGTAAAAGAATGTCAAAATCAAAAATAGAGATAATAGATGAGTGTAGAGATAGATAATATGTGGAAATTTTTAAATTTCTAAACTTTTATAGTTCACGTTTTGAACAAATACTATTGGCTGTGTTGCATCTGGAGTGATTGGTTATGTGGTGATTGCAGGATCTCCTTTATCTTTCCTGAAGTCATCTGGGTGGGTATGCAGGGGATAAAACGTGTTGGAAGAGACTGTGTTGGTTTTCATGGGGGTGTAGGTGGGGTGATGTATGAGTCCTTAAACTTTGAACATGTCATACCTTTGAAAACAAAGATTACTGAATAAAAGTCCACAATTAATAAACAGCTGCCCAAGAGAAGGCTCCAAAGTGGGACTGGGCAAGCAGGGGGCCAAAAACGTCAATCAAATTAGCCTAACCCACCCTCAACACAAAATATATTCTTGTGTATGTAGTCATTGCTGGGCTTTGTCCCTTCCTGAATTTGGCATTTTTTTCTTGTTTGAATCCTCAGTTTTAGCAAGAGAAAAGAGGAAGAGTCTGCAAATGAAAGTACCAAAGAGAAAGGTAGAGGTAGAGGAGTTATAAAATCTATCCAGCTGCTACCTTGGTTTATAGACTAGTTATCTGTCCCTTCTCCTACACACCCTTTCAGGGGAAACCCTGAAAAGTAATGAGAAATCATTATAAAAGCTATGAAAAAAATTAGAGATTTGGTCCAGTTTTTGCTGCATATAACCTATTGAATAGTAGGTATTTCTGAGAGAGAGAGAGAAAAAGAGAGAGAGAGAGAGAGAGAGAGAGAGAGAGAGAGAGAGAGAGAAATGAAATAAGAAAAATTTTTTCTAAACCTGAATTATCTTAGCTATTCAGGGTTAGGGTTACTCTTAGAGAAAAGTGAGAGTTATGGCAATTTGAAAGATGAGCCCAAGGAAATATGAATGGGAGCAAGATAGACTAGAATTAAAATATATTTACTTAAGTTTTTACTTATATACAAAGAAATACCAATAATAGAATTTATTAGGAGACATTTATTAAATTTTGTACATGCTATTTAATCTTTAAAAAACTTTAGAAGATATATATATATATATATATACATATATATATAGTCTTAATGATATCTTCTAAAGTTTTATATATGTATATTATATATATATATGTGTGTATATATATATATATATATATATATATATATATATATATATATTCAGATTTAGAGAGAGAAAATAATGTTATTCTATTTTATTTTTAACAAGAGGTCAAAGGAAAATAACAAGGAAGGACAATTAAAGGTCAGCAGGAAAATCAACTATTGCCCACAAGAGGGCACTAATCTTCTGTGGTAGGAAGATTCCAAAAATGGCCTCCAAGATTCTCACTATGGTTATTCAATCAAACACCAATCTAGTTACTGCTAAGAAGAGATTTTACAGATGTGAGTAAGATCCCAGGTGAGCTAATGTTAAGGGTTTTACCCTTGTGAGCACAGCCTAGTCTGGTGAGTTCTCGACTAGCACAGATTCTCACAAGCTGGTTGCAGGGGTCAGAGTGATTGGCAGAGCGAGGGTAGATTTGCCCTGAGGATTTACTTGCTGTGATGTATAAGAGGAGGCACCCTGGCTGAACACCAGCAAGGACACAGGTGTTTCAATTCTATAATCTTATGAAACTGAGATCTGCCAGTGACAGGAGTGATCTGGTTGGGGACTGGAGCTCCAGGTAGGGACAGCCAGCTGCCCATTGATTTCAGCCTCCTGAGGCCCTCCGCACAGAACCAGATACACTATCCTGGACTTCTGACCTACAGAACTGCAAGATCATAAGTGGGCATTGTTGTAAGCCACTGAGTCTGTGGTAATTTGTTGCAACAACAATAGAAAACTAATAAACCTTTAAAGAAATAAAAGAGAAAGGAGAAAAGAAAGGAGAGGAAGTCACCAGGCAATGCAGTGCTGCCCCTTCTTTCTCTATAGAACAGGCATGGCTTTTCTCCTCCAATTTCCAACACCCAGCCAGCTCTCAGGCGATCCTCAGGTCACCTAAATTGCCACAGCATTGCTCAGAGCCTCTCACAGAGGCTATTGTCAGAGTGAGACCCCATCTCCACATTGGAATGGCATAGGGTATTACTAAGTTAACATTTTGAAAATGTTTTTTTTCTTTCATTAGATTTCTTTTTTTGTACATACCTCAATTTAGGAAGGAAAATATAGATTCTTATAAAATATCACCACTTGCATTTTTAAAATTATGTTTTCCATGTTCCAAATAATTGAGCTGCAGAACCCAAACTGCTAGCAAAGTAGACATGCCCTTTAATGTGTATATGTTCCCAAATAACCTTACTTTTAATTTTCTGCCATTTCAATTTTGGATTGAAGAGAAGAAAGAACTATAAGTGTATTAAATATCAGGGTATAAAAAGTATTATTCCATTATGTTTTTGTCTAACTTTGGGAATTAATGAAGGAATTTTTAGAGTAATAACTATACAATGCCTTGCAAAGTATACCTAACAATATCTACCCCACCCCTATGGAATAAATAAATAACCCCATTATTATGATAACAAGAACAAGTTAGGGAATTTCCCAGGAACATATAAAGACAATATCCTAGTATTGTCCTGCTATAATTAACGGGTCCACATTTGCTAACTATAGCCAGGGTATGCCTAAAAATGTTGGCATATGTAATGAAAGAAAGCTAGAGAACCACACACACAAAGAAAGTTTTATTTCACTTATTTTCCTACTAGACACTTTTTCTGTCCATAGGTTTTTCCCCAGCTTCTATACTGAATCCAGTCATTAGGAAGTAAACTAAAAAGAAATGCTCTTGCATTTCCTTGTCAATAGTCTGTCTGTGTTGGCAAGAATTCTAAAGTCAAAACACTTATGGGAGCAGCAGGAAACTAACTTAAAAATTACGTAAAGAAGTGGATGAAGTAAGATGTCGCTGTGTGAGCTCTCTGCCTGCCGAGCACTTTACATTTTCTTCTCTCCTTTTCTTATGATCTAAAAATATCCAGAATGGATCAACTAAGACAGCAAATAAAGAAATAGGCATGTGTAAAGTGCAAGCAGATTTTGAAAAATGTTCATCCTTAAGAAATAAGGTAATTTAATAAAAAACACAAACATTTTAATCAACATTTTCTGGTTATGATTAATATGTTCTGCACTGAATTCTTATAAGGCAGCCTTCTGATTCAGTTGTGTAGCTAATGGTTACAGACAAGTGAAGTATTTCAAAGCATCTTCCTCACTCTCTTTGTCCTTGGTTATTTATTTAAAAACAAAACTTCTCCAGTAATAATTACACAAATTACTCTGGATATATTCAAATCTATGGAAACAGAGAACCTTAGTAAGGTTCAAGGATCTATCTCCATTGCCATACCTCCGGTTTGCCTTATTGTCCTTTGATTAAGCTCTTAGCTCTATAAATATTTAATTTCTGACACTAAAAAAAAAAAATTCATCAGAAAAATACCTCCTAGAAGTATTATTTCTGTAGTCACTGGCTATGTAATGTCTATGGAAATTTTAAGTGATTAAGAAGGTGATTGGAGGAGTCTATGCCATAGACTCTATGGGGTCTCTTACAGGTTTGGTAAAATTGACCTTATTTTATTAGATTGGTTAGAATTAGTTGCTCTAATTAACATTTGAAGAGTCAACCATTTAAAATATATCCCAGAGCACTTTTATTCTCACAATGGTAACTGGCTGTTACTACTTAGGAAATCACAGTAAAGAATCAATATAGAACTGGCAAATAAATCAAACTTTAAAAGCCAGCACATATACATTTTTATTAGAACTGTGCAAAATATTGCCTCTTTAAACATAAAGAAAGAATTATCCTCCCCCAAGAGGTACCACTCACTGGACATTTATGTGTTAGCCCTTGTAATCAAAATGACCACATACAGAGTTTGTTTTCTTTGGTAGCAACTTACCATTGTGTCTTTTGTTTCCCTCTTTCATGAGAAATCTCCTCTTTGTCTTCAAAATCTAGGCATACATATTATTTTTCTTTCTCACCCATCATTTAATTCTAGCAAGTATCTTCCACATGCCTCTCCAGTTTCTCTGGTCAGCCAACTCATCCATCAGGTTGACCTCCTGAGTGAGTTTATCCCTAGCAATGCTTATCTCCACTCCTTGAGATCTCATTTTTTGGGATGACTTCAACAAGAGAGAAACCTACATGCAATTTAGACTCTTAGTAAGTAATGATATTTTCAAATGCACTCGTAACAACAAACAAGAGGACTTTTTATTTTTTTAAAAAATGAGGTAAATGTATCTTTAAATTAATTAGAAAACCTAGTTTATGATAGATTTATTAATAAATAGTAGATAAAATGACTATGATTGTTTGGCTTATAGTTAATTTTTATGCACAAACCTCTGCCTTACACTGGGAATTTTTTTCCAGTAACTACTGACTCAGACTTGCCAAGAGTTACTAAATTAAGATAAAGGTATCCTTGACTAAGGCCCAACATTATGTCAACTCTTCCTTCTGGCAATCTGCAGGAGCCCACATTGTGCAAGTTTAGGACTTGGTTCAAGGTTTCTGTTCCACAGATATTGGCTTAATTTAGGGACTTTCTGTTTCCCATGTCAGTGTGCTCAAGCCTGTGGGTTATTTAGTGAGTGACTGAAACTTCAGTTTATGTTTTTGTGATGATAGACATTCAGGTGAATGGGTGAAAGGTGTACCATAAACTGCTAAGTGAAAAACACATCCAATGTAAAAGGGCACTTGGATCTTCTCTGATTTTTAAAGAAAATATAAAATTCTCTGATATTCCCTCAATTTAATATTGAAAGAAAAGGTGCATGATAATTTGCTTATTCCAATTGTTTGTCATAGCAAAGAAAATCATGCAAAAAGGCTCACCTGAACATCTTACTTTAAACACACTAAATACTTTCCCATGTCAGCAGGAGTCTACTCTTTCCTTTATCTGCAAGGGAGTTTCTCCCCCTCTCTATTTTCCAAGTACTGCAGAGTATTCAAACCAACCCTCCCACAGAAGAAAGTGATCTCTTCTGTCTACCCCTTCTGTAAGGCTATTTCTGGCCAATACATCTCCCTTCACACTCTCTCAGGACATAGGAAGTTTCCAGCCATTCTCTCCCACTGCTCTGGAGAGCATAAGGCCCACAGAAGCTGCCCAGGTAGGACCCATCCACCTAAAATTTCTTCCCAGACATTGATCTCCTACTTTTCAGGAGTGTTCTGGAAGCAAGGCATCTAGAAGTAGCTTACAGTGTCTTTAGATTATATCCTAGGAAGTTAATAGATAGTTTCCTATGCTCTAGAACAGTGATGGCGAACCTATGACACGCGTGTCAGAGGTGACACACTAACTCATTTTTTTGGTTGATTTTTCTTTTGTTAAATGGCATTTAAATATATAAAATAAATATCAAAAATATAAATCTTTGTTTTACTATGGTTGCAAATATAAAAAAAAATTCTACATGTGACACGGCACCAGAGTTTAATTAGAGTTTTTCAAAATGCTGACACGCCGAGCTCAAAAGATTCGCCATCACTGCTCTAGAGTCATCCCAATATACTGCAATTTCATTCTCCCCTCCTTTCTGAATCTGACTCTTCAGGTTGAAATACTAAACTATGTCTCACTCATCAACTGGTATTTGAGTTCTAGTCACATAATCTCCAATCCTTCTAATATCATCTTCCTCGGTGTACTCTAAGCTTTGTTGTCTGCTCTCCAAAATGCTTGGCTCTCTCATAAAAAATCTCCTATTTGTACATTCTGTTGCAAAAGGCAGCACCAGTAACAATCAAAACCAGAAACCCCAGTGACTTAAAGGGGATTTTTTTCTAATTCATATCATGTTTAATCAGGATGGGGATGTGGTGAGGAGGGTATGGAAGCAAGGTGGCCTCTACATCATGGAGATAGTCAAGTATCTCAGAGGTCAGAAACTTTGTATTCTTCAACATGTGACTTCCATATTTGTGCTGGGCTTTAGCATCTGCCTTACTTTTGCTGCATGATCTGGGGTAAAGGTAGAGTAGAGGACTGCAGGAGACACATATATGGCCAGGCTTCTCAATGGTTCATAGCCCTCATATGTCCATGATTAATAACAAGGGAGACAAAAAAAAATATTGTCTATCTGTGTGTCTCAGAGGAAAGGGAGCTATGTATATTGAGAAACAGACCAATCTCAAATACAGATTTATCTGTCACATCCAAAATGTTTGTACTGCCCTTTGCTATGAGTTTTAGTGCCCACTTGGAATGCTCACCTAATGTACAAACAACAGTTAAAAAACAAAACAAAATCCCTGACCAGTTTGGCTCAGTGGATAGAGCGTTGGCCTACGGGCTAAAGGGTCCCAGGTTCGATTCTGGTCAAGGGCATGTACCTTGGTTGCGGGCACATCCCCAGTAGGAGTGTGTGGGAGGTGGCTGATAGATGTTTCTCTCTCATCGATGTTTCTAGCTCTCTATCACTCTCTCTTCTTCTCTGTAAAAAATCAATAAAATATATATTTTTTAAAAAAACAAAATATAACTATTTATTCTCAGCTACATTTTGTTTTGTTTTCCATGGAGCAATACATATAGAATACTCCTTTACTATCTGAAAAGAGTAAAGGGGAATGATGGGTAAAAGGAAGAAATGGGAGATCAAATTTTGTTAATAAAAGAAAATATCATCCCAGTATTTTTACATGCACATAAACATATAAGTTTAACTTCTTGGTGGTTTTCATTTAATTTAATACCTTGTTGGATAGTTGGTTTCTTAACCATGAGCTGGCACTGTGCTGAGAACTGTACATAAATCATTGAGTTTAATCCTCTCCATGCATCGGAAATAAACATAATTATTACTTCCATTTTATTCCTGAGTGATTGAAATGCTCTGTTGATGGTCTAACAAATTTCTTTTTAGTTTGACTTCCTAAGAACCTAATATCTATGTTGGAAATTTTAGTACAAATATATCTTGCTTATAGAACCACTACATTGCTGTATTTTCACAATAAGAAAAATATTTTACAAGCTCTTTAAAACAACCCTGGGATTGTTTAAAACAATCCTGGGATAAAATTTTTCATGTCAAATTTTTGTTTTATAAGTACAATTTTCTCAAAAATTAAGCAAATATTTATTTTAGAATACCTACTCCATTCAGTTGTAAAAATAAAAAGGTTAAGCAGAATTAATTCTACTAGTGGGACTAACTAGAGCTACGTCTGAGAGATAACAATGACTAAAACCTACCCAAATAATAGAAAATAATAGAAGCATGGAATATAGTCTAAATTTTGTCACTCAAATCATTTATGCTCATCGTGCTATATAAGAATTATCGTGATCAGGTAAGGTTCTATGAATAAGGATGGGCATGAAATATAATAAGAAAGAGTATCCCAGAATAGGAGAAATTAAGAGGAGACAAGAAGAAAGTGTGAGGAAACCCTGAGAGAAAGCTCAAAGGTGAGAAAATGCAGAAATCTGAATTGTAGGCTGAATTCAAGCTATAGAATGTTAGGCAATTACTTTCATCCACTGATAAAGATGTTATTCTGAAGACCATGGAACCAAGGAGTATATGCAACAGATATTGGAGGTATAGGATGGGGTTTGTGTAAGAATGGAAGGAGGTCTGGCCACATCTCAGCATAGAGGTACCATTTCCCAAATCAAAAGCCTTCTGTTGTGTTTCACTGATTAGCAAATAAGTATACAATCTCATCCACTAACATTTCACACCAGATATCTTATGTCTCAGGAGATTGTCATGAAAATGAACTAGACTAATGTGAAAATCTTTTCTAACACTAATGTTCTTTACCAACATCATCTTCTTTTACTCAGCCAATAGACCAATTTTCCCCATCAAATAAACCTTGCATATTCTTGCCTTTGTAAGTTTCTGTTCAATCCACAGTCATTTACATAGTTAGTCATAAGTTAGGGTAAGAAAAAGTGAGTGCCTGAGCAAGAAAAGTTCAGATTTGAGAAAAACGTTGATAAGAAATCCCTATTGATCTTTTATCAGACCATCTGAAACTTGCTCCTACTTTTGATATCTAACTCTCTTTTGACCACTGAAGCTAGGATTACTTTCTCTCCCTCTTAAATTTCACAGAGTCATCTTAGATTTGAGTCTGATATTTGAAGACATTTGATCCAATTTGTGACTAATTTCATCAGCATCATTTCCAAACTGTAGTCTCTCTGGCAAATTGATCATTTGTTTTTCTGTCTTCTTCCATTGGAATGAAATTTTCATGAATGTAAGTATTTATAAGTTCTGTTTACTGTTATATCTCCAGTGCACATGAGTGTCTCTCACATTTACTGTATACAAAAAACAGAAAAAAAGATGAGTAAGTACTTGCCACTCCAAGTGTGTCCTGCTCACATCCCCAGGAGAAAGAAATATACAAAAATAGAGGAAAATCAAGAATAGCAATAAAACAAACTCAAATATTTAAGACAAAAACTGCTGGAAGAAAGCAATAAATCCACTATTCAATTAATGGCTATAAGGAAAAAAAAAACAAGGGAGAAAAATGCTGTAAAAAGGGAATGGGCAGCTAACCAAACGAAACTGAATTAGGAGATAATGACTGAGACTAGAAAAAAAGGAAAAGGCAGTCCTGGTGTAGACTGGGACAGTGGGAAAGGACTAAAGTAGACCTCAACAAACATGGGTTCCAGCCACAGATGCCCAGTCCACTAGACCTGGTGACTCTGAGAAAGCACTCTCAGGTGCCCAATGGAGATGATATAATTTGGCATTATTTGTGCAGCGGTTTGTGGCTTATATGAGGAACAACTATAAAAATTGGAAATTGCTTTTACAACTATGGCATTATCATTATGTGTATTTAGAAAAACTGTCAGGTTCCTTTTTTTTTTCAAAATTAATCATGATTAAGCATGTGCATTTTCTGTAATTTCTTTCTTTTACAAAGACAGAGGATAGGGGGTTAATGTATTTGTAGGAGGAGCCAGAAGATGAATCGCAGATAATGGAGGAGACAAAAAGCAGAGTCAAATACTTGCTTTTTGGTCTGAGCAACACATTGATGATTGATGGAACGAGGATGGAAAGGGACTGATAGTCAAAACCTTGGTAAATGTCTTGCTAAGTCCCATTCAAAAAGCAAAAGGTCAATCAGATGGAGTTGGAAGCCAACCTTGGAATGTTTCAAGGACTTGATACTCCACCATTAGGTCTAAGATAAAATAGATTTGAAATAACAGCAATGTCCAAAAGTACAGAAAAAATACAATTATAAAGACATTTAATTGTTCCCAAAGATTTTTCTTGCTGGTTTCCCAATGAGTAGAAATCACACACACACACACACACACACACGCACACACACACACACATACACGCACGCACACGAAACACACATAAACAATGACTCACCAACAAACCTATTACTAACTCAGTTTTTCTAATGCCATGTTGTATGTGGTGTGTCTCTGTGTTCATACATTTGCATATTTGTCTATGTGAGCAATTTCTGAACAGAAGGGGAATTATGAACATACTCAACTTGAAGAATTTGAGAAAATCCAGCAACTGCGCAAAGCCCACGTTCCAAAGTAAGATTTTTTCAGTTATTAGGGTAAGGTATTTTCTTTGTTATGCACTTTCACTGCAGAGTTTAGGTCTTTTAATTTAATTTTATAAATTTCCTAGATGGGTCATAGCTGAAGAAAATATCAAGGAACTAACACAAGCCCATTTTGATAAGAGCAATTTAGTTATATAAATAAAATTGGAGTAAGAGTAAAACTATTACTATCTTTCAGTGATTTAAACATTAAAACCTCTACTCCAATTGTTGCCCTTCTGTTGAACTGCTAGGAAAGTTCCCACACTTCATGCTTTGTGAAAAATTAGAGTATGTGTGGTCAGAAAGAAAATTCCTTCTGGTCTAGTATTACCCATTTTAGGTGAATTATGTGTCTCATTTTTCTTAAACATTTATAGTCAGCCACCTAGAGTTAATGGTAAGTGTTATATCATCAATCTAAGTTACATGAGCATTTAAATTAATTGGATTACATATAGATTTACATGATTAGAACTTGGAAGTTCTAGATGCCTCGTTAGAGACTCTTAATCCTCCAAAGTAGGTCAGCCATAACATTTTAGGGTTTTAGTTTTAGGTAATTGTTGAAATTAATTTTATTTATAAAGATAACAGAAGTAGACCTTGGGACCACTTAGTCAGAAATTAAAATAGATGAATTTTTATTTAAATGTTTAATTTAAAAAATAGTGTCTCATGAAAAATAACAAGGAAAAGCATAATATATCAAATAAAATATTTAAATTAAATATATGTGGATGCATACATATATACATATACATGTATATATGATAAACATAAAATAAAAACATTAATATATGCAAAGAAAATATTTAAAACAACCTTAGGATAGTGGTTCTCCCCAGGCAGAACGAGGAAGAAGCTGAAAATAGATGGGCAATGTCATTTTAGTTGTGTATTGTGACTTTTCAGCTAAAAATCTACATATATATATATATATATATATATATATATATATATATATTTGAAAAGCCAGTGAGCCACATTGCAGAAATCAGAAAAGAATATAGAAATGTATTAAAATATAATAAATAAATGTATCATGGTACATATATGCTATTTTTATTCATTGTATGTGGCATGGATGAGAACAAATCTTACAGGTGAAAATACCTTTTTTAAAAAATTTAAATGGTCTATATTCTTGTATTCAAATATAAATCCCTGTTAAAGAGGGTTGTGTGCCCTGCTTTCTATACTCTGATGTTCTAGGTAAGGGTGTAATTGTGAAGAAAGCATGTCAAAGAACAATTTTAGCATAAATGCATTTTGAGATTTGAGTGGCTCTACTTTCCTCTAAGGGCAGGCTAGCTGTATTCACTCTTATACTGTCAGAGAGTTGAATGTTTTTATTTTTTTCCAAGTGGATGTATGGAAATTAGAAGATAAATTCTAAGTTTTTAATGTTAAGATGTTACCATGAATATAAAAGGGACTTGGGTTATGAGGAGTGATCCAAGAATCTCATTCACTGATGCTACCTGAAGTGGGGAGAAAGGAGGGAACAATCATATCATACCCATCTCTCTAGCAAATAAACATGGACCATTATGCATTTTAGTTACTTTATTTTTTATTTATTCACAAAGAAGATCAGTCATATGCAGTCAAAATAAGCATTAGAGACTTGTGCAGGGCATTTTCAATGAAAATTTGCAGCTGTGACTTTTGCTTTTACCAGGCAGTGTGCCTAAATGTAAGTTTGGAGACCAGCGCGAGACACGTCATCCCCTACAATTTCTTGAATGTGGCCAAAATCAGGAACGATTTCTTTGTAATAGCCAGAGGTGGTTATCAAGAAGGATGGCGGTGTCTGCTGTCTGGGTTGCAAAACTATAGATTAATGTGTTGTTTTAGAATATGTAATGTGCCCATAGGCTGTAGCAATAGGGAAATAAATCATTTGGGGGTGGGGGGTGTGGGGGGTAGGAGATCCAGGAATGCTAGTGTGGGGGAAACAAAGTATGCAGGTTGCCCAGGGAACAAGAGTTCTGATTAGTAAGTGAAGTATGATAACCAGTCCCACATAAATCTCCAGGGTCTTAGAAGGGAGCTTTCAAGTAGTAAATGGAGTTGATTCACTAATTCTCATTGACACTCAAGCTAAAAATCTAAATTAAGTTGTTTATGGCACATGATAATGTCCTTTAAGTGGGATACTATGATTCTTGTTTCCATAAAACCAACTGAATAAGCAGAGATTTTGAAGTTTGAACTTAGGGAACGATGAAAGAAGCAACACCTGAAGTTGGAATCAATTCTGGAAAGAAATTTCTTTTAAAAAAAAGTAAAAACGCAGTCCAATGAAATTAGGTTAGAAAAGCATAATGCACTTTAAACTTTCACATTGTTTTCAGGTATAAACTTCTAAGATTATATGGTAAAAAAAATTGTGGAAAAGCCTAGTAAAATTATAATGTGAATTACAATAAATTTTCTGTTTGCTTGCCATAAATATATATTATTTATAGCAATATATTATGATATAATGGAAGTTTTCTAAGAACACACATAAACCTGCTTAAGAAAGAAGAGAGGTCACAGAAATATTTTTAGCTAAAAAAAATGCTAAGCATTAGATGTGAAACTGGGAACAAACTACTTTTTCAAACATATCCAAGTCATGGACAACATTTTCTATAACATGATGTGTCATTGTGTATGATAAATATTGAGTAGGAGATTCTCAAGGTGTACTCTGGGGAGTAGTAGAAGACATTTTCTTTCACTAAAGTTAAGCACTTTTATGTGTTTTTCCCACATTGAGTGTAGTTTTAGAGTTTTGGTGTTAATTGTTGGCATAGTGTGGAGTTTGCATGACTTTTAAGAGGGAAACTGAGAGCTGATGGGATTTTTTATATATAACAATGTTTGAAGGGTCTTTTAGTGACTTTTTTTTGAATGACTAACATTCCCAGAAGGAGTTTCCGGGTGAATAGTCTTGTGTATTGTGACTATGCATCTGATGCTCAGGTAACAAGTTTGGATGTGATGAGGACATTTCTCCCCTTTATATCAAAGTAGAAATGAAATTATGACAGCTTGTGAAGCTAGCCAATTTCTGTGAGAAGAAGAGAGAGAGAGGAGAGAGAGAGAGAGAGAGAGAGAGAGAGAGAGAGAGAGAGAGAGAGAGAGAGAGAGGAGACTCAGGGACAATTATGAAGCCTTGCTGAAAACCAAGAGAGAGTAATGATACTCATAGGTGTCAAATCCACAGGCCTCAAGGAGTCTCAGCATTCAGGTGTCTCACTTATTCAGGGACATGTCTCTGTCCCTGGGTAATGCTCTACTCCATGGCACTTAGATGAGGATGACTCTGAGGGCTACAACAATACTTCCATTTTTGTTCCTCAATCTTGAATTTTATGGATGTATACAGTCACTCATGGATAGGTGTTTTGTTTCGCATTTGGGAAATACAATTTTATTTTCTTATCTTGTGCTTCCCACTGAGTCGGAGTTACTGGTAACAGGCCAGTTCAAATGGGCCCTTTCTTTGGCATCCATTTATTGTTTAACAAGATGAGACAGGTGAAAATGTTTTCAGTGGTGTATATTAACATTAATGCATTACTGAAAGTATTTAATGTCATTTTATTAACATCTCTCTACCTCTTATCTGTCTTGAGGCAGGATTTTTCATGGTAAGTGATCCATGCCTATCTATTTTATTTTCCTGAAATGCCCATCTCTCTAAGATGTCTCAAAGAGTTTGGGAAATAGGAATTTACTTCACATATTATTTGATAAATTAAAAAGTTATTAATTAATTGGCATCATCAGGTTTTAGTTTGAATTTGTAATATGAGATAAAGTTCCTTTGAGTGAAACAAATATGTAGGAATAAAGTGTCAACAAGAAGTAAAGCAGATATTAGACTTCGTCTCTCAGTGTTTATTCTCCCTCAGGATATAAGTTGTTTCTGATAAATGTATGTTCATAAAAGCAAAGATCATGACTTCTATTTCTAGTTTTAAAAAACAGCATGATGCAGAGCACAATATTGGGTCCCTAGCAGAGGTTTATTTAGAAAGAAAAAGTTAATTTATTTTGACTTTTGGCATCTAGTAAAATTTAAACTTAAACAATGAATAGTAATATTCTTCTGGTGTATTACAAACACACAGACACAGCTGAGTAGGACAGCCCCAAATTACTTGACAGGATTATAGTATGGACCTCAGCTTGGATGAAAATATAATGAACAGCATTCAACTTTGAATTAGAGGCCAATACCGCAAGGGGACTTGGAGTATGCACTCTATCAAAATGAGGGATGATATTATGAAAAGAATGGTGTGGGATCCAGGTAGCAGGCAGCCACCAACACGTATTTTATGCATGTGCCACATAGTTCCTGTTACAATTATTCTATTTGTGTGCATGTTTTTGTTCTTTCTAACCTAGTATACAGAAGTAGAGTCTCTACTTATTTTTGTTTTTGTTTAGATTTCTTGTTTTGAAGTTTTGAAGGCCCCTCATCTCCTTTCCTTGCAGAGGTATCACCTCATGTTCATAGAAATTATATTAGTGTGTTTTAGTAAAGAGCAAAAAGGGAAACACCAGAAAGTTAATAAAACTCAAACCCCCACCCCATTTATTTCCTAAAACCCTGATAGGGGCTCTAGGAAAGTTTTTACTAATTATATGTTTGTTTCAAAACTCATAACAGTAAGTGTTTTTAAAATTCTTTGGCTAAAAATGGGTGCCCTTATTAAGAGAAAATAATTCAAACACTTAGGGTTTCTCTATTTAAACTTAGATTTTCCTGTACTAGCTATAATATGTCTAACTCCTTTCCTCTCAGAACTTGAATTTGTGTTATTGTGGGGATTAAATAAGATAAACTTTGGGGAGAAAAATAGGCTGGCTAATGTAACATACTATGAGAATATTAGCAGTTATTAGATTTTTAATAATTTAGTTAATGAAATGAGAAACAAGAACATTGATTTTTCAAGTTTATGTGAAATGGAGCCAATTTGTAGATGGACTTGAAAACCACCAGAAGGGATTATGTTAGATTTTGAGGGAAATAAGGTGACACTTTATTCTGTGTAGTTTTTTCAGTCACATACATGTCCTTTCTATCATTCCTAGAGCAGACCGTGTACCATGCTTTGCCGTATATGAGTTACGTGGATGGACTCTCAAATATTTTTGAGGCAAAACATCATCCCCTTTTTATAAATGAAGAGACTTAAGTGTTAAAAAGTTAACTCACTTGTTCACATTTCTACAGCTTTGAAGACGTGAAACTGTATAGAAATCCAGGAATCTTTCCTCAGGGCCCACAGTCTTAAGCACTATACCACTCTGCTTCCTCTTTGGCAATAAATAAAAATGTGATTAGAAGAACCATGAGTAACATGTGGGAGTTACATTGTATTCATTCAAGTATAAGCTTGCAGGAAATGATGGTCAGAGTGAAGACAGCACCGGAGACACATTCCAGGGTAAACACGGGCAAGGTCTAATGATGCATTGTATTATAGTGATGCCGTAGAGACAAAAATAAGTGCAAGTATTGAGATGACACGACTATGAATGTAACAGATTCATGATCTAAGAAGGGAGCTATCTAATGTGGCAGTTCAGAAAAGTTATGTCTACAGTGGAAGCCATGGTGAGGACAGTGATTATAATAAAGGAAGCTGCCCCATCCACTCATGCTCTTGTGTGCAGGGCTGTGATTTCAGCAAGCCATTCTGGTAATATTGGATGATGGAAACTCTGTTTTCTATTTCTCTTGAGTTGGAGCCTCTTCAGCTTAGTTGATTATTTATTGATTTGAGAGAGGGAGAGGGAGAGATAAAAAGAGCGAGAACAAGAGCAAGAGAGAGATTGAGTTGTTGTTCCAGTTACACATTCATTGGTTGATTCTTATATATGCACTGACTGGGGATCAAACCTGCAACCTTGGTCTATCAGGACAATGCTCTAACCAACTGAGCTACCTGGCAATGGCCAACCAAGTCGTTTTAATGACCATCCCACAGCTAAGGGCCATTGCGTCAGTGTACCTGTGTTTTACTGAATATATAACTACCTTAAGTGAGCACACATCTATCTGAAGAGAATGTCCTAAGGATTTAAATTCTGAATACACACCTACAGCAAGTTATTAACATTTTAGTTATATCTTTGTCAACACATTAGATTGTATATAAATTGTTTTTTACTGTTATTTTTTAAATTTTGCAGATGTTTTGAGTTTCCCATTCTCTGTGGAAAAGTACAAACATGGCATAGTTTAAGGATGATCTAAGTAAGAGTGAGGTTACTGTGGCAGTTATTGATGAGTCTTAGATGTTTTTAAGTAAACTGCTTTCTCTGTTTATACAAAGTGAGGAGTAAGCACAGATTGCTGTATCCCACCCTCCAATAAGACCCTAGGGATGTTGGAGGTGACATGGAGGGCTACCACTTATCCATCTCAGTTATCACTTAGCAACTAAACACCTTTGCTTAGCATAACAAAATAATCAGAAGTAGAAGACAAAAACAGATGAACTAAAAATGAGACAATTTTGTACCTCTCGGATTGGAAAAAAAATATAAAATCAGATAAAGGATGTGGAAATGAAGATAATAATAAATAAAATGAACTATCCTATATAATAAAAGGCGAATATGCAAATTGACCAAACAGCAGAACCACCGGTCATTATGACAAGCAGACCACCAGGGGGCAGACACTCAATGCAGGAGCTGCCCCCTGGTGGTCAGTGTGCTCCCACAGGGGGAGTGCCATTGAGCCAGAAGCTGGGTTCATGGCTGGCAAGTGCAGCAGCAGTGGTGGGAGCTTCTCCTGCCTCTGCAGCTTAGGTCCAGGGGAAGCGGGCCAAAGTCGTCAGTCAGATATCCCCCAAGGGCTCCTCCTAGATTGCAAGAGGACACAGGCTGGGCTGAGGAACCCACCCTAAGTGCATGAATTTTATGCATTGGGCCTCTAGTATTTATATAAGAGAATACTATACAACAATTAGATGCTATAGACTGAATACACATATTCATTTGCTTGTTTTAGATAATATTGGATGACAGAAACTCTATCTCCTATTTCTCTAAAACCAAAATTTCCATTGAAAGAAATAAGATTAAGTTTATGCATCACACTAAGGATTCAAAAATGTTACAGCCAATAAATAGCTTGAAAAATATAGAAGCATAAAAGAAACCAATGAATATATCCCAAGAAACTAGAAACACCAATCAGAAAAGATATATGCATCCCTATGTTAATAGCAGCACAATTTACCATAGCTAAGATTTGGAAACAGTCTAAGTGCCCATCAGCAGATGAGTGGATTAGAAAACTGTGGTACATCTACACAATGGAATACTATGCTGCTGTAAAAAAGAAGGGATTCTTACCATTTGCAACAGCATGGATGGAATTGGCAAACATTATGCTAAGCAAAATAAGCCAGTCAGAGAAAGATAAATATCACATGATCTCACTCACTTGTAGAATATAATGAACAGCATAAACTGATGAACAAAAACAGATCCAGAGATGGAGAAGTATCAATCAGATCATCAAACCTCAGAGGGAAGTTAGGGGAGGGTGGGGGCAAGGGGGATAGAACAACCAAAGGACTTGTACACATGCATATAGGCCTAACCAATGGACACAGACACCAGGGGGTGAGGGCATGAGTAGGGAGGTGGGGAGGGCAATGGGGGCATAAGGACACGTATGCAATACCTTAATCAATAAAGAAGAAAAAAGAAACCAATGGAATCTGAACTGGAAGGATATATTTTAAATATTGCAGGGTGTGTTTCTATGGAAGAAATGACAATAGGATTAGCAGTGTAGAATAATAGGGGTAAATTAAGCAAGGTAGAAGATAAATCATGTTAGTCTAAAATGATGTTATTATACTGCACAAACTGCAGAGCATGAGCGACTTAATAGTGTATCCTGAGGTCTTTGAGGACATTGTCGTTTTCATTTTAAAACATGAAAATCTTCTTCATTTTCCAGTGCTCTTTAGTTTACAAATAATTTTCACTCTCTTATTTAAAAAGAAAATGGGATCTAAATAAATATGGCCCCCATAAGACCATATTCCTGGGGTGGGGGGTGGAAAAAGAGCTATCACTGGGCCTGCAAAATACCTTTTGGATAAATTTGTTTATAATAAGAAAAGTGGCCTCATGATGCAGATGCTTCAGGAACCACTGATGGTCATGGAAAGGGAGATGATGTGTTGTTTCCTTTTGGTTATTGTCTAGTTGGCCTTTCCTCTACAAGCACTCAGACACACAAGAATGCAGGGGAGGTTAAAGCGTCTTGTACTCCAATTCAGGTGATCCTCCTTTGGAGACAGACAATTCCAAACCTTAGATCATTTAGTTGCACTGTGGTCAGGGGCAACGGAAACCTGGTGCTGCAAGCTTCCCAGGCAGCTGTTAGGGAAGCACCTTGAGAAGACAGGTATGTTGCCTGTGCGCATTGGATCAATGTTCTCACCTAGACTTTCATGAAACCTCAGCTATGAATAAGATCTGGGGACTGTTTGAAAATCCAAAGAACAGAAAACTTCATCCACAATTGGCAAGACAATGATCTTCCTGTCCACTCTATGTCAGAAAATACCCTAAGTTTTTTTCCAGAGGTTCCCTTGAGACATCCAGGCTTAAAATTGTGAGCCCTTCTAGAAGGTAACAATCGCTAAGCAATACTTAAGGATTTGTGATGGAAAATTTTCTTCTGTGCATATCTACCCTCCACTGACATCATCCTGTAACCTTACAAGGAAATAAATGGGCTGTGTTTATGGAAAGCATCTAGCTGCTTTGCCTGGGTTCACCCTTCAGGACTTGGTTGAGCAACAATACTACTATCCATAAAGGAATGGAAGCATGTCGCTTTTTCTGATAGAATAAAGCAAACTGAATTTAGGCAGGGTAAGTGGATGGGACAGGTGTCTCCTATTTAAAGGACTTCACTGTTTTACACTATTCAGAGGTACAAGAACGCCATTCCCAAGCCTTTCCAGAGTGCCCACTCTATCCTATTTTGTTCTACCTTCTGTTTTCTTCCTTTTCCCCCAGTGGCCTCAATTGGCTCCATTATCTTCCTCAAAGAAGTGATTAAGATTCAAGCTCCGTCTGGAAACTCTTAAATTTCCCACAGTTTCCAGTCATTGTGTCTAGGAGGTAGTATTAGGAAACACTGCAACCCAAGGGAAACATTTTACATTCTTTTACAATATCTAAACGTAAGGACATCGTAGACTTGGATGGATGACTTTCCCGCCCTTCCACTTCATCACCCCGATCTCATTTGCCTAAATAATGTATAATGCTCTCATTTGCATTCCTTGATCTTATTTCTTGTGAATTTATAAGCCTAATCTTATTATACTGAGTGAATATTTGCCTGCCCCATGCTCTGGGGCATGTTAAAATTTTTCCTCCATTGGCTGACAATAAAGTGTGCCACACCCAAACCTACTCTCCTAGTCTTCCTGTGTCTCCTTTCCATTCTGTTGAGTTTGTGTGATACCATTTTATGGTGGCTGCTTCAGTGCTGCACATCTGGATTTGAAGGGACACCTTTTATTCCCATTTATTTTTTTTTACATAATCTACAACTTGTTTATCATGGCCCTTCAATGCTTCAGACACTCCCCGTGTATTTGAAAAACAAGATGTCTAAGGTATGTGATCCTGGTACCCAAAGAGTCCGTGTAACTTTTGATTGATATTTCATTTGTGATAAAGTTGCATATTTTGCTTACCAAAATTGATTTTTATGTATGTTTGCTAATAGGTTATTCATCACAATTTTCCTTCTATTGGAAATCTGGACATACTATTTCTAAGGACAAAATCAACTTAGGTATCAATTCCCTCAACTCGACTTCCCAAATGATAATGACAAGGATCTATTTGGCTTTAGGGTATCTGCAGAAAGAAGCCAGAACTATCAGGAAGATGAATCAAGAACTCCAGTTAACATATTCTGCTTTGCCTTGTGGTTTCTCTACATGAAATAAAGTTACCATCTTGCCAACACCAAGTGCAAATTAATTTAGATTACAATTGACATTTAGGTTTGGAGAGGGAGAGGGAGAAAAATCAATGGCATGTGAACACTGAAACCATAAATAGTAACAAGTGGAAATCCCAAACCTCAAATGCTTTTGAAGCATGTTGTAAAATCCTGCAAAAACATATGGAAGAGTATAATGGAGAAAATAATCATGGAAAGTTGGTATATAAACCTTAAACCACAGGGACCATGCTGGGGCTTTTTGTTATTGTTACTCTAATATGTCAATGTAATTCCTGGTATAAAATAATATGTAAATGTTAAAGAAAGAGGGCATGTTTTATTTTATTGGGCTTATTTATAAAGGAGGAGAAAAAATACTTGGAACTTTTTAATGAATTAATCTCATTCACCAAAATGAAGAGCTCAGAAATCACCTCTAGCTTAAAAATGCATTTTTATTTATTTTTTTGCTAAGATCAGGCATCGATTTGATGAATGTTCTCAAGTTAATCAGCCATATAGGACTTCTTGAACATTACTCTGACATTGAATGCTGTCTGTGTAACTTAATGTTATAAAACCTGGAAGGCATATTTATAGTCCAATCCAGATGGGCCAAAACAAAGTACAATTATTCCTTCAGAAGTCGACCTTTGCATACAGATTAAAATGGACTGCTTCCAAAATTCAGATGGAGAAATGAACTCAGTTCCTCAATTGTCTTGTATCCATTATTGGGATAGGTTTTGGCTAATGCTAATTAGTGACACATCTGTATTAAAAGTTGGACTCTCAGTCTAACTTGCAAAGTGGCAATAGGAAGAATTGTTATGAAAGTAATTACAGCTATCAGAGATGATGCTATTTTAAATAGGCTGTGAATTAAGTGGTTTTACAGAAACAAATGAAAATGATTTTACTATTGACAGTGAACATTCCTATGCAAGGACAGAGATATTTGTGATTGGTCATTTCTAGATAAAAACCATGATATTTTATTCCCCTTGGATAATTAAAAGGGAGATTAAAAATTTGTCCCCTAGCCCTAGCTGGTTTGGCTCAGTGGATAGAGCATGGTCCGTGGACTGAAGAGTCCTGGGTACGGTTCTGGTCAAGGGCACATACCTCGACTGTAGGCTAGATCCCAATGCAGGAGGCAACCAATTGATGCGTCTCTCTCATACTGATGTTTCTCTGTCTATCTCTCCCCCTCTACTCTCTCTAAAAATCAATGGAAAAATATCCTAGATTGAGTTTAACAAA
Organism: Myotis nattereri; assembly: GCF_964212035.1. Taxonomy (NCBI): domain Eukaryota; kingdom Metazoa; phylum Chordata; class Mammalia; order Chiroptera; family Vespertilionidae; genus Myotis; species Myotis nattereri. Next base: position 36,024,613 of record NC_138076.1, on the reverse strand, counting down.
AACTTAGTTAATCTGGAGCAACCTAGAGATTTGGAGATGCCAAATTAAGTTTTTCTGGCATTAAAATCTGTTTGTAAGTCTAAAATTGTTTGAACTGATGAATCTGACAACATCTTTTCAAATCAGAAGACAGCACAATTACTATAACACTAATGTTCTTAGGATGTACAAAAAATATTCATCCCATAAATAAGCCAGAAGGTTAAGTGGTAGAATGTTATTATAAGCTGGTTTTTTAATAGATATCAACTTGTTGAGATAGATATGGGAAATTATTTTATTCCTTAACTTTTCAGTCATTTTAAACTATCAGATCAGTTACATCTTGGTGTACAAGACCTTCCCTATTCATTTTAGAATCTATTTTGATCTCTCCAAGCTCTTCTCCTTTTCCCCAACACAGACTAGTGTGGTGGTTATAGTCAGCTGAAGGTGAATATGGACATAGACAAGCTATAAAGCATCTCTTATTTTTCTCTCTTCTTAGGATCAGTTCCATCATGGTAAGAGTAAGAGGATGCAAAGAAGAAAGAGTTGGGTGTACCTGGAGCATTTTTCCTTTGTTTGCCAGGGCTCTTATTCCAGTATCTCAGCACCTGGATTTCTTGAGCCCTGGGATGGTCTTAACATATCCATCTCAGGTGATTTGCATGTCTGTCTCTGATATTTCTCTAGGTTTTGGACATCTGTTCTTCAAATTACCTTCTTGCTGAGGGAACCAGGACATATTCCTAAAATGTGTGCCTATTTGCCTCCATGTACCAGGTCCAGAAAAATCTATAGCCCACAGTCTCATCTACTGCATTTGGCTAAACCAGGCCTACCTTACAGCCATTAACAGATTAACTTTCCAGAACTCTGACAAGTCAGAAGTCTATATGTATGTATGTGGTGGAGAATTGGGAAGACAGGATGGAGGGAAGAGAGAGTGGAGAGATAGGGAAGGTCTAGAATAAATTGGGTGTTGTTGGGTCTCAAGCTCTTTTCTACTGATGATCTCTCAAGAACCAATTTCTCCCAATTTTCTTCTTCCCTGCCCCTGGGGAAGGGCAGTTCATCCAGTATCACAGTCAAGCAGACATCTGATCAGATATTACCACATTTTGCTTTTGCTGGTTTTCTACTGTGGGGGAGAAACAAGCTTTCCTCTAGACTCCAGGTTCTTCTGGTTGGTCTAATAATCACATGGACATGAGAGAGACTAGCAAGAGAAAATAACCAAGTGCAATGCATATATATGTATGGAATCTGCCCTACATGAGAGAATCAGAGCTCCCACATGCAAAAAAGGTTCAGCAATAAAGAGGGGGCATGCTTATATAAGGCATCCTGAACTAGGGATGCGGTGAGATGCCTTGGGAGCTTCAAAGGGTCACTGCAGGCTGATAAAAGAGTAGGTGTTCGGTAAATAAAAGTTTGCCCTGCCATACAGGTGGGTCAAAAAAAGAGTATCATTAACAACCTGTCTCCCATTTGGGACAAGGCCACTAATTCAGGTTCTTCTAGATAATTAAAAGGAGGGGCAGAAGTTCTTCTTGAATCTGAATTGAAAATTGTCTTTAGCTCAAAATAATCTGTATACCACTGAGGCACACACATGTTGGGGTGGCTCCTCTTAACCCTATACCACTCATCATGTGATTTTATGCCCTCATCCTTGGTTTTAGGGCAAGAGACAAAGACCAAAAACCCCTTTCTCCTTTCATAGAAGGCAGTGGCTAGCCTTTTATTGGCATCACTTTTAGCAGTTACTTTTTTTTGTCATAGTCTATTGACCAATGAGGAAGCAAGAAGTTTTGGGATTGATGCTTCTTATTCACACCCATCAGTGTAATGGAGAGGAAATTGGGTTTATAAACTCTGAATTATACCTGGAGCAAATGAGAGTTAAGATTTTTAACATTATAGTTTTAATGTAGTAAAAAAAAGTAAAATAGAAGGAAGTTACTCAAATTTAGATTTAAGCATATTTTAAAGTTATATCCTAACCCAATTCCACAAACATGTCTTGTGTTATTACTATGCAATTTTTTCTCACAAGATTATAGATATATGGAAATAATTAAGACATAGATGTGTTCTCATAGGCTCAAAAGCAGAAATTTAAAATATTATAAATTTGTGAAAAAATATCTGATAAAGTGTTAAGGCTGAATACTGAAGCATTTTAAATATTACATTGCTGTGACTTATACTCAAGTGTCTATTACAACAATGCTTTTCAAAATTTAATATGTCTTTAAATCTTCTGATGTTAGGTTTAAACACAGATTCTGAGTCAGTAGCTCTGGGTCCGAGCCTGAGAGGCTATATTTTTAACAATCTTCTGCGAGTTCATAAAAGATACATTGAGTAGCAAAGGCTGAAAATCCTCAGATTTCTGAGATATGCTGAAGGGTAGGTACCAGGGAATGTCAGTCTAGGATGTATGTTACTTCCATAACATCTGTCCCTTGCCCTAAATGAAAGAATTTTGACAGTGTTATTTCAATACATCACTGCTTATTAAAAAATGAAATACAATAAGCTTAAATGTACAGGGAGGTTAAGTGACATGCATATTGTCAGTGAGTAAACTGGCCAAAGTTTTAGGATTTGGCCTGACAACTGAAATGACCTTGATATTCAACTGCAAGCCTTGACTTTCACCCTTTTAGGGGGTGTTAAATGAAGTGTAGAGAAGTGGACTAACTCCCCTTCTCAATGATGAATGGCCTGTGAGGTCAGCTGACCATCCATCTGCTACTGCAATGTCAGATACATTTCCATGTCTGCAAAGTAACTAGATGTGGATGCTTATAAATCAAAGTATTGGCATTTGGCCTCGTTTAGTGTGAGAGAAACTTAGAGGAGTGTCTGATTCTCTTTTATTTTAGCTTTTAAATTTCTTAATCCTACCATCTCTACCCCCTGCCACCATCAGTCTGAGAACTTCCATTCTGATTCATTCACTCACCCTTTTAGCATATGCATGAATCCCAAAATGTGTAATGATTTGGTTCAAGGAGTGAACATTACATCAGTTGCAGATCTCCCCCCTGCTGTTCATAGTCTGAAGTCCAAATCTGTGGGTGTGTTTAACCATTCCAGGATTTTACAATCCAGAACAAAAAGAATGAATCTCAATTGCTAGAATAATTTAAGAACTCTTCATGCCACTTGAGCTAAATACCTCCATCTTGCAATGATAATCTCTAGGGCAGTTAATTAAAAACTTCACCTTTTCAGACTCAAATAATTTTGACTCCCAGATGATTTCCTTCCCAAAGGAATTAATTTTAAAGACTAGGAAAAAGATGGCAATGAGTCACATTATGGCCCACTTAAAAAAATAAATATAACTTTTTATGCCAAAAAGAAAATTTCAAAATGAGTTAGTGACTTTAACTGACGTGTTCAGCATACTTGTTTAGGAGGTAAAAGGTTCATGTTAGTGTGAGTTTTGAATGCTAAACCTCAGTCCAACTCTGAAGTATTTAACTGCCACCAAACTTTTATCCAGTAAAAGCTTCTTTATTGTTAGAACATTTTTATGGGTTTGAAATGTATTCTATATGCTTAGTGATCCTAAGTCAAACTTCCCTGATTGCCACGTTATGTAAACTATGTGAAGTTGGAACCACCAGTAAATCAAAATTCAATCCCTTTTTATAAGTGTCTGGACACTTCCATATTTCAATTTAATTTGAATCAATCACCTTTCTCAACATTTCGCCTCTCTATAATTTCTAATACATTTGGCCTTCAACCGTGACCTGGCTCTCGTTTCTAGAACTGACCCTCCCACTCAATTCTTATCTCTATTTTTCACATTTAAGACTGTATTACCAAGTGCATAGTTTGAAAAGTTTCATTTGTTAAAAAAAACACGCCTACCTGCAGTATCTGAGCTATTTGTTTTTAGAATACAGCATATTTTCCAGTTTTCCTCTTTGTCTTACTTGTTTTCATAGCACTTCTGTAACCAAGCTACTATAATATACAATTTGCGTTAAACCATGCACACAGAAATGTTAAGAAATAAGCAAAAATTATATGTACATCCATACAAATTTGGATTTATGCTCACAGTTCCTATATTTATAATCTGTCACACAGAATACTAAGACCTCAAAAGATTCCAAACAGCAGTCAATGCTACCACGTGGGGAGAGCTGTTGTACTTAGAAGGGAAACAAAAGGCATATTGTTTAAAACATTCTGCTGAGAACTTGAGCATGCATGAGCAAGTTGAGAAGGTAGTTTGGGATAAGCATCTGAATATTTGGAAATAAACTTATCAGTGCTTGCAGAGTGTGGAGACTCATTTCACAAAACAGCTTGAAGGCATCTGCCCACACAATTCCCATTGTCATCTCTCAAACAATAACTCAAATTTGCTTAAGATCAATTCAACCCACATTGGTAGAGTTGTGTGGCTTTGGGCTCCCCTTATGAAATCAGAGACTTTTCACACTGAATTACTAAAATTAATCTAAATTTCAAGATGCTAGTATATCATCTCCATGTACTCTATAATATACAAATTAAAAACAAACAAAAACAACAAAAGCTTCCAAGGCCTGCACTTTTTCCACCATTTACTTCAATGATAAAGTGATAAAAGAGACAAAAGAATTTGTTTTGTGTGTTTCTTCTCTTGTACTTAATGAAGTAATAACAGTTCTAGATACTAAGATAATAAACTGGAGGAGTCTTGCTTAGTTTCGTTTTCTTTTATTCCATGGATACATTTTTGACTAAATGAGACTTTCTGGTAATTCTTTTTTAAGGATTCCACTTTTCAATGATTTTATTTTTTGATGGGTGTGACAGAATCTAATCCTTAGTAGTTGAAAAGACTAAATACACACAATTCTTAAAGCAGGTTTTTTATCAGGACTTGAAAGCAGGGGCGGGGGGCGGGGATGAATTGAATGTTTTCTTTGTTGTCCCTAATTTGAGAATGATCTAAAGTCACTAATTCAAGAAACCCCAGAACTTACATGGCCTGAAAAGAAAGGGGGATTTACATACATTTTAAGTCATTCCATTCATTAATTCATCATTCATTCATTCATTCACCTACTTATTCATGTATTCTGTTAGCCATTAATTTACTGCTAGTTATTTTAATATTCTCATTTTGAGTCACTAAGCATATTGTGTTCCAAGTATTCTGTCGGGTGCATGCAGAAAGAGGCAAATTTGAGTAAACTCTTACTGTAAAGAATATATAATGATAATATCAAAGCAATATTTTGCAAGCCCACAACATGGCACCCTAAAGCAGATGACATTTGAAATTATATATATATTTTTATTGATTTAAGAAAGGAAGGGAGAGAGAGATAAATGATGAAGTCTCACAACCTAGGCATGTGCCCTGACTAGGAATCTAAATGTGATCTCCTGGTTCAAAGGTCGACTCTCAACAACTGAGCCACACCTGCTAGGCTACAGCAGATGACACTTTAAATATATTTTTATTGATTTCAGAGAGAAAGGGAGAGAAAGAGAGAGATAGAAACATCAATGATGAGAGAGATCATTGATTGGCTGCCTCCTGCACATCCCCAACTGGGGATGGAGTCCACAACTCAGGCCTGTGCCCTTGACTGGAATCAACCCTAGGACCTTTCAGTCCACGGGCAGATGCTCTATTCGCTGAGCCAAAACAACTAGAGCGCAGATGACATTTTAACTCGATCTTCAGGTGTGTCTAAAAGGTGACAGGCAGAAAAGGGGAGAAAGTATTCAAGAGGAATATCAGGATTGTAAATATGGGGTTAAAGTGCAAATATCAATTTGAGAATAAGGAGAGTAGATTGTGTATAGGGTTGGAGAAAAGTGCCATAGGACAAATAGCTGGAAGTAGTGTTAGGTGAAATTAGGAAGGAGGAGGGGAGGGATGGTAATTGATTCTTGATGTATTTTCTTTATTTTTTTCTTTCCATTCAATTTCATTGCCTCATTTCTTCCCTCCTTTCTAGATAAGTAGAAAGGATAGGTGGTAGCTGTAAAAAACAAGATTGGCCAGAGACTGAGCATCAAACTGCTCTGTGAGAGTTTGAGAGGTATGTTGGTATGAGTATTTATGTCCATATCACAATTAGGACTTCAGATTCCTTCAAGGAAGAGCTGGGAGCAGTAGCCATGCAAATATATACAGTAGCTATTGTAAATTGTGTTTCTATGAAAATAGGGGTGCATATATTGTTTCTGATTGGTATTTCAGGTTTCTTGGGATAAATTCCCAGAAATGGGATCACTGGGTCAAATGGTAGTTTCATTTTTAATTTTTGAGGAAACTCCATACTGTTCTCCACAGTGGCTGCACCAGTCTGCATTCCCACCAGCAGTATACTAGGGTTCCCTTTTCTCCACATCTTTGTCAGCACTTGTCATTTGCTGATTTGTTGATAATAGCCATTCTGACAGGTGTGAGGTGATACCTCATTGTCATTTTAATTTGCATCTCTTGTTTGATTAGTGACTTTAAGCATTTTTTTTTAAATATCTCTTGGTCTTCTGAATGTCCACTTTGATTGGATTATTTGTCTTCCTTTTGTTTAATTATATGAGTTCCTTATATAATTTAGAAATTAATCCCTTATCAGATGTATCACTGGCAGATAGCTAAGATCTGGAAACAGCCTAAGTGTCCATCAGTAGATGAGCGGATAAAAAACCTGTGGTATATTTACACTTTGGAATACCATGCAACTGTAAAAAACAAGGACTCATACCAACATACCTCTCAAACTCTCACAGAGCAGTTTGATGCTCAGTCTCTGGCCAATCTTGTTTTTTACAGTTACCATTTGAGACAGCATGGAGGGACCTGGAGAATATTATGCTAAGCAAAATAAGACAGTCAGAGAAAGATAAGTATCACATTATCTCACTCATATGTGGAATCTAATGAACAAAATAAACTGATGAACAAAATAGATCCAGAGACACAGAAGCATGGAACAGACTGACAAATATCAGAGGGAAGGCAGGGGTGGAGGTTAAGTGGGGATAGATTAACCCTGGGGAATTTATACGTACAATAGAGGTCCAGTGCATGAAATTTGTGCATGGGTGTCCCCTCAGCCCAGCCTGCACCCTCTCCAATCCGGGACCCCTCAGGGGATGTCTAACTGGCGGTTTAGGCCCAAACCCATGGATTGGGCCTAAACTGGCAGTCGGACATCCCTCTCACAATCCTGGACCGCTGGCTCCTAACCGCTCACCTGCCTGCCTGCCTGATTGCCCCTAACTGTCCCCCCTGCCAACCTGATCACCCCTAACTGTCCTCCCCTGCTGGCCTGGTCTTCCCCCAACTTCCCCCCTCTGCCAGCCTGGTCACCCCCCATTGCCCCACCTGCCGACCTAGTCACCCCCAACTGCCGCCCCACCAGCCTGGTCACTCCCAACAGCCCCCCCACCCGCCAGCCTGGTCACCCCACACAACCTGCTGTTTAATTGACTGGTTGTTTTGGTCATCAGAGTCACTGCCTTTTGATTATATATATATATATATATATATATATATATATATATATATCCATCCCAAGAACACAGACAATAGTATGGTAAAGACGTGGAGCAGGTGTGAGGTGGAGGGAGGGTCAATGGGGGATAAAGGAAGGTAAAGAGGGCATTGGTAATATTTTCCACAATAGAGATAAATTATTTAAAATAAATAAATAAGTACAGCAGGCAGCCTCATCTGAATCAACATTTCTCTGTATCTTTCCCTTTGACTGTAGGTTCATCATGCAAAATCCCTAAGCTTTCATTATTTATCACAATCTCTTCTCTATCAATATAAAGTTTGTGAGATCCAGTGATTTCCTTTAGAACTAATTTCCATAATTATGCGATTATTTGATCATATTCATCATATCCTGAATAATGCATAAGAACAATATTTTTAAAACACTTAATCTAATCTAAGCTACATGATTTACTGCTGTAGATTGTAAAGGTATCATAAAAATTTTAAATATTTTGATGTGGGCAAAAATAAAAAATCACAGAGTGTGCTGACTAGCACATCCTTCCATTAACTCACCTTTTATTTCCTTTGAGCTTTTTAAAACTCTGTTTGTGATAGAATACTGACAGTAATGTAAACAATTCTCACCCATGAAATGCAAATGGTGCAAGTGTATATATCCAGTTGATTATTGTCATACAGACACTAACCAATTTATAAACTCATTTCAGCATTTCTAATGGCATATGTAAGTATGTGTTTTTCAAATACTCTTTTACATTATTTCTAATACCCTGGTGACCTCATTAATTTATTAGTTAAATAAAATATTTGATATGGATTTATTGTATATTTATGAAAGAGCCATGACTTTATTATAGATATATTCTTGAACAATAAGGGACACTGCTAATGGCCACATATTCTGCTGTCACAATTGACCAGGCAAAGACAATGTAATTTTTCTTGCACTCAATTCCTCTCCAGCATTAAAGTAGAATAAAGGCCATAGAAGGATTAAATAAGAAGGGTTCATAGTATTTAAAAACAACGGTAACAACAACACACAAGCAAATGGTTAATGCATAGAATAAATGTAACCAAAGTTATTATTTAAAATTACAAGACACACCAGCCAACTACCTCACTCAGCAATATAATTAATAATCAATATATCTTAGTCTGTATCAAATTGTGGCTCAGCATTTCCTTTTGTGTATAACAATTTTCAATGAGCTGAAATGATATCTCTGAGTAGGACTTCTATTGAAAACTTTTCAAAATAAATTAACTGGTATGTTTTTTAGTTGAAAAAAATTAGTCTTAAAATGAAAATGAACTAAATGATGTAAAGCGAATAAAAGAGGGAAGGAGAGGGGGAGGGCAGGGGAAGGGAGAAAAGTAGAGAGATAGAAGGGGAAAGAGATGGGAGAGAAGGAGGCAGAGAAGAAGGAGGAAAGACAGTAAGAAAGAATCACTGCCCTGTTGTCCCACTTAGGAACCCCTCCTCCTAAAGGACAGTGGTAAAGAGAGAAGATGAAATGCATGCAGTCACACTGAATGATAATGAAGAAAACATGAGTTTAGATTCTTTCAGCCTTTACATAACTAGCACCCCAGCAATTTTTAATCCTTATCTTATTAAAGAAAAATTATTTGTCATCAAGCCTTTTTCATTGTCCACACCACAACATACTTCTTAGCTGGACCATTCTCAAATGTCCATTTGAGTCTTTTTGCTATTAGAAATCAAAACTTTTTGTTACTGAAGCATGAGCATTCCTTGGCTTGGAATAGCATTGACTTCTACTGCAAAATTTTCTATCCAGGTTAAAATAATTAAATGTTAACTATCCTACGTTCTGTAGGATAGAATACTTTGACAGCTCTCACCGATGGGCATGTTTATTCTTTAGTTTTCTAGAAAAGCATTTGTTTTTCCTAAATTTTTCATGAGTTATTCTTACTCTTGTACCTCCTAAAACATTTTTACTTTATCCTAAGTGTTTTCAATTTTACATGTAATTTTATGATATATTCTTTTTTGTGAATAAGATTTTAAAAGATTATACTGTTACTTGCTCTCTAAAGAAACAGTACCAAATGTAATGATTAATTTGAGGGAAACAAAAACCAGACCAATAACTCAGAACTTATCTCATTGTTCATAGGTGTCAGACTGGAATACATGGGAAATTTTACTAATATTTTATATTTGAACTTATATGTGAGAGCAAGTAAAAGTCCAACTATGGAATTGTTCACTATGAAGAGTCAAAATTAAAGATAGAATTTCTTAGTGAAAAATATATAGCAGTTCTATGTTATTTACTATGACCATTTAACCAATTTAAAGTAAATATGATAACAGAAAAATAAAATATAAGCTTACACCTGTTTTCAGATATTTTATACATTTTCCCTATTTATTATAAAATATTAATAGTGCATTGCAGAAAGTCTGAGAAACAACAAAAAATACTAAGATAATATTAAAAGCACCAGTAATTCCACTTTTTAAAAATATGATTATTATTAGCATGACTTAGGTCCCATGAGGATGTTATCTATAGCTGCTCTTAATGTAAATAACATAAAAATATTTTTCTTTGAAATAAGCAATTCTATGAAATGTAATTTTAATGGCATATGGCACATACTTTATCATATAAGTGATTCTATAAATTATTCTAGTTCCCCTGTTGAATATTGACTTTTCATCAGTAATAAATTATTATAAATACTATTTTTCTGAACAGTTATACCTATCTTTATATAGATCTATCTTTTAATGGTTCTATGTCATTGTTCAACCCCACAAAATAATTGTGTAATCAAAAGTTATGGGCATGTTCCACTTTTAAGATTCTAGTCAACTAAGGAAAAAAAAAATCATGCTTTAATGTCTTTTGGTTCATCCTGTGAAAATCAATTCTCACTGAGATTATTAAAGTGCTTAATGCACTCATGAACAGGGTAGCAGAATAACAAGCACTTAAAAATAATTTCTCTTCACTAAAAATATTTATAAAACTTCCACCAGAAAAAAAAATGAATCTCTTTGAAGGATTTTATACATTATTTTATGAGTAATATTTTTGTTTGGTTACTCATATTAAGTAAAGTCATTCATCATTCAAACTGGATAATGTCAAGGAGATATTTTAAATTTGTTCTTTTATTTATTTTTTTTTAAATATATTTTATTGATTTTTCACAGAGAGGAAGGGAGAGAGATAGAAAGTTAGAAACATCAATGAGAGAGAAACATCGATCAGCTGCCTCCTGCACATCTCCCACTGGGGATGTGCCCGCAACCCAGGTACATGCCCTTGACCGGAATCGAACCTGCGACCTTTCAGTCTGCAGGCCGACGCTCTATCCACTGAGCCAAACCGGTTTTGGCTTAAATTTGTTCTTTTAAAAATAAGGAAAGGTGAGCTTTTTTTTTTTGGCTGAAATTTGAATTTATTTCTATAGTTACATCTGACCTGGAAAGTGGTAGTTGGATGTTATGTTCAGCAATAAGAACTGGTGAAAGAGGAGGAAGTAAGGGACAACAAAAATCTCTTTGAGTTCCCATCATCTAGAAGTCAAGTTCTCTCACCTATTTCTTTCATCAACTCCTCCCACTTTTACCAAAATGTTATTCTCATATGAAAAGGGAAATTGCTCCATTAGGGAAAATTGCAATGAAATGTCTGGCAAATAAAGCAAACACATTGCCAACATAAGCATTATCAAGAGTCATCTCAACTGTCACCAGACAACTGCAGAGTGCTATTCTGACTTCCACAATGTAGTTAATCCACGAGCACCATGGCTGGCATATCACTTTCTGAGGTAGTTACAAACATCATGAAAACTTACTGCTGTGGAGCTTAGTTTTGGAGACTATATTCTCAGGGTCCTGATAATTGAATTTTATTTTTATTTTTCAGAAACATTAGGCAGATCCCCTTTGTGTGTTTGTGCACATGTGTGGGTATGTGTATGTATATCTTTGAGGAACAATACGAATGCCACAAATATTATAGGTGAACTCTTTGCGTTCTGAGAATTTAGCCATCAAAGTATTCTGAGCTGCCTCCTACCCAATTAGATTTAATTATCAACTCTTAATTATATAAGCAACCACTGTAATTGTTTGCATGTAGAACATTCCTGAGAGCATTTTAAATTGCTGAACTTATATAGAGAAGTGTGAGTCATTGATTACATCTCCATTGGCATGTAATTGGCAAAATACCCAATCATCAAAGCAGTCAGTAGTCATGGATGAGCAGATATGAACAGGGAAACATTTCTTTCCATTGTCCACACAATGCAATTGATTTATGACTATGTGACTGTGTCTGTCTCATCAAGGGTTGCAGTGCAGGATACAACAATATTGTGTTTAGGACCTACTTTTAATTAAGGTCTCAGGCACTGAAGCTTTCTAAACCCCTATGTTTTATTTGCCTCCTGAGACATAGCTAGTATTTTCATTTTTGGAGATTCTAGATATGGCTAACTTTAAAAAGAAAAAGGAGGCAGATAATCCACATAAAAATTAAATCAAGAAAAATAGCCACACAGAACTTGAAAATATGCTTCTGTTGACAAGTGGCAAGAAAGAAGTGGAAAACCCTTTGACCCCAACAACAACTCCTTAACTTTTTTCTATGTTTCTCCAAGATTCCCATATTTTAGACACTAAAGAAGATAAATGATGAGTGAATGCTATCGCGTGTCCTTCAATATTTTCAGCAATGCCCTGGGGTTCCATTTGTATTTCTGTATACTCAGCAGCCAGGTGAACTATGCTAAGCATTTATTGAATTTGTAGTTTCAGTGCTGGAGAAATAATCAGGATCTGTGTAGCCTGCCTTCTGGGGCAACACTTTTTAAGCAAATGTATTTTAAGAATCTAATAGTGGATCTTAATAGCTGTAAAAAAAAAAATGAAAAGAAGGAGGCAATGTATTTCAATCTTTTTCTATAGCTTTATTATACACAACTCAAATTTTCACTGAACTAACAAGAAACAGTGTGGACACCCTGGTTTTCTAATACTTCTGTCCCAAAATAACAAAATTGCAATGATAAAGTGCAAAATAAATGCAATAGGTACAGTGAAAAATGACTGAGAGTCAAATCTCAAGTAATAATTCACTCAAGGGGACCTGCTGATGTCATAAGGGGGGAAAGTAAAGCCTGGGTTATTTATATTTTGCAGCATTTTAAGAGTTGAGTATCACAATTTATCCAGCTCATGGGTTATCAATTATCTTTTCTGTGTTTATCCATCTTGAAAATTGGTAACCAAGGCAGGGGGGCGAGGTGGTGGTGGAGAATTGCCATTAAGGAAAAAACAACACAACCAACAGTTTATTCTTTGGACGGGTCTTATCCTTGGTGAGTGATAAGCAAAAATTAGTATTGTGTACTTTTAAGTTAAAATAAGAGCTATAAAAATACACTTTAAAAAGAATCAAGATAAGTACCTAAAAAATCAACACAAAAATATATGCTGATTTCTATAATTAGTTCACATAGCTTGTCCTTTCACCTCAGACAGTTTTCTTGACATAAGTCTTATATTACCTTTCATTACTATTTATCTAAACTGAAGGACATTTTATTAAATATTTGAAAAAAATTTTCTACAGACTTATACTGAGGAGGCCACAACACAGAGGGATCATCAATAATCAGGCTTCATGTTTGAGGCTGTACTGTAGACACTGCTGAGAATATGTAGTGAGAATAACTGTAGACTGAATGATTCCTGCCTCTTCAGCAGGTTAGTCTGCTCCCAGACAGTATCCTGACTCCAATAGTTGTTTATTTGATTTTATATATCAACTGTCTTTATATTCATTTAATCTCTAATCCTGCCTTTGATTTCTGTGTTTGAGTTTGAAGAAGTTGTCTCCATGCTTTTGCTCATCTCTCTTATTCTACATCTCTCATAAGCAGAGTTGATCATCATAATCTAAACCTATTCCATAAGAAAGGATATCTCTGTAATTTACCTATAGTAGGATTATGAGTAAATTTTCTCTCTCATATCTACTAATACAGGGGGCCTTGACTTACTAGTGTCCCGACTAACGAGTTTTTTGAGATACTAGCTGTCTCTCGGCAGATTTTTTGCATTGAGTTGATAAAGTAATTTGAGTTAACGAGCTCCTTAAGGAGCTTGGTCTCAGAACGAGTTAAACGGGTAAGTCAAGGCCCCACTCTATTGATAGTGACATTAACAACAATAATAAAATACTTCCTGTTGTTAATGTAAAGTATTGCTCACTCTCTTATCTTATTTTCTGTTCCATGTGCCATCCAACACAAGACTTTCCAAATACATAAAATCTCTAATAGATTTTCTTGTTGCTAAATAAATATAGAGGTCTTCCAATTCCAATAATCTTACAAAGGGGATTTCCCTGGAAAATACACTTCACCCATTGCCTATTTTTTTTCCACTCTTGCTTCTGTCTCTTCAGACATCCTACAAGAGTTCAACATAGAGATAGCATTTTTCTTATAACAGCAGACCCTCAACATTAAGGTCTCCCTGGGTTCTGGATAGAAATAAAAGTTTTCCTATACCCATCCAAATTGCTGAATCAGAATTGCTAGTGATACTCTTAGATGAATTTTAAGTAAAAATTCAAAGTTCATCCTTTTGAATGGTAAATTTGAGACAAATTAATGTATGCATTCAAGATCCATGGCTTTATTGTTGCTAGGAGAATATCTTAACAGTTCTCAACATAAAAAAGAAAATTGTAACTATGTGGTGATGGATTTTAACTAAACTGAACATGCCTCTTGCATTTCTTAAGGCATTTGTGCATATTTAATAATATAGCATCTGTTTTATTCCAACTCTAAATCAGCACCACAATTTCATGATCTACTTGTCTCCTTTGGGTGCAAAGATGCTGAATCACTGGCACTTCCAAAGCATTTTTTGATGTGCTGAATGATGAACTATTAGCATTTCTTTCCCCATAAATTGCCAGAAGACCACCAGTGAAGATTCAGAGTCCCCATATAAACTGGTACAGGATATGTGACTTGTCTACCTCAGGAGGACAGGGATGACTTCATGGGAGTGTGAGCTGAGCAATTGCAGAGTCTTGTGTTGAGAAGGCCACCATGTTAGTTTTAAATTTTGCTTTTTGAGCAGAAATCCTTGCATTTTGGTTTTCACTGGGCCCTGAAAATTAGGTAGCCATTTCTGGATAGATGTCATAAATATTGAGTGAAACAATATAATATGTAAACATACCCAAACCCTACAAAATAACTTCTTGTATTCTCCTCATAAAAAGCACTCAGGGAAATGCTTAAACACAAGAAAAAAGCAAATTATTCATCATGCAACCATATTTTAAGGTCTAGCTAAAGAAAATAACTTTCATTTAAATTTGTTTATGATCTTCAGTTGGAGGGTATTAGCACTGAGCACTTATGCTGGGAAAAGCAGAATCATAATCTCTGATTTTAGCAGAAAAGGGGTTTATTTTTTCCCTCCTAATCTATTTTGCACATGGAAAGCTCTAATCTGCTACAGTGTCCATTGTATGCAATGAATGAATGGATTTCCTTCTTATGAATGTAAAATAGTACTATTAGAGATCATCTTAGGGGAAATTGAGAAAATAATTATTCATATCATGTTTGCATTGTGTAATTTAGTGAGGAACTCAGTTAAGGTAGTGCTTGAAGTGTGTAGAGCCAGGAGCAACATCTTAAATATGAGGCAGAATGCCTCCACACTCACCCCAGCACTGCTACAGTCCCTGCAGCTTTATCACATTTGCCAAGTGCAGGCAGCAGAGCATGCATGCACCATGGCTGCTCCCTGGAGCAGGACCTCCCCTTCAGCCTTGGTAAAATGTACATCCCACCTGATGGCTGCTTCCTAGCATTGCCCTCTATAGAACCCAAGTCCTATGCTGGATTCTCTTACTGATGTAACCTGTACATGCACTTGTCATTTCAAGAGAGGCCAGGGAACTGAGTTTATGGCTTCTACACTAGGAAGGCAGGAGTCATAAAGAAGGAAATACTGACCTTCCATGATCATGAAAAATGTCCACTCGAGAAGAAATTGCTTTGTAACCCAGCGGTTCCTAGCTGGACATGGTTTTGTCCTAGGAACATACCTGAAGACATTTTGGTTGCTACAACTTGGTTGGGGGAGTGAGGGGAGGAGAAAGGAATATGGTAACTCCAACTAATGAATGGAGAACAGCAATGCTGTTAAACATCCTACAATGCACAGGTTAGCCTCCACAATAGAGAAGTATCTAGAGCCCAAAATGTCCATAGTGTCATTGTTGAGAAACCCTCCTTTGATTATTCTTTTCCCAGTATTTACCATGGGTCTCTCACATCATGATGCCTATGGGTGAGGAGCAAACGTCTATCATTTTAAGAGCTTCAGGTGGTACTGCAGTATGCATGTTTTGCATTTATCACAGAGCTCTTTAATTTATGGTACATGTGTGTATTTTAATTTTAAAAATAAATATTAAAATATACTTTTGTTAAACTGTAAACTCTATCTGATTACTTTTTTGTTCAATGACTAATTGTTATGCCCTAGAATAATAGTTTGCACCTACTAGTTCTTAAAGTATATTTCTTTCTTGTGGAGCTATTATGTGACAGACATTGTGTCATGTGCTTTTACATTATAATCCCACTTCAATTCACAACAAAACTCTGCAACAAGCTTGCTGTTCCATTTTTAAATAAGAAAAAAAATCAAATGGCAGGTGATTATATAACTTGACCATATTTACAGTGAAGGAGCTGGCATTTAATCAGTTCTTGTAGAATCTGTTTTTTATTTTCCATTTATTCATTCATTTATATCTGTCTGTGATTCCAGAAATATTTATAAATACTAAGTAATAAAAACAATTGCTATTTTCAAATTGATTAGGGATCTCATTGGAGATAAAAAAAAATGACCTATTTTGTTATTATCACATCCATTGAGTTCCTTACTTAAGGTATCATATTTATCATACCAAGAATCTACTTCATGAATATCTGTTCCTGTTTTTCATGAAGTTTTTTGTCTGTTTCACATTTTCAAAACAATTTCTATTCACAAAAATATATAATTGTGTTTTGTTATTTAATTTGTAATCTATCTGGTCTATTAATTGTGCTACCTCTGTTATATATAGACAAGAGGCCCGGTGCACAAAAATTTGTGCACTGACGAGGGGCGGGGGGTGTCCATCAGCCGTACTTGTGTCCTCTCACAGTCTGGGACCCCTTGGGAGATAACGACCTGCTGGCCCATGCCTGCTCCCGAGTGGCAGCTGGCAGGCCCAATCCCTAAGTGCAGCCCCTGGTCGGGGCACTTCCCCCTGTCACGCACAGAGCAGGACCGATCAGGGGGGTTGAGGCTCCGTACCATGTCACACACAGAGCAGGGACAATCAGGGGGTTGGGGCGCCTTCCCATGTCATGAACAGAGCAGGATGGATAGGGAGGTTGTGGCCCCGCCCCCTGTCACATACAGAGCCACAGGGCGATCAGGGGGTTTGGGCACTGCCCCCGTCACGCTACTGCAGGGGCCAGGAGGCCTCGCGGCTCCACTGATCCCAGTGCTGGGAGGCCTCGCTGCTCTGCTGATCCCGGTGCTGGGAGGCATATTACTCTTTTACTATATAGGATAGAGGCCTGGTGCACGGGTGGGGGCTGGCTGGTTTGCTCTGAAGTGTGTCCTGGATCATGATGGGGGTCCTGCTTGGGTACCTGGCCAGCCTGGATGAGGGGATGATGACTATTTGCAACTGGTCACACCCCCTTCAGGGAGGGGGTCCCCACTGGGGTGACTGGCCAGTCTGGGTGAGGGGCTGAGGGCCGTTTTCAGGCTGGCGCGTGACTGAAGCTCCCAACCTCTCCTTTTTTTCTTTTTCTTTTTGTTCTGGGATTTATTTACCTTCTATGGCTGTCATTGGAACTGAGAGCCGGCTTTAGCTCTGAGGCTCGGCTCCAGCTCTGAGACCTAGGCTGAAAGCAGGTATCTGGTTTGTTTGGCTTCTATAATTGAAACACTGTTGCAACTCTAGCTGGGCCGGCTGGCTGAAAGTATGGGGTTTGTTTAGCTTCTATAATTGCAACATTGTTTCTTAGACTGCAGCTCAAAGCCCAGCAGCGACAGGCGGGGAACCTTGGCTTCCTCCTTCACTGGAGAAGCAAGCCTTCTGTTCGCTTCAGCTGCCTGGCTGCCGGCCGCCATCTTGGTTGGCAGTTAATTTGCATATCGCCCTGATTAGCCAATGGGAAGTGTGGCAGAGGTACAGTAAATTACCATGTTTGTCTATTCTTAGATAGTATATATATATAAAAATATATTATATACAGTATATATATACATATACAGTATATATACATATGTGTGTGTATATATATATATATACACACACACACTAGAGGCCCAGTGCACAAAAATCTGTGCACTCGGCAGGGGGGTGAGGGCGGTCCCTCAGCCTGGCCTGTGCTCTCTCACAGTCTGGGAACCCTCAGGAGATGTCCACCTGCTGGCGTAGGCCTGCTCCCCGGGGTATTAGGCCTAAGCTGGCAGTCACACATCCCTCTGGCTGCCTGGGAGCCCTCAGGGGAGCAGGCCTAAGCTGCAGTCAGACATCCTTAGCGCTGCTGAGGAGGCGGGAGAGGCTCCCACCACCACCGCTGCACTGGCAGCCGTCAACCTGGTTGTGGCTGAGCAGAGCTCCCCCTGTGGGAGCGCACTGACCACCAGGGGGCAGCTCCTGCATTGAGCATCTGCCCCCTGGTGGTCAGTGTGTGTCATAGTGATCAGTCATTCCCAGTTGTTCTGCTGTTAGGGTCAGTTTGCATATTACCCTTTTATTATATAGGAGTGCCTGGCCAGCCTGGGTGAGGGCCTGATGGCTGTTTTCAGGAGGGCCACAGCCCCTTCAGGGTGTGGGGGGGTCCTGCTGGGGTGCCTGGCCAGTTTGGGTGAGGAGCTGAGAGCCGTTTTCAGGCTGGCCACACCCCCTTCAGGGAGGGGGGGTCCTGCTGGGGTGCCTGGTCAGTCTGGGTGAGGGGCTAAGGGCCATTTTCAGGCTGGCTAAGCCCCGTAGCAGGGACCCTCACCCCATGAGGGTGTGGCCAGCCTGGGTGAGGAGCTGATGGTGGTTTGCAGTCTGGTCACAACCCCCAGCCACCAAGCTCCCAGTGGAGGCTGTCTGGAAGCAGCTATCTGGGACTTATTTGTCTTCTGTAATTGAAACTTTGTTGCAATGAGTGGAGGCCACTGCCAACTCAGGGCTGGTGGGAAGCTTGGCTTCCTCCAGCACCTGGGCAACCAAGCCTCCTCTTTGCTCCAGCTCTGTGGCTGCCGGCCGGAGTTAATTTGCATATAGTCACTCTGATTGGCTGGTGGGCGTGGCTTAGGGCATAGCAAAGGTATGGTCAATTAGCATCTTTGTCTTTTATTAGTGTAGATAATCTAATTTTGGTTTCTCTTTTATGTTACTTATATTCCATAATTATCTCAATAATTTTTTTTCTTTTATACTCATATTCTTTTCGATTATCCACTGCCACTTCTGGTTTTGTGTACCTGTAGTTATGATCAAATCTCAGAACCTGGGTAGAGGCTCTGGTTAGATAAGAAGTGGAACTGTTCTCTGTAAAAGAGAGCTTTTGGTTTGACATCATCGACTCAGCTATTCACTGTCCTCTCTCCCCACATACACATATATGGGCTGACACAGTCTCTTTAGAAACATCTCATTTTAAAGAGATGCCTCTTACAGTTAAGCAGACTGTGGAATCTCAGAGGGAAGGGGTGGGTGGGTAGGTGGGAAGAGATCAACCAAAAAGCTTGGTTGTATAACCCAGGGACCCAGACAATAGGGTGGTGAAGGCGGGGGGCAGGGCGGGAGCAGGCTAGAAGAAGTCAATGGGGGAAAAAGAAGGATGTAAGTAATAATTTCAACAATAAAGTTTTATTTTAAAATGGAAGATGACGCATAATATCTCCCCTCCCCTCACCATCTGTTTCCCATCCAAAAGGGTTTCCATACCAATTTGTCATGCAATCTCTTTTTAGCCTGGACCACCATATTTCTGCCTTGGAGGTGACAGGGCTAGATAACATATCTGCTCCCTTTCCCCCATACCACACTCTGGACCCATATCACCTTTGACTTCTAAGGGCTTTTTCATAAAAATTCATGATAGATTTTGAGACTTGTTTCTGCCACTTCTCACCTGTGTGACTGTCCCAGAGAGAATTCAAGCAGTGATTGTGGGTTTGCCACCTCTCCAGAACTGAAAACCTCACTTCATCTGTTTGATCATCTGCTCTACTGCAATGTTGGTTCACTTTGTGGTCTTGCTAATATTTCAAGGACCTTTTTTAAAGAAGGTATTTAAGTGTTTCTCTTTATAAATGCTGCTCACCTTTGAAAATGTGATAATTATGTGTGATAACTACACTTGGAGTTCTTTGAGACAATTATCAAAAGACATTCTATTGCTTTACTTTAAATGTCTGCAAAATTTTACACACAAATAAATGGGGTAATGCTCTGTGAAAAATATCACAGTTGTTTAAATGTCTCAGAGAACTGGGATTATTCACTTTTACATGCCTAATGTCTAACTCAGGCCCTAGCATGTGATATGATACAAGATGTATGCATCCAAAATGTCCACGCTATTAAAATATTAGAAATCAAAAGGGCATGATGATACTTGGTTTCAGACAGAACTGGGCTCAAATTTAGCTAAACCACTAAGCTGGATGTTTACTTTTGCTAAAATTATTTAATTGTTCTAATATGAAATGGTAGTGACAGATCCGGAATAGATTAACCAATGAACTTAAATGCATAGGGACAGACAATAGTGCAGGGAAGGCCTGGGAGGGGAAGGGAGCAAGATGGAGTGGACAGGGTCAATGAGAGGGGAAATGGGAAATATTTGTACTACTTTCCACAATAAAGATAAATTTAAAAAATAATTTTAAAAAGGATAATATTCACTGTAAAAATGTAATGCAATAATATACATAAATTTCTTAGTACAGTGTTTGATGCTTAATAAATTTTCATGGTATGGTAGCCATTACTTCTGTGGTAGTAAGGATCAATTTTATTTGGATATATGTAACATTTACAGATCTGTTTCTCTGCATACTGTATGAAACCCTGGGCTGGTTTACATGATTCCAGGATCATCTAATCAATCCTGAATACTGCTGCCAAATCCCTCTTTTTTAAAACCACTTTGATCACTTCAGGTCCTTATTCCAAGGCTTTGATGGTGTCATTTCCTATTATACCTAAACACAATTTCTCTGGTTGGCTTTAAGGACTCACCATGACTTGGCTTCATCCTACATATCAATGCTAGTCAAGATTCTTTGGTTATAAAAACCAGAAAACCACTTGAGAAATTCCAAGCAAGGGTGGTGAATATAACTATTTTCATAGTGCAATAACCCTGTGATGAACACAAGATCTAAACAACATGCTCAGAAAGAACGTTGCTGGGAAGCAGCTGGGGAATTAAATTCTTGTGTTTCAGAAGCGACATACCCTCCTCTCCCATCTGCTTTTGATACCCTCTGCTGGGGAATGGCAAAGCATGGCCACCAACATCAAGTCAGTATGATTCTACAGAGCCAACAGTTCCGGTAACTCGCTACAGCCTCTGCATCTCCTCAAATGGGATTTGGCAACTACCTCTGGTCAGTCTGTGAAGCAAGCGCAAATTTGGGAAGGTGGCACGTGGGTGGAGTGTGCTTCCCAGGCACCGGTTGCTAGTAGAAGGATATACAAGTGATTATAAAGGTGGCACATACAGTAGAGAATTCAGTAAAAGTTTCCAGTACTCATTCCCTACACTCTTCAGTCAAGTCTCCCCTATAATAAAGAACCAAATGCATTCTAACCTTTCTCATTGTATTTGCTTCTGATATCCAGGCCCTAACAAATGAGTTCCACTCTCCTCTTCTCCTTTACTTCAACAAGCATGCAAGAAACTTCTAAAATAGTTAACAGGGGATACATGCACACTTGATAAGTGAATAGACAAGTAAATGAAAAACAGCCTGCAGGATCATCCCACCTATTGATTTTCATTTCTGTGCTTCCACAAATTTGTCTGTCTACTTCATAAGACTTTGCACATAATGATGTGGCTTATGAAAACTCGTTTTTTAAAGCTATTCTATCATGGACTCCCCATCATTTGATGTGGGTTAACTTGATCTTCTTTGGACATTACATATCTTAGAGCAGAAATCATGTCTAAATGTCTAATACACTTCCTTGAACTGTGTTTATATACAATAAACAACTTTTGGACCAGACCAACATTTGTTCAAAACCAGACCAAACTAATTTAGAAAAACTAAATTTGTTTATACATTTTAGACAGGAATAGTGACGTGAAAATCACTGGTAACATCATAATTATTTCTACAAGTTATTTATAGCAATCATTGCTCTCTGCTCACAAAATAACCATAACTCACTATACCATTTGTTTTTACTTTTCTTTTTAAAATTTCTTAATAAAGTGAAATTAAAAAATGATACTATACAGGGGTAAGATAATTACCCAGAGGTGACTTCAACCTTAATCAACACAAAAAATGTGAAAGTAAGAATTGAATGAGTGCCATTCCATATATCAACACCAGGAGATTTGATAATATGCAGCATAGTCTTAAACTGCAATATTATCACAACTATTAATAAAGAAGGAGGAGCTTTGACTGCTATGTTTTTAAATATCTTAAAAGTAATAGAAAATATGGCTTTGAGGCATGCATTCATAAGTGTATAACAATCACAACAGCTAGATTTGAGCATTTAGTATTTTTAGATGTACTAATTGCTTTACATTATAATATTTCTTTTATTATCATAACTATGTAAGGATTTGCTAATATTTTACCCCATGAAATCATGAACTAAGGATGAAGTAGTTTGAGTAATTTGCCTAAGGACATAGCCAATCAGTGGTAGATTTCTAACTCTGTTGTGACTTTACAATATGGGTTAGCTTGAAGCAAAGCAGATCACTGAGGATTCCTGATGGGACCAAGTGGGTTTTGCAGAACATAGGTGATTTTCAGAATAGTTATCTTCCAGAATATAAACTAAAAAATAAATGATGTTGAACTCAGTACTTTATTCATAGTAATTCAGTGTAAAGATATTAAAGCAAAAGTCATTATTTCTTTGGCAAATACCAAATGTGGGAAGAAACTATTTTAAACTAAAGTTTTCTCCTATCTTCTTTTATTGTTCAACTAGATGCCCGGTGCATGAAATTTGTGCATGGTGGGGGGGTCCCTCAGCCCGACCTGCCCCCTCTCGCAATCCAGGACCCCTCGGAGGGTGTCTGACTGCTGGTTTTGGGCCCTAACTGTTCGCCTGACTGCCTGATTGCCCCTAACCACTCTGCCTGCCTGTCTGATCACCCCTAACCACCTCTGCCTGCCTGCCTGATTGCCCCAACCACTCTGCCTTCCTGCCTGATTGCCCCAACCACTCTGCCTGCCTGCCTGATCGCCCCAACCACTCTGCCTGCCTGCCTGATCGCCTCTAACTACTCGCCTGCCTGCCTGATTGCCCATAACCATTTGCCTGACTGCCTGATCACCCCTAACCACTCTGCTTGCCTGCCTGATCACCCCTAACCACTCTGCCTGCCTGCCTGATTGCCCCAACCACTCTGCCTGCCTGCCTGATTGCCCCTAACTACTCACCTGCCTGCCTGATCACCCATAACCATTTGCCTGACTGCCTGATCACCCCTAACCACTCTGCCTGCCTGCCTCATCACCCCTAATTGTCTCTGCCTGCCTGCCTTATTGCCCCTAGCCACTCTGCCTGCCTGCTTGATCACCCTTAACTGCTTTCCTGCCTACCTGATCACCCCTACCCCCTCTGCATGCCTGCCTGATTGTCCCTAACTACTTGCCTTTCTGCCTGATCACCCCTAACCACTCTGCCTGCCTGCCTCATCACCCCTAATTGTCTCTGCCTGCCTGCCTTATTGCCCCTAGCCACTCTGCCTGCCTGCTTGATCACCCTTAACTGCTTTCCTGCCTACCTGATCACCCCTAACCCCCTCTGCATGCCTGCCTGATTGTCCCTAACTACTTGCCTTTCTGCCTGGTCACACCTAACTACTCTCCCTGCCTGCCTGATCACCCCTAACTGTTTGCCTGCCTGCCTGATTGTCCCTAACTACCTCTGCCTCGGCCCCTGCTGCCACAGCTTCGTCAGGAAGGATGTCCAGAATGACCTCCAGAAGGTCGTTCAGCTGTCTGGTCTAATTAGCATATTACACTTTTATTATTATAGATTTTTAATTGAGTCTCATGGTTCATAAGACCATAGGCTGAATCTTCAGTGAATTTATATAATTTTCTATAGTTTTAGAGGAATTTCTTAATGCAAAAATGTCTTTTGAATTCTCACTTCAAATAATTGCAGTGTGCTACATCGCAGATGACTCAGGTTTTGCTGAGTCCTGTGCGGTATAGACTTCCTTGTAATGGTAAGGGCGATATATGGTATTATGCTGTCTTATGATTTCTTCTATATCTTTTAATGAAGTTAAAAAAGATTAGTTTGGCAAGGTGAAAATATTCTTCAGTTCATCCCATTCTCATCTGGCTACTTTGGCCTTTTCAGTTTGACTTTATTGCTCAATCTAAAGTTTATCTCTCTCTGTTTGGAGTAGAAAGAGGAAATGAGGTCCCTGGCTTCTGAATGCCAAGATCAAAACAGAAGGACGGAGGGGAAAAAGGAAACAAGAAAAGTAGTCATCTCTCTTTTCTCCTTATTTCCCCATTTCTATGACTCCAAAACTTAGTTAAGTCCATTTATGTAGGTATCACTAAATATTTTAAAAGGATATTTTAAAACATTGTTATACAGTCTATGTTAAATCAACAAGTGAAGGAAAGAATATTCAAAGGCATAGATGCAAGAGGGAATATGTAAAATGAATGTAAGCTTTTCCAGATAGCACGTCTCAAACAATAATGTGCCAAAAAATCACCTGGATCTTGTTACAATAGCTATTCTGAACCAGTAGGTCTGGCATGAAGCCCACAATTCCCCATTTCAAACAAGTGTCCAGGAGATGTGGTTGATGCATGATCCACTTTTTTAGTAGAAAGTATTTAGAAAGAATTGCCTGATCTCTGGAATATTTTGAGATCCAAAATATAGCTATAAGAAGTGAAGTAAATATTCATTTAGACAAAGTAAACTTTTCCTTCCTCTGCTTTCCAGATTGCTACTGTTTGACTGCTAGATCAGAATGATAAGAATAAGCAACTCTTTATAGATGTATTCAACAATTACCACTTTTCACACTAGCCAGTTTGACTCAGTGGATAGAGTGTCTGCACGTGGACTGAAGGGTCCGGGGTTCAATTCCGGTAAAGGGTCTGTACCTAGATTGCAGGCTCCATCCCTGACCGAGGCTGGGGCATTTGCAGAAGGCAACAAATCAATGTCTCTCTCTCACATCTCTCTCTCTCCCTCTCTTTCCCTCTCTCTCTTTCTCTCTCTCCTCTCCCCTTCCCTTCCACTCTCTCTAAAAAAAATTACCACTTCTTTACAAGACCTATTAATTTTAAGAATGTCAGGTAACCAGTTATACTTTTATCATATTAAAGTAATAACAAGTATTCTACAAACTCAAATGTATCCATGGACTAAGCCAGTGACATGAGAGTGTGGCAGAGACTGTTGTAAGAAGGTAAGGATTCTGCACTAAGAATGCTTCTATTGCATACCTTGTGCTAGGTAGAATTCTAAGATAACTCCCAATGTGTCATACCCTTCTAAGCCCCCTCTTTGAATGTGGGCAGGAGATTTAAATTCCTTCCAAACAAGAGAATATGGCAAACTGGAGTAAAATATTGCTTTCCTGTTCATAGTACCTTCTCTGGCAAAGGTGAAGGGATTTTGCAGCTGTAACTAAGGCCCTTATGCAGTGAGTGAACTTTATGCTAATCAAAAGAAATATTATTCTGGGTGGGTATGACTTAATCAGGTGAGTCCTTCAAAAGAAGCTCAAGAGGTCAGAGACCAAAGAAATGAGATACACTTTCCTGCTAACCTCCAAGAAGCAAAGAGCATGGTATATATAGAGAGACACATGAAAGAGAAGGGTGAATAGTCTCTAATATTGAAGGACCTCAGTCCTATAATCGAAAGACGCTCAATTCTCTCAATTGCCAGTGAGCTAGGAACAAGTCACCAAGTCTCAGATGAGATAACAATCACAAATGACATCTCGATTGCAGCCTCATGAGGCCTTGGGCTGAAAATCAGTTGACCTATACCTAGACACTGACTACAAAAACTATGAGATAATAAATGTTTGCTGTTATAATCACTTAGTGTGTGGTAGTATGTTACTCAGCATTAGAAAACAAATATTAACATCATAATATATGCTTATTTAAGTTGCATTTTAAAGCCCTCTCCTGGGCACAGTAACTGCCAATATACATGCATGTGACCTGAGCCTCCACTAGGCAACACTCCTTATGACCTCAGATTTTGCAATAAATATGTATAGTTTGTACATAGGTAGATCATGAACTAGGTGTGGTGTTACTTTTGTGGAACTTCAGCTTTCTCATATGCAAAATGAAGACTCTGATGTATAGCCTACAGTATTATTGTGAGTCCAGAGTACCGTGCACTCAGAATGAATCCCTGTCCTATATTCTGTGCCACCACTGGCTGGCAAAGGAGACAGCCTCCGAATTCGGGTGTGGTCCTGGTAATATAGCTAACACTCCTTTCATTCCTTCACTCCCAGCTGCTTCAGCAATCTTTGCTGGGGTATGTCATCTGAATTCACCACTTTATGCTCAGTATTGAAGCTTAGACTACGGAAGGTCAAAGCCATCCCTTATCTCTTTAGTCCTATTTTGCAAATAGACTTGTAGTTAGTAAGGAAACTTCCAACACTTTATCCCTCTCCTCTCCTTCTATTTATCCCTCTCCTTCTGCTCCTTCCCTTCCTCTTTTTTCTCCCTTCCTCCCTGTTTCCATCCCCCCACTTCTTTTCTCCCACCCTCTTTGTTCTCCTTCTTTCCCTTCCTTCCCCCTCCCTTTTTGTTTCCTTCCTTCTCTTTTCTGCCTCCCTCCATCTACATACATAAGTATATATAATTTCTAGAACAATGTGCTTACTGTTATAATGTGATCAATAAGGGTGAGTGTTCTTTCTCAACTCATCCCTCATGGATGGCTGTGGGGGTTAAATTAAATATCCCCTATGATAGTAACTAGTATATAAAAAACTCAATTTTGTTTTCTTTTTGAACACAAATGATGTATGATTACATATATCAATTAAATGAAAGTTGCTAAGGTTCTACTGTGGAAAGGTCCTAGTATGAGTTCTGCTCTTCATACAGATATATATCCAACCATAACCTACCATTGAGATAAAAGTTTGTTTACATGAAATGAATTGAAACTCAAATTAACTGGCATATGCATTCATTTCCCACCAAACATTTATTTTTATTTAAAAATAAAAAACAAAAAAAAAACTTGTTGAAATTTGTGCCTACACAATTTTTCTTGTCTTCTCAGAATATTTTTAATATAAATGAGTAGATTAACATAAACTTAGAAAGACAGATTATTTGGATCCTATACTATAAATTTTATGGAATTATAAGGTTAATTGTATTATAATTTTTCTGAAGTATTCCCAAGAGTATCTCAGCCTTTTCATTGATGTTAATATGGGCCAGTACCCTTGTGATTGTTTTGTTAATTCAAAAGGTTAGAGATTCATATTTAGAAAATGTTATTTGAGTGTCTGAATGTGCCAAGCATTATTCTAGGCACCAGGGACATAGTACAGCAAAAAGTGGTGCCCCAGACCATGTGTGGAAGCCTAGCTTTTGCAGAGGTCACCAATAAGAACACATAACTGAAAGTGGAAAAGAAAAAATTAAAACCTTGGGAAATTTTATAAATAAAAAAGTACTTAAAATGTCAATATGTGTAAAAGCCAGCATACTAAAAAAAAATAAATAAATAAAAAAAATCAAAAAAAATCAGTATTTTGTGTTACTACTGGAATAAGTTTTAAATATTAAGCAAAAAACTTTCCTAAACATTTCATATGACTGACACACACACGGTTATTAGCAACAATCACATTACAAGTCCCTACTTAAATTCTCAAACTATTTTAGACAAAACTCTCTCTTTTTCAGAATAAATTCTCTCAAAATGATAGCATGTAATTTTCTGTGTGCCTAAATGGATTTTCTCCAAGAAACTTTCAAGCTAAAACAATCTTCAGTAAGTTTTTGTGGTTTTTCAGGAGAGATCAAAGGAGGTTTTCATAATGCATAAAACATGTATGTTTATAATATATCATAAACATTCAAATGGATGTGACTACAACACATTTAGTACCTTAATAAGGCTGTATAGTAGACTTTAAGTTAAACCATTTGGTTGAGTTTTCACTTTTGATTTGAGACATTCGAAATTGGGTTTTGCCAAGCTGAACGTTGTTTTTAATCTAAGTGGATCACTTGATTCATTTCATCCTAATGCCCTTCCATACCGTGTTTTGACCTGCACCTAGACCTCTTTGAATGCATGAGCATTGAAGGGATAGAGAGATGCTCAATCAGTTGACAGAATTCATCAGCGTCATGGTAATTTTCAATTCTTATGCATGAATCTCACAGCAGGCCATAAATATATTATTGGAAAAATGTAATACACCTTTTTTAAAAGTAAAATATGTGAATGAAGTTAAAGCATATGAGATCGTGTAGTCAGGAAATTAATGTTCTTTTGTTATATCAAAACCACACACACAAACTTGACAGAAATTTCTTCGGAATTACTAATGGGGGCTTAATCCTGACAAGGCTTTATTTGTTCAAGAGTCAGATCCTGGGTCTGGTTGCTCAAAAAGCCAATTATCAGAAAATATCCTCCGCTGCTGCTGTCATTAAGAGACAGACACTGATGACAGTTTAACTTGGTTGCAGGGAGAGCCACAGCTGCTTGCCAGGCAAGCCAAGTACCTCTGGAAAACACCCGGGTGCAGACTGACCCTGTGGTAATTGAGGTTATGAAAAGGCTCTTGTTCTCAGAACTCTTGAATGAACGGCTCTCCCAGCGAGACCCTTGAGGAGAGCAGACCCTCTGCACGACTGAACTGCTGGAACCTCAGCCCTGGGCCTGGAGGTCAGGTCAAAAAACAAATGTGAAGGGTGGGACTTAAGAAACGCCAGAAAGTAGCACATTTGGCCGAAGTCCTCAATTCTTGGCATTGTTTTGCTGGATGCTCTCTTTCATCTACTCTGCACCAAAAATAAGCACAGGAACTGAAATCTGTTAACACTTTAACCTGGGTGTCATGTGGAAACCTTCTCTTGCTGATTTTTGGCCACCCCATCATTAAAAGCAAGGGAATAATTGTGGTACAGATTTCATTGGTGCAACAAACTGAACCATGTGCTGAAATCGCCAGCGTTCTACTGACTGAGGCAGGCAAAGGATCCAACTGCTAAGCCGTTCCTCACCAGTAATTGTCATTACCATTCGGTGAGAATTAACATGGAAGTGGTCAAGGAAAATAAGGATAATTAGCCCAATCAAATGAATTGCACAACAACATTTTTAGCAAAGCATTTCCCATCAATCAGGTGTGCTATTAGCTATGATTGATGTGATGAAACCTTTTTTTAAAATTAGTAGCAACAATTACCCAGAAAGTTATTGATAGCTCAGTGGATTTCAAAGGTCAACATTAAATAAATATGCTTGGCCTTAAGTATGATATAAAAGACACGTAACTATAATATGGATTGCGGTATTTTCTTTATTTTTTACACAAGTGAAGAGTAAGCATTTTTTAATTATTATCTGTCAAGCAATTGTTTTATATTTCAAATTAAAATGTGAACATGCATGTAAAGTAAAAAAAAAAAATGAAGAAGAAGGAAAGCATTCCTTTATTCATTCCACTAATGTTTATGTTAATTTTACTGTGTTCTAGGCAGCATGGTAAGGGCCAGAGAAAGAATGGTTAGGAAACAGTCAATGCCATTCTGGGACACACAGTCATGTTCTGATTATTTTCCAGTGAAACAAATGTAGTGCAATGTTCAAGAATACTTTGTAGTTTTTGAAGATCTGAGAAGTTGATATCCACCACAATAAAGAAATTTGTGATAAGAGGAGTAACAAATGGTTTTTCAATTCTCTTTTGAAGTCGTTTTTGGACCCTTTGAACAATACCCCGATCAGTAAGGTCATACTTCTAACAAAGGGGTCTTATTAGAGTAGTTCTAGTCACCACATTTATTTCTAGCTTCTCATGTCTCTTGATACCTCTGAGGTCAGGGAGCACATGTATTAACTTGGTGACTGATAATCTTTTCATTGGGCTCATTAGAGAAACAATAAAATCTAAAGTTTTCTTATAAAATTATGGATAAGAACTTGTAGAAATCATGTGAGTCTAAGTTAAAGCTAAGCTCAAAGTATAATTTAGGACTGAATTTTTATTTAATGTTAAAATAATTGTGACTTTCAACAGTTAAGAAGCAGTTAGTATAAAGCCGTACTAGTGTAAGGGGTCAGGTTAGCTGACTGCTTACAAAATCCTTTATGAGTGTTTTATGGTCCTGTGATTCACAATTCACTTTCCTTTGTCATTAATTTTTAATTGCATTTCTAACATTTTAAAATTAGGTAAATATATATATATATATATATATATATATATATATATATATTTACCTAATTTATATATTAGGTAAATATATATACCTAGTGTGTGTGTGTGTATATATATATATATATATAGTGTGTGTGTGTGTGTCTGTGTGTGTGTGTATGTGTAGGCAGGTAACTGGAAAGGATGGATTATAGATAGGTTGATAATATGGAATTTATAGTAATATTGCTTAGAAAAGTGTAGGGTTATGTTAATCGCCTATGTTGTGATCCTAAAATAACACCATGCAAACTAAATTGGAACAATTAAAAATCTTATTTATTTTTATCTTATAAGTTAATTCAAATTATGTGTCCAACAAGGCAATGAGAAAATTAAATGTTGTATAGAAACTGTGATGAGATTCCAAATGGTTGAAGTCTTAATTAGCAGTATTTTATTTACCTCTTTCTCATTCTTGTTTTTTGAGGGCTAATTATAGTATAGTTAATGGATAAATTATTTGCTATTATTTATTTAGAAATACTTTCCTATACTGTCATTTAATCATGATCAAAATCAAATGTCCTCTGAGTAAGGATAATTTTCAGATCATAATATCAAATCTATAGAAGATGTTGGAAATATGTTTGCTTTTTGAGGAAAAGTGAAATGTATACTCTTAGGAAAAATATATTTGGGGGGATTATGTTGAATGATTCCTTACCATGTTAGCTTTCTGAGCTCAATGGGATTCTTCATATAACCCCTTCCACCCCCACCTCTGTATGCAATGACAGCCTGGGATACCATCCGATTGCAACAGAAAACAGGTGGTTTTAATATCACAAACCTTATATAGAGGACCTTGGATACTTCAAATCTGAAACCCCCAATAATTTTGTACTTCACACAATGTTACATCAGAATCACAAATTAAGACACAGGTGGTAAAAATGGTAACTTGATTTAAAACTATTATTAGACCCTTCCAATACCGATATATATATATATATATATATATATATATATATATTGATTTAAGAGAGGAAGAGAGATAGAAAATCAATGATGAGAGAGAATCATTGATCAGCTGCCTGCTGCACACCCCCCACTGGGGATCAAGCATGCAACCTGGATATGTGCCTTTGACCAGAATGGAACCCAGAACCCTTCAGTCAGCAGACTGACGCTCTATCCACGAAGCCAAACCACCTAAGACTCAATACCAATTAATATTACCACAGATTAGTTGTATTTTTTTCTGAAGAAATAAGAAGAAATGTGAAATAATTGAATAGAAAGCTTTAAGTTTATTTACACAGAAATGCCAATATTTGGTGTCATGTTTATCCTATCAACATTAAGGCCTAATACATTGAGAAGGTATGTAAGCCTCAAGGAATGAGCCTGGATTTTTCTAACTTTGAGAACTGTGTATTTCCCCTTTTTGCTTTTTCACTCTTTCACCATTTTCGAAGGTGTTGTCTCTTTTCAGTGTTGTCTCCTATTGATGTGGGTTATGAAGATTGTTGCTTTAAATTCCAGCCTTTTAGGACCATTACTTGCAGACTGTACTTTGAACTCTCAGAACACTTTTCACTCTTTCAGTAATGTTAGAGTCAGTGTGGACTGATTCTATCACGTGTATTCACTCCTTTGCTGCCCCACTCGCCTTACTCCCCCAAAGTTGTTCTTGTCCTGTTCTTGCTTCCCACAGAGCTTAGTGGTGGAGCAGTCATGAAGGTTCACTTGGCTTCAACTTCCATTGAGAGCAGAATCATTTCTTCTCTTTGATACATATGCATGTATCATATATCACAAAAATATATATCATATATGATGATATATACACATATAGCACATATCACAATATATATCATGCTATATAATAAAACCATAATATGCAAATTGACCAAACTGCAGAATGACTGGTCGCATGCAGAATAACATGCACTGACCATCAGGGGGCAGACGCTCAATGCAGGAGCTGCCTTCTGGTGGTCAGTGTGCTCCCACAGGGGGAGCGCTGCTCAGCCAAAAGCTGGGATCGCTGCTCCTTAGCGCCACCTCAGAGGTGGGAGAAGCTTCCGCCACCACCTTTGCACTCGTCACAGCTGGCAGGCTCACAGTTGGGTAGTGCATCAGTGGTGGCAGGATCCTCTCCTGCCTCCATGGCAGTGCTAAGGACTCCTTGGAGGATGTCTGACCACCAGGGGGCAGATGCTCAATGCAGGAGCTGCCATGACACGCACAGAGAAATGGCACCATGGACTTGGCACCCACAAAGCAACACTCAGCTTCCATCAAGTGGGACACAGGCCCCACCATCACCCCAGAGTGACAGCCCACCAACTCACAGCAGATGCCACCGAGACTCCATGGTGCAAAACGTGGCCCACAGCACAGACAGCCAGGAAACAGTCGCTGTGGGTGCCGGGTAATGACATCATGTAGCAACACCCGGCTTTCTCTACTTAGTGATGACTAGCCCCTTTTCAGTTTCTTCAGCCCAGGTACATGACTTGCTTTATAGCCAGGTGCAAACATTTCACACTTTAACCAAATGTCCGTGAAGCATTTTCTCGTGTCTCATCTCATTTGATCCTTACAGAAGTCTTGGATTAGGTAGATAGGAGACTCAGTGGAATACTATTTTCTTTTCATTAGCCAGAAAACGGAGATCTAGAAAGTATAGAAACTTGACCCAACTGAAAAGAAGTAAGAAATGGTGGACCTTGAAAATGACTTCAGGTTTTGTCACTGGGCAAAATATAATCAAACACTGCTGCAGTTAAATATTTTACCCTTTGTTCTCCTTGCATGATCTACAATAATAATCTGCTTCATGTTGATATTTATTGCTGCATTGCTGACAATTACCTAAAAGAGAAGTTGAGGTGTTTCACTAGTTTAGCTAAAGACAGGTCTAATTAAGCAAGTTGATTCTATATATATAAAAGGCTAAATTGATTCGCACATGCATGGTACATATAAAGCTCTTGCTGGTGCCAATCGCACAAGTGTGTTTTGATCTGTCATTGTCGATCATGAATTTGGTTGACACTTCTATTATAGAGAAAGGGTGAAAAGAGATATTAAAATATTTCTTCTGATTAATTTCCTTTCCATGTGCATGAATTTGTGCACCAGGCCACTAGTTAGATATAAAAAAACCATTTGTATCAGTTAGTTGTTGGATCTTGTATGCTTTTCTTTTAAGATTCAAATGCCCTCACTATCCAATTTCTAATTAATGCACTTAATTTTTCTTTATGTTGTTGAAAGATTCATACGTAAGTAATATTTTGATATTTCTTATTTATTTTTTTCAATTTAACACTTTTTAAAATGTTGATTTTGACAATTTTTGCCAGACAGAAGTTTTTAAATAACAGCACTTATCAACATTCATGCTTTAGCCCAGGGGTGGGCAAACTTTTTTACTTGAGGGCCACAATGGGTTCTTAAACTGGACCGGAGGGCCGGAACAAAAGCATGGATGGAGTATTTGTGTGAACTAATATAAATTCAAAGTAAACATCATTACATAAAAGGGTACGGTCTTTTTTTTGAATAGTTTTATTCATTTCAAACGGGCCGGATCCGGCCCACGGGCCGTAGTTTGCCCACGCCTGCTTAGCCTATGCTATTGTGTTTAACATACACTAGATTTTTTTTTCAGTCTCTTAATACACATTGGGGTTTTAAAGCAATAAAATTTATGAGCTAGCAATTTTTTAAAATGCTTCCTTTCTTTCCAGGTTTGATAAAATCAAATAAAGGTACCCCTATAAAATATATGGTTTAAATTAAATATAAATTTAACCAAAATTACAGAGTGCTAACTATGAACTAAGCATTCTGTGTGTCTCTCTCTAAATAAAGATGGAGACAGAAGAAAACGTATGGAACAATAATCATTCTATTATTTTATAATACCTCCTTCTTTTTTATATTTTTCATTTTGTCAGTTCGAAGTGCTTTATAAAGATTTTTTTCTATTATAGGAATAACAAATACATATGGGGTGAGAATGAGAGAGAGTAATAGTCATTGGCAACTCTTTAGATCATCTTCAGAAATACTCCAAATATATTATTTTCATCTTTTTTAACAAAGAAAACATTTCTCTGTATGCATTTTTTTCCACCTGCTTGATATTTGTTTATTTTAAAATGGATTGCAGCTATAGCCGGTTTGGCGCAGTGAATAGAGCATCAGCCTGTGGACTCAAGGGTCCTGGGCTTGATTCTGGTCAAGGGCACATGCCCAGGTTGCAGGCTTGATCTCCATTAGGGGGCATGAAAAAGGCAGCCAAACAATGATCCACTCTCATCATTGATGTTTCTATTTCTCTCTCCTTCGCCCTTCCTCGCTGAAGTAAATACAAATATATTTTTTAAAAAAATAAGGTATTGCTGGCTCTGGACAGGTATCTCAGTTGATAGAGCATCATCCAGATATGCCAAGCTTGTAGATTCCATCTCTAGTCAGGGCACATACAAGAAGCAACCAATGAATGCATAAATGAGCAGGACAACAAATCAGTGTGTGTTTCTCTCTCTCTCTCTCTCTCTCTCTCTCTCTCTCTCTCTCTCTCTCCCTTTCTCTACTCTTCTCTCTAAAAATCAATAAATTTTAAAAATGAGAAAATTTCCCATATTGTAGGAAATTATGAATGAAAAGATAAAACAATGGCTTTCAACTGCCTCAGTAAAATAAGCACACTGCTAACATTTTTGTCACCAATAATGCTCCTATAAACATGGGTCTCTCTTCTCATTAGGCAGGCTGTCACGCTTTATTGAGCCACATAATTTCACCTAATTAAAATAAGCAGTATGTAGTTTTCTCCCCCACTCCTTTTTTCTTTAACTGGACAAATGCCAGTAATTATATTTAGAGTACCGTAAGTGGACACCATATTAAATATTCATCTTTGTGCTCCTCTGCAGAATCAAACCTAGTTGCTGTTCCTCTTTTAAATATTAATATTCATTTTATTTATAAGACCTAAAATGGTGCACTTTTAAAAGCCAATATGAGTTAGGTTCATGGAGAAATCTGTTAGGTCAACAAAATGGATATGTTAGTTGGTTTCAGTAAAATTCGTGGTGTGACATTAAACAAAGCTCTCATTAGCTTATAAATTATTTAACTTATTTAACTTACACAAGTTTTATTTAGGCTGCCTGTCACATATATGAACATTTTTTTAAATCTTTTTTCTTCCCCATAAATAAAATGGTAGATCTTTAACCTTATACATTTCTGTGCTAGATTTAGACAGCAGTTACCCAGTGTAGTTTTGGGGGGGAAAAACAAACTGTAATATAATTTAACAGAATGGTAGTTGATACACAACTGACATTGAACTTAGCTACAGTTAGCCTGACCTCAGATACAACTTAAAAAATTACAACAAAGTAAAGGTAGCGTCCTTTTGTACTTGGAAATCAATGTGATTTTCTGTGGGAGGGAAAATATTACTCAGCAGTATATTCCTTGATTTGAAGAGGCAAAGATATGTAGCTAAACATCTAAGAATTCTATAACTTTGTGATCTAAGATGCATGTAAACTAGTGATGGGAAAACTCCTGTTATATGAGAGTTATTGCAGCTGTAGATTCATTTCATATTGAAAAGACGTCTTTGTATAAAGTTGGCATACAATTTAACATATCAACACTTTTTTGTTCCATTTTTTCACTTCTATTAACAGTTCTTACCTTGCAACTGAAATTCATTTCAGGCAGATTTAAAGTCACACTGAATCTCATTTGCACAGATGGATAGGCAGACAGGGAAAACAGGCAGCTTATAAATGCCAGAAGGCTGGACTGAGTAGCAGCCATCACCCACAATGAGAGATGGTGGGACAATGTTGGCCCACAAACAGGTCTTCCTCACCTGGGTGACTGCTGCCCTTCTCTCCCATTTGAGGTACTGGCTTCAGGTGATGGTTCATTTTTTTTTTTCATGTAAGCTCAATGATGATTGACACTAATAATACCTAGTATATAGCATGGGCAGGTAGACCTGCTTGCACCTTTCTCTTGACCTTTTCAAATCAACATGACATAAAATTCTGACCCTATTATTTGATGTTCTTTTCATATCAATTCTTTCCAACTCAGTGCTATCTCAGAAGTAAATCGCATTTCCCAAAGCTATCCTATTTAATAGAGAACATACATTCTTTAAATCTATACATACTTTAATTATAACAAAATAGAAGAAGATGCTGCATGGCAGATGCAACTGTGGACCAGCTCAGTATATAAAGAAGGTGTCATTTTTCACAATATAAGATAAATTCGATCTCAACCCTGCCCCATCCACCCCTCCACACACACACCCCTCCTGCACCTCCCTTCCTGTTGTCTTTTTTTTTTTTTTTGCGTGGGATAGCATGCCTACTGTTTTCACAGTGTAATGCCAAGCAGACTTTAATGGCAGCTTTGAATCATCCCTAAAGTATTAGCTATTCAGACGTTTTCTGTTGTGTCTACTCCTGAAGCTGCTGATGGCATGATGCTGACATTATTTCCTGCTTCATCTGTTCCATAAAACAGCAAGAAGCATGGTTTCTAACTTGCAAAAAAATTGCTTTAATTTATGGTAAGTGTCTTACACTGCATCTTATATATTTTAACAAAGATAAAGTTGGTTTGTTTAAGGAGAGGTAATGATTTTTAAACATGTATTTGTAATTTTATTTTTTTTGTTTTAAACTCGATTTCATGTAGTTTTAGTTACTTTTATAATTATTTTCTCCTACTGAACAGAGCAAGGAGAGGAGAAAGAAAATCAATCAGGTTCTAAAAGAGTTTGCATAAGATAAACAAAATATGGTGATGAATAAAACCAACCGAAACTTCCAAACCAAAAAAGAAAATATTTCTTGAAATTGTGCTTAATGAAAAACACAATGTTATAATATCTATTATAATATAAATGGATCATCATCATCATAATAAAATAGATCCAATGTATGGGAAACATCTTACTGAATTTTTGGATATCAAACAGTATCTAGGGATAGTATTTCTTCCACATGTAAAACTTAAGCAGGTACCAAGCTCCATGTCTAGGAAAAGTAGAGGATTTCTAGGCAGTTGACTGTGAATGAGAAGATGGTTATACTACTTCATAAATTACATTTGACTCTCTAGTCTCAGGGTGTTAAACACAGAGAGTATTTTTCACTTATATCCTCATTAACTCATTATACAAGCATATTAGAATCTGTTGCCTACCCTGAATAGCCGTGCAGTGTTGTAGCACTGTGGGTCAAATATAAATGTGGCATGATTTTTCTTTTTGAGAAAGTTACAGATGCCTGGAGGAAGATCTACAAATAGTCAGTGACATAGCTAAACAACATGCTAAAAAGAAGAGAAGTATACTTGTTTTCTACCACTGTTGTAGTACACGTATACCCTTATATGTTCTAGAAATCACAAGCCTGAAGTTAGTTTCTCTGGTTACAATCAAAGTGTCAGCAGAGCTGTGTTCCTTTTAGAGATTATAGGAGAGAATCTGTCCTATTACCTACAAGCTTTTTAAGGTTGCTCAGATTCCTTACTTCGCAGCCTCTTTTTGATAGCCTTGTAATAACCTAGTCATGAATAACTGAAAAGGAGCAAAAGGAAAAGCCAAGTATTATGGGCATCCATTCTTGCAGCTGTGCCGGGATGCTGCAAAGCTACCCATATATTCCCCGCAGATCTCTGGGGGAAGGCACTAGAGATGGGAACCTGCAATTTAGAGTCATGCTGAGTAAAGTCTGGATGAAATAGGGAAGGTACTTGTCAGTCACACCTGGAAACATTGGCCAGCGTAGGCATGGCCACTGCAAGCATGAGAAGAGCTGAGATACTTACACTCCTAAACAAAGGAGTTCTCTCTCTTGCCTCTTGGTTCTCTTGGCACTCTCATTGTAGGGGTTGTGCTCACTCAGCTCCCCTTTATGTGTCCAAATGGCCCGCAGCCATGTGGACTCCACACCATGGACTAATGGACTGCAACTAGCCTAATGCTGTGCCGAATCCAGTTCCCCCACATGAAGGAAACCCGGTACATTTCCTTTGCCTTTACCTCTGCTGAATACCCAGCTGCACATCTTCCAGGACTGGACCATGGGAAATGGTACTTTAGAAACCCAAGGATGTACTTCCACACAAATAAAATCACTCATTCTCTTGTGTGAGCCTCAGAAAATTATTTTTCTCAAGGTAGCGTAAGGACCTGACCCCCAATATTCAATGGGGAAAGGAAGCCCCCACTTTTACTAGTTAATACTCAACTTCCACTGATTACATTTTCTCCATCTTTAAAAACAGCAAAATTATATTGTATTCTTCCAAGTTCTTATCAGGTTACCAGCTCTCAGCCCTCCCTCTGCTACCCCCTCTTCCATTTTAAAGAGCCCTTGGGATTGCATTGGGCCCACCTGGGTAACTCAGGAATATCTGCCTATCTTAAGTCATCTGATTAACAACCTTACTCTTATCAGCAGCCTTAATACCCCTTTGCCAGATAATATAATTTATTCATAGGTTCCAGAGATTAGGAACAGTATGCCTACACAGTGAGTAAACTCGAAGGTTGGTCTGCAGCCTTACTCTGACCCTTCCAGGCACGGATAAGTTTCTTAAGAAACACACTCTGAGATGCTAACATTTGAGTTCAGAAGGTTTACTAGGAAGCATGTTCAGAAGCAATCACCACAAAGGCTGAGAGAAGCAAAATTAGGCAGAGAGTGAAATTAAACTTTGAAATGATTGGAACGGAGGACTCAGTAGATGCACAGACTAGTGCTGGACCAGAAGACCCTTCAGAATTGTCACAACTGAGGTGAAAGGGTCAAGCTTTCTACCTCCTCTTTCCTTCGAACTCCTCCCTGCAATGACCAGCCATTGAATGCAGACTGGCCCAGAGATTAGCAAAAGGCATGGAAACCTCCTTTGCCTGAGAGAAACTCCTGGAGAAAGTCTTTCCTGTGAGTCGATCAGCAGCCAGCACATTGGACTGGTTCTGAAGAAGGTCAGGGTGTTTGTGTAACAGCATCCACTATTCAGAACAATTTTAAACGAGTACAGAGGGACAGACATTGTATGAGTTGAGAAGTGATTTTTTTCCCCAACTCAACTGTATTTCTTGTGGAGCAGGGACAATGCTTTGTTACCTCCTCTAACAGGTAGCTCTGAACAGAGTACCTAGTAGAACCTAGTGTACTAGTGTTCTACAGATGAGTTTCTAAACAAACAAAAGTCTAGAATTTTCTAAAATAATTAAACATGGAATTACCAAATTAACCAGTAATTCTGCTCATAGGTATATACCCAAGAGAAATGATAATAGATGTCACCATAGAAACTTGTACATTCATAATTATAGCCAAAAAGTGAAACAACTCAAAAGTCTTTCAGAAGATGAATGGATAAACAAATGGGCCATATACATACAACGGAATATTATTCATCTCTAAAAAGGAATGAAGTACTGATAGATGCTACACCATGGATGACACTTGAAAAATTCTTATTAAATAGAAGGAAGCAGTCACAAAAAAATCCACAAAAATGCATTCTTTATGATTTTATTCATATGAAAGTTCCTAATAGAGGGAAAGAAAGTAAATGAGCAGTCATTTAAAGCTGGTGGAGGGAAGAGGGGAAAGAAGAATGGTAGTACAGGAGTTTTTTCTTAAGGTGATAAAAATGCTCTAAAATTCACTGTGGTGATGACTGTATGTATCTCTGAATATGCCAAAACATTGAGTGTACACTTTCAATGAGTGAATTATATGGTGGGTGATTTCTATCATAATAAAGCCATTTACTTAAAATGCAATATTATAATTTATATGCATAGAAAAATTATCAGGATTAAGACCAAAGTATTAACATTGGATATCTCTGTGGTTACTTCTAATTAATATCCTCGCTTTGCGTTTTCAAATTTGCCACAATGCATATAAATACATATGTATATATGGGTTATGTATATACATGCATTATATGTATATATATGTATGTATATATATGTATATATACGTGTGTGTGTGTATATATATATAGATATACATATGCATATATATATATACATATGCATATGCATATATATATATATATATATATATATATATATATATGCATATGCATATATTACTTAACTAGAGGCCCAGTGCACAAAATTAGTGCATGGGGCCGGGGGGTTGTCCCTCAGTCCAGCCTGTACTCTCTCACAATCTGGGACCTCTTGGGGGATGTCTGACAGCTGGTTTAGGCCCGATCCCTATGGGCCTATACTGGCAGTCGGACATCCCTCTTGCAATCCGGAACTGTTGGCTCCTAACCGCTGGCCTGCCTGCCTGCCTGATGGCCCCTAACCACCTCTGCCTGCCTACCTCATCGACCCTAACCACTCACCTGCCTGCTTGCCTGATTGCCCCTAACACCTCTGCCTGGTTCCAGAATGCCCCTAACCGCTCTGCCTGCCTGTTTGATCACCACTAACTGCCTCTGCCTCTGCCCCCACCACCATGGGTTCATCAGGGAGGACGTCCACAATGTCGTCCAGAAAGTCATTCGGCTGTCCGTTCTAATTAGAATATTACACTTTTATTATTGTAGATTAGAACAGAGAAATTATTCTTATAATCCTATTTTTATATAGTTTGCATTCCAAAAATTACAAATTGCTAATCAAGATTTGACAAGTATATCTAAGTTTTGATGAAAAAAGAAGAAAGAAATAAGCCTTTTGAGAACACCTGGTGAAGGAAAGCAGAGGTTATGCTACTACAGCTGTATGCAGCATATGCCCTATTTGGGTGTGCATTTCTAGAGAAAAAGTGCGTCATCTGTTTATCTTAGCTCTGGAAGAGCCTGTGCTTCCCTTGTCTCTGTGCAAAGCCCCAATCTAGATATTGTATTCTAGTATCTGCCTGAGATCACAGATAGAAGTCGCCCATTGTGTGAAAGTACAGAATGTTACAGCTTATAAATTGGCCCGAGTGGATCTACTTTTGTTTATAGCTATATTGTCTTTTCATGGTAAACATGGCTAAATGAAAAATAACCCCTATTTTAACACTTATTTCACATAATTTGTAATATTTCTTAAAACAATTTGAGGACTGAGTATGAAAAAAATGTTACTTTTATTCCTGATTTTTTCTGACTGAAAACTGAAGAACAAATATATTAATATATTAGGTTGAACTGTATAAAATTGCAATTTTTTCTATGTTAGAAACAGCAAATTTTATGTGGTGCAACTTAATGTAAATATGATTGCTATGTAGTTTCCCTGAAGGAAATATTTTAGTTTTAGATATTTGAATTTGATTAATATTATTAGGAAGAAGTCATCTTTTAATTATTCACTGTCTTATATATAGTTTTTTTACCCTTCTTTGATAGTTATATTGATGCATAAAATAACATCATCAGCTTGATATAATCTTACTGATGCATGAATTAATTCCTACAAAAACTAATTAGTTTCTTAAGTATAGAAGTACCTAAAATTAGTTTTAGCTAATACCACTATTTCTCTGACCTTGATCCCATTATTTAAAGAAGAAAAATATGTAATTTTCAATGTGACTGCAGGCTATTTCTAAACTAATTCCATTTAAATCAACATAATTGTTGGACATCCACAGAGTACAGCCACTATGAAGGATACAACGACAAAATTCATTGACAACCATCAGTCCAGAAGACAATTAGACATGTGTACAGCTAAGTAGAATAAAGCACATACACAAAATACATGTATACAAAAAAGTACAATACAATGTATCAGTAAGTAAGACTTTTATTAAAGCTAAATTAATCTGTTCCCAATATATTAGTGAAATTAAGGAAGATAAGCTGAGCTTACTTTTAGAGGCTCTTACTTGAACATAGGTCTTGCAATTAAAACCAGCTAGTTAAATAGCATTGTTGAAGTCCACTATATCTTTCCAATCTGTCTTTGCCTTCTTCTCATTACCCTTCCTTTGGGTGATGTTGGAGTGGCCAGGGGCATTAGGACTAAGCCTGGAAGGAGCTGGCTTAGGGGTACATTTAATGTCAGTTTAGTGGGATATAGTTACATCATTTGCAGTTACTTCCTTGTACAGTTGAGTTATTGATAGGCATTCTTGTGAAGAAATGGATTCCATTGCCACTGGGTACTAAAGTCACATGGAGTCATGACACAGATGTGCAGTACAGGAGATGTATGACAATATCAAGGTGTCATTAAGCACTTACTCCCAAAGATGTGTGTAGAGTGGTGGGCTACTTCTTAAAATGTATAGAGACAGAATGAAACATTCTCTAAAATTGTATGGTTTATATACCAAAAAAGTCAATAGAATTTTTCCCAATTTGGTAACATTTCTATAGTTTTTCATGATATTAAAATGATTTTTGACTAAAGGAAATTCTAACCTATCAATAACCTGAAACACATTTGGTTACTCATGCTGAAAGTCATACTGAATTACATTTCTACTCATCATATCAGAAAAAAAAAATAATTGGTACTATAAATTATTATAAACTAGAGGCCCAGTGCATGGATTCGTGCACTAGTGGGGTCCCTCAGCCTGGCCTGCATCCTCTCGTAATCTGGGACCGCTCGGGAGATATTGGACTGCCAGTTTCTACCCCATCCCTGCAGGCCAGGCCAAGGGACCCCAGTGGACGGATCCATGCACTAGACCTCTAGTATGCATATAAGATCTTTGGCTAA
Organism: Myotis nattereri; assembly: GCF_964212035.1. NCBI lineage: Eukaryota > Metazoa > Chordata > Mammalia > Chiroptera > Vespertilionidae > Myotis > Myotis nattereri. The sequence goes on along the minus strand of NC_138076.1, from coordinate 35,981,630 downwards.
TATCTTCCTGTCCTCCCTACTTCAGCCTGTTCTGTTTCCAAGCCTGTGCATTGAGTGTCTGCCCCCTGTTGGTCAGTGTGCATCATAGCTACCAGTCGAATGGTGGAACAGTTGAATGTTGGAACAGTAGCTTAAGCTTTTATATGTATACTAGAGGCCCGGTGCACAAAAAATTGTGCACTCAGGGGGAGGGGGATCCCTCAGCCCAGCCTGTGCCTTCTTGCAGTCTGGGACCCCTCAGGAGATAATGACCTGCTGGCTTAGGCCTGCTCCCAGGTGGCAGAGGGCAGGCACAATCCCTAGGTGCAGCCCCTGGTCGGGCTCAGAGCAGGGCCAATTGGGGAGTTGGGGCGCTGCCTCTTGTCATGCACAGAGCAGGGCGGATCGGGAGGTTGTGATGCAACCCTCAGTCATGCTCAGGGTAGGGCTGATTGGGGGGGTGGGGCACCGCCCCCTGTCACACTCAAGGCAGGGTTGATGGGGAGGTTGCGTCACCACCTCCCTTCATGCACAGAGCATGGCCGATCAGGGGGTTGAGGAGCTCCCCCCTGTCATGCACAGAGCAGGGCAGAGCAGGGGGTTGGGGTGCCGCACCCTGTCACACTCAGGGCAGGGCCGATGGGGAGGTTATGGCTCTACCCCATCACACACAGAGCAGGGCCCATGGTGGGGGGGGGGGGAGTTGGGGCGCCGCACCCTGTCACACACAGAGCAGGGCCAATCAGGGGGTTTGGGCGCCACACCCTGTCACACACAGAGCTGCAGGGAGAGCAGGGGTTTGGGGAGCTCCCCCCTATCAGGCACAGAGCAGGGCTGATCAGGGGGTTGGGGCACCTTCCCCCGTCACGAACAGAGCAGGGCAGTTAGGGAGGTTGTGGCCCCGCCCCCTGTCACACACAGAGCCGCAGGGCAATCCAGGGGTTTGCGCGCTGCCCCCTGTCACGCTGATCCCGGTGCTGGGCGGCCTCGCAGCTTCGCTGATCCTGGTGCTGGGAGGCATATTACCCTTTTACTATATAGGATAGAGGCCTGGTGCACAGGTGGGGGCCGGCTGCTTTTCCCTGAAGGGTATCCTGGATCAGGGTGGGGGTCCCACTTGGGTGCCTGGCCAGTCTGGATGAGGGGATAATGACTGTTTGCAGCTGGTCACACACCCTTCAGGGTGGGGGCCCCCACTGGGGTGCCTGGCCAGTCTGGGTGAGGGGCTGAGGGCTGTTTTCAGGCTGGCGAGTGACTGAAGCTCCCAACTGCTCCTTTTTTCTTTTTTTTAAATTCTGGGCCAGCTTTAGCTCTGAGGCTTGGCTCCAGCTCTGAGGCCTCGGCTGCTAAAAGCAGGTATCTGGTTTGTTTGGGTTCTATAATCGAAACACTGTTTCAACTCCAGCTCTGAGATCCCGGCTGGCTGAAAGCAGGTTTCTGGGGTTTTGTTTAGCTTCTATATTTGTTACAATGTTTCAATCTGCAAGCTCAGAGGCCGGCAACAGCAGACGGGGAACGTTGGCTTCCTCCATCACTGAAGCAAGCAAGCTTCATGTTTGCTTCAAGCTGCCTGGCTGCCGGCTGCCATCTTGGCTGGCAGTTAACTTGCATATTGCCCTGATTAGCCAATGGGAAAGGTAGCGGTCGTACGCCAATTACCATGTTTCTCTTTTATTAGATAGGATATATATATATATATATATATAGAGAGAGAGAGAGAGAGAGAGAGAGAGAGAGAGAGAGAGAGAGAGAAAGAGAGAGAGAGGGGGAGAGAGAGAGAGAGAGAATTAAAGATGGTATCATCTGACAGGTAGCTCAGAGAGAGAGAATTAAAGATGTTATCATCTGACAGGTAGCTCATTAATAAAAATATTACATATTACATGATTTGTGATTTTCAATGTTTTTGTCAGCTTTTAATATATGTATAATATGCTTCAGTTTTTTACTTTAATAAATATTTATTTTTATACAAAAACTTTTATTTGTAGTTTGTTATCCTTTCATTTTTTTATTCAGGTCTCCAAGAGTTTCAATCTCTACAAACCTGGATATGTCTACTGTTTCAAAAAAGTAGAGGATGAAATAATTTTGTTAACTAGTGAAATAAGGGAAATTTTCAAAGGGAAAGGTAAGTAGAACATTTAAATGAGGAAAAAGGGCAGGTAAATGCATCATTTAAGGTGAGGGGAACTTGTGTAAGGGTGTGCCCAGGGCAGTTTATTGCATAGTCTGAGGTAATAAGTGATGGACAGAAAAGGATATGACTGGAGATGGGGTTAGAGCCAGGCATTGGACAATACTGAAATGCCACTGTGACCTTTAGTCCAACAACTATTGTGAGTCACTGTAGGTCTTTGAGCAGCTAAGTGACTTGATATTAGCTCTATGTTATTTTTAAGAATCTGACAGTGGTGTGCAAGATGAATATAAAAAGCAATAGATTTTACCCAGGAAAAATATTACAATGCAACTGGAGTAGGCCATGTAAGAGATGATAAATCTCCTACCCAGAGAGATGGTCAGAGGGTCAGAGTCAGGGTAAGAATATGAGGGCCAATATTCATTAGCCATTCTAAATTATGTGAGGGGAGCCTGATGGAGAAAGGCCAAATGAGAGCTAGGCAGATTTAAATATGATCTCAAGTGTTTGCGGGTGCAGGAGGTTCCAGGGAAAAAGACCTCGATCTCATTTGCCCACTGTCCCCATAAGAGGATGCAAGGATCTTGAGCCTGTTGCCCATTACTGATATCAGCTGATTGCCAAGTGACTAGGATCAGATGTCCCGGGATGGGTACGAAAAATAGTCTACGGACCTCCATAAATTGGTTGGCTTGAGATGAGATGTTAAGGTGTTTTTATTTGAGACACTGGTCTAATTGCCTTCTCAAATCACCAGCAACTGATGAATCACTTTCCCCTTCCTAATACCTGTCTCTTGACTTTGGCTTTTGTGGGACAGGCAGCCAGAATACTGGGATATGTTTCCTCTGGTTAAAGTAGGAGCCGATTTAGGAGAATCAGTGTTCACACTTCTAAGGGGGAATAGGTCAGGGATCTTAGCTGAAGTGAAATTATTTATAATGAAAAGAATAGGGATCTTCAGATAAAAATTGTGAAAACTATATTTACAGGATTTAAGGGATTGCCAGATTTTTTTTTAATATGAGCAAATAATTTTGGTATACATTAGCCTTTTTTTCCTGCTAGATAATTAAGTAATGTTTTCTAATATACATTAGAAAATTATTTTTAAAGTATATTCTTTAAATTTTGGGTCAACAATTATAGCATAGATAATTTGTAATATTAACCAAAAAATAGTTCCTTGCCTTTTAATTTTAGATCAATAATAGCTTTTATTTATTGAATGGTCACCATGGATAGGGAATTCTTTTAAGAGCTTTGCAAATATTGATTCACTCAATTCTCATAATAATCCATGACTAGGCATTATTATAATAATTCCCACTTGCAAATGAAGACACAGCAACACAAAGGAGTAAGTACCCTATGCAAGATGACAGCAAACTGAGGAACTTGAATTTAAACACCAGCATTCTGACTTCAGAATACATTGTCTCAAACATAGCAGCAAACTACCTGTTAAAACTCAAACATCTATAATAATAAAAGCATAGTCTGCTTATTAGACCGAATAGCCAAATGACCTTCCAGATGTCATTCCAGATGTCCTTCCGGACAAAGCCGCGGCGGCGAGGGCGAAGGCAGAGGCAGTTAGGGGTGGTCAGGCAGGCAGTCAGAGTGGTTAGGGGCAATCAGGAAGGCAGGTGAGTAGTTAGGGGCAATCTGGAAGGCAGGCGAGTGATTAGGGGTGACCAGGCAGGCAGGCAAGTGGTTAGGAGTGATCAGGCAGGCCTGCAGAGGCAGTTAGGGCCAATCAGGCAGGCAGGTGAGCAGTTAGCGCGATCAGGCAGGCAGACAAGTAGTTAGGGGCATCAGGCAAGCAGGCAAGTAGTTAGGGGTGATCAGGCAGGCAGGCAGGCCAGCGGTTAGGAGCCAGCAGTCGTGGATTGTGAGAGGGCCGTCAGACATCCCCTGAGGGGTCCTGGATTGCATGAGGGTGCAGACCAGGCTTAGGGACACCCTCACCCCCATGCATGAATTTCATGCACCACCAGGCCTCTAATACAATTATAAGCTTTTTGTATTACCTATCTCTGGTACATAACAAATGAGATTTGAATAAATAACCATCAAATTGTCTATGTGATTTTTTTATTCAGAAAATCTGAGAACTTATGAGAAAAATATATCCAAATGCCCTACAGTATGACAACGCCATGAGCATTTTCTTCTCTGCAGGCAATGATGCCTCCCTATTCCTAGTCTATAACGTACCTGAGTATGAACACCCCTATTTCTGCCAGACTTTCTACCTCTCTTCTAGCCTTCTGAACTTCCATTTCAATTTAATTCTGAAACATGCTTCTGAGCATATGTCTTATTTGTTTTATCTGCCTCACACCAGAATCTGCACTTCTGTTTGAAGAAGCTGGCCTGATGATCCCCATTGTTCCCTGTAGTGGTCAGTTTGGATTGATGCTCTTTCCCTAAATGGACTTTGATCTCAATTAATTTTGTCAAAATGCTGTAGTGAAAAGAGACTGTGAACCAACCCCTGAGAGCTATTAGCAATGCAAAATTAAAGGTCATATCAGACTTTCTTATGAGCAGAATAAACAAAATAATGAACTTATTAAAAAGGCTTTGTGAAAAATTCAAGCTTTGAGAATTTTGACATAAACAAGCATAATATGTAGTAGAACTAATTTCTTTATTCTGCTTGACATGTTGAAGAAAACATTCTAATATGTGAAGTAATTTTAAATGATTTTTATAATTAAATTAGTATTTATTCCTGGCACTTATAGCTCACATAAACCACAGACATGGAATAATTTTGCATAATCCACAGTAATGGTTGGTTGACAGGTGCTGGAAAAAAGATTCTAGATGATAGTATAGGGACATTGGTTCAAAGTTCAACTCTGCCACTTGGAAAGTTACTATCATTTTTCAATTGCAATTTTCTAATCACTAAATAAATCTATCTATCTATCTATCTATCTATCTATCTATCTATCTATCTATATATGTGTGTGTATGCATGTGTACAATCTATTTCATCATTATAAATACTTTTAAAAGTGCCATATACCTTCAATATGACAACCCTATGTATTATTTTCTTTGACAAAAGCATATGAATGAAATAAAGAAACATTGAAATGCTTATTTCTACCACACTATGATTAAAATTAAGACTTGTCTCATTGTATAGATCTTTATATGAAAATTAATTTTGGAGTTTTATTCTTTGCTCATTCATTTAAATTATATACAAGCTATTGACTCTACCTTGGATATATCAACAACACTGATATTTTTTAATAAAAAATTACCAAATTAATTGTCTGTTTGCTTAAGAAAGAGGCAAAGATAAGTGATCTTGTGACCAGTAAACTGCAGACATGGTATATTGTACATTTAAAAACCAAACAAACAAACATAGTCTTGGAGGCATATTATATAAAAATGTCATAATATGCCAATATTTGTACAGATAATTAAGATATCAAATCTCACTGAGCACTCATTTAAAATTTACTGTTACTATATGCTGGAGTCAATATTCTTTTTTTAAGGTTTTATTCTTTTTATTGCTGAGTAATATAGTCCATTGCATACATGTATCACAACTTCTTTTCTTTTTCATTCTTTATTGCTTAAAGTATTTCATATGAATCCTTTTCCCCCCATTGACCTCTCCCCACTCATTCCCACCACCCCAGCACATGCATACAAGTCCTTCGGTTGATCTCTCCCCTGCTTCCCACCTCCCCCCCACTTCCCCTCCATTCCTTTCCCCTGAGGTTGGATGTTCTGTTAGATGTTTTTATGGCTCTGGATTTATTTTAGTTCATTAGTTTATGCTTTTCATTATATTCCAAATATAAGTGAGATCATGTGATATTTATCTTTCTCCAAAGGGCTTATTTCCCTTAGCATAATACTCTCCAGTACAATCCATGCTGTTGCAAATGATGAGTTTCTTCATTTTTACAGCAGTGTAGTGTAGATGTATCACTGTTTTTTAATCCACTCATCTGCTGATGGGCACTTAGGCTGTTTTCCAAATCTTTGCTATTGTAAATTGTGCTGCTATGAACAAAGGGATGCAAATATCTTTTCTGATTGGTGTTTCTGATTTCTTGGGATATATTCCTAGAAGTGGGATTACTGGGTCAAATGGGAGTCCCATTTTTAATTTTTTGAGGAAACTCCATACTGTTTTCCACAGTGACTGCACAAACTGTGGCTATTCAGGGTCTTTTTATATTCCATATGAATTTTCGAAGAGTTTGTTCTAGGTCTGTGAAATATGCCATTGGTATTTTAATGGGGATTGCATTGAATCCATAGATTGCTTTGAGTAATGTGGACATTTTAACGGTTGATTCTACCAATCCATGAACACTGTATATTCTTCCATTTGTTTATGTCTTCCTCTATCTCTTTTTTCAATGTCCTGTAGTTTTCCGAGTACAGGTCTTTTATCTCCTTCATTAAGTTTATTTTTAGGTATCTTAATGCTTTTGTTGCAATGTAAATGGGATTGTGTTTTTAGTTTCTCTTTCTGTGAGCTCATTGCTGGTGTATAAAAAAGCCATACATTTCTGGGTGTTAATTTTATATCCTGCTACATTACCTGATTCATTTGTTAAGTCTAATAGTTTTTTGCTGAAGTTTTTAGGGTTTTCTTTGTACAATATCATGTCATCTGTGAATAATGACAAATTTACCTCTTCTTTGGATGCTTTTTATTTCTTCTTCTTATCTGATCGCTATGGCTAACACTTCCAGTATTATGTCAAACAGGAATGGTGAAAGTGGGCATCCCTGTCTTGTTTCTGTTCTTAGGGGAAATGGTTTTAGTTTTTGCCCATTGAGTATGATGTTGGTTGTAGGTTTTTATTATGTTGAGGTATGATCCCTCTATTCCTACTTTGCTGAGAGTGTTTATCAGGAAAGGGTGTTGGATTTTATCAAATGCTTTTTCTGCATCAATCAATATGATTATGTGATTTTTGTCTCTCAATTTGTTTAAATGATGTATCAGGTTTATTGATTTGCTGATATTGTACCAGCCTTGCATCCCCAGAATAAATCCCACTTGGTCATGGTGTATGATCTTTCTAATGTAATGCTCAATCCGACTTGCTAGGATTTTGTAGAGGATTTTAGCATCTATATTCATTAGTGATATTAGCCTGTAATTATCTTTCTTTATAGTGTCTTCATCTAATTTCGGAATTAGGGTAATGCTGGCTTCAAAGAAAGAGCTTGGAAGTGTTCCTTCCTCTTGAATTTTTTTTTTAATAGTCTGATCAGGATAGGTTTTAGTTCTTCTTTGAATAGTTAGTAAAACTCTCCTGTGAAACCATCTGGAACATGGCTTTTATTTGCTGGAAGTTATTTAATTACTGCTTCAATTTCATCAGTAGTTATAAGCCTATTTGGGTTTTTTGATTCTTCCTGATTGAGTTTTGGAAGATCGTATTTTTCTGGGAATATGTCCATTTCATCTAGGTTGTCCAGTTTGTTGGAGTAGTAGAGTTGTTCATAGTACTTTTTTTACAGTCTTTTGTATGTCTGTGGGATCAGTTGTTACTTCACCTCTTTCATTTATGATTTTCTTATTTTGGGTCCTCTCTCTTTGTTTCTTTTTGAGCCTGGCTAGAGGTTCATCAATCTTGTTTATCCTTTCAAAGAACCAGCTCTTGGTTTTATTGACCTTTTTTATTGTTTTTTTTGGTCTCTATGTCTTTTATTTCTGCTCTAATCTCAATTATTTTCTTCTTTCTACTTACTCTGGGCTTTTCTTGTTGCTCTCTAATTCTTTAAGTTGCAGGGTTAGATAATTTATTACCATTTCTTTTATTTTTTTGAGGTAGGCCAGTAAGCTATGAACTTCCCTCTCAGGACTGATTTCCCTGTGTCCCATAGATTTTGGATTGTTGTGTTTTTATTCCCTTTGTTTCCAGAAAGCTTTTTATTTCTTCTTTGATCTCTTTGGTAACCCAATCATTGTTTAATAGCATGCTACTTGGCCTCCAAGTGCTTGATTTTTTTTTCATTTTTTTATTGTAATTGATTTCTAACTTTATGCCATCGTGATCTGAGAAGATGCTTGTTATGATTTCCATCTTCCTGAATTTGAAGAGACTTCGCCAATATGTGGTCTATCTTTGAAAATGTCCCCTGTGCACTTGAGAAGAATGTGTAATCTGTTGCTTTGAGATGAAATGTACTGAAGATGTCAATTAATTCCATCTGATCTAGTGAGTCATTTAGCATTGTTGCTTTTTTTGCTTATTTTTTGTTTAGAGGATTTATCCAGTGGTGTCAATGGAGTAGTAAGTTCCCCTACTATGATTGTATTGTGGTCAATCTTTCCCTTGATATCATCCAGAAGTTTTTTAATGTATTTGAGTGTTCCTGTATCGGGTGCATATATGTTTACCAGATTTATATCCTCTTGTTGAATTGATCCCTGTAGGATTATAAAGTGGCCCTCATCTCTTGTTATGGCCTTCACTTTGAGGTCTATTTTTGTCAGATATAAGTATTACTATCCCTGCTTTTTCTTTTCATTTCCATTAGTCTGAATTTTTTTTTTCTCATCCCTTCACTTTCAGTCTGTGTGAATCCTTTATTCTGAGGTGGGTCTCTTTTAGACAACATATATATGGGTCATGTTTTCTTATCCATTCAGCTACCCTATGTCTTTTGATTGGAGCATTTAGTCCATTTACATTTAAGGTTATTATTTATAGGTACTTGTTTGTAGACATTTTTATTTTTTATGCCTGTGTTCCTTCTTCCCTTTATATTTCTTCTTTTTACAGCAGTCCCTTTAGCATTTTTTGCATTGCTGGGTTGATGGTAATAACTTCCCTTAGTCTTTTTTGTCTGCAATGTTCCTGATTTCACCTTCACTTTTCAATTATAGCCTTGCTGGGTACAGTATTCTTAAATTCAGTCATTTGCTTTGCATCACTTTGTATATTTCATTCCATTCCCTTAAGGCAGTGGTTCTCAACCTTCCTAATGCTGCGGCCCTTTAATACAGTTCCTCATGTTGTGATGACCCCCAACCATAAAATTATTTTTGTTGCAACTTCATAACTGTAATTTTGCTACTGTTATGAATCGTAATGTAAATATCTGATATGCAGGATGTATTTTCATTGTTCGCAACCCACAGGTTGAGAACTGCTGCCTTAAGGCCTGATGTGTTTCTGTGGAGAAATAGGTTGATTGTCTAATGGGAGATCCCTTGTAGGAAACTTTCTGACTCTCTCTGGCAACCTTTAAGATTCTTACTTTGTCATTGGTGTTTGTCAATTTAATTATGATGTGTCTTGGTGTGGGTCTTTTGGGGTTCATCTTGTTTGGGACTCTGTGTGCTTCTTGGACTTGTTTGGCTTTTCTCTTCCCAACATCTGGGATGTTTTCTGTCATTATTTTTTCAAACAGGCTTTCTATTCCTTGCTCAGCTTCCTCTCCTTCTGGCAGCCCTATTATGTGGATGTTGTTTCATTTCAAGTTGTCCCAAAGCTCCCTTAGGCTCTCCTCCTGTTTTTTAAGGGTTTTTTTTGTTTGTTTGTTTGTTTGTTTGTTTTTTCCCCCTAGTTGTTGTTCTCCTTGGGTGTTTTTATCCATCTTGTCTTCTAACTCGCTGATGCAGTCCTCAGCTTCTTCTAATCTACTGTTGAAGCCTTCCATTGTGTTTTTTATTGCAACTATGTCATTCCTTATTACTTTTGATTCCTTTTCATGTTGGTGACATTCTCATTCAGCTCCTTATAATTCTCATTGAGATGTGTGTATTTGTCATCCAAATGTTTGAGCATCCTTATAACGATTACTCTGAATTCTTTCTTTGACAAGTTACTTGCCTCCATTTCATTTAATTCCTTTTCTGGTGATTCTCTTTTTCTTTCATTTGAGGATTGTTTCTTTGTCTACCCATTTTTGCTGTAAAGTTTTAATTGTTTCCATGTCTTAGATCCAACTGCTTTGCTACCCAGGTTCTTTTGGGGGTGGTCCGATATAGTTTGTGATTTTTGGGACCTAGAGGTGCAGTCTCTCAGATCTCCTGAGCTTGGTGTTCTAGTGGAGCACCTTACTTGAGCTATTTAGGTTCTTCTGATGTAGTTGGGTCTTGAATGTTAGTTTCTCACTCATGGATAAAGTCTCATCACAGGTTATCTGACAATGTGACTCACCCCCGATCTCAATGTGCAAGCTGTTGTGGATGTGATCATGGTTCCAGCTTTTATGGAAAGGGTTGCCTGAGGTCTCACTGGTATATACTCACTGTATTGGCCTGGAAGGAAGGGATCTTGGGGTCTGAGTCTCAGGTAGTGTAACTTTGGCTGGTATTGTGTGACTCTTGGTGGGGTAGCATCACTCTGCAATTCACTACAATGGTCCCAGAGCCCGTGACAGTGGGAGGCAGCTGTCCTGTAGCCTTCAGTTGAGGCAGTGGTTCTCTGGCCAGGGTGATTTCCCTCTGTGAATCACATGGGGGTCCAGGAGCCAGAGGCTTTGGATATGGAAATCTTGGAATTTGTGGCTGAAACAGCATGATCTTGTTCCTCAGTAACTCACCTAGGTGTCCAGAAGCAGGCAACCTGGGAGGGAGAAGTTGCACATCCTGCTGAGGGCTCTATGCGCCCTTGGTTGAAGAGGCACGTGCCCAGCAGTGACTCACAGAGGCATCTGGGAGCTGTCTGCTGGGGCTGTGGGCTTGCAGGGCCCACACGCTGGAGCATTGCTACTGTTGTGTCCAGAAGCTGGCTGCTGGGGTGGGGGAAGTCCTAGTTTCTGCAGAGGGAGTTGTGTGCCCTTGGAGGTGGACATCCTAGGGTCTTCAGGTCATGCAAGGCAGCATGACTTTGGTTGGGGTGGCTGCAGGATCCTGGGCAGTGTCCAAGGCCAGTCTGGGTGGCAGTGAGACTGGGTTCCTAGTGGAGGCCTCTCTTCCTTTCAAGATGATGTGGGCTCTGTGCCTGAGCCCCGCAGCCTGGGGCTTGTCTGTAGTGGTGGTAGGGGCTCCCTGTCCAGGAAAGCCTGGTCTGCCAACCCCTGATACTCCTGCAGGATCTAACTGTCTCTCATACACACACACACACACACACACACACACACACACACACCCCACACACATCCACACATCCCCCTTCCATGCCCTCACTCACTCACACCCTTTCCTTCACCTCTGTCCTGCCAGCCACCATTTTGCAAACTGCCTGGAGTCAATATTATTTTTTAATTTTGTTTTATTGCTTAAAATATTACAAAGTGTAGTACATATGTCTCCTTTTTTTCCCCTTGACCTTCCCCCGGCCTCCCCTACCCCCCTGCCACCGCCCCCCCCAGTGTCTTGTGTCCATTGGTTATTTGCAATAGCATGGATGGAACTGGAGAACATTATGCTAAGTGAAATAAGCCAGTCAATGAGTGAAAAATACCACATTATCTCACTCATTTATGGATAATAAAGACCAGTATAAACTGATGACCAAAAATAGATAGAGAGGCAGAGCAGCATCTAACAGACTGTCTAACCATAGCAGGAAGGCCAGGGAAGGTTGGGTTGGAGGGGTAAGAGATCAATCAAAGGACTTGTATGGAGTCAATATTTTTTATAAAGTTTCTGGCCTTGAGTGCTAGGAAGTCTATGAGTCACAGGATGTCTAAACATTAATTTTAAACTCACTATTTTAATACTTTACCTTCTCTTTTGGTTTATGCCAATAGAAATTATAGATTTTTCAAATAAGTTTTACTTTTAAATTTAGTTTTACTTCTCATAAACACAGAAGCCCTAAGACATTTGGGAAAAGAATCAACACTGTAGCGTCTGTGATGTAGAATGAGTTAATATATTTTTGCCACCAATGACTTTTTTTTTTTTTGCAGAGAAAATGAAAAAAGAAGACCTTAAAACACAAGATTTGAGTTAAAAATTGAATTTTTGCTCCTTAACAGCAGTTTCAAATCAGAAGATCTCCAAGTCACAGTTTTATCCTCCGTAATATTAATGTCCATGAAGTCTACCTCAAGAATTAAGGGAGATAACCATATGAGACTTCTTGGACTACAAGAGACATTGAATGCCTGTTTGATAATTTTTACATCAGTTACAAATACAATAACTTGGAAAGTGTTTGGATAGTTGGCTTACTTTAATGTATCTAAAATTACATTCTGAAATTTTATAGCCTTATAAGCATCACTTTATATTTTCCTCATCCAAAACCAAACCCAAACATGACTAGATCCTGAGGTATTTGTTTAGCTACACGTTTAGGAGCATTTATGAAAAATATACAAATAAAATTATAGGATAATTCATATTGTAAATAAGTAAGAATTGCCATGTGCCTCCAATCTACAGTAGAAAACATGTACTTTCTTTGGGATTCCAGAAATCTTCATTAAAAATTAAATATCACTACTTCCTATCTATGTGAATTTCAACTTCACTTATTCTTGCTGTGTCCTGCAATTCCTCCTTATCTTTTAAGCTAGAAAACAAACCCTGACCTTAGAACATTGTTGTGATATTTAAATGAGATACCATACTTAAAGTGCCTAGTATGTTGCATGGAAAATATTAGGCAAGAAGTAAATCTTAGTTCTCCTTACTTCTTTTTTCTTTCACTTTAAGTTTTACTTCCACATTACTGTGTGAAATAGAAGTTATAACTTGACATCTTGAATCCAAAACTTTTTCTCAGCCTTCACTCTCCTCAATCTATTTTCACTTTTCTGACAGTTACAGACCACTTGTTTCAATTTAATGGGCTTTCACACCTGGCTATATTAAAATAAAATTTAAGGGAAAGTATGGAGTTTTTGGGTGAATAGTCTTACATGAAAAGTACCAGCTCAGTGATCTTGGGCAAATTATTTGATCTTCCAAAGTCTCAATTTCTTTTTTATAGAAAATGGGGATAATAATTCCTATCAGGTAGGTTTTGAGGAATGAATTAAATCCTAGCACAGTGTCTGGCAAAGCATATGTGTGTTTGTTTTATAAAAGGTAAAATAATAATTATGATAAAATCTACCATTCACTGGTACCTACTTTCTTTCCCACATGATAAGATTCGTATGTTGTAGAATGGTCTGAATAAAACGTATGTAACAATTGAACATCTGATTTATTAGACAAACTTTGACATGCATTTTAGTAGTAGCTACTAATAGGAATATAAGGACTGAAGTTCCTTTGCTATGTCATAAATTTCTAATTCTACTCACTGGAATATTTCATTGATTTCCAAAAAAAAAGCCCAATTGGGTGTAAAATGCTGTCCCTTTTTCTATGAGATAATAAATAAAGATATCATCTGAAATTTCTGAGGAATATATTTTAATTAATCAATGATTAGAAAATACTTAGAATATGTGCTAGATCCAGTAAATTCATCATCATGTCCTATATTGAGTATGTAACCCAGACTATGAAGCATAGTTTTTCTGATTGGATATCTCTTTGCATTTCCCTTACGGAACTTGAAGAGCATGTGCTGTCCAGGTGCTGGTGAATGAGGTAATAGAGTAATTTTCAGAAATGCATGTAAGGAAAAGATCACTGAGAACATGGGGATAATTAAAATATTTAGAGCCTCATGTCCTAGGTTAAAATTCATTCCTTCTACATAATAGAATTTACAGGAAGTCAGAAGTGGCTAGGGTATAAGGTTGATGAAAGAATAGTTGACCTGGAAAGGATATAAAGCTAGAAGGCAGGGTAGAGATTGTTTTATTTGATGCATTTTATACATTTTAATACTTGTGTATATATATTTAGTATGACTTTGAAGTAATGTAGCACTTATAATTTATTATTGGAATTGTATCCATTTAGGTAGACTTCATAGATTTTGAGAGAAAAAGAAAAGTCTATATAGATGAATATTCTCTATCAAGTCCCAAAACATGTAAAAGTAAAGAATTGAAACAGTAGGTGTTGCTGCCTTTTAAGGGTCTCGTACACCTGCAAAAGCATCCTTTGCATCTATCTAATGACATTTATGATTCAGAAACTTTTATTTAGATATTAAAAGCATTTAAAGTACAATTTAAAATAATATTTTCCTACTGAACTATTATAATTAAAAAGCATGTTTTCCAAAGTACAGTTTTCACCAAAAAATATATGTATATGTGTGTATAGGGATAGTATTTATAGGTGTATCTGTATAGATATTCTGTTTGTCTTTTGCTTTCTTTTGAAAAAAACAGCTTTAAGTTTTCTAGATGAGTAAATCTTTGGATATCCAATGAAAGGTAAACATGTTTTTAGAAGTATAGGGGAAAGGAAAAAAGGCCCCAATGGAAACTTCCATTTAGTGTCCACCCAAGTTGGGGCTGGGCTTCTAAGATGGATATTGCAATATATCCTGAGGGTAGCATTGTGCTGCCAGACCGGGAGAGTTTCTCTACCGATGCCCAGGCAGTTCCTACGCCCACAGCTGTTGCAGTGTGGCACAGCTGGGCCTCACCCCTCAGTAGATGCTCCAACAACAACACATCAATGGATAAAACATGGAGGCATGTCATTCATGTTGTCTTGGATAATAAGTATTGGATTCTCATCCTGGATCTTGTTCAGGCAAAGGAGTCTGGGAAAGAAAGGAGCAGGCCATGGCATCAAAGCCACACCCCCTGCTCAGCCTGTGTAATCTAACTAGACCAGGAAAATAGAGAGAGCAGAGCCACATCCGGGTGATTTCAGTACTGCTCTTGGAATGTCTCTCACTGTGTCATTATCCCACAGGAATATGTGCTCTGACTGTGACATACTGAACTACAGCTTGGGCAGGAAAATGTTTAGAAAGTTTTGAAGCCCCAATTTTCTCATGGTACCCTAGAAGAAAATAATGTAGTAAGATTCTGGAGTTAAGCAAATGAAAGTATTTCTCTTCATAAGTCCAGATTTTCATACACTATTAAGGCTTCCAAAAAGACACCTAAAGACATTGATTTTCAGAAAAACAGTCCCAGAATAAAATTCTCTGAGATGATTTCTTAATTTTTATAAGAAATATATTTTAAAAACATATAAGGTATGCTTTCCAAAAACACATTTTGATTTATATATTCCTATGTATACATATGTATGTATTTGCATGTTTATATAAATGCCCTCTATTATTAAATAATAACAATTTTAAACTTGGATTAAAAAAAATTAAATGCATCTCTTTAACTGGTTTTGCCTAAGTTATGTATCATTTAGTTGTCTCTGATTCTTGGTGACCAAATCCATGAGTGATTCCACAATGTCCTATCCTTAGCCCTGCTCAGCTCCTGTGGACTCATACCTGTGGCTTTTTTTATGGAGCAAATCCACCTAGTATTTGTTCTTTTTCTTTTCCTTTTATCTTTACTTTCCCAGCATTGTCTTCTCCAAACAGCTTGTCTTCTCATGATGAACCTGAAATAGGACATAAATGGCTTTATGTGCTTTCAAAAGAATACATGGATAATTTAAAATAATTAACAATTTTTAACTAAATAAGGTGTTAGAAGACAACAACTTTTGTTGTTGTTGTTGTTTGCTAAGATGAGTCTAAATATTATGCCCAACCATGCAACAATGTTGATTACACAAAACATTTAGATTTAGTTGCTGGTATAAAATGCTTATGATTCCTGGTTACTTTGCATAACTCTTAATATAAAACTAGAGGCCCGGTGCAAGACATTCATGCACTCGGGGGGGGGGCGGGGGGGGGCTCCTTCAGCCTGGCCTGTGCCCTCTCACAGTCCAAGAACTCTCGGGCGACGTCTGACTGATGGCTTAGGATCTCTTCCCGTTGGGAGTGGGCCTAAACTGTCAGTAGGACATTCTTAGCGCTGCCATGGAGATGGTAGAGGCTCCAGCCACCGCTGCTGCGCTCTCCAGCCATGAGCCCAGCTCAGGGCTTCTGGCTGAGCAGAGCTCCACCTGTGGGAATGCACTGATCACCAGGGGCAGCTCCTGCATTGAGCATCTGCCCCATGGTGGTCAGTGCAGGTCATAGCATCCGGTCGTTCAGCCATTTGGTCGATTTGCATATTAACCTTTTATTATATAGGATAGTTGGCTTGCTGGCAAATCTAACAAATATAAATTTCTAAAACAATTCAGAGTAATAGAACATATATTGGCATTTAGGTGGGCACAACTGAAAGGTTGAGTGAATGAAGTGAAATTCAGTTCTGTAACATATAATAATCACTAGTGATTTTCCAACTAAAACATGATCGCACTAAGCAATGTTGTTGATTCTATTAATTTGGGCAACATTTGGCTTTACAATGTACTGAGATACTAAGAGGAGAAGGAGAGAAGGATAAAGGAAGACGGTTCTTCCCTCCCCCCCCCCCATTCTTTGCTTTTATGACTGTCTGCATACAGCATGCACAGAACTTTGTTGTGTCTTGAGGGCCACCATTACTTTCCCTAGTTTGTAACAACAGGAGCAAGGAGAAGATGTTTCTGTGAATGTTTCATTTTGTATATAAGATCTTGAATTCTCTTTCTCTCTTAATGAGTGGGCAGTCATGTACACACATAGTATAAATATTGCTTTATGAAATAGTTCTTCTGTGAATCTCTTCCAAAATCAAATATTTTCATTAAGCCCCGTGTTTTAGGCACAGTGTTTTGAAATGTCTTCCTACCTGCACAGCTGTGCCCAACCTGTATCTCTGTTACAACATCAGGTGGCTTCTGTGCAAAGCCTTTGGCATCAGTGAACAGGTTTAGGGGGAGGATATTCTCCCCTAATAACTGTACGGAGTGATCAGCACTTATTTATCTCAACCCCTCATCTGATTCTCCTTCAGCAAGAATAATTTTATGCAAAAATAACTTCATGCAAATAAGGCTCATTCTTCACCACTGGCAGAGGTTTAAAGGTGGAAGGAACACAGGGAAAGGAGAGTTTGAATGAACTGTTTCCCCAGTTGGGGCGGGGGGGGGAGGGGTGCGCAGATGGTAAGGAAACAACAGCAAAAACCCTTCACTTGAAAAAAAATGTATATACACATCTATAAAATAAAATTAATTTTTTTAATGAGGGGAAATAATAAAGTTACCAGTGAATAAACCTGTTCCATGTGGTTTATATTGTCTGGTGCTGGTCGAATGGCATGTCTGGGCATCAGTTCTGAATGTGGCCATTTTTTTTTCCATTTTAAAGAGTACTATAATTTTAGGCAACCATCTTGCTCCTTGCCTCCTCCCCAGCTTAGTTTGTGGAATCAACCAGTTGGAATGAACGGGTAAATAAAATAGAAACTGCATTGCATGTCTCCCTATAGATTTGAGTGACTCAATTCACAAAACCTTCTAAGTGGACACTCTTTTATTATGGATATAAATGAACTTGTTGAAGAATGAAAGTTACATATGTAGTTGAGTAGTTCTCCTTGATATACATTTGCCAAATTTATGATATGTGAAATCACATTAATCACCTCACTGCCTTCTTGCAGTCATAAAGAGGAAACAGGAGGGGGAAAAAAAGTCTGTTTCCGTAAACAGTCAAGTTCTTTTCCTCCTAAGCTGTTGGAAACATTTTACAGCAACATGTTAAGTGTTGTGAAGTCATGCAGACCCAGCAACATTTAAAATATTTATTTTCTTTCTAGGCTGTGCCATAAATCATGTCTTTAAAGAGAGAACCAAGACTTGGAACATCCCACTTAAGAATTAAAGTGATACGGAATTGAACGTCAACTATTTTCAGGCCATTTGGTATTGGTCATAGGTTACATATTTAAAGGACTCTGAATCAGACTAGTGTAATAGCTTGCTCTTACTACTTTTTCTTTTAACAAAAGCATGTTCAGAAATAGGAATATTGGGAGAAACTTTAATGAAGAAAATCTGTGTTGAGAAAGTATCCAAAAGCCAATAAAAAAACAAAAACTTATTTAATTGACAAGCAGCTGCCTTAGCTTTGAAAGTAAGTTTATTTATTTATTTATTTATTTATTTATTTATTTATTTATTTATGTTCTCAGAGTAAGTTGTAGAAGAGATCTACAGATTGTCATGTTTTCTGTGGTAAATCAAAGTGCAGAGACATTAACCATGAAAATGATGTTAGATTATCCAGTTCCTGAATGAAATATAGAAAATAATTCATTGGTATTTAAAAGGTTCCAGAAAAAGACAACGGTCTGAAGCTTCATTTGAATCAAAAAGGAAATTCTGGAATTGACCTTGTAATTAATTATCTTTTGTGAATTTGAAGTTTGTGCTGTTCTCTCACCTGAGACATGGTCCTTTCTCCCCTCCATAGGAGAGCCATGAAGCTCCTGGAATTTAAATAAAGGGAAGTAATGGAGCCATAAAATTTATTAAAGACTATTGCTAAGGCATAGAATAAAAGACTTAATTATTATGAAAAGTTACATATTGTTGTTCATCCACAAAGTATATAAGGAGATAGTCTTAAATTTATTTTAGATATTTGTTGGTTAAAGCAAAATTTAATGAAAATATTTCAGAAATAATCAGTGTAGTTCTCTGAAAAATCACGTTAAAATTTGCCAGTTAGCCTTCACACCTTTTTTAATAATATGAATTGTTTTCTAGTGTATTGCAAAAATAATAGATGACAATGCTCATCTCTTAATTTTAAAAGTATCAAATAATAAATACAAGAAAAAAAATCTTTCTATGTTGTGTCTGCATATTCATAGTGCATTAGCTGTATGGATTTAGATAACATATGATTACATGTGATAATTTTGAAAAAAAACTCAATTTTTAATTACTTTACAATGGCAGTAAAAGGGACATTAATAAAAGTGTAAAGGACCATTGATTTAGGCTTGGTTTGAAAGTAACATCTAGTAATAAAATTATCAGAAAACATTTTTTAAAACCACATTTGCACTCTTTTAATCTACTTGAATTACAAGCATACTTTGGAGATTTCATAGGTTTGGTTTCATACCACCACAATAAAGTGATTGTTGCAATAAAGCGAGTCACATAATCTCTTGTTTCTCAGTACATATAAAAGTCATGTTTACACTGCACTGTACTCTATTAAGTGTGCATTGATCATATTATGTCTAAAAATGTACAATACTTAGTTAAAAATACTTTATTGCTATAAAATGCTAATCATCATTTGAGCCTTCAGTAGGAGATAATCTTTTTGCTGGTGGAGGGTCTTGCCTTGATCTTGATAGAGACCTTCAATTTGAAAAAAAAAAATTAAAAATGCGATATTTGTGAAGTGTAATAAAATAAATTTCAATAAAATGTGTTATGTCTATAATTTATTTGAAGAGTACCAAACAAATGTCAACATTACTACTAGATCTAAGCAGTTTATCTTTTATTTATATTGATACTAGTTTTCTTTAAATTATGTTATCAAGGCCAACATATCTCCTCTACAAAAAGGAAAACCTTATAAATGTTTACACAATTATTGAAATGGCAAAATAAACTATAAGAAGTAGAATGTGCCACATGTATTTGATTTTTGATATTTTTAACATAAGGTTTTGTATTTAACTAGATAAACCCTAAGAGGAAAGAAGTAAAATAACAGAATCTCTAGTTTTGCTTCTAAATTAAAACAGGAAGTAGTTGTCTGATAACAAATTCGTGGCCTATAGCATTTTGTTTTATGTGACTCTCTCCACAGTAATCTCTATGGAAGTTAAAGAGAGGTATTTCTGAATCAAATAATTTAATCTATTTTATAAAGGCTACAACAATCATTCTGCTGTCTAATGACATGCCATAGCCCTTTCCCATTTGGCTGTTGGCATCATTGTTTCATCAATGAACTCCCCTACACCGCAGTCAATAATGTTCCCTTCTTTCCTCAGTAAGTAAATGACATATGCCAGTTGTCTACCCAAAGGAATAACAACTATGTATTTATTTAATTCAACTTGCACTTATTTTCTTCCAGCCATAGAAATATGTGGAAAGTTAAAAAATGCAATATATGTATAAGAATTTTTTTCTGCTAAAAAAAGCATTCTGAATTGGATGCAAGCTGTGTTTATAGCTGTTAATTGCTGCATACTCTTGATCAAGTCATATCATATCTAACTCTTCCATGTACGTATATTTCAGTCTACTTAGGGACTGAGTGTGTGTTTGAATGTATGAGTGAGTGTGTATAAAAGTTAAAAAGAGAGAGTGAGTCACAATGCAAGAGTGACAGAATAAAAGAGAAATACAGCACATATTAGAGAAAGAAGAACAAAAAAGGGAGAGAATGAAATAGAGATGTCTGTAAGACCTGGGCACAA
The DNA here is from genome assembly GCF_964212035.1 of Myotis nattereri. Taxonomy (NCBI): domain Eukaryota; kingdom Metazoa; phylum Chordata; class Mammalia; order Chiroptera; family Vespertilionidae; genus Myotis; species Myotis nattereri. The sequence goes on along the minus strand of NC_138076.1, from coordinate 35,961,262 downwards.
AGTAGCAGAGATGGAGACAAAGACAAAAAAATAAAAAGACACATGATGGTGTGCATGTGCATACACACAGACATAGAAATCAGGGTTAATTCTTAGGTTAGAATTGAATGCATACAATAGCATGTCTAAGGTATAGCTTCAAATAATACTATAATGAAATATGCTGTTGAATGTCAATCACCAAAGTTAGGGATGCCATGCCTAAGTACAATGACAGGCTTTGGTCTGTTATGCAAACTCAACACAAAAGTGTGGAGCCATAGTTCTCATTCTGGCTTGTACTAAAGACCTGCTCTGATTTTCCTCAGGAGGAATAGCTCATCTTGAGGGTCACACCCACACAAAGCCTATATCCCTCCCCTTCTATCCTATATTCTAGGGACACAGGATTCTAGAGTTCCCTAAGAAAAACACCCTGGTCCACTTCCAGGACCTGCTGAGGCTCTGCCCTTTACCCATCCTTCAAGGGAAGACCATGTCATGTCTGTGCACACTCATAGTCCCAAGAGCAGCTGAAGTGGCAGCCAAGGTGTCTATATACTTTTTGGATGTTGTGTCCATACAAGTGTGTCACAATGCAAAATAGAGCTGGGTTGAGAGGAGAAAGAGCAGGGGAAGATCTCTGGATGGGGCAGTCTGACTCACTCCATGATATCATATTTTTAAGAGAATGCTCAAAGTCCTCAAATTCAACATGTAAACTTGGCCATTAGAATCCTAAAGATGCCTTACTTGTCAAGGCAGGATGATCAAAATCCACTTACTGAAGATTGATTACTTAATGTAGAACTTCAGAATATTTAAACATATTGCACTTGTGGGCTTCTACTTGTCCCCTTGCACTGGCCTGACAAATGTGAGTGGTGGGTGTAATATAAAAGCTTAATAAAATGTCATGCAGGACATCACCTCAGATCAGTTCATTCTAAATCTCTGGGGTGGGAGGATTCTTCTAGGCAGCCCAACTTGCAAAAGGCTGATTTGAAAGGGTGGCAAAGTCACTCCTTGCAACTACCCATACATTGAGGAGAAGAACGAAATTATAAAACGTATCTACTTTTGTTTTCTGATGTGAGAACCTCATATTAAACTGATTAATACGCATCTATTTCTTTATAAAAGTTCACTGACCAATGTGAGCCAGACATTTCTTACACTGCTGTAAATATGAACCTATTAAGAAATGGGAAATAGCATGACTACTGAACACGACTTGCTTAATTAAATTTCACAATAGAAGACACTCTTTAAAACAAAAGACACCCACACTGAACCAGCTCTCTCATTTTAAAAGCCACCACTCAATTTGGAAAATATAGTTCATACTATTTCAGAGCAAGTGAGAATCCCAAAAAGGAAAAAGGATCATTATCTCAAAGCCTAATTAATTTTCTAAAATATTGTTATGCAGACAACTATTCAACTATAATGCTATGCTCAGCCTCAAATTGGGAAATTTCCTGGCAATGGAAAACTTAGAAATTATAATAAAAATGGAAAAATAAAAGATAAAATGTTCAGCTTAAGAAACTCTATTGTTAACACAATCCTAATTGGTTGCCATATAAATGAAAATAATGATGTTACTATTAGCATTTTTAAAATATTGGTACTGAAATGTGAATATTTTTAGTAACCATCTTATCAATTGCTGGCTTATTATCTTTCTTGGAATCATGTCTTCTCTAATTGAGATATTTGCATTTGGAAGTCCCTTGTAATCATCATATGTTCAGTGATCATTTGTAAAGAAGATTGCAAACAAACCTATTTGGAACGTATTCAGTCATCCTAATTAAGAGAAGTTAAGACCCTCTCTCAGGAAAAATATGAGGCCAGGTGTCCTTCTGCTAATGCTTCTCTTGCTCTGGCCTGTGGAAAATAAGCTTTGATAATGTAATCAGACTTCTTCCTTTTAAATATCAATGAGAAGTGAAAGTGATTCATTTTGCCTGAGTAATGCTCTCATGAGTTAATATCCACCTTCTCATTCCAATCTGCATTGGCAAGACAATAGGTTTCTGTGCCTCAGATTCCTGAAGCTGTTTAAGGCAAGATGGATTTCGGAAAAATCCTCCATCCTGAACGGCTGACTTTAAGCAGATTATCCTCAAAATGTAGAAAAATGAGGAATGCCCCTTGATATCAGAGTGTGCCGCCGGGTAAGCTTTGAATTTAGTTCATCAGGATACACTTCTTTCATTGTAGACAATGAATATTACTTATATATGAGTCTTCCATTTCCCATAACTAATTGATATTTCACTTGAACTTTGAACTGTTATTTCTGAACCTTTTGGATAAACATGTATTATTTTAAATTTGGTGATCAATTCATTAGTCACATCTTTAAACATTTTGTTCATTAACTCCTAATTAAGCAGATTAAATATTAACATACAATTGTATACCAAGCCTTTCTTTTTCATTATCGGATTTCCTTTCTTCATTTTCATTTTACTTCTTTTTTTTCACACTTTCTACCTCCCTGCCCCTTCTTTTCTTCTTTCTCTCCTCCCTCCCTCCCTCCCTCCCTCCCTCCCTCCCTTCCTCCCTTCCTTCCTTCCTTCCTTCCTTCCTTCCTTCCTTCCTTTCTTCCTTCCTTCCTTCCTATGCCATGCTTTCTTCCTGTCAATATTTTGTTATCATGCTTTCTACCTGATTTGTGATATATTCTCTCACTCAACTAAAAATACAACTCCCAGGAAAGGGAATTATCTCTATCTTATTCTCAAGAGTATTGTCAACACCTATAATAGCCATTGTTATATACTAATAAATTTTAAATATGGGAATAAATGTTTGAAGAAATATTTATAGATAATTTCTCTAGGTATAATGACATGCTAAAAGTGGTCATAACAGTCAGTGTTACATATGGCAATACGTATAAAGAGCATATATGCATATATGCATAGCCCATGGACACAGACAATTATGCAGTGAAGGCCTGGGGAAGGGGAGCTGGAACTGAGTGTCAGGGGACAAAGATGGAAAAATAGAGGATATCTGCAATACTATCAACAATAAAACTAAATTAAAAATAAATATTAAAATCATAAATTTATCATGTGATATTCCTAGTAATTCCATTTGGCACAAACAGTTCAAAAAGTAGTCTAACAACATAATAATAATCTTTAAACATGGAGAGAGTCTCTAAATATTATTTATAATGGTGAATTTTTAGAAGCAGTTACTAAAGCAATTATTTTTTAAAACAGTCTATGAGTAGAAACAGAAATTATATGTACATCAGAATATCAAACTTAAATGGAGAATGTTCTTGCACTCATTAATGACTGAGCAGCAGGCTGCGTGGGGCAACCAGGCCTGCAGGGGGGTTAGTGAGGGATGACCAAATGACGGAGCAGCAGGCTGCAAAGATCTCGGTGCCCGCAGCCAATAAGGAGGGACTATGCTAATTGACTGCCATGCCCTGAAAGATGGCAGCACCCAGTGCCCTCAGCCCTGCTGGGGAGGCAAGTGCACGGCAAGGCCTGCCTCCAGAGTCCCTCAGTCCCCTCAGCCCCCAAGCCGCCCAGGGCCAGTCCAAGGAGCAGGCAAGCCTTGGATGGTGGCTGCCCAGCCGCCCAGGGCCGCCTGAGGCGCAGGTAACCAGGGCCGGCTGAGGCTTTCGCTGCTGGCAGTGTCTGCAGCAGAGGTGTGATGTAGGCATCGCCTCCCGCCCCTGAGGGCTCCAGGACTGTGAGAGGAGGCAGGCTGGGCTGAGGGACCCCCCTCCAGTACATGAATTTTCATCCACCGGGCCTCTAGTACTTGTATAAAAGAACACATTGAGAAGTTGAATCCTCCAATAATTGGAGGAACATAAAACTAAGATCACTATATTTTGAACATAGAATTTTTGGCATTACCAGCTTTAAAAGAGAAATGAAAGTTGTATCTGTAAAACTGAAACCCTCAAAATGTAGAGCAGCAATCTCCAAATTATTTTTTACATATTTTTATTTTTGTTAGTTATATTTAGTTATGAATTATAACTAGCAATTCAGTTTTCCAGATGAGAATTCAAGGCCTTGTGATGTTTCCAAAGGTAACACAGATAGCAGGAGTAGAGCAGAAAATAATTCTAGTTGTTAATTTTTTCTAAGTATAGGCTGTTGCCTATTACTCTAGAATACCCTTCCTCTTAATTCACCGCAGTAGAGAAGAGAACTGCATGAGGTGTGTGTGAATAGAGGAGCAATGTTACTGCTCCACTCTATGGACGTCCTGGAGGTTAATGGGAAAGGCTGCTTTCACTAAAGCAGGGCTCTGAGCCTAACTGCCATAATTTGGCACCAACATCTGACAACTCTCTGGCTCAAGAACAAGCAATAAAAATTCCTTACCCACTAGCTGTTTGTCATCAAGTCCTGATAAGAATATAAGCTTTCATGTCCCTTTTGAAAGTAACCACAGTGAAAAAAAACAACAACAAAAAAGTAACCCCAATGAATTTCTCTTTAAATCCATAGTTTATTTTAACAATGATTTGGTTTTATCTATGCCCTAATATTACCCTAGATCATTGAGATTTTCTGTAGGTTTACATGACTGGAGTATATGGTACATAAAAAAGTTAAGAGTTGAAGTTGGATGGAAATCAGAGCCTCATTCATAAGAGACATGAATGCCATTTTGAAATAGTTGGTTAAAATCATGGAGCAAAATTAAAAAGGATGACTCATAGGCAGTGGGAGGTGAGAGAGAGGCAATGCCCATATTTCATGTGAACTTTGGTTGCCATCATAAGAAACAGGGTCTGCGGGAGTGCTCAAAGTGGGAGAAACCAGGGAGGAAATACATGGCTTTAGATACAGCGGTTCTCAACCTGTGGGTCACGACCCCTTTGGGGGTCAAACGACCCTTTCACAGAGGTCGCCTAAGACCATTGGAAAACACATATATAATTACATATTGTTTTTGTGATTAATCACTATTCTTTAATTATGTTCAATTTGTAACAATGAAATTGGGGGTCACCACAACATGAGGAACTGTATTAAAGGGTCGCAGCATTAGGAAGGTTAAGAATCACTGCTTTAGAAGGATGATATTGCCTCTGTGTACAACAGTATTCCAGGACAGAATAAAATGTGTCAGGGAGATCCAAGTTGCTCACAAGTTTTTGTCACAGACCCCCATCTTTGGCTTACCAACCTTATTTTTTCCTTATTACTTAACTGCACCTACTTCCTCCTATACCAGTGGTCGGCAAACTGCGGATCGCGAGCCACATACAGATCTTTGGCCCCTTGCGTGTGGCTCTTCCACAAAATACCGGCTCTTCCACAAAATATCGACTTCTGCGCATGGGCCATGAAGTTTCAATCGCACTGTACATGCGCGCCTGCACGTGGTATTTTGTGAAAGAGCCACAGTCAAGGGGCCAAAGAGCCGCATGTGGCTCAAGAGTCATGGTTTGTCGAACACTGTCCTATACTATCTTCATTTTTCTACTTGATTCTTTAGGTACATGTATTTGGCTCTTAAGGTACATAAATATACAGTGTGCCCCCAAATGTATACACTTTAACAGTTGATAACTCACTTAATTTTCACTCTTTTTCAGGTTTAACTGATTTGAAATAATGGGTGAAGCCAAACTAAGCTTTGAACAAAGAAAATTTATCCTAAAGTGTCACTAGACTTTTTTTTTTTATGGGGGGTACATAAAAGATAAAGTTTATGGTATGAAAATGGCAACAGTCTATGATTTGAGGGCCCACAAATACCGAACAGAAATATTATTAATGTTTGTGATTCCATTTTTTCTCGTTAGCAGCAGTTCCTGGTCCAGAATGGTCATCAGTTTGAAAATAGACATTGACAAAAGCAAAATATTCATTTCTGTATATTCTTTTAAATTTTGAAAATTAACTGCATGTTAATAAACACTGACTTTATAATCATTCAAAGCATGTATACATTTCAATGGCACAACTCGAGGTTTTTTAAAAGGATACCACTGTGATTCATCTGTGATGCATTTGCAAATCTCTAGTAATATTATATATATATATATATATATATATATATATATATATATATATATATATAGACTAGAGGCCCGGTGCACAAAAATTTGTGCACTTGGGAGGAAGGGGGGGGTCCCTCAGCCTGGCCTGTGTCCTCTCGCAGTCTGGGACCCCTTGGGAGATAACGACCTGCTGGCTTAGGCCTGCTCCCAGGTGGCAGAGGGCAGGCCCAAACCCTAGGTGCAGCCCCTGGTCAGGCTCAGAGCAGGGCCCATTGGGGAGTTGGGGCGCCTCCCCCTGTCATACACAGAGCAGGGCGGATTGGGAGGTTTCGATGCCACCCTCAGTCACGCTCAGGGTAGGGCCGATTGGGGGGTTGGGGCACCGTCCCCTGTCACACTCAAGGCAGGGTAGATGGGGAGGTTGTGGAGGCCCCCCTGTCATGCACAGAGCAGGGCCCATCAGGGGGTTGAGGAGCTCCCCCCTGTCACTCATAGAGTAGGGCCGATAGGGGAGTTGGGGCACCGCCCCCTGTCACACTCAGGGCACGGCGATGGGGAGGTTATGGCTCTACCCCGTCACACACAGAGCAGGGCCCGTGGGGGGAGGGGGGGCGGTGTAGGGCTGCCGCACCCTATCACTCACAGAGCCGCAGGGCGATCAGGGTGTTGGGGAGCTCCCCCTATCAGGCACAGAGCAGGGCCGATCAGGGGGTTGGGGCACCTTCCCCTATTAGGAACAGAGCAGCGTGGATAGGGAGGTTGTGGCCCCAACCCCGTCACACACAGAGCCGCAGGGCGATCAGGGGGTTTGGGCGCTGCCCCCTGTCACGCTGATCCCGGTGCTGGGAGGCCTCGTGGCTCTGCTGATCCCGGTGCTGGGAGGCATATTACCCTTTTACTATATAGAATAGAGGTCTGGTGCATGGGTGGGGACTGGCTGGTTTGCACTGAAGGGTGTCTTTTATCAAGGTGGGGGTCCCCACTGGGTTGCCTGGCCAGCCTGGGTGAGGGGCTGAGGTCTGTTTGCAGCTGGTGACACACTCTTCAGGGTGGGGGTCCCCCTGGGGTGCCTGGCCAGTCTGGGTGATTGGCTTAGGGCTGTTTTCAGGCTGGCGAGTGACTGAAGCTCCCAACTGCTCCTTTTTTTCTTTTTTTTTCTTTTTTTATTCTGGGCCAGTTTTAGCTATGGCTCCAGCTCTAAGGCCTCTGGTGCTGAAAGCAGGTATCTGGTTTGTTTAGGTTCTATTATCGAAACTCTGTATCAACTCCAGCTCTGAGATCCCAGCTCACTGAAAGCTGGTTTCTGGGGTTTTGTTTAGCTTCTATATTTGTTACAATGCTTCAAACTGCAGGCTCAGAGGCCGTCAAGGCAGGCGGGGAACGTTGGTTTCCTCCGTCACTGAAGCAAGCAAGCCTCATGTTCTGTTTAAGCTGCCTGGCTGCCAGCTGCCATCTGGCTGGCAGTTAATTTGCATATCGTCCTGATTAGCCAATGGGAAGGGTAGCGGTCGTACACTAATTACCATGTTTCTCTTTTATTAGATAGGATATATATACAGTGTTTATGTGTGCTATCATGTAATAATGTACTATCTTATATATCCTTCTATTTAATGTAAATCAGTCATCTTGTATATTTTAAGCTACCTTTCCTTAAAGAAAAAATTAATTCTGAAAAAAATCAACTCTTGGAACTTTAAAATCTAATTTTCCTAATGACATTTTTTTGTATACAGGTGTTCTACCTCAATACTGGACCATCAACTCCTGCCTGAGTTTCTAGAATTTCCAGGCTCCACAAACATGTGAGTTAATCTCACCAAATATCTTTACCTATTCTATCTATCTATCTATCTATCTATCTATCTATAATCTATCATCACCTATTATCATCTGTAACTATAGATATCTATATTATAGGAGACCCCTGGCTGATACACCATTATCCAGTGCCCTTAACTATAAGAGATAGGTTTTAAAATTTAGGAATGATCCAACTAAAGTCTTTTCATTTGGTTTGAATTGAGACACATAAGGACCACCCACCCATACTCCTTGAGAGGTTCTGAGTACACACACAAAAAAATCCTTTTTTAAAACATCCTTCTTTATATTTATACCCCCATAGTTCTTTTAGATCTTATTATGAGAACCCATTAACTGATAACTGGTCCCTTAGAAAAGTTTCAATTTGACCAGATACCTCCATTTTATATGTAATGTTCCTTGGTCAAAATTTACACTTTTCCACCATTAAATATGTTCCCTGAGTCTATAAATATGTGACAAGCAATTCAGTAATAATTAATCCACCTGTTATGATGTGACCAACCAATATATGTTACAGAGTCTATGGCTCTGTCTTAGCTTCCAAGGAGCATCTAACACTTTTGAGGGAGACAAAATTTACAAACAGACTATATGCAAAGGAATGAAGAGAAATAAAAACCATAGTCTAAAGTGATTGTAATTGGCTATTGAAAATAAAATGCTATTTTGAAATGGTGAGGAGGAGAGTAAAGGAAAAATATTTGAATTATGAAGAATAGTTGGGTGGGGTAAAGTTAAAGGGAAAAATGAAGAAATGAACAGTGAGATGGAAATAGAGGCTGCATTGTGAGAGCTAGTGGAATGTAGGCTTAGAATGACAGAATAAGTTTGGGTTGGATTATTGTAGGTATTGACAGTTAAACAGATAAATGTGTACTTGATCTGATATCATACTTAGAGAAGCAAAGGATTAATGTGTAATAAGTTGGGCAGTTCTATGCAAAATGAGGCCTGGTAGGATGGGAAAGATTATGAAGAATAATAAAATATTTGAAGGAAAACAAAGTAGCTAGAATTCTGTTGCAAAGATTTAGCTAAAAGTGAAGGCCTATGGAACAGAGGGCTCACAGGAGGTGACAGAACATTAAAGCTAAAAGATACTTCAGTGGATTATAATTCTAACTCTTCATATTATTATTAGAAAGTTAGTGTGTGGATTGTCCAGAAAGAAAGAGTAGTTGGTGTCAGAAATTGGACTACACACAGTTATGCAGATTTTTAGACATGTATTATTATCACACTAGAGGCCTGGTGCATAAATTCGTGCACAGATGGGGTCCCTCGGCCTGACCAGCAATCAGGTCAGATTGGGGCCATCTCACCTGATCTCGATCAGAGCTTATGGGGGCCAGCCGGCTGGGGAGGGACCTCAGGAGGGCTCCAGGGCATGTCCAGCCCTCTCACCCAGTCTTGCCAGACCCCAGCAGCAAACTAACCTACCGGTTGGAGCATCTGCCCCCTGGTGGTCAGTGCGAGTCATAGGGACTGGTTGAGAAGTCCACCAAACAGTAGAGTGATCTGTCAGACATTTAGCATATTACGCTTTTATTATATAGCATAGTTTTAATTGAAATGAATCTATTTTAAAATAATAGACTGAATCTTACATCTGACATAAGATGTTATCCTCTCAAATGCCATTTAGAAATGTTGATGTTATGTACACTCAACAACAATAACAACAAAACTAGAAGTCCATGTGTATAATAGAATATGGCAATAAAGCATAGGTATTTTTAGTTACGTAGGCAAAATTGATGGCATTTTTTTTCCAAGATCAGTTTTTTTTAAGTGTCTATGAATTAACTAAAACAATGTATGCCAACATTAAAAGAGGAAGTAAACCACAGTACCTGCATAACTCTATGGGTGATAATTCTATTTTTTTTTTATTTTCTCAACAAAACTGTTCGCTTTTTGTGAATTTTCAGCACTTAAAATACAAAGTTCTAAGAAGGAAAAATGAGTGGATATTTTGCTTTAAGGGATGCTTTTTAAATGGGTATTTAAGGTTTTTGAGAAGTTATTTACAGGAATAAATTGGATAAAACAGCAAAACACAACACAGAAGTGGCAGCAACAGTAGCTTCCTTTCTCACTCCTAGAGGTGGGAAGCATTTATGATAATTGCTAGACAAGTGGTAAACTCAGTTGGAAGTAGGAGATTGATTTCTAGTCCATCCCTCAGTATTTTATATTTTTGTAATTATACCAAGTCTTTTGGCTGCAAAACATTTTTAATACAGTATTTTTTAAGATTTCTAAAAATAAAAAAATAATATTTCAATGTAAGTTGAAACAGAATCTGACTCTAACAAACTTGGTTGTTCAAAAATGTGCTCAATATATGTAAGTGTTATTTATATGAAAACTTCTGCCTACCCTGGAGTCACTCTATATTAGATATTTATTAAATAAGTAAATAAAGATTGAAATATAATGTGCTCAGTAATTAGAGAAGGTCTTCCTGTTTTACAAGTAAAAAGATGTTTGTACTCATTAAAACATGATTGTACTAATAAAGAGAAATATCTAAGTTCCTATACTTTTTCACTTAACTCCCTTACATTTTGCTTGATAGTATCTTAGAATCTTTAAGCCATTCAAAAACAATTAAAAAAGTGATTTGAATCTCATGATTACGTTTCTGACAATGTTAATGAAAATCATAATGGTTTGAGAAATAACATGGCTTTTTGTAAATGGCAGTTTAGAGGTAAGCATTCTCTTCTAATGCCAAAGCTATGGCAACTTTTAAGTTGTGTGACTGTTGGAACTGGAAGCAATCCACCATCTGGAATTTGAACAGTGTTGGAATGGTATTTTATTCTAAATGCTTTAATGTAGATATAAGGACAGATATTATCATACTCATTATTTTAGTCCATCTACACCAGGCCTTCATCACCCTATTGTCAGTGTCTGTGGTTTATACATACATGCATACAATTTCTTTGGTTGATCTTTTCTCACCCACCACCCTCCCTTGCTTCCTTCTGAGACTTGACAGTCTGTTCCATGCTTATATGTCTCTATCTATTTTTTTCATCACTTAATTTTGTTCATTAGATTCCACATATGAGTGAGATCATGTGATGCTTGTCTTTTTCTGACTGGCTTATTTTGCAAATATATGACACTTTTTGGCAGAAATGCTTTTCAGTACATGAACTCCCTTCTATAGTTCATGTATATCCTATCTAATAAAGAGAAAATATGCTAATTGACCCTCAGGCCATCACAAAGATGGTGGCACCCACAGCCACAAGATGGCAGTGCCCATTCCCCTTAGCATCACCGGGACAGCAGGTATGTGGCAAGGCCAGGCCCTCCCGGCATGCCTGCTTCCGGAGTCCTCCAGTCCCCTCAGCCCTCCAGCCACCAAGGGCTGCCCGAGGTGCAGGTAACCAGGGCTGGCCAAGGCTTGCACTGCCAGCAGTGGCAGCAGCAGAGGTGTGATGGGGCATTACCTTCTCCTGATCTCTGGGTTGCCTCCCTACCCTGAGGGCTCCCAGACTGTGAGAGGGGGCAGGCTGGGCTGAGGGACCACCCCCCCTTCCAGTGCATGAATTTTCCTGCACCAGGCCTCTAGTCAACTATAATATTGTACATTTGATTGTGGGACATACTTTAGCTCTCTCAAATGCATAAATCTGGAACAATCATCAATCCCCCCAAAGACACTCAACTGAAGATGCCTTAAATAAACTTTATTGTTGAAAGTATTACATAGATCCTCCTCCCACTCCCCCCACCCTTAACCTCTTCTTGCCAGCTACCACCCCATTGTCTGTGTCAAGGGGTTATGCATATGTGCATACAGGTTCATTGGTTGATCTCTTCCAACCCACCCTCCCCTGCCTTCCCTCTGAGATTCAACAGTCTGTTCATGCTTCTATGTCTCTGCTTTAACATTTTTACCAAATATATTTAAGCTCTTAGAAGACTAATGGCCCCACAGAGAGCAACTGAAAAAAAAATGGCAAAAACGTCATGTTGAAAACAAAGAAATAACATGGAAAAGATTAAAAAAAGAAAGAAACCTGCAAATTCAACCAGGGATATAGCCATCAAGAAATTAAGGGGAGTTTTAAGAGAAGTGGACCCTCTTTAAGCTTTTTTCTAAGATAATGTATCATTGTTTGGTATAGGATGAGAAGCCAAGAATTTAAGCAAAGGGTTGATGCTAAAATTTAGGGAAACTAGCAGAGCTTTTGATAATCTATGATGGATGGGTTGATTATACTCACATCTAACATTGAGATGTGTTTGATGTGAGTACAATAGTGATTCAGGAGCTGAGGTTATAACTAGGAAGGAGTAAGACAGGGAGAGATTAGAATTGTCTCTTCCTTGAGCTGGGTAATAATTATAGGTATAAACTTTAATGATTTTACTCATTCTTTGCAAACTTTACAAATAATATGTTTATGTTATACTTTGGTATAATTTTTATTTAAAATATATTGAGGATTTTTTTTTCTTTATTTTTATTGTTGACACTATTATAGCTATCACCATCCCGCTCCTTTTACCCACCCAGTCCCTACCCCACACCATCTTTCCTCTGGCATACTATTGTCTGTGTCTATGGTTTATACATATATGTTATTTGGCTAATCCCTTTACATTCTTTCATTTAGTCCCCCTCTCTCCCCTCCCCTCTGACAACTGTCAGTCTGTTTAATGTGTCCATGCCTCTGTTTCCATTTTGTTCATTGGCTTATTTTGTGTATTAGATTTCACATACATGATACATTATAAATGCAAATGTGGAGATATGTCATAGGGCAGTGAGTAAACCAGAGCTTATGCCTCAGATATTAGAACGGATAAAATTATAACAGAATACAGTATTCTTAATTGCCATCATAGAACATTTTATCTATATGTTATTGGCAATGGGGAGTCAGTAGAAGTTCAACCAGACTGTCAATAAATATTTGTTTAGGAGCTACTATTTTTCTTTAGAAGGTCAGTGGCAAGTTGATTTTTGGAAATTACTTGGCAATTATATTTGTGAATTCAGGAGGAATAGTATAAAACTATTGAGACGGTACAGCAAAGTGATAACAGTCTAGAAAATGGTGATGATTTTTTGCAATAGACAAAAGGGAAAGATGGAAAAATTATTATGACGGGAGAATTAAATATAGTTGTTTTTTGATTGGATGCTTGGGGTTAGTATGAGAGAACTAGAAATTAAATCATAAATATTGAGCAGAGGTGACTAAGATAACAATGATACCATCAACAGAAACTGAGACCCCTTGAGAGGAGGAAACTGGATAGTAGAGAATTACAAAAAAAAATAAAAAAAGTGTGTTTTGAGGATTTTGAGCGTGGATTCATACAGGAGAATTGTCTTTTGGAAGAATGGTATTGATCTGAATTACCTAGCAAAAAAGAGAGTATAGCCAAAACCGGTTTGGCTCAGTGGATGGAGCGTCGGCCTGCGGACTGAAAGGTCCCAGGTTCGATTCCGGTCGGGGGCGTGCACCTGGGTTGCGGGCACATGCCCAGTGGGAGATGTGCAGGAGGCAGCTGATCGATGTTTCTCTCTCATCGATGTTTCTGACTCTCTATCTCTCTCCCTTCCTCTCTGTAAAAAATCAACAAAATATATTAAAAAAAAAAGAGAGAGAGTATAAACCATGTCAACATAGGATAGATGACTGTTGAAAACAACAACACAAAAAAACATGTTTTTATTTTGAGAAAGTAATATAACTTAAAGTCATGGGACAGGCTGACAATTAGCGAGGAAGAAGGAAGACAAGCCAGTGTTTCCAAATAGCAGAAGGAAGGGCCCCAGCAGTAGCTCAGGAGGTGACCCCCGTTGTGAATACTCAAGGAGAATGGAGACTCAGGAAAAGGCCAAGGAGAGTGGTGACTGAGAAAGAAAAACTTTGACTTCAATACCTATAATTTTATTTATTTTCTTCTAAACACAGGAAAAGAATAAGTATATTGAGAAGAAATAGTGATTTTGAACATTTTTTGGCACCTTTTTTTCTCTTGTGATCTGACTTAAAGGAAGAGGTAGAATGTTGTTGCTTTTCTGAATTAACAGAAATTTTATTATGGGTAAGTTTAACAGCTCTTTCACAAGATTTATTTTTCATAAAGAAAGGAATTGATTTTTGTTTAAGTAGTGTTCATTGTTTTACACAGTAAAGAAGAAATACAGTAAGAGAACAATTATTATGTACTTTATCAATACTTGATTTAAAAAAGAATTCCTGGTTGAACTCATTTAAAAGGCAATAAATTCAATGCGTTTTGCTTCATTAAAATTTTATTATGGATAAAGTTAAACCATTCCTTGTACAAAGAATAGTGATTATTGCCTCATACGTTTTGGGAGGATATTTAAAAAAGGCAAATGGAAGCAAAGGAATTTGATAATGCATAACAAAGGGAGAAGGATGTGCCTCAGCACTTACAGAAATGTAGGATAAAGTTATGATAATTAGGGGAATATAATCTTGGTGAAGTACATAAGAGGAGAACAAAAACCAAAAGCAAATCCATGTAAATATATAGTTTTATTGAGTGATAAATAAAGTATTTTATATTATGAAGGAGCTAATGAATAAATTATTAAATAGAGCTGAAATCACTGATTTCTTTTATGGATTAAGTAAGGGTATATAACTTTGTTAATCTTATACACTATTATTTTCAATTAAACTATATATATATAGCTTGATTGAATATATATATATACATATATATGTATATGTGTGTATATATATATATATATATATATATATATATATATATAGAGAGAGAGAGAGAGAGAGAGAGAGAGAGAGAGAAAGAGAGAGAGAGAATCTACCTAGCTGAGATTTATTTTTCAAACTTTGGGCTAAAGTTATTATGCATAATATAAAACCCATATGGCACAAATGAAAAGATTAAAATAAAAAATTATAAATTTAAAGAAACAACAACTGCAAGGCAAAGCCCAGCCTAAGTTTTGCTTATAACATACAGCCCAGGAAAAGTATTTGCAGCACACATAACAATAGTTAATACATCAAACATATCAAAACGTATTCCAAATCATTGAGGAAAAGTTGAAATAAGCAAAAAAATATTTTAATCACAAAGAAATCATAAAAATGGCTAAAGATCTAAACTTACATTAAACAACTTAACATACTTCTTATGTAGATCCTCAAAAACTTATGGAGTTATATTGTAAGATGTTTTTCAGAACATTGGGAGTTTGGCATTCTCATACATGGTAGGGAATATGATGTAGCAATAATTCTTGGGAAAACTGTGAATAATATCTGATATTTAAAAAATGTGTATACACCATGACTTGGCAATTCTATTTTTATAAATCTACCATGTGAAAATACTTCTATGAATGCAAAGGAATTTATATGAGAATCTCTTGTGAATGTATTCTAAAAAACAACAAAAATTGAATAATGATAATGGAATATTGGTGCATACATACATATATACTAAGAAACACTAAGAAGTTTGTAATTCCACTCAAAAAGATCAAAGATAAACTTCTAATAATAACAATAAAACAGCAAATTGTAGAACAATTTGGAATTGTGGTAAGTATCGAAGAGAAAAATACTAGGGAGAAGTTGGAGGGTTTTGGAATTTTTGGTCACTTAGCCTGGTAAGGCCTGCTTTAGAAGTGATTAGGTTAGGTGGTTATCAGTGCTATGAGGATAAATAAAGAAGGAAACAGGTATTGTAGGAGAAGCGGTGAAATGTAAATAAGGTGCTAGTGTAAGGCTTTACTGAGAAGGGGTCATTACAACAAAAATCGGAAGTAATTTATATATAGGTCATATGGATATTGGAGTGACTGACTCCAGGTAAGAGAAGGACAAGTCCAAAGGACCTGACCAGGTTAGGAAGGAGCGACAGACCAGTGTGGGTGGCCCTGTGAGGCCAATGAGGGAGAAAGAAAGAGAAGTGTTCAGAGAGCTCAGGTCATGGGAATTGGACAGATTGTATTGGTCTTGTCAGTAATTGAATGTATTTTATCTGATGGAGATGAGAAGCCATTGAAGACTTCTAAAATATCTGACTTTTACTCCAAAAATGAGTTTTTGGTAGAAACAGGGAAGTACAGGTTATTGTACTTATCAAGGTAAGTATTGAAGTCTTAGATAAATCAGGAACTGAGTTCTGCACTATGAAATTTGAGAAACCTATTAGACATGCATGTGGCATTATTGAGTAGAATTGTATGATGGGCAAAGTTTAGAAGTATGAATTATACAAAACGAGAGGCGTGGTGCACGGGTTCGTGCATCGGTGGGGTCCCTCGGCCTGGCTTGCGGGGGCAGTTTGACATCCCCCAAGGGATCTCGGAGTGCGAGAGGGCACTCTGCAAAGTTGCTGTCGCTCAGCACCTCCTGTGTGAGTGTCTCCCCGCTGGTGGTCAGTGCAGGGAGTGGGCCTAAGCCGTCAGTAGGACATCCCCTGAGGGCTCCCAGACTGTGAGAGGGGGCAGGCCGGATTGAGGGACATCCCCTCAGTGCACACATTTTTGTGCACTGTGCCTCTAGTTTCTAAAATAAAATTCATCCCCAAAGTAAGATTTCTCACCCATGATACAATTTAAAAATCTAAATTTTTTTTCTGAAATCAATTAAATACTAAGAGACCTGGAGTTATTTGGACAAATATAAACATTGCAGAATAAAGTATCAACTTTCAAGGTTAAAATATGGAAAGGACTACAAGCTTTTGACCTTGTGTATTCTGATATACTAGCTTAAAAAAATCATGACTAAAAATGTACACTTGCCATTTGTATTAGTCAAAATTTATTGTGCAGTTTTCTACACTTTCCAGATTAGAGCATTGCTCTGAATGACACCCAAGTGACCCAGTAGAGTTAATTTATCTACATTAGTGTCTAACTTAAAACCAGGAAGTGATTTAGAGTTTGACAAGAATAAAGACCAATATACACTCTATATATCAAGTCACTAAAATTTAACTAATGCAATTCCCTATTCCCTTGAAAATTTATATAGCAACTATTCTTTATGACCATATAAATAATATGAAAATACAAATGCCAGAATAAATTTATTTTCTTATATTAAGACAATATGAAAATAGTAATAATTAACATCTTTATGTGTTTACCTTTTAAAACTCTACTATATAAATGTTTTCTAATTCATATAAAATTTCTCACATTCTAAGAGATTAATTTTCCATGTTTTTGTTTGTTTCTGTTTGCCAATCATGTTTTCTTTAAATAACACTTTTTAAAAGTGTAATTCCAAGGTTTATTTTATTTTTTGTTGGTGGTGAAGTTTTTGTTTTTGTGTTCATATGAACTTCCAGAACATAGCACAAACTTTGATAGACTTCATACTTTAAAATAAATTTATTTATTTGCAATAAAGGTGTTTTTATTAATATGAGAAATAAAATCTATTTGTAGCTAAGAAAGACTTTCTCACTAAATGGAAGTTATCTTTTTTGGTATCTACGATAAACACATTATTTAATGCTCTGCTGATCTACTAATATATAAAATTCATATTAATATTTATCTTTTATAAACTATATGTTTATTATTTTGAATAAACAATACATATTAGCATTTTTTATTATTAAAGGAATATCCAGAATTATTTTATGTGCTAGAATTTTATTTAGGATTTTACATTTCATTGATAAATAAAAATGACCAATAGTTTTCTTGTTTATTTTTTTCTTATTAATTCATGTATGTTCTGTCTATTTTCCGAATATCACTTTTCTCCAAATAATGAAGACGACAACTTTGTGTAGATTCTCTTATTTCCCTGATAGAGGAGGTATAGAGTGGATTAAAGAGTTTAGAGTGAAGGTAGAACAGAGTTATCTGAAAGTTTGTTTCATAAATGTGTATTATTGAAAACACTATTAGAAACAGGTTATACAAAGACAATATAACATATATATATATATATTCTATCTAATAAAAGAGAAACATGGTAATTGGCGTACGAGCGCTACCCTTTCCATTGGCTAATCAGGGCGATATGCAAATTAGCTGCTAGCCAAGATGGCAGCCGGCAGTCAGGCAGCTTAAACTGAACATGAGGATTGCTTGCTTCAGTGACGGAGGAAACCAACGTTCCCCACCTGCCTTGCTGACCTCTGAGCCTGCATTGAAACATTGTAATAAATATAGAAGCTAAACAAAACCCCAGAAACCAGCTTTCAGTGAGCTGGGATCTCAGAGCTGGAGTTGATACAGAGTTTTGATTATAGAACCTAAACAAACCAGATACCTGCTTTCAGCACCAGAGGCCTTAGAGCTGGAGCCAGGCTAAAGCTGGCCCAGAATAAAAAAAGAAAAAAAAGAAAAAAAGGAGCAGTTGGGAGCTTCAGTCACTCGCCAGCCTGAAAACAGCCCTAAGCCAATCACCCAGACTGGCCAGGCACCCCAGTGGGGACCTCCACCCTGAAGGGTGTGTGACCAGCTGCAAACAGCCATCATCCCCTCATCCAGGCTGGCCAGGCACCCCAGTGGGGACCCCCACCCTGATCCAGGAAACCCTTCAGGGCAAACCAGCTGGCACCCACCCATGCACCAGGCCTCTATTCTATATAGTAAAAGGGTAACATGCCTCCCAGCACCGGGATCAGCAGAGCCGCGAGGCCTCTGGGCACCCGGATCAGCATGACAGAGGGCAGGGCCCAAACCCCCTGATTGCCCTGCAGCTCTGTGTGTGACAGGGGGCGGTGCCTCAACTCCCCTATCGGCCCTACTCTGTGAGTGACCTGGGGAGCTCCTCAACCCCCTGATGGGCCCTGCTCTGTGCATGACAGGGGGGAGCTCCTCAACCCCTTGATGGGCCCTGCTCTGTGCGTGACAGGGGGCGGTGCCCCAACCCCCCAATCGGCCCTACCCTGAGAGTGACTGAGGGTGGCATCGAAACCTCCCAATCCGCCCTGCTCTGTGTATGACAGGGGGCGGCGCCCCAACTCCCCAATGGGCCCTGCTCTGAGCCTGACCAGGGGCTGCACCTAGGGTTTGGGCCTGCCCTTGGCCACCCGGGAGCAGGCCTAAGCCAGCAGGTAGTTATCTCCCGAGGAATCCCAGACTGTGAGAGGGCACAGGCCGGGCTGAGGGACCCCCCTCCCCCCCGAGTGCACAAATTTTTGTGCACTGGGCCTCATATATATATGAACCATGATGCAAAAGATCAAATCACCACAGCAATAGATATACATACTTTGCCTGATCATGAAGACAAGGAAGATTTTTCTCTTTGTAACAATAGAATTAAGATCTAAAGATAGATTGGGCTTAAATAAACAAAGTTGGGAGAAAGGAGTTTTCCTGAAAGAAGACGTTTAAAACCCTAAAAGACAAAATAAGAAAATAATAAGAAACTCAGACTAGACTGTTTGTCTGGAATGGTCAGAGGGACCTGAAAAACAACATATCAGCATTTAGACATAAGGAACATTCTAGGTCATGTTACCATAATGAGTGAGATCCTTACATACAAGCAATGGGAAGCCACTGTGGGATGTAAACAAATGGGCCACAGTATCCAAATTGCCTTTAACTGAGTATAAAATGATAAATTGTCTGGAAAGGTTTGACTGCAAATTTGGATGCAAGGACAAACAGAAGCTTTTAATCCCTTGAGACCCTTCATTTTACTAATATTGCCTTTTTGGGGTAAGATGGTGGAAGTACAGCGGATAAACAGTTAATTTTCTGTATTCTATTACATCTAGGGGTGGCTGTGTAATGTATTTCTAGCCAATGAGATAGAAATTGAAGCCTACTGCTGGAGCTTTCAGGAAAATCACTATTCTCCTAATGGAGTAATCAATGTTCCTTCTTCATGCCTTGCCTGCTCCTTTTCCCTTCTTCTTGCTTGAAATAAAGATGCATTTTCCTTGAAGGAGAAACATTCCTCTTAGCTATGGGGAAGACAAGCCACACATTAAGGACAGCACAGAAGGAGCTGAGAACCTTGGCACATTGCCTGATACTGGACTGGCGGCCTTGGACTCCTTATTGACTGAACAAAAAGTTATTTACTTGTTTAACCTACACATTCTTAATTTATGTTACATTGGCTGAAAACTCGCAATTCTTGTTGCCCTATTTAAGGCAGCACCCAAGTGAAAAATTCTAGAAAGAAGACGTGTAATTGGTTCTGGGAGATTAGTGAAAAGTTGTGATCTGGATAAAAAATTGTAAGAGATCTGTGAACAGGCGGCAAGCAAATCCCCAGCTGTAGATGAGATTGCAGAGGCAGAAAGTATCGAGTGAGAATGCCTATGAAGGGAGCTTTAATGGCTTATAAGATTTATTTGATGGCTATAGAAGAAGAACCTCTTAAAGATAATAGAATAACAGCCAATGAATTATGAAGAAAGTAAACATTGTCCATTTTTGCAGGCCTCTCCCTGAGTGGTCTGTCACACGTCACTTTCACCATGTGATTTTTCTGCTTAAAGGTCTATGCTCGCTTATGAAGGTATTTGGTATCATAATGTGATGGAGCTGCATGGTTTAAGTCCCCTTCATCACTTAATAAAAATGCACATTTTTACTCTACTTTCTTAAGTATTTCATTGTGGTATTTTTCCCCTGCCCTATGAATTAAGTGTGCCTTTCCTTGCATCATGCATCACTTAATGACAGGTATATGTTCTGAGAAATGCACAGTGAGGTGGTTTTGCCATTTTGCAAACATCATGGATTGTACTTTCCCAAACCTAGATGGTGTAGCATGCTAAACAGGTAGGCCACATGCGAGAGCACATTGCTCTTAGGGTATGAACCTCTGCACCATGTGGCTGTACTGAATACTACAGGCAATTGTAACACAATATTAAGCATTTGTGTATATAAACTTATGTAAACATAGAAAATGTACAGAAAATTACATAAACTAGTAAGTTATTTATTATCATTATTAAGAATTATGTACTACATTTTATATGCTATATTTTACACACATTCAATTTGTTTACATCAGTCAATTTGTTTACATCAGTATCACCACAAACACATGACTAATTTATTGCACTATTATGTTCTGACAGCTGTGACATCACTAATTTATAGGACTATTTTAACTCCATGAAAGTCCTATGAGACCACTATCTTATATTCGGTTGGTGACTGACTGAAACGTTGCTATGAGGCTCATGACTGTATTTTGCATTGTCCACTTACCTGAGGTATATTATTCTCCACTGAACTTTTCCAAATACTGCTCATAAGTTTCTGCTCAAATCCCAGTGCCTCCATAAAGCTCTCTTTAACAGTTTTAACCCAGATTTCTCTCTTCTCACATGCCTCATAATACTTAAGAATTATCATCACACAGTCTCAAGTTTATGATACATATTGTTAACTCATAGTTTCATGAATATTTATTGGTTCTCCCAAGTAGATTTTAAGCACTCTGTCTTATTATTGTGTGTGTATATATACACACAGAGGCCTGAGACTCAAATTAGTGCATGGGTAGGGTCTGGCCAGCTCACACCAATGGGGACAGATCGGGGCCAGCGATGGGTGGGAGGAGCCATAGGAGGTTGACTGCCAGCCCCGCGCCCAACTGGGGCCCAATCAGAGCTGTGGGAGGTTGGCCAGCCCTGCCCCCAATCGGGGTGGGAGACTGATTGGGGGCAGGGCCAGCTGGGGGGAGGGGCTGCAGATGGTTGGCAGGCTGACTCCTCCCCTTATCAGGGTGAGGGGGCCAATCAGGGGCTGGGCCGACTGGGGGGGGGAAGAGCCACAGGAAGCTGGGGGGACAATCGGGGCCTTATCAGCCGGTTGGTCACCACAGTGCACATCATGGCCACCAGTCATTCTGGTCTTTCAGATCGCTCCATTGTTCTGGTTCCTTGGCTTTTATATAGAGATTATTAAGAGTATTTATCAAAGTGCTATTGAAGAGAGGCTTGCTCTGCTAGTTTGAAAAATGTTGATTTAGAGATTTTTCTGTACTCCAATCCATAGGGTTTTCCTTTATATGTTGCTCTTATCCCAGCATTTTCTTGAATTCAAAGTGCTTTATTAAGTATATGGTGGCTCACTCATATAATCTGTCTCTCAGAGTATATCTAGTCTAAATCATAAAAGGACAGGAGAAACTTCACACTACTCATGCTGTGCTTAGGTGAAGAACATGATGAAATGAATGATCTTTTTTAATGAAGAGACTAAAAATCATGCTTTTTTTTCAGTTCATTAGGAACTAACCAAGTGCCAACATTTGTGTGGTTATTACATATAGCATAGGACCTACAGTTGAGGTAACACTTGGGTTTATAGTAGTCTTTTGTCCTCCACATGACCCATTTGAATTAAATTTGCAGGTACAAAATAGGTTGTTGAACTTGTATGCAATGGAGATCACTACTCTGAGCCTTTGATGTTTTATCTCTGCAGTTTCTCCTGAGATGCAATATTCTTTCTGCTAGCCAAGGTAGCTTCAGGGATTTCCCCTTGGTCTGCCAACCATATTAAGTTACTACACAGGTCATGGAATCAACAGGAATGTATTGGTTTGCAAAGTGTAACTCTCCAATCAGCTTTCAGAATATCAGTCTCAATTATGCACGTTGGAACAAGGCAAATGATTGCAGGGTGGGTGTGTGGCCCCATTGGACTCACTTTAAATGAACTTTGGCTGGTGCTCAAAGACATGGCTGGCCTCCCCACCATGGAGTTCCACATTGTCATGGTAAAATGAGTGACCATAATGCCTTTGGGAACATAATCAATCAGGGGGTTCTTTGGTATCACATAATAGATCAAAACTTGTATCTCCTCACTTGCCTTCTAAGCCCTTCCTCAACAGTGTGCCAAAAATGTTTCCAAATTCCCTACCTCATTTTCCATAGTCACAGTCATGTTAAGCATCAAAAAAACAATATAAACAGCTTATTAGGACCTGCTCCGGGTGTCCTGGCCAGGATATTAAAGTCTAAGTCAGTAAATTGACTCCACGTGCTCTCATATCAACACATTCTTCTTCTTCCATCATTATGTTCTGCCCTCTCTGGTTCAACAACCCAAGAGTAACTCTAAAACATGTTTTCATAGTTCCTGATGGTTAATGTTAGCTGCATCTAGCAGGTTGAGAATGGTTTTTTTCCTCTCAGAATCAGGACTACATTTTTTTTTGCACAAAATAATGTAAAATATAATTTTATCGGTCTAGTACAGTGATTTTGCCAATCAGCAGTATCAGCAACACCTAGGAACTTAGTAGAAATGCAATTTCTCAGCCCACCTAAAACCTGCTGAATCAGAAACTCTGGAGTTGGGTCCTAGGAATAATCTTCATGCCATCGAAGTAACTTGGATGAATTTCTAAATGTGGAGAATAGGCTGAGATAAATGATCAGCAGACTATGTCACAGGGTCCGAGTTCTACCTGCCTCCTGTTTATACGTCTTGTGGCCTACAAATAGATTTTACATTTTTAAATGGCTACATATATTTCCACATAATTATGTCAATTTTTGTCTTTGTCCACAAAGCCAAAATGGTTATTATTTTGTTGTTTACAGAAAAAGTTTGTCAACTCTTGGTTTAGTGGCAGTGAGGGGTGAGGGGACAGACTTTGAAGAACAAAGATCATTTTGTGAGTCATCTGTCTCAGAACATATCTTCACATGGTCACCATCTAAGTCAGTGGTTCTCAACCTTCTGGTCCTTTAAATACAGTTCCTCATGTTGTGACCCAACCATAAAATTATTTTTGTTGCTAGTTCATCACTGTAATGTTGCTACTGTTATGAATCGTAATGTAAATATCTGATATGCAGGAGGGTCTTAGGCGACCCCTGTGAAAGGCTCGTTCGACCGCCAAAGGGGTCGCGACCCACAGGTTGAGAACCGCTGGTTTAAGTAAAGGATAACCTCTTCCATCAATAGGAAGGGAGCTGCTTCTCCAAGCTTGAAGGACATAGGTGACAATGGGCCACAATGAAAGACGCTCAGACATGTCCCCATTGCCGGTCTCATGGCTCCAGTGTTACCTTAATATGGCTGTTGATTTAGCAAAGGATGTCTATGAAGTGCTGCATTTAGTCTACATATATGTCTGAAATCCTTATAATTAAATTTGGGGACTGATTTTCAGCACCATCTGACATGTGGCTGCAGGAAATTAGGGTGTTGTGTGTTTTTTAACAATGTCAGGGAGGTTTCTTACTTTTATAAAGTGCTTTAAATGTTAGCTCAATTAAGTATGCTATTTTCTATAGTCAAGGTTTTAAAGACATTCAAGAAGTCAGCTCACACTGCTGTCCTTACATTTATTATTGCCCCCTTAGTACCTAAGCCAACATTTCAACTCCCACTTTGACTCACCTCAAGCCATCATTGGCAAGAAACTTATAATTGTTGATTTACCACCTGTCAGATGGGACCTCCACCCTCTTACCACCAACAGGGGGCCCATACAGCTGTTGGAGCAGTGAGTACTCTAATTTCAGTAATACTTCTTCCAGTCTTCACCTAGGGTAACTCATTGTACCAGCTGCCTTAAGTTTGGTTCCATCCAGATGTAGAGCTAATGTTAGGAATTGTATGTGTAACTTTTATTTAAAAAAACAAAAAATCTCATGAGAAAAGAGTGGCATACTGAAAATGAAAAACAGAAAAGGAGAAACAGCTGACTTAAAAAGGTCTGCTATTGAGCTGATTTCTATTGTGGACACTTAGGTCTCAGATTCATGGGGACCCTCCAAGGAACATTGTATCCTGGAAGTTTTTACTCAAAACACGAAACAGCAGGGCATTTACACACTGGCTCCTGTCATCCATTGGTCAGTAGATGTCCCAGCCAGGGGGTGTGCCTCTAGATACGAATGTGTCATGCATGACTGAGAACCTCTTTCAGGTAGACAAGCTGCAGAGGTCATGAGCTTGTAGTTGAGGTGAAGTCTTACCAGGGTACACCACAGCCTCTGGTTTTGTCAGAATAGGCTTCTATGGCAGAAATGGAGAGGTAGACACATAGAAAATGATACAAAGGAGGAAAAAGAAAAGTTGTCTGATATAGAAAATAAAATATTTTTAGAATGACAGAGGCAAATAAATATCTCCTATGAATGAATCAAAAAAAATGAACCAATATTGTCTGACATTCTCTGCTGTGCTGGGTTCCTGTGGTTATTGTAACAAATTACCACACGCTTGGTGACTTAAATCAGCAGGAACTTATTCTCTCACAGTTTTGGAGTCCAGAAGTCCAAAATCAATATTGCTGAACCAAAATCAGGGTGACAGACCTATGAGATCCTCCCAGAGGTTCTGAGGAGAGTGCATTCCTTTCATCTTCCAGCTTCAGGTAGCTGCCAGCATTCTCTAGATTATGTGTGAATCGCTTTAATCTTCAAGGCCAGCATCTTCAAATCTCTTTGCTCTATCTTCCCATCATCTTTTCCTCTGTGTTTGCCAAATATCCTTCTGCCTCTCTCTTATAGGATACACATGATTATATTTAATACCTACATAGATAATCTAGGTTATCCACATTTTAAGATTCTTAACTTCATCATATCTGCAAATACACTTTTTCCACATAAGGCATGGGTCCATGTTCCAGATATTAGGATGTCTCAGAAGCCATTCTTCTGCCTATTACATTATCCATTCTAAAACAATTGTCAGGGCCTAATTTGAGATATGGCAAAATGTAGATGTGTTCTAATTTGAGTCCTTTTTATTTTCTCAAAATTTAATTTTAAAATGAATTTTAATAGTTTATTAAAAATATTTAGAAGTAAATGTATTAAGATACAAATAAAACATTTCCAGAATTTACTTTTGCCTTTTGTAAGACAGATGAAGGGGAAATAAGTACTGTTCTTACCATGTCTGATGTTAGGTGAATACAAGTGTCAGGTGACAGAAATTTAATTACCCCATTCAGTAAGAAATGGCAATTAGAAGAGTAAAGGAATATTAAGAAAACAACATAAATATTTCATAGTAGATCTATCGGTGTAAAAGAAAAAAAATATTCTAAAAGCTTCAGAAAAAAAAAGTTCTATAATTTCTAGCTACTGGTAGATTTTTATTCTTAGTGAAACCCTACTGGAGGCTCATCATGAGTAATTACATATTTACACAGTAGAACTATTATACAAAACTTCATGCAAAGTTGTACTAAAATTAAATCATGAAGGGATGATACTTAATAATTAGTTAAAGAGATATTTAAAATGACCTAGTAACTAAATATAGTATTTATTAATATCTATTTTTTCTTTGAAAATAATTTAAGAAAGAAAAATTTTGCTTAACTCATTTTAATGTCTTTAAATTATTTTTAAATGTGTATTTAAAAGTCCTGAAGATAAAATAAACAATGAAAGTATTTCAATTATAACTATAGCTAAGTAGCACAATTTTGTGGTTTATTGGGTTAAATGATGGTGTATAGTGATAATTAAAGAGTACTTATGAAGTCTGAATAATTGAACATCCAGCTGTTGGGTTTGGCTTTTGATATGATTGGAGGGAAAGGGGAGATGACATTGTTGCACTATTACAAAGGACCATTTCCAGATGGTGGAAATCCAGCCTCAACCCTTTGGGCATTTGCAAGACATCTGGTGAGCCATTTAAACCTAGACAAGACTAAGAAGAAGAGAAGGGATGCTTGAATACCAACTATTTCTGATCAAGTCAAGGTTTCCTTACGAAACACAAATATTGGCGAGAATTTAGACAAAGGTGCCCTCACCTGTTGAACAGGAGACTATAATTTTCTATAAATTAGAGACTCTTGGAGGACAAGATTAACACGATTCCCAGGGAAGTGAGTATGCAGCATTTTTAAATGAGATATTTTAACCAGTATTTTCATATAGTACGTCTAAGACTAATGATATTTAATCTTCCCAAAGACTACTGAAAGCCTGTGGGTACTTTTCATTCTGTCAGCCACAGTTGTTTCTTTTAATAAACAAATATATTTTATATATTTTATTTGTTTATTTACCCTTTCTCATTAACCTTATTTCAAATGAACATCATGGAGACTGGCTCATTAAAACCATTCAAAAATTCATTTAAGTGATTACATCATTAAATATATAAATTATCATATATTTAAACTTGATTCTCATAAAATGATTTATGACATCATGTAAATTTTGATGTTAAGAAGAGTTTCTGGTAACTATATATTTGTCTATTCAAAAAAAGAGGCAAAAAATGAGACCTACCTAAAGAAATCTTTGTAGAGGACAGAAAAGAAAACCCTAGGGTAAAACACAAATGATGAAAATAATGAAGGGAGATTTTGCTTACTTTATTCTTTATATTTGGAGTAACTCAATTACCTTGGGGAGGAATTGTATCCCCAAATAACTTCAAATGGCCTTCTATTTTTGAGATTGTCTTTGTTATTCCAGGTCAAGAGCAGTTATGTCATTCCAGAGGGAGTGGACAGATAGTGGGGAGAGCATAGTATTTGTAGTGAGAAGATATTTTAACCAGGGTTTGCACATATTAGGTCTGAGACTAATTATACTTTAGTCTTCCCACAGGCTAAACTGTGGGTACTTTTTATTCTCTCACCCTTAGGTTTTGTTTGTTTCTTTGTTTTATTTATATTTTCATACGTATTGTTATAATAAAACTGGAGGCCCCATGCACAAAATTCGTGCACTGGGGGGAGGGTCCCTCATCCCAACATGTGCCCTCTCACAGCCTGGGAGCCCTCAAGAGGATGTCTGACTGCCGGCTTAGGAGTGGGCCTAAGCCGGCAGTTGGACATCCTTAGCACTACCATGGAGGCAGAAGAGGCTCCCATCACCACCGCTGCAGTCATTATCAGTGAGCCCGGCTCAGGGCTTCTGGCTGAGCGGCGCTCCTCCTGTGGGAGCACACTGACCACCATGGGGCAGCTCCTGCATTGAGCATCTGCCCCCATGGTGGTCAGTGCATGTCATAGCAACTGGTCGTCCAGCCATTTGGTCAATTTGCATATTAGCCTTTTATCATATAGGCTGCCTCTCCTAGCAATACTCTGAGAATTATGTTGTATTTTAGAGCACTTTCAAATGCACAGTGCAAAACAAAAGTTAGTGAGTAGTAGTGGTAAATACAAAGGAAACCTGGGGTTTGAAAAAGAAGATTGCTAAATCTGTTTTCTGCTGTTTTGACATTTAACTGCTCTTAGAGTACTGCATTATACTATGTGTGTATGTATAGAAATTCAGTCCTGAAATTTTCCCTGAACTCATGTGTAGGCAAAGTTTTCTTCTCATCATGAGAGGAACGATGAAGAGAACCTGTTAGAGAGATAGACTGAAACAAAATGAAACAAAACAAAATTTCAAATGCTAAGAGCCAAATTACAAATGATGGTATGATACTTTATAATAATTACTTCAAATAATTATGCCTACCCTGAATTAGCTGCTTGCTCTCTGCCAGAATCTCTAATTAATATCCTGCATATATTATCTGAGTTAATATTGACAAACCCAGTGAAGAAGGTATCTTTGCTTCCATCTCTTTCAGATGAGGACAAGTTTTAGGGAGGTTAAAGGTCATACATTTAGTTAGTAAATATGCCAATACCTGTAAAAAGGTAACCTCATTCACTTAGCTGCTCCAGCCAATGACAAAATTAACCTACTTTTTAATACTCAAAATTAAATTCACATTTTATCAGCTGCATTCTCAAATATATTCTAAACCAATTTTCTGCTCATCAGCTCTCACTATTTTCTAACCATCATCTCTTGCCTGGATCAGAAGAGACTTCCAACTCGTCCCATTGCTTGTTTATACTCTTGTTCCTCACAGCATCATGGTTTGGTTTTGTTTTAAATAAATTAAGCTGTTTTAATACCCTACTTGAATGCTTGCATGATAAAATAAAATGCCAATCTTTACCCTACCTTAGGAGAATGTAAAAGTTTTTATCCCTGTCCTTGATTTCCCTGCACTATGAACATGGCACACCCATATTGACCTTTGGACCTTGGCATGTGCATTTGCCTCTGTCTAGAACACTGTTCGCTTAGACGAATCCTTCATTTCCTTCAAGGCTTCTGTTTGTTCTTTTAAAGTCATTTAATCAGACCTGAGCATCCTAGTGAAACAGAACATATTCCACCATTTCCTTGTCATCTGTTGATTTGTTGATAATAGCCGTTCTGACAGGTGTGAGATGGTACTGCATTGTCGTTTTGATTTGCATCTCTCGGATGATTAGTGACTTTGAGCATGTTTTCATATGTCTCTCAGCCTTCTATATGTTCTCTTTCAAAAAGTGTCTATTTAGGTCCTTTGCCCATTTTTTGATTGGATTGTTTATCTTCCTTTTGTTAAGTTGTATGAGTTCCCTGTGAATTTTGGAGATTAAACCCTTATCTGAAATAGCATTGGCAAATATGTCTCCCATGCAGTGGGCTTCCTTGTTGTTTTGTTGATGGTTGAAAAACTGTGGTACGTCTACACAATGGAATACTGTGCCACTGTGAAAAAAAAGGAACTTTTACCGTTTGCAGCAGCGTGGATGGACCTGGAGAGCATTATGCTGAGCTCTTTACCTACCTCTTTACACTTATTTTATAGCCTTAATAATACTTTTTACTATCATAATTATGTTTAAAACGAATACATTTTATTTTTTATCCTTCTTTCCCTTATGACACTGTAAATTATATGAGAACAAAGATTTACTTTGTTTTTTTAATGCTTTTCCCCCCCAGCACGTTGCAGAATGCCTAGGTCATAGTAGGTACTCAGTAAACATTTATTGAATGAAAATAAGTAATAAAAGGTGGGTATTCAAACTCAAGTCAGCCTTACTCTAATGCTCTTGTTCATGACCATTTTTACATTCTGCTTCTAGTAGCTATATAAGACTAAATACAATAAAATAAGTACAGATATTCTCAGAACTAAGGAAGTATGTACCGTCTGCTATAACGTGGGTGTTGTTGTGCTCCAATTTCCATTTATATATTCATCCAATTAATTACATGACAACTTGGATAAATGGAAGGAGCAGCTGTCTCAAAACTTCAAAATGTTTCTTGGCATTGACATTGAAAAGTAAGATATACCTATTGAACCTCTATCAATGTGCAGTTTCTAAAAAGTAATTTTTTTTAGTTCTCCATGACAGTTTTTATTTCTTCAATTGACTAACCTAAATAAGGGGATTTTTAATAGTATTAAATATAAAATATTAATAAATAAATTCAAAAGTTAACTAGTTTTTGTGCTTCAGAGAGAAATACAAAGAAGCCTTTTCATTTGAAATTTAAAAAATAGAATGATATATACATTTGCTGAAATACTAACATATTAAATGAAAAAGTATGCAGAATTTTGTTAAATGTATTAGGTTGTCTTAGCTTACTCTTCCATACAATGCTTTTTTTAAATATTACTTTTCCAGAAAGCACAACACTGCTTTCAGTTAATACATGCTCAATCAGTTTAATTAAAAGGTCATCTGGAAGAAAGTGGGGGCATGGAGAGATGATTGTTTATAAAAGTAACTGCACATATATGGAGCTGTTTATTTAAATAACCATTAAGGGTTGGTTGTACTTCCCAAGTCAATAGAGGCCATGAAATCTTTCCATTAGCAACTGCTAGTTCTAATTCAAAAATGCAGTTCCTTTGTCATTATTGATCTTAGACCAATTATTTTGGTTCAGGATCAGTGACTATACTTGAAAAGCAACTAGGGTATAATTCCTTCTCACTGTAATGACACAATTTTTTCAGAAGAAATGTGGTTATTACCTTCCAACGATAATCACAATGAAATCTGGAATGTATATAGTACGTATATGGAAAACCGTTCAATATGCAGACACCATTTCCATTTAGATGCAGGTAAGATTCCAAAAGTCAGTTTACCTATTTCACTGCTTCCTAAACCACACATAACCAGAAGAAGCTTAAGCAAGAGAGCCCCCTCCCCATATGCTTGTTTTCAAAATAGGCATGACTTTCAGTCTTTCAAAACATTGAAACCAAGACTATTCTCTCTTTATTTCCATTAGTCTGTTTATTCAACATAGTATTCTGACCAGTTTGGTCTACATTGAAAACCCTTTGATAGCACCATCTCTGTTCATTTTCTTAATAGTATTTGCAATATGGTAGATATTTCAGCATCATGTTGCCCTTTCAAAATATGAATGACCTTTAAGTAAAGTAAAACGACTTTTCTCGAGGGACAATAACAAAGAAATCAAACACAACATACCCAAAACTTTTCCAGGCACGGTTTATGAGTTTTTAATAAACTATGAGCCTTTCTCTAAATTAATATGAAACAGACAAGCATCCAGCATTAAGGCTGTTTTTATAGCACCAACTAGGAAAAAAGTGCAAATTTTTCAACTGCACTTCCTTTCCGTTTGTGGATATTAATAATTGTAAGACTGCTCATAATTTAGATTATTTCACATTTTGCTCTTTAAGATTTCTTGCACTGTAGATTAATTTGTGTTATATATCTAGCAGCATTTATTATTAATTTTTTATTACTTTTAATTTTTATGTTCATTTTCAACATAACTAAACTTTTATGGAATGATACCTACAAAGTGCAGGCTATGCTTTTAGGTATAAAGCAACTATAATATTAGTTTAAAGATACAATGATTTGGGAAATTCAAGTTGCCAGAGACAATCAATATTCAGGAAAATATAATTGAAGAACAATTAAACTTGTACAATTTTTAACATTTTAATTGGATTTTGATTATCTCTACCATAATCAATTGTATATAAAACAAACAAACCAAAAAAGATTTGCCTGCTGTTTGGCTTCTTATAGAAGTAGGTTAGCCAGGTCTCTTTGATTACACTGCAATGAGTTTTCCAGCATTATCAATTGTATCTTATGATTTACATATGTGGATATGTGGAAAAAATTAAAAGTTCTAAATGTTATTTTTCTTTGTTTTTGTAGCTTTAATAACTAACCATAGGCAAAAAGAAACATGTTGAAGGAAAACAAATCCTCCCCCCCAAAATAGAACATTATTTTATCAGCAAATTTTCTACATGTTATTTTCGTATTCCTAGACTTATTAAAAAGCAACTTTTACTGATGTTGCTGAAATTATATGAGAGCTACTAATTGAATAATGCATTTTTTCTATTCAAGTAATAATACTATATAGAAATGTTGATGCATTCCTCACAGGTCCCATTTCTTCAGCGCTAGGTACTTAAGCCTATACCATTTAGTGCTATAAATCACCTCCTACTAGAATACAATTATCCTGAATACATTTGCTGATACATCATTTAAAATGCCATTTTAATGGATTAGAATGGATTCATAATGAAATATGCATTATATTTGATGTTGAGGAAACAACCTCAAACAGGTCTCATCATATTATGAATATAGCACAAGTGTGCCTTCTTCACTAACAGTCTAGAAGAAATAAAGCAAACATACCGTCTATTTCAGATAGAAAAGGTCACAGCTGAGCGTTGATCAAATTACTCCCTAGAGATTTAGCAATGATAATTCTGTCTCTAATGCTTTAATATGGAAAATGAAGGAGGCTTGTCTATCTGTCTCTTCTTCCTTGCAATTTATGCTTTGCACTTTGCAATCATATTCTTAACAGTATCTGTTTTCACTTTGAAAGCTGTCCATTGCACTCCTCTTAAGGATGTGTAATGAAGCCCCACTGTCCAAACCTCCTGCTAAAGGGAATTCTTTCCCTTTGCAATATGTTCAGTCCTTTGCCTCTCACAATATGCTCAATTTTTCTTACAGAAGATATTTTTTTAAAAAAATCATTTTTTAAAAAATTGAACAGTTTATGTTTAATATTAGTGATATCTAATAAAATGCCACAAATAGCAGCTTCTGAAGATAGAGACACTTGTCCAGCCCAGTTATGCCTGGGAACCATCACTGTTAGTAGATGTTATAACATTTGCAAGACATATTGAAGGCTTTATTTGGGTGATGCGTTTACACACACATCTTAGTTTATAAACTCGGGACAGATTGCTGGCTGCCCTCATTTTGGGCCTCTCTTTCCTGTATTGTGATAGATCTAGATAAGGCCTCAGCATATGGCCGCCTTGAATTGCATTTGTATTTCTCAGCTTCCTTACAACCAGATAGGCCTTGAGAATATTCTGGCCAATAGCATGTAAGCAGAAACTATGTACACATGCTTCAGAATAAAACCTAAAGACACGGATGTCTGTGGGGAGTAGGGAATGGTGTCTAGCTTTATTAGAAGAAAATTACGCTCTCCCTTTACCTCTTCTGAAATTCAGTTTATATCTCTAACCTGAATTCTTTTTTGTGGACCATTCCTAATCAAGTCTAAAGAGCATGGGATTATATTAGGCAGGTATATTTTCCTATATCATAACGCAAAATATTAATTTATACAAGAATTTTATATCTCTAACCTGAATTCTTTTGGTGGACCATTCCTAGTCTTAAAGAGTATGGGATTATATTAAGCAGGTATATTTTCTTTTATGACCATGCAAAATATTAATTTATACCAGATTATTTACTATTTTTAATTTTATTAGTGAAATAGAATGCCACTTGCCTTATTAGCTAAGAAATCAAGGATGTTTATCTTGAAGTGTTTCCTCTTCTTCATCTAACTATCTAAGATCCCTGGGTTCTATGGAATCAGAAGGGAGTGTGGAGAAATAGGTACACCAGCTCCACGCCCAAGTGACTACGCAGCTGGATTGGAATCAGTCCACCCACCATTCTGGTCCTCTAACCCATGGCCTTTCAGTTGTGATTTCTATCTGGGTTCACTCCTAATTCTTTAGGATCTGGCCTTTCTTAAGACAGTCTTTTCTGGGTATTTGAAAATGTCATCTAATGGTCCTTTGGACCCCTGGCCCAATGGTCATCCCCCACCTTCAAGGGCACCCAGTCAGTGAGGTTGGCTGGTCTCCACTAATTCCAGGGATTTGTTCCCCCTAGAAATCAAAAAACATAAGGCCCTTTTCTTCATCAGATGTTTAAAAATGTTTACTTTTACTTTTGATTTCTCAAATCCCTAATTGCCTATTACCATCTTTCCTTAAAATTCCCTCTAGCTTGGCCACCATCCCAGAGAAGCTGCTCTTGTAAGCTATACTAGAGGCCCAGTGCATGAATTCATGCACAAGTGGGGTCCCTCGGGGTGTCCTGCGGGGATTGGGCCAAAACCCACAGTCCAATGCCACATGCAGCTCCTACCTGCTGCTCCTGCTCATCCCAGTGGCACTGCGCCTGCTGCAGGCTTGCCCGCAATCAGTCCTGATCAGGAGAAGCTCATGCCCCCACAGCAGCACTTGCCAGCCGTGAGCCCTGTGTCTGGCGCCCTCTCGAGGGATCAGGATGAAAACAGCTCTCCAACAAACCCTGAGGGTTCCCAGATTGTGAGAGAGTGCAGGCTAGGCTGAGGGACCCCACTAGTGCATGACTGGGGCTGTGGGGAGGGACTGCAGGAGGGCTCCAGGGCATGTCCGGCCCATCTCATTCAATCCCGATCAACCAGACCCCAGCAGCAAGCTAACCTACCGGTTGGAGCATCTGCCCCCTGGTGGTCAGTGTACATCATAGTGAGCAGTTGGGCTGCCTTAGCATATCATTAGCATATTACACTTTGATTGGTTGAACAGTCTACTGGTCACAGGACAACCGGACACTTAACATATTAGCCTTTTATTATATAGGATGGCACCTACATTTTTGAGGGAGTAATTCAATAGTGACTGACTTATTATGGGCAATTATCATTCAAAGTGTACAGATGTATAGATGGTAGGCTGAGGGGTGGATGGTGTGGTGGGTGAGGCTATTAATCCATCCTCAGTGCTTCCACTGTGATTTTCTGTCATGGTGACTTTTGAAGAAAAAAAAAATGATGAAGCAGATTAAATCTCTAGGAGGAATATCACTCTATGAACATAACAGTTTAATTTTAAAAGACCTAGAATTCAAGTTAACTTCTTAAAATAAGACAGGTATTTGTACCTAGCTGCCCCAAACTTGCTTCCCTGCTTTAGGTCACTGCTCTGTTCAAAGGTCAAGCCATCCTCTAACTGGGTCTTAAAAATACTTCATCCATTAAAATGGGTTCACACATTTTTTGCCCAAAGGAATTCATCTGTTCCCAGGCTCTACTTTGGACTTCTTCAGTGTATCATTCTCAAGTCTGTGTCTTCCATGCATGGTACCTAGTGGGTACTGCTGGGAGGATGTCTGTCTTCAGGAAGACAAGCACTGATTTAATGATGAACAAACACCATGTGTTGTTGTTGTTTGGTGTGAGGGCAGCAGGTTGTGGAGTTAGAGCTCCAAATGTCATAACTTTGTCCACAGTAAGCTTGCTTTCTCCTTCTCCCTGCCAGAGTGAACCACTGATATCCCTGAATGTCTTCTCTAATTGTTCAATACAGGCTTGGAACACACACACACACACACACACACACACACACACACACACACAGGAGAGAGAGAGAGAGGGAGAGAGAGAGAGAGAGAGAGAGAGAGAGAGAGAGAGAGAGAGAGAGAGAGACCTTCTTAAGAACAAATCTCCTAGGGACATTTATATACCAGGTAGTATAATTTGCAGGTATTAAAAGAAAGAAAAGCTTTTCCAAAATGTATTCTTCTTTCTGTGGATAAATATGTCAATTTGGGGGTTTTATTTCAATCTTAGAAAGAAACCTTTTGCCAAGACACAATTTTCTATATATCTTCTCTCTAGGTTATATGAAAGGACACTTTCACTATCAACCTTTTAAGGATGTGGATTTTTAAACAAGAAACTTTATCCTGAACAGATATCTAAGTGAATTAAGGATAAGTTTATTTTTTGTTTGCTTAGTTTTTGTTCAGTTTAGGTTATAACAAATGTTGCAGGTTTCAGTCTATCACCATTGTCTTCTATAGTATTCTATAGCATTCCTATGCTCTGTAGCATTTTGGGGGTATTGGTGGAATGGCAGCTAATAGTAATATTACTTTGTCTTGATTCACCTTCTCCACCTAACACTGTTTTCCTGGGGGAGCTCTCAAAGAGCTGAGGTTGTTTTTAGACAGTTTTTTTTTTTTTTTAATATGCCTGGTTCTACTAGTCTAATACTTAATATCTTAATCCATTCATAACAATGTCCCAATATAAAATGGTGAATAATGTTTTTTTTTTATTTTTACTTTTTAATTTTGTAATGTATCTAATCTATATATATAAAGACCCAGGGTCCATAATATCCACAACGACCAAAGGCTCGACCGAATGCCAGACTGCACATGCATCATGCCGAGCAGGCTGAACTGCTGACCTCTTGGAGAGAGAGAGGCGGGGACTTGCAGCGGGACTTGCATGAGGCTGCCTCACGGCACCCCACATCGCTCCCTGACTGACCACTGCAACTCCAAGCCAGCGAGGGCTGCCTCCAGGCTGCCAAGCCAGCCCCCGTCCTGGCCCCCACCCCAGGCCTGAGAGCACGGTGCTGGGCAGTGGTGCCCGGGGGTCCGGGAATGCAGCATGACAGGCCAGTGTGGCATGGGAGGGGCTGTGTTTACACCCTGGCACTCACATCCCTCCTCTCTCCCCTCGGAGGCCCAACTTCTGCCTATGTGCTTGCCGGCAGGCCTGACTACACCGGGAGTGAGCCATGGCGATTGGAACGGCCACTTCCTGGGCGGGGTGCTGAGCCGCGGCCATTCACATGGACGACGAGGCCCATGGGGCATGCACAGCCCTTGGGCAGCGGAGGCGGCTAGTCAAGCCGAGTCTGGCTTCAGTACAGCCAGTGGGAGCCCAAGGCCACCCCAGCCCCCAAAGGTCCCGGGCCGGATGGTGGCTCAGCGGCAAGCGATGTCTCCATGCACAGTGCCCAGGGCAGCCATGAGCAGCTGTGACCCTGCCCCATGCTTCAGGAAGGGGGAGGAGGCTCGCGGCCACTGGCGCCCTAGGCCGCACCACTTGTGCTGCTGCCTGCCAGGCTGGCAGTGCCCAGAGCAGGCAAGCTGCTCCCGCCCTCCGGTGTTGGACAGGGAGAAGGGCTCTGGATGCAGGGAGGGGACCTCAGCCGGGATCCTCCCAGTACAGGGAAGGGGCCGGCCTTGGCCCAGTGGGGAGCTTAGGAAGTCTGGTTGAGCAGGCACTGGTTCATACCAACTCTTACTCTGCCATCTTCCTACAGCTCTCCAAGTTAGCCCCCGTGCCCCATCTACCCCGGGGGAACGGGCCCTAGGTGACCTCCCCAAGTGCAGACTGTTGACCTGGAGACCTCAAGGAAGAGTGCCCGATGGGGCCCGGGTGGGGGCCGGTGCAGAAATACCAGGGCAGAGCTGCTTTGGTGTCTTGGTGAAGTTTGCAACAGACCCAAGGAGGAAACCAAGAGGGGAAAGGCCAGGAAGAGTGAATTCTCAGTGCTTTAGCCACTTGAAAACAGCCCCGCTTGGAATGTGAGGTGGCTGTACATTCAGCTGAGAAGTGAGGGGACTGAACCCCACCGTCACTGGGCTCCTGTTGGTCCAAGGCCTGAGCGTCCACCATGACAAGGAAAAAATGGAGGAAGGGGCCTGGAGGAAGGGAGAAAAATTGAAGGAAACTGTGTCTAAACTTTCCCCAGCCCTCTCTCTCTTTCTGCTGCCTACAAGAGCCCTAGGCCTGGCCACACTTCTGTGTCCACCTTTTAGTCCCCTATTCTGCAACCACAGAGAAAAGAAATAAGGAAGGAGTCCATGCTGCCTTCAGAAAGTATCTGTATACCTGATCAGCCAGTTTCCTCCCACAGAGGTAGGCCAGACTGCGGGTGTCAGTAGGACATCCCATGAGAGCTCCTGGACCCCCCAACCAGTGCACGAATTTTCGTTCACTGGGCCACTAGTTTAACATTATTGTTAAATTATAATTTTATGGATTATGGTTCAGGAATATAATTATTTTCAAAATAGGTTTGCTCTACTTTAATCTTAAAAAAATTCCTTCCAGAGATTATGACCTTTTAGTGGTAAAATTACTTCACTCTAAAATCACATTAATATCCAAAGTCTAATTAGAGTTTGGTGTGAGCATATAAGTGTATTTTCTAAAATAGGAACAATGTAATATTTACTCAAATACATGGGGAAAGATTCCCAAAGAGAACAAAATCCTTATAATGAAACCTTTACTTTATCACAGAAACACTACTGCCTTCACAATTTATTTTTTAGAATTTCTCTTGTTATGATGATCTAAACATTTAGGATAGTTGTATGGATTTAATTCAGCCTGCCTTCTAAAAGATATTGAACACCTAACCTCAGTACCTTAGAATGTTATTATATTTGGAAATAAGTGTTTGCTAATGATCATTTAAGATGAAGTAATTAGGGCAGACCCTCTCCTTATGTATTTATGGTTCTTACAAATAAGGGAAATTCACATAGACAAGCACACAGGGAGAATGCTATATGAAGACGAAGGCAGAGATATGGATGATACATCTACAAGCCAAGGAATGCCAAGGATCATCAGCAAACCACGAGAAGCTAAAAGTGAGAGCCTGGCCCAGCTGGCATGGCTCAGTGGTTGAGTGTCAACCTCTGAACCAGGAGGTCATGTTTTCTTTTTTCTCAATCAGGTTCAATCGCCAGTGTGCGGTATGCAGGAAGCATCCAATCAATGGTTCTCTCTCATCATTGATGTTTCTATCTCTCTCTCTCCCTTCCTCTCTGAAATCAATAAAAGATATATTTAAAAAATAAAATAAAATAAAAGTGAGAGCCTGGAACAGACTCTCTCTCACAGCCTCAGAAGGAGTCAACCTAGCCAACACCTTGATCTTGGACTTCTGGCTTCCAGAAATATAAGACTTGTGTTGTTTAAGTCACTCAGTCTGTGGCACTTTGTTATGGTAGCCCCAGGAAGCTAATACAATAGTCCTATATTTACTCTTTAAATTTGAATAATGAAAATTACTTAATTCTGTGGCTGCCTATTCCTAACTGAATCTTTGATCAAATGTGGGCACTTTACAATACAGTTGTGTTCTGTAAAAAATATCTGCATTTATTTCTTCATCAATGGATATTGTACATCTATTCCTCAAAGTTTGCAAAGATTCCACTGAGTTTCAAGTAAATATAAGCTCAAGATTAATTAATTTAATGGAAAAAAGTAACAAGAAAGCTATTTATACTCTTGCAACCTATTAGATGTTAAAATTTCAGAGTTATAATAATAATTGCAGTATTATTTCAGTAGTCAAGGTATTCTATTTGGGGAGAATAATAAAGTTATTTTGTTTTCATATTCTGATTTAAGATACTGTGTTTTGTATAATTATGTTTACAAGTTTCTTGTAGATATGATATTTTGAATCAATTAAAACACAAGATGCAAATATATTTTGACAACCACAAATTGTGATTTTATTATAAACCAACATTAATGTGTATTGTTATTAAATATTAAATGATCAATTAAATGAGTATGCTAAAAAGATCAAGGTACAAGCCAGGAAAAATATGCTGAAGAATTAATGTATCAATAATGCATTTATGCATTTTAAAAAGCATAGGAATTAGCTAATTAGCTTTTCCTTAAATGCTCGCATGAAGATGAGTTAAGAGGTTTAACAAACCACTTTGTTTCAGTGTTTTGTTTTTATCTTTATCTGAGGATATGTTTATTGGTTTTTAGAGAAAAAGGAAGGGAGAGAGAGAAAGAGAGAGAGAGAGAGAGAGAGAGAGAGAGAGAGAGAGAGAGAGAGAGAGAGAGAGAGAGAGAGAGAGAGAGAGAGAGAGAGAGAGAGAGAGAGAAACACTGATATGAGAGAGAGAGACATGGGTTGGTTGCCTCCAAAATGCACCCTGACCAAGGATCAAACCCAAAACCCAGGTATGTGCTCTGACCAGGAATTGAACCCCCGATCTTTTGGTGTAAGGGACAATGCTCTAATCAACTAGGCCACCTGGCCAGGGCTGTTTCACTGTTTTTGATCTGTACTGTTTTAGTTTTTCAAATACATTTATTAAGTCTAAAACTGAACTAGTTTCTAAAGTAAAACCAGAAAAGAAAAGGGTTTAAATGGCCTACAAGTAATGTTTTTAAAATCTTTGATCAGGCTGGTTCAATATCTCTATGTACCTCTATTTTTATACTGCATGTAACTGACAAGAAAGATAAGATTACATGTCAGATATTGTCATACTTCTGCCCTGTTTGCTGATAAGATCTTATCAAGGTGAAGTTCTTCAATTTCTTTGCCTCTTGCTCTCTCTTTTTTTTTATTGTTAAGGTCTTCAGGCCATAAATGATATCTCATAAAAAAATTAAAGCAGAAAAAATACTTTTTAGGACTTTGTTAAAGATCACCAAAATCCATGTCTTTTATCTAAAACCAAACCAAAGCAACACAACCAATGCATTCATAAAGGCAATGAGATGATAAGAATCATTTGGTTTTTCAGGCTTGCTGCTATTCAACTTAAGCACAACATTTCACAAATGCATATTACATCTGATCATGGACTGAGTGAAAACACATTGCTATCTCATGCCTGCACAATATGAAAGTAAATCTGGTGATTTGTTTTAGATGATTTTTTCATTCATGCTCATTTCGGGGGATCAGAGGACTAGAAAAATCAGTCACATAAAGTGTTTGCTGTAAGTAGCACAGTGATATAATTTTGTAGTTGACAAATAGTCTTTCATTTTATCTGTAAATCCTAACATCATAGAAAAAACAGAATTTTGTACATCAAGCCCATAAGTCCCTTTATCTCTTTCTTTAATCTAACCTCACCTATTTCTTTATACAAAAATCAACTTTTGAAGTAGCTGCTTTGGCTCAGTGGATAGAGTGTAGGTCTGAGGACCTAAAGGCCCCAGGTTCAATTCCAGTTAAAAGCATGTACTTCAGTTGCAGACTCCTCTCCGGCCTGGGCCCTGGTCAGGGCTTATGCAGGAGGCAACCAATTGATGTGTTTCTCTCACATTGATGTTCCTCTCTATCTTTCCTTCTCTTTTCCACTCTCTCTCTCAAAAAAAAAAAAAATCAATGAAAACATATCCTCAGGTGAGGATTAAAAAACATCAACATTTTGGTTTCATAAAAATGGGTCCCATGCTTCTGAAAGAAGATCAAGAAGTGGTATTTATGTCAGGTTAAAAAGCTTGTACTTAATCATTTGAGTCATGAAAAACCATTAAAAGTATTTAAAGAGAGGAATGGCTGAGCAGAGCTAGGTGTCAGATCCTACTATTGGCATCATGAAGTATGGCTTTAATTTGAGTGAAAGAACGCAGTAGGGTATGCTGAACCAAATGATTAAAAAGAATCTTTCAAAATTATACCTGTATGTTTTAGTAATGATATTATCATATCCACCTGGGTCTGAATTTCTTTCAGATTCTACACACGTGCTGTTTTTTAAACTTCCTTTACTGGCACTTTCTTTTTCTTTTAGCTTTATTGAGTTATAATTAACAAATACCATCATGTAAGTGTAAGGAGTACAACATAATAATTTGAAACATATGCATATTATAAAATGATTACACAATAGATTTAGTTAACATGTCCATCACCTTACATATTTAAATGTTCTGTTATGAGAACTTCTAAGATCTTAGCAACTTCCTTTTTTTCCTTGTGTTCACTCTTTTTTATTGAATTTATTGGTGGTGACATTGGTTAATAAAATTATTTGGTTTCAGGTACAGTATACAACTCTACAATACATCATCTGTGCATTGTATTGCCTGTTTACCACACCAAGTCAAGTCTCCTTCTATCACCATTTATCTTCCCTGTATCCTTCTCCACCTGTCCTTCCTGTCTGAGCGATGTCCGCAGTGTTGTGCTGACATTTTCCCAAGGTGTTCCTCCTCCTCTATTCTGAATTATGTCATACAGTTTGTAGGTTCACACCACTAAAAATATCAGCTGTGTCTTGGATTCAATCTTCTCCATTTCTTACTTCCACTAAAATTCACAGATTATATCCATTCCATCTCTGCAAACATATACATTTCCAAGTCCTCTGCTCCCATTCTTTTCTTCTAGGTCTATTTTAATAAACTCTAAACGTGTGAACCTCTTCCAAATGCTTCCAACGCCAATTCATTTTTAACATCATTGTCAAGACTTGTCTTTTTTTCTCTAACTCACACTTCATTATCCATTTCCCTATGTGAAAAACTTTTATCATGTCCTAGATGTTCTTTCTCCACCTACCAACATTGTTTTCAGTGCATCCAGGTTTTATGCACTCTGGTCTATCATATCAAACCTCAACTATTTCCAGAGCATGTCATGGAACTCTTTATGTCTCCATGCCTTCATGCTATTGTCTCTTCAAGTTGATCTGCTCTTTCCTTCTCCCTCCAACTTATAAATGATGCTACTCAGGAAAACTCAAAAGACATATTTCACATGAAGGCTTCTGTTTTGTTTTGTGTGTTTTTTCACAGTAAACAATAGGCAAAATACTGGCCCCCAAGATATGTCCAAGTGCTAATCCCCAGACCTTTGAATATGTCAGGTTATGTGGGAAAGGAGAATTGAGGTTACAGATGGAATTAAGTGTGCTAGTCAAGTTGACCTTGAGATGGGGACATTATCCTGGATTATCCCAGAGGGACCAATGTAATCCCAAGGGTCCTTATGAATTGTGGAAAATGGAAGCAGAAGGAGAGTTGGAGATGGCAGTGTGAAAAGGTCTTGGCTCCATGTCCCTGGCTTTTAAGATGGAGGAATGGGGCCACGAGGTAAGAAATATGAGAAACCTTAGAAGCTAGAAAAGACAAAGAAATTAATTTTCCTCCCAGAGCCTCAAGAAAGAATGCAGTCCTGCTGACACTTTGGATTTAATCCAGTGAGATCAGTTTTAGAATTCTGACCTCCAAAATGGTGAGACAATACATTTTTAAGTCATTAAATTGGTGTTAATTTCTTTTAGCAGCAATAGCAAACAATCACACAGGAAGATTAACATCGTTCCCCGTAAGGTGAGAAAAATATTTATACAGAAACTATACTACATGCCT
Source organism: Myotis nattereri (assembly GCF_964212035.1). Lineage (NCBI taxonomy): Eukaryota > Metazoa > Chordata > Mammalia > Chiroptera > Vespertilionidae > Myotis > Myotis nattereri. The sequence continues at coordinate 35,918,412 of NC_138076.1, read as the reverse complement.
GTCACTTTTCTAGGTGCTTTTCCATGTCCTCTTTTTCATCTTTGTAACCCAAGGCAGTAGATCTTATTATTCTCACTTTAAAGATAAGAAAAAGATTTCTCAGAAGCTTTAACACTTTATCAATCTCATGAAATTAGGTGATGTAGTCAGTGCTGGAGATGGAGGAGAGGTGAAGAATGCACACCAATGTGAGTTTATCTTTTTCTGCATCTGATACTATTTTCTCCATCCATATCCCACCCCACCCCCAATCATATAGCAGCTCTTCCATTTAGATTCTCTTATTCAATGATCACCAATACTGAGGTTAAGATAAGTTTAGTGACCTGCTCACACAGCTGATTGTTCTGACTCCAAAGACCATGGTCTTCTCACTGTGCTCTGTTGCCAGCATGTCGTACCAATATCTTTAAAAAACTGGCTTAATAGCTTGGTGCAGCTGCCTCGCTTTGGCAGAACTTCTTAGGGAAATACAAAGCACGGATCTGTTTCACATCATCTTTGATGGAAAATGGTTGAAAGAAACACCATTGGCATTAATTCCTCACTTCTCCATCATGAAGCAATAGCTAGACTTTGAAATTTTTTAAAAGCAGGCACACTCACTTAATGGTCGCCCAAGTTTATTCTACTGACTGAGAAACTTTTTAATACAGCTGCTAAAACATGCTGGCAATAGGCAACTGTGTGTCCTTCTTTGGGGTATAATGCTTTGCAGATGCATCAGAAGGTTTTATCTGTTTTCTCCAGCAATTACTTTCTATCCTCACTCTCTCCAACTTTTTGAGAGGAGGGAGACACCTATAATAATTTGATAATATTTATTTTAAAGAACATAAAGGTGGGATGGTATCTATTCCATGTCCACTTTTTTTTACCATTAACTTTCTCCCACTTTCTTTCTCAGCATTCTTTTATTCTGTGGATTATTCATTTGAATCAAATTTCTTGAACTATTATATCTATTGAATTGAAACCATTATCTTATTAGTCCTTACTAATAAAGAAAATAGTAGATATTATTAAAATTAATAGAAAAAGGAAAAAGTAAAGTTTTGAAAATTTTGTTGCTTTTGGAGATTCCTAGACTTAGAGAAATCCTTGCTTTTCAAGAATGAGAGAGAGGCATATGGAGACCAAATTTCATAGTTCTGAATGAACAGAAAGTGCTGAAAAATTAACACCGTTGAAAAATGTAAATTCACAGTTGCAACTATAAATTCCAACAGTTATATGCTCTCTGGAGCAAAATTCCAGTATTCCATTAAATTATCCAAGATCTTAAGAGTTTTTACTCTTAAGAGTTTTATTGGAATGTTTTGCAAATTATAGATAAATATCAGAATTAATGGACATGTACAGTGGCTTCATGAGTTAGCCATGTATATGAAGCGTGAATACACATTTTCCATTTTGATTGTTGACTGAAGAGAAAGTTTATGATCAGTTGTCAAGATGAGAGAAAATGGAATTGTGCACAAATGGAGCTGAGTGGCATGGTATCTAAATCCAACTCAGGTGATTTGAGTCCTAATAGAGAAATGATCAGACCTAATGTCTGCAGCGACTGGTTACTTCAGATTAATTGTAGAACTCTGAGAAAAAGAGTGCTATTTAAAAGGTCAGGTCTATGTGGTATTAAATTACTGTAATCAGGATGCATTGGGATCCACAGATTTTAGGAGAAAACTACTCCTCACATTTCCAAACAAAGCACAGCACCATCAGGCCCCTTCTGCTGGAAACACGTTTTGTGGGAAACAGCACCCTTAGTTTGGACTCTGTCAGGTACATAGGAGCCCATGTGCCCAGCAGCCAGGCTGCTCTCTGACCCAGAAACACTGGAATGAAGAGAACAGGAGGCGGGAGTGGAGGAGACGCTGGATGACGGATGCATTTGGGATGACACATGGAAAGCTCTTGTTTGTAGCTGGAGAATAAAATAGGAAAGTATAGTAAAAAGTCAAATTGAGTCAAAGCAGCTCCTAGTGACTTCAGTCTTGGAATCCTACCAAAATATTGTAAAATGCTACTCTATTCAACTCTGTGATAATTCACACAGTTTTACTTTTGCTACATATAAAGATATTGTAAGTTGTCTCATTCCTAAAAAATAAAGAATCACTTAAAAAAACACACCTGCTAATACATTAAAGTGTGCTGTAACATATCTATTTGTATTTCAATTAATAAACATAGGGAAAAAGTCCACAGGTGTGGTCTTCAGATGGGAGAGATCTATAAATTGCCACAAAATTCATGTGGGGAGCGGGGTAGTTTTACTTTTGTAACAGGTGTAAAGTCTTCTAATCTTCTTAAAAGTAGGTGTTATTATGTACCACACATTTTTCATAGGAATAAAATGAGATGAGAAAAAAAACCACTTGTGCAAAGCCCAACACTGGGTAAATCATAAAGTTGGGATTTTAACTGAACAGGCGTGGATTATAAAGTTACTTCTTTTGCCCCTTCTAAAGGCCTTTAGCAGATGGGGGAAAAAAGAAAGAAAGAAAATATATGTTATGGATAATAATAATCATACTTTGATATTTTTATGAATGTTCATATGCATGTAGTAACTACAATTAATATCAAGCCTGACAATATTTTTAAATTATATATATATATATATTCAAAAGAAAATAAAACATTATAAGAGATCCCATGTAACTTTCAGCCAGCTTCCATAATCATGGAATTATAGCCAATACTGTTTCAGCTCTGCCCACTTCCCACCCCCAGATTATTTTGAAGCAATTCCCAGACATGTGATCATATTTGAAGATGTAGTTCATGGGTAGTTTTACAGAAAACCAGGTGTAAGATATCTGGAAGTAAGTATAGAGGTTGGCAGACACTGTTAAAGAACAAAAGGACAAGGTTCAGGCTTCTGGGAGGATTCAGAAGCCTTGTAGACCAGAGGCCAAGTGGCAAAGCTGAAAAATGACTGTGGTCGGGAGGGCCGGCGGGAGAAGAGCAGAAGCAGCTGGAAGCGACTAGGTAAAGTCAAGTTGCTCAGTCATGACAAAAGAAGTGCTAATGCTCCACCAACAAAAAAAAAATGACCAGTCAGCAAGTGATTTGGGCTAACAGGCCATTAAACCTCATTTCTCATAAGTAAAATCTCACCCAGGGGTGTTCCTCCCAGTGCGGATCGTCAGACTAGCCGAGCACCAGGAGATGAATGCCCTGAACTGTCACTAAACTTTAGAAACTCTGACTGGCTAATGTTTAATAGCATAATGAGATATGTGCACACCTTGCATGGTTGTCATTTTTGTTTAATGCTGCCTGCACTGGTAGAAAGAAAGGCGGTGATCCTTCTCTCTAAAATTCCTCCTGACACTCAGAACAAAATGAACTTTAGTGCAAGGAAAGGTTTCACCTTTTACTGTTTCTGACACAAATTTGAGTGTTATACAGCAGGAAGTGTTTGACACTGTAATTTAAAATGACAAAGGGAAGTGAGCTGTGCAATCCGCCTGAATGCGATATTCCCCTTGGACCTTCCCATCCCAACATCATCTTCTGAAACTGTCACATTGTGTGAGGTGCTAAATGGAGATTAAGGTGGGGGCAAACATATTTTCACAGCGGGTTAAGTACATAGGGATCTGGGAATACAGACCATGTTTAAACTAAATCTCGGAAGTCTATCTATTGATCTATCTATCTAGGCATCTATTGTTCCCAGCTTACTGAGTGTATCAAGAATATCTGGGTAGAGAAACCTGTTTTAGATTTAGTTACTTTTAAGTAGGGAGGATAAATAACAATGATGTTTTTGAGAATTTATGTTTGACTTCTGAATGTTATTCTTAAGGCTAGAACATACTTTCTAAATTAATGGGAACATAACCATTTTCTATGTGGAAAAAAATATATAATGAACACAATACACAAAACTAAAAAAATAAGCATGCAAATATGAATCATAAAGAGGGTTAAAATTAAATGATAAGGACTTTAAAATATGCTAATGTAATGCAGATACTGCTAATGGACACATAATAATAAAGATTATCACTATAGTTCTTTGATAGGAGACTACCATATTTTTTATGTCAAAATCTAAAACCATTATTTTAAGTTCAATACCTATTTTGATAAGAAAAAGGGGGAGAACCAATATAAGAATATAATCTTATCTAAGGAAAATATTTCTGTGAAATGCTTTAAAGGAGCAATGTTTTGTATTCAAATCCTAAATGTAAAATTTTTCTTTTTCAAAAAGATAAAATAAGAGACATTTTAAAATTATTAGCAGGTGATGATGAAGATGTTGATGATGAGAATAGTGGGGGCAGCAGTGGTGGAAGAAAACTGTATCTGGAAGGTGTGTACAATCTAACACTTGTGAAAATAAATGCATTTTATTATAGGTATTTTAAAACTTAATTCATAACTTGAATTGAAGTTTACAATTAATAAATATTATTAAATTCCATTTGTTTTATTCTTTTAAAAAGTAAGGCATTGCTCTACTATGATTGCTTCTCCCTAATAGTATTAACCTTCTTAGGGGAACTGTTATATTGCTGAATTGAGCACTACAGAAACATGTCACAGTGGGAATTGATCATCTCATACTGTTCACAGAAGACTAGGTTCATTATCCATGCTAAGAATACACGGAAAATGTCTTTGAAATGTAAGCTACACAATGGTTTGTTTTGAATTGTGACCTCACATGGGTTATTATGTGATCCTGGGGAATTTTGCTGATGCAAAATTTTGTACTTTTTTTTGAAAGGCACTGCTGGGGCTAAGATAAATGAATTTTCATGTAAATACCTAGGGAGCTCTGAAACTCCTGTTAACAAGAGGAAATGCATTATCAAGAACTGTAGAACTCTCCAAGCCCAGAGAAGTTGCTACTAATTGGAGAGTTGAATGTGCATTAGGTTGAATGAATCTGGGTGCAAAAAAAAAAAATAGTTATAATTTGATAATATGATCTTGCCTAATAAAGCAAATTAACATCATGATCCAAATTTATCTTAAATTCCTAAAACCTGTTCAGTGTTTAGGTTGCTGATAGAAAAATATAGAGAAAAGAAATATTTGATTGACTAGTAATTTTATAATAGTTGTTTCAATTTATGGGCTTTCCTAGTTTCCGTGTGAAAATAGTCTAGGATTTGTGCTGCATTGAAAACATTTTGACAGCAGATCTTCCATGCCATACAATATTTTCATCAAAATTCTTTTATTCTCCTCATGCATATTACAAATCAATGACAAACAGTCAAAAGATCAGCTTAATTCATTCATGTGAATGGTGATTCGCAATCTAGTCAATTCTAAATCTGCTCTTACATGTGCTTTTAAATTGTATGTTCTATGAAGTTATTAAGAGTAAGTAATAAGGAATCGAATTCAACTCACTTCAATGTCTCACTTTCTTTTTTTGATGGGTAGTATTGATTTGGAGTTTGTCAGTGTCAGGAACAGTAATGAAATATGTCTTTTCCATACTCAAAAGTCTTTTGATTAGCCAGGAAAGATGGTCATGAATTGAGAGTTTCTCCCCAAAGCTCCTAATTATATCATTTTCTCTCTCTGTTCTCTCTTAATTCTTTTACACATGTATTTAAAAAGAAAAAGACAAAAAAAAAGAAGAAGTCTTCCAACATGGACGAAAAAAATAATGTGCTCAAGTTTCCAAAGAACAAAGTCCTTCTGGGACTGAATTTAGTAGAAGGCAGAATCACCACGAAGTCAACTCAAATAATCTTATTATTGAAATCACCAGAAAGACATAATTATAGAATTGTCCTGTGGTTTGAACCCTGAGGCCAATTTCATAGTGTGAGTCCATTGAAACATGAAATCAGATGTAAAATATACCTTTTAGAGAGCAATTTTATTATTCTATTGGCACAGAAAAGTTTTTTAAGCTATTATAGTATTTTACCTCAATTAGAAAAATGACCTTTTTATTATAATGAATATTTCTAATCTTAATATTTTTTTAAATCAGTGGGAAAAGTGAAAACTGTAAATGGCACATCATTTTTGTATATAAGAATTAAAAGATAATATGACTGCTGTTCAATAAAAATGCTTAATTTTTTAAAAATATTGTTCTTTCTCTTTGATTATAACATTTCTAGAAGAACAATTAGTTCTATGAGAAACTGAGAAAGGCTGGTATTATTATGTTGTTTCTGTAATCACCATGAGACTGTGCTGTACCTTCTTAGAGGGGGAATCTTCATTGCAGTGTGGGTTGGATCTTACCATGTCCCCACTCACCTAAAGAACCATGGAATTCTACAGCTAAGTCTAACCCAGAGAAAGCATTACATTTTAAATATGTAAAAAAATGTTTTATTGAAACAGCACTTGTCCAAATGCATAATTTTCAAAACATAATATCTTTGTAATATCTAAAAGCACTTGACCTAGAAGTTTGGATTTTTTTGGCGTTTCTTGTCTTGTGTCAACTGTATTTGATTAGAAATATATGCAGTGGGTCAAGAAGTGAGTAGGTGTGAGAAATAAGACACACTGAAGTGCTTGCAACATGACAATCTTTTGTTTTAAGTTAGGAAAGACACCTTGTCATAATCAATATGTCTAGATTACCACATCTTCCCTTGTGGTGCCCACTCATTCATATTAAGCTTACAATGGCTTGGCTCATGACCAAGCCTACCCAACACTGCTCAAAGGTAAGAATTACTCCTCATGTTGCCCGTGGCTCTACCTGTTCTAGAAGCTCTGGAGGACAGGGAGTTATGGGGGTAGAGGGCACTGTGGGGGTTCCACAGACATCAATCACTATTTCTCCATCTGGCCATACACCTGACCTTACCATCAGATAAGGCAAGAGGGAGCAACTCTGTTCTACTTTTTTTCTAAAGAGTTTTTTGTCATCTAAGAGAACTCAGGATATCCAAAATGTGTTTTACCTTCTTATTTCTTTTCCTCAAGAACAGAGTAAAATTACTTTCTATGTGATATATACTAGAGACCCGATGCACGAAGATTCATGCAAGAATAGGCCTTCCTTCCCCTGGCTGTTGGCACCACCTTTGCTCTGGCCTGGAGCCGCCTTTCTGCCTTCGCTCTGGCCCGGAGGCGCCTTCCGCCTTCGCGCGCTGCCCAGAGGCCCGGAGCGGCCAAGGTGGGGTGGAACACCTGTGTTGTCACCATGGCAATGACACAAGCATCCCATCCTGGCCACCACCATCTTTGTTGCATCAATTTGCATATTCCCTCCTTATTGCCTGTGGGCGCCACCATCTTTGTCGCAAAGTAATGGTCAATTTGCATATTCTGTCTTTATTGAATAGGATATATATTTACATATATATGGGCTCCCTACTTATAACTTTGATTCAAAGAGATACTAAAACACAGGAATAGTAAATATAAAATTTGTGAGAAATCAATATCACTTGTGAATTTTCCTGCATCATTCAACACATGAAGTCTCCTTTCATTTATGATTGATTGTGTGTGTTTTTTTTCAGTAGTCACATAAACATATGCTATGTTTATGATTTACATAATGACCATATTTAGTATTAATCTTAGTAATCCCTTAGGAAGGGATGCTTTTGGAGATCTACAACTGAACAAAATAATTTTTGTCATAGTATTTTCCTCAAGGCACGGGCAGATCACTGTTTCTCTGGATAAGCTCCTGATTTAGCAGTGGCTTGAATTTATGGCCCACATGGTTCCAAAAACCCATCTTTAAAAGTAGAATACCATTTGGCACTGTCAGCTGGTCACCTGTGACAGGTAGGCAGTAATTGAGCATGACGGAGGGCTCACCAAGTCATGCCTCCCATCTCAGGCTAACTCCAGGGCATAAATGTGCCAGGGAATGTGTCACCCAGTCAGCCAAACAATTTCAGTTGTTATTTCTCTCTCTCCCTTGTTCTTTTGCTTGCCTTTAACCTTAGTATCATTCTAACTTGCTCTCTTGCCTCTGAGAAAACGAAATCAATTTGAGTGTTTATGTAATACAATATCACCATTCTCATATTTAAGCATCAATCATGATTCCTTTACACCGGATATTGTTACACCTGTTAGGTGATAAATTTCAAATGATTTCTAAATCACTAGGTTTAGATGTGTGCTTATCAAGAAGTTCTTATAAATTATTTAGTTTATTGCAATAATCTCATAAATAAGATATAATGGGATGTTTCTTAGGTGAGGAATCATAGAAGAAAAGTAAGCAACTTTCCAAAGTCTTTAAGTGGTAGAGCTAATATTTATATTTAGTTTGGCCAACACATATATGTGTTTTTGTTTTGCTTTGCTTTTTACAAATAACAACAGTTCTTTCAAAAGTGCTAATCATTGATTATTGATAAATTCATTCAATAGTAAGAGTGATTCACAGTTTTAGAAAGTACTTAAGTTCCAGATACATTTTAGATGTTGCATATGTGGTTATGAAATGAACAATTCACTGCCTTTATGTAATTTAAATTATCCTGGTTGGTGACAAAAAATAAATAAATGACTAAAACTGTAATATATCAGAATATACCAGTGCTAAAAAATAAAACAGGGGAAATGAGCATTAGGTGCAGTTTTTTGTGATGTGTTATTGAGATGATAAGGTGGGAAATGAATAAAGAAGACAAAGCAGTGAGGGAAGAGCTCTCTTTAGAAAGTCCATTTCCTGTAGAGCAATCTGCCAGTGCACACGCCCTGAATGGGAACAGTATGTTTGCAGAAGACCATAAAGAGACACTGGATTAAAATTTTGTGCTCAGGGGAGAGAGAGGAAGGAGATGGGGTTAGAAGGCTATGGAGGACTTTTGCTTTTGTGCCAAATGATCAAGCAGGCCACCAGGAGGGTATGAGCAGAAGATTGCTAGCCATTCCATTCTGGAAGAAGAACTCTGGGTGCATTGCTGAAAACTGACTATTGGGAACTAACAGAGAAATCAGAGAAAAGAAAAAGGATGCTATTTCACTAACACAGACAAGAACTGATGGTTTCTTGGGCCAAAGCAAGGCCAAAGGACCAATGAATCAGAGACTACATTAAGATACTAAGGGGGTAGATATTAGAAGGATTGTCTAGAGAATTTTAAAATTACCCAGAATTGTGGCAGGAATAAAAATGAAAAAATGAGACATTAATCCAAGTAATAAATTGTGAAGGGAAGAAGGAAAGTAGACCAGAGGACTACAGATTATTATAACAAGATGACAGGATTAAACTGTCCGATGGTATGAGCACTTGTTGCGAGCGCCTAGAGAAAGTGGAGCTATTTGTCCTCCTTTCTTTCATAGTCTCAGCACTGTGACAGTAAGTGTTCAGACTCCTGTAGTTTGTATGTCTCTATTATCATTTTACAAGGACTATTCTGTCCAGAGGGCAAGTTTTTTTTTTTTAATATATTTTATTGATTTTTTACAGAGAGGAAGGGAGAGAGATAGAGAGTTAGAAACATTGATGAGAGAGAAACATCGATCAGCTGCCTCCTGCACACCTCCCACTGGGGATGTGCCCGCAACCAAGGTACATGCCCTTGACCAGAATCGAACCTGAGACCCTTCAGTCCGCAGGCCGGCGCTCTATCCACTGAGCCAAACCGGTTTTGGCAAGAGGGCAAGTTTTTATAACTTGATTTTCCTTTTGCTTTAATTTTATTTTCCATTAATGGCAACATTTCTACTCGATATCATTTCTATTTCCTGCAATTTCTCTCTCTTGGCTTGATACTAAGGAAATGTATGTTTCTCCGGGTAATGCCTTTCTTATAGTCTGTACTCTCTCCTGAGATTTTTTTTCTCCTCAGTATATTACACTTTTTTTCATGGTATTCAACATGATTTTTTCTCTGTACAACTTTTTGATTTCTGCAGAATAGATACCTACCCTCATTTCTTAATGATTTGTTCAGTTAATAATAAATCAGAGAATGCCAATGTGGGAGAAATTGGTGTTGATGGGTTAAGAAGGAAATATTAATTTAAGTTTTCTTTTCCCTTTTCCCCCAAGACCCGGTTCTTCTTCAAATTCTACCAAAGCTCTAATTATATTATAAGTCCAGTCAAATCACAGTCTTTCAAAGGTCACTCCAGATGGCCTACATCATCTTCTTATAATTCTTCTATCTTGCTTTTCTCCAACACTCTTCCCTAAATTATATCATAAACATTTACATTTTAGTTTAAAAAACACTCAAGAATTAAATCCATTGGGGTAATTTACTTAACAGAAAAATACCATAAGTCATGTTTTATTTGAATTTTTTTATATTGCAGAAAGGGCAAAACAACCAGGCAACTCTTATTTTCTAACTTGGCTTGTGATTTATGATTTCTCTACATCTTCTAGGACTTGGCTTTTGCATGTGTAAAAGGTGATTATGTTGGCAAAACACGTCATTTGTTCCCAAAGTAAAAATGAAGATGGAGAGCTGCTGATCACCTCTCTAACAGCAAAACCTGGGAACATGCTGAATCTCCCTCACCACCATCTACAACCAAAGTGTCCCATCCTCCAGCCACAGGAACCCATTTCCAGTGACTTCACAAACCTTAGGCCTTTGTTGGGCCACCATTATTTGGAGCTTGATAAGTGGTTTTACCATTTCCACCTTTTGTTTCACAAGCTGCCAAATTAACTTGACCAAGTGGGCAGTCTGATGTCCAATGGATCTCCGTGGCTAGTGTGGTGATATCAGCACCAAACTTCCACTTTAGTTTGCCCTTATTCAGCCAGGAAAGGTGTTGTCCATCCCTAACTTTCCCTTGCCCCCATTCCACCCTATATATCCTATATTCCCTCCAAGGCAGGATCATCCTTTGGGAATGGGCTCTTAGCCTCCTGGCCACTGAGGTTGTCCTTTGTTAAGCCTAGATAGCTTTTCTAGGTAAGGATTCAGGATGCAATAGGAAGCACCAATCTGGCCTCAGGTTCAAGTGATAATCAACAATTTTTTTAGTACTAAAGAAGCATTATACCTCTGGCCATTAGGAAAGCTGAAATTTTAGTAATGGTTTAATCTATGACACTTCTGTATGCAATAGGAGGACAAAGGCCCAAGTGATTGATCAGTTCAGAAGATTCTGCAGGATTCGCCGTCAGAAGACACCTGTGGCAAGGATTATGGTGGTCTTGATGTTTGTGGTTTGAAAATCTGCATTATAGACCCAATTAAGGATTGTTAGCTGATCTGCCAAGTTTTTGTTTTGTTTTTAAATAAACTTTAAAAAAAATTAGAACAGTTTAAAGTTAACATAAAACTTGTGAAGATAGAACGGAGTTGCCACATATCATCCTACCTAATAAAGAGGGAATGTGCAAATTGACCATCACGCCATCACAAAGATGGTGGAGCCCAGTCCCCTCAGCCCCGCCGGAGTCCTCCAGTCCTTTCAGCCCCACCGGGGGGGGCAGCAGGCACATGGTGCGGCCAGACCCACCCTCAGCCCCCGAACCTGTGCTTCAGATGTCAGCTGCCCAGCCTCCCAGGGCCGGCCCGAGGAGCAGGCAAACATCAGATGGCAGAAGCCCAGCCGCCCAGGGCCACCCGAGGCTCAGGTACTCAGGGCCAGCTAAGACTTGCACTGCCGGCAGCGTCAACAGCAGAGATGTGATGAGGCGTCACCTTCCCCTGATCGCTGGGTCGCCTCCCACCCCTGAGGGTTCCCAGACTGTGAGAGGGGGCAGGCCAGGTTGAGGGAGCCCCCCTCCAATGCATACATTTTCATGCCTCTAGTCTTATATAGTATGATACATTTGTTATAAATAATGAACCAATATCAATACATTTTTATTGACTAACATCCATACATTACTTAGACTTTCTTACTTGTTAAGTAATGTCTCCTTTTTTCTGTTCCAGGATACACATTATATTCATTAGTCATGTTTCCTTAGATGTCTTTGGGCTCGAAGAGCTTTTCAGAATTTTTTTGTGTTTTGGTGACCTTCATAGTTTTGAGGAATACTGGACAGGTATTTTGTTAGAATGTCTTGTGGTAGAGAGCTTTCAAGTGTATTCCTTATGAATAAAATAGGTTGTGCATTTTTTGGTACAAAAACAGAAGCAGAAAAGTGCCATTCTCACCAGGTCATATCAATGTTATCTACTATCAACCTGACTCATCGCTGTAGTTGTTGCCCTTGATCACCTGGCTGAAATAACTTTAATCAAGTTTCTCCTCTATCAAGCTACTCTTGTATCCTCTTTTAATCCTGAAAGTGACCAGAGTTTGCACCCCAAAACATCTCTTAGGACACTGCTTATTTTTGTTATTTATTTTTAAGAACAAAAGACACAGAAAGAACCTTTGGCCCTCCCCCTTTACCTGCATGAGGCATTTGGATAGAACAAAAAAATTAAAGGAAGAGAGCTATTTATTTTAGTTATTCACCTTGGCATATATGAATGAAGTGTGGCAGAAAGGGAGAAATCTAGAAAGCCTGTTTTTTAATCCCCTTCCATGCTCCATTGTTTCTGGGTGGCCCAGCAAGAATTTGTTTACCACATGTTTGCTCTTACTCATCTACTAGTGAATTTCATACTTTCCCTTTGAAATCCTAGATCCCTGCTCCTTCTCCTTAGTCCATAATGGCATATAAACCTCAACTACTCAATGTGTTCTCAGTTCTCATATTCTTAATGGAACTCCCATGTGTACATATTTAATAAAATTGGTTATTTTCTCCTATTAATTTGTCTTACTAATTTGTTTTGTTAATTTGATTATTAGTCCAGCCAGAAGAATTTAGAAAAGTGGAAAGGCAAGTTATTTTTCTGTTCTCACAATACTATAGTCTTTGTAAGGAAGTTACTATGTGCAGTCAATACTTCAGGAGGGAGGTGTCATGCTTCAAGTCCTTGAAGAAGTAACCACACTTGTTATTTGGAATCTTCTGCATAGGAGTTCTGTCTCACCCCTCCAACTTATTTATATATTCAATTATTTATTTATATCAATGTGTTCTTTTGGACATTTATTGTATACTTTAGGTTATAATCAAATATTACTTTATATGTTGTTATGTACTCAAAATGTCCTACCATTTTTTCACTAGAGTTTTTGTTTTGTTTCGTTTTTTGTTTTTTCAGTTAGCTTCTGTTTTCCTTTGGCATGCCTCATACTTGCAGAGTATCCTTTTCATGCTTCCTTACTGTTTGAAGCTATGAGAGCCACTAGGTTCCTCTTGTATATTTCCTATTCAGTCTAGAACTTCCATTTCACCAAGGAGCACAGGTACCTTTTATTATAGAATGACATTAGAAGTCAAGATCTGAACGCTTGAGGTATTTGTTTCTAGTGGCTAAATGAAGACAAAAATGTATCCTATCTAATAAAAGAGTAATATGAAAATTGACCATTACTCCAACACACAAGATGGCCGCCCCCATGTGGACACAAGATGGCCAGCAGAGGAGGGAAGTTGGGGGTGACCAGGCCTGCAGGGGAGGATAGCTAGGGGGAACCAGGCCTGCAGGGGATGGCAGTTAGGGGTGACCAGGCTGGCAGGGGAGGGCAGTTAGGGGCAGCCAGGATGACAAGGGAGGGCAGTTAGGGGCAATTGGGCTGGCAGGGGAGCAGTTAGGCATCGATCAGGCTGGCAGGGGAGTGGTTAGAGGCAATGGGACAGGCAGGAGAGCAGTCGGGAGCCAGCAGTCCTGGATTGTGAGAGAGATGTCCAACTGCCCGTTTAGGCCTGATCTTGGGCAGTCAAACATCCCTCAAGGGGTCCCAGATTAGAGAGGGTGCAGGCTGGGCTGAGGGACACCCCCCCCCATGCACGAATTTCGTGCACCGGGCCTCTAGTATCTTTTATAATTTTCTTCTTCCTAATTGGTCTTTTGGACAACATTTTGGTAAACATGATAGGAACAAGGTATTAGGTGGTTATTGTACCTGGAAAAATGTAATAAATGTCAGGAATGTTCTAAGGGATGGGAGGGAAAATTGGGAATACTGTCTTAAGTGTTGTAAGATAACTAGAGGCCTGGTGCAGGGATTCATGTACTGGTGGGGTCCCTCAGCCTGGCCTGCACCGTATTGCAATCTGACATCCCCAGAGGGATATAGTAGTGTGCAAAGCAGCAAGTGGCTGTGGAGGAGCCAAAGCCTGGGCTGTGCACCTCACCACTCCTGCTCATCCCAGCCCTACTACGCCTGCCACCACAGATGCAGGAGAGGCTCACTCCACAGTAGCTGTACTTGCCAGCCATGAGCCCTGCGTCTGGCATCCTGCAGTCAGCTGAGCAGCACTCCTGTTGTGGGAGTGCACTGACCACAAGGGTGCAGCTCCTGCATTGAGCATCTGCCCCCTTATGGTCAGTACACATCATAGCAACCAGTCGTTAGGTTGCTTAGGCTTTTATATATATATATTGCACTACCCATAAAGTGGTTTAGTGTTATATGAATGGAGAACTTGGTTACTTATAAATGTGTATTAAAAACTCAGGGAAAACCACAAAATATTTTTAGTAATTGATTTATTTTAGAGAGAGGGAGAGAGAGAAAGAGAGAAACATAAATTTTTTGTTACACTTATTTATGCATTCTTTGGTTGATTCTTGTCTGTGCCCTGACTGAGGATCAAACCCGCAACCTTGGCATATTAGAATGATGCTCTCTCTAACCAACTGAGCTATCTGGCCAGGACCACATTTTTTTTTTTCTTTTTTGGAGTTTGTGCATTTTATTTGTAGTTCTCTATGGGGATTAAAAACGGCTTGGGAAAATAATGTGCTTTGTTCCGGTTCTTTTTCTTTTTTTTCCATTATGGGAATTTTAATTAAGAATTCAAAAAGAGAAACCAAACTAAATACCTAAAAGTAAAGCATAAACTGTAAGTGACTAGAGACTCTAAGGAAAGTAGATATTGTGCTTCTTAATAATACAAATAATAGTACTATTAAAACTCTACCATATTATAACAAAGCAAATAAAGTCCTTTCCCAGTGAATTATCTTCTCTTTATGTATACTAGAGTCCTGGTGCATGAAATTAGTCCACAATGGGAGTGTCTCTCAGCCCAGCCTACACCCTCTCAAATATGGGCCCCCCTCAGGGGATGTCTGACTGCCAGTGTAGGCCTGATCCCACAGGAGCGCACTGACCACAGGGATCAGGCCTATACCAGCAGTTGGACATTGCTCTAGCAATCCAGGACCCCTGGTTCCTAACCACTCACCTGCCTGCCTGCCTAATGCTCCCAACTTCCCTCCCCTGATGGCTTGATTTCACCCTCAACTGTCCTCCCCTACTGGCCTGGTCACCCCCAACTGCCCTCCCCTGCCAGCCTAATTGCTCCCAACTATACTCCCCTGCCGGCCTGATTGCCCCTGACCCTCTGCCAGCCTTATCTCACCACTAATTGCCTTTGCTTCAGCCTCCACCACCATGGCTTTGTCCAGAAGAAAGTCAACGTCAAAAGATGGCTGGTTGACCCTGTCTAATTAGAAGCATATTACACTTTCATTAGTATAGATAGATTATATAGGATAGGATTGCTTAATGGGGGTGAGGGGGAGCCTTATTCATCAGGAGGAGATGCTCTTGGCAGACAAAAATACATAACCCCTATATCTGGACTGATAGCCAGCCATATGCACTATACTGCCAAACCAGTTATTGAAAAATTGAACCACTTTCTTACACCTTACACCTAACAGCTGTTGCCCTTAAAACCCTTCTTCAGCCCTCACCTTAGGTTCTGCCTTCACAGTTCACCCAGATTTGGTTCTGATTGGCTGGATTTCTATGCCAGTCAGCGTCAAAAGCTTCACCTCCTAGGCAGCCATTGGCTTCTCTGGGAAATCCAGAATGGCCCCACTGACAGTTGCCACTCTCTCCGGGCCTATCTCTGGGCCTGATCCACAGCCTCCGTGGCAGCTGCAGATCAGGCCCAGCCTCTCTCTCCAGGCCTCTTTCCAGGCCTGATGCACAGCCGCTGCGGTGGTCCCATCCCCGGGTCGGCGGCATAGCGACTTCACTGTTCCCACCTCTCTGGACCTGCTGCCTCGCCCGCCCACCAGCCGCCAGCATTGCTCTGATAGAAGCCTCTGGGCCGTAGGGGAGGGACTGAGAGGTGTTCCATGCACTTCCTTGTGACCATTTGTTTGGTCATTTTGGTCGTTACGGCCATTGGCCTTTTATTATATAGGATATCATTGAATGCTTAGGATATATCTATCTATATCTATATCTATATCTATATCTATATCTATATCTATATCTATATCTATATCTATATCTATATCTATATCTATATACTTTTTTTGGTTGATCTCTTACACACCCTCACCTCCTATCCTCCCCTGTCTTCCCTCTGAGGTTTCACGGTCCAATTGGTGAATCTCTGTCTCTGAATCTATTTTTGTTCAGCTTATGTTGTTCATTATATTCCACAAATGAGTGAGATCATGTGATATTTATATTTCTCTGACTGGCTTATTTCTCTTAGCATAATGCTCTACAGGTCCATCCATGTGGTTGCAAATGGTAAGAGTCCTTTCTTTTTTATTGCCACATAGTACTTCATTGTGTAGCTGTACCACAGTTTTCTAATCCATTCATCTGCTGATGGGCACTTAGGCTGTTTCCAAATCTTTGCTATTGTAAATTGTGTTGCTATGAACATAGGTGTGCACATGTCCTTCCTGATGGTTGTTTCTGATTTCTTGAGATATATTCCTAGAAGTGGGATTACTGGATCAAATGGGAGTTCCATTTTTAACTTTTTGAGGAAACTCCATACTGTTTTTCACAGTGGTTGCACCAATCTGCCTTCCCACCAACAGTGCAAGAGGGTTCCTTTTTCTCCACATCCTCGCCAGCACTTGTCTTTTGTTGATTTGTGGATGATAGTCATTCTGACAGGTGTGAGATGGTATCTCATTGTTATTTTGATTTGCATTTCTCAGATGATTAGTGACTTTGACCATGTTTTCATGTCTCTCTTGGCCTTCTGTATGTCCTCTTTCGAAAAGTGTCTAGTTAGGTCCTTTGCTCATTTTTCTTTGGATTATTTATCTTCCTTTTGTTAAATTCTATGAGTTCTCTGAAAATTTGGAGATTAAACCCTTATGGGAGATAACATTGGCAAATATGTTCTCCCATGCAGTGGGCTTTCTTGTTATTTCAGGGCCAAAATTTTTTAAGGACATAAATTATATGTTAAGAAAAGAAAAATGTGTAATAATATAAACTACATAGTTAAAACCTGAGAAAGACATAGGAAGAAAGAAAAAAGTAAAACAAACATATGTAACAAATAGAAAAACAGTACAAACATGGTAGATATTACCATAACCACATCTAGTTAAAAAAATAAAACACAGAAAGAAAACAACAAAAGAAAAAACAACACCAGCTATATGTTGTCTACAAGAAACCCACAGTGACCATTTCAAATATAAAGACATACTAGTATATAGGCTGGAGGTAAAGGGATGAGATAAGTGAACAATGCAAATATTAAATGTAATGTGATATTCTGCTTCCAGTTCTGAAACAGAAAAGTGACATCAGAAATTTAAGTTGTTCTTTAGACCTATGCTCGGTCTTTGGTAGCTGATTTTTTTCTGAGATATTGAAGACAGCCAAGAAACTATATTTATCGGCCAAAAAGATCTGAATTGGAACTTTGGTATGCCACTCAGGAGCTCTGTGACACCAGGTAAATTGTTTCATTTCTAGGAGCTATGCTCAGCCCGAAGTAGTAAGAAAATCTCAAGGGTCCTTGCCAACATTAAATAAAATAATATAAAAGTTTCTATTTAAATCTGTAATCATGACAGTCTTACTAAGTGCTCACTATTTGCCAATGAAGTCAGTATTTTACATATATTTAGTCCTTTCATTTTCATAACAAACCTCTGAGCTAGGTACTACTATTGGTACCTACATTCAACAGATGAAGACATTGAACGTGAGATAATACATGTAATTTACCCAAGGTTAGAGGACAACTAGGGGAGGGGGAGATGGAGACCAAGATTACAAATCATGAATTTTGATTCTTAAACATGTGCTCTTAATTACCACCAAGCCTGAAACCTAAAAGG
This sequence comes from Myotis nattereri, assembly GCF_964212035.1. NCBI lineage: Eukaryota > Metazoa > Chordata > Mammalia > Chiroptera > Vespertilionidae > Myotis > Myotis nattereri. Next base: position 35,900,377 of record NC_138076.1, on the reverse strand, counting down.
TGCTCAATAGATGCTTACAGTTGGAAGCAGTCAAGATTAATGAATAAGAACATGAGGCCCTGGAGGCAAAATGGCTGGGTTTTCATGCCGATTATTCACTTTGTGACTTTGGAGAAGTCCCTTAACCTTTCTTGGCTTAGTTTGTTCATGTGAAAAAGCAGTATGAGGAAGAACATGAAATTAATAGGGCTGCTATAGAATTAAATAAGTTAATATATCAAGAACCACTTAGTACTTGCCTTCATGATTGTCTGATACATATCCATGTACTAGTATGTGTTACTAAAATGTTTACTGTTATTCTTAGTGTTTTTCCTTTTCATTTACATATTTATTCATTCATACTTCTCGTGAATGATGACTAGATAAAATAAATCTAATAACACAGTGTACACATTAAATCATTGTTTGAAATCATCTTCACTGTCATTGGCCAAATATTCATGACACAGTTTTCTGGGCACATTTCAGGATTCTAGTTTCTGGTCGCATTGAGTGGACTCTTGACTAATTCTGGCCAGTGAGCTGTGGTTAAAAAATTGGCCTGTAGCATTTAATTGTGATTGAAATAACTTTTCTGTGGCCTGCTAACCACTTGATTAATTTGCTGAGATTCTGAGTGACTACAATAGATACAGCCTCCTGCTGACTTAAAAGAAAAATACAGCATTAGTGATAACCAATTTTTTTAAAATAATAAACAAAATTGCTAAGTTGTTTCACCATCCTAACCAATCCCTCTCTTGACTGAATCATAGGCTACCCTGAAAGATATATTTAGCAAAACAAGGAAAAAATAACCACACCATAAGAAAGCAACACTGATAAAAGTGTTTCCATATAGATGAGAGTAGCTACAATCTGCACATTATGCTTACAAGACCACATTCATTTACATTGCAATTGCCCATTTGAAAAACAGAAATGCATAGTTGGAAGAGTTTGGGGACAAATATGAAAACTAAGCTGACACACAGCTTTCATTGAATTTCTAGGATTATAAACAGTTCTTTATAATGCAAGAATTCATAACTTTGAAAACATACCTGAACCTTGACAATCAGCTCTATGCCTCTCAGAGTCAGCCGGAATCTTGTGTTGTGGTTGATTTTTTTTTATTCTCTACTTTATATCAGCATGAAGTCACTGACACTAGGAAATCAAGATGCAAGTTCCAAACCAGTCTCACTGTTTTGAAATTCACAAATGCAAAATTATGTAAATACAAAAGTATGCATTACATTTTCAGCCATAGCATATTGTTGCCTTTAGAATATTGTTGCAAATCCAGAATGTTAACATATTTAACATCCCTTTTACTAAACACACACACACACGCACACACACACACGTGTGTGTGAATTTTGGTTCATATTTTTTAACCAAATTAATATTGAAAAATGTTTTTGACCCATTAATTAATCACAATTTTTAAATATATTTTTTAGAAAGAGAGAGAGAGAAACATCAGTGGTTATTCAACTTATTTATACATTCATTGGTTCATTTTTTTGTTGTTGTTCCCTGACCAGGGATTGAACCTGCAACCTTGGCATATTTGGACAATACTCTAACCAACTGAGCTAGTTAGCTGGGGCCTAATTAATCACATCTTATTACTAATATATTTGTTGATACCTGGCTTAAGAATGAATAAATATTTATTTTTATAAATAATTTTGTTATTCTTTAGTAATTTCAAAATTATGTTCTATTAGAGGGATCTGGGTGCTATAATACATCAGCCTAATGATATTTTTAACTAGAGGCCTGGTGCACAGATTTGTGCACGGCTGGGGTCCCTCAACCTGGTCTGCACCCTCTCGCAATCTGGGACCCCTCGGCGGGGGTGAGGGGAGGGCAGGGGGATGTTGGCTGAAACCCTGCAGTCCAACATCCCCCCCAGGGATGTAGCAGTGTTGAAGCGGCAGGTAGCTGGGAAGGAGCCCCAGGAGGGGCCAGCACAGCTCAGCTGCTGCTCATCCCAGCCCCACTGTGCCTACCACAACAGCTGCCTCTTGTAGTGCTGCCTGTGAAGGCAGGAGAGGCTCCTGCAGCAGCTGCGCTCACCAGCCATGAGCCCTGCTTCTGGCTGAGCGGTGCTCCTGCTGTGGGAGAGCACTGACCACCAGGGGGCAGCTCCTGAATTGAGCACCTGCCCCCTGGTGGTCAGTACACATCATAGTGACCAGTCCTTATGGTCATTCAGTCGTAACAGTTGCTTAGGCACATATCCTATCTAATAAAAGAGAAACATGCAAATTGACCATAACCCTGACACCCTTCCCATTGGCTAATCAGCAGGATATGCAAATTAACTGACAAACAAGATGGCAGCCGGCAGCCATGCAGCTGGAAGCAAACAGGAGGCTTTCTTGCTCCAGTGATGGAGGAAGCCAAGGTTCCCTGCCTGCCGCTGCTGGCCTCTGAGCTGTACTCTAAGCAACTATGTTGCAATTATAGAAGCTAAACAAGCTCCAGAGACCTGCTTTCAGCCAGCTTTGGCCTCAGAGCTTAGAGCTGCTGTGATGGAAACAGAGTTTCAATTATAGAAGCCAAAGAGACCCAGAACCTGCTTTCAGCCCTCAGAGCTGGAGCCGGCTCTCAGCTCCAGTGACAGTTATAGAAGGTAAATAAATCCCAGAATAAAGAAAAAAAGAAAAAAAGGAGAGGCTGGGAGCTTAGGTTGCCCTCCAGCCTAAAAGCGGCTCTCAGGCCCTCACCCAAACTGGCCAGACACCTCAGTGGGGACCCCCACCCTGATCCGGGACACTTTCAGGGCAAACCAGCCGGCCCCCACCCGTGCATCAGGACTCTATCCTATACTACAGGTAGGGCGGGACAGCGTGAGCTGCCATCCCGGCCCCATGTGCAGCCCTGGGCAGCAGGGCATAAGCCCCGTCCCCAGCCGGGACCCCTGCCTGCCCCCTGAGCCCCCACCCGGGACTCCCATGCCACCTAAGACCCGCACTGCTAAGCCCCGCCCCCAGCCGGGACCCTATGACTATTGGAAAGCAGTAAAGTGCGGCTGGGCCCTGGGTTGCTGTGGTGATCTGGTCATCCATAGTAGAAAAGTGTGGCCTGTAGGCAGCCCCCAGCTGTGCCTGATCTGGGAGCAGGAAAGCAAGTTCGGCCTGAGGGCAGCCCCCAGCTGGGCCTGATCCGGGAGCAGGAAAGTAAGCCTGGCTGGCAGGCAGCCCCCAGCTGCACCTTCTCCCCGGTCACCATGAGGATCCGGGAGCAAGAAAGCAAGCCTGGCCTGCGGGAAGCCCCAAACTTTGCCTGCTCCCCAGTTGCCATGGTGATCTGGGAGCAGGAAAGCAAGCCTGGCCTGAGGGAAGCCCCCAGCTGGGCCTGATCCGGGAGCAGGAAAGCCCGGCCTGCGGACAACACTCAGCTGGGCCTGCTCCCCGGTCGCCATTGGGATCCGGGAGCAGGAGAGCAAGCCCGGCCTGCGGGCAGCTTCAAGCTGGGCCTGCTCCCTTGTTGCCATGGTGATCCGGGAGCAGGAAAGCCCGGCTTGCAAGCAGCACCCCCATCCTGGCCATAGCTCAAGGAAGAGTACAACATGCAGTGGAGGCCAGGAGCCTGAGAGATCAACACAGAGGGGCTTCTGCTCCAAGCCTCCATGGTGTGGCTGGGGGCAGGCCCCCAGCAGACACACACACACACACACACACACACACAGAGTGCCTTCTCTGAGCCTCCAATGTGGCTGGGGGCAGACCCCCAGTGGGAACACACACACACATAAACACACAGGGAAACTGCTTCGAGCCTACGTGGCGCGGCTGGGGGCAGGCCCTAGCAGACAGACACACACTCACACACACACACACACACACACACACACACACACACACGGGACACCTGATCCAAGCCTCTGCTGCCAGACTGTGGCCATCGGTAGGACATCCACTGAGGGCTCCCGGACTGTGAGAGGGGCAGGCTGGGCTGAGGGAACCCCATCCCCAGTGCACGAATTTCGTGCACCGGGCCTCTAGTATGTGTATGTATATATATTGTGAAATGCTAGCCTCTGTTAATGAGACTATGGCTTCAGCTGTAAAAAAAATTATATACTAACACGTATGTGAGTCCTATCAGGTCAGCTACATGAAACAGAATAAAAAATACTTTACCATAGGCATACAAAAGCCATATTAAAACATATACCAGAAGGGGATTAGAGATCTGCAAATGAGTAATTCAAATATCTCTAATGTGGAATATAAATCTAATTTTTTTTGTACCTTATATGAGCCTTGTATTTTTTGTTTGCTTTTTGTTGTTGTTATATTTTGTTGTTTTCTCATTTCAACTGAAATTTTTCTATGTATAATCTTCCAAAACCTCTACCTGAGTGATTCTTGAATTCCCTTGGTCAATAAAAGGTAATGAAAGGTGAACATGGTGGATGGTGCTCATGGGTAAGCTGGGCAGGCTAAATAGCCATCTCAGAAGGTGCTTAATGGAAATTGAGTTTATTTAAGGGAAGGGGATAGGGATGGAATATCCAAAGGGAAGGGCTACACAGCACCAAGTCAAGGGAACATTGAGCTGGGATTTCACCCTTATATGCAGTCACTGGAGGGAGGCTTTTGTGGGCAGTGGGTTTGGGGGCTGAGGTGATGGGCTTGGGATGCGGATGGGTTGCAGGTGTGCCATTAGGTGCCTTCAAGACAGTTTCCATTCCTTGTATGGTCTGACTCCTTGTTTCCAGCAACTTTGTCCTTGTCTTGTGTTCTCCAGTGGTGGGAGATCAAATTGCCATTAAGGATTGTGTTGCTCTATAGGCCTAACAGGTAATAGCACCATACTTCAGGTAAAACAAAACAATAAAAACAAAAAAAAAAATCTTATTTCCAGATTAATTAATTAAATGGCCACAAGTTTATTAAAACATTTTGAGTCTTTGGCTTCCTTCTCAATTAAATAAGGGTTTGGATAAGATAATTGCAAAGGACACATTAAGCTCTGATGTCATAAAACTTTATTCCAGGTTCTCTAATTTGGTATATAAATGTCTCTACTCTGAACAATGGTGGATTTCCTTCATGATCAGTCTTCTCTTTCACCAGGTGTGCATTCAATTTGATGTCCTCTTAAAACGTGACTTACTGGTTTGTATGTCTTCTTGGGATGTGTCTGTTCTTCAGCCCCCCCCCCCCTCCGCTTTTTTATTGGATTGTTTGTTTGGTGTTGAGTTGTATGAGTTCTTTATATTTTTTGGATATTAACCCCTTGTCAGAGCTGATGTGGTACATATATACAATGGGATACTATTCAGCCATAAAAAAAAAGATAAAATACTGCCATTTGCAAAAATTATGCATGGATCTTGAGAATAGCATGCTAAGCAAAATAAGTCAGACAGAAGAGGTTAAAAACCACATGCTTTCACTCATATGTGGGATATAAAACTGAAAGCAACAAATAAACAAACAAGAAAACAAACAAAACAAAAACTCAGACCCAGACAATAGCATTTTAGTTACCAGAGGGAAGAGGAATGGAAGATAACAAAGGACAAAGGGGGTCAAATATATGGTGATGAAGTATTTGACTTTGGTTGGTGGGCACACAATGCAAAATACAGGTGAGGTATCATCAAATTATACAATTGAAACCTATACAATCTTATTAACCAATGTCACCTCAATAAATTTAATTTAAAAAGTGATTTGCTAAAGGTATTTGCCAAGTTTAACTGAGGAAGATGATCTACTGAGTAACACTCTTCGGGTTACCTGATCATAAACCCTGAGATCCTGTGGCCCATACAAATCATCACATCCCACCACAGATTTAGAAGGGGATGAGCAGGATCTGAGCAATGCAAAACAAGTTTGAGGCGTGACTATAATTGTTTACTTAGTCATATACTTGCTAAGGAGAAGGAATCAGAGGTTGATATAAGAAACATGGAGTAAATCCTTTATTTAATTTGTTGTACATATTCCTAGTTAATTTTACTTATGTCGTAGGATGTATATCATTCTTATAGTTCCATTTAATTATTCTCAATTAATCATCGTATTGTTCTTTCTAGTTGTACATGTATTATGTCCAATACTTGCTATCTGGTTCTTGCCATCTCCAGAATTTAGTCCTTCATTAACTCTTGTTCAAACTATAAAAGGTTGTTTCAATTGTTCTTCTTCCTTTCTAGCTATCCTCCATGTTGTTGATATTCACTATGCCTAAAAGCAATACACACTATGTTCTTTTCCAGATTAAAACATTATTTTTTTCAGATGAGATAGCTTCTGCATGTCTTTCATCACCACTTTTTACTAATCTCTCCCCACACCTACAGGTATGACATCCTGAATTATGTGAATCTCTTTCTCTCTTCCATCAACATACTTGGTTGATAACTTGTCTAGATCTTTGGCTAAGCTGGTCCCTCTGCCTAGAGTGCCCTCCCTCCTATGTGCACAGCTATCATTTAAGACTACGCTATGAATGTCATCTTATTTGCTAAGACTTTTTGTTCTGTTTATCAGACTTTTTTAAAAAATTATTTTTGAAAGCCAATTTTATAACAACACATATGTCTATCATAGCACTTTTATTTGTAAAACACATACTAGAGGCCCGGTGCACAAATTCATGCATGGGTGGGTTCCCTAGGCCTAGCCAACGATCAGTGGAGGAATGGGGCATAGGAGGTTGGCCACCAGCCCCAAGGAGGGAGCTAGCCCTCAGCCCCCATGGGAAAGGGGCCACATCTGCCAACACCCACCCCCAGTTCCCCATCTCAGTCCAGGGCCCGAAGGCCCCAGCGGGGTCAGGAGAGGAGGCAATGGTCACCGGGCCGGGCACTGAAGAAATGGACACCTTATGCCAGCACCCCACTACTGCGCGATTCTCCGTCTCCCCCTCCCTCCTCCTTCCCTTGCTGCTGTGCTGCCACCACTGTGGGCAGGCAGTGGGCCGATAGGAGCCTTCTCCCTGGGGGTAGGAACAGGGGGATGGACCGTAGGTGGTTGGCTGACCCTGGGAGGTTGGCTGTGGGAGTGCACTGACCACCAGGGGGCAGCTCCTGCATTAAGCGTCTACCCCCTGGTGGTCAGTGTGTGTCATAGCAAGTGGTCTACTGGTTGTTCCAGTCATTCTGGTCATTTGGTTGTAATGGTTGCTTAGGCTTATATATATATATATATATATATAGATTGCCTATGCTGTACTTTATATCCCCTTAATTATTCTGTAACTACTAATTTTTACTTCTATATGCCTTCATATTTTAAATCCATCTCAATGCTTTTGTAGTCCTAAAGCCCAGCAATACACTTGCCACATATTAGGGTCTCAAATTTGTTGAATTAGCTTAACAGATACACTACTTTCTGAAAACCATAAATTAAACAGTTAATTCAGATTGGAATAAATGGGGATATATATCAAATTCTCTTGTCCAGATTAAGTGCATTTGAAAAGTGTCATCACACTGAGTAGTTTCTGACCACACTTTTTTTCTGAGTGTGCTCCTTGTTATATTTACTATAGACAAGTTGATGCACTGACCTGCCTTTAAAAAGGATATATATTGCAGAAAAGATAAAAACATGTGCAGGTGGCAATGAAGAAAGCCTGAGATCTGCAATGAGAAATTATATTAAAATCTTGGCTTGGTGAATACTATTTTTGTGTCCAAGGGTAACTCATAACTTCCCTAAGTTTTAGTCTCTTTATACAAGTTCTAATAATATCCTAATGATAATAATGTTGCAAAAATTTAAAAACATAAGGTTAAAAGGAAGTTTACCAATTCTTAATTACTAAAAATAGTAAATACAACTTTTGTCAATAATTATAACAAGTTATAAAATAGTGTATGCCCTAAATAAGACAGAAATCAAAAGAGAGAAAAAAGATGAAATGACAGTATGCAATCATTTTTTCTTATCATTTAGCACTTATTTCATCTATTTTGTTTATTCACATTTCATTCCTTCTATTAATTACACAAAGGCTAGCCTTTCCTGGGAATATACTTGTACATATCTTTATAGTAATTTATCAATCCATGTAAGAAATTGTCTAAATGAATAAGTGAAGGGATCAATAAGATTATAAATTATATTTTAAAAAGCTAGTCACAGATTTATTTTACATATGAGATATATCATTCACAGCCTTTGACATTTAATAAATATTCAATAATTATTTCTTGAGGTAAATTATCTCAAATTTCTCCAAGGATTAAAAAAGGCCCATGATTGTGTCCCTGTATATTAATTAATTTACAGTACCAACCTACATTTTATGGTAGAGTATATCTTCTCAAAGTCTGTAGTGATGTTTTTTATAATCCTTTGAGTTCATATTTCTAATAAGACTTTTGTCATGATGCAAAGGGATTAGTTATTATTATTGCACATCCAAATAAAAAAGCCAGTATTCTTTTTCTGCTATTTCACATACAGAAAAAACATTCAGTATTTTGAGTGGATTAAGGATTAAATAAACACACATTTCCTAAAAAAAACACTTACTTGGAATTTTTGAAATTCAAATCTGTGAAATCTAATAAGCTCATTTTCCTTACATAAGAAATTGAATTAATAGATTACAAGCAAATATGAAATACTCAAGAAACCTACGACCTTGTTGTATATTTATATTCCTAAAAAAGCAAATTTTTATGGTCAAATTCAATCATAACCAACTGCATTTAAAATTTCTGAGAGGTAATAGTATTTTATCACAATAGTAAATTAGATGCTTAAAATTGGATTTGTGGCCCTGACTTCGCCACCTACAACCTTCCTGTGTGTGTGTCCTTTCATTAGTGAAATGGTACCTGAAGACACACTGCTTACCATGGCACTCATAGGAGTACCTTAATATTCAGAACGTGCTTTTAGATCTTTATGTAAAACTAGAAGCCCAATGCACAAAGATTCATGCAAGAATAGGCCATCCTTCTCCTGGCTGCTGGCACACGGCGGGCTCACTCTGGCAGCCTGTGCAGCAGAGGTGGGAGGACTGGAGAGGTTGGGTGCACTAGTGCATTTCACTTTCCCATTGTGAAAGTGGGATGCAACTGGCCCCCTTCCTCATCCTCTTCCTCCTCTGCCCTCTGCCTCCTGTCCTCCCACCCGCCCTCCACACCCATCACCCCTCCCCTCTTGATTTGGCCAGATAGGGAGGAGGGAGATCTGATAATTTGGGTTTCTGTGTAGGTGGCCTCTTTCATCTATTCAAAACAAAGCTGAGCCATCTGCCTCTGCTGCCATGGCCACCACCATCGCCCCTTGACTGGCCTCGGGCTCCCAGGGCGCACTAACTGTGCACCGAGTGAGCTCTCCTGTGCATCCGAGCCCGCAGGGCTGCTCCATCGCTAGGGTTTTGTTTACCAGAGCAGCAGGGCAGGGGTGGGGTAGAGGGAGACACCAGACACCGGGAACTACGACCTCAGGCACCAGAGGGTTGACTCTGAGGCTGGGGGCTGGGCCACAGCGAGGATGCAAAGAAGGTTGACAGGTGTGGAGTGGGACAGGGAGGTCCTGAGGAGGCATGCTGCCCAGAGGCCCGTTGTGGCTGGGGGGCGGGGCTGCCACCAACTTTGTCAGGTTAATTTGCATACTCACTCCTGATTGGCTGTGGGGCATCATGAAGTGATGGTCAATTTACAATTTTTTCTTTTATAGATAAGCTGTTTTAAGTTGCAAAAATGTCATTACGATTGTAAAATATTGTATTCGGTCCTGCAAACACTGTATCTTAGCTTTGTATACATTTTTTCTTGTGAAGGTTTATTTGATTTACTACATTTCAATAATTTCTTAGTGAAAAGTTCCATTTGTCTATTTGTTAGTCCACTAGATGTGTAAACTTAGTTTTAGTTTGGAGAGGGTCTCAGCTCTGGCACTGTTGACATTTAGGGCTAGGTGATTCTTTTTTATGGGGGGAAGTCTTGTGCATTGTGTGATGTTTACTAGCATCCTTGGCATGGATTCTCCAGATGCCAGCAATTACCAAAACAAACTTATGGTTGCCAGAGAGCAGGTAGGGCACAGGAGAGAAATGGACAAAAAATATAAAGGGGATTAAGAAGTACAAGCTTCCAGTTATGAAATTGGCAAGTTATAAGATATAATGTACAGCCCAATGAATATAGTCATAACTTTGTAAGGTAATAGAAGGTTACTAAACTTATTGTGGTCACTTTGTAAGGTACATAAATGTGGAATCATTATGTTGTGTGCCTGAAACTAATGTAATACATGGACTTTACCTGAGACATTTGAGAGCAACTACTTCAGTTTTATTTACATATTCAGTGTTCACAGAAATATTTATTGCAAATCTCTAATTTATAATTACAATAATGAAATAATATCTCTTTTTTTAAATAAAAATCAACAACTAATAAATATTTTATAAAAATACATTTTTTGTTTATATTCTCAAATATATAATTTTTTAAATGGTTCACCATATTTAAAATAGATTCTGACCAAAAACAAAGTCACCTTTTCCTTTCAAATAATTTTTTCAGAAGAGCATATTTTTGGTCTTAGGTAAAAAAAAATGTATCATATTAATTATGACATCAAATTTGAAAGTCATGTATTTAAATATTATAGAACAATATAATTTTTAAAGTTTTATTTGTAATAAATAGTTTATGATTTTATAATAAATATCAATCAGAAAAACCATTACACTAGCAGTCAAAACATAGAGTTCAATCATGTATCCCGAACACACCCACACACATCCGCACATTCATTATATCATTCACCAGCAATTCAACTCTACGAAGCAGAAACTATAATTGTCCCTGGAAACCACTGCCATATTATCACTTTACCATTCTCCTATAGCCAAATACTTTCTCAGTAAGGTAGATCTATCAATTCTAATAATCATATAGTTGCATATTTTGACCATTCTTTTATTGTTTGAGAATGATTCATTACAGGAAGTAGCTGTAACTATAAACAAAATTATTTTTTTTTTACTTTTTTATTGAATTTATTGGGTGATATTGGTCAATAAAATTATATAGGTTTTAGGTGTACAATTATACATTACCTGTGTATTTATTGTGTGTTCACGTCTCCTTCCATCACCATTTATCCCCCCGATATTCTCTTCTACTTCCTCCCCACTGCACTTTCTCTCTGGTAATCACCATACTACTGCTGTCTGGGTCTATGAGGGGTTTTGTTTTGTGTGTGTGTGTGTGTGTGTTATTTTTTTGTGTGTGTGCTTGATCCCTTCACCTTTTCACCCAATACCCAATTCCCCTTCCCTCTGATAGCTGTCAGTCTGTTCTCTCTGAGTCTGTTTGTATTTTGTTTGCTAGTTTATTTTGTTCATTAGACTTCACATATAAGTGAAATCATATGATACTTATCTTTCTCTGACTGGCTTATTTCACTTAGCAAATACTCTCCACGTCCATTCATTCTGCAAAAGAAAGTAACATTTCCTTCTTTTCTATAACCTAGTAATATTCCATTGTGTAAATGTACCACAGTTGTTTTTTGTTGTTTGTTTTGTTTTGTTTTAGCCAGTTATCTACTGATGGATACTTGGGCTGCTTCCAAATCTTGACTATTGTAAATAATGCTGCAATAAATATAGGAGTGCATATATTCTTTCCAATTAGTGTTTTGGGTTTCTTTGGCTATATTCCCAGAAGTAGAAGCACTGGGTTATAGGCAGTTCCATATTTAATTTTTTTTAGGCAACTGCATACTGCTTTCCACAGTGGCTGCCTGCATTCCCGCCAAAAAAGTGTTCACTTTTCTCCGCATCCTTGCCAACACTTCTTTTAAAATTATTGCTGATAGCCACTGTGGTTTTAATTTATATTTTCTGATTATTTTTATTACTAAATCCTGTAGGCTTTTTGTTGTTTCAAACTCCACAAACTTATTTTGCCACTGCATTGCTATTCCTGGAGTTTCCTTCCCCTTAATCTTAAGTCTCTTTCTTCTACCTATGAAAATCCCACAAATCCTTTAGACTGGGTAATATCTGACATTAACCTTAAGAATATTCTACTGCTTGTCTTGTTTTAGTCCTCATTTACCTTCTCTGCCAGCCCAGGGAGTTAATTGCACCTAATGAGGACTCAATTATATTTTATTGTTTTGTTCCTATAGTACATTTTCACCTAGATTTTAAGTGCATTGAGGGTAGACAACTGTCTTGACTATTATAACCCAGAAATACTCAGCACAGTGTGGGACCCATAAGAATTCCCTCCTGGTACATTCATTCTAATTTGGGAGGAAATGGAAACTACTCAGAAAATCTTGTGTATTGTGTGGTGCAACTCTGGGTGGATTTGCTGCGGTAAGTTTGAGCAGGACTGATTGCAAGAGTAGAAAGAAAGGAATAAAGGAAAAGAAGGCATGAAATTACTAAGGAAGGGGCCCACCAGCAGAAGATTTCAGAAATACCTGATCAAGTTCATATCCTGAAAGTTAAAGAATCATCTAACAGCTCAGAGTTGCACACTTTATCTATTTTATAGTAGATTTCTTCCTTATTGTATGTGTTGCTGTGGCTGAAATGTAGCTAATATGCACGGATATGGTTAGTGACAAAATGTCCTCAGAATGTTACCAATGTTTGGACCCCAGTTTAGCAACCTCAATACTTGAGTTCTGGCTAAAAAAGAATTCAGAGTTAAGACTCAAATATAAGCAAAAGTTTATTTATAAAGTCACAGAGGTAGAAAAAGTGTAATGTGGAAGAAGTGAGCCATCTGGGCTGTAGGAGCTCAGGAAACAAGTTACAGAGGCAGAAGAAGGGCCCTTGGAGCTAGGGAAAAAGCAGAGCATAGAAAATGAGCCTGGGGGAGGGAGAAAAGGAAAGACATAATCATGCTCCCTAGAGAAGAGCTTGCATTGACTCCTGCATCCTGGGAGTTTTATTGCCCTCTAAGGGTAGGGATCTTAGGGGAGGTCTCAGGGGGGATCTCAACAGAATATTCATCAGTTTTTAGGCTGTGTCCTTTTCAGGGTCATTGTCTCCACTGCTTGGGCCACACCAGAGCAAGAGGCCATGCATTATTGCAGCTGTTCCAGGTGTCAGCTAGGGAGTTGCCACACCTGTCCTTACTGCTTTTATGGGCCTGGAGCTGAAACAAAACTGAAGCCTAGAAGTTAACTGTAGTTTGGCCAAAACTCTTATCTCTGTGATCAACAGTCTGGAGGCTTTGTTCCTAAGATATGAGGTTCAGAATCTCTTTTTCTTGAGGGCTTAATCCTTAAGTGAGTGGTCATTCAAGGGCTTGTCTGGGAGTCATATGAGGTTATTCTCTGGCTCCTTGTTCCTCCTCTAAGGGGATCTACCACATGACCAATTACATGCTAGAGGAGGAGAGGTCAGGGGAGGGTCTGAACCTCATGATTAGGGATACAAAGGTTGGAGGATCTAAACCACATGATCAGCGATATGTTAGGGAAGAAAATGTCACCCTGGGGACAAGGTCCTTCTTTTACCAGTTTTACCTGATGCTAGGTACCCAGGGCTAGGTATCCAGGGCTTTCCACATAAACATACCTGGCTTATGTTTCCTACTCTGCTCATGCCTGCTTAACTGCCTACTACAGTACCTCCTTGTAGACAGCTTATACTCTCCTCTTTTTCTGCTAGGGTGCTGCCCATATCATACCAGCTATTAACTATTTTATTAAATATTTCAAATATTGCCCTTGCATAAAGCTGACACCCTATCAGCTCCGCCTCTTTTCTAATATATATCATCACTCATAAATAATCAACAAAAGAAAATGTACTTGTATTCATACATAGAAAAAAGTGTCAAAATATTCTCCCTCAGATATGTTATTCACATAAACTACATGCTGATTCATAATGTACACATCTTAGGGCAAATTGATTTTGTTCACTTTTAGAATAAAATACCTTTTTCTACACATCTGGAGAGTAACTGCTCTTTGTTGTATAGCAATGATATTTTGCCACTTCCAACAGTATCATTTAATAGAGGAATTTTTACGAGTAGCTCTTTCTGATTTCTCCCTGAGCATAATATTTCTGTTAACTTAGTGGCTGACTTTACAAGATTCTAGGTAATAGGGTGTCTTGTACTTGCTCTTGATAAGAAAAGTGTTAATTTAAATGATGCCTGAATAATTCTGTTTTCTCTTTCCTATACTTAATGAAAAACAACCAACTTGGTTTTGTAAATAATGTGCTAAATTTGTGATAAAAGAATATGCAAGCAATTGGTTTAGTGCAAAGGGCAGTGCATTTTAATAATGAGATCAATGTATCAATGATATCAGACATAATTTGCTAAAATTAATAACAGACCACATGTTAGAGACTAGGTCAAATGAATCAGGAGTCCAAGAAAATCTGTTTTTTCTCATATTTATGGTGCTTTTGTGCATAATCTTTTTTGTTTTGTTGCTTATGAGGAGCCATTATATTTCTATATCACTGTCAGTGGACATAAAGATTCACATTTTATTTTGTTCTGGAAGGAATTTATCATTTTTATGTTTATGATGTTTTACAGGGTTTTGGTACTTGTGATACAGTTTTTGTCATTGCTTTTATGCATCATGTATCCATTTTCAGACACTCATCCAATTCTTATGAGTAAAATATATAGTTCAACATAATAGTAAAAAAGATATTAAAGTTAACAAACAATAGTACACAAATCACACAGTAATGTATGTCTTAAGGCAAATTACATATTGTTCAAACAGAATATTATCTACAACAAATCAATAAAGCAGAACTTGCAGTACATGGTCTACCTTCAGGTGATGGTTATTAAGGATATAACCAAAATAACACACACACAACTATGTTTTACAGCCTTTCAATGTTAAATAACAAAAGTACCATCACGCTTTACATATTTTGAGAGACATTACTGTGGAATAAAAGATAACAGAAACATGAAAACTCATCAATATTTTATCCAATGCAGGGAAAGCAATTGAGCAAGGAGAGAGATAAGTGTTTTTATTTGTTTGGTGTGTGCGTATTTGCTTTTTATAGGAAGAATTAAAAATAATGAGTTGAGAAAAAGTGACATATTATTTGAAAGATGGTCAAAAAACTTATCTTATTCCTGTACACTGTTTCATTCACTAAGTGGCTTTGCTGTTCCTCTTCATTAATAAGTAGAGTCTGGTCCTGGCTGAATGCTCAATTGGTTACAGCGCCATCCTGATGCACCAAAGCTATGAGTGTGATCTCCAGTTAAGGCACACACAAGAATAGACCAATGAATGCATATAAGTAAAACAACAAACTGATATTTCTCTCTCTCTCCCTTATTCTTTCCTTTCTGTCTTTGAAAATCAATAAAAAAATGTAGAGTCCATTTTCCCCACCCTTGTTCTGGGCTGGCACTGTGACTTGCTTTGACCAATGCAGTATAATGGATATAAATGCTGTGTGAGCTCAGAGCTCAGGCTTCAAAATTCTCTGTAGCTTCAGTGTTGTGCTCGTTCAGCACAATGCCACTCACTGAATAAAAGCAGCCTAGCCTGTGGGGGAATAAATGAAATGGAACTGTGACAAGCCATCCCAGTGCAGGCCCCGTAAAACAGCCAGCCCCTTGGTGAGCCAAAGATAACTGCAGAAAAGACCTGAACAGAAACGGCCCATCCATATTCCAATGCAAATTGCTGAACCTTGAGATAGCATATACAATGAAACAGATAGATTTAAAAATAAATAAATAGAAGAAACCAACTACTTTTGTACTAAATTTTCTAAGGATAAAGTAGGATGAGAAAGAAACTCAGATGCAAAACAAACACAAATCTTTATTATTATTATTATTAATATATTTTATTGATTTTTTTACAGAGAGGAAGGGAGAGGGATAGAAAGCTAGAAACATCGATGAGAGAGAAACATCAGTCAACTGCCTCCTGCACACACCTCCTGGGGATTTGCCTGAAACCAAGGTACGTGCCCTTGACCAGAATCAAACCTGGGACTTTTCAGTCCACAGGCCGATGATCTATCCAATAAGCCAAACCGGTTAGGGCTATTATTATTATTATTATTATTAATGAGGAAAACCATCTATTAAAGTAAAACAAGCACAAAGAGGCAGGAGCTGAGAATGGAAAAAAATTTTGAAATTTTTTCTACCATAGTGCCCCAAACTGGTCTGAAACAATAAATATCCTTGGCTCTGGATTAAGGGGAAGCCAGCAACAAGTGCCTGACTGAATTTCAGAATTGCTGTGGACCACGGGTGGCTATGTGCCTGCTATTTATCTCTTTTTGGACAGGAGAGCCTATTGTGATTATTATTTTTCTGTGTCAACATTTTATGTTGGATATGTAGTTTTTAGTCATATGTCTCTGGATAAAAAGAGGTCACAGTCAAGAAAGTGCTTGAAGAAAAGCATTCTAGGTGCTTCATCCACACCTAAATCTGATTTAGATAATGGGGTGATATATAATTTTTAATGTATTTTTATTTATTTCATAGAGGAAGGGAGAGGGAAAAAGAGGTAGAAACATCAAAGATGAGAGAGAATCATTGATGGGCTGCCTCCTGCACACCCCCTACTGGGTATTGGGCCCACAACTCAGGCATGTGCCGACTAGGAATCAAATGATGACCTCCTGGTTCATAGGTCAATGCTCAACCACTGAGCCACGCCGGCATGGCAACAGTGTGATATTTGGGAGATAGTTGTGGAGCATACGTTATATCTAGAAAGAATATGAATTATTGTGGAAAAGGGGTGGCATTTGGGTATATTTGCAAAGATGCCTCGTTGTAATTTTATCAATATGCCTCTGCTATAATTTTAGTTAATCACAATTATATTTTATTCAATCACTTTTCTCAATGTTAATACATGTCCTAAGTATGATCTCCTGTAGCCAAACATATATGATATTTTTAAATGCCTTACTTTTCTGTGAGAGCACATAGACATACTCCACTGGCATTATTCAAGTAGATACTGGATTAAATAGAATATACTAGACTCCAGAAAACTGATGTTATTCAAACTTTGAGCTGCACAACTTTCCCTTACCATATTTCTTCCTGAATAAGATAGGAAGGCATTTCATTTCCCTTTCTTCTGAAATAGGTTTGAGAGTAAACTAAGATTTCCTTCACCAACCTCTGGGTTGCTTTTTTATTCATAGTAGGCAAAGAAATAGTTAGAAACACTATTGGTGAAAAATGATAACAATTATGTTCACTTTTCTGCATTGAGATTGGCAACATATATTCAGTTCTGACAGTCTGCATCTTTTGAATATGTGTGGAATTGCATACATCTACATTTTGTTCCAAAATTGTGAGCTGCATTATCTCACTCACTTTTACATTGGCTATGGGCACACCAAGGCTTCTTTTTCTGGATGGGACATTATTCCCTGGACAGCGTCCTGAATGTCAAGGTTGCCTGAATTAATTTCAGAGCAAAGCGAAAGACTTTATCCTGTGGAACTTTGTAGAGTGTATTTCTAATGATTTGACACTCTCTTGACCTCCAGAAACAAACAAACAAACAAAAAAATTCCATCATGATCATGATTCAATTAACAGGAGCAAAAGAATAATTATGATGATACACATGTGTAAATATTCAGCATATATATATATATATATATATATATATATATATATATATACTGTATTTTCTCCACATTCATTTTAGTCTTGTGATAATAGAGTATCATATATAAGAAAATTTGACTAATAATAGATATTGCACACTAAAAGCCTCTTTGCCAGGAATATAGCATATATTATTCATTTACTTCCCTACATAAATCTGTAAGGTAAATATTGCAGCCTATGGATAAGAATGCCAACTTTATAGTCTTTGAAAATAAATTGCCCAACTTTACCTAGTTATGCTTGAAGTTTGTTTGTTTAGCTCGCAAAACAAACAAATCACTTTCTGTTCTCTACTTACCAAGTTTAATTGCTGATTACTATGCTTGATTTTTTGGATATGTATTCCTTTGTTGTTACATATCTACAGAATGTGTCCCTACAGAACTGAAGTGCTCAGAATAAAGGCGAGGGTGGTGAGTAGATCCCCAAAGTCCAGCCCTTTCAGTGCCTACCCTACACTCCCCTTGACTGTGGGCGGGACCTGTGAAAACATTGAAGGTAGTCCCTTCTGTGATGCTGCTGCGCTTGTAAGTCCCTATCATAGCTCACTATAATGAGATTGTGCTGCTGCTTTGAAGAAGTGTGCCTGCTGTGAGGGGGTCACATGGCTAAGACCTGAGAGGGGTCTCTAGTAGCTGAGGGTAATGCCCTCCTGAGAACTCACTAGCCAAATGGGATGTCTGTTCTTCACTCACTAGGAGCTAACTTCTGCCAGCAGAATTTGGGAGTGAACCTTGAGCCAGAGATGAGACCCCGGCTCAAACTGACATCTTGGTTTTGGATTTTTACTCTGTTGAAACACAGAACAAAGGTACCAGCTAATCCCTGCTTATAATCCTCATTCACAGAAAGTAAAATGAAAATTTTGTTTGTTTTTAGCTGCTGGGAGTTTGTTACTCAGCAATAGAAAACTAGCACAGCAATTTCCTTTCCCTCCCTCCCTGCCTCTCTCTCTCTTTCATTCTGTCCATCCTCTTAAAAATACATATAATGTCCCACTAGCTGGTTTGGCTCAGTGGATAGAGGTTGGCCTATTGAAGGGTTCTGGATTCAATTCCAGCCAAGGGTACATGCCCAGGTTTCTGGCTCGATCCCCAGTAGGGGGCATGCAGGAGGCAGCCAATCAATGATTCTCTCTCATCATTGATGTTTCTAGCTCTCTTTTCTTCTCCCTTCCTCTCAGAGATCAATAAAAATATATTTTAAAAAATACATTAGTGTCTAGAAAAATGGCATGCGTGCTAGAATACTTTAGATGCTCAAATCTTTTTTACCATGTGTCACTAGGGTGGAAGTCTCTTTGACCAAATCAAAGGAATTTTTAATTTTCATATATTGATACTAATTTTTGGATTAAAATATCAAGCCCTACTTAAATCCCCAATTTGTCCTTACCTTTTTTTTTCATATTCATAAACGGAAGGGACTCTGGCTATAAGAGTGGGGACAGGAAGACAAATTGGATACATGAGCATCATGATGTCCATGAGAATGAGTTGTCACTGGTAATTTTTAGCAGCAGGAGGTGAAAAAAGTAGAGTAAATGAGGGGAAAAGATAGGAAAAACCTAACAAGTGGAAAATATTAAAGATGGATTTGAAAGTTTCAGGTTCCAGGATTAAGTTATTTTTATTTCCATTACCTTGAGGATGGAATGTTTTCTAAAGATATTGTTCCTATATCAGAAACCTCAAAGCAACATCTGCATCACAGAGATAAAATTATAGGGAAGAAATTCGCGTCTAGGGAGCACTGAACTATTTCGTTTGGGGCTGGTTGAGCTTGAAATAGATTTCAGAAAATGAGGTCCCATTCCTTACTTTGTAATTAGAAATAATTTATACACAGCTATTAAAAATACACAAAACCACATCTTTTAATTGCCTTCTACTTTACCCAATATCCATAAAATATTACAACTTAATTCTGCATTCCTGACTTACCCTTTAAAACCCTTCCAATATATATTATGAGCACAATGAGATAATTACTACAATACACCCTGGAGAATATTTTCTTCAACAATTTTATGTTTTGGATTCCCTGTGTTTTGCCATTGTGGCTCACACCTGCAGATGAAAACACAAGGAAATTGCTGCCTTGATATTACTTGTGAATGTTGTGAGCAGTTTAAATCAAAGTTTGACATTCTAAGCTGTTTAATTCTCTCAAGGGAAACAGTTTTCCCCGTTGAGAAGCTTCAAAAGTAAACCTCCACATCCCAAGTCTTTTTGAAACAAATCTAGAGCTTTTATAAGATTATTTTGGGATACCTTTGCACTTGTATGGAGATAATGAATACAATGTTTAAATAAAGGGCCTCAGGCCAGGATTATAGCCCAAAGCTCGTATTTGTTCTGTATTTAGAAAACATCAAAAAAGCAGGTTTACTGTCGGAATGCCTTCTTTAACCAATAGCTATACATTCCTAAGAAGGTATAATTGTGGGTTATACATGAACACTTTATCCAAATTAAAACATGATTATTATACAAATTTTCCCATTGTTGCTTATTGATCATTAATTCCCAGAGTTCATTCATAATGCTATATCATATTTGCATATTGTTTTTGATATTATTATAGTTATTTTACAAATTGGGAAACTAAAACGCAGCATAGGGAAATGACGGATCCATTATATAAAAGATGTAAATGATAAGTATAAAATTAAATTATCAGTTTGATCTCAGTTATAAACTCTACTGCTCAAGATTATATCTGTTAAGTCAAGAATAAGGGATGGAGTTATATTAGGTACTTTATCTTTTTCCAAGTATTGGGATAGTAATTAATAGAGAAAGAACTATATAAACATTTTATTCCAGGGATTTCAGGAACATAAGAATTAAAGAGGGTAGGTAAATTTGGAAATTTTCATATTGGAAATTAATAATAAAGAAATTTTTGAAATGCCTTTATTAAAAATTGTTTTGAGAGTTCACTGTAAGATATTCTTGCAATATATTAAACTGATTATTCAGTGCAAAAATAATAACGGGCACTCTTCTACTTTTTTATATTTATGAGCCTTTTTATCCTCACAATGATCATATAAATAGGTAATTATCATCTATATTGAAGAGTCAAAGAAACTGAGGAACTGAGAGCTTTAGTAATGTGCCTGAGATCACCCAGCCAGTAAAGGTGGCCAAGATTTCCACTTAGGCAACTTCACATGTGAGCTATTGACTTAATCCACCTGATTGCTCCTTAATAGAGTATGCCACAGGAAATTGACAATATGCAATCATGTTCACTTATAAAATAAAAATTTCCTATGTTTGAAATGATTATTATATTAATTGTTGCCATTATTTTCCAGTGTTAAATGAAAAGCTGCTGTTTACTTTCTCTCTGTATTATAGCCTTTAAAATGCAGTGCATTTATAATATACATATGTTATAATATATAATATATAATAAATATATAGTATATAGTATATAGTATATAGTATATAGTATATAGTATATAGTATATAGTATATAGTATATAGTATATAGTATATAGTATATAGCAGGGGTCCTCAAACTATGGCCTGAGGCCACATGCAAATACAAATATTGTATTTGTTCCCTTTTTTTTTTTTTACTTCAAAATAAGATATGTGCAGTGTGCATAGGAATTTGTTCATAGTTGTTTTTTAAACTATAGTCCAGCCTTCCAACGGTCTGAGGGACAGTGAACTGGACCCCTGTTTAAAAAGTTTGAAGACCCTGGTATATAGTATATAGTATATAGTATATATATATTATATATATATATATATATATATATATATATATATATATAATATATATATATAATAAGTATTATATATATTATATATTATATATATTATATATTATATATATTACTAGAGGCCCTGTGCACAAAAATTTGTGCACTCGGGGTGGGGTCCCTCAGCCCGCCCTGAGCCCTCTCACAGTCTGGGACCCCTCTGGAGATAACGACCTGCTGGCTTAGGCCTGCTCCCGGGTGGCAGAGCGCAGGCCCAAACCCTAGGTGCAGCCCTTGGTCGGGCTCAGAGCAGGGCTGATTGGGGAGTTGGGACGCCTCCCCCTGTCATGCACAGAGCAGGGCGGATCGGGAGGTTGCAATGCCACCCTCAGTCACACTCAGGGTAGGGCCGATTGGGGGGTTGGGGCACCGCCTCCAGTCACACTCAAGGCAGGGTCAATGGGGAGGTTGCGGCACCACCCCCTGTCATGCACAGAACAGGGCCGATCAGGGGATTGGGGCGCTGCCCCCTGTCACTCACAGAGCAGGGCCCATCAGGGGGGTTGGGGCTCAGTACCCTGTCACGCAAAGAGCAGGGGCAGTCAGGGGGTTGGGGAGCTCCCCCCTGTCATGCACAGAGCAGGGCCGATCAGGGGGTTGAGGAGCTCCTCCCTGTCACTCACAGAGTAGGGCTGATAGGGGAGTTGAGGCACCACCCCCTGTCACACACAGAGCAGGGAGGATCAGGGGGTTGGGGCGCCGCACCCTGTCACACTCTGGGCAAGGCCGATGGGGAGGTTATGGCTCTACCCTGTCACACACAGAGCAGGGCCCATGGGGGTGGCTTGGGGCATCACCCTCTATCACCCACAGAGCAGGGCTGATCAGGGGGTTGGGGCACCACACCCTGTCACACACAGAGCCGCAGGCGGTCAGGGGGTTTGGGCGCTGTCCTCTGTCATGCTGATCCCGGTGCTGGGAGGCTTTGCGACTCCGCTGATTCTGGTGCTGGGAGGCATATTACCCTTCTACTATATAAGATAGAGGCCTGATGCACGGGTGGGGGCCGGCTGGTTTGCCCTGAAGGGTGTCCTGGATTAGGGTGGGGGTCCCTCTTGGGTGCCTGGCCAGCCTGGATGAGGGGATGATGGCTGTTTGCAGCTGGTCACACCCCCTTCAGGGTGGGGGTCCCCAGTTGGGTGTCTGGCCAGTCTGGGTGAGGGTCTGAGGGCTGTTTTCAGGCTGGCAGGTGACTGAAGCTCCCAACTTCTCCTTTTTTTCTTTTTCTTTTTTTTTTATTCTGGGCCAGCTTTAGCTCTGGCTCCAGCTCTGAGGCCTCGGCTGCTAAAAGCAGGTATCTGGTTTGTTTAGGTTCTATAATCGAAACACTGTTTCAACTCCAGCTCTGAGATCCCAGCTGGCTGAAAGCAGGTTTCTGGGGTTTTGTTTAGCTTCTATATTTTAACAATGTTTCAAACTGCAAGCTCAGAGGCTGCAGCGGCAGGTGGGGAATGTTGGAGTCCTCTGTCACTGAAGCAAACAAGCCTCCTGTTCGCTTCAAGCTACCTGGCTGCTGGCCGCCATCTTGGCTGTCAGTTAATTTGCATATTTCCCTGATTAGCCAATGGGAAGGGTAGCGGAGTGACACCAATTTGCATGTTTCTCTTTTATTAGTGTAGATATATATTATATATTATATATTATATATTATATATTATATATTATATATATAATAATATTAGAGGAAGTGAGAGGGAGAGAGAGATAGAAACATCAATGATGAGAGAGAATTATTGATTGTCTGCCTCCTGCACATCTCCCACTTGGTATTGAGCCCATAATCCAGGCATGTGCCCTTGACCTGAAATTGAACTGTGACTTCCTGGTTCATAGTTCTATGCCCAACCACTGAGCCACTGTGATGGAGCAAATGTAGTGCATTTTTTATTTAATTTATCATTAGTTTAATTATAGTAAGCTAGATAGTAGTTCACAGAATTAGTCAATTCAAGCTATACGTCAGAATTATCACTTTTACATCATGTAGCATTTTCTGTTATTAGTATATACTCAGGCTCCTGTGAAGTCTCCTCCCCCTCATCTCACTTTTGTATATGCAAATAAAATAATGACCAAGGCTTCTGCAAATTTAAATATAAACATACTATAAATCCTTAGTGTTTCAGACAGAGAATTTAGCATTAGGGAGTCTCTGATTCCAAGTTTAGAGTATTTTTGTTTGTATTTAACTTCTATTCATGATATTATCTTAAGTGATTGCCAATATTTTTTAATAAAATTAGAAAATTTTTAAGGAATTCTCATAAAAATCTTTTTATAAAAACCAAAAAATTAGTCATTAGCCATTACTATAGCTCTATTGTGGATTCAGATTTTGGATCTTTTTTTTCCCCCAAAGCAATATGCAGATTCAATGAAATCCCTATCAAAATTCAAATGTCATTTTTTAAAGAAATAGAATGAGAATTCATTAGATTTGCATGGAACCACAAAAGACCCTAATAGACAAAGCAATCCTGAAAAAAAATGAATGAAGCTGGAGGTATCACACTACCTGACTTCAAATTATACTACAGAGCTATGATAACCAAAACAGCATGGCATTGGCAGAGAAAGAGCAACACAGATCAATGGAACAGCTATAAAATCTCATGTATATGGACTTATAATTTTCAGCAAAGATGCCAGAAACACACAATAGAGTAAAGATAGTCTCTTCAATCAATGGTGCTGGGAAAACTGGAAAGCTACATGCAAATTAATGAAACTGGATTACAGTTTGTCCCCATTTACAAAAATTACTTCAAAAGTGAATATAAGACCCAAAACAATAAGTGACATAGAAGAAAACATAGATAACAATCTTTTGGACCTTGGTCATAGTGAACATTTTATGAAGTTGACCCCAATGGCAAAGGAATTAAAGGCAAAAAAAATTAATGGGACTATATTAAATTAAAAAGCTCCTGCACAGCAAATGAAACTAGCAACAACACAAAGAGGCAGCC
Source organism: Myotis nattereri (assembly GCF_964212035.1). Taxonomy (NCBI): domain Eukaryota; kingdom Metazoa; phylum Chordata; class Mammalia; order Chiroptera; family Vespertilionidae; genus Myotis; species Myotis nattereri. The sequence goes on along the minus strand of NC_138076.1, from coordinate 35,875,998 downwards.
AACCAGATGGGAGATGATATTTGCAAACAGTAGCTCCAACAAAGATTTCATTTCCCAAATATACAAAGAATTCATAAAACTCAACACTAAACAAACAACCCAATTAAAAAGTGGGCAGAGGACCTGAAATACACCTCTCCCTTCCCCCATAGAACTTTTCTCTGAGGGGGTATCCAGATTCTGACTGTAGTGGTTTACAGGGCCATGTGTTGAGGTGTTGCCCATGGCTTGTGCCCCACTTGACACTCCAATCTCTCAGGATGCCAAATGCCTGGGTCCTCTGCACAGTCCATAGGGGCACAGATTTCCAGTCCAGAGCATTGCATCTTTTTCTTAAGGTAGCTTAAAATGAAATAGTTTTCATGGAATTCTTGTAGAGAAAGTGGTCTTCAAAAATCTTTAAAAATAAAGTTAATGTAATTTAAATAATATATTAAAATGTATCAACTCTTGAAATAACACACTGCAAAATTTTCTACATTCCCTTAATTTTTTGCTTTGTCTACTAGATATCTTCTTACACTAACTTCCAATCAAATACCAACATAAAAAAAAATAATATTTTGAAGTACATGTTAATTAAAATAATCCATAGCTTGGAAATTTTTTTGATTGCATGAGAATCTAAATCCTATCTAATAATAGACAAACATGGTAATTAACCATACATCCGCTACGCTTCCCATTGGCTAATCAGCAGGATATGCAAATTAACTGCCAGAAAAGATGCCGACCAGCAGCCACACAGCTGAAGCGAACAGGAGGCTTGCTTGCTCCAGTGATGGAGGAAGGCAAGGTTCCCCGCCTGCCGCGGCCCAGCTCTGAGCTCTGGATGCAACAATGTTGCAATTATAGAAGCTAAACAAACCCGGGTACCTGCTTTCAGCTGGCAGCGGGCTCAGAGCTTAGAGCTCCAGTGATGGTAACAGAGTTTCAATTATAGAAGCTAAACAAACCCAGATACCTGCTTTCAGCCAGCAACAGCCTCAGAGCTGGAGCCGGCTCTCAGCTCCAGTGAGAGCTATAGAAAGTAAATAAATCCCAGAATAAAAAAAAAGAAAAAAAAAAAGAGGCTGGGAGTTTCAGTCGCCTGCCAGCCTGAAAATGGCCCTCAGCCCCTCACTCAGGCTGGCCAGGCACCCCAGTGGGGACCCCCACCCTGAAGGGGGTGTGACCAGCTGCAAACAGCCATCAGCTTGTCATCCAGGCTGGCCAGGCACTCAAGCGGGACCCCCACCCTGATCCGGGACACCCTTCAGAGCAAACCAGCCAGTCCGCTCCCATGCACCAGGCCTCTATCCTATATAGTAAAAGGGTAATATACAAACTGATCCTAGCAGCAGAAAGACTGGGAATGACTGGTCACTATGACACACACTGACACCAGGGGGCAGATGCTCAATGCAGAAGCTGCCCTCTGGTGGTCAGTGCATTCTCACAGGGGGGATCTCTGCTCAGCCACAAGCCAGGCTGATGGCTGCCAGTACAGCAGTGGTGGTGGGAGCCTCTCCTGCCTCCCCAGCAGCGCTAAGGATGTCAGATTGAAGCTTAGGCCTGCTCCCCGCTGGCAAGTGGACATCCCCCAAGGGTTGCCAGGCTTCCAGAGGGATGTCTGACTGCCATCTTATGCCCAATACCCCGGGGAGCAGGCCTAAGCCAGCAAGTGGTCACCCCCGAGGGTTCCCAGACTGTGAAAGGGCACAGCAGTGCTGAAGGACCCCCTACCCCCAAGTGCACAAATTTTTGTGCACTGAGCCTCTAGTATATATATATAAAAGGCTAATATGCTGTGTGTGACTGTCTGACCGGTCCCTATGACACGCACTGACTACCAGGGGGAAGATGCTTAATGCAGGAGCTGCCATAATGTGCACTGGTCATTTACAGAGAAACAGAACTGTGGACCTGGTTCCCACAAAGCAAGACTCTGCTGTGCCCCAAGTGGGACACAGGCCCCACCACCACCCCAGAATGACAGCCCATCTAATTGCAGCCGATACTACTGAGACCCCATGGTGCAAAATGTGGCCCACAGCCCAGCCCAGCCCAGCCTGGAAATGGAGGCTGTGGGCACTGGGTAATGATGTCACGTAGCAACGCCTGGCTTCATCTTCCTAGCAACTAGCCTCCTTGGAGTTTCTTCAGCCCCAGAGCACAGCTTGCTTTATAGCCAGGTGCAAACATTTTACACTTTAACCAAATATCTATGAAGCATTTTCCTGTACCTCATCTCATTTGATCCTCACAAGAGTCCTAGAGTAGGTAGATAGGAGACTCGGTGGAATTCTATTTCCTTTTCATTAGCCAGAAAATGGAGATTTAGAGAGCTTAGAAACTTGACCCAACTGAAAAGAAGTAAGAAATAGTGGACCTTTAAAATTCTTTCAGGTTTTCTCACTGTGCAAAATATAGTCAAACTCTGCTACAGTTACATGATCTACACTAATAATCTGCTTCGTGTTGGTATTTACTGCTGTGTTACTGACAATTACCTGAAAGAGAAGTTGAGATGCTTCACTGGGCTGGAAAAGTTTAGCTAAATCAGAAAGCAGGTCTAATTAAGCAAGTTTATCTATATATATAAAGCTCTCGCTGGCCCCAATCACAGACGTGTGCTTTGATCTGTCATTGTCCATCATGAATTTGGTTGACACTTCTATTATAGAGAAAGGGCAAATAGCGATATTAAAATATTTCTTCTAATTAGTTTCCTTTCAATGTGCACAAATTCATGCAGCAGGTCACTAGTACATATAAAAAATAATTTTGCTGTAACTATTTTGGCTTAACACCACTGAACTATATAGGACAACAGACAAGCAGCAGAGCTGATTAATGTGCCTGTCATTGGGGAAGTGAAGCAGAGGAGTTAAGCAATCAGCACTAGAATGGGGCACAAATATCATTGTACAATTTTAATATGTGCATTTAAAAAGAAATAACGATTATTTCAATGATGCGATTCAAGGACATAACCTATGGTTTTCACCATATTGTAAAAATCATATTCACTAAGATTGGTCTCCATCATTTAATGTTACACAGGAAACAAATTTCTAGTGACTGAATCAGCAATGAATAAAGGGAAATGATTTGTATTAGTTCAGCTCAGGACAACAGAAATGCTGAAAGAGCTAAAAGAGGTGATTACCTATAGTGAAGAAGATAAACCTGGGAAATTATTTAATATGATTTGGTTTGCAAGAGGATAAAAATATTTTAAATAGATTTGTTAAACTGATATCTTAAAATTCAAGTTTTCTTTGTTTTAATTCACCAAAAGGAGTTATATGTATGGAAATAAATGTCATATATATATATATATATATATATATATATATATATATATATATATATTCCTCTGCCCTGGCCAGTTTGGAGTATCAGTTTGTGGCCCGAAGAGTCTCAAGTTTGATTCTAGTCAAGGGCATATACCTCTAATTCACAAGCTTTATTCATTTTCCTCATTTTCTTTGTTTTTATATCACTGTTTTCTGATTTCAATTCATTCTCTGTTATCTATTTAAAAAGTATTTTATTTTAGCAAGTCCATACTGTTATTCTAGGTTCAAAGTTGGCTTTCTTTACCTGCTTGCCAGAAAGAGACACCATTAATGCTAAATCTGTAAAGAAATTAGAGACGGTACTTTATGTAACAATTAAAACTGTTAGTGCTATATGAAGGAACACAGAAATGAAGTACCTTTTGGTGTTTTTTTATTATTATTATAAACCCACTTTTCCTTTCCTCAATGCCAGCTCCTCCTCTTTTACCAAATATTTGTGTTATGCTGACCCTGTTATTAAGAAACCTTACCCCCTTCAAACAGAGCATGTACCTACCTACACTAGAGCAAAGCTGTCGTCATTCTTTACTTGGGAGAAGATATTTTCCAGAGCTATTCTGTTCTCTGCTACTCACTTATGGGCATTCTAAACTACAGCATCCTTTATTAATGCTGTGAATATTATTCCTGGAGGATATAACCCATGCTTCTTGTATGTGTGTGGGAGTGTCAAAGCCATCTGCTAACAGAGGTCCATGGTAATACATCTTTAATAGCAGAAGAAAAGCCATCGGGCTGACCTAAGGCATCTATTTAGCTTTCTAGCTGCCGTTTCACTGATCTCAATGGGATCTGTCACAAAGCGCTAAAGCAAGTGGTTCTGCCTGTCAGTTAACAACAGTTAAAGAAAATGAACTTCTCAGAAACTGAGCGCAACCAGTGATCACTTCTGATTTATTGTCTACTGTGGCAGGCCATGGCTATGCACTATTGCTTTCTTCGTCTGCACCATTGCATCAAGACGCTTAGTCAAAGGAAAGAAATGGTAATATTTGGAAAATGTTCTCTTATTATTAGAATGGAGCTATGTGGGGGACTTGAATAGAATAGCTATCCACCTAGCTTGAAAACAAAGCACTGGAGTCAAGCCACATTGGTAAAGATGGTGGCATTTGCCTGTTTTGAGGAGGGGAAAACATCCATTTGTAGGACACTGGTTCAAGGGACCTTCAGCGTGGCAACATGCAAAAACCCCTAGTTAGATCATCAGAATGCTTGGCATTTTGGCACTTGTACAGATGTCCACCTCCCTTCTCGATTTCTCCTGGGAGTGGAATGCAAGTCTGGCTACAGCCTAGTTGGCTGTCTCTCCCTGGATGTCCTTCAAACAGATGACGTGCTTGCGGGGACTGTGTTTCATTCTGCACAGTCCCTAGAAAAGAAATGTCACACAACTAAACAAGAGAAGGTTAATCATATGAAGGGGAGATAAAACAAGTTCAAAAATCTTATAACACATATTTTCTGAGACTCATAATATTGATAGATCTATTTTCCTTTAATGGGTGGGTACTTTATGACATATGCCAGGAATTATACATGATATACATTGAGAATACATAAGAAATATACATATGTATGTATATACATATTTGAATTTATTCATATGTAGTGAATATTACTCATTTATTTTCCAATATGAATTATTGATGACCCAGTTTTATCATATTACTTTTTCAGTTGCTTTGAATAGTATGTCTAGAACAGGAACAGGCCTCATTTTATAGAAACTTGATCAAGTCCAGGAGGTAAAACTTAAAGAGTATTATAGACAATATTGGACCTAGGAAAATGTATAAATGGTGAAGTTACTTGAAATGATGTTGTGATTGGAGCAGAGGTAGCATAGACAGGAAAGGTGCTTTTAAAAGAAAGTTGTTTTGTTTTGTTAAAAAAATACATTTTAGGAAGTTGTTGGAATGGATAGTGAGAAAGGCCCTTTTAAAAGGTGAAGTATAGATTGATTTTGTATGGTGAGAAGTACTTCTGATGTTCCTTTTAAATTTGTTCTCATATTGACTGAAAATAAGAATATCTCATTTTGAACAAAATGCTAACCTTTTTCTTAGCCTTTCTTTAGACTTAACTATTGATGCTACAACTCTGATACAGAGAATGGCAAAAGCAAACACAAGTGAATGGATTAACTAGTGATAATTTAGGGGTGGGCCAGAGCAACAATGGTGGTGACATTGTGCAGAGAATAAAAAACTGAGAGAAACAAAATTGTTTCTCTGACAAAATTGTGTAGAAGAAACCTGCAATATTCTGTCACATAGCAGAGTTGGATTTTCTGTTCTTTTCTCTCTCTCTCTTTTTTTAGAAGAGGTCAATTGTAGAGGATTTTTAGTTCAAATCTGCCCAAAGATCTCCTATTTCTTTAAACAAATATAAATGTCCATAGTAGCATAGATTATTATTGTTTATAAAAATAAGACACTTTGATAAGGAGTTCATAATAAATGATTTTACAATATTATAACGGAAGGAAGGCATCAAACAAATCTTCCAGCTTAATGTTAAGGCTCAGTGTTGGTGGCTAACAAAAACTTTATTATACTTGTGTTTATATGCTATCGAGTTTGCTCAGTTAAAAAATCAGTAACATATTCTAGTAAAATTTTTTATTTGTTACACTTAATATATAGGTGCAGATCACATCCCTTGTCATTTTGAAAGCATATTTTGTAGTCTTTCCATAGTAGCAGTAATTATACTTGTGAAATTATTTTTATTAAGATTCTAAAATACATTGCATAGTGCATTCAATTTGGTAAAAATAATTTCTGTCATATATCCTCATCAGTTTCTAACAAAGGTAGAGAAAGTAAAATTAAAAAATTTAGGCATACAATTCTGTATTTTTATTTTAAATAATCAACACAGATACATATGTGTGGATTTGAAAAAGAGTATAATATATGTGCCTATAGACTTTGGATATAAAGTCTTTGGTGTTTAAAATTTTGGTCACACATTAGGCATCTTAATGTGGATGCCACCGTATATAAAAATACATGTTGTAGGAAGAATAAAGAGCCTCAAGTGTCTAGAACTCTTTCCTTATCAGTAATAACAGTGCCCTGTCAACTTCATAGTCACCAGCTCTTTCTGGAAATTTAATGCCAGTTTTTCCAATGCCCACTGAGTCTCAAAACTTGGTACTAGTACAGGGAAGCTCCATTCAAATAATGATCACACAAGTAGGAAGACTACACAGTGATGATCCTTATGCCAGTCTGATACCAAGTTCATGCTTTTCTATAAAACAGGACTCTGCTATCAAAATAGATTTGCTCAATATTTGCAAATAGACAAGTGTAAGGCCTGACATACTTTAAAATCTATTTGATACTATAAATGGTGATAATCTATTTATTTAAGTAACCGCTCTACTATTTTTCTAGAAATCCCAAATAATGGATACTTTAGAAAATTTTAAAAGCTTTGATGAAGCCATTAGAAATCAAATTTAAATTCTCCAATTAGAAAAAATATGTATATAATGGAATTATTAGGACATAAGCATGATTATTCTACATAAAATTATTAATTAAATTATATAATTATTTGTATCTATTCATCACATTTCATAGAATTTTGTAGTAAAGAATCTAGGAAACTGCCTTAACCAGTTTGACTCAGTGGATAGAGTGTCAGCCTGCGGACTGAAAGGTCCCAGTTTTGATTCTGGTCAGGGGAATGTACCTTGCTACCCAGTAGCAGGTGTGCAGGAGGCAGTTGATCGATATTTCTCTCTCATCGATGTTTCTAACTCTCTCCCTTCTTCTCTGTAAAAAATCAATAAAATATATAAATAAAAAAGATCTAGGAAACTTTGCCCACTCAATAGCACAAATAAAAAATAAACTAATTAACAAGATAAAAGCAAAAGTACTATTTTAATCTACTTTTCTAATTTGACTGAACAAGGGAATTAAGTCATAAGTTATAATATTTTGACTTTCTCTAGAAAATGTGTGTGTCTCCTCTAGTTAATATAAAACAAATACACTAAAGTATTTATAGTATCATCACATGACTCTAATATCCACACATAGATGAACCAATGACAAGGGTGTTTATTTTCTAGAGTCTTTCTTGACATGATATTTATGATTATTCCTTCACAAACCACAAAAATTGGAGAGGTGTTAACAATGCACTGGGATAACCTCAGTTTTAGATGCTTATGAATCACATGAAAAATAAGAAACAAATAAGTCAAATGATAAATGACTTATTTATCATTATATTACATAGTATGTTATTTAAAATATATAGGCCTTATTAAAGTAATACAATAAACATTTATGGAGACATATTTATTTTTTGTTTCTGACATTTTATTAAAAAATATTTCACAGATATGTACTACAAGCATCCTAATGGATTGTTAAATGAAATGTGATGCAACAACTAAGCCACATCCACTATACAATTTGAAGATTTAGCTATATGGTTTTGTTTCTATTCAAATTTATGTAATTTTTTTCTTTTCTTCTTCTAGATATATGGGATTTTAGCTCTTCCATTTTTTTTTGTTACCAGGAAAAGTTTAGTTATTTCAGATTAAATGAAAGCATTAAATGCCAGCTACTTTGATGTCTCTCCTTTTTTACAAATATATCCTCTCTTTCTAATTTCATTTGATAACATTCCAACAGGTGACATTTTAACATCTAGCTCTTTAGCCCTGTGAAACAGACTATGAAATGTTTGGAAAAGAATCAGATTTGAAGGTTTCACTCTACATTTAAATATCTTATTTCATAAAATGGGCTCTCCCCATTGTTAATTTTCCCAACTAATTTTCATCATTATCTCCTGCTCTCCATTACCCATGTATCCAATTAACTGACAGGTTGAGTCAGGATCTCCTGTTGAGGTAACACTTTTGTGTGTTTTTTTTAAACTGTCATTTAGCTCCATTACATGCATGTCATTGATCCTTGCATTGCTCTACAACATTTCTCTGGAAAGCCTGTCCACCTGAGTCACACCGAGGATGTGAGTCTCGCTTGTGCCTACCTTTCAAAGTTAAGGCTTTGACCACTGAGGTCTTTGAATTGTGCTCATATTGTGACAACAAAACACATAAAGCCAGAAATTGTTTCTACAGGATCAGCCAGGTGAAGGCTTATTCTCATTTCTCAATCTTCTTAGCATAGACAGGATATTTAAGGTTTTATGATCCATCTTTTGTTAGATCACATGTGTTTTTGCTATTCACATGCAAAGCTCAGCAATATGTTCATTACAAACTGAGTCAGAGGCAAGTTTGCCAAAATGTCTTTGGGTTTCTTCTTTGTTGTTGCTTTTTTTCTTCCTCACCTGGACTGAGTTTTAAGAAAGCCTGGGAAGAATTATGATTTACAATTGAGGTTGTCTAAATTGGGTGTGTAAGCTAAAATCCTATGCAAAGTCTAACTAATGTGAATTTTTCATAACCAAAGCCTTTACCTAATGCCACTTTTTTCCTACAAACATAAAAAAAATCCCTATTTCCCACATGCATATAAGATGCATATATAAAATTAAAACAAAGAGGAAAATTGTGCAAGCAACATTAAAATCTCAAATATGAATTCCACACAGTAATACAAACGATGGTTCACAAAAATATATGCTTCAAATATTACCATTACTATGAATAAAGTTATTAGTAATTTTTTTCTTTTTACTAGGGCATAAATCCACAAATTGGAGACTGCATTCCTAAAATAATAAATATAAACAATTAATAGTAATTACAAGATGTACTTTAATATAATCAAACATGGTGGTACATAATTGGCTAATTAATAACGATTTCAGAAATATTGATATTCAGTTTTAATTTTAAATAAATGACTGTACTGTAAAGCATAAGACTTTAATTTTAGTCTCTAAAACATGCATTAGAAGACTTTCAAAGTGTTGGCATTCTCCCTTGTTTTAATTTCTTTAAAGGTTGGAGCTATATGGTACAGCAATTATGTTTTAAGACACTAGAAGTTCTAGATTTCTGGAGCATATTCAAAACAACTTGATTTCTTGGAGTAGTTTAAACACTCTCATTGCAACAATTTTACTCACATTATTAATGTGTTCGGCAAAATTTATGTGTAAATACTTATAAGGTGAAAGCTTCTAAATGCTCAGTGTCACAACTACTGGTGTCTAACCTAATGGCTATTGGTAATTTTATTTCAGTGCCTTTCTTCATGAAAAAGGAAATGAGTTATATTAAGTTTAAGATTGTGGAGTCAGAAAACAAGTAAGTGAAACCCTACAAATAGTCATGGATAATATTTTAGGGTGATAATGCTTTGACCCATTCCTAGGCACGGTCTTTGATGTAAGGGACCAACTAAAGTAATTGTTTTGAAAACATTGCACCTTTATTAGCAGTAAATGATAAAATTTAAACTGCCTGTGACTAATTAAGCACCCTTTTAGACTGTCAAATCAAAATGAGTAATAAAAGTGCATACTCTTCTTAAAACCAATAAAAAAGATAACTAAATATTTAACTAATAAATTAAGTATTAGATTCATTAAATTTATAATTTTGCAAAAGAATTAGAGGTAAAATATAATCATAGCATAGGAGGTTGTTGCACTTTTCAAAAAATTTTTGGAATGTAAACTTATTAAGTATAGTTCTAATCATATGGTAACAAAGAGTGAAATTGTATAAACATATTATTACTATCTTATGACTTCAGGTCTCTCCTGTTAAACAAATAAAATGAATAGGTGAACCTCACTTTATGTTTATCTATGATAGGTCTGAGCATTTAGTTTAACAAACTCTACTAAGAATGGTTCAATTTCACCAGCTACATCAATTTCTGAAGTGCCAGGCTCAGCTTTGGGAAAGACTCTAAGTAGCTGGAGTGAGAATTACACTTCCATGTTCCTGAAGCTTACTCATTTCTGTACCCCTTTTCCACGCTTCCAATAATGGCACATTTTTTCAAGCCTTGTGATATAATTAGTTGCTTTAATTTTAAGAATCAGTCAAAAAAAATGAGTCAAGTTCTTTATACTATACTAATAAGAAAGAGCCTTAACAAAATGAATAAGGTATTATTTTGTTTGTATAAATTTATAAAAACATAGTAACACAACTATAGACATATATTGGATTTACTTCTACCTTAAATGGGAAATAACATAAATTATAGTAACTTCCTGTTAAGCAGTTGAAGGTATTTTTGAATATCAATATAATTTTAATTGATACATTCATGATAATTTCTACTTTGTCAAAAACACACTGAAAAAATTGCAGCTTTATAATGAAAAAGGTGGATCTGCAATATAGTTAACATCTTCAATGAATCATGATGTTAATTACTTTATTCTCATTAACATAGCCTCTTGATACTTAGTTTGCATCCCACAGATATTTTTATAAGTAGTGCCAACAAGTATAAAAAGGTAATCATCTAAAGTAAATTCAAAATGTATATCTAAATAAGTAAAGGTATTTATGGAAAATTTGTAATAATTTATCCACATAATGTAGAGGATATTATTTTGGTTCTACTTTCTAGGAAATTATAAAATGAGTTACATATTCATTTACTATTAGAGCTGTATCTTAGTAGTAATTAATCCAATTTCCTGTTACAGATTTATAAACTGAGTTCATATAGTTAGTTAACTAGAAAAGTAGAACAATAATCTGATTTAGTATTTGATCAAATGTCTTTTTAAAATGTATTCCTTTCTTGTATATTTAGACTAACCTACCTGTGTGTGTGTGTGTTTTATACATTCTCCTGGCTAACATCTGCATAGACTGCTGTTTTATGCACTGTACAAATTTCTATCTTTGACTAAAGTTATGGAGGTAATTTGATGCAGTGCATTGGTTTGCTTTTTAAATGAGGTTATTTAATAGATAAGCCAGATAATAAAAATCCTCTATGATAGAGGTGAAAAAGACCTGCAGGTCACATAACCACCTCAACAATGCAAGAATTACTATTTTTTGAATTATGTTTTTAAATATTTCACCTGTCTAATGTTAAGATGAGTCCAGGGATGACACATATTTTCACGCTGTGTTTTCTAGAACCTTTTAAATTCAGTTACAAAATGTTTCCTGAGGAGATGTTTTAGTTTTAATATTCTTTCTAACTAAATTTATATATTCCATCAACTGTTATTTTAGCCTAATCCATTCAACCACTAAAACATTTTATCACTTTTACCTTATCCTCTTATTGATTTTTTTTCTCCCTTCTGACCTTTAAATCTCCATATGCCATTGAAGCACCAAAGATATTCAAACCTAACCTACAAGTATTTTTAGAAAAACATTTAAGAGATGTAATTAAATAAAAAAGAATTATTCTATATCGAATGAATAAAAATGTTCTTAGCTTTCTGAAACTTTGACATTATCGCACAATGGATAAATTAACCTCATTTTATAAAGTGATCAAATTTAAAATGTAAAATATACATGAGAAATTACAGACCAGGTACAATCATGTGCAAACTGATAAACCCAGAGTCCAGGCCAAGTTCTAAGTTATTATTTAAAAACAAGAACTTTATAGATTATTGTATCTGCTGTTACATGTCTGTTAATTTTTATGCCATGGTTCAGCATTATATATTTTACTGGTAATTTTGTTTCTGGCTTCGATTTTTCTTATAACTGAGGAGATGATAGAAGGGGAGGGGAGGAGAAGAGGAAGTGATGTATAGCTATTTTACTGCAGTAACAAGAGGGGTTTATTGAAATCCAACTCCTTTGTCTGTTTTTGCCTGATGTTCCATCCAACTATGTTTTTGTGACAAGAATGGATTCAGCTGGAGGACTGGAGCGAAGTGTACACATTCACAGATAAAAAATGATGTAATAAAACCTGGACCACCTTTGATGCAAAAGCAGCTTTGGAATTCAAATTGTTGCTTTGGAACAAATAAATGAGTTTTAGATTGGACCATTCACTTCTAGTACATGCGTCCTGAGGCTGAGGGATTCTCTGGTTTTTATCATACCTAAATAAGACACCATTAAATCAGAAGTAGCCAGGCATTGTAGGGTATTTTAGATAGCAGTAGTTGGTCAACAAATATATATTGAGGAGATATAATATGCCACACAAAAAAGAAAAGTGAAAATAAAAAATCCTCTACGTGTGCATTAAAAATTGAAGAAGCAAGCCATACTACCAAGAGCAGTTATCAGAGGATTACACCAGTGGGATTCTTCAGTTGCTAGTGGGTGTGGGGTTCTTGGGTGCCACTGAAATGCACATGTCCAGAGGCCCCCAAGGAAGATGAGATGTGGTAAACTACTTTATTTTCATGGAGCTACATCCATCAGGTTGTTAAGTTCCATATCCCTTAACCCAGTCCTGAAAAAAGTGCAGCCAGCTTCATTAGAGCAAAAAGTAGGGCCAGTGTCCAGAGCTTCTGTTTCATGGTGGAGTTGGGTCTAATGTAGCATGAGGCTAGGTTCAGGCCGTTCATGCATTGTGTGGAGTCCACGTGGCCCACAGCAAGTGCAGAATGTGCAAGCCCAGTGGGCCCTGAGTCAGGGGTGAGCAGCAAGAGAGATCCAAGAGAGGGTTCCTTTGTTCAGAAGTTAAGCATCTCGGATTCCAGGACCCAGAAGTGGCTACTGACTCCCTCCCAGGTGTGACTGACAGGTAAGCATCTTCCCACGTAACCCATACCTATCGGGCGTGTGTCTATTGTCCAGTCCCTTCCCTCAGTGATCTGTGGGGATCAGACTTGGAGAAGGCTAACCGCAGCTTTCTGGTAAAGCTGTATAAATGGCATGCCTGTGTTATCTAGCCACTCCTTTATTCCTTTTCTGTTAATAATAACCAGGTCTTTATAATGGCATCAGCATGATGGTCTACTACTTACTACATGAGAAACAACATTAGATATTCATCTTATATTTATTTTCTCTCATTTAAAAATATTTCAATCTAGTTAATGTTTTATAATATACTTAAGAGAACAGCAGTCATATATGCATGCATCTTGTAAATATACTTTATTTAAACACTGAGTGGGATTCAATAAAGAGATAATCATTTTGCTCTTTTCTCAAACTGTCCTTTTGAATCCATCTTTTCCTGTCTCTGGCTGTTCATGCACCAAACTGTTGGGACAGGCAATCTCCTATGGGCCTGCATGACCCTGCACACTTTCGCTGGGTGTGCTTATGATATGTCTCTGGCCACTATTTACCTGGCATGCTGTTCGAGATTGTGTTTGCACAGAGCAAACTTGAAGGATAGTATGATATCTCCCTCTGGGATAAAGAGTCAGTGTGCTTGCTGCTTGTCACAAAACAACAGTGCTCTAAAATCATTGCTCCTTCTTCCCTATGCTCTGCTCACTACATGGGCTCTCCATGTGGCCTGTGGTGGAGGGCCAGGGCAACAAACACATCATGCTCACGCTGCTCCCTGTGCCACGAGTGATAATGTGCTGTCTGAGATCCAGGAGTCCCATGTTTTCTGCCAGCATTCTCTAAACAGTAAGAGATAAATTTATCCATTAGTAAGACGAAGTGAAATCAGAGACTCTGATGGTTTTTATAATGAGCATGAGCTGCTGAAAGAGACATAGATAGGACAGAGGAGGAGGATCCAGGGGACTTGGTTTAGGAATATGAGAAGACACCCTGGGATCTGGTAGCTAATACTTTGTCAGAGTCCTGGGTAGAGGGGACCAGGAGGGAGTAGTTCTCACTAGTCTGCCTATAAATGATGCCAGGTGAGGAAGGGGAGAATCAGAATGAGACATCACAATGGTGACTCGGTTATTGCTCATTCCCTCCAAATACAAGGGGCACTTTTCAACCATGTGCAAACTGATAGGACCCCTCCTCTGAAAGGCAGGGTGGCTGTGGCTCCAGAGTCAAACAATCTACAAAGATGAAATAGTGTCAGCAATGCAAATTTTGTAGTCTAAGTATATAGCTTTGTGTTAACAAAATAATCAAAATCTGTTCAGTTGAACCCTAGCAGGTGGCTGCACTAAATTAAAAAGAAATGAAAGTCTTATTGGCATAGAACCACTCTCTCCATTCATAACCCCAGTGTCTCCCTGCCCTTCTATTCAACCTTATCTGTTTTAAGAAAAAAAGAGATAATTATTACTGAAACTGAGATCTCTTTGTTTCCAAGAGGGACCAAGGTCAGATGTACTATTCTGAATAACTTAGAAAAGCTAAGGAAAGAGCAGAACCCAGAATTTATGTATCTATTGGTTTCCACCGTATCTGGTCTCGTGGGGAAGTAGGCACAGGGTGAGCTGAACACGAAAGGCTTTAAGCAGATGCATGGATGCAATGCATCCTGATCATTTTATAAAAGTACCTCCGAGTCTTAACATTTTCTAAACACTAGGCAGTGCAGGACGGAGTGCCCAGTCAATCCCAAAGCTGGATTAAAGGGAGAGAAATGCCTGCCATCTTCCTCCCCTTCCCCGTCAGGCTGCCTTAGCTTTCTCGCTCAGCCTCTACTCTCCAGGCACCAGGCTGAGGAAGCTTGCCATCTCCTGGCTGCTACTGCTGTGGGGCACATGTTAAGCTCCTCGCTCTCTGTTCTCACAGAAAAAAGCAACCCAAATCAATTGATGGTGTTTGCACTGGGCTCACAGTGGGCTGGAAAGCTAAGGTGTCCTAGGGAGCGTCCTTTCCAATAATTCATTGTCCCAATCTCATCATCAGAAAACAGACAAACCCAAATGAAAGAACATTCTACAGTATAACAAGTCTGTGTTCACTACAGATGTCAAGGACATGAAAGACAAGGCAAGACTGCTAGCTATTAGAGACATGGAGGGACTCAGAATGCACAAAATGTAAATGCAATGCAGGCTCTGGAAAAAGAACTTCTGTGGGAAAATCTAGTTAAATATAAATCAGTGTTTTGCTTTAGTTAGTGGTGTAAGAGCAAGATTAATTTCTTCCTTTTGATAAATGTTCTGCAATGACATGAATTGTTAGTATAAGGGGAATTTGGACGAAGAGCATATGAAGACAGATTCAGCATCTCTTTTGTAAGTCGAATATATTAAAATAATCAAGTAGAATTTTTTAAGTGCTGAATAATTTAAAAATCAAAAAATGAAATGATGACAGTTTTATGAATATGAGAAAACAAAAATAACCATAATTTACAACCAAGGGGATGTGTTACATATCATATTAATTCCTAGTATCCTGGAAGACAGTTACAGGGAAAAAAAATAACCAAAATGTAGCAGCGAGAGATAAAATGATGCAAAATACAAAAAGAGGATAAGAGGCATAAAGACAGAGAGAAAAGTTGACAGGAAATTATTTGCAGCCCCAGAAAAGCGAACATATAATGTGGAGTAGACACAATATTTGAAGATTTAACGCAGGAGACTTTTAGAAAAATGAAAAATATCAACTTACAGATTCAAGAAGACATATGCATACTGACATAGATTAAATTTAAAAAAAGGAAGATTCATATTGAGAAATATGTACTAAAACTGTAGAAAGAGGGAGAGAGGGAGGAAGAAGAGAATATTAAAAGCAGCTGAAGTAAAAGAGGTGACCTTCAAAGAACCAAAATAAGCCTTACAATTAATTACATAACAGAAGCAAAGCCAGAGACAAATGTTTGAAAAAGATTAATTAACTTCCATCTTACAATTCTATACCTAGCAAGGTTTCTTTTAAGCAGGAAGGAAAACTTAGTTTAGGCAAAGGAGAAATGAATTTACCTCTAGTATATACATACTCATGGGGAAAACTGACCTGTTTCTTTAGGTAGAAGAAAAAGAATTCTTAGATTAAATTTTAGAGATGCAGATAAAAGTAGACTGAACTGAAAATGAAAAATATGTTTGTAAAACTAACTGAATATGAACTAATAAAAATAATAATGATGCTTTATGAGTTTTGGAATCTTACAAAGTGTAAAATACAGAATAGTAATAAAACTAGAGACAAGAACAAATATTCTTTTAAGTTTTTCATAATTGCTGTGAGAAGAGCAATTTTAAAAATTATATTAGTTTCTTGATAAGTTTAGAAAACATATTATTACCTCTAGTAGTAAAATAGTAAATGGTGTGTGTGTGTGTGTGTTGTGTGTGTGCACATAGAGAAAAAAGAAAGGAATGACGAGAAAATAGTCATCAGAAATAAATCAATATAAATAAGTTTTACACTGAAAATACATGGATGAAATGCTTTAAATTTTATAGGACTACATTCTAACAGAATTAAATGTAAACAGTATATGTTGTTCACAGGAGATATCAAAACATAAAGATGTTGACATTAAAATGATAAAAAAAAGTGGTATCAGAGACACAGTGATTTTTTAAAAAAGTTGAGGAAGTCATGTTAACATCAGAAAAAAATTAATACCCAAATAATTACTACAGATAAAGGAGGTCATTTAATACATTGAAAACTAATTTACCAAGAAAATAGAGTTCGCAATTCATATGCAACTAAAAAATGACATCAGATTGTATAAACTAAAATGGATAGCTGTAATATAAGCATTGATATTGGGCGATTTTTAGCCATTTCTAATTGAACATACCAGGAGAAACAGTTAAAAATTTAGTATAGATACAAAAATAACCCAGTTTAAAATATTATATAATAAAGAGGTAATATGCAAATTGGCCATCAAGCCCTCACACAAGATGGCCACTGCAGGGGAGGGCAGTTAGGGGTGACCAGGCAACAGGGGAGGGCAGTTGGGGTGACCGGGCCTGCAGGTGAGGGAGGGCAGTTGGGGGGGACCAGGCTTGCAAGAGATGGCAGTTGGGGGTGATCAGGCAAGGAGGGGAGGGCAGTTAGGGGTGACCAGGATTGCAGGGGAGGGAAGTTGGGGTGAGAAAGCCTATAGGGGAGGGAAGTTGGGAAGAATCAGGTTGGCAGGGGAGCAGTTAGGCATCAATCAGCTGGCAAGGGAGTGGTTAGGAGGTGATCAGGCTGGCAGACAGAAGCAGTTAGTGTCAAGTAGGCAGACAGGCAGGAGAGTGGTTGGGAGCCAGCAGTCCCGGATTGTAGAGAAGGTTGTCCGACTGCCAGCTTAGGTCCAATTCCTGTGGGACATTCCCCAAGGGGTCCCAGATTGGAGATGGTGCAGGCTGGGCTGGAGGACACTCCCCCCCGCAAGTGCATGAATTTCATGCACCAGACCTCTAGTAGTATTCTACAGTGCTGAAAAATAATTTGAAATAGGAGTATCTAGAAATGTGGCATAATTATTATTTTTAAAATATATTTTATTGATTTTTCACAGAGAGGAAGGGAGAGGGATAGAGAGTTAGAAACATCAATGAGAGAGAAACATTTATCAGCCTCTTGCACACTCCCTACTGGGGATGTGCCCGCAACCCAGGTACATGCCCTTGACCAGAAACAAACCTTTGACTCTCAAGTCCATAGGCCAATGCTTTATCCACTGAGCCAAACCGGTTAAGGCAATAATTATATAATGAATACTATACCCAACAATCTAAAAACATACATCCATTTCAAGATTACACTTTACCTTTTCAAAATTTGAAAATGGGATGCCCTCACGCACATCTGAAGTTAATCTCATCATGTAAACAATTAATAATACATTTTCTTAATAATTCCACCCAAAAGTCAGAAATGACCTAAAGAAGTTAAAACTTTATTTCCGTAGAAAATAACGTAAACACATTATTTTGTGTGCGTGTATTTATAGTTACAAATTATATATGAAGAAAAGATGAGTTAAAACTCAAACTAGAAAACATTTAAAACTGAATAGGCATGTAAATACATAATCAAACTTTTAGGATGGAATTAATTCAACCTAGAGGTATAATTATGGTGTTATTGCATAAATTAAACAAAACTAAATAAAAAGTAGACTGAACACAAATGGATTAAACATCTACTTAAAAACCTATCAAAACAAAAATACAAAATTGAACCAAAAATGGCATGAGCATAAATTAAGAACTAAAAAGTGATTATACAGTTGAAAATATCTACAGACTATAGTGTAGTCTTTGAAAAGATGAATACCATTGGCAAAATACTGGGTAAGACAAAACCAGAAGGAAAGCACAAAAGAGCTTAGATGAAAAACAACATGTGAGCCATCGCCACAGAAATTACCAACATTAGGAGGATAGTAAGAATATCAACCAAAGAACTTGTATGCATATAAGCATAACCACAGGACACAGACAATGGGGGAATGAAGGCCTGGGCTGGGGATTAAAATCCCAGCTAGTGTTTTAATAAGCCATAACAAGCTACTTCAAAAATGTATATAGAGTTCAAAACATGAAAGTAAGCAGGAAGGTCATTAAGATTAAGGAGGAAAAGCTTTCTATACAGAATTTGAAGATTTTTCATAATACTAGAGGCCTGATGCACGAAATTTATGCAAGAGTAGGCCTTCCTTCTCCCAGCTGCCAGCACCGGCTTCCCTCTGGCACCCGGGACCTGGGCTTCCCTCAAAGCCCAGGATTTGTATGGAAGGTCGTCAAGAAGGACTCCTGGTCTAATTAGCATATTACACTTTTATTATTATAGATTATGGTAATTAAGAGAAGAGAGTATGGTATTAGCGTAAAGACAGAACCAGTAGAAAAAAATGAAGGTATATATATATATATATATATATATATATGTTCCGGTGCACAAAAATTTGTGCACTTCGGGGGGAGGAGGGGTCCCTCAGCCCGGCCTGTGCCCTCTCGCAGTTTGGGAACCCTCAGGAGATAACGACCTGCTGGCTTAGGCCTGCTCCCAGGTGGCAGAGGGCAGGCCCAATCCCTAGGTGCAGCCCCTGGTAGGGCTCAGAGCAGGGTCGATTGGGAAGTTGCGATGCCACCCTCAGTCACACTCAAGGTAGGGCTAATTGGGGGGTTGGGGCACCCCCCCCCCCGTCACACTCAAGGCAGGGTCGATGGGGAGGTTGCGGCGCCACCGCCTATCAAGCACAGAGCAGGGCCAATCAGGGGGTTAGGGCGCTGCCCCCTGTCACACACAGAGCAGGGTCCATCAGGGGGGTTGGGGCTCCGTACCCTGTCACACACAGAGCAGGGTCAATCAGGGGGTTGGGGAGCTCCCCCCTGTCATGCACAGAGCAGGGCCGATCAGGGGGTTGAGGAGCTCCCCCCGTCACTCACAGAGCAGGGCCTATAGGGGAGTTGGGGCACTACCCCCTGCCACACTCAGGGCAGGGCCGATCAGGTGGTTGGGGCACTGCCACTCTCACACTCAGGGCAGGGCTGATGGGGAAGTTATGGCTCTACCCCATCACACACAAAGCAGGGCCCGTGGGGGAGCGGGGGGGGGGGCGGGGGCGGGGTTGGGGTGCCACACATTGTCACACACAGAGCAGGGCCGATCAGGGGGTTGGAGCACCGCACCCTGTCACACACAGAGCCGCAGGGCGATCAGGGGGTTGGGAAGCTCCCCCCTATCAGGCACAGAGCAGGGCTGATTAGGAGGTTGGGGCGCCTTCCCCTGTCACCAACAGAGCAGGGCGGGTAGGGAGGTTGTGGCCCTGCCCCCTGTCACACACAGAGCTGCAGGGTGATCAGGGTGTTTGGGCGCTGCCCCCTGTCATGCTGATCCCGGTGCTGGGAGGCATATTACCCTTTTACTATATAGGATAGAGGCCTGGTGCATGGGTGGGGCTGGTTGGTTTGCCCTGAAGGGTGTCTTGGATCAGGGTGGGGGTCCCCACTGGGGTGCCTGGCCAGTCTGAGTGAGGGGATGATGGCTGTTTGCAGCTGGTCACACACACTTCAGGGTGGGGTCCCCACTGGGGTGCCTGGCCAGTCTGGGTGAGGGGCTGAGGGCTGTTTTCAGGCTGGGACTGAAGCTCCCAACTGCTCCTTTTTTTCTTTTTTCTTTTTTATTCTGGGCCACCTTTAGCTCTGAGGCTCCAGCTCTTAGGCCTCTGCTCCTGAAAGAAGGTATCTTTTTTGTTTCAGTTCTATAATGGAAACTCTGTATCCACTTCAGCTCTGAGATCCTGGCTAGCTAAACACAGGTTTCTGGGGTTTTGTTTAGCTTCTATATTCGTTACAATGTTTCTTAAACTGCAAGCTCAGAGGCCGGCAAGGCAGGCAGGGAATGTTGGAGTCCTCTGTCACTGAAGCAAGCAAGCCTCATGTTAGTTTCAAGCTGCCTGGCTGCCGGCCACCATCTTGGCTGGCAGTTAATTTGCATATCTCGCTGATTAGCCAATGGGAAGGGTAACGGTCATATGCCAATTACCATGTTTCTCTTTTATTAGAATGAATATATATATATATATATATATATATATATATATATATATATACCCCTGCATATTGATTTATGGCAAATATGCACTGCAAAGAAGTGGGATAAAGAACTAACTTTTCAGTATATGGTGTTAGCAAGAAGTAGTTACCCACATTGAAAAATAAAATGAAATATGTTCTTGTCCTACACTGTAATAATACTCTAGCCTAGTATTTTGCACTTCCAAATATGGGATAATATATTCCTGATGTCTGGATAAATGAGATTTGTTAAACAGAACAGAAAAAAACAAACAAACCAAAAAAGCAAAAATCTATAGGATCACATAGATAAACTTCTTTATTTTCTAATTAAGAACTTCTTTTCACTTGAAAGACACCATTAGAAACAAAAACTCAATTCATGGAGTGAATAAAGACATCTCAGAACATAAAATAGATAAGCAGCTCATTTTCAGAATATAAAAAAAATTCCTAAAAATTATTAAGACAGAGACAATAAACATTTGTATAAACAATTTTAACAGCACTTCACCATTGGAAATTCAATTGCACAATAGGCATTCAAAAAGATGTTCACCGACAAATATGTTCAATGTCATGAGAACCACACAATTAACACCACAGTGAAATATTACTACACATCTATCATCTTGTCCACAAAATTATAGTCTGACATTTGGTGAGAATGCTACTAAAATGTAATTCTAGTTCTCATACACTGCTGGTGATATCTGAAATCAATACAATCATTCTAGAATAGTGTTTGACATTAACCTCTAAATTAAAAGTAACTTATCCTATTATCTAATAATTAGATTTCCTAGTGTATACCTAAGTAGAAATGTATGCATATGTGAAAAAAAAAACTCACAAGCAAAATAAAACAGCAATAGAAAAGTATGATAAAACGTCTAGCAAAGTAAAATGGATAATTAAATACTGACATAGTCCTCGAATGGGAAACAGCACATGAACTGCTGACTGGTAACTATAGGAGCAAATAAAAACATGGGTCAATCTCACAAACCTAATGCTGAACAAAATTAGTTGGTTAGAAGAATAAATACTGTATTTTATTATACCATATTATTCAATTTATGTAAAGTACAAAACAGGGAAGCAAAACTATATTGCTTGGAGATGCATACTTTAACAATCAAATTAAAAAAAAGACAAGAAACAACATGAGTACCATTAAGGGGAGGACAGTGATTTCTCTGTAAGATATGGAGGGTATTGGTTTGGGCAGTACTAAGGTATTGATAAGATTCTGATTCTTGACACAGGTGTTCACTTAGCAATTCATCAAACAGTTCCCTTCTTTTATGGACTTTTATAGAAAAGAGAAGAATGTAGAACTAATGACTAAAGAAGTAACTTTGTCATACGTGGAGTGCTCATAAAATATTACCTCCAATTAATTATGATTTCAGGGAGATGATTTAGGGGAGGATATGATGGAGTACCCAGTCTTCAGTTTTAGAATGAGGCAAAGACACAGATTGATTCTGGAAGAATGGTCATTCTCTACTAGAGTGGATTAAGAGGAAATACAGCATTGGCTGAGGCTATTAGGTCACCTGGCTAAGCTATTCTGGCTCAATAGCATGGTCTGAGGAACAGAACTACAGATATAATTAAGAGCACCATAATAACTAATTACCATCATCCAGCCATTAGTTGGATGAGAGCCAACTAGTTAGCACTAGCCTGAGTGCTCACAGGTGCTGGAGAATTTGCCAGGGCCCAGTGTGGCAGATGCGGAATGAATGGCTTACCTAACCCTTTGGGTTCTTCTGTTCCCTTCTAAATCTGACTGAACTCTTAGACTGAGTTAATCTCATGGACACTTGGGGTGGTTGAGTAATTTTTAAATTAAGAAATAAACAAGAATCTCCTGTTCAAAAAGGCACAGATAACTTTTTTTCCCTTTTTATTGAATTTATTGGGATGACATTGGTTTATACAATTATATAGGTTTCCAATGTACAATTATTTAATACCTCATTTGTGTATTGTACTGTGTGTTCACCACCCCAAGTAAAATCTGCTTCTATTACCACTTATCTACCTTATACCTTCTATCCCTTCCCAACCCCCTTTCCCTCTGGTGTGGGACTGGGTGAATAAATGTAAATGGATTAAGCAAAAACAAACAGACAAACAAAACCCTCTAGCTCATAAATGAAGACAACAGTATGCTGATTACTAGAGGGAAAGGCACAAACAACTTGAGCAATTCATCAGTGGGGAATAAGTTATAACATTTGCACTTCATGTGGTGAATCTATTTTCTCAGTTACACCTCATTTTCTATTATTTAAAAATCAAATTTGATACCCCTCTTTTCTGGTACCTTTGGTGCTATCCTGGTTTCTGACTTATCACTGCCTTCCCAGAGTGGATTTCTGACTCCCTACATTAATGGGGCTATTGGCAATTATCTCTAAAGTAAACCTTAGGGCTGATAATGCTCAACTGACTCAGTGCAGGAAGCATATTTGCATCACACATCCTTATCCGGCGTACATGTGACTGCCAATTCCTTGATAATCCAAGTTTTGCCACGTGATTTCTAACCAGGCCCAAACCCACAAGAACAGTATTTCACAATATCTACATCTATAGATATGAATGTCGACAGATAACAAATAGTCAAGATAATAAATCTATATGTATTGGTTATAAACTAATATACCTAACATACATGTATGTATCACTTTTCTTAATATTTACAATTAAATGTCTTATAGTAATTGCTTAATAAAAGTTACACTCAGAAATAGAAAGGGCTTGAATCTTTAAGTGCAATATGAACTGATTTCTGCAAAGATATATAAAGGTCATAATTCAATTTTAAAGAGGATAACAATTTAAAATTGTTGTGGCCTGTAATAATCAATTCATGAATTCCATATTTGTGCCCTATTGAGCCCTAAATCTATGAGCTCATAAAAACCTATACAGATCAACATAGCTCCTTCCGGAATTTTATGTGACTCAAGGTCACACATTGTCTTTGTTCAGGAGAGATGGGAAGATGTGGACACACATGCACATGCATTGAGCTCAGTGGAAGCTCTACTATAATCATACTCAATAGTTCCCAGGTGTTCCCAAGAGAAGACTTCCTGAAAATACTCATAGAAATCCACCCTAAAAGTTTATTTTAGCACTTCAAAAAATGAAACACCTTTAAACACTTTTTCCCTCGCCTGTTCACATAAGTTCATTGAAAACGTAAAATATGAAGCTTATGCAATGATGAGGAAACACGATGTTCTTTTTATCCATGAAAATAATTCATTCAACAATGTGGGGTTTAAAAATATACATACACTTCTTAGCAATTGGGAGAGAGGTAAAAAGTTGGTTTTGTATTTTTTCTCTCTTTAATTTTTTTTTTTTACCAGATTTCGACCTTTATATATTGCCATTCATCCAGTGAGTATAATCACATCAAACAAATTCCAACTCCATGACAATTGTAACTCTATTTGGAAAAAGGTAAGATGGAGATATGTTTTTCAAACTCCAAAATATTTCAAGTGAAAATAAATTAATATAAAGCAATTAAATATTATGTGTTTATTTATGTGTCCTGCCATGCTGCAAGTGCTTACACATATTCATGTGGTTTATGGTTAAAAGGAAATTGAGCAAATTTAGGAAGAAAAAATAGGTATGAAAGTAAGTTGAAGCCAGGGAAAAATTACACATAAAGTGCAAGGTGTGGGTTTGGAGGTGTGGGCTGAAATCTTGGCTCTCTCCTTCAAACAGATCAAAGCCAAAAGAAAAACATAAATACATGATTCATAGTGTCCACAAACAAGTCGCTCTGGAAAAGAAAAGCTATGGCTGATAATTTTTTAATGCAAGAAATCTGCCTCATGCTCTTTCTTCATAAAAAGAATATACAGATGTGGATAGGAGTATAGATGTAGTTATATGTATAAATATACCACAGCAAATATTTAGAAAATATTTGTCAGAAAAACAGTATAAGTAGGAACGTAAAATGATGCAATAGATGTGAAGAACTCTATGCTAATAATTTAAAAAAAATAAACAGATAATTTACCATATGAGCCAGCAGTTCCACTTCTGTATATATACCCCCCCCAAAGTCAAACAGAGACTCAGACAAATATTTGCACACTCATATTAATGGCAGCATTTTTCCCAATAGTAAAAAAAGGTGGACACAACCATAATATCCATCATAGATGAGTGGATAAACAAAATCTGTTACATACATACAATAGAATATTATTCCCTAGCCTTAAAAATAAATGAAATATATCATGTGTTATAATGTGGATAAACTTTGAAGACACCATAATAAGTAAAATAAGCCAAATATAAAAGGACTGATACTGTATGATTATCCTTACATGAAGTACCTAAAAGAGGCAACTCTATTAAGACAGAAAGTATAATGATGGTTTTCAGGGGTTGGGGACAGGAGTGAATGGGGAGCTAGTGTTTCATGGGTACAGAGTTTCAGTTAGAGAAGATGAGCAAGTTCTGGGGATGGGTGGCAGGGGCACTAGCACAACAATGTCACCGTGCTCAATGCCACTGAACTGTACACTTAGAAATGATTAAAATGGTAAATTGTATGTTGTACCACATTTTACCACAATCAAAGAAATTATGAGTTTTGCAAGCTATTTTTGTTACATCCTAGATTTTGAACACTATACTTGTAATGTTCAAAATGTCATTCACTAGATACATTTCTGTAAAGGCTAACGTAATGCGATCTCACTATGTAGATATCATATGATCTGCCTTAAGAAAGTGATATAATTTAGAGATGTCAGAGGAATGTTCTTCAAGATTGTATATGCCTCTGCGTGGATGTGTTTTATTCATTTCTTGGTGAGGTAGTATAGTACAGAATGGGTCGCAAAGGTCTGTTGTGTGCCTGCTCTAGGCCAGAGTTCAAACGGCCCTTCAGAATAAATAGTATTGTGCCTCAGAGAAACAGATTTTGGAAACCATTACTCTAGAAAAACTAAATGATCAATTTATCTTTCTGGATATGAGGTCTTCAGCATCATATATAGAAGCCATGTTAACTTTATAGCAAATTAGCAGAAACGACACTCTGGGAACATCATGCACTAACAGTCATTCAAAATTAACTTTGAAGTTTGAGTGTTGGTTTTTTAGCTGAATTACAAAGCCCAGACCCCTTTAACATATTCGAAGAGCTTTCCATGGCGACAAGGGTCTATGCAGGGAAGTAACTCATTCATGACCTATACAACCCCTTACTAGAAGCCAAGGAAAGTCATTTCTCTCTTCAAACCACTAACACCTTTGATGACCTGAAATACAGGAGATGTCTCCCAAGTGGTGGCAACATCCATTAAGTAACAATTTAAAAAAAACCTTTGTCCTACCATAAAAAAACAAACCAAAAAAAAAAAAAAACAAGAAATCTTTAACATGTAAGTTTCATGTTCCCAAAAGGAAAACCAGTGTCACATTTTCAATGACTATAACTTTAGTCACTTCCTTATGCATGTGTTTTGCTCAGTCCTATGAGTTGTGAGAGCTGTCTAAGATGTTAGTTAGGAAAAGCACTTTCCTCCTGAAACAGCGCACAGTTTTATCCTCTCAGTGACAACAGAACCGAGGCTCTGTGGATTTGGAGAACGACATAAGAACTACATTTCTCTTGACCCCTTTCTCTTGGGACTCTGTGGCATCGGCCATGATATCGCATGACTCTTGTTAACACTTAAATGAAATGTGTATATTAAAACATTAATTTTTTAGAAAATTTCCCTTGATCCTAAAATAGATTTTACAGAGTCTCTTGTCAGATTAATCCTAGGGACAGCTCCTGACCCCCCCCCCCTCAATTACATGTATATGATTCACATAACCAATAGTTACGTTTGAGAATGGAGCCCAATTTTCCATCCATATCTAGAACCCAATTTGTAATGCCTGCCATAAGAGGCAAATATTTTTGGAGGGTCTAGTAGATATGACTTAGTTATGAGAACTACTGGTGTCCATTGTCCTGGTTTCAGATTTATAGAAACATCAATAAATGAGACAGAGGAGTTCCTTTCATGGACAGGAACCAATGAGGTACTTCTGAGCTTAGAAATATAAAACACTTATAAAATAGTGAGCTATCGAGACCCTCACTGTGTATGTATATCACATGAGCCCTCCTTTAATGCAAATCCTTCTATTTATGAATGCCTTGCCTCTGATACTTAGCTATGGTGTCACTCCCCTACCTGTTCATCCACATTGTGGTGTTTTATTTGTGCAATTTAATATGACTCTGGAATGAGAAATATGCCTTAGTACTGGATAATAGTCTTATTTTGCATAAACAATATCAATATTCATTAGTCACATAGCAATGCCAATATTTTTGTTGGTGTATACAAGCTCTTTACTGGTGTAACAAATTGCCTGAGAGTGCCACACCTCACCCCTAGAGGTTTGGTTACAATCACTTCAAAGTAAGACTGGTTTCTCATGCTACCAATGTGACTATTCTAGGGTGCATGCTGATCAGGAAAAATATTTCACCAAGTTTTATTGCAGCCAAATAATACATCCTTTTGGTAGAACCTCATGAACCACTAGATTCTCATATCCTCCACTGATAAAATTCTAGCATTAGAGTCACAGGTTTGTTAAGAGAACAGGTAAAATCTTCCCCTAAGTTTTAATCTCCAAGTTACCAGGTAAGGTTAGCTCCAGCTGTTTACAATCCTCCTTTGTGCTCTTGAAGTACAAGATTATAACTAGTCAGGGTTCATGACCTTTAGAGAACCTGGAGAGACAGTTGTGACCACCCTTTCTTCCTGGACAATGAACAACTCAAAGGGTAAGGTACACCCGATATCCTATACTAAGTTGGACAAGTTCCCTACTCAATATTACCAATGTTTTCGAGTGAGAGGGTCTTGTTATAATCTTCCCAGTTGTTCTGGAGAAGTGGCACAATGTAATATCTGTGTTATTATTCATGGTTGGCACAGTAATTCATTTATTTATTATTAATTTATATATATATTTTTATTGATTTCAGAGAGGAAGGAAGGAGAGATAGAAACATCAATGATAAGAATCGTCTGCCTCCTGCACGGCCCCTACTGGGGGTCAAGCCCGCAACCCAGGCATGTGCCCTTGACCAGAATCGAACCTGGTACCCTTCAAGTCTGCAGGCCAATGCTCTATCCACTGAGCCAAACTGGCTAGGGCAGCACAGGAATTTAAATAGTGGAGGAATAAGGACAGAAAAAGAAGGAAACTTTCCTGAACCAGCCGGATAAGTTCTGATTCCATCCAACTTTGGGTAATTCTGGGAAAAACATGGTCAGCTAGACTGAAATGTGGCTTGATGTGAATTTATCTCAATGCACAATGACAAACTTACTTTTCTAATCCCTGTCAGTGTCCCAGGGCTGCCTCCTATAAGCTCTCCTCACTTGGAGGACCTGACCTCTTCTCATCCTTCCTACTGCAGTGGACTGCAGGTGAAGTTGCCAAGAATCCCAGTACTTTTACTCAGGGGCTTAATGGCAAATGGAACTTCACTAAATTGTTCCTGCACTTTCACTAAAAATCTAATTCCCTACTTATCCTATCTAATAAAAGAGAAACATGGTAATTAGCGTACGACCGCTACCCTTCTCATTGGCTAATCAGGGCGATATGCAAATTAAGTGCCAGCCAAGATGGTGGGCGGCAGCCAGGCAGCTTAAAGCGAACATGAGGCTTGCTTGCTTCAGTGATGGAGGACTCCAACATTCCCCGCCTGCCACTGCCGGCCTCTGAGCTGCAACTCTAAGCAACTATGTTACAAATATAGAAGCTAAACAAAACCCCAGAAACCTGCTTTAGTCCATTGGGCTTCAGCCAGCAGGATCGCAACATTGTTTCAAATACAGAAGGTAAACAAAGCCCAGAAACCTGCTTTCAGCAGTGGAGGCTTAAGAGCTGGAGCCTCAGAGCTAAAGCTGGCCCAGAATTAAAAAAAAAAAAAAAAAAAAGGAAAAAAGGAGCAGTTGGGAGCTTCAGTCACCCGCCAGCCTGAAAACGGCCCTCAGCCCCTCACCCAGACTGGCCAGGCACCCCAGTGGGGACCCCCACCCCGAAGGGTGTGTGACCAGCAACAAACAGCCATCATCCCCTCATCCAGGCTAGCCAGGCACCCCAGCGGGGACCCCCACCCTGATCCAGGACACCCTTCAGGGCAAACCAGCCGGCCCCCACCTATACACCAGGCCTCTATCCTATATAGAAAAAGGGTAATATGCCTCCCAGCACAGGGATCAACGGAGCTGCGAGGCCTCCCGGCACTGGGATCAGCATGACAGGGGGCAGCGCCCAAACCCCATGATTGCCCTGCGGCTCTGTGTGTGACAGGGTGCGGGGCCACAACCTCCCTATCCGCCCTGCTCTGTTAGTGACAGGGGAAGGTGCCCCAACCCCCTGATCAGCCCTGCTCTGTGCCTGATAGGGGGGAGCTCCCCAACCCCCTGATTGCCCTTCAGCTCTGTGTGTGACAGGCTGCGGCGCCCCAACCCCCTGATTGGCCCTGCTCCGTGTGTGACAGGGTGCGATGCCCCAACCCCCTCCCCCCCAGGGCCCTGCTCTGTGTGTGACTGGGTAGAGCCATAACCTCCCTATTGGCCCTGCCCTGAGTGTGACAGTGGTGGTGCCCCAACCCCCTGATCCGCCCTGCTCTGTGAGTGACAGGGGGCAGCGCCCCAACCCCCTGATTGACCCTGCTCTGTGCGTGACAGGGGTGGCGCCGCAACCTGCCCACCGACCCTGCCTTGAGTGTGATGGGGCGGTGCCCCAACCCCCCAATCAGCCCTACCCTGTGCGTGACTGAGGGTGGCATTGCAACCTCCAGATCCGCCCTGCTCTGTGCATGACAGGGGCAGTGCCCCAACTCCCCAATCGGCCCTGCTCTGAGCCCGACCAGGGGCTGCACCTAGGGATTGGGCCTGCCCTCTGCCACCCAGGAGCAGGCCTAAGCCAGCAGGTCGTTATCTCCCGAGGGGTCCCAGACTGCAAGAGGGCACAGGCCGGGCTGAGGGACCCTCCCTTCCCCCCAAGTGCACAAATTTTTGTGCACTGGGCCTCTAGTGTTATATAATCACCATCATTCATTATTGTCTGATATCTGGAATCTGTTGCCACTACCATCCTTACCATTTTACTATTCTGGAGCTCAAATGGAGAAGCTCAAACATTCTGAGGGGACCTATATGTTATTTTAGGAAGATATATTTAAGTATTTGAGAGCAAATTAGAAATATAGTGGTTACTGCTGAAATGGAAAAGAAGTTTCAGAATATATGAAAGAAATACAACATAGATTCCTTTAAACACTTCATTCCAGGAATAGCTATTGAAGAACAATTAGACATATACACACATGAAAGGCATATTCTAATCCTATTAATTTATATATATTTAGCTTGTGAAATTTTTATTGTATATCCATTATATATCAATAAATCTGTTAAAAACATGAAAAAATATAGAGCTGATTTAATTCCTCCTACTACTCCTGCCCCTGATTTTACCTTTTGAAGATCGACCTTTTTTACCTAATTTTTTATGTTTTTATCGATTTTAGAGAGAGAGTAAGGGAGCAGGAGAGAGCTAGAGAAAAACATCGATGTGAGACAGGAACATCTATTGGCTGCCTCCTGCATGCCCTGTACAGGGGATGGAGCCTGCATCCCAGGCACATGCCCTGACTGGGAATCGAGCCAGTGGCTTTTGGGGACATGGAACAGCACCCAACCAACTGAGCCACACCAGCCAAGACAAAGACCTGTATCCTTATAAAAAAGGGGTATTTGGACACAGACAGGCACAGGTGAAGACAAAGGCATGGATCGGGGTGATACACCAAAGCAAGGACACCAAAGATTGGGAGCAAATCACCAAAAACTAAGAGAAAGTTATAGAACAAATTCTCCCTTACAGACTTCAGAAGAATCCAACCATTCCAACACCTTTACCTTGGACTTTGAGCCTCCAGAAAACGTGGCACAATACGTTTTTGTTGTTTAGTGACTCAGTTTGTGGTATTCTGTCATAGCAGCTTCAGCAAACTAATACATTTTCTATGTGATATAATCCCAGCTATGTGATTTCTCAGCAGCACCCTTAGCTATGTATTACCACATTCTCATAAAGAGATGTAATAGTCTGAACCCAACTCTAATTTATATAATTTATAATGCCCTTTTATTTGTTATTGTGTTCTCCAAAAAAACTTAATCTTGAATGACATGATACAGTTCCATGATAGTTGTCTAAGTTAGAAAAATGCATGTTTCAAAGTAAAATTGAAGAGGCAACATTTGGGCTTCACTGATAAACATTTATCTGCTTTTGTAAACAGCAAAAACAACAACACTGGTTTAGATATTAAGTCTTCTTTGAGAAGATTTATGAAACCTACAAAATTTTGTTTATTGTTGAAGTAATAAGAACACTCACTACTAACAATTAGATTCTTCTGTGCTTTTTTTCCACAACAAATTCACAATTTTATGTTCTTGACATGGTATAAATTTTTTGAGAAAAAAATATAAAATTTAGGCTAATTCTGATAGCATGTGTTTTCCTTAAATTTCCCAGTGTTCTTTACTGGCTGGCAATATTATCCAATTTGCAAAGAATTCTGTAATGTGAGGTTACATAATTGTTCTGTATTTTAAAAAAATAGTCAATGTAGGACCATGCTGTCTGTGAATTAATTTCCATGAATGATGCCCATGTCTAAACAATATAAGGAAGTTGCTGAAATGAATTAAAATCACAGAATTAATCAAATTAATATTTATTAGGTAAAGTGCAACAAAGAATTATTGATTGAAGCCTCCACTAACTAAAATAAATGTATATATGCGTAGATTTACACACACACACACACACACACACACACACACAATGGATTATCTTGAAATATTTCAAATTATTCATTATCTATATGATTTATTTATTTTCCTATATCAGTTGTTTTGTTGCTCATATGTATTCATGATATGCTAATGCTGGGATGGGATTTTTTAAAATACAGAACTCTCTAAAAGTATTAAGTGGATTAGGCCTGGATAGGCAAGGGAGCCTCCTCAGACTGATGACTTGCAAATGAAGCAGAGATGCTCCGTTGTGTTCCGAGAACTTGGTGGTACACAGAAGTCCCTTCAGGCCCACGCCAATGGCAGGAAATAAATTAAGTGCATGAAGTTCTTTATTTCTCTATTCTGAAGAGACCTGTTCTATTTTCATGTTATATATATATTTCCTATAAGTTTATAGTTAGCAGTGATAGTCTCCTGTTAAATATAAAAGTTATTAAAAACACTGGCGTGCATCTAGTTCTTCTAAACAATATTATTCAGATACCAAAAATTATTTTTTAAAATTGTTTGGCTTTCTTCTTAAGAACCTCACTGCCATAACCAATATGAATTCGCATACACACACACACACACACACACACACACACACACACACTTAAGCTTTTAACTTTGCATGATTATACTGTTGAGTTCCACATGGCTTAATTGCAGATAGGACATGCTCTGGAGATATTTCTAATGATTTGTGTAACTAAGTTATTTACATTGGAATTTTTTCCAGAAAATGATATGCTTACTATATTTATCAAAATGGTTCAATTAGGTTTTTCTCACAATATATTTTTTGTTTAAATTTTATTTACATTTTCTTTAAAAAAAGTTTTTGTGTGTAAAATAAACATACTCAACATAAAGAATTTAAGAAATGTAAAATGTACTAGAAAATAATGGAAGAAAACTATTTCTACAATCTCTCCACTGCTGGGGTTGACCAGCATACCCTGAGCAATTGATGAATGATTACTCTGACACAACTGTTTGCTGTGAAAGAGAGGACTAAAGGACACCCTGGCTAAAGGAACCAGACAGCCTCAATTGCTTGCCTCCTTAGGGTTTTATTGTAACAGCAGTTTGAGATAAAGTTTATCTTTTAGATACAATCAGTAGGGTAAATAATTTTGGGAGTACACGTATGTTTGTAATGTTCTTTAAGCAAAAACACCAAAAGATTAAGTATAAGGATTCCAGTAAACACTTGGGGGTCTGCACATGCACAGACTTGTTTGAAAGGTCAAGGAATAAGTAGGGGCACTGCCTTTGGCACTCCCCTAAGTCTCCCCTCAGTTGGAATTCTGACAAACAGGGCAGGAGGCTTTTCGCACACTTCCCTTTTCTCGGAATGTCCTCCTTACAAACTTTCCAACCAAATCTCATGCTTCCCCACACTCCACCAGAAATATAGAGATTAAAA
This sequence comes from Myotis nattereri, assembly GCF_964212035.1. Lineage (NCBI taxonomy): Eukaryota > Metazoa > Chordata > Mammalia > Chiroptera > Vespertilionidae > Myotis > Myotis nattereri. The sequence goes on along the minus strand of NC_138076.1, from coordinate 35,843,038 downwards.
TTAGTTACACAACATTCCAAAAGTCTATATAAGTGTATACTGATAAAAAAATATATATTTCGGATTAAGAAGTACTAATTTCCAGTTATAAAACCAGTAATGGATATAAAGAACAGCATAGGTAATATAGCCAGTAATATTGTAATAGCTATGTATGGTGTCAGATGGGTACTACACTTACCCAGGTGATCACTTTGTAGCTAACATAAATATCTAGCCACTGTGTTGTACACCTGAAACTAATATAATATTGTATGTAAAGTGTAATTTTTCTGAAAAGTTAAAAATAAACAATAATGTAGAAAGAAATATAGTTAAAAGTATATTTCAAATGTTATCATATATATATATTGCTTTACAATAATGCATTACATTATGTTTGTTATATTAATTTGACTTGATAGTAACAGAAGGATAAATACTGAAAGCTGAAAAGAATTAATGAACATAAGATTTCTCACATGAGGTATATTGTGATATTAAAAAATACTTTGTTAAATACATTAATCATTTAGGATCATTGTGGTTTTATTTATCATCACATCTCAATATTAGCCTATACACTATGATAAACAAGACCTTAATACATTCTCACTTCTTCCTCACATTTCAAATCTGTAAATTATAGCACATCTTACATTTTCAAGGTCTATAACATTGTTATTCAATTCTATAACTATAGTTCTCACTGTTATTTAGTATTGCTTTTATATTTATATTGATTCACACCAAAGATAACTCATTTTATCATGGTTTCTCAACTCTTGAGTTGTTTTCATTTAACTGCTCTTTGACCAGATTTCACTAACAAGAACTATTTATTTTTCTTGGTGCCAAGTTTGTCTATATTTGATGATATTAAGTTGCACCTTTATACGTGATGATCTTGGCAGAAAATAATGTTCTTGCTTCACAATTACTTCCTAAGGAATGGCGGTGGGTGGGTGGGTAGGAGTATCTCTGTATTGTTGTTCAGCTCTGTCTGAGGCAGCTTGATTTTTAGCCCTGGAAATGGTTTGCCATTAGCAACTAGGTAATGAATTCTAAATAATAATAAACAAGCAGATGTTTACATGTTAGTTTTAAAATCTCTTCTAATTGCCTTAAGTAATTATATTTATGGTGTACTTTTTATTTGTAGTCTGATAACAAGTCAAAAGTCCATTTTAAAGTAAATTATAAGATGCACTTTTAAGAAACATTCTGATTATGCTTCCTTTTTCAGGAAATTTTTTTCATTTGCATGACATCTTTATATAATTTTCCTCTCTAGTTTCTTTATTCCCCTTGAGGTATTACTAATTTTACTTACATTGTTTCAATATTATATATATATAAAAGCCTAAGCAACCATTCAACCATTCAACTGTTCGACCTGTAGCTATGACACACACTGACCAGTAGGGGAAGATGCTCAATGCACAGGCATGTAACAGACTGATGAATCTCAGAGGGAAGGGGGGAGGTGGGAGGGCAGGAAGAGATTAAACAAAGATCTTATATGCATACTAGAGTCCCAGTGCACGGTTTTGTGCACCAGTGGGGTCCCTCGGCCTAGCCTGTGGGGATCAGGCTGAAACCGGCAGTCCGACATCCCCTGAGGAGTCCCTATATATTGTTAGGTGTTTACATTGATTATTTTTCTTTTCAATAGCATTTCCTGTAATTTTCTTTAACCCTTGTATGAATAGAGTTCAGAAAATGGTCACCACACCATGATCAGCATCACCTGGGAACTTGTTCAAAGTAGAAATGAATTCATGGCTTGATTTATATCTACTGAATCAGGTGAAATGAGGGTGGGACCCACATCTGTGTGTGTGTGTGTGTGTGTGTGTGTGTGTTTTAATTTATTAGCATTCTGTGTTATAACCATACCTCTGGGTAATTCTGGAAAATGTTGGAATTTAAGAATCACTATTCTATATTTTAATTCAGTAGTTAGGTAAATCTATACAGCTTTTTCTAGTTGTTTCCAGTGATAAGCTTGGTACCTTCACCTATAATCCCTTAATATCTATTTTTATGTTTTCTTACTTTGTTGAATTCATGTTCTTAGGCAATTCTGTTTTCTAACTTATATTTTTATTTTACAAGTATAGTGTGCTATATTTACATAGTTGTTTTGATTTTTTTCATCATGTTTTCCATTTCTGAATGGTGATGTCTGAGACTTACTGTTTGCACTGATCTTAAGAGGCGTGATTCCCACCATATCAGAGACAAGAATGATTTTCTGCTCTGACCTCCATGGAATTCAGTCACGATAGCCCGAAAAGTAGTGAATCCCAGGAGTAAGTGTTCTCTCTCTTCTCACATTTATCTGTCTCTTATACTAAGATTCATAACACATGTGCCTTTAGGGAACGGTGGAGGGAATTTCAGCATTAGATCCTCTCCCCAGTTCAGTATTTTGCCCTGGAGTACTTATTTTTGCAGAAAATGTCACCCTTCATTTTTAGTGTCTTTACTGCACTATTTGTCCCAGCAGATATTTCCACTAATCTCTATTTGGAAGGAGAAAACCATCAACATTTCCAATTACAGGGTTATATGCATATATATTAATAATATTATGTACCTTTTGTATGTAAATATTACAACAGCATTTCTACCAATTCATAGATGTGTGTGTTTGCTTATCACTAATTCATTTATTTGAGAGGTTCCCAAGCAATTTCTGAGAGTCCCTGGCACCTCCAAAAATTCCTCCTGAGTGGAAATGGGAAGATAGCACTGCCAAGGCCCGTTCTGTGCTTCACCTGGAAAAGCTCTGCCTTTATCCATCTTCTCCATGGTGATGTCCAGAGTGTTTTATTTGCCCAAGGACCGCTACCTTTTCTCCTGGACCAAGTCATGACACAGGGGTAGTAGTTTTGTTCTGTTATTGCAGAAACACTATAGGAGGCACTGCAATGATAACTCAGAATTAGAAAGTTCAAGGTAACACCTGGTGATCACTACTGAAGCCCATGGTCTTCTTGACAGTTGTCTCCCCTCTACTGGTCTTTGCATCTATGCTGGGAGGAGTGAAGCAGAAAACCCCAGTCCATCCTTCCTGCCCTCAAAACTCTGCATTCTTCCCAAAACTAGCACCAGGAGACAATCAAATGAGCCCCATTATGCCCTGAACCCTGATTTATGGCCATCACCACAGGAAGCCCCAGGCTCTCAGATCAGTCATTATCCTCATTTCCATTACTTATTGCTTTGCACAGCCTCTCCCTGCCCCAAAGTAGAGAGAATAAGCAAGAAAATAAGAAAACACAAATGGTCTAGAAAAAAGAAGGAAGAGACACAGTGGATCTGCCCTCAAGAAGAGGTAGAGCCTGACACACAGGTGGAGGGGTTGGCCTTGGAGAGGAGCAAGGCTACTTCCCTCATCATGGCTGGAGACAGAAGATGGGCAGATGTGGCCATATTTGGGTGTGTAAGATCTTTCTTGGGACTTTCTGGCTTTTTTCCATGAAATAAGTCATTCCTTTAGAATGAAGGTGGGGCATTAATGATTATAGCAAAGATAAAAAAAGTTTTAAGGATGAAAAAGAAAATAAAGCATGAAATAGTCATCTGTGAAACTAGGAGAATGAAGGACTGCAGAATTTATGATTGCTTAAGAGTGTCTGGACCCTCTTCTGCATAAAAGTCTACCTGTAGTTTCTCATCTCGGAGTAAGATACGAAGACTTTATGCTGCCCGGTCAGGTCTTACTTCTAATTCTCCATAATCTCTGACTTCATCTCCTTCTAATTTAGTGCTCCCTTATCCTGCTCTCTTTATCCTCCACCCTGCAATTCTGACATGACAGACAGACTCATCTCAGGGCTTCCACACTTGCCTTTCCTCCTGCCTATAAATCTTTCTTCCCAAATCCCCAACTAGTTCACTGCCTCTTCTTCCTTTAAGCTTTTTTTTTTAAATTATAGTTTACATTTGATGTTATTTTTCATTAGATTAAGCTGTAGAGAATAGTGGTTGGACTGTCATACACGAAGTGGTCCCACCTGGCACCATATGTAGTGATTGCAATATTATTGACTACTAGAGGCCTGGTGCATGGATTCAGGCACCGATGGGTCCCTCAGACTGGCCTGTGGGGATCAGGCTGAAACCAGCTCTCTGACATCCCCCGAGGGGTCCTGGATTGTGAGAGAGCACAAGCAAGGCCTAGGGACCTCACTGGTGCATGATCGGGACGGGGAGGAACGGCAGGAGGGCTCCAGGGAATGTCTGGGATGTCTCGTCCAGTCCCAATCAGCCAGACTCCAGCAGCAAGCTAACCTACCGGTTGTAGTGTCTGCCCCACGGTGGTCAGTGTGCATAATAGAGACTGGTCGAAAGGTCGAACTGTCAGAAACTTAGCATATTAGGCTTGTATTATATAGGACTAGAGGCCTGGTGCACAAAATTTGTGCATGAGGGGGGTCCCCTCAGCCCAGCCCGCACCCTCTACAATCCAGGACCCCCCAGGATCAAGCCTAAACCAGCAGTTGGGCATCCCTCTCACAATCCAGGACTGCTGGCTCCTAACTGCTCACCTGCCTGCCTGCTTGATTGCCCCTAACTGCCTGCCATGCTGGCCTGGTCACCCCTCACTGCCCCCCCGCCAACCTGGTTGCCCCCAACTGCCCCCCCGCTGCTGGCCTGGTTGGCCCCAACTGCCCCACTTTCTGGCCTGGTCACCCCACACAGCCTGCTGCTCAGTCATTTGGTCGTCCCTCTCTAACCCCCCTGCTAGCCTGGTGGCCCCACTCAGCCTGTTCGGTCATCTGCTCAGTTGTTTCAGATGTGATGGCCTTGGCTCTCTCTCTCTCTCTCTCTCTCTCTCTCTCTCTCTCTCTCTATATATATATATATATATATATATATACATATATATTCCCTGTGCTATACTTTATATCACTGTAACTATTTTGTAATTGCTATTTGTATGTCTTAATCCCTTCATCTTTTTTGATCAGTCTTCCAACCACCCTCCCCTCTGTTCTCTGTATCTATGTGTCTGTATAAATTTTATTTGTATGTTTATCTTGTTCTTTTGATTCCACATATAAACGAAATCATATGTGCTTTGTCTTGCTTGGTCTGACTTATTACCCTTTAGGTCCATCTGTGCTGTAGCCAATGCTAAGTTTATTCTTTTTTATGGCTGAGTAATATTCCATTGTATATTTGCACTACATTTTCTTTATCCAGTTATCTTCATTTGCTTCCATAGTATGGCTATTGTAAATAATGCTGCAATGAACATATGGGGCATATATTCTTTTGAATTAGTGTTTTGGATTTCTTCAGATCCCAGAAGAGTAATCTGCAAGTCATAAGGCAGTTCCACTTTTATTTAAGTTTTACTGTAAAATGACAAGTCACTCACTGTAAATTCAAACTTCACTCAATGGAATGGCCTGGCCACCTGGTGTCCCTTCTCCACTTTACTTTCCTCCATTGTAATAATCAATTTCTGAGCTAAAGTAGAATTAACATTTTTCCTACTGTTTGTCTCTCCCATGGAAAGAATTTGTCTGTACTCATCAGGGAGTACAACAATGTCCGGCTCATAGTAGCTGAAACTTTTACTGAATAAATAAAATGGGGAATGACCAGTTATCTAAGTGGTTAGACCATCAGCCAGCACAACAAAGTGTCTCACTTTCCATTCCCCCTGAAGGGCACATACCTCTGTTGCAGGTTTGATTCTCCCTGGCCAGGTCATGTGGGAGAGGCAACCAATCAATGTGTCCCTCTCACATAGATGTTTATTTCTCTCTCTCTTCCTCTTCCTACCGTCCACTCTCTCTAGAAAATATCCTCATGTGAGGATTAAATAGTGATCTGAATAAATGGGGAGAATTTCAAGGAGATAAGGAACTATTTTGTCTTATTAATTTTATATCTTCCATTTCTTATTTTGAAAAACAGAAAACATTCATTATATTCCCAAAATACATTAGCATGTAACTTAGAATTCAATAACACAAGCGCATGGGTTCTTTGAAACAGTTCATATCCACAAAGTAAATTGCAAAAATGTTAAACACTTATCTAAATCATATAAATAGAATATATTAGTAACCTAATCTATTTGGATGATTGTCTAACATATTCTTTTGATGATGAAAATACAGGCCTGTTATAATAAGTTAATTGGTCCAACTCTGAATATTTTATAATATATATTTATATACTAGTAGATTGACAGAATAATATAAACAATGGTTGCCCTTATAGCCATAAAATAGCAGTTCCCTTTTCATACTTACTAGTATGCACTATGTGGAGCAGAAGATAGTTTTTTACCAATATTGACAATTAAGTTAGTAAAATCTATAATTCAAGATTCGTTTTATTTTATAATGTAAAATAATCAGTTTTAGGTCTTCATTGATTAAACTACTTTGATATTTTTCAAGTTCCACTTTATACTGCATAAAAATTTATGTTGTTTTACAATCAGAATGAGACATAAAATTGTAAAAAAATAAGTGCATAAAGAGAAATCTCGTCTGAAATATTTCAGGAAAACAATGTAATTATCACACAGCTATCTTCAGATTGAATTTTGAATCAGAGTGATAAGTTCATAAATCACAATGGATTGATCTATCATCCTTAAACCTATAACCATCTTTTTTCTTTCAACAAACAACTTACAAAATAGTGATGTACTTAACAAACCATGTTTATTTTATTTGAAGGATATTTAAGTACATAATCACTGAAATCAGAGATGGTTAGTTTTCCAGGTGACAGCATAATGTGGCTGGGAGTCTGGCAATTCATTCAAAATCATAAGCAATTAACATGTATCCTATTTGTCCAAGTTTTATACATTTTCCCACAATCACTCCTAATATAAGTGGAGTCTATATTCAATTAAAGTCTTTCATTTATGGTGAACTTTCTTTTATTTTATTTTGAAGAAACAGTGTAAGCGGCCCTTTCAAATGTTTTGTCCTTAAACTTTCCATTATTGTTAAAATCTGCTAGGTGTTGCTTCCTGCAATTTTTAATGAATAGTTTAGTCAGTATTCAACAGTATTACACCACTTCTGTGTACAAAGATCAGGAAAACCAGTATGTTTTTCACCTGCAATAAAATAAACCAAGTGGCTTTAGTGTGGCAAAAATATAATGCTAAATACCTACATGTAAATTTAAACAAATATATTCACGTTTATTTTTAAATATCTTTCTGGCAGCAAGACAACTGGTAGGTCACTTTGATCCTCTCAAAGTTTGGTTTTATTGTCTGTTACCACAAATTCACCTAGCATGTACTGAGTGATGCCAATTTCTATTTTGTTCTATGTCTAATGATTCCAAAACCTGCATGTTTTTAGTCTGATTATATAAAATCATTTTTAAATGAAATTTAAAAATTTTCCCTTGATGGCTTTTTTTTTTCCAATTGTGCTTACCATCATTGAATCTTTATGTGTGGCAGATATGGTTTTATTAGGACTGATCACTTTAGGTTTGTTTTTACTCTTAGGGCATAGATGCTTGCTATGTGTATTCCTTCCTCTTAGTCCTGAAATATTGACCAAGACACCATCCTTTCGGCTGGTACTGAACATCAAGAATGATACATTGCTAAAATTGCTTTCTGCTCTTTGGCTTTCTAGTTGTTGAATTATGCTGGGTTTCTTGGATTCCAGTGTGTACTTTCCAGTTTAGGGGTGAATCAACAATTTGAGGAATATTTACATCCAGGTTTTTATGTTGCTTTTCTTATATTTCCTACTCTTCAGTTCATGGCATTTTGTCAGATCTGAAGTACTTCTGTCTCTTTGCCTTCTCTAATTGGATGATATGTGATTACTTATTTTAAATCTTGCCTGAGAAGATAGTACCTTTCACTTAGATTCTATTTATTCATGACATCATTTGGAAAATTTTTCAGGGAATAAGGTGGTTGAATGTGTCACTCATGGAAGCATACCCTTTTTTCATTGCTACATCATGAATCAAGAGACAAAAATTTTCCCTTGGTATTTGAAGATGATGTTTCAAAACACAACAGCAGTCTTTTTCATTCAAACCTTAGAAACTGTGTTCTAGGCTTGACAAAAATAGATATAATACTCCATCCTCTCATTCCTTTTGTTTTTGCACTTACTAATTTTTATATTTTGAATTTGTCGTATTTTTCAGTGATTTACTTATTTCTCTTAGCATAATCTCAAGCTTTATCCATATCGTCTCATAATGCAGGATTTCTTTCTCTTTAAGGGTGAATAGTATCCCATTGTATGTCTATAGCACATTTTTTAAGTCATTCATTAGTTCATTGAATATTGAGGTTGTTTCTACATCTTGGCTACTGTGATTAGTGCCCCAATAAACATGAAGATGTTAATATCTCTTTGATACTGATTTCAATTCTTTTGGATAAACATCTAGATGTTGGATCATGTGGTAATTCTATTTTTACTACTTTGAGGCCTCCATACTGCTTCCCATAGCAATTTTGCATTCTCACTAACAGATGATATATAAATTGAGTAAAATGGAAATTTGAAGAATTGGGCAGATTCTGCTTATTATCTCTTAGCACTTTTCTGTGCAAAAGCATATCCCTATACATTTACTTGGGTGCATTGCCTATATGTTCTTGGAGCTTTGTGTGTCATGACTAGTCTGTCCATTGGGGGTAAATGGACAGACCAGGTTGTGCTCTTTCAGGAGAGAGTAAGCACTTCTCAGTAACTTTTGCTGACTACTGGAGGTCAAGTGGCTCAAACTCCATCTGCCACCTCTCACCATGAAATGATCTTGGGATTAAAATGATGCATATCAGAGCAACAAGGTTAGAGAAAGTAAGGTCTCTGCTGTGGGCAGTGCCTCAGCATCTTTGGATGGCTCTCTCTGAACTCCGTTAGTGTGACAGAGAAAAAACACACACAAAATCTTCTATCTTGTTTAAACCCAGTGTGGATTTTTATGTCACTTGTAGATACATCTAATCCTAAACTACACATTATCTAATTGGGTGATATGTGATTATTTATTTTAAATTTTGCATTATTCAGATATATTTATGAGGACATAGATATAGAATAAATGTAAAAAAAAGAATCAAAGTTTATAATCATGATTTTATTCGGATTCTTTTTCTTGAAGCAATTGCTATTTATACCTGTGATCCCAGAAGCCATAAGCAATAAGAAATATTTAATAATGTCAGCATTTTAAATGAAGGAAAAGGCAATGACAAAATTAGTGAGGCAATGCCAAAATCTAGGTCATGACAGACATGTGATAAATGAGTATATAAACCCTAGATTGTTTGGCTCAATGGATAGAGCATTGGCCCAGGGACTGAAGGGTCCCGGGTTCAATTCTGGTAAGTGGCACAGACCTGACATTAAAATTTAATATTGTTGGTACTGAGCTCATTAAAAAAATAAAATTTTAAAAATTCCTCTTGTTTTAATTTATTTAGTTTGGTATATTTTTATTATATTTAAACCATTTAATCACATTCCATCTAATCCAGCTTAAATGATAATAAATTAAACAATTTTCAGTCCTCAAATGGCAAAAACACCTTGATGAATTGACAAGGAAACAGATTATTTTGTCATATTGCAAACTGATTAGATTTGAGGACATCTAATTTGCATAGTTAAAATAACTTTTCCCTGTTTGAGTAAAAACCAATAAATCCTGCTACGAAAAACAAAGACATCAGACACATGCAGTTATATTCACCAATCACTTGATTTTAGATGAAATATATTTGTTTTCTTCAAAGAGATACATATGTGTGTTACATAAATTTTCTATGATATTTTTGAGAAGTATTGAGATATTGAGACACATACCTTTCAGATGACTGGTGTTGCATCGCAACAAGTGTCTGCTCAAATTACCAGAAGGACATTAAACAAGAAGGGAGCATGTGTGTATCTTTAAGATATTAGGCATGACCATATGGTTTATATTCTCAGAGCCCTTTCATTAATAAAAGGCTCCCATGAAGCTTCCAGGTAAGGGTGTGTGGAGAGGTAGAGGGGAGTGGGAGGGTGGGCTTGTAGGCAAGGAGATGCAATATCATTGCTCAGCAGTCTTGCATTTCCATGACATGTTGATGACTGCTGCCTCAGCAGGTGGGCATGCTTTAGGCCAAAATCCATTTCTAGGAAGACAAAACAATTTACAATTCCTCTTCAAATACCTATTTAGAATATGAAATATTTAGGTGCTCACTCTAATGCAATTCTAAATATAGAAAAAGTGGGCTCCCCTTTCTGCAAGCTTTTGCTGTGCTGACACTTAATAGTTTTTTGGCTTGTTCAATTAATTATTCAAATCGTCTTGAATAAGCATAGAAAGAATTATGTTGTACCACAAAGCAAGCTTTTACACTTTTCTTCTTTTGTAGCTTAAAATTAGAATAATTAATTAAACTCTTTTAATATGATACCCTTCCCAACATTACTTGCTAAAGCCTACTCTTAAGAGTTCACCTATTCATTCAATCCCAAAATATGTGAGGCCAAAATTGTCTGGTACTTATTATAAAAAACAAACAAACAAAAAAATGCTTGCCCAAATACCAGCTACTGTAGTAGACCCAATCGGTATTGCTAAATGAAAACAAGTACCTTGTTCTCTAGAAATGAGTGTGTTATAAACAGGGAGGAATGGCCCCAGTGTCAACGTCCTGTGCTCTACAGCACTAAGAGCTATTTGATTCGGGGCAGATTCTTGAGTTCTCATCCCCAACTACTGCGGAGACACAAAGCCTAGAGTCACTATGCCAAGCTTCACCTAAGGCAGAATTCTCATGGCAAACTCCTTGCAGTATTTTCTAGTGTTCTTCTGATGTTTTCCCCTACTTTCTGGGTTCGCTGTTTAGCCCTTATTCTAATTGTGTATTGTACTGCCGTGCCCTCTTTCCTCAAAAATTAATGAGTCTCTTTTTTTTTTTGCTTGCAACCAAGAAAACATCACTAATATATAAACTAGTATATACTTGTAATTATTTTGTGCCATATCTTTATATCTCTAGTGCCTAGGTTGTTATAGATATCCGTATTTTGTAAACTTTATATTTCAAATTTATATAATCTGAGTTTTTAAAACATATTACCTAGATAAACTTGTTCATTGTTTAAAATTCACTTCTTTTACATGTCGAGAAAATTCTTTTTTAAATAAGAAAAATAAATTGTAAATAGAACTGATGGGATATGAATTAAAAGAGGAAGTTTTGCAAAAAAGAGGTACATCATATGGAGTCATATAAAGCAGTTAAGCCCTGAGATATTGGAAAGGATTTAAAGCATTTTAAGCTGGAATTAAACATTATCAGCTTTATATTTATCAGTGGGGAATGGAGAGGAGCAGAGTGATGGCGAAAGTGAAACAGGGTAGGGATTTGTACCTGTTGCCAAGATGAGAATTGATGGTAGCAGAGATGGCTGGATGTTGGAAGTATGAACTGAACGAAGCAATCAGTTTTGAGAAAAATGTCAGGTAGAAATTAAGGACTAGGAACATAGTGAGAATGTGAGAAGAGGTTTGCCTTAAAGGTCTCTTGCTTGTGCAGGAATAAAATTACCACAGTGAGAAATGGGGGAAATTGCCCTGGCCGGGTAACTCAGATGGTTAGGGTGTCACCACCATATGCCAAGGTTGTGGGTTCTATCACTGGTCAGGGCAGATACAAGAAATAACCAATGAATGCATAAATAAGTGGAAAAACAAATCAGTGTTTCTCTCTCACTTTTTCTCTAAAATTAATAAATACTATTTTTTTTGTTTTTTTTTTTTAATATATTTTATTGATTTTTTACAGAGAGGAAGAGAGAGAGATAGAGAGTCAGAAACATCGATGAGAGAGAAACATCGACCAGCCGCCTCCTGCACATCCCCCACCGGGGATGTGCCCGCAACCCAGGTACATGCCCTTGACCGGAATCGAACCTGGGACCTTTCAGTCCGCAGGCCGACGCTCTATCCACTGAGCCAAACCGGTTTCGGCAATAAATACTATTTTTAAAGAATGGGAGAAATAGTACTTTGTGGAGAGAATTTATGAGATAAATCATTTTTAGACATTTTCAATTTGAGGGACTTGCAACACCCATCAGTGAAGATAATCTAAAAGTAATATTAGGTTGAAGATACCAATTTACAAGTCATCTGGATAAACATAACAATTTAAGACATGAGAGTGTATGGAACTACCTGTTGCCAGAGAAATCAGTGGGCCAGATTTCCCAGACATGAATGGGTATGAGGCTCTTGGGGTACCACTAAAATACGCATTTTCAGATGCTCTTTGGAGAAGAAGATGTGGTAAAAGGCTTTATTAGCAATGAAGGTACATTACTTGGGTTCCAAAATCTCATGCCCCTTAATCCAGTCCTGAAAAATAGGTAGCAGAGGATTCAGCAGAGCCAAAAGCAAGACCAGCATCTGGAGCTTCTCTTCCATGTTGCAGCTGGGTCCGGTTCACTTTAATTAAAGTCCATCAGTCCAATGTGTGGTTTGCACATGGCCATGAGCTATGGGGCAAAAGCAGGGGAGTGTTCCCCCCTGCAATAGAGTCACAGGAGTGCAGGCAAGTAGGACAGCCAAGAGCCAAGAACCAAGAGAGCAAACTTCCTTTGTTCAGAATTTAAATATTCAGGTTTCACACTCTTGCAGTGGCCATGCCTTTTCTGGCCACTGACTCACTCCCAGGTGTGACTGACATAAGTAGACACCCTCCCACATCACTTAGACCTTGCTGGGCAGGGAACAGATTTGGAGAGTGCTACATTAGGAAAGCTGTGTAAATGGCATGCCTATATTATCTAGTCTTCCCTTTACTCATTACCATTTATATAACAATCAGATTATTACAACAGCATCAGACCTATTGAGAAAAAGCAGAAATTTAGAAGAGATGGTCTTAAGTGGAACATTGCAAAATGTAACATTTAAGAAATACAAAGAAGATGACCGTGTGATCTACTGGGGTTGCCACACAGACCAGGTGGCTTAAACAGCAGACATTTATTTTCTCACAGTTCTGGAGGTTGAAAGTCCAATATTAAGGTATTAAGGTGTTGGCAATTTGGCTCTCTCTCTCTCTCTCTCTCTCTCTCTCTCTCTCTCTCTCTCTCTCTTCTACTTAAAATAAAAATGAACAAAACATACACACACACACACAAATGATGTTGTTGTTTTTGTTTGTTTGTTTGTGTTTATTTTTTATTCCTGAACTTATTTAATCTTAATTTATTCTATAGAGGTCTTATCTCCAAATACAGCAACACTGGAAATTGGGTTTCCACATATGAATTAGGGGGACACAATTTGCTACATAACAACGATCCCAAGAAAAGGGACTGTGAAGGGGCTTTTGAAGGCAAAATAAAAATAAAAGGATATCATGAAGACAGAAATCAGTGGAAATTAAGACTGAAGAACAAAGCTTAACATTTAGTTCAGATTAAGAAAAACTACAGTCAGGTCATTATAGCTGAGGAAATATAAATGATAAGTTTAGAAAATTCTTTTTAAAAGTTGATCTTTGAAAGGAAGAGTATGCTATTGTTCACAGCTAAAAGGGAATGCAATATTGACCAAAGCACATTTCAGTGCTGATGTAAAGTATGAAACAAGGCAGTCTGTTTACTATGAAAGAAAAGTGAGTCCAGAGGCCTGGTATTGAGGACCATTGTACTGATCACTGCAGACTTTGTGAGGGAATCAGTGGGTAGGCTGGGCAGTTTGAAAATTCACCAGTGGTTGATGATCATAATTCTATATTGACCACTCTCTACCTGGTTATGTGATGATTGTCCCCAGGAATGCGTGTAAGCCCTTGCACAGGTAGAGAAATACTCTCCCCACCCCCCAAACTCTAAAATATGTGTGATAAAATAAAATGTGAGAAAAAGAGTTTAAGGAATTGACAAAAGCATCTTCAAAGTCCATGGAGCATGAACTCTAAGTAGATGGAAAAGAATGAGACTTTATTTATTTAATAACATTTTCAGAAACTCTCAAGGTACCAGGCAATGTTCTAAGCAATTGAACAACTAGTAATTGTTGGGATCATTATGTAAAAGTATTATACACTGTTAGATGCTTTGTCTCATATTTTATTCCTCAATCACGTTCTTGGAATCACCTTTAAACCCATAAACAGTGGTAAGCTGACATTAAAAGTGTTTAATACTCAAGTATTATATATTTAGATCTAAGAGCTAATGATCTTGCACACCTCATAATTCCTATCTTTAAAAAAAAAGCAGCAATCCATGGTCTTCTTATTTGACAGCTTATTAAATATACGATCATTGGTTTTATTTCACAATATTTTGGGGAAATCTAAGCAGACATTTTGTTAGACATGTTAAGCCTGATGGGATTTGTAGTCTTTCTTATAAGCTCTTCAGTTCATCTTTTGACCATGAGCAAAAAGGTCTACTCTTGATTCACCTCATCGCTATCACACTTTGCACCAATACATGAGATTTTTTTATTCTTTTTTTTTTTTTGCCAGAGAAAAAAGGAGGTCATTAGGCTAGTCCACATGAATTTGAAGATGCTTTTTCTGACACTTATTAATTTTTTGGTTTGTTCAATTTATTTGTTCTCATCTTTACCCATCCTCCCTTAGGCCATCTCTCTCTTAAATAAGTAATTCCTGGGAATTTAATGTACAGCATGATGACTAAAGTTAATAATGTTGTATTGAATATTTCAAAATTACTAAGAGAGCAGATCTTAAAAGTTCTTATCACAAGAAAAAAATTTGAGTTTGGTGACAGATATTAACTAGACTTATTATGACTTACCATACCATCCATCTCACAATACATCTATACTAATAAAAGGGTAATATCCTTCTGGACAAAGCCACAGTGGCGGAGGCTGAGGCTGAGGCAGTTAGGGGTCAATCAGGCTGGCAGGGGAGAGCATTTAGGGGGTGATCAGGCCAGCAAGGGAGAGCAATTAGGGGGTGAACAGGCCAAAAGGGGAGTAGTTAGGAGCATTAGGACAATAAGCAGAGGTAATTAGGGGTGATCAGGCAGGCAGGCAGGTGAGTGGTTAGGAGCCAGCAGTCCCAGATTATGAGGCCTAGGGATCGGGCCTAAACTGGCAGTTAGACATCCCCCAAGGGGTCCCAGATTGGATAGGGTGCAGGCTGCACTGAGGGGATGCCCCTGTGCATGAATTTTGTACACCAGGCCTCTAGTACATATGTAAAATCATTATGTTGTATACCTGAAACAATATAATGCTATATATCAATTATATCTCCATCAACATTATATAATAATAATAAAAAAAGGCCTCACAATATTCTAGACTTGAAAAACAATAGTCTTTAAATACCTATAAGGGATAATAATTTTTTTTATTTCAAAGTATTTTTAAAGGCTGAAGAATGTTAAAAAACAAAAAACATGCAAAGATTCCTGGCCCCAAATTTTGATAATCGCTCTAAAAAACCACAAGGACAGAATTGTAGAGAGGAAGTTGAAAAACAAAGACAATGTATACATTACTAATATGCTCATTTCTTGTGCCTAGGTGATAAATAACCCTATTAGACCGTATGTAAAATCAAGGAGTGCAGAGGTTCCTACAGGTGGCATTACTTTTGTTGTATTATACTATCTTGAAGCCACACTCAAAACTGTGTGTTTTGAAAGCATTTTTGTATGTTTTTTTGTTGTTTGCTTATTTGTTTTCATATTCCAGAGCAGAATTTTGAAGAAATTTCTATCATTTTTTCACATCAAAATTCCATTCCTTTGTTTAATTTTGTATCTCCCTATTCATGGTCAATACACAAACTTTAAAAGATCCCATTGCTGGGAACAATTAAACCCTTATTTTAAGTGTTAAAGAAACCCAGTCCCTCAATATGTTCCTTGGGGGTTCATCTTCCCCCACCCCACCTTTATGCAATGATTTTTAAACTGGCTTTCTTAGAAGTTCATTGGCTACACTTAGAACCTGTAGAGGTCTCAGTATTTCTTCTGTTTCTGAAGTTCTGTGTAAAGTTTCTGTACTTCAAAAAATAAAATAAACCAACACACAAAAAAACACCTTGGAATGTGTTAGAAAAAGATACCTTTAAGATATCAGTATTTTACAGAGTTCAAAGAATTATTTTTCTGCTTATGAGGTCAGACGATATGATGTCATAAAAATGGTTATAAACATGGGTCTTTTGGATGGGGTTGGTTAGAAGAAAGAAAGTGTTGGAGTAGGTGCAGGCTCTCCAAGAAGGCTTCTTTTTCATTTTATTAACAGTTTCCTAATATACATCAAGTAAAATACTGTGTTGCTTTTCATCTGCTTCAATATGTTTAAGACAGTGAAATTAGTAGAAAAAGTATCATGGCATAAAGGAAAGAAGATGAGAATTCAACATAGTTTTGTTTTGTTTTAGGGGAGGAAAACAAACATAGGGGCCCAACCTGTAAATCTGCCTATGTGTACCTCTCACGGAACAACTGAAAAACAGCACGCAATTTAGGAAAAAAAACAAAAAACAAAAACAGACAAAATCACATGCTTCTGTCAACTGCCTTTCATTTCTTACATTATGGGATTAGATCAAGCAGGCGGACATCCAGACTCCAGTCCCTTTGGGTTTTATGGTTCACACTCAGAACATGCTCTCGTGTTAGATGTTAAGACTACTGGCCTTTCCACTGCTCCCTTTTTCTTCACTGTTACCTAACACAATATCCTTAAGTGAACAATAATGTGCGGTCTTGGAATTTCAATTCCCAAACCAACTCTGCCCTTGAATAAAATCTGTTTTTTATTAGTAATTTAGAGCTAATGTACTTTGCAGAAAGTCTCCCTGTTCTGAGGTTATTCACACCTGGAATGAAATTCTGAAATATCCAAAGAGGGGCACTAATTTTATCCAGCCATAAAACTCCTAGACTTCAATATTTGACATCTAATGATGTTAAAGTTCTTTTCATTCTTTCTTTCTTCCTCTTTCTTTCTTTCTTTCTTTCTTTCTTTCTTTCTTTCTTTCTTTCTTTCTTTCTTTCTTTCTTCTTTCTTTTCTTTTCTTTTCCTTTCTTTTCTTTTCTTTTCTTTTTTCTCCCTCCCTTCCTCCTTCCCTCCCTCCCTCCCTCCCTCCCTTCCTTCCTTCCTTCCTTCCTTCCTTCCTTCCTTCCTTCCTTCCTTCCTTCCTTCCTTCATTTCTTCTCTTTCTTCTTTCTTTTTTTGCTTTCTTTCTCTTTCTTCCCTCCCTCTTTCCCTCCTTCCTTCTTTCCCTCAGTCTCTTTCTCTTCTCTCTTATTTTTGAAGCTGAAGATCTTGTTTTGGTTAAGTTTTCTGCCATGGATATTTGTACATTCTTGAATAAAAGTTTATTAATCCGTATATTCTTAATTGGGCTAAGATCTGGTTTTTCTGCATATATATTTTTACTCATGGACATGTAAAAATGTTATGCTGTCTTTCAGAAAATAGTTGCAAGTTGAAATTACCCTCTAGCATTATTTCTGCTGTAAATTTCAAGTGAAAAAAAATGGCTAAAATTGCCCTAACTGTTTTGGCGCAGTGGATAGAGTGTTGGCCTGCAGACTGAAGGGTCCCAGGTTCGATTCTGGTCAAGGGCATGTACCTTGGTTGTGGGCACACCCCTGGTGGGGGGTGTACAGGAGGCGACTGATCAATGTCTCTCTCTCATTGATGTTTCTGGCTCTCTATCTCTCTCCCTTCGTCTCTGTAAAAAATCAGTAAAAATATATTTTTAAAAAATGGCTAAAATTGGAATTCCAAAATGATTCTCCTGATACTAATTATCAGTAAATATATGTATAACTTAAAGTCAAAATGCTAGATGAATCACCTCCTTTCTATTGAGTGACTATAGATAAATACTTTGGAAAAAGTAGAACACAAGTTTTTGGAAGCCAGTTTGAATTAAATAGCAACTAAGATAGCAGTGTTAGTTGTATATTTTTAAGGTGGAAACAAAAATACTATGTATAATGTTTTTAAGCTACTCATAGTCCAGGATTACTCTGAAACTGGTGTCAAGTAGAAACATACTAGTAAACATGAATAATGCTGGATTGGTAAGTATTGATAAAAATAGCTAAATAAAAAAATTTTGTCATACTATATATTCATAGGTTTTATTTCCCATGTGAATGATAAGAATTTTGAGTTATTGCTCTGTTTTTTTTATGAGAATTATCTAGAGTTGGTGTCTCAGACCTGTGATTGTCCTGTTTCACGGAGTTGAGAAAACAAACAAACAAAAAAAAAAACACCACCACCACCACCAACAAAAAACAATAGCAAGGAGAGTCTGTCTCCCAAGAAATGAAATAAAAAGTCTGTCAATTTACCCTAGCTGGTTTGGCTCAGTGAATAGAGCATCAGCCTGTCGTCTGAAGGATCTCAGGTTCAATTCCCGTCAAGGGCATGTACCTAGGTTGCAGGCTCTTCCCCGGAAAGGCCCTGGTCAGGGCTCATGCAGGAGGCAACCAATTGATATGTTTCTTTCACATCGAGATTTCTCTCTGGCTTTCCCTCCCTCTCCTACTCTCCCTAAAAAATCAATGGAAAAATGTCCTCAGGTGAGGATTTAAAAAAATAATAATTCTGTCAATTTGTAAGAAATAAGTTCTCTTTAGTCATGTACTATAAACATTAGAAGTAAGTTATGAAAGTTTTAATGTAAATATTGCTTCTGGAGATTGTAAAAATTTTAGGGTATTTTTTTCTTCACTATATTTATTCTCCAAAACATGAAAAAATTATTTCACTGATTAGTAATTCAGTATGTGTCATAGAATATTTGCTTGTTAAGCTTTGCTTGTAAGTTTGGAAAATGAATCTTGTAGGTGTCATATGCTTGGTTATAAAGGCAGAACTGTAATTATGGAGGGGTCTAATACTTTAAAAGGCCATGCCCTCTATTATTGCAGGTTGTGCCCATGCACTGAATCTTCCAAAAGAGTTAGTAAGCTGGTGAATAAATAAAAAAATATATATTGGTGTGCTCTATTCGAGTTGTATTGCCAGTTAATAAAAATATATGTTATTTTACAATGACAAATGTGAATTTTGATAAATCATCTGAATTTTGCTCTTTATCATACCAAAATGTGTGGAAAACAATAGAATAGTATATTGCAGTATTAGGACATTAATCATAAGATGCCATCTGCAGCAATGTCATTTATACAAATCAGGTACACCATCCTGAAATTTATGAAGAAAAAAACATTATTTACTTTTACTGCAATGCTTGCCTTTTAGAAACAAACCTTGCAAGGGAATCATTTGAGATTATACATCCATTATATCAATATGTTACCCCACAACACTAAACCTGTTTCTTTTTGCTTACCTGTTCACTATGACCAATCTTTTGCCACCCTCGTTTTGAAAGGAGTTTTCCACTTCTGCATAAACCCTGGTAATTTTCTTTATTTCATGTTTTGCTTTGGCTTCACTTTTTTATCTTAGTTTTTATTTTTAGCCCATACCTCTATGCCATCTGGAAATATTATTAGATGAGTAACAATTACATTTCTGCTGAAAGACTAAGAATCATCTGAAATATTATTTGATGATGTATCATCCTACAGGATGTAATACTAAAACTATCACATACTACATCACCCTAGCACTAACTATCATCTATCACCTGCATGGGCCCCTCCATCAAGTCCTGATTACTGTCAACAAGAGGTTAGCAATTGAGAAAGAGTAGAATTCCCAGAATAATGGCATCTGACATGTCTTCACAGCTGGTAAAGACATGCAACAGATGAAAAGGTAGCACATCATATAACTTTCATTTCTCAGCAAAGGCACACACTCCACTGTGGGACATTTCAACAACCACTTATGACTTCTGTGAGATTCTCCTTTTTCTCCTAAAATGTCATTAAAGGCAGGATATCTGTATAGTATTTTAAATAAATATTCATACCAAATCAATGAACATTTCTTAACTATTCTACTAGACTGAAATTTTCCTTCTCTGACAAAAATCCATTAAGTGCAAATGGTCTGAGATTCCATATTTGGTGCTTGAAATATCTTTATCAGAACATCTCGTTTCAAACTTCCAACTTGCTATGCCTCACCTTTGGTCTTTGAGCAAGAGTTGTTTCTGGTTAAATGGGAGCTACACAAAACAATTCCAAACCAAATTCTCTCTTTCAGCCAAAACTTGGAGAAGTCCTGCCTTTGGTTTCCAACCATGTTCTTTTCAATATGCACATGCACCTAACTTCCTCCTTGGTGGGAGGTCATGGGGTGGAATAAAGGAGCCTAACCTTTATTTACTTATATAAGGCATATCAACCCTTTTTCCATAGACAACAGAATGAATCAGAATTAATTGATGCAAAATATAAGAAATACCCTTTACCCCATTATACAGAATGTCTTGTGACTATAAACATTCATTATTCATATAGACCTTTAATACAAGATCTTAATATCTGCAATGACCTTATGGTAGATCAACTATTGTTTTGAGGATATATCTCTGACTTGGCTTTGTGAAAATGCATTCTCATTGGTTCTACATATCTGAAACACTGACAGTTTAAAAGCTTTGGGGAAACTTTTAGTTAATTATCTTGGATACAATAAAGGCTAAATTGTCAAGATTTTCCATTTTTTACATTGTACAGGGACAACACCCTATGTGTTAAACATTTGGCAGTGTGGTTTTTAGTCAACTATGACCTGGAATTTCATTCTTTACAACACACTGTCATCAAACAAAAATGTGTAGAATATTGAACTTAAACTCTCAGCTCAGTGAAGTTTTATATATTCCATAATGCATAATGTATATAAAGATATTTACTAATCATAGTGTGAAATTTGGGAAGAAAAATGAAGATTTTGCTAAAACATTCTGAAAACTGAACTGCAAATTTAATATTCTGGCAAGCTTTATACTTACTGCAATAATCTTCACAGGGTAGGTGTGCAATAAATGTTGGCAGACTGCATTCATAAAGTAAGACAATAGCTTCAATATTTTAAACATGGTTTATATCAAAGCCTTACATGTAAAATTTAATGTTAAGAAGCACTGGTTAAGTTTCTAAATATGCTATTAACATAGGTCAATCTTTTTGCAAGTGGTTTTATGCTATTAAAAGGAAAAAAGAAAACAACAGGAAAGCTAGGACTTCTACCTCAAAAAAGTGCTTCAAACACTGAGAGTCTTATTGAGAACATTTATGACAAAGGCTTTGATCTCTCTGTACATCCAATAAATACGAAACATTGCTATATATTTTAAGGATGTGCATGCCTACACACATTATGACTTTAACAAATGTTTCAAACAGCATTTTGAAAGTTATTGAATTTGGTAAAGCTCCAAACACATTTATCCTAGTATGTTTCCAACGTGAACCCTAAGAGCTACAAAGTTTGATGATTTTGAATATTGCAAGGGGCTGTATATGCAAAATTTTACTCCATTTCGTAGACATATTGTTCTGTGCTTCAGGTGATTAAAGTACACTGAAAATAGCTATAAAAATGAATGGAAGTACCTGGTAACTTTGTTATAAGCACCCCATAATAGCGTCCAGCTTATGAATGCTGAAATTAGATTGGATGTGACATGGGAAATGCATTTTAATATTTAACATATTTTAGGCTTTTTTTAAGCATTAGTATGGCTAAGTATTTTTATAGGTATGGGATGAAGTTTTGAGGACATATTCTAGAACATTATTTTAGTTCTTTGAGAAATGTTGCCTATTTGCTACTGGGTGATCAGTAGTACAGGCTTGTGTGGACATAGATAAACTAAGAAAAGTGGCTTTACCATTTATATTCTTGCCAGTAGCATGCCCTTAACTATTTAGAATAGTAAAATAAAACATTGGAAATATAGATGGGTAATACAATATGTAAACAATTGAACATTTGCCTTTGACAAAATACAGTTTTCTTGATTCAAAGAGAATGAGAGAGGTCCTTAGAGATTATAGGTGTTTATTTTTCAATTGTGTTGGATGAAACCCTTGATTTTCATTACAAGTCTCAGGGGCCTTCATGAGGTGGAGAATTGAAATAATATGTATGTAGGGTACCAGATGGGTTTATGACTATTCTATTGTATAATGGGCTCTATGCAAAATTTTGTTAAATTATTTTAATAAGAAAGAAATTGCCCTGCTTAAAACAGTTTACAAACTTATTTAAACAAAAAATAGAAATGAAAAATAACAGTGTTTTACCAGTGAGACATGATTATTTGATTTTTGCTTAATTGCACTTGTTGATTAGCATTTTTTATTTCAGTTACCCTACAAATCTTTTATGGTTTTGGAGTTAAACAATATAAGTCTTCATATAAATATGCAATCTCACATTAATACATTAAACTGTTAAATTATGCCACGCTATCCCTAGCCAGTTTTGCTCAGTGGATAGAAAGGTCACCTGCCGACTGAAGGGTCCCAGGTTTGATTCTGGTCAAGGGCACAAGCCTGGGTTGTGGACTCCATCCCCGGTAGGGAGTGTGCAGGAAGCATCCAATCAATAATTCTCTCTCATCATTGATGTTTCTATCTCCCTCTCCATACCTTTCTGAAATAAATAAAAATATATTTTAAAAAATATGCCATGCTAACTTATTTATTATGATGAACCAGAATAAAATAATTGTTACACTGTCTTTTTTATGGGCTAGTTTATTTTATTCACTTCTTCAATCAGCAAATTTTTATAGAAGGCCTCCTCTTCGGCAGATGCTTAGAGATTAACCATAACTTGGGTCATCCGACAGGTAACTATATAATAATCACAAAAACATTCTAAGGATTATGATAGAGGTGGCCACAACAATTATGAGGGGAAATGAAAGAGGGAGTATACCTGGGGGCCAGTTAGGGTGGGAGGGAAGAGGTATATGAAAAACCTTTGCAGGTGCGAAGTTCTCCCTGGGGAGATGTTGGTTAGAAATGTGAATATGGATAGGAAGAGCCCAAGGATTTAAAGCGAAGGGCATGATATTTGTAAATGTCCTTTGGGGGGATAATCCAAGTTGGAGTGAAGGGAGACATGGAATAGGAAATGCTGGCTGGTGTCCCCTCCCTATGAAACAAAATGCATGCTACAGCCTTTGCTGCACGTGGTTCTGTTCCTCTCTCCCTTCTTTTCCCGTTGACCTTACACACATGTCCGAGGCCAGGGACCCTAGAATAAAGCAGCAGCGGTGTTTGCAGCACGATGCGCCGGGGGATCAATGAACACGCTTTAGAGTATATGCTTGCTTAGTCTTGCACTGTGTGTAAATGTAATGCCATCACATGGGTGTGCGTTATCCTTTTGCTTAATAAAAAGTTTCATGATTATTAACAACTAAAAACGTATCTTCCAATAAAAAAATGCCAAGTCCAATGTGAAGGAAGCATTGGTAAGTGGTGGACATTGGCTGTATCGCTGGTAAAGTGTCACTAATGAACAGAAGGGCCCAAGTCACAGAGCAGATTCGACAGGGGCCCAGCTGTCTTGCAAGGCAGAACAGGAGAAACTAGAGGAGCCAGGAGCGATAAAGAGCCACAGCTTTTGAGGACAGTTGGCAAGCCAGGAAAACAGAAGAGTCCTGCGACGGGGTCAGGTGTCTACGTGTCGGGTTGCACTCTTCAGCTAACACATTATGAGTTCTATCTGAGCCCCCGTGGGAGAAATCACCAATCCAGCGGCGTGGCATCTCACAGAATTAAGTTGAATTGCGGAGCATTTCCTCCTACCCCCCTGCCTATCCTTTTTCTCTAGCTCTCCCTCATCTCTTCCTGCTGACAGGTATTTGTCTTCCCTTTCTTGGCTTATTTCTACTCAACTTATCATAGCTCCAACTTGAGGCAGTTTTCCCTGGCTTCATCTTGCACTTTGGTCTCTTGCATTACGTGCACATTTACATATCCATCTAATGATTTTTATTGCCACCCGCTGGCACCCTCATTCTGTGTCTCAGAAGCTACACATTTGCTATGTCTCAGGATCACTGGTGACAAGACACTGCAAAAATTAGAGAAGTTACAGGAGGTTCCAGCTTGGGAAGTAGCTACTTGATTCTCCACTGGATCCAGAATATGCTAGCCCAACCTACTCAAGTCTTGTTTGGTAGTAATCAGACAATTATTCCATTAAGATAGATTTTCAGAGGCCTCCGTGCTGCCTTTCATATTGTAAGTATGTGATACTATTGCATTCAACTTCAGCTATTGTTAAGGACTTATTAAATTGCCTTTTTTTCTCAAATGTTAAATTATTTTGCAAACAAATCTAAATATAAGTTAAAGGTTGTTATCCTATATCACACTTAGGACTTCCCCATGGCATTTTCCTTACTAAGTTTGGACTTGCTTGGGACACATCACCTCTACCTTTTGGAAGAAAAATGTCTATCTTATGCCTTTTCTACCATTGTATTTTGGCAAAACATAATTTACCTGATTTCTAAGCTCCTAACTGGAGAGGACTATTGCTTCTAGACTTACTGTAGCTTGAACCTCACCCATATCTGATTTAATTGACATTAAATGAGACTTTGAACTTGAGAATTGATCTTGAAATGAGTTAATACTTTTGGGATTTTGGTATGGAATGAATGTACTTTGCATTTAAGAAGAAATTGAAATTTGAAGGGTCAGAGGTGGAGTACTATGAATTGAATTGTGTCCTCCAAATTCCTATTGAAACTCTAACCCTCAGTGTGACTTTATGTGGCACATGTCCTGTGAAGTGATAAAGGTTAATGAGGCCATAAGGGTGGTGCCCCAAACTTACAGGGCTAGTGCCCTTGTTATAAAAGACAGAGATGCCGGAGCTTCCTTTCTCTGTCATATGAGGACAGGGAAAATATATCTCACCGGGAACTAAATTGGCCAAGACCCATTTTGGACTTTCAGCCTCCAGAACTGTGAGAAATAGATTTCTGATGTTTAAGCCACCTAGTCTATAGTATTTTATTATGCCAGCATGAACAGTTTAATACAATCAACAACACTTTTATGAACACTATACCCTTAACTTCTCATAGTTTCTTAATATCTATGCACTTTTCATTTCCTGCTGTGGAATTATTACTATGTACAATGTTTTTTTTTTTTTCTTCTAGGACATCTCCTGTGCATCCTTCAATGGTGATTTAAATATCATTTTATTATGAAAATATTATTAACTGACAAGGCATGTCTTATATAGTTAGTCAACAAACTATTTATTGATTGATTTATTCTTTGGGCATGTATTATCAACACTTCACATATCACCAACTTCACATATCTTTAGTCCTCATAACAACCCTTGAATGAATTTGTAGTAGAGAAAAGAAACATAAAGCTATTCGAACATAAAAGATAATGTTTTATAATAGTTATAAAATAAAATTTTATCCTTATCTTTTCTATTTATGAAACATAATTTTGGATTGTTGGTGATATTGCCATGTTAACCTTGAAATCATCTCAAATGCTACTGAGTAGTTTTGACAGAAACCAAGGAAGATAGACTGTTTCCTTCTGCAGATAAATGAAACAGAAAATTGAGGACAAGTCTGTCTACCACCTAGTTCCCTCACAACATTTAAACAGAGACATAGATGATGGGATCTTGTGGTATATAGACATTGCCCAAAGTGACCATGTATGTTGAATGACATGGGTTGTGTGAGTTTGACTAGGGTTATCATAACAAAGTACACAGCCTGGGCGCCTTACACAGCAGAGCTTCACTTTCTCACAGCTCTGGTAAAGGTGTTGAAAGTGTTGGCTATCTTTGATAACTATTTAGACTATTGGTGCTTATCTTCTTGCATGTCCTCAAACTGCCTTCCCGCTGTGTGTGTTTGTGTCTAAATTCCTTCTTCATAACCAATTTAAAGATTTACAAAATGAGATTCAGTGAGATGAAATAACTAACACAAGGCTCATGATATTTTCAATCTGTGCCTTAAGAAAAATTTCAAAATTATAAAAAATAAATTTTCATTTTATTTTCATTTTCACCTTAAACACTGTTATCTATTACTGAAGGTGCCATACTGAAACTTAGTCATGATGATATTACAGAAACTGGGATGTTTTCAAAAAACATTTATATCCTTTTTAAATAAAACTGTAAAGTTCTGGTATCAAAACTACAAATACAAATAACAGCAACCTAAATATAAGCTATTGATAACAGTTATAATATTTACATAAAGAAACAGGTACATTTACATAAAGTAATATTAAGAACTTTTGGTTTAAGGAATTAACATATTGAACAATTGTTATACTGAGTTACTGGGAAAGCTAGCTGCTAGTTCTGTTAGACTTTAAGAGTAGAAAAAATAGTTACTTTGGTCAACTTTGCATGTAAAATAAATTTATAAAGTTAAAGGGAGGGTTTTCTTTATTATAAAATTTATTGGACATCAAATAAACTAACACTTTAAAAATTTTCAGGGTATTACAATATAGATACATCACCAATGTATGTGATTATGGGACTCACACTTTCAGGTCCCCCTGTAAGGAAATAACTTTTCAAAATCCTATTTTGGAAACAGTCTTCCAAACACATTGAAATTATTCCATTATACTTATATTTGTTCTGATTATAGTAATAGAAGTTATCTACTGGAAGTATTTATTATTTACTAACTTATATGTTTCATAAAAGTATAATTATTTTATATACAAAACTAGAGGCCCAGTGAATAAAATACATGCACAGGGTTGGGGGGCCCCTCAGCCCAACCTTGCCCTCTCGCAACCCATGACCCGGGGGGATCAGGCCTAAACCCGCAGTCGGACTTCCCTCTCACAATCCGGGACACTGCATGCACCAATGACCATACTTTTCATACAGGTGAAAGACATCTTGCTTTTGTATGGGAGGCTACAATTTTTTGCCCTGATTATAAAAAGTAGTACATAACATGATCCTTCTGAGGCAGTGGTACTATTTTCCCTATCTTATGGGTGGGAAAACTGAAGCAGAGAGAAGCTAAGTAATTGGCTTTGTCACACAGCTTTAAGTGTCAGAATCAGGGCTGACCACAAAATGTGCAAGCCAGAGTTAATGCATGGCATCTCTGCATCATCCTGTTTTTTCAGTGTTAGAGTAACCTTGTCAGGTTTTAATTTTTAAATCTAAGAGACTGTCCCCAATATATAGGGCAGGGTCCCTAGGCCTGGTCGGCTATCAGGGCTGATCTGTGGGAAGACCGTCCAGTGGGGCAATCGGGGGGCCCTTGCTGGCACCAGTCTTGGCTGGCAGCCTGGCACCACCCACTCCCTGGGCCTGACCAGGAGCAGCTCCTGTGTTGAGTGTCTGCCCCCTGGTGGTCTGTGCACATCATAGGCAATGGTCGTTCCACTGGTAATTCTGCTGTTTGGTTGGTTTGCATATTAGGGTTTTATTATATAGAATATCTACTTATACAAAAGGTTAAACAAAAATAATTAATCTACATATAGGGATTATCACTCCAAATTAACTTAAATATTTAATAACATAGGTTACTACATTCTCTATTCTGGAGAAACCATGACTTATTCTAGAAAATTTTATTAGAGTCATTAAATAAAATTCTGGCGGGTAATTTGCTCTGAAAAATGTTCTCAGGACAGGCATCAATCTAGTAATAAATTTTGCATAGTACTTAGCTAATGAACTATATTCCATTGTTTGAATCATTTAAAGTCAGAAGTATTTATAAGGTTTCCATTTACATTGTAAAGTAGATATAGTCTACTTTATTACAATTAGGGCTGTATTCTAACTTAGTAAATGAAAACGGAACTGAAACATAGGGATACACAGTTGGGATGGACAAAGGAACCAAAGGGAACAAAAATCAATAGCCTCGAAACCACTCAAAAAGAGCATTCATTTAAGAAATTAAAGAAATAGCCTGGCTGGTGTGGTTCACTGGTTGAGCGTCCACCTAGGAACAAGAGATCATGGTTTGATTCCAGGTTAGAACTCGATTCCTGAACAGACATATGCCCAGGTTGCAGGCTCAATCCCCAGTAGGGGGTATAGAGGAGACAGCCAATCAATTATTCTCTCTCATCATTGATGGTTCTATCACTCTGTCCCCCTTTCATCTCTGAAATTATATATATATATATATATATATATATATATATATATAATTTTTTAAATAAACAAATGGATTCCACCATGACTAAAGATGCCCTCAGGAGGCATAGTGATATTATGGGATCCAGACAGCAAGGGGTCTTGTTCTGTGCCTACCACGTACTATTTTTATAAACTTGGTCAAGTCACTTAATTTGTGTAAGCACAAATATTCTCATCTGAAAATTGAGGAAAATAAAGTTGTGGCATTATAAAGACAAGCAAAAATTCACATTTGTTCAGTGCTCAGCATAAGGGCTAGCACTTAGCAAGCACTAGATGGCTATTTCTATTATAAATGAAAAATTTAACGATATCCTGAAGGAAATTTTGGAGATAAGTAGTTTTTAAATGGGTAGATTAGGTTGTCACCTCTTAGAGTAGGAAGAAAATAAAACTTACATGGTGGAACATTTCTATATACACCCTGCTTGAAATTTTACTATATACAAACTATTCACTACCTATAAAGGAACAGACATAGACTTCCTACTTTTAAGATTCTTAAAGTTGTCTGGCTGTTTGGTGTTCTGTTTCTAGTTAACAGAACAAAATATGTTGCGAAGGAAAAAAAACCACAACAACCCTGCTCTCTACACAAGACAATCTAAACACTAAACCTCATGTTTATATATGTTACATATAGAGTGTAAGTGTGCCCTATTGGTTATTGGTAGAACCAGATAAGATCTAGTTAAGATTTTCATCAAATAGCTTTAGCAATTCAATTCCTCTTTTGGAAAGCAGGAAAGAGTAAAAAGAGTCTACGCAAGCTCTCCAAAATGATCTGTCAGTCTGGGATCACTTCTTCATCACTGTGCATTGCTCATGCCGTTTAAGCAGCTAGTGAAAATCTTCCCTGACTGACAGTATGAACTGTCAAAAGCATTAATGAGTATACTATTATTCAGCTGCCAACGGTCCCATGTAAAACTAAATGAAAACACAGTGTTGCCTTGGCTAACTAGATGGTGGATTTGTTTTAAAATTGTCTTGAGCTAAAAGAATCTAAAATATTCTTACTGAAACTAGTAAGATATGAGGAGGTGCGTCTATTATTTTTCATGTCTTGCCAATGCCTGATACACAGTTTTAGTGCTAAGTGTCATTGGAAATTTTTGCCTTTCTAAGCATACCGAAATTTTGAGTCCACACATATACATCAGTTTGGAAATATAGCTATTATTCAAAAGTTTTAAGTAAAATATGGTTTGCCAATATCTATAGAAAGTCAGAAAAAATGTGCTTGATCTCTGAATTGTGAGAATAACAACTTAATCTTCTATTTTATTTTGAGCATGCAGACATCCTTTCAGAGGGTTATTTCAGAAATTATATATATATATATATATATATATATATATATATATATATATGCTCATGCTGTTATCTGAATCAGTTTTCAACAATCCCATTGAGAAGAAAAAAAAATCGCTGGCATTGAGCCAGTCAAATATACATTTGGATGAAGCTCATAAGAAATAAGAATGTTGATTTTATTCCTGTGGGAGATCTAACGTGAACAGGAGAATGTCCGCACACTTGTATTTGGCAGAATAAAAACGTGCAGACATTTACAACAAACCTATTTTCAGTTTGCACTGTAATATTTTCTCAGAATATTTATTTTTATTGCAATATTTATTATACTTACAATAGGGTTCTATGACAACGATAAAGAAATGGACAATGTTTGAGGAAATGGATAATGAGGATAAAGGTAACACGCAGGTGCAGTCAGGCAATTGAACCATTTATTAAGTTTATTAGCTTTTTTATTGCACATGTTCATACAAAAGCTACATTGAAATGGAGGGAAGCTCTGGTGCAGCTAAAAGCATGGAATTTAATGTTAAGGATGCACTTTTATTTTTGGATTGTCTCAAAGGAGAGTATATAGAAATATAAATCAAAGTTTTATTTCTCCAAATGAAACCTGGAAGTTGAATAAAATTATGGTTACACAAGATGAAGTATATTCCTGAATTGTATTCAATTGAGCTAGAGCAAATTTCATTTTAGAATAAATGTTATATATTTACATTTGCTACTTGATATTTGATTATAATATCTGGCAAGAATAAATTACTTATTTGTTTATTTTGTTAGGTATAATATTCAAAATTTACCTGCCAGCTTACATCTTGGTTCTTCAGTGTACCACAAATGACAAAATGACAGAAAGGATGATTTTGAATGGCAGGACCAGATGGCCTTAGGCAAAATATTGAGAAAAGGTAGATATCTTTGTCCCCTCCAAGCAACCCATTAGCATCACCTTTCTCCCTTCAAGCCATTATCTGACCTCAACCCCAGGCACTTTTCTGGACTGCAGACAAGCTTATACAAACGTTAGAAGTTCCTTAACTAGTAAAGGTTTTACTTGAACCTTTTTTAACAAGAAGATGCCAAAATGTCAAGTCTTCCTCTCCTACAGGTACCTCTCTGTCTGTCTGTTGCAAATCCTGACCTGAATATTGAACCCTTCGCTTGAGTCTGAATAACTGAAGACTAAATATGACATATTTTAAAATGAACTTATGCTAAGTGAAATAAGCCAGTCAGAGAAAGACAAGTACCATGTGATTTCACTTATATGTGGAATCTAATGAACAAGATAAACTAACAAACAAAATAGAAGCAGATTCATAGATACAGATAGAACTGACTGAGAGCTGTCAGTGGAGGAAGTTACTGGACTGGTAATTAAGGTGAAGGGATTAAGGGGGCGGGGAAAAGCTAAGGCATAGATAATAGTATGGTGGTTATCAGAGGGAAAGGGGATGACGGTAAGTAAAGGACAGTATGGGGAGTAAATAATGATGAAAGGAGACTTGACTGGGGATGAACACACAACACAATATACAGATGATGTATTATAGAATTGTACATCTGAAACCTATATAATTTTACTAAACAATGTCACCCCAATACATTCAATAAAAAATAAAATTAATTAATTTTAAAAAATGAACCAACTATTGGTCCAGATTCAAAATATTATGCATTTTCACAAGATACCAACTCAAATAATGTGGTCCTAGCATAGTACAATTGAACAAATCACAACTCAGTTCTTCCTTCTCAAAGGAACTACAGGTCTGACCTGTAGATGACCTGAGGTTGGCCAGAAAATGAGGACTCTGTTCCATAATCACAGAAAGTTTTATATGCAATTTAATCTCTTCACGTTCTGGTATTTTCTCTGAGAAAATTTACCAGCTTCTTCACAAGTAAATCTACTGCAATTGATTTCATGCACTTAATAGTTATACCATATTGTTAACAACTATTTTTAAGGTCTTCACCCATTTTGTTTTCATGCGACACTTTTCAGATTCTTTCTAGTCTATTTATTTTCTACAACATCGGTTGCACATCAACATTGTTTAGTGTGTATACAATATATACAAATTCATCCCGACATAATAAAGTGTGTTTACGTAAATAACTTATTTCTTATCCTGTGTCTTAGAGAACTAACTGCCCCATGTCTGCAGTTTAACCAATGAGCTTTTCTAATTCTTAATCTTCAAAATGGACCTCCCTTGTGAATTTCATGTGCGTAGTTCTGAGCACCTGCCAAGCATCCCCACGTGTGTGGTAAAGTTTTATTCATGGTATTACTTTTCTCACTTTTGCCTTTATTCAAGAATATTGTTTTTTATTCTTGTTGGCTTTCTTTTGAAAATTTGTTTTTATTGATTTTAGAGGGAGGAAAGGAGAGGAAGAGAGAGAGAAACAGCAATCTGGGAGAGACACATCAATGTGAGAGAGAAACATTGCTCTCTTTCCTCCTAAACCTGGGGATCAAACCTGAAACCTTGGTTTGTGCCCTGATAGGGACCTGAACCAGGGACTTTTTGGGTTCCCAGGAGGAAAATAATCATCTGTATGCCACAGATCCAAAGTAGATGGCTGGCTGAGTTAGGAATCCTCGGCTTTAAGAGTGGAGTAATTTTTTTTTTTCTGTCAGTTCAAAGAAACATGCTTCTATTTATATTTTCATACATTAAAAAACATGTTTCATAGTAAGAAGAAAACAAAAGATTATACAATACAGAGATTATGGTACTTGCAAGGTGGCTTTATAGTGGTTTGGTAACTGAGGTGTAAAAAATAGCACAGGACCATCCATACAAAGTTGTTAAAACAAATCCCATGGTTGTTTAATCAGGGTAGTGTTGTTGGTTGGGTTTAATAATGGTCTGTTCTTTACATATTTAACTGGTTAGGACAGTTGCTGTGAAACATGTCATTCTATTTTGATATCCCCTATGTTACTTATGTAAGGCAATTAATGGTGAAAAAATGCCATATTTTGAATCTGAATTATTTTATAGCATTTAATTTTTTTCCTGGTTTCTGAAAAAAAAATCACTACAAATACTTATCAAATACAGAAAAGCATAAGGAAAATACATTAACTTAACCTGTCACTTTGTATCAGAGATGGCTATTGTTATCAATGCATTATATATTTTTCAGTTTATATAAATATAGATATATCAACCTACCAATTTGTATCACAAATATTTTTGTTCATAAAACTAGAAAAATAGTACATGCTATTTTATCATCCATTTTAGTTTGTATATTGTAGACATTTCATATGATTAAATACTCATCAACAGAATTTCCAATGCCTATACAATATTTCAGATCATGGATCTATAAACTATTGTTCATTCCTATTTTAGTAAGTTTTGTAAGCTAAGAATGATAGGGAAGGTCAGAGAAATTTTTAAGCATTAGAGGAACTTCATTTGCCATTTATTGGTGGATTTGAAGATGGAAGAAGGAACACCTGAGTCAAAGATTGACAGCACAGCCTCTAGTAGCTGAGAATAAACCCAAAGTGCCTATAGATGGAAAGAAAATGGGGACCTCTATTCAACAATCATATGAAACTAATTTCTATCCACCCCCTGATTGACTTGGAAAATTTCTCCACTAGAGTTTTCAGAAAGGAACATTGTCTTGCTGATACTCAAAGTTTTGCTGTTGGCCCTAAAACTCAGGGCAGAGAAACAGATGAACAACCTGGTGAGGAAATGAGCAGGTGTTTTAGTATGATAATACTGGAGGTCCAATGCACGAAATTCGTGCAACAGCAGGCCTTCCTTCCCCTGGCTGCGGGCCCGGCTTCCCTCTGGCACCTGAGACCCCGGCTTCCATCGCAGCCCTGGCTTTATCTGGAAGGACGGAAGGATATCTGGAAGGATATCTGGTCTAATTAGCATATTACATTTTTAATATTATAGATGAGATAATGTGTTATGACATAAGGAGAAAACTAATGGAAAACATTATTGTATTTTGAGTTTTGTCAATTAAATATTTGTAAAAAATATTTTTTCTCTTTTCATGTAAAAACACCCACTGAAAATGTACTTATATTGTTCTCTTGGCAAACAAAACTTAAAATATTTCACATCGGTTCTTTATAGAAAAAATGTGCTGGCACTGATCGAAATTGTACATTTTCAATAATACATCTAATGGCTCTCTTAATGTTAAAAAGTGCAATTTTTCATGTCCTTTCTAGTTTACTACACTTGGACATTTTCTACAGCATACACATTGGAAGTCCCGTGAAACCAAACTCTGGTGATATTTCAGAGACACACTGACTTTTGAAAATAATTTACTATTTTGGGGACTTGTTGCTGTTTGTGTGAAATTTGTAGGCTTAGCATGGTTACTAAGATACAACGTGATATCAAGTTGACTAGTTTTAACTTCACAGATGATATAGAAAAAAAGATCTATGGAAATCTGGTTGGGTCAACAACAACGACAAACTTTCTAGTTACATAATAGTCTCAGATGAGCTCATAAATTATCTCTTGTAGACTCTTTTAGTTGGCAAAGATAAAGAACAATGAAATAAATTTGAATATATACATCATATATATCTTAGAAGAGCATTTATTATATCTGAGAAAATATAGGGTGTCCCCAAAAATGTACACACATACTTCGAATAATTATAAAAGCGCAGTGTTTATTAAAATATATTTCATTTTCAAAATTGAGCTTTCTTCAACTTTTAAAGTGTGTATACATTTTTGGGGGACATCCTGTATAAGATAAGTCAACTCAGATGACATATAACTGAATATTTTTAACTAATAGTTTTGAAAAAGTAGAAAAATTAAATTTGAATCAAAATAAAAGGTAATAAAGTATAAAAGACACAGCAGGAGAAAGAAAAATTATAAAACATTGAATTTTTAGTATGTTTAGTCAATCAGAAAATATCAATTGAGGACCTAAATTTTAAACATCTAATTTTTAGGATTATATATTCCTAAATTTTCAAGAATTATATCATACTAGGGACCCAGTGCACAAATTTGTGCACCTTGAAAGGAACTGCAGGCCTCAAGGCTGTGGTGGACACAGGGGCATGTCTCAGACCATCCTCTGTGGCCTTGCCCAGCCCCTCCCACCACAGATCCCAATTCCCTGTCTGCCGGCAGCCTCATGGAGTGATTGGGGCCAGGTTCCGGCAGCGGGTGTGAACAGGGCTGGTGCTGGCAGCAGATGTGAGAACCGGGTGGGTTCATGGTGTGCAGGAGCAGAGAATTTTCAGTAACCACCAGAGACTCTCCCTGATGAGAGCGACCATCAACCAGTCTTGGTCTGGCACCCCCACTCACCTGCTCCACCATCCCGCCACGGCCAACATCCACTATGTTCCACACATGGCCCCTGGTGATCAGCACACGTCATAGCAACGGGTTGTTTGTTTGGTTGTTCTGCCATTTGGTCTATTTGCATATTAGCCTTTTATTATATAGGATAATAATGAATATACATTTGTTTTTGCTAATAAAGAAACATAAAATAAAACAACATTGATAATATTTTAATGAACTTACTAATTAGCAACTAGGCAAACACATAAATGGATAAGTAGTAATGCTGAATGCTGGCAGTATGGTAATGTAGCTACTAGAACATCACACACTAAAGGTAGCATATAATATGCACCATTCGGCAAACAACATTACCCTTTATATTATATAAAGAGCCACAAAAATGTCTGTCATAAAAATGGTTCAGTTATTTTATTTTTAAGACATTTTCATGCAGTATTTTGTAGAAAGAAATAAAAAAGGAAAGTTAGAAATATTCCTTAAGTGTGGCTATTAGCATTACCTATGCTGTGGATATTTAGCTAGGTATTTAAGCTGACGGTGAAGTGTTTCACATATTTTGGCTAATTAAAAAATTGCTATGTGCTGAAATTAATATTTGTCTAAATATGAATACTTTCTTATGAAATCACCTTTGGATTAAACAAAAAATCTAAAATCTTTTGAGAAAATTTAATTATAATGCCATTTTATTATTACAATTTTACTCCTCAAATTTAAAAAACTTAGTTCACAAATAGTCAGCAATTGTTAGCAATTTAAGTTCTTCCTGAATTAAATATATTGAAAATTTGTGATGTTTGTAGTCAGCTGAAATCAGTAGTTCAAAAAAATTGTAAAATAGCTTAATTATCCTGCTATCTATATTTTATGTCTTATGTCATTTTAAATATCTAGATTAAAATTAATGTATTATGGATTTTGATTTTTGTAATTTTTTATTTTTATTAAATTTTGAGATATCAAGTGCATTTTATTTCCTAACTCATATAAAAATTGCACAAAGGACATTTTTTTTTCATAAAACAGTCTACATGGAATTCAATAAATAAAAAATCAATACAATAAATTATTGCATGTAGTGTTGTAAATGCTATTATTCCAAATAATTAAAAAAATAATATAATCTAATATCAATTATAATACCGTATGTTGTCACTTTAACTTTTGCAAACATCTCTTGCCTTAAGCATCCTAAATTTATCTTACAGTTTCCAACTTTCATATTATCTGTCAATGTTTACATTATATTATCTCTCAAAAACCTTAAAAGTTGTTTTTGTGTATAAAATTAATATTTTTCACAATAATCACTAATCGATGTAACATTTCAAACTTGCAAAAATGATTATACATTCAAATTGCTGCTGATGGGAAGAATTTCAATATATAAAGTCTCTTAGGAGGCATTCATTCCAAGTTACTGGGACCCGTAGCTACATTTATGTGACTAGGGAGTTATTAACATTAAATCTAAATGGCATACCTTAGTCTTACATTACTGCCCTTATTAGATATAATGGTGCCTAAAAAGATAAACCTTCATAAGACTGAAGCTAATGGAGAAACTGACAAGCAGATTAAGGCTAAGATTGAGGTAAGATTGAGGTTGAATCACACTTGCCTATTTTAAGAAACCAAAATGAAGTTTAGTGGAGGTGTCTTGGAGTCTCACAGAAGAGATGTTACAAATCTTTGAAAGTGGTTGGAATCAGGTGAGCTCCAGAAGGCCTGGAGACAGCAATCCCTTTGGCTGTCATGGAGCAGGGACTGTCATTTCACAGGCTGTGTCAAAGCCTGAATGAATCAGAACACCTCATGGCTACCACGACTTTGCATAGGTAGATCAAGACCCAAAGCCCACGGACACAGTGCTTTATAAAGTGCAAGGAGTAGTAAGAGTGAAGAACTCAAATCTGGCTCCTTCAACTTCTACAGTCTTCTACAAGCTTTCCTAGAAGATGGCATATAACAGGGGAAAGGGAATTCCCCACAGTGCTATTGGTATAAGGATTGGATCAATCCATCTATGACCAATTTTTGCTTATTGTTTATAAAGTTTATATTTAACCTGTGAGGGTTAGATCAATCAATCTATAATAATAAAAGCATAATATGCAAATAGACTGAACAGCCAAACAGCGGAACAATCATCCAGACGACCTTCCAGGTGAAGCCAGGGCTGCGAGGGCCAAGGCAGCCGGGGCTGCGAAGGCCTACTCTCGCACAAATTTCGTGCATCAGGCCTCTAGTATAAAGGTAAAATCCCTACTAGAATGGAGTTAATAGTATACTTATGGACAAAATCAATTAGAAAATATACATTAGGATATTTCATCTAGATAAATAAGACCAATGAAGAATAAGAAGATAAAAAAAATGGGACACAAAGCCAGTTTAGAAAGGATGGCAATGAAGCAATCCCTGAAATGATAAAATTGGCAAAGCGACTTCAACAAGTGAAGGAATTAAGTCATGAGATGCCTGGAGGGAGAGTATCATGGGCTCAGGACACAGCAAGTGTAGAGGTTCTAAAGCATTTGATGTGATTGAAAAATAATGAAGAAGCAATCGACCAGTGGGACTGCAACCCATTGAACAAAGAGAAAGTGGCTGGAGATGCAATCATAAGTCACACCACTTAAAGCTAAAAGACATGGAATGAACTTCAGCTTTTATTTCGAAAGCTGGAAACAATGGAAAGTTTCAACAGGAGAAAGATATGATCTTTCTTTTCTAAGAGTTGAATGTCATAAGTTGCTATATATTCAAATATGACACCCCTCAGTACAACTTCATAAACAAAACAAATGCCAAATTATAGAATGGCCATGAAAATTATGACACAGTAACATAAAAATAAATTATGCAAAAAATATAAGGAAATTAAGGACACAAAGTTAAATATAACAATATATGATATTAACAGAAATATTAAATGGTAAGTAAAATATATATGTATTAGGATAATAAGCAAATTAAGATAGTTGTGTGATAATTGCATGATTATATGCTATTAAGAAATGTTAATAATGCTTTATTCCATTTTTAATTTTATAAGTGTTTATTAATTTTTTTTCTAACTCAAAATCACCTGACCATTTTATTTAGTGTACATAAATGCTTTAGGAAGACATAGGGGCAGGCTACCATATTTCCATCACTTCAATTTCTATTGTCATAGATTGTCTCTATTACCTGTCAAACTCACCTTCCCTGTTTCATCAATACTTTCTAAATGCATTCCAATTGTACCCTAACACTGAAATTGTCCTTCTTATTTTTGTTATATGACTAGGGGCCCGGTGCACGAAATTCGTGCACTGGGTGTGGGGGCGGGGGGGGGGGTGGGAGTGTCCCTCAGCCCAGCCTGCCCCCTCTCACATACTGGGAGCCCTCAGGTGTTGACCCCCATCACCCTCCGATCGCCTGATCGGCCCCTTGCCCAGGCCTGACGCCTCCGCCAGAGGTGTCAGGCTTGGACAGGGGACCCCTATCTCCCCCAGATCACTGGCTCTGGCCCCCGCCCAGGCCTGAGGCCTCTGGCCCAAGAATCATGCCTGGGCAGGGCACCCCCATCTCCCTCTGATCGCTTGCTCCACCCCCCACCCAAGCCTGACGCCTCTGATCCAGGCTTCAGGCCTGGGCAAGGGGACCATCATATTCCCCCAATCCCCGGCTCCGCCCCCCACCCAGGCCTGATGCCTCGGCCAGAGGAGTTGACCCTCATCACCCTCCGATCACCAATCACCGGATCGGCCGCTTGACCAG
This sequence comes from Myotis nattereri, assembly GCF_964212035.1. Taxonomy (NCBI): domain Eukaryota; kingdom Metazoa; phylum Chordata; class Mammalia; order Chiroptera; family Vespertilionidae; genus Myotis; species Myotis nattereri. The sequence goes on along the minus strand of NC_138076.1, from coordinate 35,804,474 downwards.
GCCTGAGGCCTCCAGCAGAGGTGTCAGGCCTGGGCAGGGGACCCCCAGCTCCCCGCGGTTGCAGACTCCGCCCCTGCCCAGGCCTAACGCCTCTGGCCTAGGCGTCCTGCCCAGGCAGCGGGGACCTGCCGTGGCAGGGGGGGGCGCCGCGATCGTGGGCTTCGCTTTAGGCCCAGGCAAGGGACCCCTAGCTCCCGGGACTGCCAGCTTCGACTGTGCCCAGCTCCCATCGCTGGCTCCACCCCTACTTCCTGCTATCACTGGCCAGGGCAGCAAAGGCGCCTGATTCTCAGATCATGGCTGGGGGGCAGGGCAAAGGCGGCCCCAGGGTTTAGCTCTTAGCTCCCCCCTGGGTTTCCGATCACTGTCAGTGGCAGGGGGCTTCTTCCTGCTTTTTCTTTCGCCTCCCTGCATTGTGCCTACATATGCAAATTAGCCGCCATCTTGTTGGCAGTTAACTGCCAATCTTAGTTGGCAGTTAATTTGAATATAGCCCTGATTAGCCAATGAAAATGGTATCGCCATACGCCAATTACCATTTTTCTCTTTTATTAGTGTAGATTAAGTCTATGTCATCTTTCTGTGTGTGTTTCATAAGCTTTATGATAACTTTTGACATAAATATTGGCCTGCCCTACCCTGTGCTAAAATAGTTCAAGAATATGGAGCAGAAATGAAAAATAAGTATGGTTTATCAAATAAAGATATATAATTTTAAATCTAGTCTGATTATGGATGAATGTAGTGACTATTATATTTAAAATACAAATTTAATTCAACAACTAACCTATTTTAATCTGTATAGATATTCCAATGTAAATCAGAAATGGATATAGACTTTAGCTAGACTAACACTCTAGTGATATGATAATCCTCAGTAAAGAATGGAGCTGGAGAACATTATGCTGAGTGAAATAAGCCAGTCAAAGAAAGACAAGTACCATAAGATTTCACTCATGAACAAACTGAACTAACAAATAAAATAGAGACAGACTCAAAGAGAACAAGCAGACAGTGCTGGTTGGGGTTGTTAAGAGGAGTGGAGGGATTGAGCAAAAAAGAAAAAGAGAGGAGAATAAACTCAAGGACATGAACAACAGTATAGTGATTGAGGAGAAAGAGGGGTGGGTGGAGGTGAGACAGGGCATAGGGGTCATAAATAGTAATGGGATAAATAATAATAATAATTAAAATAAATAAAAAATAATTAATTATCTCAGTGCCTATGGACCAGTGTTATGTTGATGTAATCATATGCTCTCATTAAAGTACAGAATTGAGTATTAAAGTAAAGAATTGGCATTAGATTTGGTTTTCCTGAGGGGAGGCCCTGGCTCTATAATGCATTATCTTTGTGACTATAGACAAGTTACATAATCTCTCTCAGCCTTGGCTTTCTTACATGGAAAATAATGGCAATAATATGTTCTAACTCATAAGGTATCTATATAATAAAAGCCTAAGTGACTTTTACAGTGGAACGACCAGAACAACTGGTCACTATGATGCGCACTGACCACCAGGAGGCAGATGCTCAACGCAGGGTCAGCTCACACAGGGGGAGCGCTGCTCAGCCAGAAGCCGGCTCACAGCTGGCAAGCACAGCAGTGGTGGCAGGAGCCTCTCCCGCCTCTGTGGCAGCAATAAGAGCAGAGACCTGAGCAGTAAGGAGCAGCGAGCAGGCGGGTGGTGAGAAGTGAGGGATCCCGGATTTCGAGAGGTCATAGGCCAGGCTGAGGGCCCCTTTGGGGATAGCCCTGACTTCTCTTCCTTATGTTTTTCTGATTTTAGCTGGTCTGAAATCCAGACACTTTTTTAAAAGGAAAAGTACTGAGTATTAATATTATCTAGGGAGCCAGTGGCTAGTCACACCAATATTAAGAGGAACAAGCAGATAGGTTTCTGAATTCCCAAATGGGGTTTCTATACATTAGATGTGTCTATGACCCAACATTTAAAAATCATTATCATAGTCTAGATCAGTGATGGCGAACCTATGACACACGTGTCAGAGGTGACACACGAATTCATTGTTTTGGTTGATTTTTCTTTGTTAAATGGCATTTAAATATATAAAATAAATATCAAAAATATAAGTCTTTGTTTTACTATGGTTGCAAATATCAAAAAACTTCTATATGTGACACGGCACTAGAGTTAAGTTAGGGTTTTTTAAAATGCTGACAAGCCGAGCTCAAAAGGTTCGCCATCACTGGTCTGTATCATTGAAAACATTGCCAATTTGTAGGGTCATTGGTAGGATTCAAGGAGTTGATATAAAAAAAAAACTTAGAATAGTGCCTAAAAGAAATAAATAAATATTAACTTTTACTCATTCAAAGGCTTATTTTGCACAACTCAAATTTCAGATTTGCAATTTCCACATAAGTCCGGAGATAGAAACTTTATAAACATCATTATTATTAAATATATCTCCCTATTGAATGTGGTTATTAATAATCTAAAAGTTTCTAAAGAATACATTAAGAAAAGTAAACAATAGTGTTATCCTTTTCCAAAAATTCAAAGAGAATTAGCAGTTCCTGAAGCAGTGTTCAGATCCTTGACTTAAAAGCAACCTAGAGACTGACAACATGAAATTCTTGTGAAGTTTCCTAAAAGTTGACCTAGGATTAGCTAAGTGAAATAAGTCAGACAGAGAAAGACAAATATCATCTGTTTTCACTTGTATGTGGAATCTTAAAAAAACAAAATAAATGAACAAATAAAACAAAACAAAACCAGGTTTATAGAAACAGAGGCCAAAGGGTGGGGAGATGGGTTAAAAAAGGTGGGTTATATAATCAATATTATTGTAATAAATTTGCCTGGTGACATATGATTGCTAGAATGAGAAATAAACAAATAAATAAAATGGCATGCACATTGATCCAACAATAAAGTTGTCAAAATGAGATAAGCATTTTTTGGTCTATATAAAACTATGTCAGTTACGTGAGAGCAAATTAAGTTCCTACTATTAGAGCTTTTGACAACTAGGCTATAAATAATGTTATGTATACCTAACTGATGCTCTGGACACTGGTTAATTGTCTCTCCTGTTATTAATTATCCATGGGGCTTCCCCAGCCAACCCTACCTTAGAAAAGGCTGAGCACACAGCTTTTGGGAAAAGTACAAGACCTGTGAATGTACTGGTGACAGAGAGGGAACAGTTGTCACATGCCTGGAACCCGACCAGCAGACTGTTGACTTAATTATGCCACACAACAGAGCCAACAATTTAAAGCTGTGAAAGATGGAGATTTTTCATGTTCTTTTTTTTTTTTTTTACCCTCCTACCTTAATCTGCCTATATAAATCATTTAAACTACAAATGTCATAGCTACTCTAATAATGTTATGGTCTTCTGTATGGCCATTTCATTAACTAGTATGAACCTGAATTAAGCAAAATAATTAAGTATCCCTAACTCACTTTCTAGAAGTTTTTGTTACTTCACCCTTCACCTTTGTACTCAATTTCTGAACACAGAGCCAAAAATGTTAGATGTATTGCCCAGCCAGCATGGCTCTGTGGTTGAGCGTGGACCTAGAAACCAGGAGGTCACGGTTCATTTCTGGGTGAGGACAGATGTCCCGGTTGTGGGCTGGATCCCCAATGTGGGGCGTGCAGGAGGCAGCCAATCAGTGATTCTCTCTCATCACTGATGTTTCTGACTCTCCTTCCCTCTCCCTTCCTATCTCTCTGAAATCAATAAAAATATACTTTTTTAAAAAATGTCAGATATATTTGGGGGTGGAGGGGTGATAAAAAATTTAAGGTGAACATTTATTGCCAGATATATTTAAACTCCACTTTGCATATGTTGTTGCCTGTGATTTCCAGGAAAACATGGTAAACCTCACTTTTGACACCCATCAGTAAATTCATTTGAAATAAAAACAAGGAATGGAGTGATACTTGCCAGGTTTGAAACCATTTGAACCCATAGGAATTTAAGAGAGATAGTAAAATGGTGTTTAAATAGTTTGATCTAGAGAGGCTAGGCAAGGCATAAGATGGGGGAAAATATCTATTTCTCACATCAATTTTCAACCCCTCTATACCAGTGGTCCTTTCAATCTCTGAAAAAAATCTCAAATTGATTCCATAACATTGCTGGTCACCCTCTGCTGTTTATAATCATCCTAAACTGTAGGCATTGAAAATTCCATTGAGTCTAATGTAGAATCACCTATCATTCATCCACTTCAAAATGTTACTCCAACCAGACCTTGTTCTGACTCCTGATTATTGGGAGCTTCCTCCACCTCATGTTGTAGTCCATCCCTACTCTCTCTGCTGTGGTTGTTCCCCCTCAGCGCTGGGGCCAGAGAGGGAGTGGAGATAAACTGCTGACCAGGTGGCTGCTAGAGTTCCTGTGGGCAGATGTCCAATTATGATCTTCCTACTAGCCTTTTGGAGTTCCCTTCTGAGCATCTGCCATCATACCATTCTCAAATGCTAACTCTTTAAAACTCTCCCTCAACTCCTGCTCCCTCATCATACATGTAACCTGTCACAGTCACCATACCTTGGCAGGCATTACTCTTGTGTAGGGTCCTTACTGGAGGCTTGAGCTTAGCTACATTCACATCAGCACTAAAACCATGAGAAAATCTTGGTGCCTGACATCTCTCTGTTTTTCCCTAAGAGCAGCTTTAGTTGGTTACCATGTTGCTTGTTTGGGATAAGAGTCAGACAATACCATGTCCCTGAATCACGGGGACAACCATATCAATTGTCCAAGTAGTTCTGGGAAAACTTTTTTTAAATCCTCATCTGAGGATATAATTTTAGAGAGAGAGGAAGGGAGAGAGAGAGAGAGAGAGAGAGAGAGAGAGAGAGAGAGAGAGAGACCTCCATGTTTAAAAAAACTGATTTTATTTTTAAAAAATTAATTACAGAAAGTTCACATGAAACATGTCTAACACAAAATGACATAGAAAGATTACAAATAAGAAAAAAAAAGGTGGACCAGGAAAATATTACCAAAAGAAAACTAGTATATAAATGAGAATAAAACATTCTTTATTTTTTAAATGCAATGCTAGACAGTGGGCTGTCATTTTACATAGATTTGACAAATCTTAAAATTGATGTACTTAATAAAACTTCAAAATGTAAAAACTAAAAATGACAGGGCCATGTATATATATTGACAAATAAAATTTGTATACGGAAACTGACTTCCCACTTTCAAGCAAAAAAAAAAAAATCTTTAGAGGACTAGAATAACACAATTAATTACCTGTAACATTTGGTTTTATTTCTTCAACAAGATACTGGTAAGTAGGATTCATCACCTTGTACCTTAAACAGCACATACATTATGTTAAATAGTACAAAATGCCATTTATGTAGGTAAGGTATGGTGGATTATTGGCCATTTTGCTTGATTAAGTGATAATGATCACATATTAGAATATAAGGAAAAGATAGTGGGCATAATAAAATAGGATTTTAATATAATCTGCAGTAGCATGATGATCTCAGGTATATTGGCTTGGGTAAAATTGGAATAAACTTTTATAAGAATAATGGTATTTTATTGATTCTACTAAGTTTTATTTACTTTTTGTGTTTCCTTCTATGTTTAAAATGTAAATTTAGAAACTGCATTTTATCCAACTGGAAAAAGGTACCTGGTGAAAGATTCTCAAGGTCGCTTGCAAGCATGGGATGGTAATGACTCCCAGTCATTATCATGTGATGATGATAGCAGGCAGCTCTTACTGAAGCACAGACAGATCCAGACACTTTTAAATGTTATGTTTGTCTTGCAGGGGCCTCAGCCCACATGTTCATTTTAAATCCAATGGCAATATCAAATGTGTCTGTTAAAGTATTAACAAAAGTACCATCTGGTTTTAAATTTTCCAAATTGTACCAAGATAATTTAAAGTACTGCTGGGTATAAAAGCCTTCTAATTTAAGAAATTATGCATGTTGAACTCAATTTAGGTCACATACCTGCACTAATTGAATATGTTTATAACTTCTAATGCCATTTGTAATCTAATAATATATCTGTATGTGGCAGGAGAAATATTCATAGGTAACTCAGGTTGTATTTTAGTATTGTTTGAAGGATTGTTTTAGTTTGTTTTTCTTTCCTTTGAGTATAACTGATGCATGTTAATTTCACATAAGTAGTTTATGTCATTTCTTTTTCTTGGTTAAGATACTGGCTCTTACTTGAACACTACTTTTGTTTATATTCCTACAAAAACACATGACTAATAGCCAGGGTTTTGTTCCTCTTGTCCTTCTGCCAAATTCTTGACATAATCTGGCCAAACCTCGTTTTCTCTGACACCCATTCTGGTCTCCTTCCCATTCCTTCTATTTCTGTCTCATTTTTTTGTTGTTGCCCTTCCTCTTTCCTGTTCACTCATCCTTCAATTGATTCAGGATCCTAGAATTAAGCCAGAATGTATTATCTTGTCCTAAATATTTCCTAAAATTATCCTTTTATGGATTTTAGCATCCTTTCCAGAGGGCTGAATGCCCAGGTTGCATCCATATAATCCAAATGAATAAATAGTTCAGACTCTATCAAAAAGGTTAGTTTCTGATCTATATTTTAGCCTTGACAGAGTACTTGGAAAGAAATAGTCTGATTTGTTAAACATCAAAATTAATGGAAAGATAACTGAGCACAGGCAAATCTTTAGTGAGGGTGGGTCATATATGAAGGGACACAGAAACCAGAGACTGAGTTAGGGTTCTGATACCGGTCAGAGACTTTACTCAGAACATAGCACAGTGGGGAAGCAGATCCACTAGTTTGCCCATATATTGGACTACTAGAGGCCCAGTGCACGAAATTCATGCACTTGGGGAGGGACTCAGCCTGGCCTGCACCCTCTCTGCAGTCTGGGAGCCCTCAGGAGATGTCCAACTGCCAGCTTAGGTGTTGCCCTGGAGACAGGAGAGGCTCCTGCCACCGCCGCTGCACTCACCAGCCATGAACCCGGCTTCTGCCTGAGTGGCGCTCCCCCTGTAGGAGTGCACTGACCACCAGGGGGCAGCTCCTGCATTGAGCATCTGACCCCTGGTAGTGCGCATCATAGCAACCGGTCATTCCGCCATTTGGTCGCTTTGCATATTAGCCTTTTATTATGTAGGATAGTGGCCCCCACAATTCCATCTGGAACCTTACATCAACCACATACCATGTGGTCATTAAAGCATGGTTGTAGAAACCGCTCACAGCTAGATGCCTTGCCCAAACATGTCTTTTCCACTACATTGATAATTCATTTAATAATACTATAGTTAATGAGACTCACAAGCATATGCATTCTTATTCCTAGTTAACCTCCATACACACAAACATGTGTTCACACAACTTTTGGTTAGAAATAAGATATAAATACTCAGAGGAAATCAGCAAGCATATACAATAGAAATATAACAACAGCAACAAAAATAAACATTAACCTTTGTATTCCTCTGCAGTGAAGTCTCTACATGTTACTTTCCATAACATGACATTCTGTAGGGAAACTCTGTATTCTGTATCAAGTTGGTCTTGGCATAGAAGTATAAATTTTGTAATCCTACCTTAAGCCCTAGGTGCTCCGTATTCCTAATTGAGGGAAGTAATTTAGGCATTTTTTTTTAGCTTTGTCCAGTGGAATGTGCTTGCTTCTTCCCATTAGTCTGCTAAGTATTCATATTCAGACACGAATTTTATTAATGGGTGCTTATTAACACCTCTGACAACTTCATAAATAACAATTATAGGTTGAAAAAATCACCCTTAGACTATGAGAAATGCCTGACTGTTGGAAATGGAAAATAAGTATCACCAGTTCCAATAAACAGAAGCTTGTCAGTACACTGACACAGCATGCCTCCAATCTAAGGCAACGTTTGAAATGAGCGATTTTTTATTTGAACACTATTTTCTTTAAGTGTCATTCCTTATTAGCACTGACAGAAATAGCTCATTCCCTCAATGGTTGATCTACAGCTAGAATTCTGCAGTTTGAGACTGTGGAATTAACTCAGTTCTCATTACCGAACATTTGGAACCACAATAGTAAGTAAGATTAGTACCTTTGAGAGCTATTTTCCTGATGGGCTGGGCATGTTTAATTATGTTTTTTTGGGGGAAAAAAGTTATTGAGCCATTTTAGATTGGTTTCATTTTATATCTTTGTCTATTTTCAATTTTAATAGTTCTCCATTTAAAAAATAAGGTCAATCTCTGAAAACTTAGAAAAATCATAATTATGATAAGACATAGTCCAGGTGGATTTATCCTCCTTTCTCTCACAATGAGGGTGTGGATACAAAGTTCCTTACATCAACCTGGCTGGTGACCAACAAAGAGGCCAGAGGCCAGTGGGAGAATGAGAGTACCAGGCCTCTCCAGGAAGCCTGCTATCCTTATTATTTCTCTCCATATAACATCTCTGCAGAGCTGCAGCACATGCATGCTGATAATCAGGGATTCTCAAACCTACACAGAAGAAACAAAACAAAAATGAAACACTGGGCCTCATAGTTTAAGGATGAGAAATGAGAGACATTTTGTTTCTGATCTCTCAGGAGAATATAATGAACAATTGTCTCTCTATTCTGAACTTTTATTCATTCATTTTACCTCCTCACAAAATTATTAGGGGGCACTATATCTCTTACAAACCTTCTCAATTCAGATAATTCTCTTCTTCCTATTTTCCAACTTTCAAGAGGTATGGTATTAGCATATTTATTAGTGCATGCATGCATGCATTCTTGCTATTTATTCAATCACGTATTTGCATGCAGTTATTTATGACTACTATATTCCCAGCAGAGTGATTGACCTTAGAAATAGCGATAAGAAAACATCCTCTGATGCTCAATTGATGAAGCAAGAAAGATAATTATATGGCTTACTAGCCGGTAATGGAAGTAAGAGTCTAACATCTTAGAATGTTCGAAATAGAGAGATTATAGCAATTAGTTTTGCATGGGAGGGTGCTTCTTGTGACTTACTGTTGCTTCCAGACTGCTAGAACACTGTCTTCTCTTATAATTTATCCTGCCATTGGTTTATAATAATAGTATGCCCACTTCTTCAAAATCTGATCTGAATGCTCTTGACATTTACTGATGTTCCTCAATGACATTGGTGACTCATGAGTGTCTGGGATTGCCAGTTCTTCCTGTTACTTTCCAAAAGGCTCCAATAGCAAAGTGATGTCAGTGACTTTTTTCTGTCTAAGTTGTATCTAGTGTTAATACTTTAAAATCCAATGACTAGATCTTATGTTTTTATTTACCTAGGATTTTTTTAGTGTGTTTTTAAAAAAAGGCACCATGGAAGACATAAAAATGAAAGTAAAAAAAATAATAATAATAATTCACAATGTTATAGGGGATGTGATATAGGCAAAGAGAACTGGACTAACTGTAAAAGATGAAAAACAAAGCAAACAAAAAATGTTTGCTGTAAGAAACATGGTGACAAAATTCTTAGAAGAAGATAGACATGTGGCAGGGTGAGAAGTTGAGCTAATTGATAAGTGATAGCACCGTCCTTCTCTGAGAAAGTGGAGGCAGAAAGCAATGGAAAAGAGAACCAGTGACACACTCTTTCCTTCATCCTCCAGCCTCTTCATGTCTATTTTATTTCACTGGCCTCTCTCTATGGCCAGGACACCATGTTCAGTAATTTAATGTGTCCTCCCTGGGTGACTGTCCTCATTCACAGTTTCTGCCTCAGTCACAAAACTCTTGTGCATGAAGAGAAAGCAGGAAACATTGCTGATTTTGTTTACCTCAAATATTGCTTAACTCAGAGAGGTTAACGACTTGCACAGGTGTGCAAACCATGGGCCATCCACTGCCACATGCGATCCCTTCTGTGCATTTAATTTCCCAGAGTGTTCACTAAGCAAGAAATTCAATGGCTTTAAAATGGCCTCCAAAATTGAGCCTCCATAATTGTTCTATAACTGAGTTTAAATTCCTTAGTTTGATATTCAAATATGACTATAATGCATCCGCTATTTTGTGTGAGTGTTTTTCCTGTCCATCACAACTCCTTCCAAAGCACATTATTGTTCTTGAAGCTCTTGCATATATTAGTTCTGGTAGTCATAATTTATAACATGCTACCCCAACCAACCAAGCTAAGACTGATCATCTCAGAGTAGGTGGTATGGTAATGTAATAAAATTCATAAGCTTGTTTGGAAAGCCTACAGACAGACTGGGTGGCAAGTTCTATTTCTTTAATAAATGTTTTTGAGCTTGGGCTAAAATGAAAAATTTATCTGAACTTCAATTTCCTCCTCTCTCAAATGTAATGTCCCCACTAAATAATGTACCTTGAATCATAGTACATTCTCTGCTAATATAAGACTAGTATTTGCCAATCAGATTATCTTTTAGGGATATGAACCAAAAAAAAAAAAATAATACTAATCATGGAAGAAACTGAAACTTAAAAGATAAATAATTGATTCCAAAAATAGAAATGAGAAAGAAGCAGGCACTATGAGTACAGTAAAGAGAAAGAAAAATACAAATGGAGAAGTGACATAGACACAGAACCAAAAAATAAACTGAATATGCCAAGTTCCCTAGGATTCATTTTCATTCTGTTCCAATTCTTCTGAAGTTTAGTTTAATCCTTTGTTTGTAGAGACCTGCAATCCTATGAAACCCATCTCCCCATTCTTAAAGAAAGCGTTCTTTGAACTAAGGTTATTTTAGTGAGTTCCTTGTTAACAAAAGAACTCAGTTAAATGTTGATTTTATCTGTAAATATTTATCTCCTTATACTTCAGGCTGTGTTGTTTAATGTGTCCCAAAATACATTTTAAGAACTGCAAATGTAATTGTAAATATGGAGCATATAAAACAGTGATGCCTGGTACACCATTATTTCCTTTGGGAGCACTCAGAGAGATGATACCTAGTGAGTATGGATAGATGAAGAGGAGAGAAAGATGTTCAGGAATAACTTCCCATAATGTTAGTGCATGTCAACTCTGCTGGATCAGCAAAAACTAATTTGGGAAATTTGAAAGAGACCAAATTATACAGATAAACTATAGCATGCCATGGTACTTGGACCAGTCATTCTATTTATATTTTGACAGATAAAATATTTCCATTGAGAAACTTGTGAAAAATCCCAAATGAGAATTTAATTGGTACAGTTCATCTTTTGAGTAAAGCCCTATGCCTTAAGACTTGATATAGATGTCTACCTTTGATTTAGTAAGTTATTTTAAAGTGAACATAGGGGCACTCACCCAAAGCATGAATGCTTAGGGCATTAGGGACCCCAGTTGGGAATTATTCCAAGTCTTAGAACATGGTATGGGCGGTGAGACAAGAATACATACAAATAACTTAGTAAATATCATCTTAGAGATAGATACTAATGCAATAGAACAAAATAAAGGTGTGTGTTTTTTTTTTTGGGGGGGGGAGAAAAGCAACTTTAGAGATCTGGGTTATACAGGGTATAGATCTAGGGGTCATTCAGCTTACAGAGAACAAATAAAAACACGTAAGAGTTTAAATCCTCAAAAAAAAAAACTGAATTGAGAAGAAAAATGAATAATGTTATGTAAGATATGGGAAGAGAAATGACACATAAACAAGCAGCCACAAGGGAAAGAAAATAGTCAGGAGAATGCCACTGAAAAGAGATTCAAAAGGAAGAAGTCAAAAAGTATTATTACTAGCCCAAACTGTTGAAAATGGCTTCAAAGAAGTTGTGTTAATCTCACAATAAGTGGGTTTAATGGGAATAGTAAAACTAGAATCCTAAAAATATAGTAGATTGAGTAATACCTCGAATATATGGAGACCTATATTTTTAGTGTAGATGGTACTTAAAAGGAATTTGGCTGTAAACAGCAGGGAAGATGCTAGATAGAGGAGGGGCATTTAGGTCATAAAAGAGGATGCTTTATTGTTACGGGGAGAAACAATTTAAAAATATGGTTGGGATAATATCGCTAGAAAGAATAATTTTAAGGTTATGGGCTAGACAAATAAACCGTTAAATTATAGAGAAAAGACCACCAAGCAGGTAAGAAGGAGTAAGATCTGGAACACAGAGGGAGCTTGTCTTTGGGAGAAATAAGTGCTCATTTTCTCTCCTTATTGCATGAAAGAAAAAGTACCATATGAATGCAGGTATAGCTATTTATTTTTATAAGAGGAATATGAGAACCTCTCTTTTCTTTGGTGAGGCAGATGGTATTTTCCAAAAGTGGCCATGCCAATATACCCCATGGCACATGATCTTCTTTGGAAGAGATGGTGATATTTCTCCATTGAGTCATGAGGACTCTGTCCCTTTCCCTGGAAACTGAGTGGGCTGTGATAACAGGATGTGCTGAAAACATGGCAAAGTATGATGGACCAAGAGGGAGCTTTGATGCAGAAAGGAGAGCCCGAATTAGGTGGAAATAGCTAGACTCATATACTACCATTTTGCTTTTCAGTTATTGGCTGAAGTTTTCCTGGAGCTGAGTGTGACCTTAGACACTGGCATCTGTACCTTCCAAGATCAAGGAGAATTTCTGTGTGGCTGTAGTTCAGGGAAATGGTGGTTGGTGAGACTAAGAATGTGAAATAAGTCAAACCGCACCGTGTTTTACGAGTCAAAGTAAGAAAGATGGCTTTTTATTATTAATGTGTCTCCCAAATGAAATAATTAGCAACTCTAGGGTGTTTTTCATATAGCTTTGTATCCTGTAACAGCAAGCAATTTGTAACTTAGTAATCATTGCATGAATAAATGTATTACTGACTGTTTTCACATCAGTCACAGTGCCAGGAAATTTCAGGATATGCCCCAGTGAGAGGGAATCAAGAGCTCTATTTATTATATAAGGAACATACTATTTTCACTTTGTCATGATAATAAAGATTTGTAAAAATTCACATGGGACTGTACTAAAATTTAAGGAATTCTTTATCAAGAAGCAAAATCATCTGTTTGTAAAAATGTATATGGTCATTCACCATGGACCCATCATTAAGGAAATAGCAAATAAGCTTTTCCAGGAAAGTAGCAAATGGATAATTTCATGCTGACTTCACTTTTTTTTTCTTTTCTTTTTGGCAAATTTTATTTAGGGTACAAAAACAGAGCATAATGAGAATACAGTCTATAAAATCTAGATCTTACTTTTTGCTGAAAATTTTATATCAAGGAACTAATTGAGAAGTAAATAGTATACTCTAAAAAAAAAATTATAATTACCCAACAATGAGAACATCCTCAAGAAATGAGAAATGTGAGATTCACAAAAGTCTAAGATGATTAAACCCTGTGTTTAAAAACAGCTGAAATAAATAATATGAGTAGGTTTTGTGCCCAAAATAGGGCATAATTTGATTTGAATTTCATCTGTCCTCAGGATTCAACTTTAGGAGGAGAAGGAGAAATTTGAACTGCTCCAATTTATACACACAGAAGAAAACATAGGAGATGGTAGATAATGTGATTTCTAATTGAAAAACATCTCCTCCAACTTTTGTCCCTGCTCAACTATAGTTTTAAGGCATTCTTGTATTTCCTGGGTATCTTAGTTCTGGCTGCTATAACAAAATAACACAGACTGGTTAGCTTATAAACAACAGAATGTATTGCTCATAGTTCTGGAGTCTGTAAGTCCAAGATGAGGGTGTCAGCACAGAAATGTGAGGCATCTCTTCCAGGTAGCAGGGTGGTTAAGGGGCAATCTAGGGTGCTCGGTAGGGTCTCTTTTATGAGAGCACTAATCCCACACATGAGGGCCCCACTCTCATCATCTAATCAGCTCCCTAAATCCCCACCTCCTCGTACCGTCATCTTCAGGGGTTAGGATCTCAACGTATAAATTGTAGGGGAACACAAACACTTGGAGCATAGCACTGACCCTTGCTCCAACTCCCGGGAGCAAATACCAGTAAATCTCAGAGACCATTGCCTCTCACTTGCCAGTCATTTGTTTAACTATGGGCATATGACCCAGTTTTGGTTAGTGGACTATAGGAAAGTAAATTCAGGGTCTTCTGAAAATGGACGCCATACACACACCTAATACAAGGGTCATGGAGGAGGGCAGACTCCTCTTCTGGTAATGCCTGAACTGTGCAGCCACCTTTATGTGCAAACCAATTGAAATGCCTCTTTCTGATCTGCTCAGGACTTGCCAAAAAGTCAGAATGGTGCAGTAGAAAGAGCTTGTGGGCTTCATGACATAGTTGAGATTGAATTAACCAGGCCTGAAATTGCCTCAGTTCAGATTTGTTGTTATATCAGATAATAAAGTGCATAAGCAAAGTAAGACCGTTTTGCTCAGTATTTTTTTTTTTGGTGTTTGTTTTGTTTTGTTTGTTTGTTGGGTCTTGGGGGTTTATTTTGGCATTTTGAAGCTAAAAGTGTCCACATGGTAATAGAATTAATAGAAGTTGAATTATGAGGTTATTTAGAAACTGACAACCTTCAATCTGGGACTGAAAAATCTGCCACAACATGCAAGAAAAATTATGCCTGAGCTGAGAGGAAGAGGCATGCATAACAAAGAATTAGCAAGGAAGTAAATAACCTTCATTTCTCACATTGCTACATAAGCATTTTGACACTTACTAGATGGTTTGTGGAAATGCTTATTGAGCACAGATGTTATCTCTTTGCTTCCTTTAAAACCTGAGAGTATACTATGTAAAATAATCATATTGTAATTTTAGATGCAATTTTAACACATTCTTTTCAGAATAGCATGAGTGCATGTGAAGAAATCATTAAAAGAATATTGTAGTACTGAAAAAAAAAGAAGTATTCTTTTTAAATTTATTCACTGTATGGCTGATCATTTTTATTAAAAATAATTTCCAAGCAAAGCCATGTAGGCAAATTTTAGTTGGGACCATTATTAGTCTTCACTTAGGGTATGGACAGGAATAGTCAAACTAAGTTTAGAATAAATATCTAGAATTTCTTGGTAAAAAATAATAATAATAATAATATAAGGATAGAATATAATCAGAAAGACAGAAAGATTTTCAGGTCAGCCCTGTACAGTAAAAACAACTCTGTCTTCCTACCTACTTTTCCCTTTCAGCCTGACTTTTCTTCCACTCCTCTGGACATCTTGAAGTCTCACTCTATTTCTAGGGCCAACTCCCTCTTCTTTGTATCCAGAGATGTCCCTGGATAATCTCATCACCCCACTGCTTCAGCTCTCCCCTATGTCCTAAATACTTCTCAATAGTAATGCCCAGTCTTTATGTCTTTCCTATAAAAAACCATGCATCTTCAAATCTTTCCTGGAAAATGTTGTTTGCCTATAGAACACCTCAAAATCATGAGATGCAAAATTAACTTTGACTCTCTTAAAAACTAGCTCTCAATTTATTATTTTTATTTAAATGAATGATGGCATCAGACCAAAATGTCAGTCTTCCTCTCTATCACCTCCCATATATAATCATCAAAGCAGCACACCAGCCGAAACCGGTTTGGCTCAGTGGATAGAGCGTCGGCCTGCGGACTGAAGGGTCCCAGGTTCGATTCCGGTCAAGGGCATGTACCTGGGTTGCGGGCATATCCCCAGTGGGAGATGTGCAGGAGGCAGCTGATCGATGTTTCTCTCTCATCGATGTTTCTAGCTCTCTATCTCTCTCCCTTCCTCTCTGTAAAAAATCAATAAAATATATTTAAAAAAAAAAAAAAGCAGCACACCAATGACTAGATTAGCTATTTTCTCCTCTTCCCCACATCTTATTTATAACACTTCTTCTTTCTCACCTCGATTACTACAAAATCTATTCATCTATCCCACTCCTTCCATTTCATTCTCCAAAACTCAGTCTTTCCATGTTGTCTTTCTAAAATATAATTTTGTAAATATATTTTATTGATTTTTTTACAGAGAGGAAGGGAAAGGGATAGAGAGTTAGAAACATCGATGAGAGAGAAACAACAATCAGCTGCCTCCTGCACATCCCCTACTGGGGATGTGCCCGCAACCAAGATACATGCCCTTGACCAGAATCGAACCGGGGACCCATCAGTCTGCAGGCCGAAGCTCTATCCACTGAGCCAAACCAGTTAGGGCTAAAACATAATTTTGATAAAAATTTCCCAATGTCCCCTATTGCATCCAAGATAAAGTCCAACTCTTTAGCATCAGGACCTTCATGATCTGTGCTTCCCTCTTACATACCTTGTTTTGCCATTCTACACAACTAGAAGTAAGTTCTGTGCTAGCTGATCCTATATAATAAAAGGGTAATATGCAAATTGCCCCCTCGACCAGGAGTTAGACCAGGGGGTGGGGCCAGCCAGCTAACCACCTGTGGCCCAGCCCCTCAGCTGGCCCCACCCTCAACCGCCCCCCAACCCCAATCAGAGGCGGGGCTGGCTGGCCAACCTCCTGAGTCCCCTTGCCCCCGTTGGGCACAGCCAGATCCACCCTGATTGGGGTGGGCTAGCCAGACAACACCCATGCACAAATTCATGTACCGGGCCTCTAGTAGGTAGATAACCATAGTGGTACTTTTCTCTCCCCATAGCAATGCGTAATAAACTCTCTGAAGTTCCGTAAGTATAATTCTTTTTCCTTTTGTGTGTATATACAATGGCATACTACTTAGCTGATTCAGAATATCTCACTCACACGAGATAAGCCATTTACTCCAAAGTCATTATATCCTTCACAGATCTATTCATCATCCTTCATCTTCTGAGAAATTTGAGGGGAATCCAATCTTTGTGCAAGCAGAGTGATTCATTTATATAGCAACTTAGAACATGTCACTATACCAACAAGCCACAAAATTTATTTATTTTAATTTGTTTTTAAAACAACTAGTTAACTATTGAGCATATATTATGTACTTGATTTTTAATGAATAGCATATGAGTCTTAAGAATTTTAGTAGCTCATTATTTCTGACTTTGGGATATTTGCCTGCTTAAGTCTATTATATAGCAGGTATTCAGTACCCTCTTTGTCCTAAGACCTGAGTGAGACATTGAAAACATATTGTCTCTTAGTGTATGTGACCAATAGAAATTGTTCTAGACAATCCATTCTGAATACTTATCATGCCAGTGTATATTAGTCACATTTCTATAATAATCTTATGTTTTATTTTCTTTGGATATTTACCATATCCTTATAAATAAAATCAAACAAATATTAATATTATTACTGTTTAATGGATAATCAAATAAAGATTCAAATAATTAAAACATATCAAACAAGACCACACAAGTTGGTACAGTTAGGTCTGAAAACCATATGCTTCAATGGTGTCACATTCTCCCAGCACTGTTAAGTTCAACTTAATTATCTCTAGTACACTCTATAGTTCACACACACATCCTAAAACTCAATGTTCTCTATTTTTTTCTGAAAGAAGAAACCACTGAGTCCTCAGTTAAGTTCTGTTAAGATAATGAGATGCTTCAATGAGAGAATACATTTGTGTTGGAGAACGCTACGATGTACCTCATTACTCAGGACTCAGCCCTGGAGAGTGGCCTCACAGAGATGGGTAAATATGTGACCAGGCCATAACTAGGTTAAGTAATCCCAAGCAATTTATAAAATTGTATGACCTTTACTGACCTCCATATTACCTGAATGTTAAGTAGAATTCAGTCCATCCTACTACCAAGCTACCTACTCACGCTCTGCAGTTTGGATCAAACGGAGAAGAACAGGGAATAATTTTTTAATCCTTTCTTTAGAAACTGATCTTTCCAGCCTTCAGGAGGTTGATCTCAAGGGAGGCACCTACCTTCTTTCTGGGATTATCAGTCTCCCATGTTTAATGGATCTCATTTCAGGAGCCATCACATGAATTAATATCATCATCAAGGATCATCTTACAGGCTCATAATTATTCTTAAAATTGCACTGACCAATTGATGGCTTACTTTATGTATGCTTAAGTGATGGATACTTAATCACAGTTTGAAACAACAAAATGCCTTGTACCTGCCTACTTGGAGGGTTTAACTTACAGGTAAAACGAGCCAATAATACAAGACATGGTCAACCAGTATTTCAAGTTCACATTTTAATATTTATTTTTTGTTGAAGACCACTGCGACTAGAAGGAGTGGTGAAAAATAAAGTGGCAACAGGGAACTGCAGAGAAAAGACACTGTAGCACCATAAAGAGGTAAACTGAAAATAGCCAGGGCAGAGTCAGGATAAGAGCAGCTGAAGGGCAGCAGACAGATTATGAAGCAGTGGGAAGGGAAGACATTATCACACAGACTTGGTACTAACATATACCCAGGCAGGAGTACAAAGACAGGTCCACATTGTACTATATACCCAAATGATTTAAAGTGATCAATAAAGTAAATTATTTTCTAACCAACTTCTTTGATAAATATACCTTTATATAATGAAACTGAATAGCACATATGTCTGAAATTTATTATTTTTACTCAGATCTGGGTGTTCCATTTATGGAACAGCAATATTTATATGAGAAAAAAAACTATGCATACCATAAATTATTTAATGTTAATTCTAATATTGTCTATTTTGTGTTTTCATTTCAGCAGTGATTGTCACTAAGTATACTATCCAGATTTTCACTTAATTTTTAAAAAGTAAGCTGAAGAACTAAAACATAATATGTAATTATATTCAGTGTTCATATTAATACAGTTTATAAAAATAAAAATCCAAATTAAAGTAAACATCAGAAAAGTAAAATAGAATAAATTTCATATTTTATTCTAAAATTTCAAAACTGTCTATAAAAACAAATAATTTATAATCAATGAATATAAAATTTAAATATTATTAATTAAAGTTACATTTAAAAATTTATTATTTTGAAAATTTAATTCTTTTTAGTAGGTAATTAAAAATAAGTCTATTATTATTAAAAATTATATCATTCTAATGCTTAATGATTACTTAGTTGTCAAATTAGAAAATTGTCAGCAAATGTTTTAAAAAATATTAAATATATAGCCTTCCTGGCTTGAACAATATATGACAAGGGGGAAGTTAGTCTATTCAGTTCTCATGGAAATACTCTTTGTTCCAATAAACCTTAAAACAACAAATATTGAAAATCACCTTTTCTTTAAAAATATTTATTTTTGTATATAAAAATAGTCTTTATTCTCATTTTTAGGTTACTTTTAAAAATACAGATATCTTCAGCCATTGTAAAATATGTTGCAGACATTATCAGAATGAGGTGACAAATATACAAAGATTGTAGCAGAGAAAATATGTTTCCCCCAAATAACTATATACTTGAAGTAAGGCAATGATGTTCTCTCTACTATTAGAGGTATATTCTTTGGAAACAATAACAACAACAAAATAAAGGGTGATGCCACTGTGGACAACAATATGGAGTTTCCTCAAAAAACTAAAAATGGAAATCCCATTTGACCAGTGATCCCACTTCTAGGAATATATCCCACGAAACTAGAAACACCAATCAGAAAGGATATATGCATCCCTATGTTCATAGCAGCACAATTCACAATAGCTACGATTTGGAAACAGCCTAAGTGCCCATCAGCAGATGAGTGGATTGAAAAACTGTAGTACATCTACACAATGGGATACTATGCCGCTATAAAAATGAAGGAACTCCTACCATTCGCAAGAGCATAGATGGACCTGGAGAGCATTATGCTAAGTGAAATAAGTCTGTTGAAGAAAGATACAGATCACAAGATCTCAATCATTGGTGGAATATAATGCACAACATAAACTGATGAACAAAAACAGATCCAGAGATACAGAAGCATTGATCAGGCCATCAAATCTCACAGGAAAAGCAAGGGAGAGTGGGGGTAAGGGGGAGAGATCAACCAAAGGACTTGTATGCATGCATATAAGCATAACCAATGTACACAGACACTAGGGTGTTGAGGGAATGAGTGGGGAGGGAATGGGGGATAAGGACACATATGTAATACCTTAATCAATAAAGAAAAATAATAAAACATAGTAAAATAAATAAAGGGTGATGGACATGAGTACAGATTGTTGGTGCATTCTAACAAAGATAATCTAGCACACAAATATGTTCATTATACTGTACAAAATACAGGAGTCTACATTTAGAATTATAACTATACCTTTTACTGTCTTATTATTTTTAAGTATACTGCCATTATCTATTACTTTCCAGGGTATGTGGTTGAAGAATTAGATTAGGAAGTAGAACAATTTATATTAAGAAATCTCAGAGGATAATTGTGTCCATAAAATGTCATCTATTTTGCACCATAAATTATCCAAGAAGAGAAAAATATTAAATCAAACATGTCAGAAGCCAGAGTTACCATGTGCTGTTTGTTCCCCAATTGTGGTTTAAAAAGACCTATTTTATTCTGATTTATCAAGTTTATTTTTATTGTACTCAAACATACCCACATTTACTAAAGTATCCTGCCTTCTGGGGAGATAGGGGAGCAGAAAATCTTGGCTAGGATGCCAGGTGAATTTCTGCATAAAGCATGAAGAACCTTGCTAGGGAAAAGGAGCAGAACCTGAGCAATGAATGAATGATTACTCTGACACACGTTTCTGTGACAGAGAGGGCTAAGGGACTGCCTGGCTTGAGAAACCAAACACCCCCATTCACCTGTCTCCTTAGGCTTTTATTGTAACAACAGCTTGAACTAAAATTAACTATTAGATACTATCAGCAGGGTAAGCATCTTGAGAAGACACATGCATCTGTAGTGTTCTTTAAGTAAGGACATCTGATGACTAAGCATAAAGATTCCAGTAAACACCCGGGGGCTCAGTATTGTTTGGAAAAGTCAACTCCTGCCCTGTGCCTCCCCACAGAGCCTAGCATGATTACTCAGCAGGGAAAAACAATATGCGGGGAAACACACACACACACACACACACACACACACACACACACACACACAAAGACAAACAAGTAGTGGAAATAAGATGCAGTGGAGTTGGTTATATATCCAATCGAATCTTAGAGAAAGATTAAAAATGTAAGAAGGTAGAAACATATTAAAAAACAAAAACTCAAATATTGAAGCCATTTACTATTCAAACCAAAGACAAACTAGGGGCACTAATTATAATTTTTATTATTTCCTATTTTGGAAAATGAAACTAATGTAAAATAAAAAATTAAAAACAGAAATTAATATTAGAAATGAAAAAAAGAAAATAATCTTTATTTAAAATTGATATGGCTGTGTATCAAGAAAGTATAAATATGTCTTAAATCAAATTCATACTCTTGACCCAATAATCACTTTTCTAGGAACTGAATCTATTAATTGAGAAACTAAACGTAGCTATATATCCTTGGGTTATGCATATGTGCATGTAAGTTCTTTGGTGGACACAGAAATTAGTGTGGTGAAGGCCTGGGAAGGGGGTGGAAATAATGGGGAGAGGGAAAGGGATCATCTGTAATACTTTCAACAATAAAAATAAATTTTTCTTCTCTCTCCCCCTTTTTTAAACAATCCTCACCCAATTATATATATTTTTCCATTGATTTTTCAGAGAGAGAGGAAGGAAGGGATAAAGAGGGGAGGAGAGAGAGACATCAATGTGAGAGAGACACATCAATGAATTAGTTGCCTCCCACATTTGCCCCAGCCAGGGAGGGATCAATCTGAAACCCAGAAACATGCTCTTGACCTGGAATTGAACCCCAATCCCTCAGTGCAGGGGTTGATGCTACAGCCACTGAGTACTGCTGGTCAGGCATAAAGATAATGTTTAAAAAAATGTATGCTGGAAAGGAGCTGGGGAAGCTAGCAAGCTCATAGGTTGCTGCTGGGAGTATAAGTTAGTATCATCTTTATGGAAAGGTATGTGGCACTATCTATCAAAATTATAAATTTATACATCTGTAGCCCAGTAATTACAGTCAGGGCTTCCTTCAACAAATATATTTATAGATGCACAAAATGAATGACACAAACACAGGTATGGGTATCGCTGTAGCATTGTTGATAATAGCAAAAGATAAGACTAGGAATAACAGGAATCCTATATAATATGCAAATTGACTGAGTAGCAGAATGACCAGTCATCAGGGGGCAGTGCTGGCGAGCAGGCAGAGAGAGGGGATGGTGATTGGTGGGTGGCAGCGACCAGCAGAGGAGGAGGGGTATTCAGGGGGGCGGGGCCAGCCGTTCTTTGCTGGTGCAGTCCCCTGATTGGCTCACCACTCTCCTCCCACAGAGGGAGGCAAGGGGAGTGGGACCAAACTGTCAATCGGACATCCCCCAAGTGCTCCTGGTCTGCAAGAGGGTGCAGGCAGGCCCTAACCGGTATGGCTCAGTGGATAGAGCGTCGGCTTGAGGACTCAAGGGTCCCAGGTTCGATTCCGGTCAAGGGCATGTACCTTGGTTGCAGGCACATCCCCAGTGGGGAGTGTGCAGGAGGCAGCTGATTGATGTTTCTAACTCTATACCTCTCCCTTCCTCTCTGTAAAAAATTAATAAAATATATTATTTTTAAAAAAAGAGGGTGCAGGCGGGGCTGAGGGACCCCAAGTGCACACATTTCTGTGCACTGGGCCTCTAGTGTCTAGAATAAAGGGTCTAGTAAAATAAGTTATCCTACATCCAGACACTAGAATACAATAGTACTTCAAAATATAGAATAAAGAAATTTTAAATGAAATGGTAGAAAATGATCACCACATCATACTGTTCTTGTTATTGTTTTAACAGTGTTTACTGGATGATTTTTTTTAATATTCTCTTTGCTTAAAATATTAATAATAAATTTTGGGAAAAAGAAAAAAAAGTAGCTGGATTGAATTATCTGACACATTGCTAAATACAAACTAAATTACATAAGACAATCATGCTTTATCACTAATAAATAATTACATCAAATTTTATACATTTGTGTACTTGTAAGAAGTATATCTGTTCATTAAAAAACAGTTTATAAATGCGAGCACATTATACATAACTTTCATATTACCGCAGTAGGTCAATATCAAGAGGAATTCACTAATTATGTATTACTAACATTATTTATGTATTCATGTTAGCATGTATTAATGTAGTGACATATCTTGATAACATCAATTAATTATTGTAAATAAGTTAATTATAATACTAATGTTGATTATAATTTTTAACTGAGGTAAAAACATTTAATATGAGAATTACCCTCTTAACAAATTTTTAAAAGTGCAGTAAATATTGTTAACAGGTTTATGTTATCCAGAGGATCTCCAGAACCAAGATGGCGGCATAGGTAAACACCGGAGTTTGCTGTCTCGAACAACCACTTCAAAAATACAACCAAAAGATGGAACGGACATCACCCAGAACCACAGGAAAGCTGGCTGAGGGGAAATTCTTCAACTAGAAGGAAAGAGAACAGCATACTGAGGCTCAGAGGAGGCGCAGTGCGGAAAATACAAAGGTGCAGAGGTGCGCACGGAGCGGGCTGGTGGCTGAGGACGTGGTTGTTGTTTTCAGTCGGGAGGGAGGCTCAGGCTCTGAGCTCCAGTTCTGGGCGAGTCTCTAGGGACCCAGACTCAAATGGGAGAAGCGGGACTGTCTGGCATCGGTCAGAGGATCTCCAGAGTTTTTTCATCTTGTATAACTGAAATTTTATACCCTTAGTTATTAATTATTTTTCTTATTATGACCATATTATTTTTTAAAGAAGGCAAGTTTTTGGAAGACTAATATGTTGGTGTGAAAGAGTGATTAGAGCTTTTATATATTATAAAAAATGTATATACTATTGACTAAATTGACTAAAATACTTTCAACTTGTGTAATATAATTTAGTGTATTTCCTAGTTATTATTTCATTAAAAATGTAAATGAATTATACCAACCTTTCATGAAATTAGACATCAGAAAAAACACTATAATTCTAAAGCTAGGTAAAGTGCTGGCATTGATGGAAACAGTGCATAAAACATAGAGGATAATGTGGACAAATCTCAGACTTCAACCATTGTTTTGAGCTAGCTGCATGCAAAGGTATTCTATCATTTCTTCTTTCATCATCTTAGAAATAAGTAAATAACTTTTGAAGCAAAAGTTTACTTTGAGGAAAAGTGGCTATCTCTGAAACTCATAGCTATTGTGCATTACTAAGCTGTAATATCCAGAGCATTATGGCATTTGTACTTTGCTATAGAACTCAGTATATGCTGCAGTTGAAAAAACCAGGTAAATATCATGCGAGATTACACTTTGCACAGTGATATTGAAGACCCTAAGCTAAATATAAAAATATTACAATAAAGCTTAGCAGAAAAAGGAATTTAAGGTTTGGATATATTTATACAATTTTCTGTGTTCCCAAGAAAGAAAAATTAGTATTGAAAATAAATAGACCCTTGGAATGATGATTTGAGCCATTAACTCATTTTCTGAGATATACTAAGCAACTGCAAAGTAATTTTCATACTAACATTAATATCACTAGACGGTAAGTAAGTTTAAAAATTCAACACCATTTTAAGCATTCTTTCCCAATTTATTGTTAAGTCAAGAAGAAATCATATCAAAATGGCAGTCTTTCATCAACATACTTATTATCTATTACAAAGTGCAGAGATTTGTTTAGAAGATGAGACAAAGTAAGCCATTCAAAAGCTTGTAGAGTTTTGAGAGGAATCTGCCATTCAGCGCAACTTCCAAACTATAAAGCATTTAATCAGTATGAGGACCAGGGATGGACTTCTTTGCAGAAATAATTTCCTCAGGCTATAAAATTGAAAATTGCTTTGAAATGCCTTTTATACTCAGTAGAGATAATCAAAATAATATTGCCTGCTCTGTGTTATCATCCGCAAAGTATGCTTTTTAATAATAATACTTTTGTGCTTTGATATAATTTTTAATGTCAGGTATTCATAATCATAAAACATTTATCCATTTTGAAGGAACTGGCAAAATATGCAGGTGGAAGATACCAGTTTTAGTTTAAAAAACAGAAAAAGAAAACAAGCCTTAAGAAACAACAAAAACCGAGCAAGTAGATTATTATTTTGATTTGATGGCTTAAGGAGACTTTTGCTCATTCAAGCCTGAAGCTCTGGTTTCTGAGAGGGCCACCACCCAGCCTTTTATAGGTAGTACCAGGGCATGGTGTAATTGCTCAAGATTCAGATAATGACAAAGCAAATGAAGAGATCAAGAATAGAAGACAATAGTGCAAGGAAGGCCAGGGGAGGGGGCAGGAATGGTGTGGAGTGGGTCAATGAGGGGAAAGAGGGGACATCTGGTAATACTTTCAACAATAAGAATAAATTTTAAAAAAAATAGGAGCACAGTTTAAAACCTATTGAAAGAGTCAGATAAGAGACAAAATCACATTAGGAAGTAATCAGAATATATTCCTTTTAAGTATTCTTAAACTTCCTATCTTACTCTCTAACTAGCAATGTGTAACTAAGAATAGTAGTAAAATTATGAATTTCTGTGTTCTAATTCTAATCCCCATAGCATGATTGTTAAGTCTCTATCTGTGGTTTTAGTCAAACTGATTGGGACAATTTTTTTTAAAAAAGAAACATGCTAGTAATTTAGGCAGTTCATTATCAAGTTATCTAGTTCTGGGCCCTCTATGAAATTGTGGTCCAGTTTCAAGTCTCTGAGAGATATATTCCCTTCAGGTATTGGGTTTCTCTCCTGCTCCTGGTGGCAGAAATACAAATTCGATAGCCTTAGCCATGAGCTACTCTAGCTCTCTCTTAGAAGTCTTAATCCTAATTATAGACAAAGTTCCAAATATACTTTCAAACTTCCCAGACAATACATCTTATTATGAAATGAATATGTCACATTTCTACATAAAAATATATATGGGAATTTAGAGACAGTAAATATCTAAAATTTTTCTTTTCATTTATTAAAAAAATAGACTTACACGCCAGGTACTGAAATACTGTGTTTGGTAAAAAAAATCAGACATGGTCCCTGATTTTTAGGGAAACAGAATAGGCAAATGACCATGTAGTTAAATATAAGACTTTAACTGTGACAAATGACAAGAGTCATTTTAAGTTTGAGGAGCAGGGGGTTAGTTTGCAGGACTCCGGGAGGTTAGAAAAAGGTCCTAAGGGGTGCTAGGTTGAGATGGACAGGATAAGTGGGAGGTATCCAGAACAACAAGAGTGAGCTTCTCAGAGAACAGAATCTTCGATTCAATGCCTATGACAGAAGGAAGCAAGGAGAACAAAGGCCATGGATGCAGTTGTTGTCCAGCACAGTGATGAGGGGATATGCAATAAAGCTGGAGAGGAGGAAATGGGCAGGCCTTACCTTAGGTGCTATTTCCATACTCACCCCACCCCGCAACTCAACAACTGCAAGGCAGAGATTGGAATTCAATTTGATAAATACTATACTTTGACTTCTTCCTTTTGGAAAGAGGATGCCTATTAAAAGTTAAATACATTTTACTAATAATATTTTTAAATGAATCATAATTTTTCTATATTTGTATATTCTATCAACAATCAAAAGTATTTGTAGAAGAAAGTGATTGTAATTTCTTAAGAAACGTCAACAATCTCTAAATCCAGTAGCATTTAACAATGGGCTTTCACAAACAATTGTCCCATGAGGGTGTCCTCAATTTGCTGTCTAACCTACATTCCTTTTGATATATATAGGTGTTTGTTTTTTTTTTTTCCACCAGGTCAATGGGAAGTTATCCCCATCATCTATACCTTGGGCTCATGTGTATCTGGGTAGAAATGTGTCCACACTGGGGACTCTGATAGGCACAGGGCACTAAGTTTGACAAGAATTTTATCTGCTTAGCTAATTGATGGAGGAGCAAAATTCTCTTCTGCCCAAAAGCAAGAGCATGTAGCTGGAGATTCTAAGAAGAGATAATGTAAGATTCTAATTCTGTGAACACTGGGTCTTTGCCTAGTAACGCCTCAGTTTGTGTAACATAAATGCTAGACAATGATCATTGCAGTGTTCCCTCACAGGCAGCTCCCTCACCTCTCTTCTAAGGCAAGGTCATTATTATGATTTTCCTACTTTCTAGGACCCCAGATATATTTCACCTCATGTTTTCTTCTATTACTTCTTAAAATAAATACAAGTGTGTACACACAGGCTCACATAAACACACACTTATAATTTGTCTTTGTCACTAATATATCTTAAAGAAATATTTTTTTTTAAATATCTGAATCATTTAGCAAACTACAAACTAGTTTCCTTTACCTCAAGGTGAAGAGAGCTCAGTTTGTAAACAATAGAAATAAATAGCTTTCTTCTTTTAATTTGTTGTGTTCTTCTAATGGATCAAAAGAATGGGCATGGCTGGGGTGAGAAGGTAAAATGTAGTCAAATTTCCATATTGAAACTGTTGAACATTCACATTTAACTCCTTTTCCATGATCTACTTAATGTTGGGAATTTATGACTGAATAATAATGATGCTTATAATTTGACTAGAGGCCCGGTACACAAAATTCGTGCACGGGGGGGAGGGGGTGGGAGGGGAGGTCCCTCAGCTCGACCTCACCCTCTCCAATTTGGGAGCCCTCAGGGATGTGCTACTGACAGCTTGGGCCCACTCCACTCCCCATGGTTCTCTGCTCTCTGCGGGGCCTGCCTGCTCCACACCACCAGGATGCTGGGTCCTGCCTGCGGGCCTGCTTGCCTGCTCGCTGGTCACCACCACTTCCCAGCAGGCCCTGTTGGGTGCTGCCTGTGGCCCCGCTTGCCTGCTGGGCTCACGTTTCCAGGGTGACACTGCCAGCTTCCTGCACAGCCTCTATGTGCTCTGCCATCTTTGTCATGGAGTGATGGTTAAATTGCATATTATGCTTTTATTAGATAGGATGGAGCAGATATTTATTGGCTTAAAAGCAAAGGATTTGTCTGAAAGGTAAATAGTTATCAGAAGATAAATTGCTTGCTAGGTTAATGAAGGGGAAAAAACTGTCCAAAAATTTTGTATTCAAATTTAGAAATGTATCAGCCAGTGTTAGATTAGGAAAGAACCACTATAGGCATTTATAGATAAGGGACTTGTTAGAACTGATTTTTACTCAATGGTGCAAGGGGCTTGCTGGTGAGGTCTGGAAACAGGAGTTGAAGGACAGAGAGCAGACTGAGAGCTCTCAGAGGGGAGAGGGGGAGAGGTGGGTGAGAAGGGTGAATGGATTAAGCAAAGAAAAAAGAAAGACTCATGGACACAGACAACAGTATGGGAAATGCCAGAGAGAAGGGGGTTGGGAGAGATAGAAGGGAGCAAAGGGGATAAATGATAATGAAAAGCGACTTAAGTTGCGGTGGTAAAGACACAATACAATATATAGATGATGTATTTCAGATCTGTATACCTGAAACCTATATAATTTTATTATACAGTGTCACTTCAATAAATTCAATTAAATTTTTAAATCACCGGTTTTTGTGAAGCACTTTGATATGGTGGGTGGACAAATGGGAGCTAGCAGGGAAATCTGAAGCCAAGCGTAATGGAACCATGAAGGGGAGCTGGGTTCAGGTGTGTTTTGAAGATTGTCAACTCTGCATCTGGTGATGGCCTTGCTGTTGCTGTTGGTCAGCCCAGGCAGCAGTCAGGAAGAGCTGAACATAGAGGAAGTATGATGAGGAGGAACTGGACTGCCAGCACCTGTGTCTCACTACAGTAACCTTCAGAGGATAATGACCACTGACTCACTTCTGCCTTCCAAACATTGCATGAGCCTTCATTGTAAAGTATGTGCCGATATTTATTATACCTATACTGGGTTTTCCAATAACTTTAATCATAGAATATTGGAGAGTTACGAAGCTTTCCAGACATACTCCTCCCTTCCCCAAATTTTAGTAGCAACCAAATCTTCTCATGATAGTTACATCTAATCACTCTAATTACTACAATAACTCCTTCTGCCCCCAGTCAGGGAGTTCAAGAAACCAGAAATGGCCAAGTGGCAGCCTAATTCTCTAGTTTAATAAATGGAATATGGTAAGGACAATGAATTTCATGTGCCCAAGTCCATTGTCTTGCTTTTTTTAAAATATATTTTATTGATATTTTACAGAGAGGAAGGGAGAGAGATAGAGAGTTAGAAACATCGATGAGAGAGAAATATCGATCAGCTGCCTCCTGCACATCTCCTACTGGGGATATGCCCGCAACCCAGGTACATGCCCTTGACCGGAATCGAACCTGGGACCTTTCAGTCCACAGGCCAACGCTCTATCCACTGAGCCAAACCCATTTCAGCCATTGTCTTGCTTTTTAGCAGTAAAATTAATTCTCTGGTTAAAAATGATGCTATGCTTAATACCATTACAATGAATAATGTAGCTATTAAATCTGTGGATGGTGATTTTGGTCAGGTGCATTACAGACAAGGAAGGCAAATCCGTATTTAGAACAAATATCTATTTCAATGAGAACAAAGTCTTGCCCCTTCAATGATAGATACAGTTCAATGTAATCAATCAGATTAATATAATCAAGCTGCCTGGCTCATTTCCTCAGGAAATTGTGCCATATTGTGGGCTATTCCACAGAAATTTTTGTCGCCAATTTTCTAATTGCATTTCTTGCATGTTCTTAAATAGCTGTCCAAATAATTAGCCTCTGGCCATAGATCACTATAGATTGGTATTTTGGCTATTTTTTTATTTTTGATTATTATTTTTTTAAGTAAAACAATACAGTATGCTACTCAGTTATGGCAACTAGGAGTATTTCCTGTTACCACTGTTCTGTAGGGCCTCCCATATTTAAATCATCATGCTGTGATTATCCTCTTCTAGAATGTGCCAATGTGCCAATATATCTTATAGAACCATCTGTATACCAGGCCTGAATTCCTCTTTTTTAAATGACTCTTAATTGTCACCATACAACTAATATGTTGGTTATACAACTAACAAGTGGCTTTGGGGCAGACTCAAATATCATTCTTCATTCACTAATACAACTTGTTAACGGAGTGCTGCAGTGAACACCTAACTTTATGGCTCAGAGGGCAAATTATATAAGAATGTTGACTCTGCCCTGTGCCATTAAAAGCAAATAGTTTTTAGGCATATTTCCTGAAGCCTCTATGACCAGGATTTCCTTCTGCATTCCATAGTATGTGTTGTTGTCTTTTTTCTACTTTTCAACTTAATTTGTTTCACTGAAGAATAATCTCAAATTTTTAGTTGAAATTTGGGTCTTCCAGTGATAGATTCGTTCATGACAAAAAAGTTATGGTCTTCATTACATTGCTTATAATAACTCCTTTCTATGGTTACTGTCTAAACCAAATGGGAGACTGGCTTCAATTTTCTTTCTAAGAGTCAGGTCAAGTTATTAACCTAACCATTGTTTCCAGAGGGTGAAAGTCTGCCAACATCTGTCTTATCTTTGGCTATTCACTCAGATCCGTAGAGAAAGAGAATATTAGAAATAAGAGTTTTATGTGGCAGGTGATATTCTTCAGAAAAGTTTACCAAAATATTTCAGGTAAGAATTTATTTTTTTCATTTTGTTTACTAATTCTGTATTATTATAAAGTCTAATATTCAAGGTATCACCAATTACTGGTAAAAGTTCAGTAGGCTGGGTTTAGGATGAGTAGTTTTTTTTTCCATATACATATAGATATTGTAAGAAGAGATAGATAATAAGTAGATAGTTATACAGAACTAGATATACATAGATATATGACACCTTAATCATCTATATCAGGGTGGGCAAACTTTTTGACTCAAGGGCCACAATGGGTTCTTAAAATGGACCGGAGGGCCGGAACAAAAGCATGAATGGAGTGTTTGTGTGAACTAATATAAATTCAAAGTAAAGATTATTACATAAAAGGGTACGGTCTTTTTTTTTTTTTAGTTTTATTCATTTCAAACGGGCCGGATCTGGCCCGCGGGCCGTAGTTTGCCCACGGCTGATCTATATACTAGTATATAAAAGCCTAAGCAACCGTTCGACCCTTTGGCCAGTAGCTATGATGCTCATTGATCACCATGGGGACAGACACTCAATGCACAGGCATGGAAGAATGGAACTGACTGATGAATCTCAGAGGGAAGGAGGGTGGGGGGAGGGCTGGAAGAGATTAACCAATGATCATATATGCATACTAGAGGCCCAGTGCACAGATTCATGTGCCAGCGGGGTCCCTCGGCCTGGCCTGCGCCCTTTCACAATCTGAGACCCCTTGGGGGTTGTCAGAGAGCCTGTTTCGGCCCGATCCGCGCAGGCCAGGCTGAGGGACCCTACCAGTGCACAAATCCATGCACCAAGCCTCTAGTTTGCACACAATCCTCAGGTTATGTTGGACTTGATGTACATTGTTTGGTGTTTACGTCACCATCTCCCATATATTTATTAAAAAAAAAAAAAAGTTCCATCATTTGAACGTATGTACATATGTGCTTTGTTTTTTATTATTTATTTACCAAGGTCAGGGATTTTTATCTTTCTTTTATTTATTTATTTTTTTTTTACTGTTTCACTTCATTATTGCTGTGTATGTGCTCCATATGAGTGATGTAGGTGCTTATGTAGGTGGGTTCCAACTTACAGCGAAAATCGCATTACGTCATGCTGTAGGAAACTCTGACATAACCCAAGGACCTACTATATATTGATTTAGCCAAGGATTATAGTGATATTTACATTTTTTATTATGTCTTTATAAACCCTGGACAAGCTTTTGAAAATTATTATTTACCAACAGATTTAAACTTTGTTATTTCCTGTTATATAAAAGTACTAAAATTGTTGTCATTAGCATATTCTAAACATATAATAGATTATATATGTTTTGGCCAATATGGCTCAGTTGGTTGGGTTTCTTCCTGTGTACCGAAAGTTGTTGGTTTGATTCTGAGATAGGGCACATGCCCAGGTTTCAGAGTCATTCACCAGTAGGGGATATGCAGGAGTCAGTAATGAATGTTTTGTTCTCAAATCAATGTTTTCCTCTCTCTTCTTCTTCCTTTCTCTCTCTATATAAAAAAAATCAATAAAAATATATTAAGAAAAAGGTTTTATATGGTTCTATAAACACATACAAATAAAATAGATATGAATATATTTACATTACATATATTTAACATCAACATTTAAGGCAAACATTTCTTATTTAAGAAAAAAATATCGCCAAAACCGGTTTGGCTCAGTGGATAGAGCGTCGGCCTGCGGACTGAAAGGTCCCAGGTTCGATTCTGGTCAAGGGCATGTACCTGGGTTGCGGGCACATCCCCAATGGGAGATGTGCAGGAGGCAGCTGATCGATGTTTCTCGCTCATCGATGTTTCTAACTCTCTATCTCCCTCCCTTCCTCTCTGTAAAAAATCAATAAAATATATTTTTTAAAAAAAGAAAAGAAAAAATATTTTAAAATAAATGATGTTATTTTAAAA
This sequence comes from Myotis nattereri, assembly GCF_964212035.1. Lineage (NCBI taxonomy): Eukaryota > Metazoa > Chordata > Mammalia > Chiroptera > Vespertilionidae > Myotis > Myotis nattereri. The sequence goes on along the minus strand of NC_138076.1, from coordinate 35,772,113 downwards.
TGTAGTTTTAAAATATATCTAAAATATTAAAATATTGATTTTATAAATATTCTTGAAGGAGAGGTACAATTAAATTTTTGACAGATAATTTTTCAGAGCATTTTTTTCTAAATTAGAGGGAGCCAAATTCCATTTATTACTTTTATTAGAAAAATAAAACCAATAGGTAATCTAAAACCTGGCTTCAATTTTTATCGCATTGAAACTGTTCCTTTATCAAATAGAAAAACTGGTTCATTTAATTTTGCCATTTTTATTTTCTTTCTAAATGTAGATAATTAATTCTAAAATAATAAAATGATAAGTGATTGAGGAAAGGCTAAAAAACAGAGTAATCTGTTAGTTGAATATTTATCTACATAGTAATCAATGTCAAAGATAGAATTAACGTAAAACATTCCACTATCTATATATGTTTACAGAATATTTCATTGAAAGAATATACTGATTTCTGAAGTTATTTTTTAAGAGTAAGTTTGATAACAAGTACAATTAATTCAATCTGTCATTCCCTTTAGTTTCATTCTAGTTATATCTACAAAGAAAATCATTCTTAATCATGTTAAATTGTAAACATGTTTTCAAAAAAAATTTTTAAGGTATTTTAAATAATAAATTAGGTTTTATATTATTATTTGTCGAGAGTAATCACCAGCATCTGTTTAAATAATGACACTGGTGAATTTATATAACAACTCTCTGTAGTTAGGTTATGACTCTGGAGAAGCACATTTTATTTAGTTTATGTCTATTATTCTGTTGACTCACTCTGAAACTAAGGCTAACAGATAAAATGCAGGATACCCAGATAAATTCACACCTTAAATAAACAACAACAACAAAAATGTTTTAGTATAAGTATATCCTATTCAAGATTTGGGACATACACTAAATCATCTTTTGCTGTTTATTTGAAATCCCAATACAATAAGACATCATATATTAATTTGGGTTGGTGGCTAAATCTAGCCTACAGAAACCATGTTCCCCTTTATAGACTATCAGGGGTATCCTTGGAAGAAGACAAATAGTTTGGTCTCCTCCAGTATTTCTTAAATCATGCGTGACTGGATTCTCTAAGTAGAGAATTAAAATTTAGTGAATGCCTCTCACAGAAATTCTTTGGACAAATCTTTGTATCAACATAACAGGAGTGTTCATTATATGTAATATTCAGAATTATACAATTTTAGAAGAGCTGCTGTTATTTTTACACATGACCATTTTTTTAATTTTTTTTTTTATTGATTTCAAAGAGGAATAGAGAAGGAGAGAGAGAGAGAGAGAAACATCAATGATGAGAGAGAATCATTGATGGGCTGCCTTCTACTAGGTAAACACCCCTTACTGGGGATCTAGACTGCAACAGGCCCTGTACCTGACTCGGAATCACATGGTGACCTTCTAGTTCATAGGTTGATGCTTAAGCACTGAACAAGCTGGGACTCATGGTGGTTTTTTTTACACCAAATTATAAATAATTCTAATGTCTTTCCATTAAATTCAGTTTTCAAGGAGGCAAAGAGAGTTAGAGAAACAATTAAAATCAAGTTACTGGAGCAAAGGTAAATGTTCTGTATAGAAACTGAATTCCTAACTTATCGGTATTACCTGCTAACCAAGTCAACTAGCTTCATGAACTATTAATAGTTAAAGTATTAATAGCATTTTAAAATCAATAACTTTTTATTGGAAATGAAAAGATAATTGCCATTTTATAAAATTTCAGACAGGTTTTATTTGTTTTTTTCTATAAAATATTAGACTTAATTTTGTGGCAATATAAGAAGCCATACTTATTTTATCTATTCTTACCAAAGTGATTTTTTCAGCCATTATAAGGATTTCTCTCAAGATCACCATGAAAAGTGATCATATTTTATCTGTACTGACTTTGATGGTTTTCTGCACTTATTACTAAAAATAATTCCTAAAAATAGGAAAAGATACCTTCTACAGTATAATTATCAGGGATGTCTTATATAAGGGGTTTTAAAATAGATCTCCTGTATGACAATTGTATAATGCTTTTTTTTAGCTTTTCATAGAACATGCTATGTGGAAATCAATCATGCCTTCATAACAAAACCAGAGGGATAGCTAAAACAAGCAGGGTTCCTGATGAATTCTCTGAATGATGCCGAATTATTTTTTCTCTGTTAGTACTTGTTTTCATCAATAGACTTGTTTCTTCTTTTCTAAATATTTTATGAGTAGTGTTTTATAGATTGAAAAGTTACCCATTCTTTTTTTTTTTTACAGTGCTTATTCAATAGTTACTTGGTCTTTAACTATTGCAATATAGTATATAGCACATGATCAAAATAGTTCCTTATATTAAATTCCATGAGTTACAGATGGGATAAACATAGTATAAAGGGTCTCTCTTATTTTTATTATGAGGGCATTTTTTAAGTAGCCAAAAGCAAACTTAATTTCAAGTCTGACAATATTGGGTTTAAATCACAGCATTAAAATCTATAAATCTCCTGACCTTGGGGGATTTAGCTAACATTTCTGAGATTCACTTTTCTCACTCATAAAATGGGGTCATAAGACATTATTAAAATATTTAATAATAGAGGCCCAGTGCAGAAAAATTTGTGCACTCGGGGGGCGGTTCCTCAACCCATCCTGTGCCCTCTCCCATTCTGGGACCCCTCAGGGGATGTCCACCTGCTGACTTAGGCCCACTCCCCGGGGGATTGGGCCTAAGCTGGCAGTCAGACATCCCTCTGGCAGCCTGGGATGTCCACTTGCCAGCAGGGAGCAGGCCTAAGCTGCAGTCGGACATCCTTAGCACTGCTGAGGAGGCAAGAGAAGCTTCTGCCACCACAGCTGTGCTGGTAGCCGTCAGCCTGGCTTGTGGCTTAGCAGAGGTCCCCCTGTGGGAGCTCACTGACCACCAGGGGGCAGCTCCTGCATTGAGCGTCTGCCCCCTGGTGGTCAGTGTGTGTCATAGTAACCAGTCATTCTGCTGTTAAGGTCAATTTGCATATTACCCTTTTATTATATAGGATAAAGATTAAAGTCATTTAAAAAATGAAGTGGAGACACAGATACCCAATAATTACATCTGAGCTTCACTTCCTCTTTGGTGTCTTTTTAGTGGACACCTCTCTAACACATAAGAAAATGCATCAAAATGTAAATTACTTTATAAAACTGCAAAGTCAAAAATCATTAGTGGGACTATTACTAAAATTTTTATAATTTGCATGTTTCCAATAATTTTTGTGCTATTGTGTCTTTATGAGCCTGTTTTCAGAAATCGGGGTGTATGTGTAGATATAAAGATAGAGATGATAGATAGATATAGATATAGATAGATATAGATATAGATATAGATATAGATATAGATATAGATATAGAGATAGATATAGATATAGAGGTAGATATAGATATAGATAGATATATGGTTCTAATATATATATATACATATATATATAGTAGAATGACATGCTTTCATGAATTGAGGGGCATCTTCCAACCAGATTGATTTATTCCTCTTTTTGTTTCTGAAAAAATTATCTACAATTATTGGTGTCTAGGTCTTCAGCCAGTTTTCTCTCTCAACTCTCCCTCTGGGAAACATTAGTTACTCAAGTTTCCAGATATTAGAGCAGGTGATTTTAAGGTCTCTCCTATTCAGAGTAAGTGCCTTTAAAGGAAATAATTCTAGAATCCAACATATAAAATAAACCAAGCAACCTAGATATGATTTCAAGGAAATTCAAATGAAATTACACCTTTGTCCTGTTGTATTTTCTATTTTTAATAATTTAATTATTAAGATGGTTATTTGTTAATTTACAGATTTAACAAAAATTCTAAATTGTATATAATTTACTGTCATGAGAGATTAAACATTGATTTGCTTTGAAACAACTCTTTCAACCATCTCACTTCCTGTTCTGTTACCTTTCAAGCTTTCCTTCTAAAGTTAATGAACCTGTGGACTTTCAACTTCATGACTTTTTAAACAATAAATTTTTTTATTGACATCTACTTTACCTAATGTAACATTCACTATCTTAAAGTATAAATGTCAGTAGTTTTTAGTATATTTACTATATTGTGCAACAACAACTACTTAACTCCACTAATTCATTATCCCCAAAAGATACTGCATACCTATTACAAGGCAGTCCCGAATTTTTCCTCCCCCATTCCTTAACAATCACAATTTACTTTTTATTTGTACTTTGGACAGTTCACATACGTTAATTTGTATAATATGAGGCCTTTTGTGTCTGACTTCTTTCACTTACCATCATGTTTTCAAGATTCATTCATGTTGTGGCATGGAAGACCACTTTATTTGTATGGCTGAAAAATATTTTATTGTATAGATAGACCACAATCTGCTTACTTATTCATTACCAGATATTTGGTTGTGTACATTTTGGGTAATTATGAATAAAATTTCTATAAGCATTTCTGGGAAAGTTTTTGCATGGATATATATTTTAGTTCTCTTGAGTATACACCTACAAGGGAAGTTGCTCTATCTCTTGGTAATTCTAGGGTTCACTTTTTAAAGTTAAACTTGAAAAGTGTCAAACTGGTTTCCACAGTGGTTTCATCATTTTATATTCCCAATGGCAAGGATGAGGATACCAATGTCTCCACAACCACACTAACACTTGTATTTTTTTATTGCTCATATTTTTAGTAGTGATGCAGTCCTCCTCGTGACCTTTCTGAGCTAATTCTAGAGTCTGTATTCTTTGTCATGTGTGGTCCCTGAGGTCCATGAACCATTAGTGTAGTGATTAGCATGAAGAGCTTCTCTTATTGTTATTATGAGATTATATTTAAGTAGCAAGAGCAAACTGGGTTTCCTTAAATATCTGGAGCCATACTATCCCGGCGTCCAGCTAGGGCTGTGTGTGTGTGTTGAGGCATGCTGGCAGCACTCAGCAAGGCAGGTGGAAACTCTGTCTTAGTGTTCACTTCCTGTGTATATTGAGCCTCAAGGTCAATAAGAAACCTTCCCTGAGGGTGTGCACAGACCTGCACATGTGTGTGACCGTCTAGATCCCGAGTAATGGAGTCGTTTTTTACAGCCCTAGCCTTACTTCGACGTGTTTTGGTTAGTATACTATTTGCACCACCTATTACCTACTGACTTAGGCAACAGCAGCCTTATATATTAGCTTGGAAATATTTCTTGACAAATTTCCCCAGGAAGCAACTTTACTGGCAGTACTGAACAAGTCCTGAGTTAGATGAAATAAAGACAATAAGAGACAATCGGAGCCTGTCTTCCATGCAAGCATCAGACAGATCAGACTGTGATGGGCCTCAGGTTCTTTGTGAATGCGGTCTGTCTGTTTCTCTGATGCTAGAAATGCACACTGCTGTTTCCATGCCTCCTGCTGAGCTGGGGAATAGGGCATGGGTCTTCTGTACACACTAATGTCACAATGTTCACTGATTTTACTGAAGATAACTCATTTTTATTTTTAAATAAGCTCTCCCAGAGTATCTGCAAGCCTTTGTTTCATTACGCGAGATCTGAAAACATTGATTCAGAAGCTTTTTGCCTTATTTGCAGCTTCTGTGGAGGGGTAGGATTTAAAGTTTCTTACTCCACCATTTTTTGCTTCTGTCACTCCAACTCTTCTATGCTTTCCTCCCATTATTATATTTTTCTTCTCTAACTTCATCATTGAGTTTAAAGTCCACAACATTATTTTATTAGATTTCTTCCTAAACACTAAACTCTCTTGTCCTCCTGTAATGTTATAGAACCCATCTGGCAAAAGTCCAATGTTAGATAAACCCACTTCTCTGACTCCCACTAACCCATCACTGGGAAACACTGCACTGGTGAAGAAAGATCCAATACGGAAGATGTTTTCCCCTCATTGTGTGAAAGCAGTCTCACCTCCCGCTGCTCATTAGGTTCAGCCACCCTAGCCTTGGTTGTGACTTTGCTTTTCATGGATCCCTCCTTAGACACAATGAGCAAACGGCTGCTGCCATGATACTTTGTATGCCCACTTTTCTCAGCCTCCTTTTATTCCTCTGCCTCTGGCAGGCACTCCCCTTTGTTTAACTTTGTCGGTTTGTGACATAAGGGTGGGATCTTCTCCAAAGGATGAGGTACAGTGGATAAAATTCAAATTTCAAATATAGGACACAAACTGAAAATTAACCGTGCTACTTCAAGTGGTAAAAGCAAATTTAGACTAAGTATATATGAAAACTACTTCGTTGTATGAATTAGAAATTTATTGTTGAAAGAAGTTGAATGGATCCAACCTTTTACAACAGAAAAAGAGGAATGAATAGAAAGAACTTGCAAGAAATTTAAAGAACTAAAGGAAAAAAAAGTGCAGTTTAGACTCTAAAGAAAATTGGATTCAGGAATTGGAGAGGCTGAGTACCAGTTTCTTGCTACATTATTTTCCCTTGCAGGCTGGCACTCCTATTTTATAATGCTTCATGTTGTCTCAACGCTAAGTCTACATTACTTCTAATATAACTATGAACAAAATCCGCTATGGTGTCTGTGATATATCGCAAATTGTAAGGAGAAAAAAGCATACTTACCCATCTTGAAACACTGTCTAAACCTGACATTCATGTACTCTTCTGTCATTCATTTGATCATTTATTTATACCTTCACTATTTTTATCTACCTACTATGTGCCAACTCCTTCTTTAGGTAATGGGGAAGAGCAGTGACTATCCATGAAGCTCCAGGTCTCACCGAGTCTGTATTATATGAGTCTTTGGGGTCAATTCCAGAATGGCATGTAGCTACGCAGTGCAGATTTTGCAACATCATTTTCTGAGGGGCATTACACCAAAATATGAATGAGAGGCAAATCTCAGGATAGGGCCTACATGGAGGTCAGTTACTCTAAGAAATGAATCACTACCCCATTAATATTCTAGAGTCAAAGACATTATAGTATATGTAAGCTATATATGGTTTTGTTTGTTTTATTGGAAGATGGTTAAACATCTTCGAGATATTGGCACATTACCAAGTGACTTTTTGATTAGTGTTAACTAATTTTTTGCCTCTTCAACTTTTGAAATTATCACATTTCCAGGCAAGACAAAAGTGTGGTTCAGAGGAATTTCTTCTGTCTATAAGTTTTATTTTGTCACTAAGATAATTAGAGATCCTGGGAAAATCCATGTCAATAGTTACTTCAAGAAGATTATAAAGTTGTGGTTGCTGACAGACACAGACTGATGGAGCTCATATTCCTTTCTTTAAGCTTAACATAAAGAATGTTTGTTTCTTTTCTCAGATAAGCTAGGTTTGACACTGTGGCAGGGAGACTTCATGACTCCATCCTCTCAGCTCCGTCCTCACGGACCAGAGTGTCATTTGATCTGATGACAAAAAATAAATTAATATACTCTCCCTCTGGATGCCTTTACTAGTTGAGAAGCTTAGAAAATAGATAACAACTAACTTATTTCAAATTCATAACTTTATTTTTTTAAAATATGAATACTCATTTCTATTTTATTTCTATTTAGAGATAGAATGCCTTTTCTTCTGTTCCTGGTTTTAATAGCATCTTGGTTCTGAGATTATCACATATTTCTAAAATTTCAATTCTCAGTCTCAAACCCCTTTTTATATTTTAAGGTGTTTTAGAGAAGATTATAGTTTTTCACATTCATAAATCATTGTGTGACTATAAGTGTACGCATAAGTTGTATGTAATGTATGTGATGCATTTAAATATTTATTCTGGCTTTACATTGTTTAATTTGCATGTATAACATTTTCATGTAATATGTACATTGTGTGAGCATGTATGTGAGATGTACAAGCAGCTCTTAAATATCTATGCACTCTTCAGGCTCTGTGTTTTGGATGACTCGCTCGAAGCATGGCTGTGTGACTCCTGACAGGCCAGTCAGAACACTGCATACCTTTGGCCTTTAGTTCAGATTTGGCACATGTTTCAATTTGATCCAATAAAAATAAGCTGTTGAATTCTACCTCAAATAAATATTATTTCCTACTCAGCTTAAGTCAGGGAAGATGTAGCCATCCTGAGTCCACGGGGAGCTGAATGCAATGAACAGGAATGGGGGTAGAAAGGATGAGAGAAGCCAGGTTCTTATGCTGCCCACTTAACAAGAAGCCAAACACTCCCTGCTTTGTTTCAATGGTATCAGCCAGTAAAGGAAGCCCATGTGAGCTGAGTTTTCTACCATTTGTATTCCAAACATCCTTAAGTGGTAAAAACAATTACACCTTTGATGTATCTGAACAGAGTTAATGCTGTTCGTTAATGTCAATCATATCTGGTTTAGATACTCAGATGCATCCAGTTGCTTTTCTCAGATCCTATCTACTTTAGTAACTGCCTGGGCTTCATTTTAGCAAGTTTTTCATGGCATTGTTTAAACGGCCATTCATACCATGGAACTATCAGTGGATTGAGAACACTATTGATTGTAAAGTGTTTAATTATTTTGCATACTACTAAAAGAAACCACAGGAAATTTTAGTGTAAAGCCCATATATTTTAGATTAATTTACATTCAGAAATGTTAAAATAACAGAAACTCAACGGTGGTCTTATCCCTTTAAAATCCATGTATGATATTTTCTTCTTTTCCTAACTTAATCAAACATAAGCTTGATTGAGGTTTTTGAGATATATAAGCTGAGAGCATTTGTGAAAAAAATTGGAGGATGGAAATTTGCTAATTGTTTGCATGATGGTATACATTTTGGCTAGACTAAAATGGTATTTTATGATTCAAGGGAATTGAGAACAAATATTTTTTTTTCTTGACCTCTATTCTCCTCACAAGAATCCAGTGTCACCAAAGCTAATAATCCAAGACAATTTAAATATTGATTTGATACCAAGCCTTGAACCTCATAACTTGATCTAACTTGGCAATCTAATAAATTATTTGGAAATGAGTACAGGGCTTTTTTTCCTTAAGTGCAGTAAAAAAAGAAAGCTATAGGCCTTTTCCAGCTACACCCCTTTGCTTAAGTTCTCTCTCTTTCTCTCTCTACATACATTCACACACAGATACACATGTATTTTTGCATATCCAGATTTATTATTCCAAAGAAACAAAGAGTTACATTTATTACTTAATCCAGAAATGAATTCAATGAGGAAAGAAGCAGGTTTATCTTCATAAGACAGAACAGTCTGGATTATTGTCCTAACCTTTACCAGATAAAAATGTTAGTCTTAAACCCAGTTGGAAAATGAGAAAGGAAGAGAGGGAGAAAGAGAGAAAGGTGAGAGAGAGTAAGAAGGAAAGAGAAAAAGAGAGACAGAGAGAAATACAGAGAAAGAGACAGAGGCTCAAAGAGAAAGAGAGAAAAGCCACACACACATAGAGAAAAGATAAAGAGACAAAAATGGAGAGAGAAAGAAAGAAACAGACAAAGACAGAAAGAAAGAGAGAACAGAGACAGAGCAACAGAGACAGAAAGAGAAAGAGAGACAGGGACAGTGGAAGAGAAAGGACCATACCTTATACCTTTAATGTCTGGTCCAGGCACCTTTCTATTGTGAGGCAATGGCTAAGAGAAATGTGGTATTGATGTTAGTATTAACCTCAAAACTAGATACTCCCAGGACTGGAAGTTACTAAACATTCAGAATAGTAACCTCTCTATAGCCTTTTTTCTTTGGACTAAAGTAAAAACAAACACACACACAAAAACAAACAAACAAACAAAAAATACCCTCAAAACTTAAAATTTATTTACCTCTTTCTTCTGGAAGAAATGATAATATACCGGTTATCACTTTATGCCTAATATCCTATATAATAAAAGACTAATATGCAAATCAACCAAACAGCAAGATGACCAGATGCTCGGACGCGCACTGACCACCAGGGGATAGACGGTCAACACAGGAGCTGCCCCCTGGTGGACAGTGCACTTCCATAGGGAGAGCTCCACTCAGCCAGAAGCGGGGTTCATGGCTGGTGAGCACAACAGCGGTGGCGGGAGCCTTTCCTGCCTCCGTGGCAGCGCTAAAGATGTCGGATGGTGAGAGGGCTTAAGCTGGCAGTCAGACATCACCTGAGGGCTCCCAGACTGCAAGAGGGCACAGGCTGGGCAGAGGGACCCCCTCGAGTGCAAAATTTGTGCACCAGGCCTCTAGTATAACATAAACATACTGGATTGAAAATTAAAACTGTGAAACAGTTGAAGTAGACAGTGTCACTATATTTGGGGTATAAACTTAATTTTAAGTAGTCATGCAGTTTACTGATTTTTTCAATGTTAAGTGATGGCTCAAATATTCAGGCCTTTCTTTAAGTACCACTGGATGCTGTTGACTCATCCGTGATCAGATTTTTTTGTTAATAAACTAAAGAAAGAAGACTTCAGTTAGTCCTTGCATTGTGATTGAGGAAGTTCTCAATATTTAGAGGTTAAATGTGAAAATGCATGATGGCTGTATCATCTAAAATATGAGAATATTTCCAAATAATATCTGTAAGTTTTTCTCCTTTATTTACATTATGTGGGATATTCGACACCTCCAGTTCACTACCATACATTGTGTAAGCATGATTCCAGATAACCTGAGCTGAATATACATATCTTCCCTCTTGATTAAGGTCTATACAGTAAATCCTTAGATAAGGAATCTTCTCAATTAATGTAGAAGCTACATCTATAATTTATATTTTACTCTTTCTAAATTGTCCTTTGGAAAATCTCATCAATGTCAGTTTTTCTTCATAACAGAGGGAATTCCTTCTTCCTCTACTGTGACCACCTTTCACAAAAGCCTCTTTCAAAATAATGTACAAAATGCTTCTATTTTAACTTATGATCATTATGGATTTAAAAATGACGACCCAAGCTTATGATATAATTCATGCTTTTTAATATTCCCAGTGTGTCTATTTTCTGTTTTTTTTGTTACTCTTTGCATTTAGTAGATCTTATAATGTAGTTGAAATGGCATAAATATAATTTTATATTGCACATGGTGAATTTTTTGAGACATATCTGGGGTTTTATGTTATCTATTTATAACCTACATATTTAGAACTTTTCTAAAACTATTAAAAAGATGTGATACATATAAAATTTCTAATTGGTTGGAAATGTCTAATATTATTAAACATGGGAATGTATCACTGACATTGTGATTGGCATGATAAATTCCCTTTTCTTTTTCACATTATTTTACTATATTTTTCTTAGTTATAGAAAATATCCAGAAAGGGAACAATAGGTATTCATAACTGCTCTACTAATACTCAATATTTAATATTGGATCTTCTCTCTCTTGCTCTCCATTCCTTCTTCCCTAAAGGTGTTTGTTTGTTTTAACAATGCCTCTGGAACTTGCATAGGACTTACTGGGATAGAGGGGATGGTGCCCTTGAGCAGGAGATCAATACCCCAGCTTCACTGTTCCTAGGAGGGAAATTCAGAGCAATGTTTGGCATAGTTTTTCACTGCTTCCCCAGTGGGACTCTGCCTCTGTTGCCTGCAGCAATAAGTTGACAATTAACACATATTTGACTTTCTGCATTGCCTCTTATTTCTTTCTCTTACCTGTGTATACTGGTATCACCTTTCATATAAACTACATTCACCCAAGTTATGGTTTAAGGCCTGCTTTTGGAGAGGTTTCAAATTAAGATAGTCAAAATTGTTACTTAATTGTGCCATTTAACTTATTCCTTATCCTTTTATTTCTTACAAACATGCCGTCAGTTCCTGAGGCTTGCTTAAATTTAGTTAAATATTTTACTTAAAAATGTATAAGACCCAGTTTTCCAAATATCCATATGCAAAAGTTGACCCTTTAGTTGATAGATAAATTTTTGCAGAAACTTCAATAACTGTATGTGCATATATAAAAGAATGTAATTGAAACAAGCATTTGGTGGCTCTTCAACATGAAATGATTATTTGTTTACATAGTTTTCTAAAGGAGATGTTTTGGGTTTCAGAACTGCAAATCCATCAAAATTCACCTGAAAGGAGTCTAATTAAAGCTGCTCTTGGCTAGTGGGAGAAAAGCTAAATTATACCATTACTGTTGAAAACTGTGAAAGAAAAACAGGAAGCAAAGATCTGAAAATAATAAGTATTGAGTCTATTGTTATGGTAAGCTAAGTGTAGTACAGATCTAGTAATAAAAGTGAAAACAGGATTTTTGATATAATATAGTGTGTGTGTGTGTGTGTGTGTGTGTGTACTGTTGTTTGTTTACAATTATTTTTCCTGTTTTTATTTCTTCCCAGGGCTCCTCGAAAGACTGCAATATCCAGGCTCCTGTGGAGATGCATGGGGCTAATGACTGTGTTCTAACAAAGGAACTTAAATCTGTAGTTTACTGGACTGACCCATCAAACTTTCATCCATGGCAGTGATTTTATACCTGTGTGCTGCAATAATTTTTAAAACATGCAATACCTGGCTATTTAGCAGGTACACTGACCTCTTTTCCCATAGGTTGTCAAGAAAAGGACAACAGCCAACACAACAATTACCATTGGGTATGAATAAATCAAAATTAGACCTATTTTTTTGTCAGATTGGCAAAAGTATATATTTTTGGTGTGCTGCAGAATTTTAGTAATTTATTTATAGTGTGCCATAATATTTACTTTTTAAGTTCAAAATGTCTGATCTATAGCCTTCACACACTCTCTCTCTCCCTTCTGCTGGCTGCATGTAGAGAATCCAGGAGAAGCGTCTACAGTTCAGTAGACTATTTAATTACTAGATTGAAGTGCAAATCTGTATCAATGCTCTATCCCACTCCACCAGTGACAATTATTGGAATTAAGTGGAAACTAGGAGCAAGATTATGTTTACTAAACCACTGAGATTATAGTTATAGCAGTTATCATTCCCTAACCCATTTGGTGGGGGAAATGTAGACAAGAAAAAATGTGACTGAGGTCATTTTAAGGAAGGTAACTCCTAGACTGAATAGGGATTTAAGCAAAAACAAATATTCACTCATCCCAAGAAAAACATTCTTCGTTCTACAGATTTTAACACAGAGTTTGACATATTGAATCATTTCTATCAGAGCAAGGTTGAATTCTAAAGTGAATAATGGACAATGAAGTTGACATTTATGCCCACAGATACTATTTCACACTTGGAGACTTTTCAGAATGGCTTTTCAGTGGTCAATGCCCGGGTGCCATTCCAAAGCATAGAACATTCCATTTGTCCATTGGTTAGTATCATTGATCAGTGTTATTGAACTGTCAATGTGTCTCTGTCATCACAATAAATCATTTTCATGGAAATTGTTGCAATTAGACATAAAAGAAATAAATCAATTTACTCTAAACTATCCAATTCGATGTTTCAGAGACACCAAATGATCTATATATACTCAGATATTGATGTCTGCATCAATGTATCTATATATTTTTATCTGTACACTGCAACCTCTCTGTATTTGGAATGTTGGTACACTGTTTCCAAAATAAATACCTTGTCACTTGTGACTGATTTTTATGTTATAGGGTACAAAAAAGATCATTAATCTCAATCAGGTTAACTGAGCCATGAAATACAGCTGGCATGATGTTTTAGAAGAGTGTAGTCAGAATTCCCTCAGAGACTCACCAGTTAATATTTGAAGAAGAAATTAAAATGATCCTATGGTTTAAAAATACGGTAATTAATAGTGTATAACTAACCACACTTGCGGTTTGAGAGCTTTAATATTTTTTTATGCTCAATGCTATTTTGATCTTTTCAGAGTGCTAATGTGATCACACATTTCCTGTTTTCCCTAAACATTCAAAATTAGATCCGTTTAGACTTATACTACCTATTAAATAATTCTCAAGTTAGTGTCATTGCTGGAGTTCAAATATTAAAATATTAACTATGTGATTTTTTAACTCTTTTTGTTTAAAAAAATGCCACAAGCACCCACATTGTATTCATGGCACATATATTCAGTAAACAATTGATTATCATTATTTAAAATGCTCTACTATAATTTTTTTTTCATTTACTCCAGATAGTTAGTATTTCAGTGGAGGTCATTTCAGAAAGTTGCATGGAAATTATTGTATACTTTACAGAGGTCTAAAATGATTTAGATTGCTGCTTGGTTTATTGATAAGATTGTTTATTAATTTTTTTCCCAGTGGAGGGCTGGTCAAGTCCACTAAATAACAGCACAAACAATTTGGACAAAATCCACCTTAAAATAGGTGTAGAGCATTGCATGAGTAAGTGTGTCTGTTTCTTTTTGTGGTAGTTGTTATTGTTTTTAATTACAAAATAGTGCAAGTGATAAAAAAAAAATAACAAAACAAAAAAACTAATGAAAAGGTAAGTTGAAACATTGCCCAGGCAGAGGGATTAACCAAGATCCCCTCCATAAACATAACCAAGAATTTGAAAAAATTATAGAGGTCCTTCCCAAGACATTATGGAGTCATTCCATGAAGTTCAGAATCAAGGGACAATTCATAAAACCCGTCTACATCTGACCCAGCCCACTAGGGGGGTCTACCACCTCCTGCTGTCCTGGCCTTGATTTGCAGTTTCCTGTTACCAGTGGTGCTGCCTGGAGCCAGCAGGCATGTGGCCTGTTGGAGCTCTAGGATGAGGGTGCAGCAGGCTTACAGGAGGTGAGTGCTTTCCTTTATGCGATGATCAGAGGGCGAAATCTGTCACACCAAAGTGGCTTAGGCTGTGAGAAATTAATGACAAGGGGTGGCAAAGAATTTCTCAGCTAGTATAATTATATCTTCTAGGGAAAAATCAATGGAAAGTAGATACAAACAACTGGTTTCATTATTAAAAGTCTGTCTTTGGGCCAGATATAATCATTTTCTTTAAGTAGCAGAGAAGATTGTCATTTCCTGTAAAACAGCCTTGCTGATGGGTTCAAAAAAAATCTATGAGTCTGAAAAAATTCACATGTCCTTCTCACATTTATCAATGTCATACAGCAGCATTTCTTAGGCTTTTCCCACACTCATCAATGCCATAATGATACTTCAATGAACTACAGTCATCTAAAGATATTGAGTACCAATTCAATAATTCATATTTTATTTTGTTTTTAATGATGCCAGTTGGTCTCTTTTCCAATGCCTTTTATTCTTGATATATAAGCATTACTTGATTTTTATTTTATTTTACACACCAGGCCCAATTATTGCCCTACAATAAAATTTGTTTCTCAGAGAAAACTTAATTCTGCAGAAAAATATAAAGAAGAAGGCCTTTCTGTTTATTATTTCTTAGTAACAGAAAATTCAAGCTAAATTAGGGAGTGGGAAAGTCTGTTTATGCACGGCTTTGTCCCATCTCTACTAACCCTCTGTACCTTAGACAAGTCAAATAACCCAAGAACTTTGGTTTCAAAAATGTGGAATTTAAAATTGAAACTCTTACAGTTTCTTGTTGCAAAATTCCAGAATAGTATGAACCACATTAATTTATTAAAATATGCAGATAGACATAAAGAAAAAATAATTACTTGATAATAGTGTTCATTTCTTCTCATTAGATATGTGACCATACTTTAAAATTCTCAACAACAAGAGTGTTAGCAAGGAGTTATGTTTGAATAAGGATTTAAACTTTATACTGGAGTAATTCTAGAATTCAAACAATTTTGGAAAGTTTGGGGTTTTTTGTTTGTTTTTTTATTTATCTTTATTGAACACTTCCACCCTGAAGCCCCTCCGCCAGGCCTTGTCTATTGTCTGTGCCCATAGGTAATGCATATATGTATGTACATTCTTTAGTTAATCTCTTCCCCGCTCCTTGCCTTCCCTCTGAGATTCTTCAGTCTGTTCCGTACTTCTATGCCCTGGATCTATTTTGAGAAGTTTTAACAGTCTTTTATAATTTAGAACTACCATATTATTGAAATGGAATCACAAATGATAAAGTTCACTAGCATTGGTTTTTTGCTAGTTATGTGAAGAAGGATATTCATATAAGATTTTAAATATTTGTTTGCTTTGAAGTTTATTTTTGTGGGATGGTGGAGATATTTTCCTAGTGATAAAAGTTAAGTTTTCTGGAATTTTGATCTGGATAATCTCTTCATGTTTTGGAACTTTATTCATTTACTTAATATCTACACTTTTAAGTTGCTCATTTTATTTTCCTGTTTATAAGTTTATCAAATATTATCTTTAGGTCAGTACTCTTTGTTGTTATTGGCTGTATGTAAGGATTCTTTTGTCACAGATGATTAATGTACTCCATCTATGTTTGTAGTTTCTAATAACCCCTCTCCCAAATTGGTTTAAAGCTCCATCCAGTCTATTTCCTTCTTCAATCTTAACAGCTATTATGATGAATTGTCACTAATGCAAAGCCAGATGAATGCTTGAGGGCTAAAAAAATTAAATATATGAATGTTTTTTTGCATTTAAGTTTTAAAATCTTTAAAAAGAAAAGAAGAAGGAGAAAGCAATGTTGTGCTAATTGGTGGGGCTGCACATGACTTGCATTCATAGCAATGTTACACTTTCCCACCTACTTGAACTCAGTCTTTTCTGTGTAATTTGTTTTGGTTTTCTTGCTTGTTTTACCCTTGCACAGTCAGTGTGAGAATTACAAATAATGTTTTTATTCCATAAATCTCTAAATTGAGAGTCATATCCAAAAATACATATCCAAACGTGAGGTAGATCACAAGAAACTGTATTCTGTATCCACCGTTGTGACTGGGTGAGACTTTGAAGGTTCCTGTGATGAGGATAGATACATAAAGGGAAGTAAATAATTTTAGCCAGAGGGTGAACTTTGGAATATTGATTGCATTAATGATGCAAGATCTTGCTAAGTTGATTTATTAGGAGTTTGAGTCACAATTATAGTAACTAGTCATAAAGGTATTGGATGTTGAAGGACAACTTTAAAACTAGATTGAACCAAATATATTAAATATTCATTTACTCACCTTGGATTTGGCAATTAATAAATTGTGTCCAGTACCTGAGAGCCTAATTGGTTGGTTAACTAAAGTGGGACTGGATCGTTTCTTAAGACAGTGATTGAAATACCAGAACTTTCTTACTCACTGAAGAAGTGCACAAGTTCTAAAAATTCAGGAGATGTGATGCTGGAATGGATGGATTATGTGCAACCAGCTCAACTACTATGTCATGTGATGGTTGACATTTGTAGGCTGGAGTTAATGGTAGGAGATGCACTGTAGAATTTGGCTCCCTGATTGCAGTGCACATAGTTCAATAAAGGTCAAGAGAGAATGACAGACAGTGTGAGCCCCATGACTGTACAAAGTAATGGAGACAGAGGAATAAAGAGAGTGTTGTAAATCTCACTAATTATTTGTGGTGGCTAATTGATGGTTGGATCCTTAGAAATGAAAACATAGGCAAGGTACTAAGGTAACACTTGCCTATAAAAACAGAAACTTTCCATGTTTGGTAGGTAGAAACCCAAGTGGAAAAACTGCTATAGAAACCCATGATATCTTTCTGGCTATAAGAAAAAAATATTTTACAGACCTGGAGCTCCTTGACTGAATGGGAGTCTAAGTTGTTTTGAGAAAATATCCTGCAACAATGCCACACCTGTATCTTCTGAATCTTCCTCCAGCATTTTTTTTTTTTTTAGTATCCTGTGGCCATTTATGAAAGTGTCAGTACTTTGGAAGGGGAAATAGACATCTGGAAATCATTATATGTTGAATATGAACTGACATTAATACCTAAACACCAAAGCCTTCATTATTAGAGGCACAGAGTGGTCATTCTGTGGCATATGGAGAGAGTCTTGGCCTGAGACCATTCTATAGATCATGCTTAGTCTCAATATATTTAAAGGAGATAAATATAACTAATTGATAGGTTTCCCACATGGTGCTTGACCATGGAATGAAGTAAGAATAATGGCCCACTAATCTTTCAGTAAAATAATAAACCAATAAGCAATACTGCAGTCCTGGGGAATGGCAAATATCAGTGCCCCAACCAAAACCTGAAAAATTGAAAGGTTGTGATTCCAATTGCATCTCCATTAAACTATCCTATCTGGCCAATGTAAAAGACACATTTCTTGCAATGATTGGGGTTTGGGTAAATTTAATCAGGTGCTGCTCAATCACGTTATTTTGTAGGGTGTTTTTGCTGTCTACTGGAATACAGTATACATCTCTTAACCTAGCAAAATCTGTTTTCACCAAAATTTACATGGATAATCAGAAGCACTTTGCTTTCATTTAGTAGGACAACACTACATCTTCAGTATTTTATTCCAGTGTTTTTTGTTTTTTTTTTCAACTCAATCATAACACTTGAGGAAATTTGTTTGTATTCATACTCTATCAAACATCACAACATCCCATTGATGATATTATGATTATTGAATTAGCAAGCAACTTAAATGCCTCAGTTGATCACAAGTACACCTGAAAAGAGATTTAAATAGAAGGATCCGTATAAACACATGATATACTAGTATGTGTCCACTGAATAGGCTTAGAACAATGGTTGCAATGTGTATACTTAGTGCCCCAATCTTTATTTCCTAAAACCAGTTGTCACTAATTAGAACCAGAGAGAGCTGCTTGGAGAACTATATTATTACATGTCTGATATTGAAATTTGTCATGTGAGAATGCAAGCTTCACTAATTTGACCATGAAAATGAATAACATTGCAATGTTTTAAATATATTTAATATAATAAATCAAAATGATGATATACTAATATTCAAACATTTGAAAATATAAGAAGAAAAATGTTTAAAAGATAATTTTACAGAGATGTCAGGTAAAAAATATAGAAGAAGTGATAACATAAAATCTCAATTTTACAACAAACTTCCAATGTAAAATTACTTCAGGCGAGGATCTTCAATGAGATGATAGGAAGTTGGGGAATAGGATTTTTACATGGTTTTAAAGTATTCTGCCAAACCTAAGTATCAATTTCAAAATGAAGCATGTTTCTTTACTGTAGATGATCTGATTGATGGTCACCACCTTTATACAACTGATTACTATCCAGTATGGGAACTCCCTAAGTGCTTCCTGGTGATATGCAATGGCAGATGTCATAATAGCTATGCTGTACTATTGCAAAAATATGTAACATGATCTAGTCTTGAGGAAACAGGTAAAAATCTGTTTGCAGTAGTTTCTTCAAGAAAATCAGAATTGGGATATTTAAAGTTTTATTATCATGGGGAGAAAAAGAGTTAAAAATTATTGAGATTATGAAACAGTAAAGAAAATAAAAACAAAAACGTGTGTCAAAATTGATTAAATCCTGAATAGAAAAATAAACCAACAAAAATGCTATAAAAGGCTTTCAAGACAAAAGGGGAAATTGGAATATTTTCAATATACATTAAAATTATGTAACTAAATTGATGTTAATTTTCTTAAGCATGGTAATGGTACTGTAATTATAGAAACAATGATTTAGTTTTAAGATATCTATGGGAAAACATGTCATGTCTGTTCCTTACTTTTAAATGTATCAGAATGGGGGGAAAACTGTCTGAGGCACATATCTGAGAACTGTATGTGAACAATGTACAGCACATTCTTGTATTAAAAGACTTGAAGGGAATTTATTTCTTGTAACATCTTAGACAAGGATATTATTTTGTATTAGAGGCTCAGTGCGGGAAATTACGTGGCCCTGCCTACGAGCTCGCTGTGCTTGCAGCCTCGCCCGCCTCGCTGTACCCACCCTCCTGCCGACCGTCCACCAGCCAGCTGCCAGCCTTGCTGCCATCAGAGCCTGTGGGCCGCAGGGGAGGGCTCGAGAGGTGCACCATGCACCTCATTGTGACTGGTCGTTTGGTCGTTTTGATCATGACACCTCTTGGCCTTTTATTATTATGACTTGTGATATTAAGAATTCACTTATTTCACAATATAAAACTACAGTATTTAAAAAAATTGAATATTCTAAACAGATATTATTTACTATATTTAGAGTAAATAAATGATACAAAATATTTTTCATAATTTGAAATTATACTGGCCTTCAAACATTTTTATTAAACGTACTTATTGCAATTCTTAATTAGCATAGCAAATCAAATTGTGTTGGTCTCTTAGACATGGTAGTCCTACAGTTTAAGTAAAAATGATCTGGCCCATATCAGCTACTTGTAACCAAAATTCACCATCCAGAAAAAAACATTTTTTTATATTGACTTCCTGTGTATAACTTAATTTATAATTAATAACATTTGATTAATGAAGTGCATATGCTTAGAGACATAACATTTTTAATGAAGAGAATTAATAGAATAATCCAGCTAGATTATCATGTCAAAATCTCATATTAACTATAAATTATACAGTAGCTAATGAATCATATTGAAATAATAGTACTGATATATGTGGTAGCTATTTATATCTTAAAATAATATTGTAATATATATATGTGTATATATATATATAATCCTATTCTTAATATTATGTTGATTGGCTATTTATTTTCAATATTGATGAAGAGTACTTGAAACATAGATTTATTATTATCCACTTGAATTGTGCATATTTTTCTCTCCTGAGTTTTTTTCTTTTTAATCCATTTTAATATTCTTTGTAAATTAATAGTTGTTCCAGCATAATCAAATGCCTTAAACAGTCATATTTTCCTTTCATGTTTTCAACAGATGTGGATTGTTGATTTCTTCTAAGAGCAACTAAATTGAATTTTATTGTGTCCTTAAGGTAGTTATATCATCACCCAATGGGTTTATATCCAAGTGGATAAATTATGCTTGTTTAACCTTAAACCATAAAAATGTATCTTTGCGTGTTTTAGTAAGATTTTTCTTTCAAGGAATTCAACTTTAAATGCTTTCTTTTTCCAAAAATATGACTTATAATCTTACAGAATACTTTTCCAAGCTACAAAATCTTGAAGTATTTTAGAAATAAAATACACTAAGCTTTTGAAATAGTGCATTCAACATTATAATTAAAAATACAAAGAACCTCTTTCCTAGTTTCTCCAGTAGATAGCCCCACTTCCTCATAAAGTCTCCAATCTGTGGAGATTATATGGATAAAATAATTACAAACATCTTATAAATCCAGTGGTATAATCATGTTCATAAAATGAAAGTGTTGGTCATTTCAATGTAAATGGTTGATCCTGATCATTGCTAGAGCACATATATTATGATGTGGCTTAGGATCAATCTTTAAAACCAAAAACTGCAAACCACACAAGTTATTCTCACTCTGCTACATTACCCTTTTATCAAAGGTACAGACCTACTTATGGTAAACTGGTACTTCTTAAAGTGACTATTATACCAGTGATCTCTAAGAATCCTAGCAAATATTAGAAGATTTAATCAAAACAACCAAAATAAACTCAGAAGTGTGCTGAGAACATAAACCTTAGTATTAAATCAAATTACCTATATCATTTCATCTAAATTTTCAGAAAATGTCAGTATGAATAGATAAATGAGGCAAGAAAGGACTTATCTGAAAGAAAGATTAAAGAGATGATTGAAGAGTTTTAATTTTCTCCCATAAGGAACATATTAGATTTAAAGTTTTAATCTGAAATATCTGTTGCCTTGACTTTTCTTACTATTTGATTTTTCTTTTTTGTTAAACACTCATAAAACTATTTAGCTTTGGATTCTTCTGCGCACTTTTTCTATTTAGAAAATTCTGTTTTGGTGGAAGTCAGCCCAATATTACGAATTTTTGCATGCTGACCAAAATGCAGATGTGTCCACTCAACTTTATTATATTCTCAAATTCCTTCACTTGCTCTGCACACATTTAGCAAACTAAGATTCAGGAATTTATTTGTGTGAGAATTTTAGTTAGTTATGTTGAATTTGATAATTAAATATAGATCGCCTCAGCATAAATATAGGTAAGGTACAATTTTAATGTGTGTATACAACCAAGTAGGAACTGAATATATATGCACTAATAAATATCTCTTTGATGAACAATTATAATTAACATTCAGAATGATTATATAGATACTTCACTTAATATTGAAAAGTATATTCTTTAATGTTTTTTATCTATAGCTTAAATCAAATTACATAAAAATTAATATTTTTGTCAAAAATTAATTTTACTTAGCATCTCTTTTTCTAAAAAAATAAAATCTAAATGTTACACATAAGATGAATTTTCAGCAACCCATGGTCTCAGAGGAACTACAGATGATTTGTTTTATTTGTATTTTTCAGTTATAGGTTTTAATATTTTGGGTATTATATGTTGATTTATTAGATTCACTTTACATACTGACACATTAGTAATTTGTGATCTAAGATAATTATGACATTTTATTGGAAAATTAAAACATTAAACTCTATAACATTTAAGTTCAACCATGTTCTGGCATCACTTATAATTCAAAGAAAAGTTAATAATTTGTATAATCTAATTAACAAATGATTATATTATCCTGAGTATTTTCTTTAGGCATTTATTAAATTAAAAAAAAAATTTTCTCAGAATTTCAAGATTTATTTTTCATTGAATTTATTGGAGTGACATTGGTTAATAAAATTATGTAGGTTTCAGGTGTCAATTCTATTCATTGTCTGTATATTGTACTGTGTGTTCACCACCTCAAGTCAAGTCTACTTTCATCCTCTTTATCCCCCTTTTACCCTTCTACTTCTCCTCAATCCCCTTTCCCTCTGATAATCACCATACTGTTGTCTGTGTCTATAAATTTTTTTTTTATTTGCTTAATCACTTCACCTTTTCACCTAGTCCACCAATCCCCTGCTCCTCTGACCGCTCTCAGTTTGTTCTCTGTACATATAACTCTATTTCTATTTTGTCTGTTAGTTTATTTTGTTCATTAGATTTCACATGTGATTGAAATCATATGGTGTTTGTCTTTCTCTGACTGGCTTATTTCACTTAGCATGATACTCCATGCTATCTCAAAAGGCAAGATTTCCTTCTTTTTTATGGGCAAGTAGAATTCCATTGTGTAAATGTACCACGCTTTTTATCCACTCATTTACTGTTGGACACTAAGGCTGCTTCCAAATCTTGGCTATTGTGAATGTTTTAAAAATAACTTATATATACTAATGGAAAATTCAGAAATAGGGTGGTATGCTAAGAAAACACCAATGTTAGCCAGTGTTAATATTAGCGTCACTATAATTTTAATCATTTTTCTATGAGAAGCCATACATAATCCCAAAATTGGTATTTTATTAGTAATCTCAATCTGTAGGTTTCTCTACATATTTATTTATTTATAGCTTTGTATTCTTTTAGATATACCCTTTATCAGAATATTTAAATATGTTATTAAGATTTATTTCATAAAATGTATATATCAAAAGTTTGACCTTGCATTCACATTAAAACTTTTCATTTTTATAAAGATATATATGATTGATATGCAACTTTTATTGCTAATTCTTTGTAGTTCTTAAAAATTATTTTGTGATATGTGTGTGTAGGAACAAAGTTACTAAGTCAAATTTCATATAATGTGTTAAAAGAACTTCAAAAAAAACAACCAACTATCTTTCTAGAAAATTTGCAGAACCTCTGCAAATCACATCAGGGTGTAAGTGTTCCTGTATTACTGCACCTTTAAAATTTTGACATAATAATAACATATTATATTTTTACATTTTTAGACAAAATAATTTGTAGGCATAATTTAAATTACAAGCCAGAACTAGTCTACAAAGTTTTTGAGTTTTATTTATTTATTTTAAGTTTGAGTATGGCTAGAATATAGAAAATTGGATAAAGCTTTATTAATGCTTTTATGGAATCTGTTGTCACTGTTCTCAGGGTATATAGCTTATATGCATATTTTTTCAATATCAGCCAATCAGTAACTCAAATGACTTTATTTATTTTTTGTTTACTTGAGTTATCAAAGACAGGGGAGTATATAAAAAGTCCCTACAATAAATATTTCAATTTCTCATTATATAAATTTTAATTACTATGTATTTAATGACACCCATATTCATGCTCAATATTCCTTGTAAATTGTGTCTTTTTATTAATTCTTTATTGTTGAAAGTTTTACTTATGTCTCCTTCCCCCCCCCCATTGACCTCTCCCCACAGGCTCCTGCCCTCCAGGCATGTCCCCACCCTCCTATTGTTGATGTTCATTGGTCATGCTCATATGCATGGATACAAGTCCTTGGGTTGATTTCTTACACACACACACACACACACACACACACACACACACACACCCCTCCTTCCCACTGAGGTTTGACGGTCTGTTCAATGCATCTATGTCTCTGGATCTATTTTTGTTCATCAGTTTATGTTGTTCATTATATTCCACAAATGAGTGAAATCATATGATATTTATCTTTCTCTGACTGGCTTATTTTGCTTCGCATAACTCTCTCCAGGTGTATCCATACTGTTGGGAATGGTAAGAGTTCTTTCTTTTTTACAGCAGGGTAGTATTCCATTGTGTAGATGTACCACTGTTTTTTAATCTACTCATCTGCTGTTGGGCACTTAGGCTATTTCCAAATCTTAGCTATTGTAAATTGTGCTGCTATGAACATAGGAGTGCATACATCTTTTCTGATTGGTGATTCTGATTTCTTGCGATATATTCTTAGAAGTGAAATGTCTGGATCAAATAAGAGTTCTCTTTTTTACTTTTTTGAGGAAACTCCATACTGTTTTGCATAGTGGCTGCACCAGTCTGCATTCCCACCAGCAGTGCAAAAGGGTTCCTTTTCTCCGCATCCTCTCCTGAACTTATTGTGTGTTGATTTATTGATAATAGCCATTCTGACAGGTGTAAGATGGTACCTCATTGTTTTTTTGATTTGCACCAACTTACACCATACAAGAAAATAAACTCAAAATAGATAAAGGATTTAAACATAAAATGGGAAACCATACAAATCTTAGAAGAATCCATAGGCCACAAAATAGCAGACAGATGATGATGTAGCAGTATCTTTAGCAATATATCTCCTAGAGCAATGGAAACTAAGGAGAAAATAAACAAATCGGACTATATAAAAATTAAAACAAACAAACTTCTGCACAGCAAAAGAAACCATCAGCAAGACAATAAGAGAGCCCACTGCATGGGAGAGCATATTTGCCAATGTTATCTCTGATAAGGGTTTAATATCCCAAATTCATAGGGAACTCATACAACTTAACAAAAGGAAGATAAACAACCCAATCAAAAGATGGCAGAGGACCTAAATAGATACTTTTCAAAAGAGGACATACCGAAGGTCAAGCGATATACGAAAACATGCTCCAAGTCACTAATCATCCGAGAGATGCATTTGTGACTTTGTTGAGGGTTTTAGCATCTATGTTCATCAGTGATATTGGCCTAAATTCTCTTTCTTTGTAGTATCTTTATCTGGTTTTGGGATTAGGGTAATGCTGGCTTTATAGAAAGAGCTTGGAAGTTTTCCTTCCTCTTAAAATTTTTGGAATAGTCTGAGGAGGTTAGCTTTTAGTTCTTCTTTGAATGTTTAGTAAAACTCCCCTGTGAAGATGTCCAGGCCAGGGCTTTTTTTTTTTTTGCTGAAATTTTTTTTATTATTGCATCAATTTCATCAGTAGTTATTGGCCCATTCAGATTTTCTGATCCTGATTGAGTATTGGAAGATTGTATTATTCTAGGAATATGTCCATTTCATCTAGGTTGTCCAGTTTGTTAGAATAGAATTGTTCTTAGTATTTTTTTTACAATCCTTTTTTTTTTCCCCCTGTGGTTTTGTTTGTTACTTCACCTCTTTCATTTCTGAATCTGTTTATTTGGGTCCTCTCTCTTTGTCTCTTTGTGAGCCTGGCAAGAGGTTCTTCAATTTTGTTTAACCTTTCAAAGAACCAGCTCTTGGTTCTATTGATCTTTTGTATTTTATTTTATTTTATTTTATTTTATTTTATTTTATTTTATTTTATTTTATTTTATTTTATTTTATTTTATTTTATTTTATTTTATTTTATTTTATTTTATTTTTTGGTCTCTATGTCATTTATTTCTGGTCTGATCTCTCTTGTTTTCTTCCTTCTACTTACTCTGGGCTTTTCTTGTTGCTCTCTTTCTAGTTCTTTATGTTGTCAGGTTAAATAACTTATTACCAGTTTTTATGGTTTTTTGAGGTAGGCCTGTAGTGCTCTGAACTGCCCTCTCATGACAGCTTTCATTGTGCCCCATAGATGTTGGATTGTTGTGTTTTTATTTTCATTTGTTCCCAGAATGCTTTTTATTTCTTCCTTTATCTCTTTGGTAACCCAATTATTTTTTAATAGCATGCTAATTAGCCTCCATGGGTTTGTTAATTTTTTTTTATTGCACTTGATATTTAATTTTATGCCATTGTAATCTGAGAATATGCTTGATATTATTTCAATATTCTTAACTTTTAGAGACTTAGCCTTTGTCCTAATATGTGGTCTATCTTTGAAAATGTCTCATGTGCACCTCAGAAGAATGTATATTCCTTAGCTTTAGGGTATAAAGTTTTGAATATATCAATTAGTTCCTTCTGATCTAATGAGTCATTTAGGCTTGCTGTTTCTTTGCTGATTTTTTTTTTTTTTCGTCTAGAGGATTTATCCAGTTGTGTCAATGTGGTATTAAATTACCCTGCTTTGATTGTGCTGTTATCTATCTCTCCCTTGATATCTTCCAGAATTTGTTTTTTTGTTTGTTTGTTTGTTTTGTTTTTTTGGTTTTTTTTGTATTTGAGTGCCTCCATATTGGATGCATATATTTTACCAGAGTTATAACCTCTTGTTGAATTGATCCCTTTAGTATTATGAATTGGCCTTCCTTATCTCTTGTTATGGCCTTCACTATGAGGTTAACTTTGTCAGATATAAGTATTGCTACCCCAGCTTTTTTTCACTTTTATTTGCCTGAATTTTTTTTTTTTTCCATTCCTTCACTTTCAGTCTGTGTAAGTCCTCTGTTCTGAGGAGGGTCTCTTGTAGATAGCAAATATATGGGTCATGTTTTCTTATCCATTCAGCTACCATATGTTTTTTGGTTAGAGCATTTAATCCATTTAAGTTTACAGTTGTTATTGACTAGAGGCCCAGTGCATGGATTCGTGCACTGGTGGGGTCCCTCAGCCTGGCCTGCGCCCTCTTGAAATCTGGGACCCCTTGGGGAATGTTGGATAGCTGGTTTCAGCCTGATCCCCACAGACCTGATCCAGACAGGAGGGGGCATGATCCTGAGCATTGAGCACCTGTCTCCTGGTGGTTAGTACGCATCATAGTAACCAGTCAACCGGCTGCTTGGTCACTTAGGCTTTTACATATATAGATAGATATATAGATAAGTACTTGTTTGTTGCCATTTTTATTCTTTATGCCTGTGTTCCTTCTTCCCGTTCTACTTCCTCCTTTTACAGAAGTCCCTTTAGCATTTCTTGCATTGCTGGCTTGGTGGTAATAAACTCCCTTAGCCTTTTATTTATTTATTTATTTTGTCTGCAAAACTCCTGATTTCCTCTTCACTTTGAATGATAGTCTTGCTGGGTATAGTATTCTTGGATTCAGTACCTTGTTTAACAACACTTTGTATACTTTATTCTATTCCCTTCTGGCCTAATGTGTTTTATGTTGAGAAATCAGTTGATAGTCTAATGGGACATCCCTTGTAGGTAACTTTCTGTCTCTATGGAAGCCTTTAAGATTCTTACTTTGTCGATGATGTTTTCCAATTTAACTAAGATGAGTCTTGGTGTCTATCTGTCTTCTTGGGTTCATCTTGTTTGGGACTCCGTGTGTTTCTTGGACTTGTGTGACTTTTTCTTCCCAAAGTCAGGGAAGTTTTCTGTCATTTTTTCTTAAAACAGGTTATGTATGCCTTGCTCGGCTTCCTCTTCTTCTGGCACCCCTATTACACAGATGTTTTTTCATTCAAAGCTCCCTTATACTCTCCTCCTGCTTTTAAGGTGTGCTTTTGTTCCCCCAGTGGCTGTTTTTATTTTTCTCCCTTGTCTTCTAACTCGTTGATTTGGTCCTCAACTTCTTCTAGTCTATTGTTGAAATCTTCCATTGTGTTCTTACTGCAGCTATATCATTCTTCATTTCCTCTAGATTCTTATACATGTTGGTGAATTTCTTATCCAGCCTTTTCAGGGTCCTTATAATCATTGCTCTGAATTCTTTCTCTGACAAATCGTTTGCCTCCATTCCATGTATTTCCTTTTCTGGTGAATCTGCCTTTTCTTTCACATGGGCATTGTTTCTTTGTCTCCCCATTTTTCTGTTTCTTTGTTTCCCTATTTTTCTGTTTCTTTGTGATGATTTCTATGTATTACATCAAACAAAAAATGCCACCCAGATTTTTTTAATTTGTCTTAAGGATCAGATGATTTGTGGGACCAAGTGGTTCATTCAGTCTCTAAGGTCTTCTGGGCTGGGTATTCCAGGGGTGTCCCCTACTTGAGATATTTGAGTCCTCTTGATGTAGTAGGGTCTTGAATGTTATTGTCCCATTCATGGATGAAGTCTCCTCACAGGGTGTTATGGTTATGTGGCCCACTCTCTACCACATCATGCCAACAGTTGTGGTTGTGCTGAATAAATAGCACAGGATACAACACAGGACAACACAAAAGGAACAGAACACGAATATACACAAGACAACTATAACCCCAATAGAAGTGACCACCAGAGAAAAGAGAATTAGCAGAGAGAAAGGAGAGCAAAAATGAAGTGAGAAAAGAATAAAAGAAAAAAATATGGGAGACAGCTCAATAAAACAAATAAATAAAACAAAAAGCAGAAACAAAAACAGAAGAAGGGGAGGTGGCATAATCAGTAGAGGCAGAGCTTAAGTACAGAAAATAAGGCTAAGGAATTGGATGACTAGGGGAACATGGTTTAGTATAGAGGAAGGAGAAAAAGAGAATGGACAGATAAGAAGGAAAAAAAAATAATGTTATTTATTTATTTATTTATTTTTAAAAGGAGAATAGAGGAGAGAGCAAATAGACCTAAATCTAGGAAGCAAAACTAATAAAAAAAAAAATTAGAAGAAGAAAAGAGCAAGAGAGGAGAGGGAAAAAAAATTGAAAAAACAGACAAACAAACTGAGTAGCGAAGAAATAGAAAAGAGAAGGGGAAATGGAGTAGAAGCAGAGAAGAGGAAATTAGATATATGAATAAGCCAACAGGGACTACAATAATAATAATACACCAATAAAGCATATAAAGAAGATCACTTTTTAAAAAGGGGTAAAAAGAAAGAAAAGGGAAAAGCTAGAGCAGAGAATGGAAGAGAAAAACAGGATGAAAAAAGGAGAAGGGAGGGAAAAAGGTGAAAAGTAAAATAGAATAACAAAAAATTAAAAAATGTAATACTAAAAAATAAAAAAATATGTATTTTTTAAATAAAAAAAATGAAGTGTCATTTGCTGCAGCTGTGTTTTAATGCACCATGGGGGCTGATTTAGGACTCCACTCTTCTGTCTGCCAATTCTGGGCTTCCTCTTAGGTAGTTAGGTGCTGACCACTGTCAGGTACTGTCTTTGGAGATTAGCACCATGTTGAAGCTCCAAGCAATCCACCACACTGCTGCTTGTGTCTGTCTCTACAGACCTGCTTTGCCTGTCTGCCAGCTGTCAATCTTTATCACTCAAGAGTCTGTTTCTTTCAGGGATTTAGATGGGGTTGGTGCTGTTTTGCTATCTGGGGATCAGATGGATGCATTTTTCCTGACCCAGAGCCACTCCTCCACAAGTGGCCCAAAATATAACCCTTCGTTGGTCAGAGATCTTGTATGGAGACCAGTGAGGTTGGTCGGAAACCTGAAGTTTTTATCAGTCTGATTCCCAGATAGTGGGGGAGACCAACCCCTCTTTCAACCCAGTTATTGAGCTCTTTGGGGCTATTCATAGCCTTTGCTTCCTTTGTGTAACTCAAAATGCAGGCAGGGTGTGGCAGGCTATATTCCCTGCCTTGAGGCCACTGAGGGCGACTAGCTCTTCTGGAGAGAAATGCCAGCTTGGGTTTGAAGCATTACAGAGTCCTGGCCACCTCTCGCTGCCCTGCCTCCTTCCCCATCCTCTTCTCAGACTCCTCAAATCTGTGCCTCTCCCTGCACCAGAGCTTCAGGTGAGTTTTTGCAACTGAAAAGTACTATATTCTGGGTTTAGCAAATAAAAGCAAAGACAAAACAAAACAAAAGCAAAACAACCATGAAACTGGAAATTGTGGATTTCTCGCCCCCAGCATCACTCAGGTCAGGCTGCATTTCAGGTCGACTTTCAGGGCGCAGTCCCCCACAGCTGTGGTCTTAGGTCTAAATTCCCTGGGAGCCAGTAGCCCTGCAGGTTTTCCTTTTCATAATCGGGTACTACACCTGTCACGAAGGGACGAACCTTAGTTCAATGCAGCCTCCATCTTATCCTTTTGGCCTGGGAGTCGGGCATCTCTCTCCAGCCCAGATCCCCACTCCTACCATTCTCCAGGCATGCTCTGCCCTTCCTATTTGGAGATTGTTTCCTCAGCTGTGTCTAATTTGTTAATTCCAGAGGGATGCTTTCCAATTTAGTTGCTTTTCCTGTCTGGCTCTGTGGGGGAAGAAGGGGAGGTGAGCCACATGTCTGCCAATTCGGCTGCCATTTTCTTCTCTAGTCAATTGTGTCTTTTATGAAATGGCCCCATCTATATAGTTTAATGCCTTTTTTCTTGAATTTTTATTTTCTAATATTAATACAGTCAACCTCACTTTCCTTTGTTCTTTTGCCTGATCTAGCCCAACCCTTATTTAAAAATGCCTTTTGTCTTTGATGTGTTTACTGTATCTTGTACTTAACTTTTAAACAAATTTTATTAAAGGAGATACATGTAATTATAAATAAAAAGCCCTAATTATACACATTCATTTCCAGTGAATGTATGCATGTAACTACCAGTCAAAACAATAACGAGAACACTTCTAACATACAAGAAGCACATACTCCTCATGAAATCCCTTGCTTTTTATTCAGAACCTGAGTCTTTTTGTTATGATTGATATAGATGGATTTATCTTACTTGGCTTATTTTCAAATTTTGTGGCTTTATATATTTTTTTCCTATTTTTTTCTATGTCAAATGTATTTATTTTTATTTTCTCCACTGAAAGGACTGTATTCTCTTTTTATTACATTTTTTAAAATTGCCTTTATATTTCTCAAAATGTTACCATAACCCACGTATCCAAACAGAATCAAATTTAAGTTATATATAATAACTTTTGACTCCTTCCTAAAAGAAGGTTTGGGATTTAGCATGAAATCACATTCCTCATTCTCCCACTTCCTGACATTAAAAATATAAAGCTCATTCCCCCAGAAGCCCTAAGGAGAGGGACTCTGTAATATGATGTACAAAGTCCTCAAGGAAATGCCATTACACCGGAGACCGATGTGAGCATAAGGTTGCTGTTTCTTCTATTATCCTCGAAAATAAGTCAAGCCAACGGAAATTCATAACAACATAACTCAACAACAGACAGCTAAAACCAAGGCTCCAGAAAGCTGTTATAATTGATTCACATCCTATAATGTTTGTACGTAGGATTCTTGGATCTCATCTTAGTGATCTATTTTTTAAAAAATGTTCTGCCCCCAAGTGAGCCAGAAAATAATCAGTAATAAAATATGCCATAAATGCAATTTTGCATTTCTCAGTAGTTGATGGTAGACTAAGAAAATAACTTCAATCTATTTTTACAAATTTCTAAATTTTAGTGAGTACTAGTGTTTACTATAGATTTATTTGTGCCTACTTTCCTATACATGTAATTTTTAAAAAATTTATCTTTTAGAAAAAGTTTAGGTTCACACAAAAATTATGAAGATAGTACAGTTTAATAACCCCACACTTTGTTTCCTTCATTAATAACATGGTTTATTTGGTATGATTGATGAATTAAAATGATAGATTATTAGTAAGTAAAGACCACACATTATTCAGATTTTCTTAGTTTTTACCTTTCACTCCTTTTTCTGTTCCAATAGCTCATACAGAATACCACAATTTATTTAATTGTTGTGTTTCTTAGTTATGAAATTTCTTAGTCTTTTTTTCTGTGTAACCTTTAATGATTTGAAGAGTATTCATGCAGAATGCCTCTCAATTGGAATGTGTCTGATGTTGTTTGTTTATGTGGGTTTTTGTTTTGTTTTTCAAGTATCTTTTTATTGATTTCAGAGAGAAAGGGAGAGGGAGAGATAGACAAAAACATCAGTGATGAGAGAGAATCGTTGATCGGCTGCTTTCTGCATGCTGCACACTGGGGATCAAGCCCACAACCCAGACATATGGCCTGGCTGGGAATTGAACTGTGACCTCCTGGTTCATAGGTTGATGCTCAACCACAGAGCCACACCTGCCTGGTCTCTGATGTTTTTGCAATGGTTGTTTTGGAATTTTGTATTCTTGGGAGGAAGACCCCAGAGGTAAAGCCCACTTCCCTATACATCTTATCAAAAATATTTATTATCTAACTGACATCACTGTTGATGTTAAATTTCACTATTTAGCTGAAGTAGTGTTTCTCAAGGTTTACTACTATAAATCTAGTGTTTTTTCCCCTCTTTCCATACTGTATTCTTTGGAAAGAAGTCATTATGTACAGTCCACATTTAAGGATTGCAGAGTTATAGTCCTCTTCCTTAAGGATGGAGAATCTTCATAAAATGTGTGAGCTCTTCTGCACAGATTTGTCTATTGTGCCTCATCGATTTATTCATTTACTCATTCATTCATAGAAGTATGTACACATGGAAGTTTATTTATATTTTGGATTATAATCCAATACTAATTTATTTTATTGTTCAAATTGCTGAAGCTTTGGACTTGGAAAATCCTTTGTATTAGATACCTGTGTCCTGTAGATATATTCCCATAAATGTTTGTTGTTTATTTATCTGTTTTCTGCACTTCCATATTTTATGATATTACAAGATGCTCCAAGCTCATCTTGTATGTTTGTTGTTCGTATCATAGAATTAGGCATTTTTACACAGGTCCTGGTTCCTATTAAGACATTTAGGAGGCAGCTGTGTTCATTGCTGTGTGGTGGCTACTAGATCTCTCTGTTTAGAGAACAAGGACAAATATGTGATTACATTTACATTGCATACATACATATGTATAACTATTTCTATATGTAACCATCCATATTTATATTAAACTAAATAGTTCATGCCTATGTATTTAATTCTAATCCATTACCACATGAATTATCCTAGCATCCCTCTCTTGCTTGTCAGTAAATACCTACTCCAACATTGGAAGATTTGGTTGTGTCCATCTGTCAATCATTTATTTAATTATTCAATTCTCATAATCACGTGGATGCAGTCTATACTTTCGATTAACTTAAACATTTACTGAAATCAAGTTTTGGTAAACATTGGCCCAAGAAAATTCCTAAGACTTCAGCTTTAACTCTGACATATAAAGAATTCGGAAGTCATTTTGGTTTTGCACAAGAAAGGCTTGGGAAATCTAAAAATCAATGACTTCTTGGACCCTTCATGGAAACAAAGCTGCCACCTTAAATCTGGAGAGAGGACACAGAGGAGAGACAGAGCTGAGCTATGCTTACCTGAAGCAGAAACTGCTAAAGCCTTAAACTGGAACATTTAATGGTATTTTTGAATAATTACCAGAGGCTAAATGTGTATAATAGGAGAGTGAGAACCTCTTGGGGGAGGGGGCATGGAGGTGCAGGGGGTGCTTAAGTCTTGGTAGGGGCACACCATCCAGAACTCCATTAGGTCCTTAGGGCAAGGATCCCCAAAAGATCTCATCAATGTTCCAGGAAAGGGGAAAGGAAGATTAATCCTTGTGAAATGCACGGAGAGTCTTCTCCATAATAAAACTTCTCTAAGAGGAAGGATTTGACAGAGCCTTATCCCTACTGTGAGAATAGAATCCACCCAGTGAGAAGCTGATAAAAAATGTATTAAATATAGTGACAGGAACTTAGATTCTGAAATTTAATACATACAATAAAACTACTGAAAATCTCATTTAGATCAATAAAACTGAATAGAAAATCTAGAAAACAGATCCCGGCTTATATAAGAATTTCTCATATGGTAAAATTACTATTTCGGTTTAATAAGAAAAAAGATAGATGATTTCATGCATGGGGATAGTCCAACTTTGTATGTCTTATCATTTAGGAAAAATAAAATTACAAACATATTTTACCCAAAGGGAGAGGAATTAAAATGAATTAAGTGGTTATAAAATAAAAATGAAAAACATAGCTATTCTTTGAGGAAGTCTTGGAGAAATTAAAAACCAAGAAAAGGAAAAAGTTTCTTAAAGAAGACAATAGTAAGATGCCATAAAAGAGTGGCATGATGGACTATGTCAAAATAAAGTTTTGCATAGGAAAATACCTGGTAAACCAAATCAGCAGACACCCAGTACATTTAAAAAAAATAAATGTACTTTAGCCAGAGGTAAAACTTCATAAAGAAGAGAGCTTTTGAAAGAAGAAAGTAAGCTACTCAAAAACAAAACAAAACAAAAATACAAAACTGAAAGCGGCCATAAAAGGATAATTCACAGTAGAGAAAATCCAAATATTCATCAGACATAAAAAAAGGATTTTTTAACTCAATTGTACTCATATAAATGAGTAATAGATTGACAATGTGATATCATTACACCAAAAACGTGTTTATAGTGAAGTTGCAGCAAATAAACTAGATAAATACAAGAATTTCATTTTGAAAGATTTTGCATGCTACGTTAAATACCTTTAAATTCTGCAATCAATATGGATGTAGTGATTATATATGTATATATATATATATATATATATATATATATATATATATATATTCATCTGAGGACATGTTTTTTATTGATTTTTAGAGAGAGAGAGAAACATTAATGTGAGAAAAAAACATCAATCAGTTGCCTTCCATATACTCCATGACTGGGGATCAAACCTGCAACCCAGGGATGTGCCTTGACCAGGAATTGAACTGGCAACCTTTCGATGCACAGGAAGATTCTCAACCAACTGATCCACCCTGGTCAGACATATAGTAAAATATTTTAAAATTGAGTAGGTGATAGAAAAACTGGAATATGCTAAGCAACTGGAAAATTAGTGTTGAAAATCTCAAAGATCATTTGAAAGTTACTTTGATGCCATTAACCAAGAATGAAAAACAGGAGAGAAAGCAAAACAGATCTTGGGGCATAATTATAAATATCAATTCCTGTTTAATAGTTAGGTTAATATGATCACTAATATGATGCATATATTTCTAAAAGATGTAAGGGTTTGAGATATACCCTAATGGCATTGCTATATACACATATTAGCTAAGAATGGAAATGAATATTGACTCCAGGAGAGAGTAAAGCAAGATGATAAAAGGGGCTTATGCAACTCTGAGTCACACCCACAATGAATTCTTGGGCACTGAATATGGAACCAGCACATCAATGCATTGGGTATCATGTTCATATGGCTGGTGTTACAGAGTTAGTTTTCTGTAGCTATGTTTTAGAATTCTTGGGAATGAAAAGAGCAGTAGTATTATTCTACTTCTGTTCTAGACACATTGTGCCAGAGTTTCCTGTGCAAAAAATATGAAAAAACATATGCTATAGATTGGAGTATAGTTTAATATGCATGAGCATATTTACTTGCTTATGAAACCTGAGTGTGTATAGATGCTCATTTTTGTTTGTGTGTTTATTTATATCTAACATGGTATTTAATTAAACATGATAACTGATTTTTCACAAGAGAAAAATACTCTTTTAGGTGGAAAAAATTGAATGGAATTTTCTGTATAAGAGAATGAGTACTGGGGAATAAGACTAATAAGACTGTTTTGCTATGTCGCCTCCCCTAAGGCTTTGGTTAAAAGCATTCTTCTATTACTTACCAATGTGCATCCAATCTAGCAAATATAGAGTGACATTGTGGAGAGTTTTTGTATCTGCTTATATGCCAGCATAATTATTTAGGGCTCTTTTTTTTTCACTTTTAAAATTCTCCTGCTTTGGAA
This sequence comes from Myotis nattereri, assembly GCF_964212035.1. Lineage (NCBI taxonomy): Eukaryota > Metazoa > Chordata > Mammalia > Chiroptera > Vespertilionidae > Myotis > Myotis nattereri. Next base: position 35,736,133 of record NC_138076.1, on the reverse strand, counting down.
AATAAATTATATGGCCACCCTTTTCAAATAATACTGTTTTACTGAAGTTTACATTGAACTGTGTATTCATCCTCTTATAATTGATTTCAGGTAATTCTACAGATTTTCTCAAACATTTTATATCCGCTTCCTATAATGAACTACACTTTCCTATCACTCGTGGATTTATGTACAAGTAACTAGTTCAACCTTTACTTAGTGTCATGAATCTATACTCTAATAAATAATTGTCCAGTAAGAAACTCCATCATCAGAACATATAATTACAATGCATGATGATAAATAAAATAGGAGCTATCCATAGAACTGCTGGGTATTGTGTTGAGAGGAATTATTAACCATGGAATTTTACAGAGTCAGCAAAGGCCTTATAGACAAGGTGAGGTTTCCACTGGCTGTTGACTAACTTGCAACTAGGTTTATGCTGAGCTTTCACTCTTAGAGAACTGATGAAACCAGACAAGTCTCAACTAGACCATAGGCAGGGGGATGTGAGCAGTTTTTACCTTTATTGTTTTATTCCCAGAACCAGTGTTATTTGTAGCAGTTAGTTTATATAAATGCTTGTGGCTTGAATGAATACATAAATAAGCAGATTAGGAAAGAAAATAGCAAAAATGCTAAATCTCTTTTATGTCTCCAAATTCTACGTTCCTTTCCTAATTTACACATATTAATCAGTGCCAGCTAGGATTTGGAATGAATAATTTCCAGTTCATTGTGGAACCATTTTACAATTCAAATCTAATGAATAATTTTATTTTCCATATATATCTAGGTAAATATTTTTAATCAACCACTATTTTTATTTATAATGTTATATTCCTTAGGGTTCACAAGACATAATAAAGTACTGACTTCTAGAAATTCATAATTCAATGCAAGAGATAAGACACTCCATTAAGAGGCAGACTCTTGCAAGGCAGCAAATATTAACATGTTGCATGAGTGGCGCAGTGAATACAATATATATGATTTCAGAAAAGAAAGGTCACTGAGCTGGAACTCTAAAAAAAAAAAAAAAGGAAAGAAGAATTATTGAGGAGGTGAGACTTGGGTTGAAATGTAGAGGTGAAATATTATTTTGTTTTATTAAGAAAAGTGTCTTAAGTATATTTTGTTTTTTTAATCTCTTTTTCACACAACCTCCCCTCTAACAGCTATCAGTCTGTTCTTTGTAACTATGTATCTGTTTTCTTTGTTAGTTTATTATATTCATTAGATTCCACTTATAGATTAAATCATATGGTATTTGTCATTCTCTAACTGACTATTTTCACTTAACATAATATTCGACAAGTCCATCCATGCTGTCAGTAAGATGCTCTTGCTTTCTACAGCTGAGTATTAAAAAGAATGATAACAGCAACAACAAAATACATCGACAAAGAGAATAGTGTGGTGATTACCAGAGGCAAAAAAGGTTGGGGGGAGGTAGAAGGAGGAAAAATGGGAATTAATGGTGATGGAAGGAGACCTGACTTTTGGTGGTAAATGCACAATACAATATACAGATGGTGTATTACAGAATTGTACACCTGAAATCTATATAATTTTATTAAACAATGTACCCAAAACATTCAATAAAGATTATAAAATATTAAAAGAAAAGCAGTGGAAGGACATTGTTCATAATTCTAAAGATAGAATTAATCTTTTTAGATAATCACTCCATTTAGAATATTTAGGGTGTATTCCATATTCTACTCCTCAACATAATAGAGACTGTGGCCTGGTGAACAAAATTTGTGCACAAAGAGGGGGGTGTCCCTCAGCCTGGCCTGCACCCTCTCCAATCTGGGACCCCTCGGGGGATGTCTGACTGCCAGTTTAGGCCCGATCCCTATGGGACATCCCTCTCACAATCCAGGACTCCTGGCTCCAAACTGCTCACCTACCTGCCTAACCACTCTGCCTACTGGCCTGATCGCCCCCAACTGCCCCCTCTTCCAATCTGCTTGCCCACAAATGCCCCCCGCCAGCCTAATTTGCACCCAACTGCCCCCCTGCCGCCTTGATCACCATCAACTGTTCGCCCCTGCTGACCTGCTCACCCCCAATTGCCCCCCTGCCACCCTGATCTCCATCAACTGCCCGCCCCTGCTGACCTGCCCACCCACTTCTGCTCCCCCTGGCTGGCCTGATCACCCCCAACTGCCCACCTCCACCACCCTGCTTGCTCCCAACTGCCCCCACTGCCAGCCTGATCACTCCTTACTGCCCTCCCCTCCTGGCCTGATCGCCCCTAACCGCCTCTGCCTTAGCCTTGCCACCATGGCTTTGTCCACAAAGATGTCTGAAAGGTCTCCCAGAAGGTTTCCCTGTCTAATTAGCATATTACCCTTTTATTAGTATAGATAGAGTAAAACAGAATAAGTATATAGTCTTCCAAGGTGATTATCTTAAAGAACAAAACTTTGTATACTAGAGTTCCAATGTATTTATTTAATACATTGTTATTATTATTATCTAATCTAATAAAAGAGAAACATGCAAATTGACTGCACCACTGCTATGCCCCAAGCCATGCCCATCAGCCAATCACAGCGACTATATGCAAATAACCCAACCAAGATGGCGGCTGGCAGCCACAGAGCTGGAGCAAGCAGGAGGCTTGGTTGCCCCGGTGATGGAGGAAGCCAAGCTTCCTGCCTGCCCTGGCCATCTGTGGCCTCTGCACAAGGCAACAAAGTTTCAATTATAGAAGATAAATAAATCCCAGATACCTGCTTCCAGCCAGCCTCCACTGGGAGCTTGGGTGGCTGGGGGTTGTGGCCAGCCTGCAAACAGCCATCAGCCCCTCACCCAGGATGGCCACACTCTCATGGGTGAGGGTCCCCGCTGGGGAGCTTGGCCAGCTTGCAAACAGCCATCAGCCCCTCACCCAGGCTGGCCAGGCACCCCAGCGGGACCCCCCACCCTGATCTGGGACACCCTTCAGGGAAAACCAGCCAGCCCCCACCCGTGCAACAGGCCTCTATCCTATATAATAAAAGGGTAATATGCAAATTGACCCTAACAGCAGAACTGGGAATGACTGGTCACTATGACACACACTGACCACCATGGGGCAGATGCCCAATGCAAGAGTTGTCCCCTGGTGGTCAGTACGCTCCCACAGGGGGAGCTCTGCTCAGCCACAAGCCAGGCTGCCAGCTGCCAGTACAGCGGTGGTGGTGAGAGACTCTCCTGCCCCCTCAGCAGCACTAAGGATGTCCGACTGCAGCTTAGGACTACTCCCCGCTGGCAAGTGGAGATCCCCCAAGGGCTCCTGGAGGGATGTCTGACTGCCAGCTTAGGTCCAATCCCCCGGGGAGCAGGCCTAAGTCAGCAGGTGGTCACCCCCTGAGGGGTCCCAGACTGTGAGAGGGCACAGGCCAGACTGAGCAATCCCCCGAGTGCACAAATTTTTGAGCACCAGGCTTCTAGTTATTATTATATTTACAAAATAATCACTTTATTAAAAAGACTGATTTAATGTATTTTTAATTATAAAATCAGAAGCAGGTAGGAAGGTAGAATTTCATATATAGAAAGTATTAATTTTATGTACTCTTTATAATTATCTTTACAAAAATCATAACCCTCATCATACAACACCCCACTTTGCCTCATGTAAGCATACAATGAATCCTTATTCAATAAATCAGTGAATGAATTATTGAAATCAAGTAATCTAAGCTTTCAATATCATGTTTTGATCTAGTACACCAGAAGGCTCTCCAAACATGGTTTAATAAGCAGGCTTCTTCTAAGTAATTAAGTTGTTTTATAATAATAATAATAAAAACTCATTTAATAGTATAAATAAAAAAAGTGATCTCTAATACACAGATAATTACCTAAGAAAAACTTCATATTAGTGCTTCTATTCATCTTATGTTTCATAATTTATTTGAGTAAATATGCCTACATATTTAAATGTTCAGAATTGTCATCTGTCTAATGTGAACTAATCTACCTTTTAATAGAACCTTTATCTCTGCCAAATCTACTTTTGTACCATTATATTTTTTACATCTTTATTGTTGAAAGTATTACCTATGTCTCTTTGGCACTAATATTTTAAACACAAATTTAGGAAAAATATGTTTGTCTTAAAATTACAATAAAAAATTATTTGTAATCAAAGAGGGCAACTTAATAACTGTCTGTTATCATTTGTCTTTTTTTTGCACATTCAGAACAAAAATGGATAGCCTCTTGGGATATGCTTTTAAATTCAATTTAAAGTGAATGTTCAGATATATATTTGAGAGAAAATTATGATTATACAGATCCCATCTAATCCTAAATATAGGCATTGTTATAACAATTGTAAAAAGTACTTTTTAAAAATTAAAAAAAGAAACTTGTGTTCCAAAATAATGTCTTGTCAAAGACCTCAATGGCAATTAGTTGACCTTACCCTGATTATATTACTCTATCGACTTTAAGTAAAGATGCTGAGTCTGAAAGAGGAAGTTCAGTGTCTTCATTCATGTAAGTATTGGCACATGTATTCAGATTTTTATTTTTAACTTTGTAAGCCATTTTGTAGTTCAGAAATAACATAGCTTTGAGCATTTTTTTTTCCAGTCAATGTTTTTCATACCAAAGGTCAGGAACTGTAGCCATGAGGTCACTGAGGGTCTCTGAAGGGGTTCAAAGAGATTGCAGATAAAGAATTAAACACAGTTAATTAGTACTGCCATTTGCTTGCAAGGAACCATATGTCAAAATTATCCTTACTTACCCTGTCAATTCCTCTATTGGTGTCACCAATTCTCATCAACTGCTCTCACTCATGAAATACTCCTTATTCACCAAACGTTTCTAATAATGATTACCATGTGAGATATAGTCAGATAGAATGTAAATAGATGCCATCTTCCATTGGAACCCACTTCTGATATTAAAAGTCAAATATATCACTATTATGAAATGTTTAATAACAGCTATTTAAACAGTCAACAAATATTTATTTCTTACTTTTTGGGAGTATTGGAATTTGAACATGTAAATAGGTATTTTTAAAATTTAATTTAATTTAATTTTTTTCATCACCATTGATCCCCTATATGCCCTGTTTCACCTCCACTCATCCCTCCACCCTCATTATCACCACAGTATTGTCCCTGTGTGAATAGGCATTTTAAACAATCTCTTCAAATACAACTTTAGAACCTCCTCAACTTTACAATTAGATTATTTTATTTGTGTTTCAAAGTGAAAGAGCTCTTACCAATTATGTTCCAATCAAATTTTATTTCTCTTACAACTCTATAATTCTTAAGAAGAAATGTACACATCTCTATACAACATTGGTTTTGGTAATAAGTTTTTATAAGAAAGGGAATAGTTTTGATATTTAGTTCCATGTAGGCTAGAATAGGATCAGGAGAAATAAACACTTCTCTTTCAATATTAAGGTGCATTTTAATAGCTAGTTATATCTATTTGCCTCTAAAATACAATCTATATATTATTGTCCAATTAAAAACAATCATCAGCCTGGTTGGAATGGCTTTTGGTTGAGCATTGATCTATGAACCAGGAGGTCACAGTTCGATTCCTAGTAAGGGCACCTGCCTGGATTTGGGGCTCAATCCCCTGTGAGGCATGCAGGAGGCAGCCAATTGATGAATCTCTCTAATCAGTGATGTTTCTATCTCTCTCTATCTCTCCCTTCCTCTTTGAAATCAATAAAAATATATTTAAAAAACAATCATCTCAGTCAACACTCGAAAGCAACTTACATTTTATAGGCAACTAGCAATGGATTGACTCTCTAGATTAAATATATAATAAACCCTATATCCATTAGATAATTAGATTAAAATCATTTAAAAAAGAATTGGTCTTAAATTTACAACAATTGATATATTGTTGGTCAAGGATATTGGCACATAATAATTAAAACTATTTCTTAAGGAAAAAAAAAGAAGAAATACACTTAAATAAGATTTATGATAAAAATAGTTGTCTATAAAATTGAACAAAAAAGAAACATAAATAATGGGAGATCTTTAGCAACAGTAGATGAATGCAGTCAGAATTACAGAATAAGTGAAAAGATCAGCTATTATGAAACAAATGAAAAGATCAGCTATTAAACATGGACCTTAGAAGACTGCAAGAGTAGATAATATTAACTGGAACAAATAACCTTATGAGTGAAAAGAAAATTAGTCTTTATATTTGAAAGGGGCAATCATATCTCTTTTTAAGAGATTGCGAGAGGGAGTTTAACTTTAAAAAATTAGCTCTTAAAATTACATAAAAATTCTGTGTTGAAGTTCTATTGCTTTGATGAGAACATGTGAAAATGTTTTTAGAGAATTACAGAACCGTTTTTGAGAAGTCAATTACCAATTCTCTCTGAGACCAATAGTAAAACAATACTAGACAGATTAGTCAGTTTGTGATTTAGAATTTATTATATCTAGCTCTCTGCTCTTCCTGATCATCAGACAGCCGAATCTTCCTGCACAGTGCCAGCTGCAACCCTGAGACATGATAGTGAAGGTCAGAGTGAACAGTTTTGGAGGCACTGGGTGCTGGTCACCAAGGCTGCTTTTAACTGGCAAAGTGGATATTGTCACCATCAGTGACCCCATTCATTGACCTCAACTGCATGGTCTACATATTTCAGTAGAATCCTCCTCATGTCAAGTTCAAAGGCACAGACAAGGCTGGGAATGAGAAGGTTGTCGTCAATGAAAAGTCAGCCTCCATCTTTCAGGAGCCAGATTCAGCCAACTTCAAATGGGAGATAATGGTGCTGAATATGTTGTGTAGTCCCCTGGTGTCATCACTTGAAGGGGGGAACGAGGAGGGTCATCATCTCTGCCCCTGTTGCAGATGTCCCCATGTTTGTGATGCGTGTGAACCATGACAAGTATGACAACTCCCAAAGATTGTCAGAAATGCCTCCTGCACCACCCTCTGGACCAAGGTCATCCATGACAAGTATAGCATCTTGAAGGGACTCAGGCCCACAGTCCACACCATCACTGCCACTGAGAAGACTGTGGAGGTCCCCTCTGGGAAGCTGTGGCATGATGGCCAAGGGGCTGCCCAGCACATCATCCCTGCTTCTACTGGCACTGCCAAGGCTGTGGGCAAGGTCATCCTTGATTTGAATGGGAAGTTTACTGGCATGGCCTTCTATGTCCCCATCCCCAATAGGTTGGCTTTTTATCTGATCTTCTACCTGGAGAAAACTGACAAATATGATGATATGAAGAAGGTAGTGAAGCAGGCAGGCATCAGAGGATCCCCTCAAAGGCACCCTGGTTTATAATGAAAACCAAGTTGTTTTCTCCAATTTTAATAGTGACACCCACTACTTCACCTTTGAAGCTGGGGCTGGCATTGCCCTCAGTGCTGACTTTGTCAAGCTCAGTCTCTGGTATGACAGTGAATTTGGCTACAGCTACAGGGTGGTGGACATTATGGTCCACATGGCCTCCAAGGAGTAAGAGTCCCCTGGACCACCAGTCCCAGTGAGAGGAAGAGAGGCCCTCAGCTGCGGGAAGTCCTTACTCCAGATAGATTCCCCAACACACTGAGATTCTCCTGACCTCCACAATTTCCATCCCAGACCCCATGAAGAAGGGGAGGGCTTAGGAAACCCTGCCTTGTTATGCACCATCAATAAAGTTCACTGTACCCAGCCAAACAAACAAAAATAATTTATTATATCCAAGTTCCCACAAACCTTTAAGGTACTCTTTACAGTTTAACTTCCCTCTTCTTTATTTGTTAATAGATTTATGGGTTTTTTTATTTATATTTTAAGTGCACTCGAGTAATTTGCAATATTGCTCAGTAATTTTTTGTTGTTATAGATCAATCTTTTATATTTGAGATATACTAGGGTTTATAGATGTCAATGTAATTATATTTCTTCTGTGACTGCATAGTACTTCATTTTGTGCTTATATCACCATTTACATATTCCTGTTATGAAATTTAGGTTGTAATTTTTTTTTTCTGTTTGCCAGCAAAATATGGCAATAAATATTATCTTTTATAAATCCTTTTGACATCTGGAAGATTGTTCTCTAGAATATTTACTAAGAAGTAGGACTGCCTAATTACAGGGTCACATAATCTCATTAGGTAATGCAAGTTTGCTCTCAGAATGGTGCCTTATATATTCCCACCAGTAGTACAAATCCTTTTATTATTTAATATTTAATAGCACTTGTTATCCTTCTACTTTTTGTCAATATTATAAGCTTAAGCTGGTATGCCATGGTTTTAATAGACATTTACAAAGTTATTGGTGCAATTAAGTATGTTATTGCATATTATTAGCCACTAAGTTTTTAATCTAAAGCCTTTTATTTGATTTAAGCTTTTGCATCCATTATAGTTTATATTTTATATCTTAAGAACCATTCCTCCATACACAGGTTCCAAAACTATTTCATAATTTTTTTCTATTAGCATCTTAGTTTTGTTTTAAATTTACATGTTGATTCTTTTCAATTTTTTTGTATGGTATGATACAATTTCTTTTTTACTGAAGAGTGATTTTTACCAATACTCTCCACTGATTATGGAAAACACTTTTGTTGCATATAAAATTATCTATAATAATCTATAATAATAAAAGCATGATATGCTAATTAGACTGGATGTCCTTCTGGACATTCTTAAAGACGACTTTCTGGATGAATCCAGAGCTGGGAGGGAAGCCTGGGTCCCAAGTGCCAGAGAGAAGCTGGTGCTGACAGCCAGGGGAAGAAAGGCCTACTCTTGCATGAATTTCATGCATCGGGCCTCTAGTAATATATATAGAGGGAAGTTTCAGTATTCAGTTTTTTCATCTATCTTTTTGTCTGCAATATTTTAACTAATTTGACTTTTTAAACTTTTATTTTGAACTAATTTTAGAATTAAAGTTACAAAAGTAGTAAAACGATTTTCCTTATATCTTCCTCTTAACTTCTACAGTAAACACCTCACAAACAATAGTAAAATAACCAATAACAAGAAATAAATATTGGTGCAATGTCATTATCTAGATTACAAACCTTACTCACACTTGTCTTGCTGTGTTACCAATGTGCTTTTTAATCTGTCTTTTTATTTTTTTAAGATTATGTCCTCTCTCGCATTCTCTTTCAAAATTACTTCATCTCTCCATGCATACATATCCTTTCATGTTAAATTTAGAATGAGTTTGTTATAATTTTATGCTAGTTGAATTGATTGGAATTGCAATAATATCATATGAACTTAGTAAAATTGAAATTTTTATGATGATATGTCATGAATAAAAACAGTGCTTTTATGCCATTGCTATCACTTATTTTTCCTACAATAAATTTTGTTTTTCCTTATAAATGTTCTATTTATTTGTTTTCAGATTTGTTTCTTTTTACTCTTAAAAATTATATTTCAAATTCAATTCTGTTTCCTTTTATCAAAATCATGTAAGCATATAGTTTACAATTTTAACTTGTTTACATGACAACTTAATAAGCAACAGCCTCACTGCTACCTCACTTCCAATACCTTTGGCAAATTCTTTTATTTTGACTTCCAAATTTCTAAATTTAAGTACACTTAAATTTTATTTTTGCATCCTTATGTTTAAACACAATTTATTTCCCAATATGACTTTGTGCTCTTTTTTCCCAGTTCCACCACACACTTGCATATGTAAATGCGCCATTTTGATAACTATTTACACTATTATCTCTTCTACTCAATTAAATTACATAGTAGAGTAGAATTACTTATCCTATCTATAAAAGAGAAACATGGTAATTGGCGTATGACCGCTACCCTTCCCATTGGCTAATCAGGACAATATGCAAATTAACTGCCAGTCAAGATGGCGGCAGCAGCCAGGCAGCTTGAAACTAACATGAGGCTTGCTTACATCAGTGATGGAGGACTGAAACGTTCCCCGCATGCCTTGCTGGCCTCTGAGCTGGCAGTTTAAGAAACATTGTAACATATAGAAGCTAAACAAAACCCCAGAAACCTGCTTTCAGCCGGCTGGGATCTCAGAGCTGGAGTTGATACAGAGTTTCGATTATAGAACCGAAACAAACCGGATACCTGCTTTCAGGAGCGGAGGCCTAAGAGCTGGAGCCTCAGAGCTAAAGGTGGCCCAGAATAAAAAAAAGAAAAAAAGAAAAAAAGGAGTGGTTGGGAGCTTCAGTCCCAGCCTGAAAACAGCCCTCAGCCCCTCACCCAGACTGGCCAGGCACCCCAGTGGGGACCCCTACCCTGAAGGGTGTGTGACCAGCTGCAAACAGCCATCATCACCTCATCCAGGCTTTCCAGGCACCCCAGTGGGGACCCCCAACCTGATCCAGGACACCCTTCAGAGCAAACCAGCCAGCCCCCACCCATGCACCAGGCCTCTATCCTATATAGTAAAAGGGTAATATGCCTCCCAGCACCGGGATCAGCGGAGCCACGAGGCCTCCCAGCACCAGGATCAGCGTGACAGGGGGCAGCGCCCAAACCCCCTGATTGCCCTGCGGCTCTGTGTGTGACAGGGGGCGGGGCCACAACCTCCCTATCTGTCCTGCTCTGTTCCTGACAGGGGAAGGCGCCCCAACCCCCTGATTGGCCATGCTCTGTGCCTGATAGGGGGGAGCTCCCCAAACCCCTGATCACCCTGCGGCTCTGTGTGTGATAGGGTGCGGCGCCCCAACCCCCCCACCCCATGGGCCCTGCTCTCTGTGTGACGGGGTAGAGCCATAACCTCCCCATGGGCCCTTCCCTGAGTGTGAGAGTGGTGGCGCCCCAACCTCCTGATCAGCACTGCTCTGTGGGTGATAGAGGGTGGCGCCCCAATAACCCCACCCCACGGGCCCTGCTCTGTGTGTGATGGGATAGAGTCATAACCTGCCCATCAGCCCTGCCCTGAGTGTGACAGTGGCAGCGCCACAACCCCCTGATCGGCCCTGCTCTGTGGGTGATAGAGGGCGGCACCCTGACCCCCTGATCCGCCCTGCTATGTGTATGACAGGGGGCGGTGCCCCAACTACCCTATCAGCCCTACTCTGTGAGTGACAGGGGGGAGCTCCTCAACCCCCTGATAGGCCCTGCTCTGTGTGTGACAGGTGGGAGCTCCGCAACCCCGATGGGGCCTGCTCTGTGCGTGCCAGGGGGGAGCTCCCCAACCCCCTAATCGACCCTGCTCTGTGCGTGACAGGGGGAGCTCCCTAACCCCCTGATTGACCCTGCTCTGTGCATGACGGGGTGGCGCCGCAACCTCCCCATGGACCCTGCCTTGAGTGTGACAGGGGGCGGTGCCGCAAACCCCTAATCGGCCCTACCCTGAGCGTGACTGAGGGTGGCATCGCAACCTCCCAATCCGCCCTGCTCTGTTCATGACAGGGGGTGCCGTCCCAACTCCCCAATCGGCCCTGCTCTGAGCCCGACCAGGGGCTGCCCCTAGGGATTGGGCCTGCCCTCTGCCACTGGGAGCAGGCCTAAGCCAGCAGGTCGTTATCTCTGGAGGGGTCCCAGACTGCGAGAGGACACAGGCTGGGCTGAGGGACTCCCCTCCCCCCCGAGTGCACAAATTTTTGTGCACCGGGCCTCTAGTCTTTTATATTATGTTTTTTGTTTGTTATCCAAGAAGTATTTTTTTATTTTGTTAGTTTTCTACATGTTTATTAATAATTCAACCCAACTCTACTCTTAAGACAATTATTCACACTAGGTAACAAATCTCCTTTATCTGCTAGAAGGAGTGTCTACTGCCTTTGTTGACTTGTTCCCATCTGAAGTGATTCCTCTCTTAATCTGGTACAGAACTTCCACCCTGGTATCTACTTTCATTGCCACTTTGGGAATGCACCATATATCTCCTGACTTTGCTGGCTTTTTTTTCCTGAAATTCTTCCTCACTAGTATAAAGCACATCGCCAGTAGCTTTATGAGGTGAGGAAATTATGAGGTAAGCATTTTGAATTTTCGTAGGTCTGAAAATATCTTTATTCCTTACACTTGATTGATTGGTTGGTTGGGTATAGCTTTTTTTTTTGGGGGGGGGGGGTGAGGGGGAGGAGCTGGAACTATTTTTTTTTAGAACTTTCAAACATAGTTTCATCTTCTAGCTTTCCGAATTGCTGTTGAAAATCTGAAGCCATTTTGATTTCTGAGTCTTTTATATTAACTGTCATTTTTTCCTGTGGAAGTTCTCTCTGCAGAAATGCCATTTGAGAAGGCATCTGAAAATATGAAGGGCTGAGCCTTTTCTTGAGATGATGTGAGAGATGTTTGTAATTACTGTTATGCTGCTATATGTAACTCATTACCACAAACTTGTCAGTCTAAAACAACAAAAATGTTTTCTTTGATATATATGGAAATGAGAAGTCATACAAGAATCTTATAGAGTTAAAATCAAGGTGCTAAGAGGGCTGGATCCATCTAGAGAGGCTTCAGGGGAGAATTCATTCCATTCTTCTTCTTGTTTCTTATGCCTGCCAGCTTTCTTTGGTTTGTGGCCACATCACTCCAATTTCTGCTATCCTAGGCACATTGCTTTCTCCTCTTCTATAGTTATCTTCTTCTTATTTCCTTAGAAAGGCACTTACGACACATTGGATTACATTGTACACCTGGATTATCCAGGATAACCTTGCTATCATAAAATCCCGAATCATATTTGTAAATTACTTTTTACGGTGTAAAGTTGCACATTCACGGTTTGTGGGTAATCAGCTGTCAAAATCTTTAGGGGCAAATATTTAGCTTACCACAGTGTCCAATCAGAAAAGAAAGACAACCAAAGCCAATACTTTTCCTGATTCATTGAATTTGACTAGAATTTACCATGCCATGGAAGAGTAGGGCATGAGGCTAGAACAAGGGGTCAGAATTGACTTTGTGCTTGGTTTTGAAATGTATTGAGTCCACATAGAGTCAATAAATTATTTCTTTAAATTAAAAAAATTAGAGAATCTCTCTTTGTTTTTGAAAGTTTAAATAATGGCTAATTTAGGTCTCATTTATTATTATTAGAAATGAAGAACTTAAGGTTGTTAGGGGAAAATTATTCTACTGATTACAATAAAAATGAAAGCTAACATTTATTGTTTACTCTGTGGAGAGATCTGTGGCGAACATTTTACATGAATTCTTTCAGTTCTCACAACAATTTTATTATTATCCACATGCACCAGATGATGGGTCACGTAACCAACCCGAGGTTACACTTAGATCTAAAGTCAGAGTTGGGATTCAGACTTAATTTCTTCTGAAGACAGTTGGAAAGTTCACCAAACATACCGGGGGGTGGGGGGAGGGCACACAAGAAAATGCTTTCCCCTCATAGCTCTTTCCATTTGCTACAGGGAGAGTCTCAGTAATAAAATGAAAATAAAATGGTTGTTTTTAGCAGAGAATACAAAGCAATTAATACAGAATAGTTTTTTTAAAGAATAAAACATAATTAAAATATACTAATTATAATTTTCATAATAACCTAGTTCTCCCTAAGCATGTTTAATTGACAAAAGTCAATTATTACCACTCAGAGTGATTTAATCTTCAAATATTGAGAATTTTTACATGACCTAGGTCATAGTTTCCTAATTAGTGAAACTCCATATTTAAATTCCAGAGGCTGTAATAGCTTCTGTACTTTATAGTCCTAAATGGTTCTGCCAAAATACATTTTGGCTGTGAAATGCAATTTTGTTTTATTTCCCTATGTGCAGGTAAGGAAAATACAAAAGCAATCCTCTTTACTCTATGATTATATGCTTCCCAATAGAAAAGACATTAGGTTTTAATTATAGTTCTTTCAACTATTCAAAACAAGTTAATTAATTTGTGGAATTTAAAATGTTATAAATTCTGGAATACTATAAAGGCCTATAGCTTTTGTCAAGCTCAGAACGTCGATGGAGTGTCTGCTTTCTAAGTTTAATTTGTATTTTACGATACATTGATTCTTATTTAAGGGTAGTGCAGTCTTTGCAATGCCAGTAAGATGAGTTCTTCTGCTCTTAGAGGCCACTTTACTCTGCATTTCAGATTTTCCTCAGTATGTAGTTTTATATCTAAATGGTTGGATCAAATCACTGAATGTTCACATAGACTCCTTCATGTAAGTATACCAATGTGTTTTATAGTCTCTCTTTTTACATGCATCTAAATAATGCAGCATATATCCCCTTTCCTCCCTTATTCTAGTGTTACCTAAACCTGTGCCTTTATATTTTGTTATTATTATCATCGCTATACACATTGTTTTTGAAAGACTCTATCTTTGTCCATGGCATCAACTGTCACTTACATACTGACATATGTTCTTAATCTATATCTTCTGAAATTCAGAGTAATGGACCCAACTTTCTCTTGAATATCATTATTTGGTTGTCCCTTAGCTATCTTAAGTTCAACATGTTCAAAATTCAGCAAAACATTCTTTCTGCTCCTCAATCCAAACCTATACATTTCCACATGTTCCCTTTCTCAGTAAATGACACATCCATCTGCCTGAGTGTCTAAGCCTTTTATGGTTTGCCCAGCTGCCTGCTTTAGAATCACCCAGGGAGCTTGTAAATAATACTGTAGCTGAACTCCCTGAAAGAGATTCTGATGTAATGTTCATGGGTAGGGCAAAGGCAGACATGTTTGTTAAAAGCTGATTAGTTGATTAATTGCAGTCAGGGCTAAGAACCACTGTTCTATCTCATCCAGCCTTCATCGGTTTACCAGATCTATTGGTCACCATCTGGGCTGGACCCTGCAATTGTCTTTTGAAACTGTAAGGTATACTGATATCTGAATCCCACCTGTTGTCCACCCAAGGCTAAGAACTACTCCCATTGATATGACCTCAGATATTTGACCCTGACAATTCTATTCTAATGCATGTTTGTAGTCTTGATTCATATACTCATACAATTAATTTAAGTATATCCCTCCAACCATAACCCGTCCCAGGTACCAAAAATATTTCCCTAAAACACAAATCTGACCATGGTCCTCACTGACCTAAAATCGTTCAGAGAATCATTTGGTTTCTTTAATATCCCAACAATGTATCACTTATGAACCAATTTTACCAACAACAACACAAAAAAAAGTCCAAACTGATATTCATGGATTTTGAATAACTTTTCTCTGATATAAAAGCAAAGAGTGGTAGACATGGTATTTGAGCATAGATGTAAATAACTCTAAATTCCACCTGTTTCATATAGTTGATATTGCTAATTAAAGATAATATTCTTATAAAGAAAATTTAAGTCTATTGTTCTAAGAGAATTATCTATAAAGTAGGTGGCTGGTAACAATAAGAAAAAAGAATAACAACAACCAAAGACTTAAATGAATATTTCAGTGCAATTTTGATAAATAATAAAACTATTAAACACAAATTATTAACAAATGCCTTATATCACTTGGAGTAATTTTATTCAAAACATTCATAATAGTTTGAATTAAGTGTTTCAATCAGATTGATCTTGCAAATAGTCATCAGTGATATTGAACTAAAACTGTTAAAGTATATAATCAATAAGATTAAGTGTTTTACACACTAAGTGCACACACACAGAAAAACACAAATAATTCAAACATCTGTTTTACCAGATGAGAATTTCAAACTCTTCTTTTTGGATTGTATAATATTTGAAATCTCAAATGACTTCAGTATTGCTCTGAAGATTATTATTATGATGGAGTAGTCAAACCAATATAATGCTTCTGAATACAGATCTTGAAAGCAAGGGATTCTAATATGATACAGTGTATTTCATAAACTGAAAAGAAAACAATCCCTTTCTACCTATCTAATCCATCTATCTTTAATGTATCTTTTTCTAATATAACATGATTTGTTACATTTTTAAGTGTTACCATGAAACTTCATTGGGTATCTTTAATCTAATTACAATGAATAACAATAACAACCATAAAAGGCAGGTTGAGCTTTAATGTGGCCATAGCAGTACTATGATATGATTTCTTCCAGTGACTCCTGGGGCTAGGGACACTCAGAATCCATGCACTGGACTTATGAGATGCACAATCATCCTCAAGCCTCCCCTTCTGTGCCAATTAAATGTGCTGGTTGTCCTAACTTAACTTCAGTCCTCTGGTGCCAATTTATTTATCCAAGACTGTGCACCTGACACAGCTAAGTCAGTGAAGGTTTTCCTCTGGATCTTTTAAAAATATATTTTTATTGATTTCAGAGAGGAAAGAAGAGGGAGAGAGAGATAGAAATATCAATGATGAGAAAGAATTATTGTTTGGCTGCCTCCTGCATACCCACACTGGGGATCTAACCTGCAACCTACAACCACACGTGTGCCCTGACAGGGAATCGAACCACGACCTCCTGGTTCATAGGTTAAAGCTTAACCATTTAGTCATGCTGGCAGGGCTAGATGTTTTGTTGTTGTTGTTGTTGGATTTAGAAAAAGCATTTGTTTCTCTATGTGGCTAAAGCCCCCCCCGCCCCCAGTATGAATCTTGGAATTGGCATTGGTTAGGTTCCCCAGTGAAGGAAATGAGACTACTATGAGAAAGAATGGTAAATGAAAGAGAGAGATGCAGAGAAAGATACGGAAGTTTTCTGATTTCTATTTTTTGTTTTGCTTAACATAAAATGCATTTCTTTTATTTTCCTGATTGTGGTTGTGCAACACTCCTTGGATTTAATGAGGCAGTATTTCCTATTCATCTATGCTAGTTTAACCCATGTATCTATCAGAGGCATATATTTGTTAAATCACGCTGCTTAGTTGGCTGCTTTGAATGTTCTATATGGTTCATTTCTGTGGCCTAAAATCAAGTTGCATGTGGAATAGATATAAATAGAAGTAGGACACCAAGTATTTCTTGGCAGTATTTTGTGGTGATATTAAAAATACATAAAAGCTACATAATAGCCAATCAAATCAGATGCCAGCTATAACCAATGGCAATACCAATATAGACTAACAAAACATGGGTCTTGCACTGATTATCTCTGCAAAGTGCTCATGTTCTCATAGGAGAAAAGAAGCAATCAAGTAATATGGCATGGTGTAAAATTTATGGAGAACAATACCAAAGAGAGAAACAAATAAAATTAGGTTTAAAATTTAACAAATTGCTAGATAACTTTAAAATATGTTACTGACTTTCATGCTTTTCTTTTACTTCTCTTCTTTCTTCTCTGTTATTTTCTTTTCAAAATTGCAAAATCAGCACAGCTTGTATGGTTCAGTGGTTGGGTATATCTATGAACCAGAAGGTTGCTGATTCAATTCCCAGTGAGGGCACATGCCCGGGTTGTGGGCTTGATTCCCAGTAGGGGGCACGCAGGAGGCAGCTGATCAATGATTCTCTCTCGTCATTGATGTTTCTATCTTTCTCTCTCCATTCATCTCTGAAATCAATAAAAATATATTTTTTTAAAAAAGCTTGCAAAGTCAATACAGTGCATCCTTCTTACTTTTCTCTATGATCCCTAAGTCTCTTCCACCTTTTCTTTTCTCTGCTTCTCACTTAAATGACACCTTCTTCATTACATACTCAGTGGGTCCATTGAGCTTCACCCACCCTGACATGCTGTTCTCCATACAAACTGTCAAGTCCCTAAGTCATGATTTTCTCTCAATCAAAATTCTCATTACTTGAGACTAGTTATACTTTTTATAAAACACACACACTTCAAAGACAATGGCTTTCTAACTTAAATAACTCAGAATAAGGTTAGAAGTGTCCACTGGTTTAACCTATCTATCATTATTTTGTCTCCTCTCAAGTTTAAATAACTGATATGGAAATTTAAAAGGTATGGTAAAATATCACTTCATAAAAAATACCCAGATATTCCATCTTCATTCATTCAACCCACTACTTTGTAGGTAGTGTATGAAAATATAATATGGCAAGGCTGAGGACATAAAGATGAAAATTATTAATATTTCTTCTATAATATAATATTCAATTGCACAAGATCAAGAAGCAGAGAAATCATTCATGTAAGTCTCTTGAACAGATAGTATGTTGTCCACATTGTGCATGCATTCATTTACCATCAATGTAAAACATGTTAAACTCTTTCCTAACATATTTGGGAAGTCAGAATGTGCTTATATCTTTTGGAATATATGTTTTAAGATAAGTAACTGTTGTTATTTTTATAGATTTTATTTTTAGAATAGTTTTAGTTTTACAGAAAAATTGAACAGAAAGTAGTGATTTCCCATATACCCACTGATCTCAAACATGCACAGCTTACCCCACTATCAACCGCCCCCACCAAAGTGACATATTTGTTATACTAATAGTCAATGAACCCATATTGACATGTCATTATTACCCCAAGTTAGTAGTTTACATTAAAGTGTACTGTTGGTGTTCTACATTTTATGGGTTTTGACCCATTTATAATGGCCTGCCACGACCTTTGTGGTGGGGTTCAGGATCTGAAGGAGGGGCTGACACACAAATGAAAATGCTATACAAGATATGTGAATTTAGAAGGCATTGGGGGCCAGGTGGAGCCTCTTTCTTGTAGAAACACACTGAGATGGGTTCCTCTGCTTTTTATTCAGTTTTAGATACACATCTTGCCCTCTAGCAATGCATACAGGCATATCAAAGGTAAAGTTTGGTAAACAGTAAAAGGATTATCAGGTTAGGGAATTGCCTTGAGCCACCACTATCTCAACAATCCATGCTTAGTATCAGCTCTGCTAATGCCAAGGTCCATTGGCCTTCCTCCTTCCTTGGTGCACTGACAGTATTGGCAAGTGGTGGCTTCCTGCAATGGCCTGCAACCACAATTATAGTATCATACAGAATAGTTTCACTGACCAAAATATCCTCTGTCTTCTACTGTTTCATTTCCCCTTCTCCTCTAATGCCTAGAAACCATTGATTCTTATTGTCTTTTTTTTTTTTTTTTTTTTTTTTTTTTACTTTTTTCAGAATGTCATATAGTTAGCATTATAATGCATAGGCTTTTTTAGATTGGCTTCTTTCACTTAGTAATTTGCATTTAAAGTTTTGCTGTGCCTTTTTCATGATTGAGAACTCTTTTTAACAATGAATAATATTCTATGTTCTGGTTGTACCACAGTTTATTCATCCAGTCACCTATTGAATGATATCTTGTTTTTCCCAAGTTTTGAGAATTATGAATAAAGCTGCTATGCTACAATTAATAGGCAGCATAACTATTCCAATATCAAACTAGAAAATACAATTCCCCCTCATTTAAAATTTATTTTTGTAGTTAAAATAAAATAAATGACATGCATCCTAAAATAATTTATTTTGTGATATTAACATTTCCTTTATTTTCACACTTCTAGGAAAGGCACCTTGTTTACAATAGGATCTCTGGATCAGGAGTTTGTCAAAATAGAAAACTTTCAGAAGAAAAAGTAGAAAATAATCTGTTTCTCTTTCTTTAACACCTGTTATAAATCATGACAAGGACACTGTCCATATCTATCAGTTAAATAAATAAACAAACAAACAAATAAATAGGTTTCTCTGGGTTGGATTTCATTGTGAACTAGAAGGTATTATCTCAGCTTAACACCTGACTGTCTCTTTAACCGGGATCAAAAGCACTGTGCCCAGCACCTTCACTTCAGATAAGTACTGCAAGGGGCTTTGTTTCCTGGCCCGCCCTTTCGATGTCCTTCAGATTTCTCTACTGTTTGTGTGCACACTCTTCACCTCCAGTTCACCTTCCTTGGAGTTTGGCTCTCCGACTTCTGGAACCCACTTTGCCTTCATGCATGGAAAGGCCAGGACTACTGGGTTTTACATTCTCCCCAGGGACACCTCTTTACCATCGCTGACAGCTGGAGGGGTGTTAGTTCTCCAGCTCCCTCCTGCTCACATGCAGGCTCTGCTCTGCAAAGCTGCTCTGCAGGACTGAGAGGGACCAATGCACACTGACACTTTCCTTGATAAACTTTCTTGGCCTCTTTCTTTTCCCACTCCTCTCTGCCTTATTTGTTGCGCTTGGAACACTTCTGGTTACATCTCTTCATGACAATCATCTTCTCAGGGTGTGTTCCTGGGAAACCCAACTTCAAAGGGTTAGGGATGACAGATGGGATTCCATGGCTACTGGTAAATTATAACTTGAATTGAAATAAATCAAGTAATGAAATTAACATTAATTATTTTTATTCAATTTATTAGCTCCAATTTATCATTAAATCTAGTAATATTATATAGTCATATGTAGACAGCTTGATACTACATAGGTTTGATCTCTCTGCAATCAGTTTTAAAGGGGTAAATAAGACCTTTCAATTTGTTCTTTGATTTGTTTTACTTATATACTTTAGAAAATCTCATTGGTGTAAATGCCAGCCTTGTTTCTTTAGTCTACAGGAACTTTTAAACTAAGTAATGTTTAGGAAAATAGATATGTAACTGACAATGCACATAACATGGAGAAAGGTTCAATCTATCCAAATATATGTTCATTCATGAACTATTAATTCATGCAGTAAAAGTGAATCACTGGTATGGAAAGGGAAAATTTGTACATGTATAGGAGAGAAAACTGGCAAACACTACTTTAATTATATGCTCAATGGTAAGCAAGCCATAAGTCATGTTGATATCATGTACACTCTCATTAAATGTGATGAGAAAGGCACTTTGCCTTTATGGTATTCTTTTTAAAATATATAACCTCAGTATAATCATAACTACAATTACTGGTTTTCTCTGAGCAAAAAGTAAACAAATTGAAATATGTTCTACAAGCTACCTGACTAGTATCTTTCAGAATCACAAGGTCATCAAAAACAAGAAAAGACTAAAAAACTGTCACAGCCTTGTGAATCTTAAGGAGACAGGACAACTGAAAGTCGTGTGGGATCCTATGGTAGCAAACAGACATTAGTGAAGAGACTAAAGAAATCTAAATGAAGACTAGCATTCAGTAAGTAACATTGTAACAAGTTAATTTCTTAGTTTTGCAATTGTGTCAGACTAATGTAAGATGATGAAAGTAGTGATTGTCCATATACCCACTGATCTCAAACATGCACAGCTTACCTCACTATCAACCACCCCCACCAAAGTGACATATTTGTTATACTAGTAGTCAGTGAACCCATAGGGGAAATTGAGTAAAGCATATCTTAGAATTATATGGATTATCTTTGCAATATTCTATAAATCTAAAATAGCTTTTTAAAATGTTAAGTTTTAAATTTCATTTTAAAAAAATGAATTGCTAATGCCACAGGTACCCATAAAATGCCATTGCCATATTATCCATTTGATCTTAACGAGAAAAAATATACAGGTTTATTTCATTAGATATGTGTGACAGGGAGTGGGAAGGAGTTATAGAGTAGGGTTATGATTAATTTAAATGAATTAAGCAGCAACTAAACTCTTCCCAGTTTGACTTAAAAAAAATGATTATAGGGGATACAGTATGAGGCAGTATTAGAAGGGAATTAAAATGGAGTGATAAAAACTTTGAGGATTTGCCTATATTAATTTCTGGTAAAATACGTATACTTTTATGCAATAAACAAGGTTAGAGATAAAACTCAGAGTTAACCTAGACTTTACATTGAATTTCAACAGCATAAATATTTTAGTATAAGTATATTCCAAATATTGCATTTGTTGTTTATCTAGAAGTTAAATTTAACTGGGCATCCTGTATTTTATCTGGAAGACCTACATAGAGAGCACCTTGGGGCCCATGGCAGACTGCTTTTATCAATATGACCATATCTAAAAGTAGCTCTCACATTCTAGCGAGAGCAACAGCTATGTGCTTAGTAACTTGGAGCAGGATACAATGTGAAAGATTCCAAAGTAGGTATTTAAAATACTTTCAAACCTTTCAGAGAGAACATTTAATTAGAACTGAGGAAATTAAAGAGGCCTTGGTGAAAGAGATGGTGTTTACACTGAGTTTCTAAAGGAAAGTAAAATGTATGAAAATTGAGAGATACGTATTTCAGGACATAACAATGTGAAAAAATTACATCAATTCAAACAGAACACGTTTGATTGCACAGTAGGTTAAATTCCTTATTCTTGGGACTGAGGAAATTGCTTCTAGAAAAACAAAGAGTAAAAATATAAAAATAAAATAAAAAATGGTCACATCCTCATAGAGCTTAAATTCAAATAGGGAGAAAGGACCCCCCTCCCCCCACCAGCACCACAATAATTAATAAGTATTGAAAAAGTAGTGTTCTACAAAACATAAAAAAAAAAAATATTAAGGGAGATCCAGAATAATGGGAGAGGGCTGCAATTTTATATGAAATAACTACTGATAAGGTAGCATTTGAGAGACATTTGAAGGAAAAGGGAATGAAGTCATGCAGCTCTTTAGGAAAAGAGTGTGCCAGGCAGAGGCAAGCACAGGGGATCAGCACGTATTGTATGAAGAGAAGGAGGCCAGTAGGTCTGGAGTAAGGTAAACGAGGCAGAAGTGGGTTGGAGAGGTGAAGAATAAATAAGGCCAATCATGTCAGTCCTTCTAGCCCCTGCAGAAGGACTCAGCTTTGTCACTGAAGAAAGTGGAAAAATCTTGAAGTTCTGTGAGCAGAGACATGATGTGATGTGATGTGGTTCATAAAGGAATACTCAAAGGTTGGAACTGCACGGCCAAGGAGGAAGCTGCTGTGATGTTGCCACTGAGATCAACCAAAGAGGAAGCTGTCGTGACGTTTCCAATGGGAAGAGGGTCAAATTTCAGCATGTATAGCAAAGGTGGGACATGCAAGATTTGTTCATCAATCCTAAGTGAAAAAGGAGGAAATTCAGGAACAACTTCAAATCATAGAGTCCGAAAATAGCAAGAAATTTTTGGGAAAAAATAATACCGTTAAGGAAATGAGTGATAGACTAGAGTTAGAATAATAAAAAAAGGTTGTTACTAAATAATGGATGCCTTTTTAAAGCATTTGAATAAGAAGATTGGGACTTGGCCCTGTAGTGTGTAGAGAAGCACAAAAGGTTTTTGAACAGACGAATGTCATGTTTATATATAACATAATATATACCATATTACATGATGACATTATATGTTATATTATATGATATAAATTACCTCATCATTTTTATACTTAAAGTGGTAAAGTCTATGTAATCATGTTACTTGCTTCATGACATATTGATCTATGCAAACCCCTCACTCATTTTATTTATCCCGCAACACAACCCCCAGACCCTGGACACTTCCTCCCACTGCAAAATTCTCAGAATAAATTGTCCCACTCTTTTTTTAAAACTTGGAGATGTAACATTATGGCATTCTCCCTCTCCCTCCCTTCTTTCCTTTCTCCAGAATATTCTGTATTAGTAAATGTTTGGGGAATGAATGTTCTTATACAGGATGGAGCAAAAGTAGGCTTAGAGTTGTTAGTATGTGAAACAGTGTTTATTCTTATACTAGAGGCCTGGTGCACAAAAATTTGTGCACTTGGGGGGCAGGGGAGGGTCCCTCAAACTGGCCTGTGCCCTCTCGCAGTCTGGGACCCCTCAGGGGATGACCACCTGCTGGCTTAGACCTGCTCCCTGGGGGATCGGGACTAAGATGGCAATCAGATATCCCTCTGGCAGCCCGGCAGCCCTCGGGGGATGTCCACTTGCCAGCGGGGAGCAGGCCTAAACTGCAGTCGGACATCCTTAGCGCTGCTGAGGAGGCAGGAGAGGCTCCCACCACCACCGCTGTACTGGCAGCCATCAGCCTGGCTTGTGGCTGAGCAGATCTCCTCCCATGTGAGAGTCCCCTGACCACCAGAGGGCAGCTCCTGCATTGAGGGTCTGCCCCTTGGTGGTCGGTGTGTGTCATAGTGACAAGTCATTCCCAGTCCTTCTGCTGTTAGGGTCAGTTTTCATATTACCCTTTTACTATATAGGATAGAGGCCTGGTGCACGGGTGGAGGCCGGCTGGTTTGCCCTGAAGGGTGTCCTGGACCAGGGTGGGGGTCCCCACTGGGGTGCCTGGCCAGCCTGGATGAGGGGATGATGGCTGTTTGCAGCTTCTCACACTCCCTTCAGGGTGGGGGTCCCCACTGGGGTGCCTGGCCAGTCTGGGTGAGGGGCTGAGGGCCGTTTTCAGGCTGGCAGGTGACTGTAGCTCCCAGCCTCTCTTTATTTTCTTTTTTTTTTTCTTTTTTATTCTGGGATTTATTTACTTTCTATGCTGTCACTGGAACTGAGAGCCGGCTTTAGCTCTGAGGCTGGTTCCAGCTTGAGGCCTCGGCTGCTGAAAGCAGGTATCTGGGCTTTGTTTAGCTTCTATAATTGAAACACTGTTGCCATCACTGCCGCTCTAAGCTCCGAGGCCGGCTGACTGAAAGCAGCTATCTGAAACTTGTTTAGCTTCTATAATTGCAATATTGTTTCTCAGACTGCAGCTCAGAGGACAGCAGTGGCAGGAGGGAAACCTTGGCTTCCTCCATCACTGGAGCAAGCAAGCCTCCTGTTCGCTTCAGCTGCCTGGCTGCCGGCCGCCATCTTGGTTGGCAGTTAATTTGCATATCGCCCTGATTAGCCAATGGGAAGCGTGTCAAATTACCATGTTTGTCTATTATTAGATAGGATAGATTTTTCCATATGAACGATTGTAAACTTACCTTTTCCCCACCCTGTACACTGATTGTGAGAATATTAAAATGTATGATTTTTATGAAAGATGAACAGGCATGATTCACCAGAAATTAAAAAATACACATAGCCTGTGAGCAGAAAGCTTAGTATATGCATTTATCTTATAGAAATTAAGGTGCAATTTTATATGAGAATATAAAATAATTATTATTAGCATATTATCTGTAGTAACCAATACACTGAAATAGTATGGAGATCCTTAAAACTGGACAGTATTGCTGATGTTAGCAAAGACTTAAACAATTGAGGAAAATAGTTATCAACATATTGAGACACAGAAATGGAGACAGAGAAGAAAAGAGAAGAAAAGAAACCTAAATCGTTATCCCTAATACACTAATAAAAAAAAGTCAGTTGCAAATATAAGATCAAATATTTTGTTAAAATACAAAAAAATATATAAATTCATATATGTTTATATATGAATTTTTTTATAAAACTTTGTTTAATAAAACAATATGCTCAATTATAAGCAAAAATGTAATTCAATTAGGAGGCTACTTTTAAAGTGGCTAATAATAAAAACAGATTGAGAATCTCAGAGGAAAGGGGTGGATGGGAAGAGCTTAACCAAAGAATTTGTATGGGTATATACATAACCCATGGACACACAAGTGTGGAGAAGGCCTGGGTTGTAGGGTGGGGAGTGGAGTACAGGGTAAAAGGGCTCAATGGGGTGTAAAAAGGGGACATCTGTAATATTTACAACAATAAAGATAAATTTTTAAAAAGCAAAACAAAGCATACATTCTAAGTAATCTGATAAAATGTAGAAAATAGGTATTTACTTAATAATCATCAAGTACATAAATTATTCATTGATAACAGAAGATTAAATATTTTGTCATGTTCAATACACTAAATGTAATTTTTGAATATAATATTTAATCTCTTTATGGATCTGAAAAAAGAGAAATGGCTGATACATTTTTAAAAAAATCTTTGTAGCAAACATTTTAAATCATTGTGTGGGACTAGTGACATGAGCTCTAGATAATGGATTAATACAGTGAAAGCAAATGCAGAAGGTTTTGCCAAAGGCACAGTCCAACATGTTTCCAACAACAGTTTCAGTTCCACTAGGGCCATTCCAGTGAAACCTTATGGTATCACAAGAGCTGTTTTAATACAATAACAAATAGTAAGCACTTACAAAATGTTGATTCT
This sequence comes from Myotis nattereri, assembly GCF_964212035.1. NCBI lineage: Eukaryota > Metazoa > Chordata > Mammalia > Chiroptera > Vespertilionidae > Myotis > Myotis nattereri. The sequence goes on along the minus strand of NC_138076.1, from coordinate 35,710,360 downwards.
TAATTGAAATGAGTTTTGTCTGAAGATAGAATATAATTTATTTAACGTTGCTCCACTTGCCACAATTAAATAAATACTTAGTCTAAATATGGGATGATTAACAATTATTTTGAAATTTTATAAGGTACATTATTTTTCAGGATTTATCATGTATATATAAAACAACCATTCATTTTTCTAACTCAGGAGAGTACTTACAATGATGAATAATAGTAACTAAATAAGTAAACAAATCTAGTGGTAAAACTACATTGCCTTTTATTTTATTTTTTATTAAATTTATTGGGGTGACATTGGTTAATATGATCATGCAGGTTTCAGGTGTGGGTTTCTATGTTACAAGATTTGTATATTGCACTCTGTACCCACCACCCAAAGTCAAATCTTCTCCTTCCATTATATATTAGGAACGCCTTCAATCCCCACCTCCTTCCCACTTTCCACCACACTGCTGTTTGTAAAACTACATTGCCCTTTAAAAATCCAGAAGCATTTTCATTCGAAATGTTTACATCATGAAGACCTAGTTTGTCACTCTACATAAAGCCCAAGAACCAACATTATTTTCTTTTTAACAATCTTTTTTTTTTCATTTTTTTCATTATTTTTTTCCCCTTCCCACATTCAATTTACTTTTGAGATAAAAGGTAATAAAGGAAGAGCTTTCTTGTCGGCAATCTCCTGTAATGATGCTGGTTAATATCCTTTAGTATTACAGTTGTCATTTTTTTGTATATTTACTTGGGAAAATAATGTAAGGAAGCACTAATCTTGTCCCTCTAATATTTGATTTAAATATGTTGTATTCAAAATTGTTCATGTAAATATATCAAATTTGAACATAGAATAAAGAGGAATTATAGATATTTTACATAAAAGAGGCTTAAATGCAAAATATCTAAATTATTTTTAAAAACTGTATCATGCTGGGAAGTATAAATCATTTTGTTTTCTAATAATGGCCTGGCTAAGATAATTCCTTTCACTTTTTGGTAATGAATCAGCAATAATGATCATGGGGCCAATAATGGTTCAATGCCATGTTATCTACTAATGATCCATTTTTATTACTGCATCCAGACTAAAATAATTAGTAAGAAACTTAATCAGTAAGCAAAGAATAGGTTTGTTAAGTTTCATTACTTTAGTAGTAGTTTAAATTTAAATAAAAATAGGCTTAACATATGTTTAATGTATTTCAAATTACAGAGTTGTGGGGAACCGACATAGGGTTGAGCCTCGGACTGACCTGTTGGCAAAGTCACAAAGAAGTCCCAGCTTAGAGGGCTCAGTCCTCTTAGCATAATTAGGCTTGACCTTATAACACTCCCTAGATCTTATCTGGGAAGCTAATGGGCTGAGGGAAGTGCAGGATGTGTAACTATGGTCAAAACAAGTGAAACTCACAAGAACTGTGTAACTATAGTAACCACTCCCTTGTTTACCTCTGACTATAAAAGGTCTGTGCATCCTGAGCACCAGTGGAAGTCTTTCCTCTTGAGTTGGACTTGCCTGGCCCCCAATATTCCCAAATTATCTCTTGTCTTTTCTCTTTCATTTGTGTGTGGCTCCTCTTCTAGATCCTGAACCCTGAACCACACGGGATGTGGAGGGAAACATTTATGACACAGAGTGTCTTTTATGAACTAAACATTTGAATTTAGATTCTTTTAATTTACTTTCTTATTTTAGAAGTCGAGGCTTGGTGCATGGATTTGTGCACTGGTAGGGTCCCTTGGCCTGGCCTGTGGGGATCAGCTGAAACCAGCAGTCCTACATCCCCTGAGGGAGGTAGTAGTGTGCAGAGTGGCAGGAGGCCGGGGAGGAGTCTGAGCCCAGGCCAGGCAGTGCACCACTCCCATTCATCCTGGCCCCACTGCACCTGTTACCACCATCACTCAGTAGGCTGGCTGCTGCTCCACTGTGGTCTCCATGTGCCTGCCCTAGGGCAATACTTGTGAGCCCATAACCGAGAAGCAGGTGTGCCCAGTCAGTCCCAATACCAGTCCTGATCCTGGTCTCAGTCCAGATGAGAGGGGCATGCAGGGGGAGTGTTCATGGAAGAGGCTCAAATTACCACAGCTACACTTGCCAGCCATGAGCCCTGCATCTGGCGCCCATTGGTCAGCTAAGAGGCACTTCCCATGTGGGAGCATGCTGACCACCAGGGGGCAGCTCCTGCGTTGAATGTTTGCCCCTTGGTGGTCAGTGTGTGTCATAGCCTCTGGTTGACTGATAATTCGGTCGTTTGGTGGTTCAGTCTCTTAGGCTTTTATATATATATATATATATATATATATATATATATATATATATATATTAGGGGCCCGGTGCACAAAATTCATGCACTGGGGGGGGGGGTGTTCCTCAGCCCAGCCTTCCCCCTCTCACATACTGGGAGCCCTCAGGGGATGTCCTACTGACGGCTTAGGCCCACTTGCTGCTCCCCTTGGGGAGTGAGTCTAAGCTGCAGTCTGGCCTCCCTTTGTGGGAGGCAACCAGGCTGATCAGGGGAAGGCACCAGCCCCATCACCCGCTGCTGCAGCCACTGCCAGTCACCGCAGCCACCAAGGTGTTTTCATCAACATGGACCCCAGACCCTTCACCATGAAAAAATGATAACTTTCTTTAGGCATTTTCAAGATGTGTCCTTCATAGGATATGACATTTCTTTATTATTTTTTTTATCCTCACCTGAGAAGATGTTTCCATTGATTTTTAGATAATGTGGAAAAGAAAGGGAAAGACAGAGAGAAACATCAAAGTGAGAGGAACACTTTGATTGGTTGCCTCCTGCATGAGCTCTGACCTGGGCCCCAGCCAGGGAAGAGCCTGCAACCTAGGTACATGCCCTTGGTCAGAATTGAACCCAGACCCTGTGGTAGGCAGGCCAAGGCATTATTTACTGAGCCAAATCGACTAGGGCAGGATATTATATTTCTTAGCCCCTCCAGCAGCAGACCTTCCTTTTTTTCTCCAGGAGTGAGGTGGAAAAACCCTACATTACCTTCTTGGATTCTTATTACCCAAGTTACTAAGAATATTACCAGTGGCATACAGGGAGCTTAGCTAATGAGTGGTCAGAAAAGGTGTTTCCTCTGTAGTTCACACCGATCCCCAGCTCGGCCCTTGCCCAGGCCTAAGGCTTTAGGCCGGTGTTAGACCTGGGCAGGAGACCCCCAGCCACATGAGATCACTGGCTTCACCCCTGCCCAGGTCTCAGGCCTCTGGCTGGGGCCTGAGGCCTGGGCAGGGGACCCACAGCCTGCTCTGATTGCAGGCTCTGCCCCTGCTCAGGCCAGAGGGTATTAGGTCTGGGTAGGGGACCCCCAGACTCTGGCCCAGGCGATCGTCAGCTCCGCCTCCCCAGGTGGTGTCTGGTGCTGCCTGCCCCGCCTCCCAAGTCCCTGATCTGTGGCCCGGATCCCACTGGTGGCTTCTGGCACTGCCCACCCCACCTCCCCAGTCCCAGCTCTGTGGCCCGGATCCTGCAGGAGGCATCTGGCGCTGCCCATCCCACCTGCAGTATGCAAATTTAAGGGCCATCTTTGTTGGGTTAATTTGCATACTCTTCTGATTGGCTGGTGGGCATAGCAAAGGTACAGCCAATTAGCATCTTTGTCTTTTATTAGTGTAGATAGGTTATCTGAATAGAAGCATCTTTGTCTGATACATACCATCTCACAAAATTAAATTTCTTGCCTTGAGATTAAATAGAGCAGTGAATTGTAGTAATAACAAAATCAATATTTTACAATGAGAAATGTTTTTTTCATCTCAGTTTTTTACATTGTCTATTAAAATTTTGGATAGGTAGCATAATAATCTCTTATTAATTAACTTGATTCTTAATTTCTTTTTTATATAATAGACCACAGTGCATACTGCCTCTCTACTGAGAACATGGAAGTCTGTGGTTCTGAAGGAAGTCCTAATCACGTGAGGAAGACAAATCATAATAGGTCATTTTATAAACAGCAGGGGGAATGGATATGTAATTTTTAAAAAATTTCTGGAGACTTTAAAGCATTCAATGACACTCTACTTTGCCCTGTGATGTTAATCAATCAACTCAAAATATTTATGAGTTTATGATTTCCTTAGGGTGATATATAAATAGTAGTCCTTTCATATGTTTGATTTATAAATGAAGAAGTAAAGACATGTACTTACTATATAAATATATAACCACATAAAATAAACATTTATAACTATATATGTACATAAAGATGTATTAATGTAAATATATATGTTATATGTTACTCATATATATTTACTCACTTGTCCCAGTTAGCACAGTTCCAGAATAATAGCAACAGGACCAAAATGAAAGTCCTTTAAACTCTAAATCAACATTTTCATGTTTTAGGAAATATAAAAATTCCCTAACCATCCACATTTTGATTGGTTTATTCTGGTCAATTGTATAAATTTCGCTAAACCATAAAAAGGAAAATGTATTATTATTTCAATTCCTTTAATTCTTCAATTATATGTTTGAATTCTTAGTATTTTTTCTTTCAATTCCCTACATTGTAACATTATAAAGTGATTATTATTTTGTAATCCATGCCTATCTCATGCTGGCATATATATAACTGGCAGGAGACACAGATCTTTTAGTGAGTCATTTTAAGAAACTATGGTTTTTATTTCTATAGATGTAAAACCTAATGAAGTGAATAAAGAAGTACTGAAATTCTTCACTAACATTTTATAGTCATTCCAGGTATATATGATGTGTGTAAAGGAATTGGTATTTTCAGAATTTTCCAGCAATGAATTTTAGTTCTTGGCCATTATAATTTTAAGGCATCTCATACATAGAAAACATGATATTACATATAGAAAAATCAAAGAGAATGTGGATATTTTTGCATAATTTTCAGTCAACTTTTATGTGTGTGCGTATCCATGCACATGTGTGTTTATAAAAGCAATTAGATGTCCGGTAAATACCTTTAACAAGCAAGGGGACCAAAAAGAGGGATAGATACATAAAATAGAAAGATAGATAACTTTACTTTTTATTTATAACAAAATTGCTAAACATTTTATTAAAAAGAAATAAAACATGTTTTAAGAGACACAAAAATATGTCTAAGGAAGCACATTGAATGACTTTTCTTGTTTTGCAGAGATACTTATATATAAATTCTGAGGAAACACTTATATTTTCTATTTTCTTAGTGCAATGGTAAAAGAAAAGGGTTTTGATAGTTAGATCAGAGATTTTCAACCAGTGTGGCACAACAGTTTTTAAACCTTCAATGCCTGACTATTTAATCAAGGTTAGTCAAGGGCCCTAATGTCCTTTCCTTTAGATTGCCAAATAAAAAAAAAAAAAAAAAACTGACAAAAGCCAACACAACAATATCTATCAAATGTGAATGAATCAAAATTATAGCTATTTTTTGTTAGATCGGTAAAACACATATTTTTGATATGCCACTGAATTTTAATAATTAATTTATGTGTGCCATGGATGAAAAAGGTGGAAAATTGCTGAGTTAGATTGTTTCATTTTCACATGTCTGCTAACTTAGCAAGGCCCGCCTTTCAATATGAAAGCACGATGGTGATTGAGCAGACTGCTAGTATGAAGGTGACCTAAGTTCGGGAGGAGTTTCAAGGCTCTGCTTCATGGGCAATTGGAGACCATGAAAATTGCTGTGAAAGTAATTGATATTCAAAGGCATTGGTATATATATTGTTTTTAGAAGATATTACTTGCTGTTAGACTGTGGAAGAATTCAGTTTGAGAGAGCAGAATGTTGTCATAGGGTAGTACAAGCATCCTTGATCTAAATGACATCCAAAACAAATCCAGTCCCTGAAGCCAATGCATATTTTCTTATTTTTTTTTAATATATTTTATTGATTTTTTACAGAGAGGAAGGGAGAGAGATAGAGAGTTAGAAACATCGATGAGAGAGAAACATCGATCAGCTGCCTCCTGCACATCTCCCACTGGGGATATGCCCGCAACCCAGGTACATGCCCTTGACCGGAATCGAACCCGGGACCTTTCAGTCCACAGGCCGACGCTCTATCCACCGAGCCAAACCGGTTTCAGCTGCATATTTTCTTATTATGTATTTTTTGAATTATATATTTTACTAGAGGCCTGGTGCACGGATTTGTGCACTGGTGAGGTCCTTTGGCCTAGCTTGTGGGGATCAGGCCGAAACCAGCTCTCTGACATCTCCCAAGAGGTCCTGGATTGTGAGAGGGTGGTTCTCGGGTGACACACCCAAGAATCAGGCTCCATCCTCTCTGGTTCTGGTTGTGTCACCTGAGAATCACAGCTGCCAATTCACCTCAGCTCAGCAGCTCTTATGTTGAGCATCTGCCCCCTGGTGGTCAGTGCATGTCATAGCAACTAGTTGTAGCGTTTGCCCCGTGGTGGGCATTGAGCATCATAGCTACCGGTCAGATGGTCAGTCAGATGGTCACTTTGGCTTTTATATATAGACTAGTAGCCCGGTGCACGAAATTCGTGCACTGGGGTAGGGAGGAAATGGGCCCCTCAGTCTGGCCTTCACCCTCTCCAATCTGAGACCCCTCAGGGAATGTCCAACTACCTGTTTGTGCCCACACTTTTAACAGATAACAGCTCCATTGTTGTTTCTTTCTTATGCTTAAAACCATTGGAATTAATAGGTATTCAAAGTGTGTATACATTTTGGGGGGACACCCTGTATATCTCTAGTCAGTGGTGAAAGAAACCAACAGCAGATTTTGGAACCCCAAGACAGGAAACCTCGCTCACTCCCCACATGTCTCCCCACTTCACTTTCCACCTTCATGGGCAGCAGGAAAATCAAGGTTTTCTCTCATTAATTTGGAAAAGCACGTCCTGTCACCCGCTGCCCAGCAGGAGTGCACTAGGCCCCAAGCAAGCGAGGCTCAGTCAGGGCAGCCTTCACTCATGGGTGCTGGCACCCAAAGTGCACAGTCCTTCTCTACAGTCTCCCCGACTATCCCACTGTTTCACTGAGAGGACGGAATTCCTCTCCACCTCTGGATTCTTAATCTTGAACACTGACCGAAGGCACCTCAGAGACGGCCACCCGCGCCCACCAGGTGTGTCTGTCTGCACCTGCTCCTGCCTCAGCACCTGCATTAACCCCCCAGAGGTGATCTCGTAGCTGCATCGGCCTCCGTGGGAACAGGGCATCACCACTCTGCCCTCTCACTATCATCTCACAGGCACCCACCCTCAGCACCCAGAACACCCAGACACTCTCCAAAGGACATGAGCACATCAGAGGGGATGTGTGCACCTCCTGTGGGGGTGTTAGGCATGCTGGGTTGATGGAAGTTTGGTGGAGAGGTGGGGGGACCTTGTGCACGACTTGGTTTGCAACTGTTGCAGGTGTAGGAGGGTGACAGTGTACTGGGGGATGTTCGCATGCCAGGGGGGGATGTGCCTCTGGCTTTGCAAATCCGCAAACCCCCGTGGTGTGGCCAGGAGGACATCAGTCTGGCCCACCACGGTGGCTGTCCCTGCAATCCTGCACCTTCTGGGCCAGGAGGCGAATCTTGCACAGCCACTCCTGGGCACTGATGGCTTGCAGGCGCTACAGTGAAGTATGGATAGGATCAGACTGTGCTCCTTTCTAACCTTATATTTTTGCTCCACTGTTCTCTATGCCTGGCATGACATCCTACTCAAGATTAAGATTAAGTAAATATATTTTGGTCTGATTAAATAGACATGTAGTGGATTCATATAAAATGAAGAAATAAATAAATACATGAACAAATCTTTGCCTCTGTGCTAATCCAACCCTGGAAATAAATATTTTGCTGCATAAGAAACAAAAGGTGTTAGAAATGAGAAAGATTTTGTAGAAAATATTTTATCAGAGCTAGGATGGCTTCATCATCATGAGGTATGGAATAGAATAGTGTCCTTTTCTGTCATTCAAATTTATATTTCATATAGGTTTTATTGACAAACTAATTAATTATCAATATATCTATTGTTATGTTAATAAATACAATTGTTAAATATCAGTCTCAAGAAACATTAAAATAAATATTCTTACCAATGACCTCTAAAAATAGTTAATACTTTTATCAGAAAAAGTGTTATTTTATTACATTTAAGAAAAATACACATTGAGTGTAATATTTAAAATGAACTTCAGAAATTAAAAAAATCTTTCTGAAGAATTAATTAAAGACACAGTTTTGCAAAATATTAGAAAAAATTGAAATGTGAGAATGGAAAACTACTCTCAATCACAGTTAATAGGGAAAATGATTGGCTAGAAATACATGGACCTTATGTCTTACATATCTATAAAATGTTTAAAAATCACACTATGTAAAACAGGAAATAGGGTATGAATGTACTTAAGGTATTCATTTTTTTCTGATTAGATAGCAAATTATTGCCCTTCTTACAAGAATGATTACAGTGGGGAATTGAGGATGATGAAGGAAGCTCTGAGGCCATGCCCATACCTCACGTCCCAGTTCTGATCCTTAACTCAGTGAGCTTGGCTTTACTTAAACTTTCTAAGTCTCAGTGTCCCTGTGTATCCAATAAGAATATGTGAGTACTGCCCTAACCGGTTTGGCTCAGTGGATAGAGCGTTGGCCTGCAGACTGAAGGGTCCCAGGTTCAATTCTGGTCAAGGGCATGTCCCTTGTTGTGGAGGTGTGCAGGAGGCAGCTGGTCGATGTGTCTCTCTCATCAATGTTTCTAACTCTCTATCCCTCTCCTTTCCTCTCTGTGAAAAATCAATAAAATATATATTTTTAAAAAAAACAATATGTGAGTACCTAATATCTGCACTAATAAAAGACAAACATGCAAATTGACCATACCTTTGCTACACCTTAAGCCACGCCCACCAGCAATAAGAGTGGCTATATGCAAATTACCCCAACCAATATGGCGGTTAATTTGCATATACCGGCTGGGAGCAAAGACTGAAGACAATGTGGAAGCAAAGGGCTACAGCCAGCAAAGTAGAGGTGGCAGAGACAGGAATGGAGCCAAGGCTGCAGAGGTGGGAGGTGGGAGGCAGGAGGGGAAACCCGCTGCAGCGACTGGGAGTGGGAGCGAAGCCAGCCTCAGTGGGTTTCGCTCCCTTCTCTACTTCGCTCCAGCCGCAGGAAGCCCTATTATTGCAGGAATCTTCCTGCAACAGGCCTCTAGTCTATATATATAAAAGGCTAAGTGACCATCCAACCATCTGACCATCTGGTAGGTATGACATGCACTGACCACCAGGGGGAAGACTCCCAATGCAGGAGCTGTGGAGCTGCAATGACTTGGTAGTGGTGGTTAATGGGTGATGCACTCCGGAACCAGAGAGGAGGGAGACTGATTTTGGGGTGTGTCACCTGAGAACTGCCCTCTCGCAATCTGGGACCCCTTGGGTGATGTAGGAGAGCTGGATACGAACCAATCCCCACTGGCCAGGCTGAGGGACCCCACCTGCCAGAAGGACCCTGCTCACTCGTCAGATGCCCTTGGAGCCAAGATGGGCTGGCCGGGAGGAATCTCAGGAGGTTGGCTACAGGGTATGTCCGGCCAGTCTCACCCAGTTCCACCCCGCCAGTTACCTTCTAATTAATTTCCTTTCTATGTGCATGAATCCCTGCACTGGGGCACTGGTATAGTTATAATAAAATATAAATTATTTATTTTTAATTTTAAAAACCTTCAACATCAGGAGTATGTTCAACAAATATTAAATGTCTATATTTTCATCTTTTAAGAGCATATGGGAAAACACTATGGAAACAAACGGTTTTGGAGAAAACTGAAAATCTAGTCAGACTTATGAAAATTGAACTTTGAATTTATATTGGAGAAAATACAAATATTTAACTCTGGAATCTATACTAAAAATAAAGTGATTATTTTTTTTTTTCAAGAGTAATATATGACTAAGATGCTGTTTTTTTCTCTATATCTACACATGAATAAACAATCAAATATTAATCAGAGCAAATTATTGTTAAACAAAGAATATTTTATTGACATGTTGGTAGACATTGTATAAACTTATCATTACATTTTTAGAATACTTATAATTATGGAAATTAAGTTTCTATATTTCTAAATGTAATATAACAATAGTAATAATCATAATATCCAACACATATATAACACTAGATTCTGTGAATTTTTTTCTATGTTCCTTATTTATATTGTCTATAAGACAAGAGATTATCCAACTGTTCTTTCTCATGAGTTCATAACTCAGTTTTTAGATTGTAATTCTCAATGCTCTTAAGACTCTATACAGTTTCAAAGGAAATTGAACAGAATTTAATAAGGGTTACAGAAAATGCAGAAATATTCTTTAAGGTATGCATGCATAATAAGACAATAAAAGGAAATGCAAGACATAGTGAAAATGAATGGTTTAAAGTAGCCAACATTGCTGTGGATTATATGGCCTGGAAAGCCCAAATAATTTCTTTCAAGTCAAGCCTTGTGGTAATTTGCATGGCTTCCTTCAAAGACTAGTTAGTTTAAAACAAAACAGGACAGTTCAGAGCTACAGTAATGGTAAACATACTGCTTAATTCTAGCTTGGACTCTTCTTAATGCTCAGATCCTCTTTATTAACAGAGTAATAGAAAGTTTGAAACAAATACATATTCTAAGATTTTCCCCCCAAAACTCTGCTTCTGAGAGAGTCCATATCTAAACACAATTATTAAGGAGATTTAAGGTGTATAAAATAACATTGTTTAGAGAACTGATTGTCCTTTTTTCTAATAATTCTTGTAGTGGGCACTCTGGCTTCAAGCTGTTTATCTCCTTGTGAAATTACATTTAAAGATATACTAGTAAGATTCCTAAAACTCAGAAAACATTTATGATTGAAAGTCAAATGAGTCTTTAAGCTCTCTCTGGCACCTCTATTTTTCTTTTGTTGTTGTTGACCATAATGACAAATATCAGATGATTTAATCCATTTCTAGAAACAAAATGTTTTTAATAATTATTATGACATATGTAATGTAATAAGAACAATATGAAGAGGTAAGGAAAAAAGAGCTGCTATTAAATTTGAAGGGCAACTGGAAATCATTGCCATCATATTTTGGGCATATTATATTGATCAGTAAATGTTTGTTAATACTTCTTCACTACAGGGATTTTATATACTGGGTCAGGAAAACTCAAAAATGAAAGAGAGGGAGAGCGAGAGAAAATTAAGAAGAAGGTGGAGGAGGAGGGATATAGGAAGGAAGGAATGAACAAATGAATGAAGGAACAAGGTAAGAAGAAAGGAAAGAAAAGGGGAGGGAGTAATAGTAATAAAAAAAGAAACAACAGGTTGAAGCAAGAACTCACCTAATGAATTTAACAAGCATACCACAGAATTTGTTACTAGCCATATGTCATATTTTGGGAAACTCATTCTGAAATAATTGCAGTGTTTTTTGGCATCTTCCTTTCATTAATTTGCAACCATCTGTCACTTTATAGAAGTGTGAGGCACATACTATGGTGAATGCCTCAGAGCAATTCAAATCATTCTTTACATTATTTTCATCAGTTGAATTACGAAGTGGGGTCACAATTCTTATTATAATCTCACTTCTTTGACCAATGGATGGATTTTTTTTATCCTAAAGTTTCAATTAACATAGGGAAAACACCTGACTAAGTTGCCTGTAGGCAGCCTCAAGGGCCCAGGGACAATGACCTATGTTCACCCTACACAGAGTTCTTCTTCTCTACTCTGTCCTGTTGTGACAAAGGCACATCAACTAGTGGTTTTCACTATGTCATGGATTTCTTCTTTGGCAGTCATAGGAGCTGGGAATAATAACACTTATTCTTCAAAAGCAGTGCTTTTTTCATTTCAGCAAAGTGTATTTGCATACAGTTGGAGTAGTTTTTTAATTAAGTAGACTGGAAAAACACCACTTTCCAAAAATATAACCAAAAAAGATGATAAATGGATGATAAATTCTTGCTGTCTCTTTTTTTAAAATAAATAAATTATTTTAATAAATGAATATTCATAATTTATGATTAGCCTATTATATGACTTGCAATTTTAAGGGGACTTTTAAGGGAAAAGGAAATATCTGAATATTAAAATATTAAATTTTTAAGGGTAAGAAATATTAGATTTTCTTTGAATAGCTATAGTATTTGATTAACATGTTTAAATCATTATTTTCATTTTTAATTACAGTTGACATACAATGTTATATTAGTTTCATATGTACACACAGTGATTAGACACTATATAACTTATTAAGTGATATCCAGGCAAATTTTGTACCTATCTGACACTATACATAGTTATTAGAGTAAAATTAACTATATTCCCTGTGCTGTACTTTATATTCACATGACTATTCTGTAACTACCAATTTGTTCTCCTTAATCTGTTCACCTTTTTCACCCATCTCCCCAATCCCCCTTCCATCAGGCAACCATCACAATGATCTTTGAATATATTAGTCTACTTCTGCTTGCTTGTTCATTAATTGTTTTTATTTTCCTTTTAGATTCAGTTTTGGTAGATATGTATTTATTGCCTTTTATTGTGCATATTTTGATTCTTTTTTCTTCTTCTTAAGGAAGACCCTTTAACATTTCAAGTAATATGGTTTGGTGGTGGTGAGCTCCTTTAGCTTTTTCTTGTCTGGGAAGCTCTTTATAATTCATTCAATTCTAAGTGACAGCTTTTCCAGGTAGAGAAATCTTGGTTGTAGGTCCTTGCTGTTAAGAAATCAGCTGATAGTCTTATGGGAGCTTCCTTTTAGGAAACTAACTGTCCTATCACTACTTTTAAGATTTTCTCTTTGTCTTAAACCTTTGGCATTTTAATTATGATGTGTCCTAGTTTGGGCCTTTCTGTGTTGCTCTTATTTTGTACTTTCTGCACTTACTGGACTTTCCTATCTATTTTATTCACCAGGTAAGGGAAGTTTTATGTAATTATTTTTTTTCAAATAGCTTTTCAATTTCTTGCCCTCTTCTCTTTCCAGCATCTCCATGATCTGAATGTTGATACACTTGAAGTTGTCTCAGAGACTCCTTACACTAACCTATTATTTTTATTTTATTACTAGAGGCCCAGTGCACAAATTAGTACATGGCTGGCTGGGGGAAGGGGAAGTGGGAGGTTGTATTTTTGACCACTGCTACTCTTCTTGACAAAATATTGGCTTAATAAAGGGCAGAGACCATAACCATGTGTATTTTATCCAATCATAAATACACACATGGAAAAATAATTTTAATGTGTTGTATTTGATTGATTCCACATACAGAAAATATATATTTCACTTTTTGAATTAATTGCTTGATTGTGCTTTTCAAAATTTCTTATGTATATGAGTAACTAGGAATTATGGTTAAAATACAGATGTTGTGTCAGTAGGTTTTAGGTGGGGCCAGCCATTCTCCATTTATAACAAGCTCCATGGTGTTGCAGAAGTTGCTGGTTCACAGAATTATTTTTAGTAGCAAGGTATTTATGTGCCCCAATGTATTATTACCTATTTCCCTTTTGAAGCTTCTTTAACCCACAATTAACCTTAAATCCTTGAGAATTTATTCGGGCAAAAAGGGATTGCTTGTAATGATGGGCATAGAGCCAACTGGGAACTTGAGTCTGTGCTGACTGCTGTCTTTGCTTCTTGCTTTCCTGACGTGTGTCTTTGAAGGGAACCTTCTGCAGCCTGTTTGTGCTTTCCCTTGTGGCATGACTCCCTGGAGGTTCAATCGCACAAAGGTGCCCATGCTCAGACTCCAGCTTACAGTTTTCTTACTTTACACTCAGATACTTACTGTTCTCAAACACACACACACACACAATTTCAAGGTAAATGATGGTTTTCAGTCTTGGTTGGAAATTGCTTCAGAATTGCCCACACTTTCTCCCTGACTTACACTTAACCCAAAACACTTAGTTCCTTCTACCCAGGTCTTCAGTCAAAAAGAAATGAAATTATACTACTAGCAATGCTATCCCAAGTAATAATGACAACTTCCTTAAGAGTTGCACATTGGTTCACGTGCGCCAAGGAATCAGCCATGTATACTAAGTGCGTTAGGCTGGTTCCACTTCGGAACCTATTGGCCTGAGTTTGTGGACCTAGAAACCACACGCAAGTGACCCTTTCACAGAAGATAAATTTCTCTTCAGTCAAAAAGACAGAGAAAACTACAGAGTGGCCCGATTATTATGACCACCTGATGTTTGTAGGCAAATTAGCCAAACACTGCATCGCATAGGATATGGAAGCCGAAGGCCTGTTTGAACACTTTTGCTGTCTGCAGTTACCAAGATAAAACGTCTCCAATTCACACAGGAACACAAGGATTGGGCAGTCGAGCATTGGAAAAAAGTCATGTGGCCCAATAATCACGTTTCCAGTTGCATCATGCTGATGGCAGAGTGAGAATTTGGCAGAAACAGCATGAAAGCATGCACCCCATATGCATGAGTACAACCCTTCAAGCTGGTGGGGGCAGTGGTATGGTTTGGGGCATGTTTTCCTGGCATGATTTGGGCCCTTTAATTCGTGTGGAACAACGTCTGAATAGCACAACATACGTAAGTATTGTTGCTGATCAAGTTCATCCTATCATGTTGATGGCGTATCCCAATGGAGATGGCTTCTTCCAACAAGACAATGTGCCATGCCATGGTGCTCTTATTGTGCAGGAGTGGTTTCAAGAACATGAGGGAGACTTTACCTTGCTTAGGTGGCCCCCACAATCAGCAGATCTCAATCCAATTGAGCATTTGTAGGACGAAGTTAAGAGCCATCAGGCAGCTGGTCCCACAACCATCAAAACGCACAGAACTGGACAGTGCTATTCATCAGGCATGGTGTCAGATTCCTCGCATCACCTTTCAACATCTCGTGGAGTCAGTGCCAAGAAGAATCGCCACAGTTTTGAAGGCAAAAGGTGGCCCAACGAAGTACTGATGGGGGTGGTCATAATAACCTGGCCACCCAGTGTATATCTCTGTTACCATTTCTGAATCTTGAACTATCTGAACGTGTGATTGAATATTCAAATTGTATTCATATTACTGTTACTAAGTCAGTACATATTCATGGCTAGAGCAAATTGACAGAGTAAAAACATCAACAAACAGATATTATGTTCTTACTCTATAACTTACCAATTAATAAACTGAAAATGCCATTTCCCTAAATATTATTCCAATGTGTTATTAGACCTGATAATTCTTTCTTTTATCTACCCGTTCATGGTAAGTTGATGGTGGATCTTAGCAGCAAAAACAATGCAAGAAAAATAAAAGCATAAAACTTCATTTTTAAGGAAGGAAGGTTTAGTTTAATAGAGGTCATGCGAAAATTTTATAACAAAATAAAATGTATCAATAATGAATAATATACAGAAGTATATTCTCATTGGATGGTTCTGTAAACTTCCTTTACTATCATTAAAGCATTCAAAATACTTTTCAAAAGTTAAGAAAATCAAAAGTTGCTAAATGTAAATAAAATACTCTACCTGGTAGGCATATTTCTTAGTGTTCTTTCAAAAACAAAGAACATCTGAAAAAACATAGGCAAGTCTTTATTTTATATCCATGGGTCATTTAATTACTTCATGCTGTAAATAGCAACCTGCCAAGTACTTTAATTGGGTTGAATGGGTACCAGATCTTGTTTTTCTAAATTATTTCCTGTATTATAGTTTTAAAATTTTGATAAATAAAATTATATCTCAAAGAGTCTATTTAAGTAGGTTCTCACCATATAAGGTAGCCCACATTCACACATACCATGCAATTTACTAAAGGGGAAAATAAAATCTTCATTAATATAAAGTAATCATTTTAACTTTATAAATCAGAAAAAAATAATAAGAAAATAAACATAGAAAAATTGGAATACTTTATATTGTATAATGTGTATATAAGAACAACAGTATCAGAATAAGTGATGTGAATAAGTTTAAATGCTGAGAATATAGGTCCCTTTTTTATTAGACTGAATAAGGGTTATTCATGGGGAGAAATTATATGTGATCCCCATCTGCATCACTAACAGATGAAACATGTGCCTGTGATGAAAGGTCTCCAGCTGTGATCAATTCCAGCAGTTACTATGATTCACAGACTTAGGCACATAGTAAAGATGGGATAAAAGGATTTTGAAATGTGTTATTCCCTCTGATCATTAATCTGCTTGTTTAGTCATGAAGATTTGGATACTTCACTACTGGTTTGTTGCATACCTTCCCTTAATTCCTTGTAAACACAGAGAAAAATGTCAAGTTAGTACAAAAAGAGTGTTTTATTTTTTATATTGTCTGAGATATTTTGCCAAGTTCAACTATACAGCTTTCATACATTGTGTTTTAACAACAATTTACATTTAAGAACAGATTTAGTAACATCAGCTACAGCAAATTTACTTGAAAGTTCAGTCATATTTCTTTGTTTTTTGATGTTTTTTTACCTCCCAAATAAGAAATAGTTATAGTTATGCTCTCTCCTCTTCCTCCTCCTCCTCCTTCTCTTCCTCCTCCTCCTCTTCCTCCTCCTCCCCTTCCCCCTCCTCCTCTTCCTCCTCCTCCTTTTCCTTCTTTTGGTATATTGAGTATATGATATTGGCAGAGAATTTTCTATCCACATTTCATCAGTGATAAATGTAGTAAGATATGTGTCTGATAAAAGCAAGTGAAATAATACTTTGTTTTTTTAAAAAATATATTTTTATTGATTTCAGAGAGGAAGGGAGTGAAAGACATAGATAAAAACATCAATGATGAGAGAGAATCATTGGTTGGCTGCCTCCTGCATGCCCCACAATGGGGATTGAACCCTCAAGCTGGGCATGTGCCCTGACCCAGAATCAAACCATGGCCTCCTGGCTTATAGGTCAATGCTCAACCACTGAGCCATGTCAGTCTGGCAGAATGTTTTAATTTTAAAAGATTCACCCTAACTAGTTTGGCTCAGTGGGTAGAGCCTCAACCTGTGGACTAAAGGGTCAGGTGTATAATTCCAGTCAAGGACATGTATTTTGATTGTGGGCTTGATCCCTAGTAGGGGGCTTGCAGGAGGCAACTGATCGATGTTTCTCTCTCATCGATGTTTCTAACTCTCTATCCCTCTCCCTTCCTCTCTGTAAAAATCAATAAAAAAATGTATTTTTAAAAAAGTGTAACAGTTGGAAGGCAAACAAAAATACAAAAATATTCAGGATTCAGACAGAAGTATAAAAATTGAGAATTCATTATGTGGCAAATTAAAAATATGTAAAAATCAGTACATAATAGAAAAATCATAAAGCTGAAGCTTTATGCATTTGATTCAATGAAATAGAACACCAGAAGATGCCATAAAGTCTTATTGAGTAGATAAACATCAAGAATAGTTTGTTGTATGATGAAATCAGACTTGAAAAAATGTTTTATTATTTCATTTAGTTTTCTTTTTCTTTTTCTTACATTCCTTCCCAAAACTATTGTGTCCCAAGGTTAATCTCCTAAGGCTGTGATGAAATTGAAAAGAAAAGATAAATATGAAAAGGATTGGGAAAGGAAAGTGAAATGGAAGAATAATGGAAACATGGGTAAAAAACAACTTCGCACAAAGATATTTGGAAGATAGATAGCTATGTGGTCAATATCATCAGTTAGATTGCGGACATTATGACTTTATTTGAAAGGGCTTAAAAATGGAAGAGTTAGGATAAAACTGTTCACTGAGGACATAAACAACTTGAAAGATAAGCATATGGAGAACTTTACTCTCCAAAAACATCATTTTTAAAAATATATATATATTTTATTGATTTTTTACAGGAGGAAGGGAGAGGGATAGAGAGTTAGAAACATCGATGAGAGAGAAACATGATCAGCTACCTCCTGCACACCTTCTACTGGGGATGTGCCCACAACCAAGGTACATGCCCTTGACCGGAATCAAAACTGGTACCTTTCACTCCACAGGCCAACACTCTATCCACTGAGCCAAACCGGTTAGGACAAACATTATTTTTAATATGTGGGTTTCAGAAAACTTCCCATTTAAACTATGAGCAGACATTTGAGGGTGGAATTTAGCACTATAGGAAAGAATTAAGAACTTAGACAGAGAGAAAGGAGAGAAATACAGAGAAGCTGAATGTTAGGATCAGAAAAGAACACAATACACAATCTTGAAAATAAAATCTTAGGGTAGGGAAAATACTCTAACATAATTATTTTTAATTATGTTTAAAGAAAATAATATTTGGGAGAGAAACAAACATAACAGAATAGTTTTGATTAGAGAAGCAAACATAAAGTAATGAATCAAAATTTTTCTGTAAGTAAATTTTAAAAATCAGTTAATACTTTTTATCTTTTACAATAGAGTGGAAATCATTTCTGATGTGTTTATTACTATTAATAATAAGACACCTATTACGAGATTGTGTCCATGTTCAGGACCAGGACTCAACTGAATCAAGAACAGGTAGAAAATTTAAGGTGGAATCATAAAATTCTCAGTATTCAAGATAAAAAAATATTTTAATTTACAAATTAAAACCAAAAATTAATGCAAAATACTCATGCTGAACAAAATATTAATATTTTAAATAAACAAAGACTAATATGAATAGATTATTACCTCTGGCATCCCTTTCTTAAATATCACCTCTTTGGGGTCTGGTCTATCAGAGAGAGCAGTTGATCTTATTTATTTATTTTTTGCTTTGTATTTGAATTGTGTGTTTTTTTAATGAAAGAGCAAACTGAAATAGTGTTTTATGAATGATTTTGACATGAAAGACTGAAATTCTTATAGTTGGTCTTTAAAATGTTCAGTTGTAGATAAAAGAAACCAGATGCATCATTACAATTATGTAAAGCACGTTTGCTAAGATGTTTATTTTTAATACTCATAATTGATGTGTGAATGAGATTTATGAAAAATAAAAAGTATGCTGTTTTTATAATCTTCATGGTTTCCTTTCAAATAATTTAGGTATATCATTTGTTTTCATTTAAGAACATATGAACCACTGGTTGTAGAAGTTGGAATATGTTCATATATAAAGGTACTAAAAATGTAAAGCTAAAGATATAATCATTCCAGAATGCTTGCATTTATCCTAAAAAGATCAAATGTTGTGTAAGACGTATGGTAGGTACTTTCTCTTCATTCATGTTGATATATTATTGAATCTCTCCTACTTAAAAAGAGATCTTCAAAATAATTTTCAGCTTAGAAAGGAGACACAAAGGAAAACAACAACTCCTAAATGAAACAGAGAAACTTAGTGAGAGATCTGATATTTATAACTCAAATATTCTTACTTTCTTATCACCCTTATGCAACTATATAATTTTGTTGGTCCTTGGTTGAGCATATTCTTAAGTTAAAATATTGGGACTATCCAAAAGTGTCATCTAATTTATTGCTCCTCAAAATGTAGTCTCAGGCCAACAGACTTACCATCACTGGGAGCTCGATAGACATGCAGTTGCTCAGCCTACACCTTAAACCTCTTAAGTAAAAGCTGCATTTTGACATGGCTCTCCTGGTGAATCTTCTTTGGATAAGGACTATTTTGTTATCTAATTGAAGCAAACTGCATCAGGTAGTCCTTAATTAAATATATTCTGAAAACTCGATAAGTAATAACGGTATGTGCAAACAGGTGTATGCACACGTGTACATGTGAATATGCTTACTAGATTCTATTTTTAGATTAATATGTGTAACTTTTTATTTTCATAATATATTTCTAACCTTTACAAGTAGGCCCTGGTTGGTGTGGCTCAGTTGGTTGGAGCATCATCCCATGCACTGGAAAGTCTGGAGTTTGATTCACAATCAGGGCACATACCTAGGTTGCAGGTTCAATCCCTAGTGGGGCACCTACAAGAGGTAACTGATCCATGTATCTCTCTCACATTGATATTCTCTCTCTCTCTCTCTCTCTCTCTCTCTCTCTCTCTCTCTCTCTCTCTCTCTCTCTTTCTTCTTCCCTCTCTAAAATCAATTAAATAATAACATAAACAAATACACTTTACAAATAGTTATTGTGTCAGTGAGGAATAACCTAAAATTATAAATTCTATAATCAAAGAAAATCATCAAATTTTTGCAGTAAGATTTACTATATTTATAGTTTCTCACTTTTGCCTTAAAAATGAAACAAAACTTGCTCAGTTGTTAATTATTTTAGTATTTCTGATGAAAAGCAATATTGAACCAAATTTAGATGTATAATAAAAAAGGAATTCTATTCACAATAAATACAAAGAAAAATGAGACATTTTAAACTGTATTCCCTTTAGACTTGGTAAAAATTGGTCATATTAGATTTTGATGATTGGAGATTCAACTGCTGTTGCTGTGAATGCTATTACTCCAATATTATAACAATGCAAATATTTGCCCACCTGCATGAGTTAATTTTAATTGAAAAGACCATAATGAGACAGAAGTTGTTCTATTCATCTCTAAGAGAACAAAAAAACCCACAAAACAAAATTAGTAGAAAATTGTTATAATAATGGTACTGAAAATATCATTCACTGGGAAGATGTGTTTCCTTTCAATTGTTGTTAGTAAAACTAGGATAATTGTAAAATTTTGTCATGAAAAAGAAGCCACAGTTTATGTTTCGTGTTAATTTGAATTATAGAACTATATGCATTGGAATATAATGTGATTTTTGCAAGTTATTATAATTGATTAATGATAATCATATACAAATACCATTTGCCACTTTGATATAGCTTACTTAAGAGTCAAATACAGCAGCAATTAAGTTATTGACTAGATGATTAAAGGAAACCTAAACCATCAAGCGGTTTTAGTTGACAAGATAGATCTGAAACTAAAATAAGAATTTCACCACAAGATGAACAGAGTTAATACAACAATTCAAAAACAATTATTGATTTTCTTTTGATGCCAAGCACTGCAATAAGTTCTGGGTCTAAAAAGATTAGTTGGGCTCTACATTAAGAAATTTACCATTTCTCATTTGCCTGTCATCATCTAGTAGATTCTTTACCTCCATTATTACCTTTAAGAAAATTTGATTTTAGTTAATTTACTGAAGATGTAAAGTCAGAAACCTTAATTGGTGCCAAGGTGAAGGAGTATTGAGGGAGGATATTTAATCAATTAGCAGGAACAGATATACTTTAAATTGGTTGTAAGAGACTCAGGAGAGTCAAGAGCTGTACAGTAAGCTATTCAATTACATGTGTTAGAGTTTTCACATTCCTTTGCATTGAATTATTTTGATTTGCAACTTTGATAACCTGGTACTTTACTAGATCATGTAATGAATATGCTTTAGTAACACTTATATGTAAGTTTCTTTTACCTCACAGGAAACTTTTACAGAAGCAAATAATCATCTGCATCTTTCTCCACTCAGTGACTTTCAAACAAGGTAGGAAATGGATTCTTTACTCCAACCTAAAATCTACTGGTGTAAGAGAATTGTTCCAAAGCTGTTTTCAGTGCTGTCCTGCATTAACACTTTATTCTTGCTCTTGTTTTTACAAAGGTAACTCTGGTTTAGATATAGTGGTTCTGCTTTTTTTCCATGGAAAATAATCATTTACATTATACCCAGTAGAAGTTAGAGACTTGTCTGGCTGTTATATCATGTGAAACTATTTGACTTCTGATATTTTTAGAAACGTGCTTGGAAAAAAGTAACTTTCAAGAAATACGGAAGATAGAGCAAGCAAACATTGCTAATTTTTAGAAAATGACATTTCCATAATGTTTAATTAGAAATCAATTAAATTAATTATTGGCTACATAAGTTGAAGTAAATATTAAGGTAATGTAGGAGAAATCCACAAATAATGCTGACATCACTATATTTACCTAATAATTTCTGCAATTTACTTCATTCCAAAACCAACCCTTAACTTACGTTATTTGGAACATTTCAAAAAAATTTCAATGGTGGTCAGATACTATATGAGCTAATACACACACACACACACACACACACACAAACATACACACACACAAAAGTATCCTATATAATAAAAGCCTAATATGCTAAGTGTCCATTCATCCAGTGTCGGGTTGACTGTTCAACCAATCAAAGTGTAATATGCTAATGATATGCGAAGGCAGCTCAACTGCTCACTTTGACATGCCCTGACCACCAGGGTGCAGATGCTCTGACCAGTAGGTTAGCTTGCTGCTAGGGTCTGATTGATTGGGACTGACCGAGTTGGGCTGGGCACACCCTGGAGCTGTCCTGTGGTCCCTCTCCACCCTGATTGTGCACAAGTGGGGCCCCTCCACCTGGTCTGTGCCCTCTCACAATCTGGGACCCCTTGGGGAATGTCAGAGAGCTGGTTTCAGCCTGTTCCCTCAGGCCACTCCCCATAGGAGGGAGCCAGATACAGGGCTCATGGTTGGCGAATGCTGCTGCTGCAGCAGCGCAAGCCTCTCCAATCTGAGCTGATTGGGTGAGAGCCTGTGGCAAGTGCAAGGGGGGGCCGGGATTAGCCTGAGCAGCAGGTAGGAGCTGCAGGCGGCGTTGGACTTCGGGTTTCAGCCCGATCCCCATAGGCCATCCAGAGGGACCCCACCCATGCACAAATTCGTACACTGGGCCTCTAGTTTATATATAATCAAAGATCAATGCTTAAAATTTTCAGAATTCAACCCCATACATTCAAAATAGAAGCTATTCTATTTTGAAGCAATTGCGTTAAGCATTCACTTTTGTTTGTATGCCAATTACATGGAAATCTTCCAGTTGATATTACTGTTGGGAATGTTTTAAAGAAACTATAAATTTAATTATATTGTACCAGCAAAATTTGGAGTCTCTGAAACTGAAACACAAAACTGTGCTCTGTATAGAACTTGTACTCTAACTCAGGGGCTGTATAAGCCTCCTCCCTAAAGTGTAGTGGCCTAGGTTTCCTCAGGATTCAGTCATTTGCTGAGCTTAGGGAATGCAAGTAGAAACAAAATGAATGAGGTGGACAATTGATCTTATAGGATTATGGCATGGATTGATAATTATCATACTTTTTGACAATGCTATACTGTTTTAGGAAAGAATTTCATACAACCCAGCAGCCTTCTCATTTGTAATGTCCAACCTCTCTCAGACTGGGCAAGTTACCAGGTCACAATTCTGTGATACCCAAATAAATTTTGTAACCAACTAGGGAATAGTTCATTCTTGGTTGATCCCATAGTGGATGGTGTCCATTTATGGTTAAAAATGGAGGCTAATAAATTATTTTGATTTAGTATTTATGGGGTAAAAGTGTGTAATTTACTGTGTTTTTTTAAACCCATAGAATAACTTCTCTTGATTCTACTTAAATCCTTTCCCAGAGGAAAAGAAATTTAGTAAGAGTTGGAAGTGGACATTGGCCCTGGATAGAGGCTTCTGTTTTCTAGGATGTTAGCATTATGCCAGTTTCTGCTCACCTGGGTGGTCATTTTTAATGTGGACATTTTTCTAAGGAAGTAGACCGAAACCACTAAACATATTTGCTCCATGAGCTAAACCACAATAAAACTGAGGTCTCCTGTGCATAGCTTTCCTCACTCTTTGAATGCAGCTCATTCTTATTTTATTTCCATAAGAAATAAATGCCCTTTAGAAAGTTTCTCTTTGAAGTTTAAATGCAGTTGTGTAAGTATGTGAATGCATGTGTATCCGAAATGCAATTGCACGCAGGTATCTGATTAAATGATGACATGGCCATTTCTTCAGGAGCATGAAGTGTCCTCTGAGGGTTTAAGCATGCCAGACCCCAGACCACATCTGGTAGATCAGTCATCGCCCACCTATTGTAAATGGGAACGCATGAAATGGGAGAAAGTCTGGTGTCATAAATGAGTAATAGATTCCAATACCGATAATGCTGTTCTAGATGTCTACTTGAAAGCAAACGTTGGGTTTTTATGATTTTTCTTCTAAAGTTATTTCCTCAACATCACTTCGGAGACTACATAGTCCTGTCTTTTCTTTTTGAAAAATTTTCTTCCTTCATCTATGTCAGCCTCTGTCACCCATCGAAAGAGAAAAGGATCATTATTGTTCGATCAGGAACCCTCCAGGTAAGGCGGGGAGCCTGGCCAGGTTCAGTAACTCCCCGGAGATTGCCATGGGAAGGCTGGAGCCTTGATCTGATGCTTAGCCCTGCTCTTTGTGCTATTTCTGGCTGCCCGGGAGGCAGGAAAACATCTCATCAGTTTGAAGGAGAGTATGACTTTCTTAAAATTAATAACCTACACAAACAACCAGTGCTGTGATTTTTTTCCCCTTCATAACACTGAG
Source organism: Myotis nattereri (assembly GCF_964212035.1). Lineage (NCBI taxonomy): Eukaryota > Metazoa > Chordata > Mammalia > Chiroptera > Vespertilionidae > Myotis > Myotis nattereri. The sequence goes on along the minus strand of NC_138076.1, from coordinate 35,686,075 downwards.
AAATAAATAAAAGAATTCCAAACATCAACTGAGCATATATTGCTCCAGTTTACCTAGGCAGATATTTTTTTCTTCTAGTATGTATTTGTATCCTTAAATGTATCATACTTTTGATTTCTTAAAGCACAGGTGATATTTTTGAGTTTGATATATTTCTCTAAAAGGTCTGTATTATCTTGGGTAAGCAATCTATATAAAATGCATATTCAAGATAAATATCATACTCACTATTCTGTGAAATTGAAGTAGTGCTCTCTCAGCTGCCTTATGATCCTAAATATGAATAAACTGATCATGTTTCTCAGACAGTACACAAAAGGGATTGCTCTGAAGCTGCGCTGTGATGGGCAGAAGTAGAGAGATAGTTTGCTTGCAAGATTAGATGTACAAATTAGCTCAACCATAGGTACTGATGGTTCATCACTGGTGATTTTAAAGCCCAGATGCCAAACTAACCTAAAAACAATATATTAATAGAAACTGTCGTTATTGCCGTGTTTAAAATGAAAATTAATACTTATATTTTATTGATTAAATGTGAATACCATTTTAAATAATATAATTAATATATAGGTTCAAAAACAACTTTTAAAATTACATTTTATTCAAAAGTGCACTATGTTAATGCATCTTGGTATATGTGATTACACATGCATATTACACACATATACAATATTAAGAAATCAGACATGTTTATATCACTTTGAAAAAATGTGGAAAGGAAGCGTCAATAGACTGGAAAGCTAAAATCAATTTTACAATAATTATATAATCTGCAAAACAAAAAGAGTAAATCAAGTAGTAAAATTCCCCAATTGCTGTGGTTTGTCAGAACAGGAAACACCAATTTCTTCCTTGGTTTTCATCTAGTTTGGAAGTGTAGGCAGTTTACATCCACCACCCCCCCACCCCCCGCCCCCTGATAGCAATAACCACGTTGTAATTGGTGATTCTGCATGGCGAATAAAGCAAAGGAGTGAATCAATTCCTGGTCGATAGAAACTGACTGTGTTGGCGGTGGGCTCTTATTTCCTTGCAGACAGTTAAAGCCGCTCCGGGCAAAGGCTGTTTCATTATTATCGATGATGGAGAATCGAGCGGAGTGCCACCTGTATAACACAGTCACAGCTCTCGGATTGCTGCGCTGGGCTGTTTCCTGATCTTTTGTAGGGATGGCCTAGTGGAGTTATTTGAAGTCACATTAATAGAGATACTTACGATAATTGTCTTAGTTTCTACCACTTGCTAGAGCATATACAATCATGTAATCGTTGGCAAAATCATTCTTTTTATCTTCTCTAATCAATCCACAAGCCTCAAGGCAGTCATAAGTATCAACCAGTGATGGCTCCTTCTCTTCACCACTCCCGCCCCTGTCACATTTCTAAGGTTACATCTGCAGCTCAGCAATCCAGGAAAATACATGTTGCAGAAAAGCAAAGGAATAGTCATAATAGTTCCACTTACTGAAAATAGTAGTACTTCTCTCTAAATTAAGTGCATAATTGGCAAGCCTTATTTATACTCTCAGAGGGATTAGCTTTTATTGATCTAATTAGGATGAAGCTCTGAAATAGCTTGCCAGTCAACCTGATAGAGCAGCAGCTGCACATTGTTCTAGTCTTCAAACAAAAAGTGGAATTAGTGGGTGAAAATAAAGCATACTATTCTAGACCTATGCTCTGCCCACAAGAAACAAGTCCTGATGGAAAGATCTCGCCAGAAATTAAATGTTATATTCCTAACTACAAGATGGGAAAGAAGGCTTATAAATATTATTTCTATGGCGAGTATCATGATACTATTAATGCTATTAACAGAAGGCCTTTTTTAAGATCATAAAAACATTAATTGGTCTTAAATAATTCAAATTTACTTGAACAAATAAATCCTTTGCCCTTTGTAGTTATTCTAATATCTTTCCTTTTTTAAGTTTTTGATCACAGGTATTACAAATAATTCCTAACAAATGTCTTACTTCCCATTTACAAGCAAATGTGGTAAATTATAAGCAGGATTAAACTCCTAAACAATTAGGAAGAATGGGCAAAGATGTCTTTTTTTAATGAAATTGCTGTGCACAGAAGATGGGTTTGAGCTTACTGACTCAGTTGTTCAGTTAGGCCCTCTGAGCATGTGTGGCTTCACTCACTTACCAAACTCCATTAAGATAGTTCCACTGACTTATCCCTCAGCAATGATGAACAACCATGGACACAAAGTCAATATTTTAATGAAAATTAGCAGATAAAGTAATGGCCCTTCATTTTTAAGATTGCACCAATTTTGAGCCATAATTCAGCCCAGAATGAGAAGAGCTGAAATAGGAAGTATATTTGGTATTGCTAAGATGATGGAATTAATTGGCAGAGGTTCCAGAAAGTTGTTTGCATTTAAGCAGATGCAAAAAAAAAAAATTGTTCAGCTTGTAAAATCTTTAATGAGGACTTCTGGCATTTGAAAATATAAAATTCAATACAAATATGCATTTCCTTTTATTGCATTTAAAAACATTTCTGTATTCCTATTTCTGAGAGACATAAAATGTATTAACAGTTAATTTGATTAATATATGACAGCTCTTACATAATATTATACTTATTTTCCCCTATGAAACTTTCATTTTCATTTATATGCAAAATATCATTTTTCCTGTAATTGTAGTAAAATTTTCTAATGTTTGCATAATTTAGATAATATAAGTCCAAGAAATATAGCTTTTAAAAAATATACCTACTTTAATAATGCAGTTCAATCTCTCTCTCATAATCTCTGTCATCTCTTTTTCACTCTATCTCCTTTCTTACCCATACACACATACGTGCATGTATATACATGTACCTCAATATATATGTACATATTTATATTGCTACCCCTTTGCTTTAATTTCTCAATTTTATATGAGATATACAATTGAATAAACTGTAATATTTCAAGTTATGTAGGTTTGTTTGTTTTTAACAAGTAACCATTGTGTTAGACATCAACAGCATGTAACTCTCATCATGTGATCTGATAGCTCATTAGAGAAAAATACTTATAGTACATTGTGATAAATGATTATAGTATTACAGTGCATAATACTGCCTGTGTGACTTGGAGTTCCCTTTTGAGAGGAGGGGTATTTGAACTTTCTCAGGAAGAATCAGTAATAGATTATCAGCCAAGAAGTGGGCCAGGACAATCAGTATGGGGAAAGAGCAAAATCCTCAGTGAGGTCATACAGAGAGATGGCCACATAGCACATAATGATTGCCAAGAAAGATGATTCCAGAGAGATGTGTTGTTCCAAATCACAAAGGTCTTTAAACACTATGTCAAAGAGTTTGGATTATATTCAGAAAGCAGTGCATGATAGCAAGAGATCTTTTAATCAATGAAATGACATATTCTGATTTATTTATTAGGACAGTAAATTTGCCCGCAATGTGAACAGTGGACCAAAGTCTAGGAGATCTGGCAGACAGCAAACTATTTTGGAGGTTGTAAAAATAGTGCAGACAAGAGATGAGAAAACCACAGTATTTCTTTAGCTTTAAAAAAATGTTATGGAGATAAATTAGGGAGATTGGATTCAGGATATATGTTTTTGTAATAAACAGGATTTGGTAATACATTTAATTTGAGATGGGAGGGGAACTTGGTGGGTAATGGGGACATGAAGTAATAAAAGATATACATGATGAATAATACCAAGTGTTGGTGAAGGTAAGAATGTGCAGTGAACAAACTAAACATCCATGCTGACAGGGAATCAAGGTCAATATCCTGAAAGCCTGGCATTCAGTACAGTTGCAGGGACTAGAAATGAAGGCACAGCACTCATCCAAGTGTAGAAGGGGAATGGAAGCCATGATGGCAATTGTTACCATGATGCAATTCAACTTCACTTGAACAAATGAAGCTGAAATGGTACAAAATATGGTAAGAAGAATTGAGAACTCCGGGGCACACAGAGAGAGGCCAGGCAAAGAAACAGGAACACATCAAAAGTGAGAGGCGTGTTATAAGAAAGAACTCAAGGAGAAGGGAGGTTCCAGCAGCTTCCAGATACCAGCAACAAAGGAAAAAAGAACTAAAAATGGACTCTTGTGTCTGGTCATTAGTGATTATAGGAAGACAAGTTTCTGTAGAGCAGTGGTTCTTAGCTAGGAGTGATCTTGTGATCCACAGATCTTAGCAATATTTGGAGACATTTCTGATTGTCACGCCTTGGATCCTATTGTTATCTAGTAGGTAGTGTGCAAAGATGCTGCTAAACATCTTACAATGCACAATGGAACTCCCACAATAAAGAATTATCCAGCCTCAGATGTTAATATTGCTGAGGATGAGAAACTGCAGTAGAGTGATAAGGGTATTCACAATAGCCAAGACATAGAAACAACCTAAGAGTCTTTCAACAAACGATGGATAAAGAGGATGTACATATACACAGTGGAATACTACATAGCCATCAAAAGATGGCATATTGTCATTTACAACAACATGGCTGGATCTTAAGAGTATTTCTATGTAGTGAAATAAGTCAGACAGAAAAGGACAGGAACTGCATGATTTCATTCAGATGTGCAATATAAAACAGAAAGCAACAAGTTAACAACCAAAACAAACATACAAACAAAGGAAAAACTAACTTGTATATACAAACAACAGAATCATGGTTACCAGAGGGGATGGAGTGTGGGGAGGAGAAGAAGAGGGTAAAGAGGGTCAACTGCATGGTGATGGAAGGAGACTAGACTTCAGGTGGTAAGCACATGATCGAATATAGAGATGCTGTACTATAAAACTGTACACCTGAAATTTATACAACCAGTGTTACCCCAATAAATGTAATACAGTTTCTTAAAAAGAGTACAGAGTAGTTCTTAAAGAGGTGATCCAAGAATTTGAATTTAAGAGATAAATTCTATCAAGACCAAGCAAACTATAGGTAAGTTAGAAGCAGTTTTGTATTTAGAAGCCAACGGATGTGGGAAAAGTTAAAATAAAATGTTTACCAGAATGTTTGGAAAATATGCTGTATACAGAATGAAGGAGAATATCACCTAGAAAATACTCTTAGTTAAATCATATTGTCATATACGACTTTTTATTGAAGCATACAAAAATGAATGTATGCATAAAAATGAGACTTGAAGCCATATATGCAAATTGGATTTAAAACAAAAGTAATATAAATGCACATAAAAGTATTAATATTGATGTCATCAAAAAATGTATGGCATAAGGAACAGATAACTTTCATGAAGAAAGAATAAAATTCCCTACTATTCAAAGGTTATATAAATGCTGGTCAACATTTAACCTTTTGCAGGTCAGAAATAAAGACTATTAAATGATAGTTATGAGGATACTATACACAGAATAATTCAATCAAAGGCAAAAAGTTTCAGATATATGTGGCATTAATTCAGTAAGTTTGCAAAGACACATTCATTTAATAGAGGTAAATTAATCAGGGCCACCCTAGGTTCCAGCATTGTGGAAATATGCAGAGTTGTCTGGGTTATAGAAATATGCAGAGTTGATGCAAAATCTCTCAGTGACACCACCCCTAACAACATAATTTTGGACACAGTTCTTATTCTCTTTGAGAGCATCTGGTTTCTTTTTGGGTTAGAAAGAGGATTAGCAATGTTTCATTTCAACTTCCTCTTTCTGTACACTTCTCCCTTATTAATCCTGGAGAAACGTTACCCTCCTGTTGCTTTAAATTCCCAAAACCCTGTCTTAAAATGCCCTCTGCTCCTAAATAGCCATACATCCAGGCCTACTCCTGCTCACCAATGTTGGCTTTATTTTGGTGACCATCTGGTTGAAATGGCATTTTAATTTAACTCATGCTAAACCGTGTAGTTTCAACCAATCGTTGGAAACTATGACCAGAGTTATTTTTTTTTACTTTCCCAGCACAGTTAGTTATTTTTTCTTACATTAAATTGAAACCTTTACAGAACCATGCTTTTTCACTGTCAAGTTTGCCTTAGCCTAACCCACACATTTTCCTGCACTGTACTTTTATATTACTGCTCTTTCCCTGAATGCATTTGAATAATAGACAAAGAGTTTAAGCCAGCCTTCTCAAATGCTAATGTGCATACGAATCACCTGGAGATCTTGTTAAAATTGCAGATTCTGATTCTGTAGGTCTTGGGTAGGGTATGATATTTTATTCCCAGAAATTCCAGGTAATTCTTATGATTCTGTGCCAACCAAGGACCATTTTTTGAGTAGCAAGGATTCAAAGAAAGTGCTGATTCTGCTAGGAATCTATTACTCAAATAAATCAATAATTAGAAAGATCTACCAAGGAATAATTGTTCAGCAAGTAAAGACTGCTGCTATTTATACTGTCAGTTTTTCTGTCATGTTTTTTGTTGTTTTTTGTTTTGTTTTCTTTTAGTTTAATGAAGGTGCTCCATTTTGGGATACCTGTATTCTAACCATTTTTATCCCAATAAAGTACAATGTCAAGACAAGAAGAGACAAATCCAATACTGGGTTCTCTATATCCTTTATTTTCTATCAAATTTAGAACCAATTAAAATATAAATAAACTGATGATTTTCAGTACTCTTTCTTAAAATGGGTATTTTTTAATCATCTAATCATCCAAGCTGAACATGGAAGCTACCATTATTCCCTGGACTGACCTGCTTGATCAGAGAATGACATTATGGCCCAATTATTACTCTTGGAAGAAATTGTCTACTTCCTCTTTTGCTCATATATAATGCATAGAGAAATCTTGTTCTAATCTATTATTTTAGAGGCATATTATTAATACATATAATTTCCATTATGCCAACTGTCTCATGAGTGAAATAAGTGATAGGGTTTATCTTAACTGAAAACAATTTTTGTGATATTGCAATGCTCTCAGTTACCAACAAAATATATAATAATAAAAGCATAATATGCTAATTAGACTGGACATCCTTCTGGATGACCTTCTCATAAAGCCAGGGCTGCAAGGGAAGCCTGGGTCTCAGGTGCCGGCTGGAGGCCAGAGGGAAGCCCCGGTCCTGAGTGCCAGAAGGAATCCAGTGCCGGCAGCCAGGGGAAGGAAGGCCTACTCTTGCATGAATTTCATGTATTGGGCCTCTAGTAAATATATATGATGCCAGAATTGTTGACCAGTTTCTATTCTGCAAGCACTACCCTCCAAAATTGGTTCTCTGGGTAGTAAAATATAGGGGAAGGTGGCCAGAGAATTCTGATTACATTGCAGGTCAGAAGAACTGGTACTTAATGAGATAATTAAAAATACAGTCATCATTTGGGTAGAGAATGTACAGGTTCAAAGGACCATGAAAGCAATATAAGAAACTGAAATTACATGACATGACATTTTAAAAATGTTTTTAAAATGATTTATTTTGTATGTTTTTATCCAATATAAACACCTAATTCTAAGACTTTAAACCAATATTGATTGTCTGCTTTAGATTAGGCACTTTTGTAACTGGGGATGGGCAGGTAGAAGCAGTAAAAAAAAAAAAAAAATACCTTCATGAGCTTTCACTATAGCTGAGGGAAACAGACATATACTCTGTCAGATGGTATTAAGTGCTATTAAGAAAAAGAAAACATTTACCAGGCATAGATCATGCCAAGGTCAAGTGGAGACCTGTAGGGAATGAGAGAACAAGCCGTAAGATTAAAAGTTGAAACAAAATCTCATCATCACTGAGGTGAGCTGATGCTTGAGAGGCAGTGAAGAAGCTGATGTGTGTGGTAGAGAGAGAGAGGGAAGGATGCTCAGAAACCAGCCAGAGTGGTCATCCATCAGGCCATGTAGGCAAAGAAGGGACATTGCCTTAATGATGAGTTTTGACAGCCCTTTATATGAAACGAAAATATAAATAAAAGTACAGAATATGGTTAACCTGTAGATAATCTTAAAGGAATGACAAAGGCTTAGGCATAAAATTTTGCATAATATAATAGTTTACATTATGTTCATTTTATGTAGAATGAACAGTTCTTTGAAGTAGAATATTATCATTGTCATCTCCTAGCTGAAAGAATTACAAAAGTTAACTGGTAGCATGATTCACCAAAGTAATAATCACCAAAGTAATAGCCACTGTGGTTCTTTCCTAATACCACCTTCATCAACTGACCCCTAAAGATTGCCAAGGCAGGTAGAACAAAATTAAGGCACCAATACACTTTCCTTTTAAGCTTATAATTCTAGGTCTGAGTATACTAGTAAACCAGAAAAGTTTGGACAAACGCATTCTTTCTTTTTTTTTAACATTCCATAGGCTGAAGTGGATAATGAGGAAAAGTGTGAGACCATAACAGGGAGAGAGTCAAGTCTAGGCTGAGCAATGAATACCTGCCACCAGAGCCAGGAGTCATGGTAAGTACCAAGTAAGTACCTGGAAACACCTAGACAGAATTCAAATGAGAACTGAGCCATCTACTATATGCCCATCCTTGTAATTATTTATAATCTGGGGTGGACCATTAATAACAACCAGCATATTATCCAATCATTATCCTGCAGAATAAGGATTCTACTGAACTTCACCACAAGGCTTTATGCAACCTTTACCTGAGGCTCATAGGGCGAACAGTTTCCTCTCACATCCTGGGCAAGGGAGGGTCCACAGAACAGACTGGTACCCTGCATACCTGGAGGCTTATTGGTAGAGAGAAAGGGGATTTGCCTGCATAGTTAAGATAAAACAAAATGAAACCAGCTCAAAGTTCAAACTTTCTCCCAGATCTCACTTACTGCCATAAAAGTGGTGGACTTGAGACTTGTCCAAGGCTTCTGATCTTTCCATTATGCCAACTGACTACAATATGAATTAATCATTAAAAAGTTATGATAGCCCAGTCAGTGTGGTTCTGTGGTTGAGGGTCGACCCATAAACCAGCAGGTCTTGGTTTGATTCCTGGTCAGGGCACCATCAGGGGGCATGCAGTAGGTAGCCAATCAATGATTCTCTCTCGTCATTGATGTTTCTATCCCTCTTTCCCTCTCCCTTCCTCCCTGAATTAAAAAAAAACACAAAAAAAACATTTTTTTTAAAAAGTAATAATAAAGTTAAAGAATATTTTCTCCACAGAAATTATACTTGTCTTTTAATATCTTATCCTCATACTTTCTAACACACCTAATGATATATCTATATCTATATCTATATCTATCTATATCTATATCCATATCTATCTATATCTATCTATATATATAAAAGCCTAAGCCACTGGCCAACCGGCTGATGGCTATGAGATGCACTGACCACCAGGGGGCAGACGCTCAATGCAGGAGTGCTGAGCAACAGCAATGTTATAGAGTGCCCTCTCACACTCTGGAACCCCTTGGGGGATGTTGGGCTGCCAGTTTCAGCCTGATCCCCACTGGGCAGGCCGGGGGACCCCACTGGTGCACGAATCCGTGCACCAGGCCTCTAGTATATTTATAAAAGCCTAAGCCACCATTACAACTGAAAAACCGGAACAACCGGTCAACCAGTGATTATGATGCACACTGACCACCAGGAGGCAGACACTCAATGCAGGAGCTGCCCCTTGGTGGCTAGTGTGCTCCCATGGCAGGAGCGCCACTCAGCCAGAAGCTGGGCTCACGGCTGATGAGTGCAGCTGTGGCAGCTGGAGACACTCCCGCCACCACAGCAGCACTACCAGTGGCAGCAGCAGCGGCAACACCAGGCTTCTCTACATCCCTCGGTGGGATGTCAGACTGCCGGTTTCAGCCAAAAACCAGCAGTCCAGCATCCCCCGAGGGGTCCCGGATTGCAAGAGGGCACAGGCCAGGCTGAGGGACCCCACTCGTGCACAAATCCAGGCACCAGGCCTCTAATAGTCAAATAAGAACAATAATAACCAGAATTTATTCAGCGTTTGATATAGGTTAGGCACTTTAAAAAATTACATGAATTTCTCACTTAGTCAAGTATTAAATCATTTACTCTAATCATGTTTAATTCCCCTTTTAATCATATATCATACATCTCTTCACTCTCTATGCCTATGTTACTTTATGCTGCTGTAGGTTCTTAGAAAGTTCCAAGCTCGTTTCTGCTTCAGGGACTTTGCACTTTCTAGTTTCTCCTTGAAACAATACCTCTTCTGAGTTCTTTGCAAGAATTCCTTTCTTCAATTTTACTTAAGTTACTTAACCCAATGTCACCTATTCAGGAAACACCTTTCTATGCACTTTCTAGATATTTTTTAAAATATATTTTTATTGATTTTAGAGAGGAAGGGAGATGGAGATAAAGATAGAAACATCAATGATGAAAAAGAGTCATTGATCAGCTGCCTCCTGCATGGCCCACACTGGGGATCAAGCCCTCTACCTGGGCAAGTGCCCTGACCAGGATCGAACGGTGACCTGCTGGTTCATAGGTTGACACTCAACCACTGAGCCATGCTGGCTAGGCTCTAGGTATTTTTAATATTTAAAAATAGTCTCTTTCATTTGGTTATTATATATAAGATTAACCTATTTCATAAGTTATTTTACTATCCCTCTGATTGTTTAAGATTATGTTTTATTTATTACCTATCAGTCCATATTATTTAACTCACTAGAATATATGTATCTAGAGCATATTAACAGGCCTATTTTGTAGATAACAGTGAAATGTAATTAAAAAACAAAATAAGATACCACATCACAGGCATTAAGTTGGCTAGAATGAAAACACACACACACACACCCACATACACACACACAAAAAAAACAAAAACAGGCAATACCACCTAAAGTTCAGGAAATAAACAAATATATCTCTCCCACTCTGCTTATGGGAAAGTAAAATGGCATAGCTGTTGTGGAATGCAGTCTGATAGTTCCTCAAAAGCTGTAAGTATAGAACAACCCCATGATTAAGAAATATTACTCATAGGTTTATACCCAAGAGAATGAAAACCTATATCCATGCAAAAATGTGGACATGATGCTGATAACAGCATTAGTCCCATAAGTAAAAAAGTAGAAATAAGCCAAATGCTCATCACTGATGACTGCATAAATTACTGTGGTATACCTACATAATGGTGCATTATTTGGCAATTTAAGGAAAGTACTGATACACACTACACCCTGACTAGACCTTGAAAAAATTAGTGAAAGAAATCAGTCACACAAAAAGTCACATATAGTGTCATCTTATTTATTGAAATGTCCAGAATAAGCAAGTCCATAAAGACAGGAAGCAGATTAGTAGTTGCCTAGGACTGGAGTAAAAGTGGACAGTGCAATTGGAGAGTGATACTAATGAGAATGGGAGCTCTTTTGGGGGTGATGAAAATGTTCTAAAATTGATGGTTGCTTAACACTGTAAATAAAAACCTTTGAATTGTGCACAAATGGGTAAATTATATGGTTTGTAAATTTCTTTTCAATGAAGACATAATAAAAGGGGACTCTGTAGGTAAGTGGACTTTATTCTTTATTCCTTTGCCCAAAGATACAAGAGTTTTCCCTTTATCTTTTATGTTTTAAACTTCTCCAGGAGAGGTATCCTGTACAGCGATCTGAAATGTAGTTAGTGGGAAGAATCCCGTTAAAGCCTAATTAACTACTCTCTAACAATTTCAAAATGGTGATTTAAAAATGGCCTTTTTTATAGCAAATGATACATTTTTTTGCAACATATCAATTCATTTTTTGTGAAAGCTTTACATGATCATTGATCTGATTTCATCGAGGCATGCAAAAATCTCTAAAATTCCATCCTATCAGCACAAATCCTCCTTGTCCTGCAACAACATACAACCTGAATGGTGTGTCCTATCCGTAGGTTGGGTTCACTCAACATCTTGAACTGCTTTCAAACACTTGAAGTCAAAGCTTCGAATGCACCTTTTGGAATGCCTTTGCCCTTGGTTTTTACAACCTTGTGTGTTTTAATAGAAATTTAATCCATATGGTTTTGATTCATTGATGCTTAAATCATCAACGCATCAGTCTTTCAGGGTGATCTGATATCCATGAAGACTATTGAGACTTTTTAAATAATCCTTTAGAGTATTCTAAAAAAAAAGACACCAGGAACTTTTGCTTTTCCCAAGTAAATGAAAAAGCTGGGGAGTTCACTTTTGACATGTTCTAAACTTGTCTAAACACGCTCTCTCAGCTGCCATAGGCAGAGGGACAGCAAGGTGCTGGTGACATGCTCCTTTTAAGTAAAGTGCTGAAACATTTGATGAGACACAGAGAATGTGTAATTCAGAGCACATTTTACAGCACTCGTGGGCTTTTAGACCTTTTCATCGTAATAAAAAGTTCTAAAAGTATTAATTTGCATGACTGTGGATGCTGTTACTTATCTAGTTTTATATTTCCACATTTGAATGCATTACGCCTTACTCAATATTATTAAGCATTTTATTGCACTTTATTTGAAAAGTGCCCAGTAATCATTTTACATATACTTTTCACATAGGGTGTAAATTTATTTTTTACATGAGGTGTAAAGAAAAACTACCATGCATTTTATATATCACTGGCTGGTTACAAAAGCTTTTTCCACTGGGTAATATTTATAGTAGGTAAAAATAGTGCTACTATTATGAAACAAAAATAATTTAGTTTTAAAATGCAACATTTTAAAAGCTAGTATTTTCTTTCTCTATTTTCTCACAGCTAAATAAGTTTTGCTCTTGATTAAATATATATGAAAGATGCATTAAGCTACACTTCATCATCTCAAATTGTCTTCCTTTCCTCATTTTTCTAAAATGAAATATGCAATCTTGTACTTACTTTCTCTGGTCCATATGGATTGGTTACTACCATCTCATCCCGAGTGTCCATTTGAAGATCAATTTCCCTTTTTAAGAAGGTTACTTGATCTGACACGTAATAGCTTGGTTTTATACAATTATATATTTTTTTCCATATAAACAATATATGGAGAGTTCCATGAGATGTAAAAATATTTTCTGAAGTGTCTTCTCATGTCTTTTCCCATTAAACAGCATCCAGAATTTATACAGATTCTGAATGTATGTTTATTTTTACATAATTTAAATTTCATTTGCAAATAGATTTTTTTTTTTTTTTTTGCTTTAGGTAGTTGAAGTCTTCATTGCATGTTCAAATGCATTAGTCACTCTTAAATAGAAAATGTTTGAAAATAGGAAACAATTTATGTAGATAATTGAAATCTATCTAATTTTTATGTAGTGTTTTCTTTGAAGTGCTGTTAAAGATTCACTCTCTATTAGAAAATACTTTTTCTACTAAAAAAATATCAATAAGCTCAACATGCACAGCAGTTAACCTTTGCCCTTAATCTGTGGATGGCTAGAAAACATCACAATTGTTTTTCAAAAATACATGGAAACCTTATATTGTAAATAGCAATCAATGTTCTATGATGTTCTAAAATGATTACTTCAATAGTAAAGTGTTAGGTCCTTTAAATATTTTAATATTGTTAATATGGTAAAACCTATGATCATAGAAGTGCATGGGATGTCAAAGCTGGTATTAGTTTTAGTTATTTTAATTCACCAAATACCTTTCCTACATATTAGAAGGAAGAAGCAAATCTATTGTCATTAAACTAAGTCCCTGAGATATATAAATTAGTAGGGCTTTATAGAAGCAACCATTTTCAATTATTTAATTGCTCAAGTGTAGTTTTTATTCATCACCCTATAGTGTATTGATGCAATATATATTTATTTCCATTCATTGATTTTCTGATTTGTTTCTGTAGGATGAAGAGCATGAAATTTCTGTCATAATAATGGAGTTAGTTGAAATTGACCATCTAGATTATTTTGGTCATTTTCTCCGTAAGTAGGGTTTACAATGAGTCTTAAACTTAATTGCTTAGGTTCAAAAAACATGTTGATAAGGCATATGGCCTGTGGAATAGAGCTTTCAATGTGCTACTTATTTAAGTTTAATGGCCAATGATGTTTCTGGATTTTTTCCTATCAAAGTAAAGCACTCAAAGCTGTTTTGTGTTCACTGGAATGAGAAATTTTTCATAAGCTCTTCACCATATTCTATCTTTGGTAAAAGATATATGTATAGCATATGTGTAAAATTTAACAATTTTACATGGATATTAGTTGGTAGAAATTTTATATTAAAAGGAGGAATTCATTTTTAAGGTAAATAAATATTTCTTTCAGCATAAAGAGTAATATTTAACAACTGCTGAGAATGCACACAAAAGCAAAACAATAATCTAAAATTAATTTAGCTTCAATAATTTTTCAACATACATTATGTCTAATCAATTATGATTGAAAATCAATCTCTCTCTCTCTCTTTCTCTCTCTTTAGTGGTCATATGCATACTTGATTGTATTGTGAGTGATGAAGTCCACACTTATTTTTAAAGCCACTTAACAGTTATTTAGGAAACCTTAATTTTAAACCTGCCATTCCATTAATTTATTTAAATGTCCAACGTGTATAATGAATAAATGATGTTTACCTGTTTTAACTAAATCAATATAATGGAAAAATGCACATTTTGTTTTATTTCAAGTGTTATCTCACTTAGAAATACTTGAAAAATGTTACTGAAATATTAATTACTTGAACAGTGTGCTACTAAATATGTTAAAATAATAAGAATCATACCTTATTTTACCACAACCTTAATAACCATATTTCAGAGCCTATCTAATAATGAATTCTTAAACTGCTTTATAGAAATAAGCTTTTCTATTCTGATAATTTTGCCTCTTGCAGCCCTGCTTGCATAAATGTATCCATATTTTCTGCAAGCTATTTGCAAATGTGCAAGCCATCTGTAGCTAAATGATTAGTGGAGTGCAGGAATATGTGTCCTGCATTTGGTCCCCACTGGCCATTTATATTGTTTTATTATTTTTATTATAAGACTAATCTTCAATGTGACTATTATGTGGCATTTGTATGCTAAAAATTAGCCTCAAATATTCATGTTATTTTAAATTGCTCTATAATTTTGAGATTTATTAACTGGGATTAATTTTGAGTATCCATATTGTTGCCTTGGGTTTGTGCTGCTTAGTGGTATTGGAAATGGAAGTTACATTTCAATGTTAACTGACTGTTACATGACAAGTAAACAAGTTTAATTGTGTTATTCAACTCATTGACTTTAATGAGTCAATAATAGATGTAATAGTCACCTCAGGACCAGATGGCATAGGCTAAAAAGTTCCCATGAATGCCATTTTTTCATCTCAAGTATCTGATAAATATGCTAACTTCCTGCGTTAAGGCAATTGTTGAAATTTCTTAGCAGCTGGTCAGTTACCCCACACTGCAGGGACCACCGGGTACTGGTTATAGCTTAAGTATCTGCTCTATATTCTTAGAGAAAGTAAGAGTGAAAAATCCCTCTTTCTAAACTATAATGCTACATCATAATTGAATAATTGTATAAAAGTATTTTATTCAATTAAACAAAAGTTTTGAAAATCTCTCTGAAAGGGATCAATCATATATTATCTATCTGAAAGTTAACGAAGAGCCTTCCTACCTGTCAGAATGTCAGTTTCACAGGTCTATTATTTGTTTGACCTTTTTAAATTTTCTTTCACATGTCCTTTGTTATTTTATTTAACACAAACATATAAAGTATAACAGGAAGTTCATTGGCAAAGTGACACTTGCATATATTGTGGAAGGAACCATCTTTAACTGTAGCAGTGGATTCATTGCTAGTCTCATGTCTGCATTTGGATTTTTGAACAGGGTGTATGGTTGTTCTTCTCTTCATACGCTAATCAGATTCTTTTTAAATAAGGAAATTCCAATGTTTTCCTGATGTATAATAGCTAAAAGCTCATTCTCAGGTGAATGTTGAACTTCTATCTTGGCAACCAAGAAAATATTTTCAAGAGTGTCATGTTATTATGTTCTTGGAAAAGGCAAATGAATATTCACCTTGTCCATTTAATATTGCATCAAAAAGGATTTCCCACTTCTGATATAACTTTAGGACCTAGAAATGGCACAAACCCATAGTCAAGAATTTATAGCACGTTGAACATTATTGATTTAAAATGAGAGCAACCTACTAAGCTCTCTTTAGCTTACCTGCAGCACTGAAGTTTAGGCCATTCTCCCATGTATTCAATACTTAAAGTTTTAGTTGCAGCTTAGCACTTCACACTTGTGCTGGATTTGACAGCATATTAACATAACAGCCACTGCAGTGTCCACTTAAGAAAGGGCATCTTTCAGGATTTTGTGTGTGCAAAGATGCCTTCATAATAATTGCTATTCTCTTTGTTGGTAATTGGTGTTTTTAGTCTCTTGGCTATGGTAGATTGAGGCTGTTTTTCCTACTAGGTAGAAATATACTATTCTTCATAATTTACAATTTTACATTTGGTCCAAGAGAAAAAAAGTCTATCTATTGGAAATGGCAGAAAAAAATTATTGGGAAAAGTTCTACTGAGAAAAATGAGAAGCATTGGATAATCTTTTTTAATCTGAAGGCGTATTTTAAGACGCTTACAAGATCCAACCTAACTAAATTCTCCAGGAGAATCTAGTGATCCTGGAGGATAATATAAAGACTTTAAGAAGACAAGTAGAGATATACAAGTCATGTGGCATTATGAGAGAAAATATATAAGGTCAGCGTGCACCAAAAATTGAGACAATCTGACAAACCAACCTAAATTTAGTTTAGGATCCAAAAAAAGCTCTACTGTAAAAGTAAGTGGAAGAAGATACAGAACAGCCTAGTGATGATTGAGACCTGCTCTTGCTTAAAATAAGGTAACACTGAATTGACATTATCCCTAGGATCCCAACAGAGGGAGAAAAATATTTTGAAGGAAAAGAAAGCATCTTATTTTATTTCAAACTATGTTGTGTTTTTTTGTTGTTGTTTTTTTTTTTATTAGCCATGTACTTTATCAGGCAAACAAAAGCAAAGTTTTAAGGAGAAGAGAAGAATAAATAAAGATTCATACGTTTTAAAATAACATTGTTTAATAACAAATAAAGTTAAGAATTTACAAAAAAAAAACTAGAAACTATCTAAAAAGGAACCAATAACTGAATTAGAAAAACACAAACTAACAAGCAGAACAGAAACAGACTTCTAGATACAGAGAACATTTTGACTGTTGCCAGAAGGGAGGAAAATTGAAGGATGTGTGAAAAGGTTAAGGGATTAAGAAGTACAAATTGATTGTTACAGAATAATCATGGGGATGTAAAGTACAGCATAAGAAATACAGTCAATAATCATAATAATAAAAGGCTAATATGCAAATGGCCATCACACCATAACAACTAATCAGCAGGGACCTGAGGCTGCATGGTGCCTGGCAGGGGCGGGGGACCTCAGGCCACGCCCCAGCCCAGCGGGGCTTGACAGGGTACCTCAGGCCACACACCCCCAACCCAGCACCTGGCCGGTGGACCTGAGGCTGCACCAGGGGACCTGAGGCTGCACCCTTAGCCCGGTGGGGCTTGATGGGGGTGGGGCCAGCCGGGTCAGGGTCTCACCCAGTGGGGGTGGGGCAGGTGGGTTTGGTTCTCAAGTAATTTCAAGGTGCACATGGGTGGGCAGGGACTTGACTCTGGGTCCCACAGCATGCCCCAGACTCTAACAGGAGGGAGATTTTCATATACATTTTACTAATTTTCTTTTATCTCTGACACTTTTATTATAGAGAAAGGGCAAATAGCAATATTAAAATATTTCCTCTAATTAATTCCCTTTTAATGTGCACAAATTTTGTGCACTGGGCCATTAGTATTCTAATAACTATGTATGGTGTCAGAGGGGTATGAGATTTATTGGGATGATAACTTATGTAAGTTGTATAAAGTCTAATCACTCTGTTGTACATCTGAAACTAATATTGTGTGTCAACTTTAGTAGTAATTGAAAAAATGATTTCAAAAAAGAACCACATGAAAAATATATAGCTGAATAATAAAATATGTGCAATTAATAATAAAATAAGTACATTTAGCAGTGGGATAGACACAACTAGAGAAAGAATGAGTAAACTGGAACATCTGATGAATATATCTCCCCAACAATGAACAGGTAGATTAAAACACTGAAATTATGAAAAGATTTTAGAGACATAGGAGTACAGTAAAAAATTGTAATTGTACATATAATTGGAACTCCTGATGCCATTGTAATTAGCTGGTTATTAATAGTAGAAAAGGAGAAAAGGGAAGATCAGACATTATAGGCATGTGTCCTGCAAAACACAGAGGAAAGGGGGCTGGACAAAGGGAAGATATATGCATGTACATTGAAGTTGGGGTGACATAGGGAAGATTCTTGTCAGTCACACCTGTTTTAGAAAAGCATACTAAAATATTTAGTAATAAAGAGGTTTCAGGTCTCCTACTCTGAAGCAGACTGGAAAAAAAATAATGTGAGTATGTATATACGTTTATATCCAAAGTATATAGTAATATAAAATAAAAGATTGACAATATCAAATATGCTGCAAATAGAAAACTTAATGGGAGTGTAAATGGATATAACAATTCAGAACAATATGGGTAAACATCTACTTATACTGAGAATATGCATAACAAGATCAAGTTATTTCAAAAAATATCCAATGTACATGCATATGCAAGTAAGCCAAAAGACTCATCTGTTCCTAGTAACAGTAAATGTAGCAGTCAAACACTAACTTGAAACAACTCAAAAGTCTATCAAGAGCAGAATAAATAAATCATCATTGGTACATTCATAAAATGAGATTATATCTAGCAATGAAAGAAAAGAAACTCCTATTACATAAAATGACATGCATGAAAAGATGCAAAGACTAATTATTTCCTACTTTATTATCTTCTTTATATGAACTTGAGAAACAGACAAATCCAATCTATGTTGATAGAAGCCTGCAGAGTGGAGACTTCAATGGGTAGGGATCAGTGTTATCTGGTGTCAGAATGGGTTTTCTAGGCATCAGTGATGACCCGTTACTTGACCTGAGATAGTACTTCTGCAATTGTAGTCACTTTAAAATAGTTGAGTTTACAATCCTGTGCACTTTTCTGTTGTATCATTCATAAGTAGAAAATGTTTGAAAATAGGAAAAAATTTACATAGATAATTGGAATTGGACTTCAGTGCTATCTAATTGTAATTGACCCTGTTGCTCTACCCTTTACTGAAAACTAATTGCGTCTCTAAAAATTTAATCACGGTGCTTGTTTGCCTGTAGGAGAAAGTCAAGGCTCCTTTATTATGATCCTGTCTCTTGACTCTTAATGATTTGTATTCAAAATCAAGAACCTCAAGGGGTCTGATTAGGCATGATGTATAGGCCTGGATTATCAAAGGTAGTAGTATGTTCTCTATGTCTTTGGGTTTCTCTTCCTGAAAAGAGCCTTGGTGTATAATGTTCTAATTATTCCAGAATGTGACTGAACAAAATTAATCTATTTCTCTTTGGACATTATTTTCTTCCTTCTTGCTTATAGGCTGTGACACACTAAGACAAACTAGATCACTTATTTTTTTCTCTAGGCTCCAATGGCTCCCCGTCCCCTATGACTTCTTAAATTAGTCTACAGTTTGCATATGATCTTAGAGATATTTTAACTACTTTGGCTCAAATCAATGTACTCTTAATTATCTCAGTAAAATGCATTCCAGGTATATTTGCAATTTGAGACAGAAGATTTAAACTATTACTTTGCATCTTGGATATCCAATGTATGAGGGACTTTTGGGGAAGAAAATGTCATGGCAAAGAGCAGAATATAGGTAGCCTGTCATGGGAACCCTAATCAGTGTATGATGAATGGTCAAGGCCAATTGGAATGTGGGGGCCCTGTCCAGAGTACGCCGGATGTTCAAGGCCAATATGAATAAGGACACAGCGATTGTACTGCACACACTGTGTTCTCCTATAACCCAAAGATTGAGATCATTTTTTGTCAAGAAGATTCTTTTGTCTTAGTTGGTATAAAAATGTGTTACTGACCAGCCAGTCAGAGACTGCCTGGTCGGGCTACTTTGTGTAATAGCTCCTACGTTTACTGAGGTTGCTTTTATGTAGGGGTGGCTGCTTGGTATGGCTGCTGTGTTTGTACTGTGTTTTCAGTGGCTGCTATGTTAGTAGCAGCTACTCAGTAAGGCTATTTTAAAGAACTGTTTTGTCTAATGGCTCCTTAGTAGCAATGGCTACGTGGGCTACAGTAAAGACTCTATTATATAACCACGACATCTCACGTCTTCTCCATCTTCTAATACCCAGCATCCATGGGGACACAATTCCTAGCAGATAAGGATCTGTGCACCCAACATTTGGTGTAGTTGAGCAGGATGAAGGAGTGAGTACTCCCACAATTGTCGAAGCAAGCAGGGTCAAGGAGAAACTTAATCCAACACCTGTATAGCACTCTAGTGTTATAGTAAGACAGACCTGCAGTGATTTTCCCTTATTTAGGCAGACTAAAATAGGCTACGGCAGTTGGAAGAGCAATCTCCTGCCACAGAAAATCAAATCATAGGTTTTCCTAATACTATGTGCTAATAAAATCTCTTTTATAACTTTGGAGATCATTTCTTCCCTATACATCTGTTGACCAATTTGAAAACACTCTTCCCTAAAAGTAGTTATGCTATCCAAAACCTAAGCACTTAAATGTATCAATGAGTGCTAAAATATAACATTTAAGTTCTAATAGTCGGTAAAAACAGCAGCCCCTTCATTCATTAATTTATTTTTATTATTTTTTCATTAATTCATTTTTAATGTGCAACCATATTTTCTCTATCCTGAAATAAGCACTTTTCAGATGACCTTCAGTTGACCTTCCAAGATCCCTAAACATTTTCTTTTTTAATGTTCTCCTTTCAGTTAACATCTCTGGCATAAGAATCTATAAACTTTATAGACTAGTCAATATGACAGAATGTGTTGTGTGTGTGTTTTTTTAGAAGTGATACTTATTCATGCATTTTGAATTACACCTAAAATTATTCTATTCTGTACATATGACAATCCAGACAGATGTTCAAGTGAAATACAGTGTTCTGTAGCCCTAAACACTTCACTATTTTGGCTGCCTTTAAAATATAATATGTGAGTGTTCTTAAAATAGTTTGAAAATGTTCGTCAACATTTATAGAAAATAGAAATAAAGTAGAATAAAAAGATACATTAAAATAATGGAAAACTGTTTTTAACACAAAAACGATTTGGTGATCTATCAGGGCAATATCACAGACTCCAGTAAACATAAATATCATTTCAGAATGATAGTAATTTCTGAAGGAATAAAAGTAGAAAATGAAACAAAACAAAAATTATAACATGACGCTTTATATGGTAATATACACTTCATAGAAAATGCTTTTTTCTATGAAGTTATTACCCCAGACTTGGTTATGAGAATAAATGGGAAGAAAACAGATGAAAATAAAATTGTGATGTTTGCCTTTTCCTTATGAGAGTTTTAAATGCCATTCAAGAAAAAGAAATAAATAGCAGTCTGGATGAACTTGTGTTAGAAGCTCCTATCTACAAATAAATAATAAGATAAAAATTCTAGACAAGCCTCTAGAAGTGTCACTTTTACTAAAGTACTTGCCATTTCTCATGTCTGCATACATCATAAGGAGACACTCATCAACCCTTCTGTCATTTGTTTAATTAAGGATGAATTCTAGCATATAGGCCGAGGGTCTGAGAATCAAAACCATCCTACCTAAACAGAGTGAAGACACAGTTCTAAAACACTGCAGTTTCCACATAACTTAACCTATGATATTAGCATGACTTTACTATTCCTGCAAATTCTCTCCCAGGCTATTCGCTTGATTGTTCACTAGAGGGATTACCAGCAACTCTTCAGTGGAAAGTACTGACATTCTGTGTCCTAAGATTCTTTGAACCTCATTCTGCAAAATCCTCACCTCTGTTCTTATCCAACCTTTCCCCACTGTCCCACCGAAAGAACTGCACTCAGCAGGCGCAAGCGATGTAACGGGGGGAGGCAGCATATGAAATGTTCAAGATTGTGAGCTCTATGCTTGAGAGGTAGTCATGTAGTCTCATGATAGCACAGGATAATTTTCCAGGTTTAACATATTTCGAATACAATAGTATTGATTTAGTGCTTTGTAAGAGTTCTCCTGAAATCGATTCTTTTTAGGATGAGGGATCATTTTATATAAAATAATTTACTAGACTTAAAAAAATATTAGTTTGTGGTATTGGCCAAAGACATAAAATAAATATGTATGACTTGGGGCATTCGGGTGGCTTTAGAACTTTGCAGGAAGACCATGCTTTTACAACCATACATAAAAATTCATGAATATGGTAATGGCCCATGAGATCTGCCATAGGTCCCACTCCCCTGCCCTGGATTTCAGGAGTGTGTAGGATGCTGACACCAGCAAAACTTCAAAGCTGCCTAGAGGGCAATTTTGGTTGGGAATCATTCTCTTCTCCCCACATGAATCTCCACTTTAAAACCAAAATTTTCGCACAGGAAACCAAACATTTATATTCTACATTTTTGTTCCTTTTATTGGATTTTGAGGCAGCATTACCTCAGTTTCTGTCGAGTTATATAGTACATTAAAAGCTGTAAATTACCATAAAGTGAAACAACACATCACAGGGTGATGTCGGAACCATAAATCATGACTATTTCCTGCTGCAAACAGATGTTCTTATTTTTAGACCCATGTCAAGATTCATTTTGTTCTTCCAGATTGTTGAGCCAAACTTTAAATTTTCTTGTTATCAAAATGAACTATTATATTCATGCTGTCATTTATAAGCCGAGCAAAATGAGTTGCTCAGGCATTCAAGGTAAATCAAATTGCATACATCACTCTTCCACAATTCACTTCAAATACATCAGAATTTAAACCAGCAAAGACGAAACTGTGATAGATTTTAAATAATAATCGTATTCGACATCATTAAGTAAAGATGACATTTTAACATCTGTTGAAAGATCATTATAGATGATTTAAGCAGTGATGGTTTTGCCAGAGGTATCACAGTTTGCATCCGCTTGGTGTCTCTTTGCCTTTGGGAATGGTATGTCATTCATCAGAAGAGGAGGCTGTAGAGAATCAGAGGTGTATGTTAATGTTTGCTATTTGCTCCTGAAATTTGTCACCCGCTTTTTATCTCCACTCCTTCCTTGGACTATCATAAAACTGGAGCTTCATTTATGTCACTCATAAGGGAGGGTAGCAGTTAGCATACCTACAAATAGAAATTTTATGCCTCCAGACAAGGGCTGGGTAGGTGAAGAAGACGTATTTTCAAAATGTCACAGGAACTTTTTAGTGATCCATCTGAGGAAGAGCAGAAATCCTGTGAGAGAAAATCAAAGAAACAATTAAAGCAGGAAAACGTGGTCGAAGCTTGTAACACCATATAAAGAAGTGGATTTCATTTATAAGAAGCCAAACATCTGCTGCGAAATAATCTATGTGTAGATAGCAGAATTTAATTGATATATTTTCAGGTTTTCTTTTTGGTGGTTTTCATGTTGGTGAGTATGAGATTAAGTGGAGTATATTTGAAAGTAGTTAATATATAATCTACTCTAAGCAGAAAAATTATGTTTAAAGTATTATTCAGGAATCCACCAATAATGCAGCGTTTTATGTGTTCAGTGTAATAACTACTCCAAAATAATTTATATTGAAGTTTAAGAAATAAAACTATAAAAAGATACATCTTTCCACTTTCCAATCTATTTCAGAAAATTAAGATTTAGTTGCAAACCAAGTTACAATATCTTATAAAACATTTTGTGAAAATCTTTCCATTTTCCCTTCCTTTCAGTTTTATAAAATATGTTTTTATTGGTTTTAGAGAGAGATAGAAACATTGATGAGAAAGAAACATTGACTGGCTGCCTCCTATATGCCCCCTACTAGGAATGTGCCCTGGCCACGAATCAAATTGTGACCTTCTGGTTCATGGGTCGAGGCACAACCACTGAGCCATGTGCTCCCACCAGGAATCAAACTGGGGACCTCTTGGCTCATGGGTTGATGCTCAATCAGTGAGTGACAAAGGCCTGGTCTGATCCTTTCATTTTTAACACTAGTTCTCTCTTTTCTGTCTTTATACCCTTCTACTTCCCTGCATTATTTATCCCTTAAGCTTTATTTTCTCTCTCTTTTTAATTCCATAAATTATCTTTCTCTATTTTCCTTTATGCAAGATAATCTTTTAACATACTCTCCGGATATCAGAAGTAAAGTCTAAAGTAACTTTCTTCACTTGGAAAACCTAAATAAGGAACAAAACATTTCCAGGATAATTGTTGAAATTTATAAACTGAGTAACCAAAGCCAAATACTTACAGGAGGGCTCAGGATAATGAATGATTCAGATGTGCATCCAATGTTTGTGAGCAGAGAACTGTACTGTAATCTTTAAGAATTCAACAAAGAAAAATCTTTTTTTTTTTTAAATATATTTTTATTGATTTTTTACAGAGAAGAAGGGAGAGGGATAGAAAGTCAGAAACATCGATGAGAGAGATCGATCAGCTGCCTCCTGCACACCCCCCACTGAGGATGTGCCCGCAACCAAGGTACATGCCCTTGACCGGAATCGAACCCGGGACCCTTGAGTCCGCAGGCCGACGCTCTATCCACTGAGCCAAACCGGTTCGGCGAAAAATCTTTTTTTTAATTTCAGAAGTATTAATCATTATGATGATGATTGTTAGGAATAGTTGCTCAGATAAATTATTTTTCAAGGAATAATTCCTGAAGGTAATATATGCATCGTAGAAAAATATAATGACATCTTAACAATAGTGAAATAACATGATTCAATTTCACTTGCATACTGTATGAAAATCTACTATCTTGAGATATATATATGTATTAATAGAAATTTAACAGAAGATTTCATCAAGGAGAATGCCAAAAAATATGTTGGCATCTTCTTGAAATAAAACATGTTTTCAAATTAAATACTTCTAATATTATTAATTTTTTTTTCAATTTACCAGATGTCCTAAAATGCCTGGGAACAGCTCATCACATCAATCACTGAATGTAACTAAATTTCAACCAGGAAGCACTTATAATCTTGTGATTCTATATTGTGTTTTGTATAAAGGGTAAAATTAAAAACAAAACAAAAAAAACAAGTTGTTAACCTTGTAGAAATAATCAAGACCTGTTATTTTACATGGAGATTTCAAGGGTAAATGTGTTAATTGGACAACAAAAAATTCAGAAATTAATCAAAGTAAGGGTAATTAAAATAATGACAAGTGTGGTTTTCCCTATCTATAATAAAAATGCTTCTACCAACCAAATGAGTGTTGAATTCTCTATATTGTGCAACTTCCTTTCACTCTTTGTTGTCCTATTTACATGAAACTCACCACCACATCATGAAGCAGGCAAGTCCTAGTCCTCATCTTCACAAAGATAGCATTAAGTATATATTCAGTTTGACTCAGTCAATGATATCCAAGAAGTGTACCAAAAATATCTTTGTGTTATATGAATATTAACAAGAATAAAACATTCTTGACAATTGTAAACAAAGCACCAGCAATCCGCAATGATCTTTAGTTTTCAGGTAGAGATCCTTATTTTCTAAAAATTGGCATTATTGTCATGAAGTGATTCCTTGTTGCCAAACACATAGTTCATGGAATCTTTAAATAAAAAAATACTTATAGGTATTTAATGATGTGATTTCTGTCCTCAACGAACACATAATATAGTTGGGATAACAAAACTAACAAAGAAGCACAACACAATAAAAACATATGTGTTATGAAATGCTAGGTGGTGCACCTATCATGATCTTAGCAGCTTCTCCTGGGAGAGGTGAAGAGAGTCAGAGGGCCATGGAAGACGTGAGACTTGGACTGTCTATCAAAAGATAGATAGAATCTGGAAAGGAAGAGAGGAAAGTGAAAAGACAAGGGAGGAGGAAACATAACTGATCATAGTGTCAGAGGATGTTAGGAACTTATGACTTGTTGGTAAGTGAGAAAAGACTAACTCATGGGAACTTAACTATATTTATTTACAAATTTATAGAAAACTTAAAAAAAGTATTATAGAATTAGTGGAGTGTCTTTTACACCCAGTCTAAAAGAGTATTAACTATTTTAGATCTTCAATATAACAGTTGGTGAGAACAACAGTATCATGATCACAGTCAATATGTGAAGAAATGTAAGTTTCCCATAGCTAACCTATAAATGGAGGAGCATATAAGGATTTGTGACCTTGAAACTCCTTAGGTTGCTTGTAGATTGCTAAAATATAAATTATACTTAAGTAACTAATTTCAAATTGTAATTCTCCTCTTAGTTTTCAAGTACCTTGCACTTCTTTCCCAGAGTTGGGTCACCACAAAACCACTCTGAGCATAAATAACAAGTATGAATATTGCTAGAGGCCCGGGGCACGAAATTCTGCACAGGTAGGGTTCCTAGGCCTGGCCGGCAATCAGGGCCAATCTGTGGGGTGACCGGAAGGGCGATCAGGGGCCCTCTGCTGGCACCCACCTTGCCTGGCCTGGGGCCTGAGGGCTGGGGGCAGCTCCTGCATTGCATATCTCCCCCCTGGTGGTCAGTGTATGTCATAGTGACCAGTTGTTCCACTGGTTGTTCCCCTGTTGGATCTATTTGAATATTAGGCTTTTATTACATAGGATTTCTTGAAAAAAATCACTTTTTAAGTGGTATTATTAACAAGTATTGGGAACATTTTTGCTTTAAGGGCTATTTTCTTTTTTAATTTCAATTCTTTATTGTTTAAAGTATTACATAAGTCTCCTTTTTCCCCCTTGACCTCTCCCCAGCCACCCACATGCCCCAGCACGTGACTTCATCCCCCCCATCTGTGTCCATTGGTTTTGCTCATATGCATGCATACAAGTCCTGTGGTTGATCTCTTACCCCCTCACCCCCCCTTCCCTCATAGGTCGGATAGTCAGTTCATAGCTTCTGTGTCTCTGGTTCTATTTTTGTTCATCAGTTTATGTTGTTCATTATATTCCATAAATGAGTGAGATCATGTGATATTTATCTTTCACAGACTATTTGGAATACTATAAGGAGGATAGGTTTTAGTTCTTTGAATGTTTGGCTTATATTATTGTGTTTTCATTGTTATTCTGATTGGCTTATTTCACTTAGCATAATGCTCTCCAGTTCCATCCATGCTGTTGCAAGTGGTAAGAATTTCTTCTTTTTTAAAGCAGTATAGTATTCTATTGTGTAGATGTATCATAAGTGGGTTTGGTGGCAGGTCACATGGTCACGGGTGGCAACTGCTCCTCAGGCAGTCTTGGGCGGCATCTGCTCTCCTCGGGTGGTCACAGGTGGTGACTGCTCCTTGGTCGTTGCAGGTGGCAGCTGCTCCTCAGGTGTTCGCAGTGTAGCCACTCCTCATGCGGTTGCAGAACAGCAGCTGCTCACGGGGCAGCTGCCTCTCACGCAGTCATGGAGCAGCTACTCCTTGAGGGATGCATTGGGTTGCTGGGTGGCTGCTCTTCATGCAGTCCTAGATGACGGCCACTCCTGGTGAGTGGTCGTGGGCGGCTGCTTGCGAGGAGACTGCTCCTCGCTTGGTCGCGGGGCATCTGTTCCTCATGTTGTCACAGGTGCCAGTTGCTCCTGGGGTGTTCACAGGGCAGCTGCTCCTTGTGCGGTTGTGCATGGTGGCTGTTCCTCCAGTGGTTGCAGGCAGTGGCTGCTCATGCAACTGCTAGTGAAATCTTGGAGCCCAGGGTTGCTGAGTAAAGCTCAGCTGTTCACGTGCATGGTCACGGAGAATGGGGCTACTGAGTAAGGCTTGGCTGTTCATGCACACGGTCAGGGAGTCCTGTGCTGATGCATAAGGTTAGGCTATTCACGTGTGCACAGTTGTGGAGCCCTGGGGTCAGGGATAAGTCTTGGCTATTCAGGCATGTAATCTCGGAGCCCTGTGCTGCTGTGTAAGTGTAGACTGTTCTCGTGTGGGGTTACGGTGCCTGGGACTAAATCCTCTGGCTTGGGGGAAGGAAGTGCCCTCCAGGACTCAAGGGAGCCCTCAGCCTGCAGGGCTGAAGTACCAGTGTCCATGGATTCTAATGAAGAAAATGAATTGACCAACAAAATAAGACCCAAGGCATGGAGGCATGGAACAGACTGACATATCTCAGTGTGTGTGTGTGTGGAGGAGGGGCGGGGGTATGGGCATAAGAAGAGATAAACCAAAGAACTTATATACTAATATGCACAGCCCATGGACACAAACAATAGCCTGATGAAGGCATGGTGATGGTAGGGGCTGGGTAAAGGAGGGTATGGGAGGTGGGAATAAGGGACATCAATGATACTGTCAACAATATATATTTAAAAATAAAAATAAAATCAATGATGGTATTTGAACTAAGAATGTAATATTATAATATTTCATTAAGGCAATGTAAATAATATAATTATATAATTTATTATTTTAGATTCCTTTTAATGAATTTCTATTCTTATTCTTTCTGAAACTTTTGGACTGAATGTATACATACAATTATTTCATCAATAACTACAACAGGATAATATTCAATGCTACTTGTTCTTTCCTTTTTGCATGTAGCCTAAATGTTCCCAATTCTCACCAGAGTATATATAAAAGTTTAAATATATTGATGTTAACATATAGTTTTCTTTGCCTCATTAACTCTGTATTCACATATTTGGATTTCTGTTCCTCCCTTAACCACTCCCAATTATGCCTGGGAAACAATAGGTGTTTTGTGACCAATTTGTCTTCCATTTCCCAATTACTGTAAATACTAGACATGCCAAAAGATGCTACATTCGGTTCCCATTGTGATGTAGATACATCTATATATATAATAGAGATATATGCTAATTAAGCAGAACGCCATAACAGGTTGACCAGATAGGAGGAGGTTGCTCATACAGCGTCAGGGGTCGGGTAGCAGGGGCCTCTAAGCGCCTGTGCTGGGGAGGGCCTTATCAGCAGCCACCGTGGCTGCTTCAAGGGCCAGGGAGGGAGTGGGTGGCACCATGCAATTTCGAATCACGCGCTGAGCTCCTAGTATTGTTAATAAAAATCACAGGGCAAGTACTTGTTTTCAACACTATGCTTCCTTGTGTCCTTGGGCTCCCAAGTTCTATTAAATCATCTTTGCCATGATTAATTCAGTTATTGCTCTTCATTAAATCTAAATAATAATAATATAATAAATAAGTACAGTGACCTTAACTGGAATGGATACAATGACCTCATCCTTACAAACACATACATACATAAACTTAGCTCTTTCTTATTGCCAGACATTGTCTTGATATAATTTACTGTCCTATTAATTTTTCTTCTCCTTGAAGTCCATAGTCTTTCCCTAAGCAGAAGAATTTAAATTAGATACCAGGGTAGAAGTTATAAGCCTCAAAAACCCAAATACTAATGCAAACTATCTTTAGAATCATACATTTTATTGATTGTATTATTAAAAAATTTAGAGCCGAAACTGGTTTGGCTCAGTGGATAGAGCGTCAGCCTGCAGACTGAAGGGTCCCAGGTTCGATTCCGGTCAAGGGCATGTACCTGGGTTGCGGGCACATCCCCAGTAGGAGATGTGCAGGAGGCAGCTGATCGATGTTTCTCTGTCATCGATATTTCTAACTCTCTATCCCTCTCCCTTCCTCTCTGTAAAAAATCAATAAAATATATTTAAAAAAAATTTAGAGGTGGTAAACAGCTTTTTGAACATGAGTTAACATCTACCAGCTTTGAACCATTGATTAAATGTATCAAGTTGTAAATGTTCTCCATGCTTGATTAAAATTATCTTCTGTGCCAATTTTATGGCCCGTGTACCTCACCTATTCTTTGTTCTCTGTTATATATGCAAATCTAACTCCATTTAAGCAGGCATGGTTATTAGCTATTTGTTTTCATAATAGCCAATCTGGAAAAAACAGATTTAGACTTTAGAACGCACCATTTCATCTTTGATAATGCTATCACAGAACAATGTAGTGTTCATGTAATATTTCAATACATTCATTCAAGAATTATTTATTGGTCATCTATAATACTTGTCACTGCTCCATTTCAGTCCCATTGTTCTTCATGTCTCAACCTGAGCTAAAAGCAAATAGCATTATAACATCACTAGAGGTCTGGTGCGCGAATTCATGCATGGGTAGGGTCCAGCCAGCCCGCCCTGATTGGGGGACAATCAGGCCTGGCCAGCTGGGGGGAGGGGATGTGAGAGGTTGGTCAATCCTGCTCCTGATTGGGATGTGGGGGGCCAGTCAGGGATGGGGCCGGCTGGGGGGAGGGGCCATGGGAGGTTGGCCAGCTGACCCTGCCCTGATCGGGGTGTGGGGAGCTAACTGGGGGCAGGGCTGGCTAGGTGGAGGGGGCCCAATCAGTTGACAGGCTGGCCCCACTCCCTGATCAAACTCTGGTCCAACTTCCTGGTGGAGGGGATAATTTGCATATTTCTCTTTTATTATATAGGATGGGGAGAGAAAAGTTACTTATTCATCAATTATTCATCCCTTCCATTAATATTCATTAAATAACCACTCTTGCCCACACACATTATATGTTTTCAGCATGATTAAAGTCATTTACATAGTTTGATAACAGAAGGAAGAATCATAAAAGGAAGGATCCAAAAAGACAGTGAAGAAACAGGATTAGAAGTAACTGAAGCACTATTTATCCAAATATAAAATTGCTTTTTAGTCCTACTGATTCACTCATGATTTCTCAATAATAAAGTGATGGATGAAGTGGATACAATTAGTAACCTCATTTCACAGGTAAACAAACCAAGGTTTAGTTTATTTTTGTAATTTTCCCAAAAACTGGTATAGAAGTAGACCTTAGATTTGAACCAAGAGCTATCTGACAACAGAGAATTCTATCTGAACAAATAATCTTATGAATGACTGACTAAAAGAAATGAGTCTGCACTGGGCTTATTGGGTCATAAATTCATTCATACTTTTAACAGATAAATATTCTAGAACAGAGGTAGGTAATCTTTTTATGCAAAAGGCCAGATAGTATTTTAAGCACTGTGGTTTATAATGTCTTTGTGATAACTACTTAACACTGTGGTAACTACTCAACTCTGTCTTTGTTGCAGAAAAGCAGGCACACACAATCAGGAAATAAATGAGTGCAGTTGTGTTTCAATAGAAAATGTATTTACAAAAACAGGTGGCTGCCAAGACAGATTTAGAAAACACCCAGTCATGTGAGTAGGAAAACTAAGAGTAGATTGTGACATGTTCTGTATGACACAGGTTGCCATGGTAGCCCATAGCAGGTACCTTTTAATCAGGCAGTCCTCCCATTTTCAGACTAAAAGAGACCCTATTTACTTAAAATACATGATTCAGGCCTTTTGCTCATAATTTTGGGAAACAAAATTCATACACTTCTGGCACACACTTGACCAGATTAATGACAAATTTATAATATTTAGCATTTTTTCAGACCTACTATCCTTCTAATTGGAAATATTTCTATATTATTCCAGCCCTAATGTCGAGCAACCATCATTTTCTATAGTGAATATACTTGCCATGCGATAGCCACATCAAGTAACCTGACAAAGCTCAAATGGCACTGAGACTACATAACAACTTGTCATGGTTCAGTGTCTGACTTTATGTTAGTGCTTAGTTCATGAGAGGCCAAGTGTGCCCATAGAGCCTTGGAGCCAATGGGGATGGTGGCTGTATTGACAACGAGACAAAAGAGTACTTACCCTACATGAAGCGCTCACCTTTGAGACCCATCAGTTATAAATAGCCCAGTTGCTGTTTCAGTAGCTGGCCTGCAGCCAGGAGAGAGAGGAAAACAGATTGAGGTGAGCCACAGGGAGATGAGCAAGGTGGGCAGAAGGCTCTTCAATATGAAAAAGTCAAATAAATAAAATCAAGGGCATTAAAGTGATGAAAGCAGAAGAAAATTTTTTATGAGGTTACTATTCTATTAGGATTCTCTGCAATTCCTGTGTCTTTTCATCTGTACAACCTTCTCTCATACCTGTGAGAAAACAGGAAAAATTAGAAGAAGTAATGTATGAGCATATATAACATGCATTGGCAATAAATCCCACCTTCTGTTTTTTGAACAGTGGCCGAGGGATATAGAGGAGCAGAGAGGAAACAATCAGACATACAGTGGATCAGGGGGGCACAGGAAATGCTTAGTCAGTATATATATGTTGCTGAATTTATGGGACATCTTTAAAAAGTAGCTAAGTCTTCCCCACATGAAACAGTGGCAACTTTAATAGGGATATCAGTGTAATGCAATTCATAAATGGGTTTCTTGAAAACTGTTTTGATTGGCTTGCTACTTATTATAAAGAAATCAAAAGGAACTCTCATTCTTGAGGGCAAAAATTTATTTTAACTTCTCTTTGATGTCCATTTATAGTTTAACTTGTGCAATAAAAAAAAAAAAAGTTACGGAGAAGTAAAAATATTTGACTTGTCTCTATGGATAAATGAAAACCAACATGTTGTAGATATAGCTTAGATAATATTTCTCCACAAATTCAATAGTTTAAGATCAATCAGTTAACATCTTTCTTTATGTACAAACTACATTAATAGGTGCTCTGGAGATACATGACTAAATTTGAGTACACCTTTTAGAGATTTTATAATGTAGTGAATTAGGATGCTTAAACATTCAAACAATAACAAAGTAATCTCAAATGAACAGCATGATTGATTCTGTGCTCTATTTGTGTATTGGATTATTTGCCTGTGAATGTCAGAATTAGTCCACACAATTCCAAAGAGAATGTTAACAACTTAGATGATATTGCTGGTTCATAGACAATTTTAAGAACTCATAGTGCTTAGCATTTTAGCAACTAAAATATTTTCACTTACATGTTAGAATAATGGCAAATCATTAGTCATTATTCCTTAGACACTTACTAGTATTAACCAGAGATTTCCAGAACAGTAATAATTGATTTCCTTTACTTCAAATGTGATTCATTTTTCTGTTGCATAGTAAAATTGAGGTATTCTTTTCAATGATTCAAAATCATGCTCAGTGTTGAATATACAAAATAAATTATACTTCAGAAATACTTTAAAATGTATTGTGTTTTTTTCTAATTAATATGAAAACCTCACTCTCTAATTTATAAAGGTATGAATATTAACTTACCTATTTATATTTACTGTGTTGTCAAAGAAAATATGGCATGAAAGCATGAAACATTTTCTAATTTTATAGCAGAATTCTTTCCATCAACTATAAAAAGCAGCATTTACCTTGAAAGTTGTTTTAATATGTATTTTAATAATAAATTTTCTAAATTGTTCAAAAATAGAATATACAAAAGACTACCCTAATTTTCAAGAATTTAGCCCAGCTGGTATGGCACAGTGATTGAGTATTCACCTATGAACCAGGATATTACAGTTAGATTGCTGATTGTGGCACATGCCCAACTTGTGGGCTCAATCCCCACTAGGCAGTATGCAGGAGGCAGCCTATCAATTATTCTCTCTCATCAGTGATGTTTCTAACTCTCTTCCTCTCCCTTCCTCTCTGAAATGAATAAACATATATTTTTAAAGAGAATACATAGCCATACATTGAGTTGCAATTATATGTCTATTTAACATTTATATGTAACTAGAGGCCCGGTGCACGAAATTTGAGCACTCGGGGGGGTTTCCTCAGCCTGGCCTGCACCATCTCACAGTCCAGGAGCCCTTGGGGGATGTCCAACTGATGGCTTAGGCCCACTCCCCCTAAGCAGTCAGTCTGACATCCTTAGTGCTGCCACAGAGGCTGAAGAGGCTCCTGCCACGGCCACTGTGCTTGCCAGCTGTGAGCCTGGCTCCTGGCTGAGCAACATTCCCCTTGAGGGAGTGCACTGCCCACCAGGGGGCAACTCCTGCATTGAGCATCTGCCCCCGGTGGTCAGTGTGTGTCATAGTGACTGGTCATTCTGCAGTTTGGTCAATTTGCATATTAACCTTTTACTATATAGAGTAGTAAAAAGGACTACAATTATGCAAGATTTCAATGAATACATATGACCCAAAAATATATGATAATGCTTCATATACTCTGAAACTTTTGTGTTTTTTAAAATAAATATAATTATGTAATTCTGTAAAAAAATGTTCTGTAGGAAATGATATAGTAATTTATATTCTTTAAAAAGCAATAATGATAGTACCAATTGGCCACAGTTGAGAAACAGTTAAGTGGCGAGAAATTTTTCAAAAATGATAATAGGATAACATGAACTGTGAATGTCTGAATACTTTTATCCTGAAACTAATTAGAGTCATGATGAAGCTCAAGAGTCAGCTAGAATGGAATAAGTAGATCTGGGTAAGAACAAGAAATACACAGTGTATTTTTGTTATATTTATTTTGTTTTGTTACTATATAATTTATTGTTAGCATTAATTTTCTGTTACTATGTTAACATTGACTGGAAAAAAAAAAAGAAACCGCATTTGTAGAAGTAAATGGTGTTGCTTCCAATTAGTAGGATAAAACAGTGAATATATGGGAAATAAAATAATGTTTCACTGTTTCAATATTTCCAGCAAATAAAGCAGACAGGTTTGGGATTTGGAATAGGAAACATAAGTGTGAAACAGAAATGTGGCAAGGATAGAAAGGGATTAGCCACTTGCCAGGTGTTTTCCAATATAAACAAAGAAGGATTATCATCATAAAAAAAGACAATTAAAGACACACTTTGTGTAAGCCACCAGAACTCATCTGGGAGCAATGTACAGTCAGGAAATGTGAATCTGGTATGGAGGAAAAGGACATGGCATATTTTCCAATAAAATATTGCAACCTTTATTATGCAAAGGAAGTACTCTATCTATGCAAACTACTCAACAACTGAACCAACTTCAAGGCTCAATATGAGAGTTCAGTGTGGGAAAAAGGATATGGAGCATTCTTCTAAATTAATGTAACAAAGATCCTAAGGTCAATAGGAGGAGAGGGCAGAAGTGAGGGGGACTTCAAGAAGAAATGAGAAGAAAGAAAGCAAAGACCGTGTTCAGGCTGAAGTGAAAGGAAAGAGACAAGTGGAACACAACACAAGGGAAGGAGATGAGGTTCAGCAGAAGACCAGAGGACGGAGATGGACCATGTGGAGAAAAGAAGGCAAAACATGTCAAAAACTTTCATCTACAGTCCTCCGATGAGGGAAGAAAGGAAGGGAAGAATTATAGGGAATGAATAAATGGTGAAACCAAATAAAGGAGAATGTCAAGACCATAAGAAAAAGCTCCTTTCCCAGCAGGTGGAATACAAGAGAAGATAAGCCAAAAAGAATCATGGGAGCCAGGCCAGTGTAGCTCAGTGGATTGAGTGTCTTCCCATGCACCAAGAGGTCATGGGTCCGATCCTCGGTCAGGGCCCATGCCTGTGTTGCAGGCTCTATCCCCAGTCGGGAGTGTGCAGAAGGCAGCCAGTCCATGTTTCTATCTCTCTCTTCCTCTCTCTCTCTCTCTCTCTCTCTCTCTCTCTCTCTCTCTATATATATATATATATATATATATATATATATATATGAAATATGAGAAATCTGCATGGACATTTTTATGATTTGAGGGAGGAAATTTCACCTGTCTTTTAGAAAAATTCAAGGAAGTTTGAAACTAAGCAAAAAGTAATGATAATGCTAAGTATTCTAAAATCAGTCTGTTTGTGTGTACTATAAGAAAGTATTTAGGGATACATATGCTAATTGTATGAAATGTATATGAAATGTAGGGGGAAGAGTGTAGTTCAAGGCCACAAAGGTTAAAAGAAAGAACTTCAAAGAATACTTGAAGAGGTAACCACATAAATATAAGGAAATATAATATAATGTATTGAAACATCTCACTCATATGTGGAATCTAATGAACAATAACAAAAAAGAAATAAAATAGATCCAGAGACATAGAAGCATGAACAGACTGTCAAATCCCATAAGGAAGGCGAGGGGGGGGGGTGGATGATAAGAGATCAACCAAAAAACTTGTACGCATATATGCATAACCCATATATGCATAACAGACAATAGGGTAGTGGAGGGCTGAGGTGGAGGGCGGGGAAAGGATATAAGGGATCAATGGGGGGGAAAAGGGGGACATATGTAATACTTTCAACATTAAAAATTCAAAATAATAATAATGATAATATAATGTGTTGAAGTAACAGGAAATGTGTCCCATTCAAAACATGAAATAGAAGAAGGAGTAGGAGGAAAGGTGTGGGAGAGGAGAAATACAATGACAGTTTGGGTAAGCAGGTGTGTTTTGTTTTGCTTTAGGTGTTCTGGGCCAGTTTTCTTACATGTTAAGTGAGCAGATGGGACTTCAGGATGGCTGACATCCCCCTGTCCTCTAGCCTTCTGGGGGGTTGCCCTTCCATTCTGGCAATGAGGAATACCAAATATACAGAAGGTCAAAGACACTGTTTCGGAGTCTATGAAAGGACATATTCAAGCAGCTCAGACGAGTATTTCGGTTTCAAACATAAGGACTCAGGAAGAAATGAAAGAAAGCTCTTTAGTCCTAAGATTCGAAAGTCTTCCCAGGCAAAAAATAAGTGATTATATCCATTAAATCTGCACAGGATTTAGAGACATGGCATAGAAACATTAGAAATCTGCATGGGAAATTTTATGATGTGAGGGAGGAAATTTCACTTGTCTTTTAGAAAAATTTAAGTAAGTTTGAATCTAAGCAAAAAGTGATGATAATGATAAGTACTCTAAAATCAGCCTGTTTGTGTGTACCATAAGAAGGTATATAGGGATACATATGCTAATTGTATGAAATAGAATGGCAGTAAGATGAAGTATACAAAAGAATTGATACGGTGTATAGAAAAGTGTGTGTTATACATATAAAAAGAAAAATATTACAATTTCTCATCATGATATTGCAATAACTAAAACTAATTTCACACAATATATTGGAAATTTTGAAAGTCATATGCAGGAAGTAAAAAACTTCTGTAAGAACAAGAAGAAATTTAAATGTTAATATAATCAATGGGAGAGAAAGCTTGCTTTCATTCTAGAGTGTTACTAGTTGCATAACTGGGAAAACACATTCCATATAAGAAAAGAAACTGCAAAATAGATTCTCTGATTTTACATTTAAAGACATGCATAGATTGTTTTCAATAAAGAACAAGAAAATGAAATAGGACTAGCCAAAAACAAGTCAGGAAGGGGAAAATGAGAGAAAACTACAGACAGAGCCAACATAACAATGCAGGGATAAATTTGCAAAAATAGATGCCCTGTCTAGACACATTTCACAGGATAAGGAAGGGAGGGATGGTGGTACAGATCTTAAGAGATTTAGGTGGTGCTGAAATGGAAGATGTGAGTAATAGAGCATAAGAATCCACAGTGTGGAGGGAAGTGATGTGTGAGCTCACATTACAGCATCAATCGAAATGATTAAGGGTAAACTGGTGAATGTTGGGAAGTTCTACCCAATCATAATGACCTCCTTGCAAAAAAAAAAAAAAAAAATTGAGGAAAATCTATACAAACCTCAGACTCTGTTTGCAATGGCATGTGGGAGAAATGGCACTCTAAAACAAGCATCACAGTTAAACAAGAACTGCTATTAATACGTGAAAAAAGGAGAAGGGAGTGAAAGCAGAAGCTGCAGATCGTTAACCTTATTAATCATGCAAATGGTACTTCTCATACTTTCATGTGCATACACATAGTTGGTGAATTGATGTTAAAATGTAGATTCTTTGATCCCCACTATGAAATCACTGGCATGAGAAACTCCATGTGTTTCAATCGATTAAAATGTTTGTTATTAGCCCTGGCCGGTTAGGTTCAGTGGATAGAGCATCAGCCTGCCGACTGAAGGTTCCCAGGTTCAGTTCCAGTCAAGGGCATGTACCTTGGTTGCGGCGCATCCCCAGTGGGGGGTGTGCAGGAGACAGCTGATTGATGTTTCATCGATGTTTCTAACTCTCTATCCATCGCCCTTCCTCTCTGTAAAAAATCAATAAAATATAGTTTTTTAAAAAGTGATTAAAAAAATGTTTGTTATTGTAGTCGTTTTGGGTCCTCAGATTATCCATTTTCAGCCAATTGGAATCTCTTCTTGATAGCCCCAGTGTCTATTTGACATGACCTCAATAGGTTTTTTGTTTGCTTTCCTTGCTTTGTGGCACAACATTTCCCAGAAGCATCATGAATATTTCTTGCCCCAGATTGAAATCACCTTCTTTAAGGAGTCCTGGTTCTTTTTGTAGGGGAATTCCCAGAGGGCACATTTTTGCTGAATTGTCATTGATTTTTGGCCTCCATTTGATTTCTAGTTCACACAGCTGGTAAATCCATAATTTGGGTGGGGTGAGTGGGAAGAAGAGTTCTGAGTATTATTTTCAACTGAATCAACTTCTTTGGTTTTATACTTGAAGTAACTTTAAATAATACTTACTCTGTGTGAATATGTTACCCACCCAGCAGGCAGCTAAGTTCATTCATTAAGCTTGTTATCAAATTTTATGAACATTTTTAAAATTTTTGATTTAATTTTTGTAATGCAAAGCAGCTCCATGACATCATAGTCAAATAATAAAACAAAGGTCTTCAAAGCAGTGTTGCTTCTATTCCTATTAACTCAGGAGTCTATAACTAACTAAACGTCCTTATTTGGGCATGCATAGCCAAGTTGGTGCTACTTCGTATTCACGGCTCATCTCCTATAACTCTATAACATAAACTCCAGCTCCACTGAACGATGCATGACTTCAAACGTGTCAAGAATATTTTCTACTCTCTGATTCACCTTCAATGCTCATCCGTTTTTCCGGAATGTAGCTGCTCTCTCTGCCAATTTACATTATGTGTTTTTCTCCAAACCCCCTAGACCTTCAAAAAAGAAATAAATTGAAAAAAAGAAAGTTAAAAAAACAACTATTAGCACAATTTTAACCACTTTTTTATGACCTATATATTTCTTTTTTAACGTGTTGTGGTGGTTTATAACAAAGATATAACAATAATAGAATTATGAATAAAAAATAGAGAAAAGCAAAAAGAAGGTGAACGTAATAGAAGTACAATATTTTGGCATGAATTGGTAGCTTTGTAGGAGTGTGTTCTGGCTTAGATTTCAAGTACAGAGATTGAGGAGATGACCTGATCTTTTGCATCCAAGGGCAATTAGCAGTGGAGGATTCAGACGTGAACTCTCAGCAGCCCATTCTCTAAGGAGACAAGGGTTGGAAACACTCTGAGCAAAGCATCCAGTATCTATCACATATAACAACGTTTTAGGATGATGCTAGAGAAACAATATAATTTAATGAATAAATTCTGCAACATTTAAAGACAACTGTCAGGTGTTGCC
This sequence comes from Myotis nattereri, assembly GCF_964212035.1. Taxonomy (NCBI): domain Eukaryota; kingdom Metazoa; phylum Chordata; class Mammalia; order Chiroptera; family Vespertilionidae; genus Myotis; species Myotis nattereri. Next base: position 35,646,720 of record NC_138076.1, on the reverse strand, counting down.
AGTCTTTAAAATCCTAAATGTATGTGCATTAGTATCTCTATTCATATTAATTGTGTATAAGTTTTAAATAGAAAGAAAAAGGCAAAAAACAAATGAACATCATTACATACTATTATAATTATTATTGGTGCTTGATTTTTTCTTGTTACTATTTGAAAATAAACATTGTAAATTGCCATAAAAAGACCTTTTAGGGGGGAAAAAGGACTTTCATTGGATTAAGATAAAAATATATATCTAACTTTAAATAAAAACAAATTAATTTATTTACCTATATTTTGTAATATAAATATGCCAATGTGTTAGAAAAAATATTTTAAAAGATAAATACTTTGGGCCAGAAATCTCAATAAACTTACTTTGAAGTAGCTAAATATTAATCTGCTATCCCATCTTTTTTCCAAATAAGATACATTATCTTACTGTATTCCTAATTTATTTAAAAAATGTTTATAGCATCCTTTGGTGAGGTAAACATATGTGCATATACATACAAGATAATTGAAGTGTCATAGGCTTACGTGACTATTAGAATGGGCTCTCTAGACGTGTGACTCTGACTGCCCTGGAGCTTTAAAAATAGATACCCATCTGTTTAGTACAATTTTAGCAAGTTTCTGCTAGGGTACACAATATATTTCTAAAGTTTTAGATTCTCTAAACTTCTTTTAAAAGCATGCCCTTGATATCCTATGGAGTTAAAAAAAATATATTTGGCCTTAATTTATGTTTAATTTATTAGTGTACAAAGAGGTGTTAGTTTGTTGTCAAATGTTTTTAGCCAAAATGTATTTCTCATTAGATTACTTCAGTCTAAGGGAGACCATCTTCTGGTTAAACTAAGGGAGAAATATCCACTGATTTTTAAAAATATTTTGGTATTAATTTAATTGTGATTTCTAGGATCAAGGACAAAAAGTTTACGTACCAGAAAGAAGTTTATCGTTTGAAATTAGATGCATGGGATAGATGACAACTTAGTTAAAATAGCACCCAACAGGGGTTTCATTATGTGTGTCTGTTTTTCTTTAATGCTTTATCTTACACCAGTCTTCATTCTCTGTTCTTGAAACCCTGCTTCTTATTTTAATGGTTCCTGCCTAATGAAGCCAAGGCAAGTACTGGGAGGAGTGTTGGAGGAGACAATTATAGTTACTTGAAATACCTTGGTTCATATTGTGTGGCAGTTGCTATGACATTGGTAGTTTTCAATTAAGCATCAGTGTAAATACACGTCACACAGTCTTTCAAGGGTGCTTGTGTATGCATGGATATGTTCATACGTGTTTTAAAAAAAACACACATTTTTCATAAAACATATTTTTCACTTTCAAAAAAAATTCTAAGATATAAACAAGGACAAATGGCAATTTAATCGACCTACTCAAAGGACAATTTCAAATGCAAAAACAAGTAGATAGAGATTTTCAGTTTCATAAAGTGGCTGATCCATCTCATCATGATAATCATGAACATGCTTTCTTCATTCTAATATTTTCTTCTTATGAATATATTCATATTGGTCTAACTGCAAATGAATATATAGAAATCAGAATATGCATTGTGTACTGTGGACTTTTGAAAGGTCTAGGATTATGTTAAGTCATATCCACTGCCTTTTATTAACAAAAGTGTCTATCAAATCTCCATTCCTATTAGTATATTTGAATGCTATATTGATTCTCATTTAATATAAATTACAATATAATCACATAATGGATTTGCGTATAAGCGATTGCGAGTAAATGAGGAGCACATGATGAGATGCAACATGTGGATTTTGGTGTTCAGGCCTTATGAACACTTGCACATGTTCAGGAAAGCCCACTGGATAAAATTTATGTATTGCTAATGATTTTTATTGGCCCCTTGGCCCAAAGTAGTGGCAAGCTGCCCAGGAATCTGAAGGAATCCTGTTTTCGGTTAGCAGTTAGAAGGCAAAGAGTCATAAAATCCAGCAAAGGCATGGTGAAAAGCTAAAATACATTTACTCAGGTACAACGAGTCTAGCCAAACTTGCAATTGTGATTTCTTTTGTCTCTTTTTCCTGAGGTTGTGGAATTTTGTTTTATCGGGGTATTTTTGTTGGAGGATCATTTTTAACAGAGTCCTGAAAAGTGCTGCTTTACCCATTTGTGTGTATTTGTTTACATGGTGTGCCTGCACAATGCCATAAAATGGCTGATATGATCCACAGCTTTCTTTTTCTTACTGAATGAATGATCTCTTATATTCCTGATGGAATTTCAGGCAAACCGCTTTGCTTATATTAAAAGCAGGCATTTGGATAATCCAAAAGTTATATATAAAAGTGCATAAGATCTTTCTCTTTCAAGGTAAGGGCAAATTTCCTGCCACATTGCCTCTATACTGCCACAAGAAAGAGATGATGCAGTTAAAAACATCAATCACTTTCCTTTTTTTTTTTTCCAGATTGTTTATTTGTACTTTTTATTACCAATTAAAAACTTAATTTTCTTGTTATTGTTTCCATTTAAAATATCTATATCTAGATAGACATAGATAGATAGATAGATAGATAGATAGATAGATAGATAGATAGATATATTAAGAGCCAGGGCTGTCACATCCAAAACAACTGAATGGAGGACTGAACAGGCTGAGTGGGGCAACAAGGCTGGCAGGGGGGTTAGTGAGGGACGACCAAATGACTGAGTAGCAGGCTGTGGGGAGCGTCCAGGCCAGCAGGGGGATTAGTGAGGGTCAACCAAACAACTGAACAGCAGGCTGTGTGGGGCTACCAGGCTGGCAGGGGGGCCAGTGAGGGGCGACCAGGCTGGCAGGGGTGACAATTGGGGGTGACCATGCTGGCAGGGGGGCAGTTAGGGGTGATCAGGCAGGCAGGCAGGTGAGCCGTTAGGAGCCAGTGGTCCTGGATTATGAGAAGGTTGATCTTCAGGATCAGGCCTAAACCGGCAGTTGGACATCCCATGAGGGGTCTCGGATTGGACAGGATGCAGGCTGGGCTGAGGGGACCCCCATGCACGAATTTTATGCACCAGGCCTCTAGTACATTTATAAAATGTATTATGGTTTGACTCCTATTCAAACATTCAACTAATGGGAGTGTGAGAGGGTGTTTGGGGAATTTGAATCAGTAGCTGGACAAATGATGATATAAAATAAATTTTGTTAATATTTTCAGAGAGATCATGATACTATAGTTATTTTGGTAAATAGCGTTGTTGTAGTTTATAAATATATAAATAGATACTTCAAGATGAAGTAATATGTATCTGAGATATAGATATAGATAGGGCTTGGCTCAGGTGATTACGGAGGCAAAGAAGTCCCACCATCCGCTGCAAGCTGAACAACCAAACAAGCCAGTGGTATGATTTAGTCTGAATCCAAAAGTCTGAGCAGCAGGGGAGCTGATGATGTAAGTCTCAGCCTTGGCCTTAGGGTCCAAGAACCACAAGCACCCATGTCTGTGGGCGGGATGAACAGCCCAGATCAAGCAGCCCAGAACAGCCCATCGTCTACGTTTTTGTTCTATTCAGCCCCTCAGTAGATTGGATGATACCCACCTGCATTGGTGAGGGGGGTCGTCTTCCTCACTCTACTGATTCAAATGCTAATCTCTTCCAGAAATACCAGCACAGACACACCCAGAAATAATGTTTTACCAGCTATCCAGATATCCCCATCCTAGGCAAGTGGGCACCAAAAAGCTAGCTATCACAGTCCACGAGTGTAGGAGGAGTGCAGTGGGCACACAGGGATTATTACACCATGCCCCTCTTTTGTGTATATGTTTGAACTTTGAAATTTTCATAATAACGGTTGCATGTTTTTTAGGATTTTTTTAAAGATAGGGCAGACTTTTATCTGTAAATTATGCTACAAGACAAGTGTCCAGACATTTAAATCATAATACTAGAAGTGCCTGGGAGATTTCTAACCTAATCTGGGCTGGCTTCCATATATGCAAGCTGAGCCAGAGGCTAGGCAGTTATTCCTGAATAAAAGTCATACAAGCTTTTTAGGAGTGAGAGAGAGTTTATAATCTCTATTCCAGAGAAATGTGAATGAAATCAGGGGCTGATCCAGGTTATAAGTACAGGTACAGTGTCCAAGTACATAAGGCAGTCGAAGAAAGTGGCATCAGAACCTAGAAAGGGAATACTGGATTACAGTGACACCTGTGTATAACAGGGCTCACATGCTAGCTAGGGGACATATAAGCACTCAGGTATCTGGGCGCACACTAGTCAGTCATGCTAGAGCAGGAGACCAGCATCTGGACTGGCAACTGGCAGGTCCCCCACGCAGCCCAGACTATAATAACAACACCTGTGCCAACAAAACCCAGTTCCCTAGTGGTGGCAATCATCTTTTAGTATAATGCCAGATATAATTAAGATTATCCCAATGACTATAAGGAGTTGGGCTAGCTGTATGAAATTTGCAAACATATAAACCTTAGGCTATAAGTAGGGCTGGTCGGTTGCTGTTCTTCCATGACATGTGTGAACTTATCTTCACTACGTCCATTATTTCAGGGACCGCCTTGGTTAATGGTATGCCCTATGTGAGACCCAAACTTCATATGTTTGCCCAATGTGTTAATTATTTACATTCTTCTGCTTATTCTTGGAACCAAATCAGAGATCAAAATAATGATAACTTATAAAGTGGAAAGAACCAAAAGCAAACCTTAAATGCTTATTCAGGGGAATTGTCATAACCATCTTAAAACTGAAGTGTATATACCATGAGGCAGAGCAAATGGAAAAGGGATACCCACGAGAAGGCCATGGAACATATGGCCACAAATACCCTACCTAAGCAGATAGGAATAAAGTTCACAGGAAATAAAGCTAGTTTAAAAAAACACACACAAAAAAAACGAAGCATGCAAAATAAGGATGATAAAGCAGCAAACATGATAGTCATAAATTCCAAGAATTCAGTTGAATGTGCAGAAAATTTAATAAGCACAGCCATTATCAAAAGTGCTGAGAGTAAGCAGGGAGGCAGCTCAGGTGTAGGGATCCCTGAAAGGGCCGGGGCAGATCAGCCAGTGCACAGAGGCAGACACAGAGGCGCAAGCAAGCTGAGAACAATGACCTTTTAAAATAGATACAAATGACCTACTTAGAGAGGCCTGAAAAGATCCAAGTTTAAAGAACGAATGGGAAAAGCTCAAATAGCAAAAATGAAAACCCTAAAATTATAGACAAAAGCCTATATTATAGGATGGAAAATATCAGCAGGTGTAAACACAGGCTCTTATTGGTATGTGGAACAGCTGGGAAGAAAGGAAAAAAGAATGCAAGGAAGGAGAGGGAGGGAGGGAGGGAAAGAGGGAAGAAGAAAGGAAGGAAGGGATAGTTCCCCAAAGCAACAGTTTCAGTTGACTCTCAATAAGAAAACCATTCCGTTAAAAAATAAACTGTAGGTAATATCTTTAAGACATGTTTTGTCAAAAAACAAACAAACAACAAAACAGCACAATAGATATTTACTAAATATGGAATTAGGATGAGTTTTGCCACTTAATTGATGGCAGAATTTTTAAAAATATACATCGATTTAGGAGGTTTGGTTTTAGCTTCTTCAGTAAATGGGAAAAATCATATAGTTCTGGTCTCTCTATGGCCATGAGCCACTAAAAAGACCACATCAAATAACATATGCACCATGTAAATATTTGGTAATATTTCTTTTTTTAAAAAAAATAATTTTATCATTTAAAGCATTACAAATAGTCTTACATATGTCTCCTTTTTCCCCCATTGACCTTACCCTAGCCTCCTTACCCCCCGGCACATGCCCTCACACCATCCCCTAGTGTCTTGTGTACATTGGTTATGCTTAAATGCATGCATACAAGTCCTTCGGTTGATCTCTTACCCCCGCTCCCACCCAACACTCCACAGCCTTCCCACTGTAATTTGACAGTCTAGAAACACCAATCAGAAAGGATATATGCAACCCTATGTTCATAGCAGCACAATTAACCATAGCTAAGATTCGGAAACAGCCTAAGTGCCCATCAGCAGATGAGTGGATTATAAAACTGTGGTACATCTACACAATGGAATACTACGCTGCGGTAAAAAAGAAGGAATTCTTACCATTTGCAGCAGCATGGATGGAACTGGAGAGCATTATGCTAAGTGAAATAAGCCAGTCAGAGAAAGAAAAATACCACATGATCTCACTCATTTGTGGATAATAAAGAACATTATAACCTGATGAACGAAAAGATAGATACAGAGGCAGAGAAGCATTGAACAGACTATCAAATATTTGGTAATATTTCTTTCAGATATGTTTGTTAGTGTGGGAATTATTTTAGTCCATTTCTCTGAGGAGAGATATACATGTCTTCTAGGGGTGCTCTATCAAAGTAACAGAAACTAGGCAGCTTAAAAACAGAAATTATTTCTTCACAATTCTGAAGGCCAGAATCCCAACATCAAGGTGTCAACAAAGTTGGCTCTGTCTAGGAGCTGTGAGGGAGAATCTGGTCCCTGCCTCTCTTCTAGCTTCTGGAAGTTGCAGGTGATCTTTGGTGTTCCTTGTCAACTTCATCCTCACATTCCGTTTTCTCTGCATGTGAGTCTGTATCCAAATGTCCCTTTTTTATAAGGAAAGTGCATGGGGGCCCACCCTATCCCAGTATGATCTCATCTTAACTAATGATCTCTGTAGTTTTTTTTTTTTTTTTTTTTTTTCCATTTCCAAAAAAAGGTCACATTCGGAGGTACTGTGAGCTAGGACTTGAACACATGAATTTTGAGAGCCATAATTCAAACCATTACAAGCAGTATATATTAGAGTTGCCAGGTTACATACAGGACATTAGGACAAACTTGAATTTCAGATAAACAGCTATGAAATCTTCCTCTATGTACATATAGAAATATGTATATTTTATGTTATATTTGTATTTTTTTTTGCTGAATTCGGCAATCCTAATATACTGGTATATACATCAGTGTTTTTAAGATTGTGATTTTTGGTGAATGCTGAGCCAAATGATTATATAGCTATAAAGTAATTTTTACTTAAACCAGAAGCTGTGATATAAAGTTAGTGCTTCACTCCTGCTTGTCAGTATGAGCACAGCACAAAGCAATGTATTTAGCACACAGTATGTACTTATTTTTAGTAATTAATTTATTAAATAAATAAATCATTTCCACCTTTATGTTTCAAAATTGCAGTGCATATATTACATTAGAATTTGTGAACAAAATCAATGCCCCAGCTATGCCTCTGATAACTTATTACATAAATTTAGACTCAGTCTAAAATGTTTTATAATTTATGAATGTAAACAGTTACATAGTATTTATGGGGGTTATTTGCACATTGGGTGAAATTTATTTGGTATTAATTTTAATTATGGCAAAGAGTCATTAAAACCTGTGTCCACAGTACAGATTACTTTGCCTTTCAGCACTGGCCAAATAATTCAGAAGAGGGGCATGTCTCCATTTCATAAACATTAGTATTTGTCAAGAAATACTTCTGAAATATATGCAATTTATAGAAGAAAACATATTCATTATCTTCTTTATATAAAATTCAACTCAGTTGGAATGTGAACATATAATACGAATGGACACAGATCAATGTCCTATAATAATTAAGAAACATAAACCAGCGAAGACCTACTATTATGTACTAAAATGCCTAATGTAGTGGTAAGTCCTCTTACAAAGGGAACATTTTTAGATAAAATTAGAAACTGAAAGATGATGCATGATTCACCTACTGAGTCTTCTTAAACTCTGATTATATTCTCATTTTGCTAACAGCACCTGACACTTCCCGCAATGCAGGGTGTTTCATCTGGCATTTCCATTGTTTCTTAATCTCCATGTATTTTTAAAAATCTTACACTTCCCATTAGTATGCAGTTTCCTAGATGAAAATTATTAAGTTAATATTCTTTAATTCTTTCAATATTGCTGTCAGAGACTAGATGCTAAATTAAAAAATAGCTAGTTGGCTATGAATAAGTGCATTAAAAGCAGTAATAGCATATATATACTGATATTACGTATTAAAGCATAATGGTTATAGTAAATATTATTTCTCTACTAACACTGTTTATCTTGAATTTCAGATAAACAGCTATGAAATATTTCTCTATGTATATAGAGGAATATGTACATTCTGTTATAGTTGTATTTTTGTTTGCTGCAGTAAGTTTTGTTAAAGTAAGTACCTTGGGGGAGAGCATGCTCACTAAATGACCTAATTACCTCTAAAAGCTACAACAGCCAAGTTCCTGGTTAATGACAAGCTCACAATACATATATGTAGCCGCTTAGAAAATGAATGTTAGAGTTATCCTGCCTCTGTGGTCCCCTGCTCAACTCCTTAGGCTGGGTGCAGCAGATCACTGTCTCTGTCAAGGCAAAACTGGACAGAGTTTGATTGGCTAGAAATAACTACTACAGAAAACTATGATGGATACATAACCATTATGCACAGGTTAGAGTTTGTGAGACTCATCCTCTAAGGCCGTGGTTCTCAACCTTCCTAATGCCGCGGCCCTTTAAATACAGTTCCTCATGTTGTGGTGGCCGCCAACCATAAAATTATTTTTGTTGCTACTTCATAACTGTAATTTTGCTACTGTTATGAATCGTAATGTAAATATCTGATATGCAGGATGTATTTTCATTGTTACAAATTGAACATAATGAAAGCACAGTGATTAATCACAAAAACAATATGTAATTATATATGTGTTTTCCGATGGTCTTAGGCGACCCCTGTGAAAGGGTCGTTCGATCCCCTAAGGGGTCGCGGCCCAAAGGTTGAGAACTGCTGTTCTAAGGTGAACCAACATTGAATGGTGCCATGTATCCTCGACTGAGACAGAAATAAGTGCAGAGTACAGAGGGGATATGGGAATAGTTGATCAAAGATGAGCAGGATTGAGAAATAATGAGAAAAATGGAAGTAGTTTGATACCCAGATACATATGGTTGGGCTTGACTTAAGGTGTTCTCACCATCTAAGAGTGCGTTAATTATTTTTGGGGAATAGACCCAGGGTGAAGACTAACTCAAGGATGGAATTCAGAGACTAACAAAAGCAATGGTTGTTTTATGGTTGTTTGTTTTCTTTTACATGTGTCCTGATCTTTAGTATGGTAAAAGAAAACAAAAAAACATATATGACAACCCCATAATTATAGGTACATACATATTTCAGTGTTATGTTGAATAGTATCCTGCATATTACATGTTAAGAGCAAATAAAAAAAATGTAATGGGAAAAATGTTCAAATGCTCAGACTGTGTTGATGTTTTAGCCTGCAAGTCATCACTCATCATTATCATCTTCTTCATCATTTCATCATGAAACTCTCCTTGGCTATTTCCAAATATTCTGCAAGAAAGCATCATTTTGTATTGTGGGTCAAAATAACACCGCATGAAGAGATGTAACTGCAAATAATAATGCAATTAGAAATTGGTACCCTTTCATATTGAACATACAGTTCATCACTTGCTTTGTGGTCACAGACTCAAATCCAACACCAGTCATCAACCATACTTAACAAATACAGGAGACTCACGAAATGACATCAAAGATACAGTGAACGTTACTAAAACAATAAAGGCAATGTATAATTTCAATCTTGGACAGGAACATTCCACTTAAAAGGAGTGATATACTGTCATGTGCTATAAGCTGGCAAACAGCAAGTAGGAAAGTGGAGAAAAGTAAATCAGAAAAGCTGATTGCAGGGTCACTTCACATTCTAGCTTTTATATAAGCATCATTAGGTACCTCACATATCCTAACACTGGGAAGAATCTTAATGCAGCCGTGAAACAGGTACAGCTTCACAGACCTTTTCATTATTGTCCTTGCAGCATCAGCAAAAGCTTTATGAAAAATTACTATCATATTTCTCCATATCCTTTATTAAGCATTTATGACAAATTTTAAAATCATATAATGTTTCATTTACCCTTTTAACTGCAAAGTATATTAATATTACTTTCTATATGAGAACAATGAGGTACAGGGTTACAGCTATTTAGGTTTTAATTTAGCAGCAGCACAAGGAGCAGAAAAGTCCTATTTTCTAAGCCAAGCAACTAAAAGACTTTTTCTTTTTTCAATTTGCCAAGCATGGTCATCATATCAGCTATCTTGTCAAATTTTTGAGACACACTCTCATAATGCATGTAGGGGAGTGATTATATTAATAAACAACAGGGTCATATTCAGAGAATATGACCTTTTAATCCATAGCAGTGGCCAGCTTTAACAGTTCTCTTGCATCATAGTCTCGGGCTGCAGATTTCCTGCTAGACTTCCATCCAGTGTGTCAATCTTCATATTGCACGGTAAAGGCATTAAGATGGTGTCAACATTGTGCTGAGTAGAAGGGGGAGAGCTCAAATTCAGATCATTCTCTAACTATTACTAAGAGTATATTTCACAAGGAATTTAGGCTGGTTATAGTATATAGGTATATATTAAAGATGTAATTGTATTTTTCACAAGACATAGGATTTGCCCTGGAGGATGCTGCCAAGATTCTGGAATCTGGACGTAAACCAAGAACCTGGCATATCCCTATAGGGAAATATTCACCTTATAAAATAAGATTTATGTATTGACTTAATTATGTCATATGATGCCCCCCACCCCACCCCCACAATTAATGACCAAAGTTCAATTCAACTAAATTTCTTTGTGATGAATGCACCTCTCAGGTTGAATGAAATAATTTATGAATTTTCCAATCATGAATGAATCCAAAATCAATTAAATGTACATTGACCACTGATAGCTAAGAAGGAGTCTGCCATAATGCATTTCTGGGTTTAGTCAATATTTTTCTGCAATTGTTATTTAGAGAAGAAAGAATGAATGAAGGCATAGTTAAATTGATATGTGAAACTTTTTATATGTAGAAGAGTGACAAACTATTTTTACTGTCACTAATGCTGGAACTCATAGTTGAGGTTAAAATATAAGGCAAGATGTAAGAATATTATGACATTTCCTTATTTTGAAGTTTTGAGTAACATATGATTTTGACATCCAGGTTAGTGATCAAACTACAAAACTGTTAATGAGGATTAATGGCACTAATATTTTCTTTCAAGCAAAAAATAGATAAATACATACATACATATGCATATATTACTAAAGAAAAGTCACAAAACGATAGTTTTTATTTTTGGTTTTGTTTGTTTGTTGTTTTTGTAGTTCTGTTAGTGTTTTTTCTTCTCTACATATTGCAGAATATTCCCTATACCTTGATTTCCACTTCTTGACAAGTCCTATGTGATTAGCTGCATTGGTGTCAACCATTTAGAATTGGGATTGAAAATTACATCCTTCCTTGAACACTGCTCAGGCTCTCTGCCTTTCCTCTCTGGAAACAACTACCGTTGATATAATTTTCTTAAAGCTTTCTCCCTACCATGTTTGCTTTCCCTAGATGCTGTTTCAAGGATAGATTCAGTCTCATTTTCAAATAATGACTGGAAAATGTAATGCGGCATTAGAATTTAGGGTTAATTATATAGCATTATTACTTTTTCATGCAGTTAACATTCCTACAAAGGGCTGCTCCATAGCTGAACTCTAAATATCCGCTGGCAGAAGATGTGTATGTTTCCTGAGTGGCGTGCAGTCATCACTGAGCTCTTTCAGGTACTTAGTGTTGAAAGCGAAGATAAGTTCTGAAATGTTGAAACCTTTGCTTTCCTCCTCCTCCTCCTCCTCCTCCTCCTCCTCCTCCTCTTCCTCCTCCTCCTCCTCTTCCTCCTCCTCCTCCTCCTCTTTCTCCTCCTCCTCCTCCTCTTCCTCCTCTTCCTCCTCCTCCTCCTCTTCCTCCTCCTCCTCCTCCTCTTTCTCCTCCTCCTCCTCCTCTTCCTCCTCTTCCTCCTCCTCCTCCTTCTTTTCTTCTTCCTTCTCTTCTTCTGAGTAATAAAAAAGGTGGACCAACTGTATATCCATCACCATTTAAACAAATATATGAATGGGAGGTGGAAGGATTAATTTTGTATATACTAATAAAAACAGGGAGATTGAATTTCCAGGGAAAGGGCCAGGACATTGGGAATTAAGGTACCTGAGGAAAGAATAAAGTGATTGGCCTAGAGACATAAAATCTCCAGCCAATAGAGAACTTTACAACATCCTCATACAAAGTCAATGGTGCATTTGTTGCATTTGAGACAAAGATCTGTGTTCTACCTGCAGTATCAGAGTAGGATGTAAATGGGAAGAGCAAGTGCAACGGCCAGATGGTGACCAGGGAAGCAGAAGATTCAATGCAGAGCCACCACAGCATAAGGGAACTCTGCCTCATTTTAAACCCTCCTTAACCCCCTGATTCCTAGGAAAAGAAGTTGGAAAGGCATGAATCAGTTATAGCATGTGGAAGGGATTAGAACTAATTTTATTTGAATTTCAAAGGATGGGATATTACAGTGGACATTAGAATTATAAGGATGGGAGGTCACTAATTAGATTCTGGGCTTATCAAAATATAATGCAAAGATCACTATACTGAAGTATTAAAACTAATTTATGCAGAATTATTATCAGTATGCTTATGTTCTTTAGCTCACTATTTTTGTTAACTACTGTGCCACAGCACATTAATGGATAATAATTTTGGGAGTCATTTTGTACTGTTGCTTCTAAGGACAACTGGTACAAAAATACAGTGCTTTTTTAAGAAGTAGAAAATTCTCTCATAGAAATATGTGTATATATTTTTTCATCCTCAAGTTTTGTGTTGCTAGGATAGCAGTACATTTTTGTTATTGCTGTTGCTTTAGTATTTTTATGTCAATTGTTCCATGTTTATGCTGTTATATGTGAATCATATGTTGCTATTTTACCTCATGAAAGGTAAAAAAAAAATGTTGCAGTGTATCTTGAATTTAGATGAACCTTCTCTATTAATTTTATTTTTGTTTTCTCTGTTTCTGCCTCTCTTTTATGTCCACCGCTCCCCTGCCTCTTTTTATTTCTCTCTTTCTCTATTTTTTCCTTTATATCAAAGGAATAGAGGCCTGGTGCCCAAAAATTTGTGCACTTGAGGTGGGGCGGGGGGGGCGTGGGAGAGATCCCTCAGCATGGCCTGTGCCCTCTTGCAGTCAGGGACCCCTCGGGGGATTACCACTTGCTGGCTTAGGCCTGCTCCCTGGGGGATTAGGCCTAAACTGGCAATCAGACATTGCTCTGGCAGTCCGGCAGCCCTCGGGGGATGTCCATTTGCCAGCAGAGAGCAGACCTAAGCTGCAGTCGGACATCCTTAGTGCTGATGAGGAAGCAGGAGAGGCTCCCACCACCAACGCTGTACTGGCAGCCATCAGCCTGGCTTGTGGCTGAGCAGAGCTCCTCCCATGTGAGAGCTCACTGACCACCAGAGGGCAGCTCCTGAATTGAGCATCTTCCCCCTGGTGGTCAGTGTGTGTCATAGTGACCAGTCATTCCCAGTCGTTCTGCTGTTAGGGTCAGTTTTCATATTACCCTTTTACTATATAGGATAGAGGGCTGGTGCACGGGTGGGGGCCGGCTGGTTTCCTTGAAGGGTGTCCCGGATCAGGGTGGGGGTCCCGCTTGGGTGCCTGGCCAGCCTGGGTGAGAAGCTGATGGCTGTTTGCAGCTGGTCATACCTCCTTCAGGGTGGGGGTCCCCACTGGGGTGACTGGCCAATCTGGGTGAGGGGCTGAGGGCCGTTTTCAGGCTGGCAGGCGACTGAAGCTCCCAGCCTCTCCTTTTTTTTCTTTTTAATTCAGGGATTTATTTACCTTCTATAATTGAAACATTGTTGCCGTTACTGGCACTCCCACCTCTAAAGCCTTGGATGGCTGAAAGCAGGTATCTGGGGTTTGTTTAGCTTCTATAATTGAAACATTGTTGCTTCCGGAGCTCAGAGTCAGTCCGTGGCAGGTGGGGAAACTTGGCTTCCTCCATCACTGGAGCAAGCAAGCCTCCTGCTCGCTTCAGCTGCGTGGCTGCCGGCTGCCATCTTTGTTGGCAGTTAATTTGCATATCACTCTGATTAGCCAATGGGAAGCGTAGCGGAGGTATGGTTAATTACCCTTTTTGTCTTTTATTAGATAGGATATCCACTATGTATGCTAGGGGTTACATATTTTTTAACTTTATAATTACCTCATCATGTCTCTATCCTAAGTTCTAAAATATACATCACTCTTCTTAAGAATTTGGGTATACTTCTCCCATAGTCTTTGATTTATAAGGTGCATTGGTTGAAATATCCTAGGGATCTGGAGTGGACAAGCCAGGTAGGAAACTCATAAAAGTAACTTAGCCGTTAGTATCCTAATCCTCTAGCTGAAGAAACCAACAGAGTGAGTAAGTAAACTCTCCTAAAGTCACATAGTTAAAAAGTCGTAGAATTTATGTTTGACTTCAAAACTTACTATAAAAATATGTTTTTGATTATACCAGCACCTTTAATTATCATTCAGGAACTTGTATATCAGAGAGTATGGGCGAATTCCCAAGGTTACACAGCCACTTAAAAATAATATGCACATGTTCAGAAATTATCATGAAGAAATTTTATGGTTTGTTATTGATTAACTATTTCTTCAATAAGAAACTGCTAACATTATTCACAGTCAAAAGGTGATGTATGTATGTACGTGTGCCCGTGTTTTTACAGTAACTTGACAGTTTTCCCACTATCCTCATACTCGAAGGACAGCTCTGAGACTAAGGAGTAGGAAACTGAACTCAACACATTGTTTTAAATTCATTATTAACTTAAAAAGTAAATATTAAATATTGTTTTATTCTTTATTATATACTAAATACTTTATATTATATTAGATATTACACATCATATATAAGTACTGTGTTTATTTTCCTTAGGAACTTAAAGATATGTATATAAGAACCAAAAATAAGTTTATACTTAATGAAATATCACAATATTAATGGAAAGTAAGTTTACAGAGAAAAATATTTCACATCTGAAGGAATATGTTAACAGAGTACATTTCTTCTTAGGAAAAAAAAAATGCCATGGGAAAAGCCAGAAGCTGTTTTATACATTTTGGGTTTTTTTTTCCTTCTTTAGATCTTCTTTGCCCCAGGGTCCTCTGCATAGTAAATGGACTGAAGGCTGGAGCTGGTCCATCTCTGGTTTAGGTCAGGGGTCAAAAAGTATGGCCCTCAAGCCAAACCCAAACTCACCCATTTTGGTATATAGCATTTTCCTGGGACACAGCCAAGTTGATTCTTTTGCATATTGTCCATGGCTGGCTTCTTGCTACCAAGCAGAGTTGAGTAGCTGTGACAGAGACCACATGGCTCACAAAGCCATAAATATTTACTATCTGGACCTTTAGGGAATGTGCTTGCCAAACCCTGGTTAGGCTTTCGCAGCTCAAGAAGTAGGGCCTTCTGTATTCCTTCTCGAGCCAAGTGCCAGGTCCAGTAATGTGCAATAGTATAAGACGCAGAGTACTAGCCCATGGGCAGGTCATACTATTCAACTCCAAGGTAGCCAAAGCCAACTTGTTAAATTTTATTTTGACATAATGTATAAGTTTTACGAACAGAGCACTTTAAAACACATTTAAAATAAAATGACCACAATCTTTTATTTCTTTAGCTCTTCAACCTTAAAACAATAACATCATCAATTCAGCTTACGGATTCTATGGGTATCCTTCCCCCTCCATCTCACATGCCAATCTATACAAACTAAGTCTTAAAGCGGTGGATAAAATTTAGCTGTTTTTGCCCTTGCAATTGGAACAGTATATACCTACAGTATATACTTACTGTTCCAATTGACAGATATCTGTATTCAAAAGCACTACTAGAAGATATTGCATTGTAGACAGTAGAAATAAAGAATTGTATGCTAAATCATTTGAAATAAATGACTTCTTGGAATAGGCCAGGCAATAAATACATTATAGCAGGCACCTTGACTGCCATCTGAATTAAGATTTTCTTCAACATTGATTTTTGGATGCAAAATTTAGGAATGGAATCCAATGTATATTAAGGAAGCATTAATGGAAAATGAAATAAAACTTCCTCTGGCCTGTCCTCATCTCAGCTGCTATCCTGTTTCTCTACTTCTCCTGGGAGCTGAAGTAAATCAAGGGTGTTTTTGAAATATATGTCCACGCTTAGGCCAAATAGACAGTGCTAAAATCCTTGAGTTTGGAGGCCAACTTAATGGGCCATTAAGTTCTAAATTCTAACTTGATGGCAAAGAATTTTTGGTGGAAGGAGTACTCAAGACTGTGACTAGTATTTCCAGAATTCAATTACATGCAATATTGCATATTTTTTCTGACATAATGAGTGTATACTTTTTGCATCGTAAATGCATTTACATGTACCACTTTTTTTTCTTTTCTCATCAGTTCCTTTCTCACATATTTCTTTTCTCCTCCACATTTTCAGATGAGACTATAAATGCGGAGGATGGGTAGGATTAAATGTGCAAGCAGGAGTCCTGGCCGCCGCAGAAGTGAGTTCAGGACAGGCATGCACCGTCTGTGCATCTTCAGGAAAAAATGGCCATCTGTCCTTCAAATTGACCACAATTGAAGCTAAAAGATACCATCCTCCACCCAGGATTTCACAAAGGTGGGCCGCTTGCTGCGGAATGATTTCTGTGAAGACGCTAGAGGTACCAAAGTGCAAGATTTTGGTTTGGGGACATTGGCAAGAACTTAAAGAGGGGGTGACTTTGAAATTATGTCACATGCCTTTCCATCTGACTCCTCTCTCCTGAGCTTTCAATCCATCTACACAGAATTAATTGCAGTTTATTGTACTCACAGGCTTCTTCTGCTCTCTTTCCTTTACACAAGCTGGTCGTTTGGCCTGAATACCTTCTCTGAACATCGTCCAGTAGTGTGATGTAACTGAGCTTTAATTTGAGCAATGGAAGTTTCAGCATAGCATTAGCAGAAAATAGAAGGGGTGTGGCTAACAGGACTTGATGATAACTTTAAGATGTAATATGTCCCCCAAAAGGGTGTCATGATTATCTCTCACAATGCCATTCCTGACAATTTTCCATCTCAGTGAAAGACCCTTTTCTGCCTCTTGCACAGACCACATTGGGGATCGAACCTGCAACCTCTGCATATGCCCTGACAGGAAATCTAAACGTGACCTCCTGATTCATAGGTCAACATTCAATCACTGAGCCACACCAGCTGGGCTTGACTCCTCTTTCCTTCCAAACCACACCCAATCCACAAATAAATCCTATTCATTCATTTTATTTGCAAAAGATATGCAGACTCCAACCAATTCTTGAAACTTTGACAGTGATCACTTTTATTTTTTTTTAATTTATTAAGTTATTACATATGTGTCCTTATCCCCACATTACCCCCCATACCCCCACTCATGGGCAGTGATCACTTTTCGCTTCCTGGAGAGAGCTGCCTAGCAGGGCTCCAGCTTCTACTCTTGTGTCTATTACGATCTCTACTCTCATCCAGGTGTGCATTTTAAAAAAATTGGATCATGTGTCCAACCTTTTGGAAGCCCTCTAATATCTTCCCATCTCACTCAGAGTAACACCTAAAGCTCTTCAATGATGGGGGTGCCATAACTCCTGCTCGTCTTTCTGTGCACAGCTTATGCATGTAATTACAATTCTCCTGTTTCCTCACAGTGGGCTGGGTGTAGTGGTGATGCCTTCTCTGCCAACCACTAACCCAGCTGGGCAGCCCCCATGAGGGCTGTGCCCTCTGACTAGAACACTCCCTCCCCACCCCACACACATACACAGGCTCAGCTCCTCATCTTCTCCAAAAGCTTTGCTGAAATACTGTTGTATCAGTAAGCGTTCCATCAGAGAAACAGAAGCAATGGCATATATATATATGAAGAGGTGTGGGTTTTTTTATTTGTTTTATTTTGTTTTCGTGGAATCGGCTTACATGATCTTGGAGACTTAAATGCATAGGGCAAGAAGGACAGGCTGGAACTCAGGGGCATGCACGTAAGCTCCAGGTCACAATTGGAATTTCTTTTTCAAGGTGCTGCCCTTAAGTTCTTGCAACAAATTGACTCAAATCCACCCTTATGATTAAGAATCACCTCCCTTAATTAGACTAAACTGATGATAGACTTTAATCCCATCTACAAAAAACTTGTACAGAAACACTTAGAATAGTGTTTGAATAACTGGGACTATAGCTTAGCCAAGTTGACACATAACATCTTCTCAGTGAGGCCCCTCCTCACCATACCCACTAAAACTGCACCCCCACCACCCCATGGACACCTGCCATGCTGCTTTATTGTTTCAATACCATGTGCCTCCTACAGAGCAGTAAATGCTCCATGAATAGTGGTTAATTTTATATCTCCTGGATACATGAGAACACTACCCAACACATTGTCAATACTTAAAAATATCTATTGGACAAACACATAGAAAGCCAGAGTAGGAAGAGAAGGAAAAAAGGTAAAGTTATGGCGTATGAGAGCAATCCCTTGAGATTTCCCAGAAAAATATGGGGGTGGGGGGTGGGGGGGACGGAATGTCAAATCTAGGTAAAAGTCTAAACAACAACCAAGTAAATCTTCATACCCTTTAGCTAGATTCCAGAGCTTCCAAAGAGCATTCTCCCAACACTATACTACTATCTCACACTTAAAAATTATTAACCTTATACTTTTTAGTAAACATTCCCTATTCAAATTCCATAAATAAATCAGATAAATAAATCTGATATTGCATATTTTAAAAGCAGACTTTGCTTCATATCATTTCTAACACTGGTATTTAGTCGAATTTTACTCATTTCACATGGTTTGTACATCTCCTTACTCTTTTAATCTGGACCAGTGCCTCACTAGTCTTTTCATTGTATTACTCTGAAACACCAAGCCAATTAGTTGTCTTATAGAATAAATTGTTTTGTGAACTTGTCTGAAACTGTTGTGTCATAAAATGTATCCCTCTACTTCCTATATTTTCTATAAACTGCGAGCTACATTTAGACTTTTAGAAAGCATATGTAAGCTGTTGGCTTTTTTATGCTTCACATGACATCACATTAGCTGTCATACAATCTCAGTGTTTCTTGATTAGTAGCATCATGCTTGAATAAGATCTTTTGAGAGCTGTTATAATACCCATTATAACAGGCTGCCTCATTTAGAAAACATGCGTTACATACTTTGTGCTTAGACCTCTGATGCTACTTTTTAAAACGTGTACCCTTATGACAGTAGACACATTATGTGGCATTCCAGAAAATGAAAACTTCAAAAATCTTTGAAACTTAACTTTAGATTTGTCCTCAAATAAAGGCAATGTGGGACATAAAACACTGAGGTGAAGATAAACTCTGCCATAGACTCACTAATAAGCAGCCAAACAGCAGGAATGTAGCAGAGTTAAATAAATATTGAATAAGTATGCTTCCATTTGATTTTATACATAAAAATTTTACCAGGAACTCATTGCATTATATCTATCCTATCAATAATTAGAAAACTGACAAATGAGTTGCAAAATATGGGTATTTTTTTAAGAAAAATATTATTTTAGCACATTTAATATATCTTAGAACTAAATACATACATATATATTCCCATGTTTGATATATATGCAAGTGTGTGTGTGTGTGTGTGTGCATGTGCGCGCGCATGTGTCCACAGGTAAGAATGTTTCTGGATATTCAAAGAATCATATTTTTCTTCTGACAAAGCAAACTTAATAGTGGTAATATGTATTTTATATTTATTTTTAAATACATTTGTAAATCTACCACTTGGACCCCAAGTCCAGTTCCTGTTTTCAGAGGCCATTTTGCACAGAGAAGTCTGGCTGCTGTAACGGTGTAGGAACAGCTCTCCCGTTCACCTCGGTACCACTTCTCCAAGATGCAGAGCTGCCAGACACGGGCTGCCTTTGCGGTAGCCCTCTGATGTCCCAGTCTCTACTCCACCCAAGTGCACATCCTTCCTGGGTTCTCTGTGCTCTTTGAAATTGGAGGCTGTCTTACAGCTGAGTACCTCACACAGCCTTGGTGATTCTGTATGTCCAAATACAACGTCTCCTGATCTCCCATCTTCCTTTTAATATATTCCTCTGTCCTTGAAGTAAGCAAAAACAATTCTAAATTTATTAGAATTTTTTAAAAATATATTTAATTGCTAGTGCAAATGCCTTAGAAACTTGTGCATACACAAATGCACGTGTGCATTCGTGTGTGTGTGTGTGTGTGTGTGTGTGTGTGTGTGTGTGTTGCAATAGCTATGGTTGTGGATATGATTATTATTGTTGTTGCTTGAGTTTTTAAGCACTTCATTATACAGATCCTAGAGATGATGAGAAGAGCTTGCAGAAAAATAGCCATGGTGAAGAGTGCTCTTAGATGTAGGGGAGGTTTTTGGATAACAACACCAATTCTAAAATGTTGGCCGCATGGCTGCAAGATGCAGGACTGGAGACACTCCAGCAACCTCTACATACCGCACTTTTAAGCTATGGTTTAGAAACAGTAAGGTTTTCTTTGCATTTATCATAATGTTTAAAGCAGAATAGATATTCAACAAATACTGAGGGAAACTAAAATTGGTGTTTGGGTGGATGTAAAAGGATTTGCAATCTTGGCTGCCTCTGGTGAAATGGAATCTCATACCTAATTTTTCTCCATTAAGATTTTTTGTTGGTGCTGGCTGTAAGTAAATTGTGGTAGACAGGTTACAAGTCTGTGGTTACTCTTAAATTTAAATCTAATCCTCTGTTACAAAAACAAGTTTATACCAGAAAGTTGACTAATATCCCTCAAAAACATATACAAATACTAAAGTTAAGAATATATTTAGAAAATGCAATATGCAAACACAGTATCTTTATATATAACACCCTAATATACAAATAGACCGAATGGCAGAACAACCAAACAACCAGTTGCAATGATGTGTGCTGACCACCAGGAGGTGCATGCAGAACATGGCGGGCATTGGCAGCAGGAGAAAGAGCATGGAATATGGCGGGCATCGGCGGCAGTGGGATGGTGGAGCAGGTGAGCAGGGGCGCCAGAGCAAGGTGGGGTGCCGGTCACTGTCATTGGGTTGAGCCTCTGGTGGTTACTGAAAATTCTTTGCTCCCACATGCCCCAGTCCCTCCCGACACTCACACCCGCTGCGGGCTCCTGGCGCCCGTCCAAATTGCTCAGCGCCGTCAGTGGGTGCGAGTGGTGGCTGCCAGCCCCGATTGCCCCTGAGAGCTTCTCCACTTCCCCCTGATCCTGAGGGGCCATCAGGATAGCAGCCACCACTCGCACCCACTGACAGCACTGGTCCCAAATGCACCAGGCAGGACTTCAGTGGGTGTGAGCAGGGCAGCACTGTCAGTGCATGGGAGTGGCAGCAGTGGGAATGGGGCTGCTGGCAGACAGGGAACTGGGGGCTGAAGTGGGAGGGGCTGGGCAGAGGTGCAGAGAATGGCTTGAGACTTGCCCTATGCCCACTGCAGCCTCACGGCTCACAGTTCCTTTCAAGGTGCATGAATTCGAGCACTGGGTCCCAAGTATGTGTATAATTCATCAACATTTATCAAAATAGTTCTTGAAGTGTGTGTATGTGGTCAAATTTGCATTACCTTTTTAAAAGTATGTAGAGTTAATTTTCCGCTTTTGGAGTTAATGGCACACATGTTTAAGTGAAATATTGCAAAAAGAAACATAACATATTTTAAATACCTTAAAAAGCAATAAAGCAGATATTTTGAAAAGAGTTGTATATTTTACTCTAAACTTTAAAAAAATCTCTATTTCCAAATTGGAAATAATTATTTGCTTCTAATTAATTGAAATTAAAATTTGTAATAAAATAGTAGGATAATGCATATAATAGAAGTTGTCTCAGAAATTCTGAGGTCAAGTCATTAATGTTATAATTGATATCAAACAGTGAATTACATTTGGATTAATAAATTTATTCATCCAACAACTATTTAATATATATCTGTTAGTGTAAGAGGCAGAAGTGGATATATATATAAATACATAAAAATATTCTTGAAGGAACTTACCAAAGAATATTCATGAAAAAAACTATGCTATATTATAATTTCTCTGCATTGTTTTTTTCATAGAGGAGCTAGTTTAAACAGTTTGCCCATCAAAATCAGATGACTGAATGTCCTACAAGAAACAACTATATTCTGAACAACAGAAAACAAATAGACAAAAAGCAAATAAATAAATAAAAATAAATAAATAAAAACAGAGCCTCAGGAACTTATAGAACAGAAACAAAGATCCAACATAATATCATTAGAAACCCAGAGGCAGAGGAAAAAGAAAGCGGAACTGTTAGAGTATTTGAAGTAGTAATGGCCAAAAACTTATCAAATTTGGTGAAAGATACAAATATACAAAACAATAAAATGGAGTGAACCACAAAAAGAATGAAATAAAAATTCACAACCAAGACAGATCATACTTAAACTTCTGAGAATGAAAGACAAAGTCTTAAAATCAGACCAAGAAATAATACATTTTCTAAAGATAATTGAAATGACAGCAGATTTCTTATCTGAAACCATGGAAGCCAGCAGGAGGTGGCACACCATTTTACAGGTGTTGAAGGAAAATCTTCAGGTAAATTCTGCTGGGGTCCAGCTGATTGGGGTGAGGAGGCTGATCGGGGGCCGGGCCAGTTGCGGAGAGGGACTGTAGGAGGTTGCGGGGGATGATCAGGGCCCTGATTGGGCAGGTTGGCCACTGCAGTACACGTCATAGCAACCAGTCATTCTGGTCATTCCAGTTGTTCCGTCGTTCTGGTCACTTGATATATATATATAAATATATATATATATATATATATATATATATATATATATATATATATATATAGTTTAATTATTTTCATATCATAAAATGTTTATATGTACTTCAAAAAATGTCTTATTGTTGTTTAATCAAATAGATACTTTCAAAAACAATTATAAAATATATAGGAACTATTTAAGAAATTTGAGTATTAACTAAATATTAGATATGAGGGGGCTGGTGCACAGATTCGTGCACTTTGAAAGAAAATTAATTAGAAGAAATATTTTTGAGGCCGGAGAGGGACTGTGGAAGGGCTCCAGGGCATGTCCGGCACATCTCGTCCAGTCCAGATTGGCTGGACCCCAGCAGCAAGCTAATATACTGGTCAGAGCATCCGCCCCCTGGTGATCAGTGCACATCATAGCAACTGGTTGAATGGTTGAATGAGCAGCATATTAAGCTTTTATTATATAGGATAATTGGGAAATTATTGTTAATTTCATTAACTAGGTTAATAGCATTTTGATTACAAGGTAGAATGTCCCATTATAGGACAGGCAAGCTAAGTTATGTAAGGATGAGGTATTCTGATAATTTTAGTGCTTTATATCATTGTATTTACATACTAACATATAATGCCAAAATCTTGAAAATATGAATGATTGAGTTAGGTTGTGAATATCCAGGAGTTTGTTATACTATTAATTATTCAAACCCTTCAATATATTTTACTTATTTTTTAAAAGATTTAAAGCAAAACAAGGGAGGAAAAAAACAGAATCACTTTCTTAAATTAAAAACAAAGTGATGCATAATTCTAATCTGAAAATAAAATAATTCTATGCTAAGACATTGTTGAATTTAAATGTATCTTATTCTTTAAATTTTTGTTTTATTTGTCACTCAACTAGATTTAATACGTTAATATAGTGCTACATGTAAATACATATTTTATATCATCAAAAGTTAGTGGAAAGTGCTTAATATTTTTTGTTCCACCAATTCTCAATACATGATCACTTCTGGTCCTAAATAAATTATTTTTTAAAAAAACTGGTTTCTGTTATGCATTTACCTCAGAATGTTGAAATGGTTTCAATAATAAATAATTTCAGAAGTTATTATAGGGAATATATATGACCTACCCACAACAATAAAATGATTATGGTTTACAGAATTAAAATGTAAGGAAACTCTGCCCTGGCCAGTGTGGCTTAGTTGATTGAGTGTCACCCAGAGGTCACTGGTTCAATTCCTGGTCCAGGCACATGCCTGGGTTATGGCTTGATCCCCAGAAAGGAAAGTGTAGGGACAGCTGATTGATGGTTCTCTCATTGATGTCTCTCTCTCTCTCTCTCTCTCTCTCTCTCTCTCTCTCTCTCTCTCTCTTTCCTTCTCTCTCTATTAAATTAATGAAAACATATTTTAAATAATAAAAAATTAATTCAAAGTAATAAAGGTAAAAAAACAAAAAAATGTTTCAAAGGACAGTAAGAATATAATGCACCCAGATTTTGTATTGGGATTAATGTAAGCCTAATGTGGATGGGAATAATTATGTTAGACACAAAAAATAGTACAACTGAGTTTAGTAGTAAATAAGTCTCAGTGGAATTGCTAAAAAATTATTTTCAGGAATTCAGAGAGGTGACATTTTTTCTTGAAGCAATGGAATGAAATGCATATGGTTTAACATATTAATAAATTGGCATATTCTGAAGCTAATTCAAAGTGTAAAAAGTTATAGAGGAATTGACCTTAAGAAATCACATCATTTCCAAATGCAAGACTATTTTTGGAAGGTGTGGCAGTTTTGAGGCTCAGTGCACATTGGGACAAAGTTTCCCAGGCTGAGAGGATCAATAGTGCATTTGAAGGAAACAAAAGAGTTGGAACACAGCTGCAAGAGAGAGCACCATTCCTTCAGGTGGAGAGGCTGACAGGCTTCAACAGCCCTTTCAAATGCTTTCCCAGGCCATCCATGGCACTCTGTCTCATAGTCAATGAACTCCAGCCACTTCACTTCTGACCCTCCACAATAATCAGGTACAAGGAAACCACACCATTGGAGGAAGGAGAAAACTAAAATGAAACCTTGAGTTAAGCCACAATAATCCATTCTTAATCCCTACCTCTAAACTTGGGCTGAGATGCATGGGAACATGCACGGAAAGTGATAGACAAGTTCGAAGACAATTATTATTTTTTTCTTTCTAATTTTGAGCTGACACCTGAAGTCTCTGGATGCCTGATAGAGGATCAAAAGGTAAATTCACCCTAGCTGCAGTCTCTGATGCCTCGTGTCCTTCACCAGTAAACCCTCCTTAAAATTAACCAGTAAGGCAGTAGTGCAATTAGGACCTGGATATTTGAGGAAAAAGTTCTTGAGGATATTAGGGGGTTCCTAATTTTATTGCAGGTGGCCATGTAAAGGGACACTTTGCAATATCTATTAATCTTGGATATTCAACTACAAAAAATAGTTATTTTATCTCAGGGATGCTGATTGAGGCGTCTGCCACATTCAGGTTTTTATTCCACACATTTAGAACAATTTCAACTGTAAAGGTGGCTTTGTCTACTGACCTGTACTATTTTCCTAACAAATCGCTCATTTTAACTGAAGTATCATCCTCCCTTTAAGACAGTTGGCTAATGCTATTGTCCCGATTTAGAACTGCTTATTCAACTGAACTACACAATGTGCATATCAGCTGCTGCTGGGGAGATGAACTTTATCTTCTCTTCGTTTGGTTAAAGCATATGGTGCCTTCCTTGTTTTGAAATAAAATAGCACTGGGCATTCCTTCCCTGCCCATTAGAGTCTTTGGAAACACACATATATATTTCTGGCTTAGTTAAGAATTTCATAAGCAGTGGTGAAATCAGAGTTTATTATAACTAGGTATATTATAACTGCCCTATTTAAAATGTGAAATTTATACTTAAGAATTATTATGCACAGTGGCAACATATTAATACTGACTTTATTAGCTCATGGATGGCTATGTACAATGAGTTATATAAAAAGTTGATTTTGTTCCTGCTGACATTGTTTCCACCTTGCAGTAATGTGAGCTGTAGCAAATCACATTTAACAATCTGTGGGTCTCTGATGCTCAGCCTTTTCATTCCCCTGAAACACATTTTAAAAACTGGTGCCTCTTGCAAGATGAGGATCAAATGTCAGCGTTGTGAGTAGCCTAAGAAAGTTAACCACTGAAATGGATAAATCTCAGGTTCATATTATTAAATAGATGACTTTGCTTAAAGAATGGACATTCAGTTAGAGACTGATTTCATCTTCAGAAAAATGATTTTAAAAAGAGAATGACAAAAAAAGAAGAGGGCATGCAGATTTTTTTTAAAAAAGGTAAAGTCATATGAATTAAAAACCATCACAAACATTTGGAATAACTTTAATGGCTTGAACCATAGGACTGTTTGGGCTTCATCTTTTATAATAATAAAACTTACCTAAGATGATCACTTTGACCGGGTGTACTTTATAAGAGAATAGGAAGTTTTCCAAGAAGTTCTTCTTAATCCTTAATGGTGTCAGTTTTGATGGAATGGAAGCAAGCAGTGGCCAGTTACAGTGACATGAGGGAAAGCCCTGTTTAAACACACCAAAGTCACATATTGAGGCAATAGAACCTTAAAGAAAGGTGGTTTTAATAAAGAATTCTTTTTATACTGGACGTATTTGTTTAGATTTATATTCTGTAGACTCTGATGACAACTCAATAATGATTGCTCCAGACCTCTGTATTAATAAGATTTAATATAGTAAAGTTTCCAGAAATGTGTTTTTTGAAATATTATGAGTCAGGAAATATTCCTATGAAGCTGAATCTCATCAACAGATTTTATGAGTTTGAATTCAAAGAATTATATATAGTCTCTAAGAAAAAAATGACCCCAAAGCAAGCAAATTAGTTAACTAGTTCTTATGAGTGACAGATATGTATGCTAGAATGCAATACATCTTCTATGAACCTTTTGAAGTTCACATTTTTGGAGTTAATAGTAGAATAGAATCCATTCCGTTTGCAGATGTATTGCATTGTAATTGCCAAAGGTCTTGGGCCAAAATATTAGTTCTTTTAAAACACACTACTGATTTAGAAATTTTAAAGGGGTCTCTTAGATCATTCAAAATAGGTGAAAAATTATATGTGGGAAATACAAAGAATTCAGTATGTATGCAGCAACTTAATTTAACAATGAGGATAAATTTTTCATATATTAAAATCATTTTAGGATGTTTTCATAAGTACAGCTTGATGTTAATACAGTTATTTTATGACCAGAACAGAACATTTGGAATCAACATATGTGAAAAAAAAAATATTTCCTGTGATTTACATGGTTATTTCACTTACTTTGAAGCAATTTATTACTTCTATATTTTAATCTCAGTGTTCTTTTCTAAATATAAGAAAATCCATCTTATATTATCTATGAACTTATTTAATTTTTAAAATCTGTAATAGGAATGAAAATAAGTTCTTTAGCAGTGATTTTTTTAAAAAATATATATAACACTTTTATAAATTTTTAAAATAATTATTCTTTAAATTTGGAATTTTATAGGAAAACATAGGAATAATTCAAGTGTATTTGTATGCCTGTGTGTATAAAAATCTTTTAATATTCAGTAACACCAATCTTATTTCCATTTTTCCAAAAGAAATTCTATATGTAAATTAACAAAACAAATAAACTAAAAACAAAATAAACCTTCAAGTAATGCATCCAACTTCTATAAAATATTTTTATTTTTCTCATCATAATGACATTATTTTTTTCCTTTCAGTGCAGACTCCTCTGAAGTTAATGATCCTACTACTGACAACACTTTGAAGTTTGATCAATTATATTTAATCACAGTTTTTTTCTTCAATACATGATTTACTTACTGATTTAATAAAGATGCATGAACAATATATAAGATCAAATGACAATCTAGAGACTGTGTCTAACAATAGTCAATTTATTAAAGGTATCCATATAATCAGCTCTTTAATATTATGCAGCTATAAGTAATTTGGTTAGAGCCATTTTCCAAACTTCAATCTATTTGATGAAGTCATCAAAATTTATATTGTTAAAAACAAAACATCTATAATCATTAATACCTGAAATGAAAAAAAATACAAATGAGTTATAAACATATAACATACAATTTTTCTTAGCAGAACTTGAAATTAAACTTTAAAATATAAATATTTAAAAACAGACATTATGGAAACAAACAGACACAGAGAAAAAAAATTGATGGTCACCAAACGGGAGGGGGCAAATGGGAAAGAGGTTGAGGAATGAGTGAAAAAGGTGAAGGGATTAAGCACAAATTGCCAGTATACAAATAGTCACAGGAATATGAAGCACAGCATAGGGAATATAGTTAATAATCTACATTATAAAAGACCAAGGGCTGTCACTTTCTAAACAACCAGATGGATGATCGGTCACCAGGTGGGGGGGGGAGGTGCGTAAGGGCAGGGGTGCTGTGGGGGGCAGTGGGGCAAGGTGGGCTTGGCGAGGTTGTTAGCAGCCACTGTGGCTGCTGGCAAGGCCCAGAGAGAGAGAGACAAGGGCTGATCAGCAGCTGCCACAAAGGCTGCGGATCAGGCCTAGAGAGAGGCTCAGAGTCAGAGGCAGGCAGAGGGGTTAGGGGCAATCAGGCAGGCAGGCAGAGGCAGTTAGGGGTGATCAGGCAGGCAGGCAGGTGAGCGGTTAGGAGCCAGCGGTCCCAGATTGTGAGAAGGATATCCGACTGCCGGTTTGGGCCTGATCCTTGTGTACATTCCCCAAGGGGTCCCTGATTGAAGAGAGTGCAGGCTGGGCTGAGGGAACCCCCCACCATGCACAAATTTTGTGCACCAGGTCTCTAGTATTGTAATAACTATGTGTGGTGTCATATGGGTATGATACTTATTGGGGCGGTCATTTTCTAGGATATATAAATGTCTACACACCATGTTTACATCTGAAATCTGAAACTAATCTAATATTGTATGCAAACTATAATTGGACAATAAATTAATTTTTAAAAATGAAATATACATGTTTTATTAACTGTAATAAATACTGAGCCTATAGAAGAGATTCTTTTGTATTAAATGAACTTGTAATTGTCAATGCGATATCATACTGATGACTGTGGTTGACATATTAATATTTCTGTCTTTTAAATTTCTTTGATTTATATAAGAACATAGAAGATTTTCTGACACTATTAATGTCATTCTAATAAATATGGTGTTTCAAAAAAGTGTTATGTTTTGTCAAGGGAAATTGTACATAGAAGCATCGATGGTAGCAATATAACTTCCAAACCAGATTTCTCTAAGGAAATGCTTCTGGAAAAGTTTTTATTATAATTGATGTGCTATGATGTTATGAACAGAATTTTCCAGCTGAAAATATTTTCATGGCTTATAGTCAGCCAAATGGTCTGGCTGTTTTTGACCACCCACTTAAGAAGAGAAGATCCGGGAATTATTAATTCCTTTTCTCAGAAGTCTTTAGTTCACAATCTTGTACTCCTCCACATCCTCTAAATTTTTGTGCTGTATATAAATATACATAGGTATATATCAATCAGTATCTTTTCACTTGCTTTTCCTTTGATCATCCCCCTTATGTCATCTATTACAAACATTTTTGATACATCATATGCCACAATTACAGTTTTGATCACATTACTCATTCTCAAAATCCTGGTTTGATATTTGAGAATTAATCATATAATGTAGGGAAGAAAGATCATCTGATCACATCAATTGGTAAAGAAAAAACATTTTAAAAAGTTCAAACCCATTCATGATAAACACAGGAAAATAACAATAGAAAACAATTTTAACCTGCTAAAGATACTGTATAAAACTTAGAGCAAATATTATATTTAACATTAAAATGATTAGTTATTTCTACCCAAAATTTTTTTAGAAAAAGGTGGGTTTCCACTCTTGCTATTCTTGTTCAATGTAGTGCTGGGAGTTCTAAATAGCATAGTAATGCGAGAAAAGGTAATTAAATACATAGTGTTTGGAGAGGAAGAAATAAAAATGTTCCTATTTACAAATGACATTATTAGGTAAAAACCCTAAAGAACCTACAAATAAGCTCTTGAAACCAATAAGTGAATTCATCAAAGTAACAGGATATAAGAAAAACATAAAAAATATATTATGTTTCCATATACTAGCAATGAACACTATGATAGTAAAATTAAAAATACAACTCTATTTACAATCACTCAAAACAATGAACTACCTGAATATAAGTCTAAGAAAACATCTATTGGACTTGGATCATTAGTTAAGGAATATTTCTTACCTAAATATTTACATTTCTTCTTTATATTATCACTATGCAGATGAAAAAAAAAATCAAAGAAGATCTAAATAAATAGAAAGGTTCACCATGTCCATAAATTGGAATATTCAATATAATAATAATGTTAATTCTTCCCAAATTGAAATGCAGATTTAATGCTATTTTTATAAAAATTTCAGCATTATTTCATATAGAAATATCAAAGATTAATAATAATACTATTTTGAAAATGGACAGTAAAGTGAGTGGAAACAGGCCACTCAACTTCAAGATATTGTATTATTGGAAGAGGGTTAGCCACATACATTAATAGTTTAGTATAGAAACCCAGAAACAGACCCATAGAAATTTGTCCTACTGATTTTTTTACAAAAGTACAAAAGCAAATCCATAGAGGAAAGACAGCCATTTTAATAAATAGTACTGGAACCATAGGACATCAATAGGCAAAAACAAACACAAATTTCAACCTAAGTCTCATATCTCATACAAAAAGTAAGTAAAAATAAACATAGATTTCAACGTAGAATGTAAAATTATAAAGCTCTTAATAAAACATACAGAAGTAAATTTTTGAGACTTAGGACTAAGCAAAAATGTAGAAGTGACACAAAAAGCACAATTCATAAAAGCTAAAATGATAACGGACTTAATTTCTTTAAGAAAGTGTTTGTTGTGACAAATAGGACAAGCTACTTGGGGAAAAAACATGAATGTACATTTCTCTGAAGAAGCTACAGACATGGCAAAGAAGCACAGAAAATGATGCTAATCATTAGTTATTTGAGAAATGCAAAATAAAACCACAATAAGATACCTATATACTTCTATCACAATGGCAAAAATAAAAAGTACTGACAATACCATATGTGGTGAGGATGCAGAAAATCTAGATTGCTCAATGTCCCATTGTTAGTGGGTATGTAAAATAGCACAGCATATTTTACAACAGGTTTACAGTTTTTTTAAAAAAAAGCAAATACCATATGAGCCAGAAATTGAATTTCTGGGCATTTATCCTACACAGATAAAGCCTTATGTTCACCCCAAAAACCTGTACACATGTCTATTAGCAGTTGATTTACCATAGCCCAAACCTGGAAAGAGCACAAATGTCCTTTAATGACTGAATGTTTAAAACAAAAGAAAAATAAAAAATTGGGGGGAAAAAACAAACAAGATAAAACTGGTACACCCATATTATGGAGAAGTATCTTCTAGAGTAATAAAAGCCTAATAAAGGATTACCTACTGGATGAAGCCAGGGCTATGAGGGAAACCCAGGTCCCGGGTGCCAGAGGGAAGCCAGTGCCAGCAGCCGGGGGAAGCCTACTCTTGCACAAATTTCATGCATCGGGCCTCTGGTTGATCAATAAAAATGATGGACTGTTGATGAGAAATGCCAATACCTAAAGGCTAATATTTCATATACATTTATATGACATCCTCGAAATGACAATATTTTAGAAGAGGGGAATAGATTAGTGATTTCTAAGTGTCACGTTACTGTAAAATGAACACTTAAAGAAGCAAAGGCATTTCTTAAGCTGGGGACACAGATGTGACAGAACACAAAGGCAGAGAAACAGAGCTTTGAAGTATGAGAATGACTCTACCTCCCACTGCTGGCGTGATGACTGAGAAAAGGGGCCAGGGACCAAGAAATATGAGCAGTCTATAGAAGCTAAGAAAAACCCTGGGCCATTAGCCAGCAACCTCGGTACTCCAACAACATGGAGCTGGATTTGTCCAACAACCTGAGTAATCTTGGAAGCTGATGTTCTTCTGGATGCTTCTGAAAGGATTGCAGCCCTATTGACACCTTGATTTTGTAAAACCCAAGCTACATGGTACTTGGACTTCTAATCTACAGAACTGTGAGAAAATAAGTGGATGTTTCTGTTTCTCTACAACAAGCATAAGTAGGATGTTAAATATCCATGTACAGTTTTGACACATAGAATCTATGGCATCAGTCCTTGAATCACAGCAAATCGTTCTCACACAAGGACAGGATCCAGAGGTATGCATGGGGGTGGTAGATTCCCTATACTGCTCTTCGCTTAACAATTCATTGATGATAGCCAGGTATGCTTGAGTAGCAACCTAAGAAAGGGTGGGATCAAAATGGAGTCATTAAATTTAGTTTCAAATATTTACCCTCTAATTCAATAAGCATTTGATTCATCACCCTCCAAATCATTAGTTTATGCAAAACGTCTCAATTGTGATACAGCCATCATGAATTGCTAAGGTTACTGAGTGTTTTAAACAAAACTGGACTGTTATCCAAAGTTTTCCTTGTTGGTCTTCAACTGAACATGTATTTTGGTCCAAACTTTTTCTAAGTGACTTATAAACTATTCCTTAATTCATATCTGTCTTGTCTTACAGATCAGAAAATATATAGTAAATGTTTAACAGAAACATTTAGGGTTTTTGAGCCATATTTCCATATTGCTATTAATTTGGAAATGCAATTTTAGCATGAACACTTTTAAACTCTATTTTGCTTGCCTGCCTGTTATTTTTTTAATGGCACACCTTCAAATCAAATGCCAATATCAACATCATTTTGATGTGCAATCAACATATAAAATAATATGGTGGCCAGTTTCTATTTCCTTTATAATATGTACTCTCTTAAATTTGCCACGTACTTTTTTACTAAGAAAGAAAAACTAAATTACTATTTTGGAGAACTGAAAGGTATAGTTACCTTCAATTTACTGCCTATAATATAAATCAGAGGCTAATTACATAATATAAAAAATTAGTTTATAAGGACACTTTTTCTTTTTTTTTTTAATATTTTATTGATTTTTTACAGAGAGGAAGGGAGAGAGATAGAGAGTTAGAAACATCGATGAGAGAGAAACATTGATCAGCTGCCTCCTGCACATCTCCTAATGGGGATGTGCCCACAACCCAGGTAGGTACATGCCCTTGACCGGAATCGAACCTGTGACCTTTCAGTCTTCAGGCTGACGCTCTATCCCCTGAGCCAAACTGGTTTCGGCAACACTTTTTCTTTTATATTCAGATTTCTGTCCAAACTGGATAAATGAAAAAAAATTACAAAATAAGTATAAGTGAGTTTCTCTTACACTGAAAGGTGTTTATGAATTAATTTATTTTGTAGTGTGATTTACATTGAAGGGAGGGCTAACAAAAAAGTCCAACAGCCCTAGCTGGTTTGGCTCCAGTAGATAGAGCATCGGCCTGTGAACTGAAGGGTTACGGGTTCAATTCTGGTCCAGGGCACATGCTGGAGTTGTGGGATGGATCCCCAGTAGGGGGCATGCAAGAGGCAGCCAATCAATGATTCTCTCTCATCATTTATGTTTCTATCTCCCTCTCCCTTCCTCTCTAAAATCAATAAAGATATATTTTTTTTTAAAGTCCAACAAACAGAAAGTCTATGAAAAATGAAAAATAATATAAACATGAAAAGAGAAAGCATATTTAGGTACTCTTTGATATGATATCTTGAAGATATGCTTTTCTTTATGTTTTGCATTTTTAACCAGTTAATTTTCCCTTATCTCTAGAGAGGTATCTATAGAGAGAGCATAGAACACATGAAATGTTTCCAAGTAAATTTTTTTAAAAAATTAAAATGATTCTCATACAAACAAATATTGAGACTGTATCA
Organism: Myotis nattereri; assembly: GCF_964212035.1. Lineage (NCBI taxonomy): Eukaryota > Metazoa > Chordata > Mammalia > Chiroptera > Vespertilionidae > Myotis > Myotis nattereri. The sequence continues at coordinate 35,612,922 of NC_138076.1, read as the reverse complement.
AAATTTGTTTAACCTACTAATGAAGGTATCAGAAAGATGGTAAATTCAGTTGAAAAGACAATTTGAGGGACTAAAAAAAAATATTATCACTGAAAGAAAAAAATGTGGAAATAAAATTACCAGGTTAGAAACAGAACTAATTATTACACCACAATAAAACAATATACTTTGTCATTATCCATCTTCCCAGACATAAATGCAGGTTCAAAATCTACAAATTTAGTTCATATGCAATGTTACATGGTGTACCCACTAAAGCAAACAAAAGCTCATGCTCTTAGAGCTGTGGTTCTCAACCTGTGGGTCGCGACCCTTTCACAGGGGTCGCCTAAGACCATTGGAAAACACATATATAATAACATATTGTTTTTGTGATTAATCACTATGCTTTCATTATGTTCAATTTGCAACAATGAAATTGGGGGTCACCACAACATGAGGAACTGTATTAAAGGATCGCGGCATTAGGAAGTTTGAGAACCACTGTCTTAGAAAATTAAATATACCCAGGGTATGCCCATTTCTGTATCAATCAACTGTGACACTGAAATGCCATGAAGTTACCTTTTGCTTTATTTCCAATCTTCGCTTATTTTTTCCTTGACCTTGGGATATAATACTTTATTGATTTCTTTGACCTGGAGAGGTTGCCTCTGGGCCCTAAGGAAGATATGCCCTTAAACCCAGTTATTCAATCTGATAATTTGTTGATTATGAAGTTAATTTGGTATGTCAAGATCATTATCATGGACAGAGTAACATTAGGGACATGGCTGAATAAGATGTCTCTTGTCACATCACCCATCAACAACAACAATTTGGCATCCATTCATGGACAAAAAGAGCCTCTGTGGGAGCTGTGGCATCCTGTGCCATTCATCAAGGGACCTGGGAGGAGTCTGGCCCACCTTGGGTGTTATGTAGGGACACAGCCTCTGTCCCAGCTGTGGACCCTCAGTTCCCTGTGAACTGCTCCAGCCTCACTTGGCCCTGGTTCGGGATCCCCTGAGAACACTGTTCTAGACAATTATTCACAGACAAGGGAGCCTTTGTAGAAGTCTAGGTTTCCAGCAGAGAAGTTACAGTACATCATTAGAGCAAAAGGCAAGCAAATAAGCAAACAAGTTTGGATCATCAGAAAGGGTAAGAGGAACAATTTGACTTTTCGCATGTCACTTCCCCTTGCAAGTTGGAGGAACAGTTCAGTTCCATAAAAGAACTCAGCCAAAGATTTGTCCCGTGGGGGAAAGTGGGTGTGCGAGTGGGTACCCAGCTTCCCTGCCTGTGTGGGCTGCAGACTAAGAAGCCTATTTCTCTCTTCCCTCATCTAATGAGGGCTGACTCATTAAAGGGATTTGGATCCTATTCTCTTGTTTCAAACTCTCCAGAAACCCTGCTCATGAGCTTCTGGGGATGCCTTCCCCATAGGTCTCCCCAAACAGAACCATGGGCAACCTGGTGCACTGCCCCTCACCCACACACCACTCCCCTACCTCGCATACACACTCTGGGACCAGGTCTCTGTGTGAGCTCCTGAGGACAGCGGGGAGAACAGGCTTTGGTGCATGGCTAGTGAGCACCCATAGAAAGCCACATTGAATCTGGGAGCCAGGAGAGCACGAACTTGAATTTTAACGTTACCCAGATGAAAGCAAAAAGGAGACGATTAGCATGTGGCTGGTGGATTGCAGGATTCAGAGCTGGCAATACAAACTGAACTATTCTGCCACAGAGGGAGCAAAATCATGGAGCAGACATAAAGATAGAAGGTCTGAGAAAACCTGGGATCACTAGCAAGGCTGGTTGGTGGGATATATTTGTTTCCCAAAATTGGTTATTAAAGTCTGAAAGAGTTGACTGCCCGGCAAATGCAAAGACAGCAATGCAAGACTTCAAACAACATGAAAAATCAAGGAAGCATGACATCACCAAAGGATCACAATAACCTTCCCATAACTGACCTCAAAGACATGGAGATCTGTAGTTACCTACCCAATAAAGAAATTGACTAATTTATCAATATATAGTGCCTTTATTTGTCTCATGTAAAGCTTGTTTCTCATTTCCTTCATTAATGTCTTTTATGTGTAATTGATTTTTGTAGCATTTCTTTTTTATTTTGTTCTCATTTCCTTTTGGGCATTTATAATTTTAAATACATCTTGGAGAATGCAAATGTGATTGTGGTTATCTGACAAGTACTAATAACTATAATCTTCTAAAAGTAATTTAAATTTCTTGAGCTTCAATTTTAGAAATTGAAAAAAAATATTTTAATTGTTGGGAGAAAATGCATGAGAAAATGTCTGTGGAGTGTCTCTCATAGTGCCTGGTATACAGTAGGTGCTCAATTAATGTTCTCCCTTTGTACATCTATATGTAAGCCTAATCTATAATAACAAAAGCATAATATGCAAATTAGACTGGACAGCTGAATGACCTTCCGGACGACCTTCCCAACGAAGCTGGGGCTGCGAGGGCCGAGCCCCTTGCACGAATTTCATGCATTGGGCCTCTAGTTTTATTATAATAAGATATAATATGATATATAAAAGGACATTGCTATGTACAGATTCTTTAATTTTCAGACACTTCAAATTAGGTTGTTTTATAAACTAAATATTTAGAAATCTTCCTTAATCTACAAATCTATTATGTCTTCTAATCCTTGCCTGAGGATATGTTTTTATGGATTTTTAGAGAGAGAGAAAGGGAGGAAGGGAAGGAGTGATAGAGGGAGACTGGGTGGGGGTAGAGAAGAGAGAGAGAAAGATCAGCCGCTTCCACTATGTTTTCCCACTAGGGATCAAACCCTCAACCTAGGTAGGTATGTGCCCTGACCAGGAATTGAACTCACAACCTTTTTGTGTACTAGGATGACTCTCCAAGCAACTGAGCCACCTTGCCAGGGCTCTGAATCTAGTAAAGAGAGAGAGAGAGAGAGAGAGAGAGAGAGAGAGAGAGAGAGAGAAAGAGAGAGAGAAAAAGAGAGAGAGAGAGAGAGAGAGAGAGAGAGAGAGAGAGAGAGAGAGAGAGAGAGAAAGCGCAAGAAATAAATATGGAGAGACGAAAGGAGGGAGGGAGAAAAATATAATTTTTAGTCAATACTTTGTTCTTTATTTTTCTAAGGTGGTAAGCCTATAGGTCAAAGACCATGATATAAACTTTATATTTCCTGATACATTAAACCTGACACTTACAAAATATCTGATGAATAAATAGAGTAATAAGTAAATAGCCCAAACAGTTTAACCTAAAATTTTTAATTTAATTGAGCTTTTGAAATATTAGATTAAAATAAGTATACTTAGTATTTGATCACTTGGAACTTCTTATCTTGTATTTATTGATTTGCTGATCAATGACATCCATGATCATTCTTAGCCAATAAAAATACTGTCCTTCCAAATAATCATGTGAAAATTAGAATGTAAAAGTGTAGTTACCCAAAGATATTTTCTTCATGAGGTAACAAAACCTGATAATATGTTTTGTAAGCCTTAGAGGGAATAGTAAAATAAAACAGGGATTCCGTCCCCTAGTCATGGTAGATGATTGAACATTTACACTCCATGGAGCTCTGTAAATGTCCTTCAATTAAGTTTTTGCTGTTAATGAAAGAATAAAGAGAACTGTCCGGCAGTACTATAAAGGGGATCTTGGTCTCTACGCTGCTTGTCTGTGGGCCAGGCCCTTCTGAGGCTCTCATTGTGTTCAGTGCTTTTATTTATTCCTCTGAAGTAGGGAAAACTATTCTGCCTGCTCAGCTATCACTTTATTGGCTATTAAAAACCGCTCTTGTCCACTGAGGCGAGTTCAGCCCCAAACAACCGGAAAGCTGAAGACAAAGTTAACTTACTCATCTTCATCTCTCAATGCTTGTTTGCCCTCTAAGAGAGATTGATTTTGCTTTCATTAAAATAGATTTTGGTATTCATATGGGGGAAAAGGAAATAATAAATATAAGGCACAGAGGAAAAATACAAAGATAAAAGATTATAAGCTTCTTCACTAAAAATAGAACCAACAGGCTTAAGGATAAGAATTAAACTATTAATTCAGGCATATTTGGTTTGAATTGCAGCTCCAAGCATTTTAGCCAGTTATTAACTTCTATGCCTCACTTTCTCAATCTATCACATGGGGGAAATAAAAGTATATTATTTATAAAGATATTATGTCCACTGAGATAGCACTAGAAAAGTGCTTGACAGGGTGGCTGCCTCAAAGTAAGAAAATGACATATTTTTAAAAACCACAACACTATTCACCGTCAGAGAGTCTACGTGGTAGTCCGCTAGGATGCTTCCCTTGTTTCCCATCTTAGACAGTACTTTCACCAGGCTCTCTGCCCTTCTTATCACATCCTCAACCTTCTATAGAGCAGCTCACTTGGAGAAATAGCAGACATATAAGTAGTGTGATTAAGCGAGCAACTTAGAACTCTGGATGGACGCATTCTGAGAGTTTCTTCTCCACATACACTTCGGATTGTTTTTAATCACACCGTTTCTTTTATGTAGCAATAGGCTACATTTGTAAACATCACATATAAGTAAATACAAGCTTCACTGAGAATGAAAAAAGCACATATGTGGTACAGTGAAAAGTAAATGGAATCTGTGTAGAAGGAGCATATATTAAATGCTCCAAACTAGGAGATTCATGAAGGTGAACATGTTTTTAGTAATAATTTCACTGGGACAATAGCTATAAACCTGGTCTAGTTAGACAGAACTATTAATGAATAAGGACCGTCCCAGACAATCAGAACACATGACCACCTTATGCACAGAGCAAGGAGACACGGGTTTTAGGTGAAGCTCGCATCGCCCATGAATTTTGGTTAAGTTATGACATACTTCTAGATCACACAACTTATTAATTAAAAAAAGGAAAAACAGGGGAATGACTTGGTAATCCATAAGGACCTTTCTCTCTCACCTTCTATGATAGACAAGTACATGTGTCTATTTGACTGAAGAAGACTTTCAACCTAAATTGCTAACAACAGAACCAAAGAGACTGGGTACATCCTTTCGAATTCTCTGAAAACATAAATAATAAACAACAGAGAAACTGGAATACAGAGAACGGGAACTGGGCTGAAGATGAAAATGAGGAGGAGAGTGAAGGGGTCTTAAAGGTTCTGGTTGAGCAGCGGGTAGAAAGGAAGCACTTGCGAGAGCTCTTGGAAGAATTCCCACTCCCGCTGAAAAGTGGCAGTGGGAGCAGGAGTCAGATGAGAGGACCGCAGAGGGAAAAGAATGCCAAAAGATACCCTCTTGCCTTTTCATCTCTCGCTTTCCAATTAATTACCCAAAACCCTCCTTCTGTCACATTGGAGGGAGGTATATGTGAGCAGATGGAGAGGCCGGAGGGTTGTTTGTATCTATGTTCTAATCTGCAGTCCTGTTTTAGATTTGCTAATTCACAGTGACCAATGGAAGCTCTGTTTTTGAAGCAAAAAAAGTTATATCGAGATGTCAATATGTGTCTATTTATAGATTGTCTGGGTGTTGTATACTTTTTATATAATCTTATTCTTCAGATCTCAAATATTTTCTCAGAGAGAAATTTAGTGAATATTCATTCTAATCATAGCTCCTCACAATTAATTTCTGTCCTTTATCTTCAAGGAACCTATCAAAATTGCTATCTGTTTAACACATATAGTAAAGATGCAATAAATGTTTGTTGAATAAGTGAATAAAACTAATAAATATAAGTTAAATAAGTGAATATCTGGTGTTAAATTAATGAAGGTGTCTAGAAATAATAGAATTCTAATAAAATTGAATTATGGGCTCCGTCAATGTGATGGAGAAGAGGAATGTACATGAAAAGGAAATTTATACTGAATTTTTGTATATTACTAATTAGGGAGTAGGGAGTGGGAGAAAAAAAGGAAAAAATTCATTAATTTTACTATTAAAATCTCAAGAAATAGTTTGCCAGTGTTAGGTGTTGGATAGGGCCAAAATATGTGGAATGTAGGCCCTACAACAGTAATGTGAATATTCCTCTTTTAAAAGCTTTGAATTTGACTTAGTTGCATCTTATCTCACTGCGATGGGCAGGAGAAAGTTATAATTGTGCCAAAGAAACTTGGAAAAATATTAGAAATTGAAAGCAGAAATAATTAAGTTTTCGGTAATGAATGAAATGATTAAAGAACAGAGAGAGAAGTCAGAATGTACAAAACCATTGGCAACCCCTTTGTTTGGGGGTAAAGATGGAATTTGTGTTACCTGTGAAGAACACAGACGGGAATAGGTCAAGGATTCTGATGGATTACATGGGCTAATGGAGATTTTTTTAAAAGGCAACAATAGCATCAAAAATACTGGATATTGTTTGATTAAAAATAATCAGTCAAAACATTTTAAAACTTGCATCATTAACTCCTCTGAGAGAATTTTTAGTAATCCAGAATACAAAGTCATATTATGTGGGATTACATTAGGAAAGAGTTGGCAAATAAATTGAGACAATGAAAACAGATTTCTCTTAAGCTGCGATGGAAAGGAGATGCATTGTCAGTTTAAGTAGGGGCAATAGAACTACATTCCAAGTGCTTATTTGCATTAAATTTGCCTGAAAGCCCAATGGAATGAGCAGGTAGAGTATGAAAGACAGGGTGTTACTGGTAGCTTAGCTGTGCTCTGCATGTTTCATACTAGTGCATGTTAAACAGACGGCCACATTCAGAGTAGAATTTTTAACCTAAAAGTCAGTTTTAAACTGTTAAATTGTGGTTTCTCTGGACATATCCAGGTCCTATTTTAGTTACCTGTGTTTTAAGGTTGGCTCCTCTCATATTAGGTAGTTTACAATTAGAAAAATGAATCCTTTTTTCTAGGTGGTGGCATAACCTGATGTTCGCCATCCTAGTATCCCCCCACAGACATTTATCTTTAGAGCTTATCTTTCAAACAATTTCTGTGACATTTTTAGCAATTGCTCCACTGACCGGGTTGGAAATCCCAGGTGTACCCTTTTCCTGTTTCATAGGAACATTTCATTTTGAAACAGAGAATTCGGGGTTACAGGGGGAAAGCACTAAAGAGACTGAAAATGGGGTTGCAGATTTCCCTGGAGAAGAAAAGAGCAAGCAAAACAGAACAAACAAAACCGAACAAAAAAAAGAAAGAAAGAAATGCTGGGTTCAATTGTCTTAAAAATACAGGTGAAGTGGCTGCCATAGCAGAACTGGCAGTGTATGTACACATTTGCCTGCTTTTCAGTCTGGTATGTCACTTGGGTGGAAAATGGTAGATGTTTTAAATTACCAGTTTTATATTTTGCCCTTTATCCCATACTCCATAAAAAAACACCCACAATAACAAACAAAATACACAACAAATCAAACAACAGCCATCAAACAAACAAAAACCTCCCTCCCCTTTGATGTGCTTTGTATTCACAGTGTGTGCTTCCATTCAAATGGCCAGCCACTTTTGTTTTCTAGAGAAAATGACATTATTGGAGGGCGCCTCATTCTGTGTGACGGCCCCCAGGTGCCTGTTTACAGGACTGGTGCACACACTTGGTTTTGGTTAGCACCCAATTTTAGCAGGAGATTCTTGGCAGAGTAGCTCTGCACACCACTCTGCTAACACAATCCTGCTCGCCACCCCTGGGTCCCTACATGCGCTGGATTGCTCTGACCCTGATGAAAGGAAAAGTTGTGAACAGATATGAGGGAACAGGTTTGTATGAAAGAATGCCTGTGAGCCAGCTGGCCCTGTGTTTGCTCATCACGACAGGGTTAGGGACCTTGTATGGTCTTAATAAGTAGAATCAACCAGCTTCATATGTATTTTGGCACTAATCTGTGGCCTATGGCCCCATTTCCTGGGGTTTAGTACAATATTAATAAAAAAGGCTATCCAGATTAGGCACAAGTCAATGAGGTATTATAAAACAGTTTTAATTTTTGCTAAAAAAGAAAATGAAATAGGGTCACTGCCGTTTATAACATTGACTTGAATATCTCTACAACTTGTATAAATTGAGATTTGCTTGATTTTATATTGCTATTTGTTTATGTTTACTACTTTAAGAATGCATTTCTTTTCTTAGAAATATAAGTTGAATATAGTGCATGCCTGCAGTAAATCTAGGTTTAGCCCTTGGCTTTGAAACACACTGAATTCATTACATTTGTTTGTGTAGCCTCTCTTAATCTGTTGTGACAACAATTTAGACTCTGATTTAAATGAAAGAAAATTGCAAAATAATTAGAAATGTTTTCCTTTCCTTTTCCCCCTTTCCTTCTCCAAACTAACTTTCATGAGATAATCTGTATATAAATTGGACAATTTGAAGAATGTACTCTTCCTTTCGTTAAGGATTATCTTTGGGAAAACTGAATAAAACAACATCTTGTTAAGTTTACGATCAGAGTATAATAAAATATCTACTAAAATAAATAAAAATAATATTCCTTTTTATCAGAATTTTTTTCACTTGTGTTCCCCATTGTGATATTTACTGGTTTGTCTGTATTTTGAAGTGGCGTTGGAGTAAGATGCATCGTAGTAAATAACTTTGTATAATACAGTGTGATAGCAGCAAAAAACCAGCAAGACAAGTTGTTCCCCTGTATATAAAATGTACATTTTTCTTGAGTTTTCTACTTCAAAATTTATTTATTTTCTATTATAAATTTATTTAACACATTTAAAATTTGTTTTTAAATGCTCTATCTAATTAAGGTTTAAAAATGAAACTAGTGATATAGGTCATGCTATAGGAGCAAGTTCTGGAGCCCCATCACCCAAAATGCTTCACAAATCCCATCCCCAACCTCCTATCCCCCTCACTCCCACCCAGATCCCTTCCTTAACCACCACCCCAGTGCCAGCTCTGCCTGTTGAAGCCTGAGCAGGAAAGCAGCCTTTAATGGTGGCCTGGAGGAATACTTAATACTTAATCCTGGAGGAGTCAAATTTTGGAAGCAAGTGTTCATCCTTTTCTTTGAGACCCATTCACAGCACCTTCAAGACAAGCAGGGAATATTTTGCCAGCAATCAAATTAAAAAGAGGTTTTTGGGTAAAATAGGAATTTCGGGGGGTGAAATAGGCAGGTTTCAGAAATTTTAAAAAGTAAGGTGTCCATGGAAAAAACACAGGGCTACAGAGTTGCAAAAGGGAACATTTCCATAAGACAAGGGAGCAGGGAGGAGCAGAAGTTACATTTCCATAAGATAAGGGAACTGGGAGTAGCAAAAGGTCTATATTTACAAAATAAAGAAGGAGGAAGATAGCCCAAAGGGAATAGGAAAACAATAAGAGAGGAGGGGAGGAGGGCCTCACCTTTCCCTTGTGAGGTTTGACCTTTGAGCTCAGGAGTTGCTACAGTGACCAAATCAAAGGGGAATAGCGACAAATCAGAGGGAATATTGAGCCACAAAAAAACTGCAGCCTTTATAAACCTTGGAAAAAGGAACTCTGTGGGATCATCTCCCCCTCCCCACGTGGGAGTCTGTACTTGTTCTTCAATAAATTTCCACCTTTACTATACCAGCTTCCATCCGTGATTTCATTCTTAGACTCCACCAGACAAAGAGCCTGGGACAAGCCATCCTGACCAGGGGAACACCGTGCATTCCAGTCCAACATTTCCCGTATCAAAGTTGTCCTTGGGACACACCAAATGGATGAACAAATTCACTCACAGCAACAAATGTTCAATTCCCCAAAAGGGAGGTTCAGCTTGGTGTCTGAAGGAAGCAAGAAAGAATACTTTGGAGATTTCAGTTCAGACACTAGGAAAATCAAAATCAAAATGAGGATGAATGATGAAGGAGAAGCAATCAGGACTCTTCACACACACAAGCCCCTTGCATTTTGCTAAAAAACTGGAGTCAAATGCCAAGCTTCTGAAACCCTTTTAACTTGCTCTGGGTATTAAGTGATATAGTATTCCTTGGCCCAGGGCAGGGCAGTAAATATTAATGAATATTATTCCAAGAAGGCTGAAGCTTTGAAAAACAGGTCACACACATGCACAAATGCACATATACAAATAAAATCTCCAAATAAAAGGAAAAATAAAACACAGTTTTTATTAGTATAATATTTTTCACAATAAAATGTTAAAATCTATATACTGAACTTTCACATTAAACAAAAATAATTCTCTGAGAATGAAACTCAATAGTACTTCAGACACCTATAAATGATAATGTGTAACGGCTGAGCGTAATAAGTAATAGACAAAAAATAAGTCCATTTATTCCACATACAAGGGAAATTATGTACCATAGATGAGGAGGAGAATAAAGCTAGTCACAGGGCTCCTGAATAGTCTACACTAGAGTTTTATTCACCATAAATGTCTGGTTCAAAACCATTATGTAACAGAGAAAAACCAATGATGTAACGGAACAGGTCCCAACTAATGAAAATTACACAATCATATAAAGAGCCACCCACTCCACACTAATTATTTAATATTAATATGTTAGCAATTATTTAATTATTATACAGAAATCTGCACACTGCAGAAATATTAGTCTCTAAAATATGTTAAAATGGACCACCATTTTCATTGTGTAGATGGGTCTAATTTCACAAAATACATCATTTTCCCATAAAGAATTGTAAGCATGAATAGGTGGGCACAAGAAAAAAAAAAGACAACAATGGTTTGTATACCAAATTAAGAAAGTTCACAAGAAAAAAGAAAAGGACACATATGTACTACCCTTTGTAATACTTTAAGCAATAAAAAAAAAAAAAAAGCAAGTTCAGAGTGCATCTGAGTAAAACCCTTAGCTTTGCATGGAAACACATTTAGAAAACTCTTTTAAAGAAAGTTAGTGAAGATGATAGCAGACCACTAAGTTCCTGGAGTTAATCTGTTTAATTAACTTGTCTTAATTTAGAATGTCTGTGCACACCAGAAGGTGAAATGTATTCCCGAAATATAAACACATTAAGACTTCATTGAATTTTATTCCTGGCTTCTTGAACCAAAAGATAAATGCAATTTTGCTTGTAATAAGAGGATTAGCAGAAAAATGATTATCATATCTTTATTAAAAGGCTCTCCCTTTCTCTGCTATCTTTCAAGACTTACACATTTTAAGTACTCAAGAATAAGAGGGATATGTATATTTACATAAAAATGAAGTCATTTGAAAAATAAGTGGAGGAACACATTTTTGCTTCAATTTCACTCTTTTCGTTTTCATTTGGACTTTTGTAAGAGGTCTTAGTTTTATTTTAAAACTAGAGGCCCAATGCATGAATTCATGCATGGGTGGGGTTTGTCTGGTCTGCCCCGATCAGGGCCACTCAGGCTGGCTGGTCGGCCAGGGGGGAGGGGACACAGGAGGTTGGCCAGCCAGACCCAACCCCTGGTCGAACTCCCTGCCAAGGGAATAATTTGCATATTAGCCCTTTATTATATAGGATTACTTCAGGAAATTTGTCGTTTTTGACTATTAGATACTAGAAGCCCATTGCACGAAGATTCGTGCAATAGGACTTCCTTCTCCTGGCTGCTGGCACTGGTTTTCCTCCGGCACCCAGGACCCAGGCCTTTGGTCCGGCCACAGAGAGGCTTGACTTCTCCGCTGAGGCGGCAACAGAGAAGCCAAGCCTCTTCAGTCTTAACTCGCGCTGGAGCCTGTATGCTTCACTCCACACCTGCATATGTAAATTAACTGCCACTTCTGTTGGGTTAATTTGCAAAGTTGCTCTGATTGGCTGATGGGGGTAGCGGAGTGACACCAATTTGCATGTTTCTCTTTTATTAGTGTAGATGAGTTTTATTTTCTAATAGTCATTGTGCAAAAGGCATCTTTTTACAGAAAATAATCAACATGTTAATATCAACTGCAACACATACGGAAATGAACATGTGCAAGAAGCCTAGGATAACACTTTACCTTTTTGTACCACATAAACATAAATCATCCTATCTAATAAAAGAGAAACATGGTAATTAGTGTATGGCCGCTACCCTTCCCATTGGCTAATCAGGGCAATATGCAAATTAACTGCCAGCCAAGATGGCAGCCGGCAGCCAGGTACCTTAAAGTGAACATGAGGCTTCCTTGCTTTAGTGACAGAGGACTCCAACGTTCCCCGCCTGCCACTGCAGTCCTCTGAGCTGCAACTCTAAGCAACTATGTAACAAATATAGAAGCTAAACAAAACCCCAGAAACCTGCTTTAGTCCGTCGGGCTTCAGCCAGCACGATCGCAACATTGTTTCAAATACAGAAGGTAAACAAAGGCCAGAAACCTGCTTTCAGCAGCGGAAGCCTAAGAGCTGGAGACAAGCTTCAAAGCTAAAGCTGGCCCAGAATAAAAAAAAAAAAGGAAAAAAGTAGCGGTTGGGAGCTTTAGTCACTTGCCAGCCTGAAAACAGCCCTCAGCCCCTCACCCAGACTGGCCAGGCACCCCAGTGGGGACCCCCACCCTGAAGGGTGTGTGACCAGCTGCAAACAGCCATCATCCCCTCATCCAGGCTGGCCAGGCACCCCAGTGAGGACCCCACCCTGACACCCTTCAGGGCAAAGCAGCCAACCCCAACCCATGCACCAGGCCTCTATCCTATATAGTAAAAGGCTAATATGCCTCCTAGCACCGGGATCAGCCGAGCTGAGAGGCCTCCCGGCACTGGGATCAGTGTGACGGGGGCAGTGCCCCAAAACCCTGATCACCCTGCGGCTCTGTGTGTGACAGGGTGCGGTGCCCCAACCACCAGATCGGCCCTGCTCTGTGTGTGATGGGGTAGAGCCATAACCTCCCCATCGGCCCTGCCCTAAGTGTGACAGTGGCGGCGCCCCAACCCCCTGATTGTCACTGCTCTGTGGGTGATAGAGGGCGGTGCCCCAACCCCCTGATCCACCGTGCTCTGTGTGTGACAGGGGGCGGTGCCCCAACTCCCCTATAAGCCCTACTCTGTGAGTGACGGGGGGAGCTCCCCAACACCCTGATGGGCCCTGCTCTGTGCGTGACAGGGGGTGGCACCACAACCTCCCCATCAAACCTGCCTTGAGTGTGACAGGGGGTGGTGCCCCAACCCTCCAATCAGCCCTACCCTGAGCATGACTCAGGGTGGCATCGCAACCTCCCGATCTTCCCTGTTCTGTGCATGAGAAGGGGTGGCGCCCCAACCCCCCAATCGGCCCTGCTCTGAGCCCGACCAGGGGCTGCACCTAGGGATTGGGCCTGCCCTCTGCCACCCGGGAGCAGGCCTAAGCCAGCAGGTTGTTATCTCCCAAGGAGTCCCAGACAGCGAGGGGGCACAGGCCGGGCTGAGGGATCCCCCCCTCGCCCCCCGAGTGCACAAATTTTTGTTCACCGGGCCTCGAGTCCTCTCTAATAAAAGAGAAACATGATAATTAGCCGTACATCTGCTACCCTTCCCTTTGGCTAATCAGGGAGATATGCAAATTAACTGCCAGCCAAGATGGCGGCTGGCAGCCAGGCAGCTTGAAGCTAACATGAGGCTTGCTTGCTTCAGTGACGAAGGAAATCAACGTTCCAAGCCTGCCTTGCCGGCCTCTGAGCTTGCAGTTTGAAACATTGTTACAAATATAGAAGCTAAACAAAACCCCAGAAACCTGCTTTCAGCCAGTGGGATCTCAGAGCTGGAGTTGATACAGTGTTTCAATTATAGAACCCAAACAAACCAGATGCCTGCTTTCAGCAGCATAGGCCTCAGAGCTGGAGCCAGAGTAAAACTGGCCCAGAATTTAAAAAAAAGAAAAAAAGGAGCAGTTGGGAGCTTCAGTCACCCATCAGCCTGAAAACAGCCCTCAGCCCCTCACCCAGACTGGCCAGACACCCCACTGCGGACCCCCACCCTGAAGGGGGTGTGACCAGCTGCAAACAGCCATCATCCCCTCATCCAGGCTGGCCAGGCACCCCAGTGGGGACCCCCACCTGATCCAGGACACCCTTCAGTGCAAACCAGCTGGCCCCCACCCGTGCACCAGGCCTATATCCTGTATAGTAAAAGGCTAATATACTTCCCAGCACCTGGATAAGTGGAGCCGCGAGGCCTCCCAAACCCGGTATCAGTGTGACGGGGGCAGCGCCCATACCCCCTGATCAACCTGCGGTTCTGTGTGTGACAGGGGGCGGGGCCACAACCTCCCTCTCCACCCTGTTCTGATCGTGACAGGGGAAGGTGCCCCAACCCCCTGATCAGCCCTGCTCTGTTCCTGATAGGGGGGAGCTCCCCAATCCCCTGATCGCTCTGCAGCTCTGTGTGTGACAGGGTGCCGCGCTCCAACTCCCCCCCTCCCATAGGCCCTGCTCTGTGTGTGATGGGGTAGAGCCATAACCTCCCCATTGGCCCTGCCCTGAGTGTGAAAGTGGCGGTGCCCCAATCCCCTGATGGGCCCTGCTCTGTGTGTGACAGAGGGTGGTGCCGCAACCTCCCCATTGACCCTGCCCTGAGTGTCACGGGGGCAGCGCCCCAACTCCCCAATCGGCCCTACACTAAGTCTGACCAGGGGCTGCACCTAGGGATTGGGCCTTCCCTCTGCCACCCGGGAGCAGGCCTAAGCCAGCAGGTCATTACCTCCCTAGGGGTCCCAGACTGCGAGTGGGCACAGGCCGGGCCCCCTCCCCCTCGAGTGCACAAATTTTTGTGCACCGGGCCTCTAGTATACAATAAAAGGCTAATATGCAAATAGACCAAATGCGGAACAACCAATTGATATGATGCACACTGACCAACAGGGGGCCGATGCTCAACACAGGAGCTGCCCTCTGGTGGTCAGTGCACTCCCACATGGGGAGCAGGCCTAAGCTGTCAGTCGGACATCCCCTGAGGGCTCCCAGACTGTGAGAGGGCGCAGGCCAGGCCAAGGGACCTCCTCCTCGAGTGCACAAATTTTGTGCAGTGAGCCTCTACTTTAGATATAATAGAAAACAATGTTATGTAAAGATTTGATTTTCTTACTGTTTTCTCTCTTTTTTTTTATAGATAGATTTTGTAAAGGATGAATAGTTTTAAATCAATACATCTATATTTGGGAAATATTATCATATGGCATTGTTGCCTGAGCTTGTGTAGTTTTATTACCCACTCGGGGCCCAGTGCATGAATTCATGCACCTTGAAAGGAACTTTGATCCATGAAGCTATGGTGGGCACAGGGGCAGGTCTTGACCCAACCTCCGCACCCCCACTCTGCCCCTTCCACCACAGCTCCAGTCCCCTGTCTGATGGCAGCCTTGATCCTGCCACCACTGCTCCCATGCACTGCCTGCATTGGCCCCACTCGCACCCTCTGATGGCAAGGAGCGATTAGGGCCAATGCCAGCAGAGGGTGCGAAGAGGGCTGGCACAATGGGTGGAAGCAGCAGCTACTGCTCCGATCACCCCTCAGGAGCTAGGGGAGGTGGAGAAACCCTGAGGGGTGATTGGCGGTGGCAGCTGTCACTCACACCCACTGATGACGCTGAGCAATTCGAGACCAGTGCCAGGTGCCAGCAGTGGGTGGGAGCACCCAGCGGGACTGCAGTGTGCAGGAGCAAAAAATTTTCAGTAACCACCAGAGGCTAGTCCTGATAACAGCAACTGGTGCCCAGCCTTGGCCTGGCATCCTGCTCACCTGCTTCTCCATCCTGCCATGGCGATGTCCACCATGTTCCGTGCTCTGCCACCTGCTGCCGATGCCCGCCATGTTCTGCTCATGCCCCTTGATGGTCACCGCAGGTCATAGTGACCGGTTGTTTGGTTGTTCAGTTGTTCCACCGTTTGGTCTATTTGCATATTAAGGTTTCTATTTGCATATTAGGGTTTTATATATCCTACTAGAGGACAGATGCACAAAATTTGTGCACTGGAGGGGGGTGTCCCTAAGCCCAGCCTGCACTCTTTCCAATCTGGGACCCACCTGGAGATGTGCAACTGCCAGTTTACACAGGCCTGTGGGATCGGACCTAAACCAGCAGTCAGACATCCCTCACACAATCTGGGACTGCTGGCTCCAACCTCTCACCTGCTTGCCTGCCTGCCTTATTGCCCCTAAACGCTTCTGCCTGCTAGCATGGTCACCCCCTAACCACTCTCCTGACAGCCTGATCAATGCCTAACTGATCCCATGTAGCCTGGTCACCCCCACTGCCCTCCCCTGCCGGCCTTGTCACTCACAACTGCCCTACCCTGCAAGCCATCTTGTGGTGGCCATCTTGTGACAATAGGGGGGCAACGATCTTTAACCACATTGGGCAGCAATCTTGTGTGAGGGTGTGATGGTCAATTTGCATATTACCTCTTTATTATATACTAGTAGCCCTGCACATGATTCCATGCACCAGTAGGTTGCTGCTGCCTTCCTGTAGCTCTCTGTCCACTGCTCTGCCCTCCTATAGCTCCCCCCGTACCCTTCCTCCTACCCCACCCCCATAGCTTGCTGCCCTGCCCCCTCCTGTAGCTCTCCGCAGCCTGCTTGTACCTCTCTGGACCACCCTCCTGCTGATCTGTGACCTGGTTGTGATGCGCTTGGTTGTTACACCTAAGGGCATAAAGGCTAATTAGCATATTTCTCTCTTATTATATAGGATATAATAAAAGCCTAATATGCAAATTTACCAAATTGCGGAATTACTGGATGCTATGATGCGCACTGACCACCAGAGGGCAGCTGCTCAACACGCAGCTGCCCCCAGCCTGCAGGCCCGACTGGCAGGGGGTGGGGTTGGCGAGTAGGCGGCTGCAGGCCAGCCAAGGCGGGTGTGAGCGGGGGTCCTGATTGCCTCGCCAGTCACCCCACAGATTGGCTCTGATCACTGGCCAGGCCTAGGGAGCCTACCTGTGCATGAATTCATGCACCAGGCCTCTAGTATATAGATAATTGGAATTACTGTCCAGTGATAACTCATTTAAAACAAGATATCTTTCTTGAATTAAAACTATAAAAAACAATAAAGTCCTGAGGATTTGAAATGTCAAGACATTAGCTTTGGGCTCTGAATTAGCATACCCCTAATAAGGCAATGTTAGTCACTGTCCCTAAAAGGGTAGGAAGTACCCCTCCACACCATTGGGAAGGGTTCACAAGGAGCCCAGCCCTTATTCCATCTACAATTACTTGAAGGCAATTCCATAGTTAGTTTGCTTGAAACAGAGCTCAGCCTCTAAATTCATTTCCCTTCAACATGAGGAAGCTCCATGAGAGGCATCTTTTAGTTTCTTCATATGCTCTGTTATTCCCAACATGGACTTAGCTCAGATGTTCTCTTGCTTAGTCTAGACTTCCTCTCATCTGAACTCCCTATCTCTTTATGTGGATCTATGAGTACCAATGATATTTTCTCCCAGGATCTCAAAAATCCATAGGGGACAAGATCACATGCTTATCAGGCATTTTATGTTATTACCCTTTCTATCTCTCCATAGAAGCTGTCACTACACTCCAAATTCAGTTACTTGTATTAAAAAAAAAAATTGTCACCAATCTTGATGTTCACAAATGTTCCCAGAATTTAAAGGAATAATTTTAGCTTTCTCATCAGGTTTCTCTTATATGGAAACATTAGATTGTCTGCAGGTCCCATCATTCTGTCTTCTCTTTTTCCTGGGGTGGCAGGGAGCATGAAGCATCCAATTTATGCCAAATAAGCACATCCACTCTGTGTAGCTTTTGCAATGAATGGAGCCACTTGATCAGACTGAAATCTTGCTAGATATTTAAACACATGGCAAGGGGTGTTTTCCTAAAGCCACAATAATGGTTCCCATATCTACAAGGCACATTGGAATGGAAGTCCCACATCTGACATATGTGTCCACAGTGATGAGGCACCACCAGCATTCATGGTGACTAGCTGTCCAATGCAGTAGTCAGGTTGATAAGCTCAGATGGGGTTGATGCCCTGCCTGCTGTGGCCCAGATCACCACATTGTACTGCCTGGGCTCTTGACAGGAGTACCAAAACTACGTCTCTTCTTTGGCTTTATTTTTTTTTTCCTAAGGGACGCCTCATGATCTGGCCCATTTTTGTATCTGGTGTCCACTTCCATGCCCCATCAGCTGTGGACCCAATGTAGTAATGTAGTGATTTGCTGAGCACATACTTGATCAAGTTTTAAGTTCCATCCATGCTCTCTTTCAGATGGTATCATTCTCATTTTAAAGCTATTTCCATAGTTCTTGTCCTGACACAGGGAGCCATTAATGGTTCAGTCACAACTCTGACTCTGTAAATAAGTATCAAGAAGTGGCATTGGAATAGGGTTTACAGCTAGCACTACAACACAGAGCTAGCTCATGGGGCAGAGTATCCTTGTGTGCTCTTATTTAAAAGGTGGCTGTCCTTGGAGCAGATGGTTGCAGTGGCCCATTGGGCTCCACCTTCTTTGAGTTTCATGGATCCATCTGTGAACCAAACCATATCATCAGCTGGACCATTTTTAAACCATGGGTCCCACTTAGCTAAGAGAGGGCAGGAGCACCTGCTAAAGGTCATTTAGTTTCATCCAGCAAGACAGTTACTTATTCAGCTGAGTCAATGGGTCAGGCTTGATCTTAGATATGCCTGTTCCATTTAATGGTAGAGCTTTTCAAGACCAGCTCTATCTTATCAGTGGGATTAGTGAGTACCCTCTTGTGGATAGGCAGCTCAGGCATCTCATTATTTAATTCATAGTTGTCCACCGTCAGCCAGCCAGAACTGGCAGTTAAGCTGTGATTATGTGGTGTATAACCCTCCTGCCTGCAGAAAATCCTGAATTAGCAAAGTGATATCTTTTTCTCTACCTGATAGATAGTTCTGCATTTGTTGAATAACTCATCAGGGCTCGAGCAATTTAAATGATGGGCAAGAGTGGATTAACCCTAACGGTATGGCTTCAATCCTTTGTTATGAGTGGGCATATTTCCTGAGTTTATAGGGATGTTTTGTGCTGCAAGCTGTCAAAAATTGTCAATACTTATAATGTATTCAGCTGTGGGGACAACCATCACAGGCACCAGAAGTGACTTGAGGATCCCCACCCATAAACGTCTGACATGGGTGATCACATTTGTCCAAACGCCCCCAATGACAACAACTTACCTCTGTAGGGGCCTTGGATTATTGTCACTTGTACACCAGTGAGCAACAGGCCCAGCAAAGTCTGAATCCCTACGTTTTGCTTTGCTCCCTTCACTGGAGCAAAAGCCAACCTGGAAGACCTTAGCTTGGTCCCACACTTAACTGTTGTTTCTATAGGGGAGCCTTGGCCACTCAAACTGCTCATTCCCTGGACAGTAGTCAGGGACTCTGAGAGCTTCTCTAATGTTTCTTTGTTTGCCAGTGTTATCATTACAGTATTAAGTCTTCCAATCTATGAGTACAAAATGTCTTTCCACTTACTGATGTCTTGATTTCTTTCAAGAAAGTTTTGTAGTTTAAGTCTTGCATTTTTTTCCAATTATTTTATTGTTTTGGATGTTGGTGTTAGAATAGTCAGAATTATCTGCATTTAAGATCATATTTCTATCTGCAAATGGAGATACTTTTAATTATTTCTTTCTGATGTGGATACTTTTTATCTTTCTCTTGCCTAATTGCCCTGGCTAAGTTTTCCAGTACAATATTGAATAGAGTGGGAGAAAAGATATCCTTGTCTTGTTATTAGTCTTAGTGGGAAATCTTTGTTTTACACTATTAACTGTTACGTAAACTGTGAGATTTTCATAGATGTCCTTTATAAAAGTTGAGAAAGTTACTATCTATTCTTAGTTCTATCCTTAGTTTCTATTTATAGTTGCTATTCCTAGAGGTATTTTTTTAATTATGAAAAGGTGTTAGATTTTGTCAAATGATTTTCCTGCATCAGTTGAAATGATCATTTAATTTTTAAAATTATGTTAATATTATATGTTGCATTAATTGATTTTTGTATGTCAAACCAACCTTGCATTCCTGGAATAAATTCTACTTGGTCATGGTGTATAATCCTTTCAATACGTTTCTGGATTTGTTTTACTAGTATTTTGTTGAGGATTTTTTCCATGTATATTTATAATAGATGTTATATATTTTTGTTTGTTTGTTTTTTTCTTGTGACATCTTTACCTGGCTTTGGTAGTATGATAATACTGCTTTAAGGGAATAACTTTAAAAAAGGCACTCAGTTTTTGCAGAGGGGCTCTGTATTTGGGATAAGACACATCTTCAATACCCAGCTAGATCATTGAAAACTCTCCCTTAGCCTTTACTCCACTCCTTCATTGTGAGTTTCAGCATCAACCAGAGGTGAGCATTTATGATTTTCTCAGGCCTTTCTTGAGCACATCTATAGCAAGGGCATGTGTGTGGCCTTCATGATTTCAAGTAATGAGTTGGAGCTTTTCAAATCCTCTTTTCTCTAAAGCATCTCTTCCCCAACCTTTCCCCCAAAGGAAAGTCTATTTGTTCAGTCTTTTGTTTGTTCCATCTGTTATCGATTGCCTCGGGCAGCAGTGAGTAAAACATTTTTCCTCTACATATTTTGGACAAATGTTCACAGGTAGCAGCTTTTTAGCATTTGGTATTCTGAGTTAGGTGAGATGAAGAGAAACCTGTTGAACCAGTTCTCCAGGGAGTCAATAAACCAAACACATACATATAAAACAAATAAATATAAAGACACAGGATTATTTGCAAATGAGGTCAGTTCTGCTCCCTCCTGTACCTGTAATGGAATTCAGGCTGTCATTTTCAAGGCTACCACCAAGCTGGGATTTGGCACTTGGAACTAGGGTAAATTAAAATGACACATAACTCTCTGTTCTTGCCAAGATGCAGACACTTTCTTGAATGAATTCTCCCTCTTTGCTGAAAGCTTTTGGATAGTTTTCAGAGTTCTGGGAAAGTTGATTCTCACATCCTCCCTCCATCCCCCATTATTTCATTACTTTTATGGAGAGGCAAACTTTAGAGTTTCTTGATTTATTATTTTTGTTACCTTTTAAGAATTCAACCACCCAATTTTGTATTAGCATCAGTGTTCATCTCAAACAGAAACAAGCCAATTTACTTAATTTGTAAAAGCCTGAAAAGATGTAATCCATATGTATATATACATGTAGATTTATGAATACTACTCTCATCAATTTCTTTTAGCAATTTTACTTATATTATGTATGGAGGTTATCTGCTTTATTTAGTCTTTATTTTTCTTAAATTAGACTTTTTGGAGTGGACTGCAAATCATAACACAAAAAATTAAATAAACATTAAAGCTATAAAGTTGAAAAAAAACCTTCTATTTTCATCCACAGTAATTCAGAGAAAATCAAGGCATGTCTATATGGGATTTTAGGATTCATGCATCAAAGTGACAGAGTGGAAAGTTAGGAAATGATGCTCTATTCCCTAGAGCCTGCCTCCAGGTTGGGACCAGATGGCCCTTGTTCTCTCCACTGTAAGCAATTGGAGTGCTTCTGACTACAGCTGTACCGTGGAGGGAAATGTCCATAGAATAGATCCCAGAAATTAAAATCTAAAGAAAGCTAATCTTAGCAAGTTTAGACAGGTCCTACCTCTGACCTATAAGCAAAATAAAAGCAAACAAAACATAATACACAAAAAAATAACTATGGTCTGTAAATTATCTAGTATTGACTTGTATGCTAGCATAGTTTGGATTGTTGATATTACAACTAGGTGACATATACACTATCAAATCTATAATGGGTTATAAAATTACTGTACTGTCAAATAAAGCATAGAGCACTCACTGCTAACTCCTCCAAATGAATATATTAAATCAGTGAATGTATTATAAATTTCTTGAAGAAATAAGTAACATCCTATATAACAAAACTCTAATATGCAAATCAACCGAATGGCAGAATGACCGGTCACTATGATATGCACTGACTACCAGGTGTTGCTCCCTCTGGTGGTCAGTGCACTCTCACAGGGGGAGCACCACTCAGCCAGAAGCCGGGCTCACGGCCGGCAAGTGCAGTGGCTCCTGCCTCCACGGCAGTACTAAGGACCCCTCAGGGGATGTCTGCCGAGGAGTCCTAGACTGCCAGAGGGCGCAGGCCAGGCTGAGGGACCACCCCTACCCCCCATGCACGAATGTTGTGCACTAGGCCTCTAGTTTTACAATAATCCATTTTCTGATTTGTATTGTTAAATGTCTATTGAACAACTAATATGTGGTAAGCATATTTCAAGAACTATAGATTAAGGTTGCAAATAAAATACAAGATATCCAGTTAAGTTTGAATTTCAGATGGCACACACATTTTTAATGTATGTTTAAATATTGGGACATACAAACACATTTTTAAAAATGTGAACTTGAACTTGAAATGGGAATCCTCTATATTTATTTGTTAAATCTTTCAATATTTCTGGGGATACAACTGCAAACAACAAATGAATACTGGCTGCTCTTATTACCAGGTATTGAGAGGAGTAATTAAATAGCTAGATATAATATAGAGAAATTAATGCAATAATGGTGGAGTGGAGCATATAAAACCCCTTTTTAGGGTGTTCAGAGAAGGTTTCTGGAAATATTGATATAGGTTCTAAGCCAAAATTAAAATATAAATCACAGGGGGAGGGTAAAAGGAAGAATGATTTAGTCAGAAGGAAGAGCTTTTATAAGTTCTAAGTGCATAAATGAACTCATTGAGGAATTATAATTAATTTACCTTTCCAGAGCATTAAACAGCAGGTAGAAACTTGATATATGGATCTTAAAACCCCATACAGACAAGATAAGTAGGTCTATGTAGGCCAAGGTTAAAGAGATGTTGTAGAAGAGCACTTTATGGGATCATTATGGAGAAAGTTCACTTTGCCTACAGTCGGGGATAAATTTGGTGGGTCAGGCCTGAATCAAGGAATAATGTTAGCAGTCTACTGTCATGCCTGAGGGTGGTTTAGACCAGAGAAATGGGAATAGAGATGGAGAAAACAGAATGCATTTATGAACAATCAATGCAAACTACTGACTGATGAAATATGGGGGAATGAATTAAAAAAAGGGGTCAAAAATGACATTTAAGTTTCTACCTTTGGCAACTGGATGTATATGCTGACCTATACTGAAACAGAGAATACCAGAGGCAATAAAGTTTTGGAAGAGTTTAATTTAGACAAGTTACAAGGGACATCAAAGAAAAAAAGCTCGGATATCAGCATAAATTATATATATATATATCTACACTAATAAAAGAGGAAAATGGTAATTGTCGTACGGCGATACCTTTTTCATTGGCTAATCAGGGCTATATGCAAATTAACTGCCAACTAAGATTGGCAGTTAACTGCCTACAAGATGGCGGCTAATTTGCATATGTAGGCACAATGCAGGGAGGCGAAAGGGAAAGCAGGAAGAAGCCCCCTGCCACTGATAGTGATCGGAAACCCAGGGGGGAGCTAATACCTGGGGGGCAGGGCAAAGGCGGCCCTGGGGCCGCCTTTGCCCTGCCCCCCAGCCATGATCGGAGAATCAGGCACTTTTGCCGCCCTGGCCAGTGATAGCAGGAAGTAGGGGTGGAGCCAGCGATGGGAGCTGGGCACGGTCGAAGCTGGCAGTCCCAGGAGCTAGGGGTCCCTTGCCTGGGCCTAAAGCGAAGCCCACGATCGCGGCGCCCCCCGCTGCCACTGCAGGTCCCCGCTGCCTGGGCCAGACGTCTAGGCCAGAGGCATTAGGCCTGGGCAGGGGTGGAGCCTGCAACCGCGGGGAGCTGGGGGTCCCCTGCCCAGGCCTGACACCTCTGCCGGAGGCCTCAGGCCTGGTCAAGGGGCCGATCCGGTGATTGGTGATCGGAGGGTGATGAGGGTCAACTCCTCTGGGCGAGGCATCAGGCCTGGGTGGGGGGCGGAGCCGGGGGTTGGGGGGATATGATGGTCCCCTTGCCCAGGCCTGAAGCCTGGGTCAGAGGCGTCAGGCTTGGGCGGGGGATGGAGCAAGCGATCAGAGGGAGATGGGGGTCCCCTGCCCAGGCATGATTCCTGGGCCAGAGGCCTCAGGCCTGGGCGGGGGCCAGAGCCAGTGATTGGGGGGAGATGGGGGTCCCCTGTCCAAGCCTGACACCTCTGGCCGAGGCATCAGGCCTGGGCAAGGGGTCGATCAGGCGATCGGAGGGTGATGGGGGTCAACGCCTGAGTGCTCCCAGTATGTGAGAGGGGGCAGGCTGGGCTGAGGGACACTCTCCCCCTCACACACACACACCCAGTGCACGAATTTTGTCCACCAGGCCCCTAATATATATATATATATACATTTATACATATGTAAATATATGCACAATACACATGCATACAGTTATACTAAATATTTGCTGTGTGTGCAAAAAGTGTTCATATACTTATATACCAGAGAATATATGTATGAATCATCAGCCATCAGCCTGTTGATGATACTTGAAGCTTTTGGAATGGACCTGCTCACCCAGGGAAACACAGAGAAAAAGAAAAGTAGGACCCTGAGGACTCATAACCAATGTGTAATAAAGTGGCAAATGAGATATCTTACAATGTTAGAGAACTATATGCTGATGGAATATTCAAAAGAATAATGATTTAATTAAAGGGGAGCGATAATGAGTATCAATATAAACATTCAGATAAACTAAGAAAGACACAGATGAATAAAGAATCCACTGACTTACATATCATTAAGTAAATTGGTGACTGATATCTAGAATTTACTAGCTTACTTCAGCTACTTTCTTTTAGATTTAGGCAGAAAAATTATTTCACATTGAAATCAATTTAATTTTATATTTAATTTAGTATTTTGATTAATTTATTTCCATTATAATTATTACTATTTTGCCTAATTTTTTTTCAGTAGATTTTTTTTTTTTAACAAATACCACATATCTTCCATAGCTGAGGTGTATGTAAGTCATGGTCACAAATTCCAGGCTGAGATTTTATCAGGCAAATCTTCACAATTTATTTTTATTATCCAGGAGATGTTTTTTACTTCTTTGGAAAAATAAAAGCTTATTTTATAGATGAAGCATAATTTATATGTTAAGATTAGAAAAAAAAAATTGTTTCTTTTCTTCATCAAATTTTAGGCATTGTTTCTCCCTACCTGCTTCTTTAGAGATGAGCTCATGGGTCATATGAAGTCAAACAGCTGAGGTTGCTTCCATTGATTAAGGGTTGCTTAAGCAACTGTCTGGGAGAAGCAGGCAATATTTCCAGTTTACTGCCATTGCTGAGAGCTACAGTGAAATGAGAATCATGGAATCATTACACGTTAGATCTGGAAGGACCCCAGAGAAATCTTATGCCTCATTTTCAGTTGAAGAAACTGTAGCTTTGAGCAGTTTATTGATTTCTCCCAAGTCCCATGCTAGCTCCTGCCAAAATCAGAACTAGTCCTTCATTCTTCAGACCTCTGCTCTTATGCTTCGCTGTATTTCATTTCTTGTCCAGATTTGCCCCAATCTCAGGATGACCGGGGCTGGAATGGCAAATTTTGGAAGCTGCCTAATGACAAAAGCAACTGAGAAATGGGGGGAAGGATAAGATCGGGGTTCAGTGGACAGATGAGCTCAGTACTGTGGAAGGTGGGGCACAGTAGTACCACATCCAGAAAGACAGGAACTATGGCCGGGAAACATGCAGCATCAGGAACAACCATAAGGCTTCATGAAAGCTCAAAATCACACACAAACTGGGCAGAGCCCCAGGAACGACAGCTGTATGGAAACTGTATCCGAGACACACAGAAATATGGAAATGCGTGGCCGTAAGAGAGAAGAGCACTAATAAACTGGAAGCATACTGCGTAGATAGGCTCAATTTTTCATTTAGTGGCTGAAGACCTGAGGCTTTAGCTGGCTGTAAACATCCCTCTGAAACCTCTTGGGCCTGCTCTTCCTGTCTGAGGAGAGGGTAGTTCCATCTGAGCAGAATGAGAAAGAGGCAGATGTGTCCTTCCCTTACGGATCAACCTCCATGAGCATGGATTAGACCCTACATTAATTCTAATAAAAAATTTGGCACGATTTAAATTATTATCTCCATTTCACAGGAGGCTTAAAGATATTTAGTATTTTGTCCAAGGCTACATGTTTATAAGTGAAAGAGATGGTACTCAAATGCAAGCTTGGTTAAAGGCAAATTTCAGGCATCTTCTATTTGGCGTGGTGAGTCAAACCTGAGAGGGAGAGACTGGAATTGAGCTGTCAGTACTGCATGATAGAGGCAAACTTGTTGGATGGTAGGGAATTTAGAGGTAGAGTTTGATCTACTTTTTAAGAAATTTTGGCTGAGGATGAAACTGGGGGTTTGAGTGAGTAGCCAATGTACATGGAAAGCATAAATTCTTAAGGATGGAACCTATTTCAGAGCACAGCATCAGAATGTGTAGCTTAGGGAATAAAGAGGCAGTGTTTACAACTGGAACCGGCTCATATGTGCTTGTAAGAGATGATGGGTAAATTTATAGGAATTTTTTAATCGTTTTTTTAAACACAGCCCTTATTACAAATTACATTATGAATAAATCTGCAAATAAGTTAATTTTACCAAAACAAAGGTTTGCAAAACTCACTATTCCCTAATCATGTCACTGTCTTTTCTGTTCTGTGCTCTTAGAGTTATCGATAACTACTTTTTGCAGTGGAGATGGGGTGCTCCTCACGTGTGATCCTCCCAGCTCCGTGTTCAGTGACGTTACATTGGTAGCGTGACACTGGCCTTAATGGGAGTACTTATACAACAGAAATTGGCGAGTGCTACAAAATGAGAATTCGGTTCTTGTTTTGTGAGACTTCTGAGGCTTACAAGATTGATAAAGAGAAAAGTAAGTAAGGCACAGTAAACTTAAAAGTGTGCTCTGTTTCTCACTAGTTTGTCAATAGCCCAAAATGTTGTCAAATCATGGCCAAATTGCAATCATGGGTTGGCTATGGACACAAGATCCAAGAACTTGGCAAAACTAATAAATACTAGCCTTCTGTGGAAACCAATTGTTTTATAGAATTTACAACAAAGGTATTGTAGATTTTGTTAGCACTTGTAAATTATTTGCCATAAATTTTACATCAACAAAATGCAAACTTACACACATTTTATTTTTTGTCTCTATAGCCAGGTCTTAAACATTCCCAGTCCACCACAGAGTGAAGGGGATGAAATTGATAAGGTAAGCTGAACAGGCTTGTACCAGTCAACATACAAACACTCAGAACTGGAACATACTAGATAAAGCAGAAGCCAACAGCACAATTAATAAAACAGTGGAATTAATCCTTGAAAAGCTGCTGCATCAATCATGATGGTCCTATCAACATAGCCTTTTAGTTAGAATATTGTTCAATGCCATGGATACATATTCAGGAAGAACACAACAGATATTTAAAGCTGGGGAGATCCAGTAATGCTTATGCAAAATCCATGCAAAACTTTAGAGGAAAAGCAGACACGGAAATTAAACTATGAAAATCCATGCTTTATTTGCCTGGAGTTGGACAATTATAGAGATAAACGTCACCTGCCTTCAAATGATTAAAATGCAGAACTCTGTCAAATAGATATTTTCAAGTTCTTTTCCTCATCATTTGTCAATCCTAGCCAATATAAGTCGATGAGAAGTTGATTTTCTAGATACGATGCACCTCAGATGAATTATGTCTGCATGTATTTTTCATTAAACTCTTCAACTTCTTAGGAAAGAGTTTGTTTGTAAATAAAATTTCTCATACAGTTTTATTAAAAATTTGGCTCCTTTGTTCATTTATCTATCGAGTGATATTGCAGAAAACTGTCGTTTAAAAATAATTCTATCACTATATAAACTCCAGGAACTTTTTATATTGTACACTGCATACTTCCTGTCCCAGTAATCTTAGGAACCTTCCCTCATTTGATCCTATGTCATTTCATTTTCTATTATGGGTGTAGCATTTCTGGAAGGTTTATATTTTTCCATAAGATGTAAGAATTTTATTTACAAAGTTAGGAGATATTTCAGAAATTTTTTTAAACTTTTTTTTTTTTTTGCTACTTTAAGACAATTGTTTTCATTCAAGATCAGTTCTCTTAAGGAGAAAACTTTTTTTTCCCACTTTCCACGTAAAAGTAAACCACTCATTTTATTTTCTTCTGCAAGGTTTTGAGAGAACAAGAAATACAAAGTTGTTTAAGTGCTTATTTTCTTTTATTAATAAAACAAAGTTAACTGCAAAGAGGGAGCTGAAGCAATGATAACAAGTGCATTTTCTCTGGTTAAAAAAATCAACAGTGGTGAAACCATCCAATTACTATTTTATGGTTTCCCTAAATAATTGGATCACAGGGTTTTATCCTTATTTTTATGTGAGACTAACTATAAAACAAACACCACAAATTATGAGGAGCTCACAAATTAAATATGGAGTGGTGATATACTCACTGACATGAAGATATTAAATAAAACACAAAATTGGGTTATATGACAGCAGAACTATTAATCAAAAACATTGAATTAAGCCTGATTCCTGTTACAGGGCAGTCATTTTCATAAATTTAACTGCTTAAAAGTACATGCTGGTAAAATATTTAATGAATTTATAATTGGTTGGAGTTTTATAATCCAACAGCACTATTATCATTTGGTACTTATTACATACTGGAGGCCCAGTGCACAAAATTTGTGCAAGGGTCGGGGGGCATCCCTCAGCCTGGCCTGCACCCTCTCCAATCTGGGAATCATTGGGGGATGTCTGACTGCCAGTAGTCAGACATACCTCTTGCAATCTGGGACCGTGACTCCTAACCACTCGCCTGCCTGCCTGTCTTATTGCCCCTAACCACCTCTGCCTGCCAGCCTGATTGCCCCCTAACTGCTCCCCTGCTGGCCTGATCACCCCCTAACTGCTCTCCTGCTGGCCTGATCACCCCCTAACTGCTCTCCTGCTGGCCTGATCGCTCCTAACTGCCCTCCCCTGCTGGCTTGATCACCCCTAACTGCCCTCCCCTGCCAGCCTGATCACCCCTAAATGCCCTCCCCTGCTGGCCTGATCACCCTAACCACCTCTGCCTTGGCCCCCGCCACTGTGGCTTTGTCCAGAAGAACATCCGGAAGATGTCCAGTCTAATTAGCATATTACCTTTTTATTAATATATAGATGCCTTTATTTGGGGTTGAGGACTCATCATTCCTATCCTATATAATAAAAGCCTAGTATGCTAAGTGTCTGGTCATCCAATCATCTGTTCAACCAATCAAAGCATAATATGTTAATTATATACTAAGGCTGTTCAACTGCTCACTATGATGTGCCCACAAGGGGGCAGACAGTTGACTGGTAAACCAGTCGCTATGACATGCACTGACCACTAGGGGCAGATGTTAAATGCAGGAGCTGCCCCCTAGTGGTCAGTGTGCTCCCACAGGGAGACCGAGGCTCAGCCAGAAGCCAGGCTCATGGCTGGTGAGTGCAGTGGCAGTGGCGGGAGCCTCTCCCACCTCTGCGGCAGTGCTAAGAATGTCTGAGTGACAGCTTAAGCCCGCTCCCCATGGGGGCGGGCCTAAACTGTCATTCAGACACCCCCTAAGGACTCCTGAACTGCGAGAGGGCGCAGGCTGAGCTGAGACCACCACCCCTACCCCCAGTGCAGGAATTTCATGCACTGGGCTTCTAGTAAGACTATAAAGCTCATTAGGTCAAAGGGGTTTTTCTTAAATGTCATTATAGTTTTTGCATATTACATGTCACCTGGCTCATGTTACCAGGAAGAATGATATTTAACTGTAAAATTAGTACCAAAAGTCTTTTGAATAAAGTAATGTGAATGGATACATATAACATAAATTTTAAAGTATTCTTTTCATCTTTATTGGCCGAAATCAGACTCTACTGTCAGAGTAGTGACTTCAGTTCTAGGCTAAAGAGGGGCCTGTGCAATTGCAAAAGGATCACACTAGTCACAATGTAATTTAAGGACAACATTCAGCAGAAAGTATCAAAAAACATGGCACTTTTAGTGAAGGTGTGTACTTCTTGTGATTGGAGAGCTGTTCCCTTTGTTCTGGAAAGCAGAACAAGCGGGCTGATGATTTGAATTAAGTATGAGAAAGTAATATAATATCTTTTATTCCTAAGCTAATCAAGTGATGCCATTATTTGAGCTGAGAGGGCTCTCTTTGCATAGACTATGTTGGCAAGTGACTATAGCCTATTTCATAATAGCAAGGAAATCCAACTCTTTCTTGTATTCATGGAAGCTTGAAATTACACTAGTGATATTGTTTCTCTCTGTATTAAATATAAGCCACTGCCCGTCACAACCCTTTAAAACTTAAATGATCTTATGCAATGTAATTTATATCTTGAAATCAGCCAATGCATTTTTTGTTTGTTTGTTTGTTGTTGTTGTTTGTTTTTGTTTTACTAGATTGACACCTTTTTACCTTCTGATGGGAGAAGCAGCTTGTTAGGGTGTGTGTGGTGTTGATGCATCAGAAGAGAGAACTCTAAAGAAGGAAAAAAAAATCAAAGAATAGAAAAGAATAGAAGGGCAAATATTACAATAAATAAAAAATAACTTATATTAAAGTAATTATTGTTTTACTTATGGGGCTAAAATTAAATTTATGTACTTTTACTTTTATTATTCTAGAGCTTGATGAAGTTCTTTCGGAATGAGTTATTTTAAAAGATAAAAAAGCTTTCTTGCTCTTATGCCAAAGATAAGTTAATGAGAAATGGGTTATTAAATCTTTTTAATTGTTCAGCAATGATTAGTAGCTGTAAATAATTATGGTGGTGATATTAACTGATGCAATCACAGAACAATAAATTTATACAGGGCTTTGTAAAAACAATCCCAAATATGTCTCAGTAGTAAAACACTGGCTTCTGGACAATTCATTTTGTCATTAAAGAAAAATACCCTAAACAAGTTTAATTAAAATCAGAACTTTCACTTTTATAGATGCATTATTTTTTTTCTCATTAGATTTTTTAAGTATCTGTCTAAGATTATTGACTTACTTTATTTAGAACTTAAATGAATATTGTAACCTATTATTGATAATATTTGTATCATTAGCCTAATTGTAGAAAGTAATATTATATATAAGGATATATATTTAGTATTTACTTTTTTTTATTTATTTTTGATTGGCTGATCCAGCCCGCAATCTGGGCATGTGCTCTGACTGAGAATCAAACCATGACCTTCTAGTTCCTAGGATGATGCTCAATCACGCAGGTCGGTCACTTTCATTTTATTTTTTAAATTTATTTTTAAATCATTTATTGGGGTGGCATTGGTTATTAAGATTATACAGGTTTCAAAGTGTACATTTCTATGATACATGGTCTGTATAAGTATTGCTTCATGTGCCCAGCACAGTCAAAGCATCTTCCATTGCAACACTATTCACAGGGGTCAAAACATGGTAATAACCAAAGTGTCCTTTGATAGGTAATTGGATAAAGAAGATATGGTATGTATATACTGTGGAATATGACTCAGCCAGAAGAAAAAAATGAAGTACTGCTATTTGCAACAACATAAATGGGCCTTGAAAATATCATGCTAAGCAAAATAAATCAGACAGAAAAAGCTTAGAATCATATGATTCCACGTATATGTGGGATATAAAACTATAACTCATAGACAGAGACAATAGTATGATCGTTACCAAAGGGAAGGGTGTAGGCAAGTAGTAAGGGTAAAGGGGGCCAAATATATAGTGATGAAATACATACTTAGTATCTTAATTATTTTTATATTTTTTAGAGTCTATAATAAACATTTAGCTTACTTAAGAAGCCATCCCATATTACATTTAAAAATACTTTCCCAGAAATAATTTATTTATTAATGCACTTTTCCATTTATTCAACAAAGATTTATTTCATGCTTGTTATGCACCACTTGTGTGCTAGATATTATAAGGAATATATATATATTATATATATATATTATATATATATAATATATATATAATATATATATAATATATATATATATTATATATATTATATATGATATATATAATATATATATTATATATATATTATATAATATATATTATATAATATATATAATATATATTATATATACATATATATTATATATATAATATATATAATATATATACATATATAATATATATATACATATATATATATTTATATTTATATATATATATATATATATATATAAATATATAACTAGGGGCCCGGTGCACAAAATTCGTGCACTGGGTGTGTGTGTGTGTGTGGAGGGGAGTGTCCCTCAGCCCAGCCTGCCCCCTCTCACATACTGGGAGCCCTCAGGCGTTGACCCCCATCACCCTCCAATCGCAGGATTGGCTCCTTGCCCAGGCCTGATGCCTCTGACAGAGGTGTCAGGCCTGGGCAGGGGACCCCCAGACCCCTCCGATTGCTGGCTCTGCCCCTTGCCCAGGCCTGATGCCTCGGCCAGAGGCGTAGACCCCCATGAGCCTTGGATCGCCTGATCGGCGCCTTGCCCAGGCCTGACGCCTCCACCAGAGGTGTCAGGCTTGGACAGGGGACCCCCATCTCCCCCCGATCACTGGCTCTGACCCCCGCCCAGGCCTGAGGCCTCTGGCCCAGGAATCATGCCTGGGCAGGGGACCCCCATCTCCCTCTGATCGCTTGCTCCACCCCCCGCCCAAGCCTGACGCCTCTGACCCAGGCTTCAGGCCTGGGCAAGGGGACCATCATATCCCCCCAATCCCCAGCTCTGCCCCCCACCCAGGCCTGATGCCTCGGCCAGAGGAGTTGACCCTCATCACCCTCTGATCACCAATCACCGGATCGGCCGCTTGACCAGGCCTGAGGCCTCCGGCAGAGGTGTCAGGCCTGGGCAGGGGACCCCCAGTTCCCCACGGTTGCAGGCTCCGCCCCTGCCCAGGCCTAACGCCTCTGGCTAAGGCGTCCTGCCCAGGCAGCGGGGACCCGCAGTGGCAGCGGCCCCGCGATCGTGGGCTTCGCTTTAGGCCCAGGCAAGGGACCCCTAGCTCCTGGGACTGCCAGCTTCGACCGTGCCTAGCTCCCATCGCTGGCTCCACCCCTACTTCCTGCTATCACTGGCCAGGGCAGCAAAGGCGCCTGATTCTCCGATCATGGCTGCCCCCCAACTCTTAGCTCCCCCCTGGGTTTCTGATTACTGTCAGTGGCAGGGGGCTTCTTCCTGCTTTCCCTTTCGCCTCCCTGCATTGTGCCTACATATGCAAATTAACCGCCATCTTGTTGGCAGTTAACTGCCAATCTTAGTTGGCAGTTAATTTGCATATAGCCCTGATTAGCCAATGAAAAGGATATCTCCATACGCCAATTACCATTTTTCTCTTTTATTAGTGTAGATAGCTTAGCCCTGACCGGTTTGGCTCAGTGGATAGAGCATTGCCTGCGGACTGAAGGGTCCTGGGTTCGATTCTGGTCAAGGGCATGTACCTTGGTTGCAGGCACATCCCCAGTGGGAGGTGTGCAGGAGGCAGCTGATCAATATTTCTCTCTCATCGATGTTTCTAACTCTATCCCTCTCCCTTTCTCTCTGTACAAAATCAATAAAATATATGAAAAACATAATAGCTTAGTAGAGGAGACAAAAAATTTAAAAAATAGGCAAAAATGATAAGAATATGAAGAGAATGTGATGAGAGAAAGATGGAAGCGGGTTCTTAGATAAATGATCTGAGAAGGTTTACCAAGGATTTAGTATTTGAACTGAACATGGAAACAGCCAGCCAGGAAGAGCTAGGGAAGAAGCAGGTGGAAGAGCCCATGCAAAGCCTCCCACATAGTCACAACCACCTTTCCTCCTAGAATCCTCAGTGTAGCAGCACATGGTCTAATAATGATCCATTGGCTATGCGGTGAGAAAGAGGGGAAATCAATAGCAACTCAATTTCAATAAAAATATCTTTTAAGAAATATATTTGGGGGAAAGAGAATGTGTTTTATTTGAAATTTTTCAATGTGTGTAACATTTTAATGAGCAAAGAAATTGGAACTCAGGAGACTAACTGAGCTGGATATATAAAGCTTGTCATCATCAGTATATTTGTGGCTATGAAACCTCAGCAAGAGTTGACATCATTGAGGCAGAGAAGGAGTTCAGATGCCCAGCCTGAGGGAGCCAGGAAATTGTGCAAAGAGCATGGAGACAGAAATAATGGGACATAGAAGAGATGTGGGAGTGCAAAAAGCATATATCTTGCTATTAAAGGCAGTTGAACATTTCAGAAGTGTGAACTACCTATGATCTCTTATTTTATTAGGTGTGGTTTTATAATACAAGATATAAATCAAATGTGGGCTGAAGGAAAGGACCCTACATAATACAATATTGTTATGTATAAGATAGGTCACCAAAGAAAGGGTGTATAGAATCTCAAGTTCATGGTAAGTTATTACCTTTTGATCACAGCATATTTTATTTTTTTCCTTTTTACATAGAAATGATCATAAGTCAATGAGGTTATTATCACATGATGTTGACTTTTTTCTTTTTCTTTTTTTTCAGTGTAGTAGAGGCAGGTGCATCAGCTTTTAAAATGCTAGAGGTGGTAATGTTGCCAGATTTAGCAAATACAATGCAGGATTCCCAGCAAAGTTTGAACTTCAGATGGTAATGAGACATATTTTAGTATATGTATGCCTCATGCAATATATGGAAGAATGTATCTCTATAATGAGTTGGAGGAGCTTGGGAAATGAAGAAATGTCTGTAGTAGATACAGTGGGGCCTTGACTTACGAGTTTAATTCTTTCTGAGATCGAGCTCGTTAAGGAGCTCATTAAGGAGCTTGTTAACTCAAATTACACTATCAACTCAATGCAAAAATTCGGCCCAGAGACAGCTGGTATCTCAAAAAACCAGGACATTAGTCAGGACATTCGTAAGTCAAGGCCCCTCTGTACTGTAGAGTGCAGAAGACAAGACTTCCTAAAAATACTAGTATATAGTAGGAGCAACAAATGTCATGTGTGTGTCCATATCAGTGACAATGAATGCATAACTGGTTTCAGGTGTCTGGCTTTGTGGTTTTATTTAGGAACATTCCACTGCATATATATTAGACACAGATTCCCAGTTGGTTGGATTTATAGAGTTGTGGATTTGGAGGATAAAATATGATAGAAGGAAAGAGAAGCAAGAGAGTGGTTAAAAAGATTAAGTTTGATCAGGAAGTGATTTTAGGGCTATAGCAGTTTCCGGTGAGGAGGATGTACATGCTGAGGAGAAAGAATATAGAAGACAACTAGGCATGCGCGGATCACAGAGATGAGAAAAACAAGGGGCTGGAAATGATACCCACATGGATTTTGAAGTCAGAGAGGGTAAAGAGAAATTTATAAACACATACTAAATCCTTGACTGAAAAACAACAGAATTACCAAATAGAGAGAGAGAGAGAGAGAGAGAGAGAGAGAGAGAGAGAGAGATGAGAAACATGGATTGGTTGCCTACAGTATGACCCC
This sequence comes from Myotis nattereri, assembly GCF_964212035.1. Lineage (NCBI taxonomy): Eukaryota > Metazoa > Chordata > Mammalia > Chiroptera > Vespertilionidae > Myotis > Myotis nattereri. The sequence continues at coordinate 35,577,531 of NC_138076.1, read as the reverse complement.
TGAGCAAGGATTGAACCTGCAATCTAGGTATATGCCCTGACCCGAATCAAGCCAGCAACCTTTTGGTGTACTGAGGGCTCTCCAACTAACTGAGTCACCCTGCCAGGGCGAGTCTATGTTCTTAAGAAGGCATAGTAGCACTTCTCTGTGAATTTAGAATTGCATTTGCTAAATCAATGACAAAATCAACACTATTCAATAAGGTTTATGAAGGATTTTCTCCTGTAAATATTAAGAATCTATTATAGTGCTTCTCCTTATGACATATTTCATGTTGCAAAAAAAATGTTTCTTTATTTTGTATTTAATTTCATATTTTTTGCTACATTGAAATGTAATTCTAGAATGTATGAATATGTTCTTAAATATATAAATATATGTCCTTAATTGAGATGGGATTCTAGGACCTTATGTGCCTGCCACCAACATTAGCTGTGTATAAATTGTATCTCTTTATTTCTGTTTTTCTATAACACTATTTAGTTGAGAGAGAGAGAGAGAGAGAGAGAGAGAGAGAGAGAGAGAGAGAAGAGAATACTTGTTAGATAGAAATACGGGAAAATGATAAGATCTTGAAACTTCTGTATATCATTGTCAATACTTGAAGGTTCAGTGTGAATAAGATTTCAACCAACCATTGGAAGGTTTTGAATAGAGGAGTGATTTTATTAAAAAATCTCTGTAGCAGTTGGATGGGGAATCAGCTCTTAATGGAAGAATAAGTCTGCTAACAGGGGACTGATTGCAGGTTATTGCAGTAATAAAATCGAAAGTAATTGTGGTTTATCAGGTCATAGCTGGGAGGAAGTCACAAATAGTCAAATTCTGGACATAATTTGAGGGTGAATCTAACGCTATTTGTTGATGGATTAGATATAGGGCATAGGAGAACCTGCGCTAAATAGTTGACAAAAGTTATAACCATTTTTCAAATAGTGATCTTTAATATATTTTTATTAATATTTACTTTAGACTCATAAGACATATTTATCACCTATATAATATTATGTATAAAGGTGCACTGACTTTTCTAAAGCCAAAGAAAGGAATTAATGCCCAAGCAAAACAAACTTGGCAGGTGTAATGAAGATTAGGAAGTGTTTACAAAAGACTGAGATGATAAATGCTGACAATATTATCAGTTCTTCTCTATTTAACTTCTCATGCCAACACAATTGCCATATTCCTTGGAGTGACTCTCATTTTAAAGAGATCTTTTCTAATGGCACGCTGTAACCATTAGCCAATGTGATTTTTCACAGTGATTTCAGCTCCTAATTTCTAAGACTAAAATCCTCACACCCAGCTTTAAAAAGCATCTTACTTAATAAACAGCACATCACTCTTTTTGAAAAAGATATGAAAAATTCCAGAAGAAGCGAACTTAATGTAACGTGATTTAATATCTGTGTTGGCAATGTGTTTTGGTATATTCTTATACAAGGATGATCCACTTAAAATATACATGCCCCTTATGCAAGTGTTCATATGTTTAGATGGGGAGATTTTAAAACTATATGTGTACATTTTTTATTCCTGCTCTAGTTAAAAATATAGTGTTTTTGTAACCCATATTTCCTCAGTAGTATAAATTTCTGTGGTATATAAATTACCTTAGCATGTTATCTCAATTTATTATCACAGCTACTTTAAACAATGTAAGTTGTTATAATTATGATATTTGAGGAAATTAAAAGACTAAATGATTAATGCACATAAGTTTCCCAGTTAGTATCAGTTTATTTTGATCATTAGATTCCACATATGAGTGAGATCATGTGTTATTTATCTTCCTCTGACTGGCTTATTTCACTTAGCATAATACTCTCCAGGTCCCTCCATGATGTTGCAAAGAGTTAGAGATCCTTCTTCTTTACAGCTGCATAGTATTCCATAGTATTCCAAGGTGTAAATATACCATAGCTTTTTTTATCCACTGATGGGCACCTGGGCTGTTTCCAGACTCACTTTTATGAAACTTAGATTAAGTTGCACAAATAGCATTTAAGTAGTTCATAAAAGCTCTGAAGAAAATGTATATATATATATATATATATATATATATATTCTATCCACAGATATAATAGAAGAACAGAGTCTTGGTGAAACATGATTTTCAACAGGTATGCCATGGCACCCACAGGAGACACACCTGTATGCTGCAAGAATTTTTAAAACATGCAATACCTGGCAATTTAGTTGAAGACAACTAAATTGACCTATTTTTCCTTGGACTGTCAAATTAAAAAAAAAAATGACAACAGCCAATAAAAAAATAGAAGTCTGGTGTGTATAAATCAAAATTATACCTACATTTCTGTCATATGGGAAAAAATGTAATATATTTTTAGGTGTGCCACAGAATTTTAGTAACTAGTTTATGTATGCCGTGAGGTGAAAAAAGTTGAAAATCGCTAATGTACAGCCACAGATATTCTGCTATCAATGGATTTTAAATGGTGAAATAATGAAGACCTGGATAAAGTGGGAATAAATGTTCTTTTTTTTACATTGCTATTTATCAGAGTTCTCTGTACACTTGAGAGGGTTACATAGACCTTGGTGAAATACACACTACAGCGATGCAAATCATTACAAGACAGAGCACAGAATCTAGGGGGCCTGGTTAAGGAAAGTGCCGTTGATAAGGATGTGGATGGTAGGAGAGCAAATTCTAAGATTACTCTCACACATGTAAAGAAGAATGTGAGGCTATTTTCTCATTTTGTACTAAATTTGGGCTGGGGGCAGTTTAAAGGTTTGAAATAACAAAATAAAATTTCCCACTAGATATAATAGTTCAAGGACTGAGAAAGGTAAAGATCTCATTTTTTTTTTTGGTATCATTTTGTGGTATTAATCACAATAGAAAAAAATGGTGTGGGAGAAAACTATCTGTTGATGTTATTTTTTTTTTTTAATTTGTCACCAATAGGGTGGTGAGTATACTAGTAAAGAGCAGGCTTTAGCTCTCACTTTTTCATATGCTATGAAGTCTCATGTGTCATTGCACAAAGGTATTATATTTGGATAGACATTTTAAAATCACCTTTTAGGCTTTGATTTTATCCCCCCTTTGCAGAGATTATTTCTTTGTTTAGAGCAGTTTGAAGTTCATGGCAAAACTAGAGTGGAAGGTAGAGAGGTTTTACATATACTCTTTGCCTCCACACATCACATGCTGCTCATTATTAAACTCTCATCCCCAGGTTGGACATGCATTGCAATCAAGGAACCTACATGGACACACCAATATCATGACGCACCATTACCAACCAAAGTCATAGCTTACATTAGGGTTTATTCTTGATGTTGGACAGTCTATGAAACATGATCCTTTTATTAAGCATGAAACTCCTTCCTGCAAGTACAACAGGTGAGAGAAAAGTATGTCTTGCTTAGACCAGGGCTTAACTCAGGCCCCTTAGTCTTACCAGAGGTTTGGGAAACCTTCCAACAATGACTCCAGTTTTAAAAACACTTTTAGGAGAAAGAGAACTAAATTTAGAGTTGGACAGATCTAGGTGGTAATCCTCTCTCTAGATCTTTGACTTTGAGTAATTTAATCTAATTTTTATTGATTTATTTCTCTCATCTTAAAGATGAAAATAATATTAAAATTCACAGGTTTCTGAGAAAGAATTAAATAATGTCACATATAAGAAATACTTACATAACACCTGGAATAATTAGTCATTCAGTAAATGGTAGCTTTTCCTAAATTTTCTAAATCATATTTTACTCAAGACTAATGTCATTAATGCCAGCTCCAACTTCTTAGAATAATGGTGAATGTATATTGACAAGCTTTAAAAAATGTAGTGTAATACATTATTACTAGAGGCCAGGTGCATGAAATTCGTGCACAGGGGCCTCCCTCAGCCTGGCCTGAAGCCTCTCCAATCCTGGACCTCTCGGGGGATATCCGACTGTCGGTTTAGGCCAGGGGTGGGCAAACTTTTTGACTCGAGGACCACAATGGGTTCTTAAACTGGACTGGAGGGCCGGAACAAAAGCATGGATGGAGTGTTTGTGTGAACTAATCTAAATTCAAAGTAAACATCATTACATAAAAGGGTATGGTCTTTTTTTTCAATAGTTTTATTCATTTCAAACGGGCCGGATCCAGCTTGCGGGCCGTAGTTTGCCCATGGCTGGTTTAGGCCCTGGGGGATTGAGCCTACACCAGCAGTCAGACATCCCTCTCGCAATACAGAACTGTTGGTTCCTAACCACTTGCCTATCTGCCTGCCTGATCGCCCCTAAACACCTCTGCCTGCTGGCCTGATGCCCCTAACTGCTCTCCCATGCCAGCCTGATTGCCCCCTAACTGCCTCTGTCTCAGCCCCCACCACTGTGGATTTGTCCAGAAGGACATCAAGAAGATGTCCGGTCTAATTAGCATATTAACCTTTTATTAGTATAGATTATTCACAGAAATCATGAAGTATTATCAGATGCCAACCTCAAAAACAGGTTAACTTTGGCATGAGGTAGATGTGCTAATAAAACATGAACAATTTATGGAAATGTTCTTAAAACTGACATTTGCATTATTGTGCCATATAGAAAATTATCTGTTTCAAATAAGAACCTAAATTTACCACCTTGTCCCATGCTTAACTTACTTACATGTGACTTTGAACTATATGGGAAAAAATAGAGAAGGCAAAAATGAGATACACTCTCTGATAATTCATTTTTGCTTCATGGGAATAAGGATAAATTTAATATATAAAAGAAATTTATTTAATAATTAGTTTATAACACATTAGCATTTTTTTCTGAAAATTTAACATTGGAATCTAAAGTTTATGCCTATGTTTTGACTATTCTTCTATTATTTAACTGAATAATTTTGAACTATATCTCTTTCTTTTGATTTTTATTTGTATTTTTCCATTTATCAAAGGAACCTTTTTTTCTACATTCCCATCCACTTTACATGAACATAAAGAGATAGAAGATTTAGTGATTATGAATGATGTTCAAATTCATGACTGTGTTGTAGTACATATCTCCTCATTATCCTTTGTTTAGATTTGCAGGATTAAACAATAAATTATGTTATTTTACTTGGCCTTCAGTTAATTATATTAGAAGCTGAGCTTATAATTTACAATGAAGTAAATTAATGTGTGAGTGTTTTGTTGTCACTGTTGCTACCATAAATAATTACCTCTATATTTTCTAATGTTGACTTCTCATTAAAGATTAACATAGAATTAGTGACAAAATGGGATTCTCACCAAATACAAAATCCCATAAAAATTAATGCTTCCCAAGCTGTAACTTGAAAATCCAAAAAGCACTTTGATTAAAATCTGTTCATTCTCATTATAAAACTTATATTTCTGCTTCAAACACACACATGAAAACACAGACACATTTTGTATAAAAGCAAGAAGTGTGAGGAAATGTCTTAATCAAGTGTAATAAACTGTTTATGATAATGCATTCATAGATATTTTGTGTTAACACAAATCATGGGAATATCAAACTAGTATGAATCTGGGTACCTCTCTAATATTAAACCTCCCTGATGTTCCAGGGGGGTCTTCTAAAGATAGCCAGGTAACTGCACCTCATGTAAGGTGATTTGGAAAGTATAATACAAATAAAATGCATTATTTTGAGAATTCTTGGCTTGGAAATCATTTAGTCAAGAGGTCCGCATGAATGCACTTTTGCCACAAAAGTTATAAATTATACATAACACAGCATAACATTAAAGCATTAGCATAACTTAATAGCAAGGGTCTATCACTGGTTAAATAAAAAAGCTCTGAATGCCTCCCTTCTGACAGATTTGACTTTGTTATCATATTGCTTGTATGCTAGCACAAATTGATTGTTAAAAGCATCTCAATACTATGAATCCTAACTTTCACTTTTTGTCAATTAGGCAAGGAAATATTTGATGTATCAGCATGTTCAGGTAGTTTACATGTTGTTAACATCAACCGAACCTCACCTTTGTTCTCTACATGGCGATAAAGTTTTGTGCCAAGACATGCTTGTTCTCAAAACAGTAAAATATAACTATCTCAGGGTGAAGAATGTCATTTGTTTTGCATTTTCCCTGTGGTTTATACAACATCCTACATTTTATAAAGTGGAGTGCTACAGAACTGTCTTTTCTATAAAACTTTCTGAAAAGCATTTACCATTTTACTATAGGTTCGCCTGGTTCATAGAAAAAAAGAAAAGAATATTTTTCATTCTTTCCATACCACGCCATTACAATCCGTTTGTTAAGAATGCCCTAGGGCATGCAGTACCACCTTGTGTTGGGGTGCTTTAGACGGAGGACCATATGTGGTGCTATCCCAGGAAACAGCAGGGTTCAGCTCTGAGGCTGGATGCTTTCTTTTTTCCTTATCCTAGCATGCCATGCATTTATACATTGCTTTCATCAGTGCTATTTATTTAGTGTAATTAGCATACTTTTGGTGCATTTGTTAAGAATACTATGTACTACATTATTTACATGAATCTTGATAATCACAGCATTGTAATTAAAATGCAGACTTCTGCATTATATCGCTAGGTTACTCACAAGGACATTTGATCATCAACCAAAGCTGATCCGGAAAAGCTGAAAATTATTTTACTGTACAAGTTGTCTTCCACCTAAAAGGTGTAAGATGAGGACATACCAGGCTTCGTTGGATACATTGATGAATGTGTATTTGAGGCAAGTGTTTATAATCCGCTAGACCTGTAATGAAAATGTCCATGGTATCTTGGCCTATAAATTATGAGATTACTCTAAAAGTATTTAGTTTATTCCTGATATATGTATTTAAATTGATTTTTTAAAAATATTTTTATTGTTGATAATATTACAAATATCTCCCATTTACCCCCCTTTACCACCCTCCTCCCAGCTCCTGCCCACTCCCACACCCAGGGCTGCACTACCCTATTTCCCGTGACCATGGGCTATGCATATAAGTATATAAGTTCTTTGGTTTATCTCTTCTCGTCCCCTCTACACCACATTGAGGTATGTCATCTGTTTCATGCCTTCACGCTTTGGGTCTTATTTTGTTGGTCAATTCATTTTGTTCATTATATTCCACAAATAAGCCAATCTGAGAAAGGCAAATATCACATGATCCCACTTATTTAAATTTATTTAAATATATAATTCAGAATTATATATTCTGAAATTATTATACAATCTATAAATTAATACAACAATTAATTTATGTAACAAGGAATTAGGTTTTCTGCTTCCTCAGAATCAGAATCTCAGAAAACAATACCAATTTCTTTGTATTTGATTTGGATTTTGGTAACTATTTTAAATTATCTCAAATCATTTTTTTTAATGAAGTGCTACTCTCCAGAAGAAAGGAACTTAGCTGAATCTTGTATCGCCGAGGGAAAGGAATACCCTGACTCTAACACCCTCTGGCCTACCTGTATAACCTAAGAAAGAAAAATAAAAACAACTAAGAAATAATTGCAAAGGTCACAGCCCATAGATTCACATTAACTAAAAGACTGAGATTTCACCAAATATTGTAGAAAATTTACCCACTACTACCACCACCTGCTACCAAGCCAATATATTCCAGTGTAAATAGTGGTTACAACTGAAGAGGCTGTAAAACAGAGTCTTTCTCTAAAGAGAAGTTTTTAGGAAAGTCCAAAGAAAATAGGGGGGGGGGTGGGAAGAGGGAAATAAATCTGTTAGAAATCTCTGGGTCCAACAGTTAAGACAAACAATAAATACAATAAAAATCTTAACCAGATTACCACGAAAACTCACTGTAAAAGCCTAATTTACCTCAGTTTCCATATATTATCTCCAGTTTTTAATAAAAATTACAATGTGTGCCAAGAAACAAGGAAAGAAACAACAACACTAAAAGCCTAAAGAAACAGAGAAAACATCAGAACCATTCTCAAATATGACACAGATGTTGTAATTGTAAGACCATGTATTTAAAAAAACAGTGACATACCTTCAACCTCACTGATTATTTCCTTGGCTGTGTCTAGTCTTCTGATGAGATCATCAAAGGGATTCTTTATTTATGTCACAATTCTTTTTTTTTTATTACTTGCATTTTATTTTTATTACATTTTAGTAATTCTATTACTTAGCTTCTCTTCCTTTTCTATTCTAGTATGTTTTCCAACTTATCCATTAGAGTTCTCATGAACATAGATGCAAAAATCCTCAACAAGATACTAAAAAATTAAAGTAAGCAATGTACAAATACATTAAATATCACATTTAAGTAAAATATATTTCACATATTCAAGGCTGGCTTACCATTTGAAAGTCAATCAATTTATCCCACCACATCTACAAGAAAAATGAGAACATTTATATGATTATAACATATATGTGGAAAATATTTGACAAATTGAAACATCCATTCATGATAACTACTTTCAACATATAAGAAATAGGATAGAACTTCCCTGACTTGATAGAAACATTTGCAAAAATGTACAATTATCTAAGATCAAGTGGAACACAAATATATGGTCTCAGCACTCTGCTTTAATTTCATACTGGAAATCCTACCTAATTTCATCTATACTAATAATAGAGGAATGTGCAAATTTTCTGGGACACCCTCACAGTAATAGTAATGACCAAACAGCAGGCTGAGTGGGGTGACCAGGCCGGCAGGGGGGTTAGTGAGGAACAACCAAATGACTGAATAGCAGGCTGTGTGGGGTGACCAGGCCAGCAGGGGGCGCTGTTGGGGGTGATCAGGCCAGCAGGCAGAGGTGGTTAGGGGTGATCAGGCTGGCAGGCAGGCTAGCAGGTAAGAGGCAGCACTCCCAGATTGGAGAGGGTGCAGGCTGGGCTGAGTGGATGCCCCCCCAGTGCACGAATTTCATACACCGGGCCTCTAGTAAGACAATAAAGGCAATAAATCTCTATATATACAGATTGGCAAGTATGAGGAAATATGAATGAAATACTAAGGATTACATAATCCATATATGAAATAGAGTGAATATTGTGTATCGAGGTATCTGAAATTCACACTTTGATTATATGTATGTGCATTTGTGTATCTATATACATACAATCATGCAAAGTATGATGTAATATAACATACAGTGTGCCATTTTCTTCCTTATAGTAGTTAATTTAGAGGAATAAAAGCATGTATTTGCATTTTTCTGATAATTTTACATATCAAAACTTCCATGGCTAATAAATAATACAGTTGAAAAATAATAACTAACGTTTTCTTGTTGAAGGAAGTAATTAAAATCTTACTTGTGAACCATATAATTTATGATGAGTATGTATTTCTGTACTAGTTAATTAAAACTCCCATCACTTTTTATGAGTATACTTTGAAATAAGTATAAAGATTTAAATGTTGAAGAATGCTATATATATAGTTATTGCCTCAAAGTAATTTTCATAGATTGTAGGATCCAGAGAATGAGACTCAGTAGTGAAATGAGTAAAATGAATCTTTTATAAGATATTTTACTGGATGCTTTTTTCCCCCTCAAAAAGAGTATTTCACACAAAGATAAATGAGGAACTTTATTTATTTTAAATTTCCACTAGAACTTTTCTATTTAATTTCCACCTTAAATTTTCTAAAATCATTGTCATATATCCCCACAAAAATCATATGCAAAGAAAAATGAGAACAACCTATAATAGGCTTAAATGCATGTGTTAGTTCATTTCTAGGCTCAAGCAACAACTATTTCTGAGTTAAACATTGTGAGACTTCAGCTGGGATGTTGACAGTCTTGACACGAAGTTAAGTCCAGTAAAGGCCCTTTCTCAAGTGCAATAACAACATGGGAGAGCATTTGGGAAATGTGATTTTCACATACTTAGGTAACATATAATAAATATTTAATATATTTTGATATTTCCTCTACCTTTCCAATACTGTTAATATTGCTTCGTGCATTTTCCAAGAAAAATCCTGTCTCTGGGTAAGGGACAACCTTAGCTATGCAGTATCTTCTTTCTTCCTAAAAGTTTCCTCCCAGATCATTTCTTCCTGTTGATACCATTGAACTTCTCATAGACATACATCATCCCTCTTGCTGTTAGCAGATAAGGTAGATCTTTTGGATGTACCTTCCTCTACTTACTTTCTGCATTCAGGAGGAATTGGAGTCCAAACCGTGTTCTCTAGAAGCAAAGAACATAGTGCTCACTTCTATGAGAAGGCAAATTGCAAGTATTTGCAGATATTACTATGCTACTTGAAAATTATAAATGCTACAAAAATAAATAGAAGTGGAAAATGTTTATTTATTTATATAATAAGTATACATTATTGCAGATGTTTCCAGTGTGTAAATATAATATATAATTACAGAGTAACCATTTTTTATGTATTTGTGTACATTGCTGTCTTACTCCTCCTTGTCTGGCAGTCCTTATTAATACAGTTATAATGTTGAGGCTCTATCAGATGTAACTGTGATGTGGAAAATATTGAATCACTGCCTGGCTGACCCGTGAATAGCTATCATACTCATAAATATAACACATAATGCATAATTTTATGCTTCAACACAGAGGGGAGTAACAAGTTTAGAATGATTAATGTCAGTATTGACAAAATCACCTACAATAATGTTACCTGTGATTCTCATGTTTTCTTAATAGTGAGTTTTAGAGAAAATGCCATGTATTAGTTTTTTGTTGAGCATATTACAATAGATAATGAAACCATTACATATACTGTTTCTAACATTATATCATTAAAGATAAATGATAAACTGTATTATCTTGTTCATAATAAAGGGCTAAATCTCCCCATATTATCCTCACAAGCTAAATATTCAATCATCTTAATCCTTAGTTCATAATAGATGCAGGAACGGTTTCAACTACTGAGAAATCTCCTCAGCATTAAAATACATTAGAGGGACATGTGTAGTACTTTCAAAATTTTTTTTTTAAATTAAAAAACTAAACATTTTAGAAAAACAGGGCTTGAATGTATATGGATCCCTCACATAAACCCATAGCCTTCTATGGAAATCCAGATTTAATTAAAATGATAATAATACAAAGTATAAATGTAGAGACCAGGATTTATTTATTTCTTTATTTTTAATATATTGTATTGATTTTTTACAGAGAGATAGAGAGTTAAAAACATCGATGAGAGAGAAACATCGATCAGCTGCCTCCTGCACACCTCCCACCGGGGATGTGCCCGCAACCAAGGCACATGCCCTTGACCAGAATCAAACCTGGGACCCTTCAGTCCACAGGCCAATGCTCTATCCACTGAGCCAAACCAGTTAGGGCCAGGATTTATTTTATAATGAACTAAACCTACCTACATAGGAAATCTTTCAGCAATATGTCCCTTTCTGTTTTCAATTATAAATCAACAAACAGGAATTTAAGTCACACATAATATTTAAAAAATTAATGTATATATGTCTGTATTATAAAAAAAATTAAGGATAACTTTTATATTTCCTTATTTAACCATAGTTTGAAAAGTGACTAAGAACTTTAATGTTGGGTTTGAACTGCAACAGAGTGAAACACAGATATACAACCTGGTCAGAGGAAATGGGTCAAACAAAATATTACCAGGTGAGACTGAAACCTGTATTCTACTTTGGAGAAAAGGTGACACCTCCAGGATATGAACTTGTCCCAGGGACTCTCAGAGTCTCCTCAGTTGTTATCTGCATTTAACTCCTGTAGCACCTGTAAGTGTTTATGCCATTGAAATTCCTCATGGGAAAGATAGAGAAGGTTCCTTTATCTACCGAAATATACAAGCACATCAGACACAATAAGAAATCTCCTCAATGGTGCTTCTCTGAATGGCCCCTGTTCCTAAATTGAATGCATATTACTTTTATAGCTATAAACATATCTTTAAAATATGTCCAAGTAAACTTTTGATTTATCCGTCTATATCCAGATTGAATTTTATCACTTCCTGATGCCTTCCTTGTATTCTTCTGTATATATTTTTATGAAAGTTCACGTCCAAAGAATTATCTATCTTATATTATCTTACCTAATACTAGACAAACATGTAAATTGACCATCCCTTCGCTACGCTCACCAGCCAATCAGGAGACTATGCAAGTTAACCCAACAAAGATGGCAGTTAATTTGCATACATAGGTGTCCAGCGACCTGGGTCCTGGGAACATTATTGGCACCCAGGTCACTCTGAGGTAGGCCTGTGTGGGCCCTGAGCAGCATAGGAAGGGCCTGAGCCAAGGGGTCCTGGGAAGGGGTGGAGCTGGCCATCAGAGCTGAGGGGGGGGGCCTCGGCCAAAGGCATTAGGCCTGTGCAGGGGATGGAGCTGGCGATCGAGGGGAGATGGGGGTGTCCTGCCCAGGCCTGACACCTGGGCCAGAAACATCAGGCCTGGGTGGGGGGCGGAGCCGAAGATCAGAGGGAGATGGAGATCCCCTGCCCAGGCCTAATGCCTCAGCCAGAGGCGTGAGGCCTGGGTGAGCAGCTGATCAGCTATTAGAGGGTGATGGGGGCCAACGTCTCTGGCCAAGGGGTCAGGCCTGGGTGGGGGGCCCAGGCAGGGATCAGAGTGAATTACAGAGGAAACACCTTTTCTGACTGCTCATTGGCTAAGCTCCCTGTACGCCACTGGTAATATTCTTAGTAGCTTGGGTAATAAGAACCCAAAAAGGTGATCTAGGGTTTTTCACCACACTCCTGGCAAAAAAAAATGAAGGTCTGCTGCTCGAGGGCTAAGAAATGTCATATCCTGCACTAGCCGGTTTGGCTCAGTGGATAGAGCCTCATCCTGCCGACTTCAGGGTCTGGGTTCAGTTCTGACCAAGGGCATGTACCTAGGTTGCAGGGCTCATGCAGGAGGCAACCAATCAAAGTATTCCTCTCACTTTGATGTTTCTGTCTTTCCCTTTCTCTTCCACATTCTCTAAAAATCAATGGAAACATATCATCAGGTGACAATAAGAAAAAAAATAATAATAAAGAAATGTCGTATCCTATGAAAGACACATCTTGAAAATGCCTAAAGAAAGTTGTAATTTTTTCATGGTGAAGGGACTGGAGTCCGTGTTGATGAAAACACCTTGGTGGCTGTGGTGACTGGAGTGGCTGCAGCAGCGGGGTGATGGGGCTGATGACTTCCCCTGATCAGCCGGGTCGCCTCCCACAAAGGGAGGCCAGATTGTGGCTTAGGCCTGCTCCCCAGGGGAGCAGGGAGCAGGCCTAAGCTGTCACTAGGACACCCCCTGAAGGTTCCCAGTATGTGAGAGGGGGCAAGCTGGGGTGAGGGGACACCCCCCCCCCCCCCGCCCAGTGCACAAATTTTGTGCACCGGGATCCTAGTTATGTATAAATGTCCTGAGTCCCTTGTACAACATCAAGTGATTGAAGCCTATGAATTGTCTAAGCATCTTTATGCTTCCCACAGAATCTAGAAAAGTGTCACTTTTCAAAAATGTTAATTCTACTGAAATTAAAAATAGTACTCCAGATTGTTTTATCACATGTAATAGGCATTTTTTCATATTTAGTGCATAGAGACACTGGGGTTATGCTGGCTCTATTCAATTGCATTGAAAATACACAAACAAGGGGTCCATTTTTTCTGAGTCTTCTTTGTAGATCTCTGATTGCTACTTTACATCAGAGCCTTCTAAGAGCCAGATGTTATAGGCAAGACACTGGTGTTATTTGGATTTATGGGAGATTTGAGAGAAGGTGGACTGCTGAAATAAAAACATAAAACTCTAGGTGCCTTGTGTGCATGTGTGCTTGTAGGCCTACTTGGAAGGCTCTTTATTATACTGATAATCAAGACTCTTCGCTGGGGTTTGGTACCATATTGAATAATGTCAATACAGGAAGTTCTGCTTGACAATGTGTTTGTCATTGTAAAAATGAGCAATGGAAAACTGTTCTGAAACTGTTTCAGATCATGAAATGTGGACCCTTGACATATCTCCAAGATCAGTGAAAATTATAATTGAATAAATGCATGTCATTACAACTGGTACACTCTTGTTGCCTAAAGAGAGGCTCAATTTATTTGAGATTGCACAAAGTTAAAAATGTCTTTTAGCTTGTTTGTCAGGGACAGCTCTAACTTTTTTTCTTATTTTTGTTATGTCATTATGTCTTTCAGATTAAATATTTTAAAAGCTATGAAAAACAGTATATGAATGTATATGTGCTTCACTTCTTTATCAAATGTTACAATTCAGTCTTATTTGTGTCAGTATGTAAAATGTAGGTTCCAGTTCATGCAGTCTTTCTTTTCAAAAAAATTAATAGTTTAATTTGCTATTTATCTTTAATTAAATTGTTAAACAAGTATATATAAAATTTTCACATTTTATGTAAAAAGTATTACATATTATACATTATTATTCATCTTTTTTTCCTTTAGATATTTATAAAATATGTATCTACATTGATGTACATGTCCCTGGGCTCATTCTTTCTCACAGGTGCAAATCTGTCCATCATTACTCAGTGGGTTACCTCTTCAGATACTGATGGGAGTTCGTGTGTTTTGAAAATTTCTATCCCTGAACATTCTTGCCTAAGAAATTAAGATTTTTTTTCCTCAATCTCAATGGCCTGGAATAATAACTTGTTTTCATTTTAATTCTCATTTCATTAAATATAGTTAGCTTTGTCATATTTTTAAATATTTGTTTTGCCATTCAATTTTCTCTTATCTGAAATACTTGTTTAGATAACTTAGCATTTTTGCATTGGGTAGTCTCTCTGCTTGTATATTTGTTTTATTGGCTTTTTAAAAATTTTGTAATATAAATCACAGTTTGATTCGATATAATTCAAATACCATTTTTGAAAACTATCTTTTTACTATGTTCAGGGATAGTTCATTGAATGTAGTTTTAAATTTTGATGTCAAATTTATTGATTATATACTTAATGATTTCTGATCTAAGATAATCTACCTTACTATGAAATAATTAAGATTTTAAAAATTATTTTCTAGAGGTTTTAACAATTATTTATCTAGAATAAATACATTTTAATGAAATAAGATAGGGGAAATTACATATTTTTTAGTAATTTTTTAAAAAATACCTTATTTTTTTCACCAATTCACAATAACTTTGAGTCTATTGGTTCATTTTAATCTCTGGGCTAATACCACAGTTTCCTGTCATTTATGATATTAATTTTATTCTTAATCTTTAAGTTTATCTAAATTATTTTCAGTCCTTTAACTTTTCATCTAACTGTAGCCCAATTTTTCAAATGTATTTTTAAAATCTTTTTGGTATTTAAAACACTAAATATATAGATTAGCTTTGGGAAAAGTGGCATCTCATATTTGTAAGCATATTATAGTTCTTATTTTGTTGTACTTTTTTACATTCTTTAGTGAAATTTAGTACTATTTCTATGACTATCCCCACATATTGGTCAGTATGGCATCTTACAGTTTTGTTACTAAGGTGAATAAATCCTTTTCTTTCCTACTACGGTTTCCGTGTGTGTGTGGTGTGTGTGTGTGTGTGTGGTGTGTGTGTGTGTGTGTGGTGTGTGTGTGTGGTGTGTGTGTGTGTGGTGTGTGTGTGTGTGTGTGGTGTGTGTGTGTGTGTGTGTGTGTGTGTGTGTGTAGATGAAATGTTTTGGGGAAGGTGGGGATCAATCTTCACTAACTACATATGGCTGATGAATTTGTAGTATTTATATTTCTTGAAATATTCATTAGTCCAAAGCAGTTTAATAGGCTCAAATAATTGGAAGATAGGCTGAATCTCTTTGGGCATTCTTTTTTTCTAAATCTTTATTATTGAAAGTATTACATATGTTCCCTTTCCCCCATTGACCTCTCTCAGCCCACATCCGCCCCCCACCCCAGGCCTTCAGCACCCTATTGTTTGTGTCCATGGGTTATGCATATATGTATAGAAGTTCATTGGTTGATCTCTTCCTACCTGCCCACCCTCCCCTGCCTTCCTTCTGAGATTTGACAGCCTGTTTGATGCTTCTATGTCTCTGGATCTATTTTTGTTCATCAGTTTATGTTGTTCATTAGATTCCACATATGAGAGAGATCATGTGACACTTATCTTTCTCTGACTGGCTTATTTGACTTAGCATAATACTCTCCAGGTCCATCCATGCTGTTGCAGATGGTAAGGGTTCTTTCTTTTTTACAGCTGTGTAGTATTCCATTGTGCAAATGTGCCATAGCTTTTTGATCCACTCATTTGCTGATGGACACTTAGGCATGATTTGGACACTCTATAAATGATTTGGTCTGCATTTAATTCTTCGGTACATCTTTAAGGTTGAGTTAGATAAGTAAAAATGAACTTAATCCAAATAGAATATGGAAGATCCAAATTAGTATACAAATTCAGATGCAGCTGGTTTTCATAAATGCTTCTTGAATGCTTACATGGGCCAGTCATTGCTTCTCCATCCCGAAGAAGAGGTTATCTTTATTCTACTTTATTTTAGAAGAAAACTGAGGCTCAAGAATCCATTCCCCTTCATGGACCATGTAGTAAACGGCATAGCTTGGCTCTAAAACTAGGTTCCTTGTCTCCAAACCTAGTGCTCTTCGTATTATATCACACCTGCTGTTAGGAAAATACCAACCCCAATATTCATTTTTGATATTCCCACTGCCTCTTGTTTCAGTATTAGTTACTTCCTAATGAAAATCCAATTACAGAATTTTCTTTCTTTATACTGTTGTGAGAATACTTTCTCAGAAAAAAGAATCTTCTGAGTCACTGTGTTTTCTCAAAGTAGGGAACAACTACATTAAATTGGTCATTGATCTAGCAGGCCCCTGAGAAGAGCATGACAAGGGACCTTAAGGGTAGAAGGAAAGGATCAAAGATAAGGTAGAAGATCACCAAAGGCGAACTGAGGCAACTGCAGCTTAGATTTCCTACCACCGTGTAGCACAACTACCAAGGGAAAGAATAACCAATTTGTCCCTTACCAAAATGCCCACTAATGTCCATTACTGTGTTCTTCAGCAGGGCAGGGCTGAGTTATTTCTGAAGTGAGGATGCGTGCTCTCGGTTACTGTAGGCTGCCAACATGGAAGAGAACTCATCAAAGGTTGCAAATGTCTTTCTAATCCTCAGAACCAAACTAAAGTCTCCTGACACTCTTCCTCTAGTGAACCCAAGGGGTGTTTTATTTTATTTGTTGTTTATTTTTCCATCCCTAGGGAAATACTTTCCCTGAGGATCCCCATCAAACACTACTGTACGTTTGCATTGTTCACTTGATTGTAAAAGCTCTGTAACATGAAAACTTTTAAAATACACATAAGATATGGCTGCATATATGAATAAACTTCCATAGATGTTGACATTTTCATTTTATTTTATGGAGAGAGAGGGGAGTACAATGGACTTAAAAACACAATATACTCATGCTTTGACTAAAAATCTTACAAACTCTGCTTAATAATACTGTCTAAAAACATTTATAGTTGGAGTAGCATGGAAAATCAAATCCTGCAAATGTTTATACACTTCAGTTTCCAATTTCCCCAATGACTTGGAAATTAATTGTTGAGTTTATCTGACTAAAATTGTCAGGAGTTTCTAAGCCACAGGGATAGTTAAAAATGGTTCACCTGTACATTGAAATTGATGTCATCCAACTAAATGTGAGTGGGTGGCCAGACCTAAGTCTGAGATGATAAATTTGTAGTTTCCTTTCAGCTAGCCAGACTTCCCAAATATCCATACTGACCTTTGCCCTTGGGCCGCCTGGGACTTCAGGATTGTGGTCAGAAATCTGGTATCCATGTTGAACTTCTTTCTGCTGACAGGTTTCTCTTTAATTATTTTTGCTTGGATAAGGTTTTAGAATAGGATAACTTTTTAGAATGCATCACATTCTTTGAAACTACGTTAAAAAACAAAATATGCAATTTTCTATCCCAAAGGACAAAACTTACAGGCTTAACAGATTCCCTTGTTTACTAATGATCTCTATTTGAGATAATGGAAGTCCTGGCAGGTTGTTACTTATTGAATTTCAGTAAAAAGCAGAACATGGATAGACTGAACTAATAGGTATTTATTATTATTATTATTATTATTATTATTTTATAATTTCCTACTCAATTCAGTCCAATATCTCATCGTTGTAAACATCAAAAGAGTATTAGAAATGGTTCAATCCTAATTTAAACTTATTTCTAAAGGCTTTCAGTATTCATATGATATAGAACAGTGATTTTTTTTCACTTAATACATATAAATTTCAATTGCTTGATAGAATTTGTAGATAGATGTGTGAAAGGTGACTAAAATATTGACATGCCAAATCCATCATTACAAGAATGAACTATTTCCTCTGTAGCACACAGTTCTCCATGAAAAGGGACCTAAGAT
Source organism: Myotis nattereri (assembly GCF_964212035.1). Classification (NCBI taxonomy): domain Eukaryota; kingdom Metazoa; phylum Chordata; class Mammalia; order Chiroptera; family Vespertilionidae; genus Myotis; species Myotis nattereri. Next base: position 35,559,176 of record NC_138076.1, on the reverse strand, counting down.
TATCACCTCATCTCTGTATGACTCAGTTGCTATATCTGTAAAATGAAGTGAAATAGATGGGCGATCTTGAAAATCCTTTTTAGCTTGTACAGTCTACAAAAGGTACTCAAAACCAAAGAATACATTTTCCCAAAGCCTCACATTATTCTCAGTGCTGTCATATAAAGTGTACAAAATGAATAAGAAAAACATTGAAAAGCCAAAATAATAAAGGTCATCATCAGTGTATAACTTCTCTGTTTTGTACATTTTATATTTTTGTGATAATTACAAGTTTGATTCAGGAACAGGAGCAGAAACTTGTCTTTTTATCTCTATCACAGAACTATCTCAGGCCCTGACCTTCCTTACATTACTTTATTTTAATTTCTTCTCTGAGTTAATCTTATCTCAATTATCTTTGGTCAATCACTCAATAAAATTAAGCTATACTTTTGTATATCTGTAGCTGGCAAATATGATCTAAAATTGCTCATAAATAGCAAAAGTCAAGAAATATGTGCAATGTTATCCATGCAGCCTGAATTTTTTTTTACACTAAATGGGTGGCTATTTTCAAGTTCATTTTGCACTCAGACCTTTACTGTTGCTAAATGAGAGTACAAATCTCTTAGAACAAAGGGAAACATCAATTTTGAGGCAGGGCAAAGCCGTTGGGCGGAGCTGCCTTTTCTTCCCCAGGGTGGAGTGCCTCTCCTGTTCTCACTACATCTGGCAGCACAGATGGCAAGAAAATTAATAGGAGGGAGGAAGCTTTGACCTCATGTGGATATAAACAAGTCCTGAGACTACACAGGCAGGCAAATTCGATAATAGCCTTAAAAGAGACCTTGAAAGTTCATTGAGTTCAGCTCCCTGCTGCTGATAGAGCTGTACTTGACAAAGTCTGATGTCCTGGGCCAGCATCCTTGAGGTAATATGTGTAGAGATACCGGAATAGGACAGCCATGCAGTGCATCTCCTTAGGTAAGTGTGGAAGTAGGATAGGAACATCTGTTTTAGGTTAGTATATCGTGATGGAGATAGGAGATGAGGAAAATGACTTTAAGCTCTTCCTATCCCATTGATTCAACACATTAGAATCCTCAGAGACAAAGAGCCTATAAACAGATGTTCATCTCTAAACAGATTTATAGGGTTAAACAAACTAGCTTTTTCAAGAACATGTTGGTAGTTGACATTAGTCACTAAACAAATACGGAACCATTGATTACAGAACCATTGATCTGAAAAGTCATCTGGATTTTGCACATGTTGTTTGTAGAAGCCTTGAACTGACTATTCAGATGCTGTTGACAGGAGAGTGCAGAAGTATTTCCACCCTCATCGCCCTCACCATCTTCCATTAAAGGTGGCTATATGTTCCAGTGAGCCTTAACCCGTGGCCATTTGGAGGGTTTTAAAGAAAGATTTGTGCCCTAACCGGTTTGGCTCAGTGGATAGAGCGTCGGCCTGCGAACTGAAAGGTCCCAGGTTCGATTCTGGTCAAGGGCATGTACCTTGGTTGCGGGCACATCCCCAGTAGGGGGTGTGCAGGAGGCAGCTGATCGATGTTTCTCTCTCATCGATGTTTCTAACTCTCTATCTCTCTCCCTTCCTCTCTGTAAAAAATCAATTTTAAAAAAGAGCTTTTCTGATTCGAAGGACAAATGAATCTTATGCAGTACTTTCTCCCTTTCCACTTTTCTTGGACATGGGCTTGGTATATTGTAGTCATGGAAGCAAGCAAGAGAATTGGAAATTACTTACATTGTTCCAGCAACTTTCCTGGCAATGCGTTTTTGTTACATGAAAATAATTAACTCCCATTATTATGCCAGGTTTTCTTCATTTACTCAATTTGAAAACACACCTAAAAGATGTATTTAATTGTGTCTGAATTTTTCTTTACAATATCTTAACTCCAAAAGACTATGCCAAGGTGGGCAGAGTAATATTAATTCAACTCTTATTTCAACATATTACTTCAACTATTATTATTATTATATAATATAGAGGTTTATAATCTAGAAATATTTCTCAAACACTATATCACCAAAATCCTTTTCCTTAGCCTCAACAATTTTTTCTCCAGTTACTTTACATTTCATCTCAATTAAATGAACCACTCCATTACATATTAAAAACACAAACTTTCCATTTAAAATTAAATATGGAAAAATACTAGGTGGATACAGTTGTGTATATCTAAACCCTCTTACAAAATGAAACCTAAGAAGCATTATTTTATATGAGGGGTACTTGAAAACTACATATGCATATATATCCATGAATCTATATATGACCAATGATTAAGAGATTGTGTTAAATTTGAATATCCAAAATATTTTACAAATAGATCCAAATACTGGTGCCACCAAATTGCATTACCCTGTGGTTCTGTAGCATCATACAGGTAATCTAGACAACTTGTTAAAACCACATTCAAATATTGATCCAGTAGGTCGAGTTGTGGAGTCCAACAATTTTCATTTTTTAAACAGGTTCCAGATGACCCTGATATTGATGGTCTGAGAACCAAATTTTCAGTAGCACAAACAGAAAAATATCTTAACTAATCTTTATTAATAACACTATTATACATGTACTTCTTCAATACGAGAGAGAGCAATTGTCTTTGGCAAAGGTGTTGCCCTATGCTCTTCAAAACCATGTTTCTATTTACTATGACCATTGCATATTATTAGCAAAGTTTTAGTGGATATTTAGATTGACAGCCAGATTTCCCAGGTACATACTTACCCTTGCAAATAACTGGTCTCTACTCGAATTCTAATAACTCTTGTTTTAATGGGTCATCACTATTTATGTCTTTGGTATTTATTATGATACATCCCAGGTACTATAGTGTGAGAATAATCTTCAAAAATATGGTAACTCTTTTTTTAATATATAGTTTTTATTGATTTCAGAGAGGAAGGGAGAGGGAGTGAGAAATAGAAATATCAATGATGAGAGCAAATCATTGATCGGCTGCCTCCTGCACACCCCACACTGGGTATTGAGCCCACAACCCAGGCATGTGCCCTGACCAGGAATGAAACCATGACCTCCTGGTTCATAGGTCGATGCTCAACCACTGAGCAACTCTGGCCAGGCAAAAATATGTTAATACTTTAATAAAAGCTCATAGGGAATCCAAAATTCCAAAAACACATGACCATGTTATGATGCAATAATCACATTTTCAGTTTTTTAAATCCCACTTAAATAAGGAAGAAATTGTGTTACTAATCAGTATTCTTTTCTTCTGTTTCTGATTTTAATCACACACATGCACACTGGCACATTTTGTGCATCGGAGAATGCAGGGAAGATGCTACTTTGCACTTGATGGAGAGGACAGGCTGCTGTGATGAGTCTCATGCAGCAGGTGTCTGATGCACTATCATTTAATCTCTGCTTTGGGAAAGAGCAATCAAATGGTAGCTGTTGGTATTTGTTTAATAAAAACTCCAGATGTTGACAATGTTTCCCCATGGCCATTGATATATAATGATTTGCACACAGCTGCTAACAAACTATCAAGCCCAACTACTTTATGATTATCACTGGAAATAATTCTTTTTCCTTTGTGTGTTTTATGCACAGTCCTTATGGCATGACTCAAATATTTTTCAAGTGTTAAATTGAGCTAGCTAAATAAGATTTACTCACATTTTCTTTCTCATAGTTCTGTGAAGAAGGCTGTCACATGTTAATGGGGTATTTTGATATGACAATAGAATGTCATCATTTTGAGTGTCTAGTTAACCTGGAAATGCAATGAGCTATGTATCTTTACATCAGGTCTTATTTTGACAAATTTTTCTTGTAAAATTATACATTTAAACTTCAAACACAAGTAAAGAGAGTAAATGAAGCAGATTATGTTGATTTGTTAAAGGACAATTTAAATCTGGACTCTCCCAGTATTTATATTTTTTCTAAAGTTAAAAATATTGCCTTTATTTTTATTTTTTGCAGTCAGCTACATAAAAGGGCGGCATCTTAAATTGTTCCACATCCACAGTAATATTTTCAGAATGATTTCTCAGTTGCTTCAGGACTGGTAGAAGATTGGTCTCCCCCCAGGGAGAAAAGACTAGTTGTCCCTGGATTTTATATGACATATATGAGGGTGATGAGCCTACAGGAATGATAATGTTAACAGCAACACTTGTCACATACATTTCTTTTTTTCTCTCTCAGTTCCTTCATGATGGCTTTTTAAAAAAAGAAGATGGGGGTGATCCTTATGGGCTGTTTTAGGAGATGAGACTATGGCTTAAGGTGCAATAGCAAAGCAGATCTGTGACAATGTTCTGTAACTAAATGTGGTCCACAGATTGGACAGAAGGTGAAGTTTCTGATATATTCAGTCATCAGAGGAAGGAGAGATTCAGTCCTGATTGTGCCCCTGATCTTCCCTGTCCTCTTATGTCCTCTCTCCATTACAGCAGAGTTGGCGTCTTTATCTCCACCTCAATATAACTCACTATTTGAATATGAAGGTCTACAGCTTCATAAATCAATACTGAAATCACTCACAATGTATGATGAGTGATTATAGAATATTGTGTTAGGTGATTATTGCTGTTATAACTAATAATGTGAACTTATTACCTTAACACAAATTTATTTTCTTATAGTTCTGGAGGTCTGATTTATAAAATAGGCTTAACAAGGTAGAAATTAAGGTGTCACTTAGAGCTGTGATCCTTCTGTAGACTCCAGGGAAAATTCCAATTCCTTGCCTTTTCCAGCATCTGAAAGGCATTCCTTGGCTTTTGGCACCTTCCTCCAACTTCAACTCAATCCAGCAGAGCAGCATTTTCAAATCTCTCTCAAACACCGGCCTCCACTTTCTTTGCTACACCTCCTTTTTTCTCTCTGACTCTCCTTCCTCCCTCTTATAAAGGTCATTGTGATTACATTGAGTTAACCCGATAATTCAATCCCCTGTATAATCTCCCATTACAAGATTGTTAATTTAATCGTGTCTACAAAGATAAAGATGACATATTCATAGGTCCCATGAATTATAATATTGACACCTTGTGGGGGATTATTCTGTCTACCATAATTGCTACAAAAATTACTTACCTTCCTTATAAATTTCAGATTGTTTGGGGCAGAAATGGAATAGTAGAGACTAGCTATAGTTATAAGAACTATTAATCATGCTCTGTTAAACATGATTGTTTTGTTCTGATTAAAGAAAGCATATTCTGATCTGTCTGGGAGTTGTACACTTGGGATCTAGAAGTTAACCTTGGAATGTGGTCCATTCTCCTTATCTGAGAAATGCCTATCATGGAAAGATTACAAACCTTGTTGTCCAAACAATGGAGTCCTGGAGGCACTCCCCCTTTGCAATCCCCAACCCACATTGTAACCATTTTACCCATTATTATCCCTTTTGCTTACGTCCCTACATTATCTTTGTCCTTCTACCCAATATAAGCATCTGACTTATGGTGGAGGGGGGCGGGGTGCAGAGCAGATTTCATGGATGACCTGCTGCTCTCTCATACTTCCAGCATTATTAGAATAAATGCTCTGACATGATTCAGCCCCATCTCTGCTTAATTGGCTCAAGTAGTGACAGGTAGCCCAAACCCATTGATTGTCCGGTTTTAAGATGAGATCATTCCATTCACCCAGGCTTTTTAGCATTAATTTTGGGGTCACTGCCAATTTAAAAACAAAAACAAACACAAAACACCTATGACTTATGAAAAGTTTCAGTGTTTTCTTTCAAAAACATATTTTTAAATAGTTAAATGTTGCAAAAGCCTAAGTCTGATTACAAAGAGCATATAAGATATAAGATAGTTATTTTGGGCTAGTTAAACTATACTAATTACTGCCTGATAATTAACTGATTATGATATCAAGACTAGAATATTAATACATATAATTTAACATAAACTTATTCTTAATAAAGAATATGTAATAGAACAGGTGTGATTGACATGTTTTCTTCTTTTTTTTTTTTAACTCCCTGGAGCTAATTTATGTCTTTTTTTGACTTGATGGTAAAGGATAATATGATTGGGAAAGCAAAGTAGGGAAGAACAGAATGTAGTGAGGGTAAAATATGGAGCATAAAGTTATTTAGGTTATCCTATGATGAGAGGGAGAGGCAAGGACATCAGGAAATAAGTAAAGGTAAATTCATGTGTGTGTGATTAATTTTCTGAGTTTCTATGTTTAAGATGTGCGTTTTAAAATAAACATGGCATAAAGATTGGGAGAGGGGGTGATATAAACAGAGGGTCTTCCAGAAATCAAATGTAACGAGCTCTTTAGTGGAAGGTAATTATAAAATTGAGTCACCTACTAGCTGCAGTGGAGGATCCCCTGCTATCAGACCTTGGGGAGGCTACTGGACACTGATAGATCTGTGTCTGGGTTCCCAGTGAGCCTATCCACATGGAACACCCTTCAATGTATTCTCTATAATACTGAATGTGGTTTTCAGGAACTCTTCCCATACATGGCCACCCCAAGCTCTTTTTCTCCTCCGTGGAGTGACATACAGCTCCATGACTTTCCCAAATTCCAATGGTTGTGAAGATTAAAAAACATGGGTAGTAAAATATGCAACTCTTTATTTTAAAATAAGCACTACAAAGAAACAACATTTCAATGATTTTAGAACAGTACTAAAACCATTTTAATGTGCCTCCCAGGTTCCCATCTGTTATAAAACCCTTAGGATTGAACATTCCTCTTTAGATCCTGCCTATCTGTCTTCTTTCCTTACCTCATCTATCATTGACTCCTTAACTCATAAATAATAGTTTTGAAAAAAACTGTCAAAATTTAAAAATTGTTTTTGTTCCTTAAACCAATGGATTTTTATTCTCCAATTTTACTGTAATCTACAGCAACTGTGAACATACTTGACCCATCTTTATTTTTTCAAATATATTTTTGGCGCAGATGACACACACTATCTTGGATTTTCTACTAAAATTTTGCCTCCTGAACATACAATGGAGCCAAGATAGTCTCTTCAATAAATGGTGTTGGGAAAATTGGACAGATATATGCAAGAAAATGAAACTAGACCACCAACTTACACCATACACAAAAATAAACTCAAAATGGATAAAGGACTTAAATGTACGACAGGAAACCATAAAAATTCTAGAAGAATCCAAAGGCAACAAAATCTCAGACATATGCCGAAGCAATTTCTTCACTGACACAGCTCCTAGGGCACTTGAAACTAAAGAGAAAATAAACAAATGGGACTTCATCAAAATAAAAAGCTTCTGCACAGCAAAAGTAACCATCAACAAAACAACAAGAAAACCCACTGTGTGGGAAAACATATTTGCCAATGTCATATCTGATAAGGGCCTAATCTCCAAAATTTATAGGGAACTCATACAACTCAACAAAAGGAAGATAAACAATCCAATCAAAAAGTGGGCAAAGGACCTAAATAGACACCTTTCAAAAGAGGACATTCAGAAAGCCAAGAGACATATGAAAACATGCTCAAAGTCACTAATCATCCGAGAGATGCAAATCAAAACAACAATGAGGTATCATCTCACACCTGTCAGACTGGCTATCATCAACAAATCAACAAACGACAAGTGCTGGAGAGGATGTGGAGAAAAAGGATCACTTGTGCACTGCTGGTGGGAATGCAGACTGGTGCAGCCACTATGGAAGACAGTATGGAGTTTCCTTAAAAAACTGAAAATGGAACTCCCATTTGACCCTGTGATCCCACTTCTAGGAATATATCCCAAGAAACCAGAAACACCAATCAGAAAGGATATATGCACCCCTATGTTCATAGCAGCACAATTCACCATAGCTAAGATCTGGAAACAGCCTAAGTGCCCATCAGTAGATGAATGGATTAGAAAACTGTGGTACATCTACACGATGGAATACTATGCTGCTCTAAAAAGGAAGGAACTCTTACCATTTGCAACGTCATGGATGGAACTGGAGAGCATTATGCTAAGTGAAATAAGCCAGTCAATGAAGGAAAAATACCACATGATCTCACTCATTCATGGATAATAGAGACCATTATAAACTTTTGAACAATAATAGATACAGAGGCAGAGCTGCCTCAAACAGACTGTCAAACTGCAGCAGGAAGGCCAGGGAGGGTTGGGGGGGCAGGAGGTAGGGGGGTAAAAGATCAACTAAAGGACTTGTATGCATGCATATAGGCATAACCAATGGACATAAGACACTGGGGGATAGGGGAGGCTAGGGGACTGTCTAGGGCGGGGTGATAAAATGGACACATATGTAATACCCTTTGTAATACTTTAAGCAATAAAAAAGGAAAAAAAGGAAAAAAATAAATAAATAAAATTTTGCCTCCTGTTTATCAATTTCTTCACTAGTCTGTCAACTTCTATATAACCTAAAGCACCATTTTGATCTCTCAAAAGTCTCTTCTACTCTCATAGTTTCAAATATTAACGGTGTACTATTGGTAGCCACATGTATATCCCTTTCTCTTTCAAATTTCTGATGTCAGATTATATATATATATATATATATATATATATATATATATATATATAGCATAGTTAAAATTCTACACTTATTTTAAACTAAACATGTTCTAAACTAATAGATTTTTGCCCCAAACTGGCTTCTCCAATAACATCACCCTAGTGCAAGTCAATCACATCTCTCTAGTACAGCGCCTCCTAATTATTCTGCTCTCACCTCTCTCTCTCTAAACCAATTCACCACTCACGAACCTCAGTGATTAAACAAAGCAAATATAGTCTTCAAGGCTCTTTTTGGTTTGTATTCTGTTCTTTGCTCTATTCTCCAGACAACATTCATACTCCCAGACCCCTGCATCATTACTCTCCAGCCATAGTGGTCTTCTTTCTATTTCTTCAATGGTACAAAACTCTTTTCTATTTTAGGCATTTGTACTTCCCAGTCTCTGCCAGGAATATTCTGCTCACCCACCACTTTTCAAAGTACATTTTTCTGGTCTTGCAGAATATGTGTGGCATGTTCTTCTACTCACATCATACCCTTCCTGTGTGTACATTTCAATTTGTATTGCATGATTATTTTATGTACTATGACCCAGTACATTTCCCTATTGCTCCATCCAATCACCAATACTTTTCCTTACACGTATTACTTCATGAAAAAAAGTTTAGTACATGCATATTTTGTGAGTATATAAAATTATTAAACCTTCCAAAGGCAGAGCCGATTTTGTGGTTTCCACATAATTCCCTACTAAGAATATATGTTTAATAAAAGTTAGCTGTATTCATGACACCATACAGAAGAAACAAGAGTATACTCACAGCTTCTGGAAATAAATTGGCTATATTGCTGCTACAACTTCTTAGTCATATTAGCCATATTACTATAGTAGAATTGATACAACTGTAAAATGTCTTATATTTCTTCAATGTCTGTAGTTAGCTAATAATATGCAGCCAGGGTTGAAAACAAGTTCTCTAATTTTTGAAAACGTACCCAACAAGTTAAGGATATGTAAAGTACTAAGTGCCTCTGATAGTGTCATAAATCTATTCAGGAGTCTAGACCCTTGCTCTACTAGTGTGGTCCATAGAGGAATAGCTTCAGTATCACCTTAAAGTTGTTTAGAAATGCAAAATTACAGACACCTTGTTGGACCTATCTAATCAGAGAATTTATTAACAAGATTTCCAAATGATTTATATATGCATTCAAATTTGAAAGGCACAGCTAAAAACTATTAATTAGGCTATATTCAAGTACTTTCCTGAGAAAACACTTAAGCATCTAATAATGAAAATATATCAATCATTGGTCCATTTTCTAAAACAAAACAAGTATAATGAAAAACAAAACACTTTTATTAAAAATCACTTTCATAAAGATCACTTCTGTCTGATTTAACTGAAAACAGAAAAGTAAGATTATCATGAATCTTTCAACAGCCTTATTTTACATCTAATTTTCAATCCCACAATTTCACATCAATTATCCAAGGCTATGTATGAGGTTAGAAACCCCAAAATTTTCTTGAGAAACAAGGGACAGAAGACATGAGCACTGGATTCCATGGATAGATATGGGTCCAGACATTGATTGGCTTTTGATTCTGACAAAATATCTCCATGACCTGAGAAAAAATTAATGAGCATGGCTATGCCTTAGTTTCCTAATCTGGAAAAGGAAACTACTACTCAAACATTTTTGTTTTTTTGTGAGACAAGTGAGTACATGGAAGAGAGAATTTTCTCAGTAAATTAATCCCCTCCATGATACCGTTTTTCAAATCTTACCTCTTTCAGCAGGTAAGATTTCCTGCCAAGGATAGTTAGCTGTGACTATTTTTACACTCAACTTTCTCTACAAATATGTGATACCACAGTTTATTTTATACTTTGATTTTCTCCCGTTTTCCTTTTCTTTTTTTGTGAAGACTTAATTCTACAGTATCTTTCTTCTGATCTCTATAATGAAAGCTTTGTTACAAACTAAAGAATATCAGAAATTTGTCTGTGAAAAATGTTTCATGTTGAGTTTTGACAAAAAGATTAGAAAACTGGAATGGATTCAGATGAAGCTATACTTTCCTGATGAACCTGCCTAATTTTACTAAAATGTAGTGAAAGTGCATGCATTTGATAATCAATAATTTCCAAGCATGTGGATTAAATATTTTAAATGAATCAATATTATGTTTAGATGCTATAAGAAAACATAAGACAGAATCAAAATTATGTATATTTTAGTAATAATGATAATCCTAAAGAGAAAAATATGATTATAATTAGGAACCACAAATACGATTTATAATTCAAAGCCATATGAATATCAGTGAAGGTTGACCATTATTTCAGATCATACAGTATTTGAGATCCCTTCGGTTATTTGGCAAGCTTTAGCTCAAGACATGCATATTAAATGTTGAGATATTTCACATTCTATGAGTAATTCAAAGGTGAAAATATGGTACCCGATTTATTTTGTTAAATTATTGTCTCTTATATTTCTGCAGTGTATTGTTGTTGTTCTTTATGTTATAAGTCCATGTCCCTTAGAAAGAAAGCTGCAAAAGAAGCACTGGCTTTATCAGAAAAATGAAAGCACTGGCTTTATCAGAAAAAAAAAAATTGTAATTTTGTTAAAACTCCAGCTCTGTGTTTTCTATCAACAAAAACAATAACAAAAATATGGAATTCAAATATGGTTGTTCCTAAGTGGATATTATCAATAAAGTCCTCTGAGTAAATACAGAAATCAAATATTTTAAATGCCTACTTAAATTTCTGCTTAGCTCCAACAGATAAGGAGATTAGAACTTTTCACACTCATTCTTATAAGAAAAACCCTGGAAAACAAACTGAAAAATCAATGGCTTTACTTGACTCCATCAGAGATTGAGGTAGCAGGGCAAATTGCCACCCCAAAATCTGAAGAGACAGGCAAATAAAGAAAAATACCGATATCTCACCTGCAGCAGAAGCCACTGGAGTCATAAACTATTGGAAATGCTTAAATGGAAACTTTGAAGGATTGTTGGATCCAGAGCATGGACTCACATGAGAATGAGAAAATTCTAGGAGCCAAAGACTTACACTTTCATGGACTTCACTTCCAGGAATCCTATCAGGTTCTCATAAAAAGGAGTCCAGGATTTAAAAAAAAAAAAATCAAAAAAAAAATCTGAGTTTCTGGCAATGATTGTGGGTATAAGCCCTGTTGTTCTCCTAGACAAAGGCCTGAGACTTTATCAGAAGCCAATCCTACCTGGAAGGAATTACACAACTACAGAGCACTCAGACCCTTCCTGCTTCACTTAGGACAGTGGTTGGCAAACTCATTAGTCAACAGAGCCAAATATCAACAGTACAACGATTGAAACTTCTTTTGAGAGCAAAATTTTTTAAAGTTAAGCTATATAGGTAGGTACATTGTTATTAACTTAATTAGGATACTCCTAAGCTGGCCTTTGCTAAAAACGTCCTCAATCTGATTGAGGTACATTGAGGTACGTTCACTGAAGTCGACCCCTTCCAACTCTTCCATCCTCAACTTGTGCATGAATCGCGCTCGCCTCCCCCACGCTGCATATCCCGCGCCCCTGCCTGCTCCACATCTCCCATCGCCCAACCAACTGACCGACACCCCCCACTTCTTCTAATGCCACTTCTTCAAAATAGACTCGCCCAGGCCGAAAACCGACTTCTGCGCATGGGCCATGAAGTTTCAATCTCACTGTACGTGCGCACCCACCCGTGGTATTTTGGAAGAGCCACACTCAAGGGGCCAAAGAGCCGCATGTGGCTCGCAAGCTGCGGTTTGCCGACCACTGACCTAGGGGGTTGGAAAGAAGGTGAGAAACTATAGTAAAGTTCATAACGAAGGCACACAAAAATACTAAAAGATTTACTTTTATTCATTAGATTTCAGGATATTTCTTCTACCCCTCATACCTTACCATCACACCAACTGGCTTGGCAAGCAGGGAGTGCAGTCCGAGTTTCCCCAGTGGAATGAGCCTGGGCCAGGGTGACACCTCGAGCTTGGCAGACAGGGAACACAGACACTCATCTGCCGGACACACAAGGCCGGAGCTGACTCTGTGGTCTTGGCGGGCCGGGAGCAGAGTCTGAGGCTCTCTGGCGGGACACATGGGGCCCTGGGCCCATGCTGCAGGTTTGGTGGGTGGGGAACGTAGTTTGAGACTCATGGGGTGGGGGTTTTGGGGGGGGCACTTAGTGCCTGGAGCTGGCAGGAGAGGAAGGGGTGCACACTCCAGGATGCAGAGGAGCCCCTGTCTGGGGAGGCTAGAGTCCAGCTGTCCCTTGATCTGCAGCTCAGGTATCAGTTCTTTGGCCTGAGTGCCTATAGGGTCCTGGGTAGTGCCTAAGGCCAGTCTGGGTGGTGGTAAGGCTGGGCCCTAGTCACAGCAGCTCTCCTTTCAAGGCAGCATGGTTTCTGTCAGAGCCAGCTGCCCAGGGTGTGATTTCACTGGTAATAGGGGCTCTCCATATAGGAGAGCCCCGTCCACCAGCCCCCCAAAGTGAGTGTCCTGCAGGATCTAACTGTCCCTCACTCACACACACACACACACACACACACACACACACACACACACACACATTCACACACTCCCCTTTTGCTCCCTCCCTCACTCACACTCTCTTCCTCACTGCCATCCTGCCAACTTCTCTCCACTTCAATGTATTAATTCAATGTCTTATAATATCCTAAGTACATGTCTTTTAAATCCTTGGTTCAATTTATTCCTAAGTGGTTTTTGTTTTGTTCGTTTGTTTTGATGCAATTATAAATGGGATTTTTTTTCTTAGTTTCCTTTTCTGATAGTTCATTATTGGTATAATATAAATACAACTGGTCTTGGAATATTTATTTATTTTTTATCCAGAATTCATATATCAGTTCTAGTAGGTTTTTTGTGTGGAACCTTTAGGGTTTTATATATATAGTAATATGTCCCCTATAAATAATGACAGTTTTGCTTCTGTCTTTCCAATTTGGATGCCTTTTACTTCTTGTCTGATTGCTGTAGCTAGGACTTAAATTACTATGTTAAATAAGAGTGGTGAAAGTGGATATCCCTGTCTTGTTCCTGATCTTAAGGGAAACAAATGGGCAAATAGTTTTTGCCCATTAAATATGATGTTTCCTGTTGGTTTATCATATATATCTTTTAGTTTGTTAAGATTAATTCCCTCTATTCCCACTTTGCTGAGAGTTTTTATCATAAATGAGTTCTGGATTTTATCAAATATTTTTTTCCATATGTATCCATTTGATAATGCAAATTTTATTCTTCACTTTGTTTATGTGGTGTATCACATTTATTGACTTATATATATTGTACCAAACTTGCATCCCTGGATAGTCACACTCAATCATGGTGTGTGATTTTGTGAGTGTATTCCTGGATCCAGTTTGCTAATATTTTGTTGAGGATTTTCACATTTATGTTCATCAGGGATATTGGCCTATAATTTTATTTCTTTTTAGTGTATTTAAAAGACACTCTTAATATAATTAAAAGTCAAGTCAGAGGCTAAGAGACTATATTTTCATACCATATATTTGATGAAGAACTTGTGTTCAAAATACACTAAGAGAATTTTAAAAAACTAAGAATTGGACATGTTTCTGAAGACACCTCACCGAATAAGATAAACAGTTTGACAAATAAACATATGAAAGATATTCAACATTATTTGTCTAGAAGGAATTGAAACCATAATGAGATACCACTACAAAGCTATTAGAAGAGTTGAAATCCAAAAACCCAGTAGCAAGTGCTAATGAGGATGTGGAGCAGCAGGAACTCTAATCAACTGCTAGTGAAAACATAAAATAGCACAGCCACTTTGGAAGACAATTTGGTAGTTTCTCCCATAGTTAAATGTAGTCTTACCATGCAATGCAACAATTGTGTTTCAAAATAGTTCTCCAATTGATTTGAAAACTATGTCTACACAAAACCTTCACATGAATATTTATGGCAGCTTTGTTCATATTTGGCCCAAACTGGAAGTAACCAAGATAGTCTTTAATAAGTGAATGGATATGCAAGCTGTGTACATTCATACAACGGAATGTTATTCAGTGATAAAGAGAAATAAACTATCCAGCAACAAAGAGACATGGAGAAAACTTAAAGGGATATTGCTATGTTAAAGAAGCCAGTATGGAAAGGCTATCTACTATGTGATTCCAATAAGGCCTTCGGAAAAAGGCAAGAATATAAGACAGTAAAATAATCACTGGTTGCCAGAGATTCATTGTGAACCATGTTTGATGAATAAGTAAAGTATAGGACATTTTTAGGCTATTAGAACTATATTTATAACACTGCAATAAAGGATACATTACATTATGCATGTGTCAATACTTATGTAACTTTACTGCATGAAGAGTGAATTTTAAATCATGCAAATTTATTTTGAATTAAAAAAATTACTCAGGAGGTCCTGGGATCTCAGGAAGAAATACAGACTGTAGCAAATAAATAAATAGAACAAAAACAAAATCTCCAACTATATTATAAACATATAAAACAGCTCCTGAAGAGAGTTGGTTGGCGAGGGGGTGGAGGGAAGGTATGAGGGGAGACTGTGGACCTTGAAAAAAAAGAACTTTTCAAATGACTGAAAGACTAAAGGCCAAAGGAATTAAAAATTAGGACTGTACTTTAGTTGATAAAGTTTAACCAATTTGGGCATCAGTTAACCATTCTGATACTTGTTGACTGAAATAAAACAATTAAGTAAATAAAATGAATAAATGGCATATGGTGAGTGCCAGGTTCCTCATTTTTGGAAGTTTTTCATGTAAGCCAGAAAGGAGTCTAGAATAATACACATGAAACACTGGAGAAATTATTAACTTGTGTTTTGTTTAAAATAGACACAGATGGTTCTATATGGAAATATTTATAGACTAGAGGCCCGGAGCACAAAATTCGGAGCATGGAGGAGGGTTCCTTCAACCTGGCCTGCACCATCTCACAATTTGGGACCACTGGCTCCTAACTTCTCACCTGCCTGCCTGCCTGGTTACCCTTAATCACTCTGCCTGCCTGACTGATCGCCTCTAACTGCTCGCCTGCCTGCCTGATTGCTCCTAACAATTTGCCTGCCTGCCTGATCATCCCTAATCACTCATCTGCCTGCCTGATTGCCCCTAACTACCTCTACCTCAGCCCCGCCATCACAGCTTTGTCCTGAAGGACGACTGGAATGACGTCTGGAAGGTTGTTCAGCTATACAGTCTAATTAGCATGTTACACTTTTATTATTATAGATATGTGTATAGACATATGGTGGTCTATCAGCTGAAAGTTCCTAAAAGAAATGCTATAATTAATATATCTTATTTTCTAATGCAATTTTTCAATAATAGTCACCAGGGCTACTTGAAAATATGGCTAATTCTAGGACTGGGACACAGGAACACAGGCTGAGCCTAGAGCAGTGATGGTGAACCTATGAAACACGTGTCAGAGGTGACACACGAACTCATTTTTTTGGTTGATTTTTCTTTGTTAAATGGCATTTAAATATATAAAACAAATATCAAAAATATAAATCTTTGTTTAACTATGATTGCAAATATCAAAAAATTTCTATATGTGACACGGCACCAGAGTTAAGTTAGGGTTTTTCAAAATGCTGACACGCCGAGCTCAAAAGGTTCGCCATCACTGGCCTAGAGCATGATGTAGGGCCAGAAATTAAGAAAGTGCTCAACAGAAACCAAGATGGCAGCATAGGTAAACACCGGAAATTGCTGCCTCGCACAACCACATCAAAAATACAAAACGGACATCATCCAGAATCATAGGAAGGCTGGCTGAGTGGAAATTCTACAACTAGAAGGAAAGAGAAAAGCACACTGAGACTCAGAGGAGGTGCGGAAGTAAAGTGCAGTGGTATGGAGGTGCACTTGGAAAGGACTGGCAACTGAGGACACAGTTGTCTTTTTCAATCGGGAGGGAGTCTCAAGCTCCCGACTGCTCTGAACTCCAGTTCCGGGCTGGTCTCTGGGGACCCAGACTTATACTGGGAGAAACTGGACTGTCTGTCATTGGTCGGAACTCGAGTGTAGTTTTCTCTCAGAGGTGATTGCAGCAATTACCAGACACTGAGACTTGGGGCCTCTTAGGGTAGGACTGAGGAGCAGCCATAGCTGCCTGCTCCACCCTGTTGATCTCCTGAGACCCCACACCACCCAAGCTGTGTGCAGAGGCTTTTGCATATGAAAGGTCTGGCCCTTTACAATATGAAAATTACCTAACAAACTGCAACTGGGTCAGAGAGACCCAGAACTTCCAAAAGAAGGCCCAAGGCCCCACAGAAGCTTGCATTGCTTCACAGCTGGGCCTCATCTGGGCACCTCCAAACCCCAAACAAAGAAGAGGAATCTGCAGATCTCTCCATAGCTCCTGCTGGGTAGCCTCAGGAAAAGGCTAAATTAGCACCTCCTTAGAGATCCAAGAGCCAGTGTACCCAGTGGTCAGATTGGGACCATCCAGATTACAACTCCTCAGATCCATAAAGGACACACTCAGGGGGCATACTCAGTGAGCACCAAAGCCCCACTGAAGCAAGTCTTGCCCCATAAGGGTGTTTCCAGGACAGAAGTTCTCCCACTGCAGACACAGCTGATTCTCACACCCAATTGGCCTGGATGTCAATTCCTCCCAGTGATGTCTACAACAATCAAGGCTTAACTACAACAAGACTGTGCACAAAGCCCACATAGGATGTACCAAGAGTGTCCACCTCAGGTAATTGGGGATGCTGAGCCACTGGGCCCTACAGGACACCTAGCACAGAAAGGCACTCTATCAACACAGGGAAGCATAAAAAATGCGGAGACAAAGAAACAGGTCACAAATTACAGAAATGGAGGAAAGCAAACTACTGGATATAGAGTTTGAAACCACACTTATAAGGTTTTTCAAGAATTTTCTAGAAACAGCTGATAAATTTAGTGAGACCCTCAAGAAATCTTGTGAGACCCTCGAGGTTATGAAAAAGGACCAACTAGAAATTAAGCATACACTGACTGAAATAAAGAATATTATACAGACTCCCAACAGCAGACCAGAGGGTCGCAAGAATGAAGTCAAAGATTTGAAATAGAAGAAGCAAAAATCACCCAACTGGAAAAACAAAAAGAAAAAAGAATCCAAAAATATGAAGATAGTGTAAGGAGCCTCTGGGACAGCTTCAAGCGTACCAACATCTGAATTATGGGGGTGCCAGAAGAAGAGAGAGAGCAAGATATTGAAAAGCTATTTGAAGAAATAATGACAGAAAACTTCCCCTACCTGGTGAAAGAAATAGACTTACAAGTCCAGGATGCATAGAGAGCCCCAAACAAAAGGAATCCAAAGAGGACCACACCAAGACACATCATAATTAAAATGCCAAGAGCAAAAGACAAAGAGAGAATCTTAAAAGCAGCAAGAGAAAAACAGTCAGTTACCTACAAGGGAGTACCCATACAGCTGATTTCTCAACAGAAACTATGCAGGCCAGAAGGAAGTGGCAAGAAATATTCAAAGTGGTGAATACCAAGGACCTACAAGCAAGATTACTTTACCCAGCAAAGCTATCATTCAGAATTGAAGGTCAGATAAAGAGCTTCACAGATAAGGAAAAGCTAAAGGACTTGATCACCACCAAACCAGTATTATATGAAATGCTAAAAGGTATCCTTTAAGAAGAGGAAGAAGAAGAAAAAGGTAAAGATGCAAATATGAACAACAAATACACATCAATCAACAAGTGCATCTAAAAACCAAGTGAATAAATAACCTGTTCAACAGAATAAACTGGTGATTATAATAGAATCAGGGGCATAGAAAGGGAGTGGACTGACTATTCTTGGGGGGGGAAGGGTGTGGGGGATGCGCGAAGATACTGGACAAAAATTATACACCTATGGATGAGGACAGTGGCGGGGGGGGGTGTGGGGAGAGGGCAGAGGGTACAGTGAGAACCGGGTGGAGGGGAGCTATGGGGAGAAAAAAGAAGAGCAACTGTACTAATCTGAACAATAAAGATTTAATTTAAAAAAAAAAGAAAAGAGAGTGCTCAAAAAATTAAAAAATTCTAGTGTATAGGTATGCCTTTCCCCAAAAAATACTTTGCTTACATTGAGTCAGTGCTAGCTACTTGCATTCATTTTTCTCTTTCAATCATTTTAATCAACAATGTTCAGGTATGCAAATTGGATAATTTACCTGGATCATTACAAGATACTTTACAGGTTAGAGAGCTACATCATAGTTCAGGTAAGTTACAGAGCTAGGAATTAGACAAAAAGCTGTCTATCTCCCAATTTCACTTTTCTTTTCAAATAAAACCCAAGGCTTCTATGTTAGGATATCACACTCCGAATTATTAAGATAGGCCTGTGATAGTCACAAAAACATGGAAACCTATATGTGCAGGTAGTATGATAAATATTTTTAAGCTAAAATAAAATTTTACTGTGACTTTGAGTTGAAGGTTCCCTATGATTTTGAAGACAGGTTCCACAATTTTGGCAATTCCAGATGGACTGCCTTTTAACAAAATTTATCATATAATAAATTATGTCATGATACTGAAGTAGAAAAACAATAACTATTACATCATAATAAAGAAGTATCTTTGGCACTGAACAAATGTATTTATTCATCCTGAGAGGCAACTGTTCCTGATTCCCTATAGGGTTTCATCTTATATATAACACTGAAAACAATGAACAGAAGACAAGAGCTCTGTAATCCATGAGTTGTGTTCACTGATGCTTCCTCATAGAGAATCAAGCAATTTTATTCACAAATGGGTACTTGCTCATGCAAATTAATGATAATTGCAAAATAAAGCACATAAGCATCCAAGAAAACCCTATACTCTTCCAATCATATCTAATACATTCTCAATTGTTAGTTGATAGTAATTTTCAAAATATCATAAAATACTTTTTTTCTATAAAACTTTACCTTAATATTTTAAATACTGTAGCTCTTATTTATTCGCATTTTTTTTTAAAGATGGTGAATATAGAATGGTGAAAGAACCATGAGAGCAACTTCTGCACAATTGTGTATCAACAGAGAGAGCTGTTTGTCACTGGTTTTATGCCACCTATACAATTTAGCAATACTTTTAGCAATACTTTTAAGCATTGATGCTGGAGGCAAAATAAAACATGGAGATCAGAGTTTCATGCAGATTCACATGAGCATATTAGATACTGTTTGTCAACAGCAATCTTCCATTTTTCATTTGAAATTTTTCTTTTTAATAATCAGTATAGGGAAAACATCTATTAATATTTAATTATTCTGTCTTTTACCATTAGTTTGGTGCATTCACTTGAATTTTATTTTCAAAAACCTAAAAGTAAAGATGAAGCAATACAAAACTCTTCTTATTAATCACAATTGCAAAATGGAATTCTGTGGTACTTCTCCCTACTTTTTGGGTTAGT
Source organism: Myotis nattereri (assembly GCF_964212035.1). Taxonomy (NCBI): domain Eukaryota; kingdom Metazoa; phylum Chordata; class Mammalia; order Chiroptera; family Vespertilionidae; genus Myotis; species Myotis nattereri. The sequence goes on along the minus strand of NC_138076.1, from coordinate 35,539,193 downwards.
GATATAATTTAATATGAGACTATTCGCTTTTTCTTCTCCTTTTGTAAAATCTTAATTTCTAAAATTATTGAACTATTTTATTTCCTTTGGTTAATTTAATTTAATTTTTCCTTTTTATTGACCTTAATGTGGTGACACTGGTTAGCAAAATTATATGTTTCAGATGCACAATTCCACAACACACCATCTGTACACTGTATTGTATGCTCACCACCACATTACGCATAATGATATATCATATGATAATTTTCTTCTCTTTCTGTAGTGCAAAGGATGAAAATATCAAGCACAAGTCTAAATAATGCCAGATGCAATATTCACATGGACATAATTCTGTTCATTTGAATTTTCTCATTATCATCATCATCCCTCTTTCAAATAATTTGTGTGGCTATTTATTACTTAAATGTAGAGACTATCTTCTTCAGAATATATATGAGAGAGAGAGAGAGAGAGAGAGAGAGAGAGAGAGAGAGAGTCATATATATATATATGACCATTTCCTTTTCCATGGATTTAGAATTAGAGTTTTGCATAAATGTGCTCAGTTGTTAAAAGGGAATTGTCTTTGGCCACCAATCCATAATGCTTGGAATGTTTCCAGATGGCCACACTGATTTCAACTGTTCTGCTACACAATGTAGATTGTTTTAGGGCTGTCATTGGGACACTTCCAGAGATAAAATTGCTTTAAACCATTTGGCCTGTCTTATCTTTTGTTTCTCATTATTTTAAATCTCTACCACAGCACTAACAGGAGTTTCCTATAGAAAAAAAAAAGAAGAAGAAAAAAAGCAAAAAACACGCACACACACACACACAAAAAAAATACCCCATATAGACTCATATTTCTAGCAAGGTTCTCTTTCCAAAGAATGTTATCTTTTTTGCTAAGTGTACTTTTGTGCTTGTAAAAAGTTTGAAATTTGATAAGAGTGAAAAAGAACTGTTACATTTATCCTTAAAACTAACAGTAGGTGAACTATAGTTTTTCTGATGTTGACCTAAGACTAAGTCCAAAAATTAGAGGTAGAACATAAATTTAAAATTCATAGATCTTTATCTTGTAGTTTAAAAAACAAATAGACAAGTGAACTTTTTAAATTCTATTTTAATACTAGGAAGAATGTTTATTTCAATTGATATCTAAGTGTTCTTTCTTTGTGGCTGTATGAAGTTCATTAATCCACTTATACAAACACTGATATAGCTATTCTTCGCTATAATTTTTTTTGTTAAATGCCCAGCTTAAATTACAAAAGCACAAATCTTAAAGAAAAAGAATCCATGTAGTAATTTTGTAAGTAATCCGAACTTACAAAAACAGCACAGAGCTCACCAATGTTCTGGCCCACAACTGATTTTCAGCTCCTTAGTCATTTTTTTCATTTCCTGGTTATTAAATTATTAGGAGCCTAGTGCAAAAATTCATGCACCTTGAAAGGAACTGTGAGCCCTGAGGCTGCAGTGGGCACAGGGGCGGGTCTCGGCCCATCCTCCTTACCCCAGCCTGGCTCCTCCCACCACGGTCCCTGGTGCCCTCTCTGTGGACAGCCCGACTCCTGCTGCCACAGCTCCCACAGGCTGACAGCGCTGGCCCCGCTTGCACCCACTAATGATGAGGAGCAAATGGGGCTGACACCAGCAGCCAATGCGAGTGGGGCAGGCGCCATCAATGGGTCCAAACAGCTGTTGCTACCCCAATCGCCCCTCAGGAGCAGGGGGAGGTGGAGAAGACCTTAGGGGCAATTGGGGCCAGCAGACACTGCTAGCACCTGCTGATGGCACCAAGCGATTGCGACCAGCACCAGCTGGCGTGCTGGCAGCGGGTGCAAGAGATAGCTAACAGCCCTGATCACCCATCAGGAGCAGGGGGCGGTGAAGAAGTCCTCAGGGGCTATCAGGGCTGGCAGCCACCGCTCACAAACCCTGATGGCACTGAGTGATTGGGCCAAGGCTGGGCACCAGAAGCACGTGCAAGGGCCGGGTGGGACCATGGCACGCAGAAGCAAAGAATTTTCAGTAACCACCAGCAACTTACCCCTGATGACAGCAACCAGCGCCCTGCTTTGGTTTGGCACCCCTGCTCCACCATCCAGCAGTGGCTGATGCCCGCCATGTTCCATGCTCTGCCACCTGCTGCCAACACCCACCATGTTCCATGAGTGCCCCCTGGTGGTCAGTGCACATCATACTGACCGGTTGTACTGCCATTCAGTCCATTTGCATATTAGGGCTTTACATATATACTAGAGGACCGGTGCACAAAAATTTGTGCATTCAGTGGGAAGAGGGGGGTGCCTCAGTCCGGCCTGTGCCCTCTCACAGTCTGGGACCCCTCGGGAGATAACGACCTGCTGGCTTAGGCCTGCTCCCGGGTGGCAGAGGGCAGGCCCAATCCCTAGGTGCAGCCCCTGCTCAGGCTCAGAGCAGGGCTGATTGGGGAGCTGGGGCGCCGTCCCCTGTCATGCACAGAGCAGGGTGGATCTGGAGGTTGCGATGCCACCCCTAGTAACGCTCAGGGCCGATTGGGGGGTTGGGGCACCGCCCCCTGTCACACTCAAAGCAGGGTCGATAGGGAAGTTGCTGCACCACCCCCTGTCACGCACAGAGCAGGGCCCATCAGGGGATTGGGGCTCCGTACCCTGTCACACACAGATCAGGGTTAATCAGGGGGTTGGGGAGCTCCTCCCTGTTATGCACAGAGCAGGGCCCATCAGGGGGGTTGGGGAGCTCCCCCCATCACACACAGAGCAAGGCCCATCAGGGGGTTGAGGAGCTCCCCCCGTCACTCACAGAGTAGGGCAGATCAGGGGGTTGGGGCGCTGCCACTCTCACACTTAGGGCAGGTCTAATGGGGAGGTTATGGCTCTACCCCGTCACACACAGAGCAGGGCCCGTGGGGTGGGGGGGTTGGGGCGCAGCACCCTGTCACACACAGAGCCGCAGGGCGATCAGGAGGTTGGGGAGCTCCCCCCTATCAGGCACAGAGAAGGGCCGATCAGGGGGTTGGGGCGCCTTCCCCTGTCAGGAGCAGAGCAGGGCGGATAGGGAGGTTGTGGCCCCGCCCCCTGTCACACACAGAGTCACAGGGCCATCAGGGGGTTTGGGCGCTGCCCCCTGTCATGCTGATCCCGGTGCTGGGAGACCTCACGGTTCCGCTGATCCCAGTGCTGGGAGGCATATTACCCTTTTACTATATAGAATAGAGGCCTTGTGCATGGGTGGGGGCTGGCTGGTTTGCCCTGAAGGGTGTCCTGGATCAGGGTGGGGGTCCCCACTGGGGTGCCTGGCCAGTCTGGTTGAGGGACTGAGGGCTGTTTTCAGGCTGGGACTGAAGCTCCCAACTGCTCCTTTTTTTCTTTTTTCTTTTTTTATTCTGAGCCAGCTTTAACTCTGAGGCTCCAGCTCTTAGGCCTCTGCTCCTGAAAGCAGGTATCTGGTTTGTTTCGGTTCTACAATTGAAACTCTGTATCAACTCCAGGTCTGAGATTCTGACTAGCTGAAAGCTGGTTTCTGGGGTTTTGTTTAGCTTCTATTTTTGTAACTATGTTTCAAACTGCCAGCTCAGAGGCCTGCAGCGGCAGGCGGGGAACGTTGGAGTCCTGCGTCACTGAAGCAAGCAAACCTCATGTTAGTTTCAACCTGCCTGGCTGCCTGTCGCCATCTTGGCTGGCAATTAATTTGCATATCACCCTGATTAGCCAATGGGAAGGGTAGCGGTCGTACACCAATTACCATGTTTTTCTTTTTTAGCTAGGATAGACCAGATCATAAGAATTCTTAAAGAAACTATGCATTATTTACAGGTGGAGTCCCACTTGATCCAGAACAGTTATTCAACTATAAAGAGATGTAGGTATGTTCAATTATTCAATAATAATAAAAAATTAGCAAAATCATTTTTAATTCAACTCTGGGACCAAGTGATGAAGAAAAATTACAAATGTTAACTGTTAACACTTTCTATATAAGCTATTAAGTTCTCAGACAAAATTGTTAGAGTTTAAGACTGAAAAGATTCATACAGATATCAGAATATGATAGTCAACTTGAAGACTAGAATGTGATGCTTCTAATGAGAATGTTTCTTAAAAAAATTAATAGTACCTGAATGATACTAGAAAAGGTTTCCTTCTGTCATGTTTGAACAGATGATAAAGGGAAAACAGGTTAATATGTAAAAGAAATATTTGAAGGAACTGGGCCATCAAATATATTAAACCATCAAGGCTTTATGTTTCTTGAAACCGGTAAAAAGTAACATCTTATAAATCAAAAAACTAATTACAAAAAGAAAATTACAAAATATAACAGGAGAGCTACTTGTGATTTATTTGGAATTTCTTCTTTGATTTAGATAAAGGTTTCCTTTGTAGTTCAGATTAAGCATCACAAGATTAATGGCACACTTAGATAAGTACTTGAACATTTTTCCAGTTACTTTCTTTGGAGATCTGGCCTTAGCAGTGCACACATAAATTGCCTATGACTTATTACAGTTACATAACCACTTAATAAATGCCGACACAGAGAATCTTCTCTCACAGATTTTTTTTTTCTTCTTCTTTCTCACTACAAACATCAAATTTCATCTCTTCAGAGAGTTTTGGGTACTACCAGTGACTGGCAACTACAATTCTAATCCCAAATTTATATCCTTCAAATAAATTACCTTTTCTTCTTCTTCACATAACTCCCAACAACTTTTATATTGAGCTTGATTATTAATATCTAAAGAGTGCTATTGTAGACTTTTCAGATTAATTTTTGCTATAATTCCTAAACTATCTCTATTTCAAATTAATATCTAGTCAAATTAATTTTGGCTCTTGATTATATAAGATCTTGTGAACATACTAAAATGATTAAATCAGACACTTTAAATGGGTGAATTGTACATGAATTGTATCCCAATAAAGATGGTAAAAAATAAAATAGACTCCCATTTCAAGCAAATCAAAATGAGCATAAGGACAAAGATAATTACCTAACAACAAGAATTTGTGGTTAATTGAAGTATTGTAGACTGTGTTGGGGAATCACATCAGAGGGGGGCTTTAAGATGAGGGTCAGCTAGTGAAGAGTTGAATGAATTTGAAAGGGTTTTCAAAGAAATGACAACAGGGGAAAAGCTCTAAGAATGAAGGAGGGCCCAGCATGAAAGGAATTGGAAATTGGAATTCTAGTGAGTAGGAGACATCTTACCAGAGACAGTTTTGTTCCCAAAAGATCTTGAAGCAAGAAGAAGCTAAATAAACACATGTCAATTGCTCAACATCTGATCTTTGCAAGACTTGTTGAAATAAAGTAGAAAGCAATTAGAAAATATATGTTCTAAATCGAGTTAATGTTTAAGTGTATTTAATTGATTTTAGAGTATAAAGGCACCTCTTATTAATCACAAATTTTCATATATTCACGTCTCAGAGACTTTAAGATAACCTAAATTAAAAATTTTACCTTTAAAAATCTTATTTTAAATCTTGCACCAATCACATTTAGAGTCATATGAAATTTATCTGAATATACTAATCTTCTCAGGGAACTTATGAAACATACAACAGACTGTTCTTCAAAAACATACTCTAAGCACATTTTGAAAAGATGAGTGAGTGCAGCTTCCTCCTTAGGCTTGAATTGAAATTAAAAATTATGCCACCTTAAGGCTAAGTTTTGGTTGTAAGAGCCAATGAGGCACTCACTCTGTAAGAGAACTCACAGAATTTGATGAATGCTAGCATTTTAATATAAATATTGTATATCAACACGTGTTTGTGGTATATTTTTATGACATGTGTTTATAGTAGATGAATGCCTTCAGTAAAAAGTGAAATATTTTAATAAGAAAATAAATATAAGAATATCATAAGTTCAGTAACTTTATTTTAAAATGTATATGAGAGAGTCATGGTGCAGGAAGAGGAAGACATTCGGGACTACTATTTGAATGAGAAACAGGTGACCAAGGCCAAGTATCCTCCAGTCAATCAGAAGTACGAGTATTTGGATCATACAGCGAATGTCCAGCTACAGCCATGGGCAAACTACGGCCCGTGGGCCGGATCTGGCCCATTTAAAATGAATAAAACTATTGAAAAAAAGACTGTACCCTTTTATGTAATGATGTTTACTTTGAATTTATATTAGTTCACACAAACACTCCATCCATGCTTTTGTTCCGGCCCTCCGGTCCAGTTTAAGAACCCATTGTGGCCCTCGAGTCAAAAAGATTGCCCACCCCTATACCCATGGGGAGATACTCTGAAGGAAGCTTTCGAGCAATGGGTGATGGCCATGTTTGGTTACATGACAGATACTGAAATACGGTGGACCCTCTTCAAGCAATAGAAGTAGAAACCCAGGGAGATGATTTACAGTCTCTTCTGTTTCACTTTTTGGATGAGTGGCTTTATAAGTTCAGTGCTGATGAATTCTTCATACCCCAGGAAGTGAAAGTACTTAGTCTTGATCAAATAAATTTCAAATTACGGTCAATTGAGTGGAGAGAAGAATTCTCATTGTCCAAGCATCTTCAGGGAACTGAAGTCAAGGCAATAATATATTCAAACATGCAGATCCTTACTGAAGAGAAACCAGACATTTTTGTGATCATTGAGATTTAAGATAAAGAAAAAACTCCTCTGAAGAACGGTTTTTTTCTCTTCCCTTTGAGACGATACCATGATATAAATTCTACAGTCTCTGATGATATATGATGATGATTTGCAGAACAGAAATTTTTGATGTAAAGTACGACTTTTCCACAAATGGGAAATCAAGGCATAGCCTTGGTCTTTATTAACCAGATATTCAAATGTCAAAGAATTCTTTAGGTATCAAGAATGGTTCCTTATTTATTAATTCATTGCTGTAGCAACAGGTGCCTCACACCCTTCCAATGGAATGCCAGCTCTCCAGCCTCGTTCTAAGAGGGATCATTGATGTAAACAGCAGCCAAGAGATTCTGAAGCCTTCGCATCTTATTGAATCCAATTTGGGAGAAAAAAAAAAGATAATTTGAGAAATTTTACAGTCAAGATTTTGCTTTCCCTACAAATTGGTTAAGACATATATTTTCTTTGTATATTTTAAGAGAGGTTGTATTTTAGAATGCTGTAGGACAGAACCATCCTACATTCCAGTTGGATATCTTAGAAGAAATAATTATAGTTGAACAATAGATACTTCTCTAGAAAGAGTCCTGATTACCTAAATCACTTTTTTTTAAGCAGTGATGTATTGATATTTTCTTATTTTCCCACAAGAAAAATTTAATGCCCTTAAAAATGGGCCCTTTTATCATGTAATTTTATATTAAAGCCAATATATTTATTCAGTTAGGGAAGAAGGATAATTTTTATTTTTTTTTTAATTATTTAAACTCTTAATTTCTGAGAAGATAGGAGGCCAGGAAAACAACTAAAATTATCTGAACTTTTGTCAGGCCACAGTAGATCAGTGGTTGAGTGTCTACCTATGAACCAGGAGGTCACAGTTTGATCCCAGTCAGGGCATATTGCCTGGGTTGCGAGCTCAATATCCAGTAGGTGCATGAAGAAGGCAGCTAATCAATGATTCTCATCATTGATGTTTCTATCACTCCCTCTCCCTCTCTGAAATCAATAAAAGTATGTTTAAAATGTAAAATAAAATTATCTGAACTTTTCAAACTAGATAACTTCTAAAAAAATAAAATATATATGAGAGAAAGCATAGAACAAAAATCAAGAACCTAAATTTTACAGTTACACTAATTTGATTTTGACATTTTATTTTATTTATCTTTCTTTTTTTTATTATCTTTCTCTTGCTGCTTTTAAGATTCTCTCTTTGTCTTTTGCTCTTGGCATTTTAATTATGATGTGTCTTGGTGTAGTCCTCTTTGGATTCCTTTTGTTTGGGGTTCTCTATGCTTCCTGGACTTGTAAGTCTATTTCTTTCACCAGGTAGGGGAAGTTTTCTGTCATTATTTCTTCAAATAGGTTTTTAATATCTTGCTCTCTCTCTTCTTCTGGCACCCCTATAATTCAGATGTTGGTACGCTTGAAGCTGTCCCAGAGGCTCCTTACACTATCTTCGTATTTTCGGATTCTTTTTTCATTTTGATTTTCCGGTTGGGTGTTTTTTGTTTCTTTGTATTTCAAATCTTTGACTTGAATCTTGCGATCCTCTGGTCTGCTGTTGGGAGTCTGTATAATATTCTTTATTTCAGTCAGTGTATGCTTAATTTCTAGTTGGTTCTTTATCACAACATCGAGGGTCTCATTAGATTTCTTGTACATCTCATTAAGTTTATCGGCAGTCTCTAGAAGTCTCTTGAAAGACCTCAAAAGTGTGGTTTTGAATTCTATATCCAGCAGCCTGCTTTCCTCCAGTTCTGTCATTTGTGTCTTGTTTCTTTGTCTCGGCATTTTTTATGCTTCGCTGTGTCAATAGAGTGACTTTCTGGGCTAAGTGTCCCAATTACCTGAGGTAGATACTCTTGGTGCACCCCCTTATGGTCTTAGTGCACAGTCTTGTTGTAGCTAAGCCTTGATTGTTGTAGGTAACACTGGGAGGGATTTGACCTCCAGGCCAATTGGCTGTGAGAATCAGCTGTGTCTGCAGTGGGAGAACTTCTGTCCTGGATCTCTAGGGCGGCGCTAATCTAGCCTCTGCCTGAGGCTAACCAGCCCTCAGTGCAAGGCTTGGGCGGGGCGGGTCCCAGGGGATCAACAGGGCAGGTGAAGCGAGCAGTTATGGCTGCTCTCAGTCCCGTCCCCAGAGGCTCTGCCTCTCAGTGTCCCAGTAATCACTGCAAACCCCTCGGAGAGAAAGCTGCCCTCGAGTTCCGACCGATGCCAGACAGTCCCGCTTCTCCTGTTTGAGTATGGGTCCCCGGAGACTCGCCAGGAACTGGAGCTCAGAGCCTGAGACTCCCGCCCGATTGAAACAGACAACTGTGTCCTCAGCCACCAGCCCTCTCGCACACACCTCTGCACCTTTGTATTTTACTTCAGCACTGCGCCTCCTCTGAGTCTCGGTATGCTTTTCTCTTTCCTTCTAGTTGTAGAATTTCCCCTCAGCCAGCCTTCCTGTGGTTCTGGGTAATGTCCATTCCATCTTTTAGTTATATTTTTGGAGTGGTTGTGCGAGGCGGCAATCTCCGATGTTTACCTATGCCCTCATCTTGGTTTCTCCTCAACTTCATATTAATTGAATAATATGTTACATTTTATTTTATGTTTGACATTTTAATTTTACTAAACACTAATTTTTGAGAATTATTTATTTTGTTATAAGTAGTTGCTGGGGTCCAACCCCAGCAGGTCCAGGGGTCCCCAAAGGTGTTGACGGAGTCGGCGAAGAAGGAATGACACAGAGACAGCGTTCAGTTGACCAGCAGCCTAGCCAGGATCTCTAGCCAAGTTCTGGTCAGGATCTCCAGCGAAGTTCTGGTTAGGATCTCCAGCCAGGTTCTGTGTCCATGTTCTCTTGCTAGGTTCTCCAGCCAGGTTCTCCAGGTTCTCCAGCCAGGTTCTGTAGCCATGTTCCCTCACTAGGTTCTCTAGCCAGGTTCTGTCACCAGGTTCTAGTCAGGCTCTCTTGCCATGTTATATCCAGGTTCTGTAGCCAGGTTCTGTCTCTAGGTTCTTCAGCCAGGTTCTCTCGCTAGGTTCTGTCTCTAGGTTCTGTGGCCAGTTTCTGTCCAGGATCTTTTGCCATGTTCTGTCTCTAGGTTCTGTCCCTAGGTTCTGTGGCCAGTTTCTGTCCAGGATCTTTTGCCATGTTCTGTCTCTAGGTTCTGTCTCTGTGTGTAGGTTCTGTGTGTAGGTTCTGTGTCTAGGTTCTGTGTCTAGGTTCTGTGTAGGTTCTGTGTCTAGGTTCTGTGTAGGTTCTGTGTAGGTTCTGTGTCTAGGTTCTGTGTAGGTTCTGTCTCTAGGTTCTGTGTAGGTTCTGTGTAGGTTCTGTGTCTAGGTTCTGCGTCCTGTTGTCTTGTTACATCTGTATTTATACCAGTTGATTCCAATCCTATCAATCTCTATTCCAAAGGTTAGGGCATTTCTTATCTCCATTCCAGGGAGTAAAGATTATGTAGCTTAAGCATGATTGTTCGTAATTAAAGTGATTAACTACCCACCTGGCAATTAGTTAAGGGGTTTTATTCCCTCCCTAACTTCAGGGGAAAATCCCTACCTGGGGAAACAACCTTTCTCAGAGAGGTAACCTTGGTTAAAACACATAGTGCCAAGAAGGTGAGCAAACATATTAAGAACAGTATGCCATATATGCCAGGTCCCTTGAAACAGCAGGGATGGACTGGCTCCCGGCAAGTAGTAGTAGCTCATTAATTTTCATTACTGAGAGAATTTATTTGTAAGAACATACCATAAATGATTTATTTCAATATTATTGGGCATTTTTATTTTTTCCAGTTTTGTTTATTAGCTATTGTAATGGGGGAAGCACAATTTTGAGGTATTTCACATTGAATCATTATATTTCAAGGAAACACGAATGTACAAAAAAAAAGGTTGGCACTATTTTAATATTAGTGTAAAAATATAGATGAACTTCCATAGCTCCACTTTTTACAATAATGAAATTACAAAAACATTGGCGGAATCTTTCTCATCTCAAACACTGATTTCTATGGTTGATCAGAAAATTCTGAGGACATACTAAACTATTAAACCCTTCCTATTGTCTGATTTATTCAGATAGGAAAACAGGATTTAAAAAATCAGCCATTTTCTTCTCTGTTGACTCACTATGTTTGTCTGAAAGGGGTAAGCAGGTATATAGTGAAAGGTTATAGCTTACTGAAGCAGTATGCTGTCCTGAGATAGTAAAAAGAGAATAAAATGTCAGCACTTTTCACCATGAAACTTAAGAGAGTCCAGAATCACAAAATAGCATGCTTGGTATCTGTCTGAGCTAAAGTTTCTAAATACTATGGATATAATCACAAAAATCAACAGCAGAGGGAGAATTTAAGTGAACATAGCAAAAATGATATATCAAGAGTGAAATTATAAAGGGTGCACACCATGTGGAGAGTAGTAGGCAACTTGAGGGTAGCAATATACAATCTGGAAAAGTATAACTGTTTTTTCTCTTTGTCTTGTCTCTTTAGCATAATGGTACTTTGGTCTTTCAAATATATATATTTGAAAGAACAAAGTCTTTTCCCCACTGATAAATTCCCCACTGATCAATTGATAATCTACTAAATTATACATTTCACCCATCTCTTGCTACAAACCATAGTTAATACTGTCATAAACACAGGATAACTCAAACATTAAAATTGCTTCTATTTTGTTTAAAAGGGAAATACTGTTGATCATTTCATACATTTTAGGGAAGTTACAACTCATGCTTTTTTATAATCCTAAAGTAAAAGGATCAGGTGAGCACTTAACCATAAATTTCATGAGGACAGGTGTCATATCTGCATTTTTACCCACCATGATATACACAGATCCTGGTATACTGCTGACATATATTAGGCACTTAATGTGCTGAGTGAAAGAATAAGCATGTTTCTGAAGTATTCAGTCAAATTATAGATGAATTTTGTCAAGGTTAATTAGCAGAGTCTAGGCTATACTACTGTAATAAGTATTTCAATATTGTTTTGGCTTTGAACAAAAAGGTTTATTTATTGCTCATGCTTTATGTTTCTTGCTGGTTGGCTGAGTGAAGCTACTATCATTTCCTGTGAACAGAGGCTTCACCATCTTATTATGTGTCTCAGTGACAGCATGCAAGGTTTGCCAGAGCAAGCAAAGCACCACGAAGGAAAACACCTCAGTTCTGTGAAATGCTTCCAGTTCAAGATGATGTGTTCTCATATCACACAATTCTACTTAATTTCAAAAGGGTGGAAAAGTCAAATTCTCCAAAAACCACCGAAGGAAAGAAGAACTTAAAATATTGATAAGCTGAAGTAATATCTGTCTTACCAAGAAACTATAATTACCATATGTGTTTCAGAAATGTTCTATTTAGGACTCTCTAATACACATTAGCATAGTATAATTAATTTTAATGGCAATGCCCCTGGGGAATATTATGGGATACTGGAGGCCCTGTGCATGACATTCATGCACTGGGGGGGGGGGGGGGGTCCTCACCCTAGCCTGCACCCTCTCACAGTAGGGAACCCTTGGGGGATGTCCAACTTCAGGCTAAGGCCTGCTCCGGAGGTGGGAGAGGCTCCCGCCACCACTGCTGCAATCGCCAACCATGAGCCCAGTTTCTGGCTGAGCAGCGCTCCCGCTGTGGGAGCACACTGACCACCAAGCTGCAGCTCCTGCATTTGAGCATCTGCCCCCTAGTGGTCAGTGTGTATCATAGCAACCTGTCATTTCCCTATTTGGTCAATTTGTATAGTAGGGTTTTCTAATAGAGGATATGGAGTTTTATGGGCTGTATATATACACACACACATTCACACACATACACACACACACACACAAACACACACACACTCCTACATATCCTAACACATCAACAGTTTTATTGGAAAGAGTTCAAAGATCTAGATTAGAATTCTTGCTCTCATCTGCTGAGTGCCTTGAAGATATCATTTAATTTCTTAAAGTCCTCTCCAGGAATTGAGCAAAGTATAACTAAAAACCCAAGTATCTTCAGTATGTGAAATTTGTATTTTAAATTTGAAATTTACAGCTAATTCCTCAAAAGCTATCAGTGACACTTATAAACATTTGAGCCTGTAAAATGGAGATCAAGTATATATTGAATAGTCACTGTAGGTCTTAAATAAAATGTTACATGTGCTTTGCCAGGTGTTCTGAATTTATAAGTTATTACCATATATTAGGAATTACACTCACTTCACAAGATTATCTAAGGTTACAATATGTCGATATAGAATATATTACTAAGGCAGCCTTTAGCATTGCTAAGAACTATCTTCAGTGATCATATATTCTAGCAGCATCTTCACATGTACTCTGTAAGTGGCTGATTAATTTCTGATTGACTCAGTAATGAAGAACCTATGGGAAAGCCAATCACTCCATATCAAAGAGGCAAAATATAAATTACAAAACAAGGAGCATACTCCATAGCCAGGTGTCTCAGTTGGTTGGATCATTGTTTCATACATCAGGAAGATTGTGGCTTCAATTCCCAGTCAGGGCTCATACCTAAATTGTGGGTTCAATCCCCAGTTGAGGTGTGTGGTATGTCTCTCTCACACTGATGTCTCTCTCTCTCTCTCTCTCTCTCTCTCAAAATCAATGAAAACATAACCTTGGGTGAGGATTAATCAATCAATCAATCAATCAATAAATAAATAAATGAATAAATAAATAAATGAACAAATAAATGCCTTCAAAAAAGAAAGGGAAAAAAACACATAGATTATACCTATTTTATTTTCTAAACCAAGAAAAAGCACTAATATAAATGATATATATTCACACTAAGATATTCTTTAATTTAATATATTATCATAAGTCATGCCTAATAAAACGAGAAAATAAATATGAAGAATGCTGTAAAATCACCTTGAATCCTTTCACACTATGGTAACCATGATTAGATTCCTTGATGCATGATTTTCAAGTTATTTATTCTTCTGTTCATAATAGCTTTTAAATAAAAGTGTGAAAATACTATATATGTTGTTATAAAACCTTTTTAAACCTTAAAACTTTTTGTGAAAATATATATGCATCAATAAATATATTTCTATCCCATTATGCTAGTAGTTTTTAGTGTGTTTTTTAAGCTTTTACTTCATTCTAAGATTCAGAAATATATCTATACTATTCATTTGTGATAGTTCAATCTTAGTCTCTCTTCTCTTCTCTCAGCTATACTGGTTAATTTTTAGCTTCTCTTTTACCGTTTGAACTAGAGAACTCAAACAATAAAATATGTTTTGCCTTATTGGTTTTCATTGCATACAGATATAGGAAAGAGTTTATAGATAATGATTGAAGAGTGAAAATTGTGTAGCAAGTCTCTCACAGTGTTTGTAAATTTCAATATATGAACATCACTCTTCTAAACACATAGCCACATATAAGAAGAAATAATATTTTCTATACTAGAAGCCCAGTGCAAGAAATTCATGCACAGGAGAGTGTCCCTCAGCCCAGCCTGCACCCTCTCCAATCTGGGACCCCTCAGGGGATGTCTGACTGCCTGTGGATTCGGGCCTAAACTGGCATTCAGACATTCCTCTTGCAATCCAGGACCACTGGCTTCTAATTGCGCACCTGCTTGCCTGCCTAATGTTCCCAACTGACCTCCGCTGTTGACTCAGTTGCCCCCAATTGCCCTCCCCTGCCAGCCTGGTCACCCCCAACTGCCCTCCTGGCCCGATTTCCCCTAATCCTCTGCCAGCCTGATCTCACCCCTAACTGTCTCTGCCTTGGCCCCCACCACCATGGCTTTATCCAGAAAGAAGTCAGATGTCCAAAAGATGGCCAGTTACCCGGTCTAATTAGCATATTACCCTTTCATTAGTATAGATTAGTCTTTACTCTTCTACTTGCCAGATTGCTTTTAGTTTTCTAAGGAGGTTATTTTTGTAGCTTCTCTGCCCAACATGTCTGTTTGTTCAGTATATGCTTTCTGCTCAACTGCTCAGCCTTTTTGCTATAGCCACATAGGAACTGAGGAATGACTTGAAAGAAAATTCTGAGTCAGTTACTCCACAATGAGCTTCCTTGACTTCTAGATCTTGGTTCCCCAAGCCCTATCAACTTTAGTTATTGTCCAATGCCTCCAACCAGATCTTCTAAAATCTATTTATTTATTATTTTCTAGTTCTTCTCAGTGGGAGATCCTATTAGCTGCAATATAATCTACTTTTATAGAAAGAATTGGTATTTTGGGGTACAATTTTATTCATTCTCATGGCAACTCTGTCAATCAGAATTTATTACTTATGAGATAAATGAGAGGTTCTCTGCTTAATTGATTTGCTTGCCCAATTTAAGTAATTACAAGGAATAACTGGAGTTTGGATTTACTGTGTTCTGTGTTCAATGCAAATACCCATTCCATTGTCTTATTCCCAGAGTTGTATGCTTGATTAATATGACAAAGAAACTAGCATCTTTTCCATGATACACAATGATTCTTTGAATTAAAAGTTCATTAAGAAAAGATCATTGTTATAGCATCCATGTCAAATTTATTACTTAGAATTATTGAGTGATAAAATAATGAGAACTTACTGGCAATCAATTATATTATTGTGTATCTAGTCTCCTTTGCTTGCTTTAAAAAAATAACATAGACTGGGTGGCTTATAAACAACAGATGTTTATTTCTCAGAGAACTCCAGGATCAAGGCACTGGCAGATTCAGTGTCTGATGAGAGACCACTTTCTGTTTCATAGTATTGCATGCTAGCATGGGCAGGTGAGGTCTCTCTTCCAGGTTGCAGATGCCTTACATGCTGCCAGGGAATAGGAGAGCTCTCTAGAGCAGTGATGATGAACCTATGACACGCGTGTCAGAGGTGATACACGAACTCATTTTTTTGGTTAATTTTTCTTTGTTAAATGGCATTTAAATATATAAAATAAATATCAAAAATATAAGTCTTTGTTTTACTATGGTTGCAGATATCAAAAAATTTCTATATGTGACACGACACCAGAGTTAAGATAGGGTTTTTCAAAATTCTGACATGCCGAGCTCAAAAGGTTCACCATCACTGCTCTAGAGTCTCTTTAATAAGGACAGTAATCCCATTTATGAGGGCTTCTTCCATGATCTAATCACTTATTAAAGGCCCCACCACAAAATACCATCATGTTGGAGATTAGGATTTCAACACATGAATTTCGTAGAGATACAAACATTCTGTGTGCTTTAACAACCTTTCAAATATAAGTAGACTAGCCGAAACTGCTTTGGCTCAGTGGATAGAGCGTCGGCCTGCGGACTGAAGGGTCCCGGGTTCGATTCCGGTCAAGGGCATGTACCTGGGTTGTGGGCATATCCCCAGTGGGGGATGTGCAGGAGGCAGCTGATCGATGTTTCTCTCTCATCGATGTTTCTAACTCTCTATCTCTCTCTCTTCCTCTCTGTAAAAAATCAATAAAATATATTAAAAAAAAATAAGTAGACTTAATTCAAAAAGTGCCTAATATCAAACATAAAAAGAAGTGCACAGAAAAGTAAAATAAAATAACAGGTAATACAGTTTAATGCCAACCGATATGTCTAAAATGAAACCAAATGTAAATTTCTAGTTCTTCCATCAAGTTGATCCCTGAAGAATAATATGCAGACAAACCAAATGGAGTTAGTATGATGACCAAGAATGATCTGGGCATCCTATCTAATAAAACAGTAATATGCAAATTAACCATCACTCCATCACAAAGATGGCAGCGGCCATGCAGCTGGAGCAAGCAGGAGGCTTGAGTTGCCCCGGAGATGGAGGAAGCCTAGCTTCCCACCTGCCTGGCTGGCCCTGAGCTCTGCTCAAGGCTACAAAGTTTTAATTATAGAATACTAGAGGCCCAGTGCACAAAAATTTGTGCACTCAGGGGGGTCCCTCAGCCCGGCCTGTGCCCTCTCGCAGTCTGGGACCCCTTGGGGGATGACCACCTGCTGGCTTAGGCCCACTCCCCAGGGGATTGGGTCTAAGCTGGCAGTCAGACATCCCTCTGGCAGCCCAGGAGCCGTTGGGGAATGTCCACTTACCAGCAGGGAGCAGGCCTAAGTTGCAGTAGGACATATAGGATAAATAAACCCCAGATATCTACTTCCAGCCTGCCTGGCCTCCATTCAAGGAGAAGCTGGGAACCTGGGTTGCCAGGGGCAACCCAGAATTTGAGCTAGACCAAGGCAACAAAGTTTCAATTATAGAAGTTAAATAAATCCCAGATACCTGCTTCCAGCCCGCGGCCATGGCCAGCCTGAAAACGGCCATCAGCCCCTCACCCAGGCTGGACAGGCACCCCAGTGGGACCTCCACCCTGATCTGGGACACACTTAAGGGCAAACCATCTGGCCTCCACCTGTGCACCAGGCCTCTATCCTATGTAATAAAAGGGTACTATTCAAATTGACCCTAACAGCAGAATGACTGGGAATGACTGGTCACTATGACACACACTGACCACCAGGAGACAGATGCTCAATGCAGGAGATGCCCCCTGGTGGTCAGTGCGCTCCCACAGTGGGAGCTCTGCTGAGCCACAAGCCAGGCTGATGGCTGCCAGCATAGCAGTGGTGGCCGGAGCCTCTCCCGCCTCCTCAGCAGTGCTAAGGATGTCCGACTGCAGCTTAGGCCTGCTCCCTGCTGGCAAGTGGACATCCCCCGAGGGTTCCCTGCTGCCAGAGGGATGTCTGACTGCCATCTTAGGCCCAATCCCCAGGAGAGCAGGCCTACGCCAGCTGGTGGACATCCCCTGAAGGATCCCAGACTGAGAGAGGGCACAGGCTGGGCTGAGGGATGCCCCGCCCTCCGAGTACACAAAATTTTGTGCACCGGGCATCTCGTGTATCATAAAATGATATGTTAAAATAAATCACTTTCAAATTTATTGACACATTATTCAAAAGGCATAGATTTACAAACCTAATTTTTCCATCCACAGGACTTTCCCAGGGGTGGTATAGATGAGATTATTACAAGTTCAAAGCTTAGTAGAGTCCACAGGGGGGGAGGGGGGAAGGAAGAATGGCTTTTAAGTTTTGCATTAGTTCATGATTCTTAACACTCCTGCTTAAAATCTGGCCTACTGCAATTTTATTGTCAACGTGCTAACGATAAAGTGCTTGTAGGTCAGCCTTTCCTTGTTTGTTGATGAATACATTAGTGGAGAAAAATCACAAAATAGAAAAGACAAAATTCAATCTCCTAGTGTCTGTGAGTCTGTGATTATTTATACAAGGTGGTTTGCCCTTAGCATTGGCAATGGTTTACCAAGACAGATAATTAGAAATTGAAATCAAGAAGGATCTTTAACTTTATGAAAGGACTATGATTATAATTCTAATAACCATAACAAATAAGAAAAGCTAGCATCTCAGAAATCTCAGTAAGAGAGAGATCAGAGGAGAGAGAGGAATGTAGAGTAAAATAGAATCACAATGGGATAAAGGAATGAAGTAGGAAACCTAGAGTTTGAGTGCACAATACTCCCCTTGACTATGCTATTGAAAAGAAAGTGATAGCTTTTCATTCTGAAATTAAGAACAGTGAAATAAAATTAAAATGATAAATTATTACTTTGAGAGGTGTCTTTATATGTATAAATGGGATCCAGCACATTATTCTGAACTGTGGAAGGGAATTCAAAAATGGATATAATTCACTATAATGAATAAAAGACAGTTTTGATGGCCAGAGTGGAGAAGGTAAGGGAATATGTTTCAGAAACATCCCAGTTTATTGTGATAAGAAGAAATACCTGAAGAAAATCACAGACAAGTTAGTGATCTCAGGAAGAAGGATACTTTATGAGAAGCTTATTCATAACAATTGTCTCCATTTAGGCTTAGAGACAAGGCTGCCAAGGGTAAGAGTCACTTCCCAATAGAAATGTGCTTCATAAATATATATGATAACAGTAAATAAGAAACATCATTTTAGGGAGGAACAAGTGTTTGTGTATAAAGTTAGGCAAACCCTCTTAAAAAAATCCTGCTTTTTTTATTTTTAAACCTTCTGGACATCTCTTAATGCTGCTTTCTTCTCAATGTGAGGCACACTTGTTGACACTCAGAAGGCATAATGGAATACCTTTGAATGTGTAACACTCATGCTCAGTAACCTGTTATTATACTACTAGAGGCCCAGTGCACAAAAATTTGTGCACTCGCGGGGGAGAGGGGGTCTCTCAGGCTGGTCTGTGCCCTCTCACAGTCTGGGACCCCTCGGGAGATAACGACCTGCTGGCTTAGGCCCGCTCCCGGGTGGCAGAGGGAAGGCCCAATCCCTAGGTGCAGCCCCTGGTCGGGTTCAGAGCAGGGCCGATTGGGGAGTTGGGACACCGCCCCCTGTCATGCACAGAGCAGGGTCAATCAGGGGGTTGGGGAGCTCCCCTCTGTCACGCACAGAGCAGGGCTGATCAGGGGGTTGAGGAGCTCCCCCTGTCACTCACAGAGTAGGGCCGATAGGGGAGTTGGGGCACCGCCCCCGGTCACACACAGTGCAGGGCGGATCAGGGGGTTGGGGCGCCGCCACTGTCACACACAGAGCAGGGCCGATCAGGGGGGTTTGGTCGCTGCCCCCTGTCATGCTGATCCCGGTGCCAGGAGGCCTCGCTACTCCACTGATCCCGGTTCTGGGAGGCATATTACCCTTTTACTATATAGGATAGAAGCCTGGTGCACGGGTGGGGGCCGGCTGGTTTGCCCTGAAGGGTGTCCTGGATCAGGGTGGGGGTGCCTGGCCAGCCTGGATGAGGGGATGATGGCTGATTGCAGCTGGTCACACACCCTTCAGGGTGTGGATCCCCACTGGGGTGCCTGGCCAGTCTGGGTGAGGGGCTGAGGGCTGTTTTCAGGCTGACTGGTGACTGAAGCTCCCAACCTGTCGTTTTTTCCTTTTTTTTCATTCTGGACTAGCTTTAACTCTGAGGCCCGGCTCCAGCTATGAGACTTCCACTGCTGAAAGCAGGTTTCTGGCCTTTGTTTACCCTTCTGTATTTGAAACAATGTTGCGGTCCTGCTGGCTGAAGCCTGGGGTTTTGTTTAGCTTCTATTTTTGTAACATAGTTGCTTAGAGTGCAGCTGAGAGGCCGGCAAGGCAGGCGGGGAAGCTTTGGCTTCCTCCATCACTAAAGCAAGCAAGCCTCATGTTAGTTTCCAGCTGCCTGGCTGCCGGCCGCCATCTTGGCTGTCAGTTAATTTGCATATCTTGCTTATTAGCCAATGGGAAGGGTAGCGGTCGTATGCCAATTACCATGTTTCTGTTTTATTAGATAGGATCACTGAAATACAGACCTGAAGAAATCAGTGTGCAGGGGGTTTCACTAAGCCCTGTTACCGCTTGGTCTAACATGGACCTGCATTTTTGCCATTTCTTTGGGAATAAGCAAAGTCCTGCAAAATGGAGGGGAATGCTTAGTTCTAGCAAAATGTGTGTGTGTGGGGGGGGGGGGGGAATTCTTCATCCCCATGGATGCCACATGACTAAGAGTCCAAGTCTTAATAATGAATCTCACTCTCTTAGCTGCAATTCAAAGCCTCAGCAGGCATGCAACTCAGAATGACTTTGAGTTTAGAAAGTACATTAATAACTATTGATCTGTTCAAAATACCAAGCATCGTCAGACCCCAGGAGAAATGTCAAAACTATAGTTGGTAACAAATTTGAGGGAAACTTTGTTTTTAGGAACATGGAAAACATTTGGGACATTAAAGGGGGTTCGGTATAGGTCAGTTTATGTGTATAAAGATAGACAAATCATTAGGACAAACTCCTCCGAATATGTTTATGCATGCATGTGAGCAGCTGTATGTTCAATAAGAATGACAAAATGAAATATGTTGTGATAATTTTGTTTTATTAACAGCAAATCTAAAAGCTATTAAGCATTTAAAAGAATGATAAAAGTTAAACATTTAACAGTAAGTTATACATTATAAAACACTAATGGCCCGGTGCACAGATTCTTGCATATCAAAAGGAAATTAATTAGAAGAAATATTTTAATATCACTATTTGTCCTTTCTCTATAATAGAAGTGTCAACCAAATTCATGATCTACAATGACAGATCGAAACACACACGTGCAATTGGCACCAGCAAGAACTTTATATGTATCACGCATATATGAGTCAACTTAGCCTTTTATGTATATAGAATAAACTTGCTTAATTAGACCTGCTTCCTGATATAGCTAAACTTTTTCCAGCCCAGTGAAGCACCCCAACTTCTCTTTTAGGTAATTGTCAGTAACACAGCAGTAAATATCAACACGAAGCAGATTATTGTCGATCACACAGGGAGAACAAAGGGTAAAATATTTAACTACATCAGTGTTTGACTATATTCTGTGCAGTGACAAAACCTAAAGCCATTTTCAACGTCCACCATTTCTTCTTTTTAGTTGGGTCAAGTATCTAAACTTTCTAAATCTGTTTTCTGGCTAATGCAAATAAAATAGAATGCCATCCAGTCTCCTGTCTACCTGCTCCAAGACTTCTGTGAGGATCAAATGAGAAGAGGCATGGAAAACACTTCACAGACATTTGGTTAAAGTGTGAAATGTTTGCACCTGGTTATAAAGCAAGTTGTGTTCCTGGGCTGAAGAAACTGCAAGGAGGCTAGTTATCACTAGGGAAAGGAAATTGGGCATTGCTACATGATGTCATTATCTGGCACCCTCTGCCACCATTTCTGGGCTGGGCAGGGCTATGGGCTGCATTTTGCACCACGGGGTCTCAGCAGTGTTGGCTGCAATTTGGTGGGGTGTTGCTCCAGGGTGGTGGCGGGGCCTGTGTCCCACTTGGAGGAAGCCGAATGTTGATTCATGGGAACCAGGTCCGTGATGCCAGTGCACATCACGGCAGCTCCTGCGTTGACTGTCTGCCCCCTGGTGGTCAGTGCATGTCATAGTGGCCAGTTGGATGGTCAGACACTTAGCATATTAGCCTTTTATATCTATAGATTGTACAAAAAAATGTACCACTCTCAATAATATTGTTGGAATTCAATTTCTAAGGGTAAAAGGGGGATGTGAGAAAGTTAGGTAATATTTCCTCATGAATAAGTTATTCAAAATTTAATAAAAATAGTCAATTTTACTCTCAGTTGTCTATTCAAAGTTGGTGCAGATACTAAATGAAAATCAAACTCAGCTATTTTGTGCTGTTGTATTTGGAATATGTAAAAATGGCAATCTTTCTCAATGGACACATTCTAATCACAAATGAGTTTACTTAGGTCATCTGGACTTGTACAAACCAGCTTTATAAACGTTGCTTACATTCGATATAATAAAACCCTAATATGCAAATTGTGCAAATTGACTGAATGGTGGAATGACTGGTTGCTATGATGCTCACTGACCACCAGAGAACAGACACTCAATGCAGGAGCTGTCCCCTGGTGGTCAGTGCACTCCCACAGGGGGAGCGCCATTCAGCCAGAAGCCGGGATCAAGGCTGGCATGGTGGCAGGAGCCTCTCCCACCTCCATGGCAGCACTAAGGACCTAAGCAGGGAGTGAGCCTAAGCCGCAGGCAGACATCCCCCGAGGGGTCCTGGACTATGAGAGGGTGCAGGCCAGGCTGATGGACCTCCCCACCCCCACTCCCCCCAGTCTATGAATGTTGTGCACTGACCAGGCCTCTAGTGTAACAATAAAAAGCTGTGTGCACAACCAATTTTGTGATTTGATGGATCATGTAACACCAGTTCATATTGAGTAGTTAGTTGCATAGTGATTTGATTACATGTCATGGGGTCAGATGCTCAGTTTTAGGAATTGCTTTTGAATTGGAGAATAATTATCAGCAGAAGCAGTTCAGTACTGGAATTCTTACACTGGGACTTTTCAGAGGCTCTATATAGCTTTCTTATCTGCCATTGACACTTCTGGGTCACAGAAGTAGGCCCCTTAGAGTATATCCTGGAACTCCTGGGGAGTTCTTTCTGAGTCAGGCTCCACTTAAATGTGTCAGCCTAACAAGTTTTGATCAATGGATCAGAGCAACCTACCAAAATATGCTTCTCCCTTTATGATAGGCAGTACAAGGTACAGAAAATTATCTCTCAGAATAGTCTTGAATTTCCCAGATCATTGAACTTGTAGGAACCTCTTCAATTTGTCATGGCTGTAGACTTACATAGAATTTGTATATTTTATCTCCCATACATTCTTACTAAGGTTCACTGTAACCTCATCTGGTACAATTAGCATAATATCATTATGAATGGACAGTAGGATGTTCTATGTGCTATTTAAAAATGATTACGTATTTGAAATCTGCATTGTTTCAGAAAACAGGAGAGTTTATATTATTCTGATATAAGAAAGGGTAGTTAGACTGATGTCCATGTATTATGAGTCAACATGTCTGAGTATCCATATTAAAGGGAGTTGAAAAGAAAGCATGGTGCTAGGTCAAAAGTTGTAAGCCAGATGCCAAAAACTATCTTTATTTAATCCAGTAGAAATAACACCCCTGCAATCACAATAGGAACTGATAGTATCACTCAATTATGCTTTTAGTAATTTTTAATAATTCTTAAAGACCCACCTGGCTTTTTAAAACCTCATATAGAGATGTGTGAGGAAAACCTCTGTACCCCTGAAGGCTTTGATGATGGCACCTAGATCTTTTGTGCCCTCTTAGATAAAACAGTGCTTTCAGTTTGCTCTCCTGGTGTATGAGGGTGAAAGAAGACAGTTTTAGTACTTCCACTTGACCCTTCCTAACATGATAACTCTTACAGATCTGGTAACCAATGTGAAGATTCTGTATGTTACTAAGTATACCTTGTCTCACTACACACTCTAAAATTTGGACAATGACCACAGGATGGATGTGTGGTTCAATTGGTCCCCTTAGTGATAGACTTAGTCCAAGAATACATATGTTCCTTGACTTCCATAAGTTTCTATTTTGAGCAATGATTCTTGGTGGGATTTCTTCAGATTAGTGTAAAAAGAGAGACAATATATATGTGTAAAGTTTATAGTTATTACCCTTTTACCAGTACAATAATTCTGGTAAATTTCTACAGAATCATTTAGAGAAAAATACTTAGAGGAAGACTCTCAGATACGGAAGTGGGCTGTGATGTGAATTCTTCCTTCAGTCACATTGTTTCCTATCCGTAGAGGAGCACTAGGTTTGTGAATTGACTTATGCTGGAAACTGAGCAAAACATCATCAATTCCCACTAATGCAACTCAAGATAATTTTAACCCAACAGATTTTGAATTATCCAATTATGTCTTTCAAAAAGGACCTAAAGGGGCTACCCATCTGCATCATCCTTGACATCTGTGAGAATGGGCTATAACCAGAGATACCTAAAGCTTATTATAATAATCAGGCACAACTTATCTGATAGTGAGATGTGGCCATCTGGCCTCTACCATGTGGAATCACTGTTCTAAGAAGAGATCTTATGCAGCAAAATAAAATCAAACTAAAAGCAAAATACACTAAAAACAACCTCTCCCAACAGGAAAAAAAAGTACTTAAGAGTTGATCATGAATAACTTAGCTTTTATAAATGTTATTTTTTTTCAATTTTGTAACGTTAGTTTTATTTGACAGCTTTTAAAACATCCATTTGTTGCAATTATTTTTATCATTCTAAATCAATAATTATTTTTTCATTATTTTCATTCATAATATTGCACATTTTACTTAAAAGATTTCAAAATTGTAGAAGCCACAGAACCCACAAAACCTTGCTCAACCACTGAGTCTAGTTTGATTGCAACTTCACCCAATGCCACCTATGGCCCTTGAGGAGGGACATTATCTCATTTCTTCAAGTTGAAAGGGTGTTGCCAAGTCTTGCCAGGGATATGGCAGGGAAACCAGAGGAGTCACTGAGCAGTTGTATACAACCAATAAGCTCCAACATTCTTTTCTGATAGAGCTTTTGATTCACTCCTTTAGCACAAAAGCCAGAAGACTTTTTTATATAAAGAACCAGATAATAACTATTTTGGATGTGTGGACCATATGCTCTCTGTTGTAACTACATAACTTTGCCAATTTCATGCAAAAGCATTCACAGACCATGCCTAATATGGGTGTGGCTGTGTTCCAATAACACTTTTATTTACAAAAACAAGCTGGCTAACCAGACTTGGCCCACAGGCCAACCTGTGACATACAGTGTGCCTAGCAGCTCTGGCAATTAAACCTTATTGTCTGAAAAGAATAACAATGGGCTTAACTAACTAGTAATTTATGAATGCCACTCCTAACTGCTCAAGCAAATATGCGGAAATCTTACTTTCAGGTAAGGGCTTCTACATATTTTTTTTATACTTCTTCATCTATCACCCTCAAAATTCACTTCAATATGTTTCCAGTTACCTGACACTTGAAACTGAAGATGTTCTGGCACTCCTCTGGTGTACAGACACATTTCTCCCAGAGGAGAACTTCCCTGGTATGTCTCTCTCTGGGCTCATTTGAAATCTTACTTTCATTGTGGCTCTGGGAGCCAAAACATAGTGAGAAGAGACATTCCTGGTCAGGCAAGTGCTCCAGGTACAATCAGTACAAGAGTTTCATGACAAGGAAGACTCATTCCTTTCTTCAAGGGCAAGAAGTTGATTTAGTAGACTAGGAACCTTTAGGGAGACTTAGAGGCTAAAAGTCTTATCCTTGATTCTGTCTGCTCATGTGTTCCCATCCTATATCTCAGTAGCTCCCTTCTCCTCTAAGTTCTCTTACTCTAGCATAAGAATCCTGGAGGGTCACATCATCAGTGTTGCAACTCTGCGAATTGCAGTTGGGACCTGGGCTTAATTCTCAGCTTATCTTTCATGTAAGCTTCAGAAGATTAAGGCATCATTCAGGTTGTCTTGGTGGTCCTCTACGTTTTTACAGATGCCCTGGGTTAGCATACATTCAATTTTTTTTTCAATTTGTCCACTTCTCTGTGTGTACTCTCTAGGTCCATCAGATCTAGACAGCCTACGCCTTGCTTATTGCACTTATTGCTGTAGTTATAGTGACTCTGAAGCATGGCCATTTGCTCCCAGAACACCTTGTCCTCTGCCTGCCCTCACAATGCCACCATATGCCACAGATCATCATGCCCCATTTCCCCTGGCAAGAAGATGATCATTGTACTCATCAAGTGCGTGAGTAATCCAACACCAGAATTTCACTCTGATGTTCTGTTTCCTGAGGCCAATTATAGTGACAATGTCTATATTAGTCAAAGTTCTAGAAAAAAACAACATGTACCCTCAGGAAGGGTATTGAATATATCTAATAGAATTCAATGAAATGGGTAATTTATTATTATGTTAGCTGTATGATGTTAGCCAAGTGTGGACAGTAATAGTCCCTTTGTCAATGGGGAGAAAAAGCATCACCACCCAGGTCTGAAAGAGCAAGGAGAGGAATGTTACTAGAACACAGAAACCAGTAACAGTAGGTACTAGTAGAGGGTTGACCAGCAGAAGTTGTGTTTTCAGAAGAGCAATGCAATCACAGCCAAAATTCAGACTAACAGGAAGAAAACAGGAAAATGAACATCCAGGTTTCTCTCTCTTTCTGCAGCTGTGTATGTTGCCGCCATTTATTGGTTGACACCACCCAGAAGACAGAGGACAACACAGCAGTGTGGTAGCTTCCTGTGGCAGAAAGCAGACAAAAGAAGAAGAAGAAGATGAAGAAGAGTGAAGGGTGAAGTTGGTGGGCAGAATTAGAATATGTAGCACAGAGATCTCATTTCTTGGGCATGCTATTTATCTTCTACTAGTGTTGGTTGCTTTGTGTGTAAAATCACATCTGTTATTTTGCTTAAGTAAGTAGCCATATGTAAACTTTGTGGCTCAAGATATGTAATTATTAATTTATAGTTGCTCAGATTATTATTTTAAGCTCCACAAAAATAGTCCAAAGTATAGGTATTCTAGAAGTAGTGTTGCTTGATACTTAAAATAGTTTGAATGAATGTGCAACACATTTTGCATATTTATCTGTAAAACAAGTACAAATAGACATTATTTGTATTAAAAAGCAACTATATTTAAGGATGGGTAACAGATTATATGTTCAGTAAGTATTAAGTTCCATTTTTATTACTTGGAACTCTACACACACACAAAAGAAAACATGCAGAAGACTCAATTCCAGAGGTGGTATATTCTGAAAACTAAATGCTCATTATGCACAGGCAGGACAATCATCAGTGGATAGTCATCATTATTTACCACCTATACAACTTACAAAATTAAATAATTTTTAAAAGGGTACATAGCTACCTAGTCCAAGAGAACTTCCAAAGAAAGTACTTTTGCTTATAAACCATTGTATCAGATACTCATGCCATAGGAATAAAAAAAAAGTTTTAGTTATTTGAATATGAATTGGTAGTGATTAGTGATATCAAAGAAATTCTACAATGACTGTCTGTACAGAAGTCCAATGTTAAAGATAAGGATAGAGAGAACATTACTTCAGAATTAATTAATAGCTCCTTAATGAAACTGCAATTATTAGGTTATGCTGGACATGTGTAATCAGCTTTCTTGTCTTTCTCTTATGTTATGGTCTATGTGTTAGCAAAGTAGAACATCTGCTGTTGCTCACTCTCTCAAATTTGGTCCAGATGTGCCTTGATGTTCAGTATATTCTAGGCATGGACATTCCTAGAGGGAGGAGAAATCCTTTGTAAGAAGAAAAAAACTTTTATCGAGTTATTAACTCTACCGTTTGGAAGCACTTCACATGATCAATTTCTGGTTAACAGAAGGCTGTTTACAGCTCCAAAGAATTAATCCAGTGAGAAGGAAATTCTATCCATTGATTTGAGTAGCTTTGGATATTCCAAATGGTCAAGTAAGACCTCAATGACACCTTCACCAGAGGTGGGAGAATTTAAAATCAGCATAGAACTGTTGTCCTGCTGCTCCCAATCTAGACTGAGGAAGACTTACTTAAGGGAAATTCCCAAATGTAGAGCAGCAAGAAGTCTTGTTACCGCACCCAAATGGCTAAACTCATAACCTGCACTGTCACAATTACAATTTTGGGTCTTGATTCATAGAGTCTCAGCAATGTTCTCTGTTCTAGTCATTTCTTTGTAATCTGGGTGTTCACTAATTTAGTGTGTGACAACTATATGCAGAGCAGTGCTCTCACTCGCCTAAGGCATCACAGGGTGCCGTCACATCCTTTCATTATCAGAAATGGGCAGATCATTTCCTTTCAATGAGAGGGCACATGTAGGTATGTCAAAGAAAGTAATATGCTCAACCTGGTTTTGAACATGCTGATTCATTTTATCCCTATTCAGGCCATAGCTGTTCACAAATGAGGCAGAGCTAATCTAAAATGCTATGAGTAAGTCATGGAAGGAGAGGACCAAGGGCTGCCTATCCTCCAAAGATATAGGCCATTAATGCCTGCCTGGGGAAACAGGAATTAAGTATACAGTGAAAAGAAGAGAATAATTCAGGAACTGAAATAATGTGATTATGAGTGATATGAAAATGATGCAGATCAAGGCACAAAGATGGAGAGAAAAGGTGGTTTTTAAAATGACCTCAGATCCTGACAATTTATCTTCCCTAGTTCTTGGTCCTTTATGTAAATTGTTAGGGGCTCTTTGTAGTTTGTTTTTTTTTTTTTTAAGCAAAATATCTTGGGGGAATCAAAAGTCTTCTGCAGTCATGTGTGTAGCTATACCAGAGCTCTGTGCCTGGGGCTTGTATTCCTGAAAGGTTGATAAATGGCATAGGGTGATCAGAGAGGAAGAAAGATGCAGAGAGAAGAGGAAACAAGTGAATGCATAATGAGCAGAGGTTTGGTGAGAGCCATGGGGGGAATGATGCATAGGTTTAGCTGATAGAGAAAATGACCATGATATGATGTTTATAAAAACTGAGTAAATGGAATTATACTAGTCTATGTACTTTATATATAGTTGGAAGACTTTATAATATAAACTATTTTTAATGGGGCAATTGATAGAAATAGAGTGGTATGGTTTGTCTGTGTGTATATAGGCACGACTATGCATACACAGCTTCCATGGTTGGGAGAGAGCAAACTGAGAGAGCACAAGCAAAACAAAAGAAAGAGATACAAAAAATTTAAAGTGTTCTATTTGTGTAGCAATTGCTTTGGGGGCAGGAGCTTACATTTTATTGTAGAAACAACTAGGAAAGAATATGGGACCATATGAAGGAGCCCTAATGAATGGGCCCATAGGTGTGATGGCAGGAAATAAGTTAGAAATTCATCCAAGTGTCCATACAAGAAAGCAGTACAGCAGGGCCTTGACTTACGAGTTTAATTCATTCCGTGACGGAGCTCGTAACTCAAATTACTCGTATGTCAAATCAAAAAGTGAACGAGTGAGACACGTGATGCTGGGCTGATGTTGTGGCGTTCACTGTTACGTTTGCTGCTCCAACTAGCGGTGGGGTTTCTGAAGCTGGCTCGTAACCCGAATTTTAGCTCGCAACTCAAAGCAAAAAATTGGCCGAGAGACGGCTCGTATCTTGAAAAACTCGTTAGTTGGGACACTCGTAAGTCAAGGCCCCACTGTATCTGCATCCCAGAGTTGGTGGGGAATTAAAGGGACAAACATGACAAATATGGCACAGACGCATCCTACACCGCTACCAAACTAAATGCAAAAGATAAAGGGGAAAGAAAAGAGCAAAGACATTGTCAAATTTTTCAAAACTCATGCTGGGGAAAATTTTGAACCACTACTAGAAATAAGAGAGTCTAAGGAAGAACCCTATTGTGATGTATGGAAGATATTAGGAAACAGAAAATTCTCACAGCCACTACAGCTAATAAATTCCTTTCAAATGTCTCTTCTAATTATTCCCTGTGTCCATTGCTTCCTTTTTTATTGCTATAGCCAATTAACTACTAACAACTCAATTTTCTTACTATTCCTAGTTGAAAATTTCTAAACCTTTATAATTGAGCAAATAAATCTTCCCCTCATTCATAATTTTATATTGTCCCACTGACTAGAGAATGAAGTCAAGAGTTTTAAATGTTATATCTTTACTAGAAGCCCAGTGCATGAAATTCGTGCATGGGTAAGGGCCCTAGGCCTGAGCAGCAATCAGGGCTGACAAGATTCCCTGCCTCCCCGCTTCCCTGCCTCCCCACCTCCCCTCCTCCTCCTTCCCTTGCCACCCACATGCCACCACCTCACGGTTCCACTTGCCTCCCTGCCTCCCTGCCTCCCTGCCTCCTCTTTCCCTCATTCTCTCAGTGCCCTGCCACCATCACTGGTCACCCGCCATGTTCTGTGCTGCCCCTTGGTGGTCAGCACACGTCATAGGGAGCGATCAAACTCCCGGTATCCTGGTTGAACTCCCAAAAGGAAACTTTGCATATTAGCGTTTTATATATATACTAAAGGCCTGATGCATGAAATTCGTGCAAGGGGCTTGGCCCCTGCCACTGCGGCTGCTGCCTCTGCCTCGGCTCCTGCCACCACAGCTTCGTCTGGAATGTCGTCTGGTCTAATTAGCATATTACGCTTTTATAATTATGGATTATTATAGATATATGATTCTCTAACCCTTGCCTTCTTTTAAGATGTTTCCTACCCAACTCAAAATGATATTAAATTGAAGTTAAACTAGTCTACTAACTGAAGTGTGATATCATTCACATTCTTCTCAATATTCTCTTTTTCTTTCTTAAAAATATTGACCATCCTTTAAAGCTTGGCTCTGTTCTTCTTTCTTTGTGCATGTTTCTCTGAAAACTAAACCATAATAAATGTGTTTTTTCCCCCTAAACAACTTCAATATTACATGGGAATAATTAAACATCTTCTTATACATGTTATATTTGTTTAGTGCACAGGCCATGTAGATGGGCCTGCATTTGCCTTTTCTTGATTTATGACCTTGAGAAAATATCTTAATTTCACCGAGTCTCAGTTTCTACATTCCCGGTGGGTTCCCACCTTACTCCTCAGTAAATCTCATCTTGAAGTCTACAAGGCCCTACCTGATTTAACTTTCCTCCAACTCTCCAATTTATGTTCTGTTAGCCCCTCCCTCACTGAGTTGTCAGCCACATTGGCCTCTTGGCTGTTCCTTGAGCTACTGAGCATCACCCATCTCAGGAAAGCCTTTTGCCTGTCTCCTGACCAGATGGCTCATGGCCCACTCCTCCCTCCCTTCAGCCTGCACCCAACTGTGTTCTTATCAAGGAGTTCTTTTCTCACTATCCTAATGATTATCTATAGCACCTCAACCTGTGCATTATCTGTTACCTTCCCTTTACTTTTTTTTATTTTTTTTTAATAACATTAACCTAACTTTCCATACTGTGTGTGTGTGCAATTGCCTGGCTTTCATTCATGAAAGAAGAGCTCTGGGAGGAAAGCTACATTGTTTTGCTCATGATCTATCCACAGCATTAGAACAGATAATGCAGGACACTGGCTCAAATTAAGCTCTTTACAACTATTATTTTTTTTTTCCCTAGCCATTTTGGCTCAGTGGATAGAGTGTCAGACCATGGACTGAAGGGTGCTGGGTTTGATTCCTGTCAAGGACACGTACTTTGGTTACAAGCTTGATCCCCGGCCCTGGTGTGTGAGTGGGAGGCAATCAATCCATGTGTCTTTCTCTTATATCGATGTTTCTTTCTCTCTGTTTCTCTCCCTCCATTCCACTCTCTCTAAAAACACACACACATAAATAAATATTTTTCAAATAAATAGTAAGCTCACAGCTGTGTAGAATAACATATTCATAGCTCTGAATAAATGGCCCATTTATTATATTAACATTAATAAAATGTTAACATTATTAATTAGCTTAGATCTTTTATTTGCAAATATATTATACCTAGTGAGCATGGATTATGAGTCTATTATCACCTTCCTTGCTAGTGGTTTGAACAGATATGCAAGCTTCTAATGTCTTCTGTTTTGGAAATATGGAAGGAAAACCAGTGACACCTATTTCCAAGTTTAGAATGTATCAGATCAAGGAGGACAACATATCATGTTTATTACTTCTGTGACTTTATTCACTTTCCTTAGGTTATGAATGGGCTCACCCTATAAAACTCTTCCATCTTCTCTCCTGTTTCAGTTTCTGGACAAATTTAGATGAAGAAGGCCACTTGTGGGTTTCTAGAAAGAAATGGTGCTTAGAAAGGCTGTGAGTATTAAAAGAAGTTTAATGGAAGAGCAAGGAGGGAATTCGGACTCGGAAACTGGCCTTGCATCAAGTTCTGGCTCCCAAACATATGAGTGCACCTTTCCAAAATGAGAACAAATTAAGTAGGTTTTAGACATCAAACTCATTATAAGAAATAGGTGCTATGCCTTCTCCGCTTTAGTAAAGAGTTCAGTTGTTCTAAAAAACTGCAATTATTATCTTATTGTTTTGAAGAATAAAGTTACAGGCATAATACAGGAAAATTATTTGGGGAAACATTTATCCCTAATTTAATACAGTGTTCTCTATAATGTGATTTCAAAGCTTAACCATTTGTTTAACCAGATCATCCCAGTCTATTTCTGTGAAGGACTGAATTGAACTTTTTCAGGTGAGGAGAGGATAGAGGAGATCTTAAAGACAAGAATGACCTCTCTACTTAGTAACTGGCTAGCAATAACAAAAGCAAATTTAATAGCTGTGTTAGGCACACCTGCATGTGGGAAATATATAAACAGGCATACAATTGCATTCTGTTTCCATTTTCCCAATCTTAGCAATCTAATATGTAATACTTCTTATTCTGCTGTTTTACTCAGCTATAAATTACTCTCAGAATTGTTTTCACATCATAATCATTTAGATAATCCATTTTTGGGGCATTTCCTTTTATTTATGTTTTACCCCTAAATATTTCTTGTCTGTAGATATAAGTGAAAATTGGTAAAATGTAAACCATTAAAAACATAAAAATGATTTCTTTCAAGGCTTTGAAGAAGTAAATGCTTATTTGAATGTTGCTCTTATCATAATGTAAATGTCAACTATCTTTGCCTTAAAAATATATACAGTGGTGATTGAATTAAATTACAGTTACAAAATATTTTGTTAAAAGTTTGTCTTGCCCTGGCCAGGTGGCTCACTCAGTTTGATAGAGCATCGTCCTATACACCAAAGGGTTTTAGGTTTGATTCCCAGTCAGGGCACATACCTAGATTGTGGGGTTTATCCCAGGTTGGTTGTATATGGAAGGCAACTGATTGATGTGTCTCTCTCACATCAATATTCTCTCTCTCTCTCTCTCTCTCTCTCTCTCTCTCTCTCTCTCTCTCTCTCTCTTCTCTCATTAAAATTCAATAAAACACATCCTCCAGTGAGGATTAAACAATGGGGTAGCCTTATCAACAGCAGTCAGCAATGCATTAGTCAGGGATAGGCAGCAATTGTCATTGACTGTGTCATGATTGGTCAGCATTCCTGTCATCCAGTCCTTACTTTGAAGAAAGAAATTATTCTAGACACTAGACAAATTAACCCAAATTTCCTATACTGCAGGATGTACAAATAAATTCTGGCTTCCCAAATGCTTTTCTGCATAAAGCTTGCTCAAGTTTTGTTAACAGAAAGCCAACCCTGGGCCATCCGTCATCAGGGTGACAACAGAGAAAAAAGAAAAAGTGGTATTTAAGGCATGCTCACAGCAACTAGTGTCAAATGTAAAATAAGAAGAAAGAAGTGCAAATGACAAACACAATATTACAGGTTATAAGATGCAATGCTATTTATTTAAAAATATCACTTGTATTTAACGTTAAATAAAATCAGTTTTTAAAGGTAACATTTAGTTTGCCTAGTTTGCATATTTTTAGTAGCCCTGTTTGGCTCTCAGATACTATTTTTAATAATAAAGGGATAGAATGTGCAAATAAAAAGCATGATGCGGTTCTTTGTTTGATTTCAAAATTTCCATTATTCAGATAAGTAAAATGATAAAAAACAAATATACCAATATTATCTAGAAAATGCTATTTTAAAGAGGGCTTTATATACAATGTGCTTTGTCCTTAGAAGAAATTTACTTACCTCATAGATTTAAAATATAAAACTATTTAAGAATAACTGCTACAATGTAGCCATGCATTAATGATTTAATCACATAAATAAGAAACTCATTTAATTTGTTATAGTGAAAGAAAATATCACAGAATCGTTTTTGTTAATCCCTGCAAAGGATTCATTTTCTTAATTTTGGACTCTAGCATGCAGTAACATGGAGATAATTTCCTATAACTTTTGCCTCTTTTAGGCTATTAAACATTATAACCTTGTATTTAGGCTGGCTTCATTAAATATGTATGCTTTTAGCAATCTGATTCTTAATATATATCACTAACATTGTGCGCTAACAGCAGTTCTGTTCCCTCTAATGGGTCTGTAACAGTAATGCCACCAGGAGAAGCCTGGGAAGAAGCACAGTGATAAAATTAGCAGCACACCAGATTCTGCAAAGTGATAGCCCAATCATTTATATGTGGAAAAGCTACTAATGGTCTAGAATGTGACACCAGATTATGCAAGCAAGTGAAATATTGAAAGTTATCTTCATTTGAACAACCAAAAAAAAGCAGCGGACTGCAGCAAAGCAAGCTATTAGGTCATTGCAATGTCACAGTGAATACAGCTGAAACTTGTGTCCCATTGTCAAGTACTATTAGATCTTCATAAGACATTTTCCTTTGTGTTCATTTTATTCCTGAACAATCACAGAATCAGGTACTAGGCACACACACAAATTTATATACATGCTTATATCTATATGACAATATATATTCATATAAACTATATATATATATATATATATATATATATATATATATATATATATCTGTGTGTATAAGATATGCACATATTCATATATATTTAAAATATATAATTAATAGAGGCCCAGTGCATGAAATTCATGCATGGTGGTGGTGGTGGGGAGTCCCCTCAGCCCAGCCTGCACTCTCTGCAATCCAGGACCCCTCGGAGGATGTCTGACTGCCGATTTAGGCCCAATCCCGGTTTAGGCTCCTAATCGCTCACCTGCCTGCCTACCTGGCCACCCCTAACTGCCCCCCCCCCTGCTGGCCTGATAGCCCCTCACTGCCTCTGTGTGCCAGCATGATCACCCCTAACTGCACCCCCACCGGCCTGGTTGCCCCTTACTGCCACCCCCTCTCCCCCGCCGGCCTGGTCGCCCCAACTGCTTCTCCTGCTGGTCTGGTTGCCCCTCACTAACCCCCCTGCCATCCTGGTCACCCCACACAGCCTGCTTGTTCAGTTGTTTGGTTGTCCCTCACTAAATCCTCTGCCAGCCTGGTCATAGGCAGCCATCTTATGAGGCATGAGGTTTAATTTGCATGTTACATCTTTATTACATAGGATAAAAGGGTTTTTTTTTGTTTTTTTTCTGACAAACCAATACCACATAGACTGGCAGAAAAAAATATATCTTTATTGTTCTGAATAATATATTTTTCCTGCCTCTGATGAATCTGTGTTGACAAGTATAATTATGTGCCACATACTGTTTTTGAAACCAAAATATATTGGTCAAGAAAAAAACCAGTTATAAGTTTCAGGGGAGGGGTGGTTGACTTTTTTCTCCCATCTTTGTCCTGGAATCATTGAACTTTTCCAATGTGTCATCAGCTGCTGGCGGCTACCTGACATGTTCACATGGAGTCTGACAACTGGCCTGCATTATCATGCTGCACTGTGCAGTCCACAATGCAGGCCTGCATAATCAGAAAGTGAAAGCAAACACAATCCCCCAGCATAGCAGTCACAGGGCTGTGCAGTAGCTCATTGTGGTCAGCAGAGAGCAGTTAGAATCACTTACAAAATATTTTTTAAAATAAAAAACATAAGCTTTATTCAATAGATCATAAGATATAATTATTTTTAAGAAAGGCATAATTGATCCCTTGAAATGTACCTGTTAGGTCATTTCTCTTAATCTACAACCCATATTATAGAAAGTCTTTATTTCAGCCAATTTATTCAAGGCTTCTAACTTTTTAATCATGGAATATTGTGAAAAGGGAACAAGATTCTAATCCTAGTTGTTCATCAACAACATCCGTGACTCTTTATAAACCATATAAACTTTCAGGACCTTTGATTCTTCTGCACAGAATGAGGACTATAGAGATTTTCAAGCCATTCTCATTGTTAAACCACATAATGAATTTGCTAAGGAGGCTGGTGTGAAAACTCCAAAGAATCCAAATTGTTTTATAGAAGAAAAGGATAGAGAGACCCTTTGCACTGCTTTCTTAGTCTATTTCCCCCACCCCGCCCAGGGGCCCTTCTCTTGTGGGTTAAATGAAGTGCAAATGGAGAACTGGACTGTATGGAAATCAAGAATCTTTGCCAACTCTCCAATTTTAATTCTCAGATTTTTGCAAATATCCCCAGGCCTTTGTCTAAGTACAGAGCTGATTAAAAGCCATCTTCTGACAGAGTGATTTTGTACATGTAGACACAGTTTATAAACTTTGCTTATCCCTAAAGCAAAGATTGAGTTAGTAAAAAAAAATAATAATCTGGATTATACAAGATAATTTCTTTTCAAAAGGAACCTAAGTTTTACTCCAAGATTTATATAATTTACCAAAATGATATGTTTGAGGGGATGAATTATATAGTTATATGGATAATTTGATTAGGTAAACACAACCAAATATCACCGTATATTCTTTTTGGTTACTTTGAGACTTTTAATTATTACTTTTTTATATTCTTAAAACTTTAGATACATTCTAAAGAGAACAAAATTAATTAAGATAGCATTAACCTCACATAACTCATTAGACAAAATACAATAAAGTAGACAAAAATATCTAGTTGCAATGTAATGCTAATGATAGAGTGATGTTTATCATGATCATTACAGAGTTTCTTTTGACACATAGTCCTTATTCCTTACCAGAATACATCAGGAATCATTTGGAAATTGGTTTGACTTTCAATTATTATGGGTGTTACTTTAAATTAAGTGTGTTTTTCTTTAATTAAGAGGAACATGAAATTTAAAACAATGAATTAACTAATTTGCATAAGGTATTAAAAATCAGTTAATTTCAGCACCAAGGGAATAGGGCAGGTTTCTTTTTACCCTTGCCCTATTAAATATATCTCTGATTAAAAATATATCATAATTGTTCTGCCTATAAAAGCATTTTCGGATTTTTGCCATTATCTCCAAACCTCAATCTTCTTTCTTTGCTTCTCAAAAAGAGATATGATTATCCAGATTATAATGGGAATGTTGTAGGTGGCCAAAAAGGCACCAGGTGTTAGAACAGTGGGTCACACTGGACCTGGATTCAGCAACCTTGGTACTTGAGTTCTGGCTAGGAAAGAATTCAGGGCCAAGACCCAAACTGTAAGCGAACATTTATTTATAAAATCACAGAGGTAGAAAAAGTAATTCCCAGAAGAAATGGGCTTAGGAAACAAGTTACAGATAGAAGAACGGCCTTTGGGCTTAGAAGTAAGGAAGATAAAGGTGATCTGCCTGGGGGTATGGGGAGGAGGAGAGGGAAGAGAAAGGCACAGGTGTGTTCCTGGGCGGGAGAGCCAGCTGGGTCCTCTGCCCTAGGGTCTTAAGGGTGGAGATTTTAGGGGAGGTCCCAGAGGAAGATCTCAATAGAATATTCAGCAGCTTTCCAGGGCCCTGGTCTTTCTAATGTAGCT
The DNA here is from genome assembly GCF_964212035.1 of Myotis nattereri. NCBI lineage: Eukaryota > Metazoa > Chordata > Mammalia > Chiroptera > Vespertilionidae > Myotis > Myotis nattereri. The sequence goes on along the minus strand of NC_138076.1, from coordinate 35,501,857 downwards.
GGTCCTGAAGTTAGTCATGACGTCACGGGTCCAGTTTTGTTGCTTTCCTGGGCCAGGAGCTGAAATATAACTGAGGCCTAGGTGTTATCTCTAGGGAGGAAAGGTCCAGGGGTCCAAACCTCTGGACCAGCTATATGCTAGGGGAAGACAAGTCACCCTGGGAGTGAGGGCCCCACCTTAATCCATTGTCTGTTGCTAGGCACCAGGGGCTTTCCACCCTGGTGACCTGTACCAGGCCCATCTTCCTTGCTCTGTTCATGTCTGTCTAACTGCCATATATATTTATGCAGAGAATTGTGGGACCACTACCATATTCTGATGTTTGTTTGTTTTTTTTTGTTTTTTGTTTTTTCTTTTATCTGTAAAAAAGGATCCCCATTCACAGATTTTAAAATGTAGATACAATGTTATATAGTAAAGTAAATGGATAGAAGCACATGCAAAAGTAATAGCTGGAATAGATAAGAAATGTCTTTATCTCTATTACCTTGGCCTTTCCTTACTCCCCAAACCTCAATGTCATCTGCAAACGAGATGTACTCCCTTGCTGGATAATTTATGAAACCCCTAAATAATATGAGCCTTGGCAATGGTCTGTACCACCACCCTGTCTGCAGTTTATGCCAGGTGAATCTCCAGTTGTCCCTCTTTGTAATTTAAATTCATGAACTTACTCTATGAAAACCCAACAATTCATTAAGAGATATCAAGATTTCTTTTATTCACCAGAGGGATTGGATCAATTGCTGAGAAAGCATATGTTTTCATTGACAGTGTTCTTGTTTTTTTAATTCATAGTTGAAGAGCAAGCAATTACTAAGAATTAAAAAAATAATAAAGCAAAAAGAAACAAACACAGAAATAATTAAGCTCTTTCAACAGAATTGAATTGACACACATTTCTCTCAAAAAATATCAACATTTCTGAAACAGGGCTAGTTCTTAAGTGAAACTAGAAAACTTATTTTAATTTTGAGATTTAATATTCTTAGATCCAGTCCACTTTTGTCATTTTTGGCTATTAAAATAAATACAAAAGTGATGGACATATTTATGTTCTCACTCCTAGCTGCAGTACCCTATTCACACCCTCTTCACTTCAGTGGGTGGTTGTACATAGAGGGTTTCACATATTCGAATCAAATTAGCCACACAGAATCCTAAAATTGTGTTACCTAAAATTAGAGCTTATCTGTACATTTTCTTCTGGTGGGCTTCTCCCTTAAAAAACAAGTTTTAGCCCTGGCCAGTATGCTCAGTGGTTATAGCGTCAGCCCATGCATGGAAGGGTCTCAGGTTTGATTCCTGGTCAATGGCGTGTACCTGGGTTGCAGGTCAAGACGAGATGGTGAGGTAGACAGTCGATGTTTCTCTCTCTCTTTCCCCCTTCTTTCCTTCCTTCCTTCCTTCCTTCCTTCCTTCCTTCCTTCCTTCCACTCTCTCTAAAAATTAAAAATCAATGGAAAAATTGTCCTCCTCAGGTGAGGATTAACAAAATAAAACAAAACAAAAGAACCAGCTTTAAAGAAGCTAATGTTAACAGATCCTCTAAACGGTAATGCTTTTGTATCTGTTCCTATCATTCATTTGTTCATTGATTTGCATTCACTGAGTGCTGTCTGTGCACAGTCTGTGTGCTCATGATGTGCTCTGTTCTCAACACACTTTGTGCTGTCCCTTCGGCTCCTGACATCTCTTTCCTGCCGGGCTTATTTCCTATGACATCTCATCTCTGTTCATATTGGCTGCCTGGTTTTCAATCTACTACGTTTCTTGCTCATTGACAAGTAGTAAATGAATTATTACCAACCTCCTATATGGCCTGCTCCATATCCTTACTGTGACCTTGAAAAAAATGGATGCAGGTCTGCAATGAATTACCCTCGTTTCACAACTCCAGCTTTTCTTAGAACATGGCCCTTCTCAGGACTGGAGCCATCCCATAAACACTATTTCCCTGGCTTTGTCTGAGTGCTCAGAGCTCTAGCTCATTGCTCAACACTAACGCCCCATGAAGCTAAACATCTACATACTGATAGTTTTACTGTGGTTAACTAGGAAGGAATGCACATAGGAAAAGTGTACAATGTTTTAATTCAGTCATTGATGAGCGTGTATTTAGTGCAATTTGCTAGACACTGTGCTATGTACTAGATGTAGGCATGTTTTCTAGAGGAAAAGCAATTCTGTTTACAAGGTTTCTTATATAATTTTATAGATATGTATGATTTTTCTCAGGAGAAACACTTGTCCAATACAAACATTCTAGAAGTTTTAAACCTGAATATCCCTCTATCCCCCTCCGACTCCCTGACCTCCCCAAAAGACAGAAAGGACTGATGGACACCAGCAACAGCATGGTGATTGCCAGTTGGGGGAAAGGAGATGGGGGAGGTTGAGGAGAGTATAGGGGAGATAAATAATAATTAACAGAAACTTGACTTGGGGTGGTAAACACACAATACAGTGTACAGATGATGTGTTGTAGAATTAGGCACTTAAAACCAGTATACATTTTTAGAACAAAAAAGAAAAAAAAAGGAAAAAAAATTAAAGTCTGGTAGCCTCAGGAGAATGTAGAGAATAGGTTTTGTCACCATCTGGCATCTGACCTTTATGCAAATAAATCCAGTGGGTGAATGAATATGACTTACTTTCTCTTATGCTGTCTCTCACTGATAGAAAGGGAACAGTGAATGTCAAAGATTTCATCTCTCCATTTGGAGTCAGCCACTCTCATTTAGAGAAACTAAGAAGACATGGTGAAATATATATATATATATATTTATCATTCCTTTATTTAGTAACTTTTTTTTTAAGAAGGAATATATTCTTTTTTTAAAATATATTTTTATTGATTTCGGAGAGAGGAAGGGAGGGGAAGAAAGCTAGAAACATCAATGATGAGAGGGTATCATTGATTGGCTGCCTCCTGTGTGCCCCCTACTGGGGATCAAACCTGAAACTAGGGCATATGCCCTGACTAGGAATCGAACTGTGATCTCCTGATTCATAGTTGATGCTCAACCACTGAGACACACCGGGAAACTTCTTTTAAAATTAAATTTATTGGGGTGACATTGATTAATAAAATGTCAAATGTACAGATGATTTATCTATGGCATCTCATTTTAATTTACAAAATCCTTCAAATGAATTATTTTATTTATGATTTCTCATAACTGCATGAAATAAGTTTTACTAGTACAGATGAAAAAATGAAGGCTTAATGAGTATATGTAACTTGCACAATATTATACAGTGACTGCATGATGAAACTGAGGCATGAATTTATGTTTTCTGATTTGAAATCTGGGATACCAGGAGGTTCTTAGGATGTGATAAATAGTCATAAGCACTTTTAACTTTCTTGAATCAAATGCAGTGCACATAAATCCCAAACTAAATAGAAGTAGTTATCAATCTATTGAAGTGTAGCAATGGGGTGATTTATATAAGCTTAAGGCATAATTTCTAGTTCAGCAAAGATATACATACTTTGCTAAAGCAGAGCTGGAATAGCCTTATCTTTTGAAATACGAATAATGCTGATAACCCTATTTCCTGTCAAGATTACCTGTGGCTCTTTTAAAGGCTGTAAGGGAGATCTAATGACCTCCATGTTTCCAATCTATGTTCTGAATACATTAACATAAAGAGCAAATTTAATTACAGTCTTAAAATCATATCCTTTTCATTTTTAAAAACTCTGAATAAACAGTCTTACTTCAAAGTGAACAAGGGGTCCTGGTCACAATCAGCCTCTGTAACACACAGACGCATAAGCACGTGTGTGTGCACACCCTGCCGTATCAGAAAGGACATGTCTGCAGGACCATGGCCACTGCTCTTAGGAGAGAATTGCCTCGAAGATCTCTGTAATTTGGCATTCTAGAATAATGATGGACACATTTAAATCATATAAGAAAACAACAATTGCCAGGTCAAATTTTTACCTAGCAATTATTATGCAAATAATTATACATTAGGTGCTTTCTATTTACAAAAAAAAAAATGGATAAAAGAAGTGATATTTTGACAACCAAATCAATTAATCTTAGTGGAGAAATAAACCTTTATAAGTCATTTTATACTTCACAGAGACTAGTGGGATTAAAAGAGAGAAAGACTAAAATTTCAAAGTCTCTAATCAATCAGGTCTTCCCCTTGCTAACAGAAGAGATAATCATTTAGAACCTATAAATTAATGAGGCTTTAGATACAGTGGTAATTGTTATACATTGAGCCTAAGAGGATCAAAGAGGAACACAGATCATCCTAAAGAAGAAAGATGGTGGATTAAAACAGTTCACGTAACTTCTCAGTCACCCCCACTTTTAGGAAGTTATTTGCTACATCAAGGATGGCTGGTATAAATTAGGAAAATCTGTGGTAATGTAGTGGATAATGACATAGGGAAGAGGAAAACACATCAGGATCATGTAGATTCGCAGTCCAGGGTAACTGGGGAAAACTCAGGTCATCAGTATCTTGCCAGAATTCCCACAGATTTCTAAGGTGGAGCAGAGGAAACTCTCATTCATTCAAGAATGAGTTGATTTTGAATATCAAAGATCAGGTTACCTCAAAGGACACCTGGGTTGCACATGCATTATAACTGCTTCTCAAGCAATCCTAAAACTTGAGGTATTATTTCAGTTTTATTTTCTAGGAAATTGAGGGAGTCACATAAGAAATACACTCGCGAAAAGTCAGGGAGAAGGAAAAGAAGGGATAGAGGCTAATTGTTACAAAATATGGGAGCAGGGCTCAGTGGTTGGTTGAATGACATGGGAAGGTAGAAACGTGCCATCTAAGAAATAAAAGTTTGAAAAGCAAACATTAGTCCCACATTTCCTCCAGTGAATCTGCTTATCCTTTTCTAACCATCTAATTTTCTGCCAGGAATAATTGAAAGAACTTTATAAAAGGGACAGTAACACCTCAATTTGATTGATTTGAATGATACCTATTATAACTTTGTGTGGTATGTATAAATAGATATGCACCATTTATACATTCTTATATGATAAAAATAACACATCTTTTAAAAACAGAAAATAAAGAATAAACCTTATCAGCTAGTAAGTATATTTTAATATACACATAGTAATCTATGATATCAGATTTTATGTAGATTTTTTGTTTTACATATACCCTTAATACATACTTAACAACTAAGTATTAATTTTTTACCCCAGATTTTAAATAATATCCTACAAAATCAGTGAACATGGATACATAGCATCCTCATTTTATGTGCTATAATTTATTTAGTTAGACCTTCACAATTAATATGAAAATTATTTTAATAGTTAGATTTTTAAACAACATATTGCTTTTAAATTTTTCTTTACCATCAAAAATAAAATTTGGCATTAAATATACACAATTTTTAAAGCTCTTGAAACATTTTTCCAAGCTGCTCACCAGAAAGAACTAATTTTAACCCTAAGTTAATATATATGAAGGAATATATTTAACCCCATCTTTGTTAATACCAAATAATTTCTATCTTATAGGCAAAACAGAACTTAATTATAGTTTTAACTTTCATGTTGCTTATTTGTCCATAATTTTTTGAGGCCCAATTTTCTGCTAATGTATTCTACCTGTTAATGTAAGGAGATATTTTTATTTTTTAATTTTTATTAAATTTATCAGGGTGACATTGGTTAATAAGATCATATAGATTTTAATAATACACTGTGTACAGTTCTATGAGACATTGTGTGCCCACCACCCCAAAGTAAAATTATTAATTTGTTATTAAAACACTCAATAAAATGAATATAGAAGGAAAGTACCTCAACATAGTAAGGGCCATATATTATAAAATCTCAGCCAATATCTTACTTAATGGTGAAAAACTGAAAGCTTTTCCTCTAAAATTAATAACAAAACAAGGAAGCCCACTAAAGCTACTCTTATTCAACATAGTTCTGGAATGCCTAGCCAAAGTCATTAGACAAGAGAAAGAATAAAAAGCATCCAAATTGGGAAGGAAGAAGTAAAAGTGTAATTTTTTTTAAAATATGTTTTTTTTTTATTGATTCTTTACAGAGAGGAAGGGAGGATAGAGAGTTAGAAACATCGATGAGAGAGAAACATTGATCAGCCGCCTCCCTCACACTCCCCTTGGGAATGTGCCCACAACCAAGGTACATGCCCTTGACCGGAATCGAACCCGGGACCCTTCAGTTCGCAGGTCGACGCTCTATCCACTGAGCCAAACTGGTCAGGGCTGTAATTTTTTTTTTTTAGATGACATGATTCTGTATGTAGAAATCCCTAAAGACTCCACACAAGAAAAATTATTAGAAACAATAAATAAATACAGTAAAGTTGAAAGATTCAAAATAAATATACAAAAATCCACTGCTTTCCTGTATACAAAATAATAAAACTTCAGAAAAAGAAATGGAAAAAAAAATCCTTTTGCATTTGCAACAAAAAGAAAAAAAATGCCAAGGAATAAACTCTCTGACTATATTTTGTTACCTCTCATTGAGTTTTTTTAGAAATGCAATATTGAATTCCCTGTCATTCTAGTACATATTTTCATGTATTTAAGTTTGTTTTCTGGAAGTTTTTTAGTTTCTTTCTGATCTGCCTTGGTACCTCGCTTATTCATGGTATTTGATTGATTCCTTCTCTGTCTAGGCATGTATGTATGTATAGTATTTATCTAACAGCTTAATACAAAGAGACTTTTCTCTTATTTTCTAGTAGGTGTTGATGAATCACAAGTTTCCATGGAAGGCAGGTTTCTCCCTTATGATCCAGTTATCCTGGTACCAGGGGGCCAACCTTGCACGAGAATTCAGTGGGAAACAGGATTCCAAATCCCACTGCTATCCCCCGAAGCTAGTTACTACCATCAATGGAGCCATGATGCATGGGGTTTAGGTGGGCTGGGGGAACATGGTACCCTTCTATATTTTTTTGGCCTCTCAGTAATGGTGACCTTGGATCTCTGTGGGTCTCCCCTTGCACTTTAACCCCAGAACCAGTCACAGAGTGTACCCTTTTCTCAGAAAAAAATGTGATTCTATAGTACCAGTGATACTGAATTTTTGCACTGGAACCCGGACTCTTTGTCCACCAGAATCAAAGAACGAATCCAAGGACAGAAAGTGGTATAGCTGTTATAATGTACCCCGCGAATCACAGAAGGAAGCTTCAAGAAGTTGAATTAAAGAGTCACATTTATTGCAATCCGGGACTATGAGGGGGCATCTTGCTCTCCCAAATCTCATAGTAATAAGATGGTCGAAAACCAGACTTATATAGGCAAAAATGACAAAGGTATTGATTACATCCCAGGGTTTGGAATGAGGATCCTGGTTTGCACAAAGCACTTACAGAAGCGAGATTGAGCCGATTAGTTATCTACAAAGATAAATTATAGTTTTGGGTCTTGGGACCACTGAGTTGACAGGAATACATTATCTAGAGCCATCAAGGCAATTTAGAGTAATTGCGCTGTCCTGGTCTTGGGATCACTGAGTCAACTGGAACACATTATCTGGAACCCTCAGGTCTTGGGATAATTGTGCTGTCCTGGTTCCCAGGTACAGAGGAATGTGCTTTCTAAAACCAGTAAGATAACAATCGATGGGATAGTCATTCAATCGAATGGGATGATTTATACAATTCAGAAAATCAAAATAACTTTTCTATTGTTAAACAAAGCAAATAAGTACAGAAGCCAAACAGCAGGGTTAAAGTTAAGCTATAGTTTCTACCTGAGATGATTGCTACTAAAGGTGGAAATTTATTGAAGAACAAGTATAGACTCCCACATGAGGAAAGGGAAAGAGTCCCACAGAACTGACTCCCAAGTAGGGAGGGGGAAAAAGTCCCACTGAGTTCCTGTTTTCATGGTTTATAAAGGCTGCAGTTCCTGTGTCCTGATACCTCCTCTGGTCAATATACCTCTTCAGATTGGTTGCTATAGTGATTCCTAAAGATCTCCTCCCTTATAGTCCTTCCATTTCTCTGGGCTTTCTTCTTTTCCATCTGAATGAAGGGCTTCCTTCTCTTTATTTTGTAAATATAGACCGTTCTTGGCTACATCCAGTTCCCTTGTCTTATGTAAATGCAACTCTTGCTGCTCCCTTGTCTTATGGAGATGTAACTGCACCTGGCTTCCTTGTGTTATGGAAATGTACCTTCTCTGAGTCTGCAGCCCCGGCTTTTCCATGGACCCCAATTCTAAAAAACCTTAAACCTGCCTATGTTACCCTAAAATTTCTGCTTCAGCAGTTCTCAGGTTTGCAGATAATGTGCTCTACAACCTGACACCACAGGTGAAGGAAGGCAAGCTCTGGCGCTGTGGCTCTGTTACTCTGTCTGGAATGCTGACCACGCAACAACTGTGGCCACACATCCATATGTGTCCTTGCTCAGGTCTCTGGGCTGAGGTGCAGTTCATGCTGTCCACACCTGTGGAAATGCCCACCAAATCTCTTTGTTCCTCCTCGCTGAAGGGAGTGCCAGCCACTACCTGATTCCTGCCCTCTCCGAGCTGGGCCTCACCATGAGCTCCCACCTACAGGGCTGTGTCTATGTCTGACTCAGCATATCTCCCTTCTCCCCTTCCCAGTTCATTTCCATTTACCCACCTTTAGATTTTTCAATGTGTCGCTCTCTGAGGCATGTTTGTGCATTGAGCAGGGAATCCTTTTTTGAGTTATAGCTTTTCAAATTGTTGAAACTTAAGGGGAGAGACCAAGGGGATTTATCAAGCTGCCATTTTTATAATGTTACTCCTGTGTTTTAGGAGATATTTTTAGTACCTGTGATATCGGAGATTTCAATAGTTCTGTGGTTCCATTTTTGCATTTAAATGTTTAATTCATCTGAATTTTATTAGGGTACACGTTGTCAGGTAGGGCTTAACTTTATATCCCTTTTCCACATGGTTAGCCAATTGGCCCAATATCATATGTTAACTTATTTATCTTTTTTTTCTTATTGATGTAAAATGTTATGTTCATCATTCTACCTAAAACTGCACATGTAACATATATTTGGCCTGCTCTTGGGCTCCTTTTCCATCCATTTGTCTATCTTGAAAACAGGCCTGATATTTTAACCATAGGACAGTTAGAAGACATAACATAGGACATTTCCTAAGAGTGAGGGTGTGAGCAGAGTAGGGGGGCGGGGAGGGGCCTGAACATTGTTGACAGGAAGTACCACAGGGGGAATAGCCTGAGGAGAGACAAGAAGTGAAAATTTCCAACAAGACCAAAAGCTCTCCTGTCCTTTTATGTAACTGCAATAGAAAAAAAAAAAAAAAGACACAGGAGAAGACACAGTGGGAAGAGAAAACAAATGACCACAAGAATGAAAAAGAAAGTTTTTATTTTACCTCACTTTTCCCCAGTCTTCAAGAGAGGAACATAACCAGTGTCCTTTTGAGCTTCAGAGTAAGTGAATGAAGTGAGACACAGCTAGGAGACTGTCCGGCTGTCTAAAGAGGCAGGAGGGACAGCATTCAAAACTGCTTCACGGATTTGCAGTAGAGTATTCTCTAAAGTCAGGAGCAGGTTGAAGTAAACAGAAAAGCCCTTCATCTCTTCAGTCATCTTGGTGGCCTGGGGAAAGACTTTCCTAATACTCTGACACAGCCACTGAAAATGTGGCAGTATTTTTACAAGAACATATCTTGTGATGACCCATTTCCCACGTGGTTCAGGGTTCGGGTTCTGGAGAAGGGCCATGTGCAAATGACAGACAAGACAAGAAATAATAATTTAATAATAATTTGGAAATTGGGCGGGGGGGGGGGGGGCGCGGGCAGGCTGGAGACCAGTGCAAGAAGAAGGGCTCCACTTGTGCTCAGGCCTTGCCATCCTTTTATTCAGTTTGGGATTCACCTGTAGCCCTTAGGCAGGCAATTCCAGTAATAGACAGACTATCTTATCAGTAAGGATTTACATGACTATCTGGTCTCTGGTCAGGAAATTGCTTCAGCTACCATTGTCTCAACTAAACAGTCAGTGCATGGCTCTGACCTTTGCCAGGGCTCAAGGGTCACCAGCATTCCAGGCTCCTTGTCCACACCTCTCTGCTAGTGAAGACAATGGGCAGCTTCCCACAATATCATATTCTATCTATCTATCTATCTATCTATCTATCTATCTATCTATCGATACCATCTATCATCTTTTTATCTATCTATCTATCATCTATCATCTATTTATCTATCATTGATACTATACCTAAAATAATGTTTTGCCAAGAATGTTTGATTATATATGGAAGTTAGAGAGTTGGAGAAGTAGGGGGAGACTACTTTATTTTTGTGCAATAAATAGTTCAATATGAGAAGGGCCATGTCAATGAACATTTCTCAGTGAGAAGCAAATTTGAATCCATCAAGAACTCATACAAATGTGTTTGAGGCCTCACCCAAGTTCACAAACCATCTTCACAAGCAGAGGATATTTTTTAATGTATGGTTTTCACATGGGCTACAAAATTCCTGGCTTGATGCCAAAGCTGCTTTGGTTGCCCAGAGAATAAGAGGAAGCCACAGGAAGTAGGTGGCATCTTTAGCAGGCCTGGAAACTTACACCAGGTTTATGCAGGAAGTGGGGCAGGACTGTTAGAGCTCCTTGCAAAGCATAGCCTGAGGATGAGCTCATTGTTGTGGAGTAAATTACCTCTCCTCTCCAAGGGTTTACAGGCTCATTGCTATCTAGTGCTGTTAGCCATATGCCTTTAAGAATGATTTTCAATTTTTTCACTTAATCATAAATCATATTTTTATTGTTTTCAATTAGTTAAAAAGAACTTGCTTCTTTCAAAATGTCTTTCCTGTAGTAAAAAAATAGCTTTGTTTTTTCTTCTCTTTTAAAAATTTTATTGAGGTATAATCTATAATAATAAAAGTGTAATATGCTAATTAGACCAGACAGCCTAAGGACCTTCCGGACATCCTTCCAGATGACCTCTGGACAAAGCCGGGGCTGCAAGGGCTAAGGCAAGCTGCCATTGCTGTGAGGACTGAGCCCTTTGCATGAATTTTGTGCATCGGGCCTCTAGTTGACAAAGTGTGGAGCATGATGATTTTGATATATTTGTATATGTGAAAGTTTTTCCCATTGAATTTATTAACAATCACCTCATATATTTATCTTTCTTTTATTTTAGTAAGAACATGTAAGTCCTACCCTCTTAGCAAACTTCAGTTATACAATTACAGTGTTATCAACCATAGTCACCATTTATATATTAGATCCTCAGACCTTATTCATCATATAGCTGAAAGTTTGGGCTCCTTTACCAACCTTTCCCTATTTACCCCCACCCCCAGGTCCTCAACCACTTGTCTACTTTTTATTCTTATGAGTTAACTTTTCTTTACCTTTTTAAAATTTAATATATAATTGACACCATACAGTATTTGTCTTTCCCTCTGTGTCTTATTTTATTTTGCACAATGCCCTCCAGGTTCATGCATGTTAAAAAAATGACAGAATTTCCTTATTTTAAAAGGCTGAATAATATTCATGTGATGTTTTTTTGTGTGTGTGTGTCCGCATATGGGTGTGTATTATATTTTCTTTATCCATTCATTCATTCACCAGACACAGGTTGTTTCCTAATGTTGGTTCTTGTAAAATAATGCTGCTATTAACAATAGATTAATGAAAGGGCGAGGGCTACACCCTCCATTTTGCCCCAGGGTAAGGGCTATGCCCTCCATCTTACCTTGGCCATGTGCTTGGCAAAGGCTTCTTCCCAGAGGCCCAAGCCTCTGCTACTCTGCTAGCCACACCCAGGAGTTCTTTAAACTAGCCAGTGACAGTCAAGGGAGGTACGCACCATGGATATGACCACATCCTGTGTGGCGGGACCCGACTTGCTCCTGGCCAATCGGCAGGGCCCAGGGTCACCTCTCCTCCCCCTACTCCCCCCCCCCCCCTATAAAACTCCTTCCCACCGGGCTAGCCCTCTCTCTGCTACTTTTACCATTGGATCAGTGAGTGTGGTTGGGGAGCTGAACTAGTTCGAATAAAGACTCTCTGCTTTTGCATGGGACTCGGCTGGCTCCCTGGTGTGGTCTTTTGGGGATCCTGAAATCTGGGCATAACATTATAGATATCTTTTCCAAGTATAAATTATATCTTCTTTGGATAATATCCAGGAGTGGAATTGCTGGATCATATGGAAGTTCTATTTTTAATTTCTTGAGGAACTTTATCATACAATTTTCCATAGTAGCTGTACCAGCTTACATTTCTACCAACAGTGTCAAAGGCTCCTTTTTCTCTGAATCCTAACCAGCATTTGTTACGTCTTGTCTTTTTGAGAGTAGCCATCCTAATCTGTATGAAGTGGAATCTCATTGTGATCTTGATTTGCAATTTCCTGGTGATTAGTCATGTTGAGCTTCCCCCTTTTTTGTTGTTAATCCTCATCTGAGGATATTTTTCTATTGATTTTTAAAGAGAGTGGAAGGAAGAAGGAAGGGGAGAGACAGAGAGAGAAACATTGGTGTGAGGAGACACATTGATTGGTAACCTCCCTGACTGGGCCCTGAGATCGAGCCTGCAACCAAGATACATGACCTGGACCTGTGATCAAACCCAAGACCCTTCAGTCCATGGGCTGATGCTCTACCCACTAAGCCAAACTGGCCAGGGCATGTTGAACACTTCTGCATGAACTTGTTGGACATTAGTATGTCTTCTTTTTAAAATGTGTATTCAAAGTTTTTGCCCATGTTTTAATTAAGTTATTTGAGTTTTCTTTGCTATTGAATTGTGTGCGTTCCTTATATTTTTTATATATTAACCCCTTATTTGGTATAAATATTCTTATTCAATTTAAAATAGTTTTTCATCATTTAATATAACCTAAAATTTTATGTAATAAATGTTGAAAATTCCAGTACATTAAAAGCATACTTCAAAACAGATTAATGATTTCATAAGATGGAAACATTGCCATGAGAAAAAAAAAAATGGTAGTAAGTATTACAATTATCCTAAAATGTTTAGAATGCTTTCCTTACATTTTGTGATATTCCATTGACTACCTTTCTTGGAACAAATCAGCTAAAATGAAAACTTTGTAGTTAAATATATATATTTGATTAATTAATCACTATCAAGAGATATAGGTACATGTTTTCTACTCTTTTTCAACCCGCTAGCTTAATGGAATACCCATCTAATTACATTAGAAGAAAGCATGAGTGAACAGCATACTTTGACTGTCTCATGAGTAACTGCCTACTAAAAAGGGGAACCTATATGTTCTAGCATCATGTTATTCAAAGTCTACTGGTGGAACATAGACATCAGCATTAACACAAAACTCAGACATACAATTTGGCTAACACAACAGATTTAAAACTCATATTTTAACTGATTTTCAGATGAAGAATTTGGACTTTTGTGGAAAATGACTTAGTAACAAAAAAATAAATGGTGGAGAGAGGATCAAGAGAGATGGTGATAGGGAAGAATTACAAAACAAAATGAAGAATCTTTTGGGTGTGATACATCTGTGTATTATCTTAAGAATGGTGGGATTTTATAAATTGATACATATAAACTCATACACATATACATTTGTATATACAAATTATACGTTTTAGACATGCAGTATATTATACGGCAATTATACCTCAATCTGTTAAACAAAGGGTAAAACTCAGTGTCCTACTTCTTTCTGCAACAGACAGAGTGACTTTTTTCTTACCTCTCCTCTAACATCCCCAGTTGTCCCAGTCGGAGCCTGAGTCTCCATCCTCTGTATGCTCATTGCATGTTGTGCACACCAGAACATGTCGAATCACCTTGTAATTATTTGCTCACATCTGTCTCTGCTCATTAGGGTAAAACTCCTTAAATTCACAGACCAAATTTTGTGCCTGTCATATAGATGTTCAATGGATGGTGAATGAATGAATAATCAGTGACCCTGGCATTGAAACGGGATGTTGTCTAGAGAACAGATAAACAAAAAAGGAAAGATGGACTATCATTCCCTCCTTGCTGCTTCCAGAGTTAAGGGACTAAATGATGTTTGACTTTGCTAACTGATGAGTAAAGAACAGGGCAAGTACTCTTGCAAATATTTAAATTCCATGTGCAAATACCAGTGGACTAGAAGAACTCTCTAGGCCAGCATGAGAGAACTTAACTAATGTAACAGGAGGTAATTAGGAAAGTAAACACTTTGGCAAAGTGAACAGAAATATCCCAGAAAGATGACCCTTTCAGGTCAAGTGCAGGAAATGCTGGCTTGTATATTTTAGCCAATGAGAATAAAATGTAAAAATGTACTTTCTAAAGTAAATATTCCTATGCCAAGCAAATAACCTGAATCATCTATAAAGCCTTTGCAAATAATAATTTTAATTGAGATCATCTACATTTACATGTGTAAATTAATTTTGATTAGCATTGGGTATATGTAAAAAAAACAGGCACACACAATTCTCATCATTATTTAATTTTCTCAGTTAATTTCATGTCAAACGAATAACTTATGTTTTTGTAATTTATTTATGTTCATATCTTTATATACATTTAATTACTGTATATTACTTTAGAATTAACCTTACATCAGTTTTGTATAATTGCATGCTATCAACATATTTAAACAATGTAAATGGTCTATACTCTATCATATACCATGACCCTTGGAACCACTTACAAATCTACATTTTTTGAACTATGCCCCCAAAAGTAAAGGCTGCATACTTTCTGAGATATTTCTATTTATTTATTTTTACTTATATATTTTTAAAATAAGTCAACAAAATATTGCTTTGACAATTTGTTGAGAGTATATTTTGTCTTGTTCTACTTAAACAAAGGGGCTGATAAATGGAAAAAGTAATATGTTCTAAGATCTTGGTTCTGTACTTCTATGTACCAGATACAGACTTCCCGTTCCTAAAACATTCAGATTTTGTGTTTAACAGTTTTCCCTTAGTATTCTTCATTATGACTTCACATTTTGGAGCTGGGGCACACTTCATTTCATTATAAAGTGAGTCTTCTTGATTAGGTGAAATTTAATTTCTGTTTTTATTGTCACTGAATTTTAACTAACAAATACAGCTTCATAATAATTTCTTATTTCCCTTTAACAGAACCCATGGGCTCATTTGAACATCTAAAATTCTTCCTTCCTTAGTTTGCCAGGGCTGTTGTAACAAATTGCCACAGAGTGAGGGCTTAAACCTCAGGAATTTATTTCCTCACCTTCTGGGGTCTGGAAGTTTGTGATTAAAGTTTTGCAGAGTTGTTTCTTTTGATGCCTCTCTCTTTGGCTTGTAGAGTCTGTCTTCTGTTTCTTCACATAGTCTTTCATGCATGCTTGTGTCCTAATCCCATCTAATAAGGACACTGGCCATATTGAATTAAGGCCCACCCTCATTACTTTGTCTAACCTTCATTACTTCTTTAAATATGCTATTTCCAAATACAGTCACATACTAAGGTATGGGGATTAAGACTTGTTGGACACCTACAAATTTAGAGGACAGCTTAGCTTATAGCATTTCTAAAGGATCAACTTCAAAGTTAACCTTATTTGTATTCCTGTCATAGTTCCCTATGTCTTTTGCAAATATCTTTGACAACTATCAATTTTTCACTGTGAAATTATTCTTGAATGCTCTTTTTTGACTTACACTCCTTTGGTAATCTCATTCAGTAAAATTTTACTTTTCACCACCATAGAGAGGATTAATCTTTGTTTCATTCTGGGTCCTTGACTGAAGGAAAGAGAATCCATGGGAGCTCATTTAAGGAGGGGATTGATTAAGAGATATTAGAAAGCCCACACAATCTTTTTTTTTTTTTAATATATTTTATTGATTTTTTACAGAGAGGAAGGGAGAGAGATAGAGAGTTAGAAACATCGATGAGAGAGAAACATCGATCAGTTGCCTCCTGCACATCTCCCACTGGGGATGTGCCCGCAACCCAGGTACATGCCCTTGAGCGGAATCAAACCTGGGACCCTTCAGTCCGCAGGCCGACGCTCTATCCACTGAGCCAAACAGGTTTCGGCCCCACACAATCTTTAGAAGGAATATAGACATTGGATGAAGTATAACTTACAAACATGCTTTTGGCCTTCGTTAACACTCTGACATGAGGGGAGAACTGTGTACCTACTAATTCTCAGAGTGCCTGAATCTGCTGCCACCTATCAAAAAATAAATTAAAAATGGTTAAACCACAACTCTATTTCTCTAAATTGCTACTTCAAATTCATTTCCTGTGGATATGTCTGAGGGGAAAATACTGGGATATTATCGACATTTTTTTTTTTGTGGATCTAGAAGCTGTGTTTAATTCATTAAATTCATTCAACTGTTTACTTGAATGTGTGTGTGTTTGTGTGTGCATGCACACACTCAGTCATTATAGTAAAAACTATTGTCAAAAGTTTTGGGGCAACTATAAATGAGGATATATCCAACCACACATTTTTCATATTAGTCTCACAATTATTATCATAAATTTATCTCACAAAAGATTTCCACTACTATTTTTTTAGTCCATAGCTCACATTACTTTGATAGTCAATGGTTATAGAAAACAAAATATAAAATGACTTCAGTAGGTATATCTCAACTCAGTCCATTTTTAGATGGTTATTACATTGCACACCCCTTGTAAAGAACTATCCCTTCCCAATTAACCTAGTCAATGCCTTGAGGAATTGCATTGTCCCTTGAGGCTGTGACCTTGTCACTCCTTCTCTGTAGTGTTCCTTCACATGTCACTTTAAAATTGACCTTTACTATTACCATTTCATTTCAAGTTGTTTTATTAACTCTCTTGCTATTTTACTTCTTTGTTCTATGTTACAAGACACAACGAGTAAGACAAAAATAGTAGTAAAGTTTATTCTTGCCAGTCACCCTTTTGATAAATTCTTCTAATCTTCTTCTAAAGCATCTGACCTCCTCCTAAGAAATACAAAGCCCAAGTTAAATTTTCAGAAGTTTCCTTCTGAATTAATTCTTACCATCTCTAGTACTGAACACGCCAACATTCTAATCAAAGTAGTCTCATCATTTGGAAAGATCTTTCAACATTATGGCTATGATATGATAAATGTGTGCTTAGAAAAGTTTTATCTCTATGTATTGTTTTAATGGAGCTTAAATTTCTTACAATTGAGCATTTATACTAATTTTGCAGTTTCTACAACTTACAATATATCTGTGTGAAAATAGCATAAAATATTAATTATAAGAATTAACATCATCTACTGGACACCTAAAGCATACTAAGGAATTTTATTTCCATTTTTTAAATAAGAAAAAAATGTCTCAAAAATGTTTAATAGTTTGCCCAAATAAACACCAAATAAATGATAACAATATATTCATAAAAATTAGTTGGGTAACCACTATGTATATGCTAGTCATTATTCTTGTCCCTGAGGATCCAATAGTGAATGTAACAAACTACATTCTTTCCATTTTGAGATTGATGTTTAGTGAGGAGAAACATATTTATAATAAATAAAATATATACGATGCTAAGTGGCTTTAAGGGCTATGAAGGGATATATAACAGGTTATGGAGATAGTGTTTGTGATGCGGGGGGGAGGCAGGAGTGGGGACAGGGAGGACTCACTAAGAAGATAAGAAGAAAGAAGCGTTACAGCAGAACAAGCAACAAGTGCCAAGACATTGAGGTGGGAAAATGCCTGGTGTGCTGGAGGAAAGTGAAGGACATGGAATGTACCAGGGAGGTGAGGTCAGTGAGGGAATGGGTTTGCAGGGGAGATTTTGTAGAACATTGTCTTTCGGCAAGATGGGGAGCCCACTCTCACTCAGATGCAATTCTCAAGACAAGAAGTTGAGGGTAAGGCATTTATTTGGGGAAATATTCTAGGTGATATCAGTATTGAAGCTGGAAAGGGAGCACATTTAGAGGTCATTCACAAGCTGATGACTGTTATGTAACTGTGATTATATTCTGTTGGAACTTTAGGGAGGTGGCATATCACACACCCCAGACTGGTCTCATCTTCGACCTCAGAATGCTGGAATATTTATTTATCCACCATTTTCTCTGTCAGTGGTTGAGGGCTGCTACAAAGGGCATTGACTTTCTTGCACTTCCAAGCTGCCCTCTCATATGGCATCATTACCTGCACAGCAGAATGATCCCCCAAGGAAAAGAGCCACAAGTGCTTGCAGGAAGGAGTGGTCCTCAGGACCTGGTGGGGGGTGGGCTGGGGCAGGGAGGAAGGGTATACAGGAAAGAGGGCAGTGATAAAATCCCGACTTCACTGTTGGAGATTCTAAGCACAGTGGTGAGGTTTTATTGTTGTTAATCCTCACCGAGGATATTTTTCCATTAATTTTTAGAAATAGTGGAAGAGAGAGGGAAAGACAAAAAAAAAAAACAATCAACGTGATAGAAATACATCAATTGGTTGCCTCCTGCACACACCCCAACCAGAGCCCAGGCTGGGAGGAGCTCGCAACCAAAGTACATGCCCTTGACAGGAATGGAACCTGGAACCCTTTGGTCCACAGTCCGATGCTCTATCCACTGAGCCAAACTGGGTAGGGCCAGGAGTGATGTCTTAATCCACTCAGGCTACTATAACAAGTACCACAAACTGGTGTCTTGTAAATGTATCTCTCACAGTTCTAGAGTCTAGAACAGGGGTGGGCAAACTTTTTGACTCGAGGGCCACAATGGGTTCTTAAACTGGACCGGAGGGCCGGAACAAAAGCATGGATGGTGTGTTTGTGTGAACTAATATAAATTCAAAGTAAACATCATTACATAAAAGGGTACGGTCTTTTTTTTTTTTTTTAGTTTTATTCATTTCAAACGGGCCAGATCCGGCCCGCGGGCCGTAGTTTGCCCACGGCTGATTTAAAGGCTCCCTAACAGTTCTGTCTCCCACTACAATCACATTGGGCTTTAAGATTTCAAGGGAGGAATTTGGTGGGGGAATAAACATTCAAACCACAGCAAGTGGCTGCTGGTTTGAAAAGTGTGAGTGAGCTGGATGTGGTGGCAAGGCACAGGTGAGGAGACTATAGGAATCATCCTGGCCAGCAAAGCATAGAATTGAATGAATGCATGAATGATGGTAAGAAGAGAGAAGATTATGTATGTGCTGTGAAAGGAGATCTAGCAGGAATTTTTGATGAATTAAGTATGGAATGGAGGGGGAAAAAGGAGAACCTTTAAAGATGTCTCCAAAGGTTTTAACTCAAGGAAATGGAAGAATAGAGATGTCATTTACTACGAGGGGAAAGATTGCAGGATGAGCTTTTTTTAGGGGAAAAAAGTGTGAAAACAATAATCTCAAGCCTTAAAATATCTCTAAAAGTAAATATTATTACCCCCACTTTGTAGATGAAAATAATGTCCTCAGAAAAACTGAAAGTTAGCTGGGAGACCTTCAACATGTTAGCGCCCTCAAGCAAGGACAATCATGTTCATTTTTAGCATGGTAAAGAGTGAAAGGAATAATACATAAGTGCCTGCTATTCTGTAGGTGCCAAATACATAATGATAAATTTGCTTTTATAATTTTTTAATATGTTATACTTGAATCTATAGTTAGAACTTATATTCATTTTATTCATAGTATTTAATACCCAGCAAGTTTCTCAAAAATATAATTCAACAAAATGATCAAACTTGAAATCTAGCAAGAAGGTTGCAGGATAGTCTGGCTAGTGTCGCTCAGTGGTTGAGCATTGACCTGTGAACCAGAAGGTCATAATTCAATTCCCAGTCAGGGCACATGCCTGAGTTGCGGACTAGATCCCCATAGAGGGGCATGCAGAAGGCTGCCAATTGATGATTCTCTCTCATCATTGATATTTCTATCTCACACACTCTCCCAAAAAATAAAACTCTATTTTTGGGAAAAAAAAGTTTTAGTAGATAGAGCTCTTATTTAAAAAATAAGTTTTCTTTTTTCCATCATATATTAATGTGATTCTTAAACAATAAAATAAGTATTCTTTTGCTTATTCTCAATGTAGCATCAGATATTTATTGGAACAAAAATCCTTTACTGTCCCTAAGCATTTCTATTTAGGAAACTTAGTTTGCGGAGACATTTACCCTATTACAGTAAGATTATGTGACAAATAGGGAATGCTGGTAAAAATGTATCACTGTTGGCCTGTGCCTGCATATATCAGAGGGAGGGAGCAAGATAATGAAAGATACTCAGCAAATTCAATAAATAGACTGTTTATTTTAAATACTCCACTTATTACCATAAAGTAAATTAAGAAACACTGAAATAACCTACCTTTTCCAACATCTTGCTTATCTTAATGTATTGTCTCAATATCACTTTCAAATAACGATGTTTGAAATAGTGTCTGCAATCTACATTTTTGATCTGCCTAAATAGCTGCTGGGTTCAGCAGAACATTAATGCAAATCTAATGTACCTGCTGGTATGATTAGCTGAATCAAATGATGGCATTTAAGTAACACCTAAATAATCTTAATTAGGATCTTCATCTCATCTTAGCACTTAGAACTCTACAGATGGATAGTCTTAATTATCAGTCTTTTGATTAGGATAACAGCCCTAATCAAGTTGATGTGGGCCTGATAGACAGGGGTATCAGTAAATTAATGACTGCTGTTAAGTGGGAGCATAAGCAAAAAAAAATAGAGCTGCTTCCTATGAGAGACAGGATGGTGTCTATGCAGAGGAATTAATATTGTTAGGGAAAAATCCAGAGTAAAGAATCATGGATTAGGCTTAATGTTATTATATTCAAATATATATGAGCCCTTATATTCAACTGATGATATACACTTAGTGTTTCATAAACATAATGCAAGTAATTTTACAAATGTTTCTATATTCTGTATTGGTAACTTGCTAAAACTTAGTAGAATTGGTATATGCGAATCAGAACTATTGGAAATGTCTGTCTTGTGATAGAAATTATGATGATAAGGGAAGACAAAAATTTAAAATATTCTGCTTACTCATTTCTCCAGAAATAATTTATTTTCTGAATTTTAAATTTTCATGTTGCCAATTGCCTGGTTAATTGGCATAAAGCAATATAGACAAGTGTTTTCTTGTTTTTGGACATGGCCTCCTTGATTCCAAAACATTATTGGCATTAAAAAAATGAGAAAACAAAGCAAGTTTTGTATATAAGTTGTTTTTATTGGACTATGAATTGATGTAGAGCTTATTAAAAGAGGGCCTCCACATATTTTTATTTTGCACTTTACCACCTAAATCTTCAAAATGAAGAATACTAAGGCAGTTTATATTGTGTGCAGAACTTTTCCTTAGGGCTCCGTCCCTAGTCCTCAGTGTCTAAGCTTCAATCTAGGCTTTTCCTCAATGCCTCCCCAAACCTCTTCTCGACCTCTTCTTTTCTTTTTTTAAGACCAAGCCTGACACTTACCCCTTCTGATTATTTCTTATATCTCTCCATCTAGCACAAATCTCATTCAGAGACTAGAGAAACTTCAGGGGCACCTGTTGTGCCCAGATTTCAAGGTTCCCAAAAAGCCCATCAGGGAGCCAGCGAGTCTGATGCAAAAGCAAAGAGTCCTTCATTTCTAACTAGTTCGGCTCCCCGACCACACTCACCAATGCAACAACGGTAAGCCCAGTGGCCGAGAGCGCGAGGCCTGATGGGATTGTGGGTTTTATAGTAAGGGCAGGGGAGGGGACTGTGGGCCCCGCCAATTGGCCAGGCGCCAGTCGGGTCTTGTTACACAGGATGTGGTCATATTGATGGCATGCACTTCCCTTGATTATCATTGGTTAGTCCTGAGAAATCCTGGGTGTGGCCAGCAGAGGCCTGGGCCTCCGGGAAGAAGCCCCCGCCGAGCACATGGCTCTGCCCAAAAATGGAGGACCCAGGGCAAGATGGAGGGCGCAGTCCTCGCCCCACCCCAAGGGCGAGCTAAGCCCGGGCTCCAGGGGCCAGTTCGGTTGCCGGCGGTCCAGCAGATTGACCAGTTCCAGCCCAGACAGGAAGTCCACATCCTCCGTCTCGTCCCCGGGGGTGCCAGCGATCGCCTCCTCCTCCATCTCCTCGGGCAAGGGCACACGCCCCACCCCGCCGCCGCTGCTGCCATGTGGGTCCAGTCTGGGGGCGGAGAGCGGGTGGCCTGTGCCGGGCTCCCGCCATGGGCTGGGGAGTCAGTGCCCGAGGCCACCAGCAGTGTGGTCAGTCTGTGCCTCATGGGGCCCGGCGGCCAGCCCACATAGGCCCTGCGATGACTTGACCTTTCAGCACCCTTACCTTTCACTGAATAAACATTTGAGCTTAGTTTCAGAATTCACAATTCATAATATGAGGAATTAGATATGCCCATTCATTCCCAGGCAAAACACAGGAGACTCTAGTTTAGGTGTGAATTAATGAGGATGGCAAGAATCTATCTTTGCCTGGGAGGAAGAGAGAAGCAACATGCTTATTACTGTTTGACATTGGGTATGTTAAAAATCCACTACATTGGTGGGCTAATTAGGAATTAACCAAGTGTTTGCAAACTATATAAAATGATCATGTTTCAGAAGGCAGTGTTTAATGTTTGTGCTTAAATGTCTTATTCCTTGAATGATGAGGGTGATGATCACATATACATTGATTATGTGCAGCTCCCTGTCTTTCATACTAACATACACAGTGAAAGGCTTCTCCATGCAAAACCACAAGCACATCACCTGCAAATTTGTTCATGAATTTATTCCAGCCCCTGAGAAAGGATTGTTGTGGAGGCATGCCCTTAGAGTCATACGCTATTGTACACTTGGGAGTCTCCTATTTCCTTGACCACCATGTCTTCTCTTTCATTAATAAGCTTCTCTTCATGTGCCTGGTCCCTAAGTGTTTTATTTGTTTTTTTCAAAATTCTGCCCTGGGTCATTTTTCCCCACAATGAAACTCAGCTTTAATAATCTAATCCATCCCTAATTGTCAATATTACTTCTCTATACATTATTGCATCTTCAACCCTGATCCTTTTCACGTTTCTCAACCCTTATATATAAATGACTTGAGAAGTCCCTACTTGGGTACCTCCTTGCAGCTTTAAGTAAAGCATATGCACATATAAATGCATTATCTTCCCTAATCATTTCAGCCTCATCATTCAAGCTGAGAATCATGCGGTATTATTTATTCTCTTTTTCTTACCTCCTATTTGCAGTTTTCAAGTTCTCATAACTCTGCCTTATAAATGTTTTTGTGTCTGTTTCTTCCTTGTTATTCCCATTGTTGATTGCTCAAGCTCAGTCATTTTCAAGTCATCATCTTATCTCTGAACAGCTTTCCTACAATCTTTTCCTCCTTGACCCATGCTTCATTCAGTATATAAGTTCAACTATTACAAGTTGAATCAACAGTCCTTTAGAGAGCAAGACAGACGCCCTGTGGAACTGGACAAAGAGCAAACATAACTGGCTAAGTCTAGCTCAACACCATCTGAAAACACTCATCCATCACTGTCCATCTGGCTCTGGGGAAAGCTTTCTTCCCATATTCCCATTCCCATATCTCTCTAGTTCTTCCTTGTCTAATCTTTTCTACACATTTTCACGTCTGAAACTCGCACTTAGACTTGGCATCCACATGCAATGCTCAACACTGCTTACCACTGCTCTTTGAGGTCTCCTCCAGTCTCTGCAGTGCCTCCACACTTTTAGATGAATTTCTTATTATCCATGTTAGCTTTGGGGTTTAATTTGGTATAGCTAAATTTATTTCCAGGGCTTTCTCATTCCTGCCTGTGTTGGCTCTTTCAACTTAAGGCAGAAATATGTCTTGATTAAGTAATGACTCAATTATTTTTTTATACACTTTAAAAAATATTTTGGAATAGTTTTAGTTTTATAGAAAAGTTATCAGATAGTAGAGTTTATTCCCATGTACCTCAGACTCAGCATTTCCCATTATTAACATCTGCATTGGTACAGCACAACATATGGACTATGGGAGTCCCAGAAAGGGCAGAAAAAACTTATTCTGATGACTCAATTCCGATTGTACCTTGAATTATGGTATTGGAGAAGTTACATCCAGTTGTGATCTACAAGCTAAAATATAAAGTCTTGATTTTAATGAATGATATATTTCTTCACCACTTGGCTTTATTTTCTAATCATGAGTTGTCTAAAACTAAAATAAAATAATAAATAAATAGTTTATGTTAAACACAGATCTCATAAATAAAGGAAATGTACTAATGTAATTTAAGGGGAATTTGTTATTCAATTATTATCAGCAAAGGACAAATCTCAATTCCTAATGGATACAGCAGGATTTCTGTATCTCATTTTATACTTGTATTTCCTTCCCATTTCTCATTGTAATCTATAATCCAATACACATCCAGTCAACAAAGGAAAACTAGAGGCTAATATTTTTGCTTTGTTAGGAGGCACGTGGAATATAGATCTATAATTCCTACCTTAGCCCTTGCAACATATTTTTATTTAAGTAATTTTTTAAGTTCCTGTACTCCTTGTAGGCATCCAGCCGCCCATGGATCAGCCATTCCAAGGGAATGATGCAAGTGTATAAATGCATCTACTGTATGCAATAGAAAGAGTGGATGGGGGACGGGCTGCATGCCCGGCTGCTGCTCCTCAGATGGGAGTGGGCTGCTCACCAGGCTGCTGCTCGTCGGATGGGTGCAGGCTGAGTGTGGCTGCTGCTCCTCGGACCAGTGCGCATTTCCTAAAAAAACTAAAAATGGAACTCCCATTTGACCCAGTGATCCCACTTCTAGGAATATATCCCAAGGAACTAGAAATACTAGTCAGAAAGGATATATGCACCCCTATGTTCATAGCAGCATAATTTATAATAGCTAAGATTTGGAAAGAGCCTAAGTGCCCATCAGCAGATCAGTGGATTAAAAAACTGTGGTATATCTATACAATGGAATACTACACTGCAGTAAAAAAAGAAGGAGTTCTTAGCATCTGCAACATCATGGATAGAACTGGAAAGCATTATGCTAAGTGAAATAAGCTAGTCAGAGAAAGATAAATATCACATGATCTTACTCATCTGTGGAATATAATGAACAACATAAACTGATGAACAAAAATGGATCCAGAGGCAGAGAAGCATCGATCAGACTGTCAAACCTCGGAGGGAAGGTAGGGGAGGGTGCGGGTTAGGGGGAAAGATCAACCAAAGGGCTTGTATGCAAGCATATAGGCCTAACCAATGGACGTAGACAATAGGGGTGTAAGGGCATGAGTGGAATGTTTAGGGGGGTAATGGGGAGATAAGGACACATATGTAATACCTTAATCAATAAAGAAATTTAAAAGTAAAGAAAGAGTGGACTGGCTGCCACATTTGATATGATGAAAGCAGTGGCAGGTAAACATTTTAAGAAGAAAGTGCTTAACAGTTTTGCACTGAAGTTTCATTGCATAAAAATATTTTTCTTTGTCTTGTTATCAGTATTAATGTGATTTATGATTTAACCAATTGATTAACACCACTGATAAAGAAATTCTTTATAAATAATATTTCTCACATTGGCATGATACCTATATTTTCTTTAACTAAAAGTACCTCATATCTTTTATTTCATAATCTTTTAATTATTTATTCCAATATTGATTCCACATATGTATGATTCATTGAAGGGCAATTGATGTACACATTTTAAAAAATACTGACAAATTCTCTTTTTTAACATTTCCTGCTGAATTTTCTTCACATTTGTATGACTTAAGATCAGCTACACTTTTCTGTTTACAAAGAAAAGGATGATAGATGTCACCAAGGCATTCAAAATGTCCTATGTCAAGGATTTATGCCTCTTTATAATTTGTTTGCTAGGAGTCTATGCAGGCCTTGCAAATTGCTACATAATTAACACTGGCTTTTATTGTTAATCTGATCGTATCAAAATTCTTGTCAAATATTTTCAAAATGCCCCCATAGACTAGTTAATTAAACTTGAACTCAATCTGGCACTTCTAATAAAATCTTCAAGGCTCAGCCCAGACTTTCTTTTAAGTCTTCTCTGCCTTTAATTTCTCTGAGTGTAGATTCCAATTTACATTTTGTTTTGTTTTTAAGAGCATATTTGTCATATTCCTTCTCAGTCTTTTACACCATTTCCTTCAACTAGAGTTTCTTCTCTCCTCCCAATTCTCATTTTTATAGTCAGAGTTTAGAATCTATATTAAATGTTTTCTTCTTAACATTAAACAATTAAAAATAAATAAATAAATATAATGAGTCAAATATAACTAAAAACAAATGAATCAGTATTTTAGTATAAGAAAACACACAACATATACCATGAACTATAAATTCAAACCTCTGCTATTAGAAATTATGTATACCTATATCCCACTATTCAAATAATTTTCTATTTTTTCATATAAATCACTCCTTTCCTGAAAATAGACACTTGACATTGTTCTAAAATAGCTCTTATTGAATACTTTAGGTTGAGTTTCTTCACTCTTCCAAAAGCAGTTGACCAAGAAAATCTTTCAGGTATACTGTTCATTCTCAAACCCGCTTTCTTTCTGTGCAACATGATGCATTGATAACAGTATTTATAAGAGGCCTGAAAAGAATAAGTTAGTTCCAGAATTAATAATATGGCAATGAACATCCCTCATGCACACGCATTATAAAAATGCATATATTCACAGGCACAGCATCCATTTAAATTCCCTCACCACTCAAGTAAAAAGCACACACAATTCTTTTTGGCTTCTGAAGTATTGAAAAATGCCAGAGTAGCTTTCATATAAAACCTTTCAAAGATAAGGTAATAAAAAGCACATATAAAATCTGTTAGCTCAGGGTAACTAAAATGCTTGGCAAAAGTTCTCAAACTTGTGGCATCCTGTATGGAAATTATTATTTTGTTTTTCGCTTACTCTCTGTAAATATATTTATGATCCTTTGTTCTATTCGTGTCTAATGATGCCTAAGTATAGTTGACACCAAAAATAAAATTCAGGTCATGAACTTCAGAATATAATGGGTCATTATTTCCATAGCAAAAATAAGGGGTGGGGAGATACACTGTCAAAACCCAAGAAGACCCCACCTTTGTGCAACAAAGAAGATATGGGAACAAGAGGCAGAAAAGAGGGGACCCACTTCACTCAGAAGTCACCTACTAGACAAACAGTTATTACACCCCCTATTTTTCACCATTTGCCAGACACTCTGTTAAGCTCTAAGGAAGAGAAAGAAAGCAAAGAGGAGGGGGAAGTGAGGGGGCGATGGGAAAAGAAGTAGGGAGAAGAGGAGGAGGACGAGGAGAGGAAGAAGGAAGAGGAGGAGAATCGGCTGGATGTGTTCCAGTAACTGTGAAAAAGCTTTTCATGTCTTCTTTTATTAGATTGTCAGGACTCTCGACATGGGTAGTGTAGCAATCCTAGAGACATATCCTGTAAGTAAATTTTGTTTTTTAGAGAATCTAGAAGACTTTAATATTTGGATTACAGTCTGTAACTTTACAAAAGTAGCAACTACATGAACTTGACTGTCTGAATAGATTAGTTCCAGGGTGGAAAGATGGGTGTTCCTCTCTGCCCCATCATTAGCACCTTAGAGGCTAAAAGTTATGATTATTTCCCATCCTCCCACTCACCATCTTATGATTAAAAAACAGAAATAGAAAATAGAAGGAATCCCAAAATATATAGCCCTTCTGTGTACTAGTTCATTGTCTTATTGTTTTACCGCTGTGATTCTCCAAGTATAGTTTGGGACCCTGGGGGATTCCCCAAAACTTTCCAAGGGGTGCATACATTAAAACCATCCTTCCTCATAGCATTGATATTTACCTTTTACTCTCTGTAAGCAAGTTCAATGATGGTACCTCAGCAGGAGCCGGAAAAGTGGTGTCCGACTCTACTAAAACATGCTGTTTGTCACCTCTTGTGCTCCCAGAAAAAAACAGAGTGACATTTTCACATAAGAATGTCCTGACAAAGTAGTTCAAGCTTTTAATGTAATTAATCTTGAGCCTCATATACATGTCTTTTTATGCTACTTATGAAAAGCATCAGTAAACATCTTGGCTGCATATAGGCATGTGGTGTTTTCTTTTTCTTTTTTTTTTATAATATATTTTATTGATTTTTTTACAGAGAGGAAGGGAGAGGGATAGAGAGTTAAAAACATCGATGAGAGAGAAACATCGATCAGCTGCCTCCTGCACACTCCCCACTGGGGATGCGCCCACAACCAAGGCACATGCCCTTGGCCAGAATCGAACCTGGGACTCTTGATTCCGCAGGCTGATGCTCTATCCACTGAGCCAAACCAGTTAGGGCCATGTGGTGTTTTCTTGAAAAAAAAAAAAAATACCCTTGTGATGGCGGGAATTGAGAGCCTAACTACCGGTTTTTCTTTTTATGGTACACCACTTTTACTTAAAAGAACAGCCGACAGAAAACTGAGGTTATTCACATCTGAGTACAGGGTAGACTTTCTAAAGAATGAATGAAATAAGCCTATCACTTCCAGAAAAACAACTGATAGTATTGCCAATGGAAAAGTCCACAACCGAAGGACTTGTATGCATGCATATAAGCCTAACCAATGGACATAAGACACTGGGGGGTAGGGGAGGCCAGGGGATTGTCAAGGGCGGGGAAAAAAAGGACACATATGTAATACCCTTTGTAATAAAACAATAAAAAAAGAGAAAAGTCAATGTTTTCAAGGAATAATTAGAATTTTGGAGTTCTTTTCTCTACCAACATGAGCTTTATAACTTCAAAACATTTAAGAGCTTCTCTGATGAGAACTTGAGTATGAATTTGCTTTATATTACATGGTAAATTATGTCAATGTTTGGAAACTTTGAATATGCCCGTGAAGCAGTATTTTCCAACTGACCTATGCATGATGGTGTAAAATCATTGCTGGGTAAAAGACTTAATCAAAGTTAAAGACAGGTCAGTGTGTTTGCATGGAAAGGAATTTGAAAATTTATTAATGTTTTTTCAGATTACAATGCAATGGGAATTTAACTCCCCCCGCACACACACACTCATGCCCTCACCCCCTTGGTGTCTGTGTCCATTGGTTATGTTTATATTCATGCATACAAGTCATTTGGTTGATCTCTTCCCTTTACTCCCACCCTCCCCTACTTTCCCTGTGAGGTCCTCAATCTTTTTACAACATTTAAAGACAAAGTAGTTTGAAAATTGTAAGTGCACAGCAACCTTACAAAACCAGAGACAATAATGTGTTGTTTTATATTTGTATAAGAAAAATATATGTAAGCTGTTTTCAAAATGCCATTTAAAATACATTAGGGGGGATGAAACAATGTTGAGATACATTTACTCCCTTCCTCCCATTGTAGAGTCAACACCCACTTTCAGGAAACTCACTAGAAGCCAGACTTCCTTCAAGCAACCCCTGAAAAGAGAGGCAAAGACCTTATTATCTCTTAAAATTTAGATTGCTAATGAGTAGTTTTATAATTCCTATAGTAATTTCTCTATAAAGACATTCTAAATAATTGTGAGTACTTTTCAAACTCTTCTCTGGACTTATGTTTATATCAAGCAATTTACCACTTTTAATCAGATGTGGATTTCCGTTGCTCACTGAGTAACTTTATTTTTTTCCCCTCTGATTATTTAATAGATCATGTTTCCAAAAGCAGATTATAGTAAACTTACTTAGAGAAGAGCTTATGGGTTAGCTCTCTTTTAAACCCCGCCCCTTATGTGCCTTTCACAGTGTTTTGTTTAGATGATGCAATGACAAACATCGTTGAGAAGAAAATACCTGTGTCCTAAGTTATTGTAAATGTAGGCAACATTGACTTTCAAATATGCTCTGTTCTCCAAAGTACTTCTCCTTTTGCTTAAAATAGCTATTTCTGTATGTTTTAAACTACCTAGGCAACTTAAAATTGATTATTTTTATATAATAGTTATGATGATGGTAAAAGATATATATATATATATTTCAGCATGTGAACTTTTATATATTCATATGTGGCTATTTGCAGAATTCTTCAAACTAAGGATGTTTGCTAATATTTGTTGTCACTAGTAGGTAGATTATAAACTGAAGATTATATCCCAGTAATCTGTTACTATAAGTGCTTCAGCTATTTTTATATTGATCAACACTAGATGGCTTGACGGGGGCTCATATTATCTAAGCTACCCAAGCCTTCTATGAACGGTTCTCTACTGATCCAAAGTCTTGCACACCTTCCAGTGGAAATGGAAACATTGCTAGAATATTATTGTATCAGCCTCTTGTGAATCTGTCATGCAAGGTAGTTTCCTAGCACACGAAAGGGCAGAGTGCTGGCTTTCACTAGCTCACAGTCAAATTGGATAATGATTCTGCTGCCTGTGTGTTAGTAAGCACTTGTATGTGTGGCAGACATTGGTTTGGAACTAGCTTTCATTATAACTTATTCCAAAATACAGACTCTATGTGAACAGAAGACCTATAAGCCTGCACAAAGTTCCTGAGACCTGACAGAAAGGACAGAATATAATTGTCAGTGACCAAACTGACTGAGGTGAGTTTGCAACACTATTTTATTTTGTTCCACATTGAATTCACAATTGGTTATTTTAACACATAAAATAAAAGGAAAGGTAAACAATAAGGGAAAACACTGAGCAAAAGAAAGGGTAAAATCAAGAAAAATAAATAATGCAAAACATAATATGATGATTAATATTGCCATATATTTAGGTAAATTTACATTTTAAAGGGTGTTTTAATATACTATTTAATCACTTTTATTTAACTCAGTTTTAAAATAGGTACTATTTTTATTTTAAAACCTCAGGATATATTTTTTGGTATTCTCCTTAAACATGTTATTGCATTGGTCTGGGTAATCATATTGGATTTACATAGATATGCATTTGTAAGCAGTCTTTATGCACATTGTAATTTCCACATGCAATAGTGTAAGAATGAGTTAATTCAGAAGTGAAACAGATGGGCCAAGTCACTAACAACTTTTTATTTATTATCACAGAAATGACATCTCGTTAACTTTATATCATATTTAATGTGAAAACTGTTTTCCTTAGAAAGGTAGTGAATTGTTATTTAGGTAATTATACATTTATAATCTGTGAAATCAGTAATTAAATGCTAACTAAAATGTACTTACATGTTTACACACCATAAAATTACAGTATCTTGAACATACAGTAATTAATTTATATTTAACATACACTTATGAACGCTTGATTAAATGTCAATTAGGTACCTATTTGTAAAAAATTAACCATTACCAACTTATGTAAATATTAATATAAAGCAAATAATTTTATTCCTTTAAAAATTATGTTTGATGCTATGTCATTCTCTGATCCATTTTCCATATATATATATATATATATATATATATATATATCGAAATATATATTTCTCATTTCAATCTAAATCATTACATCATTGAGGACAAAGGTTAACTTCAAATGTCCAAATAAAATGAATAACAAAGAAAATTTTTCTAACTAGTAGAGGTAATTTTGCTAAGATGGATCAGTTATAGACATTTCAAAAGAAAACATATTATTAGTCCTTGTATTTGTATCTGTCACTATATTTTCACCCTCATTGTTTTCTCTATATTTTCTGACTTTTTAAATAATCATTGACTTGGGTTATGTAGAAAAATTATTTTAAATATGGTTTTTACAAAGCTGACATAAAATGCCATTTCAGAAATCTTCATAATTTTCTTACCACTATATATATGTATATATATATATATATATATATATATATATATATATATTTATTATTAGTTAAGGTATTACAAATGTGTCCTCATCCCCCCCTTTAACCCCCAACCTCCCCCCCACACACAAACTCATGCTCCCATCCCCCCGTTGTCCATGTCCATTGGTTTGGCTTATATACATGTATACAAGTCCTTCGGTTGATCTCTTCCCCTTACCCCCGCCCTCCCCTACTTTCCTTCTGGGGATTGATAGCCTGATCACTGTTTCTCAGTCTTTGGGTCTGTCCCTTTTCATCAGTCTATGTTGTTCTCTATAATCCACAAATGAGTGAGATCATGTGGTATTTATCTTTCTCTGACTGGCTTATTTCACTTAGCATAATGCTCTCCAGTTCCATCCATGCTGTTGCAAAAGGCAAGAGTTCCTTTTTTTTTTTTTTTACCGCAGCATAGTATTCCATTGTGTATATGTACCACAGTTTTCTAATCCATTCATCTGCTGATGGACACTTAGGCTGTTTCCAAATCTTAGTTATGGTGAATTGTGCTGCTATGAACATAGGGGTGCATATATCCTTTCTGATTAGCGTTTCTGGTTTCTTGGGATATATTCCTAGTAGTGGGATCACTGGGTCAAATGGGAGTTCCATTTTTAGTTTTTTGAGGTAGCTCCATTCTGTTCTCCACAGTGGCTGCACCCGTCTGCATTCCCACCAGCAGTGCAGAAGAGTTCCTTTTTCTCCACATCCTCTCCAACACTTGTTGTTTGTTGATTTGTTGATGATAGCCATTCTGACAGGTGTGAGATGATAAAGCATTGTCGTTTTGATTTGCATCTCTCGGATGATTAGTGACTTACCACTATTTTTATGCTATTAATTGTTCTAAAATAAGTATTGCTTATATGTATAGGTAAATATCAACAAGCTAGGATTATTTAATCAATTTTTAATGATCTACATGTCTGTAAATCATGGTGTGTGTGTGTGTATGTGTGTGTGTGTATGTGTACATTTGTGACATTAACAATTCTGGAGGAAAATAAGAACAGAGACGTAACGTAATCCTTAATGACATTTTGACTGTGAAATGGCTTCTCATTTACCTTAATGCTAATTGGTCTCCAGCTAAGATTGCCCATTAAAAACTATGCTTCTATGCCCAGCCATTGTTGTTCAGCGGTTGAGCATCAACCCATGAACCGGGATGTTATGGTTTGATTCAAGCCCAATCCCAGTAGGGGGCATTCAGGAGGCAGCTCATTGATGATTCTCTCATCATTGATGTTTCTACATCTCTCCCCCTCTCCCTTCTCTCTGAAATCAATAAAATGAAGATTCCATAGACATAGGAGAGGAGGGGGAAAGGGATTCCATGTTGAGAATGACATTTTGTGAGTAATTTATGTATATTATGTACTATACTAAAATGTTCTTAATATCACTATTTATTTTCTGTGTAAATTTGGTTTATCAATGAGAAGATCTATTTATCAAAAAGTATTTCAATAAAATAAAGCAATTGAAATTAAACACAAAGATTGTCCCATAGGCAATATTTTGACTTTAAAAAACATGAAAAATTATACAAGTTATAAATATAAGCTAATGGGAAAGGTGAATTTGAAAGAAAATTGTGAATTATCTCATGATTTTACACAGGTTTGACAGTTACACTAGGCAAAGTAATAATATGGTTCTCTTAAAAGTCAGAACTCTGTCAAAATCTGTTTCCAAGGGAAATTATTAGATTTAATAGGTAATTCATCTGCTTATATTTTCATATTGCTTAGTGAATTCTAAGATATCTTGCAAGCGATCAAACTCAGCTTTCTTAATATTTTAATGGATATAAATAATCTCATCGAATCTCAAAATTTTTATGAAATATAGTCACATATTTTACTTGACATAGAGACAGAAATATTAGGAAATCTGATGTTTTATTTCCTATCATTTTCTTTAAGCATATTCCTTCCAAATCTTATTATATAAAAACATCTGAAGAAGTAGTTTTCAAATAGTAAAAAAAAAACACAATCAATTTTATCTTGTTAATACTTCTTTTCTGTAAGTGGAAAAACAAAGAAATGGGCCTCAATCCAATTCATATGTAAATTTTAAATTTCTCATCCCAGGCAAGTACATTAAATTTTAAATATTTTATTTAGTGCATTCATTTATTCCGGGCACTGCTGCACTCTACCAAGTAATGAAACTACAACAGAACATTTAAAAATGTACCTTGGTGTTTGGCCTCTTTATTTCAAGTATCAACATTTTGTTAGATTATGCAACAGACATTTTATAAATTTATGAGGAAGTGCCAAGTAAATTACAGAAACCATTTTACCATAATTTCTAGTAATGCATAAGCAGTTTAATACAAAAGCAATCCCATTTGCTCAACAGTATTTTAAACTTTGTGTTTACAACAAATTAAGGTTAAAATTGCATAAAATTTTAGAATTGGAAGGGACTACAGAGAGTACTTAATGACATTGCTAATTTCACAAATGAAGAAACTGAAATAAGTTACAGTGACTTGCCCAAAGTTAATCAGAGTTAATTGTACAGGTCCCACTTGAACCTACTTTTCCCATTTTGTAGTCCAGTATAATTTTCGTCAACACAGAGCTTACTGGTATACCCAGGATACCATGAAAACACCTTGGGTATCTCTCAAAGCAAAAGTTGTGAGAAGTAAAATAAAAACAAATGGGAAATTCCAAAACTATATTTTATATAATTTCATGGAAAAAATGTTGCAAATGTTATTGTCTCTAATCAAAACTTTTGTGAAAATATGGTTGGATGTCTCTGAAAAATATTTTGAAACTGTTTATATGTAGATCACTTAAATTTCTGTTCTTTATTATATGTTGATATAATATCTGACACACACAAAAGCTAATAATGTATATTACATACTTTAAGTTATAAAGAAAAATAATTTGTAAATCTATCATTTCATCCAAGAAATTGAGCATACTAATAGTTCGCACATACTTTTCTATTTCTGTTTTATCCCATCCCCTGCCTTCAACTCATAAATTAACCAATATCTTAAGCTTTCTTTTTAGTTTTTCCTTGTCTTGGTAAATATGTATATACATGACTAAGAAATACATTTTTTAGCTTTATTTAATTCTAAGCTTTATAAAAGTGATCTTATACTGTACAAAGTCCACTGGGCATTTCTTTTTTTAACTTTGGATTTCTAATGTTTATTTGTGATGTTACAAGTAGCTATGCTATACTATTTATATTCCATTCACTTTTACTTTTGTAAAATATACTAATTTATTAATATATAGGAAACAATTTATTCTCTAATGAAGTAATGTTGCCTGAAATAGCTTATACATGATTCCTGAAGCAAATATATAGAAATTTCTTCTGTATAACTATGCATAGAATTTCTGGGTTGTTTGGTATGCAAATGCTAAACTGTTTTTCCCAAACTGATGGAACAGAGCAATGTATGAGAATTCTCATTGATCCATACCCTATGCAACACTTCTTTTTGCTACATTCTTTTTCTTTCATACTTTACAAATATAAAATGGAATTTTACTTTGGTAGTAATGGGCATTTCCATAAGTAATAATAGAATTGGACATGTTTCTTCTTCTGTTAAGTATCTATCCATGTCTTTTAACAAAATATCTACCAGGTAATTGTCTTAATAATTTACATATTTTGGATTCTAGTGCCTGTCAGTTTTTTATGTTGCAAATGCCTTCTCCCAGATTTTGATTTATTAGAGGGTATTTGCTCCATATATTTAGGTTCCTTTAAATGTAGAGTTTTAAATCATTTTCTCTGCATATATTTTATAAATCATTTATAAGACATTCTCAGGTTGCTTGTTGAATAGTAAGAGTGTTTTATTTTATTTTACTTATTTTGTTCTTAGATATCCTTATTATAGTGGTACAGGGAATAATTAAATAATACATTTTTTCCCAGACAGTGTGGCTCAGTAGTTGAGCGTTGACCTATGAACCAGGAGGTCATGCTTCAATTCCCAGTCAGGGCACATGCGTAGGTTGCCAGTTTCACTCCCATTGTGGGCATGCAGGAGGCAACATTGATGCTCTCTCATCATCGATGTTTCTATCTCTCTCTCCCTCTCCCTTCCTCTTTGAAATTAATAAAACAATATATACATTAAAAATAATAATAATGTATTTTTTAAGTTAAGTTTTAAAACTGTTTTAGTACAAAAATGCTAAAAATAGATTTTTGTCAAACTTATCTGTATACTATGCTGTTATTATTATTGTGAGTAATTTCCTTATAGCATTTTTGTATTTTAAGGTAATTAATTATATTTTCTATATTTATTTCTTCCAAAACCTTATGCTTTTGCTTTTGCTTTCTTTTTTCTTGCACTGATGTTCTAGTACTTGGTTGAACAACAGCTCAGAGAAGAGCATCCTTGTCTTGCTCTTAGATTTAAAGTGAGTAGTTTCCAATGAAGTCAGTAGCATTACAGGAAATTTAAATTTATTTATTTTATTTTTAATACAGTTTGCATTCAATATTACTCCATATTAGTTTCAGATGGACAGCATAGTGGTTAGAAAATCATACACTTTACAGAGTGTGTCTCCTCCATCTGATATTTCAAGTACCTACCTGGTCCCACACATAGTTAGTACAATATTATTGACTACACTGTCATTTACATCCCTGTGGTATTTTGTAATTACCAATTTGTACTTCTTAACCTATTTGCCTTCTCTACTCAGCCCCCAAACACCTTCCTCTATAAACTTATTTCTATTAGTTTGAGAAGCATTGTGCTTCCATATGTATAGATTCATTTTTTTCCATCAGAGACCATATTGTATTAACCTCTTACTATTATTAACTATCACTGAAACGGCCCTATCGAAGATTGTCCGACAGCAGCTGCCTTTTGTGGTAGTGTCTTCCTCTTCCCAAAGTGGCTGCCTGTTCTGATAATGGTTGCCTCTCATGATTGTGTCCAACCTGGAAGATGACTCTATCTGTTGTGATATCGCCAGATAGCTGCCTATTGTGATAGTAGCTTTCTGTTCCAATATGACTCTGCCAGGTAGCTGCCTGTAATGATGTTGTCTGGCCCAATAGTTCACTGTCATGTTGTTGTATGGCCCCATAGTTGCATGTCACAAAATTTAGGAGATTATAAAGGAATATGTGGTTGTTGTTTTTTGTTTTCTGTTTGTTTGTTTGTTTTTTAGTTTATTGGGGTTACACTGGTTAATAAAAGTGTATTGGTTCAAGGTGTAGGATTCTAGAATGCATCATCTGTACTATATTACATAGTGTGTTCATAATAACAAGGCCTGAAATATTTTAAGTCATTATATCTTCAAATATTGCATCTCCTCCATTTTCTCTATTGACTCTAGTTCTTACGTATTTTGTGTTTGACCATTCCAATATTTTCAGTTTTAGGAGGTGTTAAAATTTTTACTTAGCTAAATTTGCTTATTTGCGCTTGCCGATTTTCAGTCATAGTGGCTCAATCTCTCATGCATTTGTGCTCCTTGATTGGGAACTCATTGTTTGACTTTAATATACAGGAATTCTATGGGTCTATATTGGGGCACTCTACTAAAAAAAAAAGTTGCTGCAATCAATATTTATGAGATGCCACCCCTCCTAATTTGGTAGTTCTGCCTCCCTTGAGGATTCAGTTCTGTCCCTGAATCCCAGGCTCACTTTCCTATGCCTCTGATAATCCAAGTCTTCCAATTTCCATTACAAGGCTGATGGATATTGAAATTATTATATCATTTATTTGAGCACAATCTACCTTCAGTTCTTCATTATGATTGGCAAGTGGAACATGGCTGGATATATTAAAATATTGAGGCTGTAGTCCACACCTTCACATAGACAGTTTACTCTGAGAACTTTAATCTATAATAATAAAAGCATAATATGTTAATTAGACTGGATGTCCATTCGGACGACCTTCTGGACTAAGCCGGGACTGCAAGGGTGGGCCAAGGCAGGCAAGGCTGTGAGGGCTGAGTCCCTGGCACGAATTTTGTGCATCAGGCCTCTAGTCAATTGTAAAGTACTATTTTAAAAATACAGTTAAATAGGTCATTTATGTACATAATTTATTAATTGAACATTTACAAACAATAGTGAAAAATAGTATTTATTAATTGTCTTAATTATTCAAACAGCTTTAAAATGCTAAGGAAAAGTATGGATATCTATGAGATGATATGATAATTAATGGGCAATTAAACATATTTAACTCTTGATTATTTAATTACAATTTTTGAAGGTATATTACCGGTTTTATTTTATATCTATGGCCAATTTAATGTCATATTTGCATTTTTAAAACCATCTGTATATAGTTCCTACTTTTATTACCAATATAATGCTTCCCCAAAAGTTAGATGTAATTATATAATTTAAGCAAATAATTTTTGTTTACCTTTCCAGTCTACACAGTTGGCTTTGAAGGAATGAGATTACCTCTTAATGGAGACTTAGCCTGGAGTAAACCGTAATCATGTGGAATCCAGTGTGGGACATTCATTGTCTTGATAACAAGACTGCTATTAATATCGCACTCAACAAAATTTTCTTGTTGATTGCACAGATATTACATGTTTTGTTTTGGTAATATATGCATGAATCTTTTCTTAATGGATTTTACATAAATAATTCAGTGAAAATATAGTTGTTTTAGTAAAAATGTTTTATGTTTTTGGAGGTAATTTATTTTGTAATTAAATTACAATATAATAAAATTAAGTGAATTTCTATATACTGAATAAATTATATATATTGAGACTACTCTTCTCAGAAGAAAGCAAGCCTCCATAATTTATTGGAATATGTCATTTTATCTTTTATATGCTATAAAGAATTGAAATAAAAACCTGTATGAACTTTACATTCTCTTCCATACTAATTTAAGCTAATATTGCAGAACTAATGACAGCCTTGAGAAATGCTATTATCAATTCCAGCTGTCTCCTGTATCAAGATACCCTGAATTAGAGCAACATTTTATGAAATGAAGCTCTGAAAAAAATCTATTATGGAGGAGCTTTTGTTTGAATGCTTTGCAGACTCCTTTATATTGTGGTTATCTCCTTTCTTCACAGGAGGAAAAACAAAGCAAAAACTTATGACAACCTTATGAATTACTTTACTTCCTTTTTTCTATTAATAACTTAGTCTTACAGTTTTTTGTACTGCATCATTGGTCTTACTGAAAAACTGCCCACAGTCTCACGATTTGTACTTCCTCCAATTTGACATTTGGTGTATTTGCTAATCTATATGGTAAAGATCAACTCTTTTGGATTCTTTTTCTTAAATATGAAATTATAGCTCTTTTAGATTAGACTTATCTGTTAATTCAGAGTTTTAATGAAAGTCTTATTTCATCTATGTTACAGGTTCTACTCGGTTTCCTCAGATAAAAATATATATACGGTGCCATGCATCAAATGCAATATTTAGTATCAGGTAATATTTGTATTTACATATATGCATGTCCCTCATCGTTCAAATCCTCAAACACAAGGAATCTTTGCTATGTTAATTTTCTGTCATTAATGTTTGCAGAGTGTAATTGAAGTTATATAAACTTTCTTGTTTTATTGGTGCCATGGAGTAGGAATGTTACTTCATAGATTAACTGAATAATCTATTTTAAGAGCCTCATCAGCTTTTCCTTTAGCATGTGTTATGTACCTGCTAAATGAAAAGCATTTTTGGCTTGAGTTGATAATTCACAAAACAGATTTGAAATTAAAAATGTGATAAAATATGTTAGATATAAAATTAGCAAACTATTAGCATACAAATACATGTGAAATTAACTTTCAGGGGTCAAAACCCACGAGTTTTATGCCATGTCACTTATTCTCTGTAGTTGTTGGATGTTTTAGTCTGTTTTTTTTTTCTTTTTTTTTTTTTTCTTAAAATCCCTCATGATTATTTATGAACAACTCTTAAGCAATTATCAGGTTGAAAAAGGAGACTATCCTTTTTTGCTATCAGAATTTACTTTACAGAAGGACATATATCTTTGATTACAAATATAGATTTTGAAGGGCTTACATTATAAATGAAACTTCAAGAAGTTTAATAGCTACCTCAGTATAAATACAATTCTAGCTTCAGTCTGCGTTTTGATTAGCCCTTACGTTACATACATGAAATTTTCTCCCATTTAACTTTCTTACACCCAACTTGAGTTGGTTAGGGTAAGAAATAAAATTGGTATACATAACAATAAAAACACTGACAATAAAACAGTGTAATGCCAGTTGCAATAACTTTAAAAATATCATTTCATCTATTTTCTATATGTTCAAAATATTTTATGATTAAGTATTATTTAGAGAGTACAATGGTTTTCATTATAAATATGATGTATGTATACTTATTAAATTATAATATATTTTGGAAACTATGTTTCTTATAATCCATTTCCCTCTGTGAAACTTAAGTAAATCAATTACGTCTCTTAAAGGGCTCAATTTCAAAATGCTCCTTTCCATCATACTTCCTTCTCCTCACCAGCAGACAAAATGGGAGACATCCCTTTCCTTCTTCATAGCAAAGCACACATTTTTCTTTAACATTGTAGCTTTTATCTACTACTTCATTTATTCCCTGCCTTATTTTTAAATTATCATTTTTTTTACTCACCTCTGTCCCTTTCATAACCATTACAGGTGGTTAATATAAGAGAATAGATGGATAATTAACATCTATGTTTTACTATATTAACCTATATATTTAATTCATGTATTTTTAATTCAAGTTAATTACCTTTAACACAAATGGAACAGTAGCACCTTTGTCTGTTTTGTTCACTGTTATATCCTCACTACCTAGAAGAGAACTAATCCATAATAGCTCAATTAACATTTGTTGAATGAATGAATTGATAAACGAATAGAGTCAACCTTTCCCACAGTAATTTAGTCAGAAATATGGAAATCAGACATAGCTATCCCATGAAT
This sequence comes from Myotis nattereri, assembly GCF_964212035.1. NCBI lineage: Eukaryota > Metazoa > Chordata > Mammalia > Chiroptera > Vespertilionidae > Myotis > Myotis nattereri. Next base: position 35,461,119 of record NC_138076.1, on the reverse strand, counting down.
ATCTCATGAGCAACAAAGTTTTTTCTTTCTAAATTATAAACTTACCTAAAATCTATCCACTCCTCTCCTTCTGTATGCAATTATATATAACCGCATTCAATCCATTGTCTTCAGAACAAAATACAGATCATTTAGTATGAGATACTTGTTTGCTTATTATTCGTCCACCATCCAATAATTGCAGAAACGCATAATTTACTACTCCCTACACACACCTCTTATAAAAGCATATTAAACATTTTGTACTTTTTTGAGCTCACAGTCTCTGTATCATAAAGAAATACCCACCCGCAATTGCACCATTATACCTATTGATCAACTTCTTTCTGTGTGCTCCTAAGAACTCAATTTAGACCCTCTTCTTTTTATATAATAAAATTCTAAATGATCTCCTCAATTTGAAAGGCTATGCATTCTTTCTATATGCTATGACCTCCAAAATTTATAATTTTGACTCCAACTTCTCCCCAAGTGTATACTTGTATATGCAACTACTTACTCAAAACCTCTGCTTAAAAATCTAATACTAACTTGAAAGCACTAAAATACATTTCTTAATTATTTTATTCCTGACTATCTTATCCAGATGAAACATGGCAACACCATTTATCTAGCTGCTGAAACCAAAATCCTGGGAGTCATCTTTTGTTTCTCATTTTTACTCATAGATTGCATACAATTCATGAGGAAGCTTCATTTACTATGTCACTCTTCCATGACCTCCGTTTGCCACTGCCCTAACTGTGATCTTAATCCAGATGATTTGCATCCCTCAACCAAGCTATGGCTTTAGTTTACCAACTTGATTCCTGATTTCATGCTTCATCTCCTGAGACCAATTTTCTACAAGGCAGCCAGAGTAATCATTTAGAAAATAGAAATCATATAAAATTATTCACTGGCCTTCCATTACATTTAAATTGTATAATACTAATTTCACATCATAGTCTATGGGATTCTTTAAGATATAAGCTCTCTCTCCCACTCGCATGCTTCCTACCACACCTGGTCTTGCTCACTGAACTTCAGCTTTATGTTTTCCTTTCAACACCTCATCTCAACAGCTTTCTTTCTTCCTCGAGGCTTTTAAAGATGTGTGTTTCTCTGCCTGGAAAATTCTTTACCCAGATTTCTGTTTTCTTAATTCTGTCAAATTCCTGCTCAAGCATGACCTCAAGAAGGTAATCTTGTATACTGCAGAGGACATAGTGTTGGCCTAACAGATTCTCCTCTTAAGACCAAAGCACACACTCCCTCATTACCAGGAATATCGCTTGATGTTAGCAGTCAGCTCAGTCTTTCATAGAAAAGGGAGTTGTTTCTCTCAAGCTTATGCTAACTCCCTGGGGATAGCAAGTGACTGGTAGATGTGGGGGAATCAAAGTTTGGATCTCTTGCTGCAGTTCATAAAATCCCTTGAATGGTCATCACAGCTCTAGAGCTCCATGTGGAATTCACTAATGTTTTTGTTGCCATTGCAGCTTATTCAATCTCTCTGCCCAATCCTGCTTCATTCACTCCCTTCTTGGGGGGCTCCCCCATAACCTTCCCACATCCAAATGACCATTTCTTTGGAAGCCAACGTAAGGCAAGCACCCTATTTACTATTGCAAACCTTTGCTCCATAAGACTTTATCCCAGTTACTCGATTTACTTTTATAGCTCTTCTTACTGCCTGATATTAGATTAAATATTTATAAATTATTTTTGTCTATATATACAACAGCACAATTAGAATGGGATGCCCAAATGGCGAGGGTTTGTCTAACTTGTTCCCCACTTTATTCCCATTATCCAGGAAATGCTCAGCATCTATACATTGCCTTTGAAGGTATTCCAAATGTTTATTGGACACATACTGTGTTCCAAAGTAAATCTCTATTTTAAAGATAATAGGAAAAATGTTAACTCTGAATTTCAAATGCTCACAGTACCATCAAGAAAGAGAATGGAGGACTAACAAGTAAACACATACTTTTTTATTTTCAATGACAAGTGCAAGAGTACATTTATTTAAAAGGAGATTCAATGGACAGAGAGGAATTTGTGTAACTCTACTTGGTAGTAAAAAAAGCTTTGCTAAAGAAATGAGATTTGAACTGAACTGATGAGTAATCACATAATGAGTAATCACTTGCCACAAGGAAGAAAGTGTGCAAAGGAAGGGATATAAGAATCCTGTTTTGCCTGAATATATGCAAGTAATTTGAAATGCATGCAGTTCAAGGAATAAAGAGACAAATATTATGTAATGACATCAGAAACTGTTTCAACTGCCAAATTGTAAAGTGTTTGGGGATAATAGGCTAAGATTGTTTAGTGGTAATAGAAAGTCAATAAAGAATTTTATACAGTGGGATGACTTTTGGAAAGTCTTACTTTGTAATGGTCATTCCAATGCAATTTCTATATTAGAATTGAGTAATAAATTAATAAAAACACCCATGTAGAATAGCTATGTCAGATATAATCCTATATAATAAAAGTGTAATATGCAAATTGACAGAATAGCAGAACAACCAGTCAGCAGGAGGCGGGGCCGATGAGCAGGAGGCTCCAGGCCAGCCGAGGCTTGTGCCAGCAGGCAGAGGGAGGGAACGGCGATGTGGGGGCAGTGACCAGCTGCAGTGGAGGGGTGATGGGGGGGAGGGCTGGCACTATCCCCTGATTGCCCCATCTGGTTGCCTCCCACAGAGGGAGGCCGGGCGGCAGCGGTGGAGTGATGGGGGCAGCTCTGTTCCCTGATTGGCTGGCCTGGCTGCCTCCTGCAGAAGAAGGTCAGACTGTGGCTTAGGCCCTCTATCCATGGGGAGCAGGTCTAAACCATCAGTAGGACATCCCCTGAGGATTCCCAGGCTGTGAGAGGGCACAGGCTGCCTAAGGGACCTCCCCTCCAGTGCACGGATTTTTGTGCACCAGGCCTCTAGTTAATAATAATAATGATAATGATAACAAGAATAATAATAGTAAACAGTACTGTTATTGAGCATATACAACATGGCAAGCATTAATGCAATAGTGAGCCCCTTTCTCTCTTTTGTGTGCTCTGTCATCCCTCCTCCTGCCTAATCCACTCTTGTCCATTTTCTTCCTCCTTCCCTTAAGGTCTTACTTCTATCTATTGCTATTTGTTTACTTTGCCCTTCTCTTTCTGTAAAAAAACAAAACTATCTGCCTTGAGCCACTCATCAAAGAACCCTGTTCCCTTTGGTCCCTCAGCATCTGCACTTTGGACCTCTTTAAGTGCTTCTAAGCTCATTATTTCCTAACTCAAGGCCTGGACATTGGCTTCCATTTCTACCTCTGGTGGATTCTCTTTCTACTTCCCTTTTCCTTCACCCCTACCATATTAAATTTCAGTCATCATTTATATTTTAGCTGGAATATTTTTTTCTTTTTCTTTGGTGCTAAGTAAAAAGCATAATTATATCTAACACAAAAAAAGCATTTACTAGGCTCTGTTCTATAAAATATGTATTTAAATACATATACTAATAGGTACGTATACACATATATGCATATATATATATCTGTACACATATATGCGCATATATATGTATATACATTTAACATTTAATTTTAAGTACATAGACATATATATTTAATATATACTCAATTAGCCCTCACCCCAAGCTTACATAGCAGTCATTTTACACTAATAATTTCACAGAACCCAAAACTAAGGACTCTAAGTGTTAAGGAGCTGGCCCAAGGTCACCCATCTATTATGGGCTTTAAATTTGGAAAGCTCTGAGTCACGATGCAGACTTGTGTCCTGAGTCCCTTGGGCCAGATTAGACCTCGCTGATAAAAGTTCCCACAGAAGGACCTAATCCATTCCCTCTGCACTTTTCTTTCTACAGTATTTATTAAGATAATGATGTTAATGATGTATTCAGTGCTTGCTTTTTTCTGCTGGGTTCCAGGCTGCAGGAGGACAGGGATGGCATCTGTTTCGTTCCCACTGCATCTCACACGCTGGCACAGGCCCTGGCACAGATAGGGTATCAGTAAATGCTTGTGCATAGACTATTAGAGAGTGGCTAATTAAACCAATTCACAGCAAGAAGAATGCCAACTGCTAAAGGTATCTGACTGCAAATGATCTTCCGCTTGATTGAGTTTTATGTAGAAGAGCATAGAAATTTTATCATAGATGATGAAATAAAAAGTCATACATTCTCACAATTATCCCTCAGAAAAGAAAGTCACCTTGTATGGAGGCCTACCAATGTCTCTCCTATTAAGGGCACTTTTTTAATAATTTTATTTAGAACCACAAAGTACTGTTTGGGGAAGACATGTGGCCTAAAAGAACCTCAATCAATGCTAGCTCAAAATGCTTCTAGAGGTCACCTGAAGTTATTGGGCAAAAGAGACAAAGAAATTGAATACACCTTTATGATTTTTTTCCTTGGGAAGGAGCTCATGATTGCAGGTGTCAGATGTCATTAGAAATAAGCACTTTAATATACTTGGAAAAGTAATACAGTAAATATGGAATTTTACTCACATTATAGAGCTTCTGAATTTACATATAGACAACAAATAAAAATGACAATAGTTTTAATGCTGTGTGGGTCAGTATTTGTGACATGAGAGAAAATCTCCAGTAACAGAATCAGACATGGGTCCCGGTAAGTACTGTATCTCACACCTGGATGGAAGTACAGATGATGTGTGATGTAGGGCAGTGGAAAGGACTCATTGTTGACAAACTCACTGATATCTAAATGTGAGTGCAGAGTCTAATGTCTTGAATTTAATATAATGATATGAAAAGTCAATAGGTCTATATTGATGGTTTATGATACAGAGATAAAATTTTGGTTTATACATATATATAATCAAATAAATAAATATATAATTCATCACATATAATCATAATATAATTAATAACGTACTCTTTTATGTAATCACATATAACATACATATATAATGATCAGTATATAATTATCTAAATCTTATATTTAATTATATATACATGCATATGTGAGTATGAAACTAAATGTACTTGATATTCAATATTCCTGTTGATCTAAACCTTTTTTGGGAATTTTTTAATTGGAAAATCAGATGGATAATTTAATATTTGTGTTTTCCTGACACTTGCTAAAACATGCAATTTCTTGCTTTCCTTCCTCCCGCACCTTTAGCAAAGTTAGTCAGAGTTAACCTTAACCACTCAGGGAGGTGGCACCTTGATGGAAATGAAGTTTGCATCAAGTCCCAGTGTCCTCTTCTGTGTGTGTGTTTGTGAAACTGAGAGTAAGAAGGAAACCAGCCCCGAAATACCTGTCCATAAACAACAAAGGATCGAGATGCTCTTTCTACTTGTTTTTTTTCCTCTTCGTTACATCTGAACCTTGAAATACTAAACTTGGATCATAAAAATGTTACAAATTATATTTATCAAGTAAATTAAAGCGTAAATGAATAAGGATCCTTTTATGAACACTAACAATTTTGCATAAATTAAATTAGTGTTGGATTAAATTTCTTATATTATTTATTGAATTACATCACTAAAAAAATCTTTCCATGTATCTTTTGTTATTTCAGTTATTCAAGATCCATGATGATAAGCTCAAAACTGGAAGAAAAGCCATGATTGGTGTTTCTAAGTGGTTAGAGCGTTGGTCCATGCACTGAAGGGACACGGGCGGGTTCAATTCCCAGTCAAAGGCATATACCTGGGTTGCAGGTTAAATTTCTGGATCTGGTTGGTGCACATGTGAGAGGCAACCAATCTATGTGTCTCTCTCAGATTCATGTTTCTGTCTCTCCCTCACTCTCTCCCCCTCCACCCACCCTTCTACCACTCTCTCTCTAAAAATCAATGGAAAAAAAATATCCTCTGGTGAGAATTAACAACAACAAAAGAAAGAAAGGAAAAGGAAAAAAAATCGAAACCAGAAAAGCAAACATAGCTTCTGATAGTAACAGGAATTTAAACCTATAGAGGTAAATATTTAAATAATTTTAAACATACTGCTTTTTCAGTTAAGGAGCACCTTATCATTTTTCTATTTTCTATGAAATGATTTACTTTTTGCAGTGTACTCAGTTATGCTTGTAACAAACAAAACATTATATAACATCTGTTGTGTAGGTGTATTCCAGAGGTTCTATCTATAATTGCCAGCACTATGAATACATTATATTCACATGGGAAATTTTTACCTTAGCTTTGCGGGGGGGATGTTTTGAAGTGATTATTAAACTCCTATGTATTTTATTGTGGACAAAAACACAACTTGAGAGATCTTCTATCCAATAAATTATTTTAAATAAAATATTGCATTAAAAGCATTTTTATTGTATTCATGAATATCAATTGAATATATGAACGCATTTCTAAGACAGCTGTTTTCTAAATCTAAAGATCATTTCATAGAAAATGGATAAGAAAATGTCCATGTGTGGTGAGTAGCTTCCCTTCTGGGCACCATGTAAATTGCATCCCCAGCAAAAATTGCATCCCTCAATGTGGTTTAAATTGAGTCTGTCTTTCTTGATACCTATTTTAAAAAGCAAGAGGCAGTATGTGGCTGCATGTTTCAGATTTCAACATCAGCCTTGGTTTGGTTTCCTTGGAAATGGTGAGCCTCAAGGAGAGTAGACTAATGTAATCTGTTATTAGTTCATAGAGACTTAATTCTTGCCAGGTGGGAAATCCACTGTGCTCACAACAGAATTTAGGGAAATATGTGCCCCTCTTTCTGTTTGAATAGCTATTTCTAATTCCGTGTGATATTAACTATCTCACATTCTAACCACATAGATTCTAGTTTTTGCCTAATTTCTGGAAATAACTTTACCTACTTTTACAGGAGACCTCTACCACCATGGAGACAAACAGCCCAGCCAACTGCATAAGAAATAGAGCCAGTGCCCTATGCTTGTGCAGGATGCACATCTCTACCATTTCTTAGTCATGGCCTTGGCCAAGTTGTTTCATGCGTCTCTGTCTCAGCTTCTGCAGATATAAAATGAAGATAATAATAGTTGCTACCCCTAGATTATTTAGAGCATATAATGAGTTAACATAGGACAACTTAGAACAATTCCTGACACATAGTAAGTGCTATATGAGTTTGCTTAATTATTATAGGAACTAGAGGCCCGGTGCACAAAAATTTGTGCACTCGAGGGGAAAGGGGGGCCCCTCAGCCTGGCCTGTGCCCTCTCGCAGTCTGGGACCCCTCGGGAGATAACGCCCTGCTGGCTTAGGCCTGCTCCCGGGTGGCAGAGGGCAGGCCCAATCCCTAGGTGCAGCCCCTGGTCGGGCTCAAAACAGGGCAGATTGGGGAGTTGGGGCGCCGCCCCCTGTCATGCACAGAGCAGGGCGGATCGGGAGGTTGTGATGCCACCCCCAGTCAAACTCAGGGTAGGGCCGATTGGGGGGTTGGGGCACCGCCCCCTGTCACACTCAAGGCAGGGTTGATGGGGAGGTTGCGGCGCCACCCCCTGTCATGCACAGAGCAGGGCCCATCAGGGGGTTGAGGAGCTCCTCCCTGTCACTCACAGAGTAGGGCCAATAGGGGAGTTGGGGCACCACCCCCTGTCACACACAGAGCAGGGCCGATCAGGGGGTTGGGATGCCAACACTCTCACACTCAGGGCAGGGCCGATGGGGAGGTTATGGCTCTACCCTGTCACACACAGAGCAGGGCCCGTGGGGGTGGGGAGTTGGGGTGCCACACCCTGTCACACACAGAGCCGCAGGGCGATCAGAGGTTAGGGAGCTTCCCCGTATCAGGCACAGAGCAGGGCTGATCAGGAGGTTGGGGCGCCTTCCCCTGTCATGAACAGAGCAGGGAGGATAGGGAGGTTGTGGCCCCACCCCCTGTCACACACAGAGCAGCAGGGCGATCTGGGGGTTTGGGCGCTGCCCCCTGTCACACTGATCCTGGTGCCGGGAGGTCTCTCGGCTCCGCTGATCCCGGTGCTGGGAGGCATATTACCCTTTTACTATATAGGATAGAGGCCTGGTGCATGGGTGGAGCTAGCTGGTTTGCCCTGAAGGATGTTCTGGATCAGGGTGGGGGTCCCCACTGGGGTGCCTGGCCAACCTGGTTGAGGGGCTGAGGGCTGTTTGCAGCTGGTCACACACCCTTCAGGGTGAGGGTCCCCACTGGGTTGCCTGGCCAGTCTGGGTGAGGGGCTGAGGGCTGTTTTCAGGCTGGCAGGTGACGGAAGCTCCCAACCGCTCCTTTTTTTCTTTCTTTTTTTTTTTTAAAAAGAATTCTGGGCCAGCTTTAGCTCTGAGGCTCCAGTTCTTAGGCCTCTGCTGCTGAAAGTAGGTAATCGAAACAATGTATAACTCCAGCTCTGACTCCAGCTCCGAGATCCCAGCTCGCTGAAAGCTGGTTTCTGGGTTTCTTTTTTAGTTTCTATATTTGTTAAAATGTTTCAAACTGCAGGCTCAGAGGCCAGCAAGGCAGGGGGGGAACATTGGAATCCTCCGTCACTGAAGCATGCAAGCCTCATGTTAGTTTCAAGCTGCTTGGCTGCTGGCCGCCATCTTGGCTGACAGTTAATTTGCATATCTCCCTGATTAGCCAATGGGAAGGGTAGCGGTCGTACACCAATTACCATGTTTCTCTTTTATTAGATTAGATTATTTATAAGGAAAAGCACGTACTTGTGCCTGTTTTCAGTCCTGGTGCCTTGTGATAGCTAACACAGCTCGTTTTCCTTTGGTCTTCAGTGACATGAATGCCACATGCCAGAAGTTATCTTCATCACTTTAGCAAATTCTCACTGAGCACACTATACATCCGGTCTTGTGTTAGTGACCAAGACCAAACTTGAATGAGTCAATGACTCCAATCTTCTGGCGCTGCTAGCTCAGAGGGGATATCTCACCTATACAGGAAGATAAAAGGTGATACGTGCGTTAGAAAATCATCTTTGCAAGGTAAAGAACCCTGGAGAGTTTTAATTAAGGCCACCCTGATGTGATCACATCTGGAAGTTTAAAGTCAGTATGCCTTAGTTTGTGTTAGATATGTTAATTACCAGACTTACAAGCAAAAATAAATTCCCTTACCCTTTAAGTATCCGTTTTCTTTCTGCAAAATATGGAAGATAAAATAGTTACTTCACAAAGTTGACATAGTAATATTATTTTTTACCACAATAGCTATTATTGATAGAATATTATGAGTCAGACACTTGGATGATGGTTTTAGGTAGATCCCTGAGAACTGTAAATAAAATAGAGAATAATGCCTGACATATTAGGAAACATTCATAACCAACCATTAGCATTTGTTTTATTCCCTTGAATGTCACATGAATCTGCATCTGAGTTGAAGTGATGAACATTTTTCAGTACTGAGTTGTTCCATTGTAGACTCTAGTTTCCTACCCACTTTCTAAAGTGTCTGATTGAGTTTATTATTGGGTGAAGACAGAGAAACATAAGGATCTTTGTTTGAGGAGGTTTATGGAGTTGTGGAGTGATTGTTTCGATGAATGAAGGTATATCACAAATTTTAAAGTAATGTAAAAGGTGTCTGAAGGTCAAAGTAATGTCTGAAGGTGTCTGACATAATATGAACACCTAGTAGGGTCAGAGGTAGGTAGTGAGCCTGAATGTAGCCTACATTAGTCTTCTTAGCTAAAAGACAGATGAGGACGTGATGGCCTCTCTATCCAGAGAGAGTACACCCAGGGAAGTATTGAGTCGGACTGTTGCTAATCCATGTGCATTGGTACTTGGCTAGTTTTTGAAAATTCATTTGTACAAAAACTTGGCTCTATAGATTAACTTCACTTTCATGTCTCAGAAAGCAAAGAAGAAAATGGTATGAGACAGGGCCAGAGCATATAGCACTGCATAAGCAAGGGGAAGAGACTTAATTTTTTTTTCTAAGACTGATTACAAGCTAGCTGAATGTTTCAAGTATGGGAATGTCATAATATATATTACGTGGTTTTCAAAATTCACTTAGGTGTGGGATTGAAACACATAGAAGAGATAAGATCTTAGCAGAAGTCAGATAGGAGTTTATGGTAATAGTCCAGACAAGATAGGAAAAGCACCTCGAGTCAAATAGTAATGATAAAAATGGAAATGATATGATGAGATATATGTTAGTAAGATGATTGACACTTTTTTTTTTTATCCCAACTGTCTTAACCTAGAATAGAAATGTTTAGTGTTGGGGAATAAGCAAAAGACCAGAAGCAATGAAAAAGTCTTGCATTTTAGATTGAGCAATAGTTGTTTCTATGAAAATGTGGCAATCTCAGGAAGAAAATGGTTTTTAAAGTGTGGGAAATGAAGTGTTGTTTTTATTAAGTTAAAATTGATATGACCACTATATATTTGCATCAGTGTATAAGTAGGGAATTGGGTGCATGATTCTAGAGTTTTGGCTTGGAAATATTTGTTAGAGATAAATTTGAAAATATTAGGTTGGATATATAAACTAATTGGGAATAGATATAATTGTTTTATAGAGCTGAATGAAAATATCTAACAACAGAAGATACTTAGAAGAGGGAATAGGACGCTGACGAGAACCTTGGAGAATGCCATCATTTTGAGATGAAAATGTAGAAGAGGCATCAGCAAAAAGAATGAAAGAGAGGTAGAAGGAAAAGCATGAGTATTCGGTGTTGGGGAGGCCAGGAGAAAAAAGGAAGTTGTAGTATTGTTTGATGAATATTGCTGAGATATTATTGAAGAATAGCACAAAGACAAATGGAACTGGCAACGTGAAGGTGTTCTGAGACCTTAATAAGCACAGTCTCAATGAAGTGATGTAGCCAAAGACTGTTCAGTGGCAGAGGAACTGGAACAATGTAGCCAGTAATTTCAAGAGTTTTATTGAGTAAAGGCATACAGAATTGGGTCCAGGATTGAAAAAATATGCAGAGTGAAGGAACTTTTTACTTTATTTTGTTTTTTAAATATTGGGTTTTTGTGAAATGATGTAAATAATCTGATGGAGAAAAAGAAATTAGAGTTGCAGAGAGAAATTGCATAATTTCTACAAAAATTCTCCTAGAAGTCAATATGGGATAGGATAGATAGACTAAGAGGAGTTTTTGGCCTCTGATAGAAGTAGAGATATTTCATCCTTAGTATTAAGATTAAGAGTGAAAATGATAAGTTCAGAAAAAGATAGGTTAAAAGTTTTGGTGGTGGGGTGGTAAGCATATTTTTAACAGATGCCATAAAAAGTAGAACAGTAGGCTGTTCTACTTAAATCACTACTAGTATATAGGGAAACGCATGATTTTCCTGAGCATCGCCCCTTGAGACATGTCTAGGTTATCCCTACATGAGTGCTGGCCGCAAACAGGCTTGTTATCCTGTCTAATATCAATTCTCCAGCAGCCAGGTGTCCAGATGCTGGGAAACTGGTATTTGCTAGCACTCTCCTAAAGAGATACTTGAGATCAATAAATTTGCTCCCAATTTACAATTGTACTGTCAGACAGCAATGAGATGGTGAAGTCCCTTTCCTGATGTCCACACTCACAGTACCTCTAGGCTCTCTATGGTTTCCCAAAATATAAAAACCATACACCCGGTTCAACTTTGCCCTGAGCCAAGTGATACTTGCTGAGAGTCATGCATGGGAACTGATGTTAATGCCTTTGTCCTGGTACATGGCAGAGTTCTGAGACTGAGTCACCCCAAGGGCTGAAGACATCACCCAGGGGGGGCAGGATAAGTTATGAGAATGGGCAAGAATAAAATGGGCATGCTGCTATCCCTGAGCCACAACTGACTTTGAGATCATTGAAGCACACATCTTCTGGAAGGCAACAGTGAGTGATTGTGAATACCAAAGGACTCAAAGGTGGATGAGTCAACTACTTCCCACTAAAGCCTGTGATAAGGCAGGTTACATAAAGGCAGGTGATGGTGTGAGTACATTATTTGCCACAGGGCTACAACACTCCGGATCACTCAGAAATGTTAAAGTTCAAGGATCACCTGGAGTGATAAGGCTGCCAACCATTCCATCATTTGGTTCCTCCTCACAAATGGGGAAGCCCTTCTGAGCCTTAGTGAGGAGGATGAAAGGATAAAAACAGTCCATTTGGAATCTTTGACAGATGTTGGCTGCTTCCCAAGGGAGTACCTATGTGGAAGAGGAATCTCTAGATCAAATGGACACATCTGGACAGTTGAGTAAAATCTGGGGGTTGGAAGTTAATTTAAAACCTTGATTGCAGATTTAGCTGTCTGAATTCAGTAATCAGAAGTGGAAAGTCATACATACTTTATTCTTGAATTAGTTGCTGGTGACTTCAAATGCACATCCCACAGAGCTTTCTTAGAAGATTCCTGACAAACTTCAGACCCTTTACTGATACTTCAGAATCAGTGTGCCACAGTGTCATGATTATCCAAAAACTACAGGTTATATAAGCAATGTCAGGAAGTGGATCTTGTAACCAGGTTTCTGAATCTCTACCCAAAGAGGATACAGGAGACAGAAGAATAGGGGAAGGAAAGTGGAGCAAAAGAGAGAAGGCTAGTGGGCTAAATCACCACGTAATTACCATTTGTTTTTGCAATAGAGGCTGCAGGTGCCCTCTGACCCCTACTTGAGGTGTATCAAGTTATTATGACAAGAGGTTAAGTAAGAGAACTAGGGTCACTTGAACCAACCAACACTCTGTCTATGCATTCCTATATAAAGTGATGCTTGCTGATGTTCCCAGCAAGACAAGAGATTGACTAAAATACATCAATGCATACATGACTGTATATTTCAAATATATTCTAATTGGGTAGTCTTATTGTAACTTACAATTTGTCAATGCTTTCAAATACGTAATTCTCACTAATTGTATTAATAAGCTCTATAACCTAGGATTAGTTCACTACAAAGATATATAGCTAAAATCATCGTAGTGTTTTGAAAGAGACGTAGACCTGCAGTTGGAGATACACCGATCTCCTTCCAGTGATCTACTCCCTAACTGTTTATACTTGGGCTAGTCATCCAGACTTGGGCTCACTTACCAGAGTTGACAGTGCCTGGGCTCGCCTCTCCTGACTGCAGTTTACAGGTGATTGATACTCCATAGTCGCCATCATCAGCCTTCCTCAATGACAAGGCATGTTTGCAGCTTTTGTTCTATTTTATTTCATTTTGATTTTATGTAGTCGTGTTTTCCTAATACTACTGTGCCACCAGTTTATATTGCTTTTCATTAATGAAGTGTTCAGAATTTTTGTCTTTGGAAATACATTGCAAATATGTCACATTTTATTGCTACTTTTTTTTTATGAAGGTCAGTGAAATGATTGCTCCCATTTTTAGTCTCAATAGTAAATGGAAATTCTCTTATAACCTAAAAGGAAGTGAAAACTGTTGAGAAAGAGAGAGAGAGAGAGAGAGAGAGAGAGAGAGAGAGAGAGAGAGAACACTCTCCAAATTGAATATCCTCTTACTTCACTGCCTTTGAATAATTAAGTAAACAATGTAAATTCATCATTTATGACCATACTTGTGTTTACACTTCAATGTTAAAATGCAATCATGATAATAAATAAGCAGCATAATTTTAGAGTCTATTTAATTTCAGTTGTAGCATAATGCATGTCTAACATCAGAATTTATTGACATATTTTTTAAAGATTTGGCTTTCTCTTTTACTTGCTAGTATCTATAAATTATTGGTGATACATTTAATAAAAATATGTTGAAATCAAATAATAGTTAAGCTAGCAGAAAGATTATATTTTATTAGACATAATATTTGGCATTCAGACTAAACTTTCTCAGGGCTATCTATTAGAATTTTATAGTTTCCATCTTGATTTTTCTCAGCATCATTTTCTACAACAGTAGCATGTAATAATTATATTATGGTTCCCACATTCTTTTTCCCCTATAGTACACTATACTCATGTATGTATATACCTTATTTCTCTCTCTCCCTCTTTCTCTATACCTGCCTCTATCTTTTGCTTTCTCCTGCATATTCACACTTTGTATAAATAGTAATTAATACAAAAGAAATAAACTTAATATATATTTTTATAGTTAGAAATAAGGAGAACACACCAAGACAAGTTCCTTTCATTTAAAAGAAGAATTTGAACCAATAGAAAAACATTCTGCAATAGAATATCATACTCATGTAAAGAATGGAAATAATTCTTTTACATACATAGGATCATCTACTTTATTTTCCATAATGTTGGTTTTGATATAGGAAATGAGAGTAAATCAAACCATATCACATTTTTTTAAGTTATTGAAATTTAAACATTAAGATATTCAGTTGGGAAGATATGAGTAATTATCTTAATGTGATATCATGCATGGCCAGTGTTGCTCAGTGATTGAGCATCAACCTAAGAACCAGGAGGTTATGGTTCAATTCCTGGTCAGGGCACATGCCCAGTTTGTGGCTCGATCCCCAGTGTGGGCGTGCAGGAGGCAGCCAACCAATGATTTTCATCATTGATGTTTCTATCTCTCTCTCCCTCTCCCTTCTTCTCTGAAATCAATAAAAATATATATATTTTTAAAAAGTGTCATTCTAGAATTTTATAGAATTTTATAGCTTAAAGGTATCATTTACCTTTGGTAAATAGATGGTTTTAAGTATATAGTCTGTATGTAAAAGCACTTTGAGCAGGTGTTTCACATTCTCCCTTAAATAAGAATTAATATGATTTTTTAAAAATATATTTTATTGATTTTTTACAGAGAGGAAGGGAGAGGGATAGAGAGTTAGAAACATCAATGACAGAGAAACATTGATCAGCTGCTTCCTGTATACCCCTTACTGGGGATGTGCCCACAACCAAGGTACATGCCTTTGACCGGATTCGAACCTGGGACCTTTCAGTCCGCATGCTGATGCTCTATCCTCTGAGCCAAACCGGTTAGGGCAGAATTAATACGATTTTATTCAGAGCATAATTTTATGTCTATAATTCAAAGAAATATACATTCACACATTGGCAAAATATTTAGTTTCATTTATTATTTCAGTAAAATACAAATCAAATGTATTGAGAAAAATATTTTAAATTTTTCATTAGCATAGAGATTTTAAGAATATGTATTCTTTATGAATATAGCAAATATCCTATTATTAACTATTATGGGAATTGGATTTTAGTAATCATTATTTTGAGTTTAATACTCATATTAATATATTTCCACATATTTTTCTAGAATAGTATCTTGATTTGTATTATTTTTTTAATACTACCTCACTATAATTTGGCTACAGCCTGGAGCTAGTTGCTGGCTGGGATTGGAGAGATTGCCTGTAGCCATGGAATAAAAAAACATAATTCGGATATATCTGGATTAAACAACATACTATCTTCAATAAGACCACGTGCTAAGAAAATCAGCCAAACAATTAGAATATTATGCTAACAAACTTATGAATTCTCTGCTTGTCTTGGTGATTCCTTCTACTTTTGAAATCACCTCAAATTGTTTTGTAAATTACCTTCCTATACTATAGTCATAATGATGGTGAGTGCTAGTGTTATTGGTGGAAGTGGGGTGTCCTCTTCCCCACTAGATGGTTGGGATGGGGTCCTTATGATTAACTCCTTAAGAATTTTCTGAGACTCACACAGAGGATGAGTGATTTTTATTTGCATGGTACATCTCTGGTTTTCCAAAGTCCCACATCCCTTAATTCAGTCCTAGAAGATGTGTAGCTGGGGATTCAGTTGAGCTAGAAGCAAAACCAGCTTCAAAGTTTCTTTTCCATGGTGGAGTTGGATCCAGTACAGCATCAGGCTAGTGGCAGTCCATTGGTCGATTGTGTGGGGTCCACTTGGCCATGAGTTACATGGGCAAATGCAAGGAAGCCGAGAGAGCACCAGGAGCCAAGAGAGCAAGAGAGCACAAGAGAGAGAACTTCTTTATTGAGGGGATTGAATAGCTCAAATCTTCCCATGCTTGCAGTGCCCATGCCTGCTCTGGCCAATGACCTGTTTCCAGGAGTGACTGACAAAAAATGTCTCCCTATGTCAACCAGACTTTACTGGACATGCCTCTATTTTCTACCCTGTTCGGTTCCTTCCCTCAGCAATCTGTGAGGGATAGACCCCTGGCCTCCTGGGAATGTTAAACTGCAGCTTCCTGACGAAGCTGCACAAATGGCATTCCTATAGCATTTGGCCTTCCCTGTGTTCCTTTCCTGTTATTAATAAACAGGTTAGTTACAATGGTATCACTAGGAGAGAAAAAAATAATAAGTCTATAATTTTTTTTGTTTTCTGATAACTTAAAAAAAAATTAAAGTTAGTAACCATATTTTAAAATATGCTCAAATGCTGAAAGGATGATATTGAAATGGCTTTTCTTGCACACACCTTGAGAAAGGGTAAACAAGTTCAAATTTGGGGAATCATATTTTAACAAGGTTTATAAATACCTTAAGTATGTCTATAAATTTAATATATTATTTCAATTCTGTGATTTTAGTCTAAGAATATATTAAAAATGCATATGAGAAATTAGAGGCAAGAGATTAGAAAGAGCAAGTAGAAAACACTCTATATTCTAAATGAGATCAACTTATGAATTATAAATTTATATTGCTCTCATAGGGAACAGAAATTATTTTCCCTGTATGCTATAAAATTTACTACAATTTTGGAAAATTATTAGTATAATCATTTAATTTTAATGAATAAAATGTAAAGATTTTCTCCAAAAGCTATTTTTAGGAGACACATTCTGAAATTGAGTCCATAGATTTTATTATGATTCTTTTCTCTAGTTTTTTATTTTGCTGAATAATAAATGCAGTGGTTTCTATGTCCTAATGATAAAAACCATATTTTATAAACTTTCTGAAAATGAAAAAGTTTAATAAGTATCAAACTTTCAAGTTTCAATATTCTTAGTAAAATTATTTGAACATTTTGAAGTATTAATCTTACAATAGAATGAAGGAACCTTAGCAAATAATTTTTTTCAAGGTTATATATGTTTTATTCATCACTGGTCTATAGAAAATAGAAATATCTTATTTAGGGCTTAGAAGCATAGATTCAAGGTGCTGACTTATTTTGAGAAGTTGAGAAGCTAGCTTCAAAAAAATTCAAATACAGAGGTTTTATTCATTTTTTTATATTTATATGCATGTGGCCATATAAATATTATGCATACTTATTCATATAATGGAAAGAAGTGTTTTGTTTTAAGTTAGATCCTAGGTTGGTTAGGGTCTTTTCCCCCCAGATTCTTAAAAGTTCCTCAGAGTAAAACAGCTTTTGCATACAGAAAATATGAAAGGTAAATGCTTCCAAACATGGTATCTTTAAAAACTAAGAAGTTACAAAATACTAATGACCTTAATTGGAATAATTAGAAATCAATGAGTTTTGAGTAATCAAACAGGAGTTTTGGAGTGAGCACAAAATTGGGGGAGATTCACAGTAAAGTGAATACACAGTGAGAGAGTAATGCTGGGACACTTTCTGGCATTTTAATCAGCAGAACATAAGACAATTGAAATAGAGAGAAGGGCTGGTGAAGGAGGTACAAGAATTATGAGAAGTGACACTATATTAATTAACATTGAAAAGTTCAGATAACACCTCCAACCCTCCAAACCTCTTCACACATGATGTTTAATCAGTGATTCAAGAATTAGAGGATAATGTGGTCAAATATGTTTGAAGAATATAAGAATAAACAAAATTAAAGTTATCCATCCTTATCTCTTGGGTGTACCCTTTTCTCCATCTCTCCAGCTACAGACCAAGGTTAGGCTCTTATCACATTTTACGTGACCTAAGCTAAGGTCCTCCTAACAAAATTTTCACTGACAGTTTTTCTCTCTTCAAGGCAGCCCTCCCTTCAGAGTTTTCTTCGATATTTTACCATCTCTAAAACATGAGCAAATCCATTATCTTCTAGAGCAGTGATTCTCAACCTTGGCTGCACATTAGAATCACTTGGGAATCTTTTTAAAATCCTGATTTCTGGGCCTCATCCTCCAGAAATTCTGTTTGTTACTAATGTTGTGGCCCCACCCCAGAACAAAGAAATACAATTTCTGGAGGATGGGGCCCAGAAATCAGGATTTTAAAAAGATTCCCAGGTGATCCTAATGTGCAGCCAAAGTTGAGAACCACTGCTCTAGACAATCATCGTCTAACAGTTTCTTTGCTTGCAACTATTTATCCAAATGAAAAGCTGGCTTTCTAAAGTAAATGACCTGGTGTGCTAATGAGAGCCTCTGTTGAGCAGGACCACACTTTAGTCACGAAGAAACTACTGTGAGGGACCAGACACAAAGAGATTAGAACATGCAGAAATACAGTTAAGTGTGTTCATTGGAAGGAGAGACACAGTAGTCTTTCTTCTTTAATAAAACTTGGGTGATCACTGATACTTTTGAGAACATTAATAATAAAGCCAGCTAACATTAATGGTGCATTACCCACTGCCAGCCACTCGGCTGATTACTTTGCTATGTGGCATTTCAATTAATTCTGACAACAAGCTTATGAGGTAGGTGACCCTATTCACTCCATTTAACAAACAATAAAACTGAGGCAACATTGCTTCCAGGATATGAAGTAAAGAAGTCTGACTCCAGAATCTGAATCACAGCCTCCCAATCTTCCTACACACATAGATTCAACCCAGTTTGTAGCCGGCAGTATGACTGGCCAATGATAACATTGGAACTCAGAGGCAAAAGTCAGAATTTTAAAAAATCATCTTTACTATTGTGAGTTTGACAACTTCCCTGAACTTGAAGACTCTTCTCCTCCATAGCAACATTAATGAATATGAATTCTTAATTTGTGTCATGAAATATGTCAACATGTGGAAGATGTGAATAATTGAGTGAACTAATATTTTCTAAATGACTAATGCATAATTATAAAAATCATGCATGCCAGATAGATCAATGGTCTTTTTTAATATATTTTTTATTGATTTCAGAAAGGAAGGGAGAGGGAGAGAGAGATAGAAACATCAATAGTGAGAGAGTATCATTGATTGGTTGCCTCCTGCATGCCCCCTACTGGGGATCGAGCCTGCAACCTGGGCATGTGCCCTTGATTGGAATTGAACACAGGACCCATAAGTCCATAGGCCAACACTCTATCCACTGAGCCAAACCAACAAGGGCATCAATAGCTTTTAATGTATCATCATCATCATATGAAGTGTTTATTAGTTTGGTTACAACTAATCTTTAAAAACACACAACTTGTCACATTTTGATGTACTTATAGAAAAATTCCCAACTATTTGAAATGACCACTAAAATATTACTATCTGTTTGAAGCTGGATTTTCATCATATAATTCAATGGAAATATATATTGCTACAGAGCGAATGCAAAACAAATGTGAGAACCCAGCCAGCTTCAACTAAATCTGAAATTAAAGAGATTTGCAAATATGAAATGTAATTCCACTCATCATTATTTTATAGTTCTTTTAAATAAAAAATATTACTGATAATAACATCTTATGGGTTTATTGTTATTTTCAATTAGTGATAAACAAATATTTAAATTTTTCTGTTTTAATGTCTAATGAGGTAAATATGTTTGGGGTTGGTTCTCAGTTATATGTAATAGTGTAAAGAAGTCCTGAGTCCCAAAAATGAGGGGACAACTCTTCTGAAGTTTCTAACAGAGGGAATTTAATTGTCCCTAGTCATCAGAGTAAGCCCTTGGTAGGTGACTTTGTGACCTGCACAAAGAAACCCTGCGATGGACTGGAAACAGTTCTGAGACAGAAAGAGGAAAGATTCTCTTAGCATCCATATTGCTCAAATTAATCCTCCAGACAAATGTTTTGTCATCTGGTAACTATCACATTCAAAGTCCATCTATTTGGTAATTATTACAGTTTTTATATAACCATTTATGAAACCCTCTTCTTTTTAACCATTTCCCCCCCTCTTAATGAAATGCAGTCCGATAGTCTCTTACACACTCTCCAAAAACTTGCTCCTCCACCTGCTTTCTTTCTCATCACTGACAGCTGAGCTGAGACAGCCCTTAGATGCTTTCCTTTCCTGGTATGTAACTTTTTGCATCCTTTTGCTAAGTGGAAATATTTAACATCTCTCAGTGAGTCTGTGTTCTCTTTCAACTTTGAAGGGCTTTAATTTATTCTTTTCTCCTATTTCCTTTGTCATATTTATTTAATTCTTTCTTAGCGGATTTGTAAAAACTAAGTTAAAAACAATTTTTAACTATTTAAAAATGATTATTTGCAGACATGTAGGAAGAATTTAGAAATTGACTAATCCAAGCTCTTTTATTGTTCAAATGCAGAAACTATAGCCTGGAGAAGCACGTGATTCAGTCACATGACAAATGGCTGAGAAAGTTGTGGGCCTGGCCAGTTGATTGGCATCTGATGCTACCTCCTCTTGCAGAGTGTTTTTCATCATGTCCCTTCTATTGGATGCTCCTGTGTCAGTTATGTACTGACTTCACTTTAGTTCAAGTCTATATAACCCTTCTCAAACTGTGGAATGAACTCAATGGTCATAGCATGCCCTGCCAGGAAAAGTGTTAGTAAAGCAAGTGGATCATAATGCAGGCATAATAAACTTGTAACACATTATAGTTCATGCACTTGCTGTGTGCTCCATACCTTCTTCAAATCATAAGTGGATGAGACATCTTATCAATTATCTAAATATCACAACTTTTGTTTCTTCAAAGATCTGTTTCCTACTGACGACAGATTTTAAATGTTAGTGCCTTTATTTTTAGGATAGTATAAAAATAGCTTAGCAGTACGTAAAGAAAAAAAGAGATCTTCTTGGAGAAGCATTTATCAGAATCGCAGGAGATTCAAGAACAGCACCGTTCTATTCAAAAGGGAGAAAGAGATTGGGAGCAGATGGTTAACTAGGTCTGTGTTAAGAAAACAAAAACAAACAACTCAGTGACAAAGCAAGATTTGCTGGTTTGGGAAAAGCCCTCCAACCACACCTCATCCAAGGTGGAGTGGGATGGAGAGCAAGGGAAGGCATGTAGACAGATAATAGAAGCACGTTTGGCAAAGAACGTAGGAGGGGCAACAGGCACCACAAGAAAAGCACAGTGAGTGAAGAGAATAGAATCACCTCCTGGGATTACAGAAGGTCTCTGGGAGTAGCTGGATATAAAAGCTTGAGTGGCAGAATTAGCAAAATCATGTGATCATCAAGGCCCATTACCAGTGGTGAGGCGAGCTTGCTGTCACTACTCTGGTCTTTGTAGAATCATTGTAGTTATAAAGGAATATCAAAGAGACTTGGGTTATTTTGCTTAGGATGATATTCTCAAGATCCATCCAGACTGCTGCAATGGCAATATTACATCTTTCCTTATGGTTCAATACCAGTCTATTGTACATGTGAAACCTATATAATTTTTATTTACCAATCTCACCCACCTCAATAAATGTAATTTTAAAAATGAGAGATGAGTTAATTCTATCCATTACCCTCTTCTATGTATATATGAAATGGAAAAGCACAGCATTTCTCACTATCTAGTCACTGCCTGTCCCAGAAGTTCTTTGAGAAGCACTGAATGTCAGAAGCTCTTTAGCACATAAGTGTTAAACTTTCCCAGGCTGTGCAGAGTAGGCAGGGATGGGTGTGGGCATGGATATTGGTACAAGGCTGTGGGAGGAGGAATACACATTCTTACTTCTCATGGGGTAAGAGATGTTTTGCCAAGAACAAGTTGCTATGTGGATCTTAATAGAACTAAGAGAACACTGACTCAAATGTCTTCCCTCCAGCTTCTGCAAACACATAGCATCTCTGGAGTGCCAGCCTGGGAGGGATGACTTGTGTTCCCAGGAGAAGTAGAGTGGGCAGAGCCAGGTAGCAAGAAAGCAACAGAGAAAGTAAGTGAACTAGGAGGACTGTGACTTTGTGCTAAAGCCACTGCACTTCTTTCTGGACAAGACAGTCCCACTGTCATGCCTGTGCTCTGTCATTGACATCTTCAAGAGCCTCCATTTCCTCTGAAAATGGCAATTGTGCTATTTTGCCCATGTCTTCCAGAGCAAAGTAACATGAAATGGGTGGTTCAGAACAACAAAAAAAAATAACATCTCACAGTTCTGGAGACTTGAAGTTCAAGATCAAGAAGTCAGCAGGGTTGTTTCCTTCTGAGGGCAAATCGGTTCCATGCTTCTCCCTGTAGTTCTATGTTTTGGGTGAATTTTCTGGCAATCTTGGGTGTCCCTTGCCTTGTAGTTGCATAACCTCCATATCTGGCTTCACCTTTACATAGGTTTTCTCCCTGTGGATGTTTCTGTTTCCAAATTGTCTCTTTTTGTAAGGACAGCAATCATATTAAATTAGAGGCCCACCCTCCTCCATCATAACCTCATCTTAACTACTTAAATCTAGAGCGTCCCTATTTCTAAATAAGGTCAGGTTCTGAAGTGCTGTAATTAGAACCTCAATAGGCAAATTTTGAGTGGACACAATTCATCTCATTACAGTATTATTAAAACAACACCTCAGAATTTTATAAGAAGGAAATGGTGGCCCTAACCCATTTGGCTCAGTGGGCACATCCCCAGTAGGGGGTGTGCAGGAGGCAGCTGATCAGTGGTTCTCTCTCATCGATGTTTCTAACTCTCTATCCTTCTCCCTTCCTCTCTGTAAAAAATCAATAAAATATATATTTTTTTTTAAAAAAAAGAAGGAAATGGTGGTAGAATATACACAACAGGATTGACACAACCTCAGCAACATAGTTAAAGGTCAGTAAATGAGCATTTATTTGTAAAATGTAGTTAAAGAAACTAACTTTTTAGTGTTTTCATTAAGATTTAACATATCTCCCTCACCGGTTTGGCTCAGTGGATAGAGTGTTGGCCTGTGGACTGAAAGGTCCCAGGTTCGATTCTGGCCAAGGGCATGTACCTTGGTTGCGGGCACATCCCCAGTAGCGGCCTTGCAGGAGGCAACTGATCGATGTTTCTCTCTCATCGATGTTTCTAACTCTCTATCCCTCTCCCTTCTTCTCTTTGAAAAATCAATAAAAATATATTTTTAAAAAATATTTAACATATCAATGTATTATAAAACACTTATTCGTGTCTAGAACATATTATTGTCCTAGAAATGGCAGCTTTAAGAGTGGTGTATTGAGCAGCAAAAATTAACCAGTCCCTTTTTACAGTACTGTGCATCAGGCAGTGACAAGCCTGAAAGGGGAGAGGAATAGTTTTCAGGAGGCAAGAAATAGTTAATAAAGATCTCCACTGGCAGCAGCCTTGTGGGATAGAGCTTGGAGAGTACAGCACAGTCAGTGAAAACAAGTCCTTATGTCCAGAACTAAGCAGAAATCAGATCAAAAAGTATGAAATGGGATTGTTAAAGTATAGTATATGCACTATTAGACATGAGCATATTTTGACTATAAGCTACTAACCTACAAACTTCTTTTTGCTAACCCGGTGCACAATAAAATTAATGCTAGGCTTAACAAGCATCATAGAAATTGTTTCCAATTTTCCTTCTAGTGTGTAAATATGTTTTTCATTAATGAGCGAAAAACTTGAGCCCCCTATGTAAATTATGCCATAGGCAAAGTTAGCTCAATTCTAAGAATGCTAAGTCATGTGTACTGGTTTTGGGACACATATTTTAATTAAAATTATAGGTTTATCTTTAAGATGGCTGAGCTGAAAGTACCATGTGTCTCAAAGAGTCTTTCCACTTTTATCACAATTCTGTTCTCTAACTTGCCCAATGTATGCTGTGATCCTCTTCCTGGTGTAAAAATGTCTGCTCTTCAGGATCACTTATGTGTTTTCTTTTATGGCAATTTTGGTCAATACATTCCATATGCTTATTAAATCATGTTTGAAAATATTGTGTCTAAATTCTTTACATATTTTCAATCATCACTGTTTTTGTGCTATCAATTATCAGTTTCATACCCATTGAAAAAGTGCTCATATATTTTCTCCTTGAAATGTTTTTTTTTCTTCTTAATATAATGTGCTATTTCCCAAAGTGATGAAACCAAGGAAAACTTTTTACCCCTCTAAAGCCTATACGGACCTTTTGATGCTAATATTTATGAAAGTATTGGGACTTCTGGTTGAAGTTCTGATGAAGAGGTCCATGGTCAATGTTCAAAGAAGATTAAAACCAATATAGAAGGATAAGCACAGTAAGTCTAAGTCTACACATAGGTACAGGACAGCAATGAGGCAGACAATGATTTTAAATCACACACACACACAGGAGGAACTCACAAGCCCACATGTAATTCCACCCTGTGCCACATAAATATAATAACAAAACAAGTTGGTTTTGGCCACTGGTCTACCACCAATTCAAATAAGAGTAAATTTTTAGGGAGGATTTATATATATATAATTTTATTATATACAGACAGCAAAAATAATTTGGATCCTTGGTATTTGTTTCAACATCTTTATAGTAATGATACTGCTCTGGCTGTCATTTTAATTTATTTTTCCAAATGTAGGAAGATTAAGTAGAAACTTAACATGCCTCTCTGACCACCTTAAAAATATGTTAAGTGAAAGTCACATTTATCATATCATTTACCGGTTGGGAAATGTCTGTACTTGAAATGAGTTGAAATTGCTGATAAAATCACAGGTAAACTGTTTAAATATCTTAAAGACACCAGGTGTTTCATTAAGGTTAGTTTTTAGAGATAATTACTGTTTGGATAATTGAGAAAAGTAATGATAACTTATTTAATATACATATATTTGATTTTTTAAGAAAAAACTCAAAATATGATTGCATAGTTAAACAAAATTTATATCTGATAACTTCACTTTATATTTGTAATTCAAGAAGTGCAACATTTAAACACATCTTGAAATAAACAAACTTATAATTAAGACTCTCTATTGTCACAAAATTATATAATTACTCAGGGTTTTGTTTTTTTGTTTTCTGAATAGTCAGTTTTGTCTTTTTCTGGAGATTTTTCTAACAGCTTTCATTTATTTTAATTTACTAGTATACTCAAATTCTTTCAAATTACTAAAATAATCCATGCTTTTATTTTTCCCTAATCATACTCAGCCATAGCTTCTAGCAAGTTGGTTAGAGCTCCTTATGTATGCGCCTTTTCTCAAAAACTCTTGGTTTTCTAAGTTACATCTCTTTCTTCATAATCAGTGGTTCTCAACAGGTGACAATATTGTGCCCTCAGGGACATTTGACAATGTCTAGAGACATTTATCACTGTCACTGGAATCTACTGTGTGCAGATCAAGGGTGCTGCTAAATATCTTGAAATACAAAGGATATACTCCTTCCTCCCACAAAAAAAAAACAAAAAAAAACCAAATTATTTGGCCCTGCCCTGGTCAGGTGGCTCAGTTGAATTTTGTTGATATCATCTTCTTTTCCAACCATTAATTTCACCTCTTTTTATGACTTGATTAATTAACAATATCCCAAAATATGTAACAAGATAGTAGTAGAATGTCTTATTCAACTTATGCTTATTTCAATCATTCGGTTTTAGTCCAAACTTTATAGTAGTGAAAATACAATATAAACTAGAAAAAAATAAACCTAAATGATTATAACAACTTATACTATTATTACTGTAACTAACATTAATTTTACACCTAATAAGTGTCAAGCACAGGTGTTTGAACTTATATTAACATTTTACATTTTTTGAGGTTGAAAAGCATCAATGTTAGTCACCTTCGATTGAAATTTATCATGGACCTTTCCACTTTAGTCTCACTTCCCCACTAGCCTGAAAGATAGTAAGTATTCAATAAATATTGGATAGGTGAATATCTGCTTGATGAATTTAATCTCGTTTGTTTATTTCTATGCCACTCATTAGATTCAATGTAGAGTTCAATTGTGTTTTTTTTTATTAATAAATCTTTATTGTTCAGATTATTACAGTTGTTCCTCTTTTCCCCCCCATAACTCCCCTCTACCTGGTTCCCACCCCAACCCATGCCCTTACCCCCCCCAACTGTCCTTGTCCATAGGTGTACAATTTTTGTCCAGTCTCTTTCTTCACCCCCCACACCCCCTTCCCCCTGAGAATTGTAAGTCGACTCCCTCTCTATGCCACTGATTCTATTATATTCACCAGTTTATTCTGTTCATCAGATTTTTTATTCACTTAATTTTTAGACTCACTTTGTTGATAGATATGTATTTGTTGTCACTTTGTTGTTCATAATTTTTATCTTTACCTTTTTTTTCTTATTCCCCTTCTTAAAGAATACCCTTCAGCATTTCATATAATAATGGTTTGGTGGTGATGAACTCCTTTAGCTTTTTCTTATCTGTGAAATTCTTTATCTGACCTTCAATTCTAAATGACAGCTTTGTTGGGTAGAGTAATCTTGGTTGTAGGTTCTTGCTATTCATCACTTTCAATATTTCTTGCCACTCTCTTCTGGCCTGCATAGTTTCTGTTGAGAAATCAGCTGACAGTTGTATGGGTACTCCCTTGTAGGTAACAATTGTTTTTCTCTTGCTACTTTTAAGATTCTCCCTTTTTCTTTTGCCCTTGGCATTATAATTATGATGTGTCTTGGTGTGGTCTTCTTTAGATTCCTCTTGTTTGGAGTTCTTTGTGCTTCCTGGACTTGTAAGTCTATTTCTTTCACCAGGTAGGGAAACATTTCTGTCATTATTTCTTCAAATAGGTTTTCAATATCTTGCTCTCTCTCTCTTCTTCTGGCACCCCCATAATTCGGATGTTGGTATGCTTGAAGTTGTCCCAGCGGCTCCTTACACTATCTTCATATTTTTGGATTCTTTTTTCTTTTTGTTTTTCTGTTTGGGTGTTTTTTGCTTCTTCGTCTTTCAAATCTTTGACTTGTTTCTTGGGGTCCTCTAGTCTGCTGTTGGATCTCTGTATAATATTCTTTATTTCAGTCAGTGTATGCTTAATTTATAATTGGTCCTTTTTCATATCCTTAAGGGTCTCACTAAATTTCTCAGAGGTTTCCAGAAGATTCTTAAGTAATCTTATAACCGTGGTTTTGAACTTTATATCCAGTAGTTTGCTTTCCTCCATTTCTTTAATGACATGTTTTTTTGTCTCCCCATTTTTTATGTTTCCCTGTGTTGATAGAGTGCCTTTCTGTGCTATGTGTCTTATAGGGCCCAGTGGCTCAGCCTCCCTGATTACCTGAGGTTGACACTCTTGGTGCACCCCTTTGTGGGCTGTGTGCACAGTCTTGTTGTAATTAAGTTTTGATTGCTGTTGGTATCACTGGGAGGAATTGACCACCAATTGGCTATGAGGAATAGCCGTGTCTACAATGGGAGAACTGCTGTGCTGGAGACACCCTTATGGAGCAGGACTTGCTTCAGTTGGGCTTTGGTGCTCACTGAGTCTGCCCCTTGAGTGTGTCTCTTATGGATATGAAGATTTGTACTCTGGTATGGTCTCACTCTGACCACTGGGTACACTGGCTCTTGGATCTCCAAGGAGGTGTAAAGTCAGCCACTGCCTGAGGCCACCCAGCAGGAGCTACAGAGAGATCTGCAGATTCCTCCTCTTTGTTTGGGGTTTGGAGGTGCCCAGATGAGGTGCAGCTGTGAAGTAATACAGGCTGCTGAGGAGCCTTAGGCCTTCTTTTGGAAGCTTTGGCACTCTTTGACCCAGCAGTAGTTTGTTAGGTTTTATATTGCAAAAGAATAGGCCATTCATATGTAAAAGCCTCTGCTCACAGCTTGGGTGGGATTGTAAATTGGGTAGGGTGGGGTCTCAAGGAATCATCAGGGTGGAGCAAATCACAATGGCTGCCAGTCTGCTCTGCCTCGGAGAGGTCCCCAGGGTCTCTGTGTCCCATGGCCCTGTGCAGGAACAATGATCGCTGCAAGCACCTCTGCGAGAAAGCCGCCCTTGTGTTCCGACCCAATGCCAGACAGTCCAGTTTCTCCCTGTATGAGTCTAGGTCTCCAGAGTATCACCTGGAACTGGAGTTCAGAGCAATTGGGAGCTTATATCTCCCTCCTGATTGAAAAATACCACAACATACCCAGTTGCCAGCCCATTTCCATGCATGCCTCTATATCTCCACACTTCTGCACCTCTGTACCTCCTACCAGTTTCAATGCGCTCTTCTCTTTCCTCCTAGTTGTAGAATTTCCACTCAGCCAGCCTTCCCGTGGTTCTGGACGATATCTGTTTTGTCTTTTAGTTGTAGTTTTGATGTGGTTGTGCCAGGCAGCAAGTACAAGTATGTACCTATGCTGCCATCTTGGTTCTCCTGTCTGAGTTCAATTGGTTTTATTCACAAATTACTCTGCTACAATAGTGCCTGGAACATACCAGTCTTTTAAAAATGTTTCAAGTACATGAACAAATAAATATCTGAACCAATGATTTTACACTTCTATCATTTTAACAGTAAGTATAAATGAGGATAAAATTTAACCACTGGACAATGCAACATTCGGTTTCGATAAGGTTAACTTTAAAAAAATTAATTAAAAGAATAAATGTCATCCATAAAAGATTAATCTCAACTATGTGGCTTCGTTCTTTTAGACATTTTGACTAATCTATCATCTATCCACCTATCATCTATCTATTTATCTATCATCTATCTATCTGTCGCTTTACCGCTAAAATAAATGGAAGACTCTAGTTGTATCACCTCATTTGAAAATGTTTATTGTCAATACCAAATTAATTTTTCTGATAAAGTGGAAGTGCAATCAAATTTAACAAGCACCAGGTATTATAATTTATAAGAAGGAGAGTCAAATGCCATTTCTCTTTGCTTGTTAAAGGGACAGATTTCCATAAACAATTTTTTACTGTTATCCACCATCTGTGTGATGGCTTTGCATAATTACTTGCATATCGTGTCTTTGATAGGCCTTATTTCTGATAAGCAGAAAATAAAATTAAGCTCTCATATGAGATCCATTACAGAGGAAGCTTGGAATAAATATAGTATATTTAATTTTTCCCTTTCACAAACCTGACAAGACAGCTGCTGGAAGGCTCACTTATGAATCTTTGTTTAGAATGATATTCCAAATGATGAAGCATCAGCCTTTAATGACAAAATATGCTATATGGTCAATTGGGAAGGAAGTGTTTCCCAGGCTGCTGTCTTAGATACATCAAGAATTGAAAGAATATGAGATAATTTAGAATGATAGATAATCATTGTGTGCCACTGAATTTTAAATCAACACCTGGGATAGTCACGGCAAGTAGAATATGAAGCCAAGTACATTCAAGGAAGCAGTAGCATTTGCTTTTAATATTCATAAAGTTTTTTCCCCTAAATTGAAGCTGCACAATATGTTCTATCACAGGTGGCACTTTAGAAAATTATGTCATATAATGGCAAATTAGCAGGTGTATAACTATTCATGTGCCCAGTGAGGTGGGACACAGGTATGCTATAAGCTCTAAAGGAAAAACAGAAGAATACATCTACAAACTGGAGGCATAAACTCCTGGAATGGAATGAAAAATAGCTAGAACATTATTGTTCATAACAATTTCATGTCATAAAATAAATTGTATTGAAAAATATGTGAAAAAAAATCACACTAACAGAAAAACTATCAGCATTCATTAACATAAATGAAAATGTACAAATTGTATATGATAAGTCCTATGACTTTTGGAAATTATTTATAACCATGCGACTAACACTAAGAAAGAAGATATTGAACATTCTCTCACTTCAGATAATTTTCTAATGCCCTTTTCAACCCACTCTAGGGAAAATCTTTGATTTCTGACACATAGTTTTGCAGGTTAGTGGACATAATATAAATGAAATCAAATAGTATTTTTTGGTGCTCAGTTGCTCTCACTTAAAGTATCCTTGTTGTGATTGTTCCATGGCATTGCAAGGATCATCAGTCTGTTTATTTGAGCTCTAAGAAAGTTAACTTATTTTTTTTAATGGGTAGTGCTATGTGTATGACAGGTGATTTGAGGCAGAAAGCCCTTTACAAAATTCATTGTACCACAAGTGGTAATGGCACAGGTATCAGGATGTGCGGGTAAAGTGGTAGCAAGTTTTCTGGACAGAAGTGTCATCAGTGCAGAGGAAGTGACGATGGTTTTGTTCCATGGTGGTTTTCTTTTCAGAGAAATCCTTAAGTATGGTTTGGTGTGCTATTCTTCTTTTTTTTAATATATTATTTTTCTCCTTGTATTTTATTTCTATTTTTTAAACCCTTACTATTTGTCCCCCAAACACCCTCTCCCACCTCCCCCACCCCCATATCCCGCAATCACCATACTGTTGTCCATGTCTATAAGTTCTTTTCTTTTTTGCTCAATTCCTTCACACCCCCAACACCAGCATCTGGCACTTCCAGAGCTGTCTGCCTGCTCTCTATGGGTCTGTCTCTATCTTTTTGTTTAGTTCAGTTTGTTCATTAGATTCTATCCATGAGCAGAATAATTTGGTACTTGTCTTTCTTTGACTGACTTATTTAACTTAGCACAATGTTCTCCAGGTCCATCCATGAAGTCCCAAAGTGTAAAATTTTCTTCGTTCTTATTTCTTACAAGGTTGGTTCTTCAATACCCCTCCTCCCCAACTCTGTGAGTTATCCAAATTGATTTTTTATAAACTCTGACCCTGTATTACCCAAATAAACCTATTATCTCCTGAAATAGGAGCTTTGACTAATACTCCATTTCTTTTTTTTTTTAATTTTTTTAAAATATATTTTATTGATTTTTTACAGAGAGGAAGGGAGAGAGATAGAGAGTTAGAAACATCGATGAGAGAGAAACATCAATCAGCTGCCTCCTGCACATCTCCCACTGGGGATATGCCCACAACCCAGGTACATGCCCTTGACCGGAATCGAACCCGGGACCCCTCAGTCCGCAGGCCGACGCTCTATCCACTGAGCCAAACCGGTTTCGGCAATACTCCATTTCTTAACATTGACAATTTGGTGGGTAAAATCCACTATCAATTTTTAGATTACTTTTTATATCACTGATTATTGACACAGGCCATCTTTTCATATTTTATTGTTGTATTCTATCTATTGTTTCATGAATTTCATATCCTTTGTCAATTTTTATAAAAAGTTTCCTTAGAATTTTCAAAAAATGGTTTGTAAATATATTGTGTACCTATATGCCTACTTCTACCAGTTAATTGTTAATTTGTATAATCCTGTTATATAATAACTAGGTTATTATAATGGCATCAAAATAAAGATGTAAAATACAGTATATAAAATATAGTCAATAATATCATAATACCTATGGGGCTGGTGAGTACTTGAAATATTGAAGGGACCACTCTATAAATACATAGTTGTATAATCACTATTCTGTACATCTGAATGGTACAGAATAATCCTAACTAATAAAGAGGGAATATGCGAATTGACCCTCACACTGTCACAGAGATGGCGGTGCCCACACCCAGTAAGGAGGGACTATGCTAACTGACTGTCCCACCCTCAAATATGGTGGCACCCACAGCCAATAAGAAGGGTATATGCTAATTGACTGCCAGGTCCTCAAAAATGGAGGCACCCACAGCCAATAAGGAGGGAGTACGCTAATTGGCTGCCATGCCCTCAAAGATGGCAGCGCCCTAGCCACAAGATGGCCAGCAGGGGAAGGCAGTTGGGGACAAACAGGCCTACAGGGGAGGACAGTTAGGGGTGACCTGGCTGGCAGGGGAGGGCAGTTGGGGGTGACTAGGCCAGTAGGGATGGGCAGTTGGAGGTGACCGGGCCAGTAGGAGCTGGCATTGGGGGAGATCCGGCCGGCAGGGGAGCAGTTTAGCGTCGATCAGGCTGGCAGGGGAGTGTTCAGGGAGTGATCAGGCAGGCAGGCGAGTGGTTGGAAGCCAGCAGTCCGGAATTGTGAGAGGGATGTCTGACTGCTGGTTTAGGCCCGATCCCACCTAAACTGGCCTTAAAGGGGCTCGGGCCTAAACTGGCAGTCGGACATCCCCTGAGGGGTCCCAGATTGGAGAGGGTGCAGGCTGGGCTGAGGGACACACCCCTCATCACACGAATTTCATGCACCACACCTCTAGTATTGAATATAAACTGAAATTGTAAAATTAAAAATATTGAAAAGGAAGGGAAAAAATGAATTCAATTCTGATTGCGTAAATGAATAAAAAAAAAGTATAAATAGACCAGCTTATCTTTATAGTTTTAATATTTTATTTATAATTAAAACTGTAGAGTAAGAACAAAACAGTTGTGTTTATATGACAATGAGGAAAACTTTATTATAACTTCTCTTGCTTAATGGGAATCACAGAGTAGAACCCAAGCTCTGTATTTGATGTGTATTTAGACCATATTATTATACCTAGTCAAGGATAGTCAGGGGGAAAGAGAGGAGCATTTGGTGAAGGTCTTAACCAGATGTTGACTTGATTTATTTCAGTTAACTTTCTGTGTTCAGGATCTAGTCACAGTTGACCAGTGCATCATTTTTTATCTTTTTGTAAAGAATATATTTGTATTAATTTCAGAGAGGAAGGGAGAGGGAGAGAGAGAGATAGAAACATTAATGATGAAAGAGAATCATTGATTGGCTGCCTCCTGCTCGGCACCTACTGGAGATGGAGCCCACAACCCGAGCATGTGGCCTGACCAGGAATCAAACTATGACCTCCTGGTTCATAGGTTGATGCTCAACCACTGAGCCATGCAGGCCAGGCAACTAGTGCATCTTATACAAAATTTATACTCATGGACTCCATTGGTCCTCAGTACATTAACAAGTGGAGAAGTGGTATTACAAAGAATCAGTGTTTATTAACTTTTCATGCCACCACCATAGATATGGTTTGTTCATAATAGCCACTAAAATATGTTTATGCATATTTCAGACACTTGTGACAAAATAATTTTAATGTTTACATTATTTTTTCATAATTTCCTTGGATATCATGCAAAAGATTATTTGTCTAGAATATAAATTCTTAGTTATAAATCCTTCTTGATTAAAAAATTTATTAATCATTAAAGATACACTATGCTTACTATTTGTCTGTTTGACAAAGTTTTGCTTAAAGTCAGTACAAAATGATGATTCAGCCCTGCTCTCGTTATATTCACACATTGAAATACATCTTCTATCACTAAATATTTCTTTGTAACTATTGTTCACAAATGTCTCTAAAACCTCAATGCCGTTTTTTATCTGGTCTTATTTTGTTTCATCTGTAACTTCCAGAATCTATCCTCACATATTTCTTTCTTTTTCTCATCTTCTCAAACTCTGCCTTTACTTAAATTAAGAATCAAAAAAATGAAAGAAGAACTTATTGTTCATGCAAATGTTGTTTTATGGTTCATTCAAACAAATATAAAGACAAAAAGGGTTAGGTAAAATTCAGATTATATGTATTACTCTTTTTAGCATCTCAAATATTTTATAAATTATTTTTCTATTCCAGAAACTAAATATGACTCTAAAACTATTTTATTGGAGCATACACTATTTTTATGTGGGTAAAAAAATATAGTGTTTCTAAAATTGGTCAGCATATAAAACTTGAATTTTAATGGTTTGCAACTAAACGAAGTATTAAATTTTACAACATAAATAGATATTATTAGCAACAAACAGATTAGGTAAAAGTAAGATAATATGGTTACTGAAAAATCACATTCACATATTGGGGAAAGTAAGAATTGGCTTCATTTCTAAATATTAGTATTTTCTTGGTGTCCGTTTGTCCTAAACAATTAAGAACAGCTAGCCTGCAATGTGAAGCCTTGATTTACAAAGGACAAACATAGCGCATCTTCACTCTTAACTTGCCTTCATGGAAAAATCCTACTACTGAGTGAAAGTTAATTGCATTGTGTTCTCTTCTGGGAAATAGTTTGGTAAGCTATTCAAGACATCTTGAAACTCAGGCTTCCATATTCACAAACTGCCTCTTACCTGCTAGCTACAGTTGCTTTCGACCAGTCTAGGCAGGTGATAGAGTCCAATTTCAGTCAGTGTTGTCCCTTTCCGAAGCCATGAGAAGTAGGGAAAAGAGAGCGGTGCTCTCCCTTCATTGCTAATTGAAACGAACAAGAAGGCTTCCTTTCTCCACTTCAAATGACACCATCTTCAGGCTGCTGAATAAATCCATTATTGTTGACATTCAATGGAGGTGGAATTCAATTCCATACTATCACAAGGGAGTCAAGGACATTGTAATTGATACTCAGAATAACAAGGTAACCTATTTTCACAAGAAAGGTCATGAGAATGACAAAAAGAGCTTGAAAAATAGCCTGAGATACTGGAAATAGTGGCCACACAATTAGATGGTTGTTAGTATCCTGCTGCTTTTTTATTTCAGGAGCAAGTAATATTTGTAAGAAGTTTGGCTATACTACAGTTCAAATTCTATGAAAACAAATAGATACATCTTGTTAAAGACTAAGAAAATACATGCTTATATATTTTTTCCTGAAAGTGAAATGGACCCATTTGCTATAGTCCACAAAATAAATAATTATGTGTTACATAAAATAAATAAATCCATGTTATATAAAACAAATGACAAATATATAGCTACATACAAATGGAATTTGTATAAGAATATATGTGTTCCACAAATGTATTTACATGATTAAGTCATGATATTAAAATTTTACAATTTCCTCAACTTAAATCTGAAAAATAATAACAAATGTTATAAAGATGGAATAAAGGATATTTGAGTTGAAAATAGAAGCTACAATCGACAAAAAATCCTTCCCAAGATATATTATTTGTGTATGTAAGTATTGTGGTGTGAGAAATAACATGTTGAGAATAAAATGATACTAATTCAAATTAAATCAGTTTAGTTCATTTTGTAAGTATGATATTCCTTTACTTTGGCTAACTTAAGATTTAAAAGGACATAAAAGAGAGAGAAGAAAGCAAGATAAATTGGTCCATATCATTTAGTTAGCATCTCAGATCTTCCTCCTTTCATTGTGGTCTCAGTGACTCTCGGGGTCAAAAACAAATGCCCCTCCAAATCCCTGTAGCATTTGGTTTCCAGGTCTTTTGTGTTGCTGAATATATTGCACTATAGTTGTTGAGGCTCCCTCAATGCAGGACTGATGTCAAACTTAATTATCTCTATCTGAGATCAACTTTCTAAAATGCATACCTAACCACAGCAGTTTGCTGCAATTAGTAGCATTACTCATAGAGTAACCTGAAACTGTTAAATGCATACTATCTGTAAACACAGTCCTCACATCAATTATTGATCTTAGAGTAAACAATATATTTACAAAATAGAAATGTCTGAGAGTAAGTGGGCATTCCTTGTATACCTGTTAAAGATGAAAGCAAAACAAATATTGGCTATTTCCAAATAAAACATGAGTTGTGTTCCAAAAGAGACATCAGTTTATGCACTGTAATCTGGCCCCATGCTGTTTTGTGTAAATCTCCTTTATAACCTGACCCCCTTCTGTTTTCATTCCCTGTTCTGCTTTTGTATACCACTTTCTACTCCCGATGTGACTGTTCTGAAATCTACCCTTGGCTATTCCATTGTTATTGTGTTTTTTTATGTCTTCCATGGCAATCTTTTTAAATCTTGTGGACTTCAAATCACAGTTATTTTTAGAACATTTATAAATCTTTATGCTACATCCTAACCGTTTTTCTGAGATCCAGTCCCAGACTTTGAATTGCCTGCTGGACATATACCATAGGACCTCACCAACTCTTCAAACTCAGTCTAGTCCAACTAAACTCATTCCCATACTTCTAAATTATTTTATCCAGTTCTTTTATTTCTGCATTAATTGCACCAACCTCTATATCAACCATGTTTAAATAGTTAGCATTAACTTTGACCCTACCCTCTCCCTTGCCCCACATCCATTCATTAGCTAAGCATTAATCTTGCATCTGCAGCAGCTTTGGTGTCTAATTCTTAAAACTTCACTGACAAGGCCACATATCAACCCCTCATAATTTTTCTTAAGTCAGCACCCCCGCCCCCCCGTTCAGTGATAGAATTTACAAATAATCCCCTACTTCTAGTTGTTTGGTTTTTTTTTTAGTCACAACACCTTTGTACTCTCCCCAAATGTAGTTGTCCTACCTCATTGCTCTCTGATCATATTGCTCCCTTACTCAAGTTCAAATTCTTAGACATTATGCAGAAAGACTGGATCCATTGGAAGCCCTTGATTGTGTGTGTGTGTGTGTGTGTGTGTGTGTATGTGTGTAACCCTGGTCTGTCTTTCTAATTTTATTTCTTACCTGTCCCTTTCAAGTACTCTTCACATAAGACATTCATAAATGATGTACTCACCACTGGGCATTTGTACTCATTTTTAAAATATTCACAAACAAGAAGAAGAGAATAAGTTTTTCTCCAACTTCACATCTCTGCAATCTTCTCTTTCTCCAGCTCCTTAATTAATAATTACCTTCTCCACAATACCTTATCTACCATGAGACCAAATAAAATTCCAAATTCATCTTTGAAGCTCCAGCACATAGCAAAATTTCTCACATATCTTAACCACTCAAGAAAAATTTATTGAAAATAATTAAATCCTCTAAAATACTTTTTCTTCTGACTTTACCTTAAAATGGAACTGTACTTTTATTGTTATATTTAATAATTTTTCTTAGATTATATTTACTTATACATTGTTCTTATCTCTCCAATTAGAAAATAAAATATCGGCTGGTAAGATTAATCTTTTTATTTCCAAAGACCCAGAATAGATTATTACAAATGGTAATAAAAATCAAACAAAAATTTAAAGAAAATGTTTTGGACATTTCCCCAAAATACATTTGTTTAAATAGATAATTGCTTACCGGGCTAGGCACAAAATCTATTTCATCATTGTTATTGATGGGTTTGCTGTACAATTTTAAAAAATGCATACTAAATTATCTCAATAATTCTAATATTTAAATGACGTATAGAGAAGGAAAATTAAGTTCTTTTTACTATTGGTTTGTAGTAGAAAGATTGGAATAAATTAGAAAGTAATGAAAAATTTGTTGTACAGAATCTGAAGTGAACTTCTGTGCCCCTTAAGGTTCAATGATATTTAAAGCACAGGTACGTTATTATGTTAGTAATGATTTAAAAGTATTTATCTTTTACTTGCCATTATCCTTGATCAATTATTGTGGTTCTCATCTTCATTTGACATAGTTTGTTAAATGCTGTGGCTCACCACTTCAATGAAATGAAGATAATAGAGGGTTAAAAATTCTGAGCTCAAAGAAGTCACCATGTCTTATGCTTAATTGTATTTGTTAGCCCCTGTATATATGAAGGAATTGATTAATAACTATGTGTTGAGCAAAATCTAAGTTCTTTGACTTTGATATTTTTCCTTCTATTGTCTAGCTCTTAACATGCACAATAAACACTTGTGTGCATGTATTTAGTGTACCTACCAACTCTATACCCACATATACTTATTTTATCACTCCATGTTTTCTTACTTAAGTAGCCATGTAACCCACAAACCACTTAAAATTCTATGGAAAAGGCTCATCTACACAGCATGATACAACAGCACAACCGCTTAATGCTGTGACATGCTCGTTAACCTGATGGGAAATGCAAGAAGAGTGTACAATCCGAGACTCTTCTTCAAGTGGCATGTGCTATTTGGCTGTGAGAACAGGGCTTCAACATGGTGCGTATTCTAAACAAATCTCCCCTTGCCATACACTGCCTTGAAGAAAAATTTGAAAGGCTTTCTGTAATTTTATTGTCTTTAATGTGTCAATTAAAAGTAAACACTCTTCCTTCGTAATTTTATTGCATAATAATCCTTAAAAAAAAACTAAATAAAAATGTTAAGATTTTTCAAAGCAGACTGCCATAGCTGAATTACACACACTTGTATCTCCTTTGAACTTTAGGCACTCTATCCATTTGCCAAGAGAGAATTGTATAGCCCTTTTTATTACCCTTGTAAATGCAGCCAGAGACTATGATGTGAAGGGCACATCCAATAAAAAAGGATAAATAAGTTTATAGTAGAGCTATTTCGGGCAACCTTAAGAAGACCAGGCAGCTGGATCATCACATGCCAGCTAGTTGCAGACTGGTACTAAAGCACTAAAACTAAGCAGGTATCTGCATGTAATCAAACTGACATTGCTCATGCAGTTGTGACTGGAAAATTTGAGGGTTCTTCATCCCTTCAGACTCCTACTTCTTCTAAAATTTGATTACAATTACAGAAAGATTTCAAACCTGTCCTGTTGGAGAGAAATAAAATACCAACATTTTTCTCTATTTAATAAGAACAACAAAAACATCTGTAAGAAAGAGCCAAAGGCTCTCATTACACAGCATGAACTCAGATGTTCTATGTGGTTTCATTACCATTAGAACAAAAGTATACAAAACTTGGTATTGCCTTTGAAGATTTAGCTTATTTTGAACTTTCCAACCAGAAATGTGTAGATAAATACACAAGAAAGCTCTGCAAAGTAGACCAACAGTATAGCTTTGCCTCGTTGTTTTTAAAACATAAGCCTTGAGTTCAGTTTATCTGTTCTCTTAAAATGCCATTTAAGTGAACAACAAATGATCTTAATTATATCATGTCAGCACACTTCTTACTACTTTAGAAAAGAACAAGCTACTGCTAACACACAGGTCTCCAGGAAACCTGCATACACAGGAGCTCCAGGAAAATAAATGAAAGAAAAGTCCTTACTGGATGTGTTAACCTGTCCATGATCCAAAACATTCTTATGAATTTTCC
Organism: Myotis nattereri; assembly: GCF_964212035.1. Lineage (NCBI taxonomy): Eukaryota > Metazoa > Chordata > Mammalia > Chiroptera > Vespertilionidae > Myotis > Myotis nattereri. The sequence continues at coordinate 35,422,420 of NC_138076.1, read as the reverse complement.
ATGTCCAAAGTTATTTTTTTCACTAGAGGCCAAGTGCACGAAATTTGTGCACAGGGGAGGGGGAGTGTTGCTCAGTCCAGCCTGCACCCTCTCCAATCTGGGACCCCTCGAGGGATGTCTGACTGGGATCAGGCCTAAACAGGCAGTCGGACATCACTCTCACAATCCAGGACTGCTGGCTCCCAACCGCTCATTTGCCTGCCTGCCTGCCTGATTGCCCATAACCACTTCTGCCTGGCAGCCTGATCACACCCTAACCACTCCCTTGCCAGCCTGGTCGATGCCTAACTGCTCCCCTGACAGTCCGATTGCCCCTAACTGCCCTCCCTTGCTGGCCTGGTTCCCCCCAAATGCCCTCCCTCCCCTGCAGGCCTGGTCCCTCCCAACTGCCCTCCTCTGCAGGCCTGGTCCCTCCCAACAGCCCTCCCCTGCCGGCCATCTTGTGTCCACATGGGGGTGGCCATTTTGACCACATGGGGGCGGCCATCTTGTGTGTTGGAGTGATGGTCAATTTGCATATTACCTCTATATTAGATAGGATACCTACAAAGAAATTGAGCTGAAGAGAATCTAACAATTGTTGAATACCTGATACATGCCTAACACTGATCTAGGTAGTTTTATAGCCTACATAATACTCCAAAGTTCAAATTTGAGAAGAATGCTATCCCTGATAAGGAGGGATAGAAATTATTATGAATGTTGTAATTAGTATGAAACAGAAGTGGTAGTTGTATATTTCCCATATTGTTACAGGGGGTGTTTTTAAATGCCTATTCAGGTATCAAAATATAATACCATTAATATGCTTATGCTTCTGGGATAACAAGAAGAGAAAGGGAAGAACATGGTATATGAGGAAGTATAGGTGACATATGACACTGCTTTCTGATTGAGGAGATGTCCAACAACTGGGCAAAAACCTTTCCCAACTATTTGCTAGTAGTGTAGTCTTAGATATTTTATAAATCCTATGTGTGCTGCAGTTTCTTTATGAGTTTAAAAAAATATTCTATAAACCTTAAGTTTGACTACTTATAAGACACTCAATAAGGTGCCTGAAACCTCATGTAAAGAATAATTTGGTGTTTCATCACACACCTTCTCTGACATAGGGCTGCTGATTCCAGTCCTGGGGGTTGTTAGCTCCACAAGGACTCTTGGTCCCATGTGTTCCAGGTAGATGACATCAGACCATGATTCACCCGACATACACCTGCCTTTGCCCAGATGTAGGAACAACTTCCCCCATGGAAGTTTACTGTTGTAGAAATGGGAAAGCCTGTGGTGAGCAGGCACGGCCATGGCATACTCAGCCCTACACTGGGCGCCTTATGTTCCACGCCAGCTCAGCCAGGTTTGGTGACCCAGAGAGGGTGCGGTGAAGGATTGAGAAAAGACAGACAAGAGAAGAAAGCTGGGTCTGGGTGGGACGCTGTCCTCTCTGATGGAGAGCTAGTGACAGCACCATGGACTACAAGCCGTGTCTTTATTTTATAGTCAGATTCCACAAGTCAAATAAGGGCGTGGTCAAGATGTTTACAGCATTCTCATGGGTTTCGATCCTACTCAATGACATGCACCTGAACTCTATCAAGTCCATATTACTCAGGCACGTGGGGCCTCACGTTCAGACCATAGGTTCAAGCTTACAACTATAGCTGTTGGCTATAATTGTGCTGGGAGGGCTCTGCCCTCCAATCTGGGACTTGCATATGGCAATGAGAGGACTGTACCCTCTCATTAGTCCAAGGCTTGAACCTGCCCAAACACTGTAGCCATTCTCCACAAGAAACTCTAAAAATATTCTTGAATATTCAGATATGACATGCTGTTGAAGCAAAATATCAAAGTTTTCAGAAAATATAGGATTTATGTTACACATGAGAGGCTTGGACAGGAAAAAGCACTCATTCAAAGCAACAAGAAATAAAGACGTAAACATAGAGGTTGATGAAGATAAATGCTCATGAGATTGAAACTGGATAGACACACATTTGTTACATTGTCACTTCACTACCAGGCAGGGATTGAGGTCTCTGACATTCTTGAAGAATAATGTGGGCATGACAGAGCAGAAAGGCCTGGGGCTGATTTAGGGGGCATTGGACTAGACACTAGCCTGGAACAATGTTTACTAGCCCAGGGCATGAAGCCAAAGGGCATGGCACTGCCCCAGAGCTGTTGATTGTGATATGGAGCTGACACAACCGGAAGTCATCTCATGCTTTAGAGGACACTGTCCTACCACCTTAGAACCACGATTCTTCCATTTTGTGAGAGATTCTATAGCTCAGTTTCTTTGCTATACAATTGAAAGAACCAATTTGATTTATTTTCTTTCAATGTAAAAAATCTTGGAAATACTAGTGCTAACACAACTAGTACTAACACAACTCCAGTTCATCCTCTTACTTTGTTAAAATACTTGGATTCCCTTTAAATAGAGGCAATGAGATGTTTTACTGACCTCTTGCTCAAATGAGATGTGCATAATATCATATTTATACAGCCTGGAACCCCCAGCTTTATCAAATAACATAATTACCTGTGGAGACAAAGAAAATCAATATCTTTTCACCAGGATTTCATGGATAGTGACTAATTTTTTAAAGCTTTCTTTTCTTTATGCAGATAAAGGACTAAGAAAGTGTGAATTTTAAAGTACTGTTATCTATAAGTGGTCAACAATACAGATATGGGAGTTTGTAAATCTTATCATTTTCCATTGAAAAGTTCACCTTACCCTAAGAATTATTTTTTGTTGTGTGGTTTTAGAAATGTCTCAAGGAACTCATCTTTATTACCTTTTCATAGTGGTAATCTCCTTCAATCAAGGGCCCTAAAACACAATTCCAGGGTGATGGAAGATGATTTGACTTTAGGTGGTGGGCACACAATGCACCATACAGATGATGTGTCATAGAATTGTACACTTGAAACTTAGATAATTTTATTAACCAACACCACCCCGATACATTTAAGTAAAAAATACACAATTACATTATGATGGAAGTATTTGAAATAGTATGATAATTTAGATTTTTTTCCTTCCTTATTTTCCAAGTTGGTGAAAATTGTTTATACAGTGCAAAAGAAAGGCACACACTGAGTTTTGTTCCACCTTTCTCTCAATAAATCAATTTTCTTTACTTAAATATAAACCAACTGAGAAAATTTTGCTCAGATATGTTACAACACATCCTATTTAGTGAGTTTGAAATTATTTCTGCTACATTAACCACTTCAGGGATTAATATTGCTGAAAGTTATCAAATTATCTAATTTGTAATTAATTTATTATACAGATAAACATGCATAGAAATCAATCTATTTTATTTGACTGTCAGTACCTATTATAGAAGAAAAATCTCACCTCTATGTCATTAATGTGTATTTCTTCTTCTGCCACAAAGTCAGCATCATCTCATCTTTTACCTCCTGACTCACAACTTGTTTTACTACTTCTCTTCCTTCAAGAATCAGAACACCTGTTGCCTCTTCCTACAATATTTCTTATCGTGTTTTACAAGTACCATGTTTTTTAAGCATTCTTTTCTCCTGTGTATCAGAGCACTCAATCCATTCCATAACTGACCTCAAAATTGATTACCATTTATTTTACTTAAATATATTTCCAAATAGATTATGAAAAGTTTAAGATGTAGAATGCCCTTTTCATTGAGTTTTTTTTTAATCCAAACAATGAAATGTTTATTGAACAGACACTTAATAATCAATAAACGCATCAATAATTAATAAATAATTAACTGATTAGAAATCGAATTCCATTTCTAAAAGATCATAGTTATTAATGCTGTCAAGATACTTTTCATTCCATTGTAGATAAGTTTAGCTCCATTCTCTCATTCTTTGTGTTACATACACAGGTAGGATTAACCCATCCAGCACTAAATCTTTAATATGCTTTCCAGTTGCAGCTCCTATAACAGCCCCAAACATTTTTCTCTTCAGAAACTATTTATAAATGACAATAAATGTAGTCAGATGATGATTAAAATATTTTTTTGTTTTGTTGTAAATCTGTTGAAAATAAGATGGCCAGTGGGAGGGTGAGATATTTTAGATTAACATAGTGATTTTTGAAATGGGAACAACATCAGGGTGATTTTTCCTCTTCTTCTTGGGATTGAATGGTATTTTTGAGGCACTAGTGACAAAGTTTTTAAATAATTAGAGTTTTATGAATTAGAAAAATATTCCGACTCTGGGAAATATAGGGAATAATACAATTAAACCCAATGGAACATTTTCAAAATAGATTGAAGAAGGAGTTAATTGGCCAATTTGTACATTTACCCAAGAAAATGTCATTATGTAGATATTATATTATTTTTTTAAATAAATTGGCATGCTTTTATTACTCCAGCTTAACTTGCTATTGTTGCTTTCTGTACTTAAAATATCAATGCTGATCTAAGTAGTTCAAGTGCAATTCTGCCTTCAAGCAAGTTGAGTGACAACTTGTGAACTCTTGGATTTCTATTTTATGTCTTTATGATGCGAGAGAGGTCTTCAAACTTATCATTTATAATCAGAGACTTACAGACTTCAGTTAATTGAGATTTAATTTTCTCAGTTTGAGGGCCATGATTTGAGCTAAGCAAATTATTCATGTTATACAGTACTATTCCTGTGCATGGTACAATATAAATAACAATAGTGAGAATAATAGATTCATCTTTCTAGATTAAACAAGACAATTATTGAATGTTTAATTAAAAGCAAAGTGATAATAAGGACATATTTTGAGAGATTCAATCAAGTTACAATATATACACAATCTACCAAATAAGCCATATTAAGATAATTAAACATTTTAAATAATTAGTTATTGTAATAAATGCATAGTTAAGTTGATTTAATATTGCCTGATCCTTTGGGGATATATTTCCATAAATTATGGGCTAGAATAATATTTAATATTAATATGGCACCAGGTATTTTTTTTCATTTAAAATATGAGAAAGTGACATACTTATCTAAAGACGCAAAACATTTAATTTTAAAAAATCTTCAGTAAAATACCATTGTAGAATTAAAAATGGCACTAAGTTTTGGGTTTAGGGGCAAAGACTTTAAAAAACATCTGGAGATGCTGAAATAACCTGCATTCATTTATGTTATTTAGGTTGTAAAATCATATTCAATCTTGACCCACTCAGGAAATCTAACATAAACGTCCTGCTGATTTTGACAGTCATACAGCAAAAACACCCTCTAATGAGCATTTAATAGTCACCAAAAGTTTTGCATTAAGTACAAAGCCCTTTTGATTACTTATTCCACTAATTTAAAGTAAATGCTTTTACAGATGGCATCTGTTAGGCCGCAGAACGTGTGCTGCATTCATATGTAGTCATTGAAAATAGATTCCAGCTTTAGTAGAAAGATTGTACCAAAAAGATCAAACATGAAACACTGAGTAAACATTTACCAGTGATATATTTTCATTAATTCTCTTCATAAATACTTACCCAGTAACAGAGTACAATGCTATGGGTCTGAGCAGTAATTGAGAAAGACCTTAGCAAATTAACACCTACGACAAAATGATCTAGACAAAGACAGTGAGCTCTTCATTCTACCTCTCATCTTCCTAAGTGTAGAAGCATATAATATTTCAGTCCCCTTCAAACTGTATTATATTACACACATGAAAAATGCCATGAAATGCTTTCAGATGGTAGGAGTGATCAGGAAAATAATGACACATTACAAAAGAAAACATGAGTAAGCCAAAGATTGCCTTGCCAACTGATAAATGAATAATATTCTGGTTTTCTTTTAATTAATAGAGTTCTTATAGTTATTTGTTTCTTCTGTTGTCAAAAGTTATTATAACAAAGGGTAGCATAAAAATAAATTATAGGATTATGTAACTGAACATCATCTATACATAAGAAATATTGTGCAATCAGAAAATATTAAATGAAACCAATTTTATGAGCACCTTATTCCTTTTTCAATGCTTTGGCAAGCTTACTAGCTGACTCTGGCCCACAGAAAACAATCGAGTATAGTAGAATCCCAAATGGTACCACTGTAAGCTTAAGGTAAGACCATGTTCCGCACTTGCTAATAAATGCAAGAAGCATCTGCTCTGCAAATTCAGAAAATAGCCATTCTGATATAATAGTGACTCAGAATTATTAGTGAAACATCAAAAGTTGAGAAATTTACAAATTTGATTGAGTCTCAGCACCTATATTCACATTTATTATGACTGTGAAAATTGAGTGATATGATAAATTTATTTGAAGACTCTAAGTTTTTTCATTTGCTATTATGGTAAAAAATGTAGCTTGAAAGCCATAGTTCAAGGTAAATATATGAGTTTATCAAGCTTGGCACTATTACCTTTTGGGCTGCATCATTTTTTGTTATAGAGGCTTGTTGCATGCCTTATAGGATATTTAGAAACATCCCTGGTTTCTGTCCCACTGAATAATAGTGGTATTCCCTATCCTCAGTTAGGACTATAAAAAATATTTGTAGACATTGCCAAATGTTCCCTGGAATGCAAAGCAAACCTCAGTTGAAAAATCAGTGAAATAGATGAATCTGGCTGAAATATTAGAATAATCAATTAACTGAGGCTTTCTATCTATCTATCTATCTATCTATCTATCTATCTATCTATCTATCATCTATCTATCATCTGTCCACCTATCCATCTTTCATCTATCTATCTATTTATCTACCCGTCTATCTATCTATCATCTATCTATCTATCTATCTATCTATCTATCATCTATCTGTCTGTCTATCTATCTATCTATCTATCTATCTATCTATCTATCTATGATATATATATATATATATATATATATATATATATATATATAATATACTAAGTGTCCAACTGATTGGTCAATGGCTTGACCAGTCACTATGATGTGCACTGACCACCAGAGGGCAGATGCTCCAACCAGTAGGTTAGCTTGCTGCTGGGGTCCAGCTGATAGGGACTGGGTGAGATGGGCCAGACATGCCCTGGAGCCCTCAGACTTGATGGTATGATGACTTTGCCACCCATTCGAATCCAAAAAAACGTTTTTGGTTTTTTTCTTCATCAAAACAAAAAAAAATAAAATAAAGGAAAATAAAACATAAAACTTCTAAATCATTATGCACATCTTTAATAGAAGTGTCACACATGATCGATTGGTGCCAGCGAGATCTTTATATGTATTGCGCATGCCTGAGTAAATGTTTATTTTTAAATTGCCAGTGGGCGTCATATGTACCACACATACATAAATAAACATTCATTTTTTTTAAATTTAATGACTTTTATAAATATTTAAAGACAAAATATAACATTAAAATAAAATGTTATATATTTTATTTAGAAATATTATCGAATATTAACATTGACTGTTTTGATTAAATTATAAATGTTTTTGGCCGTGTTTTGTGCTGTTCAAATGCTTGTCATTCATTAATTCTATACGCTTTTCACTTGCTTTATTTGAAGTATCACAATCTGATGTTTATTTAATAATGTGACAATATTGACCCACACCTTTAATGAGCATATTATTATCAAATATTATTGTTCTTTTTGATCAGATTGCCAAAAAGTGTAAGCGAAAACATCTGATGCATTGACAGACAGGTGACGTTTCTATAGTAACCTCTTTTTCACATCTATAGCAAAAAGCATACCATCCTTTATGCTAGTTGGTCGGTTAGACAGTCGGAGGGACATACGGTCGGTTACTTAGCCTTTTATACTAGTATATATAGATGCCTATCTATACATATATATTAAGAATGAATGCATGCATGCAAAGATACATATTAAAATTATCTAATACTATATATGTTAATGCTCCTTTACAGATAAGCTTACATATCATGTTCCTTTATCTAATACTAGAGGCCCAGTGCACAAATTCGTGCACCAGTGGAGTCCCTTGGCCTGGCCTGCAGGATCAGGCCAAAACAGGCTCTTCAACATCCCCCAAGGTGTCCCGGATTGCCAGAGAGTGCAGGCCAGGCCGAAGGACCCCACTGGTGCACGATTGGGGCTGGGGAGGGATGCGGGAGTTTGGACAGCTAGGGAGGGACCATGAGAGGGACCCAGGCCATGTCCAGCCCATCTTGCTCAGTCCTGATTGGCCAGAACCCAGCAGCAAGTTAACCTACCAGTTGGAGCCTGTCTGTCCCTGGTGGTCAGTGCACATCATAGTGAATGGTTGAGCAACCTTAGCATATCATTAACATATTAGGCTTTTATTACATAGGATGATTAAAAAAATAGATACTTAGAATGTTTTAATAATGTGCTTGATGTAAGTTTTCACTCTCTATGTTCAATTGTAGTAACCAAGTTTTATTTCTACTCACATAACAGATAGATTGAAGCTGGATTCAGTAGTAGTCTAGTTAATGGGGTCATTACTATGTTTATACTCTATTTCTTCTTTCAAAGGTTATAAGGTTAGTACATACACACATGAATGATTCAATGTACTAAGAATTCTTTCCAGTATTTTTTATCTTTATTTTTAATAAATTAAAAAATTGTAAAGACCAAAGCCTGAGTAGACAGCAATTAAAAATGAATTCCATTCACAAGAGTGAGATTCCTGTGAGAATGATCTCTATACAAACTTTGGGTCTTTATCTATTTGTTCTTTCCAACTGATATTGTCCAAGGTAAAATCTCTAAAACCAAAGTTCTAGCAAGTGTACTTATCCAAGAAAAGAGTCTGATTCATATATTAACTCTTCTGGGAAACACAGAGATTCCAGGCCAACTTTACCTTTGCATTTTTTGTTTGTATTACACTGGTTGCCTGTGCCGTGTTATACAATGCAATTCTATAATGTTCTCTAGGGTCTTGACCAGACACCTTCAAGTGATCATAAACAATAGAAATCTTTTTGAAGATGTATATGTAATACTGGAGGCCCAGTGCACAAAAATTTGTGCACTCTGGTGGGAGGGGGGTCCTTCAGCCCGGCCTGTGCCCTCTCGCAGTCTGGGACCCCTCGGGAGATAACGACCTGCTGGCTTAGGCCCGCTCCCAGGTGGCAGAGGGCAGGCCCAATCCCTAGGTGCAGCCCCTGGTCGGGCTCTGAGCAGGGCCGATTGGGGAGTTGGGGCGCCACACCATGTCATGCACAGAGCAGGGCGGATCGGGAGGTGGTGCTGCCACCCTCAGTATGCTCAGGGTAAGGCCGATTGGGGGGTTGGGGCACCGCCCCCTGTCACGCACAGAGCAGGGCCAATCAGGGGGTTGGGGCACTGCCCCCTGTCACTCACAGAGCAGGGCCCATCAGGGGGGTTGGGGCTCCATACCCTGTAATGCACAGAACAGGGTCGATCAGGGGGTTGGGGAGCTCCCCCCTGTCACTCACAGAGTAGGGCCGATAGGGGAGTTGGGGCACTGCCCCCTGTCACACACAGACAGGGCAGATCAGGGGGTTGGGACACCGCACCCTGTCACACTCAGGGCAGGGCCGATGGGATAGTTATGGCTCTACCCCGTCACACACCGAGCATGGCCCGTGGGGGGGTGGTTGGGGTGCCGCCCTCAATCACCCACAGAGCAGGACCAATCAGGGGGTTTGGGCGCCGCCACTGTCACACTCAGGGCAGGGCCGATGAGGAGGTTATGGCTATACCCCATCACACACAGAGCAGGGCCTGTGGGGGGTGTTAGGGTGCCGCACCCTGTCACACACAGAGCAGGGCTGATCAGGGGGTTGGGGCACCTTCCCCTGTCACAAACAGAGCAGGGCCGATAGGGAGGTTGTGGCCCTGACCCCTGTCACACACAGAGCCGCAGGGCGATCAGGGGGTTTGGGCCCTGCTCCCTGTCATGCTGAACCCAGTGCCGGGAGGCATATTACCCTTTTACTATATAGGATAGAGGCCTGGTGCACGGGTGGGGGCCGGCTGGTTTGCCCTGAAGGCTGTCATGGATCAGGGTGGGGGTCCCCACTGGGATGCCTGGCCAGCCTGGATGAGGGGAAGCTGGCTTTTTGCAGCTGCTCACACACCCTTCAGGGTAGGGGTCCCCACTGGGGTGCCTGGCCAGTCTGGGTGAGGGGCTGAGGGCTGTTTTCAGACTGGTGGGTGACAAGGTCTCAACTGCTCCTTTTTTTCTTTTTTTTTTTTAATTCTGGGCCAGCTTTAGCTCTGAAGCTTGGCTCCAGGTCTTAGACCTCTGCTGCTGAAAGCAGGTATCTGGTTTGTTTGGGTTCTATAATCGAAACACTGTTTCAACTCCAGCTCTGAGAACCCTGCTGGCTGAAAGCAGGGTTCTGGGGTTTTGTTTAGCTTCTATATTTGTAACAATGTTTCAAACTGCAAGCTCAGAGGCCGGCAGTGTCAGGCAGGGAACGTTGGAGTCCTCCGTCACTGAAGCAAGCAAGCCTCATGTTTGCTTCAAGCTGCCTGGCTGCCGGCCGCCATCTTGGCTGGCAGTTAATTTGATATCGCCCTGATTAGCTAATGGGAAGGGTAGCAGATGTATGGCTAATTACCATGTTTCTCTTTTATTAGATAGGATAAGAAAATATGGCTATTTCTCAATAAATAAAAGTAATTCCATGCAGATTTGAAGAAAACATGGTCTTAATATTTATAAACTTTGGTAATATTCCATAGATAGAAGAGATTCAGAGAAGTTTTTGGGAGAGACTTGTTTATATTTTCTTTCTACCCTGAGTACAATTTTAATTAAACTCTAAATATAAAATAGTAAACTGTTAATATTTCATTTAATCAACTTTTAGGGTTGACCTAATTTTAACTGTCTTATTTAACACTAGAGTCCGGGTGCACAAAAATTTGTGCACTTGGGAAGAGGAGGGGTTCCTCAGCCTGGCCTGTGCCCTCTCACAGTCTGGGACCCCTCGGGAGATAACGACCTGCTGACTTAGGCCTGCTCCCGGGTGGCAGAGGGCAGGCCCAATCCCTAGGTGCAGCCCCTGGTCAGGCTCAGAGCAGGGCCGATTGCGGAGTTGGGGTGCCGCCTAGTGTCATGCACAGAGCAGGGCAGATTGGGAGGTTGTGATGCCACCCTCAGTCACGCTCAGGGTAGGGCCAATTGGGGGGTAGGGGCACCACCCACTGTCACACTCAAGGAGGGTTGATGGGGAGGTTGCGGTGCCACCCCCTTTCACGCACAGGGCAGGGCCAACCAGGGGGTTGGGGCTCTGCCCCCTGTCATGCACAGAGCAGGGTCAATCAGGGGGTTGGGGAGCTCCCCCCTGTAACACACAGAGCAGGGCCCATCAGGGGGTTGGGGAGCTCCCCCCTGTCACGCACAGAGCAGGGCCCATCCAGGGGTTGAGGAGCTCCCCCCTGTCACTCACACAGTAGGGCCAATAGGGGAGTTGGCGCACTGCCCTCTATCACCCACAGAGCAGGGCCGATCAGGGGGTTGGGGCGCTGCCACTCTCACACTCAGGGCAGGGCCAATGGGGAGGTTATGGCTCTACCCTGTCACACACAGAGCAGGGCCCGTGGGGTGGGGGGGTTGGAGTGCTGCACCCTGTCACACACAGAGCCGCAGGGCGAACAGGGGTTTGGGGAGCTATCCCTGTCAGGCACAGAGCAGAACCGATCAGGCAGTTGGGGCGCCTTCCCCTGTCACAAACAGAGCAGGGAGGATAGGGAGGTTGTGGCCCTGCCCCCTGTCACACACAGAGCCACAGGGCGATCAGGGGGTTTGGGCGCTGCCCCCTGTCACACTGATCCCGGTGCCGGGAGGCCTCTCAGCTCCACTAATCCCGGTGCTGGGAGGCATATTACCCTTTTACTATATAGAATAGAGTCCTGGTGCATGGGTGGGGGCTGGCTGGTTTGCCCTGAAGGGTGTCCTGGATCAGGGTGGGGGTCCCCACTGGGGTGCCTGGCCAGCCTGGATGAGGGGATGATGGCTGTTTGCAGCTGGTCACACACCCTTCAGGGTGGGGGTCCCCACTCGGGTGCCTGGCCAGTCTGGCTGAGGGGCTGAGGGCTGTTTTCAGGCTGGGACTGAAGCTCCCAACTGCTCCTTTTTTTCTTTTTTCTTTTTTTATTCTTTGCCAGCTTTAGCTCTGAGGCTTGGCTTCAGCTCTGAGGCCTCAGCTGCTGAAAACAGGTATCTGGTTTGTTTTGGTTCTATAATTGAAACTCTGTATCAACTCCAGCTCTGAGATCCCAGCTCTCTGAAAGCTGGTTTCTGGGGTTTAGTTTAGCTTCTATATTTGTTAGAATGTTTTTTATACTGCAAGCTCAGAAGCCGCCAAGGCAGGCGGGGAACATTGCAGTCCTCCTTCACTGAAGCAAGCAAGCCTCATGTTCAGTTAAAGCTGCCTGGCTGCCGGCCGCCATCTTGGCTGGCAGTTAATTTGCATATCGCCCTGATTAGCCAATGGGAAGGGTAGTGATCGTATGCCAATTACCATGTTTCTCTTTTATTATATAGTATATATAGAGAGATTACTTCAACCTGCCTTTCCTCCTTCTTTCACTTATAAGGACTCAACTAGATAATCCCCATATCAAGGTCATTCCTCATCTCAAATTCAATTTGTTAGCAACCTTAATTTCCCTTGCCATCCTGTATAATAAAAGGCTAATATGCAAATCGACCAAATGACAGAGTGACCGGTTGTTATGACATGGAAAGACCACTAGGGGGCAGACACTCAACGCAGGAGCTTCCCCCTGGTGGTCAGTCCACTCCCACAGGGGGAGTTCTGCTCAGCCAGAAGCCAAGCTCATGGCTGATGAGCGCAGTGTCAGTGGCGGGAGCCTCTCCCACCTCCACAGCAGCACTAAGGATGTCCATGAGGAAAGGGCCTAAGCTGTCAGTTGGACATCCCCCAAGGGCTTCTGGACTGTGAGAGAGGGCACAGGCCGGGATGAGGAACCCCCGCTCCTCACCCCGTGTACAAATCCTATGTACTGGGCCTCTAGTGTAATATAATGAATTAACAGTTCTGGGGACACATGTGATTATCTTTGGAGGGTCATTATTCTGCCACACCTTTCGTCTGACATCAGACATCCAGGAAAATGCAAGTTTTATAATTCATTGTGTGTGCTGGGGAGGGAAAGAAGGAGGTGGAAATTTGATGTGAGACAATGTATTATTTTTGTGTTTTAAAGTAGAGTTTAGAATACCCTGAAGATAGTCTGCACATCCCATAGGCTAACATTTCCCCATCAGAGAGTACATATAATGGAATATTGTGATTCTGTGAATCTGTGGAAAAGAAAAAATGTGCAATTATGGCTAGACATTACTGCATTAATCCAAAATAAGTTGTCCATAGAATTTAGCTCCAAAATATGAACACTTTGAGAGTTAAAGGTGGGTGCCATTCACAGAAGGTATTAAGCAGTTTTTTTTCTCCAATAAACTAGGGGTTATGTTCACCATACTCATAAAGTCCTGGCTCTCTCATCCATCAGTAAGAAATAGTTATGAATGGTACTGTCTTATGTGAATGTTATTATAGGGGTATATGATGCAGTTGTGGGGAAGTTCAGAAAACAGCCTTAACCATCCTCCAGTGATGTTTCAGTGACACTTAAAGGTAGGCAATTCAAGACTAATATTACTCTAGAAACCTAAAATTAAATGCTCCATCATAAGAATTGAATGGTATGATTGGAACACTTGTGGTATTTAGTTATATAAACTTGGTAAAACTCTCAGCCAGGACCGAGAGAAAGTGCATATTAGAAGGAAAAGCACGTATTGAAACAAATTCTTGAATCCCTGGGACATATGTAATCTTGACTATACTAAGCCTTCTTCTGAATGATTACTGTTCCCATCTCTTCTAGTATCAGCTCTAATGCAGTGGTGCTCTATTATCAGCCCTTTACATCACCACACCACTAGTCCCCTAATCCAAGCCATCACTCCACACTTTGCACTGGTTCACCCATCTGCTAACCATTATCCTCCCCAGCTAACCCCTTCTTTCAATGCTTCAGATAACCTCCTGCTCAGACACCATCAATGAGTTTCCATTTACTAAAGGATCAAGTCCAAAATCCTCAGCTTGGTTTTAAATGCCTAACACAGTCTGCCCTAACCTACATTTAAAGTCATAGATATAGATTTTCAAAACTTAAAGATAATCAGATCTAAATCCCTCATTTCATAGAGGAAGAAAACAAAGCTCAGAAAGATTAAGTAACTTGACCAAGGTCATGCTGCTAGTGGCAGGTAAAGAAAGAGAACAAAGGTCATCTGACTCCCACTCTGTTCCCCCACTAAAGTCAAACACTATTTTCTATTAACGACAGTTTCACTTTAGTATTGATCTCAAAGCCTGCTAAGGATGATACCTTCATGCTTTACTAGTGCCTCCTTGACAGAAGACTGGAGCTTAACACTAAATTCTTGAAGATAGTAATATTGATATTTTACATTTAAGCCACGAATAAAAGTATGCAATCTTTTTAACATTTTTAAAATCATTTTTCATCCCTTTCTGGTGTTTTAGAATTTTTCAAGTTTCTGCTAAACTTGCAATTTATATTGACATCTTTTTCAGAAATCAAATCAGTTACACTTATTATATTTATTTGCTGCAATATACTTTTCTAGAAACCATCAGAGTACTAAGGTTGCATAGTAAACATCTAACTCGATATCTGGAGAGAGAGAGAGGTGAATACAAGAAGAAATCAGGGCCAGACAATCTGATTAGCAGGGATACAGATGCCCCTGAATCCACAAGAGCTGGTAAGGTGATTCTGCTGGAAATTTTAGAAAAATTGCTAACGATCAGTGTGGGTTTGGATGAGAACTAAAGCACCTGTGGGTTATAACATGGGAGTTCTATACCTTTCTGCAAGCTTTTCATTTATGAACCCCGGCAGGTATACATAGCTTAAGAAAATCCTGCAAAGCTTCAACCACAGCTAAAATCCACACAAACTCATCCTCACTATCTGCCTTATAAAAATATAGAACTTAATTTTCTGAGGAAAGAACAACACAATGCCAGTAGCCTGAGGTCAGAAACGGATTGTGGCTGGAGAAGTGAACAAACAAACAAATAGCTCTAGCCCTGGGGGAGGGACAGAAATGCATGCTAGGATTGGCATTTTGTGAGGAACTTAAAAAAGTGGGCTCTGGTTCCTCATGGCATGCGGAATCCAGCAGATATTTCTATAAGTCCCCCTAGGGAGCTGGAACACTTATGAGGGCCATAATCCCATAACTATATTGGCCACCCTTGTTTAAGATGGACAGTTAATCAAAATATCAGGAAGTGCACACCACCTCTTGCCCTTCATCACCACACTGACAGTCATTGGGTGAAAGTAAATAGGAGTAGATTTAGGAATGCTGTAGAGAAGAGTAAAGTGATGGAAGAGTCAAAGCTGAGCAAAGCCAACCCAAGGTGGACTACCTTCAAACTTGCCGAACTTCTGACTAGATTTATACACAATGGACACTAAAGGCTTGGCCAAGAAAATGTATGCTACAATTAACTCATTCTATACTTGTATTTATGATTTTTACATACAATCTTATAAAACATGTCTAGCTTTCAACAAAAATATTTAAGGCAAACATAATAAAAGGCATAGGTTGAAGATAAAAAGCAATCATCCAGAATCAGATATGACATAGGTGTTCAAGCCATTCAAGTTTTCAAAATAACTACAATAATAGGTTAAAGGCTCTAATGAAGAGGTAGACAACATACAAGGTCAGAGAGGCAATTTTAGTACAGGAATTAAAACCGTAAGAGAAACTCAAAGGAAATGTTAAGATAGAAAAACAATTAACAAAGATGAGGAATGCCTTCAACTTGCTCATAATTAGACTTGACACAGCCCAGAAAATAATCAGTAAGCTAGAAGATAGGAAAATAAAAACAACCCAGCCCTAGCCAGTTTGGTTCAGTGAATAGAGCATCGGCCTACGGACTGAAGGGTTATGGGTTTGATTCCAGTCAAGGGCACATGCCCAGGTTGCAGGCTCGATACCCAATGGGGGGGCATGCAAGAGGCAGCCAATCAATGATTCTTTCATCATTGATATTTTTATCTCTCTCTTCCTCTCCATCCCTCTCTGATTAAAAAAAAATAATTAAAAAAATAAAAACAACCCAAATGGTCATTTAAAGAGAAACACAGAGCAAAATGAAAAGCACTGAGAATTCAAGAACTGTGAAACAATATCAAACAATCTAGTATATTAATAATTGGAGGCTCAGAAGGAAAAAGAAAGTATGTACAATACAGAAGAGATATTGGAAAAAAATAATGGCTCAGACTTTTACAAATTATAGATAGTCACGATAGGAGAGACTCAAGGATTACAGAGAACACCACACTTGATAAATAACAAACAAAACTAAAATGCCAATCACACCTAGTCATTTAAACTGCTGAAAAACCAAAGAGAGAGAAAACCCTGAAGTGGACAGAGAAAAAAGATATTTCACCTACTGAAGAATAATAATTTGAACAGATTTCTTAATAGCAACCACACAAGCAAGAAGTCAAAAGAATGAAGTCCTTGAAGTGCTAAAAGAAAAACAAAACTTTTAACGTAAAATTCTATATACACATTGAAAAAATACTTCAGAAGTGAAAGGAAAACTAGGACTTTCAAAAACTGAAACTGTGGGAATACATTGTCAGGGGAACTAGTCTACAGAAAGTGTTAAAGGAAAATCTTCAAGCAGCAGAAATATGACATTGTCAGAAAGTTTGACTCACTCAGAGAAACAGAGCTTCAAAATGATACAAACAAAGGCCAAATACATATTCCTTATTTTTATGCTTTAGAAAATACTACCATTTAAACCAAAACTTATATCAAGACATTTTGTTTTTACTGTATATGTAAAACTGAAATATATAACAAAAGTGGCACAAGGGGTGGGAGGGAGGAATTATGAATATATTGTTATAAGGCTCATACTACATGTGAAACTACATACATTTTTTATATTTATGTAGTTATTTATTTTAACTTATTAAGGTGACACTGGTTAATAAGATTATAAATATTTCAGGTGTCTATTTCCATGATACATGATCTGTATGTTGCATTGTGTGCCCACCACTCAAAGTCAAATCACCTTCTGTTACCACATATTTGGCCCTCTTTACTCTTTACTATCCTTACCCCCTTTCCTTTGGTAGCCACCATACTGTTGTCTGTGTCTACGAGATTTTGTTTATTTGTTTATCTTATTTCTTCATTTGTTACTTTCAATTTTATATTCTACACTAGTGGCCCAGTGCATGAAATTCGTGCATGGGCAGGGGGTGTGGGGGGAGCTGTGTCCCTCAGCCCAGCCTGCACCCGCTCCAATCTGGGACCCCTCGGGGGGTGTCCAACTGCTGGTTTAGGCCCAAACCAGCAGTTGGACATCCCTCTCGCAATTTGGGACCGCTGACTCCTAACTGCTCACCTATCTGCCTGCCTAATCACCCCTAACCATTCTTCCTGCTGGCCTGATCACACCCAACTGCCCCCCACCCCCTTCAGCCTGCTCACCCCCAACTGCCACCCCCTGCTGGCCTGATCGCCCCTAACCAGCTCTGCCTTGGCTCGATCACCATAGTTTTGTCTGGAAGGATGTCCGAAAGATCTCCCTGTCTAATTAGCATATTACCCTTTTATTACTATAGATACGAGTGAAATCATAGGATTTTTAAGTTTTTTTGTCTGCCTCATTTCACTTAGCATTATATTCTCAAGGTCTATTCATATGATCTCAAATGGTAGTATTTCATCATTTCTTATGAATGAGCAGTATACCATTGTGTATCTATATATATAAAAGCCTAAGTGACTGTCTGACCATCCAACTGGTAGCTATGATGCTCACTAACCACCAGGGGCAGACACTCAACTCAGGACCCGCCGAGCTGTGGTGACTTGACTGCTGTGGTTTTCAAGTGACGCACCCAGAACCAGAGAGGAGGAAGTCCGATTCTGGGGTGCGTCACCTGAGAACTACCCTCTCACAATCTGAGACCCCTCAGGGGATTTTGGAGAGCTGATTTTAGCCTGATCCCTGCAGGCTAGGCTGAGGGACCCCACAGTAAACAAATACGTGCACCAAGCCTCTAATATATATATATATATATGTATATATAATCACCTCTTCTTTAACCAATCATTTATCCATGGACAACTTTGGTTGTTTCCAGGTCTTGGTCACTGTGAATAATACATAACATCATTCTTATTCAGAACCAGATTATGTAAAAATGTATATTGTAAAACTTAGGACAAATTCTAAAGTTGACTTATTAAAATAAGTATCGTAAATAAGTAAATAGAAAAGATTAAACTGGAATTATATAAAAACAAAATCTAAACAGCAGAAAAGACAGAATAAAGGAGAAAAAATAAAGAACACATGGAACGCCCTGGCTGGTGTGGCTCAGTGGATAGAGCGTCAGCCTGTGGACTGAAGGGTCCCGGGTTTGATTCCGGTCAAGGGCACATGCCCGGGTTTTGGGCTCGATCCCCAGTAGGGGACGTGCAGGAGGCAGCCGATCCATGATTCTCTCTCATCATGGATGTTTCTATCTCTCTGCCCCTCTCCCTTCAACTCTGAAATCAATAAAAATATATTAAAAAAAAAAAAAGAACACATGGAACAAATAGAAATCAACTAGCAGGAAGTTAAAATTTAATCTAACTATACCATAGTTACATTAAATATTATTGGTCTAACTATAGAGATTATAACATTAGAATAGATGTTATAAGAGTTAAAACAGAGATTATAACATTAGGATAGATGTAAGACTAATTAACTAAATTTAACACAACATTCAAATGTAGTGGGTTAAAATGACATTGCTAAATGGCGCTTTGTGATTATTTTCTTTTATGCTAAGATTTAAAGTCTATGCATGAATGCACTTTTAAAATATAGTTTTGCTCACTTCCTATTGCTCATTTACTCACTGATACATCATAAAAATGTAACTGAAATAAAAATTTCTGTCATATTTTCTTTTTTTAACTTGTTTTCATATTTGGTACTACTAAGATGATATGAAATCACTGGAAAATGATCATATTCTATGTTTCTACTTTCTTATATTCATGGAATAACATAAATATAATTGCAATTACCCCACTATGTAGACTGAACAATGCTGATCATTTTTACTGATAATTACAGCTCAAATAATTATGAAATTATTCTTCTGAGTATAGAGAATTTGAAAAATCCCAGAAGCTAAAGCTCAAGCTATAAGAGATAATTAAATAGAGTATATTAGTACAAATTCAAGAAGTACATTCTTTCATTACACATTAATTATGTTCTAGAAAGTTTATACTCAGTACTATAGAAAACAATCGTTTTGGTAGGATTTTCCTTAACTTGGTTGCCCTAATGTTTCCTTTGGTATTGTTAGGTAACATTGTTTTCAATACACACATCATTCAAAGTATCAAATGGGTTAAAAACACTTTCCAAACTAAAGACAATCTGCAGAACTGAAGACTGAGAATTAATTTAATAATTTGATGACTACTTTAAAATGTTTAGATCATTATTATGGCATTAAGAATATTATCCTTAAAAAAGTATTGCCAACTGATCTTTATATGTTCACAGATATGAAACATATGTAAATTACTCAATACATTCTGTTTTTCTGTTATTATATTGAGCATATTGCTTTAGAAGCAAATACTGTATTAGGTACAAATAATAAGTGAAAATGGTTAGCATATAAGTCCTTTTCCACAAGGGCTGTGCATTGTAGAAGAAAAAATATCTATGAATAAAAGTGAGACATAACTACTATACAAGGAAGCTTAAAGTAAGTGTCAAATATACTTCCTTTATTGGACAAAGGAAAAATACTATATTTGCCTAAGATAATTTCACTCTAGATGATTTTTATTTGCCCTTCTCCATGAAGAAATGTAGATATCATTCAAAGAAAACTAAATCTCTGGGCAAGTTATTAAGTGTCATTGTCAGGATATACTTTTCTGCATCCTATAATTACCTTTCTTTCTCTACCCTGGGCAATCAAATCAAATCAGAATTGAAAGCCCCAATTCAATTCTGTCATCCTGTTCCATTGTATGGGGTTGTTCCTATTGTGAATCAAAATCTAAGCAGCCTGTAAATGACAGAAACTTAAATTATTACAGTCCCAATTACTGAGGAAATAACCCTATACAGATAAGTAGAGTGAAATAGGATGGTTAGAACAAATTGAAATATTCTCATCAAAGTATATAGAATCAATTATAAGTCACCATGCTGCATAAAGCAGAGAAAGTAAACCTTATCTTTATTTATTAATATTTTATTGTTATTTTAACCTTAAAAAGGAATTATGTTATCTTTATAATCAGTTAAGGATTTTACATAAGTCAACCAAACAAACATTTCCCAAGCACCTAGTAACTGTAACAAGCTCTGCTGAGTTTACCGGGATGAACCCTAAAGATTCTCTGCCACCAAAAACTCAGAAATTATAAAGGAGAAACAAATATGAAAATAATGACAAAATATCATGGGATGTGTTCCAATAGAGACAAAAGTAAGGTGTTAAGGAAATATGAAAGGCGATTCTGCCAAGGCAGGCCTTAGGATGCCATTGGAGAAGGTGTTGGATATGATGATCTGAGATTTGTGAAGCAGTAGGAGTTAGTTAGACAAGACAGAGTGGAGAGCTCTTCCCAGATGGAAGGGGCAGCATTCCCAAAGGTCACAGAAGTGGAAGTAAAGCAAATCGAGAAATCACAAGTAATCCAGTAGGAATGGGTGAAGACCAATGCAAGGAAATTGGCAATGGAGGGAAGTAGACAGAGGCTACCTGAGGTTTCTATGCCCTGAAAAATGTTTGTTTTCGCTTCTATAAAACAGGGGTTGGGTGATGAGTTGTACAACAGAATGACATGTCCACAGTCACTTACAGAGTCCTGAACTTTGGGCACAGAGATGAGTTTGGCAGGCAACAGATGAGTGGGGCCCAAAGTCAGTCCACATTGTGCTTAGCCATCTGTGCACTTCTACCAAGTGAGGGCTGCTTCAGCCTGGGAGAAAGTGCACTTTTTTTAAAAAATAATTTCTGGGCAAAGGGAATGCCTCGTTGAAATGGATTTAGAGATTAGGAGAACTGATCTTTGAAATAGTCTTCTGAAGAAAGCACTTGTTCTATTATATAATGGAAACTACTGAAGCTCAATACAATCAACATTCAAGAGTGGCTAAGAAGGGCTTCGGGTTTGAAACTAACAGCCACTCCTTGGCTGTTAGATCTTTAGCAATTCATAACTCTGTATCTCAATTTTATCATGATTAAGAGAATGATGATGACATTATCTTTCACAAAGAATTGTCTTTGGTATTAACTTATTACTAAGTAGAGGCCCAGTGCATGAAATTTGTGCATGGGTAGGGCCCCTAGGCCTGGCTGGTGATCAGGGTCAATCAGGGCCTTCTGGCTGCCAGCTGGGGCCTCCCTTTCCTGGCTGGGACCTCCCTTCGTTCTGCGCCACCCCTGGTGGTCAGCCCATGTCATAGGGAATGATTGAAATCCTGGCCTCCAGGTTGAACTCCTGAGGGGACAATTTGCATATTAGGCTTTTATATATATAGACTAGGGGCCTGGTGCATGAAATTCATGCACTGCGGGGAGCATCCCTCAGCCCAGCCTGCCCTCTCTCACAAACTAGGAGCCCTCAGGGGACGCCCTACTGACAGCTTAAGCCACAGTCTGGCCTCCCTCTGCGGGAGGTGACCGGGCTGATCAGGGGAAAGCGCCAGCCCCATCACCCTTCTGCTGCAGCCACAGCCAGCCACCGCGGCCGCCAAGGTGTTTTCATCAACATAGACTCCAGTCCCTTCACCATGAAAAAATGACAACTTTCTTTAGGCATTTTCAAGATGTGTCTTTCATAGGATATGACATTTCTTTCTTTTTTTTTTTTTTTAAATCCTCACCTGAGGATATGATTCCATTGATTTTTATAGAGAGTGTGAAAGAGAGAGGGGGAGACAGAGAAAAACATCAGTATGAGAGGCACACTTTGATTGGTTGCCTCCTGCATGAGCCCTGACCTGGGCCCTGGCCAGGAAGTAGCCTGTAACCTAGGTACATGCCCTTGATCATAATTGAACCCGGACCCTGCAGTTGGCAGGCCAAGGCTCTATCCACTGAGCCAAACCGAATAGGGCCAGATATGACATTTCTTAGCCCCTCCAGCAGCAGACCTTCATTTTTTCCTCCAGGAGTGTGGTGGAAAAACCCTAGATCACCTTCTTGGATTCTTATAACCCAAGTTACCAAGAACACTGCAAGTGGTGGCATACAGGGAGTTTAGCCAATGCGTGGTCAGAAAAGGTGTTTACATTCAAACTGGTTTGGCTAAGTGGATAGAGCGTCAGCCTTCAAACTGAAGGGTCCCAGGTTTGATTCCTGTTAAGGGCATGTACCTTGGTTGGGAGCACATCCCCAGTGGGGACTGTGCAGGAGGCAGCTGACCAATGTTTCTCTCTCATCAATGTTTCTGACAGTCTATCCCTGTCCCCTCTTCTCTGTAAAAAATCAATAAAATATATTTTTTTAAAAAAAGAAAAGAAAAGGTGTTTCCTCTGCAGCCCATGCACAGAGGATCCCCTGCGTTGTGTCCACTGGGCTAGGGACATGTCCCTGGCCGCCAGGGGAACACCCTCAAGCCCGGTAGTCCAGGGTTCGCTGTGTCCACCGTGCTTGGGAGAGTGGACCCAGCCCGCTTGGCGTGGCCACTTGCGCTTGGCGCCCCGGCCACTTGTCCCAGAACCCAGTCCACTTGGCATCCCCGGCCTCTTGTCTCGGGACCCAGCCCACTTGGCGCCCCCAGCTGCTTGTCCTGGGACCCAACCCGCTTGGTGTTCTGGGACTCAGGCTGCTTGGCATGGGTGCACTCACAAGTAACCGCGGGGCAGAAGTTCCCACCCTGCCCCATGGCTGCTTGTGCTTGGTGCTCCCGACCGCTTGTCTCGGGAACCAGCCCGATTGGCACCCCTAGCTGCTTGTCCTGGGACCCAACCTGCTTGGTGTCCCAGGACCCAGGCTGCTTGGCTCCCGGGACCCAGACCGCTCAGCACCTGCGTATGCAAATTAACCTGCCATCTTTGTTGGGTTAATCTGTATACTCCTGTTTGGGTGGTGTGCGTCGCAGAGGGATGGTCAATTTGCATCTTTCTCTTTTATTATATAGAATGAATGATTTAATGAAGAATGATTAAAACAGTGCCTGGCATATTTTAACTATTCAATTGTTTTGTTTTCCTCAATCAATTAAGTAATAACAGATGGATTGCATAACCCAACTCTGACTCTTGGTTAAGTAAATTTCAATATATTTAAATTTTATAGCAAAATATTGTAACTTTAAAACATTGTTTTGAGTACAAATTTTTCATCAACTGTATACATCAATTGTAGATACCTGAGAGAATAAAAGTGGAATATACTCCCAAGCAACAGGTCTGAAATGAATTTCCATAAGTAAGTTCAGCAGTAGTTCAGCTTATATAAACCATATGTTCAACCTTCAAATGCTTATCAATATCATAGACAAAAATCAAATAAAAAAGAAAAGGGAGAATACACCAAATAATTCAGCATGTTATTGAAACTTTTATTCAGGGGAATAATAAAAGTGTGCTTGAAAGATTTCTATTTAATACCAGCACAAGTCAACAAATCTTCTAAAGATTCTTTATCAAAGATCTACAGAGGTATAAGAGAGGATCAGAGACATAATGACTTAGAGAATCCATATTTCCTATGATAGTATTATTTTCAATTCTGTGTGATGTTCACTTCCATACACTCTGTAGAATGAACATTGAGCATCTGGATATGTCCTTTTCCTTTTTTCTTTATTAAGTTGCTCCAAATTTGCTGTAGAAAAAAAAACAAATACACGGAAACAATAGGAACACAAAAGCAAATCTATTCTTTGTAATTCAAGACTTAAAGTAGGAAGTATTAAGACAACTTAAATTGGTATAACATACAAACGTTCAATGTAATAAACTACTTAATACTCATTCATTCATTTTGATTTATCTACACTAATAAAAAAAGAAAGATGCAAATTGACCGTACCTTCACAACACCCACCAGCCAATCAGGAGTGAGTATGCAAAATAACCCAACAAAGATGGTGGGTTAATTTGCATATTGCAGCCACCAAGTGGCTGGAGACAGGGCGGTACGCTTGCATCATTGCCATGGTGACAATATAGGGGTTCCGCACCACCCCAGGCACTCTGGGCCTCTGGGCAGCGTGGGAAGGTGGAAAGGCAGCTCCAGGCCAGGGTGAAGGTGGAAAGGAGGCTTTGGCCAGAGAGAAGGTGGTGCCGGCAGCCAGGGGAAGGAAAACCCATTCTTGCACGAATCTTTATGCAACGGGCCTCTAGTATATGGATAAGCACCCATTAACTGGTTGTGTCAGCATCAGGGGACCAGCGCTGACCACCAGTAATTGGTGATGCCAGTCCTAGTTGAGAAGCATTGCTTCTTCACACTGATACATTAATTTTATTTTCTGTGTTAACACTGTTGCCTTTAGGAAATGGCTATGCTGCTTGGTTTGTACTGGTCTTGTAACTCATGTGTTTTTCTAATTTATTTAAAGATTTTTTTATTAGACTTATGCTAAAAATATTCATTTTGGAAGCCACAGTTTCAAATCTGCTCAGGTTTACTCAGAAAAATACTTAAGAATCTATATCAAATTTCACTCATTAATCTTGGTAAACAGGCAATGAGTCATTGTTTTCTACTCACAATGTCTGTTCTAATGATTTCCTTTGCTGGATAGTTTAGAAGTTCAAGGGAATGGTGAATAACTGAGATACACTCTTAATGGAAGGAAACATGACAGTATTTTTTAATCTACATTTAAATGCTGAGCAATTATTCTTCTGTAAACTTTCTAACAGAAATCAGAAAAGTAGTTTGAAATAGAAATGGAGCCATTGATAAAAGATGATGATAGTCATTTGTACAGACATGATACCCTACATAATATCACTACACAGAGACATGATATTTGATGAAAATGTAGAAGACAATCCTTTTAATGAAATATATATATATATTAGAGGCCCAATGCATGAAGATTCATGTAAGAATAGGCCTTCCTTCCCCTGGCTGCTGGCACCAGCTTCCCTCGGCACCCGGGACATGATCTGCTTTGCTCCAGCCACCACCAGACATCTGGGACCCAGGCTGCTTTGCTCCAGCCACTGACGCAGCCCACTGGGGGCATGCTCTGAGCCACGTCCCAGCCACTCGGAGCACGCTCCCACCTCTGGTGTGTGTCCTCTGGGGCTGGGGATGGTACACAGTCCCCTCCCACCCAATGCTTGTGCAGCTCCTCCTGAGTGGTCGTGATGCAGCCTCCTCCTGAGCTGGTCTTGACACCCGGATAATTTGCATATTACCTGTTTATATATATAGATATATACTAGAGGCCCAGTGCACGAAATTCATGCCCGGGTGGGGTCCCTAGGCCTGTCCGGCAATCAGGGCCAATCACTTTCCCCACCTCTCCCCCTCCTCCTTCCCTCGCCACCCACATCCACCACCACACACCCATGGTTTCTGCCTGCCGTGGGGAGGGGCCAACCACCACCAAGGTGGGCAGGTGGCAGGCTGATCGGGGCCTGATGGCCAGGGGGAGGGACAGGGGAGGGACCCGGGAGGTTGGCCACCAGGCCTAGGAGGGAGCCAACCTTCAGTCACCCTGGGAAAGGGGCCACATCCTCTGTCACCCACCCCCGGTTCCCTGTCCCTGCCCAGGGTCTCAGCCCCAATCAGGTGACCAGGGTCTGCTGGCCAGGGGGAGGAACCGGGAGGTTGGCCAGCAGGCCCCATTGAGATTGGGGCCTGTGGGCTGGGAGCAGCTCCTGCATTGAGCGTCTGGCCTCTGGTGGTCAGTGCGTGTCATAATGACTGTTCATTCTGGCCGTTCCATCATAACAGTCACTTAGGCATATATATATATATATATATATATATATATATATATATATATATATATATGTTTTTTTTTTTTAATTCAAACATGGGCTCATTATTTTAATCATGAGTCAAGTGTACTTACTAATAAGGCAACCAGCAAGATCAAGAATGTCTATAAGTAGCACAGACAGAAAGGACTAATTCCCTACAACTGGAATATATAAGATGGAAATAAAATTAGGGCACACAATGATCAAACTCTTCAATTATTATAAAACAGGAAAAGATAAATAGGCTTATGACATCTTGGAGAATGATCCATAGCCTGGCCAAATGAAGCTATTTGTTGACCTCTGAAACTGCCATGATACTTCTTGTCTCTGGCCTTTGTACATATGACCTTTTGGCTTAGAATGATATCATTCAAGCTGGGAGGTTATTAATGTGTGCATCTTAGCAACTGTAAATATTTATTAGACTCATGAATAAAAATCACAAATTAGCCCGGCTGGAGTAGCTCAGTTGTTTGAGCATCATCCTGTGCAACAGTCAGGGTACATTTGCAAGTTTCAGGTTCACTCTCTGGTTGCGATGTGTATGGAGGGCAACCAATCAATGTTTCTCTCTCTCTCTCTCTGTCTTTCTCTCTGTCTCTCAGTATGTCCTCAGGTAAGGATTCAAAAAAAAAATCACAAAGTAAAAGTTAACAAATCCCAAAGTGAATAGATTCATTTTAAAATGTAATCAAACATGTTCTTAGGAAAACATAAAAGGATAGTTTACAAAAAAAGTTGTAAACACCCAAAACACTGAAGATTCATAAGGATCAGTGATGTAAAGAGGCTGACAATGAATTTATGGACCTATAGGAACTCAAGCAATTGTAAAGAAAATTACATAGATATTTATACAATTTACATAATATTTGTGATTCAATTGATATAGGAAAATAGTATAGACTTTTAAAAAAATTTGCCATGGCACCACTATTAGAAATTATACTACCCTTTGCTTTCTTTCTGTTTCTTTCTGTCTTTCTTTTTTTCTTAATTTTATTTTTCAATTATAGTTGAAATACATTATACTAGTTTCAAGTGTACAGCATAGTGATTAGACATTTATATAACTTACGAAGTGATCATCCGGATAAGACTATTCTCTTTGTTTCAAATGTAATATAATATTTTAGGTATTCTCATATTAGAATTTCTATAACTTCTTAAAATTCACAGATAAAATATAAAATAATGTTTCTCACTAACAATATTTCTATTAAAGTATTTTTCCTTATCACCATTGGTATAGCAATTTAAGTTTGCCATATATTAAATACCAGTTTGCTTTGTTAAGTCAATACTTTTATTATTTTTTGACTAAAATATTTTAAACACCTAAAATATTAACTAATATGGTAGCAATTTAACAGTATTAAGTAAGAAAAACTGTCAGTCTCCATAACTGGGTTTTTCCTGAGATAAATGGCATGAAAGTTACATCAGCTGAATTTCTGAACCATAATACTCATGGTTATACTCATATGACAGATGTAATGTGAACTATTAATCTGACTGTATGGAATTTCTCTCCAGTTACCAATCAGGATTAATCTCAGCAAGTTCCAAGGGCATTCTAACCTTCCAAGACCACTGATGTGTTATATAATTTGTAATTCCATCTTTAATATGTTCCCAGCAGCACCTAGAATGATATTAGTTAACATCAATATTTTAAAAATGTGTTATTATATTGCTGACCAGGTTCCCTCAATAGAGATTAAGATGTGATAGTACAAGTTCGAAAAATAAACATTTTAATTTAAATTTTAAACTTCTCTTTTCATAATATACTCTAATTATATTTACTAAAAAAAATCAAATTTTCTCATGACAATTTAAACAAATTTAGATATTCAGCACCCACCTCTCTCTTTCTTTTTGTCTCTCTCTCTTTCCCACCAATGTACTTGAAAATGCCCTCCAGAGCCTCTTAAAGCAGAAATCCTAAGGGTGGTCTGCTAGGGGGAAAGTATAGACTGCTGTTTTGTTTTAAATTCTTGCTAAACTATAACTTGTAAGCTCAGAACCACGGGGTTTATCAATAAAAAGCGTGAGTGAGAAAAGAGCGAGTAGAGATGCTAAAGAAGACAGAAGCACAAAGACGTGGATTTTCAGTATTCTGGACAGGCATTAACCCAATCATCTGACCAGATCTCATTACTGTACCAATAGTTTTGCCATTTCTGAACTTTAGATAATATGCCAGAAGTTGTGTGTATGTTTAATCTATTTAATCTTTATAATCACAAGACCTGAATTTGTAAAATAACAAGGGTATTCTTGAGCCAAAACTGGAATATGAAAAGTTCTGAGTTAAATCCCAGACTATCCTACTCCAGTCCTTTGCTGCTCACTGCACCAGGCATAAGGTGGTTCATAGCAGAGTTGCATTTTACATTGGTATTAAGCTCAGAAATTAGATGTTTTATAAAAATTGATAGAATTAAAAACCATAAATTAAATCTCTTCAAATCATTGTGTAATCTCAAGGAATTGGGAACTTGGGATCTAATTTTGCAAGAATAACTATTTTTGTTTTTTCGATTTTTGGCATTTTCTCTTTTGCATTGGCTAAGGCGACTATAAGCAAGATGAATCAGTAAAGGGATAATAGCCAAATACATCCAATCCCTCTCTTGCACCCTCTCTCTCAGTCCTCTGGACGTTCTGCAGTCCTTCACAGGGATCCATTTGTACTGACTCTGGATGGTCCATTCATTGATCCAGGACTGAATCATTTTAGGCTTTTAATTCCCAAACTATTCCCGACATTTACTGCTCATTCCATGTCAATGACAATGATGGACACTTTTCTTTCCTCGTTCTTCATTTTAAAATATTTCTTTAATTAAAATTTGTAAGTATTTTTAAGTGAACAAAAAAGGAAATCCAGCAGAAACAGATTTAATAAATTGCTGATCTAGTTTGCTGCCAAATTAAATAAAAACAACTATCAAATGAACAAAAATTCTTTTTTTCCCCACATGTCCACATGTCTGGCATAGAAGTACATGTGATAATACCAGTAAAATTAGGGGGACGGCAAAATATAAATGTTGGGAAACTTTTATATTTTTGTGTTTCCTACTCACAATTTTGCACTAAAATATTGCAGTTGGGCAAATCTCAAAATCCTTTATTTTTACTCAGCAGCACCTTGAATGATATTAAGTTAACAATAATATTTTAGACATGTGTTATATTTTTAACCATCAAAAAGTCAAATACATACGGAATTACTTCTTGCAACATTACCATTAAAAGCTATTGCCATAATGTTTGAATTGTTTTTAAAAAGTACCATTTGTTGCTCTATCAGTTTTGTATTTTTACCATATTATTTTAATGATTATTCCTGTAGAAACTTATAGTAATAAATCTGATTCTCACAGTTAAATTCTTTGTCACCTGGTATTTAAAATTCCCAAATAGAAAATACCTTTTATCTGTTACTGCATAAGAAATTATCCCAAAATGTACTGGTTTAAAAGGTGGTAATAATATTGAAATATATAAGTATATTGAATCAACACACTTTATACCTTAAATTTACACAATGTTATATGTCAATTATCTATAATAATAAAAGCATAATATACTAATTAGACCAGACGGTCTTCCAGATGACCTTCTGGATGAAGCTGGGACTGCAGCTGCTGGATCGCTTGCACGAATTTCATGCATTGGTCCTCTAATACCTTAATAAAGATGAAAAACAACAATAACACAACAACAAACACTGTATTATGCCCAAGCAATGCTCAGCTGTGCAGTTCTGCTGCTCCATGTGGTCTCAACCAGGGTCCTTTACTCAGCTGCATTGAACTGGTGGCTGCTCATGGCCTGACTCCACGGCTAGCAGCTGCTGCTGGCTGCCTGCTGAAAGGTTGGTGGGGCAAGGCAGGCATGACCTGTCCTCCATAAGCCTGAGTGGCCTTTCTCACAGCATCACAACTGCCTTTCAAAGGAACATCCCCTGTTTGTGAAAGAGAAATCTTCATATCCCCTAAAGCCAGCCATGGAAGTAACATAAATTCCCCTCTGCCATATCATGTGCAAAGTAAGTGACAGGTGCTGCCAAGATTAAAAAGAGAAGAACCAGACCAGAGTCCCCTCTTGATGGAGAGTTTCAAGGTGATCATGCAAAAAGACTTTAAGTTGAGAAGTATTGCTGTAGCCAATTTTAGATATACAACCTCCCAGAAAAAAATGCTTTCTCAAATAACTCTTGGCTTAAATTTTAAAAAAGTAACTGCAGATCATATATATATTTCAGAGTTTATTTTGTTTAATGGTATGAAAGCTTGTGCTTCAACAATTTCTGCAAAGAAGCATGAGAAAATCTGATATCTATATTCTGCCTTTTAAAAGATGTTATCATGAGAGCAATGAGCAGTTACAGAAGTGTTCTTACCATATTAAAATGTAAAATTTGGAAAGAGCACCAAGATTGCATGGAGAAGAATAAATTGTGGTGGAATGAATCAGAGAGGAGATAAAACTCAATTTGAGGGAGATCTATTAAAAGACATAGTTCATGTGACAGCCTGTTAGTTTGTACTAAGGTCATTTGCATGGAGATGAAGACAAATGAGCATATTTTGAACAATTTATTTTATTTAATAGTAAACCTTTTTCATATTATAGTATCTCTAAAGTTGAGAGTGCTTCATACAACTAATAACATATCAATTCAGCATCATTGTCTTTATCAGTGTTAAGTAAGGTATGCTATAATACATGGCATCCTCAGTGCAAAAATATATGATGCTTTGGGTGGTACTAGGCATATATATAGTAGCCAGCAGATGCTTGTTGAACTGACAGCCAAGTTGGATTAGCTTATTTTCCCCAATTATAATTTTTTAAAACACTATGTATAGAGGCAACTCAAGTGTATCACACAATTGATATGCCTGGAGTTTTAACTAAGCTGAAAAAATATATATCTAGGATTTGAGCACAAATGACCAGTTCTGGTCATACTGATCTGGCCTAAGAAACTTAGCATTGTCTCCTATTCAATTTGACTCTTTTCAGTCAAAAGATTGAAGAAATACTTGACATGTTCTTTTTGCAGAACCTCTTCAGAGCAAATGCTTTCCCCTACATGGGGCAGAAAATTTTTCATTATGCTTTAAGGTTCTTCTCAAAATACATTTTAAGTAGTAGTTCACAAACAGGAACAAGTTCTAGAAGGTGAAAATGAGATAGGGCAGTGTAACCATACATCATTCAGACCTTGTTCATTTTCACCCCAGGCCTTGCCAATCATCTACTTTTTTACTTATCACCAACTTATCAAGCCTCCTTTACAATACTCTTCTAGAAAAAGACTTAGAGATGTAAAAGACTTAAATACCTTAATAGATTAGAAAACCTTACTTTCTCAAACATATAGTTCAATATGTATTGAAGAATAAGAATAAACATATGTTATATAGAATTTCAATGAATTCAAATTAATTAACAGCTGTTATGGAAAGGTCCTCTTTGAAGAAAATCTCAAATGCTACATATTTTACCTACATTTTTATCATATTTATTTTATCATGGGGCAATTAACAATATTATATTGTTATCAAAGTAGCATCAGATCTAGTTAGTACCTTATTTCTTTAAAAATTACATTTTATTTTCAGAAGCTATTTTAGATGGAAGACACAAATTATAGTCAAGTTATTCTGATAGTGAACCACAAAATTTATGTTATGACTGGCTCAAGCTTTTAAAGAATTACTTCTGGAAGTCAATTCAGCTACCTAGTATTTGGTGTTTTTTATGCTGTTAAGTAAAGCCGAATGCTCTATTATGGTGACTAGAGAGAGTTGGGTGCTAGAAGAGTTTTAACTGATTTAAACAAATAGTGTTATATGCAGGTACAAACTAGATCTTACTTAGTTGATTTTAATGCAATAATATTCTTAATGTATACATAAAGTTATTGAGCTTATGGTAAAAAGACACCTATTAGATATGATGTATTTTTTCTCATCAGACTATACCCTTCCACAATGTCATCATTACAATTAACTAGAGGCCCAGTGCATGAAAATTTGTGCACTCAGGGGAGGTCCCTCAGCCCGGCCTGCACACTCTGGTAGCCCAAGAGTCCTCAGGGGATGTCCACCTGCTGACTTAGGCCCATGGGGAGTGGGCCTATGTCAGCAGGTGGACATCCTTAGCGCTGCCAAGGAGGTGGGAGGAGGTGGGAGAGGCTCCTGCCACCGTTGCTGCACTCGCAGCCATCAGCCCGGCTTGTGGCTGAGCGTAGCTCCTGTGGGAATGTGCTGACCACCAGGGAGAAGCTCCTGCATTGAGTGTCTGCCCCCTGGTGGTCAGTGTATGTCATAGCTACTGGTCATACCATGTTGTTCTGCTGTTAGGGTCAATTTGCATATTGCCCATTTATTATATAGGATAGCATTTGGCCTGGAGCTATTTGGGGTTAGGGAGAATTATAAATCCATGAATCAACATAAAGCTAACCAGTTCATACCGGGGTTGAACCTGTGATCTTGGCCTTATTAGCCCAGTGGTCAAAGTGTGCTTTGCCATCTAATCACTGTTGTTAATTCAATCAGCTGCAAGGACACCAGTATATAAAATGGAAAAAGCCTTGGAAATTGGAATCATGCCTTATTATTTTTAATTTTGGAAGT
The DNA here is from genome assembly GCF_964212035.1 of Myotis nattereri. Classification (NCBI taxonomy): domain Eukaryota; kingdom Metazoa; phylum Chordata; class Mammalia; order Chiroptera; family Vespertilionidae; genus Myotis; species Myotis nattereri. The sequence goes on along the minus strand of NC_138076.1, from coordinate 35,389,730 downwards.
ATTTTCTACTTCAAATGACAGAACTCTGACAAGCTGCTTGACCTATTGGGCTAAACCACCAGTATAATGATGAGTACAGTCTGTAGCCCTGTGGATTTACTCAGAGGTGGGTTAGGTATTTCACCACACAGGAAATTTTGCAGAACCTCCTATTTAAACAGTTTTATATGATCTGGCATTTTTAGTATTTTTTTTGCTCTCTCTAAATAGAGAACATTTATTATAAAATTTTATTATCAGCTACAATGAAATTGCTCGCTTATCATAAGCCAATTGAATCAATAGTATTTATAAATTTTGTAAAAATAATTTTATTTTCTATTTTTTATCTAGAAAAATTAAATAAACTAATTCCATAGTAAAATTATTTAAGGAGTCATATATACCGTTATTTTGATGTGTCATGACATTGAATGCTAGATAACATTAGCAAAAAAAGAATTGTTTTTCTGATTTAAATTGGCATTACTATATTTGACTAAAAAAAAAAAATCTAACTCTATATCAATTTTGGTAATATAAATCAATTAAACCCAATGTTTTATATTTGATTTTCAAATGTAAGATGGAATGACATAGACATTATTTACTTGGATTTCTTAAAGGCATCCTTCAGAATAAAATTTAATGAAGAGGGAGGCTTGGTGAAACAGGTGAAGGGATTAAACAATAATGAGAATATATATATATATATATATATATATATATATATATATATATATTCATATAGACACAGACAAAAATATGGTGATAGCCAGAAGAAAGGGGGTGGAGCACGGTGGAAGTAGGCAAAGGGGGGATAAATGGAGAGGGAAAGAGACTTTTCTCTGGATGATGAGCACATGATGAAGTATGCAGATGATGATTTATTGAGTCATATACTTGAAACCTGTATGGTTTCATTAACCAATGTCATCCCAATACATTCGGAAAAAAAAATAGTATTAAAGCAACACTAAAATGTTTAAAAACCTTTTCAACTGAGAGAATAAAACTTTTTATAATTATTAAAATTTTAATGAAGAAAACTATAAAGTTATATTTAAACTATGTTTATTTGCTTCATACTTCATATGCATAAATATTATTTCTCTACGAACCAAATCTAATTAAAAATTTAGAGGTTTCCAGATTTGAAAATAGGGTACTCCATATTTTTTATCATACATGAACAATGGATTTATTGAAAATTTTCAAAATTTTTGTGATTACCAATTAAAGGATATCTATCTATCTATCTATCTATCTATCTATCTATCTATCTATCATCTATCTATATCAAACCCCAATATGCAACTAGAGCAAATGTTGAACAACTGAACAACTGGTTGCTATGATGTGTGCTGACCACCTGGGGGTGCATGTTGAACATAGCAGGCATTGGTAGCAGGCAATAGAGCACAGAGCATGATGGGCGTTGGTCATGGTGGGATGGTGGAGCAGATGAGCAGGGGTGCCAGACCAAGGTGAGGTGCTGTTCGCTGTTATTGGGGTGAGCCTCTGGTGGTTACTGAAAATTCTTTGCTCCCACACACTGTGGTCCTGCCTGGTGCTTGCATCTGCTGCTGGTGACTGGAGCCGGCCCCAATCACTTGGCGCCATCAGCGGGTACGAGCGGTGGCGGTGGGCTCCGATTGCCCCTCAAGGCTTCACCTTCCCATGCTCTTGAAAGATGATCAGGGCCAGCAGCTGCCTCTCAGACCCACTGCTGGCAATAGCCCTGCTTACACTCGCTTCTGGCATTGGAGCTGCTACTCTCACCTGATGACAGCGCTGGCCCTGCTTGCACCTGCTGCTGGCACCAACCCCAATCGCTCTGTGCCATCAGCGGGTGTAATCAGGGCCAGTGCTGTAAGCATGTGGGAGCAGCAATGGCGGGAGCAGGACTGAGAGCAGACAGGGGACCAGGGGCCATGGTGGGAAGGGCCAGTTGGCAGCACAGAGGATGGGCTGAGACCTGGCCTTGTGCCCACCACAGCCTTGTGGCCCACAGTTCTTTTCAAGGCGCATGAATTTGTGCACTGGGCCCCTAGTTTATATATAAATGGCCATAAAATAGTTAAATAACTAAATAACATTCTCCATGTTTAAAGGGGAAGTGCGGTGGTACATACAGAAATTAAATAAAATGAGAAGTGTCTAAAGACTGGCAGACAATTGTTGAGGTAGCGTTTAATAAGAAATTGTATAATGGTCAAAATACCACAGAAGCCAAGACAGAAAACTCATTTTCAGGCATTTATAAGAAACTGCAGGAGGGATTTTCACAATGGGTACTCTAAGTTCCAACTTTTGATCTGTGTGATGGCAGCTAGTGGGAATAAAAATAACCAGTTAATGAAGATTTTGCACTTTAAATTATAGACACTGGATCTGCACATACTCAGCAATTTCTTCAAATCTGCAATTAGCATGTCAAGTCTGATACATGTCATGATGAGAGAGATGCTGACCAGCCAGAAGGTTTCTGTGTAATATGCTGACTATGAGTGTTCATTGACTACAAAAGTCATGAAGTGAGATTTAAAAAAAAAAAAAATTTGAGGATCACTAATAACATTAATTATCAGTAAGCCTAAAACTGAAAAATTTATCTTCCATCTTTCAGGATCTAAACAACAACAATTATAAAACTAGAAATTGGAGCAACTATATTCTAATGTATTTTCATAAATTGTAGTTTTCTTTCTACATCCCAGCCCTTCAATCCCCCAATTTAAGTATGTCTCCCTGAATAATCAACTGTTACTTTTAGAGCATTGAATAGGAATAATGACTAAGTGATTATACTTTATGCAGAGAGCAGGTTTCCGTACAGGCAATCTTCAAACAGGTTTAGAGAAAATTTTTTGAATTAAGGATATAGGAGTTGAACTTTGTTTCAAATATCAGATAGCCTAGAAATTAGAAGAAGCTGCCATCTTATAGGAGACTAGAGGCCCGGTGCATGGAAATTCATGCACTGGAGGGGGGGTCCCTCAGCCCGGCCTGCCCCCTCTCACAGTCCAGGAGCCCTCAGGGTCAGGAGGCGATCTGGCGATCAGAGGAAGGCGACGTCCCATCACACCTATGCTGCTGCCACTGCCGGCAGTGCAAGCCTTGGCTGGCCCTGGTTACCTGAGCCTCAGGGGGTCCTGGGTGGCTGGGCAGCTGCCATGTGAGGCTTGCCTGCACCTCGGGCCAGGCCTGGGTGGCTGGGGGGCTGAGGAGACTGGGGGTCTCCAGAGGCAGGCATGTGGAGTGGCCAGGCCCACATGGGGGTAGGCCTGGCCTTGCTGCATGCCTGTCATCCCAGTGGGGCTGAGAGGACTGGGTGCCGCCATCTTGTGGTTGTAGTTGCCACCATCTTTCAGGGCGTGGCAGTCAATTAGCATATTACCTCCTTATTGGCTGTGGTTGCCACCATCTTTGAGGGCAGGGCAGTCGATTAGCATATTCCCTCCTTATTGGCTGTGGGCACCATCATCTTTGTGATGGCGTGAGGGTCAATTAGCATATTCCCTCTTTATTAGATAGGATGCCTATGGTAAATACTGGTGATGACTAAGGACTTAGTCTGAGAACTGTGATCTAACTCTAAAGCTCCAAAGATGAATTAGATCATTAGAATTGTCCCAAGGAAAATCCATGCAGTGAGTACCCAAATAAAGGATGTGAATATATACTCATATTTCCAAAAGAGCTATGAAATAAACAATATAGTCTACAGTAAAATCCAATGAGGGGGAAAGAATACCGTGCTGAAAATTCAAGAAAAAGGAAAAGTTTGGTGTGGAAAAAAAAAAAAGATATGTATTGTAGTATTCAGAGGTAAGGTTTTTTTGTTGTTGTTTTAATCCTCACTGGATGTTATGTTTATTGATTTTATTTTTTTTAATTTATCTTTATTGTTGTAAGTATTACAGATATCCCCTTTTTTAAGTAGACATACCTTATAAACAAGTAAGAAGTAGTCATAAAGAGAACACAAAATAAAAACAAAATTGGAAAAAAAAAGGCCCAGAGGGAAGGAAATTAAGATCTATTAATATTTTTAACAAAAAATAGTGTGTTGTTACAGCAGCAGCTATTAATTTACTGAGCTAAAGAAAAACAATATCCAGTATTCAATATAAAGGAATCCCAGGATATTCATTACTGCCCCAAAGGAGTAATTGGCATGAGAGCTATTTTTCTGTTCTGAACAAATAGAATATTGGACAAACATATAAAACAATACTTTCAGACATTGGACAATAGTCAGTGTAGGACTTTGAAACCTAAGAGAACAGAAATATTGAGTAAACTATAATCTCAACTTTTTGCTTGGAGGCAATATCTAAACTATACTGAAGTAAGAGAAAACATACTACCAGCTATGGGTTGATGACCTCTCTGAGCTCTGGAAATAGACATAGTAGTTCACAGATGCCAAAGCAGTTAGGATTTTAAGGGAAAAGTACTGATAAGAAGGGCCTAGGAAGAAACCCCCCCAAACCTGCATAGCATTGTCACAAGTGATTTAACAAATAAACAATCAACCCTTCCCCCTGAAAAACAGAGCATATACAAAACAAAGTATGAACACAGATCATATTACTTTTTAGTAAACATATATATATTTTTTTTATTTTCTACATTTTCTTACTCCTCTTAGGTGCCATATAATTGGACCAAAGATATCAGAAAACCAACAACCATGTAGGCCTTATAGATAGTACTGAGGAGTTCACATAGAGACGAGGAACAAGTAAGGTTAAATATATCTTAACTTCTAACCTTCCCTGTTTCAGATAACTTTCTTCTCTTCAGAATAAGATACTATTTTACCATCCTCTAGCTTACCTATGCTACCTTTAGAACTTTGTTTTTATTGGAGAGAAAGCTTTAGATCATAATGCATTTGATAAATAATAGTCATTTAGTGATGACATTTTAAATTTTAAAATGATTTTCCCTTTAATTATGACTTCATAAAAGGAGTATATTTTTCCACTAAAATGTTTACTCTTTTGATTATTGTTTTCCTTAATACAGAAAAGTGACATAGTTATTGGGATAATTTTAAATATTTCTTAAAATTAATATTGAGTTGTAATAAGATAGAAATCTCATAGAGAAATATAAAATGCAGGATAGGAGTGTATAAAGCAGATATATGTCAATACCAGGTCTTTTTTTATAGTAAAATATATTTCTACCTTTCAAGAAAGGAAGAATTGTACAGTATTAGTGCTCCAGAACACTTGTTAGCAATGAAAATGTAGCCAACCTAATAATTTTGAGACTCAAATAGGTTTAAAATTTTACTCAACACTTCACAGCTAAGACGTGGCAGAACCAGAACTAGGACCCACCAGAGCCACCCCTTGGGTCTCCAGGTTCTTAGGCAAATATGCTCTCTGAGATTTCTTTCTACACACACATAATTTCATAAATATTACAAAAAGATACTAAACAGCACTAATAATTAGGAAAATACAAATAAAAATAACCAGATACCATTTTACAGCCAGTACATTGCCATTATAAAACAACATCAAGCTTTGGCAAGTATGTGGAGAAATTGGAAACCTTGTGCATCGCTATTGGGAATGTAAAATGGTGCAGCTACTATATTACACAGTATGGTGATTCCTCACAAAATTAGGAAGGTAAGTACCAAATGATCTAGCAACTCCACTTCTGGTGTACACCCTACATAATAGAAAGCAAGTACTTCAATAGATATTTTTATACCTGTGTTTATAGCACCTTTATTCACAATAATGAATAGAAAAACTAAGTATGATACACTTAGGCAATTGAATATGATTCAGCCTTGAAAAGGAAGGAAATTATGATAAGTGAAATAAGCCATTCATAAAGGGACACATAACTATGATAAAACTTATGTGAGGTACGTAGAGGAGTGACATTCAGTAAGATAGCGTAGAAAAGTAGTTCCCAGGTGCTGGGGGAAGAAGAAAATGGGAAGTATTGAATGGATCTAGAGTTTCAGTTTGGAAAGATTAAAAAAATTCTAATGGAGCCGAACCGGTTTGGCTCAGTGGATAGAGCGTCGGCCTGTGGACTGAGGGGTCCCGGGTTTGATTCCGGTCAAGGGCATGTACCTGGGTTGCGGGCACATCCCCAGTAGGGAGCGTGCAGGAGGCAGCTGATCGATCTCTCTCATCGATGTTTCTGACTCTCTATCCCTCTCCCTTCTTCTCTGTAAAAAATCAATAAAATATATTTTAAAAAATTCTAATGGTGATGAATGTACAACAATGTGAATGTACTAGTGCCACAGAACTATATGGTTAAAATAGTAAATTTAGTTACATATATTTTACCATGATAAAAAATATTATAATATCCATGGGTCCATGTGAGACCAATGACTCAGTCGGAACATTTACAGCAATGAGTATAGGATTATACATTTGTTTGCTATCCAGCCACCTCCTCTTCCTTGTCTGATCCAGGAACCACCTCGTAGTGTTCTTAATTGGCAAATGTTCCGGACTGGCAGTTTGTCCCCCACTAGTAAGAGTTAGCAGCCCTGTTATTCTCAGAGCCTTCAGAAAAGTCTTCCCTGAAACCTCAAAAGATAAAGCTGTTAATAGAGGAATTATCTGGTTAAAGTGTGAGTGGGAACCAAAACATTACCTTAGTGTCTAATTTCTCTGCAGTAACATCGTTCAGTGGCAGCTCCTGAGACATATGCAAAAGGCCCTGAGGAATATTCTAGAACTTCACAGGATATTGGGTTCCATCCCTGCTCTGAGCCCTTTGGAAGAGCATATGTGACTGATCACTGAGAGCTTTACTCCCCAGTTTACCAGCTCCACCCTTGTCCAGTTTCACTTTATTAACACCTCACTCTCCTAGGAAGTAAACCTAGATTCTCATAACTCAGTTTTACAACCTAAGTCATAGATTCAGTAAATTAAACAATGCAAACACCCACAGAAACAGAACCAGAAACATTACGCCCTGAAAATGTTCTCCTCGACAACTGGGGGAAATAAAACAAAAATAAATTCATCTTGATACATGAAATTAAATGCTACAGCAGTTTCCACCTCCTATTAGATCAAGCATGTCAAACTTGAGGCCCCTAGGCCGCATGGGGCCCACACAGAATATTTTTGTGGCCCAGCCAGTATAACGGTATGTAAGAAACGTTTTAATAAAATTTTTATAACTTAATTTTTACAATAGCCTGTTATACATCATTATGAATAAGGAACTACTACGTTCGCTAATGACTGATTACTATAATCGTGTTGCATTCATTTCCCTTACGCACCTTACATGCAGGCACACCATTTCTCTCCACTAATACCAGCAGCGAATATTTTAGCAGCCGATTGCCATGTCATTAGTCTTGGACTGACTTGTTTGGTGTGTGCAACAGGAAATATTTCGCTTTTGGAGAACAAGAAAAATAGGTTTATTTGCATTACGCTTATTAATTTGTGCAGTTATTCAGTGTCTGGTAAGTTAATGCTCAAGAAAAAATATTAACTTTTATTAAAATGTTCTACTATTTTATGTTAACAATTACTCATTTATTTCAGCCCTTTGTATTCAGCATATCACTATCAAAATAAACCTACATTTCTATGAAAATTGAAGCTTTTGTTTTTTTGTGGCTCACATAAACTTAAACCTTGTTTATTTGGCCCTTGTTAACCTTTGAGTTTGACATGTTTGTGTTAGATATTCTCCTAATATGAATTCCTACCTGATGTATGAATCATGATAGACTTTTCCTAGTTATCAATTTTTTGGAGAATGTCAATGCTTAACAAAATATAAATAATGAATATACAACTGAAGATATGCTACTTAAAATATTTGCATTCTTTGCTTTCCACATATAACTTTGGTCAACATGAGACAATATTCAGTTATTTATAAACCAACAAATTGCACAATAAAATTAGCATCTATGGGCACTTTTGGATTAGAAAAAACTTGCTCTCTCAATTATCTGAATTAAATTTATATCTATATGTTTATTTTATAAGTGCCATTCAACATAATATTTTTTAATAAACATAGGAAATTCCAATAAAGCTTTGATTTTATAATTCCATAAAAAAAGACATTTAAAATGAGGAAGCAAGAATATGCTTATATTTCTCTCTAGAAATTTTCTATTTGAGCGCCATTTCGTCCCACTCTTAGATAACATTTCAGGCAACATTTGTCCTCTTATTGCTTTAGGTGCATTTATCTGATGATAACATTGATTCTTTTTAAGTGGCAAATGCTTTTATTAAATAATATGTAAAATGTTGTATTACTCCTAGTCACTAATGATCTTTGCCTACAATCCTAAAAATAAAACGTTGGCCTCTTGCAAGTATAAAAAAAACCTCTCTGTATAACATGCTGTTTTGAAAACAGGACTCTCTCTCCCTCCCTTTCATTCTTTCCTCATGAACTCTGCCTGAACCACTTACACAGTCAAGGCCTCCGTCTCCTCCTAGAGTTTGGAGAGAGCCCACTTCATGCTAAAAGTTGAAGAGCTCTTCTAATACACACTTTCTTTGTTTGGGGTTGCCCAAAGAGCTGAGCTCCAGCACAGAAAGCTCATTATATACACTGTAAATAAGCAGCCCTCTTTTAAGATTCCCATGTGGGATCATCATCATTGTAAACATATGTACATCTGAGTCCTTTGTAAGCTTCCCTCCCACCCCAAGAGATGCCACGCTGTTATAGATGAAAAATCATTAAGAATCAGAGGTGATATGCTGCATACAAAAATGAAACTTTTAAATTCCAAAGGCCTCAATGATACTAAGAGTCAGGCATTTCCAGTGAATTCTTTAACTGGGTTTTGAAATATTAAGTGGGCACGGGAAAGTCAATTAAACTTAGAGGAGATGGCTAACATCACAAAAATATGATTAGAGAGATAGAGAAATAGATACCCACTTGTTTATTGAACAATAGGGTATTGTTTTCAAATATAGCTTACAACTTTGTGCATATACAGGCACATACTATATAATGTTATATATATCATTGCTTATATATGATGGATATATATGTCTAGAAATTATATAATATAATCATATAAAGAACATGCCAAAATATACATTTTATTTTTAGATAACATTTATAAGTTTAGCTTTTGGGAACACATATTGGAATCATCCATATATGTGAGATATGTGGGTAAAGGACTTCAATATAGCAGACATCAGTACAGGAAGCAATTGTTATTGGTTGAAAGTGATTGGTAAGACTGATTATATTGGAAGTTTTGAACAGAGGACATTTAACAACGATAAATGCTTCTTGGGAAGGTCATCCAGATTTTTGTTCAAAAGTCATAGACACCTTTGACCCCAACCTTACCTTCATCCAGTAGTCCACAGACAATTCTAGTGTTTTCTGATCCATCAATGTTGATGTGTCCAATTTTTCCATGTAACTCTTCACATCATACAGTTGCAATTGCACAAGATGGACACCTGTTCCATAGTATATGCCCATAGAAGTGCGGCAGTTACCGTAAGTGTGAACACAGAGCTGACAACATGGAGCCAGGGAAAGGTTCTGCCATGTCATCCTGCTGTTGTGTCCTGGTTCCTGGCCATAACCGTGAGGGGAAGGCCCCGCTTCCCTAAGTGTGAAACTGTAGAGCCCCATGGCCCCAGAGCAAGGTCTCTCTCCTGCATTCTGTTCCGGCTCTGCTGGTTCTCTGTGCGCTGACATAGATTTTGTGGACAAAGGGGACTCTACCCACCTGCTACTGCTTCTCATGCCCAGGTTTTCCCTGGGCCTGATATATGTGCTGGCTGGCTGCGTGTCCTTAACATTACAGCAGGGTCACCTTTTTTCCTTCTGTGTCACTCAGCCCATCTCCTGAAAACTAGAATTTCCTTGTGTTTCCAATATGTCCCTGACAAAAGCTTAATTTCACTTGATTGGATGATTGTACCGGGGGAAGGGGGTGTGATTAATGGGGGTAAGAGAGGAACACAGAAGAAGCTCAGTGCACAGACAATGCCATTAGTTGAAGAGTGTCATTGGTTGGGTAACAGCTCACAAAGCTTTCACTAAATGTCCCCATAACTCTCACTTATGTTCTTTAAGAAGTCACTGCAAGTAGTTACTTATTCTAAAGTGCTCATCACCATAGGAAATGACATCCTATCACTTGCATAGAGCAATTCTGTGTCCTTAAAATCCAGAGAATGGCAGATTCCCTGCTCCATGAGTCCAAATAAAACACCACATTTGGTTGTCCATCAAAATAACTTACGCCACTCAAAATCATGAAAGAAAAAGCATATTCAGAGAATCAGTAACAAAAAGTGTGAAGAAAAAAAGTTCAAACCATCTAAAACTCATCTGTGAAAAAACATTCTAAAAACACAACTTTTTTTTTTTTTTCGTTCCTCAGGTCATGTTACTTATGTAACTATAATGTTTTCATTCAGTAGGGACATCCATCCATAAACTCTCCTTTTTTTTACATTCTTGGTGTCATTTAAAAAAAATTAAGGTTTTTATTGTCTTCTTGTATTAAACCCCATGGTGCCTTCTGTTGGAGCTGCACAGAATTGAATGCTCAGCCATCATAACAAGAGAGTGAGGCTTTGAGGTTTTAGAAACCATTGCACATGCAAAGAGGGGCCTTCATTTAGCTGGAGCTAAAGATGGCAGAGTTTGTACCCACCAGAGGTGCCTACCTCCAAAGGATAAAAATCTTAAAGCAATCAACATTTTACCAAATGCGTAGGATCCTTGTACTTGCAAAGAGGAGTGGTTGGTCTATAACCATTTGAAATAAAATGAAACAGTCCTGTGGGCTGTGGGCCATCAAACCACATACTAAGAAGTGATGAAGACCGTCAGCATCTGAGTCTCCCTAATGCTTCCCTTCTCCCTTCTCCACTTACCCTCCCACCCACCCCCCCGCCCCGAATCTCTTCCCACCCGCCACATAAAAACAAAACTCTCACTATAATACTGTGACAAATTTCTCTGAAAAGGCTAACCAAATAGTGGAAAAGTGCTTTTTTTGTTGTTGGATTTTTAAGAAGACTTCAGAGGATAAACTGAATCCAGAAGAGGATGAATTAGAAACATGATGCTTTTAATTTTAATAAACCATCTAATGTCTTGATCTACAAACACAACGTTTATTTTCCAGGCTAAGAAACGCTGCTGCTGTGTGCATTTGTTTTGTGAGGTCAGTCACCTTTCCTGCTCATGCGGACAATAACATATGCAAAAAATTCAACTCATACAAATGGACCCCACAGGAAAATCAATGCCTTTTTCGGTCATGCCAACCTAGTTATTTTCCTTTAATGATTTTGGGCTAACTACACACAGTCGAACAATGTTCACTAGAAATAGATTAACTCGGCCTTTCAGTGGATGTGAGCTGGCTTCCAATGTTGCTTCTGAAGACAAAAGCTGGCCAAACAAAAGCTTCTCCCCTCTCGTTCCTGGCTTTGATGCTGCTTTTCAGCCTTTCTGGGCCTTGACAACCTCATCGCTTGTGATTGATCTGAGAACCTGTGCACTTGGATTCCTTGAAACTTTTTGTCTTGGTTTCACTGGCATCTAGTTTGCATTCAGGTCCCATATCTGTGACTTCATCATATCCATGTCCTGCCACCAGATACAGAAGCGCTTTGTTTGGCCTCTCTTCACGCTGGAGGAGTTTTTCCTAGGGGTTGCTTCTTGTTCTCAAACATGAAAATGTGCGAAGCATAAAACTCCAGCTGTGAATACTTACCTCCCTGCAGTGTTAAAAAGTTCAATATACAAAACACCTGGTTTCAAGTAAAATGTACATCAAGATATACGGCAAAGAGACAGATTTAATATACCCCATAGGGCCCTGAGGCAGTTTTTAAATTAAAGACACAACCCACTTTTTTTTTTTCAGATGAGGTTTTACTATTTTACAAATAATGAACCAATAAACATCATAGGGTTTGAAGGGAAAGCTGTAAGAAAAGGGTGGAAAGAATCATTGTCATGTAAATGAAAATCACACGCAGACACTACTTAGACACTTTGTAAATGCATTCCTGGTCAGTGAAATTCTCTTTACAAGTGATAAATGTGGCCAAAAGCCTCAATGATTTAAATTCTGTAGGGAATAGTAGGCCTTTTAACTTCAGTGACCTCCTAAATGTTCATCACAAATATAATTTATTTACCAGGAGATAAAAGTGGTAGAGTGGCCATTTGAATGCGAGGAACTCTCCTATCCTTGTTTGTTGTTTTCTTCCTTTTAAGAACTCTAAAAGTGTGGGAAATTATTATTAAAAAGTAATTGAATAATTATTTTATGCACTGTCTTTCATCCTCTAAAATTAAACTTTTTTTTTTTTTTTTAGGTGGAAAATTGGGAGGGGTAGGGTGAAGCTGTCAGGAAACATTTTAGTATGACTTGCTGCAAGTTGTTCAATAGAAGAAGATATATTTAACATTTTATTCTTCTTTCTCTGAATTTCCCATTTCAAAGAAAAAAGAGCCAAGTGGCTGTTCCTAGTAAGTTTGATGAGTGTGGCTATCTGGAGATGTATAAAGAATCATGTCAGTAAGGTACAGTCTTTTTCAAAGAATGTGCCAGAAACTCCAGCAGAAAGTGTATTTGCTGTTCTGGCCCCACCCTCCTCCAGTGACATCCATGCACCCTCCCCTGGCCTCTCCCTCCTGCTTTTGTGGCCTAGGTACCTAGGACAGTTCAGTTAGCTTCTGTGCAGGCAAACAGCTTCCTATTGTACTTACTGTGCAGCATTGTGGGCCATTCCCCATAGTTCACTTTAATAAAGCAGGAAAGGATTAAATTCATACTCATACAGTAGGTCCTTGGGTTAAGTCGGAGATCCGTTCCTACGGCGTGACATAACGTGATTTTCGCCATAAGTGGGAACCCACCTACATAAGCACCTATGTCACTCACATGGAGCACACACACAGCAGGAATGAAGTGAAACAATAAAAAAATAAAAGAAAGATAATATTTCCTGACCTTTACTTGTGGTAAATAAATAATAAAAAACATAAAGCACATATGTACATACGTCGAAATGACGGAACTTTTTTTTATATATATATAAATAAATGGGAGATGGCGACATAACCACGAAACAACATCGAGTCCGACTAAACCCGAGGACTGTCTGTATAGTAAAAGGCCAGGACCATAAGCATAACACCCGGAACACTGCTCATCCTGTTGCCATGGGGTGCATTGACCACCTCCCAGTCCCGCCCCTCTCCCCCCTCCCGCTCTGGTTGCAGCATGGTGAACAAACAGGGAACCAGGGCTAATAGGAGGTGGTGGAGGGGCGGGACTGGGGACTGTTGAGAGGCTGCAGGCGGCGGGTGGCAAGTGGTGATGAGCGTCGTCCAGTGGTGAGCAGCGGTGAGCATTGTGGGGCTGCAGCGGTGACCTTTGCAGAGAGTAGCAAGGTGGGGAGCTTGGCGGGGAAGCTATGGAGAGTGTCCTGAGGGTTCTGGAGAGTCGCGGGATGAGGAGCTTCGTGGAACATCCTGGGGTGGTGGAGGTGAGGGTCAGAGAGCTTCGGTGAGCGTCACAGGGCATGGGACATGTCCCTGATCACAGGCTAGGCCTAGGGACCCTACTTGTGCATGATTTCATGCACTGGGCCTCTATTTGTATTATATTCACATGCATCTGAGATACAGTTTTTAAGAAGTTCAGACCCAACCCCCTGGCCAGAACTTCTGAATTCACCTCTCCCTGCTCCTTCTGCTGTCAATGTACTTTGAGCAAATAACTTTGCTGAGGTGCCCTCATCTGTAAAATGGGAAGGATGTTAGTAACAAGCTCATCATATTGTGAAGAGGATGAACTAAAATAGAAAAAAATCTTAGAATAGTGCCTGTCACATAATAAAACTCAGAACTCTTAGCTGCCATATCATCAGCTGCATGGTCATCATCATCATCACCATTATCATCATCATCCATTAATTTTAATAAATTTTTTTATTCTACATTATATACATACCCTAGCAACCCATTTTGATCCTATTTTACTTAATGTTTTGCTGAACTTCCATTTTAAATATTTGGCAAAGAGGAAAATATATTAGCATTATATATAAAATATTGATGCAGCCATTCCGCAATTATGTATTCATCAAAATTCAAGGATCCTTAATCTCCAGGATATTCTCCTTTTAAAATAAGGAAGCTGCATCGGGTGTGGATTTTGGATATCTAAGTGCTGGGAATGGTTCTAGTTTTAGTATAGCATGCATAAACATGCTGTATCATTTAATATCTCTGAACCAGGAAGACGTAATCACAATCTTACTTCTTTATGTAAGGATGCTCTGGAATAATCATAATATTTCTTTAGTCAATTAGTTCTTCTCTCTGCATTGATCATTTTTGTTGTCCTGACAAAAGTCTCCAACGCCCCTTCTCACTTTTTCCATTCAGCAAAGTTGGATGGTCTTGCCAGAGGATATTAAGGTCATTAAATGTAAGCTCTCAAGGTGTTGCTACCTGCATCAACGACTCCTTCCCTCTTGCTAAACTAAAGGGATAGCTTTTCTTTATACCGAAGGCCAGTTTCAATACTTGCTAGTTTTCATGCTGCCACTTTCACCACCTTCTTGCTTATTCTGAACATAACCACAATCATCCTGTTAGTCAGATAATGTCTTTTCTCTGCTGTAAGCTTTCCAGTGACTGTCGGTCTCACTCAGAGTAAACCCCAATGCCCTTCTCACCTCACTCTCGACAAAGTCCTAGAACTATACTTCCCTGGATGTGCTCCCTAGAGGAGCAGCATCAGCATCGCCAGGGACCTTGCTAGAAATGCAATTTTATTCTTTGCCTCAGACATACAGAAAAAGAATCCTTGGGAGCTGGAAAAAGCTGCATTTTACCAAGCCCTCCAGGTGATTCCAACACATTTCTCATCTTTCATTCTATTCTAAACTCATAGTTCCCCTTCATTTTCATTAAATACGCAGACATGCTCCCACCTCAGGGCAATTTTACTTTTGGTTTTCTGTGCTTAAAACACCATTCACCCACATAAACTCATGGCCTAATTCCTTGCCTTCTACATGTATTTAGTCAAATGTCACCTTCCCGGTAAAGATTTTTCTCAAACACTCTATTTTAAATTTCATCTTCCCCATCAATTTGCATTTGATTTCCTGTCTCTGTTATATTTTCTCCATAGCATTTATTATTTTAGCAAATATAAAATAATGTGCTCATTAAATTCGCCTCTTCGCACTACAACAGGAGCTCTTCTCCGTCTGTACCATTTTCAGCAATGTTCATGAGTCTATCTGACTAAGGGGCTATTCCAAGACGCTGGTTTTGTGGGGGTCCATCTGAACTTCAACTTTATCTGTACAGCAGCAAAATCTGCATTTTTCAACTTTTACTGTGGCAACAAACAACCCTAAATCTTAATGTCTTAACAATCTTGTTTTTACTATATAAGGTCACATGGGGACTTTAGTTTTGAATAGCCCAAGAGAAAAATCTGTTAACTGTGAACACTCTAATAACTGTACATTAATAGGGGTGTATTCATGTCCCCTGGAAGCTAAGGAATTTTATTAAACCTGAACTAGACATTTTATTGCACTATTTATTTATAAGGCTAAACATGATATTAATATAAAAACCTCATGCTATTTTATCAATACAGCTTTGGTTTCTAACTAATAATCCTAAATTTAGCTTTGCATTTGCTATAGTATTTATTTCTATAAATTATGTTATAGATAGAGGAGATGTGATACTATAGTTTGTCATTGATTTCCCAGTTTCAAAAGTGAACAAATTCGTTTACCAAGGATGAAGTAAGATGACTTACTTGTCCTCACTCTGACAGTTAGTGGTATATCCAGAAACTATTTAAACAATTCAATTACTGGGTTACTATTAGAAATAAAAAATAACCCATACCTGACCTTCTAATTCAATATTCACAAAGGGGAATGGAACAAGAGCAGACAATTTGTTGCATGCTTTGTATATAGTCTCCATACCAATTTGCAAGTATAGTATTTAAAGGCATACTGGGGGAGGGGGTTCTGCTAATATGAGATTGCAGAAGAGTAAAGTTAAGTTAGGTTACATTTCCAATTGACATAATGGGTCTCTTAGGACAGGTTGTTTCCATCTTCACCGTCTCTACATCTTAGTTCTTCCAATGGGATGCTGCAAAGAGTTTTGTAATATAGACTACACACATGTTCCCTAGTGTAACAAGAATCGTTAAACAATGATCATTTAGAAACTCCTTTCTCCTCAAGTGTTGTAAGAGATGAGCTACCCAGTAATGACTCTTACAGCTAACTCTGGAGAAAACACATTTCTTAATAACTTGATTTGATCCAAGAAACATGTACAAAATTGATATCTGGGCATTACATATTGTAGAATCAGTGCACCACACTGACAGTCCATTCACAAACACTGCAGGCACCCTGATGCTTCCCAAAGCTCCTGAAAACAGAAATTGGATTATGCTATCGTAGTCATTTAACTCATAGTGAAAATAGCCTGATAAATGTTAGCCTGCCACTGGGCTGTTTAATTTTTCTATTTTGCCATGAGCCAATGTGATAAGGTACAATTTATTCAACATAACGTATGAACAAAATAAGTGCTGATTAAGATCCATTGCCAGATAACAATGCAGCTTCAATATCAGTGACAGCTTACACCAATTTAAGAATTTGAAGGAAGAGATAGCTTTAACTTAAGCTCATCGGAGCTCAATGCATTGAAATCACTTTACAATGCATGCTGTTCAACAACAACAAAAAAGTAAGAAGAAAAAGATTGAGACACAATTGACTAGAATTTCTTCATACGACGAGGAACCTTTGCAGCGAGTAAATGTTTATGCAGATCTATATTCTATGGGGAATGGCATGCAGAAGGCTATTGCCTGCAGTGCACGCTGGAGAACCACTCTCTACCAGAGTGTAGAGGCTGGAATGAGTGAAGCTGACATGCAATATGGTTGCAGTCGAGTCCACAAAAAGCTTTGGAACTGACCTTTAAGAATTGTCTCAAACTGCAGCAAAGGAGCTCAAGCCTGACATCTCCATCAGTCAATCGCTGGCCATGGGCTGCCCCCTTGGAAGGAGTGTAACCTCCAACGAAGCAGTTGTCCACAGCTGAGTGCAATTCCCAGAGAGCTGTGCACCTGTGCTGCCTCTGAAGCCAATATCCACAGCTGGTGGGAGATGGGTGTATTGGTCCTGAAGTGGGTATCCGGGCAGAGGAGTTCCACAGTGTCCATTTATATCTGTCTAAACCAGTGGTTCTCAACCTTGGCTGCACATTAGAATCACCTGGGAATCTTTTTAAAAATCCTGATTTCTGGGCCTCATCCTCCGGAAATTCTGTTTCTTTGTTACTAATGTTGTGGCCTCACCCCACAAGAAAGAAACAGAATTTCTGGAGGATGAGGCCCAGAAATCAGGATTTTAAAAAGATTCCCAGGTGATTCTAATGTGCAGCCAAGGTTGAGAACCACTGGTCTAAACCATCTTAGAAAGGTAATGTGTGCAGAGTGAGACTCTAGCTCAGAACCCATTAAATCTACTCAGAAGACAAACTGTTGCTAGGCAATGTGCAGTTTAATGTAGGACAGCATGGTGAGCCAGGATTCTCCCATAGAGGTTTTCACTGCCTGGTAAATGCTGACACTCCCTCTTCATAAGTAGATCAAACCTCTATGACTAATGTGAACTCTCTCATTGACTTGTGATTCTATAGTCTGGCCCATTAATAAATCACCAGTACTGCATCTTTATATATCCTTATACATAATGTGATGCCTGTAGGACACATCAAAAAGTCATGCTTCATATTCCTGAAGTTTGGAGTTCAGGTCAGATTACTGCATAAAACCCTCAAACACTTTACTTGTGCTCAACCCTGGTTTGACCAGCACGTCTAATCTATGCTTAGTCAAGCACACAATATATACATCTTCTAGAAACCAATTTTCAAGGCTGAATTCTTTAGCCCTTCTCTTCTGCAGTTGTGAAGGGGGAGGGGGACGGTAGAGGTCGGTGTGTACATTCCAACTGATCTCTGAACCAGAAACCCTGGAACGCAGACTGTTTTTAACACAGCAGCTGGCTAGATCCTAGCCACAGAACTGTCAGTACTACGACTCCCTAGCACATGTGGGTTTGAGGTTGAGATGAGATCTGGATGTTTGGAGAACTAGTTGGAGAACAACAGTAGGGACCTCCCTTTAGATGTAGGCTATAGTTTGAATTAGCTGCATTAGTCACTTTGCATTTTACTTTCCCACAAAGACATATTTGCATACTTTGGAATTAGAACAACATATCTAATCTCTCTCAAACGTCTATAAGCTGTTGCCATATGTAATATGTGTTCTTGTTAACTTTCCAAGGAACATATGATAAGTTTCAGATGCTTAAGATCCGTCATCCAGACCAGGCAACAGTTGTGGCTGCTGCCATGTGCCTGTGACCATAAGTATAGGTATGAAGTGGGGTGAGGGGGTTGGGGTTGCCAGTGACTGTGAACTTCTTGTCGACCGGGCTGTGCTTTATTCACCATTTATTCCTACCACTGCACACAATGAATGCTGTATAGTAGGGATGCTATTTTTTGTACTAAATAAACAGGGTATTTCTTCTGAACCTTTGTTGGCTCCTCTTTAAAATGACTCAAATCCTTGGGAAAACAGGACTCTGACAGTATTGAGAGCCAGAGTCTATACAAGGCTATGCACCTGTGAATGCACAATAAATCTTGGTTGACTGGTTGACTAGTGTATACAATACTTCTTTGGTTCTCCTAAAGATCAAGCAATGGAGTAAATAATCTTGCAAGGTCTCTTCCAGCCTAATAATTCCACTTTTGTCTTACTAGTCACAGATGAAAGATGATACTGAGAGCTATAATATTGCCTGTTTCGACATGTGAACTTTAATAAATGATGCATGGCATATTATGCTTTCTCCTTGAAGCACACGTGTAGATGGCCTTTCATTAGTAACCGTGGCCCAGATGCTATTTTGACACCAATGGTCAGGTGCTTCACCTCATGCACTGAATAGAACTTTAAACAAAAAAATGCAGTCTCCTATCATATTGCTTCAGGCCAGGTCTGTGGCCGTTACCTCTCAGAAATCAGTGTGTATGGGTGATGCCTCCCAGTGCTGTATTTTCTTACATTAACGTTAGTGAGTGACAATAGAATCATTTAGGGAGTGAAAGGTCCTTGGGATTAGTAGTTACAGGATGCAGAGTCAAATATTCCTTTCCACTTCTTGTTCTCACTCCTCATTTGAGTATGGAATCTGTGCCACTTTATAGAATGCCAGTAAATTATAGAAAATTATGTTTAAACCAGAAATAAATTACCCATAATCACGTTATCCAGAAGCTATTGTCTTCTATTCACATTATAGCACATTTCCTTATAATCATTTGTATATGTAATACATGTTCATCCTATATAATAAAAGCCTAGGTGGTGTCAAGCCCTCACGTGATGCCCTCGTGCAACGTTGTCACAAGATGGATGCCACAAGATGGCCACCACAAGATGGCCACACACACAGCAGAGATGGGGCCCGATGGCCACTCCGCATGGTGAGACCTGGGGGTCCCGCGGCTCTGCATGGCATGGAGGAAGGCAGTCCCGCTGTCTCTGCCACCTCGAGCAGAGGAGGTGGGTCCCAGTGGAGGAGGTGGGCTATGGCAGGGGAGGGCAGTTGTGGGTGGTCAGGGCAGCAGGGGAGCAGTTAAGTGTCAGTCAGGCTGGCAGGGGAGCAGTTAGGTGTCAATCAGGCTGGCAGGGGAGCAGTTAGGGGCAATCAGGCTGGCAGGCAGGCAGGAGAGTGGTTAAGAGCCAGTAGTCCCAGATTGTGAGAGGGATGTCCAACTGCTGGTTTGGGCCCAATATCGCAGTCAGACATCCCCCAAGAGGTCCCAGATTGGAGAGGGAGCAGGCCAGATTGAGGGACACCCCCCATGCATGAATTTCATGCACCGGGCATCTAGTATAAATATAAATGTAAAATATAAATATAAATATAAATATAAATATAAATATAAATATAAAATATAAATCAGGGAATATGCTAATTAGCCAAGCATCACAACTGCTCAGGAGGAGCTGCATGCATAAATGGGCGGGAGAGGACTGCGTGCTGCCCCCACCACAGCAGCCACGGGGAGGCTGAGGCTGGAGTTGGGCCAGAGTAGAGACACAACACACAGAGAGGCTGGGACTGGGGGTGGGCCAGAGTGGAGACACAACACACAGGAGCACCTGCCCCCACCCCAGCAGACAAAACGTGGCGGCCGGGGGAGTGCTCAGAGCAGCCACTGTGAGGCTCAGGGCATGCCCCCACCCCAGTGGACACAACGCTGTAGCCAGCCAGCGCTATGCAGGTCAAGCACAGGTCCAGGCCCCCCACAGGATGCCTCCTTGTGCAATTTCAATCACGCACTGGGCCTCTAGTATAAATATAAATATATAAACATAAATAATCATTTTTGTATCCTGTGTGTGAAATTTTGTATCCTGATCTAGTTTATCATACATACACATTTTTGCCAAATTTGAGGGGTTCTAAGTGTTTTTTCCCCTCACAAATGGTCCTTTATAGCACACACTTTGCTTCCTTCTTTACACTGTCATTCATTCTCCAACTCCTTCGAAATCTTCATATCACCAACCTGCAGAAACTGGTAAGTCCTCTGTTTCCTACAGAACATCTTTCACTTAAATTTTTTAAAAAAATCCTCACCCAAGGACATGCTTGGAGAGATAGAGGGTGAGAGAGAGAGAGAGAGAGACAAACATTGATTGGTTGCCTAGCATAGGAGCCTCCACTGGGGACTGGATCAAACCTACCACCTTTTGATGAACTGATAATGCTTCAACCAACTGAGCCATTCGGCTAGGGCAACAGCCTACTTCTTATCTTTGTCACCAACCACCATGATTTCCAAAAGCCTGTGCTCTAGATCTTTCCCCTGAATCCCAGTCATCCTAGTATTTATTGAGGTCTTGTTCATTGTCACCCATGGTTGTATTCCTTGAGAATCCTAAGGTAAGACATTGTGCCTGACAGAAGTCCTGTGGTCAAAAGATGCAATTTTACCAGAGTCTACGAGATATTAGACACTTACAACTCAAAATTTATCAATCAGATGTCTTTGTTTTGAGCTCCAACCTCATTACCCTTCTGAATTCCCTACCTAGGTTAAGGACCTCTTCATCCAACCAGGCAGTAAAGGTCATCCTCCATAGACCCCCTTCTGCATCCCAGTTAGCTACCAAATTTTCTTTTGTGCATCTTTTCAATTTAACTTTCAATATCTGAACATCTTTTTCCAGGATTACTGCAATAAATTCTAAATGTCTTATCTTCTTTCTGCTTTGCTCCCATTAATATTTACTTCAAATTGCTAGCAGAGTGGCCCTTGCTATAAAAATAGTCATTTAACCAATTTAAAAAATGAGCAAACATAATGATGGCAAAATAATGGTGGTCTCCCACTGCCCAAGAAATGATTCACAATCTATTGATGTGTGATAGCTCAATCTATCTATTAATCTAAGTATAAAGTACAATTAACTATAAGTGAATGAACTTTCTAACTATATCTTATAAGAAGGCGGTTTTAATAAATATTTCTGTCTTTGAGGTTTGAAGTAATATTGTTGTGAATATGTGTTATTAAATTATCTTTACTAAGGTTAACCACACTATGGAAAACATTGTTTAAAGAGGTAATTTGGCATAGTAGCTAAAACTTTAGGCTGAGTAAAAATAAAATATTTAAATCCCAGGTCTACCTCTAGCAATATAATGTTAAACAATTATTAAACCTTTTTGTTCTTGAGTTTCTACATTGGTAAGATGGTAATTGTACAGACAAAATAATAATGTTAATTAAACAAATTAATACATTAAGACAGCTTCTTATAATCCTGGCACAGAGTAAGGGAATAATACATTTAATTACTTATTACCTGATGACAGTTTATGAAATTCACAGGTAAGAAACTAGTGAGTGCACAAGAAAAATTAAATTTTTAACAAATATATTTTAATTGATGTTAGAGAGAAAGGGAGAGGAAGAGAGAGATAGAAGCATCAATAATGAAGAGAATCATTGGTCGGCTACCTCCTGCCCGCCCCCTATTGGGGACTGAGCCCACAACCTGGGCATGTGCCCTGACCAAGAATCAAACCTTGACCTCCTTCATAGATCCACGCTCAATCATTGAGCTACAGTGGCCAGGCCAGAAAAACATTTAAAGATAGTTAGGATTCTCCTTTGTTATATTTAAGTGCATGTGCAGTTGATGTTTGAGAAATACTCTATTATTTAGTTGTATTAACTAGAGTTGCTTCAGTGCTTTCTACTGACAAAAGAAGTGAGGTGCGCTGTTCGGGGCACCAAGGTCTGAAGGGCTCGGTTCACTTCTCGCTCCTCCTCAGCTGCTTAGACTCTCTGGGTCTCAGTATTCTCATCCATAAAAGAGGGACGGTGTCTGTCCCCGTGACTCAGCTAAGACAGTGAAGTCAAGGGACAAAGTTGGCACTAAGTAAATGGTAGTGGCTATTATTATGTTTAAATAGACTGTTTCACTCTGCTCTAAAATTACAAAAAAGGATGGCATTCTATACAAATAAATAATATACCCATGTTTGTAAATATTTAACATGATGTCCAAACTTACTTTTATTTAACTCAGAACAAAAGCAACAAAAGGAGACTTTTGTAATACTTTAAACAATAAAGAATTTTTAATAATTTAACAATATAATTAAAAGTAAAAAAAGAAAGAAAGAAAGAAAAAGAGCAAGAGAGAAAAGCGAACACTTAAAAGATAGCATAGGTTTGCTTGCATAACCACTGGTAGTGCCTGGTCGGTGTGGCTCAGAGGTTGAATGTGGGACCATGCACCAAGAGGTCGCCAGTTCGATTCCTCGTCAGGGCACATGCCCAGGCTTGATTCCCAGCAGGGACCATGTAGGAAGCAGGTAGTCGATGTTGATGTTTTTCTCTCATCAATGTTTCTCTCTCTCTCTCCTTCTCCCTTCCCCTCTTTTAAAAAATCAATAAACATTAACAACAACAAAAAAAGATATAACCATCAGGAGGCCTGACACCCAGGTATAGGAGAAGCTAAGCTCCTCCATTAGGATTTTATTATTTGTCACCACCTTTGTGTGCTGTTAAATTTGCTCTGCTCACTGCACTTCCTTCAAATAGTAGAATCTCTCAGTCTGAGATATAGGTGGCTCTAAGCCAGATCTAAGCATTTAAAAGTGATTAAGAATCATAAGGGACAATATAATGTATTTGATTTAATTTAGTTCTGGATTTTGTTTTTTCCCTTCCACAGGAAGATTTCTGGATTATGTACAATCTTTTTATATCAGTAATTTTCAACTCCCTTGAATAGTGCTACAAAATAATAACTAAATGACAACTTCTGACAAAATAAAAATGTATTATTGAAGGCTTCTTTACCAACATACTAAATCCATCAAGAAGATTTCTACAAGTCTATTTTTTTTTCTGTCAAATTATATGAAAAATAAATTTAGATCCTGTGGCAATCCTATTAATAAATAAAGGTAATCCTGGAAAACCAATTGGAATGCTAGCTAGTTGAAATTTACTAAAACCACAGGATGGCTCATGATTTGAGTTTATACTGTTTCACTATTGGACAGCTTTAAGAGTTTTCAGAAAAAAAAGATCCTATTTATAATCTTTTTTTAAAATATTTTATTGATTTTTTACAGAGAGGAAGGGAGACAGATAGAGAGTTAGAAACATCGATGAGAGAGAAACATCAATCAGCTGCCTCCTGCACATCTACTGGGGATATGCCCGCAACCCAGGTACATGCCCTTGACCAGAATCGAACCTGGGACCTTTCAGTCCGCAGGCCGACGCTCTATCCACTGAGCCAAACCGGTTTCGGCTATAATCTTGATAAAAACGTAAAAGCACTGAAATTTAAATCTCAGCAATAAATTCATGTGAAATGAAAAATTATTCTCCCTAAGACTGTGCTCCACCTGAGACCAGGCACCAGGTTTTCCATTGCATCTACCAAGAAACTCCTTCAATCATTGTTTTCTCCTTACATGCTTATCTATAAGCCATAATTCACCTCACCACACCTGAGGGTGGGAATGAAAGGCATTTAATCCTATCAAATTTCCAACAACTTTTTTTCTACCTTCCTTAATGATATTATGCATTTCCCCTCCTCTTACCAAACCCCTCCCTAGGTATATTGTTTAAAAATAACATTATCCTTTCTAACATCCTGTGAGATAAAGTGAAACAATTCACAGCTGTCTGCAGATGTTTCCAAGAGAATTCTGTATAATCCAGGCAAAAGCAAACTTTGTTTTGTTTCACCAGTCCAGATTTTAATGTCAGATGGATAATACAGAATTTAATAATAATAATAATAATAATAATAGTGCTATTCATTGGGTAGTTTAGAAGAGAAGCAGAGGTTACTGGCTCTGGGTGGTAGAGGCTCCTATGGAAGTGCAAATACAAGGCCAGGGGACCTTATAGCTCCCTTCCTTGTCCCCAGGCCAGCAGCACAGTGGGGCCAAAGGCTGCTTTTGCTTCATTATCCAGCTGCTGTCATTGAGTTTGTGACTGGGTCTCAGCCCTTTAAATATGCTTGTCTCAATTTAGACAGCTCATGCAGAAGGCCAAGGCCATTTTCATTGATTCTAGGCCACATTGACATGCACATTAAAAAATGAAAAGTGGATCCTCAGAGAGGAAAAGCCATAAGTACACGCCCAGCATTATCAGTTCTTACACCAATTAAGTCCATGAAAGCTGGCACGCAATGGGCAGTCATTACTTCATGCAAAGGTAGCACAAAGTTCTACTTTCCTGTAGCTTTTACAGCCATTATAGTCAAAGCTAACAAATGCCATTGCTATCTCATTTCTAGTACAATTACTGCACTTTGATAAAATACTCTCGGGGTTCTTTCCCAGAAAAAGGCAGTGCAGTAATGCAGCCTTACACTAATCAAAAGCAATTCTGGACAGAAAACATTCATTTTATGAATATAAAAATGTCCTCTATTATATTCGAGACAGAGTGTAATGGTGGCATTCTGCAGAGCTACAGGGCAAATCTTAAAAGTAATTTACTGGCCATGAAATAGATTCTTAATTATAAAATAAGGTTCATTTAGATAAATTCACTATAAAATGAATGATGATGGGATGGCCTATAAGTGGATTTTACCTTTATGTGTTTCTTTTCTTTTTCATTCCTTTCCTAAAATTATGATCAATACAAATGATTACATTACTCAGTGTTTTCCAATGGTTCTTAAAAGAATTATTAGGTATTCTTTATTATATTTAAGTTATAATTGTCCTCCAATCATAAGAATTTATACTATATATATATATCCCAGTATATGAAATTCTTGCAGGGGAAGGGGGAAGGTTCCCTCAGCCCAGCCTGCACCCTCTCCAATCTGGGTAATTAGCATATTACCCTTTTATTAGTATAGATATATATAAAGTATATATATTTTTCTCATATATATCTGAGAAAAAACACCCCAGAACATTTTTAAAGGAAAACAATCTTTGTAGTGACTGTTTCTGGGTGTCTTACTATTTTATTTTGCTATTCTAAAGACAAACTTAGATTACTAAGGAAGGGCCAGGAACATAGCTTTGTTAAATCAAATGGAACATTGCCTTTCTTTATTTTTTCATATATATATATATATATATAACTTTGGGGAAGAACCAACATGGAAATGATTTGCTCTGCATATCTGCATTTAATTTTCAAAATATGAAAAGCGTTCCTGTGCTTATATTTCATTTAAAAAACTCTTACTGTTTACTACACCCTTAAATTTGCTAGTCAATGTCATTAACTAATTTCCAATTAGTAACCTAATTCATCTTTATAGTAATCCTAAAATAAGTCATATTGTCATAATTATGATCATATCCATTACACAGATGAGAAAACCAAGGCACAGAAAGGCTCACTGACAACAGTCATCCAGCTCATGAGTGGTAGGGCTGGAAGGGAACCTATGCAGTACAACAACACCTAAGTTCCTGTTTTAACCCTAAATAAATGCTCTTACTTTTTTCTGTGCACTGCTGTCTCATTGTGATGTTCACAATACCTTGTCATTTGCCCTTTTTATAATAAAATAAAAGTGTTTGAGAGAGGTTAATAGACTAGTTATTATAGAATTAAGGTACAGAGTTTTTTTTTTTTAATTCAGTATTTATTTTTTTCTCACAGCACCCTATTACAGTTAATGCTTATGTCTGTGAGAAGCAACACATGTACTGTGACTATTATATAACTTTTTGACTATGAGAAAAGCATTATTTAATACATCTTGATTTAAGGTACCACACTATATTTCTTTAGCAGCAAAAGGTGTTTAGAGGAGTTCACCAAAATAAGCAAAAAAGCTCCAAATATACATTAAGAATAAGACATTGGCATTATTGTCACCCTAAATTAATTTAGTATTTGCATTATGAGCTCATGTAAGGAGACTGCTCATGAGACTTTTAGGGTGAGCACTATCAGTGTTAATTAATTGGTGTTAATTGGTATAAAAATAGCAGAATATACTTTTTAATAAAATCAGTCAGCAAGATTAATGATGTTCTCAGGAGTGGGCTGGAAGAGGTAAGTGGGGAGAAAAGGAGGACCTATGTAATACTTTCAACAGTAAAAATTAAAAAAAGAAATAAAAAACAATTTTGAAACCAATGGATACAGACACTGGGGGGTGGGAGGAGTGAGGGCATGTGTTGGGGGATAGGGGTGGCCAGGGAGAGGCCAATGGGGGAAAAAGGAGACCTATGTAATACTATATGTAATACTTTAAACAATAAAGAATTTAAAAACAAAAAACAATTTTGATTCAAATGTTTCATTAGAATTATATACAAACACACCAAAAAATTCATAATCTGTTAAAAAAATAAAAAAACACTTGCCAAATAGTAATAACCCTCTAGTATGTGTATGTGCATCTGCAGGTTTATAGATATGACATATGAAGAAGGTTAAATATTTAATAGTCTTTCTTTCTACTCTTTAAGTTACATCATATATTTTGGTAATTTTTATAATATTTGTTTGTTTTTATTTATCTTTATTGTTGAAAGTATTACAGATGTCCCCCTTTTTCCCCATGTACCCTCCTCCCAAGCCTTCGCCACACTATGTCTGTGTCCATGGGTTATGTATATATGCATATAAATTCTTTAGTTAATCTTTCCCCCTCTTTTATGATAAGAATCCATTTTTTCTAACTAGAAAAAGTAACTATATAATAAATAACTATATATACATGTTTTAACAATCAAAACTATAAAGTCTATAAATAACCATCATTTTATACATAAAATAATATAGGTATGCATGGCTGGGAGAAATTAACATAAAAGTTAACTAAAATCCAAGGTAGTCTTCTTTTCTTTCTTCTTTTTTTTTTTTTTTTTTTTTGCCCCATTTTCCCAAATCTATCTCAGAACTGCATGGTTTGGTAATTGTAGAAAGCTTTTGTTGCTCCTTTTAGGTAAATCATAGTCAACAGAACAAATAAGAAAATCACAACATTAAGAAAGTAGTGTTGGACTTACACAACTAATAAGAAAGTAAAATGGAGAGAATTATATAAAGACTTAAAGGGATTTTACTTTTGATTGCATATATACAAAAAATTCTATATCCTTTATCACATTATACCACAAAAAAGCATTGTGGTATATAATTTCAGATTATTTAGAAATCATAAAAATGAGAATTGAAGACAAATTGTTCTAATGAGAATTAAGCTATTAGAAATTTGAAATATGCTATATAATAAAACCCTAATATGCAAATCGACCGAAGGGTGGAATGACCAGTCACTATGATGCGCACTGACCACCAGGGGGCAGGAGCTACCCCCTGGTGGTCAGAGTGCTCCCACAGGGGGAGCTCTGCTTAGCTACCAGCCAGGCTGACGGCTGGTGAGTGCAGCAGTGGTGGCAGGAGCCTCTCCCGCCTCCGCAGTAGCGCTAAGGAGCAGTGATCCCAGCAGTAAAGAAAAGCGAGCATGCAAGAGGTAAGGAGACAGGGGTCCGGACTGCAAGAGGGATCCTGGTCTGTGAGAAGGATGTCCGCCTGCTGGCTTAGACCCATAAGCCGGCAGGTGGACATCCCCTGAGGGGTCCCAGACTGCGAGAGGGTGCAGGCCAGGCTAAGGGACCCCCATTCAGTGCAAGAATTTCATGCATTGGGCCTCTAGTTTAAATATAATAGCAAGTCACATTGATATTTTTCTATTTAGCTTATTTCACAAAGTTTCCTGTATATTTTGAACTTCCACATCTATACGTCAATTGTTTCTATTTTCTTATGACTTATGCAAGAAGCTGGAGAACCCAACAGAATGAATACTGAGTTTATCATTGCACCATTCAGGGGTCACTAAGGATATAAGAGCCTCTAGAATTATCATGGGGAAAGTAATATAAGGGTTTTACCCTACACAAAAGGGGATACCTGGGACAATCAGGACCTGGAATATAGGTGAGATCACAGCAGGAGTCAGTCCTCTGCAGGTGTTGGGAAGCCAATAAAGCACCAAACTGAGAATAAGAGAGAAACTGAAGGTCATGTCTGGGAAGCTAGAGCCTCTGCATGATTAAAATTCTGGACCTAGAACCAAATCTCTGCTCATGGGGTTGGAATCACTGTTGTTCAACAGGGCCAATGGACAAGAAGAAAAGTTGTGCATGGGCCAGAGAAGAGCAAGGAACAGCTAGAGCCCATCAGCCATAGTTGTGTTCCCTGTCACTACACCTGACAACAAAAATATTTAGTGAGTAATTACAATTGATTGGCTACCATCTTCCAATTTCATGCCATTCCCCTTTTTGCCAACTTTTACTAGACCATGGAGCAAAAGGTGATCCTAGGAAATATCATTCCTAGCTTAACAAAATTTATAATTTATAAACCATCAGGGTCTGAACATATAGTTCTATTGATATCTACCAATAAATCACACCTTTCAGTATTCCAGTCCTGGTTTACCTTCTCCGTCCATACACATCATTGATTCTAGCATGCTCATGTGATTTTCTTGGGACAATGGGCCATAAGCAAGCACGGGAATTGCTTTAAGAAACCAGCAGAAGCGAAGATAAGGAGACCATTATAGAACTCTATTCATCTCTCCTCTGATGATGACAGGCCTGCTGGGCAGAGAGTTGGGGTTCTGCTCTGGCTCTGTCAAAACTATGATCATGTGAAAGTGTGGAATGATCCAAAATAGTACCAGATCTTATCTGGTCTACACTTGCAGGTTTTCTCCTGATGAACTTTGCTGCCACAAACACAATCCTCATTTTAGGAGCTTGAATATTCTATTTTGGGTTCCAGCATGACAACAGGGAAAATAGAAAGTAAGGAGCATCCTGCCTTTAGTCTCCAGAAAGCTCTTCCCCTAGTGGTTGGAGAGGTTTTAATACATGGAAGAAATATCTATGAGTGAGAGCTGGTGATTTGAGCCTCTATGGAAGCTTGAGAGAAAATCTTCTGGGCTGAAGA
Organism: Myotis nattereri; assembly: GCF_964212035.1. Lineage (NCBI taxonomy): Eukaryota > Metazoa > Chordata > Mammalia > Chiroptera > Vespertilionidae > Myotis > Myotis nattereri. The sequence continues at coordinate 35,360,093 of NC_138076.1, read as the reverse complement.
GAAGAAAATGTTAGATGGAGATGAATAAAACACAGCAGTTAAGTGCCTCAAAGAGATTACCCCATTTTGCGATACAAGGCAGAGCTTTGCATGGGAGACTAGGAAGAGGGGTAAAGAGAAATGGGGGAAGAAAGAATCAAAATGGAAATGGATTAACAGGAAATCCATGTAAGCATCATGGCCCATTGTGATCATAAAAGGGGTGAATGGCTAAATACCCCTAAATATGATACAAAAATATCTGCTACCTATAAGCAACCTGAAAGTGAGAATAGGTTAACAGGGTCCAGTATGGAGTCCTGTGTGATGATCTGATAACATGAAAACTTCTTTAGTGATTATCTTCTTAGGCAAAGACTCAAGACTAAGTGTCACACCATGGAATGTAATCTCAACATGCAAATAGAGTTTACTTAAATGGAAATAGGAGTGTTATTGTTATATTTATTGACTACTTTATAGACACCATTTCTTATCTTTACATCTAGTGTACAGTTATCTAATACACTCTACAAAGTAGTGAGTAATTAAACAGATGCTATAAATTCAGCCTGTAAGAGTAGAGGGCTGGATTATTTCCCTCAAGAGGCATTTAGTGATGTGAGAGAAAAGAGGGCTTGCAAATATAATAGAGACGAGCAATAGATAAAAATAGGAAATACATACATTTATATATATATATATTATTTATTAAAAATATGGTATTAAGAAGACCATTAGATATTGGAAGCTAAAAAAATTAGAATTTGAAGATAGACGCTTGTAAAACAATGTGAAATAGAGGAAAGGTGTTTTAAAAATTGACTTAAATATTAAAACATTCTAAGATATGGAAAAATGTATAGATTATCTGGTTATCCCATATATGAGGCCATTCAGCTACCGTAACAAAATGCCACAAACTACGTAGCTTTAAAAAACCCACATAAATTGATTTCTCAGTTCTGGAGGCTGAAGTCCTGAATAAGGACATCATGGTTAGGTGAGGGCCTCATCTGGTTTGCAGAATGCTGACTTCTTGTATCCTTTCATGGTGGAAGGGCCTAGAACTCCCCGGGGCCTCTTTTATAAGGGCATTAATCCCATTCATGAGAGCCCTTTCTGTTCTCCTAATGTAATCACCTCCCAAAGGCCCTACTTCCTAATTGCATCACATTGGGCATTAGCATTTCAACATATGAATTTTGGAGGAACACAAACATTAAGCCTATGGTCCTGAGATATCTGAGTTAGCAGTATGCTAAATTAGAAAGACTTTGCAAGCTGTTACAGAAAGTAACATGCGCTAAGGGAATAAACACAATAAAAACAAGAACACAAGTTAAAGGGTTTGACTATTAAAGACACGGGAAAACAAGAAAGCAATTTGAAAAAGAGTAACGATGGGTTTTTAAATGGAAAAGTTAGATGAAGAAATGCGTACGATTGACACAATAGCTATCGGAGAAATAATTCATAAATATGGAAATAATATTCTTTAGGAATCAAAAAAGGGGTGGGATCACTTAAAGATGAGAAGAGCCATCTCTTCTTCAGAATTCTTGCAGAAGTATGCTAATGGGTGTGGAAATAGGTTACATACAAAGAAAAGATGGTGGGGCATTGGTAAGACAAACACCAGCTGTTTTTAAATTCATAATAAAAAGATAAAAGCAAGAATATAGATCAGTCTGTGGTGGCAAGTAATTGTGAAGGCAAATAAAAAGAATAAGCTTAGAAGAACTTTTATGAGAAACAAGGAAAAATGTGGGTGGGCTTCTTCTAAATTAATATTTACAGAAGAAAAAAAATCACAAATGAAAATGACTGCCAGATATGACTGTTTTCTTTTGGTCAGTACAAACCTGTTACTCTATCTCATCGTTCATGGGAAACTCCTCAGTATCTGGCTCAGTGTAGCTTGATTACAAGTTGCAAGTGCTTTATCTACAAAATAGACATAATAGAGCTTACATTTCCCAGGGTTGTTATGGGAGTTAATTAATGTTTATAACACCCTCTAGAATACAGAATCTAATATCTGCTACTCACATATGAACTCAGGATAACCTGAAAGGCCTACTGAAGCCCATTTGCAAATACTATATGTCAGCAATTGAGCTAATAAATGAAGAAATTTAAATCCCCTTGTATATACTTTTACTTTATAAATGTCTATTTCTTAACCATAAATGTAAGAAATAGACAGAAAATATAACCACATACTAAGAAGACAGGTCTCCAAAATGAATTAAACTGATAGGCTGACTCACCTAGGGCAAGTGAAGGGTTATTTCAGAATGTTCCATATGCCAAACACAGACATCACAGAAGGACTATAAAAATAAATACTTCTAAATACTCAAAGAGGTAAATTATGTTCCTGAAAAACATAATTGTCACTTTAGGAAACAACTTATCATTATTGTAAAACCAACTGTGAATCTAAAGGGATTAATAAATAAAGGTTCAAAAATTCCACATAATTACTTCTCGAGCACAGGCTATATTGTGTTGGTAAATCCAACAAGAACAAAGTTTTCCTACAGTCCTTCTCTTAGAGAGAAGTAATACAAATTTATTCTGCTTTAAAATCAATAAACCATGATTTACATTAATTAATGATCCATTTTGTCAGTCCCATAAACTTGTTGTCAATTCTTACTTGAGTCATCCTTTGTGAATGAGGGAAATTGCTTAAAATACTTGCAGTGTTTCAACATTATATCAGTATTTGTGCTGTACATATTTAAAAAGTCAAATTGCTTGTCTTTCAGAAGCAAATGCAGAGAGGGGATGCATTCCTAGAGAAGCTAAGACAATAGAAAATTAGAACTGACCCCTGCCTCTATTACACTGTGACTGCAAAGAAAGAGAAAAGTCCTCAGGGTGCAATTACCACAACATTTTTCACTTGAATTTATATCTTGTACTTTCCATAGCAATTTCCAGTGATTAAATATTGCTTCCCCAGTTTTAATATCTTTGTGAAACTGAAGTCAGAACTCTAAGTAGAAATACAGCTTCTGCTTCTTTCTAACCTGAGAGTTTGGATAATCTATTATTTCTTTCAGCTTCAGCCTCCTTTTCTATAAAGTGAATTAGTACTCACATCTCAAGTCCTGAAGAGGAAATTAAGTGGGATAACATGAAACACCCACTATTGTAACAAATGCTCACTATCACTTCAGTTGTGACAGTTTTAGGGAAATGAGGACCTGTGCTCAGTCACAATGCAATGTATTTTGGAAACTAACGAGGTAGAAATAAACAAATACATAAATTGTGAACTACATATAAAAATAGGTACACAATAATGGCCAAATAAGCTTTTTATTAACTTATAAAAATTATTGACAGCCAATCATCTGGCAGGTAAAGAGCTTGGAAGTCTTCACTCTGGCACACACAAAAGAAGCTGAACAACCTGAAAATAAATACCTTTTCCTGGACTCAGAGAAATCAAGTCCAGGGCAAACCACCACCCTGAAATCTGGAGAGACAGGAAGAGCTGACAGGTGAGGTCAGCTTACCAGGGCAGAGACTGCTGGAGACATAACCTCATAGAAAACTTAAATTGTAATTGTGTTGAACTGCTGGAAGCTGAGTGTGGACTAGCATGAGGCCAAGGAACTCCCAAAGACATAGTGTTGGGAATTGGCTCAAAGAACTCTGCTAAGCTCTCACAGTGAAGAACCAAGAAAATCCCTCTTTAGCTCTGATAGGATGAGGAAGAAAGCAACCATTGTGAAATATGCTCACAGAGTTTTCCAAAACTAATGCCTACCTAACTCCAGGGAAAAAGACTTTACCAGAGCCTGATCCATCTCAGACAGAGGTCAGTTACTGACTTCAGGTCCCTCCAACCTTCCTGTCCCACATAAAGGAAGAGTGCAGAAGCGGAAAACAACAATTTGAAAGTCACATTCAGCAACACAAGCCTGAAAACAGAGTGAGTTTCAATAATGAGTCTGTAGAATATTTCCATCACCCACACTTGACCACTGCACAAAGAGTGAATTTCAGCCAAAAGAGGTAAAAGACACAGATGCTCTCTGAACAGGAGGACTTAGGGAATCCTGAAGTCAGCAGGGTAAACAAGGACCCTGGGCGAATTGGAAGCCTCTGGTAGCAACAAATACAGCAAAAATACTTTGAAAAGTTCACAGGATAACAATTTAAAAGCAGTGCAAAAATTAAGTATGGCTAGAAAGTGTAGTACCGAATTTGCTGCTGAAAAATGGAGGGCAGTTTGAATCCCTGCAATGTTGGTTGAACTCTACAGGGAACTATTTAAAAACGTCAAAGTAGGGTTGTGATATGATCACACTCACCGTTTAGAAGATTTCTCGGCCAGCCCTTTGGAAAAGGAATTCATAGTTGCTAAGATGAGCTAGGTGATTAGGTGAGAAAATATGAAACCTTCAACCAGGGAAAATAACTGGGGTGGAGTGGACACACAGAGAATAAACATTTATATATATAAAAGCCCAGCGACCAGAAAGGCAGAATGACCAGAAAGACCAGAATGACCGGTGGCTATGATATGCACTGTGGCAGCCAATGAGCCTGATCCAGGCCCTGATTGCTGCCCCCCGCCCCCACCAGCCTGGCTCTGATTGGCCCCCAACACCCCAATTGAGGGTGGGGCTGGCTGGCCAACTGTCTGTGGCCCCTCTCCCCACTGGCTTGGCCCTATAGGCCCCAATCGGGGCTGAGCAGCCAGACCCCACCTGTGCACAAATTTGTGCACTGGGCCTCTAGTGTCAGATATAAATGACAGCTTCTAGTAAATATGTCTAAGAATGAAATTAGGGTAATGGTGAAATCCAGTATCAATCTTAGGGTTTCTGGGTTGGATCACCATATGAATGATGCCACCAGCTTGGAGAAAAGGACATTTAAAAAGAGAAACTTCGTACATGGGTCGACACTCAACCACTGAGCCACACCCGCCGGGCATACTTTGTCTCTGTAGCTCACAGGATTTCAGACTGAAGGAACATACTGCATAGCAGTACCGAGCAATTGAACCCCAGGAGCACCTCTACACTCGGAGTTGACTGAAATGATACAATCATATACTTTAAACTGATATCCTAAGGAAATGAGCCTTGCGATTCTTAGTGGCGAGTTCAAATATATTTTGCATGTAAGAGGGGAATGGATTATTCCAGCATGAGGGCAGGCTATGGTTGACTGCAATTTTGAAAGAGGTCCCCTACAAGATATCTAATCTTACATGCTTTTCTTAATAAGTTAAATTGGCATTCTTTCCAGCAAGTGGTGGTTTCTATATCCCTTCCCTTTGAACCTGGGCAGACTGTGTAAGAAAAGCAGAAGAGATGTAATGTGACTTCCAAAGGTAGGTCATAAGAAAGCCTTGCTCGTTCACTTTACCTTCTTGGGATATTCACGTAGGAACCCAGCAGACATTCTGTCAGGAAACGGAGTAGCCACATGACAAAAACATGTGCAGGTGTTCCAGCTGACAGCCCAGCTGAAGTCCCAGCTGACATTAGCCTGCACTATCAGGCCAAGTGATCCACATAACCATTCTAATCTCAGCTGCCAAATACCTTCTCCCTGTGTGCTGGCCCCGCTGATGCCATGTGGGGGAGAGCTGAGTTATCGTCTACACGGAGCCCTGATCAGACGGCAGAAGTGCAGGCAAAATAAACCTGGTTGCTTTTACACTCTTGTGGTAAAAAGACAGACAACAGACCCCTGCAATTATATCAACATTAAAAATGTATAATTAAGAAAATATCCACAGAATATTAAAGCTAATGATCAACATAAATAATAAATTTTTATAGTTAACAAAGAGTCTTCCTTAAATATGCTGACCAAGAATTCCTTAATTCCTTTGATATTATTATTTGGCATATTTTGATTAAGTAAACTATTATTTCACAATCTTAAGTAACAGGATTGCACACTGCAAACCAAAATCAATTAAACTAAGTAAAGAAAAAGGCACCCATAAGATCATAGATTTGTTCTATCTAATCTGGAAAATCTATTTTACCCAAGAAGACACGGAATAAATAAATAAATAAATAAATAAATAAATAAATAAATAAGAAAATAAAAAGAAATAAACAAACAATAAAACAAACAAAAAAACCCCCACAGAATCCACAACATGATCCAGAGACATAGATTGCCAACCCAAGTTTGTCCTGTTAGCATTATTACACAATCATATTATGAATGTTATTTGGAAGTGCTTGACTATAGCGAAGGCCTTTTTTTTTTTTCATTTTTAATCCTTACTGCAATAAAAATCTGGCTTAGAAGACATTTTTCATGATTAGTTTTACATTATTTTATCCTGAGAAAATTAAGGTGAAAACATATATTTTTTAAAAAATGCCGGGGGCGGAGGGGACCATCTGTAATACTTTCAACAATGTGACTACATTTTTAAAAAAGAAAGAAAATAAAAATAGTATTTTAAATAAGAAATGTGCTAGAAACCCAGTGTAAATATTATAATCCTCTCCCTCTCGCCCTTCTCTTTCAGATTCTAATTCTGGATGTCAAGATTTTTTTCTATTTTTTTTTCCTTTTTCTTTGTCCATTTTTTCAACTAGCAAGCATTTCTAAAAAATGTTAAATTTCAGATTATACTGCCAGCTCCATACTTTTCTTACTAATTTGTAGACATCACTTACTCAATAACCCTTCACACAGCTGCCTATCCCAAGGTTAAATAACTTTCCAATTTCTGAACAAGAAGTAGCTACACAAATAATAGCTTCAGACCATGGTCTTTGACAATAATTTTATCCGCCAGGCCTGGCCTACAAAAAAAATGTTAAAAAAGGGAGGGGGGCACGGGCAGTTAATTTATATTGTGTTTACATTTTTGTCCTATCAAGTGATAAAGAATATAATTAAGGACTTGCAATATAGCATTTCACATATCTTAGTGTGTTTTATCTCATTTCTCTTCCCATAGGCTTTTATCATATAGGCAAGCTTTCCTTGTTTTTCTTCTTTTACTTTTTCTTTTCCCCCCAGTAGAGTGGTACTATGATGTTGGCAACATTTTCTCCTGTTTTTTTTTTTTTTTTTTTTTTTTTTTTTTTTTTTTTGTTATAACCAGAATATACCTAATCCTTCAGGCAGCTATTAATCGTTATCAGCTTAAAAAATCTATCAGAAACCTGGAGTTAACGGCTTGTGTTATGGTAAGGCTCAATTATATTAACTTTTCTAACACATCCCGTAATATCATGTACAAGAAGTTATTCACTGAAAAAAATAAAGTGGTCCACATTTAAAATGATTCTCATTCAAAAAGCCAATAATTATAATAATAGCAATAGCAACAATACAAAACAATTAAAAAGAGGCAAAGAATCTAATGAGACTGCAATTACAGATGTGAATAGTCAGAATTTCTTTGACATTAAGCAAAGGAACAATAATTAAAGCCTTTCTATTAAATACTAGAGGCCCAGTGCACAAAATTCATGCACTGGGCAAAGGTGGGGGGAGAGGGTGTCCCTCAGCCCAGCTTGCACCCTCTCTAATCTGGGACCCTTTGGGGGATGTCTGACTGCTGGTTTAGGCCCGATCCTTGTAACCACTCGCCTGCCAGCCTGATCAACACCTCACTGCTCCCCTGGTGGCCCAATCACCCCCAACTGCCCCCCCCCCCCGCTGGCCTGGTTCCCCCAAACAGCCCTCACCTGCCAACCTGGTTTCCCCTTATTGCTCTCACCTGCAGGCCTGGTTGCCCCCAACTATCCTCCCCTGCCGGCCATCTTGTGACCACATGGGGGTGGCCATCTTGTGTGAGGATGTGATGGTCAATTTGCATATTACATCTTTATTATATAAGATGATGATATACTACTCAATAAATGTTTTAGAAAAATTACTTTATTAGTAAAAAAAAAAAAAAAAAAAAAGAAAGAAAGAAAAAGATAAAACAGTACCAAAAATATTTGTAAGTCCTTAGGAGCAAAATGGTGGTGATCATTTCAGAATCTGTTATCTATTTACTGGCTTGTCCTGTTTTAATATCATTGACCATGAAAATGCAAAATGAATTTCACGTAAACCTGTTTTCCTTAATTATTTTTTATTTTTGCCAAGTTTATTATAAAGTTATATAAAAATAGGCTATCCAGTACATTTAAAATTAAAAGGAATAGCCAAAACCAGTTTGGTTCAGTGGATAGAGTGTCGGCCTGTGGACTGAAGGGTCCCAGGTTCGATTCTGGTAAAGGGCATGTACCTGGGTTGCAGTCACATCCCCAGTGGGAGATGTGCAGGAGGCAGCTGATCGATGTTTCTAACTCTCTATCTCTCTCCCTTCCTCTCTGTAAAAAATCGATTAAAAAAATATATAAAATTGAAAGGAATAATGGCAAACTCTTATTGACCTCTTATTCCACAAAATTTTATATTATTTTTTTAAAACCTTACCTGAGAATATATTCTTATTGATTTTAAAGAGAGAGAGAGAGAGAGAGAGAGAGAGAGAGAGAGAGAGAGAGAGAGAGAGAGACATCTATTGGAATGGAACCCACAACCTCGGTATGTGCCCTGACTTGAAATGGAACCTGCAACCTTTCACTGTACTGAATGATCCTCGAGCCAACTGAGCACCTGGCCGGGGCAGGTTTCCATTAATTCTTTTAAAATAACTAACTAAAACCTAGAAAAAGAATTCATTGTCACTTTAGAAATGAACTTGACAAAATATTATTTTTCTAAAATGAGGAGGCTGAATCTCAAAGTGCATTTTAAATTCAGTCCATTGCATTCTCAATAATATTTTAAAATAAGGCAATTATAGTTCCCTCCTAAATCTCCTGACTTTTCACAATGGGAATATTAAGCAAAATTATAGATAGGTCTCAAATTGGATTGCATTTATCCTGCTCTCTAGACCAAAACCAAGAGGAGCTGAGCTTGCCAATCAGAGTACTCTATGAATATGAGAATATTTTATCAAAATAAGAGAAAAGAAAACATGTCTTTTCAAGAACTAGCAGCTATGCAAATGGATTTCAACTGCCCATTTATGATAGAAGTACAAAGAAAGGAGGAGTCTTAGAAGGACAGTGGGTAGTACCATATTATTCCAATTTAAGAATGACATTTCCAACTCCATTATGTTCAACCATGTGTGAATGTATAACTACTACCTAACCACCAGGTTTCTTTCAAAAGGTATGAGAAAAATCATTCAGGGATTGGTGAATATATCTTTTCTCTGTTGGTATTCTTTGAAATTGCAAGCAACTTGATCATTTTTATTCTGACAGTATTTATATATGTATTATATTCACTTACTCCTACAAAATTATCTATGATCCCTTGTGCTCCATTTCTGGGATAAATAAACATTGTACCTTTGGTGTTGTGTGATAAACTAGGACAGTGAATCTTTATTCACCATCTTTGGGCATTTTGCCTTACAGCTTGCCATGATAAGCCATTATTTTATTTATGTATCTATTTTTTTCTCCACTTGTATATAAGTGATCTAAGGGCATGGAGTCTTATCCATAGCTGCATTCCAAAAATTAGAAAATGTTCAGTAGAGAGCAATGTTTATAGAGAGTAAATTTCAATAGATATTCACTGAATGAGTGAAAAATGAATTATTGAATGGATGGTTGTATTGAACTCATAATTCATATTAGATGAATAAAGTATACTGTAATGCCTCAGGAATTCAACTTTTAAATATCTTAGTATAATTATTTTAAGAAAAACCTGGAGAATACAAATAGTATTCCTAAAGCTCACGTTGATTGATGAAATATTGTGATTTGATGGATTTGGTAGAAAATCATGTATTAAAATACTTGAATGTACCAGTCAAGGTTTCAAGAACATTCTGTAAATTTATCTATGCCTCGGATATGGAAAGATAGACTATCAAGTATTAAAATATAAATTATAATAACAAAGATGCTAAGATAATGGCTTCAATGAACCAGAATTAAGATAAGTTAAAAGCTAATATTACAATGGGTAGTAAAATATTATTATGAGATATTGAAAAACAAGTGAAAATTTATGAATTATGTTCAAGTAGAATTGAGATCAATTTATGTATTTCAGAACCACTCTAGGTATTTGTGTAAACTCAAGTGTTTTACTACGATAGAACATTCCCTTAGAGTGGTCCTTGAACCACCAGATTGATCTAATTAGTATTTTCATCTGGTTTGTTATTCACTCAATTTTTAAAACCTTCTTTGATGGAGATATGTAAAACATTCATTTTTTTTCTCAAAACTGTATCATTTCCCATGCATTTTATCTGTTAATTTGTATATGACCAGAAAAGAAAAGAAAACATCATTTTTAAAATACACTCAGAATTTTAGTAATGCATTAAGAAAAAAAGTGTACTAAAAGAAAATAATTAAAAACCCTAATCTTAGTTAATTTAGGGAAAAAAGAGATAAGAATAATTGCACATAAATATAAAATCTAAATAGATCAATAAATAATTAAATTTATATTGAAAACAGCAAATCTAGCCTGCTACTTAGTACACTAAAACAAAACATGAGACATCTATGTGGAATTACAGCAGGCTCCAGAGGCTGGGGCCTGTGAATGAATACTTACACAAGTCTTTCCCAAGATTATTTAGAAAATAAAACAGAATTTTAAAAAATCAATTTTAAGCCGAAACCGGTTTGGCTCAGTGGATAGAGCGTCAGCCTGCGGACTGAGAGGTCCCGGGTTCGGTTCCGGTCAGGGGCATGTACCTGGGTTGCGGGCACAGGATGTGCAGGAGGCAGCTGATCGATGTTTCTCTCTCATCAATGTTTCTAACTCTCTCTATCTCTCTCCTTTCCTCTCTGTGAAAAATCAATAAAATATATTTAAAAATAAAATCAATTTTAAAGTTCTCTTTTAGTCTAAAATTCATGTTAGTCAAGATCTGATAATATTACAGTGAAGCTCAACCAAGCAGCCAAGCAAATTGCAATGGAAAGACAAGGGCTCTATAATTAGCCATGAAGAAGGCCCATGTGGAAGGAAGGAGATAACTATTTCTTCCCATAGCATGAAATCGTAGCCCTCAGGTCATCTGAAAGACATCTTTTATTACTGCTGAATACTGAAATATGCTGTAATACAGAAGCTGCCCCTGGAGAGCTGACTTATGGATTATTCTATCCATGTAGGCAGCCATTCACTTTAAAGCATTGCTCTAGCTTAATACCAACAAGACTTCATTGCTTCTCCTACGGGTTCTGGAAAAACACTGCTACTTGCTGAGGGATTATACATGTTTCTGTTATAGACCCAATTTCTTGGAGTTGATTTGTCTTTACAGTCATTTTAAGTTACAAATGGAACCTACTCTCACTGTACATAAGTTGCCAGAGCAACTAAAAATGTGTTTTAGAAAATAGTGCATCACCTGTAAAGAGTGTGGTATGGTCTTGAAAATAAAGCAACACATTTTTAAAGTCCATTAAAAATAATGATAAGGCACTCACTTCACAGTCCTGGAGTAGGGCTAACTATGTTCTTATAGTACTAGCTTCATTTATGAAGTCAGAGGTTGTTCTGGTAGATATATGGTAGCCAAAAAAAGTGCTGGAATTATTCACAACAGAATGGAGGGAAGAAGTTTAATGTTATACCAAGTTGTTTAAAATTCTCATTACTCAGTTTTGATAATTTATAAATTCAATCAACAGCATTTATCAAAAACTTTGACAATTTGAGATAAGAAAAATATTAATTTACAGCCATTGTTTTTAACGGAATCCTAAGTATTCCTATAATTCTTTTAGTGATGGAACTTGGTTAGTGATGGAAATATTTGTTTTAGTTAATATAAATGAGATAACAACAATAGAAATTCAGCTTTTTGATAAATTTAAAGCAGTAAAGATTTTCAATTACATTTCCCTAATGGGGAAAAAACAAAATATAGTACATAATACATAATTCAAAATTAATTCTAATTGAGGGTCTAAACTGAACTTTGAAATAAAGAAAAATTTAAACCATGCATTCCTTTAACACAGAGACATTTAAAATGCTAAGGGCCATTTTGGGAAATTTAGGCTGTTGGTAAATGCAGGTGTGACTATCACACACAAAGCTCTCTGGCATTTTTTTTTTTCTTAATGAATTTAGACATTTTGTTAGTGAGCAATGTTCTATTCAACTTATATATTACTATAATGTAAGTTCTTAAAGCTTTTTGATATGAGATCATAATGGTAAAATATTTAAATCAATAATAATTAACTATTTCAATTGAAGACTAATGGATTAATTTTCAATGGACATAAGTTTTTATTAAAATGGAGTTGGCTAGGACCTAAGAAACTTGTCAGAAATTTCAGTATTATCTTCTAACATTTTCTTACTCTTCTCATTGTACCTGCTATTTTATTATTTTTATTATTCTTCACTGTCTTTCACGGTAAGACTGCAAAGTATAAGTGACCCTTCTCACTCTGTACACAAAATGCCAACATACTTCTAAACATTGGATGTAGCTTATGAATTGAAATTTATTAAGGTTAGTTTTACAGATTTCAAAACAGATTAAGAAAATAACTTAAGGTCCAAACGCTAAAAAAATAAATAAATATGAAGATAGGACTCAGTAGAGTCTAGTCACAGATCCTTTCTTCTTCTAATATTTATATTGAATCCCATATAAACCAGGGCAAGAGAGGATGTTCTGTCAACACTAATTGTAGTGTCAAAAAAGATTAACATTTGTAGCACTAGCTTAATAGTAGCTCTCTCTTCTAAACTTCCTAATACTATATGCCCTGTGCTGCATAGTCTCTTTTCCAATCATCACAGCAGCCCCTCAAGATTGTCATGTCTATTTTACAGAAGAGGGTAACTGAGGCTCAGAAAGGTAAAGCCAAAATGTCAAGTTCAAAATGTTACTTTGAAACTAAAGCTCATGTTTATACCATGATAGCATCACTAATCAGAGATGATTTCATAGACTTGACAATCAAACTGTTTCAGTTCTTTTCTGTTTCTTTCCATCATTGCTTATGGTTGATTATTAAATGCTATCTAGCTAAGTAGTCAAATGGTTCAAATACAAATCCTTATTTGTACCCACAAACTCACACAGACTTTTGGCTAGGTTAGTTTTTTTAAACAAATTGTATGTGTTTGTAATACTACCAGTGTCTTGGCTATTGATTAATAAACATTTCATTATAGACTATTTATTAAATTTCATGTAGAACAATCCACATTATTGATATGTGGGGCCAGGGAACTCTGTTTTGTTGCAGGGGCCTCCTATGCATTTTAGGATGTTGAGCAACATCCCTAGACTTCACCTACGAGATGACCCCAAATCACCAGCAGCTGAGAAACCAGGTTACTTACCCATCAGTCCTGTGACACAAATAAAAATTTAGAACCTTTAATATAGAGTGGGGCAAAAGTAGGTTTATAGTTGTATTATTATTTATTAATTAAAGTATTATTTTCTATAGGAATACCAGTAAATCTACTTTGGCCTCACACTGCACTTAAAACTCAGTTTCTCCATTTTCTAATTAGGACGAGGTTTTCTTGGAATTGAGCAATGCTGGCAATATCTCTGACAGTTACCACTAAGTCACGGTGACTTCAAAGAGAAATTTGCCTTTCTTTCCTGACACTGCTTTTAGAGAGTCAGAAATCAGGCTAAGATTGCATTTCATTTATCTACAGAGGCTTAACTCTACCATTTGCACAAGGTAGATGTTTAATGTATTTTTTATTTGATACTGTGAATTTAACTGCAGATTTGAATATAACCTGATTGGGGAAACTTTATAAATATGACATAAATTTTAAGCAACTTATAAAGTTAAATAAAGCCATGATGTACTTTTTTTTTAAAAAATATATTTTATTGATTTTTTACAGAGAGGAAGGGAGAGAGATAGAGAGTTAGAAACATCGATGAGAGAGAATCATCGATCAGCTGCCTCCTGCACATCCCCCACTGGGGATATGCCCGCAACCCAGGTACATGCACTTGACCGGAATCTAACCCGGGACCTCTCAGTCCGCAGGCCGACGCTCCATCCACTGAGCCAAACCGGTTTCGGCCATGATGTACTTTTTAAAGGAAATATTACCTCCAAATATGTTTGATTGAAAGAATAGGTGCACTGGTCCTTAACATTTTTAAATGAAAATCTCTAGTCTTGCTTTAAAAAAAAAGATAATAAATAAATAACATAGTATAACATGTACCATGAAAGTGAGCTGGGATAGTAAATCATATACCCCCATATACAGTCAGATATAAGATGTGCAAAATATAGACTCCCTTGGCAATTTTAAAATATATGGTTTTCTACTTGTGTCAATGGCTTTTCATTTGTGCTTTAATACATTCAGTAGCACATGGCCAAAATGGGCCTTAAATAAATTGCTTGGTAAAGAGAAAATCACCTAAAATAAATAATTATTTATTAAATTTCATATTCTGAGCATCATTATTAGATCTGGATTCTTCCTTTTTTAAAGTAATTTGAATGTGTCAGGGGTAACACATTTTTATTCTCCTTTCACCGTTTTTTTTTTTTGTTTGTTTGTTTTTTGGCATGACTGATCCAACACTTGAAATGTTTTCTATTCATTGATGGAAAAAAAAGAAGCATATTTATAAACTTAGTTGTAGATATCTTGATCTATAATAATACTCTGCACTAAATTCCAATATCTCTCTCTCTCTCTCTCTCTCTCTCTCTCTCTCTCTCTCTCTCTCTCTCGTTATTATTGAGCTATTTTATACTTCTCAATATAATAATAAAAAGCTAAAGAACATACATTCTATCTTATCTGGAAACAAAGGAAACTGTTTCTACTTATCAGCAGCTATAATTTTGTGGCCTAAAGAAAACATGTATGTGCAAAGCACATATGGAGAAAGATCTCCAAATTTAATTTAAATACTTGGCAAATACAAGGAATCACTAGGTGGCTGATAGACACTTCAGATGGTTCACAGTCTGCTCAGTGTCTTTCTTCTATATTTTCAGATTTAATCCATCAAAAATGGTTTACAATGAGCATGTACACTATGTCCACAACATTCTTTCATTTATTGAAAATAGCAGTGGGTCTCTGGGAGCTGTCTCATGGTAGCAAAATCTTCCTGATACTAATGGAAAAAAGACATTTCTGGTTTTATCATCTGCAAAAAAAGACAATTGATTTGGCATACCCATTCTATCTATGCCCATACTAGATATCTTTTGCATTACACATTTTTTTCTATTTACTTTCCTTTTATTTTACATAAATAAAACTAAATTTGAATCAGTCAGCATTTTTAAGTCATTAGAAAGACTACAGTTTAGGTAGTGGTTACAAAAATGTTTTAAAGGTTTTCTAAATATTGTATTAAAATGATATTTGGGTCAGGTTTTATCTGCTTTAAAACTGAACTTACAAGCTAGCCTCAACATTTAAATGAAATGCTAAGACCACCAACATGGTCAGACTTTGTGCTCCGAGGTTAATTAATTTTTACATGCACTTCAGAATATGGTTCCTCCTGTCATCACTATGCAAATAGCTCAACTGTTAGCAAATGTGTCATTTATTAGAAAAGTTGTAACTCTGCCATGGTCTTTCTTTACAATTTAGCCCTACACATGTTTGCACATGTAAAATTGGTACAGGTGAATACACTAATACATCACACGTGGGCCATGCGCTATTAAACATCAACCAAGGATAACCTTCATCTGCCTGGCATATGATCTTCACATGTGCACATTTCTGAGTGAGCACCAAATGGGGTTGGCCATGATGGCAAAGGACTGAAGACAGCTTTTGCTTTAAGTTTGGGGTAATGTTGCCTTCATTTTATATTCATGACAAATACTTTGAGCAGTGTGGAGACCTCTTAGCCATAACATTTTGAGACACAATTTCTATTACTCCTTTTTTAATCTTTTAGATTATTTGCATTCAAAATAATCATAAGATTGAGAAACGGTTGATAAAAAAGTTACTATAGATGACTACTTATATGTGCAAATCAAGATCTTTTCCATCTTGTACAACCAAAACCAAAGAGAAAAGAACTTAAATATTTGCCAAAAAATACTCAAAGGAGAGATATAGCTAAAGAAAACAATTTGGGACATATCAGAGGGATAGAGTGTGGAAAGATTTTGAACAGAAGAAAAGGCACAATAGACAGATAATGTCAAGGATTATTTCAAAATGTTGGCCATGTTTAAGGCAATGACATTTTCTTAAATGTTATGTCTCACATTTTTGGGAGCATTTATCATGTTTCTGAAAGGTAGGTAAAAGAAAAAATATGCCAAGATTTGAACTATGCAAAAATGATATTTTGTTTCAGTTTTATACTACATGTTTTCTTAAATGAAAAGTAGTCACAATTGTAAATTTTACATTCAGAAATCTTGAAAAATCTCTTAAAGAAGAATCAGAATCATATTTTTAGTTACAAAATTATTAAAATATATACTTTTTTTAGGCCTTGCACATCTAAAAACCAACCAAAACAAAACCCTAAGAGCTTTGAAGCACAATAACCTCAGAAATTGGGTTTTGAAACAGGAGAAATTGTTACTTGAATGAGGTAATGGGAAAAAGGTTAGTAGATAGGAAAATTCCAAAGCTTCAGCCATCTAAAAATGATCTTTTGTTGTTATAGTAATAACTTTAAGTTCCTATCAAGACTGTTAAATCCCTTTTGAGATGTTACCAAAATGTAAGAAGCTGTATTTTAAAAATTAACTAACCAATTACTTTTTTGAAAATAACAGTATTTCAGGAGTCATTCCTACAGGCTAGTTAATAAGGGAAGACTGTCAAGAATTTCACCAGGGTCCTATAGCATCAGTAAATTGAGAAGTTTAAAAATCATCCATATGTCCAGGCTACGCTCCTTAATTTTCACAAGGCTGACTCCCATCCTCCAAGTCCCTTCCGTCAAGATGATAAGACCAGAACTATCTAATTCCATTCTCTTCAGGATTTTAAAATTTTCAAAGTTGCTAAGAGGTTGCCATAAATTTGGACTGAAGCTATTTAGCTATTGAGGGTCTTTTTAATTAACAACATCTCTAGCAAAAATTAGTGTTAAAAATGTGTGAACTCTTGTTATTACCAAATAAATATTGAAATGTTTGGTATACAATCTATACCAAATAAATATATTTTGTAAGTTTTCTAGGAATTTACACAAGTGGAATAGTATCTACTTATTTTGCATTTAAAATTTCATTAATTGCTCAATATAACCTATCAAGACTTTGCCCCTAAATATTATATATTACTTAATTATAGGATAGTCTGGAAAAGGCAGCACTGTGGAGACAATAAAAGATCAGTGGTTGTAGGAGTGTAGGGAGTGAAGCACAGGCAGAGAACAGATGATTTTTAGGGCAGTAAAAATACTCTCTGTTTGGTACCATGATGATTAATATTTGTCATTATACATTTGTCCAAACCCAACGAATGTACAACACCAAGAATGAATCCTAAGATAAACTATGAGCTTTGAATAATTATGATGTGACAAATGTAGTTTCACTTTTGGTGGGAAAAAAAATTACCATCCTGGTGAGTGATGTTAATAATGGGAGAGGCTATAAATGTGTGGGGACAGAGCATATATAGGAAAACTCTGTACATTCTTTTCAATTGTGGGTAAAGCTAAAAAATAAAATACTAAAAACAAATAAATGCAATGAGAAAACTATATAAAACTAAAGGAAAAATTATCAATGAACAAGAGTGTATCCCCTCCTCCCATAAAAAAGGTGATAAACAAGGAAAAAGGATAAAACAGTGAGAGAGTCATTTGACCTGGTTAAAAAATGATCATAATAACATTAAGTAACAAAGGAATTGAACCTGAAGGAAACAATATACAATCTATAATAATAAAAGAATGATGTGCTAATTAGACCGGACATCCTTCTGGACATTCTTCCAGGTGACCTTCCAGACGAAGCCAGGGCTGTGAGGGAAGCCCGGGTACCAGAGGGCAGCCGGTGCCAGCAGCTGGGGGAAGGAAGGCCTACTCTTGCACGAATTTTGTGCATCGGGCCTCTAGTTTTTAATAATTAGCAATTAATGTGCACAATAAAAGTGGCATCGGTTTATCATCTTTCATTGAATGAAAACACTAATATCAAACATCAAAGAGTCACATAAACTATTAAAAATGGATTTAAATGGACTGACATGGGCAGCATAAACAGAGGTATCTATGGCAGCTAATGCCTAGAGTGCTAGCTGATCTTTCTCATAGGACCCGCTCAAATCAATGCTAGAAAGAAATTCTTAGTTCCCTATCACAGAGCATGTACTTAATCATATGATAACTTCGAAATAAACAGGTTTTTTGTGTCGTTATTCACACTGCATAGCAACAATTCAAAATCAAGAGGGCAAAGGAAAGAGCTGGGAAGAAACGTTCCAATAAAAAAGTTAATATATTGTGATGTAATACATGATATGCTCTCAAAAATGCACTAGCCTAACGCTGGAGGCAGAGATCACGGAGAGGAAGCATGAGGTATGGATTTAGGAAGGTTGGATAGAGAAGCAAAGAGCTGTCCTTCCTGAAGCAGAGCCTTTTTCAGAGACAGCTTACCCATTGCCACATTCCTAGGTCCGATGTTATGGGAGTGAAGAATCATCATAGACATCATTAATGTTTAAGTGATAAATCAATCCAGAAAACAATCAACTAAGAGAAAGCTGATTGAGGTGTAAAACTTAGCTACTGGAAAAAAGGAAAGGTAAAAAAAAAAAAAGTTAATATGAAACAGAAGATAAATTTTTCTCATTGTTGTTAATTTTCCTCATTATTATGTCAATTCCAACTGTTTAACTACATTAAAAATGCATTCTTGCCCTAACCAGTTTCGGCTCAGTGGCTAAAACATCGGCCTGTGGACCAAATGGTCCCAGGTTCGATTCTGGTCAAGAGCACGTACCTAAGGTGCAAGCTCCTTCCCGGCCTGGACGCTGATATGGGCTTGTGCAGGAGGCAACCGATCGATGTGTTTCTCTCACACTGATATTTCTATCTCTTTCCCTCTCTCTTCCACTCTCTTTAAAAAGCAATGGATATAACATTGGCAAATACGTTCTCCCATGCAGTGGGATTTCTTGTTGTTTTGTCGATGGCTTCTTTTGCTGTGCAGAAGCTTTTTATTTTCATGTAGTCCCATTTGTTTATTTTCTTCTTAGTTTCCATTGCCCTAGTAGTTTATTGGTAAAGATATTGCTACGACATATGTCTGATATTTTGCTGCCTATGAATTCTTCGAAGAATTTTATGGTTTCCCATTTTATGTTTGTCCGTTGTCCATTTTAAGTTTGTTTTTGTGTATGGTGTAAGTTGGTGATCTAGTTTCATTTTTTTGCATGTATCTGTCCAATTTTCCCAACACCATTCATTGAAGAGACTGTCTAGACTCCATTGTATGCTCTTGCCTTATTTGTTAAATATTAATTGAGCATAATGGCTGGGGCCGATTTCTGGGTTCTCTGTTCTGTTCCATTGGTCTATATGTCTGTTCTTGTGCCAGTACTAGGCAGTTTTGAGAAAGTGGTAATATAGCTTGATATCTGTCAATGGGGGAAAAAGGAAACATATGTAATACTATATGTAATATTTAAACAATAAAAAAACAAAAAAATAAATACATAAATAAATTTTAAAAATTAAAAATAAAAATTAATGGAAAAATATCCTCCGGTGAGGATTAACAACAACAACAACAACAAAATGCATTTTTACCTGGCTAGTGTAGCTCAGTGGTTGAGCATGAACCATGAACCAAGAGGTCATGGTTCAATTCCCAACAAGGTACATGCTCAATTGCAGACTCATCATTGGCAGAGGCAGCCAATGATAAGTCTAATCATTGATGTTTCTATCACCCTCTCCCCCTCCCATCCTCTCTCTGGAATCAATAAAAAACATTTTTAAAAATGCATTCTTAACCATACCAAATTATCTACTAAAAACTAATTTATAATGTGGCTTATTCTGACTTTTAGAATTACTCAAATGTCTTAGTAGAAAACTTTATATTTATGTTATTTCAATTAACTAAAAAATACATACATATATAAATTATATATTTATATTCTATACATCAAATAAAAATGCATACATATATTCACATTCTCAAATTTATATGAAATAAATATACGCTTTTGCCTTTTAATATTATGTTTGTCTTATTATTTCAAATATATGGTATGAGTTATTTCTTGATCTCACTACTTTAAAATGAAATCATCAATCCACATCCAGATGCTTATCTTTATTTATTTTATTTTTCTGTATTTTTTTGTTATGAGAAGAAGGAGGGGGAAGAAAAAGAAAAGAAAGAAATTAAACCTGAACATCCCCAACTCTTCTGATTATTTAAAATTTATAACAGGAAATATTGAAGGAAGCAGTTTACAAAGCTCTCTTGTCCAAAATCATGAAGAAAGTTTTTTTAGTGCTGTAAATTACTTTAAATTTTATAATCTAGACTTAACAGATATATTCACTTTAGAAGAAAGTCCAAAATGTGCTTATATTTTTGCAAATATCTTCTATGATACTTGGGCAGATATGCCCTGCTCTACACAGAAAAATAATGAAACAAACGTGTTTTTCAATGGAAGACATCTTTTTAATAAGTTAAATCATTCACCTAATTTTGATTAATCTACTCTTACAGATCAAACTATTCTGATTTTAAAGAGTATTACTTTGCTTTCCTAATTCATAGCTGTTTCCTCACCAATTGCCGAGTTTTTAAATGAAAGGCTTGTGAGAATCCGCACACTATTTTAGAAGTAGATGTTATCAAGCATCTCCTCCAGAATCTAAAAGGTGGCTTATATCCTAATTGGAAACTCTTGCGTAGAAGAATTTCCTTTAAATAGTAATGAGTGGAGTATATATTTTTTTTCTTGAGCAGCTGTAGAGTGTTAGCAAAAATAGTTTCACTTTATTTTCCCCCAAATCTGTGCTAAGTGCTAATCAGATAACAGATTTACATGATACAATCAAGCTAAAGGGGAAACTTAGAAATAAAATACAAGGGTTGTATAACCAGTGAACAAATAGCCTCAACATTAAAGTTATTATATCCTGTAATGTGTACATGAAAATATTCACTTTTTCCATGAATCATAGTTGCCAGGGCCTTAGCTTTCTAGAAGAGATGAGACAGTAGTCTGATTAATTCCATAGCTGCTGGAGGCAACAACTATCAGATAATAGGTAACGCATTAAATTGACTTAACTTTTAAAGACGGTAAGAAACTTTCTTAAAAAATTTATTTTGGAATTTCCTGATAGAATAACTTTGCTATTTTCAGCTTTCCGTAAAGTGCTTCTTCCCTGGATGCCTAGGTAAGCACAGAAATACCTTTTAACGCTTGGGATATTTCCATTTCCTGTAAATGCAGCCACATAACTGTGTGAGGTCTACAGGTTTGTTTCCTTTACATGTTGAAGGCTCACATTTACTAGTCAGAATAAAACCAACAGATAAATAAGAGAAAGGGGAGGGACTTCTGGTCACCCTCTTTCCTATCCTGAAGCCCATTAGTGGCTGCCTGAATTCCCGTCACGGGCATCATGAGCCTGAGGAATCATCTTCTATGAAAAGTAATCTGTCTTGTTGGATAGAGAAAGGGCACAGAATATCCCAAACATGCTTGCTTTCTGCTCAACTTCCTTGCACATATTTCATGATCCTTATTATTGTTGTATCTTCCCTCTTTGCTCAGTGGATTTGATGAAGGCTGGGTATTGTTACTTGACATGGATGTTATTGTGTCAGTTACTCATCAATTCCCATAAGCATACCTGTGCATCTACTGGGGCTCTTTGAGCAAGCAGAGCCCTGGAAATTAATTGCTCCTTTTTAAAATTGCCTCTTCTCAGAAATTAGAAAGTTTTTTGAAGTTTTTCACTTACAGTTCGGTTCTTTTTCTTTTCTCATTTAATATTGAATGCAAATTTTGCTACATACATTATTGTCAAATATACTCACTCTACTTGAATATATTGTGCATATTTACTATACTCAAACACCCAGCATTGCTAAACATCTTTATATTGCTTATTTGTCAGTTGTCTATAGTATACCAGACATTGTTTTAGACCTCTGGTTTAACATCATGACTTTTAATGGTATCTCCAGGCTCTAGCATTGAGTGAAGCACTTAAAAAGTGCTCAGGAAATATTTGCAGAATGAGCTGAAATAGACTGGATTACCTCCATGGGGATTCTAGCAATGGTTTATTCTTTTTAGGAAAGATGCAGACCCCCTTTTCCTTTTTTCCAGGTGCTTGAGAGAATTTTATGATTGAATAGGTGACCAAAGTAGCAATAATAGAGACCAGAGAGAAAACAAAATTCTCTACCAGTTTGTTTTCCAGATTCACATAATCATTACTATTAACACAAAGATAATCTCCTCCTGAGACAAAAGGAAAAGCAAGAAGACTGTAGTCATCAAAGCCAAGAATTTACAAATGACCCATATTAATGAGAAGGATGTAATTAATTCAGATACATTGATGCTTATATTTTAATATAACAGAATAATAATATACTTTTAACTGCGAAATTACATTTGCTTTATCTTAATACTAAAATGCCTAAGACCTTTTAGAGAGACCAGAATTCAGTGATAAGTTATGCAACTACTCTAATAAGACTTCTTTCAGATCATCCAAATGCTGGTAAATGATAGTTAAATTGCACTTATCCATTACCTCTAAAGACCTGGTACATTAAAATAGTATGTGGAGTCTGTGAATCTCAGTCCAAAATCACAGATACAAGAATATTACATTTATCTATTTTCTACGATAGCACTTTAAGTTTCAGGTTAATCAAGTATTGTTCTTAAGTTCAGAGTCTTAATAAGTACAAGTGCGTGTGCGTGTGTGTTTGCGTGTGCATGTGCATGTGTGTGTGTGTGTTTGGCCCATTGGTAGGGGAGGGATATGGTCGTTGCTGTCTTGTTCATAACAACATACACTGTCCCTATCTTATCTCTCCTTTGGGTCTTGCATCTTTTTTTCTGCTGCTGTGCCATATTGGGGACCCACATTTTTTTCATGAGGCCCTATCTCCTTTGATTGCCTATTTATAGTCCTCCTCAGCCACCAACAATAAGCCATCCCAGGATCCTCCCTGCTTAGCTTTCTCTTGCCATGCCTAGGGAATTCCACTCTTCCCAATCTGCTTATCCCAAGACAACCTGCTTTTTCCAGCAAACTGCTTTTTTCTTTTCTATCTCTTCAAATGCTGTAAGTTCACCTATATGCTTGAAACTGTGTAAAAAATACTTGCAGAATTTTTTTTTGCCTATGTGAAGAAAGAAAAATGAAACCGTTAAAAAAGAAAAGAAATGAATCAATGCTTCAAAGCAACATTTATCCACAACTGAAATGGAAATTGGACACATATCTTTGGGTCTCAGTGCTAGCTGGGATCATGCTGGTTACTTCTCTATGTTTCATGTGTACCCCAGTGCAGTGTCTTTTAATCACTAAAACTAAAACTGTAGGGCAAGATTAGTTCCAGAAATTAAGGGAAAAACAGTGAAACAAAAATGTGCTCTAATTTTTCTTTTCCTCTTGAGTCTACTCTATTATTTACTGATATGAAATATAAAATTCAATGTAAGTATTATAAAAATATACCTGTTTCTTCACATATTTTACTAATATAAAATTTACTTATTTCCTAAATTACTTGTTTTAACCAATTTCAGTTTTCTCAGCCTTATTCATTTAGCTCATAAGTTTAGCTCATAAGTTCAACCATATTAACCAAATCTAAACATTACATTAACAGTGATCAAATGAATAATAAAGTTAATACCTAACCTATAAATCCAAATATAGAAATCATTAATATATATATATATATATATATATATATATATATATATATATATACCTAAATAACTGGCAGACTGTTCCACCAACTGACTGGTAGCTATGACATGCACTGACCACCAGGGGGCAGACGCTCAACACAGGAGCTGCTGAGCTGCAGTGACTTGGCAGCTGAGGTTCTCAGGTGACCCACTGAGAACCAGAGAGGGGGGAACCAATTCTGGGGTGCATCACCCGAGAACTGCCCTCTTGCAATCCAGGACCCCTCAGGGGTTGTCCAAGAACTGGTTTTGTCCTGATCCCTGCAGGCCAGGCTGAGGGACCCCACCAGTGCACGAATCCATGCACCAGGCCTCTAGTCCATTGGCTCCTCACTCCAGGTCTGGCTCCCCACCGGCCTCTAATCCATTGCAGAGGTCGTGGGTCTGGCCCTTACAGAAACTTTTTGACTCGATTAACTAAATGATGAGATGTGCAGGACCTACTGGCTGCAGCGCCAACATCTGGTGCCCGTGCCAGCCCATTCATGATTTCCAGTGGACGCAGCAAATTTTCCCACTACCACTCTCAGCTGGAAAACTGGCTGCAGCATCCCTCCTTCCAGGAAGACAGTAGGGCCAGTGGGCAACCTCCAGAGAGGGAAGGAGGCAAAGGAACAGCTCAGGTGGGAGAAGGAGGTTCCCACTGCCGCAGGACTCTGCCTGGGTGGAAAGGCCTGGGTAGGAGCCTGACATTGAGCAGGGTCCTGCCCTAGGCTGACTAGATTCCAGGCTAAGTAAATCCTGTTTGCTAAATAATTGCATTTTTCAGCTAAATGCCCACAAGTCATCAGTTACCCCCAAACTTAGGGTAAAGTGAGATGAAAGAAGCCAGAAAGATGCAGAGAAACTGACATAATATTGGGAGAAGAGAGGAGGGAGCTCAGTTCCTGAGTGTGTCACCCGAGAACTGCCCTCTCGCAATTCAGTCCCCTTGGGGGATGTCAGAGGGCCAGTTTTGGCCTGATCCCTGCAGGCCAGGCCGAGGGACCCCACTGGTGCACGAATCCATGCACCGGACCTCTAGTGTCTCATATAAGTGTTTAAAGTATCATGTTATTTAATCCAATATCCTGTACTAATTTCTTACAAAGAAGAAGTTTGTCCCAAAATCTGAATGGACTGATGGATCCCAAATTTGATCACAGGGGTCCTTAATATGATATGAATGGATCAGTAAAAGACAAATCATTATTGTTAGCAAAATAACTAAAAAATGGGCAGTGGGTAAATAGCATCATGTTTTTTTAAAGGATGGCACATTTATTTATTGTGTAAGATGTAAATGAATGACTCAAATGACTTAAACTATTTAAAGCAAGTAGTAGAGCAATCAAAACTCTACAATGTAGTAGTTAATAGCATCTGTACTCTGAGCCTGGCTAAGTCCACTTACAATGTTACTTAATCTCTTTGTGCCTCAGCTTTCATATTTGTAAGAGGATTAATAAAAGAAACTTCTGGCTGGTGGATAAGATTAAATGAGCTAATATAAGATCTGAGTTTAGAACAGTAAGGTCCATATGAAAT
The DNA here is from genome assembly GCF_964212035.1 of Myotis nattereri. NCBI lineage: Eukaryota > Metazoa > Chordata > Mammalia > Chiroptera > Vespertilionidae > Myotis > Myotis nattereri. The sequence goes on along the minus strand of NC_138076.1, from coordinate 35,334,629 downwards.
TTAGCTCATAGGCTAACTAGCCTAAGACTAGTTTACAGAAACTTTCTATAAAGAAAAACAGAGATATAACAAAGTGGAAGTCATCCTCAGCCTGGCTCTGTAGACTGGAGAGCAATCAACTCCTTGACACAGAGCATGGCTCCATTGTTCTTTGGTTAGAGTCAGACACAAGCTAAAATTGACCTATGTATATTCCAACCATGTCTATTTCCACCCAACCCAAGTGAAAATGAAGACTGCCATTTTGGAAGTAACCATGAGGAAAGAGTGAATAAAAAATAGTATTCTAACTTATTGAGGTGTGAGACCAGAAAGCTTTCCTAATCCATTATCTTCCCCATTCACCCTGAGAATACAAACACGTGTAAATTGTATGTTATATTCTGTATTCTCCTTTAAAATCAGAGAAGAGTCAGAAATGCACACACCCTTTAATTAAGAGGGTGTAACATGCTTCACCAATATCTCTATGAGCCGCTTTTGATCATCTTTCACTTCTGTTCTCTTTTTTTCGAATAGTTTGTCATGAATGTGTACACTATTGTAGCCCGGATGGTTTCCCCCACCAGCCTTGTGAAATCTGTGAGCATCCCTTCCCTACTCCCTTGCTCTACAACCATGTGCTTGAACCAGAATCGGGGTGGTGACTGCACTAGGAGGAAAATGTGCATCTCAAACTTTAGAAGCCAACCAATGGAAATTCTTCAGTAATGCATGCTCATTGCAGTTCTCTCTGTGTGTAGCTTTTGATAGATGGAGTGCTTGGAAGTATTTTCCCTAGCCTAAGGAATTTTAAAAGGAACAGGCTATCAATGGTAGTATGATCCGGTGATGCTAATAGCTTTACCTTTCTGGTATAGAGTAGATGCTCAGTAAATATTTAGTATAATAATAAATGATCAAGGCATGAGCTAAGACATTTCCAAACTATTGAAGACTGAAGTAGAAGAATATTTATACCTAATTATCTTCCAAGCGTAAATTTACATTTCAAACATGACTACCAGGTACTTCACCTTTGCTCTAGGAAGCTCACTGCTAATTATTCCCTAATGTAAAAACAACTTTTGGCTTTTCCTTCTACTCTTACTCATTGAGCAGGAAGTAAATGTAGATATTATTATATCTACATTTAAATAATACTCCATATTATTTTTGTTTCTAAAATCTACTTACAAACCGAACAGATTGGGACTTTTCAAGTGTCATGACTCACAGAAATTCTGTCCATATTGTTATGGTCAATGAGCATTCTGTATCTACTTAATAAACAGTGTTTGGGGTTAACTTAGGGTCTTTTAAGTAGAAGAGAGGCAAACCTTTCTCTTTCACTCAGTTGGGTGTAACTGTGGTAATAAATGACCGGGAGCCTCATCACGCTGTGAACTCTGACATTCCCAAGTCTTCCCACAGCAGGTACACAAGGTTTCACGGACTTAATGAAATTTTATTAAGAGAAGCTTTACATGCTTTTCATCACAAGATGTTAGCTGTTTTATGCAAAGATCAGCTTTTCATGTACATAGTAGGAAATTAAAGGAGACATACACCACCTTTGAGTTTCTCAGAAACACAGTTTGGTGCCTAAGTTGCTCATATTCCTAAATGAATTACATTGCCAACTGCTGAAAAGTAAAGGTTTCCTTGAAGACAAGAGGGGGAAATTGCTAGTTTCTCCATGAGTTCCCCAGGGACACTTCCCTTTACTGTAGTCAGCATAGGATAGACTGATTATAGAAAATAAGGTATTTCTTTTCTTATTTGGGTATTTTTAACCCATTTTTCCTGGGGACTTTACCTTCTCTGTCTGGATGAGCCAAGGCCCAAAGAATCCAGATGCTACTAAGAGGATGTCACCCTTCTCAACTCAAGGACCAATGCAGAAACCCAGTAAGTTTCCCTTCGGATACCCTAGGGCCATGGTCAGCAAACCGCAGCTCGTGAGCCACTTGTGGCTCTTTAGGCCCTTGAGTGTGGCTCTTCCAAAAAATACCACTTGCGGGCAAGCACATACAGTACGATTGATACTTCGTGGCCCATGTGCAGAAGTCGGTATTTTGTGGAAGAGCCGGTATTGTGTGGAAGAGCCACACTCAAGGGGCCAAAGAGCCGCATGTGGCTTGCGAGGCGCAGTTTGCCAAGCCGCAGTTTGCCGACCACTGCTACGGAGTCACCAGTTTCCCATTCACAAGCATGAATCAGAAGAGCATAGGACCAGCCGTACATTCCTTGCTGTTCTGTGTACTTGACATAAAAGATGCAGTTAGCATGCTGTTGCAATGCTTTGCCCATTCACTTTTTTTTCATTATTTATGGCATTCAGAGTTCACATTATTTTTGTTTGCAGACAAATCTCAAAGGCTTTCTCCTGAACTGATCGATGGATCTGACTCTTAAATAGGGGGTATTAGCGCTGAAACAAAATCATCAGAGCAGGGGTCTCTCTCCTGCAATGCCTCCGCCCCACACACTGAGGCTGACCTCTTGGACTCCAAGAGGTGAGAACCTGCTCTTTCATATCTCAACCTCCACACTGGGAGACAGGGCCAGCACACAAGATCTAGGCAAGCAATCCCTGTATCCAGAGCTTGGCACCACACTCAGAAAGCCTTGCATTTATTCCCCAGACACTCTGGAATGTATTAAAATAACCATGTCTCATGAGCACCACTAATTACCAGGGAAAGTTGCCCAGACCACTCCTACAAGGACTTTGTTAAGAGCAGAAGCACCAGGGAGGGTGAGGCCACTTATCTTGCTCTCTGCTCTGGTCTAGCCATGCACATTTGCAAGTCTACTTCTGTCCTTTTCCCCCTGTTTTCATCTGACTTAACAGAGAGTATTTTTGAGAGGCAGTAAATGTGAGATTGTATGTACTCAAATTCAATGCCTTATCATTTATACCTGCTGATACTCTGAAATTTTTGAGTTTGCATCTTGTAATTATTAGTCTCAAATTTAATCTTAGAATAACTCTCAGTTCACAACAGAAATTAGGAAATAAATTTTTTTCCTTTAGAGCCTGGTATGTAAGTTATTCAAGGGTCCATCTTTAACCAAATATGTATTTTTCCCAATTCTGCTTCCATGAACCCATGCTTGTGTCACAATGGATAGTGGTTATGTTAATTTCCAAAGGCTGCTGTAACAATTACCACAAACAACAGAGATTTATTATTTCACAGTCTGAATGCCAGAAATACAAAATCAGTATCTCTGGGCTGAAATCAGTGTCACAGGCCATAGTCTTCTCAAAGGCTCTAGGGAAAATTTGTTTCCTTCCTTTTCCAGCTTCTGGTAGCTGTCAGAAATCTCTGCCTCTATTCACATCACCTCCCCTACCTCTATCTTATGTGATGGCATTAAAGGCCTACTTGGATAATGCAGGATTATCTCCACATCTCAAGATCATTAATCACATCTGCAAAGACCCCTTTTCCAAGTAAGGTAACATTTACAGGTTCAGGGGCTTATAATTGAGCATCTTTGGGGAAAGTTGTTTAGCGTACCACGGAGGTATAAAGAAAGTGAATAAAAACTACAAGAGGAGATTTACAAAAGTCCCTTTGGGACACTGAAAGTATTGGTTGTCTTAGTGCAGATGTGTTTGTAATACAGGAGACAATGCTTGTGATTCTGGCAGCAAACACTTTGGCATCAGCTGGAGGGATTTCAGGTCCACACATCACACATGAGAAGCCTCAGAACAGCGATCAGCTGGAACGAGCACCTCTCACGTGGACAGCAGCAACCATAATTAGACTGGACATTGGCAATGGCTTCTCTTTTGTCAGGACACTATTGTGGCAAAGGCATAATTGGTAGACATTAGTGGCATAGCTTCTGATTCAGACCTCAGAATGAAGAGCAGATATCATGACAGTGATTTAGAGCAAGGAGAGAGAGAGAGAGAGAGAGAGAGAGAGAGAGAGAGAGAGAGAGAGAGAGAGAGAGAGAGAGAAAATGCAAAACAAAAAATGGTAGAGAAAGCTCAAAAGTTCTAAGGAGACCTTCAAAAGCATAAACTGTAAGTAAGAAGTTCTACACCTATTTGAAAACATTTTAAAGGAAGTCAGATTTCTAGTGGCAGGAAATAGAGCTCAAAAATTCTATTTGATACCATATTTATACCATTGGCTTGTTCACTTTGGAAAACACAACTTATATAACTATTGTTCTGATCCTTTTGTTTCTATACAGTTCATTATCAACTCTCTATGTAACTTCATTCTTGGGTTTTTATATGGTCCATAGACATTCATGATATCTTTAGCACAAATAATTTAGATTAGTTCACTGTGATATCATGCTGTAAATCAAGAGAATTTCCTTATATTTCCCGTTGGCTTGTTGCCAAAATCCCCACTTATAAGGATGTTCAAATATATTTGAATTTCTCAGAAGGGATTTGAGAAATTGAGTTGTCAGTGTGTCCACTCAGCTAGGTCTCTGCACCTTTCCTCACATATGGACTCAACCTAGTGGGAGTGTTGTCCGTTTTGTTCATCCTGGGCATCCGTGACTCTCTGGACCTTGACAGAGTCCCCTTTGTGATTTAACCATTAGTTCTATAATCTTGAAAAGCTCACAGATAGTGCCACAAGATTCCATAAAAAATTGTCCTCTTCATGCATTTAAAACTCTTTTCATGAAGCATAATATCCTTTCCATAATAAGAAATCCAACCCAAGAATGAGATTGTTATATTTGAATTTTAATCCCCAGGGGCTTGCATATAATAGGTACTCAATAAATGTTTACAAAAAAGAAATGATTGCACATATATGGTTATGTGCATTGTTGATTAATAGGCTAGATTCTGGAATTAGAAAATCTGAAATTTAACCTTTAGTTTTTCCAAATAGAGAACTATTTGATACCTGGGACACAATGTTTGAAATGGTTAATCTCTGTCCTCATCACAGCTAGATCATAAATAATAATATAAACTTTGTCACAGAAATGCTAAATAGTTCTTTGTAAATCTCTTTTTCTTAATGGGGAAAAGCCCCTTTATTTTTTTTTCCTCATTGGAACTGGTGCCAAAACAAAAGCAACAGATCAAATATGACTGGTCTGGAATGAAGGTGGGATATGAAGCCAAGGGTAGAATATAAAATCAGCCTGGAAACTAATTTGGAGATGTATAGCAAGCGGCAAACTCCACAAAAAACAATGTGAAGATGTAAGTGCACTAATGCGAAAGGCAGAACTAAGGTCAAGATTGGTGGAGAGAACAATACAGTTGGGACCCCAGTGGGACTAGGATTTGGGGCTAAGGAACTCCAGTGTCATGGTCTTACAGCATTCAAGTTTTCATCTTCATCAAGATGCAGGCCTGTCTTAGTAGTTGTGGCATCCTGAGTCTTAAAACTGAGGCCCCCCAGAGCCAACTTGTGATATCACCCGCCTTCTACTTATTTACAACAACACCATTTGATGACAGTGAGGTTTGCTACCACCATTTAGAAAAGGGGACCAAATGACAAAATTTGCCCTGGAGGATGCTGGACCTATGTAAAATTATGGTAGGTCATTCCATTTCCATCCCGTAATAACAACATGAAACCAAACGTTTTGTTTCCCTTTTTCCCCCTAAAAGAGAAGTATGTAGTTTTAGCTTTTCCATGGGAAGAATCTCGATTAATAATGTAAGACATAGGGTAGTGTCACCCCAGCCTCTGTATCACATGCCCCTTGAAACAGAGCTACTGGTTGTTGTGGAGAAGTCTCTAAGAGGCCCCAGCTTTACTATATCAGTATAATATAACTAGTGGCCCAGTGCATGGATTTGTGCACATTGAAAGGAAATTAATTAGAATAAATATTTTAATATTGCTATTTTCCCTTTCTCTATAATAGCAGTGTCAACCAAATTCATGATCAACAATGACAGATCGAAACACACACATGTGATTGGCACCAGTGAGAGCTTTATATGTATTGTGCATGCATGAGTCAACGTAGCCTTTTATATACATAGAATAAACTTGCTAAATTAGACCTGCTTTATGATTTAGCTAAACTTTTTTCAGCCTAGACAAGCAACTCAACTTCTCTTTCAGGTAATTGTCAGCAACACAGCAATAAATATCAACATGAAGCAGATTATTATTGAGGATCATGCAGGGAGAACAAAGGATAAAATATTTAACTGCAGCAGTTTTTTGCTATATTCTGTGCAGTGAGAAAACCTAAAGACATTTTCAAGGTCCACCATTTCTTACTTCTTTTCAGTCAGGTCAAGTTTCTAAGCTTTCTAAATCAATGTTTTTTGGCTAATGAAAAGAAAATAGGATTCCACCGAGTCTCCTATCTACCTACTCCAGAACTTCTGTGAGGATCAAATGAAATGAAGCATGGGAAAATGCTTCACAGACATTTGGTTAAAGTGTAAAATGTTTCCACCTGGCTGTAAAACAAGTGGTGTTCCTGGGCTGAAGAAACTGCAAGGAGGCTAGTTGTCGCTAGGGAGAGGAAGCTGGGTGTTGCTACGTGACATCATTACCTGGTTCCCACAGCAACCGTTTTTGGACTGGGCTGTGCTGTGGGCTACATTTGCGCCATGGGGTCTCAGCAGTGTTAGCTGCTATTTGGTGGGGTGTTGCTCTAGGTTGGTGGTGGGGCCTGTGTCTCGCTTGGGGGAAGCCAAGCGTTGCTTTGTGGGCACCAAGTCCGCAGTGCAGTTTCTCTGTAGATGGCCAGTGCACGTCACGGCAGCTCCTGCATTGAGCATTTGCCCCCTGGTGGTCAGTGTGTGTCATAGCAACTGGTTAGATGGTCAGACACTTAGCATATTAGCTTTTTATATATATAGATAGATGTGTTCCCGAAGTGAGTCTGAAATGTGATCTGATATGGACACAGGGAGGAGTTCTTTGATTGCCCAAACTTGTAGAGGGGTTAGGCTGAAGATTGCTCAAAGAATAATCTAGAGCCCTAGCCTGTTTGGCTTAGTGGATAGAGCATTGGCCTGCAGACTGAAGGTTCCTGGGTTCGAGTCCAGTCAAAGGCACATACCTTGGTTGCAGGTTTCCAGCTCTGGTCAGGGGCAAGCAGGAGGCAACCAATTGATGTGTGCCTGAGAGACATGTTGGTGTCTCTCTCTGTCTCTCCCTCTTTTTTCCACTCTCTCTAAAAATCAATGGAAAAAACATCCTTGGGTAAAGATTAAAAAAAAAAAAAGAAAGAAGAATCTAGAAATGTAGATAAATACTATAGTATCACATGACACTCCTAAATATTTAAATATTTAATTTTATGTAGACACCTGCTGTAGAATAAAAGTCTCTTACATCTTTCCACAAATATTACATTTAATATAAATATTGGAACTACTCATGTTACCTTAAAAACACTTTCCTTCAAAATGTTTCACTTTGACCATTGTTTTAGAATGGTCATGATATTGGCAGGTTAAATTAAAATCACAGTTGTCTGTTGTAAAACAAGGGCTAGGTTTGAATCTGAAGTCAGTACCATGTAAATTACAAAGCTTTCTACAATGCAGGTATTATGTTTCCTTGTGGAGCCGCATGGACTGCCAGTGTCATTCAATGTGAAACATACCCAGACTGAGGCAACGTGCATACCTGCAGAGGGTCATGGCAGGGTGTTACATGGAATACCCAGCAATGCAAGGTAATCAGGCAGCAAGCCAGGGCTTAACTTGCAGTCCAACTACAGGGCGCACATCAACCTAATGGATTGGGAGTTAATGTGCTTTTAATTCCTATACTCTGTAATTTCTGCAGATAGCATTTGACCAGTTTGGAAATCTGTGAAATCTTGAGACAAAAAAAAAAAAAGCAAATTAGTAGCTGACTGGAGGGTTGTTGAAGTGTACTTATTGCATTGCATACTGAGATAATTTGTGATTAGACTCCATACGTTTTTCATAAATTCCATAGTAAAATAACGTCAAAACTTGTTTTATGTATTATTTTATTTCTGTGGGTTTTCTGATGGCCAAACATTACACTACTGAACCCAGCTGACTTCCCTTCACTAAAAAAAGTCTACTCCACTTGGGTTAGCAACCAAGTAATTCCTCTGCTCTAACTCTCCATGCTCAACTCACCCCTTACTACAACTCTAAATGTGCTTGAGTATTCAGGTACACACACAATCCGTATCCTTGCACAGTGCTGGTTCTGTATTCATGATGCTTTCACCAGCAGATGATGGTTTTCTGTATCTTGCTGCAAATTTCAATTCAATTAGACACACATGTATTGATCCTAAGACCCATTATGGTGTGTGGCTCAGAGGTAGTACACATTTGTATTTGTAAATAAATGATGAAATGACCATGTACAAATGTTTTCTTAAGTGCCACAGGGAATAGAAGGATACAAAGGATATGATCTTTAATCTTAAGGAAGACATAAGCTACATGAGACAATAATGTAAACAACTGACTATTAAAATCATATGAAATAAACTTCATAATCATGAAGGCAATAGATAAGGCACATTTGAAATTTAAAAGGGGGTATTGCAGGGAGATCAGGGAAGGTTTTCTAAGAAGGTGGCATTTGATTTCTGGGCTTTGACTTTTAAATACAGGAAAAGGCACATCAAGCTTCAGGAAAACTCTGAGCTGTGCTTTATGGTATAAGTATGTGAGACTCACCATGGATCTGGAAAAATTAAAACCCAAGGTATATAGTACATAACCAAGGAGCATTCTTAGTTCCAGCTCTGTGTGAGCACATGGAACAGCATGGTCTAATTTAATTTCTAGGACCTTAAAGACAAAAATAACTATCCAGAAAACAAAACATTATCAAAGAACACCCAAGAATGTAGCTATTTGAGGAAAGCCAAGTGACAAGCTAAATCACACATTTTGTGTTATGATACATATCTGATGCTTTTAGATACTGGGGCTATAACTGTCAATCAAAATAATGGGTCTGTTATTCCCATTGATCATAGGATTTATTGGAAAAGAAAGTAAATACATTGTACAGGAATTAATATATAGTTAGAAGTTGTAAGAAGTGCAGTGGAGAAAAAATAAAGGGTCAAACAATATTTCAATTAAGACATAATGAAAGCCTATAGAAAGAACTTAAATTTAGTATTTACTTTAAAGAATAAAGAGACTTAGGCCAACCAGTTTGGAAAAACATTCTAGGTGTTTATGAAGACAATATTTCTGAAAGGAGTTTATTTATTTATTCATTTTTTTTAATTTTAATCCTTCCTAGAGGAATACATTTTTGAGTGAAATTTACTCCATAAATACATTAGGAGCAAAAGGCATATCTTCTGACCAGATCCTTGCCACTCTAGCCCTGATATAGTGTCTTAATGCAGGGAAACAAGTTCCATCAACTGTCAACTTAAGGATGTGTCTGCTTCTTGCTGAAAGCAGGATCTGCATGTGAGAAACCAGAAGGAATGAAAGAAAAGTCAATATAGCATCATCTGTGAGTGGGAAAAGGTGTGGGAGGAATATCTGTATAGTTGGATGAAAGAAAGATTTTAGAGTGTCTTTCAGAAAAGTAAGGTCTTTGATACTAGGTATCATGCATGTCACTGAAGAGTTTAACATAAACAAGTGACATGGCCAAATATATTTTTTATTTGGTTATTTACCTGCACGTGAAGCCTAGATTGGAAATCAGACAAAAGAAAAAAGTTAGGAGGTTATTACAAAAGGGGGCGTGAGAAAGAGAGGAGGTCAAGAATAACTCCTAGTTTTCTGGCAAAAACAAGTTAAAAAAATTGGAATGTGAACTACAGCATCAGGGAGTCCTAGGAAAGGACAGCCGTGGAGGAGAGTGGGAAATCAGGGGCTTTGTTTTTGTTGCATTAACATTGGAGATTTCTCTGAGGCGTCCCACACAGATAGTTAGTCAGTTGTAAATAAAAGTGGAGGATAGGAATAAGGTTCTCAGCTATAGATAAACGTTCAGGGCCCATGAGTATATGAAATGATTCTACTAAAAAAGAACAGAAGCTAGCTTTCATATGAAAGTACAATGTGTATTCTAGAATTTTGATTGCACTCTTTTGATTCAAGATATGATATATAGTAAATAAATTTGAAGTAAGAATGATTTCCCTGAGAGTTAATAAGCACTTCAAAAGAAATAAAATATATTCATTTTAGGGTATATTGAGGAAATTTTAAAAGCAAAAAAATATCATTTTTTTTTTCTACACAACTGTATTTTGTATGTGCCACTTGAAGGAGTATATCTATATTTTAATACAACTTATGTATATAAACATTTTTAAAAGGAATACCAGTAAAATAAGAAATAAATGAAAACTCTCAAGAATGTAAGTAAATAATAATCCTGAATGCAAGAAATTAATTACTAATCAAATAGTATTTATGTTATCAAAGAAGTTGCAGTCTGGACTTTTGTATGCAACTTATCTACATAATAACATTATGAAAATCTACATATTTAAAAACAAAATCCAAAATGTTTAAATTATAACAAAATTTTAATTCTGTACCTAATGATAAATTTTCTTAATATCATGTTAACAAGACAAAAAAATGACATTATGTGTATGGGCATATATATGTCAATTATGTTAACAAGTTATCCTATATAATAAAAACCTAATATGCAAATAGACCAAATGTCGGACCCTTGGCAGAACAACAAGTTGCTATGATGCACACTGATCACCAGGGAGCAGATGCTCAACACAGGAGCTGTCCTCGGCCCGCAGGCCTTAAGCCAGCCAAGGAGGTTGCCAGCAGGGGTCCCAGGATCGCCCTGCTGGTCATCCCACAGGCCAGCCCTGATCACAGGCCAGGCGTAGAGACCCTACCCATGCATGAATTTTGTGCACTGGGCCTCTAGTTTTTTAATAATAAATGATGAAGTCAAAATATTTATTGTTGTTTACAACATGAATACTAAAAATTATCATGAACTATGTTTAGTATTTCTAGGTATAAAACTGTTTAACATTTCTGTTTGATAGTTTGATCATCCCCATTCGGAGCATTTTTTGGTAAATTTTTTTAAAAAATAATATGATTCATATAGATAAAATTTTGTATGTAAAGTTATACAAGATGGCCATAAACTCTGGAAACAAAATTAAACTATTTTGGTAATTAGTTATTGATATTATATTAAATTGCATGATACATTCAACATGTTATCTCATTAGAAAATGCAGTTTCATGTTCTGTGTAAAATTTTAATGAACATGGAACATTAATACAACATTTTTACATTTTTATTTTTTAATTATAATTGAGTTCAATATAATTTTATATTACTTTCAGATGTATAGCACAGTGGTTAAAAATTATATAATTTATAAATTGATCCCTCCAATAATTCAAGTAAGTTCCCATTTGGTAGCATACATAGTTATTGGTTATTACAGCATTTCTATCAATACATAAAGTGTATCTGGCAAAAACAATAAAAAGTTATCTGATGTGTTGCTTCAGATAATTTTCTGTCTGACTTTCAGTGAATAAATATGGGCCTCTGATATATTCCACCAGATGTAAGCAAAGGAAATTTAATATGTAAAATCAATCTATCAGTCAATAGAAAATAAATTTAAAAATACATATTTCAGGACTCCATGGCCATGTTGTATATGTTTTTATCACTACCACAAATTATGTAAGGTTCTTTTAAGGTTATTATCTATTGTTAAGATGGAATTTGTAATAGCTAACTATTTAGATCAGTTTTGAGAAGACCTGTTAGGTATGCAAAGACTTTCTTGGGCTACATAGGCATGGTGGGGCTAACAGATCCACCCCACACTCTTAACTTTCATATTTGATCTTAAAAGTCCTCTGTCTTAGAACTCCTGAGGTGTAGGTGCAATTCTTGTTTTGTCTTCTCACTTTTTTATAAGGGTCCTCTCTGTTGACAGAATAACATACTTTGATTTACAATGAGTGTTTACGCTCTTTGGTTCTTCCACTCATCACCGTGAGAAGAGGATGACCAGTCTAGTTCATTGATCCATTGAGATGTATTGAAATAAATCAGAGAGAGCCCCACCGTTATCCTAATATTATGTTCAAATACATATAAAAATATAAATGTCTATTATGTAGCCTACAAGAGCTCTTCTTTCTCTTTATCTACCAGTAACATGTGCTGGTCCTAAGCAAATAGCAGTGAGAAATGTATTTCCTATTACATGTTAGTTAAATAAAAAAGTGTTGGAGGAAAATAAAAGTCCAAGCTATTTTTAACTGTCAGAGAAATATGTGTCTTAAGAAAAAAATGAGTTTTAAGAGGAATAAAAGCATGCACTCTGGACTTATTAAAATAGATAAATAGCTCTGGCTGGGTGGCTCAGTTGGTTGGAGCATCATACTGTACACCAAAATGTTGTGAGTTTGATTCCGGGTCAAGGCACATACCTAGGTTGGGGGTTCGATCCCTGGACAGGGTGTGAACAGGAGGCAATCTATTGATGTTTCTCTCTCACATCAGTGTTTCTCTACCTCCCCTTTCTTTCTCTAGAATAAACAGACAGAAAAAAAATTATCCTCAGATGAGGTTTATAAAATAAATAATAAATAAGGATAAATAACCATTTTACTAAGATTGATTTTGTGTAACTATCTGACACTCTTTGATGTCTCACCATTGAGAGATGATGATGCCCTAACCGGTTTGGCTCAGTGGATAGAGCATCGGCCTGTGGACTGAAGGGTCCCAGGTTCAATTCTGGTCAAGGGCATGTACCTTGGTTGGGGGCACATCCCCACTAGGGAGTGTGCAGGAGGCAGCTGATCAATGTTTCTCTCTCATCGATGTTTCTAAGTCTCTATCTCTCTCCCTTCCCCTCTGTAAAAAAATCAATAAATACATATTTAAAAAAAAAAAGAGAGATGATGATAATGTGACTGAGGTATATATGTCCATATTCTGGAGTAAGAAAAATGGTCAAAAATGACTATAAAACCAAAGGTTATATAAAGCTCACAACTGTTTTTAGCAGTTGGGAGGACAACAAGCCCAGGCTTCCCCCAGTTACTGAGGGCTGCAGATAACGTAGGAAATGGTCAGTGTAATTGTAATATATTAAACCAGGGCCCACAAACTAGAACTCATGGGGCAGACAAATCCTGTCCACTGACTGTTTTTGTAAATAACATTTCATTGGGACACAGCCATGTCCATTGGTTCATATGCTATCTGTGGCCTCTTTTGTACTATTGTGGCAAAGCTGAGTAGGTGCAACAAGATGGTATGGACCAGAAAGCCTAAACCTATTTACTATTTGGCCTTTTACATACTATGTTTGCCCACCCTTCACTCTATGCTTAAAATGATTTCCAAAAATTAAACTTTGGTTAATGTCCTATATATAATTAAGAATATTTAGGAAACTACTGGCTCCTTCTTTTGTACATTCTAGTTCAAAGCAGATTATTAAATAAAACTTTAACCCTATATCAGAACTATTAGCTTACAGAGTAACAGTTCAATGTTTCCTAATGCCGTCTCTAAAACAATGCTCACTGTGACATGCTCACAGATGAACTGTGTAACCTGTGAGTCCTACAGCATTATCTCTAAACAGGACAGAGAGAAAATAATGCATGTGCCATTAATAATTCTTACATCCTGTCAACCAATATGTAGCAAATTACATAAAGCATATAAAATCAAATTTGAGTTAAAAGCATTTTTCCCTGTTCTCATTAAGAGCAAATTCTGATGGGAGAGACAGATATTGCTTAAAACGCCCAATAAATCTGAAGTTACAACTGTGCTAAGTTTAGCGATGGAGCAGTGTGTGTTACTTTTAGAACCATTGAGAGAAGCAACTATCACAAACCAATGTGGATATGATTAAAGAGGGAAGTGGGTACAGCAAAATCAGAGTTCAAGCCAGAAGCCATTATCAAGCAGGGGAAGGAGCTATGCACAGAGCACAGCCAAGAGCCAAGCTCAGGAGCCCACAGAACAAGAAGGGTAGCAAAAGCAAGTACCTGACCCAAAGGCTGAAGACACTGCCTTTATTTCTGAGGAAAACCTGGCACCATCACTAGAAAATAAATGAGAACAGACCTCAACGCTACTCTCTTGATAGGCAATGAACACACTAGAACACTAAGTGTAGGTAACGGCTTATTTGCAGTATTGTTATTTCAACTTAAAAAAATCTAAGTTAAGATACTAACATGAAATAAAATATGAACTTTAAAATGTTCCATATAATATATGTGCTAGGTGGCATGACATAAGAAAAAGAACGTACTCTTTTAAGCTAATGGACTATGATTTAAAAGCCAATCTGGTTGTCATATGCATGTGATTTAGGTTCCAGGAGCTCAGGGACCATGTCTAAATTTCCCATGTGTCCAGTGCTCAGCAGAATGCCAGCCACATGGTGGGTGCCTGGGAAATATTTTTGAATGGTTCACTGGACAAGTTATTTGCTCTGGTCCTTAATTGGCAATAAATTCCAGAGCCAATATTAAAACCCAGGTCAGTTTATATCTACTCTAAATTAAAAAACAACTATCTTACCTATTCAATTGTGATGGAAAATAGAATGGAATCATGCTTGGCTGGCCCAATTTATGGGGCTATAATAGGACCAAATATGATGTTATTATATGATAATCTGTTTTGTTAAATCTGAAACACTGGGAAAGTATAAGTCATCGAAAGATGGAAATGTAATAAATTTATATTCTTCTTTTATAGTTAGAGTTAATATTCGTTAGGAGTAGAGAACTAGAAAAAGACCATCTTAAAACATATTTTTCCTTTTATATTGAGAGGTTCTGAAACCTCTAGCATATTATTTCTTGTGTTCATAATTGAGTATTATAGGTTCTTATTTAATGATATTTTTTTTACCACAAACCTGGGATATATTTTAATTTATTATTAAAATATAATTTTAAATAAATGTATAATATATTTAATACTATTAAATATATCACATATAGTATGTAATTAATAAATATATGTTAATATATTTATTCAACAACTAAGTCTTTTCAAATTACTTTTTCTCAACCAATTGATGTCTTACACAAAGAGAACATTTGCATTTTGGACGCCTTAACATCACAGTTTTTGTTTTTTGTTTTTCCTTTACCACAATATGAACACCTCCTCCAGTTTCCTGGGGTCAGTCCTGATCAATAGACATATGACTTCTGAGAACACCACAAATGGTAAGAGTTATTTTTAAGTCATCCTCCATATTTTCACTAAAAATCTCTCTGCTTGAGGCTCTAGTCAGTCGAAAGAAAAAAAATGCTTATGCTTTGAAATAAATATTTGATAAAATATGGAGAAAATGTCTCAAATTTCTCATCTGAAGTTGTATAATACTTAGTTTTCCTATCATTTTAAACCTATACTTCTTAATTAGCTAATAATAATATAGAATTTGAGTGTCAAGAAATTTGAAACACTCCATGTACCCAGAATAAAACAAACAAAAACCCACTAAAACTATAGATTTAATTTTTAATTTTTGAGTTGTTTTTAGATCCAAATATACAATTTTTTTCATATGTTTGTTTGGGGTTACTATAGTTCCAGCTGGGCATTATTAGACGGGCATCTCATGTGCATTTCATGATCCACACCATCATTTCAAATTTCAGCGTACACACAGATGAATTACCGGGCATCTTTTGAAACTGCAGCTCTGGATTCCATAGGTCTGCAGTCGGACCCAAGAGCCTGTATTTCTAACCAGACCCCACATGATGCCACTGCAACTCTCAGTTCATTTCCAGCCTTTAGACCTGAACTTAGTTCTCCTTGGAAGCTGCCTTTCCTGTCCCCGCCCCGCCCTCCTCAACCAAGATCAGACAAAGCATGGCTCCATAAGGGAAGAAGGCCAGGGTGGGCAGCAGACCCAGGAAGCCATGTCCTGCCGAGACAACACGAAATGAGGACCTCCCAGCACAGGACTGAGGCTACCAGAGGAGTGGGTGAGTTTGGATACTCAAGCGCAAAAAAAAAAAAAAAAGTAGCAAATGTTGTTACACACATGTAATCAACCTATTAAAGTACACAATGTTGTCATACAACTGTTATTGAACAAAAACATCAGAAAACATACAAAGCTTTGAAAAAAAGAAAATGAATTGTAACCACCCCCCTAAATATTATAGGAGACAGGCTTTCATGGTTAGAGTAAACTGTCTAATGTAAGACCTTTAATTCATTGTTTTATCTTATAACAATTTCAGAATGCACAAATGCCGCAGTTTCATCTGAGACTTTTTCTCCTTCAGGAACAGCTATCCTGTTGTGTGACATAATGATGCTAGGATGTGGGACGCACTGTCTCCTTTCATAGCACTTTTTACTTACTTCATTTAAATGAACATAGCTCCCCCCCCACACACACACACCTTTTTAGTGAATATAATAAAAAGAAAATAAAAAAAGTAGAAAACAGTTAATTTAGAAAAATCTTATAATTTCCAAGATATGGAGATACTTTTTTAGCATGGACAGCAAACAGTAGCCTCATTGTTTGTTTCCAAAAAATAACAATTGAATAGACTTATTTGTATTTTTGGTAATTTCCTCCTTAAACAGAAACACTTTGGTTGTCTTTACCATGTCTAGTTATTTAAATTATTTTTTAATGTGGCAAAGGCCTTGGAATTAATCAGCCCCATCTGCATACACAAAAGACATGACATAAGGAACAAAAAACGTCTGAGGACAAAACTAGGCTTCCTTTCACAGGCAATAGGGGAAATTAGTGTCATCACTAGGTTGAAGACATAAAGAGATTCAAAATTAAAAATCCTTTGAACGCTTCCAACAAGATTCCTATAATCAGCTGAAAGATAAGTAATGATCAAAGCCCTTTAAAACAGTATTGTTCACTCCATTAGAACTGTTTAAATGTACCCTACCATTCACCAGAAATTATACAAGATTACTGCAGAAGCCATGCTATTGTTTCAGCAAGGCACCCAGATGTTTTAAGGATGGCTTCCCCCACTAACGTAAGGTTAAAAGCCAAGATACAAAAACAGCTGCAGTTATAAACCTTAATTACCAGGAACATCCCACCACATAGGTGCTCAATTGCCCTGACAAATTGATTTATCTTGAAGAGAGTGGGCTGGAGTTGGTGTTTAGGGACTGGGAATGGCAAGTTTGCTCCCTCCTACATGGAATCAAATGTTGGCTAATTCTTCAAACAAAACCTTCCAAAGCCTTCACTAACTTTGTATCTGGGAAATGTTAACCTCTTAAAGATTTCTTTTTTATTTAGTCCATGTTATCCCAGCCCCAGTATGATGGGTGGAAAGAGATAAGCACGTTTTTACACACCTCATTACCACTGTTATTTTATGCATTTGCCCAGGGATATTACACACAGCAGTGCCATGTTGGGATCTGAGAACATTCCTAAGCAGGAATTCAGAATAATGAACATCTGACAGATTTACTAACTCCTTTACTCCCTCATGCACTGTGAGGTTTTAATAACAACATTGTTATTCTTTTATTGATAACAATTTGGAGAGGACATTTTCTGTCTCCATCTTTAAAAGTACTGAAGGGTTCACATGGCATTGTTTATTACCACTAGCTGAAGATGGTAAAAGAATTAGCAGGATTTTAGAAAATGATTACTAGCCATTTTGAAAAAATATAGCAATTTCAATTTTATGTTCTAGTCAATATCAGCTTAAATGTCACACCAAAACTGAATCAATAATGCACAGAGAGAGGGAAATGTTACAAACTAAGTAAAATCTCTAAAAGTGTGTGAACCAAATCAAAATCAAGTAACATGAGTTGAAATGTGGTGCCACTAAGGTCAGATATTAAACTTCTAGCCCAGTTCTGAATATATTTAACACTAGATTTTTTCACCCTCCCACCTTATCTTCAGCTCTCAAATATTATATAATCAAAGCAAGGATAAAATGAACATAATTTATAACCTCAGACAAGGCAGGAATTCAAAATTACAGGTAATACTATAGAAAACGGAGAAGTGCAATGTCACTGGGTTTGCCTTAGGATGATGGAAATGGCTTTCAGAGGCTCCAATACATACATATTTAACAATTAAACAACAACAAAACAGCCTGCAGCCATGACTTCTGGTAGTCCTCCCTCCCCATCCATCCCCAAGATGAACCTTAGGGGAATCGCAGGGGGATAGCCTCAGTGGCTTGTATTCTGAAGCAAATCACTGTGAGTTTTGAATGTGAGATGCATTAAATTCACCATCAGGATTTCTGAACCCTAACAACCACAATAATAATCATAACTTGCATTGACTGAGCACCCACTCAGTACTTTGCTAACCACTTCTCAAGCATAATCTCTTCTGAGGATACACATGTTTTAGAAAATCAGAATCTCTGGAGGTGAGGTCCTGGCACCACTCAGATGATTCAATTCATGTTGTGGTTTATAAACAGCTCTGAAAAGGACATCACTCTCCAACTAAGTTTCCAAATCCTGAGGATGAGTACAGTGAGCAAAGCTTTAGGATGCCTCAGAGAAGACCTGGCCCACCTTCCCCCACACCCACAGGAACTTTTACCTGAATCATAGAAGAGATTCCAAGGATATTTTTGAAAAACATTTTTTTCCCTGCTATAACTCTGGGCTCCCATACTTCTCTCTCAGTGGTTGTATTTCCAAGTTTCTTAGAAACTTTTGAGATACATTGGCCCAGGCTTTCATCCAGCAGTTCTCAACCTGTGGGTCGCGACCCCTGAAAATACACCCTGTATATCAGATATTTATATTACGATTCATAACAGTAGCAAAATTACAGTTATGAATAGCAACGAAAATAATTTTATGGTTGGGGGTCACCACAACATGAGGAACTGTATTAAAGGGTCGCGGCATTAGGAAGGTTGAGAACCACTGGACCGTGTGTATCCAAAACAGGCCTGTGATTAGCAGCATCTTTGTTGTGTACAAAGAAGACTCCAATCTCTGTTGTGTTTATCTCTGATTTTGTTGTGTTTATCTCTGATTTGTAGTGTTCTTTGCACCAAGTAAAGAGTGAGCTTTGAATGAAGATCTGTATACTCTACGTTCCTGGCAAAGTACTTCTTAAAATTATTTTAAGAAATCATCATCTTTCAGGCCTTCACTTACGCTGGTTCTTCCATTTGAAACAGTTCTTCATCAGTCCCAACCCTGTCAGCTGGTAAAATCTGAATAACTTTTCCTGGGTCTTGAATTCTCTTACTGTATTTTAGAGGTGAAATGTAAATTTTGCAGAGAAGCCACAATAGACGATGACTTACTCAAGGGAAGGCAATGATCTCATTTACTTTTGAAGCAGCTATTCTGACAAGCTTTATTTTTAAGCATCTAAAAGTAAAATTTCCAACTATGCTTATTGAATGAATGAACAAAGCTTTCCGGAGAAACAATATTTTTAGACTATAGAAACATTTCAAAAGATTGATAAACTTCATTAATAAATTTGCATTCTTTAAAAATATTTTTGGCAACTCTTAAAATTTAATTTTTAAATACAATATATGGAACTTCATATATTTGAATGATCTAATGTCTATTTAAAAATACATGGCGAATGTGTTAACTTTGAAGTAGTTTAATCCTTCACTTAGATGATGACAAGCTACATATACCTGTGCATTCTTCATGTGTGCCTTCATTAACTAGACTTTAAAAGAATACATAAAATGTATTCAGCTGCATTGTTCTCACTGGTAAAATCACAGGTTGTTTCTAGCCTTTTTTCCCCAGTTTTATTGAGAAATAATCGAAATACATCACTGTGTAAGTCTAAGGTGCATATGAGGGGGGTTTGATTTACAGATATTGTAAAAAGAGCAGCCCAATTGTTTCAGCTAACATCCATCATCTCATATAGAAATAATAAAAAGAAAAGAAAAAGTTTCTTATTGTGGTGAGAACTCTTAAGATTTACTCTCTTAACAACTTCCCTGTATATCTATCATTCAGCACTGTTAGCTACTAGTATAGTCACAATGCTTTATATTACATCCTAGTAATTATTGATCTTATAACAAAAGTTTATATCTTTGATCATCATTTTACAATTCCCTCTCCCTCACTTCACTTCTGGTAAGCATAAGTCTGATCCTGTTTTTTTCTTTTTCTTTTTCTTTTTCTTTTTTTTTTTAGATTCCACATGTACGTGCTTATAGAGTGGCTCTATTAGTTTACAATCCCACCAACAGTGCACAAGGATCTTCTTTTCTCCACATCCATTCAGCATATTGATCTATCCTTTTGATGATGGCCAACCTAACAGGCATGAGGTGATATCTCATTGTGTTTTTAATTTGCATTTCCCCAATGACGAGTGATGTTCTTGACCATCTCTTTATGTACCTGTTGGCCTTTCAATTTCTGATCATTTATTTCACTGAAATATACCAGCAACTTTAAAGGATTGACTTTGATGTGTACACTAAGTAATG
Source organism: Myotis nattereri (assembly GCF_964212035.1). Classification (NCBI taxonomy): domain Eukaryota; kingdom Metazoa; phylum Chordata; class Mammalia; order Chiroptera; family Vespertilionidae; genus Myotis; species Myotis nattereri. Next base: position 35,314,210 of record NC_138076.1, on the reverse strand, counting down.
TGAAGATAGCTAATCAAAGAAATCTCATATAACATATGACTAAATAATCTGGCAAAAACACTATGGTGAAAGCTGAAATTCTTTGGAGTGGAAGGCTCCTACATGATACTGATGTGAAATGTAAAGGGTTAACTCAGACTGACCTTTTCCGGCCACTTTTCCATAGGTAATATTGCTAAATCTAAAGGCACTGCTATTTTACTGAGCACCCACTCAGTACTTTGAAATAAGTCATATATTTCACTGAAAGTGAGTTAAAGTGTTTTCGGCATTTGTTCTACATGACAAACTACGGGCAATGTGGAGAGAGCTGGATTTTATTATATGATGTTCACATTAGGCCCCAAATTTTTGATTTTGACTCTTTAAATATATATACACTGCAGATAGCTTCATGATAGAAGAAAATGGCATGTTAAAATCTGCTTAAAGCATACCATATCAAAATGATTGCTACTGGCTGGGCACTTTCTTCATTATTCCATTTTAACTTAACCATGTCATACTCTTGCCTCTTAGGCATATTGGCAGGGATAGCTTAATGAGCTAAAAAGGAAGAAAAAAAAAAGAAAGAGGGGAAAAAAGAGTTAATGGGCTAGATTGTTTTGGTAGTCCTGAACTGAAAAAGGCTTTTTTTTTTTCAATATAGATTTTAAAAAATAAATATGCTAACATGCCCTTATTCACCTTTATGGAAATCTTGTGTTTGCTGTTATCAAGTATCAGCATTGGCAGCATAATTTTCATGCCCAATTTTGAAAGCCAAACTCTTCTGTTCCTGACAACATTCAAATAGTCACATAAGCATTGTGTTCATAGTTACAAGTAAGATAATCGGAGTATTTCCCTCCATAAAGCACTTTTTCTTTAATAATAAGGAAGAAAAAATGAGAGTTTTATCTCAGAATGAGGTCATTTTTTGAATATTTGGGTGCAATTCCAACCACACCTAGGAATAGCAAATTCCATCACATACATTATGTCTGCATGTAATTTTTTTTTTTTACTCATTTTTCCAAGGAACAAGAAACATCTGTCTTTTTCAGTCTCTTCACAGCATCCAACCCCACAGACAGATGTTTTCAAAACCAAGTTGTGTGTGAACATTTAAAGGAATACTATATTTGCATAAACGCTGGGAATTCCAAGCTCCCTGCTTTCCATACTGTTTTAGTTTTTCAAATCAATATTTTTTTGTTCTGTGCCCGTCATTTTGTTTTACTCCTCATAAAGCAGACATTGTGTGCACACATCTGTTAAATCTGGGCTGCATTTATTACAGTTCTGTTCTTCCAGAAACAGGAAGGATTAATTACCACAGGCCGGCTCTAGAAGCACCCCCGTGTTTCTTAACACACAAAATTAATTCAGAGTTGACAAAACTCTTTCAGACACAGCCTGCTTCCTGCTGATGACGCTTTATTAGCATATTCTTCCCAGAAAAAAAAAATGCCTCATAGACCCTTTTTACCTCTCCTCTGAGTTCAATTTGTGCAGCACTGAGTGACAGGCAGCAAAATGGCTTGAATATATCTAAGGCAAGTTGCCAAAATCCTCCCGATAGAAGCACTTTGGAGCCTTTGTTCTGAGCACATTAAAGTCACAGAAGGTCCATGTACTTTAGACAGTGTGGGGCAGGCAGGATGTTCTCAGTAAGACAAAACAGCAGGTGATAAATGACATTAAATAACAGTGAGAATTTACCACAGACTAAATTAACTGCTGGAGTGAAATGTTCTCAGCTCTAAGGCTATATTAACAGTGAATTTATAATTAGGCGATTATCATACTTTTTAGTGGGTGAGGAAGTCTATATGTAAAAATGATGAAGACAGCTCTATTTGAGTCTGGAGAGACACCGCTGGAAGTGCCTCTGAAAACACTAGAGAATAATTCTTCTTTCAGGCCTTATAAAGTCATTTGTAAAAATAAGTGCTTGAAGTAAATTAGATGGCTGGATCTCTCTCTCTCTCTCTCTCTCTCTCTCTCTCTCTCTCTCTCTCTCTCTCTCTCTCTCTCTCTCCTCTCTCTCTTAAAAAAATGCAGCCTCAGAAAAGAGACTGCCAGGAAATCAAACTCTCCAAAATATAGCCCTTGTAGGTATTCCCACAATTAATCAGAAGTTAATTACTGGCATGAGACTTTTTTAAGGTGAACATTAATTTGTGGTCTTCTTTTATTTCCATTAGAAACCATATTTTTAAAATTACACCATTTATTTTCTAATAAAGAATTTCTCTATGATTCTTATGTGTGTGACGTTATAGGAGCATTTCACTTTGGATTTTACCCTAAAAGTCCTGAGAAGGTAAATAATAGCAATGTAATCTTCCCCAAAAAATTGTGTCAGGGAAAGAAAATGAGCTGCTAAATTTACCATTGACTGGGTTCTCCTAAAATCATCACTCTGCAATAGTTCTGTCAAATACCCTTAAAGAAAAGGATAAAAACAGAAAACTACAATAACCTTTAAACTGTTTAAACCCGTTTCCCCTTACACGTTATTTTTCTCTCCCAAGCCTAGGCTTAGGTCCCATGAATAGTGTTTCACAGTTTCCTGCCTATCCCTAAGAATCCCTTCCTCAAAGGGGAATGGCCCACATGGTGCCAGGAGCACATATGGGCCTTTGGTAGACTTCTCACCATGTAACATCTTGTGCACTTTCCATGAGGATTGCTTTTAAAGCTAGAACACTTCATTTTTGGCAACCAAGACCCATATGTCTAGACACATTATAGTGCTTGGTTACAATTGTATTTCCATAATAAAGTAGTATCCATTCATTCATAACTTTCTCAAAAAACTCTCCTTTTGGGCTTTAAACACTCCAGGTTTAGCCTCAGCCAAGAGGTGAATATTTGGAAAGTTTCTGCTAAATCCATTTGATCAGATATTGGCTTATATGACTCAAGAAATCATTTTCCATATGTCCACAAGAATTATTAGCCAAAAAGTAACCCGTGAGGAGCTGACTTTTATAAAGTTTTGAAAGTGCCTAGTCCTTTGAGAAACAAACTCAAAAGTTGGAATGAAAGGTTCAAATTTAAAACCAAAAATTTTCTGTATAAATTCATATTCCACTAAAGCATAAACACAGGCACACACAATTCCATTTAAAAAGAATTCTTTTGGACATGTCCCTCTATGTGTTTTCCTTTCCACCTATGATTTTGTCTTGAAAATATTATTAGTGAACTCCCACTTAAACAATTAGAAGTTTAAGGCTGGTTGTATAACCCCTATATACATGGGGAAACTGTAACATTTTTAACCATGGCTGTATTTTCTAATAGCAGGTTAAAGTCCCCAGACATCCTGGTCCTGTGTGCTGTTCTGCATACGATGCCTCTATCATCCAGGTTACTGTTTTGTGGACGATTTTTAAATTTGTATTAATTTAAGTTCTCCCCTTGCCTTTTTTGACATAATCTAGGAAAATCATAAATATACCACATGTATGAAATAACTAAATATAGTGTTGCGGTCAATATGCTCCTCCAACCCATTTCTTCTCTTTTAATCCTCTCTGCCTCTTTTGGGCACCCAGTGTTCTCTGATTCTCAAGGGCATTTTTTATATTCTGGATAAATTAATGAGAGGTAACGTCATCACTGAATGTACCAGCCCTTCCAATTTGCTTTTGTTTAAAAGAATACAGTAGTTTCCCCCCTTAATCTCTGTTTTACTTTCTATGGTTTGAGGTAACTAGAGTCAACTACAGGTCTGAAAATACTAAATGAAAAATTTCAGAAATAAACAATTTATAAGTTTTCAATTGCTTGCTGTTCTGCTCTGCCTCACCTGGGACATGAATCATCCCTTTCCCCAGAATCTCCACGCTGTATATGCTCAGTGCCTGTTAGTTACTCAGTAACCTTGGTTATCAGATGGACTGTCAGGGTATCTCAAGCTTATGTTCAAGTAGCTCTTGTTTACTTAATAACGGCCCCAAAGCACAAGAGTCGTGAGGCTGGCAATTTGAGAAGTTGTAAGTGCTTTCTTTACTTAAAGAGATGAAAGTTCTGGACTTTATAAGGATAGAAAAAACGTGCTTATATTGCTAAGATCTACTAAGAATTAATCTTCTAGCCATGAAATTATGAAGAAGGAAAAAAGAAATATGTGTTACTTTTGTTCTTGCACCTCAAACTGCGAAAGTGAAGTGCTTAGTTAAGATGGAAAAGGCATTACCTTTGTAAGTGGAACATATGAAAGAAAAACATGTTCTGACTGAAGGCAGCACGAGAAAGGACTGAGCCTGTAGGAAGACGGCAGGTAAGAGATGCTTACACGGATTCAGGAGTAGGTTTGACATTTTACCAAATCACATCAGCACAAGAGGAAAGGTAAGTACGATACATGAAGATATTTTGAGAGAGAAACCACATTCACATAACTTTTACTAAAGTGTCTTGTTATAATTCTTCTAGTATTACTTATTTTTGTTAACCTGTTATTGTACCTATTTTATACATATTTTATCATATATATATATATATATATATATATATATATGAAAAAAACAGTGTACTATCTGTGGCTATAAGCATCTATTTGGGGTCTTGTAACATATCCCCCACAGATAGGGGGATGACTGTACTCATAAAAGCAAGACTAACTCAAGGTGAACAATAAAAGTGATAGTAGAATTTAAGGCACTTGGAACACTGACACCAATGACCCTTTGTTCAAACTGATTTCACAGCAAAACCTTTGTAAATTACTTATTTAATTTCTCTGTGCCTTAGTTTGCTCATCCATGGAGTAGGAAAGATGAGTGTCTACCAGTTTGGCTAATTGTGAAGCATAAACAACATTATGCATGTTCGTCATCTAGAAGAGTTCTGATTAACGATGTTCTCAGTATTTGTCAGCATTAATGTTATCATTATTTTGATTATTAAAGATGACTAAAAAGAGCCATGAAAATATCGCTTCTGGGACCAAATCCAGAACTAATAATTATAAAATATTTTTCACTTTTAAAGTATGATAATTCTGATATTCAATAAATATTAATTCACATGCTCTGCATAAAATGTTGAGTACACTCACACATAATTCTTTTTCAAACTTACTAAAGCAGATATTAATCACCAATCCCTGTAAATTGCAAATGACCACATATTGCACCTGAACTGCAAGTCTAAGGGTATTTCACTGCAGTCACATGATCCAAACTAGCTTGCCCTTGGAGTATATGTGGGAAAACTGGGGTGACATTGCTAATACATCCCAGAGCTCATGTCATTCACTGTAGCAAACCATATTCAATCTCTTCAATATTGACATTTTAAAATTAAAGGCCATATATTACTCATTTAAAAAATTAAATTCCTTCTGGACAGAAGGAGACTTACTTTTGGGGAGTGAACACACAATATACAGATGATATATTATAGAATTGTACACTTGAAACCCATAAGATCTTATTAACCAATGTCACCCTAATAAATTAAATAAATATAAACAATTAGCCAATATGTATTTTTAGAATTTAAATTACTGCAAAAATAATTCCATATTATTTTTACTTATAAAGAGAACTCATACACAAAATGAACTTAGATATCTTTTAGAAACTTTTTTTAAAAAATATATTTTATTGATTTTTTACAGAGAGGAAGGGAGAGAGATAGAGAGTCAGAAACATCGATGAGAGAGAAACATCAATCAGCTGCCTCCTGCACATCCCCCACCGGGGATATGCCCGCAACCCAGGTACATGCCCTTGACCGGAATCGAACCCGGGACCCCCCAGTCCGCAGGCCGACGCTCTATCCACTGAGCCAAACCGGTTTCGGCTTTTAGAAACTTTTTATCTATTTCCAAACTAAAAGGAATCGTTGCAAAAGTTAAGGAAAATGAATTTTTTTTTGATGATGTTGAGGGAATCTGGTTAATTTAGATTATTTTTATGTTTATAACAGAGGCACTGTATAGATTTTTTTTAGTGTGTAAGCAGAATAAAAGTAGAAAAGAAATACCTTATAAAACTATTTCATAATAGGATCAAAATGATAAGCCTTTATATAATGACTCATATGATTATAAGGCAAGTTAGACAAGGATTACTCTAGTGTAGTATATACAAAATTGTCTATATCATACTGCGCGATGCAACATATGTTGTTGTTTTTTTAAAGGATATCGAAGGTTTTCCAAATTTAAGAGACCTCTATAGCCACTTATCAGCATATATATTTTCCTTGCTATACTTTTATCGGTGGCAATTTCTACACCTAAACCTAAACTTAAAATATAATTGAGCACAAGTTATACATAAAATGTATGTGCCTGTTCTGTTTCGTTTTTGTTTTTGTTTTTTTTTTTTTTCCCCTATAGGGTCAGTAATGATGATACTTCAATAACTACCATTTACATAACACTTACTAGTTTATGAAATGTTTCCCAACTCAAGCAAATCACTCCATCATCACAAAAATCCTGAAATGTATCCATTAATAACTTCACTTTACAGCCGAGTTTATCAAACCCCTTCTTCTATGCATTACCAGAAACAATGAGAATTGCAATTGAAACGACTCTTTAAAAATGACTGGAGATTTTACCATGTGCCAGGCAGTGCTGTGCAGTTTATGTCCATTATTTTGATAATTTTCAAAACAACAAGGACAGATATGAACTTCATGTGTAGCATCTGACAAATAAGAAGTTTCTCAAGATTATAAAGCTAATTCCAGAACTGGGAATAAAACTCCAATTTCTCTGTGCTCAGATTTTGTGTACTTGGCCACAATCTTTGAAGAATTACTAAAACATTTTAAACAATCTACTTCATGGGCCTTCATGAAAAATGTTTTACTAAATTCCTGCAGTAAATGTGATAATGACTAAGTGTTTTTTTGTTGTTATTGTTGTTGTTTTTTACTGCTGAGTAGATGGTGTTGGTAAGTGCTATAAGGTTTATTTTGTAGGTCCATATCTTCAGGGCTCCTAGTGAAGTGAGAAGTTGGATATGGGATCAAGGAATCCAAAGAGGAAATAGAATGACCATGTAGATTTCACAAACTATATAACTGCAGTGTCATAGAGAATGTGAAGTTCTACAGGGAGAATCTGAGAGAAGAGGCCAATGTAGCAAAATGGTTGGGAATGATGGCACATTAGCTCATTAAAGTCTCTTAAGTGAGCAAATCATTCTGTAAGTGTCTGTTTGGGGGTGAATGTCATAGCCTGGGAGGACACAAAGCATACGGCAGGCTATGAAGAACAATTCTCTGTTTGGGGATCATAACAAGTGGGATCATAAAGAAATACTCAGGCGTGAATAAATAGAATTTATTAAAAATGAAGTACCTGGACCAGAAATAAGTCCAGGGCAGGGATGCACTTGGATGTAAGTAATGCTAAGTAGTAAACAATAAAATACTATCTTTATGATAATTTATCCCTTCTGGATTGGATCATGCCTAAGAGCAGGATTAGCTGGAAGTCAAAAAGGCTTGAAGCCAGCAAGTCAGTGCACTAAGAGAAAGACATTTCATTAATCTAAATATATTAGTTAGTCTGGGTCTAGACGAGGATTTTATGGATAAGAAAGTAAAGAATGGGGTAATTTGACAAAACAGGACTTGGAATGACCTTTACGTATTTAAGATGAGAAGCATCAAATTTAAATCCCATTTGCATTTGGGAAGAAAATGTAATACATTTTAATAATAAATAAAAGCCATAGCAGCTTATTCAAATTATTCACCAGCCTGACTCCCTTGTGGAGATTACACAAAAAAGTGAAATGAATGAAATTAGTTATTATTTCTATTGCCATGGTATAAAGACACTCTATTTGCTGTGTTAATGATCAACTTAATTTCCAAAAAGAGTAAGAAAAGAAAAAAAAGGATTTTAACAAATCTGTTCACAATGCTGATAAATTAAGATGCTGATTTTTATTTTGAATGGTAACTCTGCATTCTATGATCCTTAGATATACTTAGTAAGTCATTTCTAAAAGCCGGTTTAAGTGCCGTAGCCTGATAATTCCAAGGCATCCCAAAATTGAACTAATGCTATGAATTTTTTAATACTCTCCACCACCATGTAGGTTTTTTCCTTCACTATTCAGGTTAGCATTTTCAGGTTTTAGGGGCTTTTAATACCTGTGTCTGGGATCTCAGGCAGACTCAGCCCCTGGCACTCAGTCACAAGGTCATGTTATATCACATGCAATCTTTCATCACCTGGGTTGTGTATGTACATCCCCCTTTCATTTTCTCTTTCTGATCTTGGTTTTCTAAACTTAAATCTTTCAACTTAACATATGACTGCACAAGAATGTGCTGAATGCTCGTATGTCCCAGTCACCTGCTAAACACAGCTCTGCTCTATAGGGTTCTTAGGTCTTTGGTGAAGTGGAGGCATGTAGTTCTTTCCCAGGAGTTTTGGGAAACTACTGAACATGTGAGTAGGTGTTGGGCCTCTGGCACACATGTTCTGAAAAACACTGGAATTTCCCTTAACTTGCTACTTATATTTTTTGTTAAGAAATCTCACAATGCCATAACCGGTTTGGCTCAGTGGATAGAGCGTCGGCCTGTGGACTGAAAGGTCCCAGGTTCGATTCTGGTCAAGGGCATGTACTTGGGTTGTGGGCACTTCCCCAGTAGGGGATGTACAGGAGGCAGCTGATCGATGTTTCTAACTCTCTATCTGTCTCCCTTCCTCTCTGTAAAAAATCAATAAAATATATTTAAAAAAAAAATCTCACAAAACTATAGAGGAAATAATTCAAAGTCCTGTAAATGAAAGGTAGTAAAACCAGTATCAAAACAAAGAGGCAATAATAACATCCTATCTAATAAAAGAGAAAAATGCAAATTAACCATCCCTTCGCTGTGCAGAAGCCACACCCACCAGCCAATCAGGAGCAGGTATGCAAATGAACCCAACTAAGATGGCGGAGGCCATGGAGCTGGAGGGAGCAGGTGGCTTGGGTTGCCCCCAGTGATGAAGGAAGCCAAGCTTCCCACCTGCTCTGGCTGGCCCTTGGCTCGGCTCAAGGCTACAAAGTTTCAATTATAGAAGATAAATAAATCTCATATACCTGCTTCCAGCATGCCATGGCCTCCACTTAAGGAGGGGCTGGGAGCCTGGGTTGCTAGGGGCACTCCAGGCTTCCAGCCAGACCTGGGCTCCGCTCAAGACTACAAAGTTTCAATTATAGAGGATTAATAAATCCCAGTTTTAAAATAAAGAGAGGCTGGGAGCTTGAGTTGCTGGGGGGCATGGCCAGCCTTAAAACGGCCCTCAGCCCCTCACCCAGGCTGGCCAAGCACCCCAGTGGGACCCCCACACTGATCTGGGACACACTGATTCAGGGCAAACCAGCAGGCCCCCACTCATGCACCAGGCCTCTATCCTATATAATAAAAGGGTAATATGCAAATTGACCATAACAGCAGAATGGCTGGGAATGACTGGTCACTATGACACACACTGACCACCAGGGGGCAGACGCTCAATGCAGAAGCTGCCCCCGGTGGTCAGTGTGCTCCCACAGGGGGAGCTCTGCTCAGCCACAAGCCAGGCTGATGGCTGCCAGCACAGCGGTGGTGATGGGAGCCTCTCCTGTCTCCTCAGTAGTGCTAAGGATGTTCAACTGCAGTTTAGGCCTGCTCCCCGCTGGCAAGTGGACATCTCCCAAATGCTCCTGGGATGCCAGAGGGATGTCTGAATGCCAACTTAGGCCTGATCCCCTGGGGAGCAAGCCTAAGCCAGCAGATGGACATCCCCTGAGGGGTCCCAGACTGAAAGGGCACAAGCCGAGTGCACAAATTTTTGTGCACTGGGACTCTAGTTTTTATATAATTTTTGACAAGGGGATAAAGGCCTTTGATTAATCAGGGAATACCCCATGCCCACATTCTGATGACCTAGAATTACATTAATAAGTATCTACTTTCTATCTGCAAAAAGAGAGAATAAGAGACAAATAAGGTTGTCAATGTCAAATAAGAATGTAAGAAATTTCAAAATTAAATGTTTTTCTTGAAAACAAGCAAAAATGTTGTCTCTGAAAAGTAAACACACTGAAAACCACATTGAGAAATGTGTTAAAGTACAAGAAAATACAAAACACTAAGCATATTAAACACTAAGAATATCAAAATTTTTCATACAATTGCTATAAATACTCTATATATAAGCATACTTATTTTTTTTATTATATACTAGTAGCCCAGTGCACGAAATTCATGCACTAGGGTGGGGGGGGGGGAGGAAAGGGGCCCCTCAGTATGGCCTTCACCCTCTCCAATCTGAGACCCCTCAGAGAATGTCCAACTACCTGTTTGTGCCCACACTTTTAACAGATAACAGCTCCATTGTTGTTTCTTTCTTATGTTTAAAACCATTGGAATTAGTAGGTATTCAAAGTGTGTATACATTTTGGGGAGACACCCTGTATATCTCTAGTCAGCAGTGAAAGAAACCAACAGCAGATTTGGCACCCCCAGACAGGGAATCTCGCTCACTCCCCACATGTCTCCCCACTTCACTTTCCACCTTCGTGGGCAGCAGGAGAATCAGCGTTTTCTCTCCTTAATTCAAAAAAGCACATCCTGTCACCAGCTGCCTGGCAGGAGTGCGCTAGGCCCCAAGTAAGCGAGGCTCAGTCAGGGCAGCCTTCGCTCATGGGTGCTGGCACCCAAAGTGCACATTCCTTCTCTACAGTCACCCCAACTATCCCACTGTTTCACTGAGCGGATGAAATTCCTCTCTGCCTCTGGGTTCTTGATCTTGAACACTGACTGAAGACACCTCAGGGAGAGCTGCCCGCACCCACCAGGTGTGTCTGTCTGCACCTACTCCTGCCTCAGCACCTGCATTAACCCCCTAGAGGTGATTTCGTAGCTGTACTGTCCAGAGGCTCTCTGCACTGCTCACCTGCCCAGAGTGACTGGGGCTGGGCAGAAGCCAGGTGTCCTGCCCTGCCCAACCCTGGCCAATCAGCCCCTGTGTGAGCTGCCGCCCCGCCAGGAAGGGTCACGGATCCAGGTCCCGGGACCATGGACAGTCTCAAGCACTGCCCCCTGCCCGGCAGGGTCACAGATCCGTGTCTTGGTCCCGTGGACAGCCTCAAACACTGCTCCCTGCCCGGCAGGGTCACAGATCTGGGTCCCGGACGTGGACAGCCTTTCCTGCTGCCGTCCGCCTTCAATATTCAAATTAGCCACCATCTTGTTGCTTCAGGGTAGGGGTCCCCACTGGAGTGCCTGGCCAGTCTGGGTGAGGGGATGATGGCTGTTTTCAGGCTGGTGGGAAACTGAGGCTCCCAACCACTCCTTTTTTTCTTTTTCCTTTTTTATTCTGGAATTTATTTACCTTCTATGGCTGTCACTGGAGCTGAGAGCCGGTTTTAGCTCTGAGGCTGCAGCTCTGAGACCTCCACTGCTGAAAGCAATGATCTGGGTTTGTTTGGGTTCTATAATTGAAACACTGTTTCAACTCCAGCTCTGAGATCCCGGCTGGCTGAAAGCAGGTTTCTGGGGAATGTTTACCTTCTATATTTGTAACAATGTTTCAAACTGCAAGCTCAGAGGCCGGCAGCAGTAGGCGGGGAACGTTGGAGTCCTCCGTCACTGAAGCATGCAAGCCTCATGTTCACTTCAAGCTGCCTGGCTGCCGGCCGACATCTTGGCTGGCAGTTAATTTGCATATTGCCCTGATTAGCCAATGGGAAGGGTAGCGGAGGTACGGATAATTACCATGTTTCTCTTTTATTAGATAGGATACAGGAAAAAGTACCCAAATGCTGTTTTAGTGCTGATGTTGGTCCTTAATTTAATTCTGTATTAATCATTAAAAAAAAAAAAGAATTGGTATTTTGGATCATATCTATAGTTCATAAAACCCAGAAGTGGGTCTTATGATTTATTTTGTATATGGCATTATTAAATTATTATAAATATACTGTATGGTAAATTGTATTATTTTCAGTTTAACTTGAGAAAGTGAAATCTAAAGGAAGTCAAAGCTTGACTAAGATCACAAAATGAAATTGTTGTAGACATTAAGGAGAACACTGGTTTCCTGGGATTCTATGTCCTTCTATGTCCATATTCAAGTACAGGACTATCACTAAACAAAGGCTGGCATCCCTCCCATCCCTCCCAGGAGAGTTATGGGAGATGAAACTGGAAATACAGTCTATGCTGGGTTCTCCAGCATATCTCCATGAAACTGCAGTCAAGTTTTTGTTTGTTTGTTGTTGTTTTGTGAGTGTATGTTTTTGTAATTTATCTTTATTGTTGAAAGTATTACAAATGTCCCCTCCTCTCCCCTTAACTCAGTCCTCCGCACTCCCACACCCTCCTCAGGCCTTCACCACACTATTCTTTGTCCATGGGTTATGCATACATGCATAAAAGTTCTTTGGTTAATCTCTTCCTGCCTTCCCCCACCCCTGTATATATATTTAAGTGTAATAAATTCAGTGTGTTGGATGTTGTCAAGAACTGTCAGGAAGAAATGGGAATATCTGAGTAGTTAGAGAGACACATTTTAGGGGGCCAATATTCTCCAAAATGAATTTATTAGAAATAGCTCAGCTATTTTAACCCAAGATTTCTGATCTCCTCTCTCAATTAGCTACAATCTTAGGAAGAAGGAAGAACATGGCTTACTGGTTACCTTTTCAAACCCTTCAAAACCTTAATAATAAAGCTAACTCTAAACCCAGATTTTGTGATTTTGTGTGAAGGTACCATTGAGATATAAAATGTGCTTTAACAATTGTGTCCTTTCAGGCTTTAAGAAGACCTATATGGTCTCAAATTACATTCCTGATCTATTCATACTTTTGGAACAGTTACTGTGATTCCATAATTGGGGATAAAATTGAAATGTAAGTATTAAGGTGATTTCTGGGGAAGATGGTGATTTCAAAACAGGAGTGAGTTTGTTTCATCCCTCTCATTGCCAATCCTTTCCCTCAGAAATAAAAGGCACATTGGGGTGGGTTAAGGGTAGGAGGGTATTGCAAGAATGGTTTGATAACCTACACAGAACATTTGGGCTTGAAAAGTGGCTTATTAAGATGGGAAGAAGTGGGTGAATTTTTATAAATGAGTAGAAACTAAAATAATAGTCAAAGAACATGAAGAAGTTATTTTAAAAATAAGAGTTAATTGGCTCACATAGAAAATAATTACAAATTACAACCCCTTCCTACATATACATTACAATTAAGATATCAAGATACTGTTTTCTATGCCCATGAAATAACAAAGATTTTGAAAGCAAAGATTTGAAAAGACATAAAGGAAATAATATAAACTGGTTTAGACTTTTATATTGTTACTAGGAACCTGATGCATAAAATTCATGCAAGGGGCTTGGCCTTCGCAGCCCCGGCTTCCTCCTTGTTTGTTGTTTGGCTGTTTGGTCTAATTAGCATGTTAATCCTCTTTATTATATAGGATTTTCATTATATAGCAAAACCCTTAAAGTGTGCATATTCTCTGATTTGTTTCCTCTTTCAAAATGCATCCTACAGAAATGACCTGAGATAAACATGAGGTTTGTATATTTAAGAGATTTAAAAATTATCAATAGTAAAATTGGAAACAATCTCTATTATGCAGGTTCTTAAGCATATAGAGGTATACACATACAATAGATGTGGTAGCTTTTAAAGATTCCATTGTAAAATTGTAGCTATTAAAAATAAAACAAAGTAGTAGTTATTGGTATCAAAATACTTACAATAGTTAAATTAAAAAAATCAAACTGGCATAATGGTCTCTTTAATGTTATGCTTACAAAACAAGGCCTGGGGTGGGGATGAGAGCAGGATGGAGGGAGTCAATGGATGAAAAAAGGGGACATCTGTAATACTTTCAACAATAAAGATAAATACATTAAAAAACATATGCAGACAACTAGAGAGCAAGTGTAAGGGAGAGAAGGAGAGAGAAGGAAAGGCATGTACTAGTTATTAACTTGGTTTTCTAATAATCTGCGTCTACATTTTATTAATTTTACAATTAGAAGCATATTTTCCCCTGTAAAGTTCAAAAACTTTGTGGAAGGCGCTTCCAGTTGCTCAATATCAATTCGTGAACAACTTCTTTCTTAGTAAAGATCTGCATTTTTTTAAAGAATTTTCATTGTGCCTAGTTTAAATTACTCACCTGCCCAGAATCCCTTACAGAGAGGGTTTGCCACAATGTGTAAACACTAATAGGTTAATTGATAATGACTAGTTACATATGCCTTTTGAGCCTTGGCATTTTACTGAATCTTAATTTTTCTCTTGTCTGGAATGCCAACAATATGTGCGAAGATGGAGCAGTCACATTGTTAATGAAAACATTGTGAGAGTGAAAAGCTCCAAGCTAAGAAAGAGATTAGAAGGAACTTGGGCTCTTAAAAACTTCACCAAGTTGTTGCACAAGCCCTCTACTACCTACATTTGTGCTCCTTTTCATGTGAGAGGAAAAAAATGCTCTCCACTCATGCAAATCACTCTGTACTTATTTGCTTTACATGCAACCAAAGGTAAACTTAACTGACACAAAGCAAGAGAAGAAAACATTAATTTACATTCCACTCTAATTTGATGATGATAGAACATTTCTAAACCCAGTAAACTTTGAATCAAGGGATTAAAAAAATTAAAGGATTTGGGAGATCTCCAAACTAAGACATTTTCCTCAGCATCTTCACCATATTTTAATATTTGGGAAACCATCAAGAAATGCTTGATGGTTTAGCATTAGTGTTCTTTTCATCTTGGGGGATACATTTTACCCAAGTTTCCCTTAATAGTTGACTTTCCAATGTCATGCAGTTGGATATATTTATCTAGTCCAAAGATGGAAGATAGGAATTTTTATATAGTAAGTCATTGTATGTCAAGTTACTTTAAAAGCAACATTATATATCACCGCATTCAATTTTCAGCTTTTAAAGTAGAGTGATGAATACAATACTTTCAAAAACAAAAGAGAATTTTGACCCCTGAGCATGGAATAACTGAGGGATTCAACCAGGTAGAAATCATGCTTTTGATCTTTCTCAAGACTTAATCTGCCTCTTTGTGTGATTCTTACCTCCAGTCATTTCAAAAGTAACCTGTGTTACAAAAATCTCCATTTCCTTTTTCTTCCCTCACTAGATTATTAAAACTAGTGTTTGGCATTGGCCTTATTTAGCAGTCCCTTCGGGACATGACTGAAAACACCCAGCAGCAGAAGCTATTGCGTTAAAATGCATGCATTTTTCTAAATGATGGCCAATGAACCATAACAAAATAGAACCTCCCCTTTCTGGAAGTGATCAGACAGGTTCAAAAAGAATATTTGATGATATGCCAAGCCAGCACATTGCTGCGATTATAAAAGCAATGCCACCACCCCAAACAGCCAGACTTTCCTTCTTTATTGTGGACCAGCTGCCTCCCATAGTAAACATGATTTAGCTCTAGATCAAAATCCCAACTCTCTTCATGGGTTCGGTGGCATTTCACATGGACCCAGGTAAAACCATTTACATAAATGATTTGGGAGCGTATCAAGGAGAAATTGAGACCTAGGGCCATGTTTCCAGTATCATTAGACCTTTCCTTATACTACTCTGAGCTGTTCATTTAGAAATCTCACTGAAATGTTGCAAATATGCTAGCTGCTTTGTAAATCCTCCAGACATTCATCCATTAAACAAATACCTATTGAGAATATATACCTAAATATTATGCTAAATGTTTCTTGCTTTAGATGCAAACATTATGTTTTGTTGTTTTTATTGCTCCTTCAAGCAATTTTGTTTTCTCTAAATACCAGTTTTCTGAAACTATATAAGATGAAGCTAGTTCTGACTCACTCTATTGAATTTTACATGTTTCATAATATCAGCATGTTAAACACCTAAATTGTATTTCTGCTATTGTATATAATTTAGAATAAAGAAAGTCTCGATTTCTTATGTAAGTGCTAATCAATCTTTAGAAACATATGGATATTATTGGGAAGGGATACAGCATATAATTAACAAAATACTAGAATCTCAGTCAAAATGGACTTTCAAGGTAATCCAGATTAAAAAAAAATTGCATTATAGATTTTGTAATTTATAAGGAAAGCAGTGCTTTTAACTGCTGGAGGAATAATGCAATTTTTAGAAAGGTAGTCATTGACATCTACACCTGGTTATTCTTGTTCTGCCTTCAAGATCGACAGAAAAGTCCAACTGTTCTTTCATATAACATTCCCCAAAGGTTTTAAAAATAGTTCCTTCCACACTTGTCAATCCTTCCCTCACCCAGTCTTAACCAATTTATCTGCTTTTCAAGAAAACCTCCTCAGTTCCTTTAACTAATTCTTATAGGCCTTACTCTCATAACTCATCTTTATTCTTTTCCTCTGGGTGTGTTTAAGTTTGGCAATGTCCCTGGTAAAGAGTGAACACAAGCTGTAGGTGTAATGTGTTCAGTGGACTCCCCGTTCTTCCAAAGGTTGGCTTCACTTATATTTGCATTTTTTGGCCTCTGTCGACTAATATTGAGCTTCCAGTCAATTAAGGTTTAGGACTTTTGTATAAAGTCTATCAATCCATATCTAACCCATCTAACTGAAGTTTATCTTCTGGGATTAGAAAGAATTTCTATAATTTACATGTCACATCCTTAGGCTGACTCATGTTTCCACCTTTTCAAGATTCCCTCAGTTTCTGAAATGTTTTAATATGAGTTAGATAATTTCATGACTCTGCTCAAAAATTTTCAAAAATAAAACTTTACCTGATTAGGTGAAATACTCCTAAACCTGAATTTCATTCCTTCCCACTATTCCATCACCTAATTTGTCCAGATTCAATTCCAGATTAGAAGCTGCACTTGTGAGTTGCATTGTGTGGCCTGGGTATCACTCCCTCCTCCCACCATCCCAACCACCACCACCACCACACACACACACACACACACACACACACACACACACACACACACACACATTGAAACAGGGACCACATCATCTACTAAGACAGCTTCAGAATTGGTCTGAAAGTCAGAGGAGGTAGTATTTGTGGAAGCTCATAAAATATTTAAGCTTTAAGCTATTATCAGTTAACTATCTTTTTAGGAAAAGTGATCTGCTCTTATAAAATGCTTCTCAGGCCCAGATGGTATGGCTTAGTGGTTGAGTATCAACCTATGAACTAGGAAGTCATAGTTCGATGGTTCAATTCCCAGTCAGACCACATACCCAGCTGCAGGCTCAATTCCCAGTGTGGGGCATGCAGGAGGCGGCCGATCAATGATTCTCTCTCATCATTGATGTTTCTATCTCATTATCCTTTTCCCCTTCTCCCTTCCTCTCTGAAATCAATAATAAAAATATATTAAAAAATGCTTCTCAGCTTTTATATTTTGGGACATCTAGAATTAATTATCACTGTATAAAACTGTTTATTAAGACTCAAATTATTGACATTTTACTTCCTTCATGGAAATGTTTTGCTCTAGCTTATTGTCTAGTTTTTTTTTATATATATACTTTGTTTTCTCCTTTCATCTTATACTCAAACCTGAAACTATAAATTTACTAAAATTATGTGTTTCACCCTTATTTTGAACATCAGTATCAACTCACATGCAGTAAGTGTTCCATGGTTATTAGTTGTATTGAGTTAAATCAGGTGCTTCCTTCATGTATAGTCTTTCACACACTAAGTCAGTCAGAAATCAATGTTTCTGAAAAAGATACTTTTCTATGTTGTACATCATTTTAGAAATGATTAGTTCTCATCTGAAATCCTTCTTTGAAATGGTAAAAATAAAATAAAGCAAAAAAGTCAAGCTGTAGAATGAGTTTACCAGGGGCAAAATAACGACCTGAAAGGAAATAAAGAAGGACATGCTCAGTCTTAAAAGGATGGCAAAGCTCAATGCGTTGTGTTTTCTGGTTTTTAAGATGTAGAGGCAAATCAAGCTGTCTCTAAAATACTTGATTTTCTCTTTGAGTCATGACTTAAGTCATGACTCAAAGCATGATGCATAATGGCCAACTTTCCACTAAAACTAAGTCAGATCAACCAATACATCCCCAATGGAACTGCTTCCATGTCCAGGAAGATGAGAAGCAGAAGTGTTGACAATTAAATTCCATCTGTCTATTTCAACAGTGTATGTAAATGTGGGAAAAAGCAGATTTACCTAAAGTAGAATGTGACATTTTCAGTTTGCCTTCTGGCATTGTCTTTCAGTGTAATCAATTTCTTATGTGGCTTATATACTAGTGTGCACAAGTTATAAATGCATGAAGTTCAGTATTTGTGTTTACAAATTGTGTTTACACTAATTCACTTGTAACAAATTAATGTGGAAAAAATCCTAATAGAGAATTAATCACTATGCCTCTTTGAGAATTTGAGGACATCGGGATAATGCATCAAGCCATTTATTTATCCAAAGACCTAAGGTAACATGAATTAAATAATGGAAAACAGAAAAGAAATGTTGGAAGGCTTGGAACAAGTCAAGAATAACCATAAATGAGTAAAAAGGGAAAGTAGTGATTATATATGATCAGAAATTATTTCCGTTTACATCATCTGAAATACCACAGTAACATAGATATGCAGACCAGTGACATTTTTCACACAGAATAAACAAGATGCCCAGATAATAGATGCTGACAAATCAACAAGAACATACTAGTGAGTAATGCTGAGACCACAGTATTACCTTAATGTATCCATTATTTCCATGTCTTCAGTGACAAGTTTTGTTCTTCTGTTTTTTTTTCTCTTTTCCTGAAATGTGTTTTTCATTATTAGTAAGAGAAGTATCATTTATATACTGTTTTTTTCTACAAAATGGTCCTTAGGTTCAACTCCAAAGTCTTATGAATGGGTGTTGGACAGTTATTGATTACATCACTCTGCAGCTTACAGAAATGCATTAACAAAATGAAAGTATTAATGTTATTGAAGCTTCATTGAATCAAACAGAATTTTTAGATTTTCTTAATGTGATACATGGAAATAGAAATGTAATATATACATAAAGTTATTCTATGACTCAATGTCTATTTTAGCCTGGTGATGTTTAATCAAAAGTGATTAAAATGTAAGATTAGACATTTAGCAAGACGTTTCTAAAAATGATTATATATATATATATATATATATATATATATATATATATCGCCCAGTGCACAAAATTCATGCATGGGTAGGGTCCCTAGAAGCTGCAGCCTGGGGCTTTCCTTCATTCTCTGCCAGCCCCTGGTGGTCAACGCACGTCATAGAGAGCAATCGAACTCCCAGTATGTCGAACTCGCAAGGGAACACTTTGCATATTAGGCATATATATATTAGAGGCCCAGTTTACAAAATCCATGCATGGATAGGGTCCCTAGAAGCTGACTGCTGCCAGCCAGGGCTTTCCTTCATTCTGTGCCAGCCCCTGGTGGTCAGCGCATGTCATAGCAAGCAATCGAACTCCCAGTATGTCGAACTCACAAGGGAACACTTTTCATATTAGGCATATGTATACTAGAGGCCCAGTACATGAAATTCGTGCACATGGGGGGGGGGCCCTCAGCCCAGCCTCCACTTTCTCTAATCCGGGACCCCTCGGGGGATGTCCAACTGCCGATTTAGGCCCGATCCTGATTGGGCCAAAACGGCAGTCGGACATCCCTCTCACAATCCGGGACTGCTGTCTCCTAACTGCTCACCTGCCTACCTGCCTGATCACCTCTAACTGCCCCCCCGACAGCCTGATCACCCCTAACCACCTCTGCTTGCCAGCCTGATAGCCCCTAACTGCTGCCCCTGCCAGCCTGGTCGCCACACACAACCTGCTGTTCAGTCGTTTGGTCGTCCCTCACAAACCCCCTTGCTGGCCTTGTCACCCCACACAGCCTGCTGTTTGGTCGTTATTGTTACTGTGACTGCATCCCGAACAATTTGCATATTTATTATTTATATTGATATCTATCTATATCTATATCTATATCTATCATGTATATCTATATCTATATCTATATCTATATCTATATCTATATATATATATATATATAGATATAGATATAGATACTAGAGGTCTGGTGCATGAAATTTGTGCATGGGAGGGGGATCCTTCAGCCCATTCTGCACCCTCTCACAATCTGGGACACCTTGGGGGATGTCTGACTGCCAGTTTAGGCCCTCCCACTGCAGAATTGGGCCTAAGCTGGCAGTCGGACATCCTTCTTGCAATCCGGGACCACTGGCTCCTAACCACTTACCTGCCTGCCTGCCTGATCACCCCTAACCACTTTGCCTGCCTGCCTGATCACTCCTAATCATCTCTGCCTGAGCCCCCGCTGCCACAGCTTCATATGGAAGGACATCCAGAATGATATCCAGAAGTTCGTTCAGCTGTCTGTTCTAATTAACATATTACGCTTTTATTATTATAAATATATTTTAATTTCAGAGAGGAAGGAGTGAGAGTGATAGAAACATCAATGATCAGAGAGAATCATTGATAGGCTGCCTCCTGCAGGCCTCCCACTGGGGATCAAGCCCGCAACTCAGGCATGTGCCCTGACCAATAATCAGACCATGACCTCCTAGTTCATAGGTCAATGCTCAACCACTGAGCCACAATGGCTGGACAAAAAGTGAAGATATTTTTTTTGTTCTATGTTAAACTTAACAATTTTTGAAATAGCTGTCCTTCCATAGAATAGTTTTTTTTTTTAAATTTAGTTAGAAATGCTTTACAAATAACTATATGACAAAATAATCATAATAAATTATCTTCCCAAATATTTTATTTCCCAACACAGATCATTGCTAAAAATATTATTAAATATTAAATATTAAATATTGAAGACCATTTGTAAACTAAGTCAGAGAAAACATTAGGAAGTTAGTAGGAAATACTTAGTTTATAGTATAGTTTAAAGATATTTGAAATTTCTTTGAGCAAACTACGGTTGAGTTATATTCTAAGAATGTTTATTTAAATTACCTTGATCATAAAATATCATTGTATAATTTTGTAAGTCTGACAAATTAGTGCATCAAATTCAAGGTATACAATTGAAAAAAATGAGATCAATTCTTGTAACACTGATTTGAGGAAAGAAAAACAAAATATCTATTTTGAAAACATATTTTTTTCTGACACTAAATTGCAAAATTTTCATTGACATACAAAGCTTCTTATTAGTATAAAGAAAAATTCTTGTGTCCTTTAGGCCTAAAATTATATGTTTAAAACTTTAAAAAAGTTCACAAGAAAGAAAATCACTCTGTCCAATATTATGAAATCTGCACATACATTCAGTCTTTCATATAATTCTGGAAATATTAAAACAAAATAAATATCCTAATGTACCAATATGCAAATAAAAACATGGATTGTTTTTCAGGTTAGCTGAAGTATCATAAAAGATAATAAATTTTATATAAGTATACCTTAATATCTTTAGGGCATTGTTTGTGGCATGAGAAAACTGGCTTATACAATAAAAAAATAAATTAATATTATATACTCATGAATATTTTGTTTTGCCACTGAATATGCTATAATTGTAGGATGTTATGAGTCATGATTATTGTAGCAATTACATCATAATGTAGATGGATTTTAATTTTATAAAACATAGCACTGCTCTAGCCATTTTTTTTTCAGTGGATAGAGAATAAGCCTGTGGACTAAAGGGTCCTGAGTTTGATTCTGGTCAAAGGCAACATGTCTGGGTTGTAGGCTCAATCCCTATATGGGGTGTGCAGGAGGCAGGTGATCAATGATTCTCCCTCATCATTGATGTTTCTATCTCTCCTTCCTCCTCCCTTCCTTTCTGAAATCAATAAAATTATATTTTTAAAATAAATAGAATGTCATCAAATATGTTGTTGACCTAACAGTTACTTGAGAGCTTCAATTAATAAAAATGTATGTAGAAATTTACTAAACAAAATTAATGCTAAAAATAAGTCATAAGATATCCTTGGAACATGCTATTTTTTCAAATAGTATTTGAATGTTGCATCATCTGTCCTGTTTGAAACCACTGTTACCTGGATGAAAACCTACCTCTGGATGGAGGTCCTATCACACTGTTAGCATACATTTGAGGGCAAGCCACTTTGAGTACAAATTTCTGCTTGTTGTAGTTATGCTTACTGGAAGTAAGCTTCATTATGCAGAATGTATATGTGTGCTCTCCACCTTATCTGATCTCTCTGAATTAACAGTATTTTAGAGTCTGCTGTTATATTTTCTTCCAATCTGTGGACATTGCTTTCTCACAGAAGGGAAGGCATCATAATCTATTTATTCTTGAATTCAGTATTATCTAGACCAGTGAATGTCAATCCTGGGTACACATTAAAATAACTTGGGGATGTTTATTTTAAATATTAACACTAGTCCCATGACTTTGAGAATCTGGTTCAATTGGTTTGGGAATAATCCTAGGTCATCAGTATGCTGTAAAAGATCCCCAAGTGAACCAAATTGGAGCCAGAGTTAAAAACTACTGGCATACATATCCTATGTAATAATACACAAATATCCAAATTGACCATACCTTCACTACGCCCACCATTGGCTAATCAGAGTGATATGCAAATTAACCACCAACAAAGATGGCAGTTAATTTGCATATGTAGGTGCAAAGTGGCAGAGCGAAGACTGAAGGCAGCTCCGTTGGAGCAGCGAAGGCTTGAAGGCGGCTCCAGCCGAAGCGAAGGCCTAGGTCCTGGGTGCTGGAGGAAAACCAGTGCCAGCAGCCAGGGGAAGGGAAGGCCTGTTGCATGAAACTTTTCATGCAACAGGCCTCTAGTCTATAATAATAAAAGCACAATATGCTAATTAGACCGGATGACCTTCTGGAAAAAGCTGGGGCTGCTAGGGAAGCCCAGGTCCTGGGTGCCTGTTGGTGGCCAGAGGGATGCCCGGGTCCCTGGTGCCAGAGGGAAGCTAGTGCCATCAGCCGGGGGAAGGAAGGCCTACTCTTGCACTAATTTCACGCATTGGGCCTCTAGTGTGTGTGTGTGTGTGTGTGTGTGTGTGTGTGTGTGTGTGTGTGTGTATATATATATATATATATATATATATATATATATATATTAGGGGCCCAATGCACAAATTCATGCACCTTGAAAGGAACTCTGGACTGTGAGGTTGTGATAGGCACAGGGGTGGGTCTCGGCCCATCATCTGCGACCCCGTCTGGCCCCTCCCGCCACGGCCCCCTGTCCCCTGTCTGCTGGCAGCCGTGTTTCTGCTGCCACTGCTCCCACACGTTGATGGTGCCACCCCTACTTGTACCCACTGACAGCGCGGAGAAATTGGGACCAGCACGAGCAGCGGGTGCGAGCGGGGCCGCCGCTGGCAGTGGGTGCGAGTGGTGGCTCCAGCACTGGCAGCCGGGCAGGACTGTGGCACGCAGGAGCAAAGAATTTTCAGTAACCACCAGAGGCTTGCCCCAATGACAGTGACTGGTGCACCACCTTGGTCTGGGTGCCTCCACTCACCTGCTCCACCATCCCACCACGGCCAACGCCCACCATGTTCCATACATGCCGCCTCATGGTCAGCACATGTCATAGCGACCGGTTGTTTGGTTGTTCTGCCGTTTGGCCTATTTGCATATTAGCCTTTTATTATATAGGAGATATATATATATATATATATATATATATATATATATATATATAGATATATATATATATATTTACTCAGCACAAATGGATGACTAAAAAATCACTAGACTTATGAAAATATAATCAAAATGAAAATCACCTTACACTATCAGAGGAAATAGGCCTCACTGAAATGTATTTCTTACAAGAAGGAGGAGTCAATTTAAAAACTGCTTTTTAAGATCTTTCTCACAAGATTTTAAAATCTACTTTGTCTATTAAACAATGATTTACCATTCAAATGAGTAGAGTAGAAAAAATATATATAATTATAGGTTATTAAGATGGCATAGTTATAGTGGTCTTTAAAACTTTAGGCATAGGCATGCATTATGTTTAAATTTGTAAAGAGTAAAATGTTTAATATGGAGGATTTTTTTCATTTAAATGTTGAGCAACATGTTATAAATGTAAAAATATTTCAGAAAATAAAAGAATTAGAAAAGGTGAAAGAGCAATAAATAAATAAACTTCTAAATATTAATTTATCTATTTTTTAAAAGGTTATTTGATAAGACCTTTATTCTTATTCAATTGCCTTTGATTGGAGATGAAGTAAAGTTTTTATAATATTGACTTATGATAAAATTCCCTACCTGAGCCTAGCAATTTATTACTTTTTTTCTGTCTGTCAATCCTCCCAACCTGCTTCCTAAATTTGTATAAAACTTTACACTACATGGAGTCCTATATCTCTCTACAAAAGTAGAGATGTGTAGCTTTTTATTCCTAAATGGGTTGGCACCCAAAATTAAATCAATGCCCAAAGAGAATTGATTACGTCTTAACCACTGAAGGTTTTAAATTTTGAGTGGACGGTGTAAAGTTTAAGATTTGTATCTGAGATTTTAATACTCCAATAAGTGTCACTATACCTATCTGCAGCGTTGTACTAGGAAGGCTGAATCCAGTGGCTGTATTCTCTGAATTCTCAGAATCTTCTTATATACACCTATCTCCTTGGTAAGTTTCCAATTCTTTCCTGCTCAATGATTTAACTGTTAAATACTCTTTTTTATTTACCTCCTAAATTCTTAAATGGATGCAAAATTAATGAATTTTACTAACACAACAGAACAATAAACTTATTAGAATATCAATAGGAAACAAATGTGTCCATTTCCTATTTTAGAAGCTTTTCATATAAAGAAATTACCTCAGATTGAGAAAACAATTCTCATCCCATCCCCTACTTATCCAGTTTTCATTATCTCCAGACATAGAACTTTAACCAGAATTAAGACTATAATAGAATCCAAGTATACTCAGAAAATAATAGCACAGGAACAGATTTGCTAGACTTATTTATATCAGCAATATTTGTGAGAACTTTCATAGGAATGGATTCTGAGAGTGCTCAAACATTGAGGAATGAAATTAAATTGAGGTGGATATTTCAAGTAGAACCTGGTTAGAGTAGGTTACCTTGAATAACTGGATATATTTCTAGCTGTTTTAGAGGCTTTTTGGCTAAAAGTTAAGCACAATGGAAACACTCGAGGGATACAGTGCCAGAAATCCATCTGATTTAAGGCAGAAAGATGAAATAACTTTGAATATGGAAATCCTCGTGTCAAGATTGTAACCTGTTTAACCATCATTCCTTTTATCAAGATATTATTTAAACTTCTATCGAAAGAGACTATAGGTGAATGATGACAAAGCAATGTAGACCTACCTAAAAACATTAGCATTGGGAGTGTTTGTGTCATCGGAAACCAAAATCTTAAGACTTACTCCCAAGAGGCAAGGGCTGTAGTAGCCCTAACAATCAGCGGAATTACTTTGAGTTCAAAGAACAATTCTGCTTCACAGTATTCCATGGGGAGTTTCCAGCTCATGATCAAAAAGTTCTCCTGCCCCAAATATCTTTATCAGTCAAAGTTTTAAACAATATATATATATATATATATATATATATATATATATATATATATATATATATATATTGTCACTGCAGAGACATTTGAAAGCTAGTAGAATCAATCTCAAAGAAACCAAAAACATTGACAGTACTGTAATTTCTGGAATTTATTAAATAATGCAATTTTTCTGACTCTGCCACACCACCATCTGTTTAATATTTTTCCTTACTACATATAATTTATATGTGTTGCTTTATAAGAAATACATTTTTGAAACTAAAGTTAATAAAAGGAGTTTGTTCAATTCTGAGTGAAGACAAATTGACAAATATATTTTTATTAGCAATGTGAATGTGAAATAGATTAATTTTAACAAAATTATTTTCACCATATATGGGATGCTAATTTAGAGTACATACAGCCTTCTGGAGGACCTTGTCTTAGCCTTGTGAAGTACAGTCAATGAATTGGTGTTTTAACTGAGCCTTCAAAAGGTCATTCCACCAATCTATAAAGCCAGTTGTTTCAGTATGTTGGAAACCATGCTAAGACTAGTAAATTCTATGAGGATAGGCCCATTGTCATTTTTCTTTTGCTACAATGCTGTGTGTAACACCATGGTGGTCACATAAAACATTCTGTAAGCGTATAGTTGGTAATTTTGACAGATGCACTGCATTCAGAGAATGCACTTTCTTATCCAGAGTTAAGTGGTTATTTCAGTAAGAACCAAATACTGCCACTTCTGTGACAGAAGTCCAATATAATCAACCTGCCACTGGATAGCTGGTTGATCACCCTAAGGATAGCTGGTTGATCACCTTAAGGAATGGTGCCATATTGGGGACTCGGTGTTAGTCCTTGCTGCTAGCAGATTGGGTACTCAGCAGTGGCTATAACCAGGTCAGCCTTGGAAATTAGAAATCCATGTTGCCAAGCCCATGCTTATCTCTATCCATGCCACCATTGCCATTTTGTTTGTGAGCCCATTGAGTGATGGCTGCAGAAAAATGTTGAGTAATATCCACAAAACAGGTAATCTTATCCACTTAATTATTAAAATTCTCTTCTGCCTAGGTCACCTTTGGGTGAACATCCATGTGGGATACAGATATCTTTATGATTTTGTTTATTCAGAGTGCCTATCCTTACAACTCATTACCAAACTCCTTTCTCACCAATTTAATGAACATGTATCTTCCAAGTCCTTACCATCCAGCCAAACCATTGACCCCATCCCACAGGTTGGCATATAATCACCAACAAGGTGGTAGATTTTCTAATGAAAAAATATCTTTTCCTGGCTACCCTGTTGTTTCCTTATCTAGTAAAGTGGCCAAGGTCTCAGAGATAGAAATGTGCTAATGACACAGTAGATTAAGCATTTCTCATCAATATGACCCAGATACCATCCTCTAAGTGTCCAGTTTGTCCACACTGAAAACAACTTGAGCCCCTGATGGAGCACCGTGGCTTATAATACCTGTCAACTACACGGTGGTAAGTATATTTCTTGAATCATGGAAAGTGCAATGAGTTATCATCAATGGAATAGACCCTTGTTAATAAATGGATATATTTGTCTTCCCATTTCTGTATCTACTTGCTCAACTATCTGTAGATATATTAAATAACTCTACAATCACACATTTATATGTCATTGCTACTGAACAGAGGGTTTATTCAATAACAAAAGATGTAAAGCAGTGGGCATATTACCAAAGAATGTGCTGCTGTTACCATGTACCCTTTGTTGAATATCAAATGACCTATTGAAAACTCACTTTAGTGCCCACGGAAAGCAACACTTTCTAAGATCAGTATTCTATGGCATATACCATTTATAACTATACTGGAAAAATATCTTTGAATTCTCATGTACAAAATTCCAGAAATTTCTGAGGTGTGCCCTGAAGGCAGAGTAACTTTGTACTGGATAATGAAGAAAGCAAGTCATAAGCACCTAATTTGGCCTCATATTCAAGTACAGAAATGATAAACCTAGATTCTTCATATATTCTCTTCCTTTCCTGTAGTATATGCGTGTGTGTATGTTATCCAGAGTGTTATGGTGATGGTAATATTACAATTTATTCCATAAATGATAGAATATTGAAACAAGTTCAGAAAAAAAAAATAGAAAGGGAAAAGAGATTACCCAGAATCCAAGCCTTAGAGATAATTTCAGAAATAGACAATATGTTGGGAATTTTTTTGTTTGTTTGTTTTATTTTCTGAAGAGTGTACAAAATTTTTTATAAGTGTACTTGCATGTGAATGAGGTCTTTTTCCATTGGAACATTATATATTAGAAAAAGGATATATGCAAATTTTCAGTAGCAAAAGGGAGTGAGTGATGGTTAGCATGGCCATATTATTTATCATGCAAATTGTGAGATGTATGCCAGGAACATATGTTTAACCATGTGGGATATCAGTTGTAAACTAGGACTCCCTTTAGGTAGCGAGGACATATGATCATCCTAATTATAGTAGACATTTTCAAAATGTTTGGCTGTTTAATATTCAAATTCCCTTCTTGATTTTAGGAAATTGTACCTTACTCTTGGAAGGAAAGAGGAGAAATTCTGCTATTTCTGACCTTCTCTCAATCCAGTCAAAGCCAAATATGCTTCATGAACATTGGTGACAGATGCAAACTCAAAAGAATAGCAATAATGGTTTTACAATGACTATGTCTAATGGAGTTCATGGTGTATAATGATGATGGCCATGGTCCTAGACCGATTTATTTTTTTCTGAACAATTATTGAAAATTATTATGTGTTTTAAATATATTAACTCAGTTAATTATACGAACAGTCTCTTTTTAGGGACCTGAATACTGGAGCACAGAGAATTTAAATTACTTGCCAGAGGTCACAGGTCTAATAAGTAGAGCGGGGATTTGAAGCCAGAGAGTCTGGCTACAGAGCACATATTCAGAAGCTATGTCCTCTCTTGCTTCTTGTCTAATACCAGGGTCTTCCATCTGTTTCTGCCTTCTATTCAATAACCTCCTGATAAATTCTTTCCAGATTTAAATTTTTGTTTATATTACTTGTGACCAAGAATCTCAACTGATATAATTACTATTATGTACCATCATTCCTGTTTTTTACTGTAGTTGTAGTGGCAAAGGGTCTTTAAGAGAATTTATTCTGAGCAACATTTTCAATAAGGATAAAAATTTAACATTTAAGTATAAGAAAATTTTAATAGTTTTGCCAACTCTGATAATGGCAGAACATTTGAAATGCTCTTAATATATACTTTCATTAATTTAGTCAACATTATCCAATTTTAAAACTTGAAAATATTTATACAAAAACAAAGCATTATCCATCAAGGCAACTTTTACTTTATAAAGTTAAATAGTAATACCTTCTATTTATTCAAAGAACATTCAACTTCCTTCACAGAGTTGGTTTTTCCCAATGTTTAGATATATAAAGTTTAAAAGAGTTTGATTTAGAATGAGATATCCTGGCACTGAGAGTATTATTCTATTTTGAAACTTTCTAAAAAGTAGCTGAAGGGACTTAAATTACAACCTTAAGGTCAAGGAGCTAAAGCTGAAAATCCATTTGATATTCACTTGTTGACCTTCCCTACAGTGTGTAGTCCTTAATTCTTCCAGCAAGGGCTCTGATCTAATGGTTTATATTAAATAAAATTTTCAAAAAATATGTAAAATAATAATGACCATTTATCAATCACTTCCTCTGTTTTGGTAATTGTTACAGTTCTTTTTTTGCATTTTCTACTTTATTCCAACAACAAATACTGGTATATGGTGTAGATATAGACTCACCTATGAAGAATATAAAACTGAAATGGTTGAATAACTGGCTCAAAATAAAGCAGAAAATAAGTAGCTAAAGAAGCACATCTCATTTATATATCCCACTATTTTGTTCCTGACCATTATGCTATTCTGACTCTCACTGTTATAATTATATATTATTAAATTTGAATTCCATTATTCCTTTTTACAAAAATATAGGAGGATGTATAAGGATGCATACTCTATAAATAGTAAATATGTCTGTGTACCTGTATTCACATCTATATTTGTAATGTTATAACCTATAAAATGACAGCTATACTCCCTGGCACAAAGCACACTTGGAAGTAAATGGTATATCCCATAGGCTCTAGCCAGTCATTTTTGCACATATTAGATACATTACTGCTCATTACAACCATGGATGATAGGATTGATTTCCCCTTTTTTCCAGATCAATACAGAGTGTAGGGAATTAAGGTGGTTTGCCCTAGCCGACATCCCTAATAATTGGAAGATAAGAAATCTAAGCCAGGGCCTGTTAATTCTAAAGCTTGTGCACCTTCTGTGAAAGCACACTGACTGCCTGGGTATTCATTATCCTGCTGTCCAAACACCAAAAGTTTCTTTTAACTAAGGAAAACTTGCTATTCTATGTCTTAAATTGCCAGATACAATGGGATTTTTGAGGCCAAATCAAATAGAATGAGCTCCCTGCAGCAAAGACTCAGTGAAATGTCAAAGTTGCAGCTGGGCACTGGCAAGTGAAATGTGCTTCTCTTCTTGGACACAGTAAACAAAATAAAAAATACATCTAATACAAAACCTCTAAGCCCCTTCCTAAAGTTTTTACTTAATCTGTACATTATGATAAAGTAGTTTCTAAAAATACTATATCTTTTATTATGGTTCCCAGGAAAAAATCTTATTATGCTAAGCTGCTAATGCTATCATTTGATAATCCTATCTAATAAAAGAAAAGCATGGTAATTGGCGTATGACCGCTACCCTTCCCACTGGCTAATCAGTGAGATATGCAAATTAGCTGCCAGCCAAGATGGCGGCCGGCAGCCAGGCAGCTTGAAACTAACATGAGGCTTGCTTGCTTCAATGACAGAGGACTCCAACATTCCCCGCCTGCCGCTGCAGGACTCTGAGCTGCAACTCTAAGCAACTATATAACAAATATAGAAGCTAAACAAAACCCCAGAAACCTGCTTTAGTCCGCGGGCTTCAGCCAGCAGGATCACAACATTGTAAGCAAAGGCCAGAAACCTACTTTCAGCAGCAGAGGCCTAAGAGCTGGAGCCAAGCCTCAAACGTAAAGCTGGCCCAGAATAAAAAGAAATAAAAGAAAAAAAGAGCGGTTGGGAGCTTCAATCACCCCCAGCCTGAAAACAGCCCTCAGCCCCTCACCCAGACTGGTCAGGCACCCCAGTGGTGACCCCCACCCTGAAGAGTGTGTGACCAGGTGCAAACAGCCATCATCCCCTTACTCAGACTGGCCAGGAACCCCAGTGGGGGCCCCCACCCTGAAGGATGTGTGACCAGGTGCAAACAGCCATCATCCCCTCATCCAGGCTGGCCAGGCACCCCAGTGGGGGCCCCCACCCTGATCCAGGACACCCTACAGGGCAAACCAGCAGGCCCCCACCCGTGTACCAGGCCTCTATTCTATATAGTGAAAGGGTAATATGCCTCCCAGCACCGGGATCAGTGGAGCCGTGAGGCCTCCCGGCACTGGCATCAGCGTGACAGGGGGCAGCGCCCAAACACCCTGATCGCCCTGCGGCTCTGTGTGTGACAGGGGGCGGGGCCACAACCTCCCTATCCACCCTGCTCTGTTCGTGACAGGGGAAGGCGCCCCAATCCCCTGATCAGCCCTGCTCTGTGCCTGATAGGGGGCAGTTCCCCAACCCCGATTTCCCTGTGGCTCTGTGTGTGACACGGTGCGGCGCCCCAACCCCCCACCCCCACAGGCCCTGCTCTGTGTGTGATGGGGTAGAGTCATAACCTCCCCATCGGTCCTGCACTGAGTGTGAGAGTGGCAGTGCCCCAACCCCCTGATGGGCCCTGCTCTGTGAGTGACAGGGGGCAGTGCCCCAAACCCCTGTTTGGCCGTGCTCTGTGCGTGACATGGGGTGGCGCCGCAACCTCCCCATCGACCCTGCCTTGAGTGTGACAGTGGACGGTGCCCCAACCCCCCAATTGGTCCTACCCTGAGGGTGACTGAGTGTGGCATCACAACCTCCCGATCGCCCTGCTCTGTGCATGACAGGGGGTGGCGCCCCAACTCCCCAATCGGCCCTGCTCTGAGCCCGACCAGGGGCTGCACCTAGGGATTGGGCCTGCCCTCTGCCACCCGGGAGCAGGCCTAAGCCAGCAGGGCGTTATCTCCCGAGGGGTCCCAGACTGCGAGAGGGCACAGGCTGGGCTGAGGGACCCCCCTTCCCCCCGAGTGCACAAATTTTTGTGCACCGGACCTCTAGTAGATTTTATAAATGGGTAATACTAGGATATTGTTATCATAGTTTATCATTGATTTTAAATCCTGAGATTAATATGTATTTTTAAATAAAACGTTTCATATGTTTAGCTGATTAAGAGGTGTTTCTTTTCCCCAAAATCTATAACCTCTTTCAACTAAAAAAATACATCAAAAGTACATCTTTGTATCTGGTACATGTTTTGCAGCCTCAATTTTACATATTCAGAGTAAGGTTCTTATCAATTACATTTAATTGACATATATTTGTTATTTATTATTACCAGATTCACCTCTGTTTTAAAGATTTTAAAAAATATTTCATATACAAATGCCTCGACTATAGAATTTCTAGAACCACTAGAAGAATGAAAACAAATTTCATAAATTCTCAAAGAATAAAAATGTGATCAAGCCATTTTTCCTCTGAAAAACAATCACTGAACTATTTTATTAACCTTTTTATGTATCTTTCTCTCCCCGAGTCTTTCTTTGGGGTAGAGTCTGAAGATACTTGAGAGTATTTGACAAGAGCTGGTATGATCATTCATTTATACGACAAATACTTATTACCAAGTGCTGTGTTCAGTTCTGGGCTCACAGAACCCACATCTTAATGCAATATATTTCCAGGCATTCCAAAAGAGTAAGGACATCCTACTATAGATCATTCTTTGAGTGTTTTTTTCCTCTCAGATAATAATAATACAGGTGATTAACTAGCCATACTTTGAGTACCACCTGTATAAAGAATTATGCTATTCTTGGCATGAACTCTCCAGGGATAATGTCTTTAGAAATCCCATCTGTAAGAACCGGAGGACAGTGAAACTCAATGAAGCTTGCATTATGCAAATCATAGCAGCGTGGGTTAGTCTGGATCATTAACTCCTTTTTATATGGTCATGTTTCCTCAAGACACCAGACCTCAACAAAGGTTTGGAGAGAATTGCTTTGAGGTTTGAAACATAATCAGCAAAGTTTTGAATCTAGAAATAATATTGTTTAAGTGAGTGAAAGGAGTAACTGACAAAGAAATTGTTTCATTTACTCATTGACAACTATGAAGGAACTC
This sequence comes from Myotis nattereri, assembly GCF_964212035.1. Classification (NCBI taxonomy): domain Eukaryota; kingdom Metazoa; phylum Chordata; class Mammalia; order Chiroptera; family Vespertilionidae; genus Myotis; species Myotis nattereri. Next base: position 35,281,327 of record NC_138076.1, on the reverse strand, counting down.
ATGGCTGACTCTTCATACCATTTGTATCTTGCAGTAAGATAAAGTTCAGTCTTCACAAACGGAGAATCTCAAGCTAATAAACACATCTTTCTTTGACAGTATTGGATAAAAGACATACACATTTGAGAACTGTAGTTGGGAGAGGCAGGAGAAAGTGGAAAATTTACCCTCTCACCAAAAGTCAAGGCTACGTATAACTGTTCTAGGTACAGGTAGCATAGAGCATCCACAGGCACTGATGTAGCATTTGCTGTTTCGCTAGCTCAGAACTCATCTTAATGGTTCATTATGTACAATGATGTGTCATTTTATTCATATAGAAACCTGAATTTCTGATACTGTGAGATAATGTTTGAAAGTCAGTCACCTCACTAATAAGTAAGGTGACCACATAGACTTTAGATTGATTTTCTTGATAATGACACATATCAATAATGTGTATATTTTCTGTGTGAAATATTCTAAACTGCTAGTTTTGGTGATAGAAGTTAAGGAAAGGTAAATTTTGTGAAAATATTGCTTCTGGGGCAAAACTAATAAACATTCTGATGAATAAATAATATCTTACCTTGTACTTATAAAATCATCAAGTGCCTAAAGGGATCACTTTAATTCTTTAATTGCATTTTCCTACATTTTATGAAGTAGAGCAAATGCAATAATGTTTTTCACAAACTTAGTAGTTTACAAAGTACATACACATTTCATAAATATCCAGGATCTTTTGTACAGCTTATTTATAAAAGCCCAAGTACATTATATTTTTGGTAATTATATTTCTTCTAAATTATTTTTTGTTGTTTATTAATAAAAAGGAAAATAATTGAATACTGCTAGAAGCCATAATGAAGCAGAAATATACCAACAGGATATAAAAATTACCTAGGCCTCTATAGGACTTTTAATGTTCACTTGATTTCCATAAAAAGTCTTTAAAATTTTGTAACCTGATGATGTGCAAAAAGAAAGAAAAAAAAAGATTGACATCATTCACTAAGCCTGGAAAGCTCAAGCGACTAATGTGTAATTCATATAAGACAACACACAGATTACGTTTTTTTACTTTACATCATAATTCCCTCCTTTTTTCCTGTTTATATCGCATTTGCTACCTTATCTTACAATTGCTTTTTGGCACCCTATGCAGGCCAGACGATTTCAGCACCCCACTCACTTAACACATTCTTCCCTGATCTCCAACCAAATGTCCTCTTTCCCACAACATAGCTACTAAGTTTCTTAAGGAAACTCTGAGTGATTAGAAGATGTTAAAAATATTACTTTACTAGAATTTCATCAGTTGACAATTTCATAAACAAGAGAGATAGCCAACATTCAAAGGAAAGGTTAGTATCACTTTCTTGCCATTTTGTTTATTTGGCTTTACCACAATATCTCCCCATATGTAGGGAATGGTCTCTATAAAGCAAGTACATTCAGCGACTATTTATAGATATTAATATCGTGTGTAAGTGAATTCCTCATCGGAGAACCAACACAGGCCTCCTTAAAACAAATGAAGAGAATGGCTGCTTCCACAGATTCTTTCAGTCTGGTCAGGAAAACGTCTGGAGATAAAAATACTGTGAGATAATTGTTTCTGTGATAAGCATTTGGATGACAGCTTAACAGTGGTTTGAGAAAGAACAGATATGTATCTCCTTCAAGCAGATATATGAAATTGATATTTTTATCAGCTATTTCCCTGAGTATTTTACTCAAAATGCACTCAGCTGTTAACTTTCGAAGCAAAAAACATTCAAATGAATGGAGATAATCCTTAGGCACTTGAAACCCACTTCAGCCACTGAACTACGAGCAGCTTACCACTGACCTAAGGTTCTGATGTCGAATCTGTGGGATTTAGTGCACTAATAGTTCATTTTTCTAGTGAGAGAAAAAGGAAAGTGCAACTTGAATCATGATGCATAATTAATAAATTTTACTTTTAAATTAATACACTCTACCATTCTTAAGGTTCAGTAATTAAAGTCAGTTGTCTCAGCTTGTAGAATATACACCAGTAGGAATATGTGTTTAAAACTTTATTTAAAGCATAAGGAGCAGGTATAGGCAATGCAGAGCAATATTCAGTCCTGAAGGCTGTGGGAGGGAAGCTGAAAAGATGAGGATAATTTATCGTTAAAGAAGACAGATGATTCAGATTAAATTGAAACCAATGGAGGGATTTTGCTATAGATGAGTAGCATTTTCTATACTTTCTTGTACACTATCGTATTTAATTTTTAATCTGCTATATGCAGATTTATAGGTGGAGATAATTCGCAGATTACAAAACCACACACACACACACACACACACACACACACACACAGGTCAGTAGAGTATGGCAAGTAAACTTTAATCACATTTCAAGCCTAAAATGTTTGAGTATTTGCAATCACAACAGCAAATCCTCTCTGTTCCTTTCTGCAAAGTTTCTTGGCCTTTGCGTGTGTCAACTTCAATGTTTGAGATTGTCATAAAGGTTAGAAGTCATGATGGTGCCATTGTTATCACAAATCATAGACTCAGAAAAATAGCTGTCCCTCTAGGCATGACAACACATTACTCCCCTAGTCATGATGACAGCAGAAATGTGTGCTAAGCTTTATGAATTGATAGCAGCTATGCATAAATCAGCTATATGTTACCACAAGTAAGCTAAGAACAGCATATAGTTTACATGCATATATACATGCGTGCATGTATATACATACACATATGTGGATATGGTTCTACATATGATATAGATGCAAAATGATAAATAGAAATATATTGATAGATATAGAATATGGACAGAGAACAAGATTCTTTAAAATAATCATATATTCTTTCTTGGTACAGTATTATAAATATACGTGAAAGTTGCTAAATAAATAAATCTTAAATATTCTCCCAATAATAATAATAATAATAATAATAAAGGTAATTATGTGAGGTGATGGAGGTGTTAACTAATATTGCTGTGATAATAATTTTCCAATATACAGGGCATCCCCCCAAAATGTATACACACTTTGTCGATTCTATTACATTAGGAAAATGAAATGTATTTTAATAAACACTATCTTTATATTTATTCAGTGTATATACATTTTTTGGGACACCCTGTACATATGTATATCAATCAGCATATTGTAAACCTTAAACTTACACAATGTGATGTGTTAATTATATTTAAACTAGGGGCCCGGTGCACGAAATTCGTGCACTGGGTGTGTGTGTGGGGGAGTGTCCCTCAGCCCAGCATGCCCCCTCTCACATACTGGGAGCCCTCAGGCGTTGACCCCCATCACCCTCCGATCGCCTGATCGGCCCCTTGCCCAGGCCTGACACCTCCGCCAGAGGTGTCAGGCTTGAACAGGGGACCCCCATCTCCCCCTGATCACTGGCTCTGGCCCCCGCCCAGGCCTGAGGCCTCTGGCCCAGGAATCATGCCTGGGCAGGGGACCCCCATCTCCCTCTGATCGCTTGCTCCACCCCCCGCCCAAGCCTGATGCCTCGGACCCAGGCTTCAGGCCTGGGCAAGGGGACCATCATATCCCCCCAGCACCCGGCTCCGCCCCCCGCCCGGGCCTGATGCCTCTGCCAGAGGAGTTGACCCTCATCACCCTCCGATCACCAATCACCGGATCGGCCCCTTGACCAGGCCTGAGGCCTCCGGCAGAGGTGTCAGGCCTGGGCAGGGGACCCCCAGCTCCCCACGGTTGCAGGCTCCGCCCCTGCCCAGGCCTGACACCTCTGGCCTAGGCGTCCGGCCCGGGCAGCGGGGACCTGCAGTGGCAGTGGGGGGGCGCCGCAATCGTGGGCTTCGCTTTAGGCCCAGGCAAGGTACCCCTAGCTCCTGGGACTGCCAGCTTCGACTGTGCCCAGCTCCCATCGCTGGCTCCACCCCTACTTCCTGCTATCATTGGCCAGGGCGGAAAGGCACCTGATTCTCCGATCGTGGCTGGGGGGGGCAGGGCAAAGGCGGCCCCAGCTCTTAGCTCCCCCCTGGGTTTCCAATCACTGTCAGTGGCAGGGGGCTTCTTCCTGCTTTCCCTTTCGCCTCCCTGCATTGTGCCTACATATGCAAATTAGCTGCCATCTTGTTGGCAGTTAACTGCCAATCTTAGTTGGCAGTTAATTTGCATATAGCCCTGATTAGCCAATGAAAAGGGTAGCGTCGTACACCAATTACCATTTTTCTCTTTTATTAGTGTAGATAAAGCTGGGGCCTGGCCAGTGTGACTTAGTGGTTGTGCATCAACCCAGGAACCAGGAGGTCACAATTTGATTCTTAGTCATGGCTCCATCCCCAGTAGGGGACATGCAGGAGGCAGCTGATCAATGATTCTTTCTCATTAATTATCTCTCATTATTGATGTTTCTATTTCTCTCTCCTTCTTCCTTCCTCTGTCTGAAATCAATAAAAACATACTTTTTAAAAATTTAAGTTAACTGGGGGAAAAAACACATTTATTTCTTTGAGTCATTTTCACTAATGTTAATATCTTATTACTGACATCATTGTCCCTAGTTATTTCAAAATATTCGTCACCAAATTTTTCTTACTTGAATGACATTACCAGTCCTCTGCTATCATACTTCTTTATAAAATTCTTTCTCAAATTTCATTTCACATGAAATGTATGGCTTCTAACATGTATGTTCATATCACTTACATTTTCTTCTAGACATACGCTAACCTGGCCACATTTGAATGTTCTATGCTACTATGAAGATAAGGGGAATTATGGAGAGTTTTTTTTTTTCTTCCTTAAAAATAAGTTGCCTAATAAAGACACTTTTATTGTTATAAAATATTTAAACACACATGTTGACAAAAAGTTAACAATAAACCTTTATATATTCATCATTCAGATAAGGCAGATAGCAGGACTTTGCACACCTCCTACTATACTTTGTTTTGTTGATAAAAGATTTTAGGCATAATTTTATATATCATGTTATCTCAACCTTTGTACTTCAGTAATAGAGGTGCATTTAATGGAAAACAAAATTAACTAATGCTTATTCCAGCATATATAGGAGTAGAAAAATATAAAATTGTAGGAGAAACTAACTAAAATGTAATGAATAATGAAAAAAGATAATTTAGATCTATCTATACATTAGAATTGCGTAAAGCTATTATTAAAATGATGTAGATCTGTGCATATAATCATATTATTAAGAGAAAGATATATGCCTGTAGATATATAGACCTATTAAAATATGTCCATTATATATGTGATATATAATTACATATACTATCCAATACTATATATAAAAGGGTACATTATATATGTACATGTACCAATAATATACTGTAAAATATATTGTAATATTTTTCTTTTAGAGAAAAATAAAAAAAATCTAAATAATGATTGTCTTTTGAGAAAAAACTGGAGGGGTGGATAAAGATTTTTTTTTTATTCTGTGACTTTTATAATTCTTAACAGTTTGAATCGTTGTCATTTGTAAGTATTGTTCACATTTTTTTTTTAAACTAGAAATGATTCTGAATTAAGTTTGGCTGTGCTAAAATTCCCGCTTTTCCACTAATTGTATGAATTTGAAGAGTTAGTTATTTTCTCTCTTGAGGCATCAGTGTCCTCCTACGTGGGTGATTATTCATTTATGTTCAGCTTACACAATGATACAATGATTGGCATAAGGTTAAGATTTAATAAATGTTTTATTAATATTTTTAAGTAATACATTTAATAGTAATACATTGTCTAACACCATTCACCTGTATAAATATTTTCTCTACATAAATAGTACATATTTATTTTAAATACGAATATTTTATTTTGATGATGTTTCTAAAATTAATTATCTGTGTATGTGATTCAAATATACTGAAGTAGCCATTGGATATTGAGAGTGTAAAAATAATTTTTTTTTATTTTATTCTAGAAAATTTTTACTTATTTTTTATACAGGGTCATGTTTTAAGACTTTCAGAATGCTGGAATTTATATATTTTTATTAAGAATATTATTGTTCTGCCCTAGCTGGTTGGGCTCACTGGATAGAGCGCCAGCCCTCGGACTGAAGGGTCCCAGGTTTGATTCCGGTCAAGGTCATGTACCTTGGTTGCAGGCACATCCCCAGTAGGGGGTGTGCAGGAGGCAGCTGATCGATGATTCTCTCTCATCGATGTTTCTAACTCTCTATCCCTCTCCCTTCCTCTCTGTAAAAAATCAATAAAATATATTTAAAAAAAGAATATTATTGTTCTGCCCTGCTGGTGTTGCTCAGTGGTTGAACACTGATCTATGAACCAGGAGGTCACCGTTTGATTCCCATTTGATTCACATGCTCAGGTTTCGGGTAGGGGGCATGCAGGAGGCAGCTGATCAATGGTTCTTTCTCATCATTGATGTTTCTATCTCTTACTCCCTCTCCCTTCCTCTCTGAAATCCATAAAAATATATTTTTTTAAAAAAAGAATGTAGTCATTCATATCTGATGTCTAAAGTGCCTTAGTATTAAACATTATGGTAATCCAACAAATATTTTTTGATCTACTACACTATAAGTAGACAAAAAAAAATGGTCTATGATGCAGATGCATTGAAAATATAAAAGCCCCGCTCCTACTATCAAGGAGTTTGATGTAGAAGAGGGTAATTTATCATGTGTTGTTTCTAGATCAATGTAACCCCTGAAATGGGAATACCAGTGAGAATAACATCAGTACCCAAATAGTCCTTTATCTCACAGCAGGAAGGGCATTCCTGATTAAACATAACAACTGTGACTCATGCTTAAAACAGATGTAAAATATTATTAGTGTAGGTACAATAATATGTTCAAAAGACCTAAAATACTATTATTTGAGTTTGCATTTCAGTCATGGCTTCATCATGTTATTGAAGCCTGGGCAAGTTACTCAAACTTGATACCAATATTTATCTTCTTCCATGGTGTCAGTGGTTATAAAGTGTAGTCCTTGGACCCATAGCATCAGCAGCACCTGGGAGTTAATAAATACCTTATTGCGCCCTCTCCTAGACTATTGAATTTAAAATTCTGGGGGGAGGGCCCAGAGAGCCCTCCAAGGGATTCTGACGTCTCTTCATATTTGAGAACCCCTGTGTGATGTTAGGCTGCCTCTTGGCAATAGTTTGGTCAAAAGTCACACTGTGGAGATCCTCAGGAACCTAAGCTTCCCAATGCCCTCAAAAAATAAGTCAAATAAGATAGAACAGTATATGCTAGTGACGTGAAAAATCATAAAATAGTTTAAACATCATTGCTATTAAAACATTGATGTACACCTTGGCCATGAAGAAACAGCTATAGTTAATCATACCAAGAGAAATAAAATTTTAAGGTAAATAGAAAAAATATTAACTATACCATCAATCATTTTTGGTAACACAGTAATATTATAATGAAGTAAATCTTTATTTTACACCTTGAGTAACAGCAGAGGAGAAAAGTTCTTTGCCTCATCAATTGTCCTCAGAATTCCTACATTCTTGGCTATGCCAAAGTCTAAGAACTAACGTTTCCCAGTAGTTAAATTGATCTGGTTGGTATAAGTGTCATCTGCAGAACCTTTCAGACAGCACTAAGTTTAGATCTAATCTATTACAAAAATCCAGGAGAAACAGTATGGCTATGTGCACAAAGTTTGAATGTTTCCTGCAATCTGTACAAATACAACTTAGTGATTTGGGGCTAAGAAGAGTAAGAAGATGAGGAAAGGCGAACATGGCCTAAAGAAGTATGGAGAGTAGAATTACATATGAAGATAAATTGCTTCTAATATTTGGGTGGTATGTTTTTATACCCCTTGGTTCTGACACTACCTTCCCCTCAATCATCGTCAACTTATTACATGGTTTTCTATAAATAGATGTTGCTAATAGTGAATATGCATATTAGCTTGCCCCTCCTATGAAAGCTATTGAGGATTTCACTTTAAGGAACTTTTGGAAGTCAAGACTTCTTTTGGTATTGAATGCAACTAAATGCATTTTGCAGTAAAATTCTACAAAACTGTAGTGTATATAGATTTGCTTATACAATTATTAGAAAACTAGGGGTCCCTCGGGCTGGCCTGCATCCTCTCACAATCTGGGGGATGTCAGGTAGCCAGTTTCTGCCTGATCCCCACAGGCCCAATCCAGACAGGATGGAGCCTGATCCTGCGTGTTGAGCATCTGTCCCTTGGTGGTCAGTGCACATCATGGCGACCAGTCAACCAGTCGTTCAGTCATTCAGTCGCTTAGCCTTTTATATATATATAGATAGAAACTTATAGGGAAGAGATAAAGGAATTATTCTAGAAATCATTATGCTTTTGTTAATAGGTTTATTTCTATGACCTTCAATTTAATTCTTCACTCCTCTGCCCTTTCCCAGCCACATCTGAACAAACTTTAAGATCAGTAATTATCATGTCTATCAACCAAAAATGTAAAAGCTAAACTAGAGATACACCCTCTAAAAATTATTTCAAGTACAATTACATTTATAATAGGACATCACATACAATCACATACCTATGCCACTAAAATGGCTGTACACTAACACAAACTCATACACATTTCATAGTAAATTATTAAGTCATTCAACAGTCCCTTGAAGAGACTTAACACTGTGTTGAACAAAAGCTATTCTGCTGCACTTATTTGAAGAAGGATATAATTAGTTATTCTTTCAGTTTCCTGGGTAAAGATGGCACATATAAAAAATAACAGGCTGTCAACACTCTAAAGGGTTAGGAGTATGAACTCAACAAAGGAATATATTTTAAGACAATAACAGCTTATTTTCCCCTTAATATCAGTGGTATTTTGGGAACTGTTATGGCATGAAAGCATATGTTCAAAATTCAAAGTGAGTGCACTTGCATTTATTTTTAAGTCCTAAAATGTTTCTAATCATAATTAATTTTAAAAATCATTACCAATAGAAAGTTTACAAAGTGGAATAACAGAAGAATAGCTCTAAAAATAATTTACAGGGTTCACTTTTACCCATTAAATGTTAATTAATTAGTTTTATTTTTGTGCTTCAAAATAACATATTAATCAATAAAATCTATTGAAGAAATTATCTTTGAATTATATTTTTCATGTAATTCTGAATGAATAAAAATTAAAGAGAGGTTAAAATTAGATGGGTTAATTATAAATTATATCAAAGTTAATGTGGAATACATTAAATTGTTATGATGCAATTACTACTCATTATTTATCTAGCATCTATCTATCTATCTATCTATCTATCTATCATCTATTTATTATTTGGAAGTTTCAAATCAGTATAAAGTGAGATTCTTACCACCATTTGAGTAGCCCTTGGCTTAAAGATGTGAAATCTTTCCACAGTAAATTGCAGAAAGCAGGAAAAAACCATGACAAGATTCTATATCCAGTGTCCGGGAGTTCCTTTACCAGTGCAGCCACCAGGAATAGCAGGTTAAGAAAAACCACCTTAATTTTGAGAGACAGGATATCATTAGGGTTCCATTTAAATTCATCCAAATGTAAGTAATAGATAAGGTATAGTTGCTTTTCATTTTACATGATATTAACTGTCACCAAAGCAGAGCAAAGAAGCTGATGATCACAGTTGGCAGCAGTATGTATTCTGCAATGCAATTGAAGTCTTTTACTTTTAAGCATGATGTCTTTTAAAATTTCTGCTTCCCAGAACAGGTCACTGTTGGGTTGGGCTCTGATGCTGGCAAGATGAACTAAGGACTGTAAACGTGAGAAACTGATAAAACTTATACACTGCGTGGAGGATGGGAAGAATTCTTCTAATGACACTTTGTCAGCAAGCCAATTTCATCCCACTTAGAAGGTAGTGTGTTCTTATGCTCAAATATATTATCCCTCCCACTATTCAGTTACTTAAGATGACAATCTAAGAGGCCACCAAACCTCCTTGAAAGAAGCAAGGAATAGCTTTTAGAGGAAATGAGTGTGCAAGACTATGATATTTCATCAAGAAAATGAATGAAGACATACATGAGCTGGAGGTTGGGTTGCTCAAGCAGCTCTGCCTGATCTCAGGCTCACAAGTGTCATGTACCCAAGGAGAGAAGATCCCAAAAGCACACACAGCAAGAGCCCAGAAGAACATGTGTAGAGAAGACTTCCATAATGTCTATGTAACTATAGGACATACTAGAGAAGATTCTAGAGAATATATATATATATATATATATATATATATATATATATATATATAATCTTTGAAACCCTAATAGAAACTACAATGTGAAAAATTCAAGAGACAATGAGAAAAATTCTACATATACAGAACAATTAAAAAGAAAAATGATAAAGCAACTCGGGTCCAGCTCTAAAATCTAGGGCAGCAGTTTTGATGTATGAATCTGTGGATGTCCCTGAGACTATTGTACAGTATCTGAGAAATCAAATCTATTTTCATCATAAGAAGACATCTGTCTCTTTTACTGTGTTGACATTGGCATGGCTGGCATAAAAGTAAAAGTACTAAAATATCAGAAAAGCAGAGACCAATGTGCAAGAAACTACTGTCCTAGATGTCGTCCATGTCTTCAAAACCAGGCATGCACTGCAAACAAACAAACAAACACAAAAAACAGTGCTTCCAAGAAGGTACCTGGAGTACATGTCTTTTTAATAACCAATGTGACAAAATCAAACATTTTTGCTACATTCCAAAGTGTAATGGTTGGCTCCAGGAAAAGCACTCATTCCTGAGATATATATATATATATATATATATATATATATATATATATATATATATATATGATCTCCAGTGTTGCATTAGGAATATTGTACAGAAAAAATGAATAAATCTGGCTTATGAAAATACATTTAAGCCTTCATTTTTGTCTGGAGGGAAAACCAACAAGTTAGATATGACACAACTTCTGCTTCAAGTTTAATCTGGAAAGAGAAAGCCATATTCTAATCTGGTAAAGTGGCCCAGATGAAGAAAGTAAAACCTAGGCAGCCATGTGACTTGTCCAAAGGTGCATTGCTAGTAACTGTCATTGACAAGTCAATAGTAAGTTAGTTAGTGGGAGAGCTAGAATAAGAACATGTTTTGCTCTAACTTTTGGATAATATGGTTTCAACTGTAGGACGATTGTCTATACTTACAAGCCTATAGATTTCTCTGCTTTTTTTCTCTCCTTATCACAAGTGTCTTATTTAAGAAAAAAGTCAAGAAAAGCAGCCACAATTTCTTTGTAAACACACTGTTAAACTGAGTCTCATTTTGTAAGATTACAGATTTCTTTTGAATCAAAAATTATAGTTTCTAAAAATAACTCTGAGTCTAAATTGTGCATTTGATTTTTGTATCATGTATATTTTGAAAAATGAAAGGGAATGGAATAAAATCTCTATATCCAAGCTCCTAAGTTTTTATAAAAGTAGTTTGGTCATGTTTTTTCATTCAGCAAATATTTAAGCGGTGCTTAATATCTGAATGTATTGATATTTTACAATATTTTAAAGAGAGGGAACCAAGCATTCAGTTTATTAAAGCCAAGCAAAAATGTGTCATGATATTGTCACATCATGGGTATAAGGTATATGAAATATAAATTGAATAGATTTTTTAAATCATTAATTGACCTATGGTTAAAAAAATATGTAAGGGTAGTGCATAATAAAATAGACATCCTTTATACTCATAACATTACTTTCTGTTGCTAATGAAATAAAACCCAGTCAATTTACTTTTAAAAATAGATTACATAATTTTGCTTAAGGAAGCAACAGAGCTTAGAACTTGAAAGTTATATTAAATGGCATTTTTAGGGTCCACAGGATATCTTTATAAAGTTAATATGAGTATGATATATAAGATGTTCACATTTAATATGAAGTCTGCATTCCTCAAGACTCCAAATTATTCTAAATTCACAAGTCAAGACTAGTTCTCAGATGGTATGGCCAATATAACCTTTTATCTGCTAAAAAGCTGTCACTCCACATCAATAGAGTATGCTCATTTTGTAGTTCAGTTAATCCATAAGCTATGAAATTATGCAAATCTTGGCACCATTTTGAGAAAACTAAGTCATGTTATGTATTGCAAATAGACTGAAAATCCATTAATAATTTTTTATCCCACCACTTGAAATGTATGTATTTAAATCTATATATAACATGAACTCACCCTAAATTGACACCAGAATTTTAAGCTGTGATTAATGGTATAAACGATGCCCTTATTAAAATGAAGTATTGGCCAGAGAGGTACAAGGCAGGTGCAAGCCAGTGACTGGGATGGGCCTTCTGGGAAACACACTTATTTGGTGGCTTTTTTCCAATATATAGCTTTTAAGTTTTCAGGTTGAAAACTCTACATCTTGTGTAGAAGCCAGATATCATTTTCTTGGTGGCCACACACCAACAAAGATAATAGAATAATGATATTTAGTGTTTCTATTATAATGCAAATATACTTGGTTACAATGAGACATGAGTCTTCCACAAATAAAAACTACTCTCATTAGCTAGCTATTTATTATTGGGCAGCCCACAATTAATTCATTTATTAAATGGTTGCAAATATCTGCTCTCCCTCACTTATAATATTCTGTTAAGCTAAACTAAGATTTATCATATTAAAATATACATGACCTTTCAAAACAGGTAAGATATTAAGTTAAACAGGAAAAGATGTGAATGGCTGTCTATTGTAAATAAACGACTAAAGAAATTTTAAGAAAATAGAGACTTATCTGACCTTATAAGAAAAGACATCCTTGTATAAGAGTATTCTCTTCTTTTCCATGGTATTGAAATTTTTACATTTTTTACTTCAAGATAATGCTAAAGTGAAATGGCTTATTTTCATTATTATCATATATCATTACTAACACTAGATTAAAATATAGTTCTAAGTTTAATGAATACCTTTGGATTTCAGCAATTACATATGGGGTATCTACAGAATAAAAATGGATAGCTCAGAACAATATTTCTCACCAAAGTTATATAATCATTAAATAAGAATTTTAAGTGAATATAACTCTATGTATTGGTTAGTAGAATAGGGAGGTGTCTTTAAGATAAGACTGAATGGGGCTAAGCCCATTTTGCCACACCAGTGGGCAGCATTGGGAAGCAATCAGGTCTGATAGCAGAATAGTAAAGTGGTTAATAGCAAATGCATAGAAGTCAAACAGACACCTGGAGTTGAATCTTGCAACTGACTTAGTACTCAGGTGACCTGAAAAAGTCACTTCACGTTTTCTTTATCTTTATCTTATAGATACTATTTTTATTTTATTTTTTATTTGTGGATATATACAAAAATGCAGTACTGTAATCACTACATGGCCTGAGAAATAGGCAGTCTCCAACCAGTGTACAATTCCTTCTACTGCTCCCCAGCTCCCCAGTTAATGCCCCACAACCACACCTATGACTTTTGTCATTATCATGTAGTTTTGCCTGTTCTTAAACTTCTTTTGAATGTTCACTTAATGTTTCTAGTTCCACTCATCATACTTGATCTTCTCAAGAACACTAGATATCCTGATGTCAAACACCTCAACATTCCACCTTGGGCTTCCAAAATTCTCTACTTTCCCTTTTTTCTTCTGACCATTTCCTCTCTCTTTTTATATATTATTTTCTGTCCACACTTGGATTTTGAAAAATGCAATCAGTTCTCTTCTCTCTGCTATCCTTCCCTTTGCCCCCCTCCTGTCTCCTGCTCCAGCACCTTCCTTTCCTCCTTAATACCCCTTCAGAGTCTCTCAAAATTGCTTCTTTCCATAAGGGTAAGAAATGTACAAGATTAACTCTCTATAGGGTTAGTACAGTGTTTACATATAATCTATATAAAAATAAGTACTTTTAAAGAACGATCAAAAACATTTTTTGTTTATTTATTTAACAATAATTGAATTCTTACTTTGTGCATTGAATCCCAATAGTGGCTAAAGAGAGCCATAACTGAATAATTCCCCCTCTCTAGGAGCTCACCATTACAGGGTACCATAGAAATATATACAAACAATCCACTGTAAGACTGAATCTGTCTGCAATATAGAGGTGTGAATAATGACTAAGTGTAAGAACACCTAAGTGGAAGATGAGTTTAATATGGCTATAGGGTGGAATTACAGTATAGTCCATATAAGTGGCATAATGAAAATAAAACTGGGGTATCTTAAGGGAAGGTTATGAAATGCTTGAAACACCATGTGGAGAATTTGCATTTTATTGTACATGTAGTGGAGCTATCAAAGACAGGATAAGCAGGAGACCAAGTTAGGTGATTATACACTTAAGACCAATGTTGAAGTGTTTATTACTGTGCTCTCTGTGATACACAATGTGCTAAATGCTATGAAAGGTCCAAACATCAGCTATTTTTCTTTAAATTATCACTAAAGAGATGAAAACTCTCTTTATAGAGCAAGACTTGTAACTAAAATGGAATGCAATAGGATCCTAAGAGAATCATAAAAATGGAAGCTTGGAAATACCATTTTCTGCTAGAATTTATGCCCCCTGAGGGCAAGGGCTGGTCTCTTTGGCTTGCTAGTATTGAACTTTGATAAAATATGAGATCTTGCATTGGTGACCACTGACTACTTGCTTCTTTTATGGCAAGAACCCGTCATTTCCTCGGAGGGAAATTATCCTCCCAACCTGGGCTAACTTGGGGAGGGTGCAAAGAAGGGCACTCACCCTGCCCCAGACAAATAGGGTCACCTAAGTCTGTTTCCCTCTATTTGACCCTTAAATGGAAGGCTACAAAGAAGGAAACCCTCGTGCAGCTGATTCATCCCAGGGGAGGGGCCTAACAGAGACTGTAGACTAGATGCTGTATAAGGATGCCCAGGACTCCTCTTTCTCCTGCTGTTTCTGAGTCAGCTTCTGTGTCTGTTCCTTTGATTCTATGACCTACCCCCTCATGTTTAACACTTTAACTTTTTTAATTAAACCAGGCAGGTGCAGTTGGTTTCTTTTATTGGTATTTAAAGAATGCCAATACAAACTGGCACAATACTTCATGTACCATGAGCGTGGTTTTGCTTGTTACATTTACACAATTAAATAATGCATTTCAGCAACTGTCTTAGTTGGCTGGGTATCAGGGCATCATGGGAAACATACTCATCTGCATAGGCCAACTGGCAAATGCTGAGCTCCAGGCAGTCTACACACTTTTGTTATGGAATGCTAGACGATTCACCGATACTTTCAAAACTTGGTTTCATAAAAGTTAACATTCTTCACTTGTCTAATATTATATGATTCATTATATGATCATTAGCATGTGTCCGGGATGTTCTCTATTTTTGAAACTCCATGGAGTGGGAGAATGATTGTAATGGCTTTGATTGTGTTCTTGAAATGCGCCATACAGAGAATGTGAAATACAATCTCTTTAAACCATACTTCACATACGCTAATTTAGGTTGTGTAAAGAAAAAGGGAGGACTTAAAGAGAAATTCCTTTGCTAAGCAAAGAGCCCTCTACTGATGAGTAAAGAAAGAAACACCCTATGAAGAACACATTCTTTCTTTTTCTTTTTAATACTTCTGTTCTTTCTAGTATTCTTTTAAATAAAATATTGAAAATCTTCAAAGGAATAAACGCATGTTGATGAGGTGAATGGATTAAGAATGTGTTGGTCAAAGAAAAGAATGTGTTGGTCTATAATTGTAATGTATCTAAGATTTCAGAAGTGAAAAGACCACTGCACTGGGATCAGGAGACCCAGTTTCCACATAAACCATCCTTGGTCTTCATTTTTTCCATCTGGAAAATAAAACTAATAACCATGTGATTTTAATCAAAAGACTGTCTGGGTCAGAGTAGGAAATTCCCAAGTGCCCATCTCACATGATTATTGTGACTGACTGGGATCCAATATAAATTAGCAGGTAATTATCCATTGAATTTTGATTTCCTTTCATTCTACATAAAATGGAAATGATGTTTATAAATGGATTTTTATATTTATATTGATTATGAGACCAAAAATTATTTTTTGCAGTCAATCAAATTGTTTTCTTGAACACTAATTTTTTAGCTCCTTAGAGAAGCTGATAGCGATAGTCTGAAAAAGTATTTAGTTAATTTCATCCATCAAGTGCAGAGCATAAACCTTTCATAATCATTGGAGTATCACCCATATTTAAAGACTTTAAGGAAGAGAGTTCCTGGACATAATAATCACTGTCAGAATAGATGTTTACATGTAGTTCCAAAGACCATATCTTCTTGTTATAGTATCCCTAAATAAAAAAATCATACCATTTGTGAAATAAGTTGACAAAAATATAATCTTTTTTTCTTCTCTAGATTAATACTTCTGGAGTTATTTAATTAAATAAATCTGGAATTAAAATAAAAAGCAATAGATCACGTTCCTTAAAGTCTAAATCTTACATGTATCTCACTATAAGTAAAATCTATTCAATTTAACTGATATCACATATAAATTATATTTGGCTTTATATACAGAACTTAATTCAAGTCTTGATCACCTATTATTTAAGAAACATCAAGTAAATGACTTAACCTTTCTAATTCTAACATCTTTCATTTATAAACTCGGAGTAGTAATAATTACACCACAAGATTGGTAATAAATAAGGTAATAAAATGGTACTGTGGATTACTACCTAGATAACTATTTTTATTAATATGGACTCCAAAATAAGGAAATTCATATTGAAAATTAAGGACATCTCTCAACAACTGATGAGAATAATCAATGATGATTTGAGGTTATCATATAATTGATATAAAAATCATAGCATTTTTATTGAGAAGTTATATAAACTGTGAATAGATTCAAAAGAAATCATTATGAATATGCTAAAATTATGCCATAAAATGCAATCACATTGCAGGAATCTATAAATATAAGCATTCAAAAATAAAACCATCTGCAGTTAAGGCATGGTGAATATTGCACAAATGAGTAATATTTCTCTAAGCAGAAACAAAGAATCACAACTTGGCCGCCATTGTTAAATGTAGGTCTTTTAACCTCTGATAAATAGTAATGCAAGAGTCAATCATTTTATTTACTTTAAAGTAAACTCAATTATGAACTTATAAAATTATTATTATAAATTACACCCTATACACAAGTTATTTTTTTTAAAAAAGGGAATACCATAAACTTAGCAAAGTCACATTTCTATTTCTAATGTTTTAAATTTGAATGAATATTCTTGTAACTATGAAATTTTAGGAAGAGTAACTTTTTTTTTATGTTATTTCGAGATATGGTGGAGGTTAGGCCCAAATAGTATATTATTTTATCTATTGTTCTATTTAAAGACTATTATAATGTAGGATAAAATTGGATAAGGAAACAGAAATGTATTGTTAAAATTCTGTATGAGCATAAATATATCACATAATTCTTGAAAGATATGGTCTCAACACAAAGAGATATGTATCTGTATTCTATTTTGGGAGTTACAGCACTATGTATTCACAACTAGATACTCAGACCACATATAAAACTGGCACATTTGACCACTTTTTTGCAAGAAAATTGGAAAATGATCATGAAAAATAAAGTCGAAGGTTCTTCTGAATTTTTCAAAGGTATTATTTTTTAAAAGTCTAAGGAAATTGAACTAAGGCATGGAGCAATTCAAGGTACCAGTCAACATTTTCTCTCTCTCTCTCTCTCTCTCTCTCTCTCTCTCTCTCTCTCTCTCTCTCTCTTTTCTGAACATTTGTTTATCAGAAATGTTTCTGTTACTTATAATGTTGTGAATTTCAAAATTAAAACAGGACAGAACTTTTCATACTTGCCAACCAGGTCATATTATAATTCCTTCTAAAAATGTTGATACCAGATTACTGAATGTCTGTAAGTACCAGATTGTTTTTTCATATTTATCAATTAAATTAAATAGCATATTTTGTCACGAAGTTAATGGCATATAGTTCATATCAGATGATGAAACAATAAAATATCATAGAAAATTTAAAAGCAGAAAACAATTTTTACCATGGTCATGTGGTAAAATATTTTAAATAATTTGATTTACCATTATAATATTTTAACATAATATTTCATAATGCTATGAAACTTATTAGTGCAAAACTAGATAAATCATTACATGTAATCTACTGTATAGTGTTTTTCCAAATCTGTTGGTACTAAAAAAGATAAAGAATAAATATTCCCTTAAATAATATGTTTTATATAAGAGATGATAGATAAGATGGTAGATCTTCTTTTTTTTCCTTCTCCCTGAGAATTGGCGGAACTAAGCAAATTAGAACAAGTTAATCAATTTACTTTTTTAATCCTCAATTTTCCATAAATTTTATGTTCCTGGGAAGTCTCTCTTTCTCTCCCTTTCTCTCCCCCTCCATCATCTCTTTCTCTCTCACTTTCTATGTGATTCTAATTAATTTGGAAAACATTTATATGCCTACACTTAATTAAGAAGATTTGCTTCTTCACATAGTTGAATCAAATAGTTTTATGTTTATTGAGCACCTACCATACCAATCATTTTTCATCACTTGGTTGAGTTTTAAAGCTACAGAAACATAAATATAATAGATTTCTTATAGGAGCATATTGTCTAATGGTAAATTAAACTTAAACAAATATTATTTCATGCAATGTGATATGATAAGTGCTCTGAGGAGTGTGCCAGGTGTTCATCTTTAATTTCATTATTTCTATCTTTACTTAATTAGCTAAACTATTTTATGTCACATTGTATTACACTTATTTTTTGGAGTTATTTTACTTATAAAACTAGCTCTGATATATCTGATACTGTCGCTTTTATATGACATAATACTTAGAACATAAATCATATGAAGTATAACTAATATTACCTACAACTTATCCAGATATATATTTTAATTCATACATTTTAATTCTATAATGTGTATTCTTATAAAGTTTTGGTACTTTGAGCAATGTATTGACTTTATGAGAAAGTTACCTACCAAAGCAAAATATATGTTTTTATCACCTCATTATGTATATATATATATATATATATATATACATATATATATATGTATATATATATGTATTTATGTATTTATAACTCTGTATGCCTCTTTGGTAAGATGCAAAATGTGGAGTTACAAATTATATATATTTATAACACTTTTATGACTCCTTCTGCTATGGAATCTATAATAGGATATAGTATATATGCTTTGTGTCTAATAACACTGTCAGATGTAAGCCTTTAGTAAGTTGAATTAAAAAAACTGATAAATATTAAAATACAAATACCCACTTACTTTAATTATTTTTAGTTCAAAAGCTTTAAAATTTTGACAGACATAAATGGCTTTCCTCCTGAAATACTAGAACAGAGTGACACATTTCCTCAATATTTCTAGATTTTGTAGTAACTGAAGTTACTTTACAAGGTTTTCTAGGGGCAAGTGTTAAATAAAACAAATGTAAAGCAATAAACACAGTTAGAGTTTTGTCCGGTCAAATGGCAGATAGCTATAATTTTACCAGTTAGTCAGTCCTAAAGGGAAAGTTGTAAAACCAAGAAGTATATCTCATTTTCTTGTAAAAACCTCATTGTTCTATCAAGAAAGGTCAGACAATTTCACCCAAAAGAGTATGTGCTAAGTTCAAAGCAGTTAAATATATAGTGCGTGTATATGAAGTTCATCTTGCCATCTGTCTTCATTCTCTTCACAAAACTAAACTAAGTAGCTATCAGTTTGGGTTCAGCATGTGTACTATAGTAAGGAAAAAAAATGACTACATTAATTCAAAACATAGTGACTAAGGATTTTGCTTCTGAGTGTTATTATTTGTGTTTGCTATATGGATTCATCATCAAAATTTGGAAGACAACGCCAGTCATCAAGTAATTAGAACAATAGTAATTATTTTTTTACTCACTACAATATTACAATGACCTTCAAATATCCTTAAATACCAATGTTCCAATGTTAGTATTGTTTAGGTTTGTCTAGGTTATCCTCTTTCTCCTAAATGTGAAAATTACTTGCTTCTTTCCTTACTGTTCAGATATAGAATAATTATAAGTTTTTCAACTGTAGAGATAAACACCTGGGTTCAACTGATTCATGTGTGTGGACTGAGATGTCACTACAGTAGGCTAAGTCCCCACTTAATCTCTATCTCAGAGAAGTCACAGTTCCTTCTTCATGAGGCTGTTGTGAAATTGCAATAATATGTATAAACCATTTGGGGCAGCATCTGGAAAATAGTGTATTATCATTATTATAAAATTATTACAGTTAGAGTGTCCTCCTATTACTTTGTAGTTATTAGAGAACTGATACAGTGCATGAGACATTGTAAATTTAAAAGGATTCTAGTCTAGAATAGAGGCTGACAAATGGTGGTCCTTGGGTGGCACTTGATTTGTACAACCAGTGAGATAGAGATGGTTTCGTATTGTTTTTATTTTATTTTTTATTGTTTTCACTATTACAGACACAACAAGGACAATGCAAACAACACATAGCACAAAAAATAGAATTGTGTGACAGAGAATCTATAATAATAACAGCATAATATGCAAATTGACCTAATGATGGAACAGCAGAACGACCGTCCGGACAACGTTCTGGACAACCATGCTATGACATGAACTGGTGCCAGGCAAGCAAAGGTTGGTGCGATGTGATTGGTCAGGGGGCCTGCCGTCCCCCTACAATTGCCCTGCAGAGGGACGCACAGGCCACCGGCCAGCGGGACCATCAATTTGGGGGTGGGGGGGCTCCGCGATTACCCCAAAGAGGGAGGCCCAGGGGCCAGGAGGCAGCTGGGGCTGTGAAAGCCCCAGCAGCTGGGGCTGCGAAGGCCTACCCTTGCATGAGTTTTGTGCGTCAGGCCTCTAGCATAAATAAAATTTTAATTCTATATAATGTCTATAAATAAAATATAGTCATGAATAAATATATAAAGTAAATATAAATAGATATAATATGAATAGAATAACATATAAAGGTCGTTTCCATAAATAAAGCTTGACTGGAATGCAGCCCCAGTCGCTATTGTGTTTCTTCCACACTCTGAAACAGCAGAGTTGAGTAGCAGACAGAGACTTAGGGCCCAGAAAGCTACATCTGGCACTTCCAGAAAAAGCTGGTTTCAGAAAGATCGCAGGTGTATGAATTACCCGAGGCAATTCTATAAGCTTTCTGCAAAAAGTGTGGTTTGAATTAAGTGATTTCTCAGAAATTTCTTGATCTGGTGCTAAAAAGCAGAATTTTCCCAAACAGAGATTATATCCTCTCTTTCCATTGCCTCCTGAGCTGTGTGGTTGTGGAGAAAATAGTCATTTTTCTGTCATTCTTTTTCACTCCTATCTACTTTATGTATTTAAAAATTTTAATATTATTGTCAATGTGAAGAACTCAGAGCTCTTTAACTGGTATTCAGTCAGCACTTAATAAAAATTTGAGAGTAGGTAGACAGAAGACTACATCAATATATCATAGAAACATGGAATATTTCAATGAGAAGGAGCATTGCCTTATTTTCTATATCAGCTATAAAAATTTCCCAATAGCTAACAAGTCCCGGAAGCAGAATTGGAAATTGAAAATTAAGGCTACTGGCTCTTGATATGTTGATCAGTTTGAGTGATGGATGCACTGTTCTACCTCCATCTACTGATATTGAACCCTAAAATGGGAATTAAGGAAGAATTTTTAATGTGGTGGTTGGCAGTGTTTGCCCTGTATCTCCAACTGGAAGAAGAGAAATGTGCTAGAAGCAGAGATTTAGCAGCAGCACTGGTATCCAGGCTCTCCTGAAGAAAGGTCTGTGGGAGTTAACAGGTAAAGTTCAAAGTCAGGCCATTTTTAAGTCCACTCCTACCAGAACTTTCATGTTCAGGGTTTTTTCTCCTGACTTTTATGTAAAAGAGGAAAATGCCAAAATGGCATTGTACTATTGTATTTTTATAAGGCTTTGTAAAATCAGTATACTTTATCAATGTAATGTTTTATAACTTTTACTGTATTGTCTAGAGCCATCGGATTTTTTCAAGAATTTTAAACTACAACAACAA
Organism: Myotis nattereri; assembly: GCF_964212035.1. Taxonomy (NCBI): domain Eukaryota; kingdom Metazoa; phylum Chordata; class Mammalia; order Chiroptera; family Vespertilionidae; genus Myotis; species Myotis nattereri. The sequence continues at coordinate 35,259,317 of NC_138076.1, read as the reverse complement.
AGATTATTCAGTTGTTTACAGCAGAGCTAAGTTCAACATCAAGGAAATAGAAATGTCAGTTATTCAAAAATATAATTAGCCAGAATAGTACTTTCATTACCTCTTTTATGAGTTTATTGTATCCATATTTTCAATATAATTAATAAAGTATGATTCCATATTATTTACCAGCTGCTTGTATGCTAAACACACTGGTGCAAATATCTTATGTGGTTAAATTTATGAACTTCATTTTTAAAGCAAGGATATGGTATGGCTTTCACAACAGTTTGGTTTACTCAACATATCTGTAAGAAACTAATTTCATGAAGTAATGCCTTTTGAAAAAAAATTACTCATTTTTGTTTTCAAAAGTGTCATTTTGTAAATTGATTAAAAACTAAAATTCATGGGAAGAAACTGAGTTTTAAATCAACATAATGTACTAACTAGGAAATTCTGTATGTTTTATATTCTGTATTGTGCATATTGTAATTGACTCCACTCAGTGTAAAGACAGCTATGAATGAAAAAGAAAAATCAAAAGAGCAATATAAAAGTATGAATGATCAAAGATAAACTATTCATTAACACTATATCAAAAGGTGTAACAAGATTGTACTTCTGATACTACAGAACTTGAAACAGTAAGGGGTTTTCACAGTTGTGCACAGCTTTAATCTCTCCTACTCCAATGTATACGGGCACTTAATTTCCTCTTTATTAACCACTAAATTTTAACTGAAAGTGTTGTTTTTTTTTTATTTTAGAATTCAATAATTTATGTTTTATCTCTTAGCAAAGAGGCTGGGTTTAAATCTCATCTAGTTGGTAAAGTTATATCCTGAGATTTTCTAAGGAAAATGTCATCCTGGAAGTTTGTGAATTTAATTTGAAACCACCTGCTGAGTTCTCAGGGGAGTATACGATAATTCAGAAAACATTTTTCCATTTTTAGGAAGATCAGGGAAAGGAGATAAAACTGCATCTTAAGGTCTATTTCTGACTCTTCTCCCGTAACAAATGCATCTAAAATGAGATTTAGGGGTAAATATCACAAAGAAATGATAGAACTTAAGGCAGTTTATTAAAAACATAAGTCTAGCAGAATTTCTTTTCCAAGTTTATCCTAAAGGCTCTGAGGTTAAGAAAAATATCACATAAATAAATGCATGCATCACATTTTGGTAAAGAAAACGATATTCCCAGTGGATACATTTTGACAAATTTGTTAAACCAAGTGTGTATATCAAAGATCCAGGGAATCTTGCTTTCCCCTAACCTTTGTTCATTACAATAATTTCAGTTGTGTTTTATTCTCATAGGAATCCACAGGACATATAGAACTGAGAGTCTATAAAAGATCAAAATAGGATGAAAATCAATGTCTTTATAAGGCAGAAGGATGGCTCAATCATTGGCAGGGATCTAACATGTGCTTTTTATATTATGGTTTCCTTCATTCCTCAAATGTCACTCCAAAAATTTTATGAGAATATTACTTATGCTATCAAAATATATCCTCAGTCAAGATATACATTTTCACAGGATGACCATATATTTAGAAGTTCTCCTTATTGATCCATGAGCATGTCTCCATATGCTTGGCAGATCAACTGACTCCCATACCAGGGAGAATAACGTATCAAATGCTGGAAACTTCTTGTTCCCTATTCAATGTGTATTTGGTCTTCCTCTCTCCCCCACTGTGCATACAGATTACTTTGCTGCTAATGCCTGACATGCTGTCAGAAGCCTCGAAATAAGGCATGATACATGAGACAGAAGAGAAGACATACCCGGAAGGAAAGCATCCAAGACAACTCAAAAAATAAACTCGAACCAAACCCTGCTATGGTCTTGGAATCACATGCTGTGAGTGTCTGGTGAAACTATTGTGTGCTATGCTCTTTTTTTTTTTTATCTTCAGAAGTAAATTTCCTGGAAACTAAGAAGCAATGTGAATTTTGAACCCCACTTTACCTATTTTAATTTTCTTCTATTATTCTACTTCATTACTTTCAATATTCAATTAAAGCAAAATTACTCAGCTTCACAAACCTGTTCCAATGTCCCAAACTATCTTCAGATTTTGGGGATTTTAACAGAAATTAAAAACTAACTTAGAAAAAATACAAGGAAAGTGAAAAATACAACAAAACTACCAGTCGTGTAGTCACTGGATTGATTGCCAAAAAACATGCACCATGTCTTCAGTTTTGTGGTACCAACAAAAATTAACAAACAATGTTCTGATTTCAAGGATCTCAGGATGTAATTAAAAGTCAAAATGAAAATAAAACATATCTATAGTATTCTGGGTCATACTATTGCATACATAAATCAGTACCTACTTGGATCACTAGTAAACTCTAGCTTTCCTAGTCTAAGTTTAGTAACATTTAGCAGCTTCTTAATTTCAACTATGATGTCCCTGCTACATTTTTGGCACCTGCCCTTAAGACATATTATTTCACTTATGAAATCTCACTCAGACTCTCCCTTAGTGAGTATATTCATTTTTAATTTGGCAAATCTAGTGTGAGAGTTGAAACCTACTTTATGAAAAAGGAAAAACTTGACTAGCTTATATTGTACAGATTATAATAACTTACTTGACTTTACCATTAAGGTGTTCAATACAGATTATTAAGAAAATACATCATATTTTAAAATATCCTTGAAAAATTCTAGACAAAAAAAAACCAACCTTACATTTAAAAAATAATTTAAGAATGAAATAATATTTTTACGTTAACATTTGTTGTATCTGTCCTGGGTCAACCGATATATGCCCCAATTTTGAGGAAGCTACAGATGAGTACTTAAATAAACATAATATTTTCAATTTGAAACATAGTAGAATGGTAAAAATATGCAATTTAGTGTCTGTTATCTGAGGACTTTCAAAAGTTTTATTGATTATTAATATATACCCTAAACAATTTTAAGTTTAATTATTGGGTGAGCTAATCTTCTCCTTTACCTCCTGTATTAATTAACTCAGTCACAATTATATTGATTGCACTTTCAAAACAAAACTTATATATAACCCTTCTCTTCCATGTCCACTCTGTATGAGGACCTTCTCCCCTGATGAAGAGACAGCTGCAGGAGTTTTGTAAAGCATCCTTACAGTCTGATACCTGTACAAACAGTCTCAGACTCAAAACCCTCCAATTCCTCCCTGGCTGGTGTGGATCTGGGTCTCCACTGATTGATTGGTTGGCTCCAGGGCAGAGGGTCATTATTCAATGCAGCTGGTGGGTTTGATTCACTGTAAGGGCCCATGACCAGGTTGCAAGTCAGATCTCTTCCCTCCCCCCGCACAAGCATGTGCAGGAGCCAGCCAGTCAATGTTGCTCTCACATCCATGTTTCTCTCTCTTCTTCTCTCTAAAATCAATCAATAAATCAAGCAATCAATCAATTAAAAAACCCTCCAGTTCCAGGAAGATAATAAGAAGCAGGCCCAGCCTTAATTGTAAAAACCTGGAGCCAACAGGCCCTATTGAAGGATGGGCAGATATCCAGTCCTGCCTCCCCACCTCTCCAATCTGCTAAGTCTTAGCCTTGTTTTTAATACCAGCAAGAGCTTGTCTAATCTAGAACATCTCTGACTGCAGACAGTGATACAGGCGTGAGTAGAGCAAGGGTGATGGGCCTGGTACAGAAGGTCACCAGGGTGGAAAGCCCTGGCTGCCTAGCAAAGGACAATTGTAGGGTGACCTTCCTCCGCTAGCATATTGCTGGTTATTTAATGTGAACCCCCTGACCTTTCTTCCCTAGAGATAACATCTAGGCCTCAGTTATATTTCAGCTCCAGCCCAGGAAAAGCTACAAAATCAGACAAGTGACACCAAGGCTGCCTCGGCACCAGCTGCATTGAATAATGACCCTCTGCCCTGGAGCCAACCAACCAGTCAGTGGAGACCCAGATCCTGGAAAGCTGCTGAATATTCTATTGAGATCTTACTCTGGATCCTTCCCTAAAACATCCACCATTAAAACCCTTAGGATGGAGGACCCAAAGCACTCTTCCTCCTGGGAGCACTCCTGTTCCCTACCTTCCCCCTCTCCCTCCCACATTCCCTTACCCTCAGGTGTGTTGCCTTTACCTTCCTCACTCCCAAGCTCCAAGAGCCCTTTCTTTACCTCTATTACTTGTTTCCTAAACTCATTTTTTTCTACAAATTACTACTTCTACCTCTGTGATTTTCCAAATAAATGTTCTCTTACAGTTTCAGTTTTGGCTCTGAATTCTTTTCTAGCCAGAAGGCAAGTACTGAGATTGCTGAACCCAGGTCCAGTCTAAACCCCATCAGTCTTAACACTTGGTGCCCTTCTGCCACCCACAACAAGACTACTTATCTCTCTTCCTGTTTCTCACCTTGGAATTCCTTTCACCCTTTTTTTCTGTACCATATTCACTTGACATTTAATAAAATGATAAAATTGGTACATTCAACTGGAACTTAGATACAGTGTAGCCCCTTGAGTGTGGCTCTTCCACAAAATACCACGTTCGGGCGCGCACGTACAGTGCGATTGAAACTTCGTGGCCCATGCGCAGAAGTCGGTTTTTGGCCTGGGAGAGTCTATTTTGAAGAAGTGGCGTTAGAAGAAGTGGGGGTACGTTCGCTGAGGTCGACCCCTCAGATTGAGGACGTTTTTAGCAAAGGCTAGCTTAGGAGTACCCTAATTAATTAATAACAATGTACCTACCTATATAGTTTAAGTTTAAAAAATTTGGCTCTCAAAAGAAATTTCAATCGTTGTACTGTTGATATTTGGCTCTGTTGACTAATGAGTTTGCCGACCACTGCCCTAGGCTACTATGATTACTGCACTAGAGTGGCTAAGACTGGACTCAGGTATTACCTATCACTTCAGGTAGTTATAGCTGATACTATATTTCATCTGAAAAACTAACCATTCTCATGGTTAAATATCAATTTGTTAATGCAAATAATAGTTTTTCATTTAGTGTTCTAATATAACCTTTGTGATAAATGCAATATGTTTAAAATTCTGATATGCAAATTTAATTAATGTACTTGTGCACATCAAATAAGTCCACAATGATACAATTTATTTAACTTGTATATTTATTTACCCCTCCAATTCCCTGACCATTTCAGACATTATTTCTTAGTAAAAATAGGATGAGTAAATTCATGAAGACTGAAGTAGTCTCTCCCAGAGTATTGTATAAATATCATGAAACCTGTTTGGGTTATATAAATCATGATTTCTTCATGCTGTTTGAAGAACAATATACTATAGAAAAATTAATATACATATTAGAATTAATAGTCACCCCTGAGTTTGAATCCCAAATCCATAATTTATGTGTCCCTACACATTTCAATTTACCAACTCTGTTACAAGAAATGGCTTCCTCAGTATATGTAACACACACACACACACACACACACACACACACACACACACACACATTAGTACCAAAATGACAATTAGACTGCTGTTCTCCTTACTTGCTTTTAGTGTTTTTTGAAAACATTTAACCCCACTCCCATGGTCTATAATGTGGAAATGGGCTCATTTTCTCTATCAAAAACAAAACAGAGGGAATTACAGCTAGAGTGACTTAGATTAGATAACAAAAAGGATTTCCTGGATGCTTACACTAATCATTCAAAAGATCACTTAAGCAGTGGCTTTTATGTCCTAGGTGGGAATTAGCGAGAAAGAAAAAATTAACTTAAGAGAATATCCGTTCTCTGGGACTATTCTCACAAAATTGTGTGGCTTACTATTTTTCTACTTCTGTGGAAATATGTCTAAAACATATACACATTTTAAAAGCACAAGATGAAACAGAAAACGAAACAGCGTACAAAAGCAAAGTCATGTGATCTAAAAGTAAGCTCTAAGAACACCTTTATTCCATCTATGGAAAAAAAGAGAGAAAGAAACAAGGTAGATTTGGTTTTGGTGGCTCACATACCTTTAACTTCTCCCATTTTCATATCAGGATTTAAAGCATGAACATTATATTGTACCTAACTTGTAAGGACATCATGGAAAATGGAGACTTGTAGAGGCCTCTTGCTCCTTTTGTTAATCTGACAAGTGCCTCATGTTGGAGCTAATATGCTATTCTGTTCTTATCTTCCAAAACTCCCATGTCTCAGAAAAGCAGCCCACAGCAGAAAAACAACCTGGATGCTGGCCACATTTCAAGAGCTAAGCCAGGCTTTGGCGCCTGCCTTAGAATTTCCTGACCTGGGAGTAAAAATTCCACCCTTAAGCCCTGCTGTCATTTAGAGGATTTCCATTGTGAAGTCATATCTACAAACTAACATTTTCTGAATAGGTCCTTATTCCATGTGGTGCTTTCCTGAGGAAGTTTTATCAGGGTTCTGATGTACAGTAACCTGATAAGCCTTTATTTAGAACCCATATATCACTCCTTAACCTTTAAGGAAGACTGCAGGCAGCCATGTCTTCCCCATTTAGGTAATGAAAAAGCACTCTCCACTACTTGAAGCAGATTAACCAGGTACCTTTTTGACAGAAACTTAGGTTTCAAACTTAGTAAGGCCTCTCTAATAATTACATCGGTCCATGGAGAAATACTATTTATATGTGAGAAGGTCTGGAATCTCATAAAATTTATATATATATATATATATATATATATATATATATATATATATATCACATATATACACACACAAAACAAAATTGAATAGCTTAAAGTGATATGTCATAATAAGAAGGATTTACACTAGTATTTATATGAAGTGAAATCTCTAAGAAAAATTGAGCTTAAAATAAATCAGTCTTTTATAATGACTTTTCCTTATATCTAAGTTATTTTTATTTTAATGGTATATAAATGGATGATGTTCAGAAGTGTATGGTCAATTTTTGAGTAGTTTGGCACATTAAAATCTATGTAAAATTCTGTCTGGTCATAAATATCTTATTACTTGGAAATCATGGTATAAAGTAAAAAGGTATCAGGTGAACAATGAAAATAGTTGTCTGGTGCAAAATTCAAACTGAGTGTTGTACTACCTGATGGAGCTTCTTGAAGCATCTGAGAGTATTATCAGGATTTTTTTGGATTGCATTATGAAACAATTCACTGTAATCAAATTTTGAAAAGTTCTTATTTCCTGGTTAACAGAAAGCATTTTCCTTAGGAGAAATTTTATTTGAACTTGGCCTTGAAGGGTAAGTGGTCATTTTCCAGGCTATGCGTTGGGGGGGGGGGGGGGAGAATGGCAACCTGGGTAGAAGGAACAGTAAGATCAATGCATGAACAGTCTAAAAAATGGTCTAGTTAGAGAATGATCAAAACTGCACTTCAGAAAGGCTGGTCCATTGTTGAACAAGAATCATGTTAGAAAGTGGAAAGAAAGAGTGGTTGGGCCAGATTTGCATATTCCTGCTGTGTACTGCAATGGTGCTTTTGACTTTATTCTGTTAATAGCAGAAAAGTAGACTCATTTTTAATCAGGAGATCAACCTGAACATGAAATCGGTATCACCTGGGAAGTCATTAGAAGCACAAATTCAAGTGCACCCTAGACTTGCTGAGTCAGCAACTCTGGAGATGGACCTGAGGGCCATTTTTTACCAAGATCCTCAAGTTGATCTTATGTTAGCTTTGATAGAGGTTGTTTAGCAAGAAAGTTAAAAAGAAAAGAAAATAATTAAAAACCTTGCAACAAACTCAGATGTAGACTTCCTGCTCTTTAGTTTACTAAGTACAAAAGCATCTGTGTATAAATCATCCATGCTTGCTTCATGAAGTGAGTCTACTAAATCAAATTTGTCCTATCCTTATATTTAAATACTACTAGCCTTTGTAGGAGTTAATAATAATTAACTCCTATAGTATTTTATGTTTATATTACAAACTGCGAGTGTATATTCATATTTATAGCTATAGATATATAGACCCAGCACAGTTATTATTTAAATAGAGGCCCAGCATGCGATACCTCGAGAGACCCAGACCTGCCACGCCGGTGGGAACCAGACTGACTCCGTGCTGGGCGGGACGTGGGACTCAGAGTCAAGTCCCTGCCCACCCACGTGTGCCTCACCACGCCCGCAGCCTCCTGGTGACCTCTTTGGTTATTCCGCTGTTATGGCGTCACGACCAAGAGCCTTTTATGATATAGACTATCAGAAATAAGAGAGTGATCCCTTCAAATATATTTGAACATGAGCAGTCACATTCATTCATGGGTAGTGAAGTCGCCAAGGAGCAGAGGAGTTTCGGTTTTGTTTCATTTTGTAGGTGAACCTAGTAAAGATAGATCTGGTAGCCGTGTTGTTTCTTTTTTATTTAGCAAAACTGACTTGTATAGTGAAAGAAATTTAGCATGACTGATCTCTAAATTCTAATAGCATCCCAGAACCTGATACACTCATCACAGACATACATAGACCCAAATACATCAGGAGAGTTAGGGTAGGGAGGGGACAGCAAAGGAACAATAGCACTGCCTTGACTGAAACACAAAGACACCTGGGGAGAGAGTGAGGGAGGGGAGGGCCCACTGAGCTGGTCACAGTAAAATCAGGGTTTAATTTTCTGCTGTTAACCCTCTATGGCTTGTTGCCTCACTTATAAATGTAAAGTTTAGATTGAATGATCACTATATCAAAGGACATAGTACTTTGCTTAGTGCAGGATACAATGTAGGATCTCATTGAAATGAATGGAATTCATGTGCCATCCCCATCTTAACTCAAAACTAGAGAAGATACATTCTAATCTGTTTGGCTCGGTGGATAGAGCATTGGCCTGCGGACTGAAGGGTCCCAGATTCAATTTCAGTCAAGGGCATGTACCTTGGTTGTGGGCACATCCCCAGTAGGAGGTGTGCATGAAGCAGCTCATCAATGTGTCTAACTATCCCACTCCCTTCCTCTCTGTAAAAAATCAATAAAATATATTTTTTAAAAAACTAGAGAAGATATTTTGTTATAAACTAAGTATAGGCACCAATGTGTCAAAGAGATGACTACTGTTGTGATTTTTAATTGAATGAATTCACTATTTATAGTGCAAAACCCAACACAAATTAATAAAAATTATGAAATAACCAAAGTATGGAAGGTAGGGAATGATGACTAGGTGACCAGTATGTTTACTTCTCTAACATGTTCCAGTGATTGTAAATGCTTCCAAGGGTAGAGAAAGTAAAATGTTTCCAAATACTATATAATTCTATTTTTCACACACAGGTTCTAATGTAAATTAGTAGCCACTCAGAAATGTTGTACTAACTTCAATTTTTCTCAACGGATTACAGTGGTTCTCAACCTGTGGGTCATGACCCCTTTGGCAGTTGAATGACCCTTTCACAGGGGTCGCCTAAGACCATCCTGCATATCAGATATTTACATTATGATTCATAACAGTAGCAACATTACAGTTATGAAGTAGCAACCAAAATAATTTTATGGTTTGGTCACAACATGAGGAACTGTATTTAAAGGGCCAGAAGGTTGAGAACCACTGGTTAGTAGGTTAGCTGTTATAAGTTACTAAGAAAGTTACTCTTAGCTCTTCTCAAAACATGATTGGTGAAATAATGCCAGATCGAAAGCTATTACAGACAGTTATGATATGCATTCAAAATTGAAATTAAGCTTTTTGAAACTTTTGTAAACATTTTGGTATTGGCATGACACCCTTCCTTTAGTGGACTCATTTCAGGAAACTGGGTGGAGCCTAGTCAAGGTTTGTTAGAACCTGGTGAATTACATGTGTTTGAAGCTGCAAATATGCCATGTGAGCAATTATGTTGGCCCACAAGAGAATAGAAATAGATACAAAAGAAAAGCCTGCTTCTTCACCACAGGCAATTTAGAAAGCACTGATGGCTCTAAATATGTGGTCAAGTGAAGGGTTCATTGTGATAGTAGCAAAACCCACTTCCCATAGAAAAAGTGAGGAAAAGCTACTTACGCTTTTGGGTGGTAGCTGCCACTGCAGCCTAAATGGGAAAGTAAATGGGTTATAGATAAGATTGGAGGTTAAAGGCTTGCACAAGTTAAAACCCACCTGAAAGTGAACTGATGATTCAATTGAGTTTTTATAGATTTTTCTGAGAGAGGGTAACTCAAAAATAGAATATAACTCAGCAGCCAATCACTAAATATCATGAGGTTCATTCTATGATTAAGATGTTGTACATTTTTTTATGTCAAGCACAAATATGTATAAAACATGTATAAGGTCAAATGAGTATAACAAAATGAATCAACATATAGAAAATGTGGGGATATTTTTCCTTTTTTGGAAGATGTTTTGGTTTTGGAATGAAAGTGATTGAGAACTGAGCCCTGGCTCAACCACTCACTATCTGTGCAATCTTTGGCAAATCACTTTCTCTATGAAATGGTTTCATCATCTCTATAACATGTGGATAATTATCATGTATGGATTCTCCAAATAACCTAGCTCCCAATATGTATTTAATGAGTAGTTTTGAAAAGTACAACTATTTTTTATGTAATTAATGGTTTCTTTATATTCCAACAAGAACTATTTTAAATACAGGACATCAAAGCTTCAAATTTTTGAGAAGCTTCTTATTTTAGCAACATCATTGTATTCTCTCTTTGCAGTTCAACTAACCTTGTAAAAATATTTAAGTGAATCGTAGCAAGTAAGTTATAGCACTTGATCATAAGCATAATAGGGAAGAAATTTGAAAGTGAATCATGTTGTAACAAATCTTAAAAATATTTGTGTGTTTATGTTTAGAATCATGTGCATATGTGTGTTTGTGTTAGGATGTGAGCATATTAAAATCACAATAACCTGTATGCATTTATATATGCTGGAGCTTGGAATAAATATTTTAAAAAAATACAACTTCTTTGCAAGTACATTTGTTCATAATTCACAACCACAGAAACAATTAGGCTCTGGTTTTGACATATCAGAGGGTAAAACAATGACATTTTTTTGAGTTAGAGCTTTAGAATCAAGACTGCATGCACTGTAGACTGAGCAATAAACATCCACAGAGGAGAAATATCTAATTTTGGTTTTTATATTAGTATCTAAGGCTTCATAAAATTGTGTTAAAGAGAGATAATAAAAATAATGTGGAATGTTTAAGATTCTATATTTCCCAGTTCTTACATATTTATATCACCTTAATTTTCCATCAGCACTCTCAACTATACATTTATTAAAGAAATTTTGGTGTAAATTAAATATATAGACTCATTTTAGGAATACTGCATCTTTAGCCCATAGCACCTTAGCATGAAATTAAGTTAGGACAGATACCTGCCTTGGGATCTACCAGGTAATGCCTTCAATTAACATAACAAGAAAAGGAGTTTAACAACCATAAAAAGTGGAACTTGTCTGGCTTGTTCTTGAATAGAAATCTTTAGGTCATCTTGATTAGAACTAGACAAAGAACGAATACCAATTAAAAAAAGTATTCCAGCCGGAACCGGTTTGGCTCAGTGGATAGAGTGTCGGCCTGTGGACTGAAAGGTCCCAGGTTCGATTCCGGTCAAGGGCATGTACCTGGGTTGCGGGCACATCCCCAGTAGGAGATGTGCAGGAGGCAGCTGATTGATGTTTCTCTCTCATCGATGTTTCTAGCTCTCTATCTCTCTCCCTTCCTCTCTGTAAAAAATCAATAAAATATATATATAAAAAAAAGTATTCCATATGTAGAAATTTTGCTGTGTTTACAAATTATATCTACTCACCAAGTTTTTTTTTTACTCCCATGTGCCTTCCATAATCATTGTGTCTGACTAATTTCTTTAAGTGGAAAGCATTCTTTTTTTTAAGCTTCACTCAGTTCAGTAGTTTAATATATCCAGAAGTCTTTCACATATGTTTATCTTATCCTCCCACTATTGATTTAACTTCTTTGTGGAAAAATATGCTGTGCACAGCAAGTATGGAGTATCCACGGCATAGTAGATACACAACAAATTAATGCTATGAAAAAAAACACCCAAAAATCTTTAACACCAGAACACACTCTATATTTTTCAGGAATATTTTTCATCAATTATAATTTTTCCCATAATATTTTATATATGTATGCATTGGATGGAAAAAAAATTACAAGTCTTATTAGTATATAGTTTGGTTGCACAGGTTTGAGGAAAGAAAATTGATTTTTACTGAATATCTGGAATCCCTATCAAGAGCTGATGATCCGCAATTTTTAGTTATTACCAACAATATATAAAATATGAGTTATCCTATCTAATAAAGAGGGAATATGCTAATTGACCCTCATGCTGTTGCAAAGATGGTGGCACCCACAGCTAATAAGGAGGGAATATGCTATTTGACTGCCCTGCCCTCAAAGATGGTGGTACCCACAGCCAATAAGGAGGGAATATGCTAATTGACTGCCATACCCTCAAAGATGGTGGTGCCCACAGCCACAAGATGGCAGTGCTCAGTCCCCTCAGCCCCACCAGGGCAGGAGGTGCACGGCAAGGCCGGGCCCACCCCCAGGGGGGGGCAGCTTTGCTGCACACCTGCCTCCAGAGTTCCCCAGCCCCCTCAGTCCCCCAGCCCCCCAGGGCTGGCCCAAGGCACAGGCAAGCCTCAAATGGCAGCTGCCCAGCTGCCCAGGACTGCCCAAAGCTCAGGTAACCAGGACAGGCTGAGGCTTGCCCTGCCGGCAGTGGCAGCAGCAGAGATGTGATGGGGGCATTGCCTTCCCCTGATCGCTGGGTCACTTCCCACCCCTTAGGGCTCCTGGACTGTAAGAGGAGGCAGGCAGGGCTGAGGGACCCCTCCTCCAGTGCATGAATTTTCATGCACTGGGCCTCTAGTATATAATAATAGAAAAATGATAATTGAATGGTAAGTCTTAGCACATGGCTTACCAAACTCCATGCTAAGACAGAAACTTGATTTAACCAGTGACAGCAAGATCATACTTTCAGTTCTTAGGGAATAAAGAACAGAGTAGGGTCTACTAAAACAGCAACGTTAAGAAGTTTTAGGTATTTTATTTGATTTCCAGTTTGTTTCATCTTCTATCTACCTTTACTTTCAGCTCACACTTTATACATTTTCCTACTCATCCTAAAAAATATTTAGGCCTAGAAGAGGTAGCTTTGATGTTTCTCTCCATATCTAATTATTTTATAGGGAAAAATAAAAACACAAGAAAATAAAGAAAAACTTATTACTACACCCCTTATGAAAAAAAATGCATCTAAATATAGTGCTAAAGGAACATATAGACCAGTTCTAATATATTAAGAATGCATTCATTTATTCATTTGTTCAATATTAATTCATTAGTCACTATTCTAGATAGAGAGTGAAGAATGAAAAAGTTTGTTGCTTAAGCAAATTTGCAATTCAGTGTGGAGTAGATAAGTAGATCATTGACTTACAGCACAGTGACTGTGGGACACAACCCAGACTGAATGTGCATAAAACAGAGGAGAGCCTTGCCATCATAACCTCGACTATTTAATTTCAAGGGAAACAAAACCCCATTTATTCTATAATGTTCTAAGTTTTCCATAGAATATAATAGAATATATAAGCTCTCAAACACAGCATTGAGTATAATGAAGTCAATATTATTAGCCGACTCAAACATTCTTTAGTGAGGTGGTTACAGCCCATTTGAACAGGAGCATTTGATTTGATAAGACAGTGCAGCTATGTAGCTAGGAGACTGAGAAGAAAAAAATTAAATAAAACAAAGATCCACTGAAGACTCCAACTAGGTTGAACATATTTAATAGGAACATCTTGCTGCTGGTGAAAATAGGATTTTTTCGTGGAGTCATCAGAAACGCATTTGGGGGACCCACACATAGGACTTGAGGCATAGTGACAAGATTTATTGAGTTGTTCCCTGGGAGATTGGAAAGCCAGGCCTAGCTCCCTACTGGGGGATTAAGTCCCTTTGGTGGAGCACGCAGCTGTCCCCTGGGGAGTCTGTGCATGCTGCAGCTCCCTAGCTCATCAGGCCTAATGTCTGATTCCATTTGCTTCCTTCCTTTGCTATCTAACTACCTTCTATAATAATCTTATCAGAATGTCTCTTCAGAACCAACCAGTCATAACATTCAAAGTGGCTAAAATGCACTTCCAGGGCTGCCCATTCTTGCATCCCTGTCCTTGCTTTTGAGGTCCTTGCCCTCTCCCCTAACATCCATTTCTCTGACTACTCACAGCTCTCTGCTCTAGTATTTTGTCCTGGCACGCTTGCTTTTCCTTTTGTGCCCAAAATAACTTTTCTCTACCAACCAATATTAAAATGTCTATTTCTTAAATGGAAATTATATCAGATATTCGGAGAAAAGTAATCTGATTTTTAAGCCATTTCATGCTATAATGAGGGTGTCTTTTCTGTGAGGCTTAAAGTATACCACAGGGTTGGTTGCGTTTTAAAGAGGATGCTTGTAGATTTAAATAAATTTCTACCTGAAAAAAATGTCTTCAGGGGGCTCAGCTATGTAGCTGCAGTGGAGATTTGGGTTTTTTTACTCTGTCCTGTGCAAGGGAGCACCTGGTCAGGCAGGCGGGAGCCTCGCCTTGCAGCTGTGCCCTAAATCCATTTAGAAAATCATGAAATGGGTCTAAACATCCACTGTAAACGTGTTATACTTATTTGAACGAGGTTTCATTCTTTTGAAAAAATATAAAGCTCTTAGACCTTTTAAAATTAAGTCAGCATTTCTGTACATACCCATTCTGACCACTTTAATGTCCAGTTCAGCTGTTGAGATCAAAACTCTCTTTTTTAAATTGTATCTTTACTGTTGAAAGTATTACAGATTTTTCCCTCCCCCCATTAACCCCTTCTAGCCCCTACTCGCCCCACACCCCAGGCCTTCCCCACATTATGGTATGTGTCCATGAGTTTTGCATATTTGCATATAAACTCTTTGATTAATCTCTTCCAGCCCTCTCGTCCACTCCACCTTCCCTCTGAGATTTCAAATTCAACTCCTCTCACAAAGGTCCCATACATCAGCGGTTCTCAACCTGTGGGTCGCGACCCCTTTCGCGGTCGAACGACCCTTTCACAGGGGTCGCCTAAGACCATCCTGCATATCAGATATTTACATTATGATTCATAACAGTAGCAACATTACAGTTATGAAGTAGCAACGAAAATAATTTTATGGTTGGGGTACAACATGAAGATCTATATTTAAAGGGCCAGAAGGTTGAGAACAACTGCCATAGATGGACTGAGCCAGAATGATGGCTCTAATTTTAAAACAAGGAAGGACAGCTTCCACATTCTTATGTAATACCTTGTATTATAGTATTTAGACACTTATCTTTATATAATATTGGAATAAAAGGTCTTTAAACACATAAAATCTAACTAACATATCTTAACTCTCTAGCATCTTTGCATTTATTCATGGCAGGCAATCTATAAATAAGTGTTAATTAATTTAAAGATAGAAACGCCTAATGACTTTAACTACTATGCCAGTTTGTTAATAGCAGCTCCAATATTTTAGGGGAAAAAGCATGCAGTACACTGTTAAAGCCTAACTCTAGGTTAAATCTAAATGGATGATAAAAAAAGAAAAGAGAACTAAAATGAATGAAACTGGAAGATATTTCTCTTTGATTGAGAAAGAAAATGTTAATAAAGTAACGATTGCAGCAAAACTCTTATTTAGATGATTCTCTCCCTCTTTTATTTATTTTATATAAAAAACAAATGTTTCTGAGTAGGGAAGTTCAAAAGGAAAGTTAAGGCCTTTCCTGTAATTAAATGAATGTCCTACAAAGAGATGTTATATACATCATGACATGTACCAAAAATAGAAATCCAAATGATTAACTGAATATGGAATTAACAATATTTTACAAATGTTATTCCTTTTTTTACAATTAACATGTGTTTTTTTTTTTGCTATTTTAATTCAAGGGTAAAAAAAATAGTAATAACAAGGAAGGCAAAATGAGTGAAATTCCTTCATTATTTTGGAAAACCTTGATTTACTACCCAAAGATACAAGATTTGAGGATCAGGTTCTAAGTTTAATTTAACTTAAAATTTGGTTTTATAGAGTATCAAACTAATAATTAATAAAATAATTCAATCATTAACTGCACTTACCAAGTCATTATATTAAATACTCAATTGTACTTCAGAATTTGTTAATCATATTTAATGATTTTGTTTGTTTTTATTTGACTTGAAAATTTTTATCTAATTTGATAATAGTTATTCTTGTACACTGATACAAAGGTGTTTACTTTTTATATTATAATGACAGATTCACATCTCATTGATTTATTTTTCATTTTTAAAAATTTAAAGCAACTTTTTATATAGAGAGATTTGAGAATTTTATACATGACTCTCTATTTTAAAAGTCTTGAATTAACAACCACATATAATTACTGATGGGGGGAGTCCATACACCCATGTTATGATTTCTGTACTGTATTAACATATGCATTATAGAATAAATAACTTTGGTGTTGATGCAATGACTGCAACTATGCCCTAGAATATTCACTTAAATTATGTATATTAAAATCAACAGTAATAGTTTACCTTTATATAGCAATTATGTAGTTTTAGGCAGTTATATCAAGTTCTCCCTGGAGTCAGTTCTATTATTATTTACATTTTATAGTGGACCAGTCATTGAAGGTTTGGACCTTTAGTCTTGCTAGCATCAATAGCATCAACTGTTACAGGTACTATAATTGAAGCAGTGGCTCCTTCAGGGATTACATTGTGTAGTTACCTCTCCTCTCCATCATGGAACAGGATGTTAGGAAGATTATTATGTCAATAACTTTATGTTATATATGATTAAAGTAATTTATCTAGTATTTATTTTCCTCCTGGTTAACAAAATAAGGGAATACTATTATTATAGTCATACCTAGAAAAATAACCTAAAAGGAAATATTCATTGAATACATTCAATGAAAATGGAATCCATGCTGTGTAGCAGATTCTATGCTAGATATGAGAGATAGAACTGAAAACTAGAGACACCAATGTCTGCCCCCAAGAAATCTATAGTTGCCCTAACCGGTTTGGCTCAGTGGATAGAGCATCGGCCTGCAGACTCAAGGGTCCCAGGTTCGATTCCGGTCAAGGGCATGTACCTTGGCTGCGGGCACATCCCCAATAGGGGGCATGCAAGAGGCAGCTGATCGATGTTTCTCGCTCATCGATGTTTCTCTCTATCCCTCTCTCTTCCTCTCTGTAAAAAATCAATAAAATATATTTAAAAAAAGAAAGAAATGTATTGTCTAGTAGACTTTTAAAAAAAATCTGCATATAGAGCAAACCTTTCACACTATTTAGCTTTAATCATTTTTCCTGCAAGTCTTTAGCAAGGTCAGCTATGCACCTTACAATATATTTTCTTGGCAGCAATGTAGTTTAGTTTGTGGCCATATATTTATTAGTTACTCATTTAGCCATAAGAACTATAGAAAAGATAATGCTTCCCTCCAAGACACATGGCTTTTGGACTTTCTCTATTAAGTAGGGCACTGATAGCCATCATTAAGTTTAGCACAATTTTGTGGAGTTCTCTACTGAATATAACAAAATTCTAATTGTTGCTGATAATCTTGTCAAGGTTTGCTTTTCTAACCATAGATGCTTCCTCTTTATTCTTGTTATTTAATGCCCTCACCCCTTTCCCAAACTGTACTGTTTGAGAGAAGTCACCCTGTGTCATATACAGTTGAGGAAGGTGGATTATGCTGCACCTCCTTGGAAGTGGAACATCATAAACTACTGGAAGTTCTTCTGCATGGGAGAATGAAGTCTCTTCACTTTTTTATGTGTTTTCTAGTTTACTTATATTGGTCTGGATTTACAATATTAATTTTGTACTTTTGGTTATAATCCAGTGCTACCTCATTCATTTCTTCTCACATGACTACAGCTTTGCCATCAGGGGCCCTTTCAGTTGGTGCCTATACCCTTTGGCATAATCCATCAAAAATGGCAAATAGGATAAAATATGTTGTTTTACCTAGTTCGTTTGATAAAGCAAGTATACTAATAACTACATTTTATTGCACTAATATTTACAAAACACTGTATTGTATATTTGCACTAAAACCACAGACATAGAGGCAACTCTAGCACCTATTTGGCATATAGATGAATACATTGCAGTTAAGAAGGTTGAATGACTCATCTCTAATCACTACTTAAGATCTTAAAGTCATCTTTTTGGTCAGATATCTTTTCCTAACATTTTATTTGAAGGACTCCTATAAACAACAAAAGGAAATAAAACCTGCACTTGTTATTGTTATCAGACAACTTGTTTTCTGGATGTTTTCAAAATCAATTATTTTAATATTAGATGTGTGTAACATATATTTCTCGTTCACAAAAACTACCAAAAGAAATATTGAACACAATGTTCTATGGAAGTTATAGGACTAGACAAAAAAAATCTAAGGCTGCATAGTAATTTAAAAAAAATAGAATATTATCTGCCCTGTACTGTTTTTAAAACAACAAGCAGAGATCCCTGAAAATTTAGACATAGCTTTTATGGAACACAGTCCTCCTCCTGAAATTTTGTGTGTCCAAAATGAGGCCATCTTGCCCATTAATGGATTAAATCAAAACAAAAAAAAACAACCCACATTTGTCCTTATTTATTTATTTTCTTGGTTCATTTGCATATCCGGGATATAATATAAATCTTGGCCTGCAGCATTTCCTGCGGCTTATTAACCACCTGGACCTCAAGCCATCACCTCCTCTAGGACAACCATTAGTTCCCAGGAAACACTCTGTGCCTTGACCATTATTGCATAATGAAGACCATTTTGTGTTCCTTTAGTGTAACATATCAATTATTGAGGAGAAATATAATACTGGAAAAAATGATGATGTTGCCTTATACAAAAAAAGAACAAGGAAAATGATCAGTTCTAGGAGTTTGTAACTGCCCTTCAAAAGAGAACTGGCATCCCAAGGAAGTTACGAAAGATCTTCTTATTTTGATATTTCTATATGCAGATAATTTGGCAAAATTGGTAAATAACAAGGAAAACAACCAAGAAATTTCTTTCAAATAAGTTGTACAGAACAGGCCCAGTCCTTTGCACTGAAAGCTGCAGTGTTTGCATGTCATCTCAAAATTTCAGTAAGCAGGCAAGCTGAGAAGCAAAAACATACCGAGCTCTTTGGGTTTTAAAAATAAATAAATAAAAAGAGGCACTATTTACTTACACACGTCCTGTGCAACAACTTCTGAGGATTCAGCCCTCCGTGAACCAGAGGAAGTCAGACATAAGAAAGTTGAATAAATTAGGTGATTTAATCAAATTAATAATATTCTGAAGGAAGTAGGAGAATTTTTAACATAGGAAATGGTTCTGATAGCTGTTATTGTAATAGGATCTGCTTGTGGCAATGTCTTTTCACAGTACATCCAGATCACCCCCACCTACTCTTCTCTCCTTCACTCCAGCTCCACCAGGAAACTGAAAATGCACAGACCTCACATGAGCTGGAAAAAGTGTCATTTTGCATTGATATGAGAAAAATGTGGAGAAAGAGCAACTAACATATGTTTTTAACTTATAAATGGGGGCGTAAACGAACAAGTTCTCATTTGACAAGAAAATTTTATCAGTATATAGAGTATATACTATGTGTTTGTATTTAAAATTCACACTAATAAAAATCAAAATTCTGAGATTTTTGCTTTGAATCATTCTATTAAAAATAATTCTGGAACACTCCCCTAGTGAGTTCTCTGCAATATATAGAACTAATGAAATTTACATGAACTTTCTGCACTGAAGTAGTTTTCTCAATATGGACAAGGTCACTTCCCAGGGGCCCCGGCCATTTCCATTTATATACTCATTTTCTCTAGCAGTTTAATGTTATATAAATATATGAGTCAGTTGATGATTTTAAAGTGTTGAAAATTTTATCTAGAAAACTTTAAAAACTGTAAATAGATAATGCATTCCTATCGTAAGTGCATTGGTCAAGTAAAACTGAGTCATGCTGACCATTGAGATGCGGCCAGAACTCCTAAATTCAGTGTAATTCCCTCAGCATCATCCTGTTGTCTGTCTGTGGTCTTCTAGAAGGGCAGATTCATTGATTTATTTACGTTAGAGCTCATTTAAGTGCATTTGTACCTAAAATAGTTGATACAACGTTAAAAGTAATTTAAGAAAATCAAACCTATTAAAACTATGGATTCTTTGATGGATCCATCTCTTATATTATTGTAGCAAAACATCACCCTGTGCATTATAACCAAAGTATTTGAAATAAATATGTTTCCATTTGCTTTTAAAATATTTTTGTCCATAGCTCATCTAAACTTGTTTTGGTGTTAATAAATACTCTATAAAAAGTGCTAGATACTTATCAACATTCACAGGCTGTCCATATGCATCTACTTAGCAATTTTACTACCTGTGTGTCTTAAAACTCATATGCCCAATGAGTCAGCAAAACCTAGTTCCCCGAATAGAATGGTAGTCACACTCCTTTCCTGCTGGTTCAATCAGATCCTAACAAGTCAGTTGTAGGTGATGATGCATTTTTACCTTTGCCTGTTAGTATCTTCCAAATATGACTGTGAGTTCAGCAGGCATTTGCTTTGCCCTCCTAAATTCTAAAATCACAACCTAAATGTTCATAGCTTCTCTCTTGAGATAGCAAACTGATCTGTAGTACATGTTCTTCATAATATCTGATTGGATACATCACCCGACAGTATTTAATACTTGATTAGATCACAGATGCTTATAATCACAATCTCTTCATCCTTTTCTATTTTAACTGGAATAGATATAGCCTACCAATTGTCAACTCTACATAGTAAGCAAATAATATAGATATAGCAATAGCTAGACAGGTAAATAGACATAGGTAGAATAATTTGGATATGTGTAGATATAATATAAATTACAAACTTCCACATACATTGCCTAGTGCTTATGCTTCATGTTTTTACTCATTATCAGAAGCTTATTATTGCCATTATCAAGGTCACAAATTATATCATCTTGGGCACCTAGATTTCTCCTCTGAAACTTTGCAGGCACACTGTATTGTCTATTACTAGTGATTCCATCATTCCTCCTCCTTGAATCTCAACCTATTCTATCTCAGACACAAACCTCATTGCAGTTTGGATAGTCAGCTGTATTCAAGAAACAGAAAAATAGAAAATAGGAGGGATCACTGTACTCCTCCACAATGCGATAACTTGCACATATCATGATCCTTCAAATAGGTTTCATCATTATAACATGTGGGTCTGTCAAGATATAGAAATTTTTAAGAATCAGTGACCCTTAAAAAATGAACTGACAATACTTATGCACTAAAAGCTGTGTTTTTAGTTTTTTCATTAAAATATTTGCATATATAATGCTAATTTCTTATGGGAGATGATGAGGTGTCCCTTCAACAGTCATCTCCTAAGTATTGAAACTTGGGAAACTGAGTTCTGCAATTGTATTTTTCCAAGTGCTTTCTTGTTTGTAGGTTTTTGTATTGCACAGTAGGGAGAACTTAAAATACATTTCTACCAGTAAATAATTGTTTTAAATATATATTTAATGATTTCAGAGAGAGTGGGAGAGGGAGAGAGAGATAGAAACATCAATGGTGAGAAAAAATCATTGATCATGTGCCTCCTGTAACCCCTCTATGGGGATCAAGCTGGCAATCTGGGCATGTGTCCTTGACCAGAATTGAACCTAGGACCCTTAAGTCCACAGGCTGACACTCTATCCACTGAGCAAAACCAGCTAGGGCAATTTTTAATTAAATAATATTGCATTTTCTATCTGATTCTACTTGCACTGACTCTACTTGAGGACAAAGAGAATACATAATATATGTATTGGTTAGAAATCACATGCATTTCATTAAACTTGGAGTTTATTTTAATATATTTATATGAAATATCAGGAGTTGAAAGTCAGATGTACTTCCCCAAAGATAAAAATGGCTAAATGTTTCTTGCATCCAAACACCATTTATTGTTCTTTGAGTGATTATTGATTTCATCATCAATGCTGATCAGTTGCAGTGTAGTTTGAGTTATGGTAATTTATACAAGAGCCAAGATGGGAAGACAATGGGGTTTTCAGATATTCACTGAAATGCTTTATACTTTAAAAACAAGACAGTGTTTTCTGGGTTTGGTTGCAATATTCTCTCTCATGTAAGTATTGACTCTTTGGTAATACCAACCCAATCTTGCTTATTAACAAGGACAAGCAACAAGTATCATTTGTCATAATTTGGGGTTGTTGGGGACATGAAAGTTGCAGTTAACAGCAAATCTCATCGAACTGCAAATCTCATCGAACTGCAATATATTTTGCTACTAAAATTCTAACCCTCTGACAACCAAAAGCATATTATGGTATTTTCACATTTCTGCTTTGTTTAGATAGATTTGAGAGAGTGTTTTAAAACCACATTACCATGCACAGCTGATGTCCAGCCTGCATGTAGTGGAGCATGTTCTGACCAGACAGCTGCGTGGCTGGCACTCATTCCTCTACCAGAAATTGAATGCTTTGAAATACTTGTCTACTTATTGTTAAAAAGTACAACAAAGAGTCTGCTGCCAACTCTTCTCCCCAATTCCTGCCACTGTTCTTTCATTCTTAACTTGCCTCCTCTCATCCACCTTGAACCAGCCCATCACCCCTGAGAGAAATCTTCAAAATGCAAATCTGATCTTGTCACCACCACTCAAGGCCAAATCTGTCTAATGGTTTCCCAGCTCTTTGGGGATAGATTCTGGACTTCTTGCCTCATCAAGCCCTTGGCTTCGCTCTGCTGTCCTTTACACTCTGCTTTCTACTCAATCATGAACTTCTTTCCATTCTGGCTCTCTCCCGCTTTAAGGCTTTGCCACTGCCCCCTGCCTCTCGTAGAAAGATCTACACACCATGCTCATGTGGTCATTCCCTCCTACAGATTTCTTTTAGCTCAATCAATAATTCTTCAGAAAGGCTTCCCTGATCCCTCAAATTTAAGCCAGCTTTGCAGATTTAGTATCTTTCCTTCAGAATAATCATCTATTTTTGAATCAAGTATAAACTTATTAACTGGGGTCCAGTGCATGAATTCGAGCACCTTGAAAGGAACTGTGGGCCATGGGGCTGCAGTGGGCATAGGGGTGGGTCTCAGGCCATCCTCCGTACCCTCGCCTGGCCCCTCCTGTTGCAGCCCCCGGTCCTGCAGCCCCTCTCCCGCTGCCACTGCTCCCACACACTGATGGCGCTGGCCCCACTCACACCAGCTGATGGCACGAAGCGATTGGGGCCAGCACCAGCAGTGTGTGCAAGTGGGGCTGCTGCGGGCATCTGGTGCCCCAATCTCTCCTCAAAAGCAGGGGGAGGTGCAGAAGCCCTCAGGGGCAATCAGGGCCAGCAGCCGCCTCTCGCACCCACTGCTGGCAACAGCCCCACTCGCACCTGCAGCTGGTGCCAGAGCCACCACTAGCACCCACTGATGGTGCCTAGAGATCGGGTCAGTGCCAGGTGCTAGCAGCAGGTGCAAGTGAGGCCGGTGCCAGCATCAGGTGTGAGCACCGGGTGGGACCACAGCACACACAAGCAAAGAATTTTCAGTAACTACCAGAGGCTTGCCCCAATGACAGCGACCAGCACCCCACCTTGGTCTGGCACCCCCCGCTCACCTGATCCACCATCCTGCCTGGCCAACACCCACCATGTTCTGTGCATGCCCCTGGTGGTTGGCGCACATCATAACGGTTGTTCCACTCTACGGTCTATTTGAATATTAGCCTTTTACTGTATAGGATGTGATTATTTCCTTAATATTGTCTTTACAGATAAGAAGACTGTGAACTCTATGTGATCAGGAAACTCTAAATATATGAATAGCTGTGATCGTCACCATAAACTCAGAGTCTGGAAAAGTGATGGTTTAGAATACATATTCAATAAATATATTGAGCCAGGCCAGTGTTGCTCAGTGGTTGAGTGTTGACCTATGAACCATGAGCTTATGGTTCGATTCCCAGTCAGGGTATATGCCCAGGTGTGGGCTTCATCCCAAGTAGGGGGTATGCAAGAGGTAGCCAATCGATTATTCTCTCTCATCATCGATGTTTCAATCTCTCCCTCTTCTTTCCTCTCTGAAATCACTAAAATATATTTTATAAATAAATAAATCCAGTATATTGAATCAAGGAACACATATTTGCCCTTATCAGGAAGCAGGGTTTCATAGTATTGAATCTTGCAAGCAAATTTTAAGGTGATTTATTGTTCAGTTAAATATGTTCACTCTAAAATTCATTTTTAATCAAAAATAGTGATTGTATTGATAAATAACCAGTGAGTCATAAATATTAACAGAGTATACCAATGAAATATCCTTTTCCATCAAAAAACTTCAAAAACATATATCAAGTTTCCTAGGACTTTTTAAATATAATATTAGATTTTGATAATGATCATTCTAAAGTGCTAAACTAAAATCCAAATATATGTGATATTTTCAGAGCTCCCATACTACAAATTTAATTTTAAAGAATGTTAACCATCTAGTAAATGTTACTGGAATAGCACAATGATATCACTCTTGAAAGAATAAGCTTTTTCTCCCTCTAAATCTTTAATGGAGTTCTAAACAAGTCCCTCCAACAAAAAATACAAATAAATAAATAAATAAATAACTTACCTAAGAATATTGTTATAAATGTTAAATTATATATTGAGCATACATAAAAGTTTTCAGGAAAATGTAATACATCAAAGAAACATTGGATTATATTATTCAAATACTATGAATAAAATTTCAAAATTATTTTTATTTTAGATTTTAAGACAGTTAAAAAAAAGAGAATAGTCAGGAGTCTGCATGACCTTGTATAACTTAAATTTAACCTGCTGTTTTTATATCAAAAATACAATTTTAATAGTTCCAAAGGAACTGAAGATGCACACATTTAAACAGATAAGATCTCGCCATTTATTTAACACTTGGTAACATTTCAAAGTATTGCTCTTTTGGATTACTTTTCAGTAACAAGGATTCTATCCAAAGCTTGAAATGTCTTTTGACTTTATATTTTAAAATGTGCATGCATGTGCATTCATGAAGGACAGAGAAATGATAAATGTTCTCATTTGAGTTAGAACCAAACAGTGCAGGCACCTGTAGGGTTTTGTTATTACAATTTTGTCCTGACATATGAGTTGGAAAATCTTGAGACCATTAGTTCCCAGAGTGTTCAGCTATGACTGCCCCCCTACAGAAGGCATGGGATCCCACAGAAGATGACTCAGGATTATGCATCTTCAGATATTACTTGATTACTTTCTACAACCTCAATAGATTTCCCAGAGCCTGATACATTTTGAGACACTATTTGATAGCCTTAACTGGTCAAACCCTGTGACCACCATCCTTTGATGCTCAATTACTCTTCCTATACTCAGATAATTTTTTAAAAGAATGAACCAAGGAGCCATATTTATAGAAGTTACTTTTCAAAGTCGAAAGACATTTTCTATTTCAAAATGTTCTCCTGAAGTTATCAATATAAAAACCTAAAGGAATACAATTCTTTAGATTGACATTGGTCAAATCTTATTTGGATAACTATATCACAGAAGCATTATCTCACCAAGGGTTCAAATTATTTCTTCAGTAAATTGCACCTTCCCATCCAAAGCAACGCTTATCTCGCAAAGTCAATAGGAGGTTTTAATGTAAACAGAACAGTAGTTTTGGTCCCTATAGGTTTTCTTTCGAAAAGGAATAAAAGGTAACTATTCAATCAATACAAAACCCAGCACCAGTGGAAGAAATATATGTTTCCTTAAAGCACTGTTTTCAAAAACCTCATACCTTCTTCCCAGAGGATCCCTCAGACCCTTTGCATGTCTAGAATCTTCTGGAATAATAATCTATTTTCCATAAATCCCAGTTCCAGAAGATGCTTGTTGCTGGAATTATGTTACAGTCTCGCTAAAACCAGATTTGGAGAGAAGGCATATGAACATTTTTCAATTAAATCCTTAGTTAGCTTTAATTTTTATATGTATAATTTTTCCTATCTTAGATATTTAATACCCAGATGGAATTTATTTTCACACATTTAGCTGTCTTACTTCTGTGCAATTATTACTGGTGTGAATTTAAGAGAACCATAGTATTAAAAAGGCTATTTATAAAATTTTCCTGTAGACGCTTATGAAAAGAATGATATTAAACAATCACATTGGCTTGTAGCTCCAGACACTGTTCCACTGTTAACTTGATTGTTCACACATAAAGAATTTAAAAAGAAATTTTAGGTTTACTTAAAATTAGGTAAAGTATATTTGAAACTTTAAGATTAAATTAAATGATTAAATATTAACGATATACAAATTAGATATAGCAAAAAGTCAATAATATGTAGGGAGAGTTAATTATTTTACAAAAGAAAAGATTGTCAATAAACAGCAAATTTAATGAACTATTTGTTGATATAATTTTAAACCATGTAGTATATTAGTTTAACCTGTGATACATTTTATATATTAATTCGGTAATTATTATCTAATCTCTAGAACTTTCTACAGTTCAGTCTAAATCACCTTATAATAAGAAAATATGAACAGTGTGATTGTAAGAATCAATTTTTTCACTTCAATATGGTTCTCGTAAATGATTATCAAATTTTTAAAAAATCATAAATACCAACATTTTTCTAAAATGAGAGTATACTTTCCTATATCATGAATAAATGAGAGAGCCTAAAACCCTTGTAGTACTTTATTGTCAAATAAGAGGGTCAAAGGTAAAAGTAAAAATACTACTATGATAATAACAATTATTATCATTATTATGGTGGTGGTTCTATTCTCCCTCAGACTTTCAATCACTTTGAGAAGTGTTTTATGTTTGAATGTGAAATTGGTACCACATTACTCATATTTTAGTAACTGTTTCATTTTAAAAAATTGCTTATGCTTTTAGTATTTTAATGTTTCTTCTTCTTTTTTTTTCAAGGGGATATGTCTGTGGACTTTACAAGTAAAAAACTAAAAAAATAATTTTTAAAACAGTTTAAATCACATATTTTCATGGGCTTTTTGATTGCTGGCATTTATATTTGCTTTCTGCCTGGAATAATTGCTTCTTATTTCAACCCTCTCTATTTCTAAATTGAAATATTGGATTACTGTTCACAATGACAGTTTGGAAATCTCTTCAAGAGAAGCACATTTTTCTATTTTTTTTAACCTTTAAAGAAAGCTAGTTTAAGCATGTCGTGGTATATATTTCTGCAACAACCAAGTGGTTTTTGCAATTGAACACTCTTTATGCTGTCTTTCAAAAATAAATGTCATTTGAAAAAAAAAAAAAAAAAAGCGGTCAAGAACTTCTCTCCCAGACACAAACTATTTCTTCCCCAGGGCAGTATTTCCCAATTATCCTTTCCTGTCATCATCACCTTCTTCTTGTCTGGGCTCATCAACATTTCAGCCAAGTTATCAAGCTGCGAAGTCACTGGGAAAATCAGGACCTCACACCAAGATGATCATCTTTGAACCACAGAAAACCCTACAACGGGGCAAGAGAGACCAAATATTTCAGATAGAAAGTGAGATATGTGTCCCGATAGGTAGCCTAAATATCTAAGTCTGATTCAGAAAACTACTAAGCACACATTATAACTTGTCTTAATGTTGATTCCAAACAAAATATGAAAGTGTCTGCCCTGAACCAAATGAATGTAGCAAATAAAATATGCCTTAAAACAGGGCCCGTCATGAATTCAAAATAGCACCTTTTCAGAATAGATGCATTATTTTTCTTTAAATACATAAAAGATGTTTCTATTTCACAGAAAACCAAGGTCCGTTTTATGCCACTTTTTTTTAACACCTACATTTCATTATCTGCCATTCCTCAAAAAATGAAATAGTGGAATTACATGCAAAATGTTTGATTTCAATTTTGTTTTAGGCAGATGTGAAAGCGGCTTTTCTGTATATTTGTATAACACGATAAATGTGTACCCTACAGCCAAGGAGAGTATATAAATTTTCCCTGCCATAGCTACTATTTCCAACACTACTCAACAGAATATTTTGTCTTTGCTGTATGTATATATACACATGTTCAACATTCATTAGCATTAGCATTTGTTTTGGTTCCCATTACACCTGTGTATATGTGCTTTTATTTAATAGCATTAGTTAACATTTCCTCTTTTCTTTGTAAATAATGATAGTATAATTTGAAAAGTTTGGCCCAGTTCCCAGACTTAGGTCAAGCTAACATATGAGTACATTTAGTTCAGTTTACTCTCTTATTGGACTTTTTTGTCAAGTGACTTTTTTTAGAAGAATATTTTTCATGTTGCAAGTTCCAAAAATGATCCTCAAGAAGAAAAACCCTTGTTTTCCTTTCATCAAATATAATGTGAAGGTTGATCTAATTTGGAAATTCCAGTTTACAATATGTATTTTTGGATGAGGTGGGAGGTTTTGCAATTGTGTTAGGCACATGGAATTTTTTTTCTAGCTTAATCTGTAGCATAAATTATGTTTTTATGTTCTCCATTATTTCTGCTTACCTCAGAATTTTAGAAAAAAATAATAAATGTACAGTGTCTAAAAATAAACCCAATCGCCCTAACCGGTTTGGCTCAGTGGATAGAGTGTCGGCCTGCGGACTGAAGTGCCCCAGGTTTGATTCCGGTCAAGGGCATGTACCTTGGTTGCGGGCACATCCCTAGTGGGAGATGTGCAGGAGGCGGCTGATCAATGTTTCTCTCTCATTGATGTTTCTAACCCTCTATCCCTCTCCCTTCCTCTCTGTAAAAAATCAATAAATATATTAAAAATAAATAAATAAAATAAATATATAAATAAACCCAATTTACTTTTGCTAATATTTTTGGTTTAGTTATATCTCAAAATAGCATCACCTTTATCTCTGACACAAAATGAAAAATCCCAGGGATACTGTTCACTCCTCTTTGAGCCCTTTTGTTTATTTTTATTCTTTCTAATATCACAGATACCACTCAGTCTGGGCATCTGTTACTATTAATCTAAATTAATTTACAAATTTCTGAATTGCCTTTTGTAATTCACTTTCTCTCCTCTCCAATCTATAACTCAGTTCAAAAACAATACAACCATGAGCATAATATGTGCTTCCTTTTAACAAGTTCAAAGGAACATTCCGGGGTAGCTATGCCTAAAAATTACTTTTAGGGATTTTTAAAGTTACTAATCTCTAGACCACAAGCTTGGGGTTCAAATTCAATATATTTGGAGTAGACATGGGTCCTAATTTCTAATACAGTTTATGGTGTTTAATACTGTTCAAAATACCACACTGATCACTTAAGACACTAGCTTGCTAATCACATGTGGAACAAATGAATAATGGATTCTTTATATGACCGGTTTATTCTTAACGAAGCCTTTCTGATGACCTGAATATCATAGTAACCCATCAAATACCTTTTTATACATATTCTTTATAGAACTTAATACAGTGTGAAACTATTTTATATGTTTGACTGTTTTTACTGTCTTATCAATCACATAGGATGTAAGCTGCATGAGAGCAGAGCTCTCCTTTGGCTCACACGAAATCTAGTAAAGAACAGGGGCTCATAAGACATTTGCTGCATAGAGAACTGAGTCCTGGAATATCCTTGAACAAAGTGAGTAAGTGACGGGTGATGACAAGAACGCTCTCACATTTTCTTCTATCTAGTATCAAGGTTCCAACAACATCTCTAGCAACTATTTGCTTTCAAATGTTTCAGGTCAACTATCCAGATTGGCAAGCCCTTTCACTCAAAGCAATAAGCAGAGTAGCAGTTTAAAAGTTATCATCTCAGTCTTCTATGGCCCAAAAAATCCTGGCTTGGCTCTAGAGAAGTACTGTTCAACAGAACTTTCTGCAGTGATGGAAATGGTCTATATCTGTGCTCTTCAATGTGGTTACCAGGCTCTTGTGCCCATTGCGCACTTTCAATGTGGCTAGTGCTAAAGAAACAGAATGTTTACTTTTAATTAATTTATGTTGACACATGGCTAGGGGCTACTGTAGTTTTAGAGGTAATCTTTCTCCTCTCCTGGTCATATCTTAAAATGTTGTCAAAAGGAAGAGACTAGTCATGTCTCCTATGATAGGTACCAGAGTTGTATTCTATGTATATATTTAAAAAAATTGTATCAGCCAGATCCACATGTTGGGAAACTTAGGGCAAAACTTTAGGTGTGCTGGATAAGCCCAAGAGGATGCCTGGGATTTCCTCATACCTACCTCCCCACTTGGCCTCAGCGCTTTCCTCGGTCCTGTATTGTCGGCCGGTGCTGTGCCATTTGCACCAGGCCTGCGAATAAGGCCAACTGTGGGAAGTCTCTTGAGATGGACCGAGCCAACTAAAGGAACGGACCCCATCATGCCAACTAAAGGAACGCACCCCATCATGCCAACTAAAGGAACGCACCCCATCATGCAACTAAAGGAACGCACCCATCATGCCAACTAAAGGAACGCACCCCATCATGCCAACTAAAGGAACGCACCCCATCATGCCAACTAAAGGAACGCACCCCATCATGCCAACTAAAGGAACGCACCCCATCATGCCAACTAAAGGAACGCACCCCATCATGCCAACTAAAGGAACGCACCCATCATGCCAACTAAAGGAACGCACCCCATCATGCCAACTAAAGGAACGCACCCCATCATGCCAACTAAAGGAACACACCCCATCATGCAACTAAAGGAACGCACCCCATCATGCCAACTAAAGGAACGCACCCCATCATGCCAACTAAAGGAACGCACCCCATCATGCAACTAAAGCAATGTATCCTAAACCGTAATCTTCATAATCCCTCATGAGTGTTTGGTCAGTGAGCCTTCATACAGAATACACTGGGGCTCCTATTTCTGGCCCGGAGGCAGCTAACTGAAGCTTCCCACAGCTGTCCTATGGAGTCTAATGAGACAGTAACTGAGAGGTTTATCATCAGACCATTCCATAAATGGCACCCACATAGATATCCCCAGCTGTATCTGCAATTGCTTATTTCCGGGCCATAATGCTAAATTGTAAACAATGTAAACGCTTCCACTATGCAAACAATCTCTCCTGCCAAAAGCCTGTAGGCTTCATCATTTCTGATTTTTTTATTTCCATAGATTTATATCATAAAATTGGCATGAGGTGTGACAAACTATGATTTTTAAAAATATAGAAACCTGTACAAGACAGGTCATTGAAATCGAATCCTGAATGTCTACATGTAAGGCCTCAAAAAAATTACCAAACTGCTTTAAATGATTACTCATTTCATATGCTGCCATTTACAAAGGGATTAAACCACCAAAATACTGACATTGAGTCACTTTCCCAACTTTTGAAAAATGTTGGATGGATCAAACACAGCAGTGGTTTTTGACAAAGTGATAATACACTTGAATTTATCCTAAAATATGTGTCTATAGATTACATTATTAGGATAAAAATAAAAAAAAAAACCATAAATTACACAGAAGTTCCTAAATGACCAATGTTTGGCTCAAATTTCAAGGACTATTGACATGGGAATAAATGCCAGTTTGAATGAACAGCTTCCAGAAGAACTTCTTCCACCATCGCACCTCTCTCTCTCTCTGACCTAGGGAAAAAAATCTCTGCTTTTATTTATTGTTTATTTTCTTATTTATATGAATTTTATGTGGCACTGGTTCTCTGCTTTTAAAGATTCATGTAATTAACAATGGTGCCACCTGCAAAAACCCTTTTGCTGTGTAAGGTGATATGTTCACAGGCCACAGTGACTAATACCTCACCACCTTTTAAGAACTATTATTCTGCCTACAACAGCCCATGAGAACACAATCAACAGGCATATTTTCTTAAGATTTTTCTACCTTGAATTTCATTTTTCCTGAAAGTTACAGACAATTAGTATTTGAATTTGTTAAGTTTTAGATATTTAAATGTTTGATTCATCTACTTTTAGTTTCTGATGAAAATGAATGCTTACTTGTATATTCTGGTTACTCAAGTAATTTTATTTACATTTATTTAGTAGAATAACCTCAGTTCAATTAATAGACTCTTTAACAACAATGAAAAATTACACATGTTAGCTGAGGATAACTAATATGAAATGGATTTAAAGCTCAATCAATGCCTCATGGAATACTTTGGGAAGGAAAATAATTAGAAACAATTTTCTTTACAAGGCATGCAGTATGCTAATTTTTCCCACTTATCCTTTAACAAAGCTAAGGATGGTGGAATGAAAACAAGCTTATTGTCCTCTAATGATGTCATGCCTTGGAACATTATTCTCTCCAGAGACTTGTCGCTAGTTTGTGGCATCAGAATAAAATATTATGAAAATAACTGTGGGGTAAACAGAGTGAAGCTAGACATCAAAGGGTGAGGGATATTGGAACAAATGTATCTTTCATGTTAATCTTGATATCTGTTCAAATACATGAATAAGGAATGATGGGATAGCAGAGAAAATTTTTTCTAAAGGAATATTTTCATCAGATCAAGCCTAACTTTAAAAACAAGGATAGCCAGGCCTATGTGGCTCAGTGGTTGAGCATCAACCCATGAAGCAGGAGGTCAGTTTTCTATTCCAAGTCAGGGCACATGCCTGGGTTTCAGGTTCCATCCCCAGTAGGGAGCATGCCGGAGGCAGCCAAGCAATGATTCTCTTTCAGCATTGATGTTTTTGTCCCTCTCTTCCTCTCTCTGAAATCAATAAAAACATGTATTTTTTTTAAAAGAATAAAACAAGGAAAGACAGCAAGTCAATATGCTTCAGCACTTATTAAAAAAAAAATTGGAAAACTAATTTAGTTTTCTAAATTTTTAAATCTACATTTTCTACAGATAGGAGGATCTGTCATCTTGTTTTGGTATTTAAGCACCATACCATGACATTCAATAATATTAGTGCTGGGCAGAATACTAAAATAGCTGAAACATTTTGTTTTGAACATTTCTTATCATCATTCACCCAGTCTTAAGCTCCTAGGTGCTTCCTGTTGTTCCCTAGCTACATATTCTCCACTCATCTCACAATCTCTCCTGCATTGAAACTATTCTCCCAAGTCATATTTATTTAGGACTTTATTTTCTAATGTCAATAATGAGTGAAAAGTAGCAGGTTTTATAAATTTAAGGTTAGGAATTACATTTCAATTATGATTTTATTATCCTATATAATGAAGAGCTAATATGCTAATTAGACCGGACAGCAGAACAACCTTCCAGAACGACCAGTGGGTGGGGGGTGAGGCCAGTGAGCCGGCACCGCCAGGCCAGCCATGGTGGTCCTGGTATCCCCTCTTCTGCAGAGGTGGCAGCACAGGCCTGGTCCTGGCACCACCCCTCCCACAGAGACAGCAGGGCGGGGGGAAGTGGTGCAGTCCCCGGCACCTCCACAGGGGCGGGATGTGGTGTGACCGTGGTTCCTCAGCCTCCCACAGCCCCGCCCCTAGTCGGCCTGCCCCCTGGTAGGCCCCCCCAATCAGTGGGCAGGGGGCAGGGCCAGTGCTGAGGAGCAGCGAACTTGCCTTCTGGTTGAGCAGTGCTGCCACTGCTCAGCCAGAAACT
This sequence comes from Myotis nattereri, assembly GCF_964212035.1. Classification (NCBI taxonomy): domain Eukaryota; kingdom Metazoa; phylum Chordata; class Mammalia; order Chiroptera; family Vespertilionidae; genus Myotis; species Myotis nattereri. Next base: position 35,225,703 of record NC_138076.1, on the reverse strand, counting down.
GGGCTCATAGCTGGCGAGTGTAGTGGTGGTGGCCTCTTCTGCCTCCACAGCCGGTGGGCAGTAAGGAGCAAGGGGTCCTGGACTATGAGAGCCCAGGACTGTGAGAGGGATGTCTGAGGTGGACATCCTCTGAGGGGGACCTTCCCCTCTCCCCACCCAGTGCATGAATTTGTGCACTGGGCCTCAAGTTAAAAAATAATTAAAGCATATTCAAATGGACTTTTGGGTAATATTCCTTATCTGTCATAGCTCTTATAAAATGAAGTTCTATATTTGTAAAAAAATAAAAAGGAGTATCAAATTTATTTTTATAGTATACAGGGGAATAGATTGAGAAAATTTTTTCTGTAATGCCTAATTTATTTTCGTCATATTTCTAAATATTCATAGTAACATTTAATCTTTTGACACTTGTGTTTTCCTAATTTTTGTTGCATGCAAATAGAACCTTTCCATGTCCCTTTATTTCATAGTAAGGATTATTTTCAGTTTTCTATTTCTTGGATGATCTCTTATTATTTGCTCTCATAATAAATTCCAAGTGCTAAAATTTATTTTTTAAATCTACCTAACCATAATTTGATCCCATTTTCTTGTCTGCAACCTTGACATCTTTCCATACTATATTAATCCTCTAGCTCATTAGAATTTGAGGAGGGAAGAGAGAAAGAGACTGGAGTTATCTTCTTGTTATTCAGAACAAACTATTAGAGAAAAAATTAATTTCTTAAGGATTATCAAACATGCTTTCTAATATAAAGGAGATATTTTTGTTGAATATTAAGTAGATTATAATGCTCTCATTTTATAGATTTTAGGGCTTTAAAATTTATATGCATAGCAATTCAGGCAACTTTATTTCAGTGTTGTTGTTTTTTTTAAATCACCATTACTAGTTAATAGAGAATGCCTTTGATCCTATGCTTTTTTAGTTTTCTAACTTTTAAATTAACCAACAAAATAAGAAATAACACATTCATTAATATTTACTATGTTATTTAATATTTATTTATTATATAGAACAGAAATGTTAAAGTACATTTCATCAAGAATTCACCTACCCTATCTAATAAAAGAGAAACATGGTAATTGGCATACGACCGCTACCCTTCCCATTGGCTAATCAGGGTGATATGCAAATTAACTGCCAGCCAGGATGGTGGCCGGCAGCCAGCCAGCTGGAAGCTAACATGAGGCTTGCTTGCTTCAGTGATGGAGGACTCCAACGTTCCCCGCCTGCGCTGCTGGCCTCTGAGCCTGCAGTTTAAGAAACATTGTAACAAATATAGAAGCTAAATAAAACCCCAGAAACCTGCTTTCAGCGAGCTGGGATCTCAGAGCTGGAGTTATACATTGTTTCGATTATAGAACGCAAAGAAACCAGGTACCTGCTTTCAGCAGCAGAGGCCTAAGAGCTGGAGCCTCAGAGCTAAAGCTGGCCCAGAATAAAAAAAAAGTAAGAAAAAAGGAACGGTTGGGAGCTTCTGTCACCCGCTGGCCTGAAAACAGCCCTCAGCCCCTCACCCAGACTGGCCAGGCACCCCAGGGGGGACCCCCACACTGAAGGGTGTGTGACCAGCTGCAAACAGCCATCATCCCCTCACCCAGGTTGGCCAGGCACCCCAGTGGGGACCCCCACCCTGATCCAGGACACCCTTCAGGGCAAACCAGCCGGCCCCCACACATGCACCAGGCCTCTACCCTATATAGTAAAAGGGTAATATGCCTCCCAGCACCAGGATCAGCGGAGCTGCGAGGCCTCCCGGCACCAGGATCAGCGTGACAGGGGGCAGCGCCCAAACCCGCTGACCACCCTGTGGCTCTGTGTGTGAGAGGGGGTGGGGCCACAACCTCCCTATTGGCCCTGCTCTGTTCGTGACAGGGGAAGGCGCCCCAACCCCCTGATCAGCCCTGCTCTGTGCCTGATAGGGGGGAGCTCCCCAAACCCCTGATTGCCCTGCAACTTTGTGTGTGACAGGGTGTGGCACACCAACGCCCCCCCCCCACACACGGGCCCTGCTCTGTGTGTGACGGGGTAGAGCCATAACTTCCCCATTGGCCCTGCCCTGAGTGTGACAGGGTGTGGCACCCCAACCCCCTGATCCTCTGTGTGTGACAGGGGGCAGTGCCCCAACTCCCCTATCTGCCCTAATCTGTGAGTGACAGGGGGGAGTTCCCCAAACCCCTGATCAACCCTTCTCTGTGTGTGACAGGGTACGGAGCCTCAACTCCCCTGATGGGCCCTGCTCTGTGAGTGACAGGGGGCAGCGCCCCAACCCCTGATTGGCCCTGCTCTGTGCATGACAGGGGGTGGCGCTGCAACCTCCCCATCGACCCTGCCTTGAGTGTGACAGGGGGCGGTGCCCCAACCCCCCAATCAGCCCTACCTTGAGCGTGACTGAGGGTGGCATCACAACCTCCCATTCCACCCTGCTCTGTGCATGACAGAGGGCGGCGCCCCAACTCCCCAATCGGCCCTGCTCTGAGCCCGACCAGGGGCTGCTCCTAGGGATTGGGCCTGCCCTCTGCCACCTGGGAGCAGGTCTAAACCAGCAGGTCGTTATCTCCCGAGGGGTCCCAGACTGCGAGAGGGCACAGGCCGGGCTGAGGGACTGCTACTTCCCCCCGAGTGCACAAATTTTTGTGCACTGGGCCTCTAGTATGAATATAATAAAACATCACATACATGTAAAGTCATCCAGAATTCCTTGTACTATAAAACACCACCACCACCACCAACAAAATCCCTGTGTTTAATAACTGAATTAGAGCATTATTCCAAGAATAATAGTGATCATATTAAATGTGTGACAATACACTTTATACATACCAAGATGAAAGATATAAGACTAGAAGAAATGCTGTAGAATTTTGAGTATGTGCCAATACTATGGCAAAGAAGATATTAGCACAAGTGTATGATAAAATTTACTTGGAAGATGTTTTCAGGTAGACTGCTAATAAGTTTTCATGCTTAACAAGAAAAATAAATACATGGGATCAGAATTTCAAATAAATTTTTCCACTTACTATAAAGTAAAAAAGGGAGTACTTACTGGCTAAAAAGTAGATTATGATAAGTGGTAACATTTAAAAACATTGAATCATTAGTTCATATATATGCAAAATATACACATATCAAAATTCTATTTTATTTATACTAGAGGCTCAGTACACAAATTCGTGCATGGGTGGGTTCCCCTGGCCTGGCTGGTGATAGAGGCCTATAGGGTGGACAGCCAGCTGGGTGGAGGGACCCTGGGAGGTTGGCCAACCGGCCCCCCGATCGGAACCTGTGGGGGGGAGGGTCTGCAGGAGGATGGCTGGCTGGGGGGAGGGTCCACTGGAGGTTGGCTGAGGGAGTGCACTGACCACCAGGGACAGCTCCTGTGTTGAGCATCTGTCCCCTGGTGGTCAGTGCAAATCATAGCGACTGGTTGACCGGTCCTTCAGGTCATTCTAGTCTTTAGGTCGTAATAGTTGCTTAGGCTTTTATATATATAGACTAGAGGCCCAGTGCACAAAATTCGTGCATGGGGGGGGTTGTCCCTCAGCCCATCCTGCACCCTCTCCAATCTGGGACCCCACTGGGATTGGGCTTAAACAGGCAGTTGGACATCCCTCTCACAATCTAGGACTGTTGGCACCCAACTGCTCGCCTGCCTGCCTGTCTGATTGCTCATAACCACTCCCCTGCCAGCCTGATCAACGCCTAACTGTTCCCCTGCTGGCCCAGTTGCCCCTAACTGCCCTCCCCTGTCAGCCTGGTCACCCCTAACTGCCCTCCCCTGCAGGCCTGGTCCCCACCAAATGTCCTCCCCTGCTGCTCCAGTCCCCCCCAGATGCCCTCCCCTATGGGCCTGATCACCCCCAACTTCCCTCCCTTCCAGGTTTGGTCCCTCCCAACTGCCCTCCCCTGCTGGCCATCTTTGACCACATGGGGGTGACCATCTTGTGTGTTGGAGTGATGGTCAATTTGCATATTGCACTTTTATTAGATAGGACTAGAGACCCGATGCACAAAATTCATGCAAGGGGCTAAGCCCTCGCAGCCCCAGCTTCGTCCAGCACATCGTCTGGAAGGTCGTCCAGATGGTCATTCCACTATTCAGCTGTTTGGTAGATTTGCATATTATGCTTTTATTATTATAGATGGGAGAAACAGTAAGATGTTACAACCATCATAAGGGAATTAAAAGCCATCTACACTAATAAAAGAGAAAAATGGTAATTGGCATACGGTGCTACCCTTTTCATTGGCTAATCAGGGCTATATGCAAATTAACTGCCAACTAAGATGGCAGTTAACTGCCAACAAAGATGGCGGCTAATTTGCATATGTAGGCACAATGCAGGGAGGAGAAAGGGAAAGCAGGAAGAAGCCCCCTGCCACTGACAGTGATTGGAAATCCAGGGGGGAGCTAAGAGCTGGGGGGCAGCCTTAGCCCTGCCCCCTAGCCATGATCTGAGAATCAGGCGCCTTTTCCACCCTGGCCAGTGAGAGCAGGAAGTAGGGGTGGAACTAGCGATGGGAGCTGGGCACGGTCGAAGCTGGCAGTCCCAGGAGCTAGGGGTCCCTTGCCTGGGCCTAAAGCGGAGCCCACGATAGCTGGGCCGCTGCAGCTGCAGGTCCCCGCTGCCCGAGCCGGATGCATCAGCCAGAGGCATCCTGCAGGGGCAGGGGCGGAGCCCACGTGATTGCAGGTCCCCCCGCTGCCACTGCGGGTCCCCGCTGCCCGGGCCGGATGCCTAGGCCAGAGGCGTTAGGCCTGGGAAGGGGTGGAGCCTGCAACCACGGGGAGCTGGGGGTCCCCTGCCCAGGCCTAATGCCTCGGCCAGAGGCGTTAGGCCTGGGCAGGGGCGGAGCCTGCAACCGCGGGGAGATGGGGATCCCCTGCTCAGGCCTGACACCTCTGCCGGAGGCCTCAGGCCTGGTCAAGGGGCCGATCCGGTGATTGGTGATCGGAGGGTGATGAGGGTCAACTCCTCTGGCTGAGGCATCAGGCCTTGGTGGGGGGCGGAGCCGGGGATTGGAGGGATATGATGGTCCCCTGCCCAGGCCTGATGCCTGGGTCAGAGGCGTCAGGCTTGGGCGGGGGGTGGAGCAAGCGATCAGAGGGAGATGGGGGTCCCCTGCTCAGGCATGATTCCTGGGCCAGAGTCCTCAGGCCTGGGTGGGGGTCAGAGCGAGTGATCAGGGGGAGATAGGGTCCCCTGTCCAAGCCTGACACCTCTGGCGGTGGCGTCAGACCTGGGCAAGGGGCCGATCAGGCGATCGGAGGGTGATGGGGGTCTATGCCTCTGGCCGAGTCATCAGGCCTGGGCAAGGGGCAGAGCCAGCAATCGGAGGGGTCTGGGGGTCCCCCAGAGGCATCAGGCCTGGGCTGGGGGCAGAACCAGTGATGGGGGGAAATGAGGGTCCCCTGCCCAGGCCTGACACCTCTGTCAGAGGCATCAGGCTTGGGCAAGGGACCGATCTTGCGATTGGAGGGTGATGGGGGTCAACGCCTGAGGGCTCCCAGTATGTGAGAGGGGGCAGGCTGGGCTGAGGGACACTCCCCCCCCCCCACCACCACCCAGTGCACGAATTTTGTGCACCGGGCCCCTAGTATATAGAAAAAAATTAATATATTCACTGGGCAGTAAGTATTGCATTTCACCAAACACAACGATTTTACACTTTTATACTAAAACTCATTTGCCTTCATATAATTTTTTGCAATTACAGAAGTCAAAGAATAGCTCAAAGAAAATGAAAAGCAGAGACATCTTAGAAGACTGTGCTGGACAGGCCATGTTTTTTTCTTCTTTATCTGATGCAATTTTAATTTGTCATTCATGATATTCCTGAGATTATCACAGAAACATATAGCTGAGCAGCTGAAAGATGATTGTCACTCAGTGAAATTATATTTATAGACATAGCAACAGAACTATTACAGAGCAATTCCTTAGTGATATTTAGCCATACTGATGAGCTATAATCTGTCTACAAAGTAATAGAAGTCATAGTTTATTGGTTTGAAGCAAAGTTAAATTTAGACAAGGCTGTAAGATGTTATTTGTTCTCATTTTCAATCTAGAGTTCTAATCAGAGCTACCTAATCTTTGAACTACAGAAAAGCTACTTACATAAATTCTCATGTCTCCAAAATTAAGCAAAATTCTTCAATTTTCTTACCTTTTTTTTTTTTTAACATGGAGTTAGGCAAGAACACCTTGTAGGTACAATCCAGTGAAAATCATTCATATGTTGTAAATTTATTTGGTAAGAAAGTTCAAGTTAGAACTCTCAATTCTAGGAAAGGTAGACTAATTTTAAAATACTTATGTTTAATTTACTTGTATTAAATATTTTGATAATTTATTTTATTTACTGTAATGAAAATCATTTATTAATACTGAATGAATTTTTCATAGTGAATACTTTACTTCTACAACTGTAATTTGTTGAGAAAAATGTCAATGAGGTTGTGACATTTCAATAGTTCTTCCAAAAATACCTAAATCATAAATCATAGGCATTGTATAAGAAGAACTTGATTTAGTTTGCTAGACATCTTTCAAATAATGTGTAATCAGAATACTGCTTATTTCTAGTAAAACATATATAGGTAACGCATGTTTTAAGAGTACGATCATTTGTTACTGTTAAATTAATTAAGTAAGGAGGCATTAGACTGAGCTGGTTTTAATGCCCGAGTAGCTACATGACAAATCAAAACCTAAGCCTGAATTGCCTCAAGGTTGAGAAATCAAAACTGAAGGATAACCGATCACAACCAACTAGACTTTCTTAAATAAGCCAAACTCTTACGCTATAGCCAATCAAAAATTCCCTTTCTTTGCTTCTGCCTCTTCTCTCTAAAAGGTTTTCCTCAACTCCTGTCAGTGGAATGCTTCTAAACACTTCCGGTTTGATTCTGACGGATTTGAATCAATTTTTGCTGAAATGAAGCCTTAACATTTTTTAATATGCTTTGGCTTATCTTTTAACAGTTAATAGATGCCATCTTCCTCACAGGTCACCTTTCAGCTCTCAAGATTGTCTCAGGACAATGGACAATAGATTAATCAATGAATGACAATGTTCTAGCTATTGGATTTTGTAACATAAAATTAGATGTGTCTGCAAATTCATAATCAATAATTTCATAGTTAAATGAATCAATTTGAGGCTTTGGAGATTGAATATTTAAGTCAGTAACCACATAGGCAATTATAATGCAATAAAATATGATGTGCATAAATTTATAAAAATTATATGAAGCAAATCAGTTCTAAAAAAATATTCCAGAACTGAAAAAGTTAACATTGCAATTACTCTTTTCATCTTGGAATTGGAAGGGGGGTAGGGGATGGGGAATTGGAGAAAAGCCAAGTTAAAACTTTCCTGAGAAATAAAGAACAGTTGAAAGAACATTCTTTTACAAGTGTCTTTAAGGCTTTAAAAATGTCATTTCTCTTCTAAAAATTTCATGAATTTAAAAAGTAAAACTTATGATAAATCTTAAATTAAGCAGGAGATAGAATTTCCCTTTGCTAACACTCACCTCGTTCTGGACAATTCCAATGTGATTCTAAGTGGCAATTTGCACTGTCATTTTAAAAGCATTTCTCAGATATTTGTTAGGCATTTTATGGAAGGAGACACTGAGTCAAAGAAGTTAAGCTGCATACTCACAGTTAGATAAGAAAGCAGAAGTTAAGTCAACCTCAGAAACCAGATACCCAGACTCCTGGGCCTTAATTCTTAAGCCACACTCCCATTTAAAATATCCACTGAGGCTTTTTATCAGGATAAAAAAAAAAAAAGGTAATTGGATCCATGAATGCAGAGCTTTTGGAGGGCGCTATCAGCATTACACATTATCTTTCATCTTGAAATCGCACAAAGCTTTATTAAACTGTTCTAAAAGGAAGTGTTATTGTTCCCATGTACCTCTCTCTCCCCAAAAGATAGCTCAAGTGGATTTATCAGGTGGCTAAATGGGAGTACTAAAGAGGTTAAATTTAATTCAGGGACAGATACTTCCCTTATGAACAGAAGAGCTTTTGTAATGTTGGTGCTAAAATGGTCCCCTTGTCAAAAGACTTATGTACTATAAGTTCCACCAAACAAATTTATAAAAGGAGAGGAAATTGACCACAGAAACTGTGTTTGGTACATTTGAGAACCAAAAGAGTAAATATTCATTCCATGGCACCCTCTACTGAGGGAAGGTTAAAGTGTCTCAGATTGATGAACAACTAAATTAATCAAAACTGTATTTATGGAAGCAAAGTAAAGGAAAGAGTTGGTTTAGAAATTATCTGGGTAATTTAGGCTGAAAATATTACATCATGAACTTTTAAGACATCTTGAAAACTAAACATTTTTTTATTAAAAAATATTATATATGTAGATATGTCTATTTTATTTAAGGTAGAATATAGAATGTTGGTCTTGTTTACATTGGATTATTGACTTACAGAATGTGGGTAGAAAAAGTCTGTATAATAGCTTCAGTTATTCATATTTATTTTGTATTTCTATTTGCCAGTAGAGTGCACTAAACTTTTAAAAACACATGCATTTATATGTACATATTTTAATTAAATCAATTTAAGTAATCATTAGAGGCACTTACGTTTATGCCAAGTTACTAAAATCTTATCTCAATAATTTTCCACATTGGTGTAATCTATTATTAATTTTTAGGACCTTGTAGAGAAATTTTTACTCACCAGTTAGAGAAACCAACAAGAGAAGAAACAAATGTTCTTATCTGAAACGTGCGCATATCAAAACTCACTTGTTTAGAAGTTAGCCTGGGAATATCCAGGCACTGGAATTTCTTACTTATATTTTCCTTCCCCAGTTTAAATATTAAAAAAATAAAGACATTTCCAAGTCTACATTTTGAATTTTCAAATAAAGTAAATTGAAAGCTATGTGAAAGAATGACCAATAATTCTAATGTTAGTTATATTTTCAATATTCATAATAATTTTCATCCAGTGGTATTTTTAGAGAAAGTGAAAGTGATGCCTTCCTCTCACAGCAATATGTACACTTGTCCCCAAACATATGTTTGTTTGTTTTTTGTTGTTGTTGTTACATAGAAGGTACTAAAAAATAAGGGAGCTAAAGAGACTTAATTCACCTTTTTTTTAGTGATTTATGATGTGGGTGCAAAAAAGGAAGTAGGTTTTTAAAAAGGAACATTCCTTTACATCATTCTGTATCTGTCAAATGGCTCTAGACAGAGCATGAACTCCTTGACCAGCTACAGTCCCAATTACTCCTAATTTCCTGAATCAGCCCATTTTATTCAGTTGTATTATTGGTGGGCCCAAAGGCATTTGAATCTCAGCACCATTTCCATCAGGATTGGCTCAACATCTCCAGGTGCTGTTGATTGGTGGCCCCCTGCCCTCATCTCTCTACATAGCTCTGATATTCCAAAATACTGACATAGTTAAAATATTGTGGTTATAAAATTAATTATTTTCCAATGAATATTAAAATTAAAAAATTGTTCACACCTAAATGAACTAATATAAATATAAAAATCATACACTAAAACATTTTTGAAATTTGCTAATGAAGCATTTTAAGGGAGAATAGATAGTTCTAAAAAAAGATTAATAAAAGCATAGTTTAATAAAAGATTAAATATGACAGAAAAACACCATTTTTAAGAGAGATCTATACCTGGCAAAATCAGACCAATTTTAATTCCTAAAATAGACACATGGATTTTAAAATAATAGAGGACTATGAGAATTTTTCCCAGAATTAATAATTATGTGCCTTGGACATGAATTCCTTTGCCTGTCAAATTTCATTAAATATCAGTTTAAGTGCTTACATTTTTAGCATTGCCCCAAACCAAAATAGAATCTATCATCCGAAATAATTTTTACAAGATCTCTACTGTTCAGTATTACTTCATAGTCTGTAATGGTAGTTATTATTATGAAACATATGTGGTTTCCTGGTCATTTCTGACCAACAAGCTAGGCAATGAAGCCAAAATCACCAATAAAACCTCAACTTTAAGTTGAGCTTAGACAGAACAACATCTAACAATACAGCTGTACTTCTGTTTGAAAAGACTGTCATTTTTTACACAATGTATCTTATACAAGTGCACTTTTCAAATGGATCTTCAGATTCAGCAGGAGATCACAGTGTGTTACTTTCATTACGGACTATCTACAGGGTGCTACCCCTGTTTAGTTTCTTCCCCTGTGCAGAAGCTTTGCCTTATATGTGTTCCAAAATCAATTGACATTGAGAAGTGCTGTATTCTCTGTTTCTACTGTGACTGAACAAATCAGGTGTATATTCATCCCGATTGTGTCACTAAAAACATGGACATAAGCAGTCTTTCTCAAGGGTAGATATGAAACTCTAGGCAGAAAGGACACTCTAAGGCAGCAGTTATCAACCTTCCTAATGCTGCAACCTTTTAATACAGTTCCTCATGTTGTGGTGACCCCCAATTTCACTGTTACAAATTGAACATAATTAAAGCATAGTGATTAATCACAAAAACAATATGTAATTATATATGTGTTTTCCGATGGTCTTAGGCAACCCCTGTGAAAGGGTCCGTTCAACCCCCAAAGGAGTTGCGACCCACAGGTTGAGAACTGCTGCTCTAGAGGGAAAGGACACTGATTACATTTTGGAGGGATGGAAATAAAGGAAAAGTGACTCTGTAGTTGTCTCATCCACAGCTTAAATCTTTTTTTCTCTTTCCATGGAAGTTAGCATGAAAGCTATTTTACACCAATAAATTTTCCTGCTTTCTTCTGGACCACTCCAGTCCAACTGTGTCCTTGTAGACATGCATGGCACAAACTGATTTATTCCATGTCCTCCTACTAAACCACAAGAATGAGTGCTTCATGAGAGCGGGACTTTACTTAGCTATTTCATTATCCCAAGCACCAAGTCATTGTCTGGCATATAGTAGATGCTTAATAAATATTTGTTGGCTGAAAGAAATTAGTAATTCCCCTCAATTTTCAGCCAAACTGTGTCTGCTCATTTGCATGTCACTTATGGCACAGATTGACTATATCACCAGTGCACTGATCAGTCAGACACTCATTCAACAACCTTTATTGTACACTAATCCTATATAATAAAAGGCTAATATGCAAATTGACTGAACTGTGGAATGGCCGGCAGTTATGACACTCATTGACCACTAGGGGGGAGATGCTCAACGCAGGAGCTGTCTCCTGGTGGTCAGTGCACTCCCACAGGGTGAGCCCACTCAGCCAGAAGCCCTGAACCAGGCTCATGGCCAGGGAGCGCAGCAGCGATGGCAGAAGCCTTTCCCGCTTCCACAGCAGTGCTAAGGATGTCCTACTGCTGGCTTAGGCCCACTCCCCCTAAGCCATCAGTTGGACATTTCCTGAGGGCTCCAGGACTGCTAGAGTGTTCAGGCTGGGCTGAGGAACCCTCCCTCCCCCCGGCCTGGTGCTTGCTGGTCTCTTTTTCTCTCTCCCTCTGCTGTAAGCTTCTTTCTGTAGTAGAACACTCTCCCAACTTTTCCCTTATATGCTCCCTCCCTAAAAAAATGTAGTTTTTGTTTCTGCCCTTTTTTACAGTTCTATTTTCCAATTGCCATAGAGAAAGAATAAAAACCAAACAGCAACAGAGATTACAGAAGTGTGAGAATGTCAGAAGGCACCATCCCTCCTATCTGTGGTTTACAATTTCTGACACATTTATTGGAACTCTTTTAGAATTTTGTATCTACTTGCGAGGGTCTCTGTAATGATTTTTACAAACTGGATGGCTTAAACAGTGGTACTGTATCATCTCACAGTTTGGAGGTTAGAAGTTCAAAATGAAGATGTCAGGTTGGTTCCCACTGGAGAATCTGAGAATCTGCCCTATACTTCGCTATTAGCTTTCTGTGGTAGCTCGAAATTCTTGGCATTCCTTGAATTGTAGCTAGTACATCGCTCCAATCTCTGCCTCTGCCTTCACATGGACTGCTTCCCTCTGTGTCTCTGGGTTGCTTCTCCTCTTCCTATAAGGAAATGTTATGTTGGATTTGGAGTTCACCCTCCTCCACTATAACTTCATATTAACCAACTCTATCTGTGAGACCTGATGTCCAAACAAGACCGCATTCTAATGTTCTGGAAAGGACAGAGAATTTGAGGGGACACTAGTCAACCCAGGACATACTACTTATTTGAACTTTAAATAATCCATTTAAAAAAGTCACTTAATCTCACTTCTCAATTTCTTATTTAGCAGAAACCTTTACAAACTCATTCTTTCAGAAGTATTCCTAAAAATAAAGTACATCAGGATAAAGGTAGTCTTTCAATTATGAAAAAATCTCATGACATATTATTTATAATTTTTAGTAAATGATAATTCTTAGTAAGACATATTTTACAAATTATAAAAAAAATTTTAAAATTGCCTGTCGTTGAAATATCATATTTTTGAATCCAAATGAAGATTACTAAGTTTAGATTTTGGGCCTTTCATATTTTTAGTCAGTGTTTGTAGACTGGCAGAATGTGGTATTGAGCTCAACTATGTAAATTAGCAGATATAATATTGCTGGTTATTTCTTCTTTGGGTATTACATAGAATTGTACATGTCCTCAGTTCCTAAGTGTCCTTAGGAAAGAAAAGAGTTATGTCAATGGTAGCCATTTGGTATTTGCTTTGGCTTTTTAGTATCTAAACCACCTTCATTTTTGAGGGTATCCCATGTTCATCTGATGAGATAGATCTCCATTTCAAACAGTGCTCTTCTGGGGAACTGCTCCTTCTGAGTACTGAACTCTTAAGAAACCTTTCTTCCCAGGGAGAGTGGCACATATTAATATGACCACTGTCTTCCTCCTTCAAACATAGTAATGATAATGGGAACAACATATTCAAGCCTTACTAAGTGTCAGGCCCTTTGAGAATACCAATACATTGAAACATTTCATTTAATCTGTGCCATCATCATTAAGATCTATAGATAAAGACATGAAAGCTTAGTGTGCTTCTGTTAATAGCTCACAGTCCCGCCCTAACTGGTTTGGCTCAGTGGGTAGAGCCTTGGCCTGTGGACTGAAGGGTCCCAGGTTAGATGTACCTGGGTTGCGGGTACATCCCCGGTAGGGGGTGTGTAGGAGGCAGCTGATTGATGCTTCTCTCTCATCGATGTTTCTAACTATCCCTCTCCCTTCCTCTCTGGAAAAAATCAATAAAATATATACATTTTTTAAAAACAACTCACAGTGCCACAGGTTAGTGGGGGAACTAACTTCAGAGACCCAGGTCTGAAACACGACACATTCTCCCTGTCCCACTCTCGGAAGCAACTATTTCAAATATTTTCAACTCATTAAAACTGTGACCCCTTCATTCAACCCCTTATCTCAGAAGATAACTGTTCCCCCTAGATCATCAAAGAAAAAAGTAGAAGACAGAAAAAACAGATCCCTTATTGTTCCCAATTAAGATCCAGAATCCAGGTCTATCTGCTTCTCTCTCGTGCCTGAGGATAATGTATCCATCCAACGTACCTCTAGATCCCAACTTTTCCTCCAGCAGTGGAAGCAAACTATTGATTAAAATTTTCTCTCCTGTGGATCCTATCATAAATACTTAATATGCTTCAACATCTTAGTAACAAGAATCCTTTGCCCTTAAGGTAACAAGCTCTCTTTCTCTCTCCCTCTCTTTCCTTCCTTTAAAAGACAAATCACTAAAATGTCTGTATTTTCTATCTCTACTTTGTCATATGTCTATCAACCAATTTCCATGTATCTCATGCTTTAATTGTGCAACTAAATTATTTTGCTATAGTCCATAATTCAATGGACAGTTTTAAGTTCTCATTTTCCTTAACTTCTAAACATTAGAAAAAGTTGCCTGGTCTCTACTCTTAGGTTTCTATTTTTGCCCATATTCTTTGTGTTTTATTATTTTGCTCTGTTTTCTAAATTCCCTCTGCTTTTACTCTGATGTAATTATTTAAAGTATAATATAGCATTGTGACCTTGAAGACAGAAAAATTTTATCAGCCTTACTGAGGCATGGTTGACAGAGTAACCGTGCATATTAAAAATATATAATTTGGTAAATTTTGACATGTGAATGTACCTTAAAAACATTACCACAATCAAGATAGTAGGCATTATTTATCATCCCTAGAAGTTTCCTTACACTCCTTTTAATCTCTCTACCTTTTCCTTCTCCTACTCCTTCCCTTCAATCCTTTAGCTCTCAGAAAAGTGATATCTTTTTGTCATTATATTAATTTTCACTAGAGGATTACATTGATCTTATTTCACGTTTTCTTCTTTTTTAAAAAAAAATATTACAATAATATGTCACTTTTACTTACAAAAATTTTTAAATCCATGTTTTTATATATTCTACATACAACTTAATGGGGTTACATGGATTCTGTATATCAACTGGAGGAAATTGACATCCTAAAAATATTGAGTCTTCTGACACTTGTAAATGTATACCTATGCATTTCAGGTAACCTTTAAATTTTTTCTGTAGTATTTTATACCTTTTTAACTACACAGGCCTTTCATTTATTTTCTTAGTTTTACTCCTAAGTATTTCATCTCTTATGCTATTACAAATAGTATTTTTTAACCACAGACTGTTTATTACTGTTGTTTCAAATGTAATGTACTTTGTATATTGATCTTGTATTTGGCAAACTGGCTAAAAATTATATAATAGTTCCAGAAATTATTTTATAGATTCTGTTCCATTGCTTATGTAGCTCATTATATTATCTTCAAATAAAAACAATTTACTTTTTCCTCTTCAATCTGGGTGGGCTTTCTTTATTTTTCTTGCCTTACTGTTATGGCTGAAATCTTCAGTATCATGTTAAATAGAAGTTGTGAGACCAGTCATCTTTGTCTTGTTTCTAATCCTAGGTAAGCAATTATAGCATTCAATTTGTTTATTCCCATCTCTCAGGTTACTGTCCTTGGTTGCCTGATGTCCCATGTCTTACAAACCATTGTTTCTAGAATTCTGTCTGTTATTTGTTTGTTTCTTTGTTATTTGATAGGTCAGGGTAAATCTGGTGCCTATTTGTTCATCTTGGCCAGAAATGTTAGTCTGTTTTAGCCTTTTAAATGTTCAATTTTGATATGAGAATTTCTTCTCTTCAGACTAACTGTTGTCTTGCTGGGGGATGTTATATGATTTCATAGCTCTGTCATTTATATAAAAATGACTCTCTCACTTATATCTCTAGTCCAGATCTCTCATTTGAATTCTAAAAGGTATTTATTTTTTCAGTCACCAAGTCTACATTCACATGAAAATATTGCAGAAGGGTCAAATATGGCATGTTAAAAATGAACCCTTGCTCACCCCACCACCTATTTAATCTATTGAGTTTCTTGTCTCAACAAATGGCATCATCATCTATTATTCATGTCAGAAACTTGGAAGTCAACCGTAACTCTACCCCATCTCTCAAATCCCACTCAATCACCAAGTCCTGTTGAGTCTACCACCATAAATATATTTAAAAATCTTTTCATGGTTCCTTTCAACTACCCATCATCCTATTTCCTTTCAAAGCTCTCTGTTATGGGTTAAATTATGTCCCTCAAAAAGATGTGTTAAAATCCTAACCCTTGATACCTGTGAATGTGCTCTCATTTGGAATGGTATCTTTGCAGATGTAACTACATAAGATGAGTTCATTAGAGTAAGCCCTAATCCAATGTAACTGGTTTTCTATTAAGAAGAATGGGAGAGCCCAGCTGGCATGGCTCATTGGTTAAGCGCCAACCTATGAACCAGGAAGTTACAATTTGATTCCTGGTCAGGGCACATGTCTGAGTTGCTGGTTTGATCCCCAGTGTGTGGCCTGTAGAAGGCAGCCAATCAATGATTCTCTCTCATCATTGATGTTTCCATCTCTTTCTCTCCCTCTCCCTTCCTCTATGAAATTAACAAAAATATATTTTCAAAAAGGAAGAGGGGGATATACACAGAGGCAGATACATAGGAGGAAAATAATGTGAAGACACATAGGTAGAATACTATGTGATGTGGTAAGTAGAGACTGGAGTGACCTATCTACAGGCCAAGGAATACTAAGAATTGGTAGCAACTGTACAATCTAAGAGAAAGCCATGGGAGTTTTTTTCTGGAGAGGTTTCAGAGACAGTGTGGCCCTGTCAACACCTTGATTTCAGAATTCTAGTCTTCCAAACAACATTATTTTTTTTAAGCCACCAATTTTCAGTGCCTTGTTATGGCATTAAATTGTTTATCACCTCATTTCAACAAGGACCACTTAAACAATTTCCTTACGTTTCACCTGCCATTATTTTTAGTCTCCTTATATGCTACTGTCCATGCAAAAGTCAAAATGGGCTTTTAAAAAGGCAAATCTGATCATAACACTCCTTAAAACTTTTAGTGGTTGCTTAGTATTTGAAGAATTCAGTCAAAGGATTTTAATGTGGCCTAAATGTATTTCAATAGCCAGTCCTCCAGCCTTATCTCCCAAATGCTCTACTTTGAGTTATTTTTTTTATCTTCTTCCAATCAGTTATATTTTTCTCTGAGTTTTGACACATGCCATTCCCTCCACTTTAAATGCTCTGTTCCCTAAAACCTCACCTGCTCCATCTGCTTAAGTTGTATATATTCTTCAGGAATATACTGAAATGATACTTTCTCAGAGGAACCTCTCCAAGGTAACTGATAATAAAATTGTGCATTTATTTCTGTTTCTTAGTTGACCAATATAGTGACATATATTCACAATACAATGTGCTGATTTATTTAATTTGTATAATAAGTAAGATAAAGCACAGAGTAGACTTTGGAGGCATTATCCAGGTATGACTTTTCTCTCAGCTTCACCAATCAGTATCAATCACTTTCACACACCTTTTATTTCTTCCTTCTCCCCTATCTCCATGATAGTTCTATATTCCCAGTCTATTCCCAGGGTAAAATCAAGCACCCAAGCCTAAGACCTGTAAACCTGAGAGTGCTGGGTGAGAAGCATCAGGGAATTAGGGTTAGAGGGCAATACAGGAAAAGATGCAAAAGCAGGAAAATCATGAAAAACAATGGAGTGTATGGAGCAAACCAATTTTGCCAGCTGGCATTGAAAATGTCCCTCATTTTACATTTAATTAATTATTCATCAATCATTTTCTACATTTAACAAATCGATAAATGGACTGGCTCCTTTTATGTATATTTATATATATATATATATATTCCTTCTTGTGCACCTCCTCTGTTCCCTTGGGCTTTTGCTGTCATTCTTTATTAAGGTCATCTTGGTTTTGGTTTTGTTTTCTTCCCTAATCTAATTTACATAATAATATTTTTTATGGAACCAGCAGATAATATAATTTGTTCATTTTTTTGTAAGAAGACATTCTGAGTTCTATCCTCTGTAAGAGAGATACTGGCAATCACTTTTAATATTCAGTGTTTTTGGAATTTACATTTCAGAAATCATTTACTTCCCTTGAAACTTCTCCCCTCTGTTCATACTAAATGTGATGAGGCAGAAGCTGTGAAACTATTATAGGAGGAAAAAAACAAAAACAGTTTGCAAGATAATAATCAAATACTATGGGGAATAAAGTACATAATCACCAGTAAATCTGAAGTGAAAACCATAAAATGGTTTAACCGATTTTGAAAATATATCTATGCACTATTTTAAAATAAAATGTAAAATATAGTAATGTTAAATATCTGCTTTGATTTGCTCTAAAAGTGAAATATTTAGAGGAAATTGATCATCAGAGGCCTATAGAAACACAGTTCCTATAATTGCCTGCTATCTATTTCAACATATCCGATAGGGGAATGGAGTGACCAGTGTCAACAGGCAACATTTAAAAAGCCATTTCTTAGTGATTTAGAATACTTTTGCCACCCCTGGGGACATGCTTTGAATCTGGCAGGAACATTAGCTGATCATGCTACTTCAGTCTGACAGCTTCAGATTTTTAACAGGAGAAAAAGGCAGAACTAATGGATGTGAATAAGCTTAAAAGCAAGGGAACTTATCAATCACTGTAAACAGCTGTATTTTAGGAAGCTAATAGAGGTACTTCTAAAAACATAAAAAGTCAATAGGTATTTTTCTGGCAACTAATAATTTTGATCAGGTGTCTCACTCCAACCCCCAACCTGCCTACCTTCTTTTTTTCAATCAGTCTAATAATTTTTGTCAACCTTGATTAACATGAAAACATCATTTTACTGGTACTGTTCCACTTTCCAGAAAGGAATAACACAAAATATAATTTTATGAAAAGGTAACTCAAAAGATGAATGAAGCAAATTAAGTTATTAAAATGATTAGAAGACTTTTTCTGTTCTGATGGTACAATAGAGAACATATATACACAGTGCTACCTATAATTGGTACATTACTGAATAATGACTATAACTATCTTTTCATTCAACCTCAAGCACATAACACTTTACATATACATTTCAAAGAGTGTGAAAACACCATGATTTGTTTTGCTATACAATTATGTCAAAATAGTCTACTATTGTATTCCTCTACAGAGGCCTCTGATCCATTCTTTTCCAGAACAAATTCATTTTAGAGGGGATTACTTGTGTGACAATGATTGAGGGAGCACAATAAAACTCTGCTTACTCCACTGGAAAAAAATGGAAAACATTTAATTTTATTCTCTAAAGGATTAGGATCAGACCAAGTCATCAGGCCTTAGAAAACTATGAAGAAAATGTCCTCAGTATGGGACCCCTAAGGCTACAAAGCCTGTTTTAAATACCACAATGGTCTCCTCTCAAACTGAGAGGTCACTTTTCCACTAACATAGCTTGACTATTTTAGGTGGAATTTAAAAGGCATCAGGATTAATTTCCTCCGATGCATGATGCCCAACATCGTTTGTGAGGGATAATGCAACACTTAAGACACTGTCATGCTCCAATGACTTAACTGTTCAGTACAAGAGACAAACAGTACAAACACACATTGCACTAGAAAGTGATAAGACCTAGGTACTGTGGGCAGGACTCATAGGATCCTCTGATTAACTATCTATTTGGTGTGTCCAGGACTTTTTCAGTGGAAGGCAATGTCAGAGCTGAATTTTAAAAACTTTTTCAGAAAGAGAGATTAACATGTGCATGCAAATGGATAAAGTTTAATAGCATGAATTCTGAAGTCAGCTGCCTGGATTTGAATCTCTGCTCCAAAAATCTTCTAGCTGTGTGACCCTGGGAAAGCTACATAACCTGAATGCTTCCTTTTACCATCTGAAAAATCTTTGATTTTTATTCTTTCAAAGCACCCAGTATGTGCATTAGGTTTAAGTCAAATCTGTTGGACCTCTTCTATTGGTTAACATTCCAACAATAATTTTCAAAAGAGATGTTTTAATATCTGTAATTGTTAATGATTTTTGTTTACCCAAAGATCAGTTTTTGTTTGGGGTGTGTGTGTGTGTGTGTGTGTGTGTGTGTGTGTGTGTGATGGTGGGGGCGTGTTGTTGGTTTTTGTTAACTTTCAAATTGGCTGGACTTGTTTCATATAAGTCCACAGATATTGTAGTTGAGCATCCACATTTCCCAGGTACTCCCCTTGATTCTTATAATCCTTTGATCTATCTAGCAGCTCTAGTTTAGATTTACCTAGAAGAAGGTTAGCTAGAGTCTCTTTGTCATGAGTGAGTCTTGGGAAACCAGATTCCATCTCAGAAGTTTGTGGTGATTTGTTCTTTGCCTGAAACATGATAGTATCCAAAAAGTGTGAGCAGTCATTATCACTGGAAAGCAAATTTTATAAAAATAGGGGCCTTATCCACCGTTTCTTGAGTATGAAAGTATTTTAAAATGTTATCAACTAATATGAACATCCTTGATGATGTTCGAGTAGGATTTCCAGTAGAATATTCTAGTCCAGGTCACATGTTAACTGCTAAAATCAGTGTGTCATACTGAGCCACTAATTTAGCTTCTTGCAGAATTAGACTTGAAGTGTGTTCATGCTAGTTCACAGCCTTTCTTAGAAGCTAAATTAAATATGTTGGTGTAGTAGACAGATTCTAAAGTGACCCCACAACCCCCACTTCTTTGTGTTCACATTTTTCTATATGGGCAGGAGCTATGACTTATTTCTAATCAATAGAATATGGAAAAGATAACAAGTTTTCAGTCCAATGATTAGATTACATTGCACAAGACTCCATCCTGGCCAACGGAGGCAAAACTTCTTCACAGACTTCAGAAAACAAATGGCCACATTATAAAGTCCTCACAGTGAAGATCTGTTGAGTGGCCTTTGGGATGGCAGGCAGTGTATGTACCTAATGGGGACCTCCAACCTCAGCCAGCATAATGGTCAGCCCACAGCCACAAAAAATGAATTCTGCCAAAGCTATAGGAGTTTGAAAGTAAATTTGTTTCCAGTCAAATTTTCAAATGTGAACGCAGTCCAGCATGTTGCCAGTGAGACCCTGAGCACTGGGTCCAGCTAAACTCTACCTAGGACTCCTGGTCCATGGATGTTATGAGCGAATAAATGCATGTGTTTTAAGTCATTAAGTTTCCTGGTGATTTGTTACACAGCAATAGAGTTATACAATAGATAATCAAAATGCTTCCTTTTGCTTGATAACTTTTCATCTCTGAATTATTATTTAAAGCTATACGGTCATATGCATGCTACTTTGTGAGTTGTTTTCATGGGTAAAACAAAAAATGGAGATTCAAGAGTTCTTTGAAGTGCTTTGAATTGATAGTGAATTTACGTAGAGAAAATCAAAGATTAATTTATTTCAAACAGTAATAAACATTTCCTTTTGCCATTGGTAAAGATCTATACATGTGGTACATGGAATATTATAATTCAACCAATACTGCTGATTTCACCCTTCCTTGCTTTTACAAATTCATGCTATTGTTTTGGGGAAAATGCTAATGATTAAAATATCACTCATGAATTTTGATTAATTAGTCTGAAACTATATTTTCAAAGACTATTAATAAAATGAGAAAAATACTTCTGAGTTATGATTCACCTTCTTCTAAAAGAATTCACCTTCTAGAATTCACCTTCTACAACTTTGCATCTGGTGGGGTCAAGCAGAAAAATGGAAATAAATAATTTGTTCAGATGCAAAACTAACATCATGGTGGGGGGCGGCAGTTAGGATAATGGATTGTAGTTGAAAGTATCTGGTCAATAAGTAATAAAATGCCATTTTTATGCATCCGTCTGGCCTGTGGATTACCCTTTTCTTTGTAAATGTGCCACAAGGTTCAAATGGACTTTTGTTAATAATATGCTGAATCTGCCTGTGTCTGTGTAATAATGCAGGCAATTTGCACAGCTTACCTCAGCAAAGTTTCTTCAGTCTGGGATGATTTTTGGCAAGTATTTCTAGAAAAAAAGAATAATAGAAATAAAAGAATGAAGTGTCTTTTGCTCTATGAGATTATAACTCTGTAGAAAGTGTACTTGATCCTCAAGACAATATCTATCAATTGTAGATCTTATTTTAAGGATCGAATGCTCTAGTCTGTAATTTCTAACCATAATCCAATTCTATTGTAATATATACATATATGATATTTAATATACAAACTATATATTTAAATATTTTAAATATATTGGACTCCATTTTGTTTTAAGACAGTATAATATTTTAGGAATCACAGCTAGAGGAAGCAAAGATTTAAAAAAAAAAGAGCAAAAGCACGTCATGTAAGCAATACACTTATTTGGACTACTGGATTTTGTCTAGCTATTAAACTTTTCTAAGCTGCCGCTCACTCAGTTGTGAAAGAGATAATACAACAATTTATCTAATAAGTCTGTCAATGAGTTAAAACCTGAAGAATATTTTTCCCCAATCTAGTACATAGAAAGAGCTCAATAATTGTTAGCCACTGTGGCAGGACTGCTCTATGTAACATATTACGAGTTAAGAGGCACTGTGCTTAATAGATTAGAGATGCTACTTTGCATGTGCTTAGAAGGTTGAATAGGACTGTGCAAAGATTTATATAAATGTAAACCAGGTGTCCCACACTAATTCAGCCTCCAGGGGTGAGTCATGCTTCCCTTTAATGCCTAAATAGCAATAGCCCATGTCCCTTTGTGTATTATGGCAGAAAATCTAGTCTTTTATGGGGTTCTCTCCCCAAATGTTTCTGAGGATCCTTAGAAAATGCTTACACATTCCCCTTTGTGTATCATACTTGCTGCTTGCCCTTTAGGGGACCATCTAACTCCAGAAATCTGTACGACTTTTCCACACTCATCAGTTCTTTTCTTTGTTCTTTCTTTCTTGGGCAAATGCAGCTCCCACCCACTTCAAGGTGGGACCCTGTCCCTTGGTCCCCAACAACACAACTAAAACCAGGCTTT
Organism: Myotis nattereri; assembly: GCF_964212035.1. NCBI lineage: Eukaryota > Metazoa > Chordata > Mammalia > Chiroptera > Vespertilionidae > Myotis > Myotis nattereri. Next base: position 35,203,294 of record NC_138076.1, on the reverse strand, counting down.
TCCTAAGCATAACTTTAACAGAATAGACATCCATTTAGAAGGCACTTTATTATTCAAGACTTCACTACATAATGCTGCTTTATAAACAACCACAAAGCTCAGAGACTTGAATCACGTTGGTCAGCTATGGTTTGGCTAGAAGCTGCTGGGATTGGCTGCATGTGGTCTAGCTCAGCTGAATACATCTTCTTATTCTGAGACCCATGGTGACATGGAGCATGTTCTTCTCATGACAAGTAGCAGAAGCATATGAGGCCAGGACATATCGCAGAGGTTCAATAGAAGCCTCTGCCCACATCATGGCTGCTAATCATGGGCCAGAACAAGTCAATCAGCAAGGCCAGAGGCAATGGGTAAGGGATGCATAATCAACATACATTCCTGGAGATTCTGCAAAGTCACAGGGCAAAGGGGTGGAAGTGTCATCCTATTATGGGAGGGCATGACGGATTAAGAACAGTAAACTGAAGATTGCATGTAGCTGTTCTAAGATTTCTTAGGCTAAGTCTCCTCACCAGGGGTTTCAATAATGGTCATTTCTCTCCTTACTCCCAGTTTTTTCAGCCTGTTGAAAGGACTAAATTACCAAAGGAATTGCCCTTGACAGATTTCTTACCAGAAAGCTATTTGTAGTGTCCAGAGGAGGGTAAATGGTTTCCTAAGGGAAAGTGTGCCAAGTTGAAATTGTACTAACAATAAAGACAATCTTCACAGTATTTAACAGATCATGGTACATGTTATTTACCTTATTTCTTCTCAAACTGACATGTTTCTAAAAACAACGGTTGCTTTGTTTTGTATAACCAAATAACTCATTCTTTTTGTTTTCTTCTTTCCAGAACAAAGGAACAGTGAATTTGTAATGATCAATTCAAGCTACCTTGGCAGTAGCTGTTGACTGGTTCAGTTGGCCGTCTTCTGTATTTCCAGTCATTGATATGTCATAAAATATCATGGAATCTAATCTCAGATGAACTTTCCATTGCAAAATGTTTCAAGTAATAAAATTGCAAATGGGTTTGGCTAACTTAAGACACCTCGGCAGCAAATAGGTTGATGGAAGCCAGAAAAGATGGGTGAGAGTCAAATGCTATATGGATGGTAACTCCAGACACTGTCCTCTAGTGATGGGGAGAACTCTTGCTTTTCTGGAGTCCTTAGGAAATGAGCCCATCCACAGTAACGTTACTCATATGAACAGGTCTTCTGCACAGAAACATAAACAGAGACACGGGTGAAAGATGAAAGAAGGCTCACATTAGCATGGATAATTCTGCAAAGATTGTAAAAGTCTGTTTAATAAAAATGGTAGTTTAAATAAAATACAGAAAGTCTAATATAAGTTTATTTTCTAATAACATGTTCAAAACTACTAAGTTATAATTTTGGCATCTTATGTGTTCTCCAGTGAGCCCATTCATGTTGCCTAGTTGTTTGCCCTCCCTTATTTGGTCAATGATATATGAACACCTGGAGTAATCATTTTGGTAGCCATTATATGGCAAAATATTGCAATAAAATAATAGAATTTTATCTTTATTTTGTTGAATAGACAGGGGTGGGATCATTTTAGGTTATGCACATATGCACTGGGGACAAAATCAGAGTGAATAGTAATAATATTTAGATTTTAGAATATCTATAGACTACAATCAAGAATCATGTAACAGAAAATTTCATACAAATGAAATTATAAATATTTACCTTAGCAAAGCTTAATGGAATTTATGTTAAGAAACATATTAC